>NC_137170.1:20345000-25345000 GCF_951804945.1 Podarcis cretensis | reverse complement strand
GGTCACATTCTCCCATCCAGGCACTGAATGCATTGATAACATTGATAATAACATTAATAACAGTATATTAATTCTTAATAACATTAATAACAGTATAATGACCTCCCAGTCTCTTCTCTACCACTTCCAATTCAATAATGTAATTTCCCTCAAACCCCTTTATTCGCAGAGTAAAATACTGAAGTTTCCCAAGCACCTTAAACCTTTACCTTGGGAAGATGTATACTGGTCTGCATAGGGTCCATTGTAGTGCAACTGAGGTGGTGGTGGAGCCATCATATAAGGCTGCGGTTTGGGCTGCTAATAAAAGAAGAAGAAGATATTGTAAAACTAAAGGGAGATCTACACAAAATTATGATTATATATATTTTTAATACCAGTTGGAAGCTGCCCAGAGTGGCTGGGGCAGCCCAGTCAGATGGGTGAGCTACAAATAAGAAAATTATTATTATTAAAACTATTTTTATTATAACTTAAAGCACTCCAGGATGCATGTAGTGTTATTTGCAAGCACATGCTGCCTCACATATCTCGCTGGAGGAAGAGAGAGCTGTACATAAAAGGGAATGTTCATTCTAACTGGCTAACTTATTTAGGGTTGTCATATTTCACAAAGTGAAAGCAAAATCTGTAAAAAAAAAAAAGTTTTTGGCCAAAGTCGTTGATGTTTTGTTTTTGGTTTTTTGCAAAATCTGTTTTGTTTTGTTTTAAGGAAGTATTTGAGCTTTTTTAATAGGGAATTTGCCAAAATCTACACTTCTGACATGGGTCGCCATAAATCAGGATTTCCCCAGACATTAAAGCAATTTCTGCCTGGAGGCTGTTTCCAATGGCCGAATCCCAGCTATGTCCGGGAAATTCTGGACGTATGACAACCCTAACTTACTAGAAACTAATAGGACGTCCACAGCTGTGGGATGGGGTGGGGGAAGCCCACACCTATTGGAATTCCCATGTCTGCAAGAAAACTGCTGAATCAGGAAAACACTACCTTAGGTAGCCAAAATGCATCTCTTGAAGTTGACAGGGCGCAGCCAAGAGCACCTGCCAATCATCCAATCAGCAGTATCTATGTTAAACCAATAAGCATGTAGCAGCCAACTCGAGGCTATTATGAAGAAATTACTCACTCCAGTTGTGCAAAACCTGGATTATCCAATAGAGTCAGTACAGTATAGCAAAACTAGCCTTTGTACCTTAACAAGGAAGAACCTACTACGCTAGCTGCTGTGTCACAGTGTGATATGAGGACAGCTTCCTCCCAGCAAAAAAACAGCTAGGGAAGACGTTTAGATTTTTTTTAGAAATTTAAAGGGATTAGCCTAAAAGCAGGAATATTCACAGAATAATCTGAACTGATTCATTGTCAGAATCATTGGTCATTTTTTCCTTTCCTTCTCCTCCTCCGATGAGGCTACATTTTAATATTTTAATGTTTCAATATTTTAATGTTGTATTTTAATTTTGTTTTTAAGTTGTAATCATTCAACTTGTTTTTATTATTGCTTGTAAGCCGCTCTGAGTCCGGCCTTGGCTGGGGAGGGCGGGGTATAAATAAAAATTATTATTATTATCATTATTATTCAGAATCAGAATAGAGGCATGGGATGCAATTTGATGAATGAAATATGGCTCTTGAATTCATGATAGCAGTAATGGGGGTGTCTGTTGGATTCTAAGGAAGCCCTGAGACTTAAAGACATTGGTGCTTTATTGCCATTGTCCTCCCTGGAAGCAAAAAAGTTGGGTTAAGTGGAAATTGACGAGTATTTCAAGCTGCAAATGTAGATGGAACAAGCCAGTCTGTTAAGGCTTTTGCAGGACCTGCTGTTCAGAGTAATCCTTTCAAATTCAGGAGGATTAACACTGATCTGTGTAAAGTTTCATGAGGCAGAGGAAACAGCTGGTCGTGGAATATGGGATTGTTTGACCCTGTCCATAAACATAATGAGTTGGGCATTGCAATTTTGTCTTTGGAGGCTGTGCCATAGAACAAAAATTGTCTTTGGGGTCTGAGGTTAAAGACTTTGTGGAAGTTTTTGAAAGATACAATTGAGTTTAACGGAGGTGCAGAAACTGCTAAAGCCAGCAGGTGGTGGTATTGGGGCCTCTCTTATGGCTTTGCAATGCCATTAAACACTTGAAGGGTTTTGTATGAGTAGAAGGTAAAGTGCTCAATTTTTTTTATTTCTAATTGACTTCAAATTTTGATGTGCTATTCAAATATTCATGACTAAACCAGATTTCTATTAAGTGCTTATTTCAAATCCATAGACCTTCTATCACATAGGAGTCAGCAGCCCACCCACCACGAAGGAAATTGTTCCTTTCTAGCTTTTTCTACTTTCTCCTATCAACTGCCCTTCAACCAATGAGAAACCTTTCCGCCTTAATTAATAACCTTTTAAATGAAACCTCAAAGAATAAGGAAGGGCTTGGAGCTAAAGACCTTACCAGAGACATTCTGGAGGAGGACCTTCTTCTAACCGGATTCACGGTCACCGCCTGAGCTTGTCTACAAAGCAAAGTTACACACTTAAAAACAGATTTTGAAGTAATGTCATTGACAGTGCGGTCCTATGTTTGCATACTCAAAAGTAAGTCTCACTGTGCTCATGGGGACTTTTCCCCCAGTTAAGTGTGTTTAGGCTTGTAGTCTTGGGGACAGAAAGTGTGAAGTGCCTGCTACTCCATTGTAAGAGAGGGGCCACTAAGAAAGGCAAATCAAAGAAAATGTTGTGACTTTAACATCCTTTCTCCATCAGGAAACGGTGGCATTAATGCTCATCTTGCATATATTGCATTAACACCAGGAGTTCAAAGGGAGGACAACTCAGATTTCCAGAAATCTGCTCGAAGGAGACAGTAGCATTTTGCTTGGCAATCTAGTATTCCTCAAGCAGTCCTGCCCATACTGTAGCTGTATTCATAATTGCATGGTTAGGTTTTGCCGCAAGGATATATTTGTTGATAGTTAGTGAATTCCCAAGTAAACCTTAAACACATCTGGTTCTTTGTCTTTATTAATTAGATAGACCAGGCTGCTCAATTTAATACTTTAGCTCTGAGTGGATCAAGCATGCTGGTAACCGTGGAGTTGTTTGAGAGCTTTCCTTGTTTGAAGAGGCACACCCATGTCCAATAATAAGCCCTGCCTGGCTTGTAGGACACACTCCTGTCGCACTCCTGCAATATGGCAGAGACTACAACCAGGAATTTTGTAGCCTCACCTCTTGCAAACAGCAAGGCCAGCAGTCAACAGAGATGGGGCTTGTAGCTCAGCAACATATCAAGGACCGTAAGTTATCTACTGCTGCCTTAAGCATACCTGCCTGGCCTTTTCAATCCATTTGAATCCTTTCCTTCTGTAGCCCCTCCAGAGCCTCCCAATCTAATTTGTTTCCCCCATCTGCTCTGAGCCCATCTGCCACTGCAAGCGACAGGAAAGAGAACCACAGGCAAGACCACCACGTCTAAAAGGAAGACACATTCATGACACACCAGCATTAACTGATCCATCAGGTCTCAGGGCACTTCCTGCTTCAGTTGTTGCAGAAAGTCCCGGCTGTGCTCCTTGCCAGACAGAGCTACTGGCCAAAAAGAACACATAATGGGTACTTTTGGCGGCCAGAATGCAGATTACTCCTGGTCTAATCACTCCTGTGACAATGGGAATGAATCAGGTTGTGACCTGTGCAGAACCTTGCAAAAGGCATACCCCACTTCTTGCATAAATTGCACTAACTTATGCTGAATTTGGGGATCATGCAGTTTCATTAATCTTTCTGTCCCATCCGGCATGTTCAGTTTGTAACAGCACAAGCCCATGCCCAGTGCTATGTTTCTAGAAAAAGAGGTGCCGGAACTTAACATGAACGCCTCCCTTGTTCTCTTGTAATGGCAATGGTGCCCACCTGAGAGGTGCTGGAACTGAGTTCCAGCTGAAAAAAAGCCTTGCCCATGCCAAGATATGCTTGGCCTGAACCCAAAGCAATTCTTTCACCCCACCCTCACAGTCTGCTCATGTCCAGGGTCCTGTTCTTGAAGCCGCCAATCACATGCCCATGGGAAGCCCAAAAAACAGAACTCAAGTGTTCCCCCATAACATCTGATGCCCAGCAATGATATTCAGAGATACGCTGCCTCCGAGAGTTGAGCAATGCACGACTGCATTGTGTTGGTGCCATGGGAGCTAACAGGGGAGCAGTACAAATACGTCGCATGCAAAGAACACAAAAGGAAAGAAAGAATGTTTACTGGCTCACCCTTTGAGCAGAGAAGGACGAGAAAGGATTGGAAAGCGTGGAAAGGAAAGAATGAGGAAAGATTTCTGAGAGCCTTCCTCAGGCGGAGAATCTGGGGAGTCTCTAAAGACAAGGTACATGCAGACAAAATGTAGACAATGAAACAACACATTTATAACAAAAAGGATGCTTGTTATCAATGGAGGAGACATTTCAAGAGATTGTCAGGTGGGTTTCTCAAGGGTGCTTCTATGGTCATGATCACCCAGTCCCTCCTATAATCACAAATTGAAAAATAAAGCAGAGTCTATAGGAAAATGATTTGATTAGTCTACAACAGGGATGGAAAACATGTGGTTTCTGAGGTCATGTGTTTTTGGACAGCAGGCATGAGTTAGGAGTCAAAGAGTCTCTGTTCCTGTTTTACAGCAAATAAGTTCCTAGTCCACAAAGCTAGAAGAAAAAATGCTAGTTGTGTATCTTAAAGAAACAAGGACAGACAAAACGATGCTCAGGTGCATCACAGTTTCCCCACCTCAAATCTTATTGTATTTGAAACCCAATAGAAGGGAGGAGATAGATTTATCTGGCTATGGGTGGTTTTTTTAAGGGACTTGAGTTAGTGTTGTCAACATTTGACATTCATTACACCATAATATTGCAAAGCAATAATAAATGGATCGTGTTCACAGTAATAAAATAAACTATTCATTATTATATTTTTTGACCACCCTTCAACAAAAATTCCCATATTTCTATAAAAGTGTTCTGGTAAAATGATAATGAAAATTAAGAGTAATTTCTTGAAACTGTTCCTGGTAGAGCTTTAACAAAGTGGCTTGTTTAAACCATGGCGGATACAAGGGGGAGACAGTGACCTCTAACATCACCGCACTGTAACAAGCATTGCTTCCTACAGACATAGCACTGAACCTCTTCCCAAATGACACCATTTTGGATTTCTGGCCTCTTCCTCCATCCCTCTTCGGGCAATCAATTGTACGGTAGTTCTTCCAAATGCTGTGCCATTCTCTCTGCACCATTCCCACAACACAGACATTCTCTGGCAAAAGTCCTCATAGGAACAGGTTCATGGGAGCACGTGACATATAAATGGAATACTTTTGCACCTTGTTATACTTCCAGTAAGAGAACCAAGCCTTTGTGAGTCATCTTGGTAAACCTGTGACATGCACCTCTGTCCACTGGGAGCTGATCTGCTACTATACTGGGCGTGAGGAAGCTGTGGCCCTCCTAATGTCGTTAGCTAGTCTGATGGGAGTTGGGAGTCCAAAAATGCCTGGAGGGCTGTTGGCTAACCACCCCTGCACAAAGCCCATTTTATAGCACTGGACTTTCTTATTATACAGTAGGAGGACTGTGAAACTTGAAGGATAATTACATTCTGATCCACACATTATTCCAGAAGGTGTGTAGTCAGTTTGCTCTGGAATTCACAAAAACAGAATTCTTTAAGCACCCTTAACCCAAGGTACTTTGGATCCAGTACATCAGAGGTTTTCAACCTTTTTGAGTCCACGGCTCCCTTGACCAACTACATTTCTTCTGCAGCACCCCTGTGGGGTTCAGGAGCCCAGTTATGTCACCCCTTGTCTGCAGAGCTAGCAGCCTCTCACCCATTTCTGAACACCCTCCTTTGTAGCGTGTTCCCTTAGCCTCCCCTTCTTTCCTCTCTCCTTGGGAGGCCTCGAGGCAGCTGCTGCCATCCCTGGTCTCTGAGCTGCTCGGCCCCCACCCCAAAGAGAGGTGCCCTCCCAGAGGTAGCATTCACTTGCAGAGCTTATAGCCAGGGCTGCTGCAATAAACAGCTGTGCAAGCCTTTGGGAGACAGAGATGCAAGAGGGCATGAGAAGAAGGAGGGAAGGAAAGAGGGACAGAGGCCAGTGTTGCCCGTGGCACCCCTGGCCATCATTCAAGGCACCCCAGGGTGCCACGGCACACTGGTTGAAAACCACTGCAATACATTATTCTTAGATTCAGCACCAAGAATAAGACTTCTGTGGCCTCAGATAAGGCTCCTGTTTGAACGCTGAAAAATATGTTCAGTCTCAGGAGTCTGCACTCAGAAACAAAGCTATTTGGTTAAGGTGTTCAAGTAGTAAAGTACAGAATATAAATTAATGAGGAGAGAGATTCACTAAAGGATTATTATACTTACAGACTACATTTATTTAGTCTATAAAATTTGTGCCTGGCCACACACATCCTCCACACATATTTTGCCGTTTCCATGTCTTCCTGTTAAACAAAAGAGATTGTATGTAAGACAAAACGAGTGGCTAGATGCATCTCTTTCAAATCACTTCCCTACTAAGAGGATTCTCAGGGCCAAATTAAGGGCCAGCTTTGGCCTATCTTCTTGCTGCATAAACTCAAGGACAGTGGAAAGGAAGAGAATCCCACTCAGCCATTGTTGTTGTTGTTGTTGTTGTTGTTGTTGTTGTTAATTAAATTTATATACAGCCCTTCATCTGAAGATCACTGGGCTATTTCCAACATAAAAATACAAAAAGAAAACTCAAAATACATAAAACAAACAACAACAACAACAACAACAACAACAACGGGAAAACACCAGTAAGCCCTCCCCCCTCCCACAAACACATTTAAAAGACCACAGTTCGGGTCTACAAAGGTCTGATATCTAAAAGCCAACAGATGATTTATGCCTTCTTTCTCATGCCATACATTTTATTTAAAATGCATATGAATAAAATCTCACTCACTTACAGTTTGGAACTGGATAGTCTCTTCTTTATTTGCCAATTCTAATGCAAAAAAGGACTTGTTGTGGGACATGTTAGCAATGTCATGCCACCTAGGCAGGGGTAAGGAAAGAAGAGAGTGTAAGAGAGAGAGAGAGACCTCACAAAGCACTCTGCTTTAACTGCACGTGTATAAGAGGGGATCTGAATTCGCCATGCCATTTCCCACATAGTTGCAAAAATTCTTAGCTACTTTGAAAAGTTTCTGCTTTAGGGGGTCTTATGATTTGGTTGGTTCGATGCTTGCTTGCATGCACACATGCATCTGCAACACAGGGAATCAGAAGGTATGAAGTGACCACATGACTGGGCACCTAAAGGTTAAGGGACAAAGACTCTTAAAAGAATCACCATCGCAGGAAATGAGCTCACCTAAAGATGACAGGAGGCCGGCCATTTTTGTGTTTCACAAAGATTCCATCAAGACAAGCTCCGATGAATATGTCACTTCCTTGGCTGTCCTGAAAGATACAGAAATTGCGTATCGCTTGCACCCTTTTCCTTGCGAAAATAGCTTCATTCGTCATACCCTGCCCACAGCACCCTGCTCCCATGTTTGTGCTCTAAATTTGCACCAACAATGCAAAGTAAGCTCATTAGATGTATTAAAAATTGAAATGCTCAATATCTCCTTTAATAAAAAAAACCAGAAGCCTTTTTTCTGGGAATTACAGACTCAGATATTCCCAAAAATGTAAGAGAGATCTTTTTATATGCCACGCTCGCAGCAAGAGTTCTTATTGCAGCAAACTGGAAGAGTAATAAAGTTATTTCAAGGCTAGAATGGATTCAGAAGTTGGTTGAATATGCGGAACTAGATAATATGTCTGAAAGAATAAAGAACAACCCAAAACAAGTATTTATCTCAAAATGGGTAGCCTTCAAAATATATTTGAAAAACAACTGTTGCAGTTTAAACTCTGTTGCAGCGTTTGAGTAATTTCAGTAGCAGTTTTAAGTCTGATGCGAGACCCAAGATAGATAAAAAAATATTTAAATTCTGTTAATAATCTGCTATGTTTCGGCAGCAAGTTAGTGATGAGTAACTGAAGAAAGGAGTGGATGGGAAGTTTGGTATAAAGCAAGAAGACCTTTTTAAATTTATGGCTTTGTGTTTATTATTTGGTATACTATGGGTTCGTGATTGGTATATGGTTTATTATTTGGGTACGGTATTTGGTATATTGCTTTTTTCTTATTGTGTTGATGGATATGGACAGTTGTCTTTTTTGTGGATTTATGTGAAAACAATAAAAAAATTGATTGTGTTTTAACAACCCTGCCTTTCTACATAAAATGCAATATAAATTACATGATAAAAAAATCAAACAATGTTCCTGTTTGCCTAATTTGTTTCCAAACTGAAAATCTGGAATGTTTTAAGTTCAGAAATTCTGCATGCTGAACAGAGACCTGAGAAATCCAAGTTTGACATCTGAGGAATCTGTTGACGTTTCGGCAAAAATATTCTGATATCTCAGAACTGTAAGTAACAAGCCAAAGTAACTTAGGCCTGAGTCAGCTTAATATACCTTTTCTAAAAATGTAAAGAGAGAGTTTTTTTTTATTACAGTCATGCCTTTGTGAAGTCATGGCACAAACAGTCAACAAATTCACAGAAGAAACTTAGCTTTACCTTTGCAGGATAACTCTCTTCACCGTATCCTTCCATCCTCTCAACTTCTTGCATATATAACATTTCTGCATCAGGTGGAGTGAGGCCCCTTCAGAAACAAAAAAAGAAATTCAATTTGCTAAGTAGCTTCTTGAGGCATGTTAGACTGCTTCTTTTAGCATATCAAGAGTCCACTTTTCTTGTATGTTCCCCAACAGAAATACACTTGGTGCAATATCTGCACTTGGTGCAGAAAATTTTTTGCAAAAAGCAACTACACTGAGGGTTAAAATGACCACTGTTTAACTTCCATAAGCACTTGTGGAATTATTTATTTTAGGTATTTATTGACAGAAGTATTTTACTGCCCTATCATGAAATATCAGTGCATTTAAGCATTATATCCAGGATATAAAAAACAATTCTAAGCCTTTTACAGTTTCCCTTGCTTCATGTATCTCCAATGATCAGGTTTCTGGCACTCAAAAGGTTTGCTGCAGCCTTTTGGTTTGGGGCCAGTGCAGACATAATACTGGATCTCTGAAAAATGTGGTTAGCAACAACAAACCCACACTCAAGGAATATGTGCCCAATATCTGAGCAAATTTCTCCCTCTCATTCTAATAACATGCTGACAACAACATGGGTTAAAGCAAACCGGGGTTTCTATTAACCCTCTTTGAAGCAACTTTCTGAAAACTGGAAATCATGTTTAGCTTAAATTGGTGTTAGTTAGGCACAGAGCCAGGGCTATATCTGCACTAGCGCATATGTGAGCAAGCTCATCTAGCAATATTCAGACCTGAAACAGCAGCACAATTTCAGAACTGTTACCTGTACTTCTGATGGAGTAAGGCCACCTTCTGGGTTGCTTCTTCCAGGATCTTTTCATCTTGCAACCAACCCTTAAGCGACAGAACAGAAACCATGAGCCTTCCTCGCATGTAAATTCACAACCCTCCAAACTTAATGAAGGGCTGGCGAACATTCATATACCCCAGGCAGCGGCAGAGAGAGAAGCCTGGGCCATCTACCCAGGAAGAGAGCAAGTAGTGCACTTTAATATCTATTGCCTGCTATCTCAACTTCTGGTAGGCTTGCAGAGCAGTTTAGCTCTGTAAGAGAGCTTGGCTTCCTAGAGGGCCGAGTCAGGCTTGACTCAGCAGTTCTTGATTGCAGGCACCTGTGCCTGCCTTCATCAGTACCTCCTTAAGAAACACTTCCTTGGGCCGTGGGCTCACCACCAAAGGGGTTTCCCCCCATTGGGAGCCACTTGGGTGAGGGTGTTTAGTCCTTGGAATATTTATTTACTGATGGGTTGATTCTAGGCACAACCAGTAATAATAATAATTAATAAATTTTTATTTATACCCTGCCCTTCCCGGTTCAAAAACCAGGCTCAGGACGGCTAACAACAAATTTAAAACACTTAATTGTAAAAGCAGCATAAAATACACATGAATAAAAACATGAATAACCATAAAATTCAAAGTTCAGAAATCAATTTAGGGGAAATCCATCTAATAAGCAGGGGGGGTTTATTATGATACAGTGGACGCTCAGGTTGCGAATGTGATCCGTGTGGGATGCACATTTGCAACCCACAGCATTTGCAACCCGCGCCTGCGCATACACGGGTTGCGATTTGGTGCTTTTGCGCATGTGCAACCGAAACCCGGAAGTAACCCATTCCACACTTCCAGGTTTCAGAGGTCCGTAACCTGAAAAAACGCAACCTGAAGCGTCTGTAACCCAAGGTATGACTGCATTAACATTAAACAAGTTTTCAGAACAGGAAGGGTATCTAAATGACCCTTTTGAAAAGGGGGGGAGGGAATTTAGTAATGAATGGTACCTACTTTTGAAGAATGATTTTTTAAAAAAACTATTTATATTTATAAAGCTTCTTAGGCAATCCTCTAAAGTGAATTACAGTAAAGTAAAGACTAATACACATCTGTTGGTTTAAAAGACAAAATAAAAAGATTACCACCAGGCAGAATGTGTTCACTTCTGATAATTCTACATCAGTTTGTTTTCCCCCAGTAATTTCCAAAATTGGAATTGGAGAGAGAAGGGGGGAAGAAATGAGCTATTCTTACCACAGGAAACAAGGCAAATCTCTGTAGAAATTCCTGCGATTCATATTGGTCATAATCTCCAAAATCAGCTGAGGAATTAAGAGAAAACAGGCAGGCATTAAGTGCATAGGGAAGTTCACTATTTCACAAAAGTCTCATAACAGATACAGCATAGTGGTTGATGCCCTTTGGTTTTTCATCTCAAAATAAAATTGTGCAAAGCTAATATAGTTTACAGACGCAGGTGGCGCTGTGGGTTAAAGCCTCAGCGCCTAGGGCTTGCCGATCGAAAGGTCGGCGGTTCGAATCCCTGCGGCGGGGTGCGCTCCCGCTGCTCGGTCCCAGCGCCTGCCAACCTAGCAGTTCGAAAGCACCTCCGGGTGCAAGTAGATAAATAGGGACCGCTTACCGGCGGGAAGGTAAACGGCATTTCCATGTGCGGCTCTGGCTCGCCAGAGCAGCGATGTCACGCTGGCCACGTGACCCAGAAGTGTCTCCGGACAGCGCTGGCCCCTGGCCTCTTAAGTGAGATGGGCGCACAACCCCAGAGTCTGTCAAGACTGGCCCGTACGGGCAGGGGTACCTTTACCTTTACCTTTAATATAGTTTACACTGCCTAAATTGGTCAAGAGCAATTAAACAAGTAATAATTTGTTGAACAGTCATTATTAAAGAGCCAGATGAGGCTAAAGAAAAAAAATGAAAGAATGTTGTTGCATAAACAAGCTACTTCAAGTCATCGGTTTGATCTCACTGGCAAATAACGTTCTTGGCAAGTCTTTTCTAGCACACGAGATCACCATTCATAGCAAGTAAACGGAGGCAGCAAAGGAAAATAGACCAGAGGCTTAGAGCACTCTCTTCGTTTTCCCTGCCAGGCATCCACCTCATTCTTGTGGTTGTTTTCTTTTCTGGCATATAGCAGCTACACCAAAGTACTAAGTTAAAACCAAGAGTGATACTGCTGCCTCCCGCATTTCGCAGATGAAAATAAGGCCACACTGGAAACACCTCTCTACCCAAATTAAAAACTGCTGTCTGTGAGCATTATGAATCGCTGAAGGCTGCAACTCTCTCTTGTGCTATGCTGGTTTCATTTAGGGTCGTCCTTCACTGGTTTTAAAAGCCAAGACGGTGTGTTTGTTCTTTGGGCTGGTGATATATTTTTAAATACACAAATGTCTGATATTATGCTGCTGCAGCAGCTCAAAATGTGCCTCTGCAGGTTGTAAAATGTCATGTTGTGCATTGTCAGGAAAAGCCCCATGCTTCAGCAGAGGGACCTACTACTGATGCCTTGAGCCTTCTAGCCTGGCTTTTGCTGCTCCTTGCTGCCATTGCCTGCTCATCTGATCTCTTTAAGAGAGTGGGTCTTTTCTGTAGTAGCTCCTTCTCTATGGAATGGTCTCCCCAGAGAGGCCCGCTTGGCACCAGCTTTCATTTTGGCACCAGGAAAATAAGCTTTTGTTGTGCTGGGCATTTGACCTGCGCCAATTATAGGTTGGTGGTTTTTTACTCTACGTTCTTAATATGTTTATGCAATCTATTCCAACATTTTAATTTTTGTTTCAATCAATTTGGGGTGTTTTGTCCTGGGAAGCCATCCTTGAATTCAATTAACTAACTAAATGAGAAAGCCAACAGTGATAGGGAGCAAGGAGAAGCCCTTGCTTATTTCACCCTCTTTATTTTGGCAGCTGTAAGCAGAAGAGGGCAAGAGAAGGGAAAACAGAGGGGGTAGTGGTTACAAAGCAGTGGGCCCATTTGGGTGGGGCTAACTAAGGGCATCTTGCCAAGGACTCCCTGCCCCAAAAGCTAGAGATGGCAGAAGAATCTGCACCCTGCTCAAGAGATTTGACTGAAGAACAAGGAGGAGAAACCTTGAAAATAATAATAACAACAAATTTTATTTATACCCCGCCCTCCCCGGCCAGAGCTGGGCTCAGGGCAGCTAACAACAGTAAAATTACAGTAAAAACATAATAGAGGGGGGAAACCAATTTAAAATACAGGTTAAAATGCAATTTAAAATGCAGCCTCATTTTAAAAGTAGCCCATAGATCAAAACCATAAGGGGAGGGAAACGTAAGGGTCAGACTGAGTCCAAACCAAAGGCCAGGCGGAGCAACTCGGTCTTGCAGGCCCTGCGGAAAGATGTCAAGTCCCTCAGGGCCCTAGTCTCTTGTGACAGAGCATTCCACCAAGTCGTGGCCAGTACTGAAAAGGCCCTGGCCCTAGTTGCGACCAATCTAACCACCTTGCGACCTGGGACCTCCAAAATGTTGTCGTTTGTGGACCTTAAGGTCCTCTGTGGGGCATACCAGGACAACTCCAGCAGCTCACATGACACCGCCATTTCAAAGGGCATCCCTAAAAGGGCAAAATGGGAACACAATAATAACAACTGTAATTTACTTGGGACAGGTAACCAAGGAAAGGGAAGGCCTCTGGCAAACAGGGACAGTTAGAGTACATGGGAACACAGAAAGAATGTGACTTCTTCTCCTTCCTGGGACCTAACATTCTGCAGTAAGCAAGGATGAGCAATGGAACCGAGGATGAGTGATAAAAGTAAAGGAGGAAAACATTAAGACAGAAGTAGGGAAAGGAAAAATCCAATACGATGGTGGGGGTGGGAGTGGGGAGAGACAGTGCAAATTGGCACTGCATAGCTTCTGCTCAGAGTCTGCTGCAATTTCACTGCTATTTTCTGTGTAAAATAGTAGAAATGGGCTTTATAGGTAGGTAACGCCACTGGAAATGGCAAGGAGGAAAATGAAGTCTGTAGGAAAGGAACAAAATCATAATTCCTAGGTATTAAAGCCTACTTCCCTTCAGCGTGCTGGATATACATACCAAGGGAGAATGAATGCATCATTCAAAGGCATTTCAGAAAATGACAGCTAATTTCAACAGTCTGGGTAGTCATTTTGCTATTACCTTTTGAAATACCATTATAGTTCTGGGCAGCCTGGTTTTAACTTCAGTTTCTGCAAAGCACATTTCCTATATTCAAGCAGTTATCCTGCAACTGTCAAAAGGCATTGGGGCTCTAATGGTTTTAAAGTGGTCCAAAAGAAACCCGAGTTTCTTGTAGTGCATGTTCAAATCATGCTGTCTGAACTGCAGTTCATACACCTTGTGTGGTACTGTAGTCATGCATATACGAGTTCAGTCACAGGTGTTTTTTTTTTAAAAAAAAAAAACAACCTAAAGCATGGGTAGGCAAACTAAGGCCCAGGGGCCAGATCTGGCCCAATCGGTTTCTAAATCTGGCCCGCAGATGGTCCGGGAATCAGCGTGTTTTTACATGAGTAGAATGTGTCCTTTTATTTAAAATGCACCTCTGGGTTATTTGTGGGGCCTGCCTAGTGTTTTTACATGAGTAGAACGTGTACATTTATTTAAAATGGATCTCTGGGTTATTTGTGGGGCATAGGAATTCGTTCATATATTTTTTTCCGAAGTATAGTCCAGCCCCCCACCAAGGTCTGAGGGACAGTGGACCGGCCCCGTGCTGAAAAAGTTGGCTGACCCCTGACCTAAAGGCTCACAAAAAAGAATGATATGCAGGACTGCATTTGACTCTAACTCTTTTCTAAAATAAAGAGCTGTTATTTGAGCTATTCTCTCTACAGTTATACAGTCGGTAGAGAATGAGATAGTTAAATCCCAGGGTGGTGGGTTAGAGCCCCATGTTGGGCAAAAGATTCCTGCATTGCAGGGCATTGGGCTAGATGATCCTTGCGGTCACTTCCAATTCTACAATTCTAATAAAGTACCTGCAGTTTATTAACAATGTTAATAAGCACACTTCCCTGCAAAGTTTCTTACAGTGGTACCTCTGGTTACGAACTTAATTCATTCTGGAGGTCCATTTAAAAAAAAAAAAAATTTATTTTATTGATCTTCCAATAAAAAACATCCAATTAAATATCCAATCATAATACTTCAATTAAAAAGTAAAAAACTAAAATGAAAAAGATCAAATTATAGTCCAAATTGTATTTATTAATTTCTTGAGGTCCGTTCCTAATCTGAGGTACCACTTTAGCTAATCAGGCCTCCCGCTGCCGCCGCGCCGCCGCTGCACGATTTCTGTTCTCATCCTGGGGCAAGTTCTTAACCTGAGGTACTACTTCCGGGTTAGCGGAGTCTGTAACCTGAAGCATCTGCAACCCGAGATGTCTGTAACCCGAGGTACCACTGTACTAGCCTTTCGGCCACGCTCTTGGGAGATATGACTTTCAGATGATAAAAAAACACAATAAAATGTTATTTGGCTCTACTGAATTTGTACGCAGGGGAGGCTGCAGATCTTAAAAAATGAAGAGCTTATTTTGCACTTGCTTACAGCAACACAGGCATCCACAGTAAAACTTTTGAAAACTGTAGTTCGGAATCATATAGGGTATTGCTACTCAAGGCAGGTATGGTAAATAGTCCTTCTCTGGGGGGAAATCCCACAAATTAAAAGTATCCGGAGGATGAGTGGTATGATTTTATTTTTTTATTTCATTTGCAAACAAGGAGGCACATGGTAGAAGAGTTCCATTGATATACACTAAGGTCTGGATCTTGCAAACCAACAAGAATTGAGGCAGGAGTTTAAAAGCGACAAGAAAATGATTTGTTTGAATGCGCCGCTCGTGGATTCCCAAGAGTGAATTTGGTTTTAGGTTTATCATGAAAGGCTAGCAGGGTTACAGTATGGCCTTCCTAGCTATGCACTGGTGGGAGTTGGACTACAGCAATTGTCGGAAGTGAGGAAGAACGTGTGCAGATGTACGGTAGATTGAGCCACGGGTGCATCAATGCATGTGCAATCTGTATGAGCAATTGAGTGCATGGAACCTTATTTATGGATCTTGATTATTTATATATTGTATTATTTGATTTTGTTGATTTCCCCCACAAACCATTCTTAAAATAAAGATTTTAAAAAGAAAAAGGAAATCAGTACTGGAACGCCAATGTATTCTTATCTTCAGTGTATTCTGATCTTTGCTACTGCATCAGCCTAAAATAAGTAGTCGTTTCTGTGTGGGTTCTTTTCTACCTGTGCATTTTTCTTTTTTTTTAAAAAAAAAGAACTTAAAACTCCCTGAATCAGCAAATCAGTACTGAAAGATGAACCCCTCCTTATCTTAATAGCTGGAATGGCAGCAACACAGCAGTTTGTTTTATAACTGCTAGTCTGTAAGTGGGGTGTCACAGAACCTCAACACATTAGTGATTCATTAAAAAAATAAAATAAAAATACAATCTTCTGATGGTGTCAGCAGGGGAAACTAAATAAGGAACAGTTATCACCTACTTATCTTAGTTACAGCATAAAAAATAAAGCTACTATTGTGTTACATGTAAGTTTACAACAGCACTTTTAAAAAGTATGTATTGGGGTTAGGAAACTAGTTATGGGTACCACACCAGATCTGTGAAGTGCAGCAGACTAGGCAGAGTGATGAGCGTCGGCGCTTGAATCCCAGTCTCAATCAAACTAACAAAGCATTAGGCAAAACATCATTCATTCATTCATTTATTACATCATCTGTTTATATACCACTTAATTGTCTGTAAGTGGTGTGCGAGTAACTCAGTACAAAAACAAAATGATAAAATCAGAATCCAGTTTAAAATAAGAGTATTCAGGAGGTGCCAGAAGTTCAACTGACTTCAAATGGAAGGGAGATCCATTTCTCAGCCTTGCCTACCTCGCAGGATTGGGAGTGGGAAGGGACCTGGAGTTTGTTGCTATCTCTAGCCTGCCAAAGTGTATTCCCCAGCTGAAAAGCTAACAGCTACACAATGATGGCCATGGGCTGGTGAAACAGCTGCTGTATGCCTAAGATCCCTCAACCCAGATTGCTCCATAGAAAAGTGCTGAAACACCTTTTAGGGGACAGAGCCTTGGTGGACTGTGGGCCATGCACCCACTTCTCCCAGGAACACGAAGTTCAAGCAGTTCCTAAAATCAGCTAAACATGTTAGTTACCTTGAACAGCTAACCCAGCCAGGTGCACTGCTTGCTCAAACGTGCATGGGATGCTTCCTTCCAATATGTCTTTCTTCAATTGTAGATAATACTGGTATCTATTATGGAAAGAGAATATGCATTCAGGGCAATTTTCCGAATCCTGTGAAAACAGAGGATTCCCATCATCCTTAGCCAGCATGGCGAAGGTCAGGGATGACTATAGTTATAATTCAGCAACATCTGGAGGTGACCCAACCCTGTTTTATGCTTGTGCAATTATATTCTTTCCTGCTTGTCTGGGCAGCAGGGTGACACTATGATCACCCTCTGCAGACAGCATTTTGGGTTTGGGTGCGTAACATGGAGTCTGGGCACAGGGGTCAGACTGGGGATTCTGACCATGTGCTGCCAAACACACAACCTAGTCGCATTTCTAGCTACAGTTGGAGGTGGTCTGGAACTTGGGAGCAGCCTGACTTTTTTTTGGGGGGGGGGGTCCCACAGGGGGAATGCAGGATCCATGCTAAGGAGAAGAATAGAGGGACTACCCTGTATCACACATAAAATGTGACTCCACCAGCACCCTCAATCAAAAGGAGCATACTTTATTTGCAGGAGAGGTTCCCTTATGGGACAACATAAAACGTATCGACACCTGCGTCATAGTTAAGAACTCAAATAATAAAAACTTCTAAAGGTGGGGCAAGAGTGCATATGTTACCAGTGGCGTAGCGTGGGGGGTGCCAGGGGTGCCGGCCGCACCGGGTGCAACATCTGGGGGGGGCGAGTCCAGAGGGAAGGGACAAGTTCCTTCCTCCGCCAGGCTCCCCGCCGCCACCGCCAGCCTTGCGCCCTAGCGTGCGCGCGCCCCCCGCCGCCGCCACTACGGCTGCGCTCCACTCACTGCTCGCAGGAGGAGCAGCCGCTGCAGCAGCGCTGACGCCGCCACCAACGCCTGGCCGGGCACGGGCAGCCTCCGCACCCCGACGCCGACGCCATCCCCTCGGCCCAGCCACAGGCGGCGGCTGCTTCTGGCGACTGGGAGGGAGGAGAGCTCCGAGGGGCCTCGCCGCGCCCTGCTCTCCCCAAAACCCTCCGAGAGGAAGCCGGCGGGCGGGCGAGGGTCTCCCGGCGGAGGGGGGCGCCGCTGGCTCCGGCTCTCAGCGCAAGTCTCAGCCACGGGGGGGGGGGGGTCGGGCGAGGACGGAGCGCGGCTGGAAGCCCCCGGACCAGGCCGGGGGGAGGAGAGGCGCTCGCCAAGCCCGGATCTGGAGCGCCTCGGAGCGCGGGCTCCACCTACAGCCCAAGGAGAGGAGGGGGCGGGGAGGCGCCCGAGGGGAGGGGGCTTCGGCTGCCTCGGCCCGCGGGGGCTCCGCAAATAATAAATTTAATAAATTCCTGCTGAGCCTTAAGGGGGGGGTCCTTGGCTCCTTCGCTCGCCCCCAGCCCCAGTGGCGTAGCGTGGGGGGTGCAGCGGGGGCGGCCGCAACATCTGGCGGGGCGCGCTCGCACTCGAGTGCTAAAATCCAGGGGTTAGGTGGCGCAAATTACTTGCCTTGCCCCGAGTGCTGACAACCCACGCTACGCCACTGTATTTTACCTAGTCCTTAATCCTAAATCCATTATCCTGGTTCAACCTAAGTAGTATTACTGAAGTTTTCTGTTCAGAAGAAAAGCTTTTAGAAGCTGGTGCCCCATGCATTTCATGGTGCGGCTTCTAACGGGAACCTACACCTAGAGTGTAACACCGTGCGCTAATATAATTTACCTGCCTGCTACACCTTTTCGGTTAATTAAAATGAAAGGCTTATAGTAAACATGGGCAGACCGCAACCTCAACAACCTACCGTATTTTTCGCTCTATAGGACGCACCTGACCATAGGACGCACCTTGTTTTAGAGGAGGAGAACAAGAAAAAAAAAATCTCCCCCTCTGCTCAGCGCCCCTTCAGCGAAGCGGCAGGAGAAACGGAGCCCCTTCCAATTCTCTTCCCGCTTCGCTGAAGGGGCGCTGCGCAGCTCTCCCTCTCTGCTGAAGCCAGGAGAGTCTTGCTCTACCGACTTCAGCAAAAGGAACCCAAAGCCTTTGGAGTGCAGCGCGAGTTCCCGCTCCACTCCAAAGGCTTCAGGCAGCTATCCCTGAAGCCTGGAGAGCCAGAGGGGTGCACACTGACCCCTCTCGCTCTCCAGGCTTCAGCGAAAGCAACCCGTAGCCTCCGGAGAGCGGAGGGAGCGCTCCCTCTGTGCTTCGGAGGCTTCCATTGCTATCACTGAAGCCAAGGAGCCTGCATTCGCTCCATAGGACGCACACACATTTCTCCTTAATTTTTGGAGGTAGAAAAGTGTGTCCTATAGAGCGAAAAATATGGTACATCATGCTCACTGTTCTGAAAAGAAGATACACACAGAAAACTACAGGCTGAAAAGTGCCAGGTAAAGACAGCTAAAAGATGCTCTCTTCTCACTGCAGAACATGGCAGGCATGCTTGCACCACTCACCTGGTAATCTCCTGTTGAAGCTGGGAGACAGAAGGCACATAAAACACCACACCAAAGAATACAGTCGGCTCCAAGGCATATTTGTCCAGTTGCTTTTTCAGAGGCTTGTCTAAGTCTACCCACCGGCGCTGGTTTTGCTTGTTGAAATACCAGAGGCTGAAATAAGTGATCTAGGAGAAAAGAGCAAAAGGAAGATTATTCCAATCTTCAGTTATTCAGTTATTCCAAAGTGAAACCTGGAACACTTTGCAGTTAATTTCTTCTTATTATTTATTAAAAGAGTCCATCCCACCCCTCCTCCCAAAGGAGCCCAGGGGGGGGGAAACCAACAAAGCCGAAAAGCAATACAATTAAAATAAAATCAGTTTCTACAGCGGTGCTTCCCAAGCTTCTGCTGTTGGAGGAGTACATTATAAGAATGATTATTATTAAGGATAACAAAATTAATGGCACATTTCATTCCAACACCAGACAAAAACAAGGCCAAAAAAATCACCTCCCCTCTGGGGAACCAGCAGCAGAGCCCATGTTGTGTACAGAAATCCTGAAGAGTTGCTGACAGTCAATATACCGTATTTTTCCATGTATAAGACGCCCCCGTGTATAAGATGATCCCTATTTTTTGAGCCCAAAATTAATAAATATTTTAAACATTCCATTTATAAGATGACCCACATTTGAAACTTTAAAAATTGTGTGTGGGGGGGGAATAGTCTTATACACAGAAAAATACAGTATATTGGGGGGGAGGGTTATTGAGTTGTTTTTGTTTTTGTTTTGATTATGTATTTTGTGTTTTTATATTGTGATTTTATCCTGTGAACCACCCTAAGACCTGCAGGTATAGGGCAGTATACTACTACTACTAATAATAATAATAATAATAATACAATACTGAGCCAGAAGGACTAATGGTCTCATTTGGCATAGGAGGCAGCTTCCAGTGTTCCCACCTGCACCATTTCTTCAAGAGTCACTGATCTGAGCATTCTCACGGAGCAGTGTGGCTCATCATGCAAAGATGCATGGCAACCCTGCTACATCCGAGAATGATCAAATTATATCAGTGCAATGATGCAGCAAGGTGGCCAGTCCCCAGTGACAGCTGATTGGAAGGAGGACAGGCCAGAACAGTGGATCCGTATCTTCTTCTTCTTTGGCGATCACTCGTAGCCGAGTAAGATTGTCTTCCATAAACATGGTTTTAACAATGAGTGACGTAAGTGACTGTGGAGGCCAGTTCCGGATCCACACATCCTTCCACAGTGAGGACATTGGTTTCCGGGCCGGAGTTGATCACGGTGTGGATTTGCCAAGCGTGCCTTCTTCCTAACATGTTTCTCCCTTGCGTCCTGAGTTCGAGTGTCTTCAAAGCCCATGACACCCTCTCCTGTTGGTAGGGACTTTAGTTTCATGGGATTCTTTTAATAAATGCATTAATTACTTGTAGCACCCCAGCAATTCTCTCAAGGCATACTAGTGTCCCTTGGCATACAGTTTGGGAGTCACTGGAACTCGATCTTGAAGTTATGATAATGCTTCTTACACAAACCTGCCATCGCTGCAGGTGATCTCTATCTGCCCAGGTGCTAATGCATTTAGCAGGCTTGCCGGTTATAGTAACAAATGTGGGCTACCACTGCTAATCTTTCGGCTCTGTGCCATGATTTAAGCTGGCCACTGAGACATTTTGGTGTTTGAGCAACTAATGCTCAATTATCACCATCCTTGCATCAAAGACCAGCTGCTTCATATATGTAATCACATGCAAAATGTAACCCCCCCAAAAAAAAACCACCAAATAGTGAATGGTGAGATGCAGCATGGGCTCCTGTCACATGATCCAGAAAAAATAGCAGTGCTCCTGAGTCACTGGGAATAGTGCCTTAGTTTGCAACTGTTGGAAACACCATGAAAATGTCAGAGCTGCTTACTGTCCTATTAGACTGCATCCACTAATGTGAACATAAAATGTAAGAGCCAATGTTTTACTTTGTAAGAAGATAAGCCCAATTTTTATTGGGTTCAGATGTCCTAGCTGAAATGGCAGTTCTCTGCCTGACAGAGATTGCAATCTAAATGTAGACATTTGTGCATGGGAAGGGAGGGAGAGGGTTAGAGAGCAAAAGAAGGGATGAATGTGAATGTTATGGTGGTTCCTTTTCTAGAGATGTGCCATTCATATGCTATGGTTTGCTATGCTAATGCTAACAACAAACAACAACAACAGCTTATGGCACTGTTGTGCCAATACTGGATTGATAACAGGCTTGCCCTCCCCTTTCTAACTTGCACAAAACGTAACAATTGATGCTGCCACTATAAAATGGACATAATTTAAAGTACATACAGCAGAATCCTGTTTACCCCTTTGGCTTTACAGAGAAAAGGACACCGGCACCAAATTCAGACAACCAGAAAGTTCTAGTGTTTCAGTTCTAGAGCTCCTGAGATGGGAGAAGCGATTCCCCGTAGAATTGGGATAAAATGTGCTGTTTCCAGCTCACATGCACGGATACAAAGGTATATTTCAGTTTCGCAAGCTCTTGGTGGCATTCAGGCATCCTGGAGCACTGATGCTGAATGGGCTAAAAGCGAATCACTTTGTAATCACGGCTAAAGCTATCCATAGCACAAGAGATTACCTAGCCCTGCAGAAACGACATGACATAACTCTTGAAATATGTTAAGCTTCTGAGATTAACACTGTTGCAAGGTTTATTTATTTTAGCAACTTACTCATCATTCAACCTCCGGGCAGTAAATCAACCCTAGACAGAAAGGACCGTGGATTTTCTACACAGTTATGTTCCAGCTGATTGCCCTCTTTGTTAGAGGTACAAGAAACAGCAATATTATTGAATGTGCATGGAACATCTGAAAAGGTGGGGAAAGAGGGTAGCACTCAACCCTGCAACTAATACAAAATATATGTGGGGAACAGAACACCAAATTAAGGAAAACTGAGCCGCAGGGGCAAAGAAATATTTCTCTCAAAAGAACACAGGAATGGCAACAGTATTTATTTTTTAACTAGGCAAGACTGACTTGGGCCAGTACTCCAAAGAGAACATTATAAAGTTCTGAATATTTATCAAGCGAATACATTTGTATATGGGACTTCCCCAGCTGATACATTAGCAGAATAATTATCTCTGGTCTCTCTAGCCAACTGCCAGGACACACCAAAGGAACATGAACTTCACTTAATTTCAACGTGATTTAGACAAGTGTTTATATCCTAACCAAGGGTGGCATTTAAGTAAGTTCCATTCAGAGTAGAGCCACTGACGTTATTGGACCTAGACATATCCATTGATTTCAATGGGCCTGCTCTGCTGAACACACACACACCCATCTAGGATGGTCCATGCATCATGGGGTATCAAGGCTATGGAAGCTCACACTGTCTTGTATACTGTGCCACAACCTCCAGCGCTTGTGATATGGATACACCAGGGTATGTGTAATAGATAGATAGATAAATAAATAGATACGAGACCAACACAACATAACCATCTAAAGAGCACACACCATTAAATGCTAAATTCAGATTTCAAAATTACCTAGGCGCACCAATAGGTACCAAAACTATGAGCATATGACTCAAAACCATGAAATTTAGTATTCACATAGTCCAAAGAAGTTTGATGAGAAGTAAAACGCAAAATTATTAGGGGTGTGTATTAAATCTCTTTTCCTTGAAACGAAGAACATGAATTGTTGCTGAATCTGGTGAAGACACTTTTATACTACCCAGACAGCTGAAAATCTTGTAGCAGATTACTTCGTAACAGTAATCCAAAACACCAGATGCCCGGGACTGATTGACTCAAGCCATCTCAGATGCAGAGGGAGGCTTAGCAATGGCAGTCAAGGAAGAAGCCCCTCATAGCACCTACAAGCAGCTCTGAATTCAGCAGGCCAGATTAGTGATTATCTCTCAATAAAGTCCTACGTCACCTTTGCAACTTTTTTGAAAACGTGGTCCCCATTTTGGCAGAAGAGATTTCCAATTATCCTGACTGTTCTGAGTGCAGCTTTCCACTTCTTTTGAACAAAAGGGCTATGTGAGAAACTGCTACCAGACAACTCTTGGATTTGGGGGAGGGGGGCAAATAGTGAAATAAAGTGATGGATGCACGAAGGGAATGGTTTTGAAACTTTACCAACTTCTCTTAAAATCTGAGTCCAGGTGGTCTCGGAATAATACAGGGGAAAGAGCTCAGCCTACGTTACAAGGTTGAACAAGATATGTGGAACAAACACCCCCTCCACTGTATCTCAGCAAGAGATGGGAAATTGTAGTTAAAATGTGTACATAAATGGTGCTTAACACCATGCAAGTTGCCTTATGTGATTCCCTCATCCCCCACCAAGGTGCTGGAGGGACTGCCAGGTTTCTGCTACCCATCGTCAACTTTGGTGGGATTTGTCCTAAGTCCAATGATAGTTTTCAAAAAATTGGTGCGATAACAGATCACCACGCTATGTCTACTGCTTGGGTAGCTCTCCTAAATTTGTTTGAGGAAGAAGATATGGGTGTGTACTTTAAAGAGTTAATAACTCACCTGCCTGCAGAAGCACAGGTGACTACAGCCCAGTTTTAGAGGAATGCTAGGGTATGGGAAATAACTTATAAGCTAAGGCTTTTATGAAGTCAAAGTGAGATTGTTTCCCCCCACAATTCGGCATGAGTTTCTAACCTACAGTAGAAATACAGAACATAGACAATTTCTTCCATTCACCTTCAGAAAGAACTGGTTGATTTACATGGCAGTATTCTTCATAGAAATGTTTCTTTGCTTATTTACGTTACTTGCCCTACACAATTAAGTGAGGACTGCATGTGGAACGCCCTCCCATCAGATATCAAGGAAATAAACAACTATCTGACTTTTAGAAGACATCTGAAGGCAGTCCTGTTTAGGGAAGTTTTTAATGTTTGATGTTTTATCACATTTTTAATATTCTGTTGGGAGCCGCCCAGAGTGGCTGGGGAAACCCACCTGGATGGGTGGGGCATAAATAATAAATTATTATTACTATTACTATCATAACATTGATGCTTGGTAAAGTTAAGACAAAGTCTGAATTTTTCCTAAGCAACCCATTTTAGTTCTGGATTCAGACTTTGCCTGAAGCAGATACACAGTCCTTGTGAGCAATCCTACAGCTTTGAAATGGAGATCAGTTTTGTCACCTTTTAATGCGAATGGGCAATTCACAAACAGGTCTGGTCACAATGCTCACGTTGAATCCAATTTTATTCCAAGTGGAACAGGCTTCTGTCCAAGTCTCTTTAATTAGTTTGTGGATCATAGCCTATGCCATAAATCCACGATGCAATAGTGTTTGATGTAGCAATCACACTCACACTGACTTATTACCTAATTAGCTATGTGGCAGATGCATGTTCTAAAAGATTATCTTTTAATTAGCACCAGCACATCAGACAAATGAGACATTTCTCTAGGGAGGCAAGATTTGTGAGAGTATCTGCAAATTTCCAGATACCAGAATCTAAAGAGACTGAAAATTTGCATCTGGGGCCATCTGCTTGCACATACTTTTCATTTCCTGTTTCTGGTGACAAAGATGCTCAAGTTTGGATCGTGTTGGTCTTGCCACGGTCCACCAGCTCATACAGCTAGGCTGCTTGACTTTTTCACCTGTGGTAAGTTGATGGCTATCCCTCTTATCTTCTGTTCCTTGAGAGAGCTCTCAAGTCTGAGAACAGATCGCCCTCGGTGGCTCACTTTGCTAGGCCTCAACTGCAGCCCAAGGGCTCCTGGTTTTGTGGCCTGATGCTTGGCACAAAAGGGCCACGCTAGGCATTTCACAGAACTGTGTGTCTCTTTTTTATTCAATGTAATGTCTTCTTTCTAAAATGAGGGGATGGGGAACATAGTCTTGCAAGGCTGTGATCATAAACGCAATAGCAGAAAATGAGGTATTGCTTAACCCTTTCCCCTTCGGCCGCTTTTTCATTAAATATTGCCCCTGTGCTATCTTCATATGCCTTTGGGGTAGAAATATGGGGAAATGGGGGCTGTTTTGGATGTAAACCATAACTTATTGTTGTGTGCATGAGCAACATGAAGAATCAGGCTCACTCACTCCCCTGAACATACGCTCTTCTTCTGCTGTGGCAACAAAGAAATTGGAAGTATCCACTTCTAAAATAACTAGAGTTCCCTGTTGTGTTAGAAAAGAAGGAAATCATTGTTAGTTTCAACTGTAGCTTGATAGGCCAGGATAATAAACCATGGTTTGACCCAGGCTTGCCTGTGTTTAAACTAGAGTTCTCCCTCAGTTCAAAGTTAGTTATCTGAAGAGCTGATCTTTTCACAGCTTCACCAAAGGAGTAAAGAAGACAGACCAGAAGGGAGGGTGTACACCAAGCAAAGGCTCACTGCTGCTGCTTATGCACATAATGCTAAATTATAGCTTGACACCATGTGCAAAATAGACCTGTATCTTCACTCTTGAGGGAAGAAAATCTTTGTGGCAGTGGCCCAAATAATGTTAAAAGAGGAAGGGGTTGTGCAGCCCGTTGCCTCCTCTACTCCTGATCACAATCTTCCAGGACAACTTTTTATCTATAAAAAGAGAGAGAGAATTAAAAAGAAACATGGAACTTGGCATCCTGTCTATAGTTTGACACTGAGTATAAAATGCTTTTGGATGCATTTTTGCAGGGAGTGTTCAGTCTCTCGAACATACTACGGCAGCAAAATTTGCTTGTGCTCCATTCAATCATCTCTGTACTCTGCCCACACTGACTCCTGGAATTTAATGAAGGCGCATTTACCACTTGGCCTCTTAGCCAGGGTGTGTCAAAAGAGAACCAGATTGTATTTACATTCCCTGCAATTCACATTCTGCAAATAGCACAATACATGTGCCTTAGCCTATCCTGCTTTAGGAAACTAGCTTTTTCCATCATGTTTATAGTGCACAACAATTTTTAAAAGGGGAGGGGGGAGAGATTGGACCAAAAGCAAAGCTTTCAACATATACAAGGTGACATGTGGCATTATATATATATATATATATATTGCATAGAAACACAATGTTCAGGGCTGAATTACGTCAGATCAACAGGCACATATTATTTTACATAATATATGCAGGTTTCACTAATGGAGAAAGAACAACTGAGGAGTGGTATGACTTTGGTTAGATGGCACTTTTCAGGGTGGATGACAAAGTGGTACAGCAGTTGAAGAAGAGAAAGAGGCAGAAAAGGACAGACTATTAAGAGAAACTATTCCACGTTTCATCATCTCCTAAGCCTTCTGCAAGTAATGACTAAACTATTCTCCAAAACCATAAGGACTAGACCAGGGGCAGCTAGCATGGTGGCCTTCCAGATGTTGATGGATTACAATTCCCATCATGCCTGACCACTGGCCACACTGGCTAAGGCTGATGGGAGCTGTAGTCCAACAACATCTGGAGGACACCACGTTGCCTATCCCCTGCACTAGACCGTTGCATTTTCCTTTTAACACCCTGGAAGTTGAATGGATTCTAAATTTTGTGCCAGCCTACCGGACTAAATGCTTGTGCGATAAGCCCCAGGGATATCTGCCGCCTTCTTGCTCAGTCTCTCTCTTAATCCCGGTCGCTTCCTGTTACTGCCCTGGCTTGCTCCCTCAAGCTCCCTGCTCCATCCTCCTGCCCTACTGCCCTCATTCTCCCCTCCTGCACTTTCCTTGCTCTTTTCTCTTAGCTCCAACGTCAACTTGCTTTGGCAACTCTTGTTCCCTGCCTCTTGGTGTTGGTGCCCCATTCAGTGAATTTTAACCCCCCATTTATTTCTCCTTAGGTTGTCTTCTCAGCATGGGAGACAATGCAAAATACTTCTTTGCATCATGGTAGATGTTCCTGTGGAGGCCCTCCCAGCATTAGTACTGTTCATCCCAGGAAGGAGGACAGTACCGGAGGAGCTACCATGGCTCATGTGGACTCATCTTGCTACAAAGATAACTCAAGGATGCCTTACAGACAGCCAAGAACAAAGGAGGCAAGGTCAGAGACTTGTTGCTGTAATCACTGTGTGGTATAGTGGTTAGGGCAGGGGGACCAGATGTTGTTGGCCTCCAATTCCCATCAGCTCAAATAAGCAAGGCCAGTTGTCAGGGATGAAGGAAGTTGTAGTACAGCAACATCTGGAGGGAAGTAAATTCCCCAGCCCTGGATTAGACTGTTGGAGTAGGTCCCCAAGAAGACCTGGGTTCAAATTAAGTTGTGATGCTTAGAGACCAGGGATGGCAGCAGTAGCTGACTGGAGGACTCCCAAGGAGAGGGGATAGGAAAGAGGCTGAGGGAACACTCCACAAGGGAGGGTGTTCAGAAAAGGGCGAGAGGCTGCCAGCTCTGCAGGCAAGGGCTCCTGAGCCCCACAGGGATTCTGCAGAAAGAATGTAGTTGGTTAAGGGAGCCATGGACTCAAAAGGGTTATAAAACATATACCTTCCCAGGATCCTTAGAGAAAGGCTGGGATAAAAATGGAATTAAAAAATTACAGGCAAGACCTCTGGTGGCTTTATGTCTGAAAATACAGGCCTGAGGTGGTTGCCTCAGAAGCAACCCACACCTGGAATGTGGTAAACAGTCTTCCAAAATTATGTAATATTTAAAATGGACATAACTGCCTCAAAATTTCAGATAAAAAAAAATTAACAGCACTGGAAGCAAAACAACATTTTCAGTTTGCCAAGAATATTATTTTCACACTTAGTGAGTGCTGTTCTCTACCTTATCTGTTTCCTTTCCTATCCCATCCCATTCCATCATCGCTCTGTTTCCTTTTTTTGCTGCACAAGCATTTATTTGCCAAAATAATCTGTACGACGATGTGTTCTGGAGAGCGTGAGGAAGCGTGCTCAAATTCAGCAGTCTGGTTTGCACTCCCTAGATCTGATTTACTAACCTCACTTCAAGGAGTTCCTGCCATTTCCCAAAATATTTCAGAACCCAAATTAAAATGGAAAAGAGGATCAGGTGACTGGAGTGTCCTCCATAAGGGGTGCATGCACTGGTCAGTGCCAGAAGAGGTTCCTCAGCAAGGGCAGGATCTACCGCTAACAGTTCAAGAATAAATGATATTCTCTTAACTTTGCCGCAACAGCCATCTCTACTCGGATACATTCAAAGTAGGCCAGACCCTTCACTCAGCAACACTAGCTATGCCACTGCTGCCATCCCTCGTAATTCTGACTCTGTCCTAGATACCAGGAGCACAGATCAGATAAGGAAAAATATCTGTGGGGTAGTGGTTAGAGCAGGGTAACATTTCCTTGCGCACAATCTGCTGAATGCCACATACCAGTGGTTGGCAGAGCTGCAACAGGTGTTGACAGGACAGGAGCCAAAAGTGGGTGGGGACCTGCTTTTCTTTATTTCTCTGGCACCCTTTCCTCTCTCTCTCTCTCTCTGCTCTCACCACACTTATAAAATGGAAAATAAATGGAAGAAAAGCTTAAGAGGGCAACAGTTCTAAGATGCTTGCTCGCAGGCACGCAAAATCTCCATCAACAACCGGACACCTTGAGCTGACTCATCTTGAACTCCAATTTCTCTGCCCACATGGAGGGCCACTTTGTGACGGATAAGAAGGAAGAAAAAGCATGCCCCGTGCCCCATGTGGAGCAATGTGCAAGGGTTTGCTTTGTTACAGAGAACGGGACTGATCCACATGCACACACAGTTCAAAACAGAGCACACAGTTCGGCGCTTTGAAAAGTTGGACCCTGCAACTTTGTGATCCAAACGAAGCACATTGCTGCTGCTTCCTTTGCCTCCTACATTTGGCATGACTTGCTGATGCGGGATGATGGGAGCTGGAGTTCAATGACATCTGGAGGGCCACCCCATCCCTGCCACAGGGATCTCAGGTAACAAGGCTGGGAGAGATCTTGGAGCACTCCCGCCAGCCAGAGACAGGGGCTAGACAGACCAGTGGTCTGACTCACGGCCATTTCCTATTTTCATATATCTTCAGGACTCTACCAATTTAGTGGACATAGAAAGGCTGAGCTCCATGTGCAGAAAGAGTTCCTGCCATTGTTTTGCACATACAGGCTGTTTTTACAACAAGCCAGGATGGAGTAACCAAAAGTCTTTACCCTCTAAAGTACAGAATGCAGCAGAAATTAGCAGCATGTTTTTAAAGAGATTTCAGGGGTTGAGCAGCATTGGAGAAGGCAATGTGTCTTTTATTATACTTTTATCCCACGCAACATTAAAAAAAAGTTCAAAGCAGCTTACACTGATCATTACATCATATTTTTATTTGCATGTTGAATGTAAGCTGCTTTGAGGGTGAGTGAAGTAGCAAAGTGATATATAAATTCCAACAGAAATTTAATTTTTTTTTTTATTTCTGATTTATCTTCACCTTTTAGGTGACCACTTTCTGCTTCTGAGGAAGCAGGATCCTATCTAGAAACCCCCATGCCTAAATGTTTTCATTAGTCTTCAAAGAGCCACAAGACTCTGTATTGTTTTGGCTGCAACACAGATTCAACATCACTATACCTGTGGAATTTATCTCTCATTTGCACAAACCTGTTTCTGTGCATATACATGCTGACAAAGAGGACTGCACGGTGTGACATGTTCATAGGAGGGAACAGAATTGCTTTGCATGCTAAGGTTCCAAGTTCAATCCCTGGTTCCAAGTCCTGACCCAAACCCAAACCCAAACCGTGGCATCTCCAGTTAAAAAGAATATGTAATGGGAAAGGTCAGGCCTGCCCAAGACATTTAGCCGCCTGAGGTTAAAGGCAAGATGGAGTCCTGCCATTGCCTCCATACTAGGCACAGAAGCCAGCCAGACAGGCAGCTGAATCTGACTTTGGTACTGGTGACTGAATAGCTCCCTCCCCTACAACTGAGGGCAGCTGGCCAGTTTAGGGGGTGCATATGTGCATATGGCCAGCGCAGGTGGCGCTGTGGGTTAAAGCCTCAGCGCCTAGGGCTTGCCGATCAAAAGGTCGGCGGTTCGAATCCCTGCGGCGGGGTGCGCTCCCGCTGCTCGGTCCCAGCGCCTGCCAACCTAGCAGTTCGAAAGCACCTCCGGGTGCAAGTAGATAAATAGGGACCGCTTACCAGCGGGAAGGTAAACAGCGTTTCCGTGTGTGGCTCTGGCTCTGGCTCTGGCTCTGGCCAGAGCAGCGATGTCACGCTGGCCACGTGACCCAGAAGTGTCTCCGGACAGCGCTGGCCCCTGGCCTCTTAAGTGAGATGGGCGCACAACCCCAGAGTCTGTCAAGACTGGCCCGTACGGGCAGGGGTACCTTTACCTTTACCTATGTCCCACACAGATCTGTCCTCCAAAGAAGGGAACTGCCCCCCCAATATCTGCTACCTGAGGCAGTTGCCTCATTCTGTCTAACAGTAGGTCTGGCTTGGTCTCTACCCACTCCCCTGCAAAGCTGCTCCCTTCCAGCGTAGGCAAATAGTCTCTCCAAGCAAAAGCTTCCTACGTCCCTGAACGGGAACCCCTGAATGGTGCCTCCATCCCAGGATGGAAAGTCTCGCAAGCCTGCCACCACATTCCCTACCTCTCGAAGTTCCAGCCTCTGTGCCACGGCCTCCAGGCTTTCCTGCCCGGTGCTCTCCACCGACAGTGTAAATTCCACAAACTCATTGTTAAGCAACTGGATGCGGGCCACCAAGCAGCTCTTGCTAGACACTGTGTAGCGTCGAGTTCGTTTCAGCTTCAGCCCAAAAGGCAGAGGCATTTTCTTCCCTAGCACATTCACAAGAAGTCACCGAAAGCCTTCCAGGAATGCCTTGCCTCCCACGAATAGTCAGGAGCTATGAAGTCCCCAGATGATCAACCGGCAGCTGCAGCAGCAGCCATCAAAAAGTGGCAGGTCCTCCTCCAAGATCTGAGCAAAGGAAGCATTGACGAAAATTCTGCGGAGGGAGAAAGCAAAGAGGAGTTTAAGTAAAGATATGGGTTTAGCTCACAATGTCCATTCACATTTGGCAAGCTTAGCCCGAAAAAAAAGTATAGCTTGTTTTTTTTCAACACAGAAAATTCCTCAACTCTCAGAGCCCTTATATCAGGTATAGGCCCTCCAGATGTTTTGGGACTACAACTCCCATCAATTCCATATTTTCTACAGCATTCAAATGCACAGCTGAAACTAAACACATGTTAAAATAATAGGAGTTATGCACGATGTATAAAATCAGGAGAAAAGGGGTGCAGGCAAACAAAACTGCAATTGGTGATAACTCCTCTGGCTAATTTACTTGCTAGGCTGTTTGTGCCTCTTCCTGTTCCCTCACTTTTGCTCTCATCCACTGTTCCTCTCCCACCCACTTCAATCCTATCACATTGCCTCAACCCCTTTAAACCACTGCCAGAACCGGTAGACTGGCTGTGTGGCAGACAGAAACGCAACAGGCACAGCGTATCATCATGCATCATTACTTTACATCTCCATGCCAAGAAAAATGAAACATGTTGATTTATTTATTTTTTACAGAAAAATTGTATTGGGGGAGGCAGCTCTAAACCCTTTTCAAAACCAAATTCTAGCAGAGGCTTTCCTAAATCATCCTAGCAGTACCTAGTGCAGATTGCAAGCCTTCTTCCGTGCAGAAATAATGCCTGTTCTAAACAGAGCCTAACATAAACCTGGCGCTAAGCATAGGATTACTACTAAGTTTAAAGGATGGCGCAAGAACGTAACAGAACCTTCCTTCATGTTAATTCTGTGTGGTCTTAGACATCATGACTTGGAGGTTGAAAAAAAGTGATTCCACATATACAGTCTTCCCCCTCCACAAACCAACACACTTTACTGTGAAAACATACAAGAAATCATTACAAAGCCAACTAGAAATGGCACTTTCATTCATTCATGAATAAACAATACTTACCCCACTAATACTACAATCCATAGCTTTATGCATTTTGCAGCAGTTCTATTTATGACTCTCCTAGAGTAAATGAGTTTCAGGCTTCACTCTGATTATTCTCTCGAAATATTTGTGAAGAATACAACCCATTTCTTGCTTATAAAGTCTACTGAGGAGGCTCCCATTTAGTTCTCCATTGCAGACAGCTGCAGTGCTTTATCCATGGGATAAACACTTACAACTACATTTTAAAAGATGAAGCATTCTTTCAAAACGTTTGACTTTTAAACTAGTCTCCCCAGCCTCAGCACTGACCAACCTACACTACAATCCTATACATGTCTGCTCAGAAATGAGTCAATGGAGCAAACTCCCAGGTTGGAGGGCATATACTGTACTGAATTTTGACATTTTAGCAAACCTTTGGTGGTCTTTATAAAAATAAAAAAAGATTTGTGAACGTTAGGAATCTGAAGCCTTCAACTGCATGGAACAATCCAAAAAGTTTAGCAATTTTGCTCGCACTGATTCCAATGGAAGAACGAAGCATTGCTTAAAGTCTAAACCTTCAATCTTATGCACACTTAACTCCTGGTTTTCAGTTAAATTAGTGGGATTCACTTCTAAGCAAAACTGGATGAGATCAGGCTGCCTTGTGCCCATTATGTTCAAAGTCCATCAGATTTGCTCTAACATTTGCTTTGACTTCATAAGCAAACATAAATTATTGGGGAGTGAAGAATTTATAAGTCAAGTTCATACACAGTGGGAAAATTTCCTGAGGCTGCTCCAATGAGAATTCAGGACGCTTTCCCCATACATTTTTATATAAATCATTTTCAAAGGGGAGAGCACATGCAGCATTGCTACACTTAAATACATTTACAGCAAAGGCAATTATAAAATGTCTTGGGGGAGAATAATGCTTCAAACCTATTCAACAAGTTTTCGTGCTGGCCAAGCACAATTCTTGCAAACACAGCACAACCAAGCTTTGTTTAGCAGCTGTTATTTTCTGCTACCAGCTGCTGTCATGTTAGTCGCCCCCGCCCCCGCTGCCACATACGCCTATTTCAAAATAATGTCTATCTGCACGATTAAGGGAGTTTGCATTCAGTAAGAGGATAGCACTTTAGTGCCAACACTAGCAAATCCAATCAATCATATGTTGAAATCATCGTTCCCTATTTAGCAGGTCTAGGAACACTTCAGATGTTATATTCTGATTTAGCCTACACTTTTAAAGAAACTTAAGTATTAATATCAAAGACTCAACCTTCCCCACTTAACTTCTACTTCTTTCCTCTCCAGTTGTCCAGGAACTCCATACACGGCCAAAATAAAACTGGAGTGCACGGAAAGGAAAAGGGTTTTTCCTTTGGGTTAATTATACATCAATCATTTTTAAAGTGATCCACAAATCAAGATTATGTCCTCATTTTATTAATCAACCCTTGAAATCATTTGGAAGTGTGAATGTTATTGGAAATTGGGGGGGGGGGGGGTGGTGAGGATGAAAGTTGCTCTGGGACTGAAAACTAGTTTGTTTATTCATTTGCTAGCCAAGTACAAACAACCCACAAAATACCTTCCCTATTAATGCAGGAAACTATACCATCTCCACCACACTCCCTCCTTTTAACAACTGAACTAACAGCAAGCGTTTCACTGACAGAGCTGTACTCGGGGTAAAACAAATCATTTTGTTTGCAAAATATCCTTCTTACATCTAGTGTTATAATTCTAATAAAGAAAGCCTCATGATGATATTATTATTACAGTATTATTAATACCCCGCCCATCTGGCTGCGATTCTTTATTAAGGGAGGGTTGCAGAAAAGTGGGGGGTGCGTTTACGTTTTAAAGAAACAAATATTCGTTTCAATTAAGACCCTCCCATACAGAAATGAACAAGGACACCGAGATACGAGACTCCTTGGCACTCGTCCTTTATCCTTTCGAGAGGGCGCCGCGATCTACTTCGCAGCCCGATCTTAAGCAAGTTTTGCTCTGAACACCATCCCCAAAAAGGATGCCGAGGGCACCAATCCGCTCGCTGGGGGCTTCATTGCGCACTGCCACCTTCAGAAGGGCTCCGACCGGGCGATGCAAGAAAAGAAGTGGCGAAGATCCCGAAAACCGATACTAGAAAGGTGTAACAACTCTTTTAAAAAACAAAAGCAGCATCTCCGCATCCCCCCGCCCCACCCCTTTACCTGTTGCAGCAATTCACGGAAAGCGGACTTCTAACTGCAACCATCCAGGCGCAGTTTGGAGAGCAATCCGGATGAGACCATTTCATGGGTATTCCTTTTCTTTTTTTGAGGGGGGTGGAAAGGTCAGCAAAGGCTTCTCGGGTCCCCTTTCCCTGGAAGCGAAGAGCCGCCTGCACCGCTCTCTGCTCCTCTCAGAGCGAAAACAACAACAACAACAACAACAGCGGAGGCGAGGAAAAGCCGAGGCTGGAGCTCCTTCCACGGGGCCGAGGAGGGAGGAGAAATACTACAGCCAAAGGAGGCTTCCCCTCAGCCAGCCAGCCAGCCGCCTTCCTGTGACAGAGGAAGCCCCCGGACTGCTGGAGCGCACAGGACGGCCTCCCGCCCCCTCTCTCTCTCTCTCTCTCGCCCCCCCCCCCCGCCGCTTCGCTCCACGCCGCGCTTGCCAGCGGCCCGTGCGTGCGCCGCGAGAGCGCGCGAGGTTCTCTTTTCTTCCCTCTCCTGCTTGCCTTGCCTTGCCTTGCCTTCCTTTCTCTCCCCTCCGGAGGGAGGCGTTCCCCTTTGCTCCAGCCATGCGGAAGGATACGGCGCGCGGTCATTAAAGCACAGCCCTCTTTATGTTTGCAGCCCCATGACCTCAGAGATGTGGAATGTCGGCCGGGGGAATGTCAGCAATGGGACAGCTGCTGCTCCAACGAGGAGAGGAGAGGAGAGGAGAGGAGGGAGGAGGCGGCATGGCAAGAAAGGAAGATAAGGAAACTCAACGCCCGCACGCCACGGCCGTGAAGCTCCCGTCGCTTTGGAACAACAACAGCGGCGGCGGCGACAACGAAATAGTCCTCCCTCCCGCCAAAAAGGGGAATCGATACAACCTCCCCGATCTCGAGTCGTGTTAGCCTGCTGCGGCAAAAGTGTCTTGCCCATGGAAGCTTACCAGGAATAATCATCATCATCATCACTGCTTTTTTTTTTTTCTTTAAAAAATGTTTAGGGGTACTCTCATTTTGACTCAGGAAAATGACCATTTTATCGTTCAAATGGGGGGGGAAATAAATACTGTACAGTAAATGGACAAAAGTACAGAGATTCGCAAAATATTGAGGGGTATGCGTACCCCTGCGTCCCCCCAGAAAAAAAGCACTGATGGTAATAATAATAATAGTTATGTCTTGTCTTGAGGCGGGGTAAAGCTGGGAGCCTCCAGACATAGCAGCCAGCATCTAATTATTAATCAATCAATTAATTAATTAATTATACCCTGCCCATCTGGCTGGGTTTCCCAGCCACTCTGGGCAGCTCCCCAGAGAGTATTAAAAACATGATAATACTGTACATCAAACATTAAAAACTTCCCTGAACAGGCCTGCCCTCAGATGTCTTCTAAAAGTCAGATACAAGGGCCGAGGTCCCTTCAGCTCCCCACTAAAATATTTGAGGGGATCAGGGGGCCACAGTTGATGTGCATTGCCATTCAAATGGTGTGTGCCCGCCACATCATGTGATCGATTCTGCGGGGCAGAGCTTACCTCCCTCCATATTTTATTTAAGTTGGCACCCTTGTTCTCCAGATGTTGTTGGACTACAATTCCTATCATCCCTGATTACTGGGCATACTGGTTGTGGCTGACTGGAGTTCTGGAGACACCGGGGGGGGAGGAATTATTGGGCACAGAAGGGGCAAAGTATATTTCTAGGTGGAGGAGTTGTGTCCCACGTTAAAAATAGCAGTATATGTTAATGACAGGAATCCAGCGATGGGGGCGAGGCAAGTAGGAGATGAGCTCCTTGCATGGTGGGCACTTGCCCCCTCCCCTGCCACCCAGTGCCATCCATGCTGGAGCCGGAGTCCAACAGCACACGGAGGACCACAAGTTCTGTGTGTCTACTTTTAAGGCATCAAAAGATGCTGTATAAGATGCACAGATTGGTTCTTCGTGGGAACACAGGCGTGACACAGATTGGTGACAAACTGTACGCCTGGCATCACTTGACACAATAGTTTCCATACGGCATTAGTCCATTGCAGCAAAAGCAGCCACAGAGCCTTAGGGCACTATAAAGCAGAGACAAGGAACCCTGTGGCCCTCAAGGTGTAGTTGGACTCCCAGTTCCCATCTTCCCTGGCCATTGGCCATGCTAGCTGGAGCTGACCAGGAGTTGGAGCCCAAGAGCTTCTGGAGGGCCGTAGTTCCCCCCCCCACACACACACACCTTTGGTAAAAGACTTGCAAATTTATTGTGGCATAAGGTTTTGTAGACTAAAGTCCACTGCGTCAGAGATATATGAAGTACTATCCTGGATTTACTTGTGATAATAACATACGGCATCTGATGGAGTGCACCCCAGCTTATGCCATAATAAATGTGTTAGTCTTTAAGGCAGCACAATACTCTGTTGTTTTACCATGACGGAAGGGCTTTTGTTATGCCAGTGCTCCATAAATAAGTGTCAGTTTTTGTTGGCAAGCAGCCTACACTTTCATCTTCCTTCCTTAGTTCTGAACAAAACAAGTTTAGCCATTCCTGGACATTTTTCTGTTTTTCTTTTTCTCAGTTAAGGGAGTTTCAGATTCCCTTCAATGCTTGTTGGTGCAGATAATTTTTGCTGGGGTTATCGCACAGCATAACAATTCTCTGTGCCAGTTGCTTATTATTATTTCGGTATGTGTCAATAAAAGTGTATTTAGAGCATCAAGGGCTAAATCTATTTCAGTTATTTTAATCCCTTCCAATTCAAGCAAGCCTTCCAGACTGAATATAATTTATGCATACAGTTATTGGAAATAATTTTTAAATGTGTCCTTGGGAGTGTGTTTTTTTTAAAAAAAAACACCAAACAAACAAACAAACAAACAGGGGTTTTGCAGAGTAACTGATGAATGAGCCTGGTTTAAAAATGCTTTAAATGGAGGGCACATCAACACACAGCCATCCACAGGCTGGCTCAACCACAGCAAAATAACAATCTGGTTGTCTAGCAGCACTAAAATTCTTTGCAGGTTGTATTTCAGCTATGTTTTACTCACCCATTGAAGTTAATTGAGAACTTGAAAGCTCGCCACACTTTTGCAACATTTTGGCTGGTCCCAATAAAGGCATTGCCCAACTTTGGGGATTTGAAGTTTTTCTCATTCATATGCTTAATACTGACACTTTCAAAGAGCTCACAACCCTGAAGGGTCTGAACTTCTCTTTGCAGAAGCCATGCTAACCCCTCAACAATTCTTCTTCTTTATACTTAATACAATCCTTGTTTAAACATACTTCCTCCAATTTAGCTAGGGAAAAAGGTTAGCTTAACAAATATATTGGCTCACCCAGACTCTTTTTAAAAAAGGCATTAAGTTGGTTATTTTTTAACATGATATTTTAAACAGCATGCAAAAGGTAATGGGGGTGCATTCTCTGCTCCTCCCCATGTACTATGGAGGAAGACACTGGAGTTTGCGGCTGTTGATGCATATCTCTGTGGTTGCCCTTGTTTCCTATCCTAGTCCTTTTGTTTGGGCTACTTGGCAAAGGAGCGTTTCCCCTCCCTGGGTGGAGTCTTATATTCTTGTCCCTGTGTGCACTCTCTGCCTGGGACAGGAAGTACTGGAGTCAGTGGTGACTGGAACACTGGGGTTGATGGATTTGGAGCACTGTGGTGTTTTGTGTGTTGTGATGGGGGGCACTGGGGGTCCCCATTGGCACTGTGTGTGGACAGCAAACAGTGGTGGTGTTGGCACAATCCCTGATCAGTGACATTTGGTTGCATTTCCAGAGGTGTTTGTCCGTCATTTTTGTGCTGTTCATTTTCTTATTTACTCTCTTGTGTTTTCCCCTCACCATCCTGGGCTGAGCACGTATAGGACATGGAAGCTGTTCCACTGGCACAGTGGTGGCATCTTTCCTACCCCCTACCCAGCACCCTGATGTACGGTAATTGCAATATGGGATTGCTTTGCCCAACTACAGTAACATCAATTCAGGCGTACAGGATTTTCCACAGTGAATACCAATGCAAATAACTGGTTCAGCTTCTTTGCAGTCTCTGGATCCTCCTTTAGCAATCCTTTCATTCCTTTGTCAACAGGCAGTCCAACCGCCTCCCTGGCTGTTTTTCTGCTTCTGAAATAAAAAAGTGCCTTTTTATTCTCCTCATTTGGGCAAGAAAAGAATCCTTCTTGCCATTTATGGTGTCTTTGGCTCCAATTGTTAACCCTGCTGGCACTTGGATCTGAAAGTACTTTTCCTATTTTCCTGTATATATTCTAGTTGAGTGTCTATCTTTTTGGTTTTAAATTACCTCCAAGCATCCTAGAGAGATTTAACCCTCTTCCAGGAATTACAGTATTTCTATTTCTATCAAAACAATCTTAGAACATGGTTACTGTTTCTCCTCATATCCTTATACTAAATGTATTTGTTTGCTTATTTGGTACATATATCTCCATGATACACATCCTCAAAAAAATAAGACAAAAGAGGCCATCAATCTGCATAAAATTTGCATGTACTAATTTATATGTATAGATGGATATCTAGAAATAATTCCTTTCATTTAAATAAAAATACATCTCTCCATCTTGTGGAAGTTTGGGACCAAGTGACCTGTTTGCCTGCTCATTCTGCTGTCCTCAGTGCTATTTTTCTAGAAAAAAAGAGAACCTCCCTTGTTATCTTGTAATGGCAATGGTACCCAATGTGGGGATTCAGGGCACAGTCCTACAATGGCTGCACTCTTTTCTTTCAAGTCGGGGACAGAGTGTGGCACTAGGGGAGGAGTTGTCATCATGACACTCCTTGGTGTGTGGAGTGCCGCAGGGTGCAATCCTCTCCCCAATGCTTTTTAACATCCTTATGTGCCCCCTCGCCCAGAGTTTCAGTTTGGGTTGCCACCAGTATGCTGATGAAACCCAACTTTATCTGTTGATGGGCAGCCATCCTGACTCAGCCCCAGACACACAGATCAGGTGCTTGGAAGCTGTGGCTGGATGGCTGCATGGGAGCTGGTTGAAGTTAAATCCTTCCAAGACAGATGTCCTTTGGCTGGGTCAGGACATGGGGCTGGGGGGGGGGGCAACTCCCATCTCTTGCAGGGGCTCAATTAGTGCCAGTGCCTTCTGTCAAGAGTCTGGGTGTAATCTTCAACGCCTCCCTTTCTATGGAAGCGCAGCTACAACAAAGGCAGCATTTTTCCATCTCCGCTGTGCTAAGCAGTTGGTCCCTTACCTCTCTCATCCTGATCTTGCCACTGTGATCCATGCAGCGGTCACCTCCAGGCTTGATTATTGTAATTCACTCTACGTGGGGCTGCCCTTGAAGCTGACCCAGAAACTCCAGCAGGTGCAGAATGCTGCAGCGAGACTCCTTATGGTGTTCTCGCCACGGGATCACATTCATCCAGTGCTATAACAGCTGCACTGACTCCTGGTGGAGTACAGGATCAGGTTTAAGGTGCTGGTTCTAACCTTTAAAGCCCTATACAGCCTAGGACCCTTGTACCTGCAGGACCGCCACTCCTGGTATGCCCCATTTGGGACCTTACGGTCCGCAAACAATAACATCTTGGAGGTCCTGAGCCTCAAAGAGATTAGACTGGCCTTGACCAGGGCCAAGACCTTTTCAGCCATGGCCCCGGCCTGGTGGAACGTTCTGTCACAAGAGATCAGGGCCCTGCGGTACTTGATATCTTTCCACAGGGCCTGCAAGACGGAGCTGTTCCTCCAGGCCTTCGGTCGGGGTTCAGTCTGACTCCCCCTCCCCTTTCATAAGAACTTGCATGAAAGTGGCCTCCCAATTCTTCTCACAGGTTCAAGTAAATTCAGCACAAACAGTGGGGCCTGGTGAGCATTTAAGGTCCCCAACCCTAATCTGTGGGGTTGCCATCTGATTGGATTTTATTCTGATCCTTATCTGATTTTAGGATGTATTTTAACTGATTTCCTGATTTTATGTGAATGTGTTATGCATTTGATGTTAGACGCTCTGAGCCCGGTTTTGGCCAGGGAGGGCGGGGTATAAATAAAAATCATCATCATCATTATTATTATTATTACCCACCTGAGATGTGCCAGAACTGAGTTCCGGTGAGTTCCAGCTGAAAAAAGGCCTTGGCTGTCCTGGTGTTAACTGATAATGGACACGTTATTACCTTACTCGTTGAGACTCACAGTGGTTTAGTCACAACTCTTGGTATTTACATATCACCTTTACACAAACTCTTCAGACCATTTTACATAATTGCAAAGAATCTTTTCAATTACCTGGAAATGTAGGTCAACGTTATTATTTCCAGAGAGCAGAGGAAGGCTGAGCACCATACAGACTTCATAGCTGAAGTGAGATCTTAACTAGACATTTCCTGTGGCATGGCTCGCAGCTCACACCCTTAGTGATTACACCAGTTCTCATTGTTTATGTGGGGCTCTAGGGGTTTGCAGTCCAGGAACTGGTCAGGCCCCAATCCGCTTATCTTTACATACAGTTTCTTTCTTGTGAATAGGTTCCACAGATTTCACTACAACATTATCATTAGTACACTTAGTTTTTATGGTATCAAGCAAACAGTCCACTATGTTTACACAGAAATGTCCTAGTTCTTTATAGGACTTTCCTTCTGAACTGCAGCCAAAGCTCCATTAAAATCAATGTGTGTATTCAGAAATGGAATTTGGGGAACTTTATGTTTAAGGTTTTGTAATATATGGGTTGTGGAGACATTTTTATGAAAGGAGTTAAGGCAATATACACTGAACAATCAGCAAAATTTATAGTAATTAATATATTGACAGAGAATCGTGAAATAACAAGAGGAACTAGACAAGGTTGCCCACTGTCACCTTTATTGTTTTTACTAGTTTTAGAAGTTTTGGTGCAAAGAATCAGATGTAATCAAGAAATTAAAGGAATAAGGGTGGGACAGAGGCAATATAAATTAAAATATTTTGCAGACGATGTGATATCTGTAGAAGAACTAATAAAGACAATTTCGAAAGCACTAGAAGAGATTAAAAAATTGGAGAAATAGCAGGTCTTAAAATTAATAAAGATAAAACCCAACTCCTGGTAAGAAATATGGATGATGAGAGTAAAAATAAATTACAAAGTTTATCAGGCTTAAAGATAGGCTGCACCCCTATCTGGACAGGGACAGCCTAACTACTGTTGTCTATACTCTGGTTACCTCTAGGTTAGATTATGGCAACACATTATACAGGGGGCTGCCTCTGGAAAAAGTTTGGAAACTTAAGCTGCTGCAGAATTCAGGGCCAGGTTGCTCACCCTTTTTAAAAACACACATTCTCCCCTATCAATGCCCCTTCTCCCCATCCTCCTCAGTTCCAGTCCCTTATAGTGACCATGCAGCCTGCTAGTTTAATGTCACTGTGAACACATGCCTCATATAGATGTTAAGTCAGAAACTTGGTGAATGTTGACATTTATAGGAGAATGTAAGCAGGGGAACCAACAGGAAATGTCAGAAATAGTTATGTGATGAACATTTGCACATCCTTGCAACGTTCTTGACATTTGCACTGTTGTGGGCTTCCTATCAGATGTCTGGGATTAGAGCTATCAGGATTGCCATAAAGCTCAGAGAGGTTGGGTGAGTAAAATAACACTTATGGCCTGGCAAATGTCATTTTCCTATAAAATGACCCTCTTACCATTTTCATCTGTAAATGTTGAAGATGAGGATAATATCTGGACATTTTTGTTAAGTCTTGACATTTACTATTAAGTGTTCTGACATTCCCCTGAGCTTATTCACATCTCAAGACTTACTAGTAAATGTCAGCATCACCACCTCTGAGACATTTACTGGTAACAAGGTTAGATAGGTCCCTTGTGTCTTCAATCTGTAACCAGAGCAGGTGGATTAACCTGCTTTGGGGAGCAATAACGTGTAGCACATGTAGCTAGAATAGCAGAGAGGGAGGCTGCAGTACTCAGCTTATTGTCTAGCTTCCAATTTCTTTTAGAGACAACCTGAACCTTTTCTTTCTGTCCCTTCCTCTGAATGTCCTGCTGGTGTGGAATCCACATATTCCTCAGCTGGCACCTACTGTGCAACGGCATGGTGGAGTGGACAGCAGGCAATGTCTGGGATTTTATACTGGCTCTGTTGTGAAACAGAGCTCAGATCTAGTTGGAACAGAAATCACAGTCTCAAAAGATCAGATTTCACGTCTCTGTGTTTATTCCCCATTCGAGTCCAGGGGAAACCCTCATGTTTCTCCTTCCTAGCAGAGCTGAGTTAGTTCAGCATTGTTGGAGTTGAGCTGCAATGGCAGGAGCCATGGGGTCAGTGGTTCATAAAATAAGAGAGAGCCTGAGCTCACACCCAGTGGAAAGGTCACTTGGGGGCCAAACTAAAGCAGGAAAGTGGCAAGTGAGGAAAGGGTTATACTATGCCTCCTCCACAAAATCTTCTCCGGTCCTAACTACTCCTAACTGGAGTAGTGTTACATGTACTCACATGCAACATCGACTTTGGCACTCAGCCTCTTTTGTGAAATGTTAAGGTCATAGGATGGTGAGCATCCTTGCAGGGCTGTTGTGCAAACACAGTGGGATGTTTCTAGAGTTGTGTGAATGGAAGCATACACATGTAATGGGGCTTTTCTATCCTTTCACACAGCACTCTCACTAAAGCATATCCAAGGATCCCAGGAAAAGCCTGGGGTGTGGCAAGGGAGGGGGAACTGGCAGAAACTGGGAAGATTCCCTGACTCTCAGGTGAGGCTTCTCAGAGGATATAGGGGGTGTTAATGAAAAGGAGGCAGGAAAGGCCCATTGAAGTGGGAGATGAAAGAAAATGAGCAACAGTAAGGCATGGGGAGCATAAAATTTTGCAACGGAATGGAGTAATTGGAAATGAATGGTGAAAGGGACTCACAAATGAATAATTTGAGGCCTGAAAACATGACTTAGGAGCCATGAAGATGCTGTGTCCATTTTACTCATCTGAAAGACTATTGTGTGTGCTTGTAGTCATTACCTTAGAAAGTTGGAACGCCTAACGGGGAGAATGTCGGCAATGGGACAGCTGCTTCTTTGGCTAAAGGGACATTGCAGAAATACATATGGGGGAAACAAAAAATAACAGCTGATCAGTTCTTTTTCATTATATGGTCATTTATATTAAGCCTTTCCAATTAAAATCTCTCCAAGTCTTATTTTTATAACTCCCAGAAATATTATAATTAGGTTTACATACAGTACAGATGAACCAAAGGGCATATTTTTAAACATTTGTGACCTGAAGCAAAAATACTTGTGATGCAGGAACTGATAACAGCATAAAGAAATCCAGCAGCCCTCTCAACTACAGACTTTTCACTACAGGGGATGGAAGGAGAAAAAATGCAGGGGGGGGGGAGGAGAAGCAAATGCTGCTCTCTGTACATTAAGAAATGTTGTGCATTAGTTGTATGTGGCCATGAGAACCTCTAGCCTACTGGGACAATTTTCAGAAACCTCTTTACAACCTGCATTGTTACCACCATTGCAAAGAGTATTAATTTTAAAAGGGTTCATGAATAATGAAAATACCCCAACACTGAAGACAGAACATAGCCATTGTGGTTAGTACCTGTAGACAGCCTTGGTTTGTCTAACTCCCTTTTAATGCTAGCCAAACTGGTGATCATCACTGCCGCTTGCAGGAGGAAATCCCCTTGTTCCAACTATGCACTGTATGCTCTGAATCTTGCAGCATTCAGCTTCGTTGGATGCAGCAGTAGGAAAGAGGAAGCAAAGCATCTCCCTGTCCACACCATCGACAATTTTTCATACACCTCAATCATTATTATTGCTGTTATTATATATTTATTTATACCCCATCTTTTTCCCAGACTCAAGGTGGCTTACAGATAAAAATCAGAAGAGAAATCGTACAGCGGCAGCAGGAGGTCCCATTAGCTAATGTGGTACCTCAGGTTAAGAATAGTTTCATGTTAAGAACAGACCTCCGGAATGAATTAAGTTCTTAACCCGAGGTACCACTGTATACACTTCCATAAGTAAACACACTACTTCTGGTAAATGAGCCACCATACCTTCGGGTAACGTAACTTTTGGGTTGCGAATGCGGCAAACCCAGAAGTGTATACTTCCAGGTTTCGCCCCACACGCATGCGCAGAAACGCTCTCTCGTGTTGCACACGTGCGCAGAAGCGGTGCCTCTTGTTGCGGACTTTTCGGGTTGCGCATGAATCATAGAATCATAGAATCATAGAGTTGGAAGAGACCACAAGGGCCATCGAGTCCAACCCCCTGCCAAGCAGGAAACACCATCAGAGCACTCCTGACATATGGTTGTCAAGCCTCTGCTTAAAGACCTCCAAAGAAGGAGACTCCACCACACTCCTTGGCAGCAAATTCCACTATCGAACAGCTCTTACTGTCAGGAAGTTCTTCCTGATGTTTAGGTGGAATCTTCTTTCTATGAACCCCAGAACGAATCAAGTTTGTATCCGGAGGGTCCACTGTACTATCCAAAGCCAAAGGGGCACATTGGGCGCCAGTTGTGAAATATATTGGCATTATTTCCAGATCTCCTATCCCACAAGACAGGGCAGTGGTGCCTTGGGGCTCCTGGATGGGGCTTGCTGGAGGGAAGGTAAAGGTAAAGGACCCCTGGATGGTTAATAATAATAATAATAATAAATAATACATTTTATTTATACCCCGCCCTCCCCGGCCAGAGCTGGGCTCAGGGTGGCTAACACCAGTAAAATTACAATAGAAACATAAGGGGGGGGGCAAAAAATCCTCCCAATTTAAAATACAGGTTAAAATGCAATTTAAAAAGCAGCCTTGTTTTAAAAGTAGCCCATAAATCAAAACCGTAAGGGGAGGGAAGACATAAGGGTCAGACTGAGTCCAAACCAAAGGCCAGGCGGAACAGCTCTGTCTTGCAGGCCCTGCGGAAAGATGTCAAGTCCCGCAGGGCCCTAGTCTCTTGTGGCAGAGCGTTCCACCAAGTCGGGGCCAGTACTGAAAAGGCCCTGGACCTAGTTGAGACCAACCTAACCACCTTGCGACTTGGGACCTCCAAGGTGTTGTCATTTGTGGACCTTAAGGTCCTCCGCGGGGCATACCAGGAGAGGCGGTCCTGTAGGTACGTGGGTCCTAGGCCGCATAGGGCTTTAAAGGTCAAAACCAGCACCTTAAACCTGACCCTGTACTCCACCAGGAGCCAGTGCAGCTGGTGAAGCACTGGATGAAAGTGATCCTGCAGCAAGGCCCTCGTAAGGAGCTTCGCTGTGGCATTCTGCACCCGCTGGAGTTTCTGGGTCAGCTTCAAGGGCAGCCCTGCATAGAGCGAGTTACAATAATCAAGCCAAATGACTATGGGGTTGCAGAGTTCATCTCGCTTCTGATCAGCAAGCCCAAAGAGGCTCAGTGGTTTAGACCACAGTGCCACCCGCATCCACCTGGCAGTGGTGCGGTCTTGGATCTGCTCCATGCTGTCTCCTAAGCTCTGCCTTCCCCAGCTGGAGGCAGCAATGAATCCCAAAGCACAGGACGGGCCCTGCTTGTTCAACCACTGTGAGAACAGCATGCTGGGCCATGATGGGGCCACCAGCCTGACCCAGCCAGGCTCTGCTGTGCGGTTTTGCCCGCAGAAGGAGCCCCGCCCCGAAAGCCCCCGCTCTCTCCTCCCTCGGTTGGGGATTGAGCCTTCGCCTCCTCCAGGCAGCAGAGGGCGCTGCCTAGCCGAGCGGCCACTCCTCCCTCGCGGCCCAGCTCGCTCGCTTGCTCGCACGGACTCCGACTCTGGTCCAGGCCTGGGCCTAGCTCACTTGTTTGGTTTCCCTCACCACCACCACCACCCCCACCCCCGCGCGCGGCAGGAGCGGGACGGGCGCCCGGTCGGAGGCCATGGAGATCGGCACCGAGATCAGCCGCAAGATCCGGGTGAGATGCGGAGCCGCGCGGGGGAGAAGGGCAGCCCGGAGGAGGAGGAGGAGGGGAAAAGGAAAAGAGGGTCCCGTGGGCCCAGAGTCGGAGCCCCGCCGGGAAACCCCATGGGCGGGCTCGGGGGGGGGGGGCAAGGCCCTTCCTCCTCACAAACTGGAGGCGACGACGGCGAGGCTTTCCCCGCGACGCCCTTCGACCCGGAGTCGTCTCCAGCCCCCAGAGCTTGATGTGTGGCCCACAGGACAAATTCGAGCCCCCCGGCCCCCCCCCCCCAACGAGCTTGTGGGGTTGCTCTGCCTGTTTAGATATCCTGACAGGTACCCCAGGCACTTGTAGGGCAGAGAGATGTGGGAAGACTTCTGCCTGCCTGCCTGCCTGGATATTGCATCCCCCCCTTCTCCAAAAAAGAAGCTCATATAATACTATGGAAACAAGCATCCTCTTATCCACTCCCCGCTACAAAAGGCCAAAACTTTATTGCTTTGTTTTCTCATATCCTCGGCCCCCCTCCTCCCCGTTTTCCTACGTAGCCAGCAAAACAACAACAAAGCCCGGGTTCAAGTTCTCCCCTAAGTACTGAAAGCCCATTGAGTAACTTTGGGCAAAGTCGCTATCTCTCCATCCCTATCATACTTAACATGCCTTACATGTTTTGAGGATGAAAAGGGCAGGGGAGAACCATGTAAATGTCACCTGAGCTCCATGGATGAAAGATGTGGGGTATGGCTATTAGGAGGTATTTGAATACAGTCTACGCTAGAAGAAATCTAATATCAGAATGGGAAATGGGCATTTTTTGTTATTTACCTGCTTAACCAAGCAGCCCCGATAGCCCCCTATGTGTTTCAGAAGGTTGAAAGACCTTTGAGCAGATTTTGACGGAGTGGTGAGTGGGAATGATTGTAAATTGTTTTTTCCTCTGTTCTGCTGACAAAAGTCCTTCTGTCAGTGGGCAGGCCATACTGGATAACATCAATAATGAGTAAAATAAAATAAATATTTTTAAACCAGACCTTGCCCCCTTGATTTTTGGGGCTTGTTTACTGAGTTCAGATGCATCTCTGTAGAAATTGCAGGATGGAGCGACTTCTAGTCGCTCAAAAATAAAGTGTTGCCTTTTGGGGTCTCATGCAGTGTTTCCCATCACAGCACTGCCATGACAGGAGAAGAAACAACTGAATTTTCCAAAATCACCCAGCGTAATTTTATGCATTACGCAATTCCTAAAGGTAGGGCAATCCTCCCAGGACCTGGACTGGTAGCTCAGTCACCATAGAAACCATAGCACAGAACAAAACATCCTTATGATTTGATTAGGCAGAAAGTAGTAGAGATGGCACAATACCTCAGAAATCCACATAAAGTGGTTCAATAATGCAGAATTTCTCATGTCCGTTTGCAGAACAAATTTTGGAGACCTGCACTATTTCAACTGAAGTCTACCAAATCTGCAAATATATTAAGAGGAATAAATATTTCACAGAAAGCTAGTTCTTTCAACCTTCTTAGCCTGGAAAGTGATTTGAATATGTGTAAATCCCAACAGAATGTGTCATTATTTGGTAAATTTTCAATGATTTGCTTTGGCTTGTGTGTTGGGCTTGTACGATTCCCTTGTAAAAATATTTTGCTGTGCATGGGTGAATTGCTTTTAAATCATGAATTTTGAGCCACCATGACTAATTCATTTTATTTAAGTAAAGTTTCTCAATGTTTTTAGGGTGAATACCTAGAAGAAGGTATAAACATCTTTTAAATAAACAAATGGTGCTGGACATCTATTTCCTGAACAGTCATGCACACTTAACTGATTGCTGTAACAATTCAAACATACTGATTTTCAAATGCAAAGAGCCTTTATATAACCTTAGGAGTATGATCTAAACTATTTGAACATGTAGCCCATGCACTGCAGAATTATGTCAAAATACTGATTTCTATATATACTGCCTTTCATCACAGAATTCAAGGTAGAATAAATAAATATTCAGAACTTCTACAATCAGTGATTAATAGTTACTTGGCAAAATAGTGTTTCTTCATGGAATGGAAGTGCAGTAAATGCCATGTTGTTTAGTAAGTAGAATTTCAAATATTTGTGATTTGAGAACAGAAATCACTGCAGAGATCAGGTTGTTGGAGAGATCAGTGGATGATCCTCGTGAAATGAAGGAGGATGTCTCCCAGAGTATAGCACATGTGGGACCTTGTTAGACCCTGGATTCAGTAGTAAGCACACAGTACACAACTTTGGGTCATGCCTGTCTTCAGAAGTCATATACTTCCCCCCTCCCCCGCAAAGATTTTCCTCTAGCATAGAAAAGCAACCTTTAATACCGTTAATTGCAAACCAGTTTTAAGATGTTATAAGTATAGGCTTTAACATGTTTTTATTCAGATTTCCCTTAAGACTTTTTAGTCAATAATAATTAATATGTTTATTTTTAGAAGCAATATGTAATTTTTATCCACCTAGGTATAAAGCAAACGGCCCTTTCTCTATGCCACCTAGCTTTAAGGATACTCACAAAACAAACACACTGAACCTCCAAATGATACTTTATTTTACAAAATGTTTGCCATGAGCCCAGTTGTCGAGGAGGGCAGGAATCTTTGTATTTAAAAGTTGCTTGCAAGTAAAATATAAGTGTGCAGGATTGCAGTCTTAAAGCCTTAACTCTCCATGAAAGCTATAGCTAAATACAATCCTTTTTTTTATAATTTTGTATGGAAAGCCTCTGTATAATGATGAACTTATATTAGTAGCTTGTGTTTATATGATAACAATATGTTTACATTAGCCCACCTGGAGCACAGGAAGGAATATTATATTGGAGTCTACTGTCACTCCCTTAAACCTACCGAAATGCAATCTGAGCCCATGTAACAGCTGCATATTGTTTTCCTTTTTATGCCTGTTTCCATCTTTCAACTCTTTTTCAACTCCGTTTTCCTCTTGATGTTGAATTTTAGATTGTAAGATCCTCGGGACAGGGCGCTGCCTGCTGGAAGGTACCATGCCCGCTGATGGCACTGTCTGAATTAATAATGTTTTGCTACCATTTACATCAGGCAGTCCCTCAAGAACAAACTCATTTAAACCTTGGTTTTGAGTTTGAGACTTCTAGAGCAACTCTTGAATGCCTTTTGTTTGAAACTGTGCAATCCTAAATGGCTGCTCTTCTGTTCTTCATATAGAGTGCTATAAAAGGAAAGCTACAGGAACTGGGAGCATATGTGGGTAAGTTTATTGTGCCTTTAGTTGTAAAAATAGGGCACAACTATGCATTTTTACTCAGAAGTAAGTCCCATTGTATTCAGTGGGGCTTCCTGCCAGGTAAATGGGAATAGGATTGCAGATCTAGTTTGGGGTTATTTTCTTACATGTATGTACAAAGACTGTTCACCATTTGTTATTACTACCAAGTATCCCATAATGGTTTATAATGTAAGCAGGTGCCACATTTCCCAGTACTATATCACCATGCTGAGGAAAACAGCACCTATTGAATTTCTGTCTGTTCCACAGTTGTTAAAGGCATTGAGCCAGGATGGGGAACCCATGGCTTTCCAGATGAACTCCTACTCCCATCCATCTCAGCCAGCATTGCCTATAGTAAGGGATTATGGGAGTTGTACTTCAGCAGCGTCTGGAAGGCCACAGGTTTGTCAACTTTGGTATTGGCCTGCTACCATCTCTCAGCCTAACCCATTGGTAGGCAAACTAAGGCCCAATCCGGATCCGGCCCAATCGCCTTCTAAATCTGGCCTGCAGACGGTCTGGGAGTCGGCATGTTTTTACATGAGTAGAATGTGTGCTTTTATTTAAAATGCATCTCTGGTTATTTGTGAGGCATAGGAATTCGTCCCCCCCCCCAAAAAAAATATAGTCTGACCCCCCACAAGGTCTGAGGAACAGTGGACCAGCCTCCTGCTGAAAATGTTTGCTGACCCCTGGCCTAATCTGTCTCACACTGTAGCCATCAAGATACAGGGGGAAAGGCTTTTATGCGACCCTAATAACCTTGGTCGCCTGCCAACCTAGCACGCCTGCCAACCTAGCAGTTCGAAAGCACCTCCGGGTGCAAGTAGATAAATAGGGACCGCTTACCAGCGGGAAGGTAAACGGCGTTTCCGTGTGCGGCTCTGGCTCGCCAGAGCAGCGATGTCACGCTGGCCACGTGACCCGGAAGTGTCTCCGGACAGCGCTGGCCCCTGGCCTCTTAAGTGAGATGGGCGCACAACCCCAGAGTCTGTCAAGACTGGCCCGTACGGGCAGGGGTACCTTTACCTTTTAATAACCTTGGTGTGCATTTCTGTGTAACTCTTGTGTGTTTTGTTTTTAATTGTAAAGCGCCTGGTTGTAGGTGCTATAGAAATAATAATGAGCAAATATCCAAAGCAGATGTGCCTTGTTTTTCTTCATATATGGTTCCCCTTACTGGTGGGCTTGAAAATAAAATCAGGAAATAAGTAAAGAAAAAGGAAATTCCGTACCACAAACTTAGTAAAGAAAAACCCACAATAAAACATAGGCTATATTCCGAAACAAGTTAAATTGGGAAAAAGAAAGACCAGGAAGGAAGGGAAGAAGACCCTTCCCAGAATTTCACATTAAGTATTCCTATGCACTTCCACTTGGAATTAAGTCCCACAGAATTCAGTGGTGCTTAATCCCAACTAAAGCATGCATAGAATTGTGCTGCAGGGCCTTTTGCCATCAGGGCTACTGTTCGCAACCAGCAACATCTATGTTCTAATAAAAGGTACCCCTGCCTGTACGGGCCAGTCGTGTCTGACTCTAGGGTTGCATGCTCCTCTCGCTCAAGAGGCCGGCAGCCAGCACTGTCCGGAGACACTTCCGGGTCACATGGCCAGCGTGACTAAGCGGCATCTGGCGAGCCAGCACCAGCGCCACACACGGAAACGCCGTTTACCTTCCCGCTATAAAGCGGTACCTATTTATCTACTTGCACTTAGGGGTGCTTTCGAACTGCTAGGTGGGCAGGAGCTGGGACCGAACGACGGGAGCTCACCCCGCCGCGGGGATTCGAACCACTGACCTTGCGAACAGCAAGTCCTAGGCACTGAGGTTTTACCCACAGCGCCACCCGCGTCCCTCTATGTTCTAATAGCCCACCTTTAATCTGTACCCCTGGGAGTCTTAGTAAAGGTAAAGGGACCCCTGACCATTAGGTCCAATCGTGACCGACTCTGGGGTTGCGGCGCTCATCTCGCTTTATTGGCCGAGGGAGCCGGCGTACAGCTTCCGGGTCATGTGGCCAGCATGACTAAGCCGCTTCTGGTGAACCAGAGCAGTGCACGGAAACGCCGTTTACCTTCCTGCCAGAGCAGTACCTATTTATCTACTTGCACTTTGAGGTGCTTTCGAACTGCTAGGTTGGCAGGAGCAGGGACAAGCAACGGGAGCTCACCCCGTCGCGGGGATTCGAACCGCCGACCTTCTGATCGGCAAGTCCTAGGCTCTGTGGTTTAACCCACAGCGCCAATGGCCAAAATACATGGCTTCATGCTGTCTCTGGTCCATGCCATTTCCTGTAATGATTCTGTTTCTTTTCTTGTTCTATGCCTGGGATAATCTGAAAATTGCCCTCTCCCTTTTGTATGACTGTTTTGTAGTCAAACTCTACAGCTGCCCTTAAAACATTTAACAACCAGTTATATTTCCCTTTCTTTAAATCAGATGAAGAGCTGCCTGATTATATCATGGTCATGGTGGCCAACAAGAAGAGCCAGGAGCAGATGACGGAGGACCTTTCCCTTTTTCTAGGAAACAACACTGTGAGATTCACTGTATGGTATGTTTCTCATCCCTCTAATTCTTTGAACTATAATTCTTTTGTAGTCTGATCCTGAAACCTTCTCCACGACTAGATGAGTGCTTAGGCCAGGGCACATGAATAACCTTCACCTGTGCAACATTGCAAAATAAAGCCATCCAAGGCAGATGAGCTCGTGGAAATGGCCAGAACTAGGGGGTTCAGCTTATTTTCCAGGTGCTGAGCAAATGTGTCGTAGCATAAGAACTGGTTCCATTTCACAGAAGGAAGAATACTATGGTTTGACCATCTCCTTTTCCTGAATTTGAATGGTAAAACTGATGCATCTTAAAACTCATGACCTAGTTCTATGTACTGAGTCATTTTACGGTTGGCTTTTACCTTAGTTGTCAAATGAAGTATAACATCCAGCTTGATGTTGCTGGGAGAACAACTCAGTTTTCCGAGTTTCCCCACCCACCCATTTCCTGGATCCTCCTTTGAAATGGGTCAGTGCATCTGCTGTTGTTACGTGTGATACATGTGCTGTTTGGTAGTCTTCCAATTTTGCACTGAAATGCTGAATTCAAAACACAAGAGGCAACTATGTGGATATGCCTTTAGCTGATGGTATTGATAAAAACGGGGGTCAGAAACAATAATAAAACTTTTTATTGATCCTGTTTATTCCTTTGGGTTGTATGTTACTTTTGCTGGGGTTGTGAATATGTGATGCAGAAGCTCAGTCAAGCAGTTAAGCTCACCACAGGAAACAGCCATGTAGTAGAGTTGTCTTTACTAAGCCAACATCAACACTCACCCATACTATTTACAAATGTTACATATGTCTTCTCTCTCTCTGAGTCCAGAGAGGGTATTTGATTCACACTCCTTGCTGAATGAAGTTCTAAGTCAATTTGCAGAGTCCTGCAACAGCTTAGAGTTCTGTGAGTCCTGAAATTTGGCCTTTCACTCAGACAAGCTCTTTACAAAGTCAAAACTAAACAAAATAAAAAAAAAAATCCTTCCAGTAGCACCTTAGAGACCAACTAAGTTAGTTATTGGTATGCAGACGAAAGCTCATACCAATAACTAACTTAGTTGGTCTCTAAGGGGCTACTGGTAGGATATTTTATTTTATTTTATTTATTTTGTTTTGTTTTGTTTTGTTTCAACTACGACAGACCAACACGGCTACCTACCTGTAATCTTTACAAAGTGTTTGCACAACTCCACAGTGCTGCAACAGCCAACTTCCAACAACTCACACAGTATGTTTTAAGCTAAGGCCTTTTTTATATACACAAAGTTACTTGCCACAAATCTGCCCAGTAACACAGATAAGAGAGTCACAAGAGGCCTGCAGGTGCATTGTGGGGAATGAGTAATCTCTGCTGACTCATGGATAATTAACTTAATAACTGCATTCCTTAACAAGTTTGAGAGCTGATGATTTGTTCTCATCAACCTAGAACTGTATTTCTCAAGCTTGGGTCTCCAGCTGTTGTTGAACTACAACTCCCACCATCCCTTACCACTGGTCCTGCCAGCTAGGGTTGATGGGAGTTGTAGTCCAACAACAGCTGGAGACCCAAGCTCAAGAAACACTGATCTAGAAAGTTTGATGGCAGAGCAGGATCTTGAATTTGGTTTCTAGTATGCCAGTCCAGTGTGCTACACTGCATTGCACTTGCCTCCATGCTGATAAGTTGCATTAAGAAAGTCATTTGCTCTTTATTCTAAATTTGATGACACTGGTCAACATAACAAAGTAAACTGCATTTGAAACAGATGTTAGTCATTAAAACATTTTTCTTATTTTTCAGGCTTCATGGTGTGCTAGATAAGCTTCGGTCTGTAACTACAGGTAAGTAAAGGAAAGACAACCTGGCTTATTGTTTGGAAATTAAGCATCTTCAGGAAGGGATAATGTGCTTTCATTTACATTTTAGACATTAAAAATAATTATTGTTGTGTGTCGTTATTTAAGAGTTTAATTATTATGACTGTACAGAAATTAGAATTTTAAGAAACGTTCTCATGCAAACAGGGAAAATATTATTTTGAAAGCATAGATTACTCAATGTGAACTGAAGGAAGTGCATTTCTATCAAAATCTGCAGCGAAACATATTTTACAGTTGTGTGTAAATACTTCATTGAACTTTGAAATAAGATAAGGTATACCTGTATCTCCAGAACCTACCAACTTAAAATCTTCTGAATCGAACATCTTTGAGAGCAGTTTGCCTTCTGTCAAAAGCATTTCAAGTGGAAATGAGGAGAGAAGTGGGGAGGAAGTCCTACAACCCCTTACAGTCTCAAGTTCTCGACCAGAAAGGAGTGACTCTCGAGTTTCAACCAGCTCCCAGGAACAGAAAATTGCTGCCTCCCGGTAAGGTTCTCACGTCTTAAAATCCGGTAACACATAGTGGTTATTCACTCATTTGTTCATTGCATTTACGTATTGCTTTTCTGCCAAGCCACCCAATTGCTATTTACAGTTTTGAAATGCTAAAATAAATACTATAGAGCAGTAATACTGCCTTATTGGACATTATCTTTTGAACAGCACAATTGTAACACCGCTTAGAAACACTGATGATTAAGTGGTGTGTGTGTGTGCATGCATCTTAATTAGCAACAACAACATTCTCATATGAAATAAAGCCTTGTGGGAGCCTTTGTAAATGCATTCCATAGGTTGTGCTTGCCTCTCACATTGATAGTTTGGTGCTGAAGCTGATCATCAAACTGGAGGACTTTTTGATTCTTTTGAAAGAGGTTAGGGACGTTGTGCCCCAGAAGTCTCAAGGGCAACCTGGAACAACACAAGCAGCCGCATAAAATCTGTGATGTGGGTTTTCTTGGAGCAGGCAGAAATAATTGTTTTGAATGGGAAAATTTGAATCTGAACATTTCGAATGAGGATAAGTTGCACTGGGAAATTTTCATTTGGTCTAGAGAATTATCTAAATCAGCATGCTTGTTTTACTTGAATTTAGTAAGCTGAGCTGAAAACTTTGAAATTACCAAGCTTGCCTGACTTTATTGGTATCAGTTCATTGTTATTAATTAACTTAGGAAATGCAAAAAAACCCCCACCAAACATCATTGGCAGAGATCCTACTGTGAGCAGGGGATAGTGGTCAGCTAAAGTTCCTTGATTCAAGAGTTGCCATTAGGTCTGACCAGCTGCTTAGGTGAGCTTGCTGGCAACCATCTCCAGATGCAGTTGGAGTCTCAGTGAACAAGTCAGATTAGAAAGTGTTATGCAAAATAATTACTGTAAAAAGAAAACAATTTTTCTTCATCATAGCAAAGTTTCTAACTGAGGGGAAGAGTTTCAACAATTCAAGTTTGAAAGGGGTGTGTATAAACCTGTATGGTACTATACAGTTTGTTGGGTTGTTAGAAGAAGTGAGTGTCTACTATGAAAATAGAAAAACAACAACTTTTTTCACCCTATATGTTATTTTCCGACATGAAATGGACTGATTAGGTTCTAAACTAAACATGTAGGTTTCACAACTTAAAACAACAATTCATGCAGTCACTGTGACCTCTAGTAGCTATGTACATTGGTGTTTTTTTTTTTTCTGGTCTTCTCAGTCATTCCAGTGGGGTTAGAATTGCCCCAAAGCGGCAGAAGCAAAAACAGATTTTTAATTCAATTTAGGATTGGGTTGACCCTTAAAGCACCTTGTAGCAATTCACGCCTCCTCATAGGTGAGGACTACCAGGAACAGAGCTGTGAAAGTTTGACAAACATGTTCTTATGCTCCCTTCTCAATTTGGAGGCTTCAAGCAAGCATTTTCTTGACATGAGGTGGAGGTAATATTTTCTCTTCTCATGCAGGCAGCCTCGCCAAGACACCTCCCCATCTCTCCTGATGTCAACTGTGAAACCTCTCAGGGAGCTGTCCCCCTTGGAAGCTGTGATTGACATTAAGCCTGAGCCGGATGACCTCATTGATGAAGACCTCAATTTTGTGCAGGAGAACCGGCTGCCCCGGAAGAAGCCTCTCGTGACAGTGACTTACGGTTCCTCCCGCCCATCTGCTGAAATCTACCGCCCACCAGCAAGCCGAGGTGCAGAAGGCAACATGCACTTTCAGAGAATGCCACAACAGAGTAGCATACAGACTGGCAAGCAGCTCGACATGCAGGGCGGCAGGTCACTGGAAGCCATCCAGCTCTGCGATCCAGACGTGTTTGGCAGCTTGGCTGAGAGTTACAGGCCCACTGCCAAAGGGAATGCTGATAAAATTAGCAGTGAGGTAAGTATGTAAGCCCAAGCTATGCCAGTAATTTAACATGTACTCAACAAACGGAGGTCACCATGGACACTTGGAGTCCCCTGTTCTAAACATAGCAAGAGTGGTCAAAAATATCTCACGCATGGCATCTAAACCTTGTGGCATCCAGATTCTAGTTGCTTTAGTGACTAGGGGGTGAAAAATGTGTGTGTATGGTGTTAGCCTTAAATAGGGTGAGTAGCAGTTGTAGCCCTCACCTGGGCATAGCTGGGCCTTTTCTGTCTTTGGGGATCTCTTGTCACAATGAAGTGTCTGACTGGAACTCCTTCGTGTTGTAGAATATTCTGGAGAATGCTCCTGGGCAATAGTCTTCAATGTTTCCAGACCCAGGACTCGCCTTTAACCCAATGTAATGCATTTGCAGACCCATTTCTTAGTTTTTACTCAATATTTGTATGGTGCTGTTGAGACCCACCTTAGATCAGGCCACAACCTGATGGTTATTCCCAACCCTCCAGTTGAAGACCAATGGCCTAAGGTCTTCACTTACCCAGAGAGTCAGTGTAGTATAGTGATTAGAACGCCAGGACCTAGGTTCAAATTCCCACTCATCCATGAGCATGGCCTAGTCTCCATATCTAAGCCTAACCCTACCTCACAGGGTTGTTGTGCAGATAAAGTGGAAGGAACCTTGTATGGCACCTAAGTACCTTGAAAAGAGAGAGGGGTAATAAATAGATAGGCACAGGCTGCAGCACTGTATGAGCTAAGAGTGCACCTGAGTTCACACCCAGCACTCTTGATGCATCAGCTGTCATTCAGAGAAGCTTGACTGCCTTTGCTGACCTTGTCACTGAGCAACCCTGAACATTTGCTAGGAAAAATGAGAGTTCCTTGGAATGAGGTTTGAAAATAATCGAACTAAGCTGAACTTGAGGGTAAAACTAACTATCTTGTTTATCTGGCTGCTGTTCTTAGAACCTTGCCTGTTCAAGTTGTGTGACTTTTGGTTTCCAGATCCCTGCATATTCTAGAGTCTGTCATTGAATCAGCCTGTGGTCAATCCCAGCATTAGCTCTCGGGTCTTTTGTAGAGCAAAGCACACTGTAAGAAAGGAAATGGGATGAATGGATATGTGGCTTTCAGTACCTATTTGCCCCATACTCTAATGGGACAGTACCCTTGTGACCACTTGTTCTATGCACTCTGCGGCTGCTTCCTCCACCCCAGATCTTTTAGAAGGGCATATAAGTATCATTGTTTGTTTTAAGTAATTGGCTTCAGTTTGGGATCCTCATGTCGGAAGCCTCTGGTTCAAATCAGGGGTGGGGAACCTCAGGCCCAGGGGCCATTTGGGTCCCTCCAGGCCTCTAGCCCTGAGATCCTCCCCAGGCCACACACCCTTCTGAGGTCAAATGCTTCATCAACCCTTCTATGCACCCTCCTGCAGTGGGTGCGTGCTTGGATAGAGAGGGCTGAATGAAGAAACTAGCCTACTGTACAAAGGTAATAGATTCATTTTTTGCTTTTTGTCAGCTTTTTCCTCTGGCCTTACCCACTTCTGGCATGGGGCCACTGGAAGATAACCTAGACAGCAATGTGGTCCGCTGACTTAAGTTGTCGTAGCCAATAGCCCCAAAGGAAAAAGAATTTTTGTATACATACTCTGTGTCTGGAAGTCTGGAAGTCGATGAGGGTGAACAAACTGAAACTCCAGACAAGACAGACATATGTATGTATGCCTGTATGTATTCATTGTTGATCATATTTGTTAGACCCCCTTCATAAAACAAGTTCTCTAGGCATTGTATAAAAGGTAAAGGTAAAGGTACCCCTGCCCGTACGGGCCAGTCTTGACAGACTCTGGGGTTGTGCGCCCATCTCACTTAAGAGGCCAGGGGCCAGCGCTGTCCGGAGACACTTCCGGGTCACGTGGCCAGCGTGACATCGGTGCTCTGGCCAGAGCCAGAGCCGCACACGGAAACGCCGTTTACCTTCCCGCTGGTAAGCGGTCCCTATTTATCTACTTGCACCCGGAGGTGCTTTCGAACTGCTAGGTTGGCAGGCGCTGGGACCGAGCAGCGGGAGCGCACCCCGCCGCAGGGATTTGAACCGCCGACCTTTCGATCGGCAATCCCTAGGCGCTGAGGCTTTAACCCACAGCGCCACCTGCGTCCCCCGCAGGCATTGTATACAGTCAGTTAAAAACATAAGAATGATTCAGTAAAAAATAATAATTCAGTGACTCTTAAAAAAACTAACCTAAACTAACTAAAAACTAACCCGGCAAGAAACAGAAATACAGAAAGGCCAACAGAAATACAGAAAGGCCAACCCAATAAAAGAAAATACAGACCACATGAGCTGAAAACAGTGAGCAAATACTGCAGTTAACACTATCAACTGTAGCACAGGGACTAAACTAATGAGATCTTTAAAAAGGCCTGGGAGAACAAAAAAAGTCTTAGCCCAGTAGCAAAAGGATGACAAAGAAAGCTTCCTTAGAGATAGTACATCCTGCAAGATGGAGGCACTTCCAATGAAGAGGGCACACTGAGAAGGGCTTCTGTAGATGACCTCAGGGTTTAGACAGGTCGTGCTGATGATCCTGGGCGAGGATTTGGATAGGGTTACCCTCCCCAGAAGCAGCAGGTTCACAGCTTGGGTGTGCTGCTAGAACTGTCTGTGCTCTTGCATGTGGAAGTGACAACAGTGCCCTGGATTGCCTTTGACCAACTCCATCTGATTTGCCAGCTGTGCTCTTTCCAGGAGAAATCAAATCTAGCATGGTTATTTCCAGGTTGGATTACTCTAATGTGCCTTATGTGGAGCTGCAATCCAGGAATGTCAAGCGATTCAGAATGCTGGGGCCCGTAGGGTCTACCATTTTACGCCTGTTTTGTACAAGCTTCATTGCTACAAATTTGCTTTCAAGCTCAATTCCAGGCACTGGCCTTGACCTTCAAAACTGGCATGGGACCAAACCAATGTACCTTGTGGATCATCTTCTCCTCTCTGAACCTGCATGAGATCTTGGCTCAGTTTTTAAGGCCACTTTCACTGTCCTCCCATCAACAGAGCTGCAGTTGGTGTAGTGGCACCAGTACTTTGGAACAACCCCCTTAATGAGCACACACATCAAACTGTTTTAGACCAGCTGACCATTTTTAGTCAAGTGCCTTCAGATAATGTCTGCTGGTGTGTTTTATCGATGTTGTTGTTGTCGTTTCTAAGACTGTATTTTAAATTGTGTTGGTGTTGTATTTTTGAAAGGCATGGAATGGCGGGATATAAATATTTAAATGAATAAATAATAAAATACCGCCCCTTGTCATGTCTGCCTCTCCTTTTCCCATTGTCTCCTCCTCTGTCAAAAATTTGTAAAGCCTTTGGAACATTAGAACACCCCGACACGTCACTCCATATATCAGTGCATACAATGATGGCGCTAAGCAGAACCACTAGTGGGAAGTGAGAGGCTTCTGAGTTCTTCCTCAGGTTACAGTTTCAATCCATTTTATAACTTGAGTAGTGTGTTATTTTAAAAATAAACACATCAGTGGATTATTTTGGAAGGACCAGCACTAGCTTATTGCAAAGTATTAAAATAAGTCACACATGTTGTAGGTGCCCTTCTCAACAAATCCCCCACTCTTAACAGTTGATCATACAAAATTGATAATCTTGCTCTGGACCTGATCTTCTTAGTCACATCTAGCTAATCTCACCATATTTTGGGCTGTCATGATATTAGCTACTGGTTCCTTTCCTCCATGATGGATGTGGCTCTCCTGTCCTTTTTTGCTGTGTGTTAGTGTCTTCTGCACTCACCCATTGTGTAAAGGGGCAGGATACTATCAATTATTACATTCTTAGGTATAGATGAGTAAGTGGGTGGGAGTAAAAATATAAATTTGTTTTCTTTAGAAGGCAGATTTCTAACTTCCCTGGTTGTGAATGTACATATTGATTTGTGGGGGTGGGGAGAGAGAGAATACAAGAAGGACTTGCCAAATAACTTTTGTTATTTAGCAGGTGATAATTTATTTATCGTACATGAGTTTCTGGCTTTCCATCTTAGGGCTCATCCAGACATCCTTTTGTGCTGTGTTTCTAGGTACACATTTGTGTTTGAAAGTGCTGTGTCCAAGTCCCTTTTTTCTTTTTTTGCCCTGGCACTTTCCCTGCCCAAACCAGCTATTTACCCCTGAACCAGAGCAATCTGCAGAAAGCCCCTAATTGCTGTTTCTTCTGATCCAGCATTAAAAAGCAGGTTTTCACTGAAAAGGGCCAGGACATTAAAAAAACGCTCGGACACAGCACTTTAAAGATTGGATCTGTGCCTAGGAAGTGTGGAGCAAAAGGTTAGTGTGGATGAGCCCCTAGTGTTTGACCAGGCTCCTCTTCATGCTTAATCACAAACACTCATTCTGTCTCTCACCGCTCTTCCTCCCTGTATTATCCTCCTCCCGCCTCGCTGCCTCTGATTTTTGCAGTAAGTCAGCCAATAAATCTGCACAAATTTTGCCCTAGCATCCATAATTCTTGGTGAATAATTTTAGAATTTGGATTCTTTTTAAAATGCAAGCTGCCTTGATGAAGGTGATTGCCTTTTTTTGTTCTTGTGTGTTTTGCTTTTAAAGCTGCATGCATTCTTTCCCTCCAGCTCTTCCTTTCGTGAGTTGCTGATGAAAGTGTCGTGGATTTGAACAAAGGGGACTCAGATTGAAATTCCATGAAGCTCATTGGGCAACCGTAGTGATTGACACTCTGCTTTCCCTCCTTCACAGAGCTGTTGTGAGGGTGAAATGGAGAAACAACCCACCCGCTCTTGTGAGCTCCTTGAGGGGAAAGCAGGATGTGAATGTGATAAATAAAGGTTGAAAACCCAACCTGACCCCCCCTTTGTGCTAAGAACCTCTTATTGCGGTGGGATCCTGAGGTTATCCTGAAAATGGGACAGGTTGGGGTAACGGGAAGAGAAACAAAACAAAACAAAATGAGCTCAGCTCCCCAAGAAAATGTCAACTGAACACCTGCCATTGCTTTTAAATATAGTGTGGGGAGTTTGACTAATTGATCCACTGGGAACCATCCACCTTTGATTCCAAAACAACTTTCCAAAGCAAAATTGGAGGGGGCAGGTGGATGAGAAAGAAGCGAGGACTTGCTGTGGTAGATGTTGGCTTTGAGTGCTACAGCAGGGCAAATATGATCATCTGAATCACTCTTGGGGTGAAGGGAACTAAGGCCTGAATACTGCATAGTACCTGTGAATCTGGGTGCTGTTTCTGGAATTTTAACAGCTTGTTCAGTACATTTTTAAAATTATTATTATTATTATTATTATTATTATTATTATTATTATTATTATTTATGTTGCACTTTAGAAAACGTCATGTTTCTTCAAAGATTAAGTACATGCTTTTGATCCATCCAGTTGTCCCAATTTGCATGTGTGTGTGTTTAAAGTTTTACACACACATAACCATACCTTTCTCTAATATATTCACCAACAAATGTACATGATGTTTAGGAAATTCAACACAGCAAAACCCCAGAGGGAGTCAGGAGCAAGCAGGGGTATAATTATGATTACTTCAGTTACATGGTGTGGTTTTTTTGGGTTTTTTTGCCTGTTAACAGGGTTCACTCACCATCAGGCATGGAAAACACGTTGGACATGGACATTGGGAAAACCAGCCACTTTTTCTTTTTCAAAGCAAAATCAATTATAGTTACGTTGTCCTGGAAATGCCTGCCTTAAAGGGGATGCTACAAATTTCTCAAACAAAAATGTATAAAATAAATTATCGTATTTCTTGCAGGAAGAAAACTTGAGGAAGAGAAAACTCCCAGTTGTAAGCTCTGTAGTCCGAGTGAAACGGTTCAGCAACGATGGAGAGGAGGAGGAGGAAGAGGAAGACTGTGGACTCCGTCTGGGAGGTATCTCCAGCAGCGTATCTGTGCCTGCAAAACCTGAGAGAAGGTACCTAAAAATTGTGGGGTTTGAATTAGGCCAAAGAAAGTAAGCATCAAGATAGATTCTCCTGAGTTCCTGAGTTCTCCTGAGTGCCATTGCAAGATCAAATGATGCCATATGCCCAAGAAAATACATTAGAAGTAATTTTGTTGCCATAGTATTGCTTGATTATTTAAGGCCTGGCTTTTACAGTAAATGATTCCTTACGGAGGAGAAAACAAATGCAAGCCCTGGCAACCTGGGAGCAGCACGCTAGTAGGAACTGTTGCCATTGCTGCAGGGTGATCAAGTGGGGAGAGGACTTGCCAACTGAACCAGAAACTGATGGGTAGGAGATGCCTCAGTGAGTGTCGTGTGAACCCACAGTTGCTGGTTGTCCCAACAACCAGGGTGGGACTTCCCTTCCACCTTAGCTTCCGCGCAGTGTTTTCCCAGCAGTGCCGCGCAGGCCAGTGCTGATCTCAAGATGTATTTTGCTGTGGATCCAAAAGTTGGATCCAACAGTTATTTCATTATGCTTGCAGAAAAGGGAATGGGGTCAGAGAGGACTACAGAAGATCAGGAGCGCATCCATATTGGCCTCTGCTGCCGCCACAGCAGAAGCGTGACTTCTGCAGTCGCTGGATGTATGGCAGGGGATTGCAGAATATTGAAGGGTGCCCTCTCTGGAGATGAATGCCAGGAGAAGAGAAATCAGTCCTATTTCAGTAATAGGATGTGTGGCTCACAGAGTAGCACAAAAGGTGGCAGACGCAATAGGGCAGCTGATGATCAAATAACTCCAAAAATTCTAATCTGTGCACCTTGTGAAGATTTCAGCCAAGCTTTTGAAAACACAGCATAGCAATACTTCACTCTTCTATGGTTCTACAATGACAAATTAATTTCCTTGTATCTTTTTTTGTTCAATCCAGGCCTTCGCTGCCGCCTAACAAACAGGCCAATAAGAATTTAATATTGAAAGCTATCTCTGAAGCCCAGGAATCTGTTACAAAGACAACAAATTATGCTGCAGGTAAGTGACTGTAGTTTGACAGGGACACGTGAGCTCCAAGCCCAGTTTAGTAAGCCCGAATGAATCGAGGCACAGGAAGATAAACCTAAACAGCAACATATCCAAAAGATCACTGCCACCACCTGTGGCATGAGTCATAATGGTTTGCTATCTTACTTCAACTACAGGTGTTCTAAGTTAGCATGTTTGTTTTATCTTTTATTATTGTTGTTAGGGTCATAGGACGCTCCCTTCTACCGTGTCAGGCTATTGGTCCATTGTATTGGCAAACCTGATTGGCAGTGACTCTTCAGTGGCGGGAGACACAAGGGATTGAACTTAAGATCTGTTGTGAATGCTAACTGCTTATTTTGCATATGTTTAAGTTTTAACATCAGGCAATACACCAAGCATCTGATGAGGTGGACTTTAGTCCCTGAAAGATCCTGCCATCATCCATGTTAATGTGCCACTGTTCGTTGTTTTAACTGCAGTGGACTTAACATGGCTGCCCCTCTGGAAATGGTTTTTGGTTTGACACTGAAAACACCAGCCCCACAGATCAGTTTTCATTGCAAGATCACAAGTGAAATGTTTGCTGCAGAGCTGGCACCAAACGGTGTTGTAAGTGAACAGAAGCCCCACTTGTTACGGAAAAGCTCCCACAGTCTCTCTTATGCCCTATCTATGCCCTGGACTAACAGCGCCATCCCAGACATGTCTATTTGTACATTTATTGAAGCTTATTCCCAGGGAAGTGAGGATTGCAGGCTAAAGCTGGGATCCGTAGTGTTGTGAGGGAACTAGAAGCACCCAACACAGAATTTTCAGTACAATTAGCAGGATTCTTTGGGGGAAACCATGATGGTTAAGTGGGTATAAATCTTACTTGAAGCTCGATGTGCAGATCGGTCCTTAAGTCTCTGAAATATTTCTATATTTCCCTGATGGGATTTACATTCCTCTTCTCCTAGCAGAAGGTTTTCAAGATTGCTTACAGCTTTAAGGACTACATTGCAATAGTAAAAATAACCCGTAAAATGGAGCATTGAAACCACACATTAATGTTCTAGCATTGTAGCCTTGCTGAGAATCTAAAGCCCACTGTAATCTTCTGGCATTGGCAGGAAGGGCCTTCAGTGGCTCCCCCCCCAAGTAAGAAAGGACTGTGAGAAGTGCTGGCAAATCTTCTTGCCCCCTAGATGATGATACTGTATTAGCAGCCAGATGGAAGCATCAGTGCAACCGGATAGCTTATCATTTCTCTGCTGGCTGTCTATCCAGTGTGTCAGCTAACATTTGACTGAGACAAATGTTCTCCAAACCAACACATTCTTTTTTTTTTTTAAATATTTTTATTAATTTTCCAATATAAAAAACATACAAAACAAACATCTTATTTATCACCAACATCCTCTTTTTTTTTTTACTCCCCTCAGCCTTTCTGATGATTCTCTGTTCTATTTACTTCTTCCACATTTCTGAATATTGCACTACCTTAATATCTTAATTATCCCTTCTTTTGTTTAAAAAACAATATTTCTACCTTACATTTTCACAGAACTTCCTGAAAACCTACAAACGTTATTTAATCATCACATAGTGTTTGCATATACTCTGTAAATTTAATCCAGTCTTCAGTGAATCTCTGGTCACGTCGATTCCGGATCCTTCCTGTTAATTTATCAAGTTCCGCGTAATCTGTCAATTTCATTCTCCATTCTTCAATCGTAGACAATTCTTCTTGTTTCCATTTTTGGGCCAACAATATTCTTGCTGCTGTTACTGCATATAAAAACAACTTCCATTCTTATTAATTTCATTTCCTATTATTCCTAGTAAAAATGCTTCTGGTTTCTTAGTAAATGTATATTTCAACATTTTTTTCATCTCATTATATTGTTGTTGTTTAGTCATTTAGTCGTGTCCGACTCCATGGACCAGAGCACGCCAGGCACTCCTGTCTTCCACTGCCTCCCGCAGTTTGGTCAGACTCATGTTTGTAGCTTCGAGAACACTGTCCAACCATCTCGTCCTCTGTCGTCCCCTTCTCCTTGTGCCCTTCATCTTTCCCAACATCAGGGTCTTTTTCAGGGAGTCTTCTCTTCTCATGAGGTGGCCAAAGTATTGGAGCCTCAGCTTCAGGATCTGTCCTTCCAGTGAGCACTCAGGGCTGATTTCCTTAAGAATGGATAGGTTTGATCTTCTTGCAGTCCATGGGACTCTCAAGAGTCTCCTCCAGCACCATAATTCAAAAGCATCAATTCTTCGGCGATCAGCCTTCTTTATGGTCCAGCTCTCACTTCCATACATCACTACTGGGAAAACCATGGCTTTAACTATACGGACCTTTGTTGGCAAGGTGATGTCTCTGCTTCTCATTATATATCATCTCCCAAAAGCTTTTTACTTTTTTACATTCCCACCACATATGGTAGAATGTTCCTTCTTTTTCCTTACATTTCCAACATTTATTACTTATTTTATACATCTTTGCTAACTTCACTGGTGTAACATACCATCTATACATCATCTTCATCACATTTTCTTTTATTGTGGTACACGCAATGAATTTCATTCCTTCCTTCCACAATTTTATCCAATCATTCAGTTGTATATTATATCCAAAATCTTTGGCCCAATCTATCATAACCAATTTCAGCTCTTCATCCTTTGTATACCATTCCAATAATAATTTATACATTTTAGATAAAGTTTTAACTTCATTTTTAAAATATTTCCTGTTGAAACCTTGATTCCTTATCAGCAAAACCTCTTTGTACCATATCATTTTTAAACATTTCATTAATCTGAAAATAATGCAGCCAATCATTAACATATTCTTTAACCACCTCATATGGTTTCAATTTCCATTTACTTCCCACTTTCATTATTAAACTCTCGTATGTCACCCAATTCCCCCTCATATTAATCTTCACACCCAATACCTCCAATGGAGATAACCAATATGGGTTTTTTGGCTCCAATAGATTTTTATATCTATCCCAAACTTCAATGAGAGATCTTTGAATTATATGATTTTCAAAACCCTTATGTACTCGCTTCTTATCCAACCACAAATATGTATGCCAACCAAATCTGTTGTCAAAACCTTCCAAATCTAACATTTCTATATTTTCTAATTTCATCCATTCTTTCAACCAACAGAGGCACGATGCTTCATAATATAATTTCAAGTCTGGCAGGACGAAGCCTCCTCTATCCTTTGCATCTGTCAATAACTTAAACTTTATTCTCGGCTTCTTGCCCTTCCAGATGTACCTTGAAATTACTCTTTGCCACTCTTTAAATATTGCCGCCCCTTTGATTATCGGAATTGTTTGAAACAAAAACAACATTTTCGGTAACACACTCATCTTTATCGTAGCAATTCTTCCCCAAAATGACAACTTCATTCTTCCCCACACCAAACCAACACATTCAGGTGAAAGCAGAAGTATAGACAAGACAAAAGCAGAAGGTTCGTGGAGCGATAAAGGGGTAGCTTATTAATTAATGTCTTTGAGGATATTTCACCCCTCCCATTGCAAGAATCTGCTGACAATGTTTCAGAAAGGAGGGGGCGGATTTTGCTCATCGCTTCTTCCGCTCCAGCCTGACTTCAAAGGGAGTCTGAGTGTTATCTGTATATAGATAAGGTGACTGCTCAAGTAGCTATAACACTCATGCAGTCCAGCATCTCCGATTAGTCTTTAGTTTTTTCAGTAGCTGTAGAGAATAAAAGAAGTTATACTCTGCTGTGCTCCGCTAACTTTTGGAACTGAGTTTTGGTGCTCACAGCTCTAAGTTGTAAGTGCACAGCACTTAGACCTCCTCCCTGCAGTGGAAGGTCTCTGGGAGTGCTTTTCCAGCTCGCCTGGCCCAGTCGGGGCTGAAGAGGTTGAGCCCAGTCATTGGCACTGGCTCAAAGGCGAAGCTGACAGTCTTGAGTTAATTTCGTGCCAGAAATCCGTCTGAAAGCCATACTTTTATGAGGTTAGAAATTGCTGCTTCTTTTGGCCTATTTGTCTGGATTTCTAGAGAATGCAATTAACTTTTGTGATAATGAATCATTTGCTCTTTGCATCTCAGCCTTTGATGATTTGTTTCTTTTTTTATTTGTGGAAAGTGCCAGTAAAGCAGACAGTTCCTGTGGCTCCCAGAACCCGGACATCTCAAGAGGAAACATTTCTGGAAGTGATGCATGGCCAGAGCCGGCCGTCCAGAGGGAACTCCCAGATACAGGAAGAAGAGCCAAAGGAACAAGCATTAGGGAGACTTCCAGGTGATACTGAATAAAGTGCTCTGTTCTCAAGGAGAGGTTAATTCTGTTCTCCAACCCAAAAACATGTGTTATGCTGCAGGCACATGTAATTCTGTTGAATAGGAATCTCAACCCAATAAGCCTCAGATTCTTGTGTGCTCCTCTTTCATTTCCTCACTATAATGGAGGGGGCCCCCACATTTTCTGTTATTGGTGGTGAAGCCCACCAGCAAGGCATAAAGTCTCTTTTCCCACCAATCCGGCAACTGGAATTTAGTGGCATTCATTGCCTCTAAATGGAGATGTTCCAATTAGCTATTATGGGGTAGCCATCCAATTAGCCAAGGGTGGACCTATTTATCCATCTTAAATTTGCCTTAATCCCCTTTTAAAGGCATCCAAGGTAATGTTGATTTCATGAGATAAAACCAGCTACAGAGCAGGGAGGCAGTGCAGAAGCCCAAAGTCCACTTCCAGTCTCTCTAGGAAGAATCCAAGAGTAAAGTATTGCTCAAATAGGTCCATAGAGGAAGAGGCAGAAATCTCCTAGCATTGTGCAGATGAGTAGAATAAGTGGAAGCTGATTGTAAGAGAATCCTGTGCCTTGCGGAGGGTGGGAGAGCACTTGTTAAGAATAGAGTTGCAGGAAGTGACTGCACAGCTGTCCCTTAATTTGTGTTGCACAGGCAGTAAAATACTTTTTCATTCCACATTTATTTTAGGAACCCAGCAAAGGCAGCTCTTTTCCCGTCTCCAGATTGAACCAGCCATTGGAGAAGCATTACAAAAGGCACAAGGTTAGCTGTGGTTGTTTAATAAAAAAGAAAAAGAAAGCAGGCTTCCCAAAGCCTCCTTACAGCCAAAACTCTGTATATTTTAGGTTTAAAACAGTGCCATTTAACTTTTATTAGGTTAAAGTCTAAATCGTATTTGGAAAAAAAAAGTCCCTTCAGTGTTTTGCTAATGGGAAGGTACTTATTTTGTCACCTGCTGTCAAAGCCAATCCCAAGTGGACTTTGTGTTATTATGTCTGACGTTGATGCATTAATTTTTTGTTGAAGAAAGAAGCTTAAATTACTTTTATTTCAGACTGTAGCAAACTGTGGAGTTCTTTTGAAGGCCTTCATTTGACTGAGTGGTCTGAAGCACAGATCTGTTCATTCTGTTTGCCTTGAAAGCCCTCTTGGGAGCTTCTCTGAGGAAAGTCCCATTTAAATAGATGAAATCAAGCAGATGGATTATTGGGCTGGCACCATTTATTTCAGGGAGACTTGCACAGGGGGAAATTCCTGATGGGTCACGTCAAAGGCATTCATTCTGCCTGCACTGTAATAGCCACCTTTGTTCAAGCAATGAATCTTAGATAGCTTTCCCATGTACTTAAGAGATGCTTTTAATGCAGTCATGCAATGGCCTGCACGGGTTGGCCATCCCCCCTGTGCCCCCTATTTTCCTTGCTCTCTCTTTCCCCACCAATTCCACTCTTGCTCAATTAACATCCAATAGTAGTTGCTTCTCCTGGCGCAGAGCTAGCAGCAGGGATAGGACTATACATGTGCATAGCTCTGTGCCACGTTTAACACTGTGTGCTGCAGCGGTTGCAAGCATGGTTTCTTGTGGCCACTCTTGTATCCATTAAAGCAGTGTTCCCCAACCTTGGGCCTCCAGCTGTTTTTGGACTACAATTCCCATCATCCTTGACCACTGGTCTTGCTAGCGAGGGATGATGGGAGTTGTAGTCCAAAAACAGCTGGAGGCCCAAGGTTGGGGAACACTGCATTAAAGGACCGCTGGGCCAGGAGTGACGAGAGCATATGAACTGAATTAGCAGCCTATCTAGTGCAGTGCCATCTTGACTTCAGTGGCTGCTTGTACAGGCAACTCCCCACTTACTCTGAGGTTACATTCTAAGCTCTCGCACACATAAGTGAAATGTGCGTTAGTGGGGAGCCCACTGCAGTAAGTGCAGCTTCCCATCTAACAGCTGTTGAGCAGGGTAGTGCGGCAGCAGTGAGAGCTCCTGTGTGCCATTTGGGGCCCTTGGAGTCTTTTCTTCTAGACTTTTGGCTCACTAGCATCCTATTTGGGCTCTTGGAGGGTCTCCTTACCAGCCACAAGGACTTTCCAGCTCTCCCACCATTTCAGGTTAGAATTGATTGATTGATTGATTGATTGATTGATTGATTGATTTCCTGGTGCCGTGTGTATATGTGGTCGCACACAAGTGAGGGGATGCCTGTCTAGTTCTGTTCCTGCTGCAGTGGAAAATATGCTAGTTTAATGCTCAGCTGGGCAGACTGCGTGACTTTGCTTATCCTCATTAAAGAGCTTCACACTTGTCCCCGTGCTTGGGTTACAACAGCCTGATTCGAACACTTCTGCCATTTTCTCTGGCTTAGATTACTATGACTTGGAATCGATGGTCCACACAGACACCAGATCGTTTATCTTGAAGAAGCCGAAGCTATCTGAGGAGATAATGGTGTCCCAGAATCTGGAAGTGGGTAAGAGGGCCTCGGAGGCCTTACAGGCACTCTCAGGACGGCTCATACAGACAAGGTAAAAAGTTGTTTCTTAAAAATTCAGTAAAAGGCTTAAGAAACTCAAGCTTACTTACCTAGTTGCAGCAACTGGCATACCTGAGTGGTGTGTTTTGGTGCTCAGTTGCATCATACATAGGGAAACGTCAAAGGGGTTGTGTGAATTAGGTCTCTTAGCTTTGAAGATGTGTTTATTCCTTTTCTAAAAAAGATAGCCATGGTGAATTGCTCTAGTTCCTCTCCCTGGCTTTTTTTTTACCTGCCTTCAAATGGCTCATTAAATGACGGGGCTGCTTTAGTCCAATAATTCACAAACTGCTAGCACATTGCAACAAATCAGTTGATTGAATGAGCCCAAAGGACCCACCTACAAAAGCAGCTGAGGGAAGGCCATGTCCTTATTGGGTGCAATCAGATGGTAGGAAAATAGCCCTTTCTTGCTTGTTCTTCCTCGGAAACTGGTGTCCAGAGGCATTCTGCCTCTGATCATAAATACAGCTATTGTGACCAGTAGCCACTGACAATCTTAATTTTTCACGAACTTGTCTAATTCCTTCTTAAAACCATCTTAAACGGGTGACCATCACCCTGTCTTGTGGTAGTAAGAAGCCTACTTACTGTGCCCCTGCCTGAGTCACAGTTCTGAATGGGCCTTCTGATTGGAAGAGCTCATACAGACTCGGAGATTCTGTAAAGAGATTGGAAGACTCATACAGACTCAGCCAATCAGTTGCCTCTGGGGACAGGAAATCCTTTGGGTCTCGTATCCTGCTTGGAGACCTCCCAAAGGCATCTGGATGGGCACTGAGAAAGACAATGCTCAGCTAGAGAGGCCTCTAGTCTGATCCATCAGGAATCTGACGTTCTCTTCTTACACAAACTGAGAAGGGAGCATCTTTTCTATTTTAGCTTAGAAAAAATGCATATCTCAGTTATCAGAAGTTTAAGGAAAGTGGTTTAGAGATAAGAATGTATCTTTAAAAAAAACAAAGTTCAGTCTTTTGCCAACAGAAAACTTTCACAGATTGTCATGAATTGGGTGTGAATGTGTTGTATTGTCGCACATTTAGTCTGCTCTCTGTTTCAGTAGCTTTGACTTTCATTCTGGGTTCCCCTCTCTCATCTCAGGGAGCAGCTTGTGCAGCCAGAGAAGCCTGCTAGTCCAAAGTTCATAGTCACCTTGGACGGAGTCCCCAGCCCGCCAGGATACTTGTCTGATCAAGAGGAGGAGGAAATGAGTCTCATGGAAGGAGTAAGGCCAGTTGCCCCCAAAGCAGCAGCCAACAAGGGATTAAGAAGCCTTCGTGCGCAACAGATGCACATTATATCCAGACAGCTGGAGAGCACCGATGGTAACAGTCCATCCCCAGTGGATAAGCATCTTTTGTTAGCTTCGTTGCAAAGCTTCTTTATTTGCATTGCTTTCTTTGGGCAACTCGAGCTGAGCACAAGGCAGGGAGGAATGCAGTGACTGAACTGCAGGCTAAGTTCCCGTGGCAGGTTTCTTTTCTAACAGACCTCTCAACATTGGGAAGGACACAGCTCTGATCCCCACCCTCAACGTTGTCTAAGCATAATTAGCAAACAGCACAGGCCCTGGTTGGATGCACCACATTTAAGGCAGTGGTTGGGGAGTTGCGGTCCTGCAGATATTGCCAGATTACAACTCCCATCATCCCTGGCCATTGGCCATGCACCTGATGATGCTTAGGATAGTTGGAGCACAACAACATCTGAAGGGATTACCACTTTTGCCAACCCTGCATTCCTGATTTATTGGAAGCTCATCTGGGACTGAAGCAGCAAACAGGAGACTCCTAAGTCCTGGGGGGTAGCCAGTTATGATCATCACTACTGTTTGGGCCAGGAGCCTCAGGCTATACAGTTGCCTAGGACAGAAATGCTTCTGTCCCAGAGATGAAATCATGGGCCAGGAGCGATTTCCCCATGTCACATGTGTAACTGCAGCTGGTTGTGTATTGTATTTTTTGATCGCTGCTGCCTTATAATTATTGTTTTTTATTTTAAACAAATATTCTGTTTATTCTTCTTCTCTTGACTTGGAGGCCTAGGTGGGGCAGGAATATTTTAAATAAATACCATCACATTTTGACACTTTTGAGTCTCAAATTTGCATGGTTTTGATGTGGGTAAATAATCCCTGTGATGGAAACAGTCTTAAATTTGAACAGCCAAACCACTTGAGATCAGCTGGAGCCTCTTTTTTTTCTCTCTGCAGTGGAGATGGAGGATGTTGGTGCCCTGCACAAAGCGGAAAAAGTACCCGAGCGCTGCAAGTATTGGCCCGCCTGCAAAAATGGAGACGAATGTGCCTTCCATCACCCCACATTGCCGTGCAAGTTAGTGGTACAAATGCTTCTTGATGCAGTTGCCCTCCTGGTCTTCAGGCACAGCGTACACAAAAATTAGCTTCTCCCCCTGTCCTCTCCTCTGTATTAGTCCTGAGCAAAAGCCTCCTCTGCACTGGAATGAAATTTCTGTGCCACGGGTTATGGCAATGGCCACTAGCTTAAAGGGCAAAAGGGGATTGGACAGGGGCAAGGAGGAGGAGAGGTCTGCCATTGGTTATTCATCATAATGCCTAATCGAAGTGCCAGGGTCAGGTTGGTTCGTTTCTGAAGACCAAGTAGAGGGAATATATTTGAAGGGCAATTGCCTTTCTGCCAGGCTTGTGTGCTTCGCAAAAGCCATTGGCTTACCACAGTAGTAAACAGGATGCTAGGCTAGATGGGGTCTGATTGAGCAGGCCGCTGCACAAAAGCTTCTGGGAGAGAAGGGAGGTGGGTCTGCTCATGGGTCTCCAGCTTTGCTTCCTAACAGCTGTGGAGTTGGTTGGCTTCTTGCATCACCACAGTAGAACAGGTGTAGCCAAACAGGGGTAGCATAGTCAGGGTTTCATGTACCCAACCAAGGCTAAAGTTGAAGGACCCTATGGCTCAAGGCAGCATGGCCAATGGTCAGGGGTGATGGGAGATGCAGGCTAACAACATCCAGAGGGACACAGGTTCCCAGTCCTCAAATTAGGGCCATCAAATTCCACACTAAAAAAAGTGTTTTCTGTCACCTGTGGGCATTCTGCAAATGGAGCATGTTCACTAGCTTGAATAATGTATTCTAATTTTGCTAGCCAAGGGAATGAGCACAGAGCTATGCCAGACTCTTGATGTTTAAGAATCTCTTCCTCACTTGAGCTCTGCAGTGCAGGGAGAATTTGGGGGAGAAGAGAGATCTCTCCCTTCACGATGGGCATTCAGAGGCAGGTCATCACTGGATCTGATTTACAGTTGTCATTGGCTTTCTATCTAGCAAGCACATTTATTGGACTCCTGTTACCCTTTTCTCCCTCCCTCTGATAGGCCTCTACTGGGAACATTCAGATTGTCTACTCATTTGGGGCAGTGACCTTTATTGATGACGCTACAGAGATCACAATTATTGTTATATTCTGGGGTACAAGAAGCCCTGCCTAAACTACAGCTGTTTGACTAGCAATGAGTGTCTGCAACAAAGGGGGACTAAGGGAGTTGAAACAAAGTCATCCATTGTGCTAACACACCATTGGACCTTCCAGACAACAGTATTCTAAACATTGTGAAGAAAATAGCTGTGAGAAAAATACACTATAGAAGTACTGTATCTTTCGCCCCATAGGACGCACCGGCCCATAGGGCGCACCTAGTTTTTTTGGGGGGAAATAAAGAAAAAAAATTATTTCCCCCCCAGGTGCGGGGCTGGGACGGGGGAAGCCCGAGCTTCCCCCGACCCCAGCCCCCAGAACAGGCTGCTATCCGCAAGCCGTGGGAGAGCTACACGACGTTGCGCAGCACTCCCACGGCTAGCGGAGGACTGCGCGAAGCCCGAAGCTTGGGGCCTGCTGAGCTCAGCGCACCCCAAGCTTCTGGGTGCCGGCAAGCTCTCCGCTAGCCGTGGGAGAGCCGCGCGACTTTGCGCAGCTCTCCCACAGCTAGCGGAGGGCTGCACAAAGCACAAAGCTTTGGGCCTGCTGAGCTCAGCGCGCCCCAAGCTTCTGGGTGCCGGCAAGCTCTCTGCTAGCCGTGGGAGAGCCGTGTCTCCCACAGCTAGTGGATAGCTTCCTGAAGCCTGGAGAGCGAGAGGGGTCGGTGCACACCGACCCCCCTCGCTCTCCAGGCTTCAGCAAAAGCCTGCATTCGCCCCATAGGACGCACACACATTTCCCCTTCATTTTTGGAGGGGAAAAAGTGTGTCCTATAGGGCGAAAAATACAGTATATATTTAATTGTGATAGAGGCAAATCATTACGAAAAGAGGGAATACAGTTAATACTGTGATGTATATATAGTACAGCAAGGTTTGGGGGAAGAGCTGAAAAGCTGTTTTTAGTGTTTCAGAATGCATTGCTACTTCATATATTGTTCTGCAGCTCCCTCAAGCAGTTTTATGTCAACACTATTCAGCTCTTTAGCCCTTTCTCAGAGCATTTAATTGATCTGTGATCTAAAAAATCCACAAAACATAGAATGAAACGGGTCACTGCAGAGGGCTGAGTGCTCAGGATGATGTGGCAGTGACAAGATGCCCCTTTCCCCACCAGTCCAGTTCTTAATCCACAAACATCAGATCAGTTCTCTAGAGGTCTGACAATTAACCTTGCCCCCCCCCTTCAGTTCAGCATTGAGTATGTCCACTGACATCATTGGGATCTATTTTGGCTCTTTTTATGCCCATTTTAGAGTTTGGGGATTTCATTGGAAAAACCCAGACCTTACCAACTTGGCAGACCTTAATTTTGGCACACTTGTAACTTTTTTTGTTGCCTTGAACTCTCTAGAATTAGCTTGCAGATTTCTGCCCATTTATTATTTGAGCATGGAAAGCACTTGAAGCCAGAGGGTTTTTTGAAAAAACGGAATTGAGGTTTTCCTTTAGAATTTTAGCCCAAGAGACCAATGTCTTGATTTAAGTAAAACTTTATTTGATGCCAGGGATGAGGACTGAGGTGTAAACATAGATGTTATTTTGAAAAAGTGAGTACATTCTAACAAGTTTACCCAGCAGCTTTCCCTTTCACATTCCAGAGTCTTTCCCAACTGCAAATTTGCGGACAAATGCTTGTTCATCCATCCAAATTGTAAATACGATGCCAAGTGCACCAAGCCAGATTGCCCCTACACTCATGCCAGTCGTCGGACCCCACTGCCACCTCCTAAACCAGGTAAAGATTTATTGCTATTCCAGGTTTTGATGTGGGCTTGCTGGGAAGAATGTGCTGGGGACAGCAGAATCTGATCTAGCGAAACTAAAGGCAGGTTGCTTGTGGGTTTCCCAGAGGCATCCAATTGGCCAAGTTGGGAAACAAGATACTGATCTAGATGGACCTTTGATTGGCTTCCTCCTGCCTCTGATAACAATTGGGTCAGTTGTTGATTCTGACCTACACACACACACACACTCCCTGAGTTGAAACAATTGTTGAAACAATTGTTGAAAATGCAGCACAAAGCAGCACAGCAGCACACCAAACTTGCCATTTGCTAACGACAAAAGAAAAGTCCAGCAGTGAATCCGCTGTGCCAAACCATAACGTAAAAAGTTTGCAGTGCTCTTCGACAGCTCTGCCTTCCCCCTACCACCACCGCCAAAAAAAGCATAAAACAAAATATGCCAGGCCAACAGCTCCACCAACCAGTGTGTTGCAAACAATGGTGAATGCATAAGATAGAATCATGTTGCAGCTGTTGGTAGTTGTGACCATTGCAGTCTGCATGTTTCATAATATTTGGTTGCAGCAGCGCAGGCTGCTGAATGATAATTTAAAAGACATCACGAAGTTGTCTTTTTAACGTAAGAGGAGGCAGGCCCAGGTCTCTGAACTCAGCCCTATCCCACAAGGACTGACAGCAGCTTGTGGGGTGATGGGAAGGCGCTCCCCTTCTTTGCCTGGCTCATTGCTGCTGCTTCCAGCAAATGTTATGGCTAGCCACTTCCTTGTCCTCCTTGGAGACTCCCAGTCTCTCTGTTTCTCCTCCCCTCTCCCCCTGCATTTCAACTTGGAAACAACTTGGTGGTGCAACATGATTTGAGCTGTGTTTTCCCCTTTCACAGACCATGAAATTTTGCAGAAAGCTGTGTTTTGAACACAGATGGAAAAATGGTTATGTGTTTTCGTCAATGTTGCGTCTTTCTGAAGCAACCTGAATTTTTGTTTTGAACTGCTTATTTATCCATTATAATTATATTTGGTCTGTCATAATCTTATGGGATTTGCAGCAAATGGATCCTACAGTCTCCCATCCAGACACTGGCCAGATCCAGACCATCTTAGTGCAGCAAGGTGGTTGTCTCACTTGCCTCCAGAAACAATTTCCTGCAGTTGAACTTTAGGAATTGAAATTGCAGTCTTTTTGATTGTTGTCAGTACACGTGAAACCATTCGCTGTTGTGTCTGGTATCAGTCACTTCCCTCCTCCATTAATGGTTTTTGCAGCTCCACCTCCAGCACCGCCAACATCTTCTAACAGCCAACTCTGTCGATTCTTCCCTGCTTGTAAGAAAATGGAATGCCCTTTCTACCATCCCAAAGTAAGTACCATATTTTCATTTCCTCTGCAGGGGAAGTTTCAAAAAGTTGGGCTGAAGCTTTAAGTGGAACTCATTCTGTGCCCAGGGAATATGAAGTATTAGCCCAGCCCCGTTAAATAATCACTATTAATATTTCCAGCCTTCAAGAGTACCTTATGCTGTGCTTGACAACACATGCATTGTGTATATGAACCTGGAAGGAGGGCTAGGCACAGATCTTGTTATACTCAAGAAGTAGTCCTAGTTTGCAATTTATATGCACCTTATTTTAGATTATAACTATTGTCAAATCCAATTGTGTCCCCCTTTTCCTGTTCCACCCTTTGTCCCTTGCTGTTCCAAAGGATCCCCCAACCCTCTGGAGCAGGTCTGAGGGACAGCAGTAAGGGACACCAGAGGAAAGGGGGAAATAAGTGAAAATGGACTTCCCCTTCCATTGTAGGATTTGGTTGTCATATGCATATTCATTCCTTGATGTATGCAGCATCACATGGTGATATGCATCTGTGAATGAACTGTCGATAACAATCCAGATGGGAATTTCATATCACCTTATAAATACAATGTTTTTACATTGACTCAGTTCACATGTTCATCAGGTGCTATTCATCAAGTGAATTTTGTTGAACTGGTCCTAGGATTTGTAGTAGTCAATCGACCGCAGAAATCTTCCACCCTATGTTAAGATAACCTAAGTCATATATTTGAAAGGTTGTATTAAAGATACGCTGTAAATAGAAATGTGCAAGTAGTGTACACTCTATGGATTTGACTAAACAAGCAAAACTGAGCTCCCTTGCCATTGCCTTTTCTCAGTCCCGTTATTTTCTTAGCATTGCAGGTTTAACACTCAGTGTACCAGAGTCGACTGTACGTTTTACCATCCTTCTGTTTCTGTACCACCACGTCATGCCTTAAAATGGACCCGAACCCAAACTAGGTAATGTATTTCTCTTACTCTGTTAAATTGCACATGCTCATCAAACATGAAAATGCATGATCATTCTGCTTAACAAGTTTGTTAGGCAAAAACTGCAAGAAACTTGAGCAGTTCTTCATCATATGTTGAAGACTCATTTTTCAGAGTTTTGCTTTCCCTAATTTTGAAATATATGGGGATTGGTGATTTTTAGGGCAGAACGATAATTATCATGACACATTTTCTAATTTTCTGTATTTATTTTTTTCAGTGAATAATTTGCACAACCCACAATTCATCATTGTACAATGATGGCGGATAGTCACTGATGGAACAAGATGCTGTAAAAGCTATTGTATATGCCAGGCCTTGAATCTATATTGTTTCATAAAATGAAGTCGATTGCCTACTTGAAATGTGAAATTTTCAAAACTTGTATATTTAATAACTGGTTTTACATATTTTTACTGTAAAAATGTCAGTAGGGAAGAGGATTTTGCTTTAACACTAATAAAAATGTCAAGGCACCGTTATTGTCCTACTTACGTTGGGCCAGTAAGTTTCTCCTTTTGCTCACAATTTTACAAATCTCCTTGGGACCATCCATTCCACGACTGGAAAAAATTACTTCATTACAAAGAAACTGTTTGTTTTGGGAAATCGTTGTTAAAGTAATATAACTCATATGTGCTTTAAAGAAACCATCATCTTCAGTATAGATTACCTCACCTTATTTTTTGCCATTTAAATTTCTTTTCCAGAAAATAGTAAGCAAGCTCTTAAAGGTAGGGAAATGTTACCAATTTAATAACATCTAAAGTATGTGGATTATGATAGGTCTGGGACTGGTCAGTGCCTGAATGAGAGACCAACTGGGAAGAAAGGCAAGATATAAATGGAATAAATTAAATAGAACTATTTTGAATGGAAATCAGGCTGGTGGAGAGATATAACTGCAGGTCAGCTGTCAGCACCCCATCCCAACAGACTGAATTTCCCTCTCCCAGTTTATTCAAATTGGCTACGTGAAGGGGTTGGGCAGTTAGTACTGGTGTCAAAGCTTGCTACGGCTAGCATTTGAAACCAGATCTTAAAGTTTGACTGTAAACCTGGTTAAGGTACAGTCTGGCTAGCTGTTAAGTTATTGACGTATCCTTCAGCTTTGCTTTAGAGTTCACTCCTGGAAGGTAGTTTGTATGAGGGAAAGAGCATTCTGTCTTCTAACTGCTGTTTAGGGAAAGGCCTAAATTGTAGCTGTTGCCTTCATTGCAGTTAGTCTGGGTGGCTAGTCTCAGAAGCGAAGGAGTATGGACAGGCCTGCTAATAATCTGTGTATTGAAGTACTGGTTTTCCTTGAAACAGTACTCTGCTATAATTATACATAGGTATATCCTGGAATCTAAATGGCAGAAATGGGTGTTTGTCTGGGCTACTTAGGGTATAATATAAAAGATTAAGCAGTAACATAAATGTATTTTTTATTAAATCTTTTGTATCTTTTGGGGAACTACATTTTCACAAAAATATACAAAAGATAATATTCTGTACAAATATTTACATTAGATATCGGAAAACAAAAGTTAACTCCACATTTTAAACTCAAATTTGACCAATATATTCTTGACTTCTGAAATTTAACAACCGAGGAAATTATTTCAAAATCTCTGTTTTCAGATTTTTTAAATAAAAAACTTGATTTATGCAAAAAAAAAAGGCTTAACTGATACACTTTTTAAATAACAAATTCTAAGATTATTTGATCACTGGGATTAGCTCTTTATGATGAAAACCCAAAAGAGAACACAATTTGCTACTGTAATAAAGGTCACAGTTAACATACACCTTTGGGTTATAGTTGGATGTAACATTTTGTTGCTGCTGTTAAAGCAAAATGGATCTGACAAACACGTTAGAGTGAAATATTGGGGACCCAGAAAATAAATTGTTCCAGGAAATTCAGTGAAATGTGGTAAAACACAGTGAAAAAGTGTGTTGTGTTAAAAAAAATAGGAAGTGACAAAGCATGGCATTTCTAGTTAATGAAAGCTTCTGCTTTCAATTCATAATGATGAATACTTCAGGGCTTTTGGAAATCGCATATTCAAATACTTATTTGTAACCTTGTTTATGGAAATACTTTCAATTTGCAGGAAGCTATTCCTGTTTCACTGAGGACAAAACTAGCCAGAAGCTGCCCTCACATGAGAAAAGGAGAGGCGACTGCTTCAAGCAGCAGAAACACAGAGGCAGCACATCCCATTGTATATGTTTATTTCCCCCTTGTTTCTGATAGAGATCTCCTCTCACCCCTTCTTCCTTAGTAGGGAAGGAGGTGCCATTTTGTGGTCTGTCTCAGGTGCCAAAATGTCTTGGGCTGGCCCTGTTTGGCTGTGGCCTAAAATGGCTGGAAGCAGCCTGGCGATATTAAGCCCTTTGTGGCAGAAGCTGACCTTTAATACTGTGCAGCTTAACCTGCAGTTGCCAGCGCTCACTGGCAAAATCGAAAACAAGGTTCTGTTGACCCAATTCCCACCCACATCTTCTCCAATCTGGCTTCAGACAAACCAACCATCAATAAATCCCTCTAAACACACTTTCTGGTGCCTCTCAGCCTGAGATCCAAAACATTTATTTGGAAGCAAGTCCTGTTGATTTCAGGGCAACTTGGTTCAAAATAAGTAGTACAAGGCACGTCAAGTAAGTGGGTAAGTTTAGGTTTCACCAGCATAGTGTGTCGGATAATGCATCCTCTGTTACCACTTGCAATGCACCCTGCAGATGTTTTGTTTGTTGTAATGCCAAAGTTTTCCAAACTTTGCATGTTTTGTATCAGTCCTGTACAGATGGTCAAATCCAGCCCAGCACCACCCACGTGCTAGGTGCTTGACAACTTTCCCCTACTTTGCGTGGTTCTTTGCTTTCCTGTGCAAGCAGAAAACTTAGTACTGTATATCAAATCTGTTGTGGGTCGCCAAACATAACTGTTGGACTGGATTTGTTGGGGGTCAGATGTGGCACAGAGCTGTTCTCTAAATACAGAGTACTGTATAGGTCCATTTAAATACATAATTTGCCTTCCTTTGTACATCCTATGATTTTGGACCAATTTATTGAATGTTATCAAGTGGTTTAGGATCACAGGTCACATTACCAGGTGACAGCTGTTAAAACTGTATTCCCTATTAATTTCAAACACACACAGAGAGAGAGGGAGAGAGACAGACAGACAGACAGACACTGGATGAGTTCAAAAGGATGTCTGTTCAGTCCTACAATTATAAATTTTCAGTAAGCATCATCTAGTCTATAGTTTTGCCCTTATTATCTTGAGTCACACTTACAAGAAAAAGCAACTAAAATGTTATATTGTTTGCAAATAAATCAATGTTTTCTAAGCCAAGGTTCTGTATTAAAGAACTCTGCAGCAAGGTGAAGCTTTACATTTAGCCACACAATTGTTCTTTTAAATTACTTTAGATGCCCCAAAGCTCCAAAGCACAATCATAATGAAATATTTGCAATAAAATGAAAACAAAAACAAAAAAACAGGTGTTACCATTATGGAAAAGCATTGAAAGCACCAAGATTTTTTCAAAAAAGTGAACCACAAAGTCATGTAGTTTGTGCAAGATGTCATGCATTTGGGTTTGGGATTAAAATAATAATTTACAGAATTCTCAAAATATTCACCAGCCTTCATGGCCATAGCAGGATACAGTCTGGAGTTTAGAAACTAACATTCATGCACCTGAAATATGAATTCTACACTCAACACATTTTGCTTTAAAGAAAAATTATGTTCTACATCAGACTCTTGAGAAATATCAATTATGGAATTGTGTTTTTTATTCTAAATTATATTTTCTTCAGGGTGCAGGGAGTTATTAAAGAATGGTCTGTGGTAATTCCTATTTAGGAGAATCCATGAAAATTGAATTACTAAAATGGCTACTTTTCACTAGATGCAAAGCAAAATACAGCCTTAGTTAGGGGCCCATATCTTGCAAATGAATGAAATCAGTGTCCTCTCAGACTAAATGGTTATCCAAATCTCATGGTTCTTGGAAGTGTGAGGCTTGTGCCTCTAGGGGGCACAAACATTTGCCAGAGAATTTCCCAAGTGCTGGATAGGAGGAACCTGAGAAGTAACAGGCTAGGAATCTGCAAATACAGAAAGCTGTTGTGTGCCACAACCTGTAGACTTTGCAGGGCTGGAGCTGCGCCAGCTTTAAGGCGGTGCAAATGGTTCCCCCGCACAGAGCACCAAGCCAAGAGGGCACAAATCTTAAGAAGATCCATAATTGAGAAGATCCACTTGCAGGCACTAAATTTTGGCCCCGCACAGGCCTTGCCATATTACAAAATATTACCAAAGTCCACCTTTGGCTGGCTATGTCTTTCTCATAAGTTTTTGTTTCACTCCTGGAGCCCATTAAGTTGTGCGGCAGCTCCCTACTCATTCCCATTCCTATGTGGTTTTTCTGCGCCACTTTTGTTATGAGTTGCATACCTACGCAAGAACAAGTCTGTATGGACTTCTGGGTTTGGTACTATGCTAGAATTTGTCTCTCATTTTGCAACCATAATAGATAGAAATTGCTTGTGGGTAGGGGGGATATCAATCCAGGGACAGCTGCCTATTTTATATAAAGGAGTAGCAGCCAGTTACAGACTTTGAAGCTCCCCCTACACTCCACAGGCTGTATTTTTGGAGCTCTTTAAGTGTGTTGTCTGTGAACTGCATTTGGCATTAGGGCCCTCCTTCCCAGAGGCCCAGAGATTTCACTATGTGCAAAGGTTATCATGCTGTAAAAAGCATTTGGGTGGTATTCAAAATTAGTTAAACTCAATATTTTTCATTGTTATTTATTTATTAAATTTGCATACCACCCTTTTCCCGACGATCACAGGATGGTTCACAACATAGAAATACAAAATGAGAACACAAAATGCATAATAAAAACAAACCAATAAACCCCCACCCACCCACAAAGACCTTTAAAAGTCCATAGAATGTTAATCAGCCCAAGGCCTGGTTACAGAGAAAGATTTTCACTTGGCGCCTAAAGATAATGTAATGCAGGTGCCGGTTGAGCCTTCCTCCCCACAAATGGGGAGCCACTGCAGAGAAGGCCTGTTCTCATGTTGCCAATCTCTGGACCTCTCAAGGAGGCACACGATGAAGAGTCTCAGATGAGGATCTCGGGTAGGTTCATATGGAGAGAGGTGGTCCTTGAGCTATAGCAGTCCTGAGCTGTTCAAGGCTTTATACGTAGGTCAAAACCAGCACTTTGAATTGGGCCCAGAAGCTAATTGGCAGCTAGTGTAGTTGGGCCAGGAACTCAAACTGCCTTTCGCTGATGAGCAACCTGGCCTTGAATTCTGTACCAGATGAAATTTCTGAACTGCTTTCAAAGGCAGCCCCAAACATAACACATTGCAGTAATCTAACCTAGAGGTTACCACAGCATAGATGACATAGGTTACGCTATCCCTGTCCAGGAGTGCAGCTAGGCCACCAGTCAAAGGCATTCTGTGCCACTGAGGCCACCTTAGCTTCAAGTGACAGCAAAGGATCCAGAAGTATCCCTAAGCTACATACCCGTTCCTTCAGAGGGTGTGTAACACCATGAAGAGCAAGCAACCTCACAGCCATCTGGTTTAGCAAACCGCCCACTAAGAGTGTTTCAGTCTTAGCTGGATTGAGCTTCAGTTTATTGGTTCTCATCCAGTCCATTACCAAGGCAAAACAATGGTCCAGTACATCCACTGCCACACCTGCAGGTATGTGTCATCAGCATACTGCTGATAAAAGCTAAAGGTAAAGGTACCCCTGCCCGTACGGGCCAGTCTTGACAGACTCTGGGGTTGTGCGCCCATCTCACTTAAGAGGCCAGGGGCCAGCGCTGTCCGGAGACACTTCCGGGTCACGTGGCCAGCGTGACATCGCTGCTCTGGCCAGAGCCAGAGCCGCACACGGAAACGCCGTTTACCTTCCCGCTGGTAAGCGGTCCCTATTTATCTACTTGCACCCGGAGGTGCTTTCGAACTGCTAGGTTGGCAGGCGCTGGGACCGAGCAGCGGGAGCGCACCCCGCCGCAGGGATTCGAACCGCCGACCTTTCGATCGGCAAGTCCTAGGCGCTGAGGCTTTAACCCACAGTGCCACCTGCGTCACTGTAAAACGCTGGATAACCCCACTCAGAAGTTTTGTGTAGATGTTAAACAGCATAGGAGATAAAATTGTACCCTGAGGAACCACACATTGAAGATTCCACAGGGCCAATGAGCACTCCCCAAGCAGCACCCTCTGGAAAAGACCATCCAAGTAAGACCAGAACCACCACAAAGCGGTGCCACCCACTCCTAGCTTGGACAGTTGCCCCATAAGGATATCATGTCCAATGGTATCGAAAGCCAATTGACAAGGACACATTTTCCCTTTCTCTCTTCCAACAGTGGTTCCTTGCTTCCATCATACAAGGTGGCCAAAGCAGTTTCTGTGCCTAAACCAGGCCTAAACACTGATTGAAATAGATCTAGAAAATCAGTTTCCTCCAAGAGCTCTTGGATCTGGTACAGACCAACCCCATCCTGCTTACCCATCCAGATCTGTAACAGACCAGATCAGCCTCCTCATCTACAATCAAATCAAGGTTGAGAGAGGTGTTATTCAAAGCTGGCTTGGCGTTCAACAATAGCAGCCACGGACCCAAAGGCTGGCTGAAAGGGCAACCACAGTTTCCCAGGCTTGAAGGAGGGCTGGCACATGGCACAGTCACTAACTGCCTGTGCCGTGTGCCCCTTACCAGAAGACCCGCTGAAATGGATGTATTCACAGAGTATGCAATTTATACATTGCTATTTACTGCTGTAATAAAGATGGAGCCATTTCCTTTCTGGGCAAGGTGATCAGGAGGTTAGTAGTTGACCGGCTGCAGATATGCCTGGAGGAAGCAGGCCCAATATATGCCCATTTCAGTATTGTTTCAGACCCAGTTTTTGCACTGAAACAGTCTTGATTGCCTTAAAGGGACTGTGCCCCTATTCATTTTGCTTGATCTCTCAATGGCTTTTGACACCATTGACCATGGTGTCCTTCTGGAATGCCTCAGAAGCATGAGTTGGAGGCACCATATTATGGTGGTTTCACCCCTATTGGCAGAGACTATTGCTCAGTCTCACGGCTTTTGATCTGTGGGGTGCTGAAAGGGGCTATGCTGTCTCCTGCACTATTTAACATCTTTATGACATGGTTTGGAGCTGTCATCTATGAATCTGGAGCATCCCTAGTCTGCCATTACTAACCTCTCAAGAGGTTTCCATGGCTATGAGTGCTTATGCTCTGCTTAGCTGTTCCAGCACTGGATAGCCTGACCTCAGTTGTCCATGCTCTGGTGACCTCCTGCCTGAACTACAGTAATGAACTATACATGGGGCTGCACTTGAACATCATCTGAGGCTGCAGCTAGTGCAGAATGGCTGCTAGGTTGGATGGGACCGTGCGTCACCAGTCCTGAAAGCAGTGCTTAGGCTGTCAGAGCTACTAGGCTCACTTCAAGGTGCTAGTACTAGCACAAAACTCTGAACAGTACCCAAAAGAGCACCTCCTCAAGCAATAACCATACAGGGCCCTGTGGGGTGTGAAACACAGAGCAATCAAATATAACATTCTTAGAGTGGACATAAAAAGGGGATGTCTGGACCAGCCAGTCGGAACTTCCTGTTTCCTCCTGGGCTGGGACAAACTTCCTCTATATGTAACCAGAGGTGGGCGTGTCCTCACCTGTGCAGGTAAAAAAATAGCACAGGGGAGGCAGCCATCTCTCTCTGACTCCATTCCTCGAAGAAGCAACATCTCCTTAGCCTGAGATACTCTCTTGGCTTCCAGCCAAGAGAGGACAAAGGAACTATCTCCTTATGGGATAGATTCCATGTGTATATATTTTGTAACTTAAGTCTGCCTTCTGGGATCCATCTGTGAACAGAATGTGAGTGAACTCTTTTATACTTTTATACAAGACTGTCGTGTCCATTCTTTTAAAGAGGGAATAAAGGGGAATTACCAGGAAACTTATTTTAAAGGCTTAAACAAGCCTGGCAAAGACGTTATCCGCTGTGTAAGTTTAAAAGGGGAATGTTACTCTGCTAAATTGTAGAACTTATTAACAAAAGTTGGGAAGGATATAATTAAACAATATATCCTCTCCTGCGTCCCTGAACATTCCCACAGGCCCTATGATCAGCAGGAGGGGTACTGTTGGTGCTGCTGCTACCCAGTTAGCCTTAACCTATGAAGTAACCTTGGTGGTTTCTTGTTTGTGGAATGCCCTCCCTGGTGAGATGCATCTGTCTCTCTCATTATGAACATTCAGGAGGAACTTAAAACATTCCTGTTCACCCAGGCATTTGACAGCTGAAAGGTACTGTTCCTGGAAGCCTTATAACTACAAGCTGTGAATGTGATTGTTTTAAAATGCTTTTAGACGTTTCAAAATGTTGTTGGATGTTGTTATTGTTTTTAATGTTTGAATATGTTTGAATTTTATTTTTCATTGTATTAAGATGTATTAAGTTTGCTGCCCTGGGCTCCTTATTGAGGAAGTGTGGGATAGAAAATAACAAGTTGTTTCTTGGGTGCCTAATATTTGTTCTTACATAATATAGAACCATCATTCACACATATATTTTGTGGTTTTTGAAATGCCTGCTTGGAAAAGGGGACTCATTTTTGTAACTGTTCAATTAGCTTGGCTTCCAGAACATCTCACCATAGTCTCTATATTACACAAATGCTTATACTTGGAGAGTGGTATCAACAGTTAGTGTTTTCAAAATAAACTGACACATTTGCGATTATTTCAGTCTGAGCTTTCAGCTTGCCGAACGCCTTTGAAACAACAGTTATTTACACATCCTTCCACCATGCTCATGAAACAAAATGTAGTGCAGGCCCAACTCATATGATCTTCTCTTCTCTTGATGGGGAAGAAATAAACACTTTGTTTAAGCACCTGTGTTACAACATTGTATGCAAATAGTGGAAATATGACACGTGCTCTTCCCTCCACCATGGAAAATAACATTGGCTGGGTAAGCATGCAGATAAACCCTAATTAGTCCATCCAAACATGGTCTCTCGTTAAATCCCTTCTAATTTATGGGGTGTTAAAAGTGCAAAGCCAAGGCATCTGGTAGAGGGAGGCTGGTAGACCTGTAGGCCTCCAGAGGTTGTTAGACTCCATCAGCCCCAGCCAATATGGCCAATGGCCAAGGATAAGGGAATTTGGGGGCTTGTTCTATAAGGTCTAAAGTAACATAACCAGGAGAAGAATTTGGTTTGCTTGTATCACAGTGATTGCATAGTGAGTGCATAGTAGGTTTAGCATGCTCACATGTTTATCTGCATTGTATGAATGTGGATGCTGGGAGGCAAAAAGCCAGAGGTTTTTCACAATGCTGCAGAGAGCCTCTGGCTTGCAGGCTTCCCCCTCCTTCTTCCTTTTCCTTCATAGCTGGGAGGTGGAATTTGAAAGCTTTCACTTCTCTTTGTTTTTTTAATTAACTGCAGCTCATCATTTTGTCCAAACCCCCCAAAACATGGTTTAAAAAAGCCAACTTCAAAACATGGGTTATGGATGTTTTCATGTATTTGATTATGAGAAGAGAGTTCTGACATGATATGTAATCAAACTGGCTTTAAAAAAAGATGTTACATTTCCTGGATTGCCGTGTATAATTACTGTACATGGAAAAATAATTCTAGACAATACTTAAGACAATTTTATGTTGTTTAGTTACCCCCAAATAAGTTAAACACTCTGCTGAATGGTAAATCAGCATAGTTATGTCAAAAGATGGATTTCCCCCTCCCCATCCACTTTCAAGCATGCTTTCAAGCATGCTTTGGGGTAAATCTGATGTTCACATTAGGGTTCGTGGAACACTAGAACATAATTTTGTGAATGTTGCAATGGGCAGAGTTAATTCTATTTTCACATCTCATTATATTGATGTCCCACAATGCACACACTGCCCTGATTTAGATAACCTGAACCCAGCAGAAGGCTGCATGATTGCTGGGATGCTGAATTCTCACTGTTCAGAGAAAGAGGGAATGGGCGTGCCTGGCCTCAAATTAGATCTAAAATGTTTCACACAGGAGTCAGGATGCTTCTCAGTACTAATCAGTGAGGGAAGTAAAAGAGGTGTGCCAAGACTGAGCATGCAGTGGAATGTGCCAGGGACACATATGTCACAGAAGTGATTCATTTGTCACCTGCAATTCTCATGTATATACCTGTACTAAGAAGCACAAACCAGTGTATTCAGAATATATGCTTATTTTGATGCTTACATTTGGTTGTTAGAACCATTTCAAACATACAGGCACTTGCATTTCAAAAATCTAACTCGCCAACTTGCGTGTAATTTTTCCCTGTGTAGATACGATTTTGACACGGGGTTGCTTTGAGAACAAATGATCCCTCATGTGCCTTCTGAGGTGGAATCTGTGGGTGCCTGTATGCATGAATGAATAGACTAGCTGTAAGATTATTAGCTGGAGAGCAAGAGATTCAACGAGTCTTACTCTGTGCAAAATAATAATAATTGGTAAAATATATCTGAATTATCTATTCACTTTGAATTCACTAAGCAATGCTGTGAAAATGCAATTAATAAATCCTATTGCATCTAATGGCACCCCACAGCTTCATAAATGTATAAACATTAACATGAGCAGCCTGGTCCTCATTTCCAGCACAGCTCTGCAAGCAAACACAGCGATTTATCTTTCATTGAGAACACTTTTATTCACAAGGCAAAAACCAGAGTTAGACTTTTAGGTTGTGGGCAAGGCACTCACAATGTGAGCAAATGTTATTCTGCTCACAGAACTAATTTAATGCTTGTGATACAAAAACACTAAATCAGCCTTGAAGAATGGGTTCACGCATGTCTACTAGCATTCACCAGACATGATTACAACCCAAGCCTTAAAACCAATAGAATTCTGCAGGTCCTAGGAACAAACTTAATTCTTGGGACTTTTTTTGTGAACTAGATAAACCTTTTGCTGGTTTATCTCTTTTATTTTCTATTTTATTTTCACCCATTTAAAAAAATATTATAGTTTAAGAGCTGCAAGGTGGCTTTCATTTCAGTAATAAAATAAGGAGTCTTCTATTTGAGTGAGAGTCAATCCCCAGTACTTAAACATTCATGCTGAAAGTAAACACAGCAATGTACAGCACTAGGTCAGAAATAACATCTCTTGATTACAAATTCAGGATCTTATTGGGAAACTGTACACTGAGCCAAAACTCACTTCTTCCTTTCCATGTGTTTCAGCATCTGGCAGTGAGTGGGAAACAGATGTAGGATATCTGATACTGCAGTAATGTGACTAGACTCAATACATTTGCAGTGCTCCATCCTTCTGATAGACTCTAGTCAGTCAGGTGGACTGTTGTCTGTTTTTATCAGCACCATTTCTCGAAGCATGATGGACACTGGAGAATGTCTCTTTGCAATTGTGGGGCACTAACGCCTCTTCAGTAGTGTCCTCTTTGGAAGGTCTCCATGTCTCTCAATGTGGCATATGTACACATTTCCAGACAAATATGCTGTATTTTCAAACAGAAAGAGAAGAAATAAAAGTTACAGCAAGTTCATAGATTTTAAAAGTAATTTCAATGTATATTTATGCTTGGCTTTTTGCTAGTTCAACATGACTGCTTGTCTTTCAAGCATCTGAGTGTCGGGGTAATTGCCAGCAGGCAGGGCGGGCGACCAGGCAACGACATTATATGTGCCAGCCCGTTACTCTTATCTGTGTGCTGCTCCTCAATCTTATTTCCCGATGAGATTCTGTGACTCATGTCCAGAGACACTGAGCACACATTAGCAGAGAAAGAACATCAGCAGAAGCTAGGCTCTGGGGTGTGAGTACTAAGCTACTTTATTTATATACAAAATCAGGACAAAGGAAAACATGGCTCCTCTCCTTCTTGTTCTCAGAGAGAAGAGAGAACACAAAAGCAATACAGAATAGAACTTTCGTTCACAAGACTCCAGCAATCAGTGCTGGATGTAAAACACAGACATGTGATTAAAACATTCCCACACGTCTGCACAGCGAGGGAATGGAATACAAACACTGAGTCCCTTTTCAGAAAAAGCAGAAAATAATTTGCTTTTATCTGTTTTTTTCTAGCATTTAGATAAAGATTTACATACCTGCTGTCATCTCCGCCAGCACTAACAACATATCTGTCCCCACTTGTAAAACGAATATTAGTCACGTGGGCTGAGTGACCTAAAAATCGTTTATGTTTTGCCTTTGAAATAAAACAAAATCTACATGTCATTTTCATTATTTTTAAAACGAGCCCCTAATCCCACAGTATGCATATGTAGAATTATTTTTAATCTATCTCGCCCACAACTTGCTGCTACCATCTACATTACTGCCACACTATCCCAATCTCTCCTGACCCTTTAGAAACAGAAGTGTGGTTCAGCGGCTGGATCGATTTAAAGTTTGCACTGATCCAGCTGCTGAACCACACTTCTGTTTCTATGTAGAGAACTGCAGAACAGTGATACTGCAGTTGCACATGCATTCTTTCATTTGTTCTCTCAGTGTTGTGCTCCTCCACTGGGGAACAGCACTCTGGGGCTAGGTTGAATCCAGTCTGCTACTCAACTGTCCACAAAGGGCTGCAACTGCTACTTGTTGCAGGCAGCACCTGGGCATGCAAATCCGCTTGCATCTTAGAAGGTGGGACAGCACTGCAGGCCGGCGCTGCCTTGCCCAATGTTTCCCGATGAGGGGCTGCTTCTGCTGGGAGAATATCAGATGGCTGGGAACCAAAATGGCTCTCTGATGGCCAGGAAGACTACCTGCCAAATTAGCCAATGGCCATGTCAGACCTCTTACATCTGGAATCAATAAAGTTGTGGCCTTGAGTCTTGACTGGGTCAGGTTGGCAGGGTTGCAGCACCTGGGCACGCAACAGCTACTTGCAACAGGTTAGTGGCAAGTTGTATGAATGGAGTCAGGACTGTCCCATTGACTCAAACCACCAAGCAAGCAATGTTACTTGTATCTTTCATTTTCAATCTTCAAAGGACTCCAGAGGTCCTGTTGAAGAAAACTAGGTGGTAAAGAAAAATATCCTGCAATTTTCCTTCTCCAATTTTACAGTGGTTCACCTTAGTAAAGGAGCTCTCATAATCTTCAATCAAAAGGTTCTTACAAATTTTTCTGGACAAGGGAAGTCGAACAGCTTGACCATGCCAAAGTCATCGCCTGTTACAAGGCTGATTCCCGAGTGAGAAACACAGGCACAATTTACATCGGCTTTCTCAGCATGCCTGGACCAGATTCCAACAACTTCATCTCCTAAAATGCTGAAGCAAAAGGTAGAAAATGGAGCCATTTAAAGAAACATATTTTGATCTAGAGGACTGATGTAAGTTTATTTACTTATTTAAAGTGTTTACATAGATCATTTATTCTATTAAGAGTACAGGATGATGCACAGCAATTATGTCACAGCACAAATAGTGTCAGAAAAACTACTTATACATCCATAAAACAGGAACTGCATAAATTTGGGCAGGAAATGATGTGGCATATTTTAAGAAAGCTTCAGTATGTCTGGATTTACCTGGTCCAACTGGCCCATGTTATTCTATCAATCACAGTTTGATCCAGGAGCTGTTTTCCTGAAGGCACTTCATAAACTTGCCTTTTGTAAGACCCAGTAGAGACCTATAAGAATTAGTATAGAGTGATACAATTGCAGATATTCTGATGATATTTTTGTCTTGAAATACGTTTCTGCTAAGGAACAAATAGGTCAACATATCAAGAGATACTAATCAATATAATTTTTAAAATCAACAGTAAAACTGTTGGTGTATGTACCTGATCCTATGCTATCCTGTCAACCATCCTATTCTTATTCGGCTTTGGTTTTCGCTTGACCCTTGTCATGGTAACAATTCTTAACAGAATATTCTAGGAATATAAAAAGTAGTGCATTTCTACAACACAACACAAAAGCTGAATTGTCTTTAAACTGGTTCAGACATAATGACAGCTTCTAAGTGAATAACTTGGAGCCACTCTCAAGCTTACAGTGGCACCATTCATGAGAACCAGCACCTTTGCATGGAGGTTGCAAATGTGGGTATTGGCATGATAACAATGGCTTGAAAAAGGGTTCACTAATTACACAGATCCTGGTGGCCTGGTAGACACATAGAGGCACTGGTGCTCACAAACAGAAGCTTTGCTTAACTGCGCTTCTATTTTGCAAGCCTATTTGCAGCACTGCTCCTTCCCAATGTGCTCTTTGTTATGTCTGAGCCTGTGTAACACATGAAACAAATAGGAGTTTTTAATTCCTGGAAATAAACTAACCATCAGTTCCAAGATGTATTTCTACTTACATGTGAGAGACGATAAACAGAGTAAGATATTGGAAATAGTTATTATTAATTAAATATTTATACTGCCCTTCATCCAAAGATCACAGGGAAGTTTACAATATAAAAACAAAAATACGTACCTTAGTAACAAACAAATTAATAAATTAATAAAAAAATACAGTAAAAGCTCCCAGTTATATTTACCTGAAGATAACAGCTATCTGCTGAAAAATCCATTTGAATTACAAAACTAGGAATGTCTTTGCAGTAGCTAGCTCGGTTAAGAGTAGGCCCCAATGTCAGGTCATAAAAATCCACTGCATTTTCACTGGAACCCACTGCTAAATAATGAGAATCTGGACTGAACCTATGTAGATAAACAGGTTAAATGAGTTCTTGCTGGTGACATTGTATTAAACAAATTTCAAAATATTATTTTTTTCATTTACTTTTTATGCCAGATATTTTGTAAAATGATTGTGGTATAAAATGGAGCAAAGATTTAAAGCATATGCTATATAAATATGAAATAAAAGACATTTCAATGCTGCAGTTCTACGTACATACATTTATCTTGGAGTAAGCCTCACTGAACACAGATTTACTTCTAAGTAACAATGTCATCAAATCATGCCTTTCTCATAGTATATATCAAGTGGAGTATTTCCCCCCCTTTAATCACTAACTGAACCTCTCCAAATCAAACTTGGTCATTTCTTAACAATTTTCTCTGCCACAAAATGGTTTTATTCCATTTCAAACATTTTTTCCACATCAAATAGTATCCTTTACTCTACTTGTTATGCTATTCCTGTTTTGTTCTCTGTTCATCTGTACATAGCATGGTATTCAACTACATTTTTACTCATTTAGTCATGTTCATTAATTTCAGTGGGTCTACTCTGAATAAACCTTAGTTAAACAGCACCTCAAGTATAGACTCCACAAATACCACCACTGAAACTGTCAGTAATTTATGTTCTTGAAAACCTTGGGGTTTCACTAGGGCTTTGCAAAATCTGCATATTTTTTTTTAAAAATTCTCTTTCTGGCTTGCACATGCACCCACCAAACAGGTGTCTATTTATGTCAGCGGTGTGCAGTAGAGGTTAGCAGCACAGCACAGCATTGCTGAGCTGGCTTCACACACGTCGCTGCCAATTACCATGAGGGAGAATGGCAAAGCAGTGGGGAGCTCAGTGCAGTGGGCATGAAGCGGCAGAGCCAATCCAAGGCTCCTGCCACTTACACTGTGCCAAGTTCCCTGGTACCTTGCCCCTCCCCCTCAGATTGACTGGCAGAGATGTGCAGCATCGGGAACCCAGGTGAGCAATGCAGACCCACCCCACTGGCTGCTACTGGTTGTATGTCTTAAAGGGGCCTAAATCACTCTGTTCCCTTCAAAAAATGGTGACAGGCAGTAGTGTGCACACAGTACATTCACTACCACAAGATCTTGTGATTGCCACCAGTTTGGATGGCCTTAAAAAGGAGTTTAGACAAATTCATGGAGGATAAGGCTATCAATAACTAGATCATGATGGCTTTGAATTTCCAGAATCATAGAATTGGAAGTGACCATAAAAGTCATCTAGTCCAAACCCCTGCAATACAGGAATGACCCATGACCCTGAGATTAATAGTTATTTGCTGGGGACATGACTGGACAGAGTGCTGTCACATTCATGTCTCCTTGCTGTCGCATTCATGTCCTTGTGGACTTCCCACAGGCACCTGGTTGGCCACTGTGGGGAGTCATTGCTGGCATAAATGGGACTTTGGTCTAATCTAGCAGGGGTACTCTTATGTTCTTAATGCTGCATCCTCATGCATGCACATCTACCATATCCAACAAGATGCGGATATAATTTTTAGAGAATCCAGAACCACAGCAGGTAAGGGAACATGATATCTCACCTGATGTCCTGAATGGCTGATCTTCTGTCCCTTTTCTTTCCCCATATTTTCAAAGAGTTCACTAACAAGATAATAAATTCTCCATTTTTCATGCCAATAGCCACCATGTCGCCCTCTGGACTATAAGACACAGTGCGTGCTGCGTGGCCCAAATTTACTTTGTTCACCATCTTCTGTGAGAATTGGTTTTTAAAAGGAAGCACAATTAAATGTTTCCATTTATGTACAATGAATATAGCATAGCAAGATTATGTCACGATTTATTTTTAGCTCTTACGTTTACTTAATTCCTGGAAATACATTTAAAAGAAAATATGTGCAAGTTTTCTCAGTGGATTTATTTTTAATGTATAATTTTTCTAAACAATTATATAGTCTTACTGTAATTTTTATACCTACTTTATCAGCAATATCCCAGAGTCTGACTGTCCCATCTTCTGCAGCAGAAAGGAAAACATCACGAGAAGGGTGTGTTGCTAGTCCCCAGATAGGCCCATCCATGTGACCATTAATTAGAATGTTACATGCTGCATTTTTTTCTCCAACTTCTATTATTTCAGCATTCTTTGTCCCAACAAGAATTTTCCCCTGGAACAATGTTCAGTTAATGAAAACTATTTTTAAAAATAGCATCTGTTGATGAGGGGTAACATGAATCTATGCATAGTAACTTAGAAATCATGAACATATTTCCACGAAAGGAATTGTTGAAATCATGAAAATATTAAATACTAGGGGAGCAGGATCCTTGCTCACTCTGATTGCCAACCTCCTACTATTTCCCCCATGTTAACCCCTGAGCTTCCCTTGCAACTACTAAGCTCCCTTTTCACCTTTCCAGCCCTATTTCTGAAACCCCTTTGTACTCCTTTTTTCACCTTCATACTCATTTCCATGCCTCTTCCTCCCTCCTTGTTTTTCACACCCCTTTGCACTGCCTGGTTTTCACCTCCACCTCCTTCCCCACCCGCCTTCTCCCACCTCTTTTCAAGTGTCCCTTGCACACAGACCATCCCCATTTCCATGCCACCTCCTCCTCCCTTCTATTTTGCAGCCCGCCTCCCTTTGCACACACATTCTCATTTTAAACACTGGGAAAGATTTGAGTAGAGCAAGAAGGAAATTGGGAAAGACTGTGCTGTATCCATGTTAGCTTTTTGGTGCTAGCTTGTGCTTCTGTGTTGTAGACATATTCGTTCTTTCTGCTTGTTAAAACTTAAAGAACAAAAAGATAACCCTCATTGTTCCTCCCTTTCCAATCTAATTAGATATCTCACATTGCTTTAAACCACCACTTTCTCTCTCTGTGTTTCTCCATCCCCTCTTTGCTCAAACCTCTCCTGTTGTGAAAACTGCCACTTTTCTCCTATCAGTGTTCCTCCTTTCTTTCTCTCCCTTCCTCAATACTTTCATGCACCAGAGAGGATCTCAATATTGCTAGAGTATTGCCCAAGTCAAGAAACAGCAGTGAAAGGTACAACAAAGAAACTAAATACCAAAAATGCCAACATGCGTATATGCTTCCTCAACATGTTGTGAAGGTCACCAATCTGAATGGCTTTAAATGGGGATTAGACAAAATTCATGGAGTAGTTACATGGAGTAGCTACTAATCCTGACGGCTATATGCTACCTCCACAGTCAGAGCACTGGACTACATAAGCCTTTTGTCTAACAAGCTCTTCTTATCTAATATATGAATAGAATTTTAACAGCTAAAATTGAGAGTGGCCATGCTATGATGCTTAGAAACAAACAGAAAAAATAGGTTGCTGACAAATAAGCAAAGATGATATAAAACCAATATGAATCAACATGATAGATGTTGTCATCTCTTTAAGGAGACCAGCACTTACTTTGCCTCTGCACACAGAGCGAACACAGTCAATTATCTGTCCTGTCTCTAATCTGAAGGCACGACACCGCCTTAGCTCCTGATCCCATAGTTTAACTGCTCCACCTTCTTTTGATCTAGTGAAAATAAAGAAACATTATAGAAAGAATAGATAAAATCGCTCAATGTAAAATGCATGTGTTCAAATCCCATATTCCATTCATTCAATGGATATCACAGTTGAGATTCACGAATGAATAATTAAAACCGCTATTTTAAAATATAAAATATTATGTCAGTTTTGCTATCCACAAACTATTTTGCAATGGTTTTAGCTTACTTAAGAGTACGTAATTTTTAGATTTCCACATTTGTCATAGTTGTTAAGCACATGTTTACTATTTTGTAGACGCTTCTGTTATTTTAACTATTTCATGTCACATTGTAGTTAAGGCTAATATGCTAGCCAGTGAGAGCGTGACTGCTCAACTTTTCACTCCCTTGACTTGGGTATTCATTCCCCTAATCTTAGACATAATCTAGTACATGCTTAACTCTTTCCTATGTGAGAGAAAATGACTGAGGGTACTCCTTACTTTATAATACATTTTGTTGCAGTAAGAATATAGGAAAACATAAAAAATACAAGATTATTTCTTAAAGTCAGTCACTCACTTTGAAATGATTACTTTGCTGAAAGGCTTATTAGTATTATGCTAAAGAAGATTGAGTCTAGCAGCAAACCATGCAATACTAGTGGGAAACAGGTGAAATCATTCAAATCAGTTTCCTGTTTTACTCATTGTAAATAATTAGGTAGGGAATTTTTCTAACATTTAACAAGAGTTGCCATGGTTGCTGTGTCAGTAAAAGTCGCTACTTGCTCTGCTACAGCAAATAGAGATAAATAGGTTTAGGCTGTCAATTTACTAATGTACAAATAATGAATTGTATATACAGTACTTAAAAGTAGAACTACCACAGCGTAATTTACTTCAACACATTTATGCATTCATTAATATATTTGTAAAATGTATCTGTAAGAAAATCAGACTCACGGCCTCTCCTTGCCTCCTGTTACAATTAAGCCATCTCGTAGTGTTGTGTACATTGCAAATATAGGCCCATTGTGAGCTTTGCCTACAATTCGATTCAGTATATGTTCTTTCCAAACACACACATCTCCACTGATTGTACCTGTAAATGTCAAATTATTCTGAAAAGGAGGGAGGGAATGTGTTCATCACATGATTTCAAAAGGGGGGAAATGCATATATTTATAATGAAACTACAGATGGTGCAGAGCACAGTGGACAGAATACTAACTGTGGTTAACTGCTACAAGCATTTTATACCAGTTCAAAAGATCTTCAGCAAAATGATTTATATTATCAGTTAAAAATATTGGTTTTACGGTTTCAATACTTTAATGGCCTGGAAACAAAGCACTACATTCTCCCATAGATACTTGCCTGCCAATTAAGATTGGCCCTTGTCCAGGTTTTCCTGTTCTCAAAGCCAGTTAAAAGGTCATTTTCTCTGGTAGTATCAATATGGAACTCCCTCCCCAGAAAGGTTTGCCTTGCACCTTCTTAACATTTTTTTAGGTGTCAGGAGAAGTCTGTCCTGTTCTGTTGCACTTCAGTGGCTTTCTAATGGTATTGGAGATTTTCTTGTAAATTGAGTGCTCCTCAGAGGGCACGTGTTGCAGTGAGATCATCAGGACTGACCTCACTGTTTGTTTGAGTGGGTGGGAGCGATTGGATAGCCACAACAACCCTGATTGGTGGTCCCTTGGTTGCTGGGCAAATCTGGCCAATGGGGAATTTTGTGTATTAACTGAGGGACCTTTATATACCGCTGAACATTGCATAGAGCTTCCTCTTTTCGCCTCCTGCACCGGATCACCCTCCCTATATTTAGGGTCTTGCTATGACCTTGCTATGCCGTTGTGGGTCATCTGTTTTGGGACAGGGGCCTGGTAGGAATTTTCCCATTTGGTTGATTGGCTGGTGCCACTTGGGTTTCGCCTGCCGCATAGCAAATTGTCACAATTTTGTAAGGTTTGGCAGTTAGGCATTGGTTCAAGGTGGTCCGGAGGTGGGGTTGGAATACCTGTCCCCTCCAATGCGCAAAGCTTTTCCGTTAAAGGAATCCAGGGATTCACCATGCTTTTGTCAACCCCTTTCGGGGGGGGGGTAGGGCCACGCAAGAGTCCCTGGGAGCATTTGGGGTGAGCTTGAGTCTGATTCTGGACCATTGCTCCCCCATGATGTTTACCTGTACTGACAATATGGTGGGGCCCAGTCGTCAGTGCTGCCCTGCTGCGGTCAGGTGCAGCTAGTCGGGAACCAATGCCTAAACAAACCCCTCACTATCTGTAATCAATAAAGTTGTGGCCAAAATTACGCCAATAACCTAAAAACTAAAATCCGTGTCAATTGTGTTTTTATTTTTTGGGAAGCTCCTGGGGATCTTAACACGCAATTATCGTTTATTCTGTTTTTTATGTGAGTTTTCTGCTGGTTCTGATTAGATTGTATCTGTATTTAAAACTGCATTTGACCATTCTGGCAAGATTCAAACATCATTTAATAAATAAACAAACAAATAAATAAATAATGTTCTGAGTTTATAATATAGAGGAAAAAATGTTCAGATCTGGTACTCAACTGAGGTTTCAATCAGATTCTAGCGAATTATGGATGCAGCACAATATTGGTAACTGCTCATAAAACATTCGCTCCAGAACTAGTTTTTATCAGAGAAGTCTGAATCACTACTAGAATTTTCCTCAATACCCTCAAATGTTTTTAAAAATATTTTTCTAAATAAATCAGTTTTTCTAAATACAGTATACAAAATATCTGCATTGGAAGGCGAAGTGTTTAAATACTATTCAACGGCTTCCAAAATCTATAATGCAACTTATGTTTGAGCTGCTTAGTCTTTAAAGTAGTAAAGGCAGTCATAGTTTAATGAAAACATGGAAACATCAACAGTAAAAAGAGTAACTGTAGTAAAAAGTATGTTTATTTACTTACAGCTCCAAATGCTACAGACAGCATAGTCTGCATTCGTGCATCTTCTATTGAACTTGTTTGTCCTTTTTTACTTAGAAGTGCTCTTCCAGCAAGTGTCCAGAACCTCACATGTTTTACTCCTACTGAAACAAATTGTGTGTCGGAGTCAGGCCTGAATTCTGCTACAAAAATACGCTGATTATGACCAGCTCTACTAGCGATTTTGGCACCTAATAGGAAGAATTAATTGTAATTCAAAGTCATATATAGACAATTGTATTGTACCAATAAGTAGTGATTAATGAACAAGATAAATGTGTTTTAGACAAACAAAATACCTTCCTACCTTCCTGCCATTTCCAAATGGTAATGGTATGTTCAGGATCCAGCCCTACAGACAGAAGAAGCTTGCCAGTGGCACTAAAACTGACTGAACAAACGCCTTTTGAATGGTAGCATCGCAATACAGACAATGTCTGCTTATTCATTGCATCCCATACGTGAATACAAGGTGCTGTAGCTGTACAAATATAAGAAGATCAGTAAATTATTTTGTTGGTTAAAGCTTGTAGGATTTGTAACACTTAAATAATTCAACTAACTTTAATTAAAAGAACAAAACCTGAAATTATAATCTTGCTTTCTGAAGCCAACACTGCAAAAAGTGCTCATTTGGGAAAGTATTACCCAAATCTAGAAAAGATACATCTAACAGCAGAACCTTCTTCTTCTTAAGTCTCATTCAGTTCCCCCTTAACACAAGAACAAAAAACTGAATTTTAAATTATCTATATAAAATTATACACACCCTTACATTTGTTTAATGACAAGGGAACAAAGCATGAATACAGACTGCAGTTCACAAGTTTACAATTTAGACTGCAATCCTAAGTGCACTTACTAGAGAGTAAGCCCCACAGAATTCAATAGGACTTACTTCTAAGAAGACAGAGTGAGGCCTGTACTGTTAATCTAATTTGTAATACATTGTAATACATTGCTTGTAATTGTATGAATGCCAGGTAGGAACCCAACAAGTCATCTGTGCAATAAAGTAAAGATATCTATATATGGTACAGGGGCATTCATGGGTGGTAAGAGTCTATAGAAGACTGAAATATATGAGGGAAATATGTTTTCCAGTGCATTTTTCAGCACTACACAATCCCAGGCCACACTCTGCCAGTTCTGAAATGTGCTCGATGCTGTTTTGGAATGTGACAATGGTCAACAAGGACCACAGTGGAAATCTAAAAGGCTAGGCTTCTATCCTCATCACGTGTCCTAGGAGGAACATACTATGCTGAGACATAATATCTGATTGTGCACTATAGGCTACACAAGTGGCACAAGACATTATAATCAAGGGAATCGCATAGATAAGAGTTCAGAAACAACAACAACTGCTCTACATAGGCAAGCATGTGCATTATCCTTTTCTGTCAGCTGTTTGATACACATCTATGTAATATGGCTACCTATTCATGCAAGATGAAAACAACTATACAAGATCACAGCTGAGACTATGACTTTCAAAGGAACATAATGATATTTCACAAAATGGATTTGATAGCACTGATAAGCATTCTGGATGGCTGGTAAAAACTGCATGACAATACAGTAAATGAGAAAGATGATTTCTTTATTAACTCAGTCACCAAGGCCTCTTGAGTGAATAGCTAAACAAAATAATATTTATAACAGAAACATTTGTTGTCAGCCCCAATGATTTTCCAGAAACTGAATTAATTAAAAGTTATATAAATAAGAAAATAGGTTATAAAATGTTTTATCACTTATCAAAACACTGGGGTGGTTGTGGTGGGTATAATACAATAAACTTTAGAATGTGTTAAAATTATTCTTTGACTTCATCTAAAGGAAATCTTGCATATTTATATCTTGTTGAATTTTGTGTTTAGTGCTAATGTTGTAGCATTTGATATCATGGAAATATATTCAGTTAACCTACCTACAGTACTGTGCGTAATGTCAAAAAACCTAGTTATACCTGAAGGTGTTAAAATTTAGTTTCCCTTACCTGACATATCTGCTGTGTCTCCTGTAATGGAAAAGCAGCAGAAAAATAATTACAACCAGAATGAAAATGATAACTAAAATATATGTGGTATAAAGTACAAGCTTTGGTTTCAGAATTGTTGTCTAACAATATGAACCCTGTGGCAGGTATATTAAACGGGAACTTACTATCCATATATAGTTACAGATAGGTAGCCGTGTTGGTCTGCCATAGTCAAAACAAAATAAAAAAATTCCTTCCAGTAGCACCTTAAAGACCAACTAAGTTAGTTCTAGGTATGAGCTTTCGTGTGCATGCACACAAAAGCTCATGCCTAGAACTAACTTAGTTGGTCTTTAAGGTGCTACTGGAAGGAATTTTTTTATTTTGTTTTATCCATATATAGTTAGTTGTTATTGCTTCCACTAACAGAATATACAGAGTGGCATGGAGATGCCTTTCCTTGAACAATGTTTAGTTAGAAATTAAACAAACTTGAGTGATGCTGAATTCTCAGTTGCATGGAGAGCAAAACTGTTTGGTTAGAGATGGTTTAAAATAATCTTTCTTTCAACAGTTGGGAAAAAATAGCAGAGGACTATGTGTAATGCCATGGTTTCACATTACACGAGTGAGCCTTGGACTCATCTACTTTCTTTTCCTTATCCCTCTTTCCCCTTCTGCATTAAGATTCAGTTAGTAATTTCTTATTTAAAATAGGTCATAGTTTGCTGAATGGTGGTTTACATTTGCCCTCTAATCCAGAATTGGTAAGCACAGTTTTTCGTTCAGACATGATGGCAAATTCTTTGTGCTAAACAGGACGTAAGTAATCAAACCTGAGCCTGCGGAGACATGGGGAGGAAGAATACAAGTCCACAGCACATTCCTGATCCTCCAATCCATGTTTTGTTAGATCTTAACCAACTCAATGTGTTTGTAAAAAGTATCAACATCCAAAAACGTAATAGATCCAGCAATGACCACTGTCATAATTGCCACTCTTAGTTCATAGTTCAGATCCAGATTCTACATGTGTTCTTGAATGCAGAAAGAGATCTCAAGGATGCAGCTTCAACACTCATTTAAATGAGACAAGCAGATCTACTTGTACATTCTTTTAAAGAAGCCTCCCTCTCTAGAATGAGAAGTATAGGGAATTCTGTGCATACGCTGGTGCACCTATTCTCAGATTCAATTGCTGGATCATGACATCTACCTTAAACTTGTCATTTAAACCATATCATGTTTGGATTTGAGAATCTTCCAGACTGCAGTTCAAAATTCCATCTGTTCTGGCTAAATACTTTGTGTTCTGGTACATATTTAGCATCATTTTAAATCAAATTGCAGAAATACTTTCCTACCCCAAATTATATGAGTAGCTTTTGGCAATGGTTTTTGTACAAAAGGGACCACTTTCATCCCTGCACAACTTAAATCAACCCATTTGACAATTTGTTCTGATTACTGTGCGCTGGATTGTTTATGATCACGGCTTTTCAATTAGTGCACTTTTGATTTTTATTTTGTTACATATTTTGAAAGCTCAATCTTTTTATATTATCTCTGCTTCAAAAGTGTACTGTATATTTTTCTCTTCGTTTCTCCTAAATAAGTGAATGATCATCAATGTCTATTGAAAACAGTATAATGCTGCAACAGGCAATACTTTATCACATAGCTGCACTGGGTGCATGGTAGAAAAAAACAAAAACAAAAAAAAATCCAGCCCTTAGTACTTGGCAAGATGTTACAGAGGACCAAGTTATCCTAGGGTGGCAGAGTTTGCAGGATTGTTTACATGGGCTCAGTATTGATGTGAAGGTACAACCTACACTGCTATAGCTTCTTAGTCTTCACAGAAGATATTGTGGAGTTTGTGCACAATGCATCTATCTGCAAAGCGCACAGACCTACTTTGCACCCCTAGGGGGTCCCTGCATTCCTTCGTCCATCTCATAGCAATGGGCATTTTGCTCTGTGTTGTGTATGCTGGACATGATAGTGTACATTGTGGCAGGTGTGGAATCAAAAAAGAAAATGTTTTGTGATTAAATGGGGCTCAATAGCTGTAAAAAATCATTTTGATAAATCTGCAATAAAATATAGCATTAGCATCCTTAAGCATCAATGTGTTTTTAAAATAATTTTCAGTGTTACAAGAAAAAATATAATTGGCACAGGTAACTGAGTAACATTCATACAAACAGAAGCAGCATAAGCAAATGCTTTCTTCTATCTATGAATTCACATGACTAACTGTTCATGCATATATATTAATTTCTTTTTTAAAAAATACAAACATACCTACTTGGCCAGTTGCCACAAGGTTGATAAACTTGGGGTGCTGATTTATAGTGAGGCACAAAATATCATCATTATGTTCCTGGTAAAAAGACTGAGAGCCTACAGAGACAAATACGGTATATTATTTAAAGTACAAATATCACATCTATGAGGGGAAAAGAAAAAGAGAGAGAAAATAAAAACACTGTATCAATGTCAGATGGAATCTACTGTATATGTTTCCTACCTGTTGCCACATTGTACAGAATTCCAACAGATGCAGTGTGATAAATTATATCAGCACCATCATTCAAATAGTGCACATTGTTCCTGCCATCTCTACCACGATAGCCAAACACCAGCTCCAGCACTAGATCCTAAGAAAACAGATTTATGATCACCACAAGCTTCCTTGTGAATAAAAGCTATTTCATTAATTAAAAGCAGTTTAATTAATTTAATTTTTTTTCTTTTAATGGTGTTCCAAAGCATCAAGAAAAATCCTCTAACTCACTTCACCACGTATATATTGGGGGTAAACAGGGAATATTCTGCTTACAGTATTGACCAGCCCGCAAGTTTGCCCCCAAATTCCCCTTTTATTCTGCCAGTCTGTCTGGGCTATTGAAAGATCCCTTTAAATAGATGCAGAATAAATTATCACTTATTTTGCCTGTTTGTCCACAAGGCATTTGTTTACAAAAGCTGTTTAATTAAATTTCTATTACACCCCATATTGGTTATAATGAAGTTTAAATGAGAATGTTAATAAGAATAGCACGTTTTCTTACCTCTATAGGTCTCTTTTTTTTGCCAACGTTATTTGTCTGAAGTTTTTCAGGCTGAGGCAATGCCCTACTAACTGGTGGTCTGAAACAAAGAACTGTGAATAAGAAAAGGTTGTCTGTCACCCATTCAGTACTAAAACAGCATCTTCTGAACTGTCGCCTGGGTAGAGAAAGCTGTAAGATACTTTGCTAGGACAGCCTTATAAACAAACCCTGAAAGTTATTACCCTACAAAGAAATGATACCAGTCTGCTGGGGGCTGGCAAAGAAGGGACAGAGAGGTTCATTTCTATACTGATTGAGGAGGAAGAGGCTACCCTCCTCTAGCAGTCCCTTTGTTACTATGTTGGGTACAGTGAAGTCAACAGAGTACTTCATCCCTCTTCGACCAGCTCAGTTACTCACCTGCATGGGATTCCATTCACTCTTGTGTGTGCAATTCCTAGTCACCAATGGCCACCAGACAGACACGTGCTTGAAAACAAGGCTGTGCTTGTACCATAGGGACCATTTAAAAACAGTTGCTTTATTATGTATATTTTATTACTTCTTTTGATCAATGTTGTATATTTCCACCATGTGGAAAGTAATAATCCAATGGTGCAGTGTACACATGATGGAATACATGATCTTACAAGTCATGGCTCGTAATGAACACACCCATCCATCCCCTTGTATTGTGCAAGAACACAAACCATGAGATTCACATGAAATGCTAAGTCAACACTGGTTTGTTTCCTACACTTGTTCACAGCAAAGCTATCTTTTCTGAAGGCAGCCCTGTTTAGGGAAGCTTTTAATGTTTGATTCATTACTGTATTTTATGTTTGATGTATTACTGTATTTTAATATTTTGTTGGAAGCCGCCCAGAGTGACTGGGCAAGCCCAGCCAGATGGGTGGGGTATAAATTATCATCATCATCATCATCATCATCATCATCATTAGCAGTTATGAGCTTTCTGTTGCTTTATAGCACTCATAGTTCCTCTGTTCCTAATCCCCTCATTGTTCTATTATCTGGTCAGTACAGTTTTTATTGTATGCATGCACACCATACATTCACAATACATTTAAAGCACTTGGCAAACCACAAAGAATCCTAGGAACTGTAATTTATCCCTCACAGAGGTATAGTTTCCAGCACCTATTAAAAAAAAAACTAGTTCCCAATATTCTTTGTTTTAAATGTGCTTTAAATGTATGGTGTATATGCAACATGAAATAAATAAATAAATAAATAAATAAATAAATAATATTTGTACCCCGCCCATTTGACTGGGTTGCCCCAGCCACCCAAAGACATCAAGGGCCCAACCAGAAAATCATGATTGTATTTTATAATACTTTAATGTTCAGTACCATCAAATTTTAAAACATTGCATGACATGCACTTTCCATTACTTTAATGACAAAAGCAAAGAATGAAGACAATTTGACAAGCACAGGTTGGTGATGTAACACAGACCGCTGATAAAGATCTCCAGTCTTACTGCACTACTTCTGAGACTGATGGCAGAGTATGGGGTAGAGCAATATGGAGGGGGCTAGACTCAGAGGACAAGGCATAGGCTTTGAGTGAAAGGATGGGGTTTTGTATGCTATTACTAGGCTCCTGATAAGGGAGCAGAGATCTTGGAGACCCCTCTGATCCCGGCTAAACATAAATGATATGATGACATGGCACAGGCAGTGAACATACTGTATATAACAGAGGGCTATAAAGCACAATGTTGTGGAAGCCACTGCAGAATAAGAAAGGAATGTCTGCTAAGTTTGCAAAAGGAAATCAGTTTCCAAAAGAAGTACCTTTCCTGTGCTCAGGGTTGGTATAAAGTACAAGTTAGGAATTCCTATACTTAAATTGACCCCCCCCCCCTTCTTCCTTCAATACTTAGGAATGGTAGTGGAAGTAAATAAGAGTTAAGCCTCCAAAACTGCATAACCATATGGGAACCCCTCCTGTTATGGCTAGCTGTAGATTTGTTCTCTAAAGTGTACTAGAATTCTAAGAAACTAGATGAACCAATTCACATAATTAAAACATTTCTAAAATGATACTAAATCTAAAGTTACACAAATGAGGCTGCAGGTACAAACACGTGTTTTATTTGGATATTGCAGAATTGATATCAAGGAAGCCTTATTGAACAAGAAAATCAGTAGTCCCTCACAAACTATAAAAAGTGAATGTTTATGGAAGTATGCCCAACTGTGTTCAGTGAGGCACACTTCCAGTAACTATGCAATCTTAAATAAGTTATCATCTGAAAAGAGTACACTTTTTAGACTCAAGATTCATAGCTCTTGCTTTGAGAGAGCTTTATTAAACTATGTTTTTTCAGAAAGAAGGTTGTGGGGCAGGGGTGCATTGGACTTGCCTCGGGTTGACGGGGCATCTGCTGCGACTTATCTGCTTGGGGGGGGGGAGGAACAGCTGTGGTCACTGTGGGGAAGGGGAGCAAGAAAAGGGGCTGCTTCTACATTGTGCTCCCGGAATAGCAGCAGGAGGAGTAGGAGGAGTAGGAGGAGGAGGGAGACCTGTGAGGGAGGCTCCTCGTCCCACAGCTTCCTCCTCCGGCGAGTGGCCCTGCAGTGGCGGGACCTCCAGCCAGGCCTGGGCCTGGAGGCCACTGAGGGGAGGAGAAGAAAAAGAAGGGAGGCCCAACACGGCTCTTAACTTTGCAAGGAGGAGAAGCGGGGTCTGCTCAGTCAACCAGATGCCCATCAGACTGACAGACAGACTGCTCGGCTGCTCCCTCATTGTGCCCCCCCCAAAAAAACTGGACATTTTTCAAAATTAAAAAAAAAATCACCTTTGGAATCCTAGGCATCTCTGGAGAAATCTGGATGTATGGTAACCGTAGTTAACAGCAACTGTCATTCTGGCATAGAGTTGCATTAGGCCCAAAGCTTTGTTTGGGCAATGACACAAACATGACACCCCTATGCCAACAATAACCCACGTGGATAGATATAAGGATGGATCTACATAGATATTTTAAAGAACTATGAAAAAAAGACCGCTATAAAAGCTCTCAGTGCAATTTACCATTCACTTTGGATTTCAGCTCTACAGCACCATCTGGTGCCACATTTTTATAATGCACATATAACGTTATAATTGACCCGTGTAGCTGAGTCCTAAGTTTCAGCCAAGTAAATGATACAGCCTCATACTATGGAAGGGAAAGGGGTCCCAAACTTACCATTATTTCCTTCCCCAAGGTTTTTAAGGTGGTTCCACTTCCAAGTAATATATTGGATTTATGCATACAGTTACACTTCATCTGCTAAGAGCTGATTCTAGCGCTGGTGAGGGCATGTGGTAATCCCAAGCATGCAATCCTCCCACTTCCATACTGAGGTAGTACAGCCCTCATCCTACACCTTTAAACATACTCTATTAGTTTGGGAAGCATAGATGACAATGAAACAAGTTACCAATTATTCCTCACAACAGACTCAAGATTTGCCACCGAACCTGAAAATAATAGTGACATCTATCATTCTGATGTCATTTTAAGGTAGCAGCTGCACATGGTTTAAATGAAGAAGTCAAAACTGCATCTGAAAACTGTGCTCTGTGACAGGAGAAATAACAGCTTCGGGACAGAAATAAGCGCCCATGTCAGTGAGGTAGACACAGAAAGACAATGTAAGAGAACAGAAAAGCAGAAGATTCACCAAAGCAGTGAGTGAGATTCTGAAAAGCAGCAGATGATGAACTAAACAGGTCCTAACAGATACCTCGGTACACGAAGGAAATAGTACTAATATCACTTTGAAGAGCGTAGTGCTAAATAGGTAACAAACCTATAGGCAAAGAGAACTTCCAGCAGGTTTTTGTTTAGCCAGCTACTAAATAAGGCTTCTCTCTAAATATGTTATGCTGTGAAATTAAAATAGGTGGGAATAACCATGCACTCCATCTTGAGCTGGGATATGAATGTGCTAATAAACAAAATAAATTAACTAGATTCATAGAAATTTCTATGGAAGCATATCATATGAAAATGTCCTTAATATTTTCTTGAACTTGTAATTCTACTTTATTTTATGTTAAGTATTTTTAAAATATTGTTAAATTTAGCAAATTTAATGAGGGTCAAGGTGAATAGAAGTGTTTACATTTTCAGAGTTCTATATATGTACAGAAAGTAGCATGACAGCAAGATGTTGAAGGCTGGTAGGAACATGTATATGTGTATTAGGGACACCAAAATGACAAGACAGCTTTGCGTGGAAATGGAAGATGGTGCTGAAATATGAAAAAGACATTAGCAAAGTAAAAGCATTACCTGGAACCTCTTTTCAGCAGCAGAAGGAAGAGAGAATGATTATTTATTCCAGTTTGGTTTAATGATGAATTGGTGAAAAGTGTATTTTAAGATAAGAAAACCAAGCATCTAAAATTATTTTATAGCAGAAAAGATATTATGTAGAATTGTGTTGAACTGATCCTCTGGTAATATCCAAGTGTAAGAGATTTTATTTTGCGGTTGTGTTTTTTTGTTTACAAAAGTAATATTTACAGGTATAACATGGAGAGGGATTTTTTAAAAAGCTGAGACATGATTTGCAAGAGAGGAGTAGTTTGGCAGCATAAGGAAAAGGAATAGGAAAGTGAAGGAGTGTTGGGAGAGGAAGAGTCCATAGTGTAAGGAAAATGAGAAGGAATATATTACCTCTTTTGGGGCACAAAAGAGTAAGTTTGCTAACTATTTACTCAAGTTCCTCTATTTGGCAAAGAAGGCTCATCAAGCATGCTCAAACACTGCACAATAGAACAGTGATGCAGGAGAAGAACTTTTACAAGCTTTCAGGGAAATGATGTCTAACTTGATATTCCACAGGTTTCATTAAACAAAGGCAATATAATTGCAAATAAGACAGAAAATATTTGCTCATATAGCTTTTTAGTACAGAAAAGGATGGTTTGGAAAACTCATTTTTTTCATGCTTCTGCCTGCTTACCAAGTTTCTGGATCAAATTATTGTGGGTATGCTTGGGGGTGCTCCTCTAATCATTACACTAGTCACTAATTCTCATATCAAATTCTCATTACTTTTTCATAATTCTTGACCTGTTAACAATGAGGCAGCTTTGTATTTTTTTCCCTCCTATATAGCTAATTGCAAGTACCCCAGGTGAAAACCCAAGCAGTAAACTGTACCCAAGACTCACAGGATACAATCACTCCTCCCCCTAGGTTTTGGAGGCTAGAAAAAGGGAAAGCAGAGCTGCACTTGTACCAGACTCAGCACTATCCAACAAAGGCAGTACAGAGCCACATGCCGGGTTCAAGGCTCTTAGGTTGAAACTGGGAAAAGCAGAACTGCATTCAGAATGACACTGGCAATGGGGAACTGAAGAAGTAGTGGCCAAGAAAGTGAGTGGGGCAGGAGGTGTGTGATAATCCTCTAAATAAGTATTTACATTGGTACCTCGGGTTAAGTACTTAATTCGTTCCGGAGGTCTGTACTTAACCTGAAACTGTTCTTAACCTGAAGCACCACTTTAGCTAATGGGGCCTCCTGCTGCTGCCGCGCCACCGGAGCCCGATTTCTGTTCTTATCCTGAAGCAAAGTTCTTAACCTGAAGCAATATTTCTGGCTTAGTGGAGTGTGTAACCTGAAGCGTATGTAACCTGAAGCGTATGTAACCCGAGGTACCACTGTATTTACCAAGACATGACAGGGAAATAAATCAAAGTTTTACAACAAAGACCTTAGCATACTGTTGCCATTTATATCACAACCATTAGCAGGAACGGCTTGTACACATTGGGCCATATTCAAATAAATCACAGCAGTAGTGGAAAACACTGCAATGATGCTCACTAGTGCAATGAGGCTTTCCCCCCCTTCTCCACCCCCCAACTTCCCCAGAACCAATTCTGGAGGATCAGCAGAACAGCACATACAGGGAGGAGAAGAGACATAGTCCCATCAGGTAAGCAGAAATGCTTGCACTGATGGAACAGCCTCCTTATCACTACTTTGAATACAACTCATAATAATGTAACTCTTGTATGAGTAATTTTGATGACCTGGTCCTGAGTCTATTTCCCCCTCTGTATTATATTATTATTTTATAAATCCTTTTCAAACAACTCATACAAATTCCGAAATACACAGAACAGATATATGACTTGAAAAGTGTTGTCCTGCTTTGTTGTTTATGCTTAGGTATAAATCGCAACACTGTATTTGGAGACTGAAAAAAAATCAAATATATGCAAATTCATATAGGCTATCGGTGAAATCTGAACATGTAATTCCTCAAGATTATTTATTTTAAGATACCAGCTTTTATCAATAAATTGTCATTGTTCCTTTGCTGCTTTTGTGATGAAAATCACAATACTCTACAAATTTCTATTTGCTCTACACAGAAACTGCAATAGGCACCTACGGCAGATTCTTGATTAAAGTCAGTATCAGTTGGAGAGAGTGATGTGATTTTCCAGAAACAGGCAAGGGGGAGTAGTTAACCACCTTCCTTCTGTGCCAATATCCTAATGCAGATTGCACATGCACACTTATTTTTTTTTAAAAAAGGTTAAAGATATATCATACATTTAACATCTAGTTTGGCTCTAGAATCAGCTCCTTAGACACTGAAGCTAGCAATTGAAAAAGAATGAAGGAAAGAAGAGTCAACTCCAGAATGCTGAAACTAATAGACATTGCTTATAGACACTGCTTATGACAAGTTTCCTGTCTGGTGCTGAGCTAGAAGTTATACCCTTTATGGCATACAGAAGATGTATAAGGTATGTATATTCATGGACACAAAAACTGCCATCAGAAGAATGTATCTTTTCTGTTTTTTATCAGCCTCATTTGATTGCTCTAGAAACTTTCCAATAGCAAAAAGGAAGTACCGTATTTTTCCATGTATAAGACTAGGTTTTTCCCCTAAAAAATAATGTCAAAAATTAGGGGGCGTCTTCTACACAGATACATTTTCTTAAATCTGAGTCCCCCAAAATAGGGGGTGTCTTATACATGGAAGAGTCTTATAGACAGAAGAATATGGTATATTCATTGTATCATTGTATTCCCTAGGATTTTATCTATATATGTATTACTTGACGCTTCTGTAGGTTATAATTTTCCAAATCAGATAAAATATACTTTATAGTGAATGTTTTATATATGTAAGTAAGATCTTACCTTACAACCCCTTGCCTTCACAGGAAGCATTAAAATTAAGCAGGAATATTAAAATATGAACAATATATATCAGAAATCTAGGATAAAGAAAACTGAAATTAATTCAATGGACCAAATATTTGTTAGCCGATTCTAAACTCACATTTCGTACATAGGCATTAATACCCAAGAACGAAATACAGTAAATGCATCAAGTCTAAAGGCATTTGTGTGTAAAATTCAGTGCATGTCTCTGTAAAATATCTGTAAGCAGAGGAATATTCTTTTCCGGGATGTCACTTCTGACTGTTTTCCAAAAGATGGATCTGGCATGAATGTTTGCTTCAGTTCAACCGCAGTTCAAAATGTTAAGTGAAAATTTGCCCACAAATATTTAAAGCTGCAGAATTAAACATGCCCACTTAGATGCAAGGACTGAAGATGCCTCTTGCGTACACTTCGAAAATTATTTGGCAATTATTAAAATTATTGTTTAACCCTACCTACTTCTCAAAAATTCCATCCTTTCAAATCTTCAAATATCTCAGTGCCTGGCTGCCTGCCTGCAGTTCTGGTATACAGGTAACTCGGATCAAGGATTACATTCCAGGGAAGGCACATATACGGTACACAAAACTGGATATATGTGAACCAGCTTCTTTGAACTGCCCCTGCATGAGCAATATTACCTCTCAAAGCCAGTGCACCCAAATGGGTCTTAGCGTTCTTTGCCCAGCAAGGCAGGGAACTTACCGGGCTTGGGGAGGCTCTTGCAAAATTTGCAGGGTTGTCCAAGATTTCGCAAGAGCCTCCAAGAGCTCAGTAAGCAAGTCTGAGAGCTTAAAAGCTCTTCCCACATAGGTAAAACCCTGCACAAAAGAGTTTTTAAGTTATCCTCCTTCCGTGCTTTTAATTTGCATTATTTAAACAATGAATATTGAATTTGCACATGTTAACTGTTGCCTGCATTTACACAAGATCACAGTATAGCGGGGAGCTTAAGGAGGGAGTACATCTAGCACTGCATGAGTGTTAGTGCTGTCAGCTTTAATAGCACTGATCACGTGATGGTGGTGGCAGTGAGGAAGTATTATTCCATGCACCCTTGTCCCAACAACAGAGGATCAAAGCTATCACTGACTATTTGTTTGCTACTACTGGTGTTCAGCAGCAGTGTATGTGTGTTATTTACTACTACATGTGAAAATCTTTTACTCTTGGCCAACATTCTTAGTCCATGAAAAGTTAAATGGAAATACTATCCAATATTCAAGCACAATGGTTCAAAACCAAATAGAAAAAAAATCTCAGCCCCTTTTACACACACATGCCCCTTAAAATTCTATCTATTACAGTATGCCATAAAATTTCACATTTCCTCCCCAAGTTACCTTTCATCAACTGAAGGCTCTTTTAGCTGCAGATGAGGCTTGATTCCAAACATAGGTCTGATGTTGGTTGATAAGGCTTTGATGGTGTAATTAATTTCATTTTCTCTTGTGACATCACTGTCATATCCTAGTAAAATATTTATAACCACAAGAACTATTGGAACTAAGAAGTAGGTGAATTATTTATTAATTTATTTTATTTGTATATAAGTGCACCAGAGACAACAAACAACAGTAGATAGGATCAAGACCAGCCCTTCAGTATAGTAAGTTGAAGGAGTACTTCAGTTCATGGGAAAGCACTTTGCAGAGCCTGCCCACTGATGAGGCAGTGTGAAGCACCCACCTGCCCCACTGCTTCCTCTTCCAGCAGAATGTCCCCCATCACCTCCTCCACCCACCCAGGGTACAGAAGACAAGCAGAAACACCTTGAGGAGTGCTCTGGTTCTTGCCGAGTTTGGCAAGAGGGGGGCACCTGGCAACAGTGGAGGGGGGGCATGGCAAGAGGTCAGGGAATGGTACATTCCCATTTTGCCTCAGGTGGCAAAACGGGATGCCACCTGGCACCGAGTGTTTGCAGAAGTAGCTGCAATACTGTGAAAGTTCCTGCTGGTAGAAGTGTTAATTTTTGCCAGTTTCTTCACTGCATGCAGCACCTACACAATGTCCTACACTACTGGGGTGTAGGAGTGTAGATTTCTAGTGGGCACAAGAAATCAGAAATTTGCCTCCCCCACTTCCACGAGCACAGCTCTGTTAATGGATATTTGGATCCCAGCCAACATAACATAAAATTACAATGAATATAATTTACTTAGGATTTTTAAAGGCATTTAAAACAGTAAACCGGTTTTGCTAAATATTTAATTTGCACACATACACACACACACACAAAAAAAAAACCCTGGACCTTTCAAACTGACATTCAGATTATGGAAGTTGCATTTATAATGGGAAGAATTAAAACTGCTTTATAAGATTGAAGTTATCTTAAAATAGTTACTTACCCCCATCTTCCTCAGAATCTAGATCAGATTCTTCACTGTCACACTGCCTGGTTTCTCGATGGCCCTCCATCTCATGGGTCCACAGCATTAAAGAGGTGTCTCCACCTCCAACACTGACTAATAAACTGTCATCATGAGTCCAACGAACATTTGTTACATGTGTGCTATGAGCCACATACCTCTTAAACTTCCCATATTTTCCCTGAATATGAAATATACAAAGAATGTAGAAAATTTCATTCATTAGCATTTTTAGGCAAGCCTACAAAGCATCTATATATGAGTCAAAGTAACACTGAACAATATGCTGGGCAGTAGTGGAGGGCCTGGTGCATCTGTGTCATTTACTTGACCTCCCTTTGGCTGCAATGCTGCTGCATATCATAATGGGAAAAAGACAGTCCAGCATTCCTGTTGGCACTGTTGCAAAACAATCCTGGTATGCAACAGCAGTGCAGCTGAAGGGAGGTCAGCTGAGAGCACAGCCCTTCCTCACTATCCACTACTGCTATCCTACATATCTACATAGCTACTATTATTTCAATCAACATTTGATGATCTCCTTCTACCGGTCAACAATAGAAAGTGTCCTTTCATACTGCATCACGGTGTGATATGCTGGTTTGACATCATCTGATAGGAAGTGCCTACAGAGGGTGGTGAATACAGCACAAGATATTATGGGCTGTCCCGCGAATCCGCTGGATGAAATAGCGGAAAAACGCTGCCTCAGGAGAGTGAGGAAAATTCTCAGGGATGATTCACACCCTTGTCGGCACTTTCTTGATCTCCTGCCCTCAGGCAGAAGATATAGAAGCATGATTAGTTGCACCAACAGGGTAAAGAACAGCTTCTATCCGTGGGTTGTTAGGCTGCTGAATGAAAAGATAACAACAGGGCAACTGGTGTTTCCTGCTTGGCAGGGGGTTGGACTCGATGGCCCTTGTGGTCTCTTCCAACTCTATGATTCTATGATTCTATGATTCTATTCTATGACTTTTGGGTTTGGTGGGTATGCATCAGTAAACGAGGGGAATTAAGACTAAGAGAGCTGAGTGGGGGGTGCTCGTGTAATCTCACTGTATACAAGTTGTACAAGAGACAATAAAGTATTTCAATTATGGCCAGACAAAGACAAAGGGAGTGTTTAATTAAAGAATAGAACACACAATTTCTCAGAAACAGAATGGTTTGCCAAATTATCTCCAAATCAGATAAACTCAACAAAAGGAAACAACCACAGGGTAGTTACAGGCTACAGTATTTGAAACATTAATACCCTTTTTTCAGTACCAGAATTACTCCGAACTCCAATGAATGACCCTTAACCACTGTCTCAGCTGCAGAGGTGTTATGGAATGTTTATGAACATTCCAACATATACATGGACGTCTGCTGCACAAATTAACCAGGCAGAGGGCCTTCTCAGCAGTGGCGCCCTCCCTGTAGAATGCCCTCCCATCAGATGCCAGGGAGATAAAAAATTACATGACATTTAGAAAACATTTGAAGGCACAGTCTGACACTGTTCCCCTTTGTCTAGCTTTGACTCCTTAAGATTGCTGGAGGCAAACCCAAGGGAAGAAATAGTCATCCACTTTTTTTTCTGTAGCCTTGCCTCCACAGCTATGTGTTGCAATGCCAGCTGAGATGTGATGCTAGAGGAATATCATTACTTGGGTTATGAGCTTGCATGGCCTGAGGAAGATGGCTAAAGATTTTACTGGAACACTTCATATTTTCATTCTCCCCCCCAAAATTAAAAAAATAACTGTTAGAACAAAAATCCTGGAGCATTATGGGTGGGAAAAGCTGTGCAGTGGAAATGTGGTGTTAGATGTGTGATTTGAGTTGTTGGTATGTGAATGGGGGATTGTGTAGTATGAAGGGATGTCAATCATATTCTTCTTACATTTGTGTCTTTGTCCAGGAGCTAAGGAGTTCTTACTTGAGAGATCTCCCATTTTATTTTCACAACAACTCTGTGAGGTATGTAAGACTCAAAAAGAGTCCTTTGGGTACCAGCAGAGAAGGGCTTTCAACCCAGGTGTCTCTAGTCCAAGTCCAGGACACTAGCCTCTGATTTGATAAATACATACATGTTCTAAAATGAATCTCTTCAACCTGAAATAGCCACTAGGAGTGGGGTACTAGAATCAACCAGTGGGCTGGAACCTTAACTCTATAAACCTCCATGGACCAAGTTTGACAGGTGTTTCTATCTATCATCTAGAATCACAATGATGTCAAGTAAACCATTTTTGCCCATGCAGTATGAAATCAAACCAACTGGGCAAAAAAACTGTGCATAGTACTTTCCAAGTACCATTTGCTGACTGGCAGTGCCTGGAAAGCCCTTTTCATTCAAGCCCTGTCATCATATACGACACCAGCTGTAGGACAGGTGGGAATGGCACAACTTGACTGTAACAGCCTGGCAGACCAAATGGAAAGATCTGTTAGACCTAGTTAGGGTGTGGGCCAGACGTTCCCTACCCAAGGGTTAAACAAAATCAAAATGGTGACAACTAAGGCCTGCTACACATATGCATACACATCACTTGAAAATATACCCTATGTTGGACTTCCGATCTCTGCAAGATGGTGAACGGAGCACAGATCTGATTGCTCCAACAGATCTGAGCCCTGCGGAGAGTCAGGGGGAAACGCCAAGACGTACCCCCCAAAAGTCTTGAGAGGGTTCTCAAGATGTCGAGGGGTCCAGCAGATTGCAAAGAGCTCTCCCGCAATTCCCAGACCCCTGCGCCAAAAGGCTCAGGAGAGTGGGGGAAAGAAGCAGGTTTGATTGCAGTCTTGGCAGCACGCTCCAGCCACCAGTAGAGATTTTCCGTAACCAACATTCAAGCCGACGGGAATGTAAAAAGATTAACTACTGAAATTAATTAAGCATAATTCGGCGCCAGACGAAGGATTAAAAAGGAAGTCTATTCTTCGTCTTCTGGGTAATTAAAAAAGTGCAGGTGGAAAACTATTATGTTATTTGATATTTACAGTGTGGGCCTGCTGATGGGAGAATTGAAAGTAATTGAAACCCATTCTTTATTGCTTGACATTGCTATAGGATTTTAAAGCTGGCCATGACTTGGTATTTGTGTATGGAAAAGAAAACGTGGTGCCAGGACTCTGACAACATCTGAAAGCCCTTACGCTGCCCTTCCAAAGCTTTTCCCCGGTTGCGGAGAGGAAAGGTTAAGGCAATTGAAATCTACTCTTCTTGGCTTGTTACTGATACTGGAGAATAAAAGTGGAAACTGGATTTTGAACTGCAGCCATCATTAAAACTGAACTCAGCAGAGGAGATTTGGATTAAGATAATTAAAGTATTCTGTTGGGGGAATATAAGAAAGACTTATCTCAGCTGGAGGGATCTACAGAGCACTGAACTCAGTTTCCTGTATATAAATCAGAATTTTAAGGAGGAGAAAAAAAACTGGCAAGAGAGGTTGACATACCTATTTATAAGGATCTTCAGGTGCTGCAACTCTTCAATCCACCCTGAGACATTTCAGAAAATTGGGTACTGAATTTAGTACTGTCTCTCCTGGACAATTAAGTGGTAATTCTTATGGATATATTGTTTTGGTCTCTTTTTTTAAGGTAGATCTTCGTGCTTTCAAACTGCTAGGTTGGCAGGAGCAGGGACCGAGCAACAGGAGCTCACCCCGTTGCGGGGATTCGAACTGCCAACCTTCTGATCGGCAAGCCCTAGGCTCTGTGCTTTAGACCACAGCGCCACCCCCGTCCCCAAGTTTTGATTAATTATGTGTAATTATTAGAAAATTGGGTAAATGGAAATGTAAGAGAATGTTGTTTATATAAATAACCAGAAGAGGGGATGGAGAGAAGTCTGGAGATTCCTAGAATCTTGAAGAAAAGGTTTTGAAAAGATATTTCTATACATAGGGATTGGGGTTAAAAATGTTCTTTTTTATTGATGTTAATCTGGAATTAAATTGTTTAAAACAATAAAAAAATTATTTAACAGAAAATATACTCTATGTTGACTTACAGATGAGCATGTGAATTGTCTCCATTGAAATGCATTGTGTCTGAGAAAATGTGGTACAATATGAATGCTTGATCTGTAGTTTTGATCTGTGTTAAAGCTGATTCACATATACCAATGAGAGAGAAGAATACAAGTGTATTTTCAATGATTGTAGGTATGAAAACAGTAGGACTTTGTTATTTAACCCTCATAAGACTCATTATGCAAACACTGCATATTTACTTACTTTGGCAGGGTATCGGAAAAGCTTTACAAATCCAAAATCATCTCCTGTTGCCAAAACTGTACTATCACTGGTGAGGCACGAAGCAGTTACATCTGTAACTTCTCCAATTATTGGCCAAATTCCTTCACAGCAGGAGCCTAGAACACTTGTCCAGGATGTCCAGGAAATCTTTTCTGCCTATAAAGATAGCCTGTTTGAGAAAGGATACTTATCCATAGTTATACATCTGATCTCAGAGCAAACACCATAATCCTAGAGGTATACGCTATTCGCATCTCCCACTGAAATAATTAGGCATTACCTATGACAACTGCAGACAAAATGCTTTCAGTTTGAAGGAGGATCTTATGGGTGTTTTATGAGGATGTGTTATCACCCAGTATTTGAGAAAATTTATTCCAATTACATTCTAATCTTCTTATCTTCACATGTCTGACAATTAATATGACTATGGCCATTAATACTGTTTTGAACTATGATAGAACACTGTGTGAATGATACTTTCCCATTGTACAACAATACCTTTATTAAATTTATTTTTATCATTTGACAAGATACTTTGACTAATTAAAGGCTGAGAGCCAGCATGTGAATACCATAAATGCAAACAGGAATTTGCTACTGTTAGCTATGCAGAAAGTTTATTGTTTCCATATCTAACAGCAAGAACGGTTGCTTGCATGGTTTGCTTTAATGTCCTGAGGATAAACTGCGGGGAGAAGAATTTACACTACTTACAGCACAAGCCTATGCAAGTTTTCTAGGAAGTCAGCCCAGTTATGTTCAGAGGTTTTTCTTTCTCTCAGGACTGAAGCCTTAATGTGTTTGTGTTCTTTACTTCTATTTGTAGGACATAATTTGGGAAGGTTTTCTTTATATAAGGAAATCTTAAAGATTCCCTGACGTACCTTGACTTCCTGTGTCTTGCTGGTGATTAGTATAAACCACATTTGTAGCATTTGAATTTAATTCATATAGGTGAGTTTCTTAATCTACCTGAAAGTGCAACACAGTAATACTCACTATTCTAATCTATTCTGGTCTTGTAAATCTATTTCATTGCTTGTTCTTAGTTTCTAATAGTCTGATTCCAAGACTTGCTGTACCACCAAGATAACATTTCATTTGAGGAATACTGACAAGTGTACCACAACAATGCAACAAACCACAGCATTAAGCAGAGATACTAGCTTTTTTGGTGGTGGTGGTGGGGATATTGACAACAATTTCATTAAGCGAGGAAATACAATTATTTGGTGATAAAAAGTATTTTCAGATTTTGTAGGGGGGGGGAGCTGGTATTGCAAATGAAGAATCTATCCTTAATGGCATCTGATAGGACATTTGTAAAATAGGTCTGCCTAGCAGGGTATTGGGATCTAGTAAAAATTTGCTGGTATTTAATTTTCAATTTAAATTTTGGATATCTTGAAAAGAGAAGCTGCAGCATTTACTTTTGTGGCTAAGTCTTTGTCCTTCACTAAAGAAATATATATAAGGAGGAAATTCCACAATTTCTTTTACATATTGACAAGGACCAAAACAACAAGTCTGAACCATATATTCTGCCAAGGTCTCAAAACACTATCACAATTGGTAAGGCAGAATTTAGATGTCGCTCACTGAAGGGATTAGAGTTCCAGAAGCTTTGGAGTTTTAGAACAGCAACTTTTGCATTCTACCACTAGGTGGACCTCAAGTCCCACCTGATGTCATCTTACATGCACAAGCAAATAACATACAGGCAGAGACCACCACCCCCTTTACACACATTCAGTATGTGTGCAACCATGTACTGTACAGTATATGCGCATCACAACGAACCCAGAAGTGACCCAGAAACGTCATAAATACATCACTGAAACATTACTAAAAGGTGGGGGCAGGGTGGTGACAGAATGGGTTGTCTGAAGGCTTTTTCAATAGGTTTCAATTATACACGATTTCACCAATGTGTGTGGTGCCTCGGGATGTAACCCCACGTAAATGTGGGGCTGCCTGTAGTGCCTTCAAAATTATGTGAATGACAAAAAGAAAATATATATATTATTTACAAAATTGTATTTGAATTGAATGGTAAAACTTCTTACCTCTGTACTGGGAATTATCTGTTTTTTCCCCCGAGGAGCTTCAAAAAACAACTGTTCCTTAGCACCAGTGTTGACTTGTAAAAGCTTGCCTAAAAAATGTTCACCAAATACAAAATCTCATTGAAGACTTTTTTGTTTGTAGTTTGTTTACACAATATTTATTAATTCACTTCCTATGAAAATTTGTGAGAAATTCATCACTATCATTTGGAAATGCTACACAAAATTCATGCATAGTTTACACTTTCCAAGCTACAGAAATATAGTCATTTTGAAGCAATTGTATTTCTTACCTCTTACATCCCAATCAATGTGTGTCACATAACTGGAAGAGCCCTTGCAGATTCCAACCCGCTTACTGCTCATTACATTGTAGATATCTACAAACGTATCATACGATGCTACAGATAAGTATTTTCCAGCGCCTAAAATGCAATCATAAGGAGATGAATACTTTCCCAAGTAACCTGATTTTCTACAAAAATAAATGTGAATCACATAATCTTTGGAAATGTCTTATTTGTAGTTTTGAGGTATGGTTTATGTTTCATGCTGTCTTGTTAGCATTTGTTTGCAAATTATTGCAAACCTATGCCAAAGGGAGGGGGGAGCAGCCTGCAAGTAAAAAAAAGCAATTACATATGGAAAACATGTAAGAATAAATACTGAGGCAATAGATATCTCTAGATAAGTCTTATTATTGTAATTGTGTTGTTCAGATATTGTAAATATGTCATTGGGAAATATTTTACTTTTTTTAATGTATTTGATTTTCCCCAGGAAGAGCAGATCTTGATTAATGGGGAAGAGGGAATACAGGCTGGCATTTTGATACTAGCAATGTTATTGCATGCAAGAGGAGCACCCATCCCACAATAAATATCCATCTGGAAGAATACTATGAAGAACAAAATGTTACATGGACTGCAGATGCAGATACAACCTTAATTAATCTTCAGTTACTACCCAACCTAGAAGTAATTTATGATGGGTACAGACTTAGAGAAAATAGGGTTCATGAGGCCAAAAGCATTCTATTGCCAATCTCAGAAGGCAAATTCATACACTTTGAAAAGTGTTTAATGAATATAATGTTATGTGGGTTTTTTTTTTTGGGGGGGGGGGTGTTCAGCCTTCATGGTGCCTTCATGATGCCCTTGTAATTACCGGGATCAGGGATCCAGCAAGGGTTAAAATCTAATGCACGTAAAATGTGGGCTTCCTTAAATTCCAATATATTCCAAGAGCTCTTTCCAAAAGTGCCAACATTTCCCAACATCCGCTTTCTTAAAGATCTCTTCTCTCCCTCAGCATTACAGTGTAAATGTAAGGAGCTTTCAAATTGTCCAGTATTTATTCCCTCAAATTTTAAGTGGCCTTATTACCTTCTCTCCCTCGCATCCCGCAGTACTTTGTATTCTTTTCTTTGGTTCATTTTATTAACAGTTTTGTTTTTTTTAAATGTCTTTAACTGTGCATTTGTTGGGGAAAGGATACGGGTCAGTGGCAGAATGCATATTTTGCATGCAAGAAATCTGAGGCTCAATTCCTGGCATCTTCACTTAGGGCTGGGGAACGCCCCTGTCTGCAACCTTGGGCAGCCACTGTCAGTTAGTATAGACTGCACTGAGCTAGATAGTCTGACTCAGTATAATAGAGCTTCTTTTTGATATGTGAACCCAGCACTGCAGGACTCAACCAAGACAATTTCTCCCCAAAGTGGTGTGATTCAAGATTTCCAATTGTGTCCTGAAAATCCTCCAAGCATACAGCTACATGAACATTCAAATAAGTGCATGTGTGTTAGGTCTGCAACACTTTCCCAGCCAGCACCCTTACAGCATAGTAATCATAATTCTGAAAAGGCCTTAAATTGACAGCAACTGAGTGGGAAAAATCTTGCCATAATGGCATTCTACAATTCTGAGTGACTTATCTGAAGCCGATTACAGGCAATTCTCAATTTGTGTGTGTTTGATGCATGTATGATTACAACCACTGTGTTTGACACTGGAAGAGGGCAGGGTGGAGCAGGGTGGGATTACACATGCTCCGCTGATGCGCATGATGACCCAGAATATAACCCCTATGTAAAAGGGGGGGGGGGGAGTTTGCCTGTACTTACCTGGAGAAAATCGTATATCTGAAATAACGTCCTTCCTATGATGAAAAGAAACAAGATCCTCCAGAGTGTCTGAATTTACTATTAAGAAACTTCCATCATTGAGACCTACTGCTAATGCCTTCCCGTCAGGAGAAAAACAACAAGATCTTCCCCCTGCCAAATGCAAAGAGACATATTTTAGTTCTAACTGGAGGCCTGCAGGCATTATTTTGCTGGAAAATGTGATGTATTATTATGTTGCACTTTCAAGTGTTCAAACTGTTACATGTACTTTCATTGATCCTTCATCTCTACAAGGTAAGTCAGTATGGGGAGTAATAACAATAATAATAATAATAATAATAATAATAATAATAATAATAATAATAGCAGCAAACTTCACACAACTTGAATCTAAGTTTAAATCTTTTTTACATTTTATTGTTCTAATACTAATATTATTTAATGCAATGTCACTTAGATTCTAATATGAGTGAATGGCAAAATGTTTGCAAATTTTGATGAAAAGCACCATCATCTTACCCTTCTTCAGTTTTCTAACAGCAAGCATGCAATGGCTGGGGGACAGATCCCATATTCTTAAGGTTTTATCATCACTTACAGTGGCACAAATAGGTAAATGAGGATGGGTAGCTAAACCCCAAACTTCTCCTTCCATGTGACCCTATAACAAACAAAAACAATTCAATTTAATTTGCTATATTACAAACAAGAATTAAGAATTGATTTAAAAACAACAGAGGATGCAGCCAACTTATTAAACCACACTAGAAATTATTATGAGTTTGAGGACTATAAATTACTGTATTTTATTGATTGAAAATAAAAAATCTGAACTTTTTTTCACAATGCTTCACAAGCCAATTGGCGGCCCATGGGAAGTGCTGCTCAAGGTGCTTTGAAGGCACTACCAATACCAGTAGCCTGCAAAGCCCCTTTCTGCAAGTTCCAGCTTTACCTGCCCCACACCTAGGCATGGCTAGACTAAAACAGCCTCATGGGCTTGGTGCAGGGGCAAACCTAGGCTTTAGTTCACCCAGGTCAAAGACCCAGTTTGGCACACACACACCCCACACACATTTGCGTACACACACACACACAGAGAGACTGGGAGCATCAATGGCACCCCTTTGGAGGCTTCACCTGGGGCAAAAAACCTGGCTAACCCCCACCTCGTAGATACAGCACTAGCTTGGGAAAGCTAAAGGTTCTCCACTCCTGGCACAGACATTACTATGTAACTGTTCTATATATTAAGAACTTGTACTTAAGCTTGCTTTTCCCTCCTCCCTCCCATTCCTTTTTCCTCATTATTATTATTATCATGTCTTTTTCATGGGAAGAGACCATCTTAGTAGTGATTTTTGTAAGCTGCTCTGAGAGCCTTTTAGGCTAAATGGCAGGTTATAAATGCCCCCAATAGACAATCAAACAAACCCACCTCATCCCCATCCCCTGCACAGTTTTGCCAATCTTTTAAAATGGATTTTCTTCTTCTGAAGGTGATGAACATGGGGGAAAACAAGAGAGATGACTGGACCAGTATCCAAGTTGCCAATCAGTAAGTTTGTCAAATGCTGAAGGCAGGAGAAAGCCGGAAATGTTTGTTTGTACACAGCCACAGCCTTACCACATTGATCCTAAATTGGCATTTCACACCACCAATTATGAAACATTATTATAGCAGCTGTACTTTAACATTTCAAAACTAAAAATGTTTTTAAAAGAGAGAAATATATGGTTAATATTTACTGTACCTGAACAAGCAATGTTATTGGCCCACTTTTATCAACTTCCAGTATTTCACCATTCTTTGTGCCCACTAAAATATGACCATGTCCTAATGATATGGCACGTATAGAAGGGTTATCTTCTAAAAGGAGACCTAAATGAAAATATGTATATATATATAAGAGCTCAATTTCGGATGAAATCACTATTTTAATTGGAAAGCTTATTATTTGCTTGTTTAATTTCTGACATAATCCTGGCTTGAACAGAAAATTCAGACTTCCCAGTCTCTCTCTCTTATCTTTGGCTTCTGTTATGCAATCCAGTGCACACTTACCTGGAAATAAGTCCAGTGGAATTCAGTAGAACTTATTTGGGAGTGGACATGTATGGGTTTTCTCTTTTCAATCCACTTTTAAACATCTTCCTTCTGACAGTTACAAAGGGCCATATTCTCCTCCCCCCAAGCCCCCCCCCCCCCCGATCTGCTCTGGAGGTCCAGGAGAGCCCCCAGAACAGCACATGGGGGAAGGAAAGGGAAGATTGTTTTGTCAGTCAAGCAGAGATGCTTGCATTGATAGAACCATCTCCTTAGCATGATGTACAATACAACCAAAAAACCCCACACAAATAAACGGTGTCTTAGCTGAAACTTGTTTCCAATTTTGTCTTGACCCACATGATAATATACAGAAATCAATATATAGAACAGCAATCTAAGCTTTAACAAAAGTTCAGAGGTATGATGAATGAACTAAATAAATAAATGTTACCTTTGGAGCCAGGGGCCAAGGCAGCCCTTTTGATGGCATATGTTTTGAGACACCGTTCAAAGGTGTCATCCCAAAGAGCCACAACTCCATCCTTGCCTCCAGTTACAAATCCCTGAAAACATTAGAAATATTAGAAAGTGAACAGCAGAAAAGTTCTGTGGTACAGTAAACTTTAGTATGTTATTTAAATATGAATGCTGCTCATCAATCATTCCAGCACTGCAATCTTGGACAGCATATCTATAGCAATCCTCATTATCCATACTTCTGAAGTCATGTAGAACAGTAAATAAACATGAATATGGCCAAGATGTATATTATTTAACTCAGATTAGCAGGGGTGATATTTCAGAGATGATTCCAGCTTCATTCTAAAATGTGTTAGAAATTCTATTCAAATCACCAAAAAATAGATTTAACCTTAATTGTCCTGAGAGCAGTGAGACTACCTGTGTGCTTTCAATTTATTTGCACAAGTATTACTTTAAAGCAGGCTAGTTAATTTCTTCATTGTAAAAAACATCATCCATATTAGACTGTGCAGCATTAGGGGACACTAGAATGCTTTCAAAAGCACTTCATTATATGGCAGGTGGTTCTCTTGTTAAAAAAAAAGAAGAAGAAATCTTATTGGGCCTGACAAAACACCAAGGTGTGCCTAAAGCAGCTCTTTAGATATTGGCTATACAGGGACGCAGGTGGCGCTGTGGGTTAAAGGCTCAGCGCCTAGGACTTGCCGATCGAAAGGTCGGCGGTTCGAATCCCTGCGGCGGGGTGCGCTCCCGCTGCTCGGTCCCAGCGCCTGCCAACCTAGCAGTTCGAAAGCACCTCCGGGTGCAAATAGATAAATAGGGACCGCTTACCAGCGGGAAGGTAAACGCGTTTCCGTGTGCGGCTCTGGCTCGCCAGATGCAGCTTTGTCACGCTGGCCACGTGACCCGGAAGTGTCTCCGGACAGCGCTGGCCCCTGGCCTCTTGAGTGACATGGGCGCACAACCCCAGAGTCTGTCAAGACTGGCCCGTACGGGCAGGGGTACCTTTACCTTTACCTTTATACATTTTTAAAAATACAATAAATTATTATTGATCCATTTTCAAGATAAGCTACTCACTTTTTCTAGTGCATGCATACTGAACACAGGGCCATCGTGTGCTTTCACAGTTTTTATGAGGAAGAGATCTCTCCATATGCATACATCCCCCGTTGAAGTTCCAGAAAATGACATCTCTTCTGTCCAGCCATAAACTGCACACATCATTGTATCAATCTTCCCCATTGGACCTACATAGCCCTTTTTCCCAATCAGTCCACCACCTTAAATTAAAATTAAATAATAACAATAAAAATAATTATTCGGTATCTCTATGAACCTAACTATGTATCTGTATGGGTGTAATTTTCTAAAAGATGATACAGGAACATTTTTAATGTGTGTGTCACTTTAATTTATTAAACATGCGATTTCTTTTGTTCCAAAATTGAGAGAAAATGTGTACATCAGCAAATGGACTTAGACAGCACAATAGCTCAGTTGGTAAAGCACGAGACTCTTAGAACTCAGCTAGATCAGTAAAGAAAAGGTGATTTATATGCATTGTATATGTGATATAACACTGTGCCACCAGATGTCACTGTGGAGTTCCGTTTTTCTCTACCTGTAAATTTACAAAGTGTTTAACTGAAACACTTCTTTCATGTGTTTAGATCCAGCCTCAGGGTTGTGGGTTCAAGCCCAATGTTGTGCAAAAAGATTCTTTCATTGCAGAGAGTTGGACTAGATGACCCTCATGGTCTCTTCCAACTCTACAATTCTATGACTGTAGTCCTATGCACACTTAAGGATAAGATAAGAACATAAGAGCTCTGCTGGGTCAGACCAAAGCAACTTGTTTTCACAATGGCCAAACAGATGCCCATGGAAAGCCTGCAGGAGAGGAGCACAGGAGCACTCTCTCCTCTTGTGCTCCCCAGCAACTGATATTGAGGCATACTGATAGTCTTCACCATGAGTTTGCCTAATCCTCTGTTAAAGTCATCCACGATGGTGGCCACTACTACAAGAGAGATGCAAATAATTAATTTGACTTGTCTTACCTGCTCTTCGCCAGAATTTTATGTGTTTCATTCCAGCTGTAAGAAGTTTATCAGGCATGTAGGGGTTAATCTTGACAACAAATATCTTGTCTTTGCTCCCCCTAGAACAATATACAAAATATTTTGACTTTTGATTTGTGGGGAAAGCTTTCTCCGTGGCAATAAAGTTAAGGAAAACAAAAATCTTGGGTTGGACCAGATGAGCTTTGAGGTCCCTTCCAACTCTACCATTCTATGAATTGTTCACACTCAGTAGTGAATCGATGTGTTGGGGAAAATGGAAGAACTGTCTATTTTTTACTTTTAAAAACATGAAGATTGATCCAGCACAATGCAGTGTTTTTTTATTTATTTTATTGTATGCATGTGAATTAAATGGTTCACAACGATTATATTCAGTTATATTTCAATAACTTTTTCAAGAGGTTTGGATCATGTTTACAATACAGTTAGGGTATAGTCTGGTATGGTAGACTCTGAAACACTACTTTCACTAGCCTATATTCAGTACAGTATTAAGAATACCTCTGCTCTATTAACACTATATTTTTACTTAAAAAAGTTCACAAACTCATGAATCAGAATACACAATCGTGTTGAGAAATAGCAGTATGAAGTAGTTTCTCAGCCTGCTAAGAAACAGTTATCTATGTCTGCATTAAATGATGCTGTCAGGGGCTCAGGAGCAGAGGCACAGGGAAGAGAGGAGGTGGAGAGCGAAGGGGAAGAATCCGAGGGGAGCGTAGGAGAAGAGGACAGTGGACCGAGGGATTCCATGAGCCTCTCCAGCGAATCGGAAGATTCACAGAAGGGGGCGCCAGTGGCCAGGGGTAGGGGGTTCCCAAGGGGGACACCCCAGGAGCAAGGGGGCAGCAGGGACTCCCAGAGCAGTAGTTGGAAATCAGGACCAGCTTCCCCACCAGAGCAGAGTGGGGGGGAAGAGTCCCAAGTATCGGGGCCAGTGCATTCCCCACCAGGGAGAGAAGATGAGGCAGGGCTGACCACGCCTCCATCAGAAAGTCGGACAACGGAGGGGAGGTCAGATCCGGCCAGTATCCCGGAAGAGGGAAGCAGTGACCGAAGTAGTGTAACGGTTAGGAGAAAGGTCACTGGGTTGGCGCGAGAGGCAAGTTCAAATGTACAGGAGCGCGGGACAGCAGAGAATGAGGATTGGGAACCGGGTCCTAAAGCCCGCAGGAGGCAGGGGGAGGAGCTAAGCGACTCAGCGTCGGAAGAGTCCAGAAAGGGCAATGCCCCAGCGGGCAGGAGGACCCAGAAGAGGAGAGAGCAGCGGAAAAGGTGGAGCAGGGCTAGGATCTTAAACTGGTGTCAGAGGGGAGGAGACTCAGACGGGACTTCGCCGATCTAGGGTTTAAGATGTAGGGCTGCGCGCTGTGGCTTTGAAATGAAAATTGAACTTCAATAAAGACTTTTGTACATTACGACAGCCTAGCGTTGGTCCTCTGTGAGCTGGGACCTAGAGGCAGCTCTGACAGATGCATATAATACCTTCCTTTGTTAATAATAAAGGCTATAAGACTTCTGACCATCACAGTGGTGATGAGTTATGGTGACTTCTAGTATCAGCCCTTTTATTCATATTATTTACTCACTTTGTGGACTCCACCTTTTGGTCAGGGCCCAGATCCACAAGATGGCTATTAAATGAAACACCATGTATCAGAGTGCAGATATGGTTATCTTCTTGCACTTATTGGAGTGGGGGCGCAAAAGTATGGCTTCCCACTGGGTACTCTTATCCTACATCTGGGAATGCAGGACTTTTGTGAGTGGGTCCAATGAACATACAGTCAAACCTCCATTGTTGAACGTAATCCGTTCCAGAAGACCGTTCGACTTCCAAAATGTTCGACAATCGAAGATCAAAGGGCAGTTGGCAAAATCAATGGAGAAAAAAAGAGAAAAAAACTCCCTGGAAGCTGTTTTGCTTCCAAAAATCATTTGAAAACCAGAGCAGTTACTTTCGGGTTTTCAGCATTTGGGAGATGAAACGTACAATAACGGAGACGTTCGGGAATCGAGGTTTAACTGTATAATGTGCATATAAAGTCAAAATGCGCTTTCAATTCCTGGATTAAATGTAGGGTATCATTCATGCAATTCACACCTATGCCCTAGGCATGCTGTACAGGGGTCAGCAAACTTTTTAAGCAGGGGGCCGGTCCGCTGTTCCTCAGACCTTGTGGGGGGCTGGGCAATACTTTGAAAAAAATATATGAACGAATTCCTATGCCCCACAAATAACCCAGAGATGCATTTTAAATAAAAGGACACATTCTACTCATGTAAAAACACACTGATTCCTGGACTGTCCGCGGGCGATTGGGCCAGATCCGGCCCCAGGCCTTAGTTTGCCTACCCATGTGCTATATCCGCACTTTGCTGTCCAGTGGCTCAAGAAGACACAACCTCACTTTCACACTGTGTATAGGTGAAGGTCATTCAAACCTCCTCAAGAGTACTTGTACTTTTCATCCTGGCCACTTATGCCTTGATTTGTTTCCATAATTAAGCTAAACTCTTACCTGACTGATGAAAGCTTCTCTCCTTTTCTCCAGTCCCAAAGAACAATAGTGTGATTGTCATCTATTCCAACGGAAGCTAACCGTTTGCCATCCGCTATAAAAGAAAATTATAAGAATGATGGGCATAATCATAATTCTGTAATCAGGAGGATATGTTAATGTCTATGGAAATCTCCTTCATGTTCAAATCCTCATTCTCACTCATTTTTGTATCTAAGCAGGAGCTATGTTGATTAGGGTATACTCTGTATACCCATATTTATTCTTTCCATGTCTTTTTCATGTTCATTAGGAATATCACTCATTACCACTTTCCCAGAGTCCCTCCAAAATTGGACGTTTGATTTTCCATTCCCTCCTTTCTAGGCTTTCTACATACTGACTAGCAGTCACTGGACACTATTAAAATATATATCAAAACATATATATATAGGCCTTTGATCTGTATGGAGTCAACTGGTTCTGAATGGACTGTACTCTCCTAGAGTTAGGCAAATGAGTACCAAAGACAGGGACATTCCAGTGCTGGCCACAAATTTGTGTAATATGACCCCCACCCCAACCTCAAAGGACACAGGGCACCTTTATTAGTGACTTTTACCACAATCATTTTTCTTCAAGCCTAAATCAGAATTTCTACAGCATAATGAGAGGAAAGCCTGAAAATGAGGCTAATCTCCTCAAAGCAAAGAGCAAAATATTGCAGTTGTTCTTATAGCAATGTAATAGTGATCTATTCTTAGGACCTAAAAAGCTGTGTCACATTTCCAACAACTATAGTTTCCAAGTCAAAAGATGATCAATCATAAATACCTGAAAAGTCAACAGCACAAACACCATATTGATGATAGCCCTTTAACACAGACAGTGGTTTGATTGTCTCTGTATCCCAAATATGGATTGAGCAATCACGACCAACCTTAAACAAAAGAGATTGAACACCTTATGCAGAAAGAAAACTAACCAACTAAAAAAATTCCAAGAGGTATAATGCTTATTTGTCCATAACATCCATTTCATGTTTCTTTCACATGGTTATAACACTAATTTGGATACAAGAAATAAAATTATGGTTCACAGGTCTCAGACTATGTTCTTATTCTGAATGTTAGCTATGTGTATAAAGAAGCAGAAATATGCAGGACTATTAAAAGAGCACCCTTTTCACCTTTGTTTAATCAAATTGGGGTTAATTCAACTGAATTCAATCTTTTGCAAAATGTCACATTTTATCAGTATCTTCATCAAGCACATTCTATACTATAGCTACAAATATGAATGCTCCTATTTCAGATATTCTATAAACACTAGCCATTCTATACTTCAGTAGTTCCAGTGTCCACACGAGGGCACTAATGTACACGCAGCTGCTTTAGCATACTTTGATGTAAGTCATGTAATGAGAAATCTCCCAAAAGAGGAATACAGCATTCCTCTATATAGAAGAAAGCAGGAAAACTCTTGCAGGGAGAAGTATGCAGTAGTGCATGATGCAGGTATAAAGATTTTGCAGAGGGATAGTAGTCATGTTAGTCTCTTGCAGGAAAAATGAAAGATATTTTTGTTAGTCTTTAAAGTGCCACAAGACTTTGTTTCACACTTCCAGCATAAGCTCTTTCATAGTTGAATAAATCTATGCCTACTTGTTTTTACTCAAGTAACCAAGCTGAAACCTGTCTTCTACAACTGTACTGCTTTCACATGCTTTTCACAGAGGCATATTCCACAGAATTATGAAATATAAATTTATAAGCTCACTAAAACAACACAGGATTTCTAGTTCTCCTAAACATGAATCCTACCTGGCCTGTTGCCACATAGTCCTTTAAGGGATGAATAGCAAGACACAGAATATCATCATCATGACCCAAATAAAAACGTTGTGTGTTCTGCTGCCGATTGTATACTACACCCACTGCTGCAACATGGTACACAATTTCTCCAGTCTGAGTGTAAAATAAATTACTGCGACAGTCATAGCCTCTGTAACTAATAAAACAGTTAGACATTTAGGCATCATGACACAGTACAATCAACTAAATATTTTTGTTTTTATAGTTACATACTGCAAAATGATTTTGATAGTTCCATCAAAAGTACTCCAAAAGAATAAAAATATCTCTAGTATGGGAGAACAGTAAATCAGGCAAGGTTACATCAACAATTTCCCCCTTCAAGTGATAATTGTAGGAGGCATAAAGAAATTTGAAAATAACTTGTATGGTTAAAAATATATTTCAATGTTTTTCTCTGTTTCTGGAGGATAAACTAAGAATATTATGTAGCTGGTCCTTTAAAATGTTTATTTATTTAATTAAATATTTAATAGTTATAATCTGCACTTTCATAAATTATAGTAAAAAAACTTAAAACATACAAAATGTAATAAAAGCAGTTCATAAATATCAATAAAACATATTTTTTAAAAAACACCAGTAGATACAGGTTGGTTGTAAAAAGAAATTGATGTTGTGAAGGCCTCTATGAGCAATACAGTTTTCATAAGATATCTGAAAGGATGCAGGGGCAGTTCCTGCCAAACCTATACTGGTAAGGGCCAGGCTGCCACTAAAGGCTCAGTGCCTAATGAAGGCCAATTGAACTTCAAGGGTGTGTTCTGCTTCTTTCTCCCATTTCTCATAGAACTAGTTACTCCAAATTAACCATTTACTAGAAGAATGTCCAGTTAACCCTTCCTTAACCTACAGAAATTAACCATTTACTAGAAGAATCCTTAATTTGTCCTAGTGATTCATTGAATCCAAGCATTAGAAAAACAAAACTTTCACAAATCTAGCAAATTCTTTAGTTATGATATTCAGAAAGCTGCAACTGAATTTCTCTGTCTTGTGCATAGGTTTTTGTTTTTTTAAAGGATAAATATTACTGCATATGGGGAGGGTTTGAAATGACCTCATGGTGCTGGAAGAGAAAGGTTTAAAGTGTTCTACCCTGCATCATTTCCCCTAGTTATATCCCCTCCCCAAAAAACTGCTATTTACCCTCAGGGCAGATCAGGTATAATACATTTTCCCAGTATGGTCTTTCTATGTTTTCACCTGCAAGCAAATAGTACTTTTTTGGGGAAGGGGGAGATTTAAATCAGAAAAAAATGGAGTTTGAGGGAAGGAGACATACGTTCCCCTCAGCACTGTGGTCCCAATCCAAATGGCCCCATGAACGCTTTCGTGTTTTTCTAAAAATAAAAAGTGGCATATCCAATCACAGATCACATCTAGTTTGGCCCTTAAATGTCTAAATCCATGTAAAACGAAATAATCTGATTTGCTTGCTTTTAGGCAAAAAGATAAATTTACAAACCCATGAACAAAGTGTAATCTTATACTATTGATTGGAGCCCGTTCTCTTCTTTTTGAAGCTGCAGTTTTTCGTTTTTCTTTGCATTGCTCTTTAAGCTGAGGTAGATCTTCTTTGTAAACCTTAGCAGAGAATATAAAGTTCTCTGTAATTGTGCATATTTGAAAAGCAAATCTCTCTGAGGAATAGAGGTTGATAGATAATTTTCTTAGCTTCCTACATGAACTGCATATGCCACATGGTTGCAATATTAGAACTGAAACTTTGATTTTTCTGTTACTATAATAGTATCAGAGTATTTGGACATAATATAATCAGAGTATTTGGACAATCTTTCTACTAGCTCCAGAGGTTTAAATGAGAGAGTTCATAAAACCCATTGGTAATATTGGACAGCATTAAGATGACCCACAGCTCTGCTGAAGCAATTCCGCTGCAGCAACTGGACATACAGCCATGTCTCAGCAAACCTAAACGTAACAGGGAACCAGTATACTGCATGAAATATGAGTGGAGCAACAACTGCCAATGCTGGTTGCAACTGATTAGAGCAATTATAATAACACCTGGTAAAACAGGAAGCCATAGGGTGCCGCTGTTGTTTTCTAATATCATTATTTGTTTATTGCTGTTTTCATATTAAACTCTGTAAAACACCTTACAAAGTTTAAATTATAAGATGAAGTACAAATTTTTAACATACCAGAAGCTGGCTCCTCTGCTTGCTTAACTTACCCACCCACCCTTCTAAACCCTTGCCAACCCTTCTCACTGTACCCTTGCCAGAGCTCTCCTCCCTGTACATCAGGGGTGGGGGACATTTTTGGCTCCTGGGCCGGATCTGGTTTATTTCAGCATTCGGCCCTCGGCCCTCATCTGCTTTTGGGAGCTTATGGTTCCAGGCCATCAGCTACGATAACTGTTCTGATCAGTTCTAATACAGTCTGTGAGTTTTGTGGTGTCAACATTCTATAATCCAGATATACACAGGGTTTGTTGCAGCAGGGTGCATTAGCATATTTATGTTTATAATGTAAGACAATACCTGTCGACGGTATGTGATTTGTGTCTCTTGTTCAATTTCAGAGTCCAGCTCTGGAACATCCGATTGATCAGAATCAGATTCTTCACTATTAGAGTCAACGAGGCTTTCTTTGATAGATAGAGAAATAAATAAATAAATAAATAAATAAATAAATGAGTAGGTATTGAAAACAGCAGATACAACGTAAAGGTAATAAAATTACTCAGTTAACTGCACAGTCCTAAGCATGGTTACTGAAAACAACTGTGATATATATATGCCTAAATAAAAAAATAGTAATTTCCCACCACTTGTACTCAATGGTCCAGGACCAAAACAACAGAAAACAGAAAGTCAAACCAAAACTGAGAAAACATTGGAGTATTTACAGTCATCCAGATCAAGAAACAGAAGTCCCAACCATCACTGTAAAACACATATCACTAACAATATTTTCAATTATTTTCCAACTCGTATCAAATGATGCATCACTCACCTTGTGGTGCTATGTGAAGAGCATCCTTCAGCTTCCTTTCAGGAACAAATTTCCACTGGAAAACAGAATGGTCTGCTCCACCAATAGAAATAACCCACTGATAATCATGTGACCATCTGACATTTGTCACGTGTGCTGAATGACCAAGGTATTTCTTAAATTTTGCCCCTATTTTAAAAAAAATGGTTTTATTATGTGTCAAATTATGTATCAATTTAAAGAGTTGTTTTACACCATGGCTTATAACCAGTTGTGCCTTGCCCAAGAAGATATATGCTTTTGGTTATGCAAGAGGTGAGTCCCAATTTCTGCTAATGGTTCCTCTGCAGTTTCATTCCATCAATATTGTCCCTGAGGGGCACCTTAATTTTCAGGTTTTCCAGGCAAATGTACTGGGGTGGAGGAGGTAGGAAAACCTCATTGCACAAGTAAAAGTCTGCTCAAGGTTTGTAGTATCCCACTGAGTATATTGCAGAATATCTGACATGCCAGCCCAGTCAGTTACAACTGTGCTACTTTGTTAAACGAGAGCAACAAACTATCTTTATCAACCATTGCTGTTTTGTATATGAAACCCTTTTCAGCCAGTCAAGGATATTTGACTGTAACATCCCCCCCCCTCACTTCCACCATACCCTTTTACTATGTGGAAAACAGAATGCGACATCTGGACTTGGGGGGCTTATCTGACTGCAGCATCTCATTGACCCCAAAATCTGACCCCAAAATCTCTTATCTGAAACATAAACAAGGGTCGCAAATGCTAACAGTCATTTGGATAAGAAAAAAATTCCACTATTATTTTAAAAGTTTTTTTCCCCTCCATTTAAAAGGCCAGATTCTAACTTACGAGAACTTTCCATCCTGGGTATTCTGTTATTTACATTCCAAGCACACACTAAATAATTACCTTTTCTTAAACAAGGATACCGAAACAATTTTACTATTCCATAGTCATCAGCTGTAACTAGAACTTGGCCCATAAAATTTGCATCCACAGAATTGATATCATTGATCTCTGAATATTTAGGCCATATTCCATTAACTTCAAGGCCTGCAACTGAAGTCCATGAAGCCCACTGGACACCTTTTAACTCATCCTTATTCATCACTTCTTTTCCACCTAGATATAGAAAGATACTTGTTTAATCATTCACTCAATTTATACGGGCAATTAACATATTAACTGGATTGTATTCAATATTGCACAAGGAGAAGGCTGCTTGTGCAACCAATTCTTCCCCCTCCCTTCCCTGCAGCCCATCATACCCCTGCCCCCATAAAAGCCTCTCTAGAGGGATATGTCTTATGGAAGTGCAGTAGGAGGAAGGAACTGGTCAAAATCAGTTATCTTCTGCAAGCAGTCTAAGATTCCTCTGCCCACTGATTAAAATTGTTTGGAGAGAAATGACTAGCTGCAGTCACTACAACTACTTTACCAGGAATGTGCTATGTTATAATAGCATTAGGCAACCTAAGCACAGAACTCACTACCTATTTTCTTGAATAATTGTAATAGTAGTAACAAAAAAAATTCCTTCCAGTAGCACCTTAAAGACCAACTAAGTTAGTTCTTGGTATGAGCTTTCGTGTGCATGCACACTTCTTCTGAAGAAGTGTGCATGCACACGAAAGCTCATACCAAGAACTAACTTAGTTGGTCTTTAAGGTGCTACTGGAAGGAATTTTTTTTGTTTTGACTATGGCAGACCAACACGGCTACCTATCTGTAACTGTAATAGTAGTAGATTATCTCACCAGGCATCCTGTAAAAAAGCCTTTTTCCACTGCCATCATTGGTCTGCAAGTGTTTGCTGTCCAATGACCAATCCATATGAGTGATGAAACTTGTTGATCCAATACACTCTCCAACCTTTTTGTACCGCTGAACAACACCATAAATATCAACAGAACTGTCATTAGAGCCAACTGCAAGGAAATTTCCATCTGGTGAGTATTTTAATTCATGAATAGCTTCTTTCCTATCTTTAATATGAACAACCTCTGTCATATCTCTGTAACACAGAAAAAGAAAAATATATAGTTTAGTCATTGTCTGTGTACAAAGAAATCCATCTTTACTCCCATCAAGTGAAGAAAAGCCTTGCAAATGGAATATCTACTTAGCAGTGCAATATATAATATACAGCTGAGGCATCTACACATTAATAAGGAAGCCTCTATTTACATGTGGCGCAGGTGGCGCTGTGGGTTAAAGCCTCAGCGCCTAGGGCTTGCCGATCGAAAGGTCAGCGGTTCGAATCCCTGCGGCGGGGTGCGCTCCCGCTGCTCGGTCCCAGCGCCTGCCAACCTAGCAGTTCAAAAGTACCTCCGGGTGCAAGTAGATAAATAGGGACCGCTTACCAGCGGGAAGGTAAACGGCGTTTCCGTGTGCGGCTCTGGCTCTGGCTCTGGCCAGAGCAGCGATGTCACGCTGGCCATGTGACCCGGAAGTGTCTCCGGACAGCGCTGGCCCCTGGCCTCTTAAGTGAGATGGGCGCACAACCCCAGAGTCTGTCAAGACTGGCCCGTACGGGCAGGGGTACCTTTACCTTTACCTTTACTTACACATTTGCCCATCTGAGGACTCAGATTACAGCAGAATGCCTATGGGCTTGCATTAAAATATAGTTTGCACACATTTCTTCAAATTATTGAACAACACCACAAAAATCATATATCTTCAAAAGTGCCAGCCTTATGTGGATACAGGGGCACACGTGTATTCACAAACAAATGCATTACAAATAAGTCCAAATGGAAAAATTTATCTGGCACTGATGCCATGCTAGCAGGTGGCAGAATTTTACAATTCATTGTAAAAGCAACTTAATGGCAAAGTTTATCTTTGTTTAAATGTCTCCAATGCATAACCTACCTAACTCGAAGTACTGTGAAGGAACCGTCTTTCATTCCAAGTGCAAGATGAATTCCATCAGTGCTAACAGCTGCACAACGAATTGGCTCTTCCATATTGCACCGTGCAATCAATGCATGATCTATAAGGCTCCATATTCTGCAAGAAAGTATTCGGGGTAAACAAAATACAATTATCATACATGCAGAGAAAAATGTAGTGGGTTGTCTCATCTTTTTAAAAAATACCCCCCCCCCCCCCCAAAAAAAAGCATATGACTTATATTCATTAGCACCCTGTACTCCAAGACTGGATTGAGGCCCAGATCCAATTCACACATGCCCAAAACATTTCTGAGTGTCACAGAGCATTCAGAACCTAATATGACTGGCTGTATGGCAAGGTGCCATCTAACTATTTTATCAGGCTGCAGAACCATTTTCATCTAGCACACAGTCAACTGTTTTATTATATTGCCAAGGTCAGTCTCACTGCTATTTTAAGATTTAAAACACAGTAACATTACTGAAGTCACACTGGCACCCCTGGGGCTTTAGCACAATTGTTTCCATAATTTGATGACAGGGCTATGCAGTTGTCTAAAATTTTCTTAAGTGGCCAGTCATTTTACTTATTTTTCTGTAATGATTTTAAAAGCTTTTTATCTTTCTGCACACAGTCCTGATGTTTTGTGAGGATCATATGTAAATACTTTGATGAATAAAATACATGTAATAATCATTTACTTAAATGTGATATCTAAAACTTAAGGTGCATATTTTATACCAAAGCAGCAGATTATAACTTATCACAAATGCCAAAAAATGGTTTTGTATTTTAGAATTAAAAGTATGTTTTACTGTAGATGCTCTTGTGTCTTTTGAGAATCCATGGGAACTAACCTGACTGATCGATCATCACTTCCCGTCATGGCCAAAGGTTTTGTAGGATGAACTGCCAGGGCCCAAAGCTCCCCTTCACAGTGCCCTTGCATAATAAGAAAAGGCTTATTGCGTTCATGCACCACAATCTCAAAGATTTCACTGTCTTGTGTTCCAACTAGTATATGATCTCCTCGCCAACAAACACTTCTCACAGACAGACCTGTGGAAAGTAAGTATGCAGCTTTTACTATACATATGTTTACCAAAGAAAAAATTACTGTGAAATCATAAAATATTCCTGAATAATGTTCCTGAAAAAATGGAAGAAAGTTAATTAAATCACATAGTACACATTGAGGCAAGCCCCCTTTTACCCCAAATGACAAATTTTATTTTTACATTACAATAAATAAAAATTAGAGGTCTGCAGTAATGTTTTGGCTAGCACTACTTTGCTCATAAGTTAAGTCCAACTGAATTTAACTTTATCTGTGCCTTGCACTTTGTTAAAAGGGAATGGAGGAGAAACTATAACTGCATCAACCCTCCTTCATCAGTCTATCCTATCCTCAGCTGTTGTCACAATCCTTACAAATAAACCATTTGCTATTTATTTCAGAAGAAGCTTCAAGGTTGCTCATGCTAGAGTATGCAAGTTTCTTTACGATTCTACCACAACCATTTAGGACCATATTGACTGATGGGAGTGTGCTGTGGAAGCTTCTGCTCCTTTTTCTTTTATGGAGATCATGTATGAGCTGGGAGAAACTCATGATCCTATGGACAGTCATATGGGAGTAAGCTCAGTTGAATTCAGTAGAACTTATTTCAAGTAAACATGCACAGTAATTAAGAATCTCTCTCTTTCTTCGCCTGTTTCTTGCTGTCTCTTCCTCTTTCTGACACGTGCCATTTATAGCAGTACATGCAGGTCCTGCTTACTGAACACAATGAGTTCCCTGGAAATCATTTGTTAGGCGAGCATTCCTATGGGAACACATTGACCGAAACTTACCCTGCAAGACCACTATAATAATAATAATAATAATAATAATAATAATAATAATAATTATAAACGCGGGTGGCGCTGTGGGTAAAACCTCAGTGCCTAAGACTTGCAGATTGTATGGTCGGCAGTTCGAATCCCCACGGCGGAGTGAGCTCCTGTCGTTCGGTCCCAGCTCCTGCCCACCTAGCAGTTCGAAAGCACCCTTAAGTGCAAGTAGATAAATAGGGACCGCTTTATAGCGGGAAGGTAAACGGCTTTTCCGTGTGCTGTGCTGGCTCGCCAGAGCAGCTTCGTCATGCTGGCCACGTGACCCGGAAGTGTCTTCGGACAGCGCCAGCTCACGGCCTCTAGAGCGAGATGAGCATGCAACCCTAGAGTCGGATACGACTGGCCCGTTCGGGCAGGGGTACATTTACCTTTACCTTTTTACCCCCACCCATCTGGCTGGGTTTCCTCAGCCACTCTGGGCAGCTTCCACAGAGACCAAAAATACACTAAAATGTCACACATTAAAAACTTCCCTGAAGAGGGCTGCCTTAAGACGTCTTCTGAATGTCAGGTAGTTGTTTATCGCTTTGACATCTGGTGGGAGGGCGTTCCACAGGGCGGGCACTACTACCGAGAAGGCCCTCTGCCTGGTTCCCTGTAGCTTTGCTTCTCGAAATGAGGGAACCGCCAGAAGGCCCTCGGCGCTGGACCTCAGTGTCCGGGCAGAACGATGGAGGTGGAGACACTACTTCGGGTATACTGGGCCGAGGCCGTTTAGGGCTTTAAAGGTCATCACCAACACTTTGAATTGTGCTCTAAACACTTTGAATTGTGCTCTAAATGCATGGGTCTTCTCACCACACAGTGCCACTACTGTGCAAAGAGAAGTTTTAACATTGCACTCCATACACAGACATCCATTAATATAGGCCCCTGCTCACATGACATACAACATCCATAATACTCTGAAAATCCACACCAGTGTTGCTGTTCTGGAGTAGGGCTATGAAGGACAATGGGCAATGAAAAAGGTATTCCTTTGATAATGTAATTAAAATACTGTTTTGTTTTGTTTTGTTTTACCTTTATATCCCTGGTCTGTTTCCCTGAGATCAATCACAGTAATTGGTTTAAAATTTAAATCCCAAAGGCGAACACAGCCATCCCTGCCACCAGTAGCAAAGCCTTCTTCACAGGCATTCATGCTGAAAATTCCTGCCTAAAGAGGAGTAAAGAGCATATTTAAGTATGCACACAACTTGTATTAATGATGATATTTCTTTTAAAAAAATCACATGAGACAAAATATTTTTCCTGTGTTTTCCTTTAGAATATGCTATGTGTTTATACAAATAACAGACTCTTGTCTTTAAAAAATAATAATCAGAATTTGAAAAGAACAACTACATAAAACTCTTATCTGCTTTTCTAAGAAAGCCTGCTTGTGAATGCAACTAGACCACACAACTGCAAAATATATCTGACAGTTTCACTTAATTGCTGTGTAACCACGTAGCTGAACGATTATTCAAATTGTTGTCTGCACCTTCCAAATGCTGGTGTCTGACTGATCCAATATTGTGACACATGACCTTCATGATCAGGTAATTTTTTTCTTTAATTAAATTAAATTCATATCAAGGCAATGCACCTCAAAAAATTTTATTCCCTTTAATCGCCATGACTGGAAAGAAGCTAATCACAGATCCACTAACACAACTACATGCAAACTCAGTGAAAATAATACAACAATAGAAGTTAAAATGTTATGCATATGAGTCCACACTTCTGTGAGTACCCAAGCCTGAGCCTTTCTCACCACTCTAGCTGTGTGAAAATGCTGCCCTTAAGAGTTGCTGCCAAAAAAGGCCCTCTGTAGTGTCCCTTTTAAGGAGTCTGAAACAAAGTCCAGAAACATAATCACCATCACAGGGAGATCAGGCAGTCTGCTCTCTTCCCCATGTCATCCTCCTGTCTGGATTGAGAATGTCCTTTAGGAACATAGTAAGTATAAGAGGACCCTGGTGGATCAAGCCCATGGCCCATGTAGTCCAACATCCTGTTCTCACAGTGGCCAACCAAATGCCTGTGAGAAACCAACCCTTTCCCCTCCTTTGTTTTTCAGCAACTGGTGTTAAGAAGCATTGCTGTGAAGGCAGAGGATAGCAATCATGGCTAGTAGTCAGTGATAACCCTCTCCTTGATGAATATATCAAATCCTCTTTTAAAGCCTTCTAGATTGCTAGCCATCACTGCCTCCTGTGGGAGATAGTTCCATAGTGTAAATATGCGCTGCATGAAGAAGTACTCCCAACATTCAGTTTCATTGGAAGTCCATGAGTTCCATTCTGGTTTACACTTGTAAAGAGAGACAGCAAAACAATGGATGTTATGTGTTGGCTCACAAGAGGGTTAAAGCACTCATTTAAGTTTGCTATATTGTTTCCACTTATATTTAATTAAAACTTGCCCAAGCAACATGGTGATGTTTTATACAGGGTGCCTGTTATCTGACCTCAGCTTTGGCTTCAATCCACACAACTTGAGTATTCACCTCTGTTAAAGAATACTGAAATAAATTATTCACCCACTAAGGAGGTGTAGTATATACATTCCTCATATAAAAGTCCTACCAAGTGTAACCATGCAAGACCAAGATCGTTATTGTTTACTTGTTTCCTGTTTTTTATCCAGTTCCCGAAATGGATCCATTTTTAAAATTCTAAATCCAAAAGATTTCATATGTTGATACACAATACACTATTCTATAGCTTGGGAAGGTCACTCAATACTTTTGCATTTATTTCAGGTTACATTACTGCTCTAAAACAAAGCTGCTCTTGAAGACCATAGAGCAGTATAGAGTATATAAGTTTAAAGCATGCTACAACAGTGGTTTATGGGACGCAGGTGGCGCTGTGGGTTAAAGCCTCAGCGCCTAGGACTTGCCGATCGAAAGGTCGGCGGTTCGAATCCCTGCGGCGGGGTGCGCTCCCGCTGCTCGGTCCCAGCGCCTGCCAACCTAGCAGTTCGAAAGCACCTCCGGGTGCAAGTAGATAAATAGGGACCGCTTACCAGCGGGAAGGTAAACGGCGTTTCCGTGTGCGGCTCTGGCTCGCCAGAGCAGCGATGTCACGCTGGCCACGTGACCCGGAAGTGTCTCCGGACAGCACTGGCCCCTGGCCTCTTAAGTGAGATGGGCGCACAACCCCAGAGTCTGTCAAGACTGGCCCGTACGGGCAGGGGTACCTTTACCTTTACCTTTACAACAGTGGTTCAATATATATATTTATATTTCCATCACAGGTTTGGCAGTGAATGCTTACAATGTTATCTTTCCCACAACTGCTTGGATTGTGGACCGTGTGTGTGTGTGTGTGTGTGTGTGTGTGTGTGTGTGTGTGTACACATACAACACAGACATAAATTCAAGTTTTTAAAGCCCACTTATTCCAGCTTTCATTTTGTTGGTAGTTTTAGGATGATGCAATGGCATTACTTTTAAATTGGCTGCAGTGGTGAGACGTTTGCTTGTGAAACATTGAATGTTGGCCCATGTTTTTAAGACTTTTTGGTACCTCGTAAAATATTAAATGGGTTTCATGAAGTGGTGTTCCTCTTCCCATTGTTCTGAACCTATTTACAGGTTATGTGGAATGAAGAATGATGAAAAGGAACATCTTCCTCTCTCCTTTTTGCAGAAAAGACATATGCTAAGGTTCAAATACTGAAGAGGGCCCTATGCAGTGTCTGTATGAAATACTACATAACAGCCATATGCAAGCTACTCTGCTGTTTGCAAGGAAAACCAGGATATAAAATACAACCCATCAATGAAATGTCACCACACTATGCTTCCATAAATTGCACACAGGTGTTCAGATGAAAATTATATGGAATAACTCTCTCATTGGGAGTTGTGAATAGCTGTGCTCCTCAATTTGCACACAAATCCATCAGTCTTGCCTTTCCCCTACCGAGAGTGAAGCAATAACATCCTGGGAGTAGCACACAAGTCATACAGATACAGCTGAAGATTCCTTCCTGAACACCAATGCACTTAGCCTTCAGCTATCCCAGATAAATAACCCATAAACATCAATCTGCAAGATGAGGAAAGACTGCAAACGTGTCCTAATTTCTGCATTTTCTGGTATATTCAGCCAGAAACTTATGAAAGGGTCTGCCAGAAGTTAAATTGTGACACTCAATATCTGATAAAGTCCCCTGCATTTGTTAACCAAAATGCAATCCATTTAGAAATCTGTGTATGTCACACAAAATCTTAATTTATCGGTATTTCACTGGTCAATCAGTTTTCATATGAAAATGATACTTACAGCATGAGCTCCTTGTATGGTTCGGATAAGGTTGATTCCTTTCCATACATATATATCTCCATTAAGTGCACCAGAATACGTTACTTCATCTCTTGCACAGGCGAGGCACAATATAGTTTGGAGATCACCAGTCTTACCAAAAACACCACGCTTTGGTGTCAATGAATTGCCACATAAACTCCAGAACTGCAAGATAAAGTGATTTAATGTAAACCACACAGAACATTTTAAACAATTACAACTAAAAGTTTTGTGATGTAACTATATACAATTCCTAAATTTTCCACACCACAGACCACTTGAAAATTGCTGAGGTTCTTGATGGACAATCTAATTATTGGGAATCTGAGGTGAGATACCCACGCAGTGGAAGTTGGTCCCAGTACCAGTCATCACACAGAAGCAGCTTAAAGTACCAAAAGTTTACTGTTGCAGAAGATTAGGCTCAGTAAAACAGTTCTGGATGTAGATACAGGTATTATAGATACATACAAAGTATCTTCGTTGCTCACAGACTAACTACAGAGCTGACATTCATTAATCACAGATAAAGTCAGGGCACTGGGCTGTTACCATAATGGCTGGCTTGGCTGACCTTGCATCTGTGATTACCTCGTTCATGGGGTGATTTACACTCATGAAGGAAATCAACCCATTCACATGTCCAGTTACTCCAACAGACATTGCACTTCATGCTTCAGTTCCCCAACTCCACTTAATGGACAGCTGTTTGTGGAGGGAAGGCAAACTGAAGCATGATAATGTCACAATATAGTAGACATTATGAGGAAAGTTGAAAAAAGTAGTCACAGAGCTGCTATTATTGATAGTAGCTATGTGGGTCTAGTAACATCGATGTGTGCACTGATGCTATGCAGCATTTGCCCCCTTGTTTCATAAGGAGCACAAAAAAGAGATTTACAACTTTATTCCAGTAGCAATTGGCAGAACAGGGGCATTTACCTGACCTTTCATCATCTGCATTGCTACAGCTTACTAGGAAGAAGAGGGATGATGTAGTGGTGAGGCTGGCATGATGCAGGAGTGGACTGGCTCTACTGGTGCATTTGCACCATGTCAACACTGCAGTGCCTTGCCCCTCCTTCGCTCCCTTCCAGTAAGCTGCAGAAGCAGCACTGATGGGAGCTTAGGTAAATTTACCCCCCAACCCCTGGCTACTATGGTGTGATCTGATGCATGTTGCCTTAGCCTAGAAGATGAGCTCAATGTGATTTACAGTCAAATCAGGGATCATATAACTCCAGATGTAGGTTGCAATCCTAACTAACCACATTTCCTGAAAATAACAAACTCTAGTTGTAAACTAACATGATTTGCTGGTCAGATTTACACCTTTGTTTAGGAAATGTATGTAGCAGTATCAATGAAAATGTTGATTTAAACCTGCCTTTTTCTTGCTCTGAACTGAGAATTGACTTGCCCAAGGTCATCCAGTGAACTTCATACTTGATTGGGATAATAAATGCAAGCTTCATAGGGCAAATGGATACACTTCATTTTATTATATTAGAAATGGAGAATTGCTACATCTGATCAGTACATAAAGGGCAGTCTTGCTAAATACTGTTATAGTTTGGGTGGGGAAAGACACCCCCATACACCCAATAAATTGATGAATGTCATTATTTGGAGTATTGGAGGGAAGATTCCAGGTGAGTGGAAAAATACAAACTAAATTTCCTTACTAATGCCAGGAAGTTACCTGGTATAGAGGTGTTAACAAAAAGTGTTGATGGTCATATCAAAGGGGAATCCTTGAACCTGGGCGGACAGGAATTGCCAAGGTAACAGGAAGGGGGCAGGCTGTGCTCACAAGGAAAAATGTACTTCTAAAAAACTATGTTTGGGGTGAGGAGGAGTTGCTTGAAGCAGAGTTTGTGGAGGGAAATAAAGGGTAGAACCACATTGGCACTTGCTGGAGGAGGGTGCACCAAGAGACCAGGAGCTATGACTGACTGCTGCTTAGGCCCCAAGCTTGCTGAAGCTATGAGAAGGGTAATGAGAGACATTTTGGGGGCATAATGTTCTGCACACACCCCTTGGAAGACTTTAACTGTGTATAGGTGTAAAATAAGCCATATATCTTAAAGTGCTACAGCCTCCACTTTGACCTGAATTCCCATGGAAGCATGACTCTGGGTGAGCGACTGGAAACTCTGGAATTTTCTACCACTTGGCAGAGACTGGGGTAGCGTGTAACAATACAATTTGTTATTAAGATAACCGTAGATCAGTTTCTCCAGGATTAATTCAAACCCTTGCTACTGTGTTATGCTGTCATTAACCCCCCCCCCCCAAAAAAAAAACCTATTAAACACTCTCCTAAGCTATTCAGGGATGCCTCAAGAAAAAAAAGTAAATATGCATAACCAGAAATAGCCTGATTTAAATTCAGTCCTACCCGAAGGAAATCCATCTCTGTGTTACCGCTACCCAAAAGCCCTATTGTTATTAGATTTCATGGAACAGATAGATATTTGAAGCTGAACTTACCGCCCAAAATTCCATATTAAAACCTGTTTGGAAAGTCAGCAGTGGGTGCAGGAAATTTATGTAATTGCTTCTCCTGTCATTGCTTTGGCCTGTCTGAATTGCATGAAGGAGGCAACTTGGATACAAAGGACAGAACAAGACTTATTGTACTATCCCAGCAACATGGCCATTTTATGACAATCAGCATGGGATACATATGACTAGCAGATTACCCCCACTAGGAGAATGAAATCCATCACTGCAATGAGTCCTAAAGACTGCCTAGGACCTGACAAGATAATCACTTTATTTTCTTCAAAGACATCAGGTTGCAATATGAGAGCCTATGAAGTATCATGTCCTGTCATTGCTTCTCTATTTGCCATGACAAATCTTTATCACTGTTACCACAGTTTATCTTTGCTATAAAACAGACTAGACTGAGCTGCAGAATTTAGCAGGAATATATCCTTATTAACTCTAGATCTGCAGCATTAACCATTCATTACCATTTTGTATCTTGACTGCTACTATCAGGACAAGCCACAAGAGGGTTAATGGTCAGAAGTAACTAGGCTGTGGGGATGCATTTGTTGCTGACTACAGTCCAGAGTTAGTCAGTGATCCTTCCTGACCTCAATTAGTCTTTAGTACTCAATTTTCAAGAATGTTATCTCCAGACAGGATATATGTTATCTAATTGTTGTTTCTAGCTCCATGCATATTTCCAGTTTCTTGGTAACTTAGTTAGCATACCAATTTTTGACTAATTTGTAAGTACCAGAAGAACATACATTATAAAAGTGTTTTTTTGTGAAAATTTTACACTTTTAATAACTTTCCAGTGCTTATCAGATTAACTCTCCTTAGCATTTCTAGTTATATTACTATTTCAAAACAGTATTCTCTCAAATAGTTGAAATATTCTACTGTTTTGGCCCCTTGACAAACTTCCTAAAAATCATAGCATTTTACTGACTCTCACAAGTATGGTATTTCTGCAAGTTATCCATAGCCCAATAAAAGCCTTTTCACCTAGAAAACTTAAACTACATCTCCACAATAATATATGGATCCTTTTCAGTTTGGTTTTCAATCTGGTTTGGGAAATAAAACACCCTTAATCACTTTTGTCAAGGGGTAGGCAGGGGAAGTACAGCCCTATTCATTCTCCTGGATCTCTCTGAAGATTTTGATACAGCAGCTGAAGTAACTTTCTGGACTGCTTTGCCAGGATGGGACTGGAGGAAAAGTTCTGATGTGGCTGCAGTCGTACCTGGGGGTGGAGAAGATCCAGAATGTGATTTTGGGAGACTGCAGCTCTGCCCTGTGGATTTGTTTCATGACAGGTGTAGGGAACCTTTTCCAACCAAGAGCCTGAATCCCTACCTTTCACAAACCCCATGGGTCATTTTGACAGGGGCCACCCATCTGTCAATCAAAGGGGCTTGCTATCAGCATTGATCAGCTGGCTGCTGCAAACATTGAGCCCTGCTGTCAATTCAAACCATGCCAGAAAATGGACATAATCCATTCACATCCAGAGATTTTTGATAGGGTATCAGGGCATAGATGGCACCCAGCCCTCTCTCATTTCCATCTACCAATCCTGGGGAGGCACCGGAATATCAGAGTCAGTGCTTGGCAGAAGTTTTAGACAGGATGAACCAAATTTGAACCTTAATCCAGACAAGATGAAGGTAATATTGCTTGGGGGTTCCGATGATCTTGGATTAGGTTTCAACCTCTTCTGGCTGAAGTTGCCACAGATTTACTGTTTGAGAGTTCTCCTGGACCTGCCAGGTGACAGCAGTGGCCTTGAGTATTTCCCCCCCAATTCTGCCTTGTTACATCAACTGAGACTTTTTCTGCATTGAAAACTTGGCATACATCAGTAGCTTATTGGTATGATTCGTCAAATTCTGGGGTGTGATGAGAAATTTCCAGTTCAAAATTTTATGGAAAACCCACATAATCATAGACTGACATGTTAATGAGCTAATAACTGTTCACTGAAATTGCTATTCAATTTACAAAGTTGTTTGAAAAATTAATAAAACATATAGGGCAGGCATAGGCAAACTCAGCCCTGCAGATATTTTGGGACTACAATTCCCATCATCCCTGACCAATGGTCCTGTTAGCTAGGGATGATGGGAGTTGTAGTCCCAAAACATCTGGAGGGCCAAGTTTGCCTATGCCTGATATAGGGCAATAGTCAACTAGGTTTCACTCAGAGTAGACCTACTGAAATTAAGGAATATAACTAAGTTTGGTCCAATATTTTTAATAGGTGAACTCTGAATAAAACAGTTGAATACCATTCAGACAAAACATATTGTCTTACCTTAATGTGTTTTACACCACAGCTGACAAGTTTGTTTGGTTGGTACAAGTCCCAAGAAATATCAAATATCTACAGGAGGGAGAGAAGAAAATAATCAAAAGTTTTGAAAATGTGTTTCATTTAATCTGAAAATATCAATGAACAGAGAAAGGTGATCATTATATCTAATTTCACCATAGGTTTCCAATGACCTGTGCAATGTTAAAGCTTTTACATTATTTTCAGTGGTAACTGATCATCTTAAGGTAATTAATAATATATTAATATGAAGTATACTAATGTATACTTTTATTTAATAATTGTCTCCCGAGTTGCTCCCATGGTTTCTGTGCCCAGTAAGACATGGCATGGTCTTGCTTAAATTTGGACTCTGCCATGAAATTCACTATGTCATCTTGGGCAAGTCACTGTCTTTCAGCGTAACTAACATCACAGACTAACATATCTGTGAGACATAATTGTAATGGAAATAGGCAAATGTGCTTCATGCCACCAGTACTTTAAACGTCGTAATAAAAATAAAATGTACAGATGATTAATTCAGGTATTTGCTATAACTAAATGAAATTTCAGGTACTGAGGATTGTATACTTCTTAATACAAATTGATGTTAGAACCACCTTCACAACTTAATTGTGAGTGCTGAGAAGCATCTGGCTGACTACTATTGGCAACAGAACACTGGACTGAGTAGACCTTCATCTGATTGACAAATGAATCTCTTATACTCTTAAATCTGCAAAGCTAGAGATGAATAATCACAGACTGAATGTCATTTAAGATCCTAGTTAGAAAACCGACATGAAATCCAAGTTCCTTGTTTTGGATGTAACACGGAACTGTAGTTTAAGCTAACCAGGATTGTCACACTCATGAATAAAGGAGCATGGAGTGCCTGCGCAGTCCTGGTGCCCATTCCCAGACTGCTAATCTATGTTTTAGCAAACTGGTGGTTGTACTTCCAAACCTGGCCTATAAGATTTGTGTCGGCGCATGGGATCACTGGGTTGAGACATCCCAAACCAAGCGTGTGTGTGTGTGTGTGTGTGTGTGTGTGTGTGTAAACAAATAAAGAAGCAAGGGGTACAAATATATAACATTACAAAAATGCTATGATGAAATATTAAGGTGCTACTTATTTACTTTATTCCAAGAATACCAATATGTTTTGAGCAGCAAACTCAATTTGCCATTTCACTTTAAAAAAACAAAAAACAAACCACCCTCTGTGTTGTAGTATAGTCATCAAAATATGTTCTAACCAACATAAAGATACACCCAGAAAACAGATTCCTAAAATACATGCAAAAGTTTTGACAACCCAAAATTTGATACACACTCTTATTTTTAAAATTAAACTTACCCTGTCTGTATGACCAGGAGCCATAGACAACATCTTTCCTTTTCTCCAATCCCACACACAGATTGTATTTTTTGAATCCAAACCAACAGAAAGTAAACGCTGAACGTTTCCAAAATGTTAGAAGAGAATAAAAGAAGATATTAATTTAAAATAACAATGTGCTCTGTACTTTGTGAGTGGGAGAACTCAACCAAATGATAATCTAATGACACACATATTTGAAAAAGTCAGCCAGATACTACAAACTTCCTAAAGACAGAGGCTAGGATCCAAAGGGCCATAGGGTTGTTGTATTTGGGCTACAGAGCTTCCTCTCCACACCTGTCATTCTTCTCAACAAGGAGTTCATTTATAGCCTCTGATGAAAAACAAGAAGTTGAGAAGAAAAGAACCAGTAACAGGTTCAACAGGATTAAAAACATGTTTGAAAGCCTAAATATGGAATGAGCATTAACCAGTGTTAGCACTGATGCAGATATAACATAATACCACAGTTAAAGCAGATGAGGGTCAGGATAGTGAATTTGCTCTAGAGAGGAAGAAAGCAAGGAGGAGGGGATTGCAAGTTCCTGAGGTTGGCTTCTGGGATGCAAACCATGGTTTTCAGGAAGCTGGCAATCTAGATGGAAGCACTTGTACATGGGTTCTTTGGATCCTACCTAAATGTATTATCTGACAGAAAGAAAGTGCCTATTTTAAAGCACAGAAATAACATTTTCAATAATAAAGAGAGAAAATGAATTTCTGCAGCGGCTGTTTGAGCAATGCTCTCTCCAGGGAGGCTCACCTGGCACCTTCATTACATATTTTTAGGCATCAGTCAATAATGTTCCTCTTTTCCCAAGCCCTCAGCTAATTAAGCAATCTATGGCATTTTAAATGTTTTTGTGGGGTTTCTTTTCCTTACTGTGTTATGTATTTTGTTTTTATTTTGTGTTTTATGTTGTAAACTGCCCTGTGATCTTCAGATGAAGGGCAATATACAAATGTAGCAGCAGCAGCAGTAGCAGTAGTAATAATAATAATATGATGTTTTGACATGTAGGCATGTTTTTAATTGGTGGTGAAAATAGACCACTGTAGATGTCTGCCCAGTTCTAGAGGAAAGTCTGTTCCTCAGTGCCAGTGCCATTACAGAAAAGGTCCATTTTAGGATTGCCATAAAATGGGCTAATGTAGGCTGTGGCGCCACCAGGAAAGTTTTCTCTGAAGATAAACATTATGATAGTTTTGATTTATTTTATTACCCTCGCATTACAGTGCAGAGTTAGATGATACCATGCTGGCAACTGAGAACAGGCATGGTTCTGTTTTACATTCCCTTGCTTCTTAGCATTTTATTTGTCCTAATCTCGTGCCTAAATTAGGTGATGAAATCAGTTTGAACCCACAGTAGTTTGTGGAAGAAAGCATACCTTTTCAGGGTATGAAAATAATTCCTTACCTCATTGTTTCATTTCTTCATGAGCTTCTATGCCAGTCCAAATGTTTGTATATAGATCCTCCCTGCCAAGCAGATGGAAACAGTACACAAATCCTTTTGGGTAATATCATTGCCTGTATACAAAGGGCTTGCCAATTCTGTAAGCTCCCACAACATTTTGAAAACAGCCCATATTTCTTGTGAAAAATGACATCTTATTGAATTATCTTCACATATTTTATATGTAATTAATTTAAATTAATTCTATAAAGGTTATATTGATTCTATATAGAGGCTGGCATAGAGAATCTAAAAGAATAAAAATTAAGGGAAAGAAAAAATAATCCCATTTCCTTATTGATCCTCTAGGCCAGTCCAGAAGCTGACAACCTTCCAAAGCATCTTTCCATAGCACTAAACTGGGATTAGCATCTTCCAGTACTGTGCAGTGTGCTGTTCCTAAATTCTATCAAAGATTTATGTTCCTAGTAGTTAGGAAAGGCATGAAGCAATGACAACCAATTATTCATATATGCAAATTATCAGCAGTGATATGCAAACTCAAAACTGTGCCAATAATTCTTATTTCTTTTAATATATTTCCAAGCATCTCCCTTTCATTTCTCTACATTATTCTCCAGATGACAATATCTGAGCTTACTATGCAAGCAAGCCCTTTATGTACAGTACATGACATCAGACATCACTTTAAAGTATTTTGTACTATCCATTCTGCGGTTTAGGCTAACCCATAGCCAAATATCTGGACTGGCATAGAGGATCTCAGAGAATGACACACAAGCATCTAGAAATTTAAGAACCCTGTTCCATGAAACATTGAGTCCAGCTCTCTGTATCCCACAGTAGTCAGTTTGTTGCACCTGGAAAGCACACGAGGTGGACATTAAGGCAAAAGTCCTTTCCCACTGTTATTTCTTCTACTCCTGCCAATCAGTTTAACTAGATAGCCTTCAGGCATAGTATTATGAGGGGCGAAAGGTTTACTAACTCTGCACACCATGCAAAAACATCAACCACATTCCACCCCCTTATTTACCCTTTTTCTATTCCAACAAGCCCCAAATGAAAGGAAAGGTTCTCAAGCAGCCAGATCATTTTGGTACCCTTTTCTACACATTTTCTACTCTACAATATTCTTTTAGAAATGTGGAAACCATAATTATGTACAGTATTCCAAGTGTGCCCACACCTGGCACTAAAATACAGAGAGTTTTATTTTGTGATTCCTTTTCTATGAATTCTTATCATGGAACTTGCTTTTTTACCCTGCCACATGCTGCTAGATTGATTCTTTATTGCACTAGCCACCATTACCTCATGGGTTGTTTTTTTCTGGTGAGTTGCCACCAGTTCCAATTCTGCCAGTGCATATGGGATGGTTTTTTCACTCAACCCATTTTGGAGAGATCCTTCTGGGGCTCTTTGCAATCCTCTTTGTTTTTACCACCCTGAATAATTTGATGCCATTGGTCACCTTGCTGCTCATTCCTAACTCATTATTTATGAACAAGTTCAAAAGTGTCTGTCTCAATACAGATCATGAAGTGTCGGTGGGTTCAGGCATGACCCAAGACCAGATTTCAGCTCAAAAGGATTTATTGTAACATCAAGAACAAGAAGAACAAGAATGGAAAACAGGGGCACTCCCCTCCTATGAAAGGTCACCTTATGCTGTGACTGGCAATTCATAACACTGGCCCTATCTCAGCTGCCTGCCAGCTCCCAGCAAATGTCATTGGAGGGTTTTAGAATCCTCTCTGTCTTTTGTTATGCAGATCAAGCTCCTGAGCTCCAGGAAGCATTGTGGCCTAGGCCTACAATGTCATGCATATAGCCTGGCTTCAGCCTACAATGCCTACATACATAACAGATCACACCTTATTCCTTTGATTCTGAGAACTATCTGTTCCTATTCTCTGTTCCCTATTCTTTAGCCAGTTACTGTTAGGACGCATCCTCTTATCCCACATCTGCTAAGTTTTTTCAGGAGTCTTTGGTGAGATGTTTTGTAGAGATCCAAATATACAATGTCTATTGGATTGCACCTAGCAACATGCTGTGAGAGTTTCAATCAACTTTATGTTGTTTAGTTGTGTCCGACTCTTCGTGACCCCATGGAGAGCAACTTACCTTTGCAAAAAACATTTTATTTCTCCTTCAGCAAGACTTATTATTCTAATGCTCAAATTTAGGGAAATTTTGCCTTTGAAAATCCATACCAGAGTCCTGAAGCAGCAAGATCTTAGTGGGCCAAGTGAAGTTATAAAAATTAGGATTGTACTCATTCACCTCATTCAGAGGTTTGCAAACATTGAAAATACACAAGACTTCCTGTGTATCATTTAACTGTACCTTACTGATATCTTCAAAATGGTCTATTGAGAAAACGTATTCCCTTTCCTGACTCTCCTCCTTCCTTTTTGGTTTTGTCCCTTAATCCAGTTCCTTGATTTTTATCTCATCTTGGCAATTTTTCTCTATAGCAATTAAATAGCAGCATTACCTGCACCACACGGATCAGTAGATGAGATGCTATGCAGATTCCTGCACAGCAGATGAGATGCTATGCAGAATCATGCCTGTGGGCAGGGGAGGGACAAGACTGCACATACTGTCCTGTTCCAACCTCTATGCACTGATTCTATCTTCTGATTAGAGCTCCATCTCACACTCCTGCCCCAAGTAATGACGCTACATGTCACAAGTTTAGGCCTCCAAGATAGGAGGTACCTGGTGAAACTGTTTACATTTATTGCCCAAAGGGAGTAACAGAAATAGCAGCTGTCTTTTCTGCATCAGATTCTCAGTTCACAAAGGGAAAATAATGTTTACATACATTTCAATGATTGCTTAAAGGACTGCCTTTCAAAACAAAGTTTAGAAACTTATTATTATTATTATTATTAAGGTGTGGCTAACCTGTGGTCCTCCAGATTTTGTTAGATCCAAACTCTCTTAGCTCCAGGAAGCATGGCCAATATTTAGAGATGTTAGGAGCTTTAGTCTAGCAACATCTGGGGGAACAAAGTTTAGTCACCCCTACCAGAAACACACTAAACAAGCTGTACAAAATGCTCTTGATAGTTAGAGGTGTGTCTCAAATGAAAAATATTGCACTGTACCAGTAACAAATGTCTAACAGCACCACAAAGAAAAGAATATGAAAAGCCACTTTGGGGTGAGGGAATCAAAAAATGGTGTGTGAAATGTGTGGGTGTGTGCTTGACCCTTCTTCTGCTTGCCATTTTTTTTTTATTTAAAACCATCTTCCTTTCATTTCACTCCCTATCCTAGCCTGGAAGGGTTTCAAGTGCACATTGACTTTGAATATGTGCTTCCCAGTGACCACTGAATGTCAGTGATAGGAGACTAACCATCATAAGGTTAATGTTTCTTTCATATAAAAGCAAGAGTCTCAGTAAAAACCTATCAATTAATAACCCTGTCATAAACTCCCAAATATTGTGAACCTTAAATTAGGTTTGTAAAAAGTCATTTGTGTGTTTGCCTAAGTCGAGTATGAATTTATTGCATGTGGCCAGGCAGGAAAGTTTTTGTTAACTGCCAAGGGTTTCCTCCGTTTCTTTTCAAGCTGTCAATATGCCACAAATGACTAACATGAATTTGTGTGGGCAAACAGACCGAAAAAAATAATAACTAGAATCCACACATTTATTCCAATCTAGTTGCAAGGACATCCTAGTGACCATTCTGTCATCAGTTATACAGTTATGTAAAAGAGGATTGAAACCTCTTTTTTCCCCAGCTAGATTTTGTTGACTGCAGAAAACATGCCATAATGTGAATTCTTTCAGAAGCTTCAGGATGCATTTGCATGGCCCTGGATGATCGGTATACTTACAAAGTTCATTCTGAAAACACAAAAACAAACTCTACAGCACAGCAGAAAGCAGGCGAGCAATGCTGTACCACCTGTACCACCCCACTAACCACTACTGCAGTAAGCCATAGGTTGGCTTACCAGGTCACTCACATGCAATAACTTTGCTGCCTGTTTTTTAGAATGACGTAGGACCCATTTTAGCTGTGTAAATGTGCCTTAATTTGTCTCATGTCCATATTTTTAAACGTATATAAAAGTAAGTAAAAAATATATGAGCATTTCAGTTAATTTGTCTCCCAAACTCAGTTTGTACAGCAGAATTTATAGCAAAATGACACATATAATGCACTCATTAAACCAGAAAACTAAACACATACACATACCTGACCATCTACGTCAAATGCCAAGCAAGCTATACCATGTGTATGAACATCTTTCATTACTGATATTGTCTGCACAGTGTACGAGTCCCAAACACAGATATACGGTTCTTTCCCAACTTGACCTGTTGCCACCAATACTCGTTCAGGATGCAAAGCAAGACTTGGAAAAAAGAAACATAGGGGAAAGTTGTTATTAAAATTTAAAATAGCTGTTCAGCGTTCTGAATGCAACAAAACTTTCTATAAAAAATAAATACAGTTCTGATCTTTCATTCAAAGGTGTTACAGCTAATATGTCTAACCATCTTTTTCTATACCTGCGCTTTAAACAGGGATGGCCCACCCATGAGGCCAGGTGAGGCAACCACCTGACATGATCCACAGGGCAGCAGATCCTGATCTCAATCTTTCTTCCCCCTTGTCCCTGATGTAGATTGTCTCTCACTCTGGCAGGGAAGGGGGTGCCATTTTGGGGTCCGCCACAGGTGCCAAATGCCTTGGGCTGGCCCTGTTTTTAAGATTAGTATTGAAGGCCCTGATTAATGGACTGTCTTTACATTTAGTTAGTTTTAGACTTTTTAAAACCACCTTTCAAACAGATTTTAACTGATGTGTTTTATTGGTCATGCTGTTGTTTTAATTATGTACCATTACTGTAGATATAAAAGTTATTTTTTATTCTAGCTGAATATAACTTACTGAATTATGTTTTAATATATTGCTGAATGTTTGTACTTGTTTTAATTTTAATATTTTGTTATTGTGTTTTTATTGTTGAGTTTTGTTCCTCTCCTTGGGTGGATATGGTCCACATGCATGCACACACGTGCTCACGCACATACAGAACAGGAAATTAGACATATTATATATATATATATATATATCTTTATTGTGGTCCATAGACCCACAAAAGTTTCAAAACATGATATAGTTAAAACAACCAAACAACAGGCGAAAGAGACCGAGGTAGCCATTTTGTTATGCTTAGAGCATGATGGTCTTTGTTTCTTGCGACCTCGAAAAGAAACTGCCACAGTGAGTGTAATATCATTTGACCTATCCTCCAGAAGGAATTTAATATGCGAGGCTTCAGATTTTCCCGGCAAATTTGACATATTTGAAGAATGGAAAAAAGAAGGAAGAGGGAACCAGGTCATTAGGCTCCGACAGCTTTATTTTTCATTTTCTTTTCTTCTTTTTCCCTGCCTGCAGTGCTAATAGTATCTAAATATAGAATGGAAAACTAATTGCAACTGGCTAAGATGACTGACTAATGAGAGAAAATTTGTGAGCAGTTAAATCCTCAGCTCAGGTGAATAATAATCTGTGTGGCTCAGCTAAGAATAAAAGAAAAAAGACCAACAGAAATGAACTAACCCCTATAATTAAAATATAACCAGAATATATGACCTAGTTTTAAGTACTTAGGCAGATGGTCTGTTTATAGCCTTTGGGCAAGATTAATTATTTGAAGAAAAGCTGTATATTATACATAAGACAAAAAAGGTCAAGCAGTCAGAGTAAGGTGGCATAGAAATAAGCACTGGTAATATATTATCAAGGAGATGGCTTATATACTATTACACAAAAAGGGCCCATTTCCCTCTCCTTCAGTTTAAAATGTTATTTTTAACATTGCAGCTTTCTTACATTTTAGTTAAATATTTGACTGTAGCTACAAAAGGCAATAGGGTAAGTGATTAGAATCATAGCAGCAAAGAAAAGTCCTCTTGTTCAGTTCCTCTAAGGCAAGATCCCCTGGACATAATTCCCTACAGATTAAATGCATGATAAACCACAATTTGCCACAAGCAAATAGCAAGAGAGAAGTTCAGTGAACAAGATGCAACATACTAGTGGTGTTTGAAGAAAAAATAAGATAGAATGAGTCAAGCAAGTCAACCATTGCACATTTCTGAATAAAAAAATACCCAGGGTCACTAACCAAAGTGACATGAGAGGAAATTGTTTTGTGACTACTCAAATCCCCATTAGACTTTGGGTGTAATGTAATACCCACCCACTGAGACTTCCTTTAACAACACCACTTCCTTCTGCCAGGGCTGGTTCCCCATTTGGGCACAATGGTCTCAATGGGTCTACCTCCTCTGTACTGTTGCTACTGCCTCTCCTTCTGGGCTCAAATCAGCACCACTTCCTGAAGGAAGAGGGAATAAAGCAGATACAGTGTACTGCTTCTTCTCATTATTCTCACATTGGCTCATTTACTGAGGACAGGAAAGCATCAAGGAGAAGCAGTGTCACCACCAGACACCAAGGATTGGTAGTGGGGCCTCTACTGGGGTGTGAGCCTTAGTACATACCCTATTATACCAACCCCTGATGCCAGCCCAACAGCTAATTCTCCCCTATAAAAACCCCATGTGTTACCACATTCACAATACTGCAGAAAACACAAGCTTGTAAACTCATGTTTACCATGTTTTATTGGAAAATATATTCTCCCATCTCAGTTTCCTTACTGCAGCTGTGACAGCCCCTGATGCCCCCAAAGTGAGGAAGGACAAAGCATCTAACAAAATGCAAATTAAAGCAAGATGATTAAAGCAAGCAAACAAACAAGGCTGTGGGAGATTGTGCAGCCACCATCCCTTCTTGCCTTTCCTTCTCCACTCCTCTTATACACCTTCCTCCTGTCCTTCTCCTACTTAGAAAATGGAACTCTAATATTGTTCAAAGGCAGGCAAGGGAAGAGGAGCCAGGTGAAAAATCAGATGAGAGGTACATGAGCCGCACAATTTCCCACTGCATCATTCTGCAAGTTGTAATCTTGCACCCCTATCTGGTATGTCCTCAAGAAAGAAGCAGAGTCTTCATTAAAGGGCAAGATTCATCTAGTTAAGCTGCCTAGTGACAGCCTGGTGATCTTCCAGCTTATTAACTACCGGTATTTCTTGGTACACAACAATGGTAATAGGGAACATGTCATTGCACACAGACATTGTATTTGACTCATACACACACATTCATTTTCTTGCTCTATTTCTACAATCATTAAGAATCATTATTTAGAAAATAATTCTGAATGGGGTAGGGGAGCACTGTCATAAGAATCAGTGCAGTGAGGAAAACATTTTAATTTCTGATCCCATTGTCACTTTGTGGAAGACACTGCTGGTACGGGCTGATATTCTCTATAGAAACCCAGACTATGGGACACTAGAGAATATATAACACAGGGTGGAACTCAAAATCACACTAAAAGAGACATGGAACTGCCACCACTATATGTCTCTTTCCCATCTAACATCTCATCTACTGTAGCACCACATACATTTTGCTGTGTGTTTCACCATGCCCACATCACATCACCAGCTGTTGATATTCAAGGTACAGAAGCATATAGGGTGTAATTCAACATCATACTCTTCAGCTTGCCAGATGGAACAATCCCCGATCCCCCCACCTGTTCTGTGGGCTCTCCTGACATCCCCAGAGCCAATTTCAGGGGTGCAGGGGGGTGGCTAAGCCGCATTGTGCAAGTGGAATCCCACCCATAGCATGTTGCGTTAAACTACACATTATTATTAGGAAAACAGGAGAGGGAAACACATGAAGTGACAGCAGCACTTTATTATTATTACACTCCTACCCTTCCAATGAATTTGCTTCACTTAGGGAAGCTTACAGCAAATAAAAACAATAAAATCCAGTAACAGGCTATTCTCTGGTAGAAAAAAATATCCCCAATTTCTAATTTTTCAAATCTTAAATTGAAGGGGAAAGGCGGGATATAAATAAATATAATAATAACTACAAGCAATTTAGTGCAAATTTCTCTTAACACAATATGTTTGTATGAAATTCTGCAGACAAACGCCAGCTCTCTCAGGCTGAAGCGAGATGAATGCTGCATCCCATAGTCAAGTTTGACTGGACTCAACCATCCAGGGGTCCTTTACCCTTACCTTACATCTTCCTAATATACTTTTCCCCCCAAAACAAATTCCTGTAATATAATGCATTTTTGTACATTGTTTTCACTCATATTACCTGGCTGGAGAACAACATTGCAAAATTCAGTGTGAATTTTGATTGAGGTCGTGTTTCAGTTCTTGTGTTGTTTCAGAAAGTACAAATTAGGTAGGCTCACTTTTAAATGCAAACTGAATTAGTTTCTCCTCTGTCCCTAGTTCCCAATAACCATTGTGTGGTTGCACAATAGTATGCAGAATGTGAATCTGCTGCATGGACTGGTCGAAGCTCAGAGTGCTGCTGGGTTGAATATTGTTGGAAGTCCCAGGGGACTTTTTCAAGACCTTCCTACCTGTGGCCTAGATAATGTCATCAATCTTAGATAGATGAGATACCTTTGTGGATAGGAGCAGAGGAAGCATTGTTCTAGAAAAGCCATGAATATGTTGGCACACTGTGGAACCAAGCAGGAAAGCATAGCAGTGCTTTTGGCTTGAAAATGCACTATATATTGTCCTTCTGATGTCCATTTACCAATGTGATATGTTTTAACATGCCAGGCAGATTCACCAGGAACAAAGTAGTACATGAACAGGCCTTTAGGAATATCCAGGCAGGCAAGGCGATGTTCTGGAGGTTAGATTGCCACAATAAAACTTACTTTCAGGACCGTTTTAACACCAGATAAATGATCCAATAATATGGCTGAATTTCATATAAAAGTGTACAATTTCAAACTCTGGTTTTCAAATTCTCCTATTCTGGAGTCCTAAAAAGAAATTAAGCTTAAAAATTCACAGACTAATCTTAGTAAATCTTCATAAATCATCCAGATACTGTCTGAAACCTTGTGTTGATGAAAGATAAAGCATAATTCACCTTGCTTGTTCTTGCTGAGGGATTATAAACTGAGAACAAGGATTGACATAGTTCTAAAAGTCAGGAGGACATTTATTTTGTTGTCAGATAACTGCACTGTAAAATTAATCTATTTATCCTGTATGAATACTGTTGTAATAAAAGGAATATATCCAAATTAAAGTCTAATAATGAAATTCTAATGAAATTCACTACAAGGTTTTCTTTAACTTTTTTATATAATATAAGTAAGAAATTACAATCTCTCTGATATATTTGAATTTCTTGTTAAAACTCAATTGTCAGGTTCCAGTGCATGCCCTTTCAATATATTAACTAGTACTCATTCTATTGTGTAAAGACACATAGTAAAAATATATGAGGAAGATTCCCCCATTTTTTCACAGGTTGTTCATGCCACTGTTTCATAAAACACCTAAAACAAATTAATGAATTTCAGTATATACTCAGTATATACTCATTATACTCAGGTTTTTCTTAGCCATTCATTTATATCTACCATATAATTGCCCATTTCATGCAGAAGGTAACGCATTTCCAATCAATTAATACCAATGAAAGTTCGCAGCATTTTTAACAGAAACAAAATGCACACAAAGATAAGGGGGGGGGATTGTGTTTTATTTTAAAATTAATTTAGGTGTCCCCCAGAAAAAAATAGTGCTCCAAGCTATGTAGTGCTAGCCTGCATTTATACAGAAGTTATAGTGCATCCAATAGGACTGACACTGCAGCCCTAAGCAGAGTATACTCAGAAGTAAGTCCCACTGAGTTAAATGGTGCTTACTTCAGGGAAAAGTGTATAGGATTCCATTGTTAATCAGCTTGATTAGTAGATTAATAAGTGTAACTCAATTTGAATCAAGAAGGGCAAATTTTAATTAGTGTGGCTGAGATTTAAAAATACTTGTTTCTTTTATCACATGGATCTTGTTCTGGTCTATTACTATAATCTTTAAGTATTAAAGATGGCCACTCTGAGCAGTAGCTACTGCTTTTGTATAAATTGTAAGCTTGGTCATGTTTTCTTCAATGTCTAAAATGAGCACAAGTACCAAAGTTTATAGTGCAATCCTATACTACTACTCTATGTATGCCACTCAGAAGAAAGTTCCATGGAATTCAATGGGGCTTACTGTGACTAACCGTGGAGGACTGCAGCCTTAGTTACTATGCAGAATGAACTAGTGATGAACCTACTCATTCAACTCAGAGAATATTCAGAGGCCCTGCTTCTTTTCCTTTCATTATCTGAGGTGTAGTGGACAATTTACACAAGACTGGGGGTTTTCAGCAGGAGTGAAGAGATTACAGAAGTTGGATTTGTCTGTCTTCTTCATTGATGGGTTTTAAGTAGCAAGTTGTCTCAACATTCTTGCACAGCCATCAGAAGAAATAGCTTTATATACTTGGTGTTTCTCATTACTTGCACATTTTCAAGTTCTATGGTATTTCTTAGAGATGCAACTGAATAAATATAACTATACACAGTATTCCAAATGTGACATTGTTATGGTAAAGAGATCCTGGACAGCAGCCCTCTGTAATTCCTCACTATTTCCTTCCCCAAAGTGTCACACAAAGTGCAATCTTGTCATTGGATCCTGTTAAATTTGTACATGAAGCCACTGGCAGACATATTGTGAAAGTTACAATGATCATGAAGTCCAGCTTGATGGAGCAGGTTGTAGCCTGCTCCATGAGAGAGAAGGCAAGCGTACTGGCCAAACCAACCCCTCCATCTTGTTAACTGTATTGCTTCTATTTTTCTCTGTCTGCCTTCCTTCAACCCTCTGGGCTATCTGGCCCAACCATGGGTGGTAGTCCATCAGCTTAGTCAAAGGAATGCCTTTCCTTTGCTCTTTTCTCTGTGTTGAATTTTAGATGAAAAGTTCCTCGGGGCGGGGACCTGTCTTCTGCTGCAGATTTATGCATGTCTGCTTAGAAGTAATCCCCACTGACTTAGTCCCATGTAAGTGGCTATAGGACTAGAATCCTAAATAGAAGCCCTTTATTTTGCTGTTTCCTCCATGTGAAGTATTTATTTTAATTCCCTTGGGACAGATTTATTAAAGTGATCCCACTAGCTGAAGCCCACACAAGGACTTCTTCACCTACTGCAACAGAACAATCTCCTTAGTGCCACACTGCACTGAGTTACTCCTCATTTGTGTAACAATTAGGGTAACCAGCAAAGTGTAGGGCTGTGCTTTCAACAACTAGACCTAAACCAATGCTAACAAAATAGTCAGTTCCTCTCTAAATTTTCTCTTGGTAAAGGTAAGCATACGAACTGGAGTCCAAGAATTTGCCAGGGAGGAGGTGAGCAGTGAAAGGAGCCTGTTACCAGGATGAGTGAGAAAGGAGTGCAAGGACTGGAAAAGCATCAGCAAGAGTCACTTAGCATTGGGCACAGTTTTGTTTTCTAGCCACTCTTGCTTCATAAATCTGTAGTTAGATGAGCAGTTTTGGTTGAATACTAAAACTAACCATGATTAACCCAAGACTGCAGGTTCAGATGTAACAATAAACCATGGTTACCACTCATAAGCCAACTTCAAATCATGGCTTCATACAGAGATTTGTTGGGTTAATTATCATTAACTTGCCAGAACAGGCTCACATGTACAAACAAACTACATTTGAGCTAAACAATCCATGTCTTATTTATAAACATGGCCAATAACAGTAATTGTCAACTGCACTCCACTGGCCAACATAAAAACATGTACTAGGGCATGCATGATGTGTCAACAAGAGGATGAAATTAAGGTGGATAGTACCTACCTCCATCTACCAGCTTCTTATGCTGCTCTTTGGAGGGAAAGAGAAATAAATAACAGTGTACTCCTCCAGTTCCTTATAACTTAAACATAAAACCTTTAGCATAGCAGCATGACATAATGCTCCAACAAATCAAGATTTCTACTTCCTTCAATTTCAGTGCTTCACTTTTTCCTTATGCATTGGTAGTCACACACTTTTATGGAAGAAAATAAAGGATTATACACTTGTTTCTATTGTGGGGTGGTTAAACCTGCACTATACATCTGACATTTAAAGTTTTAAAGACTAACAGATCATGCCATTGGACTAGTCCTTATATCACAATAGTGCTTTGAAGGTCTGGGGTCAGTGTTTCTAATCTTTACACAAAAAGCAAGTGAAGTTTGCTCCAGTTTGGACTGGAGGAACCAAGCCTAGAGTGTGGGAAACTATGTACTTTGGAAATGAATTTGCTGTGGATCTAGATCAGGGAGTGGTTAATTAATGGCCCTCCAGATGTTGCTGGACAGTAACTCCCATAATCCCTGACCATTGGCCATATTAGCTGGGGCTAATGGGAGGTAGAGTCAAACAACTACAGGAGGGCCACAGATTAGCCATCCCTGCTCTAGATCATCCTCAAAGTGTGAGTTGGTCCTCTTAAAGTGGGTATGGGAAGTTGAAAGAGAAGTAGAAAGGCTAGCAAGGGAAGCACACAGTGGCTGCAGGAGGCAAATCAAGTCAGGCCAAAGTAGTCACAAACAAGACCTTAGAGAGCTCCACAGGGGCCCTGCTGGCTGAAGTGTCCTGCTACTAAGGCATATATAGGAAGGTGTTGTTTTTGCTGGAGCTAGCCACCTGAAGTCTTCTAAAGGCTAATAAGATCTGAAGTGCAATTGGTTGGCAATGTGGTTAAATGACATTTGTCCTATTTTGCAGACTTTGATTTTGTGAGGCTGGGGATGATAGAAGTACTGCAGGGGACTCATCATATGAGTTGTGGTAGTTCTGATGGTTCTTCTGCCAGGGGAACAGCCTGAACCTTGTCCTTATCTGAGTGCTCTGCTGCACACTGCAAGTTCCTCAGGTTGAAAGTCATGATAAATAAACTCTTCCTTGACCCTTCCCACCTAAATGCTTACCAGTGCCTTGTTTGTAGCTCTCGCCATCAAAGGAATGGTAGCTAAAATATATTATCTCAACTACAAAACATTGTACCTGACAATAGATATCATCCTTTTAAATTTTTAAAAAAGATTGCAGCAAATTTGAGATTTTAAGTGTAGGTTCAGAGTTTCAAACAAGTCAGTTACGCAAAAAGTATCTACAGGTTTGTGCCCTTCAGCCCTATGACTATCAGTGTTATTACAATGTAATTCTATCCATCTTCTCTCAGGAGTAAGCTCCGGTGATTTCTACATAACTGTGCATAGAATCACACATATTACAGATATTGTAGCCTATTATTGTATATGAAGACACAGCCCATAAGCCAATACTTTTACTAAGCCTCATTTCCAACATGTATTGTTTCTAGAGCATGACATTTCAGACATCCAAATGCAAGCTACAACTTTTCAAGCCCATGCAGTGCTATAAGCAGAAAGACAAAGAAAGAAAAGAGCCCACAATGCCTTCTAGACTTTACACATTAGGCATGATATGGGGTGGTACTTCATACCCGAAACAAATACTAATAATGCCTCCTTGTGTAAATAATTTAGTTTTCACTCCACCAGCATAGTTAGCATTTTCTTACAGTCCAAAGAGCTCTTCACAAACATAAAAAAATTGTTTATAAGTTTAAAATTAATTTAAACTTGATCCTGCACGACCTTCTCAGTCACCAGAAAGGAGGCAACCAGGTTCAGGGCTGGCTTTTTCAGAAGTTGCTGCACCACTGCCTCCTTTAAAGTTGCAGCCCTCCTACCTATTTGAAGATGTGTTCACCACACTCTGGATCCACCTAATCAATTCCCCAACTTGACTTTACTAGGGGTCAGGAGGGCACAAAGTTGAGCACATTCTTGCTAGCACTCCATTGATGTCATCATAAACTGAAACTGATCCCATAAATTGAAAAAGACAAAGCATTTGACACCTCTGCTGGAACTGGAACCATAACTGTAGTATCTAAATTACAAAGTAGGTGCAATTATGCTCTCTAATCAGTGCTCAGTCGGCTTCAGAGTGAGATCTAAACCACTGGCACTCTAGCCATCATCCAGCCTGTTTCATCACTCATTGTGTCCTAGAATATCAGTACCTGCAGCACTGCACAGAATGCTCAGGAGCTATTGTGTCAATAGCCCTCTGCATCTCACCATTCAACAATGAAACAAGAGCCTCTCCCCAAGTCCCCACAAGTATTCAGGAATCCATCAGCTTCCATAAGTCTCTGGAGGCAGGCCATCATAACTGGTCCCATCACTGCAGAGCAGGATAGCTGCCTTGAGTCCAAAATTCATCAGAAAGTTGTCTAACCATGATAAATGAGTCACAGAAATGCTACCCCCAATTCCTGACTCGTCACACCTGTCACGACCTGGAGTAATGACCAATAATCCTGCTCTGTACATGGGTCCTATAACAACCTAAGACAGACCCATGGCTGCCATGGAGGCCATGCTACTTTGTGCTGGTCCAATGGCAGCCTTGGCATGGGTGTTAAAGTCACCCAGTATTATGGTTTGAGATTCCTCTAACACCATGCTTGAGACTACCTCAGCCAGCTCTGTCAGGGAGGCTATTGGGCAACACAATACAACAACAGCATCCCTAATCTAAGACTCAATGTATGATACAGACCCTCTAGACCAGGCATAGGCAAACTCGGCCCTCCAGATGTTTTGAGACTACAGTTCCCATCATCCCTGACCACTGGTCCTGGATGATGGGAGTTGTAGTCCCAAAACATCTGGAGGGTTGAGTTTGCCTATGCCTGCTCTAGACCCATGCCACGGTAAAGAGGTTTCCTGGTAAGGGAGAATGAACTCTGGTAACTCCATCTTCCTGGCTCTCTAAGCTTGCTTGGTGCTGCATTGAGTCCTCAGTGGGGCACAGCCATGAACGATCTGGCACACCCATCTCCCCCAACCAAGTCTCAATAATGAATGCCAATTCAGCACACGCCACCATGATTAAAATACCAACCCAGTGTTTAAGAACTGTTCAGAAATTTAACATTCAAGGAAAAAATATGAGACCTGCAGAAGTTCAGAATTCAACAGGAAGCAATGCCTTTTTCGTATTAGGGATCCACAACTGCCATTTGTTGTGTATATAATATACAATTTCAAGAGAAAAATAACAAATTACTGTGGGAAATTCCATTGTCACCAGTCTAAAATAAATAAAATGTATAAGCAAACCAAAGCAAAACTGCTTCAAAATTTAGATTCAGTCTCATCAATTGCCACCCATAAGACTAAACAGATTCCAAAACTGATGCTTCTAATAATTGTTTGGCAATTCTACCAACTATGAGCACCAATACCAAATGTGTAAAACTGTGATTTCTAACAGCCGAACACAAATGAAGAAATATTTAAAGCTGCAGAAGTGGGTTACAGTTATATAATTTACCAACAGTAAATATTTATAAATTTATTGACTTTAATAAATAAGAGAAATTTAAGAAAATCTAGAGGTGATATGTGGGTATATTGTACTGAGTACTAGGTTTTGTTTTTGCTTTTGGCAAACTGGACAAATATAAACTGGATTTACACAGCGTACTTTGCGGAAATGGAGAAAAATGTATACATGTCAGAATTCAAGCCTGTGTTTTAGGGACAGAGTACACACTACGCCTCACCCACATAAGCCAGTCAGAAAAGATACTTGAAGACCTTACAATGCTCCAGAAAGATTTTAAGCTTGAACTATTGTAAACTCCCAAGGAGAGGTAGTTTCATAATGAAGGGTGCAAGCGGCAGCCTGAGAACACCTCTCTATGTGCCTTTGGCTGAGTGAAACAGGCAGGAGGTTAGTGTTGTTAAGAGGGCACCCTTAGTTGATCTCAGCAATCGCAACAGTACAGATCTCCGATAGCAGATGTGTTTGTGAGAAAGACAGAGTGGGGGCTGTCATATGAATACAGGAAATCCAATCTGTATTTATAAGGTAAAAATGTTGATTTCTGGGGTTTCCTGGAAGCAAGAATAAGAAGGGAAGAAGGAAGATCGATCCTCAGGCATCAGCCTAACAAACTTTTCCGTTACTCCCGAGAGCAGAAGGAGATAACCGCCTATTAACAACTGCCCTTGACAACTAGAGAGAAGCATTTACTATTCGCCAGATCACGAAAGAGAGTGAAACTGCAGTGAACGCAGAAGAACTGGCCGGCCCCTAGGATAGTAAATAAATAATAATAAACAGACACACACACCCTCCTCGAATAGGGAAGAGAGATAATATTGCACAGGGAGGGGAGTGGGGGTGGGGGGAAATCCCAGATTAATACGGCGCTTCTGTAGACTGGGATCAAACGAGGACCCTGATGCCCTAAGGAGGGCGCCTGCCTGTCGCTGCTGTTTTTCGCAAGGCGGGAGGAAAGGCAGCGCTTGTCTGTGTCGATCGAGCGCCTTCTCCTTCCTCTGACAAGTCTTCCTGCAGAGACGGCGCTTAAAGGAGACCTGGGAATGGAAACGAGGGAGGGAGAGGGGGAGAGAAGGAAGGAAGGAAGGAAAGGGCTTCCCGGCGGGGTTGGGTGGTGTCCCCTCCCCCCTACCTGATGATGTCGTCCTGATGCCCCAGGTAAAATTTCTGCCGGTGCTCCCGGGGGCTGTAGACCACCCCGACCCCCGCCACGAAATAGACGATCTCCTTGGCGGCCGTGTAGTAAAGGTTGTTGCGGCACTGGTGGCCCCGGTAGCCGTAAACCCACTCCAGCCTCAGGTGGCAGTTCGGGGGGCTCCGGTCAGCCATGGCCCGCCTTCCCCTTCCCGCCTGGAGGTCGGGGTCCTTCCTGCCGGAGCCCCGGAGCGGGGTGGGTGGGTAGGTGGGGGTGAGGGTGGAAAGAAAGGGTCCCCTCAAGCCCAGGGATCGGTGTCTTCCCCTCGCTCAGTCCCTGGCCGCCGGCATGGAGCCTTCCCGAACAGCCGCCAGTCCGTCCGTCCGTCCTCCTCACAGAAGGCGCCGCGGGACGCGCTGGGCTCGCCTCAGCCTGGCAGCGCTGCTGCTGCTGCTGCTGCTATTGCTGTTGCCGCCGCCGCCGCCGCCGCCGCCGTTCCTGCTAGACATGGCTGCGCGGCGGCTCGGCCTCGGCTCCTCCACTACCATCCACCTGCTGGGCCTGGAGGTCACCCCCTCGCAGCGGCTGAAAACTCCAGCCCGAGCCCGGCGACGGACCCGGAGCCGTTTCCGCGCCTCAGCAGCCCGGGCGCTCGGCGCTCCGACTTCTGCCTCCGTCGGCTCGAGATCCGCCTCGCGCGACGTCAATCCGCCGCCGCCGCCGCCACACACACTTTCCCCTGTACTCTGCGCCTGCGCAGTCTGTCCCCCTTCTTGCCGTCGTCGTCCTCTCCTCATGGCGCCCTTTCCATGAGCTGGAAGATGTCCCTTTCCCTTTAACCCCCCCCCCCCCTTCTCCAGCTTCCCCCGCCCTTGAAAGTGGACTTTCAAGGAGGCGTAATGGCCGTCCTTGTCCTCGCGGCTTCCTCGCGCCACCTGAGGAGAAAAGGGCGGGGAGGCAGCGTGGGGGAGGGGAAGCAGCCAGGAGGAGGCTAACCTGAGGGGAAAGGGGAGGCGGCTATGGGTCAAAATGTTAAGTTAGAGAGACCAAACGACGCTTTATTATTATTATTATTATTATTATTATTATTATTATTATTAATGAAATGCCCCCATCTGACTGGGCTGCCCCAGCCACTCTGGGCTGCCGCCACAAAAATATAGAAACACAATAAAACATCGAACATTTAAAAGCTTCCCTTCAAGACTTCAAACACGACCTTCAACGCATGAGGAATGCAGCTGTCCCTCCTTCCCTGACCGAATAGTTTCCCTTGCTTAGTTATCTTACTCGAGACCTTATAAAACCGTCTCTTGTCGTTTAATTCAGTTGCCGGCTGGTGTGGTTCGAAAACCTTCTGCTCCGTTTCACCTCAGAGCCAGATTCAAATGAAAACCTGCCCCAAACTTCATTTCGCCTGCTGCACTGTAAACCGAGTGCATGTCGACATTCATTAGTATACCTTTTCATTATTTTTTGTTTTGTTTTTTAAAATCGAAACATCGAAACTCAAACAGGTCAAACACACAGAGAGAGATCTGGAGTGAACAGCATTAATTCCGTTCATCTATTTCTCTTTCAGCATTCGGTGCAGTGCAATTCGCATGAACGCGGCGGGATTCTGTATAACTCTCCATGGTGCTGAATTTATCCACAAAGGGTTGTTAGCCTGACAAGTAGTCATTGGCTTCGTTTCGTAACATTTTAAAGGGGCCAGAAAGATGGTGTGTTGCAGATAAATAAATAAGTAAAGTACCTACTCGGAACCTTAGATTCTGTTCAGGTGCCCTTTTGGCAATTTTTGGGAGGCATGAGGTACTGGAGCACATTCCAAGCTACATTAAAATGTTGGATTTCTCCATTGATTGATATGGGTGACCCTCAATTCTGTCTCTTGCAATATTTAAAAGTAGCTTCTCGGTCTAAACCAGGAAATGACATTTCCAGGCAAGGATTAGTTACTTCTACCCTTTATCAATTTGCATCTGTCCTCCTGCCATAGCTACTCCCCACCCAGTTACCAGGCCCCTGTCTTCCCTAGTCTCTCATTATTGTGCATAATATGGGGCTACTCAGTCTGCTGATACTTCTGTCTTGTGCATGGGTAATGCTGTTTTGGCAGAATAAGCAGGATCACTGGAAAACTTGGTGTTGATATTATTACAATTGGTTTGAGTATGGAGATGGGATACACAGCAGTATAGGGTCTGAACATGAAGAGCTTTATAGGCCAGAAATCAGTCTATGCTGATAGCCAATTGGAAAGCCAGTGCTGAGTTAGTAAGGATACTGGGCTGCTAGTATTATCTGCTCTCAGTGGTCCACTCTCAGAAAGCAGATTACCACATTCTGCACCAGCGTAGTTACCAAATAGGCACAAAGAAGCACCTTGTGTCTCACCTCATGGTTACAGAGATGTACCTGTTCCAAAGTCCAACACAAAAAAACTTAGCAATTTACGGTACTACTTTGCTGGATGCCATCAAAACCTGGATCTCCAACCTTAAAAATAGATTCAGGAGCACTCCAAGAGCAAACCTCATTGGTCAGCTTGCTCCTTAGAAGTGACATGACAGAATACTTGCCTATGTTCTGCCTCCATCAAAAACATTGGCACAAATTATCTTGGAGTGATTCTTATTAGTGATTCACTGTATATTTACTTCTAACAGCTACTGTGTACGCTACTAGTTTTGCTTGTTGTATGTTGCAGAGCACACTTTCTTAAGCAGCAGCTGGTAAAGATTTTGCCTTTTAAAACTCTTCCCTAATTGAGTTATGTTGGCAATTTGCATATGCATTTTCCAAGATCATTATAAAAAACTATATTTGATTCAAGAACATTGCTGGATTCCTTTAAACTGAGAAAAATAGGCTAAAATTGAATGAAATGAAACTGAAGATCCTGACAGTCAATAGGAATGTTATAATTTACATTGGTTGATAAAATCAGTTCTGAACTCTTAAATTTGAAGAAGATTTACAACAGAGTTTAGAATTTTGGTATCCATGATAGTGATCAGAATATGATGGTGATAATGATTATTTACCTGACCTTCTCCCTAAGGTCCCAGCATAGGTTACTACATTAAAACACAATATTATAAACAGTTTGAAACAATTTACAACCACAAAAATAAAGTGGATCCCAAAAATATGCACCTCAGATGTCAAAAACCAGAGTAAAGAAGTGCAGTGAGACAACATATGTGATGGAGCATATATTAGATCTGATGTTTTATGCTTACATGGAAACAGAGGCTCTGATTATACTGTGTTGTGTTGAGGCACTGCTCTATTAGCTGAACATTGATCTGTGAAGTCTCATATCCATTTCTCTATGGTGCCACTGGAATGGAGTACCAATAATAGCTATTAATATTACCAATTAATACAGAAAAGTTGTAATGCATATAATAATATATATATTTTATAAGGCAAGTCATCTTGTGTGGGTCATACCCCTAAAGGCAACCTATTAATACAGTTATTATGAAAGATATATAAACTTTGTATTTCCACAGTCCACTGAAAATTAAGTTCCACATTATAAACATGATTACAACATCCTTTGCCTAAATATTTATTTATAACACCTGCTACTAATATCTAGCAGTGACAAGAATTACCCAGCACTTTTCACATTTACACATATGTGGGTGTGTGTATGTTTAGTTGTTTAGTCGTGTCCAACTCTTTGTGACCCCATGGACCAGAGCACGCCAGGCACTCCTGTCTTCCACTGCCTCCCACAGTTTGGTCAGACTCATGTTTGTAGCTTCGATAACATTGTCCAACCATCTCGTCCTCTGTCGTCCCCTTCTCCTTGTGCCCTCCATCTTTCCCAGCATCAGGGTCTTTTCCAGGGAGTCTTCTTTTCTCATGAGATGGCCAAAGTATTGGAGCCTCAGCTTCACGATTTGTCCTTCCAGTGAGCACTCAGGGCTGATTTCCTTAAGAATGGATACGTTTGATCTTCTTGCAGTCCATGGGACTCTCAAGAGTCTCCTCCAGCACCATAACTCAAAAGCATCAATTCTTCGACGATCAGCCTTCTTTATGGTCCAGCTCTCACTTCCATACATCACTACTGGGAAGACCATGGCTTTAACTATACGGACCTTTGTTGGTAAGGTGATGTCTCTGCTTTTTAAGATGCTGTCTAGGTTTGCCATTGCCTTTCTCCCAAGGAGCAGGCGTCTTTTAATATCGTGACTGCTGTCACCATCTGCAGTGATCATGGAGCCCAAGAAAGTAAAATCTCTCACTGCCTCCATTTCTTCCCCTTCTATTTGCCAGGAGGTGATGGGCCCAGTGGCCATGATCTTCGTTTTTTTGATGTTGAGCTTCAGACCATATTTTGCGCTCTCCTCTTTCACCCTCATTAAAAGGTTCTTTAATTCCTCCTCACTTTCTGCCATCAAGGTTGTGTCATCTGCATATCTGAGGTTGATTTACCCATATAGCACATTTCAAATCACTAGGTGCACTAGATGCAAAAAGAATTTTGCCATATACATGTAGCATCCTTTTCATAATGCACAGTATGCTTTTTTAAAAAAGTGGATATAATCCATGTACAGTGGTATCTTGGGTTAAGAACTTAATTCGTTCTGGAGGTCTGTTCTTAACCTGAAACTGTTCTTAACCTGAAGCACCACTTTAGCTAATGGGGCCTCCTGCTGCTGCCACACCACCGGAGCATGATTTCTGTTCTCATCCTGAAGCAAAGTTCTTAACCCGAGGTAATATTTCTGGGTTAGCGGAGTCTGTAACCTGAAGCATATGTAACCCGAGGTACCACTGTAGTTGAAATAGATACTCTGTATTGAGCACCACTAACTTATACTGAACACAGTGTACATGAAAGCCTCAATGGCATAAATGAAACACACAAAAAATAGGCTGATTAAATTGCTTCATTTTCCTACAAATGCTCTTTCACTGAAAATTTGATTTCCATCTCTCAGCTTGATTTAATTTTGAACTGACAACAGAACTAAATATAGAACTCTTTAAAATTCTAGTTCTGTGACTGCAATTGCAGAACTGGTTATCTTATGATGTGATCTAAAATGACATAAAGCAATACTTTATATGCATTTAAACACCATTTGGAGTGTTTTCCAGTATGTTTTTAATATCTTTTTGTATAATTAGTGCAGGCTAATATTTTCATTTTTAAATGTTTGATTGATGCATATATATGCGCTACACCAGTATCTTATACTTTATAGAACATGACTGTAAAACAGCTTTACTGGACAACCAACTTGAGATGCAAATCTATCAAGAAATACTATGGAGCGAACACAATGTGTAGTACTAAAGGATTATAGACAGAGGGCACAATCTACTGGATCTATGTCTTGGGCAAAAAGCATTGCAACAAGGAGTAAAAAAATTCTGAAACAGGGTTTGTTCACCTGTAGTTCTATATGTATAGTGCAACATTCTGAATAACAGTTTTCAAAAGGTGTATAAAACAAGCCTAATAAAAAAAAATCAATGTGCATGTCTGGGGCTATAATAAAAAATAACCTAACCAATTGTGCATAGTATTTAAATAAATAAATAATTTAAAGCTTTCCTCCATAGTGTTACAGCATGTTCTCAAGAGAGTTAATGTGAACAGGAAATGCAGATTGTTTCACTGTATTGGCTGTGGCTGGCTGATGACTGAATAGCAGCTGAGCATTTTTTAAAGTTTGCTCCCCTGTTCTCCCACATCTTTAAGCTGTAGATGGAGGGTTGCACAGTAGCACACAGATGGAACTAAGAATAATATAATGGAACAAATATGTCATTTTGGGGGGAAGGACACAGCACAGATGTGAGACAGAACATGTTTTTCATAGTTTATCACAGGTAATATATACTGAAGATGAGCATATTTAACATATTAAATAGCTGTTGCTTCCTCCTCCATGTGCTATCAACTCTCTGATTGCCCTGTACAGAACAGAATTAGGACTCTTGTGTTAGGTTACCAGTTATTTTTCAATGAATCCGGGGACACTTTTCAACTTCCTACTAAATAGATGGATTTTGTCAGGTGACTGATTTGTAAATCCGGGGACTGTCCCCAGGAAACGGGGACATCTGGTAACCTTACTCTTGTGACTACAAGCTGCAATCTTATATACAATTACCAAGGAGTAAGTCCCACTGAATTTAATTGTGAGTATGCACAGGATCACATCCCGCATAAGACAGAAGAGAGAGGGAGGGCGCTGGGCTTGCTAATGGAGTAGCAGAGATGGGGATTTACTGGTAGTTAGCAAAGCAGAGGTCAGACTGACTTTATAGGAAAGGCTTTGCAAAGGAAGTGGATTATGATGAATGTATTTCATAGCACAAAATGGATTTTCTTTAGCTCCTAAGGACTTTATACACAGCACCACCCTGCTTTTACTATTTAAACCTTGCAACAGCAGTGGTAGCAAATAATAATAATACTATAATAATGAGACCTCACACAGTTTATTATTATTTGCTTCTTATATTTATACCCCACCTTTAATCAAAGGAGCTCAAGGCAGCATATCTAAGACCATGGAGAGCTCTGTATGGAGTCAGGCCAATGGTTCATTTGGGTTTCAGAGAGGAGTTTTCTGTACTTGGAGCCCCTTTTTATCATCACAACAGCAGTGTGAGGTAGCTTAGGTTGAAAGATAGTAAGTGGCTCAAGATCATCCAGTTAACTTCATGAGCAAGTGAGAAATTGAACCTGGGTCTCCTCAGTCCTAGTCCAACTTAGACCAGGCAAGAGGAACTTGTGGGCCTTCAGGGTGAAGGACAGGAAGTAAATAAAGAAATGATTCAGATAATTCTGGGACTACAACTCCCATTACCGCTGATTGTTGGTTAAAGGGATGGTCCAAGACACCTGTGGCAAACCACAAAATGGTGTCCCAGAAGAGCCACCTCCTAGAAGCCAAGGTCCCTCGAGCCCTCCCCAATAAAATATTTGAGGAAGGGAGGGCAGCCCCCCCCAGTTGATAGACATTGTCATTTAAATAGTGTGTGGGTGTGCCACACATTGTGATCAACAGGGCTTTTTTCATCTTGCAACTCATTTTTCATCCGCAACTCACTGGAACTCAGTTCTGGCACCTCTCAGGTGGGTGCCATTGCTGTTATAAGAGAACAAGGGAAGCGTTTATGGTGAGTTCCGGCACCTCTTTGTCTAGAAAAATAGCACTGGTGATCGATATTATGGGGTGGGGGTTACCTCCCCCTCAATATTTTATTCAAATTGGCACCCATGCCCACCAGGGGAAAAGGAGTGAGTGAAGATCTACATCAGGAACAAGTGGGAGAATAAAGATCTACATTGGGAACAAGAGTGGGAGACAAGCAGCAACTCCTATTTGCCAAGAGGCTGCTGTAGTAGTGGCATTGGGAGGAGGCTGCCGAGGTGGCGGCAGATCCAGCTGTCACTGCCACTGTGGAAGCAGCAGCAGGCAATGCACTCCTTGGAGTCTGGATCTGCTGCCCTGGTGGATCCTGCATGCCCAAGGTGTTGGCTTCACCTTGCCTCATGGGTGTTTTCTCCTGCTCCTGAGGTCAGGACCTGAACCATTGGATTCAAGTCACAAGAAAGGAGATTCCGACTAAAGATCAGGAAAAACTTTCTGGTGGTAAGAGCTGTTCGACAGTAGAACAGACTACCTCAGAAGCTGGTGGACTTCATTTGCCATTTTTAGGCAGAGGTTGGAGGGCCATCTGTCAGGGATCCTTTAGTTGAGATTCCTGCATTCCAGGGAGTTGGACTAGATGAGCCGCGGGGTCTCTGCCAACCTGGGGTGCCAACCTGAATAAAATATTGGAGGGCCCAGGTAAGCCCCGCCTCACACAACTGATCACATGATATGGTACACACACACACACACACACACACTCTGTTTGAATGGCAATGTTCATCAACTTGAGGGGAGGGAGGTTAGCTCTTATGCTTCCAACTCTACAATTTCACGATGCTATGAACATCTGGAGAGCCACAAGTTCCTCATTGCTGGACTCAGGCGAACCACCCCACCAGAATTGAGAAGTGAAAAGGACGTCCCTTCTTCTTCAGTCACGGCTAAATACAGGATTGCCCTCTCACTCCCCGGACAGAGCTCTTGAGCTTTTAAGCAGCTTCATTGCAGTCAAAACACACAAACAAAAACAGGCGAAACATTCCTGCTGCGAAAAGCTTGCCCTTTAAAAAAACATAAAAACATTTCTCAGAAATATAGTAGCACCAGGGGAAAGAACCCTGCCAGCAACCGGCAGCCTTAATTCCCTGCAAAGGAGAGGGGAAATAATACAAAAACAAAATAGAGCACAGCTTCTCACGCAAGGCGAGCGGGAAGGGCTGAGCAGCGAGGGAGAGCTAAGGCTCCACTCGGTTGTTGTTTTTCCCCCTGCGCAGGCAGTTGCTTAGCCGACTACACGCTGGCGAGGACCCTGGCTGTAGCGTTGCTGGGCAAAGCTAAGTTGGGGCGCGGGGCCTAGGCAGAAGGCAGCGCGGCGAGGTGCGCTGCTCCCGTCGTCGACTCGCCGCGCCTGTGGCCCGCTATGGGGCTGGAAATGGACCCGCTGCTGCACGCCTTGAGTTACTTCAGGCGGAGGAAGTTCCAGCTCTGCTCGGATCTCTGCTCCCAGCTGCTGGAAAAGGAGCCCGGAGACCAGGTCAAGTCGGGTAGAGTCGGGGTGTGGGCGTGTGGGGTGCTGGGTCCCCGCGGGGAAAGGACGTAAAATGGGGCCATGGGCAGGCAGATTAAAAAGATAAAGATGGCTCTTGGCGCATTTGGAGGTCTCCTCCCTTAACCGTGCACACGCGCCGGCATTTTGCGTAGCAGTGGAAGACTGCCTGTTGCCATAGCGGTCAACTTTCGGATTTGAAAATAAGGGATCAGCTGCCTCACCTGTCCCGGAGACAGTCTACGGGATATCTAACAATCCGGGATAGCAGCGGGAAACGGCTCTGAAATAAGGGAATTTCCAGCAAAAAAAAGGGAAGGTTGACAGCTATGCCTGTTGCACTTCTTGCTCTTGTTTGTTTGTTTGCTTGTTTGTGTATGTACCTGTGCGCGCGCGCCAGCAATATGCACACCTTGACAAGAAGACTCCAGGCACCAGATACAAAGAGCTCTCTTTGCTCCATGGTGTCGTGAATGATGCGGTTCCACTTGTAGGCTGAAACTTAGACAAAGGATTTTAAACACATTTTATGGCTTAGTTGCCTGACTAATGCTGGAATGTCTTGTCAGCTAAGAGCAGCAATTCACAAAACTTTTTTTTTTTAAGTGTATGGCTATCCCCTCTGTACTTTTATGCATTTCATTTCCCTCTGACCTTCCCTTTTACACACACACACACACACCCCTGCAACTCTGGATAATGAACAGTTGAAGTGCACAGAAGTTTGTGCCATAATAAATTTGCTGATCTTTAAGGTGCCACAGGGTTGTTTGTAGCTTTATAACAAAAGTGGTTAGTTTTGAAGTAGGGTAAAAGAAAAGGAGGGCATGGAAATGGAAGCTTCTTTCTTTTCATGGAAGCTTTCCTATTAGTTATTAACATAATTATTTACAAGTTCCTTAGCAACAACTGCGTCAACCTCTTCCCATGCATCTTTTAAGTAAGTAGACTGAACTTCTTTGACAAAGCAAACTTTGAAATACTGGAGAATGGAAAAGACCACAAAAACCTGAGACAAACTGGTTCTCTTTATAATCTATAAAATAAGTAATTTGTAAGATTTTATTTAGAACAAACTGCACCCAAACTACCTAGTATCCTTTGATAATTACTTTTGGTATAGGATAACTTTTGACATAGTTCTGCATACAGTACTTTCTTCGCAACTATGTTTGAGAATTATGCTTTAGAAGGTGCTCTTGTAAGATGAGCAGAGAACTTTCTAAGAAACCAATGCAAGATTAAATACTTTATGGTATGATGTTACGTTGAAAATAAATATTCAGTAGCATTCAGAAAGGCTCTATTCTTGATCTGGTTTCGGAGGGAATAAGTTCAGTAATTATTTGGGTGAAGGAGACTGTTCACTTATTAGATTTGCTAGCATTGTAAACTGGAAAAATTGGCAAGTATGTCAGATGATAATTTAAAATGCATTCCTAACCCACTGATGAGAGAAAGTCACATTGAATTTAATAGGGCTCATCTCTGATTAAACATGGTTAAATTGGAAGGTTAGTTTGAGAGAATTCAAAAGAGAAATGTAAAATGTTAGCCATGAGAACAACGAACAAAGCCTACATACACCATGGGAGATGTCTAGCTAGGCAATAGCACTTGAAGACTTGAACTTCCGGGTTAGCGCGATCGGCTAATGGCGGATTCCCTCCGAGCTCCGGAGGGAATCGGCTCTGCTGAAGACGGGTCCTACCGTGCTGGCGACGCGGGGACCCTCAGAAACCGCAGGCGCGGAAGCCTGCGGACTTGGTGACTCGGTGGGCACCTTTAAGCGCCCTCCCTGACCCATGAAGAGCCTTTTTAAAGGCTACGGACAGGGTACGGGGAGCGGCGTGGTGCTGAGAATAGACCGCTACTTCAGTGGAGCGAAGCCGCGTGCCATGGCCGGACAGCGCTGACTTTTTCCCCAAAATTCGGACTGGAAACAAATAACCCGTGAGTAGAATGGAATTTGGACTTTAAAATCTATATCTTTGAATTCGGTACAACCGGGGGATGTGCTAAAGGGAAGTCCGCACCCCCTATCTACAAACGATCTAAAGCAAGGATCGGTGGACTAAGGTGGAGAGTACTGTTTTTGGTGTTAGATTTGGTGTTCCATGAGTTTGACAGAAGAAGTCTTTGTGCTGGAGAGAAAGTGAGGAGTTTTGGAAGCTTTTGTGTAACCCCCCCCCTCCCGAACCCGGGAGCGTCCTGTGTGTGAGCCGGAGGAAAAAGAACAAGGAGTTTGACAGCTGTCAAAGGAGCTGTCAAACGGGCGGCTAAAATTTAAGAACTTTGTTATTTAATAACTTTCTGAACTAAAAGTGTTGCTTTTGAACTGAGGTGGCTGGAAACAACGTAGTCATAAACAACAAAGTAACGGGCTGTTGGAAAAGGACTATCAAGCAACTGTAATCCCCCTAGGGGGAACTAGAGACATTACAATGGCTGCAGAGGGAAAATTACTGGTAGAGATAGAAAGAATGTTTTTTCTCGTGGGAATCCTGCAAGAGCAGAGTACGGCTATGAACAAAGAACTTATGACCTTGAATTCCAAAAAAAACGACTCTGCTGAATGCATAAAGGATTTGCCTGATAAGGAATCTGCAGCTGAACCAGAAAAAACTTTTTTGGAACCGGTGGAGAGAAAAGAAGGAATGGAAAAAGTGCAGGAAAATATCAATCAGAAGCCCATATTGTCAGGAAATAAAGAAGAAGATATTTGGATTACAAATCTGCGAAAGATGAGAAAGATGAAGGAGGAAGTCCCGGGAGCACTTGGAATATTGGAATTCAAAAGAGTAAAGAAATATGATTGGGACTTCCTCCTTGAGTATGGGAGATCAACTGACTTTTTGCAGCAACTGCTATTAAGTATCTTGGATGGAAGAAAATATGATGTGACTGAGATAGAATTCCTTCGAGACCTGAGGACCAACAAAAAGGGCTACCAACAAAATCGGCAGAGAGAGACTGACAGAGACTTGAAGGCCTCTGATGTGAGGAATCCGGGCTAGGATAATTGCTTGGGAAGGGATGGAAACTGGGGTAGGGAGGGAGGGGAGAACAGAATTTCAAAATTTTATGATTTTTGTATTTGGCCATTATGACATATAATTAACAAAAATACAAAGGGAGAAATTTGTGGAAGGGTAATTAGGTCGACCTTAGAAAAAAAAAGATTTAATGTTTAAAAGAGAATTGGATAAATTAAATTTGGATAAGTAAAAAGGATTAAGTTTAAAAATAACAGTAATATGTTAAAGATGGGAGATAAGAACTTGCTGAACTAATTTTTGGAATTGGGATGTATGAAGAGGGGGTGGGGGGAAGTCAGGGAAAGGGGGTAATGAAAATAAGAGTTTAAAAATATATATGTTTTGTTTTTGTTTTTGTTTTTGTTTTATAAAATGTGAAAACCTAATAAAAATTTTATAAAAAAAAAATAGCACTTGAAGACTTGAAGAGAGAATTATTGTTGAACATGAGCCAACAAGGTACATCTGGAATGTAAGAGAGAACAACAACAAGTACCATTTCAGGCTATATTACCATGAGCATTGTTTCCAAGATTTAGGAAGTAGCAGTGCCACTCTTTTCATTACAGTCATACCTCGGGTTAAATATGCTTCGAGTTGAGCGCGTTCGAGTTGCGCTCCTTGGCAACCCGGAAGTAATGGAGCACGTTACTTCCGGGTTTTGCCGCTTGCGCATGCCAGACGCTCAAAATGACATCATGCGCAGAAGCGGCGAAAAGCGACGAGCGCAGACGTGCCATTGCTAGTTACGTTTACCTCTAGATGTGAACGGGGCTCCGGAATGGATCCCGTTCGTATCTAGAGGTACCACTGTACTAATATAATTTGGTGTGTTGTGGTTTATTGTGTACTTACAGTTGAAGAAAGGTATCAACAAGATGGGAAGGATTCAGATAGAGGAGTGAGGATATTTTAATTTATTTTGAATACATTGCCTAAATGTCTGACATTGTGACAGCTAAGGAAGGGCTTTTGTATTGTAATCCATCCCCCCCCCCATATCTATCAGTGAAGGTCACACAGCATGTGCAGGAGTGGTCAAGTCTTGCCCATTTAACAGTGTTCCAAGTTGAAGATTGATGGTTTTTGTTCCAGGGAAATTGATGGAGACAACTTTGAGGACCAAGCCAGACCTTAACTGCATTATGTCTATGTGTGACAGCAGTGAACCCAGGAACTGGTTTTATATGACACAAACACAATGGTTTAATTCGGACAATCCTTCCAGCTATAGGTTTAGATCCAGATATGCCCTTCCATGAACCAAAGGACTCCTCCTGTTCCTGGAAGGAACTTTGATCCAGCATAAACTCTTAATTGCGTGGAAAAGGGGAGGCAATTTTAACTGATTTCTCATTACCCTGTTAGACCCCAGCACCACCTCCCAGCTGTTCCAGATGGTTCCCAAATCATTTGGAGCAGTTTTATAGGGAGGAATGGATGAAAATGACCTTCAGTGGGAATGTCACATGAGTGAAACTACACTCATGGGAAGTCTGGATCCAGCCCATAGTTTGGAGATTCATGAAAAAGCCACAGTAAACTTAGGCCTTGTGTATTCCAACTTTCACATCACAGGAGGAGATTAGAAGCTTTCTGCTTCTATATTTTGCCAAAGTGAAGTACAAACAAACCATAGTTTCCAGTCCTGCCAGAGCTGTAGGATGTTCTGAACTGAGACATAAATTAATCTTAGGGCAGGTGATGGTAGATTTAAAACACAGATTTTAAACCTGTTAAAATTTGGTTAAAGCAACTAAAAGACCACATGCTAAAAGCCTCAGTTGCCTATTTGCTTAACTTAAATACTATCTCACATGCTTTCCATTGTGATCTGGCGGATCTTTAGGAAGCCACAGCTCCAAAATTTTGGTACAAATTACTTAGAAAAGCTCAGCATTCTAGTTTTCCCTATTTAATCAGCCAACTGTAACCTCAAGAAGGTATACACAACTCGTAAATTATATTGGAACAGGATAGAAGTGGTTTCTTGTGTATTCTGGGTGAAAGTTGTTGTGTTCTTGAGAGATCAAAGAACAATTGTAACTCATTGTAGAATCTGGGACACTGCTGTAATGTGCTCCCAGCATTCTCTCAGCCATATAATATGACATGATGCATGTAGAATCAGATCTGCAGACTCGTTGCAAGATTTGTAATACAATAAGCACTGAAATGATGCCCAGGATAAAGGTTTAATGCTATATATTGGCATTTTAAAATATAGCATATAAACCTAGGCTGCATGTAGGGATTTACCTTAAGAAAAAGCTGAAAGAGCAAACAAATAAAAGTTATTTAGTCCTTCGGGACTTAATGGGAAGTACAGTAAAGGTAAAGGGACCCCTGACCATTAGGCCCAGTTGTGACCGACTCTGGGGTTGCGGCGCTCATCTTGCTTTATTGGCTGAGGGAGCCGGCATACAGCTTCCAGGTCATGTGGCCAGCATGACTAAGCCGCTTCTGGCGAACCAGAGCAGCACACGGAAACGCCGTTTACCTTCCTGCCGGAGCGGTACCTATTTATCTACTTGCACTTCAGAACCAGTGAAGGCGGTGAAGGTCCTGTGTGAGTGCCTGGAGGCGGTTGGAGGTTGGATGGCGGCTAACAGATTGAGGTTGAATCCTGACAAGACAGAAGTACTGTTCTTGGGGGACAGGAGGCGGGCAGGTGTGGAGGATTCCCTGGTCCTGAATGGGGTAACTGTGCCCCTGAAGGACCAGGTGAGCAGCCTGGGAGTCATTTTGGACTCGCAGCTGTCCATGGAGGCACAGGTTAAATCTGTGTCCAGGGCAGCTGTTTACCAGCTCCATCTGGTACGCAGGCTGAGACCCTATCTGTCTTGCCAGAGTGGTGCATGCTCTGGTTATCTCCCGCTTGGACTACTGCAATGCGCTCTACGTGGGGCTACCTTTGAAGGTGACCCGGAAACTACAACTAATCCAGAACGCGGCAGCTAGACTGGTGACTGGGAGCGGCCGCCGAGACCACATAACACCGGTCTTAAAAGACCTTCATTGGCTCCCAGTATGTTTCCGAGCACAATTCAAAGTGTTGGTGCTGACCTTTAAAGCCCTAAATGGCCTCGGTCCAGTATACCTAAAGGAGCGTCTCCACCCCCATCATTCTGCCCGGACACTGAGATCCAGCACCGAGGGCCTTCTGGCGGTTCCCTCACTGTGAGAAGCCAAATTACAGGGAACCAGGCAGAGGGCCTTCTCGGTAGTGGCGCCCTCCCTGTGGAACACCCTCCCACCAGATGTCAAAGAGAACAACAACTACCAGACTTTTAGAAGACATCTGAAGGCAGCCCAGTTTAGGGAAGCTTTAAATGTTTGATGTATTAGAGGATTTTAATATTTTTTTGGAAGCCGCCCAGAGTGGTTGGGGAACAAATAAATAATAATAATAATAATAATAATAATAATAATAATAATAATTATTGACGTGCTTTTGAACTGCTAGGTTGGCAGGAGCAGGGACCGAGCAATGGGAGTTCACCCCGTTGCGAGTATTCAAACCACCGACCTTCTGATCGGCAAGTCCTTGGCTCTGTGGTTTAACCCACAGCGCCACCCGCGTCCCTGGGAAGTACAGTACTGGTGTATAATTCAGTGTCATCACCATAATTTAAAGTAATTACTTTAAAATATATGCACCAGGATCAAATATATATGCTTCATTGAAGATAGAGTGGGACATGGGGACAAGGTTTATCTTTATGACATAGTTTTGTTCATAAGAATGTTATTTTATGTTTCATAATATATATACAGTGGTACCTTGGGTTCCAGAGGTCCGTTCTTAACCTGAAACTGTTCTTAACCTGAAGCACCACTTTAGCTAATGGGGCTTCCCGCTGCTGCTGCGTCGCCGGAGCACGATTTCTGTTCTCATCCTGAAGCAAAGTTCTTAACCCGAGGTAATATTTCTTGGTTAGCGGAGTCTGTAACCTGAAGCGTATGTAACCCAAGGTACCACTGTATACTATTTAATTGTAGAAAAATCTCAGAGTGGTTTGCAAAAGGATAGAACGATAAAATAATCACTAAAATAAAAATCACTAAAATCATGATTTAAAACAGGTTCAAACCGCAGTAAAATAGACTAAAACAAATTAACACTACAGACTTTCGTAACATCTGGGAAGGCTTGTCTAAATAATGTCTTCAGCAGGGCACTGAAAGGAATACAGTGAATAAATATTTATTTATTTAAGACATTTTTATACAGCTTAATTAGTCACGTTTCTATGTGGTGTACATAGAAACAATCCACAGTAAATAGGACAATGAAAAGATAACAATTTGTGAAACTTAAACACTACCTTAAAATTCCTACTGGAACGAGAGTCTTAGTTGTGTGCCTCAAGTTCAGCAAGGAGGGTGCCTGTCTAATCAATTAATCTATCAAGTACTTAAGCGTCTTGATGTCATCTTTTCTATAATATCTCTCTATCATCCATCCATCTATCTATTTATCTATCTCTATATATCACAAACCTTATTTATTGTATTGATACTACATAAACTAGACATGACAGAAAACATAACTATTGTGATACCATGCTGGTGTCACAGGCCATATGCCCCATTTTAATTGCAATGCATTGTACTGTAAGTCGCAAGATCTGATTGTTAAGTGATTATTTGACAGACACAGACAAACTGGGGGGGCAGGAGAATTTTTCATGTAGTAGTTTGTGTCCATGGGTCTAATCTACAAAACGTACAGTTTAAAACAGCAGCAGCGTTAACTTGCTGCCAGAACAATCGGTATTGGAGATTAAAAATTAAAGCTGCAATCCCACATTTAATAGGGAGTGCAACACATGTCATCCAGGGCACAGTCCTATACACACTTAACAGAGAGTGCTCCATTGAACTTAATGGGACTTACTTACGAGTGGACATGCCTAGAATTATGTTGTCATTGAAACTTCAAGTAAATGTACATCACTTTAAACAAGCATTTGAGAGAGGAACTAACTGCAGTCTTGTGCTTGTCTACTGAAAGTGGCGCTGTGGGTTAAAGCCTCAGCGCCTAGGGCTTGCCGATCGAAAGGTCGGCGGTTCGAATCCCCGCGGCAGGGTGTGCTCCCGCTGCTCGGTCCCAGCGCCTGCCAACCTAGCAGTTCGAAAGCACCTCCGGGTGCAAGTAGATAAATAGGGACCGCTTACCAGCGGGAAGGTAAACGGCGTTTCCGTGTGCTGCGCTGGCTCGCCAGATGCAGCTTTGTCACGCTTTTGTCACGCTGGCCACGTGACCCGGAAGTGTCTCCGGACAGCGCTGGCCCCTGGCCTCTTAAGTGAGATGGGCGCACAACCCCAGAGTCTGTCAAGACTGGCCCGTACGGGCAGGGGTACCTTTACCTTTACCTTTACTCCCAGACAAGTGGATACAGGATTGCAGTCTGTCAGGTTCTGCTGCTGGAAATAACCTTTCATCATCAACCATAGGAAAAATATGTATATTGGGTTTCTTTGTTTTATAGCAGGAACATGCTTCTGTGCTGCTGTCGTGGTTGATCATCCTGATTAGTTGTCTAATCTGATTATTGTTCTTTGTGTACCATATGTCAATTTGAAGGCAAGGAACTAACACCAGTTTATAGTATTGGTTGACAAGAGAAAAGCAATTGTCAACTGTTGTTGAACTGTATAATAATTATATAATGTGTGCAAAAAAATATGTTTAGTATTTTGTTGCTTTGGTCTTAATGTTCCATGTTCATTAATTTCTTAGTGCTGCCTCATACATGTTTCATCATTGATGCAAATTCTGTGCCTTCTGGATCAGTGGTGAAATAATAAGAGATGGAGTGGTGATGAAAACTTCTCAAAATATTTGCTAATAAAAAATAAATGTCTAAATTCACATCAGAGTGTAGTATAATAACTAATAGCTAATGCTAATAAGGATATGCCTGATTATAATTTCAACTCTCCAGAGTTTAAATTGTATAAACTCTCCAGATGACTTTAGGCACACTGCTTGATTTCATAGTCCCCTCTAGAATATGAGAATAAGAGATGTGGGAAGGGACATGTTCTCCTTTCACCTCTGAGGAGAAGCCACAGCAATCACTAGCAAAGCCATGGAGCTTGAGATGATGAGCAGAAACACCAGCCTGGTGAACGTGGCTGTGTTTCCTCACTTCAGCATGGTCCTGCTGTCCATCAGCACGTCCAGCATGGTGTAGTGGTTAAGAGCAGTGGACTCGTAATCTGGTGAACCGGGTTCGCGTCTCCGCTCCTCCACATGCAGCTGCTGGGTGACCTTGGGCTAGTCACACTTCTCTGAAGTCTCTCAGCCCCACTCACCTCACAGAGTGTTTGTTGTGGGGGAGGAAGGGAAAGGAGATTGTTAGCCTCTTTGAGACTCCTTAGGGTAGTGATAAAGCGGGATATCAAATCCAAACTCCTCCTCCTCCTTCTTCTTTGACCGATTCTTCATATATCCTCCTCCTCCTCCTTCTTCTTTGACCGATTCTTCATATATGAAGTCATCTCCATCAAGTACACCCAGGACATTTGCAAGCAACTGCTAATCTCAAGTGGCTTCACTCTTTAAGGGCCTAGTTTAGTTGAAGGCTTGTCTCACCCCATATGTATCCACTTGACTGCTTCGATCTGTGGAAGTGTACTACCACATAATGTTCATACTGCTCTTAAAATGAATTGATTGTTTAATGTGGCAGTACTCCCTGCTCATTAATATGAGGCAGGCACCTTAGTTGTGTTGGTTTCAGCTCATGCTAAAGGCTTTTTTGCTTGTTTCAGTAAGCCTATCCAGACATGCAATTTTAACAAGTAATTTTATTATGTACAGTTTATTTTGAGTTGCTGATTTTATTTATATTTGGTTTACATTTGTTACATTTGCAGATGTTAGTTTTAACTTTTTAAATATTCATTTTCACCACTATTTTAAAGGAATGTTTTATATTTTTCTTTGTGAACTGCTTAGAGTAAACGATACATAGGTTTTGTTAAATAAATAAAATAGTTTATTTATAAATGGAGTTCAGTGTGACTTACAGGGGCAGCTCTACTTACCTAGACATGTGTATGTATATTTTATCACACATGTTTAGCTGAAATGTTGATTTCAAGGGAGTTGAGGGTGGGACGCAACCCAAAACGTAATCCAAGCTCTGTATATATCTTTTCCAGACTGTGAATTGCATAAAATTGTCCATAAAATCTGAAATAAGTAATATTTAAAATTTTGTTCTCTTAATCCTAGCAGCAGATGGGATGGGAAGGGGCCTGGTTGTGTGGTATTGATCCCAGCCAGATGGTGTGAATGAGGGCTTTGGCACTGCCATCTCCTGCCAAGCTACTGGAAAATAGGAGTTTAACTTAAACTACACTCTGGGGATTGTTGTCTGTAGTTTCTTACTTCTGACTGCTTAATGCTTTTAGAAGCTTTTTTCCATAAGCCTCTGTAAAACGTAAAATGTAGGACTATAGAAGGACATACTTCTCAGGCTACCAACCTACCGTATTTTTCACTCTATAAGACGCACCAGACCACAAGACACACCTAGTTTTTGGAGGAGGAAAAAAAGAAAAATAATATTCTGAATCTCAGAAGCCAGAACAGCAAGAGGGATTGCTGCGCAGTGAAAGTAGCAATCCCTCTTGCTGTTCTGGCTTCTGGGATAGCTGCGCAGCCTGCATTTCCTCCGTAAGACGCAAACACATTTCCCCTTACTTTTTAGGAGGGAAAAAGTGAGTCTTATAGAGCAAAAAATATGGTAGTCCCCATGGGCACTGCAGCATCCACCAATCCTCCCTTCGTGCCCACCAAGACCCCCTGCCCATCCCAATTTTGTTGTTGTTGTTAAAAAACCTGAAATGGAGGAGTTTTAAAAAACTTACCGTGGGTGGTTTGTTTAAGAAGGTTGCCTGTTTCTCCCCCTTTTTTCATTTGGTTTAGGCTGTACATAAATGCTATTCTGTCAATGGAGATTCTGAGCTTTGCCATTTTTCTTCTGTAAAACAGGTATTTTGTGTTCCTCATAAAAGTTTATTAGATTTCTAAATGAGCACCCAGTACCAAAAAGCTTGGGGACACTTGGCATACAGAGAGCTTTGTTCAGTGGTTGCTAAAATGAGCAAGAGCAGTGTCTATAGGTGCTGGCCTGTTACAATCAAGACTGTTGTTTTTGCTGTATCGGCTTTAACTTATGGCATAATGAACTGGAGTCCATTATCATCAGATGCATAAATGGTATATGTGTGCACCTGGGAGAGGGGATTGTAAACAATATGGTCTGAGGGAAATGAAATAAAGTAGACAGTGACAAAAGCTTAATGGTGAAACACTCTTGTTGAAAACACAAACATTCTGACATTGATAAGCTAATAAACTCATAGAAGATGATACAAAACCCATTATCCCAATTTAAGCCACAGGTGATAAGAGTTGAATCTATAAGAAATTGTTATTTAGTATTTTCCTGTTGTTGTCTCCCTTTGAAATTCCTTCATTCAAGAATAGCCACATTATTATTATTATTATTATTATTATTATTATTTAATATTTTTTTATTAATTTTCCAATTTTAAAACAAAACAACATACAAACATCAACAAACAAAAACAAACACACAAATATAATTTCATAACCTCATTTTCATAGACCTTCTTTCTCGGACTTCCCCATACCCCACCCTTCTTGCATCCTTATCTTGCAATTTTTCAGCAACCCTTTACTCCAATTAATTCAAACTTATTATCTTTCTCAATTTCATCTTAATTCATCAAACAATTTCAGCTGTAATTCTGCATCTTCCTTTCCCTTGACATTTTAGCACTCATCAATTTTATAACAATTCTTAAGATAGGCTTTGAACTTCTTCCAATCTTCCTCCACCGTCTCTTTCTCTTGGTCACGGATTCTGCCAGTCATTTCTGCCAATCCCATAAAGTCAATCACTTTCGTCTGCCATTCTTCCAGTGTAGGTAATTCTTGTGTCTTCCAGTACTTTGCTAGGAGGATCCTTGCTGCTGTAGTGGCGTACATAAAAAAAATCTTATCCTTCCTTGACACCAATTGGCCGACCATGCCCAAGAGAAATGCCTCTGGCTTCTTATGAAAGGTACATTTAAGTACCTTCTTAATTTCATTATAGATCATTTCCCAAAAGGCTTTAATCTTTGGGCAGGTCCACCAAAGGTGGAAGAAGGTACCTTCAGTCTCATTACATTTCCAACATTTATTATTGGACAAATGATAAATCTTCGCAAGCTTGACTGGGGTCATGTACCACCTATAAATCATTTTAATAATATTTTCTCTTAAGGCATTACATGCCGTAAATTTAATACCGGTGGTCCATAACTGTTCCCAGTCAGCAAATATAATGTCATGACCAATGTCCTGTGCCCATTTAATCATAGCTGACTTGACTGTCTCATCTATTGTATTCCACTTCAGCAACAAATTATACATTCTTGATAAATTCTTAGTATTGGGTTCTAACAATTCTGTTTCTAGTTTCGATTTCTCCACCTGGAAGCCAATTTTCCTGTCTTGTTTAAAAGTCTCCATTATTTGATAGTAATGGAGCCAATCTCGTACCTTGGACTTTATTTTCTCAAAACTCTGTAATTTAAATTTGCCACTTTCTTGCTCTAAAATTTCAAAATATTTTGGCCATTTAGATTCCATATTAAGTTTCTTCACCTCCTTAGCCTCCATTGGTGATAGCCACCTAGGAGTTTTATTTTCCAACAAATCTTATATCGAATCCAAACATTGTATAGTGCTTTCCTAACAATATGGTTTTTGAAACCTTTATGAACTTTAACCTTGTCGTACCATATATATGCATGCCACCCAAATCTATTGTCAAATCCTTCCAAATCCAAAATGTCTGTATTGTCAAGAAGTAGCCAATCTTTCAACCAGCAGAAAGCTGCCGATTCATAGTACAATCTTAAGTCCGGCAGGGCAAACCCCCCTCTTTCTTTTGTATCAGTTAATATCTTGAATTTTATTCTGGGCTTTTTGCCCTGCCAGACAAATTTAGATATGTCTTTCTGCCACTTCTTGAAGCAATCTAATTTATCCACAATTTGTAATGTCTGAAACAAAAATAACATTCTAGGCAATACATTCATTTTGATCACAGCAATTCGGCCTAACAAGGAAAGCTTCAAGTTCGACCATATTTCTAGATCTTTCTTAACCTCTGTCCAACATTTATCATAATTATCTTTGAATAAATTCGCATTTTTAGATGTCGTATTAATCCCCAAATAATTTACTTTCTTTGCCACCATTAACCCAGTTTCACTTTGAAACCTCTCTCTTTCAACATTTGTTAAATTTTTTTCCAAGACTTTAGTTTTTTGTTTATTCAGTTTAAATCCTGCCACCTGGCCAAAAACTTGAATTAATTCTAAGACTCTTTTTGTACTAGTGTCTGGCTCTTGTAAAGTCAATACTAAGTCATCTGCAAATGCCTTCAATTTATATTGTTTAGCTCTGACCTGAATTCCTTTTACCAGCTGGTCCCCCCTAATCATATTCAGCAAGACCTCCAGGACTGATATAAAAAGTAATGGGGATATTGGGCACCCCTGCCGTGTCCCTTTTTCTATAGAAAGTTCTTCAGTAACCACATTATTTACAATTAACTTTGCTTTTTGTTCAGAGTATATTGCACCTATACCATTTTCAAACCTTTGGCCTACCCCCATCCCATGGAGATTCTTCTTCATGAAGTTCCAAGAAATATTATCAAAAGCTTTCTCCGCGTCCACAAAAATTAAAACTGCCTTTGTATTGATATTTACTGTCAGCAGTTCCATAATGTCAATTATATTCCTTACATTATCTGATAAATGTCTTCCTGGGAGAAAGCCTGCCTGGTCCTTATGAATCTCCTCCACCAACACCCTCTTCAGTCTTTTTGCTAAAATGTCAGCAAATATTTTATAATCCACATTAAGTAATGATATAGGGCGGTAGTTCTTGATCTGATTCTTTTCAGTTTCAGTCTTTGGTATAAGTGTAATAAAAGCTTCTTTCCACGATTCAGGTGCCTTTTTCCCCTCTAATATTTCATTACAAACCTCCTTCAACGGCTGTATTAACCATTCCTTCAAAACTTTATAATATCTGGAGGTTAGTCCATCTGGTCCTGGAGATTTACCTAATTGCATATTTTGAATGGCGCCCTCTATTTCTTGATCTGTTATTTTCTCATTCAGAACCAACATACTTTGTTGTGAAATTTTTTGTAATCCATATTTCTTAAGAAAGTCTTCTATATCTCCTTCGTTTTCCGGCCCTTGTGCGTATAATTTCCTGAAATAACTCTGAAAACAATTACTAATCTCATTTGGTTTAAAAATATTCTTTCCATCCACCTCCAAACTTGTGACTGTGTTCAATTTTTGTCTCTTCTTCAATTGCCATGCTAGAAGTTTCCCACATTTATCTGCTGATTCAAATGTCTTCTGTCTCATTTGCTTGATTTTCCATTCTATCTCTTGATTCATCAATTCCATATACTGCATCTGGTAAAACTTAATTTCTCTCAAAATCTCAATTTCTTTTCTCCTTCTTTTATTTTTTCCAAAATCTTATCTTTCTTCTCATTTTGTTTCTTCCTCTTTAAGGAATTCTGTTGTATTAGGAAACCTCGCATCACGGCCTTACTTGCGTCCCAAATCACTCTTTTTTCAACATCTGTCCTCAGATTTATCTCAAAATAGTCCTTCAAAGTTTTTTGGGCCTTTTTGTAAATCTCCTCATCTCTAAATAGGGTGTCATTCATTCTCCATCTAAAGGAACCAGCTGTTGTTAATTTCATTTCCATCTTTACTGCGTTATGGTCGGAGCATGTCTTTGGGCAGATTTCCACTTTTTTTTATCTTCGGAGCCATTCCACTAGTAATCCATATTTGATCTATTCTTGTCCATGTCATCTGTGCCTCTGAGAAAAAAGTTCCCTCTCTCTCAAGAGGGTTTCTTGTTCTCCAAATATCAATCAAGTCCATGTTTTCAGTCATTTCGAAAAAAGTCTTGGGTAGTCTCCCATCCTTAGAGACCACCTGTCTTTGTGCTTTGTCCATGTTAGTAGAAACCACGCCATTCATATCTCCTAACAAAATTACCTTGTAATCCAGATAGTCCATTAAGGTAAGTGGCAGAGCACCCTGGGAGTTCAAATGTATTCATATTCAGAGCTGCTAAAATGATCCACTCAATTTGTTTGCTATGGGAAAAGACAGAGTAGATATATTCATGTCACGAGTTGCCTCAGATATTTTGCAGGAGGCAAGATATAAATTGTTAAAGAGGCACACAATTATGTCCATTTTTCTCAACAACAAAAAATGTCATTCAAACCAAAAACCTAAATTTCTCCTTGTTTTAATTAGTTGCTAAAAAGATTTGGTAGCAGCGTTCTTCATAGCTTCAATAGGGCATCAGATATATGGAAAGTTCTCTTGACTACTTGTTCCTTCTCTTCAGTAGCCAATTGTTAGGAGAAATCCATAAGTATTCAAGGGACTTAACTAGCATTCAACTAATCTAGTATTATGAGAGAAATAGAAAAACCTCTAGCTCTTCCTCCACACTGTGCATAAATTCATACATCTCTATCATGTTCCTGCTGTTCTCTCCCCCTCCCCCCGGTAGCATTTCTCCCCCTAAATTTTGCCAGCTCTACAATACTCTCTTTGAGGTGCAGCAACCAGAATGCTATCAGTTTGCATAACAATATCGGCAGTTTTATTTTCAGCTTGTTTTCCTAATGATCTCTAACATGGGATCTTCCAGACATTTTACTGTGATTATTGCAGCATGTAGGTTTTTTTAAAGTATGGCTGAGCTGATTATATAACTTTCTCTTTACTTCCACCTGCTAAACTGCCTTAAAGTACATTGCTTTCTTTACATCTTGTTCATGGATGCCTTTGCCCTGGAGATTAATATATGAAACATTTTTTTCAGGGGGTGGGGTAGTCTGTGTAAGAGAACTGGAAGTTTCTTGAAGCTATCCCTGTATTAAACTGTGGGCAGGCGGCCGCTAGGAAACCTCTTTGGCTTTGAAAAACCATGGGTTTTCTGTGATCTGGAAGGTTTCCTTTGATACTTGAAATGCTTGCTTTTCATCGTTTTTAGCATATGTCTGTGGTGAATAAAAAGCCTGATATTTACTTTGATTGCAAATCTTTGCCTGAGAAACAGATGGTGGTCTGTATTGGCAGTTCCACTTTACCATTTTAGCTTTTTTCCTTAACTTCAGTTAGCTCATTAGGTTTTTATTAAGTGACTGGGAGAATATGTAGAGATGGTGCACATCTCTCTTCCTTGCCCTCCCAAAAAAGAGAGTTGAGAGTTTTTCATCCCTTAGGAAGAAGCTACTTTTGGTACTTGTTCAATAAACTGACTGGTCTGCACAGAATACTTTACTTCAGGTTATTAGTAAGCACAAAAAAATTGTGTCAGTACACAACTAAAGCAGAGCCAATCACACACGCAGCAGAATACCAGCTCTGTGATTACTTTTATTTGGTTTGGGTGTTTTTTTCCAAAAAGTGCTCCCCGCAAGGCTGAGGATTAATTGCATTTAAAGCGATATGTTCTCTGTGCCACAGTCTTCACCTTTTATCTTGCTATTCTTCCTTTGCTCAAATCTGCCGACAGACCTATTCCTGAGTTACTTCAATCATCTGTATTATCTGTATAATTTGATATTGCATTGTCTTTTTGTAGATGTTTTGGCTTATTGAACCTTGGTTCCCCTCTTTATCATCTAGGCTGCTTGGTGCTTAAAAATACGAGCATTAACAGAAATGGTTTACGTGGATGAAATTGATGTGGATCAGGAAGGCATCGCTGAGATGATGCTTGACGAAAATGCTATTGCTCAAGTTGCACGTAAGCTATATCTATAGTTCCTTCAAAATGTCTTGGCCACACAATGACTCCCTTCCCAGCATTTCAAAATTACTTAACAATTCCCTTAAATAGTGTATTGTTCCCACAGACTATAGTGTGGCATAACTGAACACTTTCAGTTAATGCAATTATATGATGTAGTTGCTATTTTTGTTGTGTTTTTTTTAAATGAATATAACCTCACTGACCGTGGTAGTAGTTGCAGCGCTCTGTCATGCCCTGCTGAGTTTAGGATTGCTCTGCAGGAAAACTTTCTGCCTCATGTTACTGTGTAGTTAGAAGGGTTAAAAAAATAAATGGTAAGAGATTTAGAGAGGTGAGATTGATCTATTGGTTACATTAAATAATGATAGGTTTTTTTGTTTGTAGGACCTGGTACTTCACTGAAAATCCCTGGAACTGGTCAGGGTGGAGGTCCTAGCCAAGCTGTGAGGTATTCAGTTCATTGATAAATTTAATTAGTCCATGTGTCTATGCACTACATATAGTTCACTGTTGCCCTTCACTAGTAAATGCTGTCCAGTGAGTAGTTTCTCTTAAATTTTTGATTTATCCATTCCTACACCCTCTGTGGCAGTTCTTCACACTTTAAGTTGTTCAGTTGCTTCTGTATTGCTGTTTATGCATTTCCTGCCCTCATTGACTCATAACCACAGACTGGTCATTGAATCAGATGATTCCTTCACCCCCACCCCCCACCCTGGTCTTCTCTTATGTAAGCAAACATGTGAAAGTATAATTGTGTTGGAATGTGAGCAAAAGCAGAGAGATTTGGAAGATGCTCAGAGCATGGAGAACAAGCACAGATGAGGTATTTAAATTGTGTGTATACATATATACATATGTGTGTTTATACACACACACACACACACACCTAAAATGGTACTCTACAACACTTAAATCAAAGTAGTTAAATGATATGAGGGGTGTTATAAATTGTCTTTCCAAATAATCACATGGGGTTTTATGTTATGGTTAGTATTCCTTTAACTGGGAATTAATTTTCATGTAAACCCCAAAGAAGTGTAGAACTAACAGTAACAGAGTGCAACATGAACTTCAGAAGTTATTTGCAGATACAGCCAGTGGCATGTCTGCTAAGGCAGACACATCGTGTCTTTCAATCTGTGGATCATTTCAGGCCAGTGACCCAGACAGGAAGACCCCTTACAGGATTTGTGCGACCCAGTACACAGGGTGGACGACCAGGTACAATTGAACAGGCCATAAGGACTCCAAGGACCGCTCACACTGCCCGTCCCATGACTAGCGCCTCAGGGCGATATGTCAGGCTTGGAACGGTAAGGAATGAGAAAGAACTGAGCATGCTATTAATAAGTATAACGCACGCAGTATTTGAGACCTTGGAAATTTGAAGTGCATATGTGTTTATTAAAATAAGAAAACTTTCATCTTGCTAGTCCTTGGTGTTTTTAACTGGCTACATTTTCTTCAATCTCTCCTATAGTAATCTAAAAACTGTATTTTCAAAATATTAGCACATGTAATGGAAAATTTGCATATCTTCCTTGGGTAAGAGAAGTTAGGTAGGAGTGTTATGTGCTTTATATAAGAGCTGCTTTTTATGATGCCTTTGAACATCATATTTGATCAGCTGATTGTTGGTGGTTGAAGAGATTTCTGTGCAGCTGAAACCCTGACAGTCAGCTGGGACTGCCTACCCTGGGGAGTTCCCTTGCACTCCCTGGTGCAGCAGAGAGGAGATGGAGGAAGTGGCTTGGATTCAAAATGCTTCCTGCAGCCCTAAAAATCCCAAGCTGCTTTTTAAGGAGGCCAAAGAAAGAAAGGCCAATTTTTAAAGGAACATCCTTCCCTCACCGAAAGCCGTTTGTATTCAAAGCATTCAGGGGAATGCTTTGAATACAAATGAGCATTAAAAATAATAATTCAGGGGAGCAGTTTGTTTTCAAAGTGCTTCCTATTGCTTTGAGTATGAATTGCTTTTCTGTACAGAGAGGAAAAAGTTCAAACAATTGACTTCAAAGGTGCTCCCTATAACTGAAAATCAGCGGATTGTGAGTTACAGAGAGCCTTTTTTGAAGATGTACTCAAAAGTATGTCTTCACAGGAGGTTGCTGTAACTGCTGTTTGGTGGTTGCCTTTGGCACTTGTCAGAGTTCAGTCACCTGAGGACATTATGTCAATTTGATCCATGGCAGGGTGGGGGAGAATTTGGCAACCAAATTCAGTTGCCTGCTGTAGTAAGTTTGCATTGTTTCTTCAGATAATGGTTTGCTAGACGGTATTTTTTGCTGGTGATTATTTAAACATGCATGTTAAGCAGTTCTGTGGTATCTTTCCCCCTGCAGGCCTCTATGCTCACAAATCCTGATGGCCCGTTTATAAACGTGTCTAAACTCAACTTAAATAATTATGCACAGAAACCAAAGTTGGCAAAGGTGTGTTGTTTGCTTAAACGTAGTATTCTTGTATCTTTTAAAAATCCTTGTCATATATAAGCAAATGTTTAAGTATGAGGGGCAACTAATTTCCTGCTGATTTTGGTTAAATAGGTATCTGTTTCTGCATTAGTTTTTGTTTAGGCATAACATTGCCAATCATTTAACAAGGTTAAGCAGTCAGAAGCAGACTGGAGGGTTGCCTGCCCTCTCCAGGCATGAATGGAGCACAAATTTCTACCTTCAAAGGGAAGCAGTTGCATCAGCAGCAATGTTAGTAATTAAACCAAGGTTCTGAGCTAGTTTTGAATCCTGGTTGACCAGAAACCCTAGTTGGACTTAACTAGGTTTACGCTAGTAGCAACATTAATGAGGCATTTCAGGCGTATCACCAAACCATAGCTTGGTGTTACAAAAATGAGCAGGCTGTCATTCTTTCTTCCTTGAAATTAGAAGTTTCTGTTTATGGCTTGTGGCAGCCATCATCATCATTATTAATTAAATTTACATATCGCTCTATACCTGGGGCTCTCATAGCTTGGTGTTGTGTCTGAAGCCAGTAAACTATGATATGCTGCAAACTGCAATCAGAAACTTTTCCTCTTGGTGCTGAAGGGGACAAAGGAGCAGCAAACCTGAGACTTGTACCTACTCATTCCCTTAATGCCAAACAATGTCTGAGTGGCCCCAGTGCTTAACCAGAATGGGTGTGGTAGAAAGGAACATGTAGTGCCAGAGTCTGCTAAAGGTTGCTTGGTTGTAGTTAAATATTACGCCAGAGGAAGACCCAAGTAGCTAAATACCAGTCATAGTTAGCCTTGTTTGCTTGGCCATACAGTGGCAATAAAGGGTTAAAAGAATACCTTCTATTCTTCTGTTGGAAGAGTCTGGTATTGAAAAGAACTTTTAAGAATTTACACCAGAGTTGGGGAGCTTGCGGTTCTCCAGATGTTGAGACTACAGCTCCAGTGATCACTCACCATTGACTGTGCTGACTGGAACTGATGGGGGCTGTTGTCTAACAACATCTGGAGACTGCAGCTTCCAGATTTACACAAAAAGCCCATTGAAAACAAAATTAATGCTTTCATTATATATTACACCAGAAAGTACAGTGATGTTATAGTTAAGAATTTTTCAGAGATGTAGAACCCATACTTCTAATCCGAATGTGAGTAAGCGGTAATGAGGTGCAATTTTGTTTTAGGTAATTTATATGGTTAAGAATATTTATACTCTCTTATTTCTTGCATTAGCCAGAAAACACCATTCTAACCATTTAATGTAGGCATTTCCTACAAAAGCCATAATTTGATGAAAGTAGGCCGCTTGCTAAGTTGAAAAGATGATGATAACCTTAGCTAATGGGTTTTTAAGCATACATGCAAGACGATAAAGCAGTGCAAATCTTTGGCTCAGAGCACCAACTTACATATGTGCTGCTGATCTAAAAATTCTCGTTGCACGGGATTTTTTCATTTTGATTTCAGGGTGGTAGCTGTAGTACATTTGCGCTATCTCCCTGCTCATTAAAATAAAGGTCTTTTTAAGATGCATGTTACATAATTGATATTCGAGGAAGCTAAAAGCCAACAAAAAAGGCAAACTTGTCCATTATCTCCCCATCCTGATGCCACCAAGATGTGTCTCAATCCCATCTAAGATACCATGAAAATTTTTATTGCTCATACTTTCCCTTTGGGGACTTGAAAAGTGCTGGAAGGCAGGGCAGGGTTTGGTGGCTCGTTCAGCATTGAGGGAAATGTCAGAAAGGAGCTGGAAGTCATCACTCATTTGCTTGCTGCTACAGTCTACAGTGGTACCTCGGGTTACATATGCTTTGGGTTACAGACTCTGCTAACCCAGAAATAGTACCTCGGGTTAAGAACTTTGCTTCAGGATGAGAACAGAAATTGTGCTCCGGTGGCACGGTGGCAGCAGGAGGCTCCATTAGCTAAAGTGGTGCTTCAGGTTAAGAACAGTTTCAGGTTAAGAACAGACCTCTGGAATGAATTAAGTACTTAACCCGAGGTACCACTGTATTTAGATCTTTCCCATTCCCAGAGGGATTTCACCGAGGAGACCCATGGGACACACTTTCTCATGTCCCTATCACATTTCTTTCACCACTAGGAGAAGTGAAGGACTAAAGCAAGACATCCCGTGTGTCTTGAAATCATCCCTTTTCCTGGGAGAGCAACCTCCTGAGGTGATGCTGGTATGAGAAGGAAGCCAGGGTTAGAGGCCATCTTTGACATTTCTTGCAGTCTGATAATAGCTGTCAACTTTTCCCTTTTCTTGCGAGGAATCCTATTCGGAATAAGGGGATTTCCCTTAAAAAAAGGGAAACGTTGACCGCTATGAGTCTGATGAAAAGAAGCCTTCCACGTTTAAGTGGTGCTCGATATTTCAGGATGGTCAGAGGGGGCCTTGCCTCCATTTTTGGAGAATATTTAGGAAGAGTACAAGGAAGGGGGGCATTATTCACAGTTTGGGAGGGGGTTGGTGTCACATACACACCCCGTGCCCCAGGTACATGTGTAGAAGTGTTCAGGGATCTTTCACTGTCATCCAGTATAATGAAAAACTCCCCTGATTCAGATGTAAAATTAAGAATCCTTTCCTGACATGTGCTGACTTTCACAATGTAAATTCCTTATTGCCTAAAACAGTTTGTATAAAAGATGTTTGTGACTTTTAAACGGACAACTTAAGTGCTTGCTTTGATTAATTGCAAATAGCTTTTGTTCTTTTTCTTCAATTTGACAGAATATTGCAAATTGTTCTCCTTACAGGCATTGTTTGAATACATTTTTCACCATGAGAATGATGTCAAGAATGTAAGTCTTATTTATTTCTAACTTAAAGGGCTCTTTTCAGTTGAAATGTTACTTTTGAGTATGAGATAGAAGTAGAATTTTCTTCAACTGGTATACAGTAGTTTTAAGTGGGGCAAAGTTTCAACTTCTGGAAAGGCAAAAGAGAAACTAAACTCACAACTCCAGAAGGCCCCTTGTTTTAAATTTATTTATTGCATTTATATCCCACCTTTCTTCCAGGGAGCACAACGTGGCATTAATAATAATAATAACAATAATAAATAATACTTTTATTGTCAATGTAAAACCTGTGTACAGTGAAATTAACCAAGCCTCCCCCCCCAAACACTCAATCTCATTGCACTCTGTGTGCTTATCGCACAACACACCACCTTGCAAGTCAGTTGCGCTATGTTATTTTCCGTTCTCATCCTCATTTAATCCCCACAACAACCCTGTGAGGTAGGTTTGGCTAAGAGTGCAGGATTGGCCCCAAGGTCACCTGGCTTCCTGGGCCTAGATACATTCACTCTTTAGTGGCTTTTCTCTCTCAGTACTGTGGGTATGAAGATTGTTGCTTATTTCAGCACCTCCCATCATGTGGCGTACCAGGTTTTTCACCAGCTACATCCATATTTGATAAGTTATTGTTTTCAGAGCAGAAGTATACTAGCCATATAAATCATCACAGAATTCCCTCTAGTTGAGATAAACAATGCTTTCATTTTTGATATGTCCATGTATGTTCTATGCACCGTAACAACCCGTTCTGGGCAAGGCACTTTACACATATGCAAGCAACACAAATGTACTGCTTGTTTGAGGCTTTGTTTCCTCCAGCACTTTCTCCCTCCAAGCTACAAGCTGTCTTTTCAGCTAGAAGGAATGAATGAAAGAAAAAAAGCTTGCGTGTATATTTGCAGGAAACTGCTGGAGGGGAAAAGAGTCTAATAAAGAATGATGGGCACAAGAGCTGATGCATGTGCATTGCCAAATTAAGACAGTTTTTCTTGAGTGGAACATTTCCGCATTTAAATGGCTTAGGAATAGCAGGAATATATGTGATTTAAATATCCACTGATTTAAATTAAAACATTCCAAGTTCCATTTCTTCAACAATTATGTCGGTTTAACCAAGACTGGGAAGAACCAGGGGTCTTAAATCTTTTAAAGAATTTCCTTCTTAATAGAGCCCCCAGCCCCAGATTTTCCCCTTGAAACTGCTGATTGTTGAAAAACTGGGTATGATACAGAAGCATATTAGGGAAATGCTATTGCACATACAGAATGCACATTGTGAGATCTGTGTACGCTTGACAAAGCTCCCCTCTTGTGTGGCAGCCAGTGTTTCAAAATACTGTTCAATGGTGAAGAATTTAATGATTAGCTGGCTGCTACTGCCTTTTTTACAGCTCTCTAAACTCTACTCCCTTAGTCTCCAGCTTTATAAGCAGGCTAGTATGGTTTTGGGGAACTTGCACATTTTTTTTGTATTAAATCTGCAAGCCCTGAAAGTGTTGATCCAATTAAAAGCAGATAATACTTGAGATGAGGAAGAGTCGTGCTGCAGCACCTTAGCTATTAATTACATTTTTTGGCTTTGAGAGGTTTTTTAAATGCATTTATGAAATACATCTGTTAATTCTGCAAGTCCTTAAAACTGATGAGGTTATTACTTTCCTTTCTGGTTTTCACCTAACAGAGCATTTTAAAAACAGTCAAAACCCAGTATTTTTCTCTCGTGTTGTATTCTTTGCTTTAATCTTGTTTCTTTTATTTTTTTACATGTTACTAATCCGTGTGTGTGTGTGTGTGTGTGTTTAAATCTCATAAGTGTTTTGTTTTTTAAGGCTTTAGATTTGGCAGCATATGCCACGCAACACGCTCAGTTCAAGGACTGGTGGTGGAAAGTTCAAATTGGGAAATGTTATTACAGGTAAAACATCTCACCCGTTCTTAAACCTGGGGCTCAGTCCAGTCTGCTCGACCCAGTGAATGTCCCAGAGGGAAATCCCCATAGGGCAGGGATAGCCAGCATGGTGTTCTTTGGGTATTGTTGGACTCCAGCTCTCATCAGGCCCAGTAAGCTTGGCAAATGATGAGAGATGACTGGAGTTGTATCCCAACAACATCTAGAGGACACCACATTGGCTGTCCCTGCCATAGGACATAACAGAGGCCTGGTCCACACCTGTCAACCCCTTCCTTATCCCTGTCCAGCTTTCCCATCTATTTAGTTCAATCCAAGCAGAAAAAGACAGGCTGAGAGTTTCTTGTTCCCCTGCCATGGGCTATCTACTACTTTTGACAGGGTTTAGCAAGATCAATTCAAGGGGAGGTGGGGAAGACTAAAATTTTAATTTCCAATGTCCTATTTCCCCCCATAAAAATGTAATCTCTCCCCTGCCATGTTTCTACAGTTTTGTCATACCTTTTACTGTGTTTTCCCTCAGGCTAGGATTATATCGTGAAGCAGAAACGCAATTTAAATCCGCTTTGAGACAACAGGATATGGTAGATACAGTACTGTATTTGGCAAAAGTAAGTTGGACTTTACAATGAAAAAATTAATCATTTCAGATTAAAAGTTTGAAATTGTAACCTGGAAGTGCGGTGATGGCAGTGCTGAAGCCCTTGAATTTGAATGTTTTCAAAATATCAATATTTTAACCTTTTTACAGGCTGGTCAATGATTTTATCTGTTCTTGTTAATAAAATTGTTTGGCTTTGTTTTTCAGTTACTAATGCAGTTTTCTAGACCTCCTTTCTTTTTAGCTGCATGCATTTGGTTAGTTTTAATAACTCTCTAGGCTTAATAACTCTTAAGCCATCACTCTTACCGCAATTCTGGTACAGTGGTAAGGTAAAGGTAAAGGTACCCCTGCCCATACGGGCCAGTCTTGACAGACTCTAGGGTTGTGCGCCACTTCCGGGTCACGTGGCCAGCGTGACAAGCTGCATCTGGCGAGCCAGCGCAGCACACGGAAACGCCGTTTACCTTCCTGCTGGTAAGCGGTCCCTATTTATCTACTTGCACCCGGGGTTTCCAACTGCTAGGTTGGCAGGCGCTAGGACTGAACGACGGGAGCGCACCCTGCCGTGGGGATTCAAACTGCCAACCATGCGACCATGTGAGGTTTTACCCACAGCGCTACCTGCGTCTGAGGTACAGTGGTACCTTGGGTTAAGTACTTAATTTGTTCCGGAGGTCCATTCTTAACCTGAAACTGTTCTTAACCCGAAGCACCACTTTAGCTAACGGGGCCTCCTGCTGCTGCTGCGCTGCCGGAGCATGATTTCTGTTCTCATCCTGAACCAAAGTTCTTAACCTGAAGCACTATTTCTGGGTTAGCGGAGTCTGTAACCTGAAGCGTATGTAACCCGAAGTACCACTGTATCTGTAATATTCCTTGGTGCTGCAAGTAGCAAACTTGCACTGATTTCCTCATCCATCACATGTATTGTCACCCCCTACCCTATTTATGCAAAAACCAGCATTTCTAATTAGCTATATGTACAATATTGTGGATAAAAGCAGAGCTGGCTTTTCGCCTTTAGTGGTGCGCACCACTGAAGGGACAGAACAATTGAATTGCTTGCTTAGTTATGTGTGGCTTCAAGTGAAACTTCTCTAGCTGTGTGAAACCCCCATCTCTCCCTTTCTCCTTTCTCCTTCCTCCTCTCCTCCCCCCAATATGTTGCTTTTCAGAATCAACAAGGTACCATGTAATCTTCCGTTATATGTAAATCTGTAAATCCTTTGGGAGCTGCTATATATCTTATAAACAGACAGAAATTTACAGTGAAGACTGCTTTAGATGCAATATAAGACTGACATATAGAAATGAGTGTTTCGGAGAGTCGATTGTTGTGGTTAAACTGCTTAAAATGACCTCCTTTATTGGTAATATCATTTTGAGATGGTCCGGGTCCAGCATGCCTTTTAATAAAAATGAACCTAGCCAATCTCATTTATTCCTTCTCTCCAGGAAGCAATTACTTCTGTTTGTCAATAGAAGAGACAGTAGGGAGTAGTTGGCAAATGAATGCAGTGATCCTGGTGTTCTTATTTCTATTGCTTTTTACAAAGACACATTTTCAAGCTGTTCTGTATCCTGTTAGTCACATAATTCTTGCTGAAGGTGCCTTTTCAAAGGAGATGGTTGTGTTTCAGTGCAAAATTTGGGAGGATTTGCTATTGTAGTCATAGTAATTTGTTTCCTCGCGAAAAGAGTTGGGTACTGTTTGTACTACTTTGTGCTTTTGCTTTATTGCCTATTTCATTTAATGAGAACACCAGTGACAGTTGACTTTCTGTTCTTATGTATGCCGTGTCAGCAGTACATATTTTAACATGTTATTTCACTGGTATGCGTGACCTCAACAGGTTTTGCTCTCACAAAACAATATATTTACACCGTGCAGCTTGAAGAAATTGGTTGGGTATTGAGTTCACCTGCATAACAGGTTATATGCCTATTCCTCTAGCTAAATCTGTTAGGGCCCAAGCAGAGGGAAACTTGGTGTTTTCCCTGGCAGCCATGAGCTTTTTCCACCATGTGACTCTCTGGCATACAACTGAAATGAGTCCTGGAAAGTGTAGCGAAGCAGTTTCCCACCCTTTTATATTATTCCTTGATGCTGCCTTGTTCAGAGACTTTTATGTAGCACCTATACAACAAACAGCTACTTGTCAGATGTTAGAATCATTCTAGCCATTGATGCAGATGCACCCATCATTTATTTGCTCAGGTGTATTCCCGCTTAGACCAGCCTCTGACAGCTCTAAATGTTTTCAAGCAAGGATTAGAACGGTTTCCTGGAGAAGTCTCCCTCATTTGTGGTATTGCCAGGATCCACGAGGTATGTAAAACAAGTTTCTATTGTAAACGAAGCAAAGTTACAGGGAACCAGGCAGAGGGCCTTCTCAGTAGTGGCGCCCGCCCTGTGGAACGTCCTCCCATCAGATGCCAAAGAAATAAACAACTATCTGACTTTTAGAAGACAACTGAAGGCAGCCCTGTTTAGGGAAATTTCTAATGTTTGAAGTTTTCTTCTGTTTTAATGCTTTGTTGAAAGCCACACAGAGTGGCTGGGGAAACCCAGCCAGATGGGTGGGGTATAAATTATTATTATTATTATTAAACAAAGATAAGTGTTCAGCGTGCCCATTTTTGTCCTCAAAAATTCACTGCACTAATTTCCAGCATGTTGTAATGCAAGTCACATTATTCAGTGCTTGGTGTGGGAAGCTTGAACCAAGCCTACCCATTGTTGTTGTTTAGTCGTTTAGTCGTGTCCGACTCTTCGTGACCCCCTGGACCAGAGCACGCCAGGCACTCCTGTCTTCCACTGCCTCCCGCAGTTTGGTCAAACTCATGCTGGTAGCTTCGAGAACACTGTCCAACCATCTCGTCCTCTGCCGTCCCCTTCTCCTTGTGCCCTCCATCTTTCCCAACATCAGGGTCTTTTCCAGGGAGTCTTCTCTTCTCATGAGGTGGCCAAAGTATTGGAGCCTTAGCTTCAGGATCTGTCCTTCCAGTGAGCCCTCAGGGCTAATTTCCTTAAGAATGGAGAGGTTTGATCTTCTTGCAGTCCATGGGACTCTCAAGAGTCTCCTCCAGCACCATAAGTCAAAAGCATCAATTCTTTGGCGATCAGCCTACCCATTATTGTAGTCTTATTCTGGAATATAGGAACATAGAAAGCTTTATGATACAGAAAGTCAAGTCACTGATCCATCTCACTCTGAAGTGTTTTACACTGGCAAGAAGTGGTTCTCCACATTTTCAGACTGGAAGATGGTATAGATTGAACCTGGGGCTTTTTTGCATTCAGTGCACACACCTTCTGAGTTCTGTTGCAATTGTCTTTCTAGCTTCAAACAACTTCAAAGGCAAATCTGCATTTAGTCCAGTGAGGCATTGCCTGATATTGACCTTGTAGTCCTCTGTCTTCCTCTAGCATTTGTTGTTCAATTCAAACAGAAGAAACAAACGTCTGAGCGGGCAAAGAACCTGTCAGAAGGACTTTTCATAGACCGATACTGAGTTAATCAGTATTTGTCATTTATGCTAGCAAAGAACCTGTCAGAAGGACTTTTCATAGACCGATACTGAGTTAATCAGTATTTGTCATTTATGCTAGTATTTCATTTATGCTAGTAAGAATTCCTGCAGTAAATCACTTCACTTCACTTTCAGCAGAGTGTATATTTTTCAGTATTTATTTATATAAATATGTACAAAATACTTTCCCCATATCCTTGAAGGAGCTTACAGAATATAACATTCAATGAAGGAGTTCACAAAAGATAAACAAGTTGAGTGAATACAACTTAAAAACAAGATTAAAATACAACAATTAAAATATTGAAACATTAAAATATTAAAATGCAGCCTCATCACAGGAGGAGAAAGGAAAAAGAAAAAAGAAAGAGGGGGAGGGAATCAAATTGGCTCCAAGCCAAAGGCCAGACGGAACAACTCTGTCTTACAGGCCCTGCGGAAAGAAATCAGATCCTGCAGGGCCCTGGTCTCATGAGGCAGAGCGTTCCACCAGGCTGGAGCCAGTGTTGAAAAGGCCCTGGCTCTGGTTGAAGCTAATCTAACTTCCTTAGGGCCCGGGACCACTAGGGTGTTGCTATTTATGGACCTTGAGACTCTCCGTGGGGCATACCGGGCTAGGCGGTCCCGTAGGTACGAGGGTCCTAGGCCGTGAAGAGCTTTAAAGGTCAAAACCACCACCTTAAATCTGACCCTGTACTCTACCAGGAGCCAGTGCAGCTTGAAAAGCACTGGGTGAATATGCTCCCATGGCAGAGACCCTGTGAGGAGCCTCGCTGCAGCATTCTGCACCCGCTGGAGTTTCTGGGACAGCTTCAAGGGCAGCCCTGCGTAGAGCGAATTACAGTAGTCAAGCCTGGAGGCAATGGTCGCATGGATCACTGTGGCCAGGTCGGGGCAGGAAATAGTAATTAAGGTTACTATTCTAAAAAAGAGTTACTGGAGACTTATTTCTGAATAAACAATCCCCACATAATAAACAGAATAGCTCAAGGTAAACTAAAAAAAGATAGCCACTGTCTTGAAAGCAGTTATTTGCCAACTTGTAACATAACAGGAGCTAGAGAGGGAAGAGGATCATTCAGCAATATAAAATATAGTAGATGGGTGGAATGCAATGCATCTGTTTTTAAGATGAAAGCCTGTTAATGCTATTAAAGTGTTTGCAATGCTAATTTTATAATGAAGATACAGATGTTTTTAAATTCAAGATTTTTCAAGAGTTTTGTAGTTTTTTCTGATGTGTAACTTTGTCTTCACTTTGCTAGGCACTATTATATATTTATGCAGAGAACAGTTGTTTAACAACTACCATCTAACATTTGCTACAACATTGTTCCAGAAAGAATTTGAAATGTTGTTTTGTTTACAATTTCCTTTAAAAAGAGAAAGCTCAGGGCAGCTATATCATGAACATTCCACATTGTACTTTTTGTTGTCCCTTTTCTGTGGAATTGCTCTAATAGCAGAGGACTGGGAGAGTAGCTTGGCCTTTGATCAACCACTCTAATGTGAATGTGTCTACTCAGAAGTAAGCACCATTAAGTTCAATGGCACTTACATCAAGGTAAGTGGGCCTGTAGCCCCAGGAAGGCTTGCCAGTGCCTTACACTTTAACAACCAAGCTTTTAAGTGGCCCTTAAAAAAACATTTGTCCATGATTGTTTACCTAACCTACTCTGTCAATCAGAAGAGTGTGTTTCCATGCTATAGGAAACTGATGCTACTATGCAGTACTGTTTACCTTGTTGCAGCCTATAAATAGCAGGAGAAACCCAATAGCATGCCTACTTACTGTGAGTAGGCTTGGAGAAAACATATGGAGTGCTATTTAAAATTATCGTTCTGCAGTATAGTTGCTCTTTGGCAATAAAGAGGAAGGTGGAGAAGAGGCAATTTGCAAGAAGGCATATAAACTTGGGGTGCTGTATACTGTCTAATAAAACTTGTATAATCTCTGTTCCGTTTTGTCTCTGCTTATTATTTGAAATATTACTGTTTATAGTTTTATGTATATATCAAAGCTACTCTTACAATGTGTCAATGCTCCCATCTGTAGGAAATGAACAACATTTCTGCTGCTGCAGAGTGCTATAAAGATGTCTTAAAACAAGACAACACCCATGTGGAAGCCATTGCATGCATTGGAAGTAATCACTTTTATTCTGACCAGCCAGAGATAGCATTGCGTTTTTACAGGTAGGATGTGCAGGTACATTTATTCAAGTCTTATGTCAGCTGAAAAGGAAAACTAATGGCTGGTGTAGATCTGGGGATGGGGGCATGGCCAACTAAATGATATCTTTGCAATAATCCTATTGTGATAGCCCTAGAAGGAACCTGTGTAGAATCTGTAGCCCAGTTTGTATAAAGCATCCCCAATAGGTTTCTATGCAACCTTTTCTCCAAAATGCACTAGAAGAATTAGTCCCTTATTTCTGAGCTGCTCTTATTAGTTCTACCTGCCTGTAGTATACAGCCCATTAATTCACCACATATCCCCGAAGGCTGTGGCAAATATTTGTGTTCCTTTTTCTGTTAAGTGTTCTGAATGTTCTCAATGTTAAAATTGTTTTTCCTCTTATCCGGAACACAGATTTTCTGCCTAAATAATGCACTTGAGTTCCTTTTCTGGGCTTTCCCCAGCAGTTTCTGTGAGCCATTTGTAGCAATTATGACTCCACAGAACAAAGGGTGGCTTTGTTGTCTGATGAAAGCTCTTTGGCAGAAAGATAAGATATAATTTTAAATGATAAATAAATAAAATTTCAAAGAGGTGTGTGCTTGAGTGCTGGACAGAATGAGCCTCCGCAGAAACCCAGAAACAAAGGGGAATGCTTTTTTTACCCTTTACTTTCTAGATATTGCAAAGGTATATTTGGTATTTGAAAGGTTATGCCATTAGAAATGTTTTGGACCTGATGAAACGCCAGACTTTATGACAACAGAAGTGCTTTCTGGGGTTGCATTGTTTGACTGTTCTACTTAGAGGTGCTTCTCATGGGAGATGATGATGATGATGGCTGAACAGTATTTAGAAAAGTCCCATCAAATTGTTTTGCTTTGGGGAGATAAGGGGGGGGGGGTAGAAATACATGAGTGCCAAATAATAATTTCACCCATTTTAATATAAATTTTACAATAGTGACACTCGATCATTTTAAGGCCAGCTTTCTATATTAGAAAGTGGGTGTTGAAGCTACTGTGAATGCTGAATTTGACTCTTGACCAAGACAGAGGCCCTGTGGATAGGCTATTTCCTTGTCTGGGAATTTGGGAAGCTGCCTCTTCTGGGTGGAGATGAACTCCCTCTGAAGTAGCAGGGGTGTAATCTGGGCATGCTCCAATACCCATCACTGTCAGTAGAGGTACAGGTGGACTCCATGCCAGCTGGAAAGAGTCCCATGTTGCAGTTCTTTCTCACTATCTTCTCTGATGCATTTTTTTCAGGAGGGTTGGCAATAGTGTAGGAAGAACCGCTGGCTGTGTTTCTCCCGTGAGGTTTTGGTTTTCTGGTGTTGCTGAGTAGTGTGGAAAGAAATCATGCCACAGCAAAGGGTCAAATTAATATTTATACCTTCTTTTTCTTTTTCTCTAAAAATTATGTGAGTAGTGTTCATGCAATATATAAGTTGCTTTCATGATCCATACTACAAAAGAAAAACATTTCTTTCCCCTCTTGAACTAGACGGCTCCTGCAGATGGGTATTTATAACAGCCAGCTCTTCAACAACCTGGGCCTCTGTTGTTTCTATGCCCAGCAGTATGACATGATTCTCAGCTCCTTTGAACGTGCCCTCTCTCTTGCTGAAAGTGAAGAGGAGGCTGCAGATGTGTGGTATAACTTGGGACACGTAGCTGTGGTAAGAGCCAGTACTAGTTAAGAATACTTCATTGAAACATTTGTATGGAAATAATGAAACGTTATCCTAGAAAGCTATTTGCAAGTCAATAACACTGCCCAGTTTCTGCTTGGATTAGGGATACAGACCTAGTTTTGAAGATCAAAAGGATGCAAAGAGGAGTGCTTTTGCTTTCTACATAGCAGAATCAATGTGAACGTTGGGGGAGACAGGAAAGGAAATAGGAGGGAATTGCAGCAAAAATAGATAATGGCACTTCAGAAGGCTGCTTAAAGTTGCCCCTTGCACTTAAAGTCCCCCAGCCCAAGCCATATCAAAGTATTTCTGGACAATCTTTTGTTCCTCTGTGGCAAAACACCCTGCACACACCTTTCAAGGGCACACTATTTCCTATGCTGCAATTGTAGCATTAAAAACTGCTCTGGTATTAAAGCCTGGCTCTGAATCAACCTAATGCAGTACAATGCTATGCCAGAGTAACTTCAAATGACTTCCTCTTAACGTTGTCCACAACTCTGTGTATTAACAGATGTGCAATAATTGATTGAGATGCATACACACCACACACATAAATCAGTGCCCTCTGCCAGTCGCTGGGAGCAATTGTGGGATTCAGCAGCATACTGTCTGTAAGCCTAGAGTTTGCATGTAGCCAAGGACCAGAGCTCAGCGGTAGTAAAAGCGTTTTGCATTCGGAATTTCCCTGGTTTAACTCCTGATATCAGGGATGATGAGAGTTATAGTCCAACCACATCCTTACTCTTCCTCTAGAGCATGACAAAATGGTTAGTAGAATATGCCAGGCATGGTGACGGATGAGCTCATATGTGTATACACACACTACCCCCTCCCCAAGCAAGATCTCTGTGGGGGAAGGAGGCTGGCTCAACTTGTGTCTGAGCAGGTTTTCTCACATTAATATTGCCCTCATGTGCAGCATAATCTTATCCATAGGAATCAATGGCCTCCCAAGGAAATAAGGGAAAATAAAGTGGTTCGGGTACTGTTCCAGGATCTAAGCGACTTGAGCTACATACATAGTCCTTCGATTGCTTCTGTTTCTTGGTTACGCTAAAGGGTGAGAACGATGGCAACTTTTTAAAAAAATTATGTATTTTTGGCTTTTCCTTCTCAGGGAATAGGGGATATAAGCTTGGCTTATCAGTGCTTCAAACTTACCCTGGCCAACAACAATGATCATGCAGAAGCTTACAATAACTTGGCTGTGCTGGAGATGCAGAAAGGCCGCGTAGAGCAGGTTGGTATTCTGCTCTAAAGGAAAACAGTAGCTTACATATTGTTTCAGGGTAGTTGTTGCTTGAGATGAATGAAGGGTTAAGAGGCTTGGAAATCTCTGGAGCTTTGGAAGTTCACGTCTTTCCTGCTGATTTCATATTCTGATGTGTAATCTCCATTGTAAGAAGGAAGTGAGACACAGGCAACGTACACCCACCAGGAGCAATACCTCAATGCCTTCCATATGCGCTGTGTCAGAAAGATTTGGGGCATCATATGGCAGGACAGAGTCTCAAACAAATATGTGCTCTCCCAAGCCCACACGTTCACACTTCTGTCTCAGCGACATTTACGCTTGCCTGTTTGTGTATACAGAATGGAAGATGGCAGGATCCCCAAGGATTTGCTTTATGGGGAACTGGCTTCAGACACCAGGCCTGTTGGCAGACCAATTCTGTGTTACAAAGATGCCTGCAGATACGACATGAAGGCTGGCAACATTAACCCTGCTGTGTAGGAATCCCTTGCAGACAACCACAGTGCCTAGAGACAGACAGGTGGTTTATCCACAGCAGTGACCAGAGGAGACATGACTGCTGGGAGGAGCACAGAGAGAAGACGAAATGCCATGGTTCCTCTGTAACAGGGAAACCGACGGCTTCATTTGCCCCACCTGCAATAATGCATGTCTCTCCCATATTGGTCTCTACAACCACAGAAGGCGCTGTAACTCTCCAACAGTTTGACTTTACTCACAATGGCGCACTCTTCCATTGTTTCCTGAGACAGACGGATGCAAAATAAAAATAAAAGTTCCATTGTAAGAACCTGGCTGGAAACAAGCACAGGTTTATTTACAGCATTCTTGCAGCATGCACTGTTTGAGAATTCTAAAGCTAGGAAACAGATCTGAAGACCGAGGTGAAAAGTCCATAAACACCACCCTGAAACTGAGCATCAAAGTGGACTATATTTGTTGGTAGAGAGCAACAATAGAAATGCAGTGGGATCTTGCACCATTGGATTGTTGCACTAACCCAGAAATGGTACCTCGGGTTAATAACTTTGCTTCAGGATGAGAACAGAAATTGTGTGGTGGCAGCGGGAGGCCCCATTAGTGGTACCTCAGGTTAAGAACAGTTTCAGGTTAAGAACGGACCTCCAGAACGAATTACGTTCTTAACCCAAGGTACCACTGTATCTGTCATTACTCAAATTGCATGCACCTTTCTGAAAATGTCATCAATAGAGTGTGCCTTCGACTTGCCATTTGGTTGACTGTGAACAAGATTGATGAATTTCTTAATTGAATAGTGAAAGTGTTTAGGGGGGATTTAAATTTTCAGCAGATAAGCTACAGTACAACATGCAGTCCTTAGATCTCCGTTTCTAAGCAGGAAGTTGCTTTCAAGGCTACTATATAAATATTCTAGCAATTGCCATGGCAACATTCAAATGTACTCCTGCATTCCTTGTAGTGATAGATGAAGATCAGTTTTACAGAGCCATATTCAGTTGGCCTATGCTTGGGCTTCATTTGTAGCTTAAGGTATGATAACAGTGAAAGAAGAAGTGGCTTGTTGCAAGCTGTTTAAAAAACCATTGTCACTTGAGTTCAGGGAACTTTCAGTGCATTTGCAGTTCATGTGCTTGAGGTTTATCTCCTGAAGCTTAGAAATCACCATACTTTCCCCACTCAGCAACGACCTCTTCTTCATAATCAGGAGTGCCTCTAAGTCAAGGGTAGCTGGACTGCAGCATACAAACAGCCTGCCAATGGGTTTTGGGGTGGCTTGCAGACCTCCAAAAAACCAACAATTTCCCCTTTTTTCCCCTGCTTCGATACCTTTGGCAGCACTCGGGAACGATCATTAATCATCAGCCCTTCATTGGGCTTTCACAAGTGCCCTTAGATAGGTTTTGCTTCTTTTTAACTTAGTTGGGGATTCTCAGAGCTATTTTTCTAGCAAAAGAGGTTCTGGAACTCACCATGAACACCTCCCTTGTTCTCTTAGAATGGCAATGGCGCCCTCCTCAGAGGTGCCGGAACTGAGTCCTGGGGATTTCCAGCTGAAGAAAAGCCCTGGGGCTTCTTAAAAAAACCCAAATGTCTAATCGATTATTTCCTGTTGCTGCTTCTAGGTGTGCTCTTAATAGCTCTACTCCTTAAAAGCCCTTTCAATTTACTTCTATTAACTGCTGGTTGCATTATCCCTCCCACTGTGATGCCTGCAGCAGCTGATGATTAATGATCGTTCCCGAGTGCTGCCAAAGGCATCGAAGCAGGACAAACAGTGCAGCCAGCCAGCAATTAATAGAAGTGAAGTTAATAGAAACAATTGAGGGGAATAAAAGTATTGAAGTCAGCATCACCTGTTAAACTCATTGGGAGGCAAATTGCAAGTATTTGGGGAAATTTTGGCTGAGGGGAGGAGGGACTTTGAGGGAACCATAATAAAGAAAAAAACATTTTTTAAGAAATGCAAATGAGTTGAGGAGGGGACTAAGGAAGTGAACAGCCTGACCTTGGATAGAAAGAAAATTAAAGGTATTCATCTTCCATATCAGCCACACCTACTTTTCTATCCCAGCCACGCTCACTTTACCATGCAGGCCTCAGAGGGTTGACTGTGAGTCATTGTGTCTCTTGGCTAAAACAAGGTTAGGTGCCCTGCTCTAAGTTATTTCCAGACATGTGTTTTCTAGGAAACATGCATACAGTGCACATCCTTGCTGTTACCTTGAATTAACTTCCCTGTTGCTGCTTAGAAACCAAAGTTGATGCGATTAGAATCCTGAAGTAGCAGCTCTGTGACAACATTTATTTAAAAAACACATAAATCCATCACCCAATTCCACCCCATGTTTGCTTGATCCATGGCTTTCATAAATTGTACTTCTCAGAAGCAGATCACGATGCTGGCAATTTCTTTGCCGCTTAGGCTGGGCAACTGAGTGCTGTGCGAATTGGGGGTCAGGCTGCATATATGCACAGTGTATCATCCTTCATGTCTTCCTGTGACAGCCTGTTTTTCCGTGAGCCTCCGGGAAACACTAAGATAAGAATTCTGCTGTCCAAGCACTTCAAAGGACAGAACATTTGTCAATTCTAATCCTTCGTCATCCTGCAAGAATAAAGCTGGAGGGTGAGCAGATAGGGAGGGGAACTGCACATTTGCAGGGTTTGGGGGTAATGCTAATTTCAGAGTAGGCTGCATGTGTGTGGGTGCATATAATGTTTTATAAAATTATATAACATTGCATAACATATCTCCTGCTAACGCTGACAGTTGCTAATGTTGAGGAATGTTACAGCAGCCCTGCTTGAGAAATGGGCAGTAGATCAGTGGTAGAGAACTGTTTTGTATGCTGAACGCCCCCGGTTCATTCCCTAGCACCCTCTAGGCAGGGTTGGAAAGACCTTTGTCTGTGGGGGCCTGCAGCCAATCCATGTACCTAAACTGAGCTAGATGGACCCGTGTCTGAAACTGGAACCTTAATTTCCCCTGTGGATGAGAGTGTTATGACATAATATGATGAGATGCTGAGATCAGCTTAGAAAATGTATTTAAACTACATCAGCAGAAGACCAGCGAATGTATTTCAGTTTATGAAGGATGCAAACCATAATAAATCAAAGGAAAATCAAAGTCACATTATAAAGAAAAGAGCCTTAGGGATTGAGAAATAAAGGGTGCAAAGTATGCAAGGGGAAAACTGGGATACAGCGATTTTATGTGAAAATAAAGTATGCAATAAAACTATTTAAACATCAGGTAAAGTGGTGGTTACGCACAAGGATTACAGTATGCAAAATTAAAAGAAACTACAACTTTACCACCCAAACCCCACCAGCCCTCTAGTTAAAATGCACTATATTCTGACTGTCCCAACTGTATAACAAATGACAAGTAGGAATATCTTGCCCTAGATAAATCTATAGGTCAGTTGTGTGTCTGCTTCTTGTTCTTCAGGCAAGAGTGTTTCTGCAGACTGCTGCACGGATAGCACCTCATATGTATGAGCCACACTTCAATTTTGCTGTACTGTCTGATAAGGTAACATCATTGCTTTATGCTTTCGTTCTCTCTCCAATAGGCAAAGGAAGTGTACGGTCTTCTCTAGGTTATCAAGGGAAGTTCTGTATGAAGATTGTAGTTTTGGGGAAGCATTTTCAAACTTCCAGTGATGGGTTTCACAAGTGGTTTTCTTAAATGTACCTTATGTTTTGTAGATTGTTTGAAAGTTTTGTTAATCCAGAGTACTTGGGCAAGCTCATGTTGGGTGTGGATATGCTTGAGATCTATTGCACCCAGGAAGTTTGGGACTCTAAAGCACTGCCAATTGAGCCCAAAAACAAATTGCAAAACACACAAAAAGTATGCATTTCCTACAAAAGAGACATAAGACTTTGATTCCTGAGTATGCTAAAGATATCCAATATTAGAAGCATTGGGGAAGGCAGCAGTATTTTTTATCACTGGTTTTTATGGGCATTTCATTTCTACACGTTTTCCTCCTTCTTTGTATAAAAGATAAAAGAGTGGTGTTTTGAGATCTGATCTATTGACTGTAATCCATGGAAATAAATGAGGGTGTGAGTGACTGGAGCCAAGTCAGGATTCTGTCTTGGAAGTTGGAATTTATTAAAGAGACTGGGGTGTGACCAACCTAGTAAAAAAAAAAAGTGTTGATGACATGTTTGTGCCCTTCGGCCTGTGTGTCTTTTTTGCAGGCTGGAGATATCCAAAGGAGTTATGCAGCCAGTCAGAAGTCTGAAGAAGCTTTTCCAGAGCACGTGGATACGAAGCAACTAATCAAACAGTTAAAACAGCACTTTGCCAGACTTCGGTGAAACACCTTTGTCCCTCAAAGCTACTGACTTGTGCAGTTTTGCAGAGTAGATGAGTTAATACTTGAATCCTCAGAATGTTATTTATAGTGAAGTATTGTTTGTGCAGACTAGAGGCAGAGCTGTTTCCTTAAGCAGAAAGTGCTAGTCTGTTTCCTTCAAGGAAATGTTTCCCCCTTTTATTCACCATCTGGTTATAGTAGCAGTGCTCCACCATTTTGAACAGTTAACATGAGCTGTCATGTTGCTTAAGTTGTTGCACCAGAGCAAGTCTAGCATATGATCCTTTTTTAAAAAGAAACAAGCTATTTGTACAAGGCACACTAAAGGTTTGTCCTTGGGTCGCTAATCCCTTAAGTCTAAACTGATGCCTTCGGGTTCTAAAGATCTGTCCGTGCCACCCTTTTCCACACATTTCTGATGATTTGGGGGCCAATGTAGGTCACGCAGCAAGTGTAGCAGTTGGAGTCATACCTGAACCATCAGATTAGGGTTTAAGGCCCAAGCAAGAACGTAAGAAGCTGTTGCCTTTATTCCCCCAGAGAGAAGGTGTGTGTAAAGGCTGCTTGAGCATGAGTGGAACACTTTCCAACGAGAAGAAAAGGCAGACACAGCAGGCAGTTGGCATCTATGAAATGCGGTATTTAACACTCCATAAGACGCACCTAGTTTTTAGAGGAGGAAAGAGGGAAAGGCCCTTTTTGGGGGGGATCAGCTCACAGTTGTGCAGCTTCTTTTGCAAAGGGGAAAAGCCCCCTTTTTTTGAGGATCAGCTCAAAGTTGTTGAGCTTACTTTGCAAAGGGAAAAAATCCTGTTTTTATGGGGTTCAACTCACAGTTCTGCAGCTTCTTTAGGAAAGGGAGCCATTTCTACAGTTTCCAGACAGATAATCTAATCAGCCAGTCACATGTCGCTGGGGAAACAGCCTCCGTCTGCAGAACATTCAACAATGGAGGCCTGGGCAAGGGGGCGGGGCCGGAAAGGGACCACAAATTCGCTCCATAAGACGCACAGACATTTCCCCTTACTTTTTAGGAGGAAAAAAGTTTGTCTTACGGAACAAAAAATACGGTACCTCCCCTCCATTACTTATCCTCCTTCCTAAACTGTAACATCCACTAAGAAGGTGATGGAGAGGTAGCTATTCCTTCCAACCAAAGAGGTGTGAAAAATCAGAAGATACTGCAGTTAAAAAATAAATAAATCTGTGCTGGTTTTGGGTAGTTGGTGCTTGCAAACGTTTGGTGGATGCTGTTGTTTTTCCTTTTAGTATAAAAAAGCATTTTCTGGAATGTCTCCTAGTATTGTATTCAGAGAAGTATTGTTTTGCTTGTAACTTAAAAGGCAGCTGTCCCTTCAGTTGATTCTAATCAGATTGAATTTGGCTAACCTTCCCTACCTCTTGCCTTCCAGATGTTAGACTCAACCTACCATCAACCTCACCCAGCATGGCCATTGGTCAGGGATGATGGGAGCTCTGGTCCAACAACATCTGGAGGGCAGTAGGATAGAGAAGGCTGAACTAGGTCAAACATTTTTTGTGATATGCCGTGTCATTTTTTTGTTCTCCTTGTTAAAAATTGGAAGAGTTATTTCCATTAAGCTTGTCTCAGAAATGCTTTTTCAGAAGAATCTGGTTTAAAATTAAGTCAGTAAAACTAATAAATTGGGAGAAGTATCCCAAGCTATAATTTAGGGTACCTTGTGAGTTTAATCTTCTTCCACACAAGCCCCTTCAAAATGAGCAGGTATTACATAATATCAACACTTCTAAGATGGAAGATTGTGTCTATAGTTGGGAAACTAATGAGGAAGAGGAATAATTAGCCATTTTAAAATGGACTTTGTTTTTAAAAAGTACTTGGTTTTTCACCTAAAGTTTAAAAGTATCAACAGAATATGTGCAACTGTAGGCCAATATATATTTAATGATTCCCGCTTAGAGAAATTCATCATATAGCTTATCTTCCAAGCTAGGTTTGGCATGTTATGAAAGAATATCTCTTTACCAGTGCCAGTAAATAAAAAACTGCTACCAGTTTTCCCCATCATTCCTTTCCATAATCCAGTTGGTCACTCTTCTGCCCCAACTGCTTAAGTAATTTTACCCAATTCTAATTGCAGGGAGTGCAGCAATTTTAACTGTACAAGTTCAGTGGGAGAGGCAATTCTGATTCCTTTTAGGTTCAGCTTTACAGTAAAACATGGATCTGTGTTAATGTTACTTCCAATTTTTCACTGCATTCCACAGTGATTTATTATATTTCAGGCATTTAAACCTAAATTGTCATTTGTGAAGCTATTATGTATATTTAACTTTTAATACTATTTATAATAAAGCGTAGTCTATAATTTATTGAGAGTCTGTTTTCTCTTTTCAATGGGTCACAAACTCTGAAAATTGAGGAATGGCTTACATTTTAGTCGTCCCCCCCCCCCCCCGAAAATAATGTTGTAAACTGAACTTGCTCTTAAGTTTGCAAAAAACACTTTTGTGTCCTGCTTAACCTTCAGTCAGTTCATGTACAACTTTGTAGTTTGCAAACTTATATTTTTACAAAACACATTACCTTTATTTAAAGCATAGTCATTTGGAAAGGCTTGAGATTTCAGGGGAACCTAGTTAGCTTTTGAAGTAAGTGAAAGATGACATCTCTGTCCTTAAGGGTCCCCAAAAAGGGAATAGAGAGGAAGCAAAGGCATAACCATTTTAAAATGAGAGATTTTAAAAAATAGTGATTTTGCTGCAATTGTAATTAGCATCTTGGAACGAGTCTCTGAGAAGGAGTCAGCTAACTTGAATCCGCTTCCTTTCAATCCAATATAGATATTAACATTTTGGAATATAGAAGTACAAAGTTGGGTCAATTAAATTGTGTAGTGTTTTAACAAACATCAGCTTGAAGCCACTAATAATGAGTCTGGCTAGCTAGCTGCATGCTGGATTTGTTTGCTTAATAAGCTAGTTGCTGCTTGCTCTTTTTACCCTTTCCTTCCCTTAAGCAAGGAGATGCCAATATTTGCAGAGAGCTGGATGCCTACTAATTAAAGCCAATGTGGAAATGAGAACACAGCAGCACAACCACAGGAACAGCAGATCCTCAGATCAGGCAGTTAGTCATGGAAGGATGTCTCGGTTTTCCTTTAATTTGCATGAGCACCAATAAGCAGGCAAATCGGCTGGCCCTGGAGCAAGCTGCCTTTAGTTAATTTGGTATGACATGGCATAACACAAAGCTTCAGAAATGGTATCCATCTCTCTGGGAGAATTCTGTTCAGACGATGTGACCTCTTCATACAGTTGCAGTGTCCCTAGAACACAGCAGTGCTTTGTACATTTCCTATTTTAATTTGTAGCTCAAGAGAAACGGTGTTTTGCCTGTATCTTACAAGCTACTGCTGAGTAAACTGTCATAAAATTATTTAATTGATCTCTTCCCGTGAGGCATCCCCAAAGCAATTTACAATACAGATGTCCCCCTCCTTACATTCATGTGTGATTGCATGCACGTGCGGTGCTGGGAAATAAATGGATAGATAAAAACCAGGAAATGGCAAGGGAGAGTTGGAGAGTCCTCGTGGCTCATAAGGAGACCTTCCCTGGACCTTGAAGAGAACTTCAGTGAGGGTGGAGGAAGCCCCAAAGAGGCAATAGATGCAGCAGAGCTCTGTTTAGGCTGCTTAGCCTCCCTGCCTAGTAGCTGACACGTGTGGTAGCGCAGCAGCTAGTGATTTGCCAGCCAATCCCAGAGCTTCATCTCAAATGAAGTACTTCATCTCAAATGGAGTACTGTGTCCAGTTCTGGGCACCACAGTTCAAGAAGGACACTGACAAACTGAAACTGGAACTGGAACGTGTCCAGAGGAGGGCAACCAAAATGGTCCAAGGCCTGGAAACGATGCCTTATGAGGAACGGCTAAGGGAGCTGGGCATGTTTAGCCTGGAGAAGAGGAGGTTAAGGGGTGATATGATAGCCATGTTCAAATATATAAAAGGATGTCACATAGAGGAGGGAGAAAGGTTGTTTTCTGCTGCTCCAGAGAAGCGGACACGGAGCAATGGATCCAAACTACAAGAAAGAAGATTCCACCTAAACATTAGGAAGAACTTCCTGACAGTAAGAGCTGTTCGACAGTGGAATTTGCTGCCAAGGAGTGTGGTGGAGTCTCCTTCTTTGGAGGTCTTTAAGCAGAAGCTTGACAACCATATGTCAGGAGTGCTCTGATGGTGTTTCCTGCTTGGCAGGGGGTTGGACTCGATGGCCCTTGTGGTCTCTTCCAACTCTATGATTCTATGATTCTAAATGTAGAGAGAGAGAGCAGGAAAAAAACACATGCTTAGAGGGTGCTTCCCACTTGCACGATTTTCACTTATGTGCACGGAAGCCTGGGACATAACTCCCACATAAGGGGGGGGGGGGGACGGGACGGACACCTGTATAATAAAAATATATAAAATGGTTCCATTGATAAAAGCAGTTAAAACAAAAAAGCAATTTTTTTTAAAAAAGTGCATACACACATACAGAAAGAGAGATTAAAGCAGCTCACACAATAAAATCAATTCAATGCTGATACCAACTGGAATAAAGAAGGCTTATTGAAGGAGGAATGTCTTTAGCATATACTAAAAGGGCATCTGTCTGATATATAATAGGAGGGAGTTCCAAAGGGTTGCGGGTGGCACTGTGGTCTAAACCACTGAGCCTCTTGGGCTTGCTGATCAGAAGGTTGGCAGTTTGAATCTCCATGACGGCGTGAGCTGCCGTTGCTCTGTCCCAGCTCATGCCAACCTAGCAGTTCGAAAGCACGCCAGTGCAAGTAGATAAATAGGTTCCGCTGCGGCGGGAAGGTAAAGGGCGCTTCCTTGTGCTCTGGATTCTGTCATGGTGTTCCATTGCTCCAGAAGCTGTTTGATCATGCTGGCCACATGACCTGGAAAGCTGTATGTGGACAAGCACCGGCTCCCTCAGCCTGAAGCGAAATGAGCGCCACAAGTCCATAGTTGCCTTTTGACTGGACTTAACCGTCCACGCGTCCTTTACCTTTTTTTAGGAGGGAGTTCCAAAGGAGAGGTGCTGCCGCATTAAAGGCCCAATTCTGACATCATGCCAGACGTGGTGGTATCTGCAGGATGCCCTATTGCAAAATGCGCTGATCAAGTGCTGGTGTGTGGGGTTATGTATTGGATGAAATGATCTTTTAGGTATCCTGGTTCCAAATGGTATAGAGCAGGGTTTCCCAAACGTGGGTCTCCAGCTGTTTTTGGACTACAAATCCCATCATCCCTAGCTAGCAGGACCAGTGGGTAGGGATGCTGGGAACTCTAGTCCCCAAACAGCTGGAGACCCAAGTTTGCGAAACCCTGAAATGAAGCTTTGGACACCAATACCAGCACCTTGAACCGAGCCTGGTAGCTAAATAAAGAAAATCTAGTTCTCTTAAGTCTGTAGGGAAAATTGCAATTCCTATAACTAAAGCTGTGTGGTTGCATCTTGGTGAACCCCAAATCTTACAGCTGGACAAAAGCCTCAAAAGAGCACCTAGCCTTGGCACCTGCAACTGTTTCAGGGAGGACAGTCTTGTACAGTGGTACCTCGGGTTGAGTACTTAATTTGTTCCGGAGGTCCGTACTTAACCTGAAACTGTTCTTAACCTGAAGCACCACTTTAGCTAATGGGGCCTCCTGCTGCCGCCGCGCCGCTGGAGCACGATTTCTGTTCTCACCCTGAAGCAAAGTTCTTAACCTGAAGCACTATTTCTGGGTTAGCGGAGTCTGTAACCTGAAGCGCATGTAACCTGAAGCACATGTAACCCGAGGTACCACTGTACTGAGATAAGACTCTCAGCAGTCAAACAAGTGCAACACACACACATACATAAAAGGTAAAGGTACCCCTGCCCGTACGGGCCAGTCTTGACAGACTCTGGGGTTGTGCGCCCATCTCACTTAAGAGGCCAGGGGCCAGCGCTGTCCGGAGACACTTCCGGGTCACGTGGCCAGCGTGACATTGCTGCTCTGGCAAGCCAGAGCCGCACACGGAAACGCTGTTTACCTTCCCGCTGGTAAGCGGTCCCTATTTATCTACTTGCACCCGGAGGTGCTTTCGAACTGCTAGGTTGGCAGGCGCTGGGACCGAGCAGCGGGAGCGCACCCCGCCGCAGGGATTCGAACCGCCGACCTTTCGATCGGCAAGTCCTAGGCGCTGAGGCTTTAACCCACAGCGCCACCTGCGTCCCTACACACATACATACACACACACAAAAATCCAGTTTGGAAATAAGCCTAAAAGCCAAAACAAAAAACATAAGGGGGGCATGACAGCACTGCTTAAGAAAAGGGCTTCCGAGTAAGGAAACTTGGAAAACCTAATAACATTACTCCCCCCCCCCCACCACAAAACCACCCCAGACTAGAGCAGTCCTGCAGAACACAGACCAGACCTATACTGGCAAAAGCAACAGCCTGGATAATGAAGCAGTAAGCAAAGCTGCTTTTCCAGCAGGTGGTCAGGGTAAAAGAGAGACCGAGTCCACTTACCCCGTTGTGTGACATTTTTATTAAACTGCAGGAATTCTGAACGCTGCTGCTTCCCTGCAGGCAACCTGTTTTGTTCTTGAGGTTTGCATCACATAATTTGTGCACTGAACTGTATTCTACCCTTCGCTTTGTGTGTGTGTGTGTGTGTGTGTGAGAGAGAGAGAGAGAGAGAGAGAGAGAGAGAGAGAGAGAGAGAGGCGAAGCCATTTTCGGTTTGCCTTTGAGCCAGTATGTGCATAGGAGTAGGAAAATGAGTTATGGATGACGACCTCTTCAGTTCTCCCAGATTCTGTTGTAATGTGAAAAGTGGGACTTGTCTACTGTACTGCTTTGCCTGGAGCTCCCAGATTGACTCCTGCAGCTTTGAGGGATCTCACAGTAAATGAGTCCCAAAGTCCTACACATCACATTAAGAAGTGTGACTTTTAGGCTCCCACTTTATCCAGCTCTATTTAACACAGCTGCCGCTAATGCCCAATTACCCATATTGAACATATATAACGGCAGAAGTCCAGTTTTGTGCCTCTTAATAAACAAGCAATGATTGCTTGATTCTTGTTGGAAATCAAATGCTACTATTCTGAGTGTATCAGATTTATTAAGGGCAATCTTGATTCCAGATGCAAGAGCAATGAAAGGAGACCAGCTTCCTGAAAGTGTTATAACTGGGGTGTATATACTGGGGTGTTAGGGGAGGAGGAGTACCTTTGGTGTAGACACATATTGCTCCTTCTGGAGTAGTTTGTCCACCTTTGATCCCCACCCTGCACTCAGCTCTCAGCTCTGGCTCCTAGAAGCTGTCACCATGCAACAGTGACCACACCCCAAGAATGACTGGCCAGCTAAACCAGGTGAGGGTAGCCGATGGGTCTCAAACCCTCCATGAGATAGGCATTTCCCCTGCATGTGAAGACTGGCTCTAGTGGATTGAGCAGATGAGACTTATAGTGGATCCAACGGTTAAGAAGGTGGTTTTTACACATGCTGTAGAGGGAAGTGAAGGTCAGATGGGGCTTGTCAACCTGGGAAGGTAGCCCACCTAGGAGAAGGGAAACTCTTACACTAAACATCCACCGCCTTATGGAACACCTTTGGGAACAGAAAAGGCTAAGGAGTAAACCGTACACAAATCCAGAGCGGAGTCCCCAAGACAGTTGGATGGTGCCTTGTACTCCTCCTTCCAGTAACTCCTGCAGCCAAGCTAGTGCCAAACGTATCGCTCTGCTTTCCTTTGGACCACATCAGCGAAGCCAAGAGGGGAGTCTTGTCATCTGGGCAGCCCAGGATCTCCATACACAATGCCCAGACTTGCTCCCCGCAGAGGTGCCTTCAGTGCTGCTAATGCAGTGGTTTGACTCCACATCCGAGGTGTACTCCATTGTTTCTCAAGACAGATGGACGACAACAATACAGTCAAACCTCGGTTGTCGAACGTAATCCATTCTAGAAGCCTGTTGGGCTTCCAAAATGTTCAACAACCAAGGTGTGGCTTCCGATTGGCTGCAAGAGCCTCCTGCACTCAAAGCGGAAGCCACGTCGGACATTCAGCTTCTGAAAAACATTCCAAAACCGGAGCATTTACTTCCAGGTTTTCAGCATTCGGGAGCCGAAACATTCCAAAATGGAGGGCATTCAGGAGCTGAGGTTTGACTGTATACTGTTGCTGCAATGTTCAGGTCTCAGTTTAATAAGCTTAGATGCAGAAATAAGTATTACAGGGCTCTTACTTTGAAGCATGTCAAAAGAAGCTCTATGGCATTCATGTCTTCCACAGAAAGGGAAGCCCTGGCCCAATCATGATACCCCAGAAGCGGGTGGCGCTGTGGTCTAAACCATGGAGCCTCTTGGGCTTGCTGATCAGAAGGTTGGCAGTTTGAATCCTCGCAACGGGGTGAGCTCCTGTTCCTTTGTCCCACTTCTGCCAGCTTAGCAGATTGGAAGCACGCCAGTGCAAGTAGATAAATAGGAACCCTTGCGGCTGGAAGGTAAACAGTGTTTCCATGTGCTCTGGATTCCATCACGGTGTTCCGTTGCACCAGAAGCAGTTTAGTCATGCTGGCCACATGACCCAGAAAGCTGTCTGTGGTCAAATGCCGGCTCCCTTGGCCTGAAAGTGAGATGAGCGCCACAACCCCATAGTCACCTTTGACTGGACTTAACCGTCCAGGGGTCCTTTACCTTTCCCTTTTACCTACCCACTTGTGAGGAGGAACTCTGTGCATGTATGTGGTATGTGCATACAGCCCCCCCCCCCCCAAACACACTTGTAGTGTACAGATAGTGCTTCCAGGTGCAGCACAAAGCAGTTTGGGGCAAGCTCAGAAATGTTTTTCCTGCTCAATTACATGGCAGAAAGAGAGAGGAAAGGGAAGAGAAGAAACCTCACATCCTCCCTCACCAAAGGTAAAGGGGCAATAACCTGAGTCTAGCAATACAGCTCTGTGGTCTTAACCCCTTCATGCATCAACTAGCACTGCAATTCCCCACAGAAAGTGTGTGCATCTTTTTACAAACTGATTCTTAGAAAAGTATTGCTGAGCATGCTTCGCTCTTTCTGAGAGCATCTTTGCTCTATGTCTGCTTGACTCTGATTTTGGAAATGTTAAAATGAGTCTGACCTATATGTGAGTCTGACCGGCTTTTTATTAAGCCCACATGCCTGATGGATTATTGCATTGCCATGCATGGCTGGCTTCCACTCTATCTAATATTTTTTTCCCTTCTCCCTGTACTGTGCTGTTATGTAAACAGTCATTAGCAAAAACTTGCTTTTTTTAATTGATGCTGTCTCAAATGGCATCATTTGCCTATACAAATGGAAAAATATTAGGCTAAATTGTAACTATGTGCAACTCATCTACCCAGAAAGATATAATTAAATAATTGATTGCATAACTGTAAGACCTGGATGATGCTATACCAAAGGCATTTCAGTTAATACTCTACTGCTTTATGAAGTGTATCAATAAGAATAAAAACATTGTCCCTGGAAACTTATCTACATGCAATGTGATGAAGCAGTGGGAAGCTGGGAAAACAATATTAAAAGGTCAATCTCATTAACTGGATGAAAAATCCACTTGGATATGCTTGTGAGCCAGAAAATATTTCTATTCATTTTGGCTTATTAAAGTTAGATATTACTCCTACGAACTTGTTTACGTTATGACTTTTTAACACCTTCAGATTTTTACATAATTGCCAGCAACAATTGGTGACACCCACCTTGTGCTTGATTGGCTGCTCTGTGCCAGGGCAGCGAATCACAATGCAGGCCTCAGAAGCCTGGCCTGCATTGTTAACACAAACTCAAGCTCAGGGTAGAGGACACACTAAGGAACTTGTGTAACAGCCCTGCAAATGCAAACACTAACATAGCTTTCCATTAACTTCTTTTGGTTATTTCAACACCTGGTTCAGCTGCAAGCCCAAAACGGGTCTGTTGCGTCGAAAATTAGAAAGTTGCAACTCTGGCTATACTTACACCCCTCTCTTCCTCTAAGGAGCTCAGCCTAGCTTATGCCTGGTTTCCAGGCAGGCGGTCTTCCATTCAAGCAGCTTACAAGGTCAGACCTGCTTAGCTTCAGTAGTAGAACAGCATTACTTGCCTTCAGATCATTTTCTGGTAGATTTGTTTTTATTCTCCAAGCAAGCCAGGGAGTTCTGTAATTTTGTAGAAACCCTACAAGGTAGTAGGTTAAGTCAAGAGACAGCGAGACTTGCCCAAGTCTACTCAACTCAACAAACCTTATGGCAGAAAATCCAGCTCTCCTCCATCCAAGTCTGACACGTTAACCACAGTGGATGCATTTAGTGTGGCAGCACCTACACTGTGGAACTCCCTGCCTATTGAAATCAAGAAGGCGCCTTCACTGTACTCTTTGTGGCGCCTGCTAAAAACATTATTGTTTCGGCAAGCTTAGAAAGTTGAGGTAATTGAAATCTGTTTTAGTATTTTAACTTTTGTATGTTTTTAAGTATGGTTGTATCCCCCCCCCCCCCGCCACCACCTTGGTTTCTTTATCTTTCTGTAAACTGCTCTGAGGTTTTTCACAATCAAGCGGTGTATACATTTTATGAAATAAAAATAAATAAATGAAATGTTGCAGTGTGTGTTGAGTCTGACCGCAGTGGTACCTCTGGATGTGAACGGGATCTGTTCTGGAGCCCTGTTCGCATCCTGAAGCAAACGCAACCTGGGTCAAGATTCACCGCTTCTGCGCATGCGTGTGACGTCATTTTGAGCGTCTGCGCATGCGTGAGTGACGAAACCCAGAAGTAACGCACTCCATTACTTCTGGGTTGCTGCTGAGCGCAACCTGAAAATGCTTAACCTGAAGCTACTTCAATCCGAGGTATGACTGTACTGCCCTAGGAGCCCCGTTCGCATCCCGAACAGAACGTAAGATGCGTCTGTGTGTGCGCGGGTCGCATTTTGCCACTTCTGAGCATGCGCATGACGTCATTTTGACCGTCTGCGCATGCGCGAGTGGTGAAACCCGGAAGTAACGCGCTCCGTTACTTCTGGATCACCGTGGAGCACAACCCAAAAGCACTCATCCTGAAGCATATTTATCCCGAGGTATGACTGTACACTTACAAATGACTAACTATGGTCTCATGTTACATCTCGCAGGGGTGGGTGGAGAGAATTTCGTTGTTTCTGTTCTTATTTTTGTTATGTAGTGAAGTTTCACCCTGGGCCAGCAGGGGGATACTGTATATAGTTTTCACTCAGGTCTGTAGATAGTTTTCACTCAGGTCCACGTCAGTTATTTTAGGCGGGAAACTCTGGGCTGTTGTTGCTACAATGTTGACAGCCGGCTGCCTATAAAAGCAGGCCGGCTGAGCTGTTTGCAGTCAGTTCTATTCCAGCTTACAAAATAAAGAGCTACTTGGAGAAATCGCTGTGTCGTCTGCTATGTCAACCCACAACTTAACACTGGCGACGAGGATGGGATCGATGGACATCAGAGCACAGCCAGATGCGGCCAGCCTCTGAACTGAGTTGAATCACTGAGCTGAATCACAGAGCGAAATCACTGAGCGAAATCACTGGACAGAACCAATTCAGAGCTGACTGTTCTGGCTAAGAGCACTGTGTTCCATCCATCGCCCTTCACGCCGGCATCGGAATCATGGCTTCACTTGTGCCTCTACCGCCGTTTGCGCCAGCCTCTGAATCATGGGACTCCTACCTCGCTCGGTTCGACTGCTACCTCCAAGCCAACGAGCTGACAGCAGTATCAAAGGATCGGAAGTGGGGCCTATTCCTCAGCCTCTGTGGGCCTGAGGTGTTTGAGACGGCCTGAGCATTGGTTGCGCCTGAAGCAGTCCAGGAATCACCATGGGACACGATCCAAGAGAAGCTCCGCAACCACTACGCACCAAAGCCGTCCAAGATTGCTGCCCGCCATGCGTTCTACCACTGGAACCAGGCAGAGGGGGAGTCAATCAACAACTACACCACCGCCCTGCGACAGGCTGCAATGCACTGTGAGTTCCGAGACTTAGACGATGCCCTGATGGATCGAATCGTCTGCGGGGTCCGGGACATCCATCTGCAACGGCGTCTCCTCGCCAAGCCAGACCTCACGCTACAGAAAGCCATTGAGGAGGCTGTGGCCTCAGAAGCTGCTGAACGCTCCGCCCAGGAGATCCGCAAGTCCAGCAGCCCGCGTCTTGCTAGGGAGCCAGTTCCGGTGCATCATGAAGAGGCCAGCAGTGATGAGGCATCCTCCAGTGAAGACGATGACGTGCACCAAACAAAGCGGGAGCGCAGGAAGTTCCAACAGAAGTCCAAGGGCCAACCGGAATGTGCCGGCTGTGGAGGCAACCATTCCCGTGCCAAGTGTCGATTCAGAGACGCCATCTGTAGGAAGTGTTCCAGAAGGGGCCACATCGCTAAGGTCTGCCGATCGGCTCCGTCTGACACCCCCCCCCTTCATCAACTCGCAAGTCCAAGTCTTCACTCCAGTCTGCCAAGGAAAGTTGTTTCGCTCTCACCAACTGCCGCTGCCCGTCTGGAACCACGATTGGCCAAACCGACTCGCCTATGCGACGCAAGCTGAACGTCACGGTGCTCATTGAAGGAGCTCCATGTGACATGGAGATCGACACCGGGTCTGCCCTGTCCATCGTGTCATGGAGCACCATCAAAAGACTGGTACCCAGAGTGTCCAAAAGGCAACTCGACTCTCACCGCGTACACCTGAGAGACTACCAGGGAAACGACATTCCCGTGGTAGGCGTTGGCCGGTTCCGGATCGCCTTCAAGGATTTTTCGGGCCTGCTCCGGTTGGTGGTGGTCGAAGGTCAGCGGCCAAGCCTCCTAGGGCTAGATTGGTTTGATGCCCTCGGCCTGGAAGTCACCGGCATCAACTGCATCTCTAACGCAGAGACTGAGGGTCTGGTCAAAGACTTTGCCGAGGTTTTTGACGGCACCTTGGGGCAATATACAGGTACGCCCATCTCCTTTAGCCTTGATCCACAAGTCGCCCCCATCAAGCTAAAGCCACGCCGGGTTCCCTTTGCTCTCAAGGCTAAGGTGGACGAACAACTGGACAAACTGATCGCCCAAGGAGTTTTGGAGCCGGTTGACCACGCCAAGTGGGAAACCCCCATCGTCACGCCTGTCAAGCCAGATGGGTCGGTGAGAATCTGCGCTGACTACAAGTGCACGATCAACAAGGCACTTCAGCAGCACGCTTATCCGGTTCCTGTTGTCCAACACCTGCTGCATTCCCTGGGTGAGGGTAAGGTCTTCGCTAAGCTGGACCTTGCCCAAGCCTATCAACAACTGCCAGTCGATGATGCCACTGCTGAAGCCCAGACGATCGTCTCCCACCGGGGGGCATTCTGTTGCCGCCGGTTGCAGTTCGGGGTGAGTGTGGCTCCTGGCATCTTCCAAAGCCTTATGGAGCGTCTCCTGCAAGGGCTTCCGGGCATGGTACCATATTTTGATGACGTCTTGGTGTCTGCAGACTCACACCAGCAGCTGTTCGAGCGCCTCCGTGCCGTGCTGACCAGGTTCCAAGAGGCCGGGCTCAAGGTAAAGAGGGAGAAGTGCCAGATCGCCGTTCCACAGGTAGAGTTCCTGGGCTATCTTATCGATGCCTCCAGCCTTCACCCGACCACATCCAAGATCCGCGCTATCCAGCAGGCCCCCACCCCAAAGAACAAGACGGAGTTGCAGGCATTCCTGGGGCTGCTGAACTTTTATAACATGTTCCTGCCCCACAAAGCCACAGTGGCTGAGCCTCTTCACCGACTCCTTAGCACTAAGACGCCTTGGGCCTGGGGTCATCGGGAGACGGCGGCCTTCAACGCGGTCAAGGCTCTCCTTTCATCAGACAGTGTGCTGGTACAGTACAGTGAATCCAGGCCGCTGGTCCTTGCCTGCGACGCCTCACCTTTTGGCATCGGTGCTGTCCATAGTCACCGTTTTCCAGACGGAAGAGAAGCACCGCTCGCCTACTTTTCCAGGACGCTATCTCCGACGGAACGGAATTACAGCCAGCTCGACAAGGAGGCACTGGCACTTGTGGCTGGAGTGAAGAGGTTCCATGAATACCTCTATGGCAGGACTTTTGACCTCATCACTGACCACAAGCCACTCCTGGGCCTCCTCGCCGGTGATCGTCCAACTCCACCGGTCCTCTCACCACGCATGCTGCGATGGACTGTTTTCCTGGCTGCCTACCACTACCGGCTCATCCATCGCCCCGGGAAATCGATGGGCCATGCCGACGCCCTCAGCCGTTGCCCTCTTCCAGCATTTGTGGAAGACCCGGCTCCAGCTTCATCGCTCCTTCTGATTGAGGATCTTCCAGCAGCGCCTGTATCGGCTGCCACTGTGGCTTCCGCGTCTGCCCAGGATCGCACCATCAGCCGGGTGCTCAACTGGGTGTGGAGGGGGTGGCCACAAGGGCCTTTTGCATCGGAGTTCCAGCCCTTCACAACCAGACAACATGAACTCTCAGCTCATCGCGGCTGTCTGCTGTGGGGAGACCGTGTCGTGATTCCCCAGGGACTCCGTCAGCGCGTCCTAGAAGCTCTGCACGTTGGCCACCCGGGAATTGTCAAAATGAAGGCGTTGGCTCGGTGTTACGTCTGGTGACCTAATATGGACGATGCCATCACTGCCTGGGTGTCCGCCTGTCAAGCGTGCCAAGAGTCGAGGCTTGCACCACCGGCAGCTAAGGGACACACCTGGGAGGCGCCAAAGACACCCTGGTCGAGGGTGCACATCGATCTGGCTGGCCCCTTTCACGGCCGGACCTTTATGGTAGTGGTGGACGCCTATTCCAAATGGCTGGAGGTCGCCCTGATGCCCTCCACCACTACCGAAGCTGTCATCCGGGTGCTGCGAGGCCTGTTTGCAACGCATGGGTGTCCTGATGTCCTTGTCTCTGACAACGGACCGCAGTTCACGTCAGGCACGTTTGAGCGGTATCTTTTGGGACTGGGCATCTGCCATGCCCTAACGGCACTCTTTCATCCATCCAGCAACGGGCAAGTGGAAAGAATGGTGCGCTCGGCAAAAGAGGCACTGGCGCGCCTGGACCGGGGAGACTGGCATGAGCGGGTCGCCGCATACTTGTTCGTGCAACACATCACCCCTCATGCGGCCACAGGGCGGAGTCCTGCTGAACTGCTTATGGGCCGCCGCCTCAGGTCACCGCTCGACCGGCTACACCCGGACTTTGCCGTGGCTGAACCCCCAGGCTGTGCCAACGCGCCACGGTCATTTGTCCCAGGAAACCAGGTCTTTGCCCGGAACTATGTGGGGGACATTCCTTGGGTGACAGCCACAGTAGTGGGAGTCACTGGACCTCGCTCGTACCAGGTGGCACTCGAAGACGGACGCTTGTGGCGACGGCACATAGACCAGCTTAGGCGCAGGGTTGGGGACTTGGACACTACTGAGGTGCCCCCAACTGCTCTTGCGGCTCCAGAAGAGACACGTACAGATGGCCCGGCCCCACCTACACCTCCCTCGCAAACTGCCAGCGTGGAGCCGAACCAAGCCGCTTCAGAGGGTCTGCCAGACTTACCACAGACTCAGACCACTCCACTTGCGGAGGCTCCACCCACAGCAGCGGATCCAGGGGAGTTGGTTCCAACGCCACCTAGGGTCGCACCACAGCCTCAGCAAGAACTGTGTGGCCCTCCGGACTTGGCTACCAGTCCCCGGCGGTCTGGCAGAGTTTCCAAGCGCCCAACTTATTTAAAGGACTATGTTGTTGGACATGTATCACTGTTGGTCTAAGTATGGGAAATGTAACCGATATGCTTTTGTGCCTAATTGAACCATTACGTGTAGTGCTGTATATAAGGAAACCATTACGATTGTAACTAACGCCTTATCTCGGTGGGGAGGGGTGTTATGTAGTGAAGTTTCACCCGGGACCAGCAGGGGGATACTGTATATAGTTTTCACTCAGGTCTGTAGATAGTTTTCACTCAGGTCCACGTCAGTTATTTTAGGCGGGAACTCTGGGCTGTTGTTGCTACAATGTTGACAGCCGGCTGCCTATAAAAGCAGGCCGGCTGAGCTGTTTGCAGTCAGTTCTATTCCAGCTTACAAAATAAAGAGCTACTTGGAGAAATCGCTGTGTCGTCTGCTATGTCAACCCACAACTTAAGAATTTTGATTATGTATTCTGTGTTTTTATATTGTGATTTTATCCTGCGAACTGCCCTGAGACCTGCGGGGTATACAGTGGAATAATAATAGTCAGCATCATCCATTCATTTAAAGCACATGGCTTTCGCCAAATAATCCAGTAATCGCCAATGATATTTTGTTAAGGGTGCTGGAAATTGCAGCTTTGTGAGGGGTATACTACAGTTCCCAGGACTGTTTGGAGAAAGTCATGTGCTTTAAATATATGGTGTGGAGGTAACCTGAATTTGGCGGATGAAAACATTTATTATACGTGAAACCTAGTAAGCCAATTATCACTTGTGCCTTGCTCTCCTTCTCACCCTGCAGTCCTCTGTCAACACTGAAGTAGGCCTCATTGAGTTCAATGGGGCTTACTCCCCGGTAAATTGAGCTAGAATTGCAGCTGCAGGCTAGTAAACTATTTTTTTTTATAGAATATTTATTAAAGTTTTCAAGAAATAATACAATATAAAATGAAAAAGAAAAAGAAAAGATAAAAAATAGCAAAAATACAAAAAAGAAAAATACAGAAATACAAAAGTAGTTAAAAACACATAAAATTTCCATTACTTATTTTCTTTTAACTTATTTTCCAGACCTCCTCATACCTCCCTTTCTTGTATTCCAATTCAAATTGGCAGGCTAGTAAACTATTTCCAACGTATGACTCATATCGCATGTGTACTATAGGGGTTTGCTTGTTTTGTTTGGCAGACACTGTCCCCCCCCCCCAGATAAATTTGATTTAACTGCAGAATGTCATTGCTGACTTTCAGTTGTTTTTCCATTGGCTGGGTGGGGGGAGGGCAGCCATCTGTTGGCTGTGAAGCCTTTTCAGGCACAATTTCTGCAAACGAGAAGGAGAACATATGCAAGTGCTAAACTAGGACCAAGAGGAAGCACCAAATGGGAATCAAATATTTTTAATAGGTAATCTTAATAAAAACATATTTTGTAAATGCCACGCTATGTTTTCATAGGCAAACATGCACCACTGCAGCAAATCGCAGACCACTTGATCTGCGCTTAAACCTATGCTAATTCACTCCTGTGCTGTGCTATAGAATGGTACCTCTTTGATGGAAAGGGGCCTTCCAGTGCAATAGTATTCAAGTTATTTATTCCAGAATGATGAAGCTGACAACCATAGGGCTGAGCTGGTTTTATGTAGATTGAGGATTTATGAGATGTGTTCAGGCTGTGAATGTCAACTGGTAGTTTATTTAGGTTAATGTAAAGCTAGATGTCTGCTTTGGCTTTCTAAAGGATACATCATGGACATCAAAAACATCCCACCAGACCTCAGGCCATTTCCCAGGTTCCTGTCTGCAAAGCAGGCAGAAATTCACCAGGTGAAGCACCCCTTTGTTGGAATCTTCAAGCCTAGTCAGAGGAATGTGCCACTCTCCAGGCACCCGGCTTTGATTCCTTGACCTCCCTGCCTGCGACTCCCGGCAGGATGCAGGCGAGATCTCTATCGGCGATTCTCCTCAAACGTGAGAAGAACACACCACTCTTCCTCCTCCCTGTTTTCCCCAGGAGGGGGAAGAGACAGACAGAAATGTATTTGCATGCCTTTATTTCTGTCTATGCAGCAGTACAGAGAAACACGTCCGTACTCTTCAAACAACAACAGCAGAGAGAGAGACTCCACCCCTGTACTTCCAGTACATGTCAGGTGACACACTGAGCTAACATCCGGTGCTCAGTACAGTGAATAGACTGTCCGTTTGCTCCCACGGTACAGCCCCAAACATCAACGTCCTGTTTGGCTTTTCCAGCCAGCTGCAGCTCGCTGCTGCATTGCTCCTTTTCGTAACACCCTTAACTACATCCTCATCCTGCACCTGCTAATATTGTCAAGTCAATATCTGGTATTTGGGGTGGGGGTGGGGTGTGCAGCCGCTGACAACCCCACAGAACTGTTCTAGAGATAACAGTATCAATAAGGGTCTGAAAATCAAAGAAAGTTTTATGAGGTAATAAGATTTAATTGGATAAGCTTCGTATATGGAACAAAATGCCATGTTATTTGTCATTTCCATGAGTGGATAAATAGGGATTTTCTGCGTATTAAAAGGCAAAGCCACATTCTTTATAAATTTCTGTCAAGAGTACAGCTGCTCTGTAGTTTTTTAATTTGGAGTGCACATTTTATTTATTTATTTTTTAAAAAGATATTTATTAAGATTTTCCATCAGATCTTTTTCCCAATAACATCTTTCCAGGACTTCCCCTCCCCTCCCCCTCCTGTATTCCAATTCTTACAAATAAACAAAAAAAATTTCAACAAATTCTTATCCCAAATTTAAACTTCTTATCATTGACTCAATTTTAAAAATATTTTCCCATCCCCTAAAATCGACCTGTTCCCTTCCGCGAGTTCCCCCCTTTAATATACAATACAGATTACAATAGAAGAAAAATAAAGAAATAATTTTACGCCCTTTGGATTCCAAATTTCCCTCCCCCCTTTCCCGGTTGCGTTCCCAATGTTCCTCGACGTCTGATATCTTCCTGGAGTTCCCACATCTCTCTAAACCATTGTCCTTTCCCAGTCATCTTTAGTTTCGAATGTCCAATCTTGGAAGGAATCTGTCTCAAAAAAAGGCCCATTTCTTCCATCCAGATTTTTATATCTAGGAGTGAAAGCTCCAATTTTATTCCTTTAAACCTGTCAAATCTGGATGTCCCAAATGTTCCCACTTCCAACTTTGTCCAGTTCTTATTATTTTTGTTGTTCTTGTTGATCTCACTCCTCCTTTTTTTTTCTTTTTCCCTGCTCTCCTGCACAAATGTTCCAATTCCAAAAGCTTCTAATTCCTCTGCAGAGGCTTGTTATTCAAGAACAAAACATTACGTCAAGTCCTTTTCATTCTTCAATAGATAAATCTATTGTCTCCTTTAGTGCATAGACCTCTGTAGACAAAATAGTGTTCCATTTCTGCAGTTTCCCAGGAGATAGAAAGTTCTGGTCAAATTCCACGCCAACAATACTTGTAATGTCCCTCGGCTCCTCTAGGTGGATTGCAATAACTGAATTCCCTTCCAGATCACGTCCACCAGTCAAAATAACTTGTTATTCCTTGTTTGTAATAATTTGTATCCAATTTATGACAAATGTAACCGGCAAAGTCCTCGTAACAAAAATCTCTACTTTGTTCTTCCGCTTTGACAGCTCTTTGACAGCTGTCAAAACCTCTATTTCTCTTCTCCCGGCACTCTCACAAATCGCTCCCAGGATTCTGGGGGGGGGGGGTGTGTTACTTTTTAATTCAAATTCCACCTTTCTCCTCCAGCTCAGTCTTATGATTTTCCTTCGCGAAGTTAATAACTTTGTCAAAATAGGGTTGCACTCGATATTAGTTGTCAAATCCTTTGCTTTAACTCTTCTACAACGGGGGGGGGGGCTGACTTCCTTTTTGCGCCTCCCCGCTCGCTCCGAATTTTTTAAAAAAATTATCCCCCTTTTTAGTCCAGGTTCCGATTACTCACGGGTTATTCTTTTGAGTCCAGTTTTCAATAGAAGAAGTCAGCGCTGTCCGTCGAATGGCATGCGGCTTCGCTCGGCAGGGGAAGCGAAGGACTCAAAGCACCCCCCCGTCACCCGCTCCGCAGCCTTTAAAAAGGCTCTTTCGCGGGTCGGGGGGGCGCAAAAGGTGCCAGCCGAGTCACCATGTCCATGGGTTTCAGCACCCATGGTTTTTGAGGGTCCCCGCGTCGCCGATGCGGTAGGACCCAGCCCCTGCCGAGCAGGCTCCCTCCGGAGCTCGGAGGGAGTCCGCCATTCGGCGATGGCGCCAACCCGGAAGCCCTGGAGTGCACATTTTAAAAGGAACAGAGCCATAACTGGGACATTAACAGCTGCTTCATACACTGATATTTTATTTAGAAGGTTAGCCATGCTTTCCCTTCCTCCTTTCCCCCCATTTATTTTGTTCTATTCAACACAGGTTTCTATTCAACATAGGTTTATGCCATCACAAACACACCAAGCAAAATTCCTGATAGCTGGGGCAATAAATAAATAAGTAGTTATTGGATGTGTTGAATGAAAACCATGTAGCTATGCATACAAAAAGTATGGCAAGAAGAAAGAAAGAAAGAAAGAAAGAAAGAAAGAAAGAAAGAAAGAAAGGTGAAAGTCATGTTAGGGTTATACATTGAATTAGGCCAATCAAATTGTCACAAAATAATGTTCAAGCTTTCAAGTTCTCCAGAGTTCTTCATCAGGATAGATACGCCTTTGCCAACCTGCTGTTACAGAACCTGCTGCTATTACAGAATCTACCCAGCTGCACTTTATTACAATGGAAATGGCTGTTGGGCTGACTCCATCTGCAGTAAAACAAAACTTGTTTTAGGGAGAATCAGTGTGGCATCATTTCAACCGCAGACAGAAAGCAGTCGCTTTTGTAAGTGCATTTCCACCCCTTCCCCCTTCCCAGCTTCTTTCTGTTTCTTCTCTTCCAAAGCTTCTGTTTTTCTGCTTCCTGCTTTGCTTTCCTCCAAAGCAGGGATTAGCTAGCAGCTCAGCCAAGGTTACAGTGCGCTACTGCAGCCTTTCATAATATATTCCAAGCCGGGAAGACACAGACAAATAATAGCTCCAAAAGGAATAACAATAAAGGCCAGAGAAGAGAAAAGCAGCTAGAAGACAAATGCAAACAAATTAAAAAGCGGAAGCAATAACTGGTTATATTAGTTCCTAAATTGCATATTGACAGCAATAATGGGCTTTGCTGAATGGCCCTTTCTGGCTGGGGCAACTGTTCATATGGCACAGGGTTAATTGTTTCTATCAACATGGCCCATGATACAGCACAGGGAGGTCAAAAGTTTACGTCTAGCTGTAGTGGTGCTGCCAGTACAGGCAGCCAGACACAGAGCCTGCTAACACGCATTTGTAAGGGAGCTTAGGCAAAGAATAGGAAGGGGAAGGTAGACAGGACAGGTTGCTGTAAGCAGAACCATGCGCTTGGTGGATATACCCAGCCAAAAATGGAGGCGGGTTGTAGATTTGTTCAGCGAAAGGAACCAGCTGGAGAAACATGCCTCTTGGAAAAAGGGAATCGAGAAGAGAAAAGAAGATAATTCCAGCTGATAAGCAGACTGATCCAGATGGAGTCGGATCAGATGTTGACTGGGTAGATGAAGTGATGATTGATCACTCAGGCAGCCAGAGAATTAAAAGGCCTGATTTTATTTCATCGTGACTGGAAAACACCAACCAGATACATGCATACATGCATACATACATACATATATACACACATACATTGTTTGATTCTTTCTGTAAACTACCCTAGGAATGTGATTGAAGCAAAAATTAATACCTATTGTATAAGAATCAATTTATAAGGTCTGGTCAATTAGAGCGGTGTTTGTTGTTGTTTTTTGTAAAAGGTTACGGGTGACACCCAGCTAAGTCAGATTAACTGCAATCAATGGGACTATTATGAGGGTGACTCAGTTCAGTGGTTCCAAAAATATTTTTCCCTGTGGAACATTTGAAAATTGCTGAAAGTCTTGATGGACCCATTAATGATTTTTCTGCTTGTAGTAATTGTCATGTGCTGGCTAGTTGCTGTGTGGTTTTAATTGTGTTTGATTGCTTTTTTTGTTTCTTATATTGTATTTTATTGCAGTCCATAGAAATAAAATTGCAAAGACCCATTGTGGATCTGTGGTGGACTAAGGATCACCATTTGGGAACCCCTAACTTAGTTGGATATCACCCTGCATGTTTTAGTGATGTAGACTGGTGCACAAGGATGAGGGAAAGAGCACCTCAATTGAACCAAGCAGGAAAAAAAAGAGGGGGGGGAATTCTGGTGCTCACTGTTGTAAGAAATCTTAAATGTAGGTTTACATGTCTGGTGGGTACGACGACTCACTGAAGAACTATCTAGTTCTACAAATTCTGAAAGTAAATGATTCTTCAAACTTAACTAACTGCAGAAACAGCTTGGAACAATATCAGGACAAACCAAATTCATTTCTCTCTCCGCATCTAAATAAAATAAAAATTAAAGCAGGCAGGTGAGAGGAAAGCTGAGTAGTCTCTTTCTGAGCTGCTGTGCAAAAGAAATTACTGCCAAATAGAAATTGTTTTAACAGCTCTTTATCCTGGCCAGGGCTTCTAATTATTTTTTCTTAAGCTTTAATGTCAAGAAGCACTACCCTTGATTAACCTGCAATCAGTTTAAGATGAGATGAACAACTCACCCAACACTTGCCCTTGAAAACAAAAGGGCAATTTAATGTGTCATTTGCAAAAAGTGCAGGTGGGGTGAGGATGCATTGTACCCAAGATGGCCACATCTCAGAAATGTTTCTGTCAGTGCCATACTACTGGAAACTTCTGAACATTCAATCTGCCAGTAATACAAACCGTGCCTACGCATTAACAGCAAACTTTTACAGTTCTGCGGTGTTGACAGCACAGATGGTTATTGTGCCCTGGAGTGAGAATTTGCTATATGGAAACTGCTGGGGTTACTACTGTGAGGGTGGATGAACAAATTCATACCCGCTTCAATATTTTAATTTTTTTTTTTAAAAAAGGAAAACAGAACAGAAATCCAATAAAGGAATAAATAAGTGGCAACAGAAAAGCCCAATCAATTCTGTCCACAAGAACCCTGCATTGTTGGTGGCAGGATTATACTATGTATACTTGTTTTACATAATCCAGCAAACATGTGCTGGATTAAGGAGAAAGCTAGAGAGTTCCAGAAAGACATCTACTTCTGCTTCATTGACTATGCAAAAGCCTTTGACTGTGTCGACCACAGCAAACTATGGCAAGTTCTTAAAGAAATGGGAGTGCCTGATCACCTCATCTGTCTCCTGAGAAATCTGTATGTGGGACAAGAAGATACAGTTAGAACTGGATATGGAACAACCGATTGGTTCAAATTTGGGAAAGGAGTACGGCAAGGCTGTATATTGTCCCCCTGCTTATTTAACTTATATGCAGAATTCATCATGTGAAAGGCTGGGCTGGATGAATCCCTAGCCGGAATTAAGATCGCCGGAAGAAATATCAACAACCTCAGATATGCAGATGACACAACCTTGATGGCAGAAAGTGAGGAGGAATTAAAGAACCTTTTAATGAGGGTGAAAGAGGAGAGCGCAAAATATGGTCTGAGGCTCAACATCAAAAAAACGAAGATCATGGCCACTGGGCCCATCACCTCCTGGCAAATAGAAGGGGAAGAAATGGAGGCAGTGAGAGATTTTACTTTCTTGGGCTCCATGATCACCTCAGATGGTGACAGCAGTCATGAAATTAAAAGACGCCTGCTCCTTGGGAGAAAGGCGATGACAAACCTAGACAGCATCTTAAAAAGCAGAGATATCACCTTGCCAACAAAGGTCTGTATAGTTAAAGCCATGGTTTTCCCAGTAGTGATGTATGGAAGTGAGAGCTGGACCATAAAGAAGGCTGATCGCCGAAGAATTGATGCCTTTGAATTATGGTGCTAGAGGAGACTCTTGAGAGTCCCATGGACTGCAAGAAGATCAAACCTATCCATTCTTAAGGAAATCAGCCCTGAGTGCTCACTGGAAGGACAGATCCTGAAGCTAAGGCTCCAATACTTTGGCCACCTTATGAGAAGAGAAGACTCCCTGGAAAAGACCTTGATGTTGGGAAAGATGGAGGGCACAAGGAGAAGGGGATGGCAGAGGACGAGATGGTTGGACAGTGTTCTCGAAGCTACAAACATGAGTCTGACCAAACTGCGGGAGGCAGTGGAAGACAGGAGTGCCTGGCGTGCTCTGGTCCATGGGGTCACGAAGAGTCAGACACAACTAAACAACAGCAATACTTGTTTTACACAGGGTACTTATAAGCAGTCCCAGCATTTGGGTCATCGTGAGCATACCAGGGACTATTTGAGCCAATGCTGGTACCACAGCATCCATCCTCCTCTGTTGTGCTTTTGGCGAAATAAGCATACCTGTTCCATGTGTTGTTTTAATAGTGATTTTACAGTTTTGTTCTTATTATGGATGTCCTATTCACGGCCGTACCAACCTCCAGACTAGCAGGACTATAGCCTAAAGTAGGTGTGGGGGACCTTTTGGCCCTGCAGATGTTTCTGAACTACAGATCCCATCAGCCACAGCAAATGTGGCCCATGGCCAGGGGTGATGGGAGTTGTGGTTAAGCAACATGTGGCGGACCAAAGCTTCCCCACATTTGAGCGAATGTAATATTCTTAAGCGGGTCTTTTGTGCATCTGTTCACAGTTGCACACCCTTGTGTTAACCATGCAGCACCGCAGTGACTTCAAGAGAACAACAGAACAGTTGCTTTGTTAAGCAGAGGGTAAACAAGACTAGGTCTGAGGCCAGCTTACCTAGAAGTGAACTGGAAGAGGGCTGAAATGCACACACAATATAAAGCTCACCCACTGAGTCATAGGAGGAGCTATAGTTGCACTTCCTGTTAACCCTTTACACCATATACCACAGCTTTGGCTTCAATTTTTTTTATGTCCTCAGTTTCTCTGCTCAACCTGATAGTTTATCCATGTATATCCTTGAGCCTATTAGAGGAATGGCATCATTTATGAACTTTACTCAGCAAAAGCAGGAAAATGTTTTAAGATGTGTTGGAAGAAATGCACACAATGAACGATTCTTTGATTTGAATACATTTTTAATTGTATATAATTTGTTTGATAATATCTATATCATATATATGTAGTACACACTTCTTAGTTCTTTTCCTCTTGTTAAGCTCCTCATACCAGCCTGATTTTAGTGCATTTTATCGTGGTATTCTGTATTTTGAATACTCCTTCTGGCCTTTTGCTAATTGATAAAATTACGATTATGATGATTACCACCAGCCTTTCCCCAGAAAGTGCCCGGGAGGGTTACAGCAATATAAAACATGGCTTTAAAAACAGTTTAAAATAAACATGGCAAACATATGCCTAAGAGTAAATCAGCTTTAACCTACCAGTAGTGATAAGATGGAGGAGAATCATTCATCCTTGCTTTGCCAGAGACAGCCTTCAGGAGCCGCCAGTCTTTATTTTTCAGGAGACAGCAAGAGCTTTTAAGACTGATTGACCATAATGAGCAATATTCAAACCAAACAAGAGTACAGATGTACCGGAATCATGTAAATGAATTAGCATTTTCACTGAATTACTAGCACACTTCAGATTGTCTTATGAGAAGTCTCAAACTAGACAAGATGGTAAGCATACTTCACAGGAACCTGCAGTTGGCTGTACCAGAATTGAGAAAAAGGGATCAATCTGTCAATTCTTTCAGTGTCTGACAGACTGAGACCTCTTCCAGCTTATCAGGATCCTTCTCATGAGGCAGCTGGTGGTTGAGGTCCTCTGTTGAGAGGAAAGAAAAAGTCCAGCTGGATCAGGCCCCAATGTCATCTCCTATTGTTTCCATGGGCTCCACATTTCCCTCATGATGTTTAACAAATCTCTTCTGAGGTCCCAAACTAGGTCTATTTGTTTAATCTTGATGAGTATAATGTATACTTGATAGTTTAGGTCACACAGAGAATCTGTGTTAATTTTTAGAAGTTGAACTAGTGATTATAAGGTTGATTGTAGAAAGGGCAATTAACTTCACATGTGCTAGAGTCTGCACTAAAACCAATTCTGGTGAGCCCTGGAATCATTTTCCAGAGCAGTTCTGTGACTGATAACAAAAATTGTGTATCAGATGGGAAGTAAAGGTAAAGGTAAAGGTACACCTGCCCGTACGGGCCAGTCTTGACAGACTCTGGGGTTGTGCGCCCATCTCACTTAAGAGGCCAGGGGCCAGCGCTGTCCGGAGACACTTCCGGGTCACGTGGCCAGCGTGACATCGCTGCTCTGGCCAGAGCCAGAGCCAGAGCCAGAGCCGCACACGGAAACGCCGTTTACCTTCCCGCTGGTAAGCGGTCCCTATTTATCTACTTGCACCCGGAGGTGCTTTCGAACTGCTAGGTTGGCAGGCGCTGGGACCGAGCAGCGGGAGCGCACCCCGCCGCAGGGATTTGAACCGCCGACCTTTCGATCGGCAAGCCCTAGGCGCTGAGGCTTTAACCCACAGCGCCACCTGCGACCCACATCAGATGGGAAGTAGGCTTGCCCTAAAGGGGACAATAGTTGGAAAGAAGTTGGTTGAGCCTCATTTGGATGACACATCACATTTGGCCCAAGTCTAAATACACAACAGATGAGGTAGAACTTGGACTCTTACGTCTTCTGGTTGCAGGAATAACATGGATGAATGCTGCTCCTATATAAATCGCTGCCAAAAGAAAACCAGATGCCAGGACTCTAGTCTAAATTCCTCATTGATATGCTAGTATTTCCCCAAATTAGGGAATAATTTAATGGACAACCATATTCAACAAAATACCATATTCAACTGTGGTTTCGGGTGTTTTTGCTTCTTTCAGTCCAGAAACAGCTTTGTCATGTGTGTAAACGGGAATGCATGGTGTAAATTACAGGTGTAGCTGTAAGGGATTTTTTAAAAAACCAAACAAAAACACAGAACAGTACAAAGGTTCAATAAATACCTGAAGCGATGCAAGTTGGCAACCCATCTATCTAGTTAATAAAGTGTTTGCCATCTCAGTCTTGGCATTAATGCAAACCTGATAAATATTGATTAGTGGACTTCACTGCAGAAGCAAATTAATGAGACAATGAAAGGCTCCCTTGTTATAAAACTTCACAGAAATAAATGAAGTTGAGCCCACTCACATCAATGGGAATTCTCTCCTCCACTTCTATGCTTTCCCCCAAGATACTGATACTATATATGCGGCACAGACTCCTCCTGTCAGTGACAGATAGACTTAGAAATCAAAGTGGATTTCATTCAGCTAACTAACTCTCACTTACTGTGCAGAAATGTGAGCCAAGAAATAAGTTAATTAATGCATCAAAGCTGTGGTTTGCTGAGATATGGGATCCCCACAAGAAAGAAAAGTGTGAGTGACTCCAAATCAGGCCTGCATTGTCAGCTCGTGTCAGAACTAACCCCAATATATTTTGGCATCTGAGGTGTAAAACCCATAGATTCCCATCTAGAAATAAAGTGTAGCACCCTGCTTGTGGTTAACGCTTAGCTGGAATGAAATATTCAACGCAGCAATAGAGAAATTAAAATAATAATTTATTTGTCAGACAAATAAATGAGAGGCACAGTGGTATATGGTTACCAAGCTCTGGCCTGCCCTCCTGCCATTCTGGCCAGCACTTATATTTCCTTAACCCAGCCCCCTTGCTCCTCCTGTGGCTGCCTCTGTCCAATCAGCCTGGTTGAAATTCCTATTGGCTGTTTGCTAGAACCAATCACAAAAGATACACCCATTTCCTTTTGCCCTTTTATGGGAAACAAAAAGCTATATATTCTTCTATCTATAAATGACAAATAAGTAGTAATATATCTTACATGTGTCTCAACAAGGAACCTTAATTACCAGCTCACCTCTTGCCCTCCTTGCCCTATTGCCCTCCAAAACAAATGGCTAATCTTAAATTTTTATCTTAAACAGATGTCAAGGATCTTGAGTTCACATCATCATTGAAAGATCTCCTTCTTTTGGAGGTCTCTAAACAAAGGCCTGACAACCATATGTGTGCTCTAATGATGTTTCCTGCTTGGCAGGGGGGCTGGGCTGATGGCCCCTGTGATCTCTTTCAACTATATGAAATAAGAATCTAGCATAAGGATTTAACATTTCTTAGCTTCTAAATCCTTTGCATAATTACATTTAAGCCAATATATTTAATACATAACATAAATAACCTTTTAAAAGGAAAAGAAATCTTAAAAGGATCTCAGTTTAAGAAAGAAACAACTTTAGAAAAAGACTTCCCAAAATACTCTCTTCCTTTCTGCCAGCCAGATGCTCTTGGCCTTTTAACCTTAGGAAAATATGGCTCAAGTTTAATGGGAGGCACATGGTTTTATTTTACTATTTACCAACTCTTAATTTAACCACTCTTACAGCTTAATTGTACTTTGCAACATGCAAGGTCAGTGTCCTCGCTCTCAGCCTGTAATTCCCTTTTTACGACTTTGAGAATTGTTTTCTGCTATAAATCAGGGGGCCCCCTTGTCCAGGAGAATAAACATTGCCAAGGTTCTTAGGCAGCTGGTCTTCTGCCTGGCATGAAACATTTGAAAATCTTTAAGCTCATCTTAATATACAGGCCTTAATAAAAAATATAAGCTTCGATAAAAATGCAGGCTTATGATTAGATGCCTCAAAAGAAATAAAAATACTGCTGAGAATATGGGGGCTTATACAACATCTTCCATGTGCGAAGGGGGGGGGGTCATGGAGTCATGTGAATAAGCTCCGCCCTTCACTGCCACAAGCAACTGCCATGCTCCCTTGCTCCCACATGTTCAAAGTACACCAGAAAGTTCTACAAATGTAGCAATGTACATGCATAGAGTTGGCTGAGGGGAGATTTGAACCCTAGTCTCCCAGGTCCAAGTCAAAGACTCTATCCACAACACCACACTCACAATTCTAATCCCTCATGGAATTATTCTAATTTTAGTCGCGAGAATGCCCCAAGCAGTGCAGATGGGATCATTCCATCTGGCAAGTTGAAATAAATGCCTACGCTGACAGAACTATTGCCACAGCACTATTTTGAATTCCTCCCATTTTTAAAAAAGTACATAAAGACATGTATTGCGTGTCATTCATGATTTTGCTGCACCAACTATAAACCGTTGACATATATAACTTTAGGAAATTTTGCCTGGTTATTTTAGATCACTTCGCCCAAAGGCTTTGTCTTTCCAAAGGAAGTGCACCTGCAGCTTACACTGACTATTCCTAAGGGGGAAATCAGTTTTATGCGTTGTTGTAAAAGCTGGATATATATTATTATGGTATGCAGACCTGTCCAAATCTTTCAGTGTATTTTATCTGCAGTGAAATACAACATGCATAATCAAACGACAAATCTCTAAATTAAAAGAAAAAAGTATTCCAACCAATGAATAGACAAAAAGCAATTGTTTCCTTTGAGCCAGAGCACATCAAAGCAGTTACAATGCATGGCTCAGTCCTGATGGTGTGAAGTAATAATCTCTGCTCATGTGCAGAGTTCATCACACCAGGATAATCATAATCAACCTTTATTAAGTCTGAGATTTGGGATTCTATCTTCCAGGTTTGGGGAAGGCTGTGCAATAACAGTGAGACAACCATAGAGCCCACATTTTTCATTTGAGAAATTCAATGAAAAGGTCACATATGGCTGCTGAGAATTCCATTCCTCCTGTGCTGCAGATGTGTGGGATTGTACATGTCCCATGTCTGTTTACATTCCAGCACTGATTATTGGAGTCTTGTGAGTGGAAAGGGAGACATGCTGTTTCCACTCTGTATAGCTATTATTTTTGCAGTTCTCTCTCACAGAAAGAAAGACAGAGAGAGAAGCCATGTTCTTCTTTGTTCTTTGTTCTGTTAAGTTTGATTTAATTTGCAATAAATTAGGCATAGGTGTTGCTCCTCAAGGCTGAGCGTCTGTTTGGACTCTGCTAGTTGTGTGCTCATGTCCTTGGATATGGGTCACATCAGTTTGATGGGAGACCGGAGGGATGAATCCCGGGCGATGCTGCATGGGGAGGGGAGGCACCGGCCTCGGTGTTATCACCCTACAGTTACTCAACGATGATCATATTTTCAGCCCTTCCTGTGTATATGAGATATATCCCTTGTTAGGAGAGCACCTTGTCGGAATCAGATCCACACACCTTTTCTGGAGAATATCTTGCATGTGGCCCAAATCTACCTTCCCTGGCCTGTGAAAACAAGAAGCTGAACAGGAAGATGGGCCTTTGGCCTGATCCAGCAGGGCTTTTAATAGGAAATAAACTAACTAATACAAATTCAAACCATTGGACTCTCTCGCTCAGTGTCGTTTTCAATGACTGGAAGTGGCTCTCCAGGGCTCACACAGATTCCTTTTCCTGTGGATTGAATTCTGCATACAACGCTACTTAACCAACATACAATACTTTCAGACAATAAAAGGAAGATTCTGCCACCTACCCAAGGAGCTCAAACCTGTAGCTTCGATGTTATCGGCATGATGCTCTGATCAACTGAATTAGCTGGCCAGCTGGGATATTTGCTAGCAGCAGCACCCCAAGGTCTCGCTACTGAGATCTTGCTCATCCCTGTTACCCAAAACTCTTCAGCTGAAGATGCTAAAGATTAAATCTGCTCTGCCACTTTTCTACAGCTCCTTTGAGGTTCTCCCTTGGTGATTCAGAATAAATGAATTTGCTTTCCGTACTCCTGTTCCTGCTGTGCCTCGCCAAGCTTAAAGAAACCATTCCTGCCTCCAAATGGTACCATGAGGTTTGAGGTCTATTTTGGTAAAAATAACTAACTGCTTACCAAACAAATGAAGGAATGAATTAATGACCATCCATGATAGATATCACAATAGTGCAAGTAGTGTTTTCGTTTTTTTAATGAATTGGTCCAACCTTAATCTTAAAAAACACCTAATTTACAGCTTAAAGCTAATAAACAAAAATACAGATCTTTCACCTAGGAATGTGTGAGAAATACTTCTTTGCAACGCATCCTTCTGTTTATATGGCACTCAGGGTGCCTTATAATTATCTTACAGTCTGGCGTATTATTCACCTCATTTCACTGATCGTAAAAGGTAATTAGGGACTAAACTGTTTGTGCCTTCCTGTTTGTGCCTGCAGATGTTCAAAAGAATGATGCTTTTTTATTATTCCTAAAGAAGTGCCACTTATCATCAGGGCCATCTTTACCCGAGGGTGCAAGGGGTGCGGGGCACCTGGGCACAGAATTCTCGGGGGCACCAGGCGCCCACTGCTGAAGCTGCCTAGGCTGTTAACTATCTACCTGTTATGAAATAATAAATAATTTTGATCAAGCTAGAAAAACAAAATACATATATACCTAGGTATTACCGAAATGTATACCTATTGTTTCACTAAAGGACATTCAACATTGTGCGCTCATTTACCAGCGGCAGCACGGCGCTTGTCCTTCACAATGGCGGCACTTGTCAGACTCAACAATGGCGCTTGTCATTCACAATAGCGCCGTGCACACGAAATTAACTCTAACATTAAAATATTATGTTACGTTTTGTATTGAGCTGCTATGCGGCAGCAGGGTCAGAGGCACCTTTGACACAACTGAAGTTTCTCTTAAGTAGGTGCCTAAACAATACTTATAAGTTTAAGTGTGGTGGTGTTGTATTCTTAAGTATAAGTGTATTGTAAAGAAATGAGCAAATAAAAAAGTTTGTTTCTTTAACATAAAGAGATAAGGCGTAAGTGTGGTGTCTGACATAAGCATATTAAAAGTTAATATGGGCGCTAAACTAAGTTTGGGGACACTGGGCGGATCTTTGCACCTCGGCGGCGCATATGCTAAAGACAGCGCTGCTTATAATCTAGATTGGTTTATGCAACTTAATGGAAAAGAAAGAAGTCCTATGAATAAAGGTCTTAAGAGAATGGAACACCATATCAAAGGGCTATTGGCTGGCCTTAGTTCAATACTGTCTACATCTACAGATAGTTATTCTTCTGGGGTCTTTCCCAGTCCAACTTGGAAGAGTCTGGGATTTTATGCATGCCTTTCCCCATATATGTTAAATTCTGTCATGATGAGTAAACTGTCTTGCTGTATAAAGGAGAAACAAAGGAGAGTAAAAACAAAATAAAAAATTCCTTCCAGTAGCACCTTAGAGACCAACTAAGTTTATTATTGGTATGAGCTTTCGTGTGCATGCACACTTCTTCAGATACAAGTCCACTGAATACACTGTTTCAGATACACTGAAACAGAAGTCCACTGAAACTTCTGTTTCAGAGTATCTGAAGAAGTGTGCATGCACACGAAAGCTCATACCAATAACAAACTTAGTTGGTCTCTAAGGTGCTACTATGGGACGTGGGTGGTGCTGTGGGTAAAAACCTCAGTGCCTAGGACTTGCCGATTGTATGGTCGGCGGTTCGAATCCCCGCGGCAGGGTGAGCTCCCATTGTTCGGTCCCAGCTCCTGCCCACCTAGCAGTTCGAAAGCACTCTTAAGTGCAAGTAGATAAATAGGGACCACTTTATAGCGGGAAGGTAAACGGCGTTTCCGTGTGCTGTGCTGGTGCTGGCTCGCCAGCTGCAGCTTCGTCACGCTGGCCATGTGACCCGGAAGAGTCTTCGGATGGCGCTGGCTCCCGGCCTCTAGAGCGAGATGAGCACGCAACCCTAGAGTCGGACATGACTGGCCCGTACGGGCAGGGGTACCTTTAAGGTGCTACTGGAAGGAATTTTTTTAATTTTGTTTTGACTATGGCAGACCAACACAGCTACCTACCTGAAAGGAGAGTTAGTGCAATTTTTATCTTTTTTCTAAAATTTAGTGCAAATGAATCTTGTGTGACAATTGAGAACTTTTGAATATTTTTGAACATTAAACAGAGCTCTTCTGAGGTCATCCTTTCCTCTGCTAAAACTGAAGCTTCTTGAAAGAGTCTCATGGCACCTTAAAGACCGGGAAGACTGTTGTTTCTGCTGAAACAGACAAATATAGCTACGAATCTGGAAATTATATTTCTTATTATTCATTTAATGATATGTGTGTGCGCGTGTGTTTTTAAGAACTAGAGGTCATGTTGAAGACCTCATGAGACCTTTGTCGCTGCTTCCAGTTTCTACCAGAAGTCGCTTCCGAGGCTTCGCAGAGCCTCAGACTCTGATGCAACTTTTTTTGGTAGAAACCAGTAGTTGCATCAGAGACCCATGGTGCGGCTGCTGAGCACCCACAAAAAATAAACAAATTGTGGGTGCCCTGACACCCAGGGCCCCCTAGAGTTAGCATTACTGTCAGAGGAAAAGCAAAAATGCTGCTTCCCTTCCATGAACAGGAGGTTCTTTTAATAGAACTCTGCTGTGATTCAGCTGGTACACACCTGTATGCTCATTTTTACTGGCTTTTAATTATTTTATTGTTGTACTGTACTGTAGTTGTCCATTAACTTGGGAGGGGTTGCCTCCCCTTAAGAATAGTATTAACATATTTTAAATACATAAAATAAATCAAGTTGCTGGCATGTGTTTTTTGTGTCCTATTTCATTCGTCTTTGTAAGCTACTTTGTTTCTACAGAAAAGCAGAATATCAAACCACACAATAGAGCCAATTGCGGCTAAGTGGTATATTGCTAATTTAATAAATAAGAAACAGAGTATTTGTTGAGCAAGGAGACCAGTTCTCTCTCTCTCTGTCTTTCCTTTGATTAGAGTTAGGTGTAACATTTGGTGTAACACATGAAAAATTATAGTGACTTCTCTAGGGATAAGCCATGAAACGCAAACTCTTCTTTTGACAATTTATCTCTTTACTCTAAAACAAATATATACTGGTAAATGGGAGTGGGAAAGAACGATTTTTCGCTTTCTTCTGACTGTGCAGGGCAGAATCCTGCCATCCGGTGACATCAATGGGAGTAATTATTGACTTCAGATGGAGGGGATTACGACTTTTGGTGCAGCCTTGTTTTTATTTATCTGTCCCATCCGCTGCGCACCTAGCACTTTCTTTCAATGTTGTTACACTGAGGGAGTTCTGCAGTAATTTGACCTTCGCAACAACCACTAATCAGCACAGCTCCAGTTTAAGCAGCAAACAGACTTAAATATGACTCTGTGCTGGATGACAACTCTCTAATTCAACGGAAAGGACTTGGCAAGCTGCAACTAGACTAGAGCCTGCTTTGTTGCGCTTTCACATTCACCACTGCATTTTTCCAGCCTTATTGCTTATTTATTAATTGAATGATCTAATTGAAGTATTTGCCTTCTTCAAGTGGATCAGCTTAGTTTGTATTTTAGCCACACAGCCAAAGACGTTTTTCAGTCAGGGAGCCAGTGTGGTGTAGTGGTTAAGAGCGGTAGTCTCGTAATCTGGGGAACCGGGTTCGCGTCTCCGCTCCTCCACATGCAGCTGCTGGGTGACCTTGGGCTAGGCACACTTCTTTGAAGTCTCTCAGCCCCACTCACCTCACAGAGTGTTTGTTGTGGGGGAGGAAGGGAAAGGAGATTGTTAGCCGCTTTGAGAATCCTGAAGGGGAGTGAAAGGCGGGATATCAAATCCAAACTCCTCCTCAGTGGAAAGCCAGCAAAAGGCTCCCCAAAACAAGAGAGTTTATTCTGGGGCAGGTTTGAAGCGGAGCAGAATTCCTCCTAAATACGAGCATTTTCATATGGAGGCTGGAGGAACTCGGCAAACCTCAGGTAATGGGATATTTTAGTTACTGCAGCAGTTCCTAACATGCTAATAATATACATCTCCCCAGTGTATCGAAGTGACATTGTGTCAGATTCAGTTAGGTTGCCTCCCATCATGTCATGCTATGCCTACTGATGTGTCCTAGTATGGTCACATGGCAGACCTGTGCCAAGCCACCAAATGAAAGGGAATAGGCCTTTTTTGCTTAAAAGGGGAAGGGTTTTCTTTAATGTTTTAAAATTTTAGTGACAGCCATTATTATATTGCACGCACAATTTCAGAAGGACTTCCGCAGGCCTCTTTTAAGTTCTCCTTTCCACCACTGTGTACACCAAGGCCAAAAACGACAGCAGATTGTGAGCCCAAAGAAACAGGGACTGGAAGCATGTTTCTGGCATGCTTGGTTTTGAGTTGGATTTTAAAACTTGCTGCATGTTTTGTGCAGGGAGCAATTTAGTGGCAGAATGGTGTGTGGGGGGGGGATGGGATAGTAGTAAGGAATATGAAAATGCCCAGAAATAAAAGCAGACAAATGAGGGGAAGGGCAAAACTCCCCCCTCCCCATTTTTCCTGGTTTGCTCCCAGACCTTTTTATCTCTAAAAGTATGGAAGCAGTACGTAAAGGCCAAGGGAGTGAAACAGATTTTATTTGTATCCTACCTTTTCTTTGCAGTCCTCTAGGTGACACATATCAGGGGACGTGGGTGGCGCTGTGGCTTAAACCACAGAGCCTAGGACTTGCCGATCAGAAGGTTGGCGGTTCAAATCCCCACGAACGGGGTGAGCTCCCATTGTTCGGTCCCTGCTCCTGCCAACCTAGCAATTTGAAAGCACGTCAAAGTGCAAGTAGATAAATAGGTACCACTCCAGCGGGAAGGTAAACGGCGTTTCCGTGCGCTGCTCTGGTTCGCCAGAAGCAGCTTAGTCATGCTGGCCACATGACCCAGAAGCTGTACACCGGCTCCCTCGGCCAATAAAGCAAGATGAGCGCCGCAACCCCAGAGTCGGTCACAACTGGACCTAATGGTCAGGGGTCCCTTTACCTTTTTAGGTGACACACATAATCTCACATCCAAGCACTTCCCAAAGCCAGACCTACTTAGCTTCAGCAAGGTTGCTGCATTATAGAATCATAGGACTGTAGAATTCGAAGGGACCACGAGGGTCATCTAGTCCAACCCCTTGCAATGCAGGAATCCTTTGCCCATCATGGGGCTCAAACTCATGACCCTGAATTAAGCATCTAATACTCTACCAACTGAACTATGTGCCTTCACAGCATGCCCTTGGCCTGTAGTGCACAGCACAGCATCTTTCCCAAGACTCTTCCTACAACCTATGTTTCTCAGCAATCACCACTACCCATTTGTATTACTTTTATCTACATTCTGTGTTCTTAAAATCAGCCTAGACTTTACATGTCAATTAAAAAGACATATAAATCCAGATTGAAAAGCAATGGACTTGAGTAAATATTTGTTTTAAGAGAAATCAAATCAACTGCATTTGCATGGGGAGAGATGGCAGGTCGTTATCCCCTTGAGAGCGCTGTGAAGTCATTATGTAATTGCAAAAGGAGGCAAATCTCCCTGCCAGGGAAAAAAAAGAAAAACAGAAGTCAGCTACATCTTCTAGCCTAAAGCTCCAGCTGCCTGTAAGCGTCTGTGTGACTCAAGAACCATAGCATCTACAATTACACTTTGCTGTTAACACAACAGTTAGCAGTATAAGTTACAATTGCTGGAAGGGAATCTGGAGGGTACGGGAAGAACAGGATCCGCAGCTATCTGTAACTGAGACTTCAATGCAGCTAGCAAAGCTGATGTCAAGAATATGACCTGTGTTTCCCTGTAAAGGGCAGGATGGGCAAAAGTGAAGAATGCTCACACAGAGAGCTGGCAGACATCCTCTGCTCCCTTTAAGCTTCATGGGAGAATCATTGCAATTATATAACAAGGGCAGTTTTGTGCTCAAAGATGCCTAATAGTCCAGTCCTATGAGCCACTGTTTTGAAAACTAAGCATTTTTAGGTACAGCGCTGCACGGATGCTACGCTGGGAGATGGTCGTGTTTGTGCAGCTTCACTGGGCTGACTCTGGGTTTCTGTGGCGCCCAAGTGAGAAGACTGGTGTGGCCCTTTCCAGGCAAGAATCATAGAATTGTAGAGGTGGAAGGGACCACGAGGGTTATCTAGTCCAACCCTCTGCAACACAGGATTCTTTTGCCCTACGTGGGGCTCAAACCCACAACCCTGAGATTAAGAGTCTCATGCCCTACTTACTCAGCTATCAAAGAGACTGACTGAAATATACTTGGAGTCGAGTGTGGATTTCATGCTCTTTATTCAGCTCATAGTATCGAGGAATGAAGGTTCCCCCACAATATCTGCTTTATATACATTATTTACACAATGGGCCACACGTGATTGGCTAATTCCGGGATTCTCCTGTAGGCCAATCAGGTTGCGGATTCACTTCCACCTGGAGCTGGATTGGGTGGCTCCTGCAGACCAGTCATACTGCTGCATTGTTCTAGGACCAATCAGGCTGCTGCATTCTGAATCCTATTGTTCTAGGATCAATCAGACTGCTGCATTTTGGATCCTATTCAACTCAGTACATAACACTGACAAACAATCCCACCTCACCCTCATATTCATTGCACATCTGGCCTAAGCCAGAGGTCGGCAAGGTTTACCTCGCCTGGGCCGGTTCACTCCAGCAGAGATCCCTCAGTGGGCCGGATCATGCGCCCGCCTGTGATTTCTGGCATCTGTGCCTGCGCAGATGTGATTTCTGGCACCGCAGAAGCGAGTCCCCGCACCACGCTGTGCCACTTTAGCGCAGTATGTGGGGATACGCTGAGCGGACAGCTCAGTTTGGGGGCAGCTTGTGGGCTTGTGGCCCATGGGCCTTAGGCTGCCGACCGCTGGCCTAAGCGCTGAAAGAGTGGTTGACTGGTTTGCTTTTCTTCCTTTCCCAGGAATGTTTGGACTGAACAGCTGCTACAAATGCATCAAATCAGCTGAAAAGGGAAGGTGGGTACTTTGTCCTCTCTCTGTTTTGGCTTGAAGAAGCAGCTACTTGAGGAAATGATTTCACAGGGGATCTGCTGACTCAGTGAGCTGTTAAGCATATCTAGGCAGCTGTGGCCAACTCCTTTAGTTATTCTGCTGGGAGCTGTTGCTTTTATCACTCTGATTACGGCCTCCATTTGTTCAGATAGTACACAGAAAACATACTCTTTTTTTTTTTCAAACAGTCCCCACTTCCTTTCTTTTGATTAGAGATCTGTGAAAAAACATTTCATTGTTCATTCTGAATATTTCAGCTAGAAATATGGTATCTCTAGTTACGAACTTAATTCGTTCCGGAGGTCCGTTCTTAACCTGAAACTGTTCTTAACTAGAGGTGTGCTTTCACTAATGGGGCCTCTTGCTGCTGCTGCACTGCCAGCACACGATTTCCCTTCTCATCCTGGGGCAAAGTTCTCAACTCAAGGTAACTATTCCAGGTTAGCGGAGTTTGTAACCTGAAGCCTTTGTAACCTGAGACGTTTGTAACTCAAGGTACCACTGTATATCCCTTTGTGCTTTCTTTCACTTTCGCTAAGCCCTGTGTGAGGATTTCCCCATTTGCCCCTCCTGGATCACAGGACCCCATATTTTGTAATTTCTCATAGTGCATTATGTGTTCTTTGGATATGATTTTCTGTCAATTGGCTGCTGTTATCAAGAGGATGTTGTTACCTGTCTTTTTGTTGGCAAAAGAAACTTTTTTTTTGGTCATATACATCTTGGTGGAAAGCACTGTTAACATCCCAAGTTCCAACTGAGAAATGTATCTTTCAAGTCTATAAAGAACCCATTACGAATACCAGAAATTATAAAAACAAATGACTCCTCGTCTTTTTACTCCCAGTAAATCTTGACTGGAGAGTGGTACATTGTACGTAAGTATGACAAGTTGTTCAATAATGCACTTAATACTTTCAAATAGTATTTGGCAAGAACGCAAGGCTTGATTGGTGAAGTCTGTTCAATCTTACACATTTCATTTTTAAAATTTATGGTATGTGATCATTCCTGCCTGCCTTGGAAAGTTGTGCTTCTGCCAGAGGCCCTCGTTTAAGTTTGTTGTATTATTCATCCATAATGTCAGTTGACACTAAGCTCCAGACAGGGGAATGGAACATGAGATACCACTGGAAAACGAGGACAAAATGTTGTTGGGGTTTTTTTTATGGCAGAGGGGAAGAGAATATTTCAATGCAGAATGACAGGAGGCAGAATGAGATCAGGAGTCCTAGAGCAGAAAGGTTCTAAGACTTGAAGCAAGGCAGTGACAGAATGGTGTGTACTACTCAGTATCTAACCCCGTTTATATCTATTCAGAAGAATGACTAGTGGGGTGCCACAGGGTTCTGTCTTGGGCCCGGTCTTATTCAACATCTTTATCAATGACTTGGATGATGGACTCAAGGGCATCCTGATCAAATTTGCAGATGACACCAAACTGGGAGGGGTGGCTAAGACCCCAGAGGACAGGATCACACTTCAAAACGACCATGACAGATTAGAAAACAAACAAGATGAATTTTAACAGGGAGAAATGTAAAGTATTGCACTTGGGCAAAAAAAATGAGAGGCACAAATACAAGATGGATGACACCTGGCTTGAGAGCAGTACATGTGAAAAGGATCTAGGAGTCTTAGTTGACCACAAACTTGACATGAGGCAACAGTGTGACGCGGCAGCTAAAAAAGCCAATGCAATTCTGGGCTGCATCAATAGGAGTATAGCATCTAGATCAAGGGAAGTAATAGTGCCACTGTATTCTGCTCTGGTCAGACCTCACCTGGAGTACTGTGTCCAGTTCTGGGCACCACAGTTCAAGAAGGACACTGACAAACTGGAATGTGTCCAGAGGAGGGCAACCAAAATGGTCAAAGGCCTGGAAACGATGCCTTATGAGGAACGGCTAAGGGAGCTGGGCATGTTTAGCCTGGAGAAGAGGAGGTTAAGGGGTGATATGATAGCCATGTTCAAATATATAAAAGGATGTCACATAGAGGAGGGAGAAAGGTTGTTTTCTGCTGCTCCAGAGAAGCGGACACAGAGCAATGGTTCCAAACTACAAGAAAGAAGATACCACCTAAACATTAGGAAGAACTTCCTGACAGTAAGAGCTGTTCGACAGTGGAATTTGCTGCCAAGGAGTGTGGTGGAGTCACCTTCTTTGGAGGTCTTTAAGCAGAGGCTTGACAATCATATGTCAGGAGTGCTCTGATGGTGTTTCCTGCTTGGCAGGGGGTTGGACTCGATGGCCCTTGTGGTCTCTTCCAACTCTATGATTCTATGAAATTCCAGTATCGCAGAAAGCAGCCCTATTGCAGGAGGAAGAAAAATGGCTCTTACGCCTAACCTGGAAGTGGCAGGGGCTCCTGAGGGATCATCAAAGTATAAACTCATACAAGGATTCCCTTTACAAATAACTACATATAAAATGGATTTAAAGGGGCCTGGGTGAAGTAAAAAGGTGCCAACAAGACATTAGAGTACAAAGTTTTATTTGCAAATAAAAATTGCACTTAAATCATAGCTGCTGCAACAACAATGCATCAGACAAGCCTCCCTGAAAGATGATTCCCATACATTGGGCATCACCCTAAAGATGCCATCTTTTTCTTGGGGCACCTGAAGAAGAGCCTCAAATTAAGATCTCAGTGTGAGCAGACTCCACTTGGAGAAGATGGTGCTACAGAGACCAAGCAAGGAGCTACATAATTCATATCTTGCCTATCTTGAGTGAAATCTGAAGTAGCCTATAAAGGCTTCTGGTGGGGGGGGGTGTCTTCCATCCAGAGGTAAAGTTAAAGGGACCCCTGACCATTAGGTCCAGTCGTGACCGACTCTGGGGTTGCGGCGCTCATCTCGCTTTATTGGCCGAGGGAGCCGGCATGACTAAGCCACTTCTGGCGCACGGAAATGCCGTTTACCTTCCCGCCAGAGCAGTACCTATTTATCTACTTGCACTTTGACGTGCTTTCGAACTGCTAGGTTGGCAGGAGCAGGGACTGAGCAATGGGAGCTCACCCCGTTGCGGGGATTCAAACCGCCGATCTTCTGATCGGCAAGTCCTAGGCTCTGTGGTTTAATCCACAGCGCCACCTGCGTCTCTTTCCATCCAGAGAGATCAATCTAAATCAGCAAAGGTGCTGTGTCCTGTGCATTCCCACCATATAATGAGCAATAGAAAAATTAATAAGTGTGCAGTGTGCATTTCCTGGTCTACTGCGAAGCACCTGTTCTAAACCAAGTCTCAGCAACCTGACAAGTGTTCCTTTGCTTTGCACTCTTGTAACCAACATGTTTCCATTCCGAGCGTAGATCTCATATGACAAATTTCAGCCAATCGCACGTTTTTCACGCCTGAGTTGGAAAACCTCGAGAAGTGCTGACACAATCTTTCCTAAGCAGGAGGGTGGATGCTGCCAATAGCGATCCGTTTACGAAGAAGACAGACCTTCCTCATGCGTTCTCCTATTACCTGGCAACTTGAAACGAAGGAAGGAACCTGCTTAACAAGCCTCTGCAGTGTCTGCGTGCCTTTCATGCTTTACACGTAGCAGGGAAGATTTTTAGTATGAAAAGAAACAGTTCTGAGAAGTTGGGTCAGAATGTTTTGAAAAAGGCAGGGCTGGCGCAGCTACACAGACAGACCCAACAGTTTCTGTGCACATGTGTTCGTGCAGGATACTATTTTGAGGTGAATCCATATGATATTCAAGAATACAGTCCTTTTCCATTAGGGATGTGGGAGGAATTCAGTTCAGTCCACATTTAAAGGCATAACTATGCAAAGTGAAACAGAGCCATCCTTTGAAATTAACATTCCTCTGAATTTTGCAATGCAGTTCGCCAGCCAAGTGGTGTCTGTATAAATGAATATAGTAAAATGAAGGGTACATTAATGAAAACAGCATGCAAGCATGCATTATATTGGGGGAAACTGCTTTGCAAAATTGAGCATATTGGGCCGATTGCATACAAAAATGTGTATTATTAGGAGAAATCCACACTCAAGTGCTAATGAATTGCATAAGGACTTTAAAAAATAAATAACTCCCAAGCCGCTTAAGAAATGTGGAGAACTGGACTTAACCATTTTCAGTGGAACCCAAGCAATACCTTTTACAGATCATCGTGTTATTATGTTGCAACAAAAGCAAGAAAGTGTCTTGTAAGCACCTTAAAGACTATATTTTATTGTGGCATGAGCTTTCATAGGCAAGTATCTGCTTCACTGGGTGTATGATGAATGTGCCCTGCACTATAGCTTTAAACGATGTTTAATTTCAATTGTAGTTAAAATTAATACAACAGGATCTTTTGCCAGTTTTTTAAAAAAAACCACCAGTACAGCTTTATAAGTGATAGAAGAGACTGGAATAATCGCATTGCATCTATTGATTCAAGAGGCACACAGAAAAGAATTGATCCCCATCGTTAAAAGCTAGGGTTTAAAATTATGCTTAAAAGCAGTGATTCAGCAATTCAAACATGCATTTCCTTAAATCTAATCAAAGCTTAAGTAAAAGGATTGTGCCTGCAGGAAAGGGCTTGATTTTTATTTATTTATTTGAATGACAAGCCAAAATTAGTCACTTCACAACATCTGGCATCCATTATACGGACCCTTTTTATATTAAATTAATGTTACAGTTTATTCAGGAAGTCTACACTTTGAGTGAACAGGGATCAAAAGGCAAATTTTAATTTTTCTTGGGTTTCTAAGGCTTTCAAGTACTAAAATGGCTGCTCTAGTGTACTTCATGCAATGTATGAAACATAATATAGCTAATTATCAAAAGCTGCACATCTTGTCAGAGAAATAAAGAGAAATGTCATTGAAACCAAAAACCACAACAGACAGAGAGCAAATTGGCTCTATTCTACCTGATAAGATATCCTTTAATTAATGTGTTGGTGGATAACAAGCAGTGCCAGCTGAATAACTCAATGGGAACCCTATAAATACATTACTGAAAACATAAAGCATCATAATGACTTGCTAAATGTGCAAAGGTTAAAAAAGGCGCTTACTACTACTACCACCACTACTACTACTGCTACTACTAATTTATTTATACCCCACCCATCTGACTGGGTTTCCCCAGCCACTCTGGGCAGCTCCCAACAGAATATTATTATTAATAATAATAGCAATAAAAGATCAAACATTAAAAACTTCCCTAAACAGGGCTGCCTTCGGGTGTCTTCTAAAAGTCAGATAGTTGCTTATTTCCTTGACATCTGATGGGAAGGGAACCGCCAGAAGGCACGGAAATGCCATTTACCTAACTGCCAGAGCAGTACCTATTTATCTACTTGTACTTTGACGTGCTTTCAAACTACTAGGTTGGCAGGAGCAGGGACCGAGCAACAGGAGCTCACCCCGTCACGGGGATTCGAACCGCCGACCTTCTGATCAGCAAGTCCTAGGCTCTGTGGTTTAACCTACAGCGCCACCCACGTCCCCAAAAACCAAGAATACTCTACTACTAAAGGACATGGAGACAACATCAAGAGGGTTGCAATCCTATGCGTGTTTACTTTTGATGCACTTCCCCCTGAACAAAGTGGGACTGACAGTATGCACAAGGTCTGTCTGTCTTTCATTCATTTTGCACATTTTTTCCATTAAATGTTTGAGGTGATGAACAAAATAAGGCCGATAATATCACAATAAACATACAACAATCAATTAAAACAAGACATTAATAAGACTAAAACACAGTGGGGATAGTTTCATATATATCCACAGCAGAGAAAAAGCCAAAGGACAGAACAAAATTGAGACAACCCTGTCCTCTGCAAACTTGCCCAAGAAGGGCGGTCTTAGCAACTACAACTCCCATCATTATGGTGGGGGCTGATGGGAGCTGGAGTCCAAGAACAGTTTGGAGGGCCACAGGTTCCCTGTTCCTGGAACCTATTTTTCCTGGTTATACTACAGACTTGCGCTCAGTTCTATTTTTAAAAGAGGATAGATGCATCAGAGGATCAGTATTTGAAAGCAGAAGGGAAAAGGGAGAGAATGTCCAACGTGGTTCTTAATAAATTAACTATTATGAGCACTGCGGAGTTTACTAAGCTGCAAACAGAGGCGTCTGCTGTTTTATTTTCCTCTGTATAAACGGCCTCTAATCAGAGTCCTCATTTCCAGTCCTGCTGTGCTGCAGTTCCATCTGCCTTTCTGGAACAAACATAGGTCACTCAGATTAGTGCTAAAGGATGTGTTGTTTCTGGTTACCATGGACATCCCTGCGTCATGGTAACTAAGGATAAATGACTTCTTGCTTTTGCTTTGTGGTGCATTTAATCGATAATGGAGCTGGCTTGGTGGGATTCTGCACCACTGATTCCCATTCCTACTATCATGGTCTAATAGAAGAGACTGTGGCAGTTTCTTGCTTAAGCAACCTTTAAAAAATATCCTCAATTCCAGAGAAGAAATCATGGTCTCTCAAGCATACCTTCAGAAGTATAGTAATCTCTAGTGGTCTGTCTATGACTCAGGTTTTGGGCCGGCCCTATCATTAGGCAACATGAGGCAGCTGCCTCCGGCACCAGATGGGGCAGGAAGCAGACAGAGCCATGGGTTTCATGTGACCTTCCTTGTGCCCTGGATGCAGTCAGGTGCAGCAGAGGACAGTGACCCATCACCAGTGTTGAAGTAACATTCAGCTGTGGTCTTCTTGAGTTTTGTACATGTGTTGTGGGGAGACGGCATTTTGTCCTTTGCCTCAGGCACTAAAATGCATTGAGCTGGTCCTCTTCAGGCTCACTGGTTCCCAGAACGTTAGAAAAGAGCCCAAATGGGAATGTACGATGAGCTATGTGCTTTGACGGGATAGAAAGGTCCCGTGGTACAACAGTTTATCGAAACTGCCCCCTAATCATTTACGTGTTCTTGAAATCCCATCACTTGCTCCACATTAATCAGTGGCCAAACTGCTTTGACTTCATTGTGGTCAAAGGCTTAGTTCTGCACTCTGACGGAAACTTTATCCAGGCATCTTGATGTGACTTACATTACAGGCACTATAACTACACAAGGTTATCACGCCATCCCATTTTGTAATCTTTTTGTGGGATGGACGGGCATTTCTTTCTGCAAAGCAATGAGAGGATGGTTCCCAATTACCTGTTTGGCACCACTTTGCAACCACCCAACTCGGTTCGAGTTATTGTTTTATTAATTCATGGTAATGAGATAACGGAGGATCACATAAAAGGAAGCTACTTTTAGCACCTCACATACTTGCATCTCTCCTGGAGGTAACTGAGACAGACACGGCAGTCCCTTTAAATACAGTAACATTTGTTCAGGTTACAAGTGTATCCTGAAAACTGTGTCCCGGTGAGACCTACTGGCCCCTTCGTTTGTTGCTTGTTGTACAAATATGAAAACATTTATTTATAATTTACAGAAGCCTGATACTATTTCCACACTGCCATCTCTACCCGGCAAGGGACGACAGAACTAATCTTTCTTTATTTCTCACCAAATACTTTTAAAAGCGCCTATAATGTATTAAGCACTGTAAAGGTAAAGGTAAAGGTACCCCTGCCCGTACGGGCCAGTCTTGACATACTCTGGGGTTGTGCGCCCATCTCACTTAAGAGGCCAGGGGCCAGCGCTGTCCGGAGACACTTCCGGGTCATGTGGCCAGCGTGACATCGCTGCTCTGGCGAGCCAGAGCCGCACACGGAAACGCCGTTTACCTTCCCGCTGGTAAGCGGTCCCTATTTATCTACTTGCACCTGGAGGTGCTTTCGAACTGCTAGGTTGGCAGGCGCTGGGACCGAGCAGCGGGAGCGCACCCCGCCGCAGGGATTCGAACCGCCGACCTTGCGATCGGCAAGTCCTAGGCACTGAGGCTTTAACCCACAGTGCCACCTGCGTCCCTATATTAAGCACTGTACATTCATACAAATGTTATTGATTCTCAGAAAACAGTATAAAATGGATTATGATGGATTATTATAAAATAATAATTACTACAACCAGCTTCCTGCCCACAGGCTCATTTACTTCTCTCTCTCTCTCCCTCTCCCTCTCTCTCTCTCTCTCTCTCTCTCTCTCTCTGTGTGTGTTATATAACCCTTCCCTACCTCTCATTGTCAGTTTAACTGGTAATGAAAATACTCTTTTTTCTGACCCACAAGGGGGGGGGGAGCTACTGAGGATCACACAAAAGTATTAATCAATTTGATTAATTAAGTAATTAACTGCAGTAAAAAAATTAAATTTTATTATGAGCACCACAAATATATATATTTGTGGAGCTCATAATATATATACACACATATATATACACAGTGGTACCTCGGGTTACATACGCTTCAGGTTACATACGCATCAGGTTACAGACTCCGCTAACCCAGAAATAGTACCTCGGGTTAAGAACTTTGCTTCAGGATGAGAACAGAAATTGCGCGGCAGCGGCGCAGCAGCAGTGGGAGGCTCCATTAGCTAAAGTGGTCTTCAGGTTAAGAAGAGTTTCAGGTTAAGAACGGACCTCCGGAACGAATTAAGTACTTAACCCGAGGTACCACTGTGTATTTTGTTGTTTAGTCGTTTAGTCATGTCCAACTCTTTGTGACCCCCTGGACCAGAGCACGTAGGCACTTCTGTCTTCCACTGCCTCCCGCAGTTTGGTCAAACTCATGCTGGTAGCTTCGTGAACACCATCCAACCATCTCGTCCTCTGTCGTCCCCTTATTCTTGTGCCCTCCATCTTTCCCAGGGTCTTTTCCAGGGAGTCTTCTCTTCTCATGAGGTGGCCAAAGTATTGGAGTCTCAGCTTCAGGATCTGTCCTTCCAGTGAGCACTCAGGGCTGATTTCCTTCAGAATGGAGAGGTTTGATCTTCTTGCAGTCCATGGGACTCTCAAGAGTCTCATATATATATATATATATATATATATAGAGAGAGAGAGAGAGAGAGAGAGAGAGAGAGACATTAGGGTGGGGTGTTTCTCCTCTTTGACATCTTTGGTCCTGAACTGCAGTGAAGGGTTTCTGGAAATATCCAGAAGGCATATAAAATTATAAGGTGTTGGGGGGACACTGCATCTGCCCCCCATGCCACAGGTTCCCTACCTCTGCTTTAAGGTTTAGCCTTGAGGGTTAAACCTTCTACATGGAATATATTGCTCTGGTGGCTCCCCTTTTTCCCTCTGCCTTTAGATATTCTGAGGAGTCAAAGCTGCCTCAGGCCTTGTTTCCCAACTGAATATTGTTGGTGATCAGTGTTGTTGCCGTTTCTTTTTATTTACTAAGATGGTTGTTATGGTGCTTTATATTCAAAATACATTGTTTCTATTTAAATTCATGATCAAAAGTGTGAATATATTAGGAGAAATGTGTTGAAAAGAATTCATTCGGACAAACCCACAAACCAATGCAGAAATGTTGCAAAGTGAATTTAAGATGGCGAGCAGGTGAGAAACTAAAATTGACAGGCGCGGCCACCGACTCCTGAGTGTCTGCAGGGAGGGATGAATGGAAAACTGGGGATAAGGTGAAAACAGTATGGCGTATCGTGGAGCATGTTATGGCTGACTGGAACAATGAACAACATTCAGTTGCAGGTCCTTTCTGTATCACAGCTACTGATTATTTACTCCATCCCTTGGTCTGCGCCATGCTTATGTAGACGTGATATTAATTTAGTTAGTTATATCTGGCTTCTCACTACAAAGTCATTCAAAACATCTTGCAAAGTAAAATCAAGTCATACAGTAGAACTGCTGTTTCAGAATAAACCTCCAAATGACTTGACGCTGCTTACGTGATTGTTGCGCATACCACAACACATAAGGTAAAGGTAAAGGTACCCCTGCCCGTACGGGCCAGTCTTGACAGACTCTGGGGTTGTGCGCCCATCTCACTTAAGAGGCCAGGGGCCAGCGCTGTCCGGAGACACTTCCGGGTCACGTGGCCAGCGTGACATCACTGCTCTGGCCAGAGCCAGAGCCAGAGCCAGAGCCGCACATGGAAACGCCGTTTACCTTCCTGCTGGTAAGCGGTCCCTATTTATCTACTTGCACCCAGAGGTGCTTTCGAACTGCTAGGTTGGCAGGCGCTGGGACCGAGCAGCGGGAGCGCACCCCGCCGCAGGGATTCGAACCGCCGACCTTTCGATCGGCAAGCCCTAGGCGCTGAGGCTTTAACCCACAGCGCCACCTGCGTCCCCCCACAACACATAGATATGTGCATTTAAGGCATGTAATGGCTACTGGAGAGGTAGCCTTCAAAAGTTCCATACTGTCTTGGCACAGCTTAAGAGGACTCCTGGTGAGAGATTTTCTGAAGCGAGCCCATCCAGCTGAGAGCCCATCTGCTTAAAGCAGAAAATGGTGCCTTATAAAACCACTGGAACATAAACAGAGAAGGGACTTCCCAAGCAGCTTAAAATTGAAGTTTTATTCCTCTGTGCAAAAATACAAAACAAAAAACACCCCAAGAACATCTCCCTGAGATTCATTAATTAAAAAGGAAGAGCAGCAAATTGTTTTGAAGAAAAAGCAGAGAATTCAGGGCTTTTTGTTGTTGCTGCTGTTAAGCTAAATCCAATCCAAATGAATTTTGCCCCCTGTGGAAAGCTGAAACTGAAACTGTTTTCTGCTGTCGAACTGGTTTAAAAATTGAATTAAAGTTTAGGCAACTCTCATTTTCCATCACCATATTTCATCCAAGGCTTAATCACACAGAATAGATTACATTTTTTAATACATGACCTTGAACAAATATTGAAATTGCTTTCCATTGAGAGTAATGCATTTACAGCATTCTCTCTCTTTCTCTCTCTATCTTCACATCTATATTTATATATCTATATATATCTATCTATCCAGAGGGAAGGGGAGAAGGTGAGATTGAATCTATACAGCTGGATGTTTATAGATACACATAGGGTCTTACATCAATTATCTGCCTGATGATCCATTCTGTGTCCTGGCATGCTCTTCTTAAATATCTCAGCATCAAAAGAGGAATCCTATTGGATCAGATCAAGTGTCAATCTTCTAGTGAAGCAACTCGTTTCCCATAGCGACCAAGCAGATAACTCAGGGTAACCCACAATATACAGTCATGAAGGCAACAGTTATTTCACAGCATGGGGTATTCATGGGTATATTACTTTTGAACATCATCCATTCCTTACAGTTTTCTTATTGATAGATACCCATGTTATTGTAATTATCTGACACAGTCTGGTGCAGTAGTGTTTATGTGGATTTAATTTTTTTTAATCCTCTGATTTAAAAATTAACTGAGTTTTGGATGATGATATATATCCTATTAGCTTGATTCCTTTGGGAAGGGGGTGGAATGCCTGCAACAGCTGCATCTGCTATTTCATTTTGCCTTAATACCCTTGTGTCCTAGAATCCAGAATAAAGCAAATGTCAGTGTCTTGTTCAGTGCACATTATAGCATTATGCTATAGGTACCATACAGCCATGCATAATTCTCCCGATAAGACACTGTTAGCAAATTTCAAAGGAAAGCCATTAGAAGAGTAGTCTGCGTCTCCATAATCCACCCTAGAAATAATGAAAACTCTGCATTGACTACTGACAAATGATCTAAGAAGATCTTCTAAGCCTTCTTAATGCTGAACTGCAGAATATTAAAGCCCTGCAGAAGCTATGACAGCTGATGTATGGAACCATTACGGGAAAACTGTATGAAAATCCCATAAGCAATTACTCTAAATCAATGGTGGCATGCATAAAATGCAGGTCTATATGTGTGTGCACTCATGAGAAGAAAAACTGGAAGGGAGCACTTACATACTTAATTATCTGTATTAATTGAAAGCCAGTTTACAAGTTGCACAGAACAAGGTGGAGTGCCAAAATGACAGAATTCTGGATATCTCAAGGAAAAAGGCCTCCTGCATGTAATACTGCTGCAGATCAGGGAGAGAGATACATTAAACCTTTTTTCCCGGTGCGGTCATTTTCTTTTTATTAAGATATTCATGGGTTTTTCAAAATGGGAACAACACCACAAACTACTGTAAATACAAAAACATGCTCCCCCTAAAAAGCAAAAAAGAAACACACACACCTGACACAATGCAACTATTGCATGTATCGCAGCTAAAAGAGCCATAGGAGAAAACCTGGTTAGAATTAAAAGTACAAGTGAGACCGTGTATGTTCCAGCTACACCTCCTAAAGGACAAATACAATGTGAAATAAGATGATGTAATGCAAAAACTGTAAGTTCCAAACAGCAGCACAATGAGAAATTATTATAATTAATTAAATTTGTATACTGCCTTATACATACGGGGCTCAGGGTGGTTCACAACATAAAATGCATCAAAAAAGAAAGAAAATTATTTGCTCCATCTTTCCAGGTCTCACTTGATCCCTTTCCAAGCTGGACCACAGTTAGCTTTTTTTTGGGGGGGGGCGGGGAGAAGTGTCACCCAGAGATTCCCAGTTAGCTACAAAAATTTTATTCAGATTTTTATACATACATACATACATACATACATACATACATAATTTTATTTGTATGCTGCCTTTCCACAGTTGAAACCATGGTCAAATTGGCTTACAACCTAAGTAGTCATAAACAATAAATAAAACATTTAAGAAATACACAGCCAAACTGAACAATTTCCACATAAATCACAAGATCTAAAATAAAGATACAGAAAACCAACATCAACAGCAGCAACAAAACTCCTCAACAAAAAAAACCCCAAACAACACTCCTAGATATCTCAATTGCTTAGGGAATACAGTATCCTTAACTCGCTGGATCATCACCTTGTCGTGGTGAGTGGGTTTGCACGTTGCTATGACCCTTGAGAGCAAAGCCGTCGGGAGTCTCATATTCCCAGCAGGGTCACCCAAGGAGGTAAGGTCAAAGGGGAGGAGATAGACAAAGAATGATCCAGGAAGTCCTCAACGGCAGAACAGGCAGAAGATAACAAGCAGTATGTTACAACGGCTGTGAAGGCAGATGAAGACAGCAGCAGATAAGAATATACCGGCCGTCGTGATACTCATGCCATCGGAATAGAGTGTTACTGCAAAGACGGTGTGTTGGTCAGTGTGCACTGATCTTACAGACATAAAACAAATTCCAAAATCCCAAAAAAGTCCCACAGTGATCGGCAAATGGTAACAGGGGCAGGACTGTGGAAATCTGGAAGCCCCTAGTCATGAACCAGCACATGGGCGGTGGGTAAAGATTCATTTGTTCGGACTCAAGAAATGAGGCAGTTGAGTAGCTCAGCAGCTGTATCCATGAGTTAGTAGTCCTATTTAGGATCCACTCTGCTCACCCTGAAAAAGGGGAGGGGCTAGAAAAGGTGCCCTAAACATAGTGTGCCTCCCTTTTTCCCTGACTGGATTACCGGGCCCAGTGAGGTCAACACCCAGCAGTCCTAATAGACCATTGAACTTTGGAACATGGAATATACAGACTTTGTTGGATAACACAGATAATGAGCGTTCTGAACACAGGACTGCCATCATTGCAAGAGAGTTGTGAAGTTTTAACATTGATATTGCAGCGCTTCAAGAAACTCGAAGAGCAGGAGAGGGACAACTGAAGGAAGAAAAAAGGAGGTTACACATTCTTCTGGAAAGGTCTATCTGAACAAAAACATTGAATACATGGAGTAGGCTTTGCTATCAAAAACGATCTTGTGAAGCTTTTGTCAGAAGTCCCTACTGGCATAAATGAGCGACTTTCAATCCTTTTAATAAAACTCACCAAAAACCAACAAGCTACTATTCTAAGCGCTTAAGCACCAGCACTGGATGCCAATGAAGGCATTAAAAAATTACTCTCAGCTAGATGCCATCATATCAGAGCTGCCTAAGGAGGATAAAATTATCTTCCTGGGTGATTTTAATGCGAGAGTTGGGCATGATTTCAATCTGTGGCCTGGAACTACTGGGAAAGAAGGAACTGGCAACAGCAACCAGAATGGAATCTTCCTTTTTACTATACATGCAGCACACAACCTTGTTATTACCAACACACTCCTTCAACAAAAATAAAAAATAAAAATAAAAAATATCATGGAAGCACCCTCGGTTGAACCACTGGCACCTCTCAGACTATGTAATTGTCCAAGCTGAAGATTTCCATGATGTGCTCCTTACCAGAGCCACGACGAGCGCTGACGACTGCAGATCACAGATTAATACGTTCCTGTATGGCTATCAAGATTATACCTCAATGCAGGCTTCAAGGAAGGAAACCAAGGTGCAAAATGAACACTCAAGCCCTGCAAGATCCTATTAAGTGGGATTGCTTCCAAATGATTCTTAAGGGCTATCTGCTTTTGGAGTTCCCTGACAACATGGAGGAACACTGGGTCAAGCTAAAAACATCCATTATTGCAGCCTGTGAACAAACTATTGGGTACTAAACCAAGAAACACCAGGACTGGTTTGATGCGCTGGCAGAGGAACGGGGATGCGGAGGGAGCAGACCACCCCTGGCACCACTATTCTGGTAGGGTGCCATCGTGGCGGCCCCCCTGGACACTCACCATGCATCCCTGCATGCTCCGGGCGCCACACCCCCACAGGTGGTGCGTCACGCCCCCAGAACGCACATTACGCCCCCACGGGCAGTGTGGCACGCCCCTGCGAGTGGTGTACCACGCTCCTGGGATATGCTCCTGCACGCTCCTGCCTTCTCTCCGCCCCCAGTAGCGGAGCATGCAGCTTCACCACTGGTTTGATGAGAATGACAGTGAGACTGAACACATTATTGACAAGAAAAGGAAGGCCTTTCAGATCTGGCCAAGAGATAGAAACTGCAGCACTAAGAAAAACCCCCAATAATAATAATAATACTGATGATAATAATAATATTTATACCCCACCCATCTGGCAGGGTTTCCCAAGCCACTCTGGGTGGCTCCAAACAGAATATTAAAAACAGAAGAAAACATCAAACATTAAAAGCCACTGACAAATACCCCTTCCTCTTGGTTCATGTGGGAACCAATGACACTTCAAGCACTAGCCTCCAGAAGATCAAAAGAGACTACGAGGCTCTGGGCAGGAAAAATGAGAGGCACAAATACAAGATGGGTGACACCTGGCTTGAGAGCAGTACATGTGAAAAGGATCTAGGAGTCTTGGTTGACCACAAACTTGACATGAGCCAACAGTGTGACGCGGCAGCTAAAAAAGCCAATGCAATTCTGGACTGCATCAATAGGAGTATAGCATCTAGATCAAGGGAAGTAATAGTGCCACTGTATTCTGCTCTGGTCAGACCTCACCTGGAGTACTGTGTCCAGTTCTGGGCACCACAGTTCAAGAAGGACACTGACAAACTGGAACGTGTCCAGAGGAGGGCAACCAAAATGGTCAAAGGCCTGGAAACGATGCCTTATGAGGAACGGCTAAGGGAGCTGGGCATGTTTAGCCTGGAGAAGAGGAGGTTAAGGGGTGATATGATAGCCATGTTCAAATATATAAAAGGATGTCACATAGAGGAGGGAGAAAGGTTGTTTTCTGCTGCTCCAGAGAAGCGGACACGAAGCAATGGTTCCAAACTACAAGAAAGAAGATTCCACCTAAACATTAGGAAGAACTTCCTGACAGTAAGAGCTGTTCGACAGTGGAATTTGCTGCCAAGGAGTATGGTGGAGTCTCCTTCTTTGGAGGTCTTTAAGCAGAGGCTTGACAACCATATGTCAGGAGTGCTCTGATGGTGTTTCCTGCTTGGCAGGGGGTTGGACTCGATGGCCCTTGTGGTCTCTTCCAACTCTATGATTCTATGATTCTATGAAAAGCTTCCCTAAGTAACGCTAAGGCTGAGGTTCAAAGAAAAATTAGAGAACTAAAGAACACCTGGTGGATAAAAAAAGCTCAAGAAATCCATCACTTAGCTGACACTCGTGATGCACAGTTTCTTTAAAGCCACAAAGAGCATCTATGGGCCAATAAATCATAGCATATGCCCCCTATGCTCATCAGACGGTACCACACTTCTAAAAGATAAAGAAGCTATTGCACTGTGCTGGAAAGAACATTACCAACATCTCCTTAACTGCAACTCTCCTGTAGCTGCTGAGGTCCTCTCACAAAGTCCACAAAAACAAGTTAGAGATGTATCTCCAAATCTGGGAGAGTTGTGTACAGCTATTAACCAAATGAAAAACAACAAAACCAGTATACCTGATGGGATACCTGATGAAGTCTTCAAAGTGGGCGGAATTGCGAGACCAGGGAGAAGAGTCGGTGGAGGAAGATTGGAGGAAATTTAAAGACTATTTACAGAAACACTGTAAAATTAATATCTGTTAGAAGGATGTTGGAACAATATTATATGATTTTAGCAGGAAGGATATAAAGATCTATCATCTTGGTAGCGCTGCTCTGCACTGTCTGCTCACAGGGGGACTCCTCCAGGCTCACAGGGTGGCTGCCCATCTGCTCCTCCTTGCCATCACTTGCTACTGATGCTTCGTAAGCGCCGTCTTCCTGCCCCTCCAAAAAGCTCTGTTCGGGCAGCACCGAATTTGATACTCTTGCCCTCTTCAGCCGTTTAGTCCTGCACTGGATCTGTGGAAGTCTTGCTGCCACCAACCCTTGACTGGGCTCTGCCGCTGGGCTGGGCTGGGCTGGCAGTACTTTTCTCTCCAGCTTGAAAGGACCAGGAGTGGGCAGCACTTGCCTTAGACTACCTCCCACAGCACCTTGCACCCAGCACAAAGAAGCAGAAGGCCTTGTAGTGGTGCTGATAGGCCAGGACCAGCCAGAGCTCAGTGCTACAGGCACCAGGCTGTACTGCAGAGACAAACTGGATCAGCTCCTGTATGTTTCTCTTACTAACTACCTCTGCCCTGCGCAAAAAAAAGAGGGGGACACACAGCAGGGTCTCTGCCCCAAAACCAAATGGGTCTTGAGTGCCCCTTTGCCCATCCCCTATCCCTGGCAGAGCAGTTAAGCCAGCCTGCTGTGGAGAACATCCCTGTACAGCCTGTGGCCATCTTAAATTATTATGTCATTTCCACAAGGTGGATTGTCCCACTTGTGCATAGATCTACTGTGTTTATTTTCTGTTCTGAAGAAATTCAGCAATAAAGGAATACTCTTTGGAATAGACCTAGAATACAAAAAGGGAGGTGTGAGGAGGTCAAGGAAATAAGCTAATGAAAGAATGGTAATGAGGAGATCTGATGCATTTTCTTTTTTGCGTTTTTGTTTTTGTTTAATGGGTTTTATTTCTCTGTTGTTTCCCCCCCCCTCTTTTTTATATTGTGGTGTGTTGTTTTGTTTCTGTTTAATGTGGTATGTTTATTTTTTCTTTCTGTAATTGTTGAAACTTTAATAAATATTATTTTTAAAAAAACGAAGTGGGCGGAATTGAACTTACAAACTACTTCACATGCTCACTGGAAAAATCTGGGAGAGAGAAGAGATCCCAGCAGACTTTAGGGATGCTAAAATTATCAATCTCCTTTAAAAAGATGATAGAACAGATTACAGAAGCTATTGAGGTATCTCTTTATTAAGCTGCAGCTGGCAAAATTCTTGCAAGGATCTTAGCAAACTGTCTCTTAAAAATATCTGAGGTGACCCTTCCTGGCATTCTGGTACATAAGGGAAGCTGCGGTAAATGACTTTCTGAATCTTGTTAAAGGAACCAGGAATTTCTGAAACAAAAAATGTGGCAAAGCTGATAACGAACTGTGCATTGTTCCTGTCAGCTCTTTTAAGAATCTACCAGTTTCTAACAGCCTAATCCTTGTTTCACACCTGAAGCAAAAAAAGAAAAGAACAACAGTATATTTTGCCCTTGTGGGTTTGTTAGATCTCTGACAGAGATCGAATCAGGTTCAATTGCTGCAGCCCTCTCCTCGCCCCCCGCTATTAAAAATAATAATACTGAAAGCCCCTATCACTTCTTTGCATTAATTGCACTCTGTGAACACTTGAATTCTGGTTTGCTGCAAAGCATTAATGCCTTTATTTAACATGTTTCAGTTTAACATTTCTTATCCACATGCTCTAGAGCCATGTATCGTATCAAAAGCAGCAGGGCTCTTATTTAACCTAAAAAAGTCTTAACGGTAATACTGTGTTTGTTATACATATTCAATCTCTTTGCCACTTCTCTCCTGCAGCCTTTTGCGTACAGCTGTAATTATTATATTCACTTCTTTCTGCTGCGCTTTAAGAGTTACCGAAAACAGCCAATTTAAATGCACAAGCCACCTGCTGGCAGAACAATTTGGTTTTGTGTTCTGCCCTTGCATGATTAAAGTACTTTTCACGCTTGATCCTCAAAGCCAGCACTTGAGCAACTCACATGGACTTCAGTGAGGTTCAAAATAATGAGGCACAATTTAATATACTAAACTGAACTAAATTTAATATACTAAACTGAACTAAAATAAAAGGTACTGTTTAAGAGGCTGTATTCCACACCTATGCAAGTTTACTCAGAAGTAAATTCCACTGGGTTTGGTAGGGCTTACTCCCAGGTAAGTGTGTACCAGGATTGTAGCCCTTGATTACAAACTGTCCAGCCATGCTGCCAGACCCTCCAAGTGTCTCTATTTTCCAGGGACAGATTTAAAGAAGCAGTCCCATTTTCTGGTTTGATCCTGGTATGTCCTGATTTTCCTTAGGATGTCCCTATTTTCATTGGAGAAATGCCGGAGGGTATGGAGTTATCCAGCCCCAAGCCATCTGAAAGTAACCCTGTCTGTTGTTGTTTAGTCGTTTAGTCGTGTCCGACTCTTCATGACCCCATGGTTCAAAGCACACCAGGCACTCCTGTCTTCCACTGCCTCCCGCAGTTTGGTCAAACTCATGCTGGTAGCTTCGAGAACACTGTCCATCCATCTCGTCCTCTGTCGTCCCCTTCTCCTTGTGCCCTCCATCTTTCCCAACATCAGGGTCTTTTCCAGGGAGTCTTCTCTTCTCATGAGGTGGCCAAAGTATTGGAGCCTCAGCTTCACGATCTTTCCTTCCAGTGAGCACTCAGGGCTGATTTCCTTCAGAATGGATAGGTTTGATCTTCTTGCAGTCCATGGGACTCTCAAGAGTCTCCTCCAACACCATAAATCAAAAGCATCAATTCTTCGGCGATCAGCCTTCTTTATGGTCCAGCTCTCACTTCCATACATCACTACCGGGAAAACCATGGCTTTAACTATACGGACCTTTGTTGGCAAGGTGATGTCTCTAGGGAACCCTGTCTAGGGAAGGTTTTTTAAAAATATTTAATGTTTTATTATATTTTTATATATGTTGGAAGTTGCCCAGAGTGGCTAGGGCAACCCAGTCAGATGGGTGGGGTATAAATAGTAAGGTTATTATTATGGAATGGGACATCCCTATTTTCATTGGAGAAATGTTGGAAGATACCTCATTTCTCAAAGGGGAGGCAGTGATGGGTAAAAGCGGCTTGGCTGCCAACCTGCCTGCCCTTGGTGCCTTTCCCACATCCCAAAATGTCTGGGATTTTTATTTGGCACATTCTCAGATACACCCTCTCGTTTAATTAAATGCACTTTGCATTTAAATCTATCTGAATTTCGTTTTACAGGTGCTCTTTTTCTTCTCTGCTGACTAATGCGGTTTATTTTATTTTATTTTATTTTATTTTGCTGGCTTTGAATACCGGTAGTGATAACTAAATTGATATTGTTAGGCTTGCAGTTTGAAATTAAGTTCTTCATTGTGAAGTTCACATTTGGTTATAATCCTGTCAATAATATTATGGAGATGAATTGTTATTGATTTGTTTTTCACTTGCTATATTATGCTCTGACTGAACTGGCAACAGGAACCTGCAATTAAAATGTTGCAGTCACTGGAGTTCCAGCCACTCTATTCCACTGGTGTACAAAGGGGGGGGGGGGGTGTGCCGCACCAGGTACCATTTGGGGAAAGGGTGCCATTGCGACCCCCCCACCAGGATGCGCAACCACGGGACGCGTGCCAGCCACGCCCACGCCTGTTCTCCGCTCTGGGGGCTGCAGCATGTTGCTCTGCCACTGGTCTGTTCCATTCTGGCCGCATTCACACAAGGCATGTAAAACACATTGCTTCCCCAGCCCCAAAATCGTAGTGTTATGTACTCAGCTTGGATCCTAGAACAATAGGCAAGTAGGATCCTAGAATGCAACAACTGATTGGCTTGCAGGAAAAGACCAATCAGGCTCCAGGAGGGAAAAAGACTTAGCCAATCAGGCAGGACTCATTGTGTAAATAATGTATATAAAAGCCCGAGGTTTGGGGGGCAGTTCAATCACTGTTTTACAAGCTGCAATAAAGAGCATGAAATCACTACAGGACTCTGAGTATATTTCACCTAGGAACTACAACTTACACCTCACAGTGCTAGTTTCCAGCACCTTTAACAAACTACAGTTCCCAGGATTCTTGGGGGGAGGGGGAAGCCATGTGCTTTTGCTTTAAATGCATGAACCTGGGCCTCTTCTATTGGGTTTTCCTTTCCCAGCAACAGTCAGTCAGCATTCCATGGCCACTGAGCATGCTCAGTCCTCAGTGGTAGTAGGGTCCCCCCCTTCCCATTTTAACTGTTTCCCCTAAAGCCTTTTTGTACTTGGGTCCCCTTGTGTGCATGGCTGGTACTGTTTTGGCTATTATTATTATTATTATTATTATTAATAATATTAATATTAATATTAATATTGAAATTTGTAAAGGTAAATGGTAAAGGACCCCTGGACGGTTAAGTCCAGACAAAGGCGACTACGGGGTTGTGGCGCTCATCTCACTTTCAGGCCGAGGGAGCCAGAGTTTGTCCACAGACAGCTTTCCGAGTCATGTGGCCAGCATAACTAAACCGCTTCTGGCACAATGGGACACCATGACAGAAACCAGAGCGCACAAAAATGCTGTTTACCTTCCCGCTGCAGTAGTACCTATTTATCTACTTGCATTGGTGTGCTTTCAAACTGCTAGGTTGGCAGGAGCTGGGGCAGAGCAATGGGAGCTTACCACCGTCACAGGGATTCGAATAGCTGACCTTCCGATCAGCAAGCCCAAGAGGCTCGGTGGTTTAGACCACAGTGCTACCCAGGTCCCTTAATTAAATTTGTATACCCCCTATACCCACCGGTGTCAGGGGGGTGCACAAGATATGTATTCTCTATATATACAATGGCTCTCGGAGCCTTTGGGACATTGGGAAGAGAGAGAATGACAGGAGAAAGCAAAATTGCAGAGGAAGTATTCTTCACCCCTTCACTGGCCACATTTAGAAGGATGCAGAAATCGGAGCTCTTTCAGTGAACACCCTTGAACTAAGGGTTTCTCAATGTGCCTTACCTTGCAGCGGCTTATGCTACTGCTTTAAACGGTGTGTCTGACTTTTCTTTTTCTTTCGATCAATTGTTTTCTCTCGATCTGTTCCTTATATAAAGCACGTAAACCATTTTAAGTACATGTAAATGTAGAAAAGCAGGGCAGGGTGTAGATGATATAAAATAAATAAATAAATTGCAATTAAGATTTCATATGCAGTGATTTTTTTGGGTGAGCTTCTTGGGCACTCCAGTGTGGAAAAATGGCACCCAGGTGAAGGTTATCCATTGTTGTTGTTTTATGCCATTTTCTGGTCTGAGCTCCAACCTTCGATACAAGCTCCAGGTGGCAACCAGTGAGTTCTGTTTCAAACTGAAGTCTTTCCCTTTTCTCTTCCCCTGCTCCTTTCTCTTGCTACAGAAGGGTTGGTGCAGGCCCATGCAGAAGTTGTCTGACGCCAGGGGCAGGAGTCACTTAGAATAAAGTTATAAACTCAAACAAAAAAGCAGCCAGTTGCTGATGGGGCCGCCCAGCCTGCTTAGCCCCTCCAAGGCTCAGGGCTGCCACCCACCCCTGCAAGGGCCTGGACTGATGTCAAACCCATGGTCCATCTAGCTTGGGCCTCAAATTTAGACACGTGGGTTTTTTGTGGGGTTTTTTTTTTACATTTAATAAGTTCTGCAACTTGTTTTTATGTGCAGCAAATCTTGACACACTCCCTCAGCTTAGAAGAAGTTTGGACTTGGTATCCTGCCTTTCACTCCCCTTAAGGAGTCTCAAAGCAGCTCACAATCTCCTTTCCCTTCCTCCCCACAACAAACACTCTGTGAGGTGAATGGGGCTGAGAGACTTCAGAGAAGTGTGACTAGCCCAAGGTCACCCAGCAGCTGCATGTGGAGGAGCGGAGACGCGAACCCGGTTCACCAGATTACAAGTCCACTGCTCTTAACCACTACACCACACTGGCTGCAAATTTAAGCAAACAAGAGGATGTGATATGGTAAAAGACATAATCGTTACTTATATATGTTTTGCCAAAAGCTTAATAAAGTTCTGCTGGTGAAATTGGAAAGGACTTATCCAATATAGGAGCAGGAATAATAATTATTATTATTACTATTTGAAGATGTGGTCTGAACTCCATTGAAGTGGTCTGCTCAAAGGTTACAGAATAGTTGAGAATGTCTGAATTTGGTCCTGCACTTGATTTTCACACACCTCAGCAATGGAGAGCCAAACCAAGGGCCCGTGATTTTCAGCACTGGAGAAGCCTATTAGGCAATTTTTCTTTTTAACATTGCCCATTAAACAAGACCTTCTAAACCTCTAAACAAACATAAACTGGACCTTCTTAAACATCATAAATCAATGGTTTGGATTGTGATGGTGGCACTGAAGAAAATAACTAGTGATCTATGGATACACCCCAGGATTTTAAAGTTGTTTGTGAAACGGTGGTGTCTGAGAACCACTGTTATGTCATGAAGAGCAATGCACTCCAAGACAACTAAAAGAGAGAGCAAGCGAGAGAGAGATAAAAGCAATAATTTTCTACAACAAGGGCCAAGCAAATTAACTTATTACCTCTTCATTCATATTAGGTTGTTTAAAGTGGCCCTTGCCAAGGCATGAATTTATATAAAAGGATTGTGTGTGGGGGGGGGACCTGTCTAACTGTAACTGAGAAGTGTTTTTTAAACTTGTGAGCCAAAAGTAATAACAAAATCCCATTAATATAAATTGAACTGCTTGCCTGACTAAAGATGAAATCACATTGCACACTTTATTTGGAAGGTCTGTGGAATTTTCCTCTGAACAAACAAACAGGATTTGTTGACCTGCAGTTTTTGGCACCTTTGCTTCGTTGTAAATAGAGCAAGTCCTGTCAGTTCTCCTTTTTTCTTTTCTTTTGACAGTTAAATCCAGTTCTCCATATTTGTTCAGCATTTTAGTGAAAATTTCTCCTAATGAACCCATTTTTGCAGAGGTGGAAATTTGGGCTCTCAAATCTCAGAATTTGCCTCTCACTACAGTGTTCTACAGCATTGTTTTGGCGACCCTGCAGTGCAGCACCCAATGTGCCCAGTTGCTCCACCCTAAAACTGCCTCTGATTTTGTATGCAGTTTTTACAAATATATACATTTTGCTAGTGATTTCCCCTAATATAATGTATATTTGTAAGTTATTTTCATAACATCTGCATTTATACGCAAACTTTGTTCTAATATGTGCATTTTTGCACAGATGGCTTGGCTGGGGAACTGTATTGCAAAATTCAGAAACAATCAAATTTCAAAGGGTGGCTTTGTTTTTGTTCATATATGGTTTTGGAAAATGCAAATTTGTTCAGTTCACCCTTGTGATGGCCTGGGAATCCGATTCAGAGGCTGAACCGGAGGAATCCCAGCCTGCACAGGAGTCCCCGCCTCCAGGGCCGGCTGAACTGGGGCAGGGCCTTGGATCTGAAGCGCCTGCACCTGTGCCGGATCCTCAGGAGCAGGAACCAGGTGAATCCACTCTGGCTCCAGAGGTGGTTGAGGACTCAGTGCCTACAGGTGAGTCTCCCCCTGGGCCCAGTAACCCTTCAGCCTCTCCTGAACTGCAGAGGCTCAGGGCGGAGAGGCGAAGGGAACTGGTTTCTCCCAGGAGGAGTGCTCGCCTTAAGGCCAGGAGAGGTGGGTCTCCTGGGGGCCGGGACCGCCCCTGGCCTCAGAGAAGATAAAGGCCAGTTTGCGGGAGCAACGTTGTTGATGAGCTGTTTCGGCCAGCGTCCAGTCCTGTTTCCCCCAGAGTTCCTGTCCTTGCCCGGCTTCCCTCTGTGGACCCCGCTTCGCCCGAGGAGGACTGTCTGCCGACCCTCAACTCAGGTCCTGGACCTCGCCCCACGGTAACCTCCCCCCTGGACCAGCACAACCCTTAAGTGTGAAGTGAATTGAATTTCTCCCCATCTCGTTATAAGACCCACTGATGTTAGTAGGACTTCCTTCTGAGTAAACAAGCAAACATCTGCTTTACATACCTGTGGAATAAGTCCTATTTGGGAATTCAATTTTGATTGTGTTTTTTAAAAAAAACAAGGAAAGGAGAGCAGAGGTGCCCTCTCAAACTCCACTCCTTCTGATGTTTTGCCTTTGACCAGCCTTCCACAAGTTTAAGGGCAAAGTGGGAGGCTTCCTCTAATCATGTGATTTAGAGCCTTGAGTCTGCAGTGTTCTAAAATTATTTCAGGTCTTTGCACTCAAACTCTTGTAGGGCTGAAAACTGGGTGAAGGTAATGTGCGCTTATTTACCTGCAATTAAATTGAATGTTCAAATACTTATATCCCACCTTTTTGCTTCGATGCAACACTGGTGTTAGAAGTGGTGTTCTATTGGTGGTGAAGTTTCAGAGATGCAGGTGCTACCATATGATCTGATGATCTTTTGCAATACTTGCATTTATATAAGAACATACAGGTTGAGCATACATAGAGGTTCACAGCAGTAACACGCCAACAGACCTTGCTCTGCCAACAGATTTGTAGCGGGGACACCCAGCATCTTCAGAGCTCCAAAGGAATCCCCAACCCTGATCTTTCCTCATACTGACTTCAGCTGCAACAATGTCATTTTCAAATACACACACAGCCCGCCTAGGTCATAGAAACAATCTTTGGCAGTTCTACTAATTCAACCACTTTAGTAACCCCACCCTTACAGTCAAGAACCATGGGGCTGGAAGGGTTCCAAGAGGACATCTGGCCCAACTCCTTAACAATAAAATCTATTTTCTGTAAATCGCATAATTCAATCGCATAATTTCATTCCTCCTGTAAAAAAATACTGAATTGTCCACACAGCTGAGAATGTGCTTCTAATATATTATTTGCTAATGAAATATGTATCTAACCTGACCTTTCCCTTCTTATTTGCCACAGGAAATAGATTATCTGTTTTGCACAGGCAGCCTTGTCACTGTGCCTCAGGGTTAGGGCTTTGTGCAGGAATCTTTGCAGAATAATTATGGGAAGTTAGTAGGGTAGAAGGAAATGTTCTCAACCATTTCTCTTGCTTCAGAGGATGCAGAGAAAATGGAAATGAGTTTCGACATTGCTGCAAGCTAGGCAGTTAAAGCAGATTTTCACAAGTCTAGTAGTCCACTTCACAGTATCCAATAGGACTATAGAGCTTTAAGATACAAGAAGGTCATCAAATCAGGTTCTTTATCCTCAGGTTGGTCCAGGAGAAATCTCTCTCTCTCCTCTCATTCTGTCTGTCTGTCTGTCTGTCTGTCTGTGAGTCAGTCACAAATATACACAAACAATTCACTTGCACAGTCCAAACCACTATGTGTTACTAAAATGCAGGTGAATTTTCATGATGACTTTTTTAAAATTGCATATTGCTGCCAAAATGTGGAGAACTATATTTGAGTTTGGGGAAATTAGTAATGGACAGAATCTGAAATTGACAGATCCAGTCATTCCTAACCACAAGTCCCATTATTCCTTCCAGGCTGATGAACGGCACCATGTTGGCCACCCTGACTCATGCTACATTAGTAAAGAAACAGTGTTTTGAGTGCGTTATAAACTTGTAACACCAGATGGTGCTGGAGAGTAAAAAGAAATTCTACGCGATTTTCCATAGCATTTTTTCCCTTTTGTTATAACAATTTAATTTCTGACTTATTTTTAGTGTTTTCCCCTGTGTGTGCATCCATCCCAGGATGAATCCTAAGTATTAGAGAAATGAGTTTGCTTTCTCTCTGCCATCCTGGGCAATGCACAGCTTATTATTCTATTTCTGGTACACACACTGGGAAAGCTTATACTTAAAAAGAAGAATACTTACAAATTAAAACATCTTTAAAATTGTAGTACACTTCTCTGCCAAAGTTATTTCAAAGGATACACCAGCTGTTTTAAGGAAGTAAGTACCGTAATACCCCTTCTGGCTTGGAGAATAACACATCTGGATATTCTCAGCTGCTTGGAGCTGCAAGCTAAGAGTCACAGCTGGTTTGAACTCATGAACTAAAACACAGCAGGTCAGGAACCGTAATGTATGCCAGCCTGACCCAGGCTGCAGATGGAAAGCAGGAGGCAATACTTGGTGTCCAAAATTATAAAACACACCTCCTGAAAATGAAAATGCTGTGCCCAACAGGTGACCTAAAGCAATGGAAGAATTCAAAATGATCACTATTCATTTTAAAGGAACCACACATTAGAAATTTAATATAGATTAATTTAATCAATATATGGCCTTTGGCTTGGAATCAACTTGATCCCCTCCCCCTCTTTCCTTTTTCCTTTCTCCTTCTGTGATGGAACTCCTATTTGGGGACTTCTCTGGCTTTTTTCTGGCCCATGTAGGACCAGTCTGGATAGTTGGACTTGGTGAAGATTTGACGTTTTCATCCCCAAAAAGTTTTTGATTTGAGTTTCTACTGAAATGAGGCTGCATTTTAATGTTGTATTTTAATCTTGTTTTTAAGTTGTATTTTAATCAATTGTTTTTATACCTGGTGTTAGCAGGCCTGAGCCCGGTCTTGGCTGGAGAGGGCAGGGTATAAATAAATTATTATTATTATTATTATTATTATTATTATTATTATTAATCAAACAAGCACCTCAAAAGATCCTAATAAATCCATTAAAAATTTCTTTGTGTTGCAGCCTTGCACACACACTAGTGAATTCCAGAACTCCTCTAGGCATGCTTGTATGTAGGTGTGGGTTTTCAACCTTTTTGAGTCCACGGCTCCCTTAACCAACTCCATTCTTTCTGCGGCACCCCTGTGGGGCTCAGGAGCCCAGTTACCTCCCCCCTTGCCTGCAGAGCTGGCAGCTTCTCGCCCTTTTTCAAATAGCCTCCCTTGTGGAGCATTCCCCCAGTCTCCTCTCCTCTCCCCTCTCCTTGGGAGTCCCCTGGGCAACCATTTCTGCCGCCCCTGGTCTGAGCTGAAGAGAGGTGCCTCCTCACATTGCCCTACAAAGGCCTGGGTCTTGTCTGTCCATTCCCAACAGCAAGGGCTGGCAGACTGGCTGGCTAGGCTCCCTCACCTGCTTACTTGCTTACTCTGAGGTCACCTCAGCTCCTGGCAACCAGCACCCCCATATTCTGAAGTCATATTTATAGAAGGTTTTGGAAAATGCACGCACTCATTATTTGTGCAAAGCCAGATGCTAGCAGCTTACCAGCCAAATATTCTTACCCCCCCCCCCAATCTAGCTAGCATCTTTGGTGCTTTTCAATCTGTTTTCCTATACAAATCTTCAAAGTTGAATTCTGGCTTTAGTGGCAAAACAAATTCACCTTGTGGATTTGGGACACAACCACTCTTATTTAAGACCCATAAAATTTTAACAGATTTGCTTAGTAACCATCCCTAATGGATTGCACTATTATCTGGGTAATTAATCTGAAAATTGTGAGATGTTTCTCATTTTGGCAATATTGCGGCGGTGGCAATGTCATATTGCTGTTTTCATTTTAATACAATAATGTCTTTTATTTGCTCTTTCAGGGTTCAGTCCTAATGTTTTATCATCCTTCTCTCGTTCATTCTCACAACAGTCCAGGGAGGCACTCATTGAATTCCCATTCTATAGACTGGGAAACTGAGACTGATATGATACCTAATGACTTTCTCAAGGCCATCTAAATAAAAAACCTGACCACCCCACCCAGCTACAGTGCTCTCCATCACCTCATTCTGCTGCATATGGAAACCAAGCAATGTGCTAAGGACATTGTCAGGCATCTCCCAGCAGCTGACTGCTGTCCCCCTTTCCAGGTTACAGCTTGGGACAAATGTCACAGTGGCCCCTTGGGCAGCTTGGCCTCTTGCTGTAGTGGGACAAAAGATGAAAAGTCAAAGGGTAAAGTTATTTAATTGTGATACGTACAGAAGCCCGAAGCAAGAGATGTACTCGGACACAGAAGCAAAGGTGGGAAGGTTAGTGTTGGGACAAAAAAACAACTGGCTTTCAGTGTTCCTCAGTAATCAAGTGTTGGAAAGTGTGTGACAGGCTCTGTGGTGATTTAAAGCTACAGAGAGTTTAATGGGCTGTTGTTATGGTGGTAAGGTAAAAGGTAAAGGACTCCTGGGTGGTTAAGTCCAGTCAAAGGTGACTATGGGGCGTGGTGCTTATCTTGCTTCAGGCCAAGGGAGCTGGCGTTTGTCCAGAGGCAGCTTTTGGGTCATGTGGCCAGCATGACTAAACTGCTTCTGGCACAACGGAACACCATGACGGAAGGCAGAGCACACGAAACACCGTTTACCTCCCCACCACAGTGGTCCCTATTTATCTACTTGCGCTGGCATGCTTTCGAACTGCTAGGTTGGCAGGAGCTAGGACAGAGCAATGGGAGCTCACCCCGTCATGGGGATTCGAACTGCCGACCTTCTGATAGGCAAGCCCAATAATAATGATGATGATGATGATGATGATGATGATGTTTATATTTCTTCTCTCCATTTTATCCACATCCTTTGAGGTAAGATAGGCCGCAAGTTGGTGACCGGCTTAAACTCACTCAGTTTGCTTCATGGCTGAGGGGGAAATTGAACCCTTGCCTCATACCCTGATGAAAATAGTGACACCCTATTTAATAATAATAATAATAATAATAATAATAATAATAATACCCCACCCATCTGACTGGATTTACCCAGCCATTCTGGGCGGCTTCCAACATATATAAAAACATAATAAAACTTTAAACATTTTTTTTTTATAAAAAAAAATACAGCTTCCCTATTCAGGACTGCCTTCAGAAGTCTTCTAAAGGTTGAATTTTCAAGGTTGCATAACTCTGAACCCTCCAGCATTTCTCTGATGAAAATCGAGACAACCTAAGGAAAAGCAGGACATTCAGGGATCAAATCAGAAATTGGGGCAGCTTCTGTAAATCTGGGACTGTTCCTGGAAGATAGGGACACTTGGAGGGTCTGTGGTCTTCTCCCAGGCCCTGGTCCAATGCTTGCATCCTGTTTGCACAGCATCCTGAGCATGGAAGGCCTGTGTGTGCTCTGATGTCACTGGATCAAAGCACTTTTAAGATACGAGACGATAATATAAGAGACAGACCTGGGAGGGGCACTTATGAAAAGCAGAGATGAATATCAATGAGCCCAGTGAGATGGAGCCATCCAAAAGAAATCTTCTGCAGCGGCCTGTCATATATTTAAATCAGAGGGAACATTGTGTTTGGGCACCCAAGCAGGGAGCCATGTAGCAGCCAGCCAGACTGAGAGCGAAACACGGTCTCATTGTTACATATTATCGGTTTATCCTTTCAAATCTCTTGACCTGCATTTTTATGAGCAAAGTGCCTTTTAAAAAATAAAAACCTAACTCTGCTGTGCCACCTAGAGCCGCAAGATAATATTGCTATATATTGGCATACAAAAAGCACTGGGGCCATTCAATGTAATATTAACGCATCATTTGGCTGTTACAGGAACGAGCACACAGGAATCTCTGGCTTGCATGCTCCCCTCACAGACCACATTCAGTAATATCTGATCCTGGTTTCCCATTTTGTCCAATTGCCTGCAAGCAAGGGCTGGGCATTCCTGGATTATAGAGCACTATAGGCCCCCCCCCTTGTGCATTAGTCACATGAAGGGGGTATCACATGATTACTGTGAGTAGCAATGGCTGAATAAGTCCATTTCCATTTCCCTCAGTTTCCTATCTTGCCAATCTTAAGTTCAGTTCTCCACATTTTTAATAACAGTTTATTACCAATTTCTCCCACTAAACACATCTTTGTATGCAATTTTCCCTAATATAATGCATTTTTGTATGCAATTTTCCCTAATACAATGCATTTTTGTATGTTATTTTCACAAATATATGCATACTTCACACTAGCCTATGTTTTTTGATACCCTGAATTCCTGTTTTATTTCTTTTTATATGATTTTATCTTTTACTGAATTTAGGCTTGTTGCTGGTGGCATCCATCTGTCTCAGGACACAATGCAAGAGAGCGCCTTTGGGGGGTGAAGTCAAATGGTTGGAAGGTTGCAGTCCCTGCTGTTGCGGCAGAATATTTCTGTTTTAATGCATATTGCAGATAAAGTACACTGCTTAGATACTTTTTAAAAAAAATAATATGCAGTTTAGAAATGCCTTTCATTGAATACCTAATTAAAGAAATACAACCCATCCTCAAAACATGGTTCTATACATATTAGGCTTTGCATCAAAGTGTTTACATACATTCCTTCATGTATGTCCATCTTTTTATGTTCCTGTGCATTGCTGTGTGCATATTCAACCACAAAGGCGCACTCTTCCATCATGTCTCAAGCCAGACAGGTGCCATCCAGTTTGGTCCTTGTTTCTTTATATCCACTTTTCTCACAGTTTGTCACAAATTTATGGATGCAAATGCCATGGTCCGTGAGATAGCTGTGGCAGGAAAATGACTGGTGTTGGAGAAGGGCCCTAGCTCAGCGGTAGAGCACCTGCTCTGCATGCAAAAGGAGCCCAGGATTGCCAGGCAGGGCTGGGAGAGACCTCAGTCTGAAACCCTGGAGAGTCAGTGTAGATAGATGGGCCAATACTCTGACTCAGTAGCAGTCCTATGTCCCTATGTTCTATTACTCTGTTACCCTGGGACTCTGGAGATGAAGGGAAATGTTATTTGTCCCCAGCCAGGAGAATGGGAGACTGTGCTCCCTGCCTCTCAGGTTGAGTATCCTGCCAAGATGCAGACCAACCTGGCTCCATCCATCAGCCCATAAAAGTGCAGCCGCTCCAATGGTTGTTTCCTCTTCCCTCCCTGTTCCTTATTCCTTTTGTATCATGTCTATTAGATTGTGAGCCTACGAGTAGGATCTGTCTTCTTAGCTGTTGATATCTTAGAAAAGGTTAAGTGCTTTATAAGTATCATGTATCATTATATATTGTTTAATAGATTATAGTTTTATACAGTGGTACCTCAGGTTAAGTACTTAATTAGTTCTGGAGGTCCATTCTTAACCTGAAACTGTTCTTAACCTGAGGTACCACTTTAGCTAATGGGGCTTCCCGCTGCAGCCACGCGATTTCTGTTCTCATCCTGAAGCAAAATTCTTAACCCGAGGTACTATTTCTGGATTAGTGGAGTCTGTAACCTGAAGTGTCTGTAACCAGAGGTACCACTGTAATATGATTTGTGGTATTTAGTTGCTGCTTTGTTGATAATGTTTTATAGATTATAACTGTTTTATTGGCGATTTGTTAATTACTTTACATGACTTACGTTACATTTGTGAGGTTTTATTATGTTGTTATTATTTATTGTTTGTTAGATGCTCTGGGATTCCTTTGAATGAAAAGCAGCATAGAAATGAATAATCAACCAACCTTTATTTAAATATAATGATTATAAATTTGAGGGCAAATAGATACATGCATAGAATTATAATCCTCTATCATCTCCAATCTTACTTAACTTTTTCTGCATTTCCTGCATTTCCCCCTCTTTCGAGCCAGCCTTGGTAGTAAGAATACAGAAGGAAACCTTTCTCCCCTACAACTTGGCTCCTTAAACAGACGACAAAAAAAGGAAGAGGGGAAATCTTCCCATATTATTCTGTTGTCCAATTTAGGTTTCTGCGAGGATCGAACTCTCGATTCCTAAGCATTCCAAGCGCTGATTGAGCTGCAGCCTCTCTAAAATGTGCAAGGATGTCGTGCAACGCGAGAAATCAGGCGCAGAGCAGCTCCACGTCCCGAGGCGCCTTGCAAAAGGGCTTTTTGCCTGCTGCAACAAAAGAGCTTAAAAGCAGCAGCGGCGTCCTGGGTTAGCGTCGCTCGAGGGGCGGACGCTGAGGCCGGAAAGGAGCGCGAACTGCAGGCGCAACTGCCGGAGCTGCTTCCAGATTCCGCGCCGGGATCCGAAGCCGATCCACCCTGCTCGGGAATGCAATGCCATCCGCGCAGCAGCAGCAGCATCCTGTATTCCTAAGAATTCCTCCTTCCTCTGGCCGACGTGGCTGCGGCACAATGACTATGCCAAGCAAGCCTCGAGAGCCCGCAGGAAGGATGCAGCGGTGCAACTCCACCCGACGACCCCGCTTGCTGTTTTCTCTGGTTTAGAAGACTGCCACGGAGGAGACGATCAAAAGGACGCAGTTAAGGTCGTTTGCAAAAAAACAACTCGGGTTCCTCCTGTTGCACTAGCGACTTTTAGACGCTGGAGGGCGCAGCGGCACCACATCAAAGCAGAGGAAAGGCAGTCAAGAGCGGGCGGCCGCTTTCCTGCCTTTCCTAAAGGGCTGGTGGACTGATGTGACCGACGTAATTCTGCAAGACAGTGAGAATGGACTTCTCATTTGGGCATTATACTAACAACACTCGCTGTGCAGTGTAGGACGCTGTGGCTGAAGGCCAAGGCACCTTTTGCAGCAGAAGGCATCAGGGCATGGGCAACCCCCCCCCCCAATGCAGCGCAGCTGGTCCAGCTCCCCCATTTCAAAGTAAATGATGCAAAACACACGCCAGGTGTTGGCAGAACAGGGAGAAGTTCCTCTCTCTGATCTCCGCATCTATGCAGGATCATACAAGAGGAGGCAGTCCTTCAGTTAGGTCACGAGTTGTTTGGGGTTTTATAAGTCATAACTGTAATTGTGCCTAGAAACAGACCAGAAGACAGTGTAACTGCTGTAATCTAAGAGCCATGTTATCCCTATAAATGACTTCAGTCAACCTTCTGGCTGCAACGTTCTCGAGCTGCTGAAGTTTCTAAACAGTCTTCAAAGGCAGCCCCGTGTAGAGCACATTGCAGAAATCAATTTTAAGTGCTACTCAGGTTTGCAGAAGTATCTATCTATCTTTTTAAAAGTCCCTATTTTGCAGGGAAGGGACGCGGGTGGCGCTGGGGGTTAAACCACAGAGTCTAGGGCTTACCGATCAGAAGGTCGGCAGTTCGAATCCCCACGACGGGGTGAGCTCCCGTTGCTCGGTTCCTGCTCTTGCCAACCTAGCAGTTCGAAAGCACGTCAAAATGCAAGTAGATAAATAGGTACCACTCCGGCAGGAAGGTAAACGGCGTTTCCGTGCGATGCTCTGGCTCGCCAGAAGCGGCTTAGTCATGCTGGCCACATGACCCACCCATACGCTGGCTCCCTCGGCCAATAAAGCAAGATGAGCTCCGCAACCCTAGAGTCGGTCACGACTGGACCTAATGGTTAAGGGTCCCTTTACCTTTACCTATTTTGCAGGGAACAGGGACAAAACAGCTCACTGGTGGTTAAGCAGACTCTGGGAGCACTGAATGCTTAGTGATTGTGGAAAGGGAAGAAATGAAAAACTGCAGGTGAGCAGCGGGGGAAGGAAGAATGGAATGGAGTATTCCAGGAAAGGGAAGCTGGCTGGAAGCCTGAGCAGGACTCCTCCATCACAACATTTTGTTGCCCATCCCACTGTTTTTATAGACATATAAAGCAATGAAGAGGAAAGCAATGACAAACCTAGACAGCATCTTAAAAAGTAGAGACATCACCTTGCCAACAAAGGTCCGTATAGTAAAAGCTATGATTTTCCCAGTAGTGATGTATGGAAGTGAGAGCTGGACCATAAAGAAGGCTGATCGCCAAAGAATTGATGCTTTTGAATTATGGTGCTGGAGGAGACTCTTGAGAGTCCCATGGACTGCAAGAAGATCAAACCTATCCATTCTTAAGGAAATCAGCCCTGAGTGCTCACTGGAAGGACAGATCCTGAAGCTGAGGCTCCAGTTCTTTGGCCACCTCATGAGAAGAGAAGACTCCCTGGAAAAGACCATGATGTTGGGAAAGATGGAGGGGACAAGGAGAAGGGGACGACAGAGGATGAGATGGTTGGATAGTGTTTTCGAAGCTACAAACATGAGTCTGACCAAACTGCGGGAGGCAGTGGAAGACAGAAGTGCCTGGCGTGCTCTGGTCCATGGGGTCATGAAGAGTCGGACACGACTAAACGACTAAACGACTAAACAACAACAATTTTATAAAACATAAACGAACAGAGAAAATAAAAGTAATAAGGATAAAAAACAAAAGATCAGTTATTAGCAAAAATAAGAACATTACATCAAATGGGTACAAAGGCTTATCTGAAGATTAAGGTCTCAACTTGGTTCCTCAAGGAACAGTATGTTGACACCTGTCAGGCTTTCTTCTGAAGGCATCCCTTAGAAGTTGACTTGGGCTGCAACAAAACTGAAGCAATTGTACAACTTTGCCTGTGGTTTATTACTTTTTTAATTACAAGCAACATTCCCCACCCCCTCTGAAAGGTGACCAGCCTGCAGGTGAAGTTCAAGCTATAAAATCTTGTTAGTGTCATCGCTAATGCTTCACCTCAGACATTGAGCTCAGACATACTCTTGGTTTTCTCAGTACATTAGTATTGACAAGGCAAGTCTCTCAAATGTATTTTTAATGACCTTTTCATATGGTGTAATATCTCTGAGAATCCACTGCATTTATTTTTGTCAGTTTGTAATGGTTGCTAGCCTTACGTGCAAGAACTTAAAAGATGGCTTTCCTTCCTCCTATTAGAGTATTTCTTTTATTTTTTATTTTTTTAAAGGGGGCCTCAAAAACATTAACACTGGGAATATTAATAACCCAGCCTGCTGGAAGAGTAATCTGGCTCTGCACATATTGGACAAAGATTGCAGCATGGCTAATAGAAAAGTAGCTTTACAGATCAGGACCCAAGCCAAAACTGCAGGCATCTTGCTCCACAACTGATGATTTATCAGCTGGTGTTGACCTTTCATGTCACTGCATTAGTACAGAGATTGTGCAGGCTGCTTAAATATTTAGCCCAAAGTTATCAAACCATCTGCCTTAGGAACATAGGAAGCTGCCCTATACTGAGTTGGTCTATTAGATGACTGGCAATAGCTCTCCGGTTTCAGACAGGGGGATCTTCCAGAGACACCGAGGACTGAACCTGCGACCTATCTCATGCACCAATGAGCTACCGCCTTCCCCAAGCCAGTACTGGCATGCTCATCCACTGTCACCACCAGATTCTCTCTTTGCCCATCCTCACAACCCAGGAAAACACAACCAACTAAAGAACTTTGGGGTGAGCTCTGCACCCCAGTCTCTTTTAATATATATATATATATATATATATATATATATATATATATATATAAATTTTTATTAAGAGTTTTTTTTAAAAAAAATACAGTAGAAAAAAAAACAGCATATGCAAATAACAAACAGAAAAGAAGAACAAACATAATATTTGGCATCGTGTAATAACCAACTTTTCTTCATTTTTGGACTTCCTCACATCTCCCGCTCCTGCATTCCTTATTAATAAAGCTTTAGCCAGCAATTTGTCACCTTGTTTCCATTATTGTTATACACATTTTCAATAATTTGTCCCTAACTTTGAATATTTTATCTAAATCTTAAATACCTAATTTTAACATAGTATTTATTCAAAATTTATTATTCTCATAGAATTCACTCATTCTCATAATCTTTTCAACTAACTTTATGGTGCCCTGTTGTTTTCGAATCTCTCATCCTTAACATTCATATAGTTTACAGTGTCTTTGTAAATAGTCCTTAAATTTCTTCCAATCCTCCTCCACTGCTTCTTCTCCCAGGTCTCGGATTCTGCCAGTCATTTCTGCCAGCTCCATGTAGTCCATCAGTTGCATCTGCCATTCTTCCAGCGTGGGCAAATCTTGGGTTTTCCAATATTTAGCTACAAGTATCCTTGCTGCTGTTGTTGCATACATAAAAAATGTTCGATCATTCTTTAACACCCTCTGGCCAACAATGCCCAAAAGGAAGGCCTCTGGTTTCTTAGGAAAGGTATACTTAAATACCTTTTTCAACTCATTATATATCATTTCCCAGAAGACCTTAACCCTAGGGCAAGTCCACCAGAGGTGAAAGAACGTTCCTTCAGTTTCCTTACATTTCCAACACTTATTGTCTGACAGGTGATATATTTTTGCTAGCTTGACTGGGGTCATGTACCACCTGTATATCATTCTGCACCCCAGGCTCTTCATCCATAGCTGTCAACTGTCCCTTATTTGGTGGGAAACTCTCTTATCCCAGCACCGTTTCCCGTTGCTGTCCTGGATTGATGATATTTCCTGGGTTTCAAAGAAAGCAGCTCCTCTCCCTCCCTCCCTGCCGGCCAGGGAGGAGGGAGGCTCCAACTGTGTTGCTTGGCTGCGTTGCTCACCCAGTAAGGAGTCTAAGAACGACTGGGGGGTGGAGCTTGCATGCCTTGTGCCGATCAAATCGGCTGCGTTGCCTGGGGACTCGCCTTTGCTCAGCGCTTCCCAGCGGAGAGGTGACGGTGGTTTTCCTTGCTACATCCCCTTTGATAGGTTGCTGCGCTGTGGAAACCACTGCTTGAGGCTTCGTTTGGCTGCTGGTTGACTAAAATCCCTTATTTTGGCTGCTGATCCCTTATTTTCGAGGCTGCCAGTCCATTATTTTGAAATCTGTAAGTTGACAGCTATGTCTTCATCTGATGATCCTATATGGATGTAAGAAGGCATTGGTGCCAATCCTGACCCATTTTCATCACAGGCAGTGCTGCTTTCATTCAGCTGCAGTTCGGCTTCTAAAAAACCAACATGTCTTGCTGTCTGCTGCGATGGAATTGTACATATAGAAAAAGCCACCCATTACATATTGTTTGTGGACTGAAAACATAAACAGCAGCAAATACTGATTGTAGTCACTGGACTGATTACCATTCTGGTCATGGGATGAATAAACAAACACTGGCAATTTCCACTCCAGTTTCTACGTATATTCCAAACTATCCCCTTTCCCCCAGGGACAGGCTGAATTTCTATTCTTCTTTCCTGATGAATACAGCCTTCCTGTTTGCCTTTGGGCATGCTTGCTTATAGTGAGTTGCTTAGGTTATGAAGGATGCTATATGTCTGCAAATCGGCAGCTCTCACATGCAACCTCTTCCTTTTTAGGATCTTTTGACCCTGAATCTAGGCTGACTTACCGAGGGAGGGTGCTTATAGAAGTGGTCTTGCCTATGGGCTCTTCAGAACCTGAAGATGACACAGGGGTGGCTGAATGCCAGAAAGCTTAGCTTGTCCAAAGCCACCTGATGAGTTCCTCTAATTCAAAGCCCAGAATTTTATGTTGGTAACATATTTCTTACCATTTCCCCTCATTAAAGACTTCAAAGGATGCCTCTCCCCCACATCCCTGGCCATTTCTGAACTATTCCAGTTCCAATGCTTGTTAGCTGTGTCTCCCTAGGGTTGCAAACTAAAATGCGCTTACCAGAGAGTATGTTTCATTTAATTCAGTGGGACTGACTTTTGGGTAGATATTGCATAGGCTTGTGTTGTAACCCATCCTGCATTATCTTCCTAGAGGGATCGAGACAAGAAGTACATCAATTCATCCCATGTCCATGGAAGGAAATGGAAAAACCAGCAATACATTGCACTACCGCCACTGGCAATTGACTGCGTTTTAATTAACATCCAGTATCAGCAAAATGCCTGTTGTCTTTGTCCATGGAGTTTTCTTGGCAGGGATACTGGAGTGGCTTGCCGGTTCCTCCTCCAGGTGGATCACGTTTGGTCAAAACTCTCCACTATGACCTGTTCATCTTGGGTGCCCTGCTCGGCATAGTTCATAGCTTCTCTGAGTTCTTCAAGCCCCTTCGCCACGGCAAGGCAGTGATCCAAAACGATCCAAAACGATCCAAAACGATCACTGCAGATGGTGACAGCAGCCACGAAATTAAAAGACGCCTGCTTCTTGGGAGAAGGGCAATGACAGGCCTAGATAGCATCTTGAGAAGTAGAGACATCACCTTGCCAACAAAGGTCCGTATAGTTAAAGCTATGGTTTTCCCAGTAGTGATGTATGGAAGTGAGAGCTGGACCATAAAGAAGGCTGATCGCCGAAGAATTGATGCTTTTGAATTATGGTGCTGGAGGAGACTCTTGAGAGTCCCATGGACTGCAAGAAGATCAAACCTCTCCATTCTGAAGGAAATCAGCCCTGAGTGCTCACTGGAAGGACAGATTGTGAAGCTGAGGCTCCAGTACTTTGGCCACCTCATGAGAAGAGAAGACTCCCTGGAGAAGACCCTGATGTTGGGAAAGATGGAGGGCACAAGGAGAAGGGGACGACAGAGGACGAGATGGTTGGATAGTGTTTTCGAGGTTACCAGCATGAGTCTGACCAAGCTGCGGGGGGCAGTGGAGGACAGGAGTGCCTGGCGTTCTCTGGTCCATGGGGTCACGAAGAGTCGGACACGACTAAACGACTAAACAACAACATCAGCAAAATACTAGGCTAAAGGCAGAGTCCTATGCATGTCTATTCAGAAGGAAGTCCCAGCAGAGCTCATTCCAGGTATGTAGGTATAGGATTGTATCCTAAATCAGCCACTTGCCATCCGGACTATTCAGAACGTTGTTTCTTCAAGATCAAATGAAACCTCCATTTTGATCCTTTGAAACAGTAACAGCTTCAGACATTAGCAAATGCCTTTCATGGGCTGGGATTCATTTCCTCTCAAGTCCAATATATCTGACCATCCAAAGGGACACGTTTTACTTCTCTTGCAGTTTATAAGACCATGCAGCCAGCAAAACCTGTATTTTGATTGTGGCAGATTTTCCCCTGACGGTTTTGCCTCCTTCCAGGGGGCATTGGTCAATCTCACTGCTTTCGTTTATAGAGCAATAAAACCACCTCATCACATTTCTAACTCTCTGCACCCCCCGACTTTCTGTGTTTCCTTTTGTATTGTCTTTCATTGGAGGCCCATGTTTTCATTAGGGAGTGGGGGGAGGGGCAGGAACAAGGCTCAGCAGGTATTCACTTGGTGCCTATGAAATAATATCCTCTCAAATGAAAATGCCAAAACCAGTTGTTCTTTATAGGCCTGCTGATATGGAGTGAGCCCCTTACGGGACAAGGGGTGTTCAAATGAGATTTTCCACACCATTTCTTAGCTATCCTGTTAAGAACAGGAACCGCGCTTCATCTTAGGGGTCAACAGGTAATTTTCTTTGACACAGCCAGCCAGCTGTTCTCCCCATTAAAGTATGTCAAAGGTAATGCACTGAATATTAACTTGGTCTTGCCAAACACTGCCTTTGCCATAATGCCTGTCTTTCGGGGGGGGGGGGGGAGAAGTCTGTTGGATCAAAAGTCAAGCGAGATGTTGCAATCAATAGTAGTATCTTCTCTAAAGGCTTTCTTAACAGTGGTAAAAGTTATTGCTTTCATTTATATTGATTTATTGTTTTATTAAAAAAAATTATGAAAGATTTTCTTGGTTTACCAAAGTACATGCCTTATCTCTGTTTTCAAGTTGTACAGACTTTTCTACAGTTTGGAGATTGGGGTGGCGTGCGACAACATAAAGAAGGGAAATTTGTATTAAGCACTATGAGGTGTCGAGCAATTTGGGGACCACCCCAGTTTCAAAATGCTAACATCACTGGGGACATACTGCAAGAGACATTAAACACCTCAATGCGTTTAACAGTGGTTTCTTCGTTTCGAAAAAGATGCAGATAGCGCCAGGATGCGAGAGGCTGATGATTATTGAGATTACAGCAGGCATGGAGAGGGAATCCTGCTACTATCCTCAGTAAAATCACTCAGAAGCTGGTATTTGCATTGGCCCAGCTGACACCAATTCCCTCTCCACACCTCATGTGATTATGACGCTGATTATAGTTAAAGCTTCAACTGTAGCACTATAGAAGAGCACATGGAACTCAATACACACACCTCAGCCAACAGGCTACATGACAATTATTTGTTTTGGTGGTGGTTTTCAGAGCAGAAAAGTTGAAAAGACCCACAAAATCTATTCAGGGTAAGTCATTTTGTCGCACATCGAAAAAACAGCAGCTGTAAGGCAGAAGAAAACAGTGACATTTTTGGAGTGGTGGAGGTATGCTTGGTCGTTGGCATCCATCTGTGGAGACAATGGAGAAGTGCACCTTTGAGGGTAAAGTCAAATAGCTGGAGACTTACAGCACCTGCTGTGGCTGTAGAGACTGATACGGGAGAGACATGTTTTGTTGCAGCTTCGACAGATGAAGGCATCCAGTTTCGCTGTTGCAGATGCTCCATGGCACTTCTCTCTGTGCTCCTCCCAGCAGTCAAGCCTCCTCTGATCACTACTGCAGCTACATGACCTGACCAGAGAGCCAGTGTGGTGTAGTAGTTAAGAGCGGTAGTCTCGTAATCTGGGGAACCGGGTTCGCGTCTCCGCTCCTCCACATGCAGCTGCTTGGGCTAGTCACACTTCTTTGAAGTCTCCCAGCCCCATTCACCTCACAGAGTGTTGTGGGGAAGGAAGGGAAAGGAGAACGTTAGCCGCTTTGAGACTCCTTAAAGGGAGTGAAAGGCGGGATATCAAATCCAGACTCTTCTTCTTCTGACCGATGGTCTCCAGGCACTGTGGTCATCTGTAAGGGATTCCCATACTGCGGGGTTTGTTTTATCTTATTTATTTTAAATTTGTATATCACCCTCCACCTGTAGACCTCAGGGTGGTTCACAATGTAAAAATATGAAACGAGAATACAAAATACACAATAAAAACAAGAACAGACTAATAACCCCCTCCCCCAAACAACACATTTAAAAGCATTTGTTTATTATTTTAAAAAATTGATGTTGCTGTGGCCAGCCTTCATGTCTTGTCTGCAGACTTATTTGGGAGCCACCAGTTATCTCCTCCCAACTCCGCTGGCAGTCATTAATTGTTCCTGTCTGGGGACTTGGTTCACAGCAAATTGAATCTCTCCCATTATTTCCACAGCAATGCTAATATCTGTGCAGGTACACCATCTCATTCATTTTATAGACCTCCCTTTTCCCAGCAGGGCAAAAAAAATTCACTGGAGGCAGAATTGCATGTACCACCAAACTTGAGGCATCTCCCCTCTTTGGGGGGAGGGCAGCAAACACTGGATACCTGAGGTTGGGGCTCAAAGTTCCAGAGAAAGACAGAATCCTGGGGCAGGTGGGAACCTCCTCCTCCTCCCTCCTCGTCCTCCTCCTGATCCACCTCCAAGCCAAGTTCCAGGCTGGAGTGGATTTCTGATGGTGCCTGCATCCTCAGCTCCCCTGTTATCCTATTTTTATTTGTGAAGGAGGAGTTTCAGAAAGAGCAGCTGGTCCTTTGTTCCACTCACTGTTCCCAGATGATCTACCCAGGGTCTAACCAGAAGCAATCTAGTTTAGCTTCAGCAAGCGTACTGTTCTAAGTGCCTTCAGATCTCTGTCTATCCTAATATATCCTAATTATCTCCCAATGCCACTGTTGGGTAAGTATGCAAAATTCATAGATGATCATGTGCAGAAGTAGGAGGCTGCACACCTATCAAGCAGAATATTGCTGTTGATTTGGAGGGGGTGTTCCAGGTACAAAGCGTTCAGAAGAAGGATCCAACCTCAACAATGTTGAGATTCTCTGTTTTGCAAAGGAGACATGGGTCATGGTATGTTCCCTCTCCTCCAGAGCATCAAGAATCACTTACAAAAATCTAATACTAACAACATCTTGGGAACAGGCTACCTGCAAGATCATCTGCTCCTGTATAGACTTGTAAGATTGCTTAGATCATCTGGGGAAGATTACTTGTAGCACCAGAATATTAGAGGATGGTGACCCAAACATGGGCTTCCACCATTGCTCCTGCATACATAAAACGTCATCCATCTGTTGCTTCTGACGTCTTGTGAATACAAACCTTTTTGCCTAGACTTTTCCTTTTCCATAAGAATGTGCCCTATTATTACTGAATTCCTTTTTATGCTACTGCTTTAATGTTGCATATCAATTTTTATGTTGCTGCCTTAATTGTTTTTATGTTGCATTTATTTAATTTTTAAAAAATATTTTAAATAAAGCAAATAATCAACATACACCACGCTGTGCATTTTCCCATTGCCACTCTGACTACCCCTTGTGAGGACAGGGAAGAATTATGTTATAAAAGAGGGGAAACTCAACGATTTTGATTACAGCTCCACATCTCCATCGTATACGATTCTGTCCTAATAATGAAGGACCTTAGGAGAAAAATCTAACCTTCCTTTCAAGGCAGAGAACACATTTTATTATTCAGCCTCTCTTAGGAAGGTGAGCGTGAAAAGGTAAAGATCTTTAGCAAATAATTATGACTTTCTAGACACGTGGTCGGTGAGCCTGGCCTTGCAAATCTCGCTCCATCAATCATATCATGCTCCCCTTTGCTATCAGGTCATCATATTTCCATAACCATTAATCATGTTGCCCAATAAATGCTTGTGCAATTATTTAAACTGCTCTCTTATCAGCAGCCCACTCTGCATATTGCCACCTTGACAGCACATTTCCCTGGGCTCCTTTGATTTTGGAAGCTGTTCAATCAGATCAAGGGAACATACGCGAGTCAGGGAGGGTGGGCCGGGGGAGAAGGTGCAATGGGCTTCAAACGCGAACAAGGCATTGCTTTCATGTGAAATCTCTCGTTCGGAATAAGCCTTTCAACTCTGAAGCTAAAAGTTTTATTTCTTTCTCTGTAAAGAAAGGGGGGGGGGAGCAGCTGCTGATAAAGGGCTCTACCAAACGTCAAATAGGCGACGTCGTATGTATGCGGTGTGTTTGGAAACGAGAGAAAAGCAGCGAACGGGATATGAAAAATAGCAGCTGGGGGGAAAGAGATGTAGCCAGCTTAGCTTAATTCGTAGCTGCCAAGTTGCAGTTGCCTGTGAGGGGTGTTTTATTTAAATTATATAATTAGCTAATTTGCATGTTTGGAAATTATTTGCATATACATAGTACTAAAAAAAAACCCCGACTTGTGTTTTTCGTGTTGGGTAACATCAGCACAGAGGATAATATGAATGAATGAAAACCACGGGGAGGGGAGCATACTTTTTCCTTTATAACATCCCCTTGTTTCCAAGACCCTGGAACAATTTTACGTCTCTGAGCCGTTTTTGGCACCAAACTTTAATTACATATTTACGAACTGAATTTGTGAGTAGACACACCATGAAACCTCCACATCTGCTTGATTCACTATTCAGGAACATAGTCAGACAACATTGGTCCATCTAGTTCATTATTGTCTGCACTGACTGGTAGCAGCTTTTGGGGGGTTTCAGACAGGTAGTCTCTGCCAGTCAATGCTACCCACAAACAGCTGCCATATTTTGCTGTTTGTGCACTCAGTGTTCACACTGTAGCAGCCATGAATGTCTGGACCTTCCAAGCACAGAGTGAGACCCCTGCCTTCAACTGACGCTAGATAGATCCTGGAAGCCAGCAAAGACTGTAAATTCTGGCATAATGTGTTTCTGAATAGACTTACCCATCAGAGGAAGGTTTCCACATTGCACAGCTTTTGAAGTGCCTGGGCAGTTAAGAAAGACATTATAGTGGGCTTACTTTGGAGTAGCCATGGTTAGAATGGTAGCCTTAGTGCATACAGGCTGTCTCTAGCAACGAACAACTTACACAAAGTCAACAAACACCATTTCAGAAAAAAGAAACACAATGTGGCTCCTATCCGGGCAGTGGCAATTATACATTAATTAATATGTAAACAATGTACACTGCAAAGCAATTCACATATCTATTTACATAGGTGTGCCTGATTTTTTTTTTAAAAAAACTTTTGTTGGCAAACTAAAGTAAAAATCATTTGTAGCAAGAGTCCATGCTGTGGTGGTGGGTGAACAGGTGCACAGGAGCCAACTCCCAGGGACTGAGGTCCCTTAGCCCCCCATAAAATATTAGAAGGGGACAGCCCCCCCAGTTGATGGGCATTGCCATGAAAATGGTGTGTGTGTGTGTGTGTGTGTGCTGTGTCATGTGATCACTTATGTGGGGTGGAGCCTACCTGTGCCCTCCCAATATTTTATTCAAGTTGGCACCCCTGAACAGGTGGACAGAAGGAAATCCACCAGATTTGCAACAGAATCCTTCAATTTCCCTATGTGTGTGTGAGACAGTGGTGGGCCTACATTTGGGGGGGGGGGTTCCTGAAGCTTGAACTGTTATGGGGACCCTTTGCAACCAGCAACAAGGTCTGGGTAACCACTGTTACCTTTTTCAAGGGGGTTCTTCCACGGCAGATCACCACAGTTGTTGTTGTTTAAATTACTACTACATCTCAGATTTTGAATAAAATTGCTGTACAGTGGTACCTCGGGTTACAGACGCTTCAGGCTACAGACTCCGCTAACCCAGAAATAGTACCTCGGATTAAGAACTTTGCTTCAGGATGAGAACAGAAATCGTGCAGCGGCAGCAGGAGGCCCCATTAGCTAAAGAGGTGCTTCAGGTTAAGAACAGTTTCAGGTTAAGAACGGACCTCTGGAACGAATTAAGTTCTTAACCTGAGGTACCACTGTACTGGTTTAACTCACATGTCAAAGTCACTGATGTGAACAACAATTTCCTATGTCTTATAGTTTTATTTCCTATGCCTTACAGTTTTCAAGTTAGGGAAAATTAGGAAAATGCATCACAGAAAGATCTGAGTCTTGCAACTCAAATTGGGTCTACTAGGCCCCCAAAATTTAAGCAATGTGGACTGAAGTCGCTTCTGGGGCCCCTCTGGGATTATGCGCCCTGAAACTTAAACTTCATTAATTTCATGGTAGATCCATGATGTGTGTGACCTTCTGTAGATGTTTCTTCTGAAATGTATGGATCATCTGTGCAGCAAGTTAAGAAAAACAAAATGTTGTGTCAGTTTTGGACTTTCAAGAACCAACATAGAATCTAGGCCAGAATGGGGACTCAGGAAAAGGAGGAAGGCTAAATTTCACCAGTGCTGCACCCTCAGTCTTCCTCCAATTCACAAAGGCCTAGATGAGCAGCTTGCAACAGAGGAGCATATATGTAGTAGTGCCAGTAAGGAATGTACATCCACAGCCAGAAAATTGCAAATTTCGACTGGCAATAACTATTCCATTGTCCAGAATCCAATTTCCAAGTTTATTACTGAATGCTAAACTGCAGATTAACTTCCAGTAGTTGGGTGCATGTCAAATGAGTTGCCTTATATTCACCATGATCTTCCTGTAAGGGAACCTGGCCATATGTGTATCAGGGTGGAAATTATTTTTAATAGACTAGACAGGTTTTAGGTTTTAGGCTAATAGGTGTTCATTTCACACCTAATGTGGTGTTGCATGGGGCCTTTTTAGTTTTTTATGCCAACTCCTCTCAAAGCACTGATAAAATAGCAAGCTATCTGACTAGTAAGCGCCAATATTTCAAGCCACACGACATGCTATCTATATTCCACATTGTAAATAACTGTGGCTGTAATTTTCTTTCAAATCCCCTGCTCTATAGCCTCCAGCCTCTCTGGTAGTGTAATGCAAGTCATTAATTTTTCCATTCACTGCTCAGCCAATTCTTCTTTTATTCTGTCCCTGAAAAATATCTAAATTTAAAATACATCTCACATAATTGGATTCCAACCAGACATCACTAAGCAATCATATTTTTCATTGATACTGCAGACTTGCTGCAAACATTAGTAAGAAGCTTCTTCTGTCCGTATTCTGATAGAATTTAATGCCATCAAGTACAAGTTATTAAACATCTGATTTTTCACTCTGTGACTACTTTACATATCTTTGCAGAAGCTTACGAAGAGCTTGGCCTATCGCTCAAGATCCAAAAAACCCAAAGTGCTGCACCAAAAAGCACAAAACAACCCCTCTGCTGTGCCACAAATCCAACTCAATGGTGTAATATTGGAAAATGTCAAACACTTTTCCTTTTTTTATTTTTTTATAAAAAACAAAACAAAACAAAACAAAACAAAAACAAAAACAAAATAATTTCACATCCAATTTTTCACAAAGTGTTTATTTTCTGGACTTCCTTCAGCTTTTCCGTGAATCATCCATAGTCATTATTTAAGTTACGCATTCCTTAAGTTTGTATTGTCATTATTTAAACCTTTCTTTTCTATTCCCTTTTAACAATACTTCTCAAATTTCACAGTGCTTCTTTAAATCCCTCTAGCGTTATCTGTCCCTCACTTATACTTTTCAGATATTCCACAAATTTTCCCCAGTCCTCGATGAACTTTTGGTCTCTTAAGTATCTAATCTTCCCAGTCAATTTATCCAACTCAGCATAGTCTAACAGCTTCATTCTCCATTCTTCCATCGTCGGTATTTCCTGTTGTTTCCATTTCTGAGCCAGTAACACTCTTGCAGCTCTCACTGCATATTGAAAAAAATTACAGTCCTTTCTCTTTATCTCATTTCCTAAAATTCCTAATAGAAAGGCATCTGGTTTCTTTATAAATGTGTATTTTAGTATCTTCTTCAATTCATTATATATCATTTCCCAGAAGCCTTTCACTTTCTTACATTCCCACCACATGTGGTAAAAAGAGCCTTCTTTATCTTTACATTTCCAACACTTATTACATGTCTTATACATTGAAAATGTCAATCACTTTTCCAACCTGGGCAGTTATCTTTCCACAAGGGTCAACATTGATGCCAAAATCCAGCATCACCCGAGCTCTGCAAGCACAGCTTTCTCCTGTTTGAAGCGCTGAGAGTTTGAGGACTGGGACATTTGAAGGGAAACCAAAATGCTTGCTTACAAAGCTATTGTACTACCAACCTTACTGTATGCTTGTGAAACATGGACTACTTATAAACTCCACTTTCCAACTCCTCGAAAGATTCCATCAACGGTGTCTCCATTTTTTTTTTACATATCACTTGGGAAGACAGGTGAACTAATACCAGTGTACTGGAAGAAGCAAAGATCACCAGTGTTGAAGCAATGATTCTTCAACATCAACTTCGTTGGACTGGTCATGTTGTGTGGATGCCTGATTATCATCTTCCAAAGCAACTACTCTATTCCAAACTTAAAAATGGAAAATGCTGGTGGTCAGCAAAAGAGGTTTAAAGACTCTCAACTTCCGGGTTGGCACCTCCGACAATGGCGGAATTCCTCTGACTGGGAGGAATTTGCTCTGTGGAAACCAGGGTCTGGCCGCCACGGCGAAGGCGGAGACCCACTAAACATCACAGGCGGGAGAAGCCTGTGAATGTGGGATTCGGCTGGCACCTTTTGCGCCTCCCCTACTTGCGGGGAGACCCGGTTTCGGGGATCCGGAGCGACGTGGGGTGAGTGGCGTGGTGCTTCGAATTGACTGCTTCTTTCACAGAGTGAAGCTGCATTGCTGTTGCTGGAGAGCGCTTTTTCCTGTGGACAATTTGATCCTAAACAACTACCCGTGAGTGGAACAGAAAATTGGATTTTTTAAACGTCTTAATTTGGCACCGAAACGGGGAGGTTTCAAACAGGAAGTCCGCCTTCCCCTTTTGTAAATAGATTGAAGCAAAGAGCTTGCAAGCTAAAGTCTTGAAAAGTCCTCTGTAAAGGATTAAACTTCCATCGGCTAAAATCATTAAACCCCCCTTGGAAGCAGGAGAAGAGGGGGGGAAATTTGGGATCGCGTAAGCCTGCAGGAGAGAGTGAAGAAAGTTAAATTACCACCGCTCTGAACCTGGAAACGGGCTGCTAGTAAGACTGACGTTTTGGGAAAGTTCATTGACTGTGAATAAAACGTATCTTGACAGCTAGTTAAATAAGAGAAATACATTGTTTCCATTGTCTCCTTCTGCGTTTAAAACGGAGTAAAAGTAACTGAAAATTGAAACTAATTTTATTGCTTGAACTGTGCTTAAAAGGATTGATACAAATAGAAATTGTTTCCCTCTAGAGGGAGCCTTTGAAACTGTTACAAGAGTTGAGCTGGTGGAATCTCCAGCTGCAAGATAAAAAACCGTGAGAACCAGGGATTGACCTTGGATAGGTTAAGAATGTCGATAGAAGAAGCCTTAGTGATTGCATTATGTAAGATAAGTGATTCATTGGAACAGCTCCACAAGAAGACGGATCTGATGACTATCAAAATTGATAACTTGGGACAAAAAGTGACTTATTTGGGACAAAAAGTGAACATCTATACAGAAACTATTCAGGAATCAATACAGGAATCTACTTTGACATGGCAAACTGTGGAGAAGGTGAGGGAGAAAGTTGTTGTTGTTGAACCTAAAGTAATACAAGTGGAGAGGGAGAGAGCCCCAGCCTTACAGAGGCAATTTGATGACTATAAGTTGTTGCCTTCTATGATTGAATTCAGAGAAAGTCAGATTTTGAGGATTGGAGCCCTGCTTGGACTGGAGAAGGAAAGTTGGATAGATCACCTCATGCAGGGATTTACTGACCTTTGGGACCTGGACCTGGGTCAGGAGTTAGGATTAGAGTTGTGGGGACTTTCTGATTTGGAGGGATTTTGAAACACGTCCTGAAATATCTTTTGGATTTTAGTTTTAACTACGGAGATTTGGCTGACCTGTTGAGAAGGAATAAAAACATTGCTAGGTCAGAGCTTCCCTGAGATCTACTCTTCAGCATCAAAGGAAGGAAATTAAGAACAAGATCAGCAGAAGACAAAGTAAAGTGCATGTATAAATATGAAGACCTGCAGAAGGGACTTGGAAAAGAGTTAAGAGCCTCGGACAGAAGACTTCTGGAGGCGGCGCGAACGGCAATGGCGGTCCTCTTCCTTCGGTGAAGGGGTAGCTCCGTGGGAAACGGGTCGTCCGCTACGGCGAAGCGGAGACCCACTTCGGAAACCCACAGGCAGTAAAAGCCTGTGGTCTCGGGACCCGGCGGGCGCTGGAAGCAACCCCTGAAACGTTGAAGGAACCCCGTAAGGGGCTCCGGAACGGGGAGGGGGTAGCGGTGCTGTGGGTCGTTTCGCAAGCTACGGAGTGAAGCCGCGCTGCTGCTGCCGGTGAGCGCTGACCTTTTTTCCTGAAACTTTCTGATGTGGAAAAGCAACAACCCGTGAGTAAAGAAGGACTTTATTAAATTGGAGACTAAAATCTATTGAATTTGGTTGAAAGCGGAGCGACGAAAAACAGGAAGTCCGTCTTCCGCTGTCATTGAACTTCAAAGCAAAGAGCTGGAGGAGTGGAGGTAAAGAAAGAACTCTTAACCTAATTGATCTGAGCAACCACTGAACTTTTTCTGTAAGCGAATAAGGATTCTAAGCATTTGATCTTATGTTCTATATTTGCATCGTGATACCTTTCTTCTATTTGGAAATATAATTTGAGTAAGAAACCCAGGTGCTGGAGCTGCCTGAGTAACTGAGCTGTCAGTTTGCAGATTTGGTTACTTTGAATCAAAAATTGCAACAATCTGAGGGAGTTTGGACTTGCTACTTTGAAGCATCATCTGAAATACCAGTATGCACTGTTTGAAACAATGTGGCGCTAATACTAACTCTGCTTAAAACCTGTTATTGAAGGTTCCTGGACTTAAAACTTGATTTTAACAATTTTACTAGAATTGATCTCTTCCCTAAAGACATTTTAAGCTCCCCCTAGAGGATTTTGGATTTACAGCAGTGACATTATTTTACTTTCCTTTTCCCGGCCTCCTGCTTGACTGTTACCATCTGGGCTGTTGTTTTCTCATGGGAACAACTCAGCTTGACCTTGACTCTTAGATAACTCTGGAATGAGTGGTGCTAGAAAAAAGGGACCAAGAACCAGACAAACAACTTTAACAACTTTAACCGCAGCTTCTCAGGCACGTAGATCATCTGTACCTACTTTGCCTTCAGAGGAAAAAGTTGCTTCTCTGCCAAAAGCAGGGGAGGAAGAAATTGAGCAATTACAATTGGAAAATATGGCCTCAGGAGCAACTGCTTCTATTTTAGAGAAAATTTATGAAAAATTGGAATCTCTGGATAAGAGAGTGGAATCTTTGGATAAGAAAGCTGATGAGCAAACAGCTAAAATTGATCAAAACACAGAATGTTTAAATAGATTAACTGGACAAGTATCACAGAACGTACAAGCAATTGGAGAATTGACGGGGGCCACAGCAGAAAATCGGAAATTGGCTGAGGATACTAGTCAAAGACTTGGAATTTTGGAACAAGAGGTAAGACCACTCCGTAAACAAGTAGATGAACATCAGACTTATCTTTCTATGACAGAACTGCGGAATCGGGAGAGTAACTTAAGGATAAGGTCGATACCAGAAGTGGAAGAAGGCAACTTAGCTGAGTTTTTGACTAAAGAACTTTCCAAGTTTTGGAATTTAGAGGAAAAGGACTTTAAAATCGTATCAGCTTTTAGGCTTGGAAGACTCATAAAGAAAGAGAAACCCAGAGACTGTTTGATAATATTGAGATCAAAGGAGGAAAGGGATAAGATTTTGGGCCTACACTACGGAAAGTCACTGGACATTTCGGACAAAAGAATTGAAATTTACAAGGATATTCCTAAACAACTGCTGGACCTTAGATCTGGCTACCTCGAATTGGTTAGATTGTTGAGGAGCAATTCAATTATCTTCAGGTGGGAGTTCCCCCAAGGATTATCCTTCACTTTTAGAGGGAAGAAGGTCAAAATCAGAACATTGGAAGATAGAGATAAATTTTTGACTGCATACGGAGAGGACCTTCAAAAAGGAATTGAATCACCCTCTGGGCCTGGAGCACCAGCGGTACCTGCACCCTTGGAACCGGAAGATCCAGCGAATAAGACACCACCCCTAGGAAAATAACCAGATTTATTCAGGATGTCTCTGCAACTTTTGAGTTGGAATATAAATGGCTGTAATATTCCGGAAAAAAGGAGGAAAATTTTCCACATATTAAAAAAGGAACAATTGGATATTATTTGCCTACAAGAAACTCACGTGATTAGGCTCCATAGAAAAGTGTTAATAAATAAAAGACTTGGCCAGGAATTTATATCTTCGGATAGAGTAAAGAAGAGAGGGGTGGTGATATATGCAAAAGAGAGCCTGTCACCTAAACTTTTATTTAAAGATGAATATGGAAGAATTTTAGCAATTGAGATACAACATCAAGGAGAGAAGATCTTGATATTAGGAATTTATGCACCAAACGAGGGGAAATCGGAATTTTACAAGAAGCTGCATGAGACTATGCTGGATTATCTGGACTATGATAACATCATTATGATGGGAGATATGAATGGGGTCGTATCAACTAACATGGATAAGTCACAAAGCCAAAATGTTACAAAAGATGGCAGACTACCAAAGACTTTTTTTGAAATGACTGACAATATGGACTTGATTGACATTTGGAGAACGAAGAACCCCTTGGGAAGAGAGGGAACATTCTTCTCTGAAGCCCAACTGACTTGGACAAGAATCGACCAAATATGGATATCTAGAGGTCTGGCACCTAAGGTTAGAAAGGTGGAAATCTGCCCAAAGACCTGCTCCGACCATAATGCACTAAAGATGGACATGACACTACTACCAACCGGCTCCTTTAGATGGAAGATGAATGACAACTTGTTTAGAGATCAGGAGATTATTAAGAAGGCCCAAAAAGTTTTGAAAGATTATTTTGAGATAAATTTGAACACTACGGTGGAAAAAAGAATCATCTGGGATGCAAGTAAGGCTGTGATGAGGGGGTTCCTGATTCAACAGAATGCTGTAAAGAAAAGGATACAAAATGAGAGGAAAGACAAAATCTTGGAGAAAATTAAAGAATTAGAGAAGAAGTTAAGATCAAATCCGAAGTCACAGCCGACTCTGAAAGAAATTAAACTTCATCAAGCCCAATATTCTAAATTGATAAATCAGGAAATAGAGTGGAAGATTAAATTAATGAAACAAAAAACTTTTGAATCGGCGAATAAATGTGGAAAACTGCTAGCTTGGCAGCTGAAGAGGAGACAAAAACTAAATACAGTTACAAATTTAGAGATTGAAGGAAGAAATATTCAGAACCCTGTGGATATTATAAAGTGCTTCCAGAGATACTTCAAAAAATTATACACTCAAGGGCCACAAGACGAGGTCGAGATTAAACAATTTCTGGAAAAAAAATGGGCTACCAAAATTGTCACAAGAAAATAGATCAATCCTGAACTGCAAAATAACACGACAAGAGATTGAACAAGCCATTCAGAATATGCAAATGGGCAAATCTCCAGGGCCAGATGGGCTGACCTCCAAGTATTATAAGACATTAAAAGACTATTTGATACAACCACTGATGGAGGTTAGCAATGAAATTATGGAGGGGAAGAGGGTGCCGGAATCGTGGAAGGAAGCCTTTATCACATTGATGCCAAAATCGGAAGCTGAAAAGACACAACTTAAGAACTATCGTCCCATCTCTCTTTTAAATGTGGATTACAAAATATTTGCAGACATTCTGGCAAGTAGATTTAAAAAAGTTTTAAATGAAGTAATTCACAAGGACCAGGCAGGCTTTCTCCCAGGTAGACACTTGTTTGCTAATACAAGGAACATTATTGACATCTTGGAACTTTTGCAAACAGATATAAATACAAAAGCAGTGTTAATTTTTATAGATGCGGAGAAGGCCTTTGACAATATTTCCTGGAAATTTATGAAGGGAAATTTAAAAGAAATGGGAGTGGGACGGGGTTTTGAGAATGGGATTGATGCAATATATTCAGAGCAAAAGGCTAAATTGATAGTCAACAATGTGGTTACAGAAGAGTTTAAAATCGAAAAAGGAACACGACAAGGCTGCCCTATTTCCCCTTTGCTATTTATTTCGGTTCTGGAGGTGCTCTTGAATATGATTAGAGGGGACCGGTTGGTGGAAGGAATTCAGGTCGGAGCGAAACAATATAAACTTAAAGCTTTCGCAGATGACCTAGTTTTGACCTTGCTGGAGCCAGAATCTAGTACGAAAAGAGTATTACAATTGATTCAAGATTTTGGTCGGGTGGCGGGATTTAAATTAAACAAACAGAAAACTAAGGTATTGGGGAAAAACTAGACAGATACAGAGTCAGAACGGTTTCAGAAAGAGACAGAACTAAATGTGGTTAAAAAAGTAAAGTACCAATGAAAATAACAACAGCTGGCTCCTTCAGATGGAGAATGAATGACACCTTATTTAGAGATCCAGAGGTGTACCAAAAGGCCCAAAAGACCTTGAAGGATTACTTTGAGATAAATCTGAGGACAGAAGTGGAGAAACGAGTGATCTGGGACGCAAGCAAGGCCGTGATGAGGGGTTTCCTGATACAGCAGAATTCCTTGAAAAGGAGGAAACAGCAGGAGAAGAAAGATAAAATTTTGGAAAAGATAAAAGACAGTGAAAAGAAATTGAGATCTAACCTAAAGTCACATGAGATCTTGAGAGAAATTAAACTGTATCAGAAGCAATATATGGAATTGATGAATCAGGAGATTGAATGGAAAATTAAGCGAATGAGACAAAAGACATTCGAATCGGCAGATAAATGTGGAAAACTCCTATCATGGCAATTGAAGAAGAGACAGAAATTGAACACAGTCACAAGTTTGGAGGTAGACGGAAAGAACATTTCTAAACCAAATGAGATCAGTAATTGCTTTCAGAGTTATTTCAGAAGACTGTACGCACAAGGGCCGGAAAACGAAAGAGAAATGGAAGAATTTCTCAAGAAATATGGATTACAAAAAATTTCGCAACAAAGTATGCTGCTTCTAAATGAGAAAATAACTGAACAAGAAATTGAGGGTGCCATTCAAGATATGCAATTGGGGAAATCTCCAGGGCCAGATGGATTAACCTCCAGATACTACAAAGCTTTGAAGGACTGGATAACACAGCCGCTTAAGGAGGTTTGTAACGAGATATTAGAGGGGAAAAGGGCACCTGAGACGTGGAAAGAAGCTTTCATTACACTTATACCAAAGACTGAGGTCGATAAAAAACAGATCAAGAACTACCGCCCTATATCATTACTTAATGTGGATTATAAAATTTTTGCAGACATTTTGGCAAAAAGATTGAAGAAGGTGCTGGTGGAGGAGATCCACAAAGATCAGGCAGGCTTTCTCCCGGGTAGACATATATCTACCAATGTAAGGAATATAATTGACATTATAGAAATGTTGACAGTGAATATTAACACAAAGGCAGTTTTAATTTTTGTGGACGCGGAGAAAGCCTTTGACAATATATCTTGGAAATTTATGAAGAAGAATCTCCATGGGATGGGGGTAGGCCAAAAGTTTGAAAACGGTATAAGTGCAATTTATTCTGAGCAAAAGGCAAAGCTAATTGTAAATAATGTGGTCATTGATGAACTACCTATAGAAAAAGGGACATGTCAGGGGTGCCCAATATCCCCATTACTTTTTATATCGGTCCTGGAGGTTCTGTTAAATATGATTAGGGGGGACCAGCTGGTAAAAGGGATTCAGGTCGGAGCCAGACACTACAAATTGAAGGCCTTTGCAGGTGACATAGTATTGACCCTGCAAGAGCCAGACACTAGTACCAAAAGAGCTCTAGAACTAATTCAAGTATTTGGCCAGGTCGCAGGATTTAAGTTGAATAAACAAAAAACCAAGGTACTGGAAAAAAAATTTAACAAATGTTGAAAGAGAGAGATTCCAAGAGGAAACTGGGTTAGTGGTGGCAAAGAGTGTAAAATACCTGGGGATTAACATGACATCTAAGAATGTAAACTTATTTAAGGATAACTATGATAAGTGCTGGACTGAGATAAAGAAAGATTTAGAAACATGGTCAAACCTGAAGCTTTCCTTGTTAGGTCGAATTGCAGTAATTAAAATGAATGTATTGCCTAGAATGTTATTTTTGTTTCAGACATTACAAATTGTTGATAAACTGGACTGTTTCAAGAAGTGGCAGAAAGATATATCTAAATTTGTCTGGCAGGGCAAAAAGCCCAGAATTAAGTTCAAGATACTTACCGATTCTAAAGAAAGAGGGGGGTTTGCCCTGCCGGACTTAAGACTCTACTATGAATCGGCAGCTTTCTGCTGGTTAAAAGATTGGCTACTTCTTGAAAATGCAGACATTTTAGACTTGGAAGGATTTGATAATAATTTCGGTTGGCATGCGTATATTTGGTATGACAAGGTTAAAGTGTATAAGGGTTTTAAAAATCATATTGTTAGGAAAGCACTATATAACGTTTGGATTCGGTATAAAGATTTACTGGAAAATAAAACTCCCAGGTGGCTTTCACCTATGGAGGCCAAGGAGGTAAAAAAACTTAATATGAGAACTAATTGGCCGAAATATTCTGAAATTTTAGAACAAGAAGGTGGTGAACTTAAATTACAAAGTTATGAGAAAATAAAGTCCAAGGTACGAGATTGGCTCCATTATTTTCAAATAATGGAGGCTTACAAACAAGACAGGAAAATTGGTTTCCAGGTGGAGAAATCGAAACTAGAAACAGAACTGCTAGAACCCAATACTAAGAATTTATCAAGAATGTATAACTTGCTGTTGAAGTGGAATACAATAGATGAGACAGTGAAATCAGCTATGGTTAAATGGGCACAGGACATAGGTCATGACATTATGTTTGCTGACTGGGAGCAGTTATGGACCACAGGTATTAAATTTACGGCATGTAATGCCCTACGAGAAAACATTATGAAAATGATTTACAGGTGGTACATGACCCCAGTCAAGCTTGCGAAGATTTACCATTTGCCCAATAACAAATGTTGGAAATGTAAAGAGACTGAAGGTACCTTTTTCCACCTTTGGTGGACCTGCCCAAAGATTAAGGCCTTCTGGGAAATGATTTATAATGAGATTAAGAAAGTGCTTAAGTGCACCCTTAACAAGAAACCAGAGGCATTTCTCTTGGGTATGGTCGGCCAGCTGGTGCCGAAGAAGGATAAGAACTTCTTTTTGTACGCTACTACGGCAGCAAGGATTCTTCTAGCAAAGTATTGGAAGACACAAGAGTTACCCACGCTGGAGGAATGGCAGGCAAAAGTGATTGACTTTATGGGACTGGCAGAAATGACCGGCAGAATCCGCGACCAAGAGAAAGAGACTGTGGAAGAAGACTGGAAGAAGTTTAAGACGTATCTCAAGAATTATTATAAAATTGAGGAGTGCTAAAATGCTGAGGGAAAGGAAGACGTAGAATTGCAGTGGTAAACTGTGTTTGATTTTAGGGTGGAATTGAAAAGGAGAATGAATTTATATTTAATTGGCTAAGAAGGGTTGCTGAACAATTGTTTAAAATTAAGGATGCAAAAAGGGGAAGGTATGGGGAAGTCCGGGAAAAGAGGTTTATGGAAATAAGGTAAAGAAAATATGACTTTTTGTGTTTGTTTTTTATGTTGTTTTTGTGTATGTTAAAAATTTGGAAATCAATAAAAATTTTATTTAAAAAAAATAAATAAAAATAAATAAAAAGTAAAGTACCTAGGGGTAAACATCACAGCAAAAAATCTGAGTCTTTTTAAGGATAATTATGAAAAATGTTGGTCAGAAATTAAGAGAGACTTAGATAGTTGGACAAAATTGAAACTTTCTTTGTTAGGCCGAATTGCTGCTATCAAGATGAATGTATTGCCAAAAATGTTTTTGTTCCAAACATTGCAGATTGCGGACAAGACGGAGTGCTTCCGGAAGTGGCAGAGAGATATTTCTAAGTTTGTCTGGCAGGGCAAAAAGCCCAGAATTAAGTTTAAGACATTAACTGATGCGAAAGAAAGAGGGGGCTTTAACAATGCTTTTGGTTGGCATGCATATTTATGGTATGACAAGGTTAAGATCAATAAGGCCTTTAAGAACCATATTGTCAGAAAAGCAGTGTTTAATGTCTGGACAAAATATAAAGACTTATTGGAAAATAAAACTCCAAGGTGGCTTTCACCGCTGGAAGCTAAGGCCCGAAAAAGACCCAATATGGAGGCTAAATGGCCAAAATATTGGGAAATATTAGAAAAAGATGGAGACGATTGGAAATTGCAGAGTTTGGAGAAAATTAAGGACAAAGTGCGAGACTGGTTACATTACGCTCAGATTAATGAAGTTTTTAAAAATGACAAAAAGTTAGGGTTCCAGGTGGAGAAATCGAAATTGGAAACAGAACTGTTAGAACCTAAGACTAAGATACTTTCAAGAATGTACAACTTGCTGTTAAAATGGAATACACAAGATGAAATGGTTAAATCGGCCATGATAAAATGGGCACAGGATATAGGGCATAATATGTTTGAAGACTGGGAAAGGTTGTGGACCAACGGGCTGAACTTCACTACATGTAATGCTTTGAAGGAAAATGTAATGAAAATGATATATAGATGGTACATGACCCCAGTTAAACTTGCCAAAATATACCATTTGTCTGATAACAAATGTTGGAAATGTAAAGAAAATGATGGAACATTCTTTCACCTCTGGTGGACTTGCCCGAGAGTGAAGGCCTTTTGGGAAATGATATATAATGAGTTGAAAAAGGTATTTAAGTATACGTTTACTAAGAAACCAGAGGCCTTCGTTTTGGGTATTGTCGACCACAAGGTGTTAAAGAAGGACCGAACATTTTTTATGTATGCAACAACGGCAGCAAGGATACTCATCGCTAAGCACTGGAAAACTCAAGATCTACCCACACTGGAAGAGTGGCAGATGCAACTGATAGACTATATGGAACTAGCCGAGATGACCGGCAGAATCCGAGACCTGGGAGAAGAGAAGGTTGAAGAAGATTGGAAGAAATTTAAGATTTACTTAAAAAAACATTGTAATTTGGTTGAATGTTAAGATGGAGGCTAGATCATAAATAATTGACCACCACTAAATTAGATGCAATTAGGATGATAAGTGAGATTGAGGGAAAACCATAAACCTTTGGGAGAACTATTAGATTATATTCTAAATGAATGGGACATAAGAATGTAAACAAGATGATAAATTGCGGGCAAGAATTGACAAAGATGCAAGTGGGAGCGGAAGACGTGAGGGAGTCCAAAGAAGTTAAGAAATTATGTTATGATATATGCTACATTGTTTATTATTTTTGCATTTATGTTTAAAAATCTTAATAAAAATTGATTAAAAAAAAAAAAGAGCCTCGGACAGAAGATCACCAGGTTGATGGACTATATGGAATTGACGGAAATGACTGGCAGAATCCGAGACCAGGGAGAAGAGACGGTGGAAAAAGACTGGAAAAAGTTTAAAGTTTATTTATAGAAATACTGTAAAATTAATGAGTGTTAGAAAAATGTTGGAATGAAATTATATGGCTTTAGTAGAAATGTTATAAGGAGTTAAGCATAAATAAGTATTATAGTATTAATGGAAAATAAGGTTAAAATAAGTTAAGATAAGAAAGGAATTGCTGAAACAATTAATAGAAGTGGAATACAAAAAGGGAGGTGAGAGGAGGTCAATGAAACAAGGGAATGAAAGATTAGGCATTGAAATGGTATGATGTATGTTTTTAAATTGTTTTTGCTCTGTTTTTTTATAATTTTTTTATTAAGAGTTTTATTAATACAATAAAGAAAAAAAAGACAGAATAAACAGAGAACAAACAAAAAATAAAACAAACATAGGATTTTACATCTTGTAATAACCATCTTTTCTTCATTTTTTCCTTTTGAACTTCCTCACGTCTCTCGCTCCTACATTCCAAGTTAATAAAACTTTAGCCAGCAACTTATCACCTTATTTTCATTCTTATTGTACACAATTCCAATATTTTATCCCTAACTTTGAATATTTTTATCAAAATCCTGGATACCTAATTTTAACATGATATTCATTCAAAATTTATCTTTCTCATGAAATTCACTCATTCTCATAATCTTTTCAGCTAACTTTATGGTGCCCTGTTGTTTTCAAATCTCTCATCCTTCTTAACACATATAATTTACAGTGTTTTTGAACATAGTCCTTAAATTTCTTCCAATTCTCCTCCGCTGCTTCTTCTCCCAGATCTCGGATTCTGCCGGTCATTTCTGCTAACTCCATGTAGTCCATCAGTTGCATCTGCCATTCTTCCAACGTGGGCAAATCTTGAGTTTTCCAATGTTTGGCAACAAGTATCCTTGCTGTTGTTGTTGCATACATAAATAATGTTTGGTCCTTCTTTAACACCCTCTGGCCAACAATGCCCAAAAGGAAGGCCTTTGGTTTCTTAGGAAAGGTATACTTGAATACCTTTTTCAGCTCATTATATATCATTTCCCAGAAGGCCTTAACCCTAGGGCAAGTCCACCAGAGGTGAAAGAATGTTCCTTCAGTTTCCTTGCATTTCCAACACTTGTTATCTGGCAGGTGATATATTTTAGCTAGCTTGACTGGGGTCATGTACCACCTATATATCATTTTCATAATATTTTCTTTCAAGGCATTACATGCCGTAAACTTCATACCGGTAGTCCATAACTTTTCCCAGTCAGCAAACATAATATTATACCCAATATCCTGTGCCCATTTTATCATAGCTGATTTAACCGTTTCATCCTGTGTATTCCACCTCAGCAGCAAGTTATACATTCTTGAAAGTAATTTAGTCTTAGGTTCTAACAGTTCTGTTTCCAATTTCGATTTTTCCACTTGGAATCCTAACTTTTTATCCAATTTAAAAGCCTCTTTAATCTGAGCGTAATGTAACCAATCTCGCACTTTATCTTTAAGTTTCTCCATACTCTGCAATCTCCAATTGTCTCCATCTCTTTCTAATATTTCCCAATATTTCGGCCATTTGACCTCCATATTGGGTCTTTTCACAGCCTTAGCTTCCATAGGTGATAACCACCTTGGGGTCTTGTTTTCTAATAAATCTTTATATTTCATCCAGACATTAAACACTGCTTTCCTTACAATATGGTTCTTGAAATTCTTGTGAATCTTAACCTTATCATACCACAGATACGTATGCCATCCAAAAGCATTATTAAATCCTTCCAAGTCTAAAACACCAGTGTTTTCAAGAAGCAGCCAATCTTTCAACCAGCAAAAAGCTGCTGATTCATAATACAACTTTAAGTCTGGCAGGGCAAACCCCCCTCTTTCTTTAGCATCAGTTAATATTTTAAACTTAATTCTGGGCTTTTTGCCCTGCCAGATAAATTTAGAGATATCTCTTTGCCACCTCCTGAAACACTCCATTTTATCAACAATCTGTAAAGTCTGAAAAAGAAACAACATCCTTGGCAATACATTCATTTTTATAGCAGCAGTTCAGCCCAACAAGGAAAGTTTCAGTCTTGACCAACTTTCTAAATCCCTCTTAATTTCTGACCAACACTTTTCATAATTGTCCTTAAATAGATTCAGATTCTTTGCTGTTATGTTCACCCCTAGATATTTTACTTTTTTAACCACGTTTAACTCTGTCTCTTTCTGAAACCTTTCTGACTCTGAAACTGTCAAATTTTTTTCCAATACCTTAGTTTTTTGTTTATTTAGTTTAAATCCCGCCACCCGACCAAACTCTTGAATCAATTGTAAAGCCCTTTTCGTACTAGATTCTGGCTCCTGTAGGGTCAAAACTAGGTCATCTGCAAAAGCCTTCAGTTTGTACTGCTTCGCTCCGACCTGGATTCCTTCCACCAACCGGTCCCCTCTAATCATATTCAAGAGCACTTCCAGGACCGAAATAAATAACAGAGGGGAAATAGGGCAACCTTGTTGTGTTCCTTTTTCAATTTTAAACTCTTCTGTCACCACATTGTTAACTATCAATTTAGCCTTTTGTTCTGAATAGATTGCATCTATCCCATTTTCAAATCCCCGTCCCACTCCCATCCCTTCCAGGTTTTTCTTCATAAACTTCCAAGAAATGTTGTCAAAGGCCTTCTCCGCATCTATAAATATTAACACTGCTCTTGTATTAATATTTGTTTGCAAAAGTTCCAAGATATCAATAATGTTCGTTGTGTTAGCAAACAAATGTCTTCCTGGGAGAAAGCCTGCCTGATCTTTATGGATCACTTCGCTTAAAACCTTTTAAAATCTGTTTGCTAAAATGTCTGCAAAAATTTTGTAATCCACATTTAGAAGGGAAATGGGGCGGTAGTTCTTAAGTTGTGTCTTTTCCAATTCAGATTTAGGTATCAATGTGATGAAGGCTTCTTTCCACGTTTCCGGTGCTTTTCCCCCCTCCATAATCTCATTGCAAACCTCCATTAGTGGATGTATCAAGTAGTCTTTCAATATCTTATAATATTTGGAGGTAAGCCCATCAGGCCCTGGGGATTTGCCCAATTGCATGTTCTGAATGGCAACTTCAATCTCTTGTCGAGTTATTTTACAATTCAGGATTGATCTGTTTTCTTGAGACAACATTGGTAATCCATTCTTTATCAGAAATTGTTCTATCTCCTGGGAGAGGAGAGGGTTGAAGAAGACTGGAAGAAATTTAGGACTTATTTACAAAAATATTATAATTTGGTTGAATGTTAAGAAGGATGCTAGATCATAAATAATTGACCACCACTAAACTAGATGGAATTAGGACGATAAGTAGATTGAGGAAAATATAAACCATTTGGAGAACTATTAGACTATATTTAAAAGAATGGGACCTAAGAATATAAACAAGATGACAATTTGCTGGTTAAAATTTAAGACGATGTAAGTGGGAGTGGGAGATGTGAGGGAGTCCAAAGAGGTTTTGAAAATATGTTATGATATATGCTATATTGTTGATTATTTTTGCATTTGTATTTAAAAAATCTTAATAAACATTTATAAAAAACAACAACACAGAAATTGTTCTATCTCAACCTCATTTTGCGGCCCTTGAGTATATAGTTGTTTGAAATATCTCTGGAAGCACTTCCTAATCTCCACAGGGTTCTGAATATTTCTTCCTTCAGTCTCTAGGTTAGTGATCGTGTTTAATTTTTGTCTCTTTTTCAACTGCCATGCTAGCAGTTTTCCACATTTATTTGCCGAATCGAATGATCTTTGTTTCATTAACTTGACTTTCCACTCCACTTCCTGATTTATCAACTTGGAGTATTGTGCTTGGTGAAATTTAATTTCTTTCAAAATCTCCTTTGACTTCGGTTTCGATCTTAACTTCTCACATTCTTTAATTTTCTCCAAATTCTTATCTTTTTTCTCATTTTGTGTTCTTTTCTTTACAGCGTTCTGTTGTATCAGAAACCCCCTCATAACCGCCTTACTTGCATCCCAGATGATTCTTTTTTCCACCGTGGTGTTCAAATTTATCTCAAAATAGTCCTTCAAAACTTTTTGGGCCTTTTTGGTGATCTCCTGGTCTCTAAACAGATTGTCATTCATCTTCCATCTAAAGGAGCTGGTTGGGATTAGTCTCATGTCCATCTTTACAGCGTTATGGTCGGAGCAGGTCTTTGGGCAGATTTCCACCTTTCTAACCTTAGGTGCCAGACCTCTAGTTATCCATATTTGGTCGATTCTTGTCCATGTCAGTTGGGCTTCAGAAAAGAATGTTCCCTCTCTTCCCAGGGGTTTTTTTTATCCTCCAGATGTCAATCAAGTCCATATTATCAGTCAGTTCAAAAAAAGTTTTAGGTAGTCTGCCATCTTTTGTCACATTTTGGCTTTGAGACTTGTCCATGTTGGTTGATGCCACCCCGTTCATATCTCCCATCATAATGATGTTGTCATAGTCCAGATAGTCCAGCATTATCTCATGCAGCTTCTTATAAAATTCCGATTTCCCCTCATTTGGTGTTTTGCTCTGTTTTGTTTAGCCTAATGTGTTAATGTTGCGTTGTGTACTGTTTATATATTGTATTGTATTGTTTTTTCTTTCTTTTGCTTCTTCTTTTTTTTCTTTTCTTTTTTTCCCCTTTTTTGTAAGGTTTAAAAGTAATAAATATTATTTTTTTAAAAAATAAAGACTCTCTCAAGGCAAATCTTAAAAAATAATTAGTAGTATAAACACCAACAATTGGGAAACACTGTCCTGCAAGTGCTCCAATTGGAGTACAGCCTTTGCCAAAGTTGTCATGGACTTTGAAGACACTCGAACTCGGGACGCAAGGGAAAAATGTGCTAGGAGGAAGGCACACTTGGCAAACCCTCACCATGATCAACTCGCACCCGGAAACCTATGTCTCCACTGTGGAAGGATGTGTGGATCCAGAATTGGCCTCCACAGTCACTTATGGACTCATTGTTAAGACCATGTTCATGGAAGACAATCTTACTCGGCTATGAGTAGTAGAAGAAGAAGACCGTATATATGAACTACTGTTGGACTTTATTATCTTATATTTTATATTATACTGCTATTGCATAATACTATAAGACTTTGTGTTCACAGCAAGGCTTTTCAACAGCACTACCCCACAAACACACACACATTCAAAACTACTTTTGAAGAAGAGGAGTTTGGATTTGATATTCCGCTTTATCACTACCTGAAGGAGTCTCAAAGCGGCTAACATTCTCCTTCCCCTTCCTCCCCCACAACAAACACTCTGTGAGGCGAGTGGGGCTGAGAGACTTCAAAGAAGTGTGACTGGCCCAAGGTCACCCAGCAGCTGCATGTGGAGGAGCAGAGACGCGAACCCGGTTCCCCAGATTACGAGACTACTGCTCTTAACCACCACACCACACTGGCTCTCAGTATGGAGAGTTTCAAAAGTTGCTTATGGTGTGGTACAGAGGTATGTTGCTCAAACAAAACCATATATCAAATTATCTGAGAAAATTCTGCTGAAAATTCTCTATGAGTGAGGGATATAGAAAGTTACTAAACTAACAAACAACCAAGAACAAAACACCAATGAGGGAAAAGAGAACCCTGATACCCTGATATACCAATTTTATATGTGTGGGTGATGTATTTGATGGAAGAGCATTTAATCATGTGAGACCCCATTTGGTACCTGAACTAGTACAGCCCAGACACAAGTTTACCACCTTAACGAGAACTTTTTAACAACTTTCCCAAGGGTCAAGTCCTCTAATCACATATGCAAAGATGTATGTGTGCCCCACTATCATACCAGAAAAACCAGGACATCTTGTTTTTTTCTTGCGAGAGCACTGCGGCCATTTTGGTGATCCCTCCCAATTTTGCACCATGATTCCCCCCAAGTGCATTTTGGTGGCCTTGATCTCACATAGCACCCCAAAACACGCATTTTTGGGTTTCATGGCCCCCAAAAGTGTTTTTTTTCAGGGGGAATCACAGCATGAAATCACACAAGATCACAGCACCCAAAATGGCTGCCATGCTCTCATGAGAAAAAGCAGGAAGATGGCATCCCTAAAGATGGCGTCCAGCTTTCTCCCTTCAACATTTTGGAGGATATGCAATATGCTTCGAACCATGCTCCTTTAAACTGCAATCTTGCATCCAGTTACATTTACTCGTTATTTGTTTGTTTGTTTGTCTGCTTGTTTAGAGCACTTACATTTTGCATAACATTCCCAAAGTAGAAACTCCCAAAGTGGAATTTATAAAACTGGATGAGAAGAAACCTCCAGAAGCAGATATAAATGTTTTTGCGGATGGATGGTACTTTTAAGAAACACATACCTCAGAGTAAGATCACAGCTGGAATGTCTAGTAAGAATGGTTTTTTTAAGCTGGTTGAAACACCACAGGCAGTTGGAGCAGATTCTGAAGTAGTTTCATATTTGCTTTTCATACTGCTAGGAGATTTCAAAGGGGAGATTTTAACTCAAGAGAAAGGTGAACAAAAGTAAAAGATTGGACAGGCAAATAAATCTGAGGACTTCTGAAAAATCAGCCTGAGTCATGAACGGCAGTGTACATTTTAATAAGCACCAGCAAATCTGTTTTCCTGGCACCCAACTCCTTTCTTTGTAGAAGAATTTAAACACCACTTTCATTTCTCCAAGACTATGATGTCAGGAAAAGCATAATTTTCGCATTCCATCTGATGTGTTAAGCACCCCACCGTGTTATGACTTTTCGGATTTCATCCAGTCACATTAATTTACATTTGCCCAGGCTCTCTCAGTGGAATGTGCACTCTGGGTCAATTTCCTATCGTAGCTCGATCACTTTGGCATAGTTGTATTGCAGGGTATTTGGGCCCTGTAAACTGATCTCCACATACCCCATACTTGCAATTCATTAGCAACCATTCTCTTCCCCGCATGAAAGAATATGAAAAGGAAAGACACAGCAAGAAAGAAGCAAACAAAATTAGCTCACAGTCTGAAATATGGCCTTTTTACCACTCGGCTCGGTTATGTTAGAAAATGTGCACTTAAGTAAGTGAATTGATTTAAAATGGATGTACTGATCCAGCAATAATGTCACTCCCAGCCTGTGTAGACATTCCAGTTTACTCTGCATCCAGTGTACTCCCACAGCTGGTTTAACCACAACCCATATCTGCCCTGTATCTATACAGTGGTACCTCAGGTTAAGTACTTAATTCGTTCTGGAGGTCCGTTCTTAACCTGAAACTGTTCTTAACCTGAAGCACCACTTTAGCTAATGGGGCCTCCCACTGCCGCCGCACCGTCGGAGCACGATTTCTGTTCTCATCCTGAAGCAAAGTTCTTAACCTGAGGTACTATTTCTGGGTTAGTGGAGTCTGTAACCTGAAGTGTATGTAACCCGAGGTACCACTGTATTGTTGTTTCTTGGGAAATACTGTATTTTGATGTGGTTTTCCCGAAGCCAGCTTCAGCCAAAACTGATAAAAAGAGCAACCTAGCTGCATTTTAAGCTGGTAGTATGTACACCACCCCAGTCCCTCCATTTTGATTCAGCTTACATTAGGGGACTCAACAAGTGACAAAAATCCTTACTGGAATGATCCGAACCCCCCATTCCTGCCTGCCATGCCTTTCAAATGACACTTGACAAGGGGAAAGCCCTCCAGAGTTCATATCTGCCTTGATTGGTGGAGACCATTAATGTGTGTCTGTGTGGAGCCTGCAGGAGTGGCCCATCCTGTTTTGCCACCTGAGGCAAAATGGCAATGCCGCCATTTCCCCTGCTGGAATGCCCCGGCTGTCACTGAACTAAGTGGGAACTGGGGTGTTCCACAAAGTGTTGCCACTAGGCTTCTCTGCCGGTGAAGCGGGGGCATTCTTCTGGCGGCGGAAGTGTTGGGGAGCATGGAAAGTTGCCTCTTCTACTTCCACTGCCTCAGACGGGTGCTTCATGGGCTCTTGTGGCCTGTCTTGCCTAGTATATAATAGAAACCCCCCCCCCATTCCCATTTCCCCTCCTTAGTTAACTGGGAACTAGTTGGAACCTTAGTCTTGCCCATGGGTAGGCAAACTAAGGCCTGGGGGCCAGATCCGGCCCAATCGCCTTCTAAATCCGGCCTGCGGACGGTCCAGGAATCAGCGTGTTTTTACATGAGTAGAATGTGTCCTTTTATTTTAAATGCACCTCTGGGTTATTTGCGGGGCATAGGAATTCGTTCATCGCCCCCCCCCCCCAAAAAAAAATATAGTCCGGCCCCCCACAAGGTCTGAGGGACAGTGGACCAACCCCCTGCTGAAAAAGTTTGCTGACCCCTGGTCTTGCCTGTGCAGCAAGTCCTATCTGATATACAGAGCTGCTGTTTTGTTGTTCACGAATAAACACAACTATTGAAGCTCTCCTGCTTCTTGGTATTAGGGCAGGTCTGTTGCAAAGTTTTCCCACACCCTGCGTACCCTTTCCGAACCCATGGGATACTACAGGACTGGTTCTGAAGATATATCAGCTGCATAATGTGCAGGGCAGAGATGGGACACTTACAGCCCTGCAGAATTTATTGGACTCCAACCCATCAGTCCTAGCCATCATGGCCAATAGTCAGGGAGAAGGAGAGGAGCAATCCAACAGCAGCAAGGAGGACAAAGGTTCTGTTAAGTTGTGGGTGAACATATCAGACGACACAGTGATTCTTCAAACAGCTCTTGTTTATTTACAGGCCCAGAACAGAACTGGGCTGAAGGGTTCAGCCAACCTGCTTATATAGAGCTCAACTATAAAGCAACAGTAACAACTTTCTGTAACTATCCAATCACTGAACGTCACTTTCAATTCCTTATTTGCATATGTGGACCTGAGTGAAAACTATCTACAGTATCTCCCTGCTGGCCCAGGATGAGAACTTCAGTACGTAACAGGTTTCCCATTCCTACCTCAAAAAATAAAAATCAATCAAAAGCAGCACTCTGAATCGATCACAGAAACAAAGTGGTAACCACCAGTTCAGTAACTGGTGCAAGCTCCAATCATGTCCTTTCTGAACCCAGTTTGTCACAACTGCAGAAGACAGCTCATTTCATGAGTTGCATGTAGAGACAGACCCACTGGTGGTAGATACAACTTGTTTTAATTTGCCGATACGAAAAGGAAAGAGCAGTTACAGAGGAGGGAAGAAGGAGACACTCAGAAAATGAAATGCTTGATGCCTGAATAAAACCATTATTGAACAAGGGACTAAATTAGCTCCTAATAAGATCCCGTGCCAAAGGGAGTGATGCAACTGGAGTGAATGAATCAGTCTTGCTCAATAAAAATCAAAGCCCTTTGTTTTCTTCCAAGCAGTTCTCACTCTCTGCCTTTACATGATAATCAATAGAGGCTGAATTTAGGGAATAGTGTCAGAGCCACGACTGCAGCCTCTAACATTAAAATCCATAGGGTTGCTGAGAGCATTAAAGCATCCAGAATGAAGTAAGTAAGAGCTTTTGAAGCTCGGAGAATCACCAGGCTTTTGAAGCTTAAGCCCTGTTTAGATTACTTTAGATTAAAGTGGGTCCAAAAGCTTCACCAATCAATACTATTTTTTTCTTCTTCTTAAAAGCACAGTTGATACAGAAGCAGATTTAATTAGATCTGCAAGACCCTGCCTGGAAGAGAGTCCTTTAGCATATAATGAGACAACTTGAAGCCAGAGGAGAGAATTTGGGAGAAGGCCTGGGGAAGCAGAGAGGCCAGCTTGTCAGGTTAGCTTTTTAAGAGTGTGCTTGCAGGAACTGCATAAAAATAATCCATTCATTTGGGAAGGTGGTGGGGAAAAACTAAAGAGCAAGGCAGAGAGAGCTGGTGCAGAAGGCAGTGGATAGGTTGCTGAGCAGAGCATCCCTTCACCATCGCGTAACACCTCTGCCCAAATATCTGCACTGACTGCCAATATGCCAGTGGTTCAAGTTTAAGGCTTTATTATTAGTATTTAAAGCCCTAAACAAACGGACGCGGGTGGTGCTGTGGGTTAAACCACAGAGCCTAGGACTTGCCGATCAGAAGGTCGGCGGTTCGAATCCCCGCAACGGGGTGAGCTCCCGTTGCTCGGTCCCTGCTCCTGCCAACCTAGCAGTTTGAAAGCACGTCAAAGAGCAAGTAGATAAATAGGTACCGCTCCGGCGGGAAGGTAAATGGCGTTTCCGTGTGCTGCTCTGGTTCGCCAGATGCGGCTTAGTCATGCTGGCAACATGACACAGAAGCTGTACACTGGCTCCCTCGGCCAATAAAGCGAGATGAGCGCTGTAACCCCAGAGTCATTCATGACTGGACCTAATGGTCAGGGTCCCTTTACCTTTTAAAGCCCTAAACAACTTGGAAGTAGGTTACCTGAGACTGCCTTCTCCCTTATAGGCCTGCCCTGTCACCAAAATCATATGAAGAGGCACCTGTGGCTAGCCGGGTAAGCAGAACCTTTAGCGTGGTGGCACCTGCCACCTGGAACACTTGCCCCTTGGAAATAAGGCATGCATTAACTCTGTTTTCAATGTATGCTGAAATCTGTTTCGCTCACCTAAGGATTTTCAGGTTAGTGATATTGGTTAGGACCACAGGAAGCTGCTTTGTTCTCCTTTAGACCATTGGTCCATCTAGCTCAGTAATGCTTGTTCTGACTGGCTGCAACTGTCACCGTGCTGTTAGGCAAGAAATATCCTGAGTGAGGAATTGACTGTTGTCTAAAGTATACACACAAGTTAGGAAAAGGCATGTCTATCAGTCCATGACCTCTCAGCTGCTCTTAGGTGTGTACCTGATAAGGCAGTTGTTGCAACAGAGAGGCCATGCCCCCGACCACGACGTATGTATCTCCCCTGTCTGAGCTGCATGCAATAATAATAAATAAAAATAAATTTTTATTTATATCCCGCCCTCCCCGGCCAAAGCCGGGCTCAGAGCGGCTAACAACAGTAAAAATAGCACAATTTACATAAAATCACGGTCAGTTAATTAAAATACATTCTAAAATCAATTCAGAATCAAATTAATGGCAACCATTGGGCTAGAGTTCTATGAGGATTACAGAAGGAGAGAGGGGACCAGACTGTTCCTTGGCCAAAGGCCTGGTGGAACAGCTCTGTCTTGCAGGCCCTGCGGAAAGATGTCAAGTCCCACAGGGCCCTAGTCTCTTGTGACAGAGCGTTCCACCAGATCAGGGCCACGGCCAAAGAAGCCCTGGCTCTGGTTGAGGCCTGGGATCTCCAATATGTTTTTATTTGAAGACTGTAAGGTCCTCCGTGGGACATACCAGGAGAGGCAGTCCTGTAGGTATGAGGGTCCTAGGCCGTATAGGGCTTTAAAGGTTAAAACCAGCACCTTAAACCTGATCCTGTACTCCACCAGGAGCCAGTGCAGCTGGTATAGCACCGGCTGAATGTGATCTCACAGCAAGGACCCCGTAAGGAATCTCACTGCGGCTTTCTGCACCCGCTGGAGTTTCTGGGTCAGTCTCAAGGGCAGCCCCGCGTAGAGCAAGCAGGTGGAGACTGTGTCTGCATGCAACCTGCTTCTGCCCCTCCCACTTCAATCCTCTTCTGGTCCTGGGAGACAGTGGAGCAGCAGAGGCAGGGGCAGGAGGAAGAGGTATGGAAGCTCTGACCTGTTTCTCCCTCCTCCTGCACCTGCTCTCCATTCTCCAATCCTGCAGCTTCTCCTGCCTCTTGTCTCCTGCCTGTTACAGGCTCCTCCAGGTTACTGATCCGTTCTTCCAAGTTAGTCTCCAACCCTCCCATTTTTTTGGATGTATCATCACCGAAGCAGTCAAGTACAACATTTTCCTGTTGCCTAGAAGGGACCCACAGGGGAATGTGGCTCCAGACAGGGAGGACTTCTTGTCATACCTGCTCTGGAGCCTTCTCCACTTGCATGTGACCAGGTAGATGGGTGTGACCCAAGCTGACCATGTAAAAGGGCCAGTTTCCCTTTTTCCATGTTCCCTTTTCGGACTTCTCTCTCAGACCTCCTCTTCTGGCTCTTGGCCAGCACATGGCTCATCCTTACAGAGGATGGAAGCCACAAGGTAGAAAGTTTGAGGTGTAGTTCAGACTTCTTTTCTCTGCAGAAGTAACTGTAACCACAAGATAAAGCCTGCCGTGAACTGAATGTAAGTAAAACTCTTACTTTTAAAGAAGACTGTCTTGTGTTATTATTATTCTAATAAGGAAATACTGTCATACCTCGGGTTACAGATGCTTCAGGTTGTATTTTTCTGGGTCACGGAGGCACTGAAACCCGGAAGTACCAGAATGAGTTACTTCCGGGTTTCGGCGGTCATGCATATGCGGAAGTGCTAAATTGTGCTTTGCGCATGTGCAGAAGTGCCAAATCGCAACCCGTGTGTGCACAGTGTGACGCGGCAGATAAAAAAGCCAATGCAATTCTGGGCTGCATCAATAGGAGTATAGCATCTAGATCAAGGGAAGTAATAGTGCCACTGTATTCTGCTCTGGTCAGACCTCACCTGGAGTACTGTGTCCAGTTCTGGGCACCACAGTTCAAGAAGGACACTGACAAACTGGAACGTGTCCAGAGGAGGGCAACCAAAATGGTCAAAGGCCTGGAAACGATGCCTTATGAGGAACGGCTAAGGGAGCTGGGCATGTTTAGCCTGGAGAAGAGGAGGTTAAGTGGTGATATGATAGCCATCTTCAAATATATAAAAGGATGTCACATAGAGGAGGGAGAAAGGTTGTTTTCTGCTGCTCCAGAGAAGCGGACACGGAGCAATGGTTCCAAACTACAAGAAAGAAGATTCCACCTAAACATTAGGAAGAACTTCCTGACAGTAAGAGCTGTTTGACAGTGGAATTTGCTGCCAAGGAGTGTGGTGGAGGCTTGACAACCATATGTCAGGAGTGCTCTGATGGTGTTTGCTGCTTGGCAGGGGGTTGGACTCGATGGCCCTTGTGGTCTCTTCCAACTCTATGATTCTATGATTCTATGAGATGCGGCGCTGCAGATTGCAAATGCTGCGGGTTGCGAATGTGACTCCCGCACGGATTGCGTTCGCAACCCAAGCGTCCACTGTAAAGGGGAAACTTACCAGGAAGAATCCAGACTGGACAAGCCAGATTGGATTGCTTAATTTAAAGGAGTCTAACGAATCATCAATTTGCTTCCAACAATCTGCAAGGGACTGTGCTCTGTTGCTCGCTCACTAACATAAGTGAGGATGGATAATATTTAAACAATATATCCTCTCTTACTTTCCTCAAGGTTCTTACACATTTTCCCGGTGCCCACTCATCAGTCTCCAGCCAGTCGTTGGCAGTAAGTATTCAGGGTGTCAGTCAGGGGACACAGTCCTAGCCAGAGATGTGGAGGACCAAAACTGGGAGCTTCTGCATGTGAAGATGTTCTCCCGCTGAGCTACAGCCCTTCACCAGTGCCTATACAGTATACAAATTAGCATTCACTGGGAAGCTGTGGAATTGTATTTTAAGCTGTATTCACATGATTTAATAATTTTAATTTATGAATCGCTCCCTGGGAAGTATCTTGAAGAAATGTTACAGTGCAATAAAAACATAGAGTTGGAAGAGACCCCACGGGTCATCTAGTCCATCTCCCTGCAATGCAGGAATCTTAACTAAAGCATCCATGGTAGGTGGCCATCCTACCTCTGCTTTCAAACTTCCAAGGAAGGAGAGTCCACCATCTTCCAAGGGAGTCCATTCCATTGTCTAACACCTCTTACCGTCAGAAAGTTTTTCCTGATGTTTAGTTGGAATCTCCTTTCTTGTCACTTGAAGCCATTGCTTCGAGTTCAACTCCCCAGAGCAGAAGAAAACAAGTTTGCTCCATCCTCCATGTGACAGCCCTTTAGATATTTGAAGATGGCTGTCGTATCTCCTCTCTCTCTCCTCTTTTCCAGGCTAAATATACCCAGCTCCTTCAACCGTTCCTCATAACGGCTTGATTTCCAGACCTTTTGTCATCTTGGTCGCATATATAACAATGGCATGCATGAAAACTGTTAAAACAATTACCTATTAAAAAATCAGATTCAAATCCAGGACAGATACTGACTTTGCTTTTTTAAAACAAACAAACAAACAAACAAACAAACAAACAAACAAACAAACAAACAAACCTCCACTTACAAGGTATGTTGAAAGAGAAAATTCTACAACATATGCTGCAAAAACAATAGAGATGGCGCCTGTCTGATGGGTACCGGGAGGGAGTTGCATAGGGTAGATGCTGTCACACTAATACAGAATCACATCTTTTTTATTCTTTTGTGCAGTGCTTTGGGAGTTTTAATATTAAAGTACTTTATAAGTATTTAAAATAAAATAAAAGTAATTCATAATCTACTGCCATACATTTTCAAAAGTTCACTGTTTGTCTGTTCTTTATGGCGCCTGAAGATATCATAACCAGATTTTGCATGATGGTTCCTGAGATCTTGCATTCCAATACCGCACAGAGGAGGGATGGGTAATTAATTCTCAAAGCACTTTTGCACACATTAGTTCCAAAACATTTGTTAAAAATACTCAAAGACCTGATTGCTGATGCCAGGTTATCAATTTGTCCTTTTGTCACAGCACTTATTTTTTTCATTTAACAGGATTTACAGGTATATCCCACTTAATCATCAAAACCTCTAAATGGTTTACTTAGGGACTTTCAATGCTGGCAGCCTGGCATGCTGCCTTTTTAATGTGAACCCATATTTTGTGTGGTTGGTTGTATACTTGCAAGGAGATTGTGGGTGGAATTCAGCAATTTACTTGATGCGTTGTTGTCACAGCACATGAATTTCACTGCAGCCAGATTTGAAGGGAGTAGCACGACAGTGCAAATTCTGCCTGCCCAGGAGAGTTAAATGTCTGAGCGATTAGCTGTTTCATTCATGGGAACATCAGCAAAAGCCTAACCTTTCCCCATTTGTTTACTTTCCTGGTTGAACAAAGACACAGAACAGGACCTCAAGAGGGTCTGGCATTTCAAGGGGTTAGACTCCAACTTCTTGAGGTTATGTAAGGCAATTCTCTTTTTTTAAAAAAATAATATTTATTAAAGTTTCAAAAAAGTTACATGAATAAAAAAATAAAAATAAAAGAAAAAGAAACAAAATATACAAAATACAAAAAAGTAAACACAGTTAAAAACAAGTCAACCTTTCCATATCTTAACTTTCAATTACTTGTTTCCCTGACCTCCTCACACCTCCCTTTTTTGTATTCTAGTTCAATTAGTTATTTCAGCAAATCCTTTCCATTTTTGCTTTTATCTTAATAATTTATAATAATATTTCTGTAGATAGTCTTTAAATTTCTTCCAATCTTCTTCTACCAACTCTTCTCCCTGGTCTCGGATTCTGCCAGTCATTTCCGCCAGCTCCATGTACTCCATCACCTTCATCTGCCATTCTTCCCGGGTGGGTAGCTCTTGTGTCTTCCAATACTTTGCGATGAGTATTCTTGCTGCTGTTGTGGCATACATAAAAAAAGTTCTATCCTTCTTTAACACCAATTGGCCGACCATGCCCAGGAGAAAGGCCTCTGGTTTCTTCAGGAAGGTATATTTAAATACCTTTTTCATTTCATTATAGATCATCTCCCAGAAAGCCTTAATCCTTGGGCACGTCCACCAAAGGTGAAAGAATGTACCTTCAGTCTCTTTACATTTCCAACATTTATTATCGAGCAAATGATATATTTTTGCGAGCTTGACTGGCGTCATGTACCACCTGTATATCATTTTCATAATATTCTCTCTGCAATTCTCCTCTCAGATAAGCATATGGTGGGAATATATCCACAATTCAGGCAGTAGGAACCGAGCGCTGCTCTGAATGCATGTGAAATGCACGAGAGAGCAGTGTGCTTATAATGCCATAGCAATGGTGGGTGTCGACATGTTGTTGTTGTTTAGTCGTTTAGTCGTGTCCGACTCTTCGTGACCCCATGGACCAGAGCACGCCAGGCACTCCTGTCTTCCACTGCCTCCCGCAGTTTGGTCAGACTCATGTTTGTAGCTTTGAGAACACTATCCAACCATCTCGTCCTCTGTTGTCTCCTTCTCCTTGTGCCCTCCATCTTTCCCAACATCAGGGTCTTTTCCAGGGAGTCTTCTCTTCTCATGAGGTGGCCAAAGTATTGGAGTCTCAGCTTCAGGATCTGTCCTTCCAGTGAGCACCCAGGGCTGATTTCCTTCAGAATGGATAAGTCTGATCTTCTTGCAGTCCATGGGACTCTCAAGAGTCTCCTCCAGCACCATAATTAAAAAGCATCCATTCTTCGGCGATCAGCCTTCTTTATGGTCCAGCTCTGACTTCCATACATCACTACTGGGAAAACCATAGCTTTAGCTATACGGACCTTTGTTGGCAAGGTGATGTCTCTGCTTTTTAAGATGCTGGGGTGTGGACATAGGAACTCCTCAAGTCAAGATCTGGATACCTCTCTAGCCTTTTGTTCAGTTGTTTTATTTATTTATTGCATTTATATCCCCCTCCCTTTTCTCCAAAGTGGTCACATGGTTCTCCGTCTCCTCATTTACAACAACCCTCTGAGGTAGGTTAGGTTGAGAGTCATTGACCAGCCTAAGTCACCCAGTGAGCTTCATGGCTCAGTGGGGATTTGAACTCAGATCTCCCAGATCCTAGTCTGACACATGTAACAACTACACCACACTGGCTCTCATGCAATAAATACCCATATATGCTTGCTCAAACAACACGGAAGGCCACTAGTACTGATTTCAGTGGCTTTTGATGGCCGGAGGCTATTGATCACACCTTTTAAACAGTGATGGAGCTAATGCAAGTACACTGCCTATGTTCATGCAGCTGTAGAGGAACAACCTCAAGTTGAAATGAATCCAGTAGAGAAAGAAAGAAAAAAGAAAGAAAGCTATTGCAGCTGATTCAAGCCTCTAAGAATATGCAGTTTACTTTGGGGTGGGGGTGGGGCTAGTACTAGCATGCTCTGTCCAAGTCCATGCATGCCATTTGATGCTCAATTTGTTTGTATGTATGCAAATAAAGAGATACTACTTAATCTTCATGCACAAGCTTTAAAAATCAATGAATTTAGTCTGTTGGATATCCAGGTTCAAAACGTCGCTCCGTCATGAGACTCACTAGTTGACCTTGTACCAGCCGCCCTCTTTCACATGGTCACTGGGTGGATGAGCTTGGCTATAGGGGCAGGCTCAAGACAATTTGCTGCCTAAGGTAAGAGACAAAATGGCACCTCCTCCCAATCCACACACAATAGATTGGTAGTTGAATCTTACTCCATCACTGGCAAATAGACAATGTCCTGCTCCACACTTGAGGGCAGTAAAGTAGCTAAGGAAGTATAGAGCAGGCAAACAGAGTTCTCTTCACTCCCTGGCCCTCAGAATCTGCCACCTGAGGCAGGTGTCTCATTCTGCCCAATGGTAGGGCCAGCTTTGTTGAATGCTAGAGTCAAGTGCCCAGGCCATATTCCTTTTTCCCCAGCTGTGCCCCCAATACCTGCTCTAAGTGGCAACAGTGCTGCCGGTTGACCTAGATCAGTGCTCCCCAACCTTTCTAATGCCGCGGACCGGTAAATGTTTGATAATTTTTCCGTGGCCCGCCTGTTTTGATTTAATAATTTTAATTTAATTGTATTTAAACATGCCTTCAAAATAAAATACAGCTACACCAAAAAATGAATATAAAGTGTTTTCTTTTATTTAACTCACTAGAATGCCAAATCAATGAGAACCCTGAGATTGTTTCTTTGCAACGAGACGGTTCCATCTGGGGGTAATAGGAGACAATGACACCTGAAGCGTGTTGCTTATGTCCAGTTTATTCCGTTGTTTTGTTTTGGTTGCTGTCACTGCAGAAAACCCCGCTTCACACAGATAGGTTGTTGGAAATGGCAATAGGGATTTAAGTGCTGCGGTGGCAATCTCAGGGTATTCTGCCATGACTTTAATCCAGAACATTGGCAGAGTTGTTGTCTTGAACGTAGTTTTAAGGCCACCGTCATTTGCAATCTCCAGCAGTTGTTTTTCTTCTTGCATAGACATGCTAGATTCGCCTGATTTGTTGGCAAATGGGTCGCGGATCCATTCCTTACCAGTTCGTGGGTCTTTTGTGGTTGGGAAGTAGCGCTCAAACTCTTTTAAAAGCAAAGACAGGTGATCGTGCACCAACTGGCAGAATGAATGTTCAAGCTCAGTCTCGCCTACAATCCCTGCTAATGTCTGAAACATGTCCAAAATGCCTCTGTTCACGCGCCGTCCCCACAACTCCAGTTTGGCTTTAAATGCAGCTACTTTGTCTGACAACTTGAAAACAGTTGTCATTTTCCCCTGAAGGCCCAGATTGAGTTCATTGAGTAGGCTGAATATGTCACACAGGTAAGCCAGTTTTGCAACCCATACCTTGTCACTGAAATGTGCTGCCAGCGGTGACTTCTTTTCTGAGAGAAATCTTTGCAATGGCTCTCGTAATTCAAATACTCTGGTTAGCGATTTTCCTCTGGATAACAATCTTATTTCTGTGTATAAGAGAAGGCATCTGTACTCTGCGTCCATCTCCTCACAAAGCTGCTCAAACAGGCGCGAGTTAAGTGCGTGTGCTTTGATGTGGTTAATAACTTTAACGACATCCATTAATACGCTGTTAAATTCCGGTGACATTTTTTGGCTTGCCAGCATTTCCCTGTGAATGAGACAATGCGTAGATTCACTCTCAGGTGCAACCTCCTTAATCCGAGCAGTTAAACCAGACAGTCGTCCGGTCATGGCAGCAGCTCCGTCTGTGCATATGCTGACACAAAAGGACCATTTCAGTTTTTCTGATATATAACCATCCAGTGACTTGAACAGATGTCACCTAAATCCGAATGTAAATCAAAAAACTATCAACGCAAAAATGTGATCAGTGTTTTAAATATATGACCAGTGTATCAAAATAACTGTGAAATATATATATAAATCACAAAAGATGACTGTGCCCCCTTTCAATACAGAGATGCCAGTGTTCCCCTTTCAATAGAGATGCCAGCGTGCCCCTTTCAACACAGAGATGCCAGCATGCCCCTTTCAACACAGAGATGCCCCAGCATTCCCCCTTTCAATACAGAGATCATCGCGCCATAGTGCTGAGTCTCCTCAATAGCAGAGAACCCCCGCCCCCCGCTCCGTGCACTTATGCCTGAACCCGCACAAACACATTCGACCCAGGAGTTGTTGACCTAAGTAAGTGCAATAGGCCTGGGTGAATGAGAGGGCATTCTAATAAAACCATTGCTGCTCCTCTTTCCATTTGATAATGCTGAGTCCCCCCCTCCGTGCACTTACCTCACGGTTGCGTCTCTTCAGTCCCCGCATCTCCGACCTCGAGTCCTCAGTCCTCCCGTGGCGCCTCCTCCTCGGCCAATGGCGTGAGGTTTGCCTTTCAGCCAATCAGGAAGCGGGAGGACCCGCTCCCTGATTGGCCAGGAGGAGCATCAGTGTAACAATAGCGAATTTTCATTCGCTATTGTCACACAATGGGCGGGCTTGAGAGGGCGCAATGCTCTGCGCCTCGGCCGCCCGCCACAGTAAAATGATTTGAAGTTCCTCGGGCGGCCCGGTGCCGATTGATCCATGGACTGGCACCGGTCTGCGGCCCGGGGGTTGGGGAACACTGACCTAGATCACCAGTTACCTAGATTAAAATAGGAGCCCTTATTGACACACAGAAGGCAAGGCCAGCAGTCTAATTTTACATCATCGTATCATGCTGATCTCTGTGACTTGTGTGATTCAAACCAAGGCCTATGCTCTGTATTTTTAAAGAGTGCCTCTGCGCAAAGTAGGAGAGGGCGAACGATTCAAGGATGCCCTGTGTGTTTTTGTTAATGTACCATTCGCTGTTTGCCTGCCCTGCTAAGTAAGCAGAAGTAAACACAGTCAATGCAGTTCCTGCAGAAACCTAACATTTTCACAATGGAAATCACACCGAAAGCAGGGTCAAAGCGGGTAGGGAAACCACTTTGTCATCTATTTTAAAAAGCCCACTCAGCATGGGATTGCAATAAATGATTAGTTACTTGCCTTTGCTGGTTATTAATACACTGACTCTACCAGGGAGAACATTTTGTGCTTTGATGAGCAATGAGACTGACATGCTCTCCAAATCAAACCTAGGAAGAGGGCTGGGGTCTCATCCTGTGTGTGTATTGTCTAATCAGCTAAAAACACAGGGAGCTAAGGTGGTGTTATGGCTCAGCAAAAAAAAAAAAAAAGGTGCAATTCAATGTCCCCATCAGCCACATGCATAGGAAAGCTACCCCCCCACCCCCACGTCAGATGCTAAAAATAAAAATCTCAAATAGTTTTAGAATTTTCGCTTTCTCCATATTGGCCAAGTTGAGTACTCCTTACTGAGGGCTAACTTCAGCCTGGGCTGGCCCTACCATTAGACAGAGTGAGTCAAGCAGCCAGGACTGGCCCATGACACTGAGCTGCCCGATCTGAAGGATAAGACAGCATTTTCATGTACAAGGGGCGACTGGCCTGGCAGTCAGACCTAATTTCAACACCAGTGGTGGAACAAGGGAAGAAGGGGTGGCATGCAGTCCTGTCTTGTAACACAAAAGTGGGGGACCTCAGAGCTGGTGGATAAAGGTGGCCCCCAAGTCTTTCTATCTGGCTTCTAGGGACTTCCCTGGACCACTCCTCCCTTCCACCATCTCTCCCCAGGCCACATCTGTCACCACCTGTATTTCACAGGGGCTGGCATGAACCCTTAAATTCTGATGACTCTTGCTTGCCTGGAGGGAGGAAAGTCTGCAGATATAGTGGCGAGCAGCCTGTGGCCTTCCGGAGACTGATAGACTCCATCTCCCATCAGCCCCAACCAACATGTCAGGGATGATGGGAGCTGTAGGCCAGCACCTGCTGTCCACAGCTTGGTCACTGCTGCTGTAAAAGCCAGTACAGGAGTCCATGAGTCCCTTCTTCCAAGCTGGCATCTTGAGTATCACACCATTTTTTTGGGAGGGGGGAGCGGGATTAGGAGAGCTGACTGGATTGGTAACTCCTAAAGCAGGCATAGGCATACTCAGCCTTCCAGATGTTTTGGGACTGCAATTCCCATCATCCCTAGCTAACAGGACCTGTGGTTAGGGATGATGGGAGTTGTAGCCCCAAAACATCTGGAGGGCCAAGTTTGCCTATGCCTATGCCTGACTTGACTTAGCAAATAAGCTTAATAATAAAATAAAGTACTTTGGACTTGTCTGAGCCAATCTGATGTCAACTTCCTAGTGCTTTGTCAGTGCAGGTCTTCTTGCTTCTGACTCAGCCAGATGGGTGGGGTACAAATAGTAGTAGTAGTAGTAGTAATAATAATAATAATAATAATACAGTGGTGCCTCGCAAGACGAAAAGAATCCGTTGCGCGAGTCTTCGTCTAGCGGTTTTTTCGTCTTGCGAAGCAAGCCCATTAGCGGCTTAGCGGTTTTAGCGGCTTAGAAAAAGGGGGGGAAAGGGGGGGGAAGTCAGAAAAACTCGCAAGACATTGTCGTCTTGCGAAGCACCTCCAAAACGGAAAACCCTTTCGTCTAGCGGGTTTTTCGTCTTGCGAGGCATTCGTCTTGCGGGGCACCACTGTAATAATAATGGAAACAGTGGGATATGGACAAGGCCCTCTTTGTGTTGGTATAGAAGCCTTTTGCATGGCCCTTGTTATTTATATATAGCTTTTTGACCCAAAGGCCCCCCAAGTGGTAAACAGCATATTAATACAAAATAATTTATTTGGACATGTTAATTATGAATGTATGACTGCAAGTGTATTAATCTTCTGAATCGGTGCCCGATTCTTAATGGTTAATCTGATACCAAACACTCTTAACTAAAGAAACTGGATACACTAAAGCAGCAGAGCAATGAGAAAAGCCAACTATGTAATGTCTTCAATTATGGTAATTCGTCAGCCCCTCTGGTAATATAATAATAATGAGGAAAGTGTATGGACGATGTCTAGGATGGTGAAAACAGAAGGCTCACACTTTTGTGAGTGAGCAACAACCCATTCAACAACACTTAAAAGTAAATTCATGAGAATAGCTAATTCATAGTCCAATACTTCAAAACCTCTTTTTCTCCAAAGGATTTATGATCAGGCAGGAGTTGCTTCCAGGCAATGCCATGTGAGTGCCAAGTCCAAGAAAGCTGGTAGTGATTGCCCAGAAATATGAACTACCTTCTCCTGCAGACTTGCTCAAAGCCAGTGGAGTTTAGTCATACACACCCAAGTCCAACCAATCTCAGGATTGCTGAGAAGGTAGAACAGGATGACCCTATGTTCATCTTCCAAAACTCCTTTCGAGAATAAATGTAATAAATGAAGAAAAACCATAGGAAGAGCCTGCTGTATCAAGTCAATGGCCCATCTCATCCAGTTCTCACAGTGGCCAACCAGATGTCTATGGCAAGAACATGGGCAGGACCTGATCCCAACAGTGCTCCCCACTTGTGACTCACAGCAACTGGTATTCAGAGGCAAAACATATCAACTGCAGCCAGCAGCCACCGATAGCCATATCCTACATGAAAAGTCTAAGGCAGAACAATTTCTTCAAACCCTCTTTGTTTAGGCTGCTTGAGAAAAGAAAAAAGCAGGTCCTGGGGTAATCCAAATTAAATAAGGATGTTTTAAATTGGGTAGCTTTTTCAGCAGCATTGCCAGCCTCAAACAAGGGCCGAGCAAAAAATATATATAAATGAATGAATGAAACAATAAAAGCCAACACCCGTAAGTGCAATTATTCAATTGATGCAACTCAGTAATTTTTATTGCAACTGGAAGACAATACATCACAGAAACTTTATGGTAGGTTTTGGGAAAGTGTTATTTACAATAATAACTGATGAAAGAGTTTGTCTTTGGCAATATGATTACACATCAAGAAACGTAAAATGCAAGTATGCCTCTAGATCAACGTTTTTTTCCTTGTATTTCTGGCTGATTGCACTTGCCTTTCGACTGCTCATTTAGGTAAACACAAATACAACTTAACATCACTGTTTATGCCCCCCATCACAGTTCTCATTTTATGTCAATGAAACTGGCAGTTCCATTTACCTAGTACAGCATTAAAAACAAAAACAAAAAAGGAATTAAAAAACAGAAACAAAAAAGAGAGGAAAAAATGGCTTATTGCTGTACTAAATTAATCTATTGGCCAATGAAGGTCTCATGACCCTAAAGCATTGATATTGTACTTATTGGTCTTTTGATTGCTTCATCACTTTTTTTTCCTGCAGAACAAAAGAAATATTTCAAAAATATTACAGAAAGAGTATAAAAATGTACAAGTTCATAATGCTTTTCATACACTCAGAAATCATTCCCTATCCCCATCCCTTCCAACATTTGACACCAAGGCAAACTGAAGTAGTGAGTGTGTATAATGCAGACGCGAAACCGGTAAAGCAAAAACAATTGTTTCCCCCAAATACTGGGTGCATTAGGGAAGGGCTTGGATATGAAAAACTTATCAATAAACTTTTTTCAAAAAGCACTAAGTTCTCACTCTGAACTGGAACCAGAGAAAGAAAATTATCAGCTTTCGAGCCACAGCCAGCAAAGTCACATCATACAAAACATACCAGTCATATCAGAAGTCTGAATTCAGTAAAAGGGCAGAGAGTTCTCATGGTCATTTCAATAACACCCTAATCCAACTTCTGCATGCAGATCCTGAGCGCTACATGAAATCATGTGTGCAAGTACATCATTCTCCTTCCCAGTCCAATAGCCTGGACAGCACTTGTGTGTCACCCCCCCCTTTTTTTTAAAGCTGAAATCCTTTCAGTTGGCTGTTTGTGGGGAGCTTACTTGCTTCCAACAAAAAAGTTGATGGATGCGATTCCAACCTTCTTAAAAAGTCTACATGTCCAAAGCCCTGGTTCTCTTGTACCCACTCTGTTGAAGCCAAGGTCTTAAGTAGAGTTCCTAGAACTACTAATTATAATTTCTCAAGTTTCTCCCCTGTACTCACTAGAAATAAAATGCAGTGCAACTTGATAGCATGTGCATCTACAAGGAAGTCTGTATTAAACCACTTTTGTGGTTTTAAACGTAGACCAATGAAGCACAACATCATAGACAGATGCCTGGTTCACATATGTAAAAATCTATGGTTTGGTGCGAGGTGGACAAACTTCTACAAACTCCTCCTCCTGCATAGCCAAGAGGAGATTTTCTTCCAAGTTTAAATTAGCTTTCCAAGAAGCTTGATTTAGCATTATGTTCAAAATGGGGGATTGTGCTGTACAACAAACAACGGTTAGTTAAACAAGCCAGCTTCATAACTCACAGTTTAAAGTTGACTTGTTTGGCCATTAACCAATGTTCTAAACCATGATCCTCCATTTATCTATTAACAAGGAAGAGAGGGGAGTGTGTAAGGCTGTCACTTCTCTCAGGTTCATGGAAGCATTAAACCATGGTTTATCGTTGCATGTGCTAAGTTTACTCACTTTCGGTTTTGGTTTCTAGTCAGCAAGGCAAGTGGCTGCTTGCTGAGTTATAGGATTGCGTGGTCGTAGTTAACATTGTAAAATCAACCCACTGATTCTGAACTTTCATTCCAGAAAAAAAAGAGCATCAAAAAGGTTGCGCGTATCCCTACCAAAAATGCTTCCCCTCCTGGTTTGAGGCTGATTACTACAATCAAAGATACGGGGTATGAACAGATGCGATGAGAAAAGTTCATACGAACCACACAGACTATTGCGTAAATATGTTTTTTCTAAATTCAGTTAATACAAAGCCTACACCAAAAACGATAAATTGATTTATGTGTTCTGCAAAGGAAAAGTAAACTGGGTCTTGTTAACAGCATCTTTTTATTCCCTACAATAGAAAGCAAAGAGACATTGGATGTTGGCAGAAGATTATCACTGTAGCAAAATGTTAAAAGTATATTACATATGTAGTATAATAAGGTTATTTAAATTAGATCACAGTGCTGCATTTATGTGCATAACAGTGTTTTACATATTATAGGGAGAGCTGGCAAGAACACTCACAGACTTGACTATGAATGAGCCTGGTCTCAGGTGGAAGAATACTTTTTAAAAATGGTAACAAACAAACATGGGCATAACAACAAAACTATTAGCTGGGCAGCTTACTGAAGTCAATTGCCTAATTTTACTTATTAATGGCAAAACCTAATCACTTTTTGCAGGTTATCCAGAGCCAAATAATCTCCTGGCATAAACTGGTAGTGCACCCTTTGTTTTTAACAGTAGTTCCTTCATTTAATGTAGGAAGGTACCTGGGCTCTCTAATCACCCTCCTATCCTTCAGTTTGAAGGCAGATGGTCAGAATGAGTGGGAAAACCACCTGGTAAATAACTGAGAATTGAATAGCCAATGGCACTGATCACCACCATTTGGCCTGTAGCATTTTACAGATGTTACTGCCATCTTGCCAAGCCACCCAAGACCACATGCAAATGTAACGCAGCAAGGGCAATGCATGCCACAAGCTCGGAGCGAATATTTGTGCCCAGCAAGCCTCAACAGCCACCCCATGGTTCACAAGCTCTGCCCCACTACATTGAGATTATACACTACATTATGCCTGCCATGTACTGGGGTTATGTTTAGTTTGGACAAAGGATGTGCCTGCATCAGCCCCAATCCAGACCATTTCACCATGCACATGAACTTGTGTGCAAGCTGATGCAAAGTTCATTTGCTTCTGTGTTGGGGACAGCTCAAAGTGTGCAAAACACACACACACCTTTGACCACTAAAGAAGTGAATGAGAGAGCCCTTGATTCACTGGTGTAGCAGCAGTTCTATCACTGATTTGCTCTTTGAGGAGGATCTGAAAACATGTTGAGAGGCACAAGCTTGTTGAAAGCAGCCAGCGTCAGGTTGGCTGTCAGAAAGGTTTGCAGAGAACTGCTTGTGCATCTGTTAACGTGGATGATAAACAGACTGTGAGATAAACGTAAGCGAACCTGGAAAGACTGGTGGCATACATTAAACATTTTCTTATTTTAAAGGCTTTACCCAAGTGCCCGAGTACTTTGGAAGCTACTTAAGAGAAACTGGATGCACCTGCCCCAAACCTGTATTCAGCCACAGTGAATGGGCAGAGCATCCTCATCACTGCTCAAAGAATGGCCAGCTTAGCAAGGACCTCCGTACCCCATCTATGCATCCTGAAGACCTTCTGAGATGTTATCCAGTTTCAAACTAACTGAAGGTCTAGATAGAGGAAGAATGCAGCTGAGCAGGGCCTGAATCTTCTGAGGCATGAGTTAAGTGCTCCAAGACAGAGCAAATACTTCTCAGCCTCCCATGGGAGTCAAGGACTTACTGGACTGTTGTTCTGTACAGTACAAGAGGCCAGGTTGCTCACCTGCCTAGTGCTAGCTCGGATCCTGCAATGCAAGGTCCATGAGTCCTCTGCATGTTACCTCTTCCAGCTTCCTCTCACCCTGCTTGGCCTGCTAAGTCCATGGCCCTCAGGAGGTGCTTACATGAAGTCCTTATATCAGAAAATGCTCTGGGCTTGTGCGGTGTCTGGATCATGCCCACAAGTCTTCAGCACCGAAGCTATGATCACATTTTACATCCAACTTTATGAAAAACCCTCAATTACAGGTAATTTCCACAGTAAAATGGTCATACACAAAACAGGACAAATTTGTGTATAAAATTCGTAAGTTGTCATGAATTCTGTGACTTCAGATTTTTCTTGTTAAAAAAAAAATTCCCATCTAAATTCCAACAAATAATCAAGTATTTCCAAAATAGTATTTCCAAAACAAACACTCCCTCTGTGCACTGTTTTCAAAATGGATGTGGCACACAGGTAAGAAGCTCAAGAAGTGTGGAGGAAACGATCCACCATGTGCTGAATGGAAGTAAGCACATCCCTGCAGCTGAAGTCTATATAATTGGACCCAACTGCTTTAATCCACTTTTGGCATCAAAGTGAGAAGTTGGCACTGTAGGGCCTAACACTGGAGTTTGTATAAAAGATGACAGTTTATTGGAGGTGGCTGTGCAAGAGACAAGCCAAGCTTTCATCGGATCTTCTCCATTTCAAAACCATTACTAATAGGAATTAGGTACTTAATTGGAATACTTAAATGAGACATCCTTTGCCTCCAAGAAAAGGTAACATGACATCTTTTGCAAAAAGATCATCTGCAATTGCTTTCTGTACAGTGATGATTAAAGGAAGCACCCAGCACAATTTTTTTACTCAAGCTATGACCCATAGGTGGTCAATAGATGGGGCATGACTCATCTAAGTGTAAGGAGTGCCTAGGTCTCTGTGGCTTTTAGTAGGAAAGTGGAGGATATACTTTAATTTCAGTGGGAAAGCTATGGGACCAATTGATGAACTTTGGCTTAATTGTGCCTCATCTGTTGAACAGTGCTCCTTCATTCCTGTAAGCAATGAGTCATATCAGAACTGCTCTTTCCTGTTTATGAAACACTCTATCTGAAGATTATTGCTGTAGTATATTAGCTACTGATGTAAACACTGTGTTTCCCACCCTCCCTATATATTGCCCTGAACATTGTAGGCCGGCCACAGCTGAGGTCTGGTACTACTCACAGGATGATTAGCATAGCAATGAATCCCAAAACTAGATAGAAGGAAAAGTATGTTGTGGACACAAAAACAGGGATTTGAACATTTGGCTCTACATCACCTGCAAAAGCTTCCAAGCCGCAAGTCTTTGGGTGCCTGATTCATGTACAGATATCCTTATGGAACCTGAATCCCCATGGTGGAATTGAAGTTTGGGTTGTTGTTGTTTTTATTTTTTAAGTACTGTCCAATTAGATTTTTTAATTGTTTTGTGGACCATTCTTACCAGAAAGAAGGTAAATGGTAAAACAGTCCATCAAAATGCAAGGGGAAAAGCATTTTTGTACACAAAACATCCGTGCTAGCAATGGTGGAGTATCTATTGCAAAGGAACCACTGGAGAAAAGGAAGTTGTTCTGGGTTTACACTGGTGTTGCTAAGCAAAATGTATGATTAGCATGCCTCCATGTCAAAGAAGTGTAAGGCAGACTACAGCAGTCTTTGCCAACCTTGTGCCCCCCAGCTGTTTTGGACTAAAGACTCCCATCAGCCCCAAAGGGCACCAGAGGGTGAAGAGGGACACATGCGTGATTTAAAATGTGTTTAAGGCATGATGTTTCTTCTAAACAAGCCTCATTAAGCCTCATTCAAACCTCACGGAAAGGAAGGCAGATGCGCAAGACTTGCACAGCCACCATATTTTTTTAACTTGTGCAGAGGATGGGCCTGAGGGGTTTTCCCTATTTAGAGGACAAGCAGGTGCAATGACACTTGAATTTGTAATTCAGCTTGCAGTGCACCTTTTGGATGTCCATGGTTTACAGATGTATTTACTGGGACGGGGTGTGCATGTGTGTGTGTGCGCAGGCAGACCAGATGTAGCAATGTGACATAAATCTACAGCTGCAATCTTCACTCCCCCCCCCCCATGGCTTAGGTAAAGACTTTCTGCATTGAGGACTGACCCAGTACAAAGCCAGAATTCCGGTCAATTCCAAGATTTAGTTTCTAGACAATGAGCAATAAAGAAAGAATTTCTTCAGCATGCTACACTCCACTGGTTGTCTATATAGGCTACAGGGCTGATTCGAGCATGGAAATATTGGCATAATCAATACTAATCAGAATTAAGAACCATTCCCATTTTTGTCTTATGGCTCATGGTGGAATATCTTTTTAATTCCACTAAAGAGGCTACCACATCTTTTTACTATTAAAATTTTGCTCATGCTTGGTAGAACTCCATGGCAATTAAAAGAAACAGGCATATGGCACTCTAGTTCAGAGAGAAAACCCTTAAATTGATTGACATGGTTTCTTTTCTCTTTAGGCAAGTGTTACCTCCCCCCTTCTTTTGGCAGACGCGGACGTATTGAGAGAACTGGTAACACATAGGCTGAACTTGCTGATGGACCTGCATCATTCCAAGCCTGATTCGACACTCCCAGTATTTCACAGGTCTGTTGGCATGAGCGTCTAACTCATACTGTATGCATTTTCTCGAATATCCAAGCCTGCAAAGCGGAATTCCCCAAGATGCTTTCAGCATTTCCTGCCAAAGCCCAACACAAGGCAAAAACCCTGAGCGCCAAAACAGCAAACAACACGACTTCTGTTCAGTGTAAAGCTGTATTCAGTCTACCTACAGGTCTGGAACCCAAAGAGCCTCTTACACACGCCGAATCCGCTCCATAGAGAGGTTGCCAATTTCTCTTTCTGGCTGTAACCTGTTGTGCTGTTCTAGGAGCACCCCATTTTTCCTAATGGTGATCCACAGCTAGGATGGTGGACCCCTAGAGACCTGGTCCATGTGCCAAGCCATGGATCACAGCCTATAGGACTGGAAGTCCCAGGATTATGGCCTTTGATACCATTGCAACTGAAAAAGAAAAGATCAGTCGGAAGAGGTTGCCTTATTGCAAAGCCTTCAATCTGCTAATGGAGCCATCACCCCAAACCAAGTATGGCTGTAAACAGAACATGTCTTCAGCATGCATCTCTTAAATCGCCCCAATGAACTCAAACCAAAGCCCTTTCATTACTTGTTTCCTAACTGGCAGATGAGCAGATCTGCGTGGTCATCGTCTTCCCCCAAATCAAATGGCCAAGTTTTCCCCACCGTTCACAATTCAGTGTCTTCCACCGTCTTCCTTAAATCATACACACTCACTACTTGCCTTGCCCTCGAAATTATTGCGTAATGTTTTAATACATGTAAAGACAAAGAAAGGACAAACGTGTTCAAAAAACAGAGAAGTAGGGGAAGGGGGCTGAATGTGCAGACAAGGCAATATAATTCAACCATCCAAGCCCTACCCGAGCATGAAGTTTTATTTTTAATATTGCAGAGTAAGTTCCCCAACAGTCAGTATTTATCCCTGAAAAAGGTTAAACCTTAAAAAACACCTGCTTCCAAAAAAAAAGGAAAAAGGGAAAAAAAGAGGAAAAAACAAAAACCCAAAAAACAAACTAAGCCTAAGGGCTTAAAAATTAGAGGCATAGCCTTTTTTCTATTTTTCTATATTTATATGAAAATAATTCATGCTTCATGCTAAATACATTATTTACCTTACAAGAACTTTTGTTATCTTTGAATTAATAAAAGGGGTTTGTTTTTATTATTATTTTGTACTCCGAGTCCCTCCCAGAAAGGAATCCATGCAATGTGGATCAGAATTTTCAGCTGGTTGCAGTGGTTAAAACTGGAAATATATTGTCATTTTTTGCACAGATGAATCCTGACTGACCTTAACTGGGTACCTCATTTTGAGGAGCACAATTTCTTTATATTTTTGCCTAGCCAACATGGATTTTATTTTTTGGAAAGAATAAAAAAGCAATATAATACTAATGGCAGGTTTTGTAGCATTTCCCCCCTAGTGAGATCAAATCTTTGTGACTCCTAGAAAAGGTTTTCTCATTTTGATCCTCCTTAAATATCTACTCATAATTTTCTTCAGATTTGATTGCTTTTCACTCAGGCAGTTAAAAACTCATAGCTTGTTTTCCCATAATATTTTTGCAGGCAGTGCCAATCTTCAGGCTTATGGCTTTTTATAAAACATTCTTTTAATTTAAATATAGAAGACAATTAATTGATTAAAGAATATCACTAGTCCCCCTCCCCCTCCACCCCTTCCTCTTTATTTCACTGAAACTCATTGCATACACAGTTCAGTATTCCATAATTTATAAATTAAGTCTTCACATTTTGAGCCATATACAGTACATGAAGCACTAATAGATCATTACTGTATGAGCAGCTGTCATTAGTGGCTATTCCAAGATTTCTATGGCACAAACGCAAGCAAATGCCACTATATATGATCCTTGGTACTGAGGATATTGTGTGTGCCTCTTGACTTCCCCCAAATCTCTAGACACATCACACACAAACCCAATCATAAGGCCTTTTTTCCACTTTCAATTCTTACAGCCTGGCCTGAACGATTTCCAAATTATCCAATTTCTTTTAGGTTATAAGAGATTTCCAAATGCCGAATTTTTATTCCTCTCACATTAACTGGTGACGTCACAGCATATTCAACCATGCATTTCTGACAAAGCTGGAGAAAGCAATGGCAATTTTGGCTTTTACTTTCTTTCTTTTTTTTGTCTTCATGTAATGAAAAGCTTTTGTAAAATTAGTTGAGTATCAGTATGAGTTCTATGGCTTCCATCTCCTTTAAAAAATTTAAAAACAAAAAAAATCTCAAGGGTTCGAAAAAAAGAAAACACACACACAAAAAAAAGAAGAAGAGGAGGAGGAGGGGGTGAAAGAAAAGAAAAACGAAACAAAGAAAATATTTGTTGATATTGCCACAAATCATTAGAATTCACCTGACGTGCTGAAACGAAATTGTTTTATAAGTTCAATCAATGGATTTGTTCTCGTTTTTCGTGGTGTCCTTTTGCTCTTTCTGCCCCTTTGCCGTCCGATTGGTGATGTTGTTCAAACAAGACCGTATTCCCGCCAAGTGCAGGAGCGATCCGGCTGCTTCTTTCATCTCCTCGTCGTCGCTCTCGGGGGGTTTCTCCGTACGCCTCTTTTTAAGAGGCAGCGTGTCACTCGGTACTTTTTTTGCCTTCAGCAAATGCTGACGTTTCTTGTGCTGAGAGGCGTAGCCACTATCAGCTAAAGAATCCTTGGTCTCTTTCCGGCTCTGCCTTTTGTCCTCCTCTTCCGCTTCGCTATGGCTCTCGTGGCTGTGGAAGCTGCCCTCGCTGCCCTCGCTACTGTCCCGGCTGCCTTTAGTGACAAACTCGTAATGGTCGTCGGCGGAGGAAGAGGAAATGGAGTCACTCGTGGGCGACGTGCTCCGGTGGTTGGAAGATTTGGCACTGCTATAGTTGTGGTCCTCCTTTGGGTCGCCACTCACCACCGGGGAGCCGCAGGACTGCTCGCTGTCTGTCCGCATCCGGCAGTTTGAGATTCCATTCCTGGAGGAGGGAGGAGAAGGAAACACACAATCAAATCAAATTCCCCTATAAAACTGTATTTTTCAAGAGAAAACTGCTTTACTTCCGGGTTTTTCCACTCGCGCATGCACAGTCAAAATGACGTCACGCGCACGCGCAGACTCATCTTACGTTCGCTTCAAGATGCGAACGGGGCTCCGGAACAGATCCCATTCGCATCCAGAGGTACCACTGTATAGCCAAACCTAACATTTTAAAGGCCAAGGCTGATGGCCATGCACCATAAAAAGTGGCTGTAAAATGGAGTGCCCGCCCCCCCAGCACTCACTTCCAGTTGGGTAAAATGTCTAATCTGGGCCTCACTGTAGATCGTAGGGAAAGTACAGTCATGGCCTGCGGCAGCTGCAGTAGGCAACACAATCTTGCTGGCCAGTGGGGCCATGAGATGTTAGAGCGTATTTAAAATTATGGAAAATGAATAATTTAACTGGCTTTACAAATCCATCAACCATCAAATTTACTGAAACTTTGGTTGATTTATCTATGGGTATCTTCCTTATCTAAGTATCAATTGATGGAGGCAAGTTGATGCATTTTGATTGGTTGGGCTGAGACTGAGGAGCACACATTTCTTTTTTGAAGTCATTTTATTATTATTTTGGTGCATAGTTATAGTACGGAAAATATTAATACGGACCTTATCTTCTAACAATGAGTGGTAGATGTTTGCATACCTGTCAAGTGCCCCAGAAAAAAGGGTCATCCCATGTTTTCACAAGAGATTGTGACGGCCATTTTAGGTGCCAAAAGCACCCCCCCAAAGTACTTTTTCAGGGCTGTGATCTTGTGCGGTGCCCCAAAACGTGCATTTTTGGGTGTGGGACGGGAGTGAGATGTGTGTCATGTGACTCACCCAGGAGTGTGGCCCGTAAGACGCACACCCCAGTTGTGGGTCTGAAGGATGGGGTGCATTTGTTACTAAATGGCAAATTCTCACACTTACCTCAAAAGCCTTGAAAAATTAACTACTTTGAAGCTATCATAGTATGCAAATTTATTTAAATTAACCAACTGCTTGATTATAATGTAAATCAATTAACTGAAATAAAAACACATTTAATCAGCTGGCTGAATTGAAAGTTCAGTGCCTAGCCTTTTCATGTTACTGAGTCTTTTACACAGTTTCAAGATCATTTGGACCATTTAAGAATGCCAGAATTTGCAAACAAATTAAGCCCGCATACTTAGTAGCAGAAGTACTGTGACATTTCTACCCTACCCTTCCTCCAATGAGCTCACAGCAGTATACCGTATACAAGAAACTTGCCCCATATTCTTTGTTTGCTGTAATCCTGGCTCAATATTACTCTGTGAGTTCTATGGCCAGGTGGGCATTTGAACCTCACCTGAGCATCTTTGCTTCTAGTCTGGTACTTAAACCTCCGCACCACACTGATTTGGTTTAGAGATGATTCAGTCCCAGTGAAATCTACTGAATGTGTGCTAAAATCAGCCTAAGTTATAATAACTGCTATTTAACTGGGTTGTGGATCAAGGTTCTGGAGATATTTTGAAAAGCAACTGCCACTCAGGTGTTAAAACTTTTTGCCCCCACAAAAAAGTACCTACTTCAACAGGGCAGATCAGATCAGATTGCTACACAAAACATGTCAACACAACAGCACTAAAGTTACAGGGTAACTACTGCATTCTAATAAACCATCTGTTGGCCCCAATACCAGACTGCATATGTAGGAACACACAAATATTCCTGGGTTTTTTGTTACTTGTTGCACAATTTTAGGCCACCTTTCAGGGTAGATACCCTCCCATGATGGCTCACGATAAATAAAATTCAAAACAAGAAAAACAGATAAAATCGAATCAATGCAGTATAGTGTCATGTGCTTTTTGCATCTTGTTTGGGGAGGAGGGGTGCTTGAAGATTCAGCCACATTTCTGTCCAAACACATCACGTGCAGGACTGTGAGGGGAAAATGTTATATACTGTCACAGGGGATTTTCCATAGCATATGGAGAACAGTCTATTATTTACACAAGAACAGGGAAGTCTGAACAGAAAAAAGTAATAATAAGGGAATTTTAAAAAATAAAACTGACAAATGTACTTTGTATTGTATTTTTGCTATACAACACACTAAGATATAAAGAAGTACTCTGCAGTCATTTTGTCATTTAGCCACATTCTGGGGAAAATATGGATTCTAGCTTACAGTGAGGGGGGAAAGTATTTGATCCCCTGCTAAATTTGCCCCTTTGCCCTCTGATGAAGAAATGACCAGTCCATAGTTGTAATGGTAGGTTTAATGTAGCTGTGAGAGACAGAATAGCAACAAGAAAACCCCCAGAAACCCAGAAGACAAAAGTCAGAGATTGATGTGCATTATAATGAGTGAAATAAGTATTTGATCTCTCACCGCTACAACAAACCTACCATTAAAATTATGGACTGGTCATTTCTTTGTCAGAGGACAAACAGACAAATTTAGCAGGGGATCAAATACTTCTTCCCCTCGCTGTATTACGAGGGTCGTCGCAACTGCAAATTTTTTAGTATGAGGCATCCTGCAAATACTACTTTTATAGTTGAGCTATATATTAAGGCAAGACCATTTCCTTTTTTCAGGTAGAGATGACCATTCCATTTTGGATCAGGGTCACTTTTGCATGTTTCATTCTGTCTAATTTCGCTTCTGCATCAATCTGTAATTTGTGAAACAATTCTTCTCAATATTAATCCAAGATTAATAGTGGTAGACCTTGGGGTCTCAAATTTGCAAAGCCAAAAATCTGGCACCCCCCGCCTTCCATTCTACATCACTGTTGCAGCGCCCTCTGTGGTGCCCCTCGAGGCTCTGTGCCCAGTGCAACTGAACCAGTCGCACTCCCCCAAATCCGCCTCTGTGCATATCTAAATAAATATTTGATTTTTCCAAATTTCTGAGAACTACAAAAGAGAAGTGCTAAATCCAGTGGCCAGCAAAAGTGTGATGTGCATATTATCATAAGAGGCATAAAATGAATAAAATTTCTTATAGGAACATGCAAAGACAGATTCCCTCAAACTTCCAGAGCTACAGGTATTAACTGTAGGGCTCCTTGACACAACTGGGTTTCCACTGCTGCATAAAACACTAATACAAAATAATCATTAAGGACCTGTTGATACTTCATTTTAACTCAAAGGGATTGTCCTGAAGTACACTGGAGAATATACGTTCGCTCTTATGTCAGTTTAATAAAGTGAGGTCCTATGATTTACAAGTGCCCTTAATTCTGCCCTCCTTGATTCTCAGACTGTATGACTAATCAGTGAAGCACTGAAAATGCAAAGCGTTTCGATGACACTTGAGAGAAGCCACTCCAGGTCTTAATATCATCTTCCGCGGAAGTGATGTTTAAGACCATCAGAAGTGGTCATTAGGTCAGATTTCAGGCTGGATCTACCAATCTTGTATCTGGCTTCAGCCATTATGATAGACCATAGGGCAGCCTCCCTCAGCCTGGTCCCTCTAGATGTTTTGCACTTCAACTTCCATCAGCCCCAGCCAGGACCACGCTGGGGAAGGCTATCATGGAGCAACAGCATAAGAAGCCAGGAGAAAAGGTGAGAAGAATCCATTCCAAGGGTGGGTTATCCATTGGCCCTCCAGTTGTGACTAAACTACAACTCCCATCATCCCTGGTCACTGACCATGCCTGCTGAGGCTGATGGGAGCTGTAGTTCAGCAACATCTAGAGGGCCAAAAGTTCCCCAACACCTGATCCATTCCTTGCAAAATACTTATAGGGACTGAGACAACAACAAACATTTCCTCGAATCATCTTAATAAACAGACAGTGCTGAACCTGTTCTTAGTGGTGAAACACAAAAATATTTTCAAGGAGAAATAAGTGAAGAAAGCATTTTGCACAATCTGGAAATATGGTGCTTTGTAGTTTGTTGTGGGAGGGGGGAGGAAAAGAGGGACAAGGAACTTGGCAGAGGGGGTATCACCCTTGCTTTTTTGTACCCTACCAGCAGGGGCACTTTGGGGGTAGACTCCAGGGGTCCCCAAGCCCTGTGTTTTACACTGAGCCTCACATTTTTTAAAAAAACTTTGCTTAGGGCTAGGTAAGTTGCAATACAGTGGTACCTCGCAAGACGAATGCCTCGTAAGACGAAAAACTCGCAAGACGAAAGAGTTTTTCGTTTTTTGAGTTGCTTCGGATTTCCCTATGGGCTTGCTTCACAAGACGAAAACGTCTTGCAAGTTTGTTTCCTTTGTCTTGCAAGTTTGTTTCCTTTTTCTTAAAACCGTGCATTCAGGGGGTGCAGTTGCGACTTGACTTTGAGGAGCAACTCATAGCACACGGTGTGGTAGCCTTTTTTGAGGTTTTTGAAGACTTTGGTGATTTTTGAAGCTTTTCCAAAATCCGTGCTTCGCAAGGCGAAAAAAATCGCAAGACGAAAAAACTCGCAGAACGAATTAATTTCGTCTTGCGAGGTACCACTGTACAGTGGTGCCCCGCAAGACGAAAAGCCCGCTAGACGAAAGGGTTTTCCGTTTTTCGAGGCGCTTCGCAAGATGAATTTCCCTATGGGCTTGCTTCGTAAGACGAAAACTTCTTGCAAGTCTTATGAGTTTTTTCCCTTTCCCCCCCTTTTTCTAAGCCGCTAATAGCCGCTTAGCCGCTAATAGCGCTAATCCGCTAATAGGGATACTTCGCAAGACGAAAAAACCGCTAGACAAAGAGACTCGCAGAACGGATTATTTTCGTCTTGCGAGGCACCACTGTACGTAACTCTAGCAAGACCACAGACACGAATCATATTACTCAGTGCAGAAGCCAGGCTTTATATTGGGGGGGGGGCAGGCTTTATGTTATGGGGCAGAACCTCAGTTAGTTAAGTACTTTTTATTTATTTACTTCATGGGGGGGGGAGCTGCCCCCTGCCCCCTTGGCTACACCTATGCCTGTGCTTTAAGTCTTTTTTTAAGTATGTAGCAAAAGTACTGCCTTATTCTACACGAGCTCGATCTAGATCTTTTTGAAACCAGTGATATATTTAGCCATCCAATGGTAGTGAACTGCCCAAGTTGAATATATGCACGCACAACTTTAAAAATGAAACTGAACTCTAATTGGCTTACAATGAGCTAAAACAATAAAGATTTGTATGAGAAAACACCTGATTTCTTTGCTTTGAATCTGTATTAATTATAGCTGTGTCTCAGCACACCAAACTATGGCTTGTATTCAACAAAGTTGTCCTATTTAGCACAGGATTTCTACCTGTGCAACAGGACTTCCCCGCTCTCTCTCTTTCTCCTCTCCTGCACAGCTTCTGAGCATCCCATTTTGATCCAGAGGGTTGGGGTGAGCTAGGAAAGGATGCAGTATGAGTCTGAGGCTCGCAGCTGCTCATACACTTTACATTTAACCGTGGTGTCACCATTTGCCACAAAGAAACTTCTATTAGTTATCATGTTAAGCTTTTGAAATGATAAAACCAAAAATAAACACGTATGAGAAGCTGGCAAGATTGCAAAGACCTTTCTTTTCCTGAGAGAGACGAATGTTAAAAAAACAAACCACAAGTTGCCACCTCCCCTTCCAAATTTCCATCCTTTCTTGCTCAATAACATTTTTTTCCCTTGGACATTAGGAGGTAGTTTATGATCCATAAATTATATGCAGAACCCAGCAGGAGGGGAAAAGACAAAGACAAAGCTCTTTCAATTATTAATAGCTAAATGCAATGTCATTCATGATTGTGCAGCACGCCAGATGCATTCACTCTGAGACGGTGTCACCACTGCAGGGGTTGTCATTATACGATGCCAAGTGCTTTAGAGAAGAAGTCATCCATATTCAAAACAATGGTATGGTGCATTTAAAACCAGCTCCTTAAAACCATTCATTAAGGAAGAAGCACGTGACGCCCTTTGAAGTGGCAGATTTCTTGGTTTTTAAGCCAAAATGGTACGTTTTGAAGATGATGCTCCAGATCAGCACAATTTAGGGGAAAGACTTAAGTGACTTGGGTCATCATTATTATTTTTTTGCCTTTACTAGTTCTGGCAATTGCTGAATTAATGCGACGCAGTCAAGAGGATGTGCCACTGAGGCTTTGCACGACACTTGGCAAGAACACTCTTGCTCCGAGGGAGTCGAGGGAGTGAAGAGATTGAGCACAATAGGTGGGAAGTTGCACAGCATGGCAGACTCTGTGTAAGAGAGAACATATCCAGCTTTGCAAGCCAATCAGTGCCTACCATATTTTAATTTTACTGAACTTGTTTAGATGGTAAGGGGTGTGTGTATGTGTTTATAGAAGCAAACCAGGTTGCCTCCTCATATCCAAAACTGCAGATGGATAACTGAGGTGAAACATATACTAGTCTACAGATTTGTGAACAAACCATTAACAGTCAATGGGCAACCCACCCTGATCTAAGTTGCTAAGAGAGCCCTGGGAAGCTGCTTCCCTTCTGCCAACCCTATGGAGGTCCACTCCCCTCTCAACTCTCTCCCACTGGGCTAGGCAGATGAGGAGCACAGATAGCAAGGGCCACCTGTTTAGCCCGACAGGAGAAGAACATGGGGTGCCTCCACTAACGGCATTAGCAATCTGCCCCACGGCATGTAGCCAGTATTTCTCCAAGCTTCCTAGATGCTGGCAATTGCAGCTTGCAGGGACCTTGGAAGCTGCCTTATATAGTAGGCCCATCTAGCACAATATTGTCTGCTCTGAAAGGCAGTGGCTGTTCCAGGACCCCAGGCACAGATCCTTCCTGCTACCTGGTACCCAATCCTCTGAATTAGAGATGCTGGGGCTTGAGTCTGGGGCTGTCTGCATGGAAAGTGTACTCTTTATGACACCTGACTGAAATTAAAAATAATACATGTTGCCGCATGTACCCCCCCCTCCCATTTCACACCCACCCACATAAAAATCTTTGTGAAAAAGTTATATCAGACCCCGAAGTCCACATGGAGTCTCCATTCCGATATAACATTTTTCTCTCCACTGGCATCCCATGGAAGAAGACCATCTGACCACATAAAGATTGCTGCTTTTTTGAACAGTAGGGGCTTGGTTGCACAGAGAAGAGCAGTGGGGTTGCCCACGGTGATGTGGCTTTTCCTGAAAATACCAAGTTGCAAATGCAAATTAGGGTATGTTTTCGGATGCTCTAGGCTTATAGAGTGTTCTATCATAGCATGACTATTTAATTGTATTTATTAAACAAAACTAAACATTTCAGAATCAGGCTTGCCTGATATTTATTTGCAATTGGCACCCATTCATTGTTAGTCCCTGAACCCCAAGGCAACTTTTCTGGGGTTCCTTTTAGCATTCATATAACTTCTGTTTTAAAACAGCTGCATTGGTTACAGTTCTTTTTGGGGTCTAAATGAAGGTACTCACCTTAGTGTTCAAAGCCCTAGAGGACTTCGTGTTTCAGATATTTGGGGCCTATCTCCTTTCCCTACAGAGCCTCTTGGGTATTAAAATCAGTGGAGGGACCCCTCTTGGTAGTTTCACCATCTTCAGAAGTCTGGGGCTGGTGGTTGTCTGGGCATTCTTTGTGACAGCCCCTAGGTTGTAAAATTCCTTCTCCACAGAGGTGCGCCACCATATGCTCAAGATGGACCTCTTTACCCTGGCTTTTGGCATATGGGATATGTGTTTTCAGGGCCCATCCAACTCCTGTGACTGCTAATTTGTTTTTAATCGGCTCGAATATTGAATTTAAAATGGTTGTGACCTGTCCTGGGATAGTGAAGGGTGGATAATAAATTAAATAAGTAGCAACTTCTTCCTACTCTTGAAAAAGCCTTTTTGTCAAGAGCTGCAAAGATGTAAACCAGGAACCATCATTTGTGTGTGCAGCCTACCGCTTGTGGTGAGAAACCGAAGCTTCAGCATTGCTTACAGTGGTGCCCCGCAAGACGAATGCCTCGCAAGACGGAAAACTCGCTAGACGAAAGAGTTTTCCGTTTTGGAGGTGCTTCGCAAAACAAATTTCCTATGGGCTTGCTTCGCAAGACGAAAATGTCTTGCGAGTTCCTGCGGGTTTTTTTTCCTCCCCCCCTTTTTCTAAGCTGCTAAGCCGCTTATCCGCTAAGCCGCTAATAGCGCTAATCCGCTAAGCCGTCAATGGGCTTGCTTCGCAAGACGAAAAAACCGCTAGACGAAGAGACTCGCGGAATGGATTCTTTTCGTCTTGCGAGGCACCACTGTATCTTCATAGCAGTGAATTGTCCTTGGGCTTTGGACAAGAAGGGCTATAAACAGGCTGGGAATTTTCCTGAGCAGCAAGGTTTTCCTTGGTATATTTCTAGATGGATCTTGGTTCTGAATTCTTGGTTTCAGCTCCTGGTTCTTGGTTTGAAGCTATCCTCTGACAGCTGCCTAAAACTTAGTTCTGACACCTCTCTCTGTGTGTGCACAGTGGCCCCTCTCTATTGATTCTGGTTAAGAGCAAAGTATATTGTTGTATGGCCAAATGTAATTGTTCTGGAGAATAATCTTTGTGAAGACTGCAGCTTTTAGTCGCTGGCGAATCTGGGAAGTTAGTAGCTTTCGCTACTCCATATTTTCCCACACTTCTGTGCAGCGACGTGGAAGAGTTTCCATTTCAAAGCGGGAGAAATGTTTTCTCAGGCACTTCTGGTTCTAAGGGAGTAAATTAGCACTAAGCAGTATTCCCTGGCATAATCAGGTCCCATCCCAGTGGGTCAAAGAGTACAAATCAATGCAGCTAAGTCTGTTGTATTATTGGCAGGAAAACTTACAGGAGGGATTTCACATCATAATTATATATGCAAAGCTCCACTGCAAACACAGCCTGTGTAATGATCTGCTAATAAAACAGGGCTTTGACTATTATCAGAACAGATGTAGCATTAATGCAAAGGTGTGCACTGTCAATGCGGAGGGAAGTTCACCCCTGAGAGCATTGGTATCAACACGGCATATGTTTCCAGAATCCTGTATTCCCAAAAGCAACCTCTGCTCTGCGACGTATAGAGTGTTTTTCGGACTGAACAAGGGGAACCCTTTAAATCGTCCAGATGTATTTATTTGCAAAAACACTTGCTGGCTTCTCATTTGGGAAGATGTGGTCAGGTCTGCATATGCCTGGTAACTACACTTTATGCTACAATGGTTAATCTTGCTTTGGTGCTACTCAAAGTGTCAAAATGGCCAGTTAAAAAGGAATGGGAGGGGGGAAGCATGTAAAAAATGGCAAATAAATATATTTTGTTTATTTATGAAGAAAGATCAAATTTGTACAAAATAGATATGGGTATAAAATAATGACAGGCCTCAAAGCAGAAGCTGGAAATGAAGTCCCAGGGCCAAATTGATCTCTTTTTACCAAACCAAGAGCAGAACTGAGGTGAAAATAATACAGTTGGGCCTTTGCTTTATTACCCACCCACCCTTCTCCAACTGGTTCTCATGAAAAACTAATTGCTGACCGCAGTTCAACAGTGCAGAATAAAACAGGTGCCATAATCTGCATGTTTTTCTCAGCATGAGGGTGCGGAAAAGTGTTATTTCCCCAGACACTGCTGAAGTGTACACTCTCATTTTTCCTTGTATGCAAGATAGTGTAAGTGAACACGTCTAAATACTGAGCAGGAATGCCAAACATTTGTAGTGGGGAGGGAGACAGGAGGAGGTAAACATTTTCCCCCCTCAGGAATTCCCTCAAAGGCCTCATGGGAGACATGGGAGGAGCCAAGGCCAAAAGTGGGTGGGGCCAGAGCTGGTACCTTGGCACCAATTTTCCTTCTGCCATCCGCCCCCCCGCCCCCGCTAAAATCCCTTCCAGTGAAGCAGCTAGGCTTAGAAAAAAATCTGGGCTGGCAACTGCCTCTTCCAATCCACCCCCCTGCCACCAAAAAGGAAAAGAAGAAGAAAAGCGGCAATTAGGGTTGTAAAGATGCCCCATTCAGGGGCGTATGAAGGGGGCGCGCCCCGGGTACCACTCTGGGGTGTGTGTGTGACAAGATGGCCCGCTGCCTCCCCCCAGCTGTAGAGTGGCCGAGGGTGCACATGCAGTCAGTATGGGCGCCGCTCACATGCCGTCTGTATGGGCTGCCACTCACATGGCAACCGTACAGGCTGCTGCTCGTGCGCCCATGGGCAGTTCGCCCCGCTCCTTGGCATCCTGCCCCGGGTGCTGAAGAGGGTTCCTCCGCCACTGGTCCCATTCACACCTCCATCTTGGCCTTTATACATTATAATGCACAGGGTGGAACAGAGAGAACAGCTTGTTTATGGCAGAAATGAAATCTGAACCAGGGACTTCTGGATTCCTGGTTCAGGCTCTTGGTCATTAAGCTTCTAGCTTCCATTCACAATGAAAAATCCTTACAATCATTCGCTTTTATCACGTTCCCATTAACTTTTTTCATCATTGCTCCACCTCAAAAAAGTAGCAATGGAGGCAATGACAAAAATATGGTCCCATTTAGTAGGAGATCCCAATACATGAAAGTTCCCCAATACAATCTATGGCAGCCTTCCTTAATGTGGTGCCCTCCATAGTCTTTGGACTACAACTCCCATCAGCCCTAGCGAGCATAGTCATGGACCAATGGGAGCTGTAATCTAAAACATCTTGAGGGCTCCAAGTTGGGGAAGGAAGATCCATGGGCACTCTTCTCTGGGAAGGCATCATGTGTAAGTTCCAAATGTAATGAATGGGAGCGTAGAAAAACCCTTGCTGTTGGCAAATGTTTTCTTTGTGATTATGGCTTAATTTCACCAGACAGGAGCACATTTTAAAAGGAGTAATTACAAGAAAATTTTAGAGACCACTCTTGTCAACCTGACATTTCACCTGTAAAAAATTGACCACGGACTACCAATTCATACTAGTCAAGAATTGCTCTTCAGAACAATATAATGATGTTTTATAATTTATATGGGCTTGCTAAAAACAAGAATAGTAAAAACAGGAAGCAAAAATAACAGCAACAAGCAACAGAAAAGCAGTGTGGATATAGTGAAATAAGAGCTGCTGTCAAAAAAACTATGTTCTGTTGGGGCAGCTTTAGTGCTAAATAATGATGATTCAACACACTAAAAATAGTCAATTTCCATTTACAGATTAGACTGAAACAAAAGATCTATTTATGTGGTTTAAGCCAAAAGGACAACAGCAGCATAATGACATAATCTCCCATGGCTAATCTTTACGTATGTCAAGTGGTGAATTCGCCCTTGGTTTTAGTATTTTTTAACAATGCACATTATCCAAACAATTCACAACACCTTGGGTTGGACACTCAAAGGTGAAATGATTGCAAAAGATCACTAACTAATTGGCTCAAGGGCCAGCAGCCAAGTGAGCTTGCACAGAAACTGGGAAACAATGAAATTCATTCATTCAATTACTGTTTGAAAAGGGAACAGTCTACAAATGGCTTAAACAGGCTACAACTGTGAGATGTAATGAACAAAACACACACACACAGAAAAAAGTATACTTAAGCATGTTGGCTAAATACTTAGCTGAAATACTGCATTTTTCTTATGTTGTGAGCACACAAGTAATCATTTGTACATAATCTTGTGATCAAGTAGACTATGGGCACTTGACCAGTTGCAATTTTTTTTGGGGGGGGGGGCGGACCAAGGACAAAGCATTCCCTGATGGTACTGAAATAGTGAGAATAGACCAGAAAAGAAAGAAAAGAAAGACCCAAATCTAAGACATGTCTTAATATTCAGTGAAATATGTAAAAATGTAATAAAATAAAAAATATGCATTTAATATTTTGCCTGACATGCTTCTGGGAGAATTGTATGCTAGAGCCACCCCTTGACAAATAAGAACAGAGTAAAAAGCTGGATAAATTTGTTTTTCTAGTAAATGTTTCTGTACGAATCTGAAAAGCTGCATTACTTGTGTGCAAAGTGTGGCCACAGCCACAGAGAAAGGACACCTCTAGATTTTGCTTCAAAAGGAAGTAAATTGTGGTGTAGAAGCTGCACTGAAAATCTGTCAATGATCTTGCAAATAAACCTGTTGCAAGTTCAGCAGCGCTCTCTCAATGAGTTCTCCTTTCAAGGTTCTTTGCCATCTCCCGCTGCACCACTGATTCTGTACTTACCTTACTGCAGCAGCCATGCTTCCGATTGGGTTTATTGGCAGTGGCCTGACTCCTGGGAAGATTCCTCTACTCAGAATGCGAGCTCCATTTTGGATAACTCCGGGAGGAACTGGAGGCAAATTGCAAGAAAAAGAGGAGGACAAATTAGCTCAGTTGTGAAACTGACATGTTTATTAAAATATCAAGCTTCACTGGAGCAGGGGGAAAGAAGAATCACTGCTTCATAAATTTATATATATATAAAAACAACTTAGGAAAGAGTTGCATGTGATATTTCATGAGTCAAGTGTAGCCACAGAAAGTTGTGATAGAGCAGTCAGTGCAACATACTGACAAAGCATGAGAGCTCCTCTGATCAAATCTCACTCCAGCAACTGACCTCTTGGGAGAAGTCAACATGTGCAGGTGGAATAAGAGTGGAAAGACTTAATGCTTGCCAGATCAGCTCTGTTTTCTTACTAGAACCTGAAGATTGACCAGCTAGAGCCACACACAAATGATACACAGAATTACTCTCCAAGAATATTCTGAACCCAGATTTTTTTCTTCTTTTGTACTAGAACTGAACTGAGCTCACAGTCCCTTCACACATAAAGGTCATTCCTACTTGGCTTTCTTCATTTCAGCAGTCTTATTTAGGTGTGGGGGGAATGTTTGTTAAACAAGTGGGAAACAAAAACTCTTGCCAATGTATGCCAAATTACTCAGGAGATTTACCAGTTGACCCTGATGCATCTTCTGCCCAGTGTCAGAGAAGAGGACCTATCCTTGTAAGGTCCCAAGTTCAATCCATGGCCTCTCAAGATAACAGGATCTCACATAGTTTACTTGTGAGGAGGAAACACATATATAACACCAAAGGAAACTCCTTCCAAAGGTGAGCAATCTTAAGAAACGGACACAATTTGACTAAAGATCTGAAAGAGGCAACCTTAAACGTTAGTTGAGTGAAAATGAAGTGAACTGTGCTTAGAAAGAAAGAATCAGCAAAACTGAGGCAATTCATTTATATGCTCCCACTTCTCCCCCATTTCCCTTGTAAAACTATGTGCTTGTGTTTCAGACACCTGTTTAGCTCAAAGCAACTCCCTACTCACATTAAAATGAAGGCAAGGTTTCGCATAATGTTTGTTTATTTTTACCTTGTCTTTCGGCTCCCAAAAGGGTGCTCAAGGATGCTTACAAGATAAGCACACACACACACATCCCAAATTCATATTCTACAACTGTTACAACAAGGAAAATAGCCAAAACGGATAAAACAGCAGAAAAATTCGCCACAAAACAGTCAGCCCACCAACATATTCATTAGAAATCCTATTTAAAGTAACGCCCACCTTTAAAAACAAATGCAAATTGCTAAGAGATTCTATGAAAGAAAAAGTAATCACGCATCTCTGTGGAACCCAGTTTCTTGATTATGGTCCAATCTCCCCCTCCCCCCATTTTTAACCACAATACAAGCAGGTAGAACAACAATATATAGCGTCTTCTAATAAATTTCAGTCATGGGATCTAGCCAGATGTTATGGGGGGCACATGACTGCTGCCAACCTCCTCTTTCCTAGTGATGTAGCTCTCCAGATGTTGCTGTACTCCAGCTCCCATCATCCCTTACTACTGGCCATGCTGGCTGGGGCTGGTGGCAGCTGAAGTCCAACACAATCTGGTGGGCCAAAAGTTCCCCATCCATGCCCTGTAACATCTAATTGCACCATCAGAATCCACCTTCTAGTTTCTATTGCCAGAAGGAAACAGAATACATAAGGCACCCATTAATTGCACGAGCCGCTAGCATACACTGTAAGCAAAGGATTGCCAGGAATGACAGATTTAATTTACATGCCTTAACTCTTATTGCACCCATCAGATGACAGAAAATTGTACATTTTCCTGCAAAATAATCTTTTTCTCCCTTCCTTTTTTGTCCTAAGGAAATGTCACTTCGAGCCCATTAAAACAATTAGGCTTTTGCTGATATTTCTAACAGATGTTCCACAGTGTAAGGGTGCCCATCACACAACAAGGGGGATCATTTGGAGGAAACATAATCTATTCAAGAGTGTTCAATAGAAAAGTCTTTGTTCCATGGGAAAACGTTGCCTCCCAATGCTCAGGCTTCATGGCACTCAAATTGAAATGGACATCAAATGCCCAAGGCGGCTGCTGAACTGTGTGCCACTTTTGCACCAATGACATTTGCTTTATGCAGGCGCAGATGTAATGTTCCTAATCAGGCTGTGGGATTGCAAACTTCCTTCGCCCACCACCTCCTCCATTCAGAAGCACAAGTCTAACCACATCAGCACCGACTATAACAACGGTTAAAGCTAAATAGATTTCCCACTTAGCCCAGAATCTGAAATCAACTTTAAGCCATTATTTCGGATCTTGCATTAAGCAAGTCAACATCAGCGCAGCTGGAACCTGGGACACAGAAGCCAGACCTTTGGTCTACCAAGCCCACTACAAATATGCTCCGACTAGCAGCAATTCCCGGCCTCCTGCACAGAGGTTGTAGGCACAGGAGTCTTCCCTTAGTCCTGCTACCGAATATTATTTTAATTGCAGGTGCTGGAGATTGAAACTGCAACTTTTTTGTGGTACTTCTCATATCTGTAGTAGGGGATGTAGCGGGGTGGAGCAGAGCCACCCTCCTGACACCAGCACTTTTGCTGCAAACCTAAACTGGGATGGGGCGAGATAAGGGCCATGTGATGGAAGTGTCAGGCGACCACAACCTGATAAGCAGCACTGATGGAGTCAGGAGGGCAGCTCTGCCCTACCTGCACATACCGCTACTAACTTAACAAGGGTGGCGTTGTGGTCTAAACCTCTGCGCCTCTTGGGTTTGCCGATCAGAAGGTCAGCGGTTCAAATCCCCACAACGGAGCGAGCTCCCGTTGCTCTGTCCCAGCTCCTGCCAACCTAGTAGTTCGAAAGCACGTCAAAGTGCAAGTAGATAAATAGGCGTTTCCGTGTGCCCTGGTTTCCGTCAACGATGTTCCATTGTGCCAGAATCGGCTTAGTCATGCTGGCCACATGACTTGGAAAACGCCGGCTCCCTCGGCCTGAAAGCGAGATGAGCGCCTCAACCCCACAGTCGCCTTTGACTGGACTTAACAGTCCAGGGGTCCTTTACCTTTTTTACCTTTTACTAATTGGAATTTGTGCTGCAGGAGAGCCTGTTGCCTGCTCCTGGTTGCTTAGCCACGTTTAACTGTAGCACAATATAGCTAACTGGGGTAAAGCCATAAGGAGCTGTACATCTGCTGCAGCCCAGGAAAGGATTTTTTACAATCTACCTTAAGCATGGCAAGGATAATGTGGGATACCAATTTAGGAAAATGAATGAAAGAAACTATCAAATGATTCAGCTGCCTGCCCCAGCCTGTGTTGTCTCAACCTGGGAAATGCCCTTCAAGTTCCTAATGGTCCCTGTTGCCCCATTTGGGGACATCGGCCATAACAGGCTGGCCCTCATGCTCACTATTACTGCTTCCGCTCCAAACTCTAGCTGGTCTTTTGCTTCAGCTTTCTTTTGAACACTCACCTCATAAATCCCTCCTCAAACCTAACCCTTGGAGAATCATTTTTTATTTTTTATTAGCAACATTGTCAGCAGCCACTTAAGAACCTCTGTGTCAGCAACATGTCTGCAAATCTGTATCATATGTCTACATTTTATATTTGTTTATGTCTTCCTTTTTCCGTTCTACTCTTCTTTGTGGTACACTATGGGCTGCCAGGTCAGGATTTTTTTTTATTTAAATGCCTGAGATTCTTTGAAGCTCTCAGCAATTTGTGCAGGGTACGTTGCAAATCAAAATGAAAATTTGTGTTAAAAATGTTTTTGCCTTTTAGTAGCGCTTTCCATGCCATTTAAGACTTGGCAGATCTCAATGCACGAGCTAGCAGCTCCACACAGTGGATAAAGAACAAGTGGCATGGACAACCTATGCCTATGCAGTTAGCAGTGTCGCTGATTATTAGAACCATCATCCAGAGACAGGAAGAGATAAGTGTACACCAGCTAAGGATGGATTCATCAATTTGTCAGTACACGTCAATTCCACATGTGTACATTCGTACAGTTCCATCCCCATTTCCACATTACTCTGCATGAAAATGATCTTCAAATATTACTCTCTCTCAACATACACAATTCTAAATGCATGTTCTAAAACACATGTTTTGCTTGGGTGCGTTTTCAAAGCTGGAAATTGCACTATTGCAAAATTCAGGGAAGTGAAAAACTGAAGGATAAATTTCTCATTTCCCGTCCCACACATTTGTCTGGGAGGTGCATATCAAACAATTTCCCATCGGAATTCACAGAAAGCAAACTCCTCAAACATCTCTAGCAGGTATTTTTACACCTCTGAACAGTGGGGTCCTCCATTCACTCTTTTAAGTTTTCCTGCTCTCAAAAAGTGGTTTGCCATGTACTATATATGGAAGTTGCTTGGAAGATAAGCCCCACTGCACATGCGTAGTAAGGTTGTGTATGCATGTTAGAGATTAGGTGGTTCCCTTTAACTTAAACATTTTTTAAAATATAAATAATGGCATTCAACTGAGCCAATAGGATTATAGTAATTCTAAAGTGGGTAATTCTAAAATATAATTAACTAGATATATTTTATCTACAGAATCTAGAGATCTAAAGAATTATTATCTAGTGACAATAATCTATCTAGAGGACTCCAGTCATGTACTTTGGTCATTATCCCTCCAGTCCAGCCCAGCCCAATGGAACCACTGACTTCCCTCATCTATGATGGCAGTTTCATGTGGCTATCACAATGAACCAAAAGAGATGGGTAAGAACACTGAACTTGCCAGGGAAAGTTCAGCCATTTCACCCACTGTTTTACACCTGGAATGTATAAACAACTCTGAAGATAAAAAGAGGTCTGGGGGCTGTTATTCTAGTGCAAATGTTCATGTCGATATTCTGCATGAAACAAGAGTAGCTCTGCTTGCCTCAGTAGGGAAGTCCACCAAGACAGGGGCACTGATGTAGGAGGGGTCCATTAAAAGATGTCTGTGGTCTTCCACACCTGTTTATCGGTCCTTACTTCCCTGCATAGCCCTGTTTGTGACCCCTGCATCTCCAACCACTTAACCATTGTCAGCCTGCCTCTATAAAGGCCCGGACCAAGTCCCAGCCATTTTCTGAAAAATGACTCCTTTCTCTCAGAGAAAGATGAAATAGTCAGCGCAGAAGACCCTAGTGTCCTGGGATCAGTAAGATAAAAAATGTCTTTTAACATGAATAAATTGCTCTAGTAACAGAAATCAAGGGTATGAAACCCACAGAGGTGGTACCAAGCTAATCCCTTAAAGATACCATGAGAATTAAATGAATACCTCCAGGGGTGCTCCCTCCCTATGCTTAATGATACCCATTAACCATGTTAGCATAGAGTTCCATAGAAGCTCTCACCTAGCAAACTTGGTGCCCTCCAGATGTTGTTGGACTACAGCTCCCATCATCCCCAACAAATGACCATGCTGGTGATGTAGTCTATAACACCTGGATGGCACTGCATTGGGGAAGGCTGGTCTAGTACTACCAAATCTCTCTCTTGCTGATTACATAACCATGTCATGCTGCTTCCATCCTTAGCAGTCAAAGTCCTCTATGACCATCCATTCTCTTCTGCTGTTCCCCTCTGCGTTGGAACCACAACTCTACGAGTGAGCAGTTAGGTCAAATCCAGATGTCAAGAAGAATGTCACCTTTCCCCCCATCATACCTAGTTTCCCACCAAGAAGCAGATGAGGAAGGGGTGCCAGTCGTGACAATAAGATGACCCTACACAGAGCTTGTGGGGTGGGGGTACAGGCTATGACAACATTTCCATTTCAAAATAGCCCTGCAGAAAATAACTTGCTGACCAGTATAATGCTACTCCTCTTTCTGCACGTATTTCTCCAAAACCCTGACTTCACTTCACAGGCCAGGGTTTTTTTTGAGTTCACGGCTTCTCTCTAATCTTATTCTGTCATCCAAACCACCAAATAATCAGCAGCAATCTCTGAAGCAAGCAAGTGCAGTCGTGATGTGTTCAGCCTGACACTGTATGCTCAATCAAGCACTGGCAAGTGGAAGGGGAGGAACCAAACAGGGCATCTCCAACACCATCCTAAAGCCAGCCAGCCAGGTAAGGAGACAGGAGGGGAAGCAGGATCCTTATACCACTCTGCAAAGCACCACATGCATTGATGGTACAGTACTAAAGATAACATTGAACAACAAGACTTGTTCATTGTAACTATCCCCTCTACAAAGCCTTAGGAACCACACAGTGATTTGCAACTATGGTTTGTTTTGCACAATTAAGAAAGCCTGCCACATTTTGCGTGTTGTTTGGAGTTTCCAGAAGTGACTCTTCGGTGACAAAACGGTGCAAATTCTGAACCACGTCAGATAGTTTAAATGAGAAAAGGCATAGGCTTGCTTTGGAGAGTTAACTACCATTCTGTATCTCCAACTGAGCTTAGAAATCCCATTACAATTATAGCTATGAGGATGGAAAGACAGCCATCTTTTTATCTTAGCACTTTATATCCACTGTGTGCAAAAGATGATGGTCAAATGTGCTGTGGTGTAATCTGTATAGTAATAAAATCAAATAAAATATCAGGTCAACTCACTCAGTTCTTGCACACTTTTTTACCTGGAAACTATCATACATGGTTGGAAGCACACGCACACACCCACCCTGGAAACACTGATAGAAGAAAAATATAAAAGTTTAGCGGGGAGGAAGGAACAGTGCCAGGAGGGGAAAACAGCAACATATCCTTTCCCCTTTAACAATACACTTGTTGTGCTCCTATGTTTGCACAGTCTTGAAACAGCTTCTCTGGCTTCCTGTTTCCAAGGACCATTCAAAGTGAAATGGTTGGGACCCAAGACTGTTCATCCCCGTATGAACCTGCCCAGGCATTAAGATCTGCCCCAGAAGCCCTTCTCTTGCTGCCCTGCGAGGAATTTAGCGCCCAGAGAAAGGTGGCACAGTCTGTATACGGAATGTGCTCCCCAGAGAGCCCCAGCTGTCTTCTCCGTGCTGCATTAGGTATCTGATTAAGACTGTTTTCTTTTCCCGAGCTTCAAAAGGTCAAACTAAACACTTTGCTAACTCTGGAAAACTTTTGCGAAGACTGTTTTATTTACATTTTTATCTGACGCTTATTACTTTTATTGTTGTTGTTGTTGATGATGATGTTGTCTGATGATGTTGCTGTGCTTGATTTCACTCCACGATATATCCTAAACTTAGTTTGGCTTTACGGATACTTACTGTTTGCCGCTTTGGAAATTTGCTTAGAATCTAAAAGCAGGACAAACTAGGTAAAATTGTCCCAACTACTGCAAGGGGCGTTCGGCTTGTGGAATTTGGAGGGAGGGGTCTAGTCTCTCTGTCCACACTAGAACCTCTCACTTTCCCCAAATGCTGATCCCGAGGGCCAGGAACCCTGAGAAATGGCCTGGATTTGGTTCACAGGACTGTAGCTGGAACAGTGGTGGGGAGAGAGCGAAATCAGCAGAAATCAAGGGCTCCCCTCCCCCTCTTCCACTAGTGCACCATTGGATCCCAGCCATTTTCCCCCCAGGCTTAGTCAACTGGTAAATGAAGCTCCATATGTAGTAGTAAGCTTCAGAAACAGAACAATTGATTCCAAGCTATTATTAACTCTTTCTAGCAAATAAAATAGAAACAAAAAGGTTCAGGGTCAGGCTTGAAGAAGCCCCCTCAGGAGGCTTCCCTAATGTGCCAACATCCCTGCCCCCTGCTAGCTGATGCTAGCATGGTAGCTGATGACCCCCTGTCCTCCTGTTTATTCTATTTATCTCTGCAGAACAGGTGGGTGGGTGGCTTACTAAAGAGGAGCAGAGACAGCAGTGGTGGCACTCCTCTGATGTGGGTGGCCATTATTGCAATTGCCGCAATGTCACAGAGCTCTGGGGCCACTGCGAACAACTACAAGCAATGGTGGCTGCCCAGCAATGACTGGAGCAATGACTGCTGCACCATCAGCAGCAATGGCCCCTCAGCAGATGCCATATAGTGATGCCGTCTCTGGTTAGGGGACAGATTTAGGAATTACTGACATAGTACATATTAATTTTACAGGCCACCTTTACAGTGGTATCTCGGGTTATCTTCAGGTTACAGACTCCACTAACCCAGAAATAGTACCTTGGGTTAAGAACTTTACTTCAGGATGAGAACAGAAATCGCACGGCAGTGGGAGGCCCCATTAGCTAAAGTGGTACTTCAGGTTAAGAACAGTTTCAGGTTAAGAATGGACCTCCAGAACGAATTAAGTTCTTAACCCGAGGTACCACTGTAGATATTGGAAAAGCAGTTCCAGTAAAAACAACAGCAACAACAGGATTGTTACCCAAGACTCATCAAGGACTTATTCCACGTGATAACAAGGAACTGTCCTCAGTTTATTCTGTTTAGAGGAGGAATATTTATATGCTGTTTTACACAGTCCATTTTCTCCTACAAGCAACAATCCTGGCACTCCCTGAGCACATGTTCATGTGAACCAATGCAATGTGTGAACCTGGTAACCAGGCACATGGCAGGCAGAGAATCCCACAAGAGACATTTATTCTAGCCACCACCATCACAGGAATTTCCACTGGCTCTGTTTTGTAACGATCTGGTTCCCATTTCATTTGTCCACATGTACCTGGAGCTATTAGGCTTTGGGACTGTTTGCATGTAAAACAAAATATATTGTCTGAACTGGTATCTATTATTAAAGTCTTGATGTAGTAAGTTTTATAATCTGGATAAGAGCTCTCTAGTGCAGAAATAGGTTTTTCAAAAGAAGAGTGAATACCTGGACTAGGAAAACGCTGGTGGGGAAATCCTGTTCAAGTGCTCCTTTGACAAAGCCACCTTTCTGATCTTTTTTATAAACGGATCTGATTCAGCCATGCAAGTTTAACATTCAGATTAAAGAGTGAATATAATTTTAATTCTTCCTTTCTTCAAGTTTCTCAAAGGCACCCCAAAAAGTGGAAACAGAAAGCAGAACATAATTTTCTAGTGGTGGCCTTAGGTGTGACCGTCTTACCTGTGCTGTAGATGGAAAGTACTTATCAGGCTACTACTGCTTCATTACGACTGACAATTGTATACATCTAATACATGCCACTAGTCATGGGAATCGGAGGTAAACAATTGTTGTCGCTCATTAGATATAGAATTTTACGCACAGGAAACACCCCACAAAATTATACTAAGTAGAGAATTTCCAAGGGTCTAACTGGGAAATCTTGTTTCTCAATCAGAAACATTTTTTTTAATGATTATTTTTAAGCCTACTAGTCTGTGTGCTTTGTGAAAGAGAAGGTTAGGCTTACATATCTATGGTGCTATAGGCTATAGAAATATCTACTCACAACCTGCTTGTATCTCAGGGGGAGTATTCAAAAGCATCATGGCAGTGGCAGCATCAATGTCAGGATCTGGAAAAATCAACCAATAAATACATTAATTTACAAGTGGACCAATTTCCACTCCCACTAATTTAAAGAATGAACGGAATCTCCACAGTGACGAGTGTTACCAAAAAGTAAGATTAAATTTGCCAATATAAATATAACTGGGAAAAGAAAGATCCTCGCATTTATAAAAAGTTTGTGTATTATTTATTATTATATGTGGTCCCAATGCTACAGAATTGGCCACCATTCTGCATTTTCCTGCTGGGATAGCCATGCCGCTATTGCGTTCTCAGATAACACTAAACCAAAAACCTTGGTTTATTGAACTAGGGTATGCACAAAGGGGATGTACCGTATTTTTCGCTCCATAAGACACACTTTTTTCCTCCTAAAAAGTAAGGGGAAATGTCTGTGCGTCTTATGGATGAAATGTGTGGTTCCTGGAGACGAATCGCCCGAGTGCAGGGGTGAAGAGCGGATCGTGCGGCACGAAGGAGGGAAGGCTGCAGAGAGGAGGCTGCTGGGGTTCAGGGGCGCTGGGGAAGAGCCCTCCCGTCGGAGCACTACTGCGCCACCACCTCCTCCCCGGAGTCAGGCCAGGCTGGGCTGTGCAGTAGAAGTGGCGGTGAAGGCGGCAGCAGCAGCATCGCCTCTGTCAATCAGGTAGACTTCCTGCACGCATGCACTTCCCAGCCAGCCGCCAGTTGGTGTCTCGGCTGCCTTTGCAGGGGAGATCAGCCGCTCGGAGATGTGGCCAGAGCCCCCTGCAGGGCACTTTTGGCAGCCTCTAAGATATGTCCAAAGCGGAGCGGAGCAGCACCCGAACACACGTCCCCCTATTTACTCCAGAGGAATCCAGCCACTATGTAGGTGTGTCTTACAGTCAGGTGCAAAAAATACGGTACTCTCAACACAGCTCCTTTCCTGCTGCTTTGCTCCTCTCTGCATTTAAGTGGCAGGAAAAAACCAGGATTCAGCACTAAACCATTGTTTCCCATTACATGTGCACCCAGAAACTACAGTTAGCGGATTCCAAGCAAGCCAGGATATTAAGTCAACTAAACCATGGCTTGATATCCCGGCTTGTTTTGAAGTAGCTAATCATAGTCTCAAGTGTGTCATGAAACAGGAGGCTATGGCCAAGTGCTGAATCCTGGTTTGTGAAGAGAGGAGCAAAGCGGCAGGAAAGGGCCGATCTGAGGGTTCACATAATTCATGCATATATTAGCTTATTAAGGACCCTCCAACAGCCTTGTGTCATCACTGGAGTCCAAATCATATCCTTTCCAGATAACATGGCCAACAATCGGGGTGATGGCACATGTGGTCCAAACATCTTTTTTGCATTACATGCAAACACAGGAGGAGTATTGTGGCACCTTCAAAAGATTAAATATGTACCACAAGATTCTTTCTGTGTGTGTATGAATTCCTTTCAGAGTTGTGATGGGAGATTTCTGTGAAACTCCTGGTACATTCTAGTCCCCCAAAGTCACAGTGTTTGCATGCAGAGGTATTATTATAGGGTTCATCTGACCCCCATTTCCTTATTTCACAGCTCTGAGTCATGCAGTCCATTCAGGAACTGAGAAGTCTCTGTGTGCTTTCCACACCTCCACTCAACCCTCCCTTTTGCCTGGAATACTAGTTACAAGAGTTTCATTGAGCTCTATGGCAATTACTCAGTGTGAAAGCAGTGTTAGAAACTGAGATATGAAAGCTAGGAGCTAAATGGCACCTTAAACCCAGGTTATGGGGTGCAACAACGGAATATCTAGGTGCGTGGTTTTTTTATAACAAGAATACAAAGCTGAAAATGAATGAACTGGAGCTAAGTTATTGTGTTCATTTTTCACATGGTCCAATCCTCCTCCTGCCTGTCCCCCTAATATTCTTAAGAGGGTCTCTTCTCCAGTCTTCAGAGTAGTTGGAAGTGAGGAGGCAGAAAAAGGTCCTCCTTTCCTTCCATCTGCGGTTTTAATCTGAAATCTTAGGTGCAGTACTGTGTGCCCAGAGCTCAGAAACTGCTTGCGCTAATGAAATTCCCTGTCACAAAATGCGCCTAGAACAATGGGAGTTTCGAACACTGTGTGTAAGTGCTATTCCTGAGGGGAAATCCCTACCGATATGTATCAGATCATAAAGCTGTAGCAAGTGTGTGAGCTAAAAGAGCAGACTGGACAGTCTAAGTCTTAGTACGTAGGGTGTACACAAACACAACAATAGGACATCATACATGCCCCACCCCCGTGCCCCAGCAAGTAAGAATTAAAATTCTGTGCCTATATAGGGAGCTTGAGAACCATGTATTGGAGGGGGGGCACAAACCTCACAAAGGCACCACAAAGCCATTTGCATCACGACCACTGTTACTTTTAATAGAAGGATCATCACTTGTCTGCCGTTATCCCTAATCGGTTTCTGAATCCATCATGCACAGTTGGTTGACAGATGGCAAGTAAGGGACACAGAGCAAAATATGATCCTTTTATAACTATATTCACTTGCCTCCAAGAGGAGGCCACGCGGCTGCTGTGGAAATAGGGGTAGCCATGACAACGGTAAACAACCAAGAACGGCCAGTGAATAAGCTGAAAAGAACATCTGCCCCAGCAAAGCGTCCCAGCTGCCCTAGGGCGAAACTTGCTAATCGCCTAGTGATGCTGCGTGACAGGGAAAGCCGCCTATGCCATGTTCAAATAAATGAAGTGTGCAATTGAAGCAGACATAAAAATGCACACCCTTGCCGACTGCTGCCTCTGTGCTTCTAAACTGAATGACTAATGGGATCATTTTTAAGGTGGTGGGGGGGGGGTGCAGGGGAGAAGAGGGAGGTGAAACACTTGTCACTATTTATGCTGAATTACATACCGCAAAAATTCAATTTGCTGCTAATAGCTTCTTGGCATTTTATTTTGGGTATTATGTTGGAAAATTACATTTTAGTGTTAAAAATACATATTTCATATTTGTTATAAATGCAGTTCAATTTCAAGGGTAATAACGTAATGGAGTAGAAAGCCCTGCAATCTGTTAATAAATACAGACTGCACACAACCTAAGAGGTTGTAATGGCCACTCTTCTCTCTCTCTCTCTCTCTCTCTCTCTCTCTCTCCCACACCCGCCCATCCTCTCACACACAATTTCTTTCACCTTTTATGGACTTATTTATCTGATGTCTATGCCATCCTCCTTTACAGATGAAGGCTTCACTCCCTCTAATAGCAAACTCAGTGACACCCCCCCCCGGCCCGGTACTGTGCTAACATCAACAGAGCCAAAATACGGTTACTCAGAAACAAGGGGGAAGTAACATCGTGCGTGGGGAAGCATCAAAGTTTGAGGAACTACCAAAAATCTTTTGCGTTGTTGTTTTTTAAAAGCCACATACAAAGTGGGTGTGGGAACCCCACCCCCCAACAGAGATGGAAAAACCAAAGAGGAAGAAAACCAACACAGGGTTGGCTGCGGGACGACTTGCAACCACGCGGTTTCCCCTCTGCTCTGACTGGCACTGCTTCCTGTTCTGGAAGGAAAGGCAATCTTCTATCACTTCATGCCCAGATGAAAAGGTTTTTCAACATGCAGACTTCTGTGCCGATTTTCTTCAGCTGTTCTCTCTAGCAACAACAGAGGAGGCCACAAAAAAAATGTGTCCAGGACTGTGTAGAGAAGAAAACTTGACCGTATGTATAGTGGTCAGGGTAGCTGCAGGATCATTCATAAGCTGCTGTGCACATAGATGAACAGTCTATTGCACCCAACTCAGTCACAGGCATAGGGACCCATATGAGGTAATGCATGCAATGGCATGTATTGCTGCACATCTGGTCGTGACCTGTAAACAGCCCTGCCTTACGAGCATGCTTCTGCAGAACAGACAGCTCCATAACCACCCAGCAGTGATATGGGGTAGAGTGCTTTATTGGTCTGAAGAAAACAATCCATTTCATAAGCTCATCAGTAGCTAGGAACGGATGCCAACCGCAAATACAGTATTAGGCAAACTTTGGCAGCGACAAAAGTTCTCTTCCATTTTTTACTAACTACAAGGAAAACAAATGTGCTAAATTATGCCAACTGCATGTCAGTGCAGAACACAGTTTACTTTGGAGTACAGGATGATAAAGCAAAAAACAGGTAAAAAAAAAGGCATTAGACTGTGTGCATATACAGGCAGCGTTCGAAAATCCCCAGGCGCATTTTGCTATTGGTGTGGGCCCAACGGCAACGACATGGAGATTTATGCGGTGGGTGGAGATTAAAACCAAACACATCTTAGAATATAAAATGTCACCTCTCAAGTTATGCAAGCGTATTCTGATATGCTGGAGTTCTACCTAAATAAAAAAACCAACGCTGAAATGAATGGATCGTGTGGTTCCTATCCCAATCAAATGTGTCATTTCATATTGATTTTAAATTTAACCCAATGCCGTATTTGTTTGAAAAACAACCCCTCTTTCACATTTCTCCTTTCAAAAGTTAATGCATACATCTTGAAACAGTGGGGTGGGATGGGACGGCAGTTCTTACTTGACCTCCCAAAAGCAGAATCACTTCTGTTTACTGAGAAGGAGAGGGGCAAAGCAACAGGGAGGGCAGTGCGGAGAAATCATAGTGGCAGGAGCTCCAAATTTAACTCTGCTGGTGCATCTGCACCACACTGCCCTTCCTGCTGCCTTGCCACTCTCCCTGAAGGTAAGCAGCATCAACTCTGCTGTCAGGAGGTCAGGTGAGAGCCGCTGCTCCATCATGCCATCTACTACTGTCCTGAAAAAGGAAAGAAATAAAGAAATGCCTCCATTTCTCCCATGACTATGACATCAATGCGAATTATGAATGCTGACTGTGTTAGGAGAAAACTCAGGCTATTGGATGAGAAGTTCATATGAAAAAGAGGATGTCTTTATATGGGTGATGTGGGCCATATTCACCACAGTCACAGATAATTACCAAAGAACTACCATACTTTAGACACACACACACACACACACACACTGCAAAGGCTCGCATATTCCGCAACAGCAATCTGTGCTTTCATTTCTTAGAAACCAAACCTTAACTCCCCATCGGTTGCAATGGTTTGTTATGGCACATTGGATGGGTCTGCTATTCAAGTACCACAACTCCAGAGTCCCTAAATCAGGGGTGAGGAACCACTTTCAGCCTGTCAGCTGCATTCCCTTCTAGGGACCATGTGGCAGTGGTAGGTGGAGCCAGGGGCAAAGTGGGTGGAGCAACATACGTGACTTTCACTTTCACACAGCAGGCTACATTCCTGCCATGCAAAAACCAGAGGCTTACATCTCTTTCCTCCTTCTAAGCAATCCATTTTACATGCATTCCTCCAAACGCCCCCTAGACCATTCTCTAGACCAGGGGTAGGCAACCTAAGGCCCAGGGTCCGGATGCGGCCCAATCGCCTTCTCAATCCGGCCTGCGGATGGTCCAGGAATCAGTGTGTTTTTCATGAGTAGAATGTGCCCTTTTATTTAAAAAACTTATCTGGGTTATTTGTGGGGCCTGCCTGGTGTTTTTACATGAGTAGAATGTGTGCTTTTATTTAAAAGCTATTTGTGGGGCATAGGAATTCGTTCTTTTTTTTTTTTCAAAATAGAGTCCGGCCCACCACATGGTCTGAGGGACAGTGGACTGGCACATGGCTGCAAAAGGTTGCTGACCCCTGCTCTAGACAGGCAAAAGCACTCAAGGAGCACATGGAGCAGAAATGAGGATGTTTGATAAATGTAAGCCATATAAATGAATTTAGTTGTGCAACACATTTCAGTGTTTGTGTGTGTATAAACTGAGATGATCTTGAGTTTTGACACACCTTGCCTTTCACAAAGTGACCTAAATCAAAGACAGAATATTACAGACTTAATTAAAAATGCAATTACATTAAATGCAGCATTGCTAATTGATATGAGTGTTATTCCAAATGCAAACCTTTAGTTTAAAAAAAGCAACAGATAAATATACAAAGGCTCTCTAGCAGCAATATATAAGCACAATCGCTTTCAATTGCCAAGAGGAGATGAAATGTTTTTCTGTGGCCTACACCATGATACCAACTGGCCAGAAATTATGGCAGCTTTTATATGCTTCTCATAATGTTCCAGTACACGACACTGTGCTGGGAGATACCAAGCTTGTAGACCATTAATCTTTTCTAGGACAGCAATTCCCAGGTTCAAGTGAGCCATTGTTGGTGTTCTCAGAACAGCTTTCATAAAGTTCGTCGCTGAACAATATGTAACACTGATAACAGAAATCTTTCTCCCAGTTTTTTTTCTTCATTGTGTACAAGAATTGCTGCTGAATTATATTTAGTATGCAATGGTGGCATTTTATTACTGAATTAAAAATATGAAGTCACAAAAGCTACTGCTAATGGAAGAGATTAGCTTTCTTCCTTCAACCTCTCTGCTTTTGCCCCAGTCTAAATCCACATCAACTGACCCCTCAATTATCTGGAATGCCAACTGAGTGAAAATGTTTAATCAGAACATGATCACAGAAGAGCAGATCATCGGTGCTTTAGCGGGCCAATAGTAGATGCAGCAGCAATTGAGGGATAAAACCTTCATAAAGAGGCAGATTGTCTAAAAATGTGGCAGATGTACACCGAACAAAGTGTATAATAAAATGAATATAATCTCTGCTATTCCTGTCCATTTAGCATATAATATGGTTATATCAAGCCTCTTACACCAACCATGACCAAACAGTGCACCACTTAGTATGTGGGTCAGCAGGCTAGTAACGCTTCACTGTTCCAAGACCCACAAAACCCATCTGCATGTGGAATGAGATCTGCTCATAGTGTAACATGCTAGAGGAGACTGGAGTAGAACACAGAACTGCAGAATTGCAGAGGTGGAAGGGACCCGAAGGGTCATCTAGGATCTTACTTTTCACATACAGAAGCTGAGACATTCTGAAGATCTTGGTCTGGTGTCACGCTTAACCATGGCTATGACAGCTAACATTGGTTTGCTGCCTTAACTCTACTTAAGATCCCAAATCCATACAGAAACTACGTTGATTGCCAAGCTAAGCCCTGCCTGTAGAAAATGTGAAACCTTCATATCATGCATCATATCAGTTGGTAGCTGGGGAAACTGCCTTAACCACGCTCAGAGATTGGATGGTTACTTGAAGTGCAGGTGCTCAGAAATCCAAAAAAATCCCACTTGCTTTATTGTGTCCCCAATTCAAGGTAGCTACAACTTGAGATGGAGCTCATTCAAGTCCTTGCACTACAACACTGATCTTTTGTCTGCCAATAGTGATGCATGGCCCAAGAGTCCCCCTGAAAGGGAGGTGGCGCCATAATCTGTGGCTGCAACTGGGTGTTTTCCATGGCCAAGCAGTGGAGGAACCTGCAGAGTGGGGGGTGGAGGAGGCAAAGAATCTGGGCTGCTTGGGTATTGAGTTGAAAACATGAAAAAAGTTGAGGATGGGACAGAAACCTTGAGGAACTTTCCCGTGCACTTGGACAGAGTGCAGTTTTGCTGCACACTGCCCATTCTTTTTGACAGGGCCTGCAAAGGAGAACTACACAGAGGAATGATTGTTATATCTGCCTGATACACAGAGTGAGCCGGAAATAGCAGACATATAAAACCACAGGACAGTTAAAATCGTGATAAAACATAGCATAATCCGAAAACACCATACCACTCCAAATGTCTTCCAATATGGGAGAATCTTTCAGCGAGTAACCAAGGACTGTGTCAAATGAATCTCCTGAATATGGGCGTCCCACAGCTGTGGTGCAACAACAGAGAAAGCACCAAATTATCCTCCTTAGTGGGTAGGGAAGGTGGAGAAAATATTCCTCAGAGTATCTAGAGCAGCCTTTGCCAAACTGCGGCCTTCTAGTCACTTTGGACAACAATTCTCATCAGCCCCTGATTGCATCTGATAGTTGTTGTCCAAAGCTGCTCTAGTAGTAAAAGTCTCCCAACAGTGACCAGACAGAAAGAGGAACATGTATTTTAAAGTCAAGAATAAAAATATATATAATGGCTGGGGAACTAGGCTAAAAATCAGTTCAAATCTCACCTCTGCAATAAATTCACTAGGTGGTCCTAGGTGAAGACACTCTCTCTTTTCAGTCTCCTCTGCATTATGGAGGTGATACCTCCTTCTGGCAACTCCTGCAGCCAAGCTGGTGCCAAATGCTTTGCTCTGTTTTCCTTTGGACCACATCCGCAGGCTGAGAGGGAGGCCTTGTCATCTGGGCAGCCTAGGACCTCTATACATATTGCTCAGGTCACTTCCAAGTTACAAGTGACCGTTTTCTGCAGCCAGAGCAGGTGATGTGATTCTCCAGTGGTTTGGCTTCACCCCTGGAGGAGCAAGCCATTGTCTGTCGAGACTGATGCCAGCAGTGATTGTAACATGAGAAAGCAGGTAAAGTTATTTTATGGAAGTGTTATGGTTATTATATTATTTCAGTCAGATGTAAGAATCCCCTGCACTGTGATTTACGCAGAACCGCTTGCCCAGTATTTGAATATATGGCAACTTCAACAAATGCATATTGAAAACTCATTTTCTCTATCATTTCCCACAGTTTCAAAAAGGCTTGATGTGCTTTAGGTGTATATGGGCAATGTGTAAAGTCTTTTTCCCATACGTAATTATGAGCATCAAATCAGCCAAGGCAACGGAAACTTGTCTGCTGCTTTTTAAAAAATTACTTCTTCCTAAAGGTTTAGCTTCAAAGCAACTAAGCGCCAAAGAATTCATTAACATAAGGCTCATTTTGGAATATTCTTTTTTTAAAAAGTAGCTCCTACTAGCATTAAGTACAATAAGAAAGGGTAATATACCTATAGAAGATAATCCTATTGGAGGCTTCACTCATTAATTCTGTGAAAGGGCAAACTGACTCCCCCCACCCCCACCTCCCCAAAAAAATATCAATGTGAAGAAACATCAGAAGTTCTTAGAACAAGTACTAATGGAAATTAAAGCCCATTTCCCACTGGAACACTTCACAATCCTTGTTTTGCATTGCTGCTGAATCCTGGAGACAGAAGCTAAGTGTATTATAAGGACACATATAATATACACATTTCTTCGGAGGATAGAATGTTGAGTGTTCTCTACAGGGAGAGCAATGTTGAATGGATAAGATGTTTTTTAATTATTTCTTTGGAGCAGATAAGGGGGGGGGGCGGCAGTAATCTTGCATCAACAGTTTGGAATTGCTGTTTCCCCAAAATTTCATGTAGTTGCGCATACTCCATCTCCCAAAATTACCTTATCCAGAAAAAGCATTTGATGTTCCTCTAAACAAATGCATTATTAATTTAATAAACAAACGGACAAATATCATTATATCAAGTTACAAGAAAGGTGATTCAGCTTAACATCAAGAAGAATTTTCTGACAGTAAGTGCTGTTCTAAGCGCTGTTTGACAGTGGAATGGACTCCCTTGGAAAGTGGTGGACTCTCCATCCTTGGAGGTTTTTAAGCAGCGGTTGGATGGCCGTCTGTCATGGATGCTTTTGTTGAGATTCCTGCATTGCAGGGGGCTGGACCAGATGACCCTTGGGGTCCCTTCCAAGAAGGGATTTTGACCAATTTACGCATGGAAATCCTTCCAGACTTCAGCAATTTAACACATCCTACAGCTTCTATTGGCATATACTGCTTTCCAACTTGCAGGGATTGTATTGGTTTCCAGTTCACTAGGACTGGTAAATTTTTCATAAGGGTTTTTATAAAACCAGATTAGAAAGGCTGCAACAAAAAAGCACTTTTAATTTTAGTGTGGCTTTCCTCTTTTCTTCAGCTGTTCTCCAGAGCGGGTCTTAATTTCCCACTAGGACATCTACAGAATTTAACAGCGCTGGGTAGAAATATCAGTTAATTCCACAGTGAACTGAAGCTGTGAAAGAAACCCCCCCCCCCCGATATATATAAGAGTAGGGAAAACCTAGTAGTTTTGGGGTTGCTTTTTTTAATCACATATCGGGGAAGTTCCATTTGCAGATAGTTGAGGGAAAGACAGCTGGTTTAAATTGCAGTTTGAACCATGTATGGCTGAGACAAAATGTTACTGTTGGTTATTAAACTGTTTTTGTTTATTAAATTTGGGTACTGCCCTTCAACCAAAGACCACAGGGTGGTTCACAATATAAAAATACAAAATGAGAAGACAAAATATATAATGAAACAAAAACAAAACAAACCAGAATCAGTTCATGGATGAGGGAGGTCTTACTCAGCACAGACCTGACATGTAGGAACAACAACTGCAGACCCAAGGGCTGGCTCCAAGGGCAATTGAAATTCCCCCGGTTGGAGGTGGAGGGGCTGGCATATGGGCACAGTCACTAATTGCCTGTGTCGTGTGCCCCTTACCTGGCCTACCCCATTACTCCACTATCCCTCCTCTTGGCCAGAACCACTGTGATTGGGGTTACCCCCGCTCTCTCCCCCAGGCGCATCCTGCGCCCCCCAATTCAAAAATCAAAACCCCCAAATTTAAAAACACGCAAGTTAAAAAGCCGTTAAAAACCATTCAAAACATTTTAAACAATTGGGGAAATAACAACAGATGCAGAACCCAGCGCACCCCAACAAAAACCCCCAAACCCAAGAGTCTGTTTAGCCGCCTCAGCTTTTGTAGCTGGAGTCAGTCCGGGCCCCATCCTCTCAGGCCAGGTGAAAAAAGCCAGCAAGGCAGGGAGCAGGTCTTCCAGGCCTAACAGCCAGGACGATTATGTTATTTTATTGAAAATAAAAGCATGTTTGTCTATTAAATCCAATCCAAATATTGCTCAACTATCATTTTGATAGAGAACTGGCAATGCATTAACCTTAACACTCTTAAGTCTACCCTTTCTGAATGCTAATCTTCAGCATTCAGGCTCATGAGAAAATGAAATGCACTCTGAAAGGACCTCAGCACAACAGAGGACCTACTAATCTAGTGACCCTTTCAAGGCTAAGCAGTATGGTAACTTTCAAATTACTTAAATTATCTAATGAAAGAGTACGGTTGCCATTCCTGGAAACATTGACTGGCCTGTTTCTTTGTATGTCCAGTAGGGGGTAGGAAAATCTCAGTGTACAATGAAGAGCTCTAAAATATTTACAATCAAGCAACTTTGCTTTGATTGTGCTAATTCAGCCTTTTCTGCTATACAAAAGCAAACCTAACCTGCTATCCGATACTTTGGAACAGCAAAAGCTCTCACCAGATCGTTGGAGACATGACTCACCGTCTCCTGTGTCCTTTTCAATCCTTCAGAAGCATTTCCTCTAGCCTGGCAAATGTGTTAGAAGTGAGTTTTGCATTGTCTGGGTAAAATATATCACCTGTCACCAAAAGCATCACTCTAGTCTTCCTTAATTAGTAAAACATCCTTGCCGCAGTATGTGCAAAAATGAAATGTTTTACTAAAAAAATAATACTGCAAATCGAGAAAGGCTGTTGGGGGCACTGGAAAGATTTTTGGAGATACACAGGCTATCTGGTGTCTGCCCTCATTCTGCAACCAGCGGTGTGGCTGCTGCTTCAAAATGCAGCTGGGTGAAGACCATTTTGCCCTCGTGGCACCTGCTCCCCAGGCAATTCTGGGTGAATTTAACATGACTGAAAAATGCAGGAAACCATTGGGTTGGCACCATGAGGAAAGGGCTTCTCATGAGCAGCTGGCCATGATGAATAATCTCAACATAGTTGTTGGCTCAAATAACCACCATGCTACAGCCACCCTGTGTGATAAAGCTACGGGTGTTACTGAATGCTATGCAGAGTACTGTATTTTTTGCTCTATAAGACACACCAGACCACAAGACGCACCTAATTTTTGGAGGAGGAAAACAAGAAAAAAATATATTCTGAATCTCAGAAGCCAGAAGAGCAAGAGGGATCGCTGCACAGTGAAAGCAGCAATCCCTCTTGCTGTTCTGGCTTCTGGGATAGCTGCACAGCCTGCATTCACTCCATAAGGCGCACACACATTTCCCCTTACTTTTTAGGAGAGAAAAAGTGAGTCTTATAGAGCAAAAAATACGGTACATCCATTGAAGTTAATGGGCATAACTAAGTGAGGCTGATTAATTTCAACGGGTCTACTCTAAGCAGGACTTAGTTGATTACAACCCTAAATTACAAACCTGGATTCAAATAACTGGTCATGATAGCCCCATGCAAGGACTTCTTGCAGAACAAGGCTCCCCGCCCCCCCGCATCTTCCAAATCAGCTTGGGGGGAGTCAGGAGAATCGCTCAGAACAATGTGTGGGGGGAGGAGAGGGGAAGTTGTTCCACTGGGCAAGAAGAAATTCTTGCACTAACAGAATATTTCTAACACAATATTGCTGAACTCCTTCCTACATTTCTGGATTGTTTCTGATAATTTATTGCTCTCCTCACATTGTTTACCTGCACATTTTCCCCACATTTGCTTTTTCTCGGGTGGTGACCATGTTATATGCCTTAAGATCTGATCGGTAGAAGCTTGCCTATCAAGGAAAGGAATCTGTAGGTGCAGAGGCACAAACCACCTCCACCATTCCGAGTCTTTTTATTTTGTACGTCTAGGGTTACAGGATTAAATCCGAAAGCAATGGCTGCAATTTAGGAAGATCTGGCAGAAAGAGTGGGTCACCAAACAGGGCAAAAACCCTTTACAGATTTCTCTTCCTAGCGTCTACAGAATGAAGCCAGGTATAATCTGTTCCTGGGGACTGTGGCTTGGTGTCACCAGGTGAAATTTTGTGTTTTATAAGGCAAGCCCTGGGGAAATAAAGCACTGTTGCTATGTGATTCAAATAAAATCCGTAGCAACACAGTTGGGCATGGGAGATAATAGGGACTGAGGGCTCTCATTTCACCAACAGGTTTAACAGGATTCAGAATGTTAAAGCCACCACTAGGTACATAAAATACTGTACTTGCCTTGGATGTGGACTTGCCTTGTTTAATCTAAACGCCCCGCTGCTTGAAACCAACAGTTAAAAGAGTTCATCTTCTCAGTGCTTTCTTTACTGAAGAGGCACCCTCCCTCTCCTACATAGGGAGCTGCCTTATCCTGAGTCGGACGGTTGGTCCTTCTATCTCAGGGAAATTCCAACTTTTCATACCAAGTGGGTAGCAAGAGTACTTACGACACAGAACCCATGGGGTGCATGAGGAGCAAAGTGCCTGAAATCTCCTCTCCGTGAACACACACATTCACGCTGAACTTAGTGTTATGTGAGAACTAGGTCATAATCTCCACAATCACACACCTAAAATCAGATTTTTATTGTTGTGAAATCAGTATTGTTGGAGGCAAGTTTTAAGGTAAGATTCCCCCACTACCATATGTTGAGTTTGCTGCTTTCTACCTATTGCAAATGAGAAGCATTGGAGGGTCTATAGATTAGTGGTACAGCACATATTTTTATAGAGATCCCAAATTCTGTCTGTGGCATCTCCACATAACAGGGATGGGCCCTCCAGATGTTGCTAGACTCCCAGCTCCCATCAGTCCAAGCAAGCACCAGCCAATAGTCTGGGATGATGAGCGTTGGAGTCCAACATCTGTGAGGGCATAGGTTCTCCACCCCTTACTTGAGAAGGCCTTAAGTAGCAAAGCTTAGAAAGCTTTTGCCAGTCAGAGTAAACTGCACTCAGAAAAGATGTGCAGTTGTGTTCTCTCTCTCTCTCTCTCTCTCTCTCTCTCTCTCTCTCTCTCTCACACACACACACACACACACACACACACACCACGTCCCTCCTTCTGACAGAAAATTCCATTTAGGAAGTAGAGAAGAATGCCCTAGGAAAGTGACCATTTTCAACACATTGCAACATTATTTAAATGTAACAGGATTTGCACAGCTGTGCACTAGTTTCAGCTCATGAACTCCAAATTAACAAGCACCGGGCAATTTAGGTTTGTTGTTTTACGAGGTTGGGAGTTTATTTTGATTAGAATATTCAGAGCTTCAGTGAAAACTTTCAGCAAATATGGAAACATGGATAAATATTAAATCCCTTACGAGTCGCCGAAAATTACAGCTTAGGTTTATAAATAATGACTCAAAAACACATTTCAGTGCTAACCAAGGAAGGTTCTATTTTGGATGCTGTATCAATTTTTTTTTGTAATTGCCACAGAAGTCTGTTGCATACCTAAATATAGATGAAACGGAGAAGATGTTTCCTTCAGACCAGTTTATTATCATCCAAGTGTGAAAATCACCGCAATATGCCTGTGCTTTCCTATGCGTAATCCAAGACGTGATAGCGAACAGTGCTTAGCGCACAGGCAGGTTGACTGACACTACTTCCATGATTTGGCCCCTAAATCCCTTAACTTTCAAATTGTAAGCCAATTCCCTGAGCAAAACAATTGGCCATCTGAAATGTTATGAATAAAACCTTGGCAAACAATGGTTGACTGTTCCAAGAGATTTGGAGGTGCTCCAATGTTACTGGTATGTTGCCAGCTTTTAGCACAGGGCAATTCCTTGCAATAGTGGAAGTATGGTATCTCAAGCTGGGATATGTGGGTGGGTGGCTCAATGAATGGTAAGACTCGGTAAATGATTCCCCCTTCAAGTCGCCTCTTTCAAAAGGGAGCACAACTTCTTCCCGTTTATTGAATAGAAAAGATCTGAGCATGGAAAGGAGTGGCAGGCATGGTGGGGCGGTGCCAACTTCCTGAAAGGAGCAATGCTGCCCCATACTAGGGTGGGGGAGGGCAGGGTGACAGTGAAGTTGGGCACATCAGTGGAGGCCAGCAGCCATTCCCATCATTGTGCCTACACAGCCCTGACTTTACTGCTGCCCTGTTCCACCTCCACACAGTGCCAGGAAGACTTAGGATTGCCATGTGTCCTCTTTTTCATGGGTGTGCAAAATGAGAGTTGTCATAATGATCCAGTGTTAAAAGTAAAAAGGTAAAGGTAAAAGTACCCCTGACCATTAGGTCCAGTCACGGACGACGCTGGGGTTGTGGCGCTCATATCGCTCTATAGGCTGAGGGAGCCGGGGTTTGTCCGCAAACAGCTTCCGGGTCATGTGGCCAGCATGACTAAGCCACTTCTGGCAAACCAGAGCAGCGCATAGAAACGCCGTTTACCTTCCCACTGGAGCGATACCTATTTATCTACTTGCACTTGAAGTGCTTTTGAACTGCTAGGTGGGCAGGAGCTGGGACTGAGCAATGGAAGCTCACCCCGTCGCGGGGATTCGAACCACCGACCTTCTGATCAGCAAGCCCTAGGCTCTGTGGTTTAGACCACAGCGCCACCCGCATTCCATGGTTAAAAGTAGAAGTCAGCAAATGCATCTTCTTTTTTGCTCTTCAAAATATGGCAACTCTACAGTAAGTGGCAGCAATGCCATTGGCATAAAGGAAACAGTATGGTTTCTCTCAACTGTACCAGCTCCTCTGGCACACTTGAGATTCGTTGTGGCTAGCTGAGTGCTGGCTGTGGAGTTAGTCGTTTTCCGAGATGGAAACTCATCTGAAGCCACTACTGCTGTGGTTTGCAACCAATGTACTGTGGCACCCTGGGATGCCTTGAATGATGGTCAGGGGTGCCACAGGCAACACTGGTCTCTGTCTCTCTTTCCTGCCTTCCCTCCCAGCCTCCTCTGATGCCCTCTCACATCTCTGCCTCCCAAAGGAGAAGAGAGGAGGCCTCAGCTAGGGAGGGTGTTTTTCAAAGGGTGAGAGGCTGCCAGCTCTGCAGGCAAGAGTTGCCACAACTGGGTTCCTGAGCCCCACAGAGTTGCCACAGAAATAATGTAGTTGGTTAAGGGAGCCGTGGACTCAAAAAGGTTGAAAACCTCTGCCTGCTGGTTGGGCAAAGTTGCAGTCTGCAAGTCAATGACAGGAAGCTTTGGCAAATACCAAGGCAAGTGCCTGGGTATCCCAAGTAACCATTGACTTCTTTGCTTTCCAAGGGGAAATATTCTTAGTTCTGCTTTGCTCAGGAATTTTGGTCAGCTGCCTGGAAGGTTTGGGGTTAGAAGCTGTGGCAGACTGAGTAAAGTAATAGGTTGATGAGCTATTGGCTACCATGCAGTAAGAGTATGGGTGTTTGTTTGTTTACCTTCAGTGATGAACTGCTCTTAATTCAAAACTAACAAAGCACTTGACATGTCAACACTGGCAAATGCATTAACAGAGGAAAATAAAATTAGAAAGTCATCTTCAGCCTTAAAAACAGCAGCAAGTAAATGATCCCACACTGTTCACAAAGCAAATTTTCCTGAGCCTAACTAGCAACTATCTCAATAAATCTTGAAGGTCAGAGTCAAACGAAATTGGAGTAAATATGGTTTCTGATGGACTTCAAGAGCAGGGAGAGCAGCACAGCTGAGAAGGCTTCACCTGGCAGAAGCATCCTAGAAAGGATGATCACAAGGGCCGGGCTGGCACATGCTGTCGAATATTGGGGCCCTGAGCCATTTAATTTTTTATTAAGTCAATTGCAATACCTTAAACTGGGCATAGAAACAAATAGGCAGTCACAGCAGATCACTAAGAATAGGTGTAATGTGACTCAAACGGTGTGCCGTTCAATAACCAGACAGCAGCATTCTGCACCAGCTGCAGCTTCTGAAATGAAGGGCACCCTCAAATAGAGTGCATTGCAGTAGCCCAGGTGTGGGGTTACCATGGCATGGATTGTTGTGACAAGGATATCCTTTCACAAGAGGCCCTCCAGAAGCTTCAGCATACTTCAGGAGAGACTTTCCCCACCAAGCATGCTCCAGATGTTTTGGACTGTCGTTCCCATCATTCCCAACAAATGGCCATGTTGGCTGAGGGTAATGGGAGATGTAGAGCGTGAGACTCTTACGGCCGTGGGTTCGAGCCCCATATTGGGTGAAATATTCCTGCATTGCAGGGGGATGGACTAGGCGACCCTCATACTTCCAACTCTACGAGTCTGTGATTCTGTATGAGGTTGGGGAAGACTTATCCAAGACAAAGATCTGCTAAGGCAACTGTGTTGGTTACACGTTGGTTTCCTTTTCACATTTTCATGACAGTGAAAATCCGAGACCTTTGGAGAACGAACCTTAGGTCACACCATCTGGCCATGCAAGAGCCCATTCAGATGCTTGTTCCCATGTGTATACTAAATGTGTGAAAAGTGGGATTGTGTCCTTGCTTGCTAGCCCTGCTGCGCTGCCCTCAACACCTGTATGTACAGCATAACACCTGGAGGAGGAACTTTCATATGTAGACTTCCCTTTCCAGACATCACACTGAACCCAAGGTCATGGTCCTACATCCTTTCTACTCATTTATCATATATATATATATATATATATATATAGAGAGAGAGAGAGAGAGAGAGAGAGAAACACATAAAATAGGCCTCTCCTGTGTTGCCCTCCCATCCCTCTGTCATCTGACTACCAACGGAAATGACCTAGCAATTCTCTCCCACCTCCTTCTATTCTCTCTAATCTATAAGCACAACAGAAAAAGAAAAGAAAAGAAAACCCCAGCATATTTTGCTAGGCAGCACTAAGTGCTCTTTGGAAATGATGTCTCTCCCTGAACTGCCAGAGGCCTTTTTCTTTCTTACTTTATGCAAGAGCTTAAACGGGTAAAAGCCTACCAACGTCTTCATTCTACTGTCATCTCTTTGCTTTGGCTGGTCTTAGTTCATGCATGACATTATTTAGCTCAAATATAGACGTATTACAAATATGAACACGCTATAGTGATTCACTCACATCTAGCAGTTGGGTTGCAGTGGCCAGTTTTATAATCCGGGCTTTTTTGTGTACACACTGCTGAGGAGTACCATCACCCCTCTTTTCTTTTCTTGCTGTCCATCACAGTCATTTTGTGCTGGCATGCACAGCACTTAATGAGTACATATGAGTACTGGTACCTCATTTTTATTTTTTTTACAACCACTACTACTACTACTACTACAAATATTAGCAAAGCGCTCTCTCGCTCTCTCTCCCCCATTTATCAAGGTTCAAAGCAAGAACAATTTAAAGGTTTCAGAAACATGACTGACAATTACCTGGATCCAGCAAGTATTTGACCAAGCTCTGGCAATAAGTGTATAAGCTCTGTACTGAACCACGTGATTTTCATGTGGCTGGAGATGACATTCACATCTCCCTCGTGGCATTAAGAACAGCTTGCAGGGATATTTCCCCATCCTTGCTCCATATAACTGGGTGCTGGTGGGGAGGAAATAGACTGCCACGGTTCCTTTATATTACAGTGGAAATTTAGGGGAGAATTTGATGGGGATGCCATTTTCAAAATCGAGGCCAACTTCAAAGCATGCATGGGTTCTTGCTGAACTTACCAGAATTTGTGATAAAGCACAACCCCCAATTTCCACTCAACAAATTGAAATTTGTTGGAAAACTGAAAGTGAATGCTTTTCTTGAGTTTGTGCCAGCTCATGTCCATAGCACTAAACAATGGTTTAGTGTTACATACAAATATGACCTATGAATGCTGCCTTGAGTTACATGATTTAAGAAAGGTGGGACATAAATATAATAAAATAAACACCACAGGCAGGTGTACCTTCGGAAATATTTATGCAGTCTTCTTTCTTTTAGTGGATTTTTTCAAAATAATCATGGGCCCTAAAGACATCCAACACAACACAGCCACAGCTGCCTCCCACTGTAACCATTTTGTGGTTTTCAGGGGGGAAAATTGTAATTTATCCCGTTAAAGCACCTTTATTCCTTTTATTGTTATTTAGACTGAAAGTTTGTTCATGGCTTAAACAGCAATGAAAGGCTCATTATTTCTACAAAACTATGCAGAAAGACCGGTCACCCAGAAGCTTTTATTCCAAAGGCCATTATTCTGCAACCTCAAGCACTATTTCTGAGCAGCATGAACAAGGCAGGGCTTGGGTCTTTTGTTTGGCTAAATTTTTTACATCCACTGGTCCTGCTGCCACAACAACTAAATAGAAAATAAGTGACTTGAGTTCATTTAACCGACTCCAAATTGGGATTCTGCCTGTGTGTCACTTGCAGCAAGGCAAAAGAGAGCGCAAACAGCTCCTTTGACTAAGAGGTTTCTGGTGTGTACATTCCAAATCATGGCTGTGAAAAGAAAGACGCTCTTCAAGTAGTTTGTGTTGATCTAGCTGGTCAAAATTTTCAGCACCGGTCTGGCTCACAAACATATGACCATCCATCAACAGCAGCAACAAAAAACACCTTCAGTGCACAAATGACACACCACAGATCACCAGAAACATAACTTTCATATTGCACAGTGTCAACTCAAACACAATACTTTTTCAACAGCAGCAGTTCATTGAACAGGCAGCCCATCAAGTGTGAATCAAATCCTGTGTGTGCTCTAAGCCCTTCAATACATAGCTACTATGTATTTTGGGACGGGGGAGCAGAGAGGAAATGTTTTCAGCTTCACAAGGTAATCTCTAGGGTAGGAAGCAGAGTCCCCCAGAAAAAATGGGGAATTGCTTTGAATGTGTTAGGTACTATGGCACGAATTTTCAGCAAAACCCATAAAAATGTTTAAAATCATGTGAGATGAAAAGTGTCCCTTGATGTTTCAGTGTGCATGTTGCTCTACAAAGTTAAAAGAGGACAGGTCCCTGATCCAAGAAATTTATTATATAAAATTTGGCACAGGGGAGTCAACAGAGGAAGGGGAGGTAAGGAAAAATATGGGAGCAGAACAGTGTATGGGTGGTTTTTTTTACACAGTATTATATAGCTGCTGCACTAATGGGACACATATGCAGAATTAATTAGATGATAACCAAGATATAGGGTAACTAAGCCTAACTGTACACAATTGAGATGTAAGTGCATATTTTGTGGTATTGAAACAAGCCAACAAATCTACGTGGGATCATGATCAGAATTATTGTGTTTAAACAGTGGATTTACACAAAATATGGCATAAATGGCCACCCTGTTTTGAGACATCAACTTCACATATGTGCACTTAGCAGTTTGAAGACTTCATCACAATTTTTAAGCATCTCCCTGGTCTCTCCAATCTATGCTTTAAGTTCTTTAAACCCAGAGGGCAGTAGCCAACTAAACAGTTCTGCAAATACATTTTGCTGTGCAATAGAAATTCCTTGCCCTCACCGTTCTTTGTGGCCCCCATAAATCTGCTTTGGAGGGTTACCCCCCCCACCCAAGAACAGATTATGGGGCATGGGGGCGGGCAAAGGGAAAGGAGAGTTCCATGGTACAGATGAAAGTCTTTGTGCTAATGGAAGTATTTAGTTGGGTACCATCCAGTATTCTATTAACAAATACCCTACCTATTTTTAGGGGGAAACATGCATCCAGACATATTCAATATACAATTTTGGCAGGAAGTTAATATAAAATCAAAGCAAGGAAGTACCCTTAAAAAAAACTCTCTAGACAAGCATCATCTCCAACTGTTCCATCTCCAACTGTTCCAACTGCATTCTAAAGCCCACCAGGCTTACGATACTACTGCCTGGTAAACTTTCACTTACCCGTACAGACATGTTTGGTGCTCTATTAGATGATCATATTTTCCATCTTCTACCAGTCACTTCCTGAAGGTGTTTATGTGAAGCAGTTGGGCAAAACGAACATAACATCTGTATTCTATTTGCTAATGAGCAATCATCATTTTGACATTTCTCCAACCAGGGATTTTGCTGCTTGGAATACTAATGCCATTAAAATAATAATAATAATACAACCCTTGTTGGCCTCATAGCTGACGGAACATTGTGCATAGTTGACTGAATACTAAAGCAGTACAGCCATATTTCTATATGTGCTATTTTCAAATATTTTAAGAAAATGGGTGCTGGCAAAACTAAAAACAAGCACATACCACAAACCAAATCCAACACATAGACAACATGTATATAATAAACCACACAGTAAGAACAGCATTGTAGCACTTTCTTAAACTTAATTATTTTAGCTTCACTGTTTTCACAGTATAATCCATAGCACACAGTGACTGCATCTGGACACAGGCAATGCCAACCTTCTTTGGCCATTGCCCCATCTGCAGGCTGGAGGAACTCTTATGGGCACCACTCACACAAATCAACCCAGAATACAGTGTAATCTATTGTATTAGCTACAGATGAATAGTTCCTTCAAGTCTAATTTTTTAAGGGATGGGGGGCCCCTATGGCTGCCAGGGAAGGTCTCTGCCAGTGCTCTGCATGGATGGTCCTGATTAAGCCATGGTTTGTTTTTACCATGGTTTGTTCAACAAACTAAAAGTCATCTCACCGATAAGCAAACCAACCAACCATCAAACCACAGCTTGTTTCTCCAAAGTTTGGATTATTTTCTATCTGATTGTGCCTTTGTTAGCTTGGTGAGCACCTGGGCATGGCAGCCTAATAAACTATGGTTAAGCAGGGCTGTTGGGTTCTCCCTGCTTGGGCCCCCGCAGCAACTGGCATGCAGAGGCAAAGCACCTCCAAAATGTGGAAGAGATTTTTCCCTGCATACCAAGAAGTATCTTGAACTCTCTGAAATCAAGCCAAGGACAACTTACCTAGCCCATTAAGGATGCTTAAACAGAATACTGATTTTAACCTTGAGAGTGACCTACTGCAAATTAATTATTGGGAATAAGAAACCAAATGTAAGTATTATATGTATACTGAAAGGACATAGCAATTCTCTCTTATATGTGAAAAATAGGAAATAATACATAATAGGAAAATGCCAGGAATGTAGCCTATTGACAATTCAGCTTTGTTTTTCAAGTCAAAGCAGAGAAGTGTAGCATGGAAGCCTTGCAGTCCTTTAAAAATCTAAAAAAAGAACATTTACTGTACCACTTGCCAGATTCAGACATTAGAATGGACACCCTAGATGTGTTGGGGAGAGTCTCCAGAGTGTGTAATATAGGCCAATAATATGATACCTTTGCTACAGTTTCAGCCGTTTCCCAGTTCAAGACATCTTGACGGTAGCATTTCCTTCCTCAGTGCAGGCCAGCTATCTGTTGCTATGGCAACCAGTAACATTTCACATACCACAAGCGCTATATCATGTAAAACAGAGGCTGAACAGGAAATGCCACACGGCACGTTTAGAAAGCCACCTAATTTGAAGGAGACCCACACATAGGCTCAGAGTAAAATGTTGCTATTTGTGTGCAATTGGTGGCAGTTTTATTTACGATCAACATTTTATCTGTGGACCCCAAGATGTCCTTTAATCACTTCAAAGCGAGTGCTTTGCCAAAACAAAAAACAAAAAATGTAATTTTTGCCTTCCTTTCCAAACAGCAGCTGCCCCATAAGGCTTTGCTCATAAAACATTCACTTAGTTTTCCTAGTTGTAAACAGCCGTTCACCAACTGGGGGGGGGGGGGGGAGAATCCATTTTTGTCTACTGAAAAATTGCCTAGGGGTAATCAGAATTCCTCGCCTAAGCTCAGAGCAAAACACTACATTTCAACTGCTATCTGCTTATTTCTAAATCTCTCTACTGGAGAGATGTGTTTCAACTAAGCTTGTGATAACCTGAGCACCTTCCCACAACCTACGAACAACTATTCCGTAGTTCTCTTTCATGATCTAATTACCAGAATTTAAGCGTCAGCTGTTGTGACACAAGCTTTTGCTTTTACGCCTTCTGTTTTCTGAGAAGATCTGTAGTAGGTATCTCCAATGTGTTGCCCGCCAGATGTTGTTGGACTTCAACAACCATCAGCCCAAGCCAGCACAGCCAATAATAAGGGATGATGGGAGCTGTAGTTCAGCAATATTTGGGGAGGGATGTTCATTAGCTACCCTGACAAACATAATCCAAGAGGATCCCCCTCACACAAATTTTAACAACTACTTTGTCCATCCAATCAGGAGCAAAATTGGATTCACCCCACCCCCTCCAATATGAACACCACAGCTCTCTTCATGTTCCATTAGACAATTATATCTATAAGAACCATATTGCTGTCAGAAGACATATATTGTTCTGTGTGGTAACAAAAGACCCTGCACAGTATTTTGGATCTAGCAGTTGAAAGGGTGGGGAAACCCTGTCGGCCCACCAATCAGAATCTATCCATCAAATCACGCACACATCAGCCTTTTATCCTGATTCTTTTGACTGTAATGGAAAATGAACTATGTGCAGGTCTAGATTTGAGGCTGTGAATCAGTTTTCGGCAGACATGAGGCGTTACAAGGGTCCAGTAACAATTTTCGCTCTCCCTCACCACTTTTGAATTGCACACCCACACAATGCCAAATAAAAATCATGTTTTTTAAAAAATGTATTCTCAATCTGTGCAGAAGAGTATCATCCGGAAGCCCCAAGAGACTGCCGTAGATTATACAGGAAGTTCACCGATTTCAGAGTTCATGTTATAAATTACCTTGTTAGCTTCTTGGCACACAAGCTACCTAGGTCAAGGGGACCTATAGTCTGTCAGCGACATCAGATCAGTTCTGCCAAGCGCAGTGACTCCTTAGCCAAGGTTGGTCCAGTGTGATGCCAAAGCAGGTTATCCAAGGAGATCAAGCCCATATCAATTAGAAAAACAACAACAAAGGGAGGAGGGGATGAAGAACCCTTCGGAAGGATGTTGTGACCTACACTTATGGTCCACTGTACTGACAGTTCTCCTCAAGGACCACCTCTCCCCATACAAACCAACCCGGACCCTGAGATCATCTTTTGAGGCCCTTCTTTCATGTGCCTCCTCCACAAGAGGTCTGGAGTGTGTCAACCCTAGAACAGGCCTTTTCTGCAGTGGCCCCCTGACTGTTGAATGCTCTTTCCAGGGAGGTTTGTCTGCTGCTTTCATGATAAATCTTTAGGCACCAGTTGAAAATATTCCTCTTCAACCAGGCCAGTGGCTGATTAATATTCTGTGGCCTTTTAAATGTGGGAGGTGTTTTTGTTTTATTGTCTTTTGCTTTTAACTATTTATTTTGTGTTTTTATCTTGTGAACCATCCTGAAGGGTGGTATATAAATGTAAACAACAACAACAACAACACTCAAACCTTCAACCAAACATATAGAGATGTGCTTGTATTAATAGATGGCGTTCTCAAATTGAATTTAAAACCAAGACAGCAAAAACAAAAATTTGAGGGCATTATGTAACGGACACAGTAGTTTTATAATAAAAATGGTGATGCAATGTTAATAGCAGCATGGCAGCTACAGTTTTGTAATTAAGAGAGTTTTCTTTAGCTTTATAACACATCTTGCATGATAAAATATGTTCTTTCCTGAGGCATGATATCAAATGTTTGCTTTACTAAAAGCCAACCCATTGGTGTGGGAGAAATATTTTAATGTATGGTAATTTGTAGCCATAGCGCCCAATAGTGCTAAGACATTTTTTGAAAAATCACGTCACAAAGAAAACAACTGTAAACTAATAAAAAAAAACAAAGAAAAGCACAAGCCCTATAGTGATCGGCGTTTTTGCTCATTGAGTCTGGTACTATAATTTCATAAAGCTGCAGTATCAACTACAGCCCATATCAAAACAGCAGAACGCTTATGACTTGTGACAGGAGGCATTTGTAACTGAGCTTTTTTAAAAAATAAAAAGCAGAACAATATTTCTTTGTGCAAAGGAGCTGAGAAGTAATAAAAAAGCCCTTCTCTTCTTCTCTGTGTGCTGCCAAGCAAAATGATCCCAAGAACATGCTCTCTATTCTCTTACTGAAGGAAATTACATTAAGAGAAAAATCCAGCACAAAAGATGCTTGGCTGTTTTTATATTATGTTGCACAAAACACCTCGAGACATATATTGACTGGTCGACAAATTTGCTTCTTTGTATAGCAGATGTTTCCTGCTATAATCAAAACCTAACTCTGGACTCTGGGCATTACTTTAAATCGGGTAGGCAACCTAAGGTCCATGGGCCGGATGTGGCCCAGTCACCTTCTCAATCCAGCCCGCAGATGGTCTGGGAATCAGTGTGTTTTTACATGAGTAGAATGTGTCCTTTTATTTAAAATGCATCTCTGGGTTATTTGTGGGGCATAGGAATTCGTTCATTTTTATTTATTTTTTCAAAATATAGTCCGGCCCAACACATGGGTCTGAGGGACGGTGGACCGGCGCACGGCTGAAAAAGGTTGCTGACCCCTGCTTTAAGTATTTCATTGGGCACCTCTGTGTATAAAGGTAAAGGTAAAGGTACCCCTGCCCGTACGGGCCAGTCTTGCCAGACTCTAGGGTTGTGCGCTCATCTCACTCTATAGGCCGGGAGCCAGCGCTGTCCGAAGACACTTCCGGGTCACGTGGCCATCGTGACAAGCTGCACCTGGTGAGCCAGCGCAGCACACGGAACGCCGTTTACCTTCCCGCTGGTAAGCGGTCCCTATTTATCTTCTTGCACCCGGGGGTGCTTTCGAACTGCTAGGTTGGCAGGCGCTGGGACCGAACGACGGGAGCACACCCTGCCGCGGGGATTCGAACCGCCGACCATGTGATCGGCAAGTCCTAGGCGCTGAGGTTTTACCCACAGATACAAAGCACTAGTTAGTGCAAGCTTTCATATGCAACAGACTGCTTTGGTTGGATGCATGAAGTAGACCAAGAATGGGAAGGAGGTTGATCAGGATATGCTGGCAGGTCTCTGGGTGATCTGCAGTAGATCAGAAAGGATTTTCAACTCCAAACTGCTTAAAAATAGAAATGACTCTCTCCCCCCCCCTAAATTAATTAGAGAGATGAAATGAAAAAAGCTTCAGTAACTAGGTTTGCATGTGGAAGGACAGTAAACTAATCTTAGTTATATATCCCTGTACAAAACTATTCTAAGTTTTGTACCTGGTTCTAGCCGGAAGAGCTTGGGGTTCTACACAAAGTAGAAGTCTGCCCTCCCCTGGATCACATGCAGCCTCTCATATTAAAATGTCATTAGGTCTGGGCAATAGTCCTGGCACCACAGTGGTGTGATGAAATGTGAGCTACAAATTGGGAGAAATAAGTATATTCTCAGTTTCCATTCTGCGCCACCAAGTAGGCCACAAATAAGCTCATTAGCCACGAAGAGTCACACCAAACGTGCATCATTTTATTGCTGCAGGCCAGCATTCGAGCACTGGAATTGAGTTTAAATAAATTGTAACTCACAACACCTGGTGTTAATTCTGTGCATGCACAGAGTTCACAAGGTAGCCTGAAATTTCTGAATGTGTGTGGATTTCATTGCATCCAGATATAATCTTATAAATAAGAGAAAGCCTCTCTTTTGCAGTTGCATTAATTTAAAAGAAATATATATTACGTGACATGCTCAGAATAAAGCAGCTGCAATAATCATGTAAAGAGGTGATCCATTAAATACTGTTTGGTAGGAACATTAAGATAGTTAAGTGCATCCCATCGGTGGTTTTGTTCTTTGCTGGCAAACCAAGATTTTCACAATTTCAATAAAACTGTCAGAACTTTAAACAAATGTGCAATTTCCACTGATGTCAATAATAATTTGGGAATGTCTCTCTGTTTGCAAACAGAGAAATCAGCATCAGCCAAGCACCAGCAACAGAACAGAACAATGCTTTAATAAATCCATAATTTGTTCACAAAGACTACACTTTGACTTTAAATTTAGTCTTTATTGGTTCATCAATGTGCTGTTGCAGGAAGCAAAAGCCCACAAGGGAAAAGTGAACTGTAACCTCCCTTGCACATCCACCAAAAAAACACTGGGCATCATACCCACTGAACCATTTGGACGGTTAAGTTGCAGCATGTGATTCAGCACAGTAAAAACTGGCACACACCATGGGGAGTCGGACAAAGAGGAGTTCACACACTGTGGATATTAGACTTTAGAAGGCCAAGAATATGCAAATAGTCTTGCAGAGCTTTGAATCTAGATCCTGTTCCCTTAGCCAGCATTTGTAGACTAGACACACCTGGGCCAAACAACCACAGACAGCGCTGTTCCTACCATGCAGCTCTTTCTCACACACCTTTCCTGGGTTTCAGAAGGAGATCTTCCTCACCTGAAGATGCCAAGGACTGAACCCGGGACCTTCTGCATGTAAAGTGCATTGTCTACCACTGAGCCAAGGCTTTCCATTTGGGAAAAGGTTTCTCAGCAGCTGCATTCTCTAGGGGAGACCAGTCTCCACCCTCTCCGAAGGCCTTCCCAAAATAGGTAAGTTGAGGCACACTTTTGGCTGGCTGGAGTAACAATGGTTAAACTGTTGGTTTTAGTTTAATTGGCTAATGTTTTTCTTTGTTCTGGCTATATTTATGGTATGTCTGTCTTTATTATATTTTAATTTAGATTTTGTTGTTGGCCTCCTTCTGCACCTAGTACAGAATACTGGGATAGAAAAGTTAAGTAATAAATACTGTCCCTATATTTATTTACACCACACTCCACTCCCCCAAAGGCAACCAGTCTTTTCTGTGGTTTATAAAACCCTGTGCTTTTAGATATAAGTGATACAATTCGGACAATGTAATTCCAGACTGCATTTTAGGTGCAGGAAAGTAACACAAAGTAAATTCTGTATCAATCTTTTATCTGTCACTGGGCAATTTTCTTTGCTTAGCTTTAAAGCTGGCAATAGTTTCTGGTGCCATTCACAAATATTAACCTTGGTGTGATTATGATGAAAACATAACTTTGCATTCTTTTCAAAAGGGTAACCGAAGTCCCCAAAACCTTAGTATACACCTATTTTATCTCCTGCTGCTGTTCAAAAGCCAGGTCACTCTGACATAGGCAGCTTCAACCTTCCAGCCAGGTCATCAGCAATCTATTTACAATGACAACGTGGAAGGCCAAGGTGTGGGGGGGGGGGGAGGATAAAGGAAGGGAGAAAAGTTTAAAACAAAGAAAAGTAGCAAAGTTCATTTATTAGTAAGTGATGCTGTGGAGCGGGGAGGGGGAGAGGGGGGAACTGCCAATGATCCTAATGTTAATATATGCAAATGAATCACATATTATTAAGAACAGAGCTGACTGTTCTTGTGACAGATGTTGCAATTAAATTAAAAAGGTTTCAAAGCTACTCTTAGTGTCCAGCTCAAAAGTTAATTGTTGGACTGTATTTAATGATCAGTTTATTAGATAAGGATCAGGCAGTTGACGTCATACCCATCCTAAACCCCCCTCATCATTACATAACATGCAAGGCAGAATTCCCAAAGCTTGTTCCCATTTGTTAGATAAATAAAAACACCAGCAAATCCAGTAGATGTTAACACTCCTGTTTGCCTTGCAAAGGGAAACCCTGGGCTGAATTTATGCAGCTGCATGAAAGAGGGTTTAATGTTCCAGTCTGGCAAGATCCCAGATTCTACTGTGAACTGACTTTATTGACTATATTCCTAAAATACTTTGGACACCTGACAGAAATTATCAATCTCGGAGGAGAAAAGGGGGAGGAGAAGAGTGTAAACCTAGGTCTGCCTAGGCTTCCATAGTTTATTATTATGTCCTAATGGAGTCATTCTTGGAAGGGAAGGTGGAATGAAGGGCCAGTTGCAGCTCTTTCTCCCACTGCCAGCACATACTTTGAGGCCCATTTCACCCCAAGTCGCTCACTTGTCTTTCTCCCCCACTTCATACAGCAACTGTTCAATGCCATAAGCACAATGAGGTGGGAATGGGGAACCAGCAGTTCTCCATATGCTGTGGGAATGCAGCTGCCACCAACCGCAGCCAGTAAGGCCACTGGTCAGGGATGCTGGAGTGACAGTCAAACATCATCTAGACTACAGATTCTGCATCCCTAATATAAGGTGCGAGTCATGTTTCTAATATAGCAGATAGATCTTGGTGAAAGATGTGGTTGGAAAAAGGGTTCTATTGCACACCAAAGAGATAACTGTGGTGTCTTGATAACTTCTAATTTTGGTGTACAAAACCTCTCCCACTGTTGTGCTATTATTAAAAAGGTGTATACATCAATAGAGTATTATTTGCAAATAAGGACCATCTATTTATGCAACCATTTTCTGCACTGAACTGAATTTCTGCATCAGTTATCACAAACTTAACTCTAATCATATGTAACATGCCTAGAATAGTGTAGGATTCAATACATCCATATTTTCCAAATTTTAGATGCACATCCACTTTTTTAAAAAAAACAACCACAACCGTAACATATGCCTTTCAATATATATACAAGTTGTAAAAAGAAAAAAGGACTGCACTCTTAACAGAAGACTGCACTCTTAAGATTGCATACATTGGTCTGGTTTACATGTCCTGGTAAGACAAACTATGGCTTACTGAGACTACACACATGAGCTGACTCCCAAGGAGGAGCTCACACTTGTTTTGCTCATGCTTGGTCCTTATAACTCAGCACTGCACAGCAGCTAAGCCAAGAACAAACTTTAGTTACAAATCTTACTTAGGTAGAAGAGAGCTTAACCACAACCCCCAGGTTCAGATGACAGACTAAGTCACACAGCTGTGATCTCCTCCCTGGAAGACAGCACGTTCCTGCTAAACCAGGCATCCCCAACCTGCGGCCCTCCAGATGTTTTGGCCTACAACTCCCATGATCCCTTGCTAACAGGACCAGTGGCCAGGGATGATGGGAATTGTAGTCCAAAACATCTGGAGAGCCGAAGGTCGGGGATGCCTGTGCTAAACCATGGCATGGTGTTACATGCAAATATGGCCACTTGGTGTGTTTGGACATCAGTTAGTTCACTTCTCTCTGCCAGCCAATATTTGTTCTAAATTTACTGATTGTGGCTTTTAAAGGAACAAAACAAATCAAGATCCCTGGTTCAGACATAACGCCAATGAGGGGATAAGACAAAGAGCCCTCTTGGGCATGCTCATGGTAAAAATATGGCTTACTGGAATGTGCCAGTAGCATCAGTTTCAGCTTGGAACCCAAAAGGTGCTCTGAAATCCAGCCATCACAAAATGTGTGGAATGAGAGTGAAGAAGATATAAAGATTTTCATATACATATATAGAGTCAAAGCAGCACCCTACAGGGTAGAAATAAAGTAAGCAGCAGGCTTTCATTTGAGAGCAAATTTGACACTCAACTTTATACATTGTCCAGGTTGATCAATGCAATATATTAATATCTTAACGGTAACAAATACAACAGCAATCCCTGTTTGGATGTTGTGTTTGCTGAGAAAAGAAAGAGAGATAATCACCAAGAGAAACTGGGTGTTGTCAGTGTAAAATAAATTCCTCACTACAGCAGCAAAGTTTCTAAAATACTGTCTTAGAACTCTATAATTACATACTGTAACAGTTACAGGTAAAATGGCAAGTTCTTTGGAGGAGGAGCGTGGCGGTGCCAAGTCTCATGGAAACTAGTGTAACAAACACAACTATCAACATAAAGGATCTGAACTGGAATTATTTTGGCCCCATGACTTGAGTGGCATCTTCCCTCTGGCACAAGTCTGCTATTTAACTTCAGGTGAACATTTTTTTTTTTTTTACTTTTCTTCTTACATTTATGTCCCATCTTCCTTCCACCATGGAACCTATCCACGTACCAACCAGACCCAGACCTGCTTAGCTTCAGCCAAGTGGTGGCTCCATATGATTTCAGATCATACTAATAGTATAATAATACAAACAACAACAACAACAACAACAACAACAACAACAACAAGGGGTTGCACTAAATTCCCTTGGGCATCCTTTCCAATTTTGATTCTGTTCATTAAATGCATATTGCAAAGACTGTTCAAAAGGTTCACCAGCTTTATCAGGTTGCAATTGCTGCAGCAACACTGCTAGGCAAGACAGTATTATTACCTCCCATAACTGAGAGAGCATGACCAGCCTAAGGCTACCTACTGAATTTGTGGCAGAGGTGAGACTCAAACCAGAGACTTCAAGATTTATGGCTCTGTTTTTCAGCCACTATGCTACCGCAGCTGCCACCGATCTTATCTTCTACTGATGTCTACTATGAACAAATTGTGGTGCAGGAAAGTAGCATTGGCTTCAGATGCAGATATTAAAGAGGGCATTTGTTAAACTAACCTCCTCACCTTTATTACTTGGTGCAAGAGATAAGAGCTCTGAAAATCTTTCAGTGGCGTCGGTTGTGGTGGTGGTTGTTTGATAGGAATAAATCACTTACAGCACTTCAACTACATGAACTAAAACCAAGTAATGGTTAGTGAATCTATCTGTAATTAAGGCCTCTCTTTACCTCTGGCAGTCTGGTGGACACACTCAAGTATAATCTACATGCGTAATTCACCAGGGCATGCACAAGAACTATGGTGAATGGAAAGACAGTTTTCTGATCCCTCCTGCACCCATGAAAATATCTCTTCAGTGGACTGGGGTGTGGTAGCTCCTGTGCAATGGAACCATGGGGGAGCTGCTGTGGAAGGTGGAAACTGCCCTAAAACCAGGAATAGCACCATCCAATTTGGGGCAACTTCCCCCTCTGGCAGCATCCTCTCCTAGTCATTTCACATTGGTCAAGAGCGGCCCCATGACAGCTGCAGGGGTAGGAAGAGGTGGAAAATTTATTAGGGTCCAAGCCACAGATTTAGGTGTCCTTCAAAGAAGAAGAAAAGAGGGTGGCGACTCAGAAGCTACGGTGTGCCATTTCCTGGCTGCTACTTCAAAGTAATTTAAAAGCCACACACTTTTATCTAAAAACTTATGTTCTTTACACCTGGGGTGCTTCCAGACTGGTGCTATTTTTGGGTGGGATGCAATCATATACCAGCAAACTCAGGTTGCACAATTATCGCTGGTTGGGAGCTCTTTCTCAAGAAATCTACTTCTCCAAAATATTGGATTTTTTGCAGTAAGGATAAGTGACAGGAAAATGCACTGGAAAGTGTTGGGTAACACTTCCTTTGATGCATTGTCTTATTTTCTTCCTGCAAACAAATCAAAATGAATGCTTAATAAGCAGGTTGTCTAGACACACTACTGGTGGGATACACTACTTTTTTTGCATTTCTGCCTGAGGTTGAGCACGCAACTACAACTTTTCTGTACATCCATTAAAAAAACACACACACAATAGTGTTGTGGTGCTTGCTTAAGAGAAGTTTCATAAAGACACTAAACACCCCAAATGCTGTAACTTGCATTGGATCAGGTCTACAGACTACAGCGCTCGTAAATAGCTGCAAATCGTGATATGTTTTGATCATCACTATGCCAGCATAAATGTTTAGGAATAGAGGTGACAGCACAGTATGCCTCTGTAGACGGATGCTTGTATCACAGGTGGGGAGAGTGCTGTTTCAATCAGGTCTTGTTTAAGGGTTTCCTATAGGCAACTATCATAATGCCTGCACACCTTAGAGATCTTCACGTGTTAACGTGCATGAAGAGGCAAAACAGTATTACAACGGGCTCATGGGTCATGCCTTTAAGCAATGCAGCCAATGAGACCACACAGCTCCTCTCAGTCCCGCCCCATCCAAGCTGTGTGCGTGTTAGCAGTGGCATCTGGTGTGGAGAAGGCTTTGAATGTAGAGGCCTTCCAGGATCCTGCATCTGCAAAAAGCCTCCAGACACACAAGGTTGGTGTGCTGAAGCCTGTGCTAACTTGGTCACTATGGGGAAATCCAAGGACCATCTGAGAACAAAGGGGAGGATGGAATGGTTACAGACAACAGCCCTCCTAAGGCAAGCAGGTTCCAGGTTAACTTACCATATGGGAGAGTCTGGCAATGATCCTCAGATGGTGATATATTAAAGTGATTCCATTACCTCCATCCCCTGTAGTCAATCCAGTTCCCAAGCTGGTTTGTGGGTGTAAACTGGTGAGCTGCTCTACTGCTGGGGGCTCCCCACACATTTTCCAGTTTTTAAAATGCACAAGTATATTTTTTACAAGTATAGAAGGGTTCTTCCATTTCAAACAGTCACCCTCCACCTCATGGAATGATGGGGGAAAGGATAAGAGTGGAATGTGACACCAATCTTAGCTATCCTATACCTTTGACCAAAGAACAGTACACTCCAGCTATCTGGGATGGTTGTCCTCTTCCATCGAGCACGCAGCTTTGGGAGGGCTGCACATGGAGCGGTGAGGGAGGAAGGAGATGCCCGCCTAGCCAGTCAATTAGCCAAATTGACCCTGGTGATCAACGGGGTGACAAATGTCACAGGTAGATCACTCTCACATTCCAATCTTAGCCGCAGAAAAATAAATAAAGCCCCAGTTATCAAGAGTTTACAACACACTGACTTTAGCCTATACGAAGCACAAAGACCTTGGGAGAAAAATATTCTGAGATCATCTGAAACGAGGAAAAGGAAACTACAAACACATGGCTTACATGTGCTTGAACGCTGGCGCCATTTTTTTCAGGTCACAGCTAGGGACAGAAAATCGAAAGACAAGGCAGTCCAACTACCTGTTTAACTGCATCAATTATCTGCCACCAAAAATAAAGAAGGAACATGCCTTGGATGCAGTTATAAATCACACACTGATTCAAACACATGGATAACACCAGTGAACCTGCTTGGAAAAGGAGTTAACAAACATATTGCTTCTTTTAGACCAAATGTGGCCACAGTGAACAAACCATTTAATTACCGTATTTCAGATTTCTATAGCTGTTGCTCTACCTTATGCTTTCCCATGATCTAAGCATATAATTTTTATTTGCTTTCCCACAGCCCTTTGTAGATTACAACATCAGAGAGGCTGGGCAGGGGCTTGCAAAGAACAATGTTGTCATCAGCAAAACTATTTTTCATCATGCATTTCAGCAAAGCTAGTGTTTTTCTTTTCCTTTTCCTGCTCAACACTTCATCCAGGAGCCCTGGCTTCAAGATAACTACACCCCTACCTAACGTTTGTGCTGTACCCTGACCTGACCTGAAGTACCAACCACTCCCCTTGGTTGTCAAGGTAATGTAAACAAAGGCAGCAAACTTTGCCCAGAGGCATTGACAAGTGGCTACGGTAGTCAGCTGGTACACAAATCAAACTCAGACAGAGTTTTGAAATTAGTGAAGAATGTTTTTGCCTTGTAGCCAGCTTAGCTATATTATGATCTCCGAAGATGCAGCTAGTTCTAAACTGTCCAAAATCCCAGTAAATGCCAGAAGCATCACTGGCTGGCTCAATAAACGGTATTAGGATGGTGTGTTGACTGTAGAGCTATCACATTTGCACACCTATAAACATGCATTCGTGGCATTCTGATATTCTGTCCTGTCACCTTTTTTCTTTCCAATGAATTCAGCCTGCCTCTGCTAAGACAAATCATCCCCATCTCACATCGTCATGGACACACCTGCGTCCTCTGGATTTAACTGTGTGGGGAATTTCCCATCATTCCACTCTTTGCTGCAGAACAGGAAGCCTTCAATAATTCTGCTGAAAAGATGGCGTGGAACACAAAAGTTCCACGGAGCACAGCTCAGGCAGGGGAGAGTCTACTGCCTACCCTCCACCAGACAGCAAAGTGAACACAACCACAAATAACTTGCAGGAGGCATGAAACTCACTTGGGCAAACCATTCTATCTAAGCTTACGACATCTCACAAGAGAAATTGTGAAGACAAAATGGAATAGCCCTATGTACATTACTGCACACTTCCTCAAGGCAGGGCAGAAAAACAGATAGGATATTATGCTTCCTACTGCTGAAAACTGTCTGTCCCACCCTAGCTACCCCTTCCATTTTGCCCCATCTTACTAATGACCATAGTTAAAACACAACACAACATTTCCTATATTTTATTATATTTTAAGACTACCCTTCATCCTGGAGGATGGCAGTGCAACGAACAGAAAAGAACAAACTTTAAAATCGAGTTAATATACCCTTAAAACCATTCCATAATTCAGCAGCGGATGCAAACCAAAGCCATGCTAGACTCATAATCCACCTTCAATGGCTGTGGGGGGGAAAGATGCGTCTTCAGTTGTTGCCTAAAAATCGTGAGTGCAGGAGGCAGCTGTATCTTCAAAAGAAAGGGAGATTCAAAATTGAGGTTCCACCATGGAGGCCATGTTTTCTGTCATGGCAAAACAATTATTGGGATGAGTTAGCATATTTACGTTATAGTCTGTATCATGCCAAGGAACCAAAGTAATTTATGTGAAGATTTAGGATGGTACATGAGAAGATCCAGTGATGCTCTTCCTTGACCATGTTTTGCAAATCAATGTTTCAACGTTAACAGACTAAATTAATATGCATCTGCTAAAGAGACACAATTTAAACATATTTTGGCACAGAGATACACCCAAAGGAACAAAACTGTACTTTAATAGAGAAGACCAGAGAAGAAAATGCTAGGTGACAACCTATGGGAGAAATCAGCAAAAAAGCTAATGAAAAAGAAACACTACTATCAGCCAAGAACTTCTTGTTAAAAAAAACATAATCACCAAAAATTATAGGAGAATAAAGATTTTAGGATACACTGTAAATCTAGATGCTACTGACTTACATGGATGATGGCCTACCTTTGAGCAACACTTAGCTCTAGTGGTATATGCTAAATATTGAAAGCAAGAAAAAAATCCCAAGCAATAAATGAATACACTCTGAGGAATGAATACACCTATATTGGTGTTAAGGAAACAATATCAAGACGGGATTGTTTTATTAAAAAATGGGTACCCTTTTTAAATTTCTGCAATCGTAAATTGGTTACAAGCAAATGTATTTCACAATGCTACTACTATTCATATATTTTATTTCTCACAAAAATATCACTTAAACCTAATAAAAGCCCCTTTAAACCATACACCACCTCATCCAATTACCAATATGATATCAAATTACCATAATCAAGAGAAAAATAATTACATTTCTATTTCAAAAGCTTTCCGCAGGATCTGTGCAGCCTGCTCAAGTTATCCCTCCAATTGCAACCACTCTGCCTAAAGCCACAGTGAAATAAACACAAGTAGCCAGTCATTAGTTCTAACCAACATTCACTGTAATATAGACTTGGTGAAAGTCTGCCACTCCACAGGAATCTGGTGGTTTTCTTACCTGAATAGATGTTGTTAGGGCCACTGGATGAACAGCCAATCTAGTAGTAAGAACTTAGCATTCGAATATGGGTAATCGAAATATTTTTAAGTAAGAGACCATTGTACCAAGGCCAGTCCCTTTGATATTTAAACCTACAACTGTGCTAACAAGAATACCTCTACCTTCACTGCTGAACTTAAAATACTGACCTATTAAAAATGCTCTGCCCTATTAACATTTATTTTAGATGTATTACAGATCAGATCCAGTTCTACGTTCCTTGACATTTTCTTCAATGTTCACCTCTGTACCTTTTCATCCTGTTCCAAATGTGCAGAAGAATACGGGTGTTAGAAAGTCTCAAGACGCAGATTTTTATCACAGGAACGAGCTGTCCTAATCACCAGAAAATCATAGTTCGAGCCGAGTCTTGTTCCATCCATGGTTCTTGCTGTGCTGCACCACTCTTCCCTTCTTCTGAAACTACGTTCTGCCTACTTTGACCATAATCATAACGGACAAGGAACACGTCTCTTCAACACATTGCATAGCTCTCATCCATTCAACTGCAAGCTGTACAAAAGTCCATGTACATGCATGGAAAACGCAATCCTATCCATGTTTACTCAGAGCTTTACTCACATCCCACTGTGCTCAGTGTAGCTCATTTCCAGGCAAGTGTGAAAAGATGTGCAGTCTTAGTAAAGCTTTCTGAGATGTTTAGGTTCATTGCAAGGACATGGATAACAAAAACTTTGACCTCTCTTCCAATGGTAACCCAAAACAGAACTAATCCACCAAATATTTAATCATGAAGCTGACACTGGAAATTTCTCTTTTAATATCACTCCATCGGTATATGAAGTGTACTTGGGCTTTGAACAGCAACTTTACAAGGAAGATGGTGTCACTGGTTGGTTATTTAATGCTCAGCCAATAATTATTTTATATCAGTAACTGAAAATGCAGAACTGTAAGTCTGAAATATTGCCAACAGACTGCAAAAGTGTGGTAGCATCAGTAGTGCAACAGGAGAGAATACATGCAATGTTAATGTATTTTACTGACCATATGAACATTCCAAGGGAATCTATTTGTAGGACTTCAAAATCTTTCACAGTGTTTCTTCTTCTTTTTTGTGTGTATATGTGTGTGTTTGTGTGTACCATGTGTTTATGATTGTGGATAATTCCTAAGAAAAACGGATGTATCATATTCAATGGGAAGTACCCTGAGGCTGCTGACTATATAGGACTGATTGTATTGCTTTGATTTGCCGATCTATATTTTCAACACACACACACGTGCTGGAATGAGCAAGGACTCTCTGCTTGTTATAACCAGCCACTACTATGAACCTCCCTCAAATTACTGTGAGGCAGTACTGAGCTCAAATAAGATTGTATTTATTTAAATAAATAAATAAATAAATAAATAAATAAATAAATAAATACAAGAACATGTAATTCAGTAACATAAAATAATAAAAAAATAAAAAAATAAAGACAATATAAATGAATAAAAATTAAAATAAAATATATACACACATACATATATACAAATTTGGGTTGTTTCATCCACAATCCCTAGAAAAAATAATTATTGGTGTGGGAGAAGCTGTACACTTTTTAAAGAATGATTTGTTTTATTTATAAGTATTGCCCTCGAGGTCTTATTGTTACTTGAAGCTGGAAAGACTGCTAAGCATTTTTCACAGGAGGCATTTGAACACTGCCATCATCATTAATATATAAAATAGTTTTTTGGCACACAGCTGAAAATAAGATTGTCAAGATGTCTGCCAATACAATGGTTTTATGCCTTCATTTATAAAATAAGGCTTTATGCCCTTATTGTTGTCCCAAGGTGAGAATTTTGGGTTAGGCAGCTGTTCCTGCACGTGCCACATGATGGATGGTGGAAGGTACAGTTGCTAAAATTCAGCCTTCTTTAGATACTGCACTCTAGCCTAGTCCAAATGAACTAGAATTCTAAACTAATAAAAGTCCAGACGTGCTTATTCCTCTAAATGATGAAAACTTGCCTGGTACTTAATTTAACACATTCATATTCCCAGGATTCTACAGTGGTTATTGAATTTCCACCTAGCTAGCTGCTCAAACCTACCCATTTCATTGAGCATCCAAACTCTGCTTCACCTTCCATTTCCTCCTAATCCACAATATTAAGTTCTTACAATTTGGTGTGGAGGGGTGAGCTGGGATGGGGGTGGAGAGAACAAGAGGAGAGAGCCATTTGTAAACCAGTCTGTAATATGGCACAGACAAGAAATCTTAATGTGTTTTCAGGGCAGTCCGTTCTATGGACTAGAAGAGGGAAAATATCAAAGCAAAACTTTCCCAGCCACAGATTGTAACATGGGATTCAAAAGCAGTCAGCTTGGCCGTATGCTGGCCAGCTATTGTTAGACAACTGTGCTATTTTTGGTATGTGCTGCTTCTGCTTCATTGTTCGGCTGTTTGGGTTTTATTTTGCATGCTTTTGCATTATTTTAGGGGTGTTTTCGTTAGGTGCTTTTTAAAATTTGTGAAGCACTGTGGTATTTTTGGATGAACTGCAATCTATAAATAGCTTAAAGGGGAAAATACAGCTGAAACTGTGGATAATGAGTCCCCCAGACTTTGCGTCCACACATTCCAAGGCTATACCGTGGTACCTTGGGTTAAGTACTTAATTCGTTCTAGAGGTCTGTTCTTAACCTGAAACTGTTCTTAACCTGAAGCACCACTTTAGCTAATGGGGCCTCCTGCTGCTGCCACATGATTTCTGGTCTCATCCTGAGGTAAAGTTCTTAACCTGAGGTAATATTTCTGGGTTAGCGGAGTCTGTAACCTGAAGCGTATGTAACCTGTAGCGTATGTAACCCGAGGTACCACTGTAAAGCCAAAATGGTAATCTTACTTTGGATATGGAACCGTGATCACTGTGCCTTATGCATAGATAATAATTGCTTGCTTAAAACATGGCCGTTTCCCTGTTTTGAGTGCTGCTTTTGCATCAGGTAGGGAGGCTGGCCTTCAAATTTTCATTTGGCATCAAATTCATTTAAGCATCATCATCTCCATAAAGTACTATGTAATCTATCACTACAACCTGATATTTACAGACATTTTCAGCAAATGCAATCCATGGAAAAACACAAAAGACAAGTACCTCCATTAATCTAGAAAATTAGCCTCCTTGTCTTTTCTAAATGCAAATGAAGCAGTAGCCATAGCTGGCTGCCAGATTTTGGTTACGTGTTCTGATTACTGCCTCCCAAGAGTTATGGAAAGATAGGCAGATCTCCTATTGATATGTGCAATCAAATTTCACAGAATAGCAGCCTGGAAGTACAGCTGATAAAACTATACCCAAAAGATAGTGCGAGTCTAGATCGGATTACAATTATGATTCAGAATGTGGCGCGTGCACACACACACACACACACACACACACAAGCATGAAAGTGATGCTCCAAGTTGAATCAGATCCAATTTCCAAGTTACAAATGCATAATGTACTAGTTAAGATTATTCTGAATGGAAAAAAGAAGCCTCACAGATATACACATCTCTCCAGTACTGAATAGGGGGGAAACGGTCAGAATATAACAAAATTTCAAAAACGGAAGACTTTGTGCCTTTATATCAATCACCTTCTGCTGCTGTAGAGCTGGCAGACAATTGCTGCAAGTTATTTTTGCACAGGCGCAATAAGGAGCAAAGTTATTATCTTTATCAACACAATTGAAAGTTACCGGAACATGTCCTGCATAAACTCTGTTGACTTTGCTAGAAATGGGAGATAACAAAATCAATGATGTGCATGGAGGGGAGGAGAGAGGGGAGGAAGAAGAGAGCCACCTTCACAACACACTGTAACCTTTTCCAATAAATGTTTTGCATGTTATAAAGGTAGGCACAGAGAAATATATATATTTATATCTGTGGTGTGTACAAACACGAGTCCACCACAGCTTCTTTCCAGAAAGCTTGTGAAAATCATGATAATTCTCCAGAGAATTAATGATGGGGAGGTAGAAGGGAGGATGTCAAGCGAAGAAAAATGGAATATATGACCTACCTTGCAGAAGGGCTCCATTTCGCTTGAAAAAGGTGCTTCCTGGCCAAATAGGTGGACCTGATGTGCTGAAGGCAATAAAAAAAGAAGTGTAAAGAAAATCTTTATGTGATTTCGCAGTTGGCGTAATTATACCTTCTTCTTCCTTTTTTTTAAAGTGTGGCATCTGTTTCACTGTGGTAAGAACACAGCATTTTGTTTTTAAAGAGTAGGGCTTAGCTCTTCATTAAAAAAATTAATTATTTAACTATCACATTCTATTCACAAGAAGAAACTAAGCCCAATATCGGCCCACACACTTTTAAGAAGGGAGGGAAGAGAAATCTATAAACAAAAATATTTCTCCCACACACAATTTAAAAAACATAATAAATTCATAGCCTGGCAAAACATACATTAAGCTTACTTCTGAAATGCAAAAATGCTTTACACACTCACACTCTATAAGCCAGATCACACTTCCCATTTTAAAAAGTATAAACCAAAGGCAGCATCTGTTGCTTGCATAAACCAACCCTGAACCAGATGCTGTTTTATTGCAACCTAGAGGACAACTTCTTATAGTGGGAAAGGTGGGTCTTTCTGGGTGCAATCTTCTGGAAGATAGGCTTCACAGGTGGCGGTGTGAATTTCGAAGTTTGCACGTGTTTATATCAACATGTGTGTGCACAGGCATTCTGCCTATGAAATCTGTCAACAACTATGTGTGTGTGTTGATGGATCATGTCTATAAACGTGTATGTGCACAGGTCAAATCGCATGATGTTCTACAAAGGTTAACAATTTTCTCCAATTCAAAGGCTTTGGGGTATCAGAATTGGAGAAAGACATTATCTCCTCTTCAGCTTAGAAAAAGGGTTTTTTAAAGCTATATTAGATGCTCTTGGTTAAACCCTGAAGCCATTTCATCACACAATGCTTAAAGGCAAAACACACACCCACAACGCTGTGAGATTTGGGGCCAACTTGAGAGCGGCCTATCTAATCATCAATGGCATCACTGTAGCTAGGAAACAGCTTAATTTCAGGTTTGCGGCACACTATCAGCACTAAATCAACTAACCAAAGACATTTGATCCAATAGATAAATGGAACTATGTCCAGTTATTTTCTTAACTTCATTGACACGAGGACGTCTGAAAGTTGAATCAGGCAAGGTTTACGATCTGCCACATCCCTGCTTTGCTCTGTCTTAATAGATAGAATAAATTGCAGCTAAGGAAATAGATGGAGGCACAAACAGTCATCATCTTCTTACGGAACGATCATCACATTACCGCCAATTTGCACCACCTTTAGATTGATGATTCAGCTCAACCTTCACACATCTTCATACCCACTGCTGGGCAGGTTTTAATTATAGTCATAGCAGGTGTATTAGAGAGGATTAGCTGCTTCTACAAGCAACAGCTGAGACCCCCCCCCCCCCGCCACAATAGCCAACATAACTGCCTTGCACTTGTCAAACTATGCATTCTGCATGCAAATACGCCCTGCATCTATATTCATATGCCAAATCCTTTCTATCACACCATTTTAGCCAAAGTACATATCGCCTAGTTTGTTAAAAGCAACAACAAATAATGTGTGCTATTTTATTTATTGTTGTATGTCGCTTTGGGTTGCATTCAGTCCTCACTGTTGTCACGCAGCTTCCTGTGGGAAGCCAACAAGCAGATCCTAAGCTCAACAGCACTCTCTCCAACTGCATTTCCCACTGACTGGTTTCAGAGGCACTGCCTCCAACAGACCAGTCTTTGCGGCTAGCAACCACTGAAACCTTATTCTTCATGAATGAGTTCTGTCCCGACTTCCCTTCAGTCTACTACAGGCTTATAAACCTGGAAATGGTAAGCTTAAGGGGGAAAGGAAAAAGAAGAAAGCATCCATTAGAATCAAGGTCTTTCAAAATAGACTGAAAAATATTCCCTTAAATGGGATGCATCTTCTACCTAAATATAGAAGGGTGGGTATTTCCCTCCCAGGAAAATGAATTCAATTCAGAAAAAAGAAGAGGAGGAAAAGGCTATTAGTGCCTGACCACAACTAGTTACACAAGAAAGATTTTACACACATGCACACACTCGGTCACTGCAGCTGGGTGCCTTGCAACATTCAAGTGACATACTAAGCTAATAGTGTGAGAACAGACGCCTCTTGTTTGTAACCCTCCATTTATCCAAGTCATCACTATTTCTTCTTAAAATTAGGTTTTAATTTCAGTTATTATTTGCATTTACTCAAGGAGAAGCAAAAACTTCCAAGTACAGCACAAACTGCTTTCCGTGTTGAAAAAAGGGGCCTGATGTTGTCATCATTTTCATGAAGTTCCTCTTAAACTTCACACAAGATACACAGGCCCACCGCAGAGTTGAAAAGTTAAATTTTCTATGCATTACAAGTGATGGCATATTACTGACATATTAAAGCCAATGCATGTTAAAACCAATAATGGTTTTAGTGATCATATGGTCTTTTTCAACTTCCACCTCTTAAATAGATTGTAAAATCATAAAAATCAACAGGCACTTTGGATACTTCCTGATTTTTTCCACTCTTAAGGCAGCAATATGAACATCTAACCTGGCCCAAACCTCAACAAATCTATTTGTGATTTAAGGGGGTGGGGCAGTGAACTGAGGGCATTCAAGGGAAATGACAAACGTAAATACTATATTGGCAGCACTCGTGCAAAACAGGTTTTTATCTGAGTCACGAGGGGGAGAAACTGAGCCACCAAGAACAATCAACCCCTTTCCAAGAAACCTAAACCCCACCCCAGCTAACCCAGAGTTCTCTGAATTCCCTGCACATTGGCAAAGCACCCAATGCTTCATAGTTGTTCGTACAGGAGTCACAAGGTCTAGCACAAGATGGCACTGGGCAAGGCTAGCAAAGCAACCATTTTGGGGCAGATCCTGGTGTCACGCCCCAAAGAATTTCCATCCATGGGAGACAGAATGACTAACAACAGGGCTAACTACTGCTTGAGGAGGAGGAGCGGTTCAGAGTGGAATCAAACTTTAGGTATTTCACCAAAAGGGAGGAAAAAACCCCAGTACATACATAGTCCAAGGCATTCTGATTACTCGAAGTCTTGTAGATTATCTTGTATTTTTTTTGTATATTGGCAGGGGGTTTAAGGGGCCAAAGTTCAATGATAAGAGCACATTCTTTGCACGCAAAGGGTCCAAGGTTCAATCCTTGTCTCTCCCACCTCCCCACCCCTCAGATATGGCTGAGAAAGACCCTTGCCTGAAACCCGGAGAGCCACCAACAGGCAATGCAGATGATACTATGCCAGGGTCATGGACTGGCTGTATGCAGAAGAGCGGTGGGAGGCACCAGCCAGGGAACCCCCCTCCCGGGGAAGACGGCTCAGAGCCAGAGGATTGGTGGTGGGTTGGTGATGAGTGGTCAGAGGGAGAAGGAGCAGGCTAGGAGGAGGCGTCGGAAGCAGAAGTAGTGACAGGGTTTAGTGAACAGGAAGATGTTGCAGCAGGGAACAGTTCAGACACCGAGGGAGAAGCAGGGCTGGGGAGGAGTAGGGCCAGGAGGCAGGGGGGTCGGCTGCAGAAGAAGCCAGGGAGTCTCCCCCTCCTGCTGCGACAAGCTCCCCTCCACCCTGGTCTCCTAGAACACACAGGAGTATAATGAAACAGCCAGATCAAGCAGACTGAGACTGCATGAGAAAGACCTTGGAGAGGAGGAGATCTAGTGAGCCTTCTGTCCTCGCAAATGCTTCATTGGGGCAAGACCTCCAGTTGTGGTTTGCTTCCTTGAATAAAGAGTTAACTTCACTGGCCTATGGTGATTTATTGTTTGGTTGCTGACCTACCCAACTCCAGCCCTGAAGGCTATCTGACTTGGGTAAGGAAGCCACTTGTGTTTGACACCAGGGGTCTTATAGCCCTTCCCTTTGCAGTCTCTTGAAAAGGTACTGCAGCCAGAATATGGGGAAATTGCCACACTCTTACATACCCAAGTCACTTCACTAATCCAATAAGCTTAGTATATAGTTCCCACTGGTAGCTGCTTTCCAGGCAGGGAACCCTTGCAGCCCCACCTGGAGATACCAGGGGTAGAATCTGGGGCCTTATGGATGCAAAGCCAAAGCTCTACCTCTGAGTTACAGCCTGTCTGCATCTTGATTGCAGAACTGCTTTCTGAGTGCGCATAGGGCTCTTTGCATCTTGCCCAACAGCAGCTACTGTTCCAACATAAACCAAGCCCAATACTTTATGACTGGCAGGAATTGAAAGGAGCTTAGTCCTCACAGCTAGTCATCAAAGCGGGAGAGAAGGATTTGCAATCAGGAATCCATCTACACTTGTGAACGCCAACAGGTCTTACTAATGTTCATATCTCTGTTTATAAATAATCACTTGGCAATCCGAAAACAGCCTTCAACAACATACAATACAATGATCTGCTAACGTTTAGGGCAGGAACGAGGTAGAAGTAGGATTAGAGACTGTTTCTTTAGCCAGAAGTTCTACAAAGAATTACTAATATATAAAACCTAGTCACAGCCTAGTCTACATTGCAGCATTATAAAATTTTGAAATTAAAAATGAATATTTATGTCTTGCCATCGCTTTAGTAAATTTTGTTAACAAGATAAAAGAATTTACTGCTCCTTCTGACAGCTGCTGGCAGTTAATATCACAATTAGGTGTTACCTAGCAACAGCTAGCAGTATTCTTCACAAGTCAAGGAAGAGAAGAAACAGAAAAGTAACTGGACTAATTAAAATATATTTCAATATTTTAATGTGTTTATGCCAAGACATTTAGGGCACAATCCATCTAATGTTCAAACACGTTTAAAGTCTACTGTTTTGAGTATTTAAAAGTGCTTGAACTCAGGATGGATAGAGTTCATAATATTTTTACTACGTTGTAAAATAAACTAATGTTGGGGTTAACAATTTCTCATTATCCCCAGAAACTTCTTCCAGAAATATAAACTAATTAGAAATAAACAAGTTAAAATCTTCTCACCTCCACCCCTCTTCAATGACAGACTGCCTTCCATTGTTAGCATGCAATTCTCCTATTTTCATATTTGTACAGCAATCTTGCTGGGTGACACACTAAGATCTAAGCTACTGGAATCATGCCTATATAAATTTGAGAGGAGCCCATGCCTCTTTTCCCATGAACAGCAAACAGGAGTACTAACTAGTTTTGAGTTTGTATCCCATCAGCGGGAAGCTGCTGAAGTCAGAGAAACGACTTACTTCAAGAACAAATTTATATATACTGCTTGGCATAGTGGCAAAGAGCAGAACTCTCTGGTTCTGCAGCAGAGTTCTAGCCGTTGCCATTTTCTTAAAATAGTTTTCAGAAGACGTGAGCAAAGGATCGAAAACACCTGAGTCCCTCTTGGGTTGCTTACAACATATCCAGTATAACTTTGGAGAAATATATTTTCAAATCAAGCTATCTAGTTCAAACACTTAAGCATTTTGACTAAAGCTTCCCCCTCTTTTTAGCTTGATTCTGAGAGCGCTGTTAAGATTTCTTTGAAAGCATTTCCTCCTCCTTCTCCACCACCACATTTTACTTCGGTGGCGTTTGTAGGGAAGTTGCCAAGGGAAAATTAGGATGCCAGACATGTTCAATAAAGCTGTGGGTTAATGAAACAATGTTTAAAAATGTTTCCTTCTGCAGACAATTTTTTTAAAGAAAACAACAGCCCGTAATTTGTGCACAAATGTGCTCACAAGTAATAGGCTTGACTTGGTAGAGGCTCTGCAAGACTTCAGAAATGGGTCTCTCCCAGCCTGGCCCTTTCCCCGCAAAGGGCATACATTTAACATTAGCAAATACATAGGAAAGAGACTGAAAGAGTTCAAAAGTGCTGCCAAACACGCAAAGAAAACACCCTTCTCCCATCCATGAAGCTCAGTGTAATTATCAGGAAGGGATGGAGATTTCCCCTGCAAATAAAGTTAGATTGATAAAGTTGTTAGGTTTTTGTTTTGTTTTGTTTTTTATATCTTAGAAAAGCGACTAAGGGCAGCAGCAGCAGCGGGACGAGGGAGCATGATAGATGTTAACAAAATTAAGATCAGTGCAGAGAAAGTGAACACAGATAAATCCCTTCTCCCAAAACACTAGAATCCGAGTTGCACGCATAAATTGACTGTCAGCCGGTTTGAGTCAAACAAAAGAAGCACTTCTTCAACACAGCAGGCAATTAACTTACCTAATTCATTGCCACATGGCCTCTAGCGCAAGTATCTTTTAAGACAACTTAGATAAAGCCATTGTACAAAAAATCTATTTGTTTTATTATTTCTTTTAAAAAAAATTCCACCAGCCCTCATAGCAGGATGCAAGGGGCTCATTCCCAAACCCCATCTTATTCTCACAACACTACCGGGAGGTAATTTAGCTTAATACTGGGGTCAGCAAACTATTTCCGCTGGGGGCCGGTCCACTGTCCCTCAGATCTTGTGGGGGCCAGACTATATTTTTAAGCGGGGGGGGGGGGAATGAACGAATTCCTATACCCCAAAAATAACCGAGAGATGCATTTTAAATAAAAGGGCACATTCTACTCATGTGAAAACATGCTGATTTCCAGACCGTCTGAGGGCCAGATTTAGAAGGCAATTGGGCCGGATCTGGCCCTCGGGCCTAAGTTTGCCTACCCATGGCCTAAATAGATCAACTGGATCAAGGACATCCAGTGAAGTGGATGAGGATTTGAATCTGGGTCTCCCATGGCTCATGGCTACTAGCCATTACAGCGGTAGCTTGGGTTAAGATCTTAATTCGTTCTGGAGGTCTGTTCTTAACCTGAAACTGTTCTTAACCTGAAGCACCACTTTAGCTAATGGGGCCTCCCACTGCTGCTGCGCAATTTCTGTTCTCATCCTGAAGCAAAGTTCTTAACCCAAGGTACTATTTCTGGGTTAGCGCAGTCTGAAACCTTAAGCGTCTGTTACCCGAGGTACCACTGTACAACTAATCATTGAACTTCTCTGTTCAGAAGTTGTGTACCTTTGATTATCTGTCGCTGGGAACAGTATCATGGGATGGCTATGTCCGATCGTGCCCTTCTTATGAGTTGCCCCTAAGGGACGTGGTTATCTATCACTGAAGGTGGAAGCTAGGATCGTGCAACTCCTTGGGGCAGCCAGAGACCTGTGGTTTGCCCTGTCAGTTCCTCCACCAGATAAGAACACAAGCTCCACTTCTTTCTGCTGCTTGCTGATCTGCACCAACTATCACATTTCTGTTACATCCTGAATGGGCAAAAAGATCGTTACACTAATCAGTCTGCCTTCAAAGCAGAATTGGAAACCGCTGTTTGAACTAGAAGACAAGTCCAAGTCCAAGTCAGGCAATACTTTGAACCACAACAGTAACTGGAAGATCCTAAGGCAACTAAGAGACTACTTTGTCCATCTGATGCACCGGAGTCCACAAAATGTCCTACTGAATTCGTTTGTCCTTAATGTGCCAGAAGTCTTAATTGTTTTTGCTTCAACAGGCTACAACACCTATGCCCCTGAATGATCCATGGTAATTCTCAGGCAGGGTGCCTAAAGATACTCCATTTGCAAGCACCTCCAGAAGTCTGGGTGCCATTTTTTGTGCCTGGCTGACACTCAAGGATTACTGAAATGTATGTGCTTTGAAGCCTCAAAGTATAGGTCAAGGATAGACAACATGTTAAGGAGTTTAACAATAAAGAGTAGAGTGTTTTGAAAACTGAAGTATGGCACCTATCTTTTTTTATTAAAAGGCCAAATTAAACATGTATTAACCATTTCTGCTAAAATGTATCATTTATATGAATTGCATATTAATTCATGCTTACCAAAATAATAAAGAAAAAGTGTTGCCACCCTAGACTAGACATCCTGTTTTGGCACCCACAACCCTGGTCCCAGAAGCCATTTGGCTCCTAGCTTTTCTATCTCGGTTTTTGACACTGTTATCAAGGTAGCATGGCTCAAACACCCTGGATTTATTTATTCATTATATATACACTGACTTAACCTCCAAAATTTGACATCATGAACAAACCATACCACAAGATCTTCTGCTCACACCCACTCCTAGAAGACATCTGAAGGCAGCCCGTATTGGGAGGTTTTTAATGCTTGTTGTTTTTATTATGTTTTTAGACATGCTGTAAACCACCCAGTGGCTGGGGAAACCCAGCCAGATGGGCAGGGTGTGTGTGTGTATTATAATACAGTGGTACCCCAGGTTAAGTACAGTGGTGCCTCGCAAGGCGAAATTAATCCGTTCTGTGAGGCTCTTCGTATAGCGGTTTTTTTGTCTTGCGAAGCAAGCCCATTGACAGCTTAGCGGATTAGCGGCTTTTAGCGATCAGCTGTTAAGCGGCTTATCAGCGGATCAGCTGATAAGCGGCTTAGGAAAGGGGGGGGAGGGGAAAAAACCTGCAGGAACTCGCAAGACATTTTCGTCTTGCGAAGCAAGCCCATAGGGAAATTTGTTTTGCGAAGCGCCTCCAAAACGGAAAACCCTTTCGTCTAGCGGGTTTTCCGTCTTGCGAGGCACCACTGTACTTAATTCGTTCCGGAAGTCTGTTCTTAACCTGAAACTGTTCTTAACCTGAAGCACCACTTTAGCTAATGGGGCCTCCTGCTGCTGCCACGCTGCTGGAACATGATTTCTGTTCTCCTCTTGAAGCAAAGTTCTTAACCCGAGGTACTATTTCTGGGTTAGCGGAGTCTGTAACCTGAAGCGTATGTAACCCGAGGTACCACTGTAATAATAATCTAGACCTAGCCACAGCCCCTATATATTTACAGTTAATCTTGGAAATCTGGAGGTATGTTAAGTGCATGGAGTTTTCTTTAATCGTGACCTAAGCAACCACTACACTATCAAACAATGCATATTCAAGAAAGAAGGTAGCTGCTGCAAAGTGCGCAACTTTTTGTCGTGCAGAGTTAAGAAGTGGTCTCTCTTCTCTTCTGCTATTGCATTGCTCAGGTCCTCCAAACTTCCACAGAGCTTACTAGAGGAGCAGCTTGTGTTCTGTTTATATTTCACAGACACATGCTTTGTATCATGTTACAGTGATGGTATGCATAACCATGGTGACAGCTACTTATGATAAGTGCTACCAATCCATTTTTTTCCCTATTCCAGGAGGCCCTGAGGTGGCAGGGGGCAAAGTACCAGCCTCTGCCCTGCTATCTACAAAAACTATCAGAAGGCCATGCTTAGCAATAAAGCGTAGACATTACCTATTAAATAATAACTAATAAAAAAAATTCCGCTGCGTGGTTTTTTGTGTGTGTGTGTGTTTTTTTAAGGACAGCCAGAAAAGTTTATCCTATTTTAAAGAGAATACAGGAGTTCATAAGCCTGGCAGGGAAGAGTCATCTGCAGGCCAATGGCTCAAATCCAAAGCATTCCATGGGTGAGGGAAGATGCTTTTGGCGACATGATAGAAGCTTATAAAATTATGCATGGCACACAGAAAGTGGATAGGAAAAGGGTTTTTTTTCTCCCTCCCTCATAACACTTAGACTTAGACTTAAATAATTTATTACGGTCAGAGACCAGCTTATAAAACACACTTGGGGGTACAATCCCAGAAGGAAAACAAACATTTAAAACAATGTGCAACAATAAATTTAAAATTTGTAAATGCGATAAGTGTATAGACACTTAAAACTTTAAGATAAGCTACCACAGAGAGATGACCCAGAGTCACCCATGAAACCGAGCTTGGGGATTTTCTTAACGAACTAGCTTGGGTTGGGGGATGGTCTGCGCCTACAGATCTGTACACAGAATCTGGTGACCATCCGGGTCGTCTTATGATCTTTGCCTAACAGGAAAAGGTCAATTTTTTGCTTTTCCGGGAGGTCAGCTAGCCTCACCAGCAGGGGATCAATGGTCTCACTACGTGCCTCTTCAAGAAAAGGGACATCTAAAGAACAAGTGCTCATAACTCTACAACTTGTGCACATCCAATGAAGCTGAATGTTGGGAAGGTTCGGGACTCATAAAATCAAGCACTTCTTCGTGCAGCACATAAACTATGGAACTCACTGCCACAGGAAGCAGTGATGGCTTTAAAAGAGGTTTGGACAAGTTCGTGGAGGATAGGGCTATCGATGGCTATTAGTCATGATGTTCTACCTCCACAGTTGGAGGCAGTAATGCTTCTGAGCACCAATTGCTGGAAAGTGCAGGAGGGGAGAATGGCCTTGTGTTCAGGTCCTGCTTGAGAACTTCCCACAGGCAACTGTTTGGATGCTGGACTAGATGAGCCATTGGACTGATCCAGCAGGCTCTTCTTATGTTCAGCTATTATGTTCAGCTATTATTAGGTACAGCATCCTAAAAAGTAGAGACATCACCTTGCCAACAAAGGTCCGTATAGTAAAAGCTATGGTTTTCCTAGTAGTGATGTATGGAAGTGAGAGCTGGACCATAAAGAAGGCTGATCGCCAAAGAATTGATGCTTTTGAATTATGGTGCTGGAGGAGACTCTTGAGAGTCCCATGGACTGCAAGAAGATCAAACCTCTCCATTCTTAAGGAAATCAGCCCTGGGTGCTCACTGGAAGGACAGATCGTGAAGCTGAGGCTCCAATACTTTGGCCATCTCATGAGAAGAGAAGACTCCCTGGAAAAGACCCTGATGCTGGGAAAGATGGAGGGCACAAGGAGAAGGGGACGACAGAGGAAGAGATGGTTGGATAGTGTTCTGGAAGCTACCAACATGAGTTTGACCAAACTTCGGGAGGCAGTGGAAGACAGGAGTGCCTGGCGTGCTCTGGTCCATGGGGTCACGAAGAGTCGGTCACGACTAAACGACTAAACAACAACAACATTATTAGGTAGCTCAGACAGTGGCCTCCATTTGTTCATTTCAAAAAGCAAGTGCATTAAAGCAGGTGTTAATGGGCTGAAGTTTCTTGTGAACTACTTTAAGCTGGGTTTGGCTGTTTTTTTGAAGAGAATTTCATTTAGATCTGATTGCTGCATTCGTAAGTAACACAAATGACCAGGCTGGATTTCCACCCCTATAATATTTGTGTCAGGGGACTGCCATCGGAACAGGAGAGGGAGGCAGGGGGCCCGCAGGGATACAGGGAGCCTCCGAAACTCCTGAGGAGCAGTTCCTCCTCCAGCAGTGGGAAAAGCCACACCTCCAGTGGAGAAGAAAGGGAAGGGGCCAGACAAGCGAGGAAAGGGCTCGAGGATGCTGCCGAGAGGCCCAGCACCTCACCTAGCCAGGCTGGCCAGGACGGACGCACACCACTTCCGTCGCCCAGCTTGCACAGAGGGGTGAAACGCAAAGAGGGGAGGCGGAGACTTGGGGTACCAAAGTTCTTATGCTGGGGGAGAAGCCGAAAGGGGCCACTCCCGGATTCTGCAGGTGACTAAGATGGACATGTACTTTGTGGTTCTGCACTGCAAATACAGTGGTACGTCGGGTTACATACGCTTCAGGTTACATATGCTTCAGGTTACAGACTCCGCTAGCCCAGAAATAGTACCTTGGGTTAAGAACTTTGCTTCAGGATGAGAACAGAAATCGTGCTCCGGCGGTGTGGCGGCAGCTGGAGGCCCCATTAGCTAAAGTGGTGCTTCAGGTTAAGAACAGTTTCAGGTTAAGTATGGACCTCTGGAACGAATTAAGTACTTAACCTGAGGTACCAGTGTAGTTTGCACAATAAAACCTGTAAAAGACTGGTCAGAGTCCTGCCTGGTTACTCACGAGCAAGCGCCACCCGTACCTGACAATTTGAAATGAATGCAGTAAATTTACATGACTGCAGCCTTGGGACTTCAGAGCTGAAGGGCAAGCACTGTCAGGCCTCTGGCATCCATCAGGGAATGAAGGGCCACCAGGAGGCTGAGAAAAACGGGGAAATCGTTGTGGCCCCATCCATCAGCCAGAGGAGCTCCAGCTCCTTCCTTCCCTCCTCTCTGCCTGGAAGTCTCTAACTGCCAGTTGCCCTTGGGAGTGCAGAAGGCAAGGGGAAAGGCCAAAGGGAGAACTGCCAACTGCTCTTCAAAGGAGAACAATCAGTCTGGGAAGATCAGCCTGGCCCAAACTAGATAGAAAATGCGTGCAGCTCAACACTTTCTTCTGGCCTTTAAAAGCTTGTTTCCACCTTATCCCTCCTCTCCCCCTTCCCCTCTTCCCCTCTTCTGTGTCTTATCTTTTGGGTTTGCTAGACTAACGGCAGGACTTGTCACCCCCTCTTTAGTGTGCAGGTTTCATTCGTATGCACCGCAGTTCTCAAACCTGCCGACAGCCGGCTGAGAATGCTAAAAGTCTATTTCGCTACTAACTTCATAGCACTTTAATACTTTCCCCAAGACAAATGACACTAATCACGCAGGTAAAGCCGCCATTCATTAAACAGGGGTGACCTTTCCACAATTTATGCAGAAGGGGTCAACTTCCTCTCAGTTGCCCAAAATTCTTCAGATGACTGATTAGCTATTACCAAAAGGGAAAAGGGGGATCACGCTGCACAGTATGCAAGCACCTCATCCAATCCAAATCTCTCTCTTCCTTTCTCTCTCTCAAAAGATGTGCCACATGTGTGCAGTGGCCTTGAAAATACCTTCCAGCACCTACTTGCAAACATCATAAGGTAACAGCTAACCTTGTGCAAGGGGATTCCCCAATCATCAGCTCGCCCTGTGAGAAGCAAAGCTGCAGGGAACCAGGCAGAGGGTCTTCCTGGTGTGGAACGCCCTCCCATCAGATGTCAAAGAGATAAACAACTACCTGACACTTAGAAGACATCTGACGGCAGCCCTATTCAGGGAAGTTTTTAATGTGTGACCTTTTAATGTAATTTTAATCTTTGTTGGAAGCCGCCCAGAGTGGCTGGAGAAACCCAGCCAGATGGGCTGGGTACAAATAAATAATAATAATAATAAATAATAAATAATAATAATTATTATTATTATTATTATTATTATTATTATTATTCCACCATGCCCCAATCTTCTTTAGAGTGCAGGGCATCCCAACTGTGCAGAGAAGGTTTGGGGGGGGGGGGGAGGCGGAGGGAAGGGAAGGGAAGGAAGGCTCAGTTGCATGAGCAGAAGTCCATTCTGTTCCGCTTTGGGATAGGTACAGTTGAAAATCAGTCACAATCTATTAGCAGAACTGACCTTGCCGCCCTCTTTTCCTCAGATCTCGGCAGGTTGGTGGTGGAATCTTAAAAATCCCCCTACCCACCCACAAGAAAATAATAATCCACAACTGGAGACTTGACGGAAGTCAAAAAACCTGAATTGCAATCTGAAAACAGGAGGGTTGTTCTTTAGGGTAGCCTTTTTACCATCATTATGTCATCAGGCTGAGCTGCAGCACTTAAGACCATGGGTAGGCAAACTAAGGCCCGGGGGCCGGATCTGGCCTAATCGCCGTGTTTTTACATGAGTAGAATGTGTCTTTTTATTTAAAATGCACCTCTGGGTTATTTGTGGGGCCTGCCTGGTGTTTTTACATGAGTAGAATGTGTGCTTTTATTTAAAATGCATCTCTGGTTATTTGTGGGGCATAGGAATTCGTTCATTTTTTTCTTTTTCTTAATATAGTCCGCCCCCCCCCACAAGGTCTGAGGGACAGTGGACTGGCCCCCTGCTGGAAAAGTTTGCTGACCCCTGCTTAAGACACTCACACAAACTCCTGGCCTGGACTGTAATATGGTCAGGAGTCTCAAGAAATCAGTCACATACACAATCATGCACACACCTGCAACATATCCCTAATTAATTATATGGTACCTTTTTGTGCATTTTAATCGTAACTCATCTTGGGTTGAGAAACACATTATAGTAATTAAAAGTTTTCTTTTCTTTCTTTTTTTTAAAAAAAGAAGTCTTGAAGAGTCCTCAAGTGACCTTAAAACAAGTAGAGAGGTTCAGACACAGATTATCCAGATAAACACTTTTGATTTCTCATCTGTTGATCCTGTATTTTTGTCTGGCTTTAGGTTTTGTTTTTGGTTTTTTTTTAAGACTCAAGCTTAGCCCTCGGTGCTGAGATAAGGATTACAAACACTACTGCTGAACTAGAAGCTGAAAGCTGTCCATCGTGGATCTTCAGGTGGGACAAAATATTTACACCAAACACAGTTTTAAGGACTCAAGGACATGTTTTTAAAACGTTTGGTTGGTGGGGGATGGGTGAGACCCAAACCGGACACCTGCAAGAAAATGAAGCAACAGGGCAGGCGAGGTCCAGATATCGTTTCCCATCTCCCCACTTCAGATAAAAAAAACCCTTTCCTTAAATGAAAAAGACCAAAGCCTTTAATTAAGGCACTAGTCTTTTAGGATAGCTTGCTTAGCTGCTGGAGGGGGTGGGAGAACTGTTGGTTTTTTTTTTTTTCCAAAGAAACGAAAAGGGGCATCAGCTGCATCTCCAAAGCCACAGGATGCTGATCTCACACTTACAAGTTTTCTAAACTGGATTGTCGCAGCAGCAGCTTGAACAAAACTGTTGAATTATTTCCTTAACAAAAGAAAGGCACTTTTAGGTCCCATAATCTCATTTCAAATCCCTTTACCCCACTCCCTACTCTTTTTTGCCTTGAAATTGCAATCCTCTTTAAGTAATCTCAAGACTAATTGGTGCCAGAATTCCAGCCTCTTGCCATTTCCACCCTCCTTCCCTTCCTCCTTTTCTAATATTATTTAGGTGCTCAGAAGATCAGGGTGCCAAAGCAGAGGGGTCCTCTGCCCTGGGGGGGTGTAATTTTTTTTTTTAAAAAAAAAGAACCCCACCAGAACTCTTTTTGCCAATTATTAAGTCTCACAGTTTGAGCACCAAGATTTTACAGAGGCAGGCTTCACTGTCAATTAAGGGTTTGGGGGGGTGACCCTTCGGCGTCCTTCTGGGGAAGCGGTTGCGGCGATGGGGCGGCAGGATGAGAAGGCGCTGGAGGGCCGGAGCGGGGACCCCGAGGAGGAGGAGGAGGAAGAGGAGCTTGTGGATCCTTTAACTACTCTAAGGGAGCATTGTGAACAGATTGAGAAATGTGTGAAAGCTCGGGAACGTTTAGAGGAGTGTAATGCTCGAGTGTCATCCAAGTCCCATACAGAGGAGAAGTGTACAGAGGAACTCTTTGACTTCTTGCATGCTAGAGACCATTGTGTGGCTCATAAACTCTTCAGCAAATTGAAATAAATGTTAATATAAGCCTGTGTCGTCCTCATGCATAGCTGATGAAAACCTGAGTGTTCAGTTTGAGTAAACATGCAGCTCTGCACATGTGATATGAAAGTGAATGCAACTAGCTCTGTGGTAATTCTGGGAGAATTTAAGAGTTGCCATCAGGATACATCTGTTATGTAGAAGATTTGTGGCTGCTTAACAAAGTGTTTCTGTAGACTTCTGATATTAAAGATATTTCCTGTCAAAAATAAAAAATAAAAAAAATTAAGGGTTTGGGGTTGGGGGCAAAGAGGAGATTTCAGTTATTTGCCTGCACAGAATGTTAAGGCAGTTTAGTTTTATTAACAGAGGCAGGCTTCTTAAAGTTTGCTTTTCCACTTCTTTTGCTTCTCAAGAGATAAAAACAGCAGCTGAATCCAGCAAACCTTTAAGATCTCAATGAAAGAAGGGAGGGAAGAAAAATGGGAACATTTTTAAGGAAATGGAGAAAGGAGACATTACAAATAAGTTAATCTATTTGGGGTTGTAAGGTGTTCATTTTTTAAAGAACTCATAGCATCTCCTTCTTTCAGCTATTTATTCATTACATTTAATATCCTGCCTTTCCTCCCAAAAGAGCAAGCTGTGTTCACATTTCTCCCCGCTTAACAGCAACCCTAAGTGGTAGGCTGGATTTAAGACAACAGCGACTGGTGCTGGAATGGAACATGAGGCTCTTAATCTGAGGGCTGCGGGTTCGATTCCCACGTTGGGCAAGAATATTTCTGCACTGCAGGGGGTTGGACTAGATGGCCCTTGGGGTCCCTTCCAATTCTACAATTCTAGGGTTCTACGGCTTCATGGCTGAGTGGGGAATTTCAACCTGGACCTCTCCAGTCCCAGACTGGCACTAGCTACTAGTGCTCAAAGGGAAACCCAAAATGGACAGCCAGTATTGGCAAAGGGATGATCAAAGTCTCTCCCTTCAGAGAAGGGGATATCCTACCCCCTGTGAAAAGTATCTCTGTGCAGTGGTTAGAACAGGGGTGGGAAACCCCGTCCCAAGTGTCAGATGCTTTCAGGAGAAAATGGCTCAAGTTACTACATAATAAAAAAAGGTAAAGGTAAAGGACCTCTGGACAGTTAAGTTCAGTCAAAGGCACCTATGGGGTGTGGGGCTCATCTTGCTTCAGGCCAAGGGAGCCGGCATTTGTCCAGAGGCAGCTTTCCAGGTCATGTGGCCAGCATGATTAAACCGCTTCTGGCGCAACGGAACACTGTGATGGAAACCAGAGCGCACAGAAATGCCGTTTACCTTCCCGCTGCAGAGTTAACTATTTATCTACTTGGACTGGTGTGCTTTCAACTGCTAGGTTGGCAGGACCTGGAACAGAGCAACAGGAGTTCACCCTATCGGGGGATTTGAACCGCTGACCTTCTGATCGGCAAGCCCAAGAGGCTCTGTGGTTTAGACCGCAGCGCCACCCGCACTACATAATGGCAGCAGGTTGGCCCAAAGAGGGCAAGGCCTCCTCCTAGATTACAACCCCCCCCCTTTCCCCCCTTCTGGGCTCCACTCTCTCAAGTGAGCACAGACAGGGAACGCAATGATCTAGCCAGACAGGAAAAGAAGGAAGATTAAATCTTCCTACATGGCCAGCTTACTTCAGAATGAAGGAGGGATCTAGGGAGAGGGCCGGGAGCTGGATGGAGAGGCCACGTTAAACTGTGGACCAAAGGTTTCAACTGCCTGGGCTGGAGCTTCTGACTAAAACCAGGGAGAGCCAAATCTGAGGTGAGGAGCCAACACCACGCTTGTAGTATTTTAAGTTTCTACACCAGGGGTCGGCAACCTAAGGCCCATGGGCCACAAGCGGCCCATGGGGGTCGTTTAACCAGCCCATGGACCCTCGCCGCCTGCTCGGTCGGCTCCCGTGCGCCGCGCTAAACCGGCACGGAGCAGAGTGGGGATTGCCTTCCGCAACGCTGGCCAGCTTCCCATTGGCTGCAGGAAGCTCCTGCAGCCAATGGGAAGCTGCGCACGCCTCCTTCGCGCCAGAAATAGCGTTAGCGTTTGCGCACACGTGCGCACACTCCAGCCCACCGCGGTGTCTGCGGGACTGTGAACAGGCCCAAGCCACAAAAACTTTGCCGACCCCTGTTCTAAACGATCCAATGAAACGATGGAAACTCTCAAGAAGTGCCTGAGAGACAGTGGTGAACTGGATTATATTGAATTAATAAAGGTCAAGTTCAATTCAGACAAGAAGCAGAGGTGCGTATGTGTGTGCTTGGTCTTGGGGTTGGCTGCTCCCCTGGTTCTGGGTGGTGCATAAACCTGAGGCAACTGCTCAACTCAGCATTACTCCAGGAGTCTCAAGGATCAGCCACTAACATTTAGTACCAGCTCTGGCCACTCCAAGGTGATGACAGCCTGGTCCCCTGACACAAAAGGGGTTTGGTAACCTCAAGGCTGGACATCAGTAATTCGCTCTGTACTTTTGCAGTTTGAAACACAAACACATGTGTCGTTAAGTATTTCATTATTGATCACTGTTGTAAATGGTTTTCTTTCATGCTGAAGGCTGCTCAATAACTTCATTAGTGCAAAAACGGGCTGCCCATTTGATTACAAGCTCCCAAAACATTTTTGAATACATTATTACCAAATACTAGCTTAACGATACTGGCTTTGTGTGGCAACATGCCCAAAAAACTTGGAAAAAACAGCAACGGTTCCACTATAAATGCAGAAAGTCCCTTAATCTCGACTTCTGTGTACCTTTGGCATTTGAAAAGTATTTAATATATTATTTAATATTGTTATGTAATATAAACATTTAATTGACACATATTTTTGTTTAAATGGGTTTTGTTCATACAGCTAGCTGTGGAAAGCTGCTCTGTAAGCCCATTTGTGTGGTATGAAGGGATACAAACAAAAATAAATAAAATAATAATTCATAGTTGTGTTCTTCATGGGACTAGGATTTTTGGAAAAATAACAGAACTGTTTGTTTCTTCGATACACACACCAGTTACCGTAGTGATGATCTTGGGGGTTGTTCTAAGAATTTCAGTCCCACAGCAACACTTCAAACAAGGAAAATGTCACAGTTAAAATACATTAACTTTATTGAAGCCAGAAAAACAACATATTTTGACCGGTGCCCTCAACTGAAAAAGCAGGATAAATGTTCTAAAAAGAGAGGGTGTAAATTACACCCACTTTCAAAATTATAACCAATAGTGGAGACTAAATTAGCACCTCGCCCTGTAGGCTTTGAAGCATTTTGCTTATATAGAAAATTATTACAACCACAAGCTGCAAAATATATGTGATCCAACTGAATTTCCAGATGGTGGTCCTTCAGACATTTAAACTATTAACTTACTAGTAAACAGCTTTTCATTCCTTGGTGCTATAAAAAGGAAGCATTAGTAAGTACAATACTGCTCTTTCCAATGCACAAGTGATATTATTCATGTATTCAAAAGCACAGGGTACCTACAGAAGTAAATAAGACCTGTGTTCTTTAGTCAAGAGGTTGGCTTTGTGTGAAATTGGTCCCCCCGCCAGCATATCCTTCTTGTATAGGCAGGGCTGTCTTAAGCATATGTGGCACCGGGGTGCAAAATTTCGCCCAGCGGGGGGTCCCCCCCACCTTCTGGATGGAACTGCTGCAGCTGGAGCTCAGTTGGATGCCGGGTGTTGGCAACAGGGAGAGGATTACAAATCAAATAAAATGGCCGAGCCTATTTCTTTGTTGCCCGCATTCCTCTCCCTGCTCACATGTTGCCCTCCATCTCCAGCAAGGTGCATAAATTTGGGAGGCAGAGAAAGGGAAGGAGGAAAGTGGCAAGCTTCTGTGGACGGCTCGCGAAAGCGCGTCCGGAGACCCAGAGCGCCCACTCACTTTGGTCCCATGGGACCTTAAGACTTTGACCACGATGACCGCCACCAGAGGCTGGGCAGGAGGGCGGGGGGTTGGGGTGGAGAGCTGCCTACAGCAGAAGAGCTGACTGCGGCGCTCTGACAGACGGGTGGGCTCTTCCCCAGACTCAACTGTCGGGCCCCAGACTCTTGGCCTGGCACCCCTAGCGCCTATAGGTAAGACGGCCCGGTGTATAGGAGAGAGGAAGGCAACTTCAGAGGTAGGACCCGAATTTGGCACTTGGAAGCTGACCTGGTCCTTGGGTGTTTCCTGAGGTCATGCCACTCAGAAGTTCTGCTACATGCTCTCCTTTAATGCTTTTGCCAGGAAGAAATGTGTCCTTGAGCTATGACATTGCCTCTTACTTGCCCTGATTTGAGGATGAACAGGTAAGGGTGTGTAAACCTCTGACTTCTGCATGCTTCAAATGCTATTATACCACATGGCACCTGGAAGATTGCGCATGAAGGAATGTGTCCTGTAGGCTGAAAAATGTTCCTAGCCCGCGGTGTGCAAGAAGTATGTACACACGCCACATATATATTGTGGTCTTCAGCACTAAAAGTTGTGTCTCCACACATGGCTTTTCAACACAAAACCTGTATCCGTATAGGACATGCATAGGCAAACCCGGCCCTCCAGATGTTTTGGGACTACAACTCCCATCATCCCTAGCTAATAGGACCGGTGGTCAGGGATGATGGGAACTGTAGTCTCAAAACATCTGGAGGGCTGAGTTTGCCTATGCCTCATACAGGATATAATCTTGAGTGAGTTGGCTTTGAGACTCAGCACATGAGCAGCTTAAGGAGCAACTCAGAACTTTTTAAAAATACTTCTTAGAGGCTGATCAATTCACCAAATTCAGAAGTTGGAGTGGGGGAAAGCATAAAAATGAAACAAAGGCTTTTTATTCCAAACTAAGCTGAAAGAAGAAGAGGAAAAGCAGCCCAGTTAGATTAGTCCAGCGTCCTGTCTCCTAAAGTAGGACTTGGGAGATTCCCATTAGTAGGTCTGCCTTCCATACATTTCCACCTAAGCCTATCGAAGACTAGCGGCTGTCACAACATCTTGTGGCAAGGAATTCTGTAAGCTGGCTATACATTTTCTGCCCTTAATCTATTGCCAACCAGTTTCAAATGGATGATTCAGAGTTGAAACATTGGGGGGGTGGGGGGGAGAGAAACATTCCCCTAACCAGAAATCAATCAAACAATCAAACAAACAAACAAACAAACAAACAAACAAATAACTGCAACATGCCTAATTTTCTAAGCGTCTATGTCAAGTCTGCCACCCTGGCTGCCTTTTGCCTACACACACGAAAACAGCCAAATTGAAGAGAACGTCCTCTAACCCCAAGATCACTTTGGTTGATTTGTGGGTTGGGAAGGGGCTAAAGGAAAACACTGCCAAACACAGCACAGAAAGCCTTTTACAACTATTATTACTGTCTCCATCAAGCCAACCTTTGAGATTTAAGAGCTATGATACGGATATGAGAAAAGATGAATACAGTGCATTTCACCCAAACTATTATGTATTGGCACTTACTTTGATAGCATATATTTTGAATTATGTGGGATGATGCAAAATGCTGTTTCTTTTTCTGAAAGGAAAGCTACTTTGAAAGATTTTCCCATTTCCTTGTTAAGTGCAAGCATGTTTTCTTTTCTTTCTTTTTTTTTACAACCGAAAGAATTTGTTCTGAGGAAAGAAAATGAACGTTGGGACACCAGAAAGTTACAAAGAGAAATCAGCTAGTGAGTCCATAGCTTTGCTTTAGCTCTGCAAACACTTTTTATAGGAAGGATATACATTCTGTGGGGATACATTACAAACACTGCAAATAGGTGTATTTCCCAGAAGTTAACTTTAAAAAGTGTTGACTTCAGCAATGGCATCAGCTGCTAAGGAAAATGCAATCATATAACTTTGCTTTATTTACAGTGTAAGTTCAGAAGGACAATGTGGGTGGATTTTTGTTCTATTGGTTCAAATTCTAACTACCGTATTTTTCGCTCTATAACACGCACCAGACCATAACACGCACGTAGTTTTTAGAGGAGGAAAACAAGAAAAAAAATATTCTAAACGAAATAGTGGATATATGATTTTTGTGGTTCATGCTGTGGCCACAGACATGTGATCTGACAGTGAGTTTGGAGTAGCCCAATGCAAAAATCCTGAGGATCCATGCTTTGTAACCACGGAGGAGGGAAGGAAGGGGAACCATGGATCCTCTGCTCACGACTGCAGCAGATCCCCCCCCCCCCGCCACCCACAGGCATTCGCTCCATAACACGCACAGACATTTCCCCTTACTTTCTTGGGGAAAAAGTGAGTGTTATGGTGCAAAAAATACGGTAATATGCCTGACCCCTTATGAGGCTTAGGAGAGGTAGCAACACTTAAAAACGCCCCCCATCTTCCAGTTCTCACACAATGTATGGCATTCTCTTTCCCCGAGAGATCTGCAGTTATGTATTTTTTTCCCTATCAAGTTGGGGGTTTTTCGTTCCAAGAGCTATTCCCTGCTACTGCTGCTGCTGTGTAACTTTGCTTTGGTTACCTTTAGTATGTCTCCAAATTTTGGGTGCTGTGTGCTGTTTGTTATGTGTAGAAACCTCTGAATTTGGGTGGCTGGAATATAGCTTAATGTACAAAAATTGCACCCATTGCTCCCAACTCACTTGTTTCCACCACCCATATGCAGGCACACAGAAGGCTGCTCACTAGGGAATGTGCTCCTTAGGCTGTATGCCTCTTGTTTAGACCATAGTTTCCCAAATTGGTACCTTCCAAAGGTTAGTGACGACCAGAGTTCTGGATGGGGCTGATGGAAGGTGTAGTCCAAAACATCTGGAGGGCACCAGACTGGGAAAATTCAGTGGTTTGCATCCAATGCTGCATGATTGAAAATCCACATGAACAATGGGACTTTCATATACTCTTTTCCCACACGCCCTCAAATCTGCTCTGAAGGATCCTGCAGCCCTATGGAACTGATTTTAAGGGTATGTGAGGCACTGGAAGGGACAAAGAGGGAGAGGATACAGAGATGTCTGTTGCATGAGCAGAGCTATAGTGTTCAATAGCATCCAGCATGTGGCAGAGTCCTGTGTTCTGATGCTGTCGCTGCTCCAAAATGTCGCAGAGAACTATAATAGAAAACAATGCATGGCAGCTAAGTATTCAGCAGAATGAGCTCTGGAACAGTTGGCGACAAACTTCAATATTTCTTTCTCTGCAAGGTTTGAAAGACACAAACAGTGGGTCAATTTGTCTCCACGGGATCCTGCCAGCAGAGCTGTATAAACCTTGTAATTCCTTCCGTTAATCCAGCCCCCTAGAGGCATCTTAATATTGGGGGAATTAAAAGTTATTCCGCGTGTAGTTTATTAATTTCAGTCACTGAGCTATGGAGCCAAAGGTGTCGGTCTTTCGGAGCTTTGGGGGAGGCGATGGAATGCTGCCACGCAACTTTCCTTTGAAGATAGCATCTGCACACCTAAAACCACAATTTCACTTTGCAACTTCTTACAAAACGCTGACTGGCAAATGGGAGCCTGCTCCTCCTTTGGAGACACTAATTGTTTCTGAAAACTAGTTATACAAGTTTCCAGCACAAGACAATTTGGACAAGCTGAATGTTTCTCCTATATACACACAAAGTTATATAGATAAGCACGTCCATTATTGAAGAACTGACAGCCAGCATTTGGTGAAATTATTTCAGCGTCAAATTGCGTCTTTTAACAGCTTCCCAGAAGCCCCTTTGTGCAACGGCACTAGCATTAGCAATTTCAGTAAACGAGAAATGAAGTGCTTTACCAATCAGGAGGTAATCCAATATCCCAGAATCTTAACTAGAAATTGCTTAAAATGCCAAGGACTGCTCGAGTTTTCCAAATGAGGGAAGGGAAAGTATGACAATTTTATTTTTAACACCTTTCGTAATTTATTCTTTTTATGCCCAGTTAAGGAAAATTCAGGATAGGAATGTTTCAAAAGAAACGAATTGTGCCTTCTTATAGTAAGACTGCCTGTAGCATCTTAAAAGCTGTTGCATTTTCACTGGCATAAACTTGTGTGAACTAGAGTCTATTTCAGGCATAGGCAAACTCGGCCTTCCAGATGTTTTGGGGCTACAACTCTCATCATCCCTAGTTAACAGGACCAGTGGTCAGGGATGGAAATTGTAGTCCCAAAACATCTGGAGGGCCGAGCTTGCCTATGCCTGGTCTATTTTCTAGGATACATGATGCAGCTACTTAAATGAGTAGCAGGGAGCAGGGACCCTGTTTTCAGACACACTCCTTTCTGAGCAACTTGTAAGGGGGCCACATGCGAGTGGTGTGTGGGACCAGAGGCCGGAGCCGGCAGAGCTATGAATGTACATTTTGTCCAGAAGCCAAGTTTCTGCACACACTCACACACCCATTTCCATCCTCCAGCCGGTCAGCAAAAATCATTATCCAAAGTTTAAGGGCACATTCTAGCCAGGCAAAGACATGCAAGAAAGGTATGAAACATGGCTAGTTTGAGGTGTGGTTGGGGAGGGGTGTGTGGCCTGAGGAGAGTACTGAAGGCCAGCGTTTGGTCTCTGGTTCCCCCCCTCTGGCACACAGACAGAAAACAAGGGGAAGGTAGGAACTGAATATTCAGAGGGACCATAAAACAAACAAACAGCAAGATATAGGTCTAGGTTCACCACCCGAAATTCTAAGCAGCGCAGAAAAGGAGTACAAGATCTAATCAGAACGGGGCGGGGCTGACACCCACAGCCCCTGGGTATAATGCTATCTTCCATGCTTTGTTAATTTAACCATCTAAAGTGGGGAAGTTACTTTCAGTGCTGAGAAAGCCACTCCTATAGCTTGTTGATGAGAGAGTATCAGATCCGTTAATCAATTCTAACTCAGACCCTTCCAGACCCCTCTGAGGCGGTTGGATCAGTTATGGAGGGAGGGAGGGAGGAAATACTAATGAAACCCAAGCCTGAAGGAAACCCAGTTCCAACGGTTTTAAACTCATTGGAAATTTTTAATGTGTGACATTTTAATGTATTTTTAATCTTTGTTGGAAGCCGCCCAGAGTGGCTGCGGAAACCCAGCCAGATGGGTGGGGTACAAATAACAAATTAATTATTATTATTATTATCATCATCATCATCATCACCATCATCATCGAATGGCATGATTCAAATAAGGAGCTGGCTTAACACATCATCATCATCATCATCATCATCATCAAAGAATGGCATGATTCAAATAAGGAGCTGGCTTAACACAAAGTCAGGCCACTGGCCAATTTAGCAACAGCAAGCCTGATTGGCAGTGACTCTTCCAGGTTATAGCAGAACCTAGAGCTTAATGGTAGAGCAGATGTTTTGCATGGAAACGGTCCTGGGTTAACTCTGTGGCATCTCCAGGTAAGGGAAGGAAAGGCAGCCCAATGGTCAGATTCAGTACAAGGCACTGACAAGCTTCCCATGTTCCTAAGATCCTTTTTAATTGTGGATGTCACGGACTGAACCTAGAAACTTACATGTGCAAAGCATGAGCTCTCGTTTCTACCGTTAACTTCACTCAATGTCACTCCAGCTGTTGGTTGAAATGATCTAAGATTCCTGGTGGATAAGAGGCCTACTGCGGGTGTGAGGAACCTCTGACCTTCCAGATTTTGCTGTACTACAACCTGTATCAGCTACGCAAGCATGGCCAATGGGAATTGTAGTTTGGCAACATCTGGAGGGCCAAACGTTCCCCACAGCTGCCTTGTTGAGTCTGATATTCCATTTCCCACAACGGCCAACCAGCTGCTGTTGTTCTCCAATGACCAGTTATTTCGACTCATATCCCATCTTTTTTCTTGAAAACTTCGTGCAAGGACGCTATCAGCCAAATCCATGGAGGAGGTGGCACATAGAACAACTAACAAAGCATCACCAGAAGATCACCAGGAGGTTCACATGGGAGTAGATAAGCTCAAAAATCTGCCCAATCTAAGCTTGTTAGGGCTTTGAGAAGGTCAAATGCACTTCCTCAAGTTGCGTCTGGGCATCAGCCACTGAAATTCCTTCAGTGCTGGTCTGAAGTAAGATTTGGATTGCTCTGAGTTGAGGGGGAGGGGTTGTTCTGCAATAGTTATTTTTATTATAAATTAAATTGTTGGTGATTTTAGTAGCATTTTTTAAATTTTCAAATTACGGTGTTCTGGCTTAATAAATTGGAATCTGCTTTGGTCACTGCGTGACGAAAAGTGGAATATAAGCACCTGAAATAAACACGTACATAAATAATTAGTGTATTCACTGCAGGCAGAATTTGGCACCTGGTGATGTTTCTGAGCAGCCTTCAAGTACACCCCAAGGACAGTTCACAGCATTCAAATAAAAAAGCTGAGAAGTTGCCAAGACAGGTATAGCAGACGGCAGTTCCTATAAAGCCTAAAAATGAATTGTCCTTCAGAAACCTCCTCTTCGATCTGATTTCACGTGGAAAATTAAGGGGCCAGGCTGCAACGGCACCCAGAGGTGCTTCTCCCAATGACTGACTTAGTTTAGTTAAAAGCATTTGTAAACTGCTTGGTGTTTGTAAATTTTCTTATGTGGTGTGCATTTAAAAACAAAACTATTAAAACAAAAATTCAACCCAAGACCAATTAAACAACAGCATAAAAGCATATTAAAAACAAATAAAATATGCATTCAGGGGATTCAAACGCATAAAATAGAGTCTGACCTTACGGGTGAGGGAAAGTCTGGGCTAAAAAAAGAAGTCTTTGCAAGATGTCTGATGCAACTGATGGTTGTTGCTTCACATATGGCAGAGGGAAGGGCGTTCCATAACACAAGGACAATAACAGAAAACACCTGGTTTGGGGTCCCCGCTGTATGGCATTCAGTGGGGTGCAATGCCATGAACAGAATTTTCCCCAGATAATTTAAGTGGTCTTACAGGTCTATACAGGGGGCAGATAACCTTTCGGTAACCTGGTCCCAAATTGCCAGAGGCACTTTTGGAAACATTATTCAGACTCCTTCCTCCCTTTGGCCTGGATTTGGCAGCCGAAGTGAAGGTTCTAGCAGTGGTTGATGTTTATGGCACACATTTTGCTTTAAGTTTCTACCTGGGCAATAAATGTTTTAGACTGTAACCCAACCCAAGCATGAGGGATTGCGGTCGCAGGGGTGGGGTGGGGGCGCTGTACATAGTTTTATTGCATTTTTATTCCGCCCTTCCTCCAAGGAGCTTAGGGTAACCTCTACAAAGGCGTTCTCCCCCACCCATCATGAAGAAAGAAATAAAATCCAGAACAGCAAGGGTGTGGAAAGCAGGGTTAGAAATTAGCAGGGCGCCAGATGCTTTTTGCGCCTAAAGATTCTCCATTTGCGAGCACCTAAAAAAGTCTGGGTGCGATTTTTTTGCGCCTGGCTGACACTCAAGGATTACTGGAATGTATGTGCTTTGAAGCCTTGAAGTATATGTTAAGGACAATTAATACGTTAAGGAGTTTAACATTAAAGGGTAGAGTGTTTTGAAAACTGAAGTACAGTCCCAATATTTTTTTACTGTAAACTCCAAATTAAACATGTATTAACAACTTCTGTTAAAACTGTGATACTGTGTCACTTATGTGAATTGTGTAATATCAAAGTAATAAATAGAAAGTGTTGCCAAACTCCACCCCCCAATGGCAACTAGACACACTGTTTTGTCGCCCACAACCCAGGTCCCAGGAGGCATTTGGCTCCTAGCTTTTCTATCCCAGTTTCTAACACTGGTGGAAAGGGGGAAAATTAGTCGAAACCACCAAAAGCACCTTCTATCCATGGAAGCAGGCCCATAAGTGGCCAGGGACTGGCTACTTTTCTGTTTCAGTTTATAACTTTATTCTAACAAAATTCCCACCCCGATCTTAACACAAGCTCTTGAAACGCCTCCATAGAAGGGCACTGTTGAAATCATGTGGTCCAGTTATCTATATAACATTGGCAACCAATGCTATTTTTCTAGAAAAAGAGGGGGCAGAACTCTCCATGAACACCTCCCTTGTTCTCTTAGAATGGCAATGGCTCTCACCTGAGAGGTGCCGGAACTGAGTTCTGGCTGAAAAAAAGCCTTGGCAACAACTGAGGTGGTAGAGGGAATGTTAATTGATTACAAATTATTCCACGGCGATTTACAAATAACAAAAGCACATCAATAAAATCACAGGGACAAGATTTTGTTATAACCAGGATTACCAGGAGCCCTTCCCATAAGGGAGCTGGGATCTTCCCATCTCATCGGGTTCTTAATCACTGTAGTTAACTAGTTCTAAACCAGGCATTCCCAACCTTCGGCCCTCCAGATGTTTTGGACTACAATTCCCATCATCCCTGACCACTGGTCCTGTTAGCTAGGGATCATGGGAGTTGTAGGCCAAAACATCTGGAGGGCCACAGGTTGGGGATGCCTGTTCTAAACAAACAACTACTATGCCAGTAAATGACACCATAGCCAAGCCCTGCAGCAGCTTCATGTGCCGAGTTGGTGTGGATAAAATTCGGACCCATTCATGCACCCTCTTAAATGCCTTTGCCCCTGACAGTTCTCTTCTGCCCTCCCAAACTGTGAGTGCCACTTAGGGTCGAGCTATGCATGGCAGAGATAATATATTGCTGCTGTTGTTCTGCTGCAGCGTAAGGCTTGGCTTGTACTATTGTGGCTCTATAAGGTCAGGCTACAAAACATTTAGTTACTTTGGGCCAGAGCAGATTGGTGACTAATTCAGGGAGGGATACAGGAAAAAAACACAAACATCAAAGAGACTATTGTTGAATAGTTTGAGAGGATAAAGCAGACATTAACAACACAATCTTATATACGCCAGGGTAAACAAACCCATATACAGTGGTATCTCAGGTTAAGTACTTAATTCGTTCTGGAGGTCCATTCTCAACCTGAAACTGTTCTTAACCTGAAGGGCCACTTTAGCTAATGGGGCCTCCTGCTGTCACCGCACCGCCAGAGCACGATTTGTGTTCTCATCCTGAAGCAAAGTTCTTAACCCGAGGTAATATTTCTGGGTTAGCGGAGTCTGTAACCTGAAGCGTATGTAACCTGAAGCGTCTGTAACCCGAGGTACCACTGTACATCTCCATCAGGCTGCAAGACAGAGTAGAGATGGGAACCAGCGCTATTCCATTGCCTCTGCTGATACCAGTTGCCTTTGGGTCCCCCCCTCCAACTACAGTGGTACCTCGGGTTACATACGCTTCAGGTTACAGAACTTTGCTTCAGGATGAGAACAGAAATTGTGCTCCGGCGGCATGGCAGCAGCAGGAGGCCCCATTAGCTAAAGTGGTGCTTCAGGTTAAGAACAGTTTCAGGTTAAGAACAGACCTCCGGAACGAATTAAGTCCGTAACCTGAGGTACCACTGTATCACCTAGCTGCAGCCATTCCACCCTCAGGCTCCCTAAACCAGAGGTTTTCAACCAGTGTGCCGTGGCACCCTGGGTCCCTTGAATGATGGTCAGGGTGTGCTATGGGCAACACTGGCCTCCAGCCCTCTTTCCTTCCCTCCCTCCTCTGATACCCTCTTGCGTCTCTGCCTCCCAAAGGCTTGCACAGCTGTTTGTTGCAGCAGCCCTGGCTACAAGCTCCCCAGGCGAATGGTGCCTCTGGGGCCAGCCGGGGGGGGGGGGGTTCCAGGCCCCTGTGGGACAGCATGAGGAGGCAGCTCCCTTTGGGGTAGAGGGAGCAGCTCAGAGACCAGGAGCGGTAGCTCTGACTGCCCAGAGGACTCCCAAAGAGAGGGGGCTCCCATACAGAGGAGAGGAGGCTGAGGGAACACTCCACAAGGGAAGGTGTTTGGAAAAGGGCAAGGGGGGATATAACTGGGCCCCTGAGCCTCACAGGGTTGCCGCAGAAATAACGTAGTTGGTCTAGGGAGCCATGGATTCAAAAAGGTTGAAAACCCCTGCCCTAAACTGTTTCCTTCCCAGGTGGTCGTCATAAGAACTAGTGCCCTAACTTGCCTTTTTCCTCCTCCCTCTCCATCCCTTTCCCCTTGTATGTCATGTATTTTAGAATGTAAGCCTGAGCGCAAACCTGCCTATAGAACTCTGGAAACATTTTACTAAAGAGCAGGGCAAAAATGCTTGATCTCACTATTGCTGCTGCTACTAATAACGTCTAGGTAAAGGGACCCCTGACCGTTATTAGGTCCAGTCGTGACCGACTCTGGGGTTGTGGCGCTCATCTCACTTTATTGGCTGAGGGAGCTGGCGTACAGCTTCCCGGTCATGTGACCAGCATGACTAAGCCGCTTCTGGCGAACCAGAGCAGCACACAGAAACGCCGTTTACCTTCCCGCCAGAGTGGTAACTATTTATCTACTTGCACTTTGTGGTGCTTTTGAACTGCTAGGTGGGCAGGAGCAGGGACCGAGCAACGGGAGCTCACCCCGTCACGGGGATTCGAACCGCCAACCTTCTGATCGGCAAATCCTAGGCTCTGTGGTTTAACCCACAGCGCCACCAGCGTCCCAACTAATAATTTCTACCAAGGCATAAACCTCATTAAGTTCAATGGTGGCAAACATGAGATGGCAGCCTTAACCTCCAATATTCAACTTGCTACAGCTAGTATCAATTCCTTAGGCGCAGCTCTTCACCTCCTTCTGTCATCAGTGCTCAATCTCACATTCAGTACACCTTTTAGCAACAGACACCCTGGCAGTGAGAGCTCCTGGTCCTGCTGATCATAGATTAAAACAATAACAACAACCTGGTAGAATGTCTCTTATTATTATTATTTTCTTTAGTCAGGAGGGTAAAAATGCTGCAAGTCCACTGTAGTTGCTATGGAGGGTTATCCGTTACCAAGGCAACAGCGTATATCTTAGTACTAATGGCCTGTCCTTTTGCCAGGCAACAGCCTTGTGATGCAACTGCACCTGTCTCAGCTATGCGTTGCTATGGAGACGTTCTAGTCGCTATGGTTACCATCACGCTAATCGCCTAGCAAGGGCAGACATACAGCCGTCTCCTGCAAAAGCCCAGCTGTTCCTCCCAATCTCTGCCTGAAGATTGATTGTCTGGGTCATGTGACGGAACGCGCGGATCAACACAGATGCACGAGAACCTCATTAACGTTACCAGAACGAAATTACTTTGCATGTTGCTGGCTTCTAAAAAGCAGGGAAGAAGTGATATAACTTGAGTGGAGGGGGGCAGGAAAGTATTGCACCACCCCCAAAATCCCCATCTAAATACCCATTTAAAATTCCTTATCGGCTTTTAACATATATATCTCCAGCCAGGCAGGTGGGTGTAGCTTACATCTAATTTGTGCAACAGGTTACACAAGTTTCTAAATTATTATTATTATTTATAAATTTGCCTATTGTTGTGCTACGTGCAGATGTGATTTGATCCTCCGTTTCTAGAAACAAATAATTCGTTTCCCGAATGGTTGTTATGAAAAGCAGGCGGTTTGATACCCCGTAATTATCTCATACTTTCCCCTGAGTAGGACAAACAAGAAACAAACAATCACTGTTCAAGTAGTACTTCCATTTTCCCCCTCCAATGACATTTCAAAGTCACCAGTCCTGGTTCACCCTTTTTTACAAGATGAACAGGAGTGAGCTATGGCAACTAGGCATAACCATGAACAGACACACTCGCCTCACAGAGCAGGTAACCACAACAGCAAGGGAAGCTTCCTGTTACCTAGAAGCAAAAGTTTATATAGCTGCCTTGACAAAGCGATCTACCAAGTAGGGAACTAGGAGGACAAAAAGCACCAGCGACCTGCTTCCAAAGAGGTACACATCTATTCATGCAAGCAAAGAGGAAAACCCAGCCGGTTTCCTTTCCCTTTTAAAACTCCAGCTATGGCCCTGAGCACAAGCAGCTAGAATGTTTTTCAGAAACATCCAAAGGAGCACTGGAAACTTACAATGACAAACTGCAAATGAACAGGTCGGTTCCTCCAAAACCGGTAAGACATACTGCGGCTCTAACCAACGATTTAAGTACCAATAAGTTTAGGGAACTACCATGCTTTCTGCAGTTGCTGTAGTCCTTTATAGCAGGGCAGAAGACAGACTGTGGTCTAATTTCTCTCCACTGGGCCACCAATGAGTTTCCAGTGGGCCACTGAGAGCTAACAGGTTGCTGTGTTTCTTGCAAAAAATGAGTGAATTAGGTGGGTTTTGGTTTAAACCAGCAAAGGTGAATCCTGTGCTGTTAAGCGAGATTACATACCTGGGATCGCTTATCACAGTTAGTTGTGCCTTAAAAGATCCCAAATATGCACAAGTCAGTTGACTAGAGCTAAATTTACATACCAAGAGTGCATACTTTGGATCTTTCAACAGTTAAAGTACAACTAATTTGTGATAAGCGCAGTAATCGCCTTTGCTAGCCCATCAAGCAGAGGCATTCTAGTAAAAGCTAGACTACATAATGTTGTTAGCAGCCCTCCCTGATTTCTAGACCTTGACTGATCCAGTATTTGAGACAAGACAAAAGCAACTGCCCATGTTAAAATTATATTCAAGTTTTCTTACCTTTGATATGCCTGAGGAGACGCTGGAGGGGTGCTGAACACATGCGAATATGGGTGATAGGGGGTCTTTTTCAAAGCCTGGATAAGATTTTGTCTATATTCTGGGTCTATACACCATAAAGACCCTTTCCCAATACTCTGCAAAGGAGGATAAAAAAAATATCATTTTAAATGACATAAGTGTATCTCTAAACCGAGAATATTCCTTCCTGCTTATGAAGAACAACAGATCTCATTTTTCTGCTACAAATGCTAGTTTAGGTGCAGCTGTATTTCAGTTTTGATGTTTAGAAGGAATTGGGGCAGTCTGATATTGTATGTAAACTGTGAAAATAGCTACTACTGTGCTCTGTTCAGCAGTTTTCTGGAAATTATCTCTCCCTCTCTGTCAATGCAGCACACACACCACATATTGAAATATTGTAATTATTCTTCACGGCCAAGTTGGAAGATAAATAAGCTTCGCAGACAAGAAACTAAAACTGTTATTCTCCTCTAGGTGTTGTAAAAGAAACTTGGAGGGAGGTGGGCTTAAGCTCCCTAAGCAACTTTTTTTAAAAAACTAAGTGTTCCTAATACCAGAAAGCATGAGTGCCACCTTACCACAAAAAACTTAATCTCTCAACTCCACCTACTATGTCTGGTTCACACCAAGCGTAATAATTAAAATAAATCTGAATATATGAAGCCTAGGTTTCTGTTTGGGAGATCTAGAATTTCAGTTTTAGCCTGAGAGAATTGTAATCAGTTTAGCTCGCCTGCAGCAGGTAAGGCTTAAACAAAATTTACTAGTTATTTTCAAGTTCAGAGGATTCCACTTCTATTCCCTCGCAACTGGTAATTATGGGTGGCATTCAACCAACTTGTCCTTGTCAGTGAAAACAGAACTTGGGAGCAGAATTACATGTGGAAGAGGGGAAATTACATGTGCAGGGAGGGGAAATTCTGTTGTGCAAGTGGAAGTTCTTGCACTAACAGAAAAAATGCACTCTTAAGTGGCAGAAACAACATTGATTCAGGAACCAAGCACAGTGGGTTGTATCCCACGAAGCCCGCCTCCTGTTAGCGTAAGGACTTTTGCTTGCACAACGGGGTCTGTTCTCATTCCCCTAATCTTCTCTGATCAAAAAAATACCAGGATGGACAACACATCCTATCCCCAGTTATTACACTACTGGGAATGTGCCACCGTCATTAGAAGGAATTACAACTTTTCAGGGACTCCCAGATCAGGTCAGTCAGGAAGGTTTGCGTAGGGAATGTTTCCCTTCCATCCCCAAATCAATTACAATTCATACAGATGACTCTATCTTACTTTGGCAAGGCAACCATCCAAGCATTCCACTACGGGTAATGGCTGAGGGCATCGCTAATAAACCTATGATCGAAATCAGTACTTAAAGAGCACCACTTTACTACAAGTAAACTAGAGTGAAACTAGAATAACCTGAAATGATGGGCTGTGCACTCAATAGCCATGTGAACTAACAATGAGTAAATCTTAGCCGTTTTTCTTAAAGTTCACAAGTAAGAGCTACTACAGCCATTCTTTTTTTGTGATATCATACAAGGAATATAAGCTGGTGAAAATTCCAAGACGCATCAGCTTCCGCAGCCTGTCTATTAAATATTTGGCATGACAGTTAACACAGAAATATAGCAGGCAACTGGGGTAGGTTTTGCTATGTCAGGAGGATTGATAAAAGGCTCCCAAAGCAACTTACAAATAACCACAAGGCAATGCAGTGCAATGCAGTGCAGTGCAGTGCAATGCAATACAACACAATAAAGTCAAGTCAGTCTGTTTCCCCTGGCTTACAATAAAAAGACACGACAGAAAAGGAAAATGGATTGAGAAGGAGGAAAGAAGTGAACCTGGGTTCACATCTTTAGTTACAAGTTGTTCTAATGACCATTATGGATGGGAATATTCAGGAGAGGAGGCAGTATTAAAGCTTCTCAGAACCACTAATAAAAGCACAGATTTAAAAAGTATTTTAAAGGAATTTAAAGTAACACACACACATACATATATACCTACACATAGGTAGGAGGCTTACATTAAAAAGGAAAAGCAGAACAACTTACAGTCATACCTCGGGCTGCGAACATGATCCGTGCAGGAGGCACGTTCGCAACCCGTAGTGCCGCGTATGCGTGTGACGCGATTTGGCGCTTCTGCGCATGCACGTGATGTCATTTTTGCGCTTCTGCGCATGCACCAAAACCCGGAAGTAACCCGTTCCAGTACTTCCGAGTTCGGCGTGGTCCACAACCCGAAAACGTGCAACCCGCGCCATTCGTAACCTGAAGGTATGACTGTATAGCCATTTTAAATATATATAGAGAGACAGAGGGGGGGGAGAGATTTTATTTAAATGAACAATAAGGTTTTAATGATAAAGGGATCTAAGATTCCAAAAGAAATAAGCTCAGTGAGGAGCACCTTACAATGGTAGGAAAGGCCCTTGTTTAAAAAGGAAGCTAACAAGATGAAAAATTAATTCACAGCCTTTTTGGGTCTCTGTACTTACATGGAGAAAAATCCTAATCACTTTCAACTGAGTAAATTAGTAGGGGTTCACTAAAAGGATGAGATGGCGTGCTCTGGTCCATGGGGTCACAAAGAGTCGGACACGACTAAACGACTAAACAACAACAAAAGGATGAGAATACAGAGTTTCTTAAAGGTGAAATATTGAAGGCACAAAGACAGATAATTCTAACAAGAAAGAAAACTCTGAAGCATCTAAAGATGGCTGCATAAGGAGCTTGAGGATGAGCCAAAATTTAAAAAAGAGCACGTATAAGAAATGGGGGGGAAATGGGAAATCATGAAGGAAGAGTATGCATGAGTATCCATTAGTTGCAGGGAGAAAGTCAGGTGGGCCAAAGCTCAGAATGAGCTCAGGTTCACAAGAGAGGTTAATAATAATAATAATAATAATAATAATAATAATAATAGGTTTCTTCTGCTATGTTTGAATCAAGAGGAAGGCAAGCAAGTAGTAGGTCCTCTGCAGGGGAAAGATGGAGACAGAGAGAAGAGAGAACTGCTCAACACCTACTTTGCCTCTGTCTTCACTTAAAAGGAAAGCAGTGCTCTACCTGGTGATAACAGAATAAATTATGCAAGGAGGGAGCTGCAGCCCAAGACAGAAAAAGAGGTAGTAAGTGAACAGCTGGTTACTTTAAATGAATTCAAATCTCCAGGGCCTGATGAGTTGCACCCAAGGGTACTACTAAAGGAGTCTCTTTGATAATTCTTGAGGAACAGATAAGGTCCTTGTGGACTGGAGGTGAACAAATGTTTTTCCCATCTTCAAAAAGAGCTAAAAAGAAGACCCAGGTTGACATCAGTACCAGGAAAGGTCCTAGAACAGATAATTCAACAGTTGGTCTGTGAGCACTTAGAAAAGGATGCTGTAATTAGTAAGACCCAATGTGGGTTTCTCTAAAACAGAGCTTTCCAAACATTTCATGTTGGTGAGACACTTTTTAGACTTGCATCATTTCGTGACACAGTAATTTACTTTTGCTCGCAAACTGAAGGTTAAATCAACCCCTTTCCAACATTTTGCATGATACTCCACCACACTTCGAAAACCGTAAGTCTACAGCATCTATGATAAAGAGTGAGGAAAGGGGTGGGAAGGAAGAGCCCTTTGTTTACATTTGTCTCCAAGGCAACAAGTAGTGCCTATGGAGTGGATCAAGAACTCCCGGATCACTTTTGCAACACAACGTTTCAAACTCCTCAAGCACAACACTGCAAGCCTTGCTACAGTCATTCATCCATTTGCTTTACTTGTCCTTCAATGATTAATGAAAGAAAACTGGTGCTGGTTGTTTTCTCCGTCACAGCTCCAAACTCACAAATAGCCACAGAAACATTTACTGGTCCACGTGTTTGAACTTACTTAGTTGCCTGCATCCATTTTTTTACTCATCTGAAGCAATCCCTCTTTGAAGGGAACTCTGGGTATTGGGGCTCTGTGAGGGAGATAGGGGGTCTCTTAACAAATTACAACTCCAACCGTTCTTTGGGGGAAGCCGGGACTCTTAAAGTGGTATCACAGGTATCATAGTCCCCAAGGTATCAGACTGACAGAAGGCCTGATGAAGCTCTACTACCTGAGACGATTTGCCAAGCAGAAATGTCAGGGACTGAACCTGGGCCTTCCACATTCACATATTTCTTTTACCACTGAGCTACAAATTCCTTGGTACTACACCTTTGCTGGAGGTGGCGCTGTGGGTTAAAAGCCTCAGCGCCTAGGGCTTGCCGATCGAAAGGTCGGCGGTTCGAATCCCTGCGGCGGGGTGCGCTCCCACTGCTCGGTCCCAGCGCCTGCCAACCTAGCAGTTCGAAAGCACCTCCGGGTGCAAGTAGATAAATAGGGACCGCTTACCAGCGGGAAGGTAAACGGCGTTTCCGTGTGCGGCTCTGGCTCTGGCCAGAGCAGCGATGTCACGCTGGCCACGTGACCCGGAAGTGTCTCCGGACAGCGCTGGCCCCTGGCCTCTTAAGTGAGATGGGCGCACAACCCCAGAGTCTGTCAAGACTGGCCCGTACGGGCAGGGGTACCTTTACCTTTACCTTTACACCTTTGCTTGGTCCCAGAAATGGCCGAACAATTTTGGGGAGCTTGCAACTCCACCAAAGTCAACTGAAACTTGAAATTCAATGTGGTATGATGGTTAGGACTGTAGGATAAGGTAAAATCCCAATCATTCATGAAACCCTCTTGGGTCAGTCCCTATGTCTTGGCCTAACCCACCTCACAGGGTTGTTACAACCATGTATTTGTCTGGGGTATACCTTGTACACCACCTTAAGCTCCTTAGAAAAGTGGTGGATTATAGTGATAAATAAATATATCTATTATGGTCAAGTTCCAATATTTTTATGTGAATTTTTTTTTTTAGCATGTCTCCTGATCAAAGCACAAGTCACAGAATAGTAAGTGACTTTTTAATTTTTTTTTACAGCAAGTTACCTGAAAGGTATATCCTCACAGATACAAGAGGGGAAGATTAAATTGTGGATTCAAATTTTGTGCACAGTACACACTCATAATCCATATGGAGCTGAACACAGACAGGTTATTGAATTAAGGACTAAGCTACTGTATTTGTTCCTGCACTGCAGGGGGTTGGACTAGATGACTCTTCATGGTCCCTACAATCCTATGATTCTACTGGGACCTTAACAGACAGCCCTATACAGTATTTTTGTGCTATAAGACGCACCAGACCAAAAGACGCTCCTAGTTTTTGGAAGCGGAAAACAAGAAAAAAAAATATTCTGAATCCCAGAAGCCAGGACAGCCAGCGGGATCGCAGCGCAGCAATCCCGCTAGCTGTCCCGGCTCATGGGGAAAGCCCCGAAGAGCCACACACATGCTCCAAGCGGCTCTTTAAAGGGAGCGCTTAGCAGAGCTTCCCACCTGCATTCGCTCCATAAGACGCACACACATTTCCCCTTACTTTTTAGGAGGGGGAAGGTGTGTCTTCTAGAGCGAAAAATACGGTAGGTAACCAAGATCAATTTGAAAGTACCAGCTCTGTGTCAGAGTTGAGCATCTGTTGGGAACAAGAGGAAGGAGAGGCTACTGGATTCAGTCCTCCTCCACAAACAGGCATTGGAACTGCATTAGCAGCCCACAAACAGCCCCGGGTTTCTGTGCACAATGCGCTCTGCGCAAGGTCCCTCCCCCTTTTAGCCCTGCACAGCATTCTTTAAGATGAGCAGAGTGTACCCAGCAGGCTGACCCAAGCATGGAAACTGGGCTGATTAACCTAAGACTGGCAGGAGGTAACTGAATAATCCTAAGTAGCAAAATCATGCAAGAAAAAAGAAATATGCCAGAAAATGTAAATTTATGGTCAGTTGGCATAATGTAGACAAATTATATGACCAAGAATTGGGTCAGAATTTCTGTCGCTTGGGATCAGAACTGTATTTTCTTTTTAACACATGGGCAAGAACACATAGCCCTGGCACAGAATGTTTAGGACCACGATGCTAAGTTCAGATCTGCCTGAAGTTTTCCCTTACACAATGAATCACCCTCAGCTGTGGCAGAAGATTATTATTACTAATTGCACTTATGACCCACCCAACTCAAGATGGTATGACCTCACAACAATCCTGCAAGGAAGCTTAGGACAAGAGATAGTGACTGGCCCAAACTTCATGGGTGAGTGGGGGATTTGAATCTGTGTCTTGCCAGTCGTAGCCCAACCTGTTGACCACTACAGTATCTCCTTCTCTGATTGGACAGGAACTGGCCATGCCTTAAGTAGAACAGGGCTTCAGACCCATATACTGTTTCCAGCATGATTTGGGACCCATGGTACATATCTGCTTTAGCATGTAGGAATATTATGCGAGTCCTGGAGATGTTCAGGAGACAGAAGGGCAACAATAGTTTGGTTTTATTCACTGAGAATCAAACAAAAGCATCAAATTGCAGAAAGACAGGTTAAGGCTGTGATGCTAAGCACACTGCTGGCGCTGGGGGTTAAACCACAGAGCCTAGGACTTGCCGATCAGAAGGTCGCCGGTTCGAATCCCCATGATGGGGTGAGTTCCTGTTGCTCGGTCCCTGCTCCTGCCAACCTAGCTGTTCGAAAGCACGTCAAAGTGCAAGTAGATAAATAGGTACAACTCTGGCGGGAAGGTAAACGGCATTTCCGTGCGCTGCTCTGGTTTGCCAGAAGCGGCTTAGTCATGCTGGCCACATGACCTGGAAGCTGTATGCCGGCTCCCTTGGCCAGTAAAGCAAGATGAGCGCCGCAACCCCAGAGTCGGTCACAATTGGACCTAATGGTCAGGGGTCCCTTTACCTTTTAAAAACATATTTAGCATCAGGCGGTATCTTTTAGGATGTGCATCCTAACAATGGGTTCCACTTCAGATGGCAATAGCAAAATAATTTTGATGGGATCCTCAGTGCCACACACCCCTGCCCCCCAAAAGATGCCGAAACAGACAAAAGTGATCAGCCCCATGGAATATGATGTTTAAGCACAAAGTCACATATCGTTTCCTCTGTGGCTCTGCCAAATCCTCTTGGTATTACAGCTCCACATTATGCCTTTGCTACTTGAAATTTAGAGCTGGCAACCTCAAGAAGCTTGGCACCTTAACTACGTTTCTCTCGCCAGTTTGCATATGCTCAGAGAAATAATATTACAAATGTGAAATGCCCAGATGGTGAATTTAAGACAGGGGGAAAAAAATATTTTGCTACAATGATGTATCACCCCCTCCTCATCACCCCCCCTTGCCCCGGTCTCTCAAATCTTTAAAAAGTTTTAGCTAAATCCCAAGGCCCTAAAAGCTGCTTCACATACCCCATATATATATATATATATATATATATATATATATATATATATATACATACATATATATATATATATATATGTATGTATAAGTTTCAAACCAGTATTGTGTATGCTGCAGAACAACATCAGGAAGCTTTACAGCTCATTGTGGCGCCCAGCAGTATGTTTCAACAATGTAGGGAAGGTGCGCTTGAAAATATGTGAGCTTCAAAACATCACAGTTTTATCAAGCACATAATGCCAGTTGCCCACAGCTTTTTTTTCCCCCCTTTTTTTTTGAGAGAGAGTGGGGTCCACCTTTAACCCCAACCTCCTACAATCATGGAATTTACTGTCTATTTATTTAACCATTTAAAATATTTTTATCTCGCTACCTCATTACAATCATTGTTCAAAGTGGCCACAAAGATCAAATGATGTAAAAAAACATTTGGGGGGTTGGGTTGGGGGGTTGGGGGTTGGGCAGGGGAAGCCAGCTTTCAGGAAGAAATCAAGAGCAGCAAAACCCCATCTGCAGAAAAGCAGGCCTACGAGAGCATCCTCCATCAGACTCTACGGCCTGGGTCGTATGACACAGAAAGACAAACTACGGGTCCCTTTTAATCCTGAGCCATGCTGAGCTAAACCAAGGTTTGGGCTTAGCATGTTATTCGAATCCAGGCTTGTGGCTAAGCTCTCCTCCCTAACTACAAGGGGGTCACAGTTACTCATAGTTTAGCTTGCCATGTCATGCGAACCAGCCCACTGTAGAACAATGATATCCTTCTACTTCTCTCAACACTACCATTGTTCTGCATTACCTCCCCCACCTTACCTTTGTCCCCCCCAAAAAGGGGGGGAACAAAAGAAAATGATTGGATTCTAGGTGCAATTTAATTTAGGTTGGTCCATGTCCCAGTCTGGCACACCCAACACAGCAGCTGAAGAACTGAAAGCAAACCTAAAGTCCAACAGTCACAAACTCATTCAGCGCTCCTTCTCTGAAACCTATACAATTGAGTTGAAGCAATAAAGGCATGTCGTATTGGTGTGGACAACCGCACACAGGGGTTAGTTTGTGCCAGATTTTCACCTACTCCAGAATCTAGTTTTTACTACAACATCCAGGAGTAATAGCTGATAAGTCAATTTCCTCTGCCAAACTTTACCTGCTTCCAAAATATTTTTTAATCAAATGCTTAACTTGCTTCTCTGTCTCTCTCTCATAAACACACAGTATTTTCACGTCAAGAAATAGTAAGTATGCACATCTATTTCAATCAAATTTAAAGAGTGTGTGCACATTAGGGTCAATGGTATAACTTCCCTATACAAATTTAACTATATTTGAAAGGCCACAAACAAATTTTGTATCAGCCTTCCTCCATTCTGTGTGTTCCAGATGTTTTGGGCTATGACTCCTATCATCTATGGCCACTGGCTTTGCTGGCTAGAACTGATGGAAGTTGTAGACCAGCTGGAGGGCTCCTGGTCTACCTGCTCCATCCTAAGCAAACTCTATGCTGATATAAAGCTCAACCCTACTTACAGAACTGTGTTTTATATTGGCTCCTAAGGCATTAAAAAATCACCCCAAACTAGCTGATATTCCTACTTCTTAATTCAATGCATGCTCCACCCGCCATCTCCAGCGCTCCATGTCATAATGCCCTACAAGGAGGCATGAACTTCTGATTATCTGCATGTTGTAGATATTGTCTCACAAGCCATTCAGCTAAGTGAAGCCATACTGTGCCTTCTGACTGACATTTTGGAAACCAGGCATCCAAAATTTTCATGGGCGTCTGCAGAACCGAAACACACATTTAATCATCAAAACAGAGCAGCCAGATGGATTATTCAGAGACGCTAACCACTTTGGTCCCCCATTGACTTCAGGCATTCAGCTGTGAAAATTTTGGCCATGCATCTGGTGATGGGAGCACATTAGAGGGTTGCTATGAGAACATGAATCCACCGGCTGAGCTTATTCACCATTCCGAGATTTTAAGGGAAGAGCAGTTTGTGGCCCCTAATCGTATTGACTGCGCCACAGCTGCCATAAAAGCTAACCTTACTGGCACACCAAATCCAAAAAGGAGAGGTTGGGGAGTACAACTGAGAGCCATTAATAGGCCAAAAGTCAGCAGAGGATTACACCACTCTGCATTATTGCAGTCTTCCTTCATCTCAGTTATGGAAAGACTTTCCCACTGAAGCAGTTTTCCCAATTTGCGAAGGCTTTTCCAATAACAATTTCACGAGAAATGCAACAACAGGGCTGTTCAGCTGCTCCTTTTAAAATAATAATAACAATATCCATTTTGTATTGAATTAAGACTTTCTGGGCAATGCAGCATGTAGGAAATTGTGGCTCTTGAATGCTTAAAGAAATGATGCCTTGAGCTTTTCAGCGCACCTGAGGCATGCAATAATCTCTCAGAAATGCACTTTGGGGAAGAAATGCTGGCTTAAATAATGCATCTGCTTTTCACTAAAGGAAAGGATGCGAAAACGATTTTTAAAAAATAAATAATAAGAATTACCAGAGTGGATTTGGGCTTCCTTCACTAGCATGTGCAACTCATGGAAACACCAGCACTCGGGGGGGGGGGGGGCAGCATTTCCGTAGGGTGGTAATTCAACAAATCAGGCCCACTGTGACCATTTATGTCTGGTTGTATCAGTGAAACCATGGCCCAGGGTTGCCAAGGGCAGAGAAGCTTTGCCACATACAAAAGGGAACTTGTGCAGTGATGAACGCTTCTCTTAAAAGCCAACGCTGTCCTACTGATTCTCAAAGAGGCGGGGGGGGGGGGGAGCAAAACATGCTTTCCTTCCAGCAATCTCTTCCGCACTTGAGTTCCATCAGTCGAGCAAGAAAGAGATCTTTCATTCTGCGATGCCTTAAAAGCTTGGGTGGGTGGGAGTAGTGGGGGACCAGCATATCACAAACCGAATGGTACAATAATTTGGTACTGGACACTATAGAATGTAGGGTATATTTATAAATTCACAACCTGATTTCACACCATTTGTGAACCAATACCCAGTTTTTGCCAGTCAGCATGAAAGAGTTGCAGTTATCCTTTCTTTAGCGATATTTTGAATTTCGAATAGTCAAGTCGCCATCGTTTAGAATTTCTAAAATGTGAAGTTTCGACCAACTTCTGCTTCTATAAACAGTAAACTGGGAAATCTACATTGGTAACCTATTAAGACAACAGAGTTTGGTACTATTATGCTGAAGGCAACTGATCTGCAGTCTACAAACTACAGTCATACCTTGGTTTTCAAACAGTTTAGTTCTCAAATGTTCTGGCTCCTGAACACAACAAACCTGGAAGTGACTGTTCCAGTTTGCGAACTATTTTTGGAAGCCGAATGTGTGATGGGGCTTCCGATTGGCTGCACGACCTTCCTGCAGCCAATTGGAAGTCGAGCTTTGGTTTACAAATGTTTTGGAAGTCGAACCGACTTCCGGAACGGATTCCGTTCAACTTCCAAGGTATGACTGTACAGTACTCGCTTCCAAAGTAGCGTGGTACCTTGGGATGCAAACGGGATCCGTTCCGGAGCCCCGTTCGCATCCCGAACAGAACGCAAGACGCAATGGCGCATGTCGCCGCTTCCACGCATGACGTCATTTTGAGCGTCTGCGCGAACGCGGAAACCCGGAAGTAATGTGCTCCGTTACTTCCGGGTTGCCGCAGAGCGCAATTCGAACGCACTCAACCCGAAGCACATTCAACTCGAGGTTTGACTGTAGTTATTCTTCCTATGTTTGGATAACACTGCTCAAAGACTGCAGCCTGCATTCTCTCTCAAGCTACAATCTGGAGGGTGTTTAATTAGAAGTAAGGCACACAAAAATAAATTGGACCTATTTCTCAAGCAATTGTTGAGGCCCTCATATGATATCAATGCTGAGGCTGCCCAAAGCAACTAAGGTATTTATATCTTTTAAAAACAGATATTCATTTGAATTCAGCAAAATATGTCTGTGATTTTTCTAATACAGAACAAATAAAATCGCAGAAGAATTCCTAAAGAAAAACAAATGAATTGCCAACCATTACCCCCAGTTACATGCCATTTCAATCTCCTGTAATGGCACATACAAATTATAAAGTGCTCACGCAGTCAATAGATTTTCTACACTCCTTTCAAGCATTCTTAATAGGAGTGGGACTGTCTGTAAGCTCCGTCACACAGTTATTAACACAACATTTTAGACAATGTAAAATAACTTTCCAATAAGTGTTTTTATTAAGAAGAAAAAACCAGGTGCCTTTTTATCTAAATCAGCAGTAGTAACACACTGTAACTTGCGCAGAGGAACAAAGTGTGCTTTTTAAATAAGGAGACTATGAAAAAATGGAAAACACCACACACACGCACAACAAAACAATGCTTGCCTTCTACTCCGAATGCCACCTCCACAAACCATTTCATAAAAGCCAGTTGCAAGCGCCAATTGGTGGGAGGGTGCTTCTGAATAGTTATGCAAAATTACATCACAGACACATTTTCCTTGATTCTTTGGAAGTTCAGGGAAGTTCAGTGGAGTAAGAATGCTGGCAGGCGAACCTACAAATTAAGAAAGTGGTATCTTGTGGAAGAGGATCCCTGACCCCTTTGCCCTTAAAGACTTCAAGAGCGGGGGCTCTTCCACACTTCCGCTCGCCTAATACCTAGAAAGCACAGGTCCGAGAGGTTTTCCACTTGTCCCATGCTTCCAGGCACGGGTCTGAGTGGTTTTCTGTTTGCTCCATTGCTTTCCCCGGGGAAATCTGCTTGTTACCGCTGAATCGGAGCAGACGTCAATCTGCAGAACACCCAATTGACATTTGCTCCAATTCAGCAAATGAATTCAGTTACGAGCGGGTTTTCCCGGGGGGAAAGCAGCAGGAAAAGCAGAAGTGTGGACAAGTTCTTAGAGAATATTTAGGAGACAATATTGAGCTAGATGATCCAATGGCCTGACTTTGCAATGTCCCATGTCCCTGTAAGCTTTTCTCTCTTTTTTGGAGAGCCGTTCAACCATTGTTGATGCTGCTGCTGCTGCTTAACCAACTGTGTTTCTGACCCTGCCAGTAAATTTGTTAAATGAAGATCCAAGTCTTTGGGGGAAATCATGTCCTTTAAATGGATGGTGGGTGCACTCAGCCTTACTGACATGCAGGTGTGTATAGGTTTCCAACCTAAAATACACTGCACTTCCACCTTACAAACACAGCTGACTATTTCAAGACTCTCTGAAGATAACAAATACTGATATCAGGAGAACAAATGAGATCCTCATTTTAATTTTGCCACTTCCTGTATTACAAATGTTTAAAGGGATTTTTAAAAAACCCAGTCATGCCTTAAGTACATAAAGAAAGTCTACTCAGATGAGCCACCAAATCGCCTTGCGCATTTTCTAAGGTATACCTGGGGCAAGTTCCCATCGGCAGCACTCAGGAAGTTTTCACAACATGCAGAGGGAAAACATTAGGCAGAAGCGAAGTGTCAGGTGTCCAGCAAACAGGAGGCCAAGCCTTTGTCAACAGATAATTTCTCACTCTACTGAATGCCAAGACAAAGCACTCATATACTCCAGCCTACCCGCAACCTAGGGCTCTTCAGATGTCTTGGACTGCAACGCCCATCAGCCCCAGTCAGGATGGCTAATGGTTGGGGAAGGAAGTCCAGAAAGCGGGGTGGGAATTAGAGTCCAAAACATCTGGAGGGCACCAGGTTGGAAAAGGCTGATAGAGTCCATGTGCTTGCGATGGAGTTTTTCCCCAAGCAAATTTGATCAAGCTCCTTCATCCCTTTATGGCCCGTGGTGCCTTAGTAAATAGCCTCTTCCTTGATGTTCTTCCTGCATATAAATTCTCTTCCAACACACCCCTACATTTAATATTGTCCTCTACTACACATATATCTTAGGGACGCGGGTGGCGCTGTGGGTTAAACCACAGAGCCTAGGACTTGCTGATCAGAAGATCGGCAGTTTGAATCCCCGCGATGGGGTGAGCTCCCGTTGCTCAGTCCCAGCTCCTGCCAACCTAGCAGTTCCAAAGCACATCAAAGAGCGAGTAGATAAATAGGTACCGCTCCGGCGGGAAGGTAAACGGCGTTTCCGTGTGCTGCTCTGGTTCGCCAGCAGCGGCTTAGTCATGCTGGCCACATGACCCGGAAGCTGTCTGCGGACAAACACCGGCTCCCTTGGCCTATAGAGCGAGATTAGCGCGCAACCCCAGAGTCGGTCACAACTGGACCTAATGGTCAGGGGTCCCTTTTACACATATATCTTGCAAAATTAGGAGGGGAAGGAAGGGAGACTGAACCAAGCCAAGCCTTTTAGGCATACTTCCCTTGATGCAGTCTATATAGGTTTCGCAGAATTAATTTTTTTTAAAGTGGACAGTAGTACCAGACAAGTACAAACATTGGAAATGAGCAATATCCAATATGAATATGACCTAGTTCACACACTATTTCGGGCCTAGACTGGGAACACAATCCTGGACGCACTTGGATACTTCTATTCCCCACAGACTTTGACGCATCATAAAAGCTTGTAGCTTATTTCAAAACTGAAGCCAAGTTTCATATTGTCTTACAAGCTTGGCTATCGTTTGGAAAGCCAGGTTGGGGTGGTGGTGGTGGTCAGAATGTCTGAGGCGTGGGAAGCTCTGAGTTGAAATCTCCACTCAACCAAGGACCATGGACCAGCCACTATCTCTCATTCCCAACCTACCTCGCAGGGTTGCTGCGAAGATAAACAACCATTGGCCTCTCTAGTCCAGTGTCCTGATCTCACAGTGGTCATCCATATGCCCTCAAAGCAGGACATAAGCAGAAAAGCACTCTCTCCTCTTGTGGTTTCCAGCAGCTAGCATTCAGAAGCATTACTGGCAGAGGCAGAGCATAGCCATCACAGCTAGTAGGCCTTTGACAGCCTTATCCTCCATGAATTTGTCCAATCCTATTTTCAAGCTATCCAGGTTGGTGACCATCACTGGCTCCCATGAGAGCATAGCTGTCAACTGTCCCTTATTTGGCGGGAAAGTCCCTTATCCCAGCGCCATGTCCCATTGCTGTCCCTTATTGATGATGTCCCTTAAATTTCACGGGTTTCAAAAGAAGCAGCTCCTCTCCCTCCCTCCCTGCTGGCCAGGGAGGAGGGAGGCTCCAACTGCGTTGCTTGGCTGCGTTGCTCACCCAATAAGGAGTCTAAGAACGACTGGGGGGTGGAGCTTGCATGCCTTGTGGCAATCAAATTAGCCGCGTTGCCTGGGGACTCGCCTTTGCTCAGCGCTTCCCAGCGGAAAGGTGACGGTGGTTTTCCTTGCTGCATCCCCTTTGCCAGGTTGCTGCGCTGTGGGAACCACTGCTTGAGGCTTCGTTTGGCTGCTGGTTGACTAAAATCCCTTATTTTGGCTGCGATCCCTTATTTTTGAGGCTGCTGGTCCTTTATTTTCAAATCTGTAAGTTGACAGCTATGCATGAGAGCAAGTTCTGTAGTTTAACGATACGCTCCGTGAAGCAGTGCTTTCTTTTATCTGTCCTGAATCCATCCCCCTTGATCATTTTGAACCCTGAACCCTGCCCTAATCTCCTTGGAGGGAAAGGCATCAGGTGTAATAAATACATTCATGCCTTTAAACCACATCAGTGTTTCTGCTACCGGTGGCTCTCCCTATGACGAAGCAGAAGAAATTAAGAACTCAGCTATAGCTTGAGGGAAGAGAGACACTGCTTCAGTTCCAATAGCTAGAGGCAAAATTTCTGTGGCAGCCAGGAGCAAGGTTTGCAAGCACGCAGGCATTAGCAGGACTACTTTTGTGGGGAAATGGTACTTTTCAGCTCATAGCTTTAGACCTTTGATTGAAAACTAACTCCTGGGTCTTTGGTCCTGGGTGAACAAACTGAGCATTAGTGAGCAGCGATACCACGGCCTCTGCACTACTCTAGCATAAGGGGATGGGGGCAGCAAGTGAACTGCTGAGAACCAAAACCAAGACCCTCAATGGATGCCAGCTTTCCCCATCCGAGAGGAACATCCCAGAGCAACAGGCTCCCCTCCTCCCAAGTGGCTCACTAAAAAAGGCATTGCCAATCAGACCCTCTGCCCAAAACCCTGGAGAGCCACTGCCAGTCAGAGGCTAAGGTAAAAGGTAAAGGACCCCTGGATGGTTAAGTTCAGTCAAAGGAGACTATGGGGTGTAGCGCTTATCTTGCTTCAGGCCGAGGGAGCCGGCGTTTGTCCACAGACAGCTTTCCGGGTCATGTGGCCAGCAGGACTAAACCGCTTCTGGCGCAACGGAACACTATGATGAGTGCCAGAGCGCACAAAAACACTGTTTACCTTCCTGCCGCAACGGTACCTACTTATCTACTTGCACTGGCGTGCTTTCAAGCTGCTAGGTTGGCAGGAGCAGGGACCGAGCAATGGGAGCTCACCCCGTTGTGGGGATTCAAACCGCCGACCTTCCTATTGGCAAGTGGTTTAAACCACAGCGCTACCCACGTCCTGTCTGCCAGTCAGAGTAGGCAATGTTGGGCTCATAGAACAGGATAACTCATAGAATCATAGAGCTGAGAGGGACCCTGGGGATCATCTAGTATCCAACTCCATGCAATACAGGAATATACAGCTGACCCTTATGGGGAATTCAACCTGAAACCTTGGTGTTGTCAGCTCCACACTCTAATCAACTGTGCTATCAAAGCTAGATGTGTGCCCTGGCATAAGGCACTTTCCTAAATTCCTACGAAAAAGGGCAGCACTACTACAAGCACACAGTTTACCAACACAACTATGGCTCTCTTATTTATTTATTTATTTATTTATTTATTTTTACATACATACATACACCAGCTTTATATTCCAAGGAGCTCAAGGAAGTGTACATGGTTCACCTCCTCTCCCTTTCATCCTCACAACAACCCTGTGAGGTAGGTTAGGCCAGGACATGGTGACTGGCCCAAGGTCACCCAGTGGAGTGAGTGAGGCTGAGTGGGGGGTGCAAACTCTGCTCCCCCAGGTCATAGTCCAACACTCTTAACCATTACACCACACTGGCTCTCCTTCCTCCTCCTCTGGATACCATAACATGCCCATAACTGTATTCAGTAAAAGGGAAGAGCGCCAGCCATCAGCAATCGAAAGTGATGCTTGGCCAACATCTAGACCTACCCCTCACCACCTGAAGCCAAGTGCTTTTTTATATCCAACAACACCAAGCAGGTAAGGCAATAATGGTGGAAACAGTATGTTACAGAATAGTGGTTTAGCCTGTATGTGTTTTAAATCTCTACAGTTTGCAACGCAGGCAGAGGCAAATGGTACACATACTGACGGAAATAACTGAATTCCTCTGGAACTGCAATCGCAGAAAGGCTTGTCATTTTTGTGTAACATTTATCTAACAAGAACCAGCTAGGATCAAGACTTTTATGTGCAAGGTAGGAACAGGATCAGGTCTTCAAACACCCAGTACCAACCAGAGAAGGGCAACAGTTGCACGACCCTTTTCCAAACTAAACATTACAGTAAGCCCACAACTTATGCACATTTAACTTGTGAACTTTCAGTTTTACAAGCTTTATTTTTGCTGGTGTGTGTGTGTATGTTAAACGATTTTTTTAAAGGTCAGAAAGGGGGTGAATGTCCAGGAAAAAAGAATTTGGCAATCCCACCTGTCATTGCACCCAATGTGTTTCGACTTTATGCGATTCTGACTTTAGGCACGATCCCCAGAACGTAACCCCCATGTACCGTATTTTTTGCTCTATAAGACGCACCAGACCACAAGAGGCACCTAGGTTTTGGAAGAAGAAAACAAGAAAAAAAATATTCTGAATCTCAGAAGCCAGAACAGCAAGAGGGATCGCTGCGCAGTGAAAGCAGAAATCCCTCTTGCTGTTCTGGCTTCTGTGATAGCTGTGCAGCCTGCATTTGCTCCATAAGATGCACACACATTTTCCCTTACTTTTTAGGAGGGGAAAAGTGAGTCTTATAGAGCAAAAAATACGGTAAGTTGTGGGCTTACTGCACTCTAATCGCTTGGGTAGCAATCAGACCTGGGGTGTATACATGTGTTTTAAAATTTAATACTAGGCAAAAAGAAACAGCTTTACATCAAAATCCCAGCACAAGGGGAGTAGAAGTTTTGTTTTCCCCAGTCGCAAACCTACCTACTCCCACTGCAGCACTGCAATTAACCTGGTGGGGCAGGGAAGTTCCCGTCGACCCCAAGGGAGTATTTTCCCTAAGGCTAAGCAACCCATTTGCGGCACAATTTTCATCAGGATTTCAGCTGGGGAAAGAGAGACCATGAGCTGTGGTCCCAATGAAAATTGGGAGGACTCGTTTCTGTAACACAGATGGATTTGCCAACCACACAATTAGAATTACATTTGTTCTGGTCTTGGAAAGGGTGTAGAGTGGACCATATTCCTCCTAAATGTTCTTTTTTAAAATGGGAGCAGATAAGTCCTTTGCGAAAAACACGCAGAAAAGAGCACTGACTGCTTCCCCCTCAGCCAATTTCGGGGGAGACATGATGCGGGGGACCCTGTTGCACAAGCATAAGTCCTTGTGCAGTACTTCTTCTGACCGTGTACGTTGGGCGAATGCCACCCATAAACTTCTAAACAGGAAACTTGACACATGCCACATAAGACCACCAGATCATTCAACTCAGCACTGTCAACACTGTCAATGGTTCTCCAAAGTCTCAGACAGGAGCCTTCCCCCCTCGCCTGAACGAGCATTACCTGGAGATGTCAGGAACTGAACCTAACACCTTCTGCACACTAATAACGGCTTACCCACCAAGGGGCAAAATGAGGACTATGGATACCGCTCTACTGTTTATGTGAAACAGCTCTGGAAATTTTCTTTGCACCACAAACAAACTTTCTTCCTTGCATTTTTTGAATGGCGGCGGATCAAAACTGAGAGAACCACGTGAGGAGCAGAAGAACAGCTCCACTTCTGTGGTGTTTAAGGAAACACCAGGACAGCTGTCTACAAGGACAAACTAGCCTTGGCATATGTACACATATATACACAAACTGATGCCCTAAACTATGAACCTAGGTGTATATTCCTCTACCCTGACCGGGGTCCAATTTCTCCCTCACTAAACTTAGCTGCTGACGAGAACCACAGACAAATTGAAGTGAAATAAAGGATCTGGATGGAGCAAAGTTAGGGAAAGTACCTTACAAGAGGAAGCAGCTCATGCAATGTCATAGTCATAATGCAAAAGTTAAAAGAGCAGTGTGTTTCGTTAAGGAAAAGAATATATTGCAATTACTTTAAAAGCTGCAGAAAATAACTGGCCATAACTTTAAAAATTGCTGGCGTCCATTTAGTGCCATCCTTCTTGGGAGAGAGAAAAAGCCCTCCAGCAACAGCAACGAAATTCCAGGAATACTGAATCAATGGGCTGCCCAGAAACCATGTATGTTGTGCAGAAATATATTCAAAATACTTGTTTTTCATTCTCCAAGGATGCCAAATCAAAACTATCAACACCCTAGTTCTGTTTTACTAGCTGACAATTTTATTTACATAAGTAACTTTTTAAAGAAACCTAACAGGTAAAAAGTAAACAAGGAATCACATGTATTTATTCTTTAAAGCACACAATTAGATTTACTACTTGTGTTTTGCTTTGAAAGGCAAAATTATCCAGAGACACATCAAAAAGCTTTTAAGCCAAAAAATGGGAAGAAGAGTAATGCTAAGGATACTGAAATAAGAATATCATCTACCATGCTATACCACAATAAAGGTGCCACTTAAAAGAGAAATATCCATTTTCTATTTTACAGCCTGTACATATACCAAGCAGATATACTGCTTGAACTGAAGGCTAAATTAGATGTTCTTTCAGGAAAATTTTTTTAAGCCAATCCTCTTTTTAAAAAGAAAAAAATGGGGTGCATATTTTGTACTCCTGGACAGGGACTGTTTCAAGAAAGTCGGGTCTTAATTGCCACAGAAGGAAAAAGCATCTCACTCAGGTTTTTGTTTTTTTATTTGGGCAATATATTTTAAGAAGTCACACCTCAACGCTTTTCGGGTTGTTGTTCTTTTAAAGTCTATTTTTAGTCCACAAGAGGCAGAGAAAGCATGTGAAACCAGCAAAAATTAGTATCGATGTGTAAAAATATCTGCCAGTGTGGAAGGCCAAGATTAGTCATATCAACAACACTGCTGCGTCCCCATCTCTCATTTTAATACAAACTGCAAGCATCATCCTAAATTTAAGGTTTGAGAAATGGGATTATTTCCAGATAATGTTTCATTTCACGAAATATCTCTTTTTAACTGACATCTTGGTTAAAATATGCGTTCTCCTACCTCAGTTTTGGCAAGTTACAGACTGTAAGAAGGGATAAGTCTATAGTCCTGTAAATATCAATTCATTTCTGTACCTTAAATCATGCTTTAGCAGATTAAGACTACAGTCTCCACACGGTTTCTAGGAGCATCTCACCCAGAGACAGATTTATCCTAGGCCATTGTCCCCCTCAAAGAAATATATACCTCCCTTACCCAATCCCTTCTCAAAGGCATTCTGACGCTACTCAACCAGAAAAAAAGACCTTCATTGCCAGGTCACCTTGTACAACAATTAATGATCTTCTCTGCTATGCTTCCTACAAAAACCTACTGAGCCCCCCTCTCCCCCAGGCAGAAGGGGCTGGGGAGAGAAGGAGGAGGAAGATCATTGGAACTTGAGCCAAACTGGATGTGGATGCCTATGGCTTAAGATAGTGGTTCCCAATTAGCTAATTACTGAGGACCCCCTATGCGATGATAATAATAATTTTATTATTTATACCCTGCCCATCTGGCTGGGTTTTCCAGCCACTCTGGGCGGCTTACAGCGTATATAAAACATAGCAAAACACCAAACATTAAAAACTACCCGATACAGAGCTGCCTTCAGATGTCTTCTAAAAGTCATGTAGTTCTTTATCTCCTTGACATCTGAAGGGAGGATGTTCCACAGGGAAGGGCAGCACTACCGAGAAGGCCCTCTGCCTGGTTCCCTGTAACTTCGCTTCTTGCAGTGAGGGAACAGCTAGAAGGCCCTCAGAGCTGGACCTCAGTGTCCGGGCTGAATGAAGGGGGTGGAGACACTCCTTCAGGTATACTGGGCAGAGGCCGTTTAGGACTTTTACGGTCAGCACCTACACTTTGAATTGTGCTCAGAAACATACGGAGAGCCAGTGAAGATCCATTAGGACTGGTGTTACATGGTCCTGGCAGCCACTCCTAGTCACCAGTCTTGCTGCTGCATTCTAGATGTTTAGCCTGGAGAAGAGGAGGTTAAGGGGTGATATGATAGGCATGTTCAAATATATAAAAGGATGTCACATAGAGGAGGGAGAAAGGTTGTTTTCTGCTGCTCCAGAGAAGCGGACATGGAGCAATGGTTCCAAACTACAAGAAAGAAGATTCCACCTAAACATTAGGAAGAACTTCCTGACAGTAAGAGCTGTTCGACAGTGGAATTTGCTGCCAAGGAGTGTGGTGGAGTCTCCTTCTTTGGAGGTCTTTAAGAGGCTTGACAACCATATTTCAGGAGTGCTCCGATGGTGTTTCCTGCTTGGCAGGGGGTTGGACTCGATGGCCCTTGTGGTCTCTTCCAACTCTATGATTCTATTCTATGATTCTAGATTACTTGTAGTTTCTGAGTCACCTTCAAAGGTAGCCCCACATAGAGCACATTGCAGTAATCTAAGCGGGAGGTAACCAGAGCATGCACCACTTTGGTGAGACAATCTGCAGGCAGGGAAGGTCTCAGCCTGCATACCAGGTGGAGCTGCTCTGGTCACAGAATTGACCTGCACCTCCATGGATGGTTAGGAGTCCGAATGACTCCCAGGCTGTGCCCCTGGTCCTTCAGGAGCACAGTTACCCCGTTCAGGACCAGGGAGCCCCCCCCCCAAAAAAAACCAGCACTTCTGTCTTGTCAGGAATCAACCTCAATCCGTTAGCCGCCATCCATCCTCCAACTGCTTCCAGACATTCACACAGGACCTTCACTGGTTCCGATTTGAAAGAGAGATAAAGCTGGGTATCATCCGCATATTGGTGAACACTCAGCCCAAACCCCCTGATGATCATCTCTCCCAGCAGCTTCAGGGGAGGCTTGGAGGAGAGGACGGAGCCCTGAGGCACTCCACAAGTGAGAGTCCAGGGGTTTGAACACTCATCCCCCAACACCACTTTCTGGACATGGCCCAGGAGGAAGGAGCAGAACCACTGTATAACAGTGCCCCCAGATCCCAACCCTTCCAGTCGGTCCAGAAGGCTACAATGGTCAATGGTATCAAAAACTGCTGAGAGATCCAGAAGAACGAGGAAACAGCTTTCACCTTTGTCCCTAGCCTGCTGGAGATCATTGACCAGCGGGACCAAGTCTGTTTCAGTCCCATGATGAGGTTCAAATCCTGATTGGAAGGGATGTGCGCACACGTATCTGAGGAGTTTTGATGAGGTATGTTTTATTACAACATGTAAGCTACTGTGAGAATAATTTGACTGAAAGATATGATATAAAATGCATACTTAGGTGGGTTGCACATAGCAGCGGTATAATGCAACACAACCCATTCATAGAGCAAAATAAGACGAGGGAAGGAACTTGTTATAATTTTAATCATTTTATTAAAAAAAATAACCATCCCAGCCTGCTCTTGCAAACAAGATTTCAGTGCAACACTCTCCCACTTGATTGCCCAAAACAAGGTTATGCAACCGTCTTCCCATGTTGTGGTGACGGAACAAACAGCTTGTTCTTACATGACTACCTAATCTCTTTTTTCGATGAAAATGTATTCAAGTTTCCCACCCCCTCCAGTTATCAAGCAAGCCAACACACACAGAGACACATCTGAGAAACCTGATTTAGCTCTTAGTCCATTGTACACTAGCTTGGGTGTAAACCCTCAATAACTCTTTGGTACTTATTTCAAACCAAACATACCTACGGTTGGTGTGTGTGTGTGTGTGTGTGTATAAAATAACAATAATAATAGTCCTTCTTGACAAATAACCCAACTGAAGTTTGAATATATATATAAAATAAAATTATTATTATTATTATTATTATTATTATTATTATGCACAGCTATCAAAGCAGTAAGCAACAGAACACCACAAAAATAATTATCATAACTGTTTGGTAGATATGGCCAAACTGCCTTCTGTTGACTGGCAAAATATTATTAACTAAGGGATAAAGGACACAGGAATAAGCACTTTTACACCATGCAAAACGGTGCCACTTGGGTAACAATGAACAATAAAATGATGTCAGGGATTTAAACACAGCTTTTTCCACCAGGTCTGCTGCAAGGAACAGACCTCCCTAAGAACCAAACAAGGTTACAGCAATGAGTCTTGGTTTTCAATTCCTCAGAGCAGAGGATCTAATTTAGAAAGAATCTTTCCCAAAGTAGTGCAGCAGAGCTCTAGTGACTGCTCACCAAGGTACTCTATGCCCCTTCCCCTCAATGCACTAATATCCCTTGATGGGTCCAAAGGCTAAGACTAAGGAGAAGCATATCTCTTCCTTTTTTTCCAACTGAGATGGTGATGTAGGAGAGCTCAAGAGGACTGCTGGAATTTACACCAGGAAAACAACAAGCCACTCACTTCCTTTTGATGACCTATGAACTAGGAAATTAAATGGAGGATCCAGATTTTACTGTAACACTTTTCACATGTTCAGCTGAACAAATTTTAGGGGATGGGTGGAAGCAGAGAGCAGGATTGTTCCACTTTTTCACCTTATATGCATATCAATATGAAGATGCAAAAAACTGACTGCACATCCACGTGAGTAGCTAGAGTCCACACTGTGGATAAAGCCTGCAAACACAGGATTTCATGCCATCACCTAGATGCATCCATTGGGGTAGCAGGGAAAGGGGCTGTGAGAGGGCACAAAACTGCTTACCCCCTGTACATGTGAAAGGGACTTCTACAAATAGGGGGTTGGGGTTGGGGGGGAGTACCTTGCTTATAGTGGTACAATTCACCTGCCCCTGCACCATGTAGGAAATAATTATACTTTATAGAGGCAGAAGCAACTGGTACAGCAGATTTGAATGAATATTACCTGAAACTCTCTCTTCTTTTGCAAAAAGTAAAACACCTGCCTGGGACGCGGGTGGCGCTGTGGGTAAAACCTCAGCGCCTAGGTCTTGCCGATCGTCAGGTCGGCGGTTCGAATCCCCGCGGCAGGGTGTGCTCCCGTTGCTCGGTCCCAGCGCCTGCCCACCTAGCAGTTCGAAAGCACCCCCGGGTGCAAGTAGATAAATAGGGACCGCTTACCAGCGGGAAGGTAAACGGCATTTCCATGTGCTGCGCTGGCTCGCCAGATGCAGCTTGTCACGCTGGCCACGTGACCCAGAAGTGTCTTCGGACAGCGCTGGCCCCCAGCCTCTTAAGCGAGATGGGCGTGCAACCCGAGAGTCGGACATGACTGGCCCGTACGGGCAGGGGTACCTTTACCTTTACCTTTTTAAAACACCTGCCCATATCACAAAACTTCACAGCTCAGCAATCACTAGGACCAGATTTCTTTTTCCTTCTTAGGAATGTAAGCTCAGATCGTTAGGATTCTATATGGACTGCCAAACTCTTTGATCATAGTGAATGCAGATTCCTAAACACACTTACTGAAAATTGCCTCCACTACAGATTCAAAACAGTAACAGTAAAGGAGAAGGAATCTAGAGTTTAAGCCTTAAAGCAACCACACCCACCCACCCCACAAATCTTGAGATAGTGGTGCGTGTCACCATTTGCATGCAGGTACACACAAAGGGATGCTAATGTTTGGGTGTTCAAAACTGCATTCAAATGAAGCTTCTCTGCAAGCACCAATTCTTGTAAAGAAAGGGTGATCCCAGCATTTGTCTGTATAATGGGATACAGCTAGACTTCCCTGGGGGTGGGAAGTCAAATAGCAAATGCTCAGCAGGCTTTGGAATGTTCTCCTCCCCTTACTGAACCGAAATTCTCCATCATTTAGCAGGAGGCACTTCCCAGAAGCTTAAATACTTGATGAGATACCATGGAAGAGGAGAGGAGAGAAATAAACCAGGGCAAGGGGGGGAATGTCATCTTCTGCAGGGAGGTTCACAGAAGCCAAGAGGAGAAGTCATAGGAAGGACAGTCGGGAGGAAGGAGGAGGAGGAAAGAGACAAGAAAAGGCACCAGAAAATTTATGGCTGGCAGTCTCTGCCTCATAGGCTCAGAAGGGAACTCCCATCAGTAAGGCAAAGGATGGGAACAAATGTCCTCACGGTGAACTTCGTTCCCGTTTCCTATAAACACACACAAAGCCACATGGTCTGCAGCCAACACCTTGCTACCCAAAGGCCCCCAAAGGGCAAATACTTTAGCCAGCTCCATGCCTCCCAAAAAAAACAAAGGCTGCAACAAAAGATGTTCAAGGTCCCCTTAATCGGCAGCAGCACTAGTGGGCACTTCCATAATTACAGCAGACCTGCATAATGCATTTGAAGCGTCACAGGCCTTTACCCTGATCTGCCACATCAGTAACTCTGTTGCTAGGGCAACTGCTTACTTTCCATATCAACTGCAAACTCGTTGCTAGGGAGACGCATATACAAGAAAAATTCCTCTCCATAGCCAAGGACCAGATGGTAAGGGAAGCCAGGAAGAGTCATGGGCTAAAGGGATTGTACTAAATGGGACACATACTAGGGCATTCAAATCTATGCACTAGGAAACAGGATGAAATCTGAGCAATTGAATATGTAGGTCTAGCAATAAGGAGAGATATAAAAAGGGGGGTAACCTCCCATGTTTTGCTCATGGTGGTACCATTAAGATTTAGTGCTTGTGTATAACTAGCTGACATGTGTTAACAAGGAGGTTTGCAATGGTACTAATGCTCCCCTCTCCCCCAGCCTTCATTCTGCACACATTCCCACAACATTTACTTTATTAAAAATAGGTTCATTTTGTTGTTGTTAAATCACTTCATCATTTTCCAAGTCTGATTTTTTTTTACAAATCTAAATAAAAGTTTAGCATGTATCTTGTTGGAGAAGAATATTGGAATAGAAGACTCTCTGCAACCATCATAGTGAAGTCTGGAAGGTTGGAAATAAGCACGCAACGTATAAATAAGATTACATGGAAAACAGATCAACACACATACACAATTACTCCACAGAAGAAAGTGTACTGATCAAACCAGGAGTGGGGGAAGAGATGAACCACAGCACTAAAGAAAGGTTCTGGTATTTAAGAAGTCATACCGAGTGCCCAATGTTTGCCAACTATCACCCTGTTTCACAACCAGTTGAAAGACTGTTTATGTACAATGCTGTTCTTAATACCACACATTTAGTTCCTTGAAAGCTCCTTTGAAAACAATGGGATTTATAAATATATGTAAGACAATACACATCAGAAGACTTTGCTCTTTCAGATGTCTGGACAAAAACATGGCTGTTACCCAAGGTTTTTAATTAATTGTTCTCTTGGCTTTATTATTTTATCTGAGGTTACATCCATGACTTATTTTCTTTCATTGCAATATTTGGAAGCTATTTTTGAAATTTTCATATGCCTGAAGATACTGCACATATTTGGGCTGTTGCCTTTTAGGAGATACACCCAAACCACAGAGTGCACTGACACAGGGCAAAAATATCTCAGCCGCCTCAAATGGGGCCATACTGTTTTGCTCTGTTTTCCACAGTTTCAGAAAGCAGTGCTGCCACTGAGAAGGCCCTGTTTTATCAATCTAACCTCCCTTACAGATGCAACTCTGAACAGAATCTTGCATTCTGATGGGCTCATACAGAGAAGAGGCCTCTCTTTGGTACACAGGTCACAATTCCAGAAGAGAGTCATCAGTTTCAAGTAGTAGAGAGAAAAACGCCCCAACTGTGAATTGGTAATTAACTACGGCACAAAACTCGCATTTGGAACAAGTTCATCTTCTGAGGTTACAGTCCTGCCCTCTTTCCCACCAACCCAGCAGGATCTGGGAGTTCGGCGACCGACCTTAATGTTCTTGACCGAGCACAAACAAAAAGCTGCCTCCCATATTTCCAGCAATTGTCTTCTCTGCCACCCATCAGGTCGGTGTCTGTTAGCATTTCAACGCTCTTCCCCCAGCATCAAGCTAAGAGAGATCTGAAGCCGTACAACAAGCAATTCAAAAACCACACACATTTATTTTAAAAAAGCACCCATACTTCATCCAAGTTTACTTTCAACTTAAAAAAAAAAATGGAGAGGAGGAGAAAAAAATGGGAGTTAAAAGAAAGTGATAGAAGATGGGTGTGAATGCAGAAATAATACTGAACATGCAGATAACAAGCGGGACCTAAAACACATCAACAGTTTGCAGTGTTCAGGGTTCCAGCCGGTGAGTCATGACCTCTCATGGGATTCTCCATTCCATTTCTGCCTCATTCCCCCCAGTTCCCCCAGGGCAGTTTGCCAAAGGCCACAGGGCATGCTTCGTCCTTATTGGACAGATGTGGTTCCCTGTTAAAGTTGTTTTGTACACCTACAACCTTTCGGTTTCCCTCAAGCTTGCTGATACCTCCTTCTTGTGCATAGACGGTGCTATAAATTAGTTCACGGTTAGTACATGGAATACTGAATTGTCAGTAGGCAAAGCCTGACAGCATTTCTCATCTGTTCTTGGGTATATTAGAAGAGACTGTCTAGCTGCAAATCTCATTCAGCAGGCAAGTCATTAAATGGTAATCTGTGGCAATGAATTATACCAATGTAGCTACACTTACAAAATAGAGGCAGCATAAATTCAAACTGAATACTGCAGAAAGATGAACAAGTCGTCTCAACTGCAAAATATAGGGGTGGAGAGGGAGACACTATTTTCTTTTGGTCTGCAGGTGTCTTCGAAGTGTACAAGTGGATTTCTTGAATCACCATGTTTCACTTATGTGGTTATAAGCTGTTAACTAAGAATACCACATTATACTACTTTAACAGCCATAAAAGGTAAAGGTACCCCTGCCTGTACGGGCCAGTCGTGTCCGACTCTAGGGTTGTGCGCCCATCTCACTTAAGAGGCCGGGGGCCAGCGCTGTCCGGAGACACTTCCGGGTCACGTGGCCATAGTGACGAAGCTGCTCTGGCGAGCCAGCACCAGCGCAGTACACGGAAACGCCGTTTACCTTCCCGCTATAAAGCGGTCCCTATTTATCTACTTGCACTTAAGGGTGCTTTCGAACTGCTAGGTGGGCAGGAGCTGGGACCGAACGACGGGAGCTCACCCCGCCGCGGGGATTCGAACCGCCGACCATGCGATCGGCAAACCCTAGGTGCTGAGGTTTTACCCACAGCGCCACCCGCATCCCATTAACAGCCATGGTTTACAGTAATTGTGAAATCTATCAGTGAAAACAGTTGAAAACAATGAGAAACATTTTAAAATAATTAATAATATACTCTTTTGCAGCCTTCGAACAACTAGATGCTTGAACAACTGACAGAATGCCGCTGGGTGCTTTGCACACCTTATCTCTCTCACGAGTGCCTGTGAAAACACATCCAACACATGTCTACATCCACACTGTAATTACCGGATTTTTCGCTCTTTAAGACACACCAGGCCATAAGACGCACCTAGTTTTTGGAGGAGGAAAACAAGAAAAAAATTATTCTGAATCTCAGAAGCCAGAACAACAAGAGGGATTGCTGCGCAGCGAAAGCAGTGATCCCTCTTGCTGTTCTGGCTTCTGGGATAGCTGCGCAGCCTGTATTCGCTCCATAAGACGCACACACATTTCCCCTTACTTTTTAGGAGAGAAAAAGTGAGTCTTATATAGCAAAAAATACAGTATATCATTGAAGTGTGCCACCTGATGTAATACATCACACAAAATACAGCACTTCGCTTGGAAAATGTTAACACCACCCTCCAGCAATGGGGCTAAGCTAAGAGGAGGGCTCCTTCCTCTGCCTGACTGCTCATTCACCTGCATACAGTTCTTGCTCACCCATGACTTCCAGGCTAGTGTTTTAAGGTGGCTTTAAATGTATAAAAGATTTTTTTTGGGGGGGAGGGGTTGAGCAGAGATGCCTTCAGCCCTTCCTGCCTTCCTGATCCTGTAGTGCAGCCTTTCTCAACCTGTGGGTCCCCAGATGTTGTTGAACTACAACTCCCATAAGCCCTAGCTAGCAAGGGAAGATGGGAGTTGTAGTCCAACAACCTCTGGGGACCCACAGGTGGAGAACCGCTGCTGTAGTGCATGGGTAGGCAAACTAAGGCCTGGGGGCTGGATCTGGCCCAATCGCCTTCTAAATCCGGCCCCCGGATGGTCTGGGAATCAGTGTGTTTTTACATGAGTAGAATATGTCCTTTTATTTAAAATGCATCTCTGGGTTATTCGTAGGGCATAGGAATTCGTTCATTTTTTCCCTCCAAAATATAGTCCAGCCCCCCAGAAGGTCTGAGGGACAGTGGACTAGCCCCCTGCTAAAAAAGTTTGCTGACCCCTGCTGTAGAGGCTACATTATTTGTGTTAGGAAGAAGACAGCACCTGAAATCCCTCCATAGAGCACTGATGTCCAGGGAAAGGCAAAAAGCAAAAAACTGAACTTCACGAATAAACCATTTATTTTACGCCAGGAAGGGGCTGAGAGAAGCAAACACAATTAACCAGTTCCCATAATTCTCAGAGCTGACAAGAACTGTAAAAGGCTATTTTGCATCCACTGCAGCCTCTCAAAAGATTTCAGAAATATGTCATCTCCTAAGCTCTTTTCTTATACGTTCCCCTTTTATTTATTTAGCAAGTACTGAAGATTACAGACGTCAAGCTCATCAGCTTGCGGACAATAGTGAAGGTGACACTGCCTGTTAAGGGGAAACAGTCTGAAGTGAAGCACAGAAAGTCTTGGTTTTGGACCCTCCTCACATGACGGCAGCCATGTCGCGCGGCACCGGAAGCAGAGCTCGAAAGGGGCAGGCCCCAGGTGGGCGGTGGAGGGGATGGACTCAAAGAGCAGCTCGGCAAGAGCGGCGGTGGGGTGACAAGGGTTGGGCCACCCGCGCTCCCTCCTCTTGGCTGTTCGTTCCCGTGTTTTCCAGCGGAGGAAGGTTCCAAGCATGGAGAATGATGAACTTCCGTCAGAGGATGGGATGGACTGGTGTGGGATTATACTTAATAGCAAGTGCGGCAGCATTTTACTATGTCTTTGAAATCAATGAGACTTACAACAGACTAGCACTGGAGCACATCCAGCAACCTCCTGAAAAACTGAGAGAAGAACCGACCTGGATGCACTCCTTAAAAACACGGCTGCTGTCCGTACCCTTTTGGCTGTGGACTCTTATCTTCTTGATCCCTTATTTGCAAATGTTCCTCTTCCTTTATTCCTATACAAGATCCCCAAATGGTGGGCTACTGTATCATTCCTATTTGCCTGGCTGTCATTTGCAAACGTCACCAAACATTTGCGAAGGCCTCCAACCAAATTAGCAGACTGCAACTGACTGACACTTAAACCCATCTGCGTTTCCTGATGAGCGCTTTTAGATAACCTGAAGGATCTTGGCTGCATCAGTTGAATATACAAACGGAATGTGAAATTCTTTTTCTTCACGTTAACTACTGAATAGAGCATCAACCTTCTATTTTTTGAATAAGTTGACTTTGAGTATGGTTGCATTCCATTTGGTGGAATAACTGAGCTTTCTTTGAGACTAGAGGATGACATTCTTTATATTTGCCTTATAATGCAGAATTTCTACACTCCTGAAGTTTTTGTGGAGAAAACCTATTTGAAACCTTATTTCACTGTGCACACCCCCTTTTAACTTCAAGCTTCCCTCAGGAGGAGGATCAGTGGATGATTTACAGCCCCAAGCGCAAATACATACAGAGGAACTGCCAGGTAAACAGACAACTTCTAAACAATGATCAATCCTAAATAAGCATTTGCTTTCCATTTAAAGTTAGCTGTGTACTCACTTTGCTTCTATTGTGGAAGAGAAGACGAGTCCACGTGCCTAATAAAGACCAGAAGAATCGTAACCACACAGTGGAACGCTCACAAAAAAATGCAAAGCTTAAACTGAATTAGATTATTTTTGGAACTGCTGAAACTACAGAGAAATCGAAGCAAAGGGGATGGGGAAGCAGACACGAGATTGATCAGAAGACTGGAAAGATCATGAGCATTATGTCTAAGACAATTGTGGCTACTTTTTTGTCTTCTGGACATGTTGGGTAAGAGAGCAGGCTCTTAACTAGCAGAGTGGGGAGAATCAGACATTTTAGAGCTGATTAATAAGTGTGTCTTAAGGAACACTTACAATAAGTTAGGAAATGAGATAATCACAGGCATAGAGAGAGACATATATATACAGAGTGTGTGCATGTGTGTGTGTGTACACACACACTCACACACACCCAAAACAAAAATGACAGCAACTTTGATGTTAAGATACCTGGAGTAAAATGCCCACTTTCCATTTAATGGATATTTTTCCATGCTAAAAGCAGATATTTAGCATCAATAGAAAAACTCTACTATTGTGTGTGCCTGTGTTTAATAAAAAGAAAACACTGGTGGGGAAAAACACACCCTCTACCAATTGAAACTGGACAAGATGCAATATACATGCAACTTCTATTTAGACACAGTGCTGTGTAGCATCTTCTGTTTCTCTGCAATGTACACTTCAGTATTAAGTAAGGGGTATCAAGAGCATACAGTGAAAACCAATCTCACTCAACAAACAACTCTGCCTGCTATTTATAGCAACTCTGGGCCACTTAAGATATAGGAAATGCAAATAAGGTCAGCATGTCATCTTTTACTGGGCCAGTTTAGTAGGATATGCAGACTTTTACACATAAATCTTCGTCATGCATGTAATTGTATCTTTCCGTTCCTGTCCCATCAAGTCACCATCTACCCAATAGCAGTAACAAATAAAAGTCCTCCTCAGAGAATTAAAAAATTTCACACGATTAGTACATATACCCAAAGACATCACTGCAACCCATTTATTGGGGATGGGGGGGCACCTTATACAGTCATACCTCATGTTGTGAATGCTGAGGGTTATGTTTTTTCAGGTTGCGTGGCGACACAGAGGTACTGGAAAGGGTTGCTTCCGCGTTTCGCCGCTCACGCATGCGTAGACATGCAAAATGACATCACGCGCATGCGCGGAAGTGGCGAATCGCGAATCGCGACCCCCGCATGCGCAGATGCGCAGACGTGGGTTGCATTCTGTTCAAGTTGCGAACGGGGCTCCAGAACGGATCCTGTTCGCAACCAGAGGTACCACTGTATTCCATTTCTTTTCTCCAAGTGAACTCAAGGCAACTTACAAAACACAACCTCACAATAAAATAGAAGCCATATTTCAAACCACACAGCATAAAGTCACAACCAGGAAAGGGAACAGCATTCAAGTAACGACTAGAGAAACATTCAGTCAAGCGTTTTCATAAACAGCCACGTTAAATTTAACCAGCAATCTAAAACCATCCTGGTGTCAGGAGCAACACAAGCACTGTATTGCGCTCAGACTAAATAGGATTTAATTCCTTTTTTTAAAAAAAAGGCTTCAGTATTCTTTTTTTTAAAAAAAAAAAAAAGCCTAGTTAAAAATGCCATCTAAAATGAAGCCAAACATGTTAAAGTAAAACCATACATATTTCTTTAAACTGAGTATGTCAACCAGTCTCAAATACATTATTTGAGGACTGTAAGAATGAACTTAGAATATCTGCCTGTTCAGCTTATCCATTACAAATATGGCACAAAATATAATGAGCCATACTTTAAAAATAAATTAATTAATGGGCTTGATAATAGTGATAAGGAACTGGCAAATTTTCCAGTGCCTCACTTTGATCCTGTACCCAACTAAGCCTATGGGGGTAATCTTATGCTGACTAACTAGCTGAGCTCTGCAATTTGCTCTGTTTTCAAATTATGAATATGCATTACTAGCACATATTACCTGTACCTACCAGCAGTTGCTTCCTGGAAAAATTCTAGATCATGGGTCTACAAGTAAACGCCTTTCTCATTATTAATTTGAGTGTGCCAAGACAGAAATGCAATCAGAAAAAGTTTTTTTAAAAAACATGACTAATGGCAACTGTCCTCCTGCGCTCCTCATGTGGAAGATCCCAATACAGCAGTCTTTGGCAACCTGGCACATTCCAGGTGTTGGGTCTACAATTCCCATCAGCCCCAAGCATACTGTTTGGTAATCCAAAACATCTTGAGGGCATCAGGTTGGCAAAGGCTGAGCTGGAGCATAACAGAGCCTCTTTTCCCCTCCCCCTGAGGTATGTACACAAAGGTGAGTATGCTGGCACAGTCAGCCTATTTCTTTAAGCATCTTCTAACCTCCCCCCTCTGCTCAGTCAAAATGTCTTCTTTGCCCCATAAGCCAGGGGTAGTCAATATAGTGTCATCCAGATGTTGCTGAACTCCCATCAGCGCCAGCCAGCATGACCATGGTCATATGAAGTAAGTTAGGTAAAGGGACCCCTGACCATTAGGTCCAGTCGTGGCCAACTCTGGGGTTTGCCTCGCTCATCTCGCTTTATTGGCCGAGTGTACAGTTTCCGGTGTACAGTTTCCGGGTTATGTGGCCAGCATGACTAAGCCGCTTCTGGTGAACCAGAGCAGCGCATGGAAACGCCGTTTACCTTCCCGCCGGAGCAGTACCTATTTATTTACTTGCCCTTTGAGGTGTTTTCGAACTGCTAGGTTGGCAGGAGCAGGGACCGAGCAACAGGAATTCGAACCGTCGACCTTCTGATCAACCTTCCTAGGCTCTGTGGTTTATAATAATATAATAATAATAATTTATTATTTATACCCCGCCCATCTGGCTGAGTTTCCCCAGCCACTCTGGGCGGCTCCCAATCAGTGTTAAAAACAATACAGCATTACATATTAAAAACTTCCCTGAACAGGGCTGCCTTAAGATGTCTTCTGAATGTCAGGTAATTCTTTATCTCTTTGACATCTGATGGGAGGGCGTTCCACAGGTCGGGTGCCACTACCGAGAAGGCCCTCTGCCTGGTTCCCTGTAGCCTCACTTCTCGCAATGAGGGAACCGCCAGAAGGCCCTCGGCGCTGGATCTCAGTGTCCGGGCTGAACAATGGGGGTGGAGATGCTCCTTCAGGTATACAGGCGCCACCCGTGTCCCAATATGAAGTGAGTTACGATCCCATTAATATCTGGAGGACACCAGGCTGGCTACCCCTGCCCTGGGAGGTAGGATCCTGCCCTCTGCCAGTGTTAGAAACACAGATATACAAGCTAGGGGGCGAATGGCACATTAAACCTGGGTTACATTTGGCACAACAGATGTCTATTTAACAGGGGGTTGGACCACATGACTCTTGGGGTCCCTTCCAATGCTACAATTCTACAATCTCAACTACATTGCTTGACTGTAGTTTGCTCTGACAACAATTCACTTGTCCCAATATGGGAGGAGAAACACACACAGTGGAAACGGAAATAGAATTGTCTATGGAATGAGAGGCTTTTAAACTGCGGTCGCCCACCAGGTGCCCAGAAATCTCCATGTAGTCATACCTGGACCCATGCCAGTAGCAAAATGCACCTAGCGCCTGGCTAATTTCTAACACTGCCCTCTGAATGTGTGTGTATAATTTCAAACTAATATCCTTCTGCAGCTAGGCATAAAATTAAATTAACAATCATCCGATAACCTTTCAACTGTTTGAGAAAATGTTTTTGTTTTTTTAAAGAAACAGCGTGTTGTTGTTGTTGTTTAGTCGTGTCCGACTCTTCGTGACCCCATGGACCAGAGCACGCCAGGCACTCCTGTCTTCATGATCGCCCTTGCCGTGGCGAAGGGGTTTGAATAACTCAGAGAAGCTATGAGCTATGCCGTGCAGGGCCACCCAAGATGGACAGGTCATAGTGGAGAGTTTTGACCAAACGTGATCCACCTGGAGCAGGAACCGGCAAGCCACTCCAATATCCCTGCCAAGAAATCTCCATGGACAAAGACAACAGAGAGAGTACCCTTCTTTTAAAGGCTCTGTCCAGTTAGAAATCAATAATCAAAAATGGTTTCAGCCAACCACTGCTATCTATGCCCAGATCTATCTATGCAGATCCTGGTTTAAAGCTAATCTTTTTTCTTGATGTTGTAAACCACGATTGAATCACCTTAATTTTTTTTTTTAAAAAAAACCAACAATCAGAACCCACCCTCCTGTTATCTGCATCCTGATGCAACTCCTAAAAGACCTTTATCAGCTCTTTTCACCAAGCACCTACCAAGAGCTGGGGGGGGTGTTAATGTTAAATAAAAGAAGGTTGTAGTTTTAGTTTAGGGGAAAGGCAAGTAAGAGGTGACACGATAAAAGTTGGTGGCATGGAAAAAGTGGGTAGAGAGAAGTTTGTCTCCCTCTCTCCTAACCCTAGAACTAGTGGACATCCAATGAAGATGAATGCTGGAAGATTTGGAACAGATAAAAGAAAGGACTTCTTCACACAGTTAAATTACAGAACTCGCTCCCAGGGGAAGCAGTGATGGCCACCAATCTAGAATACTTTAAAAGAGGATTAGACAAATTCATGGAGGAGATGGCTACTGATGGCTGCTGCTAGCCAGAAGGACTATGCTCTGCCTCTACAGCTGGAGGCAGCGATGCTTCTGAATACTAGATGCTGGGAACCCCAGGACGGGAGACTACTTCTGTGCTGGAAGCTTGTTGCAGGTTTCCCACAGGCATCTGGTCGGCCGCTTTGAGGACAGGATATTGAACTAGATGGGCCATTGGCCTGATCCAGCAGGCTCTTCTCATGTTCTGATGAGCAAGTGAATGATGTGTGGATGCTTGGTGCCAAGGAAGGTGTAGAAGAGAAAAGACCACTGCAGAATAAAACTACTGTATGCAGAGTTCAACTTCCTTCCTTCCTTCCTTCCACAGCTAAACAACACATACCATTTATGATCAAGGTTTTCTGGGACTATCCTCTTAACCGAAGGTTAAAAGAACACATATCCATTGCATGCTTTTATATTCAAGCGAAAATCAGGACTAGCCGATGTGGTACCTGCCAGATTTTGCAGGCTACAACTCTCCTTCGTTCTCCGCCATCTTGGCTAATAGCTAGGGATGATGAGAGTTGTAATCCAAAATATCTGGAGGGCAATACATCAATGACCCCTGCCACAAAACCAGGATTTGTACTTGCACCACTCATTTTTCCTGGCACACATACATAGGCCAGTTGACTGGAATGCTGAACAGTAGCACCTTCACCAACACCAAATAATAGAAACTGAAGTAATACAGTGGTACCACTGGTTACGTACTTAATTCGTTCCAGAGGTCCGTTCTTAACCTGAAACTGTTCTTAACCTGAAGCACCACTTTAGCTAATTGGGGCCTCCCGCTGCTGCCGCACCACTGTCGTGCAATTTCTATTCTCATCCTGAAGCAAAGTTCTTAACCCGAGGTACTATTTCTGGGTTAGCGGAGTCTGTAACCAGAAGCATATGTAACCTGAAGCGTATGTAACCTGAGGTACCACTGTACAACAATCACTTCAGGCCTGCAGAGATAGCTGGTACCATTTCTTTCTTTTGGCAATTGAGAGAGGGTGAAGAAGCATACCCAATGTCCAGTGTGCCATTTCTAGCATTTTGAAGAAACAGGATGGGAAAGTTTACGCCTGGCCAAATAATTAAAGAAAATGTTGTTGTTTTTTTATTCTTTTGAGTGTTCTTGACCATTTTAGTCACCAGGAGAGCCTGAATAACTATACTCTTACCTGCCACTTACTTTGCTTACGTAACAAATAAAGTTCCTAAATTTCATCAGCTTTGATTTAAATGAAGCCTCCTTACTGCGCACAGGCAAATCTTGCCTCAGCAGCTGTTTGCAAGAGGCATCCTCCCACTGAAATGAGGGCATGCTTCTAACACGGCTACGTAAGCAACTAGCATTCTGCAAGCAAGCTACCTCAACCCCTTCACCTTTCAAATTATACAAAGGAAAGATCCATGCAACAGAAATGTGCTCATAGGATTTTGTTGTTGGGACCTGTCTGTCTCGAGAGACAATGGAAAGCACTTCTGGGGGTGAAGTCAAACTGCTGCGTCAGCAGCACTGAAGTGATCTCCCCAGGGTGAAAGCCTGGGCAGTGTGCATGGAGGTCCTGGGTTGCCCAGATTACAAGATCCCCTTCTTGGCCTCACTGATGTGGTCCAAAGGAAAGCAGAGCAACCCATTTGGCACCAGCTTGGCTGCAGGAGTTGCCAAAAGAAGGCATACAAGGCGTCATCCAACCTGATTAGAGACAACATTCCGGAATTCTTGGGATAGTGATTTTTTATTTTTTTTTACTTAAATATAAGAGTCTCAGAAGAAGCCACAAGACGTTACCAGGTCATTACAATGGTCCAAAGAAAGGTCTTTAGTCATACGATTTAGCTCAGCTACTAAAACTATGGGGAAGGACCAGGGCCCTATGGCAGAGAGCATGCTGTTCATGCAGAAAGTCCAACATCCAGTTCCTGGCATCTCCAGTTAAAAGGCTCAGGTAGTTAGTTATGAAAGAAGACCTCTTCCTGAGATTCTGGAGAGGTGCTGCCTTCATCCTTGGCCATGCTACCTGAGGCTGATGGACAAATCGTCTGACCTAGCACAAGGCAGATTCCTAAGTAAAGCAAAGGGATATTTGATCCCAAGCAAGCACACAGCTCAAGCTCCCTGCAATATCACTAGCAAAGAAGTTGAGTATGTGAAATACTTTCTCCTTGAAGTTACCAGAACTTCACCTCATCCCACCTCATGTCTCAACTCAAGCACAGAAAAGAACAGGCCAAGCCTTTATTCTGCAATCGAAATTTCCCCCCAGACACACTGGTCTGTGTGGATGTACGCACAAGAGTATTTGTGGCTTCATCTCTCCTGAGCCTAAACAACACTGAAAGCCCCAAGTAACATGCATAGTAAACCAACAGTTCATAACAAGAACAAAAGTGGATGCAAGGTCACCCAGGAACCTTTACATTTGATTCTAGGAATAAGGAAGGAACTGCAAATATTTTCAAGGTTTATTCCAATTATCAGAGATGCAACCTGTCTAGGAAAGATTCGTCCCTCAAAAAAATGTTTGTAGAAGTAACTAAGTGAAGAACAATGTTCAGCCCAACCTCTGCGGTTTACATGCATCTAGTACTCCTAGCGGTGCAGCAATAAAACTGCTGGCACATTTGCATAGCTAAGCAGTGTCTGATCAAGTATGGTTTCAAATTGGATGGGAACCACATTCTTGCACTGAAGGAGGTTAAACTACTTGAGCCTTGGGGTCCCTTCCAATTCTACAATTCTAGGATTCTAGTATAGCAGGAAACCACCACCCCAGGACAATATTTCATGTTATTCATGGAGATACAAGATGGAAGGTTTTTTCTTAAAGCCATGTACAACATGCATTTATACAAACAGCACTTTCTTACAGCTGTCTAGACAAAGATTTGAATGCTGTTAAAAATGAACCATTCAAGAGCAAATACTGGCTCTTGGAATGCAATGAACTAAAAATGGGAGGATGGGAAGAATAGACACAGGACTGTTTGTTGCATTTTAAACATGGATGGGAGGAGGCTTTTGCTTTCTGCTTGACAGCAGTTTGCTGTGTTGTCTGATGCGAGAAGATGTGGTGAACACAAAGTCTTGTGCAAACCATGGTTTCTGAAACTGTCTTGTTGCAATTCCAGGTCCAGACAACTAGGCAGACTGTGGTTTACTGGAGCTGAGGGTGAAACTGGTATCAACCTCCTGGCCACATGAGAAAGAGGGAACAGTGTGCAGTCCCAGGACTGACTTTGGCTCGTGCACATTGCACTGAACCATGTGCAAATGATGTGCAAACACAGGCAGTGAGTAAGCCAGAAAGTTTATGAATTGTCAAGGATTCATTCCCATCTTAAAGGCTCTTTAAGTCATTCAGCTGTCAGATCCTCAAAAAAAAAAATCACAAACTTGAATGCTACACTTAGGCAGCAGTCCTATACCAACTCACCTAGAATAAAGTCCCACTGAACTCAATAAGGTTTACTTCTGAGTAGATGGAAGTCAAGCTCTCAACTCAGATTGAGACAACTCGTCCTAGACCAGTCTTTTCCCAAACTGACACCCTCCAGATATTTTGGACTACAACTCCCATCAGCCCCAGGCAGCACATCGTCTCCAAATCTGAAGAAGGCATGTTCTATATAGTTTTAGTCATTTCAGGAGGGTCAGGGGTTCACTCTCTCCAAGGGCCATCAACTCCTGTTCCAGCTGGACTCTCTGCCTCCCCCCCTCAAAGCAACTTACACCAGTTGCCCTGGGGGTATAACCCCAATGACTTTTAAAAATGCATTTTACTGCTGGCTTGCAAAGCATCCTGGAAGGATTTGCATCCCAAAAGCCTGCCCTGTATTCTGTTAACTATAAGTTTTAAGAAGTTTGTCCTGAGCAGGACCCAGTAGTTGAAGAGTGAGATGGGAAGAGAAGAAGAAGAAGATGATTTTGGATTTGATATCCTGCTTTATCACTACCCTAAGGAGTCTCAAAGCGGCTAACATTCTCCTTTCCCTTCCTCCCCCACAACAAACACTCTGAGAGATGAGTGGGGCTGAGAGACTTCAAAGAAGTGTGACTAGCCCAAGGTCACCCAGCAGCTGCATGTGGAGGAGCGGAGACGTGAACCCGGTTCCCCTGATTACGAGACTACCGCTCTTAACCACTACACCACACAGAGTGTGAGCAACTAGGCGGGGGCAGGAAATACACTGAGAATATGACTAGATTTATGAACAAAGATCCTCTTAAGAATCACTGGAAGCTATTTCTCGCGGATAAAAGAGAAGGAACAAAAGGCAGAATATAAACAATAGGAAATCACCATCAGCAGATCAAATGGGTTACACGGAGTAGTATCACTCCAACCTCACCTGACTTCTGTCTTTGTCCACCTTCTTAAAACACTTATTCAACGACAGATTATGCCTGACAGAGTTTTTCCATCCAGTGGGGGCATTTGCAAAATAAGGAAAGTGTTCCAAAATCCAGTTGTATATATCCTTTACAGGCAGCCGTTTGGTTGGAGAATCCTCAATGGCCATAAATATGAGGCAGCTAAAGGAGTAGGGTGGTTTGCAGTTGGGGTTTTGCTTGGCATCGTAGGGCATGTCAGCGTGAGCAGGAGACGGAGGGGTGTCATCATCAAGGTCTTGTACTGGGCTAACACTTCTTAAGACCGTGTCCCCGAAACTTTTCAGCAAGTTCTTGCTCTCATGTAACCAGTTCAAGTTGGTGAGCTCTTCATCCTCCATGGGACCTTTTTCCAACCGGAGGGCAGGTAAAGGAAAGTCTAAGTCCTCATCGTCGTGAAGTGTCTTTGATAAGTCTCTATCCCGGTAACACTGGCTCAATCCACTGGAAACACTAATTCCCGAGCTTTCTGGCTTCTTACCGGGAGGCATAACTGGACCCATTTAGACGGAGACTCCTGGTAATAAATCCAAATTTTAAAAAAAAGTGTTAGCTGGCATCACAACATTCTGGTAGCTTTTCCCCAGTCTACAATTTGGCCTTTTATGTATCCTACATTTAAAAAAAGAAGAAAAAAGAAGACAGACTCACATAACATAAACACACATCCGGGCTTGTTAAGCAGGAGGATTCAGAGGTTAGAGCAGAAATGAGATTTCAATTACTGGCATACAAATGAAGATGCTTCCTTTTTGCCTTCCTGCAAAGCTCTAAAGTGGAGAGAAAGGTCATCATATATTCTAGGTGTCCTTCTTAAGGCTGCAATCCTACATTACACTTACCTGAGGAGTAAGGGCTATTGGAATCAGTGGGACTTACTTCTGAGCAAGCATGCCTAGGCTTGGAGGACTGCAAATATCGCTGGTCATGTCACTCCTACTGCTTGTAATAAGCACAAAAAATTGAGAGCTTAAGACCAGTTGCTTCAGATTAAGTTCAGCTGTTTCACTTCCAGTACGAACACTGCCACATTATAATTATAGCCTCTCTGGCTCAGTGCGCAAGCAGGCAAAACTCCATGTTTACACACACACACACACACACACACACACACTTACACCCAAGTATTCATTCTCTGCAGCTACCAACTTTTTGCCTCCAAAACAGCAGGGCAGAAGGATTCTGCAGCATGGGTTAAGAATCAAGCTCCAGGGATCAAAGGGAGGGGGACAAGGAGACACAAAACGAGATTCCACCCCAGTGAAACAAATTTAAATGAAACAAGAGTGAGCGATGGATATGATAAGCATGACTTAGAAGAAAGCGTGAAGAATGACATCATACACCAATCAGTAGAGTTGCTATACTGAGCCCAGAGAATAATAATAAGCAAAAATAGACAAGGCTTTAGTGCATTTTAATTATCTCAAACCAGAGTATTAAACAAAACAAGCTGCAACACATATACAAAGAAGCTTGAATTAATGTAACACAAAAACATCCATACTCAAATCTTCATAGTTCTTTCTTTCCCAAAAGTCAACTTCCAAGTACACCTATAAGCATCAAGTCTGACTTCTGCGCTCAAGATTAAGCATCCACCTTACAATCCAAAGCGTATCAACCCAGAAGTAAGTCCTAATGAATTCAAGGGGGCTTACTCCCAGGTAAGTGGGGTTAGGACTGTAGCTCTCTAGGCCATCTTTCTACCATCAGCACCAATATGATCCACAACAGGCTACACTTCTACCAAAGGCCTAAGGCAAACCATTTGATTATTTAAGAAAGGAGTTGGTACCTGTTCTATTCTTTATTCATTTAAGAGCACAAAAACTTTTGTATGGTTGCAAAAGTTGTATGATGAAGCACGTTGAAAGTGTGCCTACTCTAGCACCAACTGCAATTGTTCTCATGAAATACATCATGCTACGTACACTGCATAAAGTTTTTAACAGGAAGTGTGGTATATAATTTTTATACAGGTCAGCAAACATATACTCTAAGAGGAAGGCGTTCTGCTTTAAAAGAAAAAGCATCTGAGAAGTGAAACTTGGCTCTTTAAAAAAAGAGAGTCAAACAAGTGTTTAGCAGAACCTCTAATTTAAAAACACTGCATTACACTTTTCAGAGAATAGTCCACCCAACACAATACTTTTCGATTGTGTTTTGATGCTGTCAAAGAGATGCTTTAAAACAAGGGAATGTTATAATTACATAAGAGGTAATTAGAGATGGGGAGGGCAGAGAAAGATTACCATGCAATAAAGAATGGATAAAATTGGACAATGACGTAGGTGAAAATTAAAAATCTTAGGGGGACAAGTTATTTAATATCAAACTCTGTAAAGCCAAGCTCAGCAAATGAAAACAAAAATGTAACTTATTAGGTTTTTTAAAAGTAGTTTAAAAATGCAAAAAGTTGGAAATTACATACCCCAGTTCCCCTCCCAATGTGGTGGAAAAGATTTTTATGCCCCAGAAATCACTTCCATATTCCTGTTGCTCTAGTAATATTTAAACTTTTCATTTGTACTTACCATTTAATGGGAAGTTATTTCAGAAAATGTTTCCCTTTAAATGAACCGAAGTACTCAAGTATTGAGGGGGTGGGAGAGGGATGCATAGAAAAATAAGCCCTAAATGATACCACACTTTGTGTGGGTCCCTAAGACATCATTTATACCCTCCTCCCCATTCACCACTTCCAGTTGGGAGTAGTGTAGCCAAATGAGTTCAGTACAAACAGAACGCATGTCCCATGAGCAAGCTTTTAAATAGGAAAATTGTATCATGGCTGACAACATAATTTAATTGCACTGTTGCTATGACGACATGCTGCTCTCTTTCAGTTTAATTTGCTTACTTGCCCGCGTTCTCCCAAAGGGCCATATCATACCACCAATTTTCACACAAAAACTAGTGACATATCTTTAAGAGACGGGTACAGGGGCTCCAAATCCTGCAGCTCTCAAGCATCAAGCTTAATTGCACGGCGGCGTGCAAGACTGACCAAAGTTAGTTAAAGCTGCAATCCTCAAATCACTTATCTTTAGTATAGCAGACACAGCGGAGGGAACTTCATCACATCTGCCACTTTAAAGCATGTGATGTTGGGGCAGCAACCCAAAGCAATGCATTACTAGGAGTGAATGCAACTGAACTCAATTTAGGATCACATTGTAAACGCCTTGGAGGTTCTACTAATAATAGTTTGTTAAAACAATGAATATGCTACCGGGAAACGTCACATTTGAACAAAACAAACCTGAAGCTGCATTAGGCCATACACATTTCAACAGCAACAACCTTGCTTTAGTCAGCTGGTTCTACATGTTTTAACTCCGCTGTAAACATTCTAAACATGTCGCCGTTTTGCAAACGCTGCAAAGGACGTGCAGGGTTTTGTTTTTAATATAAAGGAGGACAACCATTTCCAGGAGGGATTCAAAACTTCTTCTTTTTCCCCTTCACCTTGAAATCCAGGAGCCTCGCGTCACAATTCCATACGGAGGACATGGAAAAGTTCCCAGTACCGTGCGAGGACAGACAATCACGTAGCCTCTAAGTTACGTTAGAGGACAGAAATCCTAGCCCTGGATTTAAGAGTGTGTGGAGGGGGACTCAGAAACACATTAAAAAAAAAGATGTTTCCCAACCCCGGCCAATCTTTCCACCGTCAGACTCCAGCTCTCAGCCTCTTCTCTCCTGCACTTCATACTTCACACGAATCAGAGGAGGTGCTGCAGTTAAGCAAACATTTTTTAATCTGCTGCCAGTTAAGTAGCTCCATCAGATATGTCCACAGCTGCAGTGCTTAGGGGCAAGTCTAAAAGCAAACTTCATTGTTGTAGAAGAAAGGCACAATATCTCTTGCATTCTCGGCTGTAAAACTGACATGGCAGAATCAGACAAGAAGCGGGGAGTACGGGAATCAAGCCAGATCACTATTAGTGCTTCTCGGGACTGATATATACATTACAGGCCAGGCTCAAACAGATGTGTATCTTTTAAAAACATACAACGGGGTCGTCACTTTGAAGGGACTAAAAGGACAACCAGCCAGGGACAGTTTTTCTCGCTGCACTTTGCTACACTCCCTACTGTACAGTACTTGTCAAAAACATTTGAAGGGGAGAAAGAGCTCGCGGATTGGCCAGGATTCGAATCAATCAATGGCGTTGCTAGGAGACTGCAAAACTGCTCCTATAAAGTGCCATTTGCAGCAAACATACCTTCAATGCTGCTCAGATGTCATAAACCCCGTACTGCCCCCCATTACACCATAATAAATGCAAAAAAAAATTCCTCAAAACAAACTTACAAACTAACTTCAGGAACTAAATGGACTTTTTAAAATATATATGAGAAAAATTAAAAGAAAAATATGAAGACTGGCTTCCTCCACTGGAGAATAACGAGAGGATTTTAAAACAAGATAAATAAAGAACAACACTCCCCACCCCCGCCTTAAAAAAGAGTTGGGTAATAAATGCACTACAGAGGGATAAACCACTGTCAAGCCAATGGGCAAAAATAGCACACAAATGCTTTTAAAGGTTGGAGCATTCCTCGACTGGGCACAATTTTCCCCCTCCCTTCCTAACTTTCCATACAATGCCAACTCTATTCGCCAACAGTCTTCGGAAATCAGGCAGCTCCAGCAGCAACATTACATATTCGGGTTGTGGCTGCAACTCTCAGCTCGATCCGCTTCCTGCTTTCCTTCGCCCAACACACACGGGAGTTTCGGGGTGGAGGGGGAGTCGAAATTAAGACGACCAGCACGTTGCTTTTTCAGACCTCCCGAACTAACTGGCTGCCTTCTTGTGGGGCTGACCCACCTTCTCCTGCGTGCGTGTCTCTCCCTTCTCCCCACCCCCCCCCCCCTCAACCCACTCCGGCTTCTTCTTCTTGCCGATTTCATTGCAGAGAATCTTACGCAATCTTCCCAACAAGGGAACCATGAATTTTCAAAAAACAAAAATCCACACACAGAGCAAGACACACACAAAAAAACAAGCAGCAGCAGCAAGCACGCACCATTTTTTTTATATAAAATAATAAAAAATATAGATCAATCCCCAAACTTACCTGGGGCTTGGAAGAGCTCTAGATTTTTACTGCTGCCTTTTCCATGGTCATTATGCAAACTTTTCATCCGACTGAGCGAGGCATCGCTTCCTCCCCCAGCCTGGAGCCAACAATGTGGCCGAAGGGAGCGAGTGGGGGAGCGAGAGAGAGAGAAGGGGAGACAGGAGCCGTGGGGAGGGGGGAGCATGGGACCCTGCTGCAATTCTTCGCTTCGCCCTCCTACCTACCTACCCACCCCCCTAACCTACCTCTCCCCCCTCCCTGCCTGCCTTTCTGTCTGCCCGCCTGTCTACACTACTCCCGGTTGGAGTAGCGGTTTGGGTCAGAGCGAGCCGAAGAACGCCAAATTGTTTCCACTGCAAACAACAAAAAAAGGCAACACATGACCACGGGTGGGAGGGAGCGGGGAGAGAGAGAGAGACAGAGACAGAGAGAGAAACGTGGGCAGGGCCAGCCGAGACTAGCCGCCACAGCGGGAAGGAGGAGAGGGCTGGGCTAGGACCGGGGGAAGAGGAAGAGAGAGGAAGGTCCCTCGCCTTTAGTGCGCCGCGAGCGCAATTGCGCTGCAAGAGAAACGCAAGGAAAGGAAGCGCCGCGGCGCGCCCAGCTCGGGGGCGCACGCAGCCCTCGGCGGAGGTCGCCAAAGCAAAGGGCGCTCCATGCCCTGCTCCTCCTCCTCCTCCTCCTCCTCCTCGCCTGCCCCGACTGAGGCCTGTGATCCCCTCACAGGAAATTCTCAGGCTGCTTCTGCCTGCCTGCCGCCGCCGCCGCCGCCGCCTCTTTTGGCCTGCTTCCCCCGGCTCTCCTCTCCACCACTTGGAGAGTCCGAAACGTTGCACGAAGCCACCTCCTTCGCTTCTTCCGACTGGCTTTTCCGTTTCCCCTCCACCCTGCTTCCCACCAGCCTACGTGGTATGGGGATGAGCTTGAAAGTCACTTCAGGGAAAGGAGAGCGAGAGCGAGAGAGCGCGCGCCTGGGTGTGTGGTTTGTGTGTACGCGCGCACACACGCGTGAGCTTCACCCCTCTCGGAACAGGAAACCGGTCAATAGCTTTGTATTTCGAAACCCTTCAGCAAAAAGACAGCCGGCAGCAAGTTTCAAAGTCGGCTTCAACTTGGGGAGAAGACCACAGAGAAGAGAGTGTGTTTGTGTCTCTCTTGGGTCACATTAAGAGGAGCGGTGCTGGAGCAGCCCAAAGGCCTATCTACTTTAGTCCCACAGCAGCCCGCCAGAGGATGCCCTTTGGGACAGTGTTTCCCAACCTTGTGCCTCCAGCTGTTTTTGAACTACAACTCCCATCATCCCTGACTAGCAAGACCAGTGGCAAGGGATGATGGGAATTGTAGTCCAAAAACAGCTGGAGGCACAAGGTTGGGAAACACTGCTTTGGGAAACCTGCAACAGCCCCCTCCGACTCACAAGTGTAGAGACATCTTGACTGGTAGCCCCACTGAGTAAGCCACACTGAAAACTGGGAGATTGGCTTCTGAGTAAACTTGTGGAGATTGCAATGTCATTGTGCAGAAGCCTACATGGGATAGTGTCTTCATCAGATGTATGAAGGGTTCTCAGATGGCAGATTTTATGTATTTATAAGCAAGTGAGAGAGCTGTAAACAGAAGGGGGGAAAGGCCTGAAATGCAAAGAGATACTGTCTGTAAGCGTTCTGTTGCCAACTCGCAGTAAACAGTTAATCTTCAAGTGTTTCAGGCTGCAATCCACTTTCCCAGGAGTAAGCTCCATTGGATGTACTTCCAAGTAGACGTGGATAGGCTCGCAGTCTCTTTTATTTATATATTGTCTCCTCAAACACTCACTTTAAAAGACCAGCTAAAGAATGCAGCAGAAACAGTTGTGATTCTTTAAGGCTATTTCACTCCTCAACCCAAGGATTAATTTCCATCCTCGAAAAAAATGTATTTTATGGACTATAAAAGTACCTGTTTGCCACAATGTAAATGAATCAGGAAAGCTGAAACTCCCCAAAATGACCATACACCATGGAGGAGAACAAAGGACACACCACACACACACCAGTGCTGAAATTTTAGCAAAATACTCCATCCTGGGCATGTTTACGCCCAATGAAGTTCTCACCGAGTTCAGTGAGCTTTGCTCCCAAGTAAGCACATATAGGAACCAGATACAGTCATACCTCATGTTACGTTTGCTTCATGATATGTTTTTTCAGGTTGCGTTCTGCAGGGACCCAGAAGTACCGGAAAGGGTTACTTCCAGGTTTCGCAGCTCGCGCATGCGCAGATGCGCAAAATAACGTCACGCATGTGCAGAAGTGGCGAATCATGACCCACGCATGTGCAGACGCGGGCTGCGTTCTTTTCATGTTACGAACGGGCCTCCGGTATGGACCCCATTCGCAACCAGAGGTACCACTGTACTGTATACAGTGGTACCTCGGGTTACATACGCTTCAGGTTACAGACTCCGCTAACCCAGAAATAGTGTTTCAGGTTAAGAACTTTGCTTCAGGATGAGAACAGAAATCATGCTCTGGCGGCGCAGCGGCAGCAAGAGGCCCCATTAGCTAAAGTGGTGCTTCAGGTTAAGAACAGTTTCAGGTTAAGAACAGACCTCTGGAACGAATTAAGTATTTAACTCGAGATACCACTGTATCGCAGGGACGCAGGTGGCGCTGTGGGTTAAAGCCTCAGCGCCTAGGACTTGCCGATTGAAAGGTCGGCGGTTCGAATCCCTGCGGCGGGGTGCGCTCCCGCTGCTCGGTCCCAGCGCCTGCCAACCTAGCAGTTCGAAAGCACCTCCGGGTGCAAGTAGATAAATAGGGACCGCTTACCAGCGGGAAGGTAAACGGCGTTTCCGTGTGCGGCTCTGGCTCGCCAGAGCAGCGATGTCACGCTGCCCACGTGACCCGGAAGTGTCTCCAGACAGCGCTGGCCCCTGGCCTCTTAAGTGAGATGGGCGCACAACCCCAGAGTCTGTCAAGACTGGCCCGTACGGGCAGGGGTACCTTTACCTTTTACCTTTACCACTGTATCTGTGTATGTATTGAAGGTTAGAACATCTGACGCGGCAAGCACAACTAATTAAGCAGAGATGGTCCAAGATATATCAGCATCGGAAGCAGAAAATTTAAGCAATGCCCACCATGGTAGGAAAAACAACAGACAAAACAAGTATGACCTTGCAATGAAATGTTCCAGTGTGGGATGCTTCTGTTAGGATTCTAACAACTCCATTCCACCCCATGCCTGCTCTGCCTGGTCCCTTCCTCCCCGCCCAGCACTCAGCTTTCTGTACCTACAGAGCATGTTGTCCACATGACACCATTTGGAGGTTTCTCCCTTTAGGTTTCTCACTTTTTTCGGTTTTGGAAGGTGGGGTGGACAGCTGTGATCATTCCCAGTTACATTAACATCTTGGATTTCTCCACTGATGATACAGCTGTCTTCTGTCCCTGGGTACGTACAATGAAATAGCTCTTTCCCCCCTTTTTAGGGACAAAGACATAACTCTAACTTTGTTCCGGCCACTCCATTCTATTCTCCCTTCCCACTCAATTATCAGGTTCCTCTCTCCCCATGCCCTTCTCTCTGTCTTTTGTGCCACAGAGTTACTGTCAGGCTGTTTACTGGGGTCCCCCCCCCCCGACTTTTTTTCCTTAACTTGTGCATACTTGGGGTTACTTACTTTGTAGGTTCTGCCACTACTCTCTCGTGCATTGCTGCTGTGGGTTTAGTTACATAAGCACAGGAAGCCTCAAATTGGTATTAGTGTACAGGTTGGCAATTTGCTGCCCTTTAATAAGTATCCTGAAATTGGGCACGGGTCACCTGGCAAGTTGCCTTACTGTGGAGTGAGCCAAGCCCCAGCCTGAGGATGTCGTCTGTTTAACAAGTTTGTGGCATGCTCCATGGGGCTACAGCTATTTGTCAGTTTCAGCCCTGGCCTTCCTTGTTGACATGGATAGAAAGGATTACAAGTTGTGTAGGCACTTCTTATCCCTTTTCGCCTCCCACAGTATTCCGTGCCTGCTCAATTATGACTTGTGCAATATCTTAAAGTGTTGCAATTCTACAACAATTGGGTTCCGCAACAAGCTGCAGGATCAGTCTATGAGCATAAAAACAGCAGGCACTTAGGCTCTGGGTTTTTTATGGAAGTATTTTTCTCAGCAGCCTTTCCATGGCTGTTCAGAATCATCATCCAAGCCATCTAAGGTGAGGTTGAGATCTTCCTCCATCTTACCTCCCATGCGCATTTTAATCAAGCAAGCCTTTTCCCATCTCTCCCAGACTCTCCCCTCCTTGAGTCAACTGCTGATCCAGAAAAGGATCTAACAGCCTAATCTGCGCATTAACATTTCTTTCCATTCAGAGGCTAAAGCAATCAGGATGAATTCATCATGCATTTGACTAGCCCAGATTTCCCCAAACTTGCGCTACAAAACTAATGTTTCAATTATGAGTCCTAAATTTGAATGCCTCTTTCAGTGCTGCAGGACTTACCTTGCCTTTTTGTTTAACTGCATTTTTAGTCTTTCATTTGAATGCTGCGTTTTTAGGATTTAGTTGTAATTTTTAACTGGTTTTAATGTAAATTGCTTTGAGCTTCCCTTGTAAGAAAAGTGACATGATGATGATGTCGTGCCCTTGGCATTCAGGCCTGAATTTGGGTGGGATCTACCAAGTGTCTCTGGTCTAAGGCCATAAGAAACCAAGGCCTTTTATTCACATACAGTGGTACCTCGGGCTAAGTACTTAATTCGTTTTGGTGGTCCGTTCTTAACCTGAAACTGTTCTTAACCTGAAGCACCACTTTAGCTAATGGGGCCTCCTGCTGCTGCTGCGCCGCCGCCATGCGATTTCTGTTCTCGTCCTGAAGCAAAGTTCTTAACCTGAAGCACTATTTCTGGGTTAGCGGAGTCTGTAACCTGAAGCGTCTGTAACCTGAAGTGTCTGTAACCCAAGGTACCACTGTATAGGCATCTTAGGGTGTTTTAGAGCACAGTTTTGTTTTTTTTCAGGGTGCATTTCACAATTGTTCACATCAGCACTGCTTCATTAGTATCAGATTCATTTCTGTTTGTGTACACACCAGGGCAAGTTGACCAAACAGGGGCATCTTTACCTTATGCAAAGGTGTTCCACACTTGGGATAGAGACAAATTAGGAACAGCTTAAGGACTGCTGTGCGTAAGAAGCTGGATTGAGAATCAACAGATTGAAAAAGTAGCACTGCATAGCAAAGTACAGGATATATATGCATTTTGGATAACCTTGTGTAAACATGGATTAAACCCGGCGCTGTTAATGCAATGAGTGCACAGCAAATGAGAGTGTGAGCACAGCCCTCGTTGAATTTTATGGAAAGAGTTTGTTCAGTATGGGCAGGATCTAGCCAATGATAAAGCACTTTTGACTGTAATGTAATTTAATTCCATACATAATTTACTTGGAGTAAATTCAAATAGAACATAGTGGGACTAGCTTTTGAGCAAAATGCCTAAAATCAGGCTGCAATCCTAACTAAGCCTGTTTACCTGGGAGTAAGCCCCATTTAATTCAGTGGGACTTCTGAGTACTCATGGTTGAGATTGTAAGTTCCTATTTATTTTAATGAGAGGTATGTGACGGGGTGAGCTCCCGTTGTTCAGTCCCAGCTCCTGCCAACTAAGCAGTTTGAAAGCACGCCAAAAAGTGCAAGTAGATAAATAGGTACTGCTCCGGCGGGAAGGTAAACAGCGTTTCTGTGTGCTACTCTGGTGTCAGTGTTCCTTTGTGCCAGAAGCGGCTTAGTCATGCTGGCCACATGACCCAGAAAAACAAACGCCGGCTCTCTCGGCCTGTAAAGCAAGATGAGCGCCGCAACCCCAGAGTTGTCTGCGACTGGACTTCACTATTTAAGTTTTGAAATGTGCCCATATATTTAATGCCAGAAAAAGCAAACACCACTAATGAAAACTATTGCATGTCCTCACACACTACATGCTTCTTCAGACCGTATGCTACTCTGTACATGCTTTTGCTCAGATGGGTATAAATCTCCATGGACATACAACAGTACAAACCAAAGTAAAATAGAGCACGTATCTTCCTTGCATTCCTACCTGTCGCATACATACATGCAGAACTGATATTTCACGTTGAAGGATGTTTTATCAGAAAACGGTATTCTAGCCCCCCCCCCCCCCGCAGTTGCTAAAAACAATTCTAAAACCTCATTAACCACTCACATGTTCATAATAAATCTCAATAACTGAAACAAAACCCTTTTCCCTTTTGAATATCTTCTAATTAAAGATCTGGACAACAGATCCGGATTTTAGTAGGCCACAGAGAAAAATAAAATACCCTTTGCTAATGGAGTAATAGCAGCATTCTGATAGGCAGGAGCCTATGAACGACATAGCTTTATTATTGTATCCCTGTATCTTATAACTCCAGAACAGTGGCTGAAACTTTGTCCTGGATAATGTACAGCAGATTCCCACACTGCCCAAGGCAGCCCCCTGCGATTCTGCCAATCTTACTTCCTACTAGCAACAGGAATTAATAAATAAAACAATGGCCCTCAAAAAGCAAAATACCATTGTTCTTTTATCCTTGCTTGCCCTACAAGCATGTCTGTTTATCTAAAGCTAAAGCTGGACCTTGAATTCTTAAGTCAAATACCCCTTATCTCATGGCCATTTTGTTGTTTTTAAGACTGCAACCCAAGTTACCAAATGCTAACCCCACCCACAGAAATGTATACACTCGAAAGAGCTCCGAGAGCCCTTTCAGAGAGAGATAAGTAGGTAAATCAACAGAAGAGGAGACGTCCCTCTATTTGCCACTGATGTCAAAAGTCAAGTGTCTCAAAAAACATGTAGGTCAGTTTAATGACCACTGTTTTCAGTGGCAATAAACAGCGGCTCTTCTGGGGCATGATGGGCGGAGGAGGGGTGGGAGGGAGTACATACACACACTTTTAAATACATAGCTAGGAGAGGGGAAACTGGAATGGTCTTATTTATCCAAGAACCAGTTCTGTGCCATTTGATCTTAAAGGGGAAAACAGCCATTTGATTCTAAGGAGATCCATGGAGAGTTCTCTATAACCTAAATTAGAACACAAAAGGAAGAGTTATGAAGGATGACGCTATAAAATCAGTCTGACCAACTTTGTAGTTGTTATAGTGCAATGCTATGCATGTTTATTTAGTAGGCTAGCCTGCCCAGGTCATTGTGTATAGGACTACAATCTTAATTGTTGCAAGTGGTGATTAAATTACTACTTAGAATCACACCCAGGTTTGATTGGATGAGGCAATTACATTCCAAGTTTCCTGCCCCCGTTGCCAGCCCTTTCCCTCTTAAATATCAGGCAGTCTACAGGCACATAGACATATATACAGTACAAACGCTTTCTAAAAGACACATGCTCTTCACTCAGGGACATGTCTAATCTACCCTAAGGGTGCTTTCACACAATGACACTCGTGTCAGTTGTTGTAAATGCAGGACATAATACCAAGGATAATTTGATCGTAAAGCCTGCATTGGCTAATATACACAGTGTGGTGTAGTGGTTAAGAGCGGTGGACTCGTAATCTGGTGAACCGGGTTTGATTCCCTGCTCCTCCACATGCAGCTGCTGGGTGACCTTGGGCTAGTCACACTTATATAATAATAATAATTTATTATTTATACCCCACCCACCTGGCTGGGTTTCCCCAGCCACTCTTCTTTGAAGTCTCAGCCTCACACACCTCACAGAGTGTTTGTTGTGGGGGAGGAAGGGAAAGGAGATTGTGAGCTGCTTTGAGTAGTGATAAAGCGGGATATCAAATCCAAAATCCAATCCAAACCAAACAATTGCATTACAGAAAGTACATCAGTACTCACACCCTCCCTTCCTTACTCCCAATTTCCCGAAATGGGTCAGTGGGTGGAAAGCAGGAATCCGAAAATAAAGCAAGAGCAGCCTAGGCTTTTCCAGGCAGTCCGATTCCATACCCTCCAAATATCCCTATTTTCCAGGGAAAGTCCCAAAACTATGAAATCCAGCACTTGTCCTGAGCAGCGGTGGTGGCAGGGATGACTCTGAGGGAGCATCCCGTTGCCTCTCTGTGGCCTCCTCCCTTGGGCAGCTCTTAGCAGCTGCTGGAGAGCAGGCAAGAATGGGAAGAGGCTGCCTCTACCAGCTCTGGGTGATGCGCCACTCTGAGGTGCGGCAGAGGGCAGGGCTGCCCTGGGCAGGAAGAAAGGGGGAGCAGAACAGAGTGTAAGGAGTTTTGATCTGTTTGTTTGTTTTTTAAATGCTTTGTGCGTCTGTGTCTAATCTTGCTACTTTCTCAAAAAAAATTATTGGCGTGTGTTTTACTTTTTGTAAATCTACCAAAAATATAAGATAAAATCGGGATTAGGGGTCTTTCTCAGGACGGTGGAGGGTGTGTGTGCTTTGTCCTTTTGATGGAGTGGTGATGGCACTTGTCCTTCTGATAGAAAATGCTCTGTGAGGGGTGTAAAAAACTGGGGGTCGGGGAGATTGATAAATGTCCCTGTTTTCATCTGAGGAATGTTGGAGGGTAGATTCTGTGCAATAAACATGCCATTATAGCTTCTTCTTCTTCTTCTTCTTTGGTTCTTGCTGTGAGTTACCTAGCTATGTTCTCATACTGCTGCAGTGCAGGTGTTTCAGATGTCACATTTCCCTTGCACAAATGTAATAATACTTTTGCAAGGAAAATGCAATTATTCGCTTGCATAGCACAATCAGCATGACTGCCACAAGCACCTACTGGTTTTGAAGTGCATGTGCACTTGCAGCGCTATGAAGTAAAGAAAGTGACAAATGGCTTCTCCAGACATTATCCAGGTTACCTTGGCAGCAGGTTGACAAGCGAAATGAAATTGACAAGGCTGGTGTTTTGTCTCCACCTCAGCAAAGAATCTCGGCTAAGATGAAACCTGCAGAACCCCCATAAGACTTTACCTGGATTCATTGCACAGTTGGAGAGCAAATTCACACTATAAACTTAAATGGGTTTAATACATGTTGCTTTTCCCCCAGGAGACTAATTTTCCCCCCCACTCCCCATCCCTAGGATTCTTTCAGTGAAATCATTACAATTAAACTATAACTTCATAATGTAGAGCTGCATACCTAGAGACGGAGCCTAAGAGCATCTAGAGGGTCAGAGCTTCCTACTCCTCCTTTAGGGACGGAAATTAAGGCTGTGTACACATTACTGTTTACTCTGGCTCCAGTGCGGTCCTACTGCTGTTTCCCCCCCAATTCTTATACACACAACATTACCCAGGATGCAGAGCTACCCTGCAATTTCTTGTGAAATACTGTGGTTTGATGCACTTCCCCCCAAGCCGGCTTCAATCCGAGTTGAGATCAGTAGCAGAAAACGAACCAGACAAGTGGTACTGGGAAGACATCCTTTGTCCACCCCCCACCCCTGTCCACCCACTGGTGTGGACCAACAGCAGCCAGCGTGGAAGCACACCATGCATACAGCAACGTGTGACCTGAAATGGAGTGGGGGAGACCTCGCTGTGTTTTAAACTGGTATGTGTATATAATAGCAAACATGTTGCTTTGTCACTGCTTCCCTTGCCTTATGGAAAGCAAGCAGTACATTTCTTCTTCTTCAACGCATTAGAGACCAGCCATTCGCTTCCTTGCTGCTGTGCCAAAAGCCAAGAAGAAAATGGTTCATCGTCCACTAGCTGTGGTCTAAACCTCTTGGGCTTGCCGATCAGAAGGTCGGCGGTTCGAATCCCCGCAACGGGGTGAGCTCCTGTTGTTCGGTCCCTGCTCCTGCCCACCTAGCAGTTTGAAAGCACGTCAAGTGCAAGTAGAGAAATAGGTACTGCTCTGGCAGGAAGGTAAACGGCGTTTCCATGCACTGCTCTGGTTCACCAGAAGCGACTTAGTCATGCTGGCCACATGACCCGGAAGCTGTCTGTGGACAAACGCCAGCTCCCTTGGCCTATAGAGCGAGATGAGCGCCGCAACCCCAGAGTCGTCTGCGACTGGACCTAACGGTCAGGGGTCCCTTTACCTTTACTACTAGTGTAGCAGACCTCCGCAATTGAAATCCCCCATCACCCACAACCCTGAAAATCTGCTCCAGGAAGGCAGAGGACCCTCTGGAGCAGATTTTAAGAGTGCAGAGGGAGAGAAGAGGAAGAAGTCCTGTTCCTCATGTGTGTGTTGGATACAACCCAATGTGTTACAATTTTTTACCAGCCCTTCACTGTAACATCACAGGGTGGGCTACCACACTGTGAAACTTCAGTTATAAAACCATTTGTTATCTGAAGAATAGGACGGTTAAAGCAATTGCAAAGGTAATCCCATGCACTGTTAAAGGGAGATAATCCCACAGGCAGGAAGAATATATTTTCATACTCCATAGACATCAGCAGAGGAGAAGAATGTTACTCCCCCTCTGGAGCTCACTGTGTCCTAACGGAATAATCAGCAAGAGACACATAATACTGCTTACCTGTATAAAGCACTTGGATGTTCCCCAATGTCTTTTCCTGCAGCATGCCCAGTAGTGTGAAAACTGATAATAAATATCTGTAAATTGACCTGAAGAATCCATTTCCAGGCATTCAGGAAACTCATACAAACCAGACGCAGACTAATTTACTGACAGAAAGCTCATTTCTGAATAACTTTCTGGACAGATTAGTATATAATCAAGGTTATATAGTCACCCTACTGCTTCCCGTTAAGGACCATTCAAGTTATCACTTACACTTAAGCCATGATACAGGAAAATCTACAGAGATCTGAATTTACTGAGAAAATGAGCATCACAGCAAATCTTTTAACAAGTATACATGAGGTCAACAACAATCAGAGGGAGTAAATTATACGTCTGCAGCTTGTGTGTATTTTTTTAAAAGAAAAATGATTTTCACGTAACAAAATGCGCTGTAAAGTGTTTTTGTATAAAACAGTCTCCTTATAATAACTTGCTCTGATGGATGTTGCTATTCTAGTTACACGCACTTCCCAACTTATAATGAAACCTGTATACTTTGCCCTAAAATTATATACTTCTAGTTCACTGTCAGTAAACATTACAGACCTAATCAAGAATATATTGATTCATGAATGGTGGAGAAAAAACACACAAGTGGCTGCAGGATGGAAAGGGCAAGGAAGGAAAAGGAAGGGATAAAAAGATAAAAAGAAACCCAACCCCAAAAAAACCCAAAGCCACAGCAAAATGATTTAAGTTTATTGTCAAAACACAAAAGTTTGCCTACATACAGATTTAGCCAATAACCTGATAAAGAACGGGGGTGTTTTGTTTTTGTTTTAATTTTTGTTTTAATAATCTGGGACATCGTTCTGGAGGGACATCATTTAAGAACATAGGAAGCTGCCTTATATTGAGTCAGTCCATTGGTCCATCTAGCTTAATAGTGTCTACACTGACTGGCAGTGGCTCTCCAGGATTTCAGACAAGGATCTCTCCCAGCCCTACCTGGAGATGAAGTGGAGACCTTCTGCTTTCAAAGCAGATGCTCTACCAGTGAGCGGCAGAGATTTCCCCAAATTTGATTCAGGTAAACTGATAAACAAGATGAAGCTTTTGACAAAATATTCAGCATCAAGTACAGTGGTACCTCGGGATGCAAACGGGATCCGTTCCAGAGCCCCGTTCGCATCCAGAAGCAAGCATAACTAGCAACAGCATGTCTGCGCACGCACATGTCACTTTTCGCTGCTTCTGCGCATGACGTCATTTTGAGTGCGCATGCGCAAGCGGCAAAACCCGGAAGTAACACATTCCATTACTTCTGGGTTGCCGCAGAGTGCAACTTGAACGCGCTCAACATGAAGCATATTCAACCCGAGGTATGACTACTGTACAAGTCACTCGAAAGTCGCGTACATTTAACTTGTGAGCATTTGATAGTCCATGGGGTCACGAAGAGTTGGACACCACTAAACAACAAGAGGTGTGCCTCTGGCCAATCAATTGTTTCTGATGAACTGCTGGCAAATCAAAAGAGGTGCTACTGGACAATTATATATATATATATATATATATATATATATACACACACACACACACACACACACACACACACATTTCAAAGTGCCGCTAAAATGGATTAAAACTCTACAGACAAGGTGGGTTTTTTCCTTAGACTAGGAATATCTCTGCAGTATTCAGGTTATAAAATAAATTGGTGGCGGTAGGTTGTGGTTTTTTTAAATGAAGTTTGAGAACTTTAGTCCAGATCACAAAGTTCATACCAGGCTCTTTCCATGGTTAACTTGTGTTTAATTTATAATCTTAATACTAATGGGAGAATTAGCCCAGTTATAGTTCCCATGTAGATAAATCCTTAAGCTATAAAGGTCACAAAATACCACTTCCTTATACTTTCTACAGTTTTAATTCTTAAGTGGTCACTCCTTAATTGGTACAGATAGCTTCAGCAGTTTGTTGAATTCAACAACCACCCCATCCATCATTACATAAAGAATCTCTGCAGCTAGCCTTTTATGCTTTATTGGTTAGTTATACCCAATACCGCTGGTTATCAGAGTGACATTCAAATGCAGAATAAAACACAATATAGTCATACCTCGGGTTGAAGTACCTTCGGGTTGAGCATTTTTGGGTTGTGCTCCGCAGCGACCCGGAAGTAATGGAACATGTTACTTCCAGGTTTCGCAGCTTGCGCATGCACAGACGCTCAAAATGACACGCGCAGAAGCGGGTTGCATTTGCTTCAGGATGCAAACAGGGCTCCGGAACAAATCCCGTTCGCATCCAGAGGTACCACTGTAAATAATTTTAAAACAACCAGTAGCTATTCAGAAACTTGATTTATACTATAAAAAACAAGTAACAAAATTAGAGGCCAATATTAAAGGGCTGTTGGTAAAAACTGCAATTGTCGTTGTCTAGCTGGATGCACTATTGGGAGCCAGTGTGGTGTAGAGGTTAGAGGATTGGACTAGTACCATGAGAGGTCCGGAGGGTGGCAACACGAGAACGGGCCTTTTCTGTGATGGCTCCCTTTTTGTGAGATGCTCTCCCCAGGGAGGTCTGGCAGGCGCCTCCATTATACACCTTTAGGCGCCAGGCGAAAATAAATCCTTTTCAACTAAGCCTTTGGCTGATTGACATCTGATGCCCTTTTCAATGTGTCATTAGATGGGGGGGATTATTGGTTTGTTATTGTTGTTCTTATTTTTACCATGTATTTTGTGGGTTTTATGTTGTCATTTTATGTTGTGAACCACCTTGGGATCTGCAGATGAAGGCTGGTATACAAATTTAATGAATAATAATAATAGTAGTAGTAGTACCACCTAGGATAAAGGTAAAGGTAAAGGGACCCCTGACCATTAGGTCCAGTCGTGGCCGACTCTGGGGTTGCGGCGCTCATCTCGCTTTATCGGCCGAGGGAGCCGGCGTACAGCTTCCGGGTCATGTGGCCAGCATGATTAAGCAGCTTCTGGCGAACCAGAGCAGCGCACGCAAACGCCGTTTACCTTCCTGCCGGAGCGGTACCTATTTATCTACTTGCACTTTGACGTGCTTTCAAACTGCTAGGTTGGCAGGAGCAGGGACTGAGCAACGGGAGCTCACCCCGTCGCGGGGATTTGAACCGCCGACCTTCTGATCGGCAAGTCCTAGGCTCTGTGGTTTAACCCACAGCACCACCCGCGTCCCCTAGTACCTAGGATACTAGGCTTCAAATCCCTACTCAGCCATTAAGCCTCACAGAGTGATCTTGAGCCAGCCACTGCCTCTCAGCCTAACCTACCTCGTAGGGTTGTTGTTGAGGAGGACAACCACGTACACCACCTTGCACTCTTTGGAGAAACGCAATCAATCCATTTATCCTACTGCTGGGTCTGGCAGTGATGCTTCTGAATATCAGTTGCTGGAAACTGCAGCTCAGGTTTCCCACAGGCACCCGATAGACTAGATGGGCCCCTGGCCTCATCCAGCAGGCTCTGTTTATGTTGTTATATTAATCTAGTTATTTGCATGCTTCCTGGTGTACAAAATAATTCTTGGATCAAGTGATGATCGGAGATGAAACATCTAAACAGATATGCTCATTAAGCTTGCCCCTCTTCACACTCTTCCACATGCAAACAATCCAACAGCAAACTTCGAAGCAAATTATTTTTCACTCCTAGACTAAAACAGCTGTCTGAGGTTTGAGGTTGAAAGCTTGCTAAAAGATACAGGAACAGAAGTATTAACAATAACACACGTAGGTTAACAAGGGAAGTTTTGAATTAGTTGTAAAGGTATGTTTAATTACTGTTGAAAATGATATGTTAAAAAAACTAATAAAAATCATATTTAAAAAGGGGGGGGGAGTTTTTCACATCACTTCCTCTCCACGCCAAGAAAAGCTTCCCTTGCTAAACTTTTGCATGCAGCAGGGAAGAGTTAGCAAAAAGAAAAATGGCAACCTCACTCCGGTTACTGCTTCTTCGCAACCATATTTGCATCACAGAGAGTAAAGCGATCTCTCTTGACAAGCAAGGCCTACAACGGAACGTTGCAGTTCTGGAGGGTTCTCCTTCAGGCTTCCAAGCACCTAGCCAGGCCCTTTTTCAGGAGACTTCATCCCACTCCTTGGAATAGCTCATTCGGTAGAGCAGAAAACTCTTATTCTCAGGCTTATGGGTTCTAGCCCACATTTGTGTGAAGATTTCTGCATTGCAGCGGGTTGGACTAGATGACCCTTGGGGTCATTCCAACTCTACAATTCCATGATACTCCTCCTTTGTTTTTGGTTTCTCCCCACATCCAAACAGTATCGCGTGGCCTCTGAGCATCCTCAGTCCTAGATGGGCTGCTTTGGAGTCTCCTCATAAAAACACCAGGATTCTCCAGAACTGCTGGTTGCATGAAAATGATGGATAACTCAGAAGGAGGACACCAGAGTCTACAATAAAAGGACCCAGGAGCCATATAGTGCAAGCACCAGCTCTCTGCTGAAGAAACGCCCGAAGCCTGAGAGTTACCGGACCAGCGCTGGGCAACAGAATGGGGGGTTTGAATAGGACACAAAGGAAAACCCCACGCTGAAAAGAGGCGGCCTAGCCTGCTACAAGCAAGCCAACTGCCAAACTGTCATTTTGCCATGCGGCTGAACAGAAGGGCCCATGTAATGACAACCACCAAACTCATTTAAACTCTGAAAAGGTGACTAATGAGCTCATTCATGCTGCCTATAAATTATTCACCACAACACTGACCCCACTCCAGACAAACAGCAAAGTAAACTTTAAACACAGAAATCTAGCGCTCTCCCGATGAGCCAGAGTTAACGCCTGCAAAGAGTCTTACAATAACAACAGATAGCCCGGCTCGCTCCTGCTCTTTTGTCCGGACTCATTCTTATGTTTACACTTAAAAAAAAAAAACTTTAATCAAGTTAAGGCAGACACAGCTGTTGTACATTTATTTCTCGGCCGCAGAAAGCAGGCCTTTCTCACACACGCACCCTGCTCGTCCCCCTTCTCCCTATTAGTTATTACAGGCAAAGCACTATAAATAGCTTTAAATTATATTCTCCAGAAATTGAAGGCTGACCTTAAAACGAAACCCAGCTCTACAGATGCAAGAAGACCGATACACACGTTGTAGCCTAACGTGATGAATGAGAAGCACTGCGACCAAAAGGAATAGACTTACAGCGACAATCACTTTCAATTATTTCAGCTCTTGATTACTCTTTTTTTACATTTGCTTCTGCTCTGAGGAAACAGAGTTATACTAAAATGCCACCCAGGCTGGCACGGTTTGCGTGATGACTTGCACAATCCAGGGCATAGCAATAAAAAATTAAATCATATTTTAATTTATTTTGAAAAACAAATCCTGCATTCTTTTTTTCCCTCTGGCCCAGATAATAAATGTAGCAACAGCCTTTCCTGTCCCTTCCCCCTCCAAGGCCTTTACATTAATAAGAGCAATTTTCATCCACTTGTTTAACTCAAAGGCAGTGTTTGTGCAGTTAGCATCCTGAAACGTAGTAGTCGATGTTAGAGTACTTGCTGTAGACGTAAGCCATTTGCTTAAATGGGACTTTGCCCAACTTCGCACGTCGGTTTCCAAGCCCCTTTTGCTAGTTCAGGCAAGCTGCTCACGCAGCTTTAGAAACTGCAGTTAAACCTTGGGCAAGTCAGCCTTGGACGAAGTGTGCAAAAGTTAAAAATGAAACTAACTGAAGGCCAAATTCCACCCTCCAATAAGTCAGCGCCTCTCCCCTCCGTGAAGCCAATGGGACTTGCATACAGACTGAATGTCAGATGATACTTGGAGAATAAGAAATAACTAGGCAGTCTCTGGAGCAAGTTTTAGAAGTACTGCAGGAATATCCAGCTTGCAAGAGGTTTTACGCAACACGCATAAACTAACGAGTAAGCATGCAAAGGGAAGCAGAGAAGTTTAACATTTGCACTTCATAAAGGTCCACACACACACAACTAACACTCTGATTCAGCCATTATTGGAGGGGGGGCGGATAGTTGCACTGCTTAGGCACATTGCTGCATTATTCTTTAAATTTTAAAAGGCACGATCACCTACCAGGAACTGCCACACTGAGCTTGTAATAATATGGCTCTTTCCATCCACTTCTTGAACTGGAGCATAAAATAACACTTTAGAATTCCCATTGTCCCCATTTGTAGAAAGGGAGAAAAGCAGCTTTGTTTGAAAGAGTGTGAACGAGAGAGAATCAAGACAACAGTAACAAAGTATTTTGCAATCTTTGTGTACCAGCGCAAGTCTTAACTCCTCTGAAGCCCTATGCCTGACAAGATTCTTGTGTCTCCCATGTAGCTGAAGGGTGTTGGCAAAATCCTGCTTTGAAACTGTGTCACATGCCCTCATTCAACAACCTGTCTGACCAGCAGAGTTCAGCTCCTAGTTCATTTGGTGGCAAATGGAGAAGCTTTAAGTTCTAAGTCTTTCCACAGCAGCCGTGTGATTTAAAAACAAGCACGTGCGCGCGCACACACACACACAAAGCCAGGACAACAGAGTTTTTAAAAGCAACCTCTGTGGAACTTGAGTTGTGAAAGGAAATACAAGGCTGATAAAATTGTGATATACAATAGGGTCCTAACAGCTATAAAAGCGAAAGAACAAATTCAAGTTAAATAGACGCCGCAATCCTGTATAGGCCCATTTGGAAATAAGTGTCATTTTCAAAGTGAAAATTGCTTCTCATAGTCAGTAGGCATATCTAGGGTTGCACTGCATACCTTAAAAAAAGATAATTCACTACAGAAAAACACTACTTTTCCAGTCTCTCCTTCTTATGATCGGGCTGTCAACTTTTAATTGCTCCTGCTCCTGTGCCTTCAACACCATTGAATTAAAGGCAAATCTTTCCCCATTACTTTGGTTGGAAAGAGGTGTTTCTGTCCCGCTTTTACCAAGTTGAAGGGGGTTTGATCACTCTTTGGGATGCATAAATTCTTCCCATTTCTGGTATGCAGGTTTTGAATGACTTCAAAAACCCACAGAACCTGTTTGACCAAAGCCGAAAACGGGACAAAAGAAATGTATCCCCACAAAGGACTCTGAATTGACTTTCAGCTCTCTTAAACATCACCGCCTGCCTCCAGACTTCAGTTCTACTCTGGGGAAAGTTTCAGCTTCTTAACTTCTGCATGTCAGGCTACTAAATCTCAAATGTTCCTGCAAATATTTATACTGAGGCATAAACCTCAACTTTTCAAGATAGCAACATTAATTATCTCAGTGTCAAGTCTCTGGAATTGCCATCCACAAAACATTTTGCATTGCCACAAGTTGAATCTGGGAAGGGTGCCATTCGTCAAACCAATCTCCATCACAACAACACAGCAGGAATCCAAAATTGATGTTTAATATGTTCCCTAGCTAGGGTTGCCAGCCTTTTTGTCTGGCTCGATTCCTGCAAGAGCCCTACTGAACCAGACCAAAGGCCCGTTACCTCTAGCATCCTCTTCTCACAGTGGCATCGTACTTTAAAGACATGCTTAACAGCTCCAAATTAAGTAGATGAGCATGTAGTTTGGGGGGAAGTGTCTCTGGCCAAGCTTTTGCTTGCTGTGGGGTTATTAAAGGTGCAAGGGTTATGCCACAAAAGCAGCTGGGGACCCGGTAAAGACAGAAATGCAGTACCAAGTAGATAAAGGTACCCCTGCCCGTACGGGCCAGTCTTGACAGACTCTGGGGTTGTGCGCCCATCTCACTTAAGAGGCCTGGGGCCAGCGCTGTCCGGAGACACTTCCGGGTCACGTGGCCAGCGTGACATCGCTGCTCTGGCGAGCCAGAGTCGCACACGGAAACGCCGTTTACCTTCCCGCTGGTAAGCGGTCCCTATTTATCTACTTGCACCCGGAGGTGCTTTCGAACTGCTAGGTTGGCAGGCGCTGGGACTGAGCAGCGGGAGCGCACCCCGCCGCAGGGATTCGAACCGCCGACCTTTCGATCGGCAAGCCCTAGGCGCTGAGGCTTTAACCCACAGCGCCACCTGCGTCCCTTTTACCAAGTAGATAACCCAGGTTAAATGTAAATGTATAACATCAGCACTTACTACCGTGCTATAAGCAGGCTAATCCATATACCTTGTGGGTCTGATTAAAAGATGTGGGGCCCAGACCCAGCATTCAACTTTACAGGTGATGTTTTATATGCATAAGTGGAAATTTAGTTCAGAAGGAATGCTTCCCTGTAAAGGTAAAGGTAAATAAAGTTTCCAAGGGGAGGGGCAAAGGTAGGAGCCCAGTCCCAAACAGCCAGGTCTTAGTTCTCTCAAACTGTTAAGGACCCAACTGACCCAATTCCATTAGTTAGCCATCAGTTTCCAGGCTCAGTTCAAAGTGCTGGTTCTGATCTTTAAAGCCTGGATCGCTCAGTAACCACCACATGTCCACAAGCTATTACAGTAGCACCTCAGCTTACGTTACCGTCGGGTAAAGTAAACTTCGCATTGCAAAAGCGGCAACCCCAGAAGTGTTTCACCGCACGTGCAGAAGCGCTCTACCATGCCGCATGCATGCGCGGAAGCGGTCCCTCCGGTTGTGGAAACCTCAGGATCTGACCAGAGCTCCGGAACGGATCCCGTCCGCAACTGGAGGTACCACTGTGTTATGAAAGGCAGCTTGCAATACTATATACCATATCAGCAGTATTCAAAAGATTTCCATTTAGAGACAAAAATGTAGTCTTCATGCCCCATGTGTGCAGTTTGGGTTTTGTGCTTGAATATTTTTGAGCTAATAGCTCTGTGCTGTTGAGGGCCTGGCAACCCATTCTCCAGTTGGCTAGAGCGTGGTGCTGGTAACACCAAGGTTGCAGGTTCAATCCCCATATGGGACAGCTGCATATTCCTGCGTTGCAGGGGGTTGGACAGGGGTCAGCAATCTTTTTCAGCAGGGGGCCGGTCCACTGTCCCTTAGACCTTGTGGGGGGGGGCGGACTATATTTTGAAAAAAACAAATGAACGAATTCCTATGCTGCACAAATAACCCAGAGATGCATTTTAAATAAAAGCACATGTTCTACTCATGTAAAAACACCAGGCAGGCCCCACAAATAACCCAGAGATACATTTTAAATTTTAAGTTCTGTCCTTCTTTGGCACCAATTGGCCGACCATGCCCAGGAGGAAGGCCTCTGGTTTCTTCAGGAAGGTATATGTAAATACCTTTTTCATTTCATTATAGATCATTTCCCAGAAAGCCTTGATCCTTGGGCACGTCCACCAAAGGTGAAAGAATGTTCCTTCAGTCTCTTTACATTTCCAACATTTGTTATCGGGCAAATGATAAATTTTTGCAAGCTTGACTGGGGTCATGTACCACCTATAAATCATTTTCATAATATTCTCTCTTAAGGCATTGCATGCCGTAAATTTCATACCGGTGGTCCATAACTGTTCCCAGTCAGCAAACATAATATTATGTCCAACATCCAGGGCGGCTGGTGTTTGGCCCTTTCTGGTTTGTAATCTGCATAATTTCTAGGAGGTCAGGACTTTCCCAAGAACCAATGTCCTGTTTTTAAGCAAATCTGTTGAAAACCACAGAAGGTGACGTAAGGTAGCTCAGGATCAAATTTGGCATGACATGGATGATCTGACCTGAAGTCATCCTGTTTCTAGCCAAAGGAAAAAGTCACATCTTGTTTGGGCCACTACTGGTTGAGAGCGATGATAGACAGGCAGCAGGCTCCCTCAGCCTGGTGCCCTCCATTTTTTGTTGGACTACAGTTCCCACCTGCCCAGCCAGCATCATGAAAAGGAAAGCTGATGAAGAGTAATTAAATGTGCAATTGTGTGGCTTCTGGTGGTTCTCTGATGGTTCTTTCTCGACATACCACAGTTACACTTTTGGTTTCTCTCTTTGCAGATATGAAGGCACGCAGAGCAACTGTTTTTAAATAATGACCTAACTATGGAACAATTTGCATATCAGAAGAGATGACAAACATTGTATTCTTTAGTATGGGCATGAAAGCACAAAAGGCAATAAAACAGATGTATAAAATCATGATTACTCTAGGGAAAATCAATAGGGATCTTGACTATGCCTTTTGTCGTTAATCATTAATGGCGGTCCTTTGATGCAATTGAGAGACAACAAGTTTAAAGCAAACAGAAGGATTTTAGTTTATTAAGGATATATTTCTTCCGCAAAAGGATGAACATCCAGTGAACAGTTGAAGCATGAAAGGATCGGGGGAATTTCAATATTTTGCAGTGGAAACAAGAAATGACCACCCCCAATTTGCTTATATCAATCCACTTAATTGTATGCACCCTAAAAGTAGCTTCTTGCCTTGCACTGAGGACAAATTGAGAAATCATAGAAGCAAACAAACAGCCAACCAGGGGGCAACACCATTGCTCTAGGGTGCCATGGAGACTAATTGCGCAAGCAGATTGCAAGGGAAGACTCCAACAAATCTGAATAACTCATTCATGAAACTGACTAGCCCTGTTCAGTTGCTATTCACTGTTCTAAACCACAGAGAGAGCCTATGCACAAAGTAGGCTTCCCCAATACAACATCTCAATCAATCATTGAAATGGCCAGGTGGGGAAAGTCCTGCAAGGCAGGGAGCATGTATTCTAGGACTCACAGCCAAGATGGTTCCCAGTGCAAAGTGGGTGGGGCCAGGAGGGGACGCAAAGGTAGGGACAGAGCCACTGGGAAAATAACAACTGAGTGGAGTGTTGCCGTCTTTCTCCATTCTCGGCATCTGTTTCACACTTACAAACCTATCCCTGCAGACTACCCATTACTGCAATTACAGTAATAGAATTTACAGACTGCGATTGACCCATTGGCTGTTGTTGACGTTGTTTTTCTGCAGGAATAAAAATTATACACACACACAAGCACTCCCAGCTTAGCTCTCATACACAGCCATCCCCATAAGCTCCCAGGCATCGCCACTCTCACACAAATCCCCAAAGAAGCAGAGATAGCTCTTCAACCCACACAAATGTGTTCATACAGTATATAAAGAGGAGCTCGTCCACCTTCCCTGGCGGGGACATGCTGCTCTGTTAATGCCTCCAAGACAAGACAGGAAGATTGGAGTACTTGCTATTAAAAGAGAATATAGACATGAGAACGTAAGAAAAGCCTGTTGGATCAGGCCAAAGGCCCAACTAGACCAACAACCTGTTTTCACAGTGGCCTGCCACAAATGTTGTTGTTGTTGTTGTTTAGTCGTGTCCAACTCTTCGTGACTCCATGGACCAGAGCACGCCAGGCATTCCTGTCTTCCACTGCCTCCCGCAGTTTGGTCAAACTCATGCTGGTAGCTTCGAGGACACTGTCCAACCATCTCGTCCTCTGTCGTCCCCTTCTCCTTGTGCCCTCCATCTTTCCCAACATCAGGGTCTTTTCCAGGGAGTCTTCTCTTCTCATGAGGTGGCCAAAGTATTGGAGTCTCAGCTTCAGGATCTGTCCTTCCAGTGAGCACTCAGGGCTGATTTCCTTCAGAATGGAGAGGTTTGATCTTCTTGCAGTCCATGGGACTCTCAAGAGTCTCCTCCAGCACCATAATTCAAAAGCATCCATTCTTCGGCGATCAGCCTTCTTTATGGTCCAGCTCTGACTTCCATACATCACTACTGGGAAAACCATAGCTTTAGCTATACAGACCTTTGTTGGCAAGGTGATGTCTCTGCTTTTTAAGATGTCCATAGGAAGCCTAAAAGCAGGACCTGAGGGTCACAGGTGATGCCAACACAGTGAGCACTATCAGAAAAACCGAGGATCAATGAAAACCCTGTGAGTTATGGCCATCTTTGGGTATGAAATGTATTCAAGAGGGCAGGGAAAGGCAGGTGGGTATTCATGTGGCTTCAGAATTGAACCCTAGTGAGTAAAGCTGAACCAGTAAATGTAAAGAGAGCTCTACTGGATCAGGCCAGAGGCTCACCTAGTCCAGCAACATCCTGTTTTGATAGTGGCCAACCAGCTGCCCATGGGAATCCTGCCAGCAAGAGCTGAGTGTAACAGCTGCCTCCTTAACTAGCAACTGGTATTCAGAGGCCGAAAGCCAAGGAATATTCTCACTACAATGAAAAGGAGAAAGTGTAGTAAGGAGACCCCTCTTTATAATGATCAGAGATGGGACCAGACCCTGCTCAAAATCTTTCGGGGGGGGGGGGAGTGTAGCCAAAAGCAACTTGCTTTTGTTTTCCATTGCCGTTCAAGTCATAGACACATTCACATAAGCATCTTTTCCAAACCAGTAAGAATGTTAGGGTTTCACAGCCTGCTGTGCTGCCTGAAATGGCCTTCTCAGCCTCTTATCACATACGATGTTATTCCCATCCTTATCATCAACCCAGGTGCCAAAGACTCAGGCTCAGTGTCACTTTGCTTCAGCAGAAACTACAAGTGGCTTGCACAGAGCCAGACGTTTCCATTGCTGTTGCCCATTTTAGTGGCTGCTCTGTTGTTTGGCGAACCCAAGGGCTGTGTTTCCCAAACTTGGGTCTCTAGTTGTTTTGGGGCTACAATTCCCATCATCCCTGACCACTGGGAGTTGTAATAAAAAAAAGTTGGAGGCCCAAGTTTGGGAAACAGCCCTACAGGGTCGGCACATGAGTATTACAGTTACATACGCTTCAGGTTACACACTCCGCTAACCCAGAAATAGTGCTTCAGGTTAATAACTTTGCTTCAGGATGAGAACAGAAATTGTGCTCCAGCGGTGCAGCAGCAGCGGGAGGCCCGATTAGCTAAAGTGGTGCTTCAGGTTAAGAACAGTTTCAGGTTAAGTACAAACCTCCAGAACGAATTAAGTACTTAACCTGAGGTACCACTGTACTGACTTCAGGTCTTGGCTGTTGCCTTTCCGAGGCAGTTCGTTGAGAAACCAAGCATGCTAAGACTGCAATTCAACCCCCTTTTGAGCCAGCTAGGGTGGAGGCATTGGACTGAATAGGGCTGTCCCACCCAGTCCACCCTGTGAGGAAATGCCAGTGTCACCCCCCCAGGCATGGAGCTCCCCCTTCCACCTGACAAACATGTCATGCTGCCAACAGAATCCTTGCCAGCCCCCAGAACACCTGAGTATTCCACCTGGGCAGGGTGGACTGCAGTGTAAACTTGATGAATTTCGGGTCCGACATAGGAGAGCTCTTCTTACATTATTCTTAAACTCCTGTTTGTTGTGAGAATAAGGGAGATACATATATAAATATTCAACAGCAGGCAATAGGATGCCCTCCAAGATGCATCCATCAACCCATTTCTGAGTGTTTGGAGAGACGAGTTGAGTTTGAGAGATGAGTTGAGAGGTGAGTTTCTCTTTGTAAGTTCTCTTCAAGAAACACTAGTTGAAGAGCATAAGGGGCGCTCCATTGGGTCAGACCAAAGGCCTAATCTGGACCACTGCTCTCATAGTGGCCAACTAGATGGCTAAGGGAAGCCCACAAGTAGGACATGAGCACAACAGTATTCACCCACTCAGGACCCCCAGAAACTGGTAGATATTGTCTCAGTTTCTGAACATAGTACACAGTCGCCATGAACAGCTGCCATTTTAAATACCACAAGCACACCTGCTGCCATCAAAGGTTTGATTGTAGCTTTATTTGGAGTGAGGTTCAGGGCCGTCTTAAGCATATCCAGCGCTGTGGTGCAAAGCTCCCTCCGGCGCCCCCCCCATGTTTCCCAGAGTTTTTTAGGGAGGACGGTGCTGCTGGTGGGGCTAGAGGAGGCAGGCAGCGGTTGGAGGGCGGCTCCTCCAGCAGGGAAGAGGTGGAGACTGGACGTGGCGCCCCCCGGCTCAGCTGGCTGCTTTGTGCTGCGGTGGCCACAGCAGATGGAGGCTCCGGGCGCGGCGCTGCTTCGGCACGGCATGGCAGAGGTGGGTGAGGGAGGCCAGCTGATGCCGGGAGGCACAACGTCCAGCTACCGCCTCTTCCCTGCGCCGTCCAGTGGCCATCCCGCGCCACTAGCCTCTATGGGTAAGACACTCCTGGTGAGGTTCCATCTTTTGACTGCTGTCCATATTTTACAACAATTTATACGGTCCCAATTTTGTCGCGCGAAGAAGGAAAACAATTCTACACATGGAATTTTTCAGATGGAAACTCCAAATGAGGTAGAACCTAGAATTCCTCTCAAGTGCATTAGCTAAGTGGCAAGTCTAATCTTCATCCTTTGAAAAGGCAAGAGTTCAGGGAGGAAGATTACATTTTATAGGTCTCTTGTAAAAGGCACATAGTTTTGGTTCCATTATTATTATTACATCTCTTCCCCACCACCACCCACGTGCACCCCCTGCCACCGCTTTTGCCCCCCGGCTTTCTTGCTCTGCTTCTGAAGAGAAATGCTCACTTCCTATTAAAATGCTGCTTAATATTATTCAAGCTTAAATGGGTTGTATTTAAGGAGAATAAAGCTGCAGAGGAACTTGGTTCAGACCAAGGAACCAGCAACTGCCAGGGGTGCCTAGTCACACACCTTGCCTAATGTGGCTTTTATGTATTATGCAGGTACCAAGTAAGGGTGTGTGTGTGTGTGTGTGTGTTGAGGAATTGCCCCAATCCAGCAAGGGAGCTCCATGCATGTGTAATGACTGAAGCAGCGTAATGTAATACCTGGTTGAAATAACAGAGTATTAGAGACCTGCAATCTAAACCAGCAACATAAGTCTCTAGAATAAATCTGGTCCTTACAACACAGTCACAAGCCAAGCCAATGGAACTTTAGCTGACATCAACGAACATGGAATAGCACCACCTAGTGGTTGGAGGTGTTGCTTATGTAACCATTACAGTATCTACTGTACATTGTGAACTTTATGAGTGTGCCCACTGATATGGGTGGGGGTTTGGACTCTCATCTGGGACCAACTGTCCCTTGCATTACCGTTAACCAGAGCTTTATTCAGACCATTTAGATCTTTCTGGCTTGGTATCCTCATACTGGCCACAATTTCCCCCAGAGAGTGTTCTGAGAGTGTATTTTGCTGCACAATCTGACCTCTTCATGTCAGTCAAGCAGGATAATAAGTCCTAATGTCACCTTTGACTAGACATACTGACCGAATGCATGGACAGGGCAGAAGATCAGGCAGCTGGCTTGCCTACAATCTCCACAGAACCGGCTGAAGGCAAAAAGGGCTATACACACGCACACTAGAATTCCTAATCAAATGTGCAACCCCAGTAACAGGGTCAGTCCAATAATGCACCACGGCACTCAGGCCGAGGATTGCACCTCCATTTTCTGTCCATGGGCATCATGGCTGACCAGCGGTTGCTCACCAGCTCTTAACTGTGACAGTGGCTCCACCTGCCACTACCATGGGCTGTGTCCCACCCATCACCCATCCAGCTGTGGACATATACAGTCGTACCTTGGATTCCGACCACCTTGCGAGTCAAACATTTTGACTCCCGAACACCGCAAACCTGGAAGTGAGTGTTCCGGTTTGCAAACTTTCTTTGGAACCCAAATGTCCAACGCAGCTTCCGATTGGAACGAAATTGATCGGACTTCTGGAATGGATTCCATTCAACTTCCGAGGTATGACTGTATCACAAATCAGTTCTGATCTCAAATCTATAAAATATCTCCCTAGCACACGACCACCTTATAAGTATTTAAACATATATTGTAGCATATTGATTTTTCACGAAAGCATGTTCACAACAGAAAAGGAACATTATGGCAATAACAACAACATTTCCTCCCACCAAAGACTTACAAGTGTGAGACAGTTTTAATATACTCCACCACACATTATTATAATAAATGTCTTCATTTTCTAAAGTGATTTTGTACTTCTCGGTACTTAGACCTCTCTTATTTTATCAGCTTTGTAACTTGGAAAGGGAGCGAAGTTTTTTTTTATTCTTCTTCTTAGGTTTTCATGTAACATTTGCCCGCTTTCACATGGCTGCCGCGCCCCAACTTCTGCATGACTATCATATGGAAACTGTAAGGGCCATGAGCAATTTCCCTGTCCAGGGTTGTATGTAACCACTGTCTCTATAATTTTCAGCATCCCGAAAAGGGTAGACTACCACCTTAAAGAAAATAAATCAGAACAATATGAAAAGCTAAACTTTTATTCAAAATTTTCCTCCCATTTTTTTCTGGTGACTATTAATGCATCTTATAACGATGATTCCCTTGAGAGGAAAAACAAACAAAGCTGGAGTCTCGCTACTGGAAGACGGGAGTTAATTTGACACAGTTGCCATGGCTAAATAAAGCCGGACTACTGGATGATGTCAAAAGAATCTACAATGTGTTGCTGCAGCAGATTCAAAATGGGCTCCCATAAGAATATTGTTTGCGCCCATTAAAGGCCACTTTTCACACACAAACACACTTTAGTAAATAGCATAGGCCTTGAGTTTCTAAGAGCTGAGCATTTTCAGTTTTCAATGGTAACTAAGGGCTTGGGGCACTGTGTAATTTGCAGAATGAGGCCTAAGCACATGGCTTCAATTAAGGCATGGATAATGTATCTCCTGATGCATTTTGTTAACAAGTGCAGATTAACTTCAATTATTCATGGTAATGCTTCACACAGAACTAGTTAATGTGGTTTAGGATATTCTGCAACGGTGATAAAAGTCTTACATCTAAAAACAACAACGAGTAGATAAATCATGAATGCTGCCTCCCATTTGGGTGGGGTGGCCCCAGCTGACCCTATTTACTAAAGACGGTCTCTGCTTCTGATCGGTGTTTTGGGTCGCTCACTCCTCAGGAGGGGGGCAAGGGATGATCCATCTTGTCTGCAATGTACATATGTGAGAATGCCTGCGCATGAACAGTGAAGCACCACCCGACAATGCGCAGCCTGTTATTTCACAGGCTGCAGCTGCAGAGGTGTTAAGCAGGTAGCCCTATGTCTTCCTTTACGTAGGAATGTCCTGCATTTGTTGGACTCTCCAAGGAGAGCCCTCCATTTTAAGGCAGGCTGTCTGGTTCAAGTCAAATTTCTGAAGGAAGATCAGGGACCCTGAAGTGGCCCACCAACAGCACTCACAAAACAAGGTGCGCAGGTACACAGGTTGGCTCGCTATGGTGAGTTGTTTTGCCCTTCTATTTAAATTACAGTACTTCTTTCTAAGTGTGCATCTTTCTTCTTCTTCTTCTTCTTCTTCTTCTTCTTCTTCTTCTTCTTCTTCTTCTTCTTCTGCGATCACTCGTAGCCGAGTGAGATTGTCTTCCATAAACACGGTTTGAACAATGAGTCCGTAAGTGACTGTGGAGGCCAGTTCTGGATCCTCACATCCTTCCACAGAATCCATTCTAAATATCTTCACAGAAGCTTACGAAAAGCTTGGCTTATCACTCAACATCCCAAAAACTGAAGTGCTGCACTGACAAGTACAAAATAACACCTCTGCAGTGCCACAAATCCAACTCAGTGGTGTAACGTTGGAAAATGTTGATCACTTCTCATACCTGGGCAGTGATCTTTCTCATACCTGGGCAGTGAAATCCAGCATCGCCTGTGCATCTATATCCATAACTCAGCATATGTAAATTTTATGCAATTTTATGGCTTCTTTTTTTTTAGCATTGCCACCCTATGGCTAATATATTGTAGGATGTTTATCTTTTTTTAGTATATCTTTAACTACATCTCTGCTAAATGTTTTTGATTCCTTCTTTTTATTACTGGAAATTGGGGAGGGGGCATTTGGGAGGTGTGGGGAGGGTATTTGGACAAGCAACAGCAGCAGAGCTTTTCCTTTTCTTTTTGAAAACATAGTCTGACTGCTGTCACAAACAATCTTATGGTCCTTCTTAATAGCCCAACCAATCCAATGTTCTCACGTCGTGCCTCGTACAATTCTATGATTCCAACCATAGATCCATCTGGTGTGGGAAATGTTTTGGCTTTCATATTAGCTTGTGGGGTTTTTTTGTGTGGTTGTGTGCAACCTACAGCCAACAATCCACACAGTCTTCTCATAGTCAAAATGAGGTGCAGCACCCCACCCTCCCCAATTCCTTTATCCCACCATCAGTGAATGAAAAAGATTGTAATCATGATCAATGTAGGGCAGGGGGAAAAATCATAGCAATTCTGCAATTATTTCCCTTCTTGTTCCTGCATGGTAATCTCGTTGCGTAAAGCGAGAGCTTTCGTGAAATCCCCGAGCCTTGACTAACACTTGATATTGTCAAACAAGCATATTTTGTTCCTTCTTAGTGCACTTTAGGACGGCCGTGTATTTTTTGTTGAATCATGCAACCAGTTTGCACAGATTTTTGATGAATGAGTGAGTAGCACATCCGTAGGCGCTGACATCTCACTCAAAACTGTCATGAGCTATAAACATACAGAAAAGATACTTTAACCTCACTGGACAGTTGCGCATAAACACAGCGATGTTCTGGTGCTGTGCCAAATCTATAACTGTAACTTGTTCGGGGAACGCGAAACGAAGTTTTAGCATTTATCTGGAACCAATTCTAGTGTTTTCAGATCTATATTATAAAAAAACTCAATCAACAACCCTTTCCCTTAATGAAAACAAAAATAACATTCACTCCAGCTTTGCCTTTTCCATTTTTCAAGCTTGGATATCACTGAGCATGTTTAATTGTATCAGTCCTGTACAGCAACAATCTGAAAAGGTCAAAACAAAATGGGAAGAGCCAACATTATCCTTGGTCCAAATCGCTCATCGTAAGTCCTGTTGCGCCAAAGACAGATCTGGCCTGAAAGCTTTCCATTAAGGTAAGTGGAAAAAGAAGTGTACTTGTTGTCTTAACTTTACTTTTCAATTGATCGGTTCTGCTCCGCGTGCTTGACTGCAATCGATGGGAATTTATCTATTAGCACAAGTTAGAGCAGGAAAGAGCTAAACAACATAACCAGAAAGTTCAGATATTACATATCTTCTGAAGTAAGAAAAATAAAAGCTTATGTTCATATCTGTTTCAAGTAGCTATCAAATATAGCCAATGTGGTGACCTACATATACGTTGCTGGATTACAACTCCCATAATATCTGACAACTGGCTATCTGGCTAGAGCTGATGGGAGTTGTAGTCTAACAGCATCTAGAGAGCTGGCTATCCCCATTTTGAAGGACTTGGAATATGGAGCAGCAAGACTCGGGCTCCCTCCTCCTCTTCTCATAGTTGAAAAGGTCCACTTTTAGATGGTATGGGAAGAAAGGCAGTTTTGTACAAATTACCAACCCTAGATTAAGACTCAGCAATTTGATCTTCCTGCCATCAAAGTGTTTGATTTCACAACTCATTAAGCAATGTCTGTTCACCAAAGGAAGAAAAGTATGCTCTGAAAACGGAAACAGTTCTCCCTTGCAACTTTCCCCAACAGTACATTGGGCAAAATATTGCAGATTCATTTACTGCTCACTAAAACTTCAGGCCCGGAACATCAGAGCCACACTCAGGGCTTTATGTGTCTCATTAGCAAGGCTTTTGTGGCGGCATCTTAGAACACTTTTGCAAGAGGTGTTTGAACGGCTCCCGGACACTAACACACAGAACAGGCGTACAATATAGTCCTCAGCTGGTAAAAAGAACAAGAAAAAGGGTTTGCAGGTTGCTCCACGTTGTCTGAATGGCCATTCAAATGCAATTCAATGTAAGGAAGTTTAAAGGGATGTGCATTGGATCAAAAAAGTCCTGACTTCACATATGTAATTACTGGTGGTGACTAACCAAGGCAAAAACTTTGGGGTTGTGGTGGATAGCTTGTTGAAGATGTGCAGCTGTGAAAAGGGCGAATTGCATATTAGGGACTATTAGGAAAGGAACTGAAAACAAAATGGCAGCTGCTTTGGAGCTTAGGATCTCCATTCAGTCAGGACTCCCACACGGCTATTTGAGGCACAGGAACTCCACAGGGTCTTTCCCAATGTTTATACAACAGCAAAGGCAAGGGTCGCAGGAGCCGGGTTGCCCCCAAGATTGGGGGAGGGGGCAGGCGCTGGCGTGTGTGGCACACATGTCACACACGTGATACATGCCACAAATCTTCCAATGCGGTGCAGGCCAAACCAATGTGGCCTAGTGGAAGGCTGCGCCAGCCTGCGCAGTGTTGGGAGATGCCGCTTAGGCCGGTTCAACCTTGCACCAGGCTGTGCTGGTCCCCACAGCCTAGCTGCGCCACACTAAGCTAAGTGGTTCGACCTCCTCCGCCCCCTCAATATTTGGGGGGCTGAATCTCCTGCTAAGGAATACTGAGGGGGCTGATGACACCTCTGCCTGCTACAGTTGGCGTGCCTGCAAGGGTACAATCTCAGGGGCATGGCCAGGAGTGCAGCCATGCTCCTGCCGTGGGACATTAATGCCATACACACAAGTAATGTGTGGACAGGGCTATTGTCATTCTAGCCCCACACTGGGATAGATGGTGTAAAGGTCTGAATCAGTGTTAACCAGTTTCTCAATTTATATAGCCAATGTTAGCTCTGGAATGGACCCAGAAGCTCAGAAACGGAAGGAAACAGCACCATACCATGTTGCTGCTGTTGGCTGATGTGGAAAATAAACAAGTCAGTCTAATATCAGACATGGATTCCAGTTCCCAGTCCTGCTGCCCACGATGTTTCACCTAATTGAGTAGGTCAGGGTTTGAACATGGGAAGGACCACAGCTCAGCAGCATGCAGAAAGCCCAGGGTTCAAGCCCTGGCAGCATGCTTGGGAAAGATTCCCTGCTGAAACCCTGGAGAGCTGCTGCCAGTCAGAGCAGACAATAATAATAATAATAATAATAATTTATTTATACCCTGCCCTTCCTAGCCAAGACCGGGCTCAGGACGGCTAACAACCAATAATAAAAACAAGTTGATTAAAATACAATTTAAATTATTAAGATACAACATTAAAACATTAGGGTGCAATCTCTTCATAGGAGGAGAAAGGAAAAAGAAAGAGGGGGAGGGAATCAAAGTGATTCTAAGCCAAAGGCCAGGTGGAACAACTCTGTCTTACAGGCCCTGAGGAAAGAAATCAGATCCCACAGGGCCCTGGTCTCAAGAGACAGAGCGTTCCACCAGGCTGGAGCCAGTGTTGAGAAGGCCCTGGCTCTGGTTGAGGCTAATCTAACTTCCTTAGGGCCCGGGACCTCTAGGGTGTTGCTATATATGGACCTTAAGGTCATCTGTGGGGCATACCAGGAGAGGCGGTCCCGTAGGTGCGAGGGTCCTAGGCCATGAAGGGCTTTAAAGGTCAAAACCAGAACCTTAAATCTGACCCTGTACTCCACCGGGAGCCAATGCAGCTGGAAAAGCACTGGGTGAATATGCTCCCATGGCAGAGACCCCGTGAGGAGCCTCGCTGCAGCTAGATGGACCAATGAACTGGCTCAATGTAAGGCAGTTTCCTGAGCATCCATAGCAGGGCTCTGCCACTAAGCTACAGCTCATCCCTGGGAGTCTTATTGTTCTGTCCTTGGCTAATGGAATTCAAGTCACATTTGCAGGCCTCCTTCCTGGAGAGAAGATGAGTCAAGCTAATCTCCTTCCATCTCACTTTACAAGGGCCCTTAGCCGGGTGGCCCTAACATCATCCGTTAGTGAAATTTACTTTTGGATTTTCAAAAGTCCTTCACGACCACAAGGCTATCTGGGAGGCAGAGAGCAAGCCTAATGGATCAAGCTAATCTCGAGGAAGGTCTATTAAACTCAAATTTGTCAGGTTTCATTATTTTCAATACTTATCCTCAATGACAGTAATTTCCAAGATCATTTTATTATTCGCCATATAATGAGGCTGCGCTGCCTGCAACCCTGTTTCCCCAACAACAAAGATTGTGTTTTGCTGAAGTTGTAAGTTGGCCTGGAATCCAAACAGCTGTCCCTCCAGCCCACAACCCCTGCCCACTTCCAAGCTGGATATCTACCATGAAGTGATGGCAATGGGCAAACAGGGTACATGATGCTGGGGTCTCACTTAGCCAGGTTTCTGTTTGCCCCACTTGCTCCAGTGCCATGACTGGGGAGGGGGGTGTATCTAGGGCTGCAATGGAGGGTTCCTGGGTTTCAGAGTGATTCTGTGCCCCTAAAGAACAGGTGCATAGCCTTGGGGTCATTTTGGACTCACGGCTGTCCATGGAGACACAGGTTAATTCTAAATTCAAGGCAGCTCCATCAGTCCCTACCTGCCTGTGCTCTATCTCACCAGAGTGGTACAAACTCTGGTTATCTCCCACTTGGACTACTGCAATGCGCTCTACGTGGGGCTACCTTTGAAGATGACTCAGAAACTACAACTGAGGGCAGCTGCCAGGACCATATAACACCGGCCGTATATAACCATAAATGGCCTTGGCCCTGTATACCTGAAGGAGCATTTCTACCCGTATCATTCAGCCCGGACACGGAGGTCCAGCTGGTGAGACTGGTGGTCCAACAACATCTGCAGGGCCACAGACACTTTGATTTCACCATGATAACCGCCAAGTGAGAGCAATTTGTTTCCCAGGAACTGATATTTGCACAGCCATTTCTTAGCTTTCTTAGCTGATCCACAGCATAGAGGTGACACACTGATTAGGGGTTGGGCAATAAACTTTAAGTCATCCTTTCCTACAGGTCCATGACAGAATTTTTATAGCTACTCATCAGTGATGCAAAATGTAAGAGTGAGAAGGTCCAAGCAAAGGAAGAACTCCAGCAAAAGAGTAAGAACATCAGCAACCCTGTAGACGTATATGTTGTTATTACCGCGCGTTTTGATAAACTTGATAAACACCCCAAGTGATGGGTACTTTGATACTATATTTTAATTATTCTTAATGTAATGCAGAATCTACTTTATTTCACTGGACTTGAAGAACTGGAACTTGTGCAAGTTTGTGCACTACAATCACATCCTTCTTGCTCTGTGTTGACCACTTTTTCAAATATCCACAATGGCCATTACTTATCCACAGCAGCTGTTCAAAATCTTGCATCAGAAAATGATGGACACTCCTTTGGTGGAAGTTTTCAAGCAGAGGTTGGATAGCCACCTATCAGGTGTGCTGTAGTGGTGGCTAGGAGTTGGACTAGATGAAATTTGAGATACCTTCCAACTTCAGTATCTTTTCGCCTACTCTGACTAGCAAGTTGCAGAAGCAATAAGGGCCAAGTGCTCCTCTTGACTTGGGTGATTCTATATTAAAGGGCCAATCTCTTTCAACCTATGTGGTTGAAAACGCCTATCACACTTTTGAGTACTCCTTTTTTCAGTTAATATTTTATCATGTGATTGTTTGCCTTTGGCATTCACTCATGGGTCCTTTATTTGTACAAAAGAACTGTGACCTCACATTCGGAATATGAGTGACTTTTCCCTCCCTCCCACAGAGTCTGTATGCAGATGCGACCTGCTCTTTCTTTTGTTATTTGATCCTGCTATAGTGCTGTTTTCTGCACAAACAGTACAATAGTGACACCTACTGACAGAAAAGAAGCATTAGCACTAGAGTTTCAATATACCAAACCAGGGGATAAGGAGAGGCACTCACATTTTCCATTCTCAAGAGGATGATCTGTATAAATAGGAATCGGAAAAACAAAAGGAGTCCTATGTGTTCATCTTGTTATAATTTCCATAAGAAATTTGCTTTGTATCCCTGCAACTAGGGTTAATTATTTATCATGAATCACCTTGAACCATTTCTGTATAGAGATGGAAGCTGTACCATTTATATTGTTGAATGTAGTTCTAGACAGATTGCACAAGTATCCACAGTAAATTAGTTTAAGAAACCAAACCAAAATAAAACAAATAAAACAGCTAAAATTGAACAAAATACTGAATGTTTAAATAGACTAACTGGACAAGTTGCACAAAATGTGCAAGCAATTGGAGAACTGAAGGAGACTGCAGGTGAAAATCGGAAATTGGCTGAAGATACCAGCCAAAGATTGGGAAATTTAGAGAAAGAGGTAAGACCACTCAGCAAACAAGTAGGTGAACACCAGACCTATCTTTCTATGATAGAACTACAGAATAGACAGACTAATTTAAGGATAAGGTCGATACCAGAGGTGGAAGAAGGCAACTTAGCTGAGTTCCTGACTAAAGAATTTTCCAAGTTTTGGAACCTAGAGGAAAAGGACTTCAAAATTACATCAGCTTTCAGACTTGGAAGACTTATAAAGAGAGAGAAGCCCAGAGACTGTTTAATAATATTGAGATCAAAGGAGGAAAGGGATAAGATTTTGGGCTTACATTACGGAAAGTCACTGGACATTCTGGATAAAAGAATCGAAATTTTTAAGGATATTCCTAAACAACTGCTGGATCTTAGAGCTGACTATTTGGAACTAACAAGACTGTTAAGGAGCAACACAATTATCTTCAGGTGGGACTTTCCTCAAGGATTATCTTTTACTTTTAGAGGGAAGAAGATTAAAATCAGATCACTGGAAGATAGAGACAAATTTCTGACTGCGTACGGAGAGGACCTTCAAAAAGGACTGGAATTACCCTCGGGGCCTGTAGTACCAGAGGTGCCTGCACCCTCGGATTCTGAAGACCCAGCGAACAAGGTACTACCCCTAGAAAAATAACCAGACTTATCCAGGATGTCTCTGCAACTTTTGAGTTGGAATATAAATGGCTGTAACATTCCGGAAAAAAGAAGGAAAATTTTTCATATATTGAAAAAGGAACAATTGGACATTATTTGCTTACAAGAAACACATGTGACTAGGCTCCATCGGAAAGTACTAATAAACAAAAGACTTGGTCAGGAATTTATATCTTCAGACAAAGTAAAGAAGAGAGGCGTGGTGATATATGCAAAAGAGAGCCTGTCACCCAAATTCTTATTTAAAGATGAATATGGAAGAATTTTGGCAATCGAAATACAACATCAAGGAGAAAAGATTCTGATATTAGGAATTTATGCACCAAATGAAGGGAAGTCGGAATTTTTCAAGAAGTTGCATGAGACTATGCTGGAACATCTGGATTATGACAACATCATCATGATGGGAGATATGAACGGGGTTGTATCAACAAATATGGATAAGTCACAAAGCCAGAATGTCACTAAAGATGGCAGACTACCAAAGACCTTTTTTGAAATGACTGACAATATGGACTGGATAGATATTTGGAGAACGAAGAATCCCTTGGGAAAAGAAGGAACATTCTTCTCTGAAGCTCAGCTGACTTGGACAAGAATCGACCAAATATGGATAACTAGAGGTCTGGCACCGAAGGTCAGAAAGGTGGAAATCTGCCCAAAAACCTGCTCCGACCATAATGCATTGAAAATGGATATGATACTATTACCAACTGGCTCCTTTAGATGGAAGATGAATGACAATCTGTTCAGAGATCAGGAGATTACTAAGAAGGCCCAGAAAGCATTGAAGGATTACTTTGAGATAAATATGAACACTGCGGTGGAAAAAAGAATTATTTGGGATGCAAGTAAAGCTGTGATGAGGGGGTTCTTGATACAACAGAACGTGGCAAGGAAGAGGAAACAAAATGACAGAAAAGATAAGATTTTGGAGAAAATAAAAGAATTGGAGAAGAAGTTAAGATCAAACCCGAAGTCCCTGCCGATCTTGAGAGAAATCAAACTCTATCAAGCACAATATTCTAAACTGATAAATCAGGAAATAGAGTGGAAGATTAAATTAATGAAACAAAAAACTTTTGAATCGGCAAACAAATGTGGGAAACTGCTAGCTTGGCAGTTGAAGAAGAGACAAAAATTGAATACAGTTACAAATTTGGAAATTGAAGGAAGAAATATTCAGAACCCCACGGAGATTAGAAAGTGCTTCCAGAAATACTTCAAAAAACTATATACTCAAGGGCCGCAGAATGAGGATGAGATAAAACAATTTTTAGAGAAAAATGGACTTAAAAGGCTGTCACAAGAAAATAGATCTCTCCTGAATAGTAAAATAACATGTCAAGAAATTGAACAAGCCATTCAAAACATGAAACCGGGCAAATCTCCAGGGCCAGACGGGCTAACCTCCAAGTATTATAAGATATTAAAAGACCATTTGATTCAACCACTGATGGAGGTTAGCAATGAAATTATGGAGGGGAGGAGGGCGCCGGAATCGTGGAAGGAAGCTTTCATCACATTGATACCAAAATCGGAAGCTGAAAAGACACAACTTAAGAACTACCGTCCCATCTCCCTTTTAAATGTGGATTACAAAATCTTTGCAGATGTTTTGGCAAGTAGATTTAAAAAAGTTCTAAATGAAGTAATTCATAAAGATCAGGCAGGCTTTCTCCCAGGTAGACACATGTTTGCTAATACAAGGAACATTATTGACATTTTGGAACTTTTGCAAATTGATATAAATACAAAAGCAGTGTTAATCTTTATAGATGCGGAGAAGGCCTTTGATAATATCTCTTGGAAATTTATGAAGGGAAATTTAAAAGAAATGGGAGTGGGTCGGGGTTTTGAGAATGGGATTGATGCAATATATTCAGAACAAAAGGCTAAATTGATAGTAAACAATGTGGTCACTGAAGAGTTTAAAATTGAAAAAGGAACACGACAAGGCTGCCCGATTTCCCCTTTGTTATTTATATCAGTTCTGGAGGTGCTCTTGAATATGATTAGAGGGGACCGGTTGGTGGAAGGGATTCAGGTCGGAGTGAAACAATATAAACTTAAAGCTTTTGCAGATGACCTAGTTTTGACCCTGCAGGAGCCAGAATCTAGTACAAAAAGAGTATTACAACTGATTCAAGATTTTGGTCGGGTGGCAGGATTTAAACTAAATAAACAGAAAACTAAGGTGTTGGGGAAAAATCTGACAGATGTAGAGTCGGAACAGTTTCAGAGAGAAACGGAACTAACTGTGGTTAAAAAAGTAAAGTACCTAGGGGTAAACATAACAGCAAAAAATCTGAGTCTATTTAAGGATAATTATGAAAAATGTTGGTCTGAAATTAAGAGAGATTTGGATAGCTGGACAAAATTGAAGCTTTCTCTGTTAGGCCGAATCGCTGCTGTTAAGATGAATGTATTGCCAAAGATGTTGTTTTTGTTTCAAACATTGCAGATTGTGGACAAGACAGAGTGTTTCCGGAAGTGGCAGAGAGATATATCTAGATTTGTCTGGCAGGGCAAAAAGCCCAGAATTAAGTTCAAGATACTAACTGATGCGAAAGAAAGAGGGGGCTTTGCCCTGCCAGACCTAAAGTTGTATTATGAAGCCGCAGCCTTTTGCTGGCTAAAAGACTGGCTACTTCTTGAGGACACTGACGTATTGGACTTGGAAGGGTTTAATAATGCCTTTGGTTGGCATGCATATCTATGGTACGATAAGGTTAAGATTAATAAGGTCTTTAAGAACCATATTGTCAGGAAAGCAGTTTTTAAAGTCTGGACAAAATACAAAGACTTATTGGAAAATAAAACTCCGAGGTGGCTTTCACCTCTGGAAGCTAAGGCCCGAAAAAGACTCAATATGGAGGCCAACTGGCCAAAATATTGGGAAATATTAGAAAAAGATGGAGACAATTGGAAATTGCAGAGTTTGGAGAAAATGAAGGATAAAGTGCGAGACTGGTTACATTACGCTCAGATTAAAGAAGTTTTTAAAAATGACAAAAAGCTAGGGTTCCAGGTGGAGAAATCGAAGTTGGAAACAGAATTGTTAGAGCCAAAAACTAAGGTTTTATCAAGAATGTATAACTTCCTGCTGAAATGGAATACACAAGACGAAATGGTTAAATCGGTTATGATAAAGTGGGCTCAGGATATTGGGCATAATATTATGTTTGAGGACTGGGAAAGGTTGTGGACCACTGGGCTGAACTTCACTGCATGCAATGCTTTGAAGGAAAATGTAATGAAAATGATATATAGATGGTACATGACCCCAGTTAAACTTGCCAAAATATACCATTTGTCTGATAATAAATGTTGGAAATGTAAAGAACATGAAGGAACATTCTTTCACCTCTGGTGGACTTGCCCTAGAGTGAAGGCCTTCTGGGAAATGATTTATAATGAGTGGAAAAAGGTATTTAAGTATACCTTTACTAAGAAACCAGAGGCCTTCCTTCTGGGCATTGTCGGCCAGAAGGTGTTAAAGAAGGACCGAACATTTTTTATGTATGCAACAACGGCAGCAAGGATACTCATTGCCAAGAGCTGGAAAACTCAAGATCTACCCACACTGGAAGAATGGCAGATGCAGCTGATGGACTATATGCAACTGGCCGAGATGACTGGCAGAATCCGAGACCTGGGAGAAGAGAGGGTTGAAGAAGACTGGAAGAAATTCAAGATTTATCTACAAAAGTATTGTAATTTGGTTGAATGCTAAGAAGGATGCTAGATCATAAATAATTGCCTACCACTGAATTAGATTGAACTTGACGATAAGTGAGATTGAGGGAAACATAAACTTGTGGAGAATAGATTAAATTAACTGAATAAAATTTAAGAATATAAACAAGATGATAAATTGCTGGAAAAAATTTACAACGATGTAAGTGGGAGTGGGAGATGCGAGGGAGTCCAAAGAAGTTCTGAAAAATGTGTTATGATCCATGTTATATTGTTTATTATTTTTGCATTTTGTATTTTAAAAAATCTCAATAAATATTTATAAAAAAAAAAAAACCAAAATAAAACATGCTACAAATATTTTGAAAAGAACCAAAAAATTGAGTCTCATTTGTTATCAGACACTGAACAATCTGTTAAATTGGCTTTCACACTTACTAAACATGACATCAAATTTCAGTTTTGAATGTAGAAATTACACAAGCTTGATTTAGCCTCTCCTATCGTCCCTACAGAAAGGGACTCAAAAGAAGAAAACTCATAAATGCAATTTGCATATTCCAAGCCATTTGCTAAAGAAGACTGCAGCAGGGCCATAACTTTGTACATATAAATGCACATAAATTATTAGAATGTTTTCTCTTGGCTAGTTTATTTTGCTTAAATGCGCACTTAAATGCTTATACTGAGGGAGTTATTATTGAATGGTTTTTATTAGCTGTGACCAGAAACTTCCATTCACAATGTGATTCCTTTAATTTGTTCTCTTTGTGCATTTGGAAACACACACGTACACACTGCTTATAACTCGTCAAGCAAGCCAAACAGCAAAGGACTGTTCATTCAATGGCATTGCCATGCCTTTGGCTCACTTGGCAGGACTAAGGCTTCACTCCTATAACCACTTACCCAGAGCTCCATCAAATTAAATGAGACTTAGGGCTCAAGTGTAAAAGACCCACACTTGTTGCTTGACTTGATTTATTTGTATGAAAAACTTAAAGAGTCTTAACTTCCAAGCAAAATCACAGACCAACAGCAACAAGATATGTAGAACAGGGCTACCCAACTTTATATACCAAGTAGGCCACAAGAGAACTTCAACATGGAACCCGTGGGCTGCATGTGTGGGGTGGGGAGCAAGCCCAAAATTTGACACACCCACCCAGCCCATGTGCTGCCTTCCCAAAGCCAGGTAAGTGAGGTGTTGGGGGTTTGGGAAGGACGTACAAGGCTCTGGCAGGGTCCTAGAGCCCACCCACCTCTTTCCCAAAGCTGGGGAAGCACTAACTTGGTTTTTGACGAGGTCCTCTAGGTGGGTAACATCATCTATAAAGCACAACAGATACACCAAGAGCCACGTGGTTGCAAATCGAAACCAACAGCCCCACAAATGCAGGAGCCAGCTTCAGCTGTTCCATCCAACAGAGCAGAGGGTATCATTTGGCTCTGTGGCAGGGAGAGGTAAGTCAGGCTGCAGCAGGCCTTGATGTAGTCTTTGTCTCCCTCCAACACCCTCTTTTCCTTCCTACAGGGCAGATGGTATCCATTTGGGGGGGAAGGGACATCACTCAGCAGTAGACCATCAGCTTTGCATGGAAAAAGTCCCAGGTTTATGCCCTGGCATCTCCAAGTGGGTGTCAGGGACTGGACCGAGGAGGAATGGTGGGGACCACCCCCCCAAACCTTCCTGAGAAGAAGAGGACAGTATAGATTTAAAACAGTGGTTTGCAGAAGGTCATAGTTCAGAGGCTGCGGGGGGGGGGAGAAGCTGGGAAATATTGGGATATCAGCAGCAGCAGGAAGAAGAAGAAGAAGAAGAAGAAGAAGCACTAAGGGAGAGACACCAGACAGACTCAATGTCTTTTGAAAGCATGCCAGACCCCCCCCCCCCAGGACCTGGCATGCATTGAGAGTAGTAGAACAGAAAGCTCAGAGGCAGAAAGCACAGATCAGCTGGCGCAGGGATGACGTAGAATAGGAGAGACAGAGGGGGTGGGACTTTACTCGGAGTAACGCCATTACTGGAATGGAGGGGCACTTTTCAAAACCTCTCTCTGTGAATACGGAATAAAGGGCTTGGTAAGAACTCTTTTTGTTATTTGCTTCTTGGCTGCCCACCATAGGAGCCTGAAGCCTGACACTAGGACTGGGAGTGTCCCTCATCTGAAACTCTGGCAAGCTGTTGTCAGTCAGTGTCGGCATACCCTCCAACATTTCTCCAGTGAAAATAGGGACGTCCTATTCAATAACAATAGTAACAACAACAACAACACCCCGCCCATCTGACTGGGTTGCCCCAGCCACCCTGGGCAGCTTCCAACATATATAAAAACAGGGCCTTTTTTCAGCCAGAACTCACTGGAAATGAGTCCCGGCACCTCTCAAGTGGGCGCCATTGCCATTATAAGAGAACAAGGGAGGCGTTCATGGTGAGTTCCGGCCCCTCTTTTTCTAGAAAAACAGGACTGTATAAAAGCACAATTAAACATGTAAAAACTTCCCTGTACAGATGTCTTCTAAAGGTTGTATAGTTACTTATCTCCCTGGCTCAGGGGTCACATAACTCCACACCCTCCCAAATTTCTCCAATGAAAATAGGAAAGCCCTAAGGAAAAGCAGGACATTCTGGGATCCAGTCAGAAACCAGATCGGCTTCTGTAAAATCGGGACCGTCCCTGGAAAACAGGCACACTTGGAGTGTCTGAATACTAAGGCAGATGGGCCAGTGGTTTGCCTGGGTATAGAGCAGCTTCCTATGTTCCTATTGGACACGTGAATACAAGGGTACAGTCCAAATTGCCTTGTGGTTGCCCCTACTTGAATGCTTGCAATATCCCTCCATCGAGCATGAGCAACCCCTGGGAGGCTTGCATGAGGCCACACAGGGGGCTTGGCTTTCTCCTTGATGCCACCTCTTCAATATAGCTTGTGGGCAATTTCTCCAGGCTGAAACCTTTACAGCCACTGAATGGCTTCCCATTTCACTGCAGAGATGTATGCCAGAGAAGATGATCGCATGCCATCATTTCCCTCCCACGCTTACACGAGAATCCTTGGGTCGAAAACTCCAATCACGGTCTGAGTTTAATGGCAGCAGGCAAGTCTATCCCCCAAATGACATCAAACACTGCAAGGTTAATGCTAAAATTCTAGGTTTAAGATTCTTCTGTAGAGGAAGAAAGTTTGAAGGGCTGTTTAGAAATATTTGCTGCTGTGAACGCACATGCGCACACAGACAGTAGCCCATCGTAAGTCTAATAAAAATGGGCCTCGGAGCCTTTAAGAATTGCTTACACCACCGAAAATGCTGCCTTAATTCCAGAACCATGGTGATTTTATGTGATCAGCCTTTCAGTGAGAACTAGAGAACTCACTGATGCCTCAGTAATACAGCCATGGAAGATGGCAATAATTTATCATCTCTGCAGTAGTTCAATCCCAGATGTACCATTTGCTAATTTATTTCCATATGCACCTGGCAGACAGATTAATCAGGCATCCATCCCTCTCTGAAACCTGGGTTGCACTTTACCCTTTTATCGGGGAAGAGGAAAAGAAGTGTACACAGCAAAACAAGAATTCCAGTTAAAAGGTGCTCTATCAAGTTTACTGCTGGCTAAAAAAAAAATGATAGTTTTTTTTTTTTTAAGGCACAGCAAAACCACTTTGCACATCAGCATGTATTACTGCTATCATTTGTAGAGGTGCTTTGAGCTAAAATCTCAGAAAAGAAATGGGATTAAGTGGGTGAGAATGAGGTCTACATGATGGTTCTTGGGTTAGGTACACCAACGTGGTTCTGGCTTGTGCCTGTTTGTTTCTCAGGCACCGGGGGGGAAATGAACCTCCTCATTAAAGGGATTGATGAAATGAGCCACTGCTACCAAATTATCATTGGAGATATCACTGTGAATACATCTTTAGCATTCCTGCTGGTGGCTTTCAGGGAATTGTTTCTATGGCCGCTGTTGATATTAATTAGATACCACTGCTACTGCTATCAAATGTTTGTTAGATGTATTTAGACTGGATGTTCTGAAGTGAACATTCTGTGCAAAATCTCTGATTCCTCTGCAAAAAAGAGAGAGAGATAATTTCAAACAAACAGCAGCTAATCAGCATTGAAAAGAGGTCACTGTCTGGAAGACCCCTCTTGGAATGCCAAGTACCAGGGAATGCTGTGGCGACGTACCTGCATTCCTGTCAGAGGGCATCCTCCTCCTCTCTCTGAATGCTTTCTCCTCCTTCATGTCCCCCTGAAATATTGTCGAAATGGGAATGTGTATTTAAACGTGGGAAGGAGAAAGAAAAAGGCCACATTCTCACCATATATTTAAAGCGCTATACTATACCAGCACTTTAAATAGATACAGCTGGACCATAAAGAAGGCTGATCGCCAAAGAATTGATGCATTTTTGCTGGAGGAGACTCTTGAGAGTCCCATGGACTGCAAGAAGATCAAACCTCTCCATTCTGAAGAAAATCAGCCCTGAGTGCCCAATGGAAGGACAGATCCTGAAGCTGAGGCTCCAATACTTTGGCCACCTCATGAGAAGAGAAGACTCCCTGGAAAAGACCCTGATGTTGGGAAAGATGGAGGGCACAAGGAGAAGGGGACGACAGAGGACAAGATGGTTGGATAGTGTTCTTGAAGCTACCAGCATGAGTTTGACCAAACTGCGGGAGGCAGTGGAAGACAGAAGTGCCTGGTGTGCTCTGGTCCATGGGGTCACGAAGAGTAGGACACGACTAAACAACAACAACAACAACAACAACCAGCACTTTAAAGCACAATGGTACCACTTTAAACAGTCATGGCTTCCCCCAGAGAATTCTGGGAGCTGTAGTTTGTTAACGGCGCTAAGAGTTGCTAGGAGGCCCTTATTCCCTCCACAGAGCTCCAATTGGCAGAATTCCCTGAGAAGAGTGATTGATTGTTAAACCACTCTCAGAACTGCAGCTCTGTGAGGAGAATTGAAGTTTCCTAATAACTCTTAGAACCCTTAACAAACTAAGCTCCCATAATTTTTAGGGGGAAGCCATGACTGTTTAAAGTGGTACTAAAGTGCTTTAAATGTATACTGTGAATGCAGCCTCCCTTTTAAGCTCAGCCCTAAATTAAGCCTGAGATCTGCTGGGCTGGAGGGGGTTTGGATAGGGCAGAGGCCTCCTTCCATTCAGCCTTCCATTGAAATACCAGTTCGAGCTCAAAGGGCCTTTGAGCACAGTGCTGACAATCCCCCAACATTCTCCAAACCAGGACAGAGCCTAGTCCTGCTTGGCGTGATCATGGCTGTGGCTGCCACATTCTTTGCTGTTGTTTTGGTAGTGGCGTTGGTACCACTCATATATACATATATACAGATATACTTCAGTAGTGGATGGGCAGCCAAATGGGCAGTAGTGAATGAAAGCCAAACTCATCTGTCATCTATGGAGACTGCGCACCATTTTAGGTTATCTTCCTAGAATATACGTCTGTGAAACCAGTACATTTCATAAACCTATGGACCAGGATGTTGCATTTTGGGTAACTTAAAAGAGTAGGCACCCCCCATGAATATCAGTTGTCTCATCCAGTATGTCTCTCTTGACCAGAAACAGCTCTCCAAGATCTTTGGCAGAGATAATTCTCCACAGCTATTTAGGGTTGCCATGTTTTGAAGAGCAAAAAAGAGGACGCTTTGATGACTCTGATTTTAAATACCCCTACTATATGTAGGGTATAGAAGCTGCAATATATTGCTGAGGGTGGCAGAGGAAAAAAGGAAGCAAGTCTTCAACCACCAGTTATGTCTATGTCCCATCCAGAAAGTATAGCCAAAGACATTTTGGCAAATGTAAAAAATTCACCCGGACAGAAATTTTACCCTTCAAAAAGAGGACATGTCCTGGAAAAAGAGGACACATGACAACCCTAAACCTGAACCTTTAAAATGAAAATGCTGGCTACTGAAACAGGTGACTTCTACATTAACCAATGAACTCTGGCCCATTCTTTGAACAAAGATTAAAATGGAGTGCGCTTCAATAGCTGAGATGCAATACAATAATACAATTTTATGTCAGCCCTGCTGAGGTCAAACAACCGGGACTCCACCAGCTTTGGGCCAATAGCAGCATAACGTTCTATATCTGCATCCTGCATATGAACAGTTATTGCCAAAATTGGTCATCCATGCAGCTTCCTCATAGATCATCCAGTGCACAGCAGCTATCTAGAAACTGAGCCTCGGCTCACGGGATCACTGATAAGTGCTGCATGAACAGCCCATTCCCATTAAACTCTTTCACATGTTTGCACATTTTAAAATGCAGGATTATTCATGACAAGAACCCTTCTACAGTTTGAAATTCTGAATATTCGTTTTAAAACCGTAACATGGGATCCTGATCATCTAAATCGCACCCTTGCATTGGTGCATCATTCTCTTTGCTCAAACACTCCTGACACATCACCCCACTTACTATGGTGCAACACTGCAGAAGTTACTCACAGCCAAGGTGCTGCATCAAAGGACAAGGACTGAAACATCCCCAAGTGGCTGATATAAGCAAACTTTACAAGCGACTGTGGAGCAAACTGTTACTGATCTGTTCGACTTAAGGATGTGGTTTTCAAACACTGTGTTCCATAGTGAGTTGGGAAGGGGTGGTTCTCAATGGAAAGATCACTAACGGAAGACAAGCTTAAATGAAAGACATGCATATCTTCTACCGACAATGTACGCTCCACTGGAGAGTGATGTGCCTCTCTTAGAGCCTACAAGCTAGGGAACCTGTGGCCTTCCAAACATTTTGGACTAAAAGTCCCATTATCCCTGACTCTTGGCCATGCTGGCTGGGGCTGATGGAAGTTCTATTTTGTAAGTAGGTTATAATAAGCAGAAAATGAAGAATGGCTCTGTTCACTGTGGTTTAGATAACAAAAGGTGGCAATTTTCCACCAAAAATTGAGAGGGAGTGTTCAGATGGGATTGTGCTAATCAGGAGCTCTTGTTTCAGCACTTCTGATCCATGCACTCTAGGTTTTCACTCCATATGGGTTCCCAGCAAGTCCCTGTAGTGGACAGATGCCAGTGTGAGAGGAATGGATGTGATGTTCTCTGCCTTCAACTGGCCTCAAGCTTAGAAACAGCCATGGATGGCAGGAGGCGCCTCTTCAGGAACCACCGTCTTCCTCCACTGCCAGATCTTCCATGCTGGAATGTCCTTTGCTGGACTCGTCAGACTCCTGGTGCAGCCCCTATTGTTTCCACACCACAGGAGCCAATGGGTGAAGCCACAGCAGTTTAAGGAAGGGTGCTAAGACAACAGCAGAGGGTGCTAAGACAACAGAGGGTGCTAAGCCAACAGCAGGACTGTACTGGCCTGCCTTCAGAAGGCCTCAGCACAGTGCTGAGACAACAGTTCTACCTTGCCTAGGTATGGAGGCTCCAGCCAACCCTTCACAGTGCCTGCCTGCCTTGTGTTTTTAAGGCCTTTGGAAAGTTATGTGAAATAGACTTACCATAAAGGTAAAGGGACCCCTGACCGTTAGGTCCAGTCACGGACGACTCTGGGGTTGCACACTCATCTCGCTCTATTGGCCGAGGGAGCCAGTGTTTGCCTGCAGACAGCTTCCGGGTCATGTGGCCAGCATGACTAAGCCGCTTCTGGCGAAACCAGAGCAGCGCATGGAAACGCCCTTTACCTTCCCGCCAGAGTGGTACCTATTTATCTACTTGCACTTTGACGTGCTTTCAAACTACTAGGTGGACAGGAGCAGGGACCAAACAACGGGAGCTCACCCCGTTGTGGGAATTCGAACCGCGACCTTCTGATCGGCAAGCCCTAGGCTCAGAATATACTTTTTCTTTAAAAATAATAAATGTTATGATCCCAGTAGTATTTTTCTGATTCTAGTCAGAGCATATACAGTAAATATTTGGATCTGTGGTGATTTGCACTAGAATAGTCAACTTGGTAAATCAGATGATTCAGGTGTTGGCATGTTTTTCTCTTGCTCGTTTCCTTATAAAAAGGCTGCATCTTCCCCAGAATTCCTATTTAACTAATGGACTACGGTCTAATGTAAGGCAAACTATTAGGCTAGTCACTAAAAGGCAAGCTACGGCTGCGTCAATTACTCAAATAAACCAAGGAGCTGAACTGTTTTTCCTTTGCGCTTTCCTGGCTGAGATTGAACAGATGCAAAAGTGAAAAGCTGGATCTGAATTTCCAAGGGCAAAAAGTCAACCATGGAGCTTGCTGTCAATGCAATGTAACCCCGCGTAATAGTTCTATGTTTAGCACAAGCCTGAAGTCCGGAAGTGCATGCAAAGTTTCAGGGCCTTAGGCCATATGCAAGGCTTAGAGGTGCAGGAAGGCTGCACAGTGCAAACTGTATGTGCTATACCTACATGTTCCCTTTTGAGGAATTAAGAAATCAAACTTTCCCCCCATAGTCTGTGTCCCAACAGTAAAATTATTAGGAGCTACTTCAACCACGCTCACTGGAATGACAGATCATGAAGCTGAGGCTCCAGTACTTTGGCCACCTCATGAGAAGAGAAGACTCCCTGGAAAAGACCCTGATGTTGGGAAAGATGGAGGGCACAAGGAGAAGGGGACGACATAGGACGAGATGGTTGGACAGTGTTCTCGAAGCTACAAACATGAGTCTGACCAAACTGCAGGAGGCAGTGGAAGACAGGAGTGCCTGGCGTGCTCTGGTCCAAGGGGTCACGAAGAGTCGGACACGACTAAATGACTAAACAACAACAGCAACTTCAACTACAGATCTGGCATCAGATGTGGAATGGAGCCATGTGACTCCACTGCCTGTCATGGTTCTGGAACCAGAAATGGAAAAGTCATCATTGGACTCTTCCTGAACCACTGTTCCTTCTTTAACTTTGAACTTGTGAACTATTCTTCCAACGGTGTCTCTAGGAACATTCAGTGCCTTCGCGATCTTTTTGTATCCTGCTCCTTGTTTGTGAAGGGTGATGATCTCTTCTTTTACCTTCTTGGACCATTCTCTTGACTTAGCCATTATTTCTAACATGCAGCCCAATTTGACACTCAGCAAACCCCTAGCCGGTTCAGGTATTTCATGTGTTTCAGCTCAGGCACACCTGGTGCAAGCAATGAGGCCCCTGACTAGTTGCATCAGGTGTGCTTGAGACAACAACTGTTGTATTTGTGCTGTTGTGAGGGATTCCGTTCAGGGGTTTAAATAACAGTGAGACTGAAGAAGCCAGGGTAAGTTGCAATTTCAGCTGAATTTGGGGAAACCACTTGAAGCATCCGTTGCGTTGAACTATTTCGATTGCTTTTGTTTGATTTGCTCATTGCAAACAACTGAAAGTCTGTAAATTTTGATAATAAACCCAATTTGCATTGGGGGTTGAATAATTTCAATTGCAACTGTGTATCCTCATCTATTGATAAGTAGCCACAACAGCTGACAAAACAGAAGAGCTTTAAAAAAAAAGGGTTAGAAAAAACATTTTAAAGAAGTTTAGAAGAGCTCCAAAACGACCTCTCCAGACCGAGTGAATGAGAGGGAAAATGGCAAATGCAATTTCATGTACACAGGCATAAAGGGCTGCACATTGGGGCAATGATAATAATAATAATAATAATAATAATAATAATAATAATACTGCCAGTATCATAATCATAATGCTGTTATAGGAATCTATGGTGCAGCTGCATTTAGAAAACTGTGTATAGTTCTGGTTGCCTCACCTCAAAAAGGATATTATAGAGTTGGATGGTTCACCCTCTCTGTTTATATACCAGTAGAACAGCATGGATGCAAAATCTGGAACTCTACTGGAGCTAGGAGCTAGCTTGGAAGGCTCTTCAAACACCATTTGGACTTAATTTTTGCAGGTGCTGGTGCCAACCATAAATGGTGGAAGCCATACACTGACGCTGGCTTACAAATAAAATGGCACTAACTGTACAGCAGACAACCTATACCAGAATGGGATAGAGATTAGAGTGACACTGAAACCTGCAACTTGCTAGACGCAAAGCAGAAGTTCAATAGGAATTGATGCGCCCTATTAAAAGTTGGAGGCATCCTCCCAATGCTGCAGGAGGACCTGGGAGAAATTGTGCCTCTGACTGGAATGATCCGGTTTAACACAGCACAGATAATCATTAACAGGGGTGTTGAGGTCTCCTATTTACGTTGCAGTGAATCTCAGCGTTCCTATATGCCAGTTCCTGCAATTCCAGATTTATTCGGGAAACCCCTGAAAATAATCACACATCAGCCACTATTGCATTCGGCATATACCTGAGGTTTTGGACATTCACTATATTTGCTTGGGATTGCCAACTTTCATAGGCTAACAAGGGGCACCATGTAGATTATGCCCTGTGCGTGTCTAAGGGAAGGGAGAACAGAAGCGGATTAGCAGTAGTGCTTAGAGCAAAGGAAGGGCTGTGGCTGAATAGCAGAGCATATGCTATGTATGCAGAAAGTCCCAGGTTCCATCGGAAAGACTCTTGCCTTAGACGCTAGTGATCAACTAACAATCAGTGCAGACCGTGTTGAGCTAGTTGGACCAAATGTGCGAGACAGTTCCCTTACATTCCATGCGAAGGGGAGGGAAGGAACCGTCAAGAGAGAGACCAGCCTGTTCCTTCTCCAACCACTTATTTATGGCTACTTCTTGGAAAATCAAAACAGTAAGTTAGCTGCATGGGTTTTGTATGGCACATCCTGACATTCAAAGAATCCATGCACATGGAACAGCAACACAACTCAATTTCACAGACTCTGCATTACAGTTAAAATCCACAGAGCTAAAACTTACTCTATCATTCATATAAATTTGAGAATTTCCTTGCCTGAAATCACACACAGTTAGCAGTTAACAGTTTTCCCCTGGGGAGGGGGAAGGGAGTAGCAGCAAAATAATTTTAAAAATCAGGATTGCCTAATGCCTAGACTCACAATTTACAAAAGCATTCAAGGATGACGAGGCTCCAAATCTCCCCAAATTAAGCCAGCGATCAGGCAGACAGCTATCGTTCTAACCTGCAGACAGCTTTGCGATGGAAACATCCACAATATCAACCGCGAAGTCTGAAGTCTCTCAACATTCTGCAGCCAACCCCTATTGTGCTACAACAAATTTGCAATCTCTGTCTACACAGTTAAAAGGGGAGCGAGAGGCGGAAAGGAACACCCTCTGCAACCTTGCCGTGACCACATGCTTCTTAAACATCTCATTCCGCAGCTATTGCCCTCGTCTGCATTCAGCCACATTCACTCCAATTTGATCGTTTTTGCCCGAATCAATGCAGACTTCTCAACAGCCTCCTGCAACTTTCAACTCTGACCGTGCCGTTTGCAGGGCCCAAGCGGAATTGCAAGGATCCGGGGGCTGTTTCCCTGAGACGAGCTTGCACAAAATTAACCTTAAGACATTTGAATCTAGAGCTTAAGATTGGTATATAGGAGAGAGAGAAAAAATTCTTTCACACTTACTTAAGATAGTGTATGTGCTTCTTTGCCCACTGATGCGATATCAGAAACCTGCAAGCTACTATTTCTGCAACTGTGTCACTGTAGATAGTCTGAAACATGTACGTAGCTGTTGCCATGGAAACAAACACAGCTAGGGTAGAGAGCGAAGCTGTGTTAATTCCTTCAGCCATGAACCCCAGGGGAACACTAACATTCATCTTCATTCTCCTTTTGTCTCTGACTGCTTTCATTCTTCCCACCCCACCCCCCCTTCATCTTATCAAATGCACTATATAGATATATGGATATGGCAACACCTGCAGGTACACATTGACTGAACAAGGCAAGCCTCAGGCGTTAAACCAAGAGGCAGAAGGGCTGTCCTCTTACACCTTGCCAAAACTTCACTTTGGAGGATGCTGAAAACAACTTCACTTTCTGCAGGGGACCAAAGACTAAATGCGCACCAATTTTATTTTATGGGTTGCAAAGAAATACGCCCGACCTAACTGGGGCTCCTGAGATGCACAAATGGGGCAGGGAAAGTGGGAAAGCGGCAGGTTCCATTCCATATTTAAAATTTGCATTTATATGCTGCCCTTCCCTTCAAGGAAATCAAATTGGGGTCCACAGATCTCCCCCATCTTCAATTTTATGCTCAGGAAAACTCTGCAAGGTATGTTAGGCTGAGAGGCGGTGACTGCTCCCAGGTCACCTAGGGAGCTTCAAGGCTGAGTTGAGCTTGGGTCTCTCTAGCTCTGATCCAGCACCAACACTGGGGTTGCAAATTCTAGGTCCTCCTGATGTGGCTGGGCACCAACTCCCATCAGTCCCAGACAGCAGTAGACTGAAAGAATGAATGAATCAATCAGTCAATCAATCAATCAATCAATCAATCAATCAATCAGATTGCTTAACAGTTTCCTGGTAGCTCTGTTGATGAGCCATAGGTAAAGGTAAAGGGACCCCTGACCATTAGGTCCAGTCGTGGCCGACTCTGTTTTTTTTTTTTTTAAAAAAAATAATATTTATTAAATTTTCAACAAGAAAAAAGTTACAAAAATAGTAAAAAAAAAGAATACAGAAAATACAAAAACCAGAAAAGTAAAAATAGTAAAGAAAAGTAAAAACAGTTAAAAATAAATCCCTCTTTCTATTTTCTTACCACTCATTTACTTATTTTCATGACTTCCTCACACCTCCCTTTTTTGTATTCCATTTAATAGTTAGTTCAGCAAATCCATACCCTCTTTGTTTACCCTTAATTTCTTATCTTCACATATTATAACTTCGAATTTTCATCTAATATCAATCCATTTTTACATATTCCTTTTGCCTTATTGCTAAAACCACTTCATTTCATTCCAACATCATTAACATTCAATAATTTTGCAGTGTTTCTGTAAATAGTCTTTAAATTTCTTCCAGTCTTCTTCCACCAACTCTTCTCCCTGGTCTCAGATTCTGCCAGTCATTTCCGCCAATTCCATATAGTCCATTACTTTCATCTGCCATTCTTCCAAGGTGGGTAGATCTTGTGTCTTCCAATACTTTGCGATGAGTATTCTTGCTGCTGCTGTAGCATACATGAAGAAAGTTCTATCCTTCTTTGGCACCAATTGGCCAACCATGCCCAGGAGAAAGGCCTCTGGTTTCTTCAGGAAGGTGTATTTAAATACCTTTTTCATTTCATTATAGATCATCTCCCAGAAAGCCTTAATCTTTGGGCACGTCCACCAAAGGTGAAAGAATGTACCTTCAGTCTCTTTACATTTCCAGTGGGCGACTCTGGGGTTGCGGCGCTCATCTCTCTTTACAGGCCGAGGGAGCCGGCGTACAGCTTCCGGGTCATGTGGCCAGCATGACTAAGCCGCTTCTGATGAACCAGAGCAGCGCATGGAAACGCCGTTTACCTTCCCGCCGGAGTGGTACCTATTGATCTACTTGCATTTTGACGTGCTTTTGAACTGCTAGGTTGGCAGGAGCAGGGACCGAGCAACGGGAGCTCACCCTGTTGTGGGGATTTGAAGTGCCAACCTTCTGATTGGCAAGTCCTAGGCTCTGTGGTTTAACCCACAGTGCCACTCGCGTCCCTGATGAGCCATAGCATGCACAAAAATATATTAGTGTCACTCAAATTTCTCATATTTTGGTTTGGTGATGTAGAATCAAACTAGAAACACTTGGTCTAGCCACCCGGTTTGCCTCTGAGAAGTCTGCAAAAGAAACCTGAAGCCAATAATCTCATCTTGTAGCTCTCAGCAGCTGATATTATTCAGTGACATAACTGTCTGTGAACCTGGAAGCTGATTATGGCAATCATGGCAGCAACCATCCATTGCAAGACATTCTGCATGGGCAACTGTTTAACCTTGAAAAGGAAGCATTCTACAGCTGCTGTTGCCCATACTATGCGTGCAGAGAAGGCAAAAGCGTATCTCCCTCTGTAACTTTTGGGTTCTTATTTCTGTGCTAGTATAACAAAGGATAACACCCAGAATGATGGGTATATTGCGCTTTGATACCATACCTCAGGGGATGCAGGCGGCACTGTGGGTTAAACCACAGAGCCTAGGACTTGCTGATCAGAAGGTTCGAATCCCCGCGACGGGGTGAGCTCCCGTTGCTCAGTCCCAGCTTCTGCCAACCTAGCAGTTCAAAAGCACGTCAAAGTGCAAGTGGATAAATAGGTACCGCTCCGGCGGGAAGGTTTCCGTGCGCTGCTCTGGTTCGCCAGAAGTGGCTTAGTCATGCTGGCCACATGACCCGGAAGCTGCACACCGGCTCCCTCGGCCAATAAAGTGAGATGAGCGCCGCAACCCCAGAGTCGGCCACGACTGGACCTAATGGTCAGGGGTCCCTTTACTTTTACCATACCTCAGGGGTGGCTGATGTGGTGCCCTCCAGATGTGTCCTCTCAAAGGAGTCAATTCTCCCATCCCAATGAAATCGAGAGGATCTTAGCAATATGAATTAACAAAATAGGTCCTAACTGTCAAAAGCTTAAGCCATGATCTCTTTACTCGTTGGGGCATCTGGATGAAAATAGCTTGACTGAGGAGTGATGGTGGATCCCTGCTCTTCATTCTGGCTTTCCCAACCCAGTGGCTTCCGAATATTTTGGACTCCTAACCCCCACCATTCTTGACCAGCATGGCCAATGACCAGGGATGATGGGAGATGTAGTCCCAAATACCTGAAGAGCACCAGGCTGGAGAAGACAGGTCTAACACTATACTGTGTTAACCTCCACATTCTCAACCCTCCCCTCAATAAATGCTGCAGTTTATCAGACAAGGTGAAACCAGACCCATTCATCATAGGATAAATACAATCTTTTATCACTTTGATGGTCATAAAATAAGTGGGACTGCTCTAAACCACAGACAAAAATAAAGATTTAAGATTCAGTAACCGAAGCGAAAGACTACTCAAAAATACTCACGTTGGAAGACACTCTGTTGGGCTACAAGCATTACAATGTGACTGTGAACAGGCTTCATCTCCAGAATCCTTGTCATGTTTTGCCAACAGAGATCTCTTACCTGCTTCCAAATGAATAGGCATCAAGGACTCTGTGCCACAGACACACATGCAATTTTAATGAGAGCACTCAAGAACTAAGAGGAGCAGCAGATTGAAGGTGCCTGACTTTGCTCCCCAAAATTATATGTTTTATTGAACCTGCCCTCAATCCCTTTCTGCAAGGTGTTCTTCATGGTCCTAAAGGACCAACATGGAAACAGCGTAGAACTCTGGGCAGATTTTAGGACAAAGCTATAGAAGAGGAGTTCCTAATCTATGGCTCATGGCCCACTGTTTCATTCAATAATAATAATAATAATAATAATAATAATAATAATAAATTTTATTTATATCCCACCCTCTCCAGCCGAAGCCGGGCTCAGGGCTGCTGAATGTTCTGAGGTGTGTTTGAGGATTTGTGGCATATTCATGTTGAATTTTAATTGTATTCTTATTGTTTCTCTTGTTTCTTATATTTTATTACAATTTGAATTCCATAGAACGTATAAGATTTCTTAATCTATAAGTAAGAAAAGAAGCAATTGGAATACAATTAAAAATCATGCAGCATATTACCGCGAGAGAGTGAAAATTAAGCGGCCTGCCAAGACCCTCAGCAATTTTCAGGTGGTCCATGGGGGGAAAGAGTTCAGAAACTACTGGAAGCCAGGAGTAAAATCTGAAAGCAGGGGCTAGAAACTGCTGAGGAGGCAAGTATGGGAGGAAGCCTGGAGATTGCAAAAACAAAACAAATCAAGGTGTTGCTAAGGTTTGACATGTATGTGACAGAGCCACACGGGAGATGCCTTTTCATTAACTGATCCTAAGTGACTTCAGCAACAACTGGATGGTGGGATGAAATGAGCACGGACAAAGATGTGGTTTCTTCCCACATTAACATTGCCTGGCCCCAGAAAAGCCAATGCCAGCATGGGCAGGTATCAGGTCATTCACCAGTCACATAGTTCCTCTAGCCCAGAAGAGTGGGGAGGGACCTTTGCCTCTCCACATGGACTCCAACTCCCATCTACCTCAGCCAACATAGCCAACCATCTGGGATGATGAGAGTTGTATTCCCCCCAAAAATCTGGAGAGGCAGAGGTTCCTCACCCTTACCCTAGTGAGATGTTCCCAGACTATCAATGGACTAAACAACTGGAAAGTAACTCCCACCTCGCTGCAGGCAATATATGACTTAATCATTCCTACAAAAAGGCTGGATCAGGCAAGTGTGATAGCAAGAAGCACATCTTGAAGGTGGTGGGGACAGGGAGGACACTGAGATGCTCTTGGCGTTATTTGATCTGTTTGTTTGTTTGTTTATTCAATTATTTAATAAATTCTTTATAGCCTGCCTTTTGGCCCCTCAAGGAGCCTTCAAGTCAACTTACAATATCATTTAAAAAAAGGGGTGAGACATAGTTCAGGGGTGCAGCATGAAAAAGGTCCCAGGTTCATTCCCCAGCATCTTCCAGGTAGGGGCTGGGGAAAGGCTCTTGGCTGAAACCTTAGGAAGCTGCTGCCAGTCAGTGTAGACAATACTGAGATAGATGGGCCAATGGTTTGAATTGGTGTAAGGCAACTTTCGGTGTTCCAAGGATGCCTCTCAAGTCACAAATTAGCCACAAGCCCTGACACCACTGTGCCCATCTCAATCGACAAACTATGGACCACGGACTGCAGCATTCTGGGCTATGCCACTGTCACATCTGATCACTGTCTCATTTACATTTCCTTCTAAAATGCTCATTTCTAAAAGCACTCCCTCTCTCTCTCTTTTTTAAAAATTTTATTGATACACAAGAAAAAAGAAAAAACACAAATACCAAGTTACACAAGTAATAACCATAGACACATAATTTTCTTAACAAACAATAAAACATAACTTGGTCTTAACACTAAAGACCCAACCTCCCGTCTATTCCATATTTCGATTTCATATTACTTATTGCCAATACACACTTTTATCATAATTAAACTTTTTCTTAATATATCTAATTTCTTATATCTGCCTTGCAACTATTACTCCCTCTCTCAAAATGCACAGACGTAGTTCTTTCTTGAGCCAAGAACTGCTTTGGAACACTCGGTAAGAGCAAAAGTTGCTGGAGAGGCAAGCATCTTCGCTGACCTGTTTTCAACACCTCTCTAAAACCTTTTCTGTTTAGGCAAGTCTTCCCAGACACGTAGTTTCTCTATGCATATCATTTTTCCAAAAAGTTGATCTTAATCTTTAACTGGATAATTGCATGGCATCTACTTGTTTTTAAAAACTGTTGCTTTTACTGGAATTCTCTTCTGAGTGGTTTATATTATTTTATGTAAATATGTATTATTTACACACACACACACACACACACACACACACACACACACACAAATATATATTATTTATATATATTATATTATTTTATGTCAATAGTCTGTTTCCTTTAATCAAGCAGTATATAAATATTGTTAAAGAAATAAGTAAATCCCAATCTGCATACTACAGTCTGGAAAATAGTGGATTAGGTCAGTTCATACTGGAATCTGCAAAGATAAAAATGCTCAAATATCAGTAACTCCCACCAGGTTTTTGTGTTTGTGTGTTTTAGAAGAATTCACCCCTGGGAAAGCCCATCCTCCAGAAATCCTTCTCTCTTACCAATCAAATAATATGGACAGCAAGAACGATTTATTTGCCACTTCCCATCCACCCCAGCTTTGTTACAATAACAATGGCAGATCATTTGATTCCAATTAAACTTCCAGATAATGATTCATATCAGACTGAACTGTGTTTAATTTTGGTTCATTATCATCACACATTTGACATGTGCTTTCGAGGGATTTTTATAATCCGCTTTCCATCTGCAGACTTCACAGCCCGCCTCCTACAACACTTGCTGCTCTAAGCAATACACAGAGAGAAATCTCTCTCAGCATTTTTTATTTTATTTTTTAGTGCCTGAGAAAAATATACCAGGAACTTTCAAAATATTTACATCAGCAACAAGAAGGTAGAGGAAATTCTGCTTCTATTCGGCAGGCCAACTGGCAAGATGAAGAATTGATACAGACAATGAAACAGCATACAGTCTTAGAAAAGGCTTTGGTTACACCAAATGCAAAGCACTTCTTAACTATTTCCACCTTTGACTATTCATGGAGCTGAGTATATAGATGCCTACCACCATTTCCCACATGAAACCTCTGGCATAATTACGAACACCCCCGATATTCTCCAAGGATAAGAACATAAGAAGAGTCATGCTGGATCAGGCCAAAGGCCCATCTAGTTCAGCATCCTCCTCTTGGAGTGACCAACCAGATACCTGTGGGAAGACAGAACTTGTTCTCCCCAGCAGATGGTATTCAGTACCATATCATTTCTGATACAGGGTTGAAGTAGCTTCAGGATAAGTATTTTTAGGTTGCACGCTATGGCGACCTGGAAGTAACGGAGCCCATTACTTCCGGGTTTCGCTGCACAGACGGTCAAAATGATGTCATGAGCATGCGCAGAAGCGGCGAATCGCGACCCGCGCAGACGCACAGATGCGGGTTGCGTTCGCTTCTGGATGCGAACGGCGCTCCGGAACGGATCCCGTTCACACCCAAAGGTACCACTGTACTGTAGGCACATACCCTCCAACATTTCTCCAATGAAAATAGGGATACCCTATTCAATAATAACATCATCATCATCACCATCATTTTATTATTTATACCCCGCCCACCTGACTTGGTTGCCCCAGTCAATCTGGGTGGCTTCCGACATATGTAAAAACATAAAAAAATAAACATTTTAAAATAAAAACTTCCCCATACAAGGGCTGCCTCCAGATGTCTTCTACAGGTTGTATAGTGACTTATCTCCTTGGCTTGGGGGGGGTCTCATAACGCCATACCCTCCAACATTTCTCCGATGAAAATAAGGACGCCCTAAGGAAAAGCGGGACATTCCGGGACCAAATCAGAAACCAGGACGGCTTCTATAAATCCAGGACTGCCCCTGGAAAGCAGGGACAATTGGAGGGTCTGTGTGCAGAGCCCTGATGACTAATACCTATTGATGGTTTTAACTCCATGAATTTGTCTAGTCCCCTTTAAAGCTGTTCAAGTTGGTGGCCATCACTGCATCTTACGGCATCCAATAATTCATTCTGTGAGAAACTACTTCCTTTTGTCCGTCCCGAATCTCCTGCTATCCAGCTTCATGAGAAGACCCACAGTTTCTAGGATTATGAGAGAAAACCTTTCTTCATATCATGTATGTCTCCATCACGTCCTTCTCATTTGTATTCCCCCCCCAACTGAAAAGCCGCACCCATCACCGAATGGGTGAAGGTTGCTCTCTTTCTGCTATGTGCTGTATTTATTCACTTTGCGATGGCTTGTCCCAAACTGGCTTCTGGATATGGGTTACATGGATTTGGTCAGGACATTGACACATCAGGTCAAATATTCTCTACTCTGGTTGGCAGGACCCCCCAGGGCCTCCAGAAGATGCCTGAACCTACCCCACCATTTAACTTGAAATTCCAGCTTGGCATGCCAAAGGTTCTCAGGTTCAGTTCCCAGGATCTCCAGGTAAGCCTGGGAGAGACAAAATCCCCGAGAGCCACTGCCAGTCAAAGAAGATGATCTTGAATTTGATGGACCAATTGCTTGACTGTATAAGGCAGCTTCCTGTGTTCCTATGTCCAAAGCACATGCTGTACCCCTTGGTTATGACCCTTGCCCTAGTTTTAGTTAGGGTCAATAAGCAGACCGTAACCGTTTTTGTATTTTAAAGCTTAAGCATTTTAACACTGAAATATACTCAGTGTAGAGAGTGGATTTCATGCTCTTTATTCAGCTCATAGTGGTGAGGAGGAATGAAAGCTTCCCCAAAGTATCTGCTTTATATACATTATTTACACAATGGGCCACACGTGATTGGCTAATTCCGGGATTCTCCTGTAGGCCAATCAGGTTGTGGATTCACTTCTATCTGGAGTTGGATTGGGTGGCTCCTGCAGACCAATCATACTGCTGCATTGTTCTAGGACCAATCAGACTGCTGCATTCTGAATCCTATTGTTCTAGGACCAATCAGACTGCTGCATTTTGGATCCTATTCAGCTCAGTACATAACAAACACATTAGATCTCACAGCAGACCTGGTTGCAAATATTACAAAATAGGTGCAAGTCAAACCCATTGAGCAACGTTTCCTATCTGGATGGGAAATTATGGGAGAGAAAGGAAGCCCATGTACCTCCATGCATGCTGCGAACTTTATTATTTTTTAAAGGCATACCCAAAATCTCTCCCAGAAGCAAAACAGATGCAGTGATTTTCCAGGGATAATTTGCCAAGAGCTCTTCTACTCTGGGCTTAATTTCAGTGACAGAGAGGGAGACAGATACAGAGATGCTGGGACTTGAGACTGATTTAAACACATGCCCTTTGAACATTCACCTGAAACACTGAAGCAGGTGTCAGAAATCAGAAGTGTGACAAGCTGCTAGGGGTGATGTTGATATGATGTTGAGAAAACTCCTGAGCTCATTGGCAGAGCTTGTGCCCTGCAAGCAGGAAGTTCTGGGTTCATCCCCCTGCATCTCCGGATAGGCTGGGAATGTCCCTTGTCTGAATTCATTGGAGCTGCTGCCAGTCATCTACTGAGATAGATGGACCAATGGTCTGACTCCATATAAGATACAGTAATGTTGTATGGTCCACAGATTTAGCTTACGAAGGATAACAGGAGGCAAACACATAAGTATACGTTCAGAAACAAATTCGAGAAAGCATGTATTTAGGCAAAATGGCTGGGAATATATAAATGCATATTTGGATCACATCTGCTCTCTAGATCTGACTCTCCCAATCCTATTGTCTGGCTCTGTTTCTGAAAAGGTATCAAGCCAATTCTCAAGTCCCCATGACTCAGGTTTGCTATTGCGATTTCCAGCAACGGTGCTTTTTTGTGCACCTTTGTGGTCTTATTCTTGGACGCCGATGAATCACCCTGATCTTTTATACTCATGGGTGAAATAGGTATTGAAAACTAAAAATACATTTACTATGCAATATGAAACAAATATCTGCTGACAGCTTACTATGGTGATCTAAAAGCACGGAGAAAAATGAACAACTGGAGGGAGAGTGATGGAGGCAAAGATCAGATTTTGATGGAATGCAGTTTTATATTACTTGAAATTCCTGTGATTGCTGGGGGAAAAAAACCCCCACAGTGGTTCATAAACATGAAACAAGAGGATCCATAATAGGCTCAATGCCAGGCAGATCTTGAAGGACAAGTGGGCAACTGGAGTAAATATACTGGATGACTCAGTTCCAACAAAGCCACATGCTTCAGGCATCCCCAGGTAATCCAGTCTGGAGGAAATTTATTTGCCTGCCTTTCAGAGACATCTAGCAAATCTCCCACCCCCCTGGAGTATGTAAGATGTTTGGCATGTTAAAAATGAGTAAAAAATTGCAGGATGAGACCCTCACAATTAATATGCATGGTCTCGAGTTGTGAGAAAGCAAAATATGAATCCTTATCCGACACGCTCAAAGGCTCAAAATCTTAATGAGTGGCAAAACGATATAATTAAACCTGAGATTCCTGGCTCGGAGACAACACAGAACTATTACAGAGATGCCAGATTGTGTGGTAATGGGTTCCTAGGGCTCCTGGTATCTTAAGTGCATTTAAAAGATTGCAACTGTTAAAGCCCAATTGCCAGTGGGATGCAAAAGCAGGTGTGCTCCTCCGTTAAAGAGGAGTCTGGGAAGAGGCAGCTCAAGCTGAATAGGCAAAGGGGCTCTCTCAATTTGACTGGGGCTTACGGTTCCCAATTAAAGATCTCCCACAATGACAAATAAAAAGCAGTCTGTTCTAGGCTGAGGAAAGGCCAATTCATTGGGAGGCAGCCTAGACATGGCCGGTGGCAACTGCGTGTTAAACCCAGCTTTTATCTGAACAGCAAAAGGAGTGCATGGCCACTGCTTACATGCCCACAGTTCTTTGTATTTCCCACTTTGCTGCAGGATTTAGGAGCTAGGAAAGGGGGTGGGATTTGGTTTGGTTCACATGTGCTAATCTGCACTTCTCATAACAGTACCCAAGCCAAAGCAAAAAACAAAAAACTGCTAACCTTTGAACTTTGCACTTCTCCGAAATTTGTAATGAAGGTCTCCAGCAGCAGCAACAAAATATATTCTACACACACAAACGCACACACACAGCCTTTTTGCCTGCCAAGGACTCAAGGTGGCTGAATGGTGGCATCTGTCTGTCTTGGGAGACAATGGAAGAATGTGTTTTTGGAGACTTACAGCGCCTGCTGTGGCCGCAGAGACCAATGTGGCAGACATAGCTTTTATTGCAGGTGGGGCAGATGAAGGCACCTGGTTTTGTTGCTGCAGGTGCACCATGGTGTTTCTTCTCTCTGAGCTCCTCCCAGCAGTCGTTCCTCCTCTGCTGCGAATACTCAACCTTACTGTCTGTTTGTCCCTGGGCACTGCAGTCATCTGCAAGGGATTCCCACACAGCGGGGTTAAAGTTGCCAGCCTTGATGTCATGTTTGCAGACATCCTTGTAAGGCAGAGATGGTCTGCCAACAGGCCTGATGTCTGAAGCCTTGGAAAGCTCATCCTTGGGATCCTGCCATCTTCCATTCTGTGTACATGACCAAGCCAGATAAAATAAGAACAGCTAAAAACATAGGGGTTGTGTGGAAACCAATAATTAAAAAACAATTAAACAGTAATAGAATTATAACCACACACACACACACAATTAAAAGCTTACGGAAAATCACAACAAAAACAGCAGAGCACCGGTCTCCCCATTAAAAGGAGTCAGTTCCCAAAAGCCTGTTGGAACAAAAAGGTTTTCTCTTGCCAGCGGAAGGACAGCAAGGAGGGAGCCAGTCTAACTTCTCTAGGGAAGGGCTTTCAAAGTCCGGGAGCAGCCACCGAAAAGGCCATGGGGGCAGCATATAGAAAAATGCATATATTAAAGAAAACACATTCCATTGCAGAAAACAGTCTGCAAAAATACATGCTTTAGACAAAACTGCATTAAAAATGTGTATATATTAGGAGAAACGAACAGCAAAATGCTGATGAATTTTCACTAGCTAGGAAAAGAAAAACCAAGCAAAAACTGATATGGAACTGCACTGAAGATTGGCCAAATGAGAAACTGAGAGAAACCGAACTTGACAGATTCTTCCACCCTTGGGGCAAGAGTCCAAGGCATCATTCAACAGTATGAGCAGAAAGGTCCCCCAATAAGAAGCACTGTCTTAGCACACTTTGAAGTACTGCACATTATAAAAAAGGGAGGCCTCTATGATCATTAAGTTCAGAGTTTAAAACTACCTAACTGGTTTTGTTTTGGAATCAGTTGTCTCCAGCTGTTCCCTTATAAACTAAATAGCTAGTTAAAAAAACACCACTTCATTTTAAAGAAGGCTTTGGGTTTGCAGATGGCTGTTTTATTGTATTGATTTTAATTTGCTGATTTGGAATAGTTTTTACTGCTATGGTTGAAATATTGTGGGGCTTATTTTTTTACAGTTGTTTTTAATGTTTCATTCATTTAGAATATGTATGTATGCACACACACACACACACACACACACACACTCTTAATAAAATATCTACACACATCAATTAATCTAAGATAATCAATAATACACAGATAAAAACCAGGATTTAAAGAACAAATGCACATACAGTGGTACCTCGGGTTACGAACTTAATTCGTTCTGGAGGTCCGTTCTTAAACTGAAACTCTTCTTAACCTGAAGCACCACTTTAGCTAATGGGGCCTCCTGCTGCTGCCGCGCCGCTGGAGCACGATTTCTGTTCTCATCCTGAAGCAAAGTTCTTAACCTAAGGTACTATTTCTGGGTTAGAGGAGTCTGTAACCTGAAGCGTATGTAACCTGAAGTGTATGTAACCCGAGGTTCCACTGTAATTATAATCTATGTCTGGATAAGTTTGCTGAAATAAAAGTTTTGACTGGCATCTAAAAAAGTATAGCAAGGGTGCCTGTCTAACATTAATTTTCAAAAATATTTTTGTAACCTATATTTTAAATTGTTAAATCACCATTTGATTTTGCTAGCTTTTAATCAAGCAAGGGGTGATGTCCCTCCAAAAGACATTCCAGGGATAGTCCCGGATTTACAGAAGCAATCCTGCTTTCTGATTTCATCCTGGAACGTCCCGCTTTTCCTTAGGACATCCCTATTTTCATTGGAGAAATGTTGGAGGGTATGGAGTTATGCAGCCCCCAAGCCAAGTAGTTAAGTAACTATACAACCTTTAGAATACATCTGAAGTATATGAACTATTTGAAGAGCAACTGTAATCAACAAATTACGCTAGTAGGACTACAAGAAGTTTTGTAAGGAGAAATATATGAAACATTGCAAAGTAGAGAAAGAATAGAGATATTAGTTATGAGATTTAAATGTAATAGTGAAAGTAAGGAATGTATATTAAGTGAATAGATTGGAAAGTTTTCAGATATGATTGATGGAAGTAAAAAAAATGGTATAAGATATGAAAGTATGTTAATTATTGTTGAAAATGATATGTTGAAAAACTAATAAAAATTTATATAAAAGAATACATCTGAAGAATATGTGGGGAAGTTTTAAATGTTTAAAGTTTTATTATGTTTTTATATATGTTGGAGTGGCTGGGGCAACCCAGTCAGATGGGCTGGGTAGAAATATTAAAAAATATATTATTATTATCATTAGTAGTAGTAGTAGTACTATAGTAGTATTGTTGTGGTAGTTGTTGAATAGGGCATTCCTATTTTCATCAGATAAATGTATACAATGGCATCTTCCTAACTCATGCTTTGTTCAGATCAGATCACATGCAAGACAACCCAAGATGAATATGGAATTTAATATCCACTGATAAGGAATCTAGTCTCCAAGACTCCCAACTCTCTCTTGTCAAGATGTAGGAAAGGAGCTTCTAATAGTTAAAGAAACTGCAAGTGGTCCAGTCTTCTAGTTCTTCTATGAGGCCACATAGACCGGTCTCAGTTCGCAGTTTCTAAACACAGCAAGTGTCCAATGGCCACAACCCCTTGCCTTGTGAGACTGTGTAAAAATATCCAAGTCTGTACAGTATGCTAGGTATACTTCTCTAAGCAGCAGTGGTGTCAGCTCCCGATGTTGTTTGCTTCCAAAACAAACAATTTAAACCCTCCCAAGCCTGACTGCATGTGGGTCTTGCTGACACAGATCTTGGGATTATGGGCCTCATAAACAGCAAGTAATTCATTTCTCTGTTTTATGTAGGCAGGATTACCAGCCAATCTAATCTGAGCTGGAGGACAAATTCCTTCTCAATCCACGGTATACAGTGCTTGTGTCCCAAACTCAGATGGAACATTAGAAGCTGTCTTATAATAACAGGACAGATTGTTTTTCTATCTCACCCTATATTTTCTATGACTCTGGTGACTAGCAGAAGCTCTCCAGCATCCCAGGCAAGAGAGGTATTTCACACTGTCAGCTACAGAATCCTTTAAAACACACACACACACCCTGGCGATGCCAAGGATTAAAAGTGGAACCTTCTGTGTCTAAAGCATGGGCTCCAAGTATGAACAATGGTCCCTATGGTTCCTATCCCAGAGCAAACACTGCCTCTAAGTATCTTACAGAAGCATTTTCTTTATCCTTTTAGCACAGTTTCACTACCTTCAATATTCTGTCTCCATTCACAATCTTCTTTCTAGTGATGAAAACAGATTCCGTCATCAGGTTGAAGCTTCCATAACATTGTACGATTCTCTGAATTTATTTTCCCTCCATAGTCCTAAGTGTTTTTCTTGTAGCCATCCACTTGCAACCACCACTTCGACAGTGCTTCAGATAAATAAACAGGAACATAGGGCAGGGATGGCTAACTTATGATGCTGCTAGATTACAACTCCCATCATCCCTGACTACTGGTCATGCTCTGTGGGCCTGATGTGGTTTGAGCACAACAATCATAACCGAAGGGCCACAGGTTAGCCATCCCTAATGTAGGGTGTAGTGGATAAACCACTCCTTTCCCTGATAAAAGAGCAGTTTAAACTACCGCCTTCAGCATGTTTAATGTTTTATTGTGTTTTTATATATGTTGGAAGCTGCCCAGAGTGGCTGGGGCAACCCAGTCAGATGGGATGGGAATAATAATAATAGTAGTAATAATAATAATAATAATAACAATAATAATAATAATAAGTATCCTAGTTTTAATGTATATGTTATTCTTTCTTTCTTTTTTGGTTAAAAGTAGCTTTGAATGACTTTTTGTAATAAAAGCAACGAATTAGTTTAATTAATTGGTTAACAACAGAGCACATATTTTGCAAGCAGAAAGCCCTGAGTTCAATTTATGGTATCTCCCCTAGGAGGGCTGGAGAAGAATCCTGTCTGACACACTTTCGGCTCCACTCCACAGGAAGGGACCACAGTAGGGTTGCCATACATCCGGAATTTCCCAGACATAGCTGTCATTCAGTCCTAGTAAAAAGCGGTCTGAGAGGAAATCGCTGAAATGTCTGGGAAAATCTAGGTGTATGGCAGCCCATGTTTTGAGCATAGCTCAAAAACTCATTTTCGGAGGAAAGCTCTTTTTTGTGTCCGGATTTTCACTTTTTGAAATATGGCAACCCTAGACAACAGGTATTTTATCAGTGAAGACAATACCGAGCTAGATGAGCTAGCAGTCTGATTCAGTATAAGGCAGCTGTGTAATTAAAGACATAAAAACAAATAAATGCACTGGTTCATTTTCTTCAGCTGAACATAGTGCAATCAAGGCCATTGGTGATTGTGTGCAATTAATTCAAATATTTCTTTCTGCTCCATTCATACATTCCTTCCCCCCTCTGGCATTTTCATTAACCTCTCCCACCCACACACCCCTTTTTTTATTGAGGAAACAACAAGTGAACAATGACAACAGGAGAACAGATGCAAAAAGGTAAAGCTGCTGGCCTTTGCATTATTGTGGCAATTTTCTTTCATGCTTCTGTCTGAATTGTTACAGAAGGGCAGGAAATCACTGATGCCTAATAATTTATTTAGTAAAAATGTGGGTGTTTCTTTTAGCTTAAGGGATATCCCAGCAGGAAAGCTACTGTAAGGATCTATCCTTTGATATATCAAAACCAGAATAGACCTCAGGACCGCTATTACAGAGGATACGCTCTGCAAATGCCAAAGCCCTGAAGGATAGTTGTTTCAGGGCCAAACGGTATTTATCTCCAGCATTTATAGGCTCTCCTGTAAATAAAAAGCCCTCAGGGTGGCTTATGAAAGAAGCTGAAAATTCAGTAACTATTGTAGGGGATGGGCCATAGACAGCAGTCAAGAGGTGACCCGTGAACCAAAAGCCACACAACCGAAGTATGATCCTGGAGGCAGACTTGCAGAGCTAGCCAAGGATACATCAATACTCTGAATATCAGGATAACCGCGTTGCCCAAGCAAGAATCAGGCAGAACAGGAAGTCGTTTATACTCCTTCCTGTTCAGAAGAACCGACGACCAGCCTGAGTGGGCGGAGTAGGGACTTTAGTGAGAAGGCTGCTATGTGCAGCTCAGTGGTTCACCACATAGATCCAGTAGGTCCTGACAAGGCTAACTAGAACTGACTCCTTCTGTAGAGAAGCAGCTGCCCCTTTGCCTTCCATGTTTAAACAAGGAAACTGTCCATAGTGGCAACCTGTAGAACAGCAGGTTCTACAGGGACAGCTTAATAAAAAAATAACTGCTGGCAGTGCGATGGAAGGAGTGTGTAGGTTTAGTGCGGTTGCACCTAATTCCTGGTGTTAACACGGAAATGCATGCATCTGGAGTCGTCGGATCAAGATCTCTGCGTCTTCCTCGCCAGCTGCGCTCTCCTCCATTCCTCATCAGAGCAGCAACCTCTTTTCTCCTCGAGGTTTGGAGACTGCTTTGGGTGGGGGGCGGAGGGCTGGCCAGGCTCCTGCGGTGTTTGTGCCCGGGTCTGGGAGGTTTGGAGCACAGTCAGAAAAGCGAATTTGTTGGGCTTTCCCCTGCCGGGGCTTCCCCTTCGCAACCTTAGTGCGTTGTTTTAGTTTCCCCCAGCCCCCCCCCGCTTGGGACGCAGGTGACGCTGTGGGTTAAAGCCTCAGCGCCTAGGACTTGCCGATCGAAAGGTCGGCGGTTCGAATCCCTGCGGCGGGGTGCGCTCCCGCTGCTCGGTCCCAGCGCCTGCCAACCTAGCAGTTCGAAAGCACCTCCGGGTGAAAGTAGATAAATAGGGACCGCTTACCAGAGGGAAGGTAAACGGCGTTTCCGTGTGCGGCTCTGGCTCTGGCCAGAGCAGCGATGTCACGCTGGCCACGTGACCCGGAAGTGTCTCCGGACAGCGCTGGCCCCTGGCCTCTTGAGTGAGATGGGCGCACAACCCCAGAGTCTGTCAAGACTGGCCCGTACGGGCAGGGGTACCTTTACCTTTACCTTTAGACCAGTTCTGCGTAATGTGCAAGCAAGATAGAACAGGAGCTTGACAGAGAAGTATTATTCACTCATAATCCACTCCATTCACTACTTTAAATTTTTAAACAAGTTATCACAGCCATTATAATACCATAAATATTACATTAAACCATTGAAATTATAATTAAGGGTCCCTCCTATGCTACCATGTTGTAGACACCCTATGCTTCTCTCGGCTCTAGCCGAATGTAGGCTGCTAATTTTTATGTGTTTCTTATGTTTAAGTGCAGCAACGTGGGTGTTAAGCTCTGTTTGTTAGAAGGCACAGCATCTCTGGTCGTTCCACTTTGAATTCACACGCGAAGCTCAGGAATTAAAGGGGAAGGAAGGAGGATGTGCAATTTGGTTAGGAGAGGCAGTGCAGCTGCTGCATCATAGTTTGTTGCTCCTGCACCAATTTTCTCATTTATAGATCACCCTCCATCGATTAGTAAAGTTATACCTGGAGCAGCTTTGACAGCAAGAAGAGGGCAGGGCAATTTTCAATTTATTGATAATAAATCAATAATAAATCAATGCTGGCATAATCACTGGAACATAAATGTAAATTGAAACCCAGATATATATAAGTAATATCAATATAGCAGAAGCGCAAGGATGACAATGATATCCCCAAAGCCTGTATGAATAAAAATATCTTAAGCTGATGAGAGCAATTCAACAATGAGGCTAGACTGGTGACTGGGAGTGGCCACCAGGACCAGATAACACCGGTCCTAAATGATCTTCACTGGCTCCCAGTATGTTTCTGAGCACAACTCAAAGTGTTGGTGCTGACCTTTAAACCCTTAAATGGCCTCTGCCCAGTATACCTGAAGGAGCGTCTCCACCCCCATCATTCAGCCCAGACACTGAGGTCCTCCTCCGAGGGTCTTCTGCTGGTTCCCTCACTGCAAGAAGTGAAGTTACGGGGAACCTGGCAGAGGGCCTTCTCGGTAGTGACATCCTCCCTTTAGATGTCAAGGAGATAAAGAATTACCCAACTTTTAGAAGACATCTGAAGGCAGCCCTGTATCAGGAGGTTTTTAACGCTTGATATTTTTATTATGTTTTTATATATGCTGTAAGCCGCCCAGATGGGCAGGGTATAAATAAAAAAGTTGTTGTTGTTGTTGACACACCCACAATTAAAGGGAGTTGCACAAGTAGGTCACCACCACAGAGAAGGCCCTATCTCTTAGATCATCACACAACAGGCAGTGCCAACTGATGGGACCACAAGAAGGGTGTCCCTTGAACAGGCATAGGTAAACTCGGCCCTCCAGATGTTTTGGGACTACAACTCCTGTCATCCCTAGCTAACAGAACCAGTGGTCAGGGATGATGGGAGTTGTAATCCCAAAACATCTGGAGGGCCAAGTTTGCCAATGCCTGCCCTTGAACATCTCAAGGTGTGCACTGGTAGATATATGGAGAGGCTCTCCTTCAAGTCATGTTGGGGTTGATAAGTCAGCAGCAGTAACCTGAACTGGGTCTGGCTGAGTGGTGAGATTTTTTTAATGGCTGTTTTGAAGTGTTTATAGAGATGTATTTGTATTTGAAATATTTTATGTGAACCAGCTTGAGAACTTCATGAGAAGGAAAGACAGGGTATAAAAGTGCAGGTGGGGGAGTGAGAAGTATTCTGGATGTTGCCTACAAAAAATTGTGCTGCAATAAAACTTAGACTCTTTTCTTACCTGAGATGGCCCACTCTGAATCCCCTTTTTTCCCTTCTGCTGTTTGTGCTGTGTTTGATTGTTTCTGCTGCAGAATAGAATACAGAAGAGGAACTGAATTTACATTCTCTGCAGGTTTTACATTGGAATTACAGACATATTTAACAGGAAATCTGATTTAAGTCTTCTGTAAAAACTCCTAAGTGTATTTCTTGCATCCACTTAAGCAGTGGATACTGAGGCCCGGTTCACATGCTACCAATGCAGCCTGATGGTCACATTATTTTTTCCTGGAATTAGATGCCACTCAGCCCTGAAGGTCACTCACGGTGATGGCCTGGGATTCGGAGGCTGAACCTGAGGGATCCCAGCCTACGCAGGATTCCCCGCCTCCAGAACCAGCTGAGCTGGGGCTGGGCCATGAGCCTGAAGGGTCCTCACCTGTGCTGGATCCTCAGGTGCAGGCATCAGCTGAATCTGCTCTGGCTCCTGAGGTGATGGAGGACTCATTGCCTGCAGGTGCTCCACTCTCAGCCCCATCAGGGGAAGCTGAGGTTGCCTCTAGGTCTGGTAACCCTCCAGTCTCTCCTGAGCTGCAGAGCTCAGGGCAGAGAGGCAGAGGGAACTAAGTTCCCACAGGAGGAGTGCTCGCCTCCAGGCCAGGAGAGGTGAGTCACCTGTGGACCGGGGCCACCCTATGCCTCGGGGCAGATAAAAGCCAGCCAGCCCCAAGTTGCGGGAGCAACATAGTTGCTAGCCTGTTCCTGCCTGCACCCTGTTCTGCTTTTCTGCCGGAGCTCCTGACCTCACCTGACTCTCTGCCTTGGACCCAGCTTAAGCTTTGACAGACAGCCTCCATACCGCACCCTCGGACTGGACTCGGACCTCGCCTCACAGTTAACCCACGGGACCAGCACACTCACCCTCAGCCTAACCTACCTTCCAGGGTTGTTGTGAAAATGAAATTGGGAGGAGGAGAACAATGTACACCACCTTGAACTCCTTGGGGGAAAGGTAGGGTATAAATATAAAAATAAGTAAATAAATGAGCCCCATATTGCTGCAGGTTCCATTTATTTCCAAGCCTATCCACATGGAGACAGGTATTGCCATTTTGTAAAGCCTCTCTTTATCTTTTCAGCTTCACCAAGGCAGTCACAGTTCTCCTCTGCATGCTAGTACTCCTGTCTTGTCTGCAAGACAATGTTCAGACACTCCATAAATAGCACCAACAACAGTATTGTCATTGAACGGAACTCTGCTATCTGTTTGATGGAAGTTATCAATCCTGCAGTTGAAAGATTTAACAAAACAAGCTGAGAAGAATGTATGTAACAGTGAAGGATAAGAAGCCAGCGCAGCAGCTTTTCAATCAGGGATGACATGCTGTATGCTTTAGGAAATAACATGTTCAATAGCAAGTTGATAAACAGCTTGCCACTGAAAAGCACATACATTTTTTTTTTAAGAGAGAGAGACAGTTACCATGCATGTTGTACATGGATGAATAATAATCCAGCACTTATTTAACTGTTCTGTACTGCAGCACAAAGTATCCCTTCCCCACCAATATAGGTATAATCTAGAAACATTAGGTAAAGGTAAAGGTACCCCTGCCCGTACGGGCCAGTCTTGACAGACTCTGGGGTTGTGCGCCCATCTCACTTAAGAGGCCAGGGGCCAGCGCTGTCCGGAGACACTTCCGGGTCACGTGGCCAGCGTGACATTGCTGCTCTGGCGAGCCAGAGCCGCACACGGAAACGCCGTTTACCTTCCCGCTGGTAAGCGGTCCCTATTTATCTACTTGCACCCGGAGGTGCTTTCGAACTGCTAGGTTGACAGGCGCTGGGACCGAGCAGCGGGAGCGCACCCCGCCGCAGGGATTCGAACCGCCGACCTTTCAATCGGCAAGTCCTAGGCGCTGAGGCTTTAACCCACAGTGCTAAATTCCCCTAATTAGACAGACTGTGACAAGATGGGGAACACCTGGCTTTCTAATAGAACATGTGAAAAGGATCTAGGGGTCTTAGTGGACCACATTAAGTGTGATGCAGCAGCAATAAAAATGAAAACAAAACCCCACCCCTAATGGTATTTTAGGCTGCATCAACAGACGTATAGTGTCTAGATCAAGGGAAGTAATATTCCCACTCTATTCCACCTTGGTCAGACCACACCTGGAATACTGTGCCCAATTCTGGGCACCACAATTTAAGAAGGATATTGACAAGCTTGAACGTGTGCAGAAAAGAGCGACCAATATGATAAAGGGTCTGGAAGCCAAGCCAATCCTTATGAGGAATGGTTGAGGGAGTTGGGTATGTTTGACCTGGAAAAGTGGAGATGGAGAAGAGATAGGATTCAAATATCTAAAAGGGTTGTCATATGGAAGATGGAGCAGAGGAGGCTAGGACGTGAACCAATGACTTCAAGTTACAAGGAAGGAGATTCTGGCTAACCAGCTGCCCACCAGATGTTGCTGAACCACTACTACAACTCCCATCATCCTTGACTGTTGGCCACACTGGCTGGGACTGATGAGACTGATGGCAACTCTGAGCTGGACAGCCACAGTCCTTTGAAAGTTAATGTCCATATTTTCTTAGGCTGCTAACCCACATGGGGAGACTTAACTGTGTACACACTATACCTTTAAAGCACATTTGAGACACATCCTAAAAGAATTCTGGGTACTGGGTACTCAAAGAGTTACCATTTCTACAGTCCCCTCAATTTTCTTGAGGGGGACAAATGTGCTTCAATTATGCTTTATTGCTATAGTGTATATGTAGCCTTCTATTGCCCTTGGATTTACCTGCTGTTTTAGGAGCAGCTAACGAAGCAGGCCCTAAAGAAAATATTCTGCAAACTTTGATCCATTTCCCAGAAACATACACAGAGTAGAGGGAAAAAAACATGCGTTGTTGTACCGATTTCTATCATCTGAGAACATTCCTGCAAAGATAAGTGTTGGTGGGTTAAAAATGAAACCTCTGGTCTTATTTATGGAGACAAGGCATTTGTATTAAAATATATATTCTAAATCAGAGCGCATTTAAGAATCTCCATTTCCTTGAGGGAGCGCAGACTTGCACATAAAGTGATATGAATAAGGTTTAAGCCATTGTTAGCAAACTGGCATTATGAAGTCAAGTAAATTAACAGCTTTAACAAGGACAGAATAAAAACCCATTTCATCTAATCCCGAAACTGGAGGCAACTATTGAGGAGCGTTTAACAGCCCCTGCGAGCTAAGCTCAGTCTGCTGTTCCCTTTGTCTGTGGCGGAACAGTAACACTAATATATTCTGCCTCAGCTAAAAAAGGAACCAATGGCAGGACATCTATCTTCCTCTAAGAAGGTTGCCAGGCAACCGGCAAACTTTCAGCTCGGAGATGACATATCCGGGCACAACCATTAGATTCCTCGCACCCCTCCCATCAGCCGCAACTAACTTGATTTTGATGGATTAAAATAAGATGAAAATCTACTGTGCTCCTCTCTACGAAGTGCAGGGATCATTAAGATAACAAACGAATACGCCATAAAACACAGACGCGATTCATTCCGAAGACAACTGGTAGGGATAGGCGGTCATTAATGAGATTAATGGCCCCAAACAATCCCTTGTTCTACCATGCAGAAGAGTAGTTAGTAAAATCTCGAGGTGGGGGAAAGAGACACAATGCCTCTTCTTTATGCGCCAATAAGACAATTTAACCTTCCGGTGCTACTTACCCATTATTTAGGGCTCTGCATAAGTATTGCACCTCAGTGACAAGGAAGTCCTACCTGTCTAATCTAGCTAGGCGGTTACGCTGCTGTCAATATTATGGCATGGTGAGCATTAGGGTGAGCTGCATGGGCTGGTCAAATCCAGCATTTTTTCCTCACAAAAGTGCTTTTGTACTGCTTATGGTAAAAAAACATAAAATTTTAACAACTGCTCTGAGAACCTGACAGAAATTAGTTACCACATTTTGCTGTTATGGGCAGCATTTGTGGGATCTGGACTCTTATCGACAGTGCAATGAATGGCGTGTGGGACCGGGCATCCAGTGGCTTCATGTTCTCCCCCTTCCATATGTCTCTGGCTGACCTTGGGAAAGTCGCTGTCCTTAAAAAGGAAGGATGCCAGCCTAATAAGGTTGTTTGGAGGGTGAACCAGAGGAAGCCTGTAAATCCCTTTGCATACTAGACTTGCTACGTAAATGCTAACACAATACATTAAGCCAATGCAGACATCGCTGGGGAACTTACTGCCTAGTTGTGGGGTAGACAGCAGCTGCTCAGGGGGAAAAAAGTATTTAATTTTCTTGTTTCTATTACAAATATGGTTTTGACTCTGGGGAGAAGGGAATGCTGGGGGTGGATTGAGAACAAATATGTGATGGGAAAGGAAATGATTATTCATGCCTCACACCCCAATCTTATTTGCTCCAAATTCTCCCTAGCCAAAACTGCCTTTCTAAAGCAACAAGAAGTTGGAGTTCAAGGCCAGCCCACCCATAAGACAAACTGAGGACTGCCTCAGGCAGCAGAATCCACAGGAGTAGATCCTCTTGTCAATCTTTCTTTCCTCCTTGTCCCTCACTCCTCCTTCCCCAGCAGGGAGGGAGATTCCCTTCTGGGGTCTGCCTCAGGTGCCAAAATGTCTTGGGCTGGCCCTGTTGGAGCTCAAGTCTATATCTCTGCATGTATGCAGAGTCAGGCCAAAATTAAGCAGACCCACTGTCCAGGTACTGCCTTACAGAAAGAGAAGAATTCCCAAGGGGAATTCAGATAGCCCGACCTTCTGATAGTATAGACGGTTCCCAACAACAATACTCAAGGGAGCATCATAGGAGTCAGATACCTGCCTGTACATTAAGATCTTCTTCAGAGTCCTGCCTCAGAGCAACCCCCTCATCTGAAACTAGGCAGAAGGCAATGGGGGCTGAGCCTTTTCAGTTGTGGCACCCTGCTTTTTGAACTCTTCTCCCCAGGGAGGCTTGTCTGGCACTCAGAGCCACGATGTTTTGCTGTCTAAGGCGGAACAGCAAATGGTGCCTCTTCCTTCCCAAGCAAAGTGGCCTAGTATCCAAAGCTGGCCAAATGATTTTGGCATTTGAGCCAGAAAAGAGCCTCGATCCTGTATATCTGAAGGAGCATCTCCACCCCCATTGTTCTACCCGGACATTGAGGTCCAGTGCCGAGGGCCTTCTGGCGGTTCCCTCACTGTGAGAAGCCAAGTTACAAGGAACCAGGCAGAGGGCCTTCTCAGTAGTGGCACCTGCCCTGTGGAACACCCTCCCACCAGATGTCAAAGAGAACAACAACAACCAGACTTTTAGAAGACATCTGAAGGCAGCCCTGTTTAGGGAAGCTTTTAATGTTTGATGCATTACTGTATTTTAATATTTTGTTGGAAGCCACCCAGAGTGGCTGGGGAAGCCCAGCTAGATGGGTGGGGTATAAATAATAAATTATTATTATTATTATTATTATTATTATTATTATTATTATCCCTGTGAATAATTTCATAATAAATTAAAAGCAACAATCTGCTGCCTTTTCATCACCCCCAAATCTCTGCTTAATGGCAGGTCTGGTGCTGTTTAATAGTAGGCATCTATATCAATACCTTTGCTATGCAAATACCTTGTTTTTTGTTTGCCAGGTTTGTTTGTTTTCACCCTGCTGTGAGTTTCTAGCACTAGATATTACTGCCTTATTGTGCCTTTATTTGTTATTGCAAACCACCCAGAATTTTTATTATTTTTATTATTATTAATTGCAAGGCTGTATAAACATTTTTCAAATAAATAAGTAAAGGGTTAAAAGTCAATGTCAAGATCAGCTGCTCGTAGACCAATGGCATTCCCTTCCTGTCTTCCTTATGTGCATGTCTGAAAAGTTTCACACTCACAAAAGCAGAGCCATGCTGCAAATTTCAAGCATTTCCCTGGTTCCTCATTATAATACTTTACGCAGCTTTCGTGCTTGTGGACCTAGCCGCTGATTCTGAAAACAGATTGCTGCTAATGTGGGAATAGTGAGCTCCAGCCAGGCACCAATTGTCTGCTACATTACAAATATGTTTTTTCCAGCCTATCAGTGGATCAATGATCCATTCTATATGCACCGGAGGCCCTCGTTGACTTTGATGAGCTCACATTGAGCCCCGGGGCTGCAACTGCTAATGCACAAATGGGTCTTTAGGAAGGCCTGGAATTTATTATTAATTAATTTAAAATTACAGTAATTGCAGAGGTGTTCATCATATTGTCAGTTACATGCCAGAACCTTCTTCCCCTCCTTCTGCTGATGTTTCCCAGAGTTGCATCACCAGCTGGAGTTTCCCAACAGCCTCCAGAGCCAGCCCCACATATGATGTGTTGCAGTAATCTAACCTAGAGGTTACCAGAACATAGACAACAGAGGTCAGGCTATCTCTGTCCAGATAGGGGCACAGCTGGGCCACCAGCTGAAGGTGGGGGGAGGCACTCCATGCCTCTGAGGCCACCGGAGCCTCAAGTGACAGAAAGGGATCCAGAAGTACCCCCAAGAAGTGTCAGGAGCTCAGCCTACACCCGAGTAGGATCCTGGCAGAGACACATGCCCGTCTGGCATGTTCTCTCCCTCCTGGTCGATCGTTCGGGAGCTTCAAAAGCTTTATTCAGCCCGAACATCACAGCAACCGATGCCAACAGACATTGGCACACTTAGGGATCTGAAGAGTCTTCGCAGCTTGCGTGACAGACCTCAGCAACTCAGCATTTTGGCTAATCTACTTTATTTCCATATAAACACACACGGAGCACTGCAACATGGCTCCCTCTCTCTCTAGCATCAGACAGCAAAAAAAAAAAAAAAAAAAAAAGGACAATAGTCCCACTTCACGGAACACAGTAACACAAATATCCTGTTTCCGTCACTTCCCACTCTGTGGAGTCAAAACATATACCATCATGTGATAGACAACAATCCCATGGCTGCAATCATGGATCAGGAATTCTAACAAGAAGTATCCTGAGTCTAGGGAACCGCTCGCTAACATTGAACTTCAGTTTATTGGTTCTCATCCAGTCCATTACTGAGGCAAGACAACACTCCAACACATCCACAGCCACACCTGCAGATGTAAAGAGAAGTAGAGCTGTGTGTCATCCGCAGATCGCTGACAACGTACAGTCGTACCTTGGAAGTCGAACACAATCCATTCTGGAAGTCCATTCGACTTCTAAAACATTTGGAAACCAAAGTGTGACTTCTAAGTGTGGAGTGCCCTACCTGGGTGGATGGAGCAGCCAAGTAAATTTTGTTGTCCCTGAGAGGGGGCAATGACAATTAAGATATTATTATTATTATTATTATTATTATTATTATTATTATTGGCTGCAGGGAGCTCCTGCAGCCAATCAGAAGCTGCGGAAACCCCATCGGATGTTCGGCTTCCAAAAATAGTTCACAAACTGGAACACTCACTTTTGAGTTTGCGGTGTTCGGAAGCCAAAACCTTCAAGAACTAAGCTGTTTGAAAACCAAGGTACAACTCTGAAACTCTGGATGAAATCACTTAGCTGTTTCATGTAGATTTTAAACAGCATAGAGGATAAAACCAAACCCTGAGAAACCCCACACTTAAGGCTCCACTGGGCTGAAGAGCACTCCCCAAGCATCACCCTCTGGAAAAGACCATCCAAGTAGGACCAGGACCACTGCAAAGCAGTGCCACCCAGCTGCTCCAGAAGGATACCATGTCCAATGGTATCAAAAGCCTCTGAGAGGTCGAGGAGAATTGACAAGGACACATTTCCCCTATTCCTATCCAACAGACGTCATCATACAGGGCAACGAAAGCAGCTTCGGTGCCAAAACATGGCCATCAGAGTTAGCAGCCATTATCCTCCATGAATTTGTGGAATCCTCTTTTAAGCTGGCGTGCATCAGTGCCTCCTGTAATAGTGAATTATATGAGCCTCCAAAATGGTGTCCGGGCTGCTGTCAAGGCCTGCGAGCTCCTGATGAAGTGGCAGGTGCGGCTGCAGGATGTGCTGCTATCGGATCCCGCCGCCTGAGGCAGTTGCCTCTGGCTGCCTCATGGTGAGGCCGGCCCTACTTAGACCCTTCCCTTCTGTGTCTGTACTCTCTTGATGTAAACATGTCTCCTAGTTTCTCCCTAGGTAGCACCCCATGCCAAGCTAAGTTTCAAATCCTTCCAAGGCAGGCACATTCTGCTTATTATCTGCTCACATGGGTAAGGCTCGCCTCTGATATGCAGGGACAGGGCATTGTTGGCTTCCGTGAAGCAGAATATGTGGCCTCCTCTTAAAATGCTTTCATGCGGCCAAATGGGTTACCCTGCAGAAGTCAGCCTTCACGTCTTCTCTTGAGACCGCGGCATTAAAAGATATGTCTCAGAGGCTCTTGTGAACTTAGGCCTGGGCACACACTCAAGGTAAAGGAGGCAGTAGGAAATCTGAAATCTCATGCTGTACTGCTCGAAAAAATAATATATCATATATACTGACTCAGTAGCCATGTCCCATCGAAGAACAGACGATAGATAGACAATTTAGCAGATTTATCCTTGGAGGTGGGGCAAGGGGTGGGGAAAACCCAGGTAATCTGGACATTAAACCAGCAGGACTGTCCCTGAGAAATCGCTTTCCGTATTGCATAATGATCTAACATATATATTTGTATTATAGAGCTCCCCAAGGGAAGGCAAATTTTACGGTTGCCCTTGGAAGATGCTAATAAAAGTGCCGAAAAGACATCAAACCACATCTGAGCCCTTTCCCTCCCCTCTTTCCTTTTCCCTTCTAAGTGAGCTGAAATAAACACTGATAATACATAAAATTCTAACTTGAGCAGAGGTGCTTTTGATGCAAAGATGCCACCATGTTAGCATTCCAAAATCTGCAGAAATGTGTGATGATGTTATAATCCAGCCACACAAAAATCATGTTATGCAAAACTCTGCGTTCTTGGCAAAAGAGTCAGTCTTCTCCATTGCAGGTATGGCAAAGCATAGTGTGGTCTCTGTCTGGAATACATTTCATAAATATTCTTAATGCATAAAATGGGAGCAGTATTTTTAAAGTAGCAACACTGTTGCTGGCTGGGAGGTAGGATGTCAACCTTAGCCTCCCCAGCCCTTTTCTGCTGCACCTGAAAAACACCGGCAACTTGGAGGAGCCAGAAATTTGGGCCAGATCATCCTGCACATGAAGAATAAGAACTCTGATGCAGCTGTAGCTCATTTCCAAGGGAAAGCCTATTTACTGGTATTTGGAGGCCACAGTTGATGGTGGGTTGCAAGCTGGAAGGCCAGACTTGGTGAGTTGGCCCTGAAGGGGGTGGTCCCAAAGGTTTTCCTCCCTTTGAATAATTCTAGGGTGTGGCAAGGGCACTCCCCATGGATGATTGGTTGTGGAAAGTAGAGTGCCTAAGTGAGAGGCTGGAGAGTTAGTCTGGCTTCCATGGGGGAGATGAAATTATTATTATTATTATTATTATTATTATTATTGTTGTTGAGGAGTTGCATATAAAGTGAGACCATGAATGCAGCACACAAATGCATATCCAGTGTGATTGATCCTCCTGTTTTGTGATATTTCCATTTAATATTCTTTTGAGTGATTAATTATATTTATCACACTTTCACTGTCTATTTCTTCTGTACCAATTATACTAATATGCTTATTGTATATTTCTTTTGTACTAATACTTATTGTATGTTTCTTTTCTACTAATAAAAACAAAGCATAACATGGGGGGCTGTTGGAGAGGGAGAAAAGTTCTTAGAATAATGAGTAATGCAGCAATGCACACATTTCTAGCTCCATGGGAATCAAGCTCACTGAGAGAGCAATGGAAGAAGATGATAAAGTCTGAATATGAAGAAGGTGAATGGAGCACAGGAAGGAACAGCAGAACTGTTCACTTCCACCATAACATCCTTTGGACATGCCTTCCAGGTAGCCCCTTCATATGTGGTTGGACTACAACTTCTCCCACCACTTAGCTCAGTCTGTAGAGCATGAGACTCTTAATCTCAGGGTTCAAACCCCACGTTGGGTGAAAGATTCCTGCATTGAAGGGGGTTGGACTAGGTGATCCTTGCAGTCCCTTCCAACTCTACAATTCAATGATTCTGCTTGTCACTGGCTACACTGGCTGGAGCTGATGAGAGAATCGGAGTCCAAGAACATCTGGAGGGCACACACCAGCTCCATCTGCAAGTTGATGCAAAGGGGAAAGAATTAAACACGGTCAGATTTGGGCATCATTATATAGGATTTGAAACTTGGTTTGGCATGGGGCGCTGCCTAGGGAGAAACTAGGAGACATGCATGCCACATTGCCAGCAGAATAGTTGGAAACTGAACTGGTGGCAACTGTTTGATACCAACCTCATATTTGCTGTGTTTCTGGGTTGTGTTTGTATTTCCAGCAGTTTCACATCAACTTGATAAAAATATGTATGGTGCTGAAGATGAGTGCTGTAAGATATAGAAAAGGCTGACTTAGCTTGACTGAAGCTACTCCCTGCCTCCTGTGTTCCAGTAGCTTCCTGTAAGCCAGGGGTCAGCAAACCTTTTCAGCAGGGGGCCGGTCCACTGTCCCTCAGACCTTGTGGGGGGCCGGACTATATATTTTTTTTGGGGGGGGGGGAGAATGAATTCCTATGCCTCACAAATAACCCAGAGATGCATTTTAAATAAAAGGGCACATTCTACTCATGTAAAAACACACTGATTCCCAGACCGTCCATGGGCCGGATTTCGAAGGCAATTGGGCAGGATCCAGGCCCCAGGCCTTAATTTGCCTACCCGTGCTGTAAGCAGTGTTCCAAAAGCCATGCAAATGCAGATTTTTGGTGGCTGTATAAATTGAATAACATCATTCCTGGGAGCAATTAGTAGTTTCCTTTTATTTTTAAGTACTCTTAACTACTGCACCACTGAACTGACAAACTCCTTCCATTTCAAATTGGTGTTTTTGAGTCCCTCAGGTCGGAAGGCGTCCAACATGCTACTGAGGAACAGTGGAGGACAAGTACAAGTAGATTCAGAGCTGATGAAGCGGCTGGGCCAAAGCCGAAAGGACGCTCAGTTGTGGATATGCCTGGAAGCGAAAGGAAAGTCCAATGCTGTAAAGAGAAGCTACCAGCATGAGTTTGACCAAACTGCGGGAGGCAGTGGAAGACAGGAGTGCCTGGCGTGCTCTGGTCCATGGGGTCATGAAGAGTCGGACAAGACTAAACGACTAAACAACAACAACAAACCACATTTCTGATCTCAAACTGAGCGTACATCTACCAGGTTATCTGGAAACAACAGGATAAAATGAGAAGGCATAGATGGTTAAGCCATCACGGGAGTGGAGCTGCCATAAAAAATAACCAGTCCTATAGGGAAGTCCCCTGACATCGTGCAGGCTGGTGTAGCCTTCTGTGACATTGTGCTGGGCTGCTCCCTTCAAACACATATCGAGGGGGCTGAATACACCTCTGCCCCCTAGAGTTGGCGAACCTGGTCCAAGCCAATTTTCAGCTCAGCTGACCTTTCTTGCTATAAATATAGGAGTGAGAGGAAATGCCTTCTGAAAGGACGATCCTTAATCCAGTGTTGGAGCAAACACTTTGCATGCAGACGGCCCAAATTCAATCTGTGTCAGCTCCAGATTTTAAAAAGGGATTGGGCAGTGGGGCCGGTAGATAGCAAGTGATATAAAAGATCTGCCTGAGAACCTGGAGCATCACTTTCAGTGGCCAGTCAGAAGAAGAAGAGAAGAAGAGTTTGGATTTGATATCCCGCTTTATCACTACCCGAAGGAGTCTCAAAGCAGCTAACATTCTCCTTTCCCTTCCTCCCCCACAACAAACACTCTGTGAGGTGAGTGGGGCTGAGAGACTTCAGAGAAGTGTGACTGGCCCAAGGTCACCCAGCAGCTGCATGTGGAGGAGTGGAAACGCGAACCTGGTTCACCAGATTACGAGTCTACCGCTCTTAACCACTACACCACACTGGCTCTCAGACATTACTGGGCTGGGAGAATCCTGGTAACTGTCATTTGTTAGAGGTGCTGAGAGGTACTAAGACACAGCATACCCCTCACAGAGCTACACTTCCTAGGGTTGTTTAAGAATCAATTCCTCTTCCCAGGGGACTCTGGGAATTATAGCTCTGTGCTGATGGCCAACAAGTTAGTGAAAGTTGCACCAGGGTATTAATATTTTACCCTTCTCCTTAAAAAGCCAATTGCTGCTGTCAAGCCTGCCCTTTTATTACTGCTATATATTCTGGAAAGAACAGCTAATCAAAAAAGTCTACCTAGGTACTTAATCAGGCATTTTTTCCCCCTTCAAAAAAAGTGACCTAATGTTTTGGTTTTGTAACTGCTGGCAGCTCATGCTGGGTGGAAATTTAGTACTGTCGGCATTTAATTATTATTTTATCAGAGATTTCTTTACCTTCCAACAGTGAAGAAATAGCTAGGATTGAAAAAAAGGCAGCAGCGTGCAGCTCTTAAAGCCATAAGATAGTGTCTTCATTAGTCACCTGAATTGGTTTGAGAGATACATATTTCCCCTTTTCTTTTTTTTAAAGGGGATTTATTATTGTGGTGCATGTTGTGGTTGCACCTGTGAAACTCCTTTGCAGCCAGATGCTTTGCTGAAGCCACACAATATAAATGTTTTGAGGAAAGGACTAGATGCGCTCTTGGGAGACAGATTGCAAGAGACTTTAGACAAAACTAATTATAGGGAGGCCACCTTACTTCAAAAGGTGTTCTTTATCTTTGGAGGCTAGAAGTCAGGAACAGATCCCAAAACAATCAGTGGTTCTCATGGCCTTCTAAAGCCTCCTGTTGTTTTGAGCATGGGCTTGCTGGTGGAGACAACATTACAGTCAACTTGAGGGCATGAGAAGAACTCTAGTAGAGCAGATTAAAGGCCTACCTAGTCCAGAATCCTGTTTCCCCCTAGGAAGCCCTCAGTCAGGACATGAAGACCATGGCTCCTCTCTCATTTGTGATCGCCAACAAATGGTATTGCAGGCCTTTATTTCCATCCATATTTCCTCATCTTGATCTTGAATTCCATCTCTTCTTCAATGGATCTCTTCTGCTCAGGTGGCAATATAGGTTCATTGCTATGCCACTGCTTATTTCTCATGCATACCTTCAAGCGCCATAGAAACACCTATGCCAACGTAGCTTTAAGTATTTCTATTAAAGGCTGCCTCGTGAAGAATACAAAATACAAATAATACAGCACTTTTAATTTCTTTAAAAAAAACAAAAACCCACCACATCTTTTTTATTAGCTCTTCAAATTTTGCAAATTATTTTAAACAACCATCAGAACATATATATCGTATCGGTTGACTTCCCATCCTCCCTTCCATGGCGTTCTTTTCTTACCTTATAAAGCTCCTGTTACTTCTATTTTGGCTACTATATACATTAATTTTAAATTATTAAATTACCACTTCTCATCAGCTGCTATACTTCAAATCCTGCATATGTTTTAACTATGTTTTTTCCCCAAATATTCTACAAAATATTTCAATTCTTCAAGAAATTTCAACACGTCCAAATTTCAAATAGTTTCCTCTTATTCAAATGTAAGCTGTTTATGGAATGAATTCTGATTCTGATTATTTGGTTTTAGGGCAAGGCTCAGAGCACAAGGAAGGCCTATCAAATACACTTTCTAATTCTAAAACTGATTCAGATTCCATTTCTTTTTTCTGTGCATGTTGCTCATAATCTAACATTGGATCCTCCTAAAATTGGGCGCTATTAAGAGCCAAAGAGAAACCAACAAAGTTTATGCTTTGTATCCCTTAATTTAATTCAAAATGGTTTGCATTCATCTATAAATAAACATGCACTGAAGAGCCAGGAATCTCTGCATTAAAAGATTATCCTTTGGACATTTCCATCCATTACTTGTTATGTCTGCTGAACAGTTTCAATGTGGGTTAAATTAGGGGTGAGCAGTGAAGTAGCCACGTTTGCTGTGGATGCCAAATTATTATTCAGGGTGGCAAAAACAGAAAGGGATCACAAAGAGCTCTGGGAAGATCTACTGAAAATGGGTGGTAAAATGGCAAACACAGTTCAATGAAAGAAAGTAAGTGTGAGGAGATGCATGTACCTGCTGGGGCAAAACATTCTAACTTCTCACGCATCATCATCATCTTACCCTGCCCATCTGGCCGGGCCTCCCCAGCCACCTCAGGTGGCCCACAGTATATATAAAAGCACAACAAAACATCAAGCATTAAAAACTTCCTGATGCAGAGCTGCCTTCAGATGTCTTCCCACACACATGGGCTCAGAGCTGGCGATGACTGACTAGGGGAGGGATCTTGGGTTTCTGGTGAATATTCAGTGTGCAAAGGTAAAGGTAAAGGGACCCCTGACCATTAGGTCCAGTCGTGACCAACTCTGGGGTTGCAGCGCTCATCTCGCTTTATTGGCCGAGGGAGCCGGCGTACAGCTTCCGGGTCATGTGGCCAGCATGACTAAGCCGCTTCTGGCGAAACCAGAGCAGCGCACAGAAATGCCATTTTACCTTCCCGCCGGAACGTGCTTTCGAACTGCTAGGTTGGCAGGAGCTGGGACCGAGCAACAGGAGCTCACCCTGTCGTGGGGATTCGAACCACCGACCTTCTGATCGGCAAGTCCTAGGCTCTGTGGTTTAACCCACAGCGCCATCCGCGTCCCTTTACTCAGTGTGTAGCAGTTGGGAAATTTCATGTTAGGAATCATTAGGAAAAGAACTGAAAATAAAACTGTGAATATCACAATTCCTTTGCACAAATTCCCTCTTGGAATATTGTGTACGGTTCTGGTTGTTGCATCTCCAAAAGGATGCATCTCAGAAAAGGTGTAGAAAAGGAGAACCCAAATGATCATGGTGCTGCAAGAATTCCGCTACAAGGAAAGACTATTTTGGCCTTTTCGCTTTTGAAAAAGGGCCAATAAGCACCAAAAGATTGATATACGCAGTTATTCATGCCATGGAGAAAGTGGAGAAAGAAAAGTTTCTCTCCGACGAAGCTGAGTGGTGGGATATTCAGGGCAAACAAAAGGAAACAAAAATAATTTATTATAATAATTTATTATTTATATACCGCCCATCTGGCAGGGTTTCCCTAGCCACTCTGGGCGGCTCCTAACAGAATATTAAAAATGCGATAAAACATCAAACATTAAAAACTTCCCTAAACAGGGTTGCCTTCAGATGTCTTCTAAAAGTCAGATGGTTGTTTATTTCCTTGACATCTGATGGAAGGGCATTCCACAGGTCCGGCGCCACTACTGAGAAGGCCCTCTGCAATTCTCCACATATTATATAGTTAAATGATGGCATTCACTGCCGCAGGGTGTGGTAGTGATGATCACCACCAACTTAGACATTCTTTTAAAAGGAATTTAACAAGCCAATAGAAGATAAAGCTATCAATGGCTACTAATGTTGGTTACACACTACCTTCCATGCACCAGCTATTTGGGTACGTGAGTGGAAGAGGAATGTTACACTCAAACCTCTGGGCTTTCCATAGGCACCGCCACAGTTGGACTAGATGGGCCTTTGGTCTGATCCAAGTGCGCCAACCCCTAGGGGCCAAGGAAGCTTCACCCCCCAAAGTATTTTCTTAGAGGGCTGAGCCCCTCAATATTCAGGGGTGTTGAATATTGACTAATTTATATGAAACCTGCTTGATCAGACCAGAGGCGCCATCTTCTTAACAGGATTGAGGAGGTCTGTGTGGGACTCTGCTCAATGTCCTGAAGTCTTGTGAGCGATGCTCTGTGATGTCATGTGAGCGGTGCCACGAGGAGCCAGGGGCGGAGCCAAACACCCCTGAATATTGAGGGGTGAGTTGTCGTTTCCTGGTAGATACCGTATTTCAAAAACAGGCACATGCTTGAACCCAATCCAACATTTAACTACAGAATGCAACTCTTAACAGAGAGGCAGTTTGGGGAGAAATAAAGGGGGATGAGAATGGACACCTTGCAAATTCTACTTACAAACAGCCGCTGAACAGCCTCAATGTTCTTTGGCTGTCTGCAAAAGCAGGCTGCTTATCAAAGCTCTAGCAGAGGGATGGGAGGGAAAATCACAGAAGTCGCTGATCACGTCAAAGAAAACACAGTTCATATCTCCATGTTTCCCCTCTCTCTGCTTGCTTATCAGGGTTCCAGCAGGGAAGAGAACAGCCACTGCAGCACTCAAAGCAAGCAATTTCAGCAAAAACAGAGTCAAAATCCTCACACTTTCCCATCAATGGACCTTGTCAACGGGTTTCACACACGGCAGGAGATACCAGCTGCAGAATAGAGCCCCAACCATTTGTGGTGACTATGCATTTCTGTTTGTGGTGAAGTATTGTTAAAGACCTGTTTCTGCTAGATACAGAAAAGGCGAGCTTGTCTCAATGGAAGTTATTCCCCCTTCTACCTTCATGTAGCCTTCTGTAAGCAGTCTTCCAAAACCATGGAAATGCAAATTTTGGGTGGCTGTAGAAACTGAGTAATATAATTCCTGAGAGCAATCAGTAGTTTCCTTTCGCTTTTAAGTAATTACTGGGCAGTGGCGGACTTGGCCTTTCGAATTTCAGCAGTGACCTGTGTGATGCCAAAATTTGCGCCACCACCTCTCACCTTCCATTGTACATCAGTTTTTCAGTACCCTCTTAGCTCAGCACCCAGTACGGGAGAACTGGCTGTTGTTGTTTAGTCATTTAGTCGTGTCCGACTCTTCGTGACCCCATGGACCAGAGCACGCCAGGCACTTCTGTCTTCCACTGCCTCCCGCAGTTTGGTCAAACTCATTCTGGTAGCTTCGAGAACACTATCCAACCATCTCGTCCTCTGTCGTCCCCTTCTCCTTGTGCCCTCCATCTTTCCCAACATCAGGGTCTTCTCCAGGGAGTCTTCTCTTTTCATGAGGTGGCCAAAGTATTGGAGCCTAAGCTTCAGGACTTGTCCTTCCAGTGAGCACTCGGGGCTGATTTCCTTAAGAGTGGATAGGTTTGATCTTCTTGCAGTCCATGGGACTCTCAAGAGTCTCCTCCAGCACCATAATTCAAAAGCATCAATTCTTCGGCGATCAGCCTTCTTTATGGTCCAGCTCTCATTTCCATACATCACTACTGGGAAAACCATGGCTTTAACTATACTAACCTTTGTTGGCAAGGTGATGCTCCCCTATATCCTCCTCTGTACTGAGCCACTGAGCAGACAGAAGTTTTCAATTTCAAGTTTGTGTTTTCCTAACCACATTTCTGATGTCAAACTGAGCCCACATCTACCAAGGTACCAGCAAGCAACTGATTAAAATGGAAAGCCATTGATCAGGGGCTCCCAAACTTTGGTATGTGGATCACTAGTGAGTGGTCCATGATCTTTTTTTTTTTTTTTTTTTGATAATTTTTTTTAAAAAAATTCTCATAACAAATATCCAATATCATTACATAACATTCATTTTCCAATTTCCCCCCTCCCTGTGACTTCCCCCAACTTCCATTTCTGGATTATTACATCAAATGTTCCATTCTGCTGTTATCACCTGTTATATTATTTGTTCTCTGTAAATAAAATTGTAAATGTTTATTTAACTCCTGCCAATGAGTCCGTGTTTTTTTTTTGTTTCCGCAAATAAGTTGTAAAAGGTTCCCATTCTTTTCCAAAGTCAGTATTGTCCTTTTCACGCATTTTATCCGTTAAGTTTGTTAACTCTGCATAGTTCACCAACTTTTCTTGCCATTGTTCTTTTGATGGTATTTCTCCAGTCTTCCAATTCTGTGCTATTAAAATTCTTCCTGCTGCTGTAGCATACATAAATAATGTCCAATTTTCTTTCAGGAATTCTTGTCCTAAAATACCCAAGAGAAAGGCTTCTGGCTTTTTTAACAAAGGTTATTTTAAACATTTTTTTCAGTTCATTGTATATCATTCCCCCCAAAATTTTTATCTTGCAATCCCATCACATATGGTAAAATGTACCTTCCTCTTCTTTACATCTCCAACAATTCTTTTGTTCTGTTTTATACATTTTTGCCAGTTTTAATGGAGTAATATATCACCTATACATCATTTTCATGTAATTCTCTTTCAACAATATGCAATCCGTAAATTTCAAATTCACTTTCCAAAGCTTTATGCAATTGTATGTTGTGACCTAAATCCTGTGCCCACTTCATCATTACTGATTTGACTTCCTCATCTTTAGTTTCCCATTCAAACAGAATATTATACACCTTCTTTAATAATTTGGAATTATCATCTATGATATCCTTTTGGAATTTGGAAACTGTGTAAGTGAATCCTCTCTTATTATCTTCTTTAAAGATTTAATTTAATTGCCTGTAGTACAACCAGCTCTGAAAGTGTTCCTTTATCTCATCATAATCTTTCAGTTTCAACTTTCCTTCTTGTTCTATTAGTAAATCTCTATATGTTGGCCATGTTCCTTTCATTGTTGACGTTTTAAATGATAACGCGTCAATGGGTGATAGCCACCATGGGGTTTTGGATTCCAATGATTCGAGTGGTCCATGATCTTAACTCAGGTGGTCCATGGCATTCCTGTGGATTTGTGGTTGGAGATGGAACACATCCTTTGCATGAAATATCCAGACTGATTTCTAATTGTATTTTTATTGCTTCTTTAATCTCTTGCAATTTTGACTCTATTACACTTTGAAATATATGGAATTACAATTGCTACGACAGGCAAAAAAAACCCCAAAACAAAACATGAAGTGGTCCACCAAAACCCTCAGCATTTTTCATATGGTTCAAGGAGGGAAAAAGTTTGGGGTCCACTGCCATAAATGACTCTTTAAACTTGTGGGGTGTGCTGAAATTGACAGAGAGGTCCAGGCGTGATGGTTGCGGCAGACATATCAAAAGCAATTGATAAAAAGCACTCCTAACCCATCACTGCTGCCTGAACATCCAAGATCACAGAGAGATGAAGTACCACTCCTAAGTTGTACACTTTTTTCAAAGAAATTGTGATCCTGTCCCAGAAAGGTTTATGTACCTCCGCCAGATTACATAGGTCTCCCAGCATCATCAGTTAAGTCCTGTCTGAATTCAATTTCAGTTTATTTATTTATGATCTTCCAATTTAGATTTTTACTGAATTTCAATTTTTTTTTATATATATTAGCTTCAACTTTGATATTAATTCCCTTTGGCATTTTGACTTCCCACCCTTACTTCTGTGCTGTTTTTGTTCCCACCCTTATTCCTACTGCATTATACAGTACATTATACATTTCTCCAAGACATCTCCTCTATTACATTTATTAGCATTTCAGCTGATTCAAACTCGCTCAATTTATCACTGGTTAGGTCACCAACCAATGCACTCAGATGATATGTACAAAAAATTAAATCTAGAACTTGGTGTCATCAGTCTCTCCCATCAAGGTACATGAAATAAATTCGGAGGCATTATAGCACCTTGCAGTAGTCCATAGAGCCATTCCCCACAAGGAACAAAAGAGTTTTAGCACCAGCAAGGGCCTTCTCTCTGTTGACATCCTAACTGCAGATTGGCCTTCCCTCTTATATACATCTGGCAGCAATTCTTTTTTGTTTGTTAGTTTTGGTATCAGCTAGAAACATGGTTTGTTCGGTGTGTGTTTTTAGCTGGTCAGTTCAGGTACATTTTAAAGGTTTTTGGATAGCATTTCTTTCTTTCATTTGCTCTCTTAGTTATTGCTTTTTGAAACTGTTGTATTTTAAAATGGAATGTTATTGTAGCCTGCGATCCTTTATGATGAAAGGTGGGTTAGATATGTTGCATATAAATGAATAAACGTCTAGTACTAACCAGAAACTAAGCACTTAAATCTCTCTGTGTTTACTTAGAAACAAGCCCTGCTATATTCCTTGGACCTTAATCCCTACTAACAGTACAATCTTATGCTGTTGTATTCAGAAGCAAGGACTTACTCCTAAATAAGTGTTATAAGACTGCACCCCCTGGCACTCAAGATGTTGAAGGAATGGGTTTCCAAAACCCAAAACTGACTGTGCAGGCAGTTTTTAAACTGCACCAAAATCCCCATTTCTCCTTAGCTAAAATGCATAAACTTTAGCCGTTGAGAAAATGCAAAACAAGAACACAGCTCTCTCCCTTATCAGTTTGACGGCAAGACTGGCCTTGACTTTACCAGTAGAACAGACACAGACATATCTTATGTCCTGACCACAAATGACGCAGAGACCCAAGTCTGGGACTAACGCCAGAGCATGTTCTCGGAAGTAGTGACCTCTTGCTCCAAGATAGGAGTAGGAACAGGAATATCCTTTTATGGTCAGGAGTGCAGGAAGGAAATCCCTTTTATGGTTAAGAGTGCCGGAGCAGGAACATATGTGATGTCAACCTACGTATACAAGCTGACGTGGTTGGAAGGAGGGAGAGGGTGCCTGGAGGGTATATATACTGCATGAAACTTGTTATTTCTTTGGACTTGCTGTGGACTTGATCATGCAAGTGTCTTCTGCTATCCGGAGAGCAGAATAAACTCTTTCTTTGAATCAACCTCAGGTGTCGTTTGACTTCCTTCCTCCTGTCCCGGAGCAACGCTGACCCAATCGGTTAATTCCAATAAGGCTACAATGTCATGACTAATGATGATGAAAAATGCCCCACAGATGTCCAGGAGTAACAAATCCTATCAGTTTCTGGATGGTGACTGTCTACAAATGCATGAGTTTTTAATTCCACATCCCTGACCATATCAGGCAACACTGCAGAATTATACTTGGGGGGAAAGCCTTGATGTAATGCAGTCAATCATTAGAATCCTACAAATCCATCTCATAATGAATACAGTGGTACCTTGGTTCCCGAACGGCTTAATTGTTGAACAAATTGGCTACCAAACGCTGCAAACCTGGAAGTAAGTGTTCTGGTTTGTGAATGTTTTCCAAAACCGAATGTCCGAAGTGGCTTCTGCCTGAGTGCAGGAAGCTCCTGCAGCCAATCGGAAGCCGCACCTTGGTTTTTGAACAGTTTCGGGAGTCAAACAGACTCCCGGAACAGATTAAGTTTGAGAACTAAGGTTCCACTGTACATCACTCCTTGTGCTTCATTCGTTTATGGAATGCAGGCTTACAAACTTATGATAATAAATATGTAATATCTTTGGAACTTTTCCCAAGTTCAGTTCTCTATTTTCTTTCAGTACATTTAGATCCTACATTTCTTCCATCATTGAATTCAAAGTGCATATATGGGATTCTTTTATGGTCTCCCATGCAGGCACTGACCAGACCCAGACCTGCTTAACTTTGGCATGGTGACAACATAGTGTGCCTTTGGGACCATTCAGAACAAGTTTTTTTTCTCTTCCTTCCTTTTCTCTGTATATGTCAGCATGCATAAAATCTATAGTTTCATGCCTGCACATTCAAGAGTTGAGATATTCAGCTTTCATTGGCACAGAACTGTGGTTGCTTCAGTGCAATATTTATATATTTTAAGCACAGAGTATATGCCCAATTCAATTTCTGACCTTTTGCATCCAGAGTTTTATTTAGAACAATTAGACAACTGAGAATCGGGACACCCAGGTGACAAATTATATTTCTATGTCTTCTTGCCAGCTGGCAGAAAGTATTGTTGTTCTCCTGTCTAGGAAAATGAAACCGATGGCAAAGGGAATGCATGTGATAGGAGCCCAGACAGCTCATATAAGTGAATTTTGACTGCTAAAGACAACTCCTTTAGATGGCTGTTCAAAGTGGATGTTATGCTTGCTCGTGCATTGCACTGAACCAAGCTGTCTCTGCACAGGTATACGTGTTTGTGTGAAAGAGTGTACACTTTCTGACTTTTACAGCTCAGCTGTTGTGTATATAAGTGCACAGACCCTACACTTGTTGAAAACTACAGGTGAACAGCTCAACTGATGTGTATGAAAGTTTATACTGTATTTGAATGTAATATGTTGACACCCCTTTCAACTCCATTTTAAGATGATTCAGGTGGTACTGAGCTAACTCATTCCATCAGCAAAAGGATTTTCACTGGGGCAATAGAACTCCCCCACTTCCTCTGCATGCCTCCCAAATTTGTTCTAACCCTCCAGAGCAGATTTGGAGAGCGCCCTGGACAAGTCTGAGGAGAGGTGGCAGAAATTCTTGCCCTAATGGAAGCAGTTAGTTGGATGCCACCATTGGTTTGCAAAATTATTATTAGCTACCTGTTGCAAAAAAAAAGGGTGAGTTTATGAGAAAGCCATCTTTGGTTATTGGGGCCTCTTGAATATTGTTTTTTAAGTCTTCACACTGTTTTGACACAGCTACTGGAGGAAATTAAAAGTGATAACTGATTATGCTTTGATTTTACATAATCTAGCTGGGGAAAGGTGCTGAGCCTGAGGTATTTCAGAAAAAGGAGAATAGATTATGAAAAGCAGATACGAGAAACTGATTCTGCAGGAAGATTATAAGGGTTTAAAACACAGAGTGTGTAACACAAGCCGATATATCACAATGCCTAATAGAAGGACTAACACCACGATCCTATGAATTTGAATTCAATGGGTTTCGTCCCTATTGGTACCTCCCCGACTTGACTGGGGACCATATTCCATAAACACAGCCCCATCACTGAGAAGGTCACTCACAACCTTTCTCACCTCTGAAGGGAGGGCTGTGTTCTTCATCTACAAATCATATTTCCTTCAGGTGAGCTGAGCCTGTAGTCTGTTCGCACCGGCATGGACATCTCTATGTCTCAGGCAATGAAGGAGGTGTCAGCCCCGGCTCTGAGCCAGACTGATTGGTGGACACCTCGTTGAAGGCTGAGCCGGTGCTGGGAGTGAACTGGCACAGGAGTTGGAGGTGAGGTGATACCCAGAGTGCCTGGGTGACATGGGCGCAGATGGGACATACTGCTGGGAATCCACCCAGGATCCAAATCCCCACCTGTTACCTCCTCCCTGGGTTGCTCCTCTGTTTCTCATGACCCTTGACGCAGCCTATTCCAACCAGCTTGGTCCCACCCTGAGGACGTCAAAGGGTAACCCTTCCAAGTCCTCCCATCCCTCATCCTGATCCGACCAGCCCCTCCAAGGCATCTCCTCGGGACTCATGTCAGGGTGTCTAGAGAAGGACCTCTACTGTAGATCATCCCAATCTTTACAAACGGTACAGAAGGATATCATGGTCAATAAGCTGAAAAGCAACCAAGGGACCCACAAAAACCAACAGGTCATGATCCTGCATCTCTCAGTGCAAGTTGCCAACTGGGGCAGCCTTGGACCTTGGATCATGGACCTTATCCTGAAACCAGATTAAAATACACCCAGGTAATCCATCACATCCCAAACTGCCTGAAGGAATGGCAAATTTGAAAGAAATAAAAAAGTAAATTCCCTTAAAGTGCATTCAGGCCTTACTGTCTTTAGTCTTAGAAAGGACACAGCACATTTTCAAACATTTAGGCCAGGATTGAGGAAACTGACATCGTTAGATTCCAGTTTCCATCAGCCCTAGCCAGTTTAACAAAGATCAGGGATGATAGGAGTTGTAGTCTAGCAGCATCTGGAGGGACACAGGTCCTCCCCAACACCTTAGACCAGAGCACCCTGCTGCGCCTTCGTGATTAAGCAACGAGCAATCTCAATTGACAAATTGATAAATATAATGACATTTGGAATGTGTTTATGAAGAATATATTAGGATATTGCTAAATATATCTGTATTAGGATAAGATTGTACTAATGTATGGAAATGTGACTATTTTCACTTTTTCACTCTCATTCACTTTTTTTTACTTTCTTTTTTTGGGTCAGTTATCTTTTTATAATTGAAATTCTTCTCATAAAATATAAATGTCAAAGACAAGCTGAGTACTGCAAGCTCAATATCTGAAGTAACTACAGCATAAAACTGTGCAGCCAAGTGTATTTCTGCATATAGAAGGATTTATTCCTACACGACTTCTAATGGAAAATGTGCATTAGTCATGCAAGTAGCATAATGGGATTTGTTGTGTGGCCCATGGGAGAAGCCAACTGGTTTCAGTACCGCTAACATCTTCTCATGTGGTTTTAGAGGCATAATTTTTTGAAAAACAAATTGCTCTTGGCATTGCTGACTTTTCATTGGTGATCCCTGTCCTGCTATGTGGCAAGACGGAATTCAGGGTGGATGAAGAATGAGATTCAGTCTGGAACCAAGGCCAACTGAGTCAAGACAAGGTAGGGACAGGTTCAGGCTGAATGTCCTGGACTGGCTGGAAGCAGAGCAGTGGTAGGAGGCAGCAACTGGGGAACCCGCAGAGGAAGAAGGCTCAGAGCCAGGGGACTGACGGTGGGATGACCATGAGTGGTCAGAGGAAGAAAAGGGGACAGACTTGGAGGAGGAGGTGTTAGAAACGGAAGAGGCAACATGGTTTAGTGGGCAGGAAGGAACTGGACCAGACAGCAGTCCAGAATCAGAGACTGTAGAGGGGAGCAGGAACAGAAGACAGAGAAGAGGCAGGCTGCTGAAGAATCTAGGGACTCTCCCCCTCCTGCTGTGACCAGCTCTTCTCCCACCACATTTTCATCTTTGAACCAATGCCTGTCTTCACATGCATGGGGAGCCCCTAACTCACTGACAGGGATTGTGCTGAGCAGGGCTGCACTGAAGAGGAATGGCGGGAGTCTCCCCCTACTCCTGATCAGGATCCTGAATCTTCCCAAGAGCAGTGGGACAGCATAGATTTGGAACAGTGGTTTGCAGAGGGACGTAGTTCAGAAGACAGAAGTTGGGAAGAACTGGGTGGTGAAGAGCTAGGAGAAGAAGAACCGGGAGAGAGAGAGTTTACAGACTCTCTTTCACTGGAAAGCATCCATCCGCTCAGCCCAAGGTCAAGGGGAGCAGATAAGGTGGCAGCACAGAAAGCAAAGTGGTTGCGAGATCAGGTTGTGAGATGCGGGAGTGACGTGGATGACAATGTGGGAACGTGGATGGAATCCTTAATTGGGAGCACCTTTATTTCTCGAAATGGATTCTTTGTTCTTTTGCTGTGCTCATTAAATTTTCTAACTGGTAAGAGACTCCTTTCGCTTTGTTCTGCTTATCTACTGCCGGGGGGGGGGGAGGAAGCTGAGTCCCTGACACCTGACACTCACCAAGAGTTTGAGACCCATTGGCTACCCTCACCTGGTTCAGCCAGCCAGTTCCCAGACTGTTATGTCACATGCTAACAGCTTCTAGGAGCCCTAGGTGAGAGATGAGTGTGGGGTGGGGACCAAAGGTGGATAAACCATCCCAGAAGGAGCATGATGTGTGTCCCCCACCATAAGGACCAACCCTCCTCTAACACCCCATATACACCTAATAATAAAAAAAAAACTATCTGAATAAATAATAGCTTTTAGTACAACCCACCTTGGAATATTTATGCCAGGTGAGGCCAAGTGTGTGGCTTGGGCTTGGCCCATACCCCACATCATACTCCAGGTTAGACTGTAGCATCTGATTTGGGAGATTCTGCCTACATTTATCTGAACGTGGAATCTCCCTGGCACTGGGATCCAAACTCTGGTGCCCACATTCAAATAAAACACAGAATCTTTCAGTTCACGGAATAGATATACTTTGCATGGTGAGAGGATAGGATCAGAGATTCAGGAGCCCAAGAGGCCTTCCTAATCTCACCCTGAACATAGAGCTTGTGGGAGGTGATTGTGGATGAGAATGATACACCTCATATCAAGTACACTTTCTCCTTTGCCGCCATTTCCACACTTGCATTTTATACGCCGCCGGCGCCAATGGTAGGTGGAGGAATCAGCACCATGCTCCACAAAGGTAGCTCTTAAAGTAATCTCCCCTCTCTCCTACTCAGAAGATAGCAACGCTAAGCAAAATCAAGCACACTTATGCCTCCTTGCACAGAAGTGTTGCTTCTGTTTGCAAATCACCATTTTCTTACAACAGCCAAGACGACACTTAATCAGCCGAGCCACATTTCAAAGGTAGTGGAAGTCCTTATTCATTATGGAGGGGCTAAACACAGTAATCAAGGCGCTCAGGTAGCGACTTGCACCACTCACCCTTTCCTAATGATCATCAACAACCTCTTCTCGCCTGTGCTTTGCAACAAAGAGGCACAAGGCTCTTGCTTGCGTGAAGTGGAGCTCTTGTGCTGAGTGCATGTTCCCATATAAAGCACATTCTAATCCTAATCCAAAAATGAATAACTTTTCGTTACTGCATGCAAGGGCTGAGATAGATGGTCATCGTGTTGACTCCTGGTCTGTACTGCTATGGAAATAAAAGAGAAGCAAGAATAGGGATCATTTCATCAAATCCACATGTCCCTTCTCTCCATCCTGATCCAAAGTACCCACAAGTAAAGCTATTGATGTAATGTTCTGTACCCCAAGTAAAGCTATTGATGTAATGTTCTGTACCCTATCCAGTTGCTCACAGTCTGCTTGCACTATGCACTCATAAGTCTCCATATAGCAGTTGTGTCAAATATTTGCATGATTGGGAGCAATGCACAACAATCTAAGGGATCATCCAGACTTCTGCATGTCCCACTGCTTTCCCTTGGGGCAGGGGGACCTGATCTTCACCACTGAATCAGAGCAAATGGCAATCAGGTTTTCTGTGGATTAACGTTTGCTCCAATTCAGCACTAAAGAGCAGATTTTTCTAGGGAAAGAAGCAGGACAAATGGAAAACCACTGGGATCTGTATCTAGAAAGCACAGGAGTAGAAAACCACCCAGCCCTGTGCTTTCTAGGCACGGGACAAGCATAAGTATGAACAAGTCTTCTGAATGCTATTAAGTGTTGGCTCCAAGTTTTTGAGGGCCCTTGCACTAAAAGCCATCCATGCTCCCCTCCCTCAGTGAGTCTACCTCCTCACTGCGGCTGGTCCAGGGAGTTCTTCTCAGTGGGCACCATCTTGGAGTATGGACCCCCAGCAGATGTTCACCTACAACCAAAACCCAACACCTCAACCTTAAGGGATGTGTTAATCATCCCTTCTAGAATGGTCCTATGGCACATTTTTGAGGTCTGCAAGTGAAAATTAAAATTTTAAGAATTTAATTAAATCAATTTTTATATGGAAAATATCCATCCCTCCTGCTTGCAGAGAGAATGTTGACAAATGGAGAGCACTGAGCTGTCTCCTAGGGACACAGGTAGTGCTGTGGTGTAAACCACTGAGCCTCTTAGGTTTGCCGATAAGAAGGTCAGCAGTTCAAATTTCTGTGACTGGGTGAGCTCCTGTTGGTCTGTCCCAGTTTCTGCCAACCTAGCAGTTCAAAAGAACACCAGTGCAAGTAGATAAACAGGTACCACTGTGGTGGAAAGGTAAACAGCATTTCCATGGGCTCTGGCTTCCATCAAGGTGTTCCATTGCACCAGAAGCGGTTTAGTCATGCTGGCCACATGGCCCGGAAAATCTGTCTGTGGACAAACGCTGGCTCCCTCAGTTTGAAAGTGAGATGAGTGCCACAACCGCATCGTTGCCTTTGACTGGACTTGACCGTACAGAGGTCCTTTACATTTTACCTTTACCTACTCAAAGTAAACTCATTGAAAGTAATGGACCTATGTCAGTCGCACCCATTAATTTATATGGGTCTACTCTGTGTAGGGGACACAGGTGGTGCTGTGGGTTAAACCACAGAGCCTAGGACTTGCTGATCAGAAGGTCGGCGGTTCGAATCCCCGTGACGGGGTGAGCTCCCATTGCTCGGTCCCTGCTCCTTCCAACTTAGCAGTTCGAAAGCACATCAAAGTGCAAGTAGATAAATAGGTACCACTCCAGCGGGAAGTTAAACGGTGTTTCTGTGCGCTGTTCTGGTCAAATGATGCTGGCCAAATGACCCAGAAGCTGTACACCGGCTCCCTCGGCCAATAAAGTGAGATGAGTGCCACAACCCCAGTCGGCCATGACTGGACCTAATGGTCAGGTGTCCCTTTACCTTTACTCTGTGTAGGACTAGCGTGGGCTACAACCCACTGTATTTGAAAGGCTGTGAATTAAAATATCCAAGATACACACCTTTGTTATATCATTCACCCCAAATGTCAGACCTTTAAACTCTTTTGATAGCTGGGGCCATGATGTCATATATTTATTTTAAAACAGTCACATTTTGGGCCGGCAATGCCAAAGCTCAAAGACCCAGCTGGTGACAAGGAACTTGTCTGCCACCAACGGAGAGGCATCTGCTACATGAATGCAAATTACTTGCAGGGATAATATGCCATTTGGAGGGTGACTCTCTGACTCATGGCTGGATTGCTCCTGAACTTGCGCCTCCAGCCAAACATCACTACGTCAGCCACCAGAGCACAACTGACACGTTATCTCCTGCTGACCTCCCCATTCGATATAGCAGTTTTAGTTTCACAGCCAAGAAGATATAGTCAATAATACTAATATTGACGCTTTTCAGTACTCCTTTCGGAAGCACTCAAGGTTCTTAAAGCTACTTCAAATATTATGCTTTACAATATATATACTAGTATATGTAAAATATCTTAATTACACACCTGTAACATGTGAATACAGTGGTACCTCGGGTTAAGAACTTAATTCGTTCTGGAGGTCCTTTCTTAACCTGAAACTATTCTTAACCTGAGGTGCCACTTTAGCTAATGGGGCCTCCCGCTGCCGCTGCACAATTTCTGTTCTCATCCTGAGGTAAAGTTCTTTACCCGACATACTATTTCTGGGTTAGCGGAGTCTGTAACCTGAAGCATCTGTAACCCGAGGTACCACTGTACAGCAAACGTTCATGAATACAACCAACATACAGATATGTATGCAAGAGTATACACTTCAGGGAGGTGGGTCTAGTTTTCTGTTGAGTGTACAACCCCTGGCAAAATTCAGTTTTCTATTGCACAGTAGGGGGGGGTGATGGGTGGAAGAAACTGAGTTTGCATGTTCCCTCTCTCCCTCTCTAACAGTTCCTTCAGTTATTTCTAGCAGATCCCCCAATTACTTCTATCCATCTTGTTACAGCGCAACAGTTGGATTATTTGTCCACTGTTAGCTATGTTTTCAGCATTTGTTCTCCAACCTTGCTCTGATCTCTTTCTAAGGTATATATAGTATTTGTCCAGACTAACTAGTACATTTTAACCACTAACACAAACCAGCTTTTGAAACTCTATTATGCCCCTTTAAAAAATGGAAGAAGTTAAAATTAATTTTCTGTGAGATGGAGTCTCTCTTTGCGCAGGACATTGCTGCCCGGATGAAATAATAAATCTTTACTGGGTCAGCTTGCTGTTGAGAAAAGGTGCAATCTTTCAATCCTGTCAAAGGGTTTCTTTTGCTGAAGAAAAAACTGCATGAAATTCAAATGATAGCAATATTTTCCCCTCAGAATCTGCTGGCCACTAGTACATTTTATGTGTCTCTAGTCAGATTTTTCACTTTTTTATGCTCTAGTACAGCCTTTCCCAGCCTGGTATTCTTCAGGTGTTTGGGACAACAACTCCTATCATCCCTGGGACTAATGAGAGTTGGAGTCTAAAACATCCAGATTGAGAAAGACTGCACTGGTGTTTGGGGTGGGGGTCCCAAGGCAAGGGTGTTACATTTCCCAGGGGCATAGGAAAGTCTGAACCAGGAAAACTCCTGCATTTTATTTCTGTGTTATCAGTTTCTGGTAGCTTTATTTATTGTTTTACACAGAAAAATAATAATCAGCATTTCTTTACTTTTTACATTTTCAAGGAGGTGAAGTGATGAAGCAATTAGGTCACTGATTAGTATATTTAGTAGATTGTGCATGCATTGTTATTGTAGTAAAAAAATAATTACAAATAGGAATGAAATCTTTATTATCCTAAGCATGTTCAGTGGAATGCAATTTATTTTGAAATCAGAATTAACAATGACCTAAGAACTAAATAACTTTCCAGAAAGCACATCTTGATGCACCTTGGTGATCTTCCAAGCTCTTGAGCTCCCCTTGCTTTCCTTTCCCCTTTGTTCCAGAACCCTTAGCCTACTTGCTTGGGCCAACATCTTCCCTTGGTGGTGGATGTGGGGTAACCAGCCTCATTTAACCACTATGTTGAAGTCTAATTAATGCATGAAGGGGTTAATACCATAGAGTAAGCTGTCCTGCCAGGCTTAGCTATGCCCACTTCCCTTACCTTGGGAGGAAATGGGCAATCAAGCCTATAGTGTTGGTTGCTCCAGGTTAGCTGCATGGCTCTCACAAGCCATGATGATACCAATCATTCAGGAACCATCACCACTTTGTAACGAAGCTAAGTGTTACTGACTCTGCAACTTTCCTGAAGCAGGAGGATCTGACCTTTGGAGAGTTTGTAAGTAAACAATTTTTAACTTCCCAAATGTGCAGTCTTTTCATATGCTGGGGGAAGAGAGAAATTTTGGAACTCACTTTAAAGGGCATATTTTAAAGGTCTAAGCCTATATTTCCAAACTTTACTTTACATATTTTGTGATTTTAAATCTCTGCTGGCATTCTCTCACCAAAGAGTACTTGTCCCAAACTTGGATCTTGGCATCCAGGAATTCTCCTTTCCATATTATGAATTGAGAAACGCCTATTCCAGTTAATTTCCTTCCATTTGTAAAAACAAGCCAGTGATTGACTTCCTCCTTGTGAACTTCCTTCTAGATAAGAAACCCCCTTTTGCTTTCGGGCCTGGCATCCTTCATTTTATGTTAAATGTAAGTAAAAAAAACTTTTGGCTCATTGAATATGTGGACTGAAATCTACAGTTTTGTGTATCTCAGTAACTTTGCCCAAGCAGCGAGTGAATCACCATTAGCCCTGTGGAATGAGCTTATGCAAGTGAGTCCTCCAAAAAGTTGTAGTGTGGAATGCCATGGTTCATGATTCCACCCAGTCATAGGGTACTCCAATCCATTCGCTCCTGCCCCCGCAAACATGGTTTCCCCCTTTTTCTTTCTCAGCAAGGACTCCTTTGCAATTTAATACACACATGCATAAATAAGTATGTAAGTAAATAGCATTCAACGGCCACTGGGCATCCTCAGTCTTCAGAGCTTCCACTCTCCCTCCCCCTGAAAGTTTTTTTTAAATACTTCTGCAAACCTTTTTCTGCCCTCAAGTTGCTGATACCTCCCTCACATGTGCTGGGAGTGCTGTGTTAGCTACAGAGGGAGAACAAGTTTATTATGAATGTATTGGATTGATCCGGAAGACTCTTTGTCAAGGTCACATGTAAAAGTGCTTTCAGTTGGAGGAGAATTAGGCCCTTGGTTGTCAGATGCTGAGGGGCCAATTCTTTGTTGTTGTTTAGTCGTTTAGTCATGTCCGACTCTTCGTAACCCCATGGACCAGAGCACGCCAGGCACTCCTGTCTTCCACTGCCTCCGGCAGTTTGGTCAAACTCATGCTGGTAGCTTCAAGAACACTGTCCAACCATCTCGTCCTCTGTCGTCCCCTTCTCTTTGTGCCCTCCATCTTTCCCAACATCAGGGTCTTTTCCAGGGAGTCTTCTCTTCTCATTAAGTGGCCAAAGTACTGGAGCCTCAGCTTCATGATCTGTCCTTCCAGTGAGCACTCAGGGCTGATTTCCTTAAGAATGGATAGGTTTGATCTTCTTGCAGTCCATGAGACTCTCAAGAGTCTCCTCCAGCACCGTAATTCAAAAGCATCAATTCTTTGGCAATCAGCCTTCTTTATGGTCCAGCTCTCACTTCCATACGTCACTACTGGGAAAACCATAGCTTTAACTATACGGACCTTTGTTGGCAAGGTCCAATTCTAGAAGGAGCTAATTTCTCCTGTGTGGCACGAGCATCAAAAAGTTTTTAGTGCAGTCAGCTAGTTCCTTAGAAAACCACACACAATAGAGAAGAATGGAGAATTCAAAGGTCAAGGAGTTTAGTTCCCAAGCAGACTCAATAGATTATGATAGGACTTTAATATTTTGTTTTAGCTATGTAACCTGACCATGTGACAAAGGGTTGAATTTAAGCTGAAGGAATAAATTAAATACTGTTTAATATGTTGTTAAATATGTCAATAAATCACACTGATGACGTACATGCTGACCCCATAACTCACTCCACAATGTGTACTCATTACAACATTCCCCTCTTCAGTAGATCTTGAACTGGTGATCTGAGGGTTGTTGGGCAGAGATATGGCCATCTATCACCCTGCAGCTGCAGCAAAAAAGAGAGAAGAAAAACAAGAGCCCAACACAGAGACCAGCCACAGTCATGAAACAGGCTTGCTGTCCCATCTGTTGAGAATGAGGTTTTAGAAAGGAAACATCACTCTGATATAACAACTTTGCAACTCAAAAACCAGGCAGAAGGCTTTCTCGGTGGGGCACCATCCTGTGGAACACCCTCCCATCAGATGTCAAGGAAATAAACAACTATCTGACTTTTAGAAGACATCTGAAGGCAGCCCTGTTTAGGGAAGTTTTTAATGTTTGATGTTTTATCGTGTTTTAATATTCTGTTGGGAGCTGCCCAGAGTGGATGGGGAAACCCAGCCAGATAGGGGGGTATAAATACCGTATTGGCCTGAATATAAACTTCACTTTTTTTCCAAATTCCGACTATGAAAAGGTTACAGTATGGCTTAAATTCACGACCTTACAAAAACTGGCTTTTATGATATTGCTGCTGAAATAGACATACGGTAAAACGGAATGGGTGTGAGTGACTGCGGAATTTTAAGGGAGAGGCTTATATTCGGGTATTGTCTTTTTTTCTTTTTTCCCCTTGAATTTTAAAGGTGTGGCATATATTCGGGTGCGGCTTATATTCGGGCCAATACGGTAATAAATTATTATTATATTATTATAAAATCTTGCATTTGTGATCCTTAGCAATTCTCTCGCATTTCCCTTGACTCAGAATGCTCATATTACTCAGTAATCTTTACAATACAGTGGTACCTTGGGTTAAGTACTTAATTCGTTCCAGAGGGTCTGTTCTTAACCTGAAACTGTTCTTAACCTGAAGCACCACTTTAGCTAATGGGGCCTCCTCCTGCTGCCGTGCCGCCAGAGCCCGATTTCTGTTCTTATCCTGAAGCAAAGTTCTTAACCTGAAGCACTATTTCTGAGTTAGTGGAGTCTGTAACCTGAAACGTATGTAACCTGAAGTGTATGTAACCCGAGGTACCACTGTATACCCCTATGAGGTAGGCCAGATTATCTCCACAGAAGGAGCTGAGCTTGACTGAACAGTGGCTGGCCTAAAACCGATTATGGAACTGATGGCAGGATTTGAACTGTGAACCTCAGCCTCTATGCTAGACCAGCTCTCAGTTAAATCCATGTGACATCTCACTAGATACCCTCCCTGCCTTTCAGCCGAAGGGGATCCATCAGCAAAAAGAGGCCCAGACCTTCAGCCATCGAGCATGCCAGAGAGTTCAGGGCTGCAGCTTTGACTGACAGGAGCCTCTTGTGGGAATCTATGGGAGTTTTGCCTGACTAAAGACAAAGCTATTTCTCTGCCCTCTTTGTTCTTTGCAGACCTATGCGGTAATACCTACCGCTGAACTGTACTAGACAGACTCTGCCTGGGTTCCCCCGCCCCCCTTCAGCCGTGAAATGGCCTTGATTTGACAGGCAACCTTCTCAGGTTTCAACAGATGCCGTGTGGAAAAGGCAACAGAAGCCAAAGCTTTCTGCAGGCATTTGTGATGACATGCAACCCTCCCCACTTCCCTGCTCCAAATGGAAAGGGAGAGTACTCTTCTCAGTTTCCATGACAACAGGGTCTCCTCTGTCTCTTATTAGATGCCATCAGCTTCCTGTGTCTAAATTTCTAAGCCAATCAGAGGAGTCTTTCGAAGGTTTGCCAGTTTCTGAGGACTTTCCCACTCCAGAGCTACTCCAGTGACGTGGAACAATGAGAGATTGAAGACCTTAAAAGGGCTTTTGTTTTCTCCCGTTGGAAACGGCTTGACAATTTTTGTTGCTATTAATAAATCTCACCTTCTGAAATAAAAACGGAGGCCTTTTTGAATAGTAGAGATTGCTAGCAGATACTGTCTGGTTTAGAAAAAACCCAATCAATCACAAACTCCTTTCCACAGTTTGTACTTTTTAAATTTACTTTCCATTCACTCCATTGTGTGGAAGAAATATTTCGTGATATAACCATTCTCAGACAGAGTTGTCGTTCACACCTAAAGGGAGTGGCATGATCTCACGGGTTGCTGCGATTAAAGTTTCCATAATGCAGTGTACATGAGCAACAACATCAACAGTTATGACAGTATCCTGCTAATGTAAAACTTAAATTCCTTCTTGGACCCATGACTAGACTGGAGGAGGGGCTAAAAGCAGTCTGTTTTATCCAAAGAGAAAGAAAATACGCATCATCACTACCAACCAAAATATCCAGGGCAAAGTTCAGGTAAATTAGAAATCAGTATTTCAGGAAGTGGAAGAAAACAGCAGAACAATTGAGAGATATTTTCCTATCAATATCTGAATGCAACAGAAAAATACTTCTGCATGCGTTTGTGTGCTTGTACATATTTCAACAATGGAACACAGCGATTTTAAGTCAGGGGACAGACACACACAAAAATGTTGTCATTTATACGTTAACCCAAAAGAAACTGCTCATTGACTAGAATCCCGCGCTTGTGACAACCTTCATAGGATAGCTGCAGTGACATACTCCTCTCAAACCTTTGCTTATAATTCTAGCCATATAGCTGAAATGTTATGAAATCCAGTTTAAATGAAGAACTGTAAATCTGACTACTTCCAAAACTACACATAATTCTAAACACAATACTCAGCAAGACTTAGGTAATCCTGTGAGGTGCTGAGTGACTGTAACTTGGTTGAGAATGATTACGGAGGACCTAGCAAACCAGTTTCAAATCTCCACTTTGCCATGAAGCTCACTTGGTCACCTTAAGCCAGCCACTGTCTCTCAACCTAACCTACCTCCCAGGGTTGTTTTTAGGATAAAATGAGGAGGGGAAAACCTTGTACAGTGGTACCTCGGGTTACGAACTTAATTCGTTCCGGAGGTCCGTTCTTAAACTGAAACTGTTCTTAACCTGAAGCACCACTTTAGCTAATGGGGCCTCCTGCTGCTGCTGCGCCGCCGGAGCATGATTTCTGTTCTCATCCTGAAGCAAAGTTCTTAACCTGAAGAACTGGGTTAGCGGAGTCTGTAACCTGAAGCGTATGTAACTTGAAGCATATGTAACCTGAGGTACCACTGTATACAACCTGGAGCTCCTTGGAATTATAGTGGGATACAACTATAACAACTATAACTTTATAATAATAGGAGTGATATTTACTGTAGGGTAGGATTCTCTCTTTTTAAAAGTACAGTATCTTAATTTAAAAAGGGACACAGCAAAGCAGCACATCTACTTTAGATGCACTTGCTATGACCACTGCACACTTTTGGTGCATCTTTATCACGAAATATCCGGATCCAAACAACCCAACAAAAAACTAAGCAGCCTGTGAGAGTCTTTCTTGTATATCAGGATTGAACAATCTCTATACACATCAAAGAAGTGAGTCAGTTAAATGCATTGTAAACTTTATGCAGGGAAATCCCGTTGGCGAAAAACGGGACTCCACAGCGCCATCTAGTGTCACAGTGTTATAACGCATATAAAGCACTTTCTCTTTACAAATGTAGCTGAGTCCCGTGTTATTTGCTCAAATTAACTTGAAAAGGTGTTACTGGGTCTGTGTCAAGTAAATGGCAAAAGTTAGCATGTTGGGCATTTCTAGAATAACTTTAGCACCAATTTGTTTGCTTGCATTAAAAAGCAAAGGACAACAGCATTCGCCCACAGAGTTGTGGCTCCACAAAAAAGTTTTGCTCCTGTTTCCAAATGAACTTCTGCAACTGAACAGGATGAGATCAATACTCCTCCCGCAATCACCATGAGCTGCATGCAGTTGTCAGCTTAAAAACCAAGGGAATGTCAGGAAAACAGACTCTGCCGACACAGAAACTTCAAACTCCAAGTGTTCACAAATGCAGCTGCTGGATGTTTTATAAGCTTCTAATGACAATGCTAAATCCTGAGCCAAAGATTAAAAGACAGGAAATGAGAACCATTTTAGTTACCTTTTAATCTTTGTATGTGCAGGTTTCCCAACCCTGCCCCCCCAGCCCCCACTCGCTGACTCCTGCATTAGTTGCTTTTGCAGTTTTTATTATATTCACACAGTTAATCCCTTCATTCTGGTCTTGTTCAGCATTTGGAATGATCCCTCCAGACAGAACACAGCCCTAGCCCAGACTCCATGCACACTGAGACTTATCCTTGTGTCAGAGGTACTGGAAAATCACAGAAAAGGAGGGATCTTCCTGCTGGGTCCTAGTGCTCATGTGCCCATGGGAGTCCCACAAACCACTTTACATTACTACAGCAGCAATTATTTCAATGAACTCATCCCCTCTGTTTAAAACCCTCGGAAATGTTGTCTCCATATCATTATGGACATTCAGTGGTACCTCAGGTTAAGTACTTAATTCGTTCCGGAGGTCCGTACTTAACCTGAAACTGTTCTTAACCTGAAGCACCACTTTAGCTAATGGAGCCTCCTGCTGCCGCTGCGCCGCTGGAGCACGATTTCTGTTCTCATCCTGAAGCAAAGTTCTTAACCTGAAGCACTATTTCTGGGTTAGCGGAGACTGTAACCTGAAGCGTATGCAACCTGAGGTACCACTGTATGGTTCAGCTGAAGTTAAGTGTGTTTTAAGATCCTTTGATTTGAAAGTGAGAATTCAGTGGCTGTTAAAGTTTCTCCCACTGAAATCAACTTAAACCAGTCCCCATGGGCACAACCTTTTGGGAGCAAAGGCCAAGCTACATAGGGTGCTAAATGCATCTTTCTTTACATTCAGTGTGCTGGGTTTTAATGCATATTTTAAAATCAAAATCAGAGCAGGCATTCCACAAATATGTTTAAACTCCAGAACAGCACATACACACAACTATGGAAATGAGAAGCATTTGGGAACTTGGAACATCAGTCTGTGGACCATTTTCTTAAAATAAAATAAAAATCCATATGGATTATTTTGGCTCCCCCCACCCATACTCACACCTGTTGCAACCCTAAAGGAAATCCTTTCTCTTAAACTAGGATTTGTGTAGAGATTAAACCAGTGGGGTAACGACAAATTTTAAAGGTGATCTTTATGACAGCCTGCATAGCTACAACAGCTGTGTTGATCCATATATATTGTTGTATGGGTAGCCCAGGACTGCCTCCATACACACTGCCTAGGCTTGTGCCCCAGGGAATACAGTGGTTTGACTTCACCCCTGTAATTTTTTAATATATAGTTTTATTTCTATTAATGTTTTATCTGTAAGATGACTTGAGTTCCTATAAGGGAAAAGGGCATGGTATAAACATAAATAAAAAAGGTACAATAGTACCTCAGGTTAAGAACTTAATTCATTCTGGAGGTCCGTTCTTAACCTGAAACTGTTCTTAACCTGAGGTACTACTTTAGCTCCCCTTTATGGATCACTGCCTTGCCGTGGCGAAGGGGCTTGAATAACTCAGAGAAGCTATGAGCTATGCTGTGCAGGGCCACCCAAGACGGACAGGTCATAGTGGAGAGTTTTGACCAAACGTGATCCACCTGGAGTAGGAACCGGCAAGCCACTCCAGTATTCCTGCCAAGAAAACTCCATGGACAAAGACAACAGGCATATAAAAATTATGACGCTGGAAGATGAGCCCCTCAGGTCAGAAGGCGTCCAACATGCTACTGAGGAAGAGCGGAGGACAAGTACAAATAGATTCAGAGCTGATGAAGCGGCTGGGCCAAAGCCGAAAGGACGCTCAGTTGTGGATATGCCTGGAAGTGAAAGGAAAGTCCAATGCTGTAAAGAAAAATATTGCATAGGAACCTGGAATGTAAGAACCATGAACCTGGGTAAGTTGGATGTGGTCAAAAATGAGATGGCAAGAATAAATATTGACATCATGGGCATCAGTGAACTAAAATGGACGGGAATGGGCGAATTCAGTTCGGATGACCATCACATCTACTACTGTGGGCAAGAATCCCGTAAAAGAAATGGAGTGGCCCTCATAGTCAACAAAAGAGTGGCAAAAGCTGTACTGGGATGTAATCTCAAAAATGATAGAATGATCTCGATACGAATCCAAGGTAGACCTTTTAACATCACAGTAATCCAAGTTTACGCACCAACCACTGGTGCTGAAGAAACTGAAATTGACCAATTCTATGAAGACTTACAACACCTTATAGAAATGACACCAAAGAAGGATGTTCTTCTCATTAAAGGGGATTGGAATGCTAAAGTAGGGAGTCAAGAGATAAAAGGAACAACTGGCAAGTTTGGCCTTGGAGTTCAAAACGAAGCAGGGCAAAGGCTAATAGAGTTCTGTCAAGAGAACAAGCTGGTCATCACAAACACTCTTTTCCAACAACACAAGAGACAACTCTACACATGGACATCACCAGATGGGCAGCATCGAAACCAGATTGATTATATTCTCTGCAGCCAAAGATGGAGAAGCTCTATACAGTCAGCAAAAACAAGACCTGGAGCTGACTGTGGCTCAGACCATCAGCTTCTTATAGCAAAATTCAAGCTTAAACTGAAGAAAGTAGGAAAAACCACTGGGCCGGTAAGATACAATCTAAGTCAAATCCCTTATGAATACACAGTGGAAGTGAGGAACAGGTTTAAGGATTTAGATTTGGTGGACAGAGTGCCTGAAGAACGATGGATGGAGGCTCGTAACATTATACAGGAGGCAGCAACTAAAACCATCCCAATGAAAAGGAAATGCAAGAAAGCAAAGTGGCTGTCCAACAAGGCCTTACAAATAGCGGGGGAGAGAAGGCAAGCAAAATGCAAGGGAGATAGTGAAAGATACAGGAAATTGAATGCAGATTTCCAAAAAATAGCAAGGAGAGACAAGAAGACCTTCTTAAACGAGCAATGCAAAGAAATAGAGGGAAACTATAGAATGGGAAAAACCAGAGATCTGTTCAAGAAAATTGGAGATATGAAAGGAACATTTCGTACAAAGATTTCCATAATAAAAGACAAAAGTGGAAAGGACCTAACAGAAGCAGAAGACATCAAGAAGAGGTGGCAAGAATACACAGAGGAACTATACCAGAAAGAAATGGATGTCTTGTATACCCCAGGTAGTGTGGTTGCTGACCTTGAGCCAGACATCCTGGAGAGTGAAGTCAAATGGGCTTTAGAAAGCATTGCTAATAACAAGGCCAGTGGAAGTGATGATATTCCAGCTGAACTATTTAAAATTTTAAAAGATGATGCTGTTAAGGTGCTACACTGAAAATGCCAGCAAATTTGGAAAACTCAGCAGTGGCCAGAGGATTGGAGAAGATCAGTCTACATCCCAATCCCCAAAAAGGGAAGTGCCAAAGAATGCTTCAACTACCGCACAATTGCACTCATTTCACACGCTAGCAAGGTTATGCTTAAAATTCTACAAGGCAGGCTTAAGCAGTATGTGGACCAAGAACTCCCAGAAGTGCAAGCTGGATTTCGAAGGGGCAGAGGAACCAGAGACCAAATTGCAAACATGCGCTGGATTATGGAGAAAGCTAGAGAGTTCCAGAAAGACATCTACTTCTGCTTCATTGACTATGCAATAGCCTTTGACTGTGTCGACCACAGCAAACTATGGCAAGTTCTTAAAGAAATGGGAGTGCCTGATCACCTCATCTGTCTCCTGAGAAATCTCTATGTGGGACAAGAAGCTACAGTTAGAACTGGATATGGAACAACTGATTGGTTCAAAATTGGGAAAGGAGTACGGCAAGGCTGTATATTGTCCCCCTGCTTATTTAACTTATATGCAGAATTCATCATGCAAAAGGCTAGGATGGATGATTCCCAAGCCAGAATTAAGATCGCCGGAAGAAACATCAACAACCTCAGATATGCAGATGACACAACCTTGATGGCAGAAAGTGAGGAGGAATTAAAGAACCTTTTAATGAGGGTGAAAGAGGAGAGCACGAAATATGGTCTGAAGCTCAACATCAAAAAAATGAAGATCATGGCCACTGGTCCCATCACCTCCTGGTAAATAGAAGGGGAAGAAATGGAGGCAGTGAGAGATTTTACTTTCTTGGGCTCCATGATCACTGCAGATGGTGACAGCAGTCACGAAATAAAAAGACGCCTGCTCCTTGGGAGAAAGGTGATGGCAAACCTAGACAGCATCTTAAAAAGCAGAGACATCACCTTACCAACAAAGGTCCGCAGAGTTAAAGCCATGGTTTTCCCAGTAGTGATGTATGGAAGTGAGAGCTGGACCATAAAGAAGGCTGATCGCTGAAGAATTGATGCTTTGGAATTATGGTGCTGGAGGAGACTCTTGAGAGTCCCGTGGACTGCAAGAAGATCAAATGTATCCATTCTTAAGGAAATCAGCCCTGAGTGCTCACTGGAAGGACAGATCATGAAGCTGAGGCTCCAATACTTTGGCCACCTCATAAGAAGAGAAGAGTCCCTGGAAAAGACCCTGATGCTGGGAAAGATGGAGGGCACAAGGAGAAGGGGATGACAGAGGACAAGATGGTTGGACAGTGTTCTCGAAGCTACAAACATGAGTCTGACCAAACTGCGGGAGGCAGCAGAAGACAGGAGTGCCTGGCGTGCTCTGGTCCATGGGGTCACGAAGAGTCGGACATGACTAAACGACTAAACAACAACAACAACCACTTTAGCTAATGGGGCTTCCTGCTGCTGCTGCGCTGCCGGCACTGGATTTCTGTTCTCATCCTGAAGCAAAGTTCTTAATCTGAGGTACTATTTCTGTAACCTGAAGTGTCTGTAATCTCGGGTACCACTGTAAAGGTAAAGGTACCATTGACCGTTAGGTCCAGTCACGGACGACTCTGGGGTTGCGCGCTCATCTCGCTCTATAGGTTGAGGGAGCTGGCGTTTGTCCACAGACAGCTTCTGGGTCATGTGGCCAGCATGACTAAGCCGCTTCTGGTGAACCAGAGCAGCGCATGGAAACACCGTTTACCTTCCCGCCGGAGGTAAGACCTATTTATCTACTTGCACTTGATGTGCTTTCGAACTGCTAGGTGGGCAGGAGCTGGGACCAAACAACAGGAGCTCACCCCGTTGCAGGGATTCGAACTGCTGACCTTCCGATCAGCAAGCCCTAGGCTCTGTGGTTTAGACCACAGCGCCACCCGCATCCCTTATATAAACATAATAAAATAAATAAACAGATGGGTGCCAACAAAACAAAACACACACATCACCAAAGAGCAGCAGTGCATAGCATAATATCCATTTATTAAGATCAGTTGACAGTTATGGAATAGAGAGAGAGTATAAGTGTGGTGTAGTGGAGATTTGAGTCTACATCCCTGATCAGCTAAAAGGTTTACTGGGTGACCCTGAGTCTACCTATCTAAAGGAACATCTGCCAGGCCAGAGACTTCCTCCAAGGCCTAAGCTTATTCTACTGACAAGTGCTTCTCCCGAAGATGCGGTTATTGTTCCTGCTGAGAGAAAAAGTGTTAAAGTTGCACTGTCCCCACCACACTTCTGTTCCACTGTAACACTGAAGGAAGCCCCACCACACACATAAAACTATCTCCCCCATAAGCAAGTACCAGCTTCCCAAAAGAGATTTTCCTCAGTTCCACAGGCAAGGAAGTTTAAATTGCTTCTCCATGCCCCCTCACCTCCCTCTCCACCAGCTGATAAAACACCTACATGTGTAAGGCGTAGTTGTGACTCTTTTAAACCACTTTCAGCTCCTAAAAAACAATTGTCTGCCTCTCCCTTTAAGGATTCATCTTGACAACGGTGGAAATCTCCTCCTCTCAGCAATAGTTCACTTGCAATAAGGGTAATTTTATATCAGAGTTAAAGGTATTGAGGTGTCTTTCTCACGAAAGTTATATATATTTTCACAGACTTGACTTTCAAGGAGAGTACGTTTTGCCATGTCTGTCTTTCATGGCTTCTTCAGTCTAGTTCACCGAGTGCAAAACAGGATCAATGCACGGAAACTCCTGTTCTCCTGGGGCATCTCCTCTCACTTCATTTTTAACTGCTCATTATTCTTCCTGAGTTACATTCGGAGCCAAGAGGTACACACTCCAGAAGAGTTCCTAGTCCCGGTTCCAAATTTAATTATGGCCAATGGGGCGTGGCTATAAATTTAACAATACAAGTATTAAATAATAATAATAATAATAATAATAATAATAATAATAATAATAATTTATTTGTACCCCACCCATCTGGGCAGCTTCCAACAAAGATGAAAAATACATTAAAATGTCACACATTAAAAACTTCCCTGAACAGGGCTTCCTTCAGATGTCTTCTAAATGTCAGGTAGTTGTTTATCTCTTTGACATCTGATGGGAGGGTGTTCCACAGGGTGGGTGCCACTACCAAGAAGGCCCTCTGCCTGGTTCCCTGTAGCTTTGCTTCTCGCAGTGAGGGAACTGCCAGAAGGCCCTCAGCACTGGACCTCAGTGTCCTGGTGGAACGATGGGGGTGGAGGCGCTCCTTCAGGTATACTGGGCCGAGGCCGTTTAGGGCTTTAAAGGTTAGCACCAACACTTTGAATTGTGCTCGGAAACGTACTGGGAGCCAGTGTAGGTCTTTCAAGACCGGTGTTATGTGGTCTCGGCAGGCGCCCCCAGTCACCAGTCTAGCTGCCGCATTCTGGATTTGTTGTAGTTTCCAGGTCACCTTCAAAGATAGCCCCACATAGAGCGCATTGCAGTAGTCCAAGCGGGAGATAACTAGAGCATGCACCACTCTGGTGAGACAGTCCATGGGCAGGTGGGGTCTCAGCCAGCGTATGAGATGGAGCTGGTAGACACACTACAGACTGCACATATCCTGATCCAGGACTAGATTTCACAAAAACAAGCAAACAAACAATAAATTTGGTGACATGAAATGGGATTGCTCACCACATGAAGAGGAACACAGACCGTATTGTACGAAGCCATCACTGTGAAGAAGAATATGCTCATCTGCGGAACTGCCATAAATTTTGCTGTTTTCTTCCCCTACCTGCTGTTGATTCATCTTAGGACTTCCCTCCTTGTACCTTATTAGTGTGAGAGTCTATCTTTCTATGCTTGTAGAAGAGATTATAATACAGGATTGTCAAACTAGCTGAATACTACCCATAAATATTTTTTTGTATGCTTGCATAACCAGACCGCAGTTGTTACACATTCCAAAATTGGTTTCTGGTTTCTGTTATGATGTTGATGGTTATTGTTTTATTACGACTTTGCTTCAGCATTATTATCAACCTTGCAGTGCAGAGCAGAGAAGAGAAGCAGGCTATAACTTTTTTATATACAGTGGATGCTCAGATTGCGAACATGATCTGTGTGGGATGCACGTTCACAACCCGCAGCATTCACAACCTGCAGCGACGCGTCTGCACATGCACGGGTTGCGATTTGGCACTTCTGTGCATGTGCAAAGTGCGATTTAGCGCTTCTGCGCTTGTGTGATTGCCGAAACCCAGAAGTAACCCGTTCCGGTACTTCCGGGTTTTGGTAGTCCGTAACCCGAAAAAACACAACCTGAAGCGTCTGTAACCCAAGGTATGACTGTACAAACAAACAAATAATAATAAGCGGGGACGAAACCATCATTTTGCTCAGCAGCCCCCATTAGCTTTGCACTGCCATCTGTCATGTATGATCTAATTGAGCTCCCTGCCTTGCAGAAGGTTGTGCTAGATGATACTCAGGGTCCCTTCCAACTCTACAGTTCTATGATTCTGTAACCAAAGTATCCATATGCAGGGAAATGCAAAGCATCGTTTATGTGCCAGAGCACACACACACAAAAACTGCATGACTAGGAGAGGTTAAAGAGGAGCCGCGTCTCCTTTTGGTTTTGTGAAAGACCAAAGAGTAAATTAACAGGGCTCTACTGTATATTCTTAGCTCATTCTGCTGGGAATTATGCACTTAACTCCCATTAACGCTCTTCAGCATGGAGATGATACTATATCCCTTAGTCTCAATCACTGTCAGCGGAGTCCCTGCAGGGAGATGATAGGTCTGAATAAAAGAAAGCAGGAATCTGAAGAGGGGAAGCCTTTTGTATCAAGAGAGAGGAATGAAAGGAGAAGGGCTAGGAGAGGGAGCCAGAGCATCCTCCGCTATAAAGAGCACACAAGAGCAGTACTACTTGTCAGGCCACTACACTAAACACATTGCGTCTTTATTTCTGAGGGAACTGAGCAGAATGTTTCCAAGTAATACCATCAAAGGAAAATGGATAGGATCAAATCTATTTCCAGGGTCGAGCAACTCCAGCAGAGATGAGCTCAGCTGCTGGTGCTTTAAAAATAAATAAATAAATAAAATCCCTCCCGCTCTCTCTTTTTATGAAAACTCATTTCACAGCACTCAGGACTGCTCTCCGTGTTCAGCAAGCGACTCCTGCATCTACCACTGCTTAGGGTTTATAAGCTAAACATGGACCAATGGTATCAAATAGTATGGGAAACAGCCTTGCAGTGATGCCTCAGGTTACATACGGTTCAGGTTACAGACTCCTCTAACCCATAAATAGTACCTCATGTTAAGAACTTTGCTTCAGGATGAGAACAGAAATCGTGCGGAGGCAGCAGGAGGCCCCATTAGCTAAAGTGGTACCTCAGGTTAAGAACGGTTTCAGGTTAAGAACGGACCTCCAGAACAAATTAAGTTCTTAACCCGAGGTACCACTGTATTAGAAAAACTAACCAATAAACTGAAACTCACATGGGGACAAACAGAAGGATACGCCTTTACCCCGGTATGGCTCCCTTTTATTACATACACAGCCCAACAAGACAACAAGAATCTGCCAACAGCATATGAATCAATCTGGCTAACCTGATAAAAAAAACCACACACACACACACACAACACACACACACACAAGAACAAATCTCACTACAGTCAACCAAAGACAACCAACCACACCCTAGTGAGGCATCTAATCATAAGCCTGCATTTTTATTAAAGCTTATATGTTTAATCAGGGCTTGTATTTTAAAAATGAGCTTAAAGATCTTCAAATGTTTTATGCCAGGCAGAAGACCAGCTGCCTAAGAACCTTGGCAATGTTTTTACTCCTAGACAAGGGGGGCCCCTGATTTATAGCAGAAAACAATTCTCAAAGTCGTAAAAAGGGAATTACAGGCTGACAGCCAAGGTTACACTGACCCTACAAATTAAGGGTTGATAAATAGTAAAATGAGCCATATCTTCTTCCTAAGGTTAAAAAGGTCAAGAGCAGTGAAAAAGCAACTGGTCTGGCTGGCAGAAAGGGAGCATTTTTGGGAAGTCTTTTCTAAAGCTGTTTCTTTCTTAAACTAAGATCCTTTTAAGATTTCTTTTCCTTTTAAAAGGTTATTTATGTATTAAATATATTAGCTTAAATATAATTATGCAAAGGATTTAAGAAATGCTAGATTCTTATTTCATATAGTTGTAAGAGTTGTAACTATCCTGAAATTAAGTCAGCCACCAGCCCCCCTTGCCAGACAGGAGACGCCATCGAGCACTCCTGATATATGGTTGTCAGGCCTTTTGTTTAGAAACCTTCAAATGAAGGAGATCTCTCAATGTTGATGTGAACTCAAAATCCTTGACATATGTTTAAGATAAAAATTCAAGATTAACCATCTGTTTTGGAAGGCAATAGGGCAAGGAGGGCAAGAGGTGAGCTGGTAATTAAGATTCCTTGTTGAGACACATGTAAGATATATTACTACTTATTTGTCATTTATAGATAGAAGAATATATAGCTTTTTGATTCCCATAAAAGGACAGAAGGAAATGGGTGTATCTTTTGTGATTGGTTCTAGCAAACAGCCAATAGGAATTTTAACCAGGCTGATTGGACAGAGGCAGCCATAGGAGGAGCAAGGGGGCTGGATTAAGGAAATATAAGTGCTGGCCAGAATGGCAGGAGGCCAGGCCAGAGCTTGGTAACCATATACCACTGTGCCTCATATTTATTTGTCTGACAAATAAATTATTATTTTAATTTCTCTATTGCTGCGTTGAATATTTCATTCCAGCTAAGCGTTAACCACAAGCAGGGTGCTACACTAGGCCTCCCCCAACCTTTCACCACCAAGGAAATACAACAAGCGAATAGTAAAAGAACCCACACGTGTGATGCTGACACAAAACCCCCTCACATAAACTAAGTAGAAGAATAGAGGCATTGCCACTTGACCCCACCCCACCCCACTCACCATTCCCCCCTCCCTCTTTCACCCTCTTTTCTTCCTAACCTAACACTGTATGTAACACACTAATGTCTCACAACAAATGAAACTGATCTGCAACTTGAAAAAAGAGACAATGCACGTATTTTTGTAAACTAAGAAGTCTTTAATAAAAATATAAAATATAAGCTAAACGCCCACCGTGATGGTGTGTCAGGGAGGAAAGGCAGGGCAGGGGGGAGGGTTTGCAGATGCCTTGGGATTGCTCTGCCCACAGAGATATATCTTTCGCCTTCTCCTAGATAAAGATGCTTTGAGTAGAGACTAGTGAGTCATCCGGTGACACGGACAGAGGACGTGTTTTTCTTCTACTGAAATGGTATCCCCTCTATTACATTTATTTATATTTTGATTTGTAGTCCACCCTTTCACTCAAGAGTCCCAGGGTGGAAAACAACAGTGTTAAAATTGCAATTAACAATATTGTTTGAAATGACAATTAAAAATCACAACTTAAAACTTAATCAGCACCATGAAATGGGTCGCGTGCATGACTTCCCCCAGAAAATCTCGAGAACTGTAGTTTACTCCTCACAGAGCTACGTTTCCCAGCAACCTTGACAAACTGCATTCCCAGGATGCTTTGGGGAAAAGTCATGTGTTTGAAATGTATGCTGTGTCCGCGGCCACATTTATTTTCAATTTATAATAAATATAAATATAAATGTATATTTATTATTATAAATGGCATTTACCCCAGATATATTGTGCTCAAAGTGGTTCACAGGATCGCCAATTTAAGTACAGTAACCATTGTTATAACACATTATAATATAACACTACCAATTCAAACAATTCAAAAATACCAAAAGTTTAAGTGAATGTAAATCATACCAGCAGATTATTTAGCAATGCCCACTACTTATAATAATATCAATATTATACCCATGTGAAGCAATTAGTTCAGCAGTGTGAAGGTTGTTCACACATTACACTGAACTCAAGTGCAAGCTGCATCTATACATGCACAAGTGTTTGTGTGAAAGAGTTTGTGCTTCTTGATTGGCACAGCTCTACTGTGTGTACCCTGTAAGATATCTAGCAATAAGGTATCTCGCCCACATCCAACTAGCAGAAAAAGTGGAGCTGATCAAGCAAAATAACCACGTGGAACTTCAGACAGTCCATTCTCAGGAAACTGAAAGAGACCCTCTCCTCACTAGGGTCGCATGTCCTGTGTCAAGAAAAAGGATACTCTCATCTTCATGCCAACTCCATTCGTGGTTACCTGCAGAGCACCTGAAATCAGACAATGGATGTGCGTACACCACAACACACATTTCAAGCATTCTCCCCTCAAATAATCCTGGGAATTCTAGTTTACACATTGCCATAATTCTTAGCACCCTTCACAAACTACCGTTCCCACAACTCTTTGTATGGCGTGTACACAGCCCATATTGTGGCAGGAAAGGCTGTGACCTGGCTAATGCTTAAGGCTGATTCACAGGATCATGCCCTGGTTTTCTTACGCAGGTGTGATATCTACACTTCAGTGAAGCATCTCTTTATGAGTGTGACTGGTGGCCCTTGCAACAATGGCTGCTTGGCTCCCATTGATGTCCCTCAGTTAGCTACCACTTTGAAGAGGAAGACTTGGGGAGCAAACACTTAAGGACGGTTCTCTTTGATGCAAGTGCGATGCCAACCAAGCTCTAAAGGAAACACTTTAGCTTGAGGAAGAAGGTCTGATTCAGGAGCTCCAACACCTAGCGGGTTATTGTTGCGCTTTGTTGGGTTTCAAACAAAACTTGGCTGGGTATATTCAGATCATTAAAAGAGGCTTCTCTGAAGCACAAATTCTAAGATCCTTGGCAGTCACAATCAGCTTGTCATCACCAGGTCTCTTTGTTTTGTTTTTCTTTCGTCTCTCTGCACAGGAACAGATGCAGCTCACCTAGCTTCAGCGCTCCCCCCCCTTCCGCATAGAGAACAGACTGTAGCAACCCAAATAAACACCTACGTGAATCAGGCTTCTGGGGGATTGAAGACTGCCGTTTGAGCATACTTAATAACTAGGTTGGCTTTTACAGTTCGGTGCCACACATCTATGAAAGAGGCACTATTAATTTTGTTTAAAAATATCTGTTGAAACTTGCTTCCCCTGACATAAATGAAAAGAAGCCCTTCCCTTTTTTTCTTTCTCCTTTTCATATTAAAAAAAAACCCTGAACATGTGGCAATGATTTCACAGAGACGCTAAGGGGTGCTGCACTCTCCCAGGGTGTGAAGGGTTCTGTTCAAAGGGCTGACAGAGGACACATCCTCTGCTGGGAAGGGCAGTTTGTCAGGGAAACGCCACAAGAAGCAGCAGAAGCCTTGAAGATGCCCACCAACAGATTGCACCTGAATAGCAAGGCTGAGCGGGCACATAAGTCAGCTGCTCACAGTCTTCCCCCACGATGGTGAGATGCACTGTATTGCCACTGAAATTACAGCAAGGTTTTCTAAACTTGCATCAAAACTTTAAAAACCCCCAACAACACACAGGCAAATGTTATTCAAATATTACTCCCTTAGTGGTCCATTTCCTCTTTTTTTTGGGGGGGGGGTGATGTGTAAGTGACCATCCTACCAGGTAAATTTGTCTCGTAACAACCTACCTGAATTATGGGTATGTTATGAAATTTTCCTTTCTGATAGGATTAAGAACATAGGGAGATAAGAGGAACCATCAGGCAGGTGGCCCAACCAGATACTTGTGGGAAGGCTGCAAGCTGGTGGGTTAGCTGTTGTCACCGAGGGAAGGCCTGGGTGACTGGGGATCCTCCTAGATGATAACTATAGGAGGAGTTACACTAGCAAGCTTTTGTGTTCATCCACTCGATGAATCAGAAGTCATGAAAAGCTCCAGACTGTATTTCCACACCCATCCACCCCATCTTCACTTGGGTTGGCAGGAAAGGACTCCTGGAAAACTCCACTGGACGCTTCTGTGTCTGTGAGCTCTTCTCAGTACATTAGCTTCATTAATCTAGGCATTCATAACTGTGTTCATGGAGGTGAATGTACCCCTTTCCTTTGCTCTTTCTCCAGTTGATAAGAGTTTCTGGCTAACATCTTCCCACTGGGACACCAGCAGCAAAACTGAGAGTAGAAGTGTGTCTCCCTTCTCCCAAGGGAATGTAAAGCAATTTTGTCATATTGTGCCGGATGCCCAAGAGTTCACTACTGAAAGACAATGCTTGAAAGAATGGCTAGGGCAATACAGCTTTACAGAAGTGGTGTGGTGGTGTGTGTGTAGCCTGCTAGAGTACCTACTTCTGGTAATGTGCTTCAGGGGTGCAGAAGAAGAAGAAGAAGAAGAAGAAGAAGAAGAAGAAGAAGAAGAAAAAGAAGAATGGATGGCCATCTGACATGAGTGCTTTAGTTGAGATTCAGGCACAACTACTACACAAAACGTTCACCTAATACTGAGGTAAAGTAGCTTCTAGGGCAGGCATAGGCAAACTCGGCCCTCCAGATGTTTTGAGACTACAATTCCCATCATCCCTGACCACTGGTCCTGTTAGCTAGGGATGATGGGAGTTGTAGTCTCAAAACATCTGGAGGGCCGAGTTTGCCTATGCCTGTTCTAGTGTACAACAACCACAAGTCCCCAACTTAGCCACCAACTGTCTGGGTGCTTCCTTGTTCCCTAACCTGTCCTACCTGTATATTATAAACCAGCCTTCCCCAACCCAGTACTTCCAAAATGCTGTTGAGCTACAGCATCTGTGAGCCCCAGCCAGCATGGACTACTCTCAGGGATGATGGCCAACATTTCTGGAGGGCACCAGTTTGGGAAAGGCTGTTGTAAACAAACAGATTTTACAAAAACCCTGCCCTTCAGCACTCAAGAGGACCAGACTACGTATAAAACAGCCCTGGAAGTTTTGAATACTCCGTAGGGAATGTGGAGCAATATGTTACGGAGAAAGACTGGGCAGGAGTTTTAACTCACTTGGAGGTGGCTGAAGAGGATGAAACAAAAGCGATCCCCCTCAAGGCATGTTGCTCCTGTTGATATAATGTCAGCTGAATCTCCTATTCTTTCCTGAACACACCATCGGGAGACCCTGTGTTTATTGTTAGATGAAAAGGGAGGGAAGCTTGCATCTTGTGGTACCATCTGTGATTGTCATATTTCAGCCAAAACAATTCTCCTCAATAGAACCCAGCAGTGACATTCGCTCATGTTTTGGCAAGTAGAAAAGGAAGGATCCGTAACTCTACCATAAGGGAGGAGCTTGTCGTAAAGTCAGAGTGTTAGTAGGTTGTTATACCGCTGACTGAAAACACAGAACTTTCCTAATTTTGATGTGCTAAACATTGCAAGCCTCTCATAATCTATTGCACACCCCTTGATATATACTTTTTTAAAAAAAGAAAAGGGAGTAAAACAAATATTCCAATCACATTCCCCCTACTCAAGAATGGCCAGGTAAAAATGCTGACAGGAATCAGGAAGCTGCCTTCTACTGTGTCACACCTTTGGCTCATCTGGCTCAGAATGGTCTACACTGACCGGAAGTGGCCATCCAGCATTTCAGGCAAAGCTCTTCCCCAGACCTGCTTGGAGATGTTGAGGACTGAGCCTGGGACTTTCTGCACGCAAGGCAGATTCTCTGCCAATGAGCTACAGCCATACAGTGCTCCTGCAATTTTAATAGAGGGAATTCCAGCAGGTGTAGCTTGCCTGAAGACTTAAAGGTAAAGGTAAAGTGACCCCTGACCGTTAGGTCCAGTCGTGACCGACTCTGGGGTTGCGCGCTCATCTCGCTCTATAGGCCGAGGGAGCCAGTGTTTGTCCGCAGACAGGTCATGTGGCCAGCATGACTAAGCTGCTTCTGGCGAACCAGAGCAGCACACGGAAACGCCATTTATCTTCCCACTGGAGCGGTACCTATTTATCTACTTGCACTTTGACATGCTTTCGAACTGCTAGGTTGGCAGGAGCAGGGACCGAGCAACGGGAGCTCACCCCGTTGCGGGGATTCGAACCTTCTGATTGGCAAGTCCTAGGCTCTGTGGTTTAACCCACAGCGCCACCCGCGTCCCGCCTGAAGACTTACACTTGCTGAAATTTCTGCAGAGGTTCCCTACGTTGATCGTGAAAAACTGTGTCAAACTGGATGATCACGAGCATAGCTAGCAGCAATTTCCAGGAACAAGGCAGCTGGAAAAAGTGCTGCCATGGTCAGAGCTCGGTTACTTGACCAAGGCTGCAAACACACCAGACCTTTAAAGCACATTCCCACCCACTACTGGGAACTGTAGTTTATTGTGGGCGCTGGCAACTGTAATTCCCAGAATGGCAGGTGGGGCAGCAATGTGCTTTGAAGGTGCTTTAAAGGCCCGATGCGTACACAGCCCAAGTGGAGAGGGAGGGTTGGATAGAGATACAGTGGTGCCTCGCAAGACGAAAAGAATCCGTTCCGCGAGTCTCTTTGTCTTGCGGTTTTTTCGTCTTGCGAAGCAAGCCCATTAGCGGCTTAGCGGATTACCGCTATTAGCGGATTAGGGGCTTAGCGGATCAGCTGATAAGCGGCTTAGCGGCTTAGCGGATCAGCTGATAAGCGGCTTAGCAGATCAGCTGTTAAGCGGCTTAGCGATCCATAATTAAAAGTGGAAGTCCTCCTTTTTGCTCTTCAAAATATGGCAACCCTAAGACTGTACATACGACCTTGTGCATAGATAAAAGGCGTTGGTTTGGTGTGTTTTTTAATGTGTATCTTGTACACTGCTTTGGATGCCTTCAAAGCAAGGAAAATGGGATACAAGTGTTCTAAACTAGCTAACTAAATAAGGAGGTCAGTTGGAAGAGAAGGTTGTTGTGCCCTCTGGCAGCCTTCTGAAACTTGGTGCCCTCCAGATGGTTTGCTCTACAAATCCAATCAGACCCAACGGGAATGGCTATACTGGCCAAAGCCAATGAGAGCTATAGTCTGCATCACAGCTGTGTCAGAGAGGGGAGGGTCAAGCGCATTTGATTGTACCAGCTCTTTGTCACTGACTTTTTAGAGATAATTTTTCTACATAAATACTTTTAAGTTCTCCCCTGCCCCATCTAAGAACAAGGCTAGGCCCCAATAGCTTTGATTCAACGATATCCACCTTTTCCTTTTCTTAAGCAACTTTTTCCGTGCACTTTTCAAAACGTCTTCTGTAGGCAACCCTTTCCTGCAGATTAAAATGCGCTGAGTGATATTCTGCCTTCCCGCAATGGCTCCAAAGAACAGAGCGAAGCGGCGGAGGCAAAGAGGCAAAATGACAGTTGCCTGTTTTATGCACTTGACTGCGTGAGCCGCTGTTTTCAACATGTGCCAATAAAACGCTGCAGGAGCACAGGTAGCAGGTGCGCATGAAAGCTGGTCAAAAGTATACAAAAGATCTCTTGCAAACGACAAGCTGGAAAGGGCTTTGTTAGATTGTTTACAACTCCTACAGATACCGCCTGTCAGACATCTTGGCCCAGTCTGGCCTCACTGTGTGTATTTGGGGGGTGTACATCTAATAGCAGGGTACGTGGGGCCTTCTGTTTGTAATGTGAATTAGCAAATGTTAAAGAGAATGCTGGACTTGGGCCAAATCCTTGCACAGCCAAGAGGTTCACTGGGTGGTCTTGGGCAAATCGCTCACTCTCTTTCTCTGCCTGATTTGCTGATTTGATGGTTGTTAGGAGGACCAGACTAAATATCCCAATATGTGTTACCTTGAGCTCTCTGGAGGAGGGTAGGATACAAATACGCTGCTTCTTTCTCTTCCTCTTCTTCCTCTTCTTCCTAAATGGCTTCCATTTCACTCTGAGAACTCTTGTTTGTTACTGCTCCAGAAGGCAAGGCAAAGCTTAAATGAGCATAAAGCCACATCCATAGCATACATTTACTACTAATAATATAATAAATTATTATTTATACCCCGCCTATCTGACTGGGTTTCCGCAGCCACTCTGGGCGGCTCCCAAAAGAATATTAAAAACATGATAAAAGTGCTATTATACCAATTTAACAGTAAAATCCTGGAAGTTGTAGTTTGTTAACGGTACTGAGAGTTGTTAGGAGACCCCAATCCCCTCCCAGAGCTACAATTCCCAGAGTGATTTAATAATCAATCCTGCTTCCCTGGGAACCGTAGCTCAGGGTGAGTAATAGGAGTCTCTTAACCATTCCCAGGACCCTTAGTAAACTACAGCTCCCAGAATTCTTGGGTGGGAGGGGGAGAGACATGAGTGGCATAAATGTGCTTTCAATGTATGATGAATGTGTGGGCCCTAGTTACCGGAGGGTAGATTTCAGCAGAACATTAGGATAAATTTCTTTACGTTAAGAGCACTTGGGCAATGAAGCCAATTAACCAGGGAGGTGGTGGGCTCTCCTTACTGGTGGTCTTCAAGCAGAACTTGCAGCCATCTATTATGGAGGCTCTAGCTCTGCCTTTCTTGCATCAAGAAGGGATTTGGACTAGAAGGGTCACCAAGACCCTTCCGACTCTGTGATTCCATGGACAGAGATCAGATGGCAAACAGAGTGTTCTCCTTCCTTCAGAACCCTGCCCCTGTACTTTCCCCAAGAACCATTAATTAAGCATGGTCCTAAACATGTTTAGGGACACGGGTGGCACTGTGGGTTAAACCACAGAGCCTAGGGCTTGCCGATCAGAAGGTCAGCGATTCGAATCCACACGACGGGGTGAGCTCCCGTTGCTCGGTCCCTGCTCCTGCCAACCTAGCAGTTCGAAAGCACCTCAAAGTGCAAGTAGATAAAAGGTGCCGCTCCAGCAGGAAGGTAAACGGTGTTTCCATGTGCTGCTCTGGTTCACCAGAAGCGGCTTAGTCATGCTGGCCACATGACCCGGAAGCTGTACGCTGGCTCTCTCGGCCAATAAAGCAAGATGAGCGCCGCAACCCCAGAGTCGGCCACGACTGGACCTAACGGTCAGGGGTCCCTTTACCTTTACCTTAAAACATGTTTACTGAGTTCAAAGAAATTGCACTCCTGGCCGCAGTGCACCCTAAATATAGGACCACTGCAAAGATGTAGTTAAACATGATATAACCCCCCCATGTGTGTGATTCAGTCTACAAATTAAGGTGGCAACTTGCACATCGCAAAAGTGAGGACTCAGATTTGCAAACAATTTGCATTTGTCTCCCCTCTCTCATTACTATGATTTAAATAGAAATATAATACATCTTGCCATAGTAGGGAAGACTGTGGCCAACAGACCTAGGTGCTGATTCAATCTGTTCCGAGGAGCTAACTGGTGGTGGGCTGTACTGCTGATGGGCAGCAATTGGTATTCAGAGGCATTCTGCCTTTACGCTTGTTATGTACTGAACGCACACGTAGGCGGCCGGCGTACCTTGAGGACTATGAATGCAACCTCCCAGGCAGGACTGGAATTTAGAGGGGAGGGGTGTTATGTACTGAGTTGAATAGGATCCAAAATGCAGCAGTCTGATTGGTCCTAGAACAATGCAGCAGTCTGATTGGTCTGCAGGAGCCACCCAATCCAGCTCCAGATGGAAGTGAATCCACAACCTGATTGGCCTACAGGAGAATCCAGGAATTAGCCAATCACATGCAGCCCATTGTGTAAATAATGTATATAAAGCAGATACTGTGGGAAACTTCCATTCCTCCTCACCACTATGAGCTGAATAAAGAGCATAAAATCCACTCTCGACTCCGAGTGTATTTCAACGCTGGAAGGACAGTAGCATGGCTAGTAGCTACTGAAACCCCAATGCTATTTTACTAGAAAATGAGGTGCCGGAGCTCGCCATGAACACCTCTCTTGTTCTCTTAGGATGGCAATGGTGCCCACCTGAGAGGTGCCGGAACTGAGTTCTGGTGAGTTCCAGCTCCAAGGAAAAAAACCAGGAAAACAAATGGGGGATACATATTTCTGTTCCTGATATACATTGGGAAGCAGCTGTTATTTCAAGTTAAGTTTACCTAACAGGAGGAAGCGACGTCAGATTGGATACCCTGCCCTTTCCTAAGAATCAGAAGCAGTTTCTAAATCAATTGTGAAAGGCAAGCTGTCATAATGTCAAACTGCAGCCCCACCTAACTTTCTCAGCTTCCATTACTGTTAGGTTTGGAATGCACGGACTTAAAGGATTAATGCATTTCCCTTCCATAATTTATGGGATGGGAAACTGAACCATCAAGGCTCCCCGCTATTGTTCCTGAGAAATTCTGAAGTTGTGAATGCATTCAATGGGCAGATAGCAAAAAAGAAATAATTGAATCGAGCAAGAAGAATTGCACGTCTAAGTATTCCAACAAATGCATACAATGAGAAGAGGGAATATTTTTTTCTCCTCCTCCTCGCCCACTCTCCAGCAGCTGCTACGAGCTGCCCAAGGGAGGAGGCTGGCGGCGGCAATGGAAAGGCAATGAGATGCTCCCTCTCAGCTGCCACTGCCGCCACTGCAGCTCAGGGCAAGTGCCAGCTCACCCTTCTCCCTGTCATGGTCCGGTTCACGGGCGACTGAAGTCCCGGCAGGGGATGTCAGGACCAGGGAAAAGATGGTGGGGTGGGAGCAGAACGGAGGTCCAGGAGTCAGGAAGCCAAGGGTCTGAGGGTCAGGAAGCAAGGAGTCAAGAAGCTGAGGTTCAAGGATCAAGAAGCCAAATGCAGCAAGGCAGGAAGCGTGCTGCTGTGGCAAAGAGCCGGAGGGAAATGCTGACCTTATATCCCTTCCCCGCTCTTGCCACCAGGTGCTGTGAGCCACCAATCGGCCTCACCTGTGAGGCCACGCCTTGCCTCTTCAGAACAAACTTAGGAAGGCCCCAGTCCTGCAAAGTCCTATTGGTCACAGGGCTTGGCTCCTGCATGCACACCTGACGCTCCCTGAACTTGGTTGTGTTGGCACTAGCGGGGGAAACAGGGACATTCTGGGATCAAATCAGAAGCTGGGATGGCTTTGTAATTCTGGGACTGTCCCTGGAAAAGATGGATACTTGGAGAGTATGCACTTGTACAACTCAGCAGGAGGGAGGAGGGAGACAAAAGTAGACTTAGTTGGTTCTGCCCGTGATGGCTCTTGTTCCACCTACTGTTGGCCTCTGGCTTTTGGTCTGATCCAGCAGGTCTCCTTTGTTCTTACTGGCCAACACTGATTGGGGTTGGAGTCCAACATTATCTGGGGGGCATCGTGTTGGCCATCGCTGCTGGCAGTAACCTTTCCTAATGGGATCACAGCTGACAGGCAGCAGAGCAGGACAGACTAATATACGGTGTCACATATGTGCACCTGTTGTAGGAATGCATTTCTATAGCAGTGTGTGAGCGACAGCCTCATATATCAACACTGTATATTGGAAATTAGGGGGCAGGACTGCAGGTCAAAGGATATGTCCCAAAACTCTTTTAAGAAATTACATGCTGAAGTTTGTTTAGCTCAACCCTAAGACGGTTACAAGACTGTCTGTGACCTAGGATCCTCTGGCTGAAAATTAAGTCCTAAATGAATTTTTGTGGACTTAACTCTTTCCCCCCTTCCCTCCAACCTTCTCTTCTCTTCTTTTTTCTGAGATATGGTATCTCAAAAGGTCCTCAGCAGCATTCAGGTCCATTGAGAAATCCAAGAATAACACTTGGTTCTATTTTTTCATGCTAATCAACCGATTTCATGGCATATCTCTAAACCCAAATCTCCAAAGGATCAATTCAAATTAGCATTATGATTATCCCCCCAAGAATCTGTTTCATTATGATACCAAACTGGAGCACGCAACTTTGTAAGCACAACATGCAAGTTAACGGATCCAAACTAAAACCTCTTTTAATCAGAAGACCACTTTGTCCTTGCCAGCAGATTAACAATGGGCAAGCCACATTTTGTGTAGCAGGGTATCTAAAGACTGGTGGTCCTATTGCCAAAGAGAATGAAGATATTACAGGAGGCAGAAAACCTGGCTTTTAAAAGTTTAGAAGGGGTTTAAACATTTCTAATAATAGATGGGGGGGATCTATAATTGCTCCTCCCCCTTCTGAATATTCTATCATCATTTAAAAAACAGAATTAGCTGCACGTTAAGGTAATATTTTGGAAAGATCCCTACACTCATTCTTTCACAACTGAGATGAATAAAAGGTATTGCATATATTATGATGTGTTTTTAGGATGCAGTCCTATACTTAAGGTAACCAGGTGAGAGGCTATATTTGGAAGAAGCTTCACTGCCTCAATATACTAGTGGAGCCAGATATGCCACTTATCCTTATGAGGGGCTGAATAATAGGGGAAAGGAAGGAAAGTGGCAGCGGGGGTAAACAAGGGAAAGAATATACAATTATTTCAGTAATATAGTGCAATCCTATTCTGATGCTGCAAGCCCTGTTGAGTTCCGTAAGTCTTGGTGAGTATGCTTAGAATTTATACCTGAGGGCATGGTGACCAGAGGTTTGTGCCAAAGGCTAGTAAGAACACGGTGCTCCTGAGCATGTCCAGAGTGCCTTTACATCACCGTCTCCTCTACATGTGGCATTGGTAGAGATGCTAGCTCAAAGCCAAAGCTTTCAGGCTGGTTTCAATCCTAGGCCTTTGCTTCTTATAAATGAGTTGCTGGCTTCCTGAATTCTATCAGAGGCAATTCACAGGCATTTTGTGAGAGACAGTGTGGAATAAGCGGTGAGACAGTTGTGCACGAATCAAGGTGATTTGGGTTCAAATCCCTCCTCGGTCACAAAATTGTCTGGGAAGCCTTGAGTCTAGCTCACTTCACATGGTTGTTGTGAGGATTAAATGGGAAAAAAGCACAAATAAGCCACACTGGAGTTCCTTCTGAGAAGTGTGGTATACAAATGCAACTAGTATTTTTAAGAAATATATAATGTTTGTCCAGTAAGTTAACATTAATGAGACTTATGGTTTTAATATACGTTTTTGTCTCCTTGCACAGACTATTCTCCCCCCTCCCTTAAATATTTTTATTACATTTTTATCAATAAGAAAAACAAACACCACTTTTCCTAAATAAGAGCTGTAAAACACCAAAATGGGAATTTCCATAACATACACAGTTACTGATTTGGGTTTAGCCAACATAACATACAAAATCTATTCCATTGCATATTCCACGAAGAGGTACTTTATTTTTCTGCCTGCAAAAGACCATTCTCCTAGGCACTAGAAGGCTGAATACTCCGATTAGTGTACCTTTTAGATTTCTGCCTGGACATTCACCTTGCTTCACGTCCAGAAAGGTAAAGGGGACCCCTTAGCAAAATCTAACTAGGAATGCATCCCCTGTGTTACAAAACATAACACCAGTTCCTCTGCAGAGAATGCTTTTAAAATGTTATCACTCGGGCCACCTTAATACTCATTTAATTATTCATTTTGTTTATTTACAGTGGAGCTATTACACATAATATGGTGCAAATCCCCAGTAGCCTCAAACACCAGATGCTAGTTTTCTATCTGCGATCCCACAAGGCAAACCAAAGCATCATCAGGAGGATTTTAAAAATAAGCCCAATTACATTTGTGCTAGCATGTTAATTTGCCTAAAATAAAACTCAGCAAATAAGCAATGTGTTTCTAGCTACTGCCGTTTCCGTCTTGGAGGGGGGAATACATGTAGGGAACATAGGAAGCTGCCGTTCACCAAGTCAGACCATTTGTGTATCAAGCTCAATATTGTCTACACTGACTGGCAGCCGCTGGCCAGAGTTCCAGCGGGATTCTCTCCCAGCCCTACCTGGAAATGGCAGAGATTGAACCAGGAGCCTTCTAAAGTAAAGGTAAAGGGACCCCTGACCATTAGGTCCAGTCATGGCCGACTCTGGGGTTGCAGCGCTCATCTCACTTTATTGGCCGAGGGAGCCAGCGTACAGCTTCCGGGTCATGTGGCCAGCATGACTAAGCCGCTTCTGGCGAACCAGAGCAACGCACGGAAGTGCTGTTTACCTTCCCACCAGAGCGGTACCTATTTATCTACTTGCACTTTGACGTGCTTTCAAACTGCTAGGTGGGCAGGAGCAGGGACCGAGCAACGGGAGCTCACCCCGTCACGGGAATTCGAACCGCCGACCTTCTGACCGGAAAGCCCTAGGCTCTGTGGTTTAGACCACAGCTATCAAACAAATTAATTTCAGGGGCCCATATTCTGTTTAGTCCTACAATCAATCTCTGAGTTAGGTCACTACTAATACTACTGTATGGGACGCAGGTGGCGCTGTGGGTTAAAGCCTCAGCGTCTAGGGCTTGCCGATCGAAAGGTCGGCGGTTCGAATCCCTGCGGCGGGGTGCGCTCCCGCTGCTCGGTCCCAGCGCCTGCCAACCTAGCAGTTCGAAAGTACCTCCGGGTGCAAGTAGATAAATAGGGACCGCTTACCAACAGGAAGGTAAACGGCGTTTCCGTGTGCGGCTCTGGCTCTGGCTCTGGCCAGAGCAGCGATGTCACGCTGGCCACGTGACCCGGAAGTGTCTCCGGACAGCGCTGGCCCCTGGCCTCTTAAGTGAGATGGGCGCACAACCCCAGAGTCTGTCAAGACTGGCCCGTACGGGCAGGGGTACCTTTACCTTTACCTAATACTACTGTATAGACAGATCACTGAGGCTAACAACAAAACAAAACAAAAAACAAAACACCCATCTGACTGGGTTTTCCCAGCCTCTCTGGGCAGCTTCCAATACATATACAGTGGTACCTTTGGTTACTTAATTCATTACAGAGGTCCGTTCTTAAGCTGAAACCCTTCTTATCCTGAGGTGCGCTTTCACTAATGGGGCCTCCCACATCCTGGCACAAAGTTTGCAACGTGGAGCAGCTATTTCCGGGTTAGTGGAGCTTGTAACCTGAAGCGTTCGTAACCAGAGGTACCACTGTAAAAACATTATAAAACGTCAAACATTAAAACCTTCCTGATACAGGGCTGCCTCCAGATGTCTTCAAAAAGTTTTGTAGTTCTTTATCACCTTGACATCTGACGGGAGGGCGTTCCACAGGGAAGACAGCCTTTGATGTATATATTTATGACCCCGACCCTTTTTACAGTAAACTGTTTTAGCTGCAATTCATGTCGTGTTTTAAATGCTTATAACCCACCTTGGAGCAAAGGGTGGGATGATGGTTATGATAATATAATAATAATCTACTATATATTTTGGGAAATGGTTTGTCCATTTGTCTTCTATAGGTTCAGCCGCCTTTGTCGATGTTTGGACACCACCTGTACCTCTAAATCAAGATGGCAGACTGAAATGTTGCTTTTTGGGGCATAGGTTCAGCTGCCTCTCAAGATATTGTTGCCAAACTCGGCACAAGGTTTCTTGAGTTGGGGCCGGTGGACTTCATCACCGCTTGGGCACCATTTTGAATCAAGATGGGTGGACCAAACCATGGTTTTTGTGTGACTTTTTTATGGTGTGGGTTCAGTCACCTCTCAATGTGCAATCATCATGTAGCCTTATTGGAGTTCACCGACTGGGTCTGCGTTGCTCCGGGACAGGAGGAAGTAAGTCAAATGACACCGAAGTTGGTTCAAAGAAAGAGTTTATTCTGCTCTCCGGATAGCAGAAGGCACTTGCGTGGTGAGTCCACAGCAAGTCCAAAGAAATGAGAAGTTTCGTGCAATATTTATATCCTCCAGACACCCTCTCCCCCTTCCCCAGCCATGTCAGCTTGTACACACAGGTTGACATCACAGATGTTCCTGCTCCGGCACTCTTAACCATAAAAGGGATTTCCTTCCTGCACTCCTGACCATAAAAGGATATTCCTGTTCCTACTCTTATCTTGGAGCCAGAGCTCACCATTTCCGAGAACACACTCTGGCATTATTCCCAGACGTGGGTCTGCGCGTCTTTGTGGTAAGAACATAAGATAAGGTACAAACGTGTTTTCTCTGTTCTACTGGTATAGTCAGGGTCATCCTTGACGTCACAAACTGATAAAGGAGAGAGTTGTGTTCTTGTTATGCATTTGCTCAACGGCTCAAGTTTATGCATTTTAGCTAAGGAAAAATAGGGATTTTGGTGCAGTTTAAAACTGCCTGCACAGTCAGTTTTTGGGTTTTAGGAAACCCATTCCTTCAATCAAACTCAGCACAAGTGTTCCCAAGATGAGGATGGTGGTCTATGTCAACATTTGGCCATTTTGAATTAAGATTGCAGACCAAAACATGACTTAGGCATGATTTTCCTATTTTTTGGTCTAGGTTTGGCCAGCTGTTGAGAATATTGGACCAAAACATGATTTTGCACTGACTTCACCCAATTTTTGGTGCAACATGTCCAAACTCACAAATTACACTGTCCATTAAAAATCACAATATGTTTTGGTTTCTACAGATACCTGGCCATTTCTGGGCACTCCCTACTAGCAATAATACAGAATGAGGCTGATAGAGGCATGATTTGAATCTAGGCGTCCCTAATCCAAATTTCACTATCTGTTCACTGAACTACATGAATTTTCTCTTTCCTCCCTTCATTTTAAGGACAAGAAAACTAGGGAAATCAAGGGACAGATGTGTTCCTACTAGGTAGAACTCCTGGTTTTGCTACTTTATTTTTATTTTATTTAAGTGTGGTTGATTGTTTATGTACCCATCCTCCCCATTACAAACCACTTTACAACCAGCCATTGCCTTCATAATGGCCATTTTGGGTTGCTTCTCTGAGCTTGAGATTGCTAGTACGGAGTACTGCCACAATTAGGGATAAGGAATCTGCAGCACCTCATATGCATGGTCACAGATTCCCTATCCCCCAGTGTTTGAGTCTGGAGGGCATCTGCACCTCTGCTCAAAATAATCTGGTATCTGTAGTACAGGAAAGATGATTATGGCCAGGAGTCCCCAACATGGCATCCACAGGTTGCAGATATATGGCGTCTGCAGGTTGCAGATATATGCCTCTGCCACTGAAATTAGGCTTTAAAAACCATTTGATCACAGTCAATAAGAGTAGGCTGCAATGTGTGCTTGGCTGCATATGTCTGTGTGTGTGTTTCTCCTTTGCAAATGTGCCCATAAACCCACAAAGATTGGCAACCCCTGGAGTACCCCACAAATTAATGCCTCGGAGTAAGATACTTCAACATATTGACTTGTTATTCTGTATTGAGCTTTTTTGCTTTGGTATTGTTTTATTGAGACCTTGTTTGATAATATAAATATCATCACTATATTAAGCAGTGCGTACATAAGTGAACTTATAATGAAGAACTTTTTTCTTATCAGAAACAAATCAAAATAAACTTCCTGGCAGGATAGCATGCATCCAGACACTTCTAATATGAAAATATTTTGCCTAAGGAAAGGAAAACTAAATGAAAGGAGGCATCCCCACAGGTGAACATCAGGTGTGGTCCTACGTCTTTCAATGTCTCTTTTCAACCCATGCTCAGATTTTTGAAAAATTCCTATTCAAATAGACAGCAACCGTTCTTGCACTTGAGGGCCAGCCTAACCTCAGAAGCGAGTTGAAAAGAAGCGAGCTTTCAGATGTTTGGATTTGGTGTTTGCTTTTCTGATGGGTCTGCTGTTCTTATGGGGCTGAAAGATGAAGCAAAGGTACTTTTTCTCAGTTTTTTATCTGTGATATTTCTCATTATGTGTACTGAGACCTTTCCATGTGCTGAAAAGTAAAAAAAAAATTAGTAGTGGTAGCTGTAAGCTACAGTTTGAAGACCTCCATCTGAAACCATACTGCAAGAGAAATAGTATAAGCAAGTCACTCAAGTGAGAGATGGCAGATTGCCATTTCAATGAGAAGTGATGTCATTCAGATCCAGAGGTAACAATCTTCAGAAATCTGAGTTGCTCTGAAGTGCAACAGTGCAATGTCATAGCAATTCCTGTTTAACTATGGAGGCCTTCTGACAAGTGCTGAATCTTTAATGTCCTAGTTCTTCTTTGGATATCTTCATTTGGTGTCAAACTTCACATCTCATTTATGAGTAAAGAACTGTGAAGTTTTGCTTGAGCTGTCTGTCAAGACAATACTACACAGAACACAGTTATAGCAAACAATGTTATTCTTCTGCCAAACTCTCTCAGAGAAGAGCTGATTTGCTCTCTCCAGCTGCAGGCATGTTTGCTGATGGGAGCATGTGTGTCCTCTTCACACTTGACATCTCCAAACATGCAACAAAGATGAACCTGGGAACTACGATATACAACGGCATGCGGGTGTTGTCCACGTTTGTCTATGGATGATTGGACACAACTTTCTCTCCAATGTTAAAGTAAATGACAAGAGGTGTGACATTCTTTAATACCATTTCAGAATGTCGGAGAACAAAATACTATTAGAAATTGACTGAAGAACCAGTGAATAATGGCATTGGGTTCTATCTAGCAGGCCATCCTAAAACATTATATTTAGTTGGGCTAAGGCAATATTGATGCCTTGCAGATGGTTTGCATCACATCAGCCTCAGCCAGCATGGGAGTTGTAGTTCAAAGCATCAGGAGAGTACCTAGCTGGGGAAAGCTGACCTAGAGCAGTTTGGTTCATGCAGATAGCTGTTCCCTTAATTCCAGGAAAGCCATGAAGGCTGCACTGATTTGCTTGTGCAGCAACCCATTCGTGGAGCCATTATGCTGTGACCAAGGTCAAGTGCAAACATACCAGGTCAAGTGCAAACATACCAGGACCAACAGCTGCTGCCATGCCAGCCCAGAAGATGGGTTTTGGCTTCAAAACAAGGAACTCAAGTCGTGCTGGACTTATGCTATGCATTATTACGGCAGATGATAATAAAAACAAGTGCAGTCCTTTGCCTAACGTATGGGTCTGAATGTGGGAAACCCAGGTTTACATCCGCTGTGAAGCTCTAGGGATGTCATTGGGTGAGTGAGTCTCTTTAACCTGCCACTCAGGTTTATTTGCAAGCCTAGCAGTGCAGCTTTCTCCCGACTGAAGTGCAGAGTGTTTGAGGACCGGACATTTGCAGGGAAACCAAAATGCTTGTTTACAAAGCTATTGTACTACCAACCTTACTGTATGCTTGTGAAACATGGACCACTTATAAACGCCATCTCCAACTCCTCGAAAGATTCCATCTCAGAAAAAAATTACACATCACTTGGGAAGACAGGCAAACTAATGTCAGTGTACTGGAAGAAGCAAAGATCACCAGTGTCGAAGCAATGATTCTTCAACATCAACTTCATTGGACTGGTCATGTTGTTCGGATGCCTGATTATCGTCTTCCAAAGCAACTACCCTATTCCGAACTTAAAAATGGAAAGTGTAATGCTGGTGGGTCAACAAGAAGTTCAAAGAGACTCTCAAGGCAAATCTAAAAAAATGTAGTATAAACACCGACAACTGGCCTATGAACACTCCAATTAGAGAACAGCCTTTACCAAAGGTGTTGTGGGTTTTGAAGACGCTCGAACTCAGGACAAAAGGGAAAAACACGCTAAGAAGAAGGCACGCTTGACAAACCTTCACCATGAACAACAGTCACTTACAGACTCACTGTTAAAACTGTGTTCATGGAAGACAATCTTACTCGGCTACGAGTGATCACCAAAGAAGCAACAGCAATCTTACACATGTGAATTTAGAAGCAAGGGCTTCTGATTTCATTGCAACTTACTCCCCTGTACAGGATTGCTACCAACAAAGCTCGTTGAGATGAAAGGTGGCACACAAAGGGCCACACAAGAATATTTTTTTGGATAACTATGCCAAACCCCATACTACAGATTATGTGCTCATCTTTTGTATTTTTTCTGTAAAGCGCTTTGAAAATGCTTGAAAACAGATGTACATTTATGTATAATAAATAAAAATCTAGACAGATAATACCACAGACCCCCTTCCTGAGTTGCATGTGGTTATTCTATATCAGGGGTGCACAACCTGCAGCCCTCCAGATGTTTCTGGACTAAAACTCACATCATCACTGATCACTGGCTAGGCTGGCTGGAGCTGATGGGAGTTGTAGTCCAGAAACATCTGGAGGGCTGCAGGTTGTGCACCCCTGTTCTATATAGATGGATTCATTCACAGTATAAAAAACTGCCCCTTTTCACTTCTAAACAAATCAGCTGCATCTGCTGGCTTTGCTCATATTAACAATATTCATGAAGAGGAAAATCAGCAAATGTAAAGGAAGCAGAAGTCAAAAAAACATTTATTGGAAAAACAGAATATATGTTTAAAGACATAATACATTCCATAGAAGGTTCAAAAGACAGCTTGTTCATGGCAGCATATCTACCTTGATTTGTTTAAAAAGGATTCTGATGGAAAATGTTTTGTAGATTTTAGAAAACCTTGGCTATGGAGTTTTTTCTTTTGGCCGCTTTCATTAGATGAGAGGAAGCGCTGACAAATTATCCTGTCCATAGTTCATCGCCGATTCAAAGTCTTTGAAGCTAATATGGCCATCAGAATCCTGATCAACTTCCCTACAAAAGAAAAACATTGACACTTAATTCAGAGAATGTATACCTAGAATTCTATTAACACCATTCTTTCTTATTGTGGATCTCTGGTTATACATGGTGAAGGCAAAGGCAGCAACATCTGACTATGCCATCCGTTTTGTGGAAAGTTAATATGGCTTCCATAACAAGGAACCTAGAAATATTAAGAGTGTGCTATGCTGTATGCATTTGCCAACACACCTACTCCTTACTAAACTCTTTATCTGCCAGGGAGCCAGACCAGGGTATAAAACAGGGATGGCAACCTGTGGCCCTATGTTGTTTGGTCTCCACCAGCATGACCAATAATTAGGGAGGAAGGGAGCTGTAGCAGAAGGTAAACAGAACAGCCATTCCTCATATAAAAATGGAAGCAGGGTAGCGATACCGTTCCAATATCCCACCTATTTTGGCATGCTATGATGTCACATGAGAGGAAAAACAAAGTTGCTGTCAGTCTCTTGCTCTTAAGCATATTCCTCAGAGGCACCATCACAGAGGAGCTCATCTTAAGGAGCAGCCTTCTGGCCTTATAAAAGCCGTCCTCTAGTTCCTTCATCAATTTTCAGTCATGGACTGTTTAGGAGATACTGGTCAGGCACATTCCCAAAGGGGACTACTGTGACTAATTGAAAAGAGTATCTTCAATTATCAGATTCCCCAGGATAATACTAAACAGGATGCTTGTTCTTCACCTGGATAAAAATATGCTGATGAAAAGCTCAGACATTTTCTCCAAAAAACATTTCAGCATGGCAAGAATGAAATCAAACAGGCTTTCAGAACAGACCCTTTTCTGAATAGTTTTCATATTCCATTGATAACAAGTTTTTAACTCTTGCTGTGGAGCCTGATCAAACCTTTGACATTTTCTCCAAATATGTGTGACTGAACTGACTGTTAGGTTTCCACAAGCTCACTTAACGTAATCATTTAACATGCTTCAACAACTGTTTTGCAGTTAAAAAAAAAACCTTGGTCAAAGTACGGTTAAAGCATTCTCACTCTTCTGAATGTTCAATAGACGGCATTTTCAATCCATATTGGAGCACTTGAGTCCAAAAGAAAGGCGAGAATCAATAGGAGGCTGTAATGATGGACTCTTCCATGTGCTTTAGAAGAGTGGTAAATAAAAGACAGTTTCAACTACTTAACACAATAGTTAAACAGTTGGCTAATCTATATTAAATGATACTGTGGTTTAAGGTGTAGAGTGGCAATTCAACATCTTCTTAGTGATTGTGAATCAGGTTATTTATACAAAGCAAGGCTGGGCTCATTTTTTCTGTTGAGAGCTGTATTCCCTCTGTAATGTGTTGAGGGCCGCATGCAGGTAGTGGAAGGATTGAGGACAATTGGAGCCAGAAGCAAAAGTGTCCTGAGTTGACTAGTCCAGAATAAAGAGGGCCTTGCTTCAATCTTCAGCATGATTAGAATTCCCAGTTCTATGCAGATCTACTTAGAAGTAAGCCCCTGGAGTCATGCTCAGAGGATTTTATTTTATTTGGTACCACATACCAATAAAGCTACTATTCTAGAACGCAAACAAAAGCAATTCCTTTCTGACTTTAGTGTGCTACACTATAACAGAATAAATGATATTTAGTTTGATTATACAGTGGTACCTTACGAACTGAATTCGTTCCGGAGGTCCGTTCTTAACCTGAAATTGTTCTTAACCTGAGGTAAGACTTTAGCTAATGGGGCCTCCCGCTGCCACCGTGCCACCACCGCATGATTTCTGTTCTCATCCTGAGGTATAGTTCTTAACCCGAGGTACTACTTCTGGGTTAGCGGAGTCTGTAACCTGAAGTGTTTGTAACCTGAGGTACCACTGTACATTGTTTGTAACAGTTCATCTGACCAAGGTCTAACATTTTTTATTTATCATACTCAATCAAATAAAGTTAATAATGAAAAAGAGTTTTAGGGTGCAAAAATATGCTCGGGAACCACTGAATAAGGTGCCATAGGATTTGATGGAAGCCCTGCCGGGCTAGCAGTATGTGAAATTTGCTACTGCCATGACAGATATGCAAGTGAAACACTGCTGGCAGAGCTGATCCGCTGAAGATATGCCAGAGGTGTGATTAAAACAGGGAGGAGGCATGGGTGGCACAGGGATGGCATGCACGGAATGCATTTATGCAGTATCTAATACTAATACTAATAATTTATTTCATGTTCTCTACCTATCTGACAGGCCTGCCCCAGCCACTCTGGGCACTTTCCAACAGAATATAAAAGAACACAACCAAACATCAAACATTAAAAGCTTCCTGAAAGAGGGCTGCCTTCAGATGTCTGCAAAAAGTAATGTAATTGTTTATCTCTTTAGACATCTGATGGGAGGGCATTCCACAAGGAGGGCACAACTACCAAGAAGGCCTTCTGCCTGGTTCCCGGTAACGTCACTTCTCACAATAAGGGAACTGCCAGAAGGCCCTTGGAGCTGGACCTCCAAGTCCGGGCTAAACAATGGGGGTCAAGGTGCTCCTGGTATATATAGGGCTATGCACCTTCAATCAATGGTTGTGTCTCTATTGACTGCACATTTACATCAGCTCTGAACTTGATGCGCACAGAGAATAGTATCAGCTGACAATTGCATGGTCCAGGTTATTTCATGTGAGAAGCAATCTTTGAGGTATCGGTGTCCTGAGCTGTACAGATATGGTGCAAGTCAGCATCTGCCATTTTAAAATTCTAAAACAGTGAGATCATAACTCGTAAGACAGAACATGCAGCACATATCTCTAGTTCCTTGTCACACACAGTGATAGTGGAGAAACAGTGGGAAACAGTGTCTCCTCCACACAAGGGGTTTAGTTGTAGAAATTCATCCCCAGAAACAGGTAAACACCCTGCTCCAACCATTGCCCCTGCTGGCCAAATGCAGTGCTTTTGCCTTGTAATATTCCTCGATGCATCATACAAGTGAAGAGTCATAATGAAGACAACACCTCCATCTTAACTCACACTTGTAGTGAATGAAATACTTACCTTTTTGATTCAATAAACAAAATATACAAATTTGTAGTCTAGAGTAACTACACTTTAGAGTTTATTATTCATTAACTTTCCACACTGGAAAAACCTAAGTGTAGATTTTGTGGCATTTGCTACCTAAGGCTGATCTTTTACTGGAACTGTAGAAGTAATTAGTATCACAACTTAACTCACTGTAGAATATAAATTACCCTCTTATTAAATTAGATAATTAAGGTCTCCTAAAGCTGGTTAAGTTCCCTCCCACATCTGTGGTAAGGAAACTCTCCAGCTGGAATATTTTAAATCTCAATGTATTGTGCAAGTAGATACTTGAAAAAGGAAGATATTCAGTGTGTTGCCTGCAGTGTTGCTCTTAAAAAAAAAAAGTTCTGCACACTCCAAATATGCCCATGAACAGTACAAACCTACTGAGATGCAGAGCCATCCATAAAAGCCATGATAGTCTTCTCTTCTCTCATCAGGATGCTGCTTTGTCACACTGCAGCATCATGGTTAGACCATTCATTCCAAAGGGAGATGCTTCTATACCTCTCAAAGTAGCACTCAAGTGACTTGTTCACCTTGAGACCACAGAATGAAAGGCCTGCTCACCATGCAGCATGCCCAGTATGCCCTGAGATGAATGCGGAGCCAAGAGCAGTGGGAGACTGCTAAAAAAGGAAGCTCTGCATACCTGTGATGTCCTACCAATGTGTTGTCCAATGGCAAAATAAATTCCGTGTCAGAGGTCCATGTAGCCAACCAGAAATTTACCAACACACTAGTTCCACCTCCCTAATGACTATGAAGTTACATTACAAAAGGTGTGGCCAATTCAGACTACCGAACTATTGTAGAAAAGAGCTTAACTGGAGAATGTGCATTTAAGGACAATACAGGGGAAAGTTATCCATTCAGGGTCAACTGAAGAGGATAGTGTAAGAATGTAAAAAGAGGCTGCTGGATCAGGCCAATGGCCAACCAGATGCCTGTGGGAAACCAGCAAGCAGGTTTTGAGCGCTAAAGCCCTCTCCCCTCTTCTGGTTTCCAGTAACTGGTATTCAGAAGCATTGCTGCCTCAAACTGAGGACAGCCATCATGGTTAGCACCTTCCCCTCCATGACTTTTCACCTTTAAGACATCCAAGTTGGTAGCCATGACTGTCCCCCTATGGAAACTGGTCCCATAATTTAACTATGCACTGCATGAGGAAGTACTTTCTTTTATCTCTCCTGAATCTTCCAACGTTCAGCTTCACTGGATGTCTATTAACTCCCAAAACATGCTAGGAGGCACTGTTGAGCTACATCAGAAGATGGGATTTGTCACAAGGATCAACCAAAATGTTTGCAAAATAACCCTGCCCTCTCGGTGTTAGCTCAGCCCTGATTTTAATTAGAGGAGCTTTACACTTGGTATACTGTTTAGCAGGGTAGGGACTGCTAGATTAAAGATACCTAGCTGCGGATATACTATATAGCACGTAGCTCAGTCAGTAGAGCATGAGACTCTTAGGCTGGATCGACATTGATCTGTAAAAACGTCATTAAATATAACGCTATATAACTCACGGTGCAATTTTCCATTACTGAAGGCTCGCTGCTCTACAGCACCCTCTAGTGTCACATTTTAGTAACACATTTTAAACGTTATAGACAACCAGCGTAGATCCGTTCTTAATCTCAGGATTGTGGGTTCAACCCCCACATTGGGCAAGAGATTCCTGCATTGCTGGGGGTTGAACAAGATGACCCTTGTGGTCTCTACCAACTCTACAATTCTATGATACTATGATCCTAGATTTCATGAGCAAAATATTCCTTGAATTAGACATAATGCCCTGCTTCATGTAATGCTAAACTTTTATGTGTGCTATCTGACTTCTCCCCTCCCTCCTTTCTCTTGTACAGCTGCAAGGAAGAGGTCTAAAGCCTGAAGTGGAAGCTATGATATGTCTTCACTATGGTTTATTTGAACAAGCCAGGATCATAAACCACAATCTAAAGTTCATATGTTTGGACAAAATATACAAAAACTAACCAGAGTCTGTCCCTGTTTGGACATAACAAAAAGCCATGGGCTAGTGGAAAACAGAAGCAACTTCTCAGAGCAACTCCTGAGAAGGCTGTGTGGCCGAAGGCTTATTCACATAGTACCAAATCACAATTTAGTGTTACACACAAATGCAGTCAGCATATATCATTCTAATATAATTTATGTACCAGCTAAACGCAAGGACAGTTGGTCGATTATTAGTACTCATGACAGACAAAGTTCTGTCTCTGTATCCAGTGTGCTCAAAGATTCTATGATAAAATAGGCAAACAAACCAGGATAGGTACCACCACTTTGTTCCAGATTGTGAACCTCCTTTGGGCTTCCAATCACCTAATGTTTGATTCCATGTTTCTAAATTACATGGGAAGATTCCTTTTATTCCTAAAGTGTAGAAATTGTATATTTGATTGTCAGACTCCTCACACTAGACATACTACTGTTGGAAAGTTATACTGTGCCTATTTTGGTATTATAGCACACACTATTTCCCAGAATGTTAGGAATGGAAGTGAATTTTAAAAGGTCATCTAATCTATTTCTACTGCCCTTTTCCAATCGGAAGAGTAGGTTGACAAATGTGTAATCCTTTTGTCCTTATGTGGTGGGGATATATTTATACTGGCTCCTATTTCTCCAGAAACATACTGATTATCCCTTTTGGACTCTCTGTAGACATGAAGTGCCCCCTGTAAGGAACACAGCAATGTCATATGTTTAATTACAGACACTCAGCTGATGGCTTGTCACACTCTGGGATTAATAATGACTTTCACTTGCCTGTGTGGTCTTAAAACAGGTGAATGTTTCTCCTGGGAAATCGAGAATGTTTCTCCAGCGTCTTTGTATTGACAGTTATTCCAGACTTCATGCTGCCATTTATAATGGTGCACGTGAAAGCAGAATTAAGAATATAACTTTGGATCAATGATTACCTACAGTCAATGGGTCTCAAATTCTTTGTCTCCCAACACTGACCCTTATTGTACAAAGATGCAAGACAGGTTTCTTTTTTTTAAAAAAAAGTTCTCCTGGTGCCACCATCCAGTTCAGATAATGTTTTCACCAACACAGAACAAACAACCCGTGTTGCAAACTTAACACAACAAACACCACAAGCAAAATGAAGACCAGTATACTAGATAGCACTGTAGTTCTTATGGCATAATATACATTATTTAGTACAACAAAAACCAAATGTGTACACTTGTAAATTCTCTAATATGTTTGAAAACAAATGAACACACGTCTGTCAATCTTTGAAAGTCCGTAAAAGTATAATAAGTCTATGGTTGAAACCAAGTAATAGGTGCTATCCTGTGGGCTAAGAGGTAAAACTTTTTAGGCGTTCATGGGGCCGAAGTAGTAACTGAATAACAACGTAGGACAGTGATCCCGGATAAAATGACTGTTTCTCTGGAATCTTCTTCAGCACAACTACAAAAGAATTCAAATATGAAACAATGACCTGTGTACATGAAAGCTATATAAACTTCACACATTACAATCCATATGCTCTAACTACAATAAGAAGGACAAAGGTACATACCCCATAGATTATAAAAATGCACAAGGAGCAGTGGTCATGAGGATATGTAACCACTGCTACCAGATGCAAGAAACCTGAAGCATAAGTAACCATTCCCAGGTGGCGCTCATTACAGAAAGAGTGAATTGCAGTAATTCAATTTAAAGGTACAGAGCAATATAACGGCAATAGAAAAACATCAAATAAAACGGACTTTCAAGTTCAGATAATGTTTTCAAGCCGTCAGGGAGGTCTCCTTCTAAACAACTGGGCTGTATCCAATGCTGCAGCTCCACTGATACAATGGACTTTTGTGTGCACAGGAATGTGTCCTTTTCCTCTCTTGTCCTCTCTACTGGTGATATCCAATGCTAGCAACAGTCTAAGTAGACACATTAAGACTAATGGATCTTAGTAGGAGAAGTCCATTGATTTCAATGGAACTGCTCGGACTATGACTGGCATTAGGTTATATTAACCCATCCTTTGTTGTTGTTGTTGTTTAGTCGTTTAGTCGTGTCCGACTCTTCGTGACCCCATGGACCAGAGAACGCCAGGCACTCCTGTCCTCCACTGCCCCCCGCAGCTTGGTCAGACTCATGCTGGTAACCTCGAAAACACTATCCAACCATCTCGTCCTCTGTCGCCCCCTTCTCCTTGTGCCCTCCATCTTTCCCAACATCAGGGTCTTCTCCAGGGAGTCTTCTCTTCTCATGAGGTGGCCAAAGTACTGGAGCCTCAGCTTCACGATCTGTCCTTCCAGTGAGCACTCAGGGCTGATTTCCTTCAGAATGGAGAGGTTTGATCTTCTTGCAGTCCATGGGACTCTCAAGAGTCTCCTCCAGCACCAGAATTCAAAAGCATCAATTCTTCGGCGATCAGCCTTCTTTATGGTCCAGCTCTCACTTCCATACATCACTACTGGGAAAACCATAGCTTTAACTATACGGACCTTTGTTGGCAAGGTGATGTCTCTACTTCTCAAGATGCTGTCTAGGCCTGTCATTGCCCTTCTCCCAAGAAGCAGGCGTCTTTTAATTTCGTGGCTGCTGTCACCATCTGCAGTGATCATGGAGCCCAAGAAAGTAAAATCTCTCACTGCCTCCATTTCTTCCCCTTCTCCATTTCTTCCCCTTAACCCATCCTATGGGTTGATAAACCAAACAATATTGGCTTGCTTGCACGCTTCCTATCTGGTAAGTTAGAGTACGGAAACAACAGTCTCATGAATAATGTCTCCTGATATAGCCACACTCTTCAAAAATTCCACTATCTTTAAGGATTAGAAACCATATCTTTCAAAGAACACAAAGGAAAAATCAGTTGCATTGTTCTCTTCAAATCTGAACACCCCTATAATTACCATATTAAGTCAGAAGTCTCCCAAGGCAAAAAAAAAAATATATATATATATATATATCCTAAGAATCTAAGAAGAACTCTTCTGATCAGGTCAAAGGTCTATCTAGATCAGCATCCTCTCCTCAGAGTGGCTAACCAAATGCCTGTGGGAAGCCTGAAAGGAGGACCCTCAGGAGTAAAAGTGCTCTCCCCACGTGTGATGCCTGATATCCAACAGAATACTCTCTCTGACATCAGGTAGAACAGGACCATCATGGCAAGAAGCCACAGACAGCTTCACCCTCCATTACTTTGTTGAACCCTCTTTTAAAACCATCCAAATTGCCTGGCATCACTACATCTTGTGGGGGCGAATTCCATAGTGTAACTATGCACTGTGTGAAGAAATGCTTCCATGTGTGCTGAATCGTACAACTTTCAGCTTCCTTAAATGGCCCCAAGTTCTAGAATTATTCCATCTCCCTGTGCACTTTCTGTACACCATGTTTACTTGTATATATCTCCATCATGTCACCTTTTACTTGCCATTTATCTAGTTCTAGCCCTCCCCTATTTAAATAACCATAGACAACTCCTCTGTCATCCCTGGGGGAATTCTTCCAAACTGGATGCTTCTCACCTGCTCTCAGCCTTACCCCGGCAATCAATTTAAAAGGTGTTCTGTCACATTTTTGGTTTTAACCACCAACAATCTGGTTCCATCTTGGTTCAAGTAGAACCCAAACCTTTTGTACTGGCCTGGCTTGTTCCAAAACATCCCCAGTGCCTAACATATCCAACTCCCCACCATCTCATTCACATATTGAGACTATAAAGCTCTGCCTATCTGCATGTGGAACATTTCAGAGAAAGCCACTTTGAAGGTCCCGGCTTTCAACATATCCTACCTAGAGCTACACCTTCAAATTCTTTCTACCCAGTTAATATGCTTCAAGTTTTACATTCAGCCTCACTCCACCCCCCCTCCCATTTCTGCTTCCCTTTACGTTATCTTCCACATTTTTAATCTGGAAAGAGAAAAGACTCTTTGGAGCAAAAGCTTTCCTTTGTCTAATGCTTGTTCGGCATCCATTACAACACCATTATTCTCTGCTGAAAGAAACGGTTTGGGACTGCTGTTAAGCAAATGACCACAACAAAAGACCATCCACATGATTATCTAAACACTCAAGATTTCTAATCATTTTCACTAATCTGTTGGGCAAGCAATATGAGCTGCCTGGAAGCTCCAAACTATGAATAATGTTTGGCTGGCATTAGAATTTAAAAAGCTAATGACATATAATTCCAGAGTAGAAACATTTAGATGGCTCAATTCTTGTGCTTAGCAACTGAGATGAGCAAGGCATGCTGGGAATGTATGGAAATAACTCCTGCCAAGGCTATAGCCTGAGTGAGCTTTATTAACTACGAACCCTGAAATTTGGCATCTGCTCCAAACCAGTGTCAAAGTTTTGCAGTTGTTTTGCAGTGAAAACCCTGTGTTTTGCAGTGCCCCCTCCCCTGAGAAATTGATACATTAAGCCAGGGTTCATAGTTAACACCCTACACTGCCTGGTTCACTCCAAACCAGTTCCAACGTTTTGCAGCAAAAACCCCATGTTTGGAGTGAATTGGACAATGTTGGGTTTGGGGGTGATAGTTATGGCCCCCTGCCCCCAGTTTGAGTAACAATTACACAGTTTGGGAGCACTGTCAAACATTGGGTTTCCACTGCAAAACGACTGCAAAACTTTGGCACTGGTTTGGAGGGGATCCCAAATTTTGAGGTTAGTAGTTAAAGAAGCTCCATGAGTAGATAGAAGAGTGCTAACCCCAAAATCTCCTCCCAGAAGGCTTTGCACCACTAGTCTGCCCTATGCTGCTTCTCTCTCTCTGAATCCTTGACTGTACCACTTCCTCTTTTGAACTTACCCAGTTCTCCCTTCCTCTTTTTCTTTCAGCTCCCTTTCAGTTTTATTCATCAATAGCTCATTCCTGTAGCCATGTTGGTAAGATAACCATCATATATGATCAGGGACAGGTTAAAATCTTAGTGGGCCCTGGGCATCTCATAATCACAGCCCCCCCGACAGATCTATAAATATTTACATCGTATATTTCCCATAATCAAAGATCTATACACATGAGACTGCTATTCACTGCCTAGTTACAGTTTCCAGCATAATCTGTGAGAGAGGAGACATGCGATTCTTTACCTCTGTGAACAAGTTAGAAGACAAGGAGATACTTTGTGGGACTTAGAGATAAAAAGAGAAAATGAATAAATCTCAGGCTGCCTGTGTATGAATATGAGATGAGGTACAGATGTAAGAGAAATTAGATTCAGTTTACATTTTAAAACTTACATAAATCAAACTCCTCAAATCAATACATGAACCAAAACACAGTCCTCTTCCAAAATTCACAGGTCTCTAACTTTTGCAATGCAGTTCTCCAGCCAAGTAATATGTACAAAAACACATATACTCGGGTAAAGTGCACTTAAAAAAAAAGTCATATACTGCAGTAGTGAGGGTCACATACAAAAATGCATTGTATTAGGGAAAACTGCTTTGCTAAAATGGGTATATTAGGCAAAGGTGCATATAAACATGTGTCACTGCAGGCACTAAAAAGATGGTAAATTCTCACGAGAACTTTTTAAAAACTGCAAACTGGAAATATAGAGAACTGAACGTAAGATTGGAAAAATAAGAAACCAACCATGACAGATTTGTCCAGCCCTAAGATGAAAGGGCAAAGCTTTTTGATAATTTTTTTTTTTTATGAGGTGCTTGTTTCATGAAGACAGAAATCAATGACAGCTGAGTGTGCTTACTGTCCTAATTCCAGCCATGCAATCATGCCAATGTGCAGCCTTCTCTGTAGATGTATATCTACAGGTGGACAGATATCCCCCATCAGCGTAGCTCCCCTTAACTCTCTCCTTCTTTCTGTATCCTTCTTCCCTACAAATCTCTATCTAGGCATCTCCCTTAAAATCATTCAAGCCTAGCTCCCTCCCCTCCCCTGCCCTGCCCTGCCCAATTTTTCTTTGGCATACTAGACCCCCACTCCTATTTCTCTTTCTCATGTTCTGCATTTAGCTTCTTCTTCCCACCAAAGTCTCAATCCAGGTCTTGCCCCCACCTCAAATATTGCTGCTTGGAAACCTTATCCCTGTCTTAGCCCTGTGCATGGCCCTTTGGAAAACTAAACAATGGTTGCTTCTCCTCCAGCTGTTCTAAATGGCTAGTAACTGAGTCCATCCCATGACATTGTGAATACTTTTGTATGGTAAAAACAAACATGAACAAAATAATGGCAAAAGGACTCCTACCATCCAACTACCAAGAGACTACACAATGTAAACAACTGAGAATCCTTTTTTAAATAAAAAGTTGGCATGGATATTAATGACACACATTTGAGTGCCAGTGACAATTTCTGTACACAGCCCTTCTATTCTGTAATGGACAAGCTTATCATTGAGAAGAGCAGAGAGAAAGAGAGCAACATACACCACACTTAAAGGAAAGGTTTAGTTTTTGTGTGGATAGGTCCAGTGGTGAAGTGGCCTCTAGAACAAGGGCATTAATAGACACCTAGCCATCAGATCTCGAACATGCATTCACAGATGCATTTTTATTACTTTTCTCTATGTATGCAGGCAAGCAGGTAATCTCTGGCTGAAATTGTCTTTGCACAAATAACGGACAAGTTGCTGACAAGCTTTCCAAATGTCAACATTGCTTTTAGAATGCATCTTGCTATTTTTGGAATGTGAATGGTAGCACCCCTTTTCAAAGTTGAAATGTATGAACAACTGTCTTAGGGCAACCCTAGACAGAAACAAATACCTTCACTTGCTCTACTTTCGTGGATATGGCAAATAGAACTGGCCCAAAAAGCTTTTTTATAATAGCAATTGTACAGTCAGATATTGGAAAGTTATGAAAAAAATCATGTCCTCATGCGTTTCAATAGGAATCTAAACTCCTACTGCAGTACAGGCAGAAGTGCAGTACTGATTGAGCATAGAGAGTAAAGATGAGACTTCATGCATTGAGTCCCTGCTGAGGATGAAATGACCCACCAATTGAAGATTCGAGGATGACAGCTTCTGCAGGAAACTGCCTTTTCCTTTAATAAATCAGTCAGTCCTTTCTTCTTCTAATGCTTGTTACTTTGTTGATCAGCTTCCTGCAGCGTGCTGCTGTTTAGGTAGCAACATATGTATTAATTTCACTTCTTAGAAGACACAGACGTTAAGAAAACCTAGCTAAATACTTAATAAATATAGAAGAATTGTAAAGAGGATTACTGTAGTTTTGTCAACTAAAATAGTACAGATCTGATAGGATTACTTGCAGTCAAAATCCCTATTTTGAGTGATGGAGCCCTTAAGGAACCATTTAAGTTGTCATAATATCATCAAGATCTGTAGGTACTTACCCCCTGAAATAGTGTGGAGTGCTCTCCGGTTTTTTAGATGGGATTAAATCACAAACTAGTTTAAAATGATGGGATTAAATATAAAAGGCAATACATTGTGGTAAGAAAATTGAAGGATTCAAAAACTGAACAGGAATGACTTAAACCTGATGCTGGTTTCTTTGTATTGTGACAGCAGTATTCCAACAATATATTTAAGGAAACTCAATGTCTGAATTATTCTGGGCAACTAATAAAACAAGGTGGGAACAAAAAAGTACAGAGTTCACTCCCAATGAAAGCTGAACTTAAGAGAAAATGCAAGCATTCTTTTAAAAGTATACCCATTTCTCATCACACAAGTAAGTGCAAAACATGGCACACAAAATATGTTTTCAGTCACTTGTCATGATTAAAAGGAGTGCTATTTTTCTAGAAAAAGAGGTGCTGGAACTCACCAAGAACATCTCCCCCGTTCTCTTAGAAGAGCAATGTTGCCCATTTGAGAGGTGCCAAAATTGAGTTCCGGTGAGTTTTGGTTGAAAAAAAGCCCTGACTCAAGGGACTGCATTCAATAGGGAGTTCTCTTTCTTCAGACAGATGCAGTCTAAGGTCAAATATGGAGCGCAGGAGGAAGGTGAGGAAATGATGGTGAACTGGTTTTGTAGGAACGAAGCCACTCTCACCAGTATCAGTGGAAATATGCAGCTGGTGCACATGAGACGAAGACCAGCAGCAAAACACAACAGAGCCAGCATAAAACTTCTCTGAGAAATCCCAGAAGGGTCAAAAGTTAGTGGTACCAACTCAAGTGGGAATGAGCATCATGTGAATCACAAGGAAGCAAGAAGTGATAATACGGGGGGGGGGGGGCAGACACACTTGCTAATGTGAATCAGTTCCTGGTTGTCTTCAACTAACCTTCAGAACATAGGAATCTGAGCCAAGCCACTGGTCCATTAACTTCAGTATTGCCTCCACTGTCTGGCAGCAATTCTCCTGGGTTTCAGGCAAGGGTCTTTCTCATCCCGTCCTGGAAATGCAAGGGTTGAACCTGCAACGTATGCCCTCCACTATGAACTATAAGCCTTCTGGCTTACTGTGGTATCTGAGCAGAACAGTGGAAGGCATCTGTTGCATTTGAGGGTGAGTCAGCCACTTAGTACTAGTACGCGTTAGTGGTACAAGCTGCTTGTTATTGACCCAAACATTCTGATGTCAGAGAGCCGCATGCAAACTGATTGGTTCTGGCAAAGTGAGAAAACCTTTTGATTCTGGCTGTAATTTATGGGCAATATCAGGGTAAATTAAGCAGCATAGAACATATTAGCATACTGCAAATGGTACCCACACAGGTATTGAAAACTCATGGAGACTTTTAGCCAAAAGACACGATTTAGGAGAGGATTGTTATGGCTATCAAGCAAATGACATTTCAGTTCTGAGAACTGCTAAATGATTTGTGTTGTAAAGCAGTTTAAAGCATGTGATCTTGCTACAAAACAGTGGATGGAGCAGGTGTATGTGTGTTACACATACAGGCAGAGAATTCTGTAAATGATATTATCTCCTGACAGTTCATGTCATTATTCGAAAAAACTATCTTGAGTACAATTTGCATCCTACAGAGCTAGCCAGCTAGTGTTTGAAGTGAAATTCCTATTATTCAATTCCTGAGTGAACCAATTTCCTTACTTTATGCCTACATATTGTGAGTGCACTTCAATTATTCTGAAAGATACTATTAGCAGCAGTGTAAATAAAAAAGCTTGAAATTTCCCCTGCAGCACATGTCCCTATTAGACTGAAGTACACTTTAAGCACAAATATATCTAAGTAGAAAGCTATAAAGCACTACAAATATATTCAGCATTAAAGAGAAACGAGTCTTCTCTAAATGCTGCGATACCTAAGTAGAGATCAAATAATTTCTATTTCAAATATATAATCACTCTAACAGAGCCATCTAGTGCCATCTTAAGCTTGATTATGAGATAAGAGAAATGGGACAGGAATGGTCATCATTTAATCCTCTAACATCAGCTACTGAAGAGCTTTTCACTTCATTCAGCAGTGTTCTGGCATGTTACAATCTAGCTAGAACAAATGCATATCAAGGAGGGAAATTATGCTTCCAGCCACATGGACTTTTACCATAGCAAGGCCTTCCAAATAAAGAAACCATGAAGTGCACCATGCTCATTTTAAGAGGTAGGGATGGGAGAGGGAGACAGACCAAGGAGATCAATCCGTAGTCTTTGCCTCTTGGCTGAACCATTATGTTTCTGGTAGCAATGCAGCAAACATTCTAAGGATGTACAAGACGATTTGGACAGCAAACTGTATAAAAAAAAAATATAATGTGTAAGAAAGGATGAACTTGCCACAATTTGGTTGCTTGCTTATTAAGTCACCATATGCTGATTAGTACATGCAGATATAAGCCTGAGTCAGGGCTGACTTAAGCATATCCGGCGCCGTGGTGCAAAGATCCCTCCGTGCCCCCACAACTCCAGAACAAGGGAGGGGACAGTGGGAAATGTCCTCTGCCTCCCCCACCACCCCAATCTCTGGCGTAGTGGCGGCGATCAAGCAGGAAAACATGCTGGCGGACATGCTCTCCAGCACTGGGGAGCCTGAGAAGGCAGCCTGGGAAGGAAGGCTGTGCACCACCTTTCGCCAGGAAGTAGGAAGAGAACAATGACTGGGAGCAGGGTCATCTTTAGCAGAAGCAGAGGCTTGGGAGGAAAGCTGTGCACAGCTTCCTTCCTAAGCCTCTGCAGAAATCGCTCTCCTCCAGCTGAGGCTTGGGAAGGAAGCTGCACGCCCGCCAGCCATATAGTTGGCGGGGCGCAGCTGGCGGGCACGCAGGGAAAGGGGAGGTTGCCAGCAAAGCCGCGCAGCTCCCCCACTCACTAGGGTGCCCCTGAGAGGCCAGCGCCCTGGCACAACGAACCACTAAGACCAATGGGAAAGATGGCTATGGCCTTAGTATTAAAGATGCTAAAATTATTATGATTTTTTCCTTTGTGAGCTGTCCAGAGAACTTCTGTTACAAAGCAGCTATATGAATGCAGTTAAACAGTAATAGTAAAATGCATATCATTAGGCAGAAGTTGCTACCTACTATTGGACTTGTTCATCTAAATTCCAGAAACATTTAAGAAACATTTAAGAAAATGCTGGGTTTTAAAATTGAAACACTTTGCATTTTTACAACAAATGAATTCCAGACTCAAAAAACGCAACTCTTCTGAAATTCTAAGGAGGCTTCTCTGCGTGGTGGTTGTATTACATTGGCTGACCAGAGTGTCAAATGCTTATGATGGTCCATGGCAGATTTGTGCCTAAGAAGATGGTGTGCAACAACTTTGGCTGATCCCCCCCCCCCAAAAAAGCTCTACAATTTTGTGATCTCCTTAAAAAAGCTCATCAGCTTTAGGTGATTGGTAGGGGTTGCTACGCCACTGCAGTGGCTGGAATGCCTGTAGCATGGTATGCACTGCTTCTCCTTGTATCCTACTTCTGGTCTCATCCAATTTCAGTAATTCATAGTTGTTACTACTCACAAGAAGTGGTAGCTGCTCCTAATAAAGCTACATTCCTCAACTTTGCATGAAAATTATGACCCCTATCAAGCACCAGCACCTGAATGATACATCCCATTCAACACTTCACTGATGTAGCAGATCTTAGGTTCAAGCTGTACATGCATCTTCTACAAAACATTTAGGTCAAAATAGTGTTAGACCCATAATGGATTGTTTTAAAAATCTATGCTTATGGTTTCCTAGTGAACATTATTTCCTAACTCCTTATCGATTAGATTCACCCATCTGTTTAAGTATAAAATAACACATTAGGATTTCATCGGGCTAGATAATATAGATTGCTACCATAGCTGTCTTAGTAAGAACAGATGGAGCAACAGAACATTATATTTAGCATATGCAGTTCCACAAAATTTGCAGCTTTTATAAACAGTGGCATGCTCTAATGTTTATTAAAGGAAAATTGTGCCAGGCAGCTACAAACCAGAAAATTGATAGAAATTGCTCTGCATTAATCTACACTTCCAACATCTGCCTGAACTATTGATTAAAATCTCAGTTTATTCCATATTGCAACAACTCAAATGTAGGCATGTTTTCTCGACAGAAAAATTGGCACTACCATATAAGCACTTTTAAATTCCTTAACTTCAATGAAATGTTTTGGGTGGGCTCCTTTCTCTACTACTGGAATCAATGAACTTAAAAGAGCATAGCTTTGCCTGAACTGGGGTTTTAGTTGGGCTCACTAAAATATTCAGATTTTATTTTTTTAATAAAAAATGAATTTCTATAACATACCGTCATTCTCAGTATGTGAGTGGAAAGCACTTCTGCTCATGGATGAGAGAAAGGGGACAAGAGCTTCACATACCCAATGGGGTTCCGATCCAAAAGCCCAGGAGACTATTTGAAACCACCATAAGAATTCTGCTTAAAGGTGGAGTTTAGAAGCTCCCAAATGTAAGTAGTAGACCTGTTTAAAGGAAAAGGGACCCCTGACCATTAGGTCCAGTCGTGGCCGACTCTGGGGTTGCGGCTCTCATCTCGTTTTATTGGCCGAGGGAGCTGGCATACAGCTTGCGGGTCATGTGGCCAGCATGACTAAGCCGCTTCTGGAGAACCAGAGCAGCGCATGGAAATGCCGTTTACCTTTCAGCAGCAGTACCTATTTATCTACTTGCATTTTGTCATGCTTTCCAACTGCTAGGGTTGGGAGGAGCAGGGACTGGGCAATGGGAGCTCACCCCGTTGCGGGGATTTGAACCACCAACCTTCTGATCGGCAAGTCCTAGGCTCCGTGGTTTAACCCACAGCGCCACCCGCGTCCCGTATACCTGTTTACTCCAGTCTAAATAACTGGCTACGGAACCAATTTCAACAGTGTATTATTCCTATATAAATTAGTTATTTGTGAATGAACTAGTTCATTTTTGCTTGTTGCAGTGGAATGTCAAATTTTATTCATGAAAACTGGTGGCTATCTGCTTTGACTGTAATCCCAAAAATTTAGGGGGAATGCAAGTGATATAAAGCTTGCATTTTTTTACTTAGAGTCTAAATAAAGAAATGCAAGCTTTGTGCCACTTGTTGAAGAAGTGTTCATTTACCATTATAGGAAACGGATAAAACAAAGAATACATTTTGGTGAAAAGTGTATGCTGCAATTGAATATACGATTAAAAATGTTATGAAAATGTTTGTTATTAACCGAATTTCAGGCTTGTTTAGAAACAGAGTTATGTACCAATTTATGAATATCAGTTCAACTGACACATTTGAACCACACACTCATTGACAAACAGAATTTGTTGTCCGTGCTATTAAGAAGCTGTTTAAAAGGAAAAACAAACAAAAACAATGTAAAATGCTACACTTCATAATAGATTTTGAAGACTATCGATTATATTCTTACTTAACAGTATGTAAGGCAGTATATGATCTTTTAAAAAGTCATAGAAGACAAAGATTTTTGATCACACAGAAGGGTCTGCTATTGCTGTGGTATAAGTAAGCCCTGCAAAATTAGAACGGGATTGGATACAGAGCCTAATCCATCCTCTGAGCTGAAATAGCTTTTCCTTTTCCTTTATCCTTCTAAGTCAACAATAATCTATGGAAAGCAAAATAAAGAAACAAAGGGATTGTCATAATGGCCAAATCAGTGATCTCTCAGGTCTAAGTATCTCCTCTCCAGCAGTATTCAATAAGCAAATATGTCACAGGAAAGACCCATTATAGAATAGGCTGTTTCTAATAGAAGTTTATTCCTACCTGTCATCAGTTAGAGGTTGATATCTACGTAAAAATACATTTATATTATTTCAAGCTTTATATTTCCAAATATTTCTCTGTTCCAGCTAACATTTTGGATCTGCAAATATTAATTTCTTGCCAAGAAATAAATTGTGCAATCTGTAATAATTTCTTCACCTTAGGTATCAAAAATTAAAATTAAAAAGATTAAATCTATGTTGACTGTCTTCTTTCTTCATTTCACTCCCCTTCTTCTTTTCTAAGTAAATATGTCCAATATTTTCTGTTCTCCTTAGTATAAGTCTCTTACTGTCTGCTGCAGCATTATTATTATTATTATCACTGGAGTTTTCAAGAGGGTGGACACAGACCACATAGGAAAACCTAAAAGGATCTTTTTCCTTTCTCTTTCCATCCTAATTTTATCCCTTTTCCAATTCTGAAGACTACTCAGATTTACAAAATGGTACTCTTGTTCTGTATTGACAATAATCATAAATGCTGGGGTCTGTATATAGCTTGCCAGTAACTTTTCTTTATAAATTTCTTCTCCCATTATAATGTCCAATCATTTTGCTGTTTTAGGTTGCCATGGCATAGTTCCATATTTAAACATTAGATAGAAACATGCTGATGTTGAATATTACCTTTACTAAAAAAACTTGCTAGGCTCTGGAATAGCTTGACGTTGACCTTGATTTTCTCCCCAACTCCTCAATAATATCTTACATTCCCACAGAATAATATCCCAGGAGAAAAAGTAGAGCTCTGCTTGGCATACATCAATGTGAACAACATACCTAATAGAAAGCAAACTATCTTCATGTGGCAAAGGGAAATTGACTACTTGACCTAATATAACTTTTCTATCTCTAGATTTTATTATCCCATTATTTATAAATTCTCTTCTTAGAATTATATTTTCCCCAATGATTGAAAATATTTTAAATTCCAAGACCATACCCATATTCTATTTCAGACCGAAGTACTTTAAGCAAATCTGTTGACAATGATAAAAGCAAAATACAAAGATAAATAAAAGAAGACAGCCTAGGAAGTAATATTTCCTATGCAGAGACTGCATTCTTTAGAATGAAAATGTGTGGATACTTTAAAAATAAAGTGCTTTTTTGTTTTTGCTGAGGATTCTTACTGCAATATGTTACTCACACACTTATTCAAGAGTGCTAGCAAACAATTTTTATTTTTTTATACTTATCTATATCTCACCTTTTTCTGACAGGGACTCAGGGCATCTTACAACTAAAATGGAAACAGCTAAAAATGGGGGGGAGCAATCATTTAAAAACATTAATACTGTAGAACTGAAATAAAATTAACAGAGGATGTTCTCCTCAGTTAAAGAACTGGAGTGTAAATTTTATTATACCGTATTTTTCGCCCTATAGGACTCACTTTTTCCCCTCCAAAAATGAAGGGGAAATGTGGGTGCGTCCTATGGGGCGAATACAGGCTTTCGCTGAAGCTCTGCGCAACCCTCCGGAGGAAGCTCTGCACAACCCTCCAGAGGAAGCTCTGCGCAACCCTCCGGAGCCCGGCGCCAAGCCAAGCCGGCCTCCGGAGGGTCGCGGAGAGCTACCTGCCCTCCCGCGGTCCACACAGCTCTGCGCAACCCTCCGGAGCCCGGTGCCAAGCTGCGCCGGGCTCCGGAGGGTTGCGCAGAGCTGCCTGCATTAGGAAGCCTCAGCGCGCCCGGGCTTCGCACAGCTGCCTGCAAGCCTGGGGAGACCAGCGCGGCTCCCTAGGCTTGCGGATAGCAGGCTCTTCTGGGGGCTGGGGTCAGGGGAAGCTCGGGCTTCCCCCGCGCCAGCCCCGTGCCTGGGGGGGAAATATTTTTTTTTCTTTATTCCCCCCCCCCTCAAAAAACCTAGGTGCGTACTATAGGGCGGTGCGTCCTATGGGGCGAAAATACGGTAATTTAACTGAAGTTCTAAAGTGCCACACTAGTAAAAGGTCAAATGTCTCAGTCTGAACTTGGGAGTGGTCCCATATGAAGAAAACAGAATCAACAGAATGCTATGACTTTAGGCTGAGAACTGCAGAACATAAGTTTGCAAGGCCGATTCCTGTCTCAAATTACTTCCAATAACAGCTTCTGAAACATGGGAGAAAATGAGTGGAAACAAACCTCCAATCACCAAATACGCTACAAGTTTAGACCAATGTGGTACCCTTCCAGAAGTTTTGAACTACCAGCAAGCACAGCCAATGATGGGAGCTGAATTCAAAAACATCTGGGGGCATGAGATTGGGAAAAGCTGGTTTGGACTCAACATTTCCATTAAGGGATTGGTATGACTGCCACTTCTCAAGTTCCCATGCCATGGCATGGGATAAACAGCAGATACACCACACACCACATGAGAAAACCCACATATGCAAGGGCTGGCAATATGGTGCAGTCTTCTGAGCAGGTTTCATGAAATTCTGGGCTGGTCCTGACACAGAGGTGGTAGGTGCATGATAAATCAAATTCATTGCAAAGATAGCCGTATCTGCTAAGGAACACATGTCTGTGTGTGTTCCCCAGTGGGCTTCTCTTCCTTTCACCCACATTCAATTCTATGTGCTTTTATATGTGGGCAAAGCCCCAATGGGACTGGGACAAAGCACTGGGTTATAAATGCTTTTGTGGGATTGTCTAGAGTAGGAGACAAGACACAGAAGGTGGGAGAAAGGAAGAAGGTGGCTTGCACCACCTGAACGTAATATTATATTGGGTAGTGGAGCTCTCACTGAACATTCACCAACTCTATAGATTTTGTTTCTTTCTACCCCATCCCACAAAACAATGCACTTAATATTTCTTCCATAAAATAAAAAAAATCTTTTGTGAAGAAATGAGTAGACCTGGATATCAATTTAATGTTCTCTCACTCTCGGAATGGCGCGTCTGCAAAGTTATTCACAGTATTGTCCCCAAGACATTTCTTTCTATTAATACTATAAATAAATTTTGAGCTCAAGGTTATTATCGTACCTTGCAGAGAAAAGCACTGAATGAAGACTTTTCTCTTATTGCTCCAGCTTTCCATACTACTCAAGAACGTAACTGTTTCTATCTCACATTCTGCAACCTTCTTTAAGCCCATTAACTTCTCAAGTTCCGAGCAAAATGCATAAGGGCTGTTACTTTAATAACTTGGTAATAAAGGGATATGATTGCACACAATGGACATTTCATTCATGCAGCATTAATTGAAATGAAATTGTTGATGGATAAGTTACTACTTGATTAAAAAGAACTGAGGGTTGTATCCCATGCTGCAGTGCCGTCCGAGCAACACGCTTCCATGTGTACAACAGGAATTCCCCTTACTCTCCTGCTGCCTACAGCCCTCTGTGTGCATTCAAATCTTCCTGAGTATTGGGGGACCACCCGGAGCGGTTTTATTTTTGGGAGGGGAGAGGAAAGGACATTCTGCTGCACAAGCAGAAACCCACTTACACAGCATTCAACACAATCCTGAAGCCACATGGGCTAAAACTGTGACATGAACAAGGCATGTGAAAGCAGAGAACAGAGATTTACAAATTCAGAAAAAAATACTCCAAAGAGAAGGAACTACTTTAATTATGTACTTATGAATGATTTTGAAACAAATGTAGCTTAAGAATTTTCCTTCCTAAGAAACAATCTCTCTGTTGTAAATCCCCACACTGATGCCCCAATTCCCCTGAATCTTGTAGAAGTTTGGAGGTTTAGTGCAAGAAGGAAAACTCACTAAAAAGCAACAGAAAAAAGTTGGTATCAAAGGCAGTTTCCCTATCAGCAACTTTTACAACCCACAAGTTTTTTTGTTTTTTTAAATTTTGGGTTGGTTAGAAACAGCAAATTGCACTTCCGGGTTGGCGCCATCGCCGAATGGCGGACTCCCTCCGAGCTCCGGAGGGAGCCTTCTCGGCAGGGGTTGGGTCCCACCGCGCCGGCGATGCGGGGACCCTCAAAAACCATGGGCGCAGAAGCCCATGGACTTGGTGACTCGGCGGGCACCGTTTGCGCCCCCCGACCCGCGAAGAAGCCTTTTTAAAGGCTTCGGAGCGGGGGATGGGGGGTGGTGTGGTGCTATGAGTCCTCCGCTTCCCCTGCCGAGCGAAGCCGCATGCCATTCGACGGAGAGCGCTGACTTCTTCTATTGAAAATTTGGACTGAAAATAACCCGTGAGTAATTGGAAAATCGGATTTAAAAGGAATTTTTTTTTTTAATTTGGAACGAGCGGGGGAGGTGCAAAAAGGAAGTCCATCTCCCCCCTGTTGTAGAGGATTTAAAGCAAGGATTTGATAATTAAGAGCGAGAGAAGAGTTTGTTTTTTATTGAGAAAAGTTATTAATTTCACGATGGAAAATTATAAGATTGTGCTGGAGGAGAAAAGTGGATTGTGTGGACTAAAGTGCAACCCCCCCGGGAACCGGGAGTGATCCGTGAAAGTGCCTGGTGAGGAGATACAGAGATTTTGACAGCTGTCAAAGTAGCTGTTAAAGTTGGAGAATAAAAAGAGAACTTTGTTACGATGACTTTGCCGGTTAGATTCGTTACAATCGGGATATAAATTGTTGAAAACAAGGGATAACAAGTTACTTTGACTTTTGGGCGTGATCTGGAAGGAAACTGAGTTACCATAATCCCTCTAGAAGGGGTTTTGGGACACTACAAGAATTGATGCAAGTGGAAAAATACTCATGGAATTGAATAGGACTTTTTATCTCCTGGGAAAGCTGCAAAAATGAAACGTTGTTTTGTCTACAGAGGTCTCTACACCAGTGTTTCCCAACCTTGGGCCTCCAGCTGTTTTTGAACTACAATTCCCATCATCCCTGACCACTGGTCTTGCTAGCTAGGGATGATGGGAGTTGTAGTCCAAAAACAGCTGGAGGCCCAAGGTTGGGAAACACTGCTCTACACTAAAGGAGACAATAGATATATCTATTGAAGAATGGAAGGGACTTGACGCAAGTTTTTGTTCCTGAACAAATAAAGCCTCTGTAGAGGAACGAGAAGCTTTTGGAATTAGAACGTTTTTGCAGCGGAACAGGAAAAGAAACCAGAGGAAAGTGAGGAAAGAGAACAACAAGAATTGGACAAAGTTGGAAGTGGGAACATTTGGGACATTCAGATTTAAAAGGACTAAGAAACAAAATTTGAGTTTTATTCTTAAACATAGAGATCTGGATGGAAAAAAGGGACCTTCTTGAGATAGAGTTTTTCCAAGATGGGGTGTTTGAAACTAAAGACTATCAAAAAGATGGCAAAGACTATCAAAAAGACGGCAAAGTGGAGTAGAGAGAGATTTGGACATGGATGTGGGGTTTCCAGGCTGACAGCAGACTTGATGGACATTGGGGATCGAAACCGGGAAAGGGGGGAGGGAAATTCGGAATCCAAAGGGTGTAAAATTATATTATGTTCTTTATTCTTTTTCTTTGTTCTGTTCTGCGTATTAAAGAGGGGAATTCGTGGAAGGGAACAGGGGTCGATCTTAGGGGGGGAAAATATTTTTAAGTTGAAGAACGGTTTGAATATTGGATCAATGATAATAAGCTTAAAAGTTGGGGTAAGAACTTGTTGAACTAATTTAATGGAAATGGAATACAAGAGGGGGTGGGGTGGGGAAGTCCTGGAAGGATGTTAATGAAAGTAAGGCCTAAACGCAAATGTTTCTTTTTTCTTCTTCTTTTTATTTTTTCTTTTATTTATTTTCTTTTTTCTTCTTTTTTCTTTTATTTTTCTGGAAATTTCAATAATTATTTTTTTTTAAAAAAAAATAGAAACAGCAAATTGGCAAAGATCCACTAATAGGGAGCTGCTTAAAACCAACTATATTGGAGTCCATGTCTTACTGGTTTAAAATGTTATTATCTTTAAAACATCACAATCCCTTCAGTAACACTAGTTGTCTGTCCATACTCAGAAGAGAACATAATACAAGAGCTGGAAAACTTTAAGCGGGATCCACAGTGGAGCCTATTTACATTTTCTTGAACCTTTCATTCATTTAATCCCATGCATTTTATCTCTTAATCACATCCAAGAATAGTTCAGTTCACTTTTCAAGTCATCTTCTTAAATACTTGCAAGTCCTAGAACATTACTTTTATTTGTCCTATCACTTGCAGAGAACTAATAGCATTACATCATATCCTGAATACTTCAGGCCAGCAAACTTGTGAAATATCCTTTACAATTTCAGTGGAACACCTTCAAATCATCTTCTCCACTTGTTGCACACATGCATTCTGAGATTTTTATTTCAGGATTTTTCTGTGCAGCATTTGCAGATTCCAGAGGTTTGGAGAACTGGAAGAGGGCTGCAGAATTAAACTTCAGAATACCACCCTGCTCTGTGTGTAGAATTCATTTTATAGCACTCTGAATCCTGGCTAGCGGTTCCAAAAGGCAAAGGAAACCCCATACGTAACTGTCATCAATCAACTCGAGAAACAGGTATCTCTCTGCAAGGAGATAAATGGGGCAAAGAACTACAGTCACTTTTGGGGATTGAAATAGGACCTTAGGTGGCAATGCCGTAGTTCATTAGGGTTACTTTCTAAGAGGAAAAAAATGCTTGCCAGCCATGGCAAATTTTCCTTTCCCAGCATGCCATGGTGCTAGATGGCAATTCTGCAGAATTTCTAGAAGTGCTGTTATCCAGGCACTATTCATAACTGGTAATAAATAGTATGAAATATTTCTCCCTGTGTGAACTTTCAAACTGCTGTGCAAAGCAAAATGAATCCAGGCCTTCTTAAAAGGAAGAAGAAATAGATCATTAGAGTTGCCGTGGATCTCACATGACTGTGGCTGTAAAGATGTGAAATGGCAGCAAAAAGCTAAAATTAACTTGCCATAAGGTAAGTCATATATCCTAATACAAGTCTGGAAGATACTAAAACGTCTATGGTATAGAGGATAAACAGAGGAAATGTAAGGGGGGAAATCTTGTTGTTATTGGACCCCACTGAGATACCAAGGTTGGCTGGGCTTTTGAGGTGGGCAATAAAGCCAAAATATTAAGCAAATATTGCTTTGCAATTAGAAGGTCTCAAGTATTGCTCCGAAGGGCAGTAGTAGTAATTTAAAAGAAGAAATCCTGCCCAGGGCGTCATTTTCCATGATAAGGCTTTCTCAATAGTGGTTCCCCATTTATGGAGCGCCGTCTCTGGTGAGACAGGTGTAGTCCATCTGTCTACCTCATTCAGTATGAATTTTGAAACATGACCGTATCTGAAAGATATTGTTCTGGGCAACCTTGAAATTATTAGCTGTGAGGGTATCAGACTGTTTTGAATGTTTTTATTTATTTTATTTCTTAAAAATTGCTTTGCTTTGCTGCTTTGTTGCCACCCTGGGCTCCCTTGGGAGAAAGGGTGGAATAGAAATTTAATTAAATTACAAGAATAAAAAAAATGAAAGCAGAATTTTATCAATCTATAAACTCTCTTGCTTACATCTCTTACGCCCATCTCTTCTTTTCTATACTCTTCATTTTATTTTTGTTCTGCTGGTTCCAGTATTTTCATTCAAACCCATGTTCCCTTCCTTCTTTCTAACACCATTTCCCATCATGTCACATTATTCTGGAATTCCCTTGTCACCAATGCCCACACAAATCCATCTATTTCCTTTTTCATAAATGAAAACGAAAACCCAAATCCTGCTTAAAAGACACCTGTTCTCTCATGCCTGCTAAATGAAACATTCCTCTCCCCGCAGCACACACTTTTACTTCCTCATATCTGCTAATTCTGGTTTTCCTCGCTGTCTCTCCCTTACTCTGCTTGTGACTTGGGACCGCATCGTTACTTGTTCTGTTTACAGTTTAATAAATATAGCCAGTAAAAAAATGAAGAAAGTAAAGAGCCATATCATCAGCTTTGGGGCATATTATCAGCTTTCCATCAGTTTCAGCTGGTGGCCCAGCTGAGCCCCTATCTGGACAGGGATAGCCTAACTTCTGTTGTTGATGCTCTCGTAACCTTGGCGTAGCTCACAGCAGCCCCAAACTCTTGAGCTCAAGCAATCCACTAGCCTCAGCCTCCAGTTGTACCACAGTGCTGGCTTATATTCAACACTGAGTTGTCACCTTACAATATCTGGATAATGAAACTGAAAAAGAAATGAACACCAGAAAAGGCTTCAATACATTATTTTCTTCATGCTTAATTATATGTTTTGGAATAGCAGATTCTTCATTGCTCACTTCTGTTAAAATGGGAAAATTATTCTTGGTTGACTCATTTTAACAGCTCTGTTGCATTAACATTAGATTTTGTTATAAAAGGTCCCTGTGGATGTGGCACAGAAGGATTCCAGACTACAGATGTGAAATTGCCAAGCATGCCAATATTAAGAAAAGAGAAATGAAGGCACACATAACAGTTAAATGGCTTCCTTGGAGGCCTGCAAAGTCTACTACCACTACGTACAGAAATCAGGTCAGCTGTGCCTTCTCCTGAGCCAAGTCAACCATCATGTATGCATAATTGCAATAAGTATGAAAAATAAGGAATCAAGAAAATGGTGAGATCTTAAGCATACATTTTAAGTCTGTAAAAAAACAATGAATTCTTTGTCCAAGTATGTTTAAATTTCTGCATAAAGGGAATATCTTCTTCTTTGGCGATCACTCGTAGCCGAGTAAGATTGTCTTCCATAAACACAGTTTTAACAATGAGTCTGTAAGTGACTGTGGAGACCAATTCTGGATCCACACGTTCTTCCACAGTGGGGACATAGGTTCCTGGGTGGGTGTTGATCACGGTGTGGTTTTGCCAAGCATGCCTTCCTCCTAGCACGTTTCTCCCTTAAGTCCTGAGTTCAAGTGTCCCACGACACCTTTGGTAAAGGCTGTTCTCCAACTGGAGCGCTCACAGGCCAGTGTTTCCCAGTTGTCAGTGTTTATACTACATTTTTTAAGATATGCCTTGAGACAGTCTTTAAACCTCTTTTGTTGACCACCAGCATTACGCTGTCCATTTTTAAGTTTGGAATAGAGTAGTTGCTTTGGAAGACAATCATCAGGCATCCGCACAATATGACCAGTCCAACGAAGTTGATGTTGAAGAATCATTGCTTCAACACTGGTGATCTTTGCTTCTTCCAGTACACTGATATTAGTTCGCCTGTCTTCCCAAGTGATGTGTAAAAAATTTTGGAGGCACCGTTGATGGAATCTTTCGAGTAGTTGGAGATGGCGTTTATAAGTGGTCCATGTTTCACAAGCATATAGTAAGGTTGGTAGTACAATAGCTTTGTAAACAAGCATTTTGGTTTCCCTGCAAATGTCCCGGTCCTCAAACACTCTGCACTTCAGTTGGGAGAAAGCAGCACTCGCAGAGCTCAGGCGATGCTGCATTTCGGCATCAATGTTGGCCCTTGTGGAACGATAACTGCCTAGGTAGGAGAAGTGATCAACATTAACCAACGTTACACCACTGAGTTGGATTTGTGGCACTGCAGAGGGGTTATTTTGTACTTGTTGGTGTAGCACTTTGGTTTTTTGGATGTTGAGTGATAGGCCAAGCTTCGTAAGCTTCTGCAAAGATATTTAGGATGGTTTGGAGGTCATCCTCTGAGTGTGCACACACTACGTTGTCATCAGTATACTGAAGCTTTATGACGGAAGTTACGGTAACCTTACTCTTTGCTTTTAGCCTGCTCAGACTGAAGAGCCTTCCATCTGTTCGATATATAATTTCTACTCCGGTGGGGAGTTTCCCTTCAAAAAAGTGTAGGATCATTGGAATGAAAATAATGAATAAAGTTGAGGCAATAATAAAGTTTTAAATAAAGCTTGAGAGCCATTGTTATTTGCGATTGTTGCTGTCATATTATCATGGAGGAGCAGAATGATGTTTACAAATTTATATGGGCAGCCAATTTTCAGAAGGACAGTCTACAGGGCATTACAATTTACAGTGTTGAAAGCCTTAGGTCAATAAACGCCATATACAGGGTTTGGTTTTGCACTCTGCATTTTTCTTGAAGCTGTTGAGCGGTGAAAATCATGTCCACTGTCCCCCTAGAAGGCTGAAAACCATTTTGGGATTCAGGAAGGGTCACCTCGGATATTGTTACGAGACGGTTTGCTAAGCTCCTTGCAAGAATTTTGCCAGCCGCAGCTAATAGAGAGATGCCTCGATAGTTTCCACAATCAGTTCTGTCACCATTTTTAAAGAGACTGATAATTTTGGCATCTCTAAAGTCTGCTAGGATTTCTTCTCTTTCCCAGATTTTTTCAATGAGCTTGTGAAGTTGTTGTGTAAGTTCAATTCCACCCACTTTGATTATTTCAGCAGGTATCCCATCAGGTCCACTGGCTTTGTTGTTTTTCATTTGGTTAATAGCTGTACACAGCTCTCCCAGATTTGTTGATATACTCAAGATGTTGCTCACACTTTTATTTCCTATCTTACTGTAACTGGATTAACCATGGGCCATCAGCATAAAAGCATAATATAAAACCGTAAGATCACAATCCAAACAATGTTGTTATTTTGATGTTTCACTACAGAAAAGTGCTACAATGGTGCTCCAAAGATCTGTTCCTACCTTGAACCATGGAAATGTTTGAAACCAACAACCAAAATAAGAGAAGTTAACGATGATTGCTTTGTGGAAGAATAGAAGCCCTTTTTGGACTATTTAAGGAAATATTACAGTTTGATGAACTTGCAAGCATAATTTGAAATATGAGCAGTAGAAGGAATTAGAGGATACAGTATTGATGCATTTGGTATAAGAAATAGAAGGCACTGTACAGCAGAGGGGAGGAAATTAAAACACCACGGGAAATTGGGTGGGAAGTCAGGAAAAGACAAACCTATTATGTATTGAAGTATACATGTTTAACTTCTGAAAATTAAGTAAAAAATTACTATAAAAAAGGAAAAGTTTGAAATGAGCTTAAAATATTTTTATTATACATTGTAAGTGATTTATATATTGGAAATGCTGTAATGTGAAGGGCCGTAGCTCAGTGGTACAGCATCTGCCTTGCATGCGAAAGGTCTCAGCTTTAAGTTCCAGGTAAGGCTGAAAATGTCTCCTTGTCTGAAACCTTGGAGGAGGCAATACTGAGTTAGATGGACCAACCATCTGACGCAGTATAAGGCAACATCCTATGTTCCTAAAATGAGATTTGCAAAAAGGAGCCAGTACAGCAGTTAAGGATGCTGCACCGATACCAGGATATCTTGAGTTTAAATCTGCATTCAACCATGGCGCTCACTGGGTGACCATGGACCAGTCATTATCTCTTAGCCTAGTCTAAGAGTTGTTCTGTTGAAGGGGAGGTCAGAACACTGCTTTGAGCTCTTTGGAGGAAAGACAGAATATAAAATGTTACAAACAAACAAACAAAAGTGAATGGTGCGCCGCTGTTTGAAAAGCAATGACTCCCCCTGTGCCAGCTACTTTGAAGTAAAATGATGAGAGAAAAGAATCTGTTTTCATATTTTTCTGCAGCTTTTTGGACACTTGCTCTTTATTCTCCAGCTCTTGCTTTTAACCCCTTACAATACTTGATTACAAGACATACATGGTTTCCCCTCTTGAATTACTTTAAACACATTAGTCCACATTTTTATTGCTTGTTGCTAAGCAACATGCATAACATTAAGATGTATGTTCGGTTATCTTGGAACATTTTCTTTTTCCCATATGTACTATTCTACTTCAAACTGCTATCACAATTGAATTTACTATGCCTTCAATTTCTTGTTCCTTCCTCTGCAATATCTACACTTGCCCTCTCCACATTTTCCTCCCTAAATAATTTCTAACTACCAATAATGATTAACACACGTATACATGTACATAGAATCATAGAACTGTAGTTTGAAGGGACCCTGAGGGTCATCTAGTCCAAACCCCTGCAATGTAGAATTTTTTTGCCCAACATGGGGCTTAAACTCATGACTCTGAAATTAACAATTATCCAAACCTTAAAATATACGAATAGAAAGATCAGAGGTAAGAAAATTATACAAGCACAAATACTAGCATAGCAAAAAGTTTACCAAAACCTACAGCAAAATTCACTAAATTAATGACTGCATAAGTTAAGAATACAGTGGTGCCTCGCAAGACGAAAAGAATCTGTTCCGCGAGTCTCTTCGTCTTGCGGTTTTTTCGTCTTGCGAAGCAAGCCCATTAGCGGCTTAGCGGATTAGCGCTATTAGCGGCTTAGCGGATCAGCTGATAAGCGGCTTAGCGGATCAGCTGTTAAGCGGCTTAGCGGCTTAGCGGATCAGCTGATAAGCGGCTTAGCGGCTTAGAAAAAGGGGGGGAACGGGGAAAAACCCGCAGGAACTCGCAAGACATTTTCATCTTGCGAAGCAAGCCCATAGGAAATTCGTTTTGCGAAGCACCTCCAAAACGGAAAACCCTTTCGTCTAGCGGGTTTTCTGTCTTGCGAGGCATTCGTCTTGCGGGGCACCACTGTATATGCATAAGGATATAATTGATTTTATAAGCAGAGGCAGGCCATAAATCCTAGGGTTGCAAAATGAACAACATTCAGTTTGCATAAATGCTTAAAGGGAGAAAAAGGACAATGATGTTGGAAAAGTAAGATTTCTAACATCCATTCCTAATCACATTTAGGTAGAAGAGTCCCACTGATTTTGATGTAACATGCTTCCATAAAAGTGCAATTAATATTGCATCGTATCTGCATCTGTAGTACTCAAATCATTAGTTTCCCATTTGTAACTGTAAGCTTAGCTTTTGTCTTCAACTGGACAAGCCTGGGTCAAGGAACACACACAGATTCCTTACCATTAAGTGAGTTTAATTTAGAAGCTACTCACAATGACAACAAAAGGACGTAGGAGGGAGCCACAGTGGGCTTCTTAAGAGACAGGTGTTTGGGTCACACAGAGAAGAACAGGAGCACACTTTGGGGATTTCTAAAAGCAAAAATATTTAAGGAACATACTAAACCAAATCTATATTTGAAATCAGCTAAACAGTGTTTTAAGATACTGACAAAATCTGAGCTATTTGAATATAAATTCTTTAGAGAATATATGAAAGTAAACAAAAGCTGAATAATGAGGCATGAAAGGGTTTTTTAAAATGGAGGGGTGAATATGGGGTGAATAAAGTAATAGGCAGGAGGAAATTAATTCCTGTTGCAGTCAACTGTGGCCTGAAATTCAAAAACAGTCTTCAAATAAAAATATAAAGCAATTTACATTTAGCATGTTGAAATAAAATACTTGTCTCAGGTACATTTCCCTCCAATGACCCTGTCAAATATTTTCTATCTCTGGATCGGTTTTTAGTAATTTCTTAATGAATACCGCTGTAGCAGATGGACAATCTACTTCAGGGAGGGATACAGAAGGCTGTAGGGGGAAATAAAGGAATTATTTTCTCTGCATCTTTATCTAATGTAAGCTAGTGCCCTGTTTTCAGAACATGTCTACATGGTCTGTTTGGGCTAACAAAGATACATTTTGCATCTCATTCTATAGAACCAAAATGTGAAGAACTGTGAACTTTTTACTATTATTCCAGACCCAAATAAGAGTTATGACTTAGGAGAAAAGCATGCCAGCAGATGTGTCAGCCACTAGAGACTATTCTGCAAAGATTATGCTACATGTACATACAGCTGCATGCACCTTTAAATATGCAGCCTGCAACACAATGGCCTAAGAAAGGACAGCAACAAAGAAAAACTACTGCAGACATCTCTAGAACTGGAATGACATTGCACTGTATACTATGTTCCCATGGCAACTAGCCATGGGAAGATGAATGTTTCATATTCACTCTGCTCTGCAGTACATGTCTAAATCAAAATTTCATAAAGAGCACAAGATCTTGACTGAAGATTATCTACACAAAACCAGGTTATTTTCATATTACTGAATAATTATAGGCCAGAAACAATGAGGTCATTTTGGAGCAGAGGAGACAAAAATATGCCAGGCATTAGTATGCCTCTAGTGTGTGATCCTATTCATCCAAGTGTAAACTAGCATAAAATGCAGAACACAATAGAATGTACTATCTGCTTCTGGTTAATGTCATCTCACATACCCTGATCCAAAGAACCATGGAAGCAGAAATAATAATCAGGTGTAGTGCAGAAGACTGAGCCACGTAGGGATTCTTATGGGGTAAAGTATAGGATCCATGAGTTATCTCAATGTATAAGAACGCTTTTTCAGCTAATATACAGATAGGTCTCTGTCAGGGAACTGCCATCAGAGCAGGTGGTGGAAGGGCTCAAGGAGGTTAGGAGAGACTTAACAGCAGAGGAAGGAACCAGCAGGGGGAGAGAAGGAGCTCCGAGGGAAAGGGAGTCGGAAGAAGGGCTCTGGAACACTTCCAGCGAAAACAGTGAGGAGGTTTCAGGACCTCCTATAGGGACACCCACACCTCGCCGGAAACTGTCACGCCGAGAGTCCAGAAGACGCGTTTCCGTTAAGGAGCTTTTATGTTGGAAGAGATTCCGCAAACGCCCACTGTCGGATTCTGCCAGCGACTGAGGGAGCCATGCTTAAGGGCTCCGCTAAAGACAAGAGTTTTGCTAAGCTGAGCAAACCCTGAGGGACTAAGCTTTTACGCACAAGCAGCTCATCATCCCATCACAGTCTCTATACACTCATTAGAAGAAATCTGTTTGCAGAACCCTGTTTCCACAATTCTTTTTGCTCAACTGATACCACCAAGACTTGCAGAATAGCATCTATTCCTTTCTACATTTTTGTCATCACATCACTCTTTATAGATGTGAACTGGCAAAACTAAGGATTTTTTAAAAAATATTCCTGATTAACAACTTTATGTTTGAATAACTTCTTTAATTAAAGACTGCTTGTGGGTGGTATTTTTTTGACAGCAATAGGCAAACTTTATTCTCTTGTTAGAAAAGTGGATGCATGCATATTCAATGGAGAAGGAAATGGGAAAACGACAGTCCAGGACTTGTTGTTGGCATCTGTCTGTCTCAAGAGACAATGGGATGCACCTCGGGGGGGGGGGGGGGAGGGCAAAGTCAAACTGCTGCCTTAGCAGCACCAAAGTGACTTCCCTGGGGTGCAAACCTGGGCAATGTGTATGGCAGTCCTGGGCTGCCCAGAAAATAGGACAGACCCCTCTCTTGGTCTTGCTGATGTGGTCCAAAGAAAGGCAGAGCAATATGTTTGTCACCAGCTCAGATGCATGAGTTGCCGGAAGGACTCCAACCAACAGCCTTAAGGACTCCACTTCGGATTTGTGTAGGCTTTACTCATCAGCCTCTTCTTTTTCTGAAGATACCTGGTATGCTGCAAGGCAGCCAATATTTAGGACCAGAATTTTACCTCTCCTAGATCAGTGGGGGCAAACCTTTTAGAGAATGAGTGCCCAAACTGCAACCCAAAACCCACTTATTTATCACAAAGTGCCAACATGGCAATTTAACCTGAATACTAAGGTTTCAGTTTAGGGGAAAAAACCTCATATGTTAGGGTTAATGTAGCCCTTTCCATTGATACATAATTTTATGGTAAAATTATGTATTTTTTTTCTAAAAAAAATGTTTTGGGATACTCTCATTCTGACTCAAGAAAATCACCATCGGGGGAAATAAATACCGTTCTAATTGGGGAAAATAAATACAGTGAATTTTCATCTCCCACCCCCCTGCGTCCCCCCAGAAAAAAGCACTGGTATTACTAAAAAAAAAAGTAGTTATGAGCTATCAAATCTTGGAAATACACATTTTCCAGAAGGTTCACTGGAGGGTTGTATTAACAGCCACTAAGAGCTGGGGGCGGGGGTGGGATTGTCCAGAGATGTTCAGCTTTTTTGGGGGGGGGGGTATTATCAAGATTTGTTGAGGTTTTTGGGGAGGGATTGCAGAAAACCGCTCACCAGCATCACAGACTTACACCAATTGTCTCCACCGCAATGGCAGCAAATTGAAAACAGCCCTTGTCACAGCCACCAGTCACACGCACTATCACTACAGAGAATCTCCTGTCCGTGTCTTTCAGGAGCCTCAAGGAGGCAGAGAGCAGCGTCCACCTAGACCAAGGGCACCGCTCCTCCCTCCCAGCCTGGAACAGGAAGTATGGTGAGCAAGTTGCACACATGTCCCTTCCTGTGCATGCTCTCTCTCTCTTTCACCCAAAGATCTGTTTTTTCCCGCTCCCCTCCTTCCCTTTCATGCCAGCTGGTTGGCGGGTGCGCAACTCCCCCCCCCCAATGCTGCTGTGGGAGGCACGCACACTATGGAGCATTGCCCATCTGCAGCAGCGTGGGGGGGAGCGGCTGCCCACTTTGCCAAAACCCAGGAACGGCTCTGCTTTGCCGGCTGTGCACCTGCCCACAAAGAGGGCTCTTAGTGCTGCCTCTGGCACACATGCCATAGGTTCGCCACCACTGTCCTAGACGGACTCCCTTCCCAGGTTGATAGGGTAATAAAAGGTGTGAAACTTTCCTCCCTTTTTGGCCTGTGCTTCTTCTCATCCTTTCCATTATTATTTTTATGGGTTCACACTTATAAAACGAGCACTTCACAACAAAATATGCAAGCCTTTCTGTTAACTGGTCTCTGAATGACAACTTGTACAGGAGATGCCCATTTTGAATTATAGCATAAACACAATACATTTTGCTGAAATACAGTGATTTATTGCCATATCATTTTTTCTGACCTGCTACATCAATTTAAACCTGAGCTAACAAAAGAAAAGTGTTGAAGTCTATGCTACCAAACAAAAACTGCCACTTGTTCCATGCTAGTAAGACATCAAGTTAGTCTATACATTAGCAATCAACAAATTGCTTTACCTTCCCCTTCTGTCCACCACCCCAGAAAGCTGAAGTAGCCAGCAAACACCAGGAACACTTAATATTGACAAGGTAGCCACGTACCTACACTAGCGATACCCTAGGCAAAGAGGCTCCAGGCAGGACAAGAGCAGCACTACCAGTAATTGTATAGCTCCAATACTATGCAGCGTAAAGATAAATACTTGTGTTATAGAACTGTGACACCAGATGGCGCTGTGGAGTCTCGTTTTTCGCCACTGGGATTCCCCTATATAAAGTTTACAACTCATTTAACTGAACTGCTTCTTTGATGTGCCTAGATCCAGCCCTAGTATGCCTGCTGTTTGCTAGGCTTGGTTGACTGTTGGAATTCAGGAACAAGAGGAAGGGAAATTAATATCAGTTCAACGTAACACTTTTCCAGATTTAGCCCACATGAAGTGCCTGATGTGCATTTCAGACTTAAGATAACAGACAGCTTAAAAGGAAACTGATATGTATTCACTGCTATAATAATAATGTATCTTCTACAGTCTAGACACTAAATCAAATAATGAGCTTAACAGTAACCTCAAACTCACCTAAGACAAACGGTTACATGTGTATAACAGATTTTACCTATCTCAAGTCAGAATGATCACTGGGGAGGGAGAGCTACTTAACTCATATGTTATCTTCTATATAAGCATCCCTGAGCCAAAGTCATTTTTTATACCTTGTTTTATGTATTACTCTGTACTTAAAATAATGATGCACTGTACAGTTTTATTTTTGTTATTATTTCTAGTATGTTGACCATAATAAATTGAATATATTACACAGATTTCAACAGCATTGGTTAATATGAACATCTTGAAAAGCTACATTGAAAAACCAAACTGTGCAAGATGGAAGACAATTCTGATTTTCATTAAACAATATCAAATGCATGTATTAGTTTGTCCTTTTTTATTACTTGCCTAGAAAAGGCTATTTAGCACCACCAAATGGTTCAACTGATCTATTAATGCATGTTTATTTTGGTGTTCCACATGATAAAGATTTTGTGTACAAACTGGTAAAACTTTGATGGCATGTGTCGTATTCAGAATATTCTGTTTATAACAAATTAATTTATAATTTATACAAATTAGAAGACTTTTAATCAAGGGGAAGAAAAGAAGTCTAAATAATAATAATAATAATAATAATAATAATAATAATAATTTATTATTACGGTCAGAGACTAGCTTGTAAAACACATAATGGGACTGCACTCCCCAAAGCAAAGCAGACATTCAAAACACTGCTATTTTAAGCAACATATAAATTAATGTGTACAGTTCCATAAAAATATTATTTTCATTATATATATGCATGTGTGTGTGTAAGTCGCATGAGCACATACATAAACACTCTCACTGGCTCATACAACCACCTGTGTCTTGACCCGAGCAGGCAACTATTGGATTTGTTTGTATAAGTGTGTTGTATATTCTTAAGTGCTTGGCATGTAATATACTATCTCTTAATGGCCTGTGCTCTGCACTTTAGTAGGGAATATTTTCTAACTAATGATACCCCTGAGAGTTTTTCCTGCATGTCAAAACTTTGCAACAACTGGAAATGCTTAGCAAGAATAGAAAGCAGCAACATTTAGCTGAGCACAGTTTATCTTCTCCCCTCTCAAGTCACTTGACTCACGAGATGCACATTGCTGGATTATTTTGTATGATTTTTATTTAATCTGTTCTAAATCTGCCATATAAAACCTTACTTTTAAAAAGGGGTGCCAGTCTGTCAGGGAACTGCCATCAGCTGAGAGGTGAGAGGTGGAAGGGCAGATGGATTACAGAGAGCCTCCAAAAATCGTGGGAAGCAGCACTTCCTCAGCAGAGGAAGGAAGCCCCGCCTCTAGTGGGGAACTGCTGCAGGGCTCGGAGGATGCAAGAAAGAGCCAGGACACCATGCCTGAGCAAAGCGGGAAGGAGGGAGGTCCCCTTTTACCCAAGCCTTCCCTGCGCAGCAGGCTTTCGCGCAGAGAGGGGAGGCGTCGCGTCGGCTGGGGGTCAAGAGACTACTCTGCTGGGGAAAGTTTAAGGACCGCCCACTCTCAGATTCTGCTAGTGAGTGAGCAAGACATGGAATAGAGGCGTTCTGCATTGTAAATGTTTTTGCACCAATAATAAAGCCTTTGAAAAGACCAGTGAGGGATCTTGCCTGATCGCTCTCAAGCAACCACACCGATAGGCATAACACAGTCCATGTACTATTATGTACTCACTATATCCACAAGTTCCTCATATGATGAACTCAGGCTTATATCACCTACATGTATTTTACTATCTTATCTGTCATATGGATGACAGATAAAATAAAATAAATTGTATGCATCGCACTATGTCCTGATCCCTGCCCCCATTTCACACGGATGCCATTTTGAGGCACTTCTTAGGTTCTCATCTCATCTAGTTGGCCTCCAGGTTGATCCTTTTTTAATCTGAAATGCTGGGGAATTTGGGAGTGCTTTTTGCGGAGTCCAGGGGCCCAGGTGGCGCTGTGGGTTAAAGCCTCAGCGCCTAGGACTTGCCGATCGAAAGGTCGGCGGTTCGAATCCCTGTGGCGGGGTGCGCTCCTGCTGCTCGGTCCCAGCGCCTGCCAACCTAGCAGTTCGAAAGCACCCCCGGGTGCAAGTAGATAAATAGGGACCGCTTACCAGCGGGAAGGTAAACGGCGTTTCCGTGTGCGGCTCTGGCTCGCCAGAGCAGCGATGTCACGCTGGCCACGTGACCCGGAAGTGTCTCCGGACAGCGCTGGCCCCTGGCCTCTTAAGTGAGATGGGCGCACAACCCCAGAGTCTGTCAAGACTGGCCCGTACGGGCAGGGGTACCTTTACCTTTACTTTGCGGAGTCACCAACCAACTGCATCTGGCACTGTTGATTGGTTACGGCAATCTGGAGAGAGCTGCACCTTGAGCCTGGGTTCAGACAATCAGAGATAAACCTTGGCTTCCTTTAGGACCACAGAGGAGCAAAGGAGCTGGAAGCTCCTCTCTGAGAACCCACACGCTCACGTAGCACTGCTAAAACACAATTTGGTTTACTGTGTTGTCTAAGCAAGGCCACTGGGACATTTTCACTGAGCTATATCACTATGACCCCAATACAGTGGTACCTCGGGTTAGATACGCTTCAGGTTACATACGCTTCAGGTTACAGACTCTGCTAACCCAGAAATATTACCTCAGGTTAAGAACTTTGCTTCAGGATGAGAACAGAAATCGTGCTCCGGCAGCGCAGCAGCAGCAGGAGGCCCCCATTAGCTAAAGTGGTGCTTCAGGTTAAGAACAGTTTCAGGTTAAGAACAGACCTCTGGAATGAATTAAGTACTTAACCCGAGGTACCACTGTATCTCTTTCCTGGGCAATCACTGCCAATTTACACCCTTTAAGCATATATGCAAAGTTTGCCTCAAATGTGAGCCACTTTCTAGTTGCTTATAATTAACTGCATTGCTGTTTTAATGCCCATTCACCCAGTTAGGAGAGATCTTTTTGGAGCTCTTTGCAATACGTTTTTGTTTGTCCCACCATGAGTAGTTTGATGCAAAATATATAAGATTACTTCATTTTATATAAATCTTCTGAATTATGGAATTACTTGGACACCTTTTATCCAGAGCACAGAAGGGACAACACACATTTATCACAATCTCTAAGTGAAAAAAACTTACAATTTTTACAAATGTAAAAGTAGCTCATATAGTATAAGGTAAAGGGTAGCAGCACCATATAGTATACTACTGTATGAGCCCTAAAAATTACTAATTTCCTTTTAAACCCTTGACTCAATGCCTGCAATTTTAAATACTATACAAACTCCTGAATATACATTCATTCTCATCAAACAGTGGTTGCGATTTTTAGAAAAGGTATTAACAAGTAATAATAACATAGCCGCTTCCCTGGTGGTCTAGTGGTTAGGATTCAGAGCTCTCAACAAGTAATAACAACACATGTCACAAGTACTGCCTGAGATGTGCATGCCAGTGCACCTCCAACTGATAGCAATGCAGTGTGAATAGAAGGCAAGGTGCTCTGAGGTGCATAATATCTATTATTTGTTTGTTTACATCACGCTATATTGCTTTTCTGCCAATGCACTCAAGGTGCATATACTGAATGCCAAGACTGTGGAATGCTCTTCCAGGAGAGATTCAGCAGGCTTTGTTATTCCTAATGTTCAGATGTCTTTGGAGACTTTTCTGTATCAACAGACCTATTCAGTGGTTTAAGCTTTTAAGATAAACCAGGCATTTTAATGATCAGACTGTATTGTTTTTAATGGCATTTTATCTCATTTGTAAATATTTTTGTACACTATCCTAAGATTTTGTTTGAAGGGCAGTCGAAAAAATATTTTTTATAAATAAATGCCACTTGTCCCTTAGATGCAGCCAGGTAGAACAGCTGCTAATGGAGAGAGTTCTCCTGCTACCATATGATCCTGGCTGACCATTAAGATGCACTGTGCTCAGAATACCTGTACTGTCTGAAGCAGAGAAGGGCTTTCTCAGTCATGGTGCCTTGTCTTTGGAACTCCGTATCCATTCTCAGCTAAGCAGCTGCTCAGCCTTGCTGACCTTTTAATTCTCTTTGGCATTTTATGCAATCTGATTCTGCTGATTTTACTATTTGTTGCCGAGATTGTTTTACTATTAACGGCATTTGCTTTACATGGTAATTTTTCTCCTTTGTTTTATTGTTTTCAAATATCACTAGCTGCCCTGAGCTCTTTGACAGAGGACAGGGCTATAGGAGCTGTGTGCAGGTCTCCCATTCTGTGTGACTGTGCTGTGCGGAGAGAAGAGGAAACATGGCTCTGCTTTCCACTAAGTAGATCCTTTTGCTTGTAGACTCAAGGCCTGCAGTGGTTTGGACTGAACCATGTCTGCAGTTTAGAAACACAACCAAATGATTCTGTTCATCTTACCTGAATGCTTCAACTACAGTCCTCTCTGGCAGCTTTGGGGCCACAACACTGAAAGCTTTTCTGAAATCTTCTAAAGACAAATATCCTCTACCTTGATAAAGAGGGGGAGAAGGTATATGAGGAAAGACATTTAAATATTTAGAAGAGTAGTGAATCTATAAATCAGGATTAAGACAGATTTAAAGCCTGGAACCAAGGGCTCCCTAAGAGTGTGAATCCCTCTTATTATTTTTTAAAAGGACATGACATCTCAAGTGCGCGTAAATTTAGAGGGGATTTAGTTCCAGACCTGGTTATTGTGTTTGAGTTTAATAACCAATACAGTGGTGCCCCGCAAGATGAATGCCTCGCAAGACGAAAAACTCGCTAGACGAAAGAGTTTTCCGTCTTTTGAGGTGCTTCGCAAGACGAATTTCCCTATGGGCTTGCTTCGCAAGACGAAATGTCTTGTGAGTTCTTGCGAGTTTTTCCCCTCCCCCCCCTTTTCTAAGCCACTAAGCCGCTAATAGCCGCTAAGCCGCTAATAGCCGTGCTTCGCAAGACGAAAAAACCGCAAGACGAAGAGACTCGTGGAATGGATGAATTTCGTCTTGCGAGGCACCACTGTACCGGGAAACACAAGAACCTGTATTTTCTTGAGCTCTTCATGTTCATAAATAGCTAGTGTGGTATTGCACTTTAAAGGGTCAGAGGAAGATTGAGGATAACCTAACTCAAACCACCTCTTGGTTATGAAGCTCTTGGATGATGTTGGGCCTGCCAGTATCTGCCATACAGCTGTACCTGGATTTTCAAACAGCTTAGTTCTTGAACGTTTTGGCTCTCGAATGCCGCAAACCCAGAAGTGACTGTTCTGGTTTGCAAACTATTTTTGAAAGCCAAACGTCTGACGGGGCTTCCGTGGCTTCCAATTAGCTGCAGAAGCTTCCTGCAGCCAATCAGAAGCCGCACATTGGTTTCCGAACGTTTTAGAAGTTGAATGGACTTCCGGAACAGATTCTGCTCAACTTCCAAGGTATGACTGTACTTGCTTCACAGGCTTGTTGTGAGGATAACAGTGATGGAAAACAATAAGACTTGCGGAATTAATATGAAAGCAAAACTTACATTGCCTGTCAAAAGCAGTGAATAGCTGCCTTACTTCGCTTTGGTAAAAATGTGCAGCCTTCTTTGTACTCATAAGATTTAGAAAGTCTTCAAGTGATACACCTAGAAAAATAAGAAATTTGGGATATGTCAAATGCTTATCATTATTCCTCCAAAAATTATTTGCAACACAAGCAGTATAGCACTTTTGGAGTGAATGCTTATTCAGAAGGAGGAGTCACTATTTACTCCCCAGTCAGTGTGCACAGGATTGCAGTCTTACCCTGCAATCCTATACATGTCTACTCAAAAGTAAGTACTGTGTGGCAAACTCTCCAGTAAGGGGGAGGACTACAATATTAATATGTTAAGTAAAAGAACAATTCTTGAAATAGGGTTTTTATATTACTGCAGTCCACTTCTCTTCTACTGCACAAATAATGAGGCTTAAACATATTTACACAGTATATTTTGTTGATTTCAATGGGACTTACAGGCATATATGTAGCTATAGGATTGCAGCCTAAAAGAGGGTTATAATGCTACTGCTTATAAGAATCTAATCCCCTGGTGGGAAACCAGTTGGGTATAAGCAGAAAGAGAGAAACCAGTGGGCTATAACAGGTGGCTGTTACTATAGTTATGATTTTAAGCTGCTATACTGCACTATGTGTGGCATAAATAGAAAGGATCTTATTTTTTTTAGTACCTCCTGTAATACTCCATTACAACTGATTTTGTGTTCTGCTCTGTTGATGTGTAAAAACGGGCACTGAACTAAACAACTTGGAATTGATTTGAAGTTATTCTGCCAATGATACAATTTAAAATGCAAAGTCAGAATTCTCTGTTTTCTTTCGTAATTTCTTTAAATCAACAGAAAAATCTGATTGTGTATTTTCTTTTCAACCCCTATGCCGTTTTTTTCCCTCTAGACAGGGAGAACAGGTACAGCTGTGGTCTTGTCAAAATCAAGAACACAGTTAATGAGCACAGATAGATAGATAAGGCCAGTTCAAATGTCACAATAAATCATGGGTCACTGTGAGAGAGATAAGTTGCAGCGAGCCCTGGACTCATGCACATCTCCCTCTGTGAGGAGATTCAACATTTTTTGCTTCCATTTTTTATTAAACACAATTTAGTGTTATGTCCAACCGCTCAACTGTGGTTTTATTTATTTTAAATTTACATACCACCTTTCCTATGAGGAACACAGGGCAGTTAGTTAACTATAGTTTGTTAAACGAAACTAGTTTTATAACTCATGATTTGAAGTCAACTTATTTCAAATAAACTGTATACAAAATGAATAGGTTTGTTGGGTTCAGACATTAATTTTTAAAAGTGAAAGCTTCTGAACTCATCCTTGCAGCCATGCTGGAGGAAAAAAAGGGAGCATACAAGCCCAAACCTTATTGCTCCTCACTCCCGGTCATGATTTATTCAGATCACATGGAGCACTTGTGTAAGGTAAAGGAACCCCTGGATTGTTAAGTCCAGTCAAAGGCGACTATGGGGTTGCAGTGCTCATATCGCTTTTCAGGCCGGGGGGGGGGGGGGGTTTGTCCACAGCCAGCATGACTAAACCGCTTCTGACACAATGGAACACCGTGATGGAAACCAGAGTGCACGGAACACTGTTTACCTTCCCACTTAAATTGGTGCCTATTTATCTACTTGTACTGGTGTGCTTTCAAACTGCTAGGTTGGTAGGAGCTGGGACAGAGCAACAGGAGCTCACCCCATTGCGGGGCTTTCAAACTGCCGACCTTCTGATCGGGAAGCCCAAGAGGCTCAGTGGTTTAGACCACAGCACCACCCGCCACTCCAACATCTACAGCTCAAGGAAACAGAATCTCAATATTAAAGAATGTAAGAACTACAGGATTCTTTCCCACATCATATCATTTACACAGGTAGGAACACCACCCTTACCTGCTACCCTATGAACTGCTTGTCTGAATGTTGTTTTCACAATTCACTTATGGAAACATTATGGGTAATATTCAATTGTGGCATTCTTCTTGTACAATTCACTTGTACAAATGGGACTTATCTTTTCCTCTCCTCACCCCTGCAGACTTCCATGCACCCTCCAAAATCTGTTTCAGAGGGTTGGGGATGTTGTCTATTTCAAGGATTGTAAGACCACACTGTCTTCAACTATCAGGTTCTGTTTATGATGTGCAATTTTTTAATAGCAGGGAATGCCTAAACATACTACATTTGCCTGCCTGAATATCCAATTTCATTAATGCACGCTGGCTTACATTATGAAGTGACCCATGCTTAACAGACACTCATCTCCCAATATGGATTCATTGGAGCATTAGATAAAGTTAAATTCTCCAGGCCACCAGCTTGTGTTTTAGTCTTATGAATGTAATATAGAGCTTAAAATGCTATGCACATAGGCCTTCTGTGCTGGTTACACACTTAGCAGATGAGAAGTGTGAAATTCTATTCTATTTCCTTTCATTCTAGGTTTCTTATGTTGTATCTTCCCTTGTTCATCTGGCTATTTATAAATGTTTGTGCATACGAACACACACACACACACTGTTAGGCTACTGTGTTCATCTCTTGCCTGCGACTTTCCCATAGGTGTTTGGTTGGCTTGAGTGGTAAACAGGGAGCTGGACTAGATTGGTCCGTGGTCTGCTCCAGTTAGGGCTCTTCTTACATCGTCAGTTTAGCAGCTTAAAGGATTCACGTAATTCTGAAGTCACATCTACACAGGGGCTTTCAGAACTGATTTGGGGATATAGGAAACACAGGACAATTCAAAATAATGTGTGTGTAATTTCACAATACATCTAGAAGGCTCACAGAAATCAGAACACAGGATTATCCATGCCTATTGAAGAGAAACTGCACTGGCACATCATAAGATAATCCTGAGCTAGGCTGTCACTATGATCAATGCAAGGCATTCTGTCTTGCAAGCAACAAGCCCCCTTGCAAAATCTTCCAACAAACACTTAGGTCTGGAGGTGAGATCACACATGACTTCTCGTCTCAAAAATGCCGAGTCGCAAAGGAACCTTAAGCAGCATATGGTTTTCATTCATTTTTCATGAAAGATTTTGTTCGGTTTACTAAAAGTATCTTACACCAATGTGTGTTCATTTGAACTGAAGTTTCCATTCAAGTTCAGATTCAGTTTCTCATCTTTCATCAAAGATGTTGTTAGGAATAAGATGACTGACTTCCAAGCAGAAACGGAAGGTGTAAAATGGAAGCTGGAGTGAGGAATGCCACTCAGGTACATCACGTCAGTGAAGGAAGAATGTCAGATTAAAGTAGCTAGGTTCTACCCCCAGGTTCCTTACAAATATAAACATATATTTCTGTAAGCTGAAGGACTGCTTTTGTTTTATTTAAAAAAACCAACCTTGCTCCAAGGCAACCAGAGGGAAAATTAATTAAATCTTCTTTATAACCCATCTCGTAAAAGGCACTTTTAAACACTACTTCTGCTGTGATAAGTACAAAGTGTAATATACATTCTTTTATCATTCTTGCCTTTTCTTTGTCTGAGTAAGCAAACCCTTTCTGGAGCATGTGAAAGTGCCTTATACCTAGTCAGGTCATTGGTCCATCTAGCTCAGGATTAAATTGATCGGCAGCAAACCTTCAGGGTTTCAGACAGGGGTCTTTACCAGTCCTACCTGAAGACTGAACCTGGGACATTTTGCCCTGTCCCTTTCCTCTCTATTTCCTCTCTATTTTCCTTGATATCAGCCTAGATCCCACCTTCCCTTCCCTCTTTCTAGATAGTGAATTTTTATATTCTGTTTTAACCAGACTTAGCTGTCTTTCTGTCACTATTGTTTCAAGAATTTATTGTTGTTTTCATCTTTATTATGTTAGCAGCTCTGAGAGGTTTTGCTTAAATAGGATAGAAATTTCTTAAATAAATAATTTGTGCTATGAAATATAAGTGTGACTATGATCCAGTTTCCCATTCCCTTGTGACTTGAAACTGGAGCTCCTTACTTTCACCTCTACACCACAATAAGGGATGGGGGGTGGGTAGTGCTGTAGAGAAGATCACTTCTCCAGTTCCATTGAGCTGGGCAGCATTCAATCTGTAGTATTTAGCTCAATATTGTACACCAAAAGTGAACCTGAATGCATAATTTTCAATATATTATTTCTCACAAGTTTAGTAATTAAAGCTATCCCATACTTATTTTCTAACTCTGTCATGTTTGAGCTCTTATGGCTAGTTAAAAAGAGAGTGAAGATCAAAATATGATGCTTGTACATACCAGATTGATTTTGCTTCACAGAAGCCATGACTGAATCCACTTCCACCTAGAATAGACAAAAATGACACCATCAAGAAATGACTTGGTACATTTCTTTCAATTCATTGTTTCATTTGCTACCTCTACATAAGCCAGTTCTGCAAAACCGTTATCACAGTCTTACCCACAATTACCTTCAGTTCAGCTGTTTACTTCAGATGTCAGAAAATGAAAGGCATGATCCATTTCTCTGAACTCCCATTAAGTTGAGATTGTAAACCAAACGGGCAGTGCACATGTTGGAGAGGAGCATGGGGTTTTTAATGCTTTAATTGTGAAATCAAAAAAGTGTTCCAACATGGGGTTACAAGTTACAAGCTGGCAGGTAACTACGAGACGTGGATAAGCTTAGCTAATATATTGATTCAACAGTTGGCATTCCCCTCTGCTCTCCTTTTCAAGAGCAGGGTGGGCATGACTATTTGTGCAGGTTGTGTCCCAAGTCTCTGGAATGCACAAGCAAATGGGCACTCCACCTTCAGAGGCTAGACCAGGCATAGGCAAACTCGGCCCTTCAGATGTTTTGGGACTACAACTCCCATCATCCCTGACCACTGGTCCTGTTAGCAAGGGATGATGGGAGTTGTAGTCCCAAAACATCTGGAGGGCCGAGTTTGCCTATGCCTGGGCTAGACACTCATGGTTTACACTACCACTTCCACATCCTTGGAGAATGAATTAGTGAAGACAGCTTGCCATTGGACTTATTCTTAGAGGTCTCCATTGAAGGAGAGGGCTCTTCGCTGACAAGGGAGGGCACTGGAGTTATCTTGGTAGCTCGTAACATAGCACTTGAGGTGTCCACTATCACAAACATGGGCCATTCCTAACAGACTAGTAGACCTGTCCCTAGAACCCAGACTTCTTGCTCAACTGGGACCTTCCTCTGGATGTAACTCCTTTTGATGTCCCAAATTCTCATTCCACATCTCACTAGGGCCTTCCTCTGGGTCAGCCACTTCCAACTCTCCAAGCTCCTTTCATTCCGCCTCAGCTGACCACGCTGTCCACGACGTCTCCATGAGATTCATGACAGCATATTAATGACGAGTCCCAGCAGCCAATCCTTTCAGCTGTGAGGGGATTGCCCAATTACAGCTTAAAGAACCATGGGAGAAGGTGAGTGGAATTGGCTTTAGAGGAAGCATACTCTTAGGCCCACATTATCTGAGTCTAATGCTCTCCTTCCCTCATTGGTCCATGCTAAATACAATGCCACTCCAAATGTGTATACCAACTGCATTGATTGCTCACAACAGATGCACAACTCAATAAAACAACAGAATTTATTTTGTGGGTGTGTGCATTTTAGCTTGCAGGAAGGTCAAGCTATGACCACGCCAGAACAAATAAAAATATTTTTAGAATTAGGACCTGCAGAGCTGGGGGCGGGGTGGGGAGGAGAAAACAAATGGGAAATTTTGATGTGCAAGTGGATTTCAATTGTGCAAGTAGGCAGACATCATTGGATGCCACTCGTTATGTTTTGATTGATAAACCTATAGTTTAACCAGGTTAAGAATGAAGAGAACCACAGATGTAAATGAAAAGGGAAGCTAGGGTTGCATAGCATATCAATTATCAAATTCCACATCATTCATTGTCAACCTGCATTGCAATTAGGTCATTCCAAAAATATGGATGCTCTGAGAGAAATTGATGTACAGATGGGTTTTCATTTACAAAAGAAATAACTTCTATATAATTTTGAACTGAACAAGTCTATAACATTATACTTTTGAAAGGGAAACAAATACCAAAAATGTATCTAAAAATTTAAGATCAGTTTCTCCTACCATTATTTGCTTTCCATACAAATCAGGCTATTTATTACAGGCTTTAATGATGGCAACATGTCTAGCATCTTTCTCCATAGAAAGAAAAGCAATACGACTATGTGAAAATGAAATATAATTTCATTAATGGTCTTATTTTGAACCAGTAGCTGGACTGTAATCTAGAAGCCATTTACTCTATTAGAATTAGCAGAACAAATTTGGAGCAAATGGACTGTAGACTACAGACATAAAGTACAATCCTAAATATATTTACTCAGAAGCAAATCCAACTGTGCTCAAAGCTTTCTCACAGATTAGAGAACAGGTAAGTGCAGCCTCAGAATTTCTAATAAAGTCACTGAAAAATATCAAAGATCAGCTACTTTCCAAATCACTATGGAAAGCATTAACAGCGACATCTCATGGTCACAAAAGGTATTACTTTGATTCACATCTTTATACATGGTAATATGAAACAAAAATCTGTTAAAAGTTCATTAGGCAAATCTTTTCAAGGCTGGAAATCAATAAGCAATGTCATCCTAAGCATGTCTACTCAGAAGTAAACCCCAATGAGTTCAACAGCACTTATTTCTCAGTTAAGGCTGAAACCCTATGTATTCCTTTTCAACTTAATGAGACTTACTTCTGAGCAGACTTGTACAGCATTGTGCTGTTAATTGTCCTCGGGACTGAAGAAACAGGCTGAATTTCCCTGGTTTAGTGGCAAGCCATATTTTAGCATTACACCCTAACTGGACAAACCACGGCTTACAGTCTAAGATCATGAACAGCAGCTGAACTAGGCTTGCAATCCTTGTTTGCTGCTAATCCAGATGTTGGAGGGGAAATCAGAGTAGAACAAGGGGAGAAGGAGGGAAGGTGTAAGCATAAGGCTTGTTCACTTAGCACCAAGCTGTGGTTTGTCATTATGTCTCAACTGACACAGTAGTTAGGAAGATCTAACTTTTAAAAACAAGTGTGCCTTGACTTAGCTCCTATTGTCACTTGCGCAACATACTGGTTGTGAATGCAATGTTCATCTGAAATTCTTATTTTCATTTACTTATTTAACCTTTCAATAGCAGTTTCTAATTTTAATTCCCAATCTACTTGTGCATATGTTTTTTGAGATATGGTAGGATTCTATTTAGCTATTTTGCATAATTGACTGGGATGTGGGGCAACATTTGTTTGTTTAAGCAACTTTGAAGTTTAGAAGGTCAAGCCAGCTACACATTCTATTGAGAAATATCTGCTTTGATGTAGAAACAGTAGATAAAGATATATGAGTGAATTACACCATGCAACACTGATTTCCGAAGAACAAAGAAAAGCAGCTTCTATTGGCAAAATAGCTGAGGCAGACCTGCCCCATCTCAGAATCTGGAATAACCAAGGTTAGCTTTTATTTTAGCTCAAATAGAGAAACAGCCAAGTTAGCATCCCTACACTGGGTGGCTCAGTTTCGGTTATAAGGAATCCATACAACTATGTGTTTTGTAAAAAAAATAATCCAGGAAGTTTAATTTTAAAATGAAGGTTTGGACCAGAATAAAACAGTATAGCAGACTGGAATTGTGAACAGGAGCACTCCATGCTGCAGCATTTTGTTGCTGATCTGCTCTGTCCATCATAGGTAAAGGTAAAGGGACCTCTCACCATTAGGTCCAGTCTTGGCTGACTCTGGGGTTGCGGCACTCATCTAGCTTTATTGGCCAAGGGAGCCGGCGTACAGCTTCCGGGTCATGTGGCCAGCATGACTAAGCCGCTTCTGGCGAACCAGAGCAGTGTACGGAAACGCTGTTTACCTTCCCGCCGGAGCGGTACCTATCTATCTACTTGCACTTTGACATGCTTTCGAACTGCTAGGTTGGCAGGAGCAGGGACCGAGCAACGGGAGCTCACCCCGTTGCGGGGATTCAAACCGCCAACCTTCTGATCGGCAAGTCCTAGGCTCTGTGGTTTAACCCACAGCGCCACCCGCGCTGTGATGGACATTACACTTGCAAAATCTCAGGGATACTTTATGAAGCTAGAAACAAGTGATATCTATGATGATTCTGTAGAATGCACCCACTGACTTCTATTGGGCTGGGGTGCTGTGCTTTAAGGGACTCTCCTTTAATAATAATATCATAATAATTTTATTATTTGTACCCCACCCATCTGACTAGGTTGCCCCAGCCACACTGGGTGGCTTCCAACATATAAAAACATAATAAAACATTACACCTTAAAATAAGAGACATTTGTGTCAATTACAGGTACTTAAATACAAGAACTCACAATGGAGGTAAGGCCAACATTCACTGCCATTTCCTGCAATCTGAGAGAGAAAAAACACCCCAGTACTTTGAAGACTTTTCGTAATTCAAGAAACGTAAACTACAGAATATTTATCTGATTATTTTATGTTATATATATTATTTTATTTTAGGGTGCTTAATGAATATGCCAATCCTCAAGACAGGGTGGAAGAAAATAAACTTTACCTTTGAGGGCTTATAGCCAAACAGCATCACTACAGCCACCTTGTAGTCCTCTCTGTTTAAATATCCTTTGTGGTCTTCATCACATGCCTCAAATGCCTAAAGACAACAAGGTAATTAATGATTTTAAAACAAAAATTTATTGAAGTATGTTTGGCAAAAAGAAAATGAGTAATCAAGTTTCATCATATTTCTGTCTAATCTTGGATTAGAATTCACTGCCCAGTTCTAGTTTGGTGTGTTTTAAAAGCCTGTGATCCTTAAAGTTTGATTTAGAATCATTCATTTTAATGACTCATGTCAGCAAAAATTGGATAATTTATTTTAAATGTGGATTTGAAAGCTTTTATTATTTCTAGATGTGATGTTTTTATTAAAGTGATATATATCTCTTCAATTAAAATTTTTTTTAAAAAAAAAGCCCAAGCTTCTTACGCCACCACAATAAAACAGTAAAAGGTGATCAAGGTACAACACTGTTCTAGGGACCCACAGATTATTATATTTTGCCCTTAAAATCACTGATATTATTTAGATAATTTATATACTGGGTAGCTCAGTTGATTATAGTGTAGTGCTGATAACACCAAGGTTGCAGGTTTGATCTCCATGTGGGACAGCTGCATATACCCTGCAATGAAGGAAGTTAGACTAGATGATCCTCAGAGTCTCTTCCAATTCAATGATTCTAAAATAAACTGCTTCACTTTTTAGAGAGAAAAAAAACTCTCTAAGTGGTTAAGGAGTTGAAATAAAATTAAATAAAAAAATCAGAAAATAACAAAATACGTTATAATAATTCATCAGGTAGAAACAACAAAATAAGCAGCTGAACAGGTTAACTGTCCTAAACATCAAAAAAAGGCCCAAGTCAACAAATAGGTTTTGTTGCCCCCCGCCAGCTGTTGCTCAGCAGTGGCACCTTCTTACTATTTTTGCCAAACACCTTACAGGCTCCCGATAGTTAAATATAATGAATTTAGGATCTAGAAAAGATTGCCAAAGGGTGGTGGTGGGGAACCTACAACAAAGATCCAGTTTTACAGCATCTCAGTTCCTCCCATCACAACAACTGCTGACTTTACTTTTTAACAACCACTAAAATGTCCATCTGGGACGCAGGTGGCGCTGTGGGTTAAAGCCTCAGCGCCTAGGGCTTGCCGATCGAAAGGTCGGCGGTTCGAATCCCTGCGGCGGGGTGCGCTCCCGCTGCTCGGTCCCAGCGCCTGCCAACCTAGCAGTTCGAAAGCACCTCCGGGTGCAAGTAGATAAATAGGGACCGCTTACCAGCGGGAAGGTAAACAGCGTTTCCGTGTGCGGCTCTGGCTCGCCAGAGCAGCGATGTCACGCTGGCCACGTGACCCGGAAGTGTCTCCGGACAGCGCTGGCCCCTGGCCTCTTAAGTGAGATGGGCGCACAACCCCAGAGTCTTTCAAGACTGGCCCGTACGGGCAGGGGTACCTTTACCTTTAAAATGTCCATCAAAGAGTAACGAAAATGCTGTCAAAAGCAATCTTGAGTTAGATAACAGCAAGACTGCAGAGATACCAGCAGTTGAGAAATATTCTAATGTACTCTGAATGCTTGTGAAAGATAAAATGCTGAGAGAGACTAAGAATGAATAAACTAACCAGATTTCTCATTAAACACTTGGACCAGAGAATAGAAATCTCTGCTTGTTGACTTTATTATTTGTTACAGCCTCATGCAGGAACATGCTTATGAAGTAACCCAAACAGAAATGAAAAATGGCAGATTGCCTACTGATTATCAATAGAAGCACTTGGTGGAGAAAACTGTTAATGAAATGCATGAGCAAATTATCAGGTCCTGAAAACACACCAGGACTACTTTAGACTTTTTGGATAAACACACAAAGGAGCAACTAATAGCTTTCGAAATTTTAACACCTAGATACAATCTTTTAATACAGCAGAGATAAGAAACTCTCAAACAGCAGGTGAGCAAGAAGCAATTCTCACATCCTGGACACCCACACAGCAGAAAGACAACCAGTTCTAAATGTTCACAGAAATTCTAGCACTGGTATGAGGTGAATGTGCAAAACAAAAAATAAACTTTCTAACTGTAGTAATAGTTAAACAAAGGATAAACTGCTCAGAAAAACTGCCATATTTCTTGGCACAGCATTTTTTTTAAGGTGGTGGGACAAATATCTCTTCCCAGAGTATTATAATGTGTGTTCAATTCTGTAATCCTAAGCATACTTATTAGGAGTAAAGCCCAACTGAACACAGTAAGTGTTATCTTTGAGTAAACGTGCACAGGTAAAAAAAAATCATAATAGGAATGCAATTCTATTCTTAATCCCAATGTTGATGGTGGCAGCCATAGAATTCTCTTTATTATAGGTAGCAGCTGTGTCCAGGTGAGCAGTAAGGTATTACCAGCAGTTCTGCTGGTGCTAACAAACAAAAAGCCCCCAAATTGTTGTTCTGCTGGTGGGGCACCAGTGGCTTTGAATATACAGGATCCAATGCTCTACTAATCCTCCAAGGGCTCTGCTTATTCTTTTTTGTTTTGTGAAATTCCCTACAGGCGTTTGCCATTAAAAGGCCATCACCATACTGATTATAGAATCACAGAGTTGGAAGGGACCCTGAGGATCATCTTGTCCAATCCTCTGCAACACAGGAATATGCAGCTGTCCCTAACAGGGACCAAATCTACAGCCTTGGCATTATCAGCAGTACACTCTAATCAAATTTCTCACTCACACAGCCTGGCTTGTTAGCATAAGCTAAATCCAGGGTTTTCCAGCACAGTTTAATCAAATCTTGATTCGTTCTAACTTTTAATAATTCTAAGAATTATGGGCAACTTGCACCCACAAACCCAAGACTTATAACAATAGTGTGAAAACTTCAATAATTCTTCATCAGGCTACAGATGGTAAACAAAGTGTGAGGGGATGGGGTGGGGTGGAACTGGCTGATGGTGATCTCATGATTTTGCATCTGGTAAGAGTATAAAGATGGAGTATTGGTGGGGGAGTAGATATTCAAATAAGTGCTACAGCGGACAACAGGTAAGGAGGAATATGGCTGATTCCAAGTCTATGGAAGTACAAAATACAAAACACAGCTGTTATCCAGGTCTGTCTCTATCCTTAGGTGAAGCACACATTAAACAGGTAAATAAATCAATTGAAGGGAAGGTCTGTAATTGTAGGACAACCACTTGTACTCCTTGAATAGAATAGGGCTTCTCCTTCAAGATATTTAGGTCTGCAAACATGTGCATGTTTACCTTAAGTATTTACAATTAATTCTGATATATCAGGGCAATTGTTCGTGTGATGTGAACTGTGGAATTAAGACTTTTGGAAATGCAGTTACCTTTCACCAACACACTGCAGATAATTTGGCTAGTGTCTAATTATTTGGCTAGCTATGGAGGGACTAGCCAGGTGAAGCCTCCAGAGGGACACAACTGAGGTTCCCAATGTGTGGGGTTTCTGTGTGTGCCAAACTGAGTCTTTGACCTGGGTGGAATGAAGCCTTGTTTCGTCTTTGGTCTAGCCCAGAGTGCAGCCTACAAGCACCCAAGCCTCTTGATAGTTTCCAAGTCGGACTTCCGGGTTAGCGCCATCAACAATGGCGGAATTCCTCTGATCCAGAGGAACCCGCTCCGCGAAAATTGGGTCTTGCCACCGCGGCGAAGGCGGAGACCCTTTAAAAATCCCAGGCGGAGGAAGCCTGGGAACGTGGGATTCGGCTGACACCAGGAGCGCCCCCCTACACGCAAGGAAACCCCTTTTTCGGGGATCCGAAGTGACGTGGGGTGAGCTGCGCGGTGTTTTGAATCGACCGCTATTTTTGTGGAGTGAAGCCGCACAGCCGTTGCCGGAGAGCGCTGACTTTTTCCTGTGGACAATTGGACTCTAAACAAGTACCCGTGAGTAGAACGGAAAATTGGGCTAAGAAACATTTTAATTTGGCACTCAAGCAGGAAGGTTCTAAACAGGAAGTCCGCCTTCCGCTTTTGTAAATAGCCTGAAGCAAAAATTGTGCAAGCTAAAGTCTGGAAAGTTGTATATAAAGGTCTAAAATTCCTCCTATTTTAACCATCTAAACCCCTCTTGGAAGCAGGAGTAAAGAGGGGGAATTTTGACTGTTTAAGCCTGCAGGAGAGAGAGTAAAGAAAGATAAATTTCCACTGTCTCAAACCTGGGAATGGGGTGTCAGAGACAGAGATTTTTGGTGAAGTTCATTGACTGTGAAAGGAGCATCCTTTGACAGACAGTTAAAGAAGAGAAACAAATTGTCTCCTATGTTGCCTTTTGCATTTAAAAGAAACAAGAAATCTGAAAAATGAAAGTAACTTTTTTTTTTGTTGGATCTGCTTTCAAAAGATGGATACAAATAGAAATTGTCTCCTCTAGAGGGAGCTTGTTAAATTGTTGCTGGAGTCGATCTGGGGACTCTACAGCTGCGGTGATAAGGATCGTGGGATTAGACTGTGACCTTGAACAAAAATGTGTTTGGAAGAAGTTTTGGTGCTTGCCTTTTGCAAGACAAGCGCTTTGTTGGAGCAGATGCATGAGAAGATGGACTTGATGACTGGCGCAGTTAGAAATTTTGGACAAACAGCGAATACAGAAACCATCCAGGAGCCAACTCAAGAACCTGCTTTGACAGAGCAAGTGCAAACGCAGAAGATAATGGAGGAGGCTGCTGTTGAACCTCAAGTAACACAAATGGAGAGGCCCGAGGCCCTACAGGAGCATAAGCCGTTGTTGTTGAAGGTTGAATCTGGAGTGGGCCAGGGGGGGTCTGGAGTTGTGGGGGCCCTTAAGTTTGGAGGGACCTTGAAACATGCCTTTAAATATTTTCTGGACTACACTGTTGATTGTGGGGAATGGGACTGTGGGGAATGGGCCGATCTGCTGAGGAGAGACGGAGATATTTTTGAGTTGGAACATCCCCGAGACCTACTCCTCAATGAGAAAGGAAAGGAATTAAGAAAGAGATCAACAAAAGATAAGGTAAAGTGCAAGTACAAACAAGAAGAAGATCTGCAGAAGGGACATGGAAAAGACTTAAGAGCCTCAGACATAAGATTACCAGGTTGATGGACTAGATGGAATGGACAGTAAGGACTGACATAACCCGAGACCAGGAAGAAGAGACGCTGGAGGAAGATTGGAAGAATTTTTTTAAAAAAACTTATATTGGGAATTAGTGTAAAATTAATGAGCATTAGGAAAATGTTGGAATGAAAATATTTGGCTTTAGTAGAAATGATATAAGGAATTATGTACAAATAAATATTAAGTTTTAAGCTTTAAGGTATTTTATAGAAAGATAAGGTTAAAATAAATTAAGGTAAATTGAATGACAGAATATAGTGAAAGATGGAAAGGAATTGCTGAGTTAACTAATAGGTTAGACTGTTAAGACAAATTACTCAATAAAAATTGAGAAAGATGGAAAGAATTTGCTGAAACAAATAACTAAACTAGAATACAAAAAGGGAGGTGTGAGGAGGTCGATGAAGCAAGTAAATGAAAGATGGAGATATGGAATATTGGATGTGTGTTTCTTTTTTATTATTATTATTGGTGTATTGGTTTTTATGTGTTTTTTTTCATTTTTTGATGTACTGTTATGTATGTTTTGTTAATTTTTTGTTGTTCGCTCTTTTGCCTTTTTTTTGTAATTTTTGAAACTTCTAATAAATATCATTTTTTTAAAAAAAAGATAGTTTCCAAGTCATGAGAAGTAACAATTCCTCATTAGATTCATCTGGAGTAATGTGCCCAGGTCTGGGACTTCTCACTTTAAGAAGGATGTGGACCAACTAGAAGGGGACTGAAGTATAGGAAATGAAGTCCTTATGAGGAAACATTGAACAAGCATACCCTGAAGAAGGAAAAAGACTGAGGTGGGATTATAAAAAGGTAAAGGTAAAGGACCCCTGACAGTTAAGTCCAGTCGCGAACGACTCTGGGGTTGCAGCGCTCATCTCGCTTTACTGGCTGAGGCAGCTGATGTATGGAAACGCCGTTTACCTTCCCACCGGAGCAGTACCTATTTATCTACTTGCACTTTGACATGCTCAGCAAGCCCTAGGCTCAGTGGTTTAGACCACAGCGCCACACGCGTCCGTTTGAGGTGGGATTATAGCACTCCTCAAATATCTTCTAATGAAGGGCTGACGCTTTAGAAGAGGGCAAAGCCTTTATCTTTTCTGCCTTAGATGGGAGGGCTATACCTAATGTGTTTACGATGGAAGAGGGTGTATTTTGATTGAACATTAGAGGAACTTAAATGCAGCCCTGTTTAGGGACGTTTTTAAGGTTTGATGTTTGATTGTGTTTTTAATATTCTGTTGGGAGCTGCCCAGAGGGCCTGCGGAAACCCAGCCAGAGGGGCGGGGTATAAATAAACTGTTTTGTTGTCGTTGTTGTAAATATTAGGGGGTTTTGTGTTGGGGGGGTCGCTACTGACCTTCAAGCAAAGACTAGACATCCAAATACCGAGGATTTCCAGCATCTATGATGAAATGTTTAGGAGTACGTATTGGGGAGACCCAGCTCCAAATCACCACTAAGCTACCTGGGATGGTCTCGGGCCAGTCACTCCCTGGTCTACCTCTGTTATGTACTGAGTTGAATAGGATCCAAACTGTAGCAGTCTGATTGGTCCTAGAACAATAGGATCCAAATTGCAGCAGTCTGATTGGTCCTAGAACAATGCAGCAGTATGACTGGTTGGCAGGAACCACCCAATCATGCTCCAGATATAAGTGAATCCACAACCTGATTGGCTTACAGTAGAATTCCAGAATTAGCCAATCATGTGCAGCCCATTGTGTAAATAATGTATATAAAGCAGATACTTTGAGGGGACTTGGATTCATTCCTCCTCACCACTATGAGCTGAATAAAGAGCATGAAATCACTTTGCGACCCTGAGTATATTACAACCTCACAGGGCTGTTGTAAGGACGAAAGAGAGCGGAGGAAAAGTGTGACACAAATGCAGCTAAGGAACACCCAACACAAACACACACCCCACACCTCGTTACCTACTTTAACCCACCGCTTCCTGCGCCTCTCCTCGCCACTTAATCCGCTCTCTGCCTCTTCACGCCAAGCGCACATCGCAGACGCTGCCTCAAACCGGCGCCAAGCTTCCCATGGCAACCCAACCGCTCTCCTTAGCAACCCCAACGCCGCCCCTCATTGGCTGGAAGCGCGAGGCGGGAAAGCCGCTATTGTCCCCACCCACTCTCTCCCCCATCTGGGCCGAAGGAATCGTCTGATTGGGTGAGGCGTCTGTCGTATGGTTTCGAGGCGGGCGGTTACTCTCCCGGAACCGGAAGCTCGTTCTATTATAGGGCCGCCCTTCGCGGTTCTGGTTCCTGCACGCTGCCCTGAACGCGCTTGGCTCGAAAGCACCGCTTGCTTTGGAGGAGCTTCTTTCCCTGTTTCTTTCCTTGCTGAGGGAATGGCGGCTTCCGCAAAGGGATAGCTCTGCAAGGCTCCTGCCAGGACACCGTCCGCTTTCGGTTGCAAGAAGCGACCCAAACTCTTCCTCTGCCCTGTTTCTTATGTCAGCCGCTCTGAAAATAAAATAAAAAATAGGCGTTTGAGTTTAGCGCTTTATTTAGCCGCTCGGTAGGTGAACGCGCCAGCTTCACCCGGGTTAGCCCTTTAAAAAAAGACATTTTGGAAAGGTCACCCGTGGCTAACTGGCCCTTTAAGGTATAGGAAGAAAGAGCAGGTTCCGACCTGGAGGTTCACTGGGCTGAAGGGAAGAGGGTGTGGGCTGTGGAGGAGAAGGTGTGAAAAAGCGAAAACAACGGGAAAAGTGAAAGGGGTTGTGATGAGGAGGTGGGCATAGTAACCCCTGAGCTCCTCCTAGGTATCACCTCTGCTCCCCACCCCACCCACCCTGATCCTCCAGGCACGATATCATGTCTCAGGAAAGTGAGCATGGGAAATGGACAGTGTCTAGTAGCGATGATGAGAGTGCAGGGGAACAAACGAACAGCGAGATGCCGTCCACCTCTTTGCTGCAGCAAACTGGGCAAGAGAAGGGTCCCCGTTACCCTTGCTCAGAGGCCAGGAAAGCTGCTCACAAAAGAAAAGCATCTCCCCTGGAACATAGCGATGGAAGCTTTCCGCAGGAAGTGGCCCCGGCTCAGAAACAGAAGCCTTCTCAAGAAGGTTTAGGTTGGTGCCTTTCTAGTAGTGATGATGATGATGATGAAGACGATCTGAAAGAGCGAAGGGGGAAAGGAGGTGCAGCAGCTGGAGTCGGGTTGGAAGAGCATTGTGCTCCTAAGGGAATCCTATCAAACCATAAACTTCCACCAAGCCACGAAACGACAGAGCCGTCTGACAGAGTACAAGATGCTTGGGATCTATTAAATGGACGAAACCCTTTCAGATTCTTCCTCACTAAAGTCAAAGGAATTAAGGCAAAGTACAATTCTGGATCCCTACACATAAAAGGTAAGTAATGGTATACCGGAATGGGGATAAATGCATACACATTTTGGGTGTTAGCTTTTTCTAAGAGATGGTATAAATGTCATTGCAGCTGGTATATAGAGGCATAGCAGTGTAATGTGTGAAACAAATGAAAGATTGCAGTGGTCAGAAAACTAGCTTGGGGTTCACACACATGTAAAGGTAAAGGTACCCCTGCCCGTACGGGCCAGTCTTGACAGACTCTGGGGTTGTGCGCCCATCTCACTTAAGAGGCCAGGGGCCAGCGCTGTCCGGAGACACTTCCGGGTCACGTGGCCAGCGTGACAAAGCTGCATCTGGCGAGCCAGAGCTGCACACGGAAACGCCGTTTACCTTCCCACTGGTAAGCGGTCCCTATTTATCTACTTGCACCCAGAGGTGCTTTCGAACTGCTAGGTTGGCAGGCGCTGGGACCGAGCAGCGGGAGCGCACCCCGCCGCAGGGATTCGAACCGCCGACCTTTCGATCGGCAAGCCCTAGGCACTGAGGCTTTAACCCACAGCGCCACCTGCGTCCCTCACACACATGTACACCACTAGATTTATTTATCTTTGCTGACTAGCAGTGGTTTCAATCGAAAAGCATAGCGTTTTAGGTGATACTAAACAGCGGGTGGCGCTGTGGTCTAAACCACTGAGCCTAAGGCTTGCTGATCAAAAGGTTGGCGGTTTGAATCCCCGCGATGGAGTGAGCTCCCGTTGCTCGGTCCCTGCTCCTGCCAACCTAGCAGTTCGAAAGCACTTCAAAGTGCAAGTAGATAAATAGGTACCGCTCCGGCAGGAAGGTAAACGGCATTTCCGTGTGCTTCTCTGGTTCGCCAAAAGTGACTGGACCCGGAAGCTGTATGCCGGCTCCCTTGGCCAATAAAGCAAAATGAGCGCCGCATCCCCAGAGTCGTTCGTGACTGGACCTAATGGTCAGGGGTCCCTTTACCTTTAAATCTCTAGCAGGTGTTTTTATTCAATAAAATCTCTGACCAAAGACTCCTGAATAAGCTTAGTAGTTTGGGGATAAGAGGACATGTCCTCTTAGGAATCACTAACTGGTTACAGAAGAGGACGGAGATAATAAATTGACAGTTCTCGTAATGGAGGGATCTGTGAAACAGGATCACCTGAGTATTAGTATTGGGATCTCTGCTTTTAACTTTGTTCATGGATGTCCTGTAGCTGGGGTTGATCCTGAGGTTGCCTGGTTTTCTGACAACAAATGGTTCAGAATGATAAGAATAAAAAGGTATGGTGAAAAGCTCTGAAAAGCATCTCTTCAAAATATGTGACCAGAGATTAAAATGACACTTAACACCCAGTAGGGTGTAAAATGATAAATGTAAGTGTCCCATTGTAAGTGGGACAAAAAATCCTAACTTCACATAAACACTTAGGGCCTGAACGTATGGGATAGTGGTGGATCATTTGATGAATATGTTGACACAGTGTGCAGCCTGCTAAAGAACAAATAGTAGTTTACACTTTTGTGAGCTAGGCTTGTTTTCAGTTACATGTCTCAACCCTGAATTTGACTTGTGGTTAATGTTGTTAGAACAAATTTGCTGATGTTTATTTCAGTAGAAATGTTTATTTACAAAACTTTAAATTTTTATGACAGATATTTTGTCTCCCCTCTTTGGAACTCTTGTATCTTCTGCTCAGGTAACTTTATACATTCATGTTGCTATTTTAAAACACAATGCAGTATTACTTGTTCCCTTACCCATAGGATTTGCAGGGGCATTTAAAGGAGTTTTCTGAAGATGCACATAACTTTTTGGTCAGCTTGTTTGCCCATTTGGCGGGAAAAATCAAACACCATCTCAGGAAATACCATTATTAGGACCAACTAAAATGTCAAAAAGCATCAAGCAAGCTTTTCAGAGGAAAGGGTGTAATGAACTTTAAAGCTTGCTGACATTTGTGACATTTTAACTGGTCCTAATAAAGGTTTTGCCCCATCATAATTTTCTGCTGAACATGATTTGTCCTAATATTTGGGAAGAGGTTTCAATTTTTATTTTCCTATTTGCACCTTTTTATGCATTTAGTTAGATAATTTTTTTTGCCATGTTGGATTGATTTTTTTGCTAATGCTGCATATACCTTGAAAATAAATGAGACTGCTTGTATTCATACATTGTGTGGCAGATGAAGCCTAATTAATGTGCAGCAGTAAAAAACTTACTTAAGCATGTCCTGCATTTTAAAGGTGCTAGTTACATGGGTAAGCATTTTCTTGCTTAGTGTGTATAATGACTCCTATAATTAGGAAATAAAAATCTCTCTAAACCAACTGTCCCCCTACCTTGGGTCTCCACAAGTTGAGCTACAACATCTGGGAAATCCAAGGTCAGACAAGGCTGGTCTAAACTTTCAGTAAGCATTGCTATGGGGAAAGGTAACACACAGGTTCTAACTATTCCTTCTTTTTCTCTTCATGACAAAGTTTAACTATTGTATAGATGTGGAGTGGCTTGTCAAACAGTATCCAAAGGAATTCAGGTATGCTTCTTTGAGAGGAGCTCCCTCTTGTAGTGCTTTTCTTCTTCTTCACATTACTGTATTTATTAATTAAATTTACATACCGCCCTTCATCCAAAGGTCTCAGGGCAGTTGACAAGATGATGAACTTTTCTTAAAGTTCAATCGAATCGACATAAAAATGGTCTAGGTTACATACTTTTTGTGAGATTAAATTTGTTGTAATGATGTGATGTTGGTTTTTAGAGATTTCATCTCCATAAATTTATTAGTGATGAGTAATGGAGTCTCCATGTTCAGAGGCAGTATACCACTGAATATAAGTTGCTGGGGAATAATAGTGGGGTATTGTCTCCAATTTTTTTGGACTGAGTCTGCAGTTCTTAACTGCAGCATTGTTTTATGTCTGTAACAGTGCAAACTGGGCTGTCTTGCAACCATGGTTTGCATATCTGTATATCTGCATATCTGTTTCAAACTTGTTGTGAGGGCCATCCTGGTTCTAACCATGGTTTACAGGGACATAATGTGTTCCCCTGGTTAAAGTATTTACCGTATTTTTTGCTCTATAAGACTCACTTTTTCCCTCCTAAAAAGTAAGGGGAAATGTGTGTGCGTCTTATGGAGCGAATGCAGGCTGCAGAGCTATCACAGAAGCCAGAACAGCAAAAGGGATTGCTGCTTTCACTGCGCAGCAGTCCCTCTTGCTGTTCTGGCTTCTGAGATTCAGAATATTTTTTTTCTTGTTTTCCTCCTCCAAAAACTAGGTGTGTCTTGTGGTCTGTTACGTCTTATAGAGCGAAAAATATGGTATTTCATAAAATTTATGTACCACTTGATGCAAAGAAAACCTCAAAGAAGACCGTGAAAGTGAGTGAAGGAAGATGCATGAGGGAACCTGCAGGAAGGAGGGTGAGGGAGTCCACATTACACTCCCAATTATTCAGTCACATTGACTGACATGGGAAAGGGATGTAGCTCCATGCTAGAGCAATTGCTTTACATGCAGATGGTCCCAGATTCAATCCCTGACACCCCTTATTGGGCTGGGAATGTCCCTTGTCAGAAAACACTTTTTTGAAAATCTTGAGAGGCATTTCCAGTTGGAGTTGACAATACATACTTCCAGCATAATTAAGCAGCTTATAACCAGTAGTTCAGCTGGAGGTTTGTGTGGTCCTTATCACCAGTGAATTGTCTAATGAAGTTTCCTTTGTTCTAAGGGACAAACCTTTATTAATAATCCATGGGGAGAAGCGAGAATCCAAGGCTGCACTACATGAAGAGGCACATCCTTATAAAAATGTTCGCTTATGCCAGGTAATTATTTTTATCTTGCCTGCATATTGACAAAAGATAAAGTATTCTCTTCTGTAGCCTTACCCCACCTGGTGCCCTCAAGGTGTTTTGAACTACAGCTTCTTTCAGTCCTAGTCAGCATGACCAAAGGTCGGAGATGATGGGAGCTGCTGTCCTAAACATCTGGAGGGCACCTGGTTGGGGTTGGCTGTTGATCCTCAGTCCATTAATAGTTTTCTGTAAGAAGGACTATATTTATGGCAATGTTACCAATCGGGAAATATTTTTATTTGATCAGAGTTCTCCATTTCCCTGTGGTCTCTCGTATACCTCTCTTGAGTCTTCTATATGCAGCCTAAGATACTTGAAGCTGTAATAGAACAGTTGGCAATAGAGAACAGCATGCAAAATCTGTAGATTGATTTTTAGAATTTGAAGATGACATGTTTAGTATTGGGTGAGACGGCTATAGTGTAATATGTGTTGAGTCCACCAGGGAGCAGTAAGCCAAAGCAAAATAAAAAACTGATCCTAAATCATTATAGGCAGTACTGTATAATGTTAAGAGTTTCTGTACTGGAAAAGACTTTTTAAAAATTGCATTTTTATTTCAGGCAAAGTTGGATATTGCCTTTGGAACACACCACACGTAAGTAAACTGTATTATATTGGGGAAAGCCAGTTATGGTAATAACTAAGGAACTATTTCCTTAGAGAGGAAGAGGGAGGTACAAATGATTTTAAATAGATAAGCAATAAAAATTAAATCTCAGTGTAATAGGAAAAGTTCTGACTGTTTACAACTTGGGGTGTATTTGTGCTCAAAGCAAGAGGATGATTGGCTCAACTTATTCTAGTGGCAGTCTCTCATGCCTCATGGAGTGCTGCTCCAGAGGGCCCCCACCTTTGGGGAAGTTGCCTGCAGCTGGAAGGGAATAGCTGAAAAGCCCCTGTGTACTCACAGCACACAATATGTGGCCTTTAGATTTGTTCAGGTAATGAAAGAAGGTAAGCAAAAGTCTTGAAAAGGAAGTGTCCCGTTGCAATTGCACCTTGATTCTGTTATGTATACCTTAAATCAGCCTTGCAAATAGGTGCACAGAAGTTACTAGCTAGGGTTGTCGGCTTTATAGTCTTTTCCTGATCTTGTGCCTTTAACACAGAACCTTACTAGCAGGTGAAGCTTTCTATATTTGGGGGCGGGGTAAAGTGTTGGGGAAATATTCACCTGCTTCATTTCTGCATATCAGTGAGGTAAGGGAGGGGACCATTAACCATATTGCTAGCCCACAGCTGTCACTGCCTAACAACTCCTCTGGCTGCCTGTTACAATTAAGTGGCTATATAAAAGCCTGTGCATTGTCTATATAGCCTTTTGTGTTAAATGGTGTTTTCTGTGTACAGCATTGTAACAGCACAAAGAGTGGTCCTGATCCTTCTAACACGGATATGATGCTAAGAAGTGGCCTACGTGTTGCCACGTGGATGTTGCCACAAATTCTGGTTGCAAATTCTCCCCCCTTCCTTGCCGTAACATCTAGGAACACTTGCCATGTGAGGCAGCAGCATGAATACATGACTTTCCCTGCCCTTAGGCTACATTATTGGCTGAGTCCTTGGGGGACTCACAACATGATTACAGTGGTACCTCGGGTTACATACACTTCAGGTTACATACGCTTCAGGTTACAGACTCCGCTAACCCAGAAATAGTACCTCGTGTTAAGAACTTTACTTCCGGATGAGAACAGAAATCGGGCGGTGGCGACACAGAAGCAGCGGGGGGCCCATTAGCTAAAGTGGTGCTTCAGGTTAAGAACAGTTTCAGGTTAAGAACGGACCTCCGGAACGAATTAAGTACTTAACCTGAGGTACCACTGTATATACTTGCATTGCTGCACAATTGGAAAACTAAAACAGTTTTACCACAGCATATCAATGGCATAAAATAAAAATTTGTTTTTGTTCAACCCACCCATCCCTTCAAACCAGGTAAAACACCAGCACCCAAAAAAAGCCCAATCACAGTTTGTTCAATTTATGAGTAAGCTATTGTTGGTTTTCAACTTCATGTGTTCATATCATTAGCAATGCTATTATGTGTGGTCTTGGAATGAGTCAGCATTATGAGCTAAGCATATTTTTTTGCCATTTTCCTTCCCAAGTACCAGTTTCTAAGGCAACCTGGCTCTTTGAGGGGAATAAGCCAAGACAACACATGGCATGCTTTCTGTTTAGCATTCTACTATAATTTACTTACTGAAGTTTTTGAAACAAAGGACACAGAAAATATGGTAGTTACACCAACAGGAAAGGACAATTGTGGACTAATTAACAATATTTCCTTTTTAAATAATAAAAGACAATGTGAGTAGATTTTTTGAGAAGGATAGGTAATTGGCTTTTTAATATAAAATTTGGGTTGGGAAGGCCTTGTGACTATTGTCCTACTGAGCAAAAAAAGATAGTGCTTTTTAGTAAGGGTGGCTGCCAAGAATATATCCCTCTATTAAAAGCCTGCTGCAACCAAACACTCTTTCATGGCGGTTAATCAGGTTATCATTGGCTAGTAGTCATGATGACTCCAGGTTAAGGCACAGCATGCTTCTGAATACTAGTTGTTGGGCGGGGACAACAGTGGGAGAGGACTGTTGTCCTGGTTGTAGACACCTTGCTGGTATCTGGTTGGTCATTGGAATACAGGGTGCCTTTCTAGTTTGGTGCCTTTCACGTGGAAGTGCTGGCTACTGTTGTGTCCTCAGCAGTCACAAGGGCCAGAAAAGTTCCAAAGTAAAACCCATGTGTGGCGTTTGCCCTCCTAGGTGTGTGACATCATACTGAGTTCATAAGGAAAGGGTTAACTAATTGTAAAATGACTAACCTATAGGAACTCAAGGGGAGGAGTTAGAGTTGTTAAGAAGTCAGTCTGGAGTCAGAGAAGAGAGAGGGAGGATAAGTGTGGGTTGGGCTAGTCTGATGTGAGAGAATCTGTTAAGAGGAGTCAGTCAAAAGTTGAGATAATCAGTCAGAAGGTATTAGGAAGGTACAGTGGTGCCTCGCAAGACAAAATTAATCCGTTCTGTGAGGCTCTTTGTATAGCGGTTTTTTCGTCTTGCGAAGCAAGCCCATTGACAGCTTAGTGGATTAGCGCTATTAGCGGCTTTTAGTGGATCAGCTGATAAGCGGCTTAGGGCTTAGGAAAAGGGGGAAAAAAAGGAAAAAAACCCGCAGGAACTCGCAAGACATTTTTGTCTTGCGAAGCAAGCCCATAGGGAAATTCGTTTTGCGAAGCGCCTCCAAAACGGAAAACCCTTTCGTCTAGCGGGTTTTCCGTCTTGCGAGGCGTTTGTCTTGCAGGGCACCACTGTATAGGCCAGTAAAGAAACTAAGGTTAAGAAACCAACAAGAAAATTATCTGAGAAACTATAAATTTGTTAATGCTTATAAAATAAACTTGTTTAATTTTAACAACTGTCTGGACTCAGTGTGTACCCGAGAGTAACAGGTTGGTGGCAGCGGGGAAGCGAGCACAGTGGTGGCACAGGGATCAATAGACCGTCAAACGTCCGGGGACCCTGTGTGATCGCCACACCATGCTTCCTACTTTCCCTGAAGAGAATAAAATGCTATTGTTCTGCACTTCTACTATTCTAGTCATCTAGTCTATTTGTTTTCCGGGAATGGATAGCTGTCTGCCTGTCTGTCTGTCCAAGAGATGTTACAGTTGATACATGAACAGCTGCTGGTATAAATTATTTCATTGCCGGATTTAGGGTGGTGCAGATGGTCCCCCAGCACAGGGAGCCGAGCTGAGGGATCACTAAATAGTGCACTTGAGAGCATACGCAGAATGGAAGGCGAGGGCACTTTTAACAAACTCTGTTCCAAAAGGAATCGTGTAAAAAATAAATGGGGGGAGGGTAAATTTTCTCCTCTCTTAGGCACCATATTATGAAAGTCCGCCCCTGACTTCATCCTAGCGATGTAGCCTGGGTACCTACAATAAAAACTGTATTTGTTAGTATCCACATGTTATGAATGTGCCCCTTAGGATACCGTGCAGTTTCACCCAAAACTTGATGTATATCACCTTCCTAGACGGATAATCCCCCCACTAGCTGTGCCTTGCTTTTATTGTTTGATCTTGTCTAATTCAGGGCTCACTCTCTAAATGCCTGTTCAGAACTCCCTCCTCTTTGCCAGACTCTAATGGAAAGAATTAGAGTTGATTGTCAGCAGCACCATGTGTTAAACAGCACAGTGGACACAATAGAGCTCTAAGGAACTCTGTATCTGAAATGCCACGGGTCTGAGCAAAAGTCCTCCAACACCACCTTAATCATTCTTGCCCCATTCTTCTTAGGGAGGATGACCAAGGCAGTTTCAGTTCCCTACCTAGGTCAAAATCCAGACTGAAACTGTTTGAGATATATAGTTGAGTGTTACCGCCAGATTGAAGAAATATTTTAACAGCCATAAAGTCAATGTCCTTGTAAACATATTTATAGCTATAATATAAAGTATTATATCTGAGGACACCCTGAATGCTCTGATGTTGCATTTGTGCATTCGAGCCCTCTTTCATTTTTGCTGTATTTGGTGCTCCCTTCCCGTAATACTTATAACACTTTTGTATAGGAAAATGATGTTGTTACATTACGAAGAAGGGCTTCGCGTGGTGATACATACATCCAACCTTATTGATGATGATTGGTACCAGAAAACACAAGGGTAAGAAAGTTATTATAATATAATAATAATTTATTATTTGTACCCTGCCCAATTGGCTGGGATTCCCCAGCCACTCTGGGCGGCTTCCAACAGAGATTAAAAATACATTAAAACATCAGTCCTAAAAAACTTCCCTAAAGGACTCTTGACTTCCATAGCAAATGTTAGAATACATTATTATTTATTAGCTTTATCTACCACCCTTGGTCGTGAGATCTCATGGCAGCTCACAGAATAAAGCAGCATGTTGTATGACTGTCATTTGTATCATTGGGTTTTTTTTGAAAACCTTGTATATTGCATGTGTTTAATGTATATACGTCCAGGATTCTCAGAGGTTATGCACAACCACTCACTGTTTAGAAAGGCATTTAATATTGTGGTTTATGGCTACATGACATATGTTATTTCCTCTTTAATGGTCTCTGAGCTGCCTTATTTCCCAGAGGATCCATTGTTGGCTTGCCTCAAATGCCTTCCGTTATAAAACCCAGTGGCAAACTTCCAGTCCAGACAATGGTACAGCTAATAAGCCCCATTCCTTATCCAATGTCGAATCTAAAACAAGACAAGAAAGTCACACAGGATGAAGTATTTCAAAATAATGAATTGTTAATTTATTATCACCTTATCTGTATTTTGGTCGTAGATGGTATGATGGCCAGAACAATAAGTGAAAGTATGAATGATTACTGCATGATTTCTAAAGTAGAGATCTTCTTCCATAACCCTACCAGCAAAATTCCAGGAATGTATTCCACCATTGAATAATGTCAGTAGTCACTGAGTACTACTTCACTCTGTTCATTGGTATGCCTCAAGGAGATTGTTCTAATGAATTCTGTCTACAGTGAATTTTAAGATTTCAGCTCTTACAGGGAATTGTCAATCTTGGACTGTTTCATATTTATAAATATAAATAGAGGACCCCTAGTTAGTTCATTGCTCTAATAACTTAAGTTCACCTTGAGACGATAGTTGCTTGGGTCAGGCTGCTCAGAAGTCATAAAGTGCAGTCTTTACTTTTTATAGAGAATATGATCCAGGTAAGTTTTATTCTTTATAAAGCATACTTTTTTCCCCTACTGCATTTTTAGCAGGTGAGTAGTAAAATGAGATTTGATTCTAAGTCGGATTTCTAGTTTCTTTCCTGATACAGAAATTATACCGATATTATTGTGAGAAACAAAGAAAATGTATCAGTGACATTGTGGATAGACTTAAGTGATACAAGAGCTCTTTTGTTTGTTTGTTGGCAATAGACAATGCAGCTCGTATTGAAAAATTGTCTACATAGCTAGGGAAGGTCCTGTCTCTTCAGTGGAACTATAATATAATAACTGTATTGTTATTAGAGGTAAAAGTAGCATATTGCAAAGTTATCTACCACATAATGTTTCACCTATTGCTACTTGCCTTTTTTGTATCTGCTACTAGGATTTTCAAACAAAGGACATATTTAGGCAGTTTTCAAAGCTGGCTACATTCCTCAGCTGTCCGGAGAAGATTTAGGGAACATTGGGAAGGAGAGGAATAGCAAGTCCGGTTGCACGAATGAACAGCATTCCGTGCATGCAACAACTTAGCTGAATCTCGCTTCAAGATTTGAAACATTTTCCAGATAATTAAGCTTGGATATTTCCTTTAAATAAGGGCAGAATGAGCCTGTTCCCTGAGCTTTACTTTTGAAAGATGATGCACCACAATTGTAAAAAAAACAGAGAAAAGAATGGAAACCTTTATTCTTTGAATTTGATAGAAATTAACTCTGCTCCATGAAAGCATTTTCTATAACACGTTAGGGCAAGATCCAGCATTAGTTGGCTATCACACTGAGTCTTTAACAAAACTATTTGTTGTTCTAAATGCAATATAATCATTTGGTGATACATCAGCCATTCTTTTACTTCTGTCTTCCAGAATATGGCTAAGCCCTCTGTATCCAAAACTGTCACTTGGAGCTGCTGAGTCTGCTGGTGAATCTCGTACCAATTTCAAGTGTGACCTAATAAGCTATTTGAGGTCTTACAGTTCTCCTACTCTCAGTGAATGGGTTGAAATAATCAAGCAGCATGATCTTTCAGAGACAAGGTACATAATCTGAGAGGGGTTTCTTTTGCAACAAATTGCACTGAATTCTCATTCCTGGCTTGCTTTTCTTTTTTTTTTTTAGCATGTTGAGAATGATAGAGCGAAGGGGTGCAGTGAGAATGGAGCAGTGATAAAATTAAGGTTCTAACTGAAAGCTGGTTGCATTTTTAAAAAATCGTTTTCTCTTTGCATGTTGGAACAATTTAACTAGGCAGTAGCATCTTTGAGAAGACTTAATGCCTGATAATAGTGCAATTTGGAAAGCACTGTAACCTTTACCATAATTCGGCATGCTTTCATTTGTGTCTACATCTTTTGTGTAGAGTATATCTTCTTGGGTCAACTCCAGGTCGATACCAAGGCAGTGAAAAAGAGAAATGGGGTCATCTCAGACTTAGAAAGGTACTGGATTTTTATTCCTATCCCTCTAATGATGTATTGTTGAAGCTCTTCTTTTTCAAGGCTTGCCTCCAGTAGTTCTTTGTTGACAGCAGAAACTGACAAGGAGAGAAAGGTGCATCTTCAGTTGGTGGCTCAGGGTAGTACCATGTCTCTAACTTGCTACACAATTGTAAATGGAATATCTATAAAATACTTGGTGTTAGTGTTACTCTTCCAGTGCGGAGAGTTAGAGTACAACAACAGGAAGCCGCCTTCTGTGCTGAACATCGAGGGAATTGTGCAGTTTGAGAAGCTATCTTGATAACTGGGCTATTTGGTGGTACACAAAATTCGGTGGTACACGGAAGGTAGTGGCAGGTTACATTCAGACCAGAGAAGTGTGTGGCCAGAGAAGACCATACCTTCTGATATAGCATGGAGGTGAGAATCTTTAGCTTTCTGGGTACAATAGAGACATTGACCATAGTGAGGTATTGAGGCATAAGCCTTTGTGAGTTGGAATGTTCTTGGTCTGATGTTCCATTGGTTTCTGAATTGTCATTGGTGTTCTGATATGACCCCCCCCCCAAAAAAAAAAAATATTTTGGGTCTGTGTAAAATGGCAGAAGAGGGCACTGCTGGTAGGTGATGGCACAAATCATATTGGAGAAATTGGGAGGAGATTACACTCTAAACTAGATCCTGTGGGTGCATAAAACTAGGTGTCTTTTCCCTGCTTATCCCAGTTTGTCCCCAAGTATATGTAGGAGGAGACTGAGAGGAGATGTAATAGCCATCTTCAGATATCTGAAGGCCTGTCGCATGGAAGAGGGAGAAAGTTTGTTTTCTCGTGCTCCAGAAGGGAGGGCTCAAACTAGTGGTTTAAAGTTACAAGAAAGGAGATTCCGACTAAACATCAGGAAGAACTTTCTGACAGTAAGATATGTTCAGCAGTGGTCTCCCTCAGGAGCTTGTAGATGCTCCTTCATTAGAGGTTTTAAAGCAGAGGGTGAGATTTCTGCATTGCAAGGGGTTGAACTAGATGATCCTTGAGGTCCTTTCCAACTCTGCAGTTCTATGGTTCTTTGTACCTACCAGCTTACCAGTCCATGCAATTGTGAGACTAATTCATGGAGGCTCATGCCAGGAGGCTCTTAATCTCAGGGTCGTGGGTTTGAGCCCCACATTGGGCAAACGATTCCTGCATTACAGAGGGTTGGACTGGATGACCCTCGCAGTCCCTTCCAACTTTGATTCTGTGATTCTGTAAGGTACCCAAGGATTTGGCCATTTTTGCTGTTAACATAATAACACGACTTTCCTACTGTTTTTAAACACCGAGGGAACACTGTCATGGTATTTTTTAGGGAGAAACTAAGCATTCAGCACAGATACCTATAATGAATCCATTGGTGGTAAAGCAGGGTTGGATGAGATGCTGGCTGAGTAGCTAATCAGATTAATGACGTCCTTCATAATAAGCAATCCCTTTGTCATACTTCAGCTAATCAAGTGACTTTGTCCAGTACAACTTGAATTGCCAAAGGTGGTGATGTTTTGTTCTTGTATCCAATTTCTACCCAACAGCTTTTGAAAGAGCATGCAGCCCAGCTACCTGATCAGCATTCTTGGCCTGTAATAGGACAGTTCTCGAGCATTGGATCTTTGGGAGCTGATCAGTCCAAATGGCTGTGTTCAGAATTTAGAGACAGTTTGACCTCTCTAGGAAACAACACAAAGACACTGACAAATCATGATGTTCCTGTTCACCTGGTATTGCTTGCTTATTACTTACTGCTTTTTTTAAACAAACAAACAAACCCACGCATTTTCCTTCAAAACTTCACCTAGCGGGTAATCTTCCAAATCCTTTTGAAGTTCTTAGAGTTGAATGCAGCAAAAGACAAATGTTTAAGCCTCATTGAACTCGATAGACTTTGTGCATTTAAAAATTCTCCTGAGTTAATGTATAACACCATACTCGTCTTGTATGCAAAAACTCACTGCTCACTTTTATTTTATTTTTTAAAAAAGATTTTTAATTCTGAGAGTCTTACTTATTTCTGCGGATCTTTTTCCAAGTAGGGCTGTGGCTTAAGCTGTTTGCTACCTTGTTAGTTGGCACGAATCGCTTGAGCTTAATTGTGCTTCAACAGAGTATAGCTGTCAACTGAGCTACAATTTATTATAGCTAACTAGTTATTACAATTTGTTACTTTAGGTTTACCCATCAGTGGACAACGTGAGACAGAGTTTAGAAGGTTATCCAGGTAAAAACATATGCCTTTGGGTGCAGTGTAGAAAGGGGATATTATAAAGTTGGGGAAAAACAACAGAAAGAGTATCTAGAAGTTTCATGGTATTTTAAAACTTATTTTTAAAAAAACTTTTTTCTCTATTCATTCTTTCAACCCTCATAATGGCTCCTGAGGCAGATCACACTCAAAAGTTAATTATGTAATAAAATATAAAGAGCCTAAGAATATAATAGAGGATCAACACATTATGAAAAAAACAGAGTGGGAGGTGAGAATCAACACAAACCAAACGCCCATCAGAAAAAAACTGTCTTGGCCTTGATATTTTCATAACTAAATACATTTATCAAATATGGAAGACATATTGCATAGTTAATTTATGCTCTACTAATGTGAACTAGCAAGTTATTGCTGGCATTTTCCGTGTCACTTCCAATTGACTGTTCCATCTTGATGTTTATTTTATGTACTGCAGGTTCCATTTCACATAATTGAAAATCTGCATATAGAGTATTCTTTAAAGAGGCTGGGGTGTAAATTGCTTTTTAAAATCCTACTAAATCTATTTTTTTGTGCATGTATAGGGAAAATTTGTGAATAATTCATTATTCCATTGTGAGAAATCATTTCAATGCCACACTTAACTATGAGTAATGGGTCTTTTCTTTCTCTCTAAGCTGGTGGTTCTCTTCCGTACAGTATACAAACAGCACAGAAACAGCTTTGGCTGCACTCTTACTTCCAGTAAGTAAAATTATCTCCTCTTGATTTAATGACATTTTGGGTTTGTTTGTTTTTTAAAAAGATCCATTACATTTGCAGGAGAAGTAGGCATACAAACAAGGAAATCGGAGAAGCCTTGGAAAGTTCATTTTTAAAACTCATTGGATTGTGATGTACATTCCTATATAATCTTTAAGCTTTCTCAGAAACTGAGGTGGCCTAATCCAACGAATGTTATTTTATGTCTTGATTGCAAAAAAAGAAGAACATCAGTAGACAGTGATGAGCAGCAACAATGTGCTCTTCCTGCTTTTAATTTTTTGTAAACATACATACATTCCTTGGTTTAAGTCAAGTGTAATTTGAATCCAGCGAATCTGTACATTGAAGGGTAAAAGGTTTAGTTAATTGTGACTGGAATCTAAACGCATCGTGCCCATTGACAATTCTTGCATGTGAGAGTGCTGGTGGGGTGCTTAGCAATGAGGCTAAACCTGCACAGTTGATCATTATCAGGTCATATGCTCCAGGAATGGTTGCAGAATGCTGCTTTGCACAGTACGAGTAATAAGGGCATAAACCATGTTTGAAGACTTTTCCTGTGCATACTGAAAATAGATGTGGGTAGCCACTTCAAACTTTGTACACTCTTATCTATAACATGGGGGTTGGCCTTTATTTGAAGCTTGGCAGAAACGCTTGGCAATGATGTGAATTTGGAAACATCTTAATTAAGGTTTAACCTAAAACTTCCCTTTTCATTTTTTAATACTTGAGCAAGTGGTCAGCAGAGACATCAGGTCGTAGCCATGCAATGCCGCACATTAAGACTTACATGAGATCATCTCCAGACTTCCAGAAGATTGCATGGTTTCTAGTTACAAGGCAAGTCTTTGACTTCTTTTGTATTTCCTCCGGAACAGCTGCTTTGATTATCATTTGGTCCCTCTGCCCTCTTTTAATTAAAATAGGTAGCAATGTTGGTGTTTTGCTTTCTTGTGAGTCTCAGAAATGGGCGGTCCCTCTTTCATTGAGTTTCTCTCTCTCTAGTGCCAATCTTTCTAAAGCTGCTTGGGGAGTGTTTGAGAAAAATGGCACGCAGATGATGATCCGATCATATGAGCTAGGAGTCCTCTTCCTGCCATCAGAATTTGTGAGTTTTATCTAATTCCATATAATGGTTCATTTAGTGAATGCAATCAAGTCTTTTTATGTATTCATAAATACATAAAGACCATTATGACATCAGTCCATAAGGCAATGTGCATCTGTTATCACAGTTCCAAAAAGTTGTGAAACTGCCCTTTTGAGGTCTTGTGCAGTTTGGAACAAGACATTTACAAAGCTAATAAAATATCTGTTTCTTTAGTTTGGGTGAGCTATTTAACATCTATCAGAGTAGACCCATTTAAATGAATGGACCTAAGTTACTCAGGTCCTTTAATTTCAATGTGTCTACTTCCAGCATGACTAACTCTGGATACAGGGCTATATGTTGTAGCTGCTAACCAGGGAGCCCATCACAGTGATATAAATGCGGTACCAAGGAATACAGAATGGAAGAAGGAAATGTAAGCAGAATATATGTTTGCGAGCCTCATGGATAGTTTCTCATGAAAGGAAGTGAAGTGATGGTTTGAATGTAACATCACTTTTCTCTCTCTCTCTCTCCCTCTCTCTCTCTCTGTGTGTGTGTGCACGTGCGCGCGCACACACTTTTCACAGGGCTTGGATGCAGGCTACTTCCAAGTGAAGGAGAACATGTTTTCTGATGAGCCAGTGTTATCATTTCCTGTACCTTATGATCTGCCCCCAGAGAAGTATGAAAGCAAAGGTAAGATGTCCTCCTCAAATGTAGGGGGAAAGGACAAGTACCACACTTGAGCAAAATATCTTTTTTATTCTTTGGCACTTGGCGGAAACAAAAACTATAATCGTTGATGGGAGCTAAGGGAGATGATATCTAGAAAGTGAGACTAACCCAAAAGAGACCAATGGAAGTAATTTTTAAAGTACTGGAATTGTCTGGCTCTTTAACCCCACTCATCAAAAGGACTAGATCCTCCACATTGTAAGACTAGCTGTGGCAACTAGTGCTTCACATCTGGGGATGAGACTTAACAGCCAAGCTTTGGAAATCCTGCTTGGCTCTAAAACCCTCAGGTAGGTCATTATGGATCTGCCCAAGTGTTGTTACAATGATGGTCTGAGCTTGGAAGAAGAATGGGACACAAGTAGCAACAAATAGAATAGCCTTTCAATCTTTGATATGCTGGTCCTATGATTCCGTTTGTGCCAGGTAGCTTATAGGCTGAAATTGGGCTTTCAAAAATGTATTCCCTTTCCCTCCCTTGCATACCTGTGTGGGTGCCTTGCAAATTCATTTACAAGAATGTGACATTGGGCTTCCAGATGGGTGTTTGTCTCTGATGTATCTATGAGGGGTCTTAAAGGTAAAGGGACCCCTGACCATTAGGTCCAGTCATGAATGAGACTGGGGTTGCAGCACTCATCTCACTTTATTGGCCAAGGGAGCTGGCGTACAGCTTCTGGGTCATGTGGCCAGCATGACTAAGCCGCTTCTGGCAAACCAGAGCAGCACATGGAAATGCTGTTTACCTTCCCAGCAGAGCAGTACCTATTTTTCTACTTGCACTTTGACGTGCTTTCGAACTGCTAGGTTGGCAGGAGCAGGGACCGAGCAACGGGAGCTCACCCTGTTGCGGGGATTCGAACTGCCAACCTTCTGATCAGCAAGCCCTAGGCTCTGTGGTTTAGACCACAGCGCCACCCATGTCCTTAAAGGGTCTTAAGAAAGCATAATACTTTTGTCCTTCCTGTATTTGTTTGCTGTGGCTTGCTGTTTGTACAAAATGTTACCTTTCCACTACGTGCCCCTCCATCATGCTATCTTATCAAAAAATCCCATGTGTGTCACCCGAGGTCTCTGGAATTGTGAAGGCAGAGAGTGCTGTTAGCAAGCTGTATTTCCTTGTTTGGACTTCTATATTCCTGATGATGATATGATTAGCTGCAGCATCGATAGGGTTCTTTTCCTCTCATCATGATGTGGTGTGGCTGGGATCTTCACTGGCTCTAGAGTGCTTTCATTTATGCCTCCTCTTATTCAGGTGTAACATTTTACTTGGACTAGTCCCAAGTGAGCATAGCATTTCAACCTCTTCCTCCTTCTTGTTCAGCTCTGCCTAGTTTCTGTTCTTCTGCTAGCAAATCCTGCTATACCTCCTGATGTGATCCTGAGATGCTGCTGTGATGAAATGTTGGAGGGGGGGGGGTTGGCAAGTATAACATTGTGCTCCACCAGCACAAAGGGAGAAAATGTGTGCAAGTCGAGGAAAGGATTGTACTGAAAGTTTCATTCACTGTTTTCAGGCAGTTTACCTCTTTGGTCCACTGATGCAGGCTGCCAACCTGGGTCCCATTTATTGAACAGTCTCGCTTATGGAGAACTCTAGATTCTTCATTTACTGACTTTGAGAGGAGCTGACTAGCCTCCGTTTTCTTCTTGGCAGTGAAAAACGTCGTAAATCCACAGGTTCAGAAACTGACCTGCTATATGACATTGTCTCTCTTTAAATCATTGCAAATTGCTGCATTTGCAGGAGACATAATTTCATGGCTTTGTATTATGTGCACTTTGAGAGGAGTGTTTTATTCTGGCTGATACAATCAAAGGTTGCTTTGTTCATTGTGCAGTAGATTAATATACTTAAGATGAAATGCTATGTCTGTTTTACAAATGGGTATCATCACTTTGCGCAGAAGGAGCAAGAAAATGTGAAGCATTGTTGCTTTCCCTTCTGGGTTTTTAGCATGTCTTTGTGTGCATTAGAATTCTGCCAGTGGGGTAGCTTTTCAAAGGTTGGTACATAGAATTGCAAAACCCCTGAGGGTCTCTGAGAGGATTCTTTTCAAGGAAAGGCTTTGAAATTGTCTTTTCCCTTCTTCTCCACCCTCCTCTGGTTTCCAGTAAGCAAAATCTTGCACAGCTGCCAAAGGGCCGCAAGATTTTATCCAGTGAAGTATTCCAAGAAACCTGAAGTGCTAAGTCCTAGCAGAGCACGATGTTTTCAATGTAAGGTGTTCCTGTTGACAGCCCTTTAGGAGACGTTGGGAAAGGTACCTAAGGAATGCTGCTTAAGTTAAGTTGACAACACGGTTAGGCATCTCTATCAGTCTACATCCTGTGGAGAAGTATTATTTAAAGAAATCAGACAGGACTTTAAGCTGTAAACTCAGCTCTGCAAAATCTTTCTTGTTGTGGACCAGAGCTGTACAACTCAGGACTACCATGAAAAAAGCAAACAGGGGATATACCAATATGTGGGGTCTCCCTTTGGAATGGTTAAATATATGTCTGCATGCTTTGCTTCTTCCTCTGTGTCTTTTCCCTGTGTTACACCCTTTTGCTTCCTTTCCTGTGAAGCCATAGGGTTTGAAGTGTGACACCTCTTTGTAAAGCTCTATGAATAACTAGTGGGAAGTCTAAAAGTGTTAAAAACAGCAACACAACTTTGAGGAAAAGTAGACCGAAATAAAGCCCTGCTATAGACCTGTTAGACAGGCCTAACTAAACACTAATTTTTCTAAGGTGCCATCTCACACTCGTTGTTAAGGCAGTATAAATAAATGTTAATGGATTGTTTTAACATTTTTCAATTCAGTAACGTCTAAATCTTCAGAGAAAGTTGTATTAGTCTTATTTTCTTGTATGTTAAAATAAGGCCATTTTTCATTAGCAAATGAGAAGACCATAGAAGGCTATAGTTTGTACCGTAACTAGAATGAATGCAGTTTTCTAGCGCTGTTCTGCTGTACATAATGTAGTGCTGCTGTATGTACTACTGTGTGAGGTTTCCAAATTGCTTTGTCCTTATTATTTTTTTGCAGCACATATTGCCTATTGTTACACAGTGTATCCAAGGTATTAATTGTTAGCAATGACCTTGGCATCACTCAGATACTGTAACTTGGCTTGTATTGGACAACCCTTTTGATAGTCTGTAATCAACCTCCTGAAGCTTTGCCAGAGGAAGAATCTTTGTTGCAAACAAACTCCCAACGCCCTGCACTGTATGTAGGCCTTGAGGAAGGCCTTCAATGGGGACCTTGATGGTTATTTAGATGACATGCTCCTTCAGCCTCTGCTTGGTCATCTTTGTTTTTTAAACATTGTGCCTGTTTGACTTCACCGATTTGTCTCTCTCCCTGCCTCGTAGTGGCTCTGTAGAAGACGAGTAGAAACACGGCAGGAATCCTTGGTTAGCAAAGCTGCACACACTTAAATAGATTCTATAAATTCTGTAAAGATTCTGCATTATTGGGCGTTTTATTTTGGGTTTCTCCAGTCTGCGTATTGTGCCAGCCACCAAAATGACATGCAGACTGCTGAGAGAATCGGAACTGCAAACTTGCACTGGAATAGAAGGGAAAGTGCCATAGCTGCAAATACACTGTAGAGACCTGTTTCCTTCTAGCTCAGCCACCTAAGAAAAACCCGCTGGATCAGGCCCATGGCCAGTCTAGTCCAGCATCCTGTTCGCACAGTGGCCAACTGGATGCCCATGGAAAATCTTCAAGCAGGACCTGGGCACAAGAGGGCAACTGGTAGTCAGATGCATTTGCAGTCTCCAACTGTGGAGGCAGAGCATAGCCATAATGGCTAGGAGCCGTAGATAGGTTTATCTTCCATGACTTGGTTTAATCCCATTTTAAAGCCACCCAAGTTGGTGTCAACCACTGCCTCCTGTGGGAGAGAGTTCCATAGTCCAACTATGCAACTGTGTGAAGATGTAGTCTCTTTTGTCAGTCCTGATTCTTTTAGCATTCAGCTTCATTGAATGTCCACGAGTTGTAGCATTACAGGAGACAGAGAAAAGCTTTTCTCTGCCCACTTCCTCCCTGCCATACATAATTTCATAAACTCATATCATGTCACCTTTTCTCTAAACTTGTTGTTGTTTAGTCGTTTAGTCGTGTCCGACTCTTCGTGACCCCATGGACCAGAGCCCACCAGGCACTCCTGTCTTCCACTGTGTCCCGCAGTATAGTCAAACTCATGCTGGTAGCTTCGAGAACACTATCCAACCATCTCGTCCTCTGTCGTCCCCTTCTCCTTGTGCCCTCCATCTTTCCCAACATCAGGGTCTTTTCCAGGGAGTCTTCTCTTCTCATGAGGAGGCCAAAGTATTGGAGTCTCAGCTTCACGATCTATCCTTCCAGTGAGCACTCAGGGCTGATTTCCTTCAGAACGGATAGGTTCTGAACTAGTTTCTCTAAACTAGGAAGTCCCAAATGCTGCAACTTTTCCTCAACCTTGATCATTTTGGTCCCCCTTTCTTCCCTTTTTACCTTTTTACTTATCCCATTTACTTTATTGATTTATTTCCTACCTTTCAAGGTAATACATTTCCGAGGAAACTTGAAACACGAATAAAAACAATAGTACGGAGCAATTAAAAGTACATCTATTGTCAGAAAGCTTTTAAAATGTATCTGTGACAGCTTAGAGCACTAAGAGTTATTGATAGGAAGCCTGAAGGAACCAAAAAGTCTTGGCAGTACTTCCAAAGACATCCCCGATGTAAAATTGAGAGTAAATTGGTAATTTTATGTAGAAATCCTATTCAATTAAAAAATAAAAATCAAGGGAATGAATAGCAGTTGAAATCAAAACAGCACAAAATCAGTAAAACCAGAGGAGAAAACTGCAAAACAATTATATGAGCTACAATAAAAGCCTGTCTATATGCCATATATACTCGAGTTCAAGCTGACCCGAATATAAGCTGAGGCACCTAATTTTAGCACAAAAAACTGGGAAAATTTGACTCAAGTATAATCCGGTTCACCACACCACAACCCTTGTGGTGGTGGCGGCGGCAGCAGCGGAGGAAGAAAAAGCAGCCCAAAAGGGCAGCTTTCGGGCTGCTCGTTCCGCCACTGCCACCGCCAACAGCGGCAAAGGTGGAGGAGAAGGAACGAGCAGCCCAAAAGGGCTCCTTTTGGGCCGCTCATCTCTTTACCACCGCCTCTTCCTCTCGCAAGAGCAGGCATAGGATCCGCGGCTGGGAGAGGCACAGCACAGCACCTTTTGAGAGGCGGGCAGCGGCGAGAAAGAGCTCCTTTCGGACCGCTCGTCCCTCCGCAGCCCGCCTCACTCAAGTATAGGCCGAGAGGGGCTTGTTCAGCATAAAAAATGTGCTGAAAAAGTCGGCTTATACTCGAGTATATGCGGTAGACTTATTTTTTAAATAGTGTTGGTTATAAGTCCCTGCCCTTCTATGAAACCCTCTGAGTTGCCTTGGTTAACCAACTTTTCAGGATTATTGCGAAGAAGGGTTGGGTACAAATTTATTTTTTAAAATCATAGTTGAGAAATTTGTGCACTTGTGGAAATTTCAGGTAATAGTCTTGCTGCTGTTACATCAATCAAATTGTACCCTGGTATTCCTTCTGCTGTAATGTGTCATGCAGTTCTGACCTTTCTTTACAAATGAAATAATGTTCTCTGTACCTGGTTTTACAAAACTATCCCAACCCCTGAACTTCCCTGCTCCTCCTTTTGAAGTGTAGAAGTATTCTTTGTGCATTCCAGTTTCTCCCCAATGCTGTAGGCTTGGTTTCAAGTGGGGTATTAATAGGGCTATAAAAGTATCCCCCATTGTCTGAGTGCTGTAACAGTAAATGGATTTGGTAAGTATTGCTTAGGTGTATTGTGTCTTACAGCCCATTAACCATTCCTAGCATCTAAGATAAAGCTAAGCTGAAAATGAAATATTGCAGATTCTGACAAAGCAAATTGGCATATACATATTCAATATATTGATTAATGCTCCAGTTAGTGCCCTTGGCTATGGGCCCCAACATTAAACTTTGCTATAAGAGGGTGATGCTCCTAGGGACGAACTACTTGTGTGTTTTGTTGTGTGGTTATAAAGATCAAAGCTTAATCATACCTCAAAGATTTCATCATCAAATTTGAGAAAGGCTTCTCAAAGTAAGGGCAGTAGATTTAATTTCTCTTTGGATGATGGGCGCCATTCTGAATCACGATGATGGACAAAAACTTCATTTTGACATGACTGTTTTTTGACATAGATTGTGTCTCCTCTCGAGACATCAATGCCAAACATGGCACAATGGGAACAGTGGCCTTGTTTGGATGCCAGGTGCCATTTTGAATCAAGATGGCAGATGAAAACTTGACCTTGGATTGACTTCACCCAGAGTTTAGTGCGACAGGTTCAAACCCACAGATTGGACTGTCCATTTAAAAATCACAGTATTTTTTGGTTTCTAAACATAACTGGGCAGCGCTGGGCACTCCCCACTAACGAAGCTATAAAGGTCAAAGCTAATCATACCTCAAACAAGTTTCTGAGTAGCAAAACCTCATTTCTAAAGGTTAATAGCTGGTGAAAAAATGAAGTGGCTGTGAAACATCTAACTCCTATCAAAATCTAGGAATGGAAGGTCTAATTTAATTTTCTCAGTTGGCTCATCATGTTTTGTATCTGTGGTGTAAATCTGCCCATTTCTTCTTCGTTGCAGATCGCCCATGGATTTGGAATATTCCCTACACCAAAGCGCCTGATACACATGGAAATATGTGGGTCCCTAAATGAATAGCCCAAGTTCACCCTGAAACTTCAGCATCTTTAAATATGAGCCGATTCATATACCTGTGGGACTTGCTGGTTTTAATAACATGGACTTCTACATAGGATGTAAACTAACTTCTCTTTTTAAAAAAGTACATTATTTATAGATTGAAAACATTTTGAATAAAATAATGGGCATATAGATGAATATTGCTAGAGCTTATGATAATGCAGTGCTTTTAAAATTGAATTTATAAACATCATTGCTGTTTTTTTTGAAATGACCATGGCAGTTGGGTCAGACTATCTTTGTACTGAGCCAGAATATTTTCAGCCCTGTTCCTTCTTTATCCTGGAAATAGTGGCCCTGATGAAGGAGAAATTTGTGCAGAATTGAAATAAAGTGAATAAAAGTTCTTGGTTTCTTCGGTCATTGAAGTATGAGCTTAGGCTTCTCCTCTTTCCTGACACTCTGTCTTATGCTCACAAATAGAGTTTATTCCCCCACAGATGCTATTCATTGTACAATGCTTTTCAGCCGAGGCATTGCATATATTTTTTTTCTTTTTGCATATTTTTATAAGGATGAAATCCTGATAAAAGCATATGCTGTAGATAAAGTAGTTTGTTGCTATGGTGGTAGTCTCAGATAGTTAGGCTTCCTATTTCATCGTTAAAAGTAGGGAGCGATAACTAATTGTGTATGGGGAACATCTAGCCTACAGAATGACACTATCTCCTGTTCAGAGCCCACTCCTAAAGAAGACCCACTGAACTAACCGGGAGTGACTTTTGTGTAAACATGTACAAAACCAAGCTCTTGTGTTGACAGATGTTGTATAATACTGTAGAAATAATAATCCATTGGTTTCTAAGCAATAACCGATCATTCACTATGAGATGAGATACTGAAGTGGACCCTGAGCTTCAGGTCTAACTGATGGTTTAAAAATATTGGGAAGCGAAATAGGAGTGGTTTTTGTAGCCCAAGTCTCATTGATTCCAATAGGGCTTAATTGGAAGCATGCATCTTTAGGATTGAAACAATAGGTTGGTTCAGTCTTAAACTGTGCTTTGGTTTTATGAGTGAGCCTTGAGGTTGCATGCAATTTTTGGGAAGCTGTTCATGCCTGGGAACAAGCCACAAAATTGTTCAGGGCTAATTTGCCGTTGGAAACAAATTATGGTACCATCTCCATTCTGGCTCTAGTTAATTGGAGACAGAATGGCATAGTGTAGGCAAAGTGCAAATTTACTTCATCGAGAAAATTGTAGGGTTCTACTCTTAATAGCTCAAGTATATGGTGTTTACACCTAACAGTTTTTGTGAAGGCGGGTCTCTGCAGAAGAGCATAAAAAAATGGTGAATCAGGCCAAAGGCCTATCTGGTGCAACACTGTCTTTTCCTAACAGTCAAGCAGATGCTTATGGGAAGTCCAGAAGCAGGACATAGACAGTCAAATTTTGGGTACTCCTCAAGCTTTCCAAAGAACAATGGTTGGGTTACCTAGATAGGCACTGGTTTTCAGTCCTAGCATATTGCATTCTGGATATCCTTTATAATACAGTGGTACCTCAGGTTACATACGCTTCGGGTTACATTTGCTTCAGGTTACAGGCTCCGCTAACCCAGAAATAGTACCTCAGGTTAAGAACTTTGCTTCAGGATGAGAACAGAAATCGTGCTCCGGTGACGCGGCAGCAGCAGGAGGCCCCATTAGCTAAAGTGGTGCTTCAGGTTAAGAACAGTTTCAGGTTAAGAACGGACCTCCGGAACGAATTAAGTACTTAACCCGAGGTACCACTATATACAGGGGACGCGGGTGGCGCTGTGGGTAAAACCTCAGCGCCTAGGACTTGCTGATCGCATGGTCGGCGGTTCGAATCCCCGCGGCGGGGTGCGCTCCCGTCGCTCGGTCCCAGCGCCTGCCAACCTAGCAGTTCGAAAGCACCCCCGGGTGTAAGTAGATAAATAGGGACCGCTTGCCAGCGGGAAGGTAAACGGCGTTTCCGTGTGCTGTGCTGGCTCGCCAGATGCAGCTTGTCACGCTGACCACGTGACCCGGAAGTGTCTGTGGACAGCGCTGGCTCCCGGCCTCTAGAGTGAGATGAGCGCACAACCCTAGAGTCTGGCAAGACTGGCCCGTACGAGCAGGGGTACCTTTACCTTTACCACTGTATATCACAGCCCCTCACTCAACTTTTTCAACCTGAAGGAGCTGAAATGAATGCAAAGAATGCAAATGCAAAGAAGTACTTTCATACTGGTTGTTCATTACCAATACAGGTGTGAAGTGAAAATGGGTAAACCTCAAATATGCAAAGGAACAAGAGTAGAGAGTTTATGAAAGCCTTGCAGTAATCAAGAACTCTGTTGAGGAAAATATTATGAAAAGGTATTCATAACCATGCATTATTTCCAACAATGGTAATGTTTGGACTTCTTAATGTAGCTTGATAGCTTAAAATAAAATGCATAGGTCTACCCTCTGACTTCAGTTACATGCATATAAAAATTTAGGAATGTTCACAAAAATTGCACTAAACAAGGAATAATGTCAGCTATTCCGCTTTTGTTTTCAGTGTCACGAACAGTAATTAGACTGCTTCCCATTTGAGCCATTTGACTGAGTAGATATAAAGAATTAAGGTTCTCTGTAGTAGTGGCATTGTATATAGGCAATCTCCCAGTACTAAAGATGTTGCCTAGTAACTGCATATAAAGCATTTTGCTTCCTCTTCTAAATTATATTTCTCCCAATATCTATTGTCTTTTACAATAAATTACAGCTTGGATCCAAATAACTGCTTCTGAAAGCAAAAGGACTTCTTCTGTTTGTGGAAGGGCTTTCGATGTGCATACATAAATAATTTTATTTGTCTGCCTTTTCATAGCTAAAACCATGCTCAAAGCCGCTAACAACATGAGAAATATCACATAATTACAAACGTAACAAAAGTAGTCTGAACAATAAATTGTACGCAACAAAATTAAACAATTTCCACACAAATCATAATGAGATCTAAAATAAATATACAAAATAATATCTAAAACAGCAACAACCCCCTCTAAGCAATACCCCAACCCAAGAGTCTGTTCAGCAGTCTCAGCTTTTGTAGTTGGAGTCAGTCAGGGCCCCAGCCTCCTAGGCCAGATGGGAAAAGGCCTGCAAGGTAGGAGCAGTTCTTCCAGGACTCGCAGCCAAGATGATCTACTGGCAGGAGGGAGACAATTTTTGTATTCCCCCCGCTCTCATCTGGATGTGGCAGCAGTTGCCCCATCATCTGAAGTAGTTTTCTAGGGGGCCCAAGGGGCAACAGAGGGGAGCTGGCAAAAATCCCCTCTCTTTTGCTGGTGGTAATATTTTGTAACCAGGAGTTCTGCTGACAGAATTCAGGCCAATGTTTTAAAACTCTTTATTTATTGAAATGTATGTGCCACTCTTCCATCCCCTGGTGAGGAAATACGGTAGTGGGCCATGTTTACAATATGAGTCCCCTCTTCTGGTATGTAAAGGAATTTCATATTATTAAATGTAGCTATCTTTGATCCCATTTCTATAAATAAAAAAACCCCAAAGTACTGGAGCAGGAAGTTTGTATATGCAATCCTGAAAAGCTTTGTATTCCTGCAACTTTGCAGACAGCTGACATTTGTGAAAAATCTCTCATAACACATGCTGTGTTCCAAACAGGATGGTGAAGAAGAGAGGAAGATGGATTTGGAATAATAGTTACATAACTTCGTGGCAAAGTTTGGACCAGAATTTTGCTTATTCCCTCCCTGTCGCCGCTGCTTTTTTGCATGCCACTTGCATTGGCATGCAAAGCATCACTTTTGTCTATAAACCACCTTTTGTGCACTGATAGAAAAGCAGAATTATAAGTGTGGTTACTAAATAATTCTTAAATTACCAGTTATTGCTTTTGTGAATAGTCACTGCTTATTTTGCATACACTTAATCTTTAATGTAATTGTCCCAAGCTGTTATTTTCCACATTTCACTCCCATTTAACTTCACTATTTACAGTCCGTTCTCTACACCCATGTGCATATAGAGCTACTAATTGAGGATAACAACTAGGTAATTTTATTCCCTGGATTTAGCTGCATAAAGGATCTTGATAAGGCCATTATGTGTTCTTTAGCTGTAAAGCCCACAGCTAACATCTTTCTCCTCCTACCTCTCCATTATCATTCTATGATTTATAACTGCTTCTACATTCCTGATACATAGAGCAAAAGCAACAGCCCACAAACCAGTTTGCAAGAATATCGCAGGACTATTATAACTATAGTGATCAAATGAGGGTTTACATCTCACTGCCCTGATGGCAGCATAAGCACGGCATAAGCAACACTCCATTGCAGGAAAAAAGTATGTAAAGTAAAAATAATGAAATGAGCATCCGCAACCATGGATGTGCCTGGCCCATTGCCCTCTTCCTATAAAAAGTTTTTGAAAATTAAAAAAACAACTTGGTGGGTCCCTGCACTTTGACCTCAAAGTCTAGCACCACCAATTTTGTGCATCTGGTAAGAGTGGCCTCAGTGGCGTAGCGTGGGTTGTCAGCACCCGGGGCAAGGCAAGTAATTTGCGCCCCCTAACCCTACCCCTAACACTAACCCCCAGATGTTGCGCCCGGTGCGGCCGGCCCCCCCTGCACCCCCCACGCTACGCCACTGAGTGGCCTTGAGTCCACAAAAGCTTATGCCACAATAAATACTGTGAATAGCGAGAGACTCCAGGGGTGCCAGCGCTTTTCCAGGGTTTGCTTTCCTTGGAATGAAGACCAGTGGAGACTGTGGTGTCTTTAGGATATATGGTTTTATTTGCACATATATACACCATGAGTATAAGATTGCCCAGTTTGGGGGGGGGGCAGGGGCGGCTCACAGCATTAACATCACCAAATATCTTATTTATCCATTAGTCACAGCTTTGGATCCAGCACAGAGCGAGCGTGTAAAAGACTGCATTCAAAATTACATCCTGCATTCTGAAATTAGGGATAGCAGAATATGTAATCCGGCCTTGGTCCTGCATACTTGACGGAGCATCTCCACTTCCCTTGGCACTGAAGTCCAGCTCCAAGGGCCTTCTGGCAGTTCCCTCACTGGGGAAAGTGAAGTGACAGGGAACCAGGCAGAGGGCCTTGTCGGTAGTGGCACCCGCCCTGTGGAACGCCCTCCCGTCAGATGTCAAAGAGGTAAACAATTATATGGCTTTCTGAAGGGCAGCCCTGTATGGGGAAGTGTTTAATGGTCTGATGTTTTGCTGTGGTTTTATATTCTGTTGGAAGCTGCCCAGAATAGCTGGGGCAACTCAGTCAGATGGACTGTGTATAGGAATAAGTTGCTGTTGTTGTTGTTGTTGTTGTTGTTGTTGTAAGAGCTACTGGTTCCTCATCATTGGTTGACTTCCAGGTTTATCATGTTGTGAGTGCAAAATCGTGGTGGGGAGCCCACTTTGAGACCCTTGGAGGAAAGTTGGGCTGGAAATGGCAATACTGTAACGCATCAAGCAGAGACAGGCAGAAGGCAGAGAGGCTAGCGACCTTTAAAACTGGAGCGTGTCAGCGGCTGAATACAGCAATCTTCCGACTAACTACTGTATTTGTTACATCGTTAAAAGGATCGCAGTCCTCCGACTCCAAGCTGCTGGGAGGCTGGAGGATCCCGAGACTTTACTGGGGGAGAGAAACATGGGCTTGAAGGCACCTGTTCCTGCAGCCTCTCTCAACTTAAAGACCCTCTCGGGCGTAACAGAGGCGCCCCGCAGAAATCTCTCTCGGCCGAATCAGGACCGATCCAGAGACAAGCTGGTCCCCTCGGGGCTCTAGCAGTGCGGAGGCGGAGGCAGGATCCTGCAAACCTTGTTTTGCCCGCGAGGACCGGCTGCAAAGCAGGGAGGAGATGGCGCCTGGCTGGCGGCGAGTAGCACAGTCCTGCTTGCCTGAGCTTCCCAAGAAGAGCATCCTTAGGAACATCCCCGACAGGTGTGAAATGGCACAGGCAACCATCTTCTCCATCCATCCGCGCGGGACCACGGTCAGTCCCCGGAGTCTTTCCCTGCCGCTGCCGGAGTCTAAACCCGGCCCGAAAGGGGTCCGCTTCCTTCCCCAACCCCTCGCCTGCCCCTAGCGTTGCGCGCTCGGAAGAGCAAGGAGCTGGGCGCCCGACTTTTCAAGTGGAAGAGGTGGGAAGGCGCAAGGGGGCTGGGGCGAAGGTCCTTAGAGGAGTTGGCCGCAAGTTCAAGGTCTTGGGAAGGCTGAGCTCCGAGAGCGGCGTCGGAGGGCGGAGCTGCCCTTGCCTTAAACCTCGGCGCAGGTCGTGGGAGCTGCCTTAGAGGGCTGGAGAGGAACACAGGAGGAGGGGGAGAGGAAAAACCCGTCGTGGATTCAGGGTCAGACCGAATAAAAGATGCCGGGGCTGAAACCGTCCCTGATCTACGCTTGGGATAGGTCAGCGCGGGCTGTGTTGGCTCGCTGGAGAGAGAGAAATGCGCTCTGCACATGATCAGAGAAACATTCCCTTGTTCCTTTTGAATCACGTCGTGTTTGGCGAGGCTCTCTGCAGAAAGCAGGCTCCGACGCCGCGCGCACGACGACTCCCGAGAAAGCTGAACTTCGGGGCGGAGTTCGTGTTTTGTCAATCGCGAGCCGGGCCACGTGCTCTGTAGATCGGAAAAAGAAACTGGCGGGCGGACCGCGACGAGAACTACTTCCCCGAGGTCTGAGGAGCGGAGGTTGGGACTGCAAGAGCCCTCGACTGCCAGCGGGCGGTACTACTCGGGAGCAAGCCTCCCACCCACCCAGCCACCCGTCTCTGCCTCGGGGGACCACTGAACTCCATCCAAGGTAGGCTCGCCGGCTCCACGGACGGGACCCCTGCGATGCCCTCGTGGCCTTTCGCTTCGGCGCCCTGCTCTGCCACAGTCGCCTCGGGGAGTCCGGGGGCTCCGCTCGCCGTCGAGGATCGCGTGGTTGCAGCTGCCTTCGCCGCCGCCGCCAGGCTCTGGGAACCGGCAGCCAGCCAGCCCGCCCGCCCGCCCGACGTGTTGCCCGCGTGAGATGGGCCTCCGGGGGGCGCCCCGGTAGGGCGCGCCGTCGGGCGGAGATGGGGTGCCGCGGGGTGTGCTGCTGCCCCGCGCCCGGCCTGTGCGCCTTCAACGAGGACAACGCCCGCTTCGCGCTCCTGGCCGTCCTGATCGTCTCGTACCTGCTGTGCGGCGCGGCCGTCTTCTCGGCCCTCGAGCGGCCCACGGAGCTGCGAGCGCAGGAGAAGTGGCTGGAGAGGCTGGAGAACTTCTCGCACAGGTTCAACCTGACGCCGGCCCAGCTGCAGGAGCTCCTGCGCGAGTACGAGGGCGCCTACGTGGCCGGCATCCGAATCAACAACACGCTGCCCCGGTGGGATTTCCCGGGGGCTTTTTATTTCGTGAGCACCGTGGTCTCCACCATAGGTAAGTGGGAGAAAGCCGCGGAGGGGAGCGCACGGTCGCGCCTCTTCCCTGCCTGCCTCTCCCTTTTCTCTTCCTCCAACGCCAAGAAGGGGCGTCTCTCTCACGCCTTGGGCTACTACTTGCGAGCACTTTTCCAAACCAGAAAACACTGTCATGTACGAGGGGGGGGGGCGAGTAAAAAGCACATGTGCGTTTCACTGTTCAGTGTTGGAAGCTGTGATGGACTGGGTATGCTCTGAAGAACATGCCTGTGTTATTGTCATATCTACATGGAGGATTTTGTGCTTAGAAAAGCATCTCACTTTCATCTCGCTAGGGCAAAGTCAGGCTCACTTTGGGAAGTCCAATTTTAATGCCTCTGCATTGGCAATGCAAGTGAATTTTCCAGTAATTCTTCCTTTCTTCCTTCTTTCTCTCTAGGCTCTGTCCACCTGCTGTATGTTTTGCTTTTGCTTTTTTATAATATTTCCCTGAAGTACTACCAAGCTACTTTATTCCTTTATTAACTGTATGTTAGCAATGACTGGTTTGATCCGTTTTCACTGTTGGTTCTGGTTTTTTGCCTTTGTGCATGAACTTTAGTTCAGCTGCCCAGAGGTGTGAAACCTGTGAAAAAGTTTGGGGGGGTGTTACATGAGAAATGGATTTGTTCAGATGTTTATAACTACATTTTATTTTTGCATTGTATTATTAAGACCATATGTGAATAGGCCCAGGATATAAATCCTCCAAAATATATTTCCCACCCCAAGCATTTGAAAATATTTGTCCTTGATGAGCTATGTTATGATATAACAAGCTTTGACATTAACCGAATTGACAAGTCTCTGTAATAATAGCATTTAGCTGATGAGATTGACTTTTAAAGTATCCCAGCTGTGCAGTTTTCTGCTTTTGACAGTGAGCTCCACAGGTTATTTCATGCACAGGACACATTTTCTTTCATAGCTTGGGTTATTTACAGTCTGGTGTGCGTAAGTGATGTCTTTGAGACATCCCACTTAGGCTGCTGGTGTATTGAGGCTACTTCTCACTCACGACACTGACAGCGCTTTTGCTTTTCCTGCATTTGAGGGGAGATGTGAATGTAAAAAACTACTTAATGGCTGGATTCAGTATGGAAAGTGAATTATACAAACTCCTGTGGGAAAGCCCTGTAAATGGCTATTGGCAACCTGCTATCTGGAGGGGTCCTGTTCAGAATTCTAGCCAGCCAGCCTTGCCCTTTTTCAGGATATTCCATTCTCCCCTCTGCAATCTACTAGCATTCAATATCCACTGAGCATGTTGAGTCCTCACTGAAATATCTCCCCTTTGTTTTCCTTCCTAAAAATGATTTATTTATAGCTTACTTCTGCAAACTTCTGGGTTTCCCTGAGCCAGCTGGTACTTCCCTCTTGTGAATGGATTGTCCCATTTTGGCTGTATAAGGATCTGCACTGGGAGAATGGACTCATGAATTTCATATGAATGGATGGGGATGGGGAATGTGTGGCTGTTCTGGTGTCACTGAACTACTGCTCCCATCATCCCTGGCCATTGGTCCCATGCTAGCTGGTGCTGATGGGAGTCGTAAATAACAACATGGGGTGCTGCTGCTGCTGCTGCTGCTGCTGCTGGGTTTCCCTATCCCTGTTTTGTATAAGATGGATAAACTGTTTCTGACAGCATGCCACTGAACACCAATTGCTACAGCAGGGAGAGGCTGCTTGTGTTCAAGTTCTGCATGTAAGTCCCTAAGAAACATCTTAGGTTGGACCTTTGATCCTGCAGGAATCTAAGAAACTGCTTTATACCATGTTAGACCATTGGGCAGAGGTGTACCTAGGGGTTGGCGAAACCAGCCCCCACCGGGGGTGTAGGCCTGAGGCAGGGTGCAGCAATCACCTATCAGGCATTGGGAGTCCTCCCAAGACACCTGGAGCTCCTTCTCCCTCAGCTCAGGGAATCCGCCAGGATATCCAGCAGAAAAAGCTGCTGGAGGGGACAACGGGACTCACTGGAGTGACTTCTAGGCAGGGAGCACGTTCCTCCTATCCAGGCAACCTTGCCTGCTTCTTTCTTTCAGCGGGCAGGAGGGATGCCAGTATAGCTCTTTGCCAAGGGCACAAGGGACCCTGAGTATGCCTCTGCCATTGGGCCATCTAGCTTATAACTGGGGATACTGACTTGCAGAGGCTCTCCTGGGTATCAGGCTGAGAGCATTTCTAGCTCTTGAGAGCCAGTGTGGTGTAGTGGTTAAGAGTGGTAGACTTGTAATCTGGTGAACCAGGTTCGCTTCCCCGCTCCTCCACCTGCAGCTGCTGGGTGACCTTGGGCCAGTCACACTTCTCTGAAGTCTCTCAGCCCCACTCACCTCACAGAGTGTTTGTTGTGGGGGAGGAAGGGGAAGGAGAATGTTAGCCGCTTTGAGACTCCTTCAGGTAGTGATAAAGTGGGATATCAAATCCAAACTCTTCTTCTCCACCTAGAGATGCTGGGGATTGAACTTTGGAACCTTTTCCATGCAAAGTGTTTGCTCTACCACTGAGCTGCAGCCCTTATGTTCCTAAATGGTGCTGCTATTCAGCTTCACCCATGCAAGAGATGTTGACCAGTGCTTGTAAGGACTCATCAACACTCATATCCCACCATGCTTTTCCGGTTTGTATCAGGGTTCTCTTCACACCCACCCACACCCGGCTACTTTCCTCGTGGAAACCAGCTCTTTAACGCTCTTGGCAATCCTCAGAAACCCGAATTATCGTTTGCTCCGATTCAGCATTAGAGAGTGCATTTTCCTGGGGAAAACGGGGGGCGGAGGAGTGCTTACGCTGGGACTAGGAAACACAGGTCTGAGCATGGAAAGCATGGGCAGAAGCCTAGTGTAGATGAGCCTTTCGTGTCATTCATGGAAATGAACATCAAGAGATGATGTGTCAGTGTAGACAGGACAGCTTCTCAGGAGGTCTGCAGGTGCCACTGAGGTTAAAATAAGAAAACCTGAAGCTTTACTGGTTTTCCAATTGGCAACCAACACACATTCCATCACAAACCTTCTGAGTTTTTGCAGTGAAGGCTAAGCCAGCTTCTTACTCTTCACCCCTTCAGCAATGACTTACACCTTCTTCTGCTGCTTCCAGTGGCTGTTGCTCCCAGTTATCTTAGGGTCTGGAGTGCTATCACAAGCAACTTACACAGTCAAGTGATGGTCCCCAGGGCTGGTAGCAAAGTCATGAACTGGCCCACTCCACAGTTGTTGTTGTTGTTGTTGTTGTTGTTGTTTAAATAGACTATTTCTGCTCTAGAAGACAATTGCAGAATTTGAATTTGCTGCAAAACGAAGAAGACAGCAAGCACACTTACATAAGGTTTTTGGGTTTTTTTAATGCCATGCAGGGACTAATGTATTTGTAATTTGAGACATTTCAATGAAATTGGCCACCAGGCACCTCATTTCCTGTGTAGAATAGTCATCAGTGAATGATGGCATCTGTAGAACACTGCTTTGCAGGGATTCAAACTTAATGCTGAGCCTCTGTGGGTTGCTTTTGATGGTTTGGAATACTTTTTTTGAAGCTGGGTGCTGGGTAGAAATCTCTTTTATGTGGGCTGAGGTATACGTTACATACACATCTGAACCAGGGGACTGGTTTATTCTTTTACTCCAAACCACAAAGTGAGATGCAGATGAGATTTTATAAGCATGGCTTACTAAGGGGACACAAGTGGTGCTGTGGTCTAAACCACTGAGCCTCTTGGGCTTGCTGATTAGAAGGTCGGTGAGCTCCTGTTGCTTTGTCCCAGCTTCTGCCAACCTAGCAGTTCGAAAACACACCAGTGCAAGTAAATAAATAGGTGCTGCTGTGGTGTGAAGGTAAATGGTTTTTCAGTGCGTTCTGGCATTTGTTACAGTGTCCCATTGCACCAGTAGCAGTTTAGTTATGTTGGCCCCACGATTCAGAAAGCTGTCTGCGGGCAAACGCCAGCTCCCTCGGCCTGAAAAGTGAGATGAGCACCACACCCCATAGTTGCCTTTGACTGGTCTTAACAGTCCAGGGGTCCTTTACCTTTACCTTTTTTTACCTGCTATGCCCAAACCAGCCCACTTAATAAGACTACACCATTTAAGTGATTAATAAACCTCTACTTAAAATTTTAAATTAGTTACAAGTCATGGTCTTTAGGCGCATGGTATAGCAATCTTACCTGAAGCTAAATGGGGCCGATATGGATTTATTTGATTTAACATTTGTATTCTGCTTTTCCAACAACAAATGTTGAGCTCACAGTAATCATTGTAGCTTTGAAAACACTACAATATCAAACATATAAGTAAAGCAAACACAACAAATTCATCAAAACAATTAATACAACTGAATGCCTGGATAGGAGACCTTCTGGGAAGCTGATACATGCTGGTTTGAGTTCCCTGGAAGAAAATGGAATATAAATCAAATTGTTCAACCACTTAATGAGAAGTGGTCCCAACAAAATCAATCAGAACACTCTAGAACAGCCTTCCCCATACTGCTGTTTTCAAGATGTTTGGACTGCAACACCTGACACCAGTGGTGTAGCTAGCCACTCAGGTGCCCGGTGTGGCACGCAGCACGTCCTGCAGCCGGGGGCGTGGCGAGCCACCCATGGGGGCATGGCAAGCTGGTCATGGGGGTGGGGCGAGCAAAGGCAGGGCACGCTGCATGGAGCCTCTCTGCAACCTTCCCCATAGCTGTAGGGCAGATGAGGCAGTGGGCAGACTCAAGCCCCGCGCTGCTCCAAAAAGCAATGTGGAGCTTGCAAGCAGCCGGCCACCGCCTCCCCCTCAGGAGAGACGTGTGGCTCTGGCACTCTGCAGGCCCCGCGGTGTGACGCCCAGTACCCCCTGCCTCTCCTAGCTACCAGTGGTGTAGGAAGGGGGTGTGGGGGAGTTATGTTTTCAAAAAAAGTGTCGTGAGCCCAGTTTTTTTTTTTAAAAAAAAAAAAAACGCACACCCCTTCCTACGCCACTGCCTGTCACCCCTTGCGATTGGCCATGCTGGCTGGGGGTGATGGAAGTTGGCGTCCAAAAGTTCTGGAGGAGACACCAGTTTGGGGAATTCTGCTGTAGTACAAATAAGTGTCCCTTATTCCAGTCCTAAATAGGCATAAGTAGGATTTCTTAGGTATGGTTTGCCTTCAGTCTACCACACACTCATGAATCTAAAGCTTGCTTGTTTTTTCTGCCTTTCAACTGATCTTTCTCGGGAATGGCTTACTCACTGGCTTATTTGTAGCGATACGCAGCTATGAGCTGAAAATCAGTAGTGCTGAAGATCTTCAAAAGAGACATGGACTCTATGTTCCCAGTAATAAGTAGTTTTTCAGGAACAGGCTTTCTTAAGACACATTTCTATTAATAATAAAACTCCTTCGTCACTAATACACCTTGATATATGAGGAGGCCATGGCCTCTGGCTGCTTCACAGTTTGTTTAGTTGATAATAGATGAAACAAAGTCATAGATTTGTCAGAATATCCACCTGAAAACCACTGAGCTGCTACTGCTAAGTTTCCAATTAGCCAAGCCCCAAACTGGACTCTCATCATCACCTCATTATGGGCAAGAGTAATTAATTATTATGAAACGTAACTCTTTTAAAGACAAATGCAAGAAATTGTGATAATGAAAACTATCCTCCGTAGTTTATCTAAGTTGGTAAGAACATAAGGAGACATTCTGCTCCCCACAGTGACCAACCAGTTGCCCATGGAAAGCTCATGAACACAACATTTGCCAGCAACCAGTATTCAGAGACATGCTGCCTCTGACATTTACTTTCCACCTTTCCCAATGAGACAAGAACATAAGAATAGGGTGCTGGTCCCGTGGGTTACCCAAGAGGCGAGGTCCAAGTCCGGTCCATGGTCAAAGGTGCAACATGGAGGCAGTCCGTAGTAGCTGAAGCTGGGTGTAGGGCAGGGAGCCAGGGCGGGTCAGGAGCTCTGGCAGAAAAGCAGGACAGGGTTCAGGCAGGAACTAGCAACCAACAATGTTGCTCCCGCAACTTGGGACTGGGGCTGGCTGGCTTTTATATGCCCCGAGGCATAGGGCGGCCCCGATCCTCTGGTGACTCGCCTCTCCTGGCCTGGAGGCGAGCACTCCTCCTGCGGGAACTTAGTTCCCTCCGCCTCTCTGCCCTGAGCCTCTGTAACTCAGGAAAGACTGGAGGGTTACCGGACCCAGAGGCAACCTCAGCTTCCTCTGATGGGGCTGAGAGTGGAGCACCTGCAGGCAATGGGTCCTCCATCACCTCAGGAGCCAGAGCAGGCTCAGCTGATGCCTGCACCTGAGGATCTGGCACAGGTGAGGACCCTTCAGGCTCATGCCCCAACCCCGGCTCAGCTGGTTCTGCAGGGCGGGGGATCCTGTGCAGGCTGGGATCCCTCAGGTTCAGCATCCGAGTCTGAATCACAGGCCATCACAAATAGTACTGCTGGATCAGATCAAAGGCCCATTTAGTCCAGCATTCTGTTCTCACAGGGGCCAACGAGATGCCCATGGTAAGACCACAAGCAGCGCAACACTCACAATTCACAGCCACTGGAGCTCAGAAGCAAATCACCTCAGAAGCAAAGCACACAGCCATCATGACAGTTACTGCTGTTATTGTTGTTATTTATTAATCACCTTCTGCATATGTCTCAAGGTGATATAGAGAAAACAGTTACAAAACAGCTCAAAAAATAACAGAAGCTGAGGTTAAGAACAATATAAAACAAGACATCAGCGGTAGATTCATTTAACTAGGAAAACCATTGAAGGTCACATTCCCCATGAAATTTTTTTCTTCTGTTTTAAGACAAATGTTAAATGAATAGGGCAAAACAGCTGCAAAACCAAGCCTATCTTTGTGTGTGTGTATAGTATTAATGCAGTGGTGCCAAATTGCACCCAACATTGCGGGGGGGGGGTGTCCATCGTGCATCATTCTAAATTAAAACACTTTAAAAGGTAAAGGTAAAGGTACCCCTGCCCGTACGGGCCAGTCTTGACAGACTCTAGGGTTGTGCGCTCATCTCACTCTATAGGCCGGGAGCCAGCGCTGTCCGCAGACACTTCCGGGTCACGTGACCAGCGTGACAAGCTGCATCTGGCGAGCCAGCGCAGCACACGGAAACGCCGTTTACCTTCCTGCTGGTAAGCAGTCCCTATTTATCTACTTGCACCCGGGGGTGCTTTCGAACTGCTAGGTTGGCAGGCGCTGGGACCGAACGACGGGAGCGCACCCCGCCATGGGGATTCGAACCGCCGACCATGCGATCGGCAAGTCCTAGGCGCTGAGGTTTTACCCACAGCGCCACCCGCGTCCCTAAAACACTTTACATTCTATTTATTTTAGTAGCAGAAATTTACACATGTACCTGTTTTGCATGGGTCTTTTGTCTGGATTATGATCCAACTATGCTCCCTATAATAAGGTTCTCTTTTCCTGTCAGATGCCCAAACTAACTTTTTGAACCTGTTGCCTCCCACACATCTGCTTCTGTTTCTATTAATTAACTGTGCGCTTCTGATTTGAAAATACTGGAATAAAGGTATCTGAAAATATATCTGATAGCAAATTTCCACAAGTTTTTCCTCTTGATGTCAAAATGTGTTTCCATGGCTTATCTAACTAGAACAGGAACAAAGGGGAACCACTTCCATTTGCTTTGCACTGTTTAGAAAGATAACAAATTATGATGGGGAATATACAGTTTATGCTGGTATTCTCTACCCCTTCTATTCTCAGTTGGTAAGACCCTGTAGGCAATATAATTCTTAAGTCTTCCTGTCAACTTGCAAAAGTAGTTTAACTCTGTGTAAAGCAGACCGGGACCAGGGCTTCTGAAAACTATAAATATGCATCTGAAATAAATTGTGCAGAAGTGTTGTCTTCTTCAAGTGGCATTCTTTGCTCATGAAAGCCACACATATATAGAGGACTGCAACGATACCCACCTGGGTTCACAAGCAAAGTTGAATCCTCAACTTGAAAGAGCCGTGTGACACAAAGGCCCAAGAACCTTTTATCAACAGACTAATGGAGTTAGGCATTTGTTCTTTCTGCCAGTCTGCATTGCTCTATGTGGGTGAATGACAAAAAATATTTGGACAAAGCTGCTCTTCTCGAATCCCATCATCTATGAACATTGTGCTAAATCATCCTTCAGCAACCTGGTGCCCTCAAATACTGCTTTGGGGGTATTAGCCTGGGCAAATCGGTAGGTGGGATGTGTTTTATATTTTTCTTCTGAGCCATAGAAACACCCTACAGTCTATTTTTGATGCATTTCCCCCTTAGCCAGGCTCAGAGGCTGTAAATACAGTGGTACCTCAGGTTACATATGCTTCAGGTTACATACGCTTCAGGTTACATACGCTTCAGGTTACAGACTCCGCTAACCCAGAAGTAGTGCTTCAGGTTAAGAACTTTGCTTCAGGATGAGAACAGAAATCGTGCTCCAGAGGCGCAGCAGCAGCGGGAGGCCCCATTAGCTAAAGTGGTGCTTCAGGTTAAGAACAGTTTCAGGTTAAGAACGGACCTCTGGAATGAATTAAGTACTTAACCCGAGGTACCACTGTAAATCACATTGGGAGAGGTGGCAAAGTAATATGGGGACTGTTTGTAGCTTTGTAGCAGGGATTGAAAGCCTTTTTAGGGTGGGGCAGCTAACTTCCAGTGTTGAGTGTGGTCATCCACATTCTACACATGAAGGTTTGCACATACACCACAGACACGAGGTTTATTCTAAGCTCCCCTCCGTCCCATGCGCAAGCAGCCAGCACACTCCCCACCCCTCACCCTTTTGTAGTGTCCTGCTGTATGCTAGAATAAGCCCTGCATACAGGACATAGGTAAAGGTAAAGGGACCCCTGACTGTTAAGTCCAGTCACGCACGACTCTGGGGTTGCGGCGCTCATCTCATTTTACTGGCCGAGGGAGCCAGTGTTTGTCCGCAGACAAGCATGACTAAGCTGCTTCTGGCGAACCAGAGCAGCGCATGGAAACACTGTTTACCTTCCCGCTGGAGTGGTACCTATTTATCTACTTGCACTTTGATGTGCTTTTGAACTGCTAGGTTGGCAGGAGCAGGGACCGAGCAATGGGAGCTCACCCTGTCGCGGGGATTCAAACTGTCAACCTTCTGATCGACAAGCCCAGAAAGGTTGAAACAGGTTGGCAGCCACTAGGGAAAGCTTGGCGAACCATATCAGGCCTGCAGGCCAGTGGTTTTCTCATTGTCAGTGGCATGCGGTGATTTTTTTCACGGGAACAGTTAGGGCCAGAGGTGCTAGCTTGCAAGGGCTGTGGTGGGTCAGGTTGATGTTATGCGTGTGATATCCTGATGTCATGCACACGAGCTTCATGTCTCCCTCCCTAAGCTGGGCAGAAGCTTCCCGGGCTTTGTGAAGGAGGTGCCAGGGCTCTGACAGGATGCTGGAGCCCTCCTGCCTCCATCCAAAAGCCGGGTGGGGCGGGCTTTGGGAAGATGGCAGGACGGATCTTGGACCCATTGGAGCCTCACACCTCCCTCCCTAAGCTGGGCAGAAGCTTCCCGGGCTGTGTGAAGGAGGCGCCAGGGGAACATTTAGAGGTCAAACCTAGTCCAGGGGTCAGCAACCTTTTTCAGCTGTGGGCCGGTCCATCGCCCCTCAGACTTTGTGGGGGGCTGGACTATTTTTTTTGGGGGGGGGGAATGAATGAATTCCTATAAATAACCCACAAATAACCCAGAGATGCATTTTAAATAAAAGCACGCATTCTACTCATGTAAAAACACGCTGATTCCTGGACCGTCCGTGGGCTGGATTGAGAAGGCGATTGGGCCGCATCTGGCCCCTGGGCCTTAGTTTGCCTACCCCTGCCTTAGTCCAATGACCACACACCACTGCTCATTGTGTTATGTTGGGTAAATTCATGTGTTCCGGGGGGGGGGGATCTAATATGAGTATGAACTGTGTAGACCAGGGCTGGAGGACCTCCAAGCCTCTCTAGCTGGCTCTGATAATTCTCCTCAGGCTGCTCACCTTCTTCTGACACCACACCTCTCACTGGCTCTGCTTTGCGCCCTGTTTTTGCCTTGCTGGATTGCATCCTTGAGCTCTGATCATTTCTCTTGTTCTCTAGGTGGAACAGAGAGGCGTGTGCGCAGAAACCAGCCTTCTGTAAATTTGTCCATTTTGTTGCTCTGCTTGTGCTTTGTTTTATTAATTCCCAGCTCATCTCAAACACCGCTCCTCCCCCTCCCCTCCCCCAGGAAAAGTTTTTTTCACAAATAAGTAAGGCATTTAGAATTGTTCCTCGATTCAGCACACAGCAATCTTTTGTCTTATGTATCTTTCTCAGGCTCTTCTTACCAAGTTACGTTTCCCAGGCTTGGACTGTGAAATTTCTAACATTGCAGAACATGTGAAGGCCACTTGCTTGATTAATAATAAAATAAAAATGGTGCTTATTTTAAAGAAAAGAAACAAAAATGTTTCTCTGTCCCACTAATGGACCTCCTCTCCCTCCCACACCCAGTTATGCTGGCATCTTGTTAGTTAATGGAACCAAAAAAGCTAAAGAGATATTCAAGATGGCTCCTTGATGAAGCGTGACTCTGGTTGGAAAGACTTATTTAAAAATAAAGTTTTGATGAACTTGTTTAAGCTTAAAGATAAGACAGTGTATTTTATTCTTGTATATGTGCGTGGTTGCTTTTTAATTTCATTATTTATCCTCTGAGCTTTTAGGGTTGGACAGGCTCTGTATTAAACAACACAATAAAAGTTAGCTATTTCCTAGTCATTGCCATTTGCATTTTCATGCTGCTGTTAGAGTTGCTTTTTAACTATCCAGATCCATCCTAATCACAATGGTTCCTAGTCTGTTGCCAAAATGTGACATGTTCTGGTAACAGATCTGGCACCCTAGGACTGAACAATACACTGCATAGATGACTGTTTCCAAATAGTTTGCTCAGTGCATGTTGACCTGGAAAACTAAGCACTGTGACTTCCATTATTTTGCCTAAACCTACAATAACCATCATCTTCCGAGCTGAATGCATGCTGAGTAGCATTCTGCAATCTACGTTGGAGGCTAATATCACATAATGGAATATATACTAATAAGACAACAGTGTTTTGTTTGGACATACATGGTGCCAAGCACCCCCAATTTAATGTTGAGAAAATTGCTTTTGTAATTGAAGGTAATAGCCAAATTTGCTGAGAACATTAGACATGCCGAGTGATTTGGGACACATGTGCACACACAAAGGTACAAGGAGAGGGGGAAATGGCAAGTTAATTATAGTACTGTTGTGTTGCAGTATATATTTTAACTTGGAAACTGTCACCGTCTAATTGTACAGGATTTTGGAAGCGGGGACTTTAGGGGAGTGATACAGGAAACTTGAGATAAGAAACATGGGGAAAGTCTTGGTGGTGTTGCAACACCTAGAACAGTGTTTCACAAATTTGGGTCTCCAGCTGTTTTTGGACTACAACTCCCATCATCCTTAGCTAGCAAGACCAGTGGTCAGGGATGATGGGAATTGTGGTCTGAAAACAGCTGGAGACCGAAGCTTGGGAAACAATGTGCTAGATAGAGCCTCCTTGTGTCACCAGGATCCTGACAAAGTCTGTGGATGCAGCAGAAATACACTGTGGCAGTTTTCGCAGGGCAGGCAAACATTACCTTTGCTCCCACGTCACAACAATAATATCTGAAGCTTCACATTATGATTTGATTTTGTGCTGGTCATTCATTCTGCATCTTGTAATTTTACAGTGTTTTTCCCCCCATTTTTTTTTAATTGATTTTCCACATTTTTCACATGCACAGTTTTTATTGCACAGTGGTACCTTGGTTCTCAGACGTATTCTGTTCTGGAAGACCATTTGAGTTCTGAAACGTTCAAAAATCAAGGCGCAAAGGGTTGTCTGCAAATTTGGTTGAGAAAATTGAAAAACACACAGCGGAATTCGTTTTACTTCTGAGGCACGTTCAGAAAAAGAAGCATTTACTTCTGGGTTTTTGGTGTTCAGGTTCCGAAACATTTGTCAACGGAGACATTTGAGAACTGAAGTACCACTGTATAGCATCACTGTATGTTTTTTATGCATTGACAGTTTGTAAACACTCTTGAAAAATACATAAATGGTAGCGTTCCCACACCTGCAGTCTTCCTGTATCATGACATCTGTGGGTCACCAGATGCTGGATAGCTTCCAGCAGCATGGTCAGTAGTAAGGGTTGTTGGGAGTTGTGGACCAGCAACAGCTGGAGGCCCACAGGCTCCCCAACCCTGTTCCATGTTAATGCTGCTGCTATCATGGGGATTAGTGGGAAATACTGGGTTTTCCCAGCCATTCTAGGCGGCTTCCAACAGAATATTAAAATACAATAGTCTATTAAACATTAAAAGCTTCCCTAAACAGGCCTGCCTTCAGATGTCTTCTAAAAGTCTGGTAGTTGTTTTTCTCTATGACATCTGGTGGGAGGATATTCCACAGGGCGGGTGCCACTACCAAGAAGACCCCCTGCTTGGTTCCCTGTAACTTGGCATCTAACAGTGAGGGAATCGCCAGAAGGCCCTTGGCACTGGACCTCCCTGTCCGGGCAGAATGATGGGGGTGGAGATGCTCCTTCAGGTATACTGGATCGAGGCCATTTAGGGCTTTAAAGGTCAGCACCAACACTTTGAATTGTGCTTGGAAACGTACTGGGAGCCAGTGTAGGTCTTTCAAGACCAGTGTTATGTGGTCTCGGCAGCCACTCCCAGGCACCAGTCTAGCTGCCGCATTCTGGATTAGTTGTAGTTTCCGGGTCACCTTCAAAGGTAGCCCACATAGAGCGCATGGCAGTAGTCCAAGTGAGAGATAACCAGAGCATGTACCAATCTGGTGAGACAGTCCGCGGGCAGGTAGGGTCTCAGCCTGCGTACCAGATGGAGCTGGTAAAGAGCTGCCCTTGACACAGAATTGACCTGCGCCTCCATGGACAGCTGTGAGTACAAAATGACTCCAAGGCTGCGCACTTGGTCCTTCAGGGGCACAGTTGCCCCATTCAGGACAGGGAGTCCTCCACACCTGCCCGCCTCCTGTCTCCCCAAAAGAGTACTTCTGTCTTGTCAGGATTCAACCTCAACGGGCAAGATGCTGGGCTTCTGGCACAACTGATAGTGTAGGAACCAAGGGCAAGTGGCAGCGGCAGCACCACAGAGGTATCATACACAGGTCTTTAGCTAGCAGCATGCCGTGCAGAAGAGGGACGTTCAGTGACCCTAAAGTTTAAAAAAAAACCATACCATCTGCAGAATAGAGACTGCTGTGGGTTAGTTGAACTAGCAGTATGTCTTGGAAGCTCCTCTGAAAACAAATGACAACTAGTCTCTGTTGAAGGCTTTAAGCTGTAAACCAGGACACTTGAACTATCCAGTATAATTACCGATAGACACCATGTTCCAATAAGAAATTTACTTGGAATCAGCAAAATGGAAAGATTTTCTAAGGAGTGCTTGCACTCTTCATTCCCCCCCCCCCCGAGCTGTATTTCTGATAAAATTATGTTATTTTAGAACTCTTCTTCTTTTTGTAGTCTTCTGTTCTTGGAACAAAGAGTGCCATTGTTACGTTCTTCACACCTTCTATGGTGGTACTATCTTATATAAGGACTCTCTGATCTTGTAACAGTCTATAACCTCTCCTTTTTTTCTTTTTCTTTTTTAGAATGTGCTAACGTAACTTTGCCAGTATGCTTTATTTTATTAGTAAAGAGAAGTCTTGTTACCTAGGGTTGGTGCATGTGTTTCATTTTGTTCTGTCTTTATCCCTTTTCCAGAATAACTCTTCAAATGAGATTGGGTTTTTTCCCTCCCAAGAGCTGAAGAGCATCACAGTAGCTACAGCTGTAATCTTCCTGATTTCCTAAACACATCCATTAGAAAATATGCAGGTATTAATCCTATAGCAAATAATGACTTTAATTAAACCCCCATGAATTCTTCAAGGGGAAGACTCTTAATCTGTCATTTGGACCAGAGTAATCATGGGATTATGTGGAATATTAAAAATGATTGGAATTGAATTTTATGAGGATTAAAGTTTTCGTGAAACACTGACAGTGGTTTGAATTATTCCTTGACAATGTGCTTCTTATGCCCATTTTATTGGCATGTTTTGGGTATCAGGTGGCCAGGAGCAAAAGAGAGCAGGGCTCCTGCATGTTTAATAGTTATGTAGAAGAAGGAATTTCAACCGTTGTAGTGTGGGAATGTTCAGGGTGGCAGGAGAGGATATATTATTTACAGTGGTGCCTCGCAAGACGAAATTAATCCGTTCCGTGAGGCTCTTCGTATAGCGGTTTTTTCGTCTTGCGAAGCAAGCCCATTGACAGCTTAGCGGATTAGCACTATTAGCGGTTTAGCGGCTTTTAGCGATCAGCTGTTAAGCGGCTTATCAGCGGACGACATTTTCGTCTTGCGAAGCAAGCCCATAGGGAAATTCGTTTTGCGAAGCGCCTCCAAAACGGAAAACCCTTTCGTCTAGCGGGTTTTCCGTCTTGCGAGGCGTTCGTCTTGCGGGGCACCACTGTATTAATATGCTTCCTAACTTGCGCTAGCAAGTTCCTTCATGTAGCAGAGTTACATTCCCCTTTCTTACATGCACAGCAGATAGCTTGTTGCAGGCTCATGTAAGCCTTCTCACTATTATACACTTCAGTCTGTTTCAAATCGAATTGGTACATTCCTGGTAAATTCCCTTTAATCCCTCTTAAAAGAATAAAGACCTGACAATCTTATTTAAAGTCAAGAAAAGAAGTTTACTCACATCAGTTCACAGCTGAATTCCTGAAGGCAGACTTCGTTACAAATAGGTACATGTGGATCTACCCCATATGGGGAAATAATCCCAGTGCTTCTGCTAGCTGAGAGCTAGCAGAGCATTCCTAGCTAGAAAGCTGGTCCAACGAAGAAGGAAGTGGTTCCGCCAACCTTCCAGTATGGATTTTGGGAGTGTGCTTGGTCTCATGGGGGGGGGGGGGAGAGGATGGGGCGGGGAGTTCCATTGCACAATAATAAAACCTTCCACTAATGGAACACAGGCCTTGGATGCCACCTGTTCTGCTGTCCTTTAGCCTATTGCCGGAGTGTGATCTTGTACACTTAAGTACTGAGCTTCAAAATCCTTCAAGGAGCATGACTAGTATCCATGCTAAGTGCTTCCATAATAGAGTGGCTTTTGGGTAAGGGGGTATATTTTGAGTTATCATTTGTTCTTGGGAGGGATGAAGAAGGGATGTCATCAGACCTGTCCCTTTAAATGTCTCTGGTTTGGATTTTACCCATCCATAAAGAATTTTTACTCAGCTTTTACAAAATAGATTTTTTTAAAAGGTGCCCCATGATATTCTTGTAAAGAATATCAAAGAATATTCTTGTAAAGAATATCAAGAATGTTCTTGTAAAGAATATCACAAGGTGCCCCATGATATTCTTGTAAAGAAGCTGGTAAAATGTGGACTTGACTATGCTACCACTCAGTGGATTTGTAACTGGCTGGCTGACCGAACCCAAAGGGTGCTCATCAATGGTTCCTCTTCATCCTGGAGAAGAGTGACTAGTGGGGTGCCACAGGGTTCTGTCTTGGGCCTGGTCTTATTCAACATCTTTGTCAACGACTTGGATGATGGACTCAAGGGCATCCTGATCAAATTTGCAGATGACACCAAACTGGGAGGGGTGGCTAACACCCCAGAGGACAGGATCACACTTCAAAACGACCTTGACAGATTAGAGAACTGGGCCAAAACAAACAAGATGAATTTTAACATGGAGAAATGTAAAGTATTGCACTTGGGCAAAAAAAAATGAGAGGCACAAATACAAGATGGGTGACACCTGGCTTGAGAGCAGTACATGTGAAAAGGATCTAGGAGTCTTGGTTGACCACAAACTTGACATGAGCCAACAGTGTGACGCGGCAGCTAAAAAAGCCAATGCAATTCTGGGCTGCATCAATAGGAGTATAGCATCTAGATCAAGGGAAGTAATAGTGCCACTGTATTCTGCTCTGGTCAGACCTCACCTGGAGTACTGTGTCCAGTTCTGGGCACCACAGTTCAAGAAGGACACTGACAAACTGGAACGTGTCCAGAGGAGGGCAACCATAATGGTCAAAGGCCTGGAAACGATGCCTTATGAGGAACGGCTAAGGGAGCTGGGCATGTTTAGCCTGGAGAAGATTAGGTTAAGGGGTGATATGATAGCCATGTTCAAATATATAAAAGGATGTCACATAGAGGAGGGGGAAAGGTTGTTTTCTGCTGCTCCAGAGAAGCGGACACGGAGCAATGGTTCCAAACTACAAGAAAGAAGATTCCACCTAAACATTAGGAAGAACTTCCTGACAGTAAGAGCTGTTCGACAGTGGAATTTGCTGCCAAGGAGTGTGGTGGAGTCTCCTTCTTTGGAGGTCTTTAAGTAGAGGCTTGACAACCATATGTCAGGAGTGCTCTGGTGGTGTTTCCTGTTTGGCAGGGGGTTGGACTCGATGGCCCTTGTGGTCTCTTCCAATTCTATGATTCTATGATTCTATGATTCTAATTATTGTTGTGAAATCAACTTCACTGGATGATGCTTCCTATGGAAAGGATTAGGGTGGGTTCCTCTCAAACCTTTGCCTCCTCTCCCGGGGAAGGAGTGATCTACTCACCAGACTGACAGGCAGAGTAGACAACTAACTTCTCAGTTCCTGAGCAAACTGCTAAACTGGAACCACATCAAAATGCTGCCACTCTGCAGAGAACATGAAGGAAAAAATGGGAATAGGTGAAGGAAGGTAAGAGTTACAAAAAGAACTTGCCCTTTTAAGAAAAGGTAGAAAGTCCCAATTAAGGAGCAAGAGCATAAAGGAGGCCCAGCAATATTTGAGATAGCGGCAGAAACCATAGCCCCACCCGCAGCCCCAGTATTGTCAGTAGGAAGGAGAGGTGAGCAAAATGTCCTCTTATCGGCATCTTCAAACAGACATTCACTGTAAGACAAATATCTGTTTTTGCCAGATGCTGCTGCTGGAGGACTTGCCTAACAGGGCTACATCAGAGCAGAATCCAATGTTAGTGAGCTAAAATAACCTATAAGCTTCCTCTCGGCTCTCTTGCATTTCCCCTCAGCATCAGTCTCCACAGAAGCTTCTGGTTCTACTGTAACCATGGATTTGAAATAATTGCCTGGAGATGCTTAAAACTAGATTTTCTTCATTCTGACGTCCATCTAAATGACGAATAAAGGAAAAAAGGAGAACTTTACTTGGTTCAGTGGAAAACTCAATGCCTTTGCAGTAAGCTTTACTTAACTCAAGTTTCGTTTTATGCATTTTAGATGTATGTTTGGGTTTTTTTGCATGGCCCAGAACAATCATACTCAGTAGGAAATTGCCATCACATCCTATAGATGCAATAAACACTGAACAGGGCTGTGGTTGTGACAAAATAAAGTATTTTTTAATTTTAATTTTTAGATCCTGCTTTATATCAAAGCAGTTCAGTGTGTAAAAATCCATTAAAATCAATAAAAAGCAACAATCAAAACATCCACAGAGACACAATGTGTAATTCCAGCAACGATAGCAATCACAACAGCCAGAATTACTGTGAGTAGTATTATTATTTATTTCATTTATGAAAAGCAAATTTCACAATACAAAAAAAAAACACCACTAATATAAAACACCTGTATATATAGAAACACAACTGTTCCACGTCCCTCACATTCAGAAAGGCAATTGCTTTTTCTCTCTCACACACAGACAAACAAATTTACAGTAAGAGAGAAAGAGACTTTTGCTTTTAGGCTCCTCGCCTCCGCATTCTGAGGGCCAAACTTAGTATGATATGAAATCTCAGAAGCATGGCAGGATTTTAAAGAATGATAGTAGGCAGGAATGGGGGTGGGATTCACATCTATTATTCTCATTGTTCCTAAGGGGGAAGGCTCCCATTTGCAATTTCTGTGTCCGAGAAATGAAGCCCAGGCTGTGCAGATGCAGGTGTCGGGCTCCTCAGATATGAGAAGGCTTTATCTTCATTGTTTGGCTCACCCAGAGCCGGAATGAGATGCCGCTCTTATTCCCTCTGGCACCACTGGGTCCACTTCTTCAATTTATCCCATCAAAGTGAATGGTGGATTTTTGCCCTTGTGGGGGGAAATGGGCTACACATGGAAGTTTTGTTATGTGGAGCAAAACTTGGTCTTCCATATCTGATGTGAGTTGGCAAGGATTCTGCTGGGGTGGGGGGAAGTTCTGCCCACAGAGACAGATCGTCCCCATCTTTGTAGTATACAAGACCTTTCTCTAGCAAACTCCCTTTCTCTCACATGCATACGTGTGCGCACATATGCCAGCCATCCTATGAACTGGCACCATGCAGATATCAAAATGCAAACCACCCGGCACCAGGTTCCTTTTGTTTTGAATGTTTTCCCTTCTCTCCATATGCATCCATTTTGCTTGCTTGGCTTATCAACTTGAAGGCAACAACTGGAACAAGAGCTTTAGTAACAATCACACAAAACAACCCAGAGCAACTCTGGTCACATTCAAGGACCCTCCTCCAGGGAGACAGTGACTCAGCTGCATGTCTTTGGCTGTTCTGACCCTGAGGTGATTTCATTGTCAGGGAGAACACATTTTCTGTAGCATCCTCCTTGCACTTCATCATCTCAGCCCAGAGCCCAAGTGTTTTATTGGCACAAATCTCATTGAAGATACATGGCTTTGGCTCACTTACACATCTTGGGTTTTGGGGCAAATGACGGTCATGTTTTGTACACTTTGGGGCCCAAAACAGGCAAGCAACACATGGTGACTAGACACAGACTTCTGTTCATTCATCAGCATCCTAGAATGTAGAACAATTTGTTCTAAGAACTTGGCCTTGGATGCAGAGCCTATCTCAATAGCAAGTGTTTCTTCTTCAAATGTAGCACAAAAGAGCCTGAAATAGACATAGAACAAAACTGTGCGGCACAGTTCTCAACAGGATCAATGCTTTTGCTGCTGTAACTCTTCACTGCATGGGAGTACGTAACTAATGCAGAACCCTCGCGACTCTGTCTACTTTGCCAATGCTAGTAGGTCTGAGATCTGGACCCAGTGAAACTTGTATATTGCCTTTCCACCTAGGGGTCCATAAGGGGGCTTTGTTCCTGGATGACTCTTCCAGCAGAGTCCCAGTAAGATTACAAGATGCATCAATAAAGATGAGCGCCATTCAACACATTATGCAAAGTTAAACCTGGCTTTGCCATCCAGTGTGCACACTCAGGAGGTAGCTGCAGCCAATCACGATGTGTGTGTATGCAAATGTCTCTTTGCGACATTCAGATGTCACATTTTTAGGTGCATACCTAAAATAAAATCTCTAAAAGTAGAGTGTATGCAGTAAGGTAAAGGTAAAGGTACCCCTGCCCGTACTGGCCAGTCTTGACAGATTCTGGGGTTGTGCGCCCATCTCACTTAAGAGGCCAGGGGCCAGCGCTGTCCGGAGACACTTCCGGGTCACGTGGCCAGCGTGACATCGCTGCTCTGGCGAGCCAGAGCCGCACACGGAAACGCCGTTTACCTTCCCGCTGGTAAGCGGTCCCTATTTATCTACTTGCACCCGGAGGTGCTATCGAACTGCTAGGTTGGCAGGCGCTGGGACCAAGCAGCGGGAGCGCACCCCGCCGCAGGGATTCGAACCGCCGACCTTTCAATCGGCAAGTCCTAGGCGCTGAGGCTTTAACCCACAGCGCCACCTGCATCCCTCTAGAGTGTATGCAGTAGCGCTAAATTAACTTGACCTGATGGCTTTAAGAGTGCATATCAAGGATGGGGAATGAGTGACCCTCCAGAGGAAGTTGGATTCCAATGCCCATGGGCCCAAGCTACCATGGCCAATGTTCAAGGATGATGGGAATTGTAGTACAACAACATCTGGAGGGCCACAGGTACTGTATCCTTGGCATATAGACATACATACCTTACTTGCCTGGGACGCAGGTGGCGCTGTGGGTTAAACCACAGAGCCTAGGAATTGTCGATCAGAAGGTTGGCAGTTTGAATCCCCGCGACGGGGTGAGCTCCTGTTGCTCGATCCCTGCTCCTGCAACCTAGCAGTTCGAAAGTACATCAAAGTGCAAGTAGATAAATAGGTACTGCTCCGGCAGGAAGGTAAACGGTGTTTCCGTGTGCTGCTCTGATTTTGCCAGAAGCGGCTTAGTCATGCTGGCCACCTGACCTGGAAGCTGTACGCCGGCTCCCTCGGCCAATAATGCGAGATGAGTGCCGCTACCCCAGAGTCGGTCATGACTGGACCTAATGGTCAGGGGTCCCTTTACCTTTACCTTACCTTACTTGTCTATCTGAATACTAGGATTGCCATGAGATGCCTCTCTTATTTCAAAGGGTTCTCCTTAGTGTCAGGTTTTCTTTGAAAAATGGCAATTCAGGTTAGAAGTGTCTATCTCTAGCCAATTAATAACAAAAAAAATGGTGAAGAATGACAGCCCAAATCTTTTAAAGACTAAATGGTTGCCCTGATTAATGGTATTCCAAATTACTTGTTTACTCCGCATTCGTCCTGCTTTGCTTGCAAAAAGCATACAGTGGTACCTCGGGTTACAAACACTTCAGGTTACAAACTCTGATAACCTGGAAGTAGTACCTCAGGTTGAAAACTTTGCCCCAGGATGAGAACAGAAATCACACACCGGCGGCAGCGGGAGGCCCCATTAGTTAAAGTGGTACCTCAGGTTAAGAATGGTTTTGGGTTAAGAAGGGACCTCCGGAACGAATTAAGTTTATAACCCGCAGTACCACTGTACATAGTTTAGAATCACCATGTCCAATCTTCCATTTGTTCCAGTTTGTTTATGGGGCAATTTTACAACCGTCAGGGTTCATTCTGCATTTGGTCTGATTCGTTTTTATGGTATTTGTCCATCTTCCTGCTAGTTGTTTGCTCATCCCACACTTCGAGAGGGAAGGCAGGATATAAATTCAATAAATAACAAAGAATAATAATTCTGTTTCACTTGTACTACATTTTCTCGGATGCCTCCTCTCAGGAACACGCTAATATCACCTCATTATTTTCCATGAATGAATCCTTGCAACTTTCTGGTTAGAAATTGCTGCTCTGAAAAGGTCAACCAGCGCTTTATTTCTGCACCCAGAGACTTCTTCCATTTCTAGCTCAAAGTTAACAGCTAATTATTACTAGTGCTGAAGACACAGAGGAGGAGCAGAATGCCTCATCTTTGGTGCACAGGAGAGGGTGCTCCCCTGGCCCCCATAAAATGGGATAATTGTTATTGCAAAGGCAAAAGAATTGTAAGAGACGAGAACCTACTCACTCCATCCACCCCTCCATTGATGAGATTTCACACTTCTAATTTTACTTTAAAACCTGTTTGAAAGATATTGCTGTTATGAGGTTCTCCTTGGTCGATGGAACTGCTGTGTTTTTAATCTCTGCAGCATTTCACATGAGCCCAAGGCTGGGCTGGTAATGCTGCCATACTCCTCACAAAAGCACCACAGGAATCACCAGGAGCTTCAAAGAGCTGGGTGATAACTGTCATACTATGTGCAAATTAGTGCTGAAAAACCAGTCCTGAGGTGGTTCCAGGACCATGCCAGTCCTTAGTCAGCCAGCCACTTTCAACTGGTGTTTGATTAGCTCTGAGTAGGTGTTTTCATGGGGAAACAGGGCAGTGTATGAGACCTCTGGACATAGCAAAATAAGGCCAAGACATACTTGTCTGGCTGCTGTATTTTCCCAGGAGAAGGTAAGCACAACGCCATGGCTGTCCTTCCTGCCTGGCAACCTGCCCTGCAGGATCCCTATGTCACCAGAAATGTAGCTAGATTTTGTGCAATAGCCATAAGTCAAAGGAAGCAAAAGATTATACAGCTCCACAAACAGTTATAAATTGACACAGATCACAGTCAAATTCTTCTATTTTTTTTTAAAAAAATAACCTTTAATGTAGTTTATATTTCCTTGACTACGCATTTTAAATCTATTTAATGAGTATATTGATTGTCAGTGCTATTTTTATAGAAAAAGAGGTGCCGGAACTCACTATGAACACCTCCCTCATTTGCTTTGAATGGTACCCACCGGAGAGGTGCCGGAACTGAGCTTCTGTGAGTTCTCCCTGAAAAAAGGCCCTGTTGATTTTTAAATTCCACTTTGACCATTTTAATGTTTGTGTAAAAATTATGCTGAAAGCCTGGTTTTACTATGCTGGCTGTTTAGCTGTAATAATAATAAACATTCATTCATGCCCTGCAGGATCCATGCCTCCACTGAGCAAAGACATCAATTCTGTTGGGTGCAGCTGCTTTGCAATCGGCTTTCCTTGAAAAGCAGTGCCACACAGGCTTGGATGTGATTCTGCACAGTGCCAGTTGCTGCTCTTTAACAAACAATTGGCTTCCCTCACATGCAGAAAAGCCACTTACTTGGGAGCAGTGACTGGTGCTGCGCAGGATTGGTTCCTTCTACTGAGAAGTACTGCCAGTGCTCAACCCCTCCAACCTTTTTAAAAAACCTTATTTTAAAATAGGATTTTAAAACCCATTAAAAATCCTTAGCCCTACGTCCGAATTATTTTGGGGACAGATCTAGGTTTGGGTGGTAGCTTCCGGGGCAGAACAGGCTGAATTGGCCTGGTGTGGGAGCCACAGAGAAGATCTAGGGGTCTGCACGCAGCCCGAATGAGAAGGGAGAACAACAAAGGCAAGACAGGCGACAGAGGACAAAAAGTGCAAGAATGTTAGAAAAAAAATAATAAAAATTTGCTGCTGCTGCTGCTGTTTACAAAAGAAGGTTAGGAGGAAAGACAGGCAGCAGCAGGTGACAAGGGAAGGAAGGGATGAAATTCAAAGAAAGTGAGAGAAGAGATAGAAAATCAGGGAGAGTTGAATCCATTAGGATGCCGTGGATGCTTTTTGGGGTAAAAATAAATAAGAAATGCAAACATAATAGTGATGATGACTTGTTCAACATCCAAGACAGCCTTCACTGAAGAGAAAAACCTTGGAAAGCAAAGAGAGGACCCAGCTACTAAAAGGGAATGAAATGTACTAGGAATAAAACAGAGATCCAGAAGCAGATTCAGCCACCCTGACCTTCTCTCCCTCCCCTCCCTCCAGCTTACTATTGTGATAAAGGTAAAGGTAAAGGGACCCCTGACCATTAGGTCCAGTCGTGGCCGACTCTGTGGTTGCGGCGCTCATCTCGCTTTACTGGCAGAGGGAGCCGGCGTACAGCTTCCGGGTCATGTGGCCAGCATGACTAAGCCGCTTCTGGCGAACCAGAGCAGCACACGGAAACGCCGTTTACCTTCCCGCCGGAGTGGTACCTATTTATCTACTTGCACTTTGACGTGCTTTCGAACTACTAGGTTGGCAGGAGCAGGGACCGAACAACGGGAGCTCACCCCGTTGCAGGGATTCGAACCGCTGACCTTCTGATCGGCAAGTCCTAGGCTCTGGTTTAACCCACAGCGCCACCCGCGTCCCTACTACTGTGATAGTTGTTCCTAAAGGAAAAGTGTGCCACATTCTCAGAAAATAGAACAGGGGTGCAAAAGACACAACATCCTGTTAGGGAATTGGGCGCGCTTCCCTTTTCTGCATTATTTGTTTTACTGCTCCTGTCTCCCACCAGCCAGCCTCCACACACCAGTAAGGAGGAGTGGATGTGGCATTGAAGAACAAGGGGCCCTGTGTTCCTAGGATTCTCAGACTGTGTGTCCATCTAGCTTGGTATGGTCTTCTCTAAATGGCAGCAGTGCCTTGGGTTGTGGGCTGTCCCATCATCTGAACGTCTAGTTCATGACTTTTAAGCAGAGGCTGGATGGCCACCTGTAGTAGTGACAGAAGCATATAAAATCATGCATGGAGGAAGTGGGCACAGGAAGGTTTCACGTAGGGTTGCCATACGTCCTCTTTTTCCAGGATATGTCCTCTTTTTCCAGGATATGTAAAATGAGAGTAGTCAAAGTGACCCATTATTAAAAGTAGAAGTCAGCAAATGTGTCCCTTTTTTCCAAACTATGGCAACCCTACCAAACACTAGAACTCCTATGAAATAATAATCTCATTTTATGGATATGCATTTGATATTGTAACTAAGTTACATTTGATTTCAAAATAACAACAACACTAGAACTCCTGAATATCCAATGAAGCTGGATGTGGAAACAAAAAGAAAACATTTCACGCTTCACCTAGTTAAACTACAGAACTCACTCCCACAGAAGGAAGTAATGGTGACCAACTTGGATGGTTTTAAGAGAATGTTAGACGGATTCATGGAGGGATAAGGCTTTCAGTGACTACTAAGCATGCTGGCTATGTTCTACGTCCAATGGTGGAAGTAGTAAACTTCTGAATAGCAGTTGCAGGAGGGGAGAGTGCTGTTGCACTCAGATCCTGCTTGTGGTATTCCCATGGGTATCTGATCAGCCTCTGTGAGAATAGGTGTGGCGATTGCCCTCCTAGGTGTGTGACATCATACTGGGTTCATAAGGAAAGGGTTAACTAATTGTAAAATGACTAACCAATGGGAACCCAAGGGGCGGCGTTAACGGTGTATAAGGTTTAAGCACAGAGGGTTTTTTGTGGGAGTTAGGAGTTGGAGTGGCTGAGAAGACAGTCTGGAGTTAGACGAGAGAGGGAAGATAAGTCTGTGGGTTGGGCTAGTCTAGTGTGAGAGAGTGAGAGAATTTGTTAAGAGGAGTTAGTCAAACAGTTGAGATAATCAGTCAGAAGGTATTAGGAAGGTATAGGCCGGTAAATAAACTAAAGTTAAGATACTGACAGGAATATTACCTGAGAAACCATAAACTTGTCAATGGTTGTAAAATAAACTTTTTTTTTTGTTTTTTTGTTCACTTTTAACAACTGACTGGACTCAGTGTTTTACCAGAGAGTAACTGGTTGGTGGCAGCGGGGAAGCGATCACAGTGGTGGCACAGGGATCAATAGACCGTTAAACATCCAGGGATCCTGTGTGATCGCCACAATAGATGGGCCATTGGTCTGATCCAGCAGAGCTCTTATATTCTTATGTACAGTAGTCCAACAGTGTGACTCTACGTGTGATATGACTTAAAAGTTTCTTGGTGTAGAACATATTTCTTGCACTACATTGATGCCTATTGGTTATAGCCCTGCTTAATTGCTTTCATTAATCAATTAACAAGGCAGGTCTAGAGATATGCCTGTGTTTTCTTTTCGGACAGAATTTTGCTTACGGCTCTAAATTTCCGCCCCTCTTGGTTCGATACACCCTTGATTTCTCTCTTCATTTTGATAGAACGGAACTTCTAAAAGAGAAATGTCGCATTCAGCATTTCATTAGAACTATTTGGCTTATTTATTCCTGCACCGGGGGACTTGAAGTAAGTGCATTTGCAATGCTGTTGGGCAAAGAGAAGGAAAACCAATTTGAGGTTCCCATTGGAGACAAAGTGGAAATGAAATACAGGGAGGAATTCAACACCGCATAGGGCGATTGCTCCATCACAGCTAGAATTTCAGCCTGCCAGACCAAAAGATTTCACCTCTTCTCCTCCTGTGTGTTGGGGGGCCAATTGCAGGGAGCCCACAGGGAAAATTTGAGGTAGCTTCAAAAGCCAGACATTAATTGAAACAGTGTATGTTTCTTACACTGAGTGTAAGTGATACACCCTTGGCACCCTGAGTGACAGTGATACAGTTGTATTGGAAGGGAAGGTTGACATCAGTTCACCCTTGTGAACCTCTCCTGGTACCTTGAGAGGACATGTACAAAAAGGGGAGGACGTATTATCCATATATTCTTACAGAAAGCCAGCCAACGGCATAATGCCACTCTAGATCAGCAGTGGGGAACCTGCACTACAGCTCCCATCATCCTTGCTGGCTGGGGCTGATGGGAGTTGGAGTCCAACAACATCTGGAGGCCACAGGCTCCCCACCACTGTTCTAGATCAGCATTTTGAGACAGGGCAATTATCGTACAGCCCTGTTTTCTTTGGGCTCATGCGGGTGGCGCTGTGGGCGCTTTAATGCATCATAAGGGAGCTGTTTCCAGAGGAAGAACTGGGGTTAGGTGGGGTAGAAGACCCTGTTGTTGGCCAGCAGGTACTGGGTTTTTCCACCTGCCTTGCCCCATCCTCCAGCCCTAGAAGCCTTCAGAAGGGAGCTTTTGCTGCACCAGGTTTTTAAAAATTTTATTTAGCTGTTGTTTTGTTAACATTGTTTTATAGATTGCAATTGTTTCACTGATGATTCGTTGATTATTCTATATGAATAAAGCTGTGTTTGTGATGTTCTAGTATGTTCTATCATGCTATATTGACATTTATTGTTTTGTAAGCCGCTTTGGAATTCATTTGAATTTAAAGAGGCGTAGAAATATAATCAATCAATCCATCATGACATGAAGATTTCTCAACCCTTTGAGCGTCAGTAACCAAGTCTGTGATTTGTAACCAGGAACTGCTAGACAGGCCACACCACTTGGCCCCTGATGTCTGTCATCTAGGTTTACATTACAGCACTCGGCTGAAGGCAGGCGGGTGCCTAGGGACAGCTTGGCACTTCTCATCTGTCAGCCATTTCTCACTAACCACCATTCCCTTTTATTTAGCTTGCAGGAAAATACAGTTTTGCTTCTCTCCCCTTGTTCCTCTGAATATGCACAGATTTAAACATTGGCCTGTTTGATAGTGTTTCCTCAATTCTTCCTTTGCTGTAAAATTTCAGTTTGTTTGTCTAATTATTCTTTTGGTTGCAACAACTAGGGAGTTTTTTGGGGGGGAGTTGGTGGAGCAAGTGGGTGGAATCCTTTTATACCATCCTTCCTTCTGATTTGTTCAATGAAATGTGTTTGAAGTACACAAGTGTTGAGGATCTGGCTGCTGGATCCACTGTATTATTTATTATTATTATTATTATTATTATTATTATTATTATTATTATTATTTGAATTTATATGCAGCCCTATACCTGGAAGTCTCAGGGCAGTTTCCAGAAGGCTCAGGGAAGTTGTAGTCCCCAGGTAAAAAAATGGTAAGGTAAAAAGGTAAGGTAAGGGATGCAGGTAGTGCTGTGGTCTGAACCACCGAGCCTCTTGAGCTTGCTGATCAGAAGGTCAACGGTTCAAATCCGTGCAATGGAGTGAGCTCCCATTGCTCTGTCCCAGCTTCTGCCAACCTAGCGGTTCGAAAGCATACCAATTCAAATAGATAAATAGATACCACTGTGGCAGGAAGGTAAACAGCATTTTTGTATGCTCTGGCTTACGTCACGGTGTTCCATTGAGCCAGAAGCTGTTTAGTCGTGCTGGCCACATGACCCGGAAAGCTGCCTCTGGACCAAAGCTGGCTCCCTCAGCCTGAAAGCAAGATGAGCGTCACAACCCCACAGTCGCCTTTGACTGGACTTAACCATCCAGGGGTCCTTTACCTCTACCTAATCCCCAGAGCTCACCTGAGGCACACTAGATCGCACCTTCTGCCCGAATATGAACCAGAAATGGATGAATAAATGCTTCCTGGAATGACCTTATAAGAAAAGGCTCCAGAAGCTTTCCCAGCAACAGCACAGATGTATTGAAAATAGAGCTACTCAGGAAACACCAGCAATTTTACCACCCAAAATCATTAGGGGGAGGGGTTGCACTATTGGCCGCAGGATGTTGGTGACCCTCAGACACAGCACCCTCAGTGTGCCCCCCTAATCTAGCAAGGTGTGGGAAATGCAAACTGAGAATTCTCACAGGCTGCATCTGATTTTGGACTCCCTGTGGAAAGTGGAAATGTTAGGGCAGTTTTAGGATCCTGGCAAATGCTACCCTCTGGAGGTGGCCCTGGGCAGTTGCCACTGATTCAAGTGTGTTGTGGGTCCAGGGAATGATTTAGATAGGTCAAGAAGCTTCTCATATGCAGATACAGTGGTGCAGTCAGCAGGAAGGGAGAGAATTTTTCTATGCATAACAAAATTAGGAGCATCTTTCATTTAACTAGGCAATAGGCTAAGTTGGTGGAATGACTGAATCAGTGAGAGAGAGAATACATTGGGTGTTAAGAAGTTTGAATAGAAATCTAGAGTGGCTCTGTCAAGGAGTGTTGGAAAGTTTTGATTTAATAATATCTGAATAGACAATATAGACATTTGCTGCTAGTCTGGAGACTGGTTTATATCAGGGATAGCGAACTTTTTGCCTTCCAGATGTTGTACTCCCAACTCCTTTCAGCCCATCCACTATGGCCAACAGTCAGGGCTGGTGAGAGGGCCACAATCTCGTTGCACACAATACACAATTCAGAATATTTCTATGTCTTATGAAGCTTATTTCTGGTCATAAGAGGCTCAATAGAAATGCAACAGTGATAGCTAAACAAGGCATGTACATTCTCAGCTTTTCTTGAAACGGTTTGCTTGCTATATTTTTGAAGTTTTTCACAAAGGTAATTTGGTGCCATATGGATAAAGTGCGATAACAGCCACATGTCCAATTTCTAGTTATAGGATTTACAGAACTATTATGCTTTTCTCATAGAATAAATTGTACTTATGGAGTCTGTATAATTCTTCTTCGGGTTTCTTTTAATTAAGATTCCATATGCTGCCAAATAAATTAAGATGATTCCTCTGAGAGTTGTTGTAATGATGTAGGTTTTTAAAGCAAATTAACTTTTCTTTGCAGCATTTTGCAACCGTGCTATTGGCGCGTTCTGCCTGTGCATGAAATGGAATGAGAATTCAGCTGATTCCACTACAATTTCTGTTGTGCACAGGCAGAAAAGCAGCACATGCAGGAGAGCATTTCACTGCAGATTTTTAAATGTTAACATGGTGAGTAAATATGCAGTGTCCCAGATAGTGCCCTCAGTCAGATGGGGTTACAGAACAAGTGGGAGGGACGGTCTCTACTCAAGAGCTTCAGTTCCAGAAATACAAGGCAAAGTTCTATTTGCAGAGCAAATTTATTTATTTATTTATGTTTTTTAGTCGTTTAGTGGTGTCTGACTCTTCATGACCCCATGGACCAGAGCACGCCAGGCACTCCTGTCTTTCACTGCCTCCCACAGTTTGGTCAGACTCATGTTAGTAGCTTCGAGAACACCGTCCAACCATCTCGTCCTCTGTCGTCCCCTTCTCCTTGTGCCCTCAATCTTTCCCAACATCAGGCTGTTTTCCAGGGAGTCTTCTCTTCTCATGAGGTGGCCAAAGTATTGGAGCCTCAGCTTCAGGATCTGTCCTTCCAGTGAGCACTCAGGGTTGATTTCCTTAAGAATGGATCGGTTTGATCTTCTTGCAGTCCATGGGACTCTCAAGAGTCTCCTCCACCACCATAATTCAAAAGCATCAATTCTTCGGCGATCAGCCTTCTTTATGGTTCAGCTCTCACTTCCATAAATCACTACTGGGAAAACCGTAGCTTTAGCTATACGGACCTTTGTCAGCAAGGTGATGACTCTGCTTTTTAAGATGCTGTCTAGGTTTGTCATTGCTTTTCTCCCAAGAAGCAGGCGGCTCTTAATTTCATGACTGCTGTCACCATCTGCAGTGATCATGGAGCCCAAGAAAGTAAAATTTCTCACTGCCTCCATTTCTTCCCCTTCTATTTGCCAGGAGGTGATGGGACCAGTGGCCATGATCTTAGTTTTTTGATGTTGAGGTTCAGATCATATTTTGTGCTCTCCTCTTCCACCCTCATTAAAAGGTTCTTTAATTCTTCCTCACTTTCTGCCATCAAGGTTGTGTCATCTGCATATCTGAGGTTGTTGATATTCCTTCCAGCAATCTTAATTCCGGTTTGGGATTCATCCAGTCCAGCCTTTCGCATGATGAATTCTGCATATGAGTTAAATAAGCAGGGAGACAATATGCAGCCTTGTTGTACTCCTTTCCAAATTTTGAACCAATCAGTTGTTCCATATCCAGTTCTAACTGTAGCTTACCTCCTGGAAAAAGAAAGGTAATCTAATTTATTTATCTGAAGAAGTGTGCATGCACACGAAAGCTCATACCAAGAACTAACTTAGTTGGTCTTTAAGGTGCTACTGGAAGGATTTTTTTTATTTTGTTTTTATTTATTACAGTTACTTATATCCCACCTTTCAAGATTACCTCTCTTTTTGCAGGAGGTATATTTTTTCTTCTGCTTTAGCATTGCTGATGCTTAAAGTTCTGGTCTTTATCTACATGTATTCTTATCCTTTTGTGACATATCTATTAGTCTAATAGATATGTAGCATAACCTACACTTTGGAACTCCTTACCTATTGATATCAGGCAGGCACCTTCACTGTACTTTCCAGCACCCGTTTAAAACAGGCCTCTCCACACGAAAGCCCATACCTGGAGCTCCTCCAATGTTTATTTGATTTAACAACCTAACTTGGACATGGGGCAGAGAGCCTTTGTTGTTGTTGTTGTAACTTTCAGATCTATTGCAATTCTGCCAGAGATCTCTACAAGTAGGTCCTGCCTTCCTTCTGGCCCACCAACTCCCTCCCATAGTAAAACGCCACACACTACAAAAGGGATCAGCAAAATCCACTTGCTGAATTAAAAGTCCCTGACGCCCTTTCAGTGCGTCACTGGTACGCATAATGAACATTGTTCCGGAGATAATTAGATGTTTGCATACTCCTCTAAACGTCTTTGCTTAGAATGGATTTCATCTCTTGATGGCAGAGAAGGCTTAGAAAGTGGAGCTCTTTCGGTGGTCTTACTGTGCTTCCTACACGGGCAGAACATCACTGCTGCCATCACTGCAGGCATACTCAAGTAGGCGTTGCCACAGGCAACAGGCAACAGAATGCTGGCACTCGAAGCTGAGAGAACCACAGGGATGAAAACAGAAACAGCAGCTCAGCAGGACCCGGTCTCTTAACAGTTAGTGAAAAAATCAGCACCTCCTATCACATTTCGTTCTGGCTAAGAGATCCTGGCTTTCATTACAAACATTATGCAGTGGTCTTTTTGATGTTTCCTGATGCGCATCCCCCCCCCCCAATGGTGTTCATCAATTGAAAGCGGAAAGAGAAGTTGAAAACAAAAGGCTATGGGTGACATCCAGTGACGTCCACACCAATGCACAGCACATTTCTGCTCGCACATCAGAACAGTTCCCTTTTCCCTATCATGTAAAACACTGGGCACCTCTGGACCCCATCACATGGGGAGGGTGGATTTTATTCCATCCTGGCAGGGTCTTTTCTGCTGTAGCCCCATTGCTGTGGAACAATCATCTGAGTAAAAAGTTCACACCACCACCTTCTTCTAGACAGCCTTTCGAAGGCAAGTATAACTGTGGATGTTTTTCAGTTAGCCATTGCAAATGGGACTACTTTATCTGTTGCTTTGTTGTAGAGTTCTTGTTTGGGGGGAGCTGGCTTTGTCCAGGTTCCAATTTTATTGAATTGGTTTTACTATTTTGTTTTATTTTTGTAAACCACTGTTTATAAATATCAATCTTTTAAAAATAAAAAAATAAGTGAATAAACTTCAAAGGACAGTGAATGTATGCTGTTGTATTACAATTCCATGTGCCTCCTTTTTATTGCTGTCCTTGGGCAATAAACTGGATTTTGGATATACAGAATGGTTAGCATGAGTTTGAGTCTTTACATTGTCATGCACCTATCAGTATATAGCTCCTCCTATCCCTCAGGTGGGTGTTCCCTTCCTGGCTTTCATGGAGTGCAGGTAAATAGTATGCTAAAAGAGATGAATAACTTTCTACCAGAAGCCTCTTGAAAGTTTGCTTTCTTCTCTAGAGCATCACAGCGCAGTAGAAGCTAATAAGCACAGGGCCATTATGGAAAAGGGCAATAAGTTCAATGGTAGAAGGAGAATCTTATACCTGGAGCATGTCCACCGCATTGTTCAGCCTGAACACTGAGGTCCTGCTCCGAGGACCTTCTGGCAGTTCCCTCCTTGCGAAAGGTGAGGTTACAGGGAACCAGGCAGAGGGCCTTCTCAGTAGTGGCGCCCGCCCTGTGGAACGTCCTCCCAGCAAATGTCAAACACATAAACAGTTATGTGATTTCTACAAGACATCTGAAGGCAGCTGTCAGGGGCTGGACTGAGGAGGAAAGGTGGGAGCCACTCTTCCCTCTCTCTGCACCTTCCCAGGAAGAGGCAGACAGTACAGTGGTACCTCGGGTTAGGTACTTAATTCGTTCCGGAGGTCTGTTCTTAGCCTGAAACTGTTCTTAACCTGAAGCACCACTTTAGCTAATGGGGCCTCCTGCACAGTTCTTAACCCGAGGTACTATTTCTGGGTTAGCGGAGTCTGTAACCTGAAGAGTATGTAACCTGAAGCGTATGTAACCCGAGGTACCACTGTATAGATTTAGAACAGCGGTTTGCTGAAGGGCATAGTTCAGAGGCTGATGAAGTAAAAAGCTGGGATATATTGGGGGAGCAGCAGGAAGGAGAAGCATGGGGGGCGGGAAGAGAGAGAGAGAGACAGTTAACAGACTCAGTGTCTCTTGAAAGCATTCCTGATTCCCCCCTCTCCCAAAACCGGACGGGATGTGTGAGTAGCAGAACAGAAATTTCAGAGGCAGAAATCACTGACCAACCGGCGCAGGGGTGACATAGATTAGGAGGGACTGAAGGTATGGGACTTTACTTGGAGCAACACCATTATTATAGAGACAGTGTTCCTTTGTCACTCTCTGTGAAGACTGAATAAATAAGAACTCTTTTCGGTTATCTGCCTTTGACTGCCAGAGGGGAGGGATCGTCATTCCCAGAAGCCTTGACAGAGCCTTGACAGCAGCCCTGTTCAGGGAAGTTTTTAGTGTGTGATGCTGAATTGTGGTTTTAGTATTTTTTGTCGGGAGACACCCAGAGCGGCTAAGGCAACACAGTCAGATGGGCGACGTATACCGTATTTTTCGCTCTATAAGATGCACCAGACCACAAGACGCACCTAGTTTTTGGAGGAGGAAAACAAGAAAAAAAAATATTCTGAATCTCAGAAGCCAGAACAGCAAGAGGGATCGCTGTGCAGTGAAAGCAGGAATCCCTCTTGCTGTTCTGGCTTCTGGGATAGCTGGGAAGCCTGCATTCGCTCCATAAGACGCACACACATTTCCCCTTACTTTTTAGGAGGGAAAAAGTGAGTCTTATAGAGCAAAAAATACGGTAAATAATAAATTGTTGTCGTTGTTGTTAGCATTTCCTTTGCATTCAGAAGATCCCATGTTCAATTTCCAGCTTCTCCGGGTAGGGCTGGGAGAGACTCCTGCCTGAACTGTTGAGAACTACTGCCAATCAAGTGTGTAGTGGACAATACTGAGCTAAGTGGACTACAAGTCTAATTCAGTATCAGGCAGCTTCCTCTGTTCCTGTGTTCATCTCACAGTGCCACAGCTTTGGCAAATGCGAAGCCATAGTTCTGTAGCACCTCTTTAGGGATTACAGGAAGTAGCAAATCGAAAGATACATTGCCTGTTTCTGAAGTATGTTCGTGCTGGCATGAGGGGGGCTTTGTGAATATGCACGAGTCCTCCCCCCATCTGAAGCATATGCAGCTTCACGGTGGGAAGAAATACGCTCCTCTTGGCCCTGTGGAAGTGTGAAAACAGGAAGTGTGGCTCTTGCACTTCCTCTTTCATTGGTTCTTGTAAAATACACAAAAGGAGGAGCAAGTTGCCTGAACAGCATTCCCCCCCCCACCTTAGAATCATAGAATCATAGAATCATAGAATCATAGAGTTGGAAGAGACCACAAGGGCCATCGAGTCCAACCCCCTGCCAAGCAGGAAACACCATCAGAGCACTCCTGACATATGGTTGTCAAGCCTCTGCTTAAAGACCTCCAAAGAAGGAGACTCCACCACACTCCTTGGCAGCAAATTCCACTGTCGAACAGCTCTTACTGTCAGGAAGTTCTTCCTAATGTTTAGGTGGAATCTTTTTTCTTGTAGTTTGGAACCATTGCTCCATGTCCGCTTCTCTGGAGCAGCAGAAAACAACCTTTCTCCCTCCTCTATGTGACATCCTTTTATATATTTGAACATGGCTATCATATCACCCCTTAACCTCCTCTCCAGGCTAACCATGCCCAGCTCCCTTAGCCGTTCCTCAAAAGGCATCGTTTCCAGGCCTTTGACCATTTTGGTTGCCCTCCTCTGGACACGTTCCAGTTTGTCAGTGTCCTTCTTGAACTGTGGTGCCCAGAACTGGACACAGGACTCCAGGTGAGGTCTGACCAGAGCAGAATACAGTGGCACTATTACTTCCCTTGATCTAGATGCTATACTCCTATTGATGCAGCCCAGAATTGCATTGGCTTTTTTAGCTGCCAAGGAGTGTGGTGGAGTCTTCCCATCACCTGAAAACAAATGAGCAGATGTTTGCTAAAGGAAAGCTGCTCATAGTGACAAATTGCATATTGCCTCCTGCAAGTCTGTCTGGAGACAATTAAATTTATTTTGTTTTGTCTCACAGGGGACATTTGGTTTGGGGTAATTTTTATTTTATTTTTCTAAGATACTTCCAACTGATGGTGACACGGGATAGATTAAGCAGTGGATTCATCTGCTGAGGGGGGAAAGGGTAAGGAAAATAGCACATCCATCAATGTGACCCATGCTTTGCCTTGACCCCCCCCCCCCCCCCAAGAAAGGCAGCATGTACCTTTCTGAACAAAATAATATTTTCAGTGGTGTCAGGTTACGCCATTCAGTTCATTTTTTTTTGCTGGTTTTGTGTAATCTGCTGGACTGCAATTGCCTCATTAACACACACTGTCATTTTTCCATAGTCAAAATGTTCTGTTGTGAACCAATGCTATCTACTCATAGCGAACTCCCTTCTCTGCGTGTCACTACTGAGGTAGTCAGGAATGGCCCACCAGCCACACACAGTCAGGAGGTATCAGCAGGTATCAGTTTGAGGGGCATACAGTGGTACCTTGGGTTAATTCATTCTGGAGGTCCGTTCTTAACCTGAAACTGTTCTTAACCTGAAGCACCACTTTAGCTAATGGGGCCTCCTGCTGCTGCCGCGCCGCCAGAGCACAATTTCTGTTCTCATCCTAAAGCAAAGTTCTTAACCCGAGGTACTATTTCTGGGTTAGCAGAGTCTGTAACCTGAAGCGTCTGTAACCTGAAGCGTATGTAACCCGAGGTACCACTGTACAGCCTACAAGCATACAAAAAATTGCCAGAAAGAAAACAGAAAGGGAGTGGGGGCGGGGGGAAAGTCCTTTATAAAAAGCCCAGTGAGGGTTAAGGTACTCAGGTGCCAGTAAGGGCTTTAGTTTGTGGAGAGGGAGCACTCCATACTGTAAAAAATAAAAATAAATGTGCAGGTCACACTGAACACAGCATGAGTACAGAATGATGTGAGGGGTATATTATGTGTACATAATATATCCCTCACAGAGTTACAGTTCCCAGCAACCTTTAACAAACCCTTAACAAACTACAATGCCCACAATTATGGTGGCCGGGGGCCTGGGAGAGAAAAATGTGTTTCGCATGTGCTTTAAGGGTATAATGTGTTCCCAGCTTTTGATGGCTTCCAAATCCTCTTGGGATGGAGGAAGATATTTTACCCCATCCTTGAGCACATTTTCAGTTAGCTATAGTTTCGCATTATGACTAGACCTAACCTGTGATTGATCTTAATTGTTGTTTATTGAAGCAAGCAAGCAAGCCTCATAAACCACAGGCTGAAGTTGGCTTCTTCATCTTTGGATGAAAGGGAGAATATAAATTTAATAAATAAAATAGATAATTAAAACTGTCCACAGTTTGTCTGACCATGTAACGGCAAACTGCGGTTAGCTAAAGATAGAAGCAAAAGCTTCCAGTCTTCTTCTCACGTCGCTAGGCTCATTCATATAGCAGTATTTTATTTACTTTATTTAAAGCAGTCAGCAACACTTAGTATTGCTTGTAAATATCTCTAAATGATGTGCAGTCTAAAACAGAAATACAACGTAAGACCAGTAAAACAGTAGTGTGTTTGTGTGGCTCATTTGTCTGTAATTTATACAGTGGTACCTTAGGTTAAGAACTTAATTCGTTCTGGAGGTCTGTTCTCAGCCTGAAACTGTTCCTAACCTGAGGTACCACTTTAGCTAATGGGACCTCCCGCTGCCACTGCACGATTTCTGTTATCATCCTGAGGTAAAGTTCTTAACCTGAGGTACTATTTCTGGTTCAACGGAGTCTGTAACCTGAAGCGTCTGTAACCTGAAGTGTCTATAACCTGAGGTACCACTGTACTGGCAAAAGCTTGATTGCAAAACAAGTTGTTCATGGCATAGTGCAGACACGTCACATCATGGAATGAGGGATAGCTCAGTCGGTAGAGCATGAGACTCTTAATCTCAGGGTTGTAGGTTCGAGCCCCACGTTGGGCAAAATATCCCTGCACTGCCGAGGGGTGGACTAGATGACTCTCGTGGTTCCTTCCAACTCAACAATTCTATGATTCTATGTTACACTGCTGCTGAAAGAACTGCACTGACTGCCAATTAGCTACCAGGTGTTGGTACATGTGTACAAAACCCTATGCAGCTTGAGACCAGGATACCTAAAAGATATCTAACCAGCCAGTCCCTGCCTTTGGCAGGATGCAGATTATTATCTCATCAGGAGGTTCATTCTGCATGATGTCAGAATCAGGCCTTTAGATATGGTGGCATCTCCTCTTTTGAACTCCCTCCCCTGCGCTGTTTATCTTTTCAGCACCTATTAAATAATTTCATTTTGCAGCAAGCCTTTTAAGTAGAGATTTGCATCCCGGTCCATCTGAACAGAACATAAGAATTGCTTTTATATAAGTTTTGAATGTTAATGTTTTTATTGCCAAATCATTCTGGGGTGTCTTATGGGAATTTGGGAAGTGATTCATAAATGTAATAAATCATGCTGAAAACTGTTTTTTTCTGTGGCCTTGACAGGAAAGCAGAGTTCTAGATAACCTGCTCATTAAGTGGTTGTCTTGTTCCTGCTCCTCGCACAACTTCTCTGGTCGTGGGTTGCTATTAGTCAGGATGGAGTCCTTTTGACCATGTGCTGCAGTCGAAGTGGCAGATTCAACCTTTGTGTGCTCAGAACATAGTGTTCTCTACAGCCGCATCCAAGGTGCAGGGTTTTAAATAGCCCCCTCTGCACCACCCATATAAATACAGCGGCATTTTCTTGCCAGCAGAATAGAAGCTGTGTTTCCTGTATCCTCGGTGCGCACTTAGGCACATGCTGAAAGCAGGTGTTTGGCAACAGACATAGATCAGAAAACCCCATATACAAAATCTGAATATACAGAGTGCTGGGGTGGGGCATGCAGTTTGCAGGAAATAAAATGACAACAACCGGGGGGCTAACCCTTTCCTGCAACACCCGGCTGCTTTCCCCTGTGATGCCAAGAATGTTGGGGAAAGTGAAAGGCGAGGAGAGAGTTAAGCACTGACCATTCTGCCACCTGTTGCTTCTCCTGTTGCTTGTGAGAGCCAGTGTGGTGTAGTGGTTAAGAGCGGTGGACTTGTAATCTGGTGAACCGGGTTCGATTCCCCGCTCCTCCACATGCAGCTGCTGGGTGACCTTGGGCCAGTCACACTTCTTTGAAGTCTCTCAGCCTCACTCACCTCACAGAGTGTTTGTTGTGGGGGGAGGAGGGGAAAGGAGATTGTTAGCCCCTTTGAGACTCCTTCGGGTAGTGATAAAGCAGGATATCAAATCCAAACTCTTCTTCGTCTCCCCTGCATCTCAGGCTCCCGTTCAGTGGTGCCAGATATATGGGGCACATGGGGATTCAGCCCCCTCAATATTTTGAGGCAGGGGGCACAGCCCCCCCCCCAATATTGAGGAGACTGCAATCCATCGCTGCCCCTTGGCGGGTGCTGGTACACCAAGCAGGAAATTTGGAGGGCAATTTTTGCCCACTGTGATTGCCAGAGTGTCCTGGCAGGTGCCTGCACATCCCAGAAGGTGGGACCCAATGGGGGGGTGTTGTGTGTGTGATGTCATGCACACGTGACAGCCCCCCCCCCGATGTGGGGCCCAACTCGGTGCGCCTGCCTCTGTTACTGATTTGCAACTGTTTGGTGGCTCCATTATTCTCAGATTAATTAAGGTTGGGAGATAAGTCTAGTTAGGTTCCCATTTCAATGTGGACCTACCTAATTTGCATTTCCCAAAACAATATGCAACCCCAAACTCTAATACTGCATCCTATGAAATTAACTTCTCCAAATTTCGCAGCGCAGATGTCCAGCCAAAAAACTATGTAAAATGCATGTATTAGGGGAAAGTATGCATAGAGTGTATACATTAATGCCAGTGGGGGTGGGATGCATTCAGACCAATATAACTTTTGCCATTCACAATACATTTCTTTCTAGCTTAGATGATGGATTTGTTCATCATATGACTTCTCTTTCCCCCTCCTGCTCTGGATTCAGATTACTGGAAGCAGGGAACAAGACAGCGAAATTGTCAAGAATATGAAATATGAGTGCTTTCCCCTCAGGGACTAAACTGCTGGAATAAACTACCCCTCAGCTTCATAATGTTTGTGTGGCAGCTTCATTTTTTTTCTGGGTGAAAAAGCACCAGGAGTAGAGAGTCTCACTGGGAGAAGAAGCAGCGCAAGCAAGAACCATATTTCTAGCCGTATCGAGGCAGCATAAGTGAGATGCCACATGCATAAGTAAACATTAAGCATGGGAAAGGTATCCAGGGAGGAAAGTGGGTGGACTGTCTTACATAAATGTCTGTCGTGTGAGAAAACTGAGAGACAAAGAATCTTACTATGAGATCATTCTGGCAAGAAGCTGCCTTTGGTCTTTTGGATGCAGTGAACTTTCCGCAGTCAGAACTTGCCACCAGAATCAGACTGGATTATACGTTGAAATCAACACCAACTATAGTTTGGACATATATATATAGTGAGATACCTATAGAATTTTGTCATGCAAAATTATGTAGTACATACTGTACATGCAGTATAAAACTACTATTGCATATGTTTTCTTTTTCTCAACTGCATACCAATAGGCTTTACAACGCAAACACTGAAAATATAAATTGTATGGGTGTCCAGCTGCAAGTCAGACCAAGTTTGCATACTGTAACTGCACCCATGTGAAGCTCTGCCTCTCCTGCCTTTTTCATAGCTCTAAACCTCAGTGGAAAAGCACCTGTCTTAGCGTTTTTAAGGCAGCTCTTCATGTCTTTATGCTGCTTGTTCAGTTCATATCTGTTCAAATCTTGGGTAAATGGGATCATTGTCTCCTATCATAGAATCATAGAGAGACTTCCGGAGGCGGCGCCATCGGTAATGGCGGATTCCCTCTGAAACGGAGGGAGAAGCTCCGCAGAAATCGGGTCCACCGCTACAGCGAAGCGGAGGACCCTTAAAAAACCTGCAGGCGGGAGAAGCCTGGGGCCGTGGGGCTCAGTGGGCACGCTTTGCGCCCCCCCGAACTGTTAAAGGAGCTCTGAAAAGAGCTCTGGAGCGGGGTGGGGGTTCAGCGCTGTGCTGGAGCCTATCGCTACTTCTGCGGAGAGAAGCTGCATAGCAGTTACCGGAGAGCGCTGGCCTTTTTCCTGTGAAACGTCGGATTAAAACAGCTATCCGTGAGTAAGAATTTGGAACTTGGAAAAGATCAAAGCTTAAGACCTATAAAATTTGGACTTTGAATTTGAACTTGATTGGACTTTGAATTTGAACTTGATACTTTGATCGGGACTTTGAACTTGAATTTAAACTCGGACCTGAAATCGGTAAAGTGCAAACAGGAAGTCCGCTTTGCCGATCCTGTAAATAGAATGAAAGCAAGGGACTGTGAGGATAACCTGAGCTTACAGGGTTAAAACAGCTCAGAGTGTACGCACTGCCCACTGTTGGGAGGGGGGAGATTCTACGTCATGTCCGAGAGTCTCCAGTCTTTGTTCTTTTTCTCTACTTTCGCTTTTGAGGAGAGAGGACGTGTTTTCACGATGCTGTTCGCTGTGATAGATAATGGATAGTCTGCTGTAAATAAACTGCTTTTAGCTGCTAATATCCTGAGTGGACTTTATTTTAGCACACTGAAGAAAGCTCTGAAGAAGTTTTTGCAGCTTTCTCTTGCTGCGTAAACTCTGCGGTTTTTTTGCTCAGAGCCTTTGGAATGTGGCCTTTGAAGTCCAGCAGAGCTGCGCAGCCGAAGTGGGCTGGACAACAGGGCTTATCTGAGCAATAAATCATCTACTATCTAAGAGGTTATGGACGGTAATTGCAATTAGAGGAAGCTGCTTTGATGTCCGGTGGAGAGCCTGTTTGGAATGCTGTGTGCTTACAAAGGCTGTAAAAAAGGTGAGACGCTGCTGTTTTTGCTGCCGGAAGAAAAAGACCAGCTCTGCCTGGGAGAAAGCAGGGAGAGTGGCTGCAAGCTGTGTGCTGCAAAGAGTCGCTGGATGCCTCTCCTTTGAAGCTGGCTGGAACGTGTGAGTACTTCAAGCCCCATGGGAGCACTGGGGGAGGAGATGGCTGAGCTCCAGGACTTTTATGATGTCCCGTTTGAAAAGCTCACAGCCCAGTCCTGGGAGGTCTGGTCAAGAAGAGTAAGGGGGTGGTTTCTGGCCACAGGGCTCTGGAGTATAGCCCAGAAGGAGCCGGCCCCACCCATGCCACTTGCTTCTGAAGATGACGCAGCAGGCTTTGAGGCTGCTTTGCTGGAGGATAGACAGCAGAGAATGCAAAGGGAGCTCTGCATGTTGAAAGCCAGCGTAGATGCTTCGCTGTTGCCCCACTTGGAGGGCGTTGAGTCGGCTCAGGCCGCTTGGCAGTTGCTGAGGAGTCTGTGTGCAAGCTCAGCAAGAGACCAGGGCCTTAAGAAAGCCGAGAACAGGGAGGAAGCGGAGAGCCCAGAGGGGGCTGCTGGCCATGTTCCTGAAGTTACAGCTGGGAGTAGCTGCTTTGTCTCCGAGGGGCCGTGTGATGTTGAGGCCTACAACCAGAGTGCTGGGGAGCGTGCAGGCCCAGGCTGTGCACCCAAAGGTGGGGGTGCTGGGAACAAAGGAATGGCTGAAGAGGGAGCTGTGAGAGCTGTTGCTACGCGTCACCACTGTTATCGCTGTGGCTCCCCCTCCCATCTGGTGAGAGACTGTCCAGTCGAGGCACAGGAACAGCCGAAGGCCGTCTCCCGTAGCAACCAGATAAAGAGCTCTTCTTCAAAGCGTGGGAAAGGCAAGCCGAAGGCAGCTGGCAGAGACACTGAATGTAAACATTTGGCAGCCTCTATGGCTGCTGTCAAGAGTTGTCAACAGGATGCTGTGCTGACTTTTGTTATAGACAGTGGAGCTTCGCATCACTTAGTGCCATCTGCAGGATTCCTGGAGAACTGCACCTCTGTAACTTCTGGGAAGACTGTGTGTTTAGCAGATGGGACTAAACACGCACTCACGCAGACTGGCTCACTGTTTTGTTCTTTCTTACAGGATTCAATCCAGGCTTTTGTTGTTCCAGGACTGTCTTGCGCGTTGCTGTCTGTCAGCGCCCTTCTTGCTGAAAACTACAAAGTGTGTTTTGAGAACAATAAGTGTTCTATTTCTAAGAATGGACAGCACCTAGTCAGTGTTGAATGTAAAGACAGGTTGTTTGTGATAAATGCTTCTTTTGCAGGTACAGGTGACACGGAGGTGGCTCAAGCACAGTGTGCCAACGTTCCAGTTCATGATGCGTGTGCTCACTTATGGCACCGACGCATGGCTCACGTGTCCTGGGGGTCAGTGAAGAAGATCCCAGAGTGTACGCAAGGGTGCAAAATGAAACCTTGTGCTAAGTTTCTAGATTGCAGAGCGTGCAAGTCTGCAAAGGTAAAAACGTGCACATACCCAAGGTCTGAAAGGGTGACCACTAGGGCTTTTCAATTAATTCATGCAGATTTGTCAGGTCCCATGTCTGTGACCAGTTTGGGCGGAGCCAAATATGCGCTGGTTCTGATTGATGACCATACTCGGAATTCTTGGACCTTCACGATCCAACACAAAAGTGAGGCTGCACCACTAATCAAAGACTGGATTGCGGCTGTGGAACTGCAGTTTTCCACACGGGTGCAAAGCTTTCAGAGCGATCGCGGTGGGGAGTTCACCGGGTCTGCACTGCAAAGTTTCTTCCGCAAAAAGGGGATTCAACACAGATTGTCCTCTCCGCACTCTCCCCAACAGAATGGGATTGCGGAAAGACGGAACAGGACTCTAGGGGAGATGTCCGCAGCTCTTTTGTTTGATGCCGGGCTCCCACAGCGCTTTTGGGGGGAGGCTTGGCGAACGGCCAACTTTGTTCTGAACAGGTCGTTCAATTCAGTGGTAGGTGACACCCCGTACTTCTTGTTGCACGGAAAGCAACCGAAACTGCATTATTTTCGTGTTTTTGGTTGTGAGGCGTGGGTCCTCATACCAAAGGCCAAACGCAAGAAAGGTGAACCCAGGTCCCAAAAGATGATTTTCTGTGGGTATGAGCCAGGGACCAAGGGGTGGAGGTTTGCTTATCCGTCAGGGGATCAGTCCAGGATTCTGCTCAGCAACAGTGCTGAATTCTGTGAGCAGAGTGGTTGGGCTAGGATACATGGGAACCCTGACATCCTGTCAGAGAGTCTGTTTGACTCTGCCGATGAAGGTGAGGAAGAGGTTGAACCTGCAGCCGAGGCTCAGAGTTCAGACCCAGTGCAGGCAGAGGGGAGAACTTCTCCCAAGGCTGTGAAGATTGAGCAACGCAGTGCTCCATCTTCCCCCACAGGTTCGGCTGAGAAGTCCAGAAGGCGCAGTAAGTCAGAGGGGGAGCTCTCTGATGCCAAGGACGTTCTGGCTGGCCCCAGTGGGTCAGAGGAGGTTCCTGAAGTGGTGCTGCGCCGTTCTGCTCGGACGACCAAGGGGAAGCCTCCTGAAAGGTTTGCTGTCACTAGCGTGTGGGTCGGAATGGCACAGTGTGAACCCGAGAGTTTTGAAGATGTTCAGAAATTGCCTCAGGAAGAAGCCAGGAAATGGCATGAGGCGATGCAGAAGGAGATGAACTCAATGGAGTCTTTAGGTGTGTTCTCCCTCACGAAGTTGCCGATGGGCGAAAAAGCCGTGGGTAGCCGCTGGGTTTACCGTCTTAAGCCTACAGCGACAGGAGAACCGCAGTATAAGGCCAGATTAGTGGCGAGAGGATTCACTCAGCGCAGGGGGTTGCATTACACGGAAACGTATGCTCCCACCTGTAGGAGTGAATCTCTACGTTTGCTTTTGGCCATAGCTGCACAAAGAGGGTTGCTGGTGCATCATTTTGATGTGGACGTTGCTTACTTGAACTCAGACCTCCAGGAGGATTTGTACATGCTTCCTCCTCCAGGGTTTGAGGGAAATGAGCGAGGTACTGTGTGGAAACTTCACAAGTCAATTTACGGCCTGAAACAGTCGGCCAGGAATTGGAACTTGTGCCTGAATGAAGCTTTGGAGAAGCTAGGTTTCAGGAAGAGTCTTGCTGACAGTTGCTTGTTCCTTAGAGGATCAGGAGACTCACAGGAACTGGTGTTATTTTTTGTTGATGACATCATCCATATTGGAAAGACAGACAAACAGGTGCAGAAGTTTGCCAAAGAGCTTGGGAAGCGGTTTCAGCTCAAGAACCTGGGTGCAGTAAAGATCTACCTAGGCGTGCAGATAGCGAGAACTGAGGATGGTAGCTTCTTGCTCAGTCAGAAAGGCAAGATTGAACAGTTGCTTGAGAAGTTCAGAATGTCCAATTGTGCAGGAGTTCGGACACCCATGGAGACGAACTTCGTGAAAGATAGCCAGCAAGCAGAAAGTGCCGAGTTTGAAAATGCTGAGCTCTTTCAGTCAGCTCTAGGTAGTCTGTTGTATCTGTCCCAATGGAGCAGACCAGACATTGCCTTTGCTACCAATCTGCTAAGTAGGGAAGCGTCAAAGCCCAGTGTGAGTGCTTGGCACGGTATCAAGCGGGTACTGCGCTACCTGCAGCATACCAAAGACTTCTGTCTTAAGCTGCCAGCTGAAGGTGAGGCGAAGCTCACATGCTATGCGGACAGTGACTGGGCAAATTCGCAGGACCGCAAGTCTGTGTCTGGGTTGGTGGTAAAGTTTGGGAAGTCACTAGTTGGGTGGAAGTCCCGGAAGCAAAGTCTCATTGCGCTGTCTTCTACTGAGGCTGAATTCAGTGCACTGTCAGATTTGTGCCGGGAACTAGAGTTCTATAGATGCTTGGTGCAAGAGATCTATGGAGATTGTAGCTTGCCCATCACGGTTTGGGAAGACAATCAACCTTGTTTGAAATTGGCTGAATCTGCGCAATTTAAGGCCAGAACCAAGCATCTGGACATACGTTTCCAAAATGTGTGTCAGAGTGTTCAGTCAGGTTTGATTCGGCTGAAGTATTGTGCCAGTCACAGTAACCTGGCCGATGGATTCACCAAACCTTTAAGCTTCCAGCGTCATGGGGAGTTTTGTGGTGGTTTGGAGTTGGGGGTAAGTTCTGTACTTACTCCCCCCACAGTGGTGCAGCGCGAGAGGGGGTGTGAGGATAACCTGAGCTTACAGGGTTAAAACAGCTCAGAGTGTACGCACTGCCCACTGTTGGGAGGGGGGAGATTCTACGTCATGTCCGAGAGTCTCCAGTCTTTGTTCTTTTTCTCTACTTTCGCTTTTGAGGAGAGAGGACGTGTTTTCACGATGCTGTTCGCTGTGATAGATAATGGATAGTCTGCTGTAAATAAACTGCTTTTAGCTGCTAATATCCTGAGTGGACTTTATTTTAGCACACTGAAGAAAGCTCTGAAGAAGTTTTTGCAGCTTTCTCTTGCTGCGTAAACTCTGCGGTTTTTTTGCTCAGAGCCTTTGGAATGTGGCCTTTGAAGTCCAGCAGAGCTGCGCAGCCGAAGTGGGCTGGACAACAGGGCTTATCTGAGCAATAAATCATCTACTATCTAAGAGGGACAAGGGAGCTTTGAACCATTGATTTTTCTTTCATATAGAGCTAAATTTCACTGTCAGATTAAAAGAATAAATCCACCGCTCTACATTTGATATTGGTCTGTTGGTCTGCTTTAAACAATTGCAAGGCTACTCTGAAAGCACCGTTTTATGGACATTGTAATTTTTGTTGTTGAACTCTGAGAAGGACTGGCAACAATTTAAGGGAGCTTTTAAATTTGTAACTGTTTTATTCCTGCAACAACTGGGAAGACAACTGGGGAGTTGATGAAGTTACTGTTTAACAACCATTGATGAAACAATTTGGTACTCTACTCCCCTAGAGGAACTTTGTGTCATAGCTGGGGATTTTCCACTGCAGCTGTTATTGCTTATGGTCAAGAAGGAAGCTTGAGAACTGTGTGTGTGACCTTGATCTCTAGAGGCAAAGCAAAGCAATGGATGAGAAACAACTAGATAAGCCGCAAGAAAAGCCTCCAGAAAAAGTATCCACAAGAGCCAAAGTTAACAACAGCAGCAGCTGCAGGCACAGCAACAATTTCTGCATAGAAGAACATCATCAGCAGGACTTTCTGCCCCACAAGTTACAGAAAGGGAAGAACCAAAAGGAACAGGCTCGGACTCTGCAACATTAGACAAGATTTTACTGGCTTTACAAAATTTGACAGTTAAGATTGATTTAAATACTTCAACTATTAATCACCTGGGGCAAAAAGTAAATGACTTGGGGACGAATGTGAATTCTAACACTCAGGCGATTGACAGATTGCTGCAGGAATCCAAGGAGACAAAGAAGACAGCGGAGGAAGCGAAAGAGAGGGTACTGGCAGTAGAACAAAAGATACCGCCGATAAATAAAAAACTGGATGAATACAAGGCACAATTCTCTCTGATTGAACTTAAAGAGAAACAGACTAATTTGAGAATTAGAGCGGTCCCAGAAACAGAAGAAGGAGATTTGATAGAACTTCTTACATCGGAATTCGAGGAGTGCTGGGACCTGGATCCAGAAGAAGAAGAATTCAAGATAGTGAGTGCTTTTCGATTGGGAAGGGTCAAAAGGAAGAACAGAGCGAGAGACTGTTTGATTGCCTTAAGGTCAAAAGAAGAAAGAGATAAAATATTGAGTCTCCACTACAAGAAAGCACTGGAGATACAAGGGGTGAGAATTGAGATTTTTAAAGATATTCCGAAATATTTACTTGACCTCAGAGCCAACTACGGAAACTTGGTGGACCTGCTAAGAAGAAACAGTATTCTGTTCAGGTGGGAATTTCCGCAAGGCCTCTCGTTTACATTTAAAGGAAGGAAAATAAAGATAAGATCAGAGGAGGATAAAGTGAGTTTCCTGAGAGACTTTGGAGAAGAATTACAAAGAGAGGCCAGAACAAAAGACCCGGAAACACCAGGACTGGGACCGCTTGACCTAGGAAGAGCCCCCTTGGGACTGGACCAACTAGAGAAGGAGACACAGCCGACAAACCAAGAGCAACTCCTAGGAGCAGTTGGAGGAACATCATAATAACAACAACAACATGTCTCTGCAGATGTTAACCTGGAATATTAGAGGTTTGAACTCCCCTAGTAAAAGGAAGAGGATTTTTTACATGTTGAAAAAGGAACAATTGGACTTAATTTGTCTACAAGAAACACATATAACAAGACTCCATAGGAAACTATTGATAAATAAAAAGCTAGGCCAAGAATTCATCTCCTCAGACAAAGTAAAAAAAAGAGGAGTTGTGATTTATGCAAAAGAGAAGTTATCACCAAAGTTTCTCCTTAAAGATGAACATGGACGATTTGTGGCAATTGAAATACAATTTCAAGGAGAGAAATTAGTAATAATTGGAGTCTATGCACCCAATGAGGGGAAATCAGAGTTTTATAAGAAACTGCATGAGACGTTAATGGACTTTATAGATCAAAACATCATTTTGATGGGAGACATGAATGGCGTTGTGTCGACACATATGGATAAATCTGAAAGACAGGTAGTTACAAAAGATGGAAGACTACCAAAGACCTTCTTTGAACTGACAGACAATATGGATTTGATTGACATTTGGAGAACTAAAAATCCCCTAGGTAGAGAGGGGACCTTCTTCTCTGAAGCCAATTTGACTTGGACAAGAATAGACCAAATTTGGATTACAAGAGGGATGGCGCCCAAAATTTGAAAGGTGGAAATCTGCCCAAAAATCTGCTCCGACTATAACCCAGTGAGGATGGATATGAAACTAACACCGACTGGTTCCTTTAGATGGAGAATGAATGACACCTTGTTTAGGGACTCTGAAATTGTTAAGAAGGCCCAAAAAACTTTGAAAGACTATTTTGAAATAAATTTGAAGACTACTGTGGAGAAAAGAGTAATCTGGGACACAAGCAAAGCTGTAATGAGGGGGTTTTTGATTCAGCAAAATGCCATAAAGAGGAAACTTCAAGAGGAGAAGAAAGAAAAGATTCTAGAGAAAATTAGAGAAGGCGAGAGGAGATTAAGGATTAAACCTAAGTCACAAGACATCCTACGAGAAATTAAACTACACCAGGCACAATACTTGAAAATGGTTAATCAGGACATAGAATGGAAAATTAAACAAATGAGACAAAAAACTTTTGAATCGGCCAATAAGTGTGGAAAGCTGTTAGCTTGGCAGCTGAAGAAAAGACAGAAATTAAACACTGTTACCAATCTTGAAGTAAATGGAAGAAATATACAAAACCCAAGGGAGATTCAGGACTGTTTCCAGAGATACTTCAAACAATTGTACACACAAGGGCCACAGAATGAAAGTAAAATTGAGGAATTTTTGGTAACAAATGGATTACAAAAAATATCTCAAGAGAACAAATTAACACTGAATGACAAAATTTCTGAACAGGAGATTGAAGGTGCCATCAAGAATCTGCAACTAGGCAAGTCTCCAGGCCCGGATGGGCTAACCTCCAAATATTATAAAGACATGAAGGACTACTTAATTCAACCTCTAATGGAGGTTTGCAATGAAATTATGGAAGGGAAAAGAGCGCCGGAGTCGTGGAAAGAAGCTTACATCACGCTGATTCCGAAAAATGAGACAGAAAAGACACAACTCAAGAACTACCGCCCCATATCCCTACTTAATGTGGACTATAAAATTTTTGCTGATATTTTGGCTAAAAGATTGAAAAAAGTTTTAGTAACAATGATACATAAAGACCAAGCGGGCTTTCTCCCAGGTAGGCAACTGTCAAATAATACGAGAAATTTAATTGACATTTTGGAAAAATTACAAGTTAATATAAATACAAAAGCTGTATTGATATTTATTGATGCAGAGAAAGCCTTTGACAATATTTCTTGGAGCTTTATGAAGAAAAATTTACAAGGGATGGGGGTTGGAGATAGGTTTGGAAACGGTATAGGTGCGATTTATTCAGAACAAAAGGCAAAATTAATAGTGAACAATGTAGTTACAGAAGAAGTTAAGATTGAGAAAGGAACACGACAAGGTTGCCCAATTTCCCCTTTGCTTTTTATCTCAGTCCTGGAGGTCTTGCTGAACATGATCAGAAGGGACCAACAGATTCAGGGTATACAGGTCGGAGTCAAACACTATAAACTTAAAGCCTTCGCAGATGACCTAGTACTGACATTACAGGAGCCAATCCCTAGCTCTAAAAGAGCTCTGGAAATAATACAAGAATTTGGTCAGGTGGCAGGTTTTAAATTGAATAAATCTAAAACTATGGTTTTAGAGAAAAATTTAACAACAGCAGAGAAGGAAAGGTTTCAGGAAGAAACAGGTTTAACATTGGTGAAAAAAGTGAAATACCTAGGGGTGAATCTGACTTCGAAGAATGTAAATTTATTTAAAGATAATTATGAGAAGTGTTGGTCAGAAGTGAAAAAAGATCTTGAAATTTGGACAAATTTGAAGCTTTCCTTACTGGGTAGAATAGCTGTTATCAAAATGAATGAATTGCCAAGAATGTTGTTTTTGTTTCAGACGTTACAAATCATTGACAAAATGGACTGCTTCGAGAAGTGGCAAAAAGAAATTTCTAGATTTGTCTGGCAGGGCAAAAAGCCCAGAATAAAATATAAAATTCTTACTGATGCAAAGGAAAGAGGGGGGTTTGCCCTGCCGGACCTTAAGTTATATTATGAAGCAGCAGCTTTCTGCTGGCTGAAGGATTGGCTACTTCTTGAAGACACGGACATTTTAGATTTGGAAGGATATGATAATGTTTTTGGGTGGCATGCATATTTGTGGTATGGTAAAGCTAAAATTTATAAAGCATTTAAAAACCATATTGTCAGGAAAGCATTGTTTAATGTCTGGATGAAATATAAAGATTTATTGGAAAATAAAACCCCAAGGTGGCTTTCACCTATGGAAGCAAAGGCCCTGAAAAAGCTTAATATGGAATCTAATTGGCCAAAATATTGGGAAATTTTGGAGCAGGAGGGAGACAAAGTGAAATTGCAGAGCTATGAGAAACTTAAGGACAAGGTGCGAGACTGGTTACACTATTTTCAAGTAAGAGAGGCCTATCATTTTGACAGGAAAATCGGTTTCCAGGTGGAAAAATCAAAGTTGGAAACAGAATTGTTAGAACCCAATGCTAAGACACTGTCGAGAATGTATAATCTGCTGTTGAAGTGGAACACTGAGGATGAAATGGTAAAATCGGTTATGATAAAATGGGCACAAGATGTTGGTCATAATATCATGTTCGTTGACTGGGAAAAGTTGTGGACCACCGGTATGAAATTCACGGCATGTAATGCCTTAAGAGAGAATATTATGAAAATGATATATAGGTGGTACATGACCCCAGTCAAACTTGCAAAAATCTACCATTTGCCCGATAATAAATGTTGGAAATGTAAAGAAACTGAAGGGACATTCTTTCACCTTTGGTGGACGTGCCCAAGGATTAAGGCTTTCTGGGAGATGATATATAATGAACTGAAAAAGGTATTTAAGTATACCTTCCTGAAGAAACCAGAGGCCTTTCTTTTGGGCATGGTCGGCCAATTGGTGCCAAAGAAGGACAGAACCTTTTTTATGTATGCTACAGCAGCAGCAAGAGTCCTTATTGCAAAGCATTGGAATACGCAAGATCTACCCACCCTGGAAGAATGGCAGATGCAAGTAATAGACTATATGGAACTGGCTGAAATGACCGGCAGAATTCGAGATCAAGGAGAAGAGCAGGTGGAAGAAGATTGGAAGAAGTTTAAAGTCTATCTACAAAAACACTGTAAAATCTTTGAATGTTGAGGACATTGAAAAGGAAAAGAAGGGGTTCTAGTGACTGAGTTAAATAAGAGCACAAAGGGAGGGATCAAGAATCAAAATGAACAAAGATTGAGCTTGCTGAACTAATTATTACATAGAATACAAGATCGGGAGGCGGGTGGAAGTAAGGAAAATAAGGTTTTAAAGGTTATAACTGGAAAGTGAGTTTTTTTTATGTTAAAATCTCTTTTTTCTTTCTTTTTTTTTGTCTATGTTTTATTTTTCTTTTGTAATGTTTGTGAAAATCTGCTTTTTTGTTCTTTTTTGTGAAAAATGCAATAAAAAATTATTATAAAAAAAAATAAAATAGAATCATAGAATCATAGAATCATAGAGTTGGAAGAGACCACAAGGCCCATCGAGTCCAACCCCCTGCCAAGCAGGAAATACCATCAGAGCACTCCTGACATATGGTTGTCAAGCCTCTGCTTAAAGACCTCCAAAGGAGACTCCACCACACTCCTTGGCAGCAAATTCCACTGTCGAACAGCTCTTACTGTCAGGAAGTTCTTCCTAATGTTTAGGTGGAATCTTTTTTCTTGTAGTTTGGAACCATTGCTCCGTGTCCGCTTCTCTGGAGCAGCAGAAAACAACCTTTCTCCCTCCTCTATGTGACATCCTTTTATATATTTGAACATGGCTATCATATCACCCCTTAACCTCCTCTTCTCCAGGCTAACCATGCCCAGCTCCCTTAGCCGTTCCTCATAAGGCATCGTTTCCAGGCCTTTGACCATTTTGGTTGCCCTCCTCTGGACACGTTCCAGTTTGTCAGTGTCCTTCTTGAACTGTGGTGCCCAGAACTGGACACAGTACTCCAGGTGAGGTCTGACCAGAGCAGAATACAGTGGCACTATTACTTCCCTTGATCTAGATGCTATACTCCTATTGATGCAGCCCAGAATTGCATTGGCTTTTTTAGCTGCCACGTCACATAGGTCCACGGGTTCTAGTCTATTTTTCTCCAAGGTGATCAAATTCAGAGCACACATGATTTGTCCCATCCCTGGCTTCATTCTGGTTTTGAAAAGGTTGCTAGTTTGTAGGTGAGTTCAGTATCAATATTTAAGAACGGTGTTTAGAGAAAAGTACCATACTTTTCCGTGTATTAGACGAGTTTTGTTTTTTTACTCCAAAATAATATTCGAAATCGGGTCATCTTATACACAGGTAGTGCAGAGTGGTGGGCGGGCGATTGGTTGCAGCCGTGAGCAGGAACTTTTGAGCAGCGATGGGGTGGGTGATTGGTGGCTGCAGCAAGGGCTGCTTGCGATTGGCTGTTGCTGCGGCAATTGGGTTGGTGATTGGTGGCTGCGGCAAGGGCTGTTGTGGATTGGCTGCCATTGTGACAATTGGGCGTGCGATTTCCTGCTGCTAGTTGCGATCGAAAAACAAACCCCTGTGTTGCAATGAGAACCAATCACAGAAATATGGACACAACACATAGGCTAATAACTGTTAAATCATATATAGTAGAATAATGATATCATTCAAAAGATCAGTCTCACAATGGTTATTCAAAGGTTTCAACAAAAGATGTCTCAAAAGTCTAAGAAGTACGGTTTTCTCAAATGACCTTTGACGCCTATCTTGAAAGCATGGCTTGACGTTCTGCGCCACTAGTTTGTTACATTGTATATATGAACTCCAATAGATTTATTTCTACCTTTTGAATGATATCATTATTCTATTACATATGATTTAACAGTTATTAGCCTACGTGTTGTGTCTATATTTCTGTGACTAGTTGTGAGCGGGCAGACGCTTGGCGGTTTTAGTGTTGCGTGCGATTGGCTGCGTTTGTCAGTCGTGTGAGTGATTTTTGTTAGTCCCTCCCCCAAAAAAGCTCAAAAACTTTGGCCATCTCCCTCTCCCCCCATTTTCTGAAATTGGAGTCCCCAAAAATAGGGGGCGTGTTAGAATTTTTTGGAGGTAATGACTGAGGTTATAACATTAGCAAAAGGAGACAGTTGGCAGGTGACAGCACAGGCAGGGGTGTGTAAGTAGTGTTAGGGGTTGCATAACTTCTTTTGTAAACACAAAACAATCATTGGATTCAGTTCTCCTGCTATCCTAAGAACAAACGGCAGTTGTGTGAGTGCCCTGATGCCACTGGATAATGCTCTTAATGTTCATTATTGGCATAAAAATAATTCTTATTTTGAAGAAAGGAACAGTGTTGGACAAGGTGAAGACCGGAAGAAGGGAAGGATGAAGATATTGGCTGAGGAAACTGCAGCACTTACATATGATTAGTAGCTTTTGTTCTAAGTGGGATTGTCTCACTGTGTAGACAAGAGACTTCATTGGATAGTTAGACTGGATAGTTAGACAGGAAAAAAACAGTTTGGAAGTTTGATGAGAGAGATTGGTGTGGGGGAATTATAAACAAAGCAGCTGCCTGAAAAGTGTCCGTACAATTAGAGTATTTCCTTTCAACCTTTCTGTTGGGCCATGTAGTTCTTTTATGAAGGCTCTTATTATTTACATCAAATGTTAGAAAGCTAAGGAGAGACAAAGGAAAGGGTATCTGGACAGATGTATGAGTTGTAGTGCTGTTGAGTGATCATTTTGAATATTGGTGTGAGGGGCAATAAGAGAACTCAAGTTAATGTAGTTACATCCTGCCCACCCCCCACCCCCAGCTCCAACTTGTAAAAAACACACCTGTATGAATAATCTAAGATCTAAGAAATTTGCACACCGCTTAAAACAGAGATGGGAAAAATTGTCCCTCCCATCACTCTTAGCCATGCTGGCTGGAGCTGATGGAAGTTCAAATACATCATATCTGGTACTCCACAGAATCCCCATCACAAGGCTGCACTGAAAGTAATTCAGTAGCAAAAAAAACAAAATAACCAATAAGGTTATATATTGTCACCTCTGTTTCACAGAGGCATGCTTTCTGGGGAGCCAGCACTGTATAGCTCTTGGTGTAAAATGCATCTGAGATCAGACAGAAAAGAGAGGAGGAGAAAGAAATCACTACTTATTAAAAAACACAGTGTATTTCTATGTATATAACACGGAAACAGTATTTTCAGTTTTGGTATTTCATTCCATGTAGTTTTAAGAAGCCTTAAAGGGGGGGGGGACACCCTCTAAATTTCTCTAGCATACAGGTGAGAAATTATGACAGCAGTAGAATTTTTAACAGCTCAAGCATCAGTCAAAGTGAGGGGACAGATCTCTTCAGGGAGCCAGGTCACTTGTCAGAGTGGTGTGTTCATAGTTGAAACACTGGAGGAATTTCCAGCATTTGTGGATCAAGTTTTGGGACTCAGCAGGGATTCCTGCAGCTCCCGGGAATAAGCTGAGCAGCCTGCTCAAGCATAGAGAACCATACAAAATAGCCAAGGAAGAGGAAAAGGGGCGCCTGATGCCTGTCTCTTTAAAAAACACCGGCTTCCTAGCAACATGGCGTGCAATTTTAGCACCAAGTTCTTCTGTTTTAAAGCATCTTCAGTATATTGTATTTGATGTGACAAATTAGCTCCCAAGCATTATAGTTTATTCTCAGGGGCCCCAGCTCCTTCTTAATCACCTGAATGGCGCTGTGGGCACAGCATATTAGTGGGTTACATAAAGTTGGTGGGGACTTCAAACGATTTAGAAAATATGCTGAAAATACTCTGAAGCATCTCAGGGAAATGCTCCGCAGTTGAACCAGTAACATGTAATCCAGTGAAGACAAACACGTACGGGAAAGGGAGGGTGTCAGGAAGACAACTGGCAACCATTTTCATCCAACCAGACTTAGAATAATTGCATTTTGTCCTGTTCTAAACATTAGAGAAGTATATTCAGGCCACACAATAGGAGGGGAGGAGTATGCCCAAATCATGTTCCAGCTGCATCACCTGAATTTCACGGTATTTGCACCTTTAGCTTTGGTCCCACCTGTTAACAATGGCAGATCTCCACTTCCCTAGGGCACAGCATTTTATAGGTTAAAGGGGGAGTCTGAGCACCTGCTCTAGTTTTTGGAACTGGAGACTGCTACAGGTGCATGGCGGCTCCTATAAATGTGGAACATCACTAAGGCTAGCACTCTTCCCAAGATTAAATCCTGTTAAATATGCATAGGTGTATGTTCCCTGCGTTTAATGCGTGAACCAGCTGAAGCTGGAATAAATTAAATGTATCACTTGACAAGTACCACTTCAAACAATTGCAGGAGATGGTCATAATTCACATCACAAATTAAATCCAGGGTGATGTTTTTCTATTTTATTTTAGGACCTTTTCAATCAGTTTGTTTTTGGTCTGTGTTTGAAAATCCTGCAAACTCCGTAGAGTATTAACCAGAGCATTTTGGTTAAACTACAAAAAATCAAAAGCATCTAAAAGCTAGATGCCCATTCCGTAATATTTGTAAGTAATGTCCAGCACAAAAAGTGGGGAGGGAAGTAGCTGACTCAAAAAAATATTGTGCTGGAGTATTGTGTTCTGTTTCAGCTATCACAGGTCATGCAGAACATGAACAAACCAGGATGTGAAGGCAAGCAGAATTTTTTTTACTGTGCTTTACCGTACAGAAGCAGATACTGAAAAGATAAGCATTAATGACTTTGGAGCAACTGGCTTCAAATTATCCAGGGCAGAATTAAGTTTAAGATACTAACTGATGCGAAAGAAAGAGGGGGCTTTGCCCTGCCAGACCTAAAGTTGTATTATGAAGCCGCAGCCTTTTGCTGGCTAAAAGACTGGCTACTTCTCGAAGACACTGACGTATTGGATTTGGAAGGGTTTAACAATGCCTTTGGTTGGCATGCATATCTATGGTACGATAAGGTTAAGATTAATAAGGTCTTTAAGAACCATATTGTCAGGAAAGCAGTTTTTAAAGTCTGGACAAAATACAAAGACTTATTGGAAAATAAAACTCCGAGGTGGCTTTCACCTCTGGAAGCTAAGGCCCGAAAAAGACCCAATATGGAGGCCAACTGGCCAAAATATTGGGAAATATTAGAAAAAGACGGAGACAATTGGAAATTGCAGAGTTTGGAGAAAATGAAGGATAAAGTGCGAGACTGGTTACATTACGCTCAGATTAAAGAAGTTTTTAAAAATGACAAAAAGGTAGGGTTCCAGGTGGAGAAATCGAAGTTGGAAACAGAATTGTTAGAACCAAAAACTAAGGTATTATCAAGAATGTATAACTTGCTGCTGAAATGGAATACACAAGACGAAATGGTTAAATCGGTTATGATAAAGTGGGCTCAGGATATTGGGCATAATATTATGTTTGAGGACTGGGAAAGGTTGTGGACCACCGGGCTGAACTTCACTGCATGTAATGCTTTGAAGGAAAATGTAATGAAAATGATATATAGATGGTACATGACCCCAGTTAAACTTGCCAAAATATACCATTTGTCTGATAATAAATGTTGGAAATGTAAAGAACATGAAGGAACATTCTTTCACCTCTGGTGGACTTGCCCTAGAGTGAAGGCCTTCTGGGAAATGATTTATAATGAGTTGAAAAAGGTATTTAAGTATACCTTCACTAAGAAACCAGAGGCCTTCCTTCTGGGCATTGTCGGCCAGAAGGTGTTAAAGAAGGACCGAACATTTTTTATGTATGCAACAACGGCAGCAAGGATACTCATCGCCAAGAGTTGGAAAACTCAAGATCTACCCACACTGGAAGAGTGGCAGATGCAGCTGATGGACTATATGCAACTGGCCGAGATGACTGGCAGAATTCGAGACCTGGGAGAAGAGAGGGTTGAAGAAGACTGGAAGAAATTCTAGATTTATCTACAAAAGTATTGTAATTTGATTGAAGGCTAAGAAGGGTGCTAGATCATAAATAATTGCCTACCACTGAATCAGATTTGAAATTGACGATAAGTGAGTTTGAGGGAAACATAAAATTTGTGGAGAATAGATTAAATTAACTGAACAAAATTTAAGAATATAAACAAGATGATAAATTGCTGGGAAAAATTTATAACGATGTAAGTGGGAGTGGGAGACGTGAGGGAGTCCAAAGAAGTTCTAAAAAATGTGTTATGATTCATGTTATATTGTTTATTATTTTTGCATTTTGTATTTTAAAAAAATCTCAATAAATATTTATTAAAAAAAAAACAAATTATCCAGGGCAGGGGAAACTTCTTCAGCCCAAGAGTTACAGTCTCTCATGGGCAACCTTCCAGGAGCTTTGTATTGGTGGTGGGCAGGACCAGAGGCAAAAGGGGGCGGAGCAACTGATGTAGAGTAGGCCACATTCAGCCAGAGGTTTCTGTGCAAAGGTAAAAGGTAAAGGACTCCTGGACGCTTAAGTCCAGTCAAAGGCGCCTATGGGGTTGCAGCGCTCATCTTGCTTCCAGGCTGAGAGAACTGACGTTTGTTCACAGACAGCTTTCTGGGTCATGTGTCCAACATGACTAAACCGCTTCTGGCACAACGGAACACTGTGAAGGAAATCAGAGTGCACAGAAACACCGTTTACCTTCACACCGCAGCGGTACCTATTTATCTACTTGCACTGGTGTGCTTTCCAACTGCTAGGTTGGCAGAAGCTGGGGCAGAGCAACAGGAGCTCACCCCATCGCGGGGATTCGAACCGCCAACCTTCTGATCGGCAAGCCCAAGAGGCTCAGTGGCTTAGACCACAGCGCCACCCGCGTCCCCAAGCACACATCTTTCTTTGCTCTTATTTAATGCAAGGACAATAACAGTAAGCTGACTGGCTCTGGGTTTGTTGCAGATGCCAGAAAGAGGGAAACTTAACCCATCTATTCTATACATACAATTTAGAGTTCTAAGTCACCACTAATGGAGGGCTATTTGATTTTTAGACTTGGATGTGATAGAAAAAGGAGGAACATTTGTCAAGTTTTTTTCATGAAATGAAAACATGGTTTACAGATATAGTTTTATTTATTTATTTGTTATCCAGGGTTGGTGTTTTTTATCAAGTGGTGTATAAATTATATGAAATAAATAAATAAGGCAGTATACACACATTATTATTATTTATCACTTATTTTTGTTTATTAGATTTTTATCTCTCCTTCTTGGCAGCTTCTCCTCACAAAACCCATATAGTGAGCTTTATAAGAAAGTGAGGATAGAACCATTATCTTCAAAGTTTAGAGCCAACATTTGAACCAAACTGGATTTCAGTGCCTTGGGTTCAAACCTAGGCCGCTGGGTGTCATATTAGGAAGATAATGTAGTGGTTTGTTAACATCCAAATACAGAGCTAATATGTAGCTGTTCCACTGATGAAATTTTCTGCTTGAATCTGCAGGAAAACCTAGAACTAATTTATTCCTCAAAGTCGAAATCAAAACTAAATATCTCTGTAGTCATATGATGTTGCTGTCTGACACAAATACAGTAATGCAAATATAATTGCCTTCCAATTACTCCGACTGGGTGTTTGAATTTTGATGCATCCAATTAGAGCTAGTGTTCAACAGACGTCAAATAAAATGTGATTAAGATAAGGGGGGAAGCTGCTGCGTATATTACTGATAATTTCTCAGTTGGTTTTATATCTGCTCTAAGCCATAAGGCAAGGGTCACAATTTCAAACCTGGCACCACAAGTGTCCTGGTACCCACAAAGGTTTTCACTGGTGCCACAGGGCAGGTTTCCTAAACTCAGTTTTCATTTAAAAAAAGAAGCGAGTCTCTGACCCTCCTAGAAACAAAGTAATGGGACAAAATGTGTGGGTAACTTCAAAGCAATTTATGTGAAATGACGAATGAGTGTGATGTACACACACACACATATCTGAAGAATGCTCCCAGTTAGATAGCAACACTGTGTGTGTGATCAGTATTCTGTGATCTCCACAATCAAAACATAGCTGACTTCCTGTAGTAAGCATAAATTTGTCAGAGGTGGTTGTCTGACTCATTTGGTGTGATTCCACGTTCTCCATTGTAGCTATTTTGTGGCTGGCAACCCCAGAGCTCTCCCAAAATTTGATATGTGGCCGCCGGTCCCAAAATGTTGGCAACCCCTGTTCTAAGGGGTGGTGATTTTTCCTTCTGGGGAAACTATTTGTTCAAACAACCCAGTTATATTTTCTTTAGATCAGGTGTTCCCAAACTGATCTATGGCTCACCAATGTTCCATGAGCTTCATTCAAGTGGTCCATGACACGTCTGTAAAAATACAGTTAAAAATCATGCAGCACCTAGCACAGCTGTAATGGGCAGAAAAATCCTTAAGTCTTCCACCAAGATCCTCAGCAAATTTTAAGAGATCCATGGGGAACAAAGTTTGGGGATGACTATTGCTTTGGATCATATTAGAATGTCTAGGCCTTGGGGGGCTGTCGGTTTAGCCAAGGAAAAAATCATCATCATCATCATTTATTTATACCCCGCCCATCTGGCTGGGTTTCCCCAGCCACTCTTGGCGACTTCCAACAGAATATTAAAATACAATAACCTATTAAACATTAAAAGCTTCCCTAAACAGGGCTGCCTTCAGATGTCTTCTAAAAGTCTGGTAGTTGTTTCTCTCTTGGACATCTGGTGGGAGGGCGTTCCACAGGGAGGGCGCCACTACCGAGAAGGCCCTCTGCCTGGTTCCCTGTAACTTGGCTTCTCGCAGTGAGGGAACTGCCAGAAGGTCCTTGGCGCTGAACCTCAGTGTCTGGGCAGAACGATGGGGGTGGAGACGCTCCTTCAGGTATACAGTGGTACCTCTGGTTACGTACTTAATTCGTTCCGGAGCTCCGTTCTTAACCTGAAACTGTTCTTAACCTGAAGCACCACTTTAGCTAATGGGGCCTCCTCCTGCTGCTGCTGCTCGATTTCTGTTCTTATCCTGAAGCAAAGTTATTAACCCGAGGTACTATTTCTGGATTAGCGGAGCCTGTAACCTGAAGTATATGTAACCCGAGGTACCACTGTACTGGACCGAAGCCTTTTAGGGCTTTAAAGGTCAGCACAACACTGTGCTCAGAAACGTACCACTTAGGTAGTATAAGAGACAAAAATGCCCAGAGATCTACGGGTACGGGGTGGTATACAAATTTAATAAATAAACAACAGCTAGTAGTAGTAATGGCTGTGTTCTGCCTCAACGATTGGAGGAATTGTGCCTCTGAATGTCAGTTTCTGGGAATCACAAGTGGGGAGAAAGCTGTTGCTTGTTGGCTCCCCATGGGCATCTGGTTGGTGACTGTGAGACCAGGATACTGACTAGATGGGCCATTGGCCTGATCCAGCAGGGCTGTTGCTATGTTTGAGGCCACAGGACAATGTGATGGCTGTGGTATGATCACAGCACAGTCATATTCCATGCCAGTCAAAGTGAATAGATGCTTTGATGGCCACACCAAAAGTCCCTACTGGCTGCATCCAGACATAATGTCTATATCTGAGAAGCCATGGCCTAGGGACTTGTTGACTCAGTCAGGTTTTAGAGGTTATTATCTAACAGCTGTTACCCTGTAGGAACAAGCCCTGAAACTTCACAAGTCTTTGTCAACTCTTCTTGGTTATTCACAGTTTTCTGTGTTGCTGTACAAATGTGAACTTTCCTTTCTGGTTTATACGTGATCATTTGGCCAGAACTAAGAGGGGTGATGCAAGAGTATTAAGGGGTTATAATAAATAATAATAATAATAAATTTTTATTTATACCCCACCCTCCCCAGCCAAGACCGGGCTCAGGGTGGCTAACACCAGGTATAAAAACAATTGATTAAAATACAACTTAAAAACAAGATTAAAATACAACATTAAAATGCAGCCTCGTTTCAGTTAAAGTGAGTTCAGAGTTTCATTTTTTTACAGTGATGTAAAATCTTTTCATTTTTTACAGCCTAGTCATTTAAGGCATTTTATAAATCATCGGTATCCTAAGAACAGCATCATGCATTGTTTATAAACGAGATTGTTATTCTCTTGATAACAACAAACATGTCTTAATATACTCTGTTTGAAGTTTTCATCTGTTTTTAGTTTATTGTAGATTTTAATTATTATTTTGTAATTTTGTAATTTCTTTAATTGTTAATTTGAATGTTTGAAGGGTTTTTTGAAAACCACCCTGAGGTTCTATTTACAATCAAGTAGTATTTGCATATTGTTACAGAGCATACGTGCATACGTATTAGAGAAAAAATACCTATTCTGAAAGATGACTCTACATATGATCTCTGTTAATCCATATGGGAATAGCCTTCTATACAACTGTCTCAAGGCGATGAAAACAGCAAAAACAACAACAGTTAACCGATATATTTAAAACTATAAAATAAAACCATACAAAATAGCCGCTCCTGGCCAAGAACAGATGGGAAATTTCCCCTGACCGCATGCTTTACCAACTGAGCTACCAAGGTGGATAATAATAATATTGCATTTTATGTTCACATTTTTATCTTAACATTTTAGTGCTGTATTTAATTTCTGCTGTGTTCTTTTTGGAGAGATTTTTGTTCTGGGACAGTCTATAAGCAAACAATCCATCAGAACACAGCAGGAGCAACTGTATGCCTGCAAGTCATATATGTAATCCTGTCTTAAATCAAAGACTGAGCTCTCCATGGTCCTGATTCTTGGTTGCCTAATCTATACTGTACTTCCTACACCTGCCCACAACACCCCTTTGGGCTCTTGCTGGAATGTTATATGGTGCTTTAAACTTGAAATGTAATGTGTTCTGTGCGTGTTCTGAAGCATACATTAGAGGCATTCCTGACACTCCTTTTGAACATGTAACATGTTTTTAATCAAAGCGTTTGGGGAAATTGAGTTATTGAGTAGTACACTGGCATGCAGCTGCACAATTAATTTTGGAAAGGAAGTGTTTGGATAAATCATGGGTGTGTTGCATTTTCAGTTGTTGGAGTATTTTCCTGGCTTGCTACGTGCCACATAATTAATGCAGTATTTTAATAACTAATTTATAAAGCCAAACGTGAGCAAAAATATTTTGTCTTTCTAATGTGGCTTTGCTCTCCACCAGTCAGCTAGGTAAACAAGCTACAGCTTCTTTGGAGGAAGCCATGACTGTTTAAAGTAGCATCATGGTGCTTTAAATATGTGGTGTGTGACTGTGGCCTTATCTGGCAAATAACAAAGCAAGGAAGGAAAGGGAGTTTTGCCCATGTGGATGTGAACTAGTGCAAATGTGCTCATTTTTCTCTGAAAATGAGCACAGATTAGCAGTAATGGTTCTGTAAATGAGAAAGGGAAGGCTATCTTCACTTCATCATACTTGAGCCCATCGTCAAACACCTGATACTTTATAGCATCCTGTATTTCCGTTTCTCTGTGCTGACAGAATATTCTGATAAAGAAGCGGAGGTGTTTAATTCTGTGTGGGTGAGGTTTCATATGTTACTTCTAGCAGGCATATTTTGCTTAATAATCAAGCGAAAGGGTATCCAGTTGTTTACATGTTTGTTTGTTTGTTTGTTTGTTTGTTTGTTTGTGTGCATGCATCATTTAAATTGGAGTCTTTTTAAAATGGCCCAGTTATTAAAAAGTGAGTGCACAGTTCCTTTGTGTAAGAACAAAGACAAAGAAACAACTGCACCACACGGTCATGCAGATATAATCAGGTCCACCACAAGGAGAAATGGAAATGAAGTGAAATAATTACGTTCCGACCCTGTGATTCTGGTGTGTCTCAAAGGCTATCAAGTCCAACCTCCCTGGTTGATGCAGGAAATCCACTGAGACACAAAAAAGTTTGGTGTGGAAAAGCTTGATGCTGGTTGAATGTTCTTACGAAACAGATCTGCTCCTCTTTTCGCCAAGCAGGAGAACATTCCAGGGTGTTCACATGGTCTGTTTCCTTGTAATGGGAGAGCACTAGAGATTCACATTGTCTTGCCATATCTGTTGCTGTGCAGGTTTCCAAGCAGAGAATAGAATCATAAAATCATAGAGGGACCAAAAGGATCATCTAGTTCAGGGGTCCCCAAACTAAGGCCTGCAGGCCAGATAAGGCCCAAGGGACTCATTTATCCGGCCTGCGGCGATGCCCGACGCCCACTCTTACCGGCACTGCGTTGTGCAGCTGCCCACTTCTGGGTCAGAGGAGCACCGGAAACAGCTTGTGCGCATGCACAAGCATTATTTGTGCATGCGCAAGCATTATTTCCTGTGCACATCCAGGTCAGAGGAGGCCCGTGCACATGCACACAAGCTATTTCCGGTGCTCCTCCGACCCGGAAGTGCGCAGGAAATAGCATGTGCGAACGCGTATGGGTACGCGCTCCCCCACCCACCGCGCAATCAGCGCTGGAGACACCAGCCTGAGGAGCAGTAAGTTTGCTGACCCCTGATCTAGTTCAACCCCCTGCAATGCATTTGTACGTTGTTAAAACTTGATGGTTTCCAGAGAATGTAAGATGTTCATTTTCCCCATATGCAGTAAAGCAGGCTTCCTCAAACTCGGCCCTCCAGATGTTTTTGGCCTACAACTCCCATGATCCCTAGCTAGCAGGACCGGTGGTCAGGGATGATGGGAATTGTAGTCTCAAAACATCTGGAGGGCCGAGTTTGAGGAAGCCTGCAGTAAAGCCACAAAAATACTATGGTATCAGACATCCCTGGGAAGAGAGATTGACTTTGGGAATTGTAGCTCTATGTGAGGAAGGGAAAATCCCTATGCTCCTTTAACCAACATAACACTCAGCTTTTTTAACCAACCCAGGGTTTTTAGAAGCAATTTTACTCCTAAAGCAGGCAATGTACTTGCTGATGATGCTTAAGGTTCCAGAAATATAGCACTTTTGTCCCAGTTTCAGCCAAATCCTGCTAAAACTTCTGATTCTGGCCTAATTCAGATTTGAAGGCTGAGACACCCAAAGGATAATAACAGCCTTTAAGGAAAATTGCAGCTTTTCTACATTAAGTCCATGATCACTAGTCAGCTGTCTGGTGATAGACCCATTCACAATACAGTGGTGCCCCGCAAGACGAACGCCTCGCAAGACGGAAAACCCGCTAGACGAAAGGGTTTTCCGTTTTGGAGGCGCTTCGCAAAACAAATTTTCCTATGGGCTTGCTTCGCAAGACGAAAATGTCTTGCGAGTTCCTGCGGTTTTTTTCCCTTTCCCCCCCCTTTTCCTAAGCCGCTAAGCCGCTTATCAGCTGATCCGCTGATAAGCCGCTTAACAGCTGATCGCTAAAAGTCGCTAAACCGCTAATAGTGCTAATCCGCTAAGCTGTCAATGGGCTTGCTTCGCAAGACGAAAAAACCGCTATACGAAGAGCCTCACGGAACGGATTAATTTCGTCTTGCGAGGCACCACTGTACTCATGGTAGTCAAAAATCATAACATTTAGTGCCTGTGCTATCTGCACATTTGACCTCTTCATTCTTCATAGGAAAGTGGAATTGGGGAGGGGGGTAATTTTGAAATTTTTGAAGGGACTTTCCAGCTCATCCTCACAACAACCCTATGAGGTAGGTTAGGCTGAGAGACAATGACTGGTCCAAGTTCACTCAGTGAGCTTTGTGGTCCATTGGGGATTTGAACCCTTGTCTCCCAGCTCCTAGTCCAACACACTAACCACAACACCACAGTGGCTCTATGCTTCATTGCCCACCAAAAATAATGAAGATACAAATTACCAGAATAAAACTGAGTGTAATAATATAAGTTGTGTGGCTATTCCCTCCCCCCCACAGGTGGAATAAATGAAGACAACGGACACAGAGTTTTAGGTTAATGGGCGAAAAATGGCCACAACTTTATTGATTACAGGAAAGAAGGGTATTGGCTTTAGGCATTGGCCCTAACCGACTATCCGGTCTGACCGGGAAGGGTTAAACACCAACAGGGGGAGCCACCCGAGATGCATATCCCTAGGCGCTCCCCAAGGGGTTACCGCTCGGGGGCGCGCTTTAGGCCCTAGCCTCCGTAGGTTTCGGACGAGGCGTCGCCCCTCGGAGTCCTTTAACGAACTACCCTTCAAGCATTGGGGGAGGTGATGGCGTTCCTCCCCCCCAACCTCATCTGCATGATAATACCCCAGCCAATGCCTACCGCCAAAACTGAGGGAGTTGTGACGATTTGCTACGAGGTAGGCGAAAAAACCAAGTGGCTCACAAAACCAGCCAATTAGCCAAATGGAAAAACTCCTACCAGGCCCCTTGCGGCGACCAGCCGAAGCCCATAGCAAGGTCAGTGGCAAAACCTAAAGGGCGGGTGGGTGGGAAACTGCGTCGTCTCCAGGGAAGAAAGGGGGCGAGCCAGGGGCTGCCCTGACCTTAAGTGGCCCTAGGAAGGCCCGCCCCTGCCGCCAGCCAATTGGCTGGCGCCACAGGGTATGCTAATTGGGTGAATCCCTGTCTCCTGCGAGGCTGACGCCAGCCTCGCAGAGTGAGTGTGGGCGGGGTCGTGATCCCACAACCCCCCTCCTCCTGAAGGTCGGAAGGGGCATTGTGGTGCTGTCATGAGTATCTAATTCCTATATTAATCTAGGGATTTGTTTATTTTCGGCTAACAACACAGAACTCAAATACACTTTGCTTAGCATATTACACACCCACCTGAACATTGCTGTAATTAATGGAGCACAGGAACCTTGCCAAGAGAGACCGCAGACAGGAGCTCAAAGGAAACTCTTAACACTCTTCAATGTACAGGACAAAGACATCACGTTGCAATAAGGAATGTGCTTTTTGGTGAATATTATCTACTGCCTTGTTAGTTTAGCAAAAGCGTAGGAGGCAATGACTTAGATCAAACTCTGGGAAAGTAAAGGGAGTCTAGCACTCTGTTCTCCCCAAATTACAGACTTTCAGGGTGACAAAATGTAAGATAAACTGTAACTGTCTCTTAGTATCATTATGCTCTCTTCTCTACCAACGAGGGCCTCAGTTTTGTGAAGTCCCGTGTCAGTTTCTAACCTCAAAGTTGAGGGTTTGGGACACTGTGTTCCATTTCTAGGAAAAGGGGAAGAAAGAAAAATCTTATTTTCTTTGAGGATCCCAAGTTCTCCTTATGTTGGGAAGGAAACAAAAAATGGCCAGCAAGCATTTGGAAGCCGCCGAGGTAAAAAGCAGCAGCAATTCCAGAAGGAGCAACTATGTCCTGTGATATAAATGACAGTATACCAAGCAACTGTACTAGATTGAAGCAGATTTATAGCACAAACTCGACCTAAATCCAAATGCTCTGATTGAATTGAAGACAAAGGCTGCAAATCTAAAGTTACTAGGAGTGAACTGAAACAAATGTCTACACATAGTTTTGATTGATCTGAAAGTGTCCGGTTGCCTCTGACTGATTGCTTGATTTTCACATTTATATGCTGTTATTTTGGCCCTGCCAGATATTTAAATCAACAATAAATATCCCAAAGCCTGATTCATTAAACTTAGTAGCTTCAGTCAATCCTCACAAAATAACCACAGCAAGCAGCTTCAACAATAAATATGGGTAAATATATAACTGTTGCCAAATATCTAAAGAAATGGGGGGGGGGTGTTTTCTTCTCCTTAAAGGACACAAGCCTAACAAGTCTGCCTCAAGAGACAATTCACAGTAGAAAAGATACTACCGCTTACAGCCATCCACTTTACTTTAGGTACTACAGGTATGCCACCACATTCAGATGCATAGAACACAGGAAGTTACCCTGTACTGTGTCAAACCATTGGTTCATCTAGCTGACTGTTGCGTGGACAGGCGGAGTCCCCAGATCCCGAGTGGTCCCCCCCGTCATGTGGAATAACGACTCTAGACAACGCGCTATGGGATTAAATTGGCCACAACTTTATTAAATTTCAAATGTGGGTAGACCTTGGCTCAGGCATTGGGCGTTTTAAGTGGGGAGCGGTCATTGTCTAATTTAGGGGTAGCCAACACAGTGTCTTCCAGATGTTGTTGGACTACAACTCACATCAGCCCCAGCCAGCATTCAGGGGTGATGGCAGTTATAGTCACAAAACATCTGGAGAGAACCAGATGTTCTCTCCTGTCTAATCTGACCAACAGAGGTTCTCCAGGATTTCAGATGAGTCCCATCTCTACCTGGAAAAGCCAAGGATCGAACCAGGGAGGCCTTTTGCATAACTACTAACTGTGTGAGGGAGTACACACCATTAGGGCTTTTAGAACTCCTCTTGGGGGAACTTTGGGGTCAGTTTTTGTTTTGTTTTAAATTATAGTGGAATGGATGAGTGCAGGGGATAATGCCATTCCACCCACCTTCCAAATAGTATATGTGACATCCAGCCCATCTTTCCTAGAAGGATGGAAAAGACCAGCAGGTAACTTAATAAAATGGGAAGAAACAGTACGAGCAATTTAGATAAATGTGCCATTTAAAGTTAATCTCTAAATTCCACAAGAACAGGAGGAGATGGATCCCAGTAAGTCAACCATCCACAAATGAATGACTAGAGCCACTCAGATCTTGTTGGTGCTACCCAACTCCAGTTTACAGCTCACCCATGAACTCACTGGGTGCCATTGGACAAACCACACTTTTTCAGACCCAGCCACTCATCTGCGAAACAGAGATAATACCCTTTGGAGAGCTGTTGTAACAAATACTAGATCAAGTTTATGAAGCACTCTAGAACATTACATGGATGATTATGATGATTCCTATCTGTTACTGAGATCACATCTACAGATGACGACTATGATTTATTAAATGTGTATACTGCCCTGTTCCCACAGGTTTCAGGGTGGTTCATGACATAAAATCACAAAATACATAAATAAAGATTCTTACATGAAAATGGCTATTTTCAGCATCCCTTTCGCTTTTGCCTGTTCCTCTGTTCTGCTCAGAAGTCTTGCCCATGTGACTTTTCCCTGTTGTTTTTGTCTTCCAGGTTTTGGCATGACCACACCGGCCACTGTCACAGGCAAGCTTTTCCTGATATTCTATGGCCTTATAGGCTGTGCAGGGACCATTTTGTTCTTCAACTTGTTCCTGGAGCGCTTGATCACCATCATAGCCTATGTCATGAAGTCCTGCCGCGAGAGGCAACTGAGGCGGAGGGGGGGCCTTGCCCAAGACAGCCATCACACTCCTGGGACCGCCGAAGTGGACAGCTTGGCAGGATGGAAGCCGTCCGTATATTATGTCATGCTTATCTTGTGCATTGCGTCCGTCATTGTTTCCTGTTGTGCCTCTGCTCTGTACTCTCCCATGGAAGGGTGGACGTATTTGGACTCTCTTTATTTTTGCTTCGTGGCCTTCAGCACCATTGGTTTTGGCGACCTGGTGAGTGGCCAGAACACCCACTATGAGAACCGAGGCCTTTACCAATTTGGCAATTTCCTGTTCGTACTCATGGGGGTTTGTTGCATCTACTCCCTATTTAACGTGATCTCCATCGTCATCAAACAGTCTGTGAATTGGATATTAAGGAAACTGGACAGCATGTGCCATAGGTGCCAAAGAAAACTCTTCCGGTCGCGAAGGAATGTTGTGGTGCCGGGAGTTGCCCGGAGCCAACGCAACATATCCATTGAGTCGGATGGTGTCCTCGAGAGCGAGGCAGATGGGCGCAGGTTGTCCGGCGAGATGATCTCGATGAAAGACCTCTTAGCGTCTAACAAAGTGTCACTGGCCATCATGCAAAAACAGTTGTCCGACAGTGCCAATGGCTGCCCCAGAGCAAGCATCGCTTCTAGACAAAACGGTTTTGCTGGCGGCGTAGGCGCTTTGGGCATTATGAACAACAGGCTGGCAGAGACCAGTACGGATAGAGACATCCACGCTGGGAGGGGATCACTGGGTAACAGATAATGAAGGGTCAAATGTCACCACAGAGACAGAACTAACTGAGCAGGCCCCCTCTTGAGAAGAGGTGCCTTTAGTGTTGTTGCTGGCAGTTCGGACCTCTTGCATTTTGCACTGCGCCGCCGATCCACCCTTGCCCTGCAGACCCTGCCAAAGAACATCCCAGTGGTGTCATGTAGTGTAGCTGCAATTAACAAGCTTCTTCAGCATGTATTTAAGTTTAGGTCTGAGTTAGGAGCAAGGGGCAATGGAGAGAAACCATGCAGATGCGTTGCTCCCTTTGTTTTGGCTGGCACCTCAGTCCTGTAAACGCTCAGAAGAGCAAGCAGTTAAAGTTGCAGTAGTAGTCCCAATCCAAAGATGTTGTGCACCAGAAAGTGCGGTACAAGAACAACTGTGTGTGTCGGAAGGTGCAGGAAGCAACCGCATAGGTGGATAGCTGAATAGCCCAGCAGTGACTCCTCTGTGGCTTTCAGATGCTGTTGGACTCCAATTCCCATCAGCCCCAGCTGATCCCTGTGGTCAGGGATGATGGGAGTTGTAGTCCATCAACATCTGGAGAACACCAGGTTAGCCCCCCCCCCCCCGAAATAGTCACTTGCCTTTGATTTCACTAGTGAACAGTCATTCGCTACTGGGTCCAAGAGTGACTAGCCACCTGAGTTGTGTGCTCCTGAATAGTAAAAGCCTTGTGAATTTGGAAATGGAAAGTGGATCTCTTCTCTCTCAGCTGCCCAGACCATTTATCTTCTTGCATGCATTGGAATCCTACACTGTGTGGCATGTGCAGAAGACATAATCGGGAGATCTGCATGCAGTGGTATCATGTGTGGGTTTGTATGCAAAAAAAGAAGTTTTCTTGCACATTTTAGGATCAGTGCTATTTTTCTAGAAAAAGAAGTGCCAGAACTCACCATTATCACTTCCCTCGTTCTCTTAGAAAGGCAATGGTGCCCACCTGAGAGGTGCCGGAACTGAGTTCTGGCTGGGGGAAAAAAGCCCTGTTTAGGATCACATGTATCTGATAGCAAAACTTTGCCTCACAAGGAAAGATACGTGCCTATGTGTCTTTCATTGTGAGGCAGTGTTCTGCCATCAGACACACTAGATTAAATTTAAGTTAAATCCCATAGAGTCACCAGGCACCCAGGCTTCAAAATGCAAGTGCTCCTATTATGAAACTTGATCCATAGCTGCTATCACTACCATCAATAGATCTCTGCAAAAAGGTGACGTTCTCAAAATCTACAAAAGGGGTAGTAAAATGGAAAAGCATGGAAATGATCAAGCACAAACACATGTCATAATAATTTCATAGACTTGCTGTTTACAGTCAAGCCAAAATATAATGTGCAGCTAGGAAGGAACAGGAGAAACGTAACACTGATATTTTATTATCTAGGCTGTAGCTTTATAACTTTATAAGACCATGAGTTTGGGAAACAGAAAAGTTTCAGTTTGGAGAGGAGATGCTAGCAGAGGTCATTTGGGAACCGTATTAAGGCCTGCTTTATGAAAACATTTTTATTAATAACCACAGGAAGAACGTGGGAGTGTGCTGTTGCAACCTGAACATGACCCTAACTTAAAAGGTACTGTAATTCTCCAAAGGACTGAGAAATTATGCGGGACTAATTGGATGGCCTCATGAACTGAAATGGTAGAAATGGAATGAAAATGGGCATTGCAAAATGTAAGGCCATGTATTTGGAAGCAAACAATAAAAGATGTTTGTTACCTGCCGAATTAGTAGTTGAAAACAACCCACAGAGAAAATGATTTCAGGATATTGGTTGATCACAAAATGGCAATCAGCCACCAACATGACACAGCTGCAAGAATGGCAAGTATAACGCTTAGAAGTATTAGGTGGGAAAAAATAGTAATATAGAACACTTTTAGTATAAAGCCTTGATTTTGTTTTCCTCTGTGAGGAATACAACCTATCCATTAAAACAGTTAAAACTTTCTTCTTCTTCTTCTTCTTCTTCTTCTTCTTCTTCTTCTTCTTCTTCTTCATACCCCACCCATTTGACTGGGTTGCCCCAGCCACTCTGCATGGCTTCCAGCATATACAAAAACATAATAAAGCATTGAACATTAAAAACTTCCCTATACAGGGCTGCCTTCAGGTGTCTTCTAAAGGTTGTATAGTTACTTATCTCCTTGGCATCTGATGGGAGGATGTTCCACAGAGCAGGCACCATCACCAAGAAGGCCCTCTGTCTGGTTCCCTGTAACCTCACTTCTCACAGGGAGGGAACCACCAGAAGGCCCTCGGAGGAGGACCTCAGTGTCCAGGCTGAACAATGGGGGTGGAGATGCTCCTTCAGGTATACAGTTATTATAGCAATCAGGAGTAACATTGAAATCCCCTCTGCTCACAAAAATGGGTTGGATCAAGCATCTGGGAAACTGCAACAGGTAGACCAAGCTGTGTGCTTACACTGTAATGCGAGCTCTTTGAGGCCTTTGGGTTGTGCCATACAATAAATAGTTAACAACAAATGAATTTGATTTGGCACGGATTCCAGTGATAACTTCTCAAGGGTTTATCACAAGTGTCCTTGGACATGAAATGCTTCGGCAAGTTCCTTTTTAGCATTCATGTAACTTCATCCCCAACTTGGTTCACATATCTTGGTGATGATAATGACAGGGTTTTGATTAGGAAAGATGGAAACTCCTAATTCTGCTAAATGAAACTACCCAAGTGCTCATTATGAACAGGTGGGGACCTAATGAGAATGGCTTTAATGGTGAGAGAAAGACTGGAACAGGAAATTGGGTGGGTCAATAATGGCTGGAGGACATTAGAGAACAGAGATATTATATAGAAAAGAAGTGGTTGTGGGGAAAATCAGAGCCACATTCATTTACTCCTGTGCAAAGCTATTTAAACTGATAATGTTTGCATGGCAGTAATTGAACAAAAAAATGGATTGAAATTAAATCCAAAATACAGTATGGGAATGGAAGGCTTTTCAGTTATGTGCTTTGGACATTGGCTTGTGAGTTCAAAAAGGCAAGCAAATTCTGTTTAGGATGAGCCAGAGGTTTTGTAAGAAAGAGTCCTTGAATGAAGAAAGAGGGAGGGTTTGACTCAGTGCCTCTAAGAAGGAAGACAGAAGAGCCACTATTCTTCCTGCTGCAACAGAAAAGCCAAACATTTTATGTAATAAACAAAGAGAAAGAGAACCTATCCAGTTGATGCTGACACAAAACCCCACACATACACTATGTAAAAGAATAGAAGTTTCACCACCCCTCCTCTCCCCTCTTTCTTCTTCCCCGACCTTATACTGTCCACAACACTAATGTCTCATACCAAATGTAACTGATCTGTAGAAAAGACTTTACAACCTGAAAAAAGAGACAATGCATGTACTTTTGTAAACCAGGAAAATCTTTAATAAAAATTATATATCCCCCCCCCAAAAAAATATTTGGACAAATTCCAGAAGATGACATGAAAATGAGATCAACCCTGAACAATGAATGAGCTTCTTTCGTCCTGCCCCTTTAACCATTGGTAATAAATAATAATAATAATAATAATAATAATAATAATAATAATATATTTATACCCCGCCCTCCCCAGCCAAGACTGGGCTCAGGGTGGCTAACAACCAATATAAAAACAAATTGATTGAAATACAACTTAAAAACAAGATTAAAATATAACATTAAAACATTAAAAAAATTAAATGCAGCCAATAGCTAGATTTCCAACCTTGAACTTTTCAGGTTTCTACAAAGCAGCTGGGAGCAAGCTGAAGGATACCAGAGGCTCATCATGCCACCACTGAACAAACCTTTGAATGAATTTTTAACACATTTCTGAATGTGTCTAAATCTTTCCCTTCTGTTATTACCAACGGGAGAGGAAACATTTTTTAATGCAAACACACACACACGCAGCCCAGCAGGGCAAAGGACAAGTCAGGAAAACCAGTTTTGTATCCACAGTGCCCTCTCCCAGTTAGCATTGTAGCCTTAGTATTTTATGTGACATATTACTACACCCCTTAGCAATTAGCAGTGCTGGGGGGGGGAGGGATGCCATCTGCACCTGGTACACCCAGTGGCGTAGCGTGGGGGGTGCAGGGGGGCCGGCCGCACTGGGCGCAACATCTGGGGGTTAGGGTTAGGGATAGGGTTGGGGGCGGAAATCCAGGGTTAGGGGGCGCAAATTACTTGCCTTGCCCTGGGTGCTGACAACCCACGCTACGCCACTGGGTACATCTGCACTGAAAAGATGCAGCTTTCCATGGATTGAAGTTTTTTGTGTTTTTTTTTTTTAAGAAAAGGTCCTTAATGTATACTGTGGCAACATTAACATTCTGATCCGAGCTTTACACTCCACCTAATTCCATTAAGAGTCTTTACTGTCATGTGGCTCAAAATAGCGCAAGCAATGTTTACGGTTGCCTTCCTTCAATATTTTAACTCTATTGGATAACTTGCAGAAATTGGTGTGCAGACAGAAGCTTCACCAGGCCACGACAAGCAGCACTTTGTGATCTTGTTACACAGGTGAAGTGTACAATGAAAATTACTCTGAATGGAAAAAACTTTGAGGCAATCAAATTTTGAAAGTTCACTTCAAGGAGAAAAAAACTCAGGCACCTTGAGCTTGTTCACCTTCATTGCTCAGTGAAGAAACATTTAGCCTGCAAACTGTCCTTACCATGTTTGCATTTCTTGATGGCAGAATTATAGCTACTGGGAGCTGCATCCCTTTAGTTGTTACAACTGTTTTTGAACTGTTTATTTAATACAGGGATGCTTCACATGTACAGGGACCTCATTAGATCATGATGGTGTCTGTTTAGTTGTTGAAATTATTCAAAGTGACTTACAAACACAATAGTCTGGGTTTCGAACTTACCTTATTTTTTGCTTTATAAGACTCACTTTTTCCCTCCTAAAAAGTAAGGAGAAATGTGTGTGAGTCTTATGGAGTGAATGCAGGCTGCACAGCTATCACAGAAGCCAGAATAGCAAGAGGGATTGCTGCTTTCACTGCGCAACGATCCCTTTTGCTGTTCTGGCTTCTGAGATTCAAAATTTTTTTTTCTTGTTTTCCTCCTCCAAAAACTAGGTGCGTCTTGTGGTCTGGTGCATCTTATAGAGCAAAAAATACGGTAATTCGTTCTGTAGGTCCATTCTTAACCTGAAACTGTTCTTAACCTGAGGTACCACTTTAGCTAATGGGGCCTCCCGCTGCCACCGCACGATTTCTGTTCTCATCGTGAGGTAAAGTTCTTAACCCGAGGTACTACTTCCGGGCTAGCGGAGTCTGTAACCCGAAGTGTTTGTAACCCGAGGTGTTTGTAACCCGAGGTACCACTGTACTAAAATGTAGTACAGTGAAGACAATAATCAATCAAACCCTTATTACGGTCATAGACCAGCATAAGTAGAATGGGGTACAGTAATTTAAAATCTGAAAAAAGGTTTTGGAAAGCTAAAATTATTAAAACAGAAGGTATATACAAAAGACTAAAAGAAGCTAAAAGAATCTAAATGAAGGGTTAGGAGCATTAAATGGATGTGGAAGAGCATAAAAGGTTAGTATATAAAAGGCTATGACTATCAATTTACAAAGCACTCTGATATGGGTGTTCATTAAATCTAGTTTGCGGCACACATCATCAACCGACGAAATTTGAACGCTGCTATGCAGAACCTGGCAACATTGTATGTTGTAGCAGGGTTGGTATCTGAATGAACACAATAAAAACCTAAAAAAAACTACAAACATCTTTGCGGGGAATTTGGTGCCAATACAGAGAATGCCCACACTGCAAGTTTCAGAAGGCAGATTTGCCTCCAAAAGGGAGGAAAGAGTTCAATGTTCCCTTCACACCTGCTCTGATCTCCTTAATTATCACCCCTACCCTACCCTCCGTTGATGAAAGTTCAGAGGAAGGGCCACTTTTAGTGATACTAAGTATGTGTCTTGTGTGCAAGAAGTCCAAAATTCAGTCCGCAGCGTGTTCAGGTGGGACTGGAAGAGTCTTCTGAAATGTTGGGGAGTCACTGCCTGCCTGTGCAGACAATACTGAATCAGATGGACCAATCAATGGTCTAACTTGGTGTAAGGCAGCTTCCCGGGCTCCTAAAACCCTACATGTCTGTTTCAGTGACGTGTTTATGTAACATATACTTCGGCCCTTAGTTTTTTGCTAGGCTCACAATCCAGAAACAAATGTGGAAGCTGTTGCATTAGTCCCAAAGGATGATGTACGAAGATGGGCCCTTTGGTCCGACTCGTCTTGCGTCCTTTTGAGACCCCTGTGATGATTTTGTTTGCCTCCTGAGCAATTCTAGCACCTGGCTTGAAAGAGTTTTTCAAAGAGCAAGGCAAGGTGGAGAAAATGGGAAAAGAAAGCAGAGGGACTTGCATTAGGGAGCAATTTGTAGGATGCAAGTCCTAAGAGTACTCTTGGGGTTGTCAGGGATGTGGATGGCATTAACTGCACAGTTACATAAAATGAGAAAACGCTGTCCATTTTCAATGAATTTGCCAATGATAAAATTTACAACCTTACCTTTAATGTTCTGAAGAGTCTGACGTCAGAAATTTAACAAAGAATTCCTGTTAAGATTTACTGGATATCTTTCATCTGATCTTCAAGAAACGTTTCAGTGAGCCCATCTCTATTCTTCAATATGCCCTTTAAAATATTATAGATGTATAATTTTTACAATGCTTTTTAAAATAACCGAATTGATCTACCCCCATCTTTTAAGCAAACTTCAATGAGTAGCCTGCTTGTGGTCTGCAGCAGGTACACTTTAAATATCTTTCTTGCTTTTTAAACAATGATTACAATAGAGGGAATGTAACAAAGGTGACATGGTTAGAGAATCTTTCTGTTTAAATATAGCATTCAAAGCATTTCTGCAGCGGGACAAGCTGAAATGTGCTCCAAATGATGCTTGGCAGGGTTTTGTTGGGTTTTTTTGCAGCATTCAGAATGTTACAAGCTGCTGTGCTGAAGTATAACATATACAAAAGAATACTTAGAAAACATTTTTTAAAAAAACCATACGGGGATGTGAATTGTTTCCTTTATTTTTCCTAACAATTATGAACTTTAAATTTAATGGCCCAAATAGTAGAGTAGGAGAGCTGAAAAGAATGCCAATATATTTCACATCTGTCAACCAATGCACCAGATAGTACATAGGTAAGTAAAGGTAAAGGGACCCCTGACCATGAGGTCCAGTTGTGACCGACTGGGGTTGCGGCACTCATCTTGCTTTATTGGCTGAGGGAGCCGGCATACAGCTTCTGGGTCATGTGGCCAGCATGACCAAGCCAATTCTGGCGAACCAGAGCAGCACACAGAAACACCGTTTACCTTCCCGCCGGAGCGGTACCTATTTATCTACTTGCACTTTGACGTGCTTTCGAACTGCTAGGTTGGCAGGAGCAGGGACTGAACAATGGGAGCTCACCCCGTCGTGGGGATTTGAACCGCTGACCTTCTGATCAGCAAGTCCTAGGCTCTGTTATTTAATCCACAGTGCCACCCGCACCTCTACATAGGTAGTACATAGGTAGATGAGTCTGAAAAGCCCGGGACACAAATTTTCATGCCCCTCTAGCAGTTATGGTGGCTCATTTAGCAGAAATACAGTGGTACTTCGGTTTAAAAACAGTCCTGTTTACGAACAATTCAGTTTACGAACTCTGCAAAACTCTGCAAAACCGTAACTCTGCAAAACCGTAACTCTGCAAGACCGGAAGTATTGTCCCAGTTTGCAAACTTTACCTCGGTCTAAGAACGGAATCCGAACGGTGGAAGGGCACCAGCAGTGAGAGGCCTCATTAGGGAAAGTGCACCTCGGTTTAAGAACGGTTTCAGTTTAAGAACGGATCCCCAGAACGGATTAAGTTCATAAACCGAGGTACCACTGTAATGTATTTAGCATTAACTCTGAAAGTGTATACTCGAGTCTGACCAAACCAAGCCTCCCAGACTAAAATATATACAGCTAGAGTACTATGAAAATTTGTTCTGGGTTTTTAAGACTCTTCTATCCATGTACTGTCTGAAACCAAAGGGGCGCATTGGTTACCAGATGTGAACTATTATTATTTTAGCTCTCCTACCCCATTAAAAGAATCTAAAGGGAGGGGGAGGATGTAAGAGAATGAACTTGAAGAGAAGGTAGAGATTATTCCTTAATAAACTAGATGAACTAGAAATTATTATTTTAGAAATCTTCATGTTCAGTTCACCTGACAATTATAGGAACTGCTTTCAAATGTAGTTCATAAAATGTTTCATCATGCCTAGGCCCTCAGTCTTGTGCATGTCCTTGTCTTCCAGCCTTAAGAGCGCATGAAATGCTATTGCAAAACCTGTGGTTGTCGTGACTGCCCCACTTAATCTTTCTCACTCCCCCAAACTCCCCCATTTCCCCGTGTGTGTGTGTGTGTGTGTGTGTGTGTGTGTGTGCGCACTTAGAAGATCAATGCACAAATAGCAGTCGGTACATTTATAGCTCAACCTTTGGGAAAGAGACCTTTACCTGCTGTGCTTGTTGCTATTTACAATTACATCTCTTTCTGCTTAGAACCAGCCAATCAATAAGGCTGCACGCTGGGTTGAGAAAAAGCTCTTCTCTGCAGGATAAGAAAGCTATGAACCATTATCTGGGTATTAGGCCCCGTCTGCACCATATACTTAAAGCAGTATCATGGAACTTTAAGCGGTCCTGGCTTCCCCACAAAGAATCCTGAGAACTGTGGTTTGTGAAGGATGCCAAGAGTTGTTAGGAAACTCTTATTTCCCTCAAAGAGCTACAATTTCCAGAGTTCCCTGGGAAGAGAGATTGGCTGTTAAACCACTCTGGGAATTGTAGCTCAGTTAGGGGGAAAGGGAGTCTCCTAAGAACTCTGAGAACCCAGGATTTTTTATTTTTTTTTTGGGGGGGGGGAAGCCATGAATGTTCAAAATGGTATGATACTGCTTACCATCTATTGTGTAGATACAGCCTTATTTTCGATACAATGCCGGAAGAACACAAGAAGAGTGTTCTTCTTGCTCTGGATCAGAGCAAGGGTTCATCCAGCCTAGCATCCTTTTTCCAATCAGTTAGATGCTATAGCTCAGTAGTGGAACATCTGCTTGGCATGTAGAAGATCCCATATTCAATCCCTAGTATCCCCAGGTAGGGCTGCAAATGTTTTACATATAAAACCCTGGAGAGCCCTTGCCAGTCCCTGAAGACCAATGTTTTTCAACCTTTTTGAGTCCACGGCTCCCTTGACCAACTGCATTCCTTCTGCAACACCCCTGTTGGGCTCAGGAGCCCAGTTACATCCCCCCTTGCCTGCAGAGCTGGCAGCCTCTCACCCTTTTTCAAACACCCTCCCTTATGGAGTGTTCCTTCAGCCTCCTTTCCTCTCCCCTCTCTTTTGGAGTCCTCTGAGCAAACACAGCTGCCGCCTAGTCTCTGAGCTGCCCCCCCCCCGCCACAAAGAGAGGGGCCTCCTCACGATGTCCCACAGGGGCCTGGAACCCGCCCCCCCCCCGGCTGGCCCCAGAGGCACCATTCGCCTGGGGAGCCTGTAGCCAGGGTTGCTGCAGCAAACAGCTGTGCAAGCCTTTGGGAGGCAGAGACGCAAGAGGGTATCAGAGGAGGGAGGGAAGGAAAGAAGGCCGGAGGCCAGTATTGCCCATAGCACACCCTGACCATCATTTGAGGCACACCAGGGTGCCACAACACACTGGTTGAAAACCACTGCTGTAGACAATTCTCAGCTAGGTGGACCAGTGGATTGATGTGGTATAAGGCAGCTTCTTATGTCAGCAGTTTTCATAATTTAATTATGGGTGGTTGTTGATATGCGAAAAAGTAACATTATTTTGTCTTTCATTATCTCAGATACGGTAAGAGTTGTTTTAATAATGCCCAACAATTTAATATCCTGATCCTAACTCCAGGGGTGAACAAAGGCGTCGCAACACCCGGGGTGGGGTGTTGCTACGTAGGGCACATGTGTGGCATCGCTATGTACGACGCATGTGCCGTATGTGATGCTGCACATGTGCTGTACATAGCGGTTTGCCAGCACCGTATGGACAGTACCGGGATCCTCTGCTCGCGGCTGTAGCGCAAATGGAGGATCCTCTACATGCGGCTATAGCGGCAACCGAGGGATCCCACCTCTGTCCATACGGCGCTGAAGCGGCAGCGGCGGCAAACGGCTATGTACAGCGCATGTGCAGTGTCATTATGTACAGCGCATGCTTGCGACACCACACATGCTCTGTACATAGCGGTTTGCCGCCGGGATCCTCTGCTCGCGGCTGCAGCCGCGAACGGAGGATCCTCCACATGCAGCTGCGACACCGCGGTGACTGCTCACGCTGCCACAAGTCCCCGCGGGGTGCCTTCTTGTCACCCCCCAGACATGGCACCTGGGGCGCATTGCCCCCCCCGCCCCCCGTTGTGACGCCACTGCCTAACTCCAGTCTGACTCCAAACTAAGTCCTGTTGCTTCCACTGCAATTTATCCCAATTCTATCTTCTACAGCATTAACTAACCCTCCTAGCTTGGTGTCATCTGCAAATTGCATGAGCATCCCTTCAATTCCTTCATCCAAGTCATTTATAAAGACATTGAACAACAAAAGGCCCAGGACAGAACCTTGTGGCACCGCACTTGTCACTTTGTTCCAGGTTGATGATGAGGAACCATTGGTGAGCACTCTTTGGGTTTGGTCAGTCAACCAGCTACAAATCCACCTAACAGTAACGTCGTCCAGCCCACATTTGGCCAGCTTCTCCACAATTATATCATGGGGAACTTTGTCAAAAGCCTTAATGAAAGCAAGATACACTATGTCCACAGCATTCCCCTCATCCACTAAGCTTGTGACTCTATCAAAAAAAGAAATGATATTCGTCTGGCATGACTTGTTTTTGAGAAACCCATACTGGGTCTTAGTAATCACACAATCTTTTTCTAAATGCTGGCAGAATGACACTTTAATTATTTATTCTGGGACCTTTTCTGGCATTGACATCAAGATGATTGGTCAGTAGTTATCTGAATCTGCCATAATGAATGACTTGTGGTTTTTGCTTCCCAGAAGCCCATATGTAACTTAAATAAACTAAAGAGCTTTTTGTAGTCACTGGAATGACTTGATGCTGTTCATCATCATGCCCCCACCATTAAATGCAACCTTAAGAGAAACTTCACAAAATGCCAAGCCTATATTTTGTGGAAATCAGATAAGGTAATCTGATTTAGCAGTCAGAAAGACAGCTCTTGTGGTCACAGGTTATTCACTAGACATTTCAGCAGGCCACAGACGAAGTCTCCTGGCTCCATTGTTTTTAACAGAGGTTTGCTTTGTGGCATGGAACTCCACATTACCAACTCCTAAGGTCTGTACACTGAACCAGGGGTAGTGTTAGGAGATACCTTGAGTCTTTTGTGCTTCCTCTCCTGCTTTTAAATCTTCCATGCAGGATTGCTAGGTGTACTGAAGTGCCAGTGAAGTCCCAGCTCCAACCTTAATTTGCTTAGAGACCTAAATTTGCATCTCTCTCATATATGCAATTTTTTTGTCATGGGCCTGTGTACAGGCAGCCCCACTTACATGCTTTCTACTCGCATGCAACCGTGTTTGCATACAACGCCGTGACATAAACAAACAAAATCATATCAGGAAATGGCAGGAGAGAGCTAGAGCATCCTCGTGGCTCACGAGGAGACCCTCCCTAGAGCATGAAGAGTACCTCTGCCGTAAAATGTCCTGTTTTAGTGTGAGCCATACGCCATCTCTCAGCTTAGCCCACTTCAACATGGTTGATGTGAGGATAGAACAGATGCAGGAGTACCTTGTGTTTTGCTCTGTGGTTCTTGGAGAAGGTGGGTAGTCTACATTTAATAAATAATCTTAATGTGCTTAAATTAAGATTATTCGTGTTTTCATTGCAGGTTTACTCCTAGTTCTGTCAGTGGTTTTTGTCACCAAGTGCTATGCTAAGCTGCAGGGAGGGTTGTTTTCAACCCCTTGAATTAAAATAGAAACATGTTTTGCACTGAGCAAGCCGAAAGATCTCCTTTTTGATTATGTGAGGTTTGGGTGCTACAACACTGCATAGTGTACTTTCTGAAAGTGTTGTGGTATTTTTGCTGTCTTGACAGACACTTATTTACGGCACTTAATGTGTCTACTTAACAGTAAGTTTGGCGAGGCTTATTAATAAGTAAGTGAGTATGGCACTGCAACCTTAACAATAATGCATCTCCCAGAAAAACAAAATGTCTCCCTTTTTGTTGTTATTTTGTTGTTGTCTTTCAGCAACTGATCGTTAAAGAGGAATGATCAACTGTTCGCCTTGTATATTTACTCTCTGATTTTGAACCTTAATGAATGGGATGCCACATGAGTGAGGCATCTAATCATAAGCCTGCATTTTTATTAAAGCTTATATGTTTAATCAGGGCTTGTATTTTAAAATGAGCTTAAAGATTTTCAAATGTTTTATGCCAGGCAGAAGACCAGCTGCCTAAGAACCTTGGCAAAATGTTTTTCTCCTAGACAAGGGGGCCCCCTGATTTATAGCAGAAAACAATTCTCAAAGTCGTAAAAAGGGAATTACAGGCTGACAGCCAAGGTTACACTGACCCTACATATTACAGAAGATAAAAAAGCAGAGAAAAACATAATTAAGAGTGGGTAAATAGTAAAATAAAACCATGTGTCTCCCATTAAACTTGAGCCATATTTTCCTAAGGTTGAAAGGTGAAGAGCAGTGAAAAAGGCAACTGGCTTGGCTGGAGAAGATAGGTTTTCTTTCTTTCTATTTTTGAGGCTGAGAAACAAGAGAAGAAGAGCTGGCAGAAAGGAAGAGAATATTTTTGGGAAGTCTTTTCTAAAGCTGTTTCTTTCTTAAACTAAGATCCTTTTAAGATTTCTTTTCCTTTTAAAAGGTTATTTATGTATTAAATATATTAGCTTAAATATAATTATGCAAAGGATTTAAGAAATGCTAGATTCTTATTTCATATAGTTGTAAGAGTTGTAACTATCCTGAAATTAAGTCAGCCACCAGCCCAGCCTCCTGCCAGACAGGAGACGCCATCGAGCACTCCTGATATATGGTTGTCAGGCCTTTTTTTTAGAAACCTTCAAATGAAGGAGATCTCTCAATGTTGATGTGAACTCAAAATCCTTGACATATGTTTAAGATAAAAATTCAAGATTAACCATCTGTTTTGGAAGGCAATAGGGCAAGGAGGGCAAGAGGTGAGCTGGTAATTAAGATTCCTTGTTGAGACACATGTAAGATATATTACTACTTATTTGTCATTTATAGATAGCTCTTTGTGTCCCATAAAAGGACAGAAGGAAATGGGTGTATCTTTTGTGATTGGTTCTAGCAAACAGCCAATAGGAATTTCAACCAGGCTGATTGGACAGAGGCAGCCACAGGAGGAGCAAGGGGGCTGGATTAAGGAAATATAAGTGCTGGCCAGAATGGCAGGAGGGCAGGCCAGAGCTTGGTAACCATATACCACTGTGCCTCTCATTTATTTGTCTGACAAATAAATTACTATTTTAATTTCTCTATTGCTGCGTTGAATATTTCATTCCAGCTAAGCGTTAACCACAAGCAGGGTGCTACATGAGAAGAGGCCTGAACAAAGGCCTATCTAATCTAGCATCTTGTTTTATAGTGGCCAGCCTGTGGGAAGTCCCCAATCAGGACATGTCCTTTTTGTGGGATGTAAAACTGCAGTCAAGTACAACATTCCTACAGTGGACATATTAGGGAATGTTCTGTACCACTCAGGAGAAGACTTCCTGTGTGGTCTGTTGTACTAGCATGGAGGAGCACATGCCCGCCATGTTCTGATCAGTGTGTGTTCTCCATTTTGTATGTTTGGAGAAGTGACTGCTTAGTCTCAGTCACTTGGGACTAACTTCTTTATGGAATAGTTCTACTTGTTATGTAACCTAAGCCTGCCTTCAGCGATATGTCTGTGAACCTGAATGAATCTGTGAGTAAACTACTTTTATATTAATGTTAATCAGATTATTGTGTTTATTCTTTTTAAGAGGGATTAGAAGGGATTTTACCAGGACGGAATCTTTAATAGTAAGACTCAGATGAGTCAGCCACAAGCTGATCGCTGTGTAATTTAAAAAGGGGAATGTTTGGAACTCTGCTAGATTATGGAACTTGCTAGCACAACTTAGGAAGGATATCATTAAATAATATATCCTCTCCTGCCTCCCTTATCATCCCCAAACTTTTCCTCATTCAGAACACCTTGTGCTCACTTGTTATTCAATGGTCCAGCTGCCTCCCTAGTTAGTCTCCAGCTACTAATGTGACCTGCCCAGGCATCCTCTTTGTCTTGGCGGTACCATTCCTGATCTGTGGTATACATTTGAGTTTCTATTGTTGTGATTTTAATCACCCCCCAGCATCCTGTAGAGATTTGACCCTTTTGACTTTCCCTTTAAGCTTCCCATTTACCAATCTCCATATCTTTTAGAATATTCCTCTTCTGAAGTCCAGTGTGACTGCGTTGAACATTATTGGCAATTGCATCCTTACATAGATATTTAATCTGATAGCATCATGATCACTGTTCCCAGTTGGTTCAACAACACTTACAACTCACAGCTGGTTCTGGGCACCACTTAAGATTTGTTCAAGATTTGTTCATGTCCCCTCTGGTCAGTTCCATAATCAACTGTTCTAGGATGTACAGTGGTACCTCGGGTTACATACGTTTCAGGTTACATACACTTCAGGTTACAGACTCCGCTAACCCGGAAATATTACCTCAGGTTAAGAACTTTGCTTCAGGATGAGAACAGAAATTGTGCTCCGGCGGCACAGCGTCAGCAGGAGGCCCCGTTATCTAAAGTGGTGCTTCAGGTTAAGAACAGTTTCAGGTTAAGAACGGACCTCCGGAATGAATTAAGTACATAACCAGGGGTACCACTGTAGTCATTTAGGATATCCAGAAATTTTACCTCTTTGTCATGATCAGAATATATGTTTGCCCAGTTTTTGTAGGGGCAATTGAAATCACCTTTTACTATAGCATTTCATATATTGGATTCTCCTTGATTTTATTCTCCGCCTCAAGATCATCCTGGTCATTTTGTTCTTGGGTAGGGGGAGGGACAGTATATCCCCAGCACTGGGGCCCAGTATTGCCATACACAGCAGTTCTATGGCGGGGTCTTCAGGTTGTCCATGTTGTGCCCGAAGGCTACTAGCATTACCAGAGGAACACCTATGGATGGCATCCCTCTCCATCTGTCTTTGGCACATGCACTTTTGCCTCTTTGAATCGCTGACAACTCCCCTTGCATTTCTATTGGCTAGTTCTTCCACCCCATTGCTATTTAGGCAATCTCCCATTAGCAATGATTTATTCCGGGCCAGAATTTTCCCTGGCACTAAATAAAGGCAGGACTGCCTTGACTGGGGAATTGCCAACTGATCAGAAAAAAAGGTCTGGCCCGCTCCTATGTCTTTAACTGTTGACGGATCTGTGGAAATCAACAGGTGAAACTGCATGGAGGTCGGATCAAACTGCTGTTATAACACAAGAGCAAGGGCAAGTAAAAAGTGAACCATCTTGCCTCCTCACAACCTATACCTTATTAAACTATCATGTTAACTCTTTCCCCACCCATTATTGGTCCTCCTTCCTGGCTGACTCATAGCTTTTTAATCATGCAGTGATGGTCATCATGGCATTCAGAACTATATGTTATTGATGAGAATGACGAGAAGTGACTTTGTAATCTAACAGATATCATTGAGTTTTGCTACGTCACCTACCCCATTCAGACACAATGGACCTTGGGCATTTAAGTCTGATGAATATTTATGGGCACTTCTGAAAATGTGCCACTTGCACTCCTTTGCATTTTCTTGCAGCCTTTGCCCTTTTTCCCACTAAGCAGACATAACCCTCACCAGTTAATTATCCGATGTGCAGCAGCCAAATGAGTTTTCACGTCTTCCTGCACCACAATGTACTTCTTGAAGATTAGCACATCTGATTGGAATCAAGATTATTATAGGTTCTGGTTTTGCCTGATTGTGTGGTACATTGAGGTCCTGAGAGTTTATTTGAATTGAATCTGAAACATGACAAGGAAAGTCTTACTTAGCTTACATGAAAAAAACTTAAGTTTTTGCTTCTGTTACTTCGACCACAAGTGACATTTGCTGCTTTCTTTCACATGGAAAACAACAGCACAGCACTTCTTTCGCACATGTGCCAAAATGTTTATAATTCACAGCATCTTTCTTCTCAGATGGATTCTCCCTATCCTGTTTCATAGAGCAAGACTTCTTATGCTGCAAAAGGGTTTATGTATTCAGTTAAGGCAACAAGGAACAGTGCTGGAAAAGGTGCTAAATGTCCCGGACCTCTTCGTGGAATCTGGGCGTTTCAATAAAGTACCACTGGGCACCTGGCGCTGGGTTCCTGGAACATTGCTGCATGTTGCCAAATGAATAACGTTATCCTTCTTGTGCTCTATGTGAGCTCAGTGAGAGAATAACAATCAAGAAACCCGCTGTTGTTTATGGTTAAAATGCAGTGAATTTGAGGGAAGAGCCATAGCTCAGTGGTACATCATCTGCTTTGTATACAGAAGGTTCCCAGTTCGATCCACAGCATCTTCTGGTAAGGCTGAGAATACCAGGTACAATGGTACCTTGGTAGTTGAATGGCTTGGCTCCCAAACAAATCAGCTCCCAAACATCGCAAACTCAGAAGTGAGTGTTCCAGTTTGCGAACGTTTTTCAGAAGCTGAACATCCAACATGGCTTCCGCGGCTTCTGATTGAGGGCAGGAAGCTCCTGCAGCCAATTGGAAGCTGCGCCTTGGTTTTCAAACCTTTTCGGGAGTCAAACAGACTCCCGGAACGGATTAAATTTGAGAACCAAGGTACCACTGTAGTGTGATGTGCTTGGGTCTTGCTTGCCGGTTTCCTATAGGCATCTGATTGGCCATGGTGAGAAAGAGAGTTTGGATTTGATATCCTACTTTATCATTACCCTAAGGAGTCTCAAAGCGGCTAACATTCTCCTTTCCCTTCCTCCCCCACAACAAACACTCTGTGAGGTGAGTGGGGCTGAGAGACTTCAGAGAAGTGTGAGTAGCCCAAGGTCACCCAGCAGCTGCATGTGGAAGAGCGGGGATGCGAACCTGGTTCACCAGATTACGAGTGTACCTCTCTTAACCACTACACCACACAGAACCAAATGCTGGACTAGATGGTCCATTGCCCTGATCCAGCAGGTTCTTCTTATGTAGTGTTGCCAATCTATAATCTTTAATTGAAACCCATGTTCAATTAAATTTTGATTTTAGGAATTTGCAGCAAAATAGCTGGGACGCAGGTGGCGCTGTGGGTTAAAGCCTCAGCGCCTAGGGCTTGCCGATCGAAAGGTCGGCGGTTCGAATCCCTGCGGCGGGGTGCGCTCCCGTCGTTCGGTCCCAGCGCCTGCCAACCTAGCAGTTCGAAAGCACCTCCGGGTGCAAGTAGATAAATAGGGACCACTTACCAGCAGGAAGGTAAACGGCGTTTCCGTGTGCGGCTCTGGCTCGCCAGAGCAGCGATGTCACGCTGGCCACGTGACCCGGAAGTGTCTCCGGACAGCGCTGGCCCCTGGCCTCTTAAGTGAGATGGGCGCACAACCCCAGAGTCTGTCAAGACTGGCCCGTACGGGCAGGGGTACCTTTACCTTTACCTAGCTGGTTGTAATGTATCTGGCTTCAGTCTGTACTGAATAGTAGTCCCTCTCCTACTGATGTCTGCTTTACCGCGTAATGAGTCAGGCGCCGTTATCCATGTAAATCTGGGATTTATGCAAAGGGCTCCCATCCCTTGTTCTCGCTCAAAGCAATGTACATTTAACTTTGGGGTGGTGCTTGAATGCAGAACAAGGCATTGCCTGGGCTGCTGTGTAGTCTTAAGCAATGTCTAGACATTATGTGAGCCGATATCCTTGCCCAAGGAACCAGGGTGGGGGAAAACATGAGGTCATGCCAACATATTGTTGCTTCCTTCAATAGTGTGGATGGGAAAGTGTGTGTGTGTGTGTGTTAGCTTTGCAACTCCAAAGAATGAAATATCTGCCTTCTGTTAGGAAAGCATACCTTGAAAATAGGCATATTTATTAAATAAACTGATTGTGTCTCATCTCCTATTTCCCACTTTTGTAACTCCTTGTGGGGATTTAAGCATAAGTAAATAAAGGTTTTTAATTAAACACAGCAGCATCCAGTCAGCAGATTGAAGCAAGCAGTTCATTTGGACTGCGGGTCAACCAGGGACTCGATGAGCAGGTGTGCTCAAATCACACTGACACCCTGTTCAGTATACATAAAATGACAGTGAGTTCTCTCACAGAGCTCTGTTGATCACAAACGAGAACATCTGCCAACTTAGGTTGCATGCAGCTCACATCCTATGGACCAGCGGTGGTTGCAATGGCACAAGCCATGGCTTGCAGTCCCCACAGCACTTTAAATGTGGAAATCAAAAGCACAGTCCTCCTGTTGCTCTCCCCATCACTGCCACTTCCCCAATTACACAATATAGGCAATACAGAGTTGCCCAGAATTATAAGCTGCTGCTTAAAGGCCCAGTGTGGTGTAGTGGTTAGAGTGTCAGACTAGGAGCCAGATGACCAGGGTTCAAATCCCCACTCAGCCATCCATGAAGCTCATGGGGTGACTCGGGTGAGACACTGCATCTCAGCCTAACCTACTTCACAGGGTTGCTGTGAAATGAGGAAGCAGAGCACCTGGAACTCACCGGAGAAAAGAAGGTGGGATGTATATGCAATATATAAATAATAAAAACAATAGCTTCCTACCCAACCTCAGTGATACCAAAAAGTTGTCCTTGCATAAAACAGGGTTGGTATCACATGGCAGTGCTAGGAAGGCTCTACTTCTCTGGATTCCCTGCATTAGCAAAAGAGGAAGGATCACAATGGTGGACTGAGCAGCACAATGCTCAGCAGCAAGGGCTGTTAAGAAGGAAGTGTGTGGCTGGTGCTTCTGGGTTACAGATTAGCCGAAACAGGGGACCTGATGGGCTCCTGGTGTTATCATTGAAGCAGCTGCAACTGGGCTTCTCCTTAATAAGGACCTGTTGAATCAGCCATAAGGTGCTTCTCAAGGACCAATTGATCCCTGGATTTGCTGGTTCTCAGAGGCTGTAGGAAGGCAAGGCATGATTAGTTTATCCCAGAATGACCACTCCCTACATTAAATGGGGGCCGCCCTTTGCGTGGTCGTGCACAACCCCCTGGACCCTATGCGGCACCATTAGCACAGGCTTGGCTTTGCCTTCCCTGGGTGAGATACCTGGAGGTCTCCACCTACCTCAGCCAGTTGCCCAATCCCTCCTGGGGAGGCGTTGCCAAGGTGATCAGGCCAGGTAGGGGGAGGGACTACCTGCCCACACAATAGGGGGAGGATCTTACCTGGGAATCGTCAGTTGGCCCCAGAGCTAAATGTTGACGATCAGATGCTCAGGGGTGCATCCAGGTTTAGAAGCCCCACATGCAACACGTTGCCGTAATCCAGTCTTGAAGAGATGCATGAGTAATTAAGGAACACAGAAACTTTGTGGCTTTTGTGCAGCTGCAATGGAGCGTACGAAGGAAGGAAGGAAGGAAGGAAGGAAGGAAGGAAGGAAGAGTCACATCTTTTTGTCAGCCTAATTTTGCTCACTCACATCTGCCTCTGGCCCCACTGGAATGCTGGCCCCAGAAGCCTCCCCATGGGCCACAGGGTCATGCAGGCGTCAGACTGAAAGGGGTTCTCTTTGCCTCTGCACCAGAATGAAAACACAGGGTTGCTTTACAGAGGAGGTAGGAATAAACAGTAGCCCTCGGTTGTTGCCCTCAGTTACATGGCTCATAGGCTGCAACTGATCCACAGATTTTCTCTCTCTCTCTCTCTCTCTTTCTCCAGATGGGCTACATGTTAAATGCTGCTTAATTAAATAGTGAATCTGCATGAGCAATCTGAAAGCCACCAAACTACGTTAGAATAATAATAATAATAATAATAATAAATTTTATTTATATCCCGCCCTCCCCAGCCGAAGCCGGGCTCAGGGCGGCTAACAACATTAAAACAGTGTGACATTATAAAACATTATAAAAATGAATTAAAATCAAAATTGATGGCAACCATAAACTAAAGCTTTGTAAAGATTGCCAGAGGAGGGGGTCAGGCTGCGCCCTGACCAAATGCCAGGTGGAACAGCTCTGTCTTGCAGGCCCTGCGGAAAGATGTCAAGTCCTGCAGGGCCCTTGTCTCTTGTGACAGAGCGTTCCACCAGGTTGGAGCCGCAGCCGAAAAAGCCCTGGCTCTAGTTGAGGCCAGCCTAACCTCTCTGAGGCCTGGGACCCTCAAGGTGTTTTTATTTGAAGATCGTAAGTTCCTCTGTGGGGCATACCAGGAGAGGCGGTCCCGTAGGTACAAGGGCCCTAGGCCGTATAGGGCTTTGAAGGTTAAAACCAGCACCTTAAACCTGATCCTGTACTCCACCGGGAGCCAGTGCAGCTGGTATAGCACCGGATGAATGTGATCTCTAAGCGAGGACCCCGTAAGGAGTCTCGCTGCGGCATTCTGCACCCGCTGGAGTTTCTGGGTCAGTCTCAAGGGCAGCCCCACGTAGAGCGAGTTACAATAATCCAGTCTGGAGGTGACCGTCGCGTGGATCACAGTGGCTAGGTCAGGGCGAGAGAGGTAAGGAGCCAACTGCTTAGCTTGGCGGAGATGAAAAAATGCCGCCTTTGTTGTAGCTGCAATCTGCGCCTCCATGGAGAGGGAGGTATCGAAGATTACACCCAAACTCTTAACGGATGGTGCTGGCACTAATTGCACCCCCGCAAGAGATGGGAGTTGCCCCCTCAGTCCCATGTCGTCCCGTCCCAGCCAGAGGACCTCTGTCTTCGAAGGATTTAACTTCAGCCGGCTCCCACGTAACCATCCAGCCACAGCCTCCAAGCATCTGATCAGTGTGTCTGGGGCCGAGTCCGGGTGGCCGTCCATCAACAAATAGAGTTGGGTGTCATCAGCATACTGATGGCAGCCCAGCCCAAAACTCCGGACAAGCTGGGCGAGGGGGCGCATAAAGATGTTAAAAAGCATCGGGGAGAGTATTGCACCCTGAGGCACACCACACACCAAGGAGTGGCGGGATGACAATTCCCCCCCAAGCGCCACCCTCTGTCCCCGACCAGAGAGAAACGAGCGCAGCCATTGAAGGACTGTGCCCTGGATCCCCACGTCGGCAAGGCGGTGGTCCAGGAGTTCGTGATCAACCATGTCGAAGGCTGCTGACAGGTCTAGAAGAATCAGCAGCCCCGACCCGCCTCGATCCAGCTGCCTGCGGAGATCATCTGTTAGGGCGACCAGAGCCGTCTCGGTCCCATGACCAGCGCGGAAGCCGGACTGGAATGGATCCAGAGCTGATGTTTCATCCAGAAACCTACCAAGCTGTTCAGCAACCGCTCTCTCAATCACCTTACCCAGGAATGGAAGATTCGAAACCGGGCGGTAATTGGATAGATCTAAGGGATCTAATGATGTTTTCTTTAAGAGCGGGCGCACCACTGCCTCCTTCAGTTCCCCTGGGAATGTCCCGGTGCCAAGGGACAGATTGATGATATCCCCCAGGGGGGCCCGCACCTCTTCTGGACACGCTCTAATCAGCCAGGACGGGCACGGGTCGAGAGGACAGGTGGTGGGCTTTCCAGCTCGGAGGAATCTGTCTACATCAGCTGGGGATATCCAGTCAAAGTGGTCCAATACTGAACCCGAGGACAGTCGAGGGGCCTCCAGTTCCTTTATTGTATCCAAATTGGCAGGGAGGTCATGGCGGAGCAACAAGACCTTCTCCGCAAAAAAGCTCGCAAATGCCTCACAGCTGTGTGTCAAATTGTTATTTAAATTTGGCTGTCCTTCGAGGGACGTTAAAGACCGAATTATACTAAATAATTGTGCCGGGCGAGAGCTAGCGGATGCAATGGAGGCCGAGAAGTAGGACTTTTTAGCGGCCTTCACTGCCATCTCATAGGTTTTCATAAAAACCCTATAAGATGTTCTTGAGGCTCCGTCACGGGCACCCCGCCATACTCGCTCTAGCCGTCTGAGGTCCCGCTTCATTTTCCGGAGCTCCTCGGTAAACCAGGGAGCCCGGTTTCTGCGGGGTCGCAGAGGGCGCTTAGGTGCGATCTCATTGATGGCTGCCAGGAGCTGGGTATTCCAGGCCTCAACAAGCTCAGTCAATGAGTCGCCAGGGGGAGAAAGGTCCCGCAAGGCTTGACGGAATCTATCAGGGTCCATCAGCCTCTGCGGGCGAGCCCAAATTGGCTCGCCACCCAAGCAGGGTGGGGGTGGAACGTCAATCCTGGCTTTCAGAGCATAGTGATCAGACCATGGCACCTTCATCGAAGGAAACATGATCACATCTATACCGACGCCAAAGATCAAATCCAGCGTGTGGCCTGCTTGATGTGTGGGGCCCGAAACAAACTGGGAGAGCCCTAGTGTCGCCATGGAAGACACCAGGTCCAGAGCCTGTGAGGAGGGAGTGGCATCAGCATGGATGTTGAAGTCCCCCAATACCAATAGGTTAGGGAACTCCAAGGCCCAGCCGGCCACCGCCTCCAGCAGGCCTGACAGGGTGGCTGCTGGTGCGCTAGGTGGCCGGTACACCAGCCAGACAGCCAAGCTCACCTCGGAGCCCCACACTAGGCCAACACATTCAATGCCGGGGATCGATGGCGATGGTAGAGCCCTGAAAGAACAATCTTCCCGGATTAATAACGCCACCCCTCCCCCCCGGCCCACAGTCCGCGACTGGTGAAGGACGGAGAAACCCGGGGGCGCCATCTCTCGTAGGGTAACAGTATCCCCTTCGCGCACCCAGGTCTCAGTCATACATGCCAGGTCAACCCCCTGCGAGGTGAAGAAATCTCGCAGGGTGGCGGTTTTGTTGCCTATAGACCTGGCATTGCACAACACCAGTGACGGAGGTGAGTAATCCTTGCTCACCCTACCCTCGTCTCTCGGGATGGGGCGCAGATTGGAAGGGGTACGAGCATATCCGTATCTCGATCCCCTTCGCCTATGACATCTGCCCCCACCGCCATACCTCCCTCGCCCCTCCAAAGTAGGAATCCCAAGCCTCATACTTGCCTCCATTTACAGAATATAAAAGCAAACAAACAAAACAATTACATAAAAATAAAACCAATCCCCACCCCACTCCCCAACCACCCCACCCCAACCCACAATAAATCAAAACAAAATAAAAGTACATGGATAAAAACCACCGCTTATGGTGGTACAACAAAGCAAAAAATAAAAACAGTTTAAAACATATTAAAAAAAAACAAAACAAAACAAAACAAAAAAAAACATATATAAAAAAAAACATATAAAAACACTTCCAACAACCGCTGCAGCAGCAGTGTCCCCGAGGCTGCGTCGGTGGTGAGCGTGGGCCCCGCCCCCTGGCCTGGTGGAGAGTGGGCCTGCAGTGGGAAGAGCCCTCCCCACAAACGCACGGCAAAGCGGCAGCAGCAATGTTCCGAGGCCTCCTTGGAGTCTTTTATGCTGAGGTGGAGTCTGGGGCCCGCCCCCAGGCCCAAGGTGGAGAATGGGCTTGCAGGGGGAGCGGTCCTCCCCAAGACTCACCGGCAAAGCGGCAGCAGCAGTGTCCCGGGCCTCCTTGGAGTCCTTCACGCTGAGGTGGAGTATGGGCCCGTCCCCAAGCCCAAGATGGAGAATGGGCTAGCAGGGGGAAGAGCCCTCCCCACAAACGCACGGCAAAGCGGCAGCAGCAATGTTCCGAGGCCTCCTTGGAGTCTTTTATGCTGAGGTGGAGTCTGGGGCCCGCCCCCAGGCCCAAGGTGGAGAATGGGCTTGCAGGGGGAGCGGTCCTCCCCAAGACTCACCGGCAAAGCGGCAGCAGCAGTGTCCCGGGCCTCCTTGGAGTCCTTCACGCTGAGGTGGAGTATGGGCCCGTCCCCAAGCCCAAGATGGAGAATGGGCTAGCAGGGGGAAGAGCCCTCCCCACAAACGCACGGCAAAGCGGCAGCTACGGGCCAGGCTGGCAGATGGTGTAATGTGAGATAAGCTTATTGCCATGATCTTCAACAGCTGAGGATCAACTAACAAACATGTAATACAGAGAAAGAAAATCTTAAAACAAGCCAAAATACCAAGAATTTATAAAAGCAAACAGAGATGGTCCCAAAATCCCACTGTCCACTGCAGAAAAAGAACAAAGCAGTTATTCTTAATGCTTGGCTACAATATGTTTTGATGGTTTTTTATGGCTTCTGACTCATTTAAGAGCTGGTAATCATTTAGCACTTTGCCATATGTTGGCATGCAGCCCTGTTGGTCTCTCTGCATCTAATAAAATGGGTCAATACCCTGTCATTTAAGGCAAGCTTTTATTACCTGTCCCTGCCAACATTATTCCTGTCATTCAGGTGGGGCAGCTGCTCTCCAGCCGTCCAAAAACAGAAGCAAACAAGCAGCCTTTGCCTCCATCACATCCATGCTTTGCTGTTCCCCCAACAAGTTTGGGGATTCCCCATTTTTATCCTTTATCCCCCTGTTTTATTCTTACAAAAACCAGGTTCCGGATGATTACAATGCTGCTGTAATGGTAAACTTGCCGGCCAGGCTATATGATCAGAACCTCCCTGGGTAAAAAAATTACCTCAGGTTTTTCTTTTTAGCCTTTTCCTCACACAGACCATATAACACCGGTCCTGAAAGACCTACATTGGCTCCCAGTACGTTTCCGAGCACAATTCAAAGTGTTGGTGCTGACCTTTAAAGCCCTAAATGGCCTTGGCCCAGTATACCTGAAGGAGCATCTCCACCCCCGTCATTTAGCCCAGACACTGAGGTCCAGTGCCAAGGGCCTTCTGGCGGTTCCCTCACTGCGAGAAGTGAGGTTACAGGGAACCAGAGGGCCTTCTCGGTAGTGGCACCCGCCCTGTGGAATGTCCTCCCAGCAGATGTCAAGGAAAGAAACAACTATCCAACTTTTAGAAGACATCTGAAGGCAGCCCAGTTTAGGGAAGTTTTTAATGTTTGAAGTTTTATTCTGTTTTTAATGCTCTGTTGATAGTCGCCCAGAATGGCTGGGGGAACCCAGCCAGATGGGTGGGGTAGAAAAAATAATAATTATTTTTTATTTATTTATTTATTTATTTATTTATTTATTTTTATTATTGATGCAATTTTTGTATGCTATTTTCATGGATATATACATTTTTATGCACACTTTCCTCTCACTTTGCGCACAATGCTTGGCTGGAGAACTGCCTTGTAAAATTCAAAGAAATGTGAATTTCACACAATGGCTCTGTTTCAGTTCTTCTGGTTGTGTTTCAGAAAGTACAAATTGCCTTGAAATGCAAACTGTTTTGAATTTCTCCCACATCCCTAGTGCTTTGCAAGCAAAAGGTCCCCAGTTCAGTCTTTGCCATCTCCTGGCAGGGCTGGAACCCAAGCTCAAATAGCCTCTGCAATAGTTAGTCTCAGAGAGACAGTGCAGAGTTATCCCTCCTGAAATATACACAGTCGAGTAGCAATTTCACGCTCTTTAGTTCAGCTCATAGGAACAGTGATTGAATTTCCCCCAAACCTCAGGCTTTATATGCATTATTTACACAATGAGTACCATCTGATTGGCTGATTATGTTTCCCTCTTGGAGCCTGATTGGGCGGCTGCTGCTGCTGCTGCTGCTGCAGGCCAATCAGTTGTTGCATCCTATTATCCTACCGGCCTAATAGGCTGATTAGCTTCCTCCTGGGGTCTGATTGGTCTGCTCCTGCAGGCCAATCAGGTTGTTGCATTCTAGGATCCTACCTGCCTATTGCTCTAGGATCCAAGCTTAGTACATAACACCTCCTGTTAGAAGGGTTTTCAGAGGCCAGTCCTCTGCTTTCAGTGATGTCCAAGTCAGGTTTAAAGATAAAGAACTACAAGAGAGAACAGGGGCCTTGAATTTCCACCTGGATATTGGACTAAGCAGGTCACAGTCTTCCCCACTATGGTAAGATATATTTATATTTCATTTATAATTAGTCTTTCTAAATTTGAATATATTTGCATATGCAAATTCAGTGCAGATTTGCACCATCTTTTGTATTTTCTTTTTTAAAAAAGTGATACACTTCTGCTTTTCTGGTGATGTGCAACTGGCCATTCAATCTCCACCCAAACCCAAATTTCACTCTATAGAATGTGTCTGATGGGGAAAGGCAGCTTGTAAAAGCAAGAATCTACGATTAACTTAAGCAGTGAACTTTTTAGGAAAAATAAAAGCCAGGTAAAACAGGAATTGGTCTTGGCTTACTTGGAGTGTAATTGCAAAGCCTTCCAAAGCAGTGAATGTAATGGCTGGATGACATTGATGCTGCCTGGGCAAAGCACATAATGGCAGTATGTGACATGCTCTTTCATCAGAAAAGTTCAGATCTGTCTAACAAAAACACAGATGAGATGGGTGCTTTTCTTATCTCAAAGAAGTCAGATATAAAGATTAATATTTAGTAGATGTATTCTGTCATCAGTTCAGGGTCTCATTATTAGGATTTGAGTGGAACGTTAATGCAAAAACAAAAATTATCAACATAATCAAGTCCACAGCATTGTGAATTAGCATCCATTTCCTTGGGCCCAAATACATTAGTTATCCTACTGCCTCCCCCTTTTGCGTGTTTGTCTTTACTGATTGCAAGTGTAAAGGTTAATGTGCAACCAAATTTATTGCAGGCAAGAATATACAGATTCAAACTTCAATGGAAAGAGACACGGAAGAGCATCCGTCTTTCATCAACAGAAGATCTGTACAAAGATATCAGGCACATGCAATTAATGGTTCCAGGGCTAGTACAGGCTGCCATTTCTGCATCTGAAAGAAAAATGCATACATACATGTCCCCAATTTCTTGGGTTCTGCATCAAAGAAAACAGCCTGATACTGCAATTAGGGAGTCCAGATTCCACACCCAATTTGGCATAATGGGCAAGTGTGGCAAGTTGGACGCCTCTGAAGATACTTCTCAACCAGTTTGGTGTGGCCATTCCAAGCTGCACCAACTTGGATGTGTCTGAAGATATCATTGCCCCATTCCGTGCATCCAAGTCAACACATTTTCAAACTGTCACACCAAAATGGGCAAAGTCACATCAAATTGGCACCCAAGTCACTGCAGTTTGGACCTGCCACACCAAGCTGGACAAAGTTTCAGTCTGCCATCTTGATTCAAAATGCCACCTGGATGGAACTGGCGGAAATGACTGCCAGAATCCGAGACCAAGGTGAAGAGTTGGTGGAAGAAGATTGGAAGAAATTTAAAGTTTATCTACAGAAACATTGTAAAATTAAGGAATGTTAGAAAGATGTTGGAATGAAGTAATGTGGTTTTAGCAGAAATGATATAAAGGATTAAGTAAAAATGGATTGTTAATTGGTGAAAGAAGAGAATGTAAAATTACAGTATATTAAGATAAATTATTAGGATAAAAACAAAGCTGGAAAGGATTTGCTGAAATATCTAACTGAACTAGAATACAAAAAAGGGAGGTGTGAGGAGGTCAAGGAAATAAGCAAAGGAAAGAAAGTTATGTAAAGGTTTGACTTGTTCTTTTTTTCTTTTTTTTCTTCTTCTTCTTTTTTTCTTTTTTTTTTTTTTTGTTTAAATGGAAATTTTTCTATTTTTCTATTTCCCTCTTTGTAACCTTTAAAATCTTAATAAAAATCTATTGAGAAAACAAAAAACAAAATGGCACCTGGTGTCCAAATGTAGCTGAAAACCAGCTAGCTCCTCCACCTCAGGAGCCCTCATGCCAAAGTGAACAACATATCAAAAGGCACCCAAATCCACAGAGAACAGGCAGACAAACCACTTTCCCAAATGCATGTATGCTAAGATCATGAGATTAAAATACTGTATTCTTCATCTTCGGTTTAGAACAGGAAAATGTAAGTAGAAATACAGACCAATGAATGTTAATCTCCAGTGGTAGAAGAACGATATTATGCTTTTCTGTACGTAATTAGTTTTAATAATAACAACCAATAAATTGCTAACACTTGCATCAAAGTTCAAGGGAGCTGTAAAAAGCCATTGTCAGTTGGTGTAGTGATAATTAGGAAAATTTTATGGGATTGGTTAAAATTGGAAATGTCATCCGTCTCGGGATAAATTGTATGTAGTAAAATAATAATTGTCACATTATTAAAATCCAAGTTGCAACACTAGCCTTGGGCGCGTGTGTGTGTGTGTGTGTGTGTGTGTGTGTGTTACATTTCGGTTTTGTGTATGATTGTCATTTTTAAGAGCCTATATGAGAAACATGGGTAAAATAATTTGATTTGTAATTAGTTAGTATGGAATTATGTCATGCTAATTGTTGCTCCATCAACTGGCAATGGGTTTTTACAGCTCCCTTGCATGTTAATGGGCTAAGTGAGCAGATAGAGTATTCACAGCTCTCCTGCAAACTAACAAAAGGCTGCTGGATTTCAGACAGAAAATGATTGTGCGATCAATCTATCAAATGCTGACAAAAACATAAGATAGTTGCTGATTATCCTTCAGTTGAGTCTGGCTTCTTGTATTCCCCATTGTTCTGGTCATATATTTTCTAGATTTGAGGGCACTTCAGTTTAATGGTAGATGCAGAAGATCTAAGGGCCATTTTCCAGTTTCTCCAGAAAACAGAACTGGGGGAACTTTCTGCTGGAGATCTTGAAAAGCCTCTATCAACTGGAATAGCCTGAAGAAATTTGGTGAAAGGCAATTTTTTATGGACAGTTCTCTTCACAAGGGTGGCCCCACAGCCCAAGGATCTAGCAAATGCAGAAGGTCTAACCAGCTTCAATTTTCTAGAGAACATTTTCTCAGAGAGCAGGGCTAGGGAAGACCTTGTCTAAGACTTTCAGATCTGGGTGGGAAACCTGCAGATCTTGTTGGACTATAATTCCCGTCATCTCATGCTGGCTGGGGCTGATGGGAGCAGTCAAGAAACAATTCTGGGCCAGATGGATCGGTGTTTCTGTTCAGTATACAAGACAGCTTCATATGTTTATAATAATCTGCACTTACGTTTTAGAATGCTTGGAAAATATTTTGACGCTTTAAATTTATTCATATGAGGGTATCCTCATGTACAAAATATACTACTCCCCATGTAAAGCTCACACATGTATTATCATCACCCCTAGTTTGACACTAAGAAAGCCTGAACTATTGCTATGATTTACTTATTTTATTCAGACTATTTATATACCGCTTAATTAGAATTGTCTCTGAGCAGTGTACAAGACATGCAATACAATGGAAATTTGAACATTTGTTTAAAACTATAAAAATCAGGATTCAATTAAAATGCCTGCTGCAGAAAAATAAAAAAATAAAAAACCCTTCAGTAGGTGCTGGAAATTTAATAGGGAGGCAGCTTCTGTAGCAAACTCCCTCAATAAATGGGAGCTAGGCAACATGACCTGCTTTTGGTTCAACCAAAGTTTAGGGCTCCAGGAGACAAAAACAGACACAAGCAGAGTTTTCAGCACCCTGGATAGAGCCCAGGGAAGAATGTACTGTACTTCTGACAATACAGTTCTGAACGCAACACTTTGGGTGTATACCAGCCATTTCAGGTTGTTCTCTCTTGCTGAGAAGTGCAGAACCCTAAAAGGTCAGCCCCCTTGTCTGGAGTCCAGAACTCCATAGCATCTCCATAACTTCTTGTGAACCAAATTGCCTGTGCTGGTGAGCAAGCCCAAAGAAGCACAAGGTCTTAAGGGGTGAGAAGGCTGAACAACCCAGTGGGATAGATGAAGTACTGCTAGATGCAGTCTTGGAGAGTCTGGACCCAGGGGCCTTTGCTGTTGTGCTCAGGTTCAGTATTGAGGCTTGAAACAGGGCAGCTGGGTAGAGCATCTGCTTTGCAGGAATGAAGTCTTAGGTTGTCCCTGGTGTCTCTTGGTAGGGATGGGGGAAATTTCCTGCCAGGAGAGCTGCTGGCAGTCTGAGCAAGCAATACTGAGCTAAATGGACCTGTGGTTTGGCCCAGTATAATGTACATAAGTTCATCAGTGGGGATAAATATGTGTGGTGTGTTTTTTAAGGAGAAAGACAGCACAAATTCCAAATGCAAAAGCCCCCAGATTCAATTCTGGCATCTCCAGAGCCAGTGTGGTATAGTGGTTAAGAGAGGTAGACTCGTAATCTGGTGAACCGGGTTCGATTCCCTGCTCCTCCACATGCAGTTGCTGGGTGACCTTGGGCTAGTCACACTTCTCTGAAGTCTCTCAGCCCCACTCACCTCACAGGGTGTTTGTTGTGGGGGAGGAAGGGAAAGGAGAATGTTAGCCGCTTTGAGACTCCTTCGGGTATAGATAAGGCGGGATATCAAATCCAAACTCCTCTTCTTCTCCAAACAGGGCTAGGAATATCCCCTTGTCTGAAATCCTGAAGAGTTGCTGACGAATTCACTATCAGCCACAGTAACATGCAACAGGATACCATAATGAGAAAGCTATAACAGGGTTATAGTGTTCAATCGCATAAGGGAAAACAACCCTTCATCATTGCACAAGGCTATATTGCTTGGATACTTTGCACTGCTTATCCTTACCTGATTTTATGTAAATAACAATTCCACGTTCAATTTCACAATGTACTGAGCAACTAAAACCCTTTGATTAACCTCTCAGCATCTACAGCCTGAGTTCTTCCCAGGAGGTTTGGCAGAGTATAAAATATCTGCCTCTCTTGTCTCCTCCCACCACTGTAACACTATTTCATTTCAAAAGGAGGCACGGTTTTACTTCCATTAAACATAATGGCCTGAGATTGCTATGAATGTTCCTTTCAGTTACTTATGTACTATTGCCTGTGTGTAGGGAAACCCTGTGCCTAAAAGCCTCCATTCTCTGCATTGTGCTTGCTGATGGAGCCATTAAGAGGGTACGGTATTTTAGAGGTATGTAGGGAGGGGGGAGATTGACCCACTGCTTATCAATTCAGCCTACACACTTCTGCCCAGGATTATGATATAGCTTCCATACTGAATTCCTAGGGCAATTACAAAGGAGTGTAAGCAGGTCTCCCTCTCATTCTGCAAATGAGTTTAGACATTAGAGGGAGAAATGCACTTAAAAGACCTTTTGAAGATAATACATAATAACAGAGGGAATGTTGTTAATTAGCAAAATAATGCATCACCGCAATTATGGGGAGTGAAGGTACAGCTCCATAAACAATAGGAGCTAATTTTGTACAATTTCTTTTTGAGGGTAAAATATTCACAAGGCAACTTTTATCTATTTTTGTGTGTGTGGTAACATAATGCCTAGGGACACGGGTGGCGCTGTGAGTTAAACCACAGAGCCTAGGACTTGCCGATCAGAAGGTTGGCGGTTCGAATCCCCATGACGGGGTGAGCTCCCATTGCTCGGTCCCTGCTCCTGCCAACCTAGCAGTTCGAAAGCACGTCAAAGTGCAAGTAGATAAACTTTCCGTGCAGCTTAATCATGCTGGCCACATGACCCGGAAGCTGCACGCCGGCTCCCTCAGCCAATAAAGCGAGATGAGCGCCGCAACCCCAGAGTCGGTCACGACTGGACCTAATGGTCAGGGGTCCCTTTACCTAACATGATGTCTTGAAAACCTGGCCATTCAATAATATCACAAGTTGATCGTATCCAGAAAACCGCAAGTATATTAGTGTTCTTCAGAGCATGTCCTTTCACAAGACCACATCATATGTTACCCTCTCATTTTCTTCCAATATGCAACCATATTTTTTAACTGTGATTCTGAATGAAGTGTAAAGCCTTCCCATTGTGTGGCTATTCCCTCCCCCCCACAGGTGGAATAAATGAAGACAACGGACACAGAGTTTTAGGTTAATGGGCGAAAAATGGCCACAACTTTATTGATTACAGGAAAGAAGGGTATTGGCTTTAGGCATTGGCCCTAACCGACTATCCGGTCTGACCGGGAAGGGTTAAACACCAACAGGGGGAGCCACCCGAGATGCATATCCCTGGGCGCTCCCCAAGGGGTTACCGCTCGGGGGCGCGCTTTAGGCCCTAGCCTCCGTAGGTTTCGGACGAGGCGTCGCCCCTCGGAGTCCTTTAACGAACTACCCTTCAAGCATTGGGGGAGGTGATGGCGTTCCTCCCCCCCAACCTCATCTGCATGATAATACCCCGGCCAATGCCTACCGCCAAAACCGAGGGAGTTGTGACGATTTGCTACGAGGTAGGCGAAAAAACCAAGTGGCTCACAAAACCAGCCAATTAGCCAAATGGAAAAACTCCTACCAGGCCCCTTGCGGCGACCAGCCGAAGCCCATAGCAAGGTCAGTGGCAAAACCTAAAGGGCGGGTGGGTGGGAAACTGCGTCGTCTCCAGGGAAGAAAGGGGGTGAGCCAGGGGCTGCCCTGACCTTAAGTGGCCCTAGGAAGGCCCGCCCCTGCCGCCAGCCAATTGGCTGGCGCCACAGGGTATGCTAATTGGGTGAATCCCTGTCTCCTGCGAGGCTGACGCCAGCCTCGCAGAGTGTGGGCGGGGTCGTGATCCCACAACCCCCCCTCCTCCTGAAGGTCGGAAGGGGCATTGTGTGGCTATTCCCTCCCCCCCACAGGTGGAATAAATGAAGACAACGGACACAGAGTTTTAGGTTAATGGGCGAAAAATGGCCACAACTTTATTGATTACAGGAAAGAAGGGTATTGGCTTTAGGCATTGGCCCTAACCGACTATCCGGTCTGACCGGGAAGGGTTAAACACCAACAGGGGGAGCCACCCGAGATGCATATCCCTGGGCGCTCCCCAAGGGGTTACCGCTCGGGGGCGCGCTTTAGGCCCTAGCCTCCGTAGGTTTCGGACGAGGCGTCGCCCCTCGGAGTCCTTTAACGAACTACCCTTCAAGCATTGGGGGAGGTGATGGCGTTCCTCCCCCCCAACCTCATCTGCATGATAATACCCCGGCCAATGCCTACCGCCACCGAGCCGCAAGCCGGCTCGCCGCCAATACCCTCAGACCTGTAACCAATCCCTAACGCCTTGAAAATTATCTGCCAACCAAATAGCATTGCCAGCATCAGATAGATGCACGCCATCCCAGTGATAAAGCATTTCCTTGTCAAACCGTATGCACGCCATCCCAGTGATAAAGCATTTCCTTGTCAAACCGTATGCATGGGTGCTGAATGACCCGACCGCCCCATGCGGCCACTCTACGAGCCACCGTGCGCTCCACAATCCTCCTAGCTTTGTTCACAGCCACGGGTTTTTCTGCATCCCTTTCCAACATCGCCTTTCCAGCAAAGATGACCAGATTATTGTAATGTTTTCATGGGATGCCCTCAACAATTCCAAGTCATTGATAATGTTCCATATCAAGTCCACCCCTTTCCTATACGCCAAGTCGTTCTCGCTCAGCTGGATGACCATGGCACTGGGTGGGCCCTCAATGCCACTCCCACCCAGGGCTGCCACTCTACGCACCACCGCCCAATGCCAGGCTTTCCTAGCCCTGTTTATGGCTATCGGGCACCTGCAATCTCTCCAAACCCGCCTCTCCATCCACGAGGCCCCAAATAAACTAGTAGTGACGTTTGGGTAAGAGGCCTTAAGTTCCTCCAAGTCACTAAAGATATGCCACATCAAGTCGACTGCCTTTCTGTAAGCTAACACTTTTCGCCTAATTGGATATCTAAAGCATCTGGGGGCCCCTCCGCCGCCTCTCTGGCCCTAATAGCGGGCAACATTTTTTGGCCCAGCGCATTCTCCTTCGAGAGATCCAAGATATATTTATGTAGCTAAGGTGCGGCCCGAGACCGGAATTGATGGCGCGGACCCTGGCCCAATGCACCATGCTGTGCCCGATTATCCAGATGCGCGCCCTCGTAGCTCCTGCACCCTAGGTCCCCATTAGCGGCATGGTTTATATCCCAGTGGACGGTGCAGGGCCTATACTCCAAATATGCATCACAACGTCACCTGAAAGCAAAAGAAGGTAACAAAGCCAGGTCAGGTATACTGTGAACAATCACAAGGTCTTATGAATATATCCTTTATATGCATCAGACTTCCCTTAATGCATCAGACTTCCACTGCCCCCAAGTCCTTCATCCTTTCAGATGAGAGTCCCAAATGCACTGCTGTGGTGGCGGCCCCAATCCGAAAGGAGTTAACCGTGAATTTAGCTGAGGGTAAACCTCAGGCAGCAATCGCCCTTCGCATAACGTGCATGGACTGATGCCGTGCAAGGCCGGAGCCATCCCAATGTTCGAGGAATGGACCTGAGACGGTTGGTCCCATGTACATGAATTGTTTAGTGTCCTTTACTGCTGATCGGTTTTGGAACATTGGACATGCAGGACTAAATTGGATCTGAACAAGGTCAGGTCTCTCAAACTACCTCGGGCAATGGAATCTGGTTGGCCCTTACAAACCACTTCGCCACTGCGCATAGCGCCAAAGGCAATGGAGTATGCAGCTGTAAATAACTGGGCCTTGTCCTCGGACCAACAGATACTTCTTAATTTTCTTCCTTCTTGTTGTTTTTTTTTTATGGTTTATTATTATTATTATTATTATTATTATTTTACATTTATTTATTTATTTATGAATTAGCATAGAATGTCATAAGTTAAGGGCCTTCTACCATCACTTTTAGGAGGCTGCGGCCTGCGCCAGCCCCACAGTGCCCTTCACACTAAGAAGGCCACACCAGGGTCTCTGGATTAAACAACCTTACAGAAAAAAGAGATTGCCGCCTACTGGATGTTTAAGAGTCTTTGCTGCACGACCCAGCACTCTCCAATGTACCAAGTATTGCAGAGCTTCAGCCTTGGTAGGAGGCGTGTGAAGCTTAGGATTTTTTAATTTACCTTGAGGTGTGTCAAGCGTAGGTTTTTTTTTTTTTTTTTTTTTTTTACTATTATTATTATTGTCATTATTATTATTATCATTATCATATTTTATTATTATTATTTTATAAGTTTGCCTTGAAACTCCATAAAGTCCACCCAAGCCCTTTTAAAAGATCTAAGCGTGGGCTTGGCTCCTGAAGCTAATACTCCCTTCAGGACATCATGTTCCCAAGGCTCCAAAGGTGCTCCCGGAATGGCTGTGGCAATTCGCTGCACCTGTGCATCCGTGATGCCCTTGTTAACCCCAGGGGTAAATTTGTTAGAGAAGTAGATGTTTATTTCTAAGCACTAAAGGTCAAAGGTCCGGGACAGGTTTGCCACTCTAGGAGTGTGATAATTGTTTAGACGGGACACTTCCCGAACTGATTCTTTGGTTTGGGGGGGGGGGTTCCCCGAGTTAGGGGGTAATGAAATGAGGATCCTGAGGCCATAAGAGAAACTCTTTGCTGCCTCTATTTTTTGGGTATCTATCGAGAAGGGTTCTAAGAGGTGAGGGCTCAACAGAAGAGAACATCCCAGTCAAGGGCCAAATTAATACCAGTTTCTGGCTGTTCTTTTTGGCGGGTCTGTGAGCTTTTCAAGACCCCTGATGGAAATGCCCCCTGCTGCCCGGAAAAGGCTGTTTACCTTTAAAACACGAAGACGCTGGGTGGTTACCTAGGCACTTCTCACATTCATGCACATACTTACAATTTGGCCCTTGGCACACACCCGTGTTGTACTCCCAGCAAACCTCATGGTGAGGGACTCGCTTGGCTTCAAATTTTCTGACTTTCCTTTTCCCACATAGGGACCCATATGCTCCATCCAGTAATTCTGGTCGCTCGGAACACAGCAGGTTGTGGGCAGCAGGAAGCTTTTCTGAATCGTCCTCGGCATCAGAAGGCTTACTTCTTTTGCTCTTCTTGGCCGAATGCTTCTTCTTACTTAGACTTCTTTCTCCCTTCCACAGCATTCCCTGTGGAATACTGGGAAAGTCTGGGGTATACTGAGAGGCAGAAAGGTTATAATTGTAAGCATGAGCCCTACCTCCCGAGGATCTGTCATTGGAAACCCAGGGACACGTAGACTGTAATTATGTGTGAGGATGCATAAATGGATTGCTACCCGAATGTGGAACCCTAAATAAGGAGGCCAAAGTGCAAAGGAGCTCCTCACTATTTCGGAAGAGGCCGTAGTGACCATGGGCCTGAATTGTTGGTAAAAAGGTTTCCAAAGCAGAGGAAACACTGACTAGGCCTGCGGGTTGCAGGGCACAGGAGGCTACCCTAACCCATCTTGGACACAGGACTCACTGTTGAATCATTGGCTGCTCTCAGCACTGCTGCGGTGGCCGCGGAGGTACCAGGGCGGTCCACAACGTTAGGTGGCGTATCCGGGATGCATTCTTGGGTGAGCGCAAGAGGTACCGCTGCCACCTGGCCTGCGGGCCTATATTGCCTATAAAATGTCTAAGAGCATTGAAAAAAAACTGTGCCAAAGTATGTGGGTTACTAGGCACTACGAAGGCCTGAGGCCCCTCTTGGTTCCCTTATGCCCCCCCCCCCCCGATACAGTAGGCATTACAAAGCCTGGGACCCCTCCTGGTTCCCTTGTGCCACCCCAGATATAGCGGCATTTTGAGCAGACGTAGTTTGATACCCTTAATTAGCCTGGTTCAGTAAAATCAACGCCAACTAGCTTGGATTATATGGGTGAGGTGCGAGCAATATCACAGTAGTTCAGTATTGTCTGCACTGGTGAGTTTAAAGGAATCAAAGATGCCTAACTAATCTCCAACAAATTGTATTTAGCTGCAAACAATATCACCGTAGCTCATTATTATCTGCACTGGATAGCAAACCAAAATACCAGCCCACACCTCAAGCAATGTATTTAGAGGAATACTGAGTCTATAATAAACAGAAGAGCACCTTTGATAATGTCAGCAGCTATGCAGCAAGCTAGAGGTAGAATTATACATTGTAACCCAGCAATACAGCAGTGAAAGATGATAAGTTGACTTATGCAACAAACCTATAAGCAAAGCAAAGCTCCCAAAAGCCCTTAAGCACTATTATCAAAATCAACCAAATGATTTAAAATTGCCAGATTAAATATATACTTATAAACTAACTGATGAAATACCAGAAAGAGAGGCATGAGCTATTTGCTTTAGATTCCCTATAACCTGTATGCGAAGCTCGCAAGAGATTGCAGGCGAAGAAACCCTTTAATAAATCAAATGATGTAAAACCTGGATCTCTTTTCCTTATAACTATGAATTGACTATACCAAATTATAAAATTAAAGCCTAGGCAGAGAGTAAATGACACAGCTCCACAGAGCACCGCAAGCTGAATGAAATAATTTGAATTCCAATATACTATGCACTAATGCTTCAATTTGATTTAAATGTGTTTCCTAAATTCCCAGAATGAAATTCTCGAGAGTGTAAGTATAAACAAAAGCAGTCAATTAATTAGAGGATATTAATTCTAAGATAAGCCTAGCCAGAGACGCTGTAGCCAGCTCTATGCAAGCTTATGCACCAAGAGGAGGGGCTCCCTGCAGCCCCTTGCATGCTCATATTTAAGCTAGGCTCTATTAATAGTTGCGCTATCATCCTTTGTTTATATTGCTTGTGTTTATTTCCTTTGTTTATATTGTTTATATTGCTTTTGAATTTAAAACCAAATAGAAAGTGAGGGGCACTCAAAAAGTAGATCCCACGTGGTTTTGCCTCTCCTAAAATGGCCGCCGCCGCAAGGCCACGTGGGCAATCAAAATGGCGGCCGTAATGCGTTCCCACTGCCTAGCGGCAAGGAACATGTGCGGAAACACTTAACGCTAGCCCTTTAACACTGAAAAAATTCCACAACCGCAAGAGCAAAACCTGCAGGCATTCCCCACGTACCCCTTATGAACATTAATTATTTCCCTGGTTTTTCCGCCGGTTAGGCTTAAAAGGTAGGGTTTTTAAAATTACTTCCCACGTGGAGTGCCTATAGTAAAATGGCAACCGCCCGGAAGGCAATGTGGGTGGATGAAATGGCGGCAGGGGCACGGTGGTTGCCCGGCAACGGCACAGCTGCTTCCGATGCTTTCCAAGTCTAAACTTCCGCGCGAAAACAAAACAGCCTGTAGAACTCACCCCCTCAAGAATGCTGCTGAAATGATTATTTGACAAGAAATTCTGCCCCCTCACCCCAGCAGGAAAATGAAACACAACCGGCACCAAATGCAGCCCGCTCTCCTCCCGCAGCTGCCATCCACCTAATTGCACCACGCTCCCCTGCACAAACCCCTAGCTAAAGCATGAAGCCCCAACAGCAAAAACCTGATTGGATGGGTGCGCTGTGTCCTCCGGCCTTTCTTCCTTGAGCTCCTTGCAGGACAGGCGGTCAGCAGTCGAGGGCAGGCAACGGATCACCAGAAAAAGCTCCACAAAGCTGAATAAATTCTTCTGAAGGGGGCATGCAGCAGCAGGCAAGGCAAGCTCCTGAGGGCAGGGAACTTGCACCAAAACACACAGAGCTTCCTGTAAAACTGTAGACGTGAAAGAGATGCTGGAAGGAAAGCACACAAACACACACACACAGTGATTTTAGCTCAATTACAGCTCCCGTGTTAAACTGCAGCAGCTGGAATGGAGCGCAAAGGGGGAAACCCCCAGAAGGAGAAAAGCCCCACAAAAATAGAGATAACAACTCCTGAAAATCAAGCAGTTTAGAAATAAAGCAACACCAGCAGCGAATGCTGAAAATTCCCTGTAAAAGAAAGGGAGCTTTTTCTGTGAAGCTACAGCATATTCCACCACTGAACTATGGTCCTTCCCAAATCTAGGTAGCAACCATGAGCGAATGAGCATGAGAGAGATGCAGAAGAGAGCATCTCAAAGAGCTTACAAAGAATTATTGGCTTAGACTTTGATGAAGAACCCCCTAGAGGGTAGGGAGATATTGCTAGACTACAAATCCCACCATCCCTGGTCAGCTGGGGCTGATGGGAGTTGGAGTTCAACAACATCTAGAGAGTAACTAATTCTCCATCTCTCAGATCAATGGTCTGCTTGACTATAAGGCTGCTTCTTGTGTTTGTGTGTATCTGCCTTTAGGCAATAGCTTAAGGACTTGCTTGATTCCTGAAGCTCAAGGCTTGATTGCTGCAGCCTTGCCCACATCCATGTTCTTTCTGGAATCAGCTGACCATATATTTTTCAAAATCTACGTATGAAACACATCTGTGGGGTGTCAAGATTATTGTTAGTACTTTTGTTCCAGGTGCCATTTTAATTTAAGCATGACCTAGCCTTGCCTTTAACTTACCTTTTCAATTTGTTATTGGCAGTTCTACTCCTTAACTGATGATATGGCATGTCCCCTTTCCCTTATTGACATTTTGCAGTTGGGGCCAGTAAAAATGTTATGGTGGTTGCTGCTGAAAAATACTTTGGTGTGGGCAAGACTCTCTTGAGCTCCTCTAATGTCTTTAATTGGCTCCCTTAAGTGGGTTGGCAGAATCACATAGTAATTCTCTAGACCAGCATCACCAGCTGCAAGGGAAGTACAGAACTAATGAGACTTTACCATACAATTTGGCAGTAAGGGTCAAACTAGATGTGATTTATTATTTTTAAGTCATAATGTGGAGAGTGAGATTTGTTGTTCTGGAGAGACTTACCAAGCTGAGACTATGAGTTTGCTTTATATACTTCATAACCATATATGCACAAACAGCTACAACACAACTAAGGCTTTTGTATTTAGGAGATGGGATAAAACCAAAAGCTGCTGCTAGCAAACTCTCAAAAGCTCAAGTGTTTATCAGTTAATCATCTGGGCAATTTTACAGGTTGCCATTAACTTTCCCAAGCACATGGGAGGTGGTTCATCAAGTTCAGCTCATTACCTCTGCAAAAGCTTTCCTTAAAGCAGCAATTTAAAGCACTTTTATTTACCCTGGTTTTCAAAACCTAAGCAGTTGGTTTCCCATGTTCCCAAAGGCAGAATCCATTGCTGCCATCAAGTATCTTCTCCTATGTGATTCAATTCACATTTCAAGGAGAACTGAACAAATTTGCAATTTTCAAAACAATATGCAAACTCTACAGTGGTGTTGTTGTTGTTGTTTAGTCGTTTAGTTGTGTCCGACTCTTCGTGACCCCATGGACCAGAGCACGCCAGGCACTCCTGTCTTCCACTGCCTCCCGCAGTTTGGACAAACTCATGCTGGTAGCTCCGAGAACACTGTCCAACCATCTCATCCTCTATCGTCCCTTCTCCTTGTGCCCTCCATCTTTCCCAACATCAGGGTCTTTTCCAGGGAGTCTTCTCTTCTCATGAGGTGGCCAAAGTTTTGGAGCCTCAGCTTCATGATCTGTCCTTCCAGTGAGCACTCAGGGCTGATTTCCTTAAGAATGGATTGGTTTGATCTTCTTGCAGTCCATGGGACTCTCAAGAGTCTCCTCCAGCACCATAATTCAAAAGCATCAATTCGAACACAATTTCTGTTCTCATCCTGAAGCAAAGTTCTTAACCTGAAGCACTATTTCTGGGTTAGCGGAGCCTGTAACATGAAGCGTATGTAACCCGAGGTACCCCTGCGTGTACAGAACACCACACCAGAAGGAAAAGAGATAGAAAAAGAAAGTGAAACCCAGGCTCCTTCTGGCCTTCCTTTTATAGTCAGCATGACGTTGAGAGAAAGAGATAAGTGAACCAGTTTAAACCAGCTGTACTCAGGTTCTCTGAAGGAATAACCCAAACATTATGAACCTTCTGTTTGTTTCTTTCACACAGAGAAGCTTCCAGAACCCTCTTGGATTAATTAGAATAGGAAAGATCTTTACACATCAGATCAATACGGTACTTTCTGCACTAAGAAATGCAAACTGACAGTCCAGTTGACTTTCCAACAAGTCCCTGCCCTAGTACTTTGTTATTACTGAGACCAGACATTATTTCATATTAAAAATGGCTCTGGTGATGTAAGGTTGGGGTATTAAATTGAGACACCAAATTAATTTTACCTTTAACCCTCTTCTTCTTCTTCTTCTTCTTCTTCGATCACTCATAGCCAAGTAAGATTGTCTTCCATAAACACAGTTTTAACAATGAGTCTGTAAGTGACTGTGGAGGCCAATTCTGGATCCACACATTCTTCCACAGTGGTTTCTGGGCGGGAGTTGATCAGTGTGTGAATTTGCCAAGCATGCCTTCCTCCTAGCACGTTTCTCTCTTGAGTCCTGAGTTCGAGTGTCTTCAAAGCCCATGACACCTTTGGTAAAGGCTGTTCTCCAACTGGAGCTCTCGCAGGCCAGTGTTTCCCAGTTGTCAGTGTTCATACTACATTATTAAAGATTTGCCTTGAGACAGTCTTTAAACCTCTTTTGTTGACCACCAGCATTACACTTTCCATTTTTAAGTTTGGAATAGAGTAGTTGCTTTGGAAGACGATCATCAGGCATCCACACAACATGACCAGTCCAACGAAGTTGATGTTGAAGAATCACTGCTTCGACACTGGTGATCTTTGCTTCTTCCAGTACACTGATATTAGTTTGCCAAACTTTGACCCTAAGACAAGGTTGGAAACTAGGTCTCCCTCTGTAGAAACTGCATCAAAGCAACTTAATTAAGCCTGACATTCAGAATCAAAGGGCGTTTGAAAACTGTGTATCAATATACTGGTAGTGCTTGGTAAACACTCTGCTATCTCTCCAATTAATTACAAAGGAAGAGGTAAACATGCACATGCAGACACAAAGAGAGAGGTGGTTTTTTGTTCAGAAACAACAACACTTTTTATGATGGAATGTTATGTCAAGTTTTCAAATTGAATTGACTTGCTCTGTGGGTTGAGAAAAGTGTTGCATGTGGCAACATTGTTGTGAAGTACCAACACTTTATATTGTTTCACTGGTGACGTAAGAGGGAAAATGGCTATTACTCATACTTAATCTAAGCACCAGGGCTCCTGATTAGGCGTTTAGCTATGCAATGTTGAATGTTATCTGTTAACTCTGTTCTATCCTGTTTCCCCTTTGCTTTTGTTTAAAGCAATTCACAAATCAAGAACTTATACATTGACCCCTAATAAGGAACCGTATGTTGTAGATACCACTGCAAATTTATTACCCTATTTTTGCGTTATGCAAATGACATGAGAAGACTTGGTCTGTTTATTTGTATCATTTATTACTCCTATGATCCTTGTTTATAAAAGCCAAAAAGGTTTTTTTTAAGGGTTATGAAGTAAAAAAACACCTGCCCTTTGCCCCTGATGTTTGCCTCCAACCCAGAATCTTCTAACAGCCAAGTCTTCCATCAACTCAGAGCTGTGCCACTTTTTCTCATGTGAACTTTCTCTGTGCCAAAAGAGGGTGGTGAAGAAGTAAAACAACCTTGACAAATAAAAAATAATTTGCCCTCCTCTACCTAGCCACTCCCTGTCCTCTGTCCCTTCCTTCACGTTGCCTTCATTTTGGATGGGAGGTGCATGTTAAGGAAGGGAGGAGAATGTGGGCACTATTGTGTCTGTTGTCAGTGGCACCTGGATGGCTACCTCCCACCTAGACCAGTTACTTCCTCCACCTTCTCTGCCCCACTATCATCTGTGAGGGGAAGGGCAAGCAGAATTGGTACCATGGCACATGTGGTGGCATCAACCCCTCTCTTCCACCCTCGTCATGCCATGGTCTTGCTGGAAAAAAAACCCTCGAATCTGCTAGTAGCCTGAGTGTAGTGGTGCAATTAGGTAATTTTGGACTCTGGACTTAATGATCCTGTGGAACTGGGTGACTCTTTAAATGGTTATGTGTATTATTTCACTTAGTTCAAAATATGGCAAGGCAGACTTGCTGTGGTTGGGGACACTGTGGCTCATTTTGCTGAGTGAGATCCTGGGCTTCTGCCCCCCAAAGTTCAGCCCTAACAGCAGCACTACCTAGAAAATAAGGGTTTTTATCATCATCATGTTTATTTGTATGCCACTTTCCCACAAAATTGTGCCCAAAGTGGTTTACAATATAGTAGGTGAACAATTAAATAATGCAATTAGATACATATATTTATGCTGTGGTCCATCCTGAGATTTTTGGATGAAGGGTTGTATACAACTTATATGTGTGTGTGTGAAACTATTAGAAATAATAATATTAATAAGTAAATACAAGCAACCCAATGCGTACAAGTTTGTATAAAACAATACAACTAAACCAATCTAATTTAGCAGCTTTAAACTAAACAGGAAAGAGAATAATGCCTAACAGAGAAATAAGAAATTAGTATACAAAACCCCCCACACACTCCAAATGATGCATCAATTTCCAATAGTTTGGATCAAGACACAGTCTTCAAACATCCAGGGGCCTTACTCCACCTCTCCCTTGGGGTACTGCAGACGCTCCCAGTGTGGTTCTCACCCAGAAGGGCTTTATGTTTTCATTGTCTCCCTTTAGCTAAAGGCTCTCTATACCCCAAATATTATTTTCCATGACTAGAGTAAACTGTCTGCATCTTAACCAGTTCTACCATATTGAACATTATTCCTCCTTGGATGGCAAAGAAGGATCCAAAGCACTTTGCTTAACGAATTACAGTAAATCTTTGGCTCTAGCTTCATGTACCTAGAACTCCTTCATAAGCAGTTCCAGAAAATTTTTTACCTTTGTGCGAACAGTGGCAGACGTGTCACCCATGAGCATGGCATTTCACCAGCAGGTGCCAAAACAGGTGTAGAGAGGATTTGTGGCTAAGGGAGGTGATGTCTGATTTGAGTAATTAAGTCAATTCATTTTGCATTATCAACAGTAAACATCATTACACCAGTTATGTCAACCCCGCTACCTCGTGATAGCGCTGCAATCAGAGGCTGATTGAAACTAAAGACGTAGTTATTCAATAATGGATGTGAATGTAGCAATATACACACGTAACATTAACTTAATTTATAATGCTTTGGAATGTGGTAAAACAGCATTCATTGCCTCCTATCCCTGTGGCAGGAAGAACATTGATGGTGGTCCATGAATTGGCCTCAGTATAACTGTGTGCATGATCTGGGCCTTATAGCACAATCCTTATAGAAAGTTTAATTCTAAGTTCAGAGCAGAGCGCACATGTTTCCAAGGCAGTCTCCCATCCAAAAAAGGACTAGGCCCAAACTTCCTGCAGAGACTCAGGCACTAAACTACATCAAGTGGCTTCAGATAATATCTTTGGCTTGAATCAAGTAATTAAGGTTGCAATCCTAAAGTGGTGGGGAAGGAAGACCAAAGGCAGACAAATCACCTCATCCAATGCCTTTGTGCTCCTCTGCCCTTTTCTGGGCTTTTCTTTAACCATTTCTCTCCCATTACAAATGATGAGAGGGAAATTCTCTCTGCCAGCTCTGGAGCTGGTGCAGCTATCTCCCTGGTTGCAGGGAGTGCTTTGGAGGCTACAGGCCCTGTGGATTCATGCTCCGCTCCAGTCCACACTTTCCGCATTCCTGATCCATCCCAGGCTACAGAGCTTTCTGCAGCCGCGGAGAGGAGGGATCAGGCATCAGATTGGGCCTGAGATTGGCTCTGGCTCCACCTTCTGCTGGCCTTGCAGCCTTCCACCCTCCCAGTCCCAATAGGCACCAGTCACCACTGGTTTCTACAGTAGTAGAGAGGAGAAATCCAACATCAGATCAACCTCTCTGGATTGGACAACACAGAGGCCAGAGGGAGACCTGGGTCACCAGCCCAGGGACCAGAGGATGGCAAAGCCATAAAACCTTCTCTCTTCTCAGTGAATTGTTATGTTCTTGATGCCCTATAGCCCAAACTCTTCATAATAGACATTGTTACTTTGTTCACATAAAAGCTCTCTAGAGCAAGAAATGACTCTTACTCATTCGCTTGCAGTACAAAATAATTCCTAATTGCAACTTTGCTTTTCATCTGGAAGAAAAACACACATCATGAGCTATCAGTAGTAATTAAATGAAGATCACGTCACACGCTCTATTAGCTGTAATATTCCTGCACTAGTCAATATAAAGTTTTAGAGGCACTTTCACAATTGTTTCTCCCCAGGGATATCTCACTCGGTTACATCTCTTGTCCCCTGAGAACTGCTTGCGTGTTTGTCTGTGCAGCTTTCTGATTATCTTTTTATCCTGCTGAATTTGGCAACAGAACAGCATTTGGGTATGAATTTTAATTTTGTAGCATACTGCAAGCTCGTCTTAGTTAGGACATGCAAACCCCTTTTGCAAAGCCATCAACGCCCACAGCCTCAATTTCTGGGATGCGCTGATTGACAACAGTACACTCTTTAACTTCGACTCTGAAACAATTAGAGCTGGTGTTTGCAGTTTATGTGTGAGATTGAAATCAGCCCCCCCAATATATTATTAAACAGAATGTAGTTGTTGTTGTGCTGCATGCGACAGCCCTGGGAAGATTGGTAAAGTATGGGAAGCTGGAAAATGAACAACAGAGGAAGAAGAAGAAGAAGAAGAAGTTATTACTTATACCCTGCCCATCTGGCTGGGTTTCCCCAGCCACTCTGGGCAGCTTCCAACAGGAGATTAAAAATACATCAAAACATCAGTCATTAAAAAAAAAAAAAACTTCCCTAAACAGGGTTGCCTTCAGATGTCTTCTAAATGTCAGGTAGTTGTTTATCTCTTTGACATCTGATGGGAGGGTGTTCCACAGGATGGGAGCCACTACCAAGAAGGCCCCCTGCCTGGTTCCCTGTAACTTTGCTTCTCGCAGTGAGGGAACCACCAGAAGGTCCTCGGCGCTTGACCTCAGCGTCCAGGCCGAATGATGGGGATGGAATGACAACTGGGAGTTGATGTTGCATGAGCTTGGTGGATGAAATCGTTGCCTGAATCCTTGAGCAGAGCAGAGTTTCTGAGCCCTCTAGGGAACAAGGGAAATGCAGGATTGCTGGCACTAGAAGGGCTGTAGCTTGGTGATGGAGCATTTATTTTGAATGCCACAGGTTCAATCCCTGGCATCTCCAGGTAGGTATATGTTCCTTAAAGGGCCCAGAGACACTTCGGAGGAGAAGCCCAGGGGATTGCACAGATGGATGGGTGAGCTCCTAACTACTCAGACCCAGAGTGGAAAGGCAAGATTTTTGTGCCCCCTCCCTTGGCCTGCACCCTTGGTGGGGGGACCACCATGAACAACCCCTATGTATGCCCCTGATCAGAGGAACAAAACACCCTTGCAATGCACACAAGATATGACTCTGTCCTTTTTTATTTTTAAAAAACACCTTGGTGCTTATAATAATGTGCTTGAAGAAATAAAGGTAGAAATTAAACCTTATTTAGCCTGTTCAGTATCCTGACATGTGGCAATGAAATATTCATGAAATCCGAACAAACTGAATTCTTGTCATCAGACACATTTGCACATTGTCTTAATAGACCTGTGAATCAAGAAATGTTACAGAGCATTAAAGCATGTCATTAAAGATAATACACCTAATATTGACTAGCTGTGCATTAAAAAAAAAAATCTTAACTGTTTTGAGTTGCTCTGTGATCTCTCCAATACCTAATCTGGATTCTGAGCTGCTCTGTGTAAAATAAAGCTTTAACTTTCCCTTCTTTTGGCCAAAATGTATGAAATCCCTTCCAGCCAAATTACAGGCAAATATGCCCGGGGGCATATTTGTGTGTGAAGTGAAAGAGATTCAACCGAGCACACTATTTTTCACTATTAAGACATTTACAGTGAAATTCTGTCAATGCTCACTTTGAAATAAGTCCCACTGAGTTCCAAGAGACTCTTGAAAGTCTAGTATCATAGGTGGGTGTTGCGATCCTATGCATTAGTTCAATGGGACTTTGGATCAAGTGTAGGTCCAGCACCGAGGGGCTTCTGGCAGTTCCCTCGCTGCGGGAAGCCAAGTTAAAGGGAACCAGGCAGAGGGCCTTTTCGGTAGTGGCACCCGCAATGTGGAACGCCCTCCCACCAGATGTCAAAGAGAAAAATAACTACCAAACTTTTAGAAGACATCTGAAGGCAGCCCTGTTTAGGGAAGCTTTTAATGTTTAATAGGTTATCGTATTTTAGTGTTTTGTTGGAAGCCGCCCAGAGTGGCTGGGGAAACTCAGCCAGATGGGCGGGGTACAAATAATAAATTATTATTATTATTATTATTATTATTATTATTATTATTATTATTATTATTGAAAGGTAGCTCTGCTGAGTAGCTCTGCTTCCTTTCCCAGGAATCAGATATGGTGTTCTTGTAGCAGCTCCACAGCATTTAGCTCTGAGGCTGTGGTCTTAATTATCCCTTTTGGAATATAATTACATTGAAATGAATGGGGAGGGTTGACAGGGCCATGCCGCATTGTGCAACCTGCTCACCCGCACCGGGGGGAGCCCGGTCAGCCAGCTGACCTGGCCGTTGACAGGCACATCGCCCCAACACTGACCAAGCAGCCATTCAGCGAGGGTGTTGGGGGTGTGGTGGCAAGGCAAGCCCAGACTTCAGGGCCCAGAGACCCCTGGCGGGGATCCCTGTGTGTGGGTGCCTGGCTGCTCCCCCTCAAAATCATGCTCCCGGGACTACGGCCCTCCTGGCCCTTTCTACGCTATGCCCCTGGGCAGACACCTATAAAAAGCTCAAGTCCCTTATTAAGTTCTGGGTGGACATAGCAGTCGACACAGAGATTTCTCCAAGTGGTTCTTTATAGTAAGCTGGAATTGAACTGAACAGCAAACAGCTTAGCCGGCCTGCTTTTATAGGCAGCCGGCTGTCAACATTGTAACAGCAACACCCCAGGGTTTCCCGCCTAAATTAACTTAGATGGACCTGGGTGAAAACTATATACACAATACTCCTGGTGACCAGGGTGAGAACTTCAATACATAACATCCCTCTTTCTGTCTGCCTCAGGGATGAGAAACCTGCGGCCTCCCAGATGTTGTTGGATTCCAACTTTCAGCAAGAGTTTTGGAGATGTCACACTGTTTCATTCTGTACATAGCCTGCAATGTCCTGCTGAAATCCTGTACCTTTTTATATCACGAATGTTCGGAGGGGTGTTCAATTTTTTCTTGCAAAGCTGCTGTTGGTAGCCTTATGCTGAGAGGCTTCATCACCACAAGCATAATATTCAATATAGGTGGGAAGCATCAGCATTATATTTTCAACTCTGAGCATCATTTGTTTTCCCTGCTGCTGTATGTCCATTTCTAATGTATAAAGCAGATGAATATTTTACATTGCTACAGAGCCTTTTTTTACTGTTTGCTTTGATGTTCTTGCATCTTTTGTTTTTTTGCATTTTCTTTGAATTTTCTCTTTTTTTCAGCAAAGGGGTTTTTTCATGAAATATTTATGTGCCTTTGGCACAGCAAAAAGGAGGGCTTAGAATCTTGATCATTTACTTTGGCTTGACCTTTGCTTAGTCCAGATCTCACCTTGCTTTCCTGTACTGTGTTCTGTTGTCAGATCTAAAAGTTTGTCTGCCTTCATTGCATTCTTGTATTTTTATATCTTTATTTCATACACCTTCAGTTTACAACAATCACATGTATGCACAATAAAAACCATGTAAAAAAAATTAAATGGTGAAATTAAAAATAAAATAAAATTAGGGATCAATTAACTACTACAGTTAGATAGTTTCTTAAATGCCTGGATAAACTTAGTGACAGAATGGTTTTCAGATGATGTTTAAAGATTAAAACAGAAGGCACCTGATGAATTTCTGTTGGCAAAACATTCCTCTGAAGCTCCTTTCTTAAGGATAGCATCCTCTGAATCCAAGGGAATCCAACTTTGTTCTTCTAGCCTTCTGTGCTTTCCTTGAAGTTCCTCAGATGAAGGGTGGCATATAAACTTAATAAATAAATAAGTTCCATTGCACACAACAAAATTTGTACACCATTCTCTTGAAACAGAAGCAGCTTCTGTTTTCAGAGTTCCTAAATGTTTAGCTTTGGAGCATACAGAACAAATCCTCCTCAGTATTCTTCCTGCATGCCTACTTCAGTGAGCTTAGGAACCATTCCTCACTTCCTTTCTCTCTGATTGGCTCCAATCAGCACAAAGAACTTCTCAGTGGCTAAAATCATGCCGATTGGGCTCTAAGACACTGGACTAAGGGAATAGTAAGGGATCTTTGACCCCCAGACCACTACACCTCTGCCTAAAAGAGAAATTATTATACCATACATAGGAGCCAACTCCTAGGGGCTGAGGAGTCATCGCACCCCACTAAAATATTTGAGAGGAACGCCCCCCAAGTTGATGGGCATTGCTATTCAAATGATGTGTGTGCACCCCATCATGAGATTGATTATGCAGGGCGGGGCTTACCTGCCCCCCCCAAAAAAATTTTTTTATTCATGTTAACATTCCTAATACCATAGTATTAAAACAAAAGGCCTTTTAGCACAGTGGGTCTGGGACACCACACTGGCACGAAAGGATGGCAAGTGTGGCTGGAATATTCAAGGACAAAGACAATCAAAGGAACATTTAAACATTTCCGTGTAGTATAGTACAGACATATTGTGAAGAGAGATTTTCAACTCTGAAAAATATGAAGGATCAGAAAAGGGAAAGGCTTCTTTGTGTTGATGAGGAGATGAGAATTTGTTTGTCTCAAATTAGACCTAATATAAAAGAGATTACCCAGCAAAAGCAAGGTCACATTGAGTTTGTATAAATATTTAAGGTACATATGTAAGAGGCTTGTTTATAATTATATTTTGAGAATGATTCATATTCTCAAGTGGTTGATTTATGCTTTTTGGATGTCCCACAATCATATTATAAAGTAACTGTGTTCTAAATCAAGCACTGCTAGGAGTTGTTTATTTTTGTTTTCCAATGTATTTCTTAAGGGAGGGAAATCGGTGTGGTGTGAGCAAATTTTTCTCCTGAAAGTGTGGCCCAGAAAAAGAAGTTTGAGAACCACACTTTTAGCACAACTCTCAAGGATAATTAATTGCCAATCTGGCTTTGCATCCCCGCACTGATCGATTGGCAGTAAGAGGTCACAGCGGAAAGGTTATCGGCACGCTCCTTTTTTGTTGGCAGCTTAAATAAATTTCACGGGACGCAGGTGGCGCTGTGGGTTAAAGCCTCAGCGCCTAGGGCTTGCCGATCGAAAGGTAGGTGGTTCGAATCCCCGCGGCGGGGTGCGCTCCCGCTGCTCGGTCCCAGCGCCTGCCAACCTAGCAGTTCGAAAGCACCTCCAGGTGCAAGTAGATAAATAGGGACCGCTTACCAGCGGGAAGGTAAACGGCGTTTCCGTGTGCGGCTCTGGCTCGCCAGAGCAGCGATGTCACGCTGGCCACGTGACCCGGAAGTGTCTCCGGACAGCGCTGGCCCCTGGCCTCTTAAGTGAGATGGGCGCACAACCCCAGAGTCTGTCAAGACTGGCCCGTACGGGCAGGGGTACCTTTACCTTTACCTTTTTAAATAAATTTCACATGTAAGACCTTAAGAAAATGCTTGACTCTTTAAAGGTTAGGTTTCATCCCTCGTTTTATATTTTAATATACCATCTCTGTCCATGTATGCTTGTATTTGCTGGTAAGTACTGCAAATGAAGTCCAGCCTGTGGGAAGGATGCCTAAGGACAAATTGCAGGCACAGGAAGACTGATCAGGATCAGGATCATATAGCAAGGAGAAAGGGGCCCCGATGATAGCTGTTTCCGAAAGATATACAACATATTTAAGGGCAAATGATGTGGTTAACAGCCCAAGATATTTGGCTGGCTAAGGTGAAGGACAGGTGTAGGGAACCTTTGGGTCTCCAGATATTACTGAACTATAGCTCTTCTCAGCCCTAGCAAGTATGACCAGGGGATGATGGGAGTTATAGCTCAATAACATCTGGAGGGCAAACAACTGGCAGAGGACAAGATGGTTCCTGTTAAGTTGTGGGTGAACATATCAGACGACACAGAGATTCTTCAGACAGCTCTTGTTTATTCACAGACTAGAACAGAACTGGGCTGAAGGGTTCAGCCAACCTGCTCAACTACAAAGCAACAGTAACAACTTTCTGTAACTATCCAATCACTGAAAGTCACTTTCAATTCCTTATTTGCATATGCAGACCTGAGTGAAAACTATCTACAGTATCCCCCTGCTGGCCCAGGGTGAGAACTTCAGTACATAACAGTCCTCGTCCCCATTTCAAATACAGAAGACAACTAGACTGGCAGATGAATCATAATTCAACATGGGTGATGGTGAATCAGGTGGCTCCCTCAATTTGCCTATTGGTAGTGCTGGCCCTAGTCAATATCATAGGTTGGCCATCAGAGCTTTGTTGGAAGGCTAAGCTATTAGACAGGAAGCAACATTTTTTTTAATCATGAACCAAAGAGCATGCCCGTCTTCATCAACAGTCCCTTGTAGTGTTCAATGCCCTTGTGGTGTCCCTGCAGGACAAGACTAAACATGGCTCTCAGCAAGAGATCTGCTTAGTCACACAATATCCTATTAGCTTTGTCTTCCTGTAGTCATAAGGAATCAAAACTGTTTTTCCTTATCCTTCCCACAGTATTTCAACTGTTTCTTCAAGACGGCCAGTTTTCAGATATAAAAATAGTTACTGTCTGGCTATATTTCCTTATGGCCACCTAGCCAGCAAGCAAATATTTTCATGCCATTTTCAGATTTAGCAGGAACAGATACTGCAAAATAATAATAATAATAATAATAATAATAATAATAATAATAATATAATGCAGGGCTTCCACACCCACCCTGAAGTTGGCATATATACTTTTTACCAGCAAAATTGGCAGATTAAACAGGAAATCTCTGTTCTTCAGTAAAGAGGAGCGTGGTGCAAATCATGCCTTGCCTTGTCTAAGCACATGTACTTGGGGGTAAGTCCTGCTGATCTCCATAGATGTCAACTTACAGATTTGAAAATAAGGGACCAGCAGCCTCGAAAATAAGGGATCAGCAGCCCAAATAAGGGATTTTCCGGGCACAGGTATGTTCAACTTCTGAGCCCCTCTGAGCCAAAGGCAGAAATCCCAGCCAGCAGCCAAACGAAGCCTCAAGCAGTGGTTCCCACAACGCAGCAACCCGGCAAAGGGGATGCAGCAAGGAAAACCACTGTCGCCTCTCCGCTGGGAAGCGCTGAGCAAAGGCAAGTCCCCAGGCAACGCGGCCAATTTGATCGGCACAAGGCATGCAAGCTCCACCCCCCCAGTCGTTCTTAGACTCCTTATCGGGTGAGCAACGCAGCCAAGCAACACAGTTGGAGCCTCCGTCCTCCCTGGCTGGCAGGGAGGGAGGGAGGGAGAGGAGCTGCTTCCTTTGAAACCCGGGAATTTTAAGGGACATAATCAATAAGGGACAGCAGCAGGACTCGGCACTGGGATAAGGGACCTTCCCACCAAATAAGGGACGGTTGACAGTTTTGCTGATCTCAGAGGAATGTGTACTTTCGTGTAAGCATGCTGAGTAACACGGTCACTCTGAAAAGGCAAAATACAACTTCTCTAGCATGTGCTCTAAATGCAAATGGTTGTGTGTGGGCTGTCCCCAGAGCTTTAGCATAATTGCCCTGATTACTCTCCTTTGGAAGAGATTTGGATGTTCACAAGAAGCAGGAATGTCAGGATGTAAGTGCAAAGCTTCAGTACAGGTGCACTTTAGAGATATTGAATGAAGTTACACACAAGGACCAACTGCCAGAGGGAACAAAATATTCTTTTAAAGTGGTATATCTTCCTAATGGTAAGAGCTGCTCAACAATGGAAGTAATTGCCTTGGGAGGCTCTCTTTGGAGTGACATTTAACCAAAGATTGGACAGCCATCTGCAATGGATGATGCAGATGCATCTGACATTGCAGATCCAGCACCTTGAAGGCAGTTGGATTAGATGACTTTCAAGTTCCTTCCAACTTTATAATTCCATGATTTTATGGAATTGTAGCCTCGCAGTTTACATTTGCTATCCTTTATTAATCAGCTACGCCAGGTAGAAAGCTGTACACTGATGGCACCTTATAAATACTTCCAAGTAAATTCATAGAATCAGGCTGAAGATCATGCTTATCTCCATCAAAATAGGGGTGTGAGCAAGTCCTGAGTACCCATTTATGTAATATTGGTAGAGTTTAGTTTCTTGACTAAACTAGTCTGAGGCCATTCTGACATATCCTGAAAAGCACAAATCCTCCTACTTAAGTAACATTTGGGCCAGAGACATAATATTTCTTGGGTTACAACAGAGCGAAGCAAGAGTGATCTTTATTAACTACTGTGACAATGCAGCCAATCAATAGGTTTGTGCAGTGCTTTTTTTCTGGGGGGTACGCAGGGGTACGCATACCCCTAAACATTTTGTGAATCTAAGTTTGGCTTCATTGAGGGGCAGTATTTCAATATGAGTAGGAAAGTGAGAGTACCCCTAAACATTTTTTTGGGGGGGGCGGGGAGCACGGTTTGTGTAAATCCATCCTGAATTTGGCCTCTGCTTGCAATGTATCAACTTTATGAAATTTAGTTATACAGAGCCCTCTGCTGGCTTATTTTTTTCTCCTACATTTTTGAAAGCAGTTTGTAGTATTGCAAGTACAGAGAGTTTAGATCAGGGGTCAGCAAACTTTTTCAGCAGGGGGCCGGTCCACTGTCCCTCAGACCTTGTCGGGGGCTGGGCAATACTTTGAAAAAAATATATGAACAAATTCCTATGCCCCACAAATAACCCAGAGATGCATTTTAAATAAAAGGGCACATTCTACTCATGTAAAAACACACTGATTCCCGGACCGTCCAGGGGCCAGATTTAGAAGGTGATTGGGCCAGATCCAGCCCCAGGCCTTAGTTTGCCTACCCATGGTTTAAAGCAGACAAAAACCGCTTGTTTTTCATATATAAAAATAATAAAATTACTATTATTATTTTCTCCTTAAATTCCATGGGAGGCTGTAAGAAGAACCTAGGAAGACAAGTTGTGGTAAACAAAGTATAAATCTTAAAAAGAAAAATAATGGTAATGAGGCATCTAATCATAAGCCTGCATTTTTATTAAAGCTTATATGTTTAATCAGGGCTTGTATTTTAAAAATGAGTTCAAATTCATAAATGTTTTATGCCAGGCAGAAGACCAGCTGCCTAAGAACCTTGGCAGAATGTTTTTCTCCTAGACAAAGGGGCCCCCTGATTTATAGTAGAAAACAATTCTCAAAGTCGTAAAAAGGGAATTACAGGCTGACAGCCAAGGTTACACTGACCCTACAAATTAAGGGTGGATAAATAGTAAAATGAGCCATATCTTCTTCCTAAGGTTAAGAAGGTCAAGAGCAGTGAAAAAGCAACTGGTCTGGCTGGCAGAAACAGAACATTTTTGGGAAGTCTTTTCTAAAGCTGTTTTTTTCTTAAACTAAGATCCTTTTAAGATTTCTTTTCCTTTTAAAAGGTTATTTATGTATTAAATATATTAGTTTAAATATAATTATGCAAAGGATTTAAGAAATGCTAGATTCTTATTTCATATAGTTGGAAGAGATCACAGGGGCCATCAGCCACCAGCCCCCCCCTTGCCAGACAGGAGACGCCATCGAGCACTCCTGATATATGGTTGTCAGGCCTTTTGTTTAGAAACCTTCAGATGAAGGAGATCTCTCAATGTTGATGTGAACTCAAAATCCTTGACATATGTTTAAGATAAAAATTCAAGATTAATCATCTGTTTTGGAAGGCAATAGGGCAAGGAGGGCAAGAGGTGAGCTGGTAATTAAGATTCCTTGTTGAGACACATGTAAGATATATTACTACTTATTTGTCGTTTATAGATAGAAGAATATATAGCTTTTTGATTTCCATAAAAGGCAAGAGGAAATGGGTGTATCTTTTGTGATTGGTTCTAGCAAACAGCCAATAGGAATTTCAACCAGGCTGATTGGACAGAGGCAGCCACAGGAGGAGCAAGGGGGCTGGATTAAGGAAATATAAGTGCTGGCCAGAATGGCAAGAGGCCAGGCCAGAGCTTGGTAACCATATACCACTGTGCCTCATATTTATTTGTCTGACAAATAAATTACTATTTTAATTTCTCTATTGCTGCGTTGAATATTTCATTCCAGCTAAGCGTTAACCACAAGCAGGGTGCTACAGTTTAATTAAGTAGCAACTAAGAAAACTAGGCAATAGTGAAAACTAATAGGAATTAAATATTATAATGTATGAATCAACACCGGTGTCACAGAAGGCTAAAGGACACACATTTCAGTAAGCTTGACAAATTATTTCTCCTTACTCCACCGGGAGTATAACTAATTTTAGAGCCCCCTGGTGACTAACATAGCACTAAGGCAAATATTTCATCAGTGCAAAGATTTCTGCTTGTGCAACTGTTCTCCACCTTTCCTCTCCCCATGCACCTCGCATACCTGCTGTTCTAGGGATTTCTTCAACCCCCTGGATTGGGGGTGGGAGTATGGGTCACGCTCAGGGAAAGGAGGAGGAAAGCATAGTGTTCCCTCTGCCTCTCCTATCCTTAACCTCAAAGCTCTGTCTAACAGAATTCTAAACCTACTGGTATATCTGCAAATTATTCACCATTTTAATTATCAAGTTTTCCCTAATATAGTGTTGCTCCGAGATGAGGCATTTTATGTAATTAAAACTGTGTGTGTGTTTTCCACACCCACCCTGTGGTGGGCACCAATGCAGGAGGGGACCCACCAGAGATCACTTCGCTCCAGGGCCGTGGAAAGCGACTCAGATCTGAGGCTACTCCTGGCTTTGCATCAGAAAAAACTATTGCATGTTCCAAGCATATCGCCTTCAACTGTGCTGGCAACACGCACACATTTTTCTTCAGATCATCAGCAGGGCGTTTAATATGAGCATGCACTTCACATAAATCCTTTTTATTTTTTTAACCGAAACAACAGAGCTTTTGCATGTAAATCAGCATGCGTCGATCCTTTATTTATCAAAATGTCAATTCCCTTTCTCTTCCCAAATCCACGCCAGGAGCTTTTCCATTGCAACCCCTCTCTTCCAAAAGTTTCCTGCCCCTTCCAAGATCAACTCATTTAAAGCATTTTTATTTTATTTTCTAAATATACCCTTTTGGGGCACACTGCAACACACACAACCCGTCCTCCACCCCCAGGGAATCAAAACATCTACGACGGTGCCCTTTTCTCCCGTTCCCATAGAAACAAGCGGGCGTCCTTTTCCCCGAGCCTTCTTTTTGATAGGCTCCTGCCAATCCTTGGCTCCGCCCCCTATCGGCTCCGCTGGTGCTTCGCGCATGCTTTTTGGTCCTCGCGGCGGCCCGTAGCGAGCCCGCTTCCGCTTCCGGCGCTTCAAGGGTCCGCTCAGTTTCCGGCGGCCGGCTGTGAGTGAGCAGAATGGTGAGTCGGGTTGGGGAGGCCGGTGAGTCCGGGGATTCTTCGGTCTGCGGGCCCCGCAGCTGGGCCTCCCCTGGAGAAACCGAGAGGTGGCGAGGAGGAGGAGGAGGGGGGAGAGGTGGACCAGGATCCTGCCGCTTCCGTCTCTCTCCGTGGGCTTCGCAGATTTAATGCGGTGTCATCGCCCGCCCCCTACTCGAGGCGGGGTGGATGGCGTGCGAGGGGGGCGGGGGGGACCAGAGAGTAAGGAAGAGCGGGGCTAAAGGCCTCGAGGGCCCACTCCACCACCCCCACCCCCGGGCTGCGACGGCGAAGATGGGCGCGGAGGTATCCGGGCCCCTTCTGGGAGCTCGCTGTCAAGAGTTAGGCGCTCGTCGGTTGTGGTGACGCCTAAAGTGAGACGTATGTGGCCACTAGTCGCATCTGCCAATGCCAGCCTCTGGTGTGGAAAACACACACACAAACACCTGCCCGTCTATCTATACAATGCAGTGGTACCTCGGGTTAAGAACTTTGCTTCAGGATGAGAACAGAAAGCATGCTCCAGTGGCACAGCGGCAGCGGGAGGCCCCATTAGCTAAAGTGGTGCTTCAGGTTAAGAACAGTTTCAGGTTAAGAACGGACCTCTGGAACGAATTAAGTACGTAACCAGAGGTACCACTGGACTGCAGACTTTTGTGCCCCAGAGTGGCTGGGTCAACCCAGTCAGATGGGAGGGTACAAACAATGAAATAATAATTGTTTTTGTTTGTGTATCTCACATGCCTTATGCACACAAATATACAGTCATACCTCAGGTTACAGACACTTTGGGTTGTGCACCGCGCTGAACCTGGAAGTACCGGAATGGGTTACGGCCGGTTTTCGGTGCATGCACAGAAGCGCTGAATCGCGACCCACATGTGTGCAGACACGGCGCTGCTGGTTGCGGACACCGCAGGTTGCGGACGTGCTTCCCGCACATATAACACTCGCAACCCGAACATCCACTGTATTCATGCCTCACATGTGTGTGAATCGCAGCTCACACGTACAGGTCTCTGCATATGAATTGTTTGTTTACGGAGGTTTTTGTGTCCTGTTTACCCCAGTAAAGCTGTGATTCCAAGAGACCATTGAGTCAAAGGGTAAAACTCTTTAACCACTTGGCAGAGCTAAAAAACAAAACAAAAAACGCAGCAGTAGCTTTTAACTTATAAAAGCCCACATGGTTGCTTCTCATTGGAAGGTTGGTTGTGCAGGGCAGTCGCATTGTTTTTATCGTAAGCTGCCCTGGTTGCTGTGAAAGCCCATTTACTCAGTTATGGTAGTGGAGTGATTTGAATTGAGGACACCCTGCTTTTGGCCCTTAGTGCAGTTGTATGCACGCTTACCTGGAAGCAACCCCACAGAACATTATAAAGCTTCCAAGTAAACATATGTAGGATTGGACTGCATATCACTATGATAGTATGATTAGCTCTCCAAACACAACTGAGAATTTGTCAGTTTGGTTTTAAACTACTGTTTAAAAGCACTTCACTGTGAAGAATTTTTGTTGAAACTAAAAGTTATATTCTTTTGCAGTGTGGCAGATCATAGTCTGTACTTCCAATTTCATTAAGATGCTGGACGTTTGCATTTGTTTTGCACATCTTAAGCTGCAGTCCTAAACATGCATGCAGTATGATCCTAAATATCTCAAAAGTCATTTCTGCTGAATTCATTGAGACTTGCTTCCTCAAATGTGCGGATAGGATTACAACCTAACAGGTAGAATGGGACTTGGTTCACGGTGTAAATATTTGAATATCAATATGTTTAGTACAGGTTTCCCCCCCCCCCCACTTATGTGCTGGTTATGTTCTGGGCCCCTGTGTACATAAATGAAATCATGTAATGTGGGAAGAACCCCCATTCTAATAGGGAGAGTGCGCAGAGAGGAGAGAGACAGATTCGCCCTGGAAATTGCTCGGGCCACTGCCTGGCCTGCCTGCCTGAGGGGAGCTAGTGTGTGCAGCTGCAGCAGCTGGCCATAGAGGGCATGGGTCCACTGGTGCCAGGATGGCGGAGGCAAGGAGAAAGTGCCTCCTGTGCCACTGGTCAAGGGAAGGGCAATTTATTTGTTTATGATGCGGCGACTCGCGTAAATGCGATTCTGCGTGAGTGGGATGTGTGTAAGGGGGGGGGAAGGGGAGGTTCCTGTATATTTCAAGCATGCGAAGTAGACTGACTTTTAGTATGCCATTTGATCTTCTGTTTGTTCCCATTATTAGGGTCAAAGTCAGAGTGGTGGACATGGTCCTGGAGGTGGCAAGAAGGATGACAAAGTAAGAAAATGTAAAAATGTTTTTATCAGTTGTAATTCCTGGAGAAATGCAGCAATACAATTTTGTTTAGAAAATCTGTTCTGTGCTAATTGGGCAGCATTTCCTCGGGTGTATCATTGTGTAATTGAATTTCTGCTACAGTATCCCCATTTTTTTGCAATGTAGATGGCTTTACTTGCTGCATATAGATAATGCCTTACTCATAAAACATTATCAGTCACCATTGTGTTACATTGACATACAGGAAAATACTGAATTTAATAATCTAGAATCCATTAGTACTACAGTGATTATCAAGAGTTTGTAATCAGAAACTTTTAAACAAACGTTTTTCACCAACATAAACTTCCTCTCCTTTCCATAGCAGTATTTAAGTAATCTTACCAACCGCATAACTAATACATCTCATTTTGTGCCTTCTGTTGTTTGGAGCCAACTGAGTAGCAGTCCTCTTGGACAAATTGTGAGCATTGTATGCGCTGATTTGTTTCCGAGGCACACTATGTTTCTCCAGCCACCTGGATCTTGATTTCTAAGGCCATACATAGTAAGATGTGAAGCATTAGCTACAGTTGCCAAGAATCACAGTAGCATGGAGGAGGGTGTGTTATCTCAGCCTGTTTGCTGGAGTTGAAATTGTCTATAGTGGACCTTTGGAAATTGTCTATAGTGGACCTTTGGAGGTCACTTAGGACATAGTCAGAAACCTGTGGTTGTAGTTTATTGATCAGAGAGCTCTGTATTAATAACTTGCTTCCCAGATTTTTGGTAAGAGTTGCAGATTGAAGTTGCTTCAGTGTTTCTCCTTGTACTGGTCTAGGCCAGGGGTCGGGAACCTGTGGCACTCCAACTCTCATTAGCCCTATCCAGCATGACTAGTGGTTAAAGATTTTGAAAGTAGTAGTTCAACAATATATGAAGGACCACAGGTCTCCATCCCTGGTCAGCAATCATATTTCTTCAAACTTCACTGCTAACTCTTGCACAGGTTTCATTGGGGTCAATTCTTTCACCATTCTGACTCTTTCTACCTGATTCTTGAAATAAAAAAGGATAAGAAGAAGAAATATGAGCCTCCAGTTCCAACTCGAGTGGGGAAAAAGAAGAAGAAGACAAAGGGACCAGATGCTGCCAGCAAACTTCCACTGGGTAAGTGCAGCTGGTTTGTGCATATTTCAGGAAGGGACCATCACAGAGGACGTGTTTGCCTGTAGGTGTCTAGTCATTTTCAACTTTTAGAATTTATTTTATAGTCTGATTACTGTGCAAATACTGGAAGCACAGAGCAGATTTTAGCCATATTAAAACAACCTTTCAAATACACCTACCTTGACTCTGAGGTCATTTTCAGAGGCCTTTCTCTGAGTGTGCTCACCAAATGAGGTGTGGTGGTGGGTGATTACAGTGGTACTGTACTGGTTGTGGAATTCCCTCTCCAGAGAGGCTTGCCTGGCACCCTTTGTTATAATCCTTTTGCTTTGAAACTAAATCTTTTAGGCTGAAGTCCTAAATTCAGTAGGACTTCTGAGTTAGACATAGTTAGAGTTGTGCTCTTAGTGCTTTTTAATGCTGTTTGATGTGGTTTGCTACCCTTAGTTTTATTTCTTCTAATTTTATTGTAATTATTTGTTTTTAAAATCTCTTATGGGATTTGTGTGATAACATTAAGATGTTGGGCAGTATACTAATGTAAGTAAGTAAAGTAAATAATGAACACATTTATCCCTCAAAAATAAGTCATCATCATCATCATCATCATCATGGCTCCTCTACCGGAAGACTCTGCCACACCTTGCTGGCATATAACCTCTCCACACAAGAGTCTCAACATAAAATCTCAACATGCTTCCATCTAGTACAGTAGCTCCTTCTCACTGCAGTTCAGAATAAGATAGCTCCCCTTGCATTCACAGGAAAGTAGTAGCTAAGGGTAGAAAGCAGGAAACCCAGGCAAATGGTTAGAGCTTAAAAATCCTATTTAGTTGGCAATCCCAAAGAATGAAGATACCAGTGTTTTCCCCAAAGCTTCACTCACAGAATTTGAATATTTTTATTCTTTGCCTTTTTCTTTGTAGTAACCCCTCACACCCAGTGCAGACTCAAACTGTTGAAGCTGGAAAGAATAAAAGATTACCTTTTGATGGAGGAAGAATTCATCAGGAACCAGGAACAGATGAAACCTTTGGAAGAAAAGCAAGAGGTATATGTTGAGAGGCAAATATTCTCTCTACTTATCCATCTCCAGTTATTAACTTGCTCCAGTCTGTATCTCAAGCCATTTGTTTGTATACTTTCCACCTTCTGCCTCTTCTATTCATTTAGTGAAACAGGCGTTGCCTGAGGAAATCTCATTCCACAATAAATTGTTCAGAATCGTGAATGACCTTGCCATGTTTCTGAAACTGTGCTTATTATATGGAGGACAAAATGGACGTGGGTTATTTCTGCACTTTGAAAATCCACTGTAGTCCAGCAACATTAGGAGGGCCACAGTTTTCCCTCGTCCTATTGGCTCAAGCTATTCTATGAAGCAGAATAATCATTTTTCTGTTAGAAGCATAACAGAATAAGCCCTATAGGTGTTCTCAGGTAGTGTGTTAAAGAAACTACATTGCAAGTTTAGTATACCATAGTAGCTATTGGTCTGGCAAATAAAGATAAAGAAAGAAAGGAAAATCCAATGCATCACATTTTTAGCTTGCTCTTCTATTTATAAGGTTTACAAACAAAGCCATTTAAAATGACATCCAAGGTTCTCAATACAATATAGATTTATATTGAGAAGGATGCACAGGACTCACCTACTCTAGGTAAAGATAAGGTAAAGGTAAAGGTACCCCTGCCCGTACTGGCCAGTCTTGACAGACTCTGGGGTTGTGCGCCCATCTCACTTAAGAGGCCAGGGGCCAGCGCTGTCCGGAGACACTTCCGGGTCACGTGGCCAGCGTGACATCGCTGCTCTGGCGAGCCAGAGCCGCACACGGAAACGCCGTTTACCTTCCCGCTGGTAAGCGGTCCCTATTTATCTACTTGCACCCGGAGGTGCTTTCGAACTGCTAGGTTGGCAGGCGCTGGGACCGAGCAGCGGGAGCGCACCCCGCCGCGGGGATTCGAACCGCCGACCTTTCGATCGGCAAGCCCTAGGCACTGAGGCTTTAACCCACAGCGCCACCTGCGTCCCCTAGGTAAAGATAGGGTGGCATAAAACAAGCTTGATTACTTAGGACTTTAAGAAGCACAAACTTAAGCAGAACCTATTGTCAGTTTTACATTCTTGCTATCTTGCCTATTTGCAGACTTTCTGTTCTAACATAATGGAATTAGCTTGAGGCCCTTGTATGTAGGTAGGGACTGCCACCAAATGGAGCCCTATCAGTCCTTTCTCTACTGTAGACATAGAAGGTTGGCAGGGTGATGGTCAATCCATGCATACCTACATTTTATTTTTGTTTGCAGGAAGAGAGATCAAAGGTGGATGATCTGAGAGGGACCCCAATGTCTGTAGGGACACTGGAGGAGATTATTGATGATAATCATGCTATCGTGTCTACGTCGGTGGGATCAGAGCACTATGTCAGCATTCTCTCCTTTGTAGACAAGGATTTGCTGGAGCCAGGGTGTTCAGTTCTGCTTAATCATAAGGTAATTATTGTCATATTTAAAGATGAGTAGTCTGCCTCTGAAAGTGCGTAACATTTATTAATATTTATTTATCTTAAAAAATTGTGCCCCACTCTGAAGCTCAAAAATCTCCCAGAGCTGCCAGGAGCAAGTAAGACATTCCTTGCGTGCCAGTTTTCAATCTAAAATACATGGCACAAAAGGAAAAAAGGTTGAGGAGGAAGAAGAAAACAAACTTGGGCACCAATATTTAAAATGGAATAGAAACAGTTCAGAGAGAGAAGGAACCAAATGGAGCTAGTTCTCAGCCCAGCCTGCTTCTTGCCTTTCCCTCTGCTGCAGTCTTGAGTTTGCACCATGCACATTTTGACTACCTGCTGTAGTCTGGGCATGACAAATTTGAAAAGGATTCAAACTTAATGGAGAACTCGGAGGAGGGCAACAGAGAAAGTAAACACCCCTGTGTAGAGAGAGCTGATCACATGAGATCAGCTAGTTATGAGATTCTAGATTCCTATTGATTTGAACAGCGCCAGGTTGTTGCTTCTTTGGATTAGAATGGAAAGGTATAAAGAAAAGCAAAAAGAAAAGTGCCTCTTTTGATCAGCTGTGAAATCATTTTCATGAGAGGATAATTACTTGTCATCTGCTCTGCCACTTCCCTTGGAAAGCTTAGTCAATGGAAAGTGGCAGACAATACCAGTTTCTTTTAATTTTTGTCGCTGGTGTTGCAGCATGGTGTAATGATGTAGCCTGAGCCATGCTTAATTGGATATGTAGCAAACTTGCCCTGTTGACCGATAGGGCTGCAGCAGTTTGGCAGCAGCGTCTGAAATTCAGTTGACATTTTCATTGAAGTTACTGCTGGAATGCTGTAATTGTACCTGTTCGTAACTTAGATCACACTATTCTTCTTGCATGCATTTGTATTTGTAGACATGTTTAGGGCCCAATATGCAGCAACCAAAACCTGGCCTCAGTAGCTTATGTTACTTGTGTTTGCTGTTGACTCTTCCGAGCGAGTCAGAGAACTTTTTTGTTTGTGTGCTGCTAATGTATTCTGTTACTGCAACTGGCGGCTGGTGTTTCATTTTTTGTTTTCCCGATATGGCATATGTTTTATTTGATTCCCCTCTTCTTTTTCTATGGTACAATGTATTTATGCAGCCTTTGGGTGACAAGCGACCAGTAAGTTTATTATAAATAAACAAACAAACTTTGGCTGTGGTGTAGAGATCTGCCAGATAGCACTTTACTTTGGAGCAGGCAGAAGCAGCAGAGGTCGCTGCTGATTTGGGGTTGTCCTGGGCATCCTTTTCTGGCGTTGATTTTGACCAAGCGAGCTGGCCCACAGACCTATGTCAATGACATTTATGCTTTGCCTCCTTGCTAGTAATGGGACAAACACTCAGATAAACGTGCTGTTTCTCTCCAACCCAGACCCAAGTGAATTACATGCAATATTATTTATTGGTGCTGCTGCCTGTTTTGATTAGGTCCACGCTGTGATAGGAGTCCTCATGGATGACACAGATCCTTTAGTGACAGTGATGAAGGTGGAGAAAGCCCCTCAAGAGACATATGCAGATATTGGAGGCTTAGATAACCAGATTCAAGAAATTAAGGTATTTATACTTTCAGCACTGATGAAAGAAGTTGGAAGTTTAACTAATTAATTAATTTTCATTGTATATGTGTTTGTGGTTATATCTTTGGTTATTATTTGTTATATCTGTTGTTGTTTTTTTATTTTTTTATCTTTCTTATTTTTGTTTTATTGGTTTTATAGTATGTAATATGTTTGTAGGAAATTCAATAAATATTATTGGAAGAAGAAAAAAAGGGGGGAGAAGAAGGATGTTTGATTATGTCACAATTTTTAAAAAAGAAATAAATAAAAAACCCATGCCGGTATTTACTTGATTCAGCAACTATTGCAGGAACTTCAGTTGTATTTTGCTTAGTGGAGAGGCGGTCAGGTAATGATCTCTCTTGATGTTGCCACATGTCCCTGCGGCTTGAGCATGTGATTGTAGTGCTGAGGTTCAAGCCCACTACAATTCTCTTCCTTTAGAAATGAAGCAACCTCCTGTTCTGTTTTCCAGTGTTTGTTGAAAAATCATCTTTTTCTGTCCCAAGCCTTTCAAAACGAGTATATTTTATCTCTGCAGTTTTTAATTCTTGTTCATTTTTTTAAAATACTGTTTACAGTCGTACCTTGTTTTGCGGCCGGGATCCGTTCTGGAGCCCCAGCCATTAGCCGAAAAGGATGCAGGGCAAAGCGCTGCATCTACGCACCCATGCGGGGCGGTTTGCACTTATGTACGAAGCGCGATTTAGCACTTCTGTGCATGAGCAAGCGGCAAGCTCAGATGTAATCCGTTCCGGTACTTCGCTTGCTAGAATGGACGCTAGACAAGTCGGACGTTCACGGAAGTTTTACTGTATATGATTTGTACTGTTTTATATGAGTATTCTCTGAATATAGAGCAGTTTATAAATCCTAAAATAAATAATGCTGTAAACTTTTACCTGTTAACGTTTACACCAGTGTTAAAAGACCTGCACTGGCTTGCTCTTTGCTACTGAACCAGGTTCACAGTTCTTGTGCAAAGACCTGAATAGCTGAGGTCCAAGAAACCTCAAGGACTGCCTTAAGTCCCAAGCTGATCACTGAGATCATCAGAGGAAGCACTATTAGTGGTCCCCCATGGAGCAGATGCACAGCTCATGCCAGTGAGAAGTTGTGCCTTCAGCATTGTGGGTGCAACTCCATGGAATATCCTTCTACTAGAAGTCAAGCAGGCACTGTCCCTGCTGTATTTCAGGTGCCTAGTTAAAACCACCCTATTTCAGGAGGCCTTTGCCTCATGAAAGCTTCTCTGGTGTTTTAATTTATGAGATTTTAAATGTTTGAAATTTAATATACGTTTTAAGTTTTTGTATATTGTAATATTTCATGTTTCTATCATTGTAAGCCACTTTGAGACCCAGATGATGGTGAAAAACATTCATGTATGTATGTATGTATGTATTATAGCACCTTGCAAAGAAATTGTGTACTTTAATCCCATAAGAGAAATGAGGCTTACAGAGAATTGCCTGGGACTATCCAAGCTGAGTGACACTTCAGATCTCTGTTTCTCGGGGCTCTTTTTTCTCAGCTTGACGCTCCAGCTCCTTCATCACACTGGTGTCTGTTGGAAACATTGGAGTTGCCGGCATTTGTTGCTTTAAAATACTCAGTGTTAACATTCACTTTTGAAAATTCTAATTTTGATCATTAATTCACTGCCCAGCCTGTGATTTTTTTTCCAGCTAGGAAGAGCTAATATACAGATAGATATATTGTTGCTTCTTCTTATAGGAGTCTGTGGAGCTCCCTTTGACCCATCCTGAATATTATGAAGAGATGGGTATCAAGCCACCCAAAGGAGTCATTCTGTATGGACCACCTGGCACAGGTATTACTCTTCTGTCATTCTGCTTCTATATGTCTCTAAATGTTGACACTCCAGGCTTCACCTCATGATTGGTACACAGCTCATAGATATTCTGCCTGGAGGCTGGAGCAATAAGGTCTTGCTACTATCTCTGGCATTCTTCTTTATAACAGTGTGGTTCTGAAATGTGGGGTGTGATAAACTAATATGAGGTGCTGCTGAAAATGCCATCTTCTGTGGAGGCTAGATTGGCTCCACAAGAGACTGTGCCTTTTCTGCTGCAGTGCTGAAACTCTGGAAAGCTTTTTCTGCAAAGAAGCCCAAGGCTGCTACCTCCCTGGCATCTTGGGGGGCAGGTTAAGGTCTTTGACGACTGTTGTGCCTTTGTAAGTTGAGTTTGCAAAATGTTTTTCCAGCTCTTTGTCTACTTAATAGTTCTGTTTTTATTTTATATTGTCTTGGGGTTTAAACTGACTTGGATATTTTATGTGTTGATTTGGTTGTTTTAATTTTTGGCTGTATACTGCCTTGAATATATTCATTATTATTTTTTTAGAAAACATCTTCACCAGTTATGGCCATGTTTTCCAGATGTTCCTTTAAATAGCTTCTCTACACCAACACTCCAGTCAAGCATATTATTATTATTATTATTATTACTACTACTACTACTACTATTATATTACTTATACCCCACCCATCTGGCTGGGTTTCTCCAGCCACTCTAGGCAGCTTCCAGCAAAATATAAATATAAAGCATACCTCTCCCCCAGGAAGCATGAGTTCAAGTTGTAGGAACCTTTTTGAAGTACTTCCAAGGCTGTAGCTGAATTGTTAGATTGCCTAACCTCAGAAGTTAATTTCTCATAGACAATATGGGTACCTTATGGATAGTTCCAAACTGCATGCATGCATAGCATTGTAATGCAGATTAGTCACTGTTTCTGCAAGCTCTAAATTCAACCGTGTTTTGGAAATCAAACAGGTAAAACATTACTAGCCAAAGCAGTGGCAAACCAAACCTCTGCCACATTCCTGAGAGTGGTTGGTTCTGAACTTATACAGAAGTACCTGGGAGATGGTCCAAAGCTTGTTCGAGAACTCTTTCGAGTGGCTGAGGAGCATGCCCCGTCAATCGTCTTCATCGATGAAATCGATGCTATAGGTACCAAAAGGTAGGACATGGTTGTCGCTTTAATGTGGGATGTAACAAATGCAATTCTGTGAATTGGTTTCATTTTTTCCTTTCTTTCCAGTCAATCAATGATAGGAGTTGGGACACAGGAGCTGTGTTGCATTCTGCGCTCCCCAAAGGTTACTTTCCTTTTGCTCACAGGTGTTTTTGCTACACAGCCAATCCTTGTTTTGTGTGAGGGTTCCATTCTGGACCCCTGAGTCCATTTGTAGAGCACATGTAAGCCAGCTCCGCCCGTTCCACCCCTTTTCATGACGTCTTTATGACGTTTGGGGGCTCCTTCCAGGTTCGGCACCGTGTATGTGATCGCACGTCAATTCGGCTGTGCCTAAACCAGAAGTTGCCTATAGTCCTGATAATCCCATCTTTCATTTTTTAAAAATTCTACCCCTCATTGTAGGAGTAAGGTTGAAGATGCTATGAAGCTAACTTCTGATGTAATACAGGTGCCAGAGCACTCTCAGACTTCTCTAACTGAGCCATTTGTAAGACCTGTTGTAATAATTACTGGAGGCTAAAGCAGTCACTTAAAATTTCAAAGGAAGACCAGATAGAAGTTACTGAAATGCAGCTGTGTTAAACAGAGCAAATTATGCTCGTGAAATCTGATGGTATTGTAAAAGCACCTGTTCCCCATCTTGAAGGCTTTTTGTGCTATTTCAGCTGAGGGCAGGGGGACTGAGAAGGGGCAGAAAAGACTTGCAACAGCTATGTGGTGCCAAGTAAGCAAAGCTTACCAGCTTTGAGTCCAGCCTCTTGCCCATCCAGTGGAATGCGGTATCTCATCCACTGGGTTTGGAAATTTTAAAAAAGAGGTTGGGGGAGATCTCTGTGTAGCCATTGCTTGTGCCATAACTTATTTTCCTGTGATTGTTCAGTGATTTTATTTAGAGATAAAGGGAAATGTGATATTCTGTGGAGATTGCTGCATGCGACTTACTTTCATGTTATTCTCTCTCCTCCAAAGATACGATTCAAATTCGGGGGGCGAAAGGGAAATCCAACGAACAATGCTGGAGCTGCTGAACCAATTAGATGGGTTCGACTCACGTGGAGATGTAAAAGTGATCATGGCCACTAACAGAATAGAAACACTGGATCCAGCTTTAATCAGGCCAGGTGATCATTGTGTTGCAAATTATTTCCACTTTTTTTGTGTGTTTGACTATTGACTGTGTTGCAGTTTCCTCAGTAAACTAAGTGCTTCCTTTATGTAGCTTACTCTTTATTGATGTTATTACTGGACATGACACTTTTCTCCAAGCAAAAATGGGCAAGTTCCTCTCCCCAGTGGCTCATAATCTAGATTTAGAAGCCGGGGAGAGGGAGACGTGAAAAATGAGGGATGTGAGCAGTTAAAGTTCTGCATGCTAGGTCCTGGGGTATGTTCTGAAGACAAATAATACAACAAACTTGTTGGAGCTAAGCAAATCAGGGTGTGGTCAGTACCTACATGGGAGATGGCCTGGAAACCCTCAATGGGTCACCTTGAGTTCCATGGAAGAAAGGCAGGGTGTAAATGTAAGAGAAATATGTAGTTTATGAAATTAACCTCAGGGGATGCTTATCTCCATTAGTCAGGGGGAACATATTAACTGTGGAGAAAGGTAAAGGGGACCCCTGACCATTAGGTCCGGTCGTGACCGACTCTGGGGTTGTGGCGCTCATCTCGCTTTATTGGCCGAGGGAGCCGGCGTACAGCTTCCAGGTCATGTGGCCAGCATGACAGCCGCTTCTGGCGAACCAGAGCAGCGCACAGAAACGCCGTTTACCTTCCCGCCAGAGTGGTACCTATTTATCTACTTGCACTTTGACGTGCTTTCGAACTGCTAGGTTGGCAGGAGCAGGGACCGAACAATGGGAGCTCACCCGTCATGGGGATTAGAACCGCCGACCTTCTGATCGGCAAGTCCTAGGCTCTGTGGTTTAACCCACAGTGCCACCCGCATCCCTATAAGCTGTGGAGTAGAAGGTGCCAAAAATGGTTTATGCTGCAGTTGCTTATTTGCTTTTCAGATGGCATGCCATCATTTCCAGGATAAAACTGTTTTTTTAAGAAGTAAACTGTTTAGTCGCAGTGTGAAGCCACCTCCCAAGGAAATCCTTCCATCTCAGTAAAAATCTAAGCTGCCTGGATTTTGTTTTTCAATCCCCAGGACGTATTGATAGGAAGATTGAATTCCCTCTGCCCGACGAGAAAACAAAGAAGCGTATCTTTCAGATTCATACCAGCAGAATGACTTTGGCAGATGATGTCACACTGGATGAGCTGATTATGGCTAAAGACGATCTTTCTGGTGCAGATATTAAGGTAAGATGCTTGATAACCAATTAAAGTTTCTCCTCTTAACAGTGAATCATCTCAGCCTCCTTTCCTCATATGTTTTATCCCTTCTCACAAACACCATTATTTTTATCAGATTTTAGAGGAACTGTTACCTGAACATTCTTGATTTTTGAAAGGGTTAGTTTTTTGAAAAAATATGAACTGGCATCTTCCAGTTTGCCTGATAACAAATGTCCCGTGTCATGGAAGTATTTCCCATGTTGGTCAGCTATTTTGCCTCCTCCTGAGTTAGAAAGTCATTGATGTTTGGAAGTGGGCCTGTCTTTGGTATGAGGGGCCAAAACTCATGGAACAAGGGTAAGAAATGCTTGAATGTTTTGCCAAATTTTACTAGAAGCTTATAGGAATCAGTGACACTTGCAGAATGCCTTTCGTGGGGAAGGAGGGAGCAGCTAAGGCCTTGCATTCATTGTAATCCATCTCAAGTGTTCAAGTTAAAATGATAGAACATTAAAATCACAATATGATAGATAAAATGCAACTGATAATCAAAAGGGCCCCTTTAATTAATTCCTAACATTAACCACCAGAAAAGGCTTGGGTGTGTTTCATGAGGCATGCTTTAACAAGAGCTGAAATATTGCCAGCATTGGCACAGGTTGGAGGAATTGATAGGAAGGGGGCTAACCCCGAATGCAGGAAAACTAAGAGGACCTCTGCAGTTGAGTATGATGCTCAGACAGGGAGGTATGGAGACACTTGCTCATATGTCTTGATAAGAGATGAGTTGCAGAGTTGAAAAGGCTCTGGCCTGTTTTGCTTCCTTGTCTTTCACTGGTGGGTGCACCATGGCTGACTCACAAGATCTCTCCTTCATTTTCTTGCTTAAACCCAATGACACTTCATTGTAAAAACTTCGATTTTGGCATTTCACTCAAATGCTGAAAAGATTCATTGGGCTCTGCTTCTGTGAGAGCTGAGTATGGAGATGGAAAGAACCAAAAATAGTATGTAAAGATTACTGTGTGTTTACAGTCCAATTGCCTTTTTGTTTAGTTAAACTATGAACCAACCTTGACAGACTTATGCCCCGATCTTGTGCAGGTTTATTTAAAAGTAAGTCTCAGCCAGTGCTGTGCTGCTTACTGCTAAGTAAGTATGCATAGGATTGCTGCCCTAGCTGGACAATATTGCAAGTATTGCTTACTGAAAATTATTTTTTCACTGCATTGAATAAAAGTGAGATTCATAATTTTCTAACCAGAGGCTTCCATCTCTGGCAGGCTATTTGCACAGAAGCTGGCTTGATGGCTCTGCGGGAACGGAGAATGAAAGTAACAAACGAAGACTTCAAAAAATCAAAAGAGAATGTTCTTTATAAGAAACAAGAAGGCACCCCAGAGGGCCTCTATCTGTAACTTTTTACCTTTTGTTTGTTTGTCCTGGGGCAAGAGAAATTATTGGAATCTTCCTTTCAGAGTACAGGAAAAGCATGAGAAATTAAATGCCTTGGGCGGAAAGAAAAAGCTTTTTCTGCTTGAAGCATTGTTTAAGTGAATTCCTCCACATTGTAGTTTTAAACACTTTATTTGCCATTAAAACCTTGGTTTCCAAATGGATTGGAATGAATGGGTTAAGATTTTAAGCAATGATGGTTTCTGATGTGTATCTTGGCCTGTCTGCCTGCCTCTTGGTCTGCAAACCAATTGACTCCATAACTTTTCCACGGCTGGTGGTTACATTTAGTCCTGGGTGCAACTAGAAGTAAATAGCTTAAGTCACAAATATGAATCTCCAAAATTTCAGGTGTTAAGTTTTTTGCTGTCACGGGACAGACACTTATGGGAAAAGCGCCATTTCGAGCCATAAACCCAGTCTAGGTGGGGATGCACAAAAAGGCGATTGAGGAAAGAAATAGCACTAAATGTACAAAAAGAGAGAGGCAGATAAAACTGTAAAAGAGAAAGGGAGGATAAAACCTGAAGAAATGGGTACTTAAGTGTGGTAATTGCAACAGAAAAAAACTCTAGCAAGAGAATCTGAAGGAAGTGCTGGGTAGAAATTGGATAATAATAATAATAATAATAATAATAATAATAATAAAAAAAAAAAAAACAAGGCTTGGAGGCTACCACTGTAATGGAAAGAACTGAGTGGGGAAACTGAGTGGTATGTGCTCTTAAGGGTGGTTGTGGGAAGCCTGCCAAAAATCCAGCCTAGCTGCACAGACATTTATGTGATTGCACAGAGACTGAGAAAGAATGCCGAAAGAATGTTGAAAAACATTCTGCTGGGATTGCTTTCAAAAGCCCACATTATTGGAAAATCCATCCAGATAAGCAGTTAGACAGTGTGTGGTAACAGATGCTCAGTGGAAGTAAGATGCACTAGAAGAAGCAAAATGACTTGGAGGGCTGAACAGAACACCCTGCATCTTTCATCACTTCCTGCCTGGTTCCAAGAATGTGCCAGATTCACAAATGGTAATATGGATTGAGAGTCAGATGTCACGGCCAGTGCTGTCTGTGGGTACAGGGCAGTCAGAGTCTGAATAACTATGTCAATCACAGAGACACAAACATAACTTCCATGGTCAAACCGCTGTTGGAATTCCAGGCTTTGGGGTCCTACAGAGATTCTCCAGGTTGGGTCGTGCATTCATGGAGCGAGGGAAGTTAACCCACAGCTGTTGTTGGCATTCAGGTATGGGGAGAGTTCCTACAGGTAACAAGCCTACAGGCACTTCTTTCCTCCTGAGAAAGCAAAAAGCAGCAGGAAAACTGAAAGGGGTTTGAATTGCATTTATGTGTATGTGTATTATTCAAAACAACTGGGGCCGTATTTTTACCTCTCTGCTGCACTACAAGGTGACCATTAACTGCTAGCAGATTCCCTCTCCTCCTGAATTATGAAGCATGTGTTCTGAGCCTGAGGGGGTTTCTCATGGCTCCGGTGAACAATTTAAACCATGTCGAAAGCAAATTGCTCTCGTATTATCTCAAGCTGAACAAGACAGGCTGTGACAACGCTAAGCACTAGAAATAGATGTTGCTAGAGGAGTATAATCACAAAGGAGCTGCCATGAGCAGGTGGCTGCCTGCAGATTGTATTTCACTGACAGGGCCATCTCCTCTCTTCGTCACTAGTTGTAGGTGAGCTGTGCTTACAAATACTTGGGACACTCCTGAGCAACACATTTCTCCATCCATCCATGTACTGTTTATTCAGTTTGACAACGGCGTGGATTAATTAAGCTTGTTTGCTCTGTTGCCAGAGCAACCACTGTTCTTTGTACATGTCATTCTGTGGCTATGATGAGAACACTTAGGGGGACATCCAGTGTTGTGTGAGTGGACTTCTTATGAATGCAACATCTCCTTCCTCTCCTCTTCCTTGCAATTCCCCCCTCCCCCTGCCATTCTGCTCTAGAGCAGTGTTTCCCAACCTTGTGCCTCCAGCTGTTTTTGAACTACAACTCCCATCATCCCTGACTAGCAAGACCAGTGGCAAGGGATGATGGGAATTGTAGTCCAAAAACAGCTGAAGGCACAAGGTTGGGAAACACTGCTCTAGAGGATCCTCCAATCCTCTGGATCAAAGTGGGGCAGAGGGAAGGGAAGTAGTTCTGCTGGTGTCCCTGTTAGAATTCCTGCTCCATGATTTCAGTCATGGGATTGTTGTCTTTCACATGATGGTATATGTTTTCACTCCACAGAGTGGGAAGTGACAGAGACAGGATGTTTGTGTTACTGTGTTCCGTGAAGTGGGACTATTGTCCTTTGTTCATTCTCTTTGTTGTCTGATTGGCTCCCTCTCTCTCTAGCATCAGACAGGAAAGAGAATGAACAAAGGACAATAGTCCCACTTCACGGAACACAGTAACACAAACTTCCTGTCTCTGTCACTTCCCACTCTTGTAGCCAAAACATATACCATCATGTGAAAGACAACAATCCCATGACTGCAATCATGGAACAGGAATTCTAACAGGGACACCACTGGGTTTCACCCATAAATATTCACAGGATCTTAACTGCAGTTGCATGCTCCTGGTTACGTCAGCTGTGGTTAAGGTACTGATCTTGGCCATGGTAGATGTGATTTCACCGTTCAGCAGTATTTGGAACTTGTATCCAAATGCTGGTTAACAGCAAATGTGGGTTAAGGTTTCTGCCAGCAGAAGCTTTAACCAGGCAAGGGGGTAGGAGGACTTTCTAAGAGAAAGGCACTTTATCCTGCTCCACAGAAGAGCAGCCCATGTCTTAAGCTCCATATGCTCTTGTTTAGAAACTCACATAACAGGAAAGCTAATAGCCAGTAGGGGCAAGTCTCCTGAGTGGAAGCCCTAGTTTTGCATGTCTTCACAGTTAATACGTTGGGTACATTTTTTCACTGCAAGTTTAAGTCAGTTTGGAAAATGGGTTAAATGCCTTGGCTTTCCCCAAAGAATCTTGGCTTTTTAAAGTAATGCCAAGAGTCTTCACTTATCCAGGTCCTGTGCAGCTCCAAAGAACTAATGGCCAGATTTCCCTGGCTTGTAGCCAGGACAATTTTAACAGGGTTTAGGTTTTTGACATAGGCAGATGCCCCCAACCCATAAAGCCAAAAACATTTAGATGCCCGATGTAACTGTGAGCTTGATCTTAGATTTGATGTTATGTCCCATTGATTATGGTGGGATTTATTTGCAAATAAATGTGGCTACCAGCACAGACCAGGAATTCAACTATACAAATACCTTTTTTGTTCCCACCTTGTTATCTGAAGAAGGGTTTCTGAAAAGTAAGTAAAACTTTTGCAACTACTCTAAGAGGCTGCTTTGCGCAACGCTCCCTTTGGAGAAAGGCAGTGGTGAAACAAAATCCTCTGCCCACCACTGAATTACCTCTGCTGAAGAGAACATACCTCTGTCTGAGAATACTATTTTGGCTCCTCTGAGATCCGGTTAATGGCATGATTTGTGGCCAGAGCTCATAACACCCCTGCTGAATACTTGAGCAGCCTAGTTGTTGACAGCCTATATTAGATTTCAGGACAGTCCAAAGCTTTATTTAGTTAATTGCACCTTGCAGCAAGTGTCACAAGGCATTGCTTATGGAATAAAGGATAATTAATTAAAAGCTTTCATAGCTGTGAGTTGTGCTCTCTGCTGCTTCCATTCGGATTCTAGCAGCATGAAAGCAACTGCCCTCTCTGCTTCCTATAGGAAACACTAGCTCTTTTGCCCAAAGGGGGTGTATTGTGATATTCAGAGGCATCCCTGTAATTGTTACCTAGGTTTCCAATCATATAAACAGAGGCTTCACATCCCTCTCTTGTTAAAACACATCCAGTACTAGCGATAGAAGTCCCAGTGCAAACATAAAGTAAGCTGCTGTTCGCTCCTTGCTTTCAATCCCAGAGTGCTTACTGTGCTTTTGTTGTTATTTACTCATTTATTGCCTGCCCTTTATAAGGTTCCAAGGTGGGTTGCAGCATTAAAACACAGTATTAAAAACAATTTAAAAGCATAAAAATATGGGACCCTGAAATCGTACATGTCAAGTGTCAAAAGCCAGGGTAAAGAGGTGAGTCTTCAGCATTCTCTGAAAGCTGTATCACAATGGTGCAAGAGGCACCTCTGTAGGGAAGGGATTCCAGAGTTTAGGGGCCACTACTGAGGCTGCCTCCATCTCCCCTTGAACCTCTGAGGATGGAGGAACTACCAGGAAGACCCTCTTTGCACCTGAGGAGGTCTGTGTCGAAAGAGGCAGTCTTTCAGATATTTGGGGCCTGAGTTGTTTAGGGCTTTAAACACCAACATGAGCACCTTGAATTGGGCCCGAAAACAAACTGGCAACCAGGGCAGCTGTTTTAAAACGGGATTTATAAACTGAATGCAGGCCAGTATCTGCGTCTGCTGCGTTTTGGACCAACTGAAGTTTCTGAGTTGTCTTCAAGGACCGCTCCACCTAGAGTGCATTGCAATAATCTAATCTTGAAGCAATCAAGGGTTCAGCAGCCAAGTCATCTCTATCCAGGTATTTTTAGAAGCCAGACAGAGCAACAAGGAGGACTCTGATGCCTTCCAACCAACAGGTGCCAAGACCCACCTGTCTGGTGATAACCAAGGCAAGATGGGGAGGGTGGAGGAAAGAATATGCCAGTTTCATGGCTGGTGTACTTCCTCGTTCCCTCAAGATGGGAGAGCATCTGCTGAATCCAAAGCCGTCCCTGTCACCCTTTTGGCCTCTTCATCACAGAAGTGCTAATGGCCAGAGGAGCAGTAATGTCAGCTGGGAAGGGGCTGCCCCAGGAGAAATCTTCCCTAATCAGAGGGGCAGATCCACAAACTCCTCTGGATCTAGGATGTCCTTGCGGCATCACAGGAGTGTGCCCTAGAGAGCACACACAGCTCACTTCTTTTACAACCGACAGTGCTTGGATATGCAGCATTTTTCCACAGCCTGGCTAAGCATTTACTTTTTCAGAATCTTATCTGCATCCTCATTAGCAACTCTTAATATCCCACCTGATTTCAGTAGTGGGTAGCCCAAACTTCCAAACTGAATAGGAAACAATTTCATAAAATGCATATCCTGGGAGGGTTCAAAATTACTGTTGAGTGTGGCATGTGAGTTGGCAGCTGTGCGACCATGTTAAATTCCACAGATGCAACAACGAAAGATTCACTAAAAGCAGAGCTTAAGTGCTTCCACCTTTTTGGAGGAAGGGAGATATACAGAGATAAAGACAATCCAGTTCAAAAATATTTTATGTACCTTTACAAGCATATTTACATCCTCTGCCATTTACAAACCAATAAAAATTTGGTTACACGAGGCTTCGCTGCCTAAAACATCACCTGAGTCGTCACGCAAGTGCACATTTTCGTGTTCCGTACAACCTATAAAACTATTCTGATCATGTGTTAGTGCATCAATCAGCTGAGAGAGAATGGCTTGTCCTTTGGCTATTGCATAGACACACAAATGCGTTTGACGACAGCAACAGATTGAGTCACCCATCTTGGCAGTTCGCTGTACAAGAGCACTTAAAATACATAAGGGAAATAATTGTTTCTCATCTGTTAAAGGAAGTGTAGAATTATTTTCTCCCCAGGGGTAGAGACTGAAGGCTCAAGCCAAGGCCCACTTGTTGTCTTCACATCATTCTCTAGTCTTCCAGGAGTAGCTCCAGCTCTTCAATTGGTACCCGCACTCTCAGCTCTTTCTCGGTCATTAGATCAAGGATCTCTTGCAGCTCATCTGGAAAATAGCTTATAGCATCCATATACAGCACCTACAAATACAAGTATTACATTGAAAATAATCAATCTGCCATGTTTGTGGAACAGCACAAGTCGGGCCAGGAATCAATTTGACAAGAGCAAATTCATGGCCAAAGAGGGGGTGGTCATGAAGAAATGCAGAGAAGAAAAAGAAAAAGACAAACCCAGCTCTAATGAAATAAAAAGTGATCAAGGCAACTAAGTTGTTTAGGATAGGTGGGTACAGCTCCCTTCCACGGTGCCACGGATCTTGCGTCCTTGCTCCAAACTACACTATGCCTTCCAGTGCTCCCACCCTCCAAGTCTGCACACCCTGACCCTCTCGAGTCTGGTCCATAAAAAACTAAATAAAAAAGAATTCCAATTCTGTATGCCCCAAGTTTTCCATCGAAAAAAATTAAACGTAAGGATTTGCTATCTGTGCTATAGGTCACGAAGAAATGCTTGAAAAAATCCCCACCAACTCCAGTTAAAACCAAACTTATCAAGAATCAGGAATAATTCACAGTATATTAGACACCGGTCATGTAAACTTTTAAGTCTCTATTCCTTTGATTACATATTTCATAAATTTAGACTTCAGTTTCCCTGCTTTCTGGGCAGTTTCTTTTTAAAGAAACAACACCATACTGTTGCAGAACCTGTTGCAACCTACTGTCAACTATAAACAATAGTTCCATTTTACCAGCTATGCAATTAATCAGGAATCTGTTTTGACCTACCAGAGACACATGTTCTATTGCGTTGTCACTGTATACATACATACATACATTTTTTAAAAAGAAACCTACTTTTGTCCAGGGGCAGTTTTGAAGCGCTCTATAAAACACTCCTTTACTTTTTCCTTTATCTCCTAAAGAAACCTGAAAAGAATAAGACAAAGTTTTGCATTTCAAACATACATTTAAAAAAAATAATAATGCAGAACTCTATGTACATAAACAATGTTATTTTCATTTAGAATTGAAGAAAGAACCATTAAATATTCAGACTGAGAATTTCTCAGGGGAGAAATCTAACTCTAAAGAACTGTATATTAATATTATATGATGTGATACAACATCTATGCATATTTAGGCTGTCTATATCCTAACTCAACTGGGAATGGTCAGGAGGGGGAGCTGTCAAAAGTTACTGCCCTCCTTACGTGAAGAGAGGATCAACATGGGATCTGAGCCATACAGTTTTTACACAAAAAGTTTTTCTAATAATCCATGTTAAGATTTGCATTAACATCCCTAAGGTGCATTTTTAAATGTTATTTTTTCTATAGCTTCTAATCTACACAACAGCATCCATGAATCACTTAATAAAATTAAGCGGGGGGGGGGGGGAGAGGGGGCTGCAGTCTCTCACCATAAAGTTTATATATAGCCTCCAAAGCAATGGACAATGAGCACCGTTTTCAGTCTCAATGGCATGTTCAAATAAAGCTTTGATTCGATTGGTTATCCCGGTTTCGGGGATGGTTGCGTACACATCGCCAGTGGCTACTCTGAAACAAAGAAAAACAAGAGAATGAACAGTGTTTTCGGTGGTCAGGTCCAGGAATGAACACGGTTCTTCCTTCTAATATAAACTCACACTGGAGATTTTGAGAGCAGAGATGGGCAACCTTCTTGCCCCCACGTGGTGCTGGGGCTTTCCTGTCACCTGGTGGAGGTGCAGATGCCCAAGAATGACCTCTGGATCCTCGGCATGCAAAGGATGTGCTCTACCCAACCGAGCAGTGGCCCCTTGGTTGCATCCAAATGTATGAGTGGAGGAAGAAGAAGAAGAGGAGTTTGGATTTGATATCCCGCTTTATCACTACCCTAAGGAGTCTCAAAGCGGCTAACAATCTCCTTTTCCCTTCCTCCCCCACAACAAACACTCTGTGAGGTGAGTGGGGCTGAGAGACTTCAAAGAAGTATGACTAGCCCAAGGTCACCCAGCAGCTGCAGGTGGAGGAGTGGAGACGCGAACCCAGTTCACCAGTTTAAGAGTCCACTGCACTTAACCACTACAGTGGTGCCTCGCAAGACGAAATTAATCCGTTCCGTGAGGCTCTTCGTATAGCGGTTTTTTCGTCTTGCGAAGCAAGCCCATTGACAGCTTAGCGGATTAGTGCTATTAGCGGTTTAGCAGCTTTTAGCGATCAGCTGTTAAGCGGCTTATCAGCGGATCAGCTGATAAGCGGCTTAGCGGCTTCGGAAAAGGGGGGGGAAAGGGGGGAAACCCGCAGGAACTCGCAAGACATTTTCGTCTTGCAAAGCAAGCCCATAGGGAAATTCGTTTTGCGAAGCGCCTCCAAAACGGAAAACCCTTTCGTCTAGCGGGTTTTCCGTCTTGCGAGGCGTTCGTCTTGCGGGGCACCACTGTACACCACACTGGCTCCCCGAGTTTTAGAAATCTCCCCTCACGCTACAACTCCAAGGCCGTGTGTGTAAGGAGCTGCACCGGGGAGAAGAGGGTAGGAAAGTCATGGGGCATGACCACTCATGTTAATGTTTGCATGCAATCCTATGCTGCTTCTTTTTTAATCCTCCAGCAAGCTCACAGCAGCATACAGAGCATCCTCCTCCTTCTCTGCATCTTGTCCTCTCAGCATCCCTGTACATTAGGTTAGGCTGAGGAGGTAACTGGCCCAAGGTTGGCCAAGCTCACACCCTGCCATACTAAATTATCGTTATACCGTACAGCAGCCCTCCCCAGCCTCAGGCTCACCAGATTATTCTGGCCTCCCAACTTCCATTAGCCCCATCCAGGTTGACCAATGGTCAGGAATAACGAGAACTGTAGTCCGACAACCTTGGTTGTGTGGTAATGCACAGCAAGGCATTCTTCGTGGTGGCACCCAGTCATGAAACTCCCTTCCCATGGATATGCAGATAGCCATAGCTCTGGTTGATTTCTGCCACATGGTGAAGACTTACTTGCGCTCCCAACCTTCCTGAGGTCATTTGTAGTTTAATTTCACTTTTCCCAGCCTTTAGTCCTTCTATGTTTTATACCGACTGCCAGTATGAAACTGGAATTTAATTGCATTTTTATCTGCTTTCTGTAATTCCCATTAATATGTTTTGTTCTGGTGCAACCTGTTGGGAAGTCAGGGGGTTTTTTGTTTTGTCTTTTGCAAAAGGTGATGTAGAGGAATGCAAAATAAATAATCTGGAGGGCTGGGGAAGGTTGTCGGAGGACATGTTTGTGACAACAGAAGAAATGTAAGTGGATGTAACCCTGCAGAAATTAACAATGCAATATAGCAGTGCTTTAAGCACTGGGGAAGGGCATAGCTCATTGGTACAGCATAGCATCCCAGGTTCAAAAACCCAGCAGCTCCAAGAAGGGCAGGGAATTTCTCTTGCCCAAAACCCTGGAAGGTTGCTCTCAGTTAGTGGTCTGACTCAATTTAAGGCAACAGCCTATGTTTGATGTGGAAAATTTGTGCTTGAATTGCCGCTTGGCCATGAAGCTCACCTTGTATCCCTGAGCAAATCAAATCTTAGAGGGCTGTTCTGGAGATTTAAAAGTTTGGCCAGAGCTCCTTAGAGGAGGGGCAGGATACAAATGTCATGTAGAAATGAAATTAACTTCTGCAAAGGGGAATAGGCCTCTGCCAGTTAATAAGCAAGAGAGAGAGAGAAATGCATCATCTGTAAGCTGCAGTGTTACCTTTGGACACTTTCCACAAGCTTTTTCCTCATCTGCTCAGCTTTGATTGCAAACAGCCACGGCTCCAGCGACTTCGCGGCCCTTGCAATGCTGTCAAAAAACCGCCGCGCTTTGCTAGCGTTGTGCGACTTGCGTTGGATCTGGATATATGCCCTCCAGAGAGGCTGGTTGCTAGGATACCTCTTCAAAGCCTCCAGCAGTGCTTCGCGGAGAGGAGCCAAAGGATAGACGCTCGTTCTCATGTGGTATCTGAGCAAATGCACATGCATCAGTGCAACAGCTTCAAGGCTGGCAGTGCAGTTCTGACCGCCAGAGCTTTCGCCTTCCAGCTTCTCAAAAACCTGCCTGTATATCGACACTGCAGAATCAATCCCAAGAGTCAAATACTGGAAAAGGGTGTAACAACCAACCAAGCCAACGAGGTGGCCGGAGCCGCAGATCTGTTCTTGTTTAGAGGTGGCTCTCTCGCTCAAGTAATCCTGGAGAAGATGCTCGTATGTTTTCCGAGCTCTCAAAATGTTCACGGATAATGTCTGTCCACTGTACGGCGTGTAAGGTCCTTGCTCGGCCAGCCTGGTCAATATGTGAACGGCGCGAGACTCAAGCGTTCCCTCCTGGCTCTCCAGCAACTCTGCTTCCAGTTCGGCATAAAGCAGGCCCAGATTACAGAGCTGGGGGTTCTGGATCCCAGCCGTTCCTGCCGTGCTCAGAGACATATCAAAAACTTTCCTAGCATCTTCCACGTTGCCAAGCAACCACTCCAGGTAGGCGTAGAGTCGCCAAAGGGAAACATCGTTTCTGTTCTCATGGGTCTTAAGAAGGTTCTTGGCTAATTTCTTACTTCTCTTCCCTTGCCATTTCAGTTTCTTTTTGTTGCCTGTTTCCAAACACTGAATAACCTGCATGTTAATCAATAATAATGATGATGATGAGGCAGCCAAGAAAAAACACAACCAGGTTCATTGTTTTGCTTATTTGTAAGCAGTTCCACATAGCTGGCCTAGGGACTTTTACCCCATTTGGCAAGTAGAAGCTTTGGGGGGTGGAACTGGAGCAGGGGGGAATTATGGGGTGGGGGCAGGAAAGGAAGTGTTAACCTACACAATGGCTTCGTGTTTTTGGAGTGCTTTAGGGATAATTTTACCCAAATGTATTTCTCTATTAGTCCCTAGATCCTAGGAATTACTAGGGGATCCTCAGCTAGCCAGGGAAAGCCACTCCAGAGTGTCTGGTGTTTGTTACAGAGATAATTATTTTACAAGTATATCTTGCCTTCTTCCATCACAGAACCCAAGACAGCTCCCGGATGGTCACTGAATCAGGCACTCACCAGACTCAAGACTGGCTTAGCTTCAGCCAAGGGGGAGCCTTGCTAATATTTGTACATTTGCTATTCGTACAAGGCAGCGGAAGAATTTAAAAATAAAATCCCAACTTACCTTGGAGACTTCATACTGAAGCCAGAAGTTGGATAGATTAGATTTTTCTTTTCCTGAAAGCAGAGGCAGAATCATATGGAAGAAATTCTGTATGAACTCCTCCCCTTCTTTGGGGTGGCCAATATGTCTAACTCCTTGGAACATCGAGTCCATCTGGCCAATTCTACTGACTCCGGGAAGTGATAGGTCAAAAGAAGTCAGGGGTCCTTGGCCATGCTGCCGATCCTCAAAGATGTTGTTCTCATCCATTGCTGTGTAGAGGAAGGAAGGAAGGAGGCTGCACTCACATGGCATGCCTAAGAATTGCAGAAACGAGCAGAGCAGCTGAAACTGAAGATCTGGGCTGGAAATTTGTATTAGTGATGGACCAAGGTCATCAAACAGGACCTGTCAAGCACACATAAAAATGCAGTTAGGTATGAAGGGAAGGAATTTTATAAAGAAAATGGAATGATCTTAGAAGCCATTCAAGAAGTGGAATTCAGAGGGCAAGAAAAATGCAAGCGTAAAACAAGCCTACGTTACTTGGTGCTTTACAGAGTGGAAGAGGCCAGGTCCCTGTCCCAAGGAGCTTACATTCTAAAATTTGAAAACGGGGAAAGAACAGGAGAAGGATGTAGAAGTAGAGGCAGGGCTAAGAAGGAAAGCAATATGCCAGGAAGGAAGGACCACTGGCCTTCAAGAAGTTGCTGGATTCCAACTCCCATCAGTCCCAATGAGCAAGACCAATGGTCAAGAGGATGGAAGGAGTTGCAACCCAGCACATCCGGAGGGGCACAGGACCACTTTCTCTCCACGTTATGCTTAATTTTACAAACTTCTATCATGTCATAAAAGCATAAGAAGAGCCTATCTAGTCTATTTTCCTGTTCCAACAGTGGCCAACCAGATGCCTGTGGGAAGCCTCCAAGAAAAGCATGAGCACAACAGAACAGAACAGGCCAACAACAATGATCAAGGGGGTGGAACAACACCCCTATGATACCCACCTGTCTCTCTGGATCTTCACAATCATCTACTGTCTCCTTCTTGGTTTTGTCCGGACGCCAAGGCAGCCAGTGCCTTCCTTCACGCGAACGTTCAACGTGAAGCCAGTTTTGCCACTTGGGTAGAGATCTATCCTTTATTTCTTCCCCCTCCTCCGCGTCTTCCTCATCTTCATCTGTCGAGAAGCCAAAAACACACCAGAAGATTTTCAAAATCTGGCCTGTTCAATCCCATCGACTCCAGGCTTGCAAGCTGCTAAAGGGCAGCAATCCGCACAAAAAAGTTCATAAAATTCAAGTAGCCTTGCTGAATTTCTGCCAATTTCTTTAGGCCGGCGTGGGAATTTTGCAGGATGGCGGTAGCCACGTTACCATGTTGCAGCAAAGACAACAAGGAGTCTTGTGGTGCCACAAAGGCTTACAAATTCATTCTTTTATTATAATTTAATACAGCACTATCTATGTATATGATGCTTAACAAATATATGGTATGGCAGAGATCCCAATCTATAACAGACACCAGAAAATTACAGACATTGTGGGGTGGGAGGACACAGAAGTATGGAGAGAAAGAGTATCTGATTACCGTATTTTTTGCCCTATAGGACGCACCGTCCCATAAGGTGCACCTAGTTTTTTGGGGGGGAAATAAAGGGGGGGAAATTTATTTCCCCTCCAGGCACGGGGCTGGGGCGGGGGAAGCCCGAGCTTCCCCCGACCCCAGCCCCCAGAACAGGCAACTCTCCGCAAGCAGCGGGAGCCCAGCATTGTCTGGGAGCACGAAGTCTGGGAGCACTGGGCTCAGCGCGCCCAGCCTTCGGCATGCAGGCAACTCTTCGCAAGCAGCGGGAGCTCAGTGCGCCCAGCCTTCGGCATGCAGGCAACTCTCCGCAAGCAGCGAGAGCCCAGCGCTGGGCTCCCACGGCTTGCGGAGACCTGCGCAAAGCCTGGAGAGCGAGAGGGGTCGGTGCGCACCGACCCCTCTCGCTCTCCAGGCTTCAGCGAAAGCCTGCATTCGCCCCATAGGACGCACACACATTTCCCCTTCATTTTTGGAGGGGAAAAAGTGTGTCCTATGGGGCGAAAAATACGGTATGTGAATTGCACATACCTCAGGGGGCTATGTGAGGAGGCAGCTACAAAGAAACAGCCGGGAGCATAAAGTGAGCTCCTGCTTGCTCCTCTCACAATATTAGAGCCTAGGGACGTCCAATGAAGCAGAAATGTCGAGAGATTCAGGAAAGAGAAAATAAGCACTTCTTCGCAAAGCACAAACTACAGAATTAGGTCCTAGATGCGCTGATGGCCACCAACTTGGATGCTTTTAGAATGGGCACAGATACGTTAATGGCTATCGGTGGCTCTCAGCCATGATAGCTACAGTCTGCCTCCATACTGTCAGAAGCAGTGTGACCCTAAACACCCATTTCCGAGCACTGTAAGTGGGGAGCAAGCTTGCAGGCTCCCCATAAGCATCTGGTTGGCTATCGTAAGAAGAGGATGCTAGACGAGATGGGCCGCTGGCCTGATCCTGCAGAGCTCTCCTTATGTTCTTACCAGGTGGGTTGATGGCAACCCAACCACCCTTTTCTTGTTGGTGCATCCAGGCCTTCCAGCCTTTTGCTCCTTTTTCTCCAATCCGAGGCTCGCCACTGTCCCAAAACGGCTCGAAGAACTCCACCTAAAGTTTGAGGATAAAGACACACACATTCTTCAGTCTGATACACAGCACGTACAACTGCAGTTATATGTGCAAAAGAATCGAGAGTCGTGTTTCGCTAGTTCAACTGATAAGTCAATTTTCTAAGTTTCTGGCTGACTTAAGAGCAGTGTTGCCAATTCATGGTTCCACATTCTTTTTAAAAAAATCACAAAATTAAATGTAAGTACTTTTTAAAAAGGGACAGGAAGGGAGCATGAGTCTACTGGAAGGCTAGTTTTTCATCCAACCTGGGCTGCCAAGTTCATGTCTACAACAAACTTTAAAACGTGGACTTCACAGCTTTTGAAGAGCCATTTTGCAATCACTGCTGTCCATGGAGGCGCAGGTCAATTCTGTGTCCCGTACAGCTGTCTACCAGCTCCATCTGTTACACAGGCTGAGACCCTACCTGCCCGCAGATTGTCTCACCAGAGTGGTGCATGCTCTGGTTATCTCCCGCTTGGGACTACTGCAATGCACTCTATGTGGGGCTACCTTTGAAGGTGACCCAAAAACTACAACTAATCCAGAAAGCGGCAGCTTGACTGGTGACTGGGAGTGGTCGCCGGACCATATAACACCGGTCTTGAAAGACCTACATTGGCTCCCAGTACGTTTCCAAGCACAATTCAAAGTGTTGGTGCTGAGCTTTAAAGCCCTAAACGGCCTCGGTCCAGTATACCCGAAGGAGCATCTCCACCCTCATTGTTCAGCCTGGACACTGAGGTCCAGCTCCGAGGGTCTTCTAGTGGTTCCCTCACTGCGAGAAGCGAAGTTACAGGGAACCAGGCAGAGGGCCTTTTCAGTAGTGGTACCCACCCAGTGGAACGCCCTCCCTTCAGATGTCAAGGAAATAAACAACTATCTGACTTTTAGAAGACATCTGAAGGCAGTATAGGGAAATTTTTAATGTCTGATGTTTTACAATTTTTTATATATGCTGTAAGCCTCCCAGAGTGGCTGGGGAAACCCTGCCAGATGGGTGGGGTATAAATAATAATAATAATAATAATAATAATAATAATAATAATACCACGTTAAGAAACTCATTATAGGAAAGAAACCTTTCATTTTGAGGCATAATCTGGGTTATAGCTGCACTATTTCTTCTTGCTGAAAGGAAAATACTAGTGGGTTTAACTGAAGGCTGGAGCCAACTAGTGGTGGTGGTGAATTATATGTAAACCTGCTTAGCCTATAGCAGCACAAAACAGAAAAAGCGATATTTCTATTTTTCAGTCCTAGTGGCATGGGCATACTAAACATCAACTTCAGCCTAAGCTGGGAAACCAGTGATGAAATGGTAGGGATGGGTCTAGTTAAAGGCAGGCATCCCTGTGACATTTCCTTTTTCGGTCTCCAGTTTGTTGCTCTAACTTGGAGAGGAACTATACTTACTACCAATATATTTTAAATTTAGCCTCGTTGGAATTCAAAACTATAAATAACAAAGCAGTCCTAATATGCACAAAAGATGTTCCAAGCTGAATTCAATTATTATGCTATTTATTGCTAAGCGAAGCCTCCCTTCTCTGTGTTCAGGGGCTGCAGATTAGGACACGGTGCCAAATCCTTGAAATTATGAGTCGCGACCCCTTCGTGAGCTGCGAAGCCACATGCTACGGGCTGCCTGTGTTGCTTGAACACTCACTAAGCCACACGCAACTAACGGCTGTCGCAGAGAAAAGGTATCTCTGAACAATGAGTTACTACCCTGGGATAACTCATTTCAACTTCTAGCTTGTTCACACATTCAAAGGGTGAATCGGAGATAGAAGCAAGCCAAAAGAGAGATAGTCATCTCCAGCAGGATTGACAGCTTCCTAGGCAGGTCATTGATCCCATCATGATACAGGGGGGAACACAAAACAAAGAAAATGCTGTTATTTTGGGAGGCATGGGTGTCATGGTGGCCTTTGAATAACCCAAATAGTCACGGTAAAGAGGTCAGAGCTGAAACAGCCAGGGGGTTCTTCTTTGCACTGATAGGACTAGGCCTGGGCGGTGTATCGATACATCACCCATGACGGGTATGATGGCCAGACCGTGATGGCGGCTTCACCCAATGGTATAACGCAAGTGAAACCGCCACCGCTCCCGAGTCCCTCTGCTACCAAGCACTAAGGTTTGGGTTTGAAGATAGAAACCCTGGTAGTTTGGGAACTGCAGTGGTACCTCGGGTTACATACACTTCAGGTTACAGACTCCGCTAACCCAGAAATAGTACCTCGGGTTAAGAACTTTGCTTCAGGATGAGAACAGAAATTGTGCTCCGGCAGCACAGCGGCAGCGGGAGGCCCCATTACCTAAAGTGGTGCTTCGGGTTAAGAACAGTTTCAGGTTAAGAACGGATCTAACGAATTAAGTACTTAACCCGAGGTACCACCGTATCTCCCATAAACCAGCTAATAATTCTTTTCTTGCAAACCAGTAGCTGTTTCTCTGCTTCTAAACACCTATGGACCTGTAGTATTGCTGTTTTGTTATTTCCCCCCTCCTTTTGTAGGAAGGCAAAAGAATGGCAACCCCCCCCCCCCCGCCCAAAATACACACAATATCATTTCCTTGATCATGCTGCGTTTCAGTCCTCATGGCCAAAAGAAGCGTCTCTGCACAAAACAATCCCAGAACACTGGTGTAACATACTGACTAAAGAGACTGGGCTGTGAATCAGCACGCTCACCATTTGAATCTTGCCTTTGCCACGAACTCACTAGGTAGCTGCAGGCAAGCCGTTCTCTCTCAGGTTCAGTACCCTCATTTGCAGCATGGGAGATGATAATACTGGATTGCCTTACAGGATTGTTGCAAGGGATGGCAAGTAGGCAGTACCCGTGAACATTGGGAAGCACTGCACAAGTGTTAAGTTTTTATTATTAAAATGATTCAAGCAGGTCATGAACGTCTGTGCATTCTGCAGAGTTTTTTTTTACAGTTACAGAAACCCAGATTTATTCCTGAACTGTTCTATTTTGCTTTCTTATGTAGGAGGGAAGGAGGAGAACAAGAGGAAACAACTGGGGGGAGGATGGGGGGGAACAAAGCAGTGCAGATGATACAGGGCAGAGTTAGAGCGGGCGACGGAAAATACCATTGCCTCCTCTTACCTGCCGCCTTGTTGGCAGTTCCCTTACGCTATCTGGTTTCAGGAAGGTAAAGTCAATCAGGGCCTGGAACAACGATATTGCTTTCTCCGAATGGCCGGCCTGACGGAGGAAATGGCACTGCTGAAGGAAGATGGCTGGAAGGAAAGAAAGAGAGGCAACATTTCACACAGAGGGTGCCAAGAGATTTGGGTCACACAAGAGGCTGCATTACAGCAATCACATTAAATGAGAATAAATGTTATGCCTTTTATACTTCCGCTTGAAGGAATAAAAGGTTGGGCCAACTGAATTCTTAATTTCATATTAAAAGTAAACCTCCCGTTAATGAGATTAACCAATCATTTAAACGAATCTGCATTTTACCAAAATCTCAGTGTAGGTGAACGAACTGTAACTTGGAGGCACCCAGAGGCAGCTGGCTGGCTGCTCTTGGGAACAAGGAAAGGGAAAGGGAAAGGACCCCTGGATGGTCAAGTCCAGTCAAAGGCGACTATGGGGTGTGGAGCTCATCTTGCTTTCTGGCAGAGGGAGCCGGCATATGTCCACAGACAGCTTTCCAGGTCATGTGGCCAGCATGACTAAACCGCTTCTGGTGCAACAGAACACAGTGACGGAAGTCAGAGCGCACGGAAATGCCATTTACCTTCCAGCCACAGCGGTAGCTATAGATCTACTTGCACTGGTGTGCTTTCAAACTGCTAGGTTGGCAGGAGCTGGGACAGAGCAACGAAAGCTCACCACCATCGGGGGGGGGAATTGAGCCGCCGACCTTCTGACTGGCAAGTCCAAGAGGCTCAGTGGTTTAGACCACAGCGCCACCCACGTTCCTGCTCTTGGGAGCACCAGTAGGGGTCTCCTTATGAAGAAGGAAATAGCTAGGGAAGCGTCACTGGGAGCTGAATGAAACAGGGAAGAACATGGCAGGAGTGCGTAAATGCGTTTCATGAGGAAGAGGTTTTTAATTATTATTTTTTAATATTGTGCCCTTAAAAGCTGGATAACTACTCAGCTTACGCATTAGGAACAGAAAAGGAAGCAACTGGCAATGGAGGGACTGAACTAAAATGCTATTCATCTCTGGACAGGAGGCGGGACGAATTAAAGCTTAGGGATGTAGAAAGCTGCCTTATACAGACCGTGGGCCTACCTAGCTCAACACTGTCTATTCTGACTGGCAGCAGCAATCCAGGGTTTCCGACAGGTGTCTTGAACCAGGGATCGTATGCACGTGCTCTGCACTGTGCTATGCCAACAGGTAACTGCACTCCATAAACTATTAAGAACGTCTGGATGCTGAAGGCCCTCTCTGAGTGCACAGACGGGTCTAAAATGACCAGGATCCACATTTGTTTGACGAGTTCCGTCGCGGCAAGCAGTGCAACGAGCCGAACGCTAGGGGGCAGAGGCCTTCAGCATATCTTGGTTCACAGACATTGCCAGGGCTGATCAGAGACTGTCATCTGAAGCTGGCTTTATCCAACAGGATCTTCGTAACAGGGCTAGACATTTGATATAGCCATAAATGACTGACAATTGTGTAATTTCCTTAATAAGTAAATGGGACCCTGTCAAGTCAAATCTAGTCGAAGTTAGCAGTGTGGTTAAGAAGGAGCATTCAGAAATCCTCAACCCGACGGCGATCCTTCCCCACAGTGGCATTATTTTTTACAACCGTGTCAAAACTAATTGGCTCTGCTGCTTGCAAACACTGTAGTGTTTAGCACCACCACGGACCCTGGTGGTGCAGAAATAAAATTGCTGGCATGTTTGCAAAGCTAAGCAGGGTCTGGTCTGGTTTCAAATTGGATGGGAGACCACCGCATGTTTAGATTCCTGCATTGGAGGGGTTGGACTGAATGACCCTCGGGATCCCTTCCAACTCTATAATTCTATGATTCTAAGGTAAACAGGAGGAAGGTTGGAGCCCAAGAAGGTTGTGTGAGTGCATACAGAAGCATAAAGATAAGATACATTCATTGTTCCACCCATTTTTGCTTCTGGCCTCACTGTCATGTGACCTTGGATTGGAAAAGATTCGCTGCCTCTGCTGTGTGCAGAGGGAAATCCCACAATAGAGATGCCATCACAGAGAAGGCTCTCTCTCTCTTTGTCACGTAATGTACCTCTCACAATAGTATTTGCTTTAGCAGGTCACTGAAGAATATCACCGTCTCCACGTCAAAAAGAGGGGAAGTGAGTAGTGGTCTTTAAGAGACAAGGGACGGGCAAGGCAAGAGATGGGAACCAGGCAGAGGGCCTCCTCAGTAGTGGCACCCACCCTGTGGAACGCCTTCCCATCAGATGTCAAGGAAATAAACAACTATCTGACTTTTAGAAGACATCTGAAGGCAACCTTGTATTGGAAAATAATTAATGTCTGATGTTTTACAATTTTTATGTGCTGTAAGCCGCCCAGAGTGGCTGGGGAAACACAGCCAGATGGACGGGGGGTATAAATAATAAAATTGTTGTTGTTGTTGTTGTTGTTGTTGTGCTCTCACCTAGCATGGCTTCCTCTGTGTGGGGTAGGGCTGGATGAGACACCATGCTGCCATCATGCACCGCCGACAAAGTACTCAGGCATTTCCCGTACAGACTGTGAACTTTGGAAACGGCAAAGGTGCTGAACTGACTCTGGCAGAATAGGAGATATTTCTGCCACAGGGCCGGGTTGTTTGGATGCAAGAACACCAATTTCTGCCATTCCTTGATCACAGCCGACGGCTCCCAAAACTCCGTGCAAAGCTTGAGCCTGGCCAGTTTCAGGTCGGCGTTGTTTGGGTTGCTCTCAATAGCTCTTTCCAGAATGGCCAGCTTCTTCTCCAAGACAAGCTTGAGGGACACCTTCCTCGTTTCGCGTTCTCCCTCGCTGATGGCATAGCAGCTGGGGCCTCTCATGGCTTCATCCTTTCAAAAAAAAAGTAAAATAAAAGGAGTGGTAGAAAGCAAACTGGCAGCTACTCTGCACAGCAAGAAATCTCCACCAAAAGCCTCTGTTGCAGTTCGGATGGGAGAAAGGGCTTAAAGGGGACTCAAGTGTCCCATAAAAGCAGGATGGAGTCTGTGTTATGTACTCCCCTTAGGCATGTCGTTGGCCACTGTGAGGACAAGGTACTGGACCTAACTTAGAATCACAGAATTGTAGAGTTGGAAGGGACCCTGAGGATCACCTAGTCCAACGGCTCAGGACCTCAATACCAAAGGACCACCTTTTTCCATATGAACCTACCTGGACCCTGAGATCATCTTCTGAGGCCCTCCTTCATGTGCCGTCTCCTCGAGAGATCTGGAGGGTGGCAACATGAGAACAGGCCTTCTCTGCAGTGGCTTCCTGTCTGTGAAGTGCTCTCCCCAGGAAAGTTCTCCTGGTGCCTTCATTATACACCTTTAGGTGCCAGGCAAAAACGTTCCTTTTTAACCAGGCCTTTGGTTGATCTGATTGACATCCTATGCCCTTTTAAAATGTGGTTGGGGGAGATACAGTGAAACCTCGGGTTGAATGTGCTTCAGGATGAGTGTGTTCGAGTTGCGCTCCACGACAACCCGGGTTTCACCGCTTGTGTATGCGCAGATGCTCAAAATGACACCACACGCATGCGCAGAAGTGGCAAAAAGCGACACGCGCGTGTGCAGATGTGACATCGCTAGTTACATTTGCTTCTAGATGTGAATGGGGGTCCGGAAGAGATCCCATTCGCATCTAGAGGTACCACTGTATAAGGTTGTTTTTTTTATTTTTATTGTGTATTTTGTGGTTTTGTATCTTGATTTTACTCTGTGAGCCACCCCAAGACCCCCAGATATAGGGTGGTATATAAATTTAAATAATAATAGTAACAACAACCCACAATGCAGGAACATGAACTGTCCCTCACAGTGATGGAACCTGCAACTTTGGCATTATAAGCACCATGTTCTAACCAACTTTTGAGTTAAATTTTGTTGAACGCCAGCTTTTTGTCTTCATCCATAGGGTCAAATTCAACATCACACTACTACAAATATTCCATCTACACCAAATTTCCAGCTTGGCAGATGGAACCATCACCCCTCCCTTCCCCCTGCTGTTCTCCTGACACTCACTCATCTGCCCAGAGCCAACTGGATGGGCATGCAGCGGGTGGAGCGGCGGAAAGCCTTGCTGCACAACTGGAAGTCCTTGTTCGGGGCTTCTGCCAAGGGAGCACCTTGGGTGAATCCCAGTGTCTTTAAAAAATCGTACTGCAACTTTACATTTTAAAGAGACACATACCTGAAAAGAAACAAAATCCATCCATGCTTTGATATCTCCAGGGTCCTCTCTGACCTTCCTGTTATAGTCCTCCACTTTGGCCAGGAGGCGGGAGTCCCCATTCTCAGAGCTCTCTTGCGCTTCCTGCGGCTTTCGTGAATCGTGCTCAGGGGGCCCCTTCCCTTGCAGCCACAATGTGGTCCCTGGATCATAAATCCCAAGAGGATTCGCCCAGCCTGTGGCCAGAACATCAGCTGAGTCCTGCTCCGAAATGGATATCCAAGCAGTTGGGCCAGAGATAGAGCCTTGACTTTTTATGCTGACGGGAATGCCATCCGCATTCAACAGCTTCCGGCCACCTTTGGAAAAGTAACGCTCAGGCTGCTTATGGGGGGCCTTTTTCTCTGCTGAGGAACTCTCCCAGGCAATATGTTGCCTCCTTGGATCAACGCCAAGACAGAAGTTGCTTCTTCTCCTGTATCTTTAAAAGAAATAGTGGAAACTGTCAGTCTTTTCCAAAGGGCAAAGGAGGAAGGGGACAAGCATTTCTCAGCCAAACCCCCAGATCATGGTATCACCACAGGCTTCAAAACTTTTTTCCTGAACTGGGCAAATACAGTGTTACTTAGCACTTGCTTCATTAAGTGTTTGGAATAGCAGTCTATAGATACTGCTTACTTCGCAGCCCCCAGACACACAGCATGATCCGAGAATATTAACTCAAAGTCCCACCGAGTTCAAGGACGCTGACGACCAAATTAGTGCATCTTGGGATTGCAGTCTCAGAGGTCAGAGCTGAGACCTTGCGCTTATTTTTGCCAGAGGCCAGTTCCTGAACCTTTCTGAGCGCCTTATGTGCCTCATTAAAAAGTTATGGGTGAAGAGACTGAGGTCTGAGAATGCAAAAAAAAAAAAAAAAAAAAAGCAACCTGAGAGGCATCTGTGTTTGTTTTTTAAAATTATGTTTGGAACAGAACAAATGAGCAAGAGTGTACTTCTTCAGAGATCCTCAACTAAAAATGTTTCTAAGGTAATTATTAGAAATGGGCACCACCGCCTAGGCTGATCTGTCTTGCCAATGGAGATCTGTCCCAGATCATTAAGATTCCAGATGTATCGGGCTCCGATCATGCACCCTGCTCCCTTGCCGGCTCTAACAAGCCAGACTCCATCTGTGCTGCAGGCGAGGAAGACAGACGTCAAGACAAGGATAGAAACAGGGGAAATCTGCAACTGACCACTCTTGCGATGAATCAGGAGTTTTCAAGGTACAGAGCAAGATCTCTGGGCAACTAAGCAAACGTGTATATTTGCAATGATAAATGGCATATGACTAACTCTTCCAGGCTAGGACCAGGGAGAAAGAACAGTTTAAGCTCACTGAACTCAACAAACCCTATGTTGCCACAATCATCGGATGCAATCCCATCAGGCTGTTGGATCTGCCCACTTTCCCCTTTTCTTGCGAGGAATCCTATTCGGAATGAGGGAATTTCCCTTTAAAAAAGGGAAACGTTGACAGCTATGGATCTGCCACCGTGGGAACTTCAGGAATTAAAATGGGACTCAGATGGTGAATAGTGAATGCAGCTCGTTGAGTGCAAGTATGACATTTGGGAGCAAATTTCTTTCCACTTGCCAGCTGGATACAAAGCATCCTTGTAGCACACATTAAAAATTATGAGAGATTCTCGAGGGGTCGAGCTACGTACAGGAAGTGTTGCCTATTAAAAGCCACATTTTATTTTAACGGTAAAAAAACGATCAGAAGTTTATATTGGGTTTTTCCTTTGTTGCAGCTGATCACAACACCAATGTAACAAAATGTTTTCTCCTCTATAAATAGAACAAACAAGTACAGAGACAGCACAGCCAATTAGGTACGGAATCATGAGTGCAAAGCAAGTTCGCAAATCCTAATCTCCTACTCTTTAAATACCGAAGCAATTTTGCTTCACAACGTAGAGCAAGCAGAAGACAAGACCCTGCGACCTAAAAGGGCAACAGCAAAATGCTGTTTCTAGCACAGAGCCCCTGAGCAAGGACTCCGTGCAGATCGTACGCATGCAGCTACACACAGAAAAATATGGATCAGGACCAAAGATTTCCTCTTGGATCAGGCCCAAAGATTTCCTCTCTTCAGTTTTTTATTTATTTATCAAAAACCGTTACTGCTATCAGATTTCATACCTTTAAATTTCATTACCTTGCAATGTTCCCTCGATACAGAGACTTATACTGCCAGTTGGCAGGATCTGGTTTCTTATCTGTTCTGAATACTTGTGCTGTCACACCTTGAACATCATCTAGCCAGATAGAGTGAATGCTCACATTTGAAGCTTTGTCTCCTAAACTGCAAAGGAAAAAAAAAACGGGGGGGGGGGAGAGTTTTAAGATTTCTAGTTTCCATAATATATTCCAAAACATCCCAGGAAAGCCAGCATGCCATTGTGAATGAAAAATTTAGCTTTCATTTACAGTACCAAAGCCAATTTCAGGAATCATGGATGGTGGTTAAGCCCCAAGAGGGCTTAACCATTTCCCCCTAATTTTCAAATGGACATACAAGTTTGCCTTCTTAATTTTTTCTTTTGGAGCACTGCACTATTGGGCTGGGAGCAGAGCTAACTTTCCTTAACCGTTATTTTAATATGCCTGGGCAAACAGGAAGGTGTTTGCCTGGCGCTGAAAAACTTCCTGTGTCACCACGAGGTGAGCCTCCTTAGTGAGAGTATTCCGCAGTCAGTTTAATTATTTATTATTTCATAAAATGTATGTGCTGCATGACAGTTTTTTAAATAAAAAAAACCTCAAAGTGGTTTACAGCAAGATAAAACAATAAAATTAGAACCAAGAACAACAATGATTTAATTCCTTCAAAAAATTAAAGCAACAACAAACTAAAAACAAATTAAAACTCGGATCACCTTTCTAAACATCTGGTTTATAAATCACAGGGTTCCTGAAGCAGGGGTTGTCATTCTCAACCAAGGAAATGAGTTTGGTGTTGGCATATATTGGAGATGGGGAACCTTTGAACTTGCAGATGTTCTTAGACTACAGTTCTTATCATACCTGACCGATTAACATGCTGGTGGCGGGTTATGAGACTCTAACAATTGGGGTCGGGGCACAGGTTCCCCATTCCCATCCCTGGTATATAGAACAAAGAGATGATCATGGAACATATAAATTCAGAAATAAAGGGTACTTACGTACTTCAGTTCTGCTTCTTTTTCATTATTTCTATCGTCTTTCACATCATCAGCATCTGATTCTGATTCACTTGTTCCCTGATGCTTTCTACTTCTCTTTTTTACTTTCTTGTGGTCTCGCTGTTTTTTCTTTTTCTTTCTTTTCTTGGCTGGTTTTTGGACACTTTCGCTGACTTCACTTTCTCCCAATGTCTCTAAGCTGGAGGTTGTTCTGTTTATAAAATGTACAAAAATCTAAGAACAAAAACTGCACTGTTGATAATATTCACAATCCAATACTTCAAACTATGCGAAAACATAATGAGCTGGCGGGGAATGCTAGAAAAACTTCTTTTTTAAAAAAAATGGATGAAATACATGCATAAACTTAAAATACTAAAGAGATATTAATCAAAAAGTTAATTTATTCCAGGGCATTTAAAAAGACATCATTTGTAGCTAGTGTGTTGTTGAAGGGCAAAAGCTACACAACGGGCAGCTTCATTTATTTATTCATAGGGTGCTCTTCAGCTAAAACATTTCAAAAACAGCTAACAAAAGATTTTTAAAATATAGGAACAATATAAAACATAGCCATGAGTTTTAAAAAAACAAACCAAAAGGGCTAGATTAAAGCAATATGGAATTCCATACCTTTAAAGGCCTGGGAAATTAAGACACCAAAAAATTATCAGGCTCATAGCCAGGTGAGCCTCCTTGGGAAAAGAATTCCACGTGATAAGCTGAGACATCAGCAGGTGAATGGGAACCCGTGAAGGAAATGACTGTGAGGAGGATCTTAAAAACCAGACAAGTGCGTGCAGGAGAGAGCAGTCCTTAAGGTAATCTGAACCCAGGCTGTACAGGACTTGCATTATTCCTCCTAACATTTCCCCCCCCCCCCAAAAAAAATGAAAACAGAGCAGAGGATGTTGCTGGGTAGGGGCTCCTTGCCTTACCTATGCCAGCCTTTTTTTTCACCCAACAACAACAACATCCTCATCCACAGGGAAAAGATACAGGGGAGTTAAGTAGCTGGGAGGTGATTTTGAGCAGAAAAACAGCTGAGAGGAGAAAGACTGAACAGCCCCCTCCTTTGCACCTGAGTTCAGTTTCTCACGGCTACTTTCCGATTATCATAAGGAAGAATCACAGAACTGTCCCCTCCATGCAGCTGAGCCAAAGCCATCACCTTTTCTAACACAGATTGATTACTGGGAAGAATCCAGTAAGTTTTTGCTATACTGAAAAGAGCATTACATCAATGGTAGCAGAGCATCTTAGTGGTTGTGACAGGATGATTCTTGAATCGTTGTGAAATTCAACAGCCACAGAAATTAAGTATGAACCATTGTTCCCAGTGGCCTAAACCCATGTTTCATCTATCAAGACAATCACTTACTATTTATAAAATAAGTATTAACCTAAACGCAATGGCTGTGATCTAAAGAGCCACATGCAGTGGGAAATGTATGTGCTTGTATACCAAGGTTTTTCAGAGTTCCCTTTTCCTAATACCCTTTCCCTGTATTCTCAAACGCTCTTTCCTGAAAGCAAAGGACGCTCCCAAGCAGTGTAAATCTTAATTTGCTTCAGGTAGATAGCATTTTAAACATGGTGGGTGGACATCAAAGTACCACCAAATTCTAGGTGCAGTGGGGTTCAGCAGGACAGAGCTCAAAATAAACTTTGCACCAAGGAACTGGCAGACTAGCCTAAACATATTTAGGCATGGCTGAACCCATCTAAGGTTTAGGTGCAGTCAACTGTATAAGAGCAAGCTATATGTTTATCAAAAAGATTTCTAGACAAGAAAGTTATTTTTTATGGCAATTAATTAGTAGCAGTATGGTTTCAAACTGGATGGAGGCCCGCTTGTTGAGATTCCTGCATTGCAGGGGATTGAACTAGATGACCGCCAGGGTCCTTTCTAACTCTACAATTCTATGATTCTAATACACCAACCCTGTAATGATAATGCTGAACCGTAATTTTTTTAAAAAGGTCCTCAAAAACATTCTGCAGAAAAAATTCAAAGTTCACTGAAGAACAAATAATTGATGCATCTATCAAAGGGGGGGTTTCAATAATTACTTTTGTGCCCTAATGAATGGACATCAAAAGATGCTGCTACTACTGTGTATAAGCAACCAAGTTTGCACTGTAAAGCTGGCCACATGCTTCCGCTTGCTTTCAGTACATTACAAGGGGGGGGGGGGCGTTGCTCAAAAGTTCCAAAGAACACAAAATAAACACCAGTATCTCTCTGCCCTTTGCTGGAAAGGATGTGGAGAGAGAGTCTCCTATTTTCATGCATGTTGGAGCTGGACATTGGTATAGTCCTTTGGGGGAAGGGCATTTCACGTTATTGCCAAAATGACACAGCAAGCAACCCCCTCCGACCCAATTTGGGTCTTGCCTTATTATCATTAGATCCAAATTCAAACAAGAACCTTAAATGCAAAGATAGGCAGCCTTCTTTAGGGAAGTTTTTAATGACTGATGTTTTAATGTATTTTTAATCTTTGTTGGAAGCCGCCCAGAGTGGCTGGGGAAACCCAACCAGATGGGCGGGATATTATTTATCATCATCATCATCATCATCATCATCATCATTAAGCATTTTTTCCTGTTATCAGCAGCCCGTTATTCAAAACAATCTACAGAAATCCCCATTTAAGTCGGGTTAAATAATATTTGGAACATGGCTTTATCGGAACACCTTACTCGCCACAGAAAGGTAATTACGGGCCCTTCAAAGATGGACACTTTGGGCGAGACTTGTCTTCCTTTCTTTTCCTTTATAAATGGGAAGGGAGATACTTTTATTCCACCCTCAAAACAAGAATCTCTGGGGAGAGGCTACTTGGAATTGATAAATACATAAATAATCATATTGCTTGTGTACTATGTACTGTATGCGAGAGTGAATAAGAATGCACCACTGGACAAGTTGCCGTAGTTACCGTATTTTTCCCTCTATAACACGCAGATTTTTTCTCCTAAAAAGGAAGGGGAAATGTCTGTGCGTGTTATAGAGTGAATGTGTGGTCCCTGGAGCCAAAAAATCAGGCAAAAATCAAATCGCGGCACTTCACGGAGAAGGGAAAACTGAAAAGAGGAAGCGGCTGCTTTCCTGCATTCTGCCTCAGGGTCTTACTGCTCACCCTCCTCTGTTTCGTTGCTGTGTTTGCTGAAACGGAACAAAGAGCAGGGAAAGCCCCTCCCCTCCAGGCAAGCAGAGGGGAATTCCTCTCTGTGCTTGGGTGCTGCTGGGGGAGAAGGAGAGAGAGGGGGGAAGTGAGAGAGAGGGGGCGAGGGGGAGGGAGAGAGAGGGGGGGAGGGAGAGAGAGGGGGGAGGGAGAGAAAGAGGGGGGGAGGGAGGGAGGGAGGGAGGGAGGGAGAGAAAGAGAGAAAGAGAGAAAGAGAGAAAGAGAGAGAGAGAGAGAGAGAGAGAGAGATATGGCTGGCTTTGGTGGGGGGAAACTTTTGCCTTTCTTTCCTCCCTCCCGTTAAATCCCTCTCCTGCATTCTTAGCCAGCTGCTTCTCTGCACACCCCTCTCATGTCCCTTATTTGTTTTTCCTTCGCTCCCCACTTAAAATGTGGTTACAAAGCATAGATCCACATGGATCCTCAGGATCTTTGCATTGGGTCACCCCAAATTCACCATCAGATCACATAGCATGTCCATGGCTACAGCCTGCCCCCCCAAAATCACGCACCCACTGTTGCCTGGGGCTGCAATGGTGCAAAAACGTGGTTAAAAAGCATGGATCCACATGGATCCTCAGGATCTTTGCATTGGGTCACCCCAAATTCACCATCAGATCACATAGCATGTCCATGGCTACAGCCAGCACCAAAAAAATCACGCACCCACTGTTGCCTGGGGCTGCAATGGTGCAAAAACGTGGTTACAAAGCATGGATCCACAGGAATTCTCAGGATTTTTGCATTGGGTCACCCCAAATTCACCATCAGATCACATGTCTGTGGCCACAGCATGAAGCCCAAAAATGATACATCCACTGTTTCATTCAGAATGTTTTTTCCCTTGTTTTCCTCCTCTAAAAACGATGTGCGTGTTATGGTCAGGTGCGTGTTATAGAGCGAAAAATACGGTATATGTTGTTCTTGCAATTAAATGAAATCAGAAACAGTAACAATGTATCGTGGGAAGGCAAGGTCCCAAAGAACACACTACCTTTGGAGCAGGGATTTGTCCGAGGCAAGGTCTGTGGCCTTTAAAGCATGCTGGTGTAGTCTCAGAGCATCTTCACTGCAGAAGCTCGGGTTGGTTAGCCAGTTCAATTCTGCAGATACAAAAGACAGGTCAATTTTTCAAGAAAAGTCCTCACTGTGTTGTTTTTTTAAGCTGGGGGTTTACCTTGTCAGCAGACAATACAGCTTACAACTGACATGATGAGGAACTAAATAATCATCATCAATTACAGTCCTTGAAAGTTTAATAAAGTAAAGGCATGGCTTTCACATATTGTGTAATACAGTGGTACCTCTGGATGCGAACGGGATCCATTCCGGAACCCCGTTCACATCCAGAAGCAAACGCAACCCGCGTCTGTATGCGCGTGACGTCATTTTGACCATCTTCGCATGCGCGAGCGGCAAAACCCGGAAGTAACAGAGCACGTTACTTCCAGGTTGCTGCAGCATGCAACCCGAAAATACTTATCCTGAAGCTACTTCAACCCGAGGTATGACTGTATTCCAAGGTAAATGCCTTCCACCTGATAATAAAATTGGAACTGTAAGAATGGTGCTAAAAAACACTTTGACAACGCTAGACAGGTGGCAACCATTGCGAGCATGTGCGACTGACACACGACCGCCAATACGTGGGTCTTTTTGGACCCGGAAGAGGGCAGAACAGGAGCGGGTGGAACAGGGGTAGGCGTATGTACACTCAACCAACATGTGTGGGGGCCAGGAAGGGAACCTCCATGAAAAATGGTTGCCACCTGCACAAATAACAGTGGGAACTAGATGGAATTCCAATTGCCATGTCCCAATATCCTTCTTTTCCCTGTAATACTCCTGATGTCTGATGTCTTCAAATTTGTGCTTTCCCAACCGCCTCCCACCCAACCGCCAATAAGGTGGAAGGGCAGAGAAGCATACAACATTTCTGGGATTTCCCAGACATATCCAGAATCCAGCTGTCTCTAGCAGTGTTCAGGTGGACACCAGAAAAATGTCCAGCTATATGGCAGCCCATGGCAGCTGTGCCATAAAACAAAACAAAACAAGCTTAGCTCAACAACTTTTCTGGCAACCCTACAATATGACAGCATCACATTACATGTTTCTGGAACTAAAAGGTGGGGGGAGAGACGCTGGGTTGCAAGCCTGTGTCTGGAGCAGCCTTTCTCAACCTTGGGTCCCCAGATGTTGCTGGACTACAACTCCCATCATCCCTGGCCACTGTCCTGTGAGCTAGGGATCATGGGAGTTGTGGTCCAGCAACATCTGGGGACCCAAGGTTGAGAAAGGCTGGTAGAGGAACCTCCAGTTCCACCTTTAATGTTTGTAGGCTGTAGTTGGAGAGCAGCCATGGTTCAATGGCAGAGCACACAGAAGGTCTTGATCCCTAACATCTCTGGGTAATGTTGGAGAAGAGCCCTGTCTGGAACCCTGAAGAGCTATTTCCAATCAATGTAGCCAATACTAATGATCTGACTTGGTATAAGGCAACTATCAATGTAAATATCTACATGAAATGAAGATGCACTGAAATTATGAGGGCTTAGATGTGGCTTAGCTTGCCCGCAAGTCATGCTCATCTGCTACTTTTAGGAGAACTAAATTATTTTTTATTATTCAGGCGCTTGGCTATAATGCCATTGCACAGTGGGTCAGGAGAAAATATTTGAAATGAGTCACATATTTCATGGTTATCACTTTGGCTTTTTAAATTAAATCCATTCCTCCTCTTTTCCCATCAGTTGTCCAAGACATAAAAATCCCCCAAGAATTTATTTCCATATATCTTTGCGCAGCATTTAGCATGAAGTCCTATAAATCACAACGGGATAAGATTTAATATCTGCTCATCTCGTTGAGAAGCCCTATGAAGGTTTAAGAGATGATGTTTGCATTATCACCAGGAACATTCTGGTAATTTTTCTTTTGTCCTTCACAGTAGGAAGAATAGTAGTGTGGGAGCTGCGTGAAGTAGACTGTCCTGTTTTCTATAGAAAGCTAGTTTGAGCCACAGCAAGGGCCAACAGCTTGTCCAGCTGGTTCATCTAGAATTATGAGGGGGAAACAATATCACATTTATCTATTCAAAACTAAGAAAGATATTTGGCCTTTCTAGTACATCAAATCTGGGGTAGGGAACCTGTTTCTGCCTGAGATCTGCATTCTTTTATGAGAACCATATTTTAGTGATGGGGAGCCCCAGTGGGTGGAGCAATTAATGTAAAATTTACCTCTGAACAGTAGGTTAATTTCTACACACACACATACATCCCTATCTCCCCTCTTATAGGCAAGCAAGAGGCATTACCAGAGGTCAAGGGTACATTCCAGCCCTCAAGGAGGGTACAATACAGGGCTGGTGATTGACGAGGCCCACAGAGAGTCTCGGGGGCTATACAGATACACCTGGAGAACCATATCCATCCCCCCAGGCCTGAAGTTTCCAACCTCTGTATTGCACAGTTGCCTAGGCATTTGGATCTCGGCTGGCAGCCTTAATCTGTCAGCCTTATTCTACCTTTAAGGCTGGAATAATGGTTTAGGATCAGACAGATGTGCCTCACCAGGTAGGCTGGAGCTGCTATGCTAACTTCCAGGCAGGACAGTCACTGTTGCTTACTGGGAGGGAGAGGGGCAAGGCAGCTGGGAGGTCAGCACAGAGCAAACACACCAGCAGAGCCAATCCAGCAGTCCTGGCCATGCGCTTGCACCATGCCACCATTGTACCACACAGCGAGCAGCTTCTGGGATTAGAGTTCTGACAGAATTGAATCTGGAATATTTTGTAGCATGATGGGAATGCTGCATTTCAAGAATGCCAACCATTCCCACTGCTAATGCCGCCAGCTGACAACTCATAATGTAAACAAATCAGAAGCTGAAGTGAGTTCATGGGTCATTACTCCTAAATAACTGGCTGTGTAAAAAAGCTCCTTAATTTGTCTGCAGACCAAATCGTATAACTTCGTAGAATCAAATGAGGATTCAAGAATTAAATCAGTTTTCAGAAAAAGAGATCTTCAGCTGACAGCAGCAGTCAGCGCCATCTGTTTTCTAAAATGATTACAGTGGCTTAGACAAATTTCGTGTGGGGATAATCAGGGTCTAGTGAAAACAATTTTGAAAGCCAGCACCACCTTCTATGTGGCCTCAAGGAAGTCACCTGCTTGAAAGACACCGGGAAGAATGATGCAGTGAATGTGAAAATGAATTGAGCAGAAAATGTATGAAACCAGATATCAGTGTGGAAACAATAGTATCCATTGTAGCTTTTATTTGAAAACAGGGTAACTGGCAACATTATGGCCCAGAAATTATGAGGGGAATGTAGACTCAGTAAAGACCCCCAAAGGAAAGAGCACTCAATACCATTTGCTGCAGGAACCAGTTGCCAATTTTGTGATAATTTGAATTTTGATGGGATCACAACATTTGACGACATAGGAAGAATCCTGCTGGTAGTATCCTGTTCTCAGTGGTCAACCAGATGCTTGGAAGTGTTGCTGTTTCTTTGCTGCCTCTATGGATACAAAATTTTATTTCCAGAGCCATTCTTTCTTTAGCTAAAATTTGTGCTCCTTTCTTCTTATAAGACTCTAAAGACTACCTGGGATTTCCAAATTATCTATTCAGGTGTAGGTCAGGCTCAAACTCTGTTGAGCTTCAGAAAAGAAACTGTATGGCTTTAGTCCAAATAAAGTATGAAATTAGTTCACAACGCAGAGATGCAAAAGCATCGTTCCTTTAAAAAGCAACTTCTGAGGTACCTTATTGCTTGAAAGCTAAAAGTTTGGGGAGCACTCTAGAGATGCATAAGTATGTATTTTTGTGAATTTAAAAGAAAATTACATTTTTAACCCACCCACAAAAAATGCCTGACAGGAAACTTATGTACTTGCAGCATTTTGATAGCAACTGAGAGGGTTTAGAGAAATCAGACATCAGACAGATGGTAATCCTGTTCAAGCGTTCAAAGAACACATGAGGGCATAAAGTATTAAGAGGGTAGTGGGCATCCCGCCATAACCCCATCACTTGACCCCCAATATGGGGAATTATCTAGATGATAATCAGTTGTAACTGATTATCTAGATCCACAACAATCTGGGCTCAGTACTAAATCAGTTTGGTTGCCTTGATGGATGACCTCTATTGTGAGAGACATGGGGAGTGTGACCATGCTACTTTTGATCAATCTCTCAGGGGCTTTTGATACCATTTACCACACTATCCTCTTGGACCAACTCAGAAGGGTAGGTACCGGAGGCACCAAATTAGGGTAGTTCCATTCTTACCTTCAGATCTGTGATCAGACAGTAAGACTCTGTAAGTGTACCTCAACACTCAGGCACTAGTGCTATGAGTAATACCCTCACTCCAATGCTGTTTAACACCTATATGAAGCTTTTGGGAGCCATCATTAAGAGTTTTCGAGCAAGGTGCCACCAGTGTTGTTCTTATTGTATTTTAACTGTTGTACATAATTATTTGCTTCAGCATGGGCTGCCAGGCGCTGAGTACGTACATAATTTTATTTGTATGCTGCCTTTCCATAATTAAAACCATACTCAAGGTGGCTTAGAACATTAAAAAAACTACATAATTGCAAACTTAGCAAAAGTAGTCATAAACAATGAAAAGTACACAACCAAATCAAACCACTTTCCACAAAAATAATGGGATCTAAAATAAATTTACAAAAAAAATTATCAATAATAGCAACAAACACACACACACACCGCCTCCCACAAACCACTAAACAATACAAAAGTCTGTTTAGCAACCTCAGCTTTTGTAACTGGAGTCAGACAGGGCCCCACTTGACAGACAGGGAGCTGGTCTTCCAGGACTCACAGCTGCAATGATCCACCATGAGGGCTAGAAACTTAAATATTTTTAATAGTGTGACATCCCTAAAACATTACCTCAAACACATGCATCTCATACAAATGTGGATCCCATAGTTCTTTGCCAGTTTCTAAATTTCAGCAGGATTATTTCAAACTGCTTGAGCACGACATGCCTTCAAAAAGGCCATCTCCACCTTTACACCATATTAGGATCTCTCAGAGAGAATGAATCCTCTTAACAATTAGTTGCATGACAGTTCAGGATATCAAATGCATGTAAGCAGACCGAGGTGCATGGCTGTCACGGACAAGGGGTGTTAACGCATGTCATCCATTTTAATCAGCTATGTTATCTACAGTTCCCTATCATGTTACTTGGCCAGAAAGTTTGAGACTCAGAAGACCAGTCAAAGAATGAGAGCTGGACAGCAATCTAAGCCAAGTGAATTAGAAGCAAATTCCGCAGAAACCAAGAGAACCTGTGGCCCAGTACTGTCCTGAAGTATGTAGCTGGACTTCTCCAACAAGGCTCTGAGCACAAGAAATCAACACAGAGAAGACGGAGAAAAAGGAGATGCTTGGAAAGAGGGCAATGATTAGAGGTAGTTTCCCCGCTGCCCACGTTTTACAAGCCGCCCGTCCATCCCGTCCTTTTGCTCAAAACTAAGGGAAATGTGCATTTGCCTGTATGGGGAATGAGCCTATTTTGTGTGTGTGTGTGTGTGTGTGTGTGTGTGTGTGTGTGTGCGCATATATATATATATATACACACACACACACACACACACACACAAGCAAAATGCAAGAATCCCATACTTTTCAAAGGTGAAGGGGAAGGATATCCCTGCAGAAACTACTTTAGGTCTCGGCGCGCGGAGGTAAAGCAGGGACCCGCTTTGAAGTGCGAGTGACTTCAATTAACAGGACGAGCCTATCAGGGCAGTCGGAGGGGGGGGGGAGGAAGAGTCCATTTACCTCTCTTGGGGCCCTCGGTCTCGCCCGCTGGCGCCTCCCCGGGTTTAGCAGCGCCCGCGAAAGCCGGGAAAAGAGCCATCCCGTCCCTGCTCACGGAAGCATCGGAGGCGCTTCCCGGATGCCGTTCCCACGGAAGAAATCGCGTGGGCCGAGACAAGATGGCGGCAGCGCAGCGCCTTGCCCGAGCATGCCGGGAAATGTAGTTTCGCCCGGCTTCAGCTCCAAAATGGCGCCGGCTACGCAGATGCTAAGGCGAAGAGGCCACACTGGTTATAATGTGGGCGAATGGCTAGGGTTAAGATGGCTGCAGTCTCAGCAAACACCGCCTTGTTCCTGGTCGCTGCAATTGTGTTGCTGCAGTTATTACTGTCGCTGTCTCTTCTCCATGCATCTTTATTTTCTTCTGATTTCACACCTCCCCATTCCACGCCACCTTCCCAAATATCTGTGATAAGGTATATGTTTTGGAAAGTGGTGTTTTTTTTTAATCCATCTGTTATGTTTGGGTTCAGCTGCCTCTTAATACAGTACATCACTGCCGAACTCAGCATGAGGGTTCCCAAGGTGGGAATGGCAATTGGCGTCAACATTTTGATGCCGGGTGCCATTTTGAATCGAAATGGCAGACCAAAACGTTACTTTGGTATGACTTCATGTGTACCATAGGTTTGGCTGCTGTGATAGGAATTTTATGGTCTTAGATATATGGCAATGTTCATAACCGCACATACATAGATCAACACAGGAAGACCAACCTGGAACCATTTTGATTCCTAAACTGACCAAATCCTTTCTCTGCAAGGTTAAACTGGAAAAGCCTCCCCATTGTCTCTTTCCTCACAAATCCTGTCTCAAGGATATGTCTGTTTGAATAAGGTGTGAGCCTGTGACCTGGCCCAGGAAATAAGTATTTTACCACTACAAAAGAATGGCCAGGCTCCCAAGGCAATCCAATCAAGTACAGTAACTTGCCAGACAGGAGATAGAATCATAGAATCATAGAATAATAAACTGTGACAGGAGAAAAACAACATTTAAATTTCTGTGATGTAGGTGGGATGTATCTGAGGGGTGGTCTTAGGTTACACCCCTTCTGTGATGCAGGCATAATGTTTCTGGGGGTGGTCTTGATCTACAGGATGGGAATTTCAAAAGTCTTTATAGGCCCTTGCACAGCAATTTTGTGGGTCCTCCTCCTCTCCTGCGTGTGAGAGGAGCACCCTGTTGCAACAGATCAATAAAGATCAAGCTTACTAGCTGCTTTGCTTCTCAATATTCTCTGGTTGGCCTCTGTTATTCTCTCCTACCAATAGGGAACCCATGTAAGGACTCTATATGGGCTCTTGGATACCCCATAAGGGAAAAGGGCATATTTTTATTTACAACACTGCCTATGCCAAACTCAACATGAGAGTGCCCAAGGTAGGAGCTATGCTCTTTGTTGGTGTTTGAGTGCCAGGTGCCATTTTGATTGAAGATGAATGACCAAAATGAGACTTTGCCCATTTTTTGATGTGGTGGCACCAAACTCATAAATTACACACTCTCTCTCTCTCTCTCACACACACACAAATATTTGCTAGTGTGCAAAAATGCCTGCCAATTTAGTTATATTTTGTGTATCTGATGGACGGTAGTCCATAAAAGGTTATGCCCCAATAAATTTCTAAATCTCTGAATTTCCAAACCAGGAGATTTCTCAACTTTTGAGACTATTTGAGGGGAATTTGTTTGCTCTAGTATTTTCTATTTTATTTTAACACGTGAATCCAAATCTTTTTGTACCTAAGGCTAAGTGATAATTTTTATGTTTGACTTTTAGATGACTCTCATAGTGCTGATGCCAACTCCTACTTAGTAGGGGAAATATGCCCTTGCAGCCATGATGTTTAACCAATTTTGATGAAATAGTGGAGGCAAGCTAGTATTAGACCTAACATTTATCCTAAAGGTTTTTAGAAATTAAGTTGAAAAGTTACAAAATGATAGACAATTGAGAGTTCTTCTTTTCCTCTTCCTTTTTTGCTACCACACATACTCTGCACTAAGTATGTTATAAGATCAACTGTGTTAAGTTGTTAAATGACACATAGTTTGATTATATTGTTGTTCTGATTATAAAATGATGCATATATTCCAGAGAAGCGGACATGGAGCAATGGATCCAAACTACAAGAAAGAAGATTCCACCTAAACATTAGGAAGAACTTCCTGACAGTAAGAGCTGTTTGACAGTGGAATTTGCTGCCAAGGAGTGTGGTGGAGTCTCCTTCTTTGGAGGTCTTTAAGCAGAGGCTTGACAACCATATGTCAGGAGTGCTCTGATGGTGTTTCCTGCTTGGCAGGGGGTTGGACTCGAGGCCCCTTGTGGTCTCTTCTAACTCTATGATTCTATGATTCTATGATGGTGTCTAAACCAGTCTAAACCAGTCTTAGGGACACGGGTGGCGCTGTGGGTTAAACCACAGAGCCTAGGACTTGCCGATCAGAAGGTCAGCGGTTCGAATCCCCGTTACGGGGTGAGATCCCGTTGCTCGGTCCCAGCTCCTGCCAACCTAGCAATTCAAAAGCACGTCAAAGTGCAAGTACATAAATAGGTACCGCTCCAGCGGTAAACAGCATTTCCATGAGCTGATCTGGTTTGCCAGAAGCGGCTTAGTCATGCTGGCCACATGACCCGGAAGCTGTACGCCGGCTCCCTTGGCCAATAAAGCGAGATGAGCACCGCAACCCCAGAGTCGGCCACGACTGGACCTAATGGTCAGGGGTCCCTTTACCTTTACCTTTAAACCAGTCTTCTGGTCAACACTAGAATGCTGAGAAATGAGAAATGTTAAAATCCAATATGGTTGCCAAAACCAATAGATAAGAAAAGGCCTGCTGGATCAGGCCAATCGCCCATCTAATCCAACATTCTGTTCTCACAGTGGCCCACAGATGCCTGTGGGAGCAGGACATGAATGCAATAGTACTGCTCACCTGGTATTCAGACTTACAGGTAGGTAGCCATGTTGGTCTGCCGTAGTCGAAACAAGATAAAAAATTCCTTCCAGTAGCACCTTAGAGACCAACTAAGTTTGTATTGTTATGAGCTGGAAGGAATTTTTTTATTATCTGGTATTCAGAGGCATACTAACTTTGACTATGGAGGTAAAATATAGCCATTATGGCTAGTAGTCATTGATAGCTTTGTCCTCCATGAATTTGTCTAATCCTCTTAAAGACATCCAAGTGAGTGGCCATCACTGCCTCCATCTGGGAGCAAGTTCTATAGTTTAACTATGCACTGCATGGAGAAGTTAAAATGTAAATATATGCATCATTTTATAATCAGAACAACAATATAATGCTTAGAATTACAGAAAAAGTTTCTAATATTGTAGGACAACTGTGTCATCTATAGCCAATTCATTCAAGATCTAGCACTGAACTCCCTTTTTCACTCAGGTTGAACTGCAATGCTATATGATGTCACTGATTCATAATAAGCTGTTCCATATAAAACAAGTCAGTGTTTGGTTTAGAGTAAAAATAATCTGAGAATCATTTTAGGTCTGTTTGGAAGTCATTTTCATCCATTGTGACTACTAGGCGTGTGTCAAATATATCACAAATGCCTTGTCCTGTTTGAATGAAGAGCAAAGCTCTTTTCCTGTTACTATCAATAACACCAAGTGCCAGAGATAATCTTTGAAGTTTCTGGCCATTCTCTCCCCCTCCCCCTGCACTTCAAACTGTAGGAACAATAACTGGCTTTGTTCAGCCATTTTACAATGGGAAAAGTCACTCCACTTAAAACAAGGCCAACCTTGTTTGTTTGCCTTTTTTGGTCTGTTTCTAGGTTCCTTTTTCCTTTCACTTATTTGCCAGTTATTACTGATGAACAAGTGTTTAGAACTTTGTGTTACAAAATGACTTAACTGAGCACATTCCACTTATCGATCCTTTCCTCTTCCTGTCCCCACTTTCTGTTTGCTTCCGGTTCTACAATATATGCCTACAAACACTATCATTTCCTCAGCAGACCCCATTGTTATAGTTTGCCATCTAGTTTGTCCTACTTCCTGTTTCTTCCCAAAGCATCCTGCCTTTCTAACTGAAATATACTCAGAGTCGCAAAGTGATTTCATGCTCTTTATTCAGCTCATAGTGGTGAGGAGGAATGAATGAAAGTCCCTTCAAAGTATCTGCTTTATATACATTATTTACACAATGGGCTGCACATGATTGGCTAATTCTGGAATTCTACTGTAAGCCAATCAGGTTGTGGATTCACTTATATCTGGAGCATGATTGGGTGGTTCCTGCCAACCAATCATACTGCTGCATTGTTCTAGGACCAATCAGACTGCTGCAATTTGGATCCTATTGTTCTAGGACCAATCAGACTGCTGCAGTTTGGATCCTATTCAACTCAGTACATAACACTAACTCTTAAGCACTGTCAGAGCAAGGACACGCGCTTTCAATAGTAGTGGGCCATGTGGAGGGAGGAGTGGCCTTTCTAGCACCAAGGCAGCGTACCAGAACAGAGCTTGGCAGCAAGGTCAGAGCCTTGTGGGTATACCAGCAGGTGCATTGGATTGGTCCTGCAAGAACATGCAGACAGTCCAGACTTCACCAGCTACAGCAACACTGGGATTGGGAAGGCAGATCCACATGGGATACTACTTGTCTTCACCTGGCATCATTGATCAGATGCTATAGCCCTGTTGGTGCCTGTTGTGGGACCCCCTTTTAAAATCAGCACCAGGTGATTGATCCTTGTCAGCTTTTGATTTCCCACAGTGCCTCCGATGTAGCATCATCCTAGGGCATTGAAGACCCTCCAAGTGTCCCTATTTTCCAGGGACAGCCCTGGATTTACAGAAGCCATCCCAGTTTCTGATGTGATCCCAGAATGTCCCAGTTTTCATCCCAATTTTCATTGGAGAAATGTTGGCGGGTATGGAGTTATGCAACACCCCCCCCCCCCGTAACCATACAGTGGTACCTCTGGTTGCGAATGGGATCCGTTCCGGAGGCCCATTCGCAACATGAAAAGAGCGTAACCCGCAGTGGCGTGTCTGCGCACGCACGGGTTGCGATTCGCTGCTTCTGCACATGACGTCATTTTGCGCAAGCGTCGAAACCCGGAAGTAACCCTTTCGGGTACTTCCGGGTCGCCGCAGGACGTAACCTGAAAGAACGTAAGATGAAGCGGACGTAACATGAGGTATGAGTGTACTGTATAACCTTTAGAAGACATCTGAAGGCAGCACTGTGTGGGGAAGTTTTTAAATGGTTAATGTTTTATTATGTTTTTATATATGTTGGAAGCTACCCAGAGTGGCTGGGGTGACCCAGTCAGATGGGCAGGATATTATGATTATTACATCATTATTATCCTTATGGAATAGGACATCACTATTTTCATCACAGAAATGTTGGAGGGCATGGCATTGTGAGAAATTAAATGGGTGTCTAGACACAGCCTTCCAAAACAGCTAGATAAACCTGTCAGGTCTCTCTGACAGTGGAAAGAGACCCAGAGGACACGGTACGCAGGGCCTCCTCAACCTGGAGCTGGTCAAGCAGAGCTCCTTCTTGATTCAGTTCCCTGCCTTTCTAAGAATATTCTGACAGCATTGTTCTATGTGCAATGGAAACATTACCACCAGCTCCTTCAACCGGTGTCAGATGCTTTCAAACCACAAATGTGATTCAAAAAAAGACTGCTAAAAAGCAGCACATTTTCAGAGTAGCTCTCAAAGAGATTTGGGCATTTGGCTCGTTTGGGGGTGGGGGATATGGATGAGGAACCAGGAGACCTCCAGATGCGGCTGGACTACAACTCCCATTATCCCTGACCATTACCCATGCCGGCTGGGGCTGATGGGAGTTGAAGTCCAGCTACATCTGGAAGGCCTCAGGTTACCCAAACCTGGTTTAGAACTATAGTTATTCAGGTCACTTCCGGAAAACTTGTTTCTTGAGCATTGTTCCTAATTTGTGAGGAGATTAGATGAAGCCAGCTATTTATTAAGCATTCCTTCTGATTTGTTTTAATGTTTGATGTATCACAGTATTTTAATAATTTTTTGGAAGCCGCCTAGAGTGGCTGGGAAAGCCCAGCCAGATGGGCGGGGTATGGTTAATAAATTATTATTATTATTATTATTATTATTATTATTATTATTATTTACAAGAAGATGAGACAATGTTGCACCAAGCAAAGGTTAGAACACACTTTTCAGTGCATTCCCTCATCTCTTTTCTTAAAGCAAGAAGTCCAATTGGGGGAGGGAATCTGTTGCATAATAGCTCCAAATCAATTTTTATTGCGTAACCTGAATGTGCCAGAATGTGATTGAATTCCTCCCCAAAATAGTGACAATCTAGATGTGCCCTCGGTGTGTGGAACAGGTGGGTTGGACAGAGATTTATTTAGCTGCTTCTGGAGAATAATCTCAAATGGTCTGAAACACAGCTAGGCTCTGCAAGACCTCTCCAGTCCTGCTAAATTGGAAAGATCTTATCGTAACATATTTCTGTTATTGTTTGGGTTCACTTCTGAGCTATATAGTTTCCTCGTTTCTATGTACATACTTATAGCTTAATGTACAATATTGTTATACATTTAAAAGTTCCGCTTAATATGTTATTTAAAAAACCCACAGTGGCTTAATACGCCTTTCAGTAAAAACATACACACACACACACGCACACACACACCTTAAGGATACAAAAATATTTCCTGCAGGCAACTGAAATAATGAAATTATAGCCCCCTTTCATTCCTTTACCATTGCTAATATGATTTTACACTTGCTGTTACAGTGCTCAACAAATTACTTTACTGTACTTTGAATTAACAATCCCAGTGATTTATTTACTGCTCTGGGTGCTATCGATTACATTTTCAATTACACTAAAACTTTATTCCTTAGTACATTAGACCTATTTAGATAAAATGCAGCCAATATTTTTGTGATGGAAAGATATAATGCAGACAAAAGACTTCGGGTATGGTAATGAGTAGTATTACAGAGAGTCTAGAGAGAGCTCCTAACAGCACTTTGAACATGTATTTGATAAAGGATTTCCCCTCAAGCTATTTTGTAATGGTTTGTTGAAATTTTGATTTGAAATGAGTCTACCGTCTCACTTACTGATCAACTGGATGCATTTCAAATGTATGCTTATAAAATATAACGATGAAAGGAGATTTAAAAGTTATTATTAGAAAAATGTATTAGGGATACATCAAGTAAAAAATAATAATCATCTAGACATGCAGGGGGACTCCAGATACGGAATAGAAAATGCAATTTAATGTAAAGCAAGTGTACAGTGATGCACATTGGCGCAAAAAATCATAATTTAACATGCACACTAATGGGATCTGAACTGACGGTGACTGATCAGAAACAACACTTTGGGGTTGTAACAGATGGTTCAATAGTCAGCCCAGTGTGCAACAGCTGTGAAAAAAGTAGGGACCAATGAGTAAGCAAAATAAGATTCCAACGCACATTTAAAGTACATGACTCTTTCCCCACATAATCCAGGGAACTGTCGTTTGTTACGTATGGTGGGAATTATGCCACTGTGGGAGAACTACAGTTCCCAGGATTCTTTGGGAGAAGTGATGTGCGTGGGATGTGTTTTAAATGTGTGTCACATATCTGCTTGTCATGCTAGAACCAGCCTAAGAAGTTGAACGTTACAAGATTCAGGACAGATAAAAGAAAGCACACAGCTCATAAACGGTGGAGCCAGTTGCTGAGAGTCACATTTGGGGAGAGTGCTCTTGCCCCCAGGTCCTGTTTGCAGGCTTCCCATTGGCCACTGTGAGAATAGGATGCTAGGCAAGGTCGATCCAGCAGGGTGCTTCTTTTGTTCTTAACTGAAAATAGGAGATTCAGTTCTTAGTGTGATTGTTTTTAACAAACTTGAAGCGAAATGTTGTTTTGATATGTTGTAAATTGCTTTTCTCTTTGGCACAGAGTTCCGTTTAACTGCAGAGTCATGTGTTGTTGTTTTTTCAAGCTATAAATAATGTAAAAAGGATAAATCTCCTAAGTGCCACTTGCTCTAGTGTCACACTGCCAAAGCTATCAGGACTGGCACCCATTCATTTCATTCACCATCAGAGCACCTCTCCGCTTTGATATGTAATGCAAGCAGAAGATTAACGCTTCCCTCGTCTTTGGCCCTACCAAATTCTGATAATGCAGCTATAAACAAGATGATGGATTTGACATGTTGAAGAAGCCAACCTCAGTAAATTATATCACCAAGGTATCTTTTATTGGTATTGAAATTATAAAAATGATTTATTATTACACTGGACAGTTGGTGGAATTAGATGTTATATCTCAGCAGAAAGCTCTCTGCAGTTCTTGAACAATCAATATGACAGAGGTTTGGAGGAAGTCAATACATATGCAGTAAAAGAGCCTCTGCAGTGCATTGAACTGGAATACACTGCAGTTGTAAACTATTGAATGATCTTGCTAATATACAAAGAGGTTATTGTGACCTTAATGCATTTAGAAATCACTGTGAGTCACATTACATCAAAATATTATTTCATTCATAAACCACTGATGCTTTATACTTACAAAACATAAAAGATGTGAGATCCATATCTCAGAAGACACTTCATATTGTAAATTAGAGAGATAGGTGTGTTTTCACCTAGTCTTTCAAATAGTAATTTTCTTGGTAGGCATCAATACACTAAAGCGGACGAGTATTTACTCCCACCTTGTTGGCTGTGCAGACAGGAGTACTTGCTGCTGGAGTATCGGTGTTGATGTTTTCACAATAACTGAAAACACAGCTGCTGAGGGCAACAGAAGGAAAGCTATCTGCTTTTGTTTTCATTAAAGCAGAGAGCTCTCTGCGGTCTAGGCTGGCTGGGGATGACGAGTTTGGAGTCACACAACATCTAGAAGGCCATAGGTTCCCACCCCTTCCTCATAGGCACTTTCCTGATGCCCTCCCAATGTTAGACTCCAACTCCCATCCAGCATTGCTAAAGATCTAAGATCATGGGAGTTGTAATTCAACATTTGAAAGGTCGCAGACTCCTCATCCCTGGTCTAGGCAATAAAGGTGAAGTCCGTTCCTCAACTCACTCCCAGTTCTGGACACCCTAGCTCTTCCACAAGTTCCTATGGGGGTGGTTTTGAACTCCCATCTGCCCCAGCCAGCATTGCTAATGATCTAGGGTGATCATTCCAATACAGCATTTGAAGACACCAAGCTGGAGAAGGCTGCTGAAGTTTCATTATCATGGCTAAGAGCTGCTGATAGATCTGTCCTCCGCAAACGCATCTATATTTTTTTTTAATGGCATATACACTTTCAGCCATCACAACATCCATTTCCATTTTTTATGGGAACAGAGTGCTTCCTACTGTTATCTGAATAAATTAATTCCCGTGCACTCTTGCAAGCAAGAGTAATCACGCTCCTCCCTCCCCCAATTTATTTTAATTGTTGTACTATGAATATTCTCCAACTGTGTTTTTGAAAAGATGGTAACAAGAACCAGCTCCTCGGGGAATGATCATCATCACTGGGTTGTTTGTCTTTTATAGTATTCAGAAGCTAATGTTGCTGTTTTTCTTGTTGTTTGCATTCTTTAGATAGATAACAGATAGCTAGAGATAGATGATTCACAATACAAGGCCTTGTTCCTATGTGTACTTTAAAAACCTTTCTACAAAAAAATAAAAAATCCCCTCCCCAGCCATACAGAAAGCCATACCCTATTTCATATAAGCAACTTATTTATATGTTTTTATCAAAACCCAGTTTGCAGAGATAGCTGTAGCAAAGTGGAAGGCATTTCAATCTGCTTGTCAAGGACGTGTGTCAAATTACAATGCGAGTCTGCCCAGGATCTTCCTGAATATACAAAATAATGTAGAACTATACTATTCCAGCCAAGACATTTCAATGACTACGCAAAAAAATCAGGAAGATGCAAGCAAGAAACACTCAAAATCACCCGAGGGTCTAGCTCACAACTTCTCAAACAGGGATCCCACTTGGTTCCTGGGTGGGTTGCATTCAAAGGAACTGTATAGCGTTACTGATAGGAGACAGGCTGCATCCTTCACTCTGTGGGTGACAGTGTGGTGAAGTGGTTATAGTTTTGGTCTAGGACCTGGGAGACAAGAGTTCAAATTCTGTTGCAGAAGGGGAAAGTAGGACTTGAAAGGTGGAGCTAGTCCCCAAAGCCTGGGTAAGCTTACAGGAAGTCCCACTTCAAAACATTTAAGAGGCAAGTAAGGTTAGTTCTCCATGGAAAAGCATCCCAGCTGAGATACAACAGCAGTCCACTATTTGTACTTTCCGCAAACAATCAAATACATATTTTTTTCTACAAGTCTTTCCAGCTGGGTGAAAAAATCTCTGCCACAGGGGTTCATTCTGTAGTGTTTTAAACCTATTTTCAATTTGTTTTAAAACCTCTTTATCTGTTTTTCTTTTATGTCTGCAAATCACATTGAACTGCAAAAGTTGATTCAATAGCAGTAGCCACCATCGACACTTTTATTTCTCTGAACAGGAAGTACCCAATGCCACATTAAAACCTGCTTTTGAAAGCAGTTTCAAAACTAGTTGGCCATCAGGCAAATGGCTGTGGGCGATGATTTGAAAAAACATGAGCCTTGCTCATGCAAGACAAGCATTCTGCAGCAACAGATCTTCAAAACTCTATGCAGAATTCTAAAAATTGTGGGGAGGTGGAGGAGGGATGCTTTATATTCTGTGGTGTTCTAATCTTCTGGAATATGGAACACAGACTGTATTTAAGCACTCTTTCTGGTAATCATAGATCAGGAGTCAGCATCCTTTTTCAGCCGTGGGCCGGACCACGTGGGTTCAGGCCATGTGGTGGGCCGGACTATATATAGAGAGAGAAGTTTAAATGCTTATTTGATCATCCTTGAATCTTCTTGCCAAAAAACCTTAATTGTGCAACGTTTAAAATTTGACTGTCTAGTTTCTGCTGGCCCCTTCCATCTCAGGAGGGACAAAGGCAACAAACAACAGCCATATTTTCTGTACCACTCACTCCATGTTAATTACAACACAGCTGGCATCTTTCAGGTTCAAAGGCAATCTGTAGAATGCGGTGCTTCAAACCACTTAGCAGGAATGACCAGAAACAGTTTCTTCCTACCATCTGTAAAATCTCGTGTTTATTCACGCACAGTTGGGGTTCCATCTTTTTTCAGATAGGCGGGCTATATTTTGGAAAAAAAAAAATGAATGAATTCCTATGCCCCACAAATAACCCAGAGATGCATTTTAAATAAAAAGCACACATTCTACTAATGTAAAAACACCAGGCAGGCCCCACAAATAACCCAGAGATGCATTTTAAATAAAAGGACACATGTAAAAACACGCTGATTCCCGGACCGTCCGTCAGCCAGATTAATAAGGCGATTGGACCACATCCAGCCCCTGGGCCTTAGTTTGTCTATCCTTGCCATAGATTATAAGGAATTGCATATAGTGGTTTAGCAGGCGATGGGAGTTGGGTGAAAGTGCTGTGGCCCTTCTCTGCAGAGAATGTTCAGAAGGCTAGTGGAAAAAAACAAAACAAAACTTGGCAGGTTACTAACTTTTGAGAGCTTATTTGCAAAGCACTGCATTATAAAATAAGGCACACCTGACAACCTTGGTGCTCAAAAGATTTCCCTTCAGCTAGAGAAGGACAAAATAAATATATTCACTGATCAGGGTCAACATCTCACAAACAATTTCACTATGGTATTAAATGATATCAAAGAGGTCTTCCAACGCTGGAAGCTAAAAGCTTGTCAATTAAACCCAAGTGTAGGAGGGGAGGAAGAGATTGCCCTTGCTTCAACTTTCTGAAGTGACAAAGATGCTGATGTCATTAATTATAATAAAGTGCTGCTCAGCACAGTCAACTGCCCACCCAATCACTTATCTGGCCCCGCTAAAAGTAATGGGATTAAACTATAGTACTTCAGTTAACTGGCTTGTTGTAGAATGGGCCTGATTCTAATTCTGTCAACTCCGTGCAAACACTGATTCTACAATGTCATTCCAAAGCTTCCAAAGAGCTTAGCAATTTCTTCTGAGATAAATAAACATTGTTTGAATTTCAAAAATTTGCACTGAATTTATTTAAAGAAGTACGTTCATATTCACATATGCAAAACAGAAGCAACAATGTGAGTATTTATTCAGAGAGATACCTCCCAAACATCTGTTAAAGAACTCAGGCTCTGATCCTACAAAATATTTACTAGAATTGTAAAATGGGGGTCTCTCTTGGGAGGGGAAATTGGGGGGCACAGGAGGAAGAAAGCAAGTAAACTCCAGTAGGAAGAATGATAAAAGAAAAAAGAAAATGTAAACAGATCATTCTCTTGATACTAATGACTACCTTCTACATTTTCTCTATTTTGGTAATACCAGCCAGGATCCATGAGATGGCAGAGCTGTATATTTTGAATTGATTTCAGTCGTAATTGTGCCGTTTTATAAAAATATGCTAGTATGTTTTGAAATGAGTGCTATTTTATCTCACCACTTGTCTAATTATATAACTTTTTCAAGAAACAAATCTGAAGGTTTTAAACTGTGACCCATTAAAAACATGCACAATTATTTTTTTAATATTCTGCTCCATTTTTCTCTAGAACAAGAGTTGCCAAATTGTGGTCTACACGCTTTATTCAGGGGGTCTACAGAGCGCCTGTGAATTTGTGCTTGGAAGATGGCATATCCATCATATTAAATATTCAATTTGATTTTCAACTGTATTTTCCATTGCTTCTTTTATTTCTTATGTTGCATTTTACTGTGTTAAAAATTTAATTCTGTGTAATTAAAATTGAAACACAATAAAATGCAATATATAAGAAATAAAATAAGGACTAAGGTGCAAGTATAAATTGTACAGCTTCTAGAAGGCACAGCACAATTGCCACGACTGGCAGAAAAACCATGAAGCAATTTTCAAGTGATTCATAGGGGCAGGGGGAAGTCTGGAAACTGCCCTAAAGGTACCCTTCACTGAATATATAGAGTGATATCTAACTACCGTAAATGACACTCAGGGTATACCCAATGAAAGCAGTTATGTTGCTGAAGATCCTTTATTTCAATGCATCTACCTGCAGTAGAACAAATGTGGGATATCATCCATAATTATTAATATAGCAAGTCTAAAATCAACTTACAACCTGTTTCAACAAATTTGTGTGTACACTTACATATATTCTTAACAAAGCATAAACTAGGTAAGCGGGCTACTGTTATATGCCAAATATTATGAGTCCCTGTTCCATCCAGCTTCAAAACACCAAGTTCTTTATTTACAGTAGAGAGTTTGGAGAAGCAACAATGTTTTCATCACTGTAGCAAGAGGTAACAACAAAATGTCATTTACCTTGAGACCCACACAAACAGCAAAGCAATAATTTACTTTTCAAGTAGATGCTAGGACTTTTATCGGGACGCAGGTGGCGCTGTGGGTTAAAGCCTCAGCGCCTAGGGCTTGCCGATCGAAAGGTCGGCGGTTCGAATCCCTGCGGCGGGGTGCGCTCCCGCTGCTCGGTCCCAGCGCCTGCCAACCTAGCAGTTCGAAAGCACCTCCGGGTGCAAGTAGATAAATAGGGACCGCTTACCAGCGGGAAGGTAAACGGCGTTTCCGTGTGCGGCTCTGGCTCTGGCTCTGGCCAGAGCAGCGATGTCACGCTGGCCACGTGACCCGGAAGTGTCTCCGGACAGCGCTGGCCCCTGGCCTCTTAAGTGAGATGGGCGCACAACCCCAGAGTCTGTCAAGACTGGCCCGTACGGGCAGGGGTACCTTTACCTTTACCTTTAGGACTTTTATCACTTTCTGTGACAGCAAACTCTTATCTGTAGCCCAAACAGGGCCTCTGAGAAGCAAGAGGAAGTTTCTCAGGTTTGCAAAACTGCAAAAGAGGTATTTTGGGGGAAATAGGGGAACGGTGGGGGGGTGGGTCACTCCCAAACAGCCCAATGAGAACTGAGCATGCTCAGTAGCTACAGAATGCTGAATGTCTGTTGGGGCATGATGGGGAGCAGAAAACCCAGAGGAGGGAAATTGAGTGGAGTATCCTGGAAAATGGCTCAGCTGGCAAGTTGAAACACTGAACAGGAGCACTACACACTGCAACATTTGACTGCAGGTCCCATAAGTAATTACCAAACACAAATGCACACACACACTTTTTTTTTTTTTGCCTGTGTACTGATTTCCATTCATTAGGATCTTGCGGGGGGGGGGGGGGTTGTCAAGCAAATTACTAAAGCGACCAGACACAAAGGAGAACAGGGGCTTTAATACAGCGAGAAAGAGGCAATTTGGCCATGTGCAGGTTTGTCATCTCCTGAAACTCCCTCTGGTGCACAACTACTAAAGGCACAAGAGCTCTGTTTTCCTACAAACTGCAGCAGACTAAGTTTTGATTATGCATGTATTAAACCATTATTGGTTACTCCTACATATATGAGAAATATGTAATACCCCCTTTTTTAATGAGTTAAAAATGTGTTTTGGTACACTTCAAATTATTTTGCTCAAAATAGTCAGAAGCCACACCAACGTTGCACTTAACTTTTTCAAACTTGGTATTGCTTTTAGCTTACCCTGGGTTAAATTACCAAAAAAAACAAACAGACAGACAGACAAACCCACCACAGAACAAGGAAAGAGGGGAAGGAACTGAAGTATCCAATCTTCCTTTGCTCAGTTCAGACAAATTACAAACCCTCAAATCACAAATACTAAAAATGGAATTATACAGGCATGGAAAAGTCAAATGACTTAGTGTATTGCAATAGTTTACTTTTTAAAAGATGACATATTTAAAACTGGATGGTCATCGTTGGTTTGGAAGAAAACTAAAAATGTACAAACATGTCATTTATCAAAGGGTAAACAAACAAACTTGAAATTATTTAAAATAATAAACCTAATTATGAAAATCTTTTTAAAAGCTGTACTCTATGAAGACTCTGGGCATTTGACTCAGGCAGCTTTGCACCTGAACTTTTCCTACTATTTATGAGAAGTATTCTGAGTATTAAGTATTATTATTTCCAAAAGCTATTCGGTGTCGAAGCCTAATCGAACTGAATGCCTTGCATTCAGAGGCTTATCGCTGAGTCACCCTTAACGCAGCTCCTGAAGGGGGAAATAATTTTTTTTTTAACCGCGATAGCAACAGATAGATATATATTCAAGCGTTTTTAAACATACGGAGAAGAATCCTCCTCTTTTTTCCCCCCTCTCTCCCCTAGCGTGGGTTTTCTCTCCTCGTCCCCCTTTAAATGATAGTTGAGACATATGAAACACACACATATATATTATGGCGACGCGCCTCTTTCGCATCGCAGCGCGAAAGGACGATCGAGAGCCTTCGCCCTACTTCTACCTATTTAAAGCTTGCTCTTTGCAAATTCCTCTCTCAAGTGTCACCGGGTCCCAGCCCTGCTTGGAAACTGAGCAGCGCGTCCCTACGATCTCCGGGAGAGGCCAGCGACATCGATACTTGGGGATGCGGTTACCGCGCGTCCCGCCCTCGCAGCTTCCCCTCGGCCCAGCAGTCTCTGGGCTGCCTGCGCCCGCGAGGGCACGCCGCTGTTCTGACGGTCGATGCGGGTCTGTGTTGCAAGCTTCGGAGGGGGAAGGTCCGGGTTTGGGGCGTGTTGCAAAACCACCTGCCCAGCCAGGAGCTGCTCTCGGGGTGTGTGTCCTACTCAAGTGGAATAAAGAGAGATGGGTGGCGACGCACTAGTCACGCTTCTGACAGCATCCCCACGACGGGAGCCAGGAGAACGCCAGAAGCCCTGACACGCGTTTGGCCATCCAAATCCCGCGCGCCTTCAGCCGCCCCTGCTGCAAATCGTAGAGAAAAGCCCCGATTGCACCCACCGGGCCAGCCTAGCAGATGCGAGCGGCGGCGGCGGCGCAAACCCCGCGCAAAGGAGTCGCCCTCCATTCCCCCGCCCCCCCGCCATTCACACAAAACCCCTTCTCCGGCACATTCACTCCAGCATCGCTGCTTGACGCATTGCAGGTACGAGGCCGCCAATCCCGGCGCCCGGCTCTTGCCCGCCAACCATTGCAGGGTCCCTTCGGCCAATCGGAGAGCTCCTCACAAAACCTCCGGCGAAGACGCCTCGGCAGATCCGGAGCGTTAAGGGGCTGGGCCAAGAGATGAAGCGCGCTTGGTAACCCTCCGCGAGGAGATGTAATCCCTCCCCGATTAATTCGCATGCAAGCGCTTCTCCGCTCTTGCTCCAGCTGCCCGGGGCTGGGCTCGCCGTCGTCGTCGGAGGCAGGCGCTGTGCGCGCCTCGCTTTGGGGATTCGTTGCACGGCTGCTGCTGAGCGCGCGCCTCGCCTCGCCTTGCAAGCTGCTCCTGCTCCAGCCCAGGCGCTTTTGCACAGCACAGATCTTGTCTTGGGGAGCTAAAGGCACGGCGAGCTGCTTTGTGCGCATCTGAAGTTGAAACGGGCTTTTACAACCGTTTCAAATGCGGCTCTTGTGTGTGTGTTTTGTTGTTGTTGTTGCAGCGGCAAAGCAGCAGAAAATTGTGGGATCGTATTGTAAAAAAGAAAGAAAAGGGGGGGGGGACACAAGAGATCCAAACGACTTCCTTTCCCGCAGATCCATTTTAAAACTCTGCAGCAAGCTTTTTTTTCTTTGGATGCCAATTGGATATGCTTAAGGGAGGTTTGGGCTCCTGCAACAGTTTGGGTCTCTTGCGGGGGAAGCGGAGAAGAGCGCTAAGATGCGAAGAAAAGTGTTGACCCCCCATCCCCCTCGAGCGAAGAATGGCCCCTTATTCCCAGACCTCATAGCTCCGTGAAATAGAATGGATGCCCCACAGCTCCTTCAGCCGGCCTAGGATTAGCATTTGGGACCCAGGTTTCATCTCCTTGGTTTCAGCCTTATAAAAGCCCAATCACACCGGACGGGGGGGGGGGGGAGGACGGATAGGGAGGAGATATATTTGGAAAATTGTTTGTGAATTTTGTATCCCGCCTTTTAGCCTCATGGTGCATAGGGGGAATGATAGTGCAATAAAATAACAGTATTTCAAAAGCAAATCAGGTACCAATGAATAAAAAATAATAGTTTTCCTCCTAAACCACCGCCCCCTTTCTCAGCTACCAGGTTAATAGTAAATTAACCATCCAGAGGTAGCAGTGACGTAGCGTGGGTTGTCGGCACCCGGGGCAATGCAAGTAATTTGCGCCCCCTTTAGCCTTCTGAAAAAGCATGCAAGGAAAGCAATATGCAGCATTGTTTACAGGAGAAAACACCAACCATGACAGCGCTGAGAGAGAGTGAGTGAGCCAGGTAGGGGCAGAGAGCTGCGAGTGCGAGCGCCCCCCCCCATGTTGCACCCGGTGCGGCCGGCCCCCCCTGCACCCCCCCACGCTATGCCACTGAGAGGTAGTAAGTGAAATGGGACAGTGGCACTGGAGTGAAAGTTGAGTATTATTATTAAGTAAGGAAATAACTCCCTTCTTGCTTATTCTCTGCAAGCTGCTGCTCTGGGGGCACCAGTGTCCATGTATGGCAAGTATGTGTGCGACCTGTGAACACTCAGGTACAAGTTAAAGCATATCAAGTGCTGCAGATTCTACCACAGAATGGGACATCCAAACAAGTACACTTGAGTTCTGGCATCATCCGTATGGTTCCCTCTAGATGTTGGAAGGCCTTGCTGGTGCTGTCACTCGTGGCTGCCGAGTTGGCATTGACCCATGACAGGGCCTTTTTAGTGATGGCTCCCTGTTTAGGGGACGCAGGTGGCGCTGTGGGTTAAACCACAGAGCCTAGGACTTGCCGATCAGAAGGTCGGCGGTTCAAAACCCCGCGACGGGGTGAGCTCCCGTTGCTCAGTCCCTGCTCCTGCCAACCTAGCAGTTCAAAAGCACGTCAAAGTGCATGTAGATAAATAGGTACCGCTCCGGCGGGAAGGTAAACAGCATTTCCGTGCGCTGCTCTGGTTCGCCAGAAGCGGCTTAGTCATGCTGGCCACATGACCTGGAAGCTGTACGCCTGCTCCCTCAGCCAATAAAACGAGATGAGCGCCACAACCCCAGAGTCGGCTACGACTGGACCTAATGGCCAAGGGTCCCTTTACCTTTACCCTGTTTTTACAATGCCCTCCCTCGTGAGGTGTGCCTTCCTCGGTATTGACAGGAATAATCTTAAAACATTCTTGTTTATCCAAGGTATTTGATGGCTGAAATATTATACTCTTGGCAACCCTGAAATCACAGTTTGAGAGAAAGTTTTTAGATTTATTCATTTTTATTGATGTGTTAAATAATAGTGATGCTTGACCTTCGGCCACGCTGGCTGAGGCTGATGGGAGGTGGAGTCCAACAAGACTGGAGGGCACTATGTTAGCTACTATTGAAACCCATGAGATTGAGGGTGATTCATGTCATTAGCAATAATAAAATAAAAGGAAAATACTCAAAGATGTTTTTGGACTGTAGTTTTATTCTCTACAGTGACCCCTAAAAAGCTTTTTTTTAATGCCTATAAAATAGAGTAATTAAAGCTCGAAGTATGTTGGGAATTTAAAAATAAAACAGATCTGTAGCACCTTTTGTTTCTGTTGTTAATCACTGAGCTTTCTTGTTTCTGGACTAGTATGATTAGCACAGTCTTTCGGGGTATATATGATAAAATGATAATGACCAACCGGCAACCTGAAGTAGTACAATGCAGGAAAAGATTTAGCACTTTGGTCTACTGGTTTCTTAACTTGGCCTAGTCCTCTCAGAATAATATTGAGGATACAAAATATAATAGTACAAAGTGTAAAGTCAGGTACCTGCGGTCTGATAATAAAGATTTTTTATTACCTTCCTGGAAGCCATGAACATGAACCAGTGAGATAGATAGATCTATCTATCTATCAGTGATATACCGTATTTTTCCGTGTATAACACACCCCGTATTTTTGGGGACTCCAAATTAAGAAAATGGGGGGAGGTTGCCCAGAGTTGTTAAGCTTGCATGGGAGGGTTGTTGAGCGTTTGGGGGGAGGGATTGCCGACAATTACTCACCCGCCTGACTGCAGCTACCAATCGCATGCCTCGCAGAAGACACCAATTGTCTACCCGATCACCGCTGTATATCTCCTACTCACAGCTGCCAACAATCGCCAGTCCCCCCTCTGCACTACCCATCTAGAAGACGACCCCAATTTTTTCCCTTATTTTTAAATATAAAACCCTTGACTTATACATGGAAAAATACGGAATATATCCCACTGACTCACATCAGTCTTGTATAAGCTGAGCACTGGATGGTGGTTTGTTGCTTAGTTCAGTAAACTATTGTTCACAAAATAAACTATAGTTTACAAAATATGAGGAAACTAATTTGATGATAAAACTGAAGGAAATTGTACATTAATAGCACCACTTAATAAAAATTCTTAAAATAAAAATGCAAGAACTTTGTGTGCAAACCCACAGCTCATTGTTCTTCTGGCTCTTCCAGACAACCCATTTATTGAGCATTAATGCTGACTTGCTTACACAGAGGTTAGACTATGTGTTATATTTATTGAGCATTCATTCTGATTTGTATTGTGAAGAGGTTATACGATAATGAACATTCATCCTGGTTTGCTTGTGTGGTGTTTCTATGCACTCAGGGTTTTTTTTGTTTAGTCGTTTAGTCGTGTCCGACTCTTCGTGACCCCATGGTTCAGAGCACGCCAGGCACTCCTGTCTTTCACTGCCTCCCGCAGTTTGGTCAAACTCATGCTGGTAGCTTCGAGAACACTGTCCAACAATCTCGTCCTCTGTCATCCCCTTCTCCTTGTGTCCTCCATCTTTCTCAACATCAGGGTCTTTTCCAGGGAGTCTTCTCTTCTCATGAGGTGGCCAAAGTATTGGCGCCTCAGCTTCACGATCCTTCCAGTGAGCACTCAGGGCTGATTTCCTTAAGAATGGAGAGGTTTGTTCTTCTTGCAGTCCATGGGACTCTCAAGAGTCTCCTCCAGCACCATAATTCAAAAGCATCAATTCTTCGGCGATCAGCCTTCTTTATGGTCCAGCTCTCACTTCCATACATCACTACTGGGAAAACCATAGCTTTAACTATACGGACCTTTGTCGGCACTCAGTTATGCAAACCTAAATGTTGAATATGCTCTTGAATTACTCCTGCAAAATACCGATAGTCCAGAGGGGTGACCGTCCAGTCACCTGCCTGCTTTTTCAGTGGGTGGTTGTTCAACCATTGCACCAGCCAACATGTCGCTTCTTCAACAAGCTCAGCTCCTGCTTTATAAATGTCTGTACTACCTTCTTTAATTCCGTGTAAAAAGAAAAAGAAAGTTGGCAATATTCTCACTGGTCCTTTGGAATAAAAGGTTAGGCTCCCTAAATATGTGTTGTAGGGTAAGAATTTTCCGATCCCAGAATACCAGGTTTCCCTGTTAGAGTTCCTGCACGAGGAACCCGAATGTATGGTTTGCAAAATTAATAATAATAACAACAATTTTATTGTTTATACCCCGCCCACCTAGCTGGGTTGCCCCAGCCACTCTGGGTGGCTTCCATGACATATGGAAACATAATAAAAATAAAAGCTTATTCTAAAAAGGAGACGAGGACACACAAGGCTTTTAAACTATTAAATGCAATGTTTGGGAGTTATATTGATGTCTTTCCATTAATTATTAAAGGACAAAAACTTGTGGCTGGATCAGGAACCTTCCTCCAGGAAACCAAATTGTCTTCATACGTTTTCCAAATCTTGCATGTTCTGCATCTTAGAATCATAGAATTTTAGAGTTGGACAAGCACCTCTTTCCTGTAACAAGCTCAGGAAAGCCAGCTATGTGAGTTTCCCAACAGCAGCTGGCTTTTAACAGCAATGATTGGCTAGAAATCCATCTGACATCACTAAAGCATCTCCTCCCCTCTCCGAAGCCATTTTTCAAAGTTGTAAAAACCTATTCTGCCTTTCCATCCCTGCATATGTAAACAGGAGTGGGGGGGGGAGTAGCAAGTTGCCATTTGCTTAATATTCATTTTGGAGATAGGCCTTATCTTGGGAGGCCTCCTTAGTACTATGAAACTGCTGGCGTTGAATGTCCAGATTTGTTCTCTGTCTGCTATATAGACAAATGAAAATTAAAAGAGCCCCGTGACATAGGTTGTTTATTGAAATAGGTGAACCATTTTTAAAAAGATTGGTTACCCTTTTTGAAAAAGGCACATTTAATATAATGCCTATAAAGGTAAAGGGACCCCTGACCATTAGGTCCAATCTCAGACGACTTTGGGGTTGTGGCACTCATCTCGCTTTATTGGCCAAAAGAGCCGGAGTACAGCTTCTGGGTCATGTGGCCAGCATGACTAAGCCACTTCTGGCAAACCAGAGCAGCGCACGGAAATGCTGTTTACCTTCCCGCCGGAGCTGTACCTATTTCTCTACTTGCACTTTGACATGCTTTCAAACTGCTAGGTGGGCAGGAGCAGGGACCGAGCAACGGGAGCTCATCCCGTCACGAGGATTCAAACCGCCGCCCTTCTTATCGGCAAGCCCTAGGCTCATCATTAAAAAATATTTTTGGAGGCAGATATCCTGCTTGTAGCATCCAAGGGATGTGGGGAGCTGTGGCTGGAAAGAAAAGGCGAGCTTGCATTATGAGGGGACGACAAAATAAACGTGCTGAGTCCTGATAGACGTGTGTTTACATGCATCCACAGTTCTTACCAAGGGGATGGGCAGCAGAAAACGCCGGTGCCCCAGGAAATTGTGTTGACTGTAAACAAAGTAGGAGAAGCCTCTCCAGCACCTATGCAAATTGCTGTCTGGATTTGGCAGCATTCTGCTTTAGCCAAGGACTTTTCTGGTTGTTCATGATGGATAATCTCAAAGTAGCATCTGGACACTTGAACACACATTCACAGGTATTTAGGAATTAAGTCTCCAAAGGGGAGTTCTCCTTTGGCAAGAAATCTGTTCATGGAAAAACTGAACGCAGCCTGTTCCCGCTTGAATAAAACTGCTGGGCAGGATCGACATATTTGCTAGGTATGAATGCATTTATTTATTATTGTTTAAGCGAAAACAAAGGTGGTTTACCTTTGCTGACAAGAGGGCTGCATTCATCCCTGGCCAGCCGTTTGGGGGTCCTTTTGCCAGCAGTGGGTGTAGCCATTCCACACACTCGCATACTTACGGGGGGGGGGGGGCATGCAGTTCCCCTTTCTCCACTGAACTATGCAGATCATTGGAGGACGAGGGTTATTACTCCCTCCCCACATATCAGATGATCAATGTGATGACCAGGGAGAGGGCAATTTGCATCCCCATCTAGGTGCTGGGCTGGGTAAAAAGGTAAAGGTAAAGGTACCCCTGCCCGTACGGGCCAGTCTTGCCAGACTCTGGGGTTGTGCGCCCATCTCACTTAAGAGGCCAGGGGCCAGCGCTGTCCGGAGACACTTCCGGGTCACGTGGCCAGCGTGACATCGCTGCTCTGGCCAGAGCCAGAGCCAGAGCCGCACACGGAAACGCCGTTTACCTTCCCGCTGGTAAGCGGTCCCTATTTATCTACTTGCACCTAGAGGTGCTTTCGAACTGCTAGGTTGGCAGGCGCTGGGACCGAGCAGCGGGAGCGCACCCCGCCGCAGGGATTCGAACCGCCGACCTTTCGATCGGCAAGTCCTAGGCGCTGAGGCTTTAACCCACAGCGCCACCTGCGTCCCTGCTGGGCTGGGTAGAGAGGTTTAAATCCCAGCATTGTGTCTGCTTAATTTTCTTTGTTGTTGTTGTTCTCTTTGCCACCACTGCTATCAAAATCACTTGGGTTTGGGGTCGGGTGCAGGGCTAGAAAAATTGACTAGGAGGAGCAGTCGCCTTGGGGCAGAGTTTAGCTACCCCTGATTTATAGCATTTTTGCCCCTTTCTAGAAAAATAGGGACGCGGGTGGCGCTGTGGGTTAAACCACAGAGCCTAGGACATGCCGATCAGAAGGTTGGCGGTTCAAATCCCCGCAACAGGGTGAGCTCCCGTTGCTCGGTCCCTGCTCCTGCCAACCTAGCAGTTCAAAAGCACGTCAAAGTGCAAGTAGATAAATAGGTACCACTCCGGCGGGAAGGTAAATGGTGTTTCCTTGCGCTGCTCTGGTTCGCCAGAAGCAGCTTAGTCATACTGGTCACATGACCCGGAAGCTGTACTGGCTCCCTCAGCCAATAAAGCGAGATGAGTGCTGCAACTCCAGAGTCGATCACAACTGGACCTAATGGTCAGGGGTTCCTTTACCTTTACCTTTAGAGGCAAAAATGGCTTCCAGAGCAACTTAGATAAGAAATAAAGAAGCTTCCAGCACCAGGCTCACAATCTTGGGGCTCATCCACACTTCTGCTTCTCTGTGCTTTCTAGGCATGTATCCAAGCAGTTTTTATTTCTCCCTTCCTCCTTCCTGCAGAAAACCCACTCTTTAGCACTAAATGGAAGCGAACGACAATCCAGAGAAAACCCGGTTAATATTTGCTTTGGTTCAGCAGTAAACAGAGGGTTTTCCCCGGGGGAAAGCAGAAGTGTGGATGAGCCCCTAGAAGATACGACACAAAAGGAAAAGGGTTTGGAAGGGAGGAGGAAAAAGTAAACCCAGGCTCCGCTTATTTCTTACAAACTAATACTGTAATGCTCATTACAGTAAAGGTAAAAAGGTAAAGGATCCATGGATGGTCAAGTCCAGTCAAAGGCACTATGGGGTTGCGGCGCTCATTTCGCTTTCAGGCCGAGGGAGTCGGTGTTTGTCTGCAGACAGCTTTCCAGGTCACATGGCCAGCATGACGAAACCGCTTCTGGCACATCAGGACACTGTGACGGGAACCAGAGCACACGGAAATGCCGTTTACCTTCCCGCTGCAATGGTACCTATTCATCTACTTGCACTGGTGTGGCAGAGTGAGAGAAAAGGGCTCACAGCCAGAGCTGCTTCCAGATATGATAGAGGGTGCTTGGGTGTGGGTTCCTCTCCTTCTGGTAGCCTTGATGAAATGTAGATGTAGAACAGCAAGGGCTAAGCTGTCCATTATTCTAACACCTTAAGAAGTTACTCCATGGGTCAGAAACACCAGCATGGGAATGGCAATGGGAATCCTGAACCTGACTGTTCAGCCCTTTGACTTGTTTAGAGCGCTTTTCTTGTATCAGTTCCCCTTCCTGGCAGTAATAGATGCCCATTCAAAGTGGATGAAAATCACTCTGGCCAGGATAGCTATCTCTGGGCCAGCTGTCATGGACCTGCTCTGTTTCTTGTTTACCATCCAAGATAGGATCAACTGCCCCAGCTTAGCGTCGAGCTCTTTTCATAAAGCAAGCCAATCTGGCAGTTCCTCTAGGTCCAATTGCTTTTAAGATCCAAAATGTAATAAAACAGATTTATTTAAAAAGAAAGAGGCAGAGCAATCTTCGATACAAATTATATATTTCTAGTTAGTTATTTCATCTGTTCATGTTGTTGGTAGTAAAGCAGGGCAAAAACAAAACAAAACAAAACTCAACATTTATGATTCAGTTGCCAAAGATATGTTTTAAGGCCTGGGTTCACATTGCAGGTATTTGGGCTAGTGAAACCCATTGCCTTTTTTTAAAAAAGTTTTTTTTTTAATTAAAAGCTTTCAACATAAAATACAATAAAAGTCAAACTAGTCTAAAGACAGAGAATAATGGAAAACCAAAATAAGAGGAAAGAAAAATCAATAATAGAGAGACAGAAAAGAGAAAGACCCATTGTCCAAAAGCACACAGAAATTCAGAGAACAAAGCCTGGGGACTGAAAGTAACATAATCGTCCTAGAAAAACCCAACAGGAAGACAAAAATCTAGCAACTGCAATCTCACTTCATGTAGGAAAAGATCTTCAGGTCAGGGGAAAGCATGACCTCCGTTCCCCTGTGATATGGAGTAATTCTCAATCACAGCCGACTACAGACTGCATTTGAGAAACCCACCTTAGGTTCCTAGCATCTCATTTTTAAGATGCATGCTCCCATGTCCTTTGCAAATGAGAACTCCGAGGGGAGTCCAATTCACATTAAGCTTTCTAAGGCTTAGACCGCAGGAGACAGAGAATCCACTTTGCACCTAGGTGGAGAGTCTTGCACAGGGTGCTGAATTCAATGAAGATCCTGAAAGGTGCATGGATATAGAAATTAGCAGGTTGGATGACAGTCTTGATCCAGAGAGAGAGAGAGAGACCACTTTGAAGGGACCTGAAAGACTGCCATTATGTGGAACCAAAATGATTTCCCACTAACTCAAAATAAAAAGAAGGACAAAGGAGCATATACAAAACCACAGCCATCGCAAGCTTCTTTTTGTCCTTTTCAAATGAGACATGACACGGAGATGCATACAAGTAGCTGCACATGGGGCAAATATCTATGAGAAAGATTCTAATAAAAACACCTGTATGGAGAGGGGTTATTATTATTATTTATACCCCGCCCATCTGGCTGGGTTTCCCCAGCCACTCTGGGCGGCTTCCAACAAAACTTTAAAATACAATAACCTATTAAACATTAAAAGCTTCCCTAAACAGGGCTGCCTTTAGATGTCTTCTAAAAGTTTGGTAGTTACTTTTCTCTTTGACATCTGGTGGGAGGGCATTCCACAGGGTGGGTGTCACTACCAAGAAGGCCCTCTGCCTGGTTCCCTGTAACTTGGCTTCTCACAGCGAGGGAACTGCCAGAAGGCCCTCGGTGCTGGACCTCAGTGTCCGGGCAGAACGATGGAGGTGGAGACGCTCCTTCAGGTATACTGGACCGAGGCCGTTTAGGGCTTTAAAGGTCAGCACCAACACTTTGAATTGTGCTCGGAAACGTACTGGGAGCCAGTGTAGGTTTTTCAAGACTGGTGTTATATGGTCTCGGCGGCCACTCCCAGTCACCAGTCTAGCTGCTGCATTCTGGATTACCGTATTTTTCGTCCCATTGGACGCACCTAGTTTTTTGGGGGGGAAATAAAGGGGGAAAAATTTCCTTTATTTCCCCCCCAAAACCAGGTCAGGGAATCCAAACCAGGTCGGGGAACAGCGGGATGGCGGCGCTGTGCCTCCCTGCTGTCCCCCAAGCTTGTGGGGCTGCCCGATGTCTGCCCGAAGCGCAGGGCACTCTGCTTCAGCGCTCCTCGCGCTCTGTGCAGCAGGCTGCTATCCACAGTCTAGGGAGCCCTGAGGATGTCTACTTCAGGGCGCCCCACACGCCGGGCAGCAGGCTGCTATCCGCAGCCTAGGGAGCCCTGCGGGAACTCCTGCGGGCTCCCCAGACTTGCTGATAGCTTCCTGAAGCCTGGAGAGCGAGAGGGGTCGGTGCGCACCGACCCCTCTCGCTCTCCAAGCTTCAGCGAAAGCCTGTATTTGCCCCATAGAACGCACACAGACTTCCCCTTCATTTTTGGAGGGGAAAAAGTGCGTCCTATAGGGCAAAAATACGGTAGTTGTAGTTTCCGGGTCACCTTCAAAGGTAGCCCCACATAGAGCGCATTGCAGTAGTGCAAGCGAGAGATAACCAGAGCATGTACCACTCTGGCGAGACAGTCCTCAGGCTGGTAGGGTCTCAGCCTACGTACCAGATGGAGCTGATAAACAGCTGCCCTGGACACAGAATTGACCTGTGCCTCCAGGGACATCTGTGAGTCCAGAATGACACCCAGGCTGCACACAGTCCTTCAGGGACACAGTTACCCCATTCAGGACCAGGGAGTCCTCCACACCTGCCCGCTTCCTGTCCCCCCAAAACAATACTTCTGTCTTGTAATTGCAGGGTTATTCTCCAGTGCTACCACAACTACTTTTAACATCTACATTTAAACCCAGATCACTGTTCTATCAAGTTCTGGATAGTCTACATCAGGGATGTAGAACAGGATCCAACTGGCGGGCCAGATCCCGAACTTCCCCACTCCCTGCATGCCACCGAACAAGTGGGTTGTGCCACACACCTGCCTGTCACCTGATATTGGTGTGACATCAGTCAACCCATTTTCCCTTCACAATACACCTTGAGTTCAAGCCAGGCGGCAAAGGAAAAAAATGTTCCTTTGCAGGCATGGGTTGAATGAAAACTGTGCTTGTGAAGTTCCTGATTGGAAACTCCTGAGTGCAGGTCAGACATAGCAGGACTTGCTAACCACCTGGTCCGTGTTGCCTTCAAGCTCTGCTTTTGGCAGGAATGTGATCTGTCCGGAAGCCCAATTGTTCTAGTGATCTCTTTACCTGCTCGAGGTGGGGCAGGAGGGTGTGGCTTGGGGGAAACAGACCTGCAAGTGAAAATAGATCCCCTAACTCAGCCTATATAGGCTGTCTTTGTAAGGTCCACTTGGATTACCCATTGCAGAAAGAGCTTTTAACCTCTCAGCCTTGCTTGCTGGGCAAGGCCTGCTTGTTGTGTGGGCTCTGGGCATGCAGAGCACACTCTCCATCTTTCTCCCGCTCACTGGTTCCAAGGGTTTGGGCACATGCCTTGGAACCAAACTCCTGAGTAAGGTGCGATTGTACTTTAGTTGCTTGGATACCTTGATAACAACTGCCATTCATTTAAAAAAACCACTTAAAAACACCATGGCTCACAGGTATGAGTTCATGAAATGCATAATGAAGTTGGAAGCTGTTTACACTGCAATACTCCATGGGCCTATTTCAGTGATTTTCAAGACTGTGGCATTAGAAACTATGTATAGTTTTCCCTTACTCATGGTTGGGATTAAGGGGGGGGGGGGGAAACGTGTAATGAATGCTATTTGGCATCTGTCCTAACTGTTATTCTGACACTAACAAGGAAGAAAAACAGTAAATAACCATCCAAGAATACATGACACAAAAGGAACTTGATATACTTGTAGTACGGAGGAGTTTATTTGCCCGAGCTTTTGTGAGCTGTGAAAGCTGAGATTCGGACTTAATCCCCCAATTTCCTCATGTGAACAGCTTTCGAAAAACTCTTTGTTCAGGGTATTCTATACATCTTACAGTAGCTTTACGGCAAGGCTGACCTTCGGCCTTTCGAAGCACCGAGACAAAGTGGTTAAAGTGAAAGGAACCCGGCCAGGGCCACCCCAAGACGTTTCGTTGCTTGAAGTGAAGGGCAAGATGGGACTCCTCAGATCCACATACGGAAGCAGACCAGATCGTTGGATTCCATCACCTGAGGCAGGTGCCTCAGTCTGCCTCATGGACAGCACGGCCCTGTAGTCAACTCTCTGGCTCCTCTCATTTACTGTCTTCCCTGTTTTTCCAGGACGCCTGAAGGGACCTCTGCTGCTCATGAGGCCTGATAGTGAGAAGCAGTGAACACACCTAATTCTCTTCTGCATCTCCCTGTGCTTTTAAGTAGAATTGGGAGAAGGGAGCACCTAGTGTTTGAGGATTCCATTTCCAAGCTAAGAAACCCAGTATAACCTTCCATGGAATTCTGGGGTTCCCTAGAACATAAATTTTATAACCGCTTGGTCACTTGATCCATGAAGTCTATTCTAGCTTCCATTCAGTTCTTAAGAGAACAACGTTGATTCTGCAGAGACCTAGACATCAACTTTAATGTTACATATTAACTAAATATCCACAATATAGAACTGGGGGTTGGGGAAGGGGGAAGTAAAAGTTAAACACATCCCAGACCACGAAAAGGTAATCTGAGAAGAAAATCATGAGGTACTGATTTTTTTTTTAAAAGGCATATTATCTGCCGAATGGCTAATCTTTTTCTTTTCTAAAAGATAAGGAGGTTGGTTTCAGAGAAGATCTAGAGGGCTATTTAATGTTACACATTAACTGGAACTACAAATTGCTGGCCAGCAAGGACCTCTGGGAGAGGCCTGGCTCCAAGTTTAATGCTTGCTTAATTACTATTTTGAAACAAAAGAACAGTTAAAAGTTATATTAACCAGTGCTTCAAGATGCAGCACCCTGGCAACACCGCCACTCGGGGCTATTTTGCCAATTACACACCACCGTGTAAGCCAAAGGTGAGCTGCATGTAGACCTCCTAATTTTGTCATTGGGGCAAGATGTGGGGGGAGGTGGCAGAAAGAGAAGAGGCAGGGTGCCACTCTCACTTTTGGCTCGGATCCTGCCCATCACTGGCTCCAGCCCCAACAAATTCCCTCTGAGATAACACGAGAAGTCACATTCTACTGAGTTGGTCTACTGAGTTGGTCCATCTTGACTGGACCTGGGATTCCATGGAGGGGATCTCTCCCATACCTACCTGAAGATGCTGGCGATTGAACTTGGAACCTGCACGCAAAGCAGGTGTTCTGCTGCCAAACTGCAGCCCTTCCCTGTGGGATTTGAGAGAAGAAAGGTTTCCCAAGGCTGATATAGCCTGTATGCCAGTGTTTGCCAAAACTTGGGTCTCCAGTTGTTTTGGGGCTACAACTTCCATCATCCCTAGCTAGCAGGACCTGGTCAGGGATGATGGGAATTGTAGTCCAAAAACAGCTGGAGACCCTAGTTTGACCCAATTCACAGGCAGACTCGTATATTCCAAGTTGTCAAGCATATCAAGTACAGTATATATCACCAGGACTTCATGGAATCAATGCCCGTTCTTGTTGGTATGTGAATCCGAATTGGCATAATTCGCCATATTTAATGGTGACATAACCTAATCTAGTGGAAAATCACTATAAACTGCTTCACAATAGGATGCTATTGTCCAGCCAGTTAATCTTTGAAGGTACTTCCTAGACTTCTTATCTAATTAAAGATTTGTGTAAACCCCATTGTTCTACAAATACTTAGAATATATAACTGCAAACATTTTGGTCACTAATCTAGCATTGTAAACAGTTACATTGCTTTAGTGTTTGTCGTTCTGGGTTTGAGGGTTTTTTTGCCTCTCAAATTGTTGTCATGAAGGTCATGTTTATTGTATTTATATTGTGTATGGATATAATTTTATTTATGCTTATTGTGCATGACCCTAGAATCCTTGGATGAAGGGCAGGCAGATCAAAGGAAATTAATAATAAATAAGAGTTTCATTTCTTTAAACATAACATTGAAGTTTTGAAGACTCATTTCACCTCAAACAAATAATTGGCTTCTCTGAAGCTCTGCATGCTGTGGTTGAAACCTATCATCATTCTATTCTGCAGGACCCAAAAGCCCAGTTGGCAGATCAACCTCTGGTTTGGGTATGGATTTCCTGTTTTAGTGCTTTGTAATTAATATGCCATAATCTGGGTGCAATTTGCCCTTTGAAAACATAAATCAGAATTATTTGTCAACTCTGTGCAAAGAAAAGGTGAATTCTGTGACCTGTATAAATCAGGAAAATTTGCATAGTTTCTCTTCCATTGCACTACTGTGCACAGTTGTGGTATTTTGCATAATTCATTTTGCTTCTGATAGTCTTTGGGGAAGCGCATAGAGCTACACTGGGGCACTGATGCCTCACCCTCTTCCACTGGAAATATTATTCCTCAACCCCTCTGGCTGCTGAGTATTATATGACTCTATGGTTAGACCACTCTTGGAATGCTATGTACAGTTCTAGCCATGCCATCTTAACCCCATTAGCTAAAGTGGTACCTCAGGTTAAGAACAGTTTCAGGTTAAGAATGGACCTCCGAAATGAATTAAGTTCTTAACCTGAGGTACCACTGTACTAGAAATGGTGCAGAAAAAAAGGTGCAGGGATCCGAAACACCTTTCTTGTGATAAAAAAAATTACTATAATTTAAATAGAAATACAATACATCCAGTATGGTGTAGTGGTTAAGAGCGGTAGACTCGTAATCTGGGGAACCGGGTTCGCGTCCCCGCTCCTCCACATGCAGCTGCTGGGTGACCTTGGGCCAGTCACACTTCTCTGAAGTCTCTCAGCCCCACTCACCTCACAGAGTGTTTGTTGTGGGGGAGGAAGGGAAAGGAGAATGTTAGCCGCTTTGAGATAAAGCGGGATATCAAATCCAGACTCTTCTTCTTCTTCTTCTCTATAGTGGGGAAAACTGTGATCAAATGAATTGCGTTCGGGATCCCTGTTCCACATACTTCCAGTTCTTCACCTTTAAACTAGGCAGCTCTTCAAGTAAAGGACACCTTTAAACAGAAGAATGTTGAGATTCCTGCATTGCAGGGGGTTGCACTACATGACCCTTCCAACTCTACAATTCAACGGTTCTATTCTCTGATTCTATGAAAATATCCTGGGAAACTTAATCATTCCCAATTTGATGTAAACTCCTTAAGCGGTTGGGATGTTGGGCAGAAAGAGGGTCTGCAGTCTGACTGGACCAGTTGATAAAAGGTAAAGGTAAAGGTACCCCTGCCCGTACGGGCCAGTCTTGACAGACTCTGGGGTTGTGCGCCCATCTCACTTAAGAGGCCAGGGGCCAGCGCTGTCCGGAGACACTTCCGGGTCACGTGGCCAGCGTGACATCGCTGCTCTGGCGAGCCAGAGCCGCACACGGAAACGCCGTTTACCTTCCCGCTGGTAAGCGGTCCCTATTTATCCACTTGCACCCGGAGGTGCTTTCGAACTGCTAGGTTGGCAGGCGCTGGGACCGAGCAGCGGGAGCGCACCCCGCCGCAGGGATTCGAACCGCCGACCTTTCGATCGGCAAGTCCTAGGCGCTGAGGCTTTAACCCACAGCGCCGGGCAGAAAACACTCCAAGGAAAGAGGGAGTTATTCAGATTTGGTGCAAGCCTTAGGACTGTGGCTTGGAGCAGCAGACGAAATCCAGGACTCTGTTCAGGGGTCTCACAGGAAAGGAAGAAGAGCGCTCTGAACACCTCCAAAGGATCTTTGACATCAGGAATGCTGTCTCTATTGTCTTATTGGCACCTACTGAAGATCTTCCTTTTTATTTTATTTTTGGGTAACTTTTATTGGGTTTTATGAACAAGGATTGTAGGAATAATGCAGGATACAAATAAATAGACCAAGTATACTCATGTCATTTGTATATCACAAAAACAGCACAATAAATTTGCGGTAATATATACAGCATATGGCTCATTATTAATGGTCCATGTATAAGTTCTTGGTTTGTGAGTTGATTTAAACGAAAACAAAGGGGAAACAGGATAGAACAGGGTTAACAGATAACATTCAACATCGCGTAGCTAAACGTTCAATCAGGAACCCTTGTGGTTGTCCTTAGATTAAGTATGAGTAATAAGTCATCTTTCCTCTTATGTTACCAATGAAACAATATCAAGTGTTGCTATACTGATGAATGTGGGAGGGGGTTCAAAGTGAAGATAATAATTTATGTTTAGATTTAGATCAATCAGATTGAGACAAATGCTGATGGAAGGGATTGTTCATTTTCTGGAATACTGTTATGAAATTAAACCACACTGGGGGAAAACAATCTATCCACATGCCAACCATAGTTTATTTCTTTATCTCCAAAAGGAGGGCTCTTTCCCAAACTGTTTTGTACCAATTGTCTATCGTTGTGCCAGAAAGAACCTTCCAGTGTCTGGTTATGCTGTGTCTCGCTGCTTGTGATAAAGAGCTTATTAATTCTTTATTGTGTAAATCCAGATTGTTGTCTTGAAATATTTGATAAAGCTAATTCAGGTTTGACTTCCAACTATTTCTGTCAATGTTTTCACAGTGCAATTGCTTCAAGATATTTTATGGGAAGTGATTCATAAACGGAAGAAATTAACAAAATAGATAATGAATAAAACTTGTGGGATTAACATGAAATGCACTCCCCCCTCCCCCCTCGGTGATGTTGGGGGTGAAAAATACCGTATTTTTTGCTCTATAAGACTCACTTTTTCCCTCCTAAAAAGTAAGGGGAAATGTGTGTGCGTCTTATGGAGCGAATGCAGGCTGCGTAGCTATCCCAGAAGCCAGAACAGCAAGAGGGATTGCTGCTTTCACTGCGCAGCGATCCCTCTTGCTGTTCTGGCTTCTGAGATTCAGAATATATTTTTTTTTCTTATTTTCCTCCTCCAAAAACTAGGGGCGTCTTGTGGTCTGGTGTGTCTTATAGAGCGAAAAATATGGTATTCCCCAGGTGTCTGCCACATTCCAGAAATGAGCTCCTATTGAAGAAACATCAGTCTTCCATCCTGAGTCATTGACTCACAACTCTTCCAACAAAAGATATGGCTGGCACAGCCTAGAAGCATTGCTAACAACACCAAGATACCAGATGACTGGCGATATCTTAATATAAAATTAATATAGAACAACAATATAGAGCAGACTTTGGAAGTTGTGTGGACTTCCAAATTAGCCTTTAAAGAAGCACCTGAAATGAAATGGAAGCTTGCTACAAAGCTGTTCATGCAAGCAGGTTACCTAGGAGAGACTGGAATGGAATATGGTTTTCATGCTGGAATGTGGGTATGGATATGGAAGTCACTGATCAGGCAAGTAACATTTTGCAGCTTTGATTTGTTTGAATAGCACTAGGCAATTTGAGGGGAACTGCTGTGTCTGTTGGCGCTGCAATAAAACTTGCCACCAAAAGACGACTGAAGTCAAAGCAGAAATTTGCAAGTGCCAAAAATTTTTTTAAAATCAATTCTTCCTTTTCAGGAAATAGATTGTGTGGTAAATCTTGTGGGAATGCAGAGCAGTCCTACAGTACACAGCATAATGCATGGATCTGGGAAACTAGCAGCTAAAGTGATTTAGATAGTATAACATGTATAAGAATATTTTACAGTATTTTTCCTTGTATAAGACGATATCTTTTCCTTAGAAATAATAGGCAAAAACTGTGGGTCGTCTTATACACAGATAGTGAGGGGGGACGGGTGATTTGTGGCAGCAGCTAGCAGGAGATTGGCAGCGGCAACTGGGTGTGTGATTGGTTGCTGCGCCTAGGCCTGATGACGATTGGCTGCTGCAGCAGCAATTGGGCGGGCTATTTACGGCAGCGGCAAGGCGTGCATGCAATCGGCTGTGGTTGTGTCGAGTGTGCAGGTGGGCTTTTGGTGGTGAGCATGCAGATGATTGGTGGCCGCAGCAATGCGTGCAATTTGCATTGGCGGGCAGGGTGGAGAGTGATTGGTGGTGATGGCCCCACCCCAAAAGAAGCTCAACAACTCTGGGCAATCTCTCCCCCCCCCCCATTTTTTTGTTGCGGTCCAAAAAAATAGGGGTCGTCTTATACATGGGGGCGTGTTATACACAGAAAAATACAGTACTTCCATCATTAAAAGTCAACATGCAGACGTGTCTTGAGGGAAAGGTAGACAAAGATGGAGAGTATTGATAGCCTCAGATAAAGACTGGTGAGCAAGCACCAGAGAGAAAATGGGGGAAAGTTAGGCATACAAATTGGCCCTGTCTGCTGTAACATGATATCTGGGAAGCGGATATTGTGAATTGTTTCATAATAGAACTGGGCTTTGTAATGACTGCCATCATGGCCAACAAGGGAAATCTGCAGGTGGAAACTTTTGAGATACCTTCCAAAGATCTACGGGGGTGGAGGGGGAAGAGGAAGAAACTCTTAAGTGTTGAAAGAGGGGATCTGAAAGGGGAGCATTGTTCTAGCACCCAGAGCTGAAAACATTACTATAAAATGTTTTGGACATTCTCCAGCAGCCCATTGGAATACGGTAAAGATCTGTTCAGACATACAGAAGCCACAGGGAGTTATAGCCCTTCCAACAATACAATCCTAACCATGTCTATACTCAGATGTAAATCCTATTGAATGCAACTGGATTTACTCCTAAGGTAGGTGGAGTGGGGACGTGGATGGCACTGTCGGTTAAACCACAGAGCCTAGGGCTTGCTGATCAGAAGGTCGGCAGTTTGAATCCCCATGGCGGGGTGAGCTCCCGTTGCTTGGTCCCTGCTCCTGCCAACCTAGCAGTTCAAAAGCACGTCAAAGTGCAAGTAGATAAATAGGTACCGCTCTGGAGGGAAGGTAAATGGCATTTCCGTGCACTGCTCTGGTTCGCCAGAAGCAGCTTAGTCATGCTGGCCTCATGACCCAGAAGCTGTACGCCGGCTCCCTCGGCCAGTAAAGCGAGACGAGCGCCGCAACCCCAGAGTCGGCCACAACTGGACCTAATGGTCAGGGGTCCCTTTACCTTTAGTGGAGTTAGGATTGCTGCCATGGCCTTGTGCATAGCACTGTTATAGAGTTTCATATCTTTCAAATGAGAGAGCACTGGAAACTCAATCGTCTTTGTAATATTTTCTTCACTGACAATGTTCAAATAGAGCACAGTGGAAGCTACCAGATTCCTATAAGCAGACAACAAATCTGCTGTTCTCCCATCAGATTTCTAAAGAGAGTCCCTGTACTACAAAGTGGTTCAGTTTCACCAAATGGCAGCTTTTTCTCTCACACGCTTCCCAGTCTGAACTAACCCATTTGCTCCAGATGTTTTCTGATCATACTCCTTGAACTCTCATGAGATGTCTTGTTTTGAAGAGAAATGGTATAAAAAACAGCTTACCAATTATTATTAAAAAAAAGCTTTAAATGTCATATTATACCTAAACTCCACAAAGGGCTTGATGATCAATAACTGTTTTGAAGATTACACAGCCATCAAGGCATAGTAAGGTTTTCATCATTCCTGACCTCTTCAGGCAAAACTAAACATTTGTTTTGTTGCTGTAAGCCCTTGTGAACCCCCCTGAGTATAATTTATATCCAAGGAGGGAGTATAAGCTCTAGGAAATAAATAAAACTTAATATATGGATCCACCCGCCATAATCAAAGACATCCCCAACTCAAAACAGCATCAGACATTGCAATTTGACGAACAACTTGTTGGTAGAATCCCTTTGAACTCAGTAAGAATGCAAAACGAGATCTCCCACATAGGTATGTATTCCCCACAATTTTACTCAAGGTCCCATCCAAAATGCTTAGGCCTGAAAGGCTACCAAAGATGCAAGTTTGATGCTGGAAAATCTTTGATCAGGTCTCCTGACTTTTTTTTTTTTAAAAAAAAAGAATTTGAATTGAGGCTGAAAGACCCCCCCCATCCCGTGTAATTAGGAAAAATGGCATGGAAGGGCATTAACTATTCCTCTGTGTCATATTCCCAATTTTTGGAAATAGTTTCCCTGAATGTGGGGTACAAAAATATAATCAGAATTGTATTTGCAGATGTAGGTTGCAAATGGAAACTTCATTCTTTAAAACCTTCCTCTCCTTGGCCACCACCAAGACTAAACGAGGGGTTAATACAAATTTCACAATTAAATCTCTCTCACACTATGCAACTTTACAATGAAGTAGGCCAGCACCAGCACTGAAATAGGAAGGACTGCCTCTTTCTACTGAGATAATGGGCTGTATGTCCACTCTAAACCTTCCATTGCATACAGCCCAATTCTATGCACGTTTACTCAGAAATCCCATAAATGGATTCAAAATGGCTGGCTTTTGAGTTAGTGTGCAGCCTTGCAGTGTTTTATTACACAAATGATCATAATGATTGTTATTATTCTAGCTACAAAAAGGCAGGCCCAATACATTTTGCTACCTGAGGCAAAACAGCTACCCTCCTTCTCCAAGCCAAGGTGCAAAGGTGCACAGTACAACCCGAGGTCTGCCAAGTTCATTTTGGCACCTTAACTTAAAGGAAACAAAATTCCCCGCAGGTTCCTCTCCTCCTCCCTGGGAGCAAAACTCCAGAAACAATAAGTGAACTAGGCAACCATTTGCTTCCTCTTCTTGCCCTCCCCCCCACCCCCAAAGCAGTCGCCTCAAGATCTCTCCTCCTCGCTCTGCCTAACAGTAGGGCCGGCCCCAAACGCATCCTCGCCAGGCCCCTTTTCGCTCTTGTTTTTATTGCCAGGCTTCCGCACCTCGGGGCTTCCGAGGGAAGCAGCAGACACACTGCCTGCCCTTCTCCCTGCCTGCTGCGGAACAGCTCGGCCTCTCGGACCAAAGCAGGAACACGGAAGCCGCCTAAGCCGCGAGCAGCATCTGCTGCAACCCCTGGCAGGCGCTCCGAAGCCAATGCGCCGGCTGCTGCTGCTGCTGCTGCTGCCCGCCGTTTCCTTGGAGGGAGATGGAGCGCGCACCCAGCGACCCCTCTCCTCCTCCTCCTCGCCGCCTGCCAGCTGGGCTGGCGGCTGGGAGGGAGCGGGGGAGGGGCCGGGGCGGGTGTGGGGAGGGGAGGGGAGGGGGGCAGGGTTGCCTGCTGCAGTCACTCTGCTGCCACATGCCCCAGTCCCGGGAGGGAGAGGGAAAAAGAAGGCGCTGCTCCGGCGGAGGGATACAGCGCGCCGTATAAAAACCGCGCCGCGCAGCCTCACACCTACAGCATTTTTGGCGAAGCGAGGAGGCAGCGAGAGCTGAGAGCAGCCGCCCGCCTTCGGCACCTTCGCCCGTGCACAGACAAGCGCCATCACCAGCCGCAATGGTAGGTAGCTTTGGACCTGCGAAGAGAGGCGCTGATCTAGGCAATCGATAACTTTCCAGGTTGCTTTGGAGCTGGCCTGGAGCACGCGCGGGCTGGCCTCGTTTCGCAGTTTTGCAAAAATGGACGAAGAGCATCTGGATCGGCTTGGGCGCGATGGAGCTGGCCGGCTTGCTTTTTCTTTCTTTCTTCCTTTCCCCCTTTTACTTTCTCGGAAGTTGGTGTTGCGGCGGGATCCTCTTGGCTGCTGCTGGCGGGAGCCTAACCGGAGCCCGGCTTCTTCTCACCCTGCCGCTCCCGTGCATTGGCTAGCTTCGGCGGCTGCGCCGGGGACTCGGTCAGGCCCGCGTCCCGGAGCTCGGCTGGCGAGCTTGTGTGACTGATCTTCGCGTTGGAGAAGGGGGGGCGGGCGGGCGGGCTGCGGCGCAGCTGGATCGCCGACCCTCTTTGGGCACAGCTGGCCAGGATCGGTGGTCTCTCTCGCCTGCCTTCCCCCACCCCATTCACGGCTGCCTGCGCTGCGGGGTCTTCTCGGATGTCCTATGGGGGGTGGGGGGTGGAGAGGGAGCCCTGACTTGCGCTTTCGCTCCCGACCCTTGATCCTTCTTGCCCAACCCAAATCTTCACCCTCCAACTCAGCCACCCACGCGCCCTCTTCCCAGCTCCGGGGCTCGTTGCAGTTCTCGCTTGCTCTCCGCAGCAAAAGGAAGGGAGGGAAATAAAAACCCGGGGCTGCGGCCGGTTCCTGTCTTTCAGAGAAGCCGCTTGCCCGGAACTGGCGCGCTCTGCTTTGTCCCGATGCATGATGAATGCAAGCCGGGTTGCTCGCAGTTCGCGCCTCCGGAGGCTGGGTGGGGATGCTGGAGAGGCCACCGATCGCGCGGTTTGGAAAGGCTCGGAGAAGCAGCCGGGGCAGGGACGCTGCTGCCTGCAAAGCGAGACCGGCTTGGCTTCGTTTATTTTCTTTCTGCTTTGCATGCGCTCCGGGGCAGATGGCGGAGCGGGCGCGGGAGGCGCGCCCTGCTGCCGTTGCCCCCGCCGACACCCCACTCCATGAGTGAGGGAGTATTTGCGCCCGCGCCTTGCCCGTGGGCAGAGGGTTCCCACGGTGGGGCCTCCGCCTCTCCCGAGGATGGAGGCGGTTGCCTGCGCCTTGCCTGGGCCGCGAGTCTCTCTTCCACCCCCAGCCCCAGCCTCCATCCCCGCACGGGAAAAGGGGTGTTTATGTTTATAGCTTGCTTGTAGTTAGTTGGATGGGTCCCAGAAGAGTCGATTCAGGGCTCCTTCTTTGCAGCTGAGCATGGATCGAGGAGCTGAGCTGAGAAGGGGTCGAAGCTGTCATCCGCGTGGAAAATCGCAAGGGGGAGAGTGGGGAATACAGATTCCGGCGCGGTCTGACTTCCTGGGGACACAAGACCACTTGCTGCAGACCAGGGACACCAAAACACTTGCCTTAGAAAAAGAAAAGGCGCCCCTCGGTTGGACTCTGCAGCCCCTCTAGCGCGCCCTCTCTCCCGGTTCTTTTTCTGCCTGTGCTAATGAGTGAAATGACGACTTTTTATTTTCCCTCCCAGGGTATATGCCAAGTGCATTAGGCAAGGGTGTGATCTTCAGTGCATGGCATAGCTGTGGCTGCAGATGGGGGCAAGGCTCCCTACCTTAACACAAATATAAAAATCCGAAGATTTCGGAATATATGAGGCTATTGCAGACAGAGATCACCCCTTTCCCCTTGGTGGGTGGGGGGAATTGGAAAAATTTCCAGCTTGCTAGAAGGAGATGGCAGTTCAGAAGGAAGATGGAAACAATCCTGGTTCCTCCACCAGCTGCACTGCGCAGGGGGGAACATCTGCAGTTATTGCACTGTTTCTCCTTCTCCCCCACCCCTTTCCCCAAGCCCCTCAAACGCAGCAGTGCTTAAAGAGCCTTGGATGATGGCAGCATTACATCATTTCTCCACCTCTTCTTCCTCTCCGGTCTCCACCCTGACCCCAAGAGGCAGCAAGAGTAGCGGGTGAAAAGCTGGGGTGGTTTTAATAGGGACTCTATTAATCAGTTTCCTGTAAGCCTCAAGGAAGACACTGAAATTCAGTTGCTACCTCAGGAGGATTCGGATAAGGTTTAGGTGGGCGTGAGAAAGAAGGGGCATGATCTGCGTACAGGAAAGTGTGTTAGAAGCAAAATTGGCAAGATGGGGGTGCCACGAAAAGGATGGGTCACCGATGGACTCCTGTTAGTGTCAAACAAACAGATTTATTGCTTGTGCAGTAGCTGTTTAAGAGGAAGCCTTTATTCCTCTTTTGCACCATGGAAGCGGACTACTTTCTTTGCCATTTTTTGTTTTGTTTTTCTGTGCAACTTGATTTAACCTCATCCAATTCTGACATGAGGGTCCCCGGTCCCCCCCAAGAGCATTTATTAGGTTGTGACCTTTTCATTCAGTCTTTGGCCCTCTCTTTCTTTCTTTCCACGGCAAGACACCAGATATTTGCTGCAATATTGTGACGTCTTGGGGTGTGTGTGTGCTCTGGGTGGAAATCTCTGCTTTGGTTTCCTGGAGCGGAGAGGATAAGATTTTGCATGGCCAGATATGAATATGGGCCACACATGGTGGATCTCCTGCTCCCCCTTCATCCTGTTTAGGAAGGGTGACATCACCAGAACCGACAGCCCCCCCCCCTTTTCCTCTTTAATTACTTGGATGGGTGGGGTGGCTGCTTCTAGACAATATTGGCTATCTGGCCATAGCCACGGCACTCTGTGTTTTGTGCCTGCCAAAAAAGGTTGGCAAACTGGGATGCTGCATAATGTAGCAACTTGCAAGTACAAAACCTAGATTATTATCCTTTACATGTCAGGCAGTGTTTCCTACACTCTTGCTTCTGTTGATTTGCATCATTTCCCCCCACTATTAGGTGTGGCCCTGTTTCCTGTTCTGCATTGCTCTGATATGTTATGTAAATCACTATGTCAACTTGCCTCACTGGAGGGAAATCCAGTGCTGGAGTTCTGGGTGGAGATAGGACAGGGTTTCACTTTTAGGTGCCAGCAACAAATGCTGTGAGTTTTTTGTTTCTTGGTTATTTTTTTTAAAGAAAGAATAGAAAAGCATGCTTTGGGATTACCTTAATTCAATGGCAAGCCACTGCATTGGCAAATCGGTGGTTGCCAACAAAGGCTTCCAAACCGCAGCTGTGTTTTTGACGCATATCTTCAAAGCCCACCCGCAGCAGCCATTTAGCTGTGTCTGTCTGAACTGTCTTGGTGGGGTTTGACCCTGGCAAGACACCTATGTGAGGTGGAGGAAGCGGTTTCAAGACTACAGGAAGGCAAATTTATTTCTTGGGGGCCCAAGTTAAGCTTTTCTTTCCCTCTTTTGCCAGAGTTCAGTACATAATTTGCACGTCCCATTGAAATTGACAGAGACTTCGTAGTTATTCTAAATGCTGCTTGGCTTGTGCTCTGTACTCTTCAGCACACTGACCTGCTAAAACGCAATCCTGTGTTTGTCTTAAGTAGTGATATCTGAGTATGCAGCTGCCTTAAAATTAAGACTTTATGCAAAAACGGAAAACAAGCTTTTAAATTAGTCCTGAATATGTCTGACTGTGGTCAGTTTTTGGAAGGAGCACCTGAAGAATTAAACATTGCTAGATGGCCCACATCATGCATTGCATCATGCTAAGACTAGCGGCCTCTTGGCTGTAATGAAACCATGATACGAAATTAATCTGGGTAGGATCTGTTCCTTGATCACTGATGTAGCAGGTTCTTGCTTCCCTGTCTTGGCAAGCTACCATTCTGGCTGGGCACCCTGTGCACACTCCTGCTGTGCTGCCTCAATCCTGTTTGTTCTCCCTTTAGCAGACAGAGCGATGATTTGTTGCCAATCACTTCTGGATGTGCCAAACGTTAACATAACATTATGCCATCTTGCCTCTGAATTGCAATTGCATCTTGTGGTTTTGACTGACATAGCTACAGGTAAAAACAATGTTCTGAAATACTTTTCTATTCTTTACGTAGGCCGATCAGCTGACCGAAGAACAGATTGCTGGTAAGTATCCTAAATGGAGGGAGATGGTTTCTGTTGGCCTAGCAACCTATTCTGAATACAAAAATATTGCAGAACATTCTTGGTGGCTGCTATCGCTTGGCTGTTTCTCAGGATGGTACATTCCTATCTGAGTAGGTTGGTTTTTTGTTTTTTGTTTTTTTAAAAAATGGGCAGGAAAATGTTCCCCACTTTGTACTATGTTTCTTGAACATAATATATCTCTTTATTACTGTTGTCATTTAAACATACTGGTTGATCATGCATCCCTTGTCCTCTTCTTGTGCATGATACAATTATATCTGGATCAAGAAAAATGGTTGCAGCCAATGTTAGTTCTACACAAGAGTAAACCCTTTGATGTGAATAACTTTGGTCCATTAGTGTCAGCGGGTTTACTCTGAGTAGAATTTACTTGGATACAACCCAAGGAGAGAAATAGATGGATTTGTTTGACTCTGTAAATGTGCAGTAACGAAAATAACAAAATAATCACTTACTTGAAGATAAAATGCCCAGGAGCTGGCAGTTACTCTTGCCAGTTGGTAGTCATGAAATAGGTACTAATTCGAAAGTTTAGATAGGTAGAAGCTACACAAAGCAAGCACAAAATCACTCAAAGTGCATAAGGATCACTCAGTGGAGTACAGGAGACTGGCTTTCCCCAGATCTAATTTGCCAGTTCTTGAGCCCAATTGGCAACTCACAATAATAAATACAGCACATGATGTTGGCTGCATTTGGGCAATCCTCAGACCATGGACTGGAGAACTGCAAATTCCCTTCTCCTCCCACATGGAACTTAATTCCAGGCTTAATTAAACCATAGTTTCTGCTCCGTTTGTGCAGGACTAGGACTTGTGGGCAATTGCACTGACTACAGCGGCCTCAGTCAACCTGCCACCCTCCCGACATTTCAGACTACAACTCCCATCAGCCCCAACCAGCATAGCTGTTGGTTGGCAGAGGCTGAACTAGACCAAGTGTGGGCTGTCTTCTTCTTTTCCTCCCCTCTAATCCATTTTCCATCCCTATGCATTTTATTATTGTCAGCCCCACAAGCTGATGTAGCATGGTGGCTAGAAGACTGAGCTATGATATGAATTTGGATGTCTTTGGTTCAGTCCTCACCTCTGCCATGACTTGATTTGAAACATTGTTGGATGACGACGCTGACGCTGTTAGGCTGAGATTGCTAGAACCTCTATGCATATTCAGAATCTTTTAAACAGTTATATAGGAAACTGTTTAATATAAAATCAGACAATTAGTCACTTTAGCCTAGTGCTCTGAACAGTAGTGGCTCTCTTTCAGATTCGGGGATTGGCGTCTTTCTCAGCCCTGCTTTGAGATTCCAAGGATCTAGAGTGGATCCTTTTTGTATGCAGAGCATGTGCTCTGCCAATGGGCTTTGGCACTTCTCTAAAAGACCTGATGATGAACTGTTACTAAAGAACATAAGCACCTTGCTGGACCAAGTCGAGAGTCCATCCTGTCCAGAACTTTTTGCAAGAACCCCAGCAACAAAAATTGGCCAGTGGTTCACTAGTAGACCACCATATAACGTCTGCTCACCCCTGGACTAAAACATGGTAGTTCATGCGGTCGGAACCCAAGCATTGTTGGTTTGATGATGTGTGTTTTGTGAGACAGATGCTTATTAACATATACTTAATAGTTCCTCCAGCTTGGTACAATTTGCTCCAAGTAATGTAGTATAGTGGCTGAACTCAGAAGCCTGCTATGAGTCTACTTGGGTATACCTCTCCGGCCCTGCTGCCCAATCCCTTGCCCTGCATCGTACAGAGATTAGAAACCCATTTTGCTGGGTTGTTCTAAGGATTGCGTTGTACTGAGTACTATGAAAACATTCTTAAAATGTTAAGTATTGTTGTTTAATATCAGTGGTGCAAAGGCCTTTACATAATCATGTCTACCATATCTTGAGTGCAACAGCTGGTCTTAATCAAAGACGTTAGTTTTTTAAAAAAGAAAGAAAAATGATTTTTGTTTTGTTTGAAGACTTAAGAGCTCAGTGTTAATTGACAGCTTGTCTCACCATAAAGACAATTCCTGTTCATCAGTTACAGAAAACTGGACTTACTGACTTGAACATTTTGGTTTGGGATGTGAGAGACTTTTTGGGTTCAAATCTCCATTTGGCCATGATTGCTTATAAGGTTCTCCGCTGTCTTTCAACCTGACAGGGTTTGAGGTGGGTGTTGTGAAATTACTTTTAACGCACACTCTCTGTGCTGCATTGTATGCTGAAGAATTATGCTGGCTGGTTAAAGAAATAAATTGTGGTTAATGTGCTGCAGTTCGTAACAATGGGGAGCTTGTATTATTTGAACAACTGACATGAACTAGGGGAAGAAAAAAAGATGTTAACCCGAGAGACATTGACTCTGAACAGAGGTTGCTAATGGTTACAGAAGGAGTTTGGCATAACCGTGCCCTGGTTACCACATAACACTAGGCTATGGTTTGTAGTCAGTTTGAATGTGTGAGCCCAGCCATGCAGACTAACCACGATCTGCTTTCAGCCAACAAATGACAGTGGTTTGTTGTTGTCTTACAAACTATAGCTTGTTTTTAAGTTTTGGTTTGGACCCAGCAGCTTTGTTTGACCCTGTTTTTTGGCTGCCCCACCTCAGATCCTTACCAACCTACAAAGGGATGAGACATGAGCTGCTGAGAAACAAACCAAACCTTAGAGAAACAAGACAAGGTTTGTTTGGTCATCTATGAAGCCACTTCAGTTGAATAAACTTTGATTAAAACAAACCACGGGTTAGTGTTATGTGCAAACACTGCCATTGGAAATTTACTCTTCTGCCTAGCAGTCTGTAATGCCATAACTGTTTTTTTCACACCTGTATCCCACCTTCCCCAAGTTACTCAGAACATGGGAGTTAGTTGCACAGCACCCATATAACATAGGTCAGGCTGAGAGAGGGAGATTGGTCCAAGTAAGCTTCATGGCTGAGTGGGGTTTTTGAAACCCCAGTTTGGTGCCCTCCTTTTTTTGGACTACCATCATCATTGGCCATGCTGTCTGATTGGAATTGTATTGCAAAACCTCTGGAGGCTGCCATGTTGGGACAGGCTACAACCCACGTTGGCTCTCATTTACTCCCAGCAACAAACAGCGTCCCTAGGACAAGCAAATTGATACTTCCAAGTAAGGTATTAAAACAGTTTTATGCAGTGTTGGTGTCCAGTATGTAGGTCTGTATATTCTCAATCAGATTTGCATATGTAAATTATCAACAAGGTGGAACGTGGTCTTAATTTGTCTGTGGGGATCATTGCTTGAACCAAACAGTTTACAGCTGATAATGCCCTTCATGTCAGTCATGGTGCTAAATTGCGACGGGTCTTTTTTCTCTCCTCCAGAGTTCAAGGAAGCCTTCTCTCTATTTGACAAAGATGGTGATGGCACCATCACAACAAAAGAACTTGGGACAGTCATGAGGTCGCTGGGTCAAAACCCAACAGAAGCAGAGCTACAAGACATGATCAATGAGGTAGATGCTGATGGTAAGCATTTTGAAGAGGTGAACTTCTTACCATTGCTGCATGAACATAGCGCCTCAATTTTGAAAATGCTTAGTTGTAGAAATCCTATGAAACACTGGCTTTCTTGTTCAAAATGCTTTTAAGCTCCTGATAAGTACAGCCATGACTTAATAAATGGTTATCCGTACATAAATCATGGTGGCATTTTAGGTGAACAGGTATATGTATATATATATGTCCACTGGGAATTTCTCTCTTTTTAGGTTGGCTCAAAGTAAAATATAGTGGTACCATTACTTTTCTTGATACTGTCCAGATCAGGTGACATATTAGTACTCCTCTATTCATCTTTGGTCAGACCTCATCCAGAATTCTGCGTCTAGTTCTTGGTCCTGCAGTTTAAGAAGGATATATATTAAATATAATTTACCTGGAGGAGAGTGACAAAGTTGGTGAGTTTCCTGGAGAGGAAGTTTTGGTTGGCTACTGTGAGATTAGGATGCTGAACTAAATGGGCCATTGGCCTGATCCATCAGGATAAGAAGTTCTGTGAGGAAAGGTGGAATGAGTTGAATTTGTGAGGAAAGGTGGAATGAGTTGAATTTGTTTAGTCCAAAGCAGGGGGTGGTGGTTAACCTGTGCTTCTCCATATGTTGCTTGACTCCAGTTGCCAGGGATGATCGGAGTTGCAGTCCAGCCAAAATTGGGAGGGCCAAAGGTCTAGAGCAGGCACGTCCCTGGCTGGTTTTCTCCGGCCTCTATGGCAGTTTATTTATTTATTTATTATTATAAAAAGAAGCTCAACAACTTTGGGTAAATTTGTAAAAAAAGCTCAACAACTTTGGCTCTCACACATGTTCACTTCATCAAATCTGACCCTCTTTTGAAAAAAGTTTGGGCACCCCTCATCTAGAGTAAAGGAAGAAATGAATGATGAAACAAATTTGTTTCTTGCTGCTCCAGAGGGTTGGAACTGAACCTGTGAATTCAGATGGCAAGAATAACTTCCCAATGTTATTATTTAATTTCTATACCACTTAATATATTAAGAATATCTCTTAAGTGGTGTACAAAAAACTGAAGCAATAACAGAAAATTTAAAACAAACTATTACAAAAACATGCAGTTTCATATAAAATGTTACATTAATATAAAGTTACTAATATATATAAATCAACTCATTCTCCTTCTGACATACCTTTCCCTCTCAGCCTTCGAATTCTCACCCAAGGCCCAAACAAACTCTCAGCTCACCCACAAAAGTCTCACAATGAGAAGAGTTCCTAGAAACAGCAGGCATCATCCTGGGCTCTCACTCTAGATTTGCATTTTATGGGCAGGCCCAAGGTGGATGGTACTTCCTCAGGCTGCCCACAGCTATGTCCCATTCAGCTTCACTCTTCACGCTCAGTTCAGGTGCAGCAGGTTTGTTCAGTTTCCCAAGGGGTCCAACTAATGGGAAAAGAGCCCCCTTCCTCTCACAGCTCTTTCTTCAGCCTGTGTTCTCTACATCCAACGGGATGAGTTGATTGACAGTGGGGCAGGCTCTCCTTTGCTAATAGTTTTTTAAGCAGAGGCTGGATGACTACCTATGAGGAATGCTGTAGACCATAGACTACATTTGATGTCCCTTCCAATGCTTATGATTTGAAGAGCCATCCAGCTTCCTGGCACCTACTCTATGATCCTCTAGTCTCAGCCTCCTAAAAAGAAACGCCTGGAAGGAGGGGAACCAAAAATGTATATGAGAAATTCCTCCTGAACAAGTCCATGTTGAAACCACATGGGTGTTGTGCAAGAACTTAGTGACTAAGATCCCAGATGGTATCACAGAGGCTCATTGGAGGTGATCCCAGATGCCTTATTATGTGCTAATGTTTCGTATGTTCTTAATCACGGATCCCCAACCTTCCTGGGCCAGGGGCCCGCCTGGAAAATCTAAGACTGTTAATGCGCACCACAAATACCCATTTCACAGGAGAAAAACTGGCTGCATTCAGAACCTCATTGCAATACAGTTATACCCCTCCTCCAAACAAATAAAACAGCGGCAAAAAGCAGGCAGTTCCTCCCCTGCTACTTCCAACTAATAAAACAAAAATGCTGGAGGGGTATCACAGAATTCTAGAGTTGGAAGGGACCACGAGGATCATCTAGTCCAACCCTCAGCAGTGCAGGAATATTTCACTCAACGTGGGGCTCAGACCCATGACCCTGAGATGAGTCTCATGCTCTTAACAACTGAGCTATCCCTCAGGATATCCCTTGTGGGTAGCAGTGGAGGTGTCTGAGGGTGACATGATGCCCAAGAGTATATGTTAGCAACTCCAGTTCCAAGTATTATATCTGTTATGTATATTGTGAATATATGTGTGTGTGTGTGTGTGTGTGTGTGTGTGTGTATAAACATTCTGCTGGTGTTACACATACCGTATTTTAAAGTTTATTTTTAAAGAGGTTTTTTGTCCTGCTATCGACACCATAAACAGATTATCCATTGCTAACATTTGACTAACACATCTTATCCCCAGTGAGATTCAACAACAACCATTATTTAAGAAATGGTTCAGTTGGCATCAATTCTACTAAAAAGAGTAGAGCTTAATTTGAGGGAATTTCTTGGGATTTTGTGGGCCTGTTCAGCAAATTGCTGTTGAAAGCATGGAGCATGTTAAGTTCAGGTGCTAAGCGAAATGGTCACAGTATTGCCCCTTTTTAAGGTCAACCAAAGAACATGTACCTATTTCTGGGGGTTGGCAATAGAATTGTTGCCCGCTTCTGTGTTCTGTTGAACATCATAAGAGCCTGCTTGGTGAGGCCATTGGCCCATCTAGTCCTGCATTCTCTTCTCACTGTTGCCAACCAGTTGCCTGTGGAAAACCTGGAAGCAGGACCTGAATGCAAGATTTTAATAGTAGAGATGGAAGCTATCGCTTCTGACTCTAAAACCTATTGGAGCTTATAGGAGTGCCCCTAGTGGGCAGGAGGTGACAGTGCTAGAGAATTTATTTGTTGGCATTGTATTCTCCAAACAATAGCTCAATTCAAAATGCATTGTAACACTCTTAAATAATCTTAAAGAGTCCTTTTGGAGATGCCCAGCTTCTTACATGTCTAGTTCAATACCTGGTCTTTCAACGGACACGGTAAGCTGTAAAGCCCTCACAGCACTTCTAAGTAGTGTCTATATTAAATACACCAGCTACCAACTTGACCCGCAGTAGTGATTCAATGAGAAGAATTAAGAGTAGCTCCAAGTTTGCTGGAGTTTCAGGTTGTAATGGCAGTCCAGAGAAGAATCCTCTTGGATGGTGAACCAACGGCAAAGGATGTTAAATCAAGTTAGGCTGGTCTCATTCACATATATTAACAGAACAACCATGCTTTTAGGACAGGGATTTGGAGCCTCAGGACCAGGGGCAGAGTGCACTTCTCTAGACCTTTTTGTCTGTCCCTCAAGTCTCTCCCTAGTCATGCCCCTTCTCTGCAGGCCACACCCTCTTTGCACCCTCCTTGAGTGCTTTTGCCTAGTTAGAATGGGTCCTTGGACTCTGATAATTCTGCTTGCTTTCCTGGATGAAAGATAGAGAGGGCTGTGTGTGTGTGTGTGTGACAACAGGCCTTTGGTACAGAGGTAAAATGAACATCCATTGCTCTGCCCACTTTTGCTTCTGGCCTTACCCTCGTCCATGGCTCACTGGAAGACTGCACAATAAGGAATGTTGTGTTCAGGCTGAAAAAATGTTCCCCACCCCTGTTCCTGGTAAACAAGTTGAGATTTGTTAACTTTGAAAGCAAACTCTGTTGTCATAAAATAATAATAATATAATAATAATAATAATAATAATAATAATAATAATAATTTATTATTATTTGTACCCCGCCCATCTGGCTGGGTTTCCCCAGCCACTCTGGGCGGCTTCCAACAAGGATGAAAAATACACTAAAATGTCACATATTAAAAACTTCCCTGAACAGGGCTGCCTTCAGATGTCTTCTGAATGTCAGGTAGTTGTTTATTGCTTTGACATCTGATGGGAGGGCATTCCACAGGGTGGGCGCCACTACCGAGAAGGCCCTCGGAGCCACTACCGAGAAGGAGTGTGTTTGCCATTTTTTAATAAAGTTTTTTAAAAATAAGTTTTGCTATAATTTATTCTCTTCTCACCACCACCCCATTTTTATTTTAAAGGCAATGGCACTATTGACTTCCCTGAGTTCTTGACCATGATGGCCCGAAAAATGAAGGACACAGACAGCGAGGAAGAAATTCGTGAGGCATTCAGAGTCTTTGACAAGGTATATTTTGGAGGCATTAACTGGGTATTTGGGATGTCTGAGTTGTTGGTTTGGTTACAGCAAAAATAAGGAGTTTTCTCAGTTGCTGAATGCAGTTGAAACACACACACACACTCACACAGAGAGAGAGAGAGAGAGAGAGAGAGAGAGAGAGACCCTCATAAGGTTCAGTATACATCAATGGCTTTTTATGTAGAAGGCCATAATCAAATTTCTACTGGGCCACTTACTTGGTGTAATTTACCAAGCCAGCTTTTTTGGGGAACGATAAAATGACTGTGTACCAAACTCACTACAGACAAGGGCAACTGCATGGGCAAAAGGCATTCTGGAGAGCTTGAAGGAGGACATCTTCACACAACCATTTTGAGATGGGCATCTACAAAAATATAGAACGTGACAAATGTCAGACAACCAGGGTTGGCTGATGTTTCATGAGTACATGCTCTGTGGCAAATTGTTCGGTTTGTTGCTCTGTAATGTGTGAAATGACTCTTCCCCTTAGACTCAGCTGAATTCTAAGTAAGGGAGGAGGAAAGCTTGTTGTGTCAGTATTTATCCCATTGAATGAGGTTACTTTGAGAGGGGGTAATTTCCCCATGGATGCCCCGTGGAGGGTTGTGGCTATGTAAACAACTGAGGCCTGGTCTCCCTGGCCTAAATTTGAACATCTGGTCCCCACTGCATGTAGTGCCTCTCCTGGAGCAAATTCCCCTGTATCAATGTGTTAAAGGCTCCTCCCAAACCATGATCTCACGTCTGAAATAGGCCAATGACTTAATGCAAATTTGCCCTGATTTTTTAGTAATTAAAAAAACCCCACAACACTCTGGACTTCTTTGTATTGTTGGTATACCAGATATCATCAATTGCAGGGTTCTGGCTTAAATAAAATGTCCTGCTAAATAGAGGGCAAAAATCTGAGGAACTACATGATTAGTGCCATATGTACCCAGCAGGACTTCTGGATCATGTTTTTTTTTTAATAGCAGTTTACCATGCTGCATGAATCCTGTTTTAAAAACAAGTTCAGGGGATTTCAAAAGTGGTTAGTGATGCCATTGGCTTGTGGCTGACATTCAAAAAGAAAAATATTAAGTCTTTGTGAACATCCTGAAGCTGATTGTGTGAGCCAAATTGGGATGTGACCCCAATACTTTCAGGGTTATTTGCTTCCATGATCTTATTCTGTCACACTCTTGATTTGTTCCCTGCGAATGGGAGTTGTGGGGAATATTTCACTGCTCCCAGCTTTTACTAGTTATCGGACTTGCCTGTAGATTGGAGTGGGAACCTCCCACCAAAGGAAGCAAAACAATAATCCCAGCAGCTTCCCTTGCATCAAAGAGTTTTGTTAAATGATTATTCAAGGGCTTTCTTGACATTTCTTAAGTGGTTCCATACTAGAGATAGCTCCATAAGGCAGGCATAGAGGTTGTGGACAGAATCATTGATGTTAAATCTTGTTTCCTAAAGAACTTTTCCATCAAGGTAACAAAAATAAGCGGCTTGAGGACTGCAGCCTGTTGAGTCAGACTTCAGTTGCTTAGTTCCTTGGATGAAAAGTGGGATAGGAATGTAGTAGGAGTAGGAGTAATAATTAATCATAATCACCATCTACCTCTTCTCAGGCTATCATTTTAGAAGGTAGAATTGCATTGCTCTCTAGATAGTTGTGCAACCTTAAGTGGGCAAACCTTACTTAGGAATAAGGGCAATCAAAGTGGAACTTGCATGCACAACACATGCACAAGCCATCAAATTCTTGCCCTAAAGCATAGGCAGGTCAGGCTGTGTGTCCATCCCACCTACGATATAGTTTCTGGGCTGGCTTGAGAAGTTCAGAGTGGGTGACAACCTCTACTGGGTTTTTAAAAAAATCTTTACTGTAATCTCAATCCCTTGTCACTTGTCTTTCCAGGATGGCAATGGTTACATCAGTGCGGCAGAACTACGTCATGTTATGACAAACTTAGGAGAGAAGCTAACGGATGAAGAAGTAGACGAAATGATCAGAGAAGCAGATATTGATGGAGATGGACAAGTTAACTATGAAGGTGAGGTGTGGTTTCCTCTGTAGCTATTTATTAGCATTGTGCAGGCATAAGGAACACAGGGCCTTCCAGATGTGGGATGTCAACTCTTGTCTACCTTAGCCAGCATGGCAAGTTGGAGGTGAGGGAAGTTGTGGACAAGCAATAGCTGGAGGACCAGTGATTCCCCATCGATGCCCTAGAACTGTGTTTCTCAAACCTGGGTCTCCAGATCATTTTGGACTATAATTCCCATCATCCCTGACCACTGGTCCCGCTAGCTAAGGATGATGGGAGTTGTAGTCCAGCAACAGCTAGAGACCCAGATTTGGGAAACCCTGCCCTACTAGAAGCTGTAGGTTGCTACTTTCCTTGCTTGTCCCATAATTTCAGTGTTTGCCAAAAGCTATTTATAATACTTGCTTTCAAAATGCATTAAAAGTAGTGGGATTTCTTTTATCTCTTTCAGAATTCGTACAGATGATGACTGCAAAATGAAGAGACTTCCTTTCACCTTTTTTTTCCTCTAGAAGAATCAAATTGAATCTTTTACTTACCTCTTGCAAAAAAAATAATAATGTTCATTTATTCATTCTGTTTCTGTATAGCAAAACTGAATGTCAAAATACCTTCTGTCCACAAACTGCATGTAATGGTTGGTGGTCCTGTTCCCAAAAAAGATCGAGTTAAACTTATCAGTTTTTTCCAATATAAATAATTGTACTACCTTTTAAAAATAAGAAAGCACTTAGCGAACTCCTCAAAGTTCCATTTGCTAATGACTATTACACTGTTTGGGCTGGCCAGTTTTTCATGCATGCAGCTTGACAATTGAGCACAGTCAGACGTTTGTATTAAAACGGTTTTAAAAAAAAGAGAGGAAAAAAAACACCAAATCTTTAAAAAAAAAAAAAAATCATCCACTCTTTTGTCCAAAAGTGGATTCTAGCTCAATTTGCAGTTATAAAATTGTCATAGCTGGTTTATTTTCAAATTGGTCTATACCTCAGGATGGTATGCAGCAAAAATAGTTGAAGGATGCAAAATGTTTAGAAGGAATCCCCCCCCCCCAAAGGTGGAAAAGATTATCCTGTATGTAGAAGCAGTGTCCCTCCCCCCCCACCCCCAAATGCAGCGGAGGTTATGGGTGGCATGTCTGTGTTAACATTGGTTTTAATATTGTCTGCATTGCACTATTGTGAAACGGGTGTTGGGCTGTTACCGTTCACAAAACTTTTATTTTTTATTTAAAAATCAGAGAACCTCCATCAAGGGGCGGGAGCATTTTTTTGGACACACAACTCTCTCTCTCTCTCTCTCTCTCTCTCTCTCTCTCTTTCTCTTTCTCTTTCTCTTTCTCTCTTTCTCTCTTTTGCATTTTTAAAAAACCTTCCGTAATGAGACTTGGAGCTGGCGGGGTAGCCTGTGGACTTCAGCACAACTATCAACATCGCTGTTCAAGATATTACAGTTATGTCCATTCCAAGTTGTAAATGCTAGTCTTTTTTTCCAATAAAAGACCATTAACTTAAAGGTGGTGTTACATGCTTCGTAAAAGCCGAAACTATATATCTATATACGTACATATATATATATATATAAAAATACATAAATATATATATACAATTTGAGAGACGAAACCAAAAAATTTAAATAAAGAAGGCAGTAGGAAGGGGAAATAAATGTGTTCTGTGAATGACTTGCTGCTAAATTATAATGCACATGTATGCAATAACTTAACCCGTTTAACGTTTCTTCAAGATGGCAAGAACTGACCTCTTGTAACCCAAGACCTTTGCTATAAATAAATGAACTTGTGCTTGCCTTTCATATTTATGACAATCTTAATTCAGTGGCTCACAAAACTGGCTTGATTCTAACTCAGCGTTCTGTAGTCTGCAGGGAAATGGCACTGTTTTTTCTCCTGTCATCTGTGTTTAGCTGGAATGCTGGGCTTTTTTTATATATATATAGAAAGGGGCACTTTTGAGGGTGTCCCCCCTCCACACACAAAAATAAAAATAAAATGAAAAATTACTAACCACTCATCCTGTTGGGAGATGCATGGAAGCAAGTTATCAAGCATGATTAAGAATTTGGGTGAGGGTGGAAATGGGGAACAGGCAGAACAGCTTTCAACATGGGAGTCCCAACAAATGTTCTAGGAGCAATTTTTAAGTACAAATTTCCTTACATGCAGTATTGTTTCAAGAGAGAGATCCAAATTACACACTGAAGGACCTCAAACAAAGAAGAAGCTGAACTCTGGGGCTGCCAGGATTTCTTCCTCATTTTATTTATTTATTACGTTTACCCCTCTTCTCCAAGGAGCTAAAAGTGGTGTACGTGGTTCTCCCTTTCCCCATTTTCTCTTCACAACAACCCTGTGAGGTAGGTTAGGCTGAGTGAATGATTGGCCTCACCCTGCCAACATCACTCCCAAGTGGGGATTTGAACCCTGGTCTCCCAGGCCCCTAGTCTGACATCGTAACCACTATGCCACACAGTCGTGTCTTCTACTTCTAATCCTGGGAAGGCAGAAAGAGATTGAGAACTGAAACCCCGAGCACTGCATGTCCCGTTCAGCTACTCCTACTTTTTAAAGCTTGTTTCTGCAGAACTTGAGAGTTGGGTTCAATAGCAATACTGGCAATACCAGTAGCAAGAAAAAAAACACACACTAGAATATGTATAGCATAAAACTTCTGTTCTCCTGCATTATCTAGGCTACGCTTATGCAGAAGATGTGTGTGTACTGGGGAAGATAGGGGACGTTGTGAGTAAAGAGTGTGAAGGACAGGGAAAGTTCTCTAGATGATGCTTCTCACTAGAAGAAGCCAGCATCTTAGCATCAAATCCTCAATGGGGAATTATGCTACACAGTCGTCTCTGGTTCCTGCAGCTCTGTAGAATCCTAGTTCCTAAATACCAGGAATCAAAAGAGACATGAAGAACCAGGTGAATGCTTCCTTGTCTCAGCAAGACCTCAGGTCTCCCCAGCTGTTGTTGGGACTCTCATGAGCTCTGACCAGTGCTCAGGGATTATGAAAGTTGTGGTCTCAACAATATCTGGAGAGCCACAGGTCCTCCACCGCTGCTTTATAGCAACTCCTAATTGAAGCCACTATTGCTGTCCCAGATAACTGGCTTACTCACAGCTGCTCAGTGGATTTGGTTTTAGGACCTCTTGGTTTCGGGTCTGCAGCAGCATTTAAGGGATCTGCAGCCCATATTGGTGGTTAGACAGACAATACGGTAAATGTGTCGTATTTCCAAATAGGCATGCACTTTAGGAAGCAGCAGATCGTGGCTTACTAGGCTGCATGCCTTTGCTTATTGCGCACAGCCGGCATGCCAAACAAACACTCCCAGGCAGCAAGCTGTGGCGTAGCAAGTTCTGCCAGTTCTCTGCTGCAATATAATAGCGCGCTGTAGCTAAAGCTTCTGCATGGCTGTATATATTTTTTTGTCCTTCTGTCCTTCAAGGGATGCTTCTGAAAAGGTTTTAAGACTTTGCCAATGCTGTGGGCAGAATTAAATGACGGTCTCTCCCTTTGCAGTACACAGAGCATTGAAAGTATTCGGAGCATTCCATTCCAGGAGGAACAGAAAAACAAGATTGGTGTTAGTGAAGATAGCTACAGCCCCTTCTCATAACATGCCTTTGTGGTGGCATCAGTTGCCCCTGCAGGTGAGGTGATGGGTGAAAATGCACTCCTGTGTCTCAGAGCAGCTGCTACTCCAAACAATGACTCCTTTGCAATCATCAAGTACTGTACTGTAAATGTTACTGATACATACTGATCACAAATGATAGGGATTCCAGTCTGGCAATCACTCGATCATTTTAAGCATCAGACCATGCAGAAATTTAAGCAGAACAAGAACTGCAACAAGAAAGACCTGGTTTTCTATCCTTAAACAACAGGCAACATGCTCAGTCCTCATTGGGCCATTTCAGAGGGTTTTTGGTTTTGCTTGGGAGTTATTTTCCAGTTTATTTATTTATTTTTAAATCTACAGACTGGGTTCCCCCGAGGCCGCTGATACCTCCCTATTCTGTGTGAGTAGTTCTGTTTTGGCTGCCTAAGCAACAGCACTCACAACCATGAACATCAGAAATGGGAGGAATGGCTCTATGGGAAATATAAAAAGGATTAGCCAAGATGCAAAGCTAGACTGGTTCAGTCTAACAATGCTTATTATATTTATAATCTTCATAGACACCACCTGATTATTATTAAATTTATAATGTAATGGGTCTGAGATGACTGATTCACCCAGGCCTCTTAACAGGAGCAGTCCTGTTCAACTTCCTCAGCAGAACTGCATTATCCACCATCAGATAATGCTGGAAATCATAGAAACACAGGTGCAAGGGACCTCAAAAGTCATCTAGCCCAACCCCTGCTGAGGCAAGAAATTAACTATTCCACAGCATCCCTGATAAGCAGCCGTCCAGTAATGAAGGATATTCCATCTACCTTCCAAAGCAGTCTGTTGCATTGTAGAACATGTTTGGTTGAAATCGCTTTGTTGGGAAGAAGCTACAAGACTGACTGACCGATAATCATCTGGGATTGCTGCAGGTGCAAACAGGTAAGGCTGATAAGAGGCTGCAAGCTCCCAGGCGACTTAAAAACCTCAGGGGAAAGGCTGAAGGGAGACCAGAGGTTGCCTCTTGCAATAGGACAGATGGACTTACCTACTGGTTGTTATGAGCAGGGTGACTATGGTGTCGCGTGCTCTGGAAGTAAGCAAGGGCCAACTGCCCTAAACTCTGAAGGACCCGGGGCTTGACCCTGAGTGGAAAGAGAAACAGTTGTTAGTGCCAACCTGTTTTTGTAAGTTGCTTTGGTACACTTTTGAGAGGAAAGCAACTATATAATAATAATAAACACTAACTCGTGCACAAGTGTTAGTTAGTGGAAGATGTCTCATAGCTCAGAAACACAGCCTATACAGGGATTGCAAGGTGGAGAGAGGATTACTTATGAAACATGGTAAATACGGCAAATACAAAGTTTTTTGTCCTGACAGACCTTTGCCTGCTACCTGGTTGTTGTGGCAGGGTCTTCTGAGGGAGGCTCTTGTACTTTTGTATGTGCGTTAGAATGGCATTAAGCGTCTCCAGTGCTGTTTTCAATAGGGCTGCTCATTTATTTGCTTTTAAAAAATATTTATTGCATGTGTTCTAGCTGTATCTGCTTTAATTAATGCGGTGTGCCACCTTGGGTCCTGCACTGGGAGAAGAGGCAGGGTATAAATAAAATAAGATACAGGGCAAAAGAGCTTGTGAAAACAGACTGAAGAGCAAATTGTTGTAGCTTGGTGGTGGAGCATTTGCTTGGCCTGTAGAATGTTCCAGATGCAATTTCTTGCAGGTGAGGCTGGGAATGTCCCTTCTCTGAAATCCTGGATAACGACTGCCAGTCGTAGACTAGGTTAGGCTAGATGGGTCCATGGTTGCACTTTGTATAAGGCAGCTTCCTATGTTCCTACCTTTTTTTTGGGGGGGGGGGTGCCATCTTTCTAATGCAATGCTTATCTGCTCCGTCAAAAACAATCCTTTCATGACCAAAGAGGTTCCCTTCCTCTTCTCCTTTCACTGGAACAGCAACACTTTGTATCCAAGCTGTAATATGGAAAATATATTCATGAGGTGGAGATTTTTGAATACATCTTGGTTCATAACAATACGGGGATCAGGAAGGAATCTGTTGATTTTACTCAGTTTAGTAATCCGGAGGAGTATTTTCATACCTGAGCCTTAAATAGGTGTTTGCGTTTCCCACCGCTGTAGTGGAAATCTACCGGCTTTGCTGGCTTGAGTGAATTTTTGATTTTAAGTGGTTCCGGCTTCTGCTTTCTATCCTGCCGTAGCGACACTCACATGCACACAGATAGATTCACAGAGCTCCTACTTGCTTGAGCCACACAGATTTATTGCATTGCGGTACAGTGGTACCTTGGTTTACGAACTTAATCCGTTCTGGAAGTCCATTCTTAAACCAAAGCGTTCTTAAACCAAGGTGTGCTTTCCCATAGCCGCGGGGGACTCAATTTACAAATGGAACATACTCAACAGGAAGCGGAACATGTTCTGCTTCCAAGGCAAAGTTCACAAACCAAAACACCTACTTCCAGGTTTGCAGCGTTCTTAATCCAAGTTGTTCATAAACTAAGCTGTTCTTAAACCAAGGTATCACTGTACAATCCTATGCAATGCATTCGGTTCAATGGGACTTCGCTGCAGATTAAGTCGGTACAGGATTGCAGCCTCAACATATAAATACTGCACGTGCAATGAAGTAAGACAGCTTTAACTGTTTCCAGCACACACTTTGAAAGAGCCGGTTTCAAAACAAAAGACACTTGCTCCCCTTCTGACAGCAACAGAGCAGCTGCCATCAGGGACTGGCTGCATCTATGCTACAGTGATTTAAATCTGAGAATATTTGAGCAAAACGTGTATTTTTAAAAGTCCCTTTGAAGAGAAATACTGGGTAAGGCAACAAGAAGCTTCAGCAGATGTCTGTGGAAAGTATGAATCATGAATCTCCCAAGGGTGTCACAAGCAACTCCCGTGGGATGTATCACACTGAGGCCACTTTGATATTGTCTCTTCATGTAGCGCAAGGATGAGGCAGTTGTGGCCCTCCAGATGTTGCTGTAACTTTTGAATAAATGTGTGTATGCGTTGTTTTTAAGAATCAGGGAATTGTTCGGGGGGGGGGCTTTCTCCTAAGTTAAATACCTCATCGCCACGACAGCAACTGCTGAACTGGTTTCTTCCTGCATGACCAAACAACTCTACACCCGTGAAAACATGCCAAAAATGCTCTTGAGTCCGACAAAGGCTGGTCGGAAGGGAAAATCACGCCATGTGCTCATTAAATACTGCCTCCCATAAGCGAGGCGGCAATCCATGGAGAAGCTCAATGAGGTATTTGCATAGCAACACGCTGGTGAGTATGGGGAAGAGCAGCTTTCACTAGGTAAACAACTGCTTGACTGCCAGATCTTGCTCCACACAAGAGCACCTGGCCAAGTGTTGCAGAGAGACACATTTGGACACCTGGATCCCAAATGCTGGGATGGTTGAAGAAAGAGGCAGACTTGGATGTTTGCAAATGCCTCCCTCTAAGGCAGAATCAGGCATGATAGACAAGAACTCCCTCCCTCCCTCCCCCTTTGGAACTGTTGTGCTTAGTGAACCAGATGGGAATTTTGCAGCATCAGCTTCTCTCTAGGGGTTTATAACATCACATGCTGCCTTGCTTCTTTTACCTTGTTGAATTAGCGTGAGCTCAGAGAGCTCCTGCAATATGGCAATTCCAGCTTAGTTCACGCTGGCCAGAATGACACCAGAGGGGCCTCTAATTTAGGGCATAATTAAGTGGTAAAGCGGGTACATGACCAAAAAATAAGAGAGGCCATTGGTTGAGCATATATGCTTTTCCAGGTTCAATCTGCAGGTAGGACTGGGAAACAGTGGAGAGCTGCTGGCAGTGTAGACAATACTGAACTAGACGGATCATTGGAAGTTGTGTTCCCAAAGCGTCTATTAGTTCTGTGATTACCTCCAGTATCAGAGATAGTCAACGAAGGGCAGTATACAAATAGCTTGGTTGCTAGAGCATGAGACTCTTAATCTCATGGTTGTGGGCTCCAGGTCTGCCTTGGGCAAAAGATTCCTGCTTTGCAGGGGGTTGGACTAGGTCAGGGGTCAGCAACCTTTTCCAGCCGTGGGCTGGTCCATCGTCCCTCAGACCATGTGGTGGGCCGGACTATATTTTTTTGGCGGGAAAATGAACGAATTCCTATGCCCCACAAATAACCCAGAGATGCATTTTGAATAAAAACACACATTCTACTCATGTAAAAACACACTGATTCCCAGACCATCTGTGGGCCGGATTGAGAAGATGATTGGGCCGCATCTGACCCCCGGGCCTTAGGTTGCCTATCCCTGAACTAGATCAGTGTTTCCCAAGTTTGGGTCTCCTGTTGTTTTAGGACTACAGTTCCCATCATCCCTGACCACTAGTCCCATCCAACTCTACAATTCTATGATTCTGTGATCCTGAGTGGAAGGGTGCTATTGTTCTCAGCCAGAGAGCCAGTATGGTATAGTGGTTAAGAGCAGTAGACTCGTAATCTGGGGAACTGGGTTCGCTTCTCTGCTCCTCCTCATGCAGCTGCTGGGTGACCTTGGGTCAGTCACAGTTCTTTGAAGTCTCTCAGCCCCACTCACCTCACAGAGTATTTGTTGTGGGGGAGGAAAGGAAAGGAGAATGTTAGCCGCTTTGAGACTCCTTAGGGTAGTGATAAAGCGGGATATCAAACCCAAACTCCTCTTCTCATGCCCTGTTTGTGGGCTTCCTGTAGACATCTGGCTGGCCATTGTGAGAAGTGGGTGAAGGACTAGATGGGTCTTTAGTCTCATCCACAGGGTTCTTCTTATGGTTATTATTATGTCCTGCTTGCATATTCAGAGAAGGACCCTGTCTCTGCAGGTGAGGGGGAAAAGGCCTACTCTCTTCCTGGGAAGCACCATCACTTAGTTGTTGCTATGGCAACATACCTTGCTTTTTGAGATGCTAGTGAGACCACTTAGCTCACCAGCTAAGGCCATTAACTTAGCAAAATAACTAGACTGAGTGGTTCATCAGGTTTCCTCTGGTAGATGCCAGCCTCATAGCCACAGGATCACAGGTTTGGAAGGAACCCACGTACATCATCCAGACTGACCCCCAAACCTATAGCAGTATGTATGTATTTATATGATTTGTCTAGTTGGGTCTCTCTTTTGGCAGCCTCCTGGGGCTACAGTGACTGTGGCTAGTTTGTCCGGGGCTTCCTTCTCAGAAGGAACCATAAAGACACCTGAGGCATTTCAAGGGAGGAAACTGCAAGGCATCACCAGATTTCACCAAAAGCAAAATCAGAAATGAACTTGGCAGCTTCTCCTCAGGGCGAAACATCAAAGGAATTCTGACAGAAGGCAAAAGACTTCAGATGGCTTAGCAACGTTTTTGTGGCTGGGTGTTGTGTTGTTTCTTTTGCCACAGCTAGCTGAGACTTGGGTTGGCCACTGGGCAGATCAAGATAATATTGCTGCAATCTGGACAAATCTGGACAACAGACAGCCTGGAAAAGACACAAATCTGATTGTCAGAACTGGCCCTAATTAGATATCTTTTCTCCACTTTCTCCTGTACCGATATAACAACTTCTGTCTGTCTGTCTGCGCTCTCTCTCTCTCTCTGTGTGTGTGTGTGTGTGCAGTGAGGAAATGAGGGCTATGTTAATTAGAGTTTCAAAAGGAAGGAAATCTAAAAATCCTTATGACAGAATAGAAAGCCATCCACAAAGCTTGGAAGCAGGATATCAAGTTACAAGCATCACTTCCTTGGAACAAATTGTCATTGATGGCAAGGCAGTGTTACCTAGCAACTACTGAGTGCGGCTTAACCTTATGTGGGTACATGCATTTGACTTAGCTGGCTCTGGGAAATGTAGCATTGGGCACAACTGTGTTTCCAGCATGTAGACTAACCTCTTAAAAAGCAGCTTTTCACTGTGGTGTAGGGAACAATGGTCATTCGCAAGGGGAAAGCATGAGCACTATGCCGAATGGGACTGCCACCCAATTAAAGAAGTCTTAGAGTGTAATCCTCTGCATGCTCACTCAGAATTAAAGCACCGATATGTTCCATGACGCAGGACGTGGGTGGCACTGTGGGTTAAACCACAGAGCCTAGGACTTGCCGATCAGAAGGTAGGCAGTTCGAATCCCCGCGACGGGGTGAGCTCTCATTGCTCGGTCCCTGCTCCTGCCAACCTAGCAGTTCGAAAGCACGTCAAAGTGCAAGTAGATAAATAGGTTCTGGCGGGAAGGTAAACGGCGTTTCTGTGCACTGCTCTGGTTCGCCAGAAGCGGTTTAGTCATGCTGGCCACATGTACGCCGGCTCCCTCGGCCAATAAAGCGAGATGAGCACCGCAACCCCAGAGTCAGTCACGACTGGACCTAATGGTCAGGGGTCCCTTTACCTTTACCTTATCTTCCATGAGGCTTACTCCCAAGTAAGTGTTCATGGGATTGTACCCTTAGGCCCCACTCCTATACCCACTTTCCTGGGAGTAAGCCCCACTAACTCACTGAGACGTGCATCAGAGTAGGCATGAATAGACTGCACTGTTTTTAAATGAGTTGTATGAGTTTTAATTGATTTTTCTGTTGTTTAAACCTAGGGAAAAGCAATAGTTGCAAAGCAATAAGGATATTGTTACATGCCACCCCAGTCTGAGTCCAAGGCTTCCAGGCACACTGACCCAGGGCCTGTTTTTCCTTTTGGAAATGAGGCACAGAGGAGACTGTGGTGTCTTTAGGATATATACTTGGTACAGAATCTAGATTTGGGGTGGGGGGGAGGAGTGAGTTAGTTTACCACACAGTATTCATGTATCTGCCCATAGGCAAACTCTGTGGCTTTCTGAAAGCTAAGCCAACAATGTCAAGCACCAATTGCCTTAGGACACAACACATCTCATTAGCTGCTGCAGCCTAGAGCTGCATAATAAAATCCATTACTTTTCCCTATACACAATTATGCCTGTCTTCACTGAAACAAGAGCTTGAGACTCTTTAGAGCGAAAGATGAAAAAACAAAAGGACAGGAAAAAGCTTTTTACCATTTATTTTCAGAGGGTAAACATTTCCTATTCATCTTTGTTTTGTTTTGTATTGTATTGCTTTGCAAAGAGTCACTCAGGAACACATCAGTTCAGAAGGAGTCATTATTCTGTCAAAACAAAATAAAAAAATTCCTTCCAGTAGCACCTTAAAGACCAACTAAGTTAGTTCTTGGTATGAGCTTTCGTGTGCGTGTATCTGAAGAAGTGTGCATGCACACGAAAGCTCATACCAAGAACTAACTTAGTTGGTCTTTAAGGTGCTACTGGAAGGAATTTTTTTTATTTTGTTTTGACTATGGCAGACCAACACGGCTACCTATCTGTAACTCATTATTCTGTATTTTTCCTCAAGTAAACCATCCTTCTGCAGCCATCAGAAGTGATTTTAAATAGGGCTGTGTACCAAATCCAGATGAATTTCATCTGGATTCATCTGTGGCGAACTAGGATTGAGGCAGCCCCAGATTGCCCTGGGTTGGATTGGGTCCACCTGAAGCAAGGTTGTCAAAAGCAGCGATCTGGTGGTGGGGGAGACATGCAGGCAGAGTGCATGCATCTTCTCTTTCCCCCCTCCCTCTGGACCACATGTTTAATCAGATTTGGTTCAGGGTTTAATCCCAGGTTGGATTGGAGCTGCTCTGAAGTGCCAGATCAGGCCCTGTGTGCATCTCTATTTGTTAACTGAGTTTTAGAATCAGACTGTGTTTTGTATGTTGGAATTCCATAGATAGATAAATAGATCTTTCCTGTAGGTGATATGACCATGATGGTCAGCAACAACTGTAAACACTGCACATGCTTATTTTTTTATGCTGGAATTCCAAATAGACAAGGAAGGCATTTAAAAAGCAAGCAAAATGAGACATTAATAATCAGAGTGAAATAAATCTCCTATTCCACTGTGTCATTAAGAAGATGCAGTTGCTACATAGATGTGCATTGTGTTTTTGAAACTGCGTTTCTATCTGACGGAATTGGAAGTTAAATGAATTAAAAGCAAAACAATTCCATTTCGTCATCCTAATTATTTGTACTGCTTTTCGAAAATATCTTGTTTCCCAAAAAGTGGTTTATATTAAGGAACGAAAATGGAAAAGATCACCTATAAAGACCCTCACAGCAATAAAAAAAACACAAAACGGTTTAAAAAGAGAAGCTCAGGTTTTTCAGGGGGTTAGAACATCTGTCCGATGTGAGGAGAGGTTTCAACATTTTATATAACAATTTATTATGTATATGCCGCCCATCTGACTGGGTTGCCCCAGCCACTCTGGGCAGCTCCCATCAAAAAATAGTAAAAACACAATACAACACCAGACATGAAAAACTTCCCTGAAGTTCTAGTCTTTAATTTTAGGTGGGGGTGGGGGAACCCAGAGAGTAAGGATGAACACGACAAAGGGTTTTTAAAATTATCCCTATTGTGGGGAAAGTGGACAGAGAGATGTTTTTCTCCTCATTAGGCTATACTAGAATCCGGGGTCATTTAGTGAAACGGAATTATGGGAGATACAGGAAAAACAAAAGCAAGTATTTCACATTGCACTTAGTTCTTTTTCTTCATTTCTTCATTTACCTCACAAATTTATAGACTGCTTCATAGCTTAAAGCTACTGAAGCAAGGTATAAGATAAAAAAAGCTTCAGATGGGTGGGGGTGGGAGCAAATCCATCAAGAAACAGTAACCAGGAATAGTCAGTTTCTCAAAACTGTTAAGAAGACGTGAATCGAAGGAGCCATTCAAACCACTGTTGGTAAAAGATACTCCACAGATTCAGGGCCACGACAACAACAAAGGCCCTACTTCTTGTGCCTGCCAACCTGATTGATCTTACTGGTGGTGGACATACAAGGTGGACCTCCAAAATTGATCATAATACCGTAATAGCTGGGCAGGCTAGGAGAACATGCGACTCATAAGTATAGCCTTCGGTGCTCATAGAACTGCATTAGCTTATCCTTTGGACCTACAAAAATTTCATCTCAATCTCCCAGTGGAACTGTATGCTGTTCTGGAGCAAAGAGCTTTTAGAGCTTTTAAAGAGTAATCTCTTTGGACTGTATGGATGAATACGGAATCCTGAAATAAAATTAACCTGGAATACCCTTGAAGAATCTAACAAGTACTGTATAAGAACAGCCCTCCTGGATCAGGTCCAAGGCCCATCTAGTCCAGTATCCTCTCTCCACAGTGGCAAGCCAGATGCCAGTAGCACAGAGACATACTGTAGCTATCCTAATTGTAGGCACTGATGTCCTTATATTTGTCCAAACCTATTTCACTGACCATCGCTACATCTTGTGAGAGCGGATTCCACAGTTTAAAGTTTTCATGCAGGCCTAAAACTGTGTAAACTCTGCTGAAGACAGCGGTGCGGTATCAAAGATCTCAGCCAAGTGTACTTCACGGTGACATTTTTTGTGTTATTAAACATTTAGGACACTCTTGTACTGATAGTACCTCAGAAGACTTTCTCTTCCGGTAGAAAACAGCTGCTTACATGGCAAAATGTAAATAAATGATACGCCATATTACATTCATAAGCAAAGTTCTAACTCCTACTCAGGGAAAAGGTGATCAAAACAGGGAACTCTCAAGTATGATTTATTTCATTGTTGTGTGACTTGGACCTGGCTGACCCAGGGTGTTTTGCCACTTGAGGCGAAACCGTCACTACTAACCCGCCATGGATATGCCATGCCACTGCCATGGCCCCATCGCCATGGGCACACCACTGTGGCTGCGCCCCCCACCCAGATGAAGCGAGAACCAATGATAGGCAGAGCCAACTTGTTCTGGTTTTGCCCCATCCTCCTCCTTCCAGGTGAGTTCTGGAAGGGCAACAAGGACATTGAGAAAGCCGACAGCCAGTGCTACCTGAGGGGCAGCTCAGTCAGTAGAGCACGAGACTCTAAATCTCAGGGTTGTAGGTTCGAGCCCCATACTGGGGAAAAGATACCTGCATTGCCAGGGGTTGGACTGAGTGAGGCTCGTGGTTCCTTCGACTCTGCGATTCTATGATTCTAAGTAAGAAGGTAGGCAAATGGGGCATGACTGAGGCCAAACGCTTTGGTGGGCCAGTGACCTATTTGTCCTAATGGACCAGCCTTCACTGTTTATTGTGGAGGAAACTAATACAGTATACAGCAGGCAGCAATCGTCAGTATGTTGTTGTTGTTGTTTAGTCGTTTAGTCGTGACTGACTCTTCGTGACCCCCTGGACCAGAGCACGCCAGGCACTCCTGTCTTCCGCTGCCTCCCACAGTTTAGTCAAACTCATGCTGGTAGCTTCGAGAACACTGTCCAACCATCTCGTCCTCTGTCGTCCCCTTCTCCTTGTGCCCTCCATCTTTCCCAGCATCAGAGTCTTTTCCAGGGAGTCGTCTCTTCTCATGAGGTGGCCAAAGTATTGGAGCCTCAGCTTCAGGATCTGTCCTTCCAGTGAGCACTCAGGGCTGATTTCCTTAAGAATGGATAGGTTTGATCTTCTTGCAGTCCATGGGACTCTCAAGAGTCTCTTCCAGCACCATAATTCAAAAGCATCAATTCTTCCCTCAATATGTTAGAAACACACAAATAATGTCTCTAGTAAAATGGTGGAGGACATGCATTAGGAACTAGCTGTCAATATGGAGTGGGCCTCATGGGCCCTGCAAGCTGGTTCATACATGCAGCAGCATCCAGTGGTAACCTGCATGTGTGAATGAGACCTCTCACATCAAACACCTGACACAGTTAAGCCTATAAAATGACCAGTGAACACTTGAACAAGGCATTGTCTCCAGTCCAGTCTTTATCTGTTTGGGTTGATTTGTCAAATGTCCCCACACAGGCTGGGCAACAAAGTGGCCACAACAAAACTGTTTTCCGATGCTGTGTTTGTTAATTAGAATTGTTCCTGATGTAACTGCAAGTTCCACTCCTGCAAACAAAAAGAGGCAGTAGGGAAGAAAACTTCAAGGTTGCCATGGATACCATACATAATTCAACAGGCAAAAAAAAATAAAATAAATCCAGTTTAATTCCTTATACTGCTTAACCAAAAAAAAAAAAAAAGGCCAAAAGACCCCAAACCCTTTTCCTTTGTTTTGTTTATTTATTTATTCTAAAAAGTACATTAATGATGGAAGGAACCAATTTTCTGAAGATGCCCTGTGTTGCAGTGACAGAAATAAATCACTGTATTCAAGTTGTGCAGGAAGCCAGGACTCCAGAATTAGTCTCAGGGGCTTAAATTAAGCACTGAGCAAATATTTAAAATGCAAAAGAGCAGATCCTCAGAGATGTGAACCAGCTACAGAAAAGGAAGGGGGAAAAAGGAAGAAGGAAAAGGGTGGATTAAAAGAGGCCCCGCTAGTAGCCAGTGGTAGGTGGGTGGAGTTAATTCAGGACAATTCTTGAACTTTATTAATACCGTTGCAAGGCCCATTGATGCATAGTGGAATATTCTAGTTACAGTTTCCATGTCAGCGGCTCGCAGAGATGACAAGAGCGTTCACCCTATTTATTCTACGGCAGAGATAGGGAACTTGCCCTGGAATAGCCCCAACCAGCATGGCCAATGGTCAGGGATTAGAGGTAGTCCAGAAATATTTGGTGGGCCACAGATTCCCCACCCTTGCTCAACAGGCTCATTGTTCCCTAACTTTCTTCATAGCTTGTGCACAATAAGTGCACAACCTTCAGGCCTGCTCTCAAGACTGCGCTGCTGCTGCAAGGACGTCAAATCTCTCAGGGCCAGCCCAAGACAAATTGCTGCTTGAGGCAAAGGACAAGATGGCAACCGCCATATGGTTCCACACTCGGAAGCCAACTGGGCTGGCAGAGGAACCTTATTTTAATACCGACATTGGGTAGTGTTCTCCATTGTACCTTATGGTAGCAGGGTTGTTAGGGAGGTGCAGGATAGGCCATTTGGTGCAAACGGCCATTGGGGCTGCCCGGCCGTCTCTGCCACCTGGGGTGGTCGCCTCACTCTGCCTGTCCCTGACCTCCTGTCTATTCAATACTGGCTTTTCTCTCTGTTTACCTGCACTGCAATATGCTGGCACTCCCATAAGATATGAGTGTGATATGCCTAGATGTTACATTTTGCCATCCGTTTTTGTTATTCGCGTCACTCTGCCAAACAAACTCGAATATCCCTCTGTAACTTTCATCTCCCTGTCTGCCTTTTTCCATCCTCTTTTTCCACACCTCTAATTCACATTTAGCTGTGTGCATCGCTGTAGCATTCCAGCGTGAAAAGAAATATGCACCTGGACTTAGCAACCCTAAATTGGACTTGGGGAGCTGTTATTGAGCTCAGTTGAAGGGGAAGAAAGCTTTTCCGAAAGTGTCAGAAATTAAGAAGTAATCACGTCCTCTAGCCCTCTCCTTTCCCCCTCATTGACATTGTTTGGGTTGTAGATCACAAGGAGTGCCTCACTGCAGTGATGTATGGGGCTAATCTATCAAGAAAGCACTATCTCTCAGATGATGTATTAGAATAATGCATCATTAAAACACCATTGATGCAGGTATATATTACTCAGCCCTACACTGGCTAGCAACAACGTGAGCCTGGGAACCAGGCCAGATGAACCTATTAAATCAAAGCTGGCGGAATCCAAACATAAAATAAAATTAAGAATAAGAATAGCTTGGTCAAGGAACGTGGAGCTGCAGCATAGCAATAGATAACAAAAAAAAGAGAAGCAATTTGAATGAAGCAATGGAAAAGGCTTTTATTTCCAGTGTTTCTCCACTGCAAGAAAAAGGGAAGCATTAAAAAGGATATAAGTCACAGCCCTGTTCCCCATTGGCATTTTTTGACTTCACTGTTTTTGTTAGGAAACTGGAGAATGTAATTTCAAGTATGGAACGCTCAAACACTTAGAACTCGTAGATATCTTGGGGCTTTTAATCTCCTTTTTTAATGCCCTTGGACTATTTTTCCAGATTTGGAAATTAAAACAAGTCTAGCCTTCAAATTTAGAGTGACTGTTTTTTATTTTAAAGGAAAAGGCTTGTGAGATTTCATTCTTGCATGTTGTGTGAGTTGCCCACAACCCTACAGTATGTAAATACTTACGGGAAGTGGTGGAGGACTGCTCCTTCCTCTCCATCCAAATAATAGAGATGCAAGCTAGGTCCAGGTGAGCATCTTGAAGGTGTTATCACACAGAATTGGCATTACCGACACTGTATGCAGAAGACTGAGTGAGATTTACTCAGCCACATTTCCTGAATCCGCCAAAAGAGAATACGCTGTGATTTCATAATTAAAGTTTTGCATCCTTTGGGGGAGACATAAACAGTATACCAGGCAAGGGCTAGGCAGTAGTTCTGCAAATTTTAAATTACGGAGCTCTCAGACTTGTGTCCCAACATGTCCTCCTGACTCTTTTCTGCTTGCAAGATGCTCTGTAAGCCCTTGAGCTGCACCCTTTCTTAGGTGGGGAATGATGCGAGCTCAGCGAATCAATTGGTGGCAGGGCAAAGAGGGGGAACGCACCCAGAAGAGTTTGGATTTGATATCCCGCTTTATCACTACCCTAAGGAGTCTCAAAGCAGCTAACAATCTCCTTTCCCTTCCTCCCCCACAACAAACACTCTGTGAGGTGAGTGAGGCTGAGAGACTTCAGAGAAGTGCAACTAGCCCAAGGTCACCCAGCAGCTGCATGTGGAGGACTCAAACCTGGAATCAAACCCGGTTCACCAGATTATGAGTCTACCGCTCTTAACCACTACACCACACTGGCTCTCAGCTGCCACCTTACAAGTTGGACCACTATGCCTTCCTTAATTGCCACAATACATTGAAATAAAATCTTCCCCAGGTGCAGTTTGTTGTTTCACTCCCCTTGCCCTGAATGTGTGTTTGTGTGTGCTGGTGGGTATAGTGTTCAAAGGAAAAGAGAAAGCATAGGTTCTCGTCATTTTTAAATGACAAAGCCATTGGAAAATGCAATGGAATTAATCGGCAGCAGTTCAGGGCAGACTGAAGAAAGAACTTCTTCCCATTTAATTCAGGATGCAAAGCTATCTTTGCATATATTTATAGATGCTCTTGCCTTTCTTCTCTTTTCTAGAGTGTTGCTGGCATCCGTCTGTCTTGGGAGACAATGGAAGAGTATATCTTCAGGGGTAAATTCAAAAGCTGGGGAGTTACAGCGCCTGTTGTGACTATAGAGACCGATACAGGAGAGACATGTTTTGTTGCAGCTGGGGCAGATAAAGGCGACTGGTTTTGCTGCTCCATGTACACCATGGTGTTTGTTCTCTCTGTGCTCCTCCCACAGAACATTCCGCCTCTGGTCACCATTGTGGATACACAACCTGATTGTTTTAGTGCAATTCATAATTAATATATTGTTGCATGCCACCCCAATCTCTGAGCGGTGTGAGATTGCAGGGGTTCCAGGCACTTACCTAGCGTTCAGTTTCCTTGGAATGAGGGACAGCAGAGACTGGAGTGTCTTTATGATATATGGTTTATTTACAAAATTTATACAACCTTAGCCTATGATGAAGGAGCTCACAGCATTAACACCCAATAAGGTCTTGCTTCTCTCACAGCCCCAGCCTTGGATTCAAGCAGAAATCAAGCATGTCTCTCCCTCTCAAGCTTCTGCCTGCTTCTAGCCCAGCTATTGTCCTTCTCACTGCCAGCCACCCAATTGCATCCTTTCTTATATGAATGATCCGTATGCAGAGCCCATTAACTCAACAAGAAACTTGGCAATCCCCCAGACTTATGTTGTTGTTGTTTAGTCGTTTAGTTGTGTCCGACTCTTCGTGACCCCATGGACCAGAGAACGCCAGGCACTCCTGTCCTCCACTGCCCCCCGCAGCTTGGTCAGACTCATGCTGGTAACCTCGAAAACACTATCCAACCATCTCGTCCTCTGTCGCCCCCTTCTCCTTGTGCCCTCCATCTTTCCCAACATCAGGGTCATCTCCAGGGAGCCTTCTCATGAGGTGGCCAAAGTACTGGAGCCTCAGCTTCACAATCTGTCCTTCCAGTGAGCACTCAGGGCTGATTTCCTTCAGAATGGAGAGGTTTGATCTTCTTGCAGTCCATGGGACTCTCAAGAGTCTCCTCCAGCACCATAATTCAAAAGCATCAATTCTTCGGCGATCAGCCTTCTTTATGGTCCAGCTCTCACTTCCATACATCACTACTGGGAAAACCATAGCTTTAACTATACGGACCTTTGTTGGCAAGGTGATGTCTCTACTTCTCAAGATGCTGTCTAGGCCTGTCATTGCCCTTCTCCCAAGAAGCAGGCGTCTTTTAATTTCGTGGCTGCTGTCACCATCTGCAGTGATCATGGAGCCCAAGAAAGTAAAATCTTCCCCCCAGACTTATAACACTATGAAATTCAGTGCCACAAGATGATGTGATGGCCACAAGCTTAAAGGCTTTAAAATGGGGGGTCAGCGAATAGGTATATCAATGGCAATGAATGAGAGCTATATGAAGCCTCACAATTCAGAGGCTGTAAGCAAATGACGGCTCTGCCAGATGACCTGTTTATTGATGTGCTTGCCCAGAGCTGACACAGCAATAGGGATAAATAGAGCTGTCAATTTCTGTCCTCTCAGTTTCTCATTTTTCCATTCTTGAATCCAGTTCTCCATATTTCTGCAGCAATTTGTATTTTTTTATTTAAAAAATCCTCATGGAAAATCACAAACATTTTAGTGCAAATTTCTCCTTAAAAGTACATATTTGAATGTAGTTTTGCACATTTTTGTGAGCTATTTCCCCCAATATTTATGTATTTCATAACAATGATACACTACTTGATTGTAAAAAAAAAAAACAACCCTCCTCAAAGCAGTTTATAAAAGATAAATCAATAAAATCAATAACAACAAAAAACCTACAACAGTACTTTAAAACATACAAAAGTAAAAAATACTAAAACAGATTAAAATTACCTTAACTTTCTAAACATCTGAGTAGGCTTGTCTAAACAAGAATGAAAGGTGCTGAAAACAGTAAAGTGAAGGCACGTGCTTGATATCAATAGGCAGGGAGCTTCCAAGTGTAGGTGCTGTCACACTAAATGACTGAGTTCTTACAAATACAGAATGGGTATTACATGGTACCTGTAAAGGTAAAGGTAAAGGTAAAGGTACCCCTGCCCGTACGGGCCAGTCTTGACAGACTCTGGGGTTGTGCGCCCATCTCACTCAAGAGGCCGGGGGCCAGCGCTGTCCGGAGACACTTCCGGGTCACGTGGCCAGCGTGACAAAGCTGCATCTGGCGAGCCAGCGCAGCACACGGAAACGCCGTTTACCTTCCCACCAGTAAGTGGTCCCTATTTATCTACTTGCACCCGGGGGTGCTTTCGAACTGCTAGGTTGGCAGGCGCTGGGACCGAGCAGCGGGAGTGCACCCCGCCGCGGGGATTCGAACTGCCGACCTTTCGATCGGCAAGCCCTAGGCGCTGAGGCTTTTACCCACAGCGCCACCCACGTCCCGCACATGGTACCTGTGGTAGTGCCAATTCCACCGATCAAGGTGGTCAAGTGAGCACCTGAGGGGTAAGGTGATCTTGTAGGAAAACAGAATCGAAACTCTCTCCTACCATTACACAGAGGCTAGGTTCCATGCAGTCTTTACTGAGGAATCATTCTGATTTGTTTGTTAGGAGGCACTAGACTATTGCTAGTTAAAGCTATGGTTTTCCCAGTAGTGATGTATGGAAGTGAGAGCTGGATCATAAAGAAGGCTGATCGCCGAAGAATGGATGCTTTTGAATTATGGTGCTGGAGGAGACTCTTGAGACTCCCATGGACTGCAAGAAGAACAAACCTCTCCATTCTTAAGGAAACCAGCCCTGAGTGCTCACTGGAAGGATCGTGAAGCTGAGGCGCCAATACTTTGGCCACCTCATGAGAAGAGAAGACTCCCTGGAAAAGACCCTGATGTTGGGAAAGATGGAGGGCACAAGGAGAAGGGGACGACAGAGGACGAGGTGGTTGGACAGTGTTCTCGAAACTACCAGCATGAGTTTGACCAAACTACGGCAGGCAGTGGAAGACAGGAGTGCCTGGCGTGCTCTGGTCCATGGGGTCACGAAGAGTCGGACATGACTAAACAACAACAAAAGCATTGTTTTTAAAGCAGTGCTGACTGCCTTCATATATGCCATAGCGGCTGTGCTGGTCAGGCCTCATAACAACAAATGGAATATGAGTTTTCCTACCAGGGCTAGCTTTCTGGCAGCTCACCCAGTCACATGGCTTTTCTGCTTGGAGCTCATGGGAGAGACCTCATTGCCATAGGTATACTTCATGATTAGGATTGGCTGGGTGGTGCAGAGAACTGATTGGTCATAAAAGAGATTGACAGAAAAGCCTCTGTAAATTCAAGGTAGTATGAAATGTGTGGGGGATACGAATGAGTGTGTGGCCTTGAGATTTTGACCACAATTCTTTTTTTTAAAAAAAATTGCTTGACATTTTCGCTTGGAGGGCTGTGCCCTGGTTGTCCCAGTGAATCAGCCTCCACAGTGCACCAGCTAGAGCATAATAGTTTGGTGTTTCAAGTCCTGGAGTGGAAAATCTCAGACTACCCCACCCTTGCCATTGCAAACCAGTTTTGCATCACATAAGCTGTTTGTGTATTGGTATTGGCAGTGCTATTTTTCTAAAAAAAATGTTTAGGGGTACTCTCATTTTGACTCAAGAAAACCATCATTTTATAGCTCAAATCAGGAAAATAAATACACTAAATGGACAAAAGTGGAAAGATTCACAAAATGTTTAGGGGTATACATACCCCTGTGTCCCCCCAGAAAAAAAAAGCACTGGGTATTGGTATTGTGGGTGGGGTCTGACAGGTTGTCCTCATAGACAATAGCTTTTTCCAAACAGGCTGACTAGGAAACGAAACAGCAGATAAAACGACAAGTATAAAGTGAGGCACACTGAAATCTTTATAACTTTCTGTAAACATTTCTGGAGACCAAATGTACTGGCTTTGCTCAGGAAAGAGATTTTGCCTTTTGTTGAAAAGCAAGGTATTTTTATTTTCTGAGAACAGCCACTCTTTTTTTTTTTTTTTGCTGCCAAGCTAGCAATGGAATATCATAAAGCATTAGGAAGGAGATTCAAAAGAACCCCAGAGAACTTCTAAATTCATCTATATAAGTGTACAGTGAGAGCAATTCCTGTTTCCATCTTAAGAAAAATGCAATGAAAACTGGAAAACATGCAAAAACAAACAAAAAAAAAACCCAGTACAAATATTCTGACAAGGAAGGATTGATTCAAAAGATGTGGGCAACCTAATTCTAAAGGGCTGGAATTAGATGTTACTGGGACCCCTGGGATATTGGAACAGAGCGGCATGCAGATTGAAATTGTACTTTTCTCATTACTGGTGGGCCATGCAACCATCGATCATCTTGGATAAGCTTCTACTGCAGTTTGGAAAAGCAGAGCATAGAAGTTAAAAGTTAGCATTAGTTGGAAGGGTGTGAAGGAAATGTTCTGTTATATACAACTATATATCCTTTGCGTAATATGATTTGGGGGTTGTTACCTGACTTGTCCAGAAAATTGGAAGGACAGAATTTCACTGAAGATGAGGTGAACGACAAGTAGGCTTGCCTGAAGTTGGGAACTGAGCCTTGAATAGTTTGAGTGCAAGTCATGTAGCCCCAAGCAATACCTGCCAGGGACTTGCTTTGGTAGTTAAGAGCAAGGATCTCAGAGTGACAGAGTAACATTCAGCCAGGACGGACGGCTTAAGAAATGGCAAGTCAGTCGTAAGTCTGTATCTTTAGGGATCAAGGCTGCAAACACACTGAACTGTTTGTAGCACAAAAAATGTAGTTTTTCTCATTCTGGAATAAGAAAGCAGCTCATCCTCAACATGCTGCTTTCAATCCAGATTGATGCTAAATCCTGCCATCCAGAAGGGTGGTGTGAATAATTGATATGCATTTAAAGCCCTCCCACTGATTAGGTGGTCCATGCCTTTTCCTCCTTGAAATGCCCCATATGAATGAAGAAGTGGTAATTGCAAATTTGATATATGCCCACTCACAGGTGTGAATATACCCTGCTCCCCACATTGCTAGGACTGTCTACACCTGTTTTCAAATGAACACACTGGGGGGGGGGCATAATGCAGGATCAATCTGCAATGAGCTTTTATTTTTGGAATGAAACCAGTTTCTCAAGAAGTACTTTTCAAGGGTAAAAAAAATATGCAACAGACCTAGATTGTGTGGACTACACAGAAGAAGAAAAACACAAGTACTCAGTCTCCATTGATTTTAGAATATATTGTGTGTATGTAGCCAAAGTCTAGAGAGGGAAAGCAGAATGTGTTTCACTTTTAATTCGTTTATTCTTTTGCTCTAAAGTGGAGGAATGATTGCGTGTGCACATTACTTTTCTTGTGTTTAAACCCTTTCACTGCCTTTTATTCCTTCTTTTTTTTTTTTTGAAACTTTTAGTCTTTCATAAAACCTTGTGGACCCCCTTATTTTAAAATTGCCCCATATCTAAGCCTTTGACGGAGGCTTTGAAGGAGGCTGATGGATGAAAGGCAGCCTTGTAGAAAAATAGCCCTTTCACCTGGTGGCAGCAAAGGTCTGAGGGGAAGGGGAAGCGAATAGATGAGTACACTCTGACTTGGCTGGATCTGCCTTCCCCCCACACAACAGAGGGCCCAGGGAAGCTGATGTACTGTGACTGTCATGAGTCCTGTGTAGACGTCATGGAGAAGATGGTCAGATGAGGAGGAGGATGAACAAGAGGAGCTTGGAGGAGGCTGGTCCAGGGGACTGACCTAGTGGGCTGTGGATTGAGAACTTGGAAGAGGAATCTGATCCAGAGAAGGGTACCAGCAGAGTTCCTACTCTGCTGGTCTGGATTCTAAGGATGGGTCTAGTTGTTAGTGGAGTGGTCCATCTCTCTCATACCAGACACCTTAGGCACTATGTCATCAGCTGATAAGGTGGCACCAGTGTCCTCCCTTGTCGGTGAAGAGTCCTCTATTTTTTTTTTTTAATAAATTTTTTATTAATTTCCAATTTTTAACAAACACAAAAACAACATAAAAACAAACACAAAAAATCATAATTTCTTTACCTTATTTCCATAAACCTCTTTTCTCGGACTTCCCCATACCTTCCCCTTTTTGCATCCTTTATTTTAACAATTGTTCAACAACCCTTTTTAGCCAATTAAATATAAATTCAATCTCCTTTTCAATTTCACCCTAAACTAAATACAATTTACCGCTGTAATTCTACATCTTCCTCTCCCTCAGCATTTTAGCACTCCTCAATTTTATAGTAGCTCTTAAGATATATTTTAAACTTCTTCCAATCTTCTTCCACAGTCTCTTTCTCTTGGTCGCGGATTCTGCCGGTCATTTCTGCCAGTCCCATAAAGTCGATCACTTTCGCCTGCCATTCCTCCAGTGTGGGTAACTCTTGTGTCTTCCAATACTTTGCTAGGAGAATCCTTGCTGCCGTAGTAGCGTACAAAAAGAAATTCTTATCCTTCTTCGGCACCAGCTGGCCGACCATACCCAAGAGAAATGCCTCTGGTTTCTTATGAAAGGTGCATTTAAGTACTTTCTTAATCTCATTATAAATCATTTCCCAGAAGGCCTTAATCTTTGGGCAGGTCCACCAAAGGTGGAAGAAGGTACCTTCAGTCTCTTTACATTTCCAACATTTGTTATTGGGCAAATGATAAATCTTCGCAAGCTTGACTGGGGTCATGTACCACCTGTAAATCATTTTCATAATGTTTTCTCGTAGGGCATTACATGCCGTGAATTTAATACCTGTGGTCCATAACTGCTCCCAGTCAGCAAACATAATGTCATGACCTATGTCCTGTGCCCATCTAATCATAGCTGGCTTCACTGTCTCGTCTATTGTATTCCACTTCAACAGCAAGTTATACATTCTTGATAAATTCTTAGTAGGGTGAAGAGTCCTCTAAAGCACGGGCGCAAGCAAACCATGCAGGCCCAGCCTCCACAAGATGCAGGACACAGCTTGCACAAATAATCATGCCTGCCCTAGACTTCAGTTGACAGGGGGCATGTCAATTGTTGGAGCAACATATTAGCTAAGCCTAGCCATGTCTTGTAGTTATCTGCCATGCTTTACCTGCTTGTAATGTGCCATCCCTTGTTGGGATACTGTTCTGAGTGATGAGAGCAAGAGGTGGTGGACTCTCCTTCCTTGGAAGTTTCTAAGCAGAGGTTGGATGGCCATCTGTCATGGATGCTTTAGCTGAGATTCCTGCATTGCAGGGGTTGGACTAGATGACCCGTGGGTCCCTTCCAACTTTATGATTCATCAATAAAGCTTTTAAATCTTCAAGTCATGGTAACGGGTGAAGCTCTGTGTCCAAGGACAGCCAGGATAGTTGCTGTTGTTTAGTCATGTCCAACTCTTCATGACCCCTGCCTTGTCATGGCAAAGGGGCTTGAATAACTCAGAGACGCTATGAGCTATGCCGTGCGGGGCCACCCAAGACGGACAGGTCATAGTGGAGAGTTTTGACTAAACGTGATCCACCTGGAGCAGGAACTGGCAAGCCACTCCAGTATCCCTGCCAAGAAAACTCCATGGACAAGAACAACAGGCCAGGATAGTGGTAATTTTAAAAAGGGTAATTAATATGAATTTAGACTAAATGTCTAAATTTAGGGAAATGTCCTGGTGGCATGAGTCAACAAGATGCCTTAGAAAGTGGCATTGGTAGAGGGTTGGACTTTGAGACTTTTGGTCCTTTCCAACTCTATGATGCTGCTCAGCGGAGTTATCATACATAATATCCTGCGAATATTCATGGGTTAAGTAAAGTACATGTATGTTTGAAACAACAGCATATACAGCAGGGATGGGGGACCTGTTTCCCTCCAGTTGTTGCTAGACTACATCTACCATCATCCCTGTCCACCATGGTGACTGAGGCTGATGGGAGTTGAAGTCCAACAATGCCTGGCAGTCCACAGGTTCCCCGTTCCTAGTGTATGGTGTGAACCTACTCTGAGTGTGGAAAGCCAGAGAACTTACTAAAGCACTCGTGAGAGATAATCACATGTGATCTGAAGTGTAGGATGCAGAGGTAGAGGAGACCTATTTGGCAACCTTTTAATTTTGTGGAGAGAAATAAACTTCTCTCATCTCCCTGATTCACAGGCAGGAGGATTGTGGCTACAATTCTGCTTTCTACCTGAAAATTAAAGAAGGGTTTGTTTTTCTTATTTAAAGAAACAATTCTCTGTACCTCTGTAAATACTGTATCATCTTGCTGTAGAGTCGTAACAGATCCCAAGCTATATTTGCTGCTCAAAAGCTGCTTACCTCCTTAATTGATAGCCTTACTCTCGGCACCCAAATGACAGGCTCCTTTGAACTTCAAGGAGGTGATCATCGCTGAAAGCCCCCCCCCCCTGCAGGGAAAGGGTAAGCACCAGCGTGGGTTTAACGATGAACCTGCATCTTAACCACCTGATGCTGGCTGGGGCTTTGATCCCACAGATTGTAGGGTTGCAGGAGGGATGCTTTTGCATGCTCCCCTGGACCTGCCAAACTGTTAACCAGCCTGCTTCTGCAGCAGTCTGCCGCAGAGTTTGCGTTCTTAATATTTCTTGCTGCCTTTACACTGTACACGTTCCCTGGCAGGAGCGGAGAGGGCAGGGAGAGGGGGAGGAGAAGCATACACTTATCAAGAGCAGAGCACTTAGTGCTGCATTGCAGAGGATGCTGCCATCAAACAGCAGGGGTCAGTCACCTGTGTCCTCCAACCCTTCGTTGCTATTTCTGTGGACCCCTTATAACTAGGGAGGGCATATCACTCACACCTTCCATTCCCCAATGAAGGGCAGGAGCTTTCTAATCAAAGGGTAACTAGAGAGAAAGAACCCAAATAACCTCGCGTGTTAATACCCACTCCTCTCCTCTCTCAACTGCAAATCATTTCACGTGTGCCATAAATATGACATGCCCCATGTGGCAATGTTCACCCGCTGCTGCCACTCGCTCTCCATTCCCAGCAGCTATCTGTGTTTCATAAATATATGCATCAGAGAGCCAGGATTTAGCTACTGTTCTCCAGTGCACACACCTTCGCTGCCATGGATAATGTGAAACGGACAATAGGGGTGGAAATAACTTCCCCTTGGAAAAGGACTCGTTTCTGTTTCTACCTGTTTCTTCTCTTCCCAGTCTTCAGCGCTCCACATTTCCACATCAGTTTGTGACTGAAACAAACAAGCACAGAACAACCCCCCAAACCCCATGTCCTAATTAGTAAGAATTTCTCCTCATATACATGTTTTTGATGCAATTTTGCTGAATATATGCATTCTGGCAAAGCACTTTCACCTGATGCGATGCATTTTTGTTATTTTCACAAATATATGCATTTTAATGCACACTTTACCTTAGAATATGTGTTACTGTGGTACTATGTGGGGCTACCTTTGAAGGTGACTACAATCCAGAATGCGGCAGCTAGACTGGTGACTGGGAGCGGCCACCGAGACCATATAACACCGGTCTTGAAAGACCTACACTGGCTCTCAGTACGTTTCCAAGCACAATTCAAAGTGTTGGTGCTGACCTTTAAAGCCCTAAACGGCCTCGGTCCAGTATACCCGAAGGAGTGTCTCCACCTCCATCATTCTGCCCAGACACTGAGATCCAATGCCAAGGGCCTTCTAGCGGTTCCCTCATTGTGAGAAGCCAAGTTACAGGGAACCAGGCAGAGGGCCTTCTTGGTAGTGGCACCCGCCCAGTGGAACGCCCTCCCACCAGATGTCAAAGAGAAAAATAACTACCAAACTTTTAGAAGACATCTGAAGGCAGCCCTGTTTAGGGAAGCTTTTAATGTTGAATAGGTTATTGTATTTTAGTGTTTTGTTGGAAGCCACCCAGAGTGGCTGGGGAAACCCAGCCGGATGGGCGGGGTAGAAATAATAAATTATTATTATTATTATTATTACTTGGCTGGATAACTGAATCGCAAAATTCTCAGCCATGTGAATTTCGATGAATGGCCATGTTTCAATTCACATCTTGGTTTTGGAAAGAGCAGTTTAGGTAGGTTGGCTTTTAAATGGAAACTGACTTAAGTTTCTCTGCCTTCCCTACTCAGTAGTAGGACATCTGCCTCGCATGCAGAAGGTCTCAGTCTCAGGCATCTCCAGGTAAAGGCTGGAAAGCTGTTGACCGCCAATGCGCTGAGCTCGATGGACCAGTGGTCTGAGTCAGCATAAGGCAGCTTCCTGTGTCCCCCTGCCTCATAAGGAAACAGCCAAACTGCTTACCAAGGCTGGAGCTCTTGCTTCCCATTCTTGCTGCTTCCAGTAAATGCTTTTAGCGCTGGGAAATGCTGATTCATGAAGACCAGGAAGACACATTTACTGTGGTGATGTTGGCTGGGTGCAGGAATAGGACTGTATGACAGCACAGTCCACTGAGGACACAAAGCTTGCCTAGAGAATCTAGATTTACAAGGTAAAGAGAAACTGCTTAAACATCAGGATTAAGAAAAAGAAAAGAAGGCATGATGGAGGCAGGCCTGCTAAGTAATCTTTAAATTCCCAGATGGATGAAACAATAAAGAGCTATGGCGTGTTAAAAAGATCTTGTTCAGCACTAGATGGTCATCTGTGCTCCTGCGGAATAACCTTTATTCTACTAAGATAAAATGATGTTTGAACACAGCTTATGTATTCAAACATAATGTTTTTAGTAAAAGGAAAATTGTTATTGCACCATTATGGCTCAAGGAAAAAAGAGGCATTGTGATCCTGCTAATGTCAAGTACTTCCAACTCGGAATTACTTCAATGGTAATGCTAAGCATGCTTTTCACAGCGCAACACACATTGTTTACTCAGAATTGTATATGCATTTCAGACCAACTGTCTTTCATAGCTCAGAGACTTCTGACTCAACGTTGTTGTTCTTGTTGTCTAAGTGGTAATACATGAAATGCCATATAGATGGGTTTCATTTTCTAGCCTGAACCGGAGGAAAGCCAGAGAAAAGAACTGAAGTGTTGACAGCAATATTGTTTCTTCTTACACCGTCTTTGTGTAATTACAGAGCGTGAAGCTTATAGTTACTACAAAAGGCTTATTGTGTCAATTTACCATTTTAGGCAGTCATTTGGAGCAACCCATGGTTAAAATTTTGCATAGTTAGCTGATTTTAGTGGAATATCACCTGTGAATTTTAGACCTCCTGGAGAATAAATGTCTGCACTTGAAAAGGCTGTTTGCTAGGGAGACTAGGTGTAAGACAGGGTGGGTCTCCTGCGCCTTTAATAGTTGTGCTGAAGAGGGGCTTTCAGCAGATATAGCTTGGCAGATATAGCTTTGCATTGGGTCACTCAGCTGTTCACTTGTTAATGCCTTATCTTGCTTTTCTTTCAAGCTATCTCTTATGGTACAGAAGTTGTGCAGGGTATTTCAACGTGCAATAGCACACGAGCCTACGGGTGCATATCATGCATGGATAATTAACACTACACTCACATTTGCACTGCAGTTTAATAGTGGTCAGAAATATGCACGGGGAAGGGGTGTTCCAACATGGATGCTTTGGGCCATATATGGCATCTTACACCGCAATCCTGCGGCAACACAGAATTAAACTCATTGAGTTTAATGTAACTTATTCCTAGGTAAAGTGTGGACAGCATAGATGCCCCCAGGCAGTCAGGGCCAACCCAGTGGCTGTGGGTACCACAGTGCTTGTGGGCAGTAGATTGGAGACCCCATGTAGATTATGTTGTGGAAATGGCAGGCCAGTTTCTGGAGGTGAAATGGTCTGTGCCCCTTGCACTCTGATTGGTTTGGAAGCAATGAGTGCATTCTCTCAAATATTGCATTACACCATGCCTCCTTGGCAGCCATTTTCTGTTAAGCCATGCCCCCACCCCCCATCGCATAGCAGCCATTTTGTGACTGGCACTCACAGCATTTTCTTGAAAGGCATTGTCTGGTTCAAAAAGGTTCGTGGCCCATGTGTATAGGATTGCAGCCGTGTGTGTGTGTGTGTGTGTGTGTGTGTGTGTGTGTGTGTGTGTGTCAGTGGGAGAGTTTAACTCCAGATTGCGAAGTTTTTTACTTTCTTAGTACAGTGGTACCTCAGGTTACATATGCTTCAGGTTACATACGCTTCAGGTTACAGACTCCGCTAACCCAGAAATAGTACCTCAGGTTAAGAACTTTGCTTCAGGATGGGAACAGAAATCGTGCTCCGGCGGCGCGGCAGCAGCAGGAGGCCCCATTAGCTAAAGTGGTGCTTCAGGTTAAGAACAGTTTCAGGTTAAGTACGGACCTCCGGACCAAATTAAGTACTTAACCCGAAGTACCACTGTACTGTATTAGTGACTCCAAAAAAGCTGTGCTTTCCTTTGAGGTAATGTGTAATAGAGTGTCTGAAGATTAATGAATATAACCTTGTAAAAAGGAGCCATAGGATAAAGGAGAACAAAAGTACTGAAAATGCAAACAAGGAAAAGGAGAAACTAAATAGCAAGGGGGAATGATGGTTCTTTTAGGAAAATGAAAATGAGAACTACATTTGGCTGCAGACCTGAAGAATGAGCAAGCCTTGATGCTACTGTTTGGCAGAGAAGATCAAGAAAGAAAAGGTTGCAATTTTGGGGTGTAGGGAGAGGTGCACACAGCGATTCCAATAATCTTGTTGGTTACAATGCACTTCGAGGTGGCTGGTTTCTTTTCTTTTCGCTTCCAAACTTGGTGTGAAGATACATATCCCTGCTGCACTTTCCCCAGCCTAATTTCGAAGCAGACATTTAGCAGGCCTTTCTCTGTAAACACCTCGTAAGGCCAAATAGCTTTTCTATGGTCTTGCTACAGAAAATCCTCTAAAGCGTAGCTGTCAGTGCTTTATCAGCAGGATATGGGCCTCTTACATTCTCCAGCATAATCTTCCATTTGCATAATAGTGGCAGCTTTCCCCGTTCAAGGATGCCCTATTGTCTGACCACCAAATGATGAAACTTAGCAAGGAATTTTTATTATTTCAGTCTGTTACTTCAAGCACACATACACCAAGCAGAGTGAGTGTTTGGATGCAGAGGTCTGGAAAATATACATGAGAGCAGAGAAGAATTATTGCAAGACATAATTTACCAGAAGCAGAAGTCTGCCAGCACCAATATATTGCTCATTCTCAATGCTTTTTTGCCCCTAAAAAAAAATGTTTAGGGGTACTCTCATTTTCCTACTCGTATTGAAATACTGTTCCTCAGTGAGGCCAAACTTAGATTCACAAAATGTTTAGGAGTATGCGTACCTCTGCGTCTCCCCCAGAAAAAAGCACTGCTCGTTCTATTCTTTTCCAGTGTAACCCTCTCCTAGCTTTAACATCTATCAAAGAACCCATTCTCCCATGGGGCAAGGTGCTTTTGCCATCCTGAATACTGCAAACGGCAAAGAGGACATAGATTTGCAGTAGAATGCATGGTTTGCATGCAGGAAGCCCCAAGTTCAGTTGGTGGTATCTTTAGGTAAAAAGATCTCATGCAGTGGGACTGGGGGAATACGCTCCCTAAGATCATAAGAAGCCATGGAAGACAAGTACTGGGTTAGAGGGCTCAATACATAGCAGCTTCATAATCAGATATGTAGAGGAGATGTGTAGATTCAGAGGTAAGGTAAAGGTAAAGGGACCCCTGACCATTAGGTCCAGTCGTGACCGACTCTGGGGTTGCGGCGCTCATCTCACTTTATTGGTCAAGGGAGCTGGCATACAGCTTCCGGGTCATGTGGCCAGCATGACTAAGCCACTTCTGGCGAACCAGAGCAGCACACGGAAACGCCATTTACCTTCTTGCCGGAGCGGTACCTATTTATCTACTTGCACTTTGACATGCTTTCAAACTGCTAGGTGGGCAGGAGTAGGGACTGAGCAACAGGAGCTCACCTCATCGCGGGGATTTGAACCGCCGACCTTCTGATCGGCAAGTCTTAGGCTCTGTGGTTTAACCCACAGCACCACCCACGTCCCAGATTCAGAGGCAGCCCATCAGAATTCTCTCTGGTTCCCCACGTCTTTCATGACATACATTAAATTTTACAGCACATCCCACCTAGTGGGAAGAAGAAACACACAGATTGAGTGCAGACCCATCACACATCCTTTACCTTCCAATACTCTTTGATTCGTATCTCCCTTTCAAATTTTACCACAATTCACCATTGCAATCCAACAGTATACACAGAATAAGCAGGCGTGCTTCCTATCCTGCCTGGATCAGCCCAACGGAACAGCTTTTAGGAGAGGCAATAGAAACCACTGCACGGTAGAGAATCTGTGCATTGTTCTCTCCGTCCCTCAGGGAGCTCCCCTATCTTAATTCTGAGTTGCTATTGAGGAAGTGAAGGTGAGTAGGGGAAAGGCAATTCTCAGCTGTATGTATATTACTGTCCCAGTGCACAAAACTTGACATGTGAAAAACGCACGTAGCTTTTGAAAAAGAGAAAAGCACGGCCAATGGATAACCTCCCTGCAGATGACATTGTTTGATAGAGATGGTGGCAGATGGATAATAGAGAGGGGATTAGAAGCAGCAAGGAGAGAATTTGCCACAGCCACGTTGACTGGTCTTAAAGCAATACAGAGGTTTGTCAATGTCTGCATCTTTACAGATGAAGCTTTAAATATGAAGTAGTGTGTGTGTGGGGGGGTGTTCTGTGAATGATTGTTATAATTTTATCATAGCTATCTAAACATCACTTTTATCGTTTACCGGTAATTTGTTTTCCTCAAGGGTGATATATATATAAATATAATAGTTGGAGTTTATCTGCAGTGTGACTTAAAGGTATTTCAAGGGGGAAGAGGGAAACAACACAAACAGTTCAGGTAATACCTTATACTGGAAATAATTCCAAAAGTCATCTGTTCTGATTAGCCATATTGATTCATATGCTGTTAACTCTCCCAGTGCCAACACAAACAAACAAACAAACAAACAAACAAACAAACAAACGAATGAATGAATGAATAAATGACCTACCCACATGACGTTGACACAAAAATCCTGCACAAACTATGCAATAAAAAGAAATATCATTATCCCCTCCCCTCTCTTTCCTCCCAACCACACAATGGCTATGGCAATAGTGTCTCAAACCAAATGTAAACGAACTGTGAAAAAGACTCTATGAATTGAAAGTGGAGACGCTATATGTACTTTTCCTTATTTGTTTGTTTTGTAACACACACAAAAATCTTTCATAAAAACTAATGTTAAAAAGTCACCTGTTCTAGCCTCCTGTAGGGCTGATCCATTCAGTCCAGTCCATGTGTATTCACACATATATAATGTTGATCATTATCATTACATATGAATGAGATGCCATTGGCAATCAAATGGGGAGAATGCATAAACTAAGCTAGTCTTCCCCAACCTTGTGCCCTCTAGATGTTTCGGACTACAACTCCCATCAGCACCACTGTAAGCCAGTAAAAGGTGCACTGAGACACAGAAGTCACTTGGGCATCTAGTGACAAAGAGGAATCAATGAGCACCCTCAAACTACAACTCTGGCCATTTGGGCAGACAAACCAGCTACTGAGAGTATCTCCAACCTTGTCTTGAGTGAACTATAGCTTATTGGGTTTCATCCAGTCCATTACTGCAGCTAGACATTGATCTAGCATGTCCCTTACTTGAATTCAATAAAAAAGCATACTGCACTATCTGTGGGGTCTCACACCACAGTTTCATTTAGAACAGGGTTTTCAGCTGTTGTTGGACTGCAACTCCCATCATCCCTAACTAGCAGGACCAGTGGTCAGGAATGATGGGAACTGTAGTCCAAAAACAGCTGGAGACCCAAGTTTGGGAAACACTGATGAAAATGACTAGCTGGTTGGGAGGGGGTAGGATGAAACCCTGTAGGACCCCAGTGCATAAATTCCATGAGGTTAAACAGAAATCCAACACTAACAACTTCTGAAAATGGCTATCTAGATATGAGCAGAAATACTAATAAGCAGAGGCACCAACACCCAGTTCAGATAGTTTCTCCAGAAGGATACCATGGCCAATGCTATCAAAAGTCAAGGAGACTCAACAGGGTTGCACTCCCTCTGTTTTTCTCCCAGTGAATGTTATCCATAGGGTGGTGACCATGGACTGAGGTAATTTTGGTGCCAAAACCAGGCCTAAATACTGATTGAAATGGATCTAGAAAACCAAGGTGCTTCCACATGGCAGTTTATTGTGGGCTGCTTATGCATGACAAAGTTAACTTCCAGATAAGCTCCAAATTCATGAAAAGGCTTATATTAGGATCCAGTTTTGTCCATTCAATCTTTTTCAGAGACAAAAGAAAGAATACCTCTTGTATGCCAAAAGAAGAAACTTCCATAGAAGAAACTTGCACAGCATATTTGATTCCCCTTCTCCCTCAAAAATTAAAAAATAAAATAAAAATTCTGGCCTTCAAGAAAAGTTAGGTTAATTCCTGAAGGCAGAGGATTTTAAAAGGTGAGAGGGACCAGATAGGGAAGGGGAGAGAGAGATCAGATAATGATAATGCTTTGATAAATCATGTGAACTTGGCAATTTTGATGACAATTTTAGAATACTGCTGTGTTTCCTGGGGCTATCAGTAGATGCCCCAGCAAGTACGAAATCACATCACACAGAATTAGGCATGATATGGAGCACAGCAGATGACAGACAAGGTGAACCAAAGTGCAGTGAGCTCAGAGTGGGATGAGGGACTAGGAAGAGCAATGACAGGGAGGTTCTTAAAGGTCCTTCCTTAAGTTGCAAACTTCTTTTCTGACAGAACTCTTTGCATCTTAAACACCCACATAAAGGCCAAAAATTCAGCTGGGAAACAAATGAATGAATAAACGACTGGTTTCTCCCAAACAACGAGCCTGTTTGGTCTCAGCATACTTCCTTTGACAAGATACAAAGTCCTTGCTTGCCCACAGTTCACTTCACCACAGCAGAGTCATGAGGCCCCCACCTCAGTGGCAGTGAAGCGGCCTTTTCTGCACACCAACCCCAGCCAAAATGAATCCACCCCAGGTGCAAATCGTCTTTGAGATTTAAATATGGATTTGAGTCTTTCTCTCATGCTCCCTGTGCTGATGATGCCAATGGAACTGGTGGAAAGTGGGATGCAGTGGTTGTGGGATAGAGAAACCATTCCTCTCCAAAGTCCTTGAACAGAAACATTTTCCTGGGTTTCAGTTACACTCTGTAGCTGAACCGTTGTAACAATGCAAGGGCCAACAGAGGAGAGCTTGTTTTCTGTCTGTGGATTAAGACATGCCTTCATTTCAACCCTGTGCTGATTTGCCTCAGAAACACTGTCTTTTTTCTCTCAGTTCATGCAGAATTCTCCTCAAACAGATATGCAGCTCACAGCCATACCTCACACCCCCACAAGTGCTAAAAATGGGTCCAATACACCATGTATTTATGTAACAATTCTCCACAGTTGTTTCTTTCCTTCCTAGCTACAAGGGGCATGGAAAAGACAATTCTTCCCGGGCAGAATTCAATCCATTTCTGAATTACCACCGTGCATACTTCCCCTGTACCTTGCAGGAACACAGCATTGAAGGATGTCGAGGTAGGTGGTGGTGCTACATCTACGTTAGCTTGAGAACTTGTGTTAAAAAATATAAATCAGAAGCAGCACAAAGCCAACCATAGGACAGATTTCTGACACACACAAGCAGACACCTTTCTGCATTGTTTGATCCGAATGGTTCCTGGTTTTGCTAGCATTTATTTGTGACACCTCCGTGTTTCTCCCTTTTCAGTTCTCTGAATTCCGCCTCTCAAAACTGTCAACTGAAATCCCATTCATTTCTTCTATTTACCCACCAATATATTTTTTAAAATTTCCTCAGTACCAAGAAGCTTCTGTGGTGGTGGTGGTGGTGGTGGTGGTGGTGATGATGATTTATTACATTTCTATAGCACCTTTGGGATGCGGGTGGTGCTGTGGTTAAACCACAGAGCCTAAGGCTTGCCGATCAGTAGGTCGGCGGTTTGAATCCCCGCGATGGGGTGAGCTCCCGTTGCTCGGTCCCTGCTCCTGCCAACCTAGCAGTTCGAAAGCACGTCAATGTGCAAGTAGATAAATAGGTACTGCTACGGCGGGAAGGTAAATGGTGTTTCCGTGCTCTGGTTCACCAGAAGCAGCTTAGTCATGCTGGCCACATGACCCGGAAGCTGTACGCCGGCTCCCTCGGCCAATAAAGCGAGATGAGCGCCGCAACCCCAGAGTCGGCCACGACTGGACCTAATGGTCAGGGGTCCCTTTACCTTTACCTTTATCTTCCAAGGATTTCAAGGTGGTGAACATGGTTCTCATCCTCACAAACAACCCTGAGAGGTAGGTTAGGCTAAGAGATGGTGGGCTGGCTCAAGGTCACCGAGTGAGTTTCAAGGCAGAGTTGGGATTCGAACCCTGCTCTCCCAGCTCCAACACTCTAACCATTACACCACACTGATTATAGGAAAGAGCCTTTTCTCCAACAGTTTCTAGGGTGCTGCTCAGTGGAGGCTGGTCCATCAGGGCAAATAGGGCACTGCTCCACCATGGGTATATAGCCAGGCCTTTTGTTAGGGGGCCAGAACCTTGGTTTGCTATCGATTTTTACTGATTTGGGGGGCAGCTGCCCGTCCCTGCTCCCCCTTGGCTACGTCCATGTGCCCCACCAATGTACACCTGCCCTCAGCTAGCCCCTCCCTCCCCTCCCCCCTAACAATCAATCAAAGGAGTTGCTGTGCCTGATGGGTGTTGTAGTCCCACCATAGCTGTCAACCGTCCTTTATTTGGTGGGAAAGTCCCTTATCCCAGTGCTGTGTCCCGCTGCTGTCCCTTATTGATGATGTCCCTTAAATTTCCCGGGTTTCAAAGAAAAGCTCCTCTCCCTCCCTCCCTACCGGCCAGGGAGGAGGGAGGCTCCAACTGTGTTGCTTGGCTGCGTTGCTCACCCAATAAGGAGTCTAAGAATGACTGAGTTTGCATGCCTTGTGCCTATCAAATTGGCCGCATTGCCTGGGGACTTGCCTTTGCTCAGCACTTCCCAGTGGAGAGGTGATGGTGGTTTTCCTTGCTGCATCCTCTTTGCTGGGTTGCTGCACTGTGGGAACCACCGCTTGAGGCTTCGTTTGGCTGCTGGCTGGGCTTTCTGCCTTTGGCTCAGAGGAGCTCAGAAGTTGAACATACCTGTGCCCGGAAAATCCCTTATTTGGGCTGCTGATTCCTTATTTTCGAGGCTGCTGGTCCCTTATTTTCAAATCTGTAAGTGGACAGCTATGAGTCCCACACATCTGGTGGGCCCCTGGCTGGTGAAGGCTGCCTTATTAAACAGCTCAAATTATCCCTTCTTGGAGATGAAGCTCCTCCCCCAGGATCCCCAGAACCTAAATCTCTGTGTGAGGATTGAGTGATAACTGTTGATAACATATCCGATGACAAGTTTTTCTTCTATGTCCTTCTTGGGTACAGTGGACTACTGTAGAGTCAGTAGAGTCAAGCGTTCAGGCAGTGCAGACTCTGCCATTAGGCAGATTCCGGCAGCTGGTTTGGGGTCAACAACCTGTTACTTGGTTTATTATTACTGCATTTTTTCTTTTTAATGTCCAGGGATTTTCTGCATGAGGGGCCAAAACAACTTGCCTAGCCTATGTCCTCCTTGACTGGGGTTGGGCACTAAACGCTATTCCAATGCAGGCAGAAGAATCTCTTCTGCTGGGGGGGGGGGCGAAGATATAGAAAAAATTGTGCTGCCTAATCCCACCCAGGGAAGTAGCTTTCTTTGCTCACTAACAGGCAGCTTGATAGTCAGAAAAGTTGATGTGCCAAATGGATACTCAAGGTAAAAAAAAAATGACTGCTTAGAACCAATGATTATATCACCGGATGTAACACTGATAAGCATGCTCTCCATTTGGAGACTGGAATTCCTATTCTCACTCACCCAGAATAAACCACACTGAGCTTCTTACTTCTGAGTAGACATTTACAGGCTTGCACTGCAAAGCCTTCCTCTGCCTGCATTCCCATGTTACTACCACAAAGGCTGTACAGTGGTACCTCGGGTTACAGACACTTCAGGTTACAGACTCTGCTAACCCAGAAATAGTACCTTGGGTTAAGAACTTTGCTTCAGGATGAGAACAGAAATCGTGCGGCAGTGGCGCGGCGACAGTGAGAGGCCCCATTAGCTAAAGTGGTACCTCAGGTTAAGAACAATTTCAGGTTAAGAACGGACCTCCAGAATGAATTAAGTTCTTAACCCAAGGCACCACTGTACACACATTTGTAGCACATTTTCCCAGCCCCACCCCAAAAGAATACAGTGGTACCTTGGGTTACATATGCTTCAGGTTACATACGCTTCAGGTTACACACTCCGCTAACCCAGAAATAGTGCTTCAGGTTAAGAACTTTGCTTCAGGATAAGAACAGAAATCGGGCTCCGGTGGCGCGGCAGCAGCAGGAGGAGGCCCCATTAGCTAAAGTGGTGCTTCAGGTTAAGAACAGTTTCAGGTTAAGAGCAGACCTCCAGAATGAATTAAGTACTTAACCCGAGGTACCACTGTACTAGGAAATGTAGTTTGCCCCTTACAGCTCCCAGAACCCTTAACAAAATGCAGTTCCCGTAATTCATTTTTTTTGGGGGGGTAGGAGGGTGTGCCTTCAGCGTGCTTTAACCGTATGGTGTGTTCACAACCAAAGACTGAAGCCTGCTGAACACTTCAGGGTGCTTTGGGAGAGGCGATGAGGAGTAAAACTACACAGCATGCATCAAAAGCTGCAGATTTATAATGAGCCAGGAGCATTTAAATGAGAGTCAAGGGGACTTTGCAATTCTGTGTGGGCAGATTTCAATTGTAAATTTGGCAGCTCTGGTATCCTGTGTTCTAATGCTATGGGATGAGGGGGGGGAAATAGGCTTTTCTCTCTGAGCAGTTGATTATTGAATCTGCACCAGCTGTTCACAGTAATCCACACTTTTCTGTGCAATGCATCCAGTCTGTAATTGAGGTCTCTCCATGTCCCTGCCTCCCGGCTCCCCAGCCCATCCATCACTCAACCTTCTGTAACCCTCAGAGCTTTAATTTTCACAGCTTCTTTTGTGGTATTAGAGGATGCCGGACAGCAAGCAGGGAGAAGCTACAGCAACAAGCATCAACACCAGTCACGGATTATAACCAATTAATCAAGAACCACCGTTCGCTGCAGTGGTTGTTTTCCCAATCAAAACACTTTAAAAAGACTGTGTTTTGGTTACAACAGGAACTGTAAGGTCAAAAGCCCATAATCATAGAATTGTAGAGCTGGAAGGGACCCCAAGGGTCATCTAGTCCAGCCCCCTGCAATGCAGGAATCTCAACTAAAGCATCCCAGACAGGCGGCCATACCTGCCCATGCGCCCCACTTGTCCCTTTAACATTTGTGAACCTGTAGAGCAGCACTAAGGGAACCTTTCTTAGCCCAAGAACTGCACTCCTTCATAGGCAACCAATCTGGTGCCACATGTCAGTGGTGGGCGGGGCCAGAGGCTAAAGTGGGCGGAGCCAGTGGCATAGCGTGGGTTGTCAGCACCCGGGGCAAGGCAAGTGATTTGCGCCCCCTAACCCATGGATTTGCGCCCCCTAACCCGTGGATTTGCGCCCCCTAACCCTAACCCCCAGATGTTGCGCCCGGTGCGGCCGGCCCCCCCTGCATCCACCACGCTACGCCACTGGGCGGAGCAAAGGGTGAGGCTCTTACCTCTGTACAGTAGGCTGCATTCCAGTCAGGCAAAAGTCAAAGATTTCTATTTAGATATATACCATACCCTCTAATATTCCTCAGATGAAAACAGCACCCAGCACAACCACTTTCTCCTGCAGGGTCAACAACTTGGTACCTAGCAGTCCAGGGGATTTGGCCATCCCACATCCTCCAACATTTCTCCGATGAAAATAGGGGCACCCTATTATTATTATTATTATTATTATTATTAACTGCCCATCTGACTGGGTTTCCCCAGCCACTCTGGGCGGCTTCCAACAGAGATTAAAAATACATTAAAATGTCACACATTAAAAACTTCCCTGAACAGGGCTGCCTTCAGATGTCTTCTAAAACTCAAATAGATAGTTGTTTATCTCTTTGACATCTGATGGGAGGGTGTTCCACAGGGCGGGCACCACCACCGAGAAGGCCCTCTGCCTGGTTTTCTGTAGCTTTGCTTCTTGCAATGAGGGAACCGCCAGAAGGCCCTCGGCGCTGGACCTCAGTGTCCGGGCAGAATGATGGGGGTGAAGACGCTCCTTCAGGTATACTGGGCCGAGGCCATTTAGGGCTTTAAAGGTCAGCACCAACACTTTGAATTGTGCTCAGAAACGTACTGGGAGCCAAAGTAGGTCTTTCAAGACCGGTGCTATGTGGTCTCGGCGGCCGCCCCCAGCCACCAGTCTAGCTGCCGCATTCTGGATTAGTTGTAGTTTCTGGGTCACCTTCAAAGTAGCCCCACATAGAGCGCATTGCAGTAGTCCATGCGGGATATATAAAAACATAATAAAGCATTAAACATTAAAAAGCTTCCCTATACAGGGCTGCCTTCAGATGGCTTCTAAAGGTTGTATAGTTACTTATCTCCTTGGCTCGGGGGGCACATAACTCCACACCCTGCAACATTTCTCCAGTGGAAATAGGGACGTCCCAAAGAAAAGTGGGACATTCCGGGATCAAATCAGAAACCGGGACGGCTTCTGTAAATCCAGGAAAATAGGAGGGTCTGGCATCTTTCAGCTTCTGCCGCCTGCCACACCTTCTCCTCGAGGTTGGGGCAAGGATGCAGATGTAGTGGCCAATTGGAGCAAGTCAGAGCCAAATGGCTGCAATGGCCACTTTTCAGTGACCCCTCGGCGCTCCTTGCAGCCATGACAAGCCCCCCCTTCACCCCCCCTTTCTTTATGGGTGGCCGACTGACTGAGGAGTGGAGAAAGGGTGAAAGGCTTTCTTAGTGACCCCAAATCTTGTTTTCATAAAAACAGGAAGTGACGCCATATTGAATGGGCAGAGGGAAGGGAGTGGGAGGCATAGATCAAAGAAATGTGTTAGAGGGATGATCGGATCCGATCTTCTGGTAACACACTGACATGTTGTACCTAAAGGGAAGGTTCCTTGGAAATTTGGGACTCTGTGTGACAAAGGGAAATGCTGGGTTTTTGTGACAGTCCCGGGATTTGGGGGGCAGTTGGAGACTGTGATATACACATACACATATCTCCATCCTTCAATCAAGGTAAGCAAGAGACATTATCGCAGCTCAAAGATATAGGTAAACTCACATGAGGATAGAAAGCTGGGCTAGTCAGGGTTACGGCCTGGGGAGGGGGCATTATTATTATTATTATTATTATTATTATTATTATTATTATTAATGAAGTGCCCTGAGACCTCCAAGTATAGGGCGGTGTATAAATTGAATAAATAAGTAAAAATAAATATTACCCACACTTCACCAGCACGTTTTAAATGAAAAACAATTACAGACACAGGAATAAGGTGGTCTTGAAAACACACATTGTGGGTGTGAAAGGTCAGGATAAAGTGGTACATCCTCAGCATTCACTGAAAGTTGTGTAGTGATGAAGATACACAGCTGTTGAGAGGGATTTCCACAGCTTAGGGGCTGCCACAGAGAATGCCCTCTCCCACCACCACCCCAAACTTCTGAGGCATATTCCTATGTAACTCATTTGCGGATAAAGAGCCTCAAAGAAGCTGATTATTTATGACATTACTTATATAACACTGCCAATAAAGAAGTTTTTACTTCACAAATATTTGAGGGGTTTGGTCAACAACAGGCACAGTTCCTTTACTGCTTGATATCCAGTTTGCATCCCATTAATCACATCATGTGTCATCCTAGGGCTATTGCCCACTTGCCCTTATTTTGAGAATACGAAGATAAGTGATGTTGCCGTTAAAGACAACAACCCCTTTCTAGTTTTGTGAGCATCATATTTCCCCAAAAATTCCATGGAGGGTTATACTACAGAAGCTTAAAACCTGGTTTGCTGTAGTATCAAGTCAGCGCCGCTTTAAAGTCAGTTGGCAAGCTCTGAACAGAACCCAACATCTTCCCAGAAATCATTAAAAAATAAAAAGATGGCGCCTTTGGAATCTCCCTTATGTTTGCCATCTTGATCAGAGCCAGTCAGGGATGGCTGGCAGAATCCCTCTTCCCTGCCATCCATCCCTGACTGGCTCTGAGGGCTGGAAGCAGAAGCAAACTCACACAGATCACATTTGGCTGCATCTAGGGGTTGAAAAGGCTCAGCAGCAGCAGCACTCTTAACTTATCCTCTTCTCTGGCAGCGCTGGCCTGGGGAAGGTTCTCTTCAGCTTTCCCCTGTTCCCATCAAGCGCAGCACGCAGGGCTCCTGCTGGGCCCAAATCCCTTGATAGGGTTTCTCAGGCAGCACTGGAAGCTTCTCTTGTCAAGGAGGAGCTGATGCAGTATGGCATGTGGCAGGGCCGGGGACAAGCAGCTTTGATGGATAAGGTGCAGCAAAGGGGCCATTGGTACCCTGCAGTTCGCCTCTGTGCTTTTATGGCGCAAGCCTAACCCAGAATGTACAGCACATTCTAATCTCAAAGACGTCAGGGTAAAAGGGGAGAAACTCTTTCAAAGTCAGTGGAATGAAGCCAGATTTACAGGCTCTCTCTCTGTGTGTGTGTGTGTTACAGAACAAGAGCCAAAAAGCCGTGGTGGGGCGGGGGGAGAGGGAAAGGGAGCGAGAGAATAAAATCACTCTAACAAAGCATCCCTGGATATTAACCGTGATGACCTACTTCTGGATATTCGGTCAGTTCATTAGTGCTTATGGCCTGGGGCTCCTGTATGCTCTGTAAAAGGGAAGAATCTCTCCATCACATTTCAGCTTAAAAAATGAGCTATGCTAGAATTGTGAGCCTTATGTTTGATCAGTTGGCATATAGACGCCTTAATGTGAACATCTCTCTTTCAACACATTTTTTTGGTCATAATTAATGTATCACCAGAAAGAATAAATAAGAGAATCACTGGTCAGATAAAGCGGCGCAAAAGTAAGAAGGGCAATCTGGGGGACAGAGATGAGTTGCTGCCACCTCCTGATCCAGTGATGGCAAGTGATAATCCGCCCTCCTCCCCAACCCCCATCACCCTAGAGATCTCTTTACACTTGCTACTTCTACACACTCTCTTTTTTCATCACACACACAAAAATTCAAAAGCTCTAGAAAGAAGGCTGCATGCCAAAGGCACAAATCCATTTTTTGGGGGTGGGAAAGAATAGCAAAAAATAAAGAAGAGGGCTGAGGAGGAGGTAATTGCTCGTCTTGTGATGATAACATTGCTATGGTTATTGTGAGGTATAAAAAGGGAAATCAGCAAAACAACATGCATTTATTTTAAGATACACCATGGAACTTGGAGTCTTAGCCTCCTGCTGAAACACTCTGTCCCTCCATATCTCTCACACACTTGTGAATTGTGTTCTTATATATATATATATATTATATATATACTCTCTCTCTCTCTCTCTCTCTCTCTCTCTCTCTGTGTGTGTGTGTGTGTGTGTACATATATATCACCCACATTAATGAATGATAGGTGTTTTGTATGAATTATTTTAATGATCCAATGTATTTATGTTTTTTAACTGTTGTAAGTAAGTCACATTTGGGTAACAAGCAACTAAAAGGTCTAATCATAATATTTATTTGTCCCATAACATTTATATACTGCTTGATTGAGATCCCCCAAACACAATTTTGTGAGTATACACTGGCAAAGTACCGGTCACATGTGCCTAGCCATCCCTGCTCTGGAGGGTTTATTCAGTGGAAGAGCATCCTGGTCAGTAGGCAACTTTTCCTCCACAGTTGGAGGGGGGGAGGAAAGACAACATAATGTAAGAATGCAAAACAAATAACACTGTGCTCTGCTGATGTTCTCCAATTAGTGAGCTGACGCCCTAAAATAAAAGACATGCCCTGAAATAGAGGTTATTATTGGATATTGTTGTTCACAGTAGAACAATTTCTAGATGTGCTAGTTGGAGCTGCTGCTTCTTTGGTTTGATGACATGGAAAAAAACACAAGGAGCTCATTAGCAAACCAGTTCATTCAATGATGAGCACATATAAGCCTACATATTGCCACACCTTTAACACAGAAGGGCATCGTTTCTTCCAGTGATGATACTTTCCTGCAATTTGGGAATGGAGAGAGCAAATGGTTTCCTCCTTGCAGATAAACGTTTCTATTCTAGTAACTGGGAGTATGGAATCCATTCCACAGCAGAACAATGGTCTGAGCTTGTCAATCAAAGAAAAATAAAATAAAATCTCAGCAACTTTCAGACGCAGATCCCATTTTATATTTCAGGGAGGAGGAAGAGAAGAGGAATTAAATTCCACTCCTGAATTGCAAAAAGAAAGAAAACCAGTGCATTTTAAGAGCATCTGTTGTGATTATTTTTGTAGATCTAACAATAACCAAGGGCATTATTACTAAAACAGGAGGGTCCATCTGCCTCCCCCCTTTTAAACAAGGGAACTTGTGCTCTTGGAGTGCATATTTATTGGTGGATGCCACCCCGGTCTCCGAGCCTTGCAAGATTCCAGGGCATGAAGATGGTGTCTTTAAGATATATGGTTTATTTACACATATACAACCTGAGCCTGTGATGGAGGGGTTCACGGCATTTCTACTCCAAGATGGTCTTGCTTCTCCCATAGCCACAGGCTCAGATCCAAGCAGAAATCAGGCATGGCTCTGTGTGTGTGTGTCTTCCCAGCCTGCTGCCCTGTTTCCAGCTTCCAGCTCACAAAAACTGCAAAACGATTATGGCACCTGATTCATAATAATGTATAACACACCTGTGCTGCCTCTGTTTCCATTTCCAGCCTCCAAATCCCCCTCTCTTCTACTCTCCTTGCCCTCACTCTTTGTTTTCTCAGAGTTGACTCATAACTCAGTGTTCTTTGAAACTTGTCGTCACTGGGACAGTTACAAGGCAGACAGGACAAGAAATAAGGCCAGGGATCCAAATGCTACAGCAGGTACAAGAGCCAAAACGATCAGGCTAGGGAAAGAGGCATTGAGGTGAGGCTTCTTGGTCTGTATTTATTTATTGGATTTATGAATCCCCTTCATCCAAAAGCAACCCAGGGCAATGTTCAGCAGAAGAGCAAATGACAAAACAAATAGATAAAACACATCCAAAAGCCCAATATATCTGTAAAATAACAAAATAATTAAAATACAGTATCACTTGCCACAGGATGCAGGTGGCGCTGTGGTGTAAACCACTAAGCCTAGGGCTTGCCGATAATTGTAAGCCTGCTCCCATATGATCCTCACCAGGTATTAAAATAATCTGCAGCAGCCTTACTCTTGGTGCAGTGGGAAGTTAATCAGAAACAGGGACTTTTTGTGGTGGCACCCAGACCATGCATGGAATGCCTTTCCCAAGCACTGGGTTCGCTTCCCCGCTCCTCCACATGCAGCTGCTGGGCGACCTTGGGCTAGTCACACTTCTCTCTGAAGTCTCTCAGCCTCACTCACCTCACAGAGTGTTTGTTGTGGGGGAGGAAGGGAAAGGAGATTGTTAGCCGCTTTGAGACTCCTTAGGGTAGTGATAAAGTGGGATATCAAATCCAAACACTTCATCTTCTTCTTCTTCATTGGACAACCCACATTACTGGCTTTTAGATGTCTAGTTTAAAACTTTATGTATTTTTCGCAACATTTTGAATTTGTGTTGGCAGCACTTATAACTTTTGATTGCTTTTACTCACTTTTCTTTTATCGATTATTGTGGTTTGATTTGATCTTGACATACCGTTTTACAGAACTCTGCTTGTAATCAGCCTTGGGAGCCAGGAATGGCAGAATGGCAGGGTGTAATAACTTAATTCTGTAATAAATAAGAGGACAAAGTCAGGCTGGCAAATGAAGACTGGGAGAATTTGCTTTTTTTAAAAAAAGTATTTAAATAAAAGCACAAAACTTGGCACATCCAGTATGCTTCCTCCCAATTCTTGTTTTTAAACAGAGATAGGCCTCCAAAAGTCAATTTGCGGTTCCTCTGATGTTCCACTCCTTTTTTGATGTTTCGTCCTGCCTCGTGATCACTGTGTCTGAAATGCAGCCTGCCAGCACGAATTCCTCATTAGCCAAGGGAAAGGAAATCTCACTTGCTGGGCTAAACAATACAGTTTGCGCAACATGCTGTTCAGAATCTACAGTCCTGGGATAGAACAGGCCTTCCCTCTTTACGCCAGAATCCACAGGCCCCTTGTCTCTGATCTGACACCTGGAAGCAAACAGCATGTTCCTCTGGAATAGACCGGCTGACTCATGGGAGCAATAGGTATTATATACCATATTCCACAATATTGATGAAGTAATAAACCTTAATGGCAGATGTTTCACGGGCTTGTTGGTCGGCCTTGAGTTTAACAATGCATCTAATAAGTTCAAACTGTGTACTTACCAATCTCATTGAGTGATGCGATATTCCTGGGTTGCAGGCGTGCCTTAACCCAGGGTCTGTACTTCCTTTTGAACAAATGAAGCACAATGGAGATACTGGTGTCTTTAGGATCTATGGTTTATTTACACATATATGCAACCTGACCTTAGGTGGGGAGGGGCTCATAGCTCTGGCATCTAAAAAAGGTCCCTGCTTCTTTTTGTGATAAATATATTTTTATTGATTTTCCAATATTGTTCCAATAACAGCCTCATTATAACAATGCCAATTTTATCCAGTTATTAAAACCAATTATTTATATACCGAATTATACACTTTAAGTGATTTCCTCACATGCTAGTTTTGATGGGTTCCTCTTTGTTTTTTATTTTTATTTTCTGCGTTCCAAAATCCTAATAATTTCAATTACATTCCCTTCAAGATAGTATTCCCTTATATAACAGCTACAATCTTATGGTTTCAATTCGTGTTGATATATTAAGTAATTTATAACGTTACAAATGAGCTAGTCTGTGATCACTGTTCTTTCCTGCGTGTGGTAATTCCCCCCCAAGATGTTGTCCCAACCATATATGGTGTTGTGTCCTTCATTCTTCCAACTATTAATATTCCCCATCATGATTCGGAGGAAGTGGTTGTCTCATAGTTTTCCAAAAGCCTCTGCATCACTTTGTCCTGTGATTCAAGAGTTTGCTAGAGACCCCTCTGTTTCAACGAATAAACTGTCCTTGTCATCCCCCCCCCCAACCTAGGAAGAGCGGTCTGATTCCAAACTGCCAATGATTAATAAGAAAACCTCTGACCTTGCAGTTGACAGACTCCTTTCCTCCTTTCAGCTGAAAAAATTATAGTCAGTTATCTTTCCAGTTAGATTACATTCCAAATTGTTTCAGTCTCTTTCACATTCCTTTGAAAATAACGGAGAGTGGGGGTGGTTTCATTCTATATTCTAACACAGTCCTTTCAAAGGGTGAAACTCTCCCCCCCCCATTCCATTCATCTCTCTCACACAGTTCCAGTTTGATGTTAAATTTCATGTTATTAATCCAGTTTCTTCCACCTTCACTTTTTATATTATGTTTTAACCTTGCATTCTGAGGAGGGTTGCCATATCAGAAATGTAAAAGAAAAACTTGGAAAAACAACCACAGGCTCCCCCCCCCCCACTGTCTCTGGCACCGAATAAAACTTTATCTCAATTCCAACCTTTAAATCCTTATAGCTGAGATGTTCCGCAATTTGTTGTCTCATTGCCTCCAGGGAATTGAGTGCCAGACCTCAGGGCAATCTGCAGGTGAGTGCCCATTCCTCTCCCACCCAGAGAGGGATTCAAAGAATGAGCCCCCCCCCCCGACCATTTGAGTGTAGCCTTGCACTCAAATGGGCAGCAAGCATCATGACCTGCCCCATCTCCCGCTTATTCCAACCCACTGCTCTAAACCTTAACCCTTTTAATCCTCTGAAGAAGGAAGCCTATTCAATTTGCGCTTTTCATGCTAACCGCTTGGAGGCTCTGAAATTCATAATTGTTTATCTCCCTGACCTGGCCCCAACTATCATCTCAAGGAAGGTTGCCTGACTTAACCTAAAATAGGGTTACCATATTCCCAAAAGTGAAAATCTGGACATGGTTGTTGAGCTTTTGGGGGGAACACCCCCCCCCCTCAAAAAAAGTTTGGGGACTTTTGGATTTTCAAAGCATTTATTTTTAAAAAATTTGCCCTACTTGCTGTACATCTGGGTTTCCCTGGACATTTTGCCAATGCAGGAAAAATCCGCCCTGACGCCATTTTCTAAGCTTGATTCCTGGACGCATCGTAGCCCCAACCTAACTTGTTAATTTCCTAAGATGCATTGTAGTGGTGGTGATGTATTTAATTTATGAATTGCTTCCCTTGAGGCATCTTGAAGTGATTTACAGTATAACAAAAACATGCACCAAAAAGTTAATTTTTTTATACACACACACGCAGGAGCGGGGGCGGAGACAAAGAGTTTAAAACAACAGCAGCACAAAACTGTTGCACCCAGTGTTGTTTAGCCTCTGTACTGTTTTGAAATTGTCTTTATGTATGCAATTGTTTGTTTGTTTTAAAAAAAATGGAATTGTTTTTATTGTTGATGTTTTTACCACAAAAGCACTTTGAAATATTTTACATGAAGCGATTCATTCGTGGAATCACTGAACGTGCTTCTCGCAAAACTCTTAAAAGTACAGACAACTCGCTGCTCCTCTGTCTTAAGTTATCCTAACACTGTGGCATAGCCAACGTCAGCCTAGTCAACTTTCTGGGAAGTACATAGATTACAATTTCCTGTCAGCTTGTTTTTGTTGGATAATTTTAAATATATTTTAAATAGGTTTCAGCTGCCCTAAGTATTGCCACGGTAACAAAAAGGGAAGATACATTTTTTTCAAATAAAACCCCAGCAAGAACTACATTTGGGAAATGAGGGTTGCTGTTTTTTAAAATGTACAACAGTTCTGCTCTCCCCTTTTGCACCTGGTTGCCCTTAGCAACAATGAGTTCCAAAATACAACACAGCTATCCAAGGGCTGTGATCTCCTTTCACCATCGAGTACAGGAGCTTCTTGAGAGCCTGGATTCCACTGTTCAGTTTTTAGTGAATTGTCTGCCTCTTGTAAAGACTTAGAATATTCCACTCCTGGGAACTCCATTTGATTAGGTAGTGAAAACAGTGTAATTAGACAGATCTCTGTGCCAGGAGGGTATAGATAATTCTGCATGCTCTGCGCAGTCTTGCAGAGCGAACATCTACATCCACTGGGAAGCCAGTTCCTCTTACGCCTTTTATTCATAAAAAAAAAGGACTTGCGTAAAGAACTCGTAAAATATTTGCAGAACAAAATAGCATCCGTTTGAGTCATTAGCATAGCTCTACGCAGTTCTGTTAGCAGTTAGCAAAGCGTACATTTGTGTATTAAAAGGAAATAGTTTTTTAAAAAGTAAAAAAATTAAAATAATGCATCTTAAATATTGCATGTTTGAGCACAGAATACAGGCCTGTTTTCAAAACTGGCCTTTCAATATTTCATTCCTTCCCTTTCCTCCCTCATTTCACTTCTTCCATGCTAGAATGACCTGTCTCATTGACTGAATGGAAATTTACAGAAGCATTTACAGCAGTGGCCTCAATTAAATAGGCACTTAGTCTTTCTTTAAAACTGAACTTTAACAGAAATCTAATTTACATAACAAGCACTCAGATCCTATTATGAGGCAAATGGAAACACAGTGTTGTATTTTATCCCTTCCAGCTGACAAACGGAAACAGAGCTCTGTTGAAAAGCACCTGCCCCACCTACTCATTATGACAGAATTTTTTTTTGGGGGGGAGAGGGACAGCAATTTGTACATATTTTTGCAGTGTGTCACAAATGCACACATTTGCCTTGATCTTGGGGAACGCAGGAAGAGCAGGAAAGGGTGAAAGCCAAAGGCAGTGCCTGGTGCAGAGGGGTGAGCTTCACTCAAGACCTGAAAACCTCATCATCAGAGGAAATATTATGGCTGGAACACAGTCTTGAGACAGATGAATTCTGTCTGGAACATCTCAGGAAGCACGGCCAGCCCTACTGTTAGGCAGAGTGAAGCAGCTGCCTCTGAGCAGCAGGTGAGGAGCAGTGGTGAGGTGCTGGGGGGACAGCACTGTGTGTGCTACATAGGCCTACCTTTTGACCCTTAAACTGGCCTGATTCAGGTGCTAGTCCAATCAACTTCTGGATGCAGAATTGTGGGGGTGCCGTCCATCCCAGGCAGAAAAATGTTTTGCTGCCTCTGAGGCAGCAGTGGGAAGAAGAAGAAGAAGAGTTTGGATTTGATTTCCCGCCTTTCACTCCCTTTAAGGAGTCTCAAAGCATCTAAGATTCTCCTTTCCCTTCCTCCCCCACAACAAACACTCTGTGAGGTGAGTGGGGCTGAGAGACTTCAAAGAAGTGTGACTGGCCCAAGGTCACCCAGCAGCTGCATGTGGAGGAGCGGAGACGCAAACCCGGTTCCCCAGATTACGAGACTACCGCTCTTAACCACTACACCACACTGGCTGTATGTCTTGCTGCTGCTCTCTAGGTAGTAGATAGGAAGGGGCAAGGCGGCAGCGAGATTGGTGTGGCGCAAACACAACAATGGAGGTAATCAGGTGCTCTTGCTGGGACATTTGCGCCGCATCAGCCTCCCTGCTGCCTTACCTCTCTATTTCCTGGTAAGCAGCAGTGGTTTGACTGGCCAGAGATCACATGAGTGAGACAACACCCCTCCTCACCATCCATTACTGCTCTGAGGAACCATCTTGTGTAGACATCTGCAGATGATGATGGAAGGGACGTACCAAAAAACTTCACCAGCCCCCAGGAAAGCTTTCTGCATCACTAGCCCCCAGGAATGCTACTCTGATGACATTATTGGGAGCATGTGAGAACTCTCTTAGCTCATAGAATCCAACCATCAGCATACACAGTTCCCAGATACAACCAAGGATACATGAGGAGACTTAGCAATGTTCCTGGAACTCATACCTTACAACTCCTACTTGAACCAACAGCCGACCTGAGAAGCAGGGCCCCTGCGACAGCATTTTCAGGCATGATAAGCTCTTGACAAGTGAAGGAAGGACATCATTCCTCCTGCATTTATTGCCCCACTCATTTTAGTGCACTTCAACTTGAGATCTTGTGATGAAGGACAGTATATTATTAATAATAATCATCATAATAATAACTTCCAAGTGCTTCACAAATACCTTTACAATAACCCTTTAAGATGGGCCAGTCATCTCCTCATATAACAGATACCAGGGCCTGAGAACATCATTGTCTAAGGCAGGGATGGGGAACTTTTATCAATGTTTGTCAGCCTGAGGGCCATATTCTCTCATGGAGAACCTTCTTAGGGCCACATGCCATTGGTGGACGGGGCTTGGGGCAAAAATGGGTAAGGCATTGGATGTGACTCTTAGCTTTGTACAGTGGGCTATATTCTAGCCCAGAGCTTTCCAAACTGTGTGTCGTGACACGTTAGTGTGTCGGCTGCAGTGTGTAGGTGTGTCACATGAACGCTCTTCCTGGGGCTGGAAAGGGTTAGTTTAACCTTGAAAAGTTTGGAAAGCTCTGCCTAGCCAAATAGAAGTCAGAGGTTTTTATAGCCACACTCCTGCCATATGTACATTTCTCTCCATCAATGCAAGCAAGAGGCTTTATCACAGTTCAAGGACACGTTCCAGCTGGGCAAAAACAACTGAGGGACATGTGGAGCAGGAGGACCAGTAATGGATGCCGCCTGGGGAGGAATATGACTTTAAACAGCCATGCTTCCCCACAAAGAATCCTGGAAAGTGTTGTTTGTTAAGGATGCTGAGAGTTGTTAAGAAACCCCTATTCCCCACACAGAGCTACAATTCCCAATGTGGTTTAACAGTCAATGCCATTTCTCAGGGAACTTTAGAAGCTGTAGCTCTGTGAGGGGAATAGGGGTCTCCTAACAACTCTCAGCACTATTAACAACCTACAGTCCCCAGGATTCCATGACTTTTTAAAGTGATATGATCATGCTTTAAATTTATAGTGTAGATGGGCCCAAGTGAGAGACCATACAGAGGCTAGAAACCTGCTCCTGGACTTCCGGGTCGGCGCCATCGCCGAATGGCGGACTCCCTCCGAGCTCCGGAGGGAGTCGGCTGGGTAGGGGTCGGGTCCTGCCGTGCCGGCGACGCAGGGACCCTCAAAAACCATGGGCGGAGATGCCCATGGACTTGGTGACTCGGCGGGCACCGTTTGCGCCCCCCGACCCGCGAAGGAGCCTTTTTAAAGGCTGCGGAGCGGGTGACGGGGGGGTGTGGTGCTGTGAGTCCAATGCTTCCCCTGCCCAGCGAAGCCGCATGCCATTCGGCGGAGAGCAACGACTTCTTCTTTGAAAATTTCGGATTTGGACTAAAAGGAACAACCCGTGAGTAAATTGATTGGACTTAAAAGGGAAATTTGATCTTTGAATTTGGAGCGAGCGGGGGGAGTGCAAAAAGGAAGTCCGCCCCCCCCCTGTTGTAGATGGCTCAACGCAAGGATTTGACAACTAAGATCGAGAGATGACCTTGTTTACCTGAAAAAAAATTTTAACTTCACGAAGGGAAATTACAATGATTGTGCTGGAGGAGAAGACTGATTTGTGGGAACTAAAGTGCAACCCCCCCGGGAACCGGGAACGATCCGCTATGAGAGACTGGTGAAGAGACACAGAAACTTTGACAGCTGTCAAAGCAGGAAAATAAAAGAGAACTTTGTTACGATGGCTTTGCTGGTTAGATTTGTTACAATTTGGACATAAATTATTGGAAATAAAGGCAACAAGTTATTTGACTTTTGGGTCTGATTTTGAAAGAAATTAAGTTACCATATTCCCTCTAGAGGGAGGCTGGGACATTGCAACAGTAGCAGCAAGTGGAAAAATACTATGAATTTGAGCAGGATCTGTTATCTCTTGGGAAAGCTGCAAAAACGAAGCATTATTTTGTCTACAGAGGTTTCTATACTAAAGGAGACAATGGATTTATCTATTGAAGAAAGGAAGGGACTTGACGCAAGTTATGTTCCTGAATAACAAAAGCCTCTGTGGAGAACAAGAAGTTTCTGAACTAGGTTTCTGCAGCAGAACAGGAAAAAGCAACCTGAGGAATAAGAGCTGGACCAAATTTGAAGCTGGAGTATTTGGAACATCCAGACTTTAAAAGGACCAAGAAATAGAATTTAAGTTAGACTCTTAAACATAGAGGTCTGGATGGAAGAACAATGACTTTTTCTGAGAGTTTTTTCGAGATTGGACTGAAATTAAAAGCTATCAAAAGACGGCAAAGTGGAGTTGAGATATAGACGTGGATACACCAGGCTGGCAGTAGACAATGGATGAACTTTGGGGATTGGAACCGGGGAATGGGGGGGGGGGAGATTTGGAATCCAAAGGCTGTAAAATTATATATTATTTCTTTCTTTGCTTTTTTCATGTCTGTTGTTTGAAAATAGGGGAATTCGTGGAAGGGAAATGGGGTCGATCTTAGGGAATTATATAAAATATAAGGAGAAATGGTTCATTAAGATAAATAAGATAAATTAACTTGGAATAAATGGGTTATTTAAAATTACAAATAAGGTTTTAAAATTTGGGGTAAGAATCTGTGGAATCAATTTAAGGGAAATGGAATACAAGAGGGGGAGGGGGGAGAAGTCCGGGAAAGATGCCACTGAAACCAAGTGTAAACCATATCTGTTTTTTCTTTCTTTCTTGCTATCTTTCCTTTTTATTCTGGAAAATTTTTAATAAATATTATTAAAAAAAAAAAAATAGAAACCTGCTCCTGGGCTTGCATATTTTTTGATGATTTTATTTCTTCTTCACACAATATGGTTTCCGTTCCTAAGATTTCATGTATACTTCTCTTGAGAGTTCGCAACCTCCTGCTATCCATGCTGGGCTATGCAGGGATTACCGTATTTTTTGCTCTATAAGACTCACTTTTTCCCTCCTAAAAAGTGAGGGGAAATGTGTGTGTGTCTTATGGAGCGAATGCAGGCTGCACAGCTATCCCAGAAGCCAGAACAGCAAGAGGGATTGCTGCTTTCACTGCGCAGCGATCCCTCTTTCTGTTCTGGCTTCTGAGATTCAGAATATTTTTTTTCTTGTTTTCCTCCTCCAAAAACTAGGTGCGTCTTATGGTCTGGTGCATCTTATAGAGCAAAAAATACAGTATATCTGATAGTTGCTGTAGTTATTGCTTATCTGATTTCAGTGCTTATCACATCTTTCCAATCCTATTCTGTACCAATGACACGAGAGCTCTGTGGCTGATTTGTTATTGTTCTTTACTGTACGGCAACTTGCAAAATAAAATTATTAACATAATAGTAAATTCTTCCTTTTTTTTTTTTACTGATGCTTATAGGTGTAATAGGGATGTGGTTGGCGCTGTGGGTTAAACCACAGAGCCTAGGATTTGCCGATCAGAAGGTCGGCGGTTCGAATCCCCACAATGGGGTGAGCTCCCGTTGCTCGGTCCCTGCTCCTGCCAACCTAGCAGTTCGAAAGCACGTCAAAGTGCTAGTAAATACGGTACATAGGTACCGCTCCAGTGGAAATGTAAACGGTGTTTCCATGCACTGCTCTGGTTCGCCAGAAGCGGCTTAGTCATGCTGGCCCCATGACCCGAAAGCTGTACACCGGCTCCCTCAGCCAATAAAGTGAGATGAGCGCCGCAACCCCAGAGTCAGCCACGACTGGACCTAATGGTCAGGGGTCCCTTTACCTTTACCTTATAGGTGTAGTAAGTGTATGTAAATGGCTTGGTGGGGTGCACTTGAAGAGAGGCTTATGATTACCTTAAAAAAAAGATATATTCCTTAAACTTCTGATTTTAGATTAGAAGTTTCCCCCACACCTAAGTTGCCTCGAGCCTGACAGTAAATAGCTTTCAGTGACTAAAATAAGAGAAGAGGTTGGTTAAGGACACAATCTTCAAAGTGGAACTGAGTTCAGATTCTTGAAAAGGGTTTTGATTCTGCTACTCCTACCCAGCTCCTCCTTGCCACGACATGCAGCTTTCTGAACTAATTTAAAGTTAATAAATTTAGTTTAGTCCTCTGTTTCTCTTTATGTAAATTAATTTGTTGGTGCTGCAGGGGAGGTTTGGGGGCCATTATATATTTTTTTTGTACCCTTAGGTTTGTATACATGGAAATTAGCATCCCAGGGTTTATTTACAATCCTGTAACACATTAGCTAAAGATAAAATGATTACACTCAGACTTGTTTAATCCATGCTTGGTAAATATGTTTAGCTGATCCCTTAAATCTGGGTATTGAAAGACTATGAGCAGTGAAGTATTTCGGTGTGAAAACAGGACTCGCAAACCAAGGCTGGCTATGACCTTTTGCTGGTAGAGGTGATGGAAAAGATGGGTTTGTTCCCCTCCTTATTCCATGCACAGGTCAACTGGACTGGCAACTGAATCCCACTCCAACACAGCAATTGGGATAGTGTCCTTCATGGTGCCTGAGGCAGCACCTGAGGCTGTGCGCAATCCCCACCCCAGCCCACCTGATTCGGGGCCTAATCTGGTGTTCTGGAGTGGCCCCAATACAATCCAGGACTGAGTTGGATCTGGGCCCTGAACAGCCCTGCGGGTAAACAGTCATGGGGTGGGGAGAAAGAGACACACACGTAGGGTGCCTGTGCATCTCTCTCCTCACAGTGAGTACACCTCCCCGCTTTAGACAGCCTTAGATCAGTCTGGGTGGACCATATTTGACCCAGATTTGAATCCAGGGCCAAATTTTGTGCACAGTGCTTCTGTTTAAGGGGCACAGGGCAGGGTGCATGGCCTACACAGGGGAAACAGCCAGGGCTTCTGCCACTGCCCGCTAGCATTTGCCACCTGAGGTGGCCATATCACTCTGTCTAATGACAGAGCTGGCCCCTTTGCCACCCACAGGGGCAACAGATGCCTGGTCTAGGCATGGAAAATGGAGAAATCATGTTTTTCAGTGGGGGTTTTTAAAGAAACCGTTGTGATATCTGTCAGTACTATTGCCACACTTGTTGGAGTCCAGTAACTTTTGGATGGCAACAGGGTCTCCACCCCTGATGCAGACACCCCTGCAATAGGTTGAGAAGATGGTTAGGGGTACAGAAGACTAGTCCTATGGGGAGATCACCATTTGCAAAAATATGGCAGAGGACAGGACTAGACTGAACAAGCTCAAGTTATAGGAGGTAGATTTCACCAGAACATTAAAATAAACATTTGTGCAGTTCAGCAATGCAACCAATTTCATAGGGTTGGTGAACTGCAAACAGAGATGCTGGGCAGCCATACATGGGAATGCTCTGACTCTGGGTTTCCTGCAGTAGATAGTTGCATTAGATGACCTAGAAGATCCATCTTCAACTCCATGGTTCTATGAATCTGGCTTTAAAAAATGTGCCTAGGTTGTGTATGCACCACACATTCAGAGCACCTGACTTCCTCCAAAGGGGGAAGAAAATTATGGGACAAAGAATCCTCAGAACATACATTAACCAAAGACAGCCTCTTCCTTAGCTGCAGTAGTAGCCTGAGACTCTGCCTCTCCTTAGTTCTGCTGTGTAGCAAAAGGATTAAATCTAATTAAACACCAGAGACAACATAAGAACCAGTGATCAGCAGCAAGAGCCTTTTTGTAGATGACATCCAAGATGAAAAGTAACAAACTTGGGCATAAGGGAAATACCATTAAAGGAGGAATTAGGTGCTTACAAATTAGCTAGAAGGTATACTGGGCCTTTGCCTGGGGGCATCCAAGATGCAGAACTCTGTGGGTGTGTTATAACATCATATTTGTCTTCTCCTTTCGGTAAGGTCCATTACTTAAGTACCCTTAAGTGCCTTATTATGGAATACAGAAAGAGAGAAAGAAGCTCTTGATTGCTTCTCTAGCCTGATGAATCTCCTTAGAGATGGAGTTCCATAGAATTGCTCCCACCCTGTACAGAGGCCCTCCAGGTTTTCAGTGGAACACATTGCAGATATTTAAGCAGAGGCTGGAAGGCCATCCATCAGGGATGCAGTAGCTACATCCTGCATTGCCGATCCTGCATTGAACATGGGGCTTGGACTGGATGACCTCCGAGATCTCTTCCAACTCTATGATCCCATGATTCTAGATAGTCCCCCTCCAGCTCTATGATTCAATTTGTCTGCCATGATAACATAATGGAGCGATTGTTTCTGTAACAATCTTTAATCACCATGTTCCAGAACATTAAGCTTTTCACCCTCTGTTGCTGTGGTAACTATGTATTTTTTTTAAAAAAAACAAATATATAGATATAGATATAGATATAGATATAGATATAGATATAGATATAGATATAGATATAGATATAGATATAGATATAGATATAGATATAGATATGGCTAAGTAGCAGTGCCCAAGGGGTGGGGGCTCACATAGGGGGTGCAATTTGGGCTGGTTTCCAGCACACTCTATCAAGACATATACGGTATATATCTTCTTCGGGAAGCCATTTATAGACACTGTTAAGCAGTGTTATTTTTCTAGAAAAGAGGTGTCGGAACTCACCATGATGCCTGTGGGATGCTGTACCTTGAAAACTAGAATACGTTGGTGGCCCTTTGTGTTGGCATCCTACTTTTGCTGTTAAGCCACTGTGGGGCTCATGGAAGATAAGGAGCTGCCTTAGGTCACAACCACTTCGTACATTTAAAGCACTCATGGCTTCCCCCCAAGAACCCTGGGAAATGTAGTTTCTTAAAGGCACTGAACTCACAGATGTACAATTTCCAGCACTCTTAACAAACAACAGTTCCCAGGATTCCCCAGGTGTTATAAGAGTGCTTTCAAGGTATGGTGTGTTTGTACTGAGGCAGACCATTGGTCCATTTAGCGCAGTATTGTCTAGAGTAGACTGAGTTTCCTCTAGCCCTTTGAGGAACATGGGACTTGCTACATGCAAAGCAGATGTTCTACCACTGAACTGCAGCTTGAAAAGGCAAACCTGTACACACTCACTGAATAAATATGCCCAGGACTGCAACGCAAGCACCATAAACACGAGTTTCCCATAGCAATATACTACCAAGGCAGCTATCTATTTGCCAGCTTAACAAAATAAAGGTGGCATGAGTCATATGGGAAAAAATGTTTTTTACAACCCATTGGGTGCTTGGCATTAAGAGAATTACTACACAATATATTGAGTGACAGCTCTCTTAACTGTAGGTGTGCTTATCTGAGTTGTGCCGTTGATAGTAAACTTTATTATTTCCCCCCAGGATTGTTGGAATGCCCCACCTTGACGGGGACCTGCACCTGAGAGACTTTCCTCTCAGATCAAGCAGTAGAAGAAGAAGGCTGATTTGAACTTTACTCCTTTAAACTGAAATGAATCAAATAACCCTAGCTGCATAATATGTACCTTTTGCTTTTGAGTCATGTTTTAAGGAACCTTGGCTGGAAGCACACCAAGGGTTGTTCAGTGAGGACACCAAGGGTTGTTGGCTGACAAAAGACCATTTCCCCCTTAGTACTTGTTGTAGAACAGAATTATAGAGTTTGAAGGGATCTCAAAAGCCATCTAGTTCAATTATTTGCTAACAGTTCCAGCCTACGACCCAGGAGGGTTGGTGTATAAGTCTGTTGCTGCAGAGTCCTGGGCCACATTGAAGACACTCTTTTGTGGGCCACAGCAGATTGTCAGATCAGATGCACGAAGTTGTCACCTAAATGGGAGGGTACATGTGCCTGAGTAGGGGTGGTGAAATATACTCGGAGTCGATTGTGGATTTCATGCTCTTTATTCAGCTCATAGTAGTGAGGAATGAAAGTTTCCCCAAAATATCTGCTTTATATACATTATTTACACAATGGGTCGCACGTGATTGGCTAATTCTGGGATTCTCCTGTAGGCCAATCAGGTTGTGGATTCAATTCCACCTGGAGCTGGATTGGGTGGCTCCTGCGGACCAATCATACTGCTGCATTCTGAATCCTATTGTTCTAGGACCAATCAGACTGCTGCATTCTGAATCCTATTGTTCTAGGACCAATCACACTGCTGCTTTTTCGATCCTATTCAACTCAGTACATAACAGGTGGGGTCAGAGCTATTTTTTAAAAAACCAAGATGAGGCTAAAAGTATACTCTCCTGCAATTTTCTGGTGAAAATGGGGACATCCCATTCCATAATGATAATTTTACTATTTATACCCCACACATCTTACTGGGTTGCCCCAACCACTCTGGGCAGCTTCTAACACAGGCATAGGCAAACTCAGCCCTCCGGATGTTTGGGGACTACAACTCCCATGATCCCTAGCTAACAGGACCAGATGGGAATTGTAGTCCCAAAACATCTGGAGGGCTGAGTTTGCCTATGCCTGTTTTAACCTATATAAAAACATAATAAAACATTAAACAAAACTTCCCTATACGGGATTGCCTTCATACGACTCAGAGGTCGGATAACTCTGTACCCTCCAACATTTCCCCAATGAAAATAGGGACATCTGAAGGAAAAGCGGGACATTCTGGGATCAAATCAGAAGCCATGATGGCTTTTGTAATTCTGGGACTGTCCCTGGAAAATAGGGGCACCTGGAGGGTATGATATTCTTCTTCTCACACACCCTGCACCTATAGCATCCTATTGGATTTTCTTTTTTTGAGAGTTATAAGCCCTGCCTCCACCGTAAACAAAATTGCAGTTGCGATCATGGTATCTCCCCTGTCAGATAAATTAACAGGAAGGATTCGAAACCTGCGGGACCAGAGATTTTTAGAAGACTGGAGTAAATATATGAATTATTTGAAAAGTAATAGTAATGGACAGATTACGCTAGTAGGATTGCAAGAAGTTTTGTAAGGAGGATTATTTGAAATATTACAAGTAAGACTATGAGGATAATTATTAGTTAATGATAATTAAGTGTAATAGAGAAATTAAGAAAAGCAGAATAAGTGATCAAGAACGGAAATTCATCAGAGGTGTTGACGGAAGTCAAAAATATTGTATAAGATAAGAAGTTATGCTATATGAATGTTGGAAATGATATGTTAAAAAACTAATAATTTTTTTATTTTTTATTTTTTTAAAATTGCAGTTGCTGTAAATAATGTTTTCCTATTGGAACCAACATCCCGGTGCAACAGTCAAGAACTGTCCTTTACTCTCCTGGTCAATTCTTGCTGCCGCCTCTCCTTCTTCTTCTTCTTCTTCTTCTTCTTCTTCTTCTTCTTCTTCTCTTCCTCCTCCTCCTCCTCCTCCTCCTCCTCCTTTGCAGAGTCATTTCATTTGGCGTTCCTGGCTACGCCCACCTCCTGCCCTCCAGTTTCTGCTTGAGCGAGGCTGCCTTTTTCATTTCCTGCCTTCTATGATTGTCTTTTTCTTTTCTTTTTTATAGCTGCCCTTTGTTATGCAGCTGCTGTCACCTCCAATGATGTGGCTGAGGGGAGATTTGCGTTTGGTGTATGATCCCTTGCTAATATTATAACGCGTTAGAACAAAACCCCCAATTAAATGGTGAACTTCTTCTAATTCGTGGCTATTTATTTAACCATCATGAGCGGGGCAGACTGCGGAAACAATGCAGTGGGCCAGAATAAACACACCATGGAGGGTTTATTGAAATTAATTCACACACACCCCATGTCCTGGGCAAGGAACGCCCTCTTCAGCTACCATCAAGCACCAGCTAGGGAGCAGGAAAATGGAATATTCATGACCTCCCAGCACGCCAGATTGTTATTTTTGTAATAATTCCCTCAGCTCAATTCAGGGAATGCCATATGAATTCACAATATGGTCCACTTTGGACCTGTTAGCCATCCTCAATACAATCAGCACAACGACTTTACAGGGCTATGGTGCACCCACACTATAGATTAATGTAATTTTATTGCACTTCAACAGTCGTGGTTTGTCCCTTGGTATTCTAGGAACTGTAGCTTTGTGGCTCAGTCATCTCCTTTTAAATTTTAAGTGTCTGTAATCTAATTTATTCTGGAATAATTCAAACATGGCAGTGCACCTTCTTAGCTTTTTTCCACAACTTGTTTACTTACTCGTCACCTGACGACCTACAGTGAAACGGACCATTCATAAGCATTGCATTCCCCCTCTCTTTTATTGTAGTTCATTTGAAAAAACAACAACGGTTTAACGAAAACGAGAAAGAAATTGTCCAGATAAGGAAGGGTGTTAAAGGTTGTTGGTTTTTTTACCATAACAGCGGGAAAGAAAGCAGGCCAACTATGTTGCCTAAGTCCCAAGAAAATTTGTCCAAATGCTTCCATACTTGTCTCCTCTGTGCTCATGTCAACACTTTTAATATTCTGTTGGAAGCTGTCCAGAGTGGCAGGGGAAACCCAGCCAGATGGGAGGGGTATAAATAATAAATTATTATTATTATTATTATTATTATTATTATTATTATTATTACACACCACCTGTTAAAAAAAGGAGAGAGATTTGCAAATATTTAATCAATTGTTGTATGGAAGGTGATGGCTTCTCCTCCTGGTGTCAAAGCCCCATGCGTTGGGCTGACATTAGTGCAAAGATGACCCATTTGATGGTCTGGTAGTAGATTGTAGATGTGTATCTTAAGAATATAGGGAGGTTTCCAGGCCTAAAGTAAACATCACTACATGTTTACTGCAAAAGGGCTAGCAGCTAGGCATCATCTTGTGAATAAAGGATCCTGTTTCTGCCCTACGTCAGCAACACCCAGTTGCCCATTGGGGCTAGTAGGGCAGAAGGCAAGTTGGCCAGCAGTGGGTGGAGCCAGAAATAATTGCAGGCAGAGCCACTTCCTGACTGGTTGTAAAGAAGATGGCAGGCAGATGACTTCTGGCAGAGCGGAGACGGAGGCTAGTGGGGCAGTGCCCCATTTGCCACTGTGGCCAAGTCCTCAAAGATGAGGAGGACCTTCCATGGCTTTCTAACGTCCTGTTCATTCAGCTGTTCAGCTCATCTCCCACCATGTTTTGTATCCCTTAGTAATTTTTAGGGAGAGTCGTCATTCATTCAACTCATCCATTCAAGTTATTCATTCACAGGATAACAATACAAAATTGAGAAATGGAAGACATTGGGGCTAGTAGGGTATAAGACAGAATATAAAATTATACAACTAGAGAGACATGGAATATTATAAACTACTTAGCTCTGATTGTCGCTCAGTACATTCTGCTTGACTTATAACGTAAGTCCAGAATGTTTAATTTTGATAGATGAGACACATCGAAAGCAAAGCATCTGAAGGGATGCAGTTTGCATGCAAAGTGAGATTTGAAAAGAAGGAAATGGGGTGGTTTTGTTTCAGATTTGGCCGCAGTTCAATTAAGTCCACTGAAAAGAATAGTTTTCATTTCAGGGAGTGGCAGATTATTATAATTGCTCTCTTATAAGAGTGCTCCATTCGGAGCCTGGGCTTTAAAACTTTTACCCATGGGTTTTGTTTAGTTTTGAAGGGTCAAAAGCCTTGCAAAATTTGCTCTGCAGGTATGTGACAGCACTAGTCCAGAAGAATAACCTCTAGGGAACCAGCGATATTCACCTTGCTGCTTTCCTGCCTCTGGGTGGTGCGACTGGCTAGATGCCTCAAGAACTGGCCAGCCCAGATCTAAGCCTCTCACCTATGAAATTTTCACAGCCCACTGAGCCATCGTAATGGTGAAATGGCCGTAGGGTATGACTCCATGCTGCTGGCTTAGATTCTCACACTTGTGAGTCGGGGCAAATTTTTTTAAAAAAGAATGGTAACTGAAAGTCTTCTTCGAAATTAAGCCCTCCTCTTCTCTCCACAGACCTTTCCGTGAATGGCACAGAGCTTCATCTGTCCCCAGGTTGGGGGGGGGGGGCACAGGCAGAATGACATTGCACACCTAGCTTCCCAGTGCTGACCCTCATTGCTGCTTACCTAGAGGAGGAGGGACAGGGCATGGGAAATTCAGTAGAGAGCAGGCAAAGCGGCAGAGCCAGTCTAACGCTCCTGCTGCAGCAACCGCACTGCACTGAGCTCCCCAACCCTCTCTCAGAAAGTGACAGCGGAACTCAGTGCTGGGAAACCAGGCATGCTGCCTTGCCTGGGCTTCACTACCAGTCGGTGCTATTGACAATAACCCCCCACCCACCCCCACAAATTTGTTTGTTTAAGCCCTGTGAAAAAAGCTCTTAAGGGGGTTTACAAAAGACATTAACAACAATAAAATCAGTATATAACCACATCACTAAATAAAAACACACAGACATATGGATAAAATCATTGTGACAGACATATTCAAGATCGTAAAAGGTAAAGGAGCCCTGGACACTTAAGTCCAGCTAAAGGTGACTATGGGGTGTGGGAGCCGGTGTTTGTCCACAGACATTTTTCCAGGTCATGTGGCCAGCATGACTAAACTGCTTCTGGTGCAACGGTACACCGTGACAGAAGCCAAAGCACACGGAAATGCCATATACGTTCCCAACGCAGCACTACCTATTAATCTACTTGCACTGGCGTGCTTTTGAACTGCTAGGTTGGCAGGAGCTGGGACTGAGCAATGGGAGCTCACCCAGTTGAGGGGATTCGAACTGCCAACCTTCCAATCAGGCTCAGTGGTTTAGACCACAGCACAACCCATGTCGTACTCAAGATCTTAATGGGATTATGACTGCATTCAGCTGAGGCCTTCAAATACCCTTTGAAATAAAATAATTTAAGCCAGCAATGTAATAAAAATAAGACAGCATACTTGGCCAGGGCTCTTTTGGTAGAGTTGTCCACAGTGCAGGGGCTAACACCAAAAAGGTCCTATTTCTTGATGCCATTTTTCTAGATTAGATTAGTTCAATTTACCGTATGTATTGCTTAAATTTACAGCCTTTGTATATCAACAACAAGTAATATACAATCAAACTCCACTAACAAACATTGTTCGTTCACCAAAAAATCACCCAGCAACATAGATCATGCACCTCACTCCACCCAAAACAAATGACAAAAAAACAGGCCATTGTTGTTGTTTAGTCGTTTAGTTGTGTCCGACTCTTCGTGACCCCATGGACCAGAGCATGCCAGGCATTTCTGTCTTCCACTGCCCCCCTCAGTTTGGTCAAACTCATGATGGTAGCTTTGAGAACACTGTCCAACCATCTCGTCCTCTGTCATCCCCTTCTCCTTGTGCCCTCCATCTTTCCCAACATCAGGGTCTTTTCCAGGGAGTCTTCTCTTCTCATGAGGTGGCCAAAGTATTGGAGCCTCAGCTTCACAATCTGTCCTTCCAGTGAGCACTCAGGGCTGATTTCCTTAAGAATGGAGAGGTTTGATCTACTTGCAGTCCATGGGACTCTCAAGAGTCTCCTCCAGCACCATAATTCAAAAGCATCAATTCTTCGGTGATCAGCCTTCTTTATGGTCCAGCTCTCGCTTCCATACAACACTACTGGAAAAACAGGCCATTAGCACGGGTCAAATGTCTAGGAGAATAAAAACATTTTGCCAGGTGCTGGAATGTTTACAAAGTCGGTGCCTGGAAAACCTCCCTGAGCAAGGAATTCTACAATCAGGAGCCACCACAGAAAAGATCTATTCTCCTTGCCACTCTCTGAACCCCCAGCTCCTGTCCATCTCTCTGCCAAGTGGTAACAAGAGCACATGGGATCTGAGGTGCCCACACAGGGCCTGTGTCTCTTTGGAGAATAGAAGACGCTCTGGAGACTGTCTTGCTTTAAGAAATAGGGTTTATTCTCCTTTTTATGCCTTCCACCTGCATGGAGGGAGTCCAGATCTTACGGCATGGCCCAAAGCATTGCAGGCAGTCCTTCCTTCCCTCTTGCCAAGGTGGGATCTCCCCCTTCTTCTTCCTCCTAGAAACCCCTTCCTGCCCCCTAGCAGTTACCCTGGCAACCTTCCAAATCTCCAGTCTCTAGTTACACCTGGAGCAAGGAGTTCCCGAGGACCCTCAGTGGCTCTCTATTACAATGGTAACAGCTCTGCTTTTCCTTCAGCCAGCCAGACTGGTTTGCAATGGGCAGACCAGGAATTCCCTGTCTGGCACAGCCCTGCAGTTTATGTTTGTTTAATCCATTTCCCAATCAAAATCAAAGTTTTTTTGTTCCTAGTGTTTAGGGGGATCCCCTCCTATTTCTATAACAGTATATATGAACATGCATAACTGGAAGTAAGCAGAACAGAAACTACAGAGATATTTCAGCCAATAAAAATGGAGAGCAGTTCCATTAAAAAGCATTGCAAAAGGGAGAATAAGAGGACGGGAAGAGCTGTTTGACAATGGAACGGACTCCCTTGGAAGGTGGCAGAGTCTCCTTCATCTGAGCAGAGGCTAGATGACCATCTGGCAGGGATGCTTCAGTTGAGATTCCCACATTGCAGAGGGTTGGACTAGACGACCGCCGGGAGCCCCTTCCAAACTCTACAATTCTATTATTCTATGAATATATAAAGACTGGGTACAGTAAAGAAAAGAATGTGATCTTTATGGAGTTGCTATATTCAGAGCCTGGTAGCTCCAGGCTATCAGGTTACTGACACTGAGCAAACATATTAATACATATAGCAACAAGGAGGACAAAGACGGAGTTTGTTTGTGGACTCCCCCTCCCTGCCCCAGAATATTCCACTAAGTAAGAGTGAATTAGAAAAAGCTTGCTGCTGGGAGCTCTGCTTTCTTTTATCTACAGCTCTACCAGATTACCAGATAGAACAGTATACCTGGGACTCCACGACCTGGATTTTGTGCAGCAGCAAACACCGGCTTGCAAAATAAACAGATGGGCAGCTGGAGCCGTGGTGGACAAAGTCCATTCACGTTCAGAAACAGGGTAATGTAGCAAGATGGTGTTGAGTGACATGGCAGCCTCGACCCTTGCTTGATATAAAGGGCAATGATAATAGAGACCCAGGTAGATGAAACCAATTAACAAAGTGATGAGCCCGCCGGAGATTAGCAGGGTTACGCTGGGGTCACCTCCTTTCGTTTATGGCGACGAAACAGGAGGCTGGCTTGCAGTGAGGGCTTTTATGATAGCAATAAAGGAGCGTGACACACTCTTTAGACGCATTATGTCTTCGGAAAGGGAAATGGTGCAGAATAGCCATGGGGGAGGAGAACAGAATTTATCGTGGCAGATTCAGGGCTGATATAAGATAACCTTTCAGGTCAAGCCAAACTGGAAGATGATGTGTTTGGCGTAATGTTGGCTCAAGTTGATTGATGGCTATGTCGTTCCCATTCTCCGTTGGGCATAAATGGACACTTCTTGGTTTCATGAGGTGTTGTAAAAAGAATCTTCCCTTATTCCCTTATGGGGGACACAAGAGCCCTTATAGAGTCCTTTGTAGGTTCTCCATCAGTAGGAGAAAATAACAGAGGCCAACCAGAGAATATTGAGAAGCAAAGCAGCTAGTAAGCCTGATCTTTATTGCAACAGGGTGCTCCCCTCACATGCAGGAGATAGGAGGAGGACCCAGAACCAAGGTATGCCTGCCCTTATATAGACATTTTAAATTCCCTGCCCTGGAGCTCAAGACCACCCCTCCATACATCATACATACATCAAAGAAGGGGTATAACCCAAGACCACCACCCCACAAACATCATACCTACATCACAGAAAAGGCGGTCTACAACAGAAATTTGAATGTTGTTGTTTTTCCTGTCTGCCAGGTTATCTGATAATGCCTTATCTGATTGCCTTTCCTGGTAGTCTGGGCATTCCTTTGAGATGGTGAATTCCTGAGACAATGGGAAGGTTCCCTCACCCCCTCCCTCCTTGCAGAGAAAACATTTGGTCAGTTTGGGAGTCAAAATGGTTTCAGGACGGTCTTCCTGTGCTGCTGCAGACATGTGGACCATGTATCTATCTACGTGCTTGGTTGGTACATTTATGAACATTTATTATATATATAAGACCTTGATTTTTTTTATTTTATTTCAGAGGATATCTTTTTTGATATTGTCATCTGCACATCTGAGTGATGAGACCTCCAGGGAATTGTAGTCGCTAGAGATAATGCTGGTGTTCTGGGATATGAGTTATATTTACATACATTTCCAGGTTGAGCATAAGGATTCACAGGTGCTCCAGTTTTTGCTGCTCTCCACCTCCTCCGAATTTCCTCCAGAGAGCAACTCAGCCCTCTACGTCTCCTTTTCTCAGCCTGGCTCAGTCCGGACTTTCCACTTCTTCATCCCTTGCAGGGAGGTGGAAGCTAGAAGAAGATCGGCATGTCCTCTTCAAGAAGGAACCTGTGATGGCCATCTCCTCAGTTATGCAAAGGCCAGCTATCGGGTGGATCAGTGCTAATCCTCCCAAGAAAAGGGAACCTGCCAAGCCATACTGGTCCAGCCAGTTTGACCCACTGCCTGTTTTTGCAACCAAATGACAGCTTGTGGGAAATCTTTGAGGAATCATTCAGACCAACTCCCCATCTCATTTCAAAACGTTTTGACCAGGTTTGCACACATTTCCAAGTGTGAAAGCTTGTTGTTAAGCAAGCACTATGGGCACATCCGGTCTGTCACCATTTTGGGGGATTTTACACACCATAAAAACTGGTTTGGAGCTCTTGCACAACAAACCCATTTTGCAACAAGGAAAGTGATTGGGAAGTGCACTGAGGACAACACTTGCCTTGGCACAACATCATCTAATCTCCCCACAAACAAATCAGGCTGAATGTTCATTTAATTGCCAACATCATCTAATCTCCCTGCAGACACATCAGGAGGAATGCTCAATAAACAAGTCACCTGGAAATTACCTCTGTATCAAAATGCAAATACAGTATGGTTTTTCTGACTACAGTTGTCATTTCCTAAGATCCTTTGAACCACTTTTTAAATATATTTTGCTACAGGTTTTTTTCCTTATTTCTAACTGTACCTGATGGAGGCAGCCATACTAAGCAGTACGGATGCTTAGCAGCCTGTGAAGAAGGCAGCTGTGTTATATGCTCAGAGAATTTTTATGAATTTCCCAGCTCAATGACAGATAAAAAAAGGCTGCAGTCATAGCACCTGAAACTCGGCTTGCAAAACGTTTTCTGAGCATATTGATGAGCTTACCACAGACCCTTCTCCCTGCTGCATTCTCTGTGGGAAATGCTACTATAATGAATGCTATTGAAGCTTTCTTCCAAGCTAGTACTGAACAGATTTAGTTTCCACTTGCATACCAGGTCTGCCATTATTTCAACCAGGTGCAAAATGGAGACCTTGTAAGGGTACCTGGGCTGGAAAAGAGAAGGGCCAGGTAGAGAAACTTGGTTCATTTCCCCTTACTGTTCTCTTTCATCACAAAGAGCCATGCCTTCTCTTTAAGACATGCACTCCCTCTCCTCAGGCCACAAATCTCAATAGCCCTGAACTGCACCCTCCTCGTGTTTTGAATGGTCTCCAAAGGTATAGTGTTACTTTAGTATGGCTGGAATATACAAAGGTAAGGGTCATGTCTTTCTGCTTTGGGCCTCCAACCCCCACTCTCATGTGGTCCCCGGAACATTCTCATCTAGGGAATGTGGCCTACAAGGCTGAAAAAGGGGCCCCAGAGTGAGGCCCCTGGTTTTGGGTGTCATGACAAGGTGCAGTTGGCTAGTCATTTAGCTGATTCTTCACAAACATTTACTCCCAGGGAGAGGCACTTGCGGGATTTTGTGCCTCAGGTGTCAAAATGTATTGGCTAGCCCTGGGTATTCTGCACATTGACTTCGGGTGGGAGCTCCATTTGCTGCACTGCCTCAGGCAGCAAAATGCCTTGGGCCAGCCCTGAGCTCACAGTGATTGAGCGAGCAGTATTAAACCAGCACCTTTGCAGGGTCCACAAGGTACCGTACTTTTCCATGTATAACCTCCCCCCCCCTAATTTTGGGGACTCAAAATTAAGAAAATGGGGGGGGGAGATTCCCCCCAAATTGTCGAGCTTTTAGAGGAGGGGAATTGCATAGGATTGTTGAACTTTTGGGGGGTTAAAAGCAACAAATCGATCACCCAATTGCTGCAGCGGCAGCCAATCAACAACAGCCCTTGCAGCAGCCACCAATAACAATCTCCAGCTCGCAGCTGCAACCCATCCCATGGCCCCACAATGTACTACCCATGTATAAGACAACCCCTAATTCTGAACATGATTTTGGAATAAAAAAACATAGTCTTATACACGGGAAAGTACGGTATATAATTTTCCAGACTTACAGCACAATCCTAACCATGTCTACTGAATGGGGCTTAATACCAGGTGAGAAGGGGTAAGATTGCACTATGTGGGTTTAGCATTGCTGGTACAGCAGCAGTTTCCTGAGGTTACAGGAGGTGGCACAGGAGCAAAAACATGGGGTTACCCAGTGGGTAAGGAAGCTGATTCTCCCCACTTAATGTACCCAACGTTTTCCTCTTCTGTGTTTCATTTCACAATATGTGAAACGAAACACAGCCGTCCTTTGAAATCTGCACTGGTGTAAATTGTACAAGGCAGTTAAAAAAATATATGTACAAAAAATAATGTATATACAGTACTAGGGGAAAGTGTGCATAAATGCACATACAGTGTTACTTCGAGTTATAGACGCTTCAGGTTACAGACTCTGCTAACCCAGAAATAGTACCTTGGGTTAAAAACTTTGCTTCAGGATGAGAACAGAAATTGCGCGGCGGCGGCGGGAGGCCCCATTAGCTAAAGTGGTACCTCAGGTTAAGAACAGTTTCAGGTTAAGAATGGACCTCCGGAACGAATTGAGTTCTTAACCCGAGGTACCACTGTATTAATGAAGATAACATACAAAAAAATGAAATACGTTAAGAGAAAACTGCTTTGCAACAATATGCATATCAAGCAAAATTTGATACAAAAATGTGCATATTGGGAGAAATACACACTAAAATGCTGGTTTAAAACTTTTTTTAAAAATCCAAGTGATGCAGAAATGGGGCGAGCTAAACTTAGAAGCTAGAAGAATCAGACACCACCGAAACTGGCAGATTTGCCTGTCCCTAGTCTAATTGCACCACAGGCAGATGCTTCTATCAGATCTTGGGCTGGAATATATGGTTAAGACAACCACTGATGAAGAGCGTAGTCCGCCCTGCCTGACACTCTCCACTCCAAATAGAATTTTCTTCCATTAACCCAGATGTCCGGGTTTGTTCAAATAATATGATCAAAGGATAACACGATAATAATACTGTGGAAATATAAAATGATTGTCTGGTGAGTTGACAGCAACTTCAGATCATCTTTGGGCAGCAAGGTGGGACACAGCAAAAACCTGTTCCATAGAGCGGCTGAGGTTCCCTGCCTGGGTTGCTAGCATGATGGCTATTATATGTTGGTTTCATGACAGGGATCCGTAGATTCTTGTCCAAGAACCATTGTCCTTAGTATGCAACATATTACAAAATCCTGTCTGGACTCAGATGTGTAACAGAGTCAACTATTTGGACCTGGTATGCTTTTTATTATTATTAATGGGTAATTTTTTAAAATCAAATATTCAAAAATACAGGAATACAAAACAAATCAACAATAATGAGAGAGCAAAACCAATAACCATTTATACAATTGTCTGGTCTGTCCACTGCACAGCATATTTATGCCTCCTTTTCTAACATATACTGCAGGATTAGGAACTGTCTCTCCCGTCTATTGGGCAAGAAAGCATGTCGCATTGGGACTTTTCAAAACTCTCCCCATTCCAATGTAAACTGAATAAGATTAAACCATACTGAACAGAGCCTGTCTTGTTTTGTCTGGCCGCTAAGCAAGTGAAACTTTGGGTCAGTTTTTTTCTGATCTAGCGTGGAACTCAACCTTCTACTTGCGTCTCCCTTGAGATGAAGTGGGGATTAGTTTCCCCAAAGCTGAATTTACATCCAGCTGGATCTTTATGTGAGTGAGACAAGCTCAAGTGTACAGACCACAAGAGCTACCTGTCTTTAACCTCTCCATTAGTAATACCCACTGCAATGGGGCGCAAACAATTTGCTCTCTCTGTAATTGGACAAATACAATCTGAAGCACATTTGCTCTTGCTGAGTGCAGGGTAAGAAGATTAGAAGTGGCAAGGTTACTTACAGCATAACATCCGGTTTTATGAGTAATAGCTTAATCTTCCAGAAATAATCAATGTGTGGTGCTGCTCTGATGTTGTGGGTCTATCCAAGGAAATTTTATCTAGAAAGGTTTCAGTTAGTCAGCAATCTCTGTACTATAGTCATCAGAAATTCAGGTTAATCTAAAACATGAGTGTGTGTGTACTTGCCTGCTTTGTAAAATATTGGTGCTCCTCCTTCCGTATTTTTTTTTGGGGTGTGTGTGTGGAGATTACTTTAAAATGTTTGCAGGACAACTACTTAAAAATGATGTCATTGCTTTCGGCCCTCTGAATTGTCATTGTGGCATCATCATGCAGCCAGGTTGGCTATGTGGCATCGTGATAGTGAGACAGAGTGTTCATTATGTGGTTCATCCAGGGAAAGGTTATGGCACTTTTTGCAACAGCAGAAAATGGAAGCAAGCTACCACACACGATGGATAAAAAGGGGTCTGGGGATAGGAAACATTTGGGGCCTCTGAAAGTTCCCTTTTGAACCTGAAAATGAGAAAATATTCAGCTCTGCCCTACCCTAAAAAAAACTAACAGTTTCCCCATCTGTCACTCTGTATTTCATGACCACTGACCATGCTCAGTCCTCATTGTGGGAGTGGGTGGGGTTGCCCCCTTGATCTTGTTTTGCTTTTGCTTTGTTCGTACTTCAAACTTCTGGGTTCTCTCACGCATGGTAATACCTCTCTCTTCTTTCTCAGTGGCCCAATTCTGCCAGCACTCTTTGTCGGTACAGTGGTACCTTGGTTTTCAAGCGTAATCCGTTCCAGAAGACTGTTCGAGTTCAGAAACGGATTGTGTTCGAAAACCGAGATGCAAAGGGCAGCCTGCAAATATACCGTAATAGAGACAATTGAGAAAAATGACTCAGCGGAAGCCGTTCGACTTCCAAGGCACGTTTGAAAATGGAAGCATTTACTTCTGGGTTTAAAGGTAAAGGGACCCCTGACCATTAGGTTCAGTCTTGGCCGACTCTGGGGTTGCGGCGCTCATCTCGCTTTATTGGCCAAGGGAGCCGGTGTACAGCTTCCGGGTCATGTGGCTAGCATGACTAAGCCGCTTCTGGCGAACCAGAGCAGCGCACGGAAACGCCGTTTACCTTCCTGCCAGAGCGGTACCTATTTATCTACTTGCACTTTGACGTGCTTTCGAACTGCTAGGTTGGCAGGAGCAGGGACCGAGCAACAGGAGCTCACTCCGTCATGGGAATTCAAAGCGCCAACCTTCTGATTGGCAAGTCCTAGGCTCTGTGGTTTAACCCACAGTGCCACCTGGAGGCGGTTGGAGGATGGATGGCGGCTAACAGATTGAGGTTGAATCCTGACAAGACAGAAGTACTGTTTCTGGGGGACAGGAGGCGGGCAGGTGTGGAGGATTCCCTGGTCCTGAATGGGGTAACTGTGCCCCTGAAGGACCAGGTGCACAGCCTGGGAGTCATTTTGGACTCACAGCTGTCCATGGAGGCACAGGTCAAATCTGTGTCCAGGGCAGCTGTTTACCAGCTCCATCTGGTACGTAGGCTGAGACCCTATCTGCCTGCGGACTGTCTCGCCAGAGTGGTACATGCTCTGGTTATCTCCCGCTTGGACTACTGCAATGCACTCTACGTGGGGCTACCTTTGAAGGTGACTCAGAAACTACAACTAATCCAGAATGCGGCAGCTAGGCTGGTGACTGGGAGCGGCCGCCGAGACCATATAACACCGGTCTTGAAAGACCTACATTGGCTCCCAGTATGTTTCTGAGCACAATTCAAAGTGTTGGTGCTGACCTTTAAAGCCCTAAACGGCCTCGGTCCAGTATACCTGAAGGAGCGTCTCCACCCCCATCATTCTGCCCGGACGCTGAGGTCCAGCGCCGAGGGCCTTCTGGCGGTTCCCTCATTGCGAGAAGCAAAGCTACAGGGAACCAGGCAGAGGGCCTTCTCGGTAGTGGCGCCCACCCTGTGGAACGCCCTTCCAGCAGATGTCAAAGCGATAAACAACTACCTGACATTCAGAAGACATCTTAAGGCAGCCCTGTTCAGGGAAGTTTTTAACGTGTGATTTTACTGTATTTTTGGTTTTTATGGAAGCCGCCCAGAGTGGCTGGGAAGGCCCAGCCAGATGGGCGGGATATAAATAATAAATTATTATTATTATTATTATTATTATTATTATTATTATTATTATTACCTGGGTTTACGGCGTTCGAAAACCGAAACGTTAATCAACGGAAATGTTCGAAAACTGCGGTACCACTGTATTTGCTATTAGAAGGAGTGGTTGTTGTAGGCTGCTGGGTAGACCCACAAAGCCCATCAGATTGGCCCACGGGTGTACCACAAATGTTGCACCCCCCATCCTCTGGTAGAAAGAGGAATAACAAGGGGGAGGGATAAACAGGATTATCTTGGAGCTACTTACAGTGCTTATGGAACATGGATATGGAACAACTGATTGGTTCAAAATTGGGAAAGGAGTACGGCAAGGCTGTATATTGTCTCCCTGCTTATTTAACTTATATGCAGAGTTCATCATGCGAAAGGCTGGGCTGGATGAATCCCAAGCCGGAATTAAGATCACCGGAAGAAATATCAACAACCCCAGATATGCAGATGACACAACTTTGATGGCAGAAAGTGAGGAGGAATTAAATAATCTTTTAATGAGTGTGAAAGAGGAGAGCGCAAAATATGGTCTGAAGCTCAACATCAAAAAAACGAAGATCATGGCCACTGGTCCCACCACCTCCTGGCAAATAGAAGGGGAAGAAATGGAGGCAGTGAGAGATTTTACTTTCTTGGGCTCCATGATCACTGCAGATGGTGGCAGCAGTAACGAAATTAAAAGACGCCTGCTCCTTGGGAGAAAGGTGATGGCAAACCTAGACAGCATCTTAAAAAGCAGAGATATCACCTTGCCAACAAAGGTCCGTATAGTTAAAGCCATGGTTTTCCCAGTAGTGATGTATGGAAGTGAGAGCTGGACCATAAAGAAGGCTGATCGCTGAAGAATTGATGCTTTTGAATTATGGTGCTGGAGGAGACTCTTGAGACTCCCATGGACTGCAAGAAGATCAAACCTATCCATTCTTAAGGAAATCAGCCCTGAGTGCTCACTGGAAGGACAGATCGTGAAGCTGAGGCTCCAATACTTTGGCCACCTCATGAGAAGAGAAGACTCCCTGGAAAAGACCCTGATGTTGGGAAAGATGGAGGGCACAAAGAGAAGGGGACGACAGAGGACGAGATGACTGGATAGTGTTCTCAAAGCTACCAGCATGAGTTTGACCAAACTGCGGGAGGCAGTGGAAGACAGGAGTGCCTGGCGTGCTCTGGTCCATGGGGTCACGAAGAGTCGGACACGACTAAACAACTAAACAACACTTACAGTGCTTATAGTATAATTCTGTGCACATTTCCTCACAGCTAAATCCAATCCCAGGAAAGTGTGACTAGGATTACAGCCTAAATTATCTCCAGGTTACAGTAAAATGTCAGTCTGGCCTTGTTGTGTTCTACTGTGCTTTTAGTCAGTGAATTTATGAAATCAAGTCTTCTGGCCAAGGAACAGAGAGGAGGAGAGCAGTGATCATATCTATGAAAATAAAAAGAGACCAGGAGCACATGTTCAACTGGAAGATGGCAGTTGTTTATTCTTCTTCGTGTTGTGGTTATGTTTTAATAACTGTAATTATAAAACACTGACATGGTAAAGCCACCAAGCTGCTAAGTTCCTCAACTGAATTTCATCACAACAGTTAAAAGTTGGAGCATGTTCCTTAGTTCTAGGCTGCATGCTCTGTTCACCATGGAGACTTGGCATCTTCTTGGAGAGTATCCCACCCACCCTCACAGCTGCACGGCTCTGATTCCTGCTCCATGCCGATGGGGGTTACTAGGTGGGTGGTTGAGGAAATTATTTTCCAGGGAATTGGCTCTAGTTTATGCAGTGACTGGCATTGTGGCTGTGGGGAGGGAGGAACAAATCTGTCAACTGTGGGTTCTTCCAGTTTCTCACTTTTCCAATCATAAATGCAGTTTGCCACATTTCCACACAAAATAACAATCAAACATTCCTAGGGTGGGATTCATTTAATCACACAAGTCCAAATGCTTGCACTGGTGGAATGATCAGAAGAGTGTGACACTGAATTCCTCCCCTAATGAAAATTCCTCAGTATTTTAGTGCATATAACATACATCTTTTTGTATGCAGTATTGCCTCACATTCAATTTTTTGTAAACGATTTCCCCTAATATAATGTATTTTTATATGCTATTTTCACAAATATAGATTGATTTTTTAGGTATACTTTCCCCCTAATATATACATTTATTGTGCTGATTTTTGAGCTGGAAGGGTGATCTGAATAAATAGGAGAAGTGCAAATTTTGAAGGAGAGCTGCACTTCCGATTGCCTATTCTTTTGGGAAATAATCATCTCAAAATATGAACCAAACCAAATCTCTTTCCTATCCCTATCTCTCTCTCTCTCTCTCTCTCTCTCTCTCTCTCTCTCTCTCTCTCTGTGTGTGTGTGTGTGTGTGTGTGTGTGTGTGTGTGTGTTGGAGGGGAAATTCGTCCCAGAAATGTAACACGTAGCCTGGTCCTAACTAGTAGCTTTTGGAATTAGTAGCTTTTGCCCACAATTAATCCAGTTCTGTGTACACATTTTTGCACTGTCCCAGCAGAGCTGCTATATGAAGAAGAGTTCACAGTCTGGCTGATGGGAAAGAAAGCCAAGCCATGTGTTTGGGACAGCGCAAATGGGTCTATTATTCATTGATACACTGAATGCAATTGTCCTTCGGAAAGCTCATTGTCCTTTGCCACAGTTCACTGCTGCTCACTGCTGCCACCTCTGCCAGTCTCAAAGCGCAGCACGCTTATGTCTCTCTGTGTGGGAAGAAACTTACCTGGAGGTAAAGAAAACCAGAGGATTTGTCAACCACAACTGCAGCTTACAATGTCCAGCATTCTTTTGCTTCAGGGCTTTCCAGAAAGTGGTTCAAAGCAATACAGTGGTACCTCAGGTTACAAACACTTCGGGTTACAGACTCTGCTAACCCGAAGTAGTACCTTGGGTTGAGAACTTTACCTCAGGATGAGAACAGAAAACGTGCGCCTGCAGCACAGTGGCAGCCAGAGGCCCCATTAGCTAAAGTGGTACCTCAAGTTAAGAATGGACCTCCAAAACGAATTAAGTTCGTAACCAGAGGTACCACTGTACCTCATTCAGAATGGCTAGAAGCAATGGGAGAGTTGTTGTTGTTGTCGTTTAGTCGTTTAGTCGTGTCCGACTCTTCGTGACCCCATGGACCAGAGAACGCCAGGCACTCCTGTCCTCCACTGCCCCCCGCAGCTTGGTCAGACTCATGCTGGTAACCTCGAAAACACTATCCAACCATCTCGTCCTCTGTCGCCCCCTTCTCCTTGTGCCCTCCATCTTTCCCAACATCAGGGTTTGCCACAAAAGGAGTCTATGATAGCAGCTGCTTTCCCAGCCAAGTAAACACAGAGACAGGTGTGCATTGGGGACCCAACCTCACCATGATGCTGTAGCAAACCACATTGTGCTTGCAGTCCAAACAGGCTGCCTCCATGTTTCCAGCTGGTCTCCCTTCCAGGCACTGAAGAGACACAGGTCTGCTCAGTTTCAGAAAGGCTGATGCATTGCATGCCTTCTGGTTCTTCTCTCCTATATTGTGCTTATATATACTGTATACATAAAGTTATAAGCATGTATTTATATTTCACCTTTCTTCTCTCGTGGAACTCAAGGTGTCCCTAAATGGCATCGGCCCAGTATACCTGAAGGAGCATCTCCACCCCCATCGTTCTGCCCGGACACTGAGGTCCAGTGCCGAGGGCCTTCTGGCGGATCACTTACTGCAAGAAGTGAGTTTACAGGGAACCAGGCAGAGGGCTTTCTCGGTGGTGGTGCCCACCCTGTGGAATGCCCTCCCATCAGATGTCAATGAAATAAACAACTATCTATTTGACTTTTAGAAGACATCTGAAGGCAGCCCTGTTTAGGGAAGTTTTTAATGTTTGGTGTTTTATTGTGTTTTTAATATTCTGTTGGGAGCCGTCCAGAGTGGCTGGGGAAACCTAGCCAGATGGGCAGCGTAAAAATAATAAAATATTTATATTTATATTTATATTTATATTTATATTTATATTTATATTTATATTTATATTATTTATATTTATATTTATATTTATATTTATATTTATATTTATATTTATATTTATATTTATATTTATATTTATATTTATATTTATATTTATATTTATATTTATATTTATATTATACATGCCTCCAAAGTTGTTGGGCATTGCCATTCAAATGGTGTGTCTGCCCCATGCCCTGTGATCAATTATGCTGGGTGAAGCTAGCCTTCCCCCCCATCCCCCCCCATAATATTTTATTCAAGTTGGCCCCCCTGGCAAGAGGACTGTATTGCTGGTCCTTGGACTAGATTTTGGAATCAACATGAATATATCCCTTGACCCTTCTTGTGCTTCTCAGCCTTTTCTTTATCAAAACCTTGAAATGATGCCCTAGTTTCTCAAAGTATAGACAACCCCATGTGGAGAAACCAAAGAGCTTCGCTTTCAACCCATCACTCTGCAGGTCCACACTATTCTGCTTTCACATCTCTCATCCTTTCAGCCTTGTTTTGCTTACTGCGTCTTTCTGCCAGTTTGTGCCCTCTAGGTGCATTGGACCACAACTCCCATCAGCACCAGCCCACATGGTCAAAGATGATGGGTACCAGTTTGAGGAAGGCTGTCCTGTTATCTGCAGTTTGGTTAATCCACAGTCTCTTGTCCTTCAATTGATTAGTTATGTGTCAGAGTCTATTAATAGATCTTCTATCGCCCTCAGCTGCTCAGCAAAACTACAAACTGGATAGTAGGTTATGGTAGTTCCGTTTTAATTTGCCAGTTGACACACAGCCCTTTTTGACATGCAAACACTGCTCCTTTTATTCTCTTCCCCCTCCCCCTCCTCCTGCTTGGTTGGGAGTGCGGTGATGGTACAAGGAGAGAATAGAAATCAGGCGGAGCATGGTTCTGCTGGGATTTAAGAAATGGTGGGTCTTGTTTGCTGGGGGGCGTTTCCTAGCCTGCATGAAAAAGGATTATGTGGGTTTTACTGAGAGCAGAGACAAGAGAGGGAAAATGTGAGCTTACTGTTAATACCTTGCAAGATATTGGCTTTGCTTCTTTCCGAAACAATGGAAACAACTTCAAAGATCTTAGCCCAGAGCTTTGATGTGGAGGAGGAGCTGGGTTTGGCAGATTGTGCACTGATTCTGCTCCAGCTCTCTTACTTACTTTCTTACTTTCTTACTTAGAAAGGAAGCCTTTAGTGTAAGCCCTCGAGACCTTTCTTGTTGACCCTCAGCAACATTTGATGCCCACCCAATGGCTAAACAGGGTGGTCCAGCTTTTCATACCAAGTGGCCACAAGAGTATTTCAGCATGGAACATGGATGTCTTCTGCTGCTCCAGAGTGCAGGATCTGAACCAGTGGATGATGATGATGAATTAATTAATTTAATTTGTTTACTGCCCTATACCCGCAAGTCTCAGGGCAGTTACAGCATAAAATCATAATAGAAAAACACGGAATACATAATAGAAAAAAACAAACAAACCAATAGCCTAATATTAAATTATTCAAATTACAAGAAAAGAGATTCCAGCTAAACATCAGCAAGACCTTTCTGACAGGAAGAGCTGTTCAGCAGTGGAACAGTCTCCCTCGGGAAGTTGTGGACTCTCCTTCCTTGGAGGTTTTTAAGCAGAGGGTGGATGATCATCTGCCATGCGTGCTTTAGTTGAGATTCCTGCATTGCAAGGGGTTGGACTAGATGACCCGTGGGTCCCTTCAACTCTTCAATTCTATGATTCCATGAAAGCATTAAAAAGAATAAATAAAATAAACAATAAGCTAAAAACCCAATTAAAATGCATGTCAACATTCTACATGGCTGGATAGCCTTGCCTAAAGAAAAACCTTTTAAGAAGGCACTGAAAATAGTACCGTGAAGGCGCCGAGACCACAAGTGGTGCCAATTCAAACCAGTGTCTTCTCACATGATCCCCACTTTTGATAGAAGCCACATGTGTGGTAATATCAGGAGGAGAAGTGTTTATATTAATGGTTAGCCAATCCTATTTAGCATGCATGGAGCATGCAAACCAAACTGCTTGCAAGGATAAATGTACGCGATACTTTCCCCCCCTTAATGGAGATCTTTCAATACTTCTCAGTTCAGCAGCCAAAATCTTTTTTAGTCTTTTTTTGTTGTTGTTGTTCCCTAGAACTGTTGGAGCCCTTTTCCTCAGCTAATTTGTAATCCAGCTCAGTAGCCGCTTCTCATTTCTTGCGCTTTCAGAATTTGTAAATGGCACTGCTTACTTGACTTGCATTCCTGACAAACTGGCTGTGCTGTTTCACCCCAAGGTGGCGTGGATCTGGGAGCTGAACAGCTTTGATCTCGCTCCTCTGGAAACTTCAAGCTGATGCTCTCCATCTAATTCATTAGAGGCAAAATATCAGACAATGCAGCATTTTCACTCCTACACTGACTAACGAAAATAAAGGACATTTTATTTGAGGTTAAAAATTAAGAGTGGAGTCCAGTTGGTACTCTGGCACTTGCAAAGGAGGTTTTTATTTTACTTTAATCCATTGGGTTCCTCCATTAGTAGAAGGAGTGGTGGAATCACTTTCTTCCTGCAGCCCAGAGAAATTGGCTCCGGAGAATGGCAGGGCCCTCCAAAACAGAATGATGGATGCCAACTTGAATTAGTTTCAAAGAGGACTAGACAAATTCATGGAACATAAAGCTATCGATGGCTACTTGCTAGGATGGCTATGTTCTGTCTCCACTGTTGGAGGCAGTAATCTCTGAATACCAATTCCTGGGAATAACAAGTGGGAAGAGGGTTGTTGCATTCAGGTCCTTGTTGCAGACTTCCAGCTGGCCACTGTGAGAACTGGATGCTGGACTAGATGGGTCATTGCCTACATTAGCTCCCAGTACATTTCCGAGCACAATTCAAAGTGTTGGTGCTGACCTTTAAAGCCCTAAACGGCCTCGGCCCTGTATACCTGAAGGAGCGTCTCCACCCCCATCGTTCAGCCCGGACACTGAGGTCCTCCTCCGAGGGCCTTCTGGTGGTTCCCTCCCTGCGAGAAGTGAGCTTACAGGGAACCAGCTAGAGGGCCTTCTTGGTAGTGGCGCCCTCCCATCAGATGTCAATGAAATAAACAACTATCTATTTGACTTTTAGAAGACATCTGAAGGCAGCCCTGTTTAGGGAAGTTTTTAATGTTTGGTGTTTTATTGTGTTTTTAATATTCTGTTGGGAGCCGTCCAGAGTGGCTGGGGAAACCCAGCCAGATGGGCGGGATATAAATAAATCATCATCATCATCATCATCATCATCATCATCATCATCATCATCAAGCAGGGCTCATTTTAGGCTCTTAGATGGTGTAAATCTGCCTTGGGGGGGATGCAAACATGAATTGCCAAAAATGGCATCTTCTTCTCTTCTGTTAAGAGATATCAATGTACCCTCACCTTGGAGGATAATATGCCACATTTCTGGATATTCAGCCCTCAGTATTTTAAAACTTCCATCTTGACTACTGCACCCTTTGATTCACATCAGAGTACCTGAAGAAGGTTGGAAGCCTTTTTTGTTTTTGTTTTTAATGCTTTAAAACTTTCTGTGTTTTGTTAGTCACTGTTATCTCAAGCGTGGAGAACTTCAGGCTGAGGAACCTATCACAGCCCTCTAAGACTAGGACTCTCCCTTGGTCATCCACCCTGCCCCTGTCACACTCTTTATTGCCCCTGCTTCATATCATTTTTCATTGTTTTTGCTTGGCTGGAATGTGTTCATCAACTCTGACAGTGCCTCCTGCTTCCCTGGGATGGAGGATAGAGAGGGGTGTGTATGTGTGTATGTGTGTGCACACACTGTACAAAGGTAAAGGGCAATAAAATTGGGGGAGGAAATTTCAATGTGTGCAATGGAACCTCCCCCGCCCACCCCATGATAACCCCAAATATTCCCAGAGGGTTGGGGGGTGTCCCCTAGGACAGTTACAGGGTCCCATAGAAGGGAGGAGAAGGGGGAAACATTCAGTTGGACTAGGGTAAATCTTTGCACTGAGGGAATGCTTGTTATATTGAATTCCACCCAATATTTATATTAAGGACCGCTTTTGCCTCAGACTCCACCTACCTCTGGCATGTGGTCTTCAGAAGGTTGCTAGGAAGATGCCTCAGACTGAGAAAGTTTCCACACTCCCGATAAATATGTTTGTGTGTGTTCACTAAATGGAGTTTTCCACAGTTCTTCGTGGCAGTTCAGTTTTCTCCCTCCTCTGAGCAACATTTATGTTAACCAAGAACGCTTCACTCAGTCTCCTTTGGGCCAGAAGATACCGCAGGGGTTTGTTGCTGGGCCTCTTCTCTTCAGACGCCGAGTGATAGCAGCAGATCACTGGGGAATTTTCTTTCCCTCCTGTTTACAATACTCTCGGTTCCTGTCACAGCCTGGCATGTTTATATCTGCTGCTCATTCTTCCAAAGCTTCCAGCCATCCTGTTTCCACATCATTCCCTGGGTTCCCCCCACCCAGCCACATGCTTTGGGTGGGCACATGAGGAGCAGTCCATTCTGCAGGCAACATTTCCTCTTAAATTCCAATAAACCCTGGAATTTCCTTCTACACATGTGATTTATACTATAATTATGGTTTGTCGGTTATTAATATTAATACAATTGAATTTATCAATAAACTGTTGGTTTATTAACTAGTCAGGCCCCTCAAAGAGTGAACAACATATCCATATAAATGAAAGATGCAATAAAAGTGAAATAAGTCAATCAAAACAATATAGAATAGCACACTTGCCAAATACCCACATATCTGAGCATCTGAAAGCAGCCCTGTTTAGGGAGGTTTTTAATGACTGATCATGTATTTTTAATCTTTTGTTGGAAGCCGCCCAGAGTGGCTGGGGAAACCCAGCCAGATGGGCGGGGTAGAAATAATAAATGATGATGATGATGATGATGATGAGCTGCTCTCCAGCATTCCACATTTTATTTGGAAACCAGGAATTCTCTCTCTGTCCCTCCTTCCCTTCCTCTCTCCCTCTCTTTGTCTCATAGAATTGTAGAGTTGGAAGGAACCCCAAGTGTCATTTAGTCCAACCTCCTTCAATGCAGGAATCTCAACTAAAGACAGATGGTCTCCTTGTTTCTCTCCCATCCACAACCAATTACAATGAAGGAATGCCCTTACCCACATTATACCCCAAAGGAGCAATTCCCATTGCCGTTGTTCCCTTTGGAGCCAGCCCATCAGTAGACAACCCATCACAAATCTTGGTCTCCAGATATATATAGTGTCCTGTCTCCCCAGAAAACAGCCACAGTTGTGTCAAAGTTCTTACTCTACAGGGGCGGAGATAAATAGCCAACCCTTCTGATTCCTCCAACAGGCTGTTCTTCCGCAGTTGCAAGAGAAAAGGACAGAGGAAGCTAAAATGCTCTCCATCTGACAGCCAGCAAAACTTGTTCCCTTACTTGTTCCCTGCTTCCTCTGTAATGACCACAGTATAACCATGATAGCAGGTGGTCTCTATGCTGCCAAGTTCAGCAAACTACAGTTCCCAGGATTCTTTGGGGGGGGGAAGCCACGTGCTTTAAATGTTTGGTATGCATGTGACAATTCTTTCCCTCCTTCTCTCTCCCCATGGTAGTTCTCCTCTGCTTCCTCATTTTGTATGATCCTGTCTCCTTTTCGTGTTAACCCTTCCCACCCACTGCAAAGCTGTCGCTCCTCCTGCAACAGCTGCCATGTTAAGATTGGCAGCAGTAACTAGCTTGACATATAATAAATGGGGGGGGGGAATCATTCACAAATCTTCTCTTAATTTCCCCTCCAGCGACTGCTTTAGATGTCAGGAAGAAAGGCACTTCTGTTCACAAACAATCCCTTTGCATCATCCATCCTCCTCTGAGGGCAACAGCCAAACTCCACGAGTTTCAGGGCATATTTTGCAAAGCAAAGTCCTCTCTGGAAAAAACAAAACACAAAACGGTGCAGCAAAAGGATCAATCCGCATTATCGGCATTCCCTTCACTAATTAAAAGGTGCCATATTTCTTCCATTTGAAAAGCACCATCTCCCCATCACCTCTCTCTTTCTTGCTGGCCGCTTTGATCAGAATTGGGCTGTACTCCAGAAACTCATTAAAAAGAAAGTGCAGCCAACTCTTACTTTAAAAGAAAGTGTGTGTGTGTGTGTGTGTGTGTGTTGGCGGAGGTGGGGGGGGGAGAGAAGATTGCTCATCTGTCAGAAGAAAGACAAACAATGTCATACGATTGGCTGCTAATTTGCTGTCCCCCAGGAGCTCTCCTTTATTTTAACTTTATATATATATATATATATATATATATATATATATATATATATATATAAACACAGAAGGGAGCTGAACTACTGAAAGATGCTGAGTCAACCTGGGATCTGCTCAGCTGAAAGCACTTTCCTTTCTTAGAATGGGCAGGGAAACGACATGCAAAACTCTGCACTGCAACACCATGTGGCCAAAGGTGCCAAACTCTCCTCCTCCTCCTTTAAAGCTTAGGAATGAGGAATTTTCCTGGATAACACCACTACCTAATGTCTCTTACAATATGCCACTGCAATGGAGTGTTTGGTGCGTTCTGGGAAGTTTGAGGTCCAAGAGACACAGCCACTTCCCCTTATGAGCCAAGTGTGTGTTATGTATTCAGTGCTCTGTATTTGCCTAAGCTTGAGTCTGGACTAAGGATTCTGAGCTGCTGTGTGCTGATTCGATACATGTTGTCCAATCACAGAACATATCAGGATTTTAGCTTCTGCCATTGGCCCTTGAACTCTGAGTCATGATTGGCGGCTTGGAAGTGGAGACAGCCAATCACGGTGGGAGTGGGAGTGGCTTTCAGAAATGTATATAAGTAGTTGCTTTGCCTCTGTTTCCCAGTTATGTAGTTCAATAAAGGCTTTTGCTTTTATCACTGTGTCTTGCCTTGTGGGAACCCACCCACACTGACCCAGAATCCTTTGCAAACACATTGGCATTCCATGGCTGTTGTGCGTGTCTACAGGGCTGGGGTCAAGAGTCAGCTTGGCTGAGTGCCTGCCATGGACTCAGTCCCACTGGCACAAGCCTCCTGCTCCTCCTCTCCAACACTGCAACCTTGCTCTAGCCTAGGGGGGATGAACGACTAGGTCTGGGATGATGGCAACTACTGCTGAGTAACATCTAGAGGTCCACAGGTTCTCCCCACCCCTGCAGCGCCCGCAAGGGAGTCCAAGGCTTTTGTTCTTCCAACAGCTGCAAGGAATAGGGAAATTTGTCAAGTTTAATGTCTTGTGTTATCACTCTGTAGGAGAGGCAAGCTGCCCCTGTGAGACTCCAGCTCCCATCAGACCAGCCAGCACGACTAATGTTGGGAGATTGGAAAGGCTGGTCCATCAACATTTGTGTTTAGCGGGTGGTGCTGTGGGTTAAACCACAGAGCCTAGGGCTTGCCGATCAGAAGGTCGGCGGTTCGAATCCCCACAACGGGCTGAGCTCCAGTTGCTCGGTCCCTACTCCTGCCAACCTATCAGTTTGAAAGCACGAAGGAAAGGTAATTGGCGTTTCCGTGCACTGCTTTGGTTCACCAGAAGTGGCTTAGTCAAGCTGGCCACATGACCCAGAAGCTGTACGCCGGCTCCCTCGAACAATAAAATGCGATGAGCACCGCAATCCCAGAGTTGTCCATGACTGGACCTAACGGTCCCATGAAAGACTTTAGGACAGGGATGGATGGAACTGGGGTCCTCTGCTGCTTCCGCTTCCATGCTATATAGGAGTGTTTGTTTTTGAAAAGGTCGGTGGGTGGGAGTGCCTTTATTTTTATTCAAAGTCTTCTACATGCATGCATGCATATTGAAATCCTGTTAGTGAGGGAGCTTTTATTACTCATGCTCCTTCCACGGGCTGCAACTGAATAAGACAAATGCAAATTACAAAGTGTCAGCGACTTGGCCAAGGGTCAAAGGTAGCATAGAGGAGATGAGTCTGTGGTTTGTTATACATCGTTCCAGCATGCAAATAGTGTCAGGTGTTACATTAATGAAACAGATTCGTGAATCATTGAGTTTATTTGTTTGTTGAACAGGATTTCCATTTTGTGAAATTTAGCTAAACTAAGTCGTGCCCTTCCATCACTATTGCTATGTAGAAGGAGGGCTAAACTGGGATATACACTCAGACCTCATAAATGTGGATGGGAAGGATAACCACGTAGCTCTTGGACTGCTGCTTTGGAAACCTGCCAGTGAGTGTAGCTTGCAGGAAATCTAGTTATCAGTTATATATCTGCAAGATTGCACCATCTGGCTGACTGCAGTGGGAAGCAGGATGCTAGAATTGCTGGACTATTGAACCTATGCAGCAAGGTTTTTCAGATGCTTTTCTGACATGGCACTACTGAAGGTGTAGGTTTGCTGCGAGGAGTTAACATTTTTATTTTGTTTAAGTGTTTGCTAATGGATAAATCAAAAGGATCTAGACGTGGAACGAGAGAGGGCACAATGGTGCTTGGTTGACCTTGGGGATTCTAGCATGTGCTGAAGAGTGTGCTTAGGTCATCTGTGCTAGAACTAAATGGTACTCTTTGGCTAGTATTAATAGAGTATTAGAGACATGATAGCTGAATAAATTATATCGTCCACTTAGGGAGAACCACGTTCTTTGTAAACATTAATTGAAGACTAGAGACCTATACTGTGTATTTATCTACATTTACTGTAACTAAATGTATACATTAATTAATCGATGATAACGTCTTAGTGGTTTATTAAGTACAATCTAAAACGTTCATTAAAAATAACATGATCTGTCTATCTATCAGATCAACAATTTTAGACTGTTATAAAACAATGACACCTAATAAAACTACACGTTAAAATTAATATCTCTCGTGAATCTCCCACTGTTTAGGTTCATTGGATGACGTGGGGTTCTGGTGTCATGAGCAAAACTTGCATGCCCTTTTCCCTTTCACATTCCCGCCCTCCAAAAAAAACTTAAAATAGACTACCTTCTTGCATTATTAACAGTCAAAACCCAAATAAGACATCTCTGCTCGTTTGTACATGCTCTCTCCATGCTGTATTTTTCTGCAAACTAGATTTTCTCCTCCATTAGATATCAACGGTTATTGAACAGTGTGCAAATCAGAACTTTGTCCCTGTACTATGTATCTGTGCCCACACATTTCTAAGCCTTTCCCTCAAAACCATGAGGACTACAAACTCCTCTTTAAAGGGAAGAATGAAACCTCAGATTGGGACAGCAATAGTATTCTGTTATAGCATGCTCAAATGGCAAGCTGGAAAGCCTTGTGGTATACTCCAGGGTATGCATGGATATAGGATTGGGTAATCATCAACAGCTGTTGTAGGATATTAAAAATACAGAATAATTGTTGGAATATGAGCCTCAAATCACATGGTTTTTTTGTGACTGCTTCTTAGTGTTTCTCCCTTAGTCCAAGGTTTCCTGCAGTTGTTTCCATGGAGATCAGGCCTAATGTGGCTGCTGACATGGAATATTCTTAGCCAGTTTACATCTGATAAAGAAAAATCCTCCCCCACACACTTCACTTTCTTCCCGAGTCCTTTGCAATGAGTTAAAGGCTGCTTGCTTGCTCTAAAAGTCACACAAAGTGGTGATAAATAAACTCAGAGAAAGAATGAGGAGGAAATCAATGTGAAGGGAGAAGATGGACACACTCTAAATTCACAAATTACACTATGTGTATAAAAATCAAAGTATTTTTGTATTTCTTTGAATTCCTGGGCAGCGCTGGGCACCCCCCAATATTTGAGGGGCTGGGGAATTGCTTTTGTTTAATACGAAGTTATGTATTTTTTGTGTTTTTATATTGATCCTTGGATGTCGGGCGGAATAGGATTATGATTAAAATGATGCCTGGTCTCTGGAATGCTGGGGGAGAAGTTGCTTTAATGAAAGTATTCCAGGTAGTTAGAAACCAGTCAAGAGGATCTGAGGGAGAGTGTGAGGCAAGGCCTTTTTTCAGCCGGAACTTGCTGGAACCTCTCAGGTGGGCGCCATTGTCATTCTAAGGGAATGAGGGAGGTGTTCACGGTGAGTTCCTGCATCATCTCTTTTTTCTAGAAAAATAGCACTGGTGCGAATCCGAGCTAGTGTCATAGAAATCAGGAAATTCAACTTGTCAGCATAAAATGAAATTAGGGATTAACGAGGTAATCTAGCTGTTGTTTATTTGTTTGTTGTAAATTTGTCTCACTAACATGGTTCTTTCGGTTTCTCATTTTCTAATCTTAAATTCGGTTCTCCACATTTTGCTGCCCACTTGATCATTGGCTGAAACAAGAAAAAAATTTCCTTCCAGTAGTACCTACAGATACCACACCTATCAGCCAGTCACCCATTCCCACCACCCTTCTGAGTAATACCCCTCCCCACCCTCTCACTATATATAAGGGTCTGGTGGCTTCTGCTTCAGTGTATCTGAAGAAGTGTGCATGCACACAAAAGCTCATACCAATAACAAACTTAGTTGGTCTCTAAGGTGCTACTTTTGAATTATGGCGCTGGAGGAGACTCTTGAGACTCCCATGGACTGCAAGAAGATCAAACCTATCCATTCTTAAGGAAATCAGCCCTGAGTGCTCACTGGAAGGACAGATCCTGAAGCTGAGGCTCCAATACTTTGGCCACCTCATGAGAAGAGAAGACTCCCTGGAAAAGACTCTGATGCTGGGAAAGATGGAGGGCACAAGGAGAAGGGGACGACAGAGGACGAGATGGTTGGACAGTGTTCTCGAAGCTACCAGCATGAGTTTGACCAAACTGCGGGAGGCAGTGGAAGACAGGAGGGCCTGGCGTGCTCTGGTCCATGGGGTCACGAAGAGTTGGACGTGACTAAATGACTAAACAACACTTACAGTGCTTATAGTATAATTCTGTGCACATTTCCTCACAGCTAAATCCAATCCCAGGAAAGTGTGACTAGGATTGCAGCCTAAATTATCTCCAGGTGCTACTGGAAGGAATTTTTTAATCTTGTTTCCACTACGGCAGACCAACACGGCTACCTACCTGTAACTTGATCACTGGCTGTGGTTCACAATGGTTCTCCAACCAGAGCCAGGCTGCTGAGTCTAGACACTGTTTTAATTTCCCCCAATGCCAGTTGTGGGGGATATGTATTTTAAACATATGCAACTCTTTCCCTGAGGAGATCTGACAAACTCCCTCCCTCCCTGTTATTAGGTGGGTGTTGAAAACCTTTTTTTATTCATTCCAAAAGACATTTTATAATTGTTTTCCTGTGAACCTCTTATAATTGATTCTGCTGTTTTTATAGACCATCTGTTGTTGTTGTTTTTAACTCTTGGTTCCCACCCACCTCTAGTTGTATGACTGCTCTGGTTATAGTTAATGCTCAGTGTGTTTTTGTCGTTATATTTTACAATGGTACCTCGGGTTAAGAACTTAATTTGTTCTGGAGGTCCGTTCTTAACCTGAAACTGTTCTTAACCTGAGGTACCACTTTAGCTAATGGGGCCTCCCGCTGCCGCTGCGCAATTTCTGTTCTCATCCTGAAGCAAAGTTCTTAACCCGAGGTACTATTTCTGGGTTAGCGGAGTCTGTAACCTGAAGTGTATGTAACCTGAGGTACCACTGTATTGTATGAAATTTAGAGAGCTGGTGTTAAAAATGAGATATTGATAACTAAATAAAAGCATGTTGTTTGATACTGTCCTTTAGACTGAAATTCCCTTTCCTAAGTTTCTAGACATTAATATTTGAGTATGTGTGTATGTGCTTAGGGTATACATGCTCATTTATATTTATATTATTCTACTGTCTTTTTTTGCTTTCCTCTTTGTGCTTCTCTGAGAGTCTCAGGTGAACGATTAGATGTTTTTGTTAAATTCATAAAAAAACTAAGGGCTGCTCTCCTGCTTGCTCTGCTCACCAACGTCCCTGCCATTCCCCCCTAGAGTTTTCCCTTACTACCCCATGCAACTATTAAGCTTACTTTTCACCTTCCCAGCTCCATTTCTGAAGCCACTTTTCTCTTCTAGTCTTCTGACCATGTTTGCCTACCTTTTCACATACAGACCCCATTTTCCAGCAGTGTTTTGGGTAACTCAGGGATGAAGGGACACTGAAGTTTAGTTTTTGTTTTTTTAAGGAAAAATGAATTGACCAGTTTTAAGGACACAGAAGCAAATATCAAAAAGCTAACACATCAAAGCCTTCCCAAACTCCCTTCTCAATGTTCTCAAATCTTGTTTTAAACTGCCACTTTCGCCCCTCCATGTCACTCCCTGCTCACTCTACACGACCATCTAACATTGTTTAAAATCACTTTTTCCTGTCAGTGTCTCTTCTTCTGTGCTTTATTCAAATCTCTGCTGCTGTTCAAAGCGGCCACTTTCCCCCCTCAGCATGTATCCACCCCCCCCCCTATACTCAAACTTCTGACATGGTTTAAAATAGTTCCTTTTCTCCCTTCCCATGTCCTGGCTGTACTCAAATATCTCCTGCTTTCATTCCTCAGTTGCCTCATGTGCGAGAGAGAAAAGATGCACAGCTCTCAAATATTAAATAAATCAATTTTAAGAATAATGATGCTGTGAGCAATTTGGAAGAAAGGTGAGAAATAAATGTAATAAAACTACATCAAAATTATGTTTCTGTATTATGTCTTCAGATGAATTCCTCACATGAGTGAACATATGAGGGTAAGGGAGAGGAGATCTCTAATGTTGGTGCATCTTCCTAATCACATTCCCAACTGCACACAAAAGGCTACCAACCCATTTATTTATAATGATCAATGTCAATAGTAGGTGGCTGAGAAATTTAACAAATAATTTTTTTGAGCCCGGTCTTGGCTGGGGAGGGCGGGGTATAATTAAAAATTATTATTATTATTATTATTAGCTTCCCATGAGGCCCCTCAAAGTGATTTACAATATAATAAAAACATATAAAATTGTTACACATGTAAAAACAATTAAAACAATTGCACATTTAAAATTATTGTTAGAAACCATGTGTGTGTGTGTGTGTGTGTGTTCTTGAAGGCCTTCCCAAATGTTGTGTTTGATTATAATGTTTTGAAAGAAACCAAAGATGAGCTTGGCGATGGAGCACCACTCTGTTTTGCTTTATCTCCTGCCTTCTCTCTGTCTTTGGCTGCTCTGGGCTTCAGGCTGGCAAAGAGCCAGGTTCTACTCGGAGACTGGAGAGCTTCCCTCCATTTGTAGTTGGCATCTTTTATCAGCCAGATTTCAGCAGCTCTCCTCTCTGCTTTCCAGGCCAAAAGCCAGTGACTGGCAGCTGAGGTCAGGGAATGCAGAAAATGTTATGGCAGGCTAGAACCCTGAGAAATAAATTTATTCTTTTTCCTCCTGTCCTCCTAGTGTCCCCTTCCTAGGAAGCTAGACAATATTTATCTGTGGCTGCCATCCATAACACAGAACAGACGGTACAGTTCTTCCCATGCTCCATTCTCACTCTCACACTCTCACTCACTCATTGGGATGGGCGACTGTCAATTTTGGTGTCTCAGTTTCCCAATCTTAAGTTCTGTTCTGCACAGTGTGTGTGTGTGTGTGTGTGTGTGTTGTTTTGTTTCAAGTTTGCAAACTGTTATGACAAAGCCCTCATGAAAATTCACCAACATTTTGACACCAATTTTTCCTAATATGCACATTTTTATATGCAGTTTTCCCCAATGTACACATTTTTGCAAACCACTTCAATATAATACATTTTGTATGCTATTTTCACGAATATATGCATGTTTATGCATAAGTTACCCTAGTATGTGCATTCTTGTACACATTATTTGACTGGAGAACTGCGTTGCAAAATTCAGAGAAGTTTGAATTTCGAAGGATGGCTGTGTCTCAGTTCTAAGATTGCTATGGAAAGTGTGAATTAGGTAGGCTTTCGCTTGCCCACAAGGAATGTGCTGATGGAAAACGTCTTGTAGGGATTTTCCCGCATCTATTTCACATAGGCTGTGACAAATGCAGGTGGAGAGCTGCAAGTTTCTGTCATATTAAGGCATTTTTGTCTGCATGTGTGAAATTCTGCTTGCGTTCCTGCAAAACACTCAGAACTGGTGATCCAGGAAAAACTAAGATCCTGCATTCATGTATATTTTCAAGGGAAACAGATCAAATATACACAAATTCTTCATACTTACAGCTTAACCTCATCCATGTTTACTCAGTAGGGCTTACTCTCATGTTAACTGTTGATGATAGGTCCATATATTTTTGCACAACACATAAAGTGAGTGTTGACACACATGATTCAGACCCTGCATAAAGGCACTGTTCCACATGGTACAGGAAGAGAAAGGCGGAGGCAAGCTGCTCTTACTACCGCTAGGTAAGGTGAGGCAGCCATCTCAGCAGGCCAGTTTACGGGTAGCACAGCAGGGGAGAAAATTGGTCTGTGTAAGCCCCAGTGCAAGAAACAACAGTTGCACAAGAACCCATTCATTTCATTAAGAGGTTCACAGGAAAATGCCCCGCTGCCCATGTCCTGTGCTAATTTGTGAAACTGCCATTTAGATTTGCTGGCGGCAAAAATGTCTTACTCAGCCTTGAGGGAAGCATTATTGTAAACCATCCAGAGCCAGATTGTGACTGCATTCAAGAGAGCAATCTCAAAATTAGTTGAAGCCAGCATCCAAATACAATAGAGCTGCATTTCCCCCTTGCGTACCAGGGCCCAAGTACTGGGGAAACCCAGCCAGATAGGCGGGGTATAAATAATAAATTATTATTATATTATTATAACCTTGTTGGTACACACTGTCAGAGAGAAAGAAGCTGGTTTACCATGCCACCACCCTATCAGGTACAAACATAAATCATGAGGTTTTCTCAATCTAGAGGCTGCTTGTGTGCTGTAATCCTGAGCAAATTAAGAATGGCTCATTGCAGACACTGTCATTTGTAATCACAAACAAGTGCTTTCCCGTGTTTGGAACTTGCAAGGGAAAAAACACAACGAAGTAACTAACATTCTCCCTGTGTACCTTCCATTCGCTTGCAAAACAAAACAAAAAAAACCACCCATCAACGCGGAGGCATGACAAAGTGTTTGTGCTGAGTCAAGTGAAGTCAACAGCAAGGGCCGTGGCTGTGTCCCAGTGAGCTCTGTGCTCCTTGAGCAAAAAGGCAGAGGGCATGTCTTGGAGGATTCCTGAAACATGCTTGAAATGCTGAACAAGCACTATAGGAAAACTTCACTGAGCGGGAGTTGAGAAGCGTCGCCAGTACTTCCAACTGCTGCCAGGATATAACAGAAGGGTGAACAAAGCCCATGAATCTGACCGCATGGAAGTGCCCCTGGAAGATGTGCATGTGATCCATGTTTACCCAAAACAGCCCTGGTTTTTGCTACCTGTCCCAGGAAAGTAAGGGTTCCTTGCTTTGTCCCTGTTTTGCTCTTTGGCATCCAGGTGAAAATGCTGCGGTGTGGGAGCGCTCCTGTTCAATGTGCCAGCTAGGCAGCCAGCCGGGCCCTAACCAACATTCCCATCTCTCTCACCTGGCAATTGCAAGACATTCCTTGACCACTCAGTCCAAACTGGGCTGTGTGGGGCAGCAGTTGAACACCACAAAGGTTGCTCATTTTGTTGTTGTTGTTGTTGTTGTTGTTGTTGTTGTTGTTGTTGTTGTGTTTCTGCAAACCTCGATGTTCCCCTGAGCATTCTGATACCCCCTCTCTTCTTTCTCCATGGCCTTATTTTGGCTAAAGTCTTGTCTGTACACACCAGCTGAGCTGGCTTCTGGAAGAAGCAATTGTTGGGTAGTAGCTTTTCAAAAAAGCTACTAAGGTTTCCATTTGACATTTAGTCCCCTCCATTTAGTCAGTGGATGTTAACTTTTCGGATGAAAAGCTGATGCATCTTGTCTCTGGTACTGACATGCGTCTCAATGTGCACGCATGAGCAGTAAGGCACTCTGCTTGCCATTTAATGCGCTGCAATGATTCTGCAGCTGGCAGAATTTTGACCGATGCAGAGCCATCAGGGATGATACAAGGCAAAGCCTGAGGGACGGCCGCATTCCTGAGGTGCGATGTTTCTTCCTGGCATGCCTTCCCTTTCCCTTCCTCCCTTTCCCTTGCTCAGTAGGCTCCGTTGTGTCACATCAACATAAGAACTAGATGCAAAGGGCAAACTGTACAAAGAGGAGGCTGAACAAAAGATCTAAAACTTGATCTTCTTTCAGATTTTATGATGAGCAACACTATTTCAACTTTCTATTTTGAAAGATAATATTCATCACATTGGCCAAGAGTGATGCAGGGGCTTAAGTCTACCTGGAACTTCCTCCTTCTGAGCTAGGAATTCTACTCCCTGGTGATTTAGAGCAGGTCGGCTTTGCTCATTTATCAGGAATCGGCCCATGCTTATGCTGGGGTTGATCCCCTGGCAGGTGGAAATAAGTACCATCACTCAGTGGTAGAATATCTACCTTGCAAGCAGAAGGTCTCAGGTTTAATCCCTGGCTGTCAGTGTAGACAATAGTGAACTAGATGGACCAACAACTGATCCCCGTGTTCCTTTGTACATAGTGCTGAGCCCCAAATGAGAACTGGCTCAAATCAAGGATTGATGTTTGACATTACAACAACTCTACAAGGTCTATCATATTTACCAACACTGAACTCATTATCAGAGTGTTGGTTATAGCCAAAAAGGCACCATTCATGAGCAGGACTGAGCTATTAGAGGACTCAAGGGAACCCCAAGGGTTGCAGAGGTACAAAAGGGGGAACCCTAAAAGACACACACCCATTCCCCCAAAATACAGCCTAATGAGGACTGAGCATCTTCAGTGGCTACTGAATGCTGAGCACTTGTTGTGGGGTTTGGGGAAAGAAAAGGAAATGGAGAATGCCTAGAAAATGTTACGGCAGGCTGAAACCCTGAGCAGGACCACTTTACACTGCAACATTTTGTTGCAGTCCTACTTATTACTCTTATTTGAAATGGAGAGAAATTAGCTCCCCGATGCCACACCATGACCCCATGGCAAATGTTGGTCTATCCCACCCAGTTGAAAGATGCTAAATGGGGCCTCCATGTAGAGGGGCAGTGTACCTGCAAAAAGCAGATACTCCTGGGGACAAACAGCAGCAAACGGCCCTTACTTTCAAGGCCTCCCTTTGAGCTTCTCAGAAATATAGTGCCAGCTGCTGTTCAAAGCAAGATGCAGCAACTTGGGCTAATCTAGCACGGCAATTCCTTCTGTTCGAGCCAAAAAGTCTCTCTCCATTGCATCCCACTGGATTTCAAGTGAAATTACATCACTTTGACTTTCAGCAGTGAGCAAAACTCCTCCAAGATTTACATGCTGTATAAATACCAAACAAGACTGCTGCTTCAGAACGAATCATCTCGCTTCCAAAAACACACACGCATACTTAATTTCCATGACTAATTCATAACGGAGTAGCTTCTGCATAACCCGACTGGGGCACAAGGCAGCAACCGGCTCCTTCGAACAATGTCATTCTTGCTGAAAGCAAGGAAAAAAGGGAGCATTTGATTCAAAGCCTTGTTGCTGTTTCTCCACTGTTACCAATGACAGCATGGCTTTGCAGAGCCTATGGGGGAAAGAGTGCTTTCAAAAGAGTGCTGCAAAGGTCTCTCTGGGGTAATTAGGTTCGCTGATACCAGAAACCTGGGATGTGCAACGTTTATTTGGGCAAAGAGCACAGCGCATAAATGAGACAGTGACGTCATGAAAAGGATGTAAACAGGTGCTGCTTCAGTCTTTCTGAAGAGGGGAGACCTCATGGAGCTTCCATTTTGCAGCGTTTTGGTGGGTGGTGTTTCAACGGTCTCCAAACCATCCCCAACCCCCCTGAGCACTTGAAAATTGCTGGACCAACTTAATGATTTCCCCGCCTGTTCTAGCAGTTGGAATGGCCTGCACTAGATGCTGTATGATTTTTCATTGCATTTTTACAGAGCAGCTGAATGAAGCTCATCGGCCACAGTTTGGAAACCCCTGATCTAGAAGAATAACAACCATTAAAAGCCCTTTCCCCCTCAGCCACTTGAGGGCCACATTCCTTTGGGGGGCAATTTGTTGGGGGCCACATGTTGGTGCTGCAGGAGCCTATGGAGGGCAGGACTGGTGCCAACAGAGGCGATTTTAGGGTAGTACAACCAGTGCAGCTGTATTGGGCGCTGCACTGCAGGGGGCGCCACAACAGTGCTGTAGAACTGAGCACAAGAGGTAGGGGTGCCCGATTTTAGCATCACACAGGGTGCCGTTGAATTTCGAGAGCCCAAAGTGCACCACACTCTCCTTCTGCCCCCTGATTCCTCTTGTTCACCTGCTGCTTGCCCTCTGCAGGAACCAGGGCCACATGCAATGAGGCTGAGGGCCACGTAGAGTCACGGGACTGCATACTCCCCAGCCCAGTCGTAAAACACCTGAGGATTTGATTTCTCTCCCACCTTTTGATAAATAAAAGTGATCTATGTAAAAAAGAAATCTCACACGACTACAATGCCCCCTTGCAACTCATGGCAGGCACTGCTGTGACAACATAGCCACACATTCCCCAAACCCAGCTCTCATTAGGCTGTTCCACCTCAACTGACTCATTCCAGTAGATTCCTCCCATGGGCTGGTATATGGGTAGTCCATTGCCTAACTCTGTGCTCTTTACACTGATCTTTTCTCTGTCTTAAGAGCAGGGAGGAGCAGCCAAGTGTCGCAACTGCATTTCTTACCAGCAATATGCTGCAGCGAGTCTCAGGGTGGGGCCACATTCAGTGTTTGGGACCCACTGCTTCCTCATACACTGTGAAGCCTCCCAAAATAAGACTCGGTTAGTTCCACTTGTGGAGGGCTGGCTCCAAGTTTGACAGGGTCTGGGCCACATGCTCTCTGGTAGGGGAGACCCCTGGCTGAAATGCTGGTGGGCTGCTGCCAGTCATCGCAGGGACAACACTGACCTAGAATCATAGAATTGGGGACTTCCGGGTTGGAGCCATCGCCGAATGGCGGACTCCCTCCGAGCTCCGGAGGGAGCCTGCTGGGCAGGGGTTGGGTCCCGCTGCGCCGGTGACGCGGGGACCCTCAAAAACCATGGGCGGTGATGCCCATGGACTTGGTGACTTGGCGGGCGCCGTTTGCGCCCCCCGACCCGCGAAGGAGCCTTTTTAAAGGCTGCGGAGCGGGTGACGGGGGGGTGTGGTGCTATGAGTCCACTGCTTCCCCTGCCTAGTGAAGCCGCATGCCATTCGACGGAGAGCACCGACTTCTTCTTTTGAAAATTTGGATTAAAAAGAACAACCCGTGAGTAAATTTATCGGACTTAAAAGGAAAAATTTGCTTTATGAATTCGGAGCGAGCGGGGGAGGTGCAAAAAGGAAGTCTGCCCCCCCCCCCGTTGTAGATGTTTTAACGCAAGGATTTGACAACTAAGATCGAGAGAAGAATCTGTTTATTTGAAAAAAGTTATTAATTTCACGAAAGGAAATTACAAGTAATTGTGCTGGAGGAGAAGAGTGGTTTGTGAGAACTAAAGTGTAACCCCCCGGGAACCGGGAGCGATCCGTTATGAGAGACTGGTGAAGAGATATAGAAATTTTGACAGCTGTCAAAGTAGCTGTCAAAGTGGGAGAATAAAAGAGAACTTTGTTACGATGACTTTGCTGGTTAGATTCGTTACAATTTGGATATAAATTACTGAAAACAAGGGCAACAAGTTAATTTGACTTTTGGGTGTGATCTGGAAGGAAACTAAGTTACCATAATCCCTCTAGAGGGAGTTCTGGGACATTGCAAGAATGGCAGCAAGTGGAAAAATACTCATGGAATTGAACAGGACATTTTATCTCCTGGGAAAGCTGCAAAAACGAAGCATTATTTTGTCTACAGAGGTCTCTACACTAAAGGAGACAATGGATTTATCTATTGAAGAAAGGAAGGGACTTGACGTAAGTTTGTGTTCCTTAACAAATAAAGCCTCTGTAGAGGAACTAGAAGTTTTTGAATTAGAAGGTTTTTGCAGCGGAACAGGAAAAGAAACCTGAGGAATAAGAACTGGACTAAGCTCGAAGTTGAAACATTTGGGACATCCAGATTTTAAAAGGATCAAGAAACAGAATTTGAGTTATACTCTTAAATATAGAGGTCTGGATGGAAGAAGAATGATCTTTTCTGAGAGTTTCTCTAAGATTGGGCCTTCTGAAATTAAAGACTACCAAAAAGACGGCAAAGTGGAATTGAGAGAGATTTAGACATGGACGTGGGATCTCCAGGCCGGCAGTAGACAGATGGATGGATTTTGGGGATCGAAACCGGGAAAGGGGGGAGGGAGATTTGGAACCCAAAGGCTGTAAAATTATATCTTTTTATTTTCTCTTGTTTTACTTTGTGTGACAAAAAAAGGGGAATTCGTGGAAGGGAACTGGGGTCGATCTTAGGGAAGTACAAAAAATATAAAGAGAAATGGTTATACAAGATAAACTAAATTTGAATAATGGGCTAATTATAATTATAATTATAATAAGGTTCTAAAATTTGGGGTAAGAATTTGTGGAACTAATCTAATGGAAATGGAATACAAGAGGGGGAGGGGTGGGGAAGTCCTGGAAAGATGTTAATGAAAGTAAGGTTTTAAATGCAAATTTTATCTTTATCTTTTTTCTTTTTTTCTTTTTTATTCTGGATTTTTTGGAAATTTTAATAAATATCATTAAAAAAAAAAAAGAATCATAGAATTGGAAGGGAACCTGCCCCCTGCAATGCAGGGATATGCAGCTGTCCCATACGGGGATCAAACCTGAACCTTGGCATTATCAGCACCACGCTCTAGCCAACTGAGCTATACAGACCTAGGTGAGCCAAAAGGTTTGTCTCAACATAAGGCAGATTCCTCTGTTCTTATGACTATGCAATGGGAGAAGGTTGCAGCCTTACCTCTGGAGCCAGAACCAATACACCGTAACCTCTACTCTTCCCTGAATTTGCCCTACCAACAAGCAGCTATTTGTCCAGCAAATCTGGGCTGCTGTTGAGCAGCTGATATATTTCAGGCACAGCCTGGTCCTCTGAAGCCTGCTTTCTTCTAGGAACTGGAGTACAAAAATCTACAAGAGCAGAATGCTTAGCAGCTCACCATGAATCATGGAACTGAAAAAGGGGGAGAAGTCAGTGTGGAGCATCAGTTCATGCTGTCCTCTGTCACAGATGCTTCCCTTAAAAGTGTCAGAATAGATGACCTGGATGTAGGGAGCAGGGGAAGGGGAGGGGAGCCAACCCTGGTAAAGACCCTGAGCATCTTTTCACTGTATCATGGAAGTTGCAGGCATCTCACACAAGGGTCCTACATTGCGGCTTCTCTTGTGCTAATCCTGTTTAGGCAGGCATCATTTAACAATCTGGGCTCCCCCCCAAGGCTGCAGCAGCCAGCCAGAGGAAACTGCCCTGTCAATCTGAAAGGAAGCTGAAGGGCAGCCACGGCGCTTGTGTACAAAGCAGATTTGAGCCAGGGGCATGCAGATGCAAAAGAGAAGCGCAGAGCGAAAACACAGGGACCCACAAGAGCGTTAACCCCATGGCCTGCTTAGACAGCGATTCCCCTCTCAGCCTCTCCCCAGAGAAAAGCAGCTGCTTTAGCTCTGCCAAAATGTCACCAATCAACCTCTACTTTTCAGCAGAGCAAATGTTGCCTCCCCATTCTCCAAGTCAGCACCAATCCAGACAGCACAACCAACAGTGCGCCTGCCAGAGTCTCCCAGCAAGTAAGCAAAGTGGTGGGCTGGCAGGGGGAGAAGTGAGGGGGCAGAGAGGAAGACAGGAAAAAGCTGGAAGACACTTGTCAAATCCCAATGCCTTTCTGTGTTAAATCTGTAACACATCCAAAAGATCCAATATGAGAATCTTTTGCTAGGGAGACTCAAGGGAAATTCCAGTAAGTTGTAATACTGAGTACAAGGCAACAATGCAAGTCAAGTTCCCTGGAAAGATGACAGACCTTCATCAGCTTAAGAGCCATCTGTTTAAGGTTAGAATCATAGAATAATAGACTTGCAGAGTTGAAAGGGACCCCAAGGGTCATCTGGTCCAACTCCCCTGCAATGTAGGAATCTCAGCTAAAGCATCCATGACTATTAATAATAATAATTTTACTATTTATACTCTGCCCATTTGGCTGGGTTTCCCCAGCCACTCTGAGCAGCTTACAGCATATCTAAAATGGCCACCCCAACCTCTGCTTAAAAACCGCCAAGGAAGGAGAGTCTACGACCTCCTTATGTAGTCCATTCCACTGTCAAAAGGATCTTACTGTCAGAAAGCTTTTTCTGATGTTTAGTCAGAATCTCCTTTCTTGTAACTTGAAGCCATTGTTTTGAGTCCTACCCTCCAGAGCATGAGAAAACAGGCTTGCTCCATCTTCCATGTGACAGGTTGATCATTGTGTCCCCCCATGTATGAAACTATTTCAAGTCAATTGCTCACAGTGACAATTCTGTCATGGTTATTAATTTCCTTCCACAAAGTAGTGTGTGTGTGTGTGTGTGTGTGTGTTTGGTGCAGGTCGGATCCTTTAGTGCAAATGGGGCACTGCCTCATCAACCTCAGTCTGCCCCTACTTGCCTGCTGCCTTACTTACAAACGGTCCAGGGAATGTTACATGGGCTGCCACCTTCCTCTTCTTTAGCTGCCATTGTAGAACTCAGCCAGTCATTGGGTCTAGCTCTGCCAATAACTGATCTAGCTCCGTCTACTGTTGACCTCTCTTCCTTCTGCCCTACTGGTCCCAATGGACATCAGTCACCACCACTGCTGCTCCAACCGTGGGGGTGGGGTGTTTCTTGCAAATCTGTGTTGCACTCTTCCCTTTTGTTTTTGTTTTCAAGAAGTGCACTGTTACAGATCATGTGCGGAAGTTAACTTACACAATCTACAATCCAAGCTGGATATTTTCCTCCCAGGGGTTCCACAACACAACCATAAACTAGTGGGAAATGAGTGCCGTGTCAAAAACACTCTTTATAGTTGTTGGTTAAGCTACAATTCCGGGCTTGTAATGCAACTTTTATAGATTTTGCAGTGTTTTAGCCAGATTTTTTAAAAGGCAGGATATTAATGTTTTAAAGGACAACAGAACCTACTTCATTGCCCTCCACCCGACTGCTGCCACATGGCCAAAGCCCTATGCATGATGATCAAGCAAAAGGGAATTACAAGTAGGAAGGCATGTTTTTAGTTAATTTGCTAATGGCTACCCACATTGGTTCCATTTTCTGTAAATTACCAATTAGACCTGCTGTGTCTTGTTTTGATCGAGGGGTCTGTACAAATAAGAGCTAATTCTTCAATGCTCCACAGCATTTGCCATCTCAGGGTCCAACAGTGGCTTTAAGTACCTTTTAACAAAACAGGCCCAGCTCCCCGTTGGAGACTAATTCAACAGGAATTTCCAGGCCAGTTGGATGAAGTTTTTGATTCAGCTGTGATCAAGGGCTGTTTTCAGACCCAATTTAAATAGGAAGACAAGCTGCTCGTATTAAGTATTATATAACTCGACATAAAAGTGGTCTATTGGTTTACACCTTCCATATACTTATGTGCAGCAAATGAAAAGACTGCTTGACAGCGAACTCTGAGCAAAGGGAAAGTGTGGCCAACAAGTGGCAGCTGTTTGTCACACAGATTAGCCCGCCTCACATGGTATGCTCTAAAACCACTTCTTGGAGGGTTCTGACATGACTGAACCAGCATGCTATGTGTAAGCCCAGTTGAGCCCCTGATTTAATGGTGGATCTCGACCTTTTCTCAGATCTGGCATTTGCCCTGGATTTTAGAATAGTTCAAATTAGATGTTCTTCTGAGCATCTTTTTGTAAAACAGAGGTATCAGATTAATCAAATCTTCTACTGTGGCTGTGTTGTGGTACAGACGGCCATTTTGGGGCAGCCTGATTATTTTCATCTAGCTCTCAAAACGAAGGACAAGCACTATATCCATCCAAAAATCATTTTTATTATTAACATAATCTTCCCATTGAGCCAAGTGGGTTTATAATGCATAAGGAATGTCGGTAAATATTCCGTTTTTAGCATCTTTTTACATATTTCCATTGATAAATAAACTCTGAATTCACATAAAAAAGTTAAACTTAAATAACTAATATTTTCTTTTCATTTCTTCTTCTTCTTCTTTTAAACAGGCATACATTGGTAAAATATAAATATTCTTGTACACAACCTCTCTTCTAAATAAAGGCAATAACAATTAGCTACACATCACAGTTATAAACAACTAAAAACATAAACCTTTCGGTTAATTTGTCTGCCTGGACTACTGCAGAGATGGAGCACAGCAAATTTCACATTTTGATTCCGGGCCCAGAGAGGTTGAAAGACATGAAGAGAACGGGTCTTTGACAGGCTTGGTTAAAAATAGGCTGCTCTGCCACTGAATTTTAACTCAAATCTATTATTCTACAGTTGGTGTTTGATTCTATTTAAAGTTTTACATAACACTCAGATGTCACCTAATAAAACATGGCACAATACCCATTTGAACAATAGCGTCAGGCTTTAAAACTACTATGGGGCGAAGATGTAGGTGATACATGGGTGGGGGCATGTGTGTGGTTCCCCCACACTTCTGGTTAGTTATTTCTCTGCATTAACAATAAGATGCTGTATCACTTCCACAGTCAGAATCCCCCACAGTAATGAGCAGATTGCCTGTTTTGTTGCATTACCTCTCAGCCTGAAGAGCCGCCCTTCGAATCAGGAGGAAGGCTTACGCAGCATGCTTCCTAACATTCTCACATGATGATTCATCAATTTACCCGGACAGCCTTTCAGAGGACTCGAGGGATGATGGTGAAAGGGACAATGGGGCTGCTGGCCTCGAGCTCCAGCGCTGTCAGGAAGCACTCGGTTGCCGCATCGTCATTGCCCTGAGCTTGCAAAACCACCCCGAGGCCATTCCAAACCTCGTGGGCCGTGGAGTTCACCTGGACAGCGTCCCTAAGGATCTTCTCGGCCAGGCTGTACCTTCCAAGCTGGTGAAGTATCAAAGCCTGCAGCAAGCAGAGAAAAGAGTGCCATGGGAAAGAGGTTGAGGGAAGGGCAATGAAATACTGCAAATTTAAAAAAGAGAAGAGCACATTCTTCGGTCAGGGCAAGTGAGAAAACCATGGCAACAAGGCTGGGCCGTTACCAAATCCCAAAATATTTGGATTCTGCACTCTGGGCAAATTCTGCAAGAGGAAGAGCACATGCTAAAATGGAAAATGAACGGAAGATGTATGTGTGCAGAGGCTGAGCCTCCGGTGATTTAGCTGAGAGGAACTCCTAAAGGGCAAGTGTAGGCTGTGCAATCCTGGAGGAAAAGGCAGCTATTCAACAGCACTTCTTGCAATTTTCCATTACAGTTAAGGCAAGCAGTATGCATTCTTCATCAACACACAAATAAACAGTTCAGTTGTACACATGAATGTGCAATTATTAGATTCAGTGGAAGGGAGGCATTCCACCTCTGTGTCAAGCAATTGTTAGGGAACCAATTTTTTGGGGGGGAAGAGGGAAGGACACCCCCATAAAACAGGATTATTTTTCCCAATGGGAAGTTTCCTCTTTGGTATTCTCAAACAAGGGCAAGCTTTTTAAACTCCTAGAATAATGAGATCATCAACCTATTAGTCAACTGAGGACTCCTTCCACTTCAAATTCTGGCAGGTAGAAGCTAGCCTTTTGAGAAAACAAACAGAACAGCAAGTGGCTATAAACTATGCTTTGTAAACATAGAAAACAAATTAAACGAGTATGTAAAGATCACGATACACTATGCATACATGGAACCACTCCCCTCCCTCCGGGACATTCACTCTAAGGCAAAGGTTTTCAACCTTTTTGAGTCCACAGCTCCCTTGACCAACTACATTCTTTCTGCAACACCCCTGTGGGGCTCAGGAACCCAGTTGTGTCACCCCTTGCCTGCAGAGCTGGCAGCCTCTCACCCTTGAAAAACACCCTTCCTTGTGGAGTGTTTCCTCAGCCTCCTCTCTTCTCCCCTCTCCTTGGGAGTCCTCCAAGCAGCTGCTGCCACCACCACCCCCGGTCACACTGCCCCACAGGGTGCCTGGGACTTGTCTGTCCATTCCCAACAGCAAGGGCTGGCGGACTGGCGGACTGGCTGGCTGGGCTCCCTCACTCTGAGGCCGCCTCAGCTCCTGGCAACCAGCACCCCCTGGCCAGCCCCAGAGGCACCATTTGCCTGGGGAGCTTCTAGCCAGGACCGCTGCAAAAAACAGCTGTGCAAGCCTTTGGGAGGCAGAGATGTGAGAGGGCATCAGAGGAGGGAGAGAAGGAAAGAGGGACAGAGGCCAGTGTTGCCCGCAACACCCAAGGGTGCCACAGCACACTGGTTGAAAATCACTGCTCTAAGGTATATAAAGGTGACATTTCCCATTCTGTTGATTGTTCTTAATGAGCAGAATGTACTTTAGTGAGCTGTGTTTATACACAGTATACCTTTAAATAAAAAGAGTTCTTTTCAGTCAGCCACTATAGCTAAAGCACCATTAGATTTTATTTATCCTTCAGAATTCAACCATACTGGATAACTAGCATTTTTTAAAATAACAATGCCTTTATAACAAGTCTGTGATGTGACTATGCTTGGAATATTAGTATTCTAAATTAGTATTAAGGGGAGGGGTATTCCAGCTGTATCAGTTGCACATACAGAGAAAGGTACAGGTTTCGTACCGACCGTGAGGGCAAGGTTAAAAGTATATGAGCAAATAAATGAATCCAGACATCTCCTCCTTCTCAGGGATTTTATTGTCTATCTAGCAGATTAAAAGGGTAGCAGGAGTAGCATGGCTGCTTCTCTAAAGGAAGCATGAAATGATCCAGGAAACTATTTATTAGTGCTTTCATTTGAAGAAAGGACACATGTGACATTTAATCTGTTTATTCTAATCAGGCAAGTGCTTTGGGCAAACGAGGTAAAATCTTAAAAGCGGCATTCAGATTTGAAAATATGAATGTAGTAAAGAAAACAAACCCAAGAGGGTTTTAGAATGCAAACATTCCTTGCTAATCCTTCATCTCCACCTGACTCACAATAAATGAACTTTGCATTCAAATAATAAAAACTTACAAAAATTAACAGGTAGTCAAACTATATTTTCGTGCCAGTTAAGGCTATTGGAATATAATATCCATTCTACATTGAAACACAATATATTTTTTACATTATTGGGTATTAGTGATCCTACTTTATCTAGGATCTTCAAGAATCCCTCTGGTCAATGGCAAAATTACAGCTTATTCAAATCGTTCTAGATTCTACATCTAATATTTTGGGCAAAACTTCACCAGATAATTTATTTTGAATTCTTTTATTGGTGGATTTTTGATAAATATAAGGAACCATCTCTCTCTCCCCCAGGTCCAAATCCTCAATATGCCAGGGGAAGGCTATCAACAGAATATATTATTCGTTTAGAGATGGAAGGGTTTCAAAACAGTTACTTGTTTCTCTTCTGAAGGGAAAAAGAAAAGGACTATTTATTTATTTTTAAAAAGTAAACTTTGCAAGGCCTCACAATAAAAGAATTGAACTGAACTAGACAGTGGAACACTGTTTGTATGCAATGTATGTCTTGACTATGTTATTATGTTTGTTTTTCATGCCTGTTCCTGTCTATTTGATTGTACAATGCAAACTCTCTAGTACACTACATAAATGCAGCTGTGGTATAGTGAAGAGTCCAATCCTCATTGTTCTTACCCTCCCGCCCTGTCGCCCTCAAACAAACCTTGGAGCTAAGGTATTGAATTGCTTTTCCTTGCTGCAAAACTCTTGTTGCTAAGGGGAAAATGCTCTTCTGCTTGGCAACAGTGTTTTCATAAGGTCAGCCGTGGTTGTTGCTACACGCTGAACTTTATTTTGCTCCAAAACAACAACAAATGAATGCATGAAACAAGTTAGTGCAATTCTAGAAGTCTTTAACAAGAAAGCAGCTCCTTGCAGAAGAAAGAAAAGCTTTGTACTGAGGAACATTTGAAATGGCAAGAGTGTACGGTTTGTTTTAAGCTGCAGCGCTCTGGAATGGCAAATATGTATTTTAAACATGACAATCAATTGATGTTTCCACTGATTTCAAGTAAACTAATTTAATCAATTTCAAAAGAAACTAAAAGGGACCTAGATGTATTTAAAGTAAAGAATGTACCAGTGCCGTTTTAGGCGCACCATTGGCCTAACTGGGCATGAGGACACTTGCTGCGTTAAAACTCATCCTGAATTCATACGAGCCATAACAGCTCGTATCAAAGGAAGAAGAGCTGGAGTAAAATCAAAACATACTTCTGTTTTATTGTTACTGAATTCTAAATCATTCTCTTTCTTGCTGAGAAATCTTTGTTTATTCCTTAAATGCCATGCTGATAAAGGGAGGCTCATGCTGCTTCAAGAAAACATTTGCCTTCCCCAGCCTCAAGCCCTTCAGAGGTTGTCAGATATTACAACTCTGCACGGTCCCTGACCATTGCTGAGGCTGAGGGAAGCAGTAGAGAAAAAACATCTGGAGAGCACCAGGTTGGTGGGGGGAAACAGGGGCATAGGAAGGGGGGTGGCGGGGGCAGATCGCCCCGGGTGTCCTCACTGAGGGGGGTGAGATTCAGCCCGCCGCCCCCCTGCGACTCCCAAGCCTACCCCGAGCCTTTGGGGTAAGGGGGGGGAGCTATGCTGCTTTGCTGGCGGCATTTGCCCCTTCTCCCTTCGTTTTGACAGCTTGGGAGTCGTGGGTTGGTGGCACGCCGAATGTCGGCCATGGGCAGCTTGCTCCTCCCCCAGCTTCAGGGCGCGCCGCTGGGGGGAAGCTGAACTATTTATTTACTTATTTGCTTGAAAAGTTTACAGTCGTACCTTGGCTCCTGAACACCTTGGGAGTTGAACGTTCTGGCTCCCGAACGATTGAAAACCGGAAGTGAGTGGTTTTCAAACATTTCGGAAGTTGAACAGACTTCCGGAATGGATTCTGTTCAACTTCTGAGGTATGACTGCACAGGCTGTCCTAAAGCAGAGGCTTACAATAAGGAAACAATTCGAAATTAAATAACAATATGGTAAAAGTATGCTACAGAAGAAAGACAAGTTGCAGAGATTTGATTTTTAAAAATCTTAAATAGATTAAAAGGCCTGGGAAAATAAAAAGGCCTTCATTTGGCAGCGAAACACCACCAAAGCAAGTGTCAGGCAAGCTTTTCTTCTGGGCATGATTCAGGTGATGTATCTTATTGGCCTAAAAATTGTGAATGCACAAAGTATCACAACAATCTACATCTTTTTGGCTTTGCAGCATGGGCAGGTTGAAAAACCAAGCCCTGTGGCCTATTTTAACAAGATGTGTAATTGGCCTGCAGTACTGCCTCCAGGTTCCTACAGCAAAAGAACACAAGACCAACTGCTTGCCGCCCTTAGATATCTATTTCTGTTTAAATCATAACACTTCTCTTCAAATGCAAGTTGCATCCACCCACACAACTCAGCTGCATGAGGCCTGAGTCACACACGGTTTTAAAATGCATCTCTGCAACAGTCAGAGCTAGGAATTCGATCGCAGCAAAAGAAACAGGAAAAAAACCTTAGATTTTTCAGGAATCCAGCTGCACCAAAAAGTCACAGTTTGTACAATGACAGGACACCTTTGTCAGCAGTACTACCAGACAGACAGTTTCCCTTGGCCTCTTTTTTTCAGTACATCCTGCTTTTACATAGGTTTTCTTGATCAACTCCAAAGATCAAGCACATCATTGGCAAATTTTCTGCTTTTTGTATCATTGCTCCATTTATCACCCCACCTCAGCAGGGCAGTTACTCATTTATTTCTCAGTAACTAATGGCTGGCACAAAATGAACATGGTGGTAGCAGCAGCAGCAGCAGCAACTACTGTATACCACAGTTATGTGCATTTGGATGAACATTTCTACAGTTTATGAGAATGCTGGTGCTGTAAAAAGGCTGCCCGAAAAAGTGCCTGTATCTCTCTGTGTACATCCAACACAGGGCCCTCCACGAAGTGTGTGTTGCTTTCAGTGCTTTTTTTCTAAAAAAAAAATTTAGGGGTACTCTCATTTTCCTACTCGTATTAAAATACTGCCCCTCAACGAGGCCAAACTTAGATTTACAAAATGTTTAGGGGTATGCATACCCCTGCGTCCCGTCCCCCCAGGGAAAAAAACAACCACTGGTTGCTTTCATAAAGGGTGATGTGAATTTGACATATATGGAATAAATTCATGTTGAATGGCAGTAAATCTGTTTTTTTTTAAAATTTGTGCTTTGTTACAAGTGGGTTATGTGCCAAGTCAGAAACACTTAAATCCATCAAAGTTCATCCTGAGCTGCCAAGAAAACAGTAACATTCATGGTTTTGAACCTGTGGTAAAGTGGGGGGAAATCTGAAAAGAGGAAATGGAGTTGGCCCTGATGTAGGAGAATTATATTTCCACATTGGCACAACTTCTCTGTCCTTCATTTCTAAGCTTATTTTCTCACCTCCTGCTGGCCCTGCTGTGTATTTTACGAAGCCATTTATTTCATAGGTGTATAGATTCAACTGAGTAGCTGCTTTTAATGAAAAGCAACAAAACAAAATGAGATGCGATGTTTTTGCTTTCTAGTACAACAATACTGGTTACTTAAGTCATCCTTCCCCAGTATAAGCAGAAATAATTACAGAAAAGCATTTTCAATCTGATATGAATCTAAACATTTAATCAGAGGAAGAGAAAAGTAAATAATATTGATACAAGAGCCACAAAACATGGCTCATACAAAAGATGATTGATCTTTGTTTATGCAGGATAGATCTCTGGGTAACTTGCAGTAGAGTACCAAGGATTTCCGATTACCAACTGTTTAACAACAGAAATAGCCTTTCTTTTCTATTTCCAAATTAGGCTACTGAAACAAATCAATTGTTGTTGTTTAAAAAAACCTGTTTTGCATCTTTTGTACAGGTATTATACAGAACAATATAAATGGTGTTTTCTGAGCGGAGGGGGATCAAGAATATTGACTACTGAGTCCTGGAAGACCTGCTCCCTGCCTTTTTCCACCCGGCCTGGGAGGGCAGGGCCTGGACTGACTCCAGCTGCAAAAGCTGAGGCTGCTGAACAGAATATTGTTTAGGGGGTTTTGTTTGGGGGTGGGTGTTGCTGTTAATTTTCTGTACTTTCATTTTGGATCTTATGATTTATGTGGCAATTGTTCAATTTGGTTGTTTACTTTTTAATGTTTTTCCAAGAAAAAGAATTCTAGGCAGAAGAGGTACTCTGGGCATAAGAAAAAAAAGCCACTATTTCAAGTTTGGCTCCAGGTGATGCATCTCTGGCTGCTTAGGAAGTAAAAGGAGACTATGTAAGCTTCAATAGTAGAGTAATATGTCTTATATAATTGATTAAATGTATCAAAAAAAATCTATTTTCAAGTCAAGGTTTCTATGTTTTTTGATGTCCTTTCATATGAAAAACACAATATTTGACAGACCAAGATAACACCAGTCTTGAAAGACCTACATTGGCTCCCAGTATGTTTCCGAGAACAATTCAAAGTGTTGGTGCTGACCTTTAAAGCCCTAAACGGCCTCGGCCCAGTATACCTGAAGGAGTGTCTCCGCCCCCATCATTCAGCCCGGACACTGAGGTCCAGCTCTGAGGGCCTTCTGGCGGTTCCCTTACTGCGAGGTTACAGGGAACCAGGCAGAGGGCCTTCTTGGTAGTGGCACCTGCCCTGTGGAACACTCTCCCACCAAATGTCAAAGGCAAAAACAACTACCAGACTTTTAGAAGACATCTGAAGGCAGCCCTGTTTAGGGAAGCTTTTAATATCTAAGGACTATTATATGTTAATATTTTGTTGGAACCCGCCCAGAGTGGCTTGGGAAACCCAGGCAGATGGGCAGATTATAAATAAGAAATTATTATTATTATTATTATTATTATTATTATTATTATTATTATTAACATCATCGTCATCATCCTTCTACAAGTACTTTTCTGGTTTCAATTATAGAGGCCATTCAGAAGCCACACACAATCTACCTTGTTATTGTTATCCTATATCCAACTTCAGTGTACAAAGAGCACCACAAGCGCTCTCAGGTGAGCTAGGCTGAGCAACTTTGCCCAGGGTCACCCCAGGGAACTTAGTGGGCACGTAGGAATAATGAATCTATATCTCTCACATGCTACCCACCTGCACCAAAACTTCCCCTCCCTTCCAATAATTGTGCTTTCTGCCATTCTGAGCAGACATTTTGCCAAGATTTTCACCGCTAAGATTCTTTGTACAGCAGCTAAATAACTGCAAAGATTTCCAAGAAATGATTTACACATAAATGTGAGTGACGTGAGGAGGCACTTTCTCTCTTTTCCATGCATTTTTTATTTTGTGTCAAGATAATATACTCATGATTCACGCTAACTGAAGCAACACATGGGCACCAACTGTAAGCTCAACTGACTGGTACTTCCCCTATTTCTTCTTCTACTGCTTAAAAAGAAGAAGCCAAGCTTAATGATGCTTTCAAAAAGTTAATATTTCAAAGTATTAGTTTGTGCTAATGGTTCAGCTTCAAGGTCATCATGCTTTCACAACCACAAAACCTAAAATATTACTCTTTAAAAAATGAAAGTTGGTACTTCAAATTCCAAGATGACCCGATGGGAGAAGTCACAGCCTGGGAAACGAAAAGGAATGAACTTAAGATGTTTAGGTCTGAAGAATGGGAAAGTATCTGAAGGCAGCCTTGTTTAGGGAAGTTTTTAATGGTTGATGTTTCATTGTGTTTTTAATATTCTGTTGGGAGCCACCCAGAGTGACTGGGGAAACCCAGCCAGATGGGTGGGGTATAAATTATAATAATTACTGCTACTACTACTACTACCACTACCAGAAGGTAGAACCGCTGGATGTTAGCCTAGAGAGAATATTTTGAGTAATTTTTTTGTATGTAACTGACAGATGGAAATGGTAAGTTCCTTCCTTCCTTCCTTCCTTCCTTCCTTCCTTCCTTCCTTCCTTCCCTCCCTCCCTCCCTCCCTCCCTCCCTCCCTCTTCTATTCCTCTCTTCTCAGGGTGAGAGACTCCTCGGGAGAGAGCTCCACAAACTGGATGCCACAACAACAAAGACTGTAAGAAATAAGAAGGGAACATCTAGTCCAGCATTCTGTTCTCACAGTGGCCAATCAGACGCATATGGGGAACCTGCAAGCAGGATCTGATTGCCACAGAGCTTTCCCTACTTGCGATCTTTAGCAATGGGCATGGGCATAGCCAAGGAGGGGCAGTCCCCCCCCAATCAATAAAAACCAATAAAAATACATAGCAAACTTGAGGTTCTGCTCCCTCAACAAAAGGCCTGCTCCCCCCAACAAAAATCCTGGCTACACCTATGGCGATGGGTATTCAGGGGCACACCGCCTCAGACAGCGGAAACCGTTTGTCAGGGAACTGCCATCGGAGCCAAGGGTGGTGGTAAGGCTCCCCAATGATGCTGGAGAGGGAACCAGCAAGGAGAGAGGGAGAGCTTCCGCTGGGGAAGGAAATAGACGTGACGCCAGGGAGGAAAGGGAGGCTGAGGGAGCTTCGGAGGGAAGGCTCCGGGACTGTTCCAGCGAGACCAGCGGGGAGAGCACAGGACCTCCCCTTGGGACGCCCACTCTGCGCAGAAAGCTTCCGCGCAGGGAAGCTAGGCGGCGACTTGGTGTCAAAGAACTTTTATGTTGGAGGAAATTCAGGAAATGCCCACTGACGGATTCTGCCAGTGATTGAGACAGTCACGGAATACTGACTGTCCAGTCAGGGGAAAGTTTTAACCAAACTACTCAGCTTGGAGCAGTTTGTGCCTTACGCACAAGCAACCCCAAACCCCATTACACGTTGACAGCCATCATGGCCAGCAGCCTTCTCTCTCTTACCACTTGCCTCACCTCAGATGGCACGAGGAGAAGCAAGAGCGACTCCCTTGAAAAGTCATGCCTTGGGTAAAGAATATATATTTGGGGTTCTCACTCCATTATTAACTAGCTACACGTAAAACACATTTTTATCCAAAGCAAAAGTGTAAAGAAATGTGCGCACAGATCCTGGGCTTCATGTGCATGATGCTTTCTAGCATCTCCCAAAGAGGACTGCATGATGCTTAAGCTTTTAGCTCCCTTGTAACGCTAACAGGGCCTTTTGTCTCTGTGCTCTTTCAAGGTTGGTGGTTTGCTAATGGTCTGCTTTGCTCCCCTTTTAAAACCTGACCATTAAGTGCTATAAAAGACCCTTTCTTCCAGGTCAAATGCTTTATGCAAGGAAATGTGGCTTTGGGGCATGGAAGCTTCCTTTTAGCATGCCGAATCTTTGTCAGCGTAACTTCTCCATCCAATTTCCTAAGCAAAAGCCCCAAACAATGCCACAGAGCTATATTCCCAAAGACAATGTCAGGGTCTCAATATGTATAATCCGGATGCTTCCCTAAAAGCCTTGCTTTTTGAAATAATACCACAATATAAACTATGGGTAAGCAGAAGATAGGGCATGGGGATCAAGTCAAACGCACTCAGAACCCCTCTTCAGACCTTCTTGCTCAACACAGGAAAAAAGCGGATGGAGAGGTGGAAGCAGATCATGGAAGACCGAAGTCAAAATATTGCAGTGTGCAGTGCTCCTGTTCAGTGTTCCTTCCAGGCAGCCATCCCGTTTCCTAGGATGCTCTACTGAAATCTCCTCTCTTGGTTTTCCACCCCTAGACACTCTGCATTCTGTGGCCATTGAGTACGCTCAATCCTTACTGGTTTATTTTGGTCTGAAGATTTTTCATACTTCAAAATGCTAGGACTTCCCAGGATGTGCTGATACCTGCCAGTTTGGCTACACAAGGATCCACACTTGGAGAACAAGTTCATTATTTTGCATGGAATTATTTACTGGCCAAGTTTTTCTTTTAGACAGCTTAATTGATAATCGCTAAGCACTAAAAATCTAAAACTAATGTGAAGTAAAGAGCCAGAATCACTCACCCAAGGGGCACTCCTAGAGAGGAAGGTCTTTGGGAACCTTCTGACATTCACCAGGGAACTTGCCTGGTTAAACAGGTTTAAGCAAGAGGAGCCACCACTGAAAAGGCCCTGTTTCTTCTCCCCACTCCTTGTATTTTAAACAGGACCAAGTGTCCAGATAAAGGCCTTAACATTCGACAAAGTGAGTAAACACGATAACTATTCTGCTGCATTCTGGTGTAGCGGCTCAGTGCAAGGAAAACAGCATGCTGGATTTAAGTATAGGATCTCACAAGGCTATGCAAATATTACAACTGTACAACTAAACAGTGACGAAGATCAGAGACAGAAAAAAGATATAGGCAAGCAGCAAAGAAAATTACTACTTTCATTGAATTGCCTGCAGCTCACCCAGTCCTTAAGGATCATGGGGGGTAACGGAATATAATTTAATCTCATTCAACATCACATCTTCATGGCCAATTTTGCAGCAAAACTGATAATCAGTTCTTAATTAATATTATAACATTAAATTGCTTTAAGAAGCCTTGAATAGGAGCGCCTCTCACCAAATTAAAAGGTAATACAGTGTATTATCTAACTGAGCAGACACTATAAACACATTATCAAGCTTCCTTACAATTTTTTTAAAAAAAGCATGTTCTTCTTCTAAAACCAACAACACATGCTATACTTAGTCAAAATGAAGTTACCATCAGTTAATATTCAGGAAACAGCACTGCTACTGAGCATTAGTCATGATTTAATTGGCTAGCTGATTAATCAGTTGATTTACTAAAATTCCTAGTTGGATCACTTAAGTTTCTACACATAATTATGTCTGGTTCAGAAATCATGGAACCGCAGTTAAATTGGCCTATATACTAGGCAAATATTGATACTGATACATTACTAAAAAAAATTGGCATGCTGATACAAAATTAGTATGTTGCTGCACCAGTGGGCTGAAATGCAGACATTCAGCATCTCCTTGAATTCTGTGAAATAGGCTAGGTTTCTTGCATTGTCAAGAACTCTCTGCCCATTCTTTTAAGGCAAAACTATATGTCAGGCTAAATGTGTTATTAATAGCTACATGAAGTCTTCAAAGCAATTTAATAGCAGTTTCACCAGGACAGCAGTGTGCACGGAGAATTTAAGTGTTTATTCCCAAGCTGTGATCTCCATGAGCGCTCCCCCTGGCTATGAGTCTTAGGAAAAAGTTTGAAGTAGTTACTAAGGACACTTTTAGCATCATGTGTCATTTGTCCTAGTAAATCGGGGGGGGGGGGCTACACCTTGTACATCATTATTATTTTAAATGATGAGCTTGGCTTGACCCTCATGACAGAACACTGTTCTCTGATATGCACAATTTGACAAAACATTAAATAAAACACACTATATAACTCTTTTGAATTATGGTGCTGGAGGAGACTCTTGAGAGTCCCATGGACTGCAAGAAGATCAAACGTATCCATTCTTAAGGAAATCAGCCCTCAGTGCTCACTGGAAGGACAGATCCTGAAGTTGAGGCTCCAATACTTTGGCCACCTCATGAGAAGAGAAGACTCCCTGGAAAAGACCCTGATGTTGGGAAAGATGGAGGGCACAAGGAGAAGGGGACGACAGAGGACAAGATGGTTGGACAGTGTTCTCGAAGCTATGAACATGAGTTTGACCAAACTGCGGGAGGCTGTGGAAGACAGAAATGCCTGGCGTGCTCTGGTCCATGGGGTCACGAGGAGTCGGACACGACTAAACGACTAAACAACAACAACATACAATTCTATTGAAGAATGCACCTTGTTAGGCCAGTGAAGTTCAACACTAGCACTTTAACCAGATACAAGATGAGTGAATCGCAATGACATCATAAGTTTGGATAGAAAGGATCTGCTTAGTTCAATGCAATTAGATACACGAGCATGAAGTCATTGCCACAACTTGCTCTAGCTTGAGCACTGCCATTAATTGATATTTTCCAAATCACAGAAGTGCTTCTGTTTAACTGATAAGCAATGGAAAAGAGCATCTTTTCCAACGCTAACACACAAAGGAGACAATAAAATGGAAAACTCACATGAACCTGCCACCTGACATTTCATCTTCAAAGGACCACTATAAAAACTGTTTCATTACAAGGTGGAAACTTTGTTTCAGTAACATTTTCCAGTAGATTTTTTTAAAAAATAAATACTTAATGAAATTATCCGCTCTGCCAACAGAAAGAAGAATATCAAACAAGATATCCTGGCCACTGGCCACTCTCTTGCTCCTCTATGCTGTTCCGGGTTTTCTCCTGACCCCCTCAAGCCAATTTCGGGAAAGGCGGGCTCCCTATGTATGCATAGATGCTCAGCTGGAGCACCAAGGAATGGCAACACAAAAAAATACACTGTAATTAAATGTTTTTCTTCTGGAGAAATGGGCTCTTGGAGTAGAATCTAACTCAAGTTAGCATAATAATGGAGCAGAACTGGGTGAGTTTGTTCAGACTTAAGTAAATGCCGGTTTACACAACAAGGCAGCGTACAGAAATGTATACAATAAAATATAATCCACCATAAAAGCAGTACAAAATTACTGATAAAAGTGAATTCTTACAAAAGTCCTAGCAGAGACACAAATAATACCAGCATCCACCCAAAGAAAACTTAGCTATAGGAAACTAGAAACACAGTCAAAAAATCCTCTCTTCAAAATTTTGGGAAGTGTGTACATAATCCTTATGCCACTGATCTCTTACTCGTTCTGTTATTACTATGAAGACTTGTTATTCTCATTTTACAGACGCTAGCCCTTAGCAAATGCAAACTGTGACTGCTCACTTGCATATATTAAGTAAACACTTGACACTGAAAACGCATACGTTTTTGGGGCAGCGTAGGACCCAGCCTGCTATAATTGGCAGGGGCGGCCCAAAATGTAAAGGGGAAAAACATAAAGGGAAAAAATGGCAAAAGGACATGGGGAGGATGAGGAAGAGGGCCACACTCTTGTCTAAATCTTGGAAATTTGTGTAATGTTTGTTATGGAAAGGGGGGGAGGAGGCTTCTCCCCAGAATTAAGGGAAGTTATCCTAGCCCATTTTCTATCAGCTGAGGACAAGAGTCTCTATGGCGTTCAGAGGAGTCTTTACTGGAAATATAATAGAAACTGCTTCTTTCAAGTCGAATTCAAGTGGGCAAGGCAGGGGATTTTAATGTATGGCTTTTATTTTAACATAAGTGTGCTGCTTTCTGTCCACCGCCCACGCACTTTACAAGGTACCTTTTAGCACTTGCCAATGTGCTTAATTATCTCGAACAGCCGGAGAACCAAAAAAGAAAAGAAAAAGAAACCTTCCCCTGTTCTGTGTTCCATTCTGGTGTTTTGCCTTATGTGCTCTTTTTCGGGATGCAGGGAGGAAAAGCCTCTCTGAATAATTCATAGGGGCCTAGGCAGAAACAAGCTCCTACTTTTGAATAAAAACGTTGGGTACAAGGAAGGGATTATAACTTTTCCACTGAGATCTATTTGCAGCAGAGGTACTTTGAACAGCTATGTTAAAATGGGACAGTGGGGTTTTGTTTTTTGGGTTTTTTTGCACAGCAAAGCTACACTGAAAAGGCTACTCTGCAATACAATTCTAATGGAACAGATCAAAGATACCATTCCTGCTGGCCGAAAGGAGATTCCCAAACTTGCGCCTATAACTTCTGTACCACTATGAACCGTTCGCTAATGCCAAACTAGACATGGCATTCTTTAGTCCCTCCTGGCTGGTTTTAACAAATAAGACAAATAAAACAAGACACACACCCCCTCCAATAGACTTGGACTGTGTTGTTGTGGAATGAGGCAGAGAGAGCATGAATACCTTGCCATCCTGGGGTGCCTTCTCCTAAGTTATTACATTTATTTTTTTATATCACTGGCAGTTGGGGTCCCCCCCCCCAGTTTTGAAAGATTAGCATTCTAGCCGCCTTGGAAAATAATATCAAAAGTCTTGCTGCCCCCCCCCCCTTTTAAATAAGACAGTCTTCCAAAAGATCTATATTGTAGGACATCCCGTATCGTTGGAAACTGTAATGGTCCTAGGGGTTGCTCGTGCGTAAAATTGGCGCCACACCTGGCTGGGTTGCCTGAGTGAACCCTTTCTGTCCGGACAGCCACTCACCCGTGGCTGTCTCAATCGCTGGCAGAATCCGTCAGTGGGCGTTTCTTGAACTTCTTCCAGCAAAGAAGCTCTTTGACGCCTAGTCTCCACCTACTCTCCCTGCACGGAAGCCTTCTGTGCAGGGAGGGTGTGGGCAGCGGAGGACCCGTGCTCTCCCCGCTGGTCTCCGGTGAGGAGCCATGGAGCCACCTCGCCGATTCCCCCATCTGCCCCCCTTCTCCACTGGTGCTACGCTGATTTCCTTCCCAAGAAGATGGGCTGCTTCTCTCCCTCCTGGGACGCTCTCCGGAATCCCTCTGGAGCCCTCTCTCTCCCTCTGGCTCCGATGGCAGTTCCCTGACAGAAACATATTTGCATTGGCTGTCTTATATCTTTGTCTTGAATTGTATATTATATATTGGGATGTTGTGTGATTTTTGGCACCATCCACATGTTTGAAACTATATAAGGTATCACATTTATTAGTGAGAAAATGTAGAGGAAAACCAAGGGAATTTCACTGTTGTGCCCAAATATTTCAGACTCCCCTTCCTGTTAATAAATGTGAAACACACACACAGCATTTAGAAATAAAACTTATTACAAAACTTGCAACCACTTGAAGAACTGAGAAAGAAATTTGAAATCAATACTAATTTCCATCCACATGAAGCAGAAGGCATGAATAGGAAAGAGGTAAAAATATTGAGTTAAGTTGTACGAAAATCAGATGCAGCGAAATGCCTTATGCAGCAGTTAAATGCCTTATAAGTAATTCATACTGTGAACAAAATCAAAATGAGCATGTCAGCAGGTCCAGTGTTGTACTGCAATCTGGGAGAACAATCAAAGCTACGCTAACATCGGTGCAGAACCTACAGCCCACAGGCTAATTAGGCTCACCAAGGCAGGCATGGTGGTTTGGGCTTAGTCAAGCCACACCCACCCAGGCCCACACAGAGCAGGGAACAGCCGAGTACATTTGCCCGGGTCTCAGAGGGCTAAGCTGACAGGGGCACCTGGGACTTGCTGCTTTTTTGTTTGAGTTTATAAGTTCATTCTAACAAGACTCCTGCCCGGGCCTCACACAAGCGCTGCATGGGCCTGCACCCACCTGCCCAAAATCTGGCAGCATATAGGACATGAGCTTTTGTGCAGATACGACACATGGCTGGCCCAAATATGGCTTGTAGAGGTTGCTGACCAGCTGATAGGTGTCACCTGCAGAACCCTGTGCTTAGTGTTGCATGGGGCCCTTTGATGCTTGCGGAGAGCTGTGTTCCTGTTGGGTTTTCTAAGCACGGAGCAAAAATGGAACTTGACATCAGGTGATTGAAAGGGGGACACCCACCTCTCCTGGCTGTCTCACCTCGCCTCTCCTGGGTGCCCTGGCTGACCCTGGGAAAGGCCCCTCTGGGCAAAAAGCCACCACTGACAACTGTAAGTTGTGCGAGTCAAACTAGTCACCCCAAGAAAAGTCCCCCCTCTGCTAGCTAAATGCGGCTGTTGCTGCAACTGTGCTGTGCACGGGTGGGGGGCTGCCAAGGAGCAGCACTGGAAGTGGTTTGTTTCTTATTTATTATTTTTACCTATGTGGTTCTGTCCTCTCTTTCTCTTCTTCTACCACAGATAGGCTCACAACAGTTTTGAGACCAATGCCCTAAGGCCCCACATTAACTGAACTTACGAAACATCATTGTAGACTGCTCAACAAATTTCTAATTATCCAACTGTTTGTATAATTGGGGTGCAATAATAATATTAATCACAAAGCACTTGACATATGCAAAGCCTTTTCCAGTGTTTAAGCGCTTTGCGTGCATTGTGGTATAAACAGGACTTACCAATCTCTGCATACTTTTGACATGCGTTGGGCTGATAGATAAGGCCTCTTCATACCAGCGTTTGGCTTCATCAATATTTCCCCTAAGTTCTGCCACTTGACCTCTCATGTACAGAACGTTGTGAGACATTGGAAAGAGGTTAGCAGCTTCCTGAGTACATGCTGTGGCTTCTGCAGGCTTTCCAATTCCTATGTATACTTCAGCTGTAAGGAGGAGGAAGGAGAGAGACGAATGAATGGTCCTCCCTAATTAATAGGGGAGGAAGGGAAAGGAGAATGTTAGCCACTTTGAGACTCCTTCGGGTAGTGATAAAGTGGGATATCAAATCCAAACTCTTCTTCTAATATACTCTCCATTGATTGTTTTATGGCTAAGTTCCCCAAGGGAACTACCTCAAGCAAAGATTTTCCCTCCCAATTATATATATTCCAATCTTCATTAATTTTCTTGAGACGCCAGCTTTTGTGAATCCAAGGGTACAAAGGGTAGGGTGGGAAAGGAACAAAGGGAAACTTGGGCTTAGCTCTGATGTGGGACAATAATGAGGTTGCATGGGTTGTTTCAGGGCTTTTTCTCAGCTGGAACTCGCCAGAAATCAGTTCCGGCACCTCTCAGGTGGGCACCGTTGCCATTAGAAGAGAACAAGGGAGGCGTTCATGGTGAGTTCCAGCACCTCTTTTTCTAGAAAAATAGTACTGGATTGTTTCCATATGAAAGAAAACAGCCTTCAAACCTCTCCCATCTCTCTCCATGCTATCTCTATCTCTATGAGAGTCCCCACCCCCATCATTCAGCCTGGACACTGAGGTCCAGCTCTGAGGGCCTTGTGCCAATTCCCTCACTGCGAGGTTACAGGGAACCAGGCAGAGGGGCTTCTTGGTAGTGGCACCCACCCTGTGGAACGCCCTCCCATCAGATGTCAAGGAAAGAAAACAACTACCTGACTTTTAGAAGACATCTGAAGGCAACCCTGTTGAGGGAAGTTTTTAATGTTTGATGTTTTATCGTGTTTTGACTATTCTGTTGGGAGCCGCCCACAGTGACTGGGGAAACCCAGCCGGATGGGTGGGGTATAAATAATAAACTATTATTTTGTTATTATTACTATCCTTGAACTTTTTTTAAAAAACAACAGCAACAACATGGCCCTGGAACAGGAGAATTCAGACAACATGCATGAGCTTTGAGACCCTTTAAAAACACAATGGGTGGGATTCAACTAAACTGTCACGTGTACTGAACAAAGTCCAGTCACACAATATGACCCCCCCCCCAATCCCCTATATCAGCTCCAGGTTGGGGCAGAGAATCAGGCAACTACCGTATTTTTTGCTCTATAAGACTCACTTTTTCCCTCCTAAAAAGTATGGGGAAATGTGTGTGTGTCTTATGGAGCGAATGCAGGCTGCACAGCTATCCCAGAAGCCAGAACAGCAAGAGGAATTGCTGCTTTCACTGCGCAGCAATCCCTCTTGCTGTTCTGGCTTCTGAGATTCAGAATATTTTTTTTCTTGTTTCCCTCCTCCAAAAACTAGGTGCGTCTTGTGGTCTGGTGCGTCTTATAGAGCAAAAAATACGGTAGTTCCAAATACTCAGGGGAAAGTTGGACTTTTATTTCTAAGAGAGCAACCCCTCTCTCTACTATAGCAACCGCTTTTGAAACCGAGGGACAGTTTCATAAACTGTTAGCAATATGGGATGGGGAAGTGTTCAAAGGCAGGGGTGGGGAATCTGAGGAGCACATGCAAGCCTTTGGGGATTCTTAAAGTAGCTGTCTGGATCCCAGCCCAGTAAGTAAAGATTATTTTAACCAAAGGTGTGAAGGCATATATTAGCACTTCAATCTGCTGGGAACCAGCATAGGAAGAATAAAGGAAAATCTGAAAAGTTTGATGAAGCCCTTCCAATAATTGCATAAAAACATCAAGGACCTCATGAAAGCATTTGATAATTTTGTAGCTCAGGCTACAGAGCAAAATGGCGTGCGATTAGGCTCAAACGGGCACTCAAGTCTGTCTCTCAATGAGTTATTAATGATGAGGGACTGCATGCAATTTGTTTCCACTGACACTTTCAGGCATTTTCTCTCCCTCTCTCAAATTTTGCTTGATATCATTCATACTGCTCTGAGCTAACAAAGTTTTCACAGAAGAAGTAAAGATGCTGATTTATAAATTCCCTATATATCTCCCCTTTCCTGCTCACTTGTACTTTAATAACCAAACAACATCTACACGCACACACACAATTGTGTTTCCCCTTACCCGTCGCTGTAAAATAATGTGGCTGATATATAAAAAACTGCTTCCATACGAAGGTTTTTAAATAAGTGCTATTTTTTTTTTTTTTTTTAAGGGAAGGATAGTGTGTAGATTTATTTCTGTTTTTTTTTTTTTTAAAAAAAGATTTTTATTAATTTCCAATTTTTTAACAAAAACAAAAGACAACAAAAAACAGACAAACAAAAAACTCATATTTTCATAACCTTATTTTCATAACCCTCTTTTCCCGGACTTCCCCATACCTTTCCCTTTTTGCATCCTTAATTTAGTACCCTTATTCAGCAACCTATCTTGCCCAATTAAATATAAATTCGTCCTCTTTCTCTATTCCACCCTAAATTTTAAACCCAATTATCGCTGCAATTCTACGTCTTCTTTTCCCTCAGCATTTTAACACTCCTCAGTTTTATAATAATTCTTAAGATACATCTTAAATTTCTTCCAATCTTCTTCCACAGTCTCTTTCTCTTGGTCGCGGATTCTGCCGGTCATTTCTGCCAGTCCCATAAAGTCAATCACTTTCGCCTGCCATTCCTCCAGCGTGGGTAGCTCTTGTGTCTTCCAATACTTTGCTAGAAGAATCCTTGCTGCCGTAGTAGCGTACAAAAAGAAGTTCTTGTCCTTCTTCGGCACCAACTGGCCGACCATACCCAAGAGAAATGCCTCTGGTTTCTTGTTAAAGGTGCACTTAAGCACTTTCTTAATTTCATTATAAATCATTTCCCAGAAGGCCTTAATCTTTGGGCAGGTCCACCAAAGGTGGAAGAAGGTACCCTCAGTCTCTTTACATTTCCAGCATTTGTTATTGGGCAAATGATAAATCTTCGCAAGCTTGACTGGGGTCATGTACCACCTATAAATCATTTTCATTATGTTTTCTCGTAAGGCATTGCATGCCGTAAATTTAATACCTGTGGTCCATAACTGCTCCCAGTCAGCAAACATAATGTCATGACCTATGTCCTGTGCCCATTTAACCATAGCAGACTTCACTGTCTCATCTATTGTATTCCACTTCAACAGCAAGTTGTACATTCTTGATAAATTCTTAGTATTGGGTTCTAACAATTCTGTTTCTAATTTCGATTTCTCCACCTGGAAACCAATTTTCCTGTCTTGTTTGAAAGCCTCCATTATTTGAAAATAATGGAGCCAATCTCGTACCTTGGACTTTATTTTCTCATAACTTTGTAATCTAAATTCACCACCTTCTTGTTCTAAAATCTCAGAATATTTCGGCCAATTGGTTGTCATATTAAGTTTCTTTACCTCCTTAGCCTCCATAGGTGAAAGCCACCTGGGAGTTCTGTTTTCCAATAAATCTTTTTAAATAAGTGCTATTTACTATCATCAGCATGATAGAAATAAGTGAAAAAGTGACAGCCAGGATCCCAAGGGCCATTCATGATGTACCACAGGGACATTTACTTAACGTACTTTCCACTGCAGTAACAGTGCCTTACAACAAAACAACACAACACAACACAACACCATACTGTACTTGTCAGGCCTCTCTTCCTGATGACAAACCACCTCTTACTTTCTCTCCCACCCGCCCACCAACCCCAAATATTATGGGACCATCCAAGGTGGCGCTGCATACAATGCAAACAGTGGGGTTCTGGCATTAAAGTTGGAACCCCTTCTCATCAAGGTGTGGAAGAGAATTATTCCGGCCTTTGACTCATAATGCAGTCTTGGCCGCTGCAAAATAGGTGCCATTTTACTGGTGTATTTTATCTTCCTTGTTTAATGTTTTCACTTTGCATATTATTGTGCTTTATTTTATTTGCATTTCATTGCTTTTGGCCACCTTGAGCACCATTTGAAACATGTCAACTGTTTAAAGGCCACTGTCTCAGGCATGAAATAAGCCTCAAGGCTTTCTGAGGCTTACAGAAAAATAAAAACAAAATAAAATATATGAAGGACTGTTGTTCCAGAAGAAAAGCTCCCCAAACACACAAGCATGCGTGTGCTACTATGACATCACATTTTTCTTTGCAGAACTATTGGGCATACCCAACAACCTCCACTAGTTGGAAGAAGTCAGCACAGAAAAGGCATTAGACAAGTTTGATCTTACAGAGGACTAAAGAACAAAACAAAAAGTGAGACCTTAAGCTGCCGTAAGACTCTTGTAACTTTTTGGTTGGTTCTAACAAAGGTATTGATCAACTATGGATTTAGGAGTTACCTTTGTTTTTTAAAAAACCTAAACACAATCATTTTAATTCAAGGGGGAACAAACAGAATTTGGAATATTTAAATATGGGCAATGTGTAAATAATACACCTCCCACACTACTGCTCCCATTAAAAAGGAGCTTTCAAGTTGAAAAGTATGGTGGAAGACCCAAACACGCATCATCCACATTGTGACGGTTCTGCACTATGTCTGTCTGGAATTAGTAGGCAAGCATCTAATTTATTTATTTTGCCTGATAAAACATAATTAACAACAAGATGTTTTACAACATAACAAAGTTTAAACCAATCAAACTGTTTTGTAACTCAGTACCATAAATTGCTCCCATTTATCTGTCCCCTTTATATAGCATAAGAGGTCACACCATATACCTTTATATTTCCAACCTCAAGGCTGAGTTCAGATCTGAGGTCAAGTACATTCTTTTCTTCCCTGCAAGATTCTTCCTCTCTTTATTTGTCGTTTTAGGAAGCAGACAAAGGCTTCTGTCCTAACCTTACGTACCTGGGAGCACACCCCACTGAACTCAATGTGATTCGTTTCTGATTAGTATGTGTTGGATCACAATATACAGTTGCAAACCTTTATGCCCTTACTGGGAAACTGGTAGCTGATATTTCCTATTCTTGTTTTTATCAACCTACTACTACCCCTACTAAATATTTTGGAACGGTATTTGTCTGTCTGTCTGTCTGTCTGTTTTCTATGCATTTTGGACATTTCTTAATGAAAATTTTGCATGATGGTTTCTGAGATCAAGAAGCAGGTATGGACATCATTGGATGCCATTTTCAATCAAGATGGCACACCAAAATTTTCAACACCGCACTGAGTTTTTGCTTTCTCAGCATTCTGGAGCAACGCTGGGTACAAGGCTGCAAGTTTCTCATCTCTGTATCCTACTAATGGACTCAGGACAGTGTACATGCCCTGCCCCACCACACCCCAATCCTCAGAACAACCTTATGATGAAGATTAGCGCAAGATGGGTTTCATGAATGAGCAAGTAACTAGCATTCTAGTTTCTGTATTTGCAGACAACATCTCATTTGGGAAAATAATCTGTGGATCTGATTCCTCTAACTTGCTGTCTAAGACAATACAGCACAGTTAACAGATACATCATATGGGTCTTCGGCTGATTTGTTTTGGGGAAAAGTGATTTTACTTCTAACCTGTATTTCAAAAACAGCATCGTTTCTTGAAATAGGTACATTATAGTCTCTGATAATAGCCTGCCACCTCATTTGTGGGTCGAACTGCCTTAAACGTTATTCCATAACTCTGTAATATCGATATCTCAATATACCTCACGTATCTGAGCTTTAACACCAGAAGGTTCAGTCAACCTCTTTTATTTACATGAGTTTGTTATTGACACCTCAAGTCAGAAGAGCATGAGGCTCTTAATCTCAGGGACTTGTGTTCGAGCCCCACGTTAGGCAAGAAGATTCCTTCATGGCAGGAGGTTGGACTAGATGACCCTTGTGGTCCCTTCCAACTCTACAATGTTATTATTCTACATAAAAAATGTATTTCAGATTCTCCACCCCCCTCCCGAGATTAGTTTTAGCTTGCTATTCTCTTTTGCAGTCTGAAAAGCATATAATTGCAGATGGCATTTTATCTTCTTTGCCTGAAATTCATGGTTTGAGCTGCCCAGATTAAAGTTCACCAAAACAACGCCACTCTTAATTTTCAATGAGGCACTTTAAATTTCCATGACTTAACACAACCTGAGCAGCGGGTGGGAAGGGGGAGGCGGGGGTGGGGTGGGGAACTCAACCTCCTGACAAGGTTGTTAAATACTAAATGCCATCCTCCCCTAGACTACTGTTTCATAAATTAAGCATACAATGTTCTTGTCTTGAAATGTAACGAAATGCCACATTCCGTATAAGTGTCCTTAAAAGCTGTGCTTTTAGCTGACATACAATAAAACATTCTGCCCCGCTGAAGGCAATGACTACAGATTCCTGTAGCTAATGAGCAGGAAAAAAGAAAACAGCAGCTGTGCCCTATTACCTGCATGAAGCCAGATTTGAGCCAGAGTCATCCAAGGATGCAGAGGACCTTGCTTCGGAGCACTGCTCTGCAAAGACGAGGCAACTTCAGACAGTGCCTGCTCCACTCTAGAGGCTGCTATCGACGTCGCATGGATCGAACCTGTGGAAATAATAGACATAGCTTGCATCAGTAGAAAGAAAGAGAAAGCCTGGGCTTCAGCTGCTTGCTGTTCTGCTTTTTAACTCTGTGCATGTAAAGGTGTTGCAAAACCTTAAAACATCTACGTTTGCCAGGCTCCCCCTTCCCCGATTATAAGGATGTTAGTGTTAGTGAACCTGCATTAAAAGCCTATTACATTACTAGCGGAAATGACAGATGAGATTGGAGCAGCCACTCGTGAAACACAAAGCTTTCGACGACCGACAGCAGGTATACAGGTTCCACGCACACACATACAAGCTGTAAGACTCAAAGAGGTTTGGGGATGATGCTTATATGATGTAACTCTTACTACTTACTCTTCACTGCTAGTTATCACTGAACACCCCACCTCCCTGGAGGGGTAATTAGAATACTATTTTAAGGATAATAATAGAGAGACTAAAATAACCTAAGAAATGCAGAATGATCTCAACGTTTCCCTGAACAGAAACCAATTAAGCTGCAAAGACTATAAAGTTCACTTAATCACCAATATTAGCAGCTGGGGAAGTGAACAGAACGAGCACTTCGTCCAAAATGGAGCTGATAAATCTAAGCAGGGAGCGGGGAATCTAACCAACAGATTATTCTTTTCCTTGATATTTTCCTATATGTTACGGTTTATTGCTGTTAGCCAATTTCTATTTGATATGAATGTACAAATAAACAAGCGGCTCCTGCCATAATACTAGATATCTTCATATATCAGTTTTGCTGTAGTTCCTAAACATGTGAGACACTCACTGCATCTCTCTAACGTGGTACCAACTAAACATAACGTTCAAAGACTTAAATGCACGCTTGACAAAAGTGGAGGTCACCGAAGAATATAAACAAAGAGTGAAGCATCAGAAATGTTTGCAAGGAGAAGTAGAGAGACGAATGCCTTCTTTGTCAAGCTACAAATAAATTGGCGCACTCATCTAATCACCTTCTAATATTTCCTTGACGGCAATTTTGGAACAGAGCTGCTAAAATGTACCCTGAATAATGTCAGGTGTTTACATTGTAACTTCTCGTTCACACATAAAGTTATCGGCGTCTTAAGTCTGGCAAGAGCTCCTGGGGCTTTAAGACCTGTGTGACAAGCAGAACTTAATCGACTGAAACTTTCCCTGGCATGCAGAAAGGGTAAATGTCATCTGCTGAACTGCTTGCCCCACAGAAGCTCCAAAAAGAACAACTTTAAAAGAGAACTAGACAAATCAATGCAGGAGAAGGCTGTCGTTAGATCTCTAGCCACAATGGCTACGTTCTGCCTCTGTTGTCAAGAGTCAGTACAGTCGTACCTTGGTTCTCGAACTTAATCTGTTCCGGGAGTCTCTTCGACTCCCAAAACGGTTTGAACACCAAGGTGCGTCTTCCGGTTGGCTGAAGGAGCTTCCTGCACTCAATTGGAAGCCATGGAAGCTTCCAAAAAACGTTCGCAAACCAGAACACGCACTTCTGGGTTTGCAGCGTTCGGGAGCCAAAACGTGAAAGTACCAAGGCGTTCGAGAACCAAGGTACGACTGTATGCCTCTGAATACCGATTGCTGGAAATCCCAGTTGGGGAGATTGCACTCGAATCTTGCTTAGGGGCTTCCCATGGGCATCTGATTGTCCACAGTGAGAACAGGATGCTGCACCCAATGGGCCTTTGGTGTGATCCAAGAGAGCTCTTTTATTTTCTTATGACTGGAAATGCTACGGCCACCATGAATTCAAGATATTACATAAGTAATGACTTCTCATTACTGAAAAGAGGACCGCTATGAGAGGACATTCATACGTTTTGGCACATATAAATGTGGTGAAGACTAACCAGGTCTTCCCCCCAAACCAGCTTTGATACCTGATTTAGTACATACATTATCCCTGGCATCTAGGATTCTGGCCCCTATAAAGCAGCCTTCAATCAAGAGAGCCCCAACTGCAGTGTGAACCAACATAACCCTGATACGGGCTTAGCACCTCAGTGAAAATGAGGCCTATGTGGGAGATGGTAGGGATAAGGCAAACATCTAATCTCCAAACACACATCTATCACAACAACTGTTCCAATACCTCCCATTTATGTTTTTCTAGTCAATCGCCAACTAGAGATTTTCTGCTATCAACTATGGCTTGCTTGTTTAACTAGAACACCCTTTTCATGGTCAGGGCTTAACTTTCTGAAAATAGCAAAAATCCAATATTCAGCTGTGGCTTCAGCCACCAGATTTGCTGCCTCACTTCTTATTACACTGCATAGCTATTTGTGTACCACTTCACCCTATACCCGTTCCAGGAGTCATTATAAACTTAACAAAAGTAACTGAGCTACGATTTCATTCACTAGGATGAACCAGTGCTTTGTTTAAACGGCTTAATTTTATAGTGCTTTATTTCAGCAAGGGACACATGCCACTATTTGAACCACCGACAAAGGAAGCCTGTCATTGTGACAAGATGATTATTAAATTTTGCAGCATTTTTGCTAGTCTTTACTTTGAGAAGGCCTTTTGTTTCTGAACAGCTGAAAAATTGGCTGACTCCAGCACAAGAAAAAAACAAAACCAAAAGATTTAGACAATTCTGTATTGCTTTTCTACTTGAACGTTTATGAGATGGGGGAAATCCCCTTCTTAATATGATGAGCATGTGGCTACTTCCCCTGTGTTTATCTTTAGGATTGCCAAGTGAATGATGAAATGGTAAATACTTGACATAATGCAAATCCTTCCGAGGCTCACCCCTCTCCTTGCTGCAAAATGGAAAGTTGCTTTTCAATCAGATTTCATGAGAACAATGTCTTAATTAAAGGAAAGGAAATGAGCAAAATCATGCAAGGTGAAAACACAACCCGATTTCACATGCACACACAAAAAAGCAGGTGCCAGAGCATGTAAGAGTGCCAAACTGTGGTACATGCAGAGATCTGTATGCTGGTGCAAGTAAAACTCTCTCTAGATGAAGAGACAGTACATTCTGTAGGACCAAATAAAACATGTATGTGTACGTCTAATCTAGGGGTAGCCACGTTTGTGCCCTTCAGTTGCTTGGACTACAAAGCCCATTAGACCAGTCAGCATCATCAATGGTCTGGGCTGATAGGTGTTATAGTCCACAGTAACTGGAGGTAATACCACACTGGCTGTCCCTGGGCTAATCCCACAAGACAGTGGGCATTACCCAATGACAGTCATACTGAGAGTAAGAACATTGACATCAATGGTGTCCACTGATTTCAATGGATCTAGTCTGAGTATGACGAACATTGTATATCACCCTTTATTAGCAACTGCAATAACTCACCCCCCACCTCCAATATGTTAAAAGGCTCGTCAACGTTTTCCAAAATGGATGGTGTACATCAACAAAGAGGAGCCTGGCGCTTCCATCAACAAACAAAACTTTCTTTGTTCCATAGGTTTGGTACATGAAACAAATATCATGCGTTTTTTGCTAATTGATTGTACACTGCCATCAATATAATTTAGAATGGTGCCAAGACCACATAAATGGCTAATAAATAACAATACAGTATTAGGCGTAAGAATGCCAACAATGTGTCTTAAATAAATAAAAAAATAAAGTGCTTAATTTTTTTAGAATAGGTTAACCTTGCTTTATTTTCTTTTCAAATCTTTTTATTACAAGTTCAGCCTCTTATTCCTTCCAGCCAAGAGGCCAGAAAATGAACTAACTGATCTGGAGAAATCATAAATATGGTGGATTACGGACTTATGCAATGGATTTTATAAAGTCAGCCCCTGCTCCCAAGGTCCTTTATTTGCAGCCCTCCAGAAATTAATACTGCCTCTTTAATAACAGAACTCTAGTCCTAGCTGAGGGCATTCAGATCTCATAGGATTTGCAGCCTCAGGGGTGACTTGAATGGCTAAGGAGCAGCAGCCTTGCTTTGCACAATGTCAAACCTCCATGACGAATGGACACACATTTACATTCTGTGGTGGAGGGAAGGTGTTATTACTAAGCCTTTAGAAGTTTAAAAATAGACCTGTATAGTAAATACTACTTACAAACTGAAAAAAGGGAGAAAAAACCATGAAAGTAAGCATCTGGAGGGTTGCCTTTAAACAACAGATCAAACCACAAATTAAAATCACGAAGGATAACCGCTATAAAACAGAACTGCACAAAAAAGCAAAATACACTTCTGATAACCTTCAAACTGTAAGCTCGTTTTCTTGTTTTTCCAAAGGACAGTGAACATTTCAAAATAAGCAGTTTAAAATCATGATGAATTTCCGGTAAGAATTTGGAGAAAGTTCTTGTTAAATAAATCCCTTTCATGTCATGTTAACAATCAAATTGAATATAGAAAAACAACAGAGTATACATATTGAGAGCAAGAAAGCTACAGAGGGTTTGGACCAATTCTATTCATATGGATTCAATGGGGGAATGAAAGTGCATAAACAACTGCTCTGAGGTCAAATAATTGAGGCGCCTACAAAACTGCCACATAACTATATTTCCCCCCCTCATAAGATATTGCAGCTCTTGCTGGAGGTAGAAAATTCACAGCCTGCTTTTGTGCTTTCATTTCTGCAGCATCTCATGATTGGTCCTACATCCCTATGGAAAGCTAAATAAGTTCACGGCTTCACCAACAACAATTTAATGCTACGTGGGCTATGCTCTGTAGAGGCTCTGTTTTAGAAAAGGATATTGTCTATCACACTTCCCCAGCTGTTAGCTAGCATCCAAAGTAATAACCACTCCTGAATTTTTAAAGCGTTTTTTTTTGGGGGGGGGGAGGAATAAATCCCCAAAAGTTCATATCCGTAAGGGCAGACAGCACGTGATTCCAACCACTGCAAAATGAATTCTGACACAGATCCATCAGAGACCAGTAGACGAAGACCAAATGACAAACCACACCTCACAGCAATTTCCTGGGCAGCACCATTTCAGACAGCAAAGACCTTTTTTCATATGCTCCCTCATGAAGAAACCCTACCTCACTTCGGGTAGTAAACTAACACACCCAAACAGAAACGTTTAGCACAGCATCCTTTCAGATGCACTACTTGACTGCCTGGCCTGCAGCCCCAAGTAGCAGAGCCCAGAATTGTATCACCTTAGCTATGGCCTCACTTTCTGTAAGGTGCAGTAGGGCTCTTAGGGAGGGGTGATTTTTTTTTAATGTCCCACTGAAGAACCAGGATCACAGAAAAGCCTCGACAAAACAAGTGGGAGCAGAATTAACATCAATATGAAAGCACACGTGCTATCCTTTCAAACAGCATCTTGAATAGGATCCAACTACATTGTGACCTGATTAATTTGCACTCTTTTGCTACTTATTTTTCTAGCACCTGTCATCTAATTCAGTGCCAGAGACAACGATTTACTCACTCTACTCCTCCGAAACGAACAGATTAAGCCAATTTACGATAGCCAAAAAAGCCCAACCCCCAGCAATCACCACAGTGCAAAAGAAACCTTTCCTGTCTTGAAGGTAGCGTCTAGGAATGAAAATGGTTGCCAATTATATTTAATTCTGTCAAATAAAGGTCCTAACATTTCAAAACGAGTTAATTGCATGGATGAGAACAAAATCCAGTAAAAAATAAAAAATAAAAAATGTTACACCTATTTTACAAAAGGAGAAGTAGGAGCTGAGTTTCTACCACTCAAGAATCAGTATAGTACAGTGGTACCTCAGGTTAAGTACTTAATTCGTTCCGGAAGTCCGTTCTTAACCTGAAACCTGTAACCTGAAACCTGTAACCTTAACCTGTAACCTGAAGCGAATGTAACCTGAAGTGTATGTAACCCGAGGTACCATTGTACTGACAAATTTGGGTGCATACTTATAATACTAACAGCGTGTTTTCCGAGTGCTCCATCACACATGATGTGGAGGCACAGGCATGTGGACCAAGAGTTGCCATGCCCTATGAGGGGCCAGGTTTTCTCCAGCTTGAGGCTTCAGATCCAGAGCTGTGAGGTGGGTTGGGGAGTTAAAATGGCAACCCCATCGCTTCTTCTTTCCTCTCCTGGCTCACAGCCAAGACATGGAAATCTTCCACATCCTGGTACACCCCCAGCGTTAATCCTCGCTCCACAGCACTGCATCAACAATGGGTACCAATCCTTGCGCAACAGACTCTTGGAACAGCTGTGCCACTGACCCATCGCAATATTGCTAAAATGCCTTATGGCAGCACTTAGTCGGTGCTCTCTGGGAGGCAATGGAGCCCCCTGGTGGTCCCTCGATGTAACATTTCATGAGCCTTCAAAGGGTATTGGAGTGAGGAGACTGATTTAAGAGAATGCCCACTTGAAACAATCATTGCTTACTTGAAAAAACATAGAGTATTGAAGCCTGAAACTCTGACAGTTTCAAATGCCCTAATGATTTTTTAAAAATAATAATAATCATCATATAATCCAAACAGGTAGGTTGCACTAATACCAAATACCTTGATGTTCAACAAGATTTACGGCAATGGATGCTTAGCAGTTATGGAGATTATCAGAAGCACAAACAGAGCAAACTAGCACGCCTATCAGAGAGAGGAAATCAGTTTACAGAGTGGCGGTTCGCAGGGCCCAGGAACGAGGTCACAGTATGGATTGGTTGCATAGGGCCAGACAAAGGTATCGGATTTGGGATGAGGGTGAGGAGATTGAGGAGACATAAACAGGTGGAGAGAAGATTCTGTTCTTGAGAGAGGTGAAGATGTGGAGGAATCAGAAGCTAAAAAGTGAAAGAGAAAAATATAAAGAAAATGCCAGGAATAGGTTTTGAATGGATTAATGGACGCCATGAAAAGAATAATCCTAATAATGTATAGCTCATTTAACCACCGCTAAAAGGAAGCAACCGTTCACCACACAAAATATATTTTCCTACAAGCACTGCAAAAAGGTCACTTTCTGTGCACGAAAAAGAAATTTTTTAAATGTTTACTGAGATTTAGTAAAACTAGTTTCAATCAAGTCAAGTTATTTTGGAAAGGAAACATTATAATGGAAACATTTGTAAGGCAAGCTATTTGGCACGTCCAGTAGGAATACAGATGGCAAAAATTATTTTCTGAAACAGGGGTAGCCAAGGTGGTGTCTTGCAGATGCTTCGGACTCCAACTCCCATCAGCCCCACCTAGTGTGGCAATGCTCAGGGATGAGCGGTGTCGTAGTCCAACATTTGCAGAGCACCATGTTGCCCACTGTGTCCTAAAACCTGAGTGCCTGAAGCTGCCAAAGGCTTGTCCAAGTTAGAAATAAAACACCAACTGTCTAGGTAAGTGATACTGAACTTCATTTAAAAAATAAATAAATCCTTGAACGACAGGAGACAGAAGGTCCACTTCATCACCCTGTTCCATGAAAGGAAGGAGATCCTGGTGTCGTTCCGCTGTCAAAGCATCCTGGTTCAGGTGCTCAGGTGCGACTCGAGAATTTGTTGCTCACACCCTCCCTTGACAATATTGAAGGCAATGTGTGTATTTATTTTTACTCAATCCAGTTCTTCCTCCCGAGAATTTACAGAGGCATATAAAGGATTATCCCCTTTTATGTAAATAAGCCAGGAAAGGCCTTGAAATAAAGAGTTGCTTCAAAGTAACTCCAAACTCCTCCCTATAATTCAAATTCTGTAGTGGAACTAGACTCCCTCCTGCTCTAGATGAGCCATTTTGCTTGAAAAGGAGGCGGGGAAAATTGCCAGAGCTGATAGAAAATGAGTGGGTGGAGACAGCCTGGGTATCCTGGGCTGTGCACCACTGAAAACAGCTCTGCCGGATAACATTTTGTAGATTGCAGTCACAGGTGATTGTTTTAAAGAAGAGATCTATGAAACAACTGGTAAATTGTCTATCAGCTCTGATCTAGTTACGAACTCTCATACTTCACTTTTTTCTTTTGGCTCTTCAGTAAAACAAAAAAAATTCCAGTACTGACGAAGCAGCAGCAGGAGAAGTGGCTATTTTGCAGTTTATGCATGGATGGAGCAAGCCGTCAAGGATCAACTTTGACATTTGAACCTCCGTCTTGGGAGGTCCCTGAAGCCTCAATGAAGACCAGAAGCAAAGTGCTTAAAGAATGGCTAGCTTGCTAAGAGAAGCACAAGCAGGTGTTTGTTCCAGGTGGGCAGCTGGCCAGAGCCACTATCAAAGCAGCCTTTGACACATAAGCATAGGTAGGTTGAAAACAAATCAAACTTAATCTTCAGTTCTGTCCTAAAACCAGATTAGCAGCCCATAGTCTAAAAAAAAAAGTCAGAATAAGGTCCATTGATGCTTGTAGTCTAAACTTGCCTCTAAACTATGATCTGGCTTTGTTGTACTAGATCCAGTAAAGTACCATATTTTTCGCTCTGTAAGACGCACCAGACCACAAGATGCACCTAGTTTTTGGAGGAGGAAAACAAGAAAAAAAATATTCTGAATCTCAGAAGCCAGAACAGCAAGAGGGATCGCTGCACAGTGAAAGCAGCAATCCCTCTTGCTGTTCTGGCTTCTGGGATAGCTTTGCAGCCTGCATTCACTCCATAAGATGCACACGCATTTCTCCTTACTTTTTAGGAGGGAAAAAGTGAGTCTTATAGAGCAAAAAATACGGTACTTCTGACTCTGAAAATCAGTGAAGGGCATGTTATAAGGTGGGTGGGACGAATCAGGACCAGTTTAAAAGATTGCAAAGAAAAAAGTGAAGGCCATGCTAACTTTTAACGCATGGTCTACTATCTTCTACCCTACACAGAGTCAGACCACTGGTCCATCTAGTTCAGTATTGTCTCTACACTAACTGGCTGCAGTTCTTCAGCATTTCGGATAGGGTTATCTTCCACTCCTACCTCTAAATGCCAGATAAGGACATGTTTGCTCACAGCAAATTCAGAGCTCACCCTCTCCCCTTGGTGAGGGGCTGTAACTCTGTTGTATGCTGAAGGTCCAGTTCTGACCAGTCCCTGTAGCTCTTTCACCTTATACTGTGCAATACCTCCCTCTACCAACCCTGCCATCTTCCCAGTCCCAGTTTCCAAACTGACCTGACATTTGGACATTGAACATCAAATGGGGGTGGGATGTGCAAAGGTCCTTAACTGAACGTGAAATCATTGTTTTAATATCAGAGAGATCCAGAGCGGCAAGAGATGGGCCCAGTTAAAGGTAAAGGGTAAAGGGACCCCTGACCATTAGGTCCAGTCGTGGCCGACTCTGGGGTTGCGGCGCTCATCTCGCTTTATTGGCCGAGGGAGCCAGCGTACAGCTTCCAGATCATGTGGCCAGCATGACTAAGCCGCTTCTGGCAAACCAGAGCAGAGCACGGAAATGCCGTTTACCTTCCCGCTGGAGCAGTACCTATTTATCTACTTGCACTTTGACGTGCTTTCGAACTGCTAGGTTGGCAGGAGCAGGGACCGAGCAACGGGAGCTCACCCCGTCACGGGGATTCAAACCGTCGACCTTCTGATCGGCAAGTCCTAGGCTCTGTGGTTTAAACCCCTATGGGCCCAGTTAGTGTGGCCTGATTCCACCACTGTGTATAGATAGGCACTATATTGCCTGCAAAGAGCCTGTGAACTTTTAGCACTGAAGCCTGCCTAAATAGCAACTCATGTAAATAACAACACAAAACATTTCAATTCTGACATGAAGCCTGGGAAATGCACCTCATTGCCAATACCCAATTGGAAAGAAAAAGAAAATAGGAGACAGATAGTAGATTGGGTATCTTCATTTAGAACACTAGAAATTTTCTCTTTAATATGGAAAATTTTATCTGTTATGGCAACACTGTGTGGCTTGTGAAGATCTAACGTGGTTTTATATGTTAATGAAAACAAACAGGCATAAGAAAGAGACTGCACAGAGATATAGTAAAGACCAATATGGATAAATTATGCAATTTAATTTTGCCCTGTTTTCAATGATAGGCTAACGACTTGGCAGGTTGAAAAATATATATTTTAGTTAAATGTGACCCCATTACATTTTGTGGCCATCCTTAAACTGAAGTATGCTTTCAATGAGCCAGTAAACTAAAAATAAACGAATTAGAAGTCCTGCAGGAAATCTAATTATGATGAGTGGAACTGCTTACATTACTTTATATTGTAAAAAATATTAAAACTTTGTTCTTCAATATTGTTTATATAATGCAGCAAAAACATCTTTAGGTGTGTAGAAGGGCTAACAGATGAAAAACAAAAACAAAATAAGGCTCTGCCTGAACCTAAAGACTTCATGAGCTAATGTAGCTGGTTCCATCATGAGTGTACTTGTGGGATAGATATGATTTTCAAACATCTGCTTCCCACATTCACCCTTTTTATATCATACACTGAAATATATGCCTAAAAACAAATGTGTGAAGATCCAGTCTTGTGTTTACTTGATACTATGCCCCAAGGAATTCTGTGCTTTTGGCTCTACATGTGAGGCTGGACTACAAATCCCATCATCCATGGCCATGCTGGTCTGGGCTGATAGGGATTGGAATTAGTCACCCCTGCAATAGGAATTACTCTTCAGTAACAATGTAGAGGATTGTAGCCCAAAGCGCAAAGTTTGGATTATGAACTTTTGGCCCTTAGTATACATGGATATTTATGTTAAGCATTTAACACAGGGGAGGGCTAACACACAACTCTAGAGTATGTGCCCGTACTTTTATTGCATATGAATAAATTTAGTGTGTGTGTGTGTGTGTGTGTGTGTGTGTGTGTGTGTGTGTGTGGAATATGAAACTAAACATAAAATAAATAAATATACCGCAGCAAATTTCTATCTTGCCTCAATTGCTTTGATAGGTTTTAGATTAAGGCATCTAGCAGACAACACATATTGTTTCTGACACTTTATTGTTGTAGACAGTAATCCTCACCTGTTTCAGGGTCACTGAAGTCTGGCAAAGTAATTGTACTAAGTTGTCGCCTGTCGGCAATGGCTCTGTCTAACAAACTGCTGCCCCGTCCAGAATCACTGTAGGAAACAATGCAAGGCATTTGTCATTTAAGGCTTTAAAAGTGACTATATAGCTTACTGTACAGGTCTTCATATACAGAATTCAGTGCTATGTGTACTTTATCTACTAACGGGATAGACAGCCCATATATCATATAAAAAACACTGCATTTTATGCTGATTAAAGTCTTTTCACACTATGGTTCAGAACACTTCAAAGCACTTGTTTAATTGTGAGTGGATGTCTGCCCTACTGAGTCACTTGTGGCATGAAAATGATTGGCTCTACTTGGCGGATCCGAGAGACTAAGCTTAAAAAAAGAAGTCTTTCCATGAATGACTTCCACAGAATGAGATGACGGATACCCTCCTCCAAGGGGTTTACAATCTAAAAACAGACACAAGGGAAACAACAGAGGGACGAGAGGGAAATCAAGGCAGGGAAGCATGCCGGAAGAAAATGCAATGACTACACATATTTATGGAACGTCTTCCACTTTACGAATGTGAATACCGCCAGTGTCAGCTCAGGAAAAGGGAATTATTTTCCTCTTATTTTGGAAATACAGTTGTACCTTGGATCTCAAACGCCTTGGCTCCCAAACAAATCTGCTCCCGAACGATCGAAACCCAGAAGTGAGCGTTCAAGTTTTCGAACGTTCTTTGGGAAGCCAAACGTCCGACGCGGGTTCCGTGCCTTCCGATTGGTGGCAGGAGCTTCCTGCAGCCAATCAGAAGCCACACTTTGGTTTTCGAATGCTTTGGAAGTCGAACGGACTTCCGGAATGGATTCTGTTCGACTTTCAAGGTATAACTGTAAAGTATGGTGACAAAATGGTGAGGAATGATTATATGGATGATGTTATTATTGCGCCAGTTAAAAGCAAATACTATCCGTCCCTTTCTATAGGGGTGCAATGTTGCTTAGTGGCATCAACACTACTGTCATCCCTAGTGATCTGGTTTTTAAAGTGGTAGAAATCCTCGTTTCTTCACATCTATCCTAAGCTGGAAAATGGCTTCCTGGTTTTGAATCTGAATAAACTCAAAATTTCCTTTCGGTGAAATGTCTAAATCCAATTTTTAAGCAATGTGTTCTATATACAGAATGAAACTATTTCCTTTCTTTGTCTGGCTGCTGTTAAAATGGTGCAAAAAAACAAAAAACTCTGTAAGACACCAACACAGCTAATTCCTTGTGCAATGATGCAATTACAGTAATCCACAGGAAACAGAAGGGACCTTCCTTAGTCCATTTTATCAACCAATAACTATTACATCAGTCAGCACACATTTCCTGGAAACAGCTCTATTAATTACTTCCTTGATACATGAACAATGCTGTGCCAAACGTCAGTGAGGAAGAAAATGAAGCTGAAGGTAAATAACCTCTTGTGGAGGCTCGGCTGGCTAGCACAGGTCTCAGTTGCTTCCAGCTGGGCAGCCCAGGCAGGAGCATTAATGGGTGAGAAACACAAGCTGTTGTAGTCCATAAGGATGGTTTATTATTTGCTGTGCACAACTCAGACACAGTCCATTATAAGTGTGTGTAGTCAGTAATAAGGATTCGGTTGGTGTACCAACCACTGCACAACTAGTTCTGAAACTTGACTGACCTGGCAGAGAAGGTGCAATAACTGCATATTGAGACAGACTACTTGTTGCCACTGCCACCATACAACCCTGATCCATCCCAATTTTCATTAAGCACAGGTACGTAAAAGCATTTCAGCACTGAAAGCGGAGATGAGCTCCACACCCCAAAGTCAAATTTGACTGACTTAACCATCCAGGGGTCGTTTACCTTTACTGGTGATTATTAATTCATGTGATGCAGGAAAGTTCTCTTCTTATATATTCCACAACTAGGCCCAGTATACCTGAAGGGGCGTCTCCACCCCCATCGTTCTGCCCGGATGCTGAGGTTCAGCGCCGAGGGCCTTCTGGTGGTTCCCTCACTGCAAGAAGCAAAGCTACAGGGAACCAGGCAGAGGGCCTTCTCGGTAGCGGCGCCCGCCCTGTGGAACGCCCTCTCATCAGTTGTCAAAGAGATAAACAACTACCTGACATTTAGAAGACATCTGAAAGCAGCCCTGTTCAGGGAAGTTTTTAATGTGTGACATTTTAATGTATTTTTAATCTTTGCTGGAACCCAACCAGAATGGCTGGGGAAACGCAGCCAGATGGGCGGGGTACAAATAATAAATTGTTGTTGTTGTTGTTGTTGTTGTTGTTGTTAATTGTGTTTTACTTTTTAATAACTGAGTTCTTAGATTTTTTTTTTTTTAAGTCATCAGTTCTAAACTCAAGGCAGAAAAAGCAATGTTACAACTGCACCCTAACTGACTTAGTAAGAAGCAGGGAAACTGAAACAACTAACAAATGATGTCATTTGAAAATTATATACAGTACTTTCCACTGGAATGGTATAACTTCTCTGGTTCATTGCAGGTCAAAATGCACACTGCTCTCCAGGATAATCACTACTAAAAAATATTTTTAGCCAAGAGTGCATCAAGCTCATCAGAAAAGCACTGGCTAAACATGATTAGATTCTGCGCCGACATCAAGCAAGCTGCAGAAGTTTGAAGGTTTAAACATATTACTGCAATTGTGTGCACATAGATATCATGCTGAAATTAGGTGTAAAAGGAAACTATCACCACACTGCTCAAATCAGCACTCTGGAAACTCAGATAAGCAGAACATTTTGCAACTACAGAATGGGGAAATAGCTTCAAAATGTGTTTAAGATGAAAAAGGCTGCTTCTGAGTCTACTGATTCTATCAGCAACAGCAACAACTGTAATCCACTTTTTACTTAATCAAAATACAATTCATAGACTTAGATATGACTGAAACCAACTTTTAAAATTTAGAGGTGAGCAATTGATTTAACTATGTATTTCCCAGATACCTACTGAATGAGGACAGGGTATTTTATTTTTGGGAACACTATTAATTTAAAGCACAATCCCACACGTATGTTCTCCGAATTAAAAGTTGTGCACAGAAATGTGAAATTACTGGGAACTGGGAAAAATATTATTTACATAGTAGTACTGCATTATTATTATTATTATTATTATTATTATTATTACTACTACTACTACTATCATCATCAACAACATTTTTAGTATTCCTATTAAAAACAGGCCCTGCCCACACTACTGCTGTGGTCATAGGCAGATGTTATAATACCTCTTAATAGGATGGGTGGCAGGCACAGAATAAGATGCCCTTCACGCTTGGTACACTGCTGTATCTGGTAACTGTTAAGCAGTCATAAAATGAACCCTGGGATGCCCCTAAACCTTGCTTTAGAGCTCTGATTGAACTTAATACACTTAATACATCATTTAGTAGCATCCCTAGTAAGACACACTGATAAGTTGCAGGGGATGAATGGGATGTTGCAGCCCTCTCGGATGATGACACCATCTGCATAGCCATTCTACTTCCTGAGTTTTATTCTTCTCTCTCTACCTGCTGGAGGGTCATGGTGCAAACTGCACACAAACTACAGAATTTGCAGCCACAAAACGTGGTGATGGCCACCAACTTTGATGGCTTTAAAAGGAGACTAGACATAGGGGTACCAATGGCTAGTAGTCATGATGGCTATATATTACCCTCCGGATCAGAGGCAATATGTTTCTGATCATCAGTTGCAAAGGAACTGGGAGCAGGCTGTTGCTCTAATGTTCTTCCTGTGAACTTCCCCAAAGCACCTGACTGACCACTGTGAGATACAGGATGTTGGACTTGATAGGCCTCTGATCTGATCCAGAAGGACTCTTCTAACATTCATAAGGCTTAATAAACTTTTATAACTTGCCACTCCACAAGGAAATGTAGTGGTAATGAGGGGAGCAACCAGGTCTACAGAGCCACAGCCTTGTAATCACATGTACCAATGACAGCATGGGTCCTTCCTAAACATTTTAGGAAAGCTGATGTATGAAACTTTTCAATGTGCCAAATCTCAAATGGGGGAAAAACCCAATTATCAGTGAGTTTGTCTTATAATAAGTGCATAATCCATAACCAGAAGGTTATACTTTCCCCTCTGCCTCATTTCCCTGCTTTATGTGCTTAAATGAATCAACATTTTGAAGGGGCGGAGGGGAAGCCATAAAATCCACAGCCTTTATGCAGAATGTAAATGTTTGTCTCATCTTGGATCATGCATTTGAAGTCTGACAGTGAATGACATCTGCAAGACTGCTGAAGTCGAGCTGGGCGCATATGCAAGCATTTACTCCGAGTCAGTTCTCACCTGGCATAAAGAGAGCGCCACATGAAGGTTGTTAACTCACAGCGGGGCCACAGCTATTACATGCTGGCTTTTACAGAATTTGAAAAGAGTAATGTGATATGCTGCATGGGGGACCTTGCTGATCTGATAGCATCATACAGGATGGAATATTACTCTGATATGCCTTGCTGCGGCATAACGTCACTGTATGTTTTCATTTACTTGACAGGAATGTAGCAGTAGAAAATTGTAAAGTACTACCAGGAAAAAAACAGCGTTTCTACTCTCAAGATTCTCATTTTGCTTTGGAAAGCAGAATGAATCCTCTCTTTTTACTGAAAGCAAATCAGACTTTCTACTTGTACTGTACTGCAACCACTCTAGAGTTTTACTCACTTAAGATTTTCATGTCTTCTTGGAGCAGATTGAGCGTGCCGGGGGACGGGGAAAAGGGAAGGGAGAAATCAAAGAAAACCGTTGCCCTACAATCTCAACTAATGGAAGCCTCTGCCGAATCAAAGAGCCCTCTGTCAGCAGAATGCCACAATTGGATACAACCCAAACTTCATTTTTGTTTACTATCTTGAAGGTCAACTCAAGTGGAACAGTTCGGATTCTTTCCAGTTAAATAAAGAAATCAAGCCTGTCCAATGCACAAATGCCACACCCATAACAGAAAAGCAACTAACATGGTAAGCAAAAATATAGCCACACAAACATCACATGAAATATAAACTGGAGTATGATACTCCCCTCCCCCAAACAAGCTATGAGCAGAATTCACCTAACCAGTCAGCAAAATCCCAGCACAAGGACTTCCCATTGTGCAACAGGGCTGCCCTGCCCTTTCTTCCTCCTGCTCCCCCATTGGTGGGGGTGGGGTGGGGTGGGGAGAACACCCAGAACACAAAATGGTGGGAGGAGAGAGGATTGTTCCATCTGGCAAGCTGCAATGCTTGCACAAACAGAATGACTGGAGGAGGGTGATGTTGAATTCCAACCTTTGTTTACATGCAAAGGATTCACTCCGGCCCCCTGCACACACAAACAGAATGTGTTCCATGTTGTTCTGTATTGTCCTTACCTGGGGTTAGTGAGATTGTAACAGGATTTCCAGATCTGCAACATGTGTTTACAAGTGAGGAGTGCCTCATCTGGGCCCCGGCAGAGTGATTCCAATTTGACTTTTGAAAACAGTAAACTGAGAAGGAGAAGAAATCAAACTGTAATTCAACAATAAAGGACGTTGAAAACATAAATGAAGCCCTGATGGACAGAGCAAAGGCTATCTACTCCATCATCCCAGATGCCTGTGGAAAGCAGAAAAGCAGCCTTGGTTCACGCCAAGTGATGCTAACACTTAACAAGCCTAGCGGATCCGTTTTTTTTGTGAACTTCAGTGCTTTCACAATTACTCTAGGTTACCCACAGGAAGGAGTTTCTTTGTAGGCAAGTCAATATGAAAAGGGTTCCCTAAAGATAAAAGGTTTTAGATCACGGTTCTAGAGCACAGAGGCAGACGTTCTCTTTGAAAACAGCAAACAAGCAGCATTTTTCTTCTTCAAAAAGTAGCTCATGAAAGTGGACTCCAAAACCAAGCCAACATGTACAACTCTAACTTTGAAAGAACTCTAGTCAGCAGCCAAAACTAACCGATTTTCTATTAAGCTTTATGGCAAAGAAAAAGGAACCATTACAATGCTGAAGAAATTATACCTGAATAATGCAACGGTTTATTCTGCTTACCAGTTTGTTTTGCTAAAGGTTGAGTGCCTCTGAATTATACTGGAAGCAATTAGGAGGAGCGAAAACTAACTGTTATAGGGAAAACAAGTGTATTAGAGGTGTACCGAATGAGAAATGTGTTAAGTCAACTAATCTGTCAATTCCATCCACCAAAATAGAACGTTTTGAACTGGTTTGTAGGCGTAATTCTAAAAAAGGCAAGCAGCCCAGAAACACGAGGAGGGGATTTGTGAGGGTTTTGCAAGTTTTGCTTGGAAGTGCACAATTGCTTTCAGCAATGGACAAGAAAGTGCCTGTGGGATTGTGTCCAGTCAGCTGGTCTGATCAAGTTTTAATTATGCCGTGGTAAAATGTTTTCAGAATTTCACAGCTGTTTTCAAACACTGAGAGAGATTCTGCACTTGACCGCTGCATCACTCTTTTGAGTAGATTTAAATAGTGGTCCAGTCATGTACCACCCCTTAACCAAAACCCTCTCTATTAGAGGGCATCAATTCTACAGACTGTGGGCTCCACCGAAAACACCTATTTGTGTATCAGAAGTATGTATCAGACAGCTGTTTGCAGAATACAGACGTAGCTAAAAAAATAGCAGCTACTCATCCAGATCTAGGACTTAACATATTATACCCCACCTTTCACATGAGAACATAAAAATGTAATAAAATAATACACTCAAACAATAAAAGCAAAATAATAAAAAGCAGAAGATAAAACAATCAACATTCAGTTTCATAAGTCCACGATGCAGCAGACTTTTGACATAAACAATGGCACTAATTTTGGATAGTCAACAGCTTGTGAATTCAGTCATAACAGCAAATCACGGTTACATCTGCAACACTGGCAGCCCCTTGCAAACCATAGTTTGTAAGCTGGAATAATACCTAATGACAGTTTTGTTTTACAAACCATGGTTTGGCATTATGGCTGACTGCACTTGCAGTTTGAGAAAGATCCTGTAAGTCCCTTCTCTGTTGTTTCAACAAGCAACCAACAGTATGGAAAGTGGCATGGTCCCCACATAGATTGCAGGTGTAGAAATGCTGATTTTTTATTTTATTTTTTAAAAAAAACTTCTCAAAAGAAGCACTCTGGGAGACAAGGGCTATACTATTTTCTACTTATTTATTTGACATTATTTATGCGGCACCACATAATGATAAGTTATTCTCAGGCTGGCTCACAAAACGAAACAGCTTTAAAAACAATTATAATACAGCATTAAACAACTATAAACTAGGATCAAAACAAAGTAAAAAAGCAAAGAACTGTGTCCTTTCACGTGTGTACTATCATTACAACACCTTATGATGGATTAAAGATTGTTACTACCAGTATTCCTATAGTTCAATAGTAGGATGGAATATTACTGGGCTGGTTTTTGGTAATGGCTATGAGCAGGCAGAAACTCTCAGCACAAAAGTCAGATAAACAACTTGAACCCAAGCAGCATGACTTACATCTTTAGCATATGTGAAGAATCTGACCCTGTTTTTTTCTGATAAATTTAATACTTGCAGAAGGAATTTCAGGCACAACTAAAAACCAGTTAATCTTAATGGCCCTATTTCAAAACAGTTATCTGCTTACACAAATAAGGAAAGGAGTAATATCAATGAGAACCAACAGTGATGCCATGTAAATGTGCCCCTGATCTGCGGTAATACCTTTAGTGATAAATCTTCAGTGTCCTAAAAAATATTTGAAAGCTATGATGGAAAGCAAATCATTACCCATTCTTTTTAACAACTATTCCTTTGCTTCTCCATAGAGACTTGGAGCAATAAAAACTGAAGTAAATAAATGTATTAAGGGTCTTTTTAAAACAACACAAGCAACATCTGACAGATGTCTACTTGAAGCAGAGTTTCTAGTTTGATATTTGTCCACCAGGAGACCATATTTTTCTGATGTTCATTAGTAATGATGACCATATTTTCTGATAGTCATTAGTAATGAAAGAGGAAAAAAAATTAATACAAGTTTAACCAAAGACAGAATGCCATGATAACACTAAGGTGGAAAAACAATAATTTTGCAGTAGAGTGGTTCATTTTTCAATCCCAAAACATTAAGCTGTTTTCCCTTCTCTCTACCAATCTCTAGAGATGCTGCCGCAGCCAAATGATATAGTGACTTTTTAAACTCAAGAATAGCATATGGCCACTAAATAACTTGCAGTCCAATACTATGCAGAGGTTCAATGGCGTAAGGAGAAACAACAGATTGCAGTTGTCAGGTCTGAGCCCAGAGTCAAATCTGAGCCGGAGGCCAGCAGAGAAGGAGAATGAGCAGATTTGGGCTTTGAAAGCTAACAGTGTTTTGGGGTCTTGCCTGTCTCACACTGGAGATCTGATGCTGCCGTTGGGAGCGTTAATGCTGTGCTCCCACATATGTTCAACCTGAATATCTGTAAATAAACCCAAAGCTTATAAACTGCCATAGCCCATCATTAACCAGTTCCCCACAAAAAAAAACAAGCTTATGTAAGCACTGCACCCTGATCCAGCAGGGCTCTTATGTTCTTATACTGGGGTTTCCTAGAGCTCTGCCTGTCATGAAATTCAGCCCTCAGAAGCAGAAACAGAGATTTACACTTGAGGGGGGGGCGGTGTTTCAATATTTACATTTATTTTAATAGTATTACACTACCACCAGGTAGAAATATAACACTTATTCCTAAGCACATACATTTTTCTCATTACAACACCCCTATAAGGCAGGCCAATACTACGACACACAGCAGGTTACAGGGGTAGGGAATAAAGGTGGAAGACGGCGGCTTGCTTAAAGCCATTAAATGAGCTCAAAACTGAGTTAATATTTGAACCAGGAACTTCCGACTCACAGATCATGTTCATAACCACTCTGATACACTACTTGTTTTTACAGAATGATAAGAATCAGTGACATTTTAAGCACACCGATGTGCACACGTCTGCTGAATGAGTGCTATTTGCCACTCAGCTGTTTTGTGATGTGGCTCTTTATTCTCATTTATTTATCATGATACATTGAGAAAAGCAGCAAGATAATCTACTCCAAGGAACCCATCAACTTTGCAAAGGGAGGTCATGATGTTTCTTTCAAAAACAGAAAAGGAGAAGATGAGAGCTTGTCGTTTTCATTCTGTGTATCATGTAAGGCCTGTGAATATTACTTTGCAGCAAAAGCTAACCCAATACAATGAAAAATAAGAATTGAGGAAGCAGAATATCACATTGCTATTCACCAAGTTTGAAAGATATAGCCTTCTGGAAAAAAGAAGAAATGCATTGCACAAAATTTGAAAGACCAAAAATGGCTCAGTCATTTCAAGGGTTTAAATTTTGTCTCATACTAAGCACGCATATGCATAGAAACTACAAAAAAAAAACTCCCAAAAACCGTACTCACATAAAGTTCTCTGGGTATTCGCTCAAGGCCATGTCAATGATATTCAGAGCATCGTGATAGTGTTTCTGAGCTGACAGCAAGAGGGCAAGGAGATGCAGAGAGTTAGCATCGTCTCCTTGAAGCTGAAGAGCTTGACGAACATATCCTAAAGCTTCTGGTATCTATTTGAAAGAAAAGTTGAAATGGGTTATTCTTATCACATACAGTATAATTCCCCTGCTTTTCGAGATTAGGAAGAAATGAGAATCGAAAGTGCCTCCACCAAGGAAATATTCACTGCTGGGGGAAAACACAGACAGACAGACAGACAGACAGACACACACACACACACACACACACACACACACACACACACAAAACTGTTCAATAAAGTGTCAAGCACTGATGATCTTGCTGCTCACTGGCAATGAAAAGTAGCCAAAGTATGTGATTCCTATTAGCTTCCTAAAATAAACTTTAAAATTTTCCCTTTGCACTCAAAACACAAAGCAACTTGGAACAAGCTTTGGTGTTTCAGGCGTCGGGATTTTTGCAACTTAACAGATTTTCTTCTGACTCAACAAAATTCAGCTTTGTCGCATTTTATGTAACAAATTAAAACATCAAATAATCTTCAAGAAACAAGCATAATTATACAGGGGGCCACCATTTTGGCTGGTGTTGGTAGTCATCCAAAAATTTGTCCTCGGAACAAACCCATGCCGTCCAAAAGGAGTAGTGTGGTTTTGTTTCTGATGAACATGGAGTGGTTCTAACTACACCACATGGTTGGGGATGAGTGAGGTCTCAAGAAAAACACTGCTGGAAACATCAGTGGTGCCCATTGCTTCAGTGCTACCACCACTGTAACTGTGGAACATACATCAGGCTTTAATACAGAGGTTTTGCGCAAAACCTCTTTAGCACTCATGCGTAAGACCTCAGTTACCGTATTTTTTGCACCATAACACTCACTTTTTTCCTCCTAGAAAGTAAGGGGAAATATCTGTGCGTGTTATGGAGGGAATGCCTACGGGTGGCATGCCTACGGATTTCCCTCCTTTAAAAACTACGTGCGTGTTATGGTCGGGTGCGTGTTATAGAGCGAAAAATACGGTATTTAAAGGAGCACAGTTATAGAAACATCTGGTCACATATCCAGAATGGAATAAAATAATGGTGGGGGAAGGGGAGACAAGAAAAAAATCCCACCCATACAAAAATGCCAAGTTTTAGACACTGGTATGGACAGCAAGAAACAGAGCAGCCATAAATATCAATGGCTGAAAAATGAGAATGTGTGGAAGGTAACATGACAGATGTACACTCAGAAAAGTTTGATATGAATGACCCATTTGCAACAGAAGGCCCCCATCTGGAAGCACCCTACAACTCTCTCAAGAGAATGAGAGGGGATTTCCTTAAAATAGAAAGGCAGCAAGGGACTGGATTTCATGTTGGGATGGGGTTTGCAGGACAGAGAAGAAGGCTGAGTAAAAATATCAAAGCCTTTGTGCTTCTGGACTCTGAAGGCTAGATACATCCCAAAGATATCTCCAGTTCTTCTTAAACATCTCAGCATAAGACCCTTGTTTTCAAGGTACGAAGGACCTCAAACTGTTCTTTGCACTTCTTGGTGGGCGAAGAAAACGTTCGTTCCACTTCTTAGAAACAGGAAGATCAAGAATAAATATGAATGTACAGATGATCATTAACTAATACAGCTTATTTATACTTTCCTAATTATCCCCCTGTAGGGATTTTTTTTTGCTGACCCCCTCCCTCACCAGCATATAGATTCTGCTGAAAAATATGGAAAAAGCCCCAGTAACGTGATAATTTCAGAACTCACCTGTCGGGATATAGCAAACTGTAAAGCTAGATAAAATGCTGCCAGGTGATCAGTTGGAGACAAGATGTGAGCCCTGAAAAATAGTAAATGTATTTAGACCATCAAGTCACTTTAAATGTCCAGGTTTACCTTTGTATTTATACTGCTGATATCTGATCTACCAGTGGAATTGTGTTCCTGAGCAGGAATCTAACACTACTCCTCAGCCTTCCTAGCAGCTCCATCTTAAACCATAGCATTACAGCCATCAGCCTAATTATTAACAATACAGTTCATGTGAGGATCTCTGCTTTTATTTATTCCATCATTTTGCATGTGGTGGGTGTTAAAAACAAAAAAGGAGCAAATTGACAGGGTGTAAGGCAGGAGAGGCAAAGGTGAACTAGAAGAAAGAGAGTCCTCATATTTTTCATGACTCTCCACTGGGTCTTCTACCCCAGCTTTGCAAAGTAAGTCTCTAGTTCAGAGTGGGGAACCTGTGGGCTGCAGACGTTGGATATTTGAATACATACTGTCAGGGAACTGCCATCGGAAGGGCAGGCGGTGGAAGGGCTCACGGAGGTTAGGAGAGACTCGGCAGCAGAGGAGGGAACCAGCAGGGGGAGAGAAGGAGCTCCAAGGGAAAGTGAATCGGAGGGATGACTCAGAGAGACTTCCAGCGAAAACGGTGGGGAAGTTTCAGGACCTCCTATAGGGACACCCACCCCTCGCCGGAAACTGTCGCGCCGAGAATCCCGAAGACGCGTTTCCGTTAAGGAGCTTCTGTGCTGGAAGCGTTTCCGCAAACGCCCACTGTCGGATTCTGCCAGCGATTGAGGGAGTCATGTTTAAGGGGCTCCGCTATAGACAGAGCTTTGATAACCAGGCCAAACTCTGAGGGACTAAGCTTTACGCACAAGCAGCTCATCATCCCATCACACATACATAAATGCAAAATCAAATATTTGGAACATCTAGGGAAGATGGCAGATGAAAACACTTTCACACATTTTCCAGGGACCATATTTCAAGGTTTCCATTGTCTAGTGCTCACAAGCAAAATATGCAGTGAAGTAATAATATTCTTGAAGTAGGAAGAATAGCTTCTGAGGTTAAGGGACAGGGGACCTTTAACATTTTATTCTATTTTTAAGAAGTGAATTAAAAAACTGATAAATAGGCAGCTCATTGAATTAATAATGGGATACAGAGATTTTATCTTGTAGGTTACTGTTTCAAAAATCCAGTTAAAGCTAGGACTGACTTAAAGTTGTTACCATCTGGCAGCTGCCCACTGATCTATATGACACCCATCAATTTCAGACCTCTGTAAATAGCCCAGAAATAATCCAGACTTAATACTGCTTGCACAAATGCCTGCTATGGTACAAGAGATGACAGAGGTGATGCCATCTGTAGCAAGAAATTGTATATGATAGCTAAATCCATATTTTCCACTGCTGGAGGGTCATGAATAGAGTCAGAAAGGAATTTCTCCAGAAGCCTTCTAACTCAGAATATTTTTCCCCATAAAAAAGCATGTTCACCCTGTCCTGTAGCAAACATTACAGCGTAGTCCTTATGCCTTAATTTCAGCTGTGCTTTACTAAACAATTAAAACATCAGAAAGAACAATTAAAATAATTAGATCAGGAAGTTCAAGTTCTATCGGGTGTGGGGCCTCTATTTACATAAAAATGTAAATTTATTTATTTATTAAGGGCACCAATCAGTCAATCACTATCTTGCTTGAGGTACAAATTAAATTTAGAGACGGCTTACAATCCTGTTACTATCGAATGGATCTGCCCTAATTCTTTGCTCATGCAACTATTCTGCCTGTGTACATAGTTAAGGAGCTAGAAGTTGTGATTGAAGATAATATGTCTCTAGGAAGCTAATAGTCTCTAGGAAGCTAATAGAGAACCAATAACGCTTAAGTTATACTATTTTCATCCTTCTGCTTTATGAGAATTCATGAGCCACATTCCAAGTCATGGTGAAGACATTACATTTTCTCATAACCTCTTAGAATAAGAGGGTTTAAGTCCCTGAATGAATGAACAATAAATACTTTAAACCAATTTAATAAAACAACATCAATATCATATACAGTATATTCTGTCAATTTTTGGAATGCTATTCAGAGCTACATTTTCTTCTTCTGGAACAAAATGTGTATTCAGACAAAGTGTCATTCTTTAAACAGATGTTGTGCAAACATTATTCTCTACTAGCTGATAACAAAAATATCTTTAATAATGAAATCAGAGGAAATCCAGTCTGATTCCAAAGGATTTGCCAGCACTACTTGATGAAGCAAATGTTAACGCAATATGTTCTGTACTCATGCACGCAGACTCCCAGAGGTAAAATCCGCATTACATAATCATTTATAAATATCTCTTTTAAAAAATACACATAAGGTTTTTTCATTATCTACAGCTGAATGAAAAGATTAACACCCACTCACCTTTGAAATGCAAGAAGAGCCTTTCGCTGCAGGACCTCTTGTATCCCTCGCAAAGAAGCTAAAAACAGGATTTAATTAGTCATATTCAGCAGAGACTTCAGACCAAGCATTTTTTAAAAAAAAAATTAAAAAATGGACATACAATGAATCCTTTTGACTGTTTGACATATTTCTAAATGCTCTATCTTGTTGACACTTTACCCTTATAAACTGATATACTTACCATCTGTAGCTTGTAAGCTGTAAGTCAATCCCAGGGCTAAGAAACCTTTCGCTTTGAATTCTGATGTTTTGTCCCCCATATCAACCACCATTCTGGCAAACCGTTCTGCTTCTTCTAACTAAAAACAAAAGCACAGATTTATATGAGACTAGTTAATAGACAGAACCGTGTTCACTCCCAATGGTCACATATCTATTTCAAAGGGGGTCTGCTTAAATGTTAGATTAATTGGACTGCCATCCGCAGTGATGAATGGGTAGGCACAAGTATAGAATAGGGTATTTATAGAAGGCTGCCAGGATATTTTTCTGTCCTGACTTTATCAATCAGTTTTGGTCCGGAATCTCCAATTTGGAAATGCTTGCATCCAATAACATCTTTATGCGCCCCCTTGCCCAGATTGTCCAGAGCCTTGGGCTGGGCTGCCACCAATATGCTGATGACACTCAGCTCTATCTGCTGATGGATGGCCACACCGACTCAGCCCCGAACACACTGACCAGATGCTTGGAAGCTGTGGCTGGATGGTTTCGTGGGAGCCGATTGAAACTAAATCCTTCGAAGACAGAGGTCCTATGGCTGGGTCGGGATGGCATGGGGATGAGGGACCAACTCCCTTCTCTTGCGGGGGCCCAATTAGTGCCTTCCGTTAAGAGTTTGGGTGTAATCCTTGACGCCTCCCTTTCCATGGAGGCGCAGGTTACAGCAACAGCCAAGGCGACATTTTTCCACCTTTGCCGCATCAAGCAGTCGGTCCCTTACCTTTTCCGCCCCGACCTGGCCACAGTGATCCATGTGATGGTCACCTCGAGGCTTGACTACTGTAATTCGCTCTACACGGGGCTGCCCTTGAAGCTGTCCCAGAAACTCCAGCGGGTGCAGAATGCTGCAGCGAGGCTCCTCACGGGGTCTCTGCCATGGGAGCATATTCACCCAGTGCTTTTCCAGCTGCACTGGCTCCCAGTGGAGTACAGGGTCAGATTTAAGGTGCTGGTTTTGACCTTTAAAGCCCTTCACGGCCTAGGACCCTCGTACCTACAGGACCACCTCTCCCGGTATGCCCCACGGAGAGCCTCAAGGTCCATAAATAGCAACACCCTAGTGGTCCCGGGCCCTAAGGAAGTTAGATTAGCTTCAACCAGAGCCAGGGCCATTTCAACACTGGCTCTGGCCTGGTGGAACGCTCTGCCTCATGAGACCAGTGCCCTGCAGGATCTGATTTCTTTCTGCAGGGCCTGTAAGACAGAGTTGTTCCCCCTGGCCTTTGGCTTGGAGCCAATTTGATTCCCTCCCCCTCTTTCTTTTTTCTTTTCCTTTCTCCTCCTGCGATGAGGCTACATTTTAATATTTTAATGTTTCAATATTTCAATATTTTAATGTTGTATTTTAATTTTGTTTTTAAGTTGTATTCATTCAACTTATTTTTATTATTGCTTGTTAGCCGCCCTGAGCCCGGCCTTGGCTGGGGAGGGCGGGGTATAAATAAAAATTTATTATTATTATTATTATTATTATTATTATTATTATCCACCTTAAAGCGGAGGAGGGTCAAGAGTATGCATCATGTAAAAGTGGCCTTTAAGAAAGAAAATCTAGCTGACTATGAACAGAGGGATGGGGTCCTACCTTGTGAACAATAAACCAAATATGAAACAATTTTGAAAACTGCTACTTTTTTGGAGATTATTCTCATATGTTTGGTTAACTGTGGATGATCTGTAACAGTGTGCTTGGTGTGGAATACATTTTTTTTAACTGATACATTTTTATTAATCTTTTGAGCAATCACATGAATTTTTAAAGAATCACCCCCTTTGCCCGGGCAACACAGAATGATAGGGTTATCTAATCCAACCAACATGCTGCTTCCCAACTTGCACATCCCAGTTCTTGAGAGTATTCATTTATCCCAAAGAGTCGCTCATGCACCATAATTGCAAGTCAATTTACAGCTTTTATCAACGTATATATTTTAGCATTCTCCAACGCTACCTGCAATTACCAACCCTTTTCCAATCTGAACTAAGTTTACCCATCTCTAGAAATTAGCTGGACACTCAACTAAGGGTACTCAAAAATTCTAAAATTATCGTGGCAGTGTTTGGGGATCTAAACACTCTTTTGAAAGTATATTCTTTTCAATCTGATATATTCTTTGAATTTTGATATTTTGACCTGGCAGAAGGAATCACATTTCCGTTGAATATAAATCATGCTGGATCAAAAGCAAAGCAATGGCATGTGTGCATATTTCTTTAAATACCCATTTTTCTTGACTCAAGAGAACTAATAAACAACTTACCCAATGAAGGGATCCCATACATAATTTGGCAGCAAGAAGTGGGATTGTGGCATCATCCGGTTTCAACCGTATACACTCTTTCAAGACCTTCACAGCTCGAGCAGACTGTACAAAAACATGTCTCGGGATAAGACAACCAGGGTAGCGGAATATAGTAAGAATTTTGCATTTTGCCATTTAAGCCCCTTCCAAGCTGTAACAAAAGAATTCTAAACAAATTTCAAATAAAAGGCATTAGTTTAATTCCATGATAGGATCAATACCCACAAATCTGATTGTGGGTATCTTTTTTTTTTAGAGAATGGAACAGGTATTGTCTCCTGTGCAACACAGCCAGGCTACCAAACATGGTGGGATCCAGGCTACATGTCTAATTTCCAAGCCGCAGACAAGCCAGGAAGTTGTATTTAAGAGATGGAGGAACACTGCCACAGTGGATTAAAATAAAATAGTCTGGTATTTTATTTAATATTATTTAATATTATTTAATAATATTACCAAATATTAGCAAGAACTACCACAAAATACCTCCCCTTTATGGCTGTTTTTTTCAGCACAATTTATGTTCCATTTCTTTCACATTTATGAGTGAAGAGGCTGCTCTAAAGAAAAGGGAATGGAAGGGAGGGAATAGTTCAAAACCAGGTAACCAACGAATGCCATTTCATATTTCTATCCATCTAGTTATCAACCTTTTTTCTCAATTAAAAGAAAATAGGGAAGAATTTCTGAATAACACATTGGACAGAGACAGTGACTGAAGAAAACACATCTCCTGCAGGGATTAATTTTAGTAGATTATTGCTAAAAAGTTTCAAGTCACTTGAAATAAACAAAAAAAAAAATGAATTCAACCTCTTTCAGCAGTATGCTAAGCTAAACAGTGAGCATATGAAAGTGTTTGCCATACTGAAATTATATTCAGTCTTGCACAAAGACAGTAAACGTGACTTAGAGTTCTTTGGTGTTAAATGGAGTTAAAGCTCCAATCCTGCACCCAAGTACAACCCCCTAAAACACCACTGATTTAGCATGTGCAGGATTGCAGCCCACATTATAAGTCGCAGACCTCAATAAAACAAAATCTGCAAAGAGACCTACTTTTCCTGCTGCCATTAAGGACAGTGCAAACTGATACCAAAGATGGAATTCTTCAAACGCAAATTTCATTGCTCTTTCCAAGCACTAAAACAAGAAGAAACAACACCCAGTTTCAGTTAAAGTGATAGCGTGCATCTTTCCAGGAGTAGCCTGGAAATAAATATAAAATTATAAGGCACTCGGCTTTTTGCAAGTGCTATACAAACGAGCAACAATTAAATAAACCTTTCAATAAAATAAAATTGCAATAAAAGTAATATTGCAGAATGCAAAAAACTAAGGGCTACTTTTACATTTTTATGACTCATGAAGTACACATCACTGCATTAACCCAAAGAAGGCAAATTTATTACAATTGTAACTTGGGATTTTCTTTTTTTAATACGTTTTCGGCTAACCTATTTTTTTTCTCCACAGCACAATATGAACCCATCTCGCAGGTCTCCTTCCACAAGGTATTGGGCTTTCTTCACACACCAAAGAAATAACTTAATAACTTCAAGCCATGGCTTAATATTCCGGCTTGTTTGTAAACCGTTAGCCATAGGTTTCTAGGATTGCACATAACGGTTCACCCACTTGTGTGCTGGAAGGAACAAAGCAGAAGGGTATCTTCATGTGGATGCACATAAGCCATGAAGGAAGTTTTGTGCATGGCTAGATCACTGCCTTTTCTTTCTATGGGTTCTACTTTCTCAGTGCACAGAGATGAAATCTTAGCCAATCGCTAAAAATGGAAAGCGTAATGCTGGTGGTCAACAAAAGAGGTTTAAAGACTGCCTCAAGGTAAATCTAAAAAAATGTAGTATAAACACTGACAACTGGGAAACACTGACCTGCGAGCGCTCCAGTTGGAGAACAGCCTTTACCAAAGGTGTAATGGGCTTGGAAGACACTCGAACTCAGGACGCAAGGGAGAAACATGCTAGGAGGAAGGCACGCTTGGCAAACCCACACCGTGATCAACTCCCACCTGGAAACCAATGTCCCCACTGTGGAAGGATGTGTGGATCCAGAATTGGCCTCCACAGTCACTTACGGACCCATTGTTAAAACTATGTTTATGGAAGACAATCTTACTCAGCCACGAGTGATTGCCAAAGAAGAAAGATGTAAGTCAATGTACAAGAGAGAGAATGCGATGTGTGGGAACGCAATGTGTACAAGAATGGGGTGCTTGTTTCTTCTGGCCCCACCTACTCTGTACATGCGGACCCTAAGCAGTTTCTTCCAAGGGTATTTGGCCCTTAGAGGACAAAGATCCCTATCCCTAGCATTGGAGATAGAAAATGGATGGGCTGGGCATACTGCAGATCTCTTGCCTGGGGCCCACAAAATATGGAGTGAATCCTGCTTTCTGTTGTTATCACTTTTCTTTTTATTATTACTATTACACTTATTATCCGCCCTTCACCAGCAGCTCCCAGTAAACACAAATTGCAGCCCTAGGAATAAGGCAGGTCCTGAAAGCACATGTATCAGGTGTCAGAGGCAAGGGAAAAGACATGAGTCTTCTGCACTCCCCAAAAGCTGGATAGGGAATGTAAAATACACATCTCTGTGGGGAGGGAATTCCACAACAGAAAACGTCACAGAAAATGTCTTCTTCCAGGCTGCCACCCCCCCCCCCCAAGCTTCTGAGAGTAGAAGAACCAAGAGACCCCTTCAGCTGCTCTTAACTCTCAAGAGGGTCTGTGGGGAAGGAGGTAGACTGGTTTGAGGGCTTTAAACAATATACTACTTGTTGTATGTTATGTTTATTGTATTTCTGTTTTTTGAGGGGTGGGGGGTTTATGTTATGTTGTAAATAAAATTTCCAACAAAAATAAAAAATAAAAAATAAAATAAACAATATACTACTCATGCCTCTCCTTCCTCTTCCCTCTTTTTGGGATGGTGATTCTGTAAAATTACAGTAGTACCTCAGGTTAAGAACTTAATTCGTTCTGGAGGTCCGTTCTTAACATGAAACTGTTTTTGACCTGAGGTACCGCCTTGGCTAATGGGGTCTCCCACTGCCACTGCTGCATGATTTCTGTTCTCATCCTGAAGCAAAGTTCTTAACCTGAGGTATTATTTCTGGGTTAGCGGAGTCTGTAACCTGAAGTGTCTGTAACCTGAAGTGTCTGTAACCTGAGCTACCACTGTATGTGCAACTTAGCTTCTCTTTATCAAAGAATGCAAATCCTCCCTTCTTTTGAAATTTTCACATTTAAAGTACAGTAGTACCTTCAGTTACAAACGCCTCAGGTTACAAACGCTTCAGGTTACAAACTCTGCTAACCTGGAAGAGTTACCACAAGTTGAGAACTTTGCCCCGGGATGAGAACGGAAATTGTGCGCCGGCAGCGCAGCGGCAGCAAGAGGCCCCATTAGTGAAAGCACGCCTCTAGTTAAGAACAGTTTCAGGTTAAGAACGGACCTCCAGAATGAATTAAGTTTGTAACTAGAGGTACCGCTGTAAACCCAAACTTAATTTCCCCAACAGATCGTTCATAGCACTGGAGAGATCATTCTCTCGTGTCTCTTCTTCCCTCCCTCTCTTTTCCCCTTAACTCCTAGCATATTCCTTAAGCCACTTCATAAAAACTCTTCATGCTGAGACTGATGCAGCCGGGGGGCGGGGGGGAGCCTCTCTCAAACACTTTAGGTCACAAAGTGCACAGCTTCTGAAATCTCAGATTTATTCCAGTTCAAAAGCTCTACTGATCAAGACAACGGAATCAATAGAACACAGATCAGGAGGACAAAGCACAAGCTGGCTTTATCTGTGTCCGTAAAAAGAGTAAGGTAAAAGGAAAAAGTCAAGGGAAGTGTAACAAGAAAGTTCCAAAGTAGGTTCAAGGTTACAGATACGACCTTTCAAAGCAACAGTGCATGATCCAAATGGGAAAAGTGAGAAATGTAGGTCATCTTTTTGCAAAAAGGAAACCAGCTACTGTAACCATCATGGTGATCTCCTGGCAAGTATACTCTGAATAATTTCATGCAAAGTTTTGCTTGAGTTGCTCAGTCGCTCACAGCTGCATGCATCAGTCCAAGTTCTGCATCTACTTGCTGTGAACCATTGATTTGTTTTTAAATGGCAAGATTAAAGTATTTCCCCTCGCAAGTATTTCCCCTATATTGTTTTTCACAATATAGAACTTAAAGTTGAAATATTTGATTCACCAACACTCAGCCATAACAACAACAACAACAACAACAAAAAGGCCAAGCTAAAGTAGTGAACTGGGACCATTCAAATTTTCTGACCTGATACGGTCATTTCCCCACATCTTCATCTTCTAGGTAGGCCATTTATTATGTAGTCACAGAGATAAGTTCTAGCATTAGTAACAGTACTATGTTTTTACACAGTTGTTAGTAATAGCAACCCTGATGTGTGTACAGCATACCATTTTCCTCCCTTGCTTTGAGAATTCAGGGGTGTTAAATAATTTTAACTTGGTCTATATATATATATTTGAATATCTATTCATACACACACACTTAACTTGGCTTTTTAAAGAAAAGTTGATAAATTTTAATTTATTTTTAATAAATGCCAATTTAAAAGTTACTTCAAATACTCTAAAACAATGTTATGTCTATTCTGAGGCAAGTCCCCCAGAATTCTGTAAGTATTACTCTCAGGTAAGCTTGTATACCATTGTAACCTTAGAAAATAACAGGACTCTGCATGTATATGATTTTTTTCTCAAAACAAAAAACAAAAACACCCTCAGAATTCATTCGCAATATTGTTTTTATCACAGAATCTAGTTATAAGAAGGCAATGAAAACATCCAAGTTGGTTTTGCCTAATGTGATGGCGACTTTTTCTTCAACCAGGCTTTGAATCACTATGGTGATTCTCATAAAATAAAGGTTGGACATACAATGACTCACTTTGGCAGCAAGGAAACAGAAAAGCCTATCAAGGTAACATGGTTTCAAAATCTCAACTTTCAACTCACATTACTTTTAAAATGTGCAGAAACTTCATTGGGGTATACATGTTGACACTAGCCAGACAGAGAATTCAACTAACAATCTATGGGGAAAGCCAGAATGTAAGATACCTAGGTTCAAAACCATTTAAGCCTTTAAAGATAAAATCCAGCAGTTTGAACTGGGCCTGGAAACAACTCAAAAGCCACTGAAGTTGGCTCAATATTAGTAGTAAATGGTCTTTAAAAACTGGCTTCTGTTAAGCTGTAGCTGCTAAATTTTGCATCAGTAAGCTAGACAAAAGCATTCCTGTTACATACTAAAAAAAATACTTATCTGTCAGCTCTCTCACCTTATTTGCTATAACATCTTAAAGACAGTCACGAGGTGGGATCACTCAAATACCCAGCTAAGCAAATTGGTACTGAACAAGTAATAAAGTCTCCTAACTATAGAGCAGTGTGAACCTGAATCAAACTGTTTAATTTGCGACAAAGCATGCCAAACAAAAACACTACAATCATCTAGCTGAAGAAATGTGTAGCTGCACTGATTATGAATTACATTCCATTATTTGTGTCCACATTACACAATGACTGTTATCTCTAAGATAGTATTTGTATTATATTCACCAAAGTCAACATTCAGCTGAATGATACACAGATTGCGCCATGCTATGCTGAATTGGCGAGTTAACTTTTCATATGCTCTCAACCCAGAATGTCGCCTAGGTGAACCTCTGGGCCTTGGAGTCATTGGTCAGTTGTCACAGCCTACCTCTGATAACATTTCATATTGACCTCTTCTTCCCAAGGCAATGGTAAGCAAGTCATAGACTACAGACGCACTTTGCAAACTGATGATGCGATCATTTTTATGTTCTGGTATTCTGCTCAGCACAGCATCACGATTAGCCTGGATAGCAAGACCAAAAACGAGAAGAGAGGATCAGTGAAGCAAAACATAAACCCAAGTCCCATGCTTGGGGTTCTCCAAAATGGAATAGCAAATTCAAATTTTCGTTGCTGTGGATGAAGGAACTGCTTTTCTCAAGGGATGCTGCATCACAACTACCATAAATACCTGAGATGCAGAATACCTGAGATGTTTAAAAACATGAAAAGACGCTGAACAACCTCCCTCCACAAGAAGAACAGTACATATGGCATCTGTTTATTCACCTGGTGGATGCATTAAACAATAAAGATGAATTTCTCTAAACATATTCCTCTGTAGGGTTTTAGATCTAAATTAGTAGATAATTTACTTTTATAACCGACCAGGGGACAAGATCACCATGTCCTTTACTTTTCAACAAGACTTCACACTCATAGTTGTCTGGCTTTTTAAAAAGACGCTGATGATGGCCAATGATTTGAGTCAATAAAAATAAGTGAATCAAGGGAATCAGTCACCAGAGTAGGTTTTCAAAGTGGCAGATAAGGAACACTCTGCTTTTAGAAGCTTAACTACCGTATTTTTTGCTCTATAAGACTCACTTTTTCCCTCCTAAAAAGTAAGGGGAAATGTGTGTGGGTCTTATGGAGCGAATGCAGGCTACGCAGCTATCCCAGAAGCCAGAACAGCAAGAGGGATTGCTACTTTCACTGCGCAGCGATCCCTCTTGCTGTTCTGGCTTCTGAGATTCAGAATATTTTTTTTCTTGTTTTCCTCCTCCAAAAACTAGGTGCCTCTTGTGGTCTGGTGCGTCTTATAGAGCGAAAAATACGGTACTCATATATTGCCTTGAAAACACATCTTCATAGATCAAGAGTATAATTCCCCTTGAACAAAACTGACATTTCCTTTCAGCCCTGGAACTTCTGGCAGCTCAAAAACATACACAGTTGCAGACACCCACAATGGCAATGCCAGCAGCAGTACGGATCCTACAGAGTGCCTGAAGTATGGTACATCATATGCTCGTCTTCAAAATGGAGTAAATCATGGTGTGAAAAGGTTGACTAAGGTTAATAATGCAACAGCAGGAATGTAAATGAGGGTTCCTTCATAAAGAAAAATGGCTCACTTACCATAGATTCACTAATCAGCAGCAGCAAGAGCGCTTCTTCAGTGTTCTCTTGAGGACAGAAAATGCTGTTAAAAATTGAGTATTCATTACCGTAAAAATCAAGTTATTCGAGATTCATTTACATACAATAATTAACTGCTGTGTCACATTTTGTGCTATTAATGATTTACCGAAACATTGTTTATGAAAACCTATTTTGGATCTCATATCATCAGCAAATCAAATAATGAAAATACAGCTATTTTTAAAAGGTGTTTTGAAATTTAACAAAACTGCAGTAATTAGGATCAACAACTAACAGTTCAACCCAATTTGCTATTTTTGACAACTATAAATTGTCACATTGCATTTGTGCTCAAAGGCACCACCTTCATATTTCTGGATTTATAGCAATACAGATTCAACAGCCAACACTAAATTTTCTCTCTAGGCTTCTTATATTTGGATCACAATACCTTGCATTTTTAGCTGCTCTCCAAACCCTTAATAGCATTAATTTGCTTAAACCACTTTGCATTCATATTCTTTCTTAGAAGATCTACACCAGTCATTCTTCTGCTTAATTGGGAAAATGAAAGGTTGGCAGAAGCAAGGAGAATGCTCCTGAGATAGACAGAACTTTGTGGAATGCCCACCGAAGAAACAATAAACTCAGATTAAATTACATGATGATGTTTCTCCTCTGCCCCACACTACTGAGTTTTTAGAGGTACAAAGTCAATTCCTTTTATTGAGTGACTAAGTGATTTAGGGGAGGGTCCATAACTCAGTGCTTTGCATCACTGGTCCTAGGCACTTGTCAGTCACTGATATCTCCAGCTTAAAAAGATCAAGAAGCAGGTGATGGGAAAGACCTCTGTCTAAGGACCACTATATTTCTGGTCCACATCAATTTTACATGTGTTTATTTCTGTCCATTCTACCTCATTTCTGCATTAATCTGAACATTTAAAAAAAAATCTGTATGAAAATTGGTATTGAACTACAGTCATACCTTGGAAGTCTAATGGAATCCGTTCCGGAAGTCCATTCGACTTCCAAAATGTTCGAAAACCAAAGTGCGGATTCTGATTAGCTGCATGAAGCTCCTGCAGCCAATCAGAAGCCGCAGAAGTCCCATTGGACGTTAGGCTTCCAAAAGTAGTTCGTAAACAGGAACAGTCGCTTCCAGATTTGCAGCATTCGGGAGCTAAAACATTCGAGAACTAAGCTGTTTGAAAACCAAGGTACGACTGTATCTATTTTTATCTTTATACATCTTTTAGCACAACATAATATTTATATATACATCTTATCTCAATGTGCACATTTCTAAATGTATTTTTTTTAATAAAATATGTATAGACCACTATATCATTAAAAATATCAAAGCGGTTTACAACAAAAAGACGCAAAACTATATTTTGAAAAGTTAAAAGCAGACATTAATTAACTATTGTATTCTTAATTGCTCGCATAGGCCTGGTGGAATAGAAGTTTTCAACAGGGGTTTAAAAGTTAAAACAGAAGGCGGCTGCTGAATCTCTATTAGCTGAGTATGCCGCAATCCTGGGACGACAACACTAAAGGCTCTATTTCCTGGTATTATCAAGTGACCAATGACGCTGCTGCAGACGATTTATCCTAAAGTTCATAGCTTTTAACTCATTTTTGTATTGCTATGAAGTGATAACTATATCACAAGATTTAGAGAAGTGCAAAATCGGAAAGGTAATTGTATCCCACCTGCGTATCAGTGCAAGAGGTGCAAACAATTCAAAGTGTTGGTGCTGACCTTTAAAGCCCTAAACGGCCTCAGCCCAGTATACCTGAAGGATCGTCTCCACCCCCATCGTTCTGCCCGGACACTGAGGTCCAGCTCTGAGGGCCTTCTGGCGGTTCCCTCACTGCGAGGTTACAAGGAACCAGGAAGAGTGCCTTCTCAGTAGTGGCTCCTGCCCTGTGGAATGCCTTCCCATCAGATGTCAAGGAAATAAACTATCTGACTTTTAGAAGACATCTGAAGGCAGCCCTGATTAGGGAAGTTTTTTTTAATGTTTGATGTTTTATCGTGTTTTTAATATTCTGTTGGGAGTCGCCCAGAGTGGCTGGGGAAGGGTGGGGTAATAATTAATAATAATTCATAATTATAATAAATAATAATAATAATAATAATAATAATAATAATAATAATAATAATATCTAGATCAATTCACTTGAAAGTGCAGCCCAAAATGGTTTTTCACCATTCCTACTTCTGCCCAAGATCCTGGAGAGATGCTACCTGCCAGAGTAGGCAGTATAAGGCTTCAATGACCTACTTTCTGTACTTCTGTTCTTCTTGCTTTTTCCTCCCTTCCCATAATATTAGCAAAGATCAAGGGATGCAGCTATTTAGGAATCCTCAGAGGTATTAAATATAGAAAACAAACTTCTTTATGTAATAAGGAAAGGAAGACCAGAAGAACATTTCTTCTTCTTCTGGGAATTTACTTTTGTTACGCCTTTAAGGAAATGCTTCACTAATATTCTACTCTATGCATAATTCAGTATATCAAAAAAAGTCAGATAAAACAAATTTCACTCCGCTTACCAGGTCCAAAGTGCCAAATGACAGCAAATGCAAGTGAGTGCATTTAAACATGCTCGGGGAAATCTTTCAGACCAAAGCTAAGGGAAATGCTTAGAACCAATTTTCCCCTGCAAGTTTCTGCATTTGAAAAATCTCTACCCAGCTCAAAACAACATAAATGCAGGTCCAGTCTCTGTACTGTAAGAATCGTTTCTGGAATGGCTTTGCAAATTATTCCTGTGAAATATTTTAAAACACACATTTCAATGTTTTCATTATCGCTAATAAGAGACTGGAAGCACTGTCATTTTAATTGCTCTCCCACTGTTCTGAAACAACGCCTAGAAAAATACAGCTACACTTCGGCTTTTCTTTTCTTTTTTGAACTTGGACACCTTTTCATAAGCACTGTGGGTGTAACTCATGGGTAGGCAAAGTTCGGCCCAATCGCCTTCTAAATCCGGCTTGCGGACAGTCCGGGAATCAGCATGTTTTTAACATGAGTACAGTGGTGCCCCGCAAGACGAATGCCTCGCAAGACGGAAAACCCGCTAGACGAAAGGGTTTTCCGTTTTGGAGGTGCTTCGCAAAACGAATTTCCTATGGGCTTGCTTCGCAAGACGAAAATGTCTTGCGAGTTCCTGCAGGGTTTTTTTCCTCCCCCCCCCCCTTTTTCTAAGCTGCTAAGCCGCTTATCTGCTTATCCGCTAAGCCGATAAGCCGCTAAAAGCCGCTAAAAGCGCTAATAGCGCTAATCCGCTAAGCCGTCAATGGGCTTGCTTCGCAAGACGAAAAAACCGCTAGACGAAGAGACTCGCGGAATGGATTAATTTCGTCTTGCGAGGCACCACTGTAGAATGTGTCCTTTTATTTAAAATGCATCTCTGGGTTATTTGTGGGGCCTGCCTGGTGTTTTTACATGAATAGAATCTGTGCTTTTATTTAAAATGCATCTCTGGGTTATTTGTGGGGCATAGGAATTCGTTCATTTCCCCTCCAAAAAAAATATATTCGGCCCCCACAAGGTCTGAGTAACAGTGGACCGGCCCCCTGCTGAAAAAGTTTGCTGGTCTCTGGTGTAACTCAATGCTGTGCTCTTCCAGTCGTTCCCTCTGCACAAGCCTTTCAGCCTGCCAGACAGAACAACCCCCCTCTCCTTCCCACTGTGTGTTGTTCTGGGATTCTCCCAACCTACCAGAGCCAATCTGGGAGATGGGCGGGGGGGGGGGGGAGACATGGGACAGTCCCATTGCGCAAGTGTAAGTCCTTGCACAAGGCTTCCTCTGATGGGGCTAGTTAGGTGAACCCCACCCTGGGAACTTAAATGCTTTATCATTTTAGAAAGCCTCTTACATGCTACTGGAGCAGGTCACAGCACATGAAAATCATCAACAGCATTGCATTACAGCAATAACAATTAGAAATTTTAATATTGGATTGTTTCATTACTTCATGGAACAAAGGCTCACGGCAGGTAAAAATTCTGAAGCTCCAAAAATAGTTCTAAGGTAGGAAAAACTTCTGCATGGTGTTCCAAAAAATGGTGGGACCTGCCAAGAAAACACTTCTGAAGATGTTCATGCTATTCTAACTTGACAAGCAGGTGACTGGGAGGCGGGGGAGATTCAAGCTACCACCTTTTAGCAATTTTAAAGAGAGAGAAAGAACAGCCAAGACCATGCCACTGGCTGGAGGACTCCAACTTTTTAAGCTAATACACTGCAGTCCACTTAAAGCATCTCTCAACAAAACAGGCATAATATCCATATAGCGTTAACACAAACCAGAAAGTATGGATTTTCTTCTCCACCATTCTTTCACTCATATGCGCACTGGCACAGTTTAAGAGTTGCGTTCCTACATTTTATCATCCCAATTTATATTTCAGCAATACTGTTGCAATTCATAGTAACGGATTAAAAAATAATCATTATCATAAACAAAAAGCTTACTTTTCTCCAGAGTACACCCGTGGTCTTCTGCTAAGCGCATAACTCTTAGTATTTGCACCTTTCCATAGGGGATCATTCAGGGGTGACTCGTGAGGAGGGTCGTCCAGTGGATTCCAATAACTTTGTTCACACATGCCTCGTAGCAAGATTTCAGCTAGCTGCCTTGCTATTGTCTGTCAACAAGGAAAAGTATTTTCCCGGAAGTTAAGGGTGTACAAAAAAAGGGTGTACAAAAAAAAAGACTGCAGCAGTAGGGACTTAAGTAGAACTGTGTAAAATTATGCTTATGAGCACGAAGCAAAACAAGCAATTGCAACACGTAACTTCGGTACAACAACGGAATGTGCCATCAACATATTGCATTTTGCTCAACGTGTTCTATACCTTCTTACAATAGTACTCAAAGCAGTTAACATAAGATGTCACTGTAATACATATTAGAATGAAACTGGCTAACAAAAACAAAGTTCTCAACAGAATCAACCGAGGTTTAAAAGAGCAGCTGATGAAAGGTAGATCATTCTCTGAGTGTGGATCCTTACACAGCTAAGAGGTCACTACATGTGGGTAGAGATGGTGCCAGGTTTGAGGAAGGCCCCAAAGACAGTGCATTCCATCCTCTGGCCACTCCATCCTTTTCCCACCTTACCTTTTTAAACTTTCCCGCGTTTGAGTCAGTAGTGGTGGCCCAGAACATCTCCCTCTGTGCCTGGCTAGCTAGCTGGGTGAGCAAAGCTTGCAAGTGAAGCAAAACTGATGGATGGCACATTGTGAAGCGCTGCGCTGACCAGATCCTTGAGGATCCATGCGTTTCCTAACTCCCACAGGGGGAGAGCGGCAGCAAGTTCAGCCAATGAGATGTCAGCTTTGGAGTTGTGGGGCTCCTGAGGCCATCTGAGTAGCAAGGGGACAGGCCAAGCCTCCTCATCCCACCCACTTCATGCTCTCATTTGCCTCACAACCCCAAAGGTGGAATCTCATTGGCTGAGCTCACACCACTTCTGCCATGGGCTCATAAATTTTAAAAATCAAAATGGGAGATATCTAACACCTCTGGCGCATGTCCAGGGCTGTTCAGGAGCTCCTGGGGTGTGGGGGGGCCCAGAGTTGTGCCCAGAAGTCCATCCATAGTAGTCCCACTATCAACAGGCGTAGGACAACCTCAAGATTACAAGAAATACCAAAAAAACAAACAAAAAAAACCTTAGCAGGAACACTCCCCTCCCGGCAAAAAGAAGGCCACCGAGAATTCGCAGAGGCTATGAATGGTTATGCTCCACTTCTAGTTTTGGAGGCACTTGGCTGGATTCAGCTACCCTGTTCCAATAGTGGAAGCCACTGCAAGGGCTTCCACTAGCACAACAGGGCTTTCTTCCTCCCCACCTCTCCCCAAATCCTCTTTGGAGCGTCAAGAGATCCCCCAGAACGGCACACACAGAAGGAGGAGAGGGGAGATTGTTCCGTCAGGCAAGCAGAAATGCTTCCACTGACGGAACGATCTCCCTAGTCAGGAGTTGGCAAACTAAGGTCCGTGGGCCACATCCGGCCCAATTGTCCTCTGGATCCAGCCCATGAACGGTTCTGCAATCGCCGCTTGGATCGGTGCAATTGCCATTTCCCCCCCCCTCTTTTTGGGGGCACCATTTTTGCAATTTTCCCCCTCCCTCCCTGCAGCGGTGTCTCCTTCCTCCCCCTCCCTCTTCCTGGCTTCTCCCCGCCCTGTGGAGGAAGGGGGCTGGGCTTTGATAGGAAGCCTCCCCGCCGGCCTCTCCCCATGGCCGCGCTGTGGGCTGGAGCTTGGCACGCCTGCTGGCCACTGCTGGGAAAGCTGGCCTGAAAAGGAGAGGCGCCGCCACCGCCGCTGGCTCCCTACCGCAGGCAGAGTGGCGGAGGAGGTAGTCCGGGGGAGAGAAGGAGGGGGAGAGAAGCCCCCTCCGCCGTGTGTGCACTCCCGCACGCGCAGTCTGGCCCCATGACTAGGTCTGGGGGACGGTGAACCAGCCCCCTCCAAAAAAATTTTTGCTGACCCCTGTCCTTAGTGCTCTGAAGAATTCCACCTATTATGGGAATTGCAGGTGGGGGGGGCGTTACTGCATCCAGGTCCTGCTTGTGGACCTCCCATAGGCACCTGGTTGGCCAATGTAAGAACAGGATGCTGAACTACACGGGTCGTTGGCCTAACCTAGAAAGGTTTTTCATATGTTTTTATGTAACGTTCAATGCGCATGAAAGGGTGGCTGTTGGGAGGGCCCAGAAAGTCAGGGGGTGAGAGTGAAGGAACGGCATGGCTAGAAACATGAACAGAAGCACTTCACACTGCATGGTTATTTAATTTAACAAAATTTATGTACCGCCTGATTGTAAATGGAGCCTCTTAACAGTTTATAAATGCAGGTCCCACTTGTCAAAATTCTATTAAATAGTAAATGCTGGTCAAGGTTCTTCTCTGAATTGTTAACTTTTATTATAAGCTTGCATAGGCATGCATGTTAACCACCAATTGTAACATAATAATATTTTTATCTGCTGGTTACAGCAAGGGTCGTTGCACTGCAATACATCAAATATTACTACAGTGCATTCTTATGAAAAGTTCCACTTTTCAGAAAATGCTCCACTTTTCAATGTGTTCAATAGGGGCTTACTCCCAAGCAGGAATGTATAAAACTGCTGACTATAATAATCACTAATTATCAATTTTTAATGATCTGTAGTTAATTGTAGTTATGAAAACTTACCATGCGTAAATTTTGTGTAGTTCTTGTTTCAACAGCTCGTAGGATCTCTCTAAATCTACCGACTCCTCTTGTCAAATTCCTGTATGTATACACAGAATTCCACAGAAATAGTATTTCCAGCTAATACGTTAACATTTAATACTTTATAAGGAAGCATCAGTCCCATCCCCCCCAATGCCCACCCAGTTATTAAAGTTGATTTATCCACTTTTGTAAAGATCAAGTAACTTTTTACTCTGGATCACAAAAAATACTATTTCTTCAAATCCAAAACATAACATGTATGTTTCAGAGAAGGTAAAAAACACTAACACAAGAAAGGCCAAATGGTTTGTTGACATTTGAGCTTTCACAGTCAACACCCCAGATATGCCCAGATTGCAATTAATTTGTCACTGGACAGAAAAGCAATGTTTGCTACCTTCCTGCTGTTGCAGCTATTCTTCTAGAATAATCCAGAATATAAATCTGGGCTGAACAAAAATCCCTCCCATCCCTCAGAAATGTAAAGCAACCTTAATGCTGAGATGGAAAAGTAAAGAACTGGGTGGCATATCTTTATTATACACTTGTTCTGAAAACAACTTGACAACCAACTTTAATCTTCAACAGTACAGGATTTATAGGAGAGGTAGCAAGTTGAGCAGAAGGGTACCACAAAATTTAATTCACTATTCTTTCTTAAAATGAGAATGAACCTCTCGTCATTTTTTCTCTCATAAAAAATGCATTCCCATTACTGCTAAATAAATGGAAATAAATGAGGGACAGAATGAGCGCAAGAAGTGCATGTCTCAACCATATAAAAATAGCCTTTTCTCCAAGGTCAAATAAACCTGAGCAACAGTAAAATGAAATTAAACAGCAGGATTGACAGCAGACTTGGACACTGGACTGCAGTAAAGCTGCAGTACACAACTTCAAGTTCAGCTTGCCAGAATGTGAAGACTTCTGCAGTGCTCCGAACGATTCACAACAATCCATAAATGGAAGCTGTATATGACAGAATATCCTGTACCCACCCCTGCTAATTTACAAACCGTTTCCCCTTTCAAACAAAGCATTTCCCCCTTCTAACACACACAATCCCATATCAGTTTTAAAAAGGAAATTTAGTTCCTCCTTTATTGCAATGAATCATCATCCTAAATATTATATATTCATTATTATGGGCTTCGTAGCAGACTCAACTCATCACCAGCACTAGAATCCAGAAGATGTCATCATATATCACCAAAATTATCCATGAAGTTCATATGGATGATTGTTCTACGTCTATTTTATGCCCTCCTGCTAACTGATGTCTACAATATTCCCAAATTAGGAAAATACTCATAGCTGCCTTTCCCTGCTTATGGAAAGTTCATAATACTTGCAACCATGTTCATATTCATTTACTTGGAAGTTAAACCCTACTTTGTTCCATACAACTTGCTTCCAAATAAATGTGCACGGAATTGCAGCCTTCAATTAACTAATCATGCTTAGTATCCTTGCATGCGTACAGAGCGCAAAAACTGGCTCCATGTTTTTGTGGGTCTTGAGGACCACATCACCATTTGCCCCACCCAGAGTTAGAAACTGAGATATGAAAGCTAGGAGCTAAATGACATCTTGAGCCTAGGTTAGTAAAAGTAAAGGTACCCCTGCCCATACGGGCCAGTCTTGACAGACTCTGGGGTTGTGCGCCCATCTCACTTAAGAGGCCAGGGGCCAGCGCTGTCCGGAGACACTTCCGGGTCACGTGGCCAGCGTGACATCACTGCTCTGGCGAGCCAGAGTCGCACACGGAAACGCCGTTTACCTTCCCGCTGGTAAGCGGTCCCTATTTATCTACTTGCACCCGGAGGTGCTTTCGAACTGCTAAGTTGGCAGGCGCTGGGACCGAGCAGCGGGAGCGCACCCCGCCGCAGGGATTCGAACCGCCGACCTTTCAATCGGCAAGTCCTAGGCGCTGAGGCTTTAACCCACAGCGCCACCTGCATCCCAGGTTAGGGACGCAGCCTAGGTTAGGGACGAGCCTAGGTTAGGGAAGCTTTTAATGTTTGATGTATTACAGTATTTGGCCACCTCATGAGAAGAGAAGACTCCCTGGAAAAGACCCTGATGTTGGGAAAGATGGAGGGCACAAGAAGAAGGGGACGACGGAGGATGAGATGGTTGGACCGTGTTCTCGAAGCTACAAACATGAGCCTGGCCAAACTGCGGGAGGCAGTGGAAGACAGGAGTGCCTGGCGTGCTCTGGTCCATGGGGTCACGAAGAGTCGGACACGACTAAACGACTAAACAACAACAACATTACAGTATTTTAATATTTTTTTGGATGCCGCCCAGAGTGGCTGGGGAAGCCCAGCCAGATGGGCGGGATATAAATAATAAATTATTATTATTATTATATATATAACAACGGAATGTCTAGGCGTGCTTCTTTAACAACAATACAAAGCTGAAAATGAATGAACTGCAACTAAAATCTTATGTTCATTTTTCACATGGTCTAGTCCTCATCGGAAGACTGCAAAAAACAAAGCCATGCTTCTTCTGCCTGCCCCCTTAATATTCTTAAGAGGGTCTCTTCTCCAGTCTTCAGAGTAGCTGGAAGTGAGGAGGCAGAAAAAGGTCCTCCTTTCCTTCCACTCTGCAGTTTTAATCTGAAATCTTAGGCGCAGTACTGTGTGCCCAGAGCTCAGAAACTGCTCCCACTAATGAAATTCCCTGTCGCAAAACGCAGCTAGAACAATGGGAGTTTCGAACGCTCACCCCACCTTCCCCCTTCCTTTTACAGAAGCTGCAGCTTTTGTTGATTCTCCTCGTTGCCTCACTGGTATCAATAAGGAAGTGGATGCTAGATGCACACCCTCCATTCTTCTCCTCATTGGATAATAGACGATCATCCTAGAAGCTCCTATATCAAAATCACATTGTGCTCTTTTTAGCCCCACAGCAAGTTAAGCTCTGCTACCCCCAGGTACCTCTTCGTAAAAATGACCTAAAATGACCTCTAGTAAAGCAGAGACTTCTGGGATGTTTTCCTGCTTCTCAGCAGGATGTTCCAGAAGAGAACACAATTAATTCTCTTACACTCCCATTATCACTAGGCTTAAAAGGAGGAAAATTTCCCCTTGGAAAACGGCCCAAGAGTTTTGGGGGCAAGTGGAAGGGATGCCTTATATATCAACATAAATAAATATGTAACTTAACACTGCAATTTCTCTGAATTACACGAGAGAAGAAAAGCAGGAGAATAAGAAAATGCTATTGACACAAACAGAAGATCTGAGAGAAGAAATTGTATTTCCTGGAGTTATCAAGAAACAAACTAATTATGCAAATTCCCTATGCTAATTCTAATGTTTGTGCAAAACTTGAAAATTCAGACACTCTCGCATTATAAAGATGGCTATCTTGATTACGCGAACCAGGCAGATATAAAAATGGTGCAGTTTCGTAATTCAGGGGAGGAAATGCAGACTTTTGCATCAGTTAATGGTCCAGCACACCGACTCCATTTGGCTGAGACAATTACACTCCAGCATAATAAATACTGATTTACACTGTGCCAGGGCACCTGTGACCCAGGCAGTGCACTGATGCAAGATTAAAATGCATCACAAGTTAGTTAATCAGCACTTTTGCCAGGATAAAAACAATAATTTTGCAGTGCAGTGCACTTTGGCATGGCGTCAGGGCTTACAATATTTTCTTCTGCAGTGTCTCTGAATTGCTTCATTAAACTTCGTAGTGCAGAGTAGCATAATATCTGCAGATCATCAGACCAAAATACTTCCACACATAACAATAGCAATAAAACAGTGAAATTAACCTGCTAAGCATCTTCTCACCTACACTGTCTCTTGCTGTCTGTTCTAACTTCCTGTCTGAGCTTTTGGGCACTGTTTATGGAAAGGGAACAGAAAACCAAGGGGTTCAAAAGAACCGAAAACTGAAGCAGAAGTATGGAGATAGTAGTCGCCAAATCCAGTTTTACAAAACATTAGTCATTTCAGCCCAGGCAATAGCTAAACTAGCAGTGTATGAGCAATATGGAAAATTCAATACTGCCGTCTAAACAAAAGTGGTCTCTAAAGTAAGCTGTCCCCCATTCTGAAGGTTAGTTTCTTATCTTAGATCCCAACTAATAATAATAACAATGGCTGTGTGTGTGTGTGTGTGTGTGTGTGCGCGCACGCGCGCAATAGTTGCAAAATACGGGCTTATATTTCTTGAATGTTAAACAAAATAAAAATTAAAAAGCACCCAAACCAAAAGTGCAGCTTCTAGTTTCCTACTGTTCTTATAAAGGATCAATCCTAGCTCAGTAGCAAAGCTGTGCATGTCTCAGATTCAATCCCAGGTATCTCCAGGTAAAAAGGATAATGTATTAGGTAGGCGAGCCATGACGCTAAGGGGCTGGTCAAAGGCAGCTTTCTATGTTCCTAATGGCTTGCAAAAAATCTTTCTTATTTCAGCTGGGAATCCCTACACGATCCATGCAAACACATATTGTTGTTGCTGGAATAGATCCTTGGATGAAGGGCGGAATAATAAGTAGTAATAATAATAATAATAATAATAGATGGTTCCAATATTACCTCAGTGAGATGGGACTCAATATCACCTTCCTGTGCTACTCTGCTACGTCACAGGTTCCTGGTCACGTGGAAGGTATAGCTTCTTTCAGAACCATAACTGGCCCATCTTCTTGGAGGAGCAACATTGGCAAAGACCTGGGGTTTCTGATATTGCCAGAGTGGTGCGGGAAGGAGACACCTTGTAGTACTATCCATGCTGCTGAGATAAAAGGCCCAATTTGGAAAGGGGCGCCATGGTACCAACTCTGCAGCTACTTCTACCCTGACAACCAACAACTCCTGGCCACTCTCTCTCAAGCTGCTTTGGGATTGGACGGAGGGGGTTATATGCCAGTTTGGGGCGCATCTAGGCTCCATATCACTATGGGAGCATAGAGGGAACAAAAGGGTTTTGGTGATGAAGAACTAATGCAATTACTTTACTATGTAAGATGTACTATCAATTTTCGAAAAGGTTTAAATATGAATCAGCATGCCACAAAAGGGATTGTTCTGTGAGAGTACTTTATTCAAATGGACAGCCATAGTGGCTATTGAAACAGAGCTTATTGTTAAAAAAATAATAATTCTGAAAACTAGTATACAGGAACAAACATTCTCTAATTTAGAAGGGACTTCTGGAATCAAACATTTGGCTTCAGGACATCAATGTACTCTAAACTGCATCCCTATCCTGCGCTATCATCCCACACAGCCGGTATTTTTAGATATTTTGGATTTGAGGATTTTAGGAAGAGTAGACTTCATTTTAAATGTACCCTGGCAACAGAAATGGAGTGTAGCTATAATTGTATTCTAAAGAGTCACATCACACTGGCCTGGTTCGCCTGTCACATTAAACCACTGTTCGAAACAATGTTTTAATGTGAATAAGAAATATGCACGCTGCTCAAAAGTTCCTGTGACACTCATTCCCGATTCCTGTTGCTGCCATGCCATGAGTGAAGCAAGCCAGAGTCTGGTCTGCAAGTCTAAAACCAGGTTCACGATTTGTTTCTCCCAAACAACACACAAGCAGTTAGCAAAGAACAAACCTGGTTGCGACTCTTGTTTATTTTGGAAAACAAGCCACAAGCCCGTTTGGATGGCATGACATGCCAGTACAGTAGTACCTCAGGTTAAGTACTTAATTCGTTCCGGAGGTCCATACTTAACCTGAAACTGTTCTTAACCTGAAGCACCACTTTAGCAAATGGGGTCTCCCGCTGCCACCGCACCACCAGAACACAAATTCTGTTCTCATCCTGAAGCAAAGTTCTTAACCTGAAGCACTATTTCTGGGTTAGCGGAGTCTGTAACCTGAAGCGTATATAACCCGAGGTACCACTGTATCTGGCTTGTTTCATTTGTAGCAAAGCAGGAACAGCAGGATAAGGGAGGAACACCATGGGAACTTTTGAGTAGTTTGCACCAGTTCATTCAAATTAAAACATAGGCTGTTTTAAACCATGGTTTAACATGGGCTGTTCTTCTCATGATAATACAATTTCTGTTCCTTACACAAAGCTTGCAAAAAGCAGTCACAAATGTACTACTGTAACAACTGGGAGAAAGGTCATTTTAAGAGGTTTTTAGTACAGGAATTTTCAGGAAATCTGGTTCACCAGATAAACTCCCTACTAATAGAGTTTCCATTTAAAAGGAAGCTGTGAATCAGTTCGCATGTTTTCATGCTCACTTACTGCCAGGCTCCACAACTTCTAATGAAAAGTGGCCCACTCTGCTTACGTAGGACCCTAGAAACAAGAATGTGAAAGTGGGAGCTTAAACTTTAAAGAAAGGATTTATAACCCCATGAGTTTAGAAGTTCAGAAATGCCTCCAAGGTTACCATCTATACAAATGTACATCCTTCGCGATGAAGCAAAATTCAATATTGCACAGGGCTTCCTCTAAGGGGACTTATTAGCTGGATCCCACCCAAAGCCATCTAACAGTTTCACAAATATACAGATTTTGTTTTCAAAATCACCAAAGGGTCCTGATATGCTCACCTTGCTTAGCACAACAAGCCCCTCAGGAAGGTGAGTGTCTATACTTTCTCCTGCATATGACGAGCCTCCACCCTCTCATGAGTTTGGACCTGGCGAGGCAGGCAGAGATCACCAGGAAGTCATTCTGACTCTGAAGGAACACCCAGGACTTCTAAAGCTCTGCTCTGAGCCTCCACTATTCCTCCAGGCTTGGAATCACAAGCAGGCCAGGGGGTTACCCCTGCCAGTTTGGTGGAGAGCCAGTTTGGTATAGTGGTTAAGAGCAGTGGACTCGTAATCTGGTGAACCGGGTTCGCGTCTCGGCTCCTCCACATGCAGCTGCTGGGTGACCTTGGGCCAGTCACACTTCTCTGAAGTCTCTCAGCCCCACTGAGAGTGGGGTGTTTGTTGTGGGGGAGGAAGGGAAAGGAGAATGTTAGCCGCTTTGAGACTCCTTAAAGGGAGTGAAAGGCGGGATATCAAATCCAAACTACTCTTCTTCTTCTTCTTCTTCTTCTTCTTCTTCTTCTTCTTCTTCTTCTTCTGCCTCCAAAGTCGGGGAAAGGGATCGTGGCAACCAACAACAATCTAAATCTGGGGAAGTCCTGACCAGAGGGCATTTTTATACACCATTGAGATGGACTTGTAATCTGCCAATGGCTCAGTGGACATTGGAAAAGGAGCAGCTGCTCCTCGCAGCTAAATGGGTGGATCTGGATATATAGCACAGCATTATGTGGACTGCGCATGAGCAGCCTGTCTTTTTGTTTTAAAAGGAAAGAAAAGGGGGATGAAAAAGTCACAGTGCAATGAATACAGCATGCAAGGAATTATGAACTCCCGCAACATGCCTCTAATCCAGGAGGCTCCTTGACCTGAGAAAGTAACAACTGATCAACCTCTGTGCTGGACTGATATGGCAGAAAGTAGTATACAGTGGTACCTCGGGTTACAGACGCTTCAGGTTACAGACTCCACTAACCCAGAAATAGTACCTCGGGTTAAGAACTTTGCTTCAGGATGAGAACAGAAATCGGGCTCCGGTGGCGCGGCGGCAGCGGGAGGCCCCATTAGCTAAAGTGGTACTTCAGGTTAAGAACAGTTTCAGGTTAAGAACGGACCTCTGGAACGAATTAAGTTCTTAACCCGAGGTACCACTGTACTCAGCAAAACATTACAGTGCGTGTTTGTGTTGGGTGCAGTGGTGGAACCTAAACCTTAGATTTGGTCAACAACTTCATTTTAAAGAACAACCACCACCTGCTTGTCCAGATGTCTGATTGTTCCACATACTTCACCTCACATAAAGATATCTACAAATGCTTCCCTGTTTTTCCATCCTGCAAACTTCCTGAAAATTGTCTACAGTCATGTATACAAAAGGAATTGGCGTAGCAGGGTAATTCTCCCCTTGGATTGGACATTTAACCTTGTAACCTCATTAGTCTGGTTTGTCAATTCTGCCCTCGATTGCGTGAAACGCCCTTTCCACCCAGTCAATGGAAACATGCATTTGCCATCCATTTTACGTGTTTTTGTTTTAAAGAGAGGGAAATGGTGTGAAAAAGCTAGATCTCCTCTTGAAAGGAAAACAAGCTGTTGTGTTTCCTTTCTAGGGCTGGTTTAGGATTTCTCTGCAATGGGGGCACATAACTGACAGAGAAGGGTCAGGGAACCTTCTTTTTCAGCCAAGGACCACATTTCCTCGTGAGCAACCTTCACGGGAGGCGGGGGGGGGGGACGTTTCAGCAGCGCGCAAGACCACAGGTAAAAATGGGCAGAGTATGGATGCCACTGTTCCCTTTCTAGAGCAGGCTACAGTCGAGACTCACAAAAGTCAGAGCTTTCTACACATAAACCATTTCTCCATCCTCCACCAGGCAAGCAAGAGGCATTATTCAAGGATACATTCAATCCCATTAAAAGCAGTGTCTCCTTTTCCATCTTTCAAATGCCTGTAAACTCTCTCTCTCTCTTCATAAATTTACCCTTGTCTAAAATAGTTTAATTCTACAGCCTAGCCCTACGCACCGACCACATTGTCTCATATCACAGAGATTGAGTTCCTTGAGAAGTAATTTTGTCCCCCCAGAATCACTTGAGTCTAAGTGCTTTTGGAGAGCCTCTTTGAAAAGCAGGGTGATGGCAGCTCTGATGCCTTTGTAAGCTAAAGTGAGACCCTGAGAAGACTTCGGCACCTCAAACAAAGCAGTGCCTTTCTTACTTGGAAGCTTCTAAGTTGGAAAAGCAGCAGCAATGGCACATAGAAGATGCAAGTAGGCAACCAGAGCAATGGGCTGAGAGCCACTTCTAGCCTTAATCTGTATTAATTACAAAAGAGTCAGAAAGCTTTCACCAAAATTGCAAAGATTTACCACCTTGCCATTTACAAACAAAAAACAAAAACAAAAAACAGCCTGCAACCTCTTATTGGCAGCTGATTAGCTGGAAAAAGGAAACAAGATTGCTCTATGTAGTACTGTCATGGACTTGCCACTCTATTACAGGCTATATGGTGGAGCATTAACATTTAAATTAAAAATACTTAAATTGGTGTTTAGGGCATTTTACAAACTTCAATAAATATATATAAGCACTCAAAATGCAATTCCACAGTGAAAACCACAGTGAATACAGAACAGAGAAAAGTGAGTACAGGAAGAAATGATGTGCTGAATTGGAATTAATGAGTCCCCTAAAAACACTAGGAAAACGGAAGTGCCTTCGGACATTTTTCAAAAGGTTAGAATGAAGGAGCAAGTTCAAGAGTGCCAAGACAGGTCTGGTACAGGGTCCATGCCCTCCGCAGCTCTAACAGCTTGCAAACTGGGAACCAGCCATAGTACACTTGTTCCTTTTCCTTTCCTCCTCCCGTCTCTGGAGTAATATCCTCCCTCCCTCTCCAGCATTAAACATTGCTTCACAGTGGCTCAGTTCATGGCTTAACATGAACGTGTAACTGTGTGGGTTCCTGAAGAAGTGACAGTGATTGCTACACTCGTCCCCTGGTGCTGGTGCTGATGTGCTGCCAGGGGCTAAGCCAAGGTTTCGTTAGCAGGCCATCCAAACCGAGCTCATGGTTTGACTCCTCCTTGCAACCATGGCGGCCACATGCAAACCAGGTCGCTGCATGTGTACCAACATAAATTCTGGTTAACGCAAACCAGGATTCCCCATAAATCATGGACTGAAACAAGTTCAAAATAAGCTTGCAAACCAAGGTTGTAAAGGATCACAGTTTGAGATAACCATAATTTTCAACAGTAAAATGACAGGGAATGTTGGGAAACAAAGAGAGAGAGATGTCACTTGTGATGATAGAAGTGCCAATCACCCTGTGAAATCTTTAGAGGGAGGAACAGCAATCTGTTCACCATGTACCGTATTTTTCGCCCTATAGGACACACTTTTTCCCCTCCAAAAATGAAGGGGAAATGTGTGTGCGTCCTATGGGGCGAATGCAGGCTTTCGCTGAAGCCTGGAGAGCGAGAGGGGTCGGTGCACCCCGACCCCTCTCGCTCTCCAGGCTTCGCGCAGCTCTCCACAAGCCGTGGGAGCCCGCACTGGGCTCCCGCGGCTTGCGGAGAGTTGCCGGTTCTGGGGGCTGGGGTCGGGGGAAGCTCGGGCTTCCCCCGCCCCAGCCCCGTGCCTGGGAGGGAAATAATTTTTTCCCCTTTATTTCCCCCCCCCAAAAAAAAACCCTAGGTGCGCCTTATGGGACGGTGCGTCCTATAGGGCGAAAAATACGGTAACTAGAGCTATAGTCTACCATCTACCCTTACTGTAGGAGCTGCCACATAGCTAGCAGTCTCAAGACGGAGGCTATTGGTTTGCAACCATTTTACTTGAAATAAAACAGAAGATCTTGCTTTTTAAATAACACTATTGCTATTGCTTAAAGCATATCTTGTTCCTTCACAGCCTTTAGAGAGAACCCCAAATTAAGTCCATAGTGTCAGCCAATAAAAGACTTTTGCAATCCTACTGACCCTGCACAACAGCAATTTTGCAGGTTCAAACTATTAACCACACAAAAATGTGGAAGTCATTCAAACACTGAGCATAAACTTGGTTAAAAAAGTTAGAAATTAATGAAATGAAATTCTGTTGTTGTTCACTTGACTTTATAGCACAAATGCTTCATTCTGCATTTAAAAAATACAGTGTGGAATTTCATTGTGAAACATCTAGGCTTTATAGTATAGAAATTTCTCATTGGTATTTCATTCCAAAATCAGCTTCAGACAACACTGAGAATGCATGACATGGTACAAGCAGCTTTAGGAGATGAAAAACAATATCCCTAACAGGTTATCTTCCCTGAATGTCTAAGGAGATGTTCTATTCCCTTTGATTCAGATGTATTTTTCTGTTCACTGCAGTTCTAATGAAAGCGTTATCCATAAAGGCAAGGGAAAACAACTGATTTACTACCCCTGTTAATAAACCAGACTAAAAGTTGCAGGGAGTCAGTCCAGGTATATAAAGTCATACCCAAGGATATAAAGCAAAGGGTGATGCGATCAGAGTAATGAGAAAGAATGATGATCGTTGCAGAAAGAGATTCCAAGTTAATTAAAAGAGAAAGGCAAGGAAGGAGGTAAATGCTAGTGAAGAGTAGTTTACAAAAGAAAAAACAATATGCCTCTCATTCTCCCCTTGAACCAATTAATACATGCTGGGCTATGCCTGAATGCTGAAGTTGTTGATAAATTGTCACTCATGTGAATGTGACTGCAAAGAGTAGCTTTGCACACTTGGTCATCAGCATGGTGATAAATGAATCCGAATTCAGTATAGAGAGATAGGCATGATATTCTTTTGGCCTCACGTACATTACCTCTACATGGAAGGATCCCTGTAGGGCTCAACAGAGCTCCCATTTCCTCTCACACCAGTAAATGAATAAGAAGCAAACTAGGAAATGGAAGGTTGTGGGTGACTCTCATTTGCCCAATCCAGGCTTCCCTTTCTAGGGGGTGGATATTATGATGAGCAGAGGTGCAAGGCGCATATAGATTTCTCGTTTTCTGGATTGGTGTATTACTCCCATGTGTATCCAGCAGGAAGGAGACAAACAGGGTTCTACTGAGTCCTGTGGAAATCCAAAACTATGACATCCCTTCTTTTAAACTGTAAAACAGACCTAGCTCTGACTTGGTGCCAGGCACTGGGTCTTCAGATGACTAACTAGATATTCCATTTGAGGAGCAGGTGGGGTATTCTAGAACCAGTGCTGAGGATCACCTTGATAGGCTTCTTCTGGAAGACCAGCTGAAAACCCCTTGGAACTGTCAGAGGGAGACGTTGGGCCACCCAGTTGTCCTCAAGAATGCCGAAAGGCCAGGGCTAGACCCAAGAACAACAACACAGTACAAACATATGGACCAAGAATTGTCACTCCACTTGTGAGGAAACAATCCTTGGCTCGGTATGGGTATGGTCTAGGAGGCCACAGTATATAAGGTCTTGCTCTTGAGTTTGCCAGTTACTGGAAAGAACATAGGCCTCTAGTTCCTTTTTCTCCATTCTAGTTACCTGCCTTACTGGGATATTCAATCTGTGATATATCAATGTGACACTGACCTCTTGACTGTTTCCTGATCTTACTGCTGGATCACATTGTGGATTTACAACTGATTCTCCGTGCCAGACTTTAAACCCTGCTCTCTTGGGAAAGTGCTTTGATAAAAGGCTTTTACCACTTTGGACTGAGGGTCGGAGCAAGACCCCCTGGGCAAAGTGACAACTGGATAAGCAACCAGAAAAAGTTGCTTATAATGAATAACTCTGTTCATAGTTGAAACAAAATAAAATTTAAAAAATTAAATTAAAAAATTAAAAAATCCTTCCAGTAGCACCTTAGAGATCAACTAAGTTATTTATTGGTATGAGCTTTTGTGGGCATGCACACTTCTTCAGATACCATAGTCTTTAATGTAATTTTAATATTCAGAATACTGTTATGAAAGAGAGACTGCATCTGCATATTGGCACCAACCCATAGTTTCATATGATGTGCATGAGCAGGAATGAGTCACCACAATCCTTGAGCTCACATGATCCCCTCTTCCCATGCAGTCAGGAGAGGGAGTCTGGAGCTTTCCCTTCTGCTGTGATTAATCCTAACTATGTTTAGTTTAAACAAGCCAGCTTCAGTAACTATAGTATGACAATGACAGGATGAGAGGGACAAAGCACACAAGCCTGAGGCTCACTATGGCTCATTCCCGCTTGAGCATGTCATACTAAACTATGGTATAGCATGACATGCGACCGCAGCCAGTGAATACAATACCGTTCTTTTTTTTCATTTTTCTCTTCTTTTGGGGAGAAGAAATTAATGACAACTTGAAGTGTACAGATTATATATGGTTATAAAATGGGGTCAGACTTCGAGAAGATAATTGATTTTCCATGTCTCTTCTAAATGCTCCTACTTGCTGTTTCAGTTTACCTAAAAGGTAATGTATCTTCAAAGTTTCATTAGTGTCTCTAACAGCAGGTTAACATTTCTGTTTAAAAGAAAACCTTCACAGAAACAGCTAATAATGGAACCAATTAAATGGGTCACTTGGTCCACCTTAAGATAAATTATTCTGCTTCAATAAGCAACAATATACAACACCCACCAGTGCGATGAGTCTAACCTTTTTACAGATGCTAGTATCTTTGCATATTTTCCAAGTTGTGTTTTTCTCCCTCTCATATACACTCCCATAAACACAGCAATAGTGATCAACATGGTGAGAGTGCAATCATTCACATTGTTCAACAAAGTTCAAATGAATTCAAACAGACTCAACTGCCCAAAGAACTCTGGAAGCCAAATCTGTGAGAAATGACAGACTCCACTGCTAACTCAACCTTCCATTTAATGCTTTTAAAAGTATCTCTTTACATGCAATCCAATTTTCAATGGTTTATCATTGATGAAAATGCTAATGTTGTGTCAAACTCCTACTTCCATTGCAACCCTTTCCTACAGACAGCTGGAAAACACACATATTAAAAAATCTAACATGTGTCACAACTGTGAATACAAAGAAGTACCAGCAGAAAGTGTATGAAAACATCCTAGGATTTTCTGTGTTTCGGCCCATTTTATGTTGCGCCCAGGTAGACAAGTTTGCCAGCAAGGGCACACTCAATAGAGAGACACAGTCAATAACTGCTCTGTGACACATTTACTGCATTCACATAATCCATTTTAAGTGTGCATTTAAAACAGATGAGTTGTGCAGCTAAAAAAATAGAAATGTGTGAAATGGCCCAAAATATACCGGTAATATTTTTTCCCCCATTAGACTGGCCATGTATAAAAAAGAAAGCAATGACCATCTTTATAGGGAAGACAATGAATGAGGTATTTAGCAGAAAATAAATATTTCTGCACAAAGAGATATCAAAACAATGGGGGCTAAATTGGAACAGCCAAACCAAGTGTCATGCATCAAAACTGTTCAAGATTATCACTCAGAGTAAGGATTGATTTGAAGACCTTCTTCAAAAAATTTATTTGTGTTTGCACTATGGCGATGAAAATTGTAAGTTACAAAACAGATATACCTAGAAAAACCCACTACAATGAGACATAACTGCAATGCATAACCTCAATTCCTGGAATGGTGTACAATCCTGAATGACTGACATGCTGGCTAGACCAGGTGACGGTAGCCAATAGGTCTCAAACCCCTGGTGAGTTAGGGATTTTCCCTGCATGCAAAGACAGGTTCAAGCAGAATGAGCGGACTGAGACCAATAGAGGGTCCAACAGTCAAGAAGGCGGTTTCTGCATATGCTGTAGAGGGAAGTGAGGGACAGATGGAGCTCACCAACCTGGAGAAGTAGCCCATCTAAGAGAAGGAACACTCTAAACCTGCACTGCCTTTTGAGATATCTTTGGGAGAAGAAAAGTCTAAGGAGTAAACCCTACACAAATCCAGAGTGGAGTCCCTAAGACGGTGGGATGGCGCCTTGTATGCTTCCCTCTGGCATCTCTTGCAGCCAAGCTTATTCTGCTTTTCTTTGGAGCACATCAGCAAGACTGGGGTTGGAGGGAGGGCTTGTCGTCTGTGCAGCCCAGGATCTCCAGGCACACTGCCCAGGCTTGCATCCCGTGGAGGTCACTTCCATGCAGAGGTTCGATTTCACCCCCAGAGGTGCACTCCATTGTCTCTTGAGGCAGATGGATTCCAACAACATATAAATAGCATGTTATTTGGTTGACATGCCAGTCAATTGACTAGTCAAATATTTTCAACTGACCACTTATTTGCAAGGGCAGAAGACATGGGCAAATATAGCAGCAAAGCAAAGCTTCTCCTATAACTGCAGGTGTTTCACAAACAACCATCAATGGTAAAAGACACTGCCTAGTGAGAAGATTAAGATCTAAGATCAGGAAGAACAAGGTTCGTGCCCACTTTCCACCCTGAAACTCACTAAGTGGTGCTGGGCCAGTCACACACACACACACAGGCTAACCTGCTTCAGGTGGTTGTGTGGATAAAATGGGGGAAAGGGGATCCCCCTTCAGGTCCCAGTAGAACAGAATAAAAATGTAATAAAATACACAATTCATTACATTTTTAGAATTAATTTAATTATTTCACAATAGCAGCTGTGGTTATTTGTGTGGTTATTTTGCAATTAGTGCCAGACCAGCATATAATCTTATTTGTTGCCATGATGTTGATACTTTAAAAACACATGATCAGGGAAATGTTTCTGAAGAGGTCAAACACCCAACCTTAGCCACTTATATTGATAACATATCTACAAGCCACTTCTAAATCTAGCATTTTCACATAAGATTGCACCAAGTTACTTCCAGAATGAAAACTGGATGCTTGAAAGGGCCATATTCATGGATCTTTGGTTAATTAAGAGCACAAGTATGAAACCTTCACTCTGAGGAACAAACACAAGAGTGTAGGAAATGGCCTTAATTCTTCAGAACAGAAGCCAGCTAGTAATTGATGTTTTGTAGGAAGAAATGAATTCTCAGGGTGAATAATTTACCAAGTAGTAGCGGTGCTAGTCTGTTTCTGTTGCAGCAAACACAACAAGAAGTCTTGAGGCACCTTAAAGATTAACAAATTTATTTTGTGGACCAGAGTCCACTGCTAGTTTCTTGAACTGGAATAAATCTAGTTTATTGTGATCAGCCCACCAACCCTAACCCAGACTACGCAAACTATCTGTGTACTTAAATAAGAAAATTCCTATATTTCTCCTATGCAAAGTTTTAGGAACATGCATTCTATAGCTCATTCTTTTCCAGTATTTCCCACTAAAAACTGAAATAAAGCACAACATTTCCTTCCTCCCCTTCCCTCTTGGCAACCTTATTTACTAGGGGTACTCGAAAAATGAAATCTTAATATTCCATTTTTCGTCCAATTAAATAATGGCATCAGAACTACAGTACAACTCAGAGGCCATGCATTATTCCATATTGGTTCTCAAAACACTAAAAATGGGACCTATAAAACTCAAATGAGCAATTACATGCTATGTTTCAAAACTTGGAGTGCTTTTCACCAGCTACGACATTTATATCAAATACAGGTTACCAACACAGCAGGATATTCTACTCTTCCTATAAAGGTTGACTTGAATCTAAAATGTTATAATAGTCACATCTTTCAGAGGGTTGTGGGAGTAGCAAACTAATCTAAAACCTAGTGCACCAAGTTTTGAAGCCTTCAAAAATGAACAGAGGCTTGAATTCCTTTCTTCATTTTCTGTAGCATTTGGATTTCTTATATACCTTAGTAAACTATTCTTAGGGAAGGTTATTGCAAAATTATGGATGACCTGACATGCAGAGTCTACAAGGATCTACTGAGTAGTCACAAATGGAAATATGCATATACATACTGTTGGTCTTCATGCACGTTTATCCTGCAGCACAATATTAAAATAAGTGGTAACTGAAGAGATTTGGAAAAAAAGTTTTAAGATCAACAACTCTTCTTTTTCTAGCATTCTTCAATACTAAAACTTTACCACCAAATGGGGAAATCTTTAATAAAATTTTTTGTAACCAATTACATTCCCATAAAACATACTGAAGGATCTGTTTTGCACACAATTCAAATTATTGTGCAATGAAAAATTGACTGTCACAAAGGAGTTAATATTTTCAAAGTATCTATACTTTTGAAATATTAAGACTGGCCTAGTTCACTTTCTAACAAAGGAGTTAATATTTTCAAAGTATCTATACTTTTGAAATATTAAGACTGGCCTAGTTCACTTTCTGGCAGATTCTTAAATTTATGATCAAGGAGAATATTGAACTAAGTCTTACCCATTTTTGAAGTACAAGACATGGGCTCTCTGAAGTCCTGTTTCTAAAAAATATCCAAGTTCTTGTTCATGTGCCGCAGGCCCTGGCTTAGGGCTTCTGTTCTGTATATTGGCCATGATTACCTGGGTGATCACACAATGGAATAAATCGAAATTACCCAAGTTACTACCTTTCTCCCAAGTCAACTTACACACACAGTATTGATCTTCATACGTTCCTTTTATCATCTCAATGTCTATATTCTGTTCCATATGTGACAATAGTGGTGGGTGCCCAAGAGAGGCTCTCACACTCCCTTCGTTGCGCAACTGCAACACAACAGTCCTGGTGTGCTGGTGTGCAGTAGGTTTTACTCCACAGCACAGGAGTTGCTGCCACCAACCTCCCACTTATTCTTGCATCCCCAGATGAGAGGGAACCTGGGAGGCACTAAAGAAATTAATTTTTTAAAGGTTCTGAGCCACTGTCCCAGCACTTCTTTGTTTGGGGCTTACTGTAGAGGCAGCTCACACTCTCTGAGTCTTTCCCAAATCTCGGAAGAATGTGCTGGTCATTGCAACTCCAACCCTAAACTTCTACTGGCCTGAATATGAAGTATGAGTATGCGGGGATTCTAAAACCCTGAGGTTGGCAACCACACTCTCACTCCAGCAGTCAACTCCTGGCTTAGCACTGCATACCATCTGCAGATCTTGGTTAACGGCAAAGCACTGGATAGTTGCTAAACTGTGCTCCTGGTTAGCTGCTCCTGTGCTGACCATTGCTTTGTTATAAACCACAATCCCAAAGTCATCCATAACGCTAAACAGAGATTCTTTGAAAGTGAAACTAAACTAAATGCATGAGCCCCATATTTTGCTCAGGCTCATGGAGTCTCATCAAGTTAGTGCTAAACCGCGGTTTAGCATTACTTTCAAATGGGCTCACTATTTAGCCTTTGCCAACCTGAAGCCCTCCTGCCTACCTAGCAGTTCGAAAGCACATCAAAGTGCAAGTAGATAAATAGGTACTGATGAGGCGGGAAGGTAAATGGTGTTTCCGTGTGCTGCTCTGGTTCTCCAGAAGCGGCTTAGTCATGCTGGCCACATGACCCGGAAGCTGTACGCCGGCTCCCTTGGCCAATAAAGCGAGATGAGCGCCGCAACCCCAGAGTCGGGGTCCCTTTACCTTTACCCTGAAACCACTCCAGATATTCTGGACTCCCAACAGCATGGGTGCAGCTCCCCTCCCCCGATCGACTAAAACAATGTCCGCTCACCCCCTCACGCGGTTTGCCACACCGCATGGGATTACCTGGCTAGGTGCCACCCACCTGGCTACAGGGTGGCTATCGTCTTGGCCACACCTCGGAAGGACAATGGGCTGCCAGCTGGGGATGGGGCGAGGGCCAAGAAAAGGCCAATGTTGTTTGGCCCAGACTCACTTGCTTTTCTTCCTGGAAGCACTCCAGATATTTTGGACTCCCAACAGCATAGGCACAGCTGCCCCCCAAGTAAAACAATAGAAATACTTAACCAACTGGCCAGTCACGTCACTTATGCCCCTCCTAACGAAGTCCTGCCCCCACAACAAAAATCCTGGCTACTCCCATGCCCAACAGCCCCAACCAGCGCAGCTGATGGAAGTTGTAGCCCTAAACATGTGGTTGGCAAAGGCTAATCTAAACTGCTATAGCACTCAAAACTACTTCCATGCCCATCCTGTTCTCCCTTGCCTTTAACTGCATTTTATGTTGATGTGATTCCATTTAATGGCCCAATTTGCTGCTTTCATCAAAGTTTCACTTCCTGGTCCCACTGTCCTGTTTTTATTTTACGATTTCTGTAACTGTTGCTTTCTTACTCTATTTTAGTGTTGTATGCCTGACTTTGAGGCTGGCAAAATCTTATAAACAAAGATAGCAAGAACCCAACTTGCTGAAACAAGTGGTAAACAGCTGTTGAGACCACTGAGGAAAGAATGGATTAAAAAGTTCTTTTGGAGGATTTTTATGTTTTAAAACCAGATAAACTCCAGCACATTCCTATTAACTCAATTTAACAGGTTGGGAAAATGAAACACAAGGTCATAAATAAAATCCAGGAGTCTGCCTATACTTCAGGACTACAAATTCTGTGTTATAGTTTAAGATTACACAACCAATAAGCCACTCAGGCATGCCAGCTTTCATTAAGAACAAAGCTGCAACACATTTTCCACCACACACTACTGGTACATTTTTGGTGAAAGATTCTTTTTACCACGTGAACCCTTAGGAGTTTTCCTGTGAGTTACGCAAGCCACACTGTCACAACCTTGAGACAGTGATAAAAAGTCACAGCATTCTGAACAAAAAGTGCTGAACAGCACATGATGTTGGATTATTTTCAGCTGGAATGTGTAAAGAAATGAGCCATCAATAGGAGCTCAGTTCCAGCAAATAATGAGATATCCTATTCTGGCACGCAGCCAGATTTATTAAAATAATGCACACAGGGGTCAAAGACTGAGTTATTTAATCTTCAGTAAATGTCTCCAAATAGTGAATTAGGCATTAAAGCTGTAAATTAATGCTTTACTTAAAGTAATAAGAGGTGCTCTATTTTAGATGGCAAACAAGTTTCTGGAAATTTCAGGAGAAATTAAGGTGCAGAATTGCATTGCTGATCACAATATGCTACTGATAATTTTTTTAATCAAAATCATGCATAAATCAAAACTGGCATGCTCTGAGCATCTCACCCAGATCTTTCTCTTTTCACTAATACCTGGAATGCAAAAGCCAGGACAGAATGACATCCTCAAAGTAACCTTTGAATTTATGGCCAAGGTAGGTTTTTAATCAAGATCAGTACCATACCAACACTGCTACTTTTCCCTGAGATGGTTCAGGAATCACAAGAAACTACTGAGCTACAGCCCTTCTCAATGTGAATATGTCTTATTAAACAGGAAAGCTGTATAACCTATGGTTTGAAGTTGGTTTGCTTAGAAACTAACCATGGTTCGTTGTAAACCGGGGTCCCCGTTTCTTATGTAACACTAAGCAGACATTCTCCCCCCAATGCAGAAGGCCAAGGGGGTATGTCTAATGCTTTGTCTGAGTGCACAGAAACTCATCCACACGGCACAAAACCCTAATTTCTCATTATATGCTAATGTGGCTCGTGTGAAGGAACATTTTCTTAGCACAAGTGTTGGCCTAATGGAACGATTCAGTCCCTTCCAGCTTTATAGTCCTCTTTCACAAACCAAAGTATGTACATGAATTTATACAGTTATAACTAGTCCAAGTAAGTAAACATAAATTTAGTTTTTCGATCTTTAGGTTTCATGAATAAACATGATGGCCGATACTGCCCTAAGTTATATAAAAATGATTTAATAGCATTTTATACCAGCGAATATGTGCAATGTGCTTTATAGGTATTTTCTGCAATCCTTATGGTCTGGGAGTATGGTGTGGTTTAGTGGTTAGAGCAGGCATAGGCAAACTTGGCCCTCCAGATGTTTTGGACTACAACTCCCATCATCCCTAACTAACAGGACCAGTGGTCAGGGATGATGGGAGTTGTAGTCCCAAAACATCTGGAGGGCTGAGTTTGCCTATGCCTGGGTTAGAGTGTTGGACTCTGGGAGTCTAGGGTTCAAATCCCTTCTCAGCCATGAAACTCACTGGGTGACCTTTAGCCAATCACTGGTTTTCAGTCTAACCTATCTCACAGGGCTGTGATGGTGACTGTTATTATAATTTCTTACCTGCCCTTCAACCTAAGGTGGCAGGGTTGGTTACAACAATAAAAACACAATGTTAAAAAAAGTTTAGAACAACGTACATTTTAATGTCGTGAGCATTAAAACGGGAGGGGGAGAACCATGCATATCACCTTGAGCTTACCTTGAAGAGGACTGCACTAGGCATTATGTCCTACTATGGAATAAATCACATCCAATATTTCAACTGAACTAGATATTCCATCTTACCCTTTCTATCTCCTGGAGGTACAGAAGGGCTATATCCCCAGCCTTCTCATAGCACATAATAATTTCTTGTTCACGATCTGCATTGAGGTTACTTGTTGAAGAGGAAATTGGCAACTTTTCTAGACAAAGACCTAAAAATAAAGATATTTCAATGAAAATAAAATAATCAGGGGCTAAGGCAGTCTGTTTTCACTGGCCAAGCAGAGAAACCAATACAATAGTTAATTGTGCTGTAGTGTCCTTGTAAACTGCTGTACCTAACAGAAAAACCAGGGGTATATCTGATTTGAGAAAAACCATGGATAAAGCAAAGCACGTCTTCCCCCCGCCGCCACCTTTTTCCAGACTGTGGCAGACCTACTGTTTGGAAAACTAAATTAACTTCTGTGCATGTAGTTTATTGGATGATAGTCCAAAATGTATGACTGCATACGTAACAGTATCCATTATATATTTTGGAAGGTGGTTTCTCTGTTCACTATGCATTTGGACACCTCTAAGGAAACCCTTACAAAATTTTGCATGACGGTTTCTGAGATCGAGGAGCAGGTTTTTGTCTATGTTCAGGCGGTGGTCTCTACCTTTCAAAACTGACCTGATTTTTTGCTTTCTTAGAATGCCCAAGCGATGCTAGGTACAAGGCTGCTAGTAGGTACGTTTGTTCTGCTAGAGGTAAATTATTCTATACTTACTGAAATCAGGGAGGAAGATACAACACTGGAGGAGGCAGTGCTGGGCTTAGGAAACAACAAACTGTAAAACTGAATTCCTTACTCCTTATTTATTGAATAAAAGAAGGCTTCAGTGCTTAATAGGCTAACATTTGTTTCTGGTAATAAAATAAGCGTTTTTAAATCTATCATAGAATATCATAAGAGGCAAGAAATGAGAAATGATGGGAAACTCCGTAACGCTTGTTCTCATTGTATTTGGACAGGAAAGTGAAGTGGAGTAAAAGGCCAATGGCCTCTTAAGGCCAAGAGACAGATGGACGGAGGTTTCTCCAAGTGTGCAATCATCATGGTTTACAGGCAACAGTGGAAAGGCTGGAGGGGGGAGCACTTAATGTGTGACGTAGGTCTCTGGACAGCTCCTAGGAGCAACACAAGTGAAGAGAGCTGTCCTCATCCTATCTGACCAAGCTATCTCTGGGCATCAATCCATCCCAGTGTTACCCAGATGCATTAGGGAAGCGCCTGTCAATTAACAATGCCCTATTTGACAATATTTTGGTTCCCTGTGACCCCTTCTTAAGGAGCAAGTTTTCCCAGAAACCTCCCTTTTGCTAGCATGACACTGCCAATACCTCGCTTTGCTTGTTGCAAGTACAGTTGTACCTTGGAAGTCAAACAGAATCCGTTCTAGAAGTCCATTCGACTTCCAAAGCGTTCACTTCCAAAGCGCGGCTTCTGATTGGCTGCAGGAAGCTCCTTGCAGCCAATCGGAAGGCATGGAAGCCCCTTTGGACGTTTGACTTTCAAAAGAACATTTGAAAACCGGAACAGTCACTTCCAGGTTTGGATCATTCGGGAGCCAAAACGTTCCAGAACTAGGCTGTTCAAAAACCAAGGTCCGAATGTATAAGGAGAGTAGGTTTTCAAAACAACTTTGCAACATTAACTTGTCAGCAAAAATCTACTCATTTCACTCAAGCCAAACAATCCTTTCGTAGGGTGATTTTTACCTTAATTTTTTTCCTAGATCAGAGACATTTTTAAAAGCATTAAAATTAATTTTAACTTCTACCCACCCCTTCAAACTTGAATACTGTTATATAGGAAGCCTATCAAGTATCCTACACTCCTACCACGCTAGGCAGCAAAATCTCTTCACAGCTATATGACCAGCAGTTGGACTGAACTGTGCAGGGCATGCAAACGCTCAGATTAATTTTAGACATTATTTAGAATCAGTTGTCAATGCTGCCACTGAGTCTGCTCTCTCTGAAGAAAAACAAACCACATAGATGGCAAATGTTTGCTCTTCCAGACAAAAGAAGCAATTCCAAATGCATCAAGGCATGAAAAATTCTATACCCCAATGCACAGAATCTGCTGTGTTCTCAAAACAATGACCCAGCTTTCTGTTATGCACGCACACTGCAGAGCACATCTTGACGCTGGGGCAACACTGCCACCTATAGAAACTACGTCAGTATTGCACAGGGGGGAAATGACCCAAACCTATCCTTGCCCGTTTTTAACTTCTAGATCCTGTTCATAATGATAAAGTACGTCAGAATGAATATAGAAGGAAGATACTTTTGTAGAAGGGGACATCAAGACATATTCCCAAAAGGAGTTATCTGAAATCAACATTCCTGACAGGATGGCTGCAGGAAGCCTTGAAAATGTACAATTCTCAACTCAGATTCAATGTTTTTGCTGGGAATCTGGGGTATATTCCAAAATCACAGATGAAGGTTTGATTAGACAACCTACTTCTGCAAACTTTCCACCCTTGTCTATTCCTAGACTATAAATAATGGCCCCAAGCACACAAAGAAAAGCCATACATATCATACCATGCCTTACAATAAATACCAATAATTTACAATGATGCAATTGTCATTAGAGCCGTTTATTTCCATAACCTGCTTGGAAAAGGAACCTACAACTGATTTTCTGGGATTCTACATCCCACCCCCATTTAATGGGACCCCTCATCCTTGGAAGAGACTGGGGCAGGAAAGTCAGCTCCCACCAGCCTCTTCAGTGCACTTTTTCCTGGATCCAACCCATATTAATCAATGTCTTCAAAGAACAACAGAGTAATAATAATATTTCATTATTTATACCCCACCCATCTGGCTGGGTTACCCCAGCCACCCTGGGCGGCTTCCAACACATATAAAAACATAATAAAACATCAAACATTAAAAACTTCCTGATACAGGGCTGCCTGAATTTGAGTTCCTTTGCTGAAACAAAAGCATGTCTCTAATTCAATGAGTTTTCAGCTTGTAGTTTTAGTGAACTTAAACTAAATTAAGCATAACATTCCTCAAAAGTATTCCTGATAACATGATCAAAATAACTGCTTGTAAATGCCCATCTACTTGCATGAATAGTGTAAAGTCAGAGCCACAGATTCATACTAGATCGCGCCTCCTCTTCTGTGAGATGGAAAAACCAAAAGTTGCAATGTACCAGTTTGGGGGAAGAGAAGGTGTGATCTGATGCATATCTATGGCTCCCAGATGATGATCACACAAGTCACAGCTTGCTTGCTTGTTGGAACCAACCATGGTGCCTTTTGAATTAACAGGTTAACACTGAGAGTGGGACATACTTTGACCAAGATGTGTATGCATTAATCTGAATTACTAGTTTTCTTATCTTTGCTTCTTGCAAAGAATCATGCTTCTTCCTATGCAGCCAAAATGTTAACAGAAACAAGCATCACCAAGTTTAAATTTGGTCACATGTGCAATGTATTTTATTTGAAGGGGATGTGGGAGAAAAATCATGGAAGAACTGAAAGTCGTCTTACCTTTGGTAGAATATGCTTCAGCTATCATCCTCAGCCGATAAGGAGGTACAGCTACTAGCTGCAAGCCATCGAGACCCACTCTCGCATATATGTTAAGAGCTTCTTTGTAATCACCTTCCATATAGTTTGATTTGGCCATAACCAAGTTGGCTTCTTGTAAGAACTCTGGCTGGAGGAAAGAAATTGCATATATTTACTCCAAGAAAACACAGCATTATCTGCATTCTTACCTTGTCTAAACACTCTATCTAGCATTGTGTATAGTTTTATATTCTAAAGATGAGGAATCGTTGCAACTGAAAACACAGGAAATAACTACACTCATGAAATTTATTTTTAACACAGTCGCAAAAACATCCTACATAACATTTCACCTTGCAGCAAAAATGCAGCTGTGAAAATTGCATAACCGAAATAAAAATACCAAACAAGAGGAAGAAAAATGAACTAATTAATGGTTGCTACCATTAATTTTATTATTTCAAAATACCAGCTGAATAGCACTTTTATGCCCTGTTCCCAGCTCTTTTCTGCACAGCCCAGCCCTTTATCTGCATAGCCCCATCCTGGGTTTTATTTCTTTGTCCATTAGTGTGCCGCAACACTGGGGGGGGGGGGGGAATGCTGGGAATTTGCTGTTAGATTGCTGGATGAAACTGTAAGGATGAAACTGTAATAAAATTTAACAAATGACCATTAAAGGTAAAGGGACCCCTGACCATTAGGTCCAGTTGCGGACGTCTCCGGGGTTGTGGCGTTCATCTCGCTTTATTGACCGAGGGAGCCGGCGTTTATCCGCAGACAGCTTCCAGATCATTGGCCAGCATGACTAAGCCACTTCTGGCCAACCAGAGCAGTGCACGGAAACACTGTTCACCTTCCCGCTGGAGTGGTACCTATTTTCTACTTGCACTTTGATGTGCTTTCGAACTGCTAGGTGGGCAGGAACAGGGACTGGGCAAGGGGAGCGGGGATTCGAACCGCGGACCTTCCGATCAGCAAGCCAAAGAGGCTCAGTGATTTAGACCACAGTGCCACCCGCGTCCATTATTGGACACCAAATACCTACTGTAAATAATTCTAAAGCGAAATGAAGCCTGATGGGCAGAGCCATCATCATAATTGCTCCCCCTCCGTCCTCAGACAGCCCAAAAAGGAGCTCCTGGCAATGAACTGAGCCAGCCAACAGGTGGAGCTCAATTCTTGTAGCAAATACAACCAGACATGAGTGAGAGCACAGAACTGAACCTATCAGATGACATAGGCAGCAAGAAAGCCTACTTTGCTGCATCATCAGTGAACCACCCAGCAGAGCCTTCTTGAGTGGTGAATGGGCTACTGAAGTCCAGGCAGAAACAGCTAGTCACCCAATAGCCTTTGGTGATAGATTTGTAAAGCACTTTGAGGTGTCAGGTTCATATGCAATTGGAACTCAACGCCACAATTGCTGCCAGTCCAGCGGAAGGTAGTCAATCACTTTTTTGTCATATTTTGTGGAATCGGTTTGCTATAGTAACCCAACGATGTGGACAGGGTGCTTGCAGGGGTCAGGCAAGCCATGCACTCTCTTGATCCTTGCACAACATGGCGGATGAGATTCAGTAGAAAGGGATAGACATGTGGATCCAGGAAGTGGTTAATGCCTCGTAACGTTGTGCGGCGGGTTAACAGAAAGTTTGTGGTTTAAGACATTTTAAGGACTGTGTACACTATTCGGAGCTCCCAGCTGGGAAGAAGGGCAGTATGGAAATAAGAATATAGAAAATGTGTCCACCTCGCAAAATCCAAACACAGCAATGGAAAAATATTTCTCAAACCTGATTCCAAAAGCCTGATGCAGACTTTATTTGTTAACTCAAAAATTCCCAGATACTGTTTTAGAAGTGGCAAGTACCTTTAGGTTTCCTCGGTCAAGCGCTGCAGTGAGGTGCTTCCTGACTTCAATTAACTTTGGCCGGGGACCACAGGGGCTCGCGCCCTGCTTAAGAGGGTTCTCCTTCAGAAAAAGTTCCAGCTTGGATTCGCCAAGGAGGAGCTCTGCCATGTCATCTATGGAGAGAGGCGAGATCATTAAGCAGATCAATGGTCTGCACATGCTGCTAACACCAGACGCCGATCATAAGAGGACACAGAAAGCCTACAGCCATGTTTGTGAAACACACAGCGGCAGAAATTATTTTCAAGAGAGTAAATAATAATAATGATGCTTTCATTCCCATAGCTTCTCTTGCAGCACAAAACACTTCTTTGAACAGAGTTCTTGACTCATAGTCCAAAAGGAATGTTGCATGTTACATATGCACAGTGGTAGCCCACTAGCCCTTATAGAACAGGAAAAGATTATTTATTAATTCGTTAATTAAATGTGGATACTGCCCTATACCCGCAGGTCTCAGGATGGTTCACAGGATAAAATCATGATATAAAACCACAGAATACATAATCAAAATGAAAACAACAACAACCCAATAACCCCCACACACACACATTTTAAAAGGGCATTGAATGTCAGTCAACCAAAGGCCTAGTTAAAGAGGAATGTTTTTGCCGGGCACAAAACTAGATGGAACTAGATGGAGAGCTCAAGGGGAGAGGTGACAATTAGTGTGCTGTTTCCCAACTCCAAATTGCCTCTTCCCAAGTGTCTACACAAACATTCAGAGAATTGCATGGCTTTTTCCCTGCAGTGAAAAACGTGGCTGGGGGGGGCACTGCAACAGGGACACAGCAAGAGGGAAAATGCCACTCTCCCTTCTCTGCTCTTGTGTCTCTCCCCTAGGAGTGGCTTTTCCTGTTCCTTAAAAAGGATGTCAGGATATCAGTAGTTCTATATTTAATGCACCATTTGAACTGAAGAAACCTTGTAAAATGCATTTTCATGGGCGAGGAGGGTCATGCACCTACTTCAGTTCTCTTCTTCCCTTCTAATTTCATATATCTTCTACACTTTTCTACCCGCCCATCAACTGCCAAGTTATAACCATGTACTTCTGCAACAGAGGACCGCACAAGACTGTGACCAACAGCTTGCACAGCCCATATTGATTTAATGTACGGTATTTAGGCTCCTTAAAAAAATTCCACAGACAAGCACTGATACCTGAATTTGCTTGCCCTCCTCCTCATGCTTTTCCGCACAGTATTGCATCTATTAGATAACGAGCCTTTGGGCAGGTATTGTCTTATCCTTTAAAATCTCTGCACTGCATTTAAGCAAATTTTGGATGCTTTATACAGTGACACATAATTGCTGTACAACAACTTTCAGAATTAAGCATGCATAACAGAATTAGTTATGTACGCAAAATAGAATAGGGCATGCATAACTATGTGTGTGTCAAATCTGCTTGCTATACCAGTAGCGTTGTTCCAAGTATATTGATTCTAGGGGTTTTAAGATTCTAGACAGAAAAAAACTCAGAAATGAATTTTATTTGAGTCATCTTCGACCAGCATACAAACAATCTTGGTTAACTGTCTGTAACCACACACAGGTGACATACACTTTGAGAACTTCAACTGTCTACTGCATGAACATTCATTTAATGAAAACTGTAATACCAGAAATATTTATGCCCATGTCTACTTGCCAGGAATCTGAGAGAGGCACATTCAGCAAACTCCTATCTGATTTGTGGGTAAACAAAACCGTAAATCCATCTTGTTAACAGTGTGCATCATAGCCCTAAGACATTCTGCTATGCAATAATTACCAAAGTAACGGGAACTGCTGTTCATATATTACTGAAGGAAGGAGTGTTCTACAGCTTTTGTAAACATAGTTGACATCTCACTCTGGCCCATAAGCCATAGTTATAATTTCTAATAACTGCTTTGCCCAAGAAGAAATTATTAGCATGAAGAACGCGATGTTCGGCTCTAAGAATGAGTTGGGGAGCTACTGGCATAAGCGTGGAAATCAATCATTCCAATAGTTAGGGGCCCCAAGAGCCATAGCTAAGTGTAAATTTAATCTAACAGCTGCTTCTCCTTTGCAAAGGGCTTTCAGGAGGCAGAAGATTTGCAGTGGTTGGAGGCAGGAGGCTTGATCCTGCTAGCCCATTTGTCCAATTGTCGAATTCATTTCTCTACAAATGCCCTGACCTATATTTACGCTGCAAACTGGTGCCTTATCCATAGGAGAAAAACAATTGGGAGGGCAGTTTCAGGCAAGAGGATTGATTCCCCCACTAGTAGTGGGCCACAATAAAAGTCAAACTATCTTTACATGCAGCTACAGTTGTAAATGTTTACTTTGGACCCTAGACAGTTTGAAAAGCCATTTCCACTTTGAGACAAAAGGAACTGATCTGCCTTACTAACTCTTAGCATTTCTAGGTTGTTGTTTATTAAGTCTACATTCCAGGCTGTGCACAGCCAATAACTTTATAGAGATTTAGAGGAAGATTGTAGAGCCGTCTTTCCTATACATATTTCTGTGGCCTCTGGTCAATCCTGTTTTACACTCCAAACTGCACCCTAGTAAAGCTGAGCTAAGCCCCATGACAACAAAGCAGGGCTGTTGCAAGAAATATGATTGTGGCCTATTAAATAATACTTTTAATGACCAATTCGCTCCCCTACAAAAAAATAAAATATAAATCCCTGTATTATTTTGTAACTGTTTGAGGCCGAGCTGAACTACAGTCGTACCTCGGAAGTCGAACGGAATCCATTTCAGAAGTCCGTTCAACTTCCAAAACTTTCAGAAACTAAGGTGCGGCTTCCGATTGGCTGCAGGAAGTGCCTGCAGCCAATCGGAAGCCACGGAACCCATGTCAGATGTTCAGGTTCCAAAGAACGTTCACAAACCGCAACACTCACTTCTGGGTTTGCGGCATTCAGGACCCAAAATGCTTGACTTGCAAGGCATTCGAATTTCGAGGTACAACTGTATTTGCATCCGCCATGAAAATTTCCCCTCTTTCCAGCACTAATTAGATAAGCAAAGGTGCAAAAATTATCACAATGTGCCTTCCACCTCAAGCCCCATTCAAAGAGAGGGTAACACTTCTAGCTTTGAGTTGACTTTGTGATGTCATTTGAATGAATCTGACTGGCTAGCAGCATGATGTCATTGCACTTGCAATGTAATCCTCAACTGGCTGGGATAATTTAAGCAGAAGAAATCAGAGCCCAAGGAACAGTAAAGAGATGGAACACTGAGACTATGAACAGGATGGAAATAAAGTAACATCGGGAGGTTTTCAGTAATGTACTTGACATTATTCGTACTAGATCAGTGGTTCCCAATTGGTAGTCTGTGGACCCCAGGGAGTCCGAAAAACGGAATCTGCATTACTGAGCTATTTGGGAACCACCGTACTAGATGATAAACTCTAAGTACCTAAAAGTAACCAATAGAGAGAGAGACCTGGAACAGCCAATGAAACTTGTTTCATGCGATCATGATATAAAGGCCATTCTTAGACACCACCTTACCATATACTGGAAGCTCAAAACACCAAAAATAATCTTCAAAACAGTGATTGCCAAAGAGTGAAGTCAAGAATTAAGGAGTCGGGGAAACCAGTGGCTAGTTGCCATAGGGCATGAAGTTAAAGACTGACAAAATGTCTATTGAGGTTTCATACTTAACTTAACTTAAAAAAAAAAAGTAGTTCTTAACCCGCTGCTGATTTTGAATAGCTTGGAAGTGGCCAATTTCCTTGTATACTGAATTAGATAACCAGAAAAATCCGCAATCAAATATTTATAGAACAGCATAAGGAGTCGATTGTTTAGTTGCACAAGAAAGCCAACAAGGACAGAAGGCTACCAATACTGATTGCATCACTTGCAAAGGTTAACAAATTGCCACGTCTCAAGCTTTAGAATTGCTCAAAAAATGCATGTGGCATTAACAGGGGAAAATACGTCTATACCAGCAGTGGCATTTTCTCCCTACATACTACATGACTACTTTTTATGGAAACCACATTGCTGTCCCCTGCCTTCCTAGTCAAGTGAGGTTTCCTGACACTGCATATTCTGAAGAGCAGCAAAAACACTTTAAGATATCCACTCTGAGAAGACAACAGCAATGAGGAAAACAAGTCCTGTAACAGTATTAAGTAGAGAAAAACAGGATTATCTTCAACACCAAAGAATGGCTATACTAGAGAAATTGCAGTTCACTCTAAGGAAAAGGCATGGATGGAAACTGAAGTAAGCAATTTGCACCAATGTTCCAGTGCATAGGTGTTATTGAATAACTGCCTGCAATTCTGATTACTTTAATATAATTGAACCAGAGAGAGGCAGGGTCAAGAAAACAAAACAAATCCATGTTTTTATCATGCACAAAAAAACACAACCACTTTACGGCAGTCTACTTATGAGATTAGTTGCCAAGAGATCTGCATAACTGCTTCATAATGCTATTAAGAAAAAGAAACAGGAATATCACAGAAGGTTATGGCAACAGCTAAGCAGCAAAGGAAGGAAATTCTTACCAATTTTGGTTCCTGGTATATAAGAACTACACAACATTAAGGTGAATGCTGCTGCTCATATCCCTAAAATACTGAAAAAAGATCTTGATTTGTATAATTATCAAGAAACAATAGCTTTCAATAGCCTTAACAGTAGATTTTAGGGCTGTTCAGCAATGCCGAATAATGTCCTGTGGTGTGGGGCAGTGCGGGGGGGAGAGAGACATGTAAACAGACAGACAGACAAGGGAGAAGACTTATGTCTGAACTGCTAGTACAGGGGTTTGCCAATTTTGCACCTGCAGATTCACATTGCCCATAGTGTTCCCTGCCCCTGCTGAAATTAGGATTTAAATAAGCATTTTATTGTAGCCAATAGAACAGTTTGCGGTGTGTATGGTGCCTAACATACCGTATTTTTCGCTCTATAAGACGCACCAGACCACAAGACGCACCTAGTTTTTGAAGGAGGAAAACAAGAAAAAAAATATTCTGAATCTCAGAAGCCAGAACAGCAAGAGGGGTTGCTGTGCAGTGAAAGCAGCAATCCCTCTTGCTGTTCTGGCTTCTGGGATAGCTGCGCAGCCTGCATTCACTCCATAAGATGCACACACATTTCCCCTTACTTTTTAGGAGGGAAAAAGTGAGTCTTATAGAGCAAAAAATATGGTACTTTCTAGGGAGTATGATTTTATTAAATTTCTATGCCACCCCTATTGGGGGAGAATGGTTTATCTTATCTGCCCACCTGTTTGTTCTCTGCACGTTTGGATGCCTCTTGAATATAATGTTGCTAAACATGGCATGAGGGTTCCGAGGTGGGCCTGACGCACTTCATCCATGCTTGGATGCCAGGCCACATTTGAATCAAGATGACAGGCCAAAATGTTACTTTGCCATGATTTCTCCCACTTTTTGGTCATAGGTTTGGCCAATATATTGTTGCCAAACCTGGCACAACAGCTCCCCATGGACCCTCAAAATCTCTTTCATAGGATCCCTCCATAGAATCCCAGATTTTGGGCTATGCAGCAGCAGCAGCAGGAGGAGGTAAAACCCTGTTTGATCTCACCCTAAGGCAGCGTTTGAAATTCGCCAGGCGCCAGGCACATTTTGCACCTGGTTACCAGCCTGAGGATCCTTGGGTCTTGCTTGTTTTCACACACTAATAAGGCATCCTTTAGAATTCTATCCGTGATCAGAATGAATGTCAGGAACCAAAGTCAAAACAAAAAATACGACTTCCGAGCTGTCTGGCCTCAAATGGCAACTAGACATTCTGTTTTGGCGACTGTAACCCTGGTTTAAGGAGCCATTTGGCACCTAGCTTATATATCCGAGTTTCTAACACTGCCCTAAGGCTACATCCTATACCCACTTATCTGTAAGTAAGTCTCTTTGAATTCAATAGTACTTACTTCTGAGTAGACATGGTTATGATTACACTGGCAGAGTAATATCCAACATTAAGCAAACTAAGAAATCAGGAATCAATGAACTTACATAACTTAAGTTGGTTATCACCCCCAGGCTGTAATTCTCTGTGTGTGCAAAGGAGTTAGCAATATTGTATGTGAATGAAAAACTTTGTGGGCTTACTTTCTCAGATAAAATACAGATGGTGACCATTTCGTGCACCTTCAACTGACATACAACCGCCAATGCTGAGGTCCTTCTGGACTCAGAACAGGGAGGAATGGGGTGGAACAGGGACAGGGCAGAATGTGGTAGGATTGTGCTCACACACACAAAGGGGCCAGGAACGGCACCCCCTGCACAAAATGGTTGCTGCCTGTATGTCAGAAGGTTAAGCATTGGATATAGCATGTCCTCAAAGTTTCTCCTTTCCATTTTCAACTAACCACAGCTTCACATGAAAAACTGTGGTTAGTTTCATAGCCAAAGCCAGCAGTTTATTTCTTCTATCTCAGCCAATCCCAGTTTCTCTGACAGCTTCTCAGTCATAAGAGTTCAGCACCTTCCAGATTTAAACTTCACCCTATGGTCCAAAACTCTTTGGTATTAATAAATATATTTCTTCGCTTAACACCTACAAGCAAATTCTGCTGGTATGGTATGTACTCTCAAATAAATACATTTAGGACTTTATGTCAATCACATTGCTTTTTAATCCGTGATAGCCACTGGCAGCAACAACATACCCCATTCTTTAATCGTAGTACACTCTCATCACCATATCCCGGTACCATGCTTTCCCTTACTCCAAAACATAAATAGAGAAGCTTACTTAAAAGAATGCCTGGAGGGATATCGTGACTAAACGGGCAGCAGTACTGGAATACCACAGAGTGATTTGCTACAAGAGAAGTGTGGTATCTCAAATATCCCCTAAAAGCCTTTAAAGCCATTGGTATGAGAATCGCTGTTGATAGAAAAGCTCTCAATACCCCTCTGCAGATAGTACTGCTAATAACCACAAGCCTGGAATGCTTCACTAAACCAAAGCACAGTGGAACTCAAAATATCAAATGCACACAACCAATGAAGATAGGTTTAATGACATATTCGTATCCTCTAATCTTGTCAGCACACTTTGTGTTTTTGGCTTTTTAAACAGTTAACAGACTTGTTTACAAGAAATAAAAAAGCTAGTTGGGGAGGGAGTAACATGTAGATATGAAGATGTAAAAAAATGTATGATCAAAACGCTATGGAAACCTCATTCAAGCCTTACACTTTTTTTTGAGCAGAAAACTGCCTCCTTCTACATAGAGATTCGTAAATTCTATCCTATAATCCAGCAAGATACCACCACTCAGAGCACAACTATAACCTGCAATTTGAAATCTTCAGTAGCAACTACTGTACTTCTTGGTTGGTGACAAGTACCTGTATGTAGGACCTCGTGAGTGCACATGTGAAAAGACCAACATAGCTTTAGTAAAGCTTGTTAGGTTGCTTCCAAATGACCAGTTTATTGGGCATTAATCCAGATTTATTTGCACATATTTGCAGGAAGGTTAGATAACAACGACTATTTAGTTGTTCATTCCAACTTGTTAAGGTTATATTAAGTTATCCCATTCATTCCAGTGTTGTCACCCCAATCACTTTCCTTATCACAAAAAGTCTGGAATGGGGGGGGGGGGGGGCGATGCAATTTGAATTAGCCGGTACATGATTGAAGGCCAGTCAAAAATAGTGACAATCTGGAATTTTAAATAATCATGTTAACAGAGGTTTGTGGTTCAATTGAAGTGATAGCTGCAAATGTTTCTTTCCACACGAACATTAACCCACTACAAATTATTCATTTCAGTAAAACTTATTCCCAAGTATGTACATATAACAATTAGAGCCTGTCTGATGCAAGCATGCTTATTCAAAAGCAAGTTCCACTTTACTGAATGCATTTTACTTCCAAGTTAATTGTATAAGCTTGCAACCTAAGTCTGCTAAACAAAACACATGGACTGGGAAGTAAATCCCACTGGAAAAGGTTCTTCTTTAAAAGTTGTTCCTTCTTATTATATTTGTTCTTTATTAAGAATTTTATATAGCTTCTCTTTCAAGAATCCCACAGCTCCCTGTAATGCATTTTGAAAGACTGTACTAAATACTGAAAGTACTACACCACAAATGTTCACAGTAGCTAACAACCACCTTGCAATTTATAACAGCAAATGCTACATTAACACAGTGGATTTTTTTTTAATTTAAAAAATGTTATTTTCAGGACTTACAATTGCATATAACAACACACTCTTAACCATAGGGCTGACAAACTGTGCAACTGACCAGTCTAATATTGTCAAATATTCCAAAAATGCCACTGTGTAGATGGCAGCTTACATGTAAAAATGTCATTATGGTGAAATTAATCATTATGGCAGCAATCATGGGCAAGCCTAGAAGCATCACACAAATTCTCATATTAGCTCCCTGATATAATTACAGGTACATAGTCGCCTTTGACCGGACTTAACCATCCAGGGGTCCTTTAACTTTTACCTTTTTACACACACCCTTATATGCATCCCACTTGTGCACAACTGCATTTATGCAGGTCGCTGCAAAATGAATGAATGAATAAATGAATGAATGAATAGGCCTTTCCTTACTTGGCGAAGAAGAAGAGGAGTTTGGATTTGATATCCCGCTTTATCACTACCCGAAGGAGTCTCAAAGCAGCTAACATTCTCCTTTCCCTTCCTCCCCCACAACTAACACTCTGTGAGATGAGTGAGGCTGAGAGACTTCAGAGAAGTGTGACTAGCCCAAGGTCACCCAGCAGCTGCATGTGGAGGAGCGGAGACGCGAACCCGGTTCACCAGATTACGAGTTCACCGCTCTTAACCACTACACCACACTGGCTCTACTGGAGTAGCTCCCACACTGGAGCTACTGCCCTGAAGTTACTCAGGAAAGGGAAGGTGGCCTTTGATCAACCAGCAGTGTGGGGCAGGAGGCGCCTTCTCCCCATCTCCACTGTGCATCCACATCCCGATCCTGGCACTAGTTTTCTGGATGCCCTTCTTGGCGTTCTCCCTTCACGGCCAGCCAGCGCTACATGCAGCCAGGCAGGCAGGCTCAGGACAGGTTGAACAGTGGCCCCAAGTGATTTACAGAACGAGTCTCTCTCTCTCTCTCTCTCTCCCCACACACCCTCCCTATTATACTGGGGAGCTCCACACTTTAAGCGATTTCACTTATGCATGTGGGGGCCTGGAACGTAAACCCCGGGTTAAGTGGGAGGACGCCTGCATAGGCATATTCAAACAGGAACACAGCTATAGGTGGCAATGGCCACAGCATAGTGAACAAAGGATGAGGCTGGAACCAGGGGGCCGTAGGCTTAAATTCTCACTCAGCCATGAAGCACATCAGACAGTGGTTAGCCCAGTCACCTGCCCAGCCTTAGTCTAAGCTACCTTACGCTGTGTTCCCCAACCTTGGGCCTCCAGCTGTTTTTGGACTACAACTCCCATCATCCCTCGCTAGCAAGACCAGTGGTCAAGGATGATGGGAATTGTAGTCCAAAAACAGCTGGAGGCCCAAGGTTGGGGAACACTGCCTTACAGGGTTGTTGTCAGAATAAAAGGACTCCATAAGGCATCATGAGCTCCTTGGCGGAGGGCTGGGATAAACATGAATTAATCATTACTGTTTTACAACAACATCTTTCTCTCTTTTGTAAGAAGCTTATGTATGAAACCTGTTGATAGTTACCATCTTTGTTGATCCCATACAAAGGTTTTTAAAAATGCATGACCAATATTGGACCAAATCTTTTTAGATTGATCAAATTCCCAATTCCAGTACCCTGCTTACAGAAAGAAAGACCATTTTACGCCATAGCTCAATGCATCAGAATCCCATCAAGGGGTGTTCAGTATTGTATTCTGTTTCCACTGGGACATGGGTGGTGTTGTGGTCTTAATCACTGAGCCTCTTGGGCTTGCCGATCGGAAGGTCAATGGTTCGAATCCGCACAACAGTGGTGAGCTCCTGTTGCTTTGTCCCAGCTTCTGCCAACCTAGCAATTCAAAAGCACACCAGTGCAAGTGGATAAATAGGTATCGCTGTGGTGGGAACGTAAACAGCGTTTCCGTGTACTCTAGCACTCATCACGGTCCTCTGTATGCCAGAAGCGGTTTAGTCATGCTGGCCACATGACCCTGAAAGCTGTCTGTGGACAAACGCCGGCTCCCTCGGCCTGAAACGAGATGAGCGCTCCATCCCACAGTCGCCTTTGACTGAACTTAACCATCCAGGGGTCCTTTACCTTAACCTTATGGTTCCACTTTTTATTAGTTAAAGCAAACATTACCCAACACATGAAAGAGGAACAGGTTTACCATTGTTTCCTCATGTTAAAACAACTCATAACTTTCTTTTCATAGGCCCTGGCAGTACAACCTGATAGGAGTTTTTGGTTGTTGTTTTTAGGTATTGCTTCCCCCCTACTCTTCAATGCATGTATTCCTATTCTAGGGTTCATAAATGTCTGCGTCTATATAATTTTATTGCTCCTCAGTATGAACGTTGTCAGATTGTCAATATTAGTTATACTATATCAATATTGGTGATACTATGAGATCAATTTTTCAAACAGGGAAACCATTTAGAGGGCCAGTCAAAATGAGCAAATCCAGCCACAATTTCTCTGTGTGGGGAGTACTGAAATTATGGAAATTGAAGCTAAGGCATGAGTAAACTTGGCTTCTATGGAGCTGAACAAATAATGAGCCCAGGTTAACACATGACGCTAAAACAAACCATTGTTTAGCTCCTGGTATTGCAGCAGTACCAAAACCAGGGGAGGAGTGAAGTGGCTGTGATTTCCTCCCAGCACTTGCTCACTTATGCTATTGTTACTTGCCAAGCAAGCCACAGATTCTCAGGCCTCCCTGGAAGTCCTTTTTGCTGATGTCAAATTATGGAGGCACTAATTCTGGCTAAGTGGCAGGAAACTCTACCTGGTGTTCAGATGAGATGCAAGCTTAAAAAGCTTTAGCCAGAAGTCCTTAGACCTCTATTAGATAAAATCACACGGGTGCACGCTATTTCAGCACCATCGTCAAAGACCTGAAGGCATACTTATATGCAACTCCTCGCGTGCATGAAAGAAACAAAACAGAAGCATTAGAGCATCTGACCAAAAAAACAAACAAAAAAACCAGAACCATCAGTTCACACCCTAACGCTGCTCTTCGATGCTTAAATTTGAGGCTGGCCTAACACCACAAAATTAACCGCAGGAAATTCCCTGCCAGTTTTCAACCCAAGATACAGTACTTCAGACTTTATGCCAGGGGACGATATTAAAGGAGAGAGATACCGACATCACTCTGCAGCATCAACATGCAAAAACACAAGACACCTCAGGTGGCAGGGTACCACCCACAGCCTCGGGGAAGGGGTCATAGAAGTGCCACCCCCCACCCCACTCAATTGAGCACCCAGAGCCTCCTCTGTGGGGAAGGACAGAACGCCGACGCCGTCCCCTCCGACCTGGGAGCCTCTGCCCTCAGGGGCGCTCATGTGGCCCGGCGGCGGAGGGCCGCATTCTGCACATGCCCAGAGGCTCCCCTCTTGTTGTTGTGCAACCGAAGGCGGGCTACTCGCTGCCACGCGAGGGCACCCATCCCTGACCCATCCCCGCGGCTGCCTACTTGGGGGGAGCTCTGCCTCCACCGCCCCTGCGCCTTCCACCCTCGCCGGAGGAGGAGCAGGTGGGTCGTGGGGGGGGTCCGGCCCCGCGGCTTCCCTTCCCCCCGCCCCCCCCCCGCAGGGCCGCACCGTTCGCGATGAGCTTGGCCGAGAGCTGCTTGACGAGCTCGGGGATCCTCTCCCACTGGCACTCGGAGCGGCACCTCTCGATCTCGGTCTCCAGCCGCGAACCCCCTTTCTTGGTGGCCATGGCGGCAGGGGGAGGCTGGGCGGCCCCCGGGCGCCGCGGGGGCCGGCCAAGGGTGGGGGCAGGCGGCGCGGCGGCGGCAGCAGCAGCAGCAGCGGGCGCCTTTTCGGCGGCGGAACGAGCCCGGCTGCGGCCCCGGAACGGGAACCGGAGGGGGAGCCGAGCGCCGCTCGCTGCAGCGCCACCTGCCGGGCGCTCGGAGGAACGAGGCGGGGGCGGCGCGGGCGGAGGAGGAGGAGGAGGAGGAAAAGGAGGAGGAGCGGCTCCTTGGGCGGGAAAACGGGACGGGCGGGAGAAGAGCTCAGTCGCCAGAGCGGCTCGCCGTGCTCGGCTCCTTCCTCCTTCAGGGCCGGGGGAGGGCAACTAATGTTGACCATCCATATTGAGAAGGAATAAAATTATATAGACGCAGACATTTATAAGCTCTAGAATAGGAATACATGCCTTGAAGAGTTGTAGGGGGAAAGCAATACCTACAAACAAACAACAACATAATAATAATAATAATAACTGGATGCCTCGGTTCAGTACATATCCTCCAGCATTTCTCAGATGAATGAATGAATGGTTTATTATTACTGCTAAACAGCCAGCATAGCATTTCTCAGATGAAAATAGGAACATCTTATTCTATTATTATTGTGAGTGCTTCTTTTCTTAAAAAAATGATTAGGGGTACTCTCATTTTCCTACTCATATTGAAATACTGCCCTTCAATGAGGCCAAACTTAGATTCACAAAATGTGAATCGTAGCAAAGAAAAAGCACTGATTAATAATAATACCCCACCCATCTGACTGGGTTGCCCCAGCCCCTCTGAGTGCCTTCCAACATATGTAAAAACATAATTAAACATTAAACAACTTCCCTACGCAGGGGTGTCTTCTAAAGGTTATATAGCTGCTTATCTCCTTGGTTCAGGGGGTTGCCTAACTCCATACCCTCCCAACATTTCTCCGATGAAAATAGGGACATCCTAAGGAAAAGCGGGACATTCCGGGATGAAATCAGAAACCGGGACGGCGTCTGTAAATCCGGGAACTGTCCCTGGAAAATAGGGGCACCTGGAGGGTTTGTAATGATCACGAGTCTTCCCTTCCTTCTCACGTTACTCTCATTTTCCCCCCAGAGGGGTAGCTGGGGGGAGTTGAGCCAGCTGGTTGCAGCATCTGAACAAGAGGTTCTCGCCCGCCTGATGCCTTCCAGATGCTTGTGGCCACGGCCCTCACCCTTATTGGCTGTTGCTGACACGAGTTGTCCTGCTTTGAAAGGCTTGCTGGTGAAGGCTGCAGTGCGGTAGCCACTGACCTGAGGTCACAGGGACTTACTTAGAAATCATAGAATTATAGAGTTGGAAGGGACCCCAAGGGTCATCTAATCCAACCCCCTGCAATGCAGAAATATCAGCTAAAGTATCCATGGCAGATGGTCATCCAGCCTCTGCTTAAAAACCTCAAAAGGAGAAGAGTCCACAACCTCCTGAGGGAGACTGTTTCCCTGTTGAACAGCTCTTACTGTCAGAAAGTTCTTCCTGATCTCCTTTCTTGCAACTTGAATCCATTGATTTGGGTCCTACTCTCCAGAGCAGGAGAAAAGAAGATTGCTCCATCTTCCATGTGGACGCCCTTGAGATATTGGAAGATGGTTATCATATCTCCTCTCAGTTTCGTCTTTTTCAGGCTAAACATACCCAGCTCCCTCAACCGTTCCTCATAAGGCTTGATTCCAGACCCTTGATCATCTTGGTTGCCCTCCTCGGTACATGTTTTAACTTGTCAACATCCTCCTTAAATTGTGGTGCCCAGAATTGGACACAGTATACCATATAGGGTAGATACACATGCTGCCTCCAGTGGTGTTGCATTAAGGAGAATTCTGGCCTTTACAAACCCAATTTTGAATTGGACTGGTATTACACATCCAATAAAAACAAAAACTTAAATGACAAACACTCTGAACTGGTGCTAGCCACAAAACCCCATGCAATGGAAGGGGACAGTTATCGTGTCAGGTCATAGTCATGCTGTGGCAGAAACAGAGTCCATAAGGTAAAGATTGTACTTCTGGCATAAAACTAATTTTGTTTGCTTGTTTATATATAAACACAATATCCAGGCAATGCCTTCATGGTGGTAAAAAATAGTAACAAAACATCCAAAATCTGCTGCCTGAGGCCTGCATGAGAGTGCCTGGCCACCAAGCTAGATGACCTTAAGAGAACAAATGCATGGAGGAGAGAGCTATCAGAGGCTATTAACCATCATGTCTATGCTCTGTCTCCACAGCTGGAGGCAGCAATGCTTCTGAATAGGAGTTGCTGGAAACCCCAGGAGAGGGAGTGCTCTGGTGCTTGAATCCTGCTTTTGGGTTTCCCACAGCCATCTGGTTGGCCACCAAAGGATATTGGACTAGATAGGCTATTGGCCTGATTTAGGAGGCTCTGCTTATGTTCTGTTTTGTTTTTAACCACAAGGGCATGTTCCCAAGCCCTGGGCAATGTGACCATGCAGGGGCAGGAGGTTACCCCGTCCCTTTAATGGTTATGTATATAAGGATTTCCAACAAATGCAGGATATTTTTTAATACAAAGAAAGCCCCTTTGTAGTCCACATTGAGCTACTTTGCCAGAAGGAAGTGGTTGAGAAATATATACCTGTCAGAGCTGCCCCTAGGTCCCAGCTCACAGAGGACCAACGCCCGATCGTTGTTATGTACAAAAGTCTTTATTGAAGTTCAACTTCCATTCCAAAGCCGCAGCGCGCAGCTCTACGTCTTAAACCCTAGACCGGCGAAGTCCCGTCTGAATCTCCTTCCCTCTGACACCAGTTTAAGATCCTAGCCCTGCTCCACCTTTTCCGTTGTTCTCTCCTCCTCTGGGTCCTCCTGCCCACTGGGGCTTTCCCCTTTCTGGACTCTTCCGACGCTGAGTCGCCTGACTCCTCCCCCTGTCTCCGGCGGGCTTTAGGACCTGGTTCCCAATCCTCATTCTCTGCTGTCCCGCGCTCCTGTACATTTGAACTTGCCTCTCACGCCAACCCAGTGACCTTCCTCCTGACCGTCACACTGCTTCTGTCACTGCTTCCCTCTTCCGGGATACTGCCCGGATCTGACCTCCCCTCCGTTGTCTGGCTCTCCGATGGAGGCGTGGCCAGCCCTGACTTATCTTCACTCCCTGGTGTGGAATCCTCTGCCCTCGATACCTGGGACTCTTCCCCCCCACTATGCTCTGGTGGGGAAGCTGGTCCTGATTTCCAACTGCTACTCTAGGAGTCCCTGCTGGCCCCTTGCTCCTGGAGTGTCCCCCTTGGGAATCCCCTTGCCCTGGCCACTGGCGCCCCCTTCTTTGAATCTTCCGATTCGCTGGAGAGGCTCATGGAATCTCTCGGGCCACTGTCATCTTCTCCTACGCTGCCCTCAGATTCTTCCCCTTCGCTCTCCATCTCCCCTCTTCCCTGTGCTTCTGCTCCTGAACCCCTGACATCCATCCCCCCCTCGAAGCCCCCCCTTCCCCCCTCCCCCTCTTTGGATGCGGGTTCCGGGTGCTCCAGTGTTGTGGGGGTGAGTGCGGGATACAGTTCTTCCCCTCTGGTGTGCAGCTGGCCGGCTGGTTCCGGCCAGTCCGGACTGGGCTCGTCGACGTCGATCTCCTCTGCTTCCATCTCTCTGCAGCTGTGCTCGAACCCAGGATCCTCCCCCAACACGTCCATGTCCATCTCCCCCCCGGTCGCCTGCCAAGGCCACTTCAGCAGTTCCCTGCTCCACCTCCGGTTGATCGTCCCACCAATAAGAGCGGTCTGTAACAGACCCCGAGGGTGATCCCTCCGGGGAGCGTGTGTCGGGTGCTGGTTCCTCATCTGATGAGAACCCCTGAAACGTGCTGGCTGAAAGTGTGGGTGTGAAAAGATATTCGTCGAAATAATCTGCCGGCATAGGTCTGTGTGGGAAGAGTGCATGGAACTCGTCTTTGAGGTAGTGCTCCTCCACGGCATAGTACGGTACCCACCTGTTGGCGCTGGCCGGGGTACCTTCCCTGACGAGGAGATATTCGACCCCCTCTTCCGCCCATCTCGAGTCTAAAATCTCTGTGACCTCGTTGAGTGGCTCTGCTCTCGGTGACCCCCCCTTCGTGGGCGCCTCGCTGAGCGGGCCTGGTGCTGTCCCTGGCACCTGAAACCTGTGGGGTGCCTTGTAGGGCGTGAGCACTGATCTATGAAAGACCGGATACATTCTGGAACCCTCTGGGAGTGTCAACCGGAAGGCTACTGGGTTGATCTGTGCCTCGACTTGGTAAGGGCCTAGCTGCTTGTGTCCGAGCTTCTTCTTAGCTAACGATCTGGCCGGCACTGCCTGGGCTGCTAACCAGACCCAGTCCCCCACCCGGATGTCCTCCCCAACTCTCCTGTGCCTGTCTGCCTGCATTTTGTAGGCGTGTTTTGCTAGCTCTAACTGCCGTCGGAGTTGCTCGTGGACCTCCTGTAACTCCGCTGCCAAGGCCTCTGCTCCCTGTGGCTCCCCCTCCCCCACTTTCTCCAATCCCGGGAAGGTTCTGGGATGCCGTCCATTGTTGGCGAAGAAAGGTGTCACCCCCGTGGACACGTGTTTCGTGTTGTTGTAGGCAAACTCGGCTAGAGGTAGGTAGTCCACCCAGGTCGAGGGCTGCTGATTTGCGTAGCATCTCAGGTACTGCTGCATGATGGCGTTGACCCTCTCCGCTTGTCCGTTGGTCTGCGGGTGTCTTGCCGACGCTAGGTTGACCTTGACGTTTAGGATGCCCATCAGCTTCTGCCAGAAGCTCGAGATGAACTGGCGCCCCCGGTCGGACAGGATAGACCACGGTAGTCCGTGCACCTTGAACACGTGGTCTATGAACAGCTTGGCGGTCTGCTCCGCTGTGGCCACCTTCGCGCAAGGAATGAAGTGGGCCATCTTGGTGAACAAGTCTACTACCACGAGCACTGCTGTTTTGCCCCTCGAGCTGGGCAGATCAGTGACAAAGTCCAGTGCCACCCTCTCCCACGGTTCGAGCGGGATCTGTAGCGGTTCCAACAGTCCCGCCGGTGGTCTGTGCACTGGCTTGGCCCTTTGGCAAGTGTCGCACCTAGTGACGTAATCCGCGACTTCTCCCCGCATCTTGGGCCACCAAAAGTCTCTGGCTACTAATTCCACCGTCTTGTCCGCGCCGAAATGTCCGGCGCTGGGTGCGTCGTGCAACTGTTGTAGTACTCTCGCGCGGAGGTCGTCTCCCGGTCGTAGATGGCCCCTTTGCGGAGGAGTAGGCCGTCGCATATCTGGAACTCGTCGTCCTTCGCCGTGCCGCTTCGCACTTCCTCCATCTTGGATCGTGCGAAGGAATCTGTTTGCAGCGCGCGACGTACCGCGAAAATGTGTTTGGCCGCCACCGGTGCCGCTTCCTCGAGATACTGCGGCTTCCTGGATAGCGCATCAGCCATGATGTTGTTGTCTCCCGGGATATACTCTATCCTGAAGTCGAAATCCGCAAAGAACTCCACCCAGCGGATGTGTCTCTGGTTCAGGAACCGCGCCATGCGCCAGTACTCCAGGTTCTTATGGTCCGTGCGAACCTGCACTGTGTGTTTGGCTCTGATGAGGAAGTGCCGCCACGCCTTGAAGGCTGCATGGATGGCTAGCAACTCCCTGTCCCAGATGGTGTAGTTCTGCTCCGACTTGCTGAGTTTCCTGGAGTAGAAAGCGCACGGCCTCCAGTCCCCTTACGGATCTTGCTGCAACAGGACCGCCCCCACGGCTCTGTCTGAGGCATCTGTTTCAACCCTCATGGGTTTGCTGGGGTTCACATGTAGCAGCTGTTCTTCGGACGCGAAGAGACGCTTGAGTTTTTGAAAGGACTGCTCCGCCTGCTCTGTCTAGATAAACTTCTTCTTCTTGGAGCTGAGGGTGTCCGTGATGGCCGCCATCTGCATAGCGAACCCCTTGATAAACTTGCGATAAAAGTTGGCAAAGCCGACAAACTTCTGGACCTCCTTCTGATTGCATGGGCTCTTCCAGTCCAACACTGAGCGGACCTTGGCGCTGTCCATGGCCAGTCCCTTGTCGGACAGTTTGCAGCCCAGGAAATCCACCTCCGTCATGTCGAACTGGCACTTCTCCAGCTTGGCGTAAAGCCTGTGCTCCCGCAGTCTCTGCAGAACCTCCTTGACGTCCCTCTCGTGAGCCTCCTGCGATTCCGAGAAGATCAGGATGTCGTCCAGGAAGCAGACGCACTTCTTGTAGAGGAGTCCCGCTAACACGTGATGCATGAAGGCTTGGAAGCAGTGGGAGCCATTTTGTAAACCAAATGGCATAACTCTATATTCGTAGGTGCCTAGGGGCATAAACATGGCCGTCTTCCACTCATCGCCCTCCCGCATGCGTATAAGATTGTACGCCCCTCGTAGATCCAGCTTGGTGAAGATGCGTCCCTTCCTCACCGTCGCGAGCAGGTCATCGATTTTGGGCATGGGGAATGCCGTGGGCTTTGTCCTCGATACCTGGGACTCTTCCCCCCCCCACTATGCTCTGGTGGGGAAGCTGGTCCTGATTTCCAACTGCTACTCTGGGAGTCCCTACTGGCCCCTTGCTCCTGGAGTGTCCACCTTGGGAATCCCCTTGCCCTGGCCACTGGCGCCCCCTTCTGTGAATCTTCCGATTCGCTGGAGAGGCTCATGGAATCTCTCGGGCCACTGTCATCTTCTCCTACGCTGCCCTCAGATTCTTCCCCTTCGCTCTCCATCTCCCCTCTTCCCTGTGCTTCTGCTCCTGAACCCCTGACAATACCTAATAAGTTCTTAGTAAGGACGTGGGTGGCGCTGTGGGTTAAACCACAGAGCCTAGGACTTGCTGATCAGAAGGTTGGCGGTTCGAATCCCCGTGATGGGGTGAGCTCCCGTTGCTCGGTCCCAGCTCCCTGCCAACCTAGCAGTTCGAAAGCACATCAAAAGTGCAAGTAGGTAAATAGGTACCGCTTTGGCGGGAAGGTAAACGGCATTTCCGTGCGCTGCTCTGGTTCACTAGAAGCGGCTTAGTCATGCTGGCCACATGACCCGGAAGCTGTATGCCGGCTCCCTTGGCCAATAAAGCGAGATGAGCGCCGCAACCCCAGAGTCAGTCACGACTGGACCTGATGGTCAGGGGTCCCTTTACCTTACCTAAGTTCTTAGTAAGTCTAGCGCAGGCATAGGCAAACTTGGCCCTCCAGATGTTTTGGGACTACAACTCCAATCATTCCTAACTAACAGGACCAGTGGTCAGGGATGATGGAAACTGTAGTCTCAAAACATCTGGAGGGCCGAGTTTGCCTATGCCTGGTCTAGCAGAAGTCTAGTTCAAAAGCAACGATCAGTAATAGGGTGGAGGGTTCTACCCATTCTCCGAAGAAAGGAAGCATTTAAGAGAGGCATCACTTTTCTGCAACACTACCCTACTTCCAGTTCACACTGAAATTGGGATCCAAAGCCGCAAAATCATGTGTGTACACATATCTCTCAAAGACTGCCCTGTGCATGCACAATTGCCTTGATGTTGTGTTCTGTCTGCTGTCTTCTCAGTAAGAACTTTGTTTTTCAGTTTTACAGCAGTTTGTTCCTCTAGTCCCTGCAAAAGGAAAATGAAAGAGCCACTCGTGATAAACAGAGAATATTACTGCAATGATCCCTCTGCTTGTTCTATGGATTTGGTTGTGTACAGACATCCAGAGTGGACAACCCGTGGCCCTTCAGATGGTTGTCTCCAGCTGCCTCAGGCAGCGTAGTTAATGGTGAGGGGTGAGGGGAGCTGAAGTCTAGTAATATATGGAGAGCCACAAGCTCCCCAGCCCTGGGGTATGTAGTACAGATGTGTAAAGCTGCTCAGATTGCATGTGTGTTGCACCAAAATCCCACTTCTGCATAGAATGCAAATGAATAAAAGTTCAAATCAGAAGTGTATCCATTCAAAACCTGAAGCCACTGAAAATAAGGAAGCCAGTGGCGTAGCGTGGGTTGTCAGCACCCGGGGCAAGGCAAGTAATTTGCGCCCCCTAACCCGGTAGGGGCAGAGAGCTGCGAGTGCGAGCGCGCCCCCCCAGATGTTGCGCCCGGTGCGGCCGGTCCCCCCTGCACCCCCCACGCTACGCCACTGAAGGAAGCATAGCTATATTAGCAGTAAGCACCCCATGTGCAACGGGTCGTGCTCTCTTGTGTTTAGGATTGCAGTCTTACCAACTAATGTTCCTTGCATTTTCTTGGGCTGCGGAAAATATTTGTCCTGTGGTGTGTGTGTGTGGGTGTGTTGCTACAGGATTTGGGGGGGGGGGGGTCATCTGGATGATATCTATGCTCAAACCAGTTCCCCTGTTAATGACTTTATGGTTAACTCTTTAAGATACTGATGAGGTCAGCTAAAGAGATGGGTTGCGATGTGATGGTGCTTTCTAGGAGCTGGTAGGCATTTCCCAACCCACCTCATCTGACTATATGCCACTGTCATCCTAGGAAAGAGAAGCTAGGGGGAAGGGCAAAACCTCTCTAGTGTGTGGGATCCAAAGCTATGTTTGTGGGCCTTCCCTGGAAACCTATTCAGGAGACAAGATCTGTTGGGATGCTGTGAATCCTCTCATTCTATGCTCAGTTAGTATATATGTGTAAATAAAAGCATTTATCTTAAAGAAACCATAGTCTCTATTGACCTGCCATCCTAGGAAACCAAACCCTAGGTTAGAGCTGGAACCACTGGAGACTGGGTTACTAAATTTACACAGATGATGAGGTAGGCTTAAGCCCATTAAGAGGGTAGTTTATGAACTTATGATAAATTGTGTGTGCTGTGCCCGTATTTTATACAGTTTGTATATGATGTTTGCTTGTTAATGTGTGGTGTGCTATGCCTAATAAAGGATTTTGAATTTGAATTTAAACTTATGAAATTGGTCATCCTCTATACATAGTGAGACAACAATCCTTCCGACTCTTGGGAGCGAGTGTACATTTGTAGTATTAAAATTTCCACGATTCTTTCCAGGGCTGGCCCACCCAAGAGTCAAGGTGAGGCGATTGCCTCAGGTGGCAGGATGCATAGGGGAAGCAGATCCCAATGTATGTATTCCCTCTCTGTTCCTGATTAGATATTCACTCACCCCTTCTTCCCTGGTGGGGAAAGAAGGTACCATTTTGCGGTTCATCTCAGGTGCCAAAAGGTCTTGGGCTGGCCCTGACCTTTCCCTATTTATATATTCCTCAGGTCACAGAAGACATTGTGCATGTACGAGGGTGTGTGTGTATGGCTCAAACACTCTGTGTAGAGGATCTTCCTTGTTATGCCTGTGAACTTGGCCCCAAAGTATCTTGCTGAATATTTACAGAGGTATGTGCAGCCCCAAGATAACCTGTAAAAATTGGATATTACCTGTGCTACGACTGAAGATAATATTTTTTAGCCAGTACGTTAAATAGAGCAAGCACTCTGAAACACTTTTACTGTCGTTCTCTTCGCAGAAGATGTACAGCAAGCTGCTATCTAAAGCAAACATTTGTAACTGGCTGCTTACCAAGGTGGAGTTATAGCCTTTCTGAGCACTAGGTCAGTTCAAAACAAAACACATTCCAGATTGTTAGTGGGAAAGAAATTAAATCTTTAAAGAAGAGGTAATACGTATAATATTGGGGGGGGGGGGACACAAAAAGATGCTTCAGGTCCAAAAGCTTTCCCCAAAAGAAAGATTTTGAGACTTAAGAAAACAGAATACAATGCAGTACATGGATAAGAAACGAGAAGCACCATTATGTTGCTGTATGAGGAGCATAATTCTGATTTCAACAAAACTGTAATAAAAATACAAGAGATTGAGCTTGGGGGGAGGGGGAAGTGCAGGTGAGAAGTAGCCTTTACTTGGTTAAGACTGGACTTAAACAACAACAAAAATCACCCATAAGAGATTTAAAGGAATTTTTAAACAAAATTACTAATTGCATGGTGTAGAGCAGTATTCTTCACTTTTCAGGCCCAGGACGCACTTTTCACCTCTAAATTTGGGGACCCATTTCTTAATCCTTTTCCATATGTGTACATGGTGGTAGTGCTCCTGTTGCTACCCACCTTGGATCAGCCTGTGACTCACTAGTGCATGGGTAGGCAAACTAAGGCCTGGGGGCCGGATCCGGCCCAATCATCTTCTAAATCCGGTCTGGGAATCAGAGTGTTTTTACATGAGCAGAATGTGTGCTATTATTTAAAATGCATCTCTGGGTTATTTCTGGGGCCTGCCTGGTGTTTTTACATGAGTAGAATGTGTGCTTTTATTTAAAATGCATTTGTGGGGCATAGGAATTCATTCACCCCCCCAAAAAAAATATAGTCCAGCCCCCCACAAGGTCTGAGGGACAGTGGACCGGCCCCCTGCTGAAAAGTTTGCTGACCCCTGTACTAGTGGGTCCTAACCCAAAAGCCGAAAGCCAATGGTATGGAGCTTGTTTTCATCTTCTTCAGCTGCAGTCATAAATAAGAAGCAAAAAAAGTCTCCTGGCACCTAAAGACCAACAGAAGTTACCCCTAATGAAATAGATCCTCAAACGCCTTTGAATGCCAACCCCTTTGCCAATACATAGCAAACAAACATCAAAAACTGCAGCACAGGGAAAAGAAGCTGTGGCAGGGAGTGGAAGAGTTAAAAACTCCTTTCCTGCATGACATCACCCTTCTTGTTATACTCTAGTTCTTCAGCCAAGACACAAATTTCTAGACTTAAGTCTCCACCCACTATCAATGTATCGCCAAGGAACGGTATGAGGGGCAGACCACAATGTTGGTTTCACTCAGTGGTATATCGCTGAAGAAACCGCTTTGCTCCTGAGTCCCTCTGCTAGCAGCACAACTTCATCCAGAGGGACTCAGAAATGCAGCACCAGCGATATACCGTTGAGTGAAACAGACATGGCGGTCTGCCCTCCTATGGCGCAGAGGGAGAATCAAGCTCCAATAGTAGAGGAGTGGATACACCTTTTTCTTCCCTCTGCATCTTTAAATTGCTCAGTTGAGGACCACCCAGTTGCCGCTCCCTTCAGCCAAGCATTTAGCCCAGTCTGGCACTGGCTTGCCCAAGCCGGCAGCGGGGTGGGGACTCCGCAAAACTTCCCCCACCATGTGAGTGACCACGGTGCCTCAGGAGCATTGGATCAGCTGCGGTAGGGGGAGGCTTCTTCTACGGCACAGCTGAGCAAAACCTGATGCTGCAGAGGTCTTGGGGCTAGCCCAGCTGGGGTTGGGGGAGCCCTCCTGCCCTCCAGCTGAGCAGCAGCCTGGGCCAGCTGCCTTGGCCCTAGCCTGCAAGGCACTGGGGTGAAAGGGCCCTAGCTCCAGCAGTGATGAAAATCTAACATTTTCCACCCCCAACATCTGGTTCTTAGTTTTAGAAGTGTAAAAAACACTAGTATTTCAGCAAAGTGTACACTACAAAGAATACATTGTTGATAAATAAACAAATAAACTGATGACACATGTAGTACTTTGTACACAGACAAGTTTATTTTTTGAGGGTAGAACAAATATATTTGAACATATGCACAGTTATGAAATTGTAATAAGCCCTTACTGCTTTTAAAATTTAAATCCACACATAAAACATTTCAGCAAACTTCAAGACTTTTTTTTTTGACAAATGCAAGTTTCAACTTTGTTGCTTTTTGAAGTTGATACAACTCATTCAAGACTTGCCAAATAAAGGGAGACCAAATTAAAGACATGTAAAAAGCATGCATCTTTGTTAACATTTACACAAATACTTGTCAACACTGACAATTAAAAGTAAATAATATAAAATCCCTTAATTTGTGTACAGTGTTTAGAAACTGGTGAATGGCAGTATCGACTGTAACAGTAATAAAGCATCCAAGATAGATTAACACAGCTTAATGTGTGATATATATGTAACCCTGGGGATTGGGATCCTGGAGGAGGAAAAACACATAAATTTTTCTTTCATCAAAATAATTCTAAAGGAGCCTATGTTCCACTGTACACAATAAGTTAGCAAGTTCTAGCCCAGCTAGAATGAAACAATCCCAACATTTTAAAACTACTGTTAATTGTTTGCATATAAACCATATAAATATTACACTTTGGGAAGATGTCTGAATAAAAGCCTTTATTGTATATATTATATTTGCATGAAAAAAAGAAAAAACCTATTATATATCTAATAAAAACCTGTAAATTAATAATTAAAATTAAAATTCTATCATGGTACAAAGTTTGCATATTTAAAAAAAGATATTCTATGGATAGATATGTTTCTATCATAGTTCCCAAAATGTTATATATTAACAACTTCACAAATAGAAAGAGATAACGTACGAAGGAAATATACATTTAAAATATCAGCAGAGTGTTAAAGTTTACAAAACAAGCAGGTTCTTTGTGAAAACCACAAAGATCTTGCTTATTTGATCTACAGTTAAATGTTTAAAAATAGTTATCTCCTTAAGCAAAGCAAAACCTTGTGCTTCACAATGCAATCCTCTGTCAACAGCTTCCAGCTTACTCAGTACTTCAGATGCACCTTGTTCTATTTTCTTCCCTTTTCCAATATATAGTCACATCCATCAGTTGTACCCACAGTAGCCCCAGCATATGAGAAATTAGTCTCAAGTTTAACACACACCATTAAACACACTTACAGTGCAACCCTAGCCATGCCTACTCAGAAGTAAATCCTACTGAACTCAATGGGGCTTTCTAGTAGGTAATTTAGATTAGGATTGCAGACTTCTATAATAGTACTTATATGCTGCTTTTCAGGGCAAAGGCCTCCCAAGGCAGCTTACAAAATATAATTAAGACCGTAAAACAAATGTTCAAGATACAAATAAAGCAATCCAATTACAAAAGCTAAAAACAGCAGTGGTTTAAAGCAGTCAGATGCCCTACTCAGACTCACATAGAAGACTAGTGGAATGCACTTGCTGAATTACCAGAACTCCCATACGCCCCTTTCCTGATGCGACAGAGCATTCATAAAGTTACATGAGCACAGCTGATCATTTTGAAAGGCCAACAGTAAAGGGAAAAATTATTCTTATACCCTGATCCTAGAAACTATCCAACCATGATGATCAAATAGGTCTTCATGTCAAAGCTGCTTTTGTACTCAAAATGAGCAGAGTTGGTTATGGGGAGGAAGCAGCCTGACAATCCCTTTTCCATGTTTCCACAGCATTTTATCGAATTAGGATAAATGGATTTCTTCCTAAATTTAAGGCAGGCATATATAGATGTCTATGCATGCTAGTCATCTGCCAAGCAGGCGAATCATGGGTCTACCAACTCAGTCCAGGTTCCCATTTCCTCCAGGTTATTGGTGCTAGAGGTGTCCATGTTTTTTTTTAGTTGCTTCACCTTGGCTTCAGACCTTTACAGTCAAGGATTAATTCAGGTGCCTCTTATCAAGCTAATCTGCTACATAAGGAGTACAATCCTGTCACTGGATCAGGGTGTGGGGAGGACCCACAGTGATTTCTATGTTACACGTGTACTTTGACTCTACATATGTTTTAATAGGAGATAAGAACATCGTTCATTTACAGAAAAACCCTACTGTTTATCCTACACTGCTTCATTATATTTACCACAATACACTAGGAAATGTGTTGTGGGTTTCAACTGTACATTATACTTAAATAAAAGGTAAAGGTACCCCTGCCCGTACGGGCCAGTCTTGACAGACTCTGGGGTTGTGCGCCCATCTCACTTAAGAGGCCAGGGGCCAGCGCTGTCCGGAGACACTTCCGGGTCACATGGCCAGTGTGACATCGCTGCTCTGGCGAGCCAGAGCCGCACACGGAAACGCCGTTTACCTTCCCGCTGGTAAGCGGTCCCTATTTATCTACTTGCACCCGGAGGTGCTTTCGAACTGCTAGGTTGGCAGGTGCTGGGACCGAGCAGCGGGAGCGCACCCCGCCGCAGGGATTCGAACCGCCGACCTTTCGATCGGCAAGTCCTAGGCGCTGAGGCTTTAACCCACAGCGCCACCTGCGTCAATACAGATACAATAAATAATACACTATCTCCTAGAACAACACAAATAGCATTTGTTAATAAAGGATATTTGGTGAACTCTGACTAATGTTGTGGTAACTATTAGGGAGTTATATCCAAGTGATTTCAGAAAGAAAGGAGTAACAACGCAAAGGAAAGGAAATAAAATTGTTAAGAAACCCATTCATTTTAGAATAAAGAGGGGGGGAATTATATTCAAGAGTACACACCAAAATTGTGCCTCATGTTACAAATGTAAAAATAAGTTATTTAGAAGTGTCATTATTCTTGAGTGTAACCTTTAAAAATGAAATGTCATAATTTAAGAGACAAGCTCTCTCTCTTATAGTATTAGTTTTCCTTTCAATTCTTATTTTTCTGATTTACCAAATCTATAAAATCTTTAAAATCTATAAAACCATTATGGAACACTATTTACCCTGATCTGCTACACAAGCCAAGTAGGTAAACTGTAGCACATACTCTGAAGAACGTACCAGTACAAAACTCTGGAGTTGCTAGGAGCATAAGACAAGCCAATGGTCCAAAGACGTGCCTTTTGGATTAGGTCAATGGCCCATCTAGTCCAAAGTCCTGTTCCTAGTGGCCAACCAAATGCCTCTGGGAAGCCTGCAAGCTGGACACAAGCACAACAGCACTCTGCCCACCTTCAGTTCCCAGCAACTGGCATTCATATTGCCTCTGACAGTGGAGGCAGCATGGCTAGTAGCCACTGATACAGCATTGTATTCCATGGATTTGTCTAACCTGCTCTTAAAGCCATCCAAATTAATTACAGTCAAAATGATGTTTGTGATAGTATCTCAGGAACATACTTATCTCTTACGCTGGTTGTTGGTTAGGGGATATCACTCCCCCCCCCCCAGTAGTTAGTATTTCCATTGTCACTGCAAGTGTTTTGAGGAAGGGGATTGTACAAGCATCATAAGCATCTAAAGGTGTGCTTATAACATCACTGGAAATGTGAAAAATCAGTCTCCCAATTATTCTGGGAGAACTTGTACTGATTTTTTTTTTTTTTTAATGTGCTGGATATATCCCCTTCCATTGTGCAAAGCAAACTTTCTTCCACCACAAAAATAAATATGCTGCAAGCAGTTGCAGCTCTCTCGAGACATGGCTTTTTCATCCTTCCCATTCATTCTACCACTTTAAAATGGCTGAGGCTTCCCTCAAGAGATTTCTAAGTGCTCCACCCTGTTTACGCCACCACCCTCACTGTTCCGAAGAGTCTCCCAATCCCATGGAGAAGGTTTGGCCAAACATGCAGTGTCACCCATAGAGGGATGCAGGACAGATGACACGGAATGTGCTATTGGGCTAGTCTGAAGAGGAGTGGCAGTTGTAAGAAGAATTTATATAAATATAAAATATAAAACTGGAGAGACCAATCGATCAAAAATATTTCTTGGCTTTAAAAACAAAAGCACTTTTAAAGCACTAATTATTCCTAAACTTCTAGAAATATCCCAATGAACATTTAACGTACTTTTTATCCATCTATACATCTTTCAGTTCATGCCTTTTGCATAAGCCTAAAACAGCATATAAGATCTGGCTATGCTGTTTCTAAATATTTGTCATAATTAAGAACTTTATTTAGAAATGTTAGGGACTAATTAGTGCATATCTTTAACATCTAGCAAACAATATGCTTACATTTATTATATTTTGACAATAGAAAAGGACAGAAAATTCACAGCAAGTTGAACAAACATGCTTAAAATGGAGCTAACTGGATTACAAATAAGGGTGTCGGAATTTTATTATGTCACCTAACACATCAACCTTTTGTGGCAAACTCTTCTATATTAGTGCCACAATTGACTAGAAAGGGGGTGTTTCCAACTCAGTTTAAATAATCTCTAGTAGCAGGACTGGAAAAGAGCCTTGCCTTAGATCCTGGAGATCTACTACTGCCATTCAGACTGCACTGGGCTGGATGGACTAAGTCAATAAAAAAGGAGATGGAAGTAAATAAAGCCTATTGTTTTGATTTTAGTTCAACTGAATTAAACATTCAATTGACTATGCAGGATTATGGATAACACAATCCTATGTATATTTACTCAGCAATGAATCCCACAGAGTTCAAGGGAGCTTACTCCCAGTTAACCATGTAAAGGATTTTAGCATAAAAACATTAACTAGTGAAGGACACAAAACCAATTAAGGGGAACAAGCTTTGCACACAGATAACTATCATAACAATTCTGTTTCATGCCACAAATCAACATTATCTTCTCTTTTGTAGCAATATAAGCCTTAAGATAAACACAACAGAAAATTATATATTTAGCCATGCCAGTATCTGTGTGTTTACATTGCTTACTCTAGTAGAAAAGAAACCCTGATTAATTATATAAAATTTGGGGTTTACATTTTATCCTTGTTTGGTTTATCAGGTAGGATCCAGATTTGCCCAGAACAGAATTCTCCCAAAGGCAGATGGAAAATTTCATTTATTTCCCCTTTTCCTTGCAACGCCCCCGCCCTGCCTGGTTCCTCAAAATCACATCTTCGCCTGCTCCAACCCTGCGACTGGATCGATTCTGTGCTTCCGGTATGATGGCGACCAGCACTCTACTAACGTGAGCTCGTTGATTTTATCTTTTTATTCTTTCTTACTCCTTTTAAAGACTATTTTAATGAACATTGAGCTTAGATAAATCTAAGCATTCCACCGCATTCTATCTCACTTTCTGTACTCCTGACTCTTCTTGGAAGTTTAAAGCTGAATTGACTATCTTATCACATTGCGAAGAGTTTACAGGAAGACTCATGGGCTGTTTCCACCACAAGTTTGGAGGCACAGACGGAGCATAATTTAGTGTTATGCCAGTAACCCTTGGCACATTACTCCCCCTTGAATAGGATACTTTCAAGGAAAATACTCCCTCGACTCTTTGAAATACCTAGGGAAGATAGAAGAGTGAGGTAAAGAGAGAGATGACTCAGCAATTCGACAGCCCCGCTGATGCAAGGGGGGTTGGAAAACGCTGCAGAGAATCCGAGGACTTAGAGGAAATGGCATGTTTGCCCCTCAGTAAGCAAACTAAAATCAGCGAATTCTTTTATAGAAAAACAAAGGATACTTTTAATATACCGACTTCGAATAGCTTCTCTCCACTAGCAGAGATAACTGATAAGGGAACTTCACCGAAGGAACTATCTGCTAAACAACCCACTAACCCCTCAAGCAACACCATCACGAGACCAAAGGGTCCTAAAAAGGTTCCAACTATGCCCACTCAGGCGGAAGACTGCATCAGAGAACAAGAAAACCATCTCTCTGAATTACTATTTGAACACTCTACCACGTTAGACCTAGTGGCTAAAACCGTGGACTATATCTTTAAATACATAAGAGACATCAAAGGCTCCTTAGAGAAGATTGTATCGTTTGTATCCCCAAAAGCTAATGTTAGACCCGTAGATGCCTCACCGGAGGATAGGGCCGAACCAACACCCAGAGCACCTGCCCTACTGCGCTCAACTTCGCAGACTGGCTGCAAATTTGAAAATGAACAAACTATGGAAAAACTACACTCCATATCTTCCTATAATCTTTCACTGCAAGCCACTAGACTTTGTCTAATTATCCTCCCCTTCAAAGGTCAGGTTGTTAACTGGTCGTCCATACATGTCGCAAGAAGGCACCTAGCTGAACATTTGGGCTCCCTGCTTCCTCCATGTAATAGTATATATGGATTGTTTTTATGTATACCTGATACAAATCTTTTATCTGTAAATATTATAACATTTTTTCTTGAAATGAAAACAAAGAAAAACAAAGGTTTCTAGCTTTACTGGAGGAGTTTACTAAAATAATATTGCACCAACCTTACTGGTGTCCTGGAGAATCAATTAAGAAATTAGTCAGAGAAGGGAGTCATCCACAGCCCTGTCCCCAGTTCTATTGCACTGCGGACAGGAAACAATATCCATTTGCCTGAAACACTGAACACTAAACAGGATCAAGCCATAAGAAATTATTTGCTTCACGCTTTTACTATTTTTTTCCTATCAACTTGAAGTAATAACATTTTATTAAACTAATTAATTGTCCGATGCAAGTAACAATACCATAAAAGCATTTATGGCAACACAACTGCATCTGTACCACTTAATCTCTAATCACTATTATTATACTACTTTCTCTACTTAGCATATTATACCTATTTCAAAATGTAACCAATAAAATTATATACTGTACACATTCAAAATTTTGAAAACATACCTATTTGAATAAAAACATAATCAAAGTTGTGCTCTGCACCCACTTATGCTTTTATCAGATAAAATCCGCTCCCAAGAGTACAAAAATGTTCACGATCTTTCTTGATAGCTGCCTGTGCAAGAGAACAATGGAAATACAAACTCCCCTTTTTCCTGAGAAATTAAATCATTATTTCACTCTGCACATTTTATGAAGTCCTACCAAATATCAATGAAACTATTCTAATATAAAACACCATTTATTTGGATTTCTCCAAAATAAATATATATATAGTTTATTTTAAACTATATATAAATTTAAACTAGGGCTCATCGCATTGCAATTTAATCTGCTGAACCACTAGAATTTTATTTTAAAAGTACACATTTTAATCAATCTTAAAAGTGAAATGGAAAATCAAAAGAAGTATAGCAAAACATTTCTGTTTAATTTACTGAACACTAAAACAGCTTTCATCTATTAATTGGTGCTTTTTGCATAATCATGACGCATTGATTTATTACAAAGAAAATGTTCCATTGTATAGGTCAATACAATGGGGGGTGTGGGGAGGGAAGGTCATATTCTCAAAGAAAGATTCAGCAAGTGAATCCAAACTAAATGCTGGCATAGTACTGAACAGCTTAACTTAAACTACTACTTTAAGTTATTTGTGCTATCATCACATAAAACTTTAAAATATAAAGATCTGGATAATGTAAACAATAGTTTTCATATTTTCCATCAGCTTAGAAACTCTGTGGCAATTTATCTCAAAGGATTCAATTAAGAGCACAATCCTATGCATATTTACTCAGAATTAGGTCCCACTGAATTCAGTGGGGCTTACTTCCAAATAAGTATGCAAAAGACTACAGCCTAAGTAATTCATATAAATAAACTGTGAGAACTTATCAGACTCAAAGATGTGCCACTTCTTTAGCACCAGGGCCATACTGGAAACTTCCAGCTTATCTGCCTTAAAAATGAAAAAAGAAAAAAAGAAAAGCAGTACAAGCTTCTGCCCCGTCCATGTTTGAATATATAGACTGCAGGCATAATTTAAGTTCCTAAACACAGTGTGGAAGCCAAGGCACATCTGGTGAACAAGCTGTGTTAATTCTGTGCTGTATGGATCTTGGAATTAACAACTCCAAATGTGAACAAACTCAGATTAGGATGTCAAATGATTAAGTCACTTAAGCCACCTCAAGGGACAAAATAATTATGGTTGCAATTATATGATCTTTGCTAGTCAGTTAAGCTTCATTGAACTCAGCAGCTTGTGCTTTTAAGTAAGTATGCATTAACAAACATGCAAAAGATCACATTGCTCATCTGTTGCTAGATTACAAGCCTTCTAGTTTCTATCACTAGATCTGCAAGGCTACTTTTACAACAAGAGCTAGAATCTTAACTTTTCTATAAATGACAACTTGATTGCAAGAATGCTGACAAGAATCTAGAAAGCCACACAAAAAATACCTCTTGGGCCATTTATCTCATTCCTGATGCAAGTGCTACCAATTACACTACAGCAACACAGAAAAATATACTCTTTTCAAGACAGTTTTCCACCAGTTTCCATAGGTAAGCCTGCATTAGGTTTCTCAAAACACTGATAATAGATGCAGCTTTGTAAACAAGCCATAAATTTTTTGCATAGGATTTGGATCTAGTTTATTTTACAATGCAGCAAGGTGTTTTTACAAATGACCAGATGTTCTCTGATCATGCAAATAAACTGCCCCAAAGAATTCACAATGGGACTACTCAATAACTTTTTGCAAGACTGGAGCACAGGTGCTGTAGAAGTCCTCTGCATATGTTAAGAAATTATGCTTCACAATTAAAAATGTTACCATTTTAAATGCATCAGTAAGTCACATTTATGATTCCAAATATATTACAGCTACGGTAGGAAATCTTACCGTATTACAAACACAGTGTACAAATGTGAAGCACAGTGTTTGATAGAATATCCCTTTAGTTTTCCCAGTGCTTATATGGTTTAAAGTCAAAACATGCCCCAACATGAGAGGAGGCAAAATCTGAAGAGTATTGCGTATAGGTATGGAAATCATGGCAAGAAAACAAAAGTTTAATATTGCAAAGCAGAATGATAAGTTCATAATTCTCACTGAAGTTACTAGAGCATCTCCAAGTTACACAGCATCTCCAAAAGGCATTTTTCACTTTGTTCAGCTACTCACCAAATGCAATTATAGGTGTACCAAATCATGTGTAAGCATTACGTATCATTAAAACCTCTAATATTATGCTACAACTAGATAGCACACTGTCAAATATATCACAGCATGCTTAATTTTTGGACCCACACATAATAGCAGGAATATAGAATTTGCAATTAAGAGAAAATCATTTTTATATTTAGCAACATATCTTGACATGTTTTTAGCACTGAATGCTAAGAAAACAGTAAGTTCCTTTTGTAAGTACTGTATTAGAAGCTATTAAAAAACCCCAAAAGTCATTCAAAATAGAAAATAGGAAATGGCGAAAATCTACAGAAGAAGTAATCACAAAGTTCTGCATACTGGTTGCCAAGCCCTGAACAGCAAAAATGTTGCCTTTGTATTGTGCAAGGATTTGTGCATCCATTTCAAATGCTGAAAATTATCTTTGGATGTGACTTGATTTTCCTCATGCAGGAAACCTGCATAAGGACAAAAGCTGCTGCATATGTGGAAGCCACCATTTTTGATCCTGGCCATTATGTTTCAAGACTCTTAAAATCATACTGCCATCTTTCTAATATACAGAAATTTCCAAGGAAAACCAGCCTTAATTAAGATGTCTGCATGAATCCTGGACAGTCACTGCTAGTAAATGGAGTTTTGAGAGCTTATGAAACTATAGTTCCTTAACTAGCAATGAGAAAGCCCATTTTGCATGTCAAAGAACTACAAGGGCCAGATTCAACTAACCCAGTGTGCTTGTGGAAGCCAGTTCTGGGACTCCCAGTAGCACAATTGGGCTTCCCCCCTTCTCCTCCCCCCATGTGCCCTGCCCGCTCCTCCCACAAATGTGGAGAGTTGGGAGAACCCCCAGAACAGCACACGGTTGGGGGGGGAAAGGGGAGATGGTTCTGTATGGCAAGCAAAAATTCTTGTGCTGGTGGGAAATGTTTTACTAACATGATGTTGAATTCCACTCCAAGCTTTGTTCATTAATAGCTTCAACAACTTCAATGCTGGTTATAACCACAGCAGTATTTTAACATGTCCTATTTCAGACTAGGACTGAAACAAAAGATTAGAAAATAAAATGTGTGCCTTTAAGTTATGGGCAGAATCCAACAAGTGATCTTGTGCTTATGGAAGGATTTTTGATCCAGCAGAGGCATTTGCTAACAGAAGAGATGGTGTTTCCTGCTTGGCAGGGGGTTGGACTCGATGGCCCTTGTGGTCTCTTCCAACTCTATGATTCTATGAATTCTTAGTGAGTTCCCCATCTCAGTCTCCAGTGCCCATCCCAAGAATCTGCACCAGAGAGTTGGGGGACACTCCAGAATAGAGTTAATGAATGCCTCCCCTATTTTAGTGGACACCTCCACTGGATCAGAAGTCCTTCCATCAGTAAAAGGATATCAGTTGGATTTTCCATACAAATATAAACACTCTTTTTAAAGGAATGCATATGCCAGCAAATTCTTCATCAGAGCAAATCTCTGTTTTTCAGTCAGAGAATTGGAAGATGCTCTCTGGATTATTGCTGTCTGCAGGAATTGCTGGCTGCAGGGTCTTTGTAGGAGTAGTTTTACCATGCGAATGAGAAGAAGAAGAATGAGAACTTTCACTGGAACTGCTTCGAGTCTCGGTACTTGTACTTGTTTTTTTCATCTTCCTTCTTTTTGCAAGAGGTGCCTTGTCAACATTCTGTAGGCAAAATCCTTCCCTCTTATATTTGTTAAAGGCCTATTTTAAAAGATAAATGCATTTGTGTATATTCAAACTGAAACCAGTTTTTATAGTTGCTTAAATATGAAAGTATTAAGAATATTTCCCCTAAAGAATTGCATTACGGACTTCAAAATATTTTTAGCAAGAAGACTTGATTAAATATCCAACAATTAATATACCATTTAATATTGTTGTAGGCTACAATCCTAGCTTCTAATGTAAATTTACCTATTGTTCCTGGCAGTTTCACAAATGGTAGGTATCCTAAAAGCAGAGAGGTAGGCTTCCATACTACAAGCAACAAGCCTAATTCATTCCACCATTTCTTCCGGAAATACTTATTAGTGTCAGGGGCTGTGCCAAGAGGTCCTAGGCAAACTACATTCTGATGGACTCACACCTTTATGTGTCAGACCTAGACCCAGTGCAAATGCAGCATTGAAGGTTGGGGCTGAGTAAGCATCAGTGATGCTGGAACCTCAGCAGCTATCAAACACAATGTGGTGACACTAAGGCCTTCTGACACCCATTTGAGGGGCTTAGTCCATATCTTGGCTAAATATGAGGCTTGGAGTCAGTTGTAGATTTGGTGACAGAAATGGATGCTGGGGCATAAGAGTTGACAATTTATTAGCTTTGTGGGAATTGCACAGGGTTTGGGGAAAGATTGCCATCTTTCTCAAAAAATAGTAAGGAATGGAAGAGAATTTGGTTTAAGTTTTAAAAATTAGTTTAAGAAGTACTTTTGAGGAAAAGAACTATAGAAGGTTGGATTTAGAGAGTGCTCTTTTCAGTGTACCTTGATCCTTCGTTAATGCAGATTCTGAATCTCAAAAAATGGGTGTCATAATGTTTGTATTATTATTATAATCTTTATAATACTTGTATATTCTATTCTCTTAGCATCTCAGGGCAGCTGTCTACCAGCTCCATCTCGGATGCTGACTGAGACCCTACCTGCCCGCAGACTGTCTCACCAGAGTAGTACATGCTCTGGTTATCTCGTGCTTGCATTACTGCAATGCACTCTATGTGGGGCTACCTTTGAAGATGACTTGGAAACTACAACTAATGCAAAATGTGGCAGCTAGACTGATGACTGAGAGTGGCCGCCGAGACCATATAACACCAGTCCTAAAGGATCTTCACAGGCTGCCAGTATGTTTCCAAGCACAATTCAAAGTGTTGATACTGACTTTTAAAGCCCTAAATGGCCTTGGCCTGGTATAGCTGAAGGAGTGTCTCCACCTCCATCATTCAGCATGGACACTGAGGTCCTCTTCCGAGAGTCTTCTGGTGATTCCCTCACTGTGAGAAGTAAAGTTACAGGGAACCAGGCAGAGGGCCTTCTCAGCAGTGGCGCCCTCCCTATGGAATACCCTCCCATCAAATGTCAGGGAGATAAAGAATTACACAACTTTTAGAAAACATCTTAAGGCAGCCTTGTTCAGGGAAGTCTTTATGTCTGATATTTTATTATTTTTAATATTTTTGCTGGAAGCTACCTAGAGTGGCTGGGGAAACACAGCCAGATGGGCGGGGTATAAACAACAAAATTTATTTAATTTTTATTTACATTTAGTTTGATATATAAATGCAGCCCTGGCTTTAGCCAGAAGAACAAGTGAGCAGGAAGGATTTTGTAAGCGGAGATCATTACCTTCGGGGCAGACAACTATTGGCAGAACCAGAAACAGGACCTGATGTCTCAAAGGTTTTTTCAACAGTAGTTTGAGTGTTAACTCTTCCAATTTACCCCTCCCCCCCCCCCACTATTCTCCCAATTTTACATCATGATCCACATGTTCAAGAACCCCACTGGGACTAACAGAGAAAGCAGGGGTCAAGGTGAAGAATCCTCAGTTTGAGATAAAGCTGTAGACATTTCTGAATGTATATGGAACTAAAGTGCATCCCACTTTAAATGATAGGCTGACAAAAGAAGCACATGGTTTAATGTTTAGAAAGTAAGACTATATGAGCTTACATTAAAGGTTGCTTTGACATAAGAGTGTCCAGCAGCTCCTGAAGATCCTAAATTGTCTGGAGTCATTAACGGGTTGGATGACAGTTGGCTACCATCTTGAAGCCATTCATTGTATCTCAAACTGGTCATTTTAATTCTCTTATTTGGATCCACTGTAAGAAGTCCTAATAGGAATTTATTAGACATTCTTAAATCAATGAACCACAGTTTATAAATGAATATTAAATAAGGAATGCCAAACCCATAAACAAAAATGAACTGCTTCAACAATCCAGCTTATAACTTTCAATTTAGATTTTAGAATCATACAAATCAATCTTGAATATACTCAGAGCATCATTATTAAATAAATAGTTTATAACAGTATTTATTGAGTATTTGTAGAAGTTGCATGGAATCATTTCATAACATCTAGGAAATAAGATTAAATTATCACGACAGCAGCTATCCTGAAGTGTATGAACTCCAAACTTTATTTAACGGGGTGTATAAAAGTAAATGATTAAAACGTATCAGATTTTTAGTTTAAAAAACCTGCAAATACCATGTTTCCCTTACATATAACTTGTTAATATTAAACAAGGATATAAGCATGTTAGCTCAAGTCAATATCTAACCTAAATCAATCCCCCTCCCAGAAACAATGAGTTCAAGAAACCTATGTAACAAATAACAAATTTGATCATTTCTCAGATATGAATGTTTATACTCTAGCTACTAACTCTAGGCATTTTATTTTCACCTGATGAAAACAAACTGCTCTAGTCTTCCCAGTAACTATCAAACCTTGCTTCAATCAGTCAGCTACATCTGCTGAAATTCCTTCACCCACAGCATGTATCCTTAACCTTTTCAGATATGGGACCCACTTATAACCCATTCGGGTACCCATTTATTATTATTTTACCATACATTTGCATGGTGGTAATGCTCCTGTTACAACTCACAGTGGATCAGGCTGCAAACCACTATTGCAGCCTTTCTCAACCTGTGGGTCCCCAGATGTTGTTGAACTACAACTCCCATCACCCCTAGCTAGGAAGGCCAGAGCTGAGGGATGATGGGAGTTGTAGTCGAACAACATCTGGGGACCCACAGGTTGAGAACCGCTGCACTATTGGATCCTGACCCACCAGCTGAGGACCAGTGTTCTACAGAACTACACAATTGCCCTCTTTTTCACCTGGCCGATCTACCTATTAATCATAAACATTTCAATTTTACTTGCTACTTGGCTTTCTGAAGGTGGGGTTGGGTCAAAGAAGCAAGAAGTAGAAATGAGCAATACGGGGAAGACGACTTTTTTTACTGCTAATCTAAATCAATGATTCATATTAATTTAAATCCTTATACTCTGTTTTCTAACTATTTTGTCTTCAAAAGTTCCCCCTAATCAAACTATCCAAATATTTTGTTTCAACTTTCACACTTAAAAATTTGGGATATAAGAGATTAACTGAAGCTTGTCAGCAAAAGATTGGTGCAGACACCAATTAGGGCCAAATGAGTCAATCAAATCACAGGCAATTGTACGTATTGTACTATCTTCCTTAGAAATCTTCATTTTAATTAATTTCAAGAATTATACTACTATATTATAGATTTATTCTATATTATAGAATTATACTAACAGTTACAGGAATTACTAGAAACATAGTAAAGAAATTATGGGTCAATATATATACCTTGTATCAAATCTTTGGCTTCCTGAGAGACATTCTTCCAAGCATCTCCTTCAAAAGAGAACTCTCCTCTCTTAATTTTCTTCATAATTTCCAATGCACTTGTGCATGTTACATTTTTATCTTGAGACTGGAAGGGTACTTGTCCTGAGAGCATTGTATACTTTTCAAAAATGAAAAATTCTGAATCACTACTACACATAGGGGTGTGTGTATGTCTGTGTGTGAGTGAGAGAGAAATGTATACACAAACACACAAATTAAACGTGCCATAATCAATCTACAGTTAGCTAAGCAATTTACATTACATTAGAGGGAAAACAGGACAATTTTTACATGTCCACACAATTTAAGATAATATTTTCAGAAGTTACAGAACAGTTGAGGTTCAGTAAACTTTCCTGAAACCAAGTGATAAAATCTCCAGCATTAAATATACTATCCTTTTGGTGTTATTTCTATAACAGTGGGCTATGCAGAAAAACATACTGACTTTCTTTCGTAGTCATTATTAAGAGATCAGTAGCCAGATGAGGTATCACACGTTCCCCTCCTGCATTACACACCCTGCACTAGGCATAGTTAAGGGATATATCACAACAGGTATTAACTGTGCTTAAGACTAATGAGATTTCTTGATTACCTATGATTTGAACTTGATTATCAAATCGTGCTTAAGCAAAGCTGCTATGGAAAAGTGTGTGGTTCTATGGTCCACTCCTTAACTCGGATCCAAGCTTTCCTCCTGTCAGCAGGAGCATCACTTGCATGGAGTTCCACTGAGAGGGCATTCCCACAAGTGGAAGGGATTTTTGCCACTACCCCCTCTCCCTGCAACCCCTTGCACCCGCTTAATGACTCACTTGGCCAATTCTGGACCCTCTGGAAAGGTATGTGGTGACTGCAAGGGGGCAGCGTAATCAGTACAAAAGGACCACTGGTCTTATATGAAAAGTATTATTCTTTGAGTGATAAGATGCTCTCAGATGAGAGCTCCCCTTAGCACTTGAAGGCAGAAGTACAACTACTGTAATTTAAAGGGTCTTGCTCACATCCAGCCAGCTCCTACCAGCATACAACCATCTAAGCTGTGAAATCCCACACATAGACAAATATGAAACAAACCACAGGGAACACAGAAGAACATAGGCTCATGCCATGTCTGGATGCACATGGCCAAACTCCCTCTGGTGGCCCACCTTTTTATCCACTGCCTTCTTACTGCTTTTTTTGCTGACAGGCAAAGTAGTCTTGTCAGTTATCATTATCAGGGGCACAATGGAAGGAATGACAGAGAGGGAAATTGTTCCTCAGTTAAAGGCACAGCTCTCTGACCACTTGACAGTGATGCCAGTTGAAGAACTGATGTCACTAAACAGGCTGAAAGAATGCAGTGCTTATGGGCTACCTTTAATTTTAAGCGGTTGTCTCTTGACTCTGGCCAAAGTCTTCTCTAAAACTGCTGTAGCACTGCCTGGGAGCTAAAGAGACAATAAACACCACACAGACACAACTGAGAACTCACAAAAAGGGCAGAAATGTCTGAACAAAGCAGAAAGACAAGTTTGGGACACAAGCTCTCGGCATGAAAGCAGGAGTAAAACTGGTGGTAGGTAGCTGGATGTGAACACAGTCCTCTAAATTAGCAATCTTGCCTTTGAGCATTAGAGGGACTTCATATCCCACCTGAGAACATTTTCACTTCACTCAAATGAAATTTTTTTCACTTTTGCCAGTGTTGTAACTCCCTACTTCTGTCAGTGGGAATGCATCAAAAGCATTCGGTTTGCAAACAGCTAAGGTTGAATTCAACCCCTCCCCTCTTAAGATAGCCAATATTATATCTGCACAAGTCCAGTAAATATACATTCCACTAACTAATGGTCAGCACTCATACTTTAATCTGGGGCCATTATAAGCAACCCTTTTCCACTAGCAATCTGACCAAATGCTTGTCAGTTATTTAAAAATGCAGAATAAAATGAGCAATTAGCTTACCAAAATGACTCCCAAACTCCAGAGATCACATGATTCATCATAACCATTATGATTTAAGAGCTCTGGTGCAGCATAATGAAGGGTAAAACACGGTGTTTTAAGAGGCTGATTGTCAGGTGGCTTTAAGCGGGCAAATCCAAAATCAATTATTTTTATTTCTGAACTATCATTTTCATCTGTAAATAATAAATTCTGAGAGAGAGAAAATTAAATTTGAGATTTGCAAGATATGCTGTCAATATAAACCTAAATACATTCTTTATTTTTATATACTTGAGATAACTGCAGTTATGCCTTCTGTTAGGGATATGGAACCTGTAGCCCTGCAGATATTAGACTACAACTCACATCATAAAAACGTAGGAAAAGCCTGGCTGGATCAGGCCGAAGACACACCTAGTCCAGTGGGCAGTCAGTTGCCTATGGAGTGCTTGCAAGCAGCCAATGAGCACAGCAGTGTTCTCCCCACTTGTGATTCGCGGCAACTGGTGTTCAGAGGCACACTACCTCTGACAGTGAGGTGGAACATAGTAGCTGTTATGTCTAGTATTCATTGAAAGTGCTATCCCCCATTAATTTGTCTAATCCGCTATTAAATCCATCCAAATTAGTGGCTATCACCACATCCTACAGGAGGGAATTCCATAGTTTAAGCACACGTTGTTAGAAGAAGAATTCTCTGATATTCCAGTTCTAGTATTACTGGAGGGACGGGACATCTCCCTATCTACTCCCATGACCATTGGCCATGCTGGCTGGGGCTAATGGAAACTGGAATCCATCTGAGAAACACTTTAAACTACATATAAGCCTGACAGCCGAATTAAGTCATCACCAAGAACAGAACACACAATTAAGTGAAGAGAGCATAAAAAGAAAAAGAAATAGACTCGTTTCTGTTATAATGTATATGCATTCGTCACGTCATAATACAGATTTTCTAGACAACATAGATAATGATAATAATAATAATAATTGTATTTAATTATATCCCGCCTTTTTCCCTGATAGGGACCCAAAGCGGCTTACAGCTAAAATAGAAAAAGTATAAAATAAAATACACATGCTCAATGGGCAGTCCCGTTGGCAGGAGGTGCAGGTAAAACGTACCACAAGGAGCAGAGATAATTCATTTCATACTTAATGAACAAATCACAACATATAAACTCCATCCTAATGAGAAAAGTGAACTGTCTCAATCATTACTAGAAAACTTATTACAAGAAGCTGAAAATGTCATACCTCAGGTTTTAAGTCTCTGTGGACTACTCCTACATCGTGCATGTGGCTCACCGCTGAAACAAGTCTGCGCATTATATAACTAGCTTCAGTTTCACTGAAGTGCTTCTTTTTCTGGATACGTTCAAGTAATTCTCCTCCTTTCAAAAGTTCCATTACTAGAAAAGTGTGGAGCTGTAAACAATATATTTGCATGCAAATTCTTTTTTAGAACGTTTATTTCAAAATGCAAGGGACAATAATCAGCTAGATGTATTTAATATTCAAGTATATATACTGTTTACTTTTAAATTCCTCCAGGTTCAAAAAGCTACTGTATGTATATAGTACCCCACCCCGGCTTATTCTGCTCACCAACCCTGCGTATCCACCAACCCCCCCCCCTTCTTTAAACATCACCCACCCCTTTGCCTATCCCCTCACAGCTCTCCCTCTCCCTCTCCCCAGCTTGCCCAAACTCCCAATCCTTTTTAAAGAAAGGCAGAAGGCACTTCAGAGATCAGCTTGGTCAGCTCCTCTGAAACATCTCTCCCTGCTCCATTAAACAGCTCCCCTGGGCTGCCTGCCACCAGCACTGTTTCCTTGCTCTTCTGCCTGCTGTCCCTCACACTGAAGATGGAGTGGTCATCTGTAGACAGCTATGTGAACTGCAGACCATGACGACAGCCTTAGATTTTTTATTATACAGGAAGACATACATTATGTGTATATAGTATACAGTACTGGTCTTCAACTGGTGGATCAGGACCCACTAGCAGGTCACAGCCTTCTCCAAGTTGGATCGCAACAGTAACACTACCACCATGCAATTGTGTGGTAAAAGTAAAGAAGCAAATATTGTGATTTGAAACTAACTCTAGCTACATAATATTCCCTTCCTGGGCAAGATGATTAGTTAGGGTACCTGACCAGGTGTGGGTAAGCCTGAAGAAAGCAAATTATCTATGCCCACTCCTGTATGGTTTCAGCCCTAGTTTTAGCATCAAAACAACCTCGCATCCTACCTAGCAATCAAAATTTGGCTTCCAGGATCTCATGCCTATACTGTGCAAAGTCAGCTTAGTTTACAAAATGTTTAGTTCAAATGTAAGCAAATTATTCTACAATATTTACTGTTTTAAATACCTGATCATGGTAAACTTCATGCAGCTTCACGACATGGGGATGTCCTTCACAAAGTTTTAAAGCTGTTATTTCTCTTTGAGTGTTGGCTTCTAGCCTGAAATATTAAGAAGTCAGTTTGTAACAATTTAACAATCCAAGCATTTCCTTGGATATAAACAATTATGAGTCTGTACTATACAAACTCTAAAAATATCCTATAGGGGCACATTTGGTTGTATTGTGAACAGGGCAGCAATTTGGTAGTAAATCTTCAGATTAAAGAATCAAGTATGTTTGCCTTTTTAAAAACATGTTTGTGCTTTAGCGGAGTCATCTTCTGAGTTCCTTCTTCGGCTACACCCTCAGAAGCAAGGAGGACAGCAACTGGGAAAGGGACCTACTCAATGGTGGCACCTCAGTCATGAAATATTTTGACTATATAGTTTGTGGTTTTATATTCTGGTTTTGTTCTGTGAACCTCCCTGAGACCTCTGGGTATAGGGCAGTATATGAATGAATGAATCAATCAATCAATCAATTAAAATTCTCCCTAGGGAAGCTCATCTGGCTGATGGTTTGCTTGTCTTTTTAGTGTCAGTCAAAAGCTTCTTTCTTTCCCTGCATTTTTATTTGTTAAACCATTATTCTTTAACCACTGCCATTATTTTATGCTTTTTAACTATGTTGTTGAGTAAGCGGCCCTGAGAATATCTATATTGAAGGGCAGCAGAGGCATTTTTTAAGGTAAAACAACAACAAAAAAGCTATTTTCATTATTCAAATTTGTAAGAAATGAAAAGAAGAAAACATTTAACCTTTTACTAATGATTTTTACTGCATATTCTTGGCTAGTTTTTTTGTGTAAGCATTTTCGACAGATGGAAAAACTTCCTTCTCCCAGTGGTCTTTCTTTCAGGTCCAGTTCATAGTGAAGATAAAATGAAGAGTCCTGCAAGAGATAGCAGGAGAGGGAAACTGGCTGTATTTAGTAATCTTTACTGAATAAAAGAAAAAATAAAAAGAACAAAGTTACTTGAGAATTTTTAATTACAGCAAAACATATTTTGTGCTGTATTAGAATACCACAGGCGGCAACCAATTTGTGCAGGGGTTCCGTTCCTGGCCTTCGCGAGTGTTGGTGGAGCACCCATAAGCCCATTCCACCCCCATCCCTCCCTCTTCCAGGTCGAAAACAACCAGCGCATCAGTGGTCACACGTCAGTTGGATGTGCCTAAAAAGATCACCAAGATCACCACCTGTACTAATTGCAAGTTTACAGTATGTCCTTTTTCCTGCCTTGGGAAATAGCAAAGTAATGTAATATTTATTTGTTTGTTTGTTTGTTTAGACTTCTGTACTGCTCTTCATCCATAGATCACATGGCTGCATACAGCATAATAAAAACTTAAAATACACAACATAATAACAAGAAAAACAACAACCCCCGCACAGTCACATTTAAAAGGCCACTAAGAATTCTATCATTAAATATTTTCTTTTAAAATATCTTAAACTGAAAATATCAGGGGGGGAAACAATGCAAGTTATAAATACGTTATAAAACAGAGTTACATCTTTTAATTAGGACATTCAACTGCTATATTAAGTTTTAACGCTACCTTCATCATAGCACTCCTGGCAATACTTGTAATTCCAGGTCGGTCCACTGCTGTCAGGAAGTGAACAGGATCCATAGTGGCTGCATTACGTTTGAATAAGATAGAAGGAGCAACAAAGGAGTATCCCTAAAGAACAAAAATAAAAGATATCCATCATGCCCAGAGTTTCCAGCTATCAAATTTTAATTGTAATTTCAATAATTTAGGGTAAGCGTAATTCAGACAGAAAAAAAAGAATCAGCATCCAAGATAAGCCAGAATCATTATATTCGAGGAAATTATGCACCTTCTTATCACCGTAAGAGGAAGCCTGCCTGAAAGAAATTAAACCATCTTCTGATCCATTAAAAAAAAAATCAATTAAAAGCTCAGTTTGTAAAAAATAAAAAAGAATGCTAAAAAACTGACTCACAGCTTTTTCACTGGTGACAAAGGGTGATACGTCAAACTGGCTAGCTTCTCAAGAAACCTACAGTTAAGGTATCAAACAAGCTTACATTATGACTGGGCAAATGGATTTTTATCTGGTAAACACAAATGTTATATTCTAAAATCTCAGTGGAATTACCATGATTTATTCCTTAGTTCCAATTTTCTTTTATGTTCTATTTCTGCTTTTTTAAACTGTAAAGTTAATTGCTCCTCAAATTTAATCATTGTTTTATATTCACACACACGTGTGTATGTGTGTATTTAAATAGTTTAATGTCTTACATGTGTTCCATATATTCAACCTGCTTATACTGGGAGAGACATTAATTTTGAAAATATTCTCGTAAAGAGTTCCAACATGTTCCACAAAAACAAAACTGAAGCAAAATTCTGTTATACCTCCACCATTTAGAAGTAAGATTTCAAGAAAAACTCAATGTAAATGAGACTGGTGCGCAAAAATTCACTGGATGAATTTTTGACGTTTTTGGAACTAAGCTGGAAGAAACCAATACATCATTGAGTAAGATTTATTTGGCTATGAGTAAAATCTTTAGGTTTTGCATTGAAGAAACTCCATACATCAATTGTTATTTTCTTTTCCATTCCTTTGGAATTGTTAGGGAAAAATTCAGCTATCTTTGATGTGGGGCCTAGCCATACTCTTACCAAGAACACTATTAAAGTATCTCTCTAAAATAATGCACTATATAGTGTTCATCAAGGTTTTTTTTAAAAAACACACATAAAAGAGTGGTTAACACTTTTGATACATCTGACCCTGCTAATTTAATAAGAATAATATATCTACCTGTTATCTCGTATTTCCTCTTGGACTACCAAGGACCTGTTCTGTAAGATAATAGCAACACCTCTTTTTTTTTTCATCAGAAGAGCAAGTAGCATACAAATCTTCCAATTTTAAAAGAAGGATCTGCTCCTTTCTTTATATTTTTATTTTTTTCCATTACAGTTTACATTTAGACTCATTTCATACATTTGAAAATGTCCAACATAAGGAGTCCCATTGCCAGACTTATTTAAGGGAAATAAAATATGAGCCAGAACATCTACATGGACATCTGACAGGGAACCAACTGAAGCTCTTCTCCTCCAGTATAGGGAGAGTTTGTGACAATGCTTGGGTTTCATTCATTCGAACTTCCCCAATGTAGATAAGGTGATGAGGACACTTTGCACGAAGGATTTTTAAACACACAAACCGGGGCAAAGGATTATCAATCACAGACGGACTTGAATCAAGTACCTTACATGTGGCATGGCTAGAATGGGCCCATTTAGTTTTAGTGGTAAGCTTGTTTTGCCTCTCTACTCTTCTGCTACCTTCTCCTCTAAAACTTCAGTCACTATTAAATTCTGCTACCTTCCCCAGATTTTGTCTGTGCACCAAAGTCTGCCTCATGCACAGCCCCCAGACAACCGTCTCAGGCTGTTCCTATATCGCTTTCTTATCCTGAAAGCCTTTCTGTGGTTCCCCAGCGTGCCTGCTCTGCTTTCCACACCAGCTGAAATTGCTTTCTGTGATACGTATCTCATCCTACTTCTCTTACTTTGCTGTACCCCTCACTTAGATGCCAGAGTCCATCCAGCTCATTGAAAAAGGTCCGATCCTGAAGAAACAAACATAAATCTTCTCTTTCCTGAGAGGCTCTGACTCTATAGTGCGCAAAACTAACAAATACGTTTCCTGGCTCTCTTCTATTATTGTCAACTATAAGAGTAGAAGAATGGATGCACATATACTGCTTACATTTCTTCTTTTTTTGCCCATTTTGAAGTTCATAGAGCTCTAGATCAGCTCTTGTACACTAGCAGAGTTCAGCAACATGGCCCAGATTCAACTAACCGGGCATGCTAGTGAAAGGCAGTGCAAGGGCTCCTACTAGTGCAACAGAGTTTTCCCTTCCCTCCTCCCCCACATGCCCTCCGCTCCTTCCCCAAATCCACTCTGTAGAGTTGGGAGAACCCCCAGAATGGTGCATGAGGAATCATTCCATCTAGCAAGCAGAAATGCTTACACTGACAAAACTATAAGAGAGCAATGTCAAATTCCTCACTGTGTCTCATGGGGTTGGCAGGAGGGAATCAAAATTAGTCTTAATCATCATCTTTGACTATCTAATCAAGATTTAATACCTTTTCCTTTGCCTTCAAAATCAATAACGATTTTGATCTGATGATTCTGAGATTTATAAATGATGCTTTACAGCCAACCCACACCATTACTTGCCATTTTTACCTTTCTTTGCATACTGTCAGTCACCAACTCAATGCATCTCAAATAGTGCTACACAGCCATATCTTTCAGTGTGGGATATATAACATGATGGTCATATTTTTTATTTTATAATTTTACTTGTCAACTAAGTCTGCACTTTTTCTAACGATCCTAGGATGGGTTACATAGTCATGCAAGCATGACTATTCCTTCCCATACTAGTGAAGGCATAATGATGAGACTTTATTCAGTCCATTTGTTTACGTTAGTATCAAAACATCTCTAGCAAACTTCATTCACTTTAATCACCTTCAGAAACATCACTACATTTTATTTAATTCTGAAATTATCTCTGCACGAGTTCCTAATAATAATAATATTATATGCAATTACCTGGAAAAGCTTATCTGCAGCTTGTGGTGTGCTTGCTGGAGAATATGTTGGGTCCATTTCTGTAAACTCCTCTGCAAAGTTACTAACATCCAATTCATCACGAATTACTGGTTTAAATGGAGCTGGCACTATTTTGGCAGCCAAGTCATTCCAATTCAGTTTCTAAAAAGAAATTAAAGTAATTTTAGAAGGTAATGAAAGAAGAGCAAAAGATGAACATTTCAACTGACAAAGAGAATTGCTCAGGGAAGTTTTATAATGACTTACAGTGCAATCCGACGTACATCCACTCAGGAATTAAGTCTCATTACATTCAGTGAGACGTAAAGGTAAAGGTAAAGGTACCCCTGCCCGTACGGGCCAGTCTTGACAGACTCTGGGGTTGTGCGCCCATCTCACTTAAGAGGCCAGGGGCCAGCGCTGTCCGGAGACACTTCCAGGTCACGTGGCCAGCGTGACATCGCTGCTCTGGTGAGCCAGAGCCGCACACGGAAACGCCGTTTACCTTCCCGCTGGTAAGCGGTCCCTATTTATCTACTTGCACCCGGAGGTGCTTTCGAACTGCTAGGTTGGCAGGCGCTGGGACCGAGCAGCGGGAGTGCACCCCGCCGCAGGGATTCGAACCGCCGACCTTTCGATCGGCAAGCCCTAGGCGCTGAGGCTTTAACCCACAGCGCCACCTGCGTCAGTGAGACTTACTCCCAGGTAAATGTGTATAGGACTGCAGCCTAAGACTTCAGATACGTTCTTTGGGCAAATGTGGTTGAGCATAAATACAGAAGATGCAACTAAGGCTTTGCTCTCCACGTTGTTCACAAACTTCAGAACTAACATATTGTGCTTGCAATCTTTGCTTATTTTACTTCAGCCTTCTTAACTATGACTTACATTGTAATCCTATTAATGTCTATTCCCAGGTAAGGCTTGCTCTTTTTAATGGTACTTACTCCCAGCTAGGTGTGTATAGGAGTGAAATTTTAAATTATCTTTTACAAGCAACTCCCAATTTACGTGGGGGTTACGTTACAAGGCACCGCACATTTAAGTGAAAATGTGTATATTTGAAACACCCCATTCTGCCCCACCTCACTCCTTTTAGTGACATTTTTGGGTCACTTCCGGGTTCTGCGCGATATGCGTGTGCACAGTCACACACATAAATCAAGGCTTGCTTGTACTTTAGAATCTTTCAGTTGTGTCAATATTTATTTATTTTTAACACAGGAAGAGGAGGAGTTTCATGTCTTTCCCGGAGATCACAATCCATCATTTTCGTACCACCACAAAAAAACCTTATATGTAAATAATATTGTATAAATAATAGAGTAATTATGGGAAATTAATATGTAACACTATGTATTGTGTTAAATTTGTAGGTAAGTACATTAAGTGAACTATAGTAAAAATAAGGTCAGGGGTTTGTGTGCTCAGAATGAGTAATAGTTGGATATGAGTTTTGAAAGGGCTGAATACTGGTGGGAGACAGCTGCAGTTGGCTTGGGAGAGTGGAAGGTTGCGGCAAGGTTAGTAAGATACAGTAGGATCAGCATTGTTGTTGATCATTGTTTGGGGATAAATGCTGAGATTTACCTTAGGCCTATCTACCTTAGGTAGATTTACCTTAGGCCTATCTACCTTAGGTAGATTGGGTTGGAGTGTTTGTATGCACCCAAGTAGCATGTAAGAATGCACATAATTGAAACCATATGCTTCTGTGCAATGAATAATTGTAAACCTTTTTATTACTTCTGTTATCAATATAATTGCTGCATCATACACACAGGCAACTTGACCAGCTATGCTAGAGATGGCAATTATTTAAGTACTTGGTATCTGTAGTGGCAGAGAAAAGAACAAGGATTTAAAACACCTGGCAGCAACCCAGCTCAGGACTATACCCCCAAAAGAGAGTGAAGCACATACAGGGGAGTTGAGGTGGATCTGAGGGTGATGTCAGAGAACCATGTAGCTAAGGGGAAGTAGTATAGCAGTCCTTTCTCTAATGCCTGCCAGACATATTTCTAAACAAAAAGTAACATGTTTCCAAAGCAAAAATGAAAAACAGACAATATCTAGTTTTGTTTCACCTGGAAGAAGGGATGCTGTTTTATTTCATCAGCACCATTTGAACCACAGCCCAGTCTTTTCTTGGGATCTTTCATCAGAAGACCTTGAATTATATCTTTGGCTAGAGCAGTCATTTCTTGGGGATAAGGAGGTTCACTTTTCAATATTCTCCTGAGGAACAGGGAGAAAATCCCAACAAGGTAGTGAAATGTTCACCACATGGTGATAGTGTATGTAGAATTGTGGTCATAAAGTGGTACAAACTGTCATATGCTTGTCAAGACAGCTGGGTCCACCTAGTGACTAGTCCAAAACTTTATGGAGAGCCACTAGCAGTCAGAGTAAAGACTCTTGCTACCCAGATTTTAGTACCAGTCCTGCTACCTAAGACCCTTTGAAATGGTGGTGCCAATAAACCTTATCTAGGAAGCGTCAATAGGACCCATCAATGCAGTGTTTCTCAAGAATTGGACCTGGGGTCACTTTCAGTGGGCCTCAGTGTCACAGCCTGCTCAGCGTCTCTACATTTGCTTGCCCTGACCTCCATCTGCTTGGATCAATACCAGCACTAGCAACTCACTGCATGCTGATGTTCCAGGGATAAGGGATGAAAGAAATTGACAGTTGGAAGGGTGGGGAATTAGGAAGAAGTTGAGTACCAAAGGAGAATAGGAGGGGAAATTACAGAAGATGAGTAAAAATAATTAGAGAAATCCATCTCCACTTACAGCATTTGGATCAGGAAATTCTTTCTAAAACAGAACGGCTGAGTAATAATACCTCCAGAGCAAATGTTTGTACTTAGCTTGCGGAAAGCTGAGCTACAGGATTCTTTGCCAGAAGGAAAACAATGTGGCAAAGAATTTAAACATTTCCAAAGGTGTATTATAAAATCAGTAATTATTTCTGTGACTGATGGGCCTCTGTAATTTTCAGCAGTCTCACATGGGCTCCAAGAGTAGAAAGTTTGAAAACTCCTGCATTAATTGATATATCCTAGCTGCTTATACAGGAATGTTTCTAAGATGCAGTTGCTTTTTCCAAATGCATTTATTCAAACAACATTGGCAGACTTTGCTTCTCTTTGAATTTATGCCTAAATCAAAGTAAGTATTCAACTTTGTACTACCTTTCAGAAAAATATTAAATATGATTTTTTAAAATCATTTCTGGATAAGTAGCAAGGATATATCTACCCAGTGCTTACTTAATGGATTATATTTTATCCTGCAACCAAGAGGGGAGTTATCATTTAGAACATTCACAGGATCATCAGTAATATAATACAGAAGCTCCTACGGGCATTCAGGAATCCATCGGTGACATAAGAATTTGTGGGTGGATCATCTTAATAAGCATATTATACCTGTGAAGTGGAGCCGCTGCTGCAAGTCTAAAGCTCAACATAAAGTACTCTGACAACATCCAGTCAAGCTCTGTAGTATTTGTACACTACATCTTTTATTGTACTCTGGTTTCCACAAATTGTTAAACAAATGTAGACTATATAAAATAATATTTTCTTTAAAAGTGGAGTTAAAAAATCTAATAATTTGTAGCCAATTTTATAACTTACCTAGATATCTCAGTTTGTGAGTTTCGCTCCCCATCAACAGTAAAAGGTGATGCTCCAGTTAATAATTCATACATAAGAACACCTAGACTCCACCAATCAACAGCCTATAAAATAATCATATAAATTATAAAAGCAGAAAAATACACTAAGCCAATACAATTATTCTAAGAAATAACAATTATCCAGACAGCTATCTTCACAGCTAGAGGTAAATCAAGATAAATGAATTTATAAAATAGAAATAAATTATAAGTGAAAGTAAAATTATTATAACTAATGTGAAGGATCTGGGCTTTACTGTCCTGGACTGACTGGATGCACCTTGTTTTATGGATTGTTGCATATTATATGGGACTACGTATCTTTTTGTCTATCATACGTATCTTTTTGTCTATCATTCTTGTCTGTTCATTTGTGGATTATAGGGTTAACTTGTGTAACTTGATTCATCCTGGGGTTGTCTTATATAAATAATTTCCCCCTTTATCTGGTAGCAGTGAGTTCATAAGTAGGGAAGTGTGGCCACAAGCAGAGGGGTACATTTCCCTTCCCTCAGCAACATCTAAATGTTTTACAAACTTCACCATATGCTTTATTAAGGAAAAGCATACCTTATCATGACCTGTCTCCCCTCCTTTGACAATATCTGGAGCCATATATTCTATAGTTCCACAGAAGGAATATGCTCTTTCATTCTGAAAAAAAGAAGGCACACAACACACTAACTGATATCAGAATCACAAGACAAAATGAGGATAAGAGAAAAGACTAACAGTTCCTAGCACCTCTATTATCGGTCCAAACTGACAACTCTGAGAATAGATGCTACTTCATATATTATAAATATAAGTTGATCACACAGGCTGAGGCTGATGAGTGATTAAGACCAACAACATCTGGAAGGCCACAGGTTTTCATATAAGAATCAAGATTTTTATTTTTTATTAACCTACATTCTCTGATCTACCAAAGTAGCGCCTGCTGTCATTTATCATCACAAAAAGAAAACACCAGGTGCCTAAGTGGAGCCAAACCATCAACAATTACTCTGTTTTTTTAAAAAATGATAAAGTAGGTATTTACTAGTAAAATGACAATTTCTGGTTTGCACATAACACTAAGCCATGATTTAGCCAAAGTGTAGCTTGTCTAAGTATTTGAATCCAGCAGACCAATCTTGGTTTGTCTTGCAGAAACAAATGTGAAACCATGGTTTGTTGTAGGCTTACAAACTATGTTGTAGACATATGATCCATTGGAGAACAATCTTATGAAGCAAATTCTGTGCTCAAATGCATATGTGATGATTTCAATGAGAGCTAATATTTCAACTTGTTTATGTTCTGCCTTCATTTATACAATCACTTGTTCAAACACGTCATATGCAGATACTCACTTCATCACTAACAAACTCCTTACTCAAGCCAAAGTCAGTCAGTACCACATGGCCATCAGAATCAAGCAGAATATTCTCAAGTTTTATATCACGATATATAATTCCCAACTGAAAAAAGAAATTAAATTCATTATATACTAGTAAGCATATTAAAGCATGCTCATAATTATTAGAATGCTAAATATACTGAGGTGTGGTTATTAGCATTAAAAAACCTATCTGTGCTCTATATTTACACAGGGTGGCCTGATTTAAATCAAGTTTCCTATGAATACATCTTCATATATATTTAAAAATGGTGCCGATCTGACATTAATTTACAACTAAATTAATAACATATAAATAGAACACCAAATGGAGAAATGTATTTTGTATACTTGTAAGATAACGTGCTTTTTATTAATTTTAGAGGAATATTATGCTGCTTACCTCTAGAAATAATTCTGAATATTAAATCAAATACTCTAAATACTCCTATTACAACTAGCAGGCATGACAGTTTATTGAATAAAGGAAATGACACACTGGATGATATTGTCTTCTTTGTAGTGCTGGTCATTTTTTATTCAGTCTGCTTTGGCCCAGCAACACCCACATTAAATCAAAGTAGCAAACTAAATTATATGTGCATGATTGGTAAGTCAAAACAGGAACTGAAGTTTCTGGGCAGACTAGAGAAGACTTTTTCTATGTGTAGTAAGCATAGCGTAAATATTTGAGAAATGATGACATATCTTCATTTAGAAAGAAAAACTTTTTCAATTAACCACTGTTTGTTGCTATCTCTGAATCTAGAACTGCAATTACAAAGCAGGATCATTAACTAGTTTGAAGTTGGCTTCTTTTGATAATCTATAGTTAAAACTAATCACAATTTCTCCCAGGTTATACACAATGACGCAAGACACAAAATGGAAGCAAATGCTTCTGACATCCTCTGACATGCCAGTGGTGGGGTGCACAAACCTGAGGCTTATGCATTTATCTCTAAACCATTGGATTAGAGATCCTGCTTACCAAAGACATCTGGTTGGCCACTGCGAGAACAGGATGCTAGACTAGATGGGCTACTGGTCTGATCCAGCAGGCTCCTCTTACGTTATGTTATTGACTCAAATATTGATTATTAAGGTCAATGACCCACATAACAAAATTATGACACAATCCAAAATATGGCTATGGGGAAATACGGTGAGCCTCGTTTCATGCACACACTGCCTGGGTTCATGCTTCACACTAAAACATGGTTTAGTGCAATATGCACAAACTGCAGTGATCCTCAGGCTTGTATACTTCTCTCAACCCTTTCCTCTTCTTGCATGGTCAAAGAGGAGGAATCTGGGTTCTACTTTCAGTTAATTATAGCTGGCCATGTCATCCTGATCTCAAACTTATGGTTAGTTTCAACCTGCCAGTCTAAGAACCTTAAGATGACTTGTTTGAAGTTAACAATAATTAACCACAGACAAATAGCATTTACCAGTGGCCCATTGTCATGTAATTTAGCTACTGCTTTTAACACGCTACTTGCTGTGTGGTGGGAGGTGAAGGAGGTATTTTGTACATAGGAAGAACCTTAATATTAGTTCACATTTAAGAATAATCCATAACTACATGCACAACCTGGAACAAGCTGGAGAGAAACTCTTTCACGCCTCCCTTCTCCTGTGTATCCAGAAGGATTTCACTAGCAGTTAATTGCAATTTCATCTGATCCTGCCTTGTGGTGCTGCTGGCTTGTTTTGAAACAGACCAGTTTGTTTTAACACACAATCTCTGGTGTGCATGGCACAGCAACCCATCTTAGAGGAAACTAAATGTTAACTTTTTGTAAATCACTTTGAGGTTGTTTTTTCAAAAATAATCAAACAATGTATACATTCTATTAACAAAAGAAAGAAAGACAACTGGCCATAGACAGGTTTTTAATAGGCCTTCTTCACCCATGCTGTTGCAAACAGCGTGCTGAATTTTGTCATGGGTGGCGCTGTGGGTTAAAGCCTCAGCGCCTAGGACTTGCCGATCGAAAGATCGGCGGTTCGAATCCCTGCGGCGGGGTGCGCTCCCGCTGCTCGGTCCCAGCGCCTGCCAACCTAGCAGTTCGAAAGCACCTCCAGGTGCAAGTAGATAAATAGGGACCGCTTACCAGCGGGAAGGTAAACGGCGTTTCCGTGTGCGGCTCTGGCTCACCAGAGCAGCGATGTCACGCTGGCCACGTGACCCGGAAGTGTCTCCGGACAGCGCTGGCCCCTGGCCTCTTAAGTGAGATGGGCGCACAACCCCAGAGTCTGTCAAGACTGGCCCGTACGGGCAGGGGTACCTTTACCTTTACCTTAATGTTTATACAGTTTAAAGCGCAAGTCTTCTTTCCCCCTCTTTCGCACTTTAAAAAACATGGAATTTCTCAGAAAAGTTCAAATCATAGTTTTACCTTGTGCAGGTGTTCAAGTGCTAACACAATCTCTCCAATGTATATTCGTACCTCATCTTCAGTAAATCTCTCTCTCTGTGAAAGATGGGTAAAAAGTTCTCCTCCGTTTATGTAATCTAAGATACAGGAAGTTGATTATTTAATGTAGCTTTATTTTTTTAAAAAAAACACACAACAGAAAGAAGTATCATCTGTTCTAAATTGCTCAATTTTGCTCAGTAAGAATAACAGACCTTTAAGAACCCAACTACACGTTACATGAAAACTCTGACAGACCCCAAGGAAAAGCTGCTCTGAGACAACCATTTGTAATAGAAAAGAAATGACTTCACCAGGGTGCTTGACCCAGAGTTCCATTTCTCCCCTCAAAGGATTCTTCCAGGCATTTAACATGGGATGACAATGCCTCACTCACTCACTCACGTTTTAGAGGGGTGGGGATTATGCCATCCTTGCCTAATCAGTCAAGGGACGCAGGTGGCGCTGTGGGTTAAAGCCTCAGCGCCTAGGACTTGCCGATCGAAAGGTCGGCGGTTCGAATCCCTGCGGCGGGGTGCGCTCCCGCTGCTCGGTCCCAGCGCCTGCCAACCTAGCAGTTCGAAAGCACCTCCGGGTGCAAGTAGATAAATAGGGACCGCTTACCAGCGGGAAGGTAAACGGCGTTTCCGTGTGCGGCTCTGGCTCTGGCTCTGGCCAGAGCAGCGATGTCACGCTGGCCACGTGACCCGGAAGTGTCTCCGGACAGTGCTGGCCCCTGGCCTTTTAAGTGAGATGGGCGCACAACCCCAGAGTCTGTCAAGACTGGCCCGTACGGGCAGGGGTACCTTTACCTTTACCTTTACTGCCTAATCAGTCTGTTTTATCAGCAACCATATGAAGTTTTCCTCTACCACAGATCAGACCAAAAAGAAACACAGTAGCGGTTCCTTATCACTGTTTTTTCCTTCTTTTTAAAAGCTCCTCCTGCTGGCTTGTGTCATTAATCACTTCCTCTTTCCACCAGTGCTAATCTAAATAGTCCTCTAATTAGCTTGTCCTCCAGAGTGCATGTTTGTGTGTGTGTTTAATTACCCTTGATGCAAAGACAGAAGGAACTGAAGTTTTAGAATTTAAACCTCTCTTTTTCCTTAGAACAGAGAATGCACAACCAGTGTGAAAGTCTCTGCATTAACTTCTATCTCATTGCTGGGAGGAGGTAAGAATTTCCAGAAATATATAAACCATGAGTAGTTGGGTGAGAAGAGAAAAAGCTCAGCAGAATGTGCAACAAAATCCCACTAATGTAGATGCTCTGTTGCAATTCTGGATGCAACATAAAATGGAAAAGAAACAATTAGAGAATTTGAAGGGCCCTCTCCTTCAGGATGCACCAAAAATCTAATTGGCCCATTGAGTTTCAACTACAGGTTAATTTAGAGTAGGGCTGAGCAAGAACCACAAGATTGTAAAATAGCTTGATTCAGCTTGGACCAATTCAGAGGCTGCCCAAGTTGACACAGGGGGCCAAGCCTCATGGGCCAAATCTGACTTCCTGATGGACCAAGACTGACCCATGGGCTGCTGGTTGCCCAATCCCTGGATTATATACTTGGCCTGTCAGTCACAACAGACTTCTCACCTTGACATCTTCTTTAGATACATAAATTCCACTTTTGCAAAATTCTCTCCCTCAAAGCACTAGAGTTTGAGAGCACTGGTAAACACAGTCTCTCCAATTACAAGCTAGACTAGTCAATCACAATGGAATTCTCTTTCTGCATAGTCTCCTCACTCTAGCGTTTGCTCTCTCTTCTCCCTGGATCCCAACTGCTGAAAGTGAAAATAGCCACTTGTCTGCAGCATTTTTTAAAAATGTCTAGATCACCGAGGTGCCATGAAGCGCTTCAGGGGTACCCATTTTGATTAAAACCACCTTGTAGAGATCCCTCTTTGCCTCTGACAAGCCCAAAATCTCTCAGAGGCATAAGAGAAGCTTGAACAAGGGTTATGCAACGGAACTATCTGTAGCCGTGAACTGGAAACCAAAACTGACACGCTGTGTTATTAAAGGAAAATATTCAAAAGCAGGGTGGGAGGCGGGGGGCAGGATTGTAGTCTTGTCTAGATGTGTTAACATTCATGAACCTGAAGTGGGGCATGTCAGCACTGAAGGGAGAAAACTTATCTAAGCTGCCACACAGTTGGTAGCCTGCATAAATACAATTTCAACACACATCTCCTTCTGATTTGTCAGAAGGTACTTATAAATGGCTTAAAGCTAACAACCAGCAGCTTCTTGGTTTATCTCAGGTGCTCCAGTGTAACTGTGTTCCATTCCAGCATAGAACCACAAGCCAACCCCTTACTCTTCCACCCCCTGTCTTCTTCTCAGTACAACCCTGGTTGCTTCCTCTGTAACATTATCAGGAGATCTAACACACATAACGCATCAATGTTTGCATTTTCTAATGTGACTTGCTTTCAGATCACTGCAAAAGTTGTCTATTGATTTCAGTTGGTCTGCTTTGAGCATGTTGAATACAACCTTATAGATCCATGATAAGAACAAATAATTTTAAAAGCATATTCTTCGGTTTGTAAACTCTTTGGATATTTATTATATTCTACCATTGACCGGCTTGGCACTCTTAACATGGAATCACTGAACTTTAATGTTAGATTTTTTTTTTGTTTCAGTGAAAATATTTCGTTGTTATATTAAAACTTACCCAAAATGAGATGAAGCTTTGCATCTGTCTGAAATGCATAATGCAAAGTCACCAAAAATGGTGACTGTCGGATGTGTTCTAGTACCTGCCGTTCAGTCTTCGTATGTTCAGTTGTTTTGGCTTTTTGAATTATTGTTGCTTTTTTCAAAACCTTCATGGCATATAACTTGCCAGCATCATGACCACTTATTTTCCTGACTAGAAACACCTTCCCATAAGCTAAAAACAAACATATGGCACAGTATAAAATACTCAAAAAACAACAGATATTTGTACGAGTAATTGGATACCATAGTATTCAATTCCTATCACTTTCCCATCTTCACAACTGAGCAAAGTACCTAAATCAAGGTAATTCCAACCCTATACACATAGAAAGATAATTATTGGAATCTCTGAACTCAATGGCATTTCTATACCTTGACTGAAATAATACTGAATTCAAATGGAAAGTGATAATAGAAATGGAAAAATGAGAAAAGGGAGATGTCAAAATACATGGGGGATACCCATGTATCCATGCAGAAGCAGATTTTTTAAAAAAACAAAAAACAAAAACCTACGGTGGAAAACAACCCAATAAGTATTCAGCATTCTCAGCAGCCATATAATACTGAGTGTAAGTCTGGAAGAAGAAAAAAAGGGGAACGGATGGTATAATTTGAAGGAGAGCTTGTCTGGAAGCACCTGGTAGAAGGGTAAAGAAGCAGTCCTACTTGTTACTGCTACTGAGAAAAAAAAACAGGGTATGGGGAAGTGAATAGAATAGGATATCCTGAAAAGGATAATGGTCCCTTGCAGGAACCCTAACAAGAGCACTTTACATTTAACATATTGTGTATGCAGTCATTAAACTTAAGATATTTTTAATAAAAAAACAACAACTTAACAATTGCTTTAATATTTTCATATTTAATTAGCAAAGAGGGCCTATTCTTACCTCCTGTCCCAAGAACTTTCAGCAGTTCAAAGTTCTCAATGCCCACCTTCTCTACATGACCAGTCAAGTTTGCTAAGAAAACACAAAAACATTTCAGTGTAAAATTACTAGCTTTGTCTAACACACACACACACACACACACACACACACACAAACAAACACAAAACAAGGAACAAACAGGTCAAGGCTGCTGTCAGCTGCTATCAACAATAGCTACTAGATGTCTAGACCCCAAACCACATTGTATTAAAACTGTTTAGAAGCCATTTTGTATTATAAATGAATAAATAAGATTAGAATTTAGCTTATGCTGAGACATCACAACATTCACAAGTTCTGCTGCTGTCAACAGCTGCTGATGTAGAATGAGGTGGGAAAACAAAAGTTCCCAGCCCTTCTTGTTTTCTGCCTCTCCTCCCAACTCTTTTATAGATGCAGAACTAATAATGGAACATTACTTGAGCTGGAGAAAACCACTGATTCCTGACATTCTCAAAACCTACACACACATTCTGCACCCCATCTTTTATCTCCTTTCCTCAAGAGAAAAGGGTCAAGTTCAGAGGCATTGAATTTTGACTGTGAAATAAACTTAGTCCCTCCTATCCACTTCCCCCTTTTTTCAAGGGCATGGCAACTTGGTGAAGCAGCACTAGCAGCTGGGATATTGGCTGTGAAATGCATCCTATAAATTCTAATCAACTTAAGGGTTTGAGCAAGCCATTCCCCGCAACACTCAAGTGAAACCCCTAACACACCATAGGCCCTGGAAGCTCACAACCCTTTTTGTTCTTTTAACATTGTTATCATAATTTACAAGTTACTGCACACCCTCCCCCGCTACTTGGGAGTATACAATAGTTTTTGGGTGGCCACATGTCACTACTAAACTGACAGGCACTCACTATCCAAGTTTGCTATTTGAGTGACTGTTTTTATTTATGAAGGAAATGAAACATGGGTCATTTTAACATGTTGTAGAAATTATGGGTTGCATCCAGACCTATTTGGTTAGATTTAATTTCAGTTTAAATCAGTGAGATTCAAATGGGAACTATGTGCAACTAACTAGGTCCAGAGAGAAAAACCGGCATGATTTCAGGGGCTCTTTATTACAGATCATAACAGAGCTAATTCACATTTATTTCTGAAGTGGTCAGGTTCTAACACTGTGGTTTTATCACATTTTTACATAGGAAATGGTTGGTGTGAAACAGTTACCACATGAAAAACTGAAGAGTTACCACATCTGAGGAAACACTACAAAAGAAAGACTGTGAAGTTTATTTGCCTTTCAAAATGAGACTTCAATGTTTTTCTAACCAATGTAACAACAACTGGATGCCCATGCTGAATTGAAAAAGACATGTTTTTCTTAGATGTGATTCTTTCTTGCAATATCTACATATATTCATATATGTAAAATAAAACATAAAGAACAATTTATTTGAATAACAAATTATTGTGATTTTGAGGCAATACCTGAAGTAGCTGGAATGAATATGAACAAAGCATTGTTAACCCTACTTGCTAAACCTATCCATTTTATTCATTTGCATGAATAAACTAAAAGTAATGAGTATGAGCTGTATGCCATTACAGAAGTACATCGTGCCCATTAGCAGCAGCCTAGCATCTATGAAAAACCAGAAGGCTTTATTCTATGTTTAATTCAAGGTGTGCCACAGTGCTATACAAGATGCCTACACACTTGCTGGAACTAGTTACAGATAGGTAGCCGTGTTGGTCTGCCATAGTCAAAACAAAATAAAAAAATTGCTTCCAGTAGCACCTTAAAGACCAACTAAGTTAGTTCTTGGTATGAGCTTTCATGTGCATGCACACTTCTTCAGATACACTGAAACAGAAGTCACCAGACCCTTTCTCACTATATAGAAGGGTCTGGTGACTTCTGTTTCAGTGTATCTGAAGAAGTGTGCATGCACACGAAAGCTCATACCAAGAACTAACTTAGTTGGTCTTTAAGGTGCTACTGGAAGGAATTTTTTTATTTTGTTTTGCTGGAACTAATGCATCAAGAATTTAATCAGTGACATACTGTAAAATGTGCTTTTATGCAAGATTTTAGGCAGCAATCAAGCACAGGATAAAGGAGGGAGAAGCAATAAAAAGAAAATGAAGCACTATAAACAAATCCCTCCCTAGCAGCCGTTTTGAGGGAAGCATTAATAATCATTTCAAAAAAGAGAGAAACATTCAGGGAGTTTTTGCAATGGTTTCCTTCCAATTTCTGCTTGATTTAGCTGGCTTATCTGTCAGGATGAATAACAGTCACAAAGTAAGGAGATAAAGTAGAAATTAAAAAATGAAAAACAGGTGTCAACTCGTCTTAAGTAGATAGTATATTTTGATACTTTATGTTCTCTTTGGCAACATACTGCAGAATACAACAATAAAAGTAAACATTGTTTAAGATGGTGGCACTTATTTTAAAACTGAAGATCTCATACTATATTGTTAGTGTTCACACACACAAAGGAGGACGTAATAGAAATACTGAGCCAACTATTATTAAAAAATGCTCTGAAAAAGATCAAAACTGGGTAGAACTGCTTGTCTGATCACTTTATTTCCCACCTCCCTAAACCCTTTACTGTAGATATTTAAAGTGCTAATAACTAGTTAACATGGCATATACCCATTTAAAGAGACAGTACTGTATTAAGCTTGTGTACTGTGTAATCTCCTAATAAATAAACACTAATATATTGGTTAAATATAGTAACTCTATCCAACTAACTTTGTACCATGCTTATTTCCCTCAACTACCAGTTACTGGTAAGTTAAGAATGTAATGGGTATAAGTAATATTCAATGGTAGCAGAAAACCATTGGCATGGAAGTCAGGTTTTATAAGGAAACACATATTTACTTTTCCTTCACACATTCCCATCACACCGTCCTTTGGCTCTAGTCAACCAGAGCAGCTTCTACCTATTCCACCCTTGAAACCCTCCTCATTAGCTGTGATAACTAAATTAAATCTCTAAGTCAGTGGTGGGAAACCCATGTGGCCTAAGAGGCTGTTTCAGCCGAGCAAAGCTCACCTGCTCAACACCTGGTGTCATATATGAACTCAGGTGTGGGGCAAGCAAAGGAAGGCTTGGGCAAAATGGGCTTTGCAGACACTGTTGTTCAGCTGATCAGCAGGGTCTGCAAGCCTCTTGTGTAGTACTTCCCATGCGCCATCAATTGTGAGCACTTGGAAAGAATTACAGACAAGGCTTCCCCAGCCCTGACAACCAGCTGATCAATGTTTGGGTAGTGCAGTGCATAGTGCTTCCCCAGCACTCACAATCACCTTTTTGTTGATGACTGAGAAGTGCCACACAACTTTTTTGCCCCTATGTTTTCATTTCAAACAGCATCGCAATGGGGTCAGAAAAGGTCCCCTGACTTCATTGTTACATCAGGTGTTTGACAGCTGGGTGGTCCTGCCCACCTGTCAAATGTGGCCTGCAGAGGTATGCATGGAGGTAAGTTCCCCATCACTGCTCTAAATTCAGAAACAGTATCATTTCAGTTACCAGCCACTGGATATATACAACAGAAGACCCCTGTTTTCTCATGCTCTGCTTGGGAGCTGCTCAGAACATTTGGCTCATCACTGTCTGAAACAAGATTATCTAGATAAAAACAAGTTACTTGCCTAAGGAAGTTAAATGAGTACAAAGTAGAGATGAGATCTGAAACCAATGCCTAAATCATTTCCTTTTCAGTTAATTCTTACCAAGCATTTGTTTTCCTCTGGTTTACCCCCCTCTCCCACACCAAAGTATTCCCTCATATTCCTCTACAATTCCATTTCTGATCACAGAACGTGCCATTTTTCTAACTTGACATTCTGTTCCAAAAACATGGCACTCTTGCACTCTATCACCTCTTCAATATCTATCTACCTATAAACCTGATCTTATCCATTACTGCTCTGCCTCCAACATAAAGGGCAGCCAGTATTCCCAGGACAGATATTAAGCTTGTAATTTCCAGGACCCTTTTTAAAAACTGGTGTCACACTGCCTTACTTTCCAATCCAAAGGTTCAGAGGCTGATTTGAGGGACACATTACATTATGTTATCAGAAGATCCTCAATTTCACATTTGATTTTTTGATAACTCTCAGATGCATGTCATCCGGACCTGATAATTTGTCAGTTTTAATTTCATTAGGCTTAGATGACACAGGACATTAAGATGCAACATCCACATTACAGTTTTGAGACAGAGTTTCCCCATCCCTCAACATCTTCTCTATCTTTTGCAGTTTATCTGCTAGTGATTTCTTTAGAAAGTTCATGTACAATTTGTAGTATTCAGCTATCAAGTCACCTATGTCAGGGGCTTTATCGGACTTTAATTATTTCATTGCATTAACTGCCTCATCTTCCATAATATGTGCAATTCATAGTAACTGAGGAGGTACCCATTCAGTACTGTGAGGTTCAGCAGTTACTCCACTAATGGCATACGTTCGCTGGGACTTACTTCTATGTAAGTATGCATAGCAGGCATGGGGAATGTGTGGACTTGGAAATGTCGTTGGGATCTATTTCACACCAACCCCAACCAGCATCACCAACAGTCCAAGTATAACAGGAGCTCAGTGGACAACATCTGGAGGGCCACACATCCCCCTCCTGCATAGGATTGCATCCTATATTACCAAGAAACCTATTTAAAACCAGGGGTGCCAACTTGAATAAAATATTGGGCAGGTAAGCCCCCACACTGCAGAACCGATCACATGACACACACACACTATTTGAATGGAAATGTTCATCAACTTTGGAGAGGCCTGGACCCCCTCAACTATTTTACTGGGGGAGCCCAAGGGACCTCTGCCCCTAGAAGTTGGCTCCTAGGTTTAAAACAGCAACAACTGCCATCGTAACAATATTAATGCATGGTGAGGAATGAGTGAGAGAAACAACAAGGTTTCTTTACCAGAAATATCGTGCGCATAACAATAAAGTGCGGCGTTTTTGAGCTACAGAAGAATCAGGGCAATCTAGGGCGGGGGGACTGCAAATGCCCTGGGCGATTTCCTACGAAGACCGCTGACAAAATTCGCAGCAAGGCGATGGGTGAGGAGGAGGCATCTTTCCCAGACCTCCGTTCACCAAAGTACGTACCCGCCTCGGCAGGTCTCTCCTCTCCTAACATCGCTCGCCGCTTTCCCGCAGCTGCCACTCGCCCGCCGCCAAACATTTCCCCCTCGTCCGGCGCTGCAACCGAGTCCTTCTCCCCGTCCCGCTCCCCCAACCTCCCAACCCAAGCCCTCTCCCCGCGCTCCCCGGTTCTCCCCCGAGCCCTTCTTCTGCGGGCCTTAGTCCCACCGAGCAGCGTCCTCCTCCAGAGCTGCCCCGAGGCGCCTCGGCGACCCACTTCCCCCGTTTCTCCCCCCCCCCTTCCACCTCACGCGCAGCTCACTTTGGCACACGGAAACAAACACTCCCTGATACCCCCCCTCTAACCTCCTCCAGAGTTTCACGGGGATCTTCGCGCGCTTCCCTTCCTTCCCAGCCCCACATTTCGCGCCTCTTCCTCCCCCCCCCCCCCACAGACCTTCCTTTCAAGAGGCTGACCTACTACTCACCGTTCCTCAGCTCGTGTTTGACGGTGAAGAGAGACGGGTCCGCTTCTTCCGCGGAGCGCCCGGAGGCTCCTTCCATTTCCTCCGAGGGTCCCTCCATTTCCTCACAGAGCCCCCTCCCCGCCGCCGCCGCCCCCCACTTTTCACCCTCTCCACGCCTGCCCCCCACCCCACGGAGTGCCGAGGGTGAGGCTCAGGGAGGCTCAGCCAGCGCCGCCCGAAGACGAAAGGGAGACTTTATCCCTCAGCGAAGGTGCCCCATGTTCCGAGGGCTGTTGTTGTTGTTGTTCTGAGGGGAAGAAAAAAGCAACCAACGAGAGCTTTAGAAGACAATAACGAAACGAGGCGCCTACATTGACAAGCGCCCGTTTAACCATCGGCGCCTTTGGAAGCGCTTCAGAGCTCCTCTCACTCACCCACCGACCCCCATTCCTAGCTGGGGGGCGGGCGGGAGTAGAGAGACCGCCAAGAGGGTGGGGGAGGGGCGGCAGGGTGAAGAAGCTCCGTTATCGACGAGATTCTATCGACTCCCCCCCCGCCGCCGCCGCCGCCACACTGAAGCAATCGGGGAAGGAGGTGGGAGGGGCGAGCCGAACGCCCATTGGCCCGCCAGGCTACACACGGCGCCGACGATTGGCCGGCGCCCGTTGCATGTTACCACCCTCCCTCCGCCAAAAAGCCGCGGCCCGCCATTGGTTCAGCGCTTGGGCCAATCGCTCGCGCCATTTCTCGCTCTCTCGCCTGTCCCCTCCCTCCGCTTCCTGTCTCTGAGGGGATTCTGCTGCTGCTGATGCTCCTCCCCCCCCCCCCGGCTCTCCGCGGTCCGGTTCACCTTCTCCCCGCTTTCGAGTAAATATTATGCTCCCGCCTCTCGAGCGGGCCGAGTCTCGAAGAGGCTAGATTGGTTTCCTAGACACGGAGGATGGCTGGTGAGTGGACCCTTGGCGGCGCTGTCACCAGCTGGGCTTGGAGGGTCTCGCGGGAGATGCTGCCTCCCTTCTTGCAGCCGTTATTAGCCTTCCAGCAAGAGCAAAAAATGCAAAAGCAAAACAAAAAAAGGAAGACATGGGGTCTCCGCGTTTAAGAGGCGCAGGGCGGGCAAAAGCAGCTTCCCGATCTCATTTCTAGTGACGGGAAAGTACAACTGATGTAGTCAAGCTGCAAGTGATTTCGGGGTGGGTGGGGAGCATAACTGTCAACGTTTTCCCTTTTTGAAGGGAAATTCCCTTATTCCGAATAGGATTCCTCTCAAGAAAAAGGAAAAGTTGACAGCTATGGGGGGGAGTCATTTCTGCAGCCAGCAGACGTAGCTAGGAATAGTTCTCGCTTTGAGGTGGCCAGAAATGGCAAGCGACTTTCAAATGTCAAAGCACAGAGTACAGTATATTTCTGAGGCAATTAGGCCCGTGATTTATTTCCTTGTACAGTAGGGATGCAAATGATATCCTCACCCCACCCCACACACATACATTGATCATCAACCAATGTGTTTTTTGCTTCTTTAATGCAAGGCAAGTGCTCCCCCCCTTTTAGGGATACTGGTAGCAAAGTACTGCAGCTCTTCTAGAGGTTAACTCTGAGGTTTTCAGAGCAATCCCGCACCAGTGGAACAGCCAGCCTGTTCCAGGCATCTCATATAGAGGTTAAGACTGTCAGCCAGGAGAGCCATATTCCATCCCCACTGTCAGAAGTAGTATGCCTCTGAATGCCACCTGCTGGGAACTGCAGGTGGGCAAAGTGCAGCTGCCTTCACACCCTGCTTACAGGGGTACCACAGGAACCTGGATGGCCATTGTGAGAACAGGCTGCTGGATCCAGCCAGGATCTTCTTATGCTCTTTCGTTCTTATGCCCAGAAGAGGTGTAGGAAAACACACAAGTAGAAAATACAACATATTTACATATATGGCAGACCTGCCCACAGACACTGGAAACTCTGCACTCCCTGATTCATTAATGGAGGAATAGCCATGGACTGAATAGGTACAGCATATGGCTCTCCATAGTATCGGTCCCATCCCACCCACAACTCCGCTGGATTTTTGTGTATTTGACATATTCTACCACTGTGTCTGTCTTGGCAGCAGTGCATCTGGCGTTCATGCAGCATAGCAAGGCTTCCATCAAATGCTACTGTAGCCTCTCAGGCAGCATGTATTTAGCATAGGATTGTGCCTTCGGGCTGCAACACTGTACTCACTCACATGGGGGTAAGGCCCATTTATCTAAATGGGACTTATTTCTGACTAGGTGTGCATTAGGAAGAAAGCCCCATTCAACTTGGTATGGTTCTCTTCCGATTAACATGCATAAGTTGAAGGTGCACATCTGTGCATGAGCTTAGGTTTAACAATGAGAAGACTGTATGCATATGTGCACACAAAACTTAGGAACACATAATTTTCAAAGGAATTTAGCTATTACTTTCCTAGCGCTGGAAAATAACGAGGACTGCTGGAGAGTTACAGAATTATGGAGTACTAAGAAAGTCCTTCAAATACATTGCTGTGAAGTGTTTCTTGGCTTGTTTGTACACCCTGTTATTTGTACACCCTGTACACCCTGTTTGTACACCCTGTAATTTGATCTAGACTTGTGTTCATTTACACGATTAAAGCAAATCCAAGGTGGGATGTGTGTGTACGGAATTACCGTAATAGCTAGCAAACACATTGGTGTTGAGATGTGGATGATTCCTGATGGCAATCTCAAATCAGCATCTTCTGTACTTCTCCATGTAAAGAACTGATCTATCTTGCATGTACACAGGCACTAGAATTTAATAGATGAAGTACTAAAAGTATTTGTATTTACTGAATTACGTAATGCTGAAGTATACCTTCATCGCTTTCATACGATATTGATGAATTATTCTATACAGCATAATGAATATATGTTTGTTTGTGTGTGTGTGTTTGTGTGTGTGTGATATAAATATATATACGTAAAAGTGATGTATAGATATAGAGGTAGATAGATATTGCTTTGATAGTTGAGGAATATTTTCTCAATATCCACATTCAGTGGTTTGCTGCTTACTAACTTACTTAAGAACCTTTTGCTAACTGTGTGTGTAATTTGTATGTCTAGTAGGACACTAATGAGCACATGTCCCAAAATCTTCACAGTAACCAGCTAGTGAGGGAGCCTGCTCCACAAACTGGAGAGAACCCTGGCTGAGGAAGCATCAAAGCAAGTTAGGCAAACGTGTGAATTTGGCAACATGGCAAGGAGGCCAGGGCACCCCACTCTGCCCAACAAAATTATCACGAGATAAGCTTATTTTCTTTAAAATTATCCTAAAATCATATATTCACTACTATCTGTTAAACCTTATCAGATAAGGCTTATCTCATCCTGAAGTCCCAAAAACATTTTATAAGGAATCTTTCAGATTCACTTAGATATTTCTGCTTAGATCTGTGCTATCTAGTTGATGGAAAAGCCAGATCTTCTCCAGCAACTGCAGGGGCAAAAGCCTTCCTGTACTCTGCAAGGTAGGTGGTGCTGAGTCACTCCACCCCACTTGCTTCTAACCATACTGTAAGTCAAAATCCCCTTTTCTTGTTGTTATCACAATTACTCAAAGATCAAACAAATCCCACTTTGAATGGTCCTTGGGAATAATGGTGTCTTACCAGTTTTATAGCAAAGTTTTACAGCAAAGGAAGGATCTCTGTGCACCAGTTCTGACTGGGATCCAGGCGTTCAGTGCTATGCTGTATTGCCTCCATGCAGCTGAGCCCAGGATTGGGCTTTTATTAAAGTTTTGGGGGTGAGAATTTAAACAAGAAGTGCATAACGATAGCCTTCACCCTTAACTGTAACAAGCTGGAATTGAGGTGGAAATAGAAATAGAGGGCTTGGAGAGGAAGCCCGGGGCTATTTGTAGCCTTCAAACTCTTCAAAAGCTGTTACATAAGCGAAGTAAGCTATCTGAACTATTGATCACATTAGCAATGCAATGGTCCATTCCACAGAGCTCATGAGTAATAAAAACTTGGTAATAAAAATTCCATGAGTTCAGTAATAATACACTCTATGGTGGGGAAAGATAATGAAATTGTATAGTCCAAGTTGTTAAGCCCTGCAAGTTGTTCTTGTTATGCAGCAGGAGCTACTCTCAAAACTTTTGTAGATTTGTATGAAAACCTTTACAGTACTCACAATCCAGATCCAACCTATTTACAGGACACTTGTATTCAAGCAAGACCAAATTGATATTTTGATCAGGTATCTTACGACTGAAGATAAGGTAGCAAATAAATAAATAAATGTAAACAAAGCAAAGCCCATGGGCTAGATGGCTTTTTTTGGGGGGGGGGGTGTTTCTATAAAGCTTTGAAAGATTCTCTTGCTCCTATACTAGCCTCCCTGCATAATACCATCATGGATGCTTTTACTGTACCACCCTTGTGGAATATGTCAAGACTTATTGTCTTGAGCAAGCTGGTTTGGGACCCTAATCAGGACAGGGAAATCTGAGATGTAGTATTGGCTAATAGACTGGGTAGGTTGAAAGGTGCCAAGACATCAGCAGGGTTTAGTCCCTCACAGCCAAATTGTTGACTCAGTCCAGAGGATCCTGAATATTATGCACCATTGTAAAACTAAGCAGGAGCCAGTGGCATTGGTCTCTCTAGATGCATATAAGGTTGTCAGCCAGATCAAATGGCCTTCAGGTTCTAACCCATTTGAACATGGGCAATAAATTCATGAGTGTCACCCACAGCATTTACACAGAACCTACAGCCAACGGTACAGTTTTGCTACTATTGGGGAATAGCATGAAGTATTTGGATATGGTTCCCCCAAAAGGCCTTACCCTGCTCAAAAGGCAAAGCTATGGCCCATTGAGCAAAGAGGTGAAAAGGAAGTTGCAAGTATGGAATAACAATCTCACCTGGCTGGTATAGAAATGGCTATTTCCCTCAACTTCTGTACTTGTTTCAAACACTCCTTGTTCTGCTGCAGGCAGAAATAAATACTTGGCAGCAACTAGTAAACCAGTTTATCAGGAGTAATGGAAAAAACCAAGGTGAATAAAAACATGCTGTATGGCTGCCACGACTGCCAACAGATAGGGATTTGGGAATTCCAAGTCTGCAAGTGTATTATGAAGCCTACAATTTAATGCAACTGATTCAATTGGTCAAGGGCAATTATAATTTCAGTTGGGTAGGCATGGAGAGCACAAGTGTTGGACAGGGCCCTTCAATTTCTTAAGCTGACTGCAACCAAGTTACAAAACACAAAGAACCCATACAATCAGACTGTCCTCTCAATATAACAAAGGTGGTTCATAGTACCAGCTCCTTCTGAATCACCTCTTGCTCTCATTTTCAAATACCCACATTTCGCAGACGTGTCTAAATATAACCAATTTGAAGTGTGGGAGGGGAAGGGTCTGTATAGGGTGGTGGACTTGTTCTTCAATGGGGTGCCTCCTATCTACAGAACAATTGCAAGCTAGACCAAGGGGGAGCGGCGGGTAAAGCAAAAATAAATAAATACTTAACTAACTGAGGTTCTCCCCACCCAACATGAAACCTGCCCCCCTAACTTGAAGGCTGCCCTCCCCAACATAAATCCTGGCTACGCCCATGAACTAGACTGGGAGGTGAGGCCCCCTTGGCTATAGCTAATGCCGATTCCATTGTTAAGCAGATACAATTTTCATACACAAGAGCCTCTGAGAATATTAACATTTTATAAATACAATGCAGGCTTGTCTCAGCACATTGTGGGTCGACCATAGGACTAAAATCAGTTTAGGAGAACAATCTAGATAAGATGAATATTTTTGTATTTTATTTGTTGTAGGTATTATTTGTAGCTGCTTTTTATTTTGGCAAAACATAAAGATATAATTACCAAAGGAAAGAGGTAAGAGAGACATCTAGAGCTGATCAAAGTCAATAAACTAGTACTCATGAAGCTTTGATTTTACTGCAGAGCGGCTGCAAACACACATCTTACATTTATAGCAGATTTAAAGCACATGGCTTTGCCCAAATAATCGTAGGAAATGTAGTTTACCCCTCACAGAGCTATAATTCCCAGCACCCTTACAGTCTTTGGGGAAAGCCATGTGCTATATACGGTATATATGGTGTATAGAGAATGTCCTTCTTGTGTCCTTGTTCAAAAACAGTCATAAAGCTAAATATCCTGTGTGGTGATTTTAGACTCTTCCCCCAAAAATGCTTTCCAGAATTTAGATAGCAGTTCAAACTTGCTGATGTTGATGTGGTGGTGGTGGTGTGTGTGTGTGTTGGGATTCAGGTACTCAGTCACCTCCACCGGCAGAAAGGAGAGCCACTGATGCAGCTAGTGTGTTCTGCCACAACGTAAGCCCTGAGCCCTTTGCACTGTAGGTGGTAAACTAGAACTCATGGACCTCTTGCCAGCAGTAACCAGCAGAAGGTCCCCAAAACACCTTGCGAGGCACTGGAGGCTTTGGATCTGCTAGCTAGAAATCCCTGCAGATTCCCACCACCATGGGCTAATCCTTGGGCCCCTCAGCTGCACCAGCTTGGAGCTGTCATAGCAGAAAAGAGAAACTCACAGCCACTACCACTTTATTCCCTGGTCAATAAGAACTGACAGGGCTGTGGTTCTGGTGGTGACAGCTCTGCCCATCATCACCATTCAAATCTATCACATGTGGACATGCAGAACATTCCATGGCCTTTTCATTCCTGCCAGCACTTAGGAAATCTCTCTTTACATTTGGTCTTGTTGACATTGGCTATCATGTCTGCTTTATTTTTAGAGAAGATTAGGATTGGGTTTTTATTACTTTTAATTATTATTTTTGGCATCCTAAAGTAAGTTGAACTTACTCTTAAACTTGCTAGGACTGTTCAACCTTAGTCATACAGTTGCACTGGGCTAGTTGCTGCATATGGTCACTGATTATTATAGTTACTTCGCTGTTTGTATGTACATAATGTGTTATCTCCTTGAAAGGTTAGCTGTTGGGTATGAATATTAGCGTTCACTCAGCTATTAAAATGACAGCTCTGTTAATATTTTTAGAAAGCTTGTCTTTATTGACATTGCTTAAGGACAGGCCGATTACTTTGCTTACTGAGCAGTGAACATTCAGTGCTTCTGGGATTGTTATAATTATTATTATCACGATTATCTGCAGCTCATTATGGCATGAAGGCTGTGGACCTATGCACATTTATTTGGAAGTGAGCGCTGTTCATGATACTTCTGTTAAACAAGCATACAGGTGAAACTCAGAAAATTAAAATATCATGGAAAAGTTCATTTATTTCAGTAATTCAACTTAAAAGGTGAAACTAATCTATGAGATAGACTCATAACATACAAAGCGAGATATGTCAAGCCTTTATTTGTAACAGCCAGTGTGGTGTAGTGGTTAAGAGCAGTGGACTCGTAATCTGGGGAACCGGGTTCGCGTCTCCGCTCCTCCACATGCAGCTGCTGGGTGACCTTGGGCCAGTCACACTTCTTTGAAGTCTCTCAGCCCCACTCACCTCACAGAGTGTTTGTTGTGGGGGAGGAAGGGAAAGGAGAATGTTAGCCGCTTTGAGACTCCTGAAGGGGAGTGAAAGGCGGGATATCAAATCCAAACTCTTCTTCTTCTTAATTGTGATGATCATGGCGTACAGCTGATGAAAACCCCAAATTAACAATCTCAGAAAATTAGAATATTAAATGAAATCAGCAAAACAAGGACTACAAATAGAGCAGGATTGGACCTCTGAGAAGTAGAAGCATGCATATGTACTCAGTACTTGGTTTGGGCCCCTTTTGAATCAATTACTGCCTCAGTGCGGCGTGGCATGGATGCTATCAGCCAGTGGCACTGCTGAGATGTTATGGAAGACCAGGATGCTTCAATAGTAGCCTTCAGCTCTTCTGCATTGCTCGGTCTCATGTCTCTCATCTTTCTCTTGGCAATGCCCCATAGATTCTCTATGGGGTTCAGGTCAGGCGAGTTTGCTGGCCAATCAAGCACAGTAATTCCATGGGCATTGATCCAGGTTTTGGTACTTTTGGCAGTGTGGGCAGGTGCCAAAGTCCTGCTGGAAAATGAAGTCAGCGTCCCCATAAAGCTCGTCTGCAGAAGGAAGCATGAAGTGCTCCAAAATCTCCTGGTAGATGGCTGTGTTGACCCTGGACTTAATGAAGCATAGTGAACCAACACCAGCTGATGACATGGCTCCCCAAATCAACACAGACTGTGGAAACTTCAAGCATCTGGCATTATGTGACTCCCCATTCTTCCTCCAGACTCTGGGTCCTTGGTTTCCAAATGAAATGCAAAATCTGCTCTCATCAGAAAATTATAACAAATAAAGGCTTGACATATCTCGCTTTGCATGTCATGAGTCTATCTCATATACTAGTTTCACCTTTTAAGTTGAATTACTGAAATAAATGAACTTTTCCACGATATTCTAATTTTCCGAGTTTCACCTGTATAGGATTGAGCTGTGTTCCAGGAATATGATTAAAATAGATTTTTGTTGACTTAATTACTGTGTATACTTCTTATGCTTTCATTGTCCTCTCTAGCTGAAATCACTGGTATAAAATTGTCACCAAACTACTGTTTAATCAGAAGATAAACACTGAAGTGATTTTTAAAGGAAAAAATTATAGAGGCCTGTAGGTAAATAAGTACTCAAATGAATATGAGCAGCTGAACCCACTATCCTAGCCTGTTTCTTGCTGTTTTAGGTTTGGCAGCGCTGTAGTAACAAAGGAGCCCTACCAGGCAGAAATCTACCTTCTAGGTGACTCCTAAAGTTGCAGTAATATCAACCCTAGCTGTCTAGCTCAATCCCCACTTACTTGCACTCTTGCCAATACATGCACTCCTGCCAATAGCACAATAAACTCATATCATGAGTGCTTTACATTCACTTTTTTGTTTTTTCTGAAATCCGCTAGGAGCAGAAGCTGGGGGGAAAGGTTATATATATATACCAACTTGTGTTGGTTAGTCCAGAGGGAGGAGACTGCAGTGGTGATAGCTGACAGTGGACTATTGTGGTGGAGGAAGAAATGACAGTGGGGCCCCCTCTGGCTTGAGAAAATGACCGTGAATATCTCACTTGGTACAGTGGTGCCCCGCAAGACGAACGCCTCGCAAGACGGAAAACCCACTAGACGAAAGGGTTTTCCGTTTTGGAGGCGCTTCGCAAAACGAATTTCCCTATGGGCTTGCTTCGCAAGACGAAAATGTCTTGCGAGTTCCTGCGTTTTTTTTTCCTTTCCCCCCCTTTTTCTAAGCCGCTTATCAGCTGATCCGCTAAGCCGCTAAAAGCCGCTAAGCCGCTTATAGCGCTAATCCGCTAAGCCGTCAATGGGCTTGCTTCGCAAGACGAAAAAACCACTAGACGAAGAGACTCGCGGAACGGATTAATTTCGTCTTGCAAGGCACCACTGTATTGTGGTATATATATACCAACTTGTGTTGGTTAGTCCAGAGGGAGGAGACTGCAGTGGTGATAGCTGACAGTGGACTATTGTGGTGGAGGAAGAAATGACAGTGGGGCCCCCTCTGGCTTGAGAAAATGACCGTGAATATCTCACTTGGTACAGTGGTGCCCCGCAAGACGAACGCCTCGCAAGACGGAAAACCCACTAGACGAAAGGGTTTTCCGTTTTGGAGGCGCTTCGCAAAACGAATTTCCCTATGGGCTTGCTTCGCAAGACGAAAATGTCTTGCGAGTTCCTGCGTTTTTTTTTCCTTTCCCCCCCTTTTTTGTCTTGCAAGGCACCACTGTATTGTGGTTGGGAGAGCACCTCCAAAGCACAGCACAGCAAAGATGATCACCTGCCTATCTTCTGAATTTGGAGCTGGGGAAGGGACTGTGATTGTAGTCATCCTACATTGTGAGTTATCTTTGCCCCCAGTTTTTCATCCTCCCTTCCTTTCCACGGATTTTCTCCTGTTCCTCAACCTCATCCGGGGGTTTTCTCCAGCCAACCTCACCTTTCAGTTGATATATAAATAGATCCAGTAGTAGTGTTCTGTGGAGGTTTTTCCTGAAATAGTAAGGGAAAAGGGAACTGTCAAAAAAGGGAACTGAAATAAAGTGGTGTTCTTTTGCTAATGTAAGGAGTTGGGCAATCTCTTGTACAACTTCTCAAGTGCTTTTCGTGCAAAGGCTTCCGATATCTTTTCTGCAACAGTTCACAGTACAGAGCTGCCACCAGAATTCTTTCCACTGGAGTAGGTGTTCTATGAATTATAGACAGTGTTTTTCTGAAGAAAAGCAAACAAGCTGGCATCTTTTTATTGAAATAATTTTGTGAATTTGTGCAAGCTGTTATTCTTCTTCGAACTCTGTATCAGGCAGTGATCCAAACTCACACATGTAGATGTGTTTGGCACCATTATGTTTAGCAATCTGTTCACTAATCTCTTTACAGTATTGTGCTGTGTATTTAAGGCTCTCTCTGGTTTCATGTAGTCTTTCAAATAACCAAGTTCTAATAAGGAACATTACAGACTGGCTAAGAAGAAGCAAAACCACACTATTTTCTATTGTGTGTGTCAGTTTGCGGTTTCTGTCTTCAGTTTCCTCTTATATGGATGTTTTCTCCAGTATTGAAATTAATGGGGCAGCCTTGTGCACAGCTATATGTGGGACAGAAGACTTAATGAGTGCTTCTTAAGACCATCTTGGTGCTGCAATCCTAAACAATTTACTAGGGAAGAAGCTTACTGGGCACAGTGGGACTCCTGGTTTCAACACAGGACTAAGCTGTACAGCATTTTTTTTTTTTAATGTTATGGACATCGCTTTTTCAGGCCCTTTACCAAGCTACCCCATATTTGTCTTACTTTGGGAAAGGTCACTCCATGGGGCAAGAACCAAGGCAGTGTGATTCTGTATGGTAGTCATTGACTGATAAGGCTTTTGAGACCACATCTGTCACAGGAACAGGAAACTGGAGGCCTGAGATCATGGAAATAGAATTGTTTAGACTTCCAGGATTTATCATTTCAAGTCACAAGAGTAAGTCCATTTAAATCATGGATAGGCAACCTAAGCCCGGGGGCTGGATCTGGCCCAATCGCCTTCTAAATCCGGCCCGCGAACCGTCCAGGAATCAGCGTGTTTTTACATGAGTAGAATGTGCCCTTTTATTTAAAATGCATCTCTGGATTATTTGTGGGGCATAGGAATCCATTCATTATTATTTTTCAAAATATAGTCCAGCCCCCCACAAGGTCTGAGGGACAGTGGACCAGCCCCCTGCTGAAAAAGTTTGCCGACCCCTGGATACCACATTTGTCACAGGAACAGGAAACTGAACATCTGAGATCATGGAAATAGATTTGTTAAACTTCCAGGATTTATTGTTTAAAGTCTCAAAAGTAAATCCATTTAAATCAACCAACTTTAGTAATTAAATCTTAGTTTCAATGGGCCCACTAGGAATAACACTGGGTATTACCCATTCACAAATGCAGTAAACAAATGTGAGGTGAAAATTGCATTATTTGCATTATACCTTGTAGAATAATCTATGTTCTCTGACTTTTTGTTAAAATTATACATTTTCTACCTAACATATGTAATATGTTTAGAAGGGTAGGAAATTCAGTAAGTTCAGTTGAGAATAATGCAGCATAGATAAGTAAATACGGTTTTTGGGGGCAAGGTGAAAGCTGAATATAACACATAATATTATTTGCAACAAGAAATATAATGGAACAGCAATGAAAAACTGGCATGTGAATAATGATAGAGGAAATAAAAATAAATATTTGTGATTAGACAGTTTTCATACACCACCTACAGTCAGGTTACAATAGTGCAACTTGGGAAAGTGTTAAGATTAGCACAAACAGGGATAGCTATTATTTTTATTTATATACATATATATGAGCATAAGCGTTATTTATAAGCCTTATTTATAAACAATGCTCTGGAAAGAAAACACCTCAATCCTGTTCGTAGATTAGATCGCTTAAATCTCACTGACAATGTGGATTTGAAAAAGTCAACCTGCAGCAATAATGCTCAAAAGTTAGAATGTGCCACCAACAGATAACCAATCAGATTAGTAAACTACAATATGTTAAAAAACAAAGTAAAATAAAAACAACAATCTAATATTCTAATTGAAAGATGATTTGCATGTTCACCTTCAGATTGCAGCCTAATAAATGTAAAACCCAACCTCTGGAACTTAATTTAAACAAATAGTCTTGTAAGTGAATATTATAGTTTCTGCAGCACTCCAAGAGAAAAAGAGAGCACAACATTGGTCTGCACCATACATTTAGAGCAGTGTCACACTACTTTACACAGTCCTGGTCTTCCCCCAAAGAATTCTAGGAACCTAAAAGTGCACAAGGGCCAGTAGGTGGCACTTGACAGGGAGGTCAGAAGTGGCAAGCAGGAAAATAAAGTTAATTTTGTTTTACTTCTCCCAACATGGTGTCCTGCTGTTAATCGTACACAATGTCAGAGGGGAGTCCACATGTGTCCCCTGTCAGGAGCTCGTCCTACTCTCGAGTAGGACCTTGGCAGAAACACATGCCCGACTGACATGTTCTCTCCCTCCTGGTCTTTCATTTGGGAGCTTCAAAAGCTTTTTTCAGCCTGAACGTCACAGCTACTGATGCCAACAGACATCAGCACACTTAGGGATCCACAGAGTGTTCGCAGTTTGCGTAACAGACCTCAGCAACTCAGCATTTTGGCTAATCTACGTTTATTTACATATAAACACACACGGAGCACTGCAACATGGCTCCCTCTCTCTTTAGCATCAGACAGCAAAGAGAAAAAGGACAAAGGACAATAGTCCCACTTCACGGAACACAGTAACACAAACATCCTGTCTCTGTCACTTCCCACACTGTGGAGTCAAAACATACACTGTCATCTGATAGACAACAATCCCATGGCTGCAATCACGGAGCAGGAATTCTAACAGTCAGAGGGGAGTCCACCTGTGTCCCTTATAGTGCTGTGATGGTATCACCAAACAGAAAGGGGGTCACAGGTTAACACTCAATAAATCCTAGAAGTTCTAAAATCTTAAAAGCAGCTCTCCCCAATTAAGTAAATCAATAAAATTACTTAACTAACTGAGGTTCTGCCCTCCCCTAACATAAAGCCTTTCCCCTTCCAACATAAATCCTAGCTATGCCCATGGATAAGTTGTTTCAGGCTCTTTAGCATCTAATAGAATAGTATGATCATAGAGTTGGAAGAGACCCCATGAGTCATCTAGTTGAGCCCCCTGCAATGCACAAATCTCTAAAGCATCCATGATAGATGCCCATCCAACCATTTGTATCATGTGGCCATTAAACAAGTTCAGTCCACATTGGAGTCTTTTTTGATAAGCAGGTTTCCTCCCATATGTTTGTACTTTCTAAGTTTTTGCATTCCTCAGGTTGTATAAGAACTGTTTTAAAATAATAAATATTGAATTGTTTTATCCCTATGTTAAGGTTGACTAATGAATTGTGTTGTGCAATTTTCTGTTCTTATATTCTTTAAAAAAAACACTCAAAGCTACAAAAAAAGATAGAACAGTTTCCTGTAGAACAGTGGTTCGCAAACCTCTTTTCCCATGGACAACTTGAAAATTGCTGAGGGACTTGGCAAAGAATTTGATTATTTTCCTCCCGTTGTCCTAGATGCTGCATGATTTTTAATGTATTTTATTATATCTTTCATTTATTATATGTTATACTTGATTCCACACCATTGTAATTGTAATACAATAAAGTGCAATGTAAGACACAAAAGAAGCAATAGAAATACAATTAAAAATCAACATGAATATTTAATGCATCTTCAACCACAAATCCATAGACACCTGGGGACCACCGGAATGAAGCTCATGGACCACTGCTGGTCCTTTGGGACCACAAGTGGAATGCTCTGATGTAGAGTGAGGCCAAATTGAAATGCTCTTAAAATGTTATTCTGGAGAAAGTAACTTCAGATGTCACATTTTAAAGAGGGTTTTTGCTATGGAAGGCACTTTTGAGATTTAAATTCCTTTTTAGTTAAAATTTTAATTCCATGAGAGAGTCTAATGGCTAACTAGAGTCCACTGGAGCTTACACCAGATTATGAGGTGGACTCTACTACCAGAGATTTATACCACAATAAATCTGTAACCGACACTGCAAGACTCTTGTGTATGTGTTTGTGTTTGCTATAAAAAGTAGATTAACACAGCTACCCCTCTAGAATATCCTACAAAAAGATTGCTAAAGATACAGATTATCATAGGCATAAATATATAACTGTTTATCTGGAGTCTTGCACTGACAAGATAATGAAAAATACCAGGTGTTGTTAAGAAGGATTAGTATTTGCTAGAAATGTATAACTATGTGTTGAATATTTACCTCATTACTTTTAAAAGAACACCAGTGAATCTTTCATGCTTTAAACCTCTGTTTCTCCCTCGGAAATTATCTTTCTTCCTAGCATGTCTTCAGAAGAATTAAAATTAACCTTAGAGGTGAGGTAATTAGCATTCTGTTTTGATTGAAACTGAAGTTTGCAAAATGCTTGAAATGGTAACATTAGTATATAATTTGTTGTTATGTCTGAAGTAGCGAAGCCATAATGTAGCAAGGTAAATTTAAGTAAATAGATTTAGCCTAAGTTTGTTAGAAACAAAAAATAAAATAAAATGTAATTTCAGTAATATTTTAAAGTATTACTAAAGAAAGTAATTGGGACTCACTTGCCCAGGCGTATAACCAATACCTTGCAATTTAATCAGCTAAATTAAAAAGGTCCAAATAAAATATTTCTAAGGTGACAATTTAAGGTGAATAAATGATAAAACTGATATTTCTCAACCTAGTGATGAAATCACTGCTTTAAATATTACTGGGTGTTCTCTTTGTTTCTTTAAGTACTTTTAAATATATTGCCATTTCCCAAAGACAAAAAAATGTAATACCAAATCCATATGTATTCCCTGGTGTAATTTGCAACAAAGTTGTATGTAAGAGTAAAAATACAGTGGTACCTTGGTTTACGAACTTAATCCGTTCCGCAATTCCGTTCTTAAACCAAAGCATTCTTAAACCAAGGTGTGCTTTCCCATAGCAGCGGGGGACTCAATTTACAAATGGAACACACTTAACAGGAAGCGGAACATGTTCTGCTTCCAAGGCAAAGTTCACAAACCAAAACACCTACTTCTAGGTTTGCGGCGTTCTTAATCCAAGTTGTTCATAAACTGTTCTTAAACCAAGGTGCCACTGTATATAATTAGAACAGATGACATCCAATTGTGTCACCCCTCTTGTAGAATGGAGTTCCTCTTCTGCAATTGGAAATCTGCTGCAGCAGGGAGAAGAGGAAGGGGAAGTCCCATCACCTTCATTTACTTGACATTGGGTACCCCCCCAAAAATGTAATCACATTTTTCTGTTATTTCAGGATGAAAATATGGTTTTCATAGGCGGCTTGAAAACCCTTCTGCCACATGCTGTCAGGAGTCTAATTCGAACAAATAAACTCAGCATTAGCAATACATCTGGAATGGCAGAAGGTAAAAAAAATATTCCTCATGTTGAATATAAGTGGAGATGTTAGTGATACTCTTTTATGATAGGCATTAACTAATCTGTTTTTCAGCTGAGGGTCACATTCATCCTTGCTCACTTACTGCTCAAAAAATGATCAAGTTGATGACTGAGGAGGAACCAATTTGTACACCTATGGGGGCAGGGGGGGAGTTTGCTTGAGGGGCTGGATCAGGGCCCTAACATGGGGATTAGCCACCCCGTTTTAGGAGGAAATCAACAGGTATTTTAAAAATGGCTTACAATGAAGAGGTTTTTAGCTCCCAACATAACTCTGATTAAAACCCTTCCGCAACAAATTGGTTCACTCAGTTTTATCACAAGTACATTGCTTTTTGTTCTCTGTTAGATCAAATTATATCTTTATAATAATATTTCAGAATTAGGAATATTTCTTATATATATCTAAAGCATCATAAATATTTTTGATAAATGGGTATGCACAGTTCTTACATACACTGTAAAGTCGTTTCATGAATACGAATATCAACTTAGTACAATATTGTGAAGGTACATCTCAGGTACCGTAAGTTTGACTGTAATCAACAATAACATATTGGAATATACATTTGATTTATAATACTAATAAAAAAGAGTATACATTTAATATTTGTCTTTTCCCTGTTTTTTATTTTCATTTCATTTTTATTAAGTGAATCATGACAAGTATAACGTTCAGTCAAAAGATGGTTTATATACACTGCATAATACTTAAAACCAGTTTGCTAAGGGTGCAGCTTTAGAATTTAGAGTACTACCTAACCACAATTACTTCTCAGTGTAGCCTTATTCTTTTTATTATTTATGCCACAAATACTAACTTTTCACTTGCAAGCTTCACTGTTTGTGGCCTGAGGCTGTTTACAAAGTGCATAAAATAAAACTTGACTCATTGGCTTAATATAGCAAACCTACTAGTTGATGCTATTTAAAGTTGTTTGCCTTTTCAGGTTGTTTTGCCTTTTTGTCCTCAGTTTGAAAATTCATGAATAGGCTGGAGAATTTGTTGCAGGCCAAAAACATAGAACAACATATAGAAAAAGAATGTGACAAAATGTTGTGTATTAAAACCAGTGAAGAAACTACATCTGAATCCATTTATTTCCCTGCCATAAAATAGCAGAAAACTGGTATTACAGCACAAATGTCAGTCCCTAGCCTCAAGTCTGGAGTCTTGATTCAGCTTAGCATGTTGTCAGGGGCTCAGGAGCAGAGGCACAGGGGAGAGAGGAAATGGAGAGTGAAGGGGAAGAATCTGAGGGCAGCGTAGGGGAGTATGAGAGTGGCCCGAGAGATTCCATGAGCTTCTCCAGCGAATCAGAAGATTCCCAGAGGGGGGCGCCGATGGCCAGGGCAAGGGGGGTCCCAGGGGGGACACACCAGAAGCAAGGGGCCAGCGGGGACTCCCAAAGCAGCAGCGAGAGATCAGGACCAGCTCCTCCACCAGAGCGTAGTGTGGGGGGGGAAGGGTCCCATGTATCAGGACCAGCTTCTCCTCCAGCAGGGAGAGAAGATGAATCAAGACTGGCCACGCCTCCATCGCAGAGTGAGGGAACGGAGGGGAGGTCAGGTCCAGCTAGCCTCTCCGAAGGGGGAAGCAGTGACAGGAGCAGTGTAACGGTCAGGAGGAAGGTTGCCGGCTGGGCGCGTGCGCCAAGTTCGAATGTACAGGCGCGCGGCACAGCAGGAAACCCGGATTGGGAACCAGGTCCTAAAGCCCGCCGGAGGGAGGGGGAAGACTCAGGGGACTCAGCATCAGAAGAGTCTAGAAAGGGCAAGACCCCAGCGGACAGGCGGACCCAGAGGAGGAAAGAGCAAAGGAAGAGGTGGAGCAAGGCTAGAGTCTTAAACTGGTGTCTGGGGGGTGGAGATTCAGACGGAGCTTCAGCGGTCTAGGGTTTAAGACGTAGGGCTGCACGCCGCGGCTCTGAAATCGAAACTCCGGAGGGAGTCGGCTGGGTAGGGGTCGGGTCCTGCCGTGCCGGCGACGCGGGGACCCTCAAAAACCATGGGCGGAGATGCCCATGGACTTGGTGACTCGGCGGGCACCGTTTGCGCCCCCCCGACCCGCGAAGGAGCCTTTTTAAAGGCTGCGGAGCGGGTGACGGGGGTGGTGGTGCTGTGAGTCCAATGCTTCCCCTGCCCAGCGAAGCCGCATGCCATTCGGCGGAGAGCAACGACTTCTTCTTTGAAAATTTTGGATTTGGACTAAAAGGAACAACCCGTGAGTAAATTGATTGGACTTAAAAGGGAAATTTGATCTTTGAATTTGGAGCGAGCGGGGGGAGTGCAAAAAGGAAGTCCGCCCCCCCCCCCGTTGTAGATGGCTCAACGCAAGGATTTGACAACTAAGATCGAGAGATGAACTTGTTTACCTGAAAAAAAATTTTAACTTCACGAAGGGAAATTACAATAATTGTGCTGGAGGAGAAGACTGATTTGTGGGAACTAAAATGCAACCCCCCCCGGGAACCGGGAACGATCCGCTATGAGAGACTGGTGAAGAGACACAGAAACTTTGACAGCTGTCAAAGTAGCTGTCAAAGCAGGAAAATAAAAGAGAACTTTGTTACGATGGCTTTGCTGGTTAGATTTGTTACAATTTGGACATAAATTATTGGAAATAAAGGCAACAAGTTATTTGACTTTTGGGTCTGATTTTGAAAGAAATTAAGTTACCATATTCCCTCTAGAGGGAGGCTGGGACATTGCAACAGTAGCAGCAAGTGGAAAAATACTATGAATTTGAGCAGGATCTGTTATCTCTTGGGAAAGCTGCAAAAACGAAGCATTATTTTGTCTACAGAGGTTTCTATACTAAAGGAGACAATGGATTTATCTATTGAAGAAAGGAAGGGACTTGACGCAAGTTATGTTCCTGAATAACAAAAGCCTCTGTGGAGAACAAGAAGTTTCTGAATTAGAAGGTTTCTGCAGCAGAACAGGAAAAAGCAACCTGAGGAATAAGAGCTGGACCAAATTTGAAGCCGGAGTATTTGGAACATCCAGACTTTAAAAGGACCAAGAAATAGAATTTAAGTTAGACTCTTAAACATAGAGGTCTGGATGGAAGAACAATGACTTTTTCTGAGAGTTTTTTTCGAGATTGGACTTTCTGAAATTAAAAGCTATCAAAAGACGGCAAAGTGGAGTTGAGATATAGACGTGGATACACCAGGCTGGCAGTAGACAATAGATGAACTTTGGGGATTGGAACCGGGGAATGGGGGGGGGGGGAGAGATTTGGAATCCAAAGGCTGTAAAATTATATATTATTTCTTTCTTTACTTTTTTCATGTTTGTTGTTTGAAAATAGGGGAATTCGTGGAAGGGAAATGGGGTCGATCTTAGGGAATTATATAAAATATAAGGAGAAATGGTTCATTAAGATAAATAAGATAAATTAATTTGGAATAAATGGGTTATTTAAAATTACAAATAAGGTTTTAAAATTTGGGGTAAGAATCTGTGGAATCAATTTAAGGGAAATGGAATACAAGAGGGGGAGGGGGGAAGTCCGGGAAAGATGCCACTGAAACCAAGTGTAAATCATATTTGTTTTTTCTTTCTTTCTTGCTATCTTTCCTTTTTATTCTGGAAAATTTTTAATAAATATTATTTTAAAAAAAATGAAATCGAAACTGCGTTTCAATAAAGACTTTTGTATATAACAACGGACTGGCGTTGGTCCTTTGTGAGCTGGGACCTCGGGCAGCTCTGACACATGTGTTTTGAATATACTATTCACAAGTTAGGTAAAGGTAAAGGTACCCCTGCCCGTACGGGCCAGTCGTGTCCGACTCTGGAGTTGCGCGCCCATCTCGCTTAAGAGGCCGGGTGCCAGCGCTGTCCGAAGACACTTCCGGGTCACGTGGCCAGTATGACAAGCTGCATCTGGTGAGCCAGCACAGTACACGGAAACGCCGTTTACCTTCCCGCTAGTAAGCGGTCCCTATTTATCTACTTGCACCCGGGGGTGCTTTCGAACTGCTAGGTTGGCAGGCACTGGGACCGAGCAACGGGAGTGCACCCCGCCACGGGGATTTGAACCGCCGACCTGACGATCGGCAAGTCCTAGGCGCTGAGGTTTTACCCACAGCGCCACCCGCGTCCCATTCACAAGTTAAACATGGGTAATGTTGAAAACATCAACTGAAAATGGAATGCCTGAGAAATAGTTTCAGAACACATACTGATTGCGTATGTATAAGTTTAAATGTGAGCTTTGTATTGTTCGCAGGATTTAAACAGGCAAACGTTGTGATTCTTCACAAATCTCTTGCGGATGACTTTGAAAAATTTTGCCAAGCAAATGATGGGCCACTTCCACTGCTGTATAGAAGTAAACCAGGGGAATGGAAATGCCCATCTCTGAGCAGTGATGCTGATATTAGGTATGCATAGATAAAAGTTCTGCCAGGTGGCATAAGATGATTGTGGTTTTTCTTTTCCTTGCATAATCAGGATTTTAGTGCTGTCTCTTAATTTTTTCTGCTGTTTCTAAAGTCCAAATCATTCTGTACCATGCTGGTAAATTTAGGTTGTCCACTGTCTTATCATAATTAGCGAATGCAAAATTAAGTCATGGAAAACAAAGATAATTCTCGAGTAAATTCAGTATTGTTGTTCCTTATGTGCATCTGACCAAAGCCTTCGTATCAGAGTGCATTCCCTCCAAAGTTTGAAATATGTGCCTTGCATCCTGTATCCCCACCAGCACGCAGACCTGGCCATGGAGGACATGCAAGCCAGTTGCTGTGGCATCCTATAGCACCAATGCACTTTTTATCGCAGCCTCTTTAATATTATCAGAAACTGTTTTCACAGGGTTGCTAAGGCCACAATTTGTCCTCATATTTGTTTTCAGTTACATATGCCAGATCTTTTTTTCAATTTACATATGCCAGAACTTTATTACATTTGCATCTAGGAAAGACTCACAAAAACACCCACACACAAAACCAGTCTTATAATTACTCCAGAAAGACTGCTCTGGGGTGTGTTTGTGTGTGCATGAGATATAGAAGGCTATTACACTATAATGCTATGGTTAAAACCTCGTAAAATAGGAATGCCATGGTGTTACAGTGCTACGGCTCTATTTCATTTTAAAAAAACAAAACAAAGAAAAGTGGTTTAGTGATAATTGAGACATTTATTTTTAAAAAAATAAATAGGAGTAATGAAATGGTACCCACCACAAGCGTTATGGTGAACATGTGCCTCCACCCACAGCAGCTGTCTAATGCCCATTGGTGTGGACAAAACATAGTGGAATGTACACACAGAAGAAGGCCACATTGAGTTCAGTGGGCCGTGCTCCAAGTAAGTAAAAGAGTGCAGTCTGAATCCAGTTACCCAGTTCAAATAATCACTTTCAGAAGGCTCTTGGGCAGGGGTCAGCAAACTTTTTCAGTAGGGGGCCAGTCCACTGTCCCACAGACCTTGTGGGGGGCCAGACTATATTTTGGGCGGGGAAATGAATGAATTCCTACCCCCCACAAATAACCCAGAGATGCATTTTAAATAAAAGCACACATTCTACTCATGTAAAAACACCAGGCAGGCCCCACAAATAACCCAGAGATGCATTTTAAATAAAAGGATACATTCTACTCATATAAAAACACGCTGGTTCCCAGACTGTCCGCTGGCCAGATTTAGAAGGCAATTGGGCCAGATCTGGCCCCTGGGCCTTAGTTTGCCTACCCATGCTATTGGGGATAATATTTGTTTATTTTTGCAGAACTGACTGTCTGCAGTACAAGAAATATGAGAATGGAGCATGTACAGGCACTCTGACAAGTCTGAAGGAATTTTCTGAGCAGCTTAAAGACATGGTGACCTTCTACCTGGGCTGTAGCTTCACATTTGAAAAGGCACTCCAGGAAGTTGGCATTCCTGTAAGAAATGTCGAACAGAAATGTAATGTTAGCATGTACAAGGTAAACAGAGATTATTTGGTGGCTTCTTATTTAGTGGTTTACATCAGCAAAACAAAACCTGCTGCAACAGCATCCCTCCCCCCCCCAAAAAAAAATATGAACCCAGTTTACTATCCAGACAAAGAAGTGAGTCATTTCAGTATTTCTTTTTTATCTCTATGTTCTCAGCATTATGACATCCTACAAATTCTGCAAGCTTATAAGGACATACTGGACTGTGAGGGTGGCTGGTTAAAAAGATTTTGCAAACATATAGACATGCATATCCAGGGAATCCCCCATATATGGGGGGGACGACATTAAAAAGCTCATTTTTGGGTGGTCCTGTTTTGCTTCCAACGTAGCTTTTCATGGAAATATCCTCAAATAGTTCTTGAAATGTATATTTTTAAAACTTTACCAGACTGCTGTGCCTTGCTGGGATACAGAACATTTTCACTGTGACCTAGTAGCAACCATGAGACCTATTCCTAAAGACAAATTGGAAGCAGTTGTGCGAACAACCTATCTGATGAAAAGGGCGCATGGAGCACCAATTCACATTGGTAACCCTGGTCAGTGCATAAGAAAAAAAAAGTAATTAAAATATCTGTATTTGTGTGTGAAAGAGAGACCGAGACATATCATAGGCTGCAAATTTGTTTCTCTAGGGAAACGTACTTCCCATCCAGGCTTGGTTTTGGGATGACTTTATACACAAATACAGGAATAGCCTAAGCGAACTTCACATTGACACCTAATGTAAGACTTGGGCCCAATTTACACAATATATTTAAAGCTGTATAATCCACTTTAAACAGTCAAGGCTTCCCCCAAAGAATCACAGGAAGTGTGATTTGTTAAGGGTTCTGAGAGTTGTTAGGAGACCCCATTTCCCTCTCAGAGCTACAGTTTCCAGAGTTGTTTAACAGAATTCCCTGGGAATTCTGGGAATTGTAGCTCTGTAAGGGGAATGGAATCTTCCAGCAACATTCAGCCAACTACACCCTTAAGAAAGTATGTCCACGAACAGGACATAAGGCTGCTATACTGTAATTCAGTGGGACTTACTTCTGAGTAGACATGTATAGGATTGCCTTGTTAATTGCTGTTTTATAATAGCAGTCCGATGTCTTTGGGTTTTCCTTTAGCTTAAACCATTCCTCCTGCTGCAATATTCATATGATTTTATTGTGTTTGGGATTACAGGTTTTTTAGGAATCCAAGACCTTTCCAATCCAGATTATGGTGATGCGGTACAGGCTCAGCCTGGGGATATTCCAGTCTTTTGGGCCTGTGGGGTTACAGGTGCAGAAGCTGTCAGCAATTGCAGTATGTATAAATAATGAAGATTTTTTAGAATTTATCCTATAGTATAGAAAATTGCTACCTTTTCTACCAAATTTAGATAAAAACTCAGCCAGAAAAACCTGACAGATTTGTTTCCAGTGTGGGTCCATATACTGTTCTACTAAGTCTGACCTAAACTTGGAAACTGCCTTTCAAAAAAAAAAAAAAGCTATCACCCTCTACCACAACTCCAACCTTGTCAGAATGCTGCCACAGACATAAAAAGAAAAGGCTATTGGCTACTGTCAAATTTTCTGCCAAATACTACGTTATTCATCTCACTGCCTTCTATTTAACATAAGTTGCATAACTTATGAAACTTAGATTCATTTCATTGTAAACATCAAAACAATGCTTAAAAAGTCATTTATTAAGTATTTTTCATAAATATTCATTCATAATATTCACTTGAATTTTTTCCTTTCCTGACTGTAGACAAACAAGCAAAGTGCTGCAAATTCCGCTTCAATTTCAATTTCCAATGAACATCCATACTTTCCAAAGACTTCCAAAATTGTTTCTCAGCTCCTGTACAGGGACCATACTTAAATGTGGGGTCTGTCTCCTGACTGGAGGTACAGCCAGACAACTCTGCCTTTCAGGTTAAAATAGGGTACCCCCAGAGGTGAGCAGTTCAAGCCTTTGCTTGCAATGCTACTGCTGCTCTTGTTTATTTTCATCGGGTTGCCATGTTCTGAAGGGTACAAACCCAGACACCCCTCCCATCAGGACACCCTCCCCCACCATCCCTCATTTCTGTCGTTTGCCCCTGCCTGCCGCTAACCCCTTCCTCGTCCACCTGCTCTCCCCCTCCTTTCCTCCCCCCTGTTAGGGTTGCCATATTGACAGACCCTTCACACGAAGGCTCCCACTTGCTGGTGCCGGGGCGATTCCTGGCCACCGAGCGGACTCCGCTATGGGCTCCGCCTCTCCCTTTCAGGCCTTTGGCCTCTAAGTGGCCACCGGCAAGGTCTTATCCATGATCAGGCCTGGGCAGGGAGGCTTGTCACTCTGGGCCTCTCTGGGCCTGCCTGGGCCTTCCTCTTTGACATGGTTAAACAGTGGTATCCAACATATTTTTATTGCTGCATGGGTGAGTCCAAAGAAGAGAGTTTAAGTGCTTAAAAGAGATCTGTCCTCCCACAAGATTGCCTTTTTGTCTTTTTCAGAGTCTCCACTTGCTTTTACCCATGCTCCTGGTTGCATGTTTATTACTGACCTGAAAGTTGAGGATGCCGCAGCGGGTGATGGTAAAGATGTCCCTGAAGTCTATCGTATTTGTCAGAATCCTTTGCATTACAGCATCACGTCAGCAGCAGCTGTGCGAAAAATCAGATGTCTGGAAGACATGGTAGGAGTAGACCCAGGTAGACGCATTCTTATTGAAAAACTTTATTGTAAAGATTTGTCTGCAGCACATTTTCCTGCATCAACTCTTGTCAAAGGGAAGATCGAGACACTAAAGGGGCGCTCTGTTCCTGAGAATATGCATATGCCCATTTCTGTGTCATGAGCCGCATAGAGATATCATGGAGGGTAATGGAAGGGTTGTGAGGAGGAAGCAAGGCTGGGAAAGGACAGGGAGTTGGAACCCCCTGTCTGGACCCAAGAGAGGGCTTGATTGAGATGAGAGAAATGAAATCAATAAACGTCTAAGCTGGAGGAGGGGGCCAGTGATCAAGAGAGTCAGGAGCTGGATCCTGGGGAAGGTTCAAGGGCCACCTCCACTGCCAAACCTTATTGCCACTCCTGTCAGTAAAGAGTCTCCTCCAGGAAAGCCACTGGAGAGTAAGTTGGAGCCAGCACCTCCAGCATCAAGGATACAGAGACACCAGCCCCACCCACTTGCAAAAGTGCCTCTTAGGTTGCCCAGAGCAAAGATGCCTGTCATTTTCCATGCTAAAGCTTGTGCTCTTCAAAAGGAAGAGAAATGGGGCTGGATTGTTGGTTGGGTCATGAACACTTAGCCATGCAATTCACCTGCTGCCTCTTTAACCCTTGCCTTGCCTATGTGTCACTCATTTTCCATGCGTTGAAAAATTTAACAGAAACAGAAGGAAGCCAATGCTAATAACTCCTGCAAAAACTGAAGCATTCAATATATACCTATTCTTATTCTTGTTCTTATCATTAATTCATATGCTGCCCATCAGACTGGGTTGCCCCAGCCACTTTGGGCAGCTTCCAACAAATTAAACACATTAAGCCCAGGAAAACATCAAACATTGAAAACTTCCTTATACAGGGCTGCCTTCAAATGTCTTCTAAAAGTCAGATAGTTGTTTATTTCCTTCTGACATCTGATGGGAAGGCATTCCACAGGGCACGGTTAACCTCTGCATTGCATCATGGGCAAGGATAAAGAGCTGCAAAGCAGCACTGAGTTTTTTTATTCTGGTGCCTTGGTTCTGTGAGATTGTTGTTGTTTAGTCATTTAGTCGTGTCCGACTCTTCGTGACCCCATGGACCAGAGCACGCCAGGCACTCCTGTCTTCCACTGCCTCCCGCAGTTTGCTCAAACTCATGTTTGTAGCTTCGAGAACACTGTCCAGCCATCTCGTCCTCTGTCGTCCCTTTTTCCTTGTGCCCTCCATCTTTCCCAACATCAGGGTCTTCTCCAGGGAGTCTTCTCTTCTCATGAGGTGGCCAAAATATTGGAGCCTCAGCTTCAGGATCTGTCCTTCCAGTGAGCACTCAGGGCTGATTTCCTTAAGAATAGATAGGTTTGATCTTCTTGCAGTCCATGGGACTCTCAAGAGTCTCCTCCAGCACCATAATTCAAAAGCATCCATTCTTCAGCTTTCTTTATGGTCCAGCTCTCACTTTCATACATCACTACTGGGAAAACCATGGCTTTAACTGTACGGACCTTTCTTGGCAAGGTGATGTCTCTGCTTTTTAAGATGCTGTCTAGGTTTGTCATTGCTTTTCTCCCAAGAAGCAGGCGTCTTTTAATTTTGTGACTGCTGTTACCATCTGCAGTGATCATGGAGCCCAAGAAAGTAAAATCTCTCACTGCCTCCGTTTCTTCCCCTTCTATTCTGTGAGATATTGAGGTGGATATTGTGAAAACCTGTTGTGGATCAGCATTCTGCTCAGATTAGTCCTTGCTTGAAATGTGTGGATGAATTCTCTGATAGCTATCTAAACGTTAATATGTTACTAGCAAGGCTCAGGGATGATTTCACTCGAAAATTTGTTTCATCTGCCTTTAGGGGACAGAGGTGTGACTCATCTGCTTACTCAAGATGAACTCCTGAAGGCATGTCTGTCCATTTCCCATGCCCAGTCTGTGCTGATTACTACTGGATTCCCTACCCACTTCAAGTATGAGCCGCCTGAAGAGAACGATGGGCCTCCAGGGGCTATTGCAATGGCAGCTATGTTGAACGCCTTGGGGAAGAACGTAGCTATTGTAACTGATCAAAGAGCTCTGAATCTGAATGAAAAGATCATCAAGGAAGCCGTTGAACAAGGTACGGCATGGCCATTGTAAACATAACTTGATTATGTGCTGCTTGCTTTAAAAACAAGAGTTTTCAGTGGAGCTAAGAGGAAGATATCTTCAATTTTTTAAAAAATGACCACATTCTCAACTTCCAGGAAGATATAGGGAAGACCCAGCCTGGACCCAGGTCATATACAGTCATGGGGAAAAGAAAGTGCACCATGTATCACCATGGCCAGATCAGACATAAGTATTATGTTTATTGTGGGGGTGCTACCAGAACTGGCATCCCCATGATTATCTCTCCTCTGAAAAGTCAGGACAGCCCTTGGTCCATGTCTTCATAGCACATTCCCCACATGTGGATAAGACGGTGTATATAATGTTAATTAAATCCCTGACCATTGGCCTAGTTGACTGGATCTGGTGGGAACTGGACATCAGAAGCGCCTGGATTCTTCAACCCTGAATTGAATGGTTTTTTGCAATACCAAAGTAAATCTATGGCTGGGTCTACATTCTGTGTCTCTGGTTTTGCCTTCTTGCAGTAACACTCCACCTCCTCTTCCCAAGACCATTTATTTTTGTAAAAGTGATGGAAAGCCATTTGAGTAAGGCATGAATGAGCTAGGACCATGCTTCCCAAACCACTGAGCAACTGATAAAATGTTATAATTGCAAGGAAATAATGCAATTATTTTGGGACGCGGGTGGCGCTGTGGGTTAAACCACAGAGCCTAGGACTTGCCAATCAGAAGGTTGGCAGTTCGAATCCCCGCAACGGGGCGAGCTCCCGTTGCTCAGTCCCAGCTCCTGCCAACCTAGCAGTTCGAAAGCACGTCAAAGTGCAAGTAGATAAATAGGTACCACTCTGGCGGGAAGGTAAACGGTGTTTCTTTGCGCTGCTCTGGTTCACCAGAAGCGGCTTAGTCATGCTGGCCACATGACCCGGAAGCTGTACGCTGGCTCCTCGGCCAATAAAGCGAGATGAGCGCCGCAACCCCAGAGTCGGTCATGACTGGACAGGGGTCCCTTTACCTTTACTCTAATTCAATTATTGCATGAGCCTTACTGTCTTTTTATCCTCCACTGAATATTATGTTTCTGTTATATTCTAGGGATACTGGAGACACCGGTCCCTATAATTAGCTATCACAGTGATTCTGTAGATTCAGCTTTGCTGTTTTTGTGTGAAGATGGAAATCCAGAAAAGCCTAGGTATGTTCCTTAAAAAAGCAAAGGAGTAAGCAAACTGAGGAAGACACAACTGTTTATCTCATGGCAGTCTTTAAGCCCTCTTACTAGTAAAGAGTGAAGGGTGAGAATAAAGACTTGATGGGGGAAAGTGGAAGAAGCAGGTTGCCAGTGGAATTATAACAGGCAGTTTCCTGAGGAATAATCCAGAATAGTACAGGGAGATATATGTGAGTGGAGGGATTGCAGGAGGGTAGGGGCAAGAGATAGTGGCATTCGCCTGACATGGGGGCTGTACAAGAACAAAGAAAAGGAGCAGAAGTAAATCTATTAGCTCTGAATCGTAGAACTGCTGCTCATAATATAATTTCTCCCCCATTAACTAGATTTAATCACCTGATAGCAATTGAACGTACTGGGATGGCTGCTGATGGCAATTATTATAATGCAAGAAAAATTAATATTAAGCATTTAGTGGATCCCATTGATGAACTCTTTCTAGCTGCACAAAATATCCCAGGAATTACTACAACAGGTAAGTGTGGTGCCATTTTTGTTCAATAACCTAAAGGATGTACTATTATTATTACATGCTAGTGAAAACCATAAAGGTTGATGTCTGTTATTCCAGTTTGTTTGCTGTGTGAAACTTTGCAGAAGTAGACTGACCGATAACGGTTCAAGACTGAATTTCAAGATGAATAAAGAGTAGGTCAGGAAATAGCTACTTTGGTCAGGAAATAGCTACTTTGAATTCAAGACCCAATGAGCTTCCTGCTGGACTTCCCGGACCTCTGTCTATGATCACTGGGAAATCCTGGGGGAGGGGTGAAGTGATACAAGGCTGGAGATGGGCAAATATCCCAATCTTCAGAAGGAGTGAAAATGATGATCTGGGAGGTTGCAGATCTCTAGCACATGTTAGAAAGGCAGTAATGTTGTTCTGTAAGATGAAAAGTCCTTTGATTATATTGAATGGTCATATTATATCAAAAGCTTTTAATAATGGGATAACCTTTGGGAAATGGGTCCAAGCTGCATACTCAAAACGGGTTTAGTAAGCTTGCTCAAATCCTAAAGTGAAATAAAATGATTAATGGGCTTACATTACCTACTTTTAATTTGACAAAGTTGCATTGATTTGTTTTATACGCAAATATATTGATCTGGATTTTAATTTTTTTTCCAAAATGTACCTGATGTGCTCTTGGTTGACCATTGCAGCCCCCAATAAATCATGGTCCATTTTGGAATCCATGTTGATTAAGACAGATGTTGACTTTCACTTTGGTCAAATGAAATGTAGGTCTATATTGATTAACTGTTGAATCCTTAATTGGCTATTACTATATTGCCTCCTATTGCTAGAGAAGAAACATTACTTTAACATGACCATTTTAGAAAAAAAGAAGAAATGACATTTTATTTTTATTTTTTAAAAAATTATATTTATTGAGGTTTTAAAGGTTACACATAAAACATAAAAACACCAAGTTAAACAAAAAACAAAACAATGTATCACAATAAAAAAAGAATACAATAAAAATAAAAATAGACAAGAAAAAAAATTAAGAAAAAAAGAAAAAACAAAAGCAAAGAACACGTCAAACCTTCACATAACTTATCTTTCATTTGCTTGTTTCCTTGACCTCCTCCCACCTCCCTTTTTTGTATTCTAATTCAGTTAGATATTTCAGCAAATCCTTTCCCTCTTTATTTTGTCCTTCTAATCTATCTTAATGTACTGTAATTTTACATTCTCTTCTTTCACCAATTAACAAGAAATGACATTTTAAATACTCTGTTAACAATTCTAAACGAAGAACTGTTCAGCAGATGAAGTGCATTGAGAAGCGTTGAGATGTCCTTTAGCAGGAAAATGATTAGAGCTGTTAACAAGAAAATGATAAAATTCAATGCCTGCATTCCTCCTCTCTGTGTAACAAACTTGACCACAATTCTAAACAATTAGTTTAGCAGCAAAAGTAGAATCTAGACTATATGCCAGGATGAGATGAACTTTATTACGGTCATAGACCAGGATTAAGAAAAGCATATAGATAAAATAGCAGTTGGGATTTTTGACCGATATTTGTTAGGGCAAATGAGGACAAGGAAACAGGCATAAAACATCCGAATAAAATACAAGATTAAATACAGATAATGGGTGGATAAAAAACTAATAATTAAAAGAGATAAGAGCTAAAAACCAACAAAGACACGCAGTTAAAACAACTGTAAGAGCATAAGAACTAAAAGACTCGCAGATAACTTCCGGAGGCGGCGCGAAACGGCAATGGCGGTCCTCTTCACGCTGTGAAGAGGGGCTCCGCAGGAAAGGGTCGTCCGCAACGGCAAAGCGGAGACCCATCAAGAAAAACCACAGGCAGAGTGAGCCTGTGGCCGTGGGACTCGGCGGGCACCAGAAGCCCCCCCCCCGAAACGAAGAAGGAACCCCGTAAGGGGCTCCGGAGCGTGGAAGGGGGAGCGGTGCTGTGAGTTCATCGCTCTTTCTGCGGAAGTGAAGCCGCGCGGCTGCTGCCGATGAGCGCCGACCTTTTTTCCTGGAACATCAGACTCTAAACTACAAACCCGTGAGTAGGGGATTTTTTAAAAAATTTGGGACTAAAGTGATTGAAATTTGGCTAAAAGCGGGAGGCGTAACCAGGAAGTCCGTCTCCTTACCGTGCTTAAAGGATTAAAGCAAAGACTTTGACAAGCTGGAAGCATTTAAAAAAGGCTGTAAAAAGTGTGGAATTTCGTGCAACAATTGAACTTTGTTTTTAACAATAACAATTTGAAAAGAGACAATCTTGCTTTAATTTTGTTGGCTTTTGATTGGACCTCTCCTTTCCTTTGTGGATTTACAAAATAACTGAGAAACCCAAAGTCCCGGACTGCCGTGGCAACAAAGAGCTGTCAAATTGCTGACAACGTATTGAACTCTGAAAGCGCTACATTTGAGCGTTACAGTTTAGCTACAAATTGGGGGACTGTATCTTGCACATCTTTTAAGATTTTGTTTCTACACTGAGGAAGCTCTGCAATTCAAAGGTAATTCAAAGGGAATCTGAAGGCTCTCTTTAAATCTGTTTTTAACTGCTGGGATGTTAATGGCGGAACAGCTCTTTCTTTCTACTGAAGTACAATTGTACTCCCCCTAGAGGACTTTGGATTTACCATTCTTTGGGAACTGTATTTTGTTTTGACTTTCTGCTGCCTTGTTGTTTACTCTTTGGAAATGTCTTTCCCACGGGACTGTATATAACTTAACCTTGGCACGTAGTCAGGATTGGAATGAGTGGCACAGGGAAAGCAAGAGCTGCTAAAACGAAAGCTAAACAACTAGTACAAACAACTTTGACTTCTCAGCCACGCAGATCCTCTGTCCCAGCTGTTCTAGTACAAGAAGAGGTAGTTGCGCAAACTGCACCTAAGGATATGGCATCTGGACAATCTGAGACAGTTTTAAATCAAATTTTGGAACAACTGGCAATTTTGAATAAAAAGGCAGATGAGCATTCGTCCAAATTGACCAAGCAACAGCCACTATTAGCAAACTGACTGAACAAGTTGCTCAACATACACAAGCAATTGGGAATATTCAGGAAGCAACTGTGGAAAATCGTAAATTGGCTGAGGAAGCCAATCAGAAAGCAGAGGTAGCCAATCAGAAAGTTGATGTATTAAAAGTGCAGGTAAACCCCTTGCACAAACAGATCAAGGAACAGCAGGTCTACCTGGCTATGACAGAACTGAAGAATAGGGAAAATAATCTTAGGTTGAGAGCTATCCCAGAACTTGAACAGGAAGACCTGATTGGCTATTTGACATCAGAAATTACAAAGTTTTGGGGTATAGAAGAAGATAAGGACTTTAAAATTGTAACTGCTTTTAGATTGGGAAGAGTGGTGAGGAAGGACAGATCCAGAGACTGTTTGATCATCTTGAGATCTAAGCAAGAGAGAGATAAAATACTAGGCCTTCATTTTGGAAAATCACTTGTTATTCAAGGCATCAAGGCAGAACTCTACAAAGATATCCCAAAACAGCTTTTGGACCTTAGAGATACTTATATAGAATTAACAAGACTACTGAGAAGCAACTCAATTCCCTTTAGGTGGGAGTTCCCTCAAGGACTATCCTTCAACTTCAAAGGAAAGAAAGTTAAAATCAAAACAGCAGAGGATCAACAAAAGTTTTTGAACGACCACGAAGAGGACCTACAGAAAGGAACAATAGGATCTTGGCCACCACCTCCACCTATACCTCCACCTGCACCTACACCCTCGGGACCAGAGGACCAAAAGAAGGAGACTCCACCACAGGACTAACAGACTGATCCAGGATGTCTCTGCAGCTTCTTAGTTGGAATATAAATGGCGGAAATTCCCCAGAAAAAAGAAGAATTTTTCATATATTGAAAAAAGAACAATTGGACATTATTTGCTTGCAGGAAACACATGTGACTAGGCTTCATAGAAAAGTATTAATTAATAAAAGACTAGGTCAAGAATTTATTTCATCGGACAAAGTTAAGAAAAGAGGAGTCGTGATTTATGCAAAGGAGAGCCTGTCACCAAAACTCTTATTTAAAGACGAGCAAGGAAGAATTTTGGCAATTGAAATACAGGCCCAAGGAGAAAAGTTTTTGATATTAGGAATTTATGCGCCGAATGAGGGGAAATCAGAATTTTACAGGAAACTGCATGAGACAATTCTGGACTATATGGACTATACCAACATCATTATGATGGGAGATATGAATAGAGTCGTCTCTACAAATATGGATAAGTCACAAAATCAAAATTTAACAAATGACGGCAGACTACCTAAAACTTTTTTTGAATTAACTGACAATATGGATTTGATTGATATATGGAGGACAAAGAACCCCTTAGGCAGAGAAGGAACTTTCTTTTCTGAAGCCCACCTGTCATGGACAAGAATCGACCAAATATGGATAACTAGAGGACTGGCACCTAAGACTAGAAAAGTGGAAATCTGCCCAAAAACCTGCTCCGACCATAATGCTATGAAAGTGGAAATGAGACTTATTCCAACCGGTTCCTTCAGATGGAAAATGAATGACACCCTATTAAGAGATCAGGAGATTGTCAAGAAGGCCCAAAATACTTTAAAAGACTATTTTGAAATAAACTTGAATACTACGGTGGAAAAAAGAATAATCTGGGATGCAAGTAAAGCAGTTATGAGAGGGTTTTTGATACAACAGAACACAATAAAGAAAAGACTTTGGAATGAAATAAAGAATAAGATAATAGACAAGATAAGAGATGGTGAGAAAAAATTGAGATCAAAACCTAAATCACAGGAGGTTCTGAGAGAAATTAAATTTCATCAAGCACAATATGCTAAATTGATAAATCAAGAAGTTGAGTGGAAAATTAAACAGATGAAACAAAGATCATTTGAATCAGCGAATAAGTGTGGGAAACTGCTGGCATGGCAGTTGAAAAAGAGACAAAAATTGAACACAGTTACCAATTTAGAGATTGAAGGGAGGAATATCCAGAAACCAGAGGAAATTAGAAAGTGCTTCCAGAGATACTTCAAACAACTTTATATGCAAGGGCCACAGGAAGAGACTGAGATAGACCATTTCCTAAAAATTTATGGACTTCCAAAACTATCCCAGGAAAAGAGAACAATCCTAAATGATAAAATAACGCAACAAGAAATTGAGGGTGCCATTCAGAATATGCAACTAGGCAAATCTCCAGGACCTGATGGTCTTACCTCCAAGTATTACAAGACATTGAAAGATTTTTTGACACAACCATTAATGGAGGTCTGTAACCAGATTATGGAGGGGAAGAAGGCACCTGAATCGTGGAAAGAAGCTTTCATCACATTGATACCTAAAGTGGAATCTGAAAAGACTCAACTCAAGAACTACCATCCCATCTCACTCCTAAATGTGGATTATAATTTTTTTGCGGATATTTTGGCAGGTAGATTTTAAAAAGTGCTAAATGAAGTAATTCATAAAGATCAGGCAGGCTTTCTTCCAGGTAGACATTTGTTTGATAATACCAGGAACATCATAGACATTTTGGAACTTTTGCAAACTAATATTAACACAAAAGCAGTGTTAATTTTTATTGATACGGAGAAGGCCTTTGACAACATCTCTTGGAGGTTTATGAAGAAAAACTTGGAAGGGATGGGAGTGGGACGGGGGTTTGAAAATGGAATAGAGGCAATTTATTCAGAGCAAAAAGCTAAATTGATAGTTAACAATGTGGTGACAGAAGAGTTTAAAATTGAAAAAGGAACACGACAAGGTTGCCCCTTATCCCCTCTGTTATTTATTTCAGTCCTGGAGGTGCTTTTGAACATGATTAGGGAGGACCGGTTGGTGCAAGGAATACAGGTCGGAGTGAAACAGTATAAATTGAAAGCTTTTGCAGATGACTTGGTAATAACATTACAGGAGCCAGAATCTAGTACGAAAAGAGTTTTGGAATTGATATATGAGTTTGGTCGGGTAGCGGGATTCAAACTGAATAAGCAAAAAACTAAGGTTTTGGTAAAAAATCTGACATCTTCGGAAGCAGAAAGGTTTCAGAAAGAGACAGAGTTAAATGTGGTTAAAAAAGTGAAGTACCTAGGGGTAAATTTGACTGCTAAAAATTTGAATTTATTTAAAGATAATTATGAAAAATGTTGGTCAGAAATTAAAAAGGATTTAGAAATTTGGTCAAGATTGAATCTTTCCTTGCTGGGTCGAATTGCAGCTATAAAGATGAATGTATTGCCAAAGATGTTGTTTTTGTTTCAGACTCTACAGATTGTGGACAGAGTGGAATGTTTTGGAAAATGGCAGAAAGATATCTCTAGGTTTGTCTGGCAGGGCAAAAAGCCCCGAATAAAATTTAAAATATTGACTGATGCAAAGGAAAGAGGGGGGTTTGCCCTGCCGGATTTAAAGTTATATTATGAAGCTGCAGCTTTCTGCTGGATGAAAGATTGGTTATTGCTTGAAAACACTGATGTCCTAGATCTGGAAGGGTTTAACAATGCTTTTGGTTGGCATGCATACTTGTGGTACGACAAGGTAAAGATTCATAAAATGTTCAAAAACCATATTGTCAGAAAAGCAATATTTATTGTTTGGACAAAATATAAAGACTTATTAGAAAGTAAGACCCCGAGATGGTTATCACCAATGGAGGCTAAGGCCCGGAAGAGACTCAGTATGGAGGCCGGTTGGCCGAAATATTGGGAATTAATAGAAAAAATTGGAGACAAATGGAGGTTGTAGAGCTTGGAGAAATTAAAGAATAAGGTGCAAGATTGGTTACACTATGCCCAAATTCAAGAGGTTTTTAAATTGGACAAAAAGATAGGATTCCAGGAGGAGAAGTCGAAATTAGAGACAGAACTGTTGGAACCAAAGACCAAGGTATTGTCAAGAATGTATAACTTGCTGCTTAAATGGAATACACAGGATGAGACTGTTAAATCAGCCATGATAAAATGGGCTCAGGATATAGGGTATAACATTATGTTTGAGGACTGGGAAAGGTTATGGACCACCGGAATAAAATTCACGGCATGTAATGCCTTGAAGGAGAATATTATGAAAATGATATATAGGTGGTACATGACCCCAGTCAAGCTTGCAAAAATGTATCACCTGTCCGATAATAAATGTTGGAAATGTAGAGAGGCTGAGGGGACATTCTTTCACCTTTGGTGGACATGCCCTAAAGTGAAAGCCTTCTGGGAAATGATCTATAATGAACTAAAAAAGGTATTTAAATATACCTTTGTTAAGAAACCGGAGGCCTTCCTTTTGGGCATTGTCGGCCAGAAAGTGTTAAAGAAGGACAGAAGCTTTTTTATGTACGCGACAACAGCAGCAAGAATACTCATCGCAAAGTACTGGAAGACACAAGACTTGCCCACACTGGAAGAGTGGCAGACGCAATTGATAGACTATATGGAACTGGCAGAAATGACTGGCAGAATCCGAGACTTGGGAGAAGAAACAATGGAAGAGGACTGGAAGAAGTTTAAGGATTATCTACAAAAATATTATAAGTTGTATGAATGTTAAGTATTTGCACGATTTAGAAAATACCAGCTCCAGCGAATAGGCTTTGTAAAATAGAAAATTAAGTTATGAGTAAGAAAAGGTCAAAATTTAGGGCAATATTTTGTTTAATTTTAAAGTATGAGCAATTGGTAAAAATTATTTTAAATTTAGAAGTATAATATTTGGAAAGTACAAAATAAGGTATGAAATAAGGTAATAATTTGCTGACATTCTGATTATAAATAATGCAGGGTAAGGAGATGCGAGGAAGTCCAGTTGGTTATATCCAGTTGGTTATATATAAAACAACTATAAGAGGCTGCAGAGTAGAAGCCTCTTAAATAGAGGACACTCACAACGTTAAAAACTGCTGTGCTATGGTTAACTGCTATGGTTAAAACAGACAATTAAAACACTAAATTTAGAAACAATGTACAGCAATAAACTGTCTCAGGGAGTTGACTCAGAAACACCCATGGAACCGTGTTTGGGGCTTTTCATGCCGGACTATTTTGAGTTGGGCGATGGTCTGGGCCTATAGATCTGTAGACAGAATCTGGCGACCATCCAGGTCATCTTCTGATCTTTGCCCAACAGCAAAAGGTCAAATTTTTGCTTTTGCGGGAGGTCGGCAAGCCTTACCAGTAGGGGATCCATGATCTTACTACATGCCTCTTTATAAAAGGGACATCTAAAGAACAAGTGTTCTGGGCTTCCTATCTCTCCCAACCCCTTCATGGATCACTGCCTTGCCGTGGCGAAGGGGCTTGAAGAACTCGGAGAAGCTATGAACTATGCCGAGCAGGGCACCCAAGATGAACAGATCATAGTGGAGAGTTTATGTTATTCTAAAGCAGCAATGCAGCAGCAAGCAAAGGCTATAGCAGCCAAGTCTGCTGCTTGTGGCTGGAAAGCCAAACAGGAAGTTTGTGACTGTTGCCATGGAAACAAAGGGGCAGTCCATTCTGTACTGAGCACCGGATGTTAGCTCAGTATGTGTGTCATATGACCTGTACAGGATGTACATGGGTGGAGTTTGAAGTTTTTCTCTCTGTTTGTTGAACAGAGCAGACATGTTTTCTCTATATGACTGCTGAAGACAGGAATAAAACATGTAGATACATTTCTGTCTGTGTCTGATTCCCCTCCCTGGGGATATGCTGGAGAGCAGGGAGGAGGAGAAGCAGTTTGGTGTGTTTTTCTCACAGCCTGAGGAAAATCGCCGGAACGGACCTCGTGTGTTTTTCCTACCGGGAGTCGCCGGAGGGAGGTCGAAAGAATTCAGCCGGTGCCTGGAGAGATAGGCACATACCTCTGACCGGCCCTGAAATCTAACATTGGTAGCAGAGGACGGTTGCTACGATCCATGGGAGTCTGCATCAAGGAGACTGTATTCATCCCTCTCCATTGAAGCCTGAGATGGATGCTGATTCTCTGCAGCCAGAAGCTGACCAGAAGAAGCTGAAAGCCAAGCTACGGAGCCCAGGTATGAGATTTTTGGGCTTAAGAGTGTGAATGCAGATTGATTAATTCTCTGCTTCATGGGAGCAACGTTTGGGAAAAACAGCTCCGAGAGAGAAGAGTCTGCATTCCAAACATTCCTGTGGTTTTTCCTGTCCAAGGAAAGGAATGTGGTTGCTTAGCAACGCAGGCCAGTTTCAAGATAAGGGCTGGAAGTCGTGTTTTGACTAGGCCTTACAAAGGAACTGTTGGAAAGGGACTTTCCAAGCAGCCAGTGTTATAGCTGCCAGGTGCACAGAGTGTAAACAAGCCAGCTATTGGATTTTAGAGGCTTGTGTTTGGGAGTCAATGCAAGGACTCAAAATGGATGCCAAGAAGGGGGAAGGCCTGCCTTCTCCACCCCTCTTGACCAGTGACAATTATGCATCTTGGTCTATCAAGATGAAGGCCTTGCTGCAGAATCAGAGACTGTTTAGGGTGATTGAGAACCCCATCCCTGCAGCACCAACGCCTGTTTGGGAGTCACAGGATGTGAAGGCCAGAACTGCTATAATTCTGTGCGTGTCAGACTCTCAGCTTATTCATATACAAGGTTTACCGCACGCGAAAGATGTTTGGGACACGCTGAGAAGGACACATCAAAGAGATGCAGGTTCTTCAGCGTTGCTGTATTTTGAAAAGCTGACTAACCTGAGGCTTGCGCCTGATGGAGATGTTCAAGCGCACCTGACGGAAATGAAATTTCTGCGTCAGCAGATGGTGGAACGCAATTTCCGTCTGCAGGAGGAAGTGTTTTGCTTCATGGTGATCAACAGCCTGAATCGGACTTACAAAACGGTTGCCAGTCAGCTGGGGTCTCTCCCAGCGCAAGATCTAACGTCGGACAGGGTCTTTGCCGTGGTTCTGAACGAACATGACAGACTTGCCGCCCTGGAAGTCAAGGACAGGGGGAGACAAGAACGGAGTTCAGACACCCCCACTGCTGTAGCTACTGGAGGAGACGCTGTAGCTTTGAACGTTGTCCGATGCCACAATTGTGGACAGACTGGGCATTTTCAGCGGAACTGCAGGAAGCCACGTCAGAACAAAGGAGCCAAGGGAAGCTCCACGAAGTCTGAGGCGTCAGGCAGAAGTCATGCCAAGTCACAGGCGAAGCCTGCAAAGGCTTTGATGTCCCTAAAAGCCACACCACAAGTGGGGAATTCTTTCATTTTAGACACGGGAGCGACGGTTCACATGACCCATCGCAGGGATTTGTTTTCGTCGTTTAAGAAGCAAAGCTTCGTTGTACAACAAGCCAACGGTCAAGAGCTGGAAGCCACCGGAATTGGGACTGTGTATCTTAAAAGTCTGAACTTGACTATAAACAATGTTTATTTGGTTCCAGAGTTGAAGTACAATCTGCTCAGCGTTTCGCAGATTGCCAAGAAGGGACTAAAACTGTCCTATGATGATCAACACTGCGAGATCTACAAAGATGGAGAGTTGTATCTTTCTGCCGAAGAGAAAGATGGACTGTATTTGTTGACTTTTGATCAAAGTGATTACATGGAATGTAATTCTTGTGATTCTAACATGATTTCTTTTGCAGGTGTAGCCCAGAAGAACGCCAAGCAGGTCACCTCGAGGGTTGACAAGGCATTTCAGCGGGTGTATGCTGATGTGATTGGTCCTTTAGCACCATCTAGAGGCAATGCAAAGTATTACCTAATATGTGTTGATTCTTTTACAGGTTTTGTCTGGATTTATCTTTTGGAGAGACCGAAAGAAGCCTTAGAAAGGTTTAAAGAGTTTTGTGACAAGGTTAAAAATATGCATGATGCTGACATAGATTGTCTTTGCACAGATGAGAAGCCAATTTTTCTTTTACAGGATTTCCAGAGGTTCCTGAAGAAGAAAGGGATAAGACACAAAATTGCTAGTTCCGAAGAAGCTTGGAATAGATGTATCTGTGTTAGGGTGAACAAAGAATTGCAAAAGGGAATGGAAGCGCAATTGCTTAGTTCACATCTGCCACATGAGTACTGGGCTGAGTCGCTAATGTCATATTGTTACACGTGGTTGAGAAAGGTTTCAAAAGACTTGGGATGTTCTCCTTTTGAGAAACTGTTCCACAGAAAACCTTCTGTTGCCCATTTCAAGGTTTTTGGGTCTCATGTGAGAACAGAAGCTCCAGGTGGAGTAAAGAATGCCAGAGGCATTTTTGTGGGTTATGAAAAGGGTCTCTACAGAGTAATTTTGTCTGAATCTGGAAAGGTGATTCTCACAAAATTTCTAGAGTGTGCTCCTGAACAGGAGCGAGTGTTTGTCCACACATTTCCCACAGGTGATGATGATGATTCTGATGATGATGATGATGAGTTTGATCTTATTGAGTTCAGTAGTACTGATGATGACAGCGATAGCTCAGACAGCTCAGTTGTCACAGTCATTGAGAGGAAATCTCACGTAATGACTAGACCCTCAGAAGAGGAGGATGAACCACTGATTAAGCTTAGTACTGGTTCTTCAGAGAGTTCAGAGGCTGAACCAGAAAGCAAGGGAGAGCAGCACCTCTTACGTAGGTCTGAGAGAGCAACGAAGGGTGTACCACCCAAGAGGTATTCAGAAGAGTTTGCCAACCAAGCTATTGCATGTGTTGCTGTTGTAAACGACCAAGGTCAGATTGAAGCTGTGTCTGAGTCAGAGACAAAGGCACAACAGAGAGTTGCTAACCAAGGTAATGCAGAAGCACTCATTCCTTGGAAGTCACACAACCAGAGAGGTACGTTGGTAAAACCAGTGGCGGGTAGTTCCAAGGGTGGAACTGAAACAACAGGGGAGTGTTATAAGTATAACAACTGTTTGTTTTCTTCTCTGGATGACGCTTTGCTCGCAGCACGCATTGATACTTTAGGGGGAGTATGTTATTCTAAAGCAGCAATGCAGCAGCAAGCAAAGGCTATAGCAGCCAAGTCTGCTGCTTGTGGCTGGAAAGCCAAACAGGAAGTTTGTGACTGTTGCCATGGAAACAAAGGGGCAGTCCATTCTGTACTGAGCACCGGATGTTAGCTCAGTATGTGTGTCATATGACCTGTACAGGATGTACATGGGTGGAGTTTGAAGTTTTTCTCTCTGTTTGTTGAACAGAGCAGACATGTTTTCTCTATATGACTGCTGAAGACAGGAATAAAACATGTAGATACATTTCTGTCTGTGTCTGATTCCCCTCCCTGGGGATATGCTGGAGAGCAGGGAGGAGGAGAAGCAGTTTGGTGTGTTTTTCTCACAGCCTGAGGAAAATCGCCGGAACGGACCTCGTGTGTTTTTCCTACCGGGAGTCGCCGGAGGGAGGTCGAAAGAATTCAGCCGGTGCCTGGAGAGATAGGCACATACCTCTGACCGGCCCCGAATTCTGACAGTTTTGACCATACGTGATCCACCTGGAGGAGGAACCGGCAAGCCACTCCAGTATCCCTGCCAAGAAAACTCCATGGACAAAGACAACAGGCATATAAAAGTTATGACGCTGGAAGATGAGCCCCTCAGGTCGGATGCAATCTCAAAAATGATAGAATGATCTCGATACGAATCCAAGGCAGACCTTTTAACATCACAGTAATCCAAGTTTATGCACCAACTACTGGTGCTGAAGAAACTGAAATTGACCAATTCTATGAAGACTTACAACACCTTATAGAAGTGACACCAAAGAAGGATGTTCTTCTCATTATAGGGGATTGGAATGCTAAAGTAGGGAGTCAAGAGATAAAAGGAACAACTGGCAAGTTTGGCCTTGGAGATCAAAACGAAGCAGGGCAAAGGCTAATAGAGTTCTGTCAAGAGAACAAGCTGGTCATCACAAACACGCTTTTCCAACAACACAAGAGACGACTCTACACATGGACATCACCAGATGGGCAGCATCGAAATCAGATTGATTATATTCTCTGCAGCCAAAGATGGAGAAGCTCTATACAGTCAGCAAAAACAAGACCTGGAGCTGACTGTGGCTCAGATCATCAGCTTCTTAAAGCAAAATTCAAGCTTAAACTGAAGAAAGTAGGAAAAACCACTGGGCCGGTAAGATACAATCTAAGTCAAATCCCTTATGAATACACAGTGGAAGTGAGGAACAGGTTTAAGGATTTAGATTTGGTGGACAGAGTGCCTGAAGAACTATGGATGGAGGCTCGTAACATTATACAGGAGGCAGCAACGAAAACCATCCCAATGAAAAGGAAATGCAAGAAAGCAAAGTGGCTGTCCAATGAGGCCTTACAAATAGCGGGGGAGAGAAGGCAAGCAAAATGCAAGGGAGATCGTGAAACATACAGGAAATTGAATGCAGATTTCCAAAGAATAGCAAGGAGAGACAAGAAGACCTTCTTAAACAAGCAATGCAAAGAAATAGAGGAAAGCAATAGAATGGGAAGAACCAGAGATCTGTTCAAGAAAATTGGAGATATGAAAGGAACATTTCGTACAAAGATTTCCATAATAAAGGACAAAAGTGGAAAGGACCTAACAGAAGCAGAAGACATCAAGAAGAGGTGGCAAGAATACACAGAGGAATTATACCAGAAAGAAACGGATGTCTCATATACCCCAGGTAGTGTGGTTGCTGACCTTGAGCCAGACATCCTGGAGAGTGAAGTCAAATGGGCCTTAGAAAGCACTGCAAATAACAAGGCCAGTGGAAGTGATGGTATTCCAGCTGAACTATTTAAAATTTTAAAAGATGATGCTGTTAAGGTGCTACACTCAATATGCCAGCAAGTTTGGAAAACTCAGCAGTGGCCAGAAGATTGGAGAAGACCAGTCTACATCCCAATCCCAAAGAAGGGCAGTGCCAAAGAATGCTCCAACTATCGCACAATTGCACTCATTTCTCACGCTAGCAAGGTTATGCTTAAAATTCTACAAGGAAGGCTCAAGCAGTATGTGGACTGAGAACTCCCAGAAGTGCAAGCTGGATTTAGAAGAGGCAGAGGAACCAGAGACCAAATTGCAAACATGCGCTGGATTATGGAGAAAGCTAGAGAGTTCCAGAAAGACATTTACTTCTGCTTCATTGACTATGCAAAAGCCTTTGACTGTGTCGACCATGGCAAACTATGGCAAGTTCTTAAAGAAATGGGAGTGCCTGATCACCTCATCTGTCTCCTGAGAAATCTCTATGTGGGACAAGAAGCTATAGTTAGAACTGGATATGGAACAACTGACTGGTTCAAAATTGGGAAAGGAGTACGACAAGGCTGCATTTTGTCTCCCTGCTTATTTAACTTATATGCAGAATTCATCATGCGAAGGGCTGGGCTGGATGAATCCCTAGCCGGAATTAAGATTGCCGGAAGAAATATCAACAACCTCAGATATGCAGATGAGACAACCTTGATGGCAGAAAGTGAGGAGGAATTAAAGAACCTTTTATTGAGGGTGAAAGAGGAGAGTGCAAAATATGGTCTGAAGCTCAACATCAAAAAAACGAAGATCATGGCTACTGGTCCCATCACCTCCTGGCAAATAGAAGGGGAAGAAATGGGGGCAGTGAGAGATTTTACTTTCTTGGGCTCCATGATCACTGCAGATGGTGACAGCAGCCACGAAATTAAAAGACGCCTGCTTCTTGGGAGAAGGGCAATGACAGGCCTAGACAGCATCTTGAGAAGTAGAGACATCACCTTGCCAACAAAGGTCCGTATAGTTAAAGCTATGGTTTTCCCAGTAGTGATGTATGGAAGTGAGAGCTGGACCATAAAGAAGGCTGATCGCCGAAGAATTGATGCTTTTGAATTATGGTGCTGGAGGAGACTCTTGAGAGTCCCATGGACTGCAAGAAGATCAAACCTCTCCATTCTGAAGGAAATCAGCCCTGAGTGCTCACTGGAAGGACAGATTGTGAAGCTGAGGCTCCAGTACTTTGGCCACCTCATGAGAAGAGAAGACTCCCTGGAGAAGACCCTGATGTTGGGAAAGATGGAGGGCACAAGGAGAAGGGGGCGACAGAGGACGAGATAGTTGGATAGTGTTTTCGAGGTTACCAGCATGAGTCTGACCAAGCTGCGGGGGGCAGTGGAGGACAGGAGTGCCTGGCGTTCTCTGGTCCATGGGGTCACGAAGAGTCGGACACGACTAAACGACTAAACAACAACAACATCTGTCCCAATGGACAGGTGCAAAGTCTCTGAGCATATGAGACCCTTCTAAAGGCTCCATCCAAGACTGTCAAGGGAAGAGCCGAGCTTCTGGCGAGTGTAAAGGCCCTTCGTGCATCCCTAGATACGAGAAAGAAGAGATATGCTGCTGGTGCGGCTATATATCTCTCGATTTCTCCAATTCTATAGTTGGACACCTTGCACAGTCCTGCTGTCTCTCGGTGCTTAATATTCTTTGCCTGACTGTAGCTTTTGCCTGGTCCAAACCCAGACTTAGAAGGGCTTGAGGGGCAAAACCCAATTTCTGGAGGGTGTTCAGGACTGCAATCTGCCAGCTCGACTGGAATTGGTCACAGAGGATCAATGGGGCTATCCCTCGGGGGAGCAGGTTCAATGTCAGCCATTTGTAAATTGATGTTAGGCAGATGCTAGCCTCCACTCTCATCATCCCCGTTTCCAATCTAACCCATGCATTTGATACACATCTGTGGACTTGGAGGAGAGCTCTAAGAAGTCTGGATTGAACTCTCCCAAGTGGGGAGAAAGCAGAGGAAGGCGGGCCCAAAAAGGAACAATAGAGGAGTTGTGCCAAAGTTTTGGCCTTGTATAATTTTAGCGCTGCGGGGACAAAGAAGCCTCCTTGTGCTCTGAAGAATTTAAGGATACAATTTGCGCTTTTCCCCGCTAAACTCCCGATGGAGTTTATGTGCAGTTTGTTGGTTCCTGAGGCCTGTACCACCATTCCTAGATACTTGTAGTTTGTGACTTGTTCTAATTTATGGCCTTGGAGTTCCCAGCTTCTAAGCTTTAGTTTTTCCCCAAAAGCTAGTATCTTGGTCTTTTGAAAGTTGATTTTGAGACATTAAGAGTCGCAGTACGCTGCGAGCTTTCTTAGTGCTCTTTTGAGTCCAATGGGGGTTCTAGATAGAATTACCGCATCATCGGCATATAGCAGGACCGAAATATGCCGATTTGCAAGCTTCGGCAGGTGGAGTTCTGAGTCACTGAGTGCAGATACTAAGTTATTTAGATAGAAATTAAATAGTAGAGGGGCCAATAGGCACCCTTGCCTGACTCCTTTGAAGGTTTTTATTGGGTCCGTTAGGTGTCCTAGGCGGCTGCACCTGACTCTAAGAGCCGTGTTTGCGTGCAGTGCCTGAATTAGGAGCAGGAGTCTTCTATCTATATTGGTACCCTGTAGTCTGTCCCAGAGTCTGGTTCTGGAGACTGTATCAAAGGCTGCTTTTAGGTCAACGAAGGCAGCGTATAGTGAGGCCTGCCCTCCTGATTTGTATTTGTCGATGAGATGTTGTAACGTTAGGCAGTGATCTATCGTGGACCTTCTGTGCCTGAAGCCCGCTTGTTCTATTGCCAGGATATCTTCATTCTCTAGCCACTCTGTAAACTTATTAAGGAGGTGCTTTCAGTAGAGTTTACTAATCACACTTAATAAGCTAATCGGCCTATAATTCGCTGGGTCCCCTTTGTTGCCCTTTTTATAGATTGGGACTATTATGGCTGTTCCCCGTTCCCTTGGGTTGCGTAGGTGAAGAGGGTGGCTAAGAAAGGTGCCCACCAATCCGCCTGTGCTTTTATCATTTCTGGTGTAATGCCATCTGAGCCTGGGGCTTTGGCCGTTTTCAGTTGGTTTATATATGATTTCACTTCAGTTATTGAAACTGGAGGCCATTTAGCCAGTTGTTCTATATTATAATTCCATAGTGGAGGTTCAGCATCCTCGTACAAAGATTGGAAGAATGAGACCCAAAGGCTAGGGGGAATTTGTGAAGTTAAGGGGGAAAATAGCTTTATGGGTGCCAGAAGCTACCAGTTTCCAGAATAGTGTCTGATCTTTTGCTTTTGCCGCATTAATTAATTCTAGCCAGCATTTTCTGGTATAGGCATTCTTTTGGTGGAGTATTAGGTCTTTATACTCTTTTTTGGGGGGGGGACGCAGGTGGCGCTGTGGGTTAAAGCCTCAGTGCCTAGGGCTTGCCGATCGAAAGGTCGGCGGTTCGAATCCCTGCGGCGGGGTGCGCTCCCGCTGCTCGGTCCCAGCGCCTGCCAACCTAGCAGTTCGAAAGCACCTCCGGGTGCAAGTAGATAAATAGGGACCGCTTACCAGCGGGAAGGTAAACGGCGTTTCCGTGTGCGGCTCTGGCTCTGGCCAGAGCAGCGATGTCACGCTGGCCACGTGACCCGGAAGTGTCTCCGGACAGCGCTGGCCCCTGGCCTCTTGAGTGAGATGGGCGCACAACCCCAGAGTCTGTCAAGACTGGCCCGTACGGGCAGGGGTACCTTTACCTTTACCTTTTTTACTCTTTTTTTAGGGCACGGACAGCAAGATAGGCTTGGTGTCTGACAGAATTTTCAGCTGTCAGGGCAGCTTTGTAAGCATTTTGCAGGGCTTTCTTTGCCTCAAAGCAGGTGTAATCAAACCAGGGTTTATTTGATGTTTTTGGTTTAGTTGGCCTTTTTTCTGTGGTATTAAAAAGATAGGGTTTTAATTGTTGGAGCAGGCTCTCATACTTGGAAACTGGGTCCTCAGGCCTAGGATTATCCCCAAAGTCAGTTAAAATTGTACGGAGTTTTTCAGAGGTTAGAATCTTCTTCAGTTTGGAGTCAAGTGCAGGGGTCCATTTGACTCGGCAGCCAGGTCGCTCTAATGTGGTGGTCTCTGCAGGGTATACTGTTCTCAGGAAGGGTGACTCGTTTAACGGAGACACCTGGAGGTGCAAAGGGAAATGGTCCCCCTCTATGAATGGGAGCACTTTTAAATTCACTATTTTTGTTAGCAATTCGCTGTCCGCCAACATATAATCAATTGTGCTGGATCTTACCCCAGACATGAATGTATATTCCCCGGGGATGTCGCCCCTGGTGCAATCATTTAGGATATGAAGACTTAGCTGCCTAGAGAATTTGAGGAGGCAGGCTCCAGCAAAATTTGAATGTTGATCCTTTGGCTGCCTTGGTAGTTGTAAAACCTCTGGGCCCAAATCGTCAGGGTACCCTATTTTTTGCCTGTATTTGGTTTGTAAACTGGGGTCATCAGGACCTAACCTTGCGTTTAGGTCGCCCACCAGCAGGACCTTTGCTCCCAGATAATATATGCCAGGATTAACAATTTACCAATAATTTAAATTTTCCTTGATAATTTGATGTTAAATTAGTTTAAGCATTGCTGTGTTTTTAACTTTGTATTCATGGATTTCATGTAGTTGTTGTTCAATGCTTTTAGTTTTATAATAAAAGTTGTATGTTAAATAAGAATTGAACCACCTAGCTGTTAAAAAACAACAATACACCCAACCCTCCACTAAAGTAACATTGTATGCTTCATTAATGGTTTATACTGTATTTATAAATAAGTATGATATTTCACCATACCTTGTCAATTTGAATTTAGGCATTGGGGATGGAGGAAATGAACTGGGAATGGGAAAAGTGAAAGAAGCTGTAAAGAAGTACATTAAAAATGGAGATGTTATAGCTTGTAACGTGGACGCTGATTTTACAGTTGTTGCAGGTAAGTGAAGAACGGGCCAAATGTATATATGAAATTGGAACACTTACATGGAACAGAGGGCATTATTAAACAAATGCATCTGATCTGTGCAAGTCACTTGCACAATGTGACTTACCTGCCTCATTCAACCTGCATGTGCCCAACAACACACCCCCCACCCCACAATTTTCTGACTGCTTCACTACTGGCATTATTATTATTACTATTATTATTATTATTATTATTATTCCCATTGAGATGTGTCAGGGAACTGCCATCGGAGCCAGAGGGAGAGAGAGGGCTCCAGAGGGATTCCAGAGAGCGTCCCGGGATGAGGAGAAGCAGCCCATCTTCTGGGGAAGGAAATCAGCGTAGCACCAGTGGAGAAGGGGGGCAGATGGGGGAATCGGCGAGGCGGTCCCATGACTCCTCGCCGGGGACCAGCGGGGAGAGCACGGGTCCTCCGCTGCCCACACCCTCCTTGCGCAGAAGGCTTCCGCGCAGGGAGAGTAGGCGGAGACTAGGCGTCAAAGAGCTTCTTTGCTGGAAGAAGTTCAAGAAACGCCCACCGACGGATTCTGCCAGCAACTGAGACAGCCACAGGCGAGTGGCTGTCCGGACAGAAAAGGTTCACTCAGGCAACCCAGCCAGGTGTGGCGCCGGTTTACACACGAGCAACCCCTAGAACCATCACAAGATGCCAAGATGAAATTTTGCAGGTAGCTTATCATCATCATCATCATCATCTCTTGGTTCTTCCATAGAAGAGAGTTAGGCACCAAGACAATAATAATAATAACAATAAATTTTATTTATACCCCGGCCTCCCCAGCCAAGACCAGGCTCAGGGTGGCTAACACCAGGTATAAAAACAATTGATTAAAATACAACTTAAAAACAAGGTTAAAATACAACATTAAAATGCAGCCTCATTTCAGTAGAAACTCAAATCAAAAACTTTTTTGGGGATGAAAACGTCAAATCTTCACCAAGGCCAACTACTCAGACTGGTCCTACATGGGCCAGAAAAAAGCCAGGGAAGTCCCCAAATAGGAGTTCCATCACAGAAGGAGAAAGAAAAAAGTAAAGTGGGGGAGGGGATCAAGTTGATTCCAAGCCAAAGGCCAGGCGGAACAACTCTGTCTTACAGGCCCTGCGGAAAGAAATCAGATCCTGCAGATCTGATCAGGTATCATAAGGGGGAGTGTGAGACGTGGAGTGCTTAACATATGCAAGAGTGATTTTTGCATTTTTGTACGTTTGCTTTGCTGTTGTTGCTGTTCAGTTTTAAATCAATTATTTGCATCCTATACATTGTGACCATTTGTGATGGCTTATAGCTTTTAGCAGTAAAGATTCATTCAAATTCTTCCATAGGCTTAGCAAACTTAGTAGACAGAGAAATCTGCCATCCTCTCTTCGTGTCTTTGTTCCATCCTGTCTTCCTCAGCTCACATGGTGTTCTGCCCCCTTCCTTCTCCCCCCCCCCCCGATTTTCAAAGCTCTTGCAAAACATCATAATTTTCCTTCAGCCTGTATCACCTACACTGAAACCCCAAACCTTTTCTTTCCCTGCCCACTAGGACACACAGGTGAAGGAGGAGCCCCTCCCTGCATGTCTGGCAGCCTTTGCCCTCCGATGATTTCCTTGATGGGCCTGCTAATGGCCTAATTTAGTGGCTATGCCAAGTTGGCCTGCTGTTAGCATAAGCTTAGCCCAGGGGTTACAGCATTTGTCACAGTTTTAACCAAACCTTGATTAATTCTATCATCTACTAAATCCAGACATTATGGGGATCCACACGCCCCCCCCCCCGTACTCATAACAATATGTTAGTTCCTTATCTAACCCAACCATGATTCACTGGCATGACCCAGTGGAATCCCACCATAGAGGAAGCCCACCAAAGGATTGTACACTGCCGTCTGAGCCTAGACCGAACAGTGAGGGAATGCTTCTCCCTTTTAAATTTCCTTCTATCATGTAGGTGTCAATGGCATTAAATTCAGCTGGACACTGAGATCCAGCGCTGAAGGCCTTCTTGGCAGTTCCCTCATTGCGAGAAGTGAGGTTACAGGGAACCAGACAGAGGGCCTTCTCGGTAGTGGCACCTGCCATGTAGAATGCCCTCCCTTCAGATGTGAAGGAAATAAGCAGCTATCCTATTTTTAAAAGACATCTCAAGGCTTTAGGGAAGTTTTTAATATTTAATGCTGTATTGTTTTTAACACTTGATTGGGAGCTGCCCAGAGTGGGTGGGGTATAAATACATTATTATTATTATTATTATTATTATTATTATTATTATTATTAAAGAGCTGGCAGTCCGTAGGTTTATAGGTTGTTTGGTTGATACCTTGTTTGAACACCTTACAGACATTCAAAACTTGTGCGTTCTATTTAATAGTATTTTTTTTCCTTTTTAAGGGGTTTCCAACTGGGGAGGCTATGCTGTCGCTTGCGCCCTATATATCCTCAACACCTGTGAAATACATGACCGCTATCTGAGGAAAGCTGTGGGATTTCCTAGGTCATCTGCCAAAATGAAATGGTCATCAGCACTTCCATCTGTGGCCAAGGTATTCTCTTTGAAGAAGATAGTCCAAAAAGATTGTATTAGGATATTCACATCTAGGCCTCATTTTCTGATATGTAGAAGTCATCACTGTTGTAGCCGTGGGAAAAGAGCTGTGCCCATTAAGTGCTTAAGGGACAAAGACATAAGTCCCCCTCTTCCAGTGTGGCTAAATACCGTGCTGCTGTATGCAAAATTCTCCAGAAACTAATTTCAGAAAATTAGAATGTTGTTTTCTATTGCTAGTGTTCTGTATATACAATCACTAGTAATTTTATTATTATAGTATTTTGTTTTGTTTGGTGTTGTTTTATATATTTGTACAAATTTTCTTCTTTAAACACTAGTCATTGGCCAAAGAGATTGCTTTATTCTCTCTAAATAGCCTGTGTAATGGGGTTTGGGGTTGCTTGTGCGTAAAGCGCAAACTGCTCCAGGCTGAGTAGTTTGGACAAAACTTTCCCCCCAGGCTGGACAGTCAGTACACCGTGACTGTCTCAATCACTGGAAGAATCCGTCAGTGGGCGTTTCCTGAATTTCTTCCAACATAAGAGTTCTTTCACACCCAATCGTCGTCTCCCTTCTCTGCGCGAAAGCTGTCTGCGCAGAGTGGGCGTCCCCAGAAGAGGTTCTGTGCTCTCCCCGCTGGCTTCACTGGAAGAGTCCTGGAGCCTTCTCTCCGCAGCTCTCTCGGACTCGCCTTTCTCCCTGGTGTCACCTCTATCTCCTTCCCCAGCGGAAGCGTCCTCTCTCCAGCATCATCATTAGGGAGCCTCAGCGCCACCCTTGGCTCCGATGGCAGTTCCCTGACATCCACCTCCCTCCCAGGGCCCTCCCCACCCCCACCCCGGTTCCTGGGCGGTGAAGCGGGAAACCCCTGGAACGAACTATCCCCTTCCTCAGATGATTCAAACATTGTTTTCCACCTGCTGCTGTTCCTGTCCTCTGCCCAATCTCCCCAATCTGACTCCTCTTCCTCTGATACCTCCCTTTCCTCTCCCTCTGAAGGAGGATACCCCACAAATTCTTCTTCATCATCCGTGGTTCCAAATTGCTCTTCCCAAAATCTTGCCAACGGTTTCGGCTTCCTTGGAAACTGGCGATGAAACTCCCCCAGCAGACACTCATCCCTTATCTCTCCTGCAGGCACCCACGCGTTTTCTGACTCAGGCTCTCCCTCCCAAGCTACCAAATATTCCACCTGCTTCCCCTTCCACCTTGAGTCAAGTATTTCTGCTGCTTGACTACTTAGTTCCCTCTCCTCCACCTCTGGGTGACTGGGGATTTCTCTCTCTCGCCCCGGAAACTCCCTCCCTTCTTGGTATGGTGAAAGTAAAGACCGGTGGAACACCGGATGCAATTTCATGTTGGTTGGCAGTTTTAGCCGGAAAGCCACAGGGTTCACCTGCTGCATGACCTCAAAAGGACCCAGCCTCCTTGGTCGTAATTTTTTACAACCTCCCTTGAACGGTAGCCCTTTGGTTGACAACCACACCCGGTCCCCAACCCTTATTGTCTCCCCTTCTCTGCGGTGCTTGTTTGCCTGCCTTTTGTACTCTTCCTTGGCCCTCTCCAGGTTCATTTTAAGCTGCTGGTGTAAGGCCTCCATTTCTTCCACAAATTGCTCCGCCGCAGGCACGCTCCACCTCCCCTCCCCCTCCCCTGGGAAGGCTCTGGGGTGACACTCGTAATTGGCCATGAAAGGACTCATCCCCGTGGACACATGCTCCGCGTTATTGTAAGCAAATTCAGCCAGCACCAGCTTTTCCACCCACTCGTTCTCTCTCTCGCCGACGTAACATCGTAGGTACTGTTGGAGTATGCTATTGGCCCTTTCCGCTTGCCCGTTGGTTTCTGGGTGACGAGCCATCGAGAAACTCACCTCAACTTTGAAGTAAGCTCATGAGCTTCCTCCAGAACCTAGAAGTGAATTGCCTTCCTCTGTCGGATAAAACCCTCAAGAGGGCGCCATGCAACCGAAAAGCGTGATCCACAAACAGCCTAGCTGTTTCTTCTGCCGATACTGCATGCAAGCAAGCAATGAAATGGCACATCTTGGTCAACAGGTCCACTACCACCATGACCGCTGTTTTCCCCCTGGACCTGGGCAAATCGGTCATAAAATCTATGGATACCACCTCCCATGGCTTCCCCGGAGTGGGCAAGGGTTCTAGTAACCCTGCGGGTGCTGCTTTCTCCCCCTTAGCCCGCTGGCATTGGTCACACCCCCTCACATATTCCCTCACGTCTTCCCTTACTCTTGGCCACCAGAACTCCCTGGTAACAAGCAACATGGTCTTGTGCTGACCAAAGTGCCCCGTCGTGGGGTTGTCATGCGATTGCTTGAGTACCCTCCTCCTCAAATCCCCCTCTGGTATGTACAATGCTCCCCTGTAATACAATGCTCCATCCTTTTCCTGAAAACCCCCTTGATTTTCACCCGCTTCCCAGAGCTCCCTGATCTTGGTTTGTGCGTACTCGTCGTCCCTCGTCAACCCCGCCAATTCCCTTTTCCCAACCAATACTCCCCCACACACCCATCGGTCCTCGGGTATTACGTGTCGTACTTCTGGTGCCCCCTCTCCTTCTAAGTATTCTGGTTTCCGGGATAGGGCATCTGCTCGGAGGTTTTCTTTTCCCGGTATGTACCGTATCTCAAAACAAAATTTTGAAAACTCCTGAGCCCACCGCATCTGTCTCTGGTTGAGAACCCTTGCAGTCCTCCAGTATTCCAGGTTCTTATGATCCGTGCACACCTGGATCTTGTGTTGAGCCCCTATCAACAAATGTCTCCAGCGTCGGAACGCTTCATGAATAGCAAGCAGTTCCCTGTCATACACCGTGTAGTTTTGTTCTGACTTGCTCAACTTCCTCGAGAAAAAGGCGCACGGTCTCCAGTTGGACTTTTCCCCCGGCTGGAGCAAAATGGCGCCTACCGCTCTCTCTGACGCATATGTCTCCACCCTCATTGGCTTCTGCAGGTCCACGTGCAAGAGCTGCTCTTCCGAAGCGAACGTTCCTTTTAGTTTCTCAAAGGATTGCTGTGCCTCTGCCGTCCACACAAACTTCTTCTTGCCACTGAGACAATCGGTGATTGGTACAGTCAAGTGCGTGAAGTTCTTGATGAACTTCCTGTAGAAATTCACAAACCCCAGGAACCTCTGCACGTCCTTTCGGTTCTTAGGAGTCTTCCATTCCAGCACCGCCTGCACCTTGCTTGGGTCCATGGCTAACCCCTTGTCTGACAACCTGTAACCCAGGAATTCGACCTCTCGGGCATGGAATTGGCACTTCTCCAATTTCACCCACAACTGGTGCTCCTGCAACTTCTTCAGCACTTCTCTGACATCTTTTACATGCTGTTCCTTGTTCTCTGAGTAGATCAGGACGTCATCTAGGAAAGCCACGCAGTTCTTGTACAAGAGGGACCCCAACACGTGGTGCATGAACCCTTGAAAACATGCTGAGCCCGATTGTAATCCGAAGGGCATAACTAGGTACTCAAAGGCTCCCAGGGGGGTGAACATGGTAGTCTTCCATTCATCCCCTTCCCTTATCCTAATTAAATTGTACGCCCCTCGAAGATCCAACTTGGTAAAAACCTTTCCCTTCCTTACCCTGGTCAAAATGTCATCGATTCTGGGCATTGGGAAGGTCACCAGCTCCGATATTGAGTTTAACCTCCTGTAATCACATAAATTAATCTCAGTTCTTTTGAGTCTCTCTTGTCCACGAAAAACACTGGACTGCCCCCCACCGCCCTCGATTCTCTTATAAAACCCCTCTTCAGGTTCTTGTCGATAAACTTCCGCAACTCCTGCATTTCTCTGTCCGACATGGCGTACAGCTTACCCACTGGTAGCTGAGCCCCTGGGAGTAGGTTGATTTGACAGTCAAAGGGCCTATGGGGGGGCAGCCTATCTGCCTCCTTCTCACTGAAGACTTCTTTCAAATCAACGTATTGTGGTGGTATCCTCACCTTTTCCTCCGCCTCCAACCCTGCCCCTCTGGCTACGGCCATCCTCGTGATCTCCCCCCCGTGGCAGTGTTCTACACAGTGAGCTGACCCAAAGGATACTGTGCGCTGGTGCCATCCCACCACCGGATCATGCAGCGCCAACCAGCTCATTCCCAGTATGATTGGCGGCCCGGCCAGTGTGGCTACATGAAATGCAATTGTCTCAGTATGCCTAGAGACTCGCATCTTCATGGGAGGAGTTTGGTGTGTCACTTCTCCCCCCAGGAGTTCCCTCCCATCTATGGTCGTAACTTGCAAGGGGCGCTCCAAGGGCAACAGCTGCAGTTGGTGCTCTAGTGCAAAGTCCCTGCTAAAGAAATTGCAAGAACTGCCTGAGTCCAGCAGTGCTTTCACCTTGATAGGATGTCCATTGGGTAGCTCTAGTTCCACCTCTATGGCTATGGCCGGTCCAGGGGGGTCTGGTTTGGGCACTCTTACTGGTTGTTTGCCTGGCTGCTGTGCCCCTTGATCGGCAGCCAAGCGCTCTCGTTTCCCTGCTGTGAATGCCCCTCCTCGTCACTGCCCGTGGCCCCCACCATCCCTTGCCAAGTCTTTCTCTGCGGGCACACCCTGGCAAAATGTCCTGTCTGTTGGCAGAGGAAACACTTTCTGGTTGCTTTCCCCTCCTTTTTGCGCACCTCGCCGGAGTTTGAAACCCCGCGCGCGCACGCGCCTCCAATTTCCATTGGCTCCTCTGGCTGGGAAGGTTGCCCCAGCATTTCAGGAATCCGGTTGTCATGCCAACGCTCTGCTTTCCCTTCCCGCCTCTCCAAAGCCCGCGCTTCGTGTCGTAGTCCAATCGCCAGCGCCATTTTGGTCAGCTGATCCATCGATTGCGGGCGGGGCGAGCGGGAAAGTTCGTCCTTAACCCAGGGGGCCAAGCCTTCCTCAAACAGCATCTGAATAGGTTCCCAACTCACTTCCCACCCAAGTTTGTGGATTAGCATAGAAAACCGCGACCAGTACTCTCTAACTGATTGGCTCCCTTGCTTGCAAGCCATCAGCTCTCTGCGCCCCAAGCTCTGCTCCAGCTCACTCGAAAACATGTGATCCATGGCGCTAAAAAACTTCTTCAGGTCTTTTAATGCAGCATTGTCCGATGCCATCAAGGGTCTAACCCAATCCCTGGCGCCGCCTTCAAGATGCCCAATCACGAAGGCAACTCTTGCACCATCGTCCACAAAATCATCATACTGCAGTTCCAGCGCATACTGCACCTCCGTCTTAAAACCATTATAGTCCCTCGGGTCGCCCCCAAACTTATGCACCAGTCCCGGTACCTTCCTTCCAATGGGGGTGGGTTTCCCCTGAGCATCCTGAGTCCGCCTTTCATCTAGCCGCGCCGCTAGTAAAGCCAGCTGTTGCTCCAAATCTCTGTTTCTCTCCTCCAGAGTTGGTCCTCCCCTGGCTCCCTCTCCGGCGCCTGCTCCTCCTGTCAGACTCATGATGTTCCCTCCGCACAAACAACGTCAAGGACTGACGGATTGCTGTAATGGGGTTTGGGGTTGCTTGTGCGTAAAGCGCAAACTGCTCCAGGCTGAGTAGTTTGGACAAAACTTTCCCCCCAGGCTGGACAGTCAGTACACCGTGACTGTCTCAATCACTGGAAGAATCCGTCAGTGGGCGTTTCCTGAATTTCTTCCAACATAAGAGTTCTTTCACACCCAATCGTCGTGTCCCTTCTCTGCGCGAAAGCTGTCTGCGCAGAGTGGGCGTCCCCAGAGGAGGTTCTGTGCTCTCCCCGCTGGCTTCACTGGAAGAGTCCTGGAGCCTTCTCTCCGCAGCTCTCTCAGACTCCCCTTTCTCCCTGGTGTCACCTCTATCTCCTTCCCCAGCGGAAGCGTCCTCTCTCCCTTTGCTGGTTCCCTCTCCAGCATCATCATTAGGGAGCCTCAGCGCCACCCTTGGCTCCGATGGCAGTTCCCTGACAGCCTGATATTAATATGAGACTAAAAACATTTTCATTTTTTGCTCCCAACAATGACTGCCTGAATTTAATAGCAACAAATAACATTGGTTGGTTCATTTTTAAAGGGTCTCACAGCAGATAAGGTTGTAGGAGATAACCCTGTGTTCTCTTATAAGAGAGAAAGTACAGTACCTGAATTACCTTACCTAAAGACCATATAGCAATACATGACTCAAGTGAAGCTGTACAGTAGAATAATAATAATCAAGCAAAAGTAAAAGTCCACTAGTCCGTTTGACCCAGGTGAAATTTCCTTCTGCACTCCCAAATAAGGCAACTACACAAACTCCAGACTTAAGTAAAACCAAACCCAGGAAATGTAATGCAGAGTGGCTTCATACATAGAACAATTCAACATTTGTGAGGGACAACACTTTCCAGCCCTCAGAATTTAAATCTAACTATATCCTTCAAAGATTTGTCCACCTAAGCTGAGCCTCTCATGAACTTTTGCTCCCCAGTTTTCTGCTTCTAATAATTAATAATCATCATCTGATTTCCAGCTGTTAATCCGAATTGTTCATTTACTCTGGAGAACATGCCAGCTCCTGAAATTCTATTACTATATAATTTTAAAAGCATAGTTTAGGTGTCATTTCTTTTGCACTGAGACCCAAGCTCCTGTCTGGGCAAATGGACAGAAGCAACTCCTTCACAGATCCCTTTAATGGGATACCCTATTTCTGGAGGGGAAAGCAAGGAGAAGAGCTGGGTGTCAAGGGCTGGCGTGGGCTGTTTAAATCCCCTGGGAGTGGACCTGAGGGAAGCCTGATGGTTCCCTCAGGCATGCCCCCCGAGGAGTCCCGCCCTCTGTGCCAGCCTGCCATTGGCCAATTCAGAAGGTTGGTATGGAGCTGGATTTCAAGCCGGGAGCGCATGCCGAAGCTCATGCTTCAGCAAGACTAGCCCTGGCGTCCCAGCCCTGCATCATTGGTGGGAAGGAGGCACTGGCCCTCAGAAGCCAGTGTGGTGTAGTGGTTAAGAGTGGTGGACTCGTAATCTGGTGAACCAGGTTCGCTTCCCTGCTCCTCCACATGCAGCTGCTTGGGCTAGTCACACTTCTCTGAAGTCTCTCAGCCTCACTCACCTCACAGAGTGTTTGTTGTGGGGGAGGAAGGGAAAGGAGATTGTTAGCTGCTTTGAGACTCCTTAAGGGGAGTGAAAGGCAGGATATCAAGCCCAAGAAGGTAAGCAATCTTCTCAAAGGAGTTTTTGAGAGGTTGGCTTACCATATTGACCTTTCCTTCTTTCCTTCCCTTCCCTTCCCTTTCCTTTCCTAACCTATCCTATATGTACTGAACTCTACATGTGATGATGTTCAGCATGACTGAATTCTCAAAGGTGTCAGTAGAAACTGATAGTCTTGCATAATCTCAAAAGACAGCAAACAGACCACGCCAGAGTTTTATCTCACGGGGTATGTCTCTGATCTGTCTATTGGTTTTGTGAGAAGTAGTTTTCAAAAACTAATGAGTGGAATATCTTGAATGGTTTAGCATGGTCTTGTTGAACAGTTTCTGAATAACAGCTGTACTGACAATAATATCTCACTTTTTTGTGCAGGAAGAAAAGTTGCTGAACATATTACAGCGACTCGAAGTACGCAGTGGGAAAACTGCTAGTCTGGCAATGGAAGTAGATGGGCTGCCATTCTATGACATTCATTCAGCTATGCTTGAGAAGCTGCTGGAGGAAACTCTGAAGTAACTCTACCCAACAAGATGCTGATTTTTATTTTATTTCTAAGAGTGATTTATAAATATTTTAATAAATAAAATAAATAAATAAAGATATGTAGACTTTGCAAAAAGAAGAAAAAGACTGATAAAAAGATGATCTTCTCGGGGTCCCTTCCAACTCTATTATTCTGTGATTCTGTTCAGCTATCTATTTTTCTCTGCATTTCAGAGTGATAAAGCAAACACACTCGCCTCATTCAGACATAATGCTGAACACAGTTTAGCATTATGTCCAAACCCAAACAAACTGTGTTAAGTCCGAACTATGAAACTAGCCAACTTCAAATCTTGGTTTATTAAGCTGGTTTGTTTCAATAGCACCTAGTTAAGGTTGACCATAGCTTAGGCTTCCAGTATGATGCCAAAATGGTGGTGGAAGATTCTGATCTCCTCTTCCTTGTAGCTGTGCTGGAGGAAAGGAATGGGGAAAACACAGGCTCAGTAGGGATGGAGGAGAAATTCAATTCAGTTCACAGTAAAACTCACTGAATTCACACTGTCCACAGCAGTACACAAATCAAAACACAGCCATCCTTCAAAATTTGCACTTCTCTGAATTATGCAGTGCAGTTTCCCAGCCAAGTAATGTGTACAAAAATACATGTAATAGGGTGAAGTGTGGATAAAAATGTTTTCTGTATGATAATAGCACATAATGATAATAGCACTGGTGATAATAGCACAGAAAAATGAATTTTCATATGGAAAAGTGCATTTTATGATAAATTTGCACTAAAATGCTGGCGAATTTTCATGAGGACACTTAGAAAAAAAATCTCAAGCTGATGCAGAAATGTGGAGAGCTGAATTTAAGATTGGGAAAATGAGACAGCGTTTAAACATCAGAATTTGTGGAAATGTTTCTTAATGGTCTGTATCTATGGATATTGGGCAGTCTAGGTTTCCATGTCAGCAGCTGACAGTAAGCATGAGTTTTATATGTCCCTGCTCAGCTCTGTTGCATTCAGAACCAGTTCCTGGTTTGTTTATCCTTGTGGAATGTTTAGTCTAGTAGAAATATTACTGCCATCTTCAACAGATGTTTGCCCTGACCCAGAATTTTTTCTGAGTGACGATACGGTCATTACTTTAAAAGTTACTTCATTTGCCTTAATGGTTGCTACAAGTCAGATATTTATTTTTTAAAAGATGAATGTGATCTCTTACCATGAATTTACAATAAATTAATCTTACAATGAATTATTGCCACAGTGTTTGTTTTTTCCAGCACAATCTTGTTTATGTTGTTACAATCTTTTCCTTAATATAAATGCAAACAGGCCATTCACAATGACAGTGAATTTCTATGCAGATGGGGAAATATTTTTACCAAGACATCCCCAAGGCTGCTATTGTTTCTCATTGTGTCTGTATTTTGAAGTGTCACACCCTTGGCCCATTAGAGAAGCAGCCAATGTGTCCCTATGTCTATTTGAGGTGTTCCTGATATTTCCTTAAAGATAATTATTATTATTGTAATAATATTGGGAAGAGGAAAGTGTATTCCTGAGCATTAGGAATGCACTTCGGTACTGAACCTTTTTCTGGATAATTACATTTTGCTGTGTCCTCTTGCTTTAAGATAACACAGTCATAAAGTAGCAGTCCCAACAAATGGGTTCAGTCACTTTTATTCAAGTCATGATTATGTCTTATACTGTCTTGCTCATTTCCATGTCAGCAGCTGACAGTAAGCATGAGTTGTATATGGCCCTGCTCAGCAATATTGCATTCAAAAAATGTTAGCCCACACAGCAAAGGAAACCAAACCAAACACAACAAAATAGTGACCATGAGATAACTGTGCAGTTTAGATTCTTGGCTCAAAGTAAAAATTCGCTACACAGAACTATAAAATACACTGAGTGTTAAGCTAAACAAAATTAATCCTCTTCTGGGCTAGAATACATTTTGTTTTGGCAATCGGTTCTAGCATATTTCATCAAGATTTTGTCTTGCCAAATATTAATTCCAGCACCTGGACCCTATGGTTTTTGTTTGCAACAATATACAACTTGACTTTCTTCATTGGGTTTCTCGCTGCTTTTTGTTAATTGCCACTTAAAAATCTCATACAATATGCACTATTCTTACTGCTTTAGTTATGGAAATCCCAATAATCCTCATCTAAACATGGTTTAAGAGCCGGAATCCACAGCTGTAGCATTTCAGTTGTGACTCAGAATTTACAAACAGTTCTTCAGCTTGTTTGGGAGTCCTTAAAATATGTTTAATTGTCCACAATCAGTTGTGAAACTCAGTGGGTACGGGTAACCTTTATGGAATCAGATTTCTGTATGAATTCTTTCAGGTATGCTTTTATGAATAATGAATTATACTAATTCAGATCAACATACTAACTTTTTCCATGGTTTAAAAAAAAAAAACAACAACAACAACGGATTAAGGGCCTTTCTCTTGCTGCATTAATGCAATGATTTAGCTGCTCATTTCCCCCATTGAAGAGTAGTGATATGAACCATTTCAGAACTTTTTTAATGCACAGATTGATAGACAAGACATCCCATATATAGGTTGCACTTTTAAATGTGATTATATTCCACCTCTTAAACTAAATGATCATTTGAATATCATGCTTTGGTCATCTGTCAAATAATGCTTCACTACATTCAGATTTCTTAAAACAATACCGGAACACTAATACATTTATTTCCACAAGTCCTGTCTTCAGATAGAATATTTTAAGGGACTGAGTCAGCAGTATGTATAGGATGTATGATTAGTCACTTTGTATAATTAGCCTGCTCTAAAGTAAAGCTCTAAATGACTTTAAAGGAACTAAGGAATTCCCCAAGTAGAATGAAGAATATCAGCGTAGGGAAACCAAAATGGTTGTTTAGAACTTAGAGACCCACTGACACAGAACAGACTATAGACAAAAGCACCATACACATTGGCACTATATACAAAAGCATTGGCAACGACCAGAATTGGCACATTGGCAACGACCAGAAAAAGAGCCCTTAAAATTGTGTGCATCTAGTACTTAACACCTAGACACCTAGCCTATATAAAACCAAACAGTTCTCCCATGTGTTGGGGAGGATGCCCCACTATAGGGACATACCACATGTGGTGGGAGTGTCCAAAAATAGAAAGGTTCTGGGGAAATGTATTTACAGAAATATCTTTGATTACAAGTCAGACAGTCCTCATGACCCCAGAACTGGATCCTCTTAACTTGTATAGTCATTATATGTTGTGAATTAGAAACAAAGAAAACATAATTTAACCACTGCCTGAACAACTGTTGCCAGGAAATGGGAATTATTACAGCTATTAACTATGGAAAAGCTGACACAAAAATTAAAAGTAGCAAGGGTTCAAATTGAAATACAACAATTTTTAAGCAGTCTGGTATGATTTTATTGGCTACACAAATAATGAAGCATGTGGTACCCATAGTTTACAGCACAGTCTGGTGTGCATTAAGTACTCCTCCCCCCCCCACCTTCCCTCCTCCCTGCCCTATCCTATACATTTTAATTGTTATTGATACAAAATACCTTTAACTTGTGGTCATCAATCTAAGCAATACATGTTACTATAAATCATATCATATCTCTAATAACTGTAATAATTTTGGTATATACCCTTGGACACAACTTTGTTAATATATTCAGAAATGCTTATCTGAGTGTTTATTGTTTTAATTTTATGAAATGGTTGCATATCATATGCTCTGATGTTAACAAAGGTATATCTCAATGCAACCAAAACATATTAAAGCTGAAAATGAATGAAAACTATGTTACAAAAAAAAAAAGAATATCAGCATAGTGCAGTTGATTGCCTTTTTGAACTATTGTCCCTCTTTGCAAGATATAATAATTCCTATACATCTATACTCCAAAAAGGGAAGTGAGCAAATGTACAGAGACGTTACATCACTCCTTCCTTTGGTAAAGTGCTGATAGATGTTTCTTCCACTTCACGAGCATGTAACTTAGTTAACAACTCTGGGTCCAGCTCAGCCTGCTCCCGGATTTTTTTTACAGTTTCTGGAGTACTCATTGCGTGGCGATACCCGCCCCCAAGCACAGATGAAATAAAGACACCGGACACCAGAATTTAGGTTGATGGGCGAAAAATGGCCACAACTTTATTGATTACAGGTAAGAGGGGTATTGGCCCTAGGCATTGGCCCCTAACAGACTATCCGGTCTAACTGGGGAGGTTTAAGCACCAACAGGGGAAGCCCCCCAGATGCACATCCGTAGGCGCTCCCCCAGGGGTTACCGCTCGGGAGCGCGCTTTAGGCCCTAGCCTCCGTAGGTTTCGGACGAGGCGACGCCCCCCAGAGTCCTTTAACGAACTACCCTCCAATCAATGGGGGAGGTGATGGCGATCCTCCCCCCCGACCTCATTTGCATAACAATACCCCGGCCAATGCCTACCGCCACACGAGCCCAGCTCGCCGCCAATACCCTCAAACCTGTAACCAATCCCTGACTCCCCGGACAATGTCAGCCAGCCAAATATCGTTACCCATACCAGAGAGATGCACGCCATCCTCGCGATAGAGTGCCTCATTGCTAAACTGGATGCATGGGTGTTCAATGACCCGCCCACCCATCGCAGCCACTCTACGCGCCACCGAGCGCTCCAGGATCCTCCTGGCCCTGTTCACAGCCACCGGATTCGCTGTGTCCCGCCAACAGCGCCTCTCCAGCAGAGAAGACCAAATTATTGTTATATTTGCATACAACGCCCGCAACTCATCTAAGTCGTTAATGATATTCCACATCACGTCCACTCCCTTTCTATAAGCCAGATCATTCTCAAAGCTGAAAATGAATGAAAACTATGTTACAAAAAAAAGAATATCAGCATAGTTCAGTTGATTGCCTTTTTGAACTATTGTCCCTGTCCCTCTTTGCAAGATATAATAATTCCTATACATCTATACTCCAAAAAGGGAAGTGAGCAAATGTACAGAGACGTTAGATCACTCCTTCCTTTGGTAAAGTGCCGATAGAGGTTTCTTCCACTTCACGAGCATGTAACTTAGTTAACAACTCTGGGTCCAGCTCAGCCTGCTCCCGGATTTTTTTTACAGTTTCTGGAGTACTCATTGCATAGGATTCCTTGGTTTCTGTCTGTATACATCTTAGGCACTTTAAACAAGTGTCTCCTAATTTTGCAAAATACTGATAGGTACTCTCACTTGAAAAGCAGTACAATATTGGGTCTGCAACGCAATTAAAAGTAGTCAACAAAAGTGTAATGTGGTACAAGTTAAAGATGCTGGCAGCAAATTCACAGCTGTTTTCAAAGATGCTGCGTATCAGCAATAGAACATGATATGGTCCGAAGCACACCAAGAAAATGATAATTGTGCTCGACACCAGACGTATAATTTGAATCTTCTTCTTCTTCTGAGTGCCATGGCTCTTGCGGACAACTCGCAGAATGCCATAGTAAGAGAAAATGAGCAGACAAAAGGGAAATAGGAAACCAGCCGTGAAACGGTAATAATTGATGTTGTGTTCCCACGTTTTGATGGGATAATGCTCAAAGCACACCACATGGCTCTCCGAGTCTTTAGTCACTTCACCGTGCGTAAAAAGAAGGCAGGAGGTCAGAATTTCCTTGGTCCAGATGGCAATGCTCACCACCACGGCAGCCTTCATTGTCCGAAACTGATGGAAGCGAAAAGGATGCACCACAGCCAGGTAACGGTCAATCGAGATGCAGCAGAGGAAGGCAACGCTGATGTAAATATTTTCATACAAGACAATGCCGCAAATTTTGCACAAGAGTTCATCATAGGTCCAGTTGTCATGCTGCAAAACATACTGGAGCCAAAAGGGCAGGGAGAAGATGTAAAGCAGATCTGCTATGGTCAAATTGCAAAGGTAGATCCCCAACTCATTTTTGACCTTCACCTGCAAGTAGGCATAGTACAACGAGAGACAGTTGGCTGGGAGACCTACCACAAAGACAAGGAGATATATCACAGGTGATAATGTCTGGTGTATGGTGTGATCAATGGTGCAATTCAGAGTATTATTGTCATTTGCGATGTCCTCGGAAAAGTCATCCATCTTCTGCAAAGAGTGACCATGGAAGCCCCAGCAAGGCAGGCATAATTTTAATCGTCTGTCATTTCATTCTTTCTACATTTTCTTCATACCAGTGTCAGTACTTGTGAACACCTGCATGGGGGGAAACAAAGCACAGTAACATTCTTCGAATGAAATGCACCAACAATAATACCTAGAATATTGTTCATAAACATTTGTAATTCTACCACATTAAATAATCTTTTTTAGCTTTCTCTTGATTTCAAGCATGGAAAAGTAAACTTAAAACTAGGGATAAATAAGGAATACATAACTGTTACACATCTGGGAGTTACTAAATCCATCTGGCAGTTACCAGTTATGCATATACCGGTAATTCAGAGCAGCAGCACTTTGTGATTACCTACAGGTAGTAAATATTTTCTGATTGAAGAGCTATGCCTAGAGTACTGAGGCCCCTTTAAGAATTGTTAAAAATCTGTTGGAATCTTCCCAGATCAAAATACAGATTCATTTAACATCATCATCATCATCATCATCATCATCATCATTAATCAATCTCAGGGCAATTCACAAGATAAAAATACAAAATAAAACCACAACATATATAAAAACAAAAACAAAACAATAACCCCCAACATCCCTAATGACTAATAAAAAATAACTATAGAATATGAAAATGACTATTGAAAATAAGTAACTAATCAATAAACCAAAGTAAGCTATTCTTTCTTTCTACATCCTTGACTAAAATAGTATTAAACAGCAGGAAAGTACATCTTCTATTAATTGCAGACGCTCCACAACAGATTTAGTTCAGTGCTAGATACATTTGGAGGCCCCTATTTAGTTTGATCATACACCTACATCCAATAATATGTCTTTTGATAGCAATAACTCTTATGAGAAGCAATTTACTGAAACATGAAGTACATATCTTCAGAATGCATATGTTATAAATGCATCTATAATATTAAAGTTAATGTCAGAGAAAAAAACAGAACCGATTTTATTATATGACAATATTCCCTTCTATGAAAATCTAAGACAATTTCTGCGTTTGGCGGGGCCCCTAGAGCCTGTGGATCCCTGTGTACTTTGCATCCTGGCCACCACTGATGTAGAAGTCCCCTGAAGTTAGGAATAAATTCCTCTCTTTACCTTCCTGGCAAACGATTGCAGTACTGATATATTCAACTACTGTCTTTGAACATTCAGGCGATAAAAGGCAGCTTGTAGCATCCTTAGATCTGCCTTTGTAGAAACAAACTTGGGTACAAATGTGTTGGTTCAAAGGGATGAAAATATTGAAGAATGTCATTTCTCTGTAGGAGGCTGCATCCATTGTTTAACACACCAGCAAGCAGGAAGATAAGCTCAGTCTTTTTAGTACTCTTCAGAGTTCCAGTATCAGGAAATGGCCATTAGGAATAAGGGAGTGTTACACAGCATCCTCATCGGAATAATATTCAAGCACAATCTAATACTAGGATACCTCCAAATCAGATTGACTACTATAATATTCTGCTAGCTTCATGTCACAATAATAATTCTCACTTCTGTACCATGTTGTGACTAGTGCATTTATAAACACCAGCACATTTACCCATGAGTAAAGGTCAACTGAGCACAGTGGGGCTTGCTTCTCAGTAAACATGCATAGGATTGCTCTGTAAGCCCCATAACCATTCTGTAACCTAACCATCACCCCTATTAAAGCACTAAAAAATAAGCTACAATAACCATGTGAAGGAGGGAAGTGGGATCATGCTTGCTTAATATTATCTGCCATCACACTGCATGCAGCTCCTCAGTAACTGTCCACAGGTTGAGGGCATTCATTTTGCTAAACACATGCATGCTGTCCCTATGAATGTGACCCCTGACAAGCGTTGCTAGAGCATCAGTGCACAGCGGCAAGGGAAATGTACGCAGCTCTGTTCTTCTGCTGCATGTGACTATCATTGTGTATTTTGGAAACCTGATTAGGGCAAATATTACTAGCAACTCTCAGTCATATACAGTGGTACCTCTGGTTACATACTTAATTCGTTCCGGAGGTCTGTTCTTAACCTGAAACTGTTCTTAACCTGAAGCACCACTTTAGCTAATGGGGCTTCCCACTGCTGCCATGCCGCGCAATTTCTGTTCTCATCCTGAAGCAAAGTTCTTAACCCAAGGTAATATTTCTGGGTTAGTGGAGTCTGTAACCTGAAGCGGATGTAACCTGAAGCGTATGTAACCCAAGGTACCGCTGTACTACTTTTTTCTTGTGCTTTTCAGCTTCTTAATGTTCCTACCTGATCTGAAACTGAGTCAAGTCACCATTTCCCCCGTTTCTTCAGGTGGGGAACCAAAATGGGAGAACGCTGAATTCCTAAGGTCACAACCAATCCATGGCATAAATTGTACACTTTCAAAAAATAATCCAGACCCAAATCCAACTTTTTGAACAATATTCCAAAGTGACTCTGAGAGTAAAAAGGTAAAGGGACCCCTGACCATTAGGTCCAGTTGCAGACGACTCGGGGGTTGAGCTGGAAAGGTACCTATCCACTACCTGTGTCCCTACTCTGAGAGTAATTAAGGGAGGCATCACCATTCCATGGCTGACTTTTGCAATTAAAATATACCACTACTTCTGCAACACCATGCCAAATTATAGCTGCAGCACTATGCCAAATTATAGCTCAGCAAGAAGAAGCAAGCTAGCAAGTACCCTCCTCTTCTCCTGCTGCTGGTGCACTACCCAGAGCACTACCGAAGCTCATAGTTTGTCTCGCTACCAGCAAACAATAAATTGCAACCAAAGTTTAGAGAGAGGCAATTCATGAGCCCATAACACTAAGTCATATCAGCGCATAACTGGCAAAATAGCCATTATTTTCAATCTAGGTACCTGCATGCTTGCTCATTCTTGCTAAGCCATGGTTTGGTTAAGTGCTGCATGTGAATAAGGTGAAGAAAAAGTGTATCTAAAGCATTCTCATGTTACAACTTTAGTCATGGGTGTGACTTGTAGGGGTTTTCCCACCTATGGAAAGGGATGAATTGATAGTCAATAGCTATAATTTAGGTCATTCTGAGTGAGTCGTTTTTAAAGCAGTTGGACTTAGGTTAGTAGCAAATAACCTAAGTTCCATTGGTTTCAATGGGACAGCTTTGACAAATGTTTTCTTGATTGGGATCAAAGGGTCCAGTATTGCCAGCCATGGCTTCTTCCTGGCAAGAAAAGGACCAGAGCATGTGAAGGAAAGGAGGAGCCGTCCTCTGCCTTCCCTGTTCCAGGTTCCAGGTTCCAGTTTCCTAAAGAGAGGAAAATTTCTAAGCCTTGTGGTGGCTTCCATGAATAGGAACTACATCCTTTGGCGTTGAAATTGACCCCAACATATTTCAAAATAATCACATAACTGTGTGTGTTTCATTAAACTAATCTGAAAACGATGACTCTAAACACTACTGCAATGCTTAAATGAAACATAAACAAGAGGCTAATTAGTCATCCCCCCAAAATGTTATATTACTCATTACATCTACTAAGAGACTGAACTGTTTGCACTTGGAATTTCCCTTGTCTGTCCAGCTTCCTTTTCCAGGTATCATACTATTTATATGACAATTCTAATTGTGAATGGTAGGACAGTATTTTTGCATGCAACTTCTCAGAATGTATAAAGCCGACTTGGGGTATAGCCCTACAATACCACAGGGCAACTCCCTTCATATTTCCTGTTTCCAGTCTTTCCCTACTGTTATGAACTGTGTTGAATGGATAGTTTGCGAATACAGCTAAAAGAAAATAATAAGGATCACCAAAGAATTACATGGCAAATGAAGCAAACAACAGTGAGGACAAAGAAGAAGAAAGTGACACAGAGAATGCAGCATATTGTATGAGTGTCCCCCCCCCCATAACTTACTTGCTTGCATTAAAATTGCTACTTTACAAATATTGAACTTGGATAATATTTAGTGCAACTGTAGTAAAAGCTTGCTCTCCTATAGGCAGTATGTATTCTGGTTGGTGTTGGACTTTGAAGAGTCCTCATTTTGCCATGCAGGTTACTGCATAGCCTTCGACATGTCACTGTCAGATAAGATGTACAGTGGTACCTCGGGTTACATACACTTCAGCTTACAGACGCTTCAGGTTACAGACTCCGCTAACCCAGAAATATTACCTCGGGTTAAGAACTTTGCTTCAGGATGAGAACAGAAATCATGCGGCGGCGCAGCGGCAGTGGGAGGCCCCATTAGCTAAAGTGGCATCAATATGACATCATAGGTACTATTGACTATAGTATAACTTTATCTCAATAAATCTTCCTCTTTTTGGGGGGGGGGTGTTTATTTCCACCACCAGCATCCCATGAGCATTAACAAATCTTTAAAATCCAAAGAAAATTACGGTAAGTTTTCTTTTAGAAAACAATCAACCCTGAACCTGAACGTTACTAGGCACAGCTTCAAAGGCTGGATGTTGTGTTCCTAACATGCAATTAAATAACCAATGCTACACAGGAAACTAACTAAAAAGAGAACTGGGCGCATGCCAACAAGCACTGAACCACCTCAGCAAAGAGATAATTGTCAACAAGTTACCTCACATTAAATTCATTTAAGGGTAAGCAGCTTGAATCATGCACAACCAAAACTTCACAAATTGTGTAAGTTTAGGAAGGTCTTTTTTTGTATATTGAGACAGAAAAGTAAGAGTAAGCAGCAACTAAATCCATTGCTGCAGGGTTTTAAAAAATGCATTTATCTTACATCATGTGTAGATCTTCGATAGGATCAAAAGTTTTAATGCAAAAATCACACAAACATGTTATTCCTTCATTTCCACCTTACAAACTTCTATGTATATATTTGAGTCTTTTTAAAATAAAATAAGATAGCAGCATTGCATCCTGGTCCACACCAGGGTGACAAAAACACAGTAGGAGTAAGAATGTTAGAACTGCTTCTTCTTTGGCGATCACTCGTAGCCGAGTAAGATTGTCTTCCATAAACACAGTTTAACAATGAGTCCGTAAGTGACTGTGGAGGCCAATTTTGGATCCACACATCCTTCCACAGTGGGGACAATGGTTTCTGGGCGGGAGTTGATCACAGTGTGGTTTTGCCAAGCGTTCCTTCCTCCTAGCACGTTTCTCCCTTGCGTCCTGAGTTTGAGTGTCTTCAAAGCCCATGACACCTTTGGTAAAGGCTGTTCTCCAACTGGAGCGCTCACAGGCCAGTGTTTCCCAGTTGCGTGTAGAGGTCCCCATGGCCACCCCAATAACTCACACATCACACAGAATTTTTTGTTTAAGATTTTTGGCGTAATTTTGGCCACAACTTTATTAAAATACAAAAATGTGAGTGGTTGCTTAGGCATTGGTTGCGACTATCTGCCCCCACCATGGGGGACAGACTGACATTCCACACGATGCGAAAGTCAAAAAAGGCAGGGAACCTGCCCTCAGCCCTCCCCAAATGCAACCAGGAGCTCATTGCTATGGCCCAAGCCCCCTTGACAGAGTGGACAAGCAATAGTTAGCCCCCGATTCCTTTAACGGAATCCCTTGCAGCAGCAGCATTAGAGGGGCAAGAACAGCCAATCCATGCCCCTCAACCAACCAAACCATAAACCAATGCCTAACCGCGAACCTTACAAGTTGTGACGATTTGCTACGCAGTAGGCAAAAACCAAATGGCCCCAGCCAATCAGCCAGATGGACAAAATTCCTACTGGGCCCCTGCCCCAAGAGCAGACGACCCCATGACAGGCACAGCAAGGTCAAAGCAAACAACCCTAATTCTAGGGAGGGGGGGACAGGCAATCCGATGCACGGGCGAAAAGAGGAAGCCCTAGCCTCGTGCAATGAGTTTTAGCATTTCTGGCTGTCAATCAACAAATGGCAACATTAACTTCTTCCCAACAACAAGGGAAGCCCCAATCGCATCAGTGGCCAACGATCAATTAGCCCACCCACCACCTTTGGGGTGTCCTGGCTGCCCCCACTGCAATACATGCTTTCCATGAAGGAGAACACGCTTTGCCAGTGTTTATACTACATTTTTTTAGATTTGCCTTGAGACAGTCTTAGAACTGTGGACCACCATCAACAACTAAAAGCATATTGAAATGTTTTTGGGTGTGCAGTTTTGTTTATGGATGTTGACAGTGCAGAGCCCAGACTCTCAATCATGTTAGATCCGTTTGGTGGTGCCACTTGTGTGACCCAGCACTTCCAAGGCACCTAAATGTGAAGGGCCCCTATTTTGTTATGGTGCCATCTTGAGAAGAGCTCCTGAGGTATTCTGGAAGGATCCACTACTGTTCTGAAGAAGCTACAACACACTGGCTAATATGGGAGGTAGCTCAAGATAACCAGGAGACAGCAAAAACTGCAGAAAAAAAATAGCAGGGGCAATTAGAATAAGATCCATTATTTGATTACACTGAGCAACAATTTTTTACTTTTTGAATGTTGTCTAGATTTCTACAATTGATTTAGGGTATTTTTGCACTGCCGAATCAGGAAATGGCATCCGTTTCTCTCCATCGGGTCAGGTTTTTGTGCTATGATGATTTGAAAAAAATCAGATCTTGTGACAAAATCAATTACATTTTTGTGGCATTATCAGCTGATTTTTGTCAACACATATCATCCTAAATATGTTTTTAAGAGAAAAAAATGTTTTTCCAACAACATATATTGATTACCTGATAGAAACATTGATTACTGTAAACTGAATGGTGGGCATTGATAAAGGTAAGTACACGTAAATTGCATGTTGCGTCACCATTTTTCAAACTTCAGGGCTTGAACTTCCATTTCTTGGAACTCCTGGAATGCTCAGCGGCAGGGAAGTCTCTCTTCAGAGTCCAACAGTAGTCAGCCATCATGACTGCATCCCAGCGACCCTGATACCTGGTCTCCATCTCTTTCATGTCCTGATGGAATCTCTCCCCCTGCTCACCACTCATTGAACCCAGGTTCTCAGGAAACTGGTCCATATGTGAAAATAGGTAGTGCATCTTGACGCTCATGTTGCAGCCCAGGCTTCTGAAAGCAGTCAGCATGTTGTTGTCAAGTTCTGCGTAGTTTCTGGCCTTATTGTTGCCAAGAAAGTTCTTCACCACCAGAACAAATGCCTTCCACACTTCCAGTTCCACTTTGTTCATTGAGTTTCCGAACTCTGGATCTCTGATGAGCTGACGGATCTGAGGACCGTCAAAGATGCCAGCTTTCAACTTCTCCATGGTCAATCCTGGAAAAGCCTGGCACAAGTAAGTGAAGCAGTCACCATCCTTGTCCAGAGCCTTGGTGAACTGCTTGATTAAGCCAAGCTTGATGTGCAGCGGTGGGAAGAGTATTCTGTCTCTGTCCACCAGAGGGTCATTGATGACTTTCCAGTGTGGTGTAGTGGTTAAGAGCGGTAGTCTTGTAATCTGGGGAACCGGGTTCGCATCTCCGCTCCTCCACATGCAGCTGCTGGGTGACCTTGGGCCAGTCACACTTCCCTGAAGTCTCTCAGCCCCACTCACCTCACAGAGTGTTTGTTGTGGGGGAGGAAGGGAAAGGAGAATGTTAGCCGCTTTGAGACTCCTTAAAGGGAGTGAAAGGCGGGATATCAAATCCAAACTCTTCTTCTTCTTCTTCTTCTTCTTTCTTTGCAAGGCACCAATTCCTCCCGCACAGGCCAGTCCTTCTTCGTGTAATGCTGAGCACGGTCCCTACTATTCCACATGCACAGAAAACATGGGTACTTGGTGAAGCCAGACTGTTGTCCCAACAAAAAGTTCACCATCTTCAGGTCAACACAAATAAACCACTTATGCTGATCATAACCAATTTTCTCCAGCACATACTTCACCGCTTCATAGTTCTCCTTCAGTGTAGTCAAGTGAGCCAGGGGTATAGAGGCAAACTGGTTGCCGTTGTGTAGCAGAACACATTTCAGTGATCACTTGCTGCTGTCAATGAACAGTCTCCAATCTTTGGGTTCGTACTGTGGCACTCCAAGCTTGAGCAGAAGCTGCGCAATATCTGCACAGTACACCAAGTCCTACTCTTCCAAGAAAAAACAGAGGTACTCTTGATGCCTGTTGCGGAAGAAACTGATGCGAGCACTGTCAGAGAGGAGGTTTTTTCCTTCAGTCTGGATGCCAACAGTTCGGCAGAGTCCTTTGACAAGCTGAGGTCGCGAACTAGATCATTCAACTCCTTTTGGGAAAATGGATGTGAAGCATCATCTTCAAGAACCATTTCTTCTTCTTCATGTCCTTCAACACTGGAGGCATCTTCGTCACTAATGTCAGGAAGTTCTCCAAGATAGGCACTGGAATTTCATCACAATGAGCTACAGGATGACGTGCTGATTGAAGATCAGGATACTTAAGGCTGCTCCAGATCTTTCTGTTGATCCCAGTCACATCAACAGCGCAGAAGTAGCAGTCAGTGACATGGTTTGTCGGCTGTCTCCAAACCATGGGAATTCCAAAGTTCAGACTCCTCTTGCCATTGGTCTACCCATGTAGAGTCACGGTGCATGTCTTGCACACCATGTGTGGTGCCCAAGCTTTATCCTGGTCACCAAGTTTAATACCAAAATAAGCATGGTAAGCAACTTTATGCTTTGCCGCACCAATTTATGGAAGATTTCGAGGTTTTATGACTTCAAACTGATCCCTTTTCAACATAATCACCCAGAACTATCGAACCTGAATACTTCTTGTCATTAAAATAATCATTTCCAATCAAAACAATTATTCGACATGGCATTTTACCCCCACTAACTTCTTCTAAAATGCTCCACACAAGCGTACATGTGAACAAAAATGTAAAAAAATGACATGTGGCCATAGCTCAAAAACTTGACCTGATTGAGCAAAACCAATGTGATTTTGGGATTCAGCACATCAGATTCGTCCTAAATCAACCGAAAAAACGCAGGCAACAAATTTGTTGTTGACCAGTGTTACTGATGTAAACCTCCAGGATATTTTTACCTCTATCTTCAGTACATTGTATTTTATTTTACTGCTATGGTTAGCGGCTGATGCAAATAAATATTCTTCTGATCTGATCTGGGAGGTAGCCAAAGGAAAATTACCTGCAGAAAGGAGGACTGGTCATTAGGCAACCTGCCTACAGTCAAATGGAAATCATTTGAGTCCATTTTTATCATGCCCTGTGAAAACGAAGTATTTAATGGGAGTTCCCTTTAGTCTGTTTCCTCCAGATCCAGATGCTATTGTGTTTAACCAAATCATTTCCTCTCAGTTCAATTCTGCACCAACAGATGTAATACTGCTGGCAATTTGTAATGTGAACCATGGATTAAGTCCAAATATAGCTAGCAAACAAAACCAGAAAAAGCTCTTTAAGTGAATGCTGCCCGCCAATTCTGCCTAAACAAACAAGACCAAGATTGCAGCTGCGTAAGAGGTATGTATTTTAGCTCTCAGTGTTTGACACAATTGTGACTGTGTTTGCTCACACAACAACTTCGGAAGAGCATGTTGCTATTTTTCCCATTTTACAGAGGAGGAACTGAAACTGTTCCAAGTGGCTTCCCCAAGGCCACACACTTAGTTTATTGGGGGAAATGGCATTTTTACCTTTGATGCTAGGTAGTCAGCTGTTGGTGGTATGAAACTGGTGTTGGGTCTCAGGCAAAGAAAGACAATAAACCCTCTTAGTTCAGATGGGGCTTTATGCAATAGGAAGTGAGAGTTATTAAAACAGTAATTGGGTGGGAGAAAACAGCAGTCCAGAAACCTGTTTGCAAAGTAGCTATATTAGCAGAAACTTGAACTAAAAGGTTGTTTTTGTTATTTTCTAGAAGCTACTTTCTACGTCTTCCGTTTGTGCTCTTCCGTCTTTTCTTTCTTTTCTTTGTTTTTAAAACCCCATTCTTAATAAATATCATAACATTTGACTGTTGGGGTCTTGGGCACAGCTGTCAACTTTTCCCTTTTCTTGCGAGGAATCCTATTCGGAATAAGGGAATTTCCCTTTAAAAAAGGGGAACGTTGACAGCTATGGTCTTGGGTTCATTTGTGTGAAAATTCTCAGGGTTATCCCGACCTCTCACATGCCTAGCTACTTGGTTCATGTGTGTGTGTGACTGGGATTTGAGAGGGAAAAGCAAGTAATTTGGATTCTGGGGAGGGACAGGTAAGCTGGATGCCATCTCTGCTTCCCCTTGTAAATATTTGCCTCTCATTGCAGGTTTAGGGGAGGGAGCATGCTTCGTCTACTTGGCAGCCTACTTAGTCTTTGCCACAACTGACCCCCCTAGATTGGCAGTCATGGAAGAAATGGACCAAAAGGTTCTCTCCTCCCTCGCCGCTGCTTCTATTACTGCCAGGTCAGGAGAGAAGTACTTAGGCAGGAAAGAGGGGCGTAGTCTACCACATTGATCATCGAAGACCTCCAGCACTTGGCATCTCGTTAGGTACCAGGGGCCTTCAGCACTGACATCTGCCAGCTGGCTGGGTCTGTGAGTCATCCTTTAAACATCTCAGAGCTTGAGCTGGGAGTGGCAATTATATCTCTAGAAAGTCTGCATAATTTGGAAATATCTCTGGTTTGCTCCGTGAGTATGTGTGTGTGTGTGCTGCTGGGCAGAGAGGGCTCCGTTTTGTTTTGTTTTGTTTTTTGTTTAAATTGCTGTTATTTTTTACCTATGTCATTTTAAACTGTGATATTAATGCTGTATTCTTAGTTTTAGATTTTGATTTATGTGGAAATTGTTTCCCATTTGGTTGTGTATTTTATGTGGTCTATTTATTGTTTGACTTTTGTAATTATGTAAATCTTGCTATGCTGTAAGCTGCCTTGAGCATTGTTTTTTTAACTGTGGAAAGTCGGCATACAAATAAAAAATAATGATGATGATGATGTGTGTTTGTTCTGTGGCATAAATTAAATAAGCAACAAAAGGGCTTTCAAATGCCCAGCAGTTGGAAGCAACCCTGTAACCTCCTTGCCCACATTGTTTGCCCGCATAAGCTCCTCCATTCTTGTTCCCATTGCTGCTTTTAGTCACTTTTCTCTGAGGCCATCGAAAGCATACACATACTATGCCACACAACCCAGTAACTTTGCTAGTGCAGTATTTTAGAATCAAGAATGCACAAACACAAGCAATCTCCTCTGGGCTTAAGATTTAATGTCTCAAAGAACTGCCTCTCCCAAATCAGATAAGAACGTAAGATTAACGTCATTAAAGAGCTTAAGAAATTCAAAAAAATCTGCTTGATTTTTCATCTGGTAGGATGTGGTTCTCCCTCCTTCCCAATTATCAGCAGCTCAGTCAACCTGCACAAGCGCTACGGTAAATCATCCGAGAAAAGAGATTATGTTCATAAACAAACATCCAATGATGAAGATCATTTTCCCCTCCTGAAAAAAGCCTCACGTACAGAAGCCTTTCACCAAAAGGAAATTGCTCCTCAGGGTGTAACTTAGGAACATTGATGTATTAAAAGTCAGTTAGACTGAAAAGGTGCTGCTGAATCCAGACATTTTGAACACTATCACCTAAGATGAACTTTACCATCCAAATATATGTTGGGAATTAATCGTCCTTTGGCTTACCTTTCCCAGCTCTAAGGTAACTGTTCTGATACAGGTCAATCAGAATTAGATATGGTGCCCTAAATATGGACATGTCCAGACCCTCCAAGTGTCCCTATTTTCCAGAGACAGTCCCAGAATTACAGATGTTCTGGTTTCTGATTTGATCCTGGAATGTTCCGCTTTTCCTTAGAACGTCCCCTTATTTTCATCAGAGAAATGTTGGAAGGGACATCTCTATTTTCATTGGAGAATGTTGGAGGGTATGGTGTTATGCCACCCCCAAGCCAAGGAGATAAATAACTATACAACCTTTGCAAGACATCTGAAGGCAGTCCTGTATAGGGAAGTTTTTAAAATATTTAATGTTTTATTATGTTTTTGTATGTTGGAAGCCGCCCATTGGACAACACCCAGGTTCTAGCACTGTGAGAGGGGTAAAACATCTCTCAATTCACTTTCTCTACACTATGCTTAATTTTGTACATCTCTGTGTTACACTCCTGCTCATCTTTCCCCCCTTCTTTCTAAAAGGCATTTGTGCTTTGATTATCTGGCCTCTCATAAGAAGGAGGACATGTTCTCCAACAGGACGGCCTGTATACACCTTGTAGCAATCTCTTTTAATACAGCTAACCACTTTCCAGAGCCACATTGGGGACAGAGGACTTTGGAAGACTGCCATTGTGTTGCCCTGGATGGGACAAGGCACAGACAGCAGCCACGCTTTGAGTTGCTGGACAGCAGCAAAATGTCCCAGAGTTCTATTACATTTTCAGTGAGATATTTAGGTTTACTTCTGACACAAGCATGCTTGTGCTGGCCTTGTGTCACCCGACGGTTGTTCCTTAAGAGAACAAACGTAGATGACTAATTATTTTCCTGACTGGTCCTAGCCTGTCTGATTCAGCTTTAAGGATCTGTTGCAAAATGGCAGTTAGCAAAGCTCAGACGAAGGGCAGCAGGAAACCTAAAGGTGCATCATAACACCCACAACAGACATACAGAATTATTGGAGGCAGGATTTCCAGAGAAGAGCAAATTCAGATATAAAAGGCTACTGAAACAGTTGACTGGGCTTCCATTCATAACAACTGCTAAATAGCCGAAGAGTTACATGAAAGTACACAGAATGGTGGGCATGGCTTGTTTTGAATAGAATAAGGGGGTAAAAATTAAAATACTGCGAGGAAGCTTTTTGGAAGTCTAAGTACACAATGTCTGCTGCTACAGTGATGGGGGTACCTTTGGTCCTCTAGAAGTTGCTGGGCTACAACTCCCTTAATCCCTGACCACTGGCCAGAGTCCAACAGCATCTGGAAGGGCACAGGTTTCTCTTTTTTAAAAAATAATTTTTATTAACCGACCAATCAAATCAAATCACATCACATCACATGACATAAATTCCGAATTACAAAGCCGAATTTTAATTTTTTTGTTGGGGGTACCCATATTTCAAGTTCCGAAGGGGATTCCAATCATCATCTTCTTGCTGCTGCGTTAATATCCACAAATCTGTCCAAATAATGTTCATATTTCTATCCAGTCCTATCTTGCTGTTCCCACGTCTCATCTTATTCATATATTTTTCTTTTTTCTTTGTGATCTCTTCTGATAATCTCCTTAAGCAGGTAAACACCAGTTATAATCCTGTGTGAATTTTTCCGTTTGTCCAATCACCATATCGAGATGGTTTCCATATATCATCACTTCCATAAATAAAAGCACTCTTTCCATCATTAATCTTCGCAAATCTGTCGCCTTCTTTAGTCCTCTGAGGAAGCCGCCCGCAATATGAAAACGGATCCATTCCTCCTCCCAGACATAAGTCTTTCGACAGAACTTGCCAAAATGGCGACGCTGTTTTTTTACTGCGTCATCCCAAAGCTCTTAAACTTTCCACGATCTCCTTAAAACATGCTTTTGGTTAGAAATTATCTCCACACAGTCTTAAATCATCAGCTTAGGTCATTTAAGCGGCATTTCTGACTTGTGTGGGGGGGAATCTTGGTTAATCACATAAAGAAAAGAAAGCCCCCCCATCCAGTCCCGTTGCCAACATACCGAGCCTTGGTGTGTCTTCTCATGATATATTCCTGTTTATCCGACCCGTCTTCTTTCTCAGAGATCTCTTCAATTAGCAGTCTTTACTCCCCCTTCTTCCTTGAAATATGTGCATTTGCTTCCACCTAATTGTTTCTTTTGAAGTTGCTGCAGCTAGAGGCGCGAATCAGAGACAGCGTCCAGGAGAGTCAAAGTCTGCACAAGGGCTTTCTGCCTAGTGCCCCCACCCCCTCGAGTTCGGGGGTGGTATAGGGCACAGCAGGCAAGGGAAGTCCCCCCCACTCACTTGGGGGGGCAGGGAGGCTGCTTACTTCCATCACAGCCTCTTAATTACCTCGTGTGGGTCGGAGAGATGTTATTGTCGGCCATCTTCCAATGCGCCCCTAGTGTCCCCCGGAAGGGCACAGGTTTCTCATTACTGGTCTATCAGATCACCCCTCTCTCCACATGGTTATTGACACATTCCAAGAACTCTAAAAGGCTGGCAAGACAGAACCTACCTTTGCGGAAGCCATGCTGATTCTTCTTCAGTAAGACTTGCACATTTAATAATTTACTATAAATTCTGGAAAGCTGCTTGTCTGTTTTTTATGCGTTCAGACATCTCTTAAGAGATCGTAACCAAATTTTGCATGATAGTTCCTGAGATTAAGCATTGATTTTAACTGCTGGTTTCAAACTGCACTGATGTTTTGGTTTCTTAGAATTTCTGAGCAATACTAGGTATGAGGGTGCTGGGTTTATATGTAATAATGTTTTGCACCATTTTTTCTATAATTAAGGCAACTGGCCTATAATTCCCTGCATTGCCCTCCTAGACCCATGTTAAAAATTTACAATTTTGTGTGTGTTTCTTAATAGTTCTGAAGAAAATATCTTAAAACATCCTGCTTTGACCCTCCATGCCAAGTCCTACTGACTAAAATTTATTTTTCTTTGCCACTATTAAAGATAAAGGAACCCTCACTTCCATCACCTACAGTGACCCTAAAGTAAAAAAAAAACAAAAACCAGAGAGATAGTATTTTTTTGTGGTTTTTTGTTTGTTTGTTTGTTTGTTTTTTGTTTAATGGTTCCAGTGTTGCAGTTTGAAATAAGGATAGGTTTTGGATCGGAAAAGGTTGGTGTCTGCTGCTCATGAAAACGTTCACATTTGTATTCTAACGTTGCAACATATTTTTAGTCACTAATTGGAGATGTGCCTGGGCAATTGAAAGGATGTGTCTGGGATTGTGTTGAGAAAGCTAAGCTGCGACATTACATAGCCAATAATGGAAATCTAGGCCTGCATTGTAACTCCCATTCTTGGCTGTATAGGTTCTCACAAGAGATAACTGACTCCTTAATCTATGTACAGACCCAGCGCTCTAGCCATCTTGAGGACTGGACACTTTTCTCTGAACTTGCCACTCCTCCTAGCTGGGCTGGATTTAGGGGTAGGCAGCCTAGTGCTGGCCTTGGGGTTCCTATCACAGATTATCTACTCAACAGTCCATTCAGCAGCTGAAACCTGTAATGCAAATAGTTCATCTTGACTTGTATGTGGCCAGCACTGCCTTATTTTTGAAACTGTTCTGATTCTGATTTAATGGGGAATAGTGCAACACTGATTGCAATCATATTCATAGGTGTTTAAATTTATTGTCTTAGATGAAAGGGAAAAACCATGCCCACAAATTGTGAAAAGATAATGAAATGGGCTCAGGATGCAATTTTTAAAAAATCAAGTTATTCAAAAAGTGAGCAGACTGAGGAGGACCAAAGACATGCCCTGCTTGATGTACCATGCAGTAGTATGTCTCCTCCAGGCATTTTTAGGTAGGACTCTGCACCAGATATCTAATTCTGTGGTCTGGCTTAAGCTCTCTGTGGTTGGAGGAGAAAGAGAGAGTGTTTGGCTGGTCTGCTTGGCCCATCAAAACTAGTATCTTTAATTTTATTTTAATTTAATGTATTTTTTTAATGCTTAAACTGTTCCAGTATTCATAAGAAGAACAAAATTCCTCAGTACAGCCCATGGGACCTTCTCTATCTATTGCCTCTAATTCAGCAGACAATGTAAAATTTCAGATTTTATACATAAAAGCACTTTTGTGTAGCAGAATAATAGAATCTTAGAGTTGGAAGGGACCTCAATAGTCTGACCTCCTGCAATCCAGGAATCTCAGCTAATAAATCCATGACAGATGGACATCCAACCTCTGGACAAAAACCTTCAAGGAAGGAGAGTCCACCAACTCTCGTGGAAGTCTGTTCCACTGCTGAACAGCTCTTACTGTCAGAAAGTTTTTCCGAACCTTTAGTCAGAATCTCCTTTATTGCAACTTGAAGCCATTTGTTTGAGTCCTACCCTCCAGAGCAGAAGAAAACAAGCATGCTCTCTCCTCCATGTGACAGCCCTTCAGATATTTGAAGATGGCCATCAAGAAGGCATGTAAAACACCTGTAGATAGTGTTGTTTTTTAAGGATACAAATACCACACCTTTCCACAAGGTGACTTAATAGCAAAAAAATACAGTTTTAAAAATGCAGCACACCCAACAATACTGCAAAACCCATTAGCAGTAGTCACTACAGTAAGAATCAGCTAGGGAATGTGCACAGCTGATTGTCTTTTATTCCAAAATCCCTCTGCAGCAGCAGAGTTTTAACCTGATGTCTCGCCCACACTAATGAAGGAGCTAATAGCCCTTACGGCTTCTGTACAACAGCCAGAGGGTCCTCAGACTCTTAGTAAATACAGACACTGCTACTTACGGATGGAACTCAACTGTTTATTTTAATAAAAAAAACAACTGAGGCCTAGAGACTCTAACACGAGTCAGCTACCTTATCAAATACAGTACATTAATAGCCAAACCGACGCAGGTGGCGCTGTGGGTTAAAGCCTCAGCGCCTAGGACTTGCCGATCGAAAGGTCGGCGGTTCGAATCCCTGCGGCGGGGTGCGCTCCCGCTGCTCGGTCCCAGCGCCTGCCAACCTAGCAGTTCGAAAGCACCTCCGGGTGCAAGTAGATAAATAGGGACCGCTTACCAGCGGGAAGGTAAACGGCGTTTCCGTGTGCGGCTCTGGCTCACCAGAGCAGCGATGTCACGCTGGCCACGTGACCCGGAAGTGTCTCCGGACAGCGCTGGCCCCTGGCCTCTTGAGTGAGATGGGCGCACAACCCCAGAGTCTGTCAAGACTGGCCCATACGGGCAGGGGTACCTTTACCTTTACCTAATAGCCAAACCACCACCAGGAGTTCTTCCCATGATTCTCCTAGAAAGCAAATATTGCCTCCTGAGGTGACAAAACTCTTCACTTAACTCCTGTATGAAATGATTGCGCATCGGGGAGATGTAGGAGCAAGAGCAGAGGACATTGTGATGCTGGACTTGTCCTCCATCTATTGAAATAGGAGCAGGAGCAGGCCCCTGCTTGTAAAGTTGTATGCAGAGAGGACTCCCTACAAACAACTAAGACCCCAGCAGATAAAGGGTTCCCAATTACACACAACACCCTGGGTTCTCAAATGTTTTTAGACGACAGTTTCCATCGTCTCTGACCATTCCCTTGCAGGCTGAGGAAGATGGAGGTTTGCAATCCAAGACTATCTGGAGACCGAAGGTTGAGGAAAGCTGGCGCAGAGCTGGGGAACCTGGGACTCTCTATTGTTGGATTGTGGGGCCCATGCTGATGGGAACTGGAGTCACAGAGAACCCTCTGTACATACAGCTGTGCACCCGGGGCTCCCCTACATGCATGTATGTAAGTCATGGAAGGAGTCTGTCACCGATGCTGCTTCCTCCCCTGCCCCCCACCCCAAAGTGAGCTCATTTGACCTGACATACGTGCATCTCACATACATCCTGCTGCAAACACATTTATTTGAGAGGCCACAGTTTCCTGTTGCCTGGTCCCCACAATATACCTAAGTGTGGCAAAAATAGAAGGGCAAAAAATCTTCTCACGCAATTAGGCCCACGGACTGTTTGCACAATATTTCTGACACGCAATTATTTTTTCCTTGAGGAAATGTGTCACATCTGGAACAGCCCTTGGACGGGAGCTAAAGGAGAGGGAAACAATAGTAATTTTGAACCGGGGAGACAACAGGCAAAGCTTATAGTATTGAGCTGGCCAAGGTCTATTCCCGGCTTGATGGAACAAAGGGCAAATAAATAAACGCTTCCAAGTCTCTCCTTGAGGGTGTTGTGGTAGAAATCGGACTGAAAGAGGAATCTGACTGGAAAGGGGAAAGAGGTTTGGTAAGTTGTGTGGGGAAGGGTGTTTCCCATGCAGTGAAATCCCACAAATATGGCTCAGAGACTTGAGCACATATTGGGCCAGACCTGGCAATGCTGAAGGCGACAAAGCACGAGTTTAAAATGAGCAGCAAATAAAAATTGTGCTGCTGCTCGAAATAGAGTAACCAACACTCAATTTCAAGGTTTCTCGGGATTAACTTGTGGCCAAAAAATTAAAAATGGCTTCTTTGGTGATGAGTCTATGTGTTTTGAGATATGGCACCAGCCCCATAGACCAATAATACTATGCTGGGTGGAAGGAATGACTGAAGTCAGGGCTATAATTGCTGCCTTAGGCAAAAATTAATTTTGCTGCCCCTGCTCTTGTTTATTTGAGGGAAGTGATTTCTTCAAGGTTTCCCCAGTTACAGCTCTCTTTCCATACTCCTTAAGTGACCGACAATGGGACGAATGGTGGTGGAATTGGGAACTGACACATTGGGGAGTAAGGCACACCAGTTCACAAGCCCAGACAGCTATCCCAAAAGTCAGGGATGGGGTGTTGTGCATATTTCTCAGTTCCTGATTTTTCAAAGCAGTTTGGCACCCCTGTAAAGTTAAGGAATCTGTCTGGTCTGTGTTTTAGGTGTTCCAGTTCACTAGAATTCTAGTCCTGGTTTTACAGAAAGCTGGGGAGCTCTAGAGACAAGACCTGGGAGCAGATGAAAAACTATATTTCTGTAAGGCTTTTTGCATGCCTAATGTTTTAGAGCCTATTTCCAATAAAGCGGTTTAGTCGCTATCCTGGAGTTAGTTAGCAAACTTGTCTTTTCCTCAGGATATAAAACAGCAGGTAACATTGATAGCAAGTGCTCTTTTGAAGTTCATACATACATTCATCTTCTAAATGAGTTTTTTTACAATACAATCCTATGCATATCTACTTGTAAATAAGTCCCACTGAGCCATATCCCATGCTACAACCAGATCAAGATAAGAAAACCAGTTACATCTTTTCTTACAACCTATTTAAGTATTTTATTCATCCTCACCGAATGTCACAAACCAGCTTGGTTATTTCAGAGAACTCTTAACCACAGCCACTTCTTTCCTTTAAAATTTCAGGAACAGCTATTTAGATGCTCTGCTTTCCCAACCCTTAAAAAAAGTTTTCAGATATAAGAGCATTAAAACACAATCCTATACATGTCTATCCAGAAGGATGTTCCAATAGTTACCAGCGTGGCTTACTCCCAGGTAAGTGTACGCAGACTTGATAAATTGACAAGAACAAGATATACTGCCTAGGTTTCTTGCTGACCCATTTTCATAGCTACTTATTAACATGAAGAGAGGCAAGGCTCACCTGTAGGAAAGGACCCTCTTGTCAGGGAGTTGTGAAAGTTCACTGCCTGAGCAGCAGCACGGAGCTTCTGCCTCTCTTGCTTGGACTGCAGCTCTTGTCTGACTCACCTCTTCCCAGCTCAGAGCTAAGCTGTCAGTGAGACTGAAACGGAGGAGGAGGAGCAGCTTAGCTGCTGCTCTTGTCATTGAGATTTTTTGTGTCTTCTTTTGGTGTAGTTTTTTAATATATATACATTCATTTTATAATGTACCATATATAAAGCAGAGGCAACAATTATCCGTTCTTGTCATTATGGAGAGCACAAGAGGAGCTCTCACGGGATCAGACTGAAGGCCCATTGAGTCCGGCTTCCTGTTTCTCACAGGGGCCAACGTGCCCCTGGGAAGCCTGCAGGCGAGACGTGAGGCCTTTCTCCTCCCTGTTCCTCCCTGGCATCTGGTCAACGGTGGCAGGCTGCCTCTGAAGCTGATGCTCCAACCAAGGACACAACCGACATATGTGGGGAGACCATATCCCCCATTAATGTGCCTAATCTTTTTACACATCTTCCATAAATTGTGTGTTATGCGAGGAAGTGCTTCCGATTTAATGGCACAGAGTTCCAGTTTTCTCGGAGGGGGGCAGAAGTTTATCTACATTCACTTTTCTCTACACCATGGGGTGCAACTTTATAGGCCTTTGGCTGGGTATTTGTTTGTTTTTTTCTTAATCAATGAAAAGCCCAAATCCCGCCCCCTTTACATTTCTACTCATCCTTTCTTCTGTCATGACCTGAGGGATAGCTTAGTGGGTAGGGTTGTGGGTTCAAGCCCAACACTGGGTGAAATATTCCTGCATTGCAGGGGCCTGGACTAGATTATTTTTGTGGTCCCGTCCAACTCTACAAATCATTCTATGACACCTAACATGTGGTTCCCACAGAGTCATTCACCTATACAGACACAGACCTGCTTAGCTTCAGAAAGCTACTGGCCTCATATACCTCCAGCTCATACCCCAGGATCAAATGTGTTAAGTCTTTCCCCAGCAGGGACTTCTACCCCCTTCAGAATTATAGTTATGCATTTGTACACATTTTGTAATTCTGCAATATCTCTTTTGCATTCCAGTCACTTATTTAAAATATTTATATCATCACCTTTAAATAACATGGGAATATTGTTTTGCCTTTTTTTATTCACAGACAGTACACACAGACCTTAATTTAATAACCAGAAAGCTTGCCAACTGCTGTTTCTATTGATAAGGTTGTTAATACAATCAAGGGGGGAAACAGTTGTACGATGGTAGAAAAAAAAATGGCAGGGAGAGAAAAGGAAAAAGCTTCATCTAAAACATGCTACAATTTACAGGGAGAAAAATGTGGCTATTAAAATACTGACTTCTTATCAATATTTGCTTCAGACCACGAAATTGGCCCCCATTTAGAAATGTATTTTAAATTCACAGATTACGATTTTCTTCCCCTTAAACCCATCTTACTTGTAAGGCCAAGAGGATGGATGGATTGCTCCTGGCTCCTCCCGCTTCGCTGGACAGTTGAAGAGACTTGTAGTGGGTGGGATCGGGAGTGGGGAGGGAGCTTATAATAACCCCCGACCTATGCAGTGTGTCAGAGGAGTAGAAAGAGGTCCTAATGTTGTGACTAATAACTTATGATTTGTGTATTATTATGTATAAACTGCTGGGTTCCCTCCACAAACGTTGCATTTCTCCTGATGCAACACACTTCCCCATCTTTCCTTCCACATGCAGCTCCTGAAAATCCTCACCAGGGGGGTTGGGAAAACCTCCAGAGCAGATACCCACTTGCCCAACTTTGGAGTAGGACCATGATAATTTAAGACATTCCCCCATTAAATTGCTGTCTCCTCTCCTCGTCTGTGCTGAAATAGTATTTGGGAACATGAAGTATGGATTCTTTGCTTGCAGTTTTTTGTATGTCTGATATTCCAATGTATTGAGCAACTTTATGACTGTTGTTGTTGTCTTTGTCCATGGAGTTTTCTTGGCAGGGATACTGGAGTGGCTTGCCGGTTCCTGCTCCAGGTGGATCACGTTTGGTCAAAACTCTCCACTATGACCTGTCCATCTTGGGTGGCCCTGCACGGCACCCAATTTTTATGACTAATAAAAATTATATTTATGACCAATAGCTTATAATTTGTGAATCATAAATATTGTGAGCCCAATATTTATGACTAATAGCTTATAATTTGTGAGTTTTTAATCTAGTTCAGTCCCCTACCACATCCGCTCCTCCCTGTCTGTCCACTTTGGCTGACCCTCCTTCTTCTACTCAGAAGTTGCCATGAGAGTAGCGCTGTGTTTATGGGAGGGACGTTTGTGTGCGCAGAGGAGAGGAGTTGGACTGGGCTCCTATTAACGGCTAATAGTTGATTAGTTCAACAATAAGACAATGCAACTAGCAAAAGAAATAAAACCATAGGAAGGCTTAGAGATGGTACAGCCATGAAATTCACTGGGTAGCCTTGGTTAAGTTACTAGGCGATATCCGCTGTTAGTAATACTCAGAGTAGAGCCATTGAAATGAACTGAAGTCCACAATGATTTCAGTGGGTTTGAGTATTTCTAACAGCTTCACAAGTGCCTGACTCTTAGCAGCTGTGTGGGGCATTTTATATCAAAGTCAGGCAGTTAATTAACTGTGCACATCCCCATTAATAAGTACAACTCCGTTTCTCCCATTCCATTCCTTCCCTTCTCTTTGATATAAGAGGAAACCCCACAGCAGACCTGTGGACAGAGCCCACCCAGAGAATTGAATAGAGCCCTGCAGATAGACTAGTTAAGTTACTAACAGCTGTGGAAAGGCTGAATTATGTAAACAAGCTTCAAGAGACAAGAAATAAAGCCAAAAGATTAAGAGATCATTCCCACTATTTTAGTACCTGTCAAAGAACAGGTCTAATGCATGTATGGGAACCCTTTATTAAAAGTACTATGAATTTATTATTAAAACTGTATTTGAGTATTATACCCTAGAGAAGAAGTTGGAGGACCCTGTCTGGAGGTAAATGTGGGAAGCCTTTCTATAAATATTAATATGAGGGAATGAAAATTACAACTTGTCAACCATCACCTTTCTCCCCTTTTTTTCTTTTTGGAATAGCTGTTAATGCAATCCTCCGGAGAGACATTGACAGAAATGTGTATTTTAAAAAAGCTTTATTATAAACAATCTCACTCTTCTTACAATATGATCCGCTACACACTAATCACCGGTTATGTGCAATTGTTACAGATTTGTGTGTTCTCTCACTATAGTAAATCACAAATCAGGAGAACTTTTACAATTCTGTTGTAAGGTAATCTGTCACACACAGAGAGGGAGGGGAAGCATCTTTACAAGAAAAACAGCAGAAACACACAAAACACTCAAGATATACATAAGCACTCAATGAAGCTCCTGAAATGTAAAAGTCTTTCAGCTGGGCATAAATATGATTTCATAAAAAAGCATTTATTTCATGTGCATAGAAATGTGTTTTGGTTTCTACACAGTTCCAGTTAACAGTGTTAGAATCTGGGCCTGAAAATATCAACTACTTAAAATGACTGGCTCTGGTGGAAAAAAAATAGCCTGAAGATTGCAGCAGTCATAAAGTCATCGAAAGAATCTGCTACGTATCATTTACGATACAAGCAACTGTACACATTAGGAGGAAAGCAGAATTGCAGTATCTGTTCATTTCCCAGTGGCTCCCAGCAGATCCACACAGAAATATAACATTTGCAGTAGTGAACACATCAGTCTAGTGCATGGAGTCACTGTTTAAAGGAGGCATTACCCCACAAGAACAGTGCATCCGTTCCAGTGTTTTTCAGAAAACCTTAGCCATATATTTAAAAAAGGCAGCACCTCCAGTGCACCACAATGCAGGTGCAGTAAAAACAACAACACACAACTCCAGGACATTGAACAGGCCTCCTAATGTACTGTGACAGCCATCAGAGGGAAGGGTTGAGACAGAGACCTCTACGTTTTAGTCACCCCGTTTTTAAAACAGCAGCTGCTCCAACCCAGACCCAATAAGAGACTTACAGCTTAGTAAAAATTGCCTGCTATTTTAAAATAGGAGGGAGGTGCCTGTTTTATCGGGCGATGTTTTATTAGGGCTTGAACTCAGTAGGCAAAGACACACACATATGCAGTTTTCCAATTAATGAAGAGCAACACGGCCAGCAGGAGAGCTACAGGGAAGCAAAACTGCAAGCACTCTGTGCTTCCAGGAGTTCAGCTTAATTTCTGGGTTTGAGGGAGAGCAGGAAGAAATGGAGACACCTGACCTGTCCACATAGTCATCTAGGCACAAGAGCAGCAGCTGCATTTGGCAATTCAATCTTTCACCTCGAGGGTACACCAATGCATTTCGTTCCATTACACTCGCTTTCCCCAACCCAGTGTCCTCCAGATTATTTTGGATTACAAATCCCATCATCCCTGGCCACTGAGGCTGGCAAGGAATGATGGGAGCTGGTAGTCCAAAACACCTGGAAGGCGTCAGGCCAAGCAAGGCTGTACGTTAGCATCTAAAAGAGAGTTAAGACAACTGGCAGGTGGCTCTGAATTTAGAGACACCATCACTCCTGACGCCACCAAATTTTCAGTAGTGAAGCACATATTGTACATCTCTTTTTGGGGATGAGGGGAGGAAGGTAAGGGCATCACACACAGCCATATTCATACCAAACAGTCTGCTGATCAGCATGAGAATCTGGTGATGATGGAGGGTTCTTAGAGCTGCCCCCTCTGTTTGCTTCTTCAGTGCCTCCTGCTGGAATTTTATTTTCTGGGGATCGACCTTTGGTAAGAGAGGCCTCACTCGGGCTCGGCCCCTGGGGGCTGCTCCCTTCCGTGCTGCCGGAGACAATTCTGACAGGAGTCACTGTGGCCACTTCCCCAGACCGTAGCACCGGCTTGGATTTGATCTTAGAAGCAGCATATTGTGGAGGGGAGCAGTGCTGCTCCAAACCTGGCTTGGCTTGCTCCTGTGGCTGAGAGTTCAGGTCATCCTTGGAAGTGGTTGGGGAGGAAGAAAACGGGGGGAACAAGAGGGACTTCTCATCTTTTGGAGGTGCAAGAGAGAGCCGCCTGACATCAAGCTGCCGACAGCGAGAATTAATGCTCTGCAGAGAACCCGCCACCTTTGCAGACTGCGGCCTCTCTCTCAGCAAGACCTGGGAGCCTCCCGCTACAGGAAGTGGAGAGGTCTGGATATCTGAGTCCTTGCCCAGCTGGAGATCGGCAGTCCCAGGCTTCGGAAGGCTGTCGTAGCGTCTGTATGCCTCTGGACCAGTGGCTCTGAGGAGGTCTGCGGAAGCCAAGCTAAATGCACGGTTCAATGATGCGCTCTGCTTGCTCATGTTACTGCCCTGCTGAGAAGACTGTGCCACCTGCCTCGATCCCCTTTGAGATGCAGGAGGAAGCTTGCAGGAACTGGTGGAGTTTGCTGCAAACTCAGATTCTGTTGGCCGAAGGTTTGGTTTGACATAGTGTCCTGGCTTGGCCAGCCTTCCATCTTCATTAGCACCAGACATCTTTACAGTTGGTGTGACGTAGATGGTGGGCATCTTGGCTGCCTCCTTCCTATTTGCCTGAGAAAGTTGACTTCCAATAGATGGAGGCTCATTTGCTTTTCTGAAATAGTCACTCAGGAAGTCATCTCTGCTGGATGCGTCCTGAGAAAACAAAGAAACTGAATGAACATGGAGCTAATAAAATCACTATCTGAATATGGATACACAAAGATGCCACCCGATTTCTATGCTTTGATTAACATATGGATAAACTTAATCCTTCTTAGGATCACCAGGGAGCCTTCCGGAAAGGTGTGCTGGCAATCTCTGCCAGGGCTGCAGGAGGGCGAAGCGTCTTCACCCCAGCATGCCCCCTTTCATGATTGCCAGGGCGCCTTTTGAAAAGTAAGGCGGTGGGTGGATGGTGGCGGGTCGTTGGCCTGGCTGGGTGAGGGGGCACATGACAGGGCCCCCCCCCCAATGTTGGGTGCAACTTGGTGCCTTTGCTGCTGCAGAAGATCAGGCTTCTAATACAGTTCCAGATATGGATATATGCATACGGCTTGTAGGCTTTACAGATACAGATATATACAAGTAGAAAGCAATCTTGTTGCCCCAGCAATTCAAGATGTAACAGACTCAAACTCAGTGGCAGAATCACTGACTGACGAATGCGCTGACATGCCTTAATCACTTATAAAGATGCCACTGGGCCGTTGCCATAGCAACTGGCTTGGCTGACCTTGCACCTGTTGGCTCATCTCATACATGAGGTGAAAGAAATTCACTCCTTCGTCAGTTCCAACACTAGCTTACTGTGTACATGTCAATGTATTCATTTCATTGAATAAACCACAACCAGTCAATCACTGAATAAATAATTTCAAATCATAAATGGAGTTCTGGGTGCTTACATTAAGTGGCGTTGATCTGTGGCTTTCTTTCAGAAATTCTTCCAAAGTCACCAACTCGCTGCCCGGAGAAGAAGGTCTATGCCTAGCAGACTGTGCATTAAGGGAGGCATTGTGCTTAGTGTTTGAGCCCCCAGGAGCAGAAGAGGTAGGACAAAAAAGGCCATCTCTAGGTGAGCCAGGTATGTCTTTAGTCAGCACTGTATCTTCACTACTGAGACTCTCTGATCTGCCATGAATACGGTCAAAAGAACCTGTGCCAGGAGATTAAGACATATCAAAGTTACCATCTTGTTTCCCTTTCACTCTGTGAAGAAGCTTTCTTTGAGCACCACCCAAAGATGAAGGACCCCTGGGCAGTTAAGTCCAGTCAAAGGCGACTATGGGATTGCGGCGCTCATCTCGCTTTCAGGCTGAGGAAGCCAGTGTTTGTCCACAGAGAGCTTTCTGGGTTATGTGGCCAGCATGACTAAACCGCTTCTGGTGCAACGGAACACTGTGATGGAAGTCAGGGCACACGGAAATGCCATTTACCTTCCCACCGCAGCGTTACTTATTTATCTACTTGCACTGGTGTGCTTTTGAACTCCTAGGTTGGCAGAAGCTGGGCTAGAGCAATGGGAGCTCACCTTGTCGTGTGGATTCAAACTGCTGACCTTCCAACCAGCAAGCCGAAGAGGCTGAATGATTTAGACCACAACACCACCTGTGTCCCCTCCTCTACCCAAAGCGTCCATACCAAAGAATAAGAGACACGCTTGGCCATATGTTCCCAAAACCAGGTTAGTTTATTTGTATTGTTTCATATAACGTTGTGTGGATTTATTCTTTTGTACTTAAATATGGATATCATTATTTACAATTGCTTCTAATATATGTATTTTTAATTGTAAAACAACATTTGGACTTGGGTTAGTTTTCTGAAAAAGGTGTCCTAGAAATCAACAGGTAATGATGAAGCACTGATTTAAAACCAACCATGTTAAACACATCTGTATTTTATGTAAGCCATTTAGATTTGTTGTTATTATTAAGCCATCTATAAATCTGATAAACACACCAACCAACAGCACAATTAGTAATGTGATCATGAGAAAAGGCCTGCTTATATCAGGCCAAACACCGAACTGTTCCAGCATTCTGCTCCCACTGTGGCCAAACAGGACATGAGTACAACAGAACTCTTCCCCCTCATAATTCCCAGCCACTAGTATTCATATGGATATGGCCTTGGATAATAGAGGTAATATATTCATCATGAATATTAGCCTTTGTCCTCTATCAATCCATCCCATTTTAATAAGAGGGCATTACCCTATGAAATTAAAACTTTATGCATTATGCATTGGAATTCCAGTGCAGCTTTTAGGTGACTATGCCAGGACGCAATCCACCATATATCTGTGAATATATCTTACCTTTGAAGTTCAGAGGGGAGCTGCTGGAGGATGCATTTTCACTGTTCTCTAAGCTATTCGGCCTTGATACTAGAAGGGAGAAGAGGCACATGAGAGCCTAAGGTGAGTCCCACCTCCCGAGTAGCATCAAATTAGGAAGAAAAGATGTCAACATTTCCACTCACTGGAGACCAGAAAAGTCTCTCACGATGCTCCGAGAAATCATGCGGCAGCAGCGACAACAAATTCTTTCCAGTGATAATGCCTTGCATCCTAAGAACTGTGAATGGAACTTTGCTCATGGAATCGGGTTTTCCCCACCTCCCATTTCAGCCTCCTCACCTCAAAAAGGCACCGTATAGAGGTCTGGGGAAACCCTTCCTCCCTGAACGGTGTTTAGTGTTGAGGATCAATGACAAAGGGGGAACGACTAATCACTTACTGTGCTGCCTGCTTGAAAGCTCTACCTCAAGGAAGTTTTCATACAGGTCACCCTCTGAATTATGGCCTGGATAGAAGAATGCAAGATATCAGAACGTAATGTTCAACAGAGATGAACAAAACCAGCAGACATGTCCAGCCATGTTATTTAACTTTCGAAATGGTATAGGTCAATACAGGAAGATGTGAAGGTGCGTTGCATAAACAGGCACCTAATGCAACCTGTCAAGTCTGAACTAGGTGCAAATGCTAGGTCTGGTCATGGGAGTGAAGACCACACACTAGGGAGGGCTAGGCTGGAGGCATGGAGAAAAGGGGGCTGCCTGGAACTCTCCAGACTTAGCAAGGGATGCTTCCCAATATACGGTCTCCAAAAATCTATTCTCTGCCATGCAGCACCAATAATGGGCAAGGGCCCATGTTTCAGCTGCAAAGTGCCCCATAGGTAGCAAATCACCGAAGATACACATTGGGAGGAGCAGAGGAGCTAAGTCCCATATTCCATGGCACAAACCTGTTTTCAATTTTAACACCAACTGTAGAACACGTGATGTAGAACATGTGATTTTAATGCCAACGGTAGAACATGTGACATACTTACAAACAGCATTCCTGTAAAATGTACTGTCCAACCACCACGTGTCTACACCCTTAAAGGTTTCTGCCACATTAAAGGCCAAATTTTTTGGGGTGTGTGTTTTTTTACTTGTTTCCTCTATCTTCTCCCCTCCCCCCAAATGATGTACACAATTCTCTAGTGTTAACACGTGAGGACTTATGCAGCAAAGCCAGTTCTATGAAAGGGGAGATGGTAAATGAAGCAATGCCTGCACATTGAGGCTTTTTATTCATTTGAACTTGGAAAGTGTTTGCTGAACCTCCCTAAAGCCAAGGCCCCCATTGCTAACCTGAAGTCAAGTCAGCCATGGCACATACCTTTGGGTCTGTTTTGTTGTCTGGAGGTGGAGGTAGAACCAGGAGCAGCCAGGTAGGCGGCTGAGACAGAGTAAGTCCTGGAACTCGGCTCCACGTAGCACTGCTTAAGAGCGGAGTCCGTTGCACTTTCAATGTGGTCACTGCTGCCTCCATAATGAGAATTTCTCTTCGGCTTTGAATCCACTAATATTGAGTAGGAAAGGCAGAAGAACGAAAGAAAGAGAGATAGAGAGAAAGAGAGAGAGAGAGAGAGAGAGAGAGAGAGAGAGAGAGAGAGAGAATAAAGCACACCAAAACTAGGCACAGATTTACCCACCCACCGCCCTGTAAATGCAGCAAGCAGGCACAAAAACAGTGGCACAAAAGATGCGCTGATTATGCAAGCTGTATCACTGAAGTTTATTATCAGGTTATATTTACATTCAGTTTTGCAACCAGATGCTAGCTCAGGGAGAACCTAATGAGTGTCCTGAGTAGCAGGGAGAATGTTTTATAGATATTATGGGGAAGGAAGGGCCACACACAAACACTGGATGGGGTGAGAGCACTGAAAATCCTCTAAGGCTGGAAAGCTATTAACCCTTACTTGGGAGTAATCCCCAATGAACCTAGAGGGATCTATTTCAAGCATAGGATCAGGTCTCACAAATGCTTTTTCCCTTTAGCATTACAATAAAAAAGGTAATTAATGTTTGATGCCGTATGCAACATGTTGTTCCTAGGGAATAATTCATTTTTCAACACCATAGTTTTGAATATGGTCTTAGTTAGGCTGGGATACTCGGTTATAAATTTAAACTGCCCATTGGAGTACTAAACGCCAAAATTATTTACTTGTAAAAGTGAGTTAGTATTCATTAAATAATAAGGGACTTGTATACTTTCAAATGCCCAAGAGGTGCATGTTACAATTGTTTTCCAGAGTAACTCTCTGCAAACGATATCACTGAATTCCTGAAAAATGAATAGGATAAGGCACAAGTAACAAATGGCTGGCACAGACAACAAACAACAGCGACAAATGAAATTAGCACAAAAGACACAGGTGAGTTAAAAATTGCAAAGTAAGCCTGAGAAAAGTGCCTGGAAGCTGTGTGTAAGGCTATGGTGCAATGGAAATATGAAAATGCCATCATAATACTGGCAGCAAACACTCAAATCTGATGTGTCCCACATTCTAGAAGCTCATGGAACTTGGGAAGTAAGAGGAAAAGCAACTTTAAGGCTGATTTATAATGCTGCCTCCTAGTCATCTACATGTAAAAAAAGGACGGACATTGGTTGCAATACAAAAGTGACTTATGCTGCACATTCTGCTGTGATGCACATTCTATTTAGGGTCCGCTCTCTCAGAACGGGACGTGGGTGGCGCTGTGGGTTAAACCACAGAGCCTAGGACTTGCCGATCAGAAGGTCGGCGGTTCAAATCCCCACGACGGGGTGAACTCCTGTTGCTCGATCCCTGCTCCTGCCAACCTAGCAGTTTGAAAGCACCTCAAAGTGCAAGTAGATAAATAGGAACTGCTCCGGCAGGAAGGTAAACGGCGTTTCCGTGCACTGCTCTGGTTCGCCAGAAGCGGCTTAGTCATGCTGGCCACATAACCCGGAAACTGTACGCCGGCTCCCTCGACCAATAAAGGGAGATGAGCGCCGCAACCCCAGAGTCGGTCACGACTGTTCCTAATGGTCAGGGGTCCCTTTACCTTTACCTCTCAGAACAGTTGCTCTTACTTAACAAACATTTTTAAATCACCCACCTCTTGCTTTGGACAATTTTTTTAAAATGTAAAAAGGAGACAAAATGCAATGGCATTTCTTCACTACAAAATTGGACGTTTTGAGGATAGTAGTATTTTGTACTTTCTAAAAATGAGAGGAATAGGTTACAGCAGGAGTAGCTGACATGGTCCTCGCCCCATGTTGCTGGGCTACAGTTTCTATCCTTCTTCCTGTGCACTGGTGCAGAGTGGCGGGAGCTCAGCAAAGATCTGTAGGTTTTTCCACACTGGCAACGCCTGGGCTCAAGTATTATAACATTCAGCTACCTTTGCCAATGGTAAGTCTATATTTTGATGTCTACATTTGCAATATTATCAGAGAACAGACAAACAGCGTATTGGGAAGGGGAGAGTGCTGCAAAGGGTCTATTAGATAAAAGGAATCTTTAACACAGAATATGCAAAGGCAGTTAAAGAGGATGCGTCATTGGCAACACAGCGACAGCAGTTCATCTCCGCATTTGGACGGGACATGAGGCACACCAGTGAAGCACACAGCAAACCCACTTACTTAAGATGTGCACCATCACCTGTAAAGAAATGGGCACTGTGTGTTCCTTTAGAGTGTACTGTAGTGAAGAAACGATCCAGATTGTGCAATAAAAGATTCTTCATCTTACTGAAGGGGGAATGTAGTCCATGTTGACTTGATTTGAGCTTGGATTTGGTTTGTGTCAATGATATGCTGAACGTCTATAATTTGTGTATGTAGAGAAGTTATGAGTCTGGTATATATATCTATTCAGAAATGCATTGAAGATAAATGGTAAGAGAAGGTGTTAGAGATCTCCCGTTTCCGAGAAAGAAAGTGGCTCATTAGGAGAGGGTGGGATGTCAGAAGACGGCCAGAACCGGAAGCGGTTAGAGAGAGACGGATGATTCGATGGAGACTTGGGAGACTTTTCTTTGGGCTTGCTTGTGCTTCTCAAAAAGGGAATCTTTTTGCGTTGAGCAGCTAAGTGTTATCACCCAGAGATCCCAAAAGGAAGAAGAAAGGAAGAAAAAAAAGTAACAGAAATAACTAAAATGTACTTCAAACAACCAAGAGACCAGCTAAACATGAAAATGGACCAATTATTTATTCTACAGCAACTACTAAATCAGGTGAGGGATTAGATGAGAAAATGGTGCAGCCACAGCCAACAGTATCTACGATTATACATACATAGTAAAATCACACATGCAATAGGTACAGTGGTACCTTGGTTCTCAAACGCCTTGGTTCTCAAATGCCGAAAACCCAGAAGTAAGTGTTCCAATTTTCGAACGTTTTTCGGAAAATGATATGGCTGTCGGCTATTGTTTCCAGGGCACCTGCACCAATCAGAAGCTGCGCCTTGGTTTTTGAACATTTCAGAAGTCAAACGGACTTCTGAAATGGCTTAAGTTTGGTGCTTTTGTTTTTGTTACTTATTTTGTGTTTTTGAGGCTTTGCCAGTAAATTTGTTTTTGTGACTGTGTGGAACCCAGTTCAGCTACTGATTGATTGATTGTGTGACTGTGGAAATGGGTAAAAGCCCCCACCCCACCCCCCGCAATCCAAACAATGAGGAAGGGAAAAAATTAATTTTAATTTTTATCATCTACAATACTATCTTATTTATTTTATAGTACAGTACATTGATTATTGCTTTCATTTTGTGGATCAATGGTCTCGTTAGATAGTAAAATTCATGTTAAATTACTGTTTTAGAGGTTGTTTTTAAAAGTCTGGAACGGATTAATCCATTTTGCATTAGTTTCTATGGGAAAGCGTGCCTTGGTTTTGGAACGCTTTGGTTTTGGAACAGACGGCCGGAACGGATTCGGTTTGAGAACCAAGGTACCACTGTACTGCAGTTTAGAAATATCACTGCGTAATTGCAGGCCAAGTCTGCATTTCTTAATCATTTGGGGGCATATGCTTTTACTTTGTGTAGCATCTCTTGCAGAATTTGTTATTGAGAAACGACACAGAGCATTCCCCATTTCATGAGCTGCATCTAAGTGGTTCTTGATCCAGGAGAGATGCCTATTAATGGCTTGTGGTTCAGCTCTGGCTGCAACTTGTGGTTAGTGAGCCCACAAGACCAGGCACAGACAACACACTAAGCCAAATCATGGCTTAGTTCAGCATGGTACAAGAGTTAGAGAAACCGGGGAGAAATAAAGTAGTTATGAGCTCCTTGCTGGGAGCCTGTACATTATTTTTGTGTTCCTTGTAAGCCATAACTTAGCTTACTGGGTTGTGTAAACCAGCATGTGTACTATGGTCACACATTTACCATTATAATTAAGGTCTACATTAAGATTTCACATCATTTCCCCCCACACACTTGTATACTTTGCAAAGTGCAATTAAGTAAGGCACATTTGAACACAATGGGACTTTAGCACAAGGTTAAGCACTTAAATTCCACAAGTTACAAATACAATTGAGGCCTAACTTCCTCTGGATTAAGTCTCGGCTGGTTAATATTATGAACCTTCCATCTCTCCCAATGTGTCACATGGGTGACACACATAGTTTCTTTAGAAAATATTTGTACAACATAAAGAAAAGTTGTGAAAAGTTTTCATAAGAATTTCACTGAATGCTCATGTTTTCTTCCTGCTCTTTAATAAATGCCAGCCTTTTCCAATAATCCTGAAAATTGCTTTTACCTCTAAGTCAATGATTATTAGTTGCATTTTAGTGTAACATACTCTGCTTTCTTACTGACAAACAGGTGGTTATAAAATGAAAAGCACCAACCAACACCCTGTGTCTCCTGAAATCACTACCAACCCTTCCCAGTTTTCTTACTCTGTTTCTGTGCGACCATTTCTTTCCTAATTACTCCCTCCACTGTTAAGAGATGGGCCACACCTTCAGAGTGTATCAAATGTCACAGTAAATTACACTATATGGCGGAACCTTTATATATTCGTTATATATTTTGGACAGCACAAAGTGAAAAAATCCCCATCCATTAATTTTGAAACAGTACTTAATAGATCTCACGCAATCAACTCAGCAAACATGTTGAGTTGAGATGCCGTTAAAAAAACCAGACATTTGGAAGAATCTGATAAATTCAGAGAACTACTATGTCTAATAGGACATGTGACAGTAATAGTATTCAGTAATCCAAAATAAATTTATTTACTATAAACCATCTTTCAGTCATAATGCCTCCCAAAGCAGTTTAAAATAAGAACAAAATTGAAGATTAAATAAATAAATAATAATAATAATAATAATAATAATCTAAAAACCACTAGACAAGAAGTCTAGTTTAGCAGCAGCAATGGCAGGACAACCAACCACAGCATCAGAATAAGCAAAACCTTCAAACAGAAGCAGCAGCAAAAGAAAAACTTTGCTCCATCTACGTGCTGATAGCTCAGTAAAAAAGTTTTATGTTTCACACTGCCCTCCCCTGAAAACAGACCGTGCCTGATGAACCTCCAAATAGTAGGGAGTTTCAGAAAAAGAAAATTATTAATAAATAATAATAATAATAATAATTTATTTATATCCCCGTCCGTCTGCATGTGGCTGGGTTTCCCCAGCCACTCTGGGCGGCTTCCAACAGAACACAAAAATACAATAACCTATTAAACACTAAATGGGACGCAGGTGGCGCTGTGGGTTAAAGCCTCAGCGCCTAGGACTTGCCGATCGAAAGGTCGGCGGTTCGAATCCCTGCGGCGGGGTGCGCTCCCGCTGCTCGGTTCCAGCGCCTGCCAACCTAGCAGTTCGAAAGCACCTCTGGGTGCAAGTAGATAAATAGGGACCGCTTACCAGCGGGAAGGTAAACGGCGTTTCCGTGTGCGGCTCTGGCTCTGGCCAGAGCAGCGATGTCACGCTGGCCACGTGACCCGGAAGTGTCTCCGGACAGCGCTGGCCCCTGGCCTCTTAAGTGAGATGGGCGCACAACCCCAGAGTCTGTCAAGACTGGCCCGTACGGGCAGGGGTACCTTTACCTTTACCTTTATTAAACACTAAAAGCTTCCCTAAACAGGGCTGCCTTCAGATGTCTTCTAAAAGTCTGGTAGTTGTTTTTCTCTCTGACATCTGGTGGGAAAAAGGTCCCCGAACTAAAAACTCTGCTCCTTACCGAACAGGGGTAGGGAACCAGTGGCTTTTCAGACATGTTTGGACTCCAGCTCCCATGAACCATAGCCATCATGGCCAATGGACAGGGGTGATGGGAGTTCTGTATCTGCATTGTTGAGGATCCACAACTCACAGTAGTCATGGCTTCAATGGCAGAGCTTAATACGCTGGAAAATGGTTTATCAGATGTATATTGACCCCTGTTGCAACTCAGAAGTTTGATATGCAGTGGCTGCAACCTCAATCTAATCTGTGCTTAAAAAGCAAATCAACATTCAGTCCTGAGAAAAAACTGTTTAGCAACCCTGTATAAATAAGTACGAACTCATTTTCAGAGGTAGCTCCAGAGTGCTGAACTGGGACATCGATGCAACAGCAAAACCAACCTCACTTTGTATGGAGCACCCAAGAACACCAGGCAGTACAACATAATTCTCCATCTGTGTTTGCAGTTAAAGTGTTATGTTTAACATAAAGGAGTCCACTTCCCAAAGGACACATAATTTTAGAATGGGAATGTATGCTCTGCATACTTTTTCCTGCTTCTGCTGGTTGTGTATTTGTGTGTGTGTATTTGGGGGGAGGGGGAATAAACAGCTACTAATTTCACCTAAACCTCAAACCCTGCCCTCCCCCATCCCTCTAGGTTCTCTCATCAGCCATTAACCCCAATCTCCTCTTCCCTTCATGCGACTCTCGGCTGCCCACCTTCTTTTCAGTAAGCATAGGCTCAAGATTATGCTTGCTAGCTCTGCTTTGCCAGCGTGCTCAGCAAATAGTGAGAGGGAGCTAGATGTTCTGTAGATTCTTGCCTCCAACTGGGAACCCTGTACCAATGAACTTCCTAATCACACATACAGGCTTTATGCACCTACAGAGATCCAGGTATACTCACACTTTTTGAAACCTTCCACTGAATGTACAGAGATAGTGGTCAGTAGGTGCGACCCCAATGAGGAATCCCATGTTTACTGAATGTGTGAATGGAAAGCGACAACATGTTCAAACCTACCTTCTCAGCACAACACCCACTCCCCTATCATGTTATCTATGAAACAGGTGAGAGATCATCCCCTCTGTGGAACCAGAAGGTACCACTATTCTCTCGATTTCTACCATCTCCACAAGGTGGTCTCCTTGTCTACCCTTCCTCATGAAAGTGCATTTAAAATAGCCCACTAAAAACAGATGTGCTTCACTCTTAATTTCCCACTTGATTTCAGTGGCATTCAGAAATGCTCAGCCGTGGCTGAATTGCACCCTTTATTTATTTATTTGTTCCTAGCTAGCTAGCCTTGCCAGCACCAACAGACCAGCAGTTGATTAACTATCCATTAAGTGCAACACCACCTACCTTTCCCCACAGGTCCATTATTCTGCTCTCTGCCTTCCACTGAGCCAGACTCTGTGGAGGTGCTCTCCAGATTCTCCTGCTGCTTGGGCAGCTGTGAAGGCGATGGTGACCCAGCTGTGTCTGTGCTTTCTGAGTGCCATGGAGGACTCTCTACTGAGGATTTCAACCGTTCTCTTGTAGCTTCTTTCTTTGGCTTCATGAGTTTAACCAAGGCTCTAGCTCCTATCCAGTGGTTTTTCCTATTATTGAGGGAAGGAGCAGCAATCATTTTGTTTCGTGTTTTTAGCACAGTGCAATGCTTATCTTTTCTCTCCACCATAAAAGAGTACTGTGAAACTGCCTTGGCATCAGGAAGATGACATTCCCTGACTCAATCAAAGTTGGGCCACGTTTTGCCAGAGGATTTAAAAACCAAACACTGAGCAAAGACCCTGCATGGAATTTTCACATACACAAACATCCCATGAATTTTTTATTTGTTGTCTCTTATGAGGACCTTTTCGGATTCCATTCATTAAAAACCCTTCTGGGAGAAAGATGGGGACTTAACACTGTAATTGCTCACTGCTGAGATACATACAGACACCAGTGCCCTTATCTGTGAGCCTTATATAGCAGGGGTGGTGAACCTTCATTCCACAAGCTGAATGTGGCCTTCTAGGCCCCTCTGTCTGGCCCTTGGGGCTCACTCCAGGTCACTACCCATCACTGGCACCTTGCTCAAGTGCTTTTGCCTGGCTGTTGCATGTCCTTGAACTGCGTATCTTGCTGGCCTGAATGGAGGGTGGAGAAAAGTGGTCTGTGTGGTGTCTAGAGATCTTTGGCTTTTGTGTGACAAATGTAGCTTACTGTACAAAGTAAGAGTTGCATCTGTAGCTTCACTCACTTTTGCTTCTGACCCTACTCATCGGTGGCATGCAGCCTCGGGCTGAAAAATGCCCCCACCCTTGCCTTATCAACAGTGACTATCTGTGCATCCACACACGATGAAACCTGCAAGGTGTGACCAACCCCCCAACCCCAATATCTTCCCTAAGAGGAAATGCCCGTGCCTCAATAAACAGAATTTCTAGACTGCAAGAACTGTCAGTAAGTGGCCACCTTTCCAAACACAAAGGCGTCATATACATGTTGCCCTCGCACACTTAAGAGGCAACTTTCTGCTTAGGACAGGACTGCCCGTGTGCCATTTAAGCTTGAGAAAACTTACTTTTTTGGAGCCGGATCATAAAACTTATACTGATCCATTATTTTCTCCTCCAGTTTTTCTTTGTGTCGCCTTAATGCATTCAGTTTGTCACTGTTGAAAAACCAAAGCAGCAGGAAAACAACAACACATGAGCACTTAGAGGGTTCTACTTGCTAGGAATTGAGTATAATTAATAATTCAACTCTCACAAAGCCAGTGTCCCCGAGGGCAGGATTTTGAGCGATGAAAAGCCCTTCTGAGAAAGTACCTATCACACAGAAGTAATTAGCTTCATGATTAAGCACGTCAGCCGTCTAGTTGGTAGGGCAACCACCACCAAAAAGCTGAGGCACAAGAAAACAACAAGGAGGATTTTAAAATGCTTGCAGTACTTGAGGGGAAAAAAGTGCTGGTTTTGTTTTGTTTTTGGAACATGTGAGCTAAACTACCTAGGTAGATTAAGTCAAAATCAGTTCAATACAATCACTACAAGTTCATGGCAGGATTTAATGACCACACAATATGTCTGGGCCTCTGGACAACATAGTTGGATGCCTGGATAGTAGAGGGCTGTTACCATGTCTGCTAAAAGTTTAGGGATCAGCCAGTACCACGTGAAATAGAACCTCACCCCTTCATACTGCAGCTTGTCCCAACAAATTTTACATAACTTACCAGGTGCATCATTCAATCTGCCATATACCAGGTAAGCACATTTGGCACTTAAAAGGAAACCCAAAAACTACCTTTATGTATGCATTTTGTCATCAACCTGTTATATATACTACGAGTGCATGAAACAAGACTGCTGCTCCAGCTGTTGCCTGCTATGACTCATTCAAGAGTACTTGGGGACACCCTCCCGAAGTTTGTTTCAGGTGCACTTAAAGGCTTGCGTGCACCAGGCAAGTCTCAGGACTTGATTTCCCTCCATGTCTTGTTGCAAATTGCTTTTGCAACTTTCCATAGTTTCAGGCACAGGTTGAGACAAAGCTTGGGAGGCTGCTCTTCATGGTCCAGAGGAAATCTGAATTATACACAGAGGCTAATACAAGACAAGACATCATGAGGATTATCTGTGGTAATTGGCAACATCACTAGTTAAGTATTTATATCTTGCACTTCTTAAACCAATTACTTGGCATCAGTGTGTCCTGCACAGTTGGACTATATATTGGGAAATAATAATGATAAATCGCACCATTCCTCCCAAAGAAACCCAGGATGGCAAAAAGATCCCTTTTTAAAAAACAATTAAAAACAAGCCTTATAGAAATAATTAAGTTGACAGAAACAACAGGTTGTATCCAACACAAGTTTCAGCACCATAACAAACTTCTGCATGTGCAGTGAAACTTCTCCTTCCTCTATTGCTGCCTGCAGTCCCCAGCACAATCCCAAAATCTGCTCCAGACAGTTTGGGGGGCCCATTAGAGAAATTTTGGGGGTGCCCAAGAGGAGGAGAGGAAGGGGAAGTCCCACTGAGTGGAAATCCATTTGTGCAGAGTTGGATACAAGTCAGTATCTTTCAGCCATCGAATGCCTGGGTGAACAGGATTATTATCATTTTTTAAAATGCCTAAACGTTAATAATTAGGGGGAGAGGTGCACCTCATCAGGGAGGGCATTCCATGAGTAAGAGGCCACTACTGAGAAGGCCCTGACACAAGTTCACACCAGACAGGCAGCACCCAGTGATGATGGCATCAATAGGGCATTGCCTGCCAACCACTGAGGTCTGCGATGGTTTATCTTCTAGCTACTTGGCATCCCAGGCCATTAGGGCTTTGCACACTGATACCAACACCTTGAACTGGGTGTGGTAACTCACACTGCAGTCAGTACAGTGTTTTCTGGAAATAACTCTCTGCAGCTTGCATCTGCTTTCACACCCTAGCATCAGGTTGTTCAAGTGCAGGAGCAGGGATCTATGCAATACTCTGTAAGCTGCGTAAAGCTGAGTAAAGGGATCACCCAGTTGCTCAGAAGCTTTTTAAATTGACTTTTGGCTGTGCTATTGTGGCCCAAGGGACTCAGATATCCCCCTGGATGTCTCCATGCACCCTCATTGCCACGCTTTGATAACAGTCTCACTGACAACATGATAAATAAGGGGAGGGGAGTCTTACATATATTGCTTCTGTTCCTCATGATACTGCTCCTTGTTCTCCATGTTCTGCTCCAGTAGCATTTGGTTCTGTTGACTCAGCATCTGGATCTGACTCAGGAGATGATGATTCTCTTCTTCCAAGTTTCCTTTTAGGCGAGCCAGAAGCTATTCAACAGACACATCACAGGTGAAGTTCCTCTACCTGCGCTTGTCTATTCACCATTAATAAAACGGCACCGAGCCAAAGGTCCTTTGTACCCTAAAGCTTGCCAACTACTTTGGCAGTCAGATAGCCGAGTGCCAACCACTGCCACCAGTGCTAAGATGCACACGCATAAGTATGTCTCACTCAAATAAATTACTGGCTGTTTGCTGCATTTATATTGTGGTAGCCTTTCGCTTTCATTGCCATTCATTTATTGATTTTAACTGGGAGTGAAACTAGGCATGACAGGCTGCATAATCCATCTTGGATGATGCTGAAACCCTAACAAAGCAAGGCGGGGGAAGCTTTCAAGTGCATTGTGGAGCTGAGTCCCTTCTGGAATAAAGAAGCTAAAAAAACAAGTAACAGTTATGAGACAGGAAAAGATGAAAGCATGGAAGAGGTTAGCTCCCCAACCCCATTCTGTTCTCAAGTCCACCCATCTCACTTTTTAAGGATTTGGCAGCCACCCAAGCCTAACACCAAGGTTTCTCCTTCAAATTACTGGCATTTAAGTGCAAGTCAACACCACTACATTTTTCTCCCTTCAGCTGCATTCTCACATGACAGTAAACCATGGTAAATGATTTACCACAAACACGCAGATAACTCTCACTTCATTTCACCTTGCTAGCAACAATCCATCTTCCTGGGCTTTGCAGTATGGCTGAAACAGGGATTGTTGTTTGCTTCACTCCAAACAAAGGACAATCCGAAGCCAAGGTTTGTTCTTGGCTTGGAGTGAAAGAAGCCATAACTCCCAGATTGGACATTAATGTTACGCCAAGGATTGTGGTTTGTTGCTCCTGTTTGCACCACAGAGAAGCAGTGACGTGGGAGTGATCTGCCATGGCTTACGGTCCTCTGTGAATGAGGCAGCATCTATTTATGGACTGGCAAAGTCTTCCTGAGCCCACAATAACCACCTGTATTTCATTGGTCCATAGATCTCACCTCACAGTGGTTGTCCAATTTAGTCAAGGAAATGTCCATGGTCTGGTACTGCTCCTTCAGCTCATCATAGCGAGCTTGACAGTGGTTCAGCTGTAGCTGGGAGCTATTCAAGGAGGTTTTCAGTTCCTTGGTGTGGACGTGAAGGCCCTCGTATTCTGCTTTGAGCTTGCTGTGCAAGAAATTAACCCTAAATGGAAAAAGCCAAACATCTCACTGTTTCCCTGTCCAAATCTCCAACAGCAATTCAAACCAGAAATGAACAGTTAAAGCCTTGGTCCTGCTGAAGGGTAAGAATACAGTGTTTCTGAATGCTAAACAAAGAGGCAGGTCTATTTATATTAGCAAATTAGATCTGCTAATAGTAAAATCTGAGAGGGATTACAAGTTTCAATGGTACCTCTGTTTTCCAAAAGCAAGGTTTTAACTTAATCCTACTCCATTTAAGCACAATTATGCCCTGCCCAAAATAATTACCAGAGCAGCATTTGAGAGTGTAGGTTTTTAATACTGGCATTTTCTAGGCTCATACTCCCACAATTTTCAGTTGTTCATTCAGTCCTGTGAAATATAATATCCTGCATTATGTCCCCAAACTTTTGCCTATGACTAGGGAAGGAGGACATTACTGGGTGAAAAAAAAATACAACATAGACACAGAAAGTATTGTCATTCATGTTAAAATGACAATGGTATAATGGAAGGCCTATCAAAACATTCCATACCTAAACTATATGAAGTGTATTTGCAAACACTATGTTTTTTACATAGGTAAAAGGTAAAAAGGTAAACCCCTGGACGGTTAAGTCCAGTCAAAAGCGACTATGGGGTGCAGCGCTCATCTTGCTTCAGGCCAAGGGAGCCAGCATTTGTCCACAGACAGCTTTTCTGGGTCATGTGGCCAGCGTGACTAAACGTGGAACACTGTGATGGAAACCAGAGCGCATGGAAACGCTGTTTACCTTCCCGCCTCAGCGGTACCTATTTATCTACTTGCACTGGTGTGCTTTCAAACTGCTAGGTTGGCAGAAGCTAGGATAGAGCAACAGGAGCTCACCACCGTTGTGCGGATTCAAACTGCTGACCTTCCGATCGGCAAGCCCAAGAGGCGCAGTGGTTTAGACCACAGTGCCACCCGCATTCCTTCACCTTTTACATAGAATTGAGAGGAGAGAGACTTTCTGCAGGCAATGGCTTTTCCACCTGCCTTGCCCCACCCTCCAGCCCTGGAAGCCTTTCTCAGACCATGACTTTGAGAGCAGCAGAGGCATCTGGGAAGAGAGTAGCTCAGAGATAGTTTTTAAAGATAGTTTTATGGGTTAAGTGACCTTGTTTTTCAATTTGATCCTTTTGCAAGGTCTTTGTATGTTATGTAGTATTTTATGCATTGTGATTTGCTGTTATTTTTCTTGATTATAGATTGGTAATTCTTTATTGTAATTGATGGGTGTGGACTGTTTAATTTTTATTTGCAGATGTTTGATTTTGCTGTTTACTGTTGGATTCTAGTGGATTGTTGAATTTGCTTTATTTGATGTAGGTTGTTTATTTTGAAGTTATTGTGACTTTTTATATAGGATCTGATTGTTACTATTAATGTTTGACATTCTATTGTTATTTTTATGTGTGTTGGAAGCCATCCAGAGTAGCTGGGGCAACCCAGCCAGATAGGCGGAGTATAAATAAAATTATTACCGTTGTTGTTGTTTTCAATGAGGTGGGCTCAATCACTTGGGCAGAAGTTTGTATACCCCTAGCAATGATATGGGATAAACCATGCTATCCCAAAGCAGGGGAAGTTAAGGTGCTGTCCTCCAATGTCAATGAATTCCAACCTGTTGGAGGCCAATATAGCAGGGGTGGTGAACCATCATCCCACGGGCTCAATGTAGCCCTCTAGGCATCTCTATCTGGCCAATATTATCTGGAATGCACCAAGTTGCCCAGTAACATGTAAAAGGGGCTGGCATAATTTCTGAGGATGTGTACCTTTCCAGCTCTTCTCTCAGTTTCTGGTTCTCCGCGGTCACTAGTGCACTTGCTCTCTTTTCCTGCTGCAGAACATCTTTTTCTGTTTTTAAAACCATTTCCAGCTCCTCCAGTTTGGATTTGTGTTGTATCAAGCCGTTATATCTGCAGGAAAGAAATAAAAGAATGGCTGCTATTTTGCCTTAATGCTTCTCATGATTAAAACATGATTCAGAAAATCGAGATTTATTTTCTGTGTCAACAGATTCTGGTGGTCTATTGTAAATTTATGTATTTGCATAAGCCACAATGCAACCACAGTTAGGAACTTCTCTTTCATGCCTAACTCTCTGTGATTCGGATTGATAGGACCTGAAAGTTCTTATCTATGGCTGGATAATATCCATATTTTTTTGGTTTACTCCATGTACTTAAACCATATACATTGTAATTTATATATTTTCACACACACACACATTTACAAACATCTGATACAGGAGGAACTACTGGCACATACAATATTCCCAACACAAGGAACTTGATAAGGTTGCCAACTCATCCGGGGGGAACGTGCAGATCGGCCTGTTGTTGTGCTTTTAAACAGATGCTTGACCTGCTGAAATCTGCAAGTGATGCTTTTCATTACATGGAAACATCATCTGCTAATATCTGCAGAGCAAACTGCTAAGCAAAGGCTGAGACCAGTTTTTGTGAGTTGTTTTTTTTTAAAAGTTGGCAACCCTTTTTACAACCCCATCCTGCAGTAAATCCCCCAGTGGGGCTTCAGATGTGAATAACTCATTTATTCCAAGTGGCTATGCAAGACCCGCTAACCTTTCTCCCAGATCTTTGTGCTCCAGATCCAAGTTTTTGTGGAGCGCTTTGAGGCAGCTGTGCTGTTTTATCAGCATTTCATATTCTGTCGACTGCCGCTCATGCAACGAGGCCAGGTGCTCGTGGTCTTGCAGGAGGGACTCGTATTCTGCCTTGAGCTGATCTTTCTGCTTCAACAGATTGTCACATTCGTTCTCCTTGGTTAGCTGCTGGTTTTGGAGCAGAGCGTTTTGGGCCATCAAGGAGGCACTCTGGGAATTTAGGGCTGAGTTCTCCACCTAAAAGTTTCTCAGAGAATCAAGAAACGTTTCATCAGCACACAGGGGTAAATTATATAAAAGGCGCTTGCATTGCTACACCACTTTGGAACTGAATGCCTGGTAGAGAACCTTTCTCTCATACCTACCTGCTCATATGTGAAGATCTAGTGTGAATGTCCTCTTGACAGGGGAATCAATATGGAGCAACTGAAGAAAGACATTAATGACCCAGGCATCCCCTCACTGCGGAATTTCCTTCCTTTTCAGGTGTGATTTGTGTTAACCTTTCAGTGCCAATTGAAGACCTACTTATTCACCCAACCTTTGGTTGACTTTGTCTTGCTGCACTTTCCTATGAGTCATTTGATTATGTATGTGTTCTTGCTTGCTTTATTGATTACTGCATACTGATTGCATGGTTTTTATTGCATTTTATCAGTACTGTACCCTGATTTGGCAATCATCGTTAAATATTTTATACTTCCGAGCTGGGCTGGGGAGGAAATTAAAGGAGTGGAGTTTTGGGGGGGCAGGATTCTATCCCCCATGGAACAAATACTAGGGAGGGATGTGTCTCTGGATTGTGTCAAGTCTTGCATGTGTGTATTCACAAGTCCATTCCGTCCTTCATTTTCATTTCTTAAAAAATCAATATGAAAACTCAAATTTAAATATGTATTTTAACCATAAAATGGATATTGAAAAGAAATTTTAATCCCAATACAAGCCTTTCTAAATGCATCTTGTCCTAATATATGCATTTTTAAAATAAATATTGTTGTTAGATGTGCATGCTATATTGCAACATGCAATATAACATCCATTAACAACAAACTCAGGTCTCTGATGTTTACCTTTGGTGGGAATGGGAAGGAATGGATTGACTCAACAGCCAACAAGCCCACTTTTAAGCACATTTTGGTTTGTTTGTTTTTTGAGCCGAGAACTACCGGTATATCACACAAAATGACGGGAGATGGAGTCCAACAATATTTGGAGTTCATTAGGTTTTCCACCTGTGCATTAAGTTTTCCAAATTACGTAACAGCACTAAATCAAGAATAAAATAAAGGGTGAAATCCAATGTTGTACTTTTCCACTCGTTCCATTAGCACAAACATTTCAGCTTGCTAGAGCGAATGATCCTCCCTCTCCTCCCCCAGTTCTGGGGGTTCTCCTGACCACCGTGGTGCCAATTTCGGGGGGTGGGAGGAAAGTGGAGAAAGCCCTGTTGCATAAGCAGAAGTCATAAGCTGAATCACGCCCATAAAATCAAAAAACACAATTTCCCTGAAAATCAAAAAACACAATTTCCCTGAAAATACACCAATGTATTAATCTCACAACCTTGTAGGAGAGGTTAATCTTTCTGACGGACACTCAAAATGATAAGACTGCTGCTAGAAATTGGCTAATTCCATCCCATTTTAAACTGAGCCACCGAAAATGTTTCTGGCAGATGTGCACAGTAGGGATTTTCCTGACCTGGAGCTTGGCTGTTTGTGTTTGCATGGAAGTGTTGTGCTCTTGAAGGAAGGCATTTTGCTTCTGTAGTGTCAGGATCTGATTGTTGAAGGAGGTGTTCTGGGTTTCCAAATGTCTTAGCTGCTCCTTCAGAAGCTGCTTCTCTGCATGTAAGGCTGCATTCTGATAGGAGAAACAGAAATGAAAAGGCAGGAGGAAAAAGATTCAGCAGCTACAGATTTTTCAGAGCATCTCTGGCGCAAGGGGAGCCTACACTGTCTTCCATGTTTCACAAGCAAACAGCTCATGAGTACCCTTAGTTATAGATGATAAAGTGGGGCCAATACTGCCTATGTTAAAGAAAGAAGCAGGAAATAATGGTTGCAAGTACCCCGCATCCCAGACTTTCATACAGGTAATGAACAGCGATGGTAGTGGACTTTCATCCTTCTTCCCCAAATCAATGGTTTCAAGCTGTGTTCAAGAGAGAACTGGGACCCTTAGGAAGCTGATCAGGGCTGTCTTAATGGCAAGGTCTATAATGTCAGGACAGTTCCTTGAATTAGAGCTTGCCCACCAATGCAGATCATCTCCAATATGCAAACAAAGGTGTGTTGAGTATGTTTTAGCACATTTTCATTCTTCTGATACATTGTCAACAGTGTGCGCAAACACCATCAAATGAGCACCAGCAATTTCTGCAAAATGCATGAATGCCTTGGCAGACCATTGGATATGGAAAGGGTTGCCTGTAGGTGGAAGAAGCTTGGAAATCACCAGCCTTAATAACGAGTGTCTGCAAAAGAAAGGAGGGCTTTCTTCCTCTTTCTTTTTCAGGCACACTCATTGAGCCCTGTATGGGAGAAGGTGTAATCCTGTAGAAGACTGACATAAAGTATGAAGGGAAAGCATTCTGAAAATGCATACCAGAGGAAGGACCTTCTCAGGGGTAGCCCCTCAGTTATGGCTCCCCACAGAGATATGGCTGGCACCAAATCTCATGAGTTTTGGGCACCAGCTGAACACCTACTTTTTTGCTCAGGCATTTGCTGAACATTACTGCCTGTTTGCTATTAATATTTTAGTTTTGGTTACTGAGAGTAACGTGGGATATTTATTTATCATGTTACATTGTACATGTTGTATTTTGGTTATTATTTTTTAATGTAACCTGCTCTGGGATTGCTATCATAATGAGGAGTGATACATGTTTTAAACAGATTAATAAAATAAGGGATGCTCCGCACATTATGATTTTCCTACAGAGAAAAGTTCCATATACGAAAATATGTCAAAGTTTTCAGAGCCACAGGCTTGTGTAATTGGCACGTGGTTCCCTCTCAGCATACATACACAGAAATCAACCATCAATGGGCTGTACCCAACGTTATCTGTCTGCTAGTGCTAGGACTCTTACGCTAACGTGGACAGGTGAGTTTTAAAGCTGCTCAACAGAAGAATCCAATGCAACAGCTGCACTCGCAGAAACCTGTTGCACAACAGATTGAGCGATGCATCGTGAAACAAAGCTATCAGCAACCAGCATGTCTCTTGTGCAACAACGTTCCACCGTCAGCAAAGTGTTTTGCTGGCACAAGTATACCACCTAAGTGAATTCACCTTAGTGCAACACTGGCTACACTGCATCACATAGGATGAACATAATAAGCTAACCCAGTAAAGGAAAAAACTTACATTCCTTTCCAATTCTATAGCTCTGTCTTTTACTTTCAGAAGCTCCATTGTTGCTTCTTTGTGTCCCTTTTCCCACTTTTCCTTTGTCTGATGACAGGAAACCAAATTTTCATTGGGCTGCTTCAGTGAATTCTGCAGAAGGATTCCATCCTCTTGCTTCTGCTTGACACCTTCAAAGTCCCTCCTCATCTGTAATACACGTTGTTTGTAAAATATGCCAATAAATAGAACTGTGAAGTCTACAGGAGAAACTTAGCCTAACCCTAAACCCATTATCGAAAAACAGATGATCACAACCATATATATCAGTTGAAAACATTCAGCATTCACCACTTTAACTACTACTTTTTATTGCTTTTTTCTATTAATATTTGTGAGGTTTTTAACCCAAACATTGCAATGTATATGGAAACCTGTTTTCAAGTGTTTCTACACTGATGGTACTTTGGGTATAACAACCTGTCATTGCTTTCTGGGTCTTGCATTTCTGCAATCTACCTCTTGAATGCTTTGTGTTTTTAAAGACTTTATTAGGCCAGTATTTCCCAAACTTCTTATAGGAGAGGCAACATTTATTATAAATTAAAACAAGAGAGACGCTTTGCTCTTACATCCCAAAAGCTTTACTTTTAGGTATGAAGATGAAAACAAGACTTCTTCAGTGATGGAACCCAAAATTATTTGCCCTCAGAAATGCCTAACCCACTTTCCTTTTTGAGCCACTGCTCTGAGTATACCTCTTGATGGAACAGAAACAAGCCAGGGACTTGACTCATTCAGCAAATCAATGGGCACCCTCCCCTGAGGACATGTAATTTGGTCTCCCTGTATTGGAGTGATCAGATGATCCAACCACATATCATTCACAAATGGAGTAGAGTTAGTTACCCTCAGCAGAGGTCACTCCTTTGTGAGCACATGCTTTGATCTTACAGGAGCCTTTAATCCATTTCAAAACACACTAATGCACCCCGGCACATAGTTTGGTGATTATTATGATCCAAACCCAAAATCTGTTGGGATGGGAGAGCTTGGATTCAACAGATCTTGAGCTTTCCTGGCTAAGCTGAAGATACACCAATGTAAATCCCTGAGACTGCATAAATTAAGTCAATGTATAAAAAAAGGTGGGTTACAGGGGCGTGATGTAGGCAGAAAAGGACAAAGAGAGACTTACACCCCTTCCAAACCTCTTTCAGCTCAGTCACATGACCTAGCATCTCAGCATAATTTAGCTGGCAAAAAAGGGTAGTGCAAATGAAATTCCTCCTGAATGGAGTTTGGAAATGGGTAAATCAAGCCAGTGTAACTTACGTTGGCATAAATTAGGCCATCTTTCTTGAGTTGAGATTGAAGAAACTATGCAAATAATGCAAGCCAATGAAACATCTAAACTTTGTGCCAACCTTCTTGTTGATATGCACTTTTATTTTGAGGACTCATCTATGGTGTGTTCCAGTCAGGGCCCCACATGGGTTTTCTATGGAACTATGGAACATACACAGCTGCTATTTGCCCCTGCATACAGCCAGGGGTGGGGGCACGATAGGCAGTTAACTGGTGTGCATTGGGTACAATTTCACGACCTGGATGGAGTACAAATTCCATAGGAGGACTCCACAGTTCGCTTTTCTCCAGAATAAAAAGAGGCCCACATGCTTTTCAAATAATCAATTTTTCATAACATGCAGTTTCACCCTTTATATTATGAAGCAAAGGTTTCCCTCTTACGGTGTTTAGTTCATTCTGTAACTGCTGATTCAAGGTGAGAAACTCTTGCAGCTGGGCCTCCAATACAGCAATTTTCTCTTCTTTATCACATAGTGTTGTCTTTAGGTCACATTCAGTTTTGCTTTCCAGTATCTTATACTTCCTGTGAGACAATGACCATATCAGTAATGAGAAAGGAACTAATTCTGCCTTATTGAGGCATTTCAACCATTCTTCCTGAATATTAGAAAAGAGCCCACAGAACCACTGACTTTCCATCAGTATCCTACTTTCTCATTTGCAGAGATGCACTTATGGGGTTAGAGACGCGGGTGGCGTGGTGGGCTAAACCACAGAGCCTAGGACTTGCCGATCAGAAGGTCAGCGGTTCGAATCCGCGCAACGGGGTGAGCTCCCATTGTTCGGTCCCTGCTCCTGCCCACCTAGCAGTTCGAAAGCACATCAAAGTGCAAGTAGATAAATAGGTACCGCTCTGGCGGGAAGGTAAACGGCATTTCCGTGCGCTGCTCTGGTTCGCCAGAAGCGGTTTAGTCATGCTGGCCATATACCAGGAAGCTGTACACCGGCTCCCTCGGCCAGTAAAGCAAGATGAGCGCCGCAACCCCAGAGTTGGTCACGACTGGACCTAATGGTCAGGGGTCCCTTTACCTTTACTTATGGGGTTAGAAATTAGAATAAAAACATCTAGACATGCATAAATAAATGCTGTATGGGGACTGGCTTGGGGTGGGGGCTTGTATACTGGCATCCATGGATGCATGCTGCTAGACCAGGTATAGAGAACTCGGTATGGGGAGTGGGCCAGATCCTTATCTCTTGCATTACAACCCCCAGGGCCAAGTTTGACAGTTGGGTGAAGCTATTCTCCTTTCAATATCCTTACATCACAATGATGTCAAGCTTGAAATCAAACTGTGTAGGCAAAGCCGTAGCCCTTTGCAAGTCCCGGTGATCAGCTGCTCACTGGGGCTTACAACCCCCTGTGCATCTCTGTTTGCAAGCTCTTCTCAAGTGCTGTACAAGCTGATAGTTGGGGCTTGTGAAGCCCTTGTATAGAGCACTCTGTAAGCCCTGGCAATCAGCAAAGCACAGAGAAAACCCCTTTTGGGCCAGTCACAATGGTACTTGATGTGATACGCGATGCTACACATGTAGGGCAGGTGTGCATGCCTTGGCCCAAATGGTCTGGTGGGCCACACAAGGCGACCTGGAGGACTTACTTGGGCCCCACACTGGGTTAAACATACAGTAGTACTGCCACCTATGGTGAACAGTGCAGTTGGAAGAGACTCTTCCGCAGGGAGAGCAAAATAAAGGGAAGTCCTTGTGCTCATGCCATTCTACTACATTACAGATATTTTTGCAGATGCCATGTATCCACATCTTCCTGAGAATAATTCAAATAGCAAGTGGTATGGAAAGCAGAACCATTACTTGGCAAAACTGCAATATTTACGGTAAGTAAATCCCCAATCTCACTGAAACTCAGTGAAGCTAAAACTTCATATTTAATTCACTATGGCTTGCAAGATGTCCCTACATCTGTGCAGCTGGCATCTCTGTTGACAGCCTTGTTTGAAGAGAAAGTCAACCTCACAGCAACTCTCGGACTGATAGGGGATTTTCATCTACCTATAGAAGCTTCTTTTAGAAACAAGTAATGTGGTAATTTAGTTCCTTTAGAAGAAACAAATAGGAACACCAGAGAAATCCCACAAACTTTTGACAAGGGTACAAAAAACCTGGGAAATGTAATGAGGGGAAATTAAGGCAAAATGTGCCAGAAATCCTTCCAAAACAAAAACGCTATCTTCTCACTTGTCATTGTTGCCATTATCAGTCTCTAGGAGCAGCTCCTTATTTAATCCGATCTTTTCCAGTTCCTGGTCCAACTTGTCCATCTCACTAGACAATCTCTGGCTCTTCAACTTCTCAAGAACCAAATCCTGCAAATAAGAACCAACTTAATTAGTAGCCTAACAGTGAAAGCAACAACATAATTGATTTTCTTTACAACAATATTAGATTTTGGAAGCCCTCTGGACCACTTCACAGAAGACTTTTCTTGCACAGTTGTCACTATCAGGAAGAAAAACTATGACATCTACTGTACAATACTTCTCAAGATAAAATAATTGCACTGGATGAAGAATTGCATTTGGAACACATAGGGCACCTTTGTGATAAACCACAGTTAAACCAAATAGTCCTTAAATAACCATAGTTTCCCATTTAGTCTGAACCAGCAAACTATGGATACCAGCTTCAGAAAAAGTTGATATAATAAGAACTCTGAAGTATGATTTGGCTTGTTCTAAAATTTGTCAGTTTGGATGAAACAAAAAGATATGGATAACTGGGAACTTCCCAGTTCAATTGTGGGCCACAGTACAAGAGGAATCAAAGAGGCTCTGTGTACAAGCCAAAGGCTCATGTTTAACTTGGCTTAATATCCTAGCAGGTGTTTGAGCAAAGTCACTCTGGAACCAGCCTATTTTAACTGTGTGAACCAGGCCTTAATTTGTGAAGAAACCTTTGCTGAGGATTTACAACTTCGATGTTCTGTGTTCTTGAAATCACAACCTGCCTGTGAAATATGACTCTCTCTTCTGTGATTCAGAAATCATGTCGGCACTAGGCAGTGATTTACTAATACAGTGGTACCTTGGGTTAAGTACTTAATTCGTTCCGGAGGTCCGTTCTTAACCTGAAACTGTTCTTAACCTGAAGCACCACTTTAGCTAATGGGGCCTCCTGCTGCCGCTGCGCCGCCGGAGCCCGATTTCTGTCCTTATCCTGAAGCAAAGTTCTTAACCTGAAGCGTATGTAACCCGAGGTAGCACTGTAACTCTATAAAATCTAGATTGTGGATCACAGAGGAGAGTGCACATCACCTATAGCGGGGGTGAGAAGAAGGTAGATTGGGATCTGAACTTCCATTAGTTCAAAAATGAACAACAACAAATGAACTTTGTTCATTTACATTAGGCTGCTGCAATGAAGAAAGCTAACCAAAGTAGACACTGGGGGGAAAGGACTATAAGCTCAGCTCAGCTCAGTTGCAGATAACAAGTTTCTAGGGGTCACAGTGTTCTTTAATTATTTTGTGTTGTCTAATGCCTTTTCTACCTGGCTCTGGTTGGCAGACCTTGGGGTTCTAGTAAAAAATTTTTAAAAGTGGCTCCAACAAGCCTGAGGTCAACAGAAACAGTAATGATAATTCAGCCCCCTCTCTGGGCCATGACAAGATGTTATGCTCCAAATGGCCACATAGTGTCCCCCTAATTCCCTCAGTTGCATTGGATATAACGTTATATATAGGGTGAGTCTTTTAAAAGAGGCCCCATGGAACATGTGCACTCTGTATCCATGGGGTCTCTTTTAAAGGACTCACCCTGTATAAAACATTCTAATATGCTACATGCTAAAATGCACACTTCAGACAAAGACACTAATGTTACATGTGCTCACCTCTCTCAATGTAGCTAGTGTTCTCTTGTCAATGGCAAGTTGCTTTAGGAGATCTTTATTGTCTTTTTCAAATTCTTTCATCTTATGAGAGAAGTCTCTGGACCTAGCCAGTTCTCTTTCCAGTGTTCTCTTTTCCTTCTCCATTGCTGCCAATTCTGCAGTGTTCTCATCCAAATTAGCATCTTTCAGCTCCACCTGCTGCCAAAGTCTTTTTGTCTCCTTCTCCAGTATCTTCTTGTCTTTATCCAGCTGGGACACTTCTTGCTCCAACAGTTTCTTCTCCTTCTCCAGCCACTCCAACCGCTTATTTGAGATCTTCAGCTCCTCTAATTTTTTCTGGAGGGTTTGGTTCTCACTTTCAGTGCCTTCCAGTTCCTTCTCCAATTGCTGGATTTTCTTGCTGCTGTTCTCTATAATCTGCTGGAGTCTTTGGTTCTCAGCATTCACACTCTGGTAACTCAGCTCCAGCCGTTCTGATTTCTTGATCAGAATCTTTAACATCTCTACATTTTTCCTAAGCTCTTCTTTTTCTCTTTCTAGCTCTTTATTTTCTGCTTCTATCTGGGCCATTTTTGAGCTGGCAAACTTCATTGTCTCCACCATTCTCCTGAGTTCCAGGTTCTCTTCATCTAGCTCCTTGTTGTCCTTTTCTAGGCTTTCTAGTCGGACAGAAACATTGTGCAAGGTGTCCAGGGATTTTTTCAGCTTCCTGTTCTCCACTTCCAAGTTCCCATTTTGTTCCTCAAGAACCTCTACTTTCTCCGTAGTGATCTTCATGGCAGCAACTTTCTTTGTGAGCTGCTCGTTCTCCCTCTCTAGTCGATGAAGCTCCTTGTCCATTTCCTCTACTCTTTCCACCTTTTCTTTAACCTGCTCAAAGTCCTTCTGCAGTTGCTTCTTCTCAAACTCCAGCTTGCTGAGCTTGCTGCTGGTCTCTGTAACCGTTTCATGGAGTACTTTGTTTTCCACTTCAATGTCTTTCACCCTGGCCTCACTACTGACCTGAGACCTCTGCCTCAGGGACAAAACCACTTGGTTGAGATGGTCTGTTTCCTTTTCTAGGTCTTTTATCTACATTCAGAAACAAAACAAGATGGTGTATTAGGCAAACACAAAAAGCCCTGCTGCATCCAACCCAAAGCTCAACTAGTCTGGCATTCTGCTCCCCCAGTGGCCAATGAGATGTCTAAGGGACGTACAGGAGAAGGACATGAACGTAATGGTACCTTCCCATGCATTCAGTACCAGAAAGCTGCAAACAAGCCCTTGGGAATTCACCTTTCAAGAAACACAACCTAGACCAAACAGGTGAGATACATGATGAAGTTGCATTATTTCAAGAAGTCAAAGGTAAAGGTAAAGGGACCCCTGACTGTTAAGTCCAGTCATGGATGACTGGGGTTGCGGCCCTCAACTTGCTTTACTGGCCAAGGGAGCTGGCGTTTGTTTGCAGACAGCTTCCGGGTCATGTAGCCAGCATGACTAAGCTACCTCTGGTGAACCAGAGCAGTGCACGGAAATGCCGTTTACCTTCCTGCTGGAGCGGTACCTATTTATCTACTTACACTTTGACATGCTTTTGAACTGCAAGGTGGGCAGGAGCTGGGACCGAGCAACAGGAGCTCACCCCGTCGCAGGGATTCAAACCGCCGACCTTCCAATCGGCAAGCCCTAAGCTCTGTGGTTTAGACCACCGCACCACCCATACCTAAGTATAAATACTGTACACCTGGTTCAATAATCTTTTTGCTCTGTTTTGTGTCATCTCAATTGCCCTGAGACCTCCAGGTATAGGGTGGTTTATAAATTCAATAAATAGATAAGTAAATAAAAATAAATCTCATAGCACTATGGACACGCTGTCCTGCTAGCAAGCAGTTAGCACCTCTGTGATGAGTACTGTAGGCCAAACATTTTAGGTTTGGCTGGAGGTGCTATGAGGTCCCTGGGTGCCAAAGCATGGCAGTGTCAAGACATTCCCAATGCAGGATTAAAGTTGTGGAGGAGATGGCCTGAGATATCTGTTTGGGGTATCCCAATCAACCTTGGGGAAGCAGAGTGTTTTGGTTTTCTGTGGAAATTTCCACACCACCTTGAACTGAGTTGTGTTTACTCCTTATTCTGCCCAAATATTTACGCTACTCAAACAGACGATGTGACTAAGCAAGCACAATGGGAGTTGCTTACTTAGGTATACCTAGGATTTCGGTTTTGTCACTTTGCAAGAGCGTTCCTGTGGACTGTTATGGGAGTCAGGGTAGGCAAAACTGAGTTAGATGGATCAATATAAGGTATAAGGCAGTTTTCGTTGTTTCAATGAATTCTTGAAGCTGTTCAGAACAGCAGCAAAGGTGATGCAATTCTTTCAGCATTTTTATAAATTTGATCCATACACAACTGCTTATGCAACTCAGTTTTGCTTCTGGCAGTATGAAAATTGAGTTACTTCCTCTTGACACTCACTCTAAACTGGCAAGTCAAGGTGACCTGAAGGTGTGGAGACACCCATGTGGACTGTGATGGATAAGTTGAAATGTTTCATGTTTTGATCCTGCGGAGCCCTAATTTGCTGGCAGGAGGAAGTTTTGGTGCCTTTTTATATTTGTGGGCCAAGAAGTCTTTCTAAATAACCAACCAGCCAACCAACCAAGCAAACATGCCTCTGGGTTACATCTGCAAGCACCTGTCTCTCTTTGTCAGCTTTCAAGGTCTCCATCTTGCCCTGAAGCTGTTCCTTCTCCTTTAGCAGCTCCTCGCTTAAAGCTTCCAAGTCTTGATTACTTTGCTTCTCCCGTTCAATCTGGTTCTGCAGCTTTTCAATCTGCATGGGAGAAAATTACCACAATATATCATATGCAAGCCTAAACAAATATTGTTCACATGCAAAGACATTATGAGAATGTAAATACTTGCACATTTGTGCATTCAACGGTGCTTTTTTCAAAGCAACAAGTTTCGACAAACTGGGTCTCTGTCTCTGTATATATATATTCTTCCACCGGGGGGAAGAATATATTCTTCCACCAGGGGGACCAGAAATTAAATGGAAATGTCTGTTTAATCTGCTTGCTTCTTTTCGAAGACATTGGGGTTGAAAAATTAAAGCAATTTGGCTCGATACCCATGGTTTGTTTGTAACTCTGACATATAGTGAAGGCTTAAGTGAATTAATGAAAGTTAAATTGTTAAGAGCTACCAGCCAGAGCTCCTGCCAACCTAGCAGTTCGAAAGCACATCAAAGTGCAAGTAGATAAATAGGTACTGCTCCGGCGGGAAGGTAAACGGCGTTTCCGTACGCTGCTCTGGTTCGCCAGAAGCGGCTTAGTCATGCTGGCCACATGACCCGGAAGCTGTACGCCGGCTCCCTCAGCCAATAAAGCGAGATGAGCGCTGCAACCCCAGAGTCGGCCACGACTGGACCTAATGGTCAGGGGTCCCTTTACCTTTACCTTACCAGCCAGAGACTATCAAGGATTCATCATCAGCCCCATAACGTCTTAAATACTGTACATCTATCTAGCGGAGAGTTTTGTGCTACTCGTACGAACATGAATGAAACTCCCTTAAACCAAGTCAAGACTACTAATCCACCTTGTCTGATAATGTCTTCTCTGACTGGCAGCTGCTCTTCAAGGTCCCAGACAAGAATCTTTCCTTGCTCAAACTAGCACTGTACTGGGTTTCCTAGCAGGGAAAATGAATAATCTTGCTATGAGAGAATGGATCAATACCAATCCCTTTAAGAACAAAAAAGGAGAAGGTGGCAAACAGCCCCTGGTACGCTCAATTAATGTTTTGTTAATTACCTTTTGGCCTAGCTGCTGATTCTCATTTTGTAGCTCCACAAATTTAAGGCTACTCTCTTCAGAGGTTACCGATGCATCCCTGAGCTCTTGGATAATATTTTGCAGACTCTGGTTATCCTTTTCGAGCTTCAAGATGCGACTTGATGCACATTCGTTCAGTTCAAAGACAAAAGACTTCCTTGCTGTTGAAATACAACATTCAGAATACAACAGTAGCACATTTGTACGCCTGCTTCTATATCCAGGATTAACCCCATGTGTTATCACCTCACTTGTATCAATACTCAACTCTTTAAAAACAAGAGGGGAAAGGAGAAGACCTTCTCCTCAAAAGATGAGCTCTATCACTTCTGAGAATTATGTGCCCTTTCATTCTAAAACACCATGCAAAATTATTTCTTCTTTTATTCATAAAAACAGTTTTTAAACTGATTACTATAACCAACTGATCAGCTGAGTACAGAAGATGTAATTTAAATGGAATTGATTTAAAGGAAGATACTAATTCCTTTCATATATTTTTAAGTCAAACACATTGTCATCAATATCCTTAAAAACAAATAAATCCTAGCAAGATACATATTACTATTTACTATGATTTGTTATTAAGGATACTGGTGATCATGTATATCTTTATGCGGAATTATTGACTCACTAGTTATAATCATTATTTGCCTTTAATATTCCATTTATGAATCACAATCCAATAAAGTATCTCAAAGGAATTTCACAGTAATAACATCCACAATCATTTTGTCTCAAACGTTGGGGAATTTCACAGCAGAAGAATCGTCTCAGGTGGGGGCACACCCTCCCAATGGCTCATGACCTCCTTAGATAATTGTTATTTAACAAAAATTATGCACAGTGGTTTCAAGGGAATCAGTATTACATATGTATCAGCCCACTGGATCACTAGCAGCAGAGAAAGCTAGTGAGAAACTACAGTGGTGCCTCGCAAGACGAAAAGAATCCGTTCCGCGATTCTCTTCGTCTAGCGGTTTTTTCGTCTTGCGAAGCAAGCCCATTGACGGCTTAGCGGATTAGTGCTATTAGCGGCTTAGCAGCTTTTAGCGGCTTAGCAGCTTAGCGGATAAGCAGATAAGCAGCTTAGCGGCTTAGAAAAAGGGAGGGAAAAGGAAAAAAAAGTCGGAAAAACTCGCAAGACATTTCATCTTGCGGACTTCCGGTCGGCGCCAGCGTTTAATGGCGGTCCTAGCCTCGAGCTCCGAGGCAGGACTGCTCCGCGAGTTCGGGTCTGACCCGCTACGGCGAGCGGGGGACCCCTAAAATCACAGGCGCGGAGCCTGTGAACAAGGAGATTCGGTGGGCACCTTTTGCGCCCCCCGGTACTGTGAAGGAGCCTTTTTAAAGGCTTTGGAGCGGCATCGGGGTAAGCGCGGTGCTGAGAGTCGTCACCCAGCCCGCGGAGTGAAGCCGCGTCGCCATGAACGGAGAGCGCCGATTCCTTCCTGAAACTGAAATTGCCTACAACACCCGTGAGTAAGATTGAGAGATTGACGGGACACTAAAATTTGGAAATTTGGCTGAAAACGGGAAAGGCATAAACTAAGGAAGTCTGCCTCCCCTGAGCTGCATGATAAACAAAGCAACGAAAAAAGCAAGCTGCATTTGAAGGGAAAATAATTTTTTTAAGCTGTCAAACCTGACATCGGACTTAGGCTTCCCCCCGACAGGCAGGAGAAGGGGGGAAGAGATTTGGACATTGATAACCTGCGTGAAAATAAACGAGAAAATAAGATCTTTCACTGCCAAATCCCCCAGGTCGGGCTGCCCAAACAAGGCACTGGGAAAGTGAACTGTCAGACTAAACTGGATACAAAGTGGGGGTTTGTCTGAAACAAAGTTACTGGACTTTAACTCCGCCTGCTGCAATTTTGGTTACATTGAAAGACTGAGGATTTACAGTGTGGACTTTGGAAATTGCTGTTTACTGCTTTATGCTTCCTTGCTCCTTTGTTTCTTCTTTCCATTTGGATACAATTGAATGCTCCCTCTAGAGGGTTTTAAGTGAAACTGTTGCACCAAAAAAGAAACAGTGGGATTTTCCACTTGTAAGTTATTTCTGTGAGAACGACCTTGAGGATATGAGTGGCCCAACAGAAGAGATAGTACCTAGACTTAAAGCAAAGCAATCACAGAAGAAAAGGGGCTCAATATCAGGCACAACACCAGCTGCACAGGAAAAAGCAGCAACAGCCTCTATGGATCCTATGACACAGGCACTGCTTAAAATAAATCAATCTTTGGAAGCACTGACAAAGTTGTCTACAGAAAATTCCAAAAAATTGACAGAGCTGACAGCAAGACTAGATGTGAATACAGCAAGTGTAACATCTAACACAGATTCTATAAATAGATTAATTCAAGAGAGCTCTGAAACACGAAAGATCGCGGAAAGTGCAAAAAATACTGCAGAGGAGACAAGGGAAAAGTTTGGGCCGATCATAAAAAAAGTGAATGAGCATGATGCAATCCTCTCTCTACTGGAACTCCAGAGGAAAGAGAAAAACTTGAAATTAAGACTGGTTCCTGAAAGGGAGGGGGACAGCCTTGTGGACTTCCTTACAGAGAACTTTGCGGTCTTTTGGCAAGAGGAATGGGCGGAAGAAGATGAATTTGAGATAACAACAGCCTTCCGGCTGGGCAGGAGGCAGGACAAGAAACCAAGGGATTGTCTAATTACACTGAGATCAAAGGAAGAAAGAGATAAAATATTGAACCTGCACTACCAAAAGGCACTGGTGATCCAAAACTGTCAAATACAGATTTTTAAAGACATCCCCAAATATATCTTGGAGGTGAGAACCCTCTATAAAAATTTGGTTGACCTGCTGAAGAAAAATACCATACCCTTTAGATGGGAGTTCCCACAAGGACTGTCCTTCAACTTTAAAGGAAGGAAGATTAAAATAAGAACAATTCAAGACAAAGAACAGTTTCTGGAGAGATACGCGGAAGACCTGCAGAAAGGAATTGTAGAGGAGAAAGAACCAACTGACATTGCAAATCTATCATTCGGACTTTTACCACCACCATCGGAGGAAGAACAAAAGCTTGGAGCAGTCGGAGGAACAGGCACTTAAGAACAAAATGTCTCTGCAACTTCTTAGTTGGAATTGCAACGGTTTGAACCTTCCCCGGAAAAGTCGTCAAGTTTTTCATATTCTGAAGAGAGAACAATTAGACCTAATATGCTTGCAAGAAACCCACATTGCCAGGATACACAGGAAATTGCTGATAAACAAGAGACTTGGACAGGAATTTATTTCATCAGACAAAGTGAAGAAAAGAGGTGTGGTGATTTATGCAAAGGAAAAATTGGCTCCAAAAATGATATTTAAAGATGAACAAGGAAGGTACCTGGCAATTGAAATACAAATTCAAGGAGAAAAGATTTTGATAGTTGGAGTTTATGCGCCAAATGAAGGGAAGGCCGAATTTTTTAAGAAGTTGCATGAGACTTTAATGGACTTTTTAGATTATAAAATTGTAATGATGGGAGATATGAACGGAGTCGTCTCCACAAACATGGATAAAGCACAGAGACAAGTGATTTCAAAGGAAGGGAGACTACCAAAGACTTTTTTTGAAATGACTGAAACTATGGACTTGATTGACATATGGAGAACAAGGAACCCTCTTGAGAGAGAGGGAACTTTTTTCTCTGAAGCAAAAATGACATGGACAAGAATCGACCAAATTTGGATTTCTAGTAGCCTGGCGTCAAGAACAAAAAAAGTAGAAATCTGCCCAAAAACCTGCTCCGACCATAACGCTGTAAAGATGGAGATGAAATTAACAACAACTGGATCCTTTAGATGGAGAATGAATGACACCCTATTCAGAGATGAAGAGATTTATAAGAAGGCCCTAAAAACATTGAAAGATTACTTTGAGATAAATTTGAGAACAGAAGTGGAGAAAAGAACAATTTGGGACGCAAGCAAAGCCATGATGCGAGGTTTCCTAATTCAGCAGAACTCTATAAAGAGGAAGAAACAAAATGAGAGGAAAGAAAAAATCTTAGAAAAAATGAAAGAAGGAGAAAAGAAATTGAGGTCCAAACCAAAGTCCCATGAGATTTTGAGAGAAATAAAGTTCTATCAGATGCAATACATGGAACTCATGAATCAAGAAATAGAATGGAAAATAAAGCAAATGAGACAAAAGACTTTTGAATCAGCAGATAAATGTGGGAAACTTCTGTCATGGCAATTGAAAAAGAGACAGAAATTGAATACTGTGACAAGTCTAGAAGTGGATGGAAAAATTATCCACAAACCCAATGAGATAAGTAATTGTTTTCAAAGTTTTTTTAAGAAACTGTATGCACAAGGGCCAGTTAACGAACAAGAAATAGAAGAATTTATTAAAAAATATGGTCTACCAAAAATTTCAGAACAAAGTAAAAGGATCTTGAATGAGAAAATAACAGAACAAGAAATAGAGGGTGCCATTCAGAATATGCAATTGGGAAAATCACCAGGACCAGATGGTTTGACGGCTAAATATTATAAAGTGCTGAAGGAATGGCTAATACAACCACTGAAGGAAGTTTGTAATGAAATTCTGGAGGGGAAAAAGGCACCTGAATCATGGAAAGAGGCTTTCATCTCACTTATACCGAAAACAGAGACTGAGAAGAACCAGGTTAGAAACTACCGCCCTATATCTTTACTCAATGTGGATTACAAAATTTTTGCAGACATTTTAGCAAAAAGATTGAAAAGAGTGTTGATAGGGGAGATTCACAAGGACCAAACGGGCTTTCTCCCAGGGAGACATATGTCAGACAACGTGAGGAACATTATAGACATTTTGGAGTTGTTAGAAGTCGATATTAACAGGAAGGCTGTTCTGATTTTTGTGGATGCGGAGAAAGCCTTTGACAATATTTGTTGGAGTTTTATGAAGAAGAATCTCCAAGGGATGGGGGTAGGCCAAGGTTTTGAAAACGGTATAGGTGCAATATATTCTAAACAAAAAGCTAAGTTAATTGTAAACAACGTGGTAACGGAAGAAATATTCATAGAAAAAGGTACACGGCAGGGATGCCCAATATCCCCTTTGCTTTTTATATCAGTCCTGGAGGTTTTGTTAAACATGATTAGAAAGGACCAGTTGGTTAAAGGAATTCAGGTTGGAGTTAGACACTACAAACTAAGAGCATTTGCAGATGACCTAGTATTGACCCTGCAACAGCCAGACACTAGCACTAAAAGAGTATTAGAATTAATTGAAATATTTGGTCGAGTAGCAGGTTTTAAATTGAACAAACAAAAAATGAAAGTGTTGGAGAAAAACTTAACAATGGAGGAAAGAGAGAGATTTCAGAATGAAACAGGTTTGGAAATAACGAAAAAAGTGAAATACCTGGGGATAAACTTAACATCTAAGAATGTGAATTTATTTAAGGATAATTATGAAAAATGTTGGTTAGAAGTAAAGAAAGATCTAGAAATATGGTCAAGGTTGAAACTTTCCTTGTTAGGCCGAATTGCTACTATTAAGATGAATGTATTGCCTAGAATGCTATTTTTATTTCAGACGTTGCAGATTTTGGACAAGATGGACTGTTTCAAGAAGTGGCAGAAAGACATATCAAAATTTGTCTGGCAGGGCAAAAAGCCCAGAATAAAATTTAAGATCTTAACTGATGCAAAAGACAGAGGGGGGTTTGCCCTGCCGGACTTAAGACTTTATTATGAATCGGCAGCTTTTTGCTGGTTGAAACACTGGCTACTTCTTGAGAACACAGACATTTTGGATCTGGAAGGGTATGATAATAGCTTTGGTTGGCATGCATACTTATGGTATGACAAGGCAAAGGTGTATAAAGGCTTCAAAAACCATATTGTAAGGAAAGCATTGTATAATGTTTGGATTCGATACAAAGATTTGTTGGAAAGTAAAACTCCCAGGTGGGTGTCACCAATGGAAGCTAGGGAAGTAAAAAAGCTTAATATGGACTCTAAATGGCCAAAATATTGTGAAATTTTAGAATATGATGGTGAAAGGGTTAAACTTCAGAGTTACGAGAAATTAAAGCCCAAAGTTCGAGATTGGTTGCACTATCATCAGATAAATGAGACATTTAAACAGGACAGGAAAATAGGATTCCAGAAAGAGAGGTCAAAACTAGAAACAGAATTGTTAGAACCCAATACTAAGAACTTATCAAGAATGTATAACTTGCTGTTGAAATGGAATACACAGGACGAGATGGTGAAATCAGCTATGATTAAATGGGCACAAGACATCGGTCATGATATTATGTTTGCTGACTGGGAACAGTTATGGACTACCGGTATTAAATTTACTGCATGTAATGCTTTAAAAGAAAACATTATGAAAATGATCTATCGGTGGTACATGACCCCAGTCAAGCTTGCAAAAATTTATCATTTGCCAAATAATAAATGTTGGAAATGTAATGAGACTGAAGGTACTTTTTACCACCTTTGGTGGACCTGCCCGAAGATTAAAGCTTTCTGGGAAATGATCTATAATGAAATCAAGAAAGTCCTTAAGTGGACTTTTCCTAAGAAACCAGAGGCTTTTCTCTTGGGCATGGTTGGCCAATTGGTGTTAAAGAAGGATAGGATTTTCTTCATGTATGCTACCACAGCAGCAAGAATTCTACTGGCGAAGTATTGGAAGATGCAAGAACTACCTACTCTGGAAGAATGGCAAACAAAGGTGATGGACTTTATGGGACTGGCTGAGATGACGGGCAGAATCCGTGACCAGGGAAAGGAGACAGTGGAAGAGGACTGGAAGAAATTTAAAATATACCTTAAAAACTGTTGCAAAATTGAGGAATGCTAAGATGTCAAGGGGTAAGAAACAGAGAATTACAGCTGTAACTAAAAAACTAAAGGAAATTTAATGAAAGGGAATCAGGATAAATTGACCAAAGGGTTGCTAAAGAATTACCAAACAAGGATGCAGGGATGGGGAGGTATGGGGAAGTCGAAGGAAAGAAGGGTATGAAAATATAATTTTAAAGTTATATTCGTTTAAATGTTTTGTATGTTTTTGTTTTGTGTTTTGATTTTCTGTTTTCTGTTTTGTTTTTATTATGTGTTTGAAAAATGAATAAAATTTTTTTTTTTTAAAAAAAAGACATTTCATCTTGCGAAGCAAGCCCATAGGGAAATTCGTTTTGCGAAGCGCCTCCAAAACGGAAAACCCTTTCGTCTAGCGGGTTTTTCATCTTGCGAGGCATTCGTCTTGCGGGGCACCACTGTATGGGTATAAAAGAACAGAGTCCCCCATTTAATATTATATTAACAGCACCTGAAATTAACTGCTTTATAAATCACACACAGATGTTTGCATCTGGCTACCTACAGAACCAGAGGCATTTCTATTAGGCCATCATCCAAGAAGATCCATCATTCAGAATGTTATTAATTAAATAGTCAGTGCTTCTGCCAGCAGCAAGATGCGATACTGTAAAGTGCTGAAAAACTGGACAGACATTGTAAGGTGTGCTTCTGGTCACCCTTTCAAGCAGGCATGGCCTGATATGTTTTGGTGCTCAAGGCAGAAGATTCAAATAGTGCCTCACCCAAGCTGGTAAAAGATAATGAGCATCATAATTGCCAATTTGCTAGTCTTTACAGAAGCCCAGAATTTGCCACCTGGGGGAAGCTGCTTCACCTTGCCCGATGTCAGAGATGGCCTGGTTTTTTTAAAAAAATATTGAGAAGGAAAAGATGTATGAGAGAGGGCCTAGATACAAATAGAGACTGGGGAAGCCTCCTTCATTATGTGTATCTAAACCAGAATAAAAACAAAAAATGGACAGGCAGCAATGTGCCAAACCACCCCATGTCACTTACTATCAGAGAGATCTGTGCTCTTTGACAGCTGCTCCAGTTCCCTGCCCAGGTGTGCAGATTCGTTCATGCTTTGCTTCTGTGCAATTTCCAGCACCATATTCTCTTCCAGCAGCTCCTCAATCCTCTTCTTGTCCGTATCCCTGTCCTGGTGGAGAAGGGGCAACACAGAAAGACATAACAATAATCGAGCTTGGAGACTTTGCATTTATACCTAACAAAGGGTGCTATGTACAAAAGACAACGATGGACAATTTTTTCATCCTGCTGTATGTGGGGAGCTATAGTCTCTCTAGCCAAACTGCTCACAGGGAGAATCCCCAGCATGACCATGATATCATTGGTGGGAGAATATTTGGCCCTCAGGCTGAAGAACTGGGCATTTCATTCTGGAGGAAAGACGTGTATTGTCGTAGCTCTCACTCAATAATAATAATAATTAGTTTTTTTAAAAAAATTCCCATTGATAACCATACCAGCTCTATGTCATGAAGCTTGGATTTCAGCTGCAAGTTTTCCTTTTCAGCTTCATGCAATTTATCACCACGAGCTCTTGCTATCATCAGCTGCTCTTCCAGCATTGTCTTTGTTTCCATTAATATGATGTTGTCTTCTCTAAGCTCCTAAAAATGGCAAATTCACAAAGTAAAGGATAGGGTTTCATTGAGGTTTCAAATGGCAGGTAATTTTAATACAGTGGTACCTCAGGTTACATATGCTTCAGGTTACATACGCTTCAGGTTACAGACTCCGCTAACCCAGAAATATTACCTCAGGTTAAGAACTTTGCTCCAGGATGAGAACAGAAATCGTGCAGCGGCGCAGCGGCAGCAGGAGGCCCCATTAGCTAAAGTGGTGCTTCAGGTTAAGAACAGTTTCAGGTTAAGAACAGACCTCCGGAACGAATTATGTACTTAACCCGAGCTACCACTGTATACTGAAATTTAATCTTTGTGTGATGCAACATCATTCTTGAATTAAAAGACTTTTGTTTTCCTAGCAGAAGTTTGACTTCTGAGAATCACAAGTCCAGGCTGCTTTTAATATGGAAATTGTAGAAAGACAGAAATAACTTGCAGAGCAGGAAATTTACTCAGATCAGCAAAATCCATATGTTAAAGCCATTAACTAGATAACAAATGAAATGCTAAAGTTAACTGGCATCCTTCAAAAGAATGAACCAATATTAAAATCCTTCCATCTCATTTTCATGAGAAAGATGAAGACAGAACAACTACCATGACTTAGCACCAAAATATATGTTATACAACAGCCATATGCAATAGCTTGATACCCTTAGGAGGAGAAGCTTTGCTGTGGGGAAGGGACAGAGGCCCGCAGGTTGCTTCCCCTGCTCAAATGTATTACAGAAACGCTCTGCTTCCCCTCAGAGTCGTCTTTGCAAGGCCAACATGTGTTTAGAACCTCTTTTAAGGGAACTTTGCAACAAGGAGGCAGGTCAGCCTAAGCTTACATGAGGCTGTAGTGCAATATTTAGCACTGTTTTTGCAGCGTACTCCTAAACACACGTGCTTGGAAGAAAGTTCAATGGGCCTTACTCCCAAGTAAGTGTGCACAGAGCTGCAGTCTGATACTTGTTTTACATAGTATTAAACAGGTTAAAGCACTTGAAAGAACAATACACATCTAATCCTTAATTAGTTCTGAAAAGAATCAGTGAATGTGTTGAAGGTTTAACGGTTGGTCAAATCAATATGTCAGCTTGGACATCATGGTAATAAATCATGGTTTACTGTGTCAATGGTAATAAATCATGGTTTACTGTGTCAAGAAAGAGTCACAGCAAGTCTCGGGCTCATGCCCTCCCCCTCCCTTTCCATTTTGGTAAAAAAGGAAGGTGAAGGCATGAGCCTGAGGTTTGATGTGCTTTATTCTTGACATGATGGTTTATCATGGTTTATCATGTCAGAAGTTAATATAAACCCTAAACTGTGCTTAATCCTAACTACAGTTGATTGCAACAAGACAGCTTAATAAAGCCTGGTTTAAAGCTGACTCGGCCACAGTTTGTTGGAATCAGATGAAATTCTGCTTTAGGTGGCCTGTATCATTCGCACAGTGAAACCATTGTTCAAACTATGCCTACAAGCAACATTTTAATTGAAATAATTACTCCACAAAACTATAAAGCTGCAAGTCAGAGCCTGGAAAATGTACCCTGTGGCATTGACCTCAAAGGGCACTTAGCTGCAAATCATATTTGTGTTAGGTAAGCAATAAAAGACAAACAATGCCTGCCTAAAGATTTATTCTCTACTTTTAATTAACAAAAAAGCAATTAATCACAATTTCTTTGGTAACTAACTAAAACAACTGCACAGATGACTTCATAGCTTGGGCGGTGGGGTGTGTGTGTGTCTGAATAGTACAGTTTAGTATTAAAACACCACTCTCCGTGTGCATTTTTAAAAACTGCATACTGGTATTCATTTTTATTCCACTCACTTCTCATTTTCTTCTGGGGAATCTTGACTGGTGTTTGCAGCAGGGGACTCAAGCAGAGATTCCCTAGCTTCTGAAAGAATCCAGTCTCCAGGAGCAGCATGGCACTCAATGCAGAGGAATGTCATGGCATATTTATGATGGGCTGGAATCTCCTCCTCAGAGGAAATGCACTAACACTGCTCTTCTGTGCATTATTAGCACACACTACATTGGGATTACATAGCAGGGCAGCCTACAGACCACATGCACCTTGCATGGAAGGCTTGTCAAATTAAAACAGAACTCAGTTACTTTCTCAAAATGAAGCAACCATGGATGGCAAAAGCAGCGCTCATGGGTATAGCACTGTTTTGAGAGAAACACGCTCCTTTAGCATTCAATTTTATGAAGAGGAGTGAGGGCCAGGTGAGAGAAGCTCCCTCAAATTCTGACAGGCTCAACACTAATGCCTCACAATTCCAACTATTACTAGTGAAAACACAAACGTAAATGTCCTCTGCTGTCAGGTTGGTATAGGCAGTCATATGGAGACAAGGGAGATTTAAGATTTCTGCAGCTTTAAGAGGAGGCAACCTTGGGCTGAAGCGATGGCTAGAGCGATGACTCTGCCATCTTGTCCCCTCAGTTCTTCCTGCTTGTCGGAACTTGCTGTGGAGCAGAAGAGGCAGCAACTGGGGATGTAGTTTGAGCCGCAGGCTGGAAGAGGACTCACTCCTCCCTAATGCTATTTGCCACCATGTTTTCCTAGGGACCATTTCAAGGGTGAGGTACATACTGGGGTTGAAGGAGAGGCATACCAGTTGTTGGGGATGGTGAGCAGGAGCAGACATTGCACGTTGGACCTGCATGTGGGCTTCCTGTAGGCATCTGGCTGACCATTGTGGGAAACAGAATGCACCTTTATTACATATTTTTGAGATCGTTTATTATATTAAGCGGTACCTCAGGTTACATACGCTTCAGGTTACAGACTCCGCAAACCCAGAAATAGTGCCTCGGGTTAAGAACTTTGCTTCAGGATGAGAACAGAAATCGTGCAACGGCAGCAGAATGGTAGCAGGAGGCTAAAGTAGTGCTTCAGGTTAAGAACAGACCTCCAGAATGAATTAAGTTCTTAACCCGAGGTACCACTGTACATTTTTTTACTATATCTAAATACATAAACTCCTGGTTAAAAACCTGACTTGCCTCCATCCGTGCTTTGTAGAAATCCACATCGTGCAGTTTCTCTTTACACCGGACCAGCTCCATTTCAAGCCTCTCCACTCTGTTTGCTTTTTCTCTTAAGGAATCCAGTTCATCTCTATAGGCCCGAGCAGAGCGGGCATCTGCCATGAGGTTAATGTTCTGAGTTAAAACAAAAACCAAAAAAGGAAAAAAAACTAGCACAGCAAAGTTTTAAAACATTTTAATGATGGACACTCATTTTATCTGTTTATGTAGAAACTTGTCCCACCCCCGTCCTCCATGTCCACTTCCCCTAAAAATGGCTTGCAACACTAAAATATGCATATAATGAAAAGAACTCCACAAAATGCACTAAACCACCATAAGAAAATGCCAAAGCCATAAAAAAGTGGGAGGGCATTGCAATGGATGGGTGCCACCCCTGGAAAAAACAACAACATACTTCCTGTTTATTTCATTATTTATTTTAAAGCATTTCTAGGCTGCTTGCTATTTAAAAAACACACCATAAGTGATATCCAAAAATACAACATAAAAATAATAGATCAGTATCACAAAGTCCACAGTCCTCTGCAACCACCGTTCCACAACAATGGGAAATCTTGAGCATACGGTTCTGAACATGGAGCTTCTATGTAGCTAACATGACTAAGAGTCACTATGGATGCTTTAGGTGAGATTCTTGCATCGCAGGGGGTTGGACTAGGTAAGGTAAAGGGTTAAGGACCCCAGGACAGTTACGTCCCGTCAAAGGCGACTATGGGGTGCAGTGCTCATCTTGCTTTCTGGCAGAGGGAGCCGGCGTTTGTCCACAGACAGCTTTCTGGGTCATGTGGCCAGCATGACTAAACTGCTTCTGGCGCAAGGGAACACCATGATGGGAACCAGAGCGCATGGAAACACCGTTTACTTTCCCGCCGCAGCAGTACCTATTTATCTACTTGCACTGGTATGCTTTTGAACTGCTAGGTTGGCAGGAGCAGGGACTGAGCAACAGGAGCTCACCCCGTCGCGGGGATTCAACCTTGTATGGCTGGAATATAGCCACATTCCATTGCTCCACCCACTTTTGCCTGTGGCCCCACCCACCACAGGCATGAGGTTCTCACAAAGGAATGTTGCTCTTTGGCTGAAAAAAGGTTCCCCACCTCTGAACTGAATAGCTCTAGATTTCCTTACCTCTTGCTTTATTTTCTGCAGTTCCAGGACTAGCTGATCTACTTCATGTCTAGTGTCAACAAGTTGCTCCGATTTTTCTTCCCTAAAGAGATCATAAAAGTTGATTAAGAAAAGTTGATTAAGAAAAGTTGATTAGTCCCAAGAACCATTAATGCATTGTGAATATCCCATATCTAGGCCTAGATGAGAAATGTGGTACGATTCAAGTTCTCTTGTTGCTAATTTACCAAATTTAGCAAGCACCACATACCACTAAAAAGCAGTTTCAAACTACAGTATTTTAAAAAAGTCATTTAATTTTCCGGTTTATCCATTACCAACCAAGAACAACAACAAAAAAGTATACATCAAAAAATAAAGAGAAGCAACAGTAACAATGACGCATGGGAAGGGGTAAGTAAAAACAGAAAAACAGAAGAAAAAGAGGCAAGGCAAAATAAGGCTATCTGGTGTTATATCTTCATGGTGCTTTTTAAAAAGAACTCAGTGCCATCTCTTTTTTTTTTAAGAATAATTTTTTATTAACCGACCAATCACATCAAATCAAACCAAATTACATAAATTCCAAATTACACAGCCGAATTTTAAATTTTTGTTGGGGGTACCCATATTTCAAGTTTCGAAGGGGATCCAATCAACTTCTTGCTTCTTACTGCTGTTTTAATGTCCACAAATCTAACCTTATGATGTTCACAGTACTATCCAGTCCTTTCTTACTGTTTTTCCACATCTCTTGTTGTTATTTTCATATATTTTCCCTTTCTCTTTGTGACCTCTGAGAACTCAGTGCCATCTCTACCATTAGGCAGAGTGGGACAGCTGGCTCAGGCTGCAGGTGCCAAGGGGAGGAGAGGAAAGAGCTGCGTGCTGCACATAGGCTGGTATGTATGCCCCTCCACCCCAAGCTAACCAGCTGCCTTCAAGTGCAGTTGAGGCTGCTGTCCCACTGCTAGTGTCAAAATAAGGCTCAGCTGCCAGTGTTGCCAGATTGCATACATGAACAGAAGTGGGTGTGGGGTGCCAAATCGCCCTTTGCCCCGGCCAGCAAAATGTACTGGGCTGGTCCTGCTAAAACTGCACACAGGGAAACAGCAGGACCATGAATAAAGACGTGCATCTTTGTTAGCACATGAGTAGTTAGGACTCAGCATCATGGACTGTTGCTAGTGAGGGTTGGGAGATGCAGGTGTGGCGCAATAATGCAGCTTCTGGCAGCAGCCATGTCAAGTGAGATGTGGCCTTCTGCCCTGAAGCATATAAAGGCAGGAAAAGCCGCCATCTATCTGTGTCACGTGATCATTCAAATATTTACAGCGACAACTTCCACCACTTTCCGTCTTCTTTTCTCTATATACCACGGTTTCCCAAACTTGGGTCTCCAGCAGTTTTTGTACTACAATTCCCATCATCCCTGAGGAGGGGTCCTGCTAGTTAGGGAAGATGGCAGTTGTAGTCCAAAAAACAGAATGCAGACTGCGAAGGCAAGAAAACGTAGTGGGTTGATGAGCAAGTGTGCAAAAGCAGACGTGTGTTGTGGAAAACAAATGAACCCCAAATTGCTTTCTTCAGGAAGGCAGCAGGGGAGACTGAGCGCCCTGTTCTGTAAGCACAGCTAAATGTAGGACTTACCAGTACTGATCAATACAGTGGTACCTCGGGTTAAGAACTTAATTCGTTCTGGAGGTCTGTTCTTAACCTGAAACTGTTCATAAGCTGAAGCACCACTTTAGCTAATGGGGCCTCCCACTGCCACCGCACGATTTCTGTTCTCATCCTGAAGCAAAGTTCTTAACCCGAGGTACTATTTCAGGGTTAGCGGAGTCTGTAACCTGAAGCGTCTGTAATCTGAAGTGTCTGTAACCCAAGGTACCACTGTACACTGAAGCTAAATGCTACAGACTGTGCATGCAGTTCTGTGTTATCGAAGGCCACCAAGAGGCCAATAGTTCTCTAGCAGCTCCAGAGGCTTAGTGTCAGTACTTACAGCTCCTGCCTGATCCTCCTTAGTTTAGCCTTTGTGTCTGCCAGCTCCACAGACAGATGCTGTTTGTCCTCATTGGAGAGGCGGCTGGCTGGGTTTGGCGAAGAGGCTGGGCTGGAAGTTTTTAAAGGGCTGGGCGGCTGTTGGGATTGCAGGTAATCTCTTTCCTGAGTGAGATCCACAATGAGCTGGGAACAAACAAACAAACAAACAAACAAAACAACCCATGTGAAGAATACAGCTTGCACATAGCTCCATTCCTAAAAGGATCTCAGACCACTTTATGAAAGTCAATGACTTTATAGGAAGATTTGGACACAGAAAGCTTTAGTTGCACAAGCACAGAAATCAAATATGCAGTGGGGCCAAAGGTTCCCCACATTCATGGCAAGCCATAATTTGGCTTATTGTGATGTGCAAAGGAGACCACTACGTCCCCATGCAATTGTCACACCTCTTTCTCTGTGCACGCATATGGTAGAAAGCTGTACATTGTCTAAAGTGAGTGCACAGCCAGTGAAATAGACAAATGCACAATGATCAGAAGTCATGGTTCGCCAAGGACCATGTAGTAGCAGTTGTTGTTACTAGTAGTAGTAGTAGTAATAGTAGCATTTTAACTTATGAACCACCCTTCACCCTAAGGTCTCAGGGCAGCTTACAGCAATTTAAAATACATTAAAAGGAGTTTGATAACTTAACGATTAAAAAAATGCAACCACAAAACAAGGGTGGGTCTTGAAAATACACATCTCAGCAGTTGACGGCTGGAGCTAAGAGTGCAGGGTACTTGCCAATTCCTACATGGAATTATTTTTCATTCAGAGTTCTGTAAACTTTTGAAGTGGTTGTTGAGATGGCTTATTATACAATTTGAGAACTATAACAACGTCATACGTCCTTAGGCTTCTTGGCCTTTTTCCTAGGCTAACGAATCCCAATCTCTTTTTGAGATCTGGGGAAATCTGCCCCTTCTCTTCCTTCCAGTTACTACAATATAAGATGCTTCCTTATAAAGACCTTTATGTTAATGTAAACTGCTTCGTATTTGATGTACAGCTTCTAATGAACACAGTATGGAAAGTAATATTGAGATACATTTACAACAGCATGGGGGCAGCAGCCTTTACACTGCTTCCTAAAAATTCCATATTTGAACATAAAAAGACCAAGCTGGGCACACGAAAGGATCTTGTCATCCCTTACCTAAACCTACAGTTATATGCAGCAGATGCAGATTTATCACTTGAAATGTAGATCTGCCTCAAGTATGTACATTGGGGTGCGGTGGTGGGGAGAAGAGAACTGACTGGCACCTTGCAGCTTATCTCCCGCCTGCACTCTTTTCTCTCCACTGAGTTCCGATACCAGGACTACACCCAACTGAAAAGTGTCAGGGGGAGGGGAAGAGCTAGGCTGGATCTAGACACATCAAAAAAACGTTTCACGAAAAAGTGTTGTAAACCTCTTAATGGGAAATCACATTGTTGAAAGATGGGACTCCACAGCGCCATCTGGTGTCACGGTGTTAGGTAAAGGTAAAGGGACCCCTGACCATTAGGTCCAGTTGTGACTGACTCTGGGGTTGCGGCGCTCATCTTGATTTATTGGCTGAGGAAACCAGCCAGTCATGTGGCCAGCATGACTAAGCCGCTTCTGGCGAACCAGAGCAGCACACGGAAACGCCGTTTACCTTCCCGCTGGAGCGATACCTATTTATCTACTTGCACTTTGACATGCTTTCGAACTGCTAGGTTGGCAGGAGCAGGGACCGAGCAACAGGAGCTCACCCCGTCGCGGGGATTCAAACCACCGACATGCTGATCGGCAAGCCTTCTGATCTGTGGTTTAACCCACAGCGCCACCCGCGTCCCTCATGGGTCACGCGTCCCAAACACGTTTGTCACGGTGTTACAAAGTGTTTAAAACAATTTTTCTTTACAGTACAGTTGTTCTTAACCTGAAGCACCACTTTAGCTAATGGGGCCTCCTGCTGCCGCGCCACCAGAGCACAATTTCTGTTCTCATCCTGAAGCAGAGTTCTTAACCTGAAGCACTATTTCTGGGTTAGCGGAGTCTGCAACCTGAAGCGTATGTAACCTGAGGTACCACTGTACTAATGAAGCTGGGTCCCTAGACTGTGGAGAGACAAGATGAGAGAGAGAGCACTCACCCACATGTCCTTTTGCTCTTATCCCTCTGATGTGATCACATCTCAGGACAGATCCACATTTACACGTTGGGCCCTACTGCTATCACATCTAGCCTGTCCCAAGTATATTTGGAAAGAATCAGGAGGAAGGCTTTTTAGGGTGCTACGTCAAGAGCAAAGAGTGCAGAGAGGGAATGAAAATAACTTGGTTGTCAAGAAGCAAGTCAGAACACAGAGCAAGGTGGTAAAATTGTGTTCTGTGCCACTTCAGACTGCAGATGGAGGCTGCTTTGTTTTGTTATTTTATGCATAGTCCTGCACACAAAAAGCTCTCTGCCTGCAGTAATCTAGCATGTAAAAGAGAGATCTCCCTTCTCCCAGACGCACTACTTTATCTCACATGCCCAACAGCAATAAGCAATAATTATGATACAGCAAAGAAAGCCAACACTTGCTGGTACTGCATAGATAAAATCCAGGCCTTTTCTGAGCTGTTTATTGGACTTACTTATGATCCTGCCCACACCTGCAGTCTGAAATGGCACAGCCCAAAACTTTATCGCCTCATTCTGCATATTATGTAGAACACCTCAGATACAAGGTGAGCCAAGCAGAAACATCAAAGATTTCAGTACATCTGGCACAGTTTTTAACTAGGAAGCTGTGCTCTTCATGTTATGGAAACACACAGGTGGAAAACTTGCATTGTTAATTAAGACCATGGCCGAGAGAAACAGAGGCTTTATTTATTAATTTAAAAAGACAGGCCCCAAACAGCCAGAGATCAATATAAGAGCAAAAGGTTACATTATCCATACCTCTGTGCACTCATCTCTCTCATCGATCAGCCTCTTGAGATGGAAAACCATATTTCTGGAAAGAGACTCAAGTTCTTCTGGAGCCATATCTGGGAGCTCTAGCCACTGCAAGTCAAATACATTCTCCTGGTTATGGGTTACCTGAAATGAAGAAAGAAAAAAACAGGAGATTTGTCTCTTTTTTGGAAGCTGTGCATGAGTTTTGCCTGAAGAGCAGCCTCACTCAAACAACCGTCACCTCTGACCTTTGGCCCATGCTGGCTGGAGAAGGCTGCTGCACAGTAAGATCTGCAATTCTATTAGGCTGATTCTGCAAACATTGAGTCCCATTGAGTCCAACAGGACTATTTCCTGTAAATAATGCCTAGGATTGCAAGTTAATATTCACATTCCAACAGACTCCCATAGTAATTGCTGCATTAGCTAATATCGTATTTGCCTATATCATATGAGACCTTTTATATCATGGGTGGGCAAACTAAGGCCCAGGGGCCGGATCTGGCCCAATCACCTTCTGAATCCAGCCCACAGATGGTCCAGGAATCAGCGTGTTTTTGCATGAGTAGAATGTGTGCTTTTATTTAAAATGCATGTCTGGGTTATCTGTGGGGCCTGCCTGGTGTCTTTACATGAGTAGAATGTGTACTTTTATTTAAAATGCATCTCTGGGTTATTTGTGGGGCATAGGAATTTTTTCCCCAATATATAGCCTGGCCCCCTACAAGGTCTGAGGGACAGTGGACCAGCCCCCTGCTGAAAAAGTTTGCTGACCCCTGTTTTATATTGCTTTGGCAAATCACTCTTCTTGAAATTAAAACTGTTGGCTTCCGCACAATGTAAACTCCAATGAATGCGGAAAATGCTTCAAATCATAGCTATCTAGAGGCAGTACAATAGCCTCACAAAAGATTGCATCCCACCATTTTGGAAAAGCAGTTTGGTGACAATCAGAAACTTAACCATCCTCCTCCACCTATTCACCAGGGATTAAAGTGTATAATTCCAGTTTAGAGAACCATTAATACAGTATCATTAAAAGCTTCTTGAGACACTGGCCTGGTTCGCACATCATGACAAGTCAAACTATGGGTTATCAGGACTGTGTTTATGTGCTGGCTTCCCAGACAGGAGCTGCCACCCACTTTGCTCCTTCCCTGTCCTTTTAGTACAGCATAGCATAGCAGCTAAGCCAAAGTTTGATTCACTATGTCTTTCAAATTCAGAATCATGCTTAAGAGTTCTCTGTGATCTAAATCATAGGATAAAGTTTGGCTACACATCATGGTTAAAGAGGCGAGGTCTTAACCGTGATCCTGGGTTTGGACAACATGAGAAGCAAAGTCTCTGCTTTCCCTTTTAAGCCCAAGCTTACTGACATCTCAAAAGAAGGAGAGGAAGACTCACAAAGGATGGCAAAAGCCTTTGGAAGTATCTCCATTTCCCTTTTAAATCTCCTATCTCCTGCCTTAAACTGATTATTAAATCAGCTGGGCTGGCTGGGGCTGATAGGAACTGTAGACAGACAACGTTTGGAAGGTACCAGTTTGCAGAACGATGATCTACACATATTTTCTTCCTCTAACATTAACACATAATAGTGATATTATAGACCAAATGCTGCATTTAAGAGTTGCTCCAGTTGCTCCAGTTGTTGTTTTTATGCCCATTTGGGTATCTTTCTTTTGCATTTCCCATTTATGGCCCAAAAACAGACAGGAAAAGCAAAACATTTATGAGCCAGAAAGCCATGATATGAATGCCACCTGTACTCACAAACTCAATGAGAAGTTAGAGGAAAGTCCACTGGAACACAAGAGAAGAGGAACAAAGGAGTTGAGAATCTTACCTCTTGAATATGAGAAACTATTGCAGCCTGAGTTTCAATATCTAGTTGCTTTATCCTCTCAATGAATTCTTCTTTTCTTTCACACTATGAAGAGGAACAAAAAAAGGCACATCACATAATTGTTTATTGAGCACTGAAAATGCACTGCACCTTCTTTTTTATATATATCTTGAATATTAGAGATGAAATGATAAAACAAATGTGGCTGGGATATTTAATAGCTTGCATTGGTAATTAGCTTATTAGGTTTACTAATTATAAATATAGTGCTAAATTAGGAGTAAACTTACCTGCACAGCACAACCCAAAACTAGCAGAAGCAGTTTTTTAATTTCATCCATACTTTTCCCTAGGAGATGAAAAATGACCATTAAATATTAGAAAATCATTATGAAGATTATTAAAATGAAAAAGGTCAATGATTTCTAACAACATATCCTCAGCAACATAGCATTAAAAAGGCGGCATATCTCTACATTTCAATTGTGGTCACAGAACAAATTTTCTTTGCTTTTTAAAAGAAATGTTTCAGCTTTGAGATGATGTGTTTACAGTTCATAGCTCTTGTAGCTGTTAAGAAAAAAAACACCCCAAACCTCATCACTGTGAATTCTTTTTAAAACTCAAAAGAACAAGCCGGCACAATTAGCAGTGGCGCTGTGGGTAAAAGCCTCAGCGCCTAGGGCTTGCCGATCGAAAGGTCGGCGGTTCGAATCCCTGCGGCGGGGTGCGCTCCCGTCGTTCGGTCCCAGCGCCTGCCAACCTAGCAGTTCGAAAGCACCCCTGGGTGCAAGTAGATAAATAGGGACCGCTTACTAGCGGGAAGGTAAATGGCGTTTCCGTGTGCGGCTCTGGCTCTGGCCAGAGCAGCGATGTCACGCTGGCCACGTGACCCGGAAGTGTCTCCGGACAGCGCTGGCCCCTGGCCTCTTAAGTGAGATGGGCGCACAACCCCAGAGTCTGTCAAGACTGGCCTGTACGGGCAGGGGTACCTTTACCTTTACCTTTACCTATAAATATAAAACCAATGAAAGGCAACGGATGGTTTTTCTGCGCTTGATGCAAATCAGTGCAAATTTATTTATTTTTGCAGCAACGCATAGCTGATGTGAAACAAGTTGCTTTTCCCCAAGGAACTGGCATGTGTGCTCCTACCTATTCGCTAAAAAAAAAAACAGCAGTTTTCTGTTTCAGCTGAGAATAAAGCGCCTTGACTCTTCACACAGCTTCTTTTAGATGTGATTAAAATGACTGCTGTTTCCCTGCAGTTTGTCTGCATGACGATAAAGGCGTCTTGAAATATCACTGCCTTGATCTATACCAAATAATCAGACTCATTTCAAGAGATTTGAACACATAAAAGCTGCCTTAGAGGAGATGTGTCACCTGCCCATCTATTATACTGCCATATAGTCCGACCGGGATCAGCTCTCAAAGATCTGCGGCATAAGCAATTCCCTACCCTTGCTCCGGAAGGGTCTTTTAACTAGTAATGCCAGGGTTGAACCTGTAATGTCCTGAATGCAAAGTAGTACTTTCTATTCTGAATCCTCAGAACAAAATCAGTCTGTGGAGAATGGTTCAAGATCACCAATAAGTTTTTTTGACCTTGTTGTTTAGTCGTTTAGTCGTGTCCGACTCTTCGTGACACCATGGACCAGAGCACGCCAGGCCATCCTGTCTTTCACTGCCTCCCGCAGTTTGGTCAGACTCATGTTTGTAGCTTCCAGAACGCTGTCCAACCGCCTTGTCCTCTGTCGTCCCCTTCTTCTTGTGCCCTCCATCTTTCCCAACATCAGGGTCTTTTCCAGGGAGTCTTCGCTTCTCATGAGGTGGCCAAAATATTGGAGCCTCAGCTTCACGATCTGTCCTTCCAGTGAGCACTCAGGGCTGATTTCCTTAAGAATGGATAGGTTTGATCTTATTGCAGTCCATGGGACTCTCAAGAGTCTCTTCCAGCACCATAATTCAAAAGCATCAATTCTTCGGCGATCAGCCTTCTTTATGGTCCAGCTCTCACTTCCATACATCACTACTGGGAAAACCATGGCTTTAACTATATGGACCTTTGTTGGCAAGGTGATGTCTCTGCTTTTTAAGATGCTGTCTAGGTTTATCATTGCCTTTCTCCTAAGAAGCAGGTGTCTTTTAATTTTATTACTTTTAATTTTGACCTAGTGGGTATCTAAACTCAAGTGTCTGGGTCAGAAAGACGGGCGCTTGGAAGAGAGCTGTTCCTTCAGCAGTGAAGCAGCTTAAACTGAGAACTCAGAAAGAAAATGGAGGCCAGAGCCAGTTCAGCCATTAGGCAGACTGAGGTGGCTGCCTCAGGCGGCAGAAGCCCCTAAGGCAGCAGCCCTGTGGGCACTCCACCTGCCTCTGCCACCACTGAAGAAGCTGGCTGGAGATGATGGGAGATGATACACTACAACAACAGCTGACCACCCAAGGTTGAAGAGCACTGTAAGTTTAGTGACAACTCTGAAGCTTGGCATGCTGTCTTCTGTGCTCCTGTGGCCCTGGGTGACATTGAGGCGGGCAGAATCAAAGTTGGCCAGGAACCCAGAAAGGTGGTCCTAGGACCTTCACTCCCAGGACCTCCTGCAAGTGTGAAAATCTGCTCAGGGGGCTCCTCCTCTAAGGAGACCTCAGGTTTGAAGTCTGGGCAGGGCTGAACTCTGACACCAGGTCTTCAGTTCCAGCCCAACAAGCCAACTACTTCTTAGGCTATCGAAAGCTACATACCTGGCCTATCAGTGCTACAACGGTGGTAGCCAAGGAGACTGGTGAGAGGCAGGCAAAAAGAAGAAACAGAAAGGGCTTCCCAGGCAAGCAGCTGTATCAGTTTCTTCCTCTGGATGTGTGCTTATCACTTACACTGCCACTCTGGACTTGAGTTCTGCCACCGGCAATGTCATTACATGAATGCCATTCACGTAAGTGAAATTCATTCAACATTTAAAGTCCCCCCCCCCGAAATCTAAAGAAAGGCACCAAAATGTAAAGGGCTCCATAGACTTGTATATGCAAATGATTTCCACTCCTACCAAATAATTTGGGCCTCCCAGTGAGTTTAAGTGCACAAAAGCTGTTGTGTAGCTGCAGGTGAGATAGCTGATCTGCTTAAGTGCTTTCCTGGATCGGGGCCAATGTGTGGAGCGACCATCACAATATCGAGTCTTTATTTTACAGAAAATGCTCTCCTGACCGTATTCTTGTACTACACTTCAATTATTCTTTTAAGACATGGATACAAAGACCCATGGGGCCCAGACCTGGGGGAAAAACAGTTTGCTGCAATAATAACATTTCTACATTTGCTAAGGCTTTTTGTCTGTAGATGGTTATTGATTTATAAGCTTGCATGGATTGCACCCAGGTGGCAATGAAGACCTGGATACAGTGAGGCTTACATGGGTCTCCCATGTACTAGCTTGGGAACCAGTTGTCTACATTGACTAGCAGTGTCTTTCCAGGGTTTTCAGATTGGGGACAATTCCAGCCTAATCTGAGATAACATGGATTGAACCTGAAACAATGTGCCTCCAAAGAAAATACTCTACCACTGAGCTACAGCCCTTTCCATGAGTGAGCCTTTGTCCAAAATAGTTGTCCCCTTGACTGTGCTAGTATATGATCCTATCTACAGGAAACTGGAATGGAGTCAATCAATTATGCTAACGTAGATTTAACAAAAAGACACAGTAACCGAACTACTAATCAACTTTGAGTGGAAATTCAGTATGGAAGGCGTGGACGACAACGACAAACTTTCACCATTAAAAAAGAAAATACTGGCAAGAGAAAAGGACTGTTTGTATTTCTTGCTTACCCTGGAGTATATTTTAAGAATTCATCCAATGTACATAAAATAGTTAAGTCCTTTGAACCGATTTCCAAGCCAAACGTTTTTTACAACATGGTTTAACACAATGTTGGCATGCTAAACGGTCTTCCATATTACATTTCTATGGTTTGTTGCAATGTATAGCAGAATTGTATCTATCCAACTGTTGTTGTTTTTTAAATTCTTTTTTATTGAGTTTCCTTTACAACCAACAAAAAACATTAAACAAATAAAAATGTCAAGAACTAAACACAAAATACAAAAAAGTTAAGAAAAAGGCACAAAAACAGAGAAAAAACAAAACATGTGTATCTATCCAACTGTAATTCACTGGTTACAGTTCATTCTCCTACCCCAATTTCCCTCCAATACAAAGCTATTTAATACTGTTTCCCGCAATGCCTTCCTCAAAAGGTGGACTTTTCCATGCATGCAGACTGACCTTCACTAGCAGCTACTTTTAACACACAAAGATAAACTGTAGTTTAAGTAAAACGGGTGTGGGGAGAGCTACATACTAAAAGCACTTCAAAATTTAGTGTATATTTTAAACACACGCAGCACACAGTGATTTCAAGCACAGCACTTAACACCAAAGAACCAAGAAAGCTTTGACTGATGTTGTATGATTATAAGGCTAAGTTAAGCAGAACTCCTCTGCTCTTCGCAGCTTCTCTTTGAATGACTGATGCTCAAGTGACAGATGGTACAAAAGAATTCTTATTAGACATTAATGGGAAACAATTGCAGGCAAGTAAAAAATGCAGCAGACATGCAGTGAAGTTGATGGCAGCTCTTTAAAAGATATCACCTGCTCCTGCCAAATGCTGATGAAGCTGATTGCATATCAAATGCTGCCTTGTATTACTTTGTTCCTATGCATTTTGCTATGCTGAGCACCATCGTATTTCATTATTTTAAGACCTGCTTAGTGCTTTCTTGTGCTGCATACCTGATAGGACCATGGCGTTTGAATAACGTACACTTATCCTTCCAAATACATTGCAGAACCGAACCAGGAAACATGGGCCACACAGTGGGTTAAACAAATATGCATAAACTGTTTGGTTCTGTCTAGACTGAGATTTCAAAGGGTTTTAGGATTCAAGCCACTGGTTCTGCATTAGACGGTGTAATCAAACTCCTATAATAAAATACGCACTAGCATACCCATGTTAACTACTCTGCTTGATTAAGGTCTTATAAGCCTTTGTGCATGCTTAAAAAAGGAGAAAGCTGGGGTGCTTGATTCATTACATTGAGTAGTAAATATGCAGATTAAACGGATTATAAATGCATTCTTTCCATCACAATAAATTAAATTCAGGTTTACCATGTTATAAATTCTCTTCAGTTGTTTGCCATATGTATTTTGAATATTTGACTATATACTCCTTGTGTACCTGTGCTTGTAACTGCATAAAGTGCTTGTATTTTGCCAGGAGGGAAAGTCATGGTGTTTGTTTATTTATTTATTTATTTAGGGCATTTGTGGATTGCCATTTCTCCAAAGGCGCTCAGGGCACTATATACAACCAAACATAAGAGCAAAATACAGCAAACATCAATCAAAACATATACAGAGCTAACTTTTTAACAACAAATCATTAAAGCACAGACCCGCATACCAGTGCAAAGGATTGTAATCTCCAGTATCAAACATACCATGCCTCTGAAATGTCAGTTGCAGGAGAAAACAATGGGCTGAAGCTCTTTGGGTGGTTACACTAGTGACGCCCTTCCCATTAGTGGCACCCTAATTATAGGATGGGACGCAGGTGGCGCTGTGGGTTAAAGCCTCAGCGCCTAGGACTTGCCGATCGAAAGGTCGGCGGTTCGAATCCCTGCGGCGGGGTGCGCTCCCGCTGCTCAGTCCCAGCGCCTGCCAACCTAGCAGTTCGAAAGCACCTCCGGGTGCAAGTAGATAAATAGGGACCGCTTACCAGCGGGAAGGTAAACGGCGTTTCCATGTGCGACTCTGGCTCGCCAGAGCAGCGATGTCACGCTGGCCACGTGACCCGGAAGTGTCTCCGGACAGCGCTGGCCCCTGGCCTCTTAAGTGAGATGGGCGCACAACCCCAGAGTCTGTCAAGACTGGCCCGTATGGGCAGGGGTACCTTTACCTTTACCTTTAATTATAGGATGCTCTCCCCACCAAAATATGACTGCCACAGCCATTCTTTGCATTTTGGCACTAGGTTAAAAACCCATCTGCCTGGGCTTTTTAGCTATGCAATTCTTCTAAATGTTTTACATCCAAGATTGTTTTCCATATGTTCTTGTTGTTAACATTTTTGTTAATGGCTTTGAGATGTTTTACAGGAAGAAATTCACAAATGCAAATATATAAATACTGTAAATGCAAACAAGTCCACTGCTTTGGAAACATAGTACAGTGGTACCTTGGTTTACAAATTTAATCTATTCCGGAAATCCATTCTTAAACCAAGGCATGCTTTCCCATAGCAGCGGGGGACTCAATTTACACTCAACAGAAAGCAGAACATGTTCTGCTTCCAAGGCAAAGTTCACAAACCAAGACTTCCGGGTTTGCAGCATTCTTAATCCAAGTTGTTCATAAACTAAGCTGTTCTTAAACCAAGCTACCACTGTACCGTAGAGTTGGAAAGGACAGACGAGGGTCCTCTGGTCCAAACACCTGCAATGCAGGAATCTTTTGCCCAACATGGGGCTTGGACCCACGACCCCGAGATTAAGAGTCTCATGGTCTTAGCTGAGCTATATAGATTTCTGAATGCCTGGGCCACTTCCACTCCCAACGTGATTGGTTGTCTGAACTTCCAAGCTGCAAATCACGACTCAGAGTTTAAGGGCCAATGGCAGAAACCCAAATCCTGAAATGTTCTGTGATTGGATATCACGTATCGAATCAGGACACAGGCGCTCAGAATCCTTAGTCCCAACTCAAGCTCAGGCAAACACAGACCACTGAATACATAACAATGCTACTGTAACCTGCCCTGGAATCATCTGGTGCAGGGAGGGTTTTAAAATGTTCTAAATAAATAAATATGGTGCTCATGTTTTGTTTCTTGACTTCTCACTGGCCACTGGCCAGGGAGGCTAGACTAGATAGGTCTGCTCTTGTGTTCTTATTAAATTGATTTAAAACATTCTGCATGTATCATGCCATGGCTATGACCTTGCCCATGTAATTAAAAAAATTAAAATCCAGATTTGGGGGGGGATGCAAGCACCTAAAATTTTTAATAACAAAATAATATCAATGTAATTTCAAGCAGCCAAAGGAAGACTTTGCCCCCACTCCCAAATTTACTACCTAATGAAAATGTAAATTGACTCATTTTCCTTCTTAACCTATTTATCTCTGGTGGCACTTAATGTCCAGTGCAAATTGATGTATCCTGCAATGGCTTTTCAGTACTTAAAACTCCTTCCTGACTTTATTCATGCCTACTAATTTCATTTCAAGACAGTTGTGGAGGTGGGGGGGAAAGACCTTTTCTCCAAGTCATACAATCAGAAAAAAGTAAAGAATAAAAAACAGCATTATTGTTCTGAAGCTATACAGAAAGGGCCACTTTTTCAAGGAAGGAAAAATACAATGGAAATGTACAGGAAGGACCTTCTGGAATGCCCTCCCTTGAATAAATAAACAAACTTCTCTCGACCCTGACTTTTAACTTCTTTTTTGTTTTGTTTCACACAGTGCTGGGTTACATTTGTGATGGACAGTTCAGCTTTGTTTTTATCTTGTTTTCAGGAATTGTTATTGACCGCTGTATTTTTGTTGTTTTCCTGTAAACTTCTAAGGAGATCTTTATTATATTAAAATATTAATAAATAATAAGGAACTCCGATGGAATGGAATAATGGATCCAGAGGAGTTGCTGGAGGCCACATATACATTATTCCTTCAAGGTGCCCATCTGTGGTCTAGTCCCATATACATTATTTCTTTAAGTCACCCTTGGATTAACGCTCACGGGGGTGAAGTTAACAGGTTCACCATCCCCTATTTGCATGAAGAGAAACAAGCAAAGAGGAACGCTAATTAGATTCAGTGACAGAGCTGGCTAGTGCTAACACCCTCCTGGTCTGTACCATATGCCAAGCATAAAATAGCAGATTGACACATCTAAGAATGGCCCAGCCACAGCAGCCCTTCGCATTGTCCTTTTAATGTCTAGATTTGCATTACCAAGATGCTTGCTCCGCAGCCCAGCTGAGACTGGTGAAACCATACCGATAATTAAATGGTAGTTGTGTGTGTGTTAAGTGCTGTCAGAAGGCATCAGCCAAGAGCCTTGGGAGACTTAAGTTCTCAGCCTAAATATTTAAACAGAAATTAAAGGGAGAGCTTGCATGGAAAGCTGTAGATCAGGAATCAGTTAACAATATCTGACAGGGCTGAATCGAGGAATCTGATGGCCAGCTGCTCTCCATTTGGTGTAAATGGCAATTCTTCAGCACCCACGTTTTACAGTTTTGGAAAAGGCAGACTACTTTTAAATTAGGTTTTGTATTATTAATATTGCAATTACATTTATATCCTGCCTTTCCTCCAAGCAGCTCAAAGCAGCACATGTGGTTCTCCCATCCTCATATCATCCTCACAACAAACCAGTAAGGTAAGTTAGTGACTGGTCCAAGATTCCCCCGTGAGTGCCACTGCGAAGTAAGGGATTCAAACCTGGGTTAACTTTAAGATCTTCCCTTTTCTTCATAGCACGTCAAGCAATGCATCTATATCTATATCTATATCTAGCTCCTTCTCTGACAATATCTTTGTAGGGTTCATCTTGCCTACAGAAACTATATCCCACAATAAACCAAGACTTTAAAGCATCACAGAACTTTTGGCATTTTAGGTCTGCACAAACAGCCAAGGCTCTTCAAAAAAATCAAACACAATGGCATTTCCCCTATTTTCTAAAAAATTCCACGGCAGCCCCTGTCACACTAGGTCACTGAGCCATTAAACCAAGGGATTTGCAGGAAGGCCATCTGCTCCCCACAGTGGGCCAAGTCCAGAGGGAATAAAACCTGTACTCTGGAAGCTGTGTTACATACAGTACAGGACCTGGACCCCTCACACTCACACAGGAAAGCGGTGGTGAAAAACAGATGGCAGGATTGTTGTGGGAGGCGGAGAAAAAGAGATTAGCACACCAACAACAAAAGGATAGAAAGGTGAAGAAACAAAATGAGGGAGGGGAAAAGCCATAGGCTGGAAAAATGGGAGAAGACAGCAAAAGAACTTTGGTTTAAAACAAAGACATTTGATTTATCTAGTTTGCCCCCTTAATAGATTTTTTTTTTCTAAAAGAAATTTGAGATTGCACAATAGGTGGCCCACAAATTTGCAGACACATTTTTTTGTAATGCCTTCTGTGTATAGTCACCCTTATACATTTTCCAACTCAGTTTCTGGGCTACCGTTGTACCAGTGCTGTCCACAGTGCCAGCCCATGCCATTTGGCTGTCAGGATTGGAGCTCAAATGCACCCCACACACAGAAGCAGGTTACCATATATGTTTATGTCTATACACATGTGTTCACAGAACTATCACATAGGGAAACTTATAATGGAAGCAACCACACACCACAGAGGCTATTGCAATGGACGTGATGACTCTGGAAATAACTGGATGATCTTGTTAAGGATAGGGCTAGATAGGAAGGGCATGTTAATTCATGTACTGGGTCATTAGATCGGTACCAGTTTCTTGTCATATGGCGGGAGGGTAACCACAAGGGGCCTTTGGTCAATCTCAGGTGCCTGAGATGTTCTTTGTGTGGAAAATCAGAAAAGTTTCCCTGGAAATGTAAAGATGGGCAATCTAATTACCATGGGAAGGTGCTTGCCGACAGATGCCACCATGACTGTACAGAGTTAATTAATGCTATATAAAGGCATCTACTAGCATTAGATATGGGAGGAGTTCCAAGGAGCAATCAGACTTGAGCATACACAATCCATTATGAATACCGGTGAGAACAAGGAATCCTACAGCTTCTGCTATGAGGAGGAAATTTGGCACAAACCAGTGGGGGTTTCCCTTGATAAACTCCGCCAATTCCTTGCGCTGGTGCGGCACTCATTTCTCAGAGCAAAGCCAAAATAACCACTTGGTACATGTGCAGATGATGGGACGTGGGTGGCGCTGTGGTTTAAACCACAGAGCCTAGGACTTGCCGATCAGAAAGTGGGCGGTTCGAATCCCCGCGACGCGGTAAGCTCCCGTTGCTCGGTCCCTGCTCCTGCCAACCTAGCAGTTCAAAAGCACCTCAAAGTGCAAGTAGATAAATAGGTACCGCTCTGTCGGGAAGGTAAATGGCGTTTCCATGCACTGCTCTGGTTCGCCAGAAGCGGCTTAGTCATGCTGGCCACATGACCCGGAAGCTGTACACTGGCTCCCTCGGCCAATAAAGCAAGATGAGCGCCGCAACCCCAGAGTCGGTCACGACTGGGCCTAATGGCCAGGGATCCCTTTACCTTTACCTTTTACACGTGCAGAGTTCCAGTTGAACTGAACTTCTCTCAGGGACAACAAAGGCAAACATCTTAGTAAATCTTGCTGGGTCATTCAGATACCAATTCCTGCCTTCATCTATTCTCTCTCCCATCCCCCATGGGGCAGGTTGCTTTGGCCTGCTATATAGCAAGGCCAGCCCGGCTGCCTTGCCTCTTGCTTGCACCATTTTGCTACAGCAGCTCCAACTGGTCTCTAGACCTCACAAGCCAACAGAAACCTATGAGCAGCTAAAATGCTCACAGAGATACCGTAACGCTTAAAGTCGCTGAGCCAATGGCTATTCAGTTCTCACCAGAAACTGAGCGTGGTCCCAATTTTTTTTTGTTGCCACATGGTGTCTAAAAGGATGCAGGAAAAAAATCCATCGTCTAAATTTCCAACACTAGCATCTGCTGACTTGCGCCACCCAACTTTTCACTTCAGAGTTATGCAGACACATTTTATCCTGTACTACATTTTTCCTCCTTGGAGAATTGTGGAACAAAATGAGGAAGGAAACTGGGTGTGAAAAGTAAATATGGAAGTGGGAGCTTAAACCTTTAATGATTAAAAGGACCAAAAATACAGACATTCATTGGGGGAGGTTCCTGGCTTTCCTCTCTACAAGGACTTTATTTTGGCACATTTGTTCAAGGGGAGAGAATTTGCTTCTGTTTCATTTGGGGGGGGGGCGTGATTTGAAAAATCTCTCAAGACCACCAGACTAATATGTGCACATTGTGTTCTCATTGAATCCCTAAATATGTCCTCTGATTGAACTCCTAAAGCAGGCCCAGGAAGCCACAAGACCCAGGAAGCAGAATGACTTGGGGCTCCTCACTCCCTCTGGCAAATGCTGCCAGTTTCAGAATGCTTCCCTGTTACGGGAAAACCAACACAACTGCCTACACTTCTGCAAAGAAAAGGCAAAAAAAATACCTGTAGTTGGCACAAAATTAAAGACGCACATTACAAACAAATGCCGATTCTTTGGAGATGTGAATGCTGGGAGAGATCAGTTTCATTGAGATGGCCAAAGCCCAACAATGATCTTGGGTCTCAGGCATTAGTTCAATGAACACCTTACAATGGGGCTGCTACCATAATGGATGGGCAGAGACAGCTCAGGATTACAGTCTCTCTCTGAGTAAGAGATCGGTGCACGAGTACAAATTTATTGCTAACCTTTTCCCTCTTCCTGACTTCTGTCCTCTCTTTTTCTTCCCTATATACATTTTTTGGTTCCTTTGTTTTCCTCTCTTTCATGGGCTTAATAGACGGCAGTGAATGTGGATGCCAGAGAGGTGCTGGTCACTGATGGAGCAGCAACAGCTTAGCCAGGAGAACAAAAGGTGCCTCTGTATTGGATTACATCATATTATACTCCTGGAACTCAAGCTACTCTGGAAGTCACACATTCCAGATTGAATGTAGCTGCTCAGTGGTGAGATAAAGGCACTCTGTGCATGCTTAAGCACTCTTTTCCGTATTATCTATATCCTAGGAACGTTCTACATGCTAGGCATGCCCTCTACCGCTGAGCTATGGCCTTTCCAGTTTCTGAATTGGTCAATTTCTGCACAGATGCAATATTAATGCAATACTATGCTATGAACTTACAGTTTTGAGGTGGGTGGGGGGAGGTGGATCTGGGCTGAAAGACTTAATGATATATGTCTAATTGCAAGCCAAAAACACCTGAATCACATCTTGTTCTCCCCTCTTCCAGAAGTTCCTCTGAATGCGGGGTAAAAACAGTTTGTTCTTAATATGAAACGTTTAAGTTCAGTGAAATAATTGAATGAAAGGTGCAAGAATGTTTGATTGGGGCAACCCTAAAAAGTTCAAAGGGAGGGAGAAAATAAAGAATTGCTTTGACATTTAAGAGCTAAAAACAGAAGTCTGCAGCGAGCTTCTCAGGCACAGAACCCTCAAAGCAATTGTTGGGACTCCACATAGTTCAGTTTCAGAAATACAGATTCGCAGTGTGACTGTCTGGGAAGAGTAGGAAGTGTAGCTGACAAGACACAGGAAGAAGAAGAAAGAGAGGGAGAAGGAGAAGGAGAAGGAGAAGGAGAAGAAGAGGAATCAGCCGATAGTGTTAGAGAGGAGGAGAAGGAGCTCTGGAGGGGGAAAGGGTACTTCAAGCCACATCATTTAAACACACACACATACACACCAATTCATCACTAAGACCTGACAGCTCCTTTAAGTTACCAGATGACTGTGAGAATCCCGAAGGATTTGGAGCGTAAGGTTTTATTTATTTATTTTGCAAGGCAGCTTTACAAACCCCATATTGGATATGCTTTCAGAAGAGACACCGGAGGATCAAACTATTGCAGCAAGCAGCTTACTGATCAGAGACGCTATTGCAATGCCATGTCCATATCAATGCAAGATATGGGTGTGCTCCATCCAGAAGGGCAATGTATAAACATTTATAGAAATAAATATGTCTTTTAAAAATCCCAAATCTGATGCCCTTGTGTGGCCGTGCTCAATTCTGTTCATTGATACACCATGCTGAACAAAGGTTGGAGCCTTCGTCCTAGTCAGCATTAAATCAAAATTTCAACCTGTTTTTCATCTCCGCCAAGCTAAGCAGTTGGCCCCTTATCTCTCTCGCCCTGACCTAGCCACTGTGATCCATGCGATGGTCACCTCCAGACTGGATTATTGTAACTCGCTCTACGTGGGGCTGCCCTTGAGACTGACCCAGAAACTCCAGCGGGTGCAGAATGCCGCGGCGAGACTCCTCATGGGGTCTTCGCTGCGAGATCACATTCACCCAGTACTATACCAGCTGCACTGGCTCCCGGTGGAGTACAGGATCAGGTTCAAGGTGCTGGTTTTAACCTTTAAAGCCCTATACGGCCTAGGACCCTCGTACCTACGGGACCGCCTCTCCTGGTATGCCCCACAGAGAAACCTACGGTCTGCAAATAATAACATCCTCAAGGTCCCAGGCCTCAGAGAGGTTAGGCTGGCCTCAACTAGAGCCAGGGCCTTCTCGGCTGCGGCTCCAATCTGGTGGAACGCTCTGTCACAAGAGACTAGGGCCCTGCGGGACCTGACATCTTTCCGCAGGGCCTGCAAGACAGAGTTGTTCCACCAGGCCTTTGGTCAGGGCGCAGCCTGACTCCCTCCTCTGGCAACCTGCACAGAATATTGCTTAATCGGTTGCCATTAATTTGATTTTAATTAATTTTTATAATGATTATTTTGAATGTGTGATTATTTGATTGTTTGATTATTTGATTATTGTTAGCCGCCCTGAGCCCAGCTTTGGCTGGGGAGGGCGGGATATAAATAAAATTTTTATTATTATTATTATTATTATTATTATTATTATTATTATTATTATTTCTGCAAGGGGCTTGTGCAATAATGAACCAAGTTGAGCACATCCACACAAAGGCCCCGTCAATTTTATTTATGAGTCCTGTGGGTCACATATATGGGCGTGCTAGTTCTGAACTGACCCACCTTCTGTTGTTGGAAGCTTACACCACAGAGGGAACCACCCACTATTGGCACCTGCTGTGTAGCCTTGAACAACTGGCTTCCTGTTTTCGAAGCAGAGGAACCGGTACCTGGATTCCATTATGCTCTGGATCAAGTTCTGTTTAGCAGTACAGAAAACATAAAGGTGGTTCAAAATGCGGCTACAGGACCTTGCCCCTAGTTGGCAATATAGCCAAGAATATTTTTTTTACAGTTTGGCAACAAGCTGCAGGGGGAAAAGGTGCTGCAGCTGAAATCACAACTCTTGCTCTCACCTTTCGGGTGACTGCAATTCCACAGTGCTGACTCAGTGTAAAATGAATTTGCCCCACGTGACTCAGGAGCAAAGGGCTCCAGTGCTGGTTTCCAATGGATGCAGAACACATATACTGTAAATGGCTACCCCTTGCTTATACCCACCTCTCTTTTAGTCTCCTTATTTTCTTCTGTACCAAACTAATTTCAGCTGAGAAAGCTGCAAATACTGTTCCATACAGTCAATATTTTTGAAATTTAAGGGGACAGAGCGTCGCAAGGCTACTCACCAGACAGAGGATCTTTGCCAACTATCAAGACGTTTGGCAAATTCATAATGATCAGTTGCTGGAGGACCTCCTAAAATATATAAAAAAAGAGAAGATAGAATAATGAAAATTAATGCCAGTTGTTTTTAGAGACAGTTGTTTTTAAAGCAGTTTTGAGAATGTAGTACTTTACTAGTTTTTTAATATGACTTGCCTAGACAAACAGACTACTGCCTTGAAGAAGTAAATTTGTTCATGGAGGCAGCATCAAAACTCATTAAGTGAGACTTGGGTTTTTAGAGCACAGCTGCACATTTGCTAATTTGGTGAACGAGATCCTCCATAACATGTATGTGTATATGTTTGATTGCTTAGTTTTTTTGTGGGCGGGGGGACAAGAGAAAGCAGCAGGGGTGATTCTGAGAGTGCTTTACAGTGGTACCTCTGGTTACGTACTTAATTCGTTCCGGAGCTCCGTTCTTAACCTGAAACTGTTCTTAACCTGAAGCACCACTTTAGCTAATGGGGTTTCCCGCTGTTGCCACATGATTTCTGTTCTCATCCTGAAGCAAAGTTCTTAACCCGGGGTAATATTTCTGGGTTAGCGGAGTCTGTAACCTGAAGCGTATGTAACCTGAAGCATATGTAACCCGAGGTACCACTGTACTGTGCTAAGGCTGGAGCAGAGGTAGGAAGGTTGCAACAGATTTTCTTCCATTTCCTTGTAAGATCATTTCAACCACTACTTTTGCTTTCAAAGCTCTTTATTTTTCCAGCCTCTTGTTTTCTCGCTCTCTCTCTTAACCTATTTTGTCTTCAGTGTGCCTCCTCTTGGGCTACTTGCTCTCATTTTATGCCCCCTCCTTGTTTTTCACTTGCACCCCCTTAACATTCCAGCATCCAGACATGTACATCTCTCCTTCCTTGCAAATGTTTAAACGAGCGGTGGGGAACCTCAGACATAAGGGCCAAATGTGCCCCCCTGGGACCCTCTATATGGCCCTCACAGCTCTCCCCATGCCAGCCCCCCTCTTTGCAGAGCACCCCCTCACTGCTTTGCACCCTAAGTCTTTTTTCCTGCCTGACATGTTTCCTTGAACTCTTGACTGCCTGGGTAGAATACAGAGAGGGGTGAGAGACAGTGTGCATAGAAACCAGTCTACTGTACATTTTTTGCCCTGCCTACAGTAGAAACCAGTCTACTGTACATTTTTTGCCCTGCCTACAGTAGAAACCAGTCTACTGTACATTTTTTGCCCTGCCTACTTTTGCTTCTGGCCACTCCCATCCCTGGCATGTGCTTCTCAGAATGCTGCCCAGAAGGGAATGTGTCCCCTTGGCTTAAAAAGGAGTCCATTGCCCCTTGTATGAAGCTTTTCACTTGCAAATGATCTCTAATCTCTGCCTCTCCCCCAAATTCCCTCATTTTTTTAGACTAACAACATTTGCTCTTTTTAATATATATATAGTGGACAATGCCAAGCGGTTTTATCATCATTACTGAATGCAAAGGTGTTATAATGCCTTCAAATGAATGTGAAGTGAAACAAGTGGGCATAGAACCATAAATTCCACTTCCCATCTAGGGGCAGCTTTGCATACTCTAAAATGCTCCCCACCGAGAGGCCCTGTGGCTGCAGACTCATGCAGGAAGTAATGTATGAGCTGGTGGAACCATGCTGGCAGGTGCTGCTTCCTGGAAGCAATTCTGGTAAGCATAGTGGCATATTTTTCAGCGGCTCTGCGGATAAGAATCTGTAGACTCTAGACCTTTTGAATGAAGCTGCACGCCCAACAGAAAGCACTGAACATCTAGAGATTTTGGGTTTTTAAAAATAATTCATTCTGCAGTATATTGATCAGACAAAACTAACAGCAAAATCCATTCTAGTATACAGCATATGAGAAAATCAAATGGGGTGGACGCGTAGGAGCAGGGGTCGGCAACCTAAGGTCCATGGGCAACAAACGGCCCATGGGGGTCATTTAACTGACCTATGGAGCCCCACTGCTTGCTCAGGGACCCCCCGCTGCCCGCTCGGTCAGCTCCCCTGCACTAAACCGGAGTGGAGCAGAGCGACACTAGCCAACTTCCCATTGGCTGCAGGAAGCTCCTGCAGCAAACTGAAAGCTGTGCACGCCTCCTCCGTGCCGGAAATAGCATTTGCACATGTGTCCGCGCACGCACTCTGGCCCACCGCGGCGTCTGGGGGCCGTGAACCAGCCCAAACCACAAAAACTTTGCCGACCCCTGTATAGGAGCAAACTCCTTGGGGCCAAGGTCCATTCAGCCCCACCCAGTAAAAAATTTGAGGGGGCCCCCAAGTTGATGGGCATTAGTATTTTACTACCTCTTACTTTTTTGCTCCTTGGGCAGGTGCCACTTGCCACTGGTCAGGCAAGTGAAGAGCCAGGTGCTTCCTGTTAAGTTGTGGGTTCACATAGCAGACGACACAGCGATTTCTCCAAAGCAGCTCTTTATTTTGTAAGCTGGAATAGAACTGACTGCAAACAGCTCAGCCGGCCTGCTTTTATAGGCAGCCGGCTGTCAACATTGTAGCAACAACAACCCAGAGTTTCCCGCCTAAAATAACTGACGTGGACCTGAGTGAAAACTATCTACAGTATCCCCCTGCTGGCCCAGGGTGAGAACACTTCCTCACCCTCTCCTGCACCACCGTCTCCCAGAACCAGGAGGGGATTGAAAAGAGGTAAGAAGGAAGCATCCATGCAGGTGTAGCCTCCATGCGCACAGCTCATCGGGGGAAGGGACATAACATGGTGGAGGGGGAAGGGGTCCCCTGTCGCTTCAACTACTCCATGGAGTGCAGACCTGGGAATAGCTGCCTAAACGCTAGATTGGTGTGTATAGGTCTCCTGAGCTGTAGAAGAGACTGTCAACAGAAATACCAAGATCAACGTATCCCAAGTCTTTGACATCAGAGAGTTAACCATCTGCCATGTGCATTCCTTGACAGGTGTTGCTCAACTACAGCTCCCATCATCCCTGACCACTGGGGCCATGCGGATTGGGGATGATGGGAGTTGGGAGTCTAACAACCTCTGAAGATGCCACAGGTGGCCCATCAGGAGATTGTACAGGTTCTTTATTGCCCAAAAGACCTGATTACCATCAAGGGCAAACTTTCTGCTGCACTTAAGAGAATTTTTAATTCATTAACAAATTTGGCTTCATTCTTGGAGCCTGAAACAAGGATGACTAGGCGTTTCCTCATGTCACAAAAGTACGCAGCCACCATGTGGTTGCGCATTGCAGTACATTCATGCTTGTAGCTTCTTAATACACACATTTTTAAATTTAGAAACACACACCATCTGCTGGGACCACCACATGCCCATCATCAAAAGATCACCCCTCGTTTTTGTCCTTACTTCTGCATGCCAATATAGACTCCACTGTCATATTTGCTTGCAAATCAGAAATAGTACGCCTGTCATTTGTTGGGGCTGCTTATAGCATTCTAGTAGTCAATCTACAAACACCCAACCAAACCTCAAGCATGTTTTATATGAACACTTGTTGCAGATAAAATGTCCTACTTGTTTTCAAGCTTCTTTGGGGATTCAGAATCAACTGAGCCTGCATGAAAAGCAACGCTGACCTAAACCCACAAACATGCACTTCTATTTTGGCTTCTGACTATCACCACAGAGTCATCAAGATCCAAGCATCCCCACCTCGCTTAGATAGGCAATCTCATCCTGCCTTAGATCAGACGCCAATGTCTTTACGTTAACTTTCAGAATTCATCTTTTAATCCAAAGAATGAACAGAGCTAATATGAAATCACATTTCAATCTTGTACCAACTTAAAAAGGGGACCAAATAAATAATTCACAGGGTACAATCCGCTGACTCTTGTAATCTAATGCCTGAGCCAAGTAAATTCCATTTGTTGATTACCCACAGGACAATGCTGAGCACTCTTTTGCTATTCACATGTAATTAATAGGCAAACACACAAAAATCTATATGTTCACAACTGTCCTTGTTGTCCTTATCAACCTGCAGTCGATGGATAAGTTGCCCAATTTCCCCCTAATAAATACATAAAAAATAAAATGACAATTCAACTTTCAATCCTTATACATAAGCTAATATAGATTTATTCATAATAATATGGTCAGTATGTTGTTCTTGATAATACTGTATATTTATTTATTTAGAAAATGGATAAACTCCTCAAAATGTTCTCCAAGGGGTGTGTAAATCACAATCGCCAGATATTATTCTTTGTTTATTTATTTCGGATCTTATGATTTATGTGGAAGTGGTTCAACTTGATTATGCAGTTTTTGAATTTTTTTTTGTTTTGTTTATTGCTTATGACTACTTTTGTTATGTTTGCACCTGTGTAATTTTTTATATGTTGTAAACTGCCTGGAGCATGGTTTTAACTTTGTAAAGGTGGCATACAAATAAAAGGACTGAATGCTTGATATTAAATGTGAAAGGTTTCAAATATTTTAAATGAACTGTTTTTTAAAAGATTTGGGCCCCATACAACTCCCTATGGGTTTATTAAAATCAGTGGGAAGCCCTTCCTGCCACTCTGAGAGATTTGGTCCATGGGGAAGGGGGCCTTCGTAGAGATGGCCCCCAGGCATGTGGAATGCCCTTCTCCCAGAGACATACCTAGTACCACCTCTGGCCTTTTAAAAGAATTGGTTTTGGTATCTTCCCTGTATGATACCGTTTGGGGGTTACCATATTTGCAGGGAGTAGTCTTTTGTGTTGTGTTTTTATATGCTGCAAACCTTTCTGGGACATTCCTGTTAATGGCAGGTTATAAACAAACATATACAGTAAATAAATCTATATTATAGTTATTAACACAGGGCACATGCAAAAGTTTCGGCAGTGTGCATTTCTTCTCCTGTGTTCCTAAAAAAAATAATACAGTGGTACCTTGGGTTACAGATGCTTCAGGTTACAGACTCCTCTAACCCAGAAATAGTACCTCGGGTTAAGAACTTTGCTTCAGGATGAGAACAGAAATTGTGCAGTAGTGGCACGGTGTCAGTGGGAGGCCCTGTTAGCTCAAGTGGTACCTCAGGTTAAGAACAGTTTCAGGTTAAGAACGGACCTCCAGAACGAATTAAGTTCTTAACCCGAGGTACCACTGTACTTTAGGATTGCACTCTGCAAGGTAGGAAGCTCTTAAGTTGCTGCAACCAGATATGTACACTATGATACAGTCAGATGTTAAGTAGTCAATGCCATACATTTTCATAATTATAATCAGAATGTACTCCAAGTAACTCAACTCCGAAATTTCTACTCTGGCATTCTTCTAAAAATCCAAAATTTCATTTACCGTATTTTTCCATCTATAAGACGCCCCCATGTATATTTGTGGGGACTCCGATTTAAGAAAATGGGGAAAGATGTATCCGTGTATATGACATCCCCAAATTTTGGACATTATTTTTTGGGGGGGAGGAACCTAGTCTTATACACGGAAAAATACGGTACCTTTTTAAAATTTTCCCAAGTCCCATTACTAAAGCTCATTTAATCAAATATCTGCTATTCTCCGAAGAGAAATCCAATTGTGAAAGCAAAGGCTTGCAAGCTTTTACTGCCAGCAGCAAATTTTACTAATTTAATCACTGACTGGAAATAAAAAAAAGAAAAGAAAGAATCCTATTGATTTATCCTCAACTTTTCACTCTAAAGCATGTGCAAGTATCTCTTCATGTTTATATTGCTCTCCAGTTAAATTACCCTGGTTTTTTATTTGATTCCACTCCCGAATGGCACAGTGGCGGTTTCTCTGTAACTGGTGATAATAAAGTGTGGTTGTGTTAAGAGCTTGTCACTTAAGATTACAGACAGCTAAAAAAATTAAATCCAGCTGCTCAGCACATGTTGCCAGAGTCTCAAAGGCCCACATGTAGCCTTGAGGGAAAATTAGAGGCCCAGCTGCGCTATACATTTTCAGCAATACTGTGTAGGTTTGCAAAAACAAATTCTTCCAACATAAATTGTAAGCTTTTGGGGGCAGGGCTCCATGATATACCCACAGAAAAAAGAAGCGGGGGTTCAGATTTGAGAAGGCCTTTGGACAAAAACCACAGAGTGCTGTTGTTATTGTTAGATAAAGGTAAAGGGACCCCTGACCATTAGGTCCAGTAGTGACCGACTCTGGGGTTGCGGCGCTCATCTCGCTTTATTGGCCGAGGGAGCTGGCGTTCGTCCGCAGACAGCTTCTGGGTCATGTGGCCAGCATGACCAAGCTGCTTCTGGCGAACCAGAGCAGTGCATGGAAACGCCGTTTACCTTCCCGCCGGAGCGGTACCTATTTATCTACTTGCACTTTGACTTGCTTTCGAACTGCTAGGTTGGCAGGAGCAGGGACCGAGCAATGGGAGCTCACCCCGTCACAGGGATTCGAACCACAACCTTCTGATCGGCAAGTCCTAGGCTCTGTGGTTTAACCCACAGCACCCCCCGCGTCCCTGGTGTTACTGCTACTCATTCACTAAACCTCTTCCTCTGGCCACTGTATGCATAACCAGCTAGCAAGAAAGTTGAATGAAGGATAATGCACTTCCTCCTTGCTTCTCTCACAACTAAGTCATTCAGAGAGAGCAGCTGACCAGACGGCTGCAGAGGCAGGGGGCTCCAGAAGCTGGCAGTGGGGTCCTTGCTGAGGCACTGGCCTTGACAGGTGACCAGCTATGCTGACCACTGGCACCAGCTCTGGCAGATATTTCAGATGCCATCCCTAGTCATCATCAGCGCTCAAGAATCTGAGACAAGGCTACATCACCAATTATCTCCATTTAAAGTAATCTGTTGTGCATCTTGTGTAGAACTAATACTGTTAACGCTAATTCATTTGCTGAGCTTTAGTTTCTCCTCCTCTAGGGTTTTCCTCCTACTGATATGAAGCATCTCCCATAATCAGCCAAACATTTCCGACTAGGGTGGCTTTTTAAAAATACATTTTGGTTGTCAAGGAAAAGTTCACCAGTCTTTCTTCATTAATACATTTTAGAAATCATGAGATATTTAATACTTCTCCTGGGAGTGCCCAGGAAAGTAACCAGCAAAAATTTTTTTTAAAAAAATTAACAGGTGCAACACAGGCCTGCTAAGATCTCTTTATCCTGCCGTCTGTCACAAACACAGATGAGGCACCATATAATCATTAACATTTACAAAAGATTAACCCACACAATACTCCCGGTTAGGCCAGTTTTTTAGGTTCATTGTAGTATTGCCAACTTGCTTCATTTGGCTGATTCGGTTTTTTAAAAATATATGTTTTGAGGGTTGTTTGTTTATTTGTGTGTGTTTTAAGAGTTATGGTCTTTTGAATAATGCCATTAAAGTCTTTTTTCATGTGGAAATTTAGAATGGTACAGAATTGTCTGAGAGAAAAAACACATACAAAATGTAGATTTTAATGTGTTTTGGAGGGAGTTTGTGTTAGGCTATGAAGGAAGGGTAGGCACCAAATGCAGGAGACGAAAGGAGGGGGGAAACGTCAGAGGGTCATAGAATCGTAGAACTGTAGAGTTGTAAGGGACCCCAAGGGTCATCTAGTCCAACCCCTGCAATGCAGGGATCTCAGCTAAAGCATCCATCACAGGTGGCCAGCTGCTCGATAACCTCCAATGAAGGAAGAGTCCACGGAAGACAATACATTTAGTTATAACTCTTATTTGGAGGCAGTTCCGATGCTATTCTTTGGAACAGAAACCAAAACCATCTTCCACACCAGGAAGTATAGAAAGAATGCATAGTTTAAGCATGTCAAATGGCAGGAAACATAAAATTCATGTAGTCTGCTACCACACTCCTCACGAAATACGCAAACGTATCAAGCAATGTTATAAAAGTAAGGGAGGCCTGGTTGAAAGAAGAATAGCCTTGTTAAAAACCCTTCTTACTACAACAATAAACTCTGCTTACGTCATTGTGAAAGGATATCCATGCCAAGGTGTTAATTTACCTGGTCAAACCAGTTTTCTCCCCCCCCCCAAGAATGCCATGAACTAGTTGATTCTAAGAAATGGCTGGTGGGAAACAAGACAGCTACAGATATTAGCTCATTCCTCTGCAAAAGATAATCCTACAGGAGCCTGTCAAAAAGTTTTTAATGAGCAACATCCAATTTGAATACTGTAGATAGGATCAGTGTTAGAAACTCAGATATATAATGGTACCTCAGGTTACAGGCACTTCAGGTTACAGACTCCGCTAAGCCAGAAATAGTACCTCGGGTTAAGAACTTTGCTTCAGGGTGAGAACAGAAATTGTGCTCCGGTGGCGCGGCGGCAGCAGGAGGCCCCATTAGCTAAAGTGGTGCTTCAGGTTAAGAACAGTTTCAGGTTAAGTACGGACCTCCGGAACGAATTAAGTTCTTAACCCAAGGTACCACTGTATAAGATAATCACCAAATGGCACCTTAAACCTAGGTCATAGCCACCACAACAGAGTGTCTAGGCACCATTCCTCCCTCTCACCCACCCCTGATCAGATTTATTATTGCTACTATTATATTATTAATTTCATTTCTATACCTCTTGGCCCCTACTGATGCTCAGCCTGCTCAGGAAATATGACAATCGTGCTACCACTGCAATGCATTAAACAAACGCAACCAAACGGACTACTTTGCCTCAGCAAAAATGTCCATCAAGAGCTGAAGGAGTTATTTCAAGGGCCACTAAGTTCTGAATTAAACGGCATGAAGGGCAATGACAGGGCACATGAAAGAGATGCGCACAGCAGAGGGGATGATTCTCTCATTAACGGCAAGGAAGATGTTTCACCTCATATATGCAACACAGAGACACTCGGAGGAAGCTCTCCTTAATGAGGCTAATGCAGGTTGCCTAGTCAAAGTAGGTCCACGCTACCACCCATACATCTAACCACTTGCCTCCAGGGCATATGCCACACATTTTGTTGATGGCAACTTTAAATAAGCCTTCTCAAAAGGATTTGTTTTTGAAAGATGAAACACAGGTGAGAAGCTGCTGTTAAGGTTTCATCCCAGGTTTAGGGCCTGTAATAAAGTGGCAGATAACAATTTTCGGCTTAATGAGCTCTTATGAAGACACAAACAAGATTGGCTCCTCTACTGTTCCTGAATATTTTATACCTAGCAGCACAGCTGCTCTTCTGAATCTGCTCATTTACCCTAATATGTAAAGTGGTGGAAATGGCAGCTATGCAATACATGGCATTCACATATTGCACGGCATGTACGGCATGTGGTACGGTAAAGGGTAAAGGGACCCCTGACCATTAGGTCCAGTCGTGACTGACTCTGGGGTTGCAGCGCTCATCTCGCTTTATCGGCCGAGGAAGCCGGCGTACAGCTTCCGGGTCATGTGGCCAGCATGACTAAGCTGCTTCTGGCGAACCAGAGCAGCGCACGTAAGCACCGTTTACCTTCCCGCCGGAGCGGTACCTATTTATCTACTTGCACTTTGACGTGCTTTTGAACTGCTAGGTTGGCAGGAGCAGGGACAGAGCAACGGGAGCTCACCCTGTCACGGGATTCAAACCGCTGACCCTCTGATCAGCAAGTCCTTGGCTCTGTGGTTTAACCCACAGCGCCATCCGTGTCCCAGACAGCATGTGGTACATCACATTAATTTATTTTATTGTCGTTGGTACAACACTGCACCTCTTACTTATAGGAAAATCTTACCTGCATTTTAGCATAAGGTCCCAGGGCAGGTTCCCAGGTTTGTTATAAAAACAAATGAAACCATTGCAATGATAAAAATGACAAATGGAACAGAATAGTATAAAATCAGCAAAGGATAGGGGTTCTAGAAAATAAAATACCATACTTTTCCGTGTATAACACACCCCCGTGTATAATATGTCCCCTATTTGGGGGGACTAAAAATTAAGAAATTACGGGGAGATTGCTCAAAGTTGTTGAGCTGGCCTGCCTGGCCGACACTAACACTCGTGCACATCGCAACGTCTGTCCCCTCGCCGGCAGAAGCAGCCTATTGCCCACCCAATTGCCTCAGAAACACCCAATCAACACCACCCCTTGCCGCAGACACCAATAACCCCATGTCCCCCCTAGGCACTACCCATGTATAAGATGACCCCTGATTTTAAACATGATTTTTCAGTAAAAAAACACACCAAGTCTTACACACGAAAAAGTATGGTACCTTAAATGCCAAAGAGGTGTGTCTTCAGCATACAGCGAAAGCTGAATACAATGAATATGCTTAGATGCATCACTGTGGGGCGGGAGTTCCACAGTTTAGGGGCTACCACAGAGAATGTCCTCTCCAAGGACACCTGAGAAGGTTGGTAGGTATGGAGGTGGTCCTTCAGATATACAAACCCTAAAATGTTATGAGCTGAAGCAGTGAGAACTGAAGCACAGCCGTACTTTGAAACTCAGAGTTATCCAAATTTTCCAAATAATCAACTTTCCTTCAAACTTACATGAAGCTGGGTGGCCGCCACTCTCACAGGTACCTGGCCCAAAATGGGTATCTTCACCACTGGGCAATAGTTATTTAACACTTCTAGGTCCAAAGAGGTCCTCTTAAAGGGAGGATGCACAACCACCTCCTTTAAAGTGGATTATCAATTGTCATTTGAAGATTCTGTTCTATATGTTCATTAACCTGAAGAAAGTCGTTGAGCATTTTGGGCAAAATCGCAAAAAGAAATGACGTTTCTGAGCTTTTTTTTAAAGGGAAATTGCCAAAAACGACACTGCCAACATGGGTCACCATACGTCTGGACATTTTTTAGCTTTCCCCCTAGACACTGCTTCTGACTGCAATACTCCAGGTATGTCCAGGAAATTCCAGATGTATGGCAACCTTATTCCAGGGAACACTGGAGGGCGTGTGAAGAAATCAATGTATCTTGTTCAGTGTGGAAAACTGCAGCTTCTAGTTGCAAAACTTTGGCACCAGTTTTGAGGGGATCCCATATTTTGGGGTTCATAGTTGATGAAGACGAAAAATGCCCCAGCTGCAAACCAGTCTTGAAATCAGCAGCGTTTCTTAACTTTTGTAGGCAACAGTAACTAAAACCAATTATGAAGTGCAAATACTTTTTCATCGGCAACAGGGTGACTCACCAACACTAAACAAAAAAGGAATGCATTCAACCAATCCGGTGGAATAAGCCAGAGAGGATGGTTTTAAATTGGCTACTAAAAACAAATGTTCCAGTCATCTGTGACGGCTATACTGTTGCTTCTGAAATCTTCAACAGGTTGTCAAGCAAAAGAACCAAAGCAAATGACAATGGCGGGAAAAAACAAGAATTACTCAATACAAGAACTCAGTACATAAACAATCAATTATGCAAAGGATTCAGCAACAATGCTTAGCACTCGAGTTGCTTTGTTGTCAAGGCAGCTTAAGATACTGAGGAACAGCTCACATGATCAGGCTTCCAGATAACAGGAATTAGCCCAGAAAAGACAAAACTCTGGGTTCTCTGTTTGTAGGTTAGGGTGCACTGCTAACTTTGCAACACAACACAAGTGAAGTACACGTTGAATTTTGCCATGCCTATGGGAAACGGAGTGAATTCTGGGAGCCTATTTGCAAAGCAGGATGGGCTTCGGAATTTATCAGGAGCCTCAAATCCTCCAAATCAGAAATGGGAAACATGTGGCCTTCCAAAAGCTATTGGACTCTGCCCTCCTAACTGAGCCTTGCTTTTTGAGCCCTCTGCCTTGCTTACTGGGCTCTGGAGAAGGATGTGTGAGGGCCCTGGGAGCACGGCCCTCCCGGAGCCTGGTAAGCATAACCGAGGGATCAAAAAGTATTTATCTGGCAAGTTTCTGCTGCTCTTCATTTATTTGTTTCCTTTTCGGCCACACACTTAAAAGTGCAATTACAGTGGTACCTCGGGTTACATACGCTTCAGGTTAAATACGCTTCAGGTTACAGACTCCACTAACCCAGAAATATTACCTCAGGTTAAGAACTTTGCAGCTGGAGGCCCCATTAGCTAAAGTGGTGCTTCAGGTTAAGAACAGTTTCAGGTTAAGAACAGACCTCCGGAACGAATTAAGTACTTAACCCAAGGTACCACAGTATGTAAGTGGCAAGTCCACTGTATATACCAAGAGAGACACTGACTGTTAGAGAGCAGTTTGCTTGCATTTCCAATAATGTTACGGATGCAATGCTTACACTGCAGGTATAAAGAACATCTCTAGAATATAGTGTGTTGTTTTTCTATATGGTAATCAATGCATGTCAAATATTATTTCATTATCAAAAAGAATATGGGAACTCTCTGGTCAACAATAATTTTCTTCCAGTTCAGGAGGAGGTGGAAGCATTGGAAGTGGAAGCAGAGGAGCAGGACACAGGCCCCATTTGCACTATACATTTAAACCAGTACTGTACCACTTTAAACTGTCATGGCTTCCCCGCAAGAACCCCAGGAAGTGTAGTTTGTTAAAGGTGCTGAGAGTTCTTAGGAGACCCCTCTTTCCCTCACAGAGCTCCAGTTCTCAAGAGTGGCTTAGCAGCCAATCTCTCTTCCCAGGGAACTCCGGAATTTGTAGCTCTGCGAGAGGGGAACAGCCAACACTCAGCAATGCTGCAGTAGAAAGAGGAACAACTTTCTGCTGGGTCAAACAATTGTAAACATTTATGGTCCTTTTATGAGGTATTGAATCCGAAATACGCTGAGTATGTTGGGCTTCCATAAGCCAACGGATTCCTAAAGGAGATCCACCTGCTTCCATTTTCTAGCTATGGATTCTTCCAAGTTCCCAGGGGAACACAGCCTTTTTAAGCCTTAGCACAACCCAGCTGTTCCAAATAAGCCAAGCATTAACCCCAGAGTGACCTTTTCCTCCCTTTAACCCAATGAATGTCAAAATGGTCTCGACGCTGCATGGTTAACTGCAGACGTTACCCAGCCCCAGATGCCACCATGCCAATCTCTTATGCATTAGCACACATTAGCTTCAACCATGGCTGGATGAGGATTGTTTGTTTTTGTCTCGTTCCTATGCTTTGCTGCAATTATATCTCGTGTTCAGTGATTGTGACAGCGACAGCTCCACAGAAAGTATATCAGTCTGCTGAATAAATTCATATTAGCCAGATTAAAGTGCGATAGAAGTGAAATGGCTTTAAACCCGAAAGTCATTATCTGTGCTGGGTTGAAAACCCCCGCACCAAACATGCCAATAAAAGCATGTATTATTGCAAGCGTCTACATCGAGGCTGCACCAACTCCAAAACTTTGGCACCATCTCCCCAGAGAGGTGTACCCTGCTTCAACGTTATACTCTGGTACCATCCAGACACCTCAGTCAGAACTAGGGCAACACCTGGTTAAAAATTTAAAGTTCAATCCTAGGCTTGTCAACCAAAAAGGGTTGGCTCAATGGGACTTATTCCCAGGTAGGTGAGCATAGGACTATAGCAGGTATAGGCAAACTCAGCCCTCCAGATGTTCTGGGACTACAACTCCCATCATCCCTAGCTAAGAAGACCAGTGGTCAGGGACGATGGGAATTGTAGTCTCAAAAGATCTGGAAGGCCGAGTTTGCCTATGCCTGGACTATAGCCTTAAATGCCACTATGAGAAGAGATTACTTCCCTGTATCTTCTGAATATGGGCAAATTGAAGCTGAATCTGGAAAAGACAGAGGTGTTTGGTGTCCTCACATCCAAGAGGTACGGTTGCACCTGGAAGGGGCAGGTCCGCTCCTTGTAGTGTGGTCTTAAATTCCACACTGTCACTTCATGTTCAGGTGACCTCAGTGACTAGGAGTGCATTGGTTTGCCTGGTTTGCCACCTGTGGCTCCTTTTGGACAGAAATGACTCGGCCACTGTACTCCATACTCTGGAAACATCCGGACTGCGTTATTGCAACACCCTCTATGTGACGCTGTTGAAGAAGACTCTGAAACTTCAGCTGGCTCAAAAACTCAGCAGCCAGATTTACTAACTGACGTTCCATTTAGATCTCATACAACCTCCCTTTTAAAACAGTCGCACGGGTTTCCCAGTCAATTTCTAAGCCCAGTTCAAGGTGCTCACATTGGTGTTTACAGTCCTAAATGACTTAGGCCCCAAATGCCTGGAAGGCTGCCCCCTTCCCTACAGACCCTCTTAGGTGTTAATCAGAAGAGTTGACCCTCTTGTTACTCCCACCCCGCTCACAAGCTTGAGGTGGCGGTGGCCCAGGAGACACCATTTTGTGTGGCAGCTGCTAAGCTGTGGAACTCCCTCCCCAAAGGAGTGCAACTGGCACCCTCGTGAATCTGTAGTTTTCCTCGTACGCTGAAAACACATTTCTTTATGCCTTTGCCACATGAGAGGTACATTTTTAGGGCACATCCTATCTTTGAGATTGTTAATCTACTTTAAACTGTTGTGATGCTGTATTTTAAATGGTTGTACCTCAAGTATTTTATTATCATACACTAGTGATCAAATCTATATTCCTGGACTACCAACCTATTTTACTACCCAGGTAGTATTTTTTTCTGTGTAAAAAGAAATATGCATATGCTACTTTCTCACACACGGGCCTCCAAATTGGTTCATGAGCAACTGCCAAACATGCCAAGAGTTAAGTAAGTTTCTGTTGCTGCTTTTTTTTTTTTTTAACCCTGCTCTGAGCAGAGAGTCTGAACTCAGGAAATCTAGGAAACCTTTTTCAGCAATCTTTGTGCACACAAGTGTTAACAGCAATTTTTAAATGAGATAAGAGTTGCTAGGGAACCACAATGCTTAAGCCACTCATTTCATACACTGTGTGTCTGATTCCTGCCTGAGACCATCTTAAAATTATCTGTATTTCACATTTAGTTTTATCCCTTATAAATTCAATGCCAGAGGGTTCCAAAAGGGGGGGAAAATTAAAAAGTAAAAATAACCACATGTCCTCACAGCTAATAATTTCAAGGTTGCCCCAAACAGTATCTTCCAGCCATCAAATGCCTGGGTGAAAGGGAATGTTTTTCAATTCCTCCTGAATGTTAATAATGAGGAAGATGGATGCACCTCACCAGAGAGGGCATTCTGCAAATGCGGAGCCACCACCAAGAAGGCTCTGTAAGCTCCAGACGCAGCCCCATAAAACTCAGACGCAGCCCCATAAAACACATACTATGAAGCATGTATCTTCATAATGCATATGAATTACAGTTGCATCTTTATACCTGATATTAACTGACATGACAACGGGCATCAAACATTTGTCACGAAGAAGAAAAACTAAAATCATATAAACAATGGATAACAAAATTATTGCATGGCGTAATTTAGTATTTCCAGGTTTGGTGGGCTTCCTAGAGCCTGCGGGCCCCTACACACTCTGCATGGCTGCCAGAAGTAGCTAATCCTCCTGGCATATTAAAAATACCAGCTGGGATCGATGGAAACATGTGGTGCCATAGCATAGATGCCACAGCTACCCAACTTCAAAACTTGCACATGCCAGTCCCAAAGAATGCAAACAGCTCAGAAAGCAAATGACAATTCTTTTGCCAGGCAGTGCAATGTTTATTGTAAATCAAAAACGTAACTAATCTTTTCCCACGAATTCCTGGTTACAACAATTCCCCACCAAGATTACATTTGAAATAAGCTTTGCACACAAGACAATACTTCTAGAAACAGGGGAAGGACAACTGTTCCCATTAAGTGAACACAGATGAATGCTGCCTTCTCTTCTTGATCGCTTCCTTCTCTTGAATTTATTTTTAAAAACAAATGTAACCCACAGAGAAGGATCCCCAAGTTTAAAAGGATGCATTTGTCTCCTTCACTTTACACCACCAGTGCAGATGTATCTATATTTCCTTATGCTTTAGCGCTCACAGCTTTGCAGTAAACAGCCAGAGTGGTTTCCCTGGTTTATTGGTTTTGATGGAGCTGATCATCAAACGAAGTTGATGGAACACCTGATTAGCAATAAGGAACACATTTAGGCACATGAGTCTATCCTTCACCCTGAGTACAACAAATGTGAGTCAGGAAGTCACACAAATAATCACCTTGTTTCTCCTTTCCTTATATTGTTTCCGTCCCTTGCTGGACTACAACTCCCATCTTCTCTAACCACTGGAGGGCACCGATTTGGGGGCAGGCTGATGCCGAGCGAGCCTTTTGCGGAGAGGGATGAAACAGAGTTCCCTGCAAAGGGGAATGGCAAGCTGGCTGGCACCCTAAGCATGAACACTCCACACTACAACATTTTGTTGGAAGGCCACACTTGTCTTACCTAACACTCAACATGGCTCGCAATACCATACAATTGCCTGTGTTTCACTTGGCCTTTGACAGTTAAGGTGTGGGTTGGGGTTTTTTTCCCTGTGGGACCATCCTCTTTTCTGAATTTATGCTGTTCTCTTCCATCTGGAATGGGTTTGTTTGTTTCATAATTGCAAATGTTTTATTTGCTTTTATGTAGTGTAGTGGTTAAGAGTGGTAGACTCGTAATCTGGGGAACCGGGTTCGCGTCTCCGCTCCTCCACATGCAGCTTCTGGGTGACCTTGGGCCAGTCACACTTCTCTGAAGTCTCTCAGCCCCACTCACCTCACAGAGTGTTTGTTGTGGGAGAGGAAGGGAAAGGAGAATGTTAGCCACTTTGAGACTCCTTCGGGTAGTGATAAAGCGGGATATCAAATCCAAACTCTTCTTCATACATTATTTTTCTTTCTAACCTGCCCCAAGCCCTTGTAGTGAAGGCTGGGCAAGAGACCTTGCAAATAAACAAACAGAGGTACTGTTGTGAGTGCTGCAGTTCTTGTACAAATAATAAACGCTACCACCTAAAGTGTGGCAAAAATGTCGTCAGGGTTCCCTACATGGATTTTCAGATCAGAATTTTGCTACAGCCATAAATTCTTCAGAGGCCAGGGACAGAGCCAAACATGCTTTAATTGGCAGTGTGGCTTCAAGGCTGTGCTCTCTTTCAGAACCAAAAAAGCAAAACACAGGAAACATCAAAACACATACATTATGGAATGTATTCATATCTGATTTTCAGGCAGATGGGGGTGGATCAAAGGTTTACTGGTCCTGCTCTCTTAAGAAGCCCAAGCTGAAGGATTATAATATAACGGGGGATTTAAAAAAAGTGACTACTATGCAATTTCACCTGCCAAAGAATAACAAAGTTAAACATGCCACGTTTGTTTATCCCAAGACACAATCCTACAAAGATATAGCTGTTCAGCAAAGAACTGGACAAAGGAAAACCATAATTAAAAATGTGGCACTCTGAAGTTCACACTTCCCTTGCGGAAGCAGCAAATCTCACTACTATTGTTTCTCAGGAACCTCCCCCCCCCTCCCTTTTCCAGGCTGCAATTTAAATCAATCACATTTTCCCTTGCTAACCCAGCTTACCTCCTGCTATTAGGAGATACTGCTTAAAATGTAGCGCACCCAAAGCTTTTATTTAACAATGAAAAGGGCAGAGAGAGGGTTACTCTGAGAAATTACTCTGATAACTATCAGACGGCACAACTAGTTTTACATATGGCACAAAATTAGCTTCGGCCTGCTGGAAATTGGTTACGAAATGTGAAGTCTTTTCTGAGTCTTCCTAAACCCACATGGGAGTTTTTCAAAAGCTGCTCTACTTTAAAAAACAAAAACAAAAACAGCACACTTGTTCTAATAGTGCCCTTTTTGCACTCTGAAAGAGAACACAACCTATTCCAGAGACAAAAGCAGCAGCTAGACAAAGAAGCCACGTAATTAGACATTTGGAGACACAGGATAAAAAGAAACAAAAACACACTCTGTCTTGCTACCAGCCTCCCTACGTTATGAAATGCAGATTTTTACTATTCACATTACAAGAATAGCAACTAGATTTATGAGGGTATAAAAATACATCCAGCAGCCTGGAACTGCTGGTAAGATGCTGGAACAGGTTAGCTGCCTGATTTCGAGTTATTTCTCTCTCCTCCACCAACTTCCAAGCCCTTGGACTCCGTGTGTTTTAGAGAACCATCTGTCTGAAAAGCAGGAATGTAATAGCAGGATGGCCAGTGATTAACTGGCAAAATCTTAGGGCACCTCTATATGGTGTTATTATTTCTTTTAATACTTCTCAGGCATGATTTCTACATGCCAGGTTCTATAATGACCTTGGAGTGAAAGTCAGAGCTTCTGCACTGGACAGAAATATTGACATATGTAAAGTACATTACTTGCACTGTAATCTGGATTGCAAAAATAGCCATCCTGATGGATCCACATGCTCTTCTGTAGTGAAGTAGTTCATCTACTGCATGATGAAATTGGACATAAGCACACACACAAAACCCCACAGGTAAACTCTGTTTTTCTATATATCTTGAGGACGACAAAGCATGCATGATCCAGGAATGCATGCAACCCATGCATCTGCTTGTGTGTTTTCCTATTTCATTAGAAACAATGAAACATGCCTGACCTTTCTAGCAGTACGCAACTGAGTAGTCAGAATTAATTAACACAACAGGGAATCTCCAAGAGAAGCATGGACTGATCAACCTCTGCTGTTCTATGGGAACATTTGCAACATATGCAAACTGAGGGTGAACAATGAAAGCTAGTTCCCAGACACTACACAATGGGAGCACTTCACAAGGGAAGCTGCTCTAATTATTGCATTGATGGCACATTCAAGCATTATAGCTGAGGAGACTCAGAAGTTAACCCTTCCAACATATCACAGATGCCACAGATTTTGTTTTTGGAAATCCCACTGTTTGCAGGTTTGATTGCCTTCCTGACTTTTTAAAAATAACTACTGAATTCTTCCACATACATCTTTAACTTATTAATTTAGCTTTTTTCTTTTTTTGGTAGACAGTTTGAAATTTATTTGCATTGGTTTTAATTGTATTTCATGTCTTTTCATTGTACACTGGCCTGACTATGATGTGGTGGTACAGCATAGTAATCACCATGAGGCAGTTAATATTTGATGGTCACATTCATCTAAAGAAAAATACTACTGTATATTCTATTTTAGACTTGATATTTGGTTTCCATAATTTTTTTGGATGATATTCATCAGAGGTGCCAGGTTGCCCCCAAGACTGAGAGGGCCCAGTGTGTGTCGTGCTTGTGTGACGAACTGTGCACGACAGAGGAGGCCAAGGGCTCTGGAGGAGCTGGCCACTGAACCTGTGACACGCTCAGGGCTGCCTTAATTTGAGGGGGCCTGGCTCCCTTAAAACAAATATTCAGGGGGCCGAGGTTGGTGTGTCTGATATCCATTGTGTCAAAGTATTATTGAAGAACAGAAATTGGAAGTCCTCTTAAAATGTGAGCTATGGGGTAACATTCTTTTTAAGCGTATTACTCAAGCAGACCAATAGTCCAGGTACACAAACCAAAATCCCTCATACGGCCACACATGGTTCCTGTTAATGGATTTTTTTGTCCTGACCATGTATACATTTTGCACGCATTTCAAACTGGATGCAAGTCACAGAAGAGTAAATTAATGAAGAAGAATGACAGAGGAAATTACTACTTATTGATCAATGATGGATGTTGAGCTATGGAATTCTTTGGCAAGCCTACTAAGGTCAAGGGTTTCTGGGAAATTGGCAATGCACATTTAAAAACATCATTTGATGGTAGCTTGTTTCAACAAGTTCGCAGCCAGGTCTATTGGCCAACAATTTACACAAACCACCCAATACCATTCCAGGAGGTGGAAAAGGGAATGTGTGGTCATGTAGAGCTAAAATACTCTTCCCGTTTAAATGCACCCACACCTGATTTGCTGCAAGGATCAGAGCATTAACTGAAAACATTTCGTCACAGACCACTTCCTCTTTTATTTCCTGTGGCAAGTGTCTCTTCAGCATACCAGGCACAAAAAGTACATAAGATATACCTGATAATAGGTCTTGATGTTTCTGACCAAGATGGTGAGGTTTTGAATCCGTAGGTTGACATCATTGTTGACATGCTTGTTGACACGCTGGTTTGTGGGTCGAGGATCTCTGAAAGAGGAAGGCTGGGATTTTAGGAAATCCAAAGGAATTCAGTAATTACTTTGTTGTTTAAACAGCATCTTTGCTATGTCCCTCAATTGCCCTTTATTTGCTCCTTTCCTACTTCCTGAAATATCCAAACCCCTTGTAAATTCCATAACCTCTTTGACCTTCGTAATCACAAGGTCATTCCACAAGTTAGATAGAATGAGGTGCTAGGATTCAGAAGTTGTCTATTTCAGGCTGAAGGTGCAAGGTTGAGATTTCAAAATAGATGGCTGGAGAACTAAGATTGCAGGCTAAAAGTGTTAACCTAGCCTTTACACACACACACACACACACACACACACACACAGCGAGAGAGAGAGAGAGAATGAGAATTGTGCTAGTTTCACTACATATAGGGAGTCCTATAGACAATATTCCAAAATTAAAACTACTACTTGCAGAATTAAATTTTGTGGTCCAAAATACGAACATCTCATTCTACTTAACATGTATAATGACTTTGATACCATGCTTACCAAGGTAATGGGGTAATAGAGTAGATTATACAGTGCTGTACAGTGGTACCTCGGGTTAAGTACTTAATTCGTTCCAGAGGTCCATTCTTAAGATGAAACTGTTCTTAACCTTAAGCACCACTTTAGCTAATGGGGCCTCCTGCTGCCGCCGTAATGCCGGAGCATGATTTCTGTTCTCATCCTGAAGCAAAGTTCTTAACCCGAGGTACTATTTCTGGGTTAGCAGAGTCTGTAACCTGAAGTGTATGTAACCTGAAGCGTATGTAACCCGAGGTACCACTGTACTGTTGTACTGTAAACAGTATCACTTCAGAATGCAAATAGGAAGGCTGTTTTTCTATGTTCTACCAAGTAAAGAACTGCAGTTTTTTAAAAAGAATTAAACCAAAGAAAGAAAGAAAGAAAGAAAGAAAGAGAGAGAGAGAGAGCCAGCTATGACATATTACCATTGTGCTTGTTTCCCCACTTAACAGGCAGAATAAAAAAGTGACTCGCTCATCTACAGACTGAAGTGATAATGGTGATGATGATAATGAGGTTATTATTTATACCCCAGTCACTCTGGGCGGCTTCCAGATACAAGTCAACCCCTTCAATATTCTTTCTACTGTATGCATAGACTAGTCAGAAACTGTCTTATTTGAAAAGCACCTAGCTTGCTATATGTATTATGTGCAAAAATTAAACGGCAGTAGCGGTTATATAATAAAGAAACAGACAAATGAAGTCTTTCACAAAGGCAGGAACATTGGCAGCCTAACCCTGAGTATTTCTCAGTTAAGGAAGTCTTTTTTACCTTAAAGGAAAACAGATTGTTTCATGGTATTTAAACCTCAGTTGTGTAAGAGCTGTTGTAACAATGTGATCATTTTACACTTGGTTAGTTTTTTACCCCAAGCTACTCACCAAGTCTTATCAAATCAGGTGCACAAGGCTGAAGTTTTAAATTCAGAGCTGGTTTTTAAACAAATTCCCCATCCTCACACAGTCCCAGCCTTCCTCAGAGGCGATTTCCATGACTGAGAGGAAACTGCTGGTGCAGGCCACCAGGACTGATCTACCAACTGGTGGAATCTGCCCCTTGGCCCAGCATGAAGACAGGGCACAAGAGGCCCAGCTGTGCCGCTCACAAACAAAACAGGGAAAGCTCTCCTTACAAGGAGCTCAATCCAATTCACCCACAAGCCAGAGATCTGGTGAATAATAATATTTAAAATAAAACAGGCAATGGCAAAAAGCAAAAGCTTGAGGCTTTCAAAGATGTCTGGGAAAGATTAGAACCCAAAGGCTTTTGGTTCTAGGTTGTCAAAACTTGAGGCTGTTAAACTGGCTCCGTCACAAAAGGCAAGGTTTGGCCTCGGAGCAGCAGAATTAAGACTTTGCAGCGCAGCATTTCATCAGCACCACTTCCCCTTTCACTCATGTTTGTCTATATAGTACTTTGGCTTTACAGTCGTATCTCGGGTTATGAACGCTGCGGGTTGCGCATTTTCGGGTTGCGGACTGCGTTGAACCCAGAAGTACTGGAACGGGTTACTTCCGGGTTTTGGCAGTCATGCATGCGCAGAAGCACAAAATGGCGTCACACGCATGTGCAGAATTGCCAAATCGCACCATGCGCGTGCGGGTTGCAAACGTGCCTCCCGCACGGATCACGTTTGCAACCCGAGGTATGACTGTTTTAACTTGTAGCAAGATGAACCATCAAGGTTGAATGGGGAAGGGGAAGAAGAGGAGGGGAAAGCAGTTGCCATGGATGGCCCAAGGGGCACAAGGTCTCCTTTCCAAACCTGAGGTGCTCATCTTTCCCCAAACCAAACACGGACCTGCATGGCCTGAGAGAGGATAAATGTTTTCCTCACTACCAATAGCCCACCAAGCAGGGAAAGCTTAGGAAAAACCAACACACCCCTCCTACGCTGGAAATGTTTGAAAAGGGGAAAGGAGAAGGAACAGCTTTTACTCCCAAATCTACTGTGCCCGGAGTGGGTTGGCTTCCCCATTCCCAGGGGCGATGGGCAAGACTCACAGTGGAGGTTTTACTCCCCTGCCAGCTATTCACTGGCAGGGGAGTAAAGGGCTACCTCGAGGTGGGGTCTAAATCTCTTCCCCTGCCCATTAAGTTGATGGATTATGCCGAAATGGCAAAAATGACCGGAAGCATCAGAAACCAGGAAGGCTAAAATTTTAATAAGGAATGGGGGGAATTTATAAATTACCTTAAAAACCATTGTGAACAGTTAAAATCGTTAGTAGGATTGGAATACTTGTAGTTTAATGGTGAATTTTGGACATAACGGAGGTGTAAAAGACTTGGATTATTATAAAAGATACAGGAGGAAATGACTAACAATAGGACCCACGAAAGGGGAGGAGGAAAATCCAGGAGATTCTTTGGAATCTTGTTTTTATGTTGTATATGTTGGATATGTGATTATAAAATTTTAATCTGAAAAACCAAATAAATACATTTATTAATAAATAAATAATATTTCTTCCCTGCCCGGGATGATACCAGACATGGGTAATGCCCAAACTACATGACAGCAGCAGACCATTCTCTTCAAATGTGGGTTTCCCCCAATCATGTCTAAAGCCACGGTTGAAGTGCAAAGACATTACAATTGCTCCAATAGGTGGAAAAACCATTAGGTGGTCTGCAGGGAAGAAAGTATGGAAACTGATATATGGGAGATGAGTAAGTTTTAAAAACAAAAGGAAAGCAAATTGCACCAGGAGGCAGAGCATGTGAACACCACACTCTGGCAAATTCACATCACAACCATGTGCCCTGTGGGCCCAAACTTCTTTTGTTCACCTTTCCTTTAATTTTAGAATATATGAACTCAATCATTTAACTCTTAGACGGCCTGCCAACTGAGCTCTCAGCATCAAACATGACCTAATCCAGAAGCCTGTCTGGGTTAGAAGCCTGTCAGGTCCAGGTGCACTTTTGGAATTCTGGGAGTTGAAAGGGACTGTGGGTTGTACTTGTCTTCCTTTATATAATAAATGTGGGGCATGGGAGCTTCTCTGGCCGGGGAGCTTTGGATAAAGAGCAGGTTGCAAATGCCTATAATAAATATATCAAAGTTGGGAGTGGGGAACTGAACAAGCAGAGGTTTCACAGATTTGTTCCCATTTCCACACTGTTTTATATGCATATCTTCTGGCTATTCAACAGAGCCAGTACCTGTTAGCTCACTGTCCTGAGTCAACAGAAAGTAAAAGAAAACACACTGATTTAGGATATTTGGCACCTGCCACTGCTTGTACTACAGCCATGAAAGATAAACGACTTCCGAAGGCCAGTTTTCTATTGCTTGCAATTATAATCACAGTGTAGTGTAGTGTACTGGAAAGAACATGATGGAAAAACAAGCTCATGTCTAACCTTTATGCTAAAAATGCCAAGATTAACTGAAATGCCAAATAGGTGCGGAAATTGTTTTTGTTCAAAGAGCTTCTACAGAGGCTTGGGTAAGCTTTCAAAAGCCGGAAAATACTATTCTCTATTTCAGGGAACATTTTCCTCATTGACTCACCTGCTAAGAAACTCTGATACATTAAGAGAGAATTCCAGGGAGCATTTTACTCACCTCAAAAACAGTTGTGTTTGAGATGCAGGATATTATATTATATAAATAGAAGACACGCTCAGTAGAGGTAGGCAGTAGAAAAACCAGTTCGCTCCCATCAATGCCTCGTAGATGAGCTGAGAGCGGGTTCTAAAACAAAACAAACACTCTGCGGCTGCTGCACAGGCCAGGGGGGAAATAGCAGGTGTGGTGGGCAGAGTTGTCCACTCTTTCTTATCTTTATGGTGAGGAACCCTGTGAGAAGCTTCCAGTGAACCTCCAGGTTCCCCGGGGAACAGTTCAAAAGAGGCACCGTATTTTTCGCTCTATAGGACCCACCCGACCATAGGACGCACCTTGTTTTAGAGGGGGAGAACAAGAAAAAAAATTCTCCCCCTCTCTGCTCAGCACCCCTTCAGTGAAGCGGCAGGAGAAACGGAGCCCTTTCCATTTCTCTTCCCGCTTCGCTGAAGGGGCGCTGCGCAACTCTCCCTCTCTGCTGAAGCCAGGAGAGTCGTGCTCTCCTGGTTTCAGCAAAAGGAACCCGAAGCCTTCAGAGTACAGCACGAGTTCCCGCTGCTCTCTGGAGGCTTCAGGTTCCTTTCGCTGAAGCCAGGAGAGTCTATCCCTGAAGCCTGGAGAGCGAGAGGGGTCGGTGCGCACCGACCCCTCTTGTTCTCCAGGCTTCAGCGAAAGCAAAGCGAAACCTCCGGAGCGTGGAGGGAGCGCTCTCTCTGCACTTCGGAGGCTTCGTGTTCCTATCGCTGAAACCAAGGAGCCTGCATCTGCTCCATAAGATGCACACACATTTCCCCTTAATTTTTGGAGGGGAAAAAGTGCGTCCTATAGAGCGAAAAATACAGTATGTCTGAGATTCCAACCAACCATTTGTGAACAAAATGGCTCCTTCCATTTTCAGAAGGAATTGGGATCCAGTGGAAGCTCCCCCACTGGAACAGCCTTTGGTAGCATTTATTTGTTGATCCTCCCTTTCCCCTACAGTACCTCAAACCACCTTTTATGCTGTGCTGAACAGTCTTCCAATGCTTTGGAACAGATTTTCAAGGGACTAAGAGGGAAGGTGATATCAGTGAAAGCCAGTTCCCCACTTCTCCTGGCAGGAGCATCTCATGAGCACAATTCCATTCTATTGCATCAGAAATTCCAGAGCATTTAACACAGATGCCTGTTTCAATATTTTCAAATTCTTATTAGCTTATTATTGCACCCATTTTTATTTAGTTATTTATTATTTATTTATTATAGTTATTTATTATTTATTTATTATTTATTTATTTATTATAGTTATTTATTATTTATTATTATTGTTTATTATTATTTATTATAGTTATTTATTATTATTTATTATTCTGGGAGCAGGTGAATTTATCAAGCATTTTATTGTACATTTATGGGGAGTTAACAACAGCTAAGCCATATTGTGCAAAGCACAAGAGTGAATGATTTGAACCATTAGGCAAAGTTGGGCAACCTATTTTGGCGATCAATAAAAAATACTGCTATAAACCAGCATCAGGCCATGTTTATGGAAGACAATCTTACTCAGCTACGAGAAAAAGAAGATATAAATATTTATAAATAAAGGGCAGGAAATGGATTTCAATTTATTAATGCCTCTCCCCCCCCCCCCCCGCGCCAGATAGAAAATCCCACTCTGGGAAATCTGTCTCTGTTCCCAAAATAATTTGGCCAGTATTATGCACTCAGTTTGTGAGAGTGTCCCAGCTGCTGCCCTAACTTGGACAATAGTTTCCTGACCTGCTCCTGTGTTCGAGATCTGGCTTGCAACATTGCACTCATGATGAGCAGCTGAAAGCATGCACCTATCTTCTGGTGATGGGCAGCTGCTGATCTCACCACATCCTGGTTTCAGCACTATTTACAGCCTATACAGTTTAGTCATTTCTCTACAGCTGTCCTTATTATGTGGGGCATATATGGTTATTGCTTTCTCTAGCTAGGAATAAAAGAACTCAGCACACAACAGTTGTTATGTGAAACTCCTTGAAAGTGTTTCCATGGCCACTCTGCCATATGAAACTTACACAGGGAGTGGTGAGGAGGGAATGCAAGAATGGCTGCCCGTGTTTTAAGAGTCTTCTGGTAATTTTCAGTAGTGTTCACTGAGAACTGACCATCTAATCATTAGTTTTGGCTTCACAAATATTTTACTGGCTCAGTGAGATCAGTAAGGAGGCTATGATACAGGGGACAATGAAAGACAAGCAATATAACTTGTTGAACTCTCCTTGTATAACAAGCCCCTGTCCCTGGAACAATGGCTAAGGTATGGTTCTCCAGCTTGCCACCTGGGAAGCGGTTAATAAAATATTAAGAGCAGATACTGGCAAAACAGACATGCCTATGAAACACAGGAGGGATAGAAGTAGATTGTCTTACAGGCATCAATTTGCCGGCTGTCCTTCACCTTGGTCTCAGTTGGATGACTATGCACGGCGAGACCATAATATGAAAATGGATGAACTGCTTTGCCAGACCAAAGGTCTACGACACTCTCTCTGAACGCCATCCAGACAAGTACCTCTGGAAAGCGCACAAAGCAGGCATTGGTGGAGAGACAGCAACACTGTGTTTGCTCCCAGCAAGGTGTCCAGAATACAGTGGTACCTCGGGTTACAGAAGCTTCAGGTTACAGACTCTGCTAACCCAGAAATAGTACCTCGGGTTAAGAACTTTGCTTCAGGATGAGAACAGAAATTGCGCGACGGCAGTGGGAGGCCCCATTAGCTAAAGTGTTAAGAACACAGGTTAAGAACAGTTTCAGGTTAAGAACAGACCTCCAGAATGAATTAAGTTCTTAACCCGAGGTACCACTGTACTTTAAATCAACTGTGGCCCTCCAGAGGCTGTTGGACTCCAGCTCCCATCATCCCTTGCCAGCATAGCCAACAGTCAGGTGTGTTGAGAGTTGCAGAGTCTGACAACATTGTTCTAATCCGGTGTTTCCCAAACTTGGGTCTCCAGCTGTTTTTGAACAACAACTCCCACCATCCCTAGCTAGCAAGAACAGTAGTCAGGGATGATGGGAACTGCAGTTCGAAAGCAGCTGAAGACCCAAGTTATCTAGCCCTCCATTTAAAAACAGAGGAGACTGTACTAGGTATTTGCAGCGGTTGTTGCACTCCCCTTCCCCCAGCACGTACAAATGTCAAATTCCATTCACTGGGTGGAGTGACCATGCAAACGTTTTCTCAAAAGTTGACAAAGCCATTTGAGAATTTTGCTTAATATCTGTTCTCCAGCATGAGCAAAACATGTTTCTGATTAGGACAGTAATAGACATGCAGGCCCCATAGAACAGGGATAAGTGGTGACAACAGTACACCCTCTAGCAATGCCAAGGCTAGGATGCCAGGCGGACACCCTTTTCTCTTTGTCCAGAGGAAGAACAGTGGTACCTTGGGTTACATACACTTCAGGTTACAGACTCCGCTAACCCAGAAATAGTGCTTCGGGTTAAAAACTTTGCTTCAGGATGAGAACAGAAATCGTGCTCTGGCGATGTGGCGGCAGCAGGAGGCCCCATCAGCTAAAGTGGTGCTTCAGGTTAAGAACAGTTTCAGGTTAAGTACGGATTTCCGGAACGAATTAAGTACTTAACCCGAGGTACCACTGTACTTTCTGTGCTTATGAACAGCAGCCACTGGCTATACTAACCTCCCATTACTTTATCTGAACCCTTTCAAAGCCTTCCAAGTGGCTGGCCCAGCAGCACACCTTGTGACAATCCATTGTGTGAAGAGTAACTTTCTTTTCGTTATTCTGAATTTGCTGATAAGTTTCTCTCCTATGCTAACTCAGTTGGACAGCCCACTAAACCCCCTGCTCTACAGACAAGTATGTGGAGAAGTTTTATTGAGAACTCAATTGACCCACCTTTTCTTCTCCTAGGCAACAATTGAATGCCACACTTTATTTTCAGTAGTTTCTTGGGTTGTTGTTTTTTTAACCCTCCTCTGTATCTGTGTTTTGTTTTTCTTCTCTCACGCAGGTGGCGCTGTGGAAGGACGTGGGTGGCGCTGTGGTCTAAACCACAGAGCCTAGGGGTTGCCGATCAGAAGGTTGGCGGTTCGAATCCCTGCGACATGGTGAGCTCCCGTTGCTTGGTCCCTGCTCCTGCCAACCTAGCAGTACGAAAACCCGTCAAAGTGCAAGTAGATAAATAGGTACCACTCCGGCGGGAAGGTAAACGGTGTTTCCGTGCACTGCTCTGGTTCACCAGAAGCAGCTTAGTCATGCTGGCCATGTGACCCGGAAGCTGTACCCCGGCACCCTCGGCCAATAAAGCGAGATGAGCGCCACAACCCCAGAGTCGTCCGCGACTGGACCTAACGGTCAGGGGTCCCTTTACCCTTACCATCATTTTTATTGTGTTCAAACTGTATGTGTTTGTGCCAATAAACTTTTAATTAAAATAAATGAATTTGCTGGTGATTCAATTGCTTTCATATGAATCCTGGTGTTTCAGGGGGAAGAATAACTTCCCCATATCTGAACACCTGTCTCCTTCCAGCCACCCTTACCCAGTCATAGGAGCTCCTGGGACTCGACTCTACCTTCAGATTTTATAAGTGGTCTTAGAGAGAGTAGCTGCCACTATTTCTCACAGAGTCTGCCACCATCACCAACATAAAGAGGTGGAGCACAGCAGAGGCAGAGGGGAGAGGAAAGCAAAGGAGAGCCCCATACAATATGATTACCGTATTTTTTGCTCTATAAGACTCACTTTTCCCCTCCTAAAAGGTAAGGGGAAATGGGTGTGAGTCTTATGGAGCGAATGCAGTCTGCGCAGCTATCCCAGAAGCCAGAACAGCAAGAGGGATTGCTGCTTTCACTGTGCAGCAATCCCTCTTGCTGTTCTGCCTTCTGAGATTCAGAATATTTTTTTTCTTGTTTTCCTCCTCCAAAAACCAGGTGCGTCTTGTGGTCTGATGCATCTTATAGAGCGAAAAATACGGTAGTCCTGAGCTCTGCACATGAGCATAGCCAGGATTTATTAGAGGAGCAGGCATTATGTGGGGGGGGGGGCACAGAACCGAGTTATCTGTGATGCAATTAGTCAGTTAGTTAAGTATTTTTATTTATTGACTTGACTAGGGGGGCAGCTGTCCCCCTCCAGGGGTGGCCCTGCAATCTACCGAAAATCAACCAGAAATCTACATTTCCCTTCTGCCCACCCATGCATTCGCTCTATAAGATCTAAAGATAGTTCCCTAAAAATGCTGTACGAGATAAAGATATTCAATTATGTCTCAACTTGCAAGGCGTGGGTAGAGAGTGTGTGCACACTTCATAGCAGTAATTTAAATTGGCTATGGCATTATGGAGAGAGAGAGAAAAAAAAAGTCTATCCGAAGCCTTTTAAGGTCATGAGAGCTACTGAAGTTTAATCAGTCCCTGGAGCATACACAAGAAACTCATTTGACTAGCCATCCTTGCGTTCTCTATCCCAGTGGATTAGTTAATCTTTTAAAGCTCTGTGTTCTACATGGAAAGAGGTCCATCAGTCAGACACACAGCATCTTCAGGGAGGTTGCCCAGCTGTCTAACCACCAAGTTGTAGTACTGATATACACACACACTCTCCAAGAACGAAATTTAGTAGACTTACCTACCTACTGAGCTTCTTTTAAATATATAATAGTACCATATTGAATCCTAAAGGTAAAGGGACCCCTGACCATTAGGTCCAGTAGTGGACGACTCTGGGATTGCAGCGCTCATCTCGCTTTACTGGCTGAGGGAGCCGGCGTACAGCTTCCAGGTCATGTGGCCAGCATGACTAAGCCGCTTCTGGCGAACCAGAGCAGCACACGGAAATGCTGTTTACCTTCCCACCAGAGTGGTACCTATTTATCTACTTGCACTTCATGCTTTTGAACTGCTAAGTGGGCAGCAGGGACCGAGCAATGGGAGCTCACCCTGTCACGGGGATTCAAACTGCCAACCTTCTGATCGGCAAGCCCTAGGCTCTGTGGTTTAACCCACAGCGCCACCCACGTCCTTATAATGCATCCTACATGAAACAAAATGCAGCACAATCTTATACATGTGTACTCAGAAGTGAGCCCCACTGAATTCAACAAGGCTTCCTTTCAGGAAAGTGAGGGTAAGATTACTGCACTTAAAAGAAGAAAATGACAAACATACACTCTCCAAACTTGGATCTTTGATAATAATATTTTTTAAATCATTTTTTTAGATTGGCGTTGGATCAGTTACAAGTATATGTGAAATGCAGAACTCAGCAAATGGTGCAAAAAAGGGTCACTTTTAGTTCTATGCCACCCACAATGATAAAATGAAAATCAATTTCCAACACTCAGCCTTGAATGAATGAATGAATGAATGAATAAGATAATATTCATGTCACTGCCTTTTTACAAATAGGGAAGCAATGATTAAAATAAAAATAAAAATGCATGAGGCAGTATTTGCATCCATTTCCAACCAAGACCCATTCACTCCAGCTCTTAGGTAAATCAGCAATAGCAGAAATAATAATACTGCCTTCTCAGTTTCCAGTTTCTGCAAACACAGTCTGGATGCAACCTGAAGTGAGCTGCAATCAAGGAAATACAGAGTTGAAGCCCAGCTGCCAAGATGGCACCTAGGTAATACATTTCACCAGTGAAATGCAGTGTCCAATTGCAGATGTAATTTCACATAAAACTGGCAAGAAAAACCCAGAAGCATTCAGACTATTTAACAGAAGGGGATTGGTACCTTATTGCACTGATGCTCAAAGCAGGAAGTGAAGGGAGTGCTCACATGCCAAAATAACTGACATTATCTCAGTCAGTCAAAAAATATGCTGTCAAATCTGAAATCAGTAAGCACTAAAAGGTATTGAGCCAAACACTTTAAAAGACAGTTTTACACCAGGCCTGAAAAACTGATGAGTCTGCACTAGAAACTCAGATTCATTCCTTTCTCTGAAGCAATAAAAAACAATTTAGGAGTTGGTGGGAGGCAAAGGAGAAAAGGCCTCCTCTGATTTACAGGCAAAGCAGTAGCTGCTGTACAGAATCTAAATGTCTCAACATGAAAGGCAAAAGTCATAGGCAGTAGCTGTGACCACCTTTGCAGCAAGCTTAGGCTGGATGTACACAAAAGCCACAGTTCTGGTTTCTTGTTAAACAGACGCAACCCTTCGGGAGTAAGGTTTTAATTTCATTGATCCTGAGGCACAACTGGGCACACTGCCAACACTGGCCCCGGAAAACTCCACTACAAGGAAAAGCAAAACCAGCTCTGCTGAGGTGCTCTAACAGTCACCGCTCTAAAAACATGTTTCACACCTGACTAACTTTGTATTTCTGGAGACCTGCGAACCTGTGAACGTTTACAGAGACATGACGCTTGGTGATAACTGAATTAAGAGAGTGAAGACAACATTACACCTTTCTGCAAGGCAAGAAGATCACAAGTCCACATATTCTGCTGAGATTAAACTCTTCTGAAACGCGGCTGTGTTTCAAGCCAAGCACAAAGCTCACATGAAACAGGTTGTTTCATCATGTTACAGAATCTGTAACAGGAAGGGATGTGGTCAAAATTAGGCTTAACTGAGCTCAGAGACAGAAAGAAAGAAAGAAAAGACACTTATGCACAAATGAATATTTCCCCAGGCACCACTGTTTCCTCCCTCTCTCCGTTACCATTTTAGGTCAACGTCTAAAGGATTTTATGATTGCAAAAGCTTTATGAACAATAGGCTACTAAAATTGTCTGATCTGGGCTGATACATCACACCCTTCTTTTGGCAGAACAGCACATTCAGAACATTAAAGCTTCCTATTTAAAAAAGAAAAGGTTCTCTCTGTCTAAATTGAATTATTGGATAAATTGAATATAAAGGCGTGACCTTTTTTCCCTTTTTAAAAAACCAACCTCTCCCCATTCCCAGCATCTAAGCATCTCTTTGGCATTATGAAGCTGTCTTGTAGTTTCGCATCTAGCATCTAGTGCATCAACTGGCAGCTGTTCTCTAAGGTCTCAGGTAGCTTTCCCATACCTGGTCCCAAGAGCCTTTAACTCAACAGTGGGGAACATGCAGCCCGCCAGATACTGTTGCACACCAACTCCCATCAGCCCCAGCCAGTATGACCAATAGCAATGGTGGGAATTGCAGTTCAAAGCCATCTGGGCAACCGCAGGCTCTTCACCCCGCTCTAACTGGAGATGCCAGGATTTGAACTTGGAACCATGTGCTTCCCAAGAGTGTGTGCACTTTGCTATTGAGTGATGGAACCATAGGCTTTGAAAAGCCCTCAGTGACAGCACAGAAGAGCAAGTCAATCAAAAGCCAGAGGTGAACCATGATTAATTTTCCCAGGAGGAAAACGGCAGCAACAGCCACCCACGAAACTAGGGTGCTGAATCGATGGCATTGACTTTCATTACAAATGCTTTCATTCCACCAGTTCTAAAAGCATAATTTCCCCACTCATCCCTTGAGTTGTAACTCACACTTGCAACATTATTTTGTTCAGCAAGAATCCGTCCGCAAGGTCCATATACATGGCGAGCTTGTCTTCATTGTCGTTCCCTAATGGTCCAAACGTTTTCACCTGCCAGAAAAAAAAGCTTTATTAGGAAATGATCTCAAAAAAAAAAAAGGGGGGGGGGACAACACTTTGCAACTTTGCCCCAGTCACCTTCTGTCATGTTAGCAAAGATTCCTGAGAAAAGTATCCACTAACTTTAAGGAAACACCCACCATTATTTATGCTACAAATCCACCTCAATAGCAGTTGGCATTGTCTCAATTCCTTCCAAGATCATACTTAAACCAATTTCCATTCTGCAATTAATCTTCTTGACACATATATGTTAAAAAAAAGAGAACAACATGACCAGAAAAGTTTGCCCTCTTCTACAGGCCTGGTACACGTTGCTTGCTGCTATTAATTTATTAAGGCACACCAGATGGCATGCGGCGTTGTGGCCGGTCTAGAAATCAGATGGTAGACTGCTGATGTGGTAGAACGGACTGCAGCCCGTCTGACAGCAGGCGGGAGGGAGCTTTTTTGAACCCTCCTCTGGGTAACAATTCCACTCAAGCAGGTAACAACTTTGGGAGAAAGGTTGCCGTCTAAGCTTCCTTGGGGGCATTTTACTCACCTATCATTCAGAGGAACAAAGAGACCTTACTCAGAGTGAGCCAGCCCTGGAGATTATCTCCACCAATGTCCTGTTTGCAGCACCAAATGCTACTGCCTACTACTGTCAGAGCTGCCTCATCCACAGTGGCTCACTCTTAAGAAAGGACCCACGATCAGATGAAGTGGTGACCAGGAGAACCCTTCAGAGCATGGCCACTACACTGCTGTTGTCCAGGCCACAGGAGCAAGGTCAGTAGCCGCTCAGCAAAATGGAGGTGGGCAGCTCTGCAGGCAGGCAGGTGAGCCAGGTGAGGAATTGATCCACTGCTTCTCCAAACCTGCCACCTGAGACACCTTGGCTAACAGGTGGCTTGGCCCTGTACAGGGAGTATATGCAGGGGAGTATTGTAAAATGCTGGTCCCTACCCTACTGCCTGAAGTAGTGAGGTCAATTCTACCACTGCATATGTAAATTCAGCATAGGCCAATCAAGACTGGGGAAATCCTCACGCTTAGGGCAAAGGGATGTGCATTTGATCATTGATCATCCTTCATTTCCTTCCACACCTCACAGCCACAATCCAGTTTCAGGTGAGGTGCTTTTTGGTCCAGTTGATTTCAACTGGAGAGTTAAATACATGGATCATATCAGGCTTCAAGTGGGGCGAAAGAGCACATGCTACCTTTCCTTTTTGATTATTTCCCCTTCAACTAGCTCCCCTTCTGTTCCAAGCAAGGTTTTGCTGACTGTTTCTGCCTTAAAACTGCACTGGCTCCAAAGGCCAACCTCAAAAAATTTCTCTTGCCCTGGATGAAAGGTCCCGAAGGGGGTGGGGGGTGGGGAGACACCAGCAAAAGTCATTAGCATGTACTGTATAAGTGAAATCCTATGTCCCCTTCCTTTGTAAACTCCTGCTCCAAGGAAGGAAGGATTATGTGTTGGAAAGGAGACAATGCCATGAATTCCCAAAGACAGTAGCAGTGGTGGCTGGTGCCCATAGGAACTTGTGGGGTGGAAGCTTAGGGAGACCAACAGGAGCTGGAGCCAGAACCAATGACAGGCAAGGCCAACTTATTCCTAATTTTGCCCCCAACCCTCCTCCTTGCAGAGTTCTGCAAGGGCAGCGCTGGGATCAAGGAGGAGGAAGCTGGCAAGCAGTGCCACTCCTTAGACTGGTTGTAAGTATGAAGGCTGGCGGGTGGGGCTGGTTATGGGTAGACTGAGGTCTGCAGGGCAGTGCCCCATCTGCCTTCATGGTTCAACCTCCAGTGCTAAGCAGGATTTCTGCACAGGAAGCAGCACATAAACCACAGGAAGACCACGGCCCTTGGTGACAATCATGCACATGTCTCCTTCAGCATGTGGGCACAACAGAAGAGTGCAAGGGAGGGGAAGCTATGGCCAATTATGGCTTTCAAAAGGGAATCTCCTGGTGATCTTGGTGGGGTTTGAATGTCGCTACTCTTCTTGTAGGGAAGCTTCATCTGGGCAGCATTAAGGCCAAAGCAGCCTCAACAGTCACACTGCACAAGTGCTTCTAGTTTAAAAGATTAAGGGGTCCCCTCCCCAGTGGCGTAGCGTGGGGGGTGCAGGGGGGGCCGGCCGCACCGGGCGCAACATCTGGGGGTTAGGGTTAGGGGGCGCAAATCCACGGGTTAGGGGGTGCAAATTACTTGCCTTGCCCCGGGTGCTGACAACCCACGCTACGCCACTGCCCCTCCCCCTTTCCTTTTAGGGTTTCCGACACCTTGACGGAGAGCAAGGTGCCACATCCCATAAAAGAGAAAGGAATCTTTTATGAATGAACAATAATGAGCCTGATCACGGATAGCTCTCTTTTTTTAAAGAACACAATGAATGGACCATTTCCAACCACACAGTTCCATGGCTCGGAAAAAAATAAAAACTTTTAATTTGGAAAGCCCGCTTTTGCGACAAGTTAGGTAGTATGGAAATCTAACACTCTTTCTCCTCTCTCTCTTTTAAAGTAATCCTGCAGGGATTACTTGGGGGCACAAGGCACCCACTTCAAACTCCATCAACTTATTTCCTTCCGGAAACCGAGAGGAAAGCAGCGCCAACAAAAGCAAGGCAGCAAGCACACTTTCCGTGTTCGTGTTTTCCCAAGGGGCCCCGCCAAGTCGCTCCTCTCTCCCTCCCCACCCAAATCGACCCCCTTTCCTGGGTGGCCTCTCCCAGGTGCCCCACGAGGAAAGGCGATTTCCTCCGCCAGAGAGGCGCTCAGCCCGCCCCCCCCCCGCCCCGGCAACAACTGCTAACAACAACAGCAGCGGCGGCGGCGGCGTCTTTGCAAAAACTCACCCAGGTCACCAAGGGGCTCTGCAGAAAGAGCTCCATGAGTTCGGAAATGGTCACGTCCATGTTGCTCCCCGAAGAGGAGGAGGAGGAGGAGGAGGAGGAGGCGGGCTCCTCCGTTTGCCTTTGGCTCGAGCTGGTTGCGCTCACGCGGGGAACAAAGGCGAGGAGCCCATAGCCCGGGCGGACTGGCTTACGAGGAAAACAATACGAGGCTCATCTCCTCTCCCCTCCCCCTGGGCTGCGGCGGGGAGGGACGCGCACACGCGGGTCGCGATCAGTCGCCCTCCTGCGGCGCTCCTGCTTGCAAAAGCGGCGGCGGCGGCGGCGGCGGCAGCCTCCTTCTCGTCCTCGAGGCAGCCCAGCCCTCGCCAACAACCTGCTGATGGGCAACCGGCGGCGCACTCTTGCCGAAGCCTCCGGGCGTAGCGAGTGGCTCCTCTTTCGTGGCGGCTGCTGATGCGCAAGACGGGCCGGGGGGGGGGGAAGGAACAAGCGGAAAAGGGATCTCTTTTTGAGAAAAGCTTCCGAAAGTTTTCTTTCTTCTGGAAGCCAAGCAGAACGCGCGTCCCAGGCGCTCTGCCTGTGCGCTCTAGAGCGCTTCGCCCTTTCCCTCTTGGCAGGCAAGAGACAAAGTCCTCCTGCGCCGCGCAGTTATTACCTGCAGGGAACTCTTTTACAACTGAAGATGAAAGGGGAGCGGGGGAGGGCAAACACACACAAACACACAAACACACAAACCACCCACTTTGATGGACGTCGCTGGTTGCAAATGAGAGCCTGGGGTAAAGGGTTGGAGCTGGCCAATGGAAGGTGCCTCTGGGCTAATTGGGCTGGGAAGGTGCGAGCAACTGCGCCGTGAGAACAAAGTGCGCGCGAGGGGAATCCGGGCGCCCTTGAGCTGCGCGGGGTCCGCGGTGCGCGCCGTCGCTTCTGTGGATGTGAGCCGCGTTGGAAACGAGTTCGTCTTTACTTCTTCGGAGCGGATGAGACGCCGGCTGCCCCTCGGGGTTTCTCGAAAAGGAAAGGCAAAGTGTGGCCTCAGGCGCCTCTGGTTTCAGTCCCAGGCGCCTGGGCTGGTCTCCTGCACTTTGGAGGCGTCCCCAACAATCTGCTGGGAGGAGGAGGAGGAGGCGGCGGGCAGGCTGATTAAACTGGAGAGGAATTACAGGCTCTGGTTTTCAGCGCAGAAACAATCCTGTCCCACGAAAGCGCCCAGAGTGGGGGCTCGATTCGCCTCTTCGGAGCGGCAGGATGTTTTTCTTCTGGGCTCGTGGTCTCTGCAAACATGACGGCAGCGTTAGGCTGGCCTATTGTGTTTAAACATGAACTCATGCCAAAAGCTTCCAAAGGACAAAGGGAATTGGTGGAGCGAGCCTGTAGGTATATAGGGGATTTAACCCCAGAGTCCTGGGAATCATTTGGGAAAGGGAGACAAGGGGGGGATGGAGCAAGTGTGGTGAAGACCCTCCAAGTGCCCCAGTTTTCCAGGGACAGTCCCGGATTTATAGAAGCTGTCTCGGTTTCTAATTTGATCCCAGAGCATCCCACTTTTCCTTCAGATGTCCCTAATTGTTGGAGGGTATGGTGATGTAGTGGTTAGAGCATTGGATCAGGCCCTGTGAGAGGCCAGGGTTCAAATCCCCTCCATGCCAGGAAGCTGATGGGGTGACCTTGGGCCAGTCACAGACTCTCAGCCTGACCTCCCTCACAGGGTCCATGTGGGGAGAAAGAAAACAATGTGTGCCTCCTTGAGCTCATTAGTGGGGTAGAAATGGGATAAGTCAATAATTCGAACCTTGTTACAGCTCCTGCAGAAAGTACAGTTTGGGGAAACAAGGTAAGGAAGTCCCACGGTCTTATTATGGATCGATCTGGCGTTCAGAAACAGCATTGCCAAACCAGAGGATCTAAGTGGATAAGCTACCAGGAGGACCTTCTTAAGGAGTGGGAGAGCCGAAACAAGGAACAGAGACCAAACATCTAGGCCTCTGCCCCAAATGGTGGTGAGCCCCTCCAGTCTGACCACTGAAATTGGGGCATCATCTCTGCAACTCGCTTCTACCTGCCTACCCAGACACCCAAATGCAAGTTCCACTGAAATCATTGGGACTTATGCATTAATTATTTTATTTTATTATGCGTGACCTTCCTTCCCATAAACTATTGTCAATCCTGTTTTTTTCTCGCTTGCCTCCATGGATTTGCTTAGGCCCATTTTTGTCTCTGTTTTACAGATACCTCATTATAATTGGTCTGAAATATTTGCTTTAGTTGTCAGAACTCTAAACATCCACTAACATTTTATCCTAAAAGTATCAAATCTTTGGGCAATCCCACCACACATGGTGGTAGTACTCAAAGCAGTAGAGTTCTTTTCCAGCACTCAAGAGCCATAAATATAAATTAACCCTGGAGGTGGTAAGATATCATTTATATAAAACCTTCAGGTGTATTTTCCTCAATCTTTGTCATTACTGATTCTTGTGGCCATTTATGCCTTAGGGAATTATGGTGGGCCATATCTTCCTAAGACAATAGCAGACTTTTAATTTCTCAGTCTCTTAAAGACTATATAAACTAAGTGGGAAATTGCTTCCGGTTTGTATATTCCTGGCTCTCTACACACACTACTGGAGATATGAATCTCTGCTGTACTTTATTTAACAATTTGTTACAACAGACTCTCTTTTTTTAAAGATTTTTTTATTAAGAGTTTTGTTAATACAGTAGAGAAAAGACAGAATAAACAAAGAATAGACATAAAAGAAACAAACATAAAATTTAACATCTTGTGATACCCATCTTTTCTTCATCTTTGGACTTCCTCACATCTCGCGCTCCTGCGTTCCAAATTTATAAAACCTTGGCCAGCAACTTATCACCTTATTTCCATTCTTATTGTACATATTTCCAATGTTTTGTCCCTAACTTTGAATATTTTTTATCTGGGTCTTAGATTTCTAGTTTTAACACAATATTTATTCAAAATTTATTTTTCTCATAAAATTCACTCCTTCTCATAATCTTTTCAACTAACTTTATGGGGCCCTGTTGTTTTCAAATCTCTCATCCTTCTTAGCACTCATATAGTTTACAGTGTTTTTGTAAATAGTCCTTAAATTTCTTCCAGTCCTCTTCCACTGCTTCCTCTCCCAGGTCTCGGATTCTGCCGGTCATTTCTGCTAGCTCCATGTAGTCCATCAGTTGCATCTGCCATTCTTCCAGCGTGGGCAAATCTTGAGATTTCCAATATTTGGCGACGAGTATCCTTGCTGCTGTTGTTGCATACATAAATAATGTTCGATCATTCTTTAACACCCTCTGGCCAACAATGCCCAAAAGGAAGGCCTCTGGTTTCTTAGGAAAGGTATACCTAAATACCTTTTTCAGCTCGTTATATATCATTTCCCAGAAGGCCTTAACCCTGGGGCAAGTCCACCAGAGGTGGAAGAACGTTCCTTCAGTTTCCTTACATTTCCAACACTTATTATCTGACAGGTGATATATTTTTGCTAGCTTGACTGGGGTCATGTACCACCTATATATCATTTTCATAATATTTTCTTTCAAGGCATTGCATGCCGTAAACTTCATACCGGTGGTCCATAACTTTTCCCAGTCAGCAAACATGATATTATACCCAATGTCCTGTGCCCACTTTATCATGGCTGATTTAACCGTTTCATCCTGTGTATTCCACCTCAGCAGCAAATTATACATTCTTGAAAGTAATTTAGTCTTAGGTTCTAACAGTTCTGTTTCCAATTTCGATTTTTCCACCTGGAATCCTAACTTTTTATCCAATTTAAAAGCCTCTTTAATCTGAGCATAATGTAACCAATCTCGCACTTTATCTTTTAGTTTCTCCAAACTCTGCAATCTCCAATTGTCTCCATCTCTTTCTAATATTTCCCAATACTTTGGCCATTTGACCTCCATATTGGGTCTTTTCATGTTACAACAGACTCTCGGCAGTTCGAACACACCTCTGCACTTTTGCAGTGGAGGAGGGCTAATAATTGGGAATTACTGTACAGATGCACATAACATTTGATAGTGATGATGCAGCCAAGTGTTTCTTAACCACAGACTTCTTGGCACACTTTTCTTTCTTTTTTTGAAAGTTGATTGCCTGCCTCATTTTCAAGACTCTGAACAGGTTAAATAATAATAAATAGGCAATCTTTCTCCTTTTTCCTCTATGCTGGGAACAAATCTGGGAGGAGCAGTAAAGAGGTGAATTATTTTTGAACAAACTAAATCTGTACACCTATATACATTTACATGAAAGTATGCTCCACTTACGGGCGCAGGTGGCGCTGTGGGTTAAAGCCTCAGCGCCTAGGGCTTGCCGATCGAAAGGTCAGCGGTTCGAATCCCTGCGGCGGGGTGCGCTCCCGCTGCTCGGTCCCAGCGCCTGCCAACCTAGCAGTTCGAAAGCACCTCCGGGTGCAAGTAGATAAATAGGGACCGCTTACCAGCGGGAAGGTAAACGGCGTTTCCGTGTGCGGCTCTGGCTCGCCAGAGCAGCGATGTCACGCTGGCCACGTGACCCGGAAGTGTCTCCGGACAGCGCTGGCCCCCGGCCTCTTAAGTGAGATGGGCGCACAACCCCAGAGTCTGTCAAGACTGGCCCGTACGGGCAGGGGTACCTTTACCTTTACCTTTTTATGCTCCACTTAACACACTGGGTTCTTTTTATTTAGTTAATCCAAAACATGTAATTCAATAGCATATAAGATGTAAGGAAATCAATGGTTTCTATCTATATTAAGTTCCAATTAATAATAGTAATTATTATTATTATTATTATTATTATTATTATTATTATTATTATTATATATCCTGCCTGGCTGGGTTTCCCTAGCCGCTCTGGGCGGCTCCCAACAGAATATTAAAAACACGATAAAACATCAAACAATAAAAAAAACTTCCCTTAACAGGGCTGCCTTGAGATGTCTTCTAAAACTCAGATAGTTGTTTATTTCCTTGACATCTGATAGGAGGGTGTTCCACAGGGCCTCTGCTTGGTTCCATGTATCCTTACTTCTCACAATGAGGGAACTGCCAGAAGGCCCTTGGAGCTGGACCTGAGTGTCCTGGCTGAACGATGCGGGTGGAGACACTCCCAGGCATACTGGATTTCACTGTTGGAGGCATTATGACTCTAAATACCAGTTGCTTGGAATCAAAAGTGGGCCAAGTCCTGTTGCGCTCATGCCTTGCTTCCATGCTTCTCAGAGACACCTGGTCAGCCACTCTGAGAACAGGATACTGGATTGAATGGGCCATTGGCCCGGTCCAGCAAGCTCATCTTATGCTCATGTTCCTATGAAAATAAATGGGGAGGAAATGCAATTGAATGAAAATTAAATTGCACACACAAATATAAATTTGGATCGTTGCATTCACAAACCCTGCTAATAATAAAAAGAATAAGTGATATTAGAAGGTAGTAGAATGTCCTTTAAAAATATTATTTTATATACAGTCATACCTCGGGTTGAATGTGCTTCGGGATGAGCATGTTCGAGTTGTGCTCCGCAGCAACCTGAAAGTAATGGAGCATGTTACTTCCGGGTTTCACCGCTTGCACATGCACAGACGCTCAAAATGACGTCATGCGCAGAAGCGCTGAAACGTGACCCACGCAGACACGTGGACACGGGTTACGTTTGCTTCTAGATGCGAACAGGGCTCCGGAACAGATCCCGTTCACATCTAGAGGTACCACTGTATAAGTATCATCATGTCCTTGGCATTGTATGGTATTATCAGTTGAAGCTAGGGAACTATTAAGAATTGCAAATAGTGATGCTCTTAGATTTGCCTTGTACATACAGATAAAATTGCTGGTTTTAAACTGCAGCTTACCACAGCTCATACTTCTGCATCTGTGGTTAGCAGGCACTGCAGTAGATTTTGGCTTGGGAGTTATTGGTTAACTCATGCCAGTTCTTTCCTTTTAAACTCCTTGCTGCCCTTTGTCTGACTCATCTGGTTTCATGGAGAAGTGCAGTTAAATAAACTGCATGGAGAAATGTCAGAAAAAACATGTATGACCACTGCAAGTTAATAACACTACTTTGAAATTATGCCAGCAGACCTGGCATGGATTTACTTTTGTGTGCTCCTAACAAAGTGTCAGGAGATCTGAGGTGGTGCAGTGGGTCAGCGGGTCTGGCTCTGAACCAGAAGGTTGGTGGTTCGAACCCACCCAGGGATGGCTCATTGACTCTTGGGGCCCCTTCTAAATTTCCAGTTCTGTGATTCTATGAAACGCTCTAGAGGGCAGAAAGAAGAGCAAGAAAATATATGGGCGCTCTTCAACTGAACTGTACGAAGAACATTCAAGTGGCAGCTGAATGCTGAATAGTATGTGGTTAAATAAACTTCAAACAACTATTGCCCCATCTCTTTGCTTTTCAAAATGCAACTAGCATCTTCTTTAAGCATTCTGTCTCTACTTACTTTGTTGTTGATCGGATTCTACTTTTCAGTGCACGTGTTGGATAGATAAAATGAGCTATGGGACACCCTTATGAGTACAGTTCTAACATCTGCATAGCTTGTATAGTCCTGACACTCAAGATTTGAAACATTGTGGTTTCTGTATTACAAAGAAGAAGAAAAACAGGCATTGTTTGCAATGTCTGTCATATGACCAGGCAATGCAAAGAATGTTTCCACCACCTAGTGGCTGAAAAACACCATTCCTTGAGCACATTAGTTAAAGCCAAAGAAAAAAAGCAACTCTGGTGACCATGGCAAACTTTGTTTTAAAACGGACATTCAAATAGTCAATCACAAGTGGTGCAGAAATCATGGCAATGGCACCATTTGGGATAACTATGGAAGTCAGCTGGATGGGCCAAGTTTTTTTGTTATGTTTGGCAGGGCTCTGGCTGGATTCCTTGTCCTCTTACACTACTACGCATTGCTTTTTTTTGCCTGAATGCTTTTTCTTTCTGCTTTTTTCTTTTGGTTTCTCTTAGTTGTTACTGTATTTTGTAGTCTTAATGGTGTTGGCCACAGTGAGCATTGCAGTTAGGAAGCTGTAGTCCTCCAGATGTTTTTAGACCCCCAAGTTCCATCACCCCAGGCCAGCATGGCCAATGTTCAGGGGTGTGGGAGCAGTATTAACATCTGGAAGGCCACAGGTTGCCTATCCCTGATCTGTGGAAACATGGGGTGCAAATTATAATTAAAGAGCTAAGATCTTATTCCTGCTCAGCTGCAGGCAAACAGTAAACCGCCATGCAGAACTCACCAAAAACAAAGAAATGGACAATGGAGGGAGACCATGTGAACCACTGACTGTGGACCTTTGCATGTGGCTGGAGGAGGTCTCACAGACCAAGGGACCAAACACTCTGCTATTCCTGGGGCATCTTGCCACTGACAGCGGGCCCAGGAGATTTTGTCAGGCTACATGTTTGTGTGTCTTGTTATTCACTGGGATTTACTTCCCAGGAAGTTTATTACATACAATTGCAGACTTAGGATGCAATTCTATACAAACTTGTCTGGTGTGAACTCAATGGTCTCTCCCTCTCTCTCGATATAGAGAAGAGGATTAGACTATAAGATTTATAGGTCTCCCTAGATAGGTGAAAGCTGTAAATCAAGAACACAACTGAGTACACCCTTACATTTTTGGAGTTAAATGAACCTGATACGATTCCCATGATAGTTTTTTTAAATAGAAAAAAAGGTCATGCAGGACTCAGAAGAGCTGTTTGAAATTTAAAAAAAAAACTTGAAAAGGAAAAATACGTTTTAATGCTGTTATTTTCTCAAGCACCTTGTTGCCATCTCACAGCAGCTGACACAAACTGGGGATTTCCAAAGTGAAGGCATTTTGCACCAACTGTAAACAGAGTTATTCGCCTCTCTCAAAATGTCTCCTAGCAACAGTCCCAAGCATTAACAAAGCCTCACCATTCATGTGTCATCTAAAAAGAATCTCTGTTCTTGGAAAGTAGTAGTGGATGGGCTTGGCAAAGCAGTGGGACAGAAAAAAGGTGCCCCCTCTCCTCCCAACACCAATTTTTCAATCATCAGAAGCATTAGAACAAGGAAATCACAACCAAGGAGAAGCTATTGGTAGCAGCTGTTTATGAAATGTATTTAAAGCTAGAGGAGCTCTTTGAAATAAATCCCTTCCTTAGTGGCAAAGGCCGGGTTGTAATTTTACTGACATTTAAATGAAGCTCAAAGGTTTTTAGAGTTTATGTATGTGGGCAAGCACAAGTCAGCAAAATGTTTCCAACTGAGCAACCAAAACGTGACGAAGACAATGGTGACAATTCTCTAGCTTACTAGAATGTTTAGATTCTGTAAGCAGTAGAGGGTGGGTCCATACAGGTGTCCACATCCTAACTTCCTATGATGGTTATAACTCTGCAAGCTGCATTGCCTCGCCTAATTAGGAAGCTTTTATCACATGTCTGCTTGATCTATCAGGCCACAGTTTCACAACATGCTGGCATCTCATTTTTGTAATCTGGAAGGAGCACTTTTGGGAAGCCAAAAAGCGGGGCAGATTTTCCCCCACCCCAAAAAATAAAGTATGGCATGCATACTCATGTGTGGAACCAATTTCCTTTACCACATGGGACCAAACTAACCCTAAAATAGTTTCGACACCGTAGGAGGGTTCTCCTTACTGCAGAGGAAGAGTTGTCACGTCAGGTTGTGTGTGCGCATAATCACTCAGAGAAAAGAGTTGAACAGTACACCAGTAGACCAAAATCATTGTGGCAGAAGATCCCATTTAAAAAACGTATTACTCCTGGCCTTCTGTCAAGAAAAAAATCAGCAAGGTAATAGGACAGCTATGAATAAATACAAGTACATCAGCTGGGCTTTTTATGTAGTACTTGTAACCCAACATTAAAAGGTAAATATGACGGTTACAATTTTCAGAAGTTTTCATAGGGGTGAAACATGGTGTTTCATGAAGGGGTTTTAATCTGCCCACCTTTGCATTAGACATCTTCAGTAGGTAATCAGCTGAAGGAAATTTGTTGATATTTGTAACCCAGTTCTTAATTCCCCATCTTTCAACGTATGGAAAAAGGGTAAGAAATTTGTATCTGTAAGCTTCCTATCTCCATTACTTGTATGTGGGTGGTCTGAAAACTCTGCACTTTGCCTCCTGGGAGCACCACACACACTAGCTAATCCCCTTCCCCTATTATCACATGATGGAGACGGAGACACACACAATACTGGATGTTATTTGTTTAATCCATTTGTAGCTTGATGTGCTTCAGAAAATATACTATGATCCTCAGGAACTGCTGGAGCATGTGATTTAAGTAATTCATAGCAGACATACTACAAACTCACACCTATGAAGATGGATCCATATCCCATTTATTGTGGGCTCCGAGCTAATCAATGTAACCTATTCAACTTTCTTGCTCTCATTCAAACAGCATTCCCTACAGACACCAACCTTCTTTCCTTAAAACCCAAGGAAAACCACTCCTCTGTATTCTTGGCAGGCCCGCCGCATGGCTGAGCCACACAGCGCAGTTTCACCTTATGCTTCTAACATCAAATCATAATCCAAAATATAGTCTCAGAACTTCCATCGGTGCCAACTGGAGAAGGTGCTGTGCGGAGAGTGAAGTTTAACTTAACGGGCAGAGTACTAGACTTGGACACTGCAAAGCTAGGCTAGGTTGAAAGTGATTGGCTATCTGGTCCATGGTAAAATCACAGGTTTGCATTACAACAAGCAAAAGAATTTTGAATCACTGTAAATGTTGGAACATCTCCCAAGCAATCTTGGGAAACACTTAGGCAAGGTGCTGAAAATTCTAACTGAAGAACACGAGGATCAAGTGAATATGGCACAGGATCAAATCCAGATTATTTAATAGTGCCTATGTAGGAGAGAGAAGTAGCAGTGTGATGCTCTCTTTGCAGTGAGCGTAATGCCTACTAAAAAAAGTGTTAATGCTAAAGACAGCCTACTTTTTCCTTTATTGACTGAGGTAGAGTGTGATAAAGAACAAAAATTTAAGTGTGTCCAATATAGATATTAAGAGAACTCCATGTTATAACAAATGTCAAACATACTGAGCAAAGAGAGCACTAAAAAAACATCAAAAACCTCCACTCAGATACAAGTTTATACAATTCAAACTACCCCTCAGGGCTTAAAGGCCATAAAGGGATATTTTGTAGCATAAAAACGGGTAAAACTATCAGTGCTGCTTGAAGCAGCTCTTGACAGTTGATTCTAGATGGTGGGATGACTGGGTTATACTGGGACTTGATACTTTCCAGGGAATGTATCAACCTCAAAACTTGAACTTGAGCAATTCTCCCCCTCTGTAGAGATAAGTGAACAGAACTTTTCCTGGAAAGATGGTGGTGTTTTGATTCAACGAATAGGATACTTTTCAACTACTTGATATTTTCTCTTTGCAGGAAGGGACAGAGGTGCATGTTCACCCAAGAAATATTACTATACCAACTTGAGAAATCTCTCTGGAAGTTATACAATAGAACACATCCTAAATTGTAGTCTTCTCTCCACCTCAACAAGCAACCAGTAACACGTTTCCAGCAAATGGAAATTCAGTCCTTATAACTATCTTATGGAATCCAAGTTTTAGTCCAGTTTGCAATGAGCAGACAAAAGATAGCCAGTGTTACACCGATATTTTCCTATCAAGAACTAGAATAGATTAATAACCTCAATCCACATTAATATTTCAAAGCCCCAGCATAATCTGTGAAAGTAAAACTGGTATTCCAAAGGGAGTCAGAAGTTTTTAAATAATGCCACTAATGCAGTAAATTGTTTCATTTCTATTTGTTTTTATTTTAAAAACTCAAATGTGTCAGTACTCTTAAATAACCATTTCAAATTTGATTTAAATGTACCAGCATGGTTCCAAGCTCGGAAATTTCAAAATCTCTTTGGAATACTAATTTCATATTTATAGGTTTCTTTATTTTATTTTTATTTTTTTAAAACAACCTATTTCCCTGAATTGTTTCAAGACAGTTGATGATGTAAAGTTTAATATAAAATATTTAGTCACAAAATAGTATTGCTTTTGTATGCACATTGTGGCAAGATTCATTTGCTCTTTTTCAATAAAAACTATACCATCTCCCATAAAATCCTAAACATATCAAGAATTGTGATGCAGAACAGAATTACACATGTGAAACAGGTACCAGCACAACAGTGAGATTATATTACATCAAAAAAATTTTAATGGTCCCAAATATATACTCAACAACTAAGCATACACTCGGGGCAAAATAAAAATATGACACAAAAGTGACCACATCTAGAATTCCATTCAATCTTTAATCAAGGGATAGACAAATCCCTTAGCTCCAAACAAAAATCTGCAGTTTAAAGGGCAAAAGGGAACAGATTATTTTTTTAAAAAAAAGAAAGAAAAGAGGAAACTTATGTTCAGCCCTCCCCCAATGAGTTTTTCTTTAAAACCTGTTGTAGCTTGACTAAAATGTTCAGAATGTATGGTTTCAAAGGCAGGTCTCTTTAGACAAAGAAACTGCTGGCATTCTTAGCTAGTGAAGAATTAGGGCAGAAAAAGCATTTTCTTCAAAGTCTTGTACATGGTCCAAGAAAGCATATTCTGATTGTAACAAACTGAACAGCCAATCCAGAGTTCCACTACCAAAACTCCTGCCCTGTTGGCTTTTACATATATATTTTTTTCCGTTTCCTTCCCTGAGAAAAGGGCAATGTGTGGTCCAAGCTGGAGAGGTCAAAGGCATGTCTTTTCCATAAAGCATAGTATTTCCTCTTCTTCTGCTCCTTCAAATTGGCACTTGACTAGCAGAAATCCATGTTTTAAAAGTTGATCTGTGTTATACACAGTAATTAATTAGAAATTATAGTTTTTAATTATAAACTTTTCCCCCTCTGGAAACTTTGTTTATCCCTCAACCGATATTAATTTTCAGAGCTGTCATTATGAGGACTCTAGCTTTGCTTTCTGTGATAAAGGTATGCTTTCTTCATCATCCTCGTCATCATCATCAGGATAATCTACAAGACCCACTAGGCCTCCCTGAAAAGAAAAAAAGATTTACAAACATTAGCTATTCCAGTGTTTCATCCTTCAAATGGACTTAAAATGATCTGCTTAAAACTCCAATAAGTTGATATATATGTAAAACACACGGATACAAATTCACAATTTACAATATTCAGAGACAAAAACATAAATGCAATGCATGGCCATTAATTCCTATACTGCGCAACAGGTTCTTATCTTAACCAAAATATACATACTTAGATGACTCTTGTTAGCAATTAAGGGGCACAGTGCTCAGGTATGATGAGCAGCTAAAAGCAGCTGTACTTGGCTTAACACATACAAAGGAACACACAGTGCTATGCAAGCAAAGATTAATAATGTGGGTATTATTATTATTATTATTATTATTATTATTAATTGAATTTTATACCACCCTATACCCAGGGGTCTCAGGGCCATTCACAGAATAAAATCAAGATATAAAACAACAAAATACATAATAAAAATAAAAACAACAACCCAATAGCCCCTTCCCAGAAATACAATGGGCTGTTCTGGAGAGAAAAGATAGTAGAACATTATACAGTGGTGCCCCGCAAGACGAATGCCTCGCAAGACGAAAGAGTTTTCCGTTTTGGAGGTGCTTCGCAAAACGAATTTCCTATGGGCTTGCTTCGCAAGACGAAAATGTCTTGCGAGTTCCTGCGGTTTTTTTCCCCTCCCCCCCCTTTTTCTAAGCCGCTTATCCGCTAAAAGCCGCTAATAGCGCTAATCCGCTAAGCCGCCAATGGGCTTGCTTCGCAAGATGAAAAAACCGCTAGACGAAGAGACTCGCGGAACGGATTCTTTTCGTCTTGCGAGGCACCACTGTATATGTATATATGACAGATGCATGCAGACCATAGTATAAACACACGTATCAGATGTTACACTATAGATAGATAGATAGATAGATAGATAGATAGATAGATAGAGATATAGATATATATAGATATATAGATATATATTAGTGGGTCAAAGCAATCACAGCGTTTCTCAAATAAAGACATACCATCTTTGATGGATTTTAAAAGTACACATTTCAAAGCTGCAATCCTAGAAAGCAGTCATAGTAAAGTCTGCTTCAAGGGAAACACTGTGGTTAGAGTGTCAGAATAAGACTGTGGAGATCACGATTCAATTTCCTCTCAGTCACGACCACTGCCCAGTCACCATCTCTTAGCCTAACCTACACACAGGTTTGTTGCAATGATAAAAAGAACCTCATGTACGCTGCCTTGAGTTTCTCAGAAGAGTCAAGTGAAAATAATACCTTGGTAGTTATAGCTGCCATCTGAGATGTGCTTTTAGAAACTGATCCAGGAGATCCAGGGGACCCGGGAGATCCAGGGGACCCAGGAGACCCTGGCAAATTACTTGCAGATGACTGGCTGGTGAGATTAGCCTTTGTACCACTAGAGAAAGAAAGTTTGAAACTTGGGCTCTGGCGACCAGAAAGATTAGTTTTCAGAAGGACCTCTTTTTCTTCACTTTCTTTAACTGTAATTTAAAACAAATACAGCTTTAATAAAAGTTCCACAATGAAATCCAACAGGCTAAAGGAGACAAAAAGTACTATTATCATACTTATGTTACATTCCTGCTTATTTTAGTACAAATTTATTACTGTCTAAAAGTGCAGGAGGCAGCTCTGTGCCTCATTAGTTGTGCTGCACACATGCACTTGTGTGTGTGTGCGCGCATGCACGCATGCACACACACACAGGCCTTTGGTGTATAAAGTAATTGTGAATACATTAAAGGGATGGAGAACTTGCGGTTCTCATTGATTGCTGGACTCCAACTCCCATCAGCCCCAGTCAGGATGGCCAATGGGACTGGTGCCCATTGGACTAGTAGAATAGAAGTCAGAAAGACCAAGAGTAGGTGGATCTAGTACCAAGGAAAGGCAGAGCCAACTAATTTTACCTTTGTCCCCACCCACCTTCCTGATGAGTTCTATAAGGGCAACACTGTTTGGAAGGAAGAAGGCAGGCAGATGTGGTCTGGCTAAGGGGAGGTTAAGGTTGGTGGGGCAGTGTTCTATTCGCCCTGATGGATCAGCCGTAACTGGCCCATGACCAGGAATGATAAAAGTTGTAGCCCAGCTACTTCTGGAGGGCAACCCCTGCATTAAAAGCTTCCTCAACAGAAACACAGAAAGCAGCCTTATACAATCAGACAAAGTACATCTAGCTTAGTATTGTCTACTATACTATACTATACTATACTATACTATACTATACTATACTATACACTATACAATACTACACAATAGTATTGTCTATCTCCCTACCTGCAGATACTGGGGATTGAACCTGGGAGCTTCTGCTTACAAAGCAGATGCTTTTCCACTGAGCTACAGCCCTATGTCCATTTAAACCTTACAATATCCATTTACAGCCCTATGGTAGCTAAATCTATTTAAAGCTGAAATATAGTAATCCCACCCAGTTACTTACATTTTTTTCTTTCCATAAATTTACTTATAGGATCCATAATATCTTCATCATTTTTACTTTTGTCAGAAGGTGGCACCACAGCCTCCCCATCTTCCATATCATCTTCATCAGTGTTAAACCACATCTCTTCCTCATCCTCCAAGGTCCTTGCATCTCTCCTGTATCTATGGTTTCTCAAGATGGAACGCATGCTATGAAAAAAGATTTTTTTAAAAATTATTTTACATATAATCCTAAAGCAAGAGCATAAAAAATGAGCCTTGTGCCGAAAACTTTGCATTTCTCTCACACAACTACGTGATACAATGCCTAAAGAAATATTTTTAGAAACTAATATACTAGGACAATCACTATGCAAGCTGTGGATGTGCTTTAGCATTAAGCTAAGCCACATGCACATCAAAAAACCATTATTTCATTTAGTTCCTGATGCTGTTTCCATGCCTTTTTATCTTCTCATCTCTTGTATGACTTTCTGATGCAGGTGATTGATGAAAGAATAGGGCACTTCTGACCGCCAGCTACATATTGTAGGTGTAAGTTGTATAACATTTTGAAGTTTGAAAATCTTCAAAATTGCAGGGAGACGCTCATCTAAGATGCACTGAGATGAATGAGACAACTTACAAAAAAATTGTGCACCTTATTTTTTAATTGCAAAAATACACAGAATCAGTGTTGGGAGCGGCCAACATGTACCAACATGAAGAATCTACATGTACCTTTATGATGAAAATCTATCAAAATGGAATGTTTTAAAAAGAGTTGGCTGCCAAAGGTTTTTATCCAAAGACCAAAAGGAATGAATGCAAATGTTAGTGTGTGTTTCTCCCCATGTGTGTATATGTGAGTATATATATATATAAACCGAACAACTAGAATCAATGCACACACTTTTTTATTGGGGTTTCCCTCTCCAAAGAAGTTGTATTTTGAGATAATACAATTTGCCTGAAATAGTCATTTCTTCATAGGGATAAAGTAGACAGAGTTTGTGCTTTCAACTGATGAGCTGTATATAGACAGTTTCTGTTTGCGGAATGGATAAAGATGAAACAGAGGCTTTTGCTGGAGGAAAGCAGGGATGGTGGTGGATTTTTGCAGATTCCCCCTTCAGCCCCCAGCACCATCTCCCAGGCTATTCTGAAGGGGACATGAGGGGTTGCAGGAGGAAGGGGGGGGGAATCAAAATCACTTCCCACCCTTGCTCCAATGGCAGAGTCTTGTGGGCAGAACTCTGCCCACAAGTAGTTTGAATCCAAACTGATGGGTTTCTTACCTTGGAGGTGCATTTATTTAGCCACAAATGGTAAGTCTTAACTGCTTGATCTGGGCAATGAGAGACACTCTCACAAATGATTTGCAAACTTTGGATATGCATACAAAGTACACCTGTAATATGAAGCTGGCAGCCGGCAGAACAATATTTTAGCCTACCTGGTACTGCATCACAGAATAAGTTCCAGGTCTTTATGTCTTTTTCTGGCACTGGGAAATAAGCATGTGTGTTATAGTCATCCACCAGAGATTATCTGGGTCAATTGTATGGAGATGTATATTTCTCTGTATATCCTGATATGGCTTAATTAAAGAATCCTTCCAACAGTTCAGTGGCTTATAGCTTCACTTAATGATCTTCACTTAAAAATGTCAGTCAACTGACACTAAAAGCAGCCATCTGAGAAACAGAACCAAAGTGTGCTGTTCATTTTTCCCTAGTTTGTCCTCAATAGGAAAGTGTTTTATGAAAGAGCCAATAACAATTGGTGTACACTAACCTGTCAAGTTTGGGATTATCTTGTCTTTCCCTTTGTTGTTCATAACGCAATTTCAAACCTTTGAATGTCTGCACATAATCTACATCTTCTAGTGCTTTCCAGTAATTCTCAATTACATGAGCTGTTAAGGATTTTATGTCTTCCTAGAAAATAAAGTTATTTTTTCCAATTAAAGATGTTAAAAAGTAGAAGCATAGAAAAGCCACAAAAAATTCTTTAAAAATGCTTAAGGGAATTATTCTAAGTTTGTTCCCTAGTCATTTTTTCATCCAAACAACTACTAAGCAGCATGAGGTAAACATGGCCGTCATTACAGAAAATGCAGCAAATGGAAGTATGCAGCAAATCAAAATATAAAATTTTAGGAAGAACCATGTTTTTAATCAGTCCCTGACACATTGTCGGCGCTTAGAAGAATAGTAAACAGATGGAAAGTTATGATGTCTAACAAAATGTTTGAACGGTTTTGAAATCTTTTTAAAATCCTGACTCAGGAGCTGGTTCTGAAAATATGCCAACAGCGAAATTTCGGAAAACCATTCTCATTTTTCTTCCAGGAACTGAAAATTACAAGTGACAATTTTACAGTTCATGAAAGAGGTGCTGTGATCAAAAGATGGCCACTAACATATTGTTACAATAAACTCTAACTGAAGTCTAACCCCTTTACTCTTTGAGCAGTATGCCTAGCCAGATATCTATTAGCCAGAACATGCAAATTTTAATTTTGCTCAGATTATCTATGCTGAAGACTGCTATGTTTTTAACATTATAAAACGAATCTGCAAACACTTTTTAACTTGCAATTTTAAAAAATGTTTGCACCACATTCCAGGCCAAAAACTTCATCTTCAACATCCTGGTGCTTCAGTAGTGATGACCCACTGTGAGCCACCATCTATCCTTGGGTAGTTAAGAAATGGGTTTTCCTTTGTGTTCAGTCAAGTAACTGCCTCAGTACTGCACCTTAGGCACTCGTTATTTTCTTGAAGTGCACTACAATCTAATTTGTTTGATGCTGCAGGTACCTAACTGCATCCCCAACTCCGTACTTCTGTTGGAAGCTGGTGAATGCCCAATTTCAGCTAGAGCGTGGTGGTCTGCCCTAAAACATTGGCTCTGGATTTCAGTGTTTAATCTAGGGAAGGGTCTGTACCAACATTTGACCAATGAGGAATTTGTCAGCAAATGGCAGAAAACCATGGCTAAAAAAGCCACCTCTATTGGTCTGTCTCTCCCCCCCCCCCAAACTGTATTACCTGGGTTATGAAGGCGCCCAAAAGGTTTTAAAGCAAAGATTATGGGACAATGCACACAGTGACTTGCAATCTCGATCGCACACAGTCTGTGGTCCGCTGGCAGCGGGAGTTCAGTATGGGTATGTCTTTGAGTTAACATCTTACATCAAAAACCTGACAGCACCTAACTATCGAAGGCTTTTCACCAAAGCCAGACTAAATGTCTTCCCCTCTGCAGTGCTGGATGGTAGGTTGAGAGGAGTTCCCTACCAGGACAGACTTTGCTCATGTGCTCAAGACATCAATTCCATAAATCATATTTTGTTGCATTGTGTGAAGTATGAGCAGGCCAGGGCTGAACTGATACTACCCTTGCTGGTGCCTTTCCCAGGAAAATCAGAGGCTCACTATGTCAGGTTCCTACTGAAAGACCGGATAAAAGCTAGAACGTTGGCAGTAGCAAAGTTTTTATCGGTGGTTGCAAGAACAAATGAGCCCTATATTCTAAACAAAATGCTTGATTAACCTGGAGGTAGGCTGTATGAACTGTGTATTGATTTGTAATGTTCTGTTGGGCCTCTGGACCGTAATAAAGATTGTTGTTGTTGTTGTAATTTGTTTGAAGAGTTCTGTTTTGGGGCCCTGAGGGAACTAGACACAATCTTCTGAACCAGGTGGATTTCCATCTTTTCAACTTCTATATATGTATCAAAAGTAATGGCTCAAAATGTCCCAACTCACAGTAATTGCCCTCATTGGTACATTCTTACTCCTACTTATAAACAAGGCTGACCACAAATGCTTTCCCCTAAGAAGCAGCACCATCTCTCATGCTTCTGTCACTATCAATATGATGTGACTATTGGGTGAGTATGTACCTACCCAAGCCTTAAGATAAGCAAACTTAAGTGTGGCAAGTGGCTATAAGAGAGTGAAAGAGGGCTTTCTTATTGGTGGCCCTCTTTCTGTTAGTGAATGCACTCCAGGTGCCTGCCTGGTGACTACATGAATGACTTTTTTGATCAAAGACTGTTTTCCCTTCTCAGGCCTTTTAACACCAATTTAATATTTTTTAAAAATATATTCCAAAGATTATTTTTTAACATCAGTAGTTGTTAAAAACAGTTGATGGTAGTTTGTTTTTAGCTTTTGCGAAATTGTTGTAGCACTCCAGAATATTAATGTGATTAGATTGTCATTAGAATTAGGTTTTACTGTGTTGGTCTGGTTTTTTGTGTTGAATTTGACAGTCACCATTTGCACTTAGGTTTTAAACTGAAGTATTGCACATAACCTAGAGCGCTAATGAGGTGATCAATATAAAAAATAAATATTTCTGCCTTGAAAGGCCTCCTATTCCAACATTCCGCAAACTTTCTTTTTCTCTCTCCAAGAAGATACTTGGAGTTACCTTATTTTATCTGCAACTCCCTCCTATACAACATACTCAGAGTTAATAATGTTTTTGACACCAGCACCTGCAGTGTCAACATCCACCCTTCTCTAGAAAGTGGTACTCACCACTCTGATAAATTCAAACATCTCTATAATAGCAGAATTCATCAAATTATAGCGAGATCCATTGCTGAGAAATGCTTTGACCACCGGTTCAAACAAAAAACTTTTCATTATATAGCGGTTGTAGAATTCATCCTTCAACCCAATTATCTTTCTTTTAAAACGCAGGGCACCTAATGAAGAAAAATCATCATTTAAAAGCAATTTTCACATTTGGTTTCCAATAACAACATCCTCAGTACCCCAACTTTAATAGAACGACCCACAGCTTAAGTAATTCACAACACTTTTACATAGTAGTATGTGATGATGAAAAGGAAACAAGAACACTGAAGATCAATCAGATGAGAATATACTGACAAAGGACTGCCACAGTATCATATAAAACTCTTTACGAAAAAGAGAAAAGTCACTATGTTACAGATAACACCATAAAACGGAGGTAGCCAGTCCTCTAGTTTGCTTATTATGGTATGCTTATTATGGCTTACCAGGACTGCATGAATGGGCTCCTGCAGAGGAGCTCACATCTGCTCTGCCTCCAGTCTTTAGCACAGCATAGCGCAGCAGTTAAGCCAAGGTTTGGAATAGTATGTTGTCTTGAAACCAGGATCATGGTGACGGTGTTTCTTCCTCAACCATGAACTGTGACCATAGGATAAACCTTGATTACAGGTAGTGGCTAAGGAGAAGAGACCTTAATCACAATCCTGGGTTTGGACACACTAAGTTTGGTTTAGCTGCTGTGCTAGGACAGGAGAGTAACAAAGCAGCTGTGAGCTCCTATCCAAAAGCTAGCACACTTGTACAGTCTGTTAACTCGGCTAACCATGATATGTGAACAAGGCCAATGTTCCACTTGTTTTGGACTATCACCACTGACCATTGGCCGTGTTGACAGGAGCTGCACTCCAAAACAAATGGAAGCACCACAATGGCTGATCCTCCAGACAAAAAGTTCAGATGGTTTGGGTTAGTTGAGACATGCAGCAGCACCACACAAATGACAAGTTTGTCAGATCAATTTCAATTACTGCAACCTGATGATGTGACCAAGCTGCTTGAAGGGTTGTTCCCTCAACCCTGGTTGATGCTAAAAAAAAATGACTGAAAGGCCCAGGGAGTGAATAATACTTCATTGCAATGGGGAGGACAGTTTATCCCCGCCTTATGAAGTTGTCGCTGGATCCAGAAATGTGTGACAACTATTGCCTGGTTGCCAATACCCTTTTCTGGCAATACGCTTTACTAGGTAGTGGCAGGGCAGCTTCCTGATACTTAATTATATGCATCTCTTCACCTGGCCAGGCCTTCAGATCTTTTTAATGTTGTTTCCACAACTGATTTACTTAACAATCTATTAGTATGCTTTGTATCAATGCTACTTGGATCTGATTAATTAGTTTCTGGGATTTTAAATACGGCTCTTATTAGCTGTCTGTGATTATGCGTTTTACATGACTATTTGTAAATTCCCATGATTTTTATGAAAATACTTACATAGTGCCAAGAAGGCATGCATTGAAGACATCAGAACTAGCACTCTTCGAAGGATATCCTTATTTATAATGTAGTTCTTTATATGGTATGTATGATGTTCCACACAGAAAGTTAGTAACTCTAATATCAAGGCCAATAGCTGGGCTGTCTGAAAGTCATCTAAAACAAAACAGACAACATAAAAATCACATAAAAATAAACTTTTTTTTATTTTTTGATACATAAAACAACTCACAATTTATTTTCTGCAACATAAACAAAAACAGAAATCAGATTGGGCTTATTTAATTTTCTGTTCCACTTGTTTGGCATATAAAGCAAAACATACTAATTGATTCCAGCACCATAGACAAATCACTGCATAATAGACACTATTCCACCTACTTGATATCTTTTAGTTTTTTATTAGTGTAAAAGCTGCATGTTCAATTTGATGCATTTTATGAAATGTACAAGAACACTCCAGTCCCAGAGGCACACATGGAGGACAGCAAGACACACAGTCTAAGTGCCTTCTATCCAGGCATGCAGGGTTCCACTACCTGCCCTTAAACTCAAACCACATTTGCTAGGAGCACATGGAGGTGCTGGATGACTGCAAAGGATGGGGCTATGCTTAGTGACTGGGCCAAGACTAAGCTCAGATCTCTTTTAGTGTCATACCTCGGGTTGAACGTGCTTCAGGTTGAGTGCTTTTGGGTTGCGCTCCGCGGCAACCCGGAAGTAATGGAGCGCGTTACTTCCGGGTTTCACCGCTCACGCAGAAGCTCAAAAGGACATCACACGCATGTGTGGCAGCGGCAAAACGCAACCCGTGCACTGGCGCGTCTTACGTTCCATTCAGGATGCGAACGGGGCTCCGGAACGGATCCCATTCGCATCCCAAGGTACCACTGTACATGACTTTTCACTATTATGGGAAGCTCTGAAGTGCTACACCTGGAAGACCTGCTTGATGAAAATAAAAACTGTCCTCCCCCCCCCCCCAGCTGTAAGTGATCTGGATTTATTGATAAGGATGAAACAGGGCAATGTGCCTCACACCACTCCTTCTGAAACAGCAGCTCCGTCCACACATACCCTGTCATTTTGCTAGTTACGAAATTTGTTCAGATTATTTGCATAATTCAGTTTATTATTTGTATAATGCTTTTAAAGAAAAAAAACTCTTGCCAAAGCATTTTAATAGGGAAAATGATGCCTCAACAAAAGATTTCTTGCCTCACCTTTGCTAGGCTTTTCCTCTGTAGTATTGGCCAGTAGTGGTGCAGTGAGGACATGCATACAATGTTTGTAAAAGAACCCCAAGAATTCAGTTTTTTCTGTTTTCTGCAGAAAAAAATAAATAAATTTATACCTAATGCACATAATACAAAGTGCCTTAATAACTTGGGGGCGTATATTATGACTGCACATAAATACTTGCTTACATTGGCAGTAGCTAGCATATTTTCTGGATCCACCAACGTACGCAATAGACCCATCAATTGGACTGCTCCTCCAAGTTCAGGATCTGTATCACAAATCATGTGTTCTATGATGAGGTTAATGAGTAAAATATCCTGGTTTAAAAAATAAAATTAAATAATGAACTGGTTAGTAACAACTAAGATGCAAAATAAGACACACCAGGAGGCAATTCTAGATAAAAGCCTGGATCTAAGCAGGAACTGTGGGTGGGTGTTTTCATAATAGCAGCCACTCATGCTGTTTCTGGAAATGAGGAAAATTTCAAAAAACATGGGATCGTCTGCAACCCCACAGGATAGATACACATCCTTGGGCCTACCTGAAGCAGCTATGCAGATGCTAGCCAAGTACTCTAACATATAAATGTACTTTCCAAATTCCAATAGATGCATCACTACCATGTGAGGAGTAGGGAACTGACAGAATGCTGCCTACTCATGAAGAAGCAAGTGAAGGCTGTACTGCATCAAGTTTCTCTGCATTTTCTCCAAGAATCCAACCCAGAAAAAGGCAGAGATATTCTACATCATCCTGTAGCTGAGCACAAAATAGGAGGATGTTCTTAATAGGAGCATCACTGGCCTGGCATGAAGTCTCCTCGCCTTCTCCCATTCAAAGAATAGAGAGGACAAGGTTCCCAGCAACAGCTGCAATAATTTCTCTCCAGCACTTGCTCTGTGAGGGAGGCAAGAGGGACATGCACATGGAGAAAATCAAACCACTCAGTGCCACTAAAGATGGTCCACAGTCACTGAACAACTGCAGAACCAAAATCATGTTCAGAAGCTCTATTAAACATACAGAAAACCAAGTAAGTGGGAGAGACTGATTTTCCCCCCTTCATATTTTGGTCTCTTTTTAAAAGGTAAAGTATTAGCTACAATATTTATTGCAAGTTTTAACACAGAAAAGGGTCTGGGTCTAGAGAAGCACTATGGAGCTTTACTGCCACCTTTCCTCCCAGGTACAGTCCCACAGTGGCCCTTAAAAACTGGTGTGCAAAAGGTCACAGGACCTTCTGGATCAGCAAGGGATGAGTTGGGGAAGCTGCAACAGGAGGGGGAACCTGGTGGAATTCTGGGGACCACCTTGTGTGAGCAAATGGAAGTTTCCACCCACACAAAACACCTTTACATCTAACCCAACAAAGTAGGATCTACTGCTAAAAGTTGGCTTATATAAAAATAATTGCTTTCATGTAACTATATATTTGGTCCTAAACCTTTGCCTTGGTTGTATAGTATGCAGTATCATTGAATGTTATGGGAAGATCCTTGAACATACACTATGCTACAGCATTTTGAGGTGGTATGGCATAATCACTAGCTACTAAATGCTCTTTACTACATACTATAAGAAAATTGCATCCTATTTATAGAAACACTCAATTGCTACTGCTGTTTTAAAAATATGTTCTGGGATCTAACATACTATATATCAATCTCTCAATTCAGCTGATATCACTTTAGAGCAGGGGTGTCAAACTCAAATTCATCGGGGGCCGCATCAGCAGTTTGGTCACCCTCAAAGGGCCGGTTGTATCTGTAGGACTATGTGTAAAGTGGAGGTTTCCTGTGTAGAATGGCTGGCGCCGCTAGAGGGCAGACGTTCTCTGGCTTGTAGGCTGCCGCGCATGCGCTGAAGAGGCGGCTTTCTTGTGTCAAAAAAAAAAAGCGAGAATAAAAGGTGAAGGCTGGCAGCCGGCGGCGGCTACACGGGCCACATGGTGAGGTCTGGCGGGCCGGATTCGGCCCACGGGCCTTGTGTTTGACACCCGTGCTTTAGAGATTTTATTGCATGGTTTTGGTTTTTTTAAAAAGCAAAACAATTCAACATAAAAACTTCTATTAAACATATTCAAAAATTTAATATATTAATGGAAAAACAAAACTATATCATCCAAAGAAATATTGTTATCAAAAATAATCATGTATATGACTTGTGCATAGTTATATTCACAGACCTGGAGCTGCTTCATGCTATCATTTTCAGGTTTTTTTTTTTCTCCACACAAGTTTTACCTAGGGATGCACTTAAGATTGATTTCTCTACAGTGGTTTCTGTATCCAAATAAAGGCTATCAGTGGAAAGTGTGAATCAGTCCTCAGACATTGGCCCAGTAGGGACAAAACTCTGGTTTACTTTCCTCTCAGTTCTCTGAAGTGAATCTCCTTTCCCTTGCTGGCTTTAACCATATTTTAAAACAGACTCTGCATATCATCATTTGCATGGTCACCACATACAACAAGAAATTATATGTATGTGGACTGTGGCAGCTAGAGGAGAAACATGGAACTCTGTTCCTCCTCCTATTTCTACACAGTGCATGCAGTAGAGCACCAAGCACAGAAACAGAGGATGCTCCTCTCTTCTTCCAGCAGCCCTCTGCACTTGTATGAAGAATGAGGTTTTACTGCTTTTTAGTTATTTATAAAAATATTCATATATCACTATGTCATAGAATATATATCAGAGCAGTTTACAACAATAAAACATAAAAACCATACAATAAAACCATTAAAATGTTAAAAACATATCAATTAACCCTTGTGGAAGGATGTACAGCAGTACCTCGGCTGTCAAACATAATCCGTTCCGGAAGACCGTTCGACTTCCAAAACGTTTGACAACCAAAGCACAAAGGGCGGTCGGCAAAGTCAATGGAGAAAAAAGAAAAAAATGCAGCAGAAATGGTTTGACTTCCGAGGCATGTTTGAAAATAGAAGCAATTACTTCCAGGTTTTCAGCGTTCAGGTTCCGAAGGGTTCGGCTTCCGAGACACTCGAAAACCAAGGTACCACTGTATTATTGGCAGAATAGTTTTCACCAGGCATTTAAAAGTTGGCACAGAAAGTGCCTGTCAAATCTCTAATGGCAGAGTATTCAAAGGACTGGGCTGAAGACACTAAGGACTCAGTTTCTCATCGTTGTCAAATGTGCCTCACCAACTTGGGGAACAACCAACGACATGCCTGCAGATGATCTCAGCAATTGGGCTGGGATATAAGGGGTTCAAGAGATTCCTGGGATACACTGGAACTAATTTGTTCAGGACTTTGTAAATTAGTACAAGAACTTTGAACCTTGGCAGCCAGTGCAGTAGTTTTAACAATGCTGTCACATGTTCTCCACAAGAAGCTCCCAGAAGCAGGCTCCCAGAACCAGGGTGCGCGGTTCTTCCTCTGCCAGCTTCTCTTGGGGGGGGGGGAGCAGAAATGTTTACAAGACAATTTAATATCTGTATCAATGCTAACCATGGTTAATGGCAACTAGCATTTCCAAATAAACCTGGGGTTATAAGACAGGACTTGCAAATAAAGGTTTAGAGGAAATTTGCTTAGTATCATTATTACCATATTTACCACAAAAAACTGGGAAAATTTATTGACTCAAGTATAAGGCATTTTACCACACCACAAACCTAAAGGGCTGCTTTCGGTGTGTTCGTTCCTCCACCACAAACAGTGGCAAAGGCGGAAGAGGAAGCAGCCGCCCGAAAGGACCCTCACTCGAGTATAAGCCGAGGGGGGCTTTTTCAGCATAAAAAATGTGCTGAAAAAGTTGGCTTATACTCGTGTATATATGGTAATTAGTGCCAATGCAGAGGTAACTCTGAACCATGGTAAAAGCTGACATGGCAAGCAAGAGGGATATTTAGGCTCAAGAGGCAAAAGGAAGAGACTACAAACTTCCAAGACCGTCTCCTAATGTGCAAACTGTGGTTTGCAGAAGCCAGTAACATATATGTGAGAAAACTGCCTGGGTTAACACAATTACACATCAGTAAAAGAATACTGAAGCATCTATCCAAGCTTCAGTTGTTGAAATACTTCACTGTCATACTTTACTAATAGAAATGTAATTTTGAAAATGGTAAGAGCCACCTACTTACATCATCATTCTGTTGAGCTTCCTGCATGACAAATTCTCGTACCATAGACGGGTTATATTCAACCAAATATGAGAATATATCAGTAGCTGCACTTCGCACTTGTGCATCATCCATACCCTGCATTTAAAAAACAAGTTATGTAACTATAATAGAAAGGTAGTCTAAAACTTTTCATTGTTTTAATTAGCTCACTTTTGAGACAAAATGCCTTACTAAAGAAGTCTATTTTATAATATTCTTTGCCCCCAAGGAAGGTTGAAACCAAAACCTCTTGCACGTTTTGTGTATCTGATTAAACCGCCCAGTATGGTTTTTGATGCTTTGCCTATGCTTTGGTGCTGCCCTCTTCCATTCCCCTACCTGGAGTATGACAGGAGAGGATATATATAAAACTACATGGTTTTTCTAGATAATGTAGTATCCCAAAATGGTACATAAAAAGTTAATTGCCAGACTATGGGAAGAATTCAGCTAATGAGTCCCATCAGTGGAAAGCCCATACAAGGATTTGCGCTTGTGCAGTGGACCCCCCTGCCAAAAACAAAACAAAACAAAATAGCTCAGATGTGTCAGGAGAACCACCACCATAACACGCAGAAGGGGGGGACTGCCCCTTCTGGCAATGCAAAATGCTTGCCCTGATGGAATGATTGACACAGTGCTACATGGAATTCTTCCTCAAAAATGCCCCAATGAAGAACATACAAGTTTAGAAGTAAACTTTGCAAACTTACTAGGATGACTTCTAGTGCTGGAAGAATGCCCATATTAGACAATGTTTTGAAAAAAGCATCTCTGTTTTGAGGTTGTAATGTTTGAGAAAATGCACAAAACTCTTTAAGAAAGTTTACCTGAAACACAGAAAACAATACTTTATTCACCAAGAAACAGAATGCAGCAATTGCCTCACTAAGCTCATTTCAAATCACCTACCAATTCTTGTCTTTTCTCCTCATCTGTAGCTTCATCTGTAAGTTGTGCAAACAGGTCTGTCAAAAACTTTTCATCTTCCTATAATAAATCAATGTTATGTTTAGAAATACAAATTGACACTAAAGGTCTATAATATATTCCCCAACCAAACACACCAGTTACAAATCAGATCATTTGAAGGGACAAAGCTACGCCTCACTGGTACACGTTGTCTTTAACAATAATATAAAGCAAAACTTGATTTAAGGGCAAACTCCCACTGACTTCAGATGCAAATGTTTCATTCACCCAATTACTTGTGCAAAATATAAAAAAGAATCGTCTTGATGGTGGAAATCAAATATTCACATTGTCTACAGAAAATGACAGAATATATTCCATCTAATACCACATTTTTCCTAGCCTTTGCAAGTGAGCTTACACAGCCTAAGTCAAAGTCAAAGCCCCCCCAAATGACTCCATACACTTAATCATTTCATATTCTTTGCACAATCCTGCTAACAAATTGTACACCACTTGCACATAAACCTATGTAATAGTTACAGATAGGTAGCCGTGTTGGTCTGCCATGGTCAAAACAAAATAAAAAAATTCCTTCCAGTAGCACCTTAAAGACCAACTAAGTTAGTTCTTGGTATGAGCTTTCGTGTGCATGCACACTTCTTCAGATACACTGAAACAGAAGTCACCAGACCCTTCTATATAGTGAGAAGGTGGGGAGGGGTATTACTCAGAAGGGTGGTGGGATTGGGTGATTGGCAGATAGCTGTGATGAGCCTGCTGACGACTCTTAACGACTGCAATAGGTCTTACAGGAAAAAGCAAGGGGTGAGAAGGTGAAAAATGGCTTTGTCATGTATAATGAGATAAGAATCCAATGTCTTTGTTCAGACCAGGTCTCTCCATGGTTTTAAGTTTGGTAATAAGTTGCAATTCAGCAGCTTCTCTTTCCAGTCTATTTCTGAAATTCCTTTGTAATAGAACAGCTACTTTGAGATCTTGTATAGAATGTCAGAATGGACATTGTATAGAATTGTATAGAATGGACATTCTATACAAGATCTCAAAGTAGCTGTTCTATTACAAAGGAATTTCAGAAACAGACTGGAAAGAGAAGCTGCTGAATTGCAACTTATTACCAAATAAATAAATAAGGCTTCATATACCTCTAGCCCATTCCCAAGGCTAGATGTATATCAATATTTTAAAAATGTACCTATGAAAAGCATACTTAAAATTTATTACTACTCAGAAGCTTAGCTCAGATCATCAAAAGCCAGCTCCCAAATAGTACATGATTAGGAGTGTTTCATGTGCACCATGTAGTTATGATAAAAAATATGATTATCAGTTAATTGGGTTGGATTCAGAGTTTCCCTTCTGTGTAGGCTCCCATGACTGAGAGTGAATGGAGATTCTCCATTTAAGAAAGTAGGAGGCAATTCCCTTTCCAGGCCCATGTCACCACCTATGCTCTTCTGAAGGGTCCTCAACCCTCTGGAACAGTTTTCAGGGAGGCTGCAGGGTGAAAAAGCAACCAGCAACAATCACGTCTTCCACTACCTAAAGCAGGAGCATCCTACGAACAGTGCTCGCTTCTACTCTTCTTTTTCTGTTCGCAAAAGTTAAAACATTTCTTCCAAACCTCTCTACTTCTGTAGGACAGCTATACTTAGCATCTTAATGTTTTCACAATAAAAGCTGCCTTCTATATTTACCTTTGCATACTTCCACTTGAAATGAGCACACAAAATTTGTACTATGTCAAATGCAGTCTTACTGACTCCCGAGTTGTACAATGCATAAGCATTAATGTTCCTGTTAATATAGTCAAAATTGTCCAAATCTGGCCCCTGATATTTAAAGTTATATTAGCAACTCTTTAAAAAGTTTAGTTTGTTATGCACTATAGCCGTAGCATTTTAACTCTTCTTTCTCATGCACAAAACTTTACATCAGGCCTTAAACTGCATTTTATTACCTGAAATATTTCTCCTATTCTTTGAAATATTTGCTAATTTCAGTAAATATGATTAGCTCATTATCTCCAACTTTACCCAAGCTAATAATAAAAAAGCAACAGAACCACAGAATCACTGAGTTTTCACACAAGAGCAAATTTATCATATGGTAGTGTCTTGTAATCCAGTATTAAAAGACTCTAATGTTCATGGGTTACAGCTTTTAATTCCTAAATATTCACATGTGGCATCCATTCATTTTACCCATTAGGTGTACTCTCCCCGTCCCCCAATTACAGTGCCCTTTGCAAACCCAAAAAACTCAAAACCTAAAGTATTCAAAGCATACACAATGCTTCCCCCCCCAACCCCAACCCCCACAATAGATCAGAAATTGTCTAGCTTAGCACTGACCAACAAAGCAGTACAGTATGATGTAATTTCTGATGTGTAATTTGGGCTTTCCTGGCATATCAAGAACACCTGACTTCACTACATACTACAGCAGTTTCGGCGCTATGAAACGGTATCTATTAAAAGTTACAATTCATTTTAAAACAGAAATTGTTTCCCTTCAGCTTCTTGGGCCTCTGCAGTTCTCAACATCCCCTGAAACCATATAATTAACAAACACCAAGGCTCTGCAGAAAACAAAAAAAGTTTGGATTCATTTTGGTTTGTGGGCATGCAATGTTTTCTTTCATTCCTACTTTTTAGGGTTCCTTTATTTTGTAAACAAAGATTTACTTTACTGTATTACCCATTGGGAAAAATCACAATGCATTTGTATCTTAACATATTCAAACAGAACTGAATCAAATTTGCAGGAATGGGAGCCCCTTCTAAGAGGATGGATTCTGTCACTTTTCAGACAACTAGGTCATAGCAGGTTTGTGCTAGTTTCTGTTTCCTTCCACTGGCCTTTTAGCGCTAAGTATTTGCATGATATTCACAGGGAATGCAGAGGTGCAATTTGATAAATTACCGGCAAAATTTTACATCACTATGTTCAAGAGTTTAGAAGTTACTCAAAATTCATTAAAAATCCAGTGTTTGAGTTTTTAATTAAACCAATTAACAGGAGCCAAACTGTAAGACCCAGTATCCCAGACTGCATCTTCCAGGCACAGGAAATGCCCCAGGTTTGCCAGCAGGCTCCAAACAAGGAAATCTAGATAGAAACAACATTCAATCTGCACAACATCCAAGATTAAAGAAAATAATTCCTGACTTACCTGTAACATACCAACTATTTCTACTTTATTAAAAAAGATGAATGAATGAAGAGTTGATAACATGTTTTCCTCAAACACCGAAGGAGTAGGTAGAACCATATCTTGAATATACTGTACTCTGTACGTCTGATGTATTTTTTGTTTCAATTCTGGATCAGATATTGGAATAACTTCTTTAAATTTTGCAGTTTTTGTCAGAAATTCCCTGTGTTTCCGCGACTGTGATAAAGAAGGATCATATTCTAGGCATCCAATTACATCCATTATACATTCTTCAGAAAACATTACTTCAAAAAGTGCAGTTCTATTCAAAAGGAAGATTCCCTTAATAATTTCATACAAATGGTGTAGTCCTTCAATGTTTTCCAAGTCCTCACACACATGAAAAATTTCTAAGAGCTTTTTAATGTAGCCCTCATTTTCCAGCGCTAGAGCAAGTTTTTCTCGCCGCAATGGAGAAGGTAGCGAAGATGCCACAAGTTCTGCAATTTCTTCTAGTCGACTTAATTCACAAGATGGCAACTCTAGACCTGGGGATGACATATCATCAAAGCGTTCCTCTTCAGATTCATCCACCAGATCCTGAGTAATGTCCACTGAAGGGTCTTTCCCTTGAACCTATTAAAGTGAGAGAAAACCAAAGGGGACCTCTTCAGCTTTCACAGCCAGATGCCTACAGCTATATAGAGATGCAGACAATCCAAGCACTATTACCATAAATTTATCTTAAACAATATCGCAGAGAAAAGGGAACTGTACCCAATCCAGTGGAAATGGGTAAAACCAAATATTAAACCTTGAATATCAGGTATTGGAAAAAAATATACATGAACCAACCAGGTGGGTGAAAGTTCTAGTTTCAGAAAAGTCCACACCACGGCAGCTAAGCATCACAATGCAAGCAGCACCAGGTTTGTCTTCAGATATTGTTATCTTAGACTAAAAACTGAAGTGAGCTTTTTTGCTTCACAATACTAAGTTCAGCCTCTAACCAACACTATAGAATGAGCCTGAATATTTTAGAAGACTGTTCCTACCTAGCTAATGCTTGCCTACTAATATTTGGTTTTTCTATTTGAATGTATTAGCATCAATTTTTATAAACCACCCAAGAATCTCTCTTGATGAAGGGCAGCACATTAAAATAAAATGCAAACAGCAACTGGGCAACTGCCACCTAGTTATCCACACTCTGGTCAGGGCTATTGTTATGAATTAAACTGGGCCATCTTGCCAATCCTGCCCTCCATACTTATGTACAAATACTCTTGCTACTCCAAATTAACTATATGGGTAGAATTCAACTCAAGCTCCTTTGGGAGGAAGGGTAGGAGAGAAATATAACAAATAAAAACAATGAAATGCTCTTGTGCTTGCAAAAGGACTTTTGATCAGCAGATGTCTCTGCTAATGGAAATGATAGTTTTCAGTTTTCCCCTTTTTCACACAGCCTTTCAGAGCACCTTCCATGCTGTTTTGGAGGGTCCCCCAACTCTCTGGAGATTACTTTTGGGGGCTGCAGAGGGAAAGGGGAACAGGGAAAAATCTCCTCTTCTATTAATGGTATTATCCACTTGATGAAAAACCCATCTGTTAAAGTGCAAAGGCACCAATTTAATTCTACTTTTGCTATTGCTATCTTACTACCTTCCTCATGGCAAGGTTTACGGTAATTTTTGATTTCCCAGTGTTCTACAGCAGTGAAATATTTTCGTTTTCATAGTTGCTGACAATCAGGAGTTGTAGGTATTTGGCCCTCTTGTTTAGTTAGCCCATTTGTTAGTTTGAATGGAAGTCTGAATATGCACTACACACATTTCAGGTTTTAAATAATCTGGATGCTTCTGAAGGAAATGGTGAAGGAAATATTCACTTAATATTGCAAATGGAACAAATATTTAAATATTTGAGAGGGAAAACTTACCTGACATATTTTTTCCCATATTTCATCACATCCAGCTTTTTCTTGAAAGCTAAGTGCCAGATCATAGTTCTCTGCTTCAGACCACACAATCAGTGTGTCCTTTAAAAGTTAAGAGTTGTGTTTAGTTAAGCTATATTTAACATTACAGAACATTTTCTAAAGATGAATTATTTGATCCAATAACGTTTGAGATAAAAAAGCAAAGTGTTTCACTTGCATATTACTCTTAATACAACAAAAAACACAAACTAAAAATTCCCATATTGGATTGTCAATGGATACCAAGTCAGTGCAAAGAAAGTCACATGCACGGCACGCTGGAGGTGTTTTTAGCATATGAGATACTGATCCACTGAGCAAACTATGGCTGCTGGATCTAAAACATCATGTATAGTTTGGCAAGTAGATGAATTTTATAGGGCAACATTGTGTTATGTCATGCTTTGCATGAAATTATGGTTGTCACATCTGCTACATTCTCATTTTGATTAAAAGCCAGCTTTCATAAATAATATTTTTTTATTCACTTTTTATCACCAATAACCACACTCCCATCTGTATTGTATTTTAGACTCTCTTCATAAAATAATTCATCCATCTGATAATTTTAGCAGCCTTTATGCTTCCTTTTAACAATTTCCCAAGGGTTTTGAACTGCATGCACACATTTCAAATATACACAACATCAACTTTGGTAATGGCATTATTTGTTGTTTAGTTTTCCACTCTTTTCCTATTATCTCCATTTGCTTTTTTCCCTACAGCATTCATTCATTCATATGTTATTTCCTGTTTTTTAATCAGTCACCAACCCATAAGATCACAGAGACTAATAAATGACTGCTATGTTCTTAATGAACTTTTCACAAGGCCCTTTGCTGCACATTTTTTGAAAATCCACAAAATTTTTATATTTACAGGACTGCCCTACACTGTCTACTAGCTGAGACTGCAATTGCAATCCTACTAGCCTGGCAACAAGCCCCACTGATTTCTATGGGACTTACTTCTGAGTATACATTATTCTGACTGCAGCCTTACTTGGGTAATCTGACTGAGAAGCATACAGTTCCTTGGATGCTACTTAAAAGACAGTGTTACATTGGTGATCTACTAGTAATTTGGTATGGATGGTCCTGCAATAGGTGTTCCCTAAGAACCCATTGGTGAATCACAATTTATCCAAGCAATTGGTTACTATTTGGTTTGTCAATCAGTCCAAAAATCTCCTGACAACTTTTTGGGTGCAGCTTTTTTATTGTGTTAGCTGATCTGTTAAGTTTAATGTGAAGTTCGCTAGACTTCACTGTATTCATTACACTCAAGAGTACCTAACTCACAAGACTATTGTACAGAGGAATGATATAAGGAATTCTGGAAAAGTGCCATACATCAAAAGGTTCTATGGTAACTGAACTGTTAGATTAAGCTGGAGACACAAACAATTACCATGTTACTGTTACATTGTTGCTAGTGAAGCATCAACAGATAACTTCTGGGTCACAGCAACAGTTCATAACCCAAGCCAGGACAGCCTGAAAGCACCTTGAAATTGGCAGACCCAACTGTCATATTTCCACCAAACATTTCCTACGCTGGGAAAGATAGCTGACTAAATTGTTACCTGTTGCTTCTGGTAAGCAGTATTAGGATTGATTTTGGACTCCAGAAGAAGAGAACCTAAAAAGAAGGGGGAAAGTGTTTTATTTCCTCCCCTAGAAATAAAGCAGCATTTATATGATCTATACAAAGCAAACTGAAAATAATCATTCACCAGTTATACACAACTATTCCTGTGAAGAAATGGTTACTGATTCTGCAAACAGTTCTCTAAAGCAACCTTCGCCATCCTGGTGTCCTGCAGATCTTTTGAACTACAACTCCTATCAGTGCATACATCCCAAAAAATGAGAAGGACACCAGTTGGTGAAGGCCGTTCTAATGATTATCAAGCACTGAAATCCTGTAATATATAATTTTAATTAAAAGCAGTTAGTTAGTGTTATATTGATTTTTCTAAGACTCAACTGTGCAAAGCAAACTTTCCTAGGTTAATATCAAAACACACTTCCTCTCCCTCAAAGAAGGTTTCAAGGTATTAAAACATTCTGGAAAGGAAACAGGCATAAACCATACAAATCATGTCTTCTGTAAAACCTTTCAAGATGGGTAATAGAAAGTTTGCTATACTATGAAAGAGTGGTAGCCAACTAACCACTTTTACAGAAATAAAGCAAAGCTAGCTATTGCAACCTTCCTAAAAGGTCCTGCATATATTACACTCCACTTTTGTACTGGACTCTAGGGCTGGTAAGTATTTCTATTTTCTATAGGCTGAACAATTTCAAATTTCTAGGTGCCATTATCAAGCTTCCAGAATTTTTGTGATGAAATACAGATTCGGCCCTCCCCCAGCCCAGCTGAAGACACTGATTTAGATTTGTTCTGGTCTAGTTAGACAATGTGAACACAGAAATCCAAAAATCCAAATCAGTTTGCATGCAATGTGAAGCCAATCCATGGCTTAGTACAAACACTTTGCATCTGCACTTATGTGAGCTAAGTCATAGTTTGGGTTAGTGTATCATCAGCACACAGGCTCAGGATTTCTCTCACTCCAGAGAAACCAGAAGCTGTAACCAAGTTTTGGTTTACATGTCAAACCATGGCTTTGCTCATAGCAGTGCAGCAGCGGCACCAGGACCAGGGGAAGAGCAAAGCAGTTGTGATTTATTCATCAGAAACCTGCATGTTCATGCATTACAAAAAGCCATAGTTTGGCTTTGTATTATATATGAACTACATCAATAGCAGTAGGAGAAACAAACTGTTGCATTAAGGTTCTGTATTACCTGTAAGTACAGATCTATAAGTAATCATGGCAATAGGTTAAAAGTAACGAATTCAAACATTCAGCAACTAGGAAGAAGTAGTGTATGGCTGAAGCCAAAGGAAACCTACTTCTGAGGACACATCTGAAGGGTAGAAAAAGTTTACAGTTCAAATACTGAGTTATTACTGCCGGGGGGGGGGGGGAGAGAGAAGCAGTACCATTAAAATGTAAAAACAGCTGATGATTCAACACTTCTTAAATGCCTGAAATAGTTAAAAAAGAAAGAAAGATACAGTGCCTAGTTTTTGTTCCCTGCATAGACCAAGTCTCTTGTTTATCATCCCAGGAGAGTGCAGAGAATAATCTCCTAGAGTTAACTGACTGAACAAATGGAACAGGTACCTGAAAGTTACCTTTTAAACTCATCTCTTCCACAAATTTCAGTTAGTAGGAGTCTACTTTTCAGTTACTAAGTTAATGGTTAAATGATTAACACTATTACCAAATATATTGTGTTTAGTTGTGGCTGTTGCCTTAGTTCACTGAGATAACAGGTGTTCAATAAAATTGATTTAAGGGCATGGAAAGATTTCACCAGGGAATAATATGGACTAATGTTAAAAACATGTTTGTCCTCTTCTTTTAACATAAGAAACAGGGTGGGTTGAAAAACAGACAGGATATAGGTTATTTGCCCAACAGTGTATAACTGCCACTAAATCTACCTCATATACTGTACAGTAGTTTAAGAGAGATATTTGCAATATTCACAGGTTACAAGCCTATACCCACTTACATGGGAGTAAGCCCCAATGAACTCAGTAAACTTCTGTGTAGACATGCACAGATTTGCACAGGAAAATGACTATACAGTAGGTGGAAAAAGTGTGACAGTAAGTGAGTCCTTGCCAATGTGGTGTATAAATAAATATATAATAATAATAAAGGAAGGAAAAATGCAATTAAAAATAGGCTTTCCTTTCATTCGTTTTATCATGCAGCCAGAAATATGTGTGTGCTGCAGAGGAGAAATGAGATATTTCTGGCTTCCCAGAGAATCAAGTTGCCCACATATGTTGGCCATTTTTGCTTAGAAGAAAGCCTTATTTGGGGTGTACATTTTAAACTCCCTTGACAATATATCATTCAAGTCAATGTCAAAGCATATACAGTGGTGCCCCGCAAGACGAATGCCTTGCAAGATGAAAAACCCGCTAGACGAAAGGGTTTTCCGTTTTGGAGGTGCTTCGCAAAACGAATTTCCTATGGGTCTGCTTCGCAAGACGAAAATGTCTTGCGAGTTTTTCCGACTTTTTTTCCTTTTTTCCCCCTTGCTGTGTAGGGGCAAAATTTGTGACATACCCCACCAAACTCAGCCCATCAGCCATATATTGCTGCCTGCTAGTGGCATGGTAAGTTTCCTGTTTCTGCTGCTTGTCTAAGACAACAAAACAGCTCATCATCTGAGATGCAACTGGACTAGGTTCAGCTTGCAGATCACGAAGCATGGCTTGTGTACAATCAGTAAAACTTCCACAATATCCATATAAATGTTTACATTTCACTGACATTATTTTACACACTGCCCCTACTATCTGCATGCTCACTATCTGAAAATTCATGTCCCCATGAAAATAATTACACCCAAACCTTGCTATACACTCCACAGATTCACTTATCTGATTGCTGATTGGCTACACCCATTTCAGGAAGAAACCATTGGGGGGGGGAGCAAACAAATCCCACATTAGAATTTCCATAGGAAATTATAGACTAGTTATGTGAATGCTTGCCTAATCAATGATTTCACAGAATGCATTGTGTTTGGTAAGCGGGACCTACGTGTATTTTAAAGTCTGAAAAGTTTAAAAGTAATATTAAGAAATAAAATAATTGTATTTTACTTCATTTCTAAAGTTTGGAAAATGGACTTCCAGACTAAGATAATTTGAGGCACACTTTTGATAAATCAACTAAGAATATTAAGTTCTAATCAGTCACAAAGATTCTCTGAGTTAACACGCAAACTTAGTGTAACTAATGGTATGAGTCTACAGGTAGAATTCAACATTGTGCTAGTACAATTGTTCCGTAAGTACAAGCATTTGCCCCAGAGCAGATTTGGGGGGGCTTGGCGGGGGGGTGCAGTCCCACTGCACTAGTGGGAGTCCTTGAACTAACCAGATAAGTTTAATCCAGCACTATCAATGGGGTTGAATTAACAGTAAATATGGAAAGGATAATGCTGCAAGACTGAAATATTATGCACAAACTTATCAGCAAGTCTTACTGCTCTCACTGTTCCATTTATTTGTTAGGGGTTTCCCCCCAGCTAGTCTACTTTCATTTTTACTTAGTTTCAAAAGACAAAGAAGATGGTTTTCGGCACCAACCTAAAAGGGCCACTATCAAGCTAAAAACAAAACAAAAATAGGAAGGGAAAAAATGTGGTTAAAGATGAAATAGAATTTAAGACCGCTTGTATATACTGCAGCACACACTGGATTCACTCAACTTCCAAATTGCTATTAAGTGTTCCCCAACTGATTTGTACTTCTTTTGTTGGCCTAAAACCTGAAGGAAAAAACATTTTATTTACTTTGAGCAGATACACAAGGCAGATCCTGAAGCTTAATTTATCATAAAGAAATTATTCATATGCTTTCACAAAGAATCTCACCACAGCAATCATGTTAAAAAAGTAAGTGTGTTTTTCAACTTATAATTTTGACAATCTATATAGTTCATGGGTTTGACAAACATGAACTATGGATTCTCTCTAGAATGTAAGGAGATAATGGGTTCTTATGGAAAGCAGGAATTAGAAGTCAGTATCTTTCCACACACTTGCTGAGAGAACAAGGATTATAGGACAGCATATACATTCATTAAAATTAATGCAATTTTTGTAATTATCTTCCATCCTAAGATTTTAGGAGCAAAATACGCCAATCAGTACTTAATTTTTATCTAGGCACAATGGCCAAAGTCTATTGTTCCAAATATTCCACAGCAGAATATTGCAACAACTGTTATGTACTTAACAACAGCACATTGTTGGGAATCATCTGTCATGATAGCCAACATATGTTGATTTATACTTACCTGGTTTCAGACTCCCATATACATCACCCAACACTTGAAATTCAATTCCAAGATATGATTACCACCTCCCACCTTACTAAGATGAACACAGGGATTAATACTTTTGGTGTGCACATGTTCACACATTCAGCCAAACTTACCATCGCTCTCTGCCCTGACTAGCAGGGACATGCCCTTCAGCCTTTCCACATAGCCAGAGGACACATGTCCAGTGCCTCGGTCGTCCCACTGTCTATCTTCATTCAGTGTATAAACCTTCACCCTTCTCCGGGTATCAGTCATCCTGCCTCTTGTCACACCACAGGGGACTACAATAGTTGACTGAGCTGATGTGGGGGGGGGCTTTGCCCCCCTCAGTGAAGGGGAGCAGGAAAGAGAATGAAAAGTCTCAGACGGTGTCCCACAACAGTCCTCTTTGTGGCAACTGCTAGAGTAGCTGCTGCATCACCCCCAAAAGGGGGCCAAAGCAAAAGTGGGGGGGGGAGGGAAGGAGGGAAGGGAAGCAAGTCTTAGGGGGACACAGAACTTCTTCAGTGAAGCAGCAGCACTGCCTTGCAGGATGCGAGATAACAGGAAGTAACAATGGCAGAGTTGAGAGGGGGAAACAGAAGGACGAGGAGGGTCTTAAAAGAAGGGTGTGAAAAGGGTCCCGAATAACACAGGTGACTAAAGGCGCAGAAATTAACCGGGTGTGCCAATAAGGCAGGCTGGCATGAAGAAGTGGAGGAGCGGGGCGCAGATCGGAGGCGCAAGTGACAGAGCAGCGGGAGGAGAAAAAGCGGGCGGATCAGTGGTGACAGGAAAGGTAAGCGGGGGGGTCAGCTAAGCGCAACTGACAGCCCCCCCCCCAATAAAAAACAAACCGAAAAGTGCCACGGGAGCGGCGGGAAGGGAAACCCGTAAGGATAGATCGGGGAGACGTCTTTAGGGGGGAGCGGAAGGCGAAAGCAGGGGGGAAACGACGGGCAGAGCGGACCGGTTCGCCCTCTGCCCGGCTCTATTGTGCGCGGAGCTCCCAGGCCCGAAGCCCCTTCTTTCGGCCAGACTAGGGGACCGAGACGGAGCCGCCCCTTCTTCGCAGAGGAGGCCGCGGCCTAAGCCGGCGGCGGCGGCGGGGGGACGGCGCTGCTGCTGCTGCTGCTGCCTCGCTGCCTGCCTCCCTGGGCGTGGGCGGGGAGAGGAAGCGGGGCCAGGCGGGCCGGGGGCGCGCAGGCGGCCTCACGGCCCGGTCTGCCCCATCAGCTCCCCTCACGAGCAGCGGCGACTCAACTCCCAGCCCGACTCCTCCGCCGCCATGTTCTTCCTGCTCCCGCTCCCGCCGCCGGTGCCGAGTCCCGGGTTCGAGCCTCGTCGCCCGCGGCGCTCCCCCTGCTCCTTCCCACGCGGCGGGCCGAGGCGCGGGGCCCTTCCGTGGGCGGGCTGGGTGGCTGAGGCGCTGGCCGTTCGTGTCCTTCTGTCTCAAGGCTCAGTCACGGCGCGGCCGCCATCTTGGTTTCACCTCTTCGCTGCGCGCGCGGGGTCTCCGAGCGAAAGGCAGCACGGGCCGGCCGCGAACATTTAAAGGGCCAGCAGCCTGGCAGAGGCTCCGCTCGGGATGGTGGCTCAACCTGAAGGCGCGCTTCTTTGCACTTTGCACTCCCCTTCCTCCGAGGAGAAGCGCAGGAAACTCCCCCGGAGGGAAAACAACACGTAGGAAAAGCCGCGTCTGAAGCAGCCTGTAGAGAAGCGAGTTCCGTGAAGGGGGCCTGATTCACACGTGACATTCAGGAAGGCGAACTTAGCCCGGGGCCGTGAGCGCCATGTAGCGTGCACCGAAATTTGTGGGTGCCTGGTCCCTTCATGGGGATTTTTGTGGGTGCTCGGGCACCCAGGGCCCCAGCGAGTTGGCAGCTCTGGTGACATTCATGGTATAACGGAGTTTGTCGTGCCAAAGAAGAAATGTGTAGGCGAGGGGGAAAGCACAGCTGGGTCTCTCTGCCACCTGCACGTGTTCTGGGGATCCATTGCCAGTTCCAGTGATAACTCCCCCCCCCCAAGAGAGCCTGTGGCAGGCGTGCGCGCATCTCCGTACAGATGCGCTCTTGGCATCCCGCTGGAACTGCGCCTGGAACTTGCGCGGCCGCCTCCGCGAGTTCAACAGCTGGTGTTCGATTTCACTCCACTGCACACAGCCCCAGGGCATGCTAGCTGATATCCCGGGATAAATCAAAAGTGCCAGACTCAAGAGGTTCAAAGGATTACCTCGGGCGCTCCCAATATTTAGCGCACAAGTGGAATAAACAGGTGTGCTGACTTGCAGGTAAGTGCGCAGTGCTGGGCTCGGACCTGGGAGGCTGTGAAGCTCACTGGGTGACCTCCTTCCTGTCTAGCAGCCTAACACACCTCACAGGGTTTAGAGGTTAAAAATGAGGTGGTGGGGGCGGGGAGAGCCTTGAGGTCCTTGGAGGAAGGTGGAATATGAATGTAATAAAAATAATAATAGTTGTCTCCCCCCCCCCTGCTTACGATTACATATTCAAAACAAAAGTCAGTGGCGCTCAGAGAAACCTCTGCAAAATAGCACATCCTGTATGCAACGCTAACAAGTTCTTCATAGTTTTGCTGTTCAGAAGTAAAAAAAAAGCCAGCCTTAAACACAAAATGTAGCCAATTTGGTGCTCTCCGGATGCTGTTCAGCTCTCAACAGGCCCAACCACTTTGTCTACTGGTCAGGGATGTGGGATTAGTTTCTGGGGAGCATCCTATTTAGCTGATAAGAGGCTGGCAATTCCTGGTTGGGGGTGTTATTATTACTATTACTACATAAGTATAAGTGCAATGGTGGAGATTCATCCAACCACAGGCTCCAGAAGAGACACGGTGTTGCTGACTATTCCAAATAAACAGTTTGAAGAACTCCACTTAGTTTATCGCCAAGATGCCTTTGGTCACCCACAGCTTGCTTAACTCAGCACAACTGCAACAAAAGCCAGAAAGAATATTTTTGTCGCACCATTGAGTTGTACCAACTTTTGTGATTGAATATTCAGAGATCATTATGAATGGGTCCAGAAAACGTTTCTTGACACTACCACAGATAACTCTTGAGTAAGATAAGAACATAGGAAGTGCCTTGCTGGTTCACACCCAAAGCTCACCAAGACCAACATCCTGTTCTCACAGTGGCCAACCATATACCTATGAGAAGAGCACAAGCAAAACATTCAGAGGCATACTGCTTCTGAAGATGACAGAGGCTGCAAAATCATAGAATCAGAGTTGGAAGGGGCCCTGTGGGTCATCTAGTCCAAACCCCTGAAATGCAGGTATGTCAACACACGGTCCTCCATCCTATTTGAAGTGGATGATATTGTTGAGATGCGGGGTGGCACCTTCTCAATTTTTCTGGTTGTGACTTACTGCTTTCTGAATCTAGTATGAAACTCAGGCTATGTCTGGAATCAGTGCTAAACCATTGTTTAGTGTTACAAGAAAAATCCTGTCCTCTTCCTACTGTACGGCTCCCAGTACGTTTCCGAGCACAATTCAAAGTGCTGGTGTTGATCTTTAAAGCCCTAAACGGCCTCGGCCCAGTATACCTGAAGGAGCGTCTCCACCCCCATTGTTCTGCCCGGACGCTGAGGTCCAGTGCCGAGGGCCTTCTAGCGGTTCCCTCATTGCGAGAAGCAAAGCTACAGGGAACCAGGCAGAGGGCCTTCTCGGTAGTGGCGCCCACCCTGTGGAACACCCTCCCATCAGATGTCAAAGCGATAAACAACTACCTGACATTCAGAAGACATCTTAAGGCAGCCCTGTTCAGGGAAGTTTTTAATGTGTGATATTTTAGTGTATTTTTGGTTTCTATGGAAGCCACCCAGAGTGGCTGGGGAAACCCAGCCAGATGGGCGGGGTACAAATAATAAATTATTATTATTATTATTATTATTATTATTATTATTATTACTGGGCTTGTGCACTCTTGTTCTTCCAGCACCTGAGATCAGAAGCTTCCACTTCCACTTTAGATTAGCTAAACGGCCTCGACCCAGTATACCTGAAGGAGCATCTCCACCCCACTGAGGTCCAGTTCTGAAGGCCTTCTGGCGGTTCCCTCACTGCGAGATGTGAGGTTACAGGGAACCAGGCAGAGGGCCTTCTTGGTGGTGGCACTCACCCTGTGGAATGCCCTCCCATCAAATTTCAAGGAAATAAACAACTACCTGACTTTTAGAAGACATCTCAAGGCATCCCTATTTAGTGCAGTTTTTAATATTTAATGTTTTATTCTGTTTTTAATCTGTTGGGAGCCGCCCAGAGTGGCTGGTGAAACCCAGCTGGATGGGCAGGGTATAAATAATAAATTTATTATTATTATTATTATTATTATTATTATTATTATTATTATTATTATAGCTTCTGTTTAGCATATCCTATGAACCCTACATAGTGGTCAGTCAGCTGAAATGTTCAACTCCCAAGGCGTTTGGGAGCCGAGGTACAACTGTAATAGCAAGGATCTTTTAGATCGGGGATGGGGAATGTGTGGTCCTCCGGATGTTGCTGGACCACAGCTTACAACATCCCTAACCACTGGCCATGATGGTGTTTGAGTTGAACTATATCTGGACTAAAGTGTCACAGGTTCCAAATGCTTGTCCTAGGTCATCTTTCTATCAGATTTTTAGACTACAATTCCCATCGGCTTTCAAACTTGTTGTGAAAAACATCTGAAGGGCATCAGATTGTGGAAAGCTGTTCTATATGCTGAACAGCTGGTATGCTTTTTATTAAAGCTTAGTATTTTCATTACAGGTTAAAAAAAAAAAAAGTAAAGGTAAAGGACCCCTGGACGGTAAGTCCAATCAAAGGCAACTATGGGGTACGACGCTCTTCTCGCTTCAGGCCGAGGGAGCCGGCATTTGTCTGCAGACAGCTTTCCAGGTCATGTGGACTAAACCTCTTCTGGCGCAACGGGACACTGTGACAAGTACCAGAGCGCACAGAAACACCATTTAATTAATTAATCAAATAGCGTTTGATTACAACATCATAGTGTGGTCATGGTTTAATTTATCTGCATTATAAGCCTTTTTCAGCAATTAGCTGAGTAGCAGTTTTCCTAGTCATATCAGTTCAGTTTGAGTAAGAGTTTCAGTCCTAGTCTACTACCTGTAGTTTAGACTAGAAAACCCTCAAAAACAATTTTATGAACAACTTCTTTTGATCAACCAGGTGAGCACTTTCTGGTTTGTAATCATTCAAATATTAATTGCTCATATGACAACGCCCCATTTTATTCTAACCAAGGCTAAATTTTATAAACTAAGACTGTTTGTTTTCTTTATATAGTATTCATCCATCAAGTGTTTAGAGAGGAAAACAGGAGCCACCCACTTAGACTTACACATCAGCTGAGCACATGCAGAGCTGTGTACTGCTGAAACAACATAATCAGCGGCCATAGGACACAGCAGCTGGCTGCATCTCTCCCCAACAAAAGTTATTATTGTCTCTAGAAGAAAACAGCAAATCCTGGCATGAGTAAACAGTTAAATATGAAGATGGCTCCCATAATCTTTCCCCAACAGGGAGGCAATCGATTTTGACTATTCTCCCCTGTTTAGCCTTCAAGCTGCTCTTGATGCCCCTTGCCAAACCTCTACAGCAAATTTAGTGAGGGGCTTCGGAAGGGAGAGGGACAATCACCAAAAATTGCTTCCTCGTTCCACTGATGGAAGCCTTATAATGAGCAGAGTGACACTGTTGGATACAACCCTCTGACTCTTCCTTTCTGTATGGTGAACACTGTTCTTCATGGTTCAAAGTCAAACATTTTAAAAACACTGGTCAAATCTGAAACAAAACCTTCAAACATACATGCCATTCTTAGATATGTGCTTTAACAACCCAGCCTCTCAAAGACTCCTGAAAATATTGCCTTTAAACCCAAGGTAAGTTCAGCAACTGAATTCCACCGCAAGAGCCAAACATTTTAACCTAAATGTTACAGGTTTATTCTACACTGCAGAAAATATCCTACCTTTTAGGAGATAAGCAATTGCCACAACAGCCTTAAATATTAAGTGTAAGCAGCTTCAAGGAAGTAATGTAGGGGGCACAGCTATTCCTTATTACTGAAATTTTTTATTAGTTATAAATTTTGAGGACACTTTCGTGGTGCCTTGTTAGTTTATCTGTATTGTGTTGGATGTTGTTTCTCCTTTGTGTGAAATTGTACAATTAAAAATGTAAATAAAGAAAATAAATTAAAGACTCCTCCCAGAGTGGGGAACAGGAACTGACAAGGGGGGAAATCAACATTCATTAAGTTCAACGAGACTTATTTGCATAGTAACAGGAAACAATGGGGCAAGGTGGAAGTTTCTAATAAAAGCTATAAGGGACCTTTACTGATTGAGAGTTTATTCCAAGGACATAGAAGGAGGCCATGGGGATGAACATAGTTGGAGGATATATCATCATATTAAATGCTTTGTTCAACCACTGCTTTCATTCTGCTTCCAGCTGCTTGTGGAAAGCCAACACATCAGTAGCTTTACAGCATCCTAGTGTGGAAACAGCCTCACTAGTTTTGCCTTGCAAATGCAGAAGAACTTGGAAAGTCCTGCAGAGAAAAGAGTTTTGTAATGCTCCTGGTTCTGGGCGAGCTTCTGAGGCCCCTCTTGGGGCAGGTGGGAGGAACCTTTGGCCTACAACTCCCACAATCCTTTACCATTAGCCATGCTTGCTAGAGCTCATAGGAGTTGCAGATCAACAACATCTGGAGGGTTAAAGGTTCCCTCACCTGCCTTGTGGGATGGCTGTCCCAGAAAGGCACTTTGGGGCAGAGACTAAAGCAACCCTGGTCTATTTATTTATTTATTTATACATACATACATACCCTGCCCATCTGGCTAAGTTTCCCCAGCCACTCTAGGCGGCTTCCAACCAAAACATTAAAATGATCAATAAAATATAGCTAAAAACAGGTGTTTAAAAAAGATTTTTAAAAAATCAATAATAAACTAAAAACACATGTTCGTGTCCACATGTCTGGATAGACTTGCCTGCACAAAAATGTTTTCAGCAGTCGCCGGAAAAAGTGCAGTGAAGACACCTCTGCAGACCGAAGTGGTCAAGTGGGTGACCGCTTACTTCAAGGGGCAGCAGTAGCATTCATGGCATTTGTCATTTGGAAAAAGTCAACGAACTAGGTGTTATTCTGCCTAAAGTAGAACAGCAAGGGAAAACCTAGCACAGAAGGTATTACTCTCCTCAACACATTCACACACATTCCACAAATTACGCAGGAATTGGCTATATAGTTTCAGTTCATCACTACTTGTGGTCATAGGAAATGCTGAAGAGCATTCACTCATGAACCATATTCCACATAACTGTATGAAGCTCACCGTGTGGTAAACCGTGTACCATACCCCATCTCGAACTCCTTGGAGGGAAAAAAAGTGGTATATTAACATAATACATAAATTAAATAAAAATAATAGCAGCCAAAGAATTGCATTTTTTTGCCCAGATGACAGGTTTATTCCAATCTGAATGATCTCAGATATACAACATAAAAAGGTAAAGGGACCCCTGACCATTAGGTCCAGTCGTGACCGACTCTGGGGTTGCACGCTCATCTTGCTTTACTGGCCGAGGGAGCCGGTGTACAGTTTCCGGGTCATGTGGCCAGCATGACTAAGCCGCTTCTGCCAAACCAGAGCAGCGTACGGAAACGCCGTTTACCTTCCCGCCGGAGCGGTACCTATTTATCTACGTGCACTTTGAGGTGCTTTCGAACTGCTAGGTTGGCAGGAGCAGGGACCGAACAACGGGAGCTCACTCCATCGCGGGGATTTGAACCGCCAAACTTCTGATCAGCAAGTCCTAGGCTCTGCGGTTTAACCCACAGCGCCACCCACGTCCCACACCCAATCTTACCAAGGGATTATAGGGAAGCTTTTCCCTGCAAGTGCTGCCACAAGTATCCGCAGAGAACCATAGGGGATGAAGTTGCTATGGCTCCTGACCCCTTAACTGAGTTGGCAGGATCTACAGGAAGTACATTTCCAAAGGAGTCTGATCCCCAAGATGCTGCCTTGTATTCCACAGGAGATGCGCAGAGGTGTAGAAGCCGCCAGACTCTGTTGTGCTAATGGTAACATGTTCAGGAGATGCACGGAGTTTGAGTTTGGAAGAGAACCTCAGCTTAATTCAGGCCAAAATTAAAAGGAACACAAATTCATTTTTTTGAGAGCGCACTTTGAGCCCTGGAAGCTCACTTGACTTGTTTTGATAAACAACAAAACAATATATTAAAACTGGCTGTGCAAAAATGACTTACGTGAGGGACACTAGAGGGCAGCATTCACACTGCTAAAAAAGCCCTCTCTGACTGTCTATACACTGGATTAGCAGATATTTCCTCTCCTCAGTAAAACCTGAGAACCATACCTGGGGGGAGAGAAGAGCTCTGACATTCTGTAACACAGTACTCCAAATGCAGTCACATCATGGATTTATATGACAGCATTATGCTATCAGCAGTTTTTATTCCCAATTCCTTTCCTAATGGCTCCTAGCATGAAAGTTGCCTTTTAAAGAGATGCCGCACTGGGTTGGTATTTTCATTGAGCTTCCCACTATGACTCTGATTCCCACCTAATATTGGAGGCAGAACACAGCCATCATGACTAGTAGCTATTGACAGCCGTACCCTCCATGAATTTGCCTAATCCTAATATTTTTTTTGGGGACTCGGGTGGCACTGTGGGTTAAACCACAGAGCCTAGGACTTGCCGATCAGAAGGTTGGCGGTTCGAATCCCCGCAACTGGGTGAGGTGCTCGGTCCCTGCTCCTGCCAACCTAGCAGTTCAAAAGCACGTCAAAAGTGCAAGTAGATAAATAGGTACTGCTCCAGCAGGAAGGTAAACGGCATTTCCGTGCGCTGCTCTGGTTCGCCAGAAGCGGCTTAGTCATGCTGGCCATGTGACCCAGAAGCCGTATGCCGGCTCCCTTGGCCAGCAAAGCGAGATGAGCGCCGCAACCCAAGAGTCGGGCACGACTGGACCTAATGGTCTGGGATCCCTTTACCTTTAATATTTTAGAGCCATCCAAGCTGGTGGCTGTTGCAATGCCTTGTGGGAAGGTATTCCATAGTTTCATTATGCATTGTGTGAAGAAATGCTCCCTTTTGTCTGACTTGAATCTTCCAATGTTGACCTCCACTGTATGTCTATGAATCCTAACGCTATGAGAGAGGAAGCAAAACACATTCCTTAATCCATCCATCCTTTTATCATGTCCCCTCTTAGTCACCTTATTCTCTAAACTAAAATGCTTTTTGTCATGTTGGTTGCCCTTCTCTCAATCTTCTCTAACTCCACGTTATCCTTTTTGTAGTGTGGTGCTGGAATTGTAAACAGTATTCCAAGTGTGATTGTACCACACTTTTGTATAATGGCATGATGATACTTACAAATTTATTTCCAGTGTTATTGGGTGAACATTTTAGGGGTGGTAGGTTTTACTCAACTAAGTTTTACTCAGAGTAGAGCTATTTAAGTTAATGAACCTAACTCTGCCATGCTCATTAATTTCACCAGGCCTACTCTGAGGGGAAAAAATAGTTGAAAAACCACCATACATATTTTGCATTATACACTGCTTTAAACGTTCTCATTTTAATTGTTTCTTTCTTCAGTATTTTATTTTGTAAATCTCACTGAATTTTTTTTTTTAAGGTACAGAGCAACTAACTTGCAATAAAGAATAATAATAATAATAATAATAATAATATTCTATCTCTTTGAAGGCTGTTGTTTTTATATTTGCCCCTAGATGGTAGTGTTTGGCTTTGTGTTCTGCCCTAAACAATGTACAGAGCGTGGTTTTGTAAGTAACTTATTTGGTCTCGCAGAATCTTCTACTTCGGTCATCCTTTAATAGAATATCTCCCTCTAACAGCATAACCAAGTGCCAATGGGAATGGAGTCAGAATATGCCCACTGAGAAAGCAAAGGGAAGTAATAGCAAGAGTCGTTAGCCTCTTCACACACTTCCATTGCTACCGCCGCTCTTGCAGAGGGGAACTCACCTCAAGCCGAGCCGTCGCTTCAGAAAAAAAGACCTCAGTGAGATTATATATATATATTATATATATAAGACCCTTTCGCCTCCTCCCTTGCTTGTTTTTGCTTTCTCAACCAGCCGAAAATGCCTCGCGGAGATCAGGGGAGTGACTGGAGGGAAAAAGAGCAGTTCCGCAAACTATTCATTGGTGGCTTAAGCTTCAAAACAACACAAAAAAGTTTGAGAAACTGCTATGAGCATGGGGAAAGTAAACGGATTGTGTGGTTATGAGTAGTGAGGTGAGGTGACAATATTCTCTGCTAGAAAATTCTCCTGGAGAATATCCACAAACTGTAAATTCTAATGTAAGAACCAGTTTTACAACCCACATTTAAAAAATCTAGTAAATAATGAGTCAAGATGTGATATTGCCAGTGTAAGTAATGAATAATGATTTTTTTTTTTTTATCCAGTTACATCACTGGGAATTGTGTCATTCACCAATGGCAGTTCTGAAATGTGAGCTACAGAAATCTTTTTTTAGTTTTAAAAATGCTATTCATTTAATTTGATGAACATTTGAATTCATTTGTATTTCAACTATATGTAACAGCCTTTTTTCTATTTTGGTGTGACCTTATTCTTAGCAAAACTATACCCATGGCTATACAGTGTTGTTGTTATTATTTTTTACAGAAAGTAGCTTTAATGCTTTATACACTTAAAGTACCTAGGCCTATACAATTCTGTGTAACAGCATGTGAGGTGGCCTTGATATAAACAGTTGACATTTCTATATTTTTATTTAGTGCCAGCAACTAGTTTTTGCAGTGCCATTCAATGGTCCAAGGTGCCATTTACCAGAGATTGACATACTGAAATATATTATCATATAATGATAATATATTTAATGTTAATGGCTTCTTTTTTATATATGTATGCATATAGTTTTGTTTATCAAGCTGTGTTTTAGTCACCAAAACAGTTATTAAGTGTTAGAGCTATTAGGAGCACAAGAGAGCCTATTACTGAATTTACTTGTATCAAACCTTAACATGCCAATTGTATTTTTTGACTTGTCCTTTTTCATGTACATGTTCTAATGGAAAAATAAAATATGATTTAACTACTGAGTTTCCTTATACCAAACCTTAACATGACAATTACTGGTGCCATCACCTTACAATGGTATAACTTTAACTATGAAACATGTTTGACTTTTTAATTTCATACTTGCAAGTGACAAGTAGGCTTGTGCTTATATATTTTCACTGTAGTTCCTTTACTAAACAACAAGTTTTCCTATATGTCAACAGTGAACAGACTCATGTAGCGGACCTGAGTTATTTTTATATTCCTTTTACTTTAAAAGCTACATTTCATACATACACAATGTAATTAGAATTCAAAGTTGATGGTAAATATACAGTTAGTGGCAAACTGAGTGAGTAACGTGAATCATTCACATTGAATTTTCAATTTCAGGTTTGGTGCAAAAAATGAAAGAATGGGAATTCACTGCATTGCCCCATTGAATAAAAGTATCTCTACAGTTTTTGGTTGCCATCTGAACAAGTTTACCCATGAATAAACATGTATATTAACTAAAATCGTTTTCAATGCATTAAAATGAACATTCTATTTTAAATGAAAATTCTCTAATCTCATTCATCAAGAATTCTTGAGAATTTAACATCACTAGTTATGAGAGACCCTGCAAGCAAATGCTCATGAGAATTTGGTTCTGCCACATTCTCTTCCATGGCTGAAGTTGATGCAGCAATGGTTGCCAGACCTCATTCCATTGAGGGAAGAGTGGTTGAGCTGAAAAGAGCCGTAGCCAGGGAGGAATTTGGAAAACCTGGAGCTCATGTTACTGTGGAAAAATTGTTTGTTGGTGGAATTAAAGAAGATACTGAGGAACATCACCTTAAAGACTACTTCTCAGAATATGGAAAAATTGAGATAATTGAAATAATTACAGACAATCTGGTAAAAAGAGGGGCTTGGGATTTGTAACTTTTGATGACCATGATCCAGTGGATAAAATTGCATTGCAGAAATATCATACTATTAATGGTCATAATTTGGGAAAATAAATCCTGCGTCCAGTCAGGCTTCCCTGCGTGGCTCTGCTTGGGAGCTGACCTGGCAGGAGAGCAGAGTAGCAGCGGTCCCGCGTCCGTGTGAGATGAGGGATAAATCAAGTCCAAAGACAGTTCGGTTCTTATCTCTAGAAGCGTTTATTTACAAAGCAGTAAATCCATCAGAAACCTCCGACATTCTCTGTGCTCCAAAAGCACACACGCAGCCTCCGAGCTGAGCTGCGTCTCAGGCAGAAGCGAAAGCAAGTCTGAACAGTGACACAGACTGTGACGCACTTCTCTGCGTTGGGCTCCTCCCAGATACAGGACACCACGGAGTTTTAACCCTGTCAGTTCCAAACTCCACACATAATGCAGAAGAAAAGCTTTATCTTAGGGAAGTTTTTAATGACTGATGTTTTAATGTACTTTAAATTTTTTGTGGGAAGCTGCCCAGAGTGGCTGGGGAAACTCAGCCGGATGGGTGGCATATAAATAAATAGTTATTATTATTATTATTATTAGGTTGGAGAAATACCAAAGTTTGCACACATATGGACATTAATAGGAGGAAGAAGCACCACTTTAATCAAGAAATAACCGGTACATAAAATAAGCAGAGGCGCAAGTAGACACATTTAGCAATGCATTGTATTTTAAATATATGAACTATTTTATTGTATACTGCTTCAGTGACATTTTCGGAGGGGGGGAATCTTGCCCAATAAACTTCAGTAAAATTCATGACAAGCAGCGACTAAATGCGTTTCATCTTAAGGAACAACAAGTGAAAATTCCTCACATCTTTTCAAAAATATTTTTCCTAAACAGAAAGACTACAGCTAAAGATAAAATAGTTGTACATATGTTCATTCAAAAAAATACCATTAACATTTGTGGAACATAGTTACTGATAAAAGCAACAGGCGGGTCTTATAGCAACCTTAAAAACCAACACATTGTTATAACGTTATTACTATTGCCAGTCAATTTTTTGCAGAATCACCAGAAATTACTGAATCTCTCTTGGGTGGGGGTTTTGATGCCACTTTATTTCTTCTTAGTTTCCTTTTTAAGAAGTTCCTTATCTCAATTTCAAATACATACAGAATAAATGCCACAAAAATAATGCCTCCAATTAAAATAGTCGTCATTGAACTGATAAGATAGTTTCCTGGGAATGCCAGTGGAGAATCGTCAATATAAATCTGCAACAGAAAATATTGTAATTCCAACAGTCACTTCCCTTTAAATTGACTATTGTTCATAATGTTGACTACAAGATAGTGAAACTGGTCTAAGTGATAGTGAAAGCTGGCATATGCAAATCCTAGTGGTGGGGGAACGGAAGCAGTCATCTGAGTTTATAGGGAAACCAATTTGGTAAGCATTGCATGTGGTTTGTTGCAAGATACTGCATTATATTGTACCTCGTAAAATAAAATACCCAGAAAAGTATGGGCTAAGAATGAGCGCTCACACCTTCCTTGTGGGAGCCTTTTGCAGGACCACGTGCAGCACCCCGGCCCCTTGGGACCCACCAGCTGGCTGAGCTGGCCTGACTCCCTGTGATAGCCATTGGAGGTTCCCACCAAAGCTCAGTTAGCTAATCAGCCCTGCAGGGAGGCAGGGCCAACTGCTTAAATAGGAGGCGGAGCCGGCAGCAACCATGCTGGAACACTCCCTGAAATATTGGAGAGGTGCTGCCAGCCAGAGCAGACTAGCCTTCCCAGACATTTGGGACTTCCATCCCCATTAGCCCTTTGCAGTCCAAAATCACCTGGAAGGCATTAAATTGGAAAGGCTGGAGCAGAAAGTTAACCTGGCCCAGGTTATCCAAGTGACTCTATCAGCTCTTGTTTGAGATGGCAGCCTTTCCATGGTCATATGTTTGGCACTGGCAGGCCTGCCAAGAGGGCAGGGGGCATATTGCTGTGCCAGAGCCAGCACATGGCCTAAAATCTGAACGTTAATTAAAAAAAACCCACACACAATTAAGTTTCTAGAGCTTGTACAACAGAAGTGACAAAGCAAAATCTTCAGGCACCATTCAAAGCCATTGCTTTGTGAGCTAAGAGGCTACTCCTGCCTTGCAGTGTTTTTAGTCAATGACTGAAGTCACAGTTGTGCTATTTAAATATCTGCTGGGCTTCTCTCACTAGAGTACTTGCCTCAAACCTGGGCCTTGGCATCCAGAAAGTCATTCATATATACAGGGTGAGTCCTTTAAAAGAGGCCCTGTGGATACAGAGTACACATGTTCCACGGGGCCTCTTTTAAAAGACACACCCTGTATGAGGCTATATATATATATGTAAAAGCTCCAGTCTGCTTTAGCTTCCACTTCTGTGTGTTTCCCTAAAGTGTCCTTCTCCAGTCCAGTCCCCCTTGCACCCGCTAATTCCTGCTGTTCTCTGGGAATGTGCTGAAGTAAGGGCTAAATATGTGGGAACATTTTGTACAATCTCGTATCCTATTTTATGTTTGTTAATTCATTCTGTGTGTAATTTATGTGTTGTTGTTTTTTAAAGAAGAGCTAATGACAATACCTGAAATTCGTCAAATAAGTTACAAAAGGAGACTCCAGGAATAGTTGATACCCTGAAATGGAAAAGCTCAGATCCCTGTTGGAAAGGGGGGAAAGTTGTTACTAATATGCAGTAACATTTGTTTTCATTTTTTAATTAAAATTGTAATCCTTGGCTATTAATTCAGTTGAAACATTTCACAAAAATAATGTGCAGTACCATGTCGGTATAACTACAGTCTTAAAATCAGTGCTGCTAACAGTTGTGTTATATCCTTGGAACAGTGAATTTCTGATATTTTGATTTAATATGCAAATTACTTAATGTCAAATGTATATTGCAGGTGGCCCAACATGTGGTCCAAGGACCACATGTGGCCCTCAAGGCTTTCCTCCCCACCCCTCAGCAACATCTGATGCTCCCTCCCCAGCCCTCATGCTGCCTTCTCTAATTTGGGTAAGTGCTGAGAAGGAGCTGTGAGGGCTGACAGGATCCTAGAGCCCTCCTGTCTCCTTCCCAAAGACTACTTAGTGATTTCCCAGCTTTGGGAAGGAGGTAAGGGGGCTCTAGGACCCTTCCAGAGCCCTCCCATCTCCTTCCCAAAGCTGGATGCCTTTATTACCCATTTGGGAAGGCAGCACGAGGGTTGGGGGGCGGGCGTGCATCAATTCTGGCCTCGTTCCACCACCCCATCCCACCTGCCCGCATGAAAAGGCTTTGTGTGACCCGCAGGTTCCGTGTCAAAGTACTCCATACCCTCCAACATTCCTCTGATGAAAATCAGGACGTGTGTCTTTTGGTGCCATGCTGACTCATGCGAGAGCGCAGCATCACTGCAAGCACTGGCGCATCCTCTCCCCAGGGTCAGCAGTGGCGCTGGAGGAGGTAAATGGGACATTCTAGGATCAAATCAGAAGCTGGGATGGTTTCTTCAAATTCCGGGATGATGCAGGAATATTGGGGCACTTTGAAAGGGTATGAGTACTCTTGTGACCCACTTTGTTTGAAAAGTTGGACCACCCTGGTACAAAGATTTTAAGGTAAGAAGAGTTTGGGTTTAAGGTTTGGTCTTTCCTTTTAAAGTACAGTGGTAACTCTGGTTACAAACTTAATTCATTCCAGAGGTCTGTTCTTAACCTGAAACCGTTCTCAACCTGAGGTACCACTTTAGCTAATGGGGCCTCCCGCTGCCACCATGCCGCCAGCTCGCGATTTCTGTTCTCATCCTGAGGTAAAGTTCTTAACCTGAGGCACTCCTTCCTGGTTAGTGGAGTCTGTAACTGGAAGTGTTTGTAACCCAAGGTGTTTGTAACCCGAGGTAGCACTGTATGTATTTTCTCTGGCACTTACAGTTATCGTTATAGATAGGCCATCTGGATTATATAGTTCAGTTTTGAGTCTGTGCTCCAAATATTTTTTCATTTTTAACATACTTGATGTTTGATTGGTACCTGAAAAAACAGTTAAAACAGTCGCAGAGTGGTAGGTTTGAGTTTCTTCCTTCTTTTTTACATTTCAGTAGGGCCTGAATACAGATGAATAGCCAGATCTATTTCTCATGAAATGTAAAAGTAAGAAAGGTATCAGAGGCACAGCATGATGTATTAGAGCTGCACAGGGTCTTCTACAGCAGTTTTCCAGAGGTTAACAAACAGCAGTGCTTTTTTTCTAAAAAAAGTTTAGGGGTACTCTCATTTTTCTACTCATATTGAAATACTGCCCCTCAATGAGGCCAAACTTAGATTCACAAAATGTTTAGGGTTATGCGTACCCCTGCATCCCCCCCAGAAAAAAGCACTAACAGTGATTAATTAACACGAGTGGGTGAAAAAGGAGGGGTGTGGGCAAACATTAATATGAAATGTTGGTTAACCTGAACTCTTCTTTGTTGCCACCATAACTATTAGTCATGGTAAAAGCTATCAGGAGAAGTAGAGGAGGAAGAACAGTTAGGGGGAGGGGTGTACCCATGGTAAACCAATGGGTTGTGTTATGCTTGTTTCAGGCCTTAAGGGGCTGTGGGTATAATAGGTTTTGCATGCAGAATGAATTGGACTAGATTCAAATCTTTCCACATCAAGTCTTCCCTGAACTAGAACTTGCAACAGCCCCAGCATGCATGGCCAATGGATAGGGATGATGGGAATTCAGCAACATACAGGGGACCAAAGGTTCATCACACCTACTATAGGGCAAGAAAGAGAGCCTGAAAATACATTGACAAGTATTTCCAACAGAACCTCTCCGATATGAAAGATAATGATGAATCCCAAGATTCTTCCGCTCCCTACCTGAAACTTTCCAGTTGGTTCTGTTGTTTACTTCTATGATTGTGATAAAATAAGGAGATGTCAGATTTACAGAGCGACCCTCATCCTCAATGGTGAAATAGAGAGGAAGCCTTGATACTGGGAATTTCATTCGTAGGGCCTAGTAATGTAAGATATATAGAAATCACTGACATTAAAATAATGCCTGCATGGATCGATGTGGAATGACACAAATGTAAATACAGTGGTACCTCGGGTTAAGAACTTAATTCGTTCTGGAGGTCTGTTCTTAACCTGAGGTACCACTTAGCTAATGGGGCCTCCTGCTGCCACTGTGCTGCCATTGCAGGATTTCTGTTCTCATCCTGAAGCAAATTTCTTAACCTGAGGTAATATTTCTGGGTTAGCTTAGTCTGTAAGCTGAAGCGTATGTAACCCGAGGTACCACTTTATTTACATAAGCTGATTTAGTTCTGCTAAATAGGAAGTCTGACTTGCAAATTGGTAATGAGCTGAATGAAAGCCAATGGACTGAAAATCTGTCCCAGAAGGTCTGAGATTCTGTGGGTAGGTGGCACATCTGTTAAATCTGTTATGCATAAGGTTGCACTCCTTCTAAAGTAGCGTTTCACAAGCTGGTAAGGAGGCAGCCCAGCAGGGCCTAATGTTCCTTTTTGCCACGTTTGTTTTCTTGGAGCAGTCCTGGTTTGTTTCCAGAAAGAGAGGGCAATCGCTCAGGCTCCCATTTTGACCAGTAGGGCCCACAATCCAGAACTCCCAGGTCAGCTAAGTGCGGTGGTGGGGTGGCAATGGGTAGGGCTGGCTACGTCCATTTGGGGTGGGCCACAGGAAGAACACAAGGTCAGAAGAGGGCCACGGTTGGGAAAAGGTTGGGAAACACTGCTCTAAAGGATCAAATTCTTAGACTGAGCACACTCTTAAATATAGCTTTGTCAATGGAGAACCAGATAAGCCTTTGTAGGAAGGAATGTCTTTCACATTAATTTAGGCTGGTGTGCCAGCTGCAGCTTCTTCTAGAAAGCGATAGCCTGGGCACAGTTATCTGGAAACAAGGATTGACTACCGTATTGGGCTGCATCTGGGGCTACCTTTGGAGACTGCTCAGAAATTGCAGTTACTGCAGAATACAGCTGCTAAGTTAGTAACTGTGAGTGGCTTAAAAGGCTTCACTAGCTACCAGTTCATTCTAAGCAGAATTCAAAGTTTGCCTTTAAAGCTCTATAAGGCTTGGGAACCCAGTACCTTGAAGAACCATGGGAGTCTTTTGAAATTCTCCTTGGCATGGCAGAAGGCAGCCAGAGAAAGGATTCATTGGTTATGACACCCCATTTGCAGAATTTCCTCCCCAGAGATGTTTGCCTGCCACAACATTGTCATCTTCTCAGCACTAGCTAAGGGTATTTTTATCTTCTTAGGTTTCTTAATGTACTGTTATTTTTATATACTTTACATACTGGATGTAATGGTTCCAGGATACTATATAACTCCTCAGAATAACAAACAAAAAGCTGCACATGTAGGCATAGACCTTACCTTCTCCTTGCAATCAGAAAAGGCAACAGAAAAGGACAGCTTCATATTTTCTGTACATCCACATTCAGAGCGATTTGACTTGCCAGCACATTGCTTGTACTGTCCAGAATTCTGTGGAAAAAGTAAAGGGACCCCTGACTGTTAGGTCCAGTCACGAACGACTCTGGAGTTGTGGCGCTCATCTCGTTTTACTGGCCGAGGGAGCCGGGGTTTGTCCGCAGACAGCTTCCAGATCATGTGGCCAGCATGACAAAGCCACTTCTGGTGAACCAGAGCAGCACACAGAAACGCTGTTTACCTTCCCGCTGCTTGCACTTGATGTGCTTTCGAACTGCTAGGTGGGCAGGAGCTGGGACCGAACAATGGGAGCTCACTCTGTTGTGGGGATTTGAACCGCCGACCTTCTGACCGGCAAGCCCTGGGCTCTGTGGTTTAGACCACAGTGCCACCTGTGTCCCAAAGAAGGTATAATCAAAGTTACAGATAGGTAGCCGTGTTGGTCTGCCATAGTCAAAACAAAATAAAAAAATTGCTTCCAGTAGCACCTTAAAGACCAACTAAGTTAGTTCTTGTTAAGAGCTTTCATGTGCATGCACGCTTCTTCAGATACACTGAAACAGAAGTCACCAGACCCTTTCTCACTATATAGAAGGGTCTGGTGACTTCTGTTTCAGTGTATCTGAAGAAGTGTGCATGCACACGAAAGCTCATACCAAGAACTAACTTAGTTGGTCTTTAAGGTGCTACTGGAAGGAATTTTTTTATTAAGGTATAATCAAAGTAATTCTCGACTGTGCTTACAAAGTAGACCAACATATGCAATGGAAGTCATTTGGCCTCTGAATCAGTCTATAGTTTTTCAACTATCAGTGGACTGGAGAGCCCTGCGTGTTCAAATTTGGTGGAAAAGGGTTGTTAGAAAGAAAGGGAGAGTCAGGGCAAAGAGAACTATGCAATAATTCTTGTTCCTTAGTGAACAGGAAGCGTGATATGCAGTTGGGTTGAAGAGAAGCATTCTCTTGAGCAAGAGACAAATGAGCTGAATGGACATTGGGGCTCTTGGGTGTCAGCAAATGATTTTGTTTTTATATATATATATATATATATATATTTATTAAAAATTTTAAACATAAATGCAGAAATAAAAAACAATGAAACATATATCATAACATATTTTCTTAGCTTCATTGGACTCCCTCACGTCTCCCGCTCCCACTTGCATCATTGTCAATTCTTACCCGCAATTTATCATCTTGTTTACATTCTTGTATCCCATTCATTTAAAATATAATCTAATATTTCTCCCAAAGGTTTATCTTTTTTCCTCAATCTCACTTGTCATCCTAATTCCATCTAGTTTAGTGGTGCTCAATTATTTATGATCTAGCATCCTTCTTAACATTCAACCAAATTACAATGCTTTTTAAAATAAATCTTAAATTTCTTCCAGTCTTCTTCAACTTTCTCTTCTCCCAGGTCTCGGATTCTGCCGGTCATCTCAGCTAGTTCCATATAGTCTATCAGCTGCATCTGCCACTCTTCCAGTGTGGGTAGATCTTGGGTTTTCCAGTGCTTAGCGATAAGTATCCTTGCTGCTGTTGTTGCATACATAAAAAATGTTCGGTCCTTCCTTAACACCTTCTGGCCGACAATACCCAAAAGGAAGGCCTCTGGTTTCTTAGTGAAGGTATACTTAAATACCTTTTTCAGCTCATTATATATCATTTCCCAGAAAGCCTTCACTCTAGGGCAAGTCCACCAGAGGTGAAAGAATGTTCCTTCATTTTCTTTACATTTCCAACATTTATTATCAGACAAATGGTATATTTTGGCAAGTTTAACTGGGGTCATGTACCATCTATATATCATTTTCATTACATTTTCCTTCAAAGCATTACATGCAGTGAAGTTCAACCCAATGGTCCACAACCTTTCCCAGTCCTCAAACATAATGTTGTGCCCAATGTCCTGTGCCCACTTTATCATAGCCGATTTAACCATTTCGTCTTGTGTATTCCATTTTAACAGCAAGTTATACATTCTTGAGAGTACCTTAGTCTTAGGCTCTAACAGTTCTGTTTCCAACTTCGATTTCTCCACCTGGAACCCTAACTTTTTGTCATTTTTAAAAACTTCTTTAATCTGAGCGTAGTGTAACCAGTCTCGCACTTTATCCTTCATTTTCTCCAAACTCTGCAATTTCCAATTGTCTCCATCTTTTTCTAGTATTTCCCAATATTTTGGCCATTTGGCCTCCATATTGGGTCTTTTTCGGGCCTTAGCTTCCAGCGGTGAAAGCCACCTTGGAGTTTTATTTTCCAATAAGTCTTTATATTTTGTCCAGACATTAAACACTGCTTTTCTGACAATATGATTCTTAAAGGCCTTATTGATCTTAACCTTGTCATACCATAAGTATGCATGCCAACCAAAAGCATTGTTAAAACCTTCCAGATCCAGAACGTCAGTGTCCTCGAGAAGTAGCCAGTCTTTTAGCCAGCAGAAAGCTGCGGCCTCATAGTACAACTTTAGGTCTGGCAGGGCAAAGCCCCCTCTTTCTTTCGCATCAGTTAATATCTTAAACTTAATTCTGGGCTTTTTGCCCTGCCAGACAAACTTAGAGATGTCTCTCTGCCACTTCCGGAAGCACTCCGTCTTGTCCACAATCTGTAGTGTTTGAAACAAAAACAACATTTTTGGCAATACATTCATCTTAATAGCAGCAATTCGGCCTAACAAGGAAAGTTTCAATTTTGTCCAACTGTCTAAGTCTCTTTTAATTTCAGACCAACATTTTTCATAGTTATCCTTAAAAAGACTCAGATTTTTTGCTGTTATGTTTACCCCTAGGTACTTTACTTTTTTAACCACAGTTAGTTCTGTCTCTCTCTGAAACCGTTCTGACTCTGTATCTGTCAAATTTTTTCCCAGCACCTTAGTTTTCTGTTTGTTTAATTTAAATCCCGCCACCCGACCAAAGTCTTGAATCAATTGTAACACTCTTTTCGTACTAGATTCTGGCTCCTGCAGGGTCAAGACTAAGTCATCTGCAAAAGCTTTAAGTTTGTATTGTTTCGCTCCGACCTGGATTCCTTCCACCAACCGGTCCCCTCTGATCATATTCAAGAGCAAATAATTTTGCAGATGAAGTCCTCTGCCTGTTTTTCAGCCTTTCCCTTTTTCTTCTCTACACTCTCCATATTCTTAAGCAGCTTTGATACTGTGGACTTTGAGAGTCTTTAATCAGATGTAAAATATCATTATCTTGAATATATGGAATAGTGCAAAAGGAGCTATGCATGCAATCCTCTAATGCCTCTTGTTGATAGAACAGGAAAACATGGAGGATTGTAAAACGGGGTGAGACAGTAGAGTTCACCTAGGGCAAAAAAAGGAAATGCTCATATTGACTGCTCTGGGTGCTTCAAATTGTTTCCATAGCTCCTAAAGTATATTTACCTTGAGTGTGTGGAAAGTAGTTGGGCAATTGTGTCAACTTATGTTCTGATCTTGATCTGTCCTATTACTGCAAAGGTTTGGCAAGTGATATGAGGTGGCAATGAGGTGGCCATAAAGTTAAAACATAAGGATTTGAGCCCACGTTTTCAGGTTATTTTTCTCAGAATAGTATGTGAAAACCAGCTATTTATAGTGGGAAGAAGACAGATGTTGAGTCTATAGTATGTGCAAGCAGGATGCCTAAGTTCTGGGGCAAATTCTATAGAAATGCTTATCTGGAAGTTGAATTTCAAGATTCTCCTCTTTATTAGAAATCTCTTTTCTTAATGTGTGTATGTGTATGTAAAAGAACATGCAATAGCACAGAGTTCAAAATAGATAGCAATTTTGAAAAATGCGCATTCTCAAATTCTTACAGGAGTAGCTATGAAGACCTACTTTTGAATTTGTAAAATAATCCCTCAGTTTAGGTTTGCTGGGGTCAGCATTATAGAAGTTTTCTGTGAGTGGAACAGCAATTCCCAAAACAGATGGTGGCCTGTAGTTCACCTGTATGAAAAACAACACATTTTACTGGGGAAAATTTATTGATTATTTGAAGAATTTTTGCAAACAACTTAAATCGTTAGTGGGACTGACATAAAAATGTGCAGTGAAAATAATTTAAATAAAATACAAAGGATAAATAGTAAATAGATATGAATTGGATATGCAGTGATAAAAGATAAAACATAAGTAAGCACAGAAAGAGGGGGTCAATGATTTTATATTTTCTAATTGGTTATATAAATTTATTTGTATGATAATCTTTGTAAATGAAAAAAGGGGGAAATTATATGATGAAAAATAAGACCGGTTTGTATCATCTCCCCAACCCTGTATTCATACAATTATTACCAGCAGCACAGATTTCTTTCTTTTTTAAAAATAAAATAAAATTTTATTAAGGCTTTATTAATACAGATAAAAGAACAAATTTTAAAAGCAAACTAATCTAAATGAAAACAGAAAGAGAAAGAGAGAGAAATGCAATCCTCTCTCAAAGGTAGATCTCAAGCCGTGTCTCACACATAAGGGGGTGGCTCCTCCCAGATCTCACCTGGGAGTTTCCCTTCTTCCAGCCTCCCACCCTGGGAGACCTTCCCTTCCCTGCCTCTCACATAGGGTCCTTCACCAGCCAGCCCTCACCTTCATGTGCATACACCCCCTCATTGACCCAGAGCAGAGGACATAAAAACAACACCACCAAAAGCAGGACCAAAGGAAGGCAGGAAAAAAAACATGAAGATGAAAATAATAAAAGAGTGGGAAAAGAAAAGAAAGGGGGGAAAGGAAATAAAAAGGGCTTCTGATTCAAATATCCTGAGAAGAGCTCTGAAGCCCAGACGTAATGAAGGGACACAGAGGGCATAGCACTGCACGTATTGGAAACTCTCCGATGCATTCGCCATGAGCGGAGGTATCTCTGTTTCTTTTAAGATGTATCTGAATTTCGGACTTAAGAAACATATGTGTTTTGGAAGAAAGAGAATGGTAACCTGCGAAATGAATCAGCCACTGAGTGCCAAGGTTTTGATCTTGAGATGATTAAGATCAGAATTGGTGCAGGATCAAGGAATAACATCAACTCCTGATATCCAGAACACGGGAAGTCATCCAAAAATGTTTAATTTGGAACTGTTTAGTTGGCTCTTTTGATTGTATTGTGATTTGGAATGATTTGGCATCGAATTAATGTGGCCTCCATAGGATTGTTATTAATGAAACATTTAAAAAATTGATTTTTTTAAAAAAAAAGACAGTTGGAAATGCTGACCCTGCCTTCTATCAGAAGAAAAGTTAGCTTTTACTTGTCTGCTTCACTGACGCAGATGCCAGAGAGTGCAGTGATGTCCTCAGCATTGCTCTCTGTTTCATGGGCCACACTTGAGTCTTGTGTCTGGGTATGGCTTTGGAAAAATGTATCCCAGGGCTTCATAGAACAATGGGTACATCTGTGCCCTTCCCCTGTTCAGAACATTTAAGAAAGGGTACGAAAGAATTCTAAACTAAAATGTAGGATTTAGGATCCTTACCGGTAGCTGCTTTAAAAGTCTGGCAATCGCTGAGCCATTTGGTTCAGCGCTGACATCCTCAACTAGCCAGTCCGAAGGAGAGGTTTTAGCAGATAGAACATAGTGCATTGATTTAAGATAGGAGCAGGAATTCTTCAGCGTTAAGACAAGAGTTGTCACTTCACATCGGAGAGATCCCAATGCAATAAGCACAGCTATGGTGGTTTTACCCTAGGGATGTTTATGAAAAAGCATAACATTACTTGGTCTCCAACATAGATGAATATAATTAGCTTCTCATCATAGGATGGAGCTACACACGGGGGGAAACCCAGTATAAATAAGTCAGAAATTAAATTGTTATAACAAAAGAAAACAAACACTATGGAAAATCGCAAAGAATTTTGTTTGTTTGTTTTTTCTCCAGCACCATCTGGTGTTGCATGTTTATAATGCATTTGAAGCACTGTTTTTTGACTATTGTAGCTGACTCCATAGAGCAGGGGTCAGCAAACTAAGGCCTGTGGGCAAGATAAGGGCAGAGGGGCTCTTTAATCCAGCCTGAGGACCCTGCTCGGTCAGTCCTCATGCTAAACTGGCACAGCGCGGCGATTGACTTCCGCGATTGGCACGCAGGTGGCTTTGGATCGGCTTCAGGAAGCTCCCGCAGCCAATTCGAAGCTGCGGATGCCTCTGGGCGGGCAGCGACACTGGGCAATTCAGAGCCGTGCCGGGTTTCCTCAGCACACAGGCGGAGAGGCTTCAGATTGGCCAGCAATGCAGCCATGGACAGAGAGGCCTGTGGGCATGTTGTGGGGTTTTGGCCGGAGCTTGGCATGCCTGCTGGCCCAGACCTGGGAAACGAGACCTGGGAAACGAGACCTGGGAAACGAGACCTGGGAAACGAGACCTGCTGGCCCAGACCTGGCCCAGAAACGAGAGGTGCCACTACCGTTACTGGCTCCCAACCGCTGCCAGAGGAGGTAGGAAAGCAGGGGGAGGGGAGGGCCTGGGGGAGAGAGAGAGGCCCCCCTCCGCTGGTGTGTGTGTGTGTGTGCATGTGTGTGTGTGCATGGTCCAGCCCACCAGTCGATTTAAGGGACAGTGAGCCGGCCCACTGGTAGAAAAGTTTGCTGACCCCTGCCATAGAGCCTTATCCATGGAAGCATGGCTGTTGACATTCAAGCAAGCAAGGCATTTGCATTCATTTCCCTAGCACAGCATGTGTGCATTGTACATACTAAAAGAATTCCAAATTCTGTCTTCCATTGGAATAGTTTAAAGTATTCTCATATGACAAATGCCTCTCCCACAGGAACATTTTAAATATTATTAATCTAATACTCCAAAACAAGCCTATGACAAACAATATATCCATACCAAGACAAGGGTCACACATCAGGTAAAGTTAGCTGGGACTGGGCCCCATTCATAACAATAGAACTACAGTAGCTTTTAAGCTTTCTCTGCCTTCCTTTGCCTCTGTGTGTGACGGGTCTTGGATGCTCCTGGGTGATTTTGAGAGAACTTGGATGGACCTGTGAGATCTCACAAGAGCACTTCAGGGCTTATGGAGCCCAGGATGCTCATGAAGGGGTCCAGTTCCAATGATTTGAGTATACACATTTTTGCAGATATGTAGAATGTTTTGAACTGAACGCCTGTGTAAGATACAATTGCACTGTAGTCATGAATAACTTGCATCCCATTGCTTTCAGTAAGTCTAGCTGTGTCTGTGCTAAACTAGTGCCTGAAGATGAGAAGATAAACTGAAGCTGAATCACAAAAGGAGTGTAAGACAATGAGTGGCTAGTTTTTGTGTCCAGGATCCAGCCTGTTGCCAATTAGTTTCCGGGCCCAATTCCAAGTGCTGTTTTGACCTATGAAGCCTTAAATGGCTCTGGACTGTAATACCTCAAGGACCGCCTCGCCCTATATAAACCAACCAGGACCCTGCAGTTTTAACCTTAGGCCCTTCCGCATGTGCCTTCTCTACAAGAGGTCTGGAGGGTGCCATCACAAAAGCGGGCCTTTTCTGTGGTAGCTCCCCATTTGTGGAACGCTCCCCCTAGGGAGGCTTCCCTGGTGCCTTCATTGCATATCTTTAGTTGCCAGGTGAAAATGTTTCTCAGGCGTTTGGCTGATTAACATTTTATAGCTTTTAAAATGTGCTTGTGCTTGTGGGAGGGGGATTGCAGGCCCATGCGCAGTGTGCCTTGGGAAGTAAGCAACAAAAATGACATGAGAAGAACTTGGAAATAAATTGGCCATGAGGTTTTGGCATAGGCATTGGGTGTGTATTCCAAATCATCCTACCTGACTGCTGGATGATTATTCACAAGGGTCAGTCCTGGGTTAAGGGTTCCCTCAAGATGCTGGTAAACTAAGCTGACAGCCCTTGGCCACTGAACGGAAGTCCTTTGGCCCATCACCCCCACCTCACGTCATCTGGACCTTCGGATTTCAACCCAGACGCCTTTACCAGGGTACCCTGAGATTTTTACATGTCCAACAGGAGAGGCTCCCTCTCACCCCCAGGTTACACTAAGTATCCAACCCAATGCCTATTCCCAGCACACAAGCTGGCCCCTCCCTGCCAGCTCACCGCCACACCTACTAACATCTGCAACCAATTCCCATCACATCTACAAGCAAGTCTCATTACTCTACAATTTCTAGGGCTCTGTGAAGAAAGCCATAGCATAAACTGGTCTAAAACCAACATAAGTTTGTTTTGTACAAAAACACGGGGAGAACATTAAAGCTGTGTGTACTTTATCAAGGTACTCTGAAAAGAGCTGGCAGCATGTTACCTTTTCAAAAAATTTACTATGAACAGTGATATCGATTAAATTGCTATTGTTGTCGTCAAAATAAATTTTTGTGCTCACATCCAGTAGAGAAGGCCTTCCAATTGCAATGTACATTAGCCTATTATGAAACACATTATACGCTGTGGAAGGAAAAAACAATGAGAATGATGTTTATTTCCAATATTTCTTTCCTGTAGAACAACCTCTCACAAAAGGAAAAACTTAGCTCCACTCTGAGACTGCAGTTGGGTTGAAAAATACTTGAGGATTTTGGCTGATTCCAGTGTACCCTTATTTCATATACATCTGTGTGCATATGCACATCAAAATGAGAAATCCATATGAAAGACCTACAGGCAGGATGGAAGTCAATAGGATAAAAATATATGTAAAATACATTTTGTTGAATTTCAGTTAAATTATTAGAGTGAGGATTATTACTTATAAAGAGTTGTATAAAGATCTGTAGGCAGGATGGAAGTCAATAGGATATCCCGCTAGTTTCAAAATCTATATGACATATACATTTTGAAACAAACCTTTCTTCAAAATGAAGGGGAAGGTGTTCAAGTGGTTGGTAGGTGGCTACCTCCAAGCCCTGATTTTCTGGGCCCATTCCAGTTGGGTCTCATGCCTGGTTCTGGCACAGAAACTGCCTTGGATGCCATGTGGAGTGACCTTTACCAAGACAGATATGGAGGGGAGGTGTGACCTTCTCGGTTCTCTTGGAGTTCTCAGTGGCTTTTCAGTACCATTCATCATGGTACAGTCAAACCTTGGAACTTGAACGTTGCCGAACGTTTCAGTTCCTGTCCTGAACGCCAAAAACCCAGAAGGAAGTGTTCCGGTTTTCGAATATTCCTCGGAACTCGAACATCTGTCCGGCTTCCACTTGAGTGCAAGAAGCTCTTGCAACCAATCGGAAGCTGTACTTTGGAATTTGAACGTTTCGGAAGTTGAATGGTCTTCCGGAACAGATTACGTTCGAGTTCCGAGGTTTTGTAGAAAGCATCTGACAAACATAATGAATAAACAGATCTGTTCTGAAGAGTTTATACAAATGGGATTACTTCATCGGCATTTAATTTAACAAAAGGTGCTTGGCAGGGCTCATCCTGTTGTCATTTTTGTTTGTTCTAGCAACAGCACTATTAGCAATCAAGATGAATTTCTTGCAAAAAATAACATATTTTCCAATATACCATCAATTAAGGATCGAATAAGCAAATTGAAGGCATTTGCTATTTCAATGGCTGAATTAATACATATAAATTGGACTTCTCTTTGGGTATACAGAAGACAGGAGTGCCTGGCGTGCTCTGGTCCATGGGGTCACAAAGAGTCGGACACGACTAAACAACTAAACAACAACAACAATTGGGTATACAAAGAAATATAAAATGTTATCGAGTGCAAATCTAGGACTTGCTATGTTTTGAAAGATGGAAATATTAAGATTTATTATTGCACACAAAATTCTGTGTAGTGCTTTTTAAAGATTTGTGAATATATCTGCCTTTTAATTTATTTTTGAAGGATTTTTAATGGAATATAGTTTTGGATACAAATGACCAAATCCTTCTCTCTCTCACACACACAGCATGTAACATCTGCAAAAATTATGGAAGTCAGATAAGCTTTGATAGTTTATTTGATAAATCTTGGTTATAATTATTTTTATTATTACATTTTTAAAAGCAATCATGCATATAAAAATATATGTAAAATACATTTTGCTGAATGTCAGCTAAATTATTAGAGGATTTATAAAGAGTTTGCTTTCATATGATTTCAAACGCTTTTAGACATTTTATAGAGAATACTGAAGAGCGGAGAGAGAAGAAATATATGCAGTCTTACCTACATTAATTGGAGTCACTCTGAATTTAAATTCCAGCTTTGACCCAATATCCAAGTATTTAATGGCATGGCGTGGTAGGTCATCAAACTCTTGTATTGCATATCTACATATGTCAACAACAATTTTCCATTTTCTGGTATTTGCAGTGCCAAAGTCATACAAGAACCACCTCCCAGGTGGAATGTCTGTATTTAAAGGCACCCTATTAGGCATAGTAGCATCTCCTAAAGCATTTTGGTCATCCACAACTTGAATAATGAAGAAACTGCTACTGCCTGGAATCACCACTGTTTTCTCAAGATCGGTTGGTTTAAATATATTCACACCTGGAAAACAAGAAAATAATGAAAACATCATTCAATGTGCAGAAGCTGCATTTCCCTTCATTTTGCCACTTTGTCTCCATAAGAAAATTATGAATTTACACATAGTTGGAGACTGATTGGCTGGCTGTTGATTTATGAGGGGGATCTAGTAGAAATAAAAATGACTGTATGGCGAGGAACATATAAAAGAGGCCACATAGGAAATTAGGAAATGCTGGGCAGGGGCCACCACCATGCAACCAATCTTAGGCGAATAGTATTCCCTACAATTCTTTTTTTTTTAATAATATTTATTAAGATTTTCCGAAATAAAAAGGAAAGATAGAAAGAAAAGACAGATATAATTTGCACTTAATTTCAATAACATCTTTCCCGGACTTCCCCCCCTCCCCCTTTTGTATCCCATTTCCCTTAAATTGATTCCACAAATTCTTACCCCAGATTTTAAAGCCTTATTTATGATTTTAAATAACACATTTGTTCCAAATTAATTTATCTTATTTTTCTTAATTATTCATTTCTCCTTGTATTTTATATAATTCCCTAAGATCGACCCCATTTCCCTTCCACGAATTCCCTTATTTTCAAACAACAGACAATAAAAAAGAAAAGAAAGAAAGAGTATATAATTTTACAGCCTTTGGGTTCCAAATCTCCCCCCTCCCCCTTTCCCCGGTTCCGATCCCCAAAATTCATCCAGTTGTCTACTGCCAGTCTGGTGCCTCCACTTCTGTATCTCAGCTTCACTTTGCCGTCTTTTGATAGCTTTTAATTTCAGAAAGTCCAATTTCAGAGAAACTCTCAGAAAAGATCATTCTTCTTCCATCCAAACCTCTATGCTCAAAAGTCTAACTCAAGTTCTATTTCTTAACCCTTTTAAAGTCTGGATGTTCCAAATTCTCCAACTTCAAATTTAGTCCAACTCTTATTCCTCAGGTTGCTTTTTCCTGTTCTGCTGCAGAAACCTTCTAATTCAGAAACTTCTTGTTCTCCACAGAGGCTTTTGTTATTCAGGAACATAACTTGCGTCAAGTCCCTTCCTTTCTTCAATAGATAAATCCATTGTCTCCTTTAGTATAGAAACCTCTGTAGACAAAATAATGCTTTGTTTTTGCAGCTTTCCCAAGAGATAACGAATCCTGCTCATATTCATAGTGTTTTTCCACTTGCAACTACTGTTGCAATGTCCCATCCTCCCTCTAGAGGGAATATAGTAACTTAATTTCTTTCAAAGTCAGACCCAAAAGTCAGATAGATTGTTGCCTTTATTTCCAATAATTTATGTCCAAATTGTATCAAATCTAACCAGCAAAGCCATCGTAACAAAGTTCTCTTTTATTTCCCTGCTTTGACAGCTACTTTGACAGCTGTCAAAGTTTCTGTGTCTCTTCGCCAGCCTCTCATAGCGGATCGTTCCCGGTTCCCGGGGGGGTTGCACTTTAGTTCCACAAATCCATCTTCTCCTCCAGCACAAATTGTAATTTCCCTTCATGAAGTTAAAAGTTTTTTCCAGATAAGCAAGTTCATCTCTCGATCTTAGTTGTCACATCATTGCGTTAAGCCATCTACAAAGGGGGAGGGGGCGGACTTCCTTTTTACACCCCCCCCCGCTCGTTCCAGATTCATAAATCAAATTTGCCTTTTAAGTCCAATCAATTTACTCACGGGTTGTTCTTTTTAATCCAAATCCGAAATTTCAAAGAAGTCGTTGCTCTCCACCGAATGGCATGCGGCTTCGCTAGGCAGGGGAAGCAGTGGACTCATAGCACCACACACCCCCGTCACCCGTTCCGCAGCCTTTAAAAAGGCTCCTTCGCGGATCGGGGGGGCGCAAACGGTGCCCGCCGAGTCACCAAGTCCATGGGCATCTCCGCCCATGGTTTTTAAGTGTCCCCGCATCGCCGGCGCGGCAAGACCCGACCCCTACCTAGCAGACTCCCTCCGGAGCTCGGAGAGAGTCCGCCATTCGGCGATGGCGCCGACCCGGAAGTGGTATTCCCTACAATTCTTTTCCCCACTTAAGTGTGATTAGCATAAGCCAAAGACCCTCCTTCCAAAAACTTTTCATTATCAGGTGATGCACAAACCTGGAGAAGTCAGCTGAAGCCTGTATGATATACTGGTCCCTGTAGGGGGCAAAACTCTTAAAGTATTTGCTGTACAAGGGCTAGCAGTTTTAGATTCAACAGGAAACCGATCTAGAACATCTACCAGTACAGATGATATAAAGCCCGGAGGAGCTGGCGTCCTAAAAATCTCTCTGATTATACACGATCCTCCTGGCCTAAATTAAAAAGAAGCATACATTTAATACCACTTTGATGATGTCAGATCACACATCTAATGAATTTTACCAATTTCGACTAGTTCCTAACATTCCCTTGCTGGAAAATAGTGATAAGAGCAAATTGTGGTTTCAAGCATGTCAGCTGGCACAGGGCTGCTGTTCAGCAGCTATTTCTGATCTTTTGAATCGTTATGATTTTGTATTGAATTGTAGTAATTGTTTGATGAATTTGTCTTTAGCTTTATATTCTCCTGTGCTTTGAATTTACTACCATGATCACAATGTCTGTTAACTTGTAATGGTATTATTGTTACTGTGAGCCACTTTGAATTCAACATTTGTTGTGGGGAAAGCAGAATACAAATATTAAATTGTTATGTACTGAGTCGAATAGGATCCAAACTGCAGCAATCTGATTGGTCCTAGAACAATAGGATTCAGAATGCAGCAGTCTGATTGGTCCTAGAACAATGCAGCAGTATGATTGGTTGGCAGGAACCACCCAATCATGCTCCAGATTGAAGTGAATCCACAACCTGATTGGCTTACTTTAAAATTCCGGAATTAGCCAATCATGTGCAGCCCATTGTATAAATAATGTATATAAAGCAGATACTTTGAGGGGACATTCATTCATTCCTCCTCACCACCATGAGCTGAATAAAGAGCATGAAATCACTTTGCGACTCTCAAATCAAAATCAAATGTATTTCTTATCGCACGAAAATACCCCTTAATCTCCATGTTTGGTACACCTAGTAGGTGCAATACTTCATGGGCCATATTATCTGAACCTGTTCCTTCTGGCTCCAGCAATATCACATCCCTGGAAGACAGCAGACTCCAGCAGTCTTTGCTCCCAAATGTGATGGTGGGTCCCCGTCCCCCCCAGATGAGGAAGCCATGGGAAAACCATGTCATCATCATACACACTGCAGGAACCGTTTCCAACTTCTGACAACACACACATCTCCTACTGATATATTTTTGAAGCCTACACGGTATACACGGTATACATCACAAATGTTAGTACAAAGTGGTTCTAAGAGCAGGCAGAACAAGAAAGTGGCAACCCTCTGAACAATTTAACCAAATTAGAGAGATGCTATTTTGCTATATTCTGTAAAATAGCAGAGTACATTAAAAAGAAAAACCCAACAGAACAAGACATTGCTTGTTAACAAAACATATGCTGTTATTTATACTTTCCCATAATCTAATCTTTTGCCTCTTTGCAGACTACTGAATCTCTCAGGTTTTGTTATCATCCGTGGCTCGTGGTTTAAAAGTAACATTTGCTCTTCAGTGATAAACTGTACAGCCAAAGGAAATTCAAAACCTAAGTCAATATCCTGAAACAAAGTGAGAAAATTAATTATTATTTTTTTTCATGCGTTTATAGATAAAAAACTTGCTAAACTAGCTTAGGAATAAATGGGAATTAAAAAAACAATAAGAAGAAGAAGAGTTTGGATTTGATATCCCGCTTTATCACTACCCAAAGGAGTCTCAAAGCGGCTAACATTCTCCTTCCCCTTCCTCCCCCACAACAAACACTCTGTGAGGTGAGTGGGGCTGAGAGACTTCAGAGAAGTGTGACTGGCCCAAGGTCACCCAGCAGCATCAAGTGGAGGAGCAGAGACGCGAACCCGGTTCACCAGATTACAACTCTTAACCACTACACCACACTGGCTACACACCACACTAAGGGATAATTTAATTTATAATAGCAATCAGAAAATAAATTGCTTAGAAACTGGTAATTAAGCAGCACAGACATTGCTGCAGTAATCACAAAGTAATACTGATAGTACTAAATTTCTCCCTAGTTTCTCTTAAATTTCCAATGAGTACAAGACTATGTTTTTAAAAATCAGTATTTGCTCAGGGTCCTGAAGATAATGGTAGGAGTCAGTTAAAGCTAAGCACTTTCAAGTCCCACTTGAAAGAAGTGAAGGAGTTGAAGGTGGCAACTTAGTTGAAGCATTATGTGACTTTGCCTGTGCTAAGGGGGTGGGGCAAACTCAATGGTTTTCTGAAAGTTTCATTAATGCACTCCCTCGGCATATAGGGCACATATACAGGAAATATGGTTCGGATTGAGCTATTGGGACCCGACTGCGCCGCTGAGGCCCACCGCCTTTCAAGGTGTTGCTGCCAGGCCAGGCAGGAGCAACAGCCAATGCCCAGACTGCCAGCTTTAATGGTCCTTCTTGGCAGGGAATCGACCAGGGTTCCTGGGACTGGGGAGAGATTTCCTGCAACGACTGGAGCACGTGAGGCCAGAGCTCGAGGGACCGCAAACATCGCCCCCACTCCCCCCCAGAAAGCAGTGAGCAGCTATTTTTTTTCAGGAACAAAAGAATTATCTTTCTTGCTTTAACCTATTATAATGGTGGCATTTCTGAAATCAACTTTTAATGTTTTTTTTTTTTTTAAAAAAAAGAATTAAATCTATTATAAGGATATCTAGATAGTGGTGAAAAAATGCTGGATTAATGTCTCCAGTGTCAATTCTAGCACTAGCTTCCTACTTTGACATGTTGGAAGAGTGAAGGTTTGTCCTTAACAAGAACAACAATTATTACAATCTCATAGACATTTTTCATTCATGCATCAAAAGCATCTGTAACCTTCAATAAAGTGTCCACATCCACACTCATCTCTTTTACAAATGTGGCAACTGAATCATTCAGAGAAATATGATTTAATATTCCCAGGTGGTCAAAGTACATGTTGAAGATACCCTTTGCTGGCGGGAAAAGCTTGGCATATGTCAGTGAACCTATAGAAAAGGGGAAATATAATAGGTTTCTGTGAATATTTGGAGAGATCAACAGCTCTTCCAACCCATATTTAATCAATGCAATAAGGAAACAGATCGTTTTGACCAGGAAAAAGTATATCTAAATTATGCAACTTCTGACAATAGTTCCTAAGGGCCAAGATCTAACAAGGCCGTATGTGGTCAAATACTTTGAAGCATGCAAGGAGGTGTTGTTCCTTTTTGGAAGAAGCTCCTTGTGCCTCACGGTCTGAATGGATTGATCTGCAGTGGAGGGTTTTGGAAGGTAGATGCAGGGTGCTGCAGCAACAAATGAGTGGATTAAGAGCCCCCAAGATCCACTAGAAGATTGCAACAGCTCTCTGGATCCCAGCCAACCATACTACACTAAGAGATATCAGCAAGCAGAATGCATAGGGCATTTATTCCCTGGAGAATAATGTGAAAATAGGGGCATCAGGAGACAAGATAATAGCCTTTGCTGTTGGTCAGCCAAGTTCCTGCAATCTCACTTAAGGTAGAAGTCATAGAAGATGCAGTGAATCTATGTCTCTAGTCTACATGGTTCTTGGTTTGGGCACCCTTAGGGCTCCCTGGTTCTGCCCAGCAGAGAGTGAATTCCTTAGGTGCATCAGGTGCTTCCACTTGTTTCTCCCTATCTAACTATGAGAACACATAGGTTGGGGGACCTGGTTTCTTAGCCTAATCTCATATTTGAGTCTTCAAAGACTGCAGGAGACTCCACTTTTTAATGTTTTCCTACCTGCCTTAGTGTAGTAAAGGTTTGCTGCGTCAGTCACAAATATAATCGCTTGGGTGTAAACACATGAATCTACCTCTATAATCGTCTCAGAATTTAAGGTGAAAAATGGTATAAAAGTGCCACCTCCATCATAAGAAGTCCACACCTAAAAGGGAGGGGGAGAGAAAATAATGAATATTCTATAAGAGATCTTTGTTGGCATCCATCTGTCTTGAGAGACAATGGATTGTGCCTCTGGGGGTGAAGTCAAACCACTGTGTTAGCAGCACTGAAGTGACCTAATAATAATAATAATAATAATAATAATAATAATAATAATTTATTATTTGTACCCCACCCATCTGGCTGGGTTTCCCCAGCCACTCTGGGTGGCTTCCACAGAAACCAAAAATACCGTAAAATCACACATTAAAAACTTCCCTGATCAGGGTTGCCTTCAGATGTCTTCTAAATGTCAGGTTTATCTCTTTGACATTTGATGGAAGGGCATTCCACAGGGCGGGCGCCACTACCGAGAAAGCCCTCTTCCTGGTTCCCTGTAGCTTTGCTTCTCACAGTGAGGGAACTGCCAGAAGGCCCTCTGCGCTGGACCTCAGTGTCCAGGCAGAATGATGGGGGTGGAGACGCTCTTTCAGGTATACTGGGGTTTTTTAATGTTTAATATTTTATTATGTTTTTACATATGTTGGAAGCTGCCCAGAGTGCTGGGGCAACCAAGTAAGATGTGTGTGTGGGGGGTTAGGGTTAGGGGGGTTAGGGTTAGGGGGGCCGCAGAATGAGGATGAGATAAAGCAATTTTTGGAGAAAAATGGACTTAAAAGGCTGTCACAAGAAAATAGATCTCTCTTGAACAGTAAAATAACATGTCAAGAAATTGAACAAGCCATTCAAAACATGAAACCGGGCAAATCTCCAGGGCCAGACGGGCTAACCTCCAAGTATTATAAGATATTAAAAGACCATTTGATTCAACCACTGATGGAGGTTAGCAATGAAATTATGGAGGGGAGGAGGGCGCCGGAATCGTGGAAGGAAGCTTTCATCACATTGATACCAAAATCGGAAGCTGAAAAGACACAACTTAAGAACTACCGTCCCATCTCCCTTTTAAATGTGGATTACAAAATTTTTGCAGATGTTTTGGCAAGTAGACTTAAAAAAGTTCTAAATGAAGTAATTCATAAAGACCAGGCAGGCTTTCTCCCAGGTAGACACATGTTTGCTAATACAAGGAACATTATTGACATTTTGGAACTTCTGCAAACTGATATAAATACAAAAGCAGTGTTAATCTTTATAGATGCGGAGAAGGCCTTTGATAATATCTCTTGGAAATTTATGAAGGGAAATTTAAAAGAAATGGGAGTGGGTCGGGGTTTTGAGAATGGGATTGATGCAATATATTCAGAACAAAAGGCTAAATTGATAGTAAACAATGTGGTCACTGAAGAGTTTAAAATTGAAAAAGGAACACGACAAGGCTGCCCGATTTCCCCTTTGTTATTTATATCAGTTCTGGAGGTGCTCTTGAATATGATTAGAGGGGACCGGTTGGTGGAAGGGATTCAGGTCGGAGCGAAACAATATAAACTTAAAGCTTTTGCAGATGACCTAGTTTTGACCCTGCAGGAGCCAGAATCTAGTACAAAAAGAGTATTACAACTGATTCAAGATTTTGGTCGGGTGGCAGGATTTAAACTAAATAAACAGAAAACTAAGGTGTTGGGGAAAAATCTGACAGATGTAGAGTCGGAACAGTTTCAGAGAGAAACGGAACTAACTGTGGTTAAAAAAGTAAAGTACCTAGGGGTAAACATAACAGCAAAAAATCTGAGTCTATTTAAGGATAATTACGAAAAACGTTGGTCTGAAATTAAGAGAGATTTGGATAGTTGGACAAAATTGAAGCTTTCTTTGTTAGGCCGAATCGCTGCTGTCAAGATGAATGTATTGCCAAAGATGTTGTTTTTGTTTCAAACATTGCAGATTGTGGACAAGACAGAGTGTTTCCGGAAGTGGCAGAGAGATATATCTAGATTTGTCTGGCAGGGCAAAAAGCCCAGAATTAAGTTCAAGATACTAACTGATGCGAAAGAAAGAGGGGGCTTTGCCCTGCCAGACCTAAAGTTGTATTATGAAGCCGCAGCCTTTTGCTGGCTAAAAGACTGGCTACTTCTTGAGGACACTGATGTATTGGACTTGGAAGGGTTTAATAATGCCTTCGGTTGGCATGCATATCTATGGTACGATAAGGTTAAGATTAATAAGGTCTTTAAGAACCATATTGTCAGGAAAGCAGTTTTTAAAGTCTGGACAAAATACAAAGACTTATTGGAAAATAAAACTCCGAGGTGGCTTTCACCTCTGGAAGCTAAGGCCCGAAAAAGACTCAATATGGAGGCCAACTGGCCAAAATATTGGGAAATATTAGAAAAAGATGGAGACAATTGGAAATTGCAGAGTTTGGAGAAAATGAAGGATAAAGTGCGAGACTGGTTACATTACGCTCAGATTAAAGAAGTTTTTAAAAATGACAAAAAGCTAGGGTTCCAGGTGGAGAAATCGAAGTTGGAAACAGAATTGTTAGAGCCAAAAACTAAGGTTTTATCAAGAATGTATAACTTGCTGCTGAAATGGAATACACAAGACGAAATGGTTAAATCGGTTATGATAAAGTGGGCTCAGGATATTGGGCATAATATTATGTTTGAGGACTGGGAAAGGTTGTGGACCACTGGGCTGAACTTCACTGCATGTAATGCTTTGAAGGAAAATGTAATGAAAATGATATATAGATGGTACATGACCCCAGTTAAACTTGCCAAAATATACCATTTGTCTGATAATAAATGTTGGAAATGTAAAGAACATGAAGGAACATTCTTTCACCTCTGGTGGACTTGCCCTAGAGTGAAGGCCTTCTGGGAAATGATTTATAATGAGTTGAAAAAGGTATTTAAGTATACCTTTACTAAGAAACCAGAGGCCTTCCTTCTGGGCATTGTCGGCCAGAAGGTGTTAAAGAAGGACCGAACATTTTTTATGTATGCAACAACGGCAGCAAGGATACTCATTGCCAAGAGCTGGAAAACTCAAGATCTACCCACACTGGAAGAATGGCAGATGCAGCTGATGGACTATATGCAACTGGCCGAGATGACTGGCAGAATCCGAGACCTGGGAGAAGAGAGGGTTGAAGAAGACTGGAAGAAATTCAAGATTTATCTACAAAAGTATTGTAATTTGGTTGAATGCTAAGAAGGATGCTAGATCATAAATAATCGCCTACCACTGAATTAGATTGAATTTGACGATAAGCGAGATTGAGGGAAACATAAAATTTGTGGAGAATAGATTAAATTAACTGAACAAAATTTAAGAATATAAACAAGATGATAAATTGCTGGAAAAAATTTATAACGATGTAAGTGGGAGGGGGAGACGCGAGGGAGTCCAAAGAAGTTCTGAAAAATGTGTTATGATCCATGTTATATTGTTTATTATTTTTGCATTTTGTATTCTAAAAAAATCTTAATAAATATTTATAAAAAAAAAAACAAGTAAGATGTGTGGGGTATAAATAGTAGAATTATTGTTATGGAATGGGGCGTTCCTATTTTCATCGGAGAAATGTTGGAGGACGTGTGACTTCTGTGTCTTGATTCTCAAGGGAAACACGGCCGCAGGGTGAGGGTCTGGAACCCCCAGAATCCTGCTACCGCTTGACAGAGGTTGGGGGTTGGCATGCCACCTTTGCAACACTATGTGCCAGTTGTTAATACACCTTCCTTCTTACACACCTGATTGCCATATGCATACAGAAAATGGCTGTTTGTGTGAAAATACAATCCATTTGGTATAAATCGCGGATCTGGAAACCAGAAGGCTGGGAATTTTCTTTTTTTATTCATGCTGCCGTCTGTTAACTTATGCACTGATATCAATGCCCGATTCTAGGAAGAAAAAGAAGGAAACACAGTTAAACATATGCATTCTCAAAGAAAGAAATGATACAGCAGAAACACAGTGTCCAAGCAGAGTGTTAGAACTGGGCAGGTATAGTTGCCCTAACAAGAGCCAATTCATACGTGGTTAAGACCTTCTCATTGCCAGGAAGGCGTTCATTGAAGGGAAGGCCCTGGTTCATCCCTTAGGCACAGCTAATAAGCACTTTCTGAGAGGCTGGGACCTCTAAGTTCAGAAAAGAAGCAGAGAAAAAGGAACATACATGAAGTGCTGGCTCAAAGAACTGCCATATGGAGCCAGAAATGCACTCAGATGGGCAGAATGCCCTTCTGCTGCAAGAAGATCAAGTAATCCAAGTACGGATTTCATTTTCTTCTCTGCCACACTGCTGCTTCTGCCTCTTCAGGAAGTGCTTGTTAGACAGGCCTCAAAGTCCCAGCAGGAGTGAAAGCTTAGCCCCGCGGTCGTGGTTGCCCAGGGTCGTGGGTGCCATGCCGCATGCTTGGCCCTGACACCAAAATTTGTAGGTGCCTGGCCCCTTCATGGGGAATTTTGTGGGGGTTTGGGCACCCAGGGCCCCAGGGAATTGGCACCTATGAGTCCCAGATTCGGGACATTTAGTTAGCTGAATGCCCTCGTGCCTCAGAGGGAAGGAAAGACTGGCCAAGAGCAATTAAACAACAACAACACACTTTTACTGACCTTAGGAATGCAGTAGAAGAGGTGCCCAGATGCAGAATCTGTCTGGGCACTTCCTCTGCCTTCTAAGGGGCAATCAAAAATATATTGCCTAATTATTGTTCTAAGGGAGGGAGAAGGCACCTGTGGCATTTGTAACTGACAAAGAAGAAGAGATGTTTTAGAAAAGACAACAATTGCAGGGATCAGAGCACCAGAAGATACAATGCCTCATTTTAAAATGTTTCCTTTTTAAAACATCACCATAGCCATTGTTTTGGAGAAAATATCCAACATATATATTGGAATCATGGAACTGAAAGGGAACAGAAGGATCTATAGTCTTCAGAAAGGCATTCATAGACTACCTGTGAACTTAGGTGAACTGTGGAAGTTTATGTGTTAATTAGTTAATTAATATCCCACCACTCCTCCTGAAGGAACTCAGCTTGGCAGTGGGGTGGGGAGGGAATTGAGGCTATTGCAGGACACAGGTTTGATATTGGTGGGTCAGCCAGGGAAAATGGGGAGAGGGGGCTTTCAATCAGTTGTCCCATCCATTGCGAATTGCCCCCTTTCTAATTCAATTCAAATGCTTTCACCAAACCATAAATCACATCACAAAAAATGAGAATCCATTCTAAACAAGAGCAGCAAATTGCCATCTGTTCAGAGTTATCAATTAAAACGGAGTCCTTTGGTGCACTGTACCTGTTGCGATAACAAAGCGATGCCAGTGTTCTGTTCATAATCAACAAGAAAAGAAACCACCCGTCTAGAAAAGTGCCTTTCACCTTTCATTTTGTGAGGCAAGCAGCTATGCCATTTTTGAAATGTATCATTGCTATAGAAACAAGTGGATTCCTGTTTTTTTAATAAAAAAAACAAGAAGAAGAAAAGGATGCAAAGTAATCGATTTAGAAATATATCGTTGTTCGAACTTAAAAGCTTTGCTAAAGAATCCACTGAGCTCTGAATATACAGGAGTGGCTAGTGGGGAGGGGCAATGGTGTGTACCTGGCCTCCTAGCAGGACAGCCACTGCCACTGACCAGGAGGGAGAAGTGGAGGGCCAAGGCAACAGAAAGGTCAGAGCTGTACGGTGCACCAACATGATGATGTTGATGATGATGCACCCATGCAGCAGTGGTTTCCCCATTACCTTGCCCCTCCTGCCCTCCTTCCTGGTAAGTGGCAGCAACTCGCCGTGTCAGTGCTCCACTCAGCAGGCCTCTCCTGTATAAAGCAAACAAGAAGCAAAGAAGAAGATTTTACAAGAGCAAGGGCCAAACTGCACATTATTGATGCTTTTTAAAAAGTACACACAGGTCCTACTAACCAAACACTATGCATTCCCTGGAAATCATTCGATGGGCAAGCATTCACATCATTTCCATCAATTCCTGTGCGAACATTTCTAACCATGGTTTTTGTACGATCTCCCCCCCACCCCCACCCCAATCCTGTCTCTCCATGGTTTCTTCCTGAGATGGCTGCAGCTTAACGGCAAAAGAAAGACAAAGGGGGAAATAAATTTTCAAATCTCTCCTGCTCTGATTTGTCCGATCTCTCTCTCTCTCTCTCGCGCTCCCTTCCCTCCCTCCCTGCATGGTTTCTTCCCCCAAACAGCTGCCACCGACTAGCAAAGCAAAAACATGCAAGGAATTAAGAAAGTGGGTAAACTCCGGATGTTCAGATATCTGAATCTGTGGAGTGTATAGCGAGGCATAGAATAATTCTTTACATTTGGACATTTTGTGAATTTTTGCATGGCTAGCAGGCAGAAAGCAGGCCCTGTGTATATTTTTAAACTGGCCATTTTTATTTTGAAGAAAAAACTGTTGCAAAATGCCTTCATCTTCATCTTGCCTGGCACCAATTTTCTTTTGCTGAAAATCACTCACCTGTGACTTCAATTTTCCTGCACAGCATCTGCAGAGGCAAACTGAAGTGAGGTTGATAGAATTTTCTGCCAGAAACTGTTGTTGTGACTCAGAAGCCTGGATCAGAAGCCTGTTCTGGATTGGGGCTCTGAACCTGCTTTTTTGGACCAACAGTACTGAACCAAAGGCCCTGGTGAATACGAGGACGTGTGGGGACCCCAAACAGTGACTCCTCTAAAGCCCTCAGTGATCAGGTAGTGATCAAAAGGTTGAGATGCTCCTTATGCTATCATAAGCGCCTTATGCTACAAGTTAGGGCTTTGTAAATAAATACAAAAACTTTGAACTTATCCTAACAGCATATGGCAGCCAGTTCCCTAAAAGCTCTGATAGCGACCAAAAAAGCTTCCAGTAATAAATTGGCTCAACTGTCTTTTTGATTTCTGAACATTAATTTGCCAAGGTGGCCAGGAAGTCAAATTATGTACTGAACAGAATGCACCAAACCTCAACTATATGTCGGCAAATTTTCATAAGGTTTTATCGTCATTTGCCTTACCTGGCTCAATGACTTATCTTTGTTGAATGACAGACCAACATAGTCCGCTGCAAGAAAAGCAGAAATATATTAGCTACAACTCAGTGCTTGCACTTCCAAAATATAGTTTACAAAAAGCATCAACCCAGTTTCATGTGAATATTTAAAAAGAACTCAGGGTGAAATTTTGAAATTTTTGTTACACGCCTTAAAATATATAAGTGTGTATGAGCGGAGAGGCATGCTCTCTGGCTTGAGCTGGTTTATTGCAGGAAAGCATTGTGTGAGCGCTCTTTGCCTCCACTTACACTATGGAGTTTTGCAGGGTGCTATTTTGTCCCCCATGCTATTCAACAGCTACATGAAGACATTGGAAGCAGACATTAGGACAGTAGATGACACAGCTATATTTCTCCATAATGTTGGAGAACCCATGGCTTCAAGTTACACATTCAACACATATAAATCACCTTTTCTTTACCAATCTAGCTGAGTCCCTGGTTTTCTTACTTTCATATAATTCTTTGTTAGCTAGACACTGGAGGGGGTACCATATTTCAGCTTTAAGATAATCATCCTGTGGGCGGAAAAAGACAAGGAAATACTAAGCATGCCAAGTGAATTTGCATAGTATAGCTGTTAAGATTCTGAAAGGGTATGCTGAGGCACAAGTCGTCCTTTCTAACTATCACACATTGCCTAAAAACCTCTGTGGAGCCAAGAAAGACAGTGGACAATACTGTCAAATGTCAGGAAACAGCACTAGCTTTCTAGTTTCTAGTGGCAGTGCCAGTGATATTAGTAGTGGTGCTGGTGGCGGAACAACTCAAGAGAATTGATGGCCAAAAGTAGACAGAATTACAGAGATGTCAGAAGCAGAGCAAGTTGTAGTTGAGATATCAACTTCCCCAAGATCTCATTCCAGCTCCCAGTGATAGTCAGGAGAAAAGAAAGGGTTTAAGTGAAAATGCTCCTGCCAAATGAAACAAAATGCCTCCCCAAAACTACTACTCCACTGCCTCTTTCAGTTCTTCTCATGCAGGACAGAATTCTGATTTAACACATTGACAGCTGTTTATATAACCTTGTCAGGGAGTTCACAGATCAAAGGATAGTTATATGGCCTCAATGGGACCCAATTCCTCTTGTCCTCTGAAATTATAGCACACAAGTGGAAACTAGCAACTGGAACTATACAATGCACTATCCTATGTCTTGCTTTCAAAACTCACTGCTTTATCACAGTAATTGATATAGTGCTTAATTGCAATAGCCTCTAAGCAATTTATAAAGCTTTTTGTGAGTTATAGCTCTATTCTCTGTATTAATGGGAATGGGCCAAGAGGGATCCCTTCCACCAACCCTCATTCAGCTTGTTACTCCAGCAATCTCCAGGATGAGTCTGTGACTGGGACAAGAGTAAAAGGAGTTCATCTACACACATCCCTCAGCACTTCAAAGTTCACAGTTCCTCTGTGAACTGCGACTGTGATAAACCATTAGTAGTAGTAGTAGTAGTAGTAGTATACCACCCTATAACCTATAACCCTATAACCGCCCCCGCCACTTAATGGATCCAAATGGTTTCCAGAGAGTGGTAGGGGATGCTTTATCCCATGTTGATGGCCTTTCAGCCGATTCCCTGGTGGCCCGCTGGAATGTGGAGTTAACCAGGGCTATTGACTGTTTGGCTCCGAAGCGCCCTCTCCGATTGCATGGAGCCCGGAGAGCCCCGTGGTTTTCCACGGATCTGAGGGCAATGAAACAATCGTTGAGACGGCTAGAGCGCCGGTGGCGGATAACCCATTCTGAATCTGACCGGACACAGGTTAGAGCTCAACGTCGAGCCTACCAAGTGGCGATAGCGACGGCGAAGAAGACTTTCTTCACCGCCTCTATTGCATCTGCAGAAAACAGCAGCAGGAGACTCTTTCAGGTGGTTCACAATTTAGTGGAACCACCTGTAACATCGGGGCCCAGTACGGGCCACATGTTCTCCTGCAATGATTTTGCAAATTTTTTTGCAGATAAAATCGCTCAGATTCGGGAAGAAGTAGACTCCACCGTGGGAGCAGGGCCGGAGCGGGAGAGTGCTAGAGTCCTGTCTGGTCAAGTTGTGTGGGATCAATTCCAGTCTGTTACCTCCGAGGATGTGGACAGGCTGCTTGGACGAGTGAAGCCAACCACCTGTCTCCTGGATCCTTGCCCATCCTGGCTTATAAAAGCTAGCCGGGAAGGACTGGGCGATGGGCTTCGTGGGGTGGTGAATGCTTCCCTCCGTGAGGGAGCCTTCCCAGACCCGCTGAAAGAGGCGGTTATTAAACCGCTTCTTAAAAAACCATCTTTAGATGCGGCCACGATGGCCAATTATCGCCCAGTCTCAAACCTTCCATTCTTGGGCAAGGTGATTGAGCGAGTGGTTGCTGAACAACTCCAGGCACGCCTGGAAGAAGCGGACCATTTGGATCCCTTCCAGTCGGGATTCAGGCCTCATCATGGGACTGAAACTGCCTTGGTCGCACTGGTTGATGATCTCCGGCGGGCTAGGGACAAAGGTGAGAGCTGTTTCCTAGTTCTGCTGGATCTCTCAGCGGCGTTTGATACCATCGACCATGACATCCTTCTGGACCGTCTTGAGGGGCTGGGAGCTGGGGGCACTGTCATACAGTGGTTCCGCTCCTTCCTCCTGGGCCGTGTTCAGAAAGTGGTGGTGGGGGATGAGTGTTCAGACCCCTGGGCTCTCACTTGTGCGGTGCCTCAGGGTTCTGTCCTCTCCCCCATGCTTTTCAACATCTACATGCAGCCGCTGGGAGGGATCATCAGGAGGTTTGGGCTGGGTGTTCATCAGTATGCAGATGATACCCAGCTCTACCTCTCTTTTAAATCAGAACCAGTGAAGGCGGTAAAGGTCCTGTGTGAGTGTCTGGAAGCGGTTGGAGGATGGATGGCGGCTAACAGATTGAGGTTGAATCCTGACAAGACAGAAGTACTGTTTTTGGGGGACAGGAGGCGGGCAGGTGTGGAGGATTCCCTGGTCCTGAATGGGGTAACTGTGCCCCTGAAGGACCAGGTGCGCAGCCTGGGAGTCATTTTGGACTCACAGCTGTCCATGGAGGCACAGGTCAAATCTGTATCCAGGGCAGCTGTTTACCAGCTCCATCTGGTACGTAGGCTGAGACCCTATCTGCCTGCAGACTGTCTCGCCAGAGTGGTACATGCTCTGGTTATCTCCCGCTTGGACTACTGCAATGCGCTCTACATGGGGCTACCTTTGAAGGTGACCCAGAAACTACAACTAATCCAGAATGCGGCAGCTAGACTGGTGACTGAGAGCGGCCGCCGAGACCATATAACACCGGTCTTGAAAGACCTACATTGGCTCCCAGTACGTTTCCGAGCACAATTCAAAGTGTTGGTGCTGACCTTTAAAGCCCTAAATGGCCTCGGTCCAGTATATCTGAAGGAGTGTCTCCTCCCCCATCGGTCTGCCCGGACACTGAGGTCCAGCTCCGAGGGCCTTCTGGCGGTTCCCTCACTGCGAGAGGCCAAGTTGCAGGGAACCAGGCAGAGGGCCTTCTCGGTGGTGGCACCCGCCCTGTGGAATGCCCTCCCATCGGATGTCAAGGCGATGGACAACTACCTGACATTCAGAAAACATCTGAAGGCAGCGCTGTTCAGGGAAGTTTTTAATATGTGACATTTTAGTGTATTTTTCATCTCTGTTGGAAGCCGCCCAGAGTGGCTGGGGAAACCCAGCCAGATGGGCGGGGTACAAATAATAAATTATTATTATTATTATTATTATTATTATTATTATTATTATTATTATTAAACTCAGGGCAGTTCACAACATAAAATTTCAATAAAATAACACAGAGTACATAATAAAAATGAAAACAAAGACGGCCCAATAATTCTCCTGTCTACAAACCACGCAGTTGGCCAGCATGGGGGGGTGGGGTGGAGAAATGAAATTCAATTTATGAGAAAATTAAAAGCAAGGCGTTGGCCATCAAGCAACTGATCCCTGATGCTGTGGGAAGCTAGGGAGTGAAAAATAACATTCTGATGCTTGTATAGCTGTGTGGCTAAGGGAGCTGGAGTGTAAGGTGCAACTTCCCATTTTGTGCCTTTGGCATGACAGTTGTGAGAGCTGCCTTAATTCCATATTTCTGCCTGGCAGGCCTTAAGTCCTCCCTCTGTTTGCTACCTCAGCCTGGTTCCTGGTGAAGGAATAACTTGTCCCATTGTGGTCCTTCCCTCACATTGTCAAAAAGTTCCTTCCTGAGGCGCTATTTGCTCAGACCCCGACATTTGTGGATCCTCTGTCTAACGTCTTCTCCCAAGGGGAGCCATAAAGCCACCCAAGGGTTCTGGTGAGCTAGCCAACCTTTCTTCCCTGTGAGTTTTCCTGTCAATTGTGTGGTCGCTACAAAGCGATGTTTATTGGGCTCTGTGTGTGTGCCTGCAAGCTTCTGTCTTCTATGTGTCGTCGAGGTGGGTGAGGGCATGGAAGCAACATGGCTGACTTGCAGGCATCAGTTGCCTAGCATACAGAGATTGCATTGTGTCGGTGCTGGGGTGTGTGTGTGTCTCACAATATATTGCTATGTTTTCTCTCCTTTAGAGTGCTGCCATTTACATTTGAACTTGCAGCTGGAAATGCATAGGATTCAGACAACACATTTGATGTCAATACTAAGCCAATGTTAGCATTCTGCCCAGTGTACCAGGGTCTCTGGATTTCATTGTTAGGATCCGTATACTACGTGATTTATGATCCTTGGGACACTTATTTCTAAATGGCTAACAAAATGAATGCCAGAAAGAGTTTCAGAAAACATTATTTGTGAGATGTTAAAAAAACACACCACTGAGAACAACAAACACAACATTTAGCAATTTCTCACCATTTCAAAGCCACATAAGGTTGGTTTGCCGAACTGAAATAAAACACAGTAAGACCAAATTGTATGAATCATCACTTTCTCCCACACTTTTCACAAGCAATTTCACAAGTGTATTGCTTTATATATTCATTTACCACTTACACTCAATATTATTAACACGATCATTGGTTGTTTTGAGTGACATAAGAAGCCTGCCTCCACCAATAGCCTAGGGCAACCTAGCCAGGGCATGTACTTTTCCTGTAAGTTAACAGGAAATAAGCAATAGCTACAAACCAATAGCTAAAACATCTAAGGAAATCCAGTACCATACCCATCACTAAAAAGAATTCAACAGTGGTGCCAGCAAAACTCTCTGGGGAGAGGCTTCCAAAGACAAGGGGCTACAACAGAAAAGGCCCTGTCACAACCCCCTTCAATTCTAAAGGTAGCACTCCTGAAGCAGGGCCACAGAGATTGATCTTAATATAAGAGGTATCTATTAATTGCAGCAAAGCTACTGTTGGTGCAAAGAAAAAATAGGTACACAAAGGAGAAGTCCTGGATACCAAGATCCAAGTTTGGGGCAAGTACTCTTTATTGAGAGACCCCAGCAGATATTTAAAATCACAAAATATGCAGCAAAAGTGAAGCATGGGAATATGATAATAATTTTTATTATTATTTATACCCCGCCCATCTGGCTAGGTTGCTCCAGGCTGTTAAGACATTTAAAATTTGCCCTTTCAAGTTCCTTCCAAAGTTTCCCACTTCCCCTAGCATAGAAAAAGACCACATGTTTGGTAAGGTTAAAATGGTTCACATACAAATTCCCTTCAAAGGTCTGGTTCATATGCTTTTCCACACATCAATCAGAAACGTTGCACAGGCAGTAAAACTTGGTTTAGTTCCAAAGTGGTGAAAGTTTCTAAATTATTGATATAGGAACACAAGAATGGCTTGTGAAAGCCATGCAGCTAAGCTGAAGCAACCAGCTTAGCCTTTTCATACACTTAGTTCATCAGGTGAACTGGGGAGAGAACAATTAGTACACAGATTAACAACGCAATCCTAGATGTGCCTACCCAGATGTAGTTCTCACCATGTTCAATGGGACTTACTTGCAGGAAATGTGTATAGTAGGGTTATAGTCTTAGGCTGAATGAGATTGTCTTCTGAGCAGACATGTATGGCACTGGAGATCTTCCAAACTTAGTTTTTTTGCAGTATGCTTACCAGTGGTTTTTAAAACATTAGATGATTGGGGGAAGGGGACACAGGGATATTTAGAAGTGCACATATGTACCTGCAACAGCTTTCCAGTTTTAATGCGCAGATCATCACTGATAAATAAACCTAGTGAGGTGAGGAGTACAAGACGAGTATTTGTTACGGTGAGATCCACAAGCGCAAGTCCGTAACAATCTTGAGGAGAGAAAAGGCACTGTGAGTAACCTGAGTTGCATCTCTCAGACTTCCATCATTACTTGTTATAGACATGGCAAATTACACCCATATTGAGACACCCAGATCTGTTGGGCAATCCATGCACCTGATATGCATTTGAAGAAGGTCTAGATCTATGTGCTTTTAAGAGAGGGTGGAGTGATGAAATCTGCTCTTTCGAACCCTGCTCCTTTGCTGCATTTTTTAAAAAAAGATATAGCAAAGCCAAGTTCAGGGAGCAGCAAGAACATAGGCTGACTCTTCTGACCTTGCCCATCTGACTTTGTTGCCCCAGCCACTCTGGGTGGCTTCCAGCACATATAAAAAACAATAAAACATTAAACATTTAAAAAACCACCTTCCCTATACTGGGCTTCCTTCAGATGCCTTGAGGGTCAGATAACTCCATACCCTCCAGTATTTCTCTGATGAAAATAGGGCTATCCTAAGAAAAAGTGGGGCATTCTGGGATCAAATCAGAAACCGGGACAGCACCTGTAAATCTGGGACTGTCTCTGGAAAATAGGGACACTTGGAGGGTCTGCACTCCAGAGTAAAAAAAATGGCAACCCTGGGAACCACAGCTGAAAGCACCAGTAGCCCAACATGCCAGATTCAAGGCTGGTGTCAGTCAAAAGCCCTAAACAGGCTTTAGAATCTGACCTGTCAATCCCACCCCAAAGAGAGAAGACCCTAAATGCTAAGGGATGAGGGTTCCCATATCTAAGAAGCTGAAATTTGGGACCCAAGGAGGCACAGATTCTTTCTGATCACTGTCCAAAGAAAAGGGATGAGGGAGGGCTCTCCAGATCCTAGGGTTTTGAATCACACCACAACCTTCACTTTGAGACCTACAATTACTGTATTGGTCTGAATATAGGCCACACTCCCCCCCCCCCCCCAAATCTGGCTCACATAATAGCTGAGTGCAGTCTATAGTGACACTCTTATAAATAAATAAGCTATGTTTTGAGAGATCTCATTTTAGGGGTGTAGTCTGTATTCGGACCAATGCCGTACATTCTATGAAAGTGCAACCTGTTCTAAGGCCTTGGGGTAAGACAGGCTACAAATAAAAAGGAAATGCATATGGGTCAATTAAACAACTGAAAATAAGAATTACCGTTTTCCAAGATGGCACAAATGGTAGCAGACAAGTTAAACCATACCGTATCCCCATCCATAAATCCACTGTCAGTCAATCCTAAAATTAGTCCTTCAAATACAAAAGAAAACTAATCATTACATGAAAACTGAATCACAGTATAAAGCCAGGCTACCAGCATTTATTAAACTGTTATAAAGCTTCATATTTCCCAGAAATTTCAGCAGTGTAGCTGGTTTGGTTCGCTTTTGATGAAGAGATGACTGGAGGTTTCTCTGTGATATTTGAGTTTATTTACAAATATATGCTGAGCCTGGGTAGAAGCACAACTTATCACCCCAACAGCAGCAAAATCCAGAAATAAGTGCCCCTGTATCCACAGGTGTAGTTACAGACCTTAAATACTCAGCTCAAACCTACTTGAACACAATGAAAGAAAGCATGTCTGCCTGCTTTACTAGTACCACATATCTAAGTTAATAACCACAAGCAGGTGGTTCGGTATGGGGTGGGGGACAGCTGCAAACATATCCCTGGCGTATTCCTGTGGTTATTGTAGAATACGCTGCAGTGTAGTGGTTGTGTCCTGTCCTCTCCTTCCCACCTGAGATTCTCAGCAAAATGCTCTAGTAGTCATGCTTTTTACCATCACACACATATTTGACTAAAAACAAACAAACCAGTGAGCAAATAATTCAAATTAATTGTTTCTTTTTGGGGGGAGGGGATTGTTGAATTTGGCAGCGTCCCAAGTGCACAGCGGAATGATGAGGAATACGTGCCAACATGCTCTATATTGCTTTATTTACATTTCAAAGCTGGTAGGTTACAGAAAAACATCTTGCCTCTGCCGGAGCAGAAAAGGCATCCTCTCTCCTCTGAAGCACGGACAGAATCACTGTGTGAACAGTGAAAAACAGGAAACCAGTGTACATCACATCCAGTCTCCCTTTCCCGTGGGAAAACTCAACAGCAACTGACTGTGGAATGTAAACACCTGTCTCGTGACAAGCACTTCGCTGCACAGTGAAGAGAGCAGAAACCAACATCCTCCCCCTTTCTGTGAACATCACTGGGCAGCGTGTTCGTACAATATCAGTACAAACCCAACTTCTGCACATAGGTACAGTGTTGATCCCTTGATACAATCTTGGACAATACATCAGCAGGAATTTCATTATCTGGCATATAGGACACCGTTACGAGTCCCTTCTGAATACGTTCCCTAGCATGTTGCAACTTCAGTTGCAAGTGCTTTGTGCTTTGCTTACAACCTTCAGAATTCAGCAAAGCCAAACATGCTTTGTTGTCCTGGTAAACCTGGATTGGACATTTGACAGGAATTTTCATGTCTTTGCACAATTGTAACAACCATTCACAATCCTTAAGTGAATAAGACAGTGCATTCAGTTCAGCTTCACAAGTACTTAAGCTAACTGTTGTTTGCTTCTTGCATGACCAATCAAATAGACCCTGATTGTACATATAGCAAACTCCAGACGTGCTTTTCCTGTCTGTATTGTCACTTCCAAAACTTGCATCTGCAAATATCTCAAGACCACCAGACTTCTGATTGTTAAATCTCAGTCTGTAATGCATAGTGCCTTTCAAATACCGCGCTATGCGTTTCAGAGCTTTCCAATCCTTAACAGTAGGATTGTTGACTTGTCTGCTTAGCAAATTACAGCTAACAGCAATGTCAGGTCTTGAACATCTGGCAATGAAGTTTAGCTTGCCTAGCACACTTCTGTACAGTGTAGTGTCAGAAAATGCTTCTTCAGTGTCATCTACCTGATAACCTGTTGTCATTGGTGTGTCTACAGGGTTAGCATCCATCAGGTTTAGTTTGCCTAACACATCAGCAATTTTCCGTGACTGGTGTACTAGAATGTTACCATCTTGATCTCTCTCTATTTCCAGAGATAGGTAGTTGTTTACCTCACCAAGATCTTTCATGTCAAAGTGTTCTTTCAGTTGAGCTAGGGCGTTATTGTACATTGTGACATCTTTCCAAAAGAATAATAAATCATCAACATAAAACAAACAATACAGTTTCTTTTGCCCCTCCTCTTTGACAAATACACATGGATCAGCTTTCCCTTGCTGAAAACCTAGAGTAAACAATACTTCAGTGAGTTTTGTGTGCCAACACCGTGCACTTTGTTTGAGACCATAAAGGGACTTTTTCAGAGCACAAACAAATCCCTGTTTTACCTGTACGCCATCAGGTGGAAGCATATAAAGTGATTCATTTAGAGATCCGTACAGAAAAGCTGTATTCACATCATGGTGACTAATGTGTAGATTCTCCTCTGCAGCTAGCTTGAGCATAAGCCTAATGCTCTCATACCTCACTGTGGGTGAGTAGGTCTCGTGATAGTCTTCACCTGGTACCTGTGCAAAACCTCTGGCTACCAATCTGGCTTTGTGTCTGACTATCTTGCCATTTTGATCAGTCTTCGCTTTGAAGACCCATTTGCTTCCAAGCAGTTTCATTCCTGGAACTACTGGAACTAGTTCCCATGTTTTGTTCCTTTCCAAGGAATCAAGCTCAGCCTTCATGGCATTTAACCATGGCTCAGCTTCCTTTGAATCCAAATCCTGGATTTCTTGGAAACTTGAAGGTTCAAATACCTTCTTGGAGCTTTTAACAGCTGTTACTGCTATCTTGGCAAACTCATCAGCAAACCTCTTTGGAGGTCTACCTTTTGTGGCTCTTTGTGACCTGCGAATTAGCCTTAAGTCTTCAACACTCTCCTCTTCCTTCTTAGGAGAAAAGTGACCTATTGTGAACAATGGTTCCTCCAATTCTTGATCAGAGCTTTCAGAGGGTCGCATAGAGGCTTTCGCACTCTTGAAATCCTCTGAATCACTCGATTCAGTTTCAGAATCAGAACTTTCATCAGTGGGTGTGGGTTGCTGTGGTTGCTTTTGACTATCCTCAGTCTCATCACTGTCATCAGGGTAACATTGGAAAATTCCCACATTCTCCCCCCACTTGGCATTGTACTCAACACTTCTTGTGAGCTTAATGGTCTTAGAGTCAGTCATCCTTATTCTCATAACCTTTCTCATAACCTAGAAAGATACCATGCAAACCACGTTTGTCTAACTTGGAGTTTTGTGGTGAGTGAACCCACATGTCAGAACCAAAAATTTTCATGTGTTTGATGTATGGTTTCTTGCCAAACATCTTCTCATAGGGGGTACAACCAATCGCTGAAGATAACCTGCGATTATAACTGTAAGTGAAACATGAGAGAGCTTCAGCCCAATAACTCTCTGGAAGATTTGCATCATGTAGCAAGGTTTTTAACCCTTGAAGCAATGTCTGATTTGCTCGTTCCGCAAGTCCATTCTGCCATGGCAAGCGAGGACTAGACAAATCGTGTTGAATTCCTTTCTCAGTCAGAAAAGCTTCAAACTGCTGAGAAGTGAAATCTCCTCCGCAATCACTGGAAAGAGTCTTTACCTTCTTACCATGCACATTTTCCAACCAAGCACAGAATTCCTTGAACCTAGGAAAAGCCTCTGACTTCTGCTTGAGATTGTACACATAATATACCTGGAAAATGCATCAATGAGAACCATGAAGTACCTATTTCCACCCAAAGAGGGCGCTAGTGGTCCAACCAAATCAGCATGAACAATTTGGTATGGTTCTGTGGCTTGCCTACTAGACACCTTACCTTTCGCAGCCATTTTCACCTTGTTTGCTGCGCATGCCTTGCACTTCATGTGGTACCTGCAGGGTTTAATAGTCATACCTTCAACCAAGGCAGGCATTTTAGATACTGCCTCAAAATGCAAATGACCAAATTTTCGATGAAAATCATGAATACATTCTGCATGCAAACTTTCGTTAGAACCTGCAATGCAACAAGTGTCATCCTGCACAACATCATCATAATACAAAACATATAAACGATCAACATATTCAGCATACAATACATAATCATTTTTCTTTGTGATGATGCACCTTTTGTTCTTAAAGGAAACGTCAATTTTCCGCTCATTCAGCTGTCCAACGCTGAGCAGATTATGTTTGGCATCTGGTACGTAAAGTACATTCTGTATCGATAAGTCCAAACTGTGAAGAACAACAGTTCCGTAGCCTTTACTGGGGATTGTGTGGTCATCCGCCTGGTGAATTGCACCTTCCTGCGGTGTAAAAGACACGAACAGTCGCTTATCGTTGCACATGTGATGGGTTGCAGCCGAATCAACAACGAAGAAAGATCTAGACGTCTTCTGGACCTCTGCAACTTTTGGAGTGAAGCGTGAGACCATTGCTTTGGGCTGCGTTGTCCTGGACACCGGACCTTTGCCTTTGCCTCGGCCTTTTCCACGCGATGAGCTTCCGCTGCGCTGCTCTGTCTTGGCCCTGGGATATCTGCATTCCCTCTTCATATGGCTTAGACGTCCACAGGAGTAGCATTTCACTGCCTTCAAAGCTAATCCACTGTCAGCTGAGCGGTAGGCCGTACAGCAATCTGAGTCGCAACAGACTCCCAACCTGAACCCAAAGATTGTAGTATCATGAAGGAATACACAGCCTCTGGAAAGTTGAGTCCTCTCTGTTGCAGCTCATGTCTCAGATTCTGCATCTCCATCAGATGTGTACGCACATCTCCACCTTCAGCAAGAGCCATATTATGCAGCTTGTTAAAGTAAAACATGGTAGATCCAGCTTCTGTCCTCAAGTGAGCCTCTCTCAAAGCGTCCCAAATTTCTCTGGCTGAGGTTTTATCACGCAATAGACAGAGCTCTTCTGGGGATACTATCAATGTAAGAGTTCCCCTTGCTTTGGAATCTTTAGCTTCCCATGCATCTGTAATTGGAGCTGGGGGGGTGTCTGTAATAACGTCAAACAGACCCTCTTTCCGCAGAATAGCCTCTGCATAGAGAACCCAGTCCGCATAATTTTTCTTATTGAGCTTGGGAATCCCACAAGCATCCTGAAGGGCCATCATGACTCTGGCATTAGCCTTCTGCGTCATCTCTGCTGCTTCAAACAAGCTGCTTTATACAAGCTGCGTCTCTGTGCTGCTTCAAGCCTCATTCCAAAGGCAAGTTCTAAAGTGCTTTCTCTCTGCTGCCTTAAATCAAGCTGCGTCACTGTTTTCTGCAGCTGCTTTATTCCAAAAGCACTTTTAAAAGTTACTTTCGGTTTCCCCAGCATAGCCTTTGCCTGTGCCCGGCAAAATGGCCATAAAAGTTCAAAGTCCAGCCATAAAGCCATTAATTAGATGCTGGCAGGCTGCCCGGAGCAGTAGCACATACCTCATCAATCATCTTGACGCGCAGAGATAGCGTCCGATCCGTCCTTCTGCATTCCGATCCTTTTTCTGGCATTCAGATGACTGCGTCTTTCTGGGCCCATAACCAGAAATGTTGAATTTGGCAGCGTCCCAAGTGCACAGCGGAATGATGAGGAATACGTGCCAACATGCTCTATATTGCTTTATTTACATTTCAAACCTGGTAGGTTACAGAAAAACATCTTGCCTCTGCCGGAGCAGAAAAGGCATCCTCTCTCCTCTGAAGCACGGACAGAATCACTGTGTGAACAGTGAAAAACAGGAAACCAGTGTACGTCACATCCAGTCTCCCTTTCCCGTGGGAAAACTCAACAGCAACTGACTGTGGAATGTAAACACCTGTCTCGTGACAAGCACTTCGCTGCACAGTGAAGAGAGCAGAAACCAACAGGGATACCATTTCAAAAAATGCATACCTACCATTTATTCCATCTATTTTGAATGCTCAGTATGCAAGTGTCATTGCTTGCCGAGCTAAAATAGTGCCAGCGATGCACAAGGTTTGCAAAACTGCAAATGATCTTTTTTTAAACAACAACAACAAAGTCTTTTCCATTGCTGTGAGAGGGAATTGTCCATGAAAGCTGCACCAGGCCCTCTGAGAACAACAGAATGTCCTCAGTCCTGTTGCTCCAAGGGGAACTTGCTCCTCTACTCTTTTCAAAGCACATGTCAGCAAGAAGGCCTTTCTCTGCTGCCTAGGGTTGCTGTATTTCTAGAAGTAAAAGTTGCTGAGCTTTTTGGGGAAAACTCAAAGCTATTGAGCAGACATTATTTTAGAAAATAATGAAACTCAAAGTTGTTGAGCTCAAAATTCCGGACATTTAGCCGATTTTCCGAAATCCCCCCCAGACACTATTTTCACCAGTTAAATTACGGATATATGGCAACCCTACTAGAGAGTGGAACATTTTAGAAGGGGAAAAAAGTAAATAGGAACAGAGGCAGTGCTGAACCCTCAGACTATCTCATAAAGGAATTTGCTGGAATGTGAATTCTAAAGTGGACTCATGATTTGATCCAGGTGGTGATCTATCCAGATTGAATCAGGCAAGTCCTCTTTAGAAGCAGGGTTTCCACCACCACCCCTACTGACCTGAAATAATAGACCTAGATTCGCACACAATCTTCCCCAAGGGGACACATATGCACACGGAGCCAGCATTTCACAGGTTAACAGCTAGTTGCAGAACACTCATGTGTAGTAGAAGTGTAACAAATGCACTCACAAGCAAAACCAACTGCATTTGATGAGACTTACTCCCAAGCAAGTATAGGATTAAGCCCTAGCCAACACAGTGGGACTTACTTCTGAGTAAACAAGTACACTTATTTTATTTAAACTTTTACATCCCACTGTACCCAGTTGGAAAACGAAGCTGGTGGATCAGCTAATTATGTAAAAATGCAAGACACTTACCTATGTTTCTTGTTGTATAAATCAGACCAATTACTGCTACATCACTTGCACAAGGAGTTTTTGCTATTTTGATATCGGCTACTTTAGACAATGTATCATTAACTTCCACGTTTTCACCAAGGGTCCAAAACCACTGAAGAAGAGGATCTGCAAAAGAGCACTAATGTTTAAGAAAGCAAAAATTCTTTCTGCTTTTTACTTAAAAAGAAAATACAGTTGAGTGAAGTAAATATGTGACTATCTCTGAAATTTGTGAGAACACCCTTGGAGGTGAGTAAGGGATGTTATCAGTCTGGTCCAGGGTTGGGGTGGGGGATGGGAATGGGACTGCCATCACTGTGGTTGAAGGTAGAGGGAAATACAGAAGTGGGTGAAGGCATACAGAAGAGATGAGGTTGTCTAAGTCTGCTGGCAATTGAAGAGTACTAGGAGACCACTTCAAGTAACGAATACCTTCCTTAAACCTGTTCTTAGTAAAATACACACACACACACGGGATACTCTCTTTTTCCATGATGGTGGCCATTGGAAATCCTGCCAGTATGATATTTTGTTTCAACTGACAAGACAGAATTCCTGTTTTGGGGGGGCGGGCAGGTGTGGAGGGCTCCCTGGTCTTGAATGGGGTAACTGTACCCTTGAAGGACCAGGGGCACAGCCTGGGAGTCATTTTGGACTCACAGATGTCCATAGAGGTGCAGGTTAATTCTGTGTCCAGGGCAGCTTTCTACAAGCTCCATCTGGTACCTAGGCTGAGACCCTATCTGCCCATGGACTCATTTGCCAGAGTAACGCATGCTCTGGTTATCTCCCGCTTGGACTACTGCAATGCGCTCTACATGGAGCTACCTTTGAAGGTGACCCAGAAACTACAACTAATCCAGAATGTTGCAGCAAGACTGGCAACTTGGAGTGGCTGCTGAGACCATATTGGCTCCCAGTATGTTTCCAAGCACAATTCAAAGTGTTGGTGCGGACCTTTAAAGCCCTAAACGGCCTCGGCCCAGTACACCTGAAGGAGTGTCTCCACCCCCATCATTCAGCCCGGACACTGAGGTCCAGCTCTGAGGGCCTTCTGGTGGTTCCCTCACTGTGAGAAGCGAAGTTACCGTATTTTTTGCTCTATAAGACTCACTTTTTCCCTCCTAAAAAGTAAGGGGAAATGTGTGTGCGTCTTATGGAGCGAATGCAGGCTGCGCAGCTATCCCAGAAGCCACAACAGCAAGAGGGATTGCTGCTTTCACTGCGCAGACATCCCTCTTGTTGTTCTAGCTTCTGAGATTCAGAATATTTTTTTTCTTGTTTTCCTCCTCCAAAAACTAGGTGCGTCTTATGGCCTGGCGCGTCTTATAGAGCGAAAAATACGGTACATGGAACCAGGCAGAGGGCCTTCTTGGTAGTGGCACCCGCCCTGCGGAACGCCCTCCCATCAGATGTCAAAGAGATAAACAACTACCTGACATTTAGAAAACACCTGAAGGCAGCCCTGTTCAGTGAAGTTTTTAATGTGTGACACATTATGTTTTATTGTATTTTAAATATTCTGTTGGGAGCCACTCAGAGTGGCTGGGGAAATCCAGACAGATGGGTGGGGCATAAATAATAAATTATTATTATTGTGATGATGATGATGTATTGCAGTTTTATCATTCAATTCTTTTGTATTCATATGTATCAATGTTGTTTACTGCTTTGGACACTTTGGGCCAAAAAAGCAGAATATAAATATAACTTTCCATATCATATGAATAAATTCAGAAAACTTTATACTTAGTGTCCGTGCTAATTTCCAATAGACCAGAATTACTTACAAAACCGCAAACACTCCCTAAGAGCCATGACGCACCTCGTACGATATCCAACAAGGTTCCCGTAGTAGTGAACATATTTAAACCATGATGCATATTAAATTTTACAAACCATTGCTCAATTGGATTAACATCTGTTTCAGGGGCATGTACAAGAAAGACAGAGACAGATTAGTCATATAAGTACACAAGTATTATGGGTGATATCCAACGTCAAGCAAACAGGCCTTTGCTCACACAACATGGTTTCATTTTCTCCTCCCTTTTGCAATCCCCACGACCAAACCCTCTGGAGCAAATTTCAGGGGTCCACAGGGGGCAAAGACTGGTTACACTAGTGGAAACCCATTCCACTTGCAGATAGACACAAGTGGATATTGCTGTATGCTTACATCAATATTACTCGGCTACGAGCGATCGCCAAAGTTGATGCTCTTCTCAAATGTTGCCTACGATGGTGCATTGCTCTTCAATTGAATTCTTAGTAATGAACATTCCTGCATATTTTTTCTGGCCAATTTATTTTTCTCTTTTTTTCTATTCAGACTTATAACACACCCTTCACCAGATAGAGTGAGTTACAAAAATAAGTGCAATATACATTAACCCGAAACTGGCTTTCTCTCCACTGAAGTTGGTATACTACTTATGCACCATTTGAGATTGTGCCAAATGCTCACTACCAAGTTGTCAAATTTATTCCCTGCTAGCAGGATTTTGTGCAAAATTTTTCTTTTGAAATGAAAAACATGGCACCACCTAAAACAGCAGCAACAACACAAGGAAGCATCAATAGCCAGTGAGGGTAAATAAGTGGAAATTATAAATCTCTAACCTGTATTATATGTTAACTCTTCTCGGTTGATTTTAATACTCCACGAATCCACACCTTCTCCCTTTTGTTTAAAGAAAGGATGGTAACCCAAGATTTTTAGTCTTAAATACTTGAAGAGTCACATGCATTTAAGTGCGGACTGATTTTCCAATTATGAATTTTGGTAGCTGATAGTCTCATAGCTTACGGGTGGTGGCAGAGGGACGAGCGGCGAGAAAGGGCTCATCTCTCTGCCACCACCCACCTCACTTGAGTATAAGCCAAGGGAGGCTTTTTCAGCATAAAAAATGTGCTGAAAAAGTTGGCTTATATTTGAGAATACACGGTATGTTTTGAAGAAAAAAAATGAACAAATTCCTATGCCCCACAAATAACTCAGAGATGCATTTTAAATAAAAGCACACATTCTACTCATGTAAAAACACCAGGCAGGTCCCACAAATAACCCAGAGATGCATTTTAAATAAAAGGGCACATTCCACTCATCTAAAAAGATGCTGATTCCTCGACGGTCTGCAGGCCAGATTTAGAACGTAATTGGGCCAGATCTGGCCCCTGGCCTTAGTTTGCCTACCCATGTTCTAAAGAAATGCTTGGACTAACTGATATTATAGTTTGAAGTCTTGTTTGTTTCTGTTATATTTTGCTCCCCAAAGACCCATTTATCCTAAATAAAATCCAATATGGCAGACATGTCTATACAAAACATTGAGATCCAAACATGAAATTTTGCAGGTAGCCCTTATAAATAACGTTTAAAACCTTAGAAATAACATTTCATGAGTGCAGATGCAGCTCAGGAACCTGCCTTAAACCAAGTCAGATTGCTTGTCCATCTAGCTCAGGCTGGCCCAACTTTTATACCAAGTGGGCTGCAAGAGTACTCTGACCATGTAATCTGTGGGCCACACACTGCCTTGATGCAGTTAGTGCTTTCCCAGCTTCGGGTAGGAGGTAATAGGGTTCTAGTGCCTTGCCAGAGCCTTTGCGCCTCCTTTCCCAAACCAAGCACCTCACTTAGCTGGCTTTGGGAAGGCAGTGTGAGGGCTGAGAGGGCGTCAAATGTTGCTGAGGGCCAACAAAAAAGGTCTTGAGGACTGCATGTGGTCCTTGGGCTACACATTGGGCCACTGTAAGTTTCCAGCCGAATGTTATGGCATTGTTTAATATCCGGTTAATATCCGGTGACAGTGGCTGTCCTGAGTTTAGGCAGAGGTGACCACCTGCTACCTGATCCCTTTTAACTGGAAATAGCCAGGGAGTGAACCTGGGACGTTTTGCATGTAAATGATGTGCTATGAGCCCTTCCGGAATGCTTTACCAGAGTCATTTTGAAGTAGAAGACTTTGGAGTAGGTACTGTTGAAGATCTGGATGCTGGGAGCAAGACCAGCTGAAGTAAAAAGAACTAGATTCTTCCGTCTGTTCTCCAGGGTGTCGGGCTTATTGATATTATACAAATGACAGCGGACAATCTTTAACAAGGGGGAAAAAACCCAGGATTAACATACGAAGCACATATCCACAACATTATTAAAACTTTAAATGGCAACCTAACAAACTGGACTGTTGATTTCAAAAGCGGAAGCTGCAATAAATAAGGCTTTAAGGAGCCAGAAAGGAAAGGAAGGTAGAAATCCTCATTTTGTGGGACAACTTGCCCTCCCCCTCTCTCAGGTGATTTTGCCTGCTTTTGGCTGGCATGGGCAGGTGCCACTGAGAATTAGGCAGTTTAGGGTTAAAGTACAGAAAATGATCATTATCTAACAAATTAATATACCTGAATATCACAGGGCAGTTTACAATATAAAAGCACAAAATATGTAACATAATAGCAAAAAATCCCACAATAGATTCCCCCCCCCCCGAGACATTTAAAAGGTCATAGATGGTTTAATTAGCCAAAACGCCTAAAATGTTTAAGTTTGACCTTCTGTTGCAGCCCAAGGCCCCTTCCTGCCATCCTTCCTTTTCCTTTCTAAATGGGCAATCAAGGCTGCCCTCTGTTTCATCCCTGACAATATCCTGAGGCAGTGTTGGCAAGGCTTTCTTCACCAGGCCAGCCCTTCTTCCACCTGCCCTGCCCTACCCTCCAGCCCTGGGACTCCTCATAAGGGAGCTGGGCCTGGAGGAAGACCTGGGAGGGAGAGACTTCACCAGGCCAGGCCTTCTTCTGGCTTTTTATTTTAAGTTTTACAGTGGTACCTCGGGTTAAGTACTTAATTCGTTCCGGAGGTCCGTTCTTAACTTGAAACTGTTCTTAACCTGAAGCACCACTTTAGCTAATGGGGCCTCCTGCTGCCGCTGCGCCGTTGGAGCACGATTTCTGTTCTCATCCTGAGGTAAAGTTCTTAACCCGAGATACTATTTCTGGGTTAGCGGAGTCTGTAACCTGAAGCTTATGTAACCCGAGGTACCACTGTATCTCAAAAGAGAAAAAATGTCCCCTCACAATCTGGTTGGTTTTGAAGAATTTGCACAGGGCAAAAACTGGTAGGGATGGTTTCCCTTCTTGCCTGTTGGTCCATCCTATTTGCTTGCCAACCATGGGGAGGCTGTTCAGGAAGAGGGTGGGAGCAGCAGCAATGGCTGTACTAATGTGTCTAATTTTGTGTTTTTCCATGCCCCTCCATAGCAGCCAGGATGTGTTGTGCCACACTCCCCGTGGCAGCCATTTTGTGACTGGCACTCACAGAACTTCCTTCAAATTCAAAATGTGTCCACTGCCCCCCCCCCAAGGTTGGCAACCCCTGATGTAGCTCCATGAAGTTCCATAGGACAGGAGGGAAGAAAGGGAGAATCCTGATTCCAGACTCATTAGCCCTGCAGCATGTAATAGAAATTACCTGGCTATATTCATAGCTGCAGCAAGTTCAGAAGCTAGAACACCCTTTTATTGTTTATTTAAAGAAACTGCAATACCATGTTTTGTTATGATGCCAATAAATAAATAAAAGTTCTTTAAATTGCATATGGTGTTAGATCCAAGGGGAGTCTGAATAACCAATAATATTTCACTCCATTTAGCTAAGCTTCTCAGTGGCGTAGCGTGGGTTGTCAGCACCCGGGGCAAGGCAAGTAATTTGCGCCCCCTAAGCCATGGATTTGCGCCCCCTAACCCGTGGATTTGCGCCCCCTAACCCTAACCCCCAGATGATGCGCCCGGTGCGGCCGGCCCCCCCTGCACCCCCCACGCTACGCCACTGAAGCTTCTGAGTCTAACCGCTTCTGATTAAGTTAGTGATGAGAGCTAACAATCCATTTAAACATACCACATTTTTCTGTGTACTTGACGAGCTTTTCTGACCCAAAAATGAGGTTCAAAATTTAGGCTTGTCTTATACACAGGTAATGCTGAGAAGGGACGGGCGAAAGGTTTTTTGGCGCAAGCCCAAGATTGTAAGTGGCGATTGGCCGCTTGATTGTTGGGGGGGGGGGTGCCGAAAATCGCTCACCCACCCGAACGCAGCACACAACCGCTCATGTCGCTTACAATTGCTACTTATAATCTCGGGTTCATACTTCGTTCCGACAGGTGAGCCATTTTTGGCATCTCCCCCCCCCCGCCAACAATCAAGCGGCCAATCGCCACTTAAAAACTCGGGCTTGCGCTTTATTGTGGCAGGTGAGCAATTTTTTGCATTGGCTGCTTGATTGTTGGGGGGGGGGTCCCAAAAATCGCTCACAACCGCTTGCGTCACAGCTGCCTGATCGCCGTTAACCCTCCTGATTGCCGCTGCTGCAGCTAATAGACAGCTGCTCTTGTCGCAGCAAGCGGGAGCATAATTGGTGGCCACTGGTGGAAATCGGGGAGCTGATAGGTGGTTTCCGTTTGCGTCACTCGGTTGTTGCTGCATTTTGGCAGGTGAGCAATTTTTTGCATTCCCCCCAAGTAATCCTCCCCAAAAGCTCAATCCCGCCTATTTTTTAAATTTTGAGGCCCCCAAAATAGGGGGCGTCTTATAGACAGGGGCATTTTTTAGACAAAAAAATACGGTATGTCATCTAGATATCAACTTTGTGTGGGTATCTATCTGGACATTTGGAGAACTTAAATGAACTTCTATGATTTATGCACCAATGGTTATCGGTATCCATAATGTGAACTGACGATGAGTTCTTTCTTACTGTTGTTGGTATTTATTTATAAAATAGTACCACGCCCTTATTTTAATTACTTTCTCCTTCCCTTCCCTTTCCCTAAATTGGGGGGGGGGGGGAGGGAAATAGCTAAAATAATTGATTAGCTGATTCTGCTGAGCCAAAGAATGGTGTATCAGCAAGTTATTCCCCACTGCCATAATACAAATGCATTATTTGCTGAACTACTCCCCATTCAATTGCAACTGGAAATACATTGCTGGAAACTTACCAAACTTTTATCTGAAAGAAACAATTTAATTGCCTTAGATGACATATTCCGCTCATCTCCTGTGTAGCAAGAAAAACTCGAATTGGCCACCACTGAGTGAGAAAAAAAATATATTGAACACTAATATATTCAAAGATGATATTACAGAACTAGAATATACTGAAACTCAAATAAAAAATGAAATTGGGGACTGAAATAGATTGCATTGGCTTTTGTGAGTTATAAATGAAAAAAATACAGTAGTAATAATCACATCAACAACATTTGATATTATTAGCACTCTCAGGAAGGAAGTTTTACTGGGAGACATGGGGTTTAGGGTGGGCAATAAGAAAATAAATAATATATTTATGGTAATCTTTAAACCAAGGCTAGACCGCATGGGTTTGGACAACCAAATTAACCTTTGTGCTACAGTCAGTATCTTCCCAAGCTCTCTCACTGTGGCTCACTTGACTCCTAGACAACACACATTCATCATTAGCATATATATATATATATAGGATTCAGTTCCCCAAACTGTGTGCACACATTTCCCTTTTAAAGGTGGGCCCCTATAGTGATACATCACTCGGACAAAATAAAGTTCTGATCTTTATGGAGTCCTTTTCAAATCACAGCACATGCAAATGCATGGCTGCAAGGTTCAGTGCACTAGTAACCAACCAACCCGTATGCAAGAATAGGAAGGTGAAATAAAGTAAAACACAGCTTACCATTTACATTGTAGCTAAGTCCTGATGAAAGTTGTAGAACAGCTGCAAGCACAAGATAAAGCTGCAACAGCGCCATCTGTAATTGTAAAAATAATATAAATGTGCATTTAATTCAAAGCTATATATAAAGCTGGTCCCCCAATAGTCATATGATATGTACAGTGGCCAAGGAGGACAACAAGGATGCAGGTAGAAGCAACATACTTGGTCATCAAAGAGTCCCCTCAGGTGCTATAGAAACTGCAAGCTGAAACCTGCTTCTTGTTCCAAACCCTGGGTTCACCTATGGCAGAAAGAAGATTTAGTTCCCACCCCAGATGCAGACCCTTCAATTTGATTTGATTTGATTACAAGGCGAGTAAATGACAAATTTAAAGATGCCCAATCCCTCCGTTTTTCTCTAAAAATTCCACACAAAGCTCTCCATGCAAACAGAACAAAAAATATGGGGCTTTACAATCCCTGCTATTCCCCCCCCCTTGTTTAATAATGGCTGCTCTAACTCTAAAAGGGAAATAATTTTAACTGTCCTTCCTTCAAGGAAGGTTCTCACATGCCTTCTTTGCCGAGGCTGTATCAGTTTTGCTGAGCCATCTTTGCCACTTCCAAGAGAGCCAGCCAACTGTTTGCTTTTATCTTGGGTTCCACAGGCTGACAGTTGGAAGAGTTCAAGTTCCGCCCCAGTGACTCCTAATAGCAACAGGACTCATAAACTGATCCAGCTTCAGAAATGCTTGTGGGGATAGATTTTCAGAATTTAACATTCTGTGGCAGGAACAGGCTACGTGGAAATCTTCCCGTAGTCCTCACATTAAAATGAGGGTCAGTGGCTCTGATACAAAAACTACACAGGAGACCTGTCCTCCATGTTAATTTCCTCAGTTCATCTGTTGCTAGAACCACATAGGATGCAGCTATATGAAGTGGGAGTCTTTCAAATTAAAAACAGTAGCCAGTGGCATAGGAAAGTCAGGTGGATCCCCAGTGTGGAAAATTTATTGCCAACCCCGCCCCCCATTGAAATTATTAAAAGAAGGAAAATTAGATACTTACATCAGTGGTGTAGATAAGGTTTTTGCTGCCCGGCACAGTCACTGAGTTTGCCGCCCCTCTTGCTGGTCCTCATGCGGGAGTCCTGTCGATTTGCCACGGTCCTCCCCTCATCTCCCCTCCAACTGTCCTCCTCTTCTCCCCCCACTTTGTTTATACAGCTGGGTTCCTGTTATGCATTTGCTCAAGTACCATATTTTTTGCTCTACAGGACGCACTTTTCCCCCTCCAAAAATGAAGGGGGAAAGTGTGTGCGTCCTATGGAGCGAATGCAGGTTTTCGCTGAAGCCTGGAGAGTTAGAGGGGTCGGTGTGCACCGACCCCTCTCGCATTCCAGGCTTGCGGATAGCTGCCTGCAGCCCGAAGCCCGGGGAGCATGGCGCTGTGCACCCCAGGCTTCGGGCAGCTCTCTGCAAGCCTGCAGAGCCCGTGGGAGTTCCACTGCGGTACCACTATGGTTGAGGTACCACTGTACTATAATTCTAGGGGAAAGGAGCCGAAAGGACAAAATCGCTTCCCAAAGGTGTCTTCCCACATGAGAAAGGATTAAAAGTGAGACAGGAAACAGTTAAGCGGGGAGATGTGGAAAGGTGGGAGGGGGCACAGATAGAGAGAGGAGGAAAGAGTCGCCCTGTTAATTTATTCGCAATTTCAAAAACATAGCCCATTACACAGGAAAAGAAACCCATGAAATGTGCAGCCCTGGCCCTCAAATGAAAGGTGACAGCAGGCGACTACAGCCTCTCCCGCCTCCGCGCCCTTTTGGGGGTCCGTGTCAGCCCCAGAAGGACCCCACCTTGCCCCGTGAGCAGCACAGCTTCAACCGCAGCCACACAGACACACACACAGCACCCAAGCAAGGGCGGGACATGGACAGGCAGGGAGAGCACATGCGCCCGGCCCCGGCCACAGAGGTGGGAAGGGGACGCCATGTAACTCAACCCCGCTCACTTCCTTGAGGTAATCGTGTGCAAACACACAAACACACCATGCCCAGACCTTGCCCAGGCCACCACCGCCCTGGATGCCTCCTTTGCCTCAAAGGAGACCTTGTCAAGAAGAGTTTAGCCGGCATTTTGTCACCTCCCTCAGGGATAACACCCGGGGCGGCCTGCACCCCCTTCCTGCGCCACTGCCAGTAGCCTACCCCCAACACCCTCTTAATGAAGGGAGAACCAGACGCCTCACTGTTTGTTGTAAAACTCACATTTAAGTCACTAAAAAAAGTTGGAGAGCACAGGTGACACAGATTTCAATGCATTCATAATCCCAGCTAGCTGAACAGGTGTGTGGATGTGTGTGTGTGCTCCTCAGCATTGCTGTTCTCTACTACAGACACTTTGTGGCAGCAAAGCACAGCATTTTCTGCACTTCAAGAGAAGAGAGTTCTGCTCCTGCCTATGCACAGCTCTATCGACAACAAAAAATTATATAAAAACCAGCTGTGCAGAAATGACTTACATGAGGGACACTAGAGGGCAGCATTCATACTGCCAAAAAAGCACTCTCTGGCTGTATCTATACACAGAATTAGCAGATATTTCCTCTCCTCAGAACTCAGCTGGGGGAGGGAAGAGTTCTGACATTCTGTAACACAGTACTCCAAATGCAGTCGCATCATGGATTTATATGACAGCATTATGCTATCAGCAGTTTTTATTCCCAATTCCTTTCCTAATGGCTCCTAGCATGAAAGTTGCCATTTTTAGAGATGCCGCACTGGGTTGGTATTTTCATTGAGCTTCCCACTATGACTCTGATTCCCGCCTAATATTGGAGGCAGAACACAGCCATCATGACTAATAGCTATTGACAGCTGCACCCTCCATGAATTTGCCTAATCCTAATCTTTTAGAGCCATCCAAGCTGGTGGCTGTTGCAATGCCTTGTGGGAAGGTATTCCATAGTTTCATTATGCATTGTGTGAAGAAATGCTCCCTTTTGTCTGACTTGAATCTTCCAATGTTGACCTCCACTATATGTCTATGAATCCTAACGCTTTGAGAGAGGAAGCAAAACACATTCCTTAATCCATCCATCCTTGTCCCCTCTTAGTCACCTTATTCGCTAAAGTAAAAAGCTTTTTGTCATGTTGGTTGCCCTTCTCTCAATCTTCTCTAACTCCACGTTATCCTTTTTGTAGTGTGGTGCTGGAATTGTAAACAGTATTCCAAGTGTGATTGTACCACACTTTTGTATAATGGCATGATGATACTTACAATTTTATTTCCAGTGTTATTGGGTGAACATTTTAGGGGTGGTAAGTTTTACTCAGACTAGGTTTTACTCAACTAAGTTTTATTCAGAGTAGAGCTATTTAAGTTAACGAACCTAACTCCGCCATGCTCATTAATTTCTCTAGGCCTACTATGAGGAAAAATTAGTTGAAAAACCACCATACATATTTTGCATTATTAAAAAAAGGTAAAGGTACCCCTGACCGTTAGGTCCAGTTGCGGATGACTCTGGGGTTGTGGTGCTCATCTCGCTTTACTGGCCGAGGGAGCCGGCATTTGTCTGCAGACAGCTTCTGGGTCATGTGACCAGCACGACTAAGCCACTTCTGGCAAACCAGAGCAGTGCATGGAAACGCCGTTTACCTTCCCGCCGGAGTGGTACCTATTTATCTATTTGCACTTTGAGGTGCTTTCGAACTGCTGGTAGGCAGGAGCTGGGACCGAACAACGGGAGCTCACCCCGTCGCGGGGATTCAAACCACCGACCTTCTGATCGGCAAGCCTGGGGTCTGTGGTTTAGACCACAGCGCCACCCGTGTCCCTATTTTTAATATGTTCTTATTTTAATTGTTTCTTTCTGTAGTATTTTATCTTGTAAATCTCCCAGAAAGTTTTTTTTAAGGTACAGAGCAACTAACGTGCCATAAAGAATAACTAATATAATAATAGTCTATCTAACACCATTTTTGAAGGCTGCTGTTTTTATATATGCCATTAGATGGTCATGTTTGGCTTTGTGTTCCACCCTAAACAATGTACGGAGCATGGTTTTGTAAGTAACCTATTTGGTCTCGCAGAATCTTCTACTTCGATTATCCTTTAATAGAATATCTCCCTCTAATAGCATAACCAAGTGCCAGTGGGAATGGAGTCAGAATATGCCCACTGAGAAAGCAAAGGGTCGTTAGCTGCTTCACACACTTCCATTGCTACTGCTGCCGCCGCGCCTGCAGAGGGGGACTCGCCTCAAGCCAAGCCGTTGCTTCAGAAAAAAAGACCTCAGCGATATATATATTTAAAGCAACTTTCTCCTCCTCCCATGCTTCTTTTTGCTTCCTCAACCAGCCAAAAATGCCTCACGGAGATTGGGGGAGTGACTAGAGGGAAAAAGAGCAGTTCCGCAAACTAGTCATTGGTGGCTTAAGCATCGAAACAACAGAAGAAAGTTTGAGAAACTGCTATGAGCAATGGGGAAAGTAAACGGATTGTGTGGTTATGAGAGACCCTGCAAGCAAACGAGAATTTGGTTTTGACACCTTCTCTTCCATGGCTGAAATTGATGCAGCAATTGGCTGCCAGACCTCATTCCATTGATGGAACAGTAGTTGAGCCGAAAAGAGCTGTAGCCAGGGAGGAATATGGAAAACCTGGAGTTCATGTTACTGTGAAAAAAATGTTAGTTGGTGGAATTAAAGAAGATACTGAAGAACATCACCTTAGAGACTACTTCTTGGAGTATGGAAAAATCAACACAATTGAAATAATTACAGACAGACAATCTGGTAAAAAGAGGGGCTTTGGATTTGTAACTTTTGATGACCATGATCCAGTGGATAAAATTGTATTGCAGAAATGTTGTTGTTTGGTCGTTTAGTCGTGTCCGACTCTTCGTGACCCCATGGACCAGAGCATGCCAGGCACCTCTGTCTTCCACTGCCTCCTACAGTTTAGTCAAACTCATGCTGGTAGCCTCAAGAACACTATCCAACCATCTTGTCCTCTGTCGCCCCCTTCTCCTTGTGCCCTCCATCTTTCCCAACATCAGGGTCTTTTCCAGGGAGTCTTCTCTTCTCATGAGGTGGCCAAAGTATTGGAGCCTCAGCTTCACAATCTGTCCTTCCAGTGAGCACTCAGGGCTAATTTCCTTAAGAATTTCCTTAAGAATGGATGCGTTTGATCTTCTTGCAGTCCATGGGACTCTCAAGAGTCTCCTCCAGCACCATAATTCAAAAGCATCAATTCTTCGGCGATCAGCCTTCTTTATGGTCCAGCTCCCACTTCCATACATTACTACTGGGAAAACCATAGCTATACGGACCTTTGTTGGCAATGTTGGCTATTTGCAGTTTAGCAGCGCTGCAGAGAGCTTGCTGGGGAGACCATGCATTAAAAAGGGACTCAAAAATAACTTAAAATAAAAATAACTCAAAAATAACTTAAATAACTCAAAAATAACTTAAAATAAAAATATGGTCTGAAGCTCAACATCAAAAAATGAAGATCATGGCTACTGGTCCCATCACCCATGGAGGCAGTGAGAGATTTTACTTTCTTGGGCTCCATGATCACTGCAGATGGTGACAGCAGCCACGAAATTAAAAGACGCCTGCTTCTTGGGAGAAGGGTAATGACAGGCCTAGACAGCATCTTGAGAAGTAGAGACATCACCTTGCCAACAAAGGTCCGTATAGTAAAAGCTATGGTTTTCCCAGTAGTGATGTATGGAAGTGAGAGCTGGACCATAAAGAAGGCTGATCGCCGAAGAATTGATGCTTTTGAATTCTGGTGCTGGAGGAAACTCTTGAGAGTCCCATGGACTGCAAGAAGATCAAACCTCTCCATTCTTAAGGAAATCAGCCCTGAGTGCTCACTGGAAGGACAGATTGTGAAGCTGAGGCTCCAGTACTTTGGCCACCTCATGAGAAGAGAAGACTCCCTGGAGAAGACCCTGATGTTGGGAAAGATGAAGGGCACAAGGAGATGGGGGCAACAGAGGACGAGATGGTTGGATAGTGTTTTCGAGGTTACCAGCATGAGTCTGACCAAGCTGCGGGGGGCAGTGGAGGACAGGAGTGCCTGGCGTTCTCTGGTCCATGGGGTCACGAAGAGTCGGACACGACTAAACGACTAAACAACAACAAAGCGCTGCAGAGAGCTTGCTCGGGAGACCATGCATTAAAAAGGGACTCAAAAATAACTTAAACAAAGTTTTAGTAAGAAAAACAAAAACTCCTTATACACTAAATACATCAACAACAAACCAGATCCAACCACCAACCCATCCCCCAGGGTAATGGGAGAGCTAGGTGCTGCTCCTTATATACTATACCCAATTGCTGACACAGCTTGATTAACACAACTCAGCAGCACCTGCTATGTTTCACAGCTTCAAGACTGGGTCTCGTTATCTGCCTTGGCCCTGGCTCTTAAAGATATACACAACTTGTGAAATAATAATGAACCTTCACATTTTAAAGTGACCATTCAACAGGCAAGGTGATGTCTCTACTTTTTAAGATGCTGTCTAGGTTTGTCATTGCTTTTCTCCCAAGAAGCAGGCATCTTTTAATTTCGTGGCTGCTGTCACCATCTGCAGTGATCACGGAGCCCAAGAAAGTAAAATCTCTCACTGCCTCCATTTCTTTCCCTTCTATTTGCCAGGAGGTGATGGGCCCAGTGGCCATGATCTTCGTTTTTTTGATGTTGAGCTTCAGACCATATTTTGTGCTCTTCTCTTTCACCCTCAGTAAAAAGTTCTTTAATTCCTCCCCACTTTCTGCCATCAAGGTTGTGTCATCAGCATATCTGAGGTTGTTGATATTTCTTCTGGCAATCTTAATTCCGTCTTGGGATTCATCCAGCCCAGCCTTTCACATGATGAATTCTGCATATAAGTTAAATAAGCAGGGAGACAATATACAGCCTTGTCGTACTCCTTTCCCAATTTTGAACCAATCAGTTGTTCCATATCCAGTTCGAACTGTAACTTCTTGTCCCACATAGAGATTTCTCAGGAGACAGATGAGGTGATCAGGCACTCCCATTTCTTTAAGAACTTGCCATAGTTTGCTGTGGTCAACACAGTCAAAGGCTTTTGCATAGTCAATGAAGCATAAGTAGAAGTAGAAGGAAGATGAGCCCCTCAGGTCGGAAGGCATCCAACAAGTTATTGAGGAAGAGCGGAGGACAAGTACAAGTAGATTCAGAGCTAATGAAGCGGCTGGTCACTCAGTTGCGGATATGCCTAGAAGCGAAAGGAAAGTCCAATGCTGTAAAGAAAAATATTGCATAGGAACCTGGAATGTAAGAACCATGAACCTTGGTAAGCTGGATGTGGTCAAAAATGAGATGGCAAGAATAAATATTGACATCCTGGGCATCAGTGAACTAAAATGGACGGGAATGGGTGAATTCAGTTCGGATGACCATCATATCTACTACTGCGGGCAAGAATCCCGTAAAATAAATGGAGTGGCTCTCATAGTCAACAAAAGAGTGGCAAAAGCTGTACTGGGATGCAATCTCAAAAATGATAGAATGATATTGATATGAATCGAAGGCAGACCTTTTAACATCACAGTAATCCAAGTTTATGCACCAACTACCGGTGCTGGAGAAACTGAAATTGACCAATTCTATGAAAACTTACAACACCTTCTAGAAATGACACCAAAGAAGGATGTTCTTCTCATTATAGGGGATTGGAATGCTAAAGTAGGGAGTCAAGAGATAAAAGGAACAACAGGCAAGTTTGGCATTGGAGTTCAAAACGAAGCAGGGCAAAGGCTAATAGAATTCTGTCAAGAGAACAAGCTGGTCATCACAAACATTCTTTTCCAACAACACAAGAGACATCACATGGACATCACCAGATGGGCAGCATCGAAATCAGATTGATTATATTCTCTGCAGCCAAAGATGGAGAAGCTCTATACAGTCAGCAAAAAGAAAACCTGGAGCTGACTGTGGCTCAGATCATCAGCTTCTTATAGCAAAATTCAAGCTTAAACTGAAGAAAGTAGGAAAAACCACTGGACCGGTAAGATACAATCTAAGTCAAATCCCTTATGAATACACAGTGGAAGTGAGGAACAGGTTTAAGGATTTAGATTTGGTGGACAGAGTGCCTGAAGAACTATGGATGGACGCTCGTAACATTATACAGGAGGCAGCAATGAAAACCATCCCAATGAAAAGGAAATGCAAGAAAGCAAAGTGGCTGTCCAACGAGGCCTTGCAAATAGCGGGGGAGAGAAGGCAAGCAAAATGCGAGGGAGATAGTGAAGGATACAGGAAATAGAATGCAGATTTCTGAAAAACAGCAAGGAGAGACAAGAGGGCCTTCTTAAACGAGCAATTCAAAGAAATCGAGGAAAACAATAGAATGGTAAAAACCAGAGATCTGTTCAAGAAAATTGGAGATATGAAAGGAACATTTTGTACAAAGATTTCCATAATAAAGGACAAAAGTGATAAGGACATCAAGAAGAGGTGGCAAGAATAAACAGAAGAATTATACCAGAAAGATATGGATGTCTCATACACCCCAGGCAGTCTGGTTGCTGACCTTGAGCCAGACATCCTGGAGAGTGAAGTCAAATGGGCCTTAGAAAGGACTGCTAATAACAAGGCCAGTGGAAGTGATGATATTCCAGCTGAACTATTAAAAAATTTAAAAGATGATGCTATTAAGGTGCTACACTCAATATGCTGGAAAACTCAGCAGTGGCCAGAGGATTGGAGAAGATCAGTCTACATCCCAATCCCAAAGAAGGGCAGTGCCAAAGAATGCTCCAACTACCGCACAATTGCACTCATTTCACACATTAGCAAGGTTATGCTTAAAATTCTACAAGACAGGCTTAAACAGTATATGGACCGAGAACTCCCAGAAGTGCAAGCTGGATTTCAAAGCGGCAGAGGAACCAGAGACCAAATTGCAAACATGTGCTGGATAATGGAGAAAGCTAGAGAGTTCCAGAAATAACCTGTACATTAAAATAAACAGAGGCGTAAGTAGACACATTTAGCAAAGCAGTGTATTTTAAATATATGAACTATTTTATTGTATGCTGCTTCAGTGACATTTTCGGAGGTGGGGGAATCTTGCCCAATAAACTTCAGTAAAATTCATGACAAGCAGCGACTAAATGCGTTTCATCCTAAGGAACAACAAGTGAAAATTCATCACCTCTTTTCAAAAATATTTTTCCTAAACAGAAAGACTACAGCTAAAGATGAAATAGTTGTACACATGTTCGTTCAAAAAAAATACCATTAACATTTGTGGAACATAGTTACTGATAAAAGCAACAGGGGGTCTTAAAAACCAACACATTATTATAACGTTATTACTATTGCCAGTCAAATTCCTGCAGAATCACCGGAATTTACTGAAGCTCTCTTGGGTGGGGGTTTTGATGCCACTTTATTTCTTCTTAGTTTCCTTTTTAAGAAGTTCCATATCTCAATTTCAAATACATACAGAATAAATGCCACAAAAATAATGCCTCCCATTAAAATAGTCGTCATTGAAGTGATAAGAGAGTTTCCTGGGAATGCCAGTGGAGAATCATCAATATAAATCTGCAACAGAAAATATTGTAATTCCAACAGTCACTTCCCTTTAAATTGACTATTGCTCACCCTGTTGACAACAAGAAAGTGAAACTGGTCTAAGTGATGGCGAAAGCTGGCATATGCAAATCTAAGTGGTGGGGGAACAGAAGCAGTCATCTGAGTTTATAGGGAAAGCAATTTGGTAAGCATTGCATGTGGTTTGTTGCAAGATACTGTATTATATTGTACCTCGTAAAATAAAATACCCAGAAAAGTATGGGCTAGGAAAGTATGGCTAGGAAAGTATGGCTCTCTTTGTTAAGCATAGGTTTTTCCTTGTACAGTGGTGCCCCGCAAGACGAATGCCTCGCAAGACGGAAAACTCGCTAGACGAAAGAGTTTTCTGTTTTGGAGGTGCTTCGCAAAACAAATTTCCTATGGGCTTGCTTCGCAAGACGAAAATGTCTTGCAAGTTCCTGCGGGTTTTTTCCCCTCCCCCCCCCCTTTTCTAAGCCGCTAAGCCGCTTATCAGCTGATCCGCTAAGCCGCTAAGCCGCTTATCAGCTGATCTGCTAAACCACTAAGCCGCTTATCAGCTGATCCGCTAAGCCGCTAATAGCGCTAATCTGCTAAGGCATTAATGGGCTTGCTTCGCAAGACGAAAAAACCGCAAGACGAAGAGACTCGCGGAACGGATTCTTTTCGTCTTGCGAGGCACCACTGTATTCTCAGTCAATCATTTCTATGAGGGAAGACTCACAATTCAGTGGTAAAGCACGTTTTGCTTACAAAAGGCCAAAGGTTCAGTTACTACTACTATTTCTACTTCAGAAAGATTTGGGGTAGCATGGCTAGGAAGGAACTCTCCCAGAAATATTGGAGAGGTGCTGCCAGCCAGAGCAGACTAGCCTTCCCAGACATTTGGGACTCCCATCACCATTAGCCCTTTGCAGTCCAAAATCACCTGGAAGGCATTAAATTGGAAAGGCTGGAGCAGAAAGTTAACCTGGCCCAAATTATCCAAGTGACTCTATCAGCTCTTGTTTGAGATGGCAGCCTTTCCATGGTCATATGTTTGGCACTGGCAGGCCTGCCAAGAGGGCAGGGGGCATATTGCTGTGCTAGAGCCAGCACATGGCCCAAACTCTGAACTTTAATTTAACCCCCCCCACACACAATTAAGTTTCTAGAGCTTGTACAACAGAAGTGACAAAGCAAAATCTTCAGGCACCATTCAAAGCCATTGCTTTGTGAGCTAAGAGGCTACTCCTGCCTTGCAGTGTTTTTAGTCAATGACCAAAGTCACAGTTGTGCTATTTAAATATCTGCTGGGCTTCTGTCACTAAAGAGTACTTGCCTCAGTTCTGGGCCTTGGCATCCAGAAAATCATTCATATATACAGGGTGAGTCCTTTAAAAGAGGCCCCGTGGATACAGAGTACACATGTTCCACGGGGCCTCTTTTAAAAAACACACCCTGTATGAGGATATATATATATATATATATATATATATATATGCGCTCCAGTCTGCTTTAGCTTCCACTTCTATGTGTTTCCCTAAAGTGTCCTTCTCCAGTCCAGTCCCCCTTGCACCTGCTAATTCCACCTGTTCTCTGGGAATGTGCTGAAGTAAGGGCTAAATATGTGGGAACATTTTGTACAATCTTGTATCCTATTTTATGTTTGTTAATTCATTCTGTGTGTAATTTGTGTGTTGTTGTTTTTAAAAAAGAGCTACTGTAATGACAATACCTGAAATTCGTCAAATAAGTTACAAAAGGAGACTCCAGGAATAGTTGATACCCTGAAATGGAAAAGCTCAGATCCCTGTTGGAAAGGGGGGGAAAGTTGTTACTAATATGCAGTAACATTTGTTTTCATTTTTTAAATTAAAACTGTAATCCTTGGCTATTAATGTGATCTGGTTGCTGAAAGAAAATAAGTGTTTTGTATGACCTGAACAGAAATATAGATATGGCTGGCTGAACTGCAATGTGGCACATGGTGCAATATTGCTGCTCCATTTTTTAAAAAATTGATTCTCTTAAATGTCATAAACTATAACCGAAATATAAAGTGTTCATGTTCACTTGAAATGTTTCACAGAAATAATGTGCAGTACCACGTAGAACAGACAGGAGCTGCTTATTGAGAAAAGCATCTTACATGCATTCAATTGTTTGTATAACTACAGCCTAAAAATCAGTGTTGCTAGCAACTGTGTTATATCCTTGGAACAGAAAAATTCTGAGATTTTGAATTAATGTGCAAATTAAAAAGGTAAAGGTACCCCTGACCGTTAGGTCCAATCGCAGACGACTCTGGGGTTGCGGCATTCATCTTGCTCTATAGGCCGAGGGAGCCGGCGTTTGTCCACAGACAGCTTCTGGGTCATATGGCCAGCATGACTAAGCCACTTCTGGCAAACCAGAGCAACACACGGAAATGAGGTTTACATTCCTGCCAGAGCGGTACCTATTTATCTACTTGCACTTTGATGTGCTTTCGAACTGCTAGGTTGGCAGGAGCAGGGGACCGAACAATGGGAGCTCACCCCGTTGCGGGGATTCAAACCACTGACCTTAGGCTCAGTGGTTTAGACCACAGTAGTAGTAGTAGTAGTAGTAGTAATAATAATAATAATAATAATAATAATAATAATAATAATTTATTTGTACAACGCCCATCTTGCTGGGTTTCCCCAGCCACTCTGGGCGGCTTCCACAGAAACCAAAAATACCGTAAAATCACACATTAAAAACTTCCCTGAACAGGGCTGCCTTAAGATGTCTTCTGAATGTCAGGTAGTTGTTTATCACTTTGACATCTAATGGGAGGGCGTTCTACAGGGCGGGCGCCACTACCAAGAAGGCCCGCTGCCTGGTTCCCTGTAGCTTTGCTTCTCGCAATGAGGGAACCACCAGAAGGCCCTCGGCACTGGATCTCAGCATCCGGGCAGAACGATGGGGGTGGAGACGCTCCTTCAGGTATACTGGGCTGAGGCTATTTAGGGCTTTAAAGGTCAACACCATCACTTTGAACTGTGCTCGGAAATGTACTGGGAGCCAATATAGGTCTTTCAAGACTGGTGTTATGTGGTCTCGGCGGCTGTCCCCAGTCACCAGTCTAGCTGCCGCATTCTGGATTAGTTGTAGTTTCCGGGTCACCTTCAAAGGTAGCCCCACATAGAGCGCATTGCAGTAGTCCAAGCGGGAGATAACTAGACCACAGCACCACAATGTCAAATGTATATTGCACAGTGGCCCAACATGTGGTCCAAGGGCTGCATGTGGACCTCAAGGCTTTTTTCCCCACCCCGCAGCAACATCTGATGCTCCCTCCCCAACCCTCGTGCTGCCTTCTCTAAGTTGGGTGAGTGCTGGGAAGGAGCTGTGAGGGCTGACAGGATCCTAGAGCCCTCCTGTCTCCTTCCCAAGGCCTGATGCCTTTATTACCCAGCTTTGGGAAGGCAGCACAGGCGGGTGGGGCGTGCATCAATTTTAGGCCTTGTTCCACCACACCACACCACCTGCCCACATGACAAGGCTTTGTGTGACACCGACAAGTCAGCATGGCACCAACATTCCTCTGATGAAAATCAGGATGTATGTCTTGTGCGAAAGTGCAGCATCCTCCTCCCCAGGGCCAGCAGTGGCACTGGAGGGGGTAAATGGGACATTCTATTTTTTTTTTTATAATAATTTTTATTAGTTTTCCAATTTTAAAACAAAACAATAACAACGACATAAAAACATCCACCAATACAAACAAACACACAAATATAAATTCTTAACCTCATTTTCATAAGCCTCCTTTCTCGGACTTCCCCATACCTCACCTTTTTTGCATCCTTATTTTACAGTTTTTCAGCAACCCTTTTAGCCAATTAAATTTAAATTTGTTATCTTTCTCAATTTCACCTTAAGTAACATTTTCAGCTGCAATTCTGCATCTTCCTTCCCCTTGACATTTTAGCACTCATCAATATTATAACAGTTCTTAAGATAAGCTTTGAACTTCTTCCAGTCTTCCTCCATCGTCTCCTTCTCTTGGTCATGGATTCTGCCAGTCATTTCTGCCAGTCCCATAAAGTCAATCACTTTCGTCTGCCATTCTTCCAGTGTGGGGAGTTCTTGTGTCTTCCAATACTTTGCTAGAAGGATCCTTGCTGCTGTAGTGGCGTACATAAAAAAAGTCCTATCCTTCCTTAACACCAATTGGCCGACCATGCCCAAGAGGAATGCCTCTGGTTTCTTGTGAAAAGTACATTTAAGTACCTTCTTAATTTCATTATAAATCATTTCCCAAAAGGCTTTAATCTTTGGGCAGGTCCACCAAAGGTGAAAGAAGGTACCTTCAGTCTCATTACATTTCCAACATTTATTATTGGGCAGATGATAAATCTTCGCAAGCTTAACTGGGGTCATGTACCACCTGTAAATCATTTTCATAATATTTTCTCTTAGGGCATTACATGCCGTGAATTTAATACCGGTGGTCCATAACTGTTCCCAGTCAGCAAACATAATGTCATGTCCAACGTCCTGTGCCCATTTAATCATGGCTGATTTAACTGTCTCATCTATTGTATTCCACTTCAGCAACAAATTATACATTCTTGATACATTCTTAGTATTGGGTTCTAGCAATTCTGTTTCCAATTTCGATTTCTCCACCTGGAAGCCAATTTTCCTGTCTTGTTTAAAAGTTTCCATTATTTGATAATAATGGAGCCAATCTCGCACCTTGGGCTTTAATTTCTCAAAACTCTGTAGTTTAAATTCACCGCTTTCTTGTTCTAAAATTTCAGAGTATTTTGGCCATTTGGATTCCATATTAAGTTTCTTCACCTCCTTAGCCTCCATAGGTGATAACCACCTAGGAGTTTTATTTTCCAACAAATCCTTGTACCGAATCCAAACATTATATAATGCTTTCCTAACAATATGGTTTTTAAAACCCTTATGAACTTTAACCTTGTCGTACCATAAATATGCATGCCAACCAAACCTATTATCAAATCCTTCCAAATCCAGAGTATCTGCATTCTCAAGAAGTAGCCAATCTTTCAACCAGCAGAAAGCTGCCGATTCATAGTACAGTCTAAAATCCGGCAGGGCAAACCCCCCTCTTTCTTTGTCAGTAAGTATCTTAAATTTTATTCTGGGCTTTTTGCCTTGCCAGATAAATTTAGATATATCTTTCTGCCACTTCTTGAAACAATCCAGTTTATCCACAATTTGTAATGTCTGAAACAAAAATAACATTCTAGGCAATACATTCATTTTAATCACTGCAATTCGGCCTAACAAGGAAAGCTTCAAATTCGACCATATTTCTAGATCTTTCTTTACCTCTGTCCAACATCTGTCATAATTGTCTTTAAATAAATTCACATTTTTAGATGTCATGTTAATCCCCAAATATTTTACTTTCTTTGCCACCATTAACCCAGTTTCATTTTGGAATCTCTCTCTTTCAACATTTGTTAAGTTTTTTTCCAGAACTTTAGTTTTTTGTTTGTTCAGCTTGAATCCTGCCACCTGGCCAAAGAATTGAATTAACTCTAAAACTCTTTTTATACTAGTGTCTGGCTCTTGTAACGTCAATACTAGGTCATCTGCAAATGCCTTCAATTTATAATGTTTAGCTCCGACCTGAACTCCTTTTACCAGCTGGTCCCCCCGATCATGTTCAACAAAACCTCCAGGACTGATATAAAAAGTAATGGGGATATCGGGCATCCCTGCCGTGTCCCTTTTTCTATGGATAGTTCATCAGTAACCACATTATTTACAATTAACTTAGCCTTTTGTTCAGAATATATTGCACTTATACCATTTTCAAACCTTTGGCCTACCCCCATCCCATGGAGATTCTTCTTCATGAACTTCCAAGAAATATTATCAAAGGCTTTCTCCGCATCCACAAAAATCAGGACTGCCTTCGTGTTAATATTTACAGTTAGCAGTTCCATAATATCAATTATGTTCCTTACATTATCTGATAAGTGTCTTCCTGGGAGAAAGCCTGCCTGGTCCTTATGAATCTCCTCCATTAACACCCTCTTCAGTCTTTTTGCTAAAATGTCAGCAAAAATTTTGTAATCCACATTAAGTAATGATATAGGGCGGTAGTTCTTGATCTGGTTTTTTTCAGTTTCAGTCTTTGGTATAAGTGTGATAAAAGCTTCTTTCCACGATTCAGGTGCCTTTTCCCCCTCTAATATTTCATTACAAACCTCCTTAAGCGGCTGTATTAACCCTTCTTTCAATGCTTTATAATATCTGGAGGTTAGTCCGTCTGGTCCTGGAGATTTCCCTAGTTGCATGTTTTGAATGGCACCCTCCACTTCTTGGTCTGTTATTTTCTCATTTAAAATCAACCTACTTTGTTGCGAAATTTTTTGTAATCCATATTTCTTAAGAAAATCTTCCATGTCTCTTCATTTTCCGGCCCTTGTGAATATAATCTCCTGAAATAACTCTGAAAGCAATTACTAATCTCATTTACTAATCTCATTTAGTTTAAAAATGTTCTTTCCATCCACCTCCAAACTTGTGACTGTATTTAATTTCTGTCTCTTCTTCAATTGCCATGCTAGAAGTTTCCCACATTTATCCGCTGATTCAAATGTCCTCTGTCTCATTTGCTTAATTTTCCATTCTATCTCCTGGTTCATCAATTCCATCAGTTCCTGGTTCATCAATTCCTGGTTCATCAATTCCATATATTGCATCTGATAAAACTTAATTTCTCTCAGAATCTCATGAGACTTTGGTTTAGACCTCAGTTTCTTTTCTCCTTCTTTTATTTTTTCCAAAATCTTATCCTTCCTTTCATTTTGTTTCTTTCTCTTTAAAGAGTTCTGTTGTATCAGAAAACCTCGCATCACGGCCTTACTTGCGTCCCAGATCACTCTTTTCTCAACATCTGTCCTCAGATTTATCTCAAAGTAGTCCTTCAAGGTTTTTTGGGCCTTTTTGTAAATCTCCACATCTCTGAATAGGGTGTCATTCATTCTCCATCTGAAGGATCCAGCTGTTGTTAGTTTCATTTCCATCTTCACTGCGTTATGGTCGGAGCATGTCTTTGGGCAGATTTCCACCTTTTTTATCCTTGGAGCCATTCCACTAGTAGTCCATATTTGATCTATTCTTGTCCATGTCATTTGTGCCTCTGAAAAGAATGTTCCCTCTCTCTCAAAGAGGGTTTCTTGTTCTCCAGATATCAATCAGGTCCATGTTTTCAGTCATTTCAAAGGTCTTAGGTAGTCTCCCGTCCTTAGAGACCACCTGTCTTTGTGCTTTATCCATGTTTGTAGAGACCACGCCATTCATATCTCCTAGTAAAATCACCTTATGATCCAAATAATCCGTTAATGTCTCATGCAGTTTCTTGTAAAATTCTGCCTTCCCTTCATTAGGTGCATAGATGCCAACTATCAAGATTTTTTCTCCTTGGATTTGTATCTCAATTGCCAAAATTCTTCCATGTTCATCTTTAAAGATCAATTTTGGGGCCAATTTTTCCTTTGCATAGATCACCACTCCTCTTTTCTTGACTTTATCTGATGAAATAAATTCCTGTCCTAATCTTTTATTTATAAGTAATCTTCTATGTGCCCTTGTTATGTGAGTTTCTTGTAAACATATCAAATCCAATTGTTCTCTTTTCAAAATATGAAAAACCTCACGCCTTTTCCTGGGAAGGTTGAGCCCATTACAGTTCCAGGTTAAAAATTGCAGAGACATTATTAGTTAGTTGCCTCCAGCTGCTCCCTGCAGCTGGTCTTCTTCCAAAGGTGATTTCAGTCCAAATGTCAAGTTTCCAAGGTCTGCATCAGAGGTCAAGTCAAGGGATCCTTTCACAAGGTCCTCCTCGTTTCTGTCTAGGAATCGTTCTTTATCTTGCACTGTTCTTATTTTGACTTTTTTTCCTTTGTAATTAAAAGACAATCCTTGTGGAAATTCCCACCTGAAAGGTATGTTGTTCTTCTTCAGCAGGTCAACCAGATTCTTAAAGTAAGTTCTTACCTCCAGAATGTATTTTGGGATATCCTTGTAAATTTCCAATCTGAAGAGTTATGTAAGTTTAATATTTTAAACTTACATAATGTAAGTTTAAAATTTTATCTCTTTCCTCTTTGGATCTCAGAGTTATCAGACAATCCCTTGAAATCTTCCTGCCTTCCCTTCTGCCCAATCTGAAGGCGGTTGTTATCTTGAAGTCATCTCCCTCTGAATTTACCTGCCAAAATTCTGATAACTCTTTTGTGAGAAAATCCAATAGGTTGTCCCCTTCACTTTCAGGGACCAGCCTAAATCTCAAATTCCTCTCTTTCCTCTGCATCTCCCACAAAGACAGGGCCGCCTCATGTTGGTCCAACTTCTTGCAGACTGGTAGTAATCTTTCCTGTGTATTTTCAGCCGTAGCTTTAGCCTCTTCTGCAATTTTTCGAATTGTAGCGTTTTCTTGAACCAATTTATTTATGGTTTCTGTGTTAGATGTAATACTTTTCGTATTCAAGTCCAATTTTGTTGTAAGTTCTGTCAGTTGTTTGGTATTCTCCGTGCTCTGCTTGGTCAGGTTTTCTAAAGATTCATTTATTTTGAGTAATGCTTGAGTCACTGATTCCATGAATACGTTTGTTCCTTTCTCCTGTCCAACTAAGCTTGATATTGAGCCTCTTTTCTTTTGTGCAGCTTTAGCCTTAGATCTAGTTGTTATGTCTTCTGCGGAACCACTCATGTCCCAAGGTCGTTCCCACAGGAACAGCTCTTAAGTGGAAAAATCCAGTGACTTGTTTTTATTTGACAGTCTATGTTACAAATTGTAACCTTTCCACCCTCTAGAGGGAGCAGTACATTATATCCAATAAGCAGAAAAAAACAAAGAAACCAAAAGCCCTCTTAGAAAAGGAGCTTTCAATCTTCTAATTGCAACAGTATTTATTTCTGTAAAGTCCCACAAATTGTATCTGTTTAAGCTCTCCGCTTTGCAGCAGGTTCTATCAGACAGTTCCTGTCAAAGCGCTTCACCCAGGCAGTCCGTTCCCAGAGTCAGAGACAGCAGAAATTAATCACTTAAATTTCCTCTCTCGCAGGTTAAGCCAAATTTCCTTTTCTTTCCCCCCTGCTCCTGCTTGCTGGAGGGGTAGTTAAAGTTCAATGCCAAAGTTAGGTGATTCAAAAGTTCAAAGTTACCTTTCCTTCAATTGCAGCTCTCCAGTTCCGTTGCTTTAAAAGCCATGCAAACCGGGGGAGGCAGACTTCCTTTATTTACCAACCCCGTTTTCAGCCAAATTTCAAGCTTTTTTTGTAATCCCAGTAGGTTTCCCAATCCTACTTACGGGTATTTCAATTTCAGTCCAGATTTCAGGAAGGAATCGGCGCTCTCCGCTTATGGCGACGCGGCTTCGCTTCACGGGCTGGGTAGCGACTCTCAGCACCGCACGATCCCCCGATGCTCCTCCGGAGCCTTTAAAAAGGCTCTTTTGCAGTAAAGGGGGGCGCAAAAGGTGCCCACCGAGTCTCCTTGTTCACAGGCTTCCGCGCCTGTGATTTTAGGGGTCTCCGCTTCGCCGTAGCGGTCAGACCCGAACTCGTGAAGCAGCTCTCTCTCCGGAGATCGGGGAAAGAGCCGCCATTCAGCGCTGGCACCGACCGGAAGTCGTAAATGGGACATTCTAGGACCAAATCAGAAGCTGGGATGGCTTCTTCAAATTCCGGGATGATGCAGGAATATTGGGGCACCTTGAAAGGTTTTGAGTACTCTTGTGACCCACTTTGTTTGAAAAGTTGGACCACCCTGGTACAAAGATTTTAAGGTAAGAAGAGTTTGGGTTTTAGGTTTTGTCTTTCCGTTCAAAGTACAGTGGTAACTCTGGTTACGAACTTAATTCATTTCGGAGGTCTGTTCTTAACCTGAAACCGTTCTCAGCCTGAGGTACCACTTTAGCTAATGGGGCCTCCCACTGCCGCTGTGCCGCCAGCGTGCAATTTCTGTTCTCATCCTCAGGTAAAATTCTTAACCCGAGGTACTACTTCCAGGTTAGTGGAGTCTGTAACCCGAAGTGTTTGTAACCCAAGGTGTTTGTAACCCGAGGTAGCACTGTATGTATTTTCTCTGGCACTTACAGTTATCGTTATAGATAGGCCATCTGGATTATATAGTTCAGTTTTGAGTCTGTGCTCCAAATATTTTTTCATTTTTAACATACTTGATGTTTGATTGGTACCTGAAAAAACAGTTAAAACAGTCACAGAGTGGTAGGTTTGAGTTTCTTCCTTCTTTTTTACATTTCAGTAGGGCCTGAATACAGATGAATAGCCAGATCTATTTCTCATGAAATGTAAAAGTAACAAAGGTATCAGAGGCACAGCATGATGTATTAGAGCTGCACAGGGTCTTCTACAGCAGTTTTCCAGAGGTTAACAAACAGCAGTGCTTTTTTTCTAAAAAAAGTTTAGGGGTACTCTCATTTTTCTACTCATATTGAAATACTGCCCCTCAATGAGGCCAAACTTAGATTCACAAAATGTTTAGGGTTATGTGTACCCCTGCATCCCCCCAGAAAAAAGCACTAACAGTGATTACCGGTAATTATCATGAGTGGGTGAAAAAGGAGGGGTGTGGGCAAACATTAATATGAAATGCTGGTTAACCTGAACTCTTCTTTGTTGCCACCATAACTATTAGTCATGGTAAAAGCTATCAGGAGAAGTAGAGGAGGAAGAACAGCTAGGAGGAGGGGTGTACACTTCAGTAGCCTGTTCAGTACCCATGGTAAACCAATGGGTTGTGTTATGCTTGTTTCAGGCCTTAAGGGTCTGTAGGTGTAATAGGTTTTGCATGCAGAAAGAATTGGACTAGATTCAAATCTTTCCACATCAAGTCTTCCCTGAACTAGAACTTGCAACAGCTCCAGCAGGCATGGCCAATGGATAGGGATCATGGGAATTCAGCAACATACAGGGGACCAAAGGTTCATCACACCTACTATAGGGCAAGAAAGAGAGCCTGAAAATACATTGACAACAAGTATTTCCAACAGAACCTCTCTGATACGAAAGATAATGATGAATCCCAAGATTCTTCTGCTCCCTACCTGAAACTTTCCAGTTGGTTCTGTTGTTGACTTCTATGATTGTGATAAAATAAGGAGATGTCAGATTTACAGAGCGACCCTCATCCTCAATGGTGAAATAGAGAGGAAGCCTTGATACTGGGAATTTCATTCTCAGGGCCTGGCAATGAAACATATATAGAAATCACTGACATTAAAATGATGCCTGCATGGAAAGACATGGAATGACACAAATGTAAGTATTTACATAATCTGGTTTAGTTCTGCTAAATAGGAAGTCTGATACTGGACCTACAAATTGGTAATGAGCTGAATGGACTGAAACAGCAATGGACTGAAAATCAGTCCCAGAAGGTCTGAGATTCTGTGGGTAGGTGGCACATCTGTTAAATCTGTTATGCATAAGGTTGCACTCCTTCTAAAGTAGCGTGTCACAAGCTGGTAAGGAGGCAGCCCAGCAGGGCCTAACGTTCCTTTTTGCCACGTGTGTTTTCTTGGAGCAGTCCTGGTTTGTTTCCAGAAAGAGAGGGCAATCGCTGAGACTCCCGTTTTGACCAGTAGAGCCCGCAGTCCAGAACTCCCAGGTCAGCTAAGTGCGGTGGTGGGGTGGCAATGGGTAGGGCTGGGCGAGCCAGAGTTGCTTGTTGTTGCTGCCAGTGCTGGGTTCGGTGGCAGCCTGGCCTGACTCTGCAAGGTGCAAGGTGCAATCCACCTCAGCGCTTAGTGGATCAGGGCCATCAGGTGTTACCAATGAGCGTAGGGCCCGTCGGCAGCGTTGCACCAGCTCTGCATGGATTTTAATTGATTTTTACTTATGGGAAGACAGCTGTCCCCATGCCCCCCTCTTGGCTACGTCCATGTGGGGTGGGCCACAGGAAGAACACAAGGTCAGAAGAGGGTCATGGTTGGGAAAAGGTTGGGAAACACTGCTTTAAAGGATCAAATTCTTAGACTGAGCACACTCCTAAATATAGCTTTGTCAATGGAGTACCAGATAAGCCTTTGTGGGAAGGAATGTCTTTCACATTAATTTAGGCTGGTGTGCCAGCTGCAGCTTCTTCTGGAAAGCGATAGCCTGGCCACAGTTATCTGGAAACAAGGATTGACTACTGTATTGGGTTGCATCTGGGGCTACCTTTGGAGACTGCTCAGAAATTGCAGTTACTGCAGGATACAGCTGCTAAGTTAGTAACTGTGAGTGGCTCAAAAGGCTTCACTAGCTACCAGTCCATTTCTAAGTTCGCCTTTAAAGCCCTATACAGCTTGGGACCCAAGCTCCTTGGAGAACCATGGGAGTCTTTAGAAATTCTCTTTCAGGTGTCCCCACCATCTGAGGTGTGGCAGAAGGCAGCCAGAGAAAAGATTTATTGGTTATGATGCCCCATTTGCAGAATTCCCTCCCCAAAGATATTTGCCTGTCACAACATTGTCATCTTCTCAGCAGTAGCTAAGGGTATTTTTGCCTTCTTAGGTTTCTTAACGTACTGTTATTTTGATATACCCGGTACTTTACATACTGGATGTAATGGTTCCAGGATACAGTGGTACCTCCAGAGGCGAACGGCATCCGTTCTGGAGCTCCGTTCGCATCCTGAATAGAACGTAAGATGTGACGGCGCGTCTGTGCGTACGCGGGTCGCGTTTTGCCACTTCCGCGCATGCGTGTGACGTCATTATGAGCGTCTGTGGTGCGCGAGCGGCGAAACCCGGAAGTAACACACTCCGTCACTTCCGGATTGCAGCGGAGTGCAACCCGAAAGCACTCAACCTGAAGCACATTCAACCCAAGGTATGACTGTACTACATATCTCCTCCGAATAACAAACAAAAAGCTGCACATGTAGGCATAGCCCTTACCTTCTCCTTGCAATCAGAAAAGGCAACAGAAAAGGACAGCTTCATATTTTCTGTACATCCACATTCGGAGCGCTTTGACTTGCCAGCACATTGCTTGTACCGTCCAGAATTCTGTTGGAAAAGTAAAGGGACCCCTGACTGTTAGGTCCAGTCGCGGACGACTCTAGGGTTGTGGCGCTCATCTAGTTTTACTGGCCGAGTGAGCCAGGGTTTGTCTGCAGACAGCTTTCGGGTCATGCGGCCAGAATGACAAAGCCACTTCTGGCGAACCAGAGCAGCACACAGAAACGCTGTTTACCTTCCCGCTGCTTGCACTTGATGTGCTTTCAAACTGCTAGGTGGGCAGGAGCTGGGACCGAACAATGGGAGCTCACCCTGTTGTGGGGATTTGAACCGCCGACCTTCTGACCGGCAAGCCCTGGGCTCTGTGGTTTAGACCACAGTGCCACCCGTGTCCCAAAGAAGGTATAATCAAGGCAATTCTCGACTGTGCTTACAAAGTAGACCAACATATGCAATGGAAATCATTTGACCTCTGAATCAGTCTATAGTTTTTCAACTATCAGTGGACTGGAGAGCAAAGAGAACTATGCAATAACTCTTGTTCCTTAGTGAACAGGAAGCATGATATGCAGTTGGGTTGAAGAGAAGCATTCTCTTGAGCAAGAGACAAATGAGCTGAATGGACATTGGGGCTCTTGGGTGACAGCAAATGATTTTGCAGATGAAGTCCTCTGCCTGTTTTTCAGCCTTTCCCTTTTTCTTCTCTACACTCTCCATATTCTTAAGCAGCCTTGATACTGTTGACTTTGAGAGTCTTTAATGAGATGTAAAATATCAATATCTTGAATATATGGAATAATGCAAAATGAGCTATGCATGCAATCCTCTACTGCCTCTTGTTGATAGAACAGGAAAACATGGAGGATTGTAAAACGGGTGAGACAGTAGAGTTCACCTAGGGCAAAAAAAGGAAATGCTCATATTGGCTGCGCTGGGTGCTTCAAATTGTTCCCATTGCTCCTAAAGTATATTTACCTTGAGTGTGTGGAAAGTAGTTGGGCAATTGTGTCAACTTATGTTCTGATCCTATCTATCCTATTACTGCAAAGGTTTGGCAAGTGATATGAGGTGGCCATGAGGTGGCCATAAAGTTAAAACATAAGGATTCGAGCCCAAGTTTTCAGGTTATTTTTCTTAGAATAATATGCAAAAACCAGCTATTTATAGTGGGAAGCAGACAGATGTTGAGTCTATAGTATGTGCAAGCAGGATGCCTAAGTTCTGAGGCAAACTCTATAGAAATGCTCATCTGGAAGTTGAATTTCAATATTCTCCTCTTAATTAGAAATCTCTTTTCTTAATGCGTGTATATGTATGTAAAGAACATGCAACAGCACGGAGTGCAAAATGGATAGCAATTTTTTAAAATGTGCATTCTCAAAGCTCTTACAGGAGTAGCTATGAAGACTTACTTTTGAATTTGTAAAATAATCCCTCAGTTTAGGTTTGCTGGGGTCAGCATTATAGAAGTTTTCTGTGAGTGGAACAGCAATTCCCAAAACAGATGGTGGCCTGTAGTTCACCTGTACGAAAAACAACACATTTTAATGGGGGAAAATTATTATTTGAAGAATTTTTGCAAACAACTTAAATCATTAGCGGGACTGACATAAAAACGTGCAGTGAAAATCATTTAAATAAAATACAAAGGATAAATAGTAAATAGATATGAATTGGCTATGCAGTGATAAAAGATAAAACATAAGTAAGCACAGAAAGGGTCAATGATTTTATGTATTCTAATTGGTTGTATAAATTTATTTGTGTGATAATCTTTGTAAATGAAAAAAGAGGGAAATTATATGATGAAAAATAAGACTGGTTTCCCCTTTGTGTCATCTCCCCAACCCTGTATTCATACAATTATTACCAGCAGCACAGATTTCTTTCTTTTTTTAAAAAAAAATTATTAAGGCTTTATTAATACAGATAAAAGAACAAATTTAAAAAGCATACTAATCTAAATGAAAACAGAAAGAGGACTTCCAGGGTTGGCGCCTCCGCAATGGCGGAGCTCCTCCGATTAGGAGGAACTTGCTCCATGAAAAGTGGGGTCTGACCGCCACGGCGCAGGCGGAGACCCATAGAAATCACAGGCGGAAGAAGCCTGTGAACTTGGGATTCGGCTGGCACCATTCGCGCCTCCCCTACTCGCGGGGAAACCCTGTTTTGGGGATCCGGAGCGACGTGGGGTGAGTGGCGCGGTGCTTTGAATCGACTGCTTCTTTCACGGAGTGAAGCCGCATTGCTATTGTTGGAGAGCACTGACTTTTTTCCTGTGGACAATTGGACTTTAAACAACAACTCGTGAGTAGAACGGAAAATTGGAAATACCTTAATTTGGTAACGAGCGGGGAATGTTCAAAACAGGAAGTCTGCCTTCCCTTTTTGTAAATAGACTGAAGCAAAGAAGTTGCAAGCTAAGGTCTTGGAAAGCCTCATGTAAAGGATTAAATTTCCATCGATTGAAACCATTAAACCCCCCTTGGAAGCAGGGGAAGAGGGGGGAAATTGTGGACTGTGCATCCTGCAGGAGAGAGTGATAAAAACTAAATTATCACTGCTCTGAACTCCTGGGAACGGGCTGCCAACAGATTGACGTTTGAAAGAGTTCATTGACAGCGAAAAACAGTCAGTTAGTAAGATAAATATATTGCTTTCACTGTCCGCTTCTGCGTTTTAAAAGGAAGAAAAAGCAATTGAAAAAGTAACTGAAAACTGAAACTATTTTACTTTTGGAATTGTGTCAGAAAGGATTGATACAAGTGGAGATTGCTCCCCCTAGAGGGAGTCTTTGAAACTGTTACAAGAGTTGAGCTGAAACTGTTACAAGAGTCGAGCTGAGGAATCCAGCTGTATGATAAGAATTGTGAGAACTAGAGACTGACCTTGGACCAAAATGCCGGCAGATGAGATAATAGTGTCTGCATTTTGCAGGATAGATCATTTGCTGAAACAGCTTCACAAGAAGATAGATGCTATGGCTACCAAAATTGACATTTCGGGACTAAAAGTGAATACCAACACAGAAATAACTCAGGATCTGGCACAGGAATCTATTTCAACAGGGCAAATCGTTGAAAAGGAGAAGGAGAAAGCTGCTGTTGTCGAACTTATAGTAATACAAGGGGGAGCCTTAACCTCACAGAGGCAGGTTGAGGGTTACAGGTTGGGGCCCTTTGTGGTTGAAACTGGAAGAGGTCAGATTTTGAGGATTGGAGCCTGGCCTGGACTGGAAGGGGAAGGTTGGAGAGATCCCCTTATGCAGGGATCAATTGACATTTGGGACATGGATTTGGGTCGGGAGGGGATTGGAGCTTTGGGGGCCTTTGGATTTGGAGGAACCTTGAAACAAGATTTGAAATATTTTATGGATTCTAGTTTTAACTATGGAAATCTGGTTGACCTGTCGAGATGGAATAAAAGTGCTGTTGGGTCGGAGCTTCCCCGAGATCTGCTCTCTAGAATTAAAGAATATGAAGAAGATTGGCAGAAGGGATGTGGATATGAGTTAAGAGCCTTGGACATAAGATCTCCAGGTTGATGGACTATATGGAATTGACGGAAAGGACTGGCAGAGGCCGAGACCAGGAAGAGGAGACGGTGAAGAAAATTGGAAAATTTAAAGTCTATATAGGGAAATTTTGTAAAATTTAATGAGGGATAGAAAAATCTTGGAATGGAATTTTTTTGGGCCTTAGTGGAAATGTTTTAAGAGGTTAAGTGTAAATAGGTATATTAGATTTAATGGGGATAAGATTAAAAATATTTTAAGATAAAGGATTTGCTGAGATAACGTATAGAAGTGGAATACAAGGAGGGAGGTGAGAGGAGGTCAATGAAACAAGGGAATGAAAGATAGATTATGGTAAAGGTATGATGTGTGTTAAATTGTTTTTGTTTTGTTTTGTATAGTTTAGTATAGTATAGTTTATGGTGTTTAGATGTTAAGGTTGTGTTTTGTATTGTCTATATTGTATTGTTTCTTTTGTTTCTTCTTTCTTTTTCTTTTTTTTTGTAAGTTTTAAAAGTAATAAATATCATAAAAAAAAAGAAAACAGAAAGAGAAAGAGAGAGAGATGCAATCCTCTCTCAAAGGTAGATCTCAAGCCGTGTCTCACACATAAGGGGGTGGCTCCTCCCAGATCTCTTCCCTTCTTCCAGCCTCCCACCCTGGGAGACCTTCCCTTCCCTGCCTCTCACACAGGGTCCTTCACCAGCCAGCCCTCACCTTCATGTGCACACACCCCCTCACTGACCCAGAGTAGAGGACATAAAAACACCACCACCAAAAGCAGGACCAAAGGAAGGCAGGAAAAAAACATGAAGATGAAAATACTACTACTACTACTTATCAAACCTTTATTAGGCATTATGCAGGTAAAACCATAAAAGGAAAATAACATATAAAAGCCTTGAGATATATATAAAAAGGCAGGAGTTGGCTACATACAAATATAAATATATACATATAGAATCAGTGGTTTTCCTTGTTAACCTGCTCCTTGGAGGACTGCTGCCAAAAACTCGGCTACCCCCGCCGTTACCCTTTGGTCAGCGTCGGATAGGTAGAGTCCCACACATTCAGCTTGCTGGGGTTCCAGACCACCCGAAAGGGGGGACAGCACGCGTTGACGGAGCGTACTGTACAATGGGCAATGAAAGAGGATATGCTCTACAGTGTCCGGGACATTCATAGAACATCTGCAGAATCTCTTGCTTCTGGGAATGTTTTGATATCTTCCCCAGACAAATGCTGAGGGAAAAACATTCAAACGGGCCAGCATAAAAGCCCTACGTTGGGCTGGGATTATTAATTTAGAGACGTAATTGGCTCTGCAATCTAAGATATTTAAATCGTAGAATCTGGGGGAGCAAATTTTGTTTACAGCTGCCATAATATTTTGTCTCTCGACATCCTTTAGTCTAGTTAGGATATTATGGAGAATATATTGCTCATTAGAATTGTACAGGAGCTCCAGCTCGATGCCTAAAGATTCAATTTTTTTTTCAAGGTGCTGATACCATCTTGATTTATAAGGGTCTTTGAGCAAATCAGCGAGCAGACTTGATGGAGGGCAGCGAAAATGGCAGCGTAACCAATACTTTATTGAGGTGGACCATGCCCAGTATTCCATTGTGTGTATGCCTATTTCTGCACACATTGTTTCATATTTGATCATAAGAGGGAGTCCAAGAATACGTCTCAAAAAGCTGGAGTGAATCTTTTTTATATCACTGTTATATGCTTGGACCCATAGCGGGATACCATAGAATATCTGGGATTGCACTTTTGCTTGAAATATCTGATTGGCCGCAGGAATAAATTGATTACCTTTCTGATAATAAAAACGGGCAACTGCTGATGAGATGCACTTTGCCTGTTTTATGGCATTTGTGCGATGGGTTGCCCACCCTAAGTTGCTCTGGAATAAGATTCCCAGATATCTATGGATTTTCACTTGTTGGATTTCTTGCCCTCTTATTTTCCATTTCTCTAATTTCCAACCATTCGAGAAGACCAAAATTTTTGTCTTCTCATAATTTATAGAGAGTTTGTTACATTCGCAGTAAAGGATCAGTGAAGATATAAGACGTTTCAGACCCAAGCTCGTTAGTGATAGTAAGACAGCATCGTCTGCGTATAATAAGAGAGGAACTGGTTTCTGATTGAGTTTAGGGGCATGTGATTCTATTTTTTGAAGGTAATCTGGCAAGTCTGATAAAAATAAATTAAATAGGAAGGGGGCAAGAATACACCCTTGTTTTACCCCTTTCGAGTTTGGGATGTCTGAGGAGAGGTGACCTTTGGTGTTAAGTTTGACTTGACAGGTATTGGAAGAATGTAGATTTTGCATTAGAATCAATAAGCGCTGATCAATTTTTAATTCTGTGAGTTTCCTCCACAACTTTGGGCGGTCAATTGAGTCGAATGCACCACGAAAATCTACAAAAGCAGCGTATATCTTAGATTGCCTTTGGGATCTGTATTTTTCAACCAGATGCATAAGTGTAAGACAGTGGTCTAGAGTAGAGCAACCTTTGGAGAAACCTATTTGTTCTTTCCCTGGTAAATTTAGATTTTTCATCCAGGTAAGAAGTTTAGATAAGAGGTGCTTAGCGTAGATTTTCCCTATCACTGATAGTAGGCTTATCGGTCTATAATTCCTTGGTTCTTTTGGGTCGCCATTTTTAAAGATTGGAATAATTATTGATCTTAACCATATCTCAGGTATGGTCCCATATTTATCTATAAGAGTAAACAATTGAGCTAAGGGTTCTGCCCACCAATCTATATAGGTCTTAAATAGTTCTATTGGTAGACCGTCTGGCCCAGGAGATTTCCCCGATTTGAAGTTTTTAACTATCTCTCTAATTTCCTCTTCCTCTACCCTTGGCCACTCCTGGAGTTTATTAATTTTATTTTTAATGGTTTCATTTCCTTTAAGTTCACCGTGTAGATTGTTAAATACAGATGTAAAGTATTGGGACCATTTGGATTCTGCAATTGGTGGCAGAGTTAGTTGATTTTCGGCTTTCAGTCCTCCGTACACTAGGCTCCAGAACGCTTTGTTGTTTTTACTCTGAATTGAGTCGAATAATTGTAGCCATTTTTGGGTTGCGTATTTCTGTTTCTTTTCGGCCAGAATATAATGGTATTTTCTTTTTTCATCAAGATAAGAGGGCTCTAGTTTAGTGCGATTATTTTTAAATGTTTGGCGCAGTTTTCTTTTTAGCTGGAAACATTCATCATCAAACCAAGGGCTAGCGCTATATTTAAGTTCCCAAACTTTAGGTGGAGTACTAAGCTCTACAAGCATTTGGAAGATTTCATTATAAATTTTAGGAATATCACAGTAGGAATTAGTGGTCTTTAAGTTGAATAATACTTGTTTTCTCAGGTTAGCTGTAAGTTTATGCCCCACTTCTGCACTCATTTCCTGGGACCATTTTAATTGGGTCATTTGTTTGTATTGAGAAGGTTCTATGATATTGTGCTTAGTTATTTTGGTTTCGTCCTTTAAGCTAATAGACAGCAATAATGGCTGATGATCGCTTTCAGTGCGCGTTCCAATTTTGAGGTCCATGATCGAATTTATAATATTTTAAGGGACAAGAATATAGTCGATGACACTGCATCCTCGGGGGGAGAAGTATGTAAACTCCCCGCTTCTATCGCCATTTGTTGAACCGTTCACGATCTGCAAATTAAAGTTGTTACATAATTCAAGTAGGCGTAAGCCTTCGTTGTTAACAACCCTGTCTCTGGAGAATCGTCCTATTTTCAGGGCATGTGCGATATCATTATCAGTATTCCAATTTAGTTTGCTACATAGTTGTTCATTGTTGGTTCCCACTCTGGCATTAAAATCACCTGCTATTATCAGTGAGGCATTTGGGTATTTATCGGACAGATTTTCTATATAAAAGGTTAGTTGTGACCAATTTTCACTACTGATGTTGTTTTTGGTTGGGGGGATATAGACATTTACAAGTAGCAAAGAGTCTTTTTTTTGGGTTAAAAGTAGAGCTTGTGCAAGTGGTAAACATATTTCTAGTTGCTTGATTTCAAACCCTAAGTTGTCTTTGATCATACAACAGAACCCTGCTTTCGGCCGGCCCTTCGTGTTTGTTTTCAATGCGGGTTTCGTATAGGAGATGAATCCGTTAATTTTAATATCTCTAGTTGACCATGTTTCTTGTAGGAGTATTAGTTCAAAATCCTTAAAGAAGTTCATTAGGTCTGGGTCTCCGTCTTTGTTTCCCCACCCTGCGATATTCCAGGACAACAGGCGTAGGATCCGTTTTTGGGTTGGTGGCTGGTTGACAGCATTTAGTCATTCTAGTTCTGTCATTAAGTCCAGCGAGGAATTTTTTCTTGTGCAGATACAGCCATTTGTCGCTGCTTTCGGTGGGGGACGTAATGGTGGATCTTTTAGATTCTTTTTTAAAGTGCGGGAAATTAGAATTTCCTCCCTTTCTTGATTTTCTTCCTTAACTGTTCCTTGTTCCTGAGAGATTTCTGTGGTTGGTGGGCTATTATGGACAGTAGGACTGTTTTTAGTCTCTACTTCCATTTCTTTGGCCTCATTAGGTGTTGAGCTCGGTGTGTCAGGTCTGTTGGAGGTCATCTTTTGTTCGGCAAAGTTAGAGTCCTTTGTGGTACTTAAATAAGGGGTACCTATTTCGTTTGGAGCTAGTATTTGATATCTCAGCCAGGAGTTTGTAGTCTCATTACTGGAGTTTTTCCTTGCCGTTTCATATTCTAAAGGCGGCTGGATTTGTAGCTCTGCATCTATACATTTGAAAGTTCCATTTGCAGCTCTCTTTTTGACTATGCATTTTGGGGAAAAGGCTGGCAAGTGTAAAGTTTGATTGTGTATTGTATCTACTGCATTTTGTTGACCTTGTCGGTGAATTTCGGTCAATCTGGCCTGTAGTTTCGTCAATTTACTGAGTATGTTTATTTGTTCTTTATCTGGTAGCTTGGCAAAATTACTCAGCAGATCTTCTTCTTCTGGGACTGTCCAGTCTATTGTGTCAAGGGCGAGGTTGTTATTTGATGCTACAGTCGCATGGTTTGGGAGCTTGGATTTTTCTTGCGTAATTTTCCGGGTAGCTGACTGCGGTTTCTCCCATCTACTGGGTTCTTCCACGGGGGTAGGGGAGATGTCGGCTTCTGGTGGAATGGCCTTGTTCATCTTATTCTGTCTTTTAGATGCAAACAATGGTCTGGGTGATATATCTTCAAAATGTCGGCGCGGAAAAATTCCTTTCTGGGCTAAATGAGCCTTTACCCTTAAGATTTTAGTTGGGATTCTATGACTACCAAATCTTAGTAGTACTTTTTTGGAATATCCGTCGTTAGTGAGCCTCTTGACTGCTTTTAAGTCAATGCTTCCGCCCTCAGAACCAAGGAGCAGATTTAGATGGTGTCTGGCCCAGAAAGATGACTCCCAGTAAGGTAGGGGTCCTCTATATGGAAAAATGTGGAGAACAATCTCACATGGCCTCAGTATCAGGTTGATTGAGTGAGGGGGGCTTCCTCTGATTTTTGACTGATTTAGAGGTATAAATTTGTATTTGTTCTGTTTATTTCCAGGGGTTGTTAAGGATGGCAAAAAGGGAGTGAGTTGCCTCCTTTCATCTGGGTTATCCAGCTTCTTGGAGATGTTTTGTAATTGTTCAAAGATTTTTTGAACTGTTTGAGCAGTCAATAGGCAGCATTCCTCCAGCAGCTCCACCTTTCTATCGATTAGTGCTTGTGCCTCGGTTATGGGAGTAGTAGCCTTGTCCTCATTTACTCCTAGGGATATCTCTTCAATTGTCTTTCCATGTAAGGAGTTGAGGAAGGTTTTGGGAGGAGATACGTGCTGTTTTTGAGGTAGCAGGTAATTATCTAGATTACTCTGTTTAAAACCAGAGGGCTCTGTGTCAGTTTCTATATCAAGGCACCTGGGTCTTTTGCCTCTTCTCATTACTAGATTCTTAAATCAATGAGATCAGACTTCTAAATAGAATGATAAAGTGGTAAAGTTCTCTGGTCACAATCTCGTTCAATTCTCATTCGGTCCTAGCTGGACTGCTGCGAGGTAAGTAACGAGTAACTGGGAGGGAGTGCCTTAGTGCTCGAGAGGGAATGTCTGAGAGCCTTCGTTAAAACTTCTTTAACTTCATTAAGTCCCGGCACCGAGGAGGATAAGATAAGATAAAATGTTCAAACGCACAGCGAAATAATGAAAGGAAATAGAATCCAAAAGGGAGGAGAGCCGGCAACATTTAGTTAAAAGATCTCTTTGAGCTCCGATAAGAGCGTCTTACCTCGGCGCCATCTTGAAAACAAAAACCTGAAGATGAAAATAATAAACGAGTGCGAAAAGAAAGGGGGGAAAGGAAATAAAAGGGCTTCTGATTCAAATATCCTGAGAAGAGCTCTGAAGCCCAGACGTAATGAAGGGACGCAGAGGGCATAGCACTGCACAAATTGGAAACTCCCCAATGCATTCGCCATGAGCGGAGGTATCTCTGTTTCTTTTAAGATGTATCTGAATTTCGGACTTAAGAAACATACGTGTTTTGGAAGAAAGAGAATGGTAACCTGTGAAATGAATCAGCCACTGAGTGCCAAGGTTTTGATCTGGAAATGATTAAGATTGGAATTGGTGCAGGATCAAGGAATAACATCAACTCCTGATATCCAGAACACGGGAAGTCATCCAAAAATGTTTAATTCGGAACTGTTTAGTTGGCTCTTTTGATTGTATTGTGATTTGGCATGATTTGGCATCAAATTAATGTGGCCTCCATAGGATTGTTATTAATGAAACATTTAAAAAATTGATTTTTTTTAAAAAAGACAGTTGGAAATGTTGACCCTGCCTTCTATCAGAAGAAAAGTTAGCTTTTACTTGTCTGCTTCACTGACACAGATGCCAGAGAGTGTAGTGATGTCCTCAGCATTGCTCTCTGTTTCATGGGCCACACTTGAGTCTTGTGCCTGGGTATGGCTTTGGAAAAATGTATCCCAGGGCTTCATAGAATGGGTACATCTGTGCCCTTCCCCTGTTCAGAACATTTAAGAAAGGGTACGAAAGAATTCTAAACTAAAATGTAGGATTTAGGATCCTTACCGGTAGCTGCTTTAAAAGTCTGGCAATCGCTGAGCCATTTGGTTCAGCGCTGACATCCTCAACTAGCCAGTCCGAAGGAGAGGTTTTAGCAGATAGAACATAGTGCATTGATTTAAGATAGGAGCAGGAATTCTTCAGCGTTAAGACAAGAGTTGTCACTTCACATCGGAGAGATCCCAATGCGATAACACCTATGGTGGTTTTACCCTAGGGATGTTTATGAAAAAGCATAACATTACTTGGTCTCCAACATAGATGAATATAACTAGCTTCCCATCATAGGATGGATCTACACATGGGGGGGGGGGAACCCACTATAAATAAGTCAGAAATTAAATCGTTATAACAACAACAACAAAAAACCCACTTGTTTTTTCTCCAGCACCATCTGGTGTTGCATGTTTATAACGCACCCAAAGAGCAGGGGTTGGCAAACTAAGGCCTGTGGGTCGGATAAGGCCCAAGGGGCTCTTTAATCCAGCCCAAGGACTAAATTGCTGAACTGATATCTCACCATGCGGGGACTGACTTCCATGGTGGGCGTGTGGGTGGCTATGGATTGGCTTCAGGAAGCTCCCACAGCCAATTCTAAGCCGCAGACACCTCTGGGCAGGCAGCAATGCTGGCCAATTCAAAGCCGTGCCAGCTTTCCTCAGCTCGTGGGCGGCGAGGCTTCGGATTGGCCAGCGAGGCAGCCATGGACAGAGAGGCCCATGGGCGCATCGCAGGGCTTCGGCTGGAGCTTGGCATGCCTGCTGGCCCTGTGCCTGGCGCCCGGGAAAGCTCTTCCAGAAGCGAGAGCTGCCGCCACAGCTGCCGGCTCCCAACCACCGCCAGAGGAGGTAGGAAATCGGGGAGGGAGGGGCTGGGGGAGAGAGAGAAGCCCCCTCTGCTGGTGTGTGTGTGTGTGTGGTCCAGCCTGCCAGAAGATTTAAGGGACAGTGAGCCGGCCCGCTGGTAGAAAAGTTTGCTGACCCCTGCCATAGAGCCTTATCCATGCAAGCATGGCTGTTGACGTAAAGCATTTGCATTCATTTCACCAGCACAGCATGTGCGCATTGTACGTACTAGAAGAAATCCAAATTCTGTCTTCCATTGGAATAGTTTTAAGAATTATCATATGACAAATGTTTCTCAAACAGGAATAATAAATATTATTAATCTAATACTCCAAAACAAACGTATGCCAACAATATATCCATATAAAGACAAGGGTCACACATCAGGTAAAGATAGCTGGGACTGGGCCCCATTCATAACAATAGACCTACAGTACGACCACGTCATACATGCATTTAACTTGCCTGATTTCAACCATACGCAGTTGAAGTCTGGCTGGTTGAAATCTTGCAAGTTGAATAAGGAGCTGGCAGGAGGCGAGCACCTTGCTTGAGAAGCAAGGCAGAGAACTTAAAAGCTAATTTTGCACCAGGAAAATCTGATGCAAAAAAGAACTTTTAAGCTATCTCTGCCATGCTTTGCCTATCTGCATGACGGGTGTGGGGTGCTCCTGGGAGATTTTAAGAGAACTTGGATGGACCTGTGAGATCTCGCAAGAGCACTTCAGGGCTTCTGGAGTCCCAGGATGCTCATGAAGGGGTCCAGTTCCAATGATTTGAGTATACACATTTTTGCAGATATGCAGACTGCTTTGAACGGAATGCCTGTGTAAGATACAATTGCACTGTAGTCATTAATAACTTGCATCCCATTGCTTTCAGTAAACCTTGTAGTGTAGTCTTATACCATATAGCTGTGTCTGTGCTAAAGTGGTGCCTGAAGGTGATTAGGGGTAGGTGAGGGCTATTAAAAGGAGTGTAACACTATGAGTGGCTGGTTTTCGTATCAGTGTTGCGTTCCCCCCAAAGGCTGCCAATTAGTGCTGCTTTGACCTATGAAGCCTTAAACGGCTCAGGACTATAATACCTCAAGGACCGCCTCGCCCTATATAAACCAACCAGGACCCTGCAATCATTACCTGAGGCCCTTCTGCATGTGCCTTCTCTACAAGAGGTCTGGAGGGTGCCATCACAAAAGCGGGCCTTTTCTGTGGTAGCTCCCCGTTTGTGGAACGCTCCCCCTAGGGAGACTTGCCTGGCGCCTTCATTGCATATCTTTAGTTGCCAGGGGAAAATGTTTCTCAGGCGTTTGGCTGATTAACATTTTATAGCTTTAAAAATGTGCTTGTGCTTGTGGGAGGGGGATTGCAGGCCTGTGCGCAGTGTGCCTTGGGAAGTAAGCAACAAAAATGACATGAGAAGAACTTGGAAATAAATTGGCCATGAGGTTTTGGCATAGGCATTGGGTGTGTATCCCAAATCATTCTACCTGACTGCTGGATGATTATTCACAATGTCAGTCCTGGGTTAAGGGTTCCCTCAAGATGCTGGTAAACTAAGCTGACAGCCCCTGGCCACTGAACGGAAGTCCTTTGGCCCATCACCCCCACCTCACGTCATCTGGACCTTTGGATTTCAACCCAGACGCCTTTACCAGGGTACCCTGAGATTTTTACATGTCCAACAGGAGAGGCTCCCTCTCACCCCCAGGTTACACTAAGTATCCAACCCAATGCCTTTTCCCAGCACACAAGCTGGCTCCTCCCTGCCAGCTCACCGCCACACCTACTAACATCTGCAACCAATTCCCATCACATCTACAAGCAAGTCTCATTACTCTACAATTTCTAGGGCTCTGTGAAGAAAGCCATAGCATAAACTGGTCTAAAACCAACATAAGTTTGTTTTGTACAAAAACATGGGGAGAACATTAAAGCTGTGTGTACTTTATCAAGGTACTCTGAAAAGAGCTGGCAGCATGTTACCTTTTCAAAAAATCTACTATGAACAGTGATATCGATTAAATTGCTATTGTTGTCGTCAAAATAAATTTTTGTTCTCACATCCAGTAGAGAAGGCCTTCCAATTACAATGTGCATTAGCTTATTATGGAACACATTATACGCTGTGGAAGGAAACAACAATGAGAATAATGTTTATTTCCAATATTTCTTTCCTGTAGAACAACCTCTCACAAAAGGAAAAACTTAGCTCCACTCTGAAACTGCAGTTGGGTTGAAGAATACTTGAGGATTTTGGCTGATTCCAGTGTACCCTTATTTCATATACATCTGTGTACAAATGCACATCAAAATGAGAAATCCATATGAAAGATCTGTAGGCAGGATGGGAGTCAATAGGATAAAAAATATATGTAAAATACATTTTGTTGAATTTCAGTTAAATTATTAGAGTGAGGATCATAACTTATAAAGAGTTTGCTTTCATATGATTTCAAACACTTTCAGACATTTTATAGAGAATACATAGAGAGACAAGAAATACTGTATTTTTTGCTCTATAAGACTCACTTTTCCCCTCCTAAAAAGTAAGGGGAAATTTGTGTGCGTCTTATGGAGTGAATGCAGGCTGCGCATCTATCACAGAAGCCAGAACAGCAAGAGGGATTGCTGCTTTCACTGCGCAGCGATCCCTCTTGCTGTTCTGGCTTCTGAGATTCAGAATTTCCTCCTCCAAAAACTAGGTGCGTCTTGTGGTCTGGTGCGTCTTATAGAGCGAAAAATATGGTATGTGCAGTCTTACCTACATTAATTGGAGTCACTCTGAATTTCAATTCCAGCTTTGATCCAATATCCAAGTATTTAATGGCATGGCGTGGTAGGTCATCAAACTGTTGTATTGTATATCTACATATGTCAACAACAATTTTCCATTTTCTTTTATTTACAGTGCCAAAGTCATACAAGAACCACCTCCCAGGTGGAATGTCTGTATTTAAAAGCACCCTATTAGGCATGGTAGCATCTCCTAAAGCATTTTGGTCATCCACAACTTGAACAATGAAGAAACTGCTACTGCCTGGAATCACCACTGTTTTCTCAAGATCGGTTGGTTTGAACATATAAGGACCTGGAAAACAAGAAAATAATGAAAACATCATTCAATGTGCAGAAGCTGCATTTCCCTTTGTTGTTGTTGTTGTTGTTGTTGTTGTTCCTGCTGCTATGAATATGCCTAATTTACACAAAAGATAAACTGACCTGAAGCTATGATAATAATAATAATAATAATAATAATAATAATAATAATAATAATAATAATAATTTATTATTTGTACCCCGCCCATCTGGCTGGGTTTCCCCAGCCACTCTGGGCGGCTTCCAACAAGGATGAAAAATACACTAAAATGTCACATATTAAAAACTTCCCTGAACAGGGCTGCCTTCAGATGTCTTCTGAATGTCAGGTAGTTGTTTATCGCTTTGACATCTGATGGGAGGGCATTCCACAGGGTGGGCGCCACTACCGAGAAGGCCCTCTGCCTGGTTCCCTGTAACTTGACCTCTCGCAGTGAGGGAACCGCCAGAAGGCCATCGGAGCTGGACCTCAGTGTCCGGGCAGAACGATGGGGGAGGAGACACTCCTTCAGATATACTGGACCGAGGCCATTTAGGGCTTTAAAGGTCAGCACCAACACTTTGAATTGTGCTCGGAAACGTACTGGGAGCCAATGTAGGTCTTTCAAGACCGGTGTTATATGGTCTCGGCGGCCGCTCCCAGTCACCAGTCTAGCTGCCGCATTCTGGATTAGTTGTAGTTTCCGGGTCACCTTCAAAGGTAGCCCTACGTAGAGTGCATTGCAGTAGTCCAAGCGGGAGATAACCAGAGCATGTACCACTCTGGCGAGACAGTCTGCAGGCAGATAGGGTCTCAGCCTACGTACCAGATGGAGCTGGTAAACAGCTGCCCTGGATACAGATTTGACCTGTGCCTCCATGGACAGCTGTGAGTCCAAAATGACTCCCAGGCTGCGCACCTGGTCCTTCAGGGGCACAGTTACCCCATTCAGGACCAGGGAATCCTCCACACCTGCCCGCCTCCTGTCCCCCAAAAACAGTACTTCTGTCTTGTCAGGATTCAACCTCAATCTGTTAGCCGCCATCCATCCTCCAACCGCTTCCAGACACTCACACCGGACCTTCACCGCCTTCACTGGTTCTCATTTAAAAGAGAGGTAGAGCTGGGTATCATCCGCATACTGATGAACACCCAGCCCAAACCTCCTGATGATCTCTCCCAGTGGCTGCATGTAATTGTTGAAAAGCATGGGGGAGAGGACAGAACCCTGAGGCACCCCACAAGTGAAAGCCCAGGGGTCTGAACACTCATCCCCCACCACCACTTTCTGAACACGGCCCAGGAGGAAGGAGCGGAACCACTGTATGACAGTGCCCCCAGCTCCCAGCCCCTCAAGACGGTCCAGAAGGATGTCATGGTCGATGGTATCAAACGCCGCTGAGAGATCCAGCAGAACTAGGAAACAGCTCTCACCTTTGTCCCTAGCCCGCCGGAGATCATCAACCAGTGCGACCAAGGCAGTTTCAGTCCCATGATGAGGCCTGAATCCCGACTGGAAGGGATCCAAATGGTCCGCTTTTTCCAGGCGTGCCTGGAGTTGTTCAGCAACCACTCGCTCAATCACCTTGCCCAAGAATGGAAGGTTTGAGACTGGGCGATAATTGGCCATCGTGGCCGCATCTAAAGATGGTTTTTTAAGAAGCGGTTTAATAACCGCCTCTTTCAGCGGGTCTGGGAAGGCTCCCTCACGGAGGGAAGCATTCACCACCCCACGAAGCCCATCGCCCAGTCCTTCCCGGCTAGCTTTTATAAGCCAGGATGGGCAAGGATCCAGGAGACAGGTGGTTGGTTTCACTCATCCAAGCAGCCTGTCCACATCCTCGGAGGTAACAGATTGGAACTGATCCCACTCAACTTGACCAGACAGAACTCTAGCACTCTCCCGCCCCGGCCCTGCTCCCACGGTGGAGTCTACTTCTTCCCGAATCTGAGCGATTTTATCTGCAAAAAAATTTGCAAAATCATTGCAGGAGAACATATGGCCCGTACTGGGCCCCGATGTTACAGGTGGTTCCGCTAAATTGTGAACCACCTGAAAGAGTCTCCTGCTGCTGTTTTCTGCAGATGCAATAGAGGCGGTGAAGACGTAGGCTCGACGTTGAGCTCTAACCTGTGTCCGGTCAGATTCGGAATGAGTTATCCGCCACCGGCGCTCTAGCCATCTCAACGATTGTTTCATTGCCCTCAGATCCGTGGAAAACCACGGGGCTCTCCGGGCTCCATGCAATCGGAGAGGGCGCTTCGGAGCCAAACAGTCAATAGCCCTGGTTAACTCCACATTCCAGCGGGCCACCAGGGAATCGGCTGAAAGGCCATCAACATGGGATAAAGCATCCCCTACCACTCTCTGGAAACCATTTGGATCCATTAAGTGGTGGGGGCGGACCATCCGAATCGGTCCCACCTCCCTGCAGAGGGGATGGGTCGCAGAGAAGTCCAGTTGCACCAGGAAGTGATCTGACCATGGCACTTCTTTCGTTTCACTTTCACTTCTTTGATATAAAGTTTAGATTCCTAATTTTTGACAGACTGCCACTACCTGTGTGGCTCTCCTAGTCAACAGCAGCCCTGTAACTCCCACAGCTCATAAAACTTTTTATTTTGCTAGAAACCTCAGAAATGCAGGCAGTGTCAAGTGAAGGCTGAAATACCATGCTTCATTCACAGGCTGGAAATTGGGGGCTCTTTCTCTTCTTTTTATGGGGCTACCAGATTAACTCCTTACCTTACTTTTCTGGGATACACCGTCCATATCCTTCCTTCATTTTGCCAATTTGTCTCCATAAGAAAATTATGAATTTACACATAGTTGGAGACTGATTGGCTGGCTGTTGATTTAGGAAGGGGATCTAGTAGAAATAAAAGTGACTGGATGGCGAGGAACATATAAAAGAGGCTACATAGGAAATTAGGAAATGCTGGGCAGGGGCCACCACCATGCAACCAATCTTAGGCGAATAGTATTCCCTGCAATTCTTTTCCTATATATTTCCCCACTGAAGTGTGATTAGCATAAGCCAAAGACCCTCCTTCCAAAAACCTTTCATTATCAGGTGATGCACAAACCTGGAGAAGTCAGCTGAAGCCTGTATGATATACTGGTCCCTGTAGGGGGCAAAACTCTTATAGTATTTGCTGTGCAAGGGCTATCAAGTTTAGATTCAACAGGAAACCGATCTAGAACATCTACCAGTACAGATGATATAAAGCCTGGAGGAGCTGGCGTCCTAAAAACCTCTCTGATTATACACGATCCTCCTGGCCTAAATTAAAAAGAAGCATACATTTAATACCACCTTGATGATGTCAGATCACACATCTAATGAATTTTAATGAATTTCAACTAGTTCCTAAGATTCCCTTGCTGGAAAATAGTGCTAAGAGAAAATTGTGGTTTCAAGCATGTCAGCTGGCACAGGGCTGCTGTTCAGCAGCTATTTCTGATCTTTTGAATCACTATGATTTTGTATTGAATTGTAGTAATTGTTTGATGAATTTGTCTTTAGCTTTATATTCTCCTGTGCTTTGAATTTACTACCATGATCACAATGTCTGTTAACTTGTAATGGTATTATTGTTACTGTGAGCCACTTTGAGCTCAACAGTTGTTGTGGGGAAAGCAGAATACAAATATTAAATCAAATCACACGAAAATACCCCTTAATCTCCAAGTTAGGTACATCCAGTAGGTACAATATTTCATGGGCCATATTATCTGAACCTGTTACTTCTGGCTCTAGCAATATCACATCCCTGGAAGACAGCAGATTCCAGCAGTCTTTGCTCCCAAATGTGGTGGTGGGTCCCCATCCCCCCCCAGATGATGAAGTCATGGGAAACCATGTCATCATCATACACACTGAGGAAACCATTTCCAATTTCCTACGACACACACATCACCTACTGATATATTTTTGAAGCCTACAAGTTTTGTTTGAAACTTGTATTACACGGTATACGTTGCAAATGTTAGTACAAAGTGGTTCTAAGAGCAGGCAGAACAAGAAAGTGGCAACCCTCTGAACAATTTAACCAAATTAGAGAGATGCTATTTTGCTATATTCTGTAAAATAGCAGGGTACATTAAAAAGAAAAACCCAACAGAACAAGACATTGCTTGTTAACAAAACATATGCTGTTATTGATACTTACCCATAATCTAATCTTTTGCCTCTTTGCAGACTACTGAATCTCTCAGGTTTTGTTGCTATCAGTGGCTCATGGTTTAAAAGTAACATCTGCTCTTCAGTGATAAACTGTACAGCCAAAGGACATTCAAAACCTAAGTCAATATCCTGGAACAAAGTGAGAAAATTAATTATATATATATATTTTCATGCGTTTATAGATACAAAACTTGCTAAACAATTTTAGGAATAAATAGGAATTTTAAAAAAGATAATTTAATTTATAATAGCAATCAGAAGAGAAATTGCTTAGAAACTGTGTTTCTTTATAACAAGAGGTAATTCACATATCCCCTCTGCCCTCAAGGTCTTCAACGTCAAAGTTATAGCTCAATTGCTCTACGGAATTCCAGTCTGGCTGCCAGGGTTTACCCAGCCGGTAGAATGAGTGCAGGCAGCTTGTGTCTAGAGGAGGTCAACACAAGGTAGAGACTGCAGCCTGGGCGAGATTTCTTACATGCTGGTTAAACATCTGCCTCACAACAGATAAAGATCCTCTCCTTAGTGAAGTTTTGCTAGATCCCTTTCTTTCCCCAGGGCTACGACGGTTTAACATAAAGGGACAGCAACTTGTTCTTAAATGTAAACTATATGTTGATCTCTGCCTGCAGTTCCTAGATCAACTCTGCATCCCCAAATGGAAACCAGAGTTAGAGGTCATACATTTTCTATTATTGGGGAACAATCAGGAGCTCACCAAGTTAGTGGCAAAATATCTTTATCTGTTTTTTTGTCGTCGAAACACACTGCAGACATCTGATCTCCCTGGAGACCTAGAGATGTAATGTTAGATTGCTTTGTCTCTTTCATTTGACAAATGTTTTGTGTCACTGGGAAGGCGGGAATTCGGTATTGATTGCTATTAATGTTGGTATGTGATGCCAATAAAAGGTTTGATGATGATGAAACTGGTAATTAAGCAGCACAGACATAGCTGCAGTAATCAAAAAATAATACCGATAGTACTAAATTTCTCCCTAGTTTCTCTTAAATTTCTAATGAGTACAAGACTATGTTTTTAAAAATCAGTATTTGTTCAGGATACTGAAGATAATGGTAGGAGTCAGTTAAAGCTAAGCACTTTCAAGTCCCACTTGAAAGAAGTGAAGGAGTTGAAGGTGGCAACTTAGTTGAAGCATTATGTGACTTTGCCTGTGCTAAGGGGGTGGGGCAAACTCAATGGTTTTCTGAAAGTTTCATTAATGCACTCCCTCAGCATATAGGGCACATATACAGGAAATATGGTTCGGATTGAGCTATTGGGACCCAACTGCGCCGCTGAGGCCCACCGCCTTTCAAGGTGTTGCTGCCAGGCCAGGCAGGAGCAACAGCCAATGCCCAGACTGCCAGCTTTAATGGTCCTTCTTGGCAGGGAATTGGAGCACGTGAGGCCAGAGCTCGAGAGACCGCAAACGTCGCCCCTGCTCCCCCCCAGAAAGCAGTGAGCAGCTATTTTTTTCAGGAACCACAGAATTGTCTTTCTTGCTGTAACCCATTATAATGGTGGCTTTTCTGAAATCAACTTTTAATTTTTTTTAAAAAAAGAATTAAATCTATTATAAGGATATCTGGATAGTGGTGAAAAAATGCTGGATTAATGTCTCCAGTATCCATTCTAGCACTAGCTTCCTACTTTGACATGTTGGAAGAGTGAAGGTTTGTCCTTAACAAGAACAACAATTATTACAATCTCATAGACATTTTTCATTCACACATCAAAAGCATACTTAACCTTCAGTAAAGTGTCCACATCCACACTCGTCTCTTTTACAAATGAGTCAATTGTATCATTCAGAGAAATATGATTTAATATTCCCAGGTGGTCAAAGTACATGTTGAAGATACCCTTTGCTGGTGGGAAAAGCTTGGCATATCTCAGTACACCTACAGAAAAGGGGAAATATAAATAATGGGCATGCATCAAATCCTATTATTATAGGAAGCATGAGTTTATTCTAGAACAATAGGTTTCTGTGAATATTTGGAGAGATCAACAGCTCTTCCAACCCATATTTAATCAATGCAATGAGGAAATAGATCGTTTTGATGAGGATAAAGTATATCTAAATTATGCAACTTCAGACAATAGTTCCTAAGGGCCAGGATCTAACAAGGTCATATGTGGTCAAATACTTTGAAGCATGCAAGGAGGTGTTGTTCCTTTTTGGAAGAACCTCCTTGTGCCTCATGGTCTGAATGGATTGGTCTGCGATGGAGGGTTTTTGAAGGTGGGGGTAGACAAGATAATAGCCTTTGCTGTTGGTCAGCCAAGTTCCTGCAATCTCACTTAAGGTAGAAGTCATAGAAGATGCAGTGAATCTATGTCTCTAGTCTACATGGTTCTTGGTTTGGGCACCCTTAGGGCTCCCTGGTTCTGCCCAGCAGAGAGTGAATTCCTTAGGTGCATCAGGTGCTTCCACTTGTTTCTCCCTATCTAACTATGAGAACACATAGGTTGGGGGACCTGGTTTCTTAGCCTAATCTCATATTTGAGTCTTCAAAGACTGCAGGAGACTCCACTTTTTAATGTTTTCCTACCTGCCTTAGTGTAGTAAAGGTTTGCTGCGTCAGTCACAAATATAATCGCTTGGGTGTAAACACATGAATCTACCTCTATAATCGTCTCAGAATTTAAAGAAAATAATGGTACAAAAGTGTTGCCTCCATCATAAGAAATCCACACCTAAAAGGGAGGGGGAGAGACAATAAAGAATATTGTATAAGAGATCTTTGTTGGCATCCATCTGTCTTGAGAGACAATGGAATGCGCCTCTAGGGCTGAAGTCAAACCACTGTGTTAGCAGCACTGAAGTGACCTAATAATAATAATAATAATAATAATAATAATAATAATTTATTATTTGTACCCCACCCATCTGGCTGGGTTTCCACAGCCACTCTGGGCAGCTTCCAACAAAGATTAAAAATACATTAAAATGTCACACATTAAAAACTTCCCTGAACAGGGCTGCCTGCAGATGTTTTCTAAATGTCAGGTAGTTGTTTATCTCTTTGGCATCTGATGGGAGGGTGTTCCACAGGGCGGGTGCCACTACCGAGAAGGCCCTCTGCCTGGTTCCCTGTAGCTTTGCTTTTCACAGTGAGGGAACTGCCAGAAGGCTCTCGGCGCTGGACCTCAGTGTCCAGGCAGAATGATGGGGATGGAGATGCTCTTTCAGGTATACTGGGCTGAGGCTGTTTAGGGCTTTAAAGGTCAATACCAATACTTTGAATTGTGCTCGGAAATGTACTGTGAGCCAATGTAGGTCTTATATGGTCTCAGCGGCTGCCCCCAGTCATCCATCTAGCTGCCGCATGTTGTTTCTGGGTCACCTTCAAAGGTAGCCCCATGTAGAGCACATTGCAGTAGTCCAAGCGGGAGATAACTAGAGCATGCACCACTCTGGCGAGACAGTCCGTGGGCAGGTAGGGTCTCAGCCTGTGTACCAGATGGAACTGGTAGACAGCTTCCCTGGATACAGAATTGACCTGCGCCCCCATGGACAGCTGTGAGTCCAAAATTACTCCCAGGCTGCGCACCTGGTCCTTCAGGGGCACAGTTACCCCATTCAGGACCAGGGAGTCCTCCACACCAGCCCGCCCCATCCTCCAAGAACAGTACTTCTGTCTTGTCAGGATTCAACCTCAATCCATTAGCCACCATGCATCCTCCAACCGCCTCCAGGCACTCACACAGGACCTTCACTGCCTTCACTGGTTCCAATTTAAAAGAGAGGTAGAGCTGGGTATCATCCACATATTGATGGACACCCAGCCCAAACCCCCTGATGATCTATCCCAGCGCCTTCATGTAAATGTTAAAAGGGGGTACAAGCCTGGGCAGTGAGTGTGGAGGTAGTGGGCTGCCCAGAAAAACAAGGCCCCCCTCTTGGTCTTGCTGATGTGGTTCAAAGGAAAGCAGGGCAATACATGCGGCAGCTAAACGGATGACTGGGGGCAGCCGCTGAGACCATATAACTTGATTGCAGGAGTTGCTGGAAGGAGGTGTACAAGTAGTTATCCAAGCATCTTAGGGATTCCAGACCAGATTTGTGTAGGGTTTGCTCATTAGCATTTTCTTCTCCCTAATATAGCCCACAACGCAGCAGAGGTTTAGGACCATAGTTTTCCTTCTCTTAGATGGGCTATCTTACCAGGCTGACGAGCCTCACCTGCCCCTCATGTCCTTCTACAGAATGTGCAGAAACTATCTACTTGACCACTGGACTCCTAATGGGTTTTATTTGCTCAATCCACCACAACCTGTCTTCACAAGCAGGGTAAGTCCCTAACTCATCAAAGGTTTGAAACCCATCAGCAACCCTCACCTGGTTTAGCAGGTCACTCAAAGCCATTTCCTGGGGTGTGGCCGCTGTCACATACTGACAGCTAATAGGAGCCACAAGTGAGAGTTGAGCACAAGGTAGGAACTAAAGGTGGACTACCCCAGAAGGAGCACAACGTGTCCCGCAACAAAGGTACCCCTCCTCCTCTAACACCCCATCATTTGAAATATCTAGAAGCACCCACCACATTGTCTTGAAGATGCTGACGAATATTTACAAAAAGTCACATAGATGCAAACTTCCAGGGGAGAGGAACAGTGGCTTGGCTGTCTCTCTGTTAGCTCCTGACTATTAACCACTCTGAAGATAAGGGTGATCTGGGAGTTATGCTCAAATGAACGAATATTTAGAAACAAGTCACTGGACAATATATCCCACAGGATAGCAACTCTGTTGCGTGCCTGCAGAACTCAGATTACATGCATCTTACTCAAGCACATCCAGCGTGCAGGACAACACACCTTTCAATCACCCAACATCATGACCATGCCAGGGGGCAGTCAGGTGAGCCGTCCCAGGCAACTGCCCAAATTTGCATTGAAACTGCTGCCAAATCAGAGCCTTTTCCTCTCCGCTGTAGCAGCAGTTTCAATGCAAACCGCTTTCTCTTCCTGGAGCAAGGTGTGCTCTCACTGCCCACCAGATTCAAAACACCCATATTTTTTTTAAAAAAGAAATTAATAATGGTTTGATGTCTTAACCCAGGTGTGAGACAGCTTAGCAATGTAAAAATGCAGGCTGAACCATCATGCAGGACAAAGGAAGATTACCCTAGCCACAAGCTAAGTACAGAGCCATTAAGAAACAAGATGGGGCCACTGGCAATCCAAGAGAATTGTCCTCCCCTCCCGCCCCCCCTAAAATATAAACAGAGACAGGAAATTTGGAAGGTTGCCAGGGTAACTGGGTGTGATGTCACAAGAAGAGTTTGGGGCTTTGGGCAGGAGGCTTGGAACAGAAAAAGGAAAGGAGCACGATCTTGGCAGGCAGGCCGCGGAGAAGCTGGGAGAGATGCCTTGGACTGCAGTGCTGGGAGGGGGGGAAGCCTCTCTTGAGATAACTGTGCTGTTAATATCTGGAAACCCTCTATCTAAATTCAGGTGTAACTATGTGAATAAATCCTAACTCTTAAAGCTATGTCAGCCTCCACTCAAACCCTCTAAGTGTCTCCATTTCCCAGGGATGTCCTGATTTAGAGAAGCCATCCCCGTTTCTGATTTGATCCAGGAATATCCCACTTTTCCTTAGGATATCCTTATTTTCATTGGAAAAATGTTGGATGGTATGGAGTTATCCAACCCCCGAGCTGTATGAAGGCAATCCATAGGGCAGTTGGGGGTTTTTTAATGTTTAATGTTTTATTATGTTTTTGCATACGTTGGAAGCTGCCCAGAGTGCTGGGGCAACCAAGTAAGATGTGTGGGGTATAAATAGTAGAATTATTGTTATGGAATGAGGGGTTCCTATTTTCATCAGAGAAATGTTGGAGGACGTGTGACTTCTGTGTCTTGATTCTCAAGGGAAACACGGCCGCAGGGTGAGGGTCTGGAACCCCCAGAATCCTGCTACCGCTTGACAGAGGTTGGGGGTTGGAATGCCACCTTTGCAACACTATGTGCCAGTTGTTAATACACCTTCCTTCTTACACACCTGATTGCCATATGCATACAGAAAATGGCTGTTTGTGTGAAAATACAATCCATTTGGTATAAATCGCGGATCTGGAAACCAGAAGGCTGGGAATTTTCTTTTTTTATTCATGCTGCCGTCTGTTAACTTATGCACTGATATCAATGCCCGATTCTAGGAAGAAAAAGAAGGAAACACAGTTAAACATATGCATTCTCAAAGAAAGAAATGATACAGCAGAAACACAGTGTCCAAGCAGAGTGTTAGAACTGAGCAGGTATAGTTGCCCTAACAAGAGCCAATTCATACCTGGTTAAGACCTTCTCATTGCCAGGAAGGCGTTCATTCATAGCTGTCAACGTTTCCCCTTTTTTAAGGGAAATTCCCTTATTTCGAATAGGATTCCTCGCAAGAAAAGGGAAAAGTTGACAGCTATGTGTTCATTGAAGGGAAGGCCCTGGTTCATCACTTAAAGGTAAAGGTAAAGGGACCCCTGACCATTAGGTCCAGTCGTGACCGACTCTGGGGTTGCGGCGCTCATCTCACTTTATTGGCTAAGGGAGCCGGCGTACAGCTTCCAGGTCATGTGGCCAGCATGACTAAGCCGCTTCTGGTGAACCAGAGCAGCGCACGGAAACGCTGGTTACCTTCCCACCGGAGCGGTACCTATTTATCTACTTGCACTTTGACGTGCTTTCGAAGTCCCAGCAGGAGTGTCAGCTTGGCCCCACGAGCGTGGGTGCCCAGGGTCGTGGGTGACATACAGCATGCTTGGTCCTGACACCAAAATTTGTGGGTGCCACAGCAGAAACACAGTGTCCAAGCAGAGTGTTAGAACTGGGCAGGTATAGTTGCCCTAACAAGAGCCAATTTATACTTGGTTAAGACCTTCTCAGGGGACGCAGGTGGCGCTGTGGGTTAAAGCCTCAGCGCCTAGGGCTTGCCGATCGAAAGGTCGGCGGTTCGAATCCCTGCGGCGGGGTGCGCTCCCGCTGCTCGGTCCCAGCGCCTGCCAACCTAGCAGTTCGAAAGCACCTCCAGGTGCAAATAGATAAATAGGGACCGCTTACCAGCGGGAAGGTAAACAGCGTTTCCGTGTGCGGCTCTGGCTCTGGCTCTGGCTCTGGCCAGAGCAGCGATGTCACGCTGGCCACGTGACCCGGAAGTGTCTCCGGACAGCGCTGGCCCCTGGCCTCTTAAGTGAGATGGGCGCACAACCCCAGAGTCTGTCAAGACTGGCCCGTACGGGCAGGGGTACCTTTACCTTTACCGTAAGACCTTCTCATTGCCAGGAAGGTGTTCATTGAAGGGAAGGCCCTGGTTCATCCCTTAGGCATAGCTAATAAGCACTTTCTGAGAGGCTGGGACCTCTAAGTTCAGAAAAGAAGCTGAGAAAAGGGAACATACACGAAGTGCTGGCTCAAAGAACTGCCATATGGAGCCAGAACTGCACTCAGATGGGCAGAATGCCCTTCTGCTGCAAGAAGATCAAGTAATCCAGGTACGGATTTCATTTTCTTCTCTGCCACACTGCTGCTTCTGCCTCTTCAGGAAGTGCTTGTTAGACAGGCCTCAAAGTCCCAGCAGGAGTGAAAGCTTAGCCCCGCGGTCGTGGTTGCCCAGGGTCATGGGTGCCATGCCGCATGCTTGGCCCTGACACCAAAATTTGTGGGTGCCTGGCCCCTTCATGGGGAATTTTGTGGGGGTTTGGGCACCCAGGGAATTGGAGCCTATGAGTCCCAGAATCAGAACCTTTAGTTAGCTGAATGCCCTCCTGCCTCAGAGGGAAGGAAAGACTGGCCAAGAGCAATTAAACAACAACACCACACTTTTACTGACCTTAAGAATGCAGTAGAAGAGGTGCCCAGATGCAATCTGTCTGGGCATTTCCTCTGCCTTCTAAGGGGCAATCAAAAATATATTGCCTAATTATTGTTCTAAGGGAGGGAGAAGGCACCTGTGGCATTTGTAACTGACAAAGAAGAAGAGATGTTTTAGAAAAGACAACAATTGCAGGGATCAGAGCACCAGAAGATACAATGCCTCATTTTAAAATGTTTCCTTTTTAAAACATCACCATAGCCATTGTTTTGGAGAAAATATCCAACATATATATTGGAATCATGGAACTGAAAGGGAACAGAAGGATCTATTGTCTTCAGAAAGGCATTCATAGACCACCTGTGAACTTAGGTGAACTGTGGAAGTTTATGTGTTAATTAGTTAATTAATATCCCACCACTCCTCCTGAAGGAACTCAGCTTGGCAGTGGGGTGGGGAGGGAATTGAGGCTATTGCAGGACACAGGTTTGATATTGGTGGGTCAGCCAGGGAAAATGGGGAGAGGGGGCTTTCAATCAGTTGTCCCATCCATTGCGAATTGCCCCCTTTCTAATTCAATTCAAATGCTTTCACCAAACCATAAATCACATCACAAAAAATGAGAATCCATTCTAAACAAGAGCAGCAAATTGCCATCTGTTCAGAGTTATCAATTAAATAATAATTAAATCAGAATCCTTTGGTGCACTGTACCTGTTGAGATAACAAAGCGATGCCAGTGTTCTGTTCATAATCAACAAGAAAAGAAACCACCCGTCTGGATAAGTGCCTTTCACCTTTCATTTTGTGAGGCAAGCAGCTATGCCATTTTTGAAATGTATCATTGCTATAGAAACAAGTGGATTCCTGTTTTTTTAATAAAAAAAAAAACAAGAAGAAGAAAAGGATGCAAAGTAATCGATTTAGAAATATATCGTTGTTCGAACTTAAAAGCTTTGCTAAAGAATCCACTGAGCTCTGAATATACAGGAGTGGCTAGTGGGGAGGGGCAATGGTGTGTACCTGGCCTTCTAGCAGGACAGCCACTGCCACTGACCAGGAGGGAGAAGTGGAGGGCCAAGGCAACAGGAAGGTCAGAGCTGTACGGTGCACCAACATGATGATGTTGATGATGATGCACCTATGCAGCAGTGGTTTCCCCATTACCTTGCCCCTCCTGCCCTCCTTCCTGGTAAGTGGCAGCAACTCGCCGTGTCAGTGCTCCACTCAGCAGGCCTCTCCTGTATAAAGCAAACAAGAAGCAAAGGAAGAAGATTTTACAAGAGCAAGGGCCAAACTGCACATTATTGATGCTTTTTAAAAAGTACACACAGGTCCTACTAACCAAACACTATGCATTCCCTGGAAATCATTCGATGGGCAAGCATTCACATCATTTCCATCAATTCCTGTGCGAACATTTCTAACCGTGGTCTTTGTATGATCTCCCCCCCACCCCCACCCCAATCCTGTCTCTCCATGGTTTTTTCCTGAGATGGCTGCAGCTTAACAGCAAAAGAAAGACAAAGGGGGGAAATGAATTGTCCAATCTCTCCTGCTCTGATCTGTCCGATCTCTCTCTCTCTCGCTCCCTTCCCTCCCTCCCTCCCTGCATGGTTTCTTCCCCCAAATAGCTGCCACCGACTAGCAAAGCACAAAGATGCAAGGAATTAAGAAAGTGGGTAAACTCCGGATGTTCAGATATCTGAATCTGTGGAGTGTATAGCGAGGCATAGAATAATTCTTTACATTTGGACATTTTGTGAATTTTTGCATGGCTAGCAGACAGAAAGCAGGTCCTGTGTATATGTTTAAACTGATAGAATTTTCTGCCAGAAACTGTTGTGGGACCCAGAAGCCTAGATCAGAAGCCTGTTTTGGATTGGAGCTCTGAACCTGCTTTTTTGGACGCACAGTACTGAACCAATGGCCCTTGGTGAATACAAGGACGTGTGGGGACCCCAAACAGTGACTCCTCCAAAGACCTCAGTGAGCAGGTAGTGATCTAAAGGTTGAGATGCTCCTTATGCTATCATAAGCTCCTTATGCTACAAGTTATGGCTTTGTAAATAATACAAGAACTTTGAACTTATCCTAGTAGCATATGGCAGCCAGTTCCCGAAAAGCTCTGATAGCGACCACAAAAGCTTCCAGTAATAAATTTGCACAACTGTCCTTTTGATTTCTGAACATTAATTTGCCAAGGTGGCCAGGAAGTTAAATTATGTACTGAACAGAATGCACCAAACCTCAACTATATTTTCATAAGATTTTATCATCATTTGCCTTACCTGGCTCAATGATTTATCTTTGTTGAATGACAGCCCAACATAGTCCGCTGCAAGAAAAGCAGAAATATATTAGCTACAATTCAGTGCTTGAACTTCTAAAATATAATTTACAAAAGGCATCAACCCAGTTTCATGTGAACAGTTAATAAGAACTCAGGGTGAAATTTTGAAATTATTTTTGTTACATGCCTTAAAATATATAATTGTGTATGAGCAGAGAGGCATGCTCTCTGCCTTGAGCTGGTTTATTGCAGGCAAGCATTGGGGAGCACTCTTTGCCTCCACTTACACTAAGGAGTTTTGCAGTGTGCTATTTTGTCCCCCATGCTATTCAACAGCTACATGAAGACATTGGAAGCAGACATTAGGACAGTAGATGACACAGCTATATTTCTCCATAACGTTGGAGAACCCATGGATTCAAGTTACACATTCAACACATATAAATCACTTTTTCTTTACCAATCTAGCTGAGTCCCTGGTTTCCTTACTTTCATATAATTCTTTGTTAGCTAGACACTGGAGGTTGTACCATATTTCAGCTTTAAGATAATCATCCTGTGGGCAGAAAAAGAGAAGGAAATACTTAGCATGCCAAGTGAATTTGCATAGTATAGATGTTAAGATTCTGAAAGGGTCTGCTGAGGCACAAGTTGTCCTTTCTAACTATCACACATTGCCTAAAAACCTCTGTGGAGCCAAGGAAGACAGTGGACAATACTGTCAAATGTCAGAAAACAGCACTAGCTTTCTAGTTTCTAGTAGCAATACCAGTGATATTAGTAGTGGTGCTGGTGGTGGAACAACTCAAGAGAAGTGATGGCCAAAAGTAGACAGAATTACAGAGATGTCAGAAGCAGAGCAAGATGTAGTTGAGATACCAACTTCCCCAAGATCTCATTCCAGCTCCCAATGATAGTCATGAGAAAAGAAAACTACCCCACTGCCTCTTTCTGTTCTTCTCATGCAGCACAGAATTCTGGTTCAACACACTGACAGCTGTTTATATAACCTTGTCAGGGAGTTCACAGATCAAAGGATAGTTATATGGCCTCAATGGGACCCAATTCCTCTTGTCCTCTGAAATTATAGCACACAAGTGGAAACTAGCAACTGGAACTATACAATGCACTATCCTGTGTCTTGCTTTCAAAACTCACTGCTTTATCACAGTAATTTATATAGTGCTTAATTGCAATAGCCTCTAAGCAATTTATAAAGGTTTTTGTGAGTTATAGCTCTATTCTCTGTATTAATGGGAATGGGCCAAGAGGGATCCCTTCCACCAACCCTCATTCAGCTTGTTACTCCAGCAATCTCCAGGTATGAGTCTGTGACTGGGGCAAGAGTAAAAGGAGTTCATCTACACACACCCCTCAGCACAGCAATTCCTCTGTGAACTGCGACTGTGATAAACCAGTAGTAGTAGTAGTAGTACTACTACTACTAATATACCGCCCTATAACTGCAGATCTCAGGGCAGTTCACAACAATAAATTTCAATTAAAAAACGCAGATTACATAATAAAAACAAAAACAAAGACAGCCCAATAATTCCCCTGTCTACAAACCATGCAGTTGGTCGGCATGTGGGGTGGGGTGGGGTGGGGGTGGAGAAATGAAGTTCAGTGTCTTCTGAGAATATAAAAAGCAAGGCGTTGGCTATCAAGCAACTGATTCCTGTGAGTTTTCCTGTCAACTGTGTTGTCGCCAGAAAGCTATGTTTATTGGGCTCTGTGTGTGTGCCTGCAAGCTTCTGTCTTCTATGTGTCGTCGAGGTGGGTGAGGGCATGGAAGCAACACGGCTGACTTGCAGGTGTCAGTTGCCTAGCATACAGAGATTGCATTGTGTCAGTGCTGGGGTGTGTGTGTGTGTCACAATATATTGCTATGTTTTCTCTCCTTTAGAGTGCTGCCATTTACATTTGAACTTGCAGCTGGAAATGCATGCTGGAAATGCTGGAAATGCATTCTGACAACACATTTGATGTCAATACTAAGCCAATGTTAGCATTCTGCCAAGTGTACCAGGGTCTCTGGATTTCATTGTTAGGAGGAGTTTGGATTTGATATCCTGCCTTTCACTCCTTTTAAGGAGTCTCAAAGCGGCTAACATTCTCCTTTCCCTTCCTCCCCCACAACAAACACTCTGTGAGGTGAGTGGGGCTGAGAGACTTCAAAGAAGTGTGACTGGCCCAAGGTCACCCAGCAGCTGCATGTGGAGGAGCGGGGATGCGAACCCGGTTCCCCAGATTACGAGACTACCACTCTTAACCACTACACCACACTGGCTCTCTCTTAGGATCCGTATACTATGTGATTTATGATCCTTGGGACACTTATTTCTAAATGGCTAACAAAATGAATGCCAGAAAGAGTTTCAGAAAACATTATTTGTGAGATGTTACAAAAACACACCACTGAGAACAACAAACACAACATTTAGCAATTTCTCACCATTTCAAAGCCACATAAGGTTGGTTTGCCGAACTGAAATAAAACACAGTAAGACCAAATTGTATGAATCATCACTTTCTTTCCCACACTTTTCACAAGCAATTTCACAAGTGTATTACTTTACATATTCATTTACCACTTACACTCAATATTATTAACATGGTCATTGGTTGTTTTGAGTGACGTAAGAAGCCTGTCTCCACCAATAGCCTGGGGCAACCTAGCCAGGGCATGTATTTTTCCTGTGAGATAACAGGAAATAACCAATAGCTACAAACCAACAGCTAAAACACCTAAGGAAATCAAGTACCATACCCATCACTAAAAAGAATTCAACAGTGGTGCCAGCAAAACTCTCTGGGGAGAGGATTCCAAAGACAAGGGGCTACAACAGAAAAGGCCCTGTCACAATCCCCTTCACTTCTAAAGGTAGCACTCCTGAAGCAGGGCCACAGAGATTGATCTTAATATTAATTGCAGCAAAGCTACTGTTGGTGCAAAGAAAAAAAAAGAAAGGAGAAGTCCTGGATACCAAGATCCAAGTTTGGGGCAAGTACTCTTTATTGAGAGACCCCGGCAGATATTTAAAATCACAAAATATGCAGCAAAAGTGAAGCATGGGAATATGATAATAATTTTTATTATTATTTATACCCCGCCCATCTCGCTAGGTTGCTCCAGGCTGTCAAGACCTTTAAAATTTGTCCTTTCAAGTTCTTTACAAAGTTTCCCACTTCCCCTAGCATAGAAAAAGACCACAAGTTCACATACGAAGCAACCAGCTTAGCCTCTTCATACACTTAGTTCATCAGGTGAACTGGAGAGAGAATGATTAGTACACAGATTAACAACGCAATCCTAGATGTGCCTACCCAGGCGTAGTTCTCACCATGTTCAATGGGACTTACTTGCAGGGAAATGTGTATAGTAGGGTTATAGTCTTAAACTGAACGAGATTGTCTTCTGAGCAGACCTGTATGGCATTGAACTGTTAATACTGTAGATTTCAGGAGGAGATCTTCCAAACTTAGTTTTTTCGCAGTATACTTACCAGTGGTTTTTAAAACATTAGATGATTGGGGGAAGGGGACACAGGGATATTTAGAAGTACACATAGGTACCTGCAACAGATTTCCAGTTATAATGCGCAGATCATCACTGATAAATAATCCTAGTGAGGTGAGGAGTACAAGACGAGTATTTGTTACGGTGAGATCCACAAGCGCAAGTCCGTAACAATCTTGAGGAGAGAAAAGGCACTGTGAGTAACCTGAGTTGCATCTCTCAGACTTCCATCATTACTTGTTATAGACATGGCAAATTACACCCATATTGAGACACCCAGATCTGTTGGGCAATCCATGCACCTGATATGCATTTGAAGAAGGTCTAGATCTATGTGCTTTTAAGAGAGGGTGGAGTGATGAAATCTGCTCTTTCGAACCCTGCTCCTTTGCTGCATTTGTTTTTTTTAAAGATATAGCAAAGGCAAGTTCAGGGGGCAGCAAAAATAGAGGCTGACTTTTCCGACCCTGCCCATCTGACTGTGTTGCTCCAGCCACTCTGGGTGGCTTCCAACATTTATAAAAAACAATAAAACATTAAACATTTAAAAAACCACCTTCCCTATACTGGGCTGCCTTTAGATGCCTTGGGGGTCAGATAACTCCATACCCTCCAGTATTTCTCAGATGAAAATAGGGATATTCTAAGAAAAAGTGGGGCATTCTGGGATCAAATCAGAAACCGGGACAGCTCCTGTAAATCTGGGACTGTCTCTGGAAAATAGGGACACTTGGAGGTTCTGCACTCCAGAGTAAAAAAAATGGCAACCCTGGGAACCACAGCTGAAAGCACTCAGTAGCCCAACATGCCAGATTCAAGGCTGGCGTCAGTCAAAAGCCCTAAACAGGCTGTAGAATCTGACCTGTCAATCCCACCCCAGGGAGAGAAGACCCTAAATGCTGAGGGACGAGGGTTCCCATATCCAAGAAGCTGAAATTTGGGACCCAAGGAGGCACAGATTCTTTCTTATCACTGTCCAAAGAAAAGGGATGAGGGAGGGCTCTCCAGATCCTAGGGTTTTGAACTGGACATCATACCACAACCTTCACTCTGAGACCTACAATTACTGTATTGGTCTGAATATAGGCCACACTTCCCCCCAAAATCTGGCTCATATAAAACCTGAGTGCAGTCTATGGTGACAATCTTATAAGTAGAGAATCTATGTTTTGAGAGATCTCATTTTAGGGGTGTAGTCTGTATTCGGACCAACCCTGTACATTCTATGAAAGTGCAACGTGTTCTAAGGCCTTGGTGTAAGACAGGCTGGCTACAAATAAAAAGGAAATCATATGGGTTAATTAAACAACTGAAAATAAGAATTACCATTTTCCAAGATGGCACAAATGGTAGCAGACAAGTTAAACCATACCGTATCCCCACCTGTAAATCCACTGTCAGTCAATCCTAAAATTAGTCCTTCAAATACAAAAGAAAACTAATCATTACATGAAAACTAAAGCCAGGCTACCAGCATTTATTAAACTGTTATAAAGCTTCATATTTCCCAGAAATTTCAGCAGTGTAGCTGGTTTGGTTTGGAGGTTTCTCTGTAATATTTGAGTTTATTTACAAATATATGTTGAGTCTAGGTAGAAGAACAACCTATCACCCCAACAGCAGCAAAATCAGGAAATAAGCACCCCTGTATCCACAGATACAATTACAGACCTTAAAAACTCAGCTCAAACCTATTTGCACACACTGAAAGAAAGCATGTCTGCCTGCTTTACTAGTACCACATATCTAAGTTAATAAGCACAAGCAGGTGGTTCGGTATGGGGTGGGGTGGGGGACAGTTGCAAACATATCCCTGGCGTATTCCTGTGGTTATTGTAGAATTCGCTGCAGTGTAGTGGTTGTGTCCTGTCCTCTCCTTCCCACCTGAGATTCTCAGCAAAATGCTCTAGTAGTCATGCTTTTGACCATCACACACATATTTGACTAAAAACAAACAAACCAGTGAGCAAATAATTCAAATTACGGTAATTGTTGTTGTTGTTTTTTTTTGGGGGGGGATACCATTTCAAAAAATGCATACCTACCATTTATTCCATCTATTTTGAATGCTCAGTATGCAAGTGTCATTGCTTGCCGAGCTAAAATAGTGCCAGCGATGCACAAGGTTTGCAAAACTGCAAATGATCTTTTTGTAAACAACAACAACAAAGTCTTTTCCATTGAGAGGGAATTGTCCATGAAAGCTGCACCAGGCCCTCTGAGAACAACAGAATGTCCTCAGTCCTGTTGCTCCAAGGGGAACTTGCTCCTCTACTCCTTTCAAAGCACATGGCAGCAAGAAGGCCTTTCCCTGCTGCCTAGGGTTGCCATATTTCTAGAAGTAAAAGTTGCTGAGCTTTTTGGGAAAAACTCAGTCAAGACAATGGGACTTACTTCTGAGTAAACAAGTATACTTATTTTAAAATGTTACATCCCACTTTACCCAGTCGGAAAATGAAGCTGGTGGATCAGCTAATTATGTAAAAATGCAAGATACTTACCTATATTTTTAGTTTTATAGATCGGACCAAGTAATGCTACATCACTTGCACAAGGAGTTTTTGCTATTTTGATAATGGCTACTTCAGACAATGTATCATTAATATTCAGGTATTCACCAAGGGTCCAATACCACTGAAGAAGAGGATCTGCAAGAGAGCACTAATGTTTAAGAAAGCAAAAAATCTTTCTGCTTTTTACTTAAAGAGTGAAGGAAATATGCGACTATCTCTGAAATTTGTGGAGACACCCTTGGAGGTGAGTAAGGGATGTTATCAGTCTGGTCCAGGGTTGGGGTGGGGGATGGGAATGGAACTGCCATCTCTGTGGTGGAAGGTAGGGGGAAATACAGAAGTGGGTGAAGGCATACAGAAGAGACAAGGTTGTCTAAGTCTGCTGGAAATTGAAGAGTACTAGGAGACCGTTTCAAGTAATGAGTACCTTCCTTAGACCTGTTCTTAGTAGAATACACACACACACACACACACACACACACGGGATACTCTCTTTTTTCATGATGGTGGCTATTGGAAATCCTGCCAGTATTATATTTTGTTTTGATTGACATATTTTATGTGTTGCAATTTTATCATTCATTTCTTCTGTATGCATATGTATCAATGTTGTTTACTGCATTGGAGCCTTTGGGCCAAAAAAAGCGGAATATAAATATAACTTTCCATATCATATGAATAAATTCAGAAAACTTAATGTCCGTGCTAATTTCCATGAGACCAGAATTACTTACAAAACCACAAACACTCCCTATAAGCTATGACGTACCTCGTATGACATCCAACAAGGTTCCCGTAGTAGTGAACATATTTAAACCATGATGCATATTAAATTTTACAAACCATTCCTCAATTGGATTAATATCTGTTTCAGCGGCATGTACAAGAAAGACAGAGACAGATTAGTCCTATAAGTACACAAGTATTATGGGTGATATCCAACGTCAAGCAAACAGGCCTCTGCTTGCACAACATGGTTTCCTTTTCTCCTCCCTCTTGCAATCCCCACGACCAAACCCTCTGGAGCAAATTTCAGGGGGCAAAGACTCGTTGCACAAGTGGAAACCCATTCCACTTGCAGATAGACAAAAGTGGATATTGCTGTATGCTTACATCAATATTACTCGGCTACGAGAGATCGCCAAAGTTGATGATGCCTACATGCTCTTCTCAAATGTTGCCTACGATGGTGCACTGCTCTTCAACTGAATTCTTAGTAATGAACATTCCTGCATATTTTTTCTGGCCAATTTATTTTTCTCTTTTTTCTATTCAGACTTACAACACACCCTTCACCAAATAGAGTGAGTTACAAAAATAAGTGCAATATACATTATCCTGAAACTGGCTTTCTCTCCACTGAAGTTGGTATACTACTTATGCACCATTTGAGATTGTGCCAAATGCTCACTACCAAGTTGTCAATCCGCCCCCCCCCCCCCCGCTAGCAGGATTTTGTGCGAAATTTTTCTTTTGAAATGAAATGTACTCACCACCTTACGTGAGTACAAAAGCAGCAACAACAACACAAGGAAGCATCAATAGCCTATGAGGATAAATAAGTGGAAATTATAAATCTCTCACCTGTATTATATGTTAATTCTTCTCGGTTGATTTCAATACTCCACGAATCCACACCTTCTCCCTTTTGTTTAAAAAAAGGATGGCAACCCAAGATTTTTAGTCTTAAATACTTGAAGAGTCACATACATTTAGGTAAACTACTGTGCGGACTGATTTTCCAATTATGAATTTTCATAGCTGATAGTCTCATAGCTTAAGAACTGTTTCTCACAGTGGTTTGATATGTATTTTGTTGTTAATGTTCATGAATTGAAGTACTAAGAATAATTCTTTCAAAGTGTTAATTCTATTGTGCAACAGAAAGCTATCACTTGGCTTTGGAACACATTTTTAAAAGAAAAGCCTGACAAGCTTTTCAGATACCTTTCAGTTGAAAAACTTTCTAAAGAAATGCCTAAAGTAACTGATATTATAGTTTGAAGTCTTGCTTTTTTCTGTTATATTTTACTACCACAAGACCCATTTATCCCAAATAGAACCCAATATGGCAGACATGTATGTACTCTCTCTCTCTCTCTCTCTCTCTCTCTCTCTATATATATATATATATACGTGATCCCAATGAGACCCCAAGATGAAATTTTGCAAGTAGCCCTTAGAAATATTAAATAATCCATACAATGTTTTGGGATTTTTCAAAACCATATTAATTTTTTTTAATCACTTTTAATATTTTTTTTAGCTGACATTTAAAATTTAAAGTAAGTCCATTATGTGACACGTGCTATTAAAGCCCATGAAGTTCTGAAGAGATTGGTGTTTTTAGCTTTGATGTATCTCAATTCTGGGCTGAGCTCTTAAGCTTTTTGTGTAATCCAGGAAGGCTAAAATTGTCAATTTTGAAAAATTTCAAACCCTCATAACTAAAAATTGGGCTGAGATTTTTAAAAAAAGTTTTAAACTTAGTTTTCTTCATTCAACAAGTGTGCAAAATATGAAGAAAATTGGATGACATGAGGTATAAAATTTGGATAACTTGACATGGAACGACCCTCCTACGGATCACAACAAATGGTATTCAGAAGCATACAGCCTCCAACTGTGGAAGCAGAGCATTGCATCCATGGTCCATGGAGGGCACAGCATCGCCTCCATCATTGCTAGTAGCTACCAGTAGACATCCTCCATTGAAGTAGTAGAGAGCAAGCAGAAACTTCCCCTTTCTGGCATGCTGCAACATGATTCAGAGAGTAAGGTGCCCGGCTCCTGCTAATACAGAAAATGCCACTGGCACCTTACACTGTTGGAAACAATGTAAAGCACATCAGGAAAAGCTCCATGACTATGATACTTGATTCCTGCTAATGCTTTTCACATGCATTTATTTGCAGAGTTCATGTGGGGTTTGCATTCTTTTAAGGAAAAGGTTAAGTTGAAATTGCCACTCTATTGCTTATTGCTTATTATCATTATTATTACATTTGTATACTGCCCTATATCCACAGATCTGAGGGCAGTTACAAAATAAAATCACAATATAAAAACACTAAATGCATAATAAAAACAAAATACCCCACATTTTCAAAATTTGTATAATACCACACCATAGTTCAAAGGGGATACAGGGCTGGATCTACACTGATTTGTTTAACGTTATTAGAACGATATTAGATATATCGTTACAAAATGTCACAGGGAATACTTGTAAAATTAAGCATCTTTCTTTTTCTTTTTTTACCTCTTTTAAAAATCAAAACAGCTGTCTCCCTACTGCCAGTTGCTGGTTGCTCTGCAGCACCCTCTGGTATCACATTTTAATAAAGCATTATGAACGTTAAAAGTAGGACGTGATGTGTCCATATGGTTATTAAAACTGTTCCTTAAGCCTTCCTTAACGTTAAAAACCATGAGTGTAAATCCACCCCAGGAAGCTGCCTTAAACCAAGTCAGATTGCTTGTCCATCTAGCTCAGGCCGGCCCAACTTTTATACCAAGTGGGCCGCAAGAGTACTCTGACCGTGTAATCTGTGGGCCACAAACTGCCTTGATGCAGTTAGCGCTTTCCCAGTTTCGGGAAGGAGGTAATAGGGTTCTAGGACCTTGCCAGAGCCTTTGTGCCTCCTTTCCCAAACTCAGCATCTCACTTAGCTGGCTTTGGGAAGGCAATGCAAGGGCTGAGGGGGTGTCAAATGTTGCTGAGGGCCACCAAAAAAAGGTCTTGAGGACCACATGCGGTCCTTGGGCTACACTTTGGACGACTGTAAGTTTCCAGCCGAATGTTATGGCATTGTTTAATAAGTATTCTGGTGACAGTGGCTGTCCCGAGTTCAGGCAGAGGTGACCACCTGCTAGGTAAAGGTAAAGGTACACCTGCCCGTACGGGCCAGTCTTGACAGACTCTAGGGTTGTGCACTCATCTCACTGTAGAGGCCAGGAGCCAGCGCTGTCCGCAGACACTTCCGGGTCACGAGGCCAGCGTGACAAAGCTGCTCTGGTGAACCGGCACCAGAGCAGCACATGGAAACAGCGTTTACCTTCCCGCTATAAAGCGGTACCTATTTATCTACTTGCACTTAAGGGTGCTTTCGAACTGCTAGGTGGGCAGGAGCTGGGACCGAACGACGGGAGCTCACCCCGCCGCGGGGATTCGAACCACCGCAAGTCCTAGGCGCTGAGGTTTTACCCACAGCGCCACCCGCGTCCCAAGGGATCAGGTAGACCACCTGCTACCTGATCCCTTTTAACCGGAAATAGCCAGGGAGTGAACCTGGGACCTTCTGCATGTAAATGATGTGCTATGAGCCCTTCTGGAATGCTTTACCAGAGTCATTTTGAAGTAGAAGACTTTGGAGTAGGTACTGTTGAAGATCTGGATGCTGGGAGCAAGACCAACTGAAGTAAAAAGAACTAGATTCTTCCGTCTGTTCTCCTCGGTGTCGGGTTTATTAATATTATACAAATGACAGCGGACAGTCTTTAACAGGAAAAAAAAACCAGGATTAACATATGAAGCACATATCCACAGCATCTGGAATTATTAAAACTTTAAATGGCAACCTGCATTGATTTCAAAAGCGGAAGCTGCAATAAACAAACAAACAAACAAACAAACAAACAAACAAACAATTACCAAACTTTTAGAAGACATCTGAAGGCAGCCCTATTTAGGGAAGCTTTTAATGTTTGATGTATTACTGTATTGTAATATTTGGTTGGAAGCCGCCCAGAGTGGCTGGGGAACCCGGCCAGATGGGTGGGGTATACATAATAAATAATAATAATAATAATAATAATAATTATTATTATTATTATTATTATTATTATTTAAGGAGTCAGAAAGGAAAAGTGGGCAGAAATCCTCGTTTTTGTGGGACAACTTGTCATGAGACAAAGGTTTTTGAGGGCAGAAGCTGTCAAGGCCTAGGCATGGCCTACAAGGCCTTACACAATCTTTTCAAGCCTGCTAGCTGTAACTGCTAACAGTAAATTGCTAATTCATCGTGCAACATGACTCATCTTGAGTGATGACTCATTCTTCCTATATAAAGTAGCCATTTTCTCTCTTTTTCTTTTTTTTTATAAAATTTTATTGAGAGTTTTAATAATACAATAAAGAAAAAAAGACAGATAAAGTAGCCATTTTCTCTCTGGGCGTCAATCTGCAAGGCAGTCTCTATCAGTTAGTCTCAGCTCAGTATGTGAACGTATAGCTGTTGCAGACAGAGCGAGCGGCTCCAGGACTCCCAATTAATCAGTAACTAAAACTGTGCCTCTCTGAAGACTAAGATAGCTGCTATGAGCACTCTGTGTATGCTCTTTAACTATGCTGTTTCTGAACAAGTTTATTTTCTTCAAGTAAAAGTTTTATTCTGTTTATAAAGAAGACTCTGCATTGATTAATTTACCGCTGTGCGACACAAACTTGCCCTTGTCCTCTCAAGTGATTTTGCCTGCTTTTGGCTGGCATGGGCAAGTGTGCCACGGAGAATTGGGAAGTTTAGGGTTAAAGTATAGAAAATGATAATTATCTAACAAATTAATATACCTGAAAAGCACAAAATACATAACATAATGGCAAAAAAATCCCACAATAAGTCCCCCACAGACACATTTAAAAGGTCATAGATGGTTTAATTAGCCAAAACGCCTAAAATGTTTAAGTTTGACCTTCTGTTGCAGCCCAAGGCCCCTTCCTGCCATCCTTCCTTTTCCTTTCTAAATGGGCAATCAAGGCTGCCCTCTGTTTCATCCCTGACAATATCCTGAGGCAGTGTTGGCAAGGCTTTCTTCACCAGGCCAGCCCTTCTTCCACCTGCCCTGCCCTACCCTCCAGCCCTGGGACTCCTCATAAGGGAGCTGGGCCTGGAGGAAGACCTGGGAGGGAGAGACTTCACCAGGCCAGGCCTTCTTCTGGCTTTTTATTTTAAGTTTTACAGTGGTACCTCGGGTTAAGTACTTAATTCGTTCCGGAGGTCCGTTCTTAACTTGAAACTGTTCTTAACCTGAAGCACCACTTTAGCTAATGGGGCCTCCTGCTGCCGCTGCGCCGTTGGAGCACGATTTCTGTTCTCATCCTGAGGTAAAGTTCTTAACCCAAGATACTATTTCTGGGTTTGCGGAGTCTGTAACCTGAAGCTTATGTAACCCGAGGTACCACTGTATCTCAAAAGAGAAAAAATGTCCCCTCACAATCTGGTTGGTTTTGAAGAATTTGCACAGGGCAAAAACTGGTAGGGATGGTTTCCCTCCTTGCCTGTTGGTCCATCCTATTTGCTTGCCAACCATGGGGAGGCTGTTCAGGAAGAGGGTGGGAGCAGCAGCAATGGCTGTACTAATGTGTCTAATTTTGTGTTTTTCCATGCCCCTCCATAGCAGCCAGGATGTGTTGTGCCACACTCCCCGTGGCAGCCATTTTGTGACTGGCACTCACAGAACTTCCTTCAAATTCAAAATGTGTCCACTGCCCCCCCCCCCAAGGTTGGCAACCCCTGATGTAGCTCCATGAAGTTCCATAGGACAGGAGGGAAGAAAGGGAGAATCCTGATTCCAGACTCATTAGCCCTGCAGCATGTAATAGAAATTACCTGGCTATATTCATAGCTGCAGCAAGTTCAGAAGCTAGAACACCCTTTTATTGTTTATTTAAATAAACAAATTGCAATACTATGTTTTGTTTTGATGCCTATAAATAAATAAAAATTCTTTAAATAACATATGGTGTTGTTAGATCCAAGGGGAGTCTGAACAACCAATAATATTTCACTCCATTTAGCTAAGCTTCTTAGTCTATCCGCTTCCGATTCAGTTAGTGATGACAGCTAACAATCCATTTAAACATATGTCATCTAGATATCACTTCTATGATTTATTCACCAATAGTTATGGTATCCATAATGTGAACTGACGATGAGTTCTTTCTTACTGTTGTATTTATTTATATAATATTACCATGCCCTTATTTTAATTACTTTCTCATTCCCTTTCCTTTTCCTAAATTTGGGGAAGAAAATAAAAGAATTGATTAACTTATTCTGCCAAACCAAAGAATGGTGCATTGGCGAGTTATTCCCCGCTGCCTTAATACAAGTGCGTTACCGTGGTACCTTGGTTTGCAACCGTTTTGAATTACAACCTTTTTGGATTACAACCATGTCAAACCCAGAAGTGCGTGTCCGGTTTTTTTGGATTACAACCCTTTTTGTTTTTTTGGAGACCCCATTGGCAAAAGCGTGCCTTGGGTTACAAACCTGTTTTGGTTTACAACGGATTATGGTTGTAAACCAAGGTACCAATGTATTTGCTGAGCTACTCCCCATTCAATTGCAACTGGAAATACATTGCTGGAAACTTACCAAAGTGTCATCTGAAAGAAACAATTTAATTGTCTTAGATGTCATAGGTTGATTTTCTGTGTAGCAAGAAAAACTCGAATTGCTCTCCACTGAGTGAGAAAAAAATATGATCACTAATATTTTCAAAGATGATATTACAGAACTAGAATATACTGAAACTCAAATCAAAAGTGAAATTGTGGGCTGAAATGGATAGCATTGGCTTTTGCGAGTGATCAATAAAAAATACAGTAGTAATAATCACAATAACAACATTCAATATTATTAGCACTCTCAGGAAGGAAGTTTTACTGGGAGACATGGGGTTTAGGGTGGGCAAGAAGAAAATAAATAATATATTTATGGTAATCTTTAAACCAAGGCTAGACCGCATGGGTTTGGACAACCAAATTAACCTTTGTGCTTCAGTCAGTATCTTCCCAAGCTCTCTCACTGTGGCTCACTTGACTCCTAGACAACACACATTCAACATCATTAGCAAATATCTCTTGCTCTTTAATAGGTTGGGGTTTTTTTAAGAAGCTTCTTGCATCTGCTGCAGTAAAAAAATAAAAAATCCTGGATTCAGTTCCCAAAACTATGTGCACACTTTTCCCTTTTAAAGGTGGGCCCTATCATCGCTTGGACAAAATAAAGTTCTGATCTTTATGGAGTCCTTTGCAAATTATAGCACATGCAAATGCATGGCTGCAAGATTCAGTGCACTAGTAACTAACCCGTATGCAAGAATAAGAAGGTGAAATAAAGTAAAACACAACTTGCCATTTACATTGTAGCTAAGTCCTGATGAAAGTTGTAGAACAGCTGCAAGCACAAGATAAAGCTGCAACAGTGCCATCTGTAATTGTAAAAATAATATAAATGTGCATTTAATTCAAAGCTATATATAAAGCTGGTCCCCCAACAGTCATATGATATGTACAGTGACCAAGGAAGACAACAAGGATGCAGGTAAAAGCAACATACTTGGTCATCAGAGTCCCCTTAGGTGCTATAGAAACTGCAAGCTGAAACCTGCTTCCTGTTCCAAACCCTGGGTTCACCTATGGCAGAAAGAAGATTTAGTTCCCACCCCAGATGCAGATCCTTCAATTGTCCCTATTTTTCAGGGACAGTCCTGGATTTGCAGAAGCCGTATGGGTTTCTGATTTGATTCTGGAATGTCCCCCTATTTTCCTTGGAGAAATGTTGGAGGGTATGCAAATGCACTTCTGAGATAAATGCCTTGCCTTTCTGTACTACATGTGAATGGCTGCAACTCATGCCACTGGGGAAAAGTAAAGTCTTGGATTTAAGGATTCAATCCCTGTATGAAATAGCTGCATATGCTTACATTGGAGGGGGTTGGACTAGATTATTCTCAGGGTCCCTTTCCAACTTTACAAATCTTTGTTTCTGTGAGGGATGTGGAACTTGTACTCCTAATGTTGCTTTACTACTTCATCTGACCAGTGGCCATCTCTAGGATTGATGGGAGCTGAAGTCTAATGTCAACTGGAGAAACAAAGGTTCCCTATTCCTGCTCTGTATAACTGGATTACTTTTGTTTTCTGTTTTGTTTGTTTGTTTCAATAGCTGCCGTGCAGATCTCAAATGAATGAATAGGCAGGATATGAATGTTAAAAATAAATATATATATTTTTAAAAAAGAAAAGATCATAGATTTAAAAAATTGGACTACTTTGTTAAACTATAAGCAACTGATTTGTGCAGGATCAAATTATTTCTTATGAACAGTCAGCAATAATACTCAACCTCCATTTCTCCTGTTTTTTCAACGGAGACATATCGTAGAACAACTGAAAGCTAAATATGGGTCTTTGCATTAAAAAAACCCTCATTTGAAGACCTCAAGCATAATGATAAAACCAAAGTAATAACAAAGATCTATTTAATATTCTCAATATATGCAAAAGAATCTCTTTGTCCTTCCTACAACGTTAATAATATTATAAAGCACTCTAACCACTACACCATATTGGCAACTTGTAATTATAATTATATAGATAATTATATCATTATTATCATTAAACAGAAAGAGTGAATACTTCATCAGATTAATGAATTGCGACATTGCGTATTATTGGCATGGGGGTGCCATACTTGGCATTATTTTGTGCCCAAATGAAGCATTTCTTTCTTTCTTTAAACTATTTCTATACCACTTCACATTTTAAAGTACCTTCTTTGCCAAGGCTGTATCAGTTTTGCTGAGCCATCTTTCCCACTTCCAAGAGAGCCAGCCAACTGTTTGCTTTTATCCTGGGTTCCACAGGCTGACAGTTGGAAGAGTTCAAGTTCCTAATAGCAACAGGACTCATAAACTGATCCAGCTTCAGAAATGACCGCTCCCCAGATCCCAGTGCGGCTCCCAGTAGTACAGGCTGGCTTCACGCTCCCCAGGCTGGATACCTGGAGGTCTCCACCTACATCCAGGTATCCTCCTAGTCAGTCGCCCAATCCCGCCTGGGGAGGTGTTGCCAGGGGATTGGCCAGGTAGGGGGAGGGGATTGGCCAACACAACAGAAGGTGAATCTTACCTGCGAAGCGTCAGTTGGCTCCAGAACTTCTCCCACTCTGCCCTCCCTTAGTTAAGTCTTCTTTTGCAGGTTAACCTCTTCTCCATAGGTACGCGGGTGCTGCTACGTCATGGTCGCTGTTGAAGGGCCAGAAAGGAATTTTCCTGCATTGGCAGGTTTTGCCTTCCCCGTAGCAAAACGTCACAGCTTTGGTGGTTTCAGGCCTTGGGCCGAATCCTTTAGTCTATCTTCCTAAATGGGGGGGGGGATGAAGCGGTGAACCACCCTTGCGGGGGTGGTCCCAGGGTTCCCCTTTAAAGGGGTCTTGAGGGGAGGCATTGGCCATACGCCGAGAGGTTGCTCTCCCCTGCGAAATTTGGGGCGGGCTCTCCAGAGCCAGGCCAATCCCCACACATTCTGGATAACCCTGATGTCTCCCAGATCCCCGGCTGGGGACTGGGAAGGATAAACGCCCAATGCCTGAGCCAAGGTCTCCCTACATCCAAAACTTAATAAAGTTGTGGCCAATTGTAATCCCATAGCATGTTGTCTTGAGTCATTATTCCACTCGGGAGTCACCTGGAGTTGGGGAGACTCTGCCTGACCACACAATGCTTGTGGGCTAGTACAGGGAATAGATTTTCAGAATTTAAAATTATGTGGCAGGAACAGGCTACGTGGAAATCTTCCCGTAGTCCTCACATAAAAATGTGGGTCAGTGGCTCTGATACAAAAACTACACAAGAGACCAGTAGGGGGAGGCACTTCTGTTTCATCTTTTTCAGGTGGGACAGGAGCAGCATGCAGCAACAGCAGCAATGTCTGACTTTGTCTTACTTCTGCTCTCTCTCTTTCTCACGAGCCTCTACCTACCGCCCATGAACAGCAACACCTGCAGTAGCAGGGAGCCTGGGAAATGTAGTTCCCTAGGGCTCCTTTCAGCTAGGGCATGATGGTTGTAATGCAGTTCAGTGACCTGTTACAGGCAACCCAACCTCAGCCTGCCAGTAGCTTACCCCCAACACCCTCTTAACGAAGGAAGACTCAGACACCCCACTGTTCGCTGCAAAACTCACATTTAAGTGACTAGGACAAAAAGAGTTGGTGGAGAGCACAGGTGATACAGAATTCAATGCATTCATAATCCTAGCTAGCTGAACAGGTGTGTGGATGTGTGTGCGCGCTCCTCAACAACATTGCTGTTCTCTACTACAGGCAGAAAAGCACAACATTTTCGGCAACTCAGGAGAAGAGAGTTCCGTTCCTGCCTATGCCCAGCTGAGCAGGATAATAGAGACACGTGTTATATTCTGTCAGAGTCTGATAACTTTTTGTGGCAGTAAAGAACTTAGAATGGAATTAATACAAGTGTCTTGCTCATCTTCCATGTTTATGTTCCATATTTGTTTAGCAAAAGAAAGGTTTATGGTGACTAATAGAATTATTAATTGGGGATTGCAACAAGTCATGCAGGGACATAGAAAATCCCCCCTCCTACTGTACGACACCACTGGCTGTTGGACTCAAGAGTTCACCCCATCTTGAAACTCAGCAGCCTAGTAGCTGTGATCCATTTGCTCTATAACAGGGCCAAAACAAGGGTGGGGCAAGCAACTTTCCCCCATGGTCCTGTGAGTGAAGGGAGCACCCAAATCATGATTAACGTTATTGTTGTTATTATTGACATTATGCACACTATATACAAAATTAACATTTAGATGAGATTATTATTTGGTGCTGGAGGAGACTCTTGAGAGTCCCATGGACTGCAAGAAGATCAAACCTATCCATTCTTAAGGAAATCAGCCCTGAGTGCTCACTGGAAGGACAGATTGTGAAGCTGAGGCTCCAATACTTTGGCCACGTCATGAGAAGAGAAGACTCCCTGGAAAAGACCCTGATGTTGGGAAAGATGGAGGGCACAAGGAGAAGGGGACGACAGAGGACGAGATAGTTGGATAGTGTTCTCGAGGCTACCAGCATGAGTTTGACCAAACTGCGGGAGGCAGTGGAAGACAGAAGTGCCTGGCATGCTCTGGTCCATGGGGTCACGAAGAGTCGGACACGACTAAACGACTAAACAACAACATTATTTGGTGCTAAAATACAAGTGTGATTTATATCCTGCAGAAATGTTCTCAGATATCCAAAGATTCAAACACTCAAGTGCTATCAGTTCTCTCAGAGTCAGCAACAAGTTGAGCCCTCCTGAAATCGACGGAGTCTTCGCCAATCTTGGAAACATACTTGTAATAAACCAATAAACAGAACTTGGAACAAGTGGAACGGTCTCCCTTGGAAGGTGGTGGGCTCTCCTTCCTTGGAGGTTCTTAAGCAGAGGTTGGATGACCATCTGTCATGGATGAGTTGAGTTTCCTGCATTGCAGGAAGTTGGATTAAATGACCCTCAGGATTCCTTACAACTCCACAATTCTATGATTTTGTGAATTGTTGTTGATATTTTATTTAATAAAATATGGGGTTTGCTTAGGGGCACTTTTCATGTTGTTTGCCCCAGATGCCAAGAGACCTCATTTTTGCTCCAGTCTATAGCATTGACTGCTGACAGTGACATGAACAGGAAACTGCCTATCTAGCCATGGGCTTCATCCGTACAGTTCATGGTAGGGTTTTTTTTTTTTTAACCTCTCACTCCCCGTGGTGTATGGGAGAGTTGAGGAAAACTGGAGTTGGAGAGTATGTGTTGTAAGATATTATCCATTCTTTGAGGTTAGAAGCTGTGTCCCCTTCCTAGCTTCCTAGTTTGTCTGCCACTGCCTCTTATTAATGCTTTTTGTTTGTTTAAAATAACTGAAAGGTTATAAAAGCTGAGGTGCTTGGTTTGCAATTTGTGTGTACTCCCATTTACCGACTGCCCCTAACATTTCTGCCAAACTATTTGTGAAGGAAAAGGTTCAGAGGCAAAAGAAAAACAACAGACCACACAGTATTTGAGCAGGGAGGTTTTTTTGACATGGGGCTGTAATTTAGCCATGCAATCTTCCACCATTATGAAGTGGCAGAGTTCTTGCAGGGCTGTAGAACACAATTGTTCTGAATGACTTCATAAAAGTATCCAAATGCAACAGAGGTCCATGCTAGTTTGTTATATATGGCTACGTTTATAAAGAGGCTTTAGGTATGCAGTATATCTGTGTGTGGATCCGGGACTATTCATGAGGTGTGTACATGACGTCACTATTGGCATCACCAGCTCGTCAGTCAGCTCCTTTCACTCCCTTCTTAAACAAAGTACTGGCATCTGGCCCTGCCTGTTGCATAACTAGCTGTGATTCCGGATCACTTAGAAAGCCTCAAGCTGGCACCTGGTGGAAGCTTGGAGGAGGAAAAGGCTTTTCCTTGCCTCAGCTTAGTTTAACTGCATTCAGTAAAAGGATAATCACAAGTGAGTCAAGCACACACATTTCCTGCAAATTGGGGAAGCAGGGTAAACAGCTGTGATCTGGTGACATTTTTCTCTTACAATTTAAGGAATTTTACAAATCAGCCATCCGAAGAGCAGAGAGGAACCTCTTCATCTAGTCCAGTATTGCTACTGTCAGTTTGCATTTCTTAGTGCAGAAAGTATTGATCTGATGTGTTGAGATCTTTCCTATTCTAATAAATTCAAGAGGGTTCTGGAAGCTTCTCTGTGTGAAAGAAACAAGCAGAAGGTTTGGGTTACACCCAGTGCTTTTTCCCCCTTAAAAAAGTGTTTAGGGGTACTCTCATTTTCCTACTCATATTGAAATACTGCCCCTCAATGAGACCAAACTTAGATTCACAAAATGTTTAGGGGTTTGTCTATCCCTGTATCCCCCCAGAAACAAAGCACTGGTTATTCCTTCAGAGAAGCTGAGTACATACAGCTGGCTTAAACTGGTTCTGTTATCAAGGTCATGCTGACTAAAAAAGTAAGGCCAGAAGGAGCTTGGGTTTCACTTTTCTCTTTCTATCTCTTTTCCTTCTGGTGTGTTGTTCTGTACATAGTATGCTTAGGGTTAAGGTTTAGACTCATAAGTTATTGTAGACGGGGTGAGCTCCCGTTGTTCGGTCCCAGCTCCTGCCCACCTAGCAGTTTGAAAGCACATCAAAGTGCAAGTAGATAAATAGGTACCACTGTGGCGGGTTGGTAAACGGCATTTCCGTGTGCTGCTCTGGTTCGCCAGAAGCGTCTTAGTCATGCTGGCCACATGACCTGGAAGCTGTCTGCAGACAAACACCAGTTCCCTTGGCCTATGGATAAAGCGCACAACCCCAGAGTCATCCGCGACTGGACCTAATACCTTTACCTTTACCTTTACACCTTTATGTTTAAGTTAAGTCTGTAGCAACTGGATTTCTTACGGACAGTGCCAATCCTGAATGTATTGGATTTGTGACCATTATTTTCATTTGCCTTCAGTAGCAGTAAAGCTCTGCTGGATTAAATATTAATTGCCTCTGATCTATTTTTGGGAATCCTACAACATGTTTAAGTTGTTACTCTGCTAACTATACATTGGAATCTGCTCTGGATCAATACTGAGCAGAAATCCATGACATGCTAGGGGGCCAATGCTACTCTCCCAATGCTGCTCTCTGGACTTGGTCCTGAAGGATTGGAACCACAGTAATACAGGGCCTCCAATTCCCACCCACCAAGCCAACTTAGGAGGATACCATGGTCGTTGGTATCAAATGCTGACAAAGAAATCAAGAATCAGGAGGAAGCTTGTACTCCCACTTAGCTCCCATTCAAAACACTGTTTCCTGTTTTGCACTAGACATGACCAAGGGCTTGATCCAGGGCAGTAGCAAGCATCACAACTGCAGCAGAGAAAGCATGGATGGGACCTGTTGGATTATGGGGAGGGCATCAGAAATGCTGTGCTAAAAAACACACACCCTGAAGGCCAGCACTGGCACTGTGAAATAGGAATAGCCCATATAATAACCACTGCAGTGAGCAAAATGAGTATAATTGTACGTTGTAAATGTAATAGATTTTGATGCAAATACAAATCAAGTATTGTTCATACAGCACCATTTATGTATGTAGTGCTTTGCAAACAGAAGGTCTGTTAGGTCCCTACTCCAAGGCTTCTTTGGGAGGAAGGGCAGAATAACAAACAAACAAATAAATCCACTCCAGTCTTCCGATGTGTACAGCAAGGTGCAAATGCGACCTGAAGAGGAAAACAACCTCACTGGGTTTCAAGTCAGTAACGTGTACATGGCCTGATGCTCAAATATTATTGCAGCATCCAGCATAATAATTTATTATTTGTACCCCGCCCATCTGGCTGGGTTTCCCCAGCCACTCTGGGCAGCTTCCAACGAAGATTAAAAATACATTAAAACCTCAGTCATTAAAAACTTCCCTAAACAATTTCAGATATTAGAATAGGAATCAGAAACAGTAATGACAACCGTACGCAACCTGCTTCCACAAGGGAGCACCTTTAAAAAGTGTATTTGCTTTTGTCCTTTGCCACCTGCTGAAGCCTGTATCCATTTTAAACTGGAGGTTTCAGTTTGTACATATTAGCTTGCCTTGGAAGAGCCAGTGTGGTGTAGTGGTTAAGAGCGGTGGACTCGTAATCTGGTGAACCGGGTTCGCTTCCCTGCTCCTCCACATGCAGCTGCTTAGGCTAGTCACACTTCTCTGAAGTCTCTCAGCCTCACTCACCTCACAGAGACTAGAGGTGTAAATAGGTGAATAGACCATATTTACTAAAGCTATGACAGTCTCTGCCATGTCTCAATTCTCCAAAGGAACACAGATCCTGGGTGAATGCGTGGAACCCTTGGGTTCTTGCCACCACTCGGCAGAGAGAGGGGGAAGGCACCAAATTTTCTAACAATATAATCACCAAACTAAGTTCCCCTCCATTCTCTCAAATGGAATGCGCCCAGACCTTAATGTAGGAACAGCTTCCAATTGAGCCACAGCCTTTCCTACACTAGTTCTGATGTGCCTTGGAAGTCTGTCACCTGGTTTATTTCTAGCTTAGAAGAAACACGTTTGTCAATGCAATTGTCTAATCACAGCTTATTTCCTTCCAGTAAAGGCAATGCAACAGCTGTGTTAATTGTCTCTTGTAAAAATATCCCTCTGTTTTATCACTCTTCTGTTTGTTTAAACCCACAATAATCTACCATTTATGGTTCATTCACCATTGACCTTTCAGGTGTATCGTCCCAGACATAATTTTCAAACCAGACAAAGAACTTAGATTATCAGCTTTAATTACTTAAATACTTATAAAATTATAAACTGTTTAGCCATGATTGATATGAGCTAGATGAGAACCATCAACTTAGGGACAAACTAGACATGCACTCTCAGCATCCTTTGTTCACGGCAGTTCTGCAGTCTTTTACCATAGTGCTCTAAGAAGTTAGATGGTATAGGATTTACAACTGGAAACCTTAGCTATTGACCCAGTTAAGCATGTTCATACATCAGGGATGGCTGACCTGTTACCTTCCAGATGTTGGTGAGCTACAGCTCCAGTATTCATTGGCCATGCCGGCTGGGACACCATCTAGAGACCTAAAGGTTCTCCATCCTAGCCATAGTGTCTTCATATTCAACTTATTGTATCCATGTTACAATTAACTATTCACATCTGCCTGCTAAAATTACATATGATAGCACTTTAAAGGGTTGAACATTTGACGAGCATTTTTGTCAGTAAACATTTCACCCTTTCGCAATGCAGCGCCACAAGCCAGCATTTATTAAATACACAATCTTCCTCCTAGGTTAGAATACTTTCATTCTTCACAGGAGCAAAGGCTTTCATTTGCTGTTACTCCATCTCTTGGCTCACAACAGTGAGTTGAGTCTTAGGCCCCCAAATAGGAGCAAGTACTATGACCTGACACTTTGAAGAAGCATTGAAAGCCTCTCTGCATGCAGCAAGAGTTGTCTTGAAATGCCCAGCCCTTCCTCACAAGGCTCATGACAAGCAAGCATTCTTCAAAATTACTTTAAAAAGTTTATTCCAAGATTCTGAACTGTAAAATACTAATCTGCCCCCTGCTGCCTGTCTTAGATCTCTTGCTCAACACAAAGGGATGACTGCTGAGAGATGTCTACAATAATTATTAAGTGGTGCCCTCATAACAGTTTTAGAAAGAAAACAGTAACTGAGGCAGTGTTTTCAATGGAGAAAAGGAAAATGTCTTCAAAGTCATTTTTGAGTTAGAGCTTTAAGTTAAAAGAAAAGCTAACATAAACATAAATACACGAAAGTTCTTTTAATCCTTATCAAAAGGATCAGTAGCTGGGCCTTTAACTTCACAAGATGACCTCTGTATTCCATGGATATTGTGAAGATTCTTTACTTTGTGTCTTTTTTTCAGCACTACAGCTCCTTCTCTTGCTTTCCTCTCCAGAGGTGACCTTACACACCAGTCAACGCAGGTATTTATTTTCCTTCTGTCTTAGTGGATGATTGTTTATTTTAAGTAAGTGCAGAAGCCTCTTGGCTCAAGTCCCAATGAATTCCCAAAGTACTGCCCACACCAGCGTCATGCTGGATTGACGTTATGCCACTTAACGACAACCTTCTCTGGATTGGCAATTGTGTCTCTCCACTGAGCAGAAGCTTCAGGACTGTTGCTGTCACTGCTTAGCCAGACCTGCAGAGGAAGAGAAATCACAGCGGTCATTACAAAGGTCACACCAAAAAGCCATCTTTGACATTTATCTTGTTGGTCACCATACCAGCAAAAAACTGTACATAAATACAGAACGTGAGAAAAGAAAAAGCTAAAACAGACGGGAAACAGTCTATACATGTTTGTTTGTTTTTTTAAATCTGGATCATTGCTGTGGGTTGTAGTAAGTTGTCCATTTTATCTGATCGTTTAAAATACTTTCATACAAATCCCCAAGGTGGTTTACAACAGCAGATACACAACGTAAGAAAACAATACATTAAAACAATGTAAGTATAAACACATCACAATAAAGAAACAGACTGAAATGCAAACAACCACAATAGCCAGATAACCTCTCAAGGCTTGGTATGTTTCCATGGATGTTATCTGATTTTATATTTCTATGGTATTTTGTTGGAGGATTTTGTTCAAAGGATTACTATAATGGCCTATTGCTGCTCTTGTTGTTTTTAAATAATATTGCTCCATTGCAGAAGAAATTCACTATTATCAATTGTGGCTTCCCAACTTAAAATGACTTTAAAAGGAAGCCTAGACAAATTCATGGAATATAAAGCTACTAGTTGCATTCTGTTTCCAAGGTCTGAGGCAGCATGACCCAATAGCTGTGGAACAACATTGGGAGAGTGCTATTGCCTTTGTGCTTATAGAGTTGTCATCACAGGCACCTAGATGGCCACTATGGCAAATAGGATGGTGGACTAGATAGGCCTTTGATCCAGGAAGGCTCTTATGTTCTTAGGAGTATAGAACAAACAAAAAGCTAACCTCCAGCCAAGCTTTTATGGGCTTTAACCTTCGCTCTGCTTAGACACTCCCCTCTGCGGAAGTTGAGGCTTTCAGCTTCCCTGCCTAACAGCTGATGTGCAACAGCTGCCGCTGCCTTCCCCCACGTGCCCTCCAGCCTCTTTAATTCTATGTGTGGATATTTTTGGATACAGTATTTTTTGTATGGGTTGAAGAGAGAGCAGCAGAGAGAGCGTTTAAAGGGTGCTCCCCACTTTACATGATTTCACTTATGCACACAGGGGCCCAGAACATAACCCTCGTGTAAGTTTGGGGACGCCTGTGCTTTGGAAACATCCCTGAAGAACATGCCTTCAACAGAACATGTTATTAAAGCTGGCCAACTGTGCTTTCTGGGTTGTTGAAGGAGGCGAGAGGTAGGGGAGATTGCAAAATGAGATTTTACCGTACTTGGAAGTGTGCATGATTTATTCATCTCATGCAAGACTATTAAGATTAAATGTCAGTTAGTTTCAATATTTCACATGAGAGAGTCACAGTTCACGTTTTATTAGCCAGTTTGGTGAAGGACATCCTATCTACTCACAGGGAACAGCTTCCCTTACATTGGGAGGCTTGCTCTATTATACAATCAGGAAGCAACACTTTAAAAACTCAGTTTTGCCCTACTCAGCTGGTGGAGGATTTGTGAGCTGACGTTTCCTCCTCAATAGGAGTAATGCAAACAGATAACCAGTTCGTTGTACATCAATAGCCCTCCACTAGTAAATGTGTGACTTGTTTCATTTCAGAAAACCTATGTTAGAAGTCTGTTAGGTTCTTTGCTCTTCACATCAATTGGGCACCTATGCCAGGCCACTAGTATGAAATGTACGGTCCAGGGGCTTTATCAGGCCCTGTGGAGGGTCCCCAGGCAGCCACGGGGTATGCCCCTTCCACACTCTACATATTCAGGGCTAGAATCTGCTGTCTTTGTAGGACCAAAGGGCCAAGTCACCAGTGTCTTCTACTACATGCCAAAGCGGGAGTCATCCTTGTCCCCTTCTGAGGAGCAGCACAAGAGACGAGCGGTGCAAGTGAACGTTAGAGGGACAAGGGGAAGGGCACAGCAGTGGAATGTACAGAATCTGCAGCTTGCGTGGCCACGGCCCCCACTTCCCCGACTCAGGGGAGAAAAACACGTCAAGGCACATACTTTTGGATCAAATAAGGCCACAGCTTCATTGCCACTTTCCCATATTCCTCATGCTAGCTAGAGGAAATCCATTACTTGTGAGGAACAATTAATGCAGAATTAGAGGTGTTACCTGCACTAGATATGGTAGAGGTTTCAGGGGCGGATTAGGCTTTTGCTGTAAAAGATCCATATTGTGCTAATATAGTGATAGGAAATTCCTCTCTCCATCAGCCACCCTGGGGAGGACCTTGGCAGGGGCAGCCTTTGGTAATCTTTCGTAATATGGCACCCTGTAATAGGGTATGTGCATAGGCATTGGGTATAACCTGAATAAACAGCTAGCTTGATGGTTTTTTTGTGGGGAAATGATGCATGTGGATTCTGGGAGCCACTGGTTGGGAAACCTATTATTATTATTATTATTATTATTATTATTATTATTTTCATTTCTGTATCGCTTTATATTTTTAAGGGGGAAAAAAATCTCAAAACAATTTACAACACATTAAAACATCACATAAAACAATCCAGAATAAAACATTACTGAAGAAAGTCAAATATAAAGTATACATTCAAGGCAACATAATTAACAGGAAACTAAAATACAGGTATTATCTTAAAAGATTTCAAAAAAACCACAACATTACAATGGAGGTCAACTGCAGAATGCACATTTAACATAGCAAAGTTAACAAAAAAATTTATTTTAAACGTTTCAAAATAAAACATTATTAAAGGAAGGCAGAGATAAAATGCATATTTAAAACAGCATAATTAACAAGAGAATTATTAATAAACAACAACAATTTGTTTGCACCCCACCCATCTGACTGGGTTGCCCAACATATATAAAAACACAATAAATCATTAAACTTTAAAAAGGCTTCCCTATAATGGACTGCCTTCAAATGTCTTCTATGCTTATAGAACGTATCTGCTGCTGTTGCTGCCAATCCAGCCAATGGTGGTCCAAGGCAGGCGGTGGCTGAGGGTCCATGACTTGGGTATGTACTAAGAGACAGCCAATATGGTCTCTGGCCTCCTCAGCTTCTGCAGCTGGAGTCAGTCAGGGCCCTGCACTCCCTGGCCAAGTGGGGAAAGGCCTGCAAGGCAAGGAGCAGGTCCCCCAGGACTCAAAGCCAAAGCCAAAGTCCATTCCATTTGGATTTTGAGTTTAGGATCCCAGAGCTAGGCTCAAGTTGAGCTAACTAACTAGCACTCCACAGGAAGAAGCTTGAAGCTGAAATTCACAAGATTTGATAAGCAGAAGGCATTTTTTGGTCTTTAAAAAGCATAGCGCCAAAGCAGAGATGTGACCTAACCAACGTCTAAAACTCCATACTCATGTTAATTTCCAGCTTAATATTGTGTGTGTGTGTGTGTGTGTGTGTGTGTGTGCGCGCGCGCGCGCGCGCGCGCGCGCAAATATACCAACCTGTCCCAGAAGGTGTTTTCTTCTCACTGAGCTCCTGCTGTATAGTCTGACGAGAAAGTTTATCCCATGTTCATTGTTGCTCACTGGAAAAATCATAGTTTCTCCCCACTTCACTCGACCATTTGTGGATTTCAGTAGCCGGGTTTTTTTCTTATCAACCAGCCCTTCAGTGCTAAGCATGGCAGCCTTTACAAAATAATCTAGCATGGAAGAAAATGGCAGTAAGAGATGGCAGGCAGGCAAAATAAAATTAATAGTAATGATAATGATAATAATGATAATAATAATATCATCATCACTGGAATAGGGACTAAACGTTTCTTCACAGCCACAGTTTTCTAAAGGAGGGACTTCCCCTTATCCTCAGCAGTCCTGCCTGCCTGTTTTCTCCCATAGAACTGAATTGGTGCAACTAAAATTTGGGACTTCTTTAAACCTTTAGCATTTGATCAGACTTGCACCAGAGTGTGCAGCAGAACCTATGAATTAGATTATTTATAATAAAAGAACAAGAGAGGGGTTGCTAAAATAGTATAGTTGCTTCCCTTATTAATCATATTTTCATACACAAGGCAGAGCACCTCTCCATACATATCAGAGTACTGTATAAATACTACTCATATTACCGAATTAACAAAACAAACATGTTGCTTGCTTTGCATACCAAACACAGACAGTAGGATATCTACTGGAACAGATACATATAACGGAAGTAAAATTTAGCTAGCACTCCACCGGTGACTTTATGTCAAATACTGATAATGGCTGATCTATATACTATTGGCAATCAAACTGCTTGTCTACACTGCCACAAAGTATTTTAGAAAAGGACATACAAAATCATTGCAATACTTACTTGAAGACAGTGGTGTGGTGGAGCTTGGGAGGTTCTGGGCTTCAAAAATTTGCAACTGGATCCTACTGTTTACTGCTTGAAAACAGGTGCCTATTTTCATTTCTGCAGGGGACACCTGGACGGAAAATAAGAATGCAAAGACATATTCCATTTAACTCTGAGCCAAGTTGTACAGCTCTGAAACAGAAGGTCTTTATTATAAAGGTGTCAAGTGAAGAGATCAGATGTTATTAATTACTTTCTGTTTTGACACACACGAGGAATACCAGCTTACTTGGGAGTGTTGGACCGGTAGGCTCATGCACATTCTGGGTTGAAATGTTGCAACCCTGCCCAAATGTGTTAGAATTTCTAAGCCAGAATCCAAATAGCCACATAAGCTCATGGAAAGAAGCTTGCACCAGCTCTGTGGAATCTATTTTCTTTAGACAGCAGGATTCCCACCTCCACTTCTACAGGCTGTTGTTAGAAGAAAAGCAATCCCACTGGACTTACAAAATTAATTTCATGGTTCTTTGGAACCTGTCCCACCAAAGCTTAATACGTGAGGCCACAATATGACTCCTTTGTGTAAAACTCTTTAGTAGCAAGGCTCCATAATTAAAATCCACCCACCACCTGGTAGGTTGAATACATCTGCCTATCTAATCCCTATTTTTTCTGTGTCATAAGCATGCCCAAGTACAGTTAAAAAAAAGTTTATTGCCTCTGTCAATCACAGCTGTAACAGTTTCAGATTCAGCATACACCATAAATTAGCCAAAGATTCACAATGTTTTCCTCAGAACTCCTAGCAACCAGTTGTTGTTGGCTACAGATTATGGAGGTTTTCTCCCTAAGTCAAGTTTTGCTTCAGAGCACACAATCTCAAGGAGGAAAGGAAGAGCTGATTACCAGGACAGAGAACTACTAAGAACCAAAATCCATTTAAAAATCATTATTTCATGAACAATTAAATGTTTTCAGAACACCTGATTGTTACCCATCAGCCAAAGACCAGTTGTATTTCAAGGTTGTGATATTATATGACATTCATAGATTTTTCAGAACAGAATATAAATTAATTTTACTGAATTGTGCTTAGGTGTATTGCATGAGATGCAACAGCTGTATACTATAAGGGAACCAATAATTTAGTGTTCATCCACGCATCCCCAACTGCTTTCCCCTGGGGAAATCCCACTGTTTATTGCTGAATCAGAGAAAACATCAACTGTGTTTTCTCCAGATTTATGTTTGTTCTGAGTTAGTGCTAATTTTTTTTTTCCCTGCAGGAAAGCAGCAGGGCAAAGGCAAAACTGCCCAGACTCATGGTTAGAAGTGAGGTTACAGGGAACCAGGCAGAGGGCCTTCTTGGTAGTGGCACCTGCCCTGTGGAACACCCTCCCATCAGATGTCAAGGAAATAAACAACTACCTGACTTTTAGAAAACATCTGAAGGCAGTTTTATTGTGTTTTTAATATTCTGTTGGGAGCCGCCCAGAGTGGCTGGGGAGGCCCGGCCAGATGGATGGGGTATAAGTATTATTTATTTATTTATTTATTTATTTATTTATTTTAACAACACAGGACAAGCAGAAGTGTGGACAAGCCCTTAGTTTTCTTACATTCCAAGTTATTTAGGATTACCCATCTTGCATCCAGGAAGAGCCGAGTCTTTTTCTGTGATCCAACCTCAGAATGAAGAACCTATTATTAAAGTGCAGTTAACATAGCCAGGGGGTTCTTCATTCAGGTTATCATGTTGATAGTTATCAAGGAATAACTTAGCAGAAGGCACAAGAAGTAAACAGCTATTTGTTTGTTGTATTTTCAGGATTAATGCAGTTGCTTTTATAATGATGATAAAGGATCAGTTTCGGAATCCTAGTCGGTACTCAGATGTGCCCTAAGCAATGTTCATTCCAGATGACTTCCAAGGCTTCTTAGAACACAGTAACTTACTGAAGCTTTGGAAGGAGGTGCTACTGCCAGCCAGTTGTCCGTTTCTTGTGAGCTGAGCTCTCGCAGTGGCAAAACACATTCCCCGATAGTTTTCTTCCTAGGAATCTGAGCTTGTACTTTGAAGACAAGCCTCGCAGTCTGCAGAAGTTGTAGTTTGATGGCAAACACAAATGTTTCCATGAATTCAATTTCCTACAAGGAAAGGATAATCATTACATAATGGAGCAAAGAAAACGGTGAACCTAATCCTAACAGCAAACACACCAGTAGCACTATAGCGCTTTATTATAGCTGATGGCAGTTTAGGAATAAACAATAGGAGCTTTCCAGTTGATTGTAACACCTAGATTCTCATCTCTGGTGCTATTTGTATATTAGCAGTCATCTAAAAGCAGTGGGGAAGCACCCTTCTAAAAATAGCAGGACCAAAGGCATGTGAATTAAGGAGAAGCGATCCATAAGCATCCATAAAAGCAGGAGGTTGCAGAAATTAATAAAGATTCTTATGAACAGAACAAAAAAGAGGGAACCTGTCAGATCTCCACTGGAGGGGCATTCTACAGTTATGGTAACACCATCAAAAAGGCCTGCTTCTTGCACCCACTTGCGTTGCATAATCCCATGTAACAACATGATAGGAAGCAGGAGTTCAGATGTCAATCTTAACGCTTGGGCTGGTCCTATAGAACTGCCTGGATAATGGATAATGCTACATCTGCTGTAATGAACTCATGGGGTGGAAAGTTCCCCAGAGAACAAGGCCTGATGCTTTTTGGAATGTCATTGTTTACACGTGGAGAACTGAAGGGAAAAGAGTATGGACATAAGGCTCATGCCAGGACTGATCAAGCAGCTATTAGCAGTTCTGAGAAGGTCTCAAGACTTCACAGGAAGCCTCTGAAAACGAAGCCCAAAACAAAAACCTAAATGCACACAACTGTGTAACTTCCCCCAGATTCTGACTGTGACAGATAGATGTAATTGAAGTGACAGGTGTTGACACTTGTCCCTGGCTTAAGCTCAAGCAAAACAAAAAGATCACAGCAACATGCTGCATGCTATGCTTTAATGCACAAGGGGAGGGACCCTAGAAAAACAGAACTCTGGAAAAACATAGGGTTGCCAGTTTTTTTCCTGGCAGGGCTTCTGTGCCTTTAACAGCTGCATAACAGGCAGAAATCAGTAGGCAAAACTTACTCTGCCATAGGGATTCAGAGATGGAAGGAGGTTTAAATTTTTTTATGCAGCTGTTAGAGGCATAGAGACTCTACCAGTAAGAGTTTGTAATCCTCCCAAAATCACATTGCTGCCCAAGTTATCCACACGACGGCAAATGCCATAAGCAATGAGGCACACCAACTGTTCTACTGCACTGAATGGACAGCAATGTCATTACATTGGTGGGATGGTTCAGCAATGGGCCATTATTTTGCCTCGTAAGTTGTGCAAGTTCTTTAGAGTCACCAACACTCATATTTAAGAGTAGCCTCCTTTAAGGTAAGCTCAGCCCTATGCACCAGCAAACACTCATTTTCCCATGTTAAATTGAAGCACATGGATATAAAATTGGTGTAACTGACTTCTAGTCCTGCTACGCTCTTAAAAGATTCTAACTCCTGCTCCTGCAGACCTCTCTCTAGGTCGGAAAATGTTACAAGGGTGTGCCTTTTAATGTCAGGCTTGGTCCAGACTCTATCTGCCACTGTGAACAAGGGAAGCAATAAGTGGCACCACCCATCCTATCCAGAGCAACTGGTGAGGAATCAAAGGTATCGACTCTAATTACCGCTTTTGAACTAGAATAGAGCCATATTACCAGGTGCAAAATCCCTTCTCCAATTTGCAGCTTTTCTAACACAGAGAGAGCATGAAACTTAAAACTATCGAAAGCGCTGAGAATGCCCAGAGAGAGGACAACAGGGGTCCCCAAGTGCTTGCAAAAATTTACAAGGTTTAGTAGCCACTGAATAGTTCCTTACATGACACCCTGGCATAAAGCTGGTTTGGTCTCTATGGATATAATTAAGTGATAAAACAATTTAGTCTCTGCACAATACCAGCAGACAGGATTCCTTCATCTTGATTGTCTAGGGCTATTGGCCTGTAAGATTCAGTGGGGGATCTCTAGCAGTTTTTGAAATCAGTGATTCACATACGGGGATGTGGGGGGGGGGGGAATCAAGATTTTTTTTAAGTGTCACTTACACTGGAAGCTTCCTTTGGTGAGCATCTGAATTGCACTGGCTTGGGCAGTGTAATAGTTCCTTTGATGGAAATGTGGGGGTTTTCTCCAAGGCTAGATGACCAGCTCAGATCTTTACACTGCAATTTTGAAAATAGAAAACGGCTTTTATCCCACCGGCAACCAAACTGCTTGTCTGTTTTATTTGCTTGCTTTAACGTTCCTGCCTTATTTGTAGGTACTGCTATTTTCAACCCTCTCCCTAGAAGAATGTGGTTCTCCAACCTCATAGAATCTCAGGCAAACTTTTGCAGAGAGCACTAGCTGGGGGAGGGGGGGCGGAGGAGAAACCATTTCACAATGGTTCTCCCTCCAAGATGCTTGTTAGCATGCAAGCCTCACCCCAACACCGAGCTGGTCAACATTAGATTAACAGATTGCCACAACATAAAAATCACCACAGAATATTTGTTAGCTTAAACCAGTAGGAAACCCCCTCCCTCCAAGCAACATGTCCTCTCCAAATAACACACATGGTGTTGTCGAAATGAAGCTTTGCATGCACATGCGCCCAGGTTCAGATGCTCACATCTCTTGTTACAAGGATATCACAGAGCAGGTGCTAATCATAGTAGGCATTTGTGAGCTAGAAGGACCAATGATTGACTTGGTATAAGGTAATTCCATTTCTTATCATCTACAGTAATTATTAAGTTTGCAGATGATACTACCATAATGGGCCTAATTGCAGGTGGAGATGAAACAGCGCACAGGGGGGAGGTTCAAAAAGTATCTAACTTGCACCTAAATATTAGTAAGACAAAGGAGATGGTGTTGGACTTCCGGAGGAAGAGAGGGGAACCTGCCCCGTTATATATCGGGGGGGGGGGTCGTGTGGAGAGAGTCTCCTTTAAATTCCTGGGAGTTTACCTTAGTGAGGACCTCACTTGGAAAATCAACATAACTCAGGTGGTCGGAAAGGCCCAACAAAGACTCCATTTCCTCAGGGTCTTGCGAAAGAATAATGTTAAACAACAACTGATGAACTCCTTTTACCGGTCCACAATAGAAAGTGTCCTTTCATATTGCATCACAGTGTGGTATGCTGCCCTGACAGCCACGGACAGAAAGAAGATAAGGGCCAACGGATCTGTATGTGCTTTAGAGAAGTAGGATGGAGGTGCAGAAGCTAAACTCCTGCCCAACATCACCAGTGTAAGATTAACTGTGAACTTAGTTCTCGAGGTCTTGCTAGGCTCACTTACTTTCAAGACTGTGATCCAGATCTGTTCAACGTGAGGAACGTAGCACACCTTCACATTAAGCCTGCCAAATTCTCGCTCATCACCTGATAACGTAATGGTATCTGTGAATAAAGCCAAGAACTCATTTGGGACTTGTTCTCAAAGACTGCAAAGCACTGTTCAAATTGGTGAACCAAGATTATCAGCAATGTTATCGTTGTAAAAGAGCAGTCTCACTATTTATTTCCATTTATAATTCATCACGCTCCTGTTATCATCAGGATTCATGAATGTATGACCCACCGGGAAATATAGCAGTTGTGCATTGGAGTGCTGCAAATGTTTCTACTGCTGTTTCAACTATTTGTAGGTTAATTCCAAGTAAAAATGCATTGTCGGAGGGTTCTTGAAATTATAGTAACCAATTATATAAGGTTGCAACTTTTTCCTCTTGGAGAGCTCTGTAGAACTTAACATCTACAATAATAGGACAAAAGAGGTGAACCTTTTCACTGTTGTATATCCACTCCCATAAAAGTTTTGCCAAAAGGCACAGAACCTTTGCCTGAAAATAGAAGCTGTAATTTGGTAATATTGTACATTCTAACCCTGAAGGAGTTTTCATCTTTCTTCTTCATTTATGGGGTAGTTATCTTCCTTCTGTCACATGCCACATACAACTAATTTCATTTAAGTGTGATTTAATTTCATTAAATTCTTCGCCCTAGTAAGACACAAGTTGGAAGCCATGTTTTGATCACACAGCAAGGTAAGTTCCCTTAAAAGTGCCTTATAAAAAGGGCAATCTCAGGACAGATGTATTCCTGAGCTGGATACCTGAACCAGGTGGCTGTCCAAACAGAATAACAAGGTGATAATAAAACAAAAGCCAAGGCAACTGCACTTATCCTTTTCTAATTAGATGGGATAGCACTTCAACTTGATTCCAAAATGACTGCTTGCCTGATTTATCATGTTGGCAACAATGACCTGACCTACTACATCCTGAAAATCTGTTGTATTTACTTAACCATGTTGTATTCCAGTCAGTCATCTCATATTTCCCCAATACCCAGCTCCCTGCTTACAACAGAACGTGACTACTCAGCTTACAGCCATTGCCTTTACTGTGGGCTTCCACCTAAATGAACACCTCTAGGAACAGACTCTCCATGGACCAGAATCAAACATTCAGAAAAAGCACATGGTAGAATCCATTCTGGTTTGTACCAATTCAGGCTGCATATAGGGACCTCCATATTCAAGTGCTTCCATGAAAAGGCGCCATCTGTGTGCAGTGTCATGTCAAAACCCCTCCACTCGGACATGCTAGCTTTCCAATTACATGGAGGAGGATTCAAATATGTAAGCTTTCGTCCTGTCCCTCCCTCATGTATCGATTTAGTAGAGCAAGTAGAGATTTTATTTCTACATATTTATATTCATGGGGATAGAACAACTCGGGCTTGAGCTCTGACTAAACTGTGCCTGCAGTGTGGCTCAAGATACAGCCAGTCATTGCTTAATGGCTTACCATGAGCAAGCCATGAGCTCCCTGGCAGTGCTTTTCTCTATTTGCTGGCTGGGCAATACTGACACAGGTGTTATTCTGATGAGACGATATTGTCCTTCAGAGCTTTGTTCTTAAACAGATTGCAAATGGCTTTCTGCAAAAGACTTTCCCACACACTGGCTGTGCTGCATCCTTCTTTGGAAGTGCAAATCCTTATGCTCTGGAGCACTGAAGTCATTGTAGCTGTGCTACAGTACTAAAAATTGGTAGGAATAACAAGGCTGAAGCAGAACAAATCTGCAAGTTTCAGTCAAAGAGGCACAACCTTAGTCGTTCCTGAAAGATCTGTTAAAAACGTAATATATAAACTATAATGGCTCGTGTCTTTGACACACTTGCGCATGGAAAAGCTCCATGTTCTCAAGCTCATAAGCTTCTCCCCAGAAAGAAGTAACTGGATGATTAGCTCTGAGCTTGCATTTTTACAGATCAGACACAGGTGTGTCTTTGGGAAATACTTCCGTAAGCAGCACATGACTTGTACTGGCAGTAACAAAATGTCCATATTCTTGATGTCATGTCTAAGCCTCAGATTTACTTTCAGATTTGAAAGAAGATGAACAAACAGTGTTTATTACCTAGACTCCTGTTACTACCATGCGAGTCCTTCCTGGATGAAGTGCTGCTTGGAACACTGGAGACTGAATCGTATCTCTGTCAAAAAAACAAAAATGTACCTGATCAGTCAACGAGAAAACAACAACAACAACAACAACCAGGGATACAAGACCACCTATACAAACTCACACAGCTTGTCAATAGCAAATGAAGAAAAGGGGCTACTATGGAAGACACTGGCTCTTCCCTCCAACCTGAAATGCTATTGCAAAGCAATAAAAACTGGAATTTGGCCACAATCTAGCCCACACTGGTGCTTCTTAAATCCCATTGAAGTAAATGGGACTAAAGTAGCAAAACCTACAACTGGACCGTAGCATACGACAGTATCATGCATATTTATCCAATTTCATATCATCTTGCTGCCACAACTTGGAAGGTGTAACTTGGAAGCTGAGCCACACTGTAAATGCTGTTTAGTCAGAGTTTAAGCCAAAGTTGCTTTATCCCCATGCATTGCAGGGGGTTGGTCTGGATGACCCTTGGGGTTCCTTTTCAATTTTACAATTCTATGATTCTCCAAATGCACTGACAACAGTTTGTGAGCACCTCTTGAAAGGGCATGTGAAACCCATTGAAGTTTGAGGAGAACATCTCTAGCGCCTTCTCTAATTTCATGCATCACAAAAGTAGTTACAGATTGGCCTAACAAGAAAAATTCCAGAGGGACTTGCAAATGCATATAAGACAGTGAACACTGGATAGTCCTAAACTCACTCCTGATTTTTTCCTCAATCGTATTTTAACTACTACCTGCCACCCAGCAAGTGGCGTGGCCTATATATACTCAATTTAGGCTTTCTGGAATTGTTCCTGGTGTACACTACTGTGGGTATTATGACTATAAATGTGTCCTTTTTTTCAATGCACATTACAATGACCAGTATAATGTCCAGTTATGCACTGAAATTAGTTGCAAAGTGCTTTGCCAATCACTTTCCATACTTTTGCTAACACAGCCACAAATTTTCACAAACAAAATGCATTTGAATCCAGTGAAGCAGGACTCTGAAAAAGGATGAGATAATTTCTAACATAATTGAGTCAGCCATTGCAAGCGCCCAAAGAATAAGGTTAACAATGGAGGAGAAGAAAGCATGCTTCTTGGTGGGTGCAGCCTTTAAGTTATGAAAAGAATTTATTACCTGCATAAATCGGTGGGGTGGACTTGTAAGGTCAAACATAGAGTGACTTAGAGAAGATGAGGCTGGCAATGTGGAGCTCCTTAAGTCACAAACTGAAAAGAAACGGAAGAGAAACCCCTTGTTTAAATCTCAGGAACAACTGGGGCAGAGATTGTATTGTTCAAAACAATTAAATACATAGTAGATTCAAAAGTAAGATCCTAGTATCTCACTCTAAGCATCTGTAGGTAAAAAACCCCAGTCTCATTCAGACAGTTCTGTGTCAGTGACAACTCAGAATAACTTATGATTTTTTATAAGGAAGATATTTTACTGTGCCAGCCCCATTAAAAAGAAGGGAAGCTGCACAACTTTCCTGCAGGAGTTTTCTTGCCAGCTCCCAACAGTTCTCCACTAACTTGTGTCCACACAAAGAATAACTGTGTTGTATACATTGTCTGATTGCTGCCGGGTGACAAGGTACAGGGGACCAGGGCAACTAAACCATTTGCTGTTTGCTAGTAGCTGTGCTGACCTGGGCATTTGTGGGTGGGGAATTCAAAGCAGCTGTGACTAGTTTCAAACGCCTGGCCTATTGACTAAAATGAACGAGTGCTGCTCAACATTGGAGGTTTTCTCTCTGTCTCTCATTGTCTCCCTTTGTTTGTTTCTGAATGTGCAGAGGGTGCAGTACTTGGGCCTGATGGGTGGTAGGGCATGTGGTGTTTATAGCTCAGGGTGAGAACCTGGGCATTTGGAATACTGACAGGCCCATGCAAGGTGAGGGGCAGCTAGGTAGACTTGCCCTAGGCCTCAGAGGAGCTGGCTGCAAGTCCTCATGAAATAGTGGTGTGCTCCCAAAAACCACTGAGTTCATGGCTGAAAAGGGTCTTTCAGGTACAATGCTGCTGTCCAGGTCACTTATTTATTTCAGTTGTAGATAATGAAGAGGCAGTGGTGGGTCGAATAGTATTGCCACTAGTTTATTATTTACCTGACCCGTATAGTTTTCTTTTGTTAGATTTTTCTGGGCAGTACTGAGTCGAATCTGGAGAGAGAGAAGGCTGCTGGTACATGTAGAATGGATTATACACCACATCAACAAGAGGTCTTTGCTGGTATGCGTTGGAAACATCTGCTTTCCGGTCGCCAAAATGTGCTATAGCAGAACCTGCAAGGCATGAGTTACATTATTAGGCAAGTCAGCATTTCACCTAAGTGTTGCGTAACATATCAGCGGGTCAGTCGACAAAGTCAAAAAACAGATGTTTCCTCTTCCTAGGTTGCATGCCTGTGCAAAGGTCAGTAGCTGAGTTGGGAAATCTTGTAAAGTTATAAAAGGTTTTCCAGGACCCAAATACTTTTAACTGAGTATTGATACCAAGGGATATTACATTCATAAAAAGCTGAAAACAAATATAGAGAAGGGAGGTGCATTACTTTGCACGGTTATTGACATTGGCAGAGCATTAAAAATTACCTTGCGTATCCTAGTGCTTTACTTGGAGCTGCTACTAGAAAATTATTTTGTGCCAACGGTATGGTATGCTCAGTGTCATGAAGAGCACAGAGAAGAGCTGGTTTGTGTCCAAGAAAAGTGTGCAGTCAAAGTGTTGTTCTAGATACACTGCTGCGACATGAAAAGCACGTACCCATGTAGGTATATCCGACATCACATCAAAGAATGCACATCAGAAGTGTTTCCGCCAGGGCCAATGCTGACAATGCTGCCTGCGCATTGCAAATACACATATGCATCAAGTGCCCTTTAAATGTGGTGCTAATCACACCAAATACCTATATGAGCAAGTGATCTTCACTCAGTATTAGCATCACTAAGTAAACAAAGGCAGCCTGACCCTATGCACGTCTACTCAGAAGCAAATCCCACTGAGCTCAGTGGGTCTTTCTCTCAAGTAAAGGCATATAGGATTGAAGCCAGGGTGTGTATCCTGAGTAGACAAAGTTGAAAAGAGGAGACACAGCACCAATGACTGGGTGGCAGTCAGGCTTCATTATCCTAATATTCCTATACAACAGGAGCATGCAGCTTTCCTCTGTACGACTGAGCACTTTTAGGTCGATTGCACGATTTCTGTGATGTTCTTTCTTCACTTCTGATATTGCGTAGAGGAATGGGCAGGATCTTGCGTTAAAATCCAAATGAATAAAGAAAAAGAAATGTGACAGCTATCTGCCTCTGGGCTATGAGAAGGCACTGTTGAGTAAAATACTAGCATACAAGCCACCTTTTCCAGAAGTAAGTTTTTAATGTTTGATGTTTTCGTATTTGTTGGAAGTTGCTCAGAGTGGCTGAGGCAAACAAATAATAAAATTCTTCTCCTCCTTCTCCTTCTTCTTACCACTAAAACTACCAAGGTACACTTTTGAAGAATGAAATTCATCAATGTGATTGTAAAATCTGTATCTGTCCCAGAAAAACACTGCAGAAAAGGGGAAGATCCCAATAATTCTGTGTGTTTTAAATCGGCAGGCACAGAATATATTTTTTGACAGTCTTAGCCTTAATTCTGCATGATCTACTTTTTTACTTTAAGACTTTTAGCTACAAACAGGTAAGGGCTAACTTTTTCGGCACGGCAACATATTTGAGTTGTTTTGCAGATACTAAAATCAAGAATGCACTGCCTGATAAACCACCTGACTTGCAGAACACTCCCTGGTCTGAGAGTCCTTGAGGTGCACGTACTTCACAATAGGATACTATTTCCTCACTCAAAGGTCTCAAGGAGGGGGGGGGGGGCGAGGAGCTTCCAAAACACACATAAACACACACACACAAAATCCACCACACAAAAGAATACATTGTCATGGGAACCATATCTGCATGAAACAAGACCTTGGCTCTACCTTCCAACCCAGATTAGGTAGTGGAAATAAAAACAGTTGGAACACAAATGATGGCCTGAAAAACACAGGTCTAATTATTTGAAGGGGTTGTAGGGAATGACTAACGCCAAACTCTGATGGAATCAGAAGCCAAAGAGGCTAAAAACATTCTTGGCAAAAGCCAGGGGCTTTCATTTTGGTGTGAATGGTTACACAAACAGAAGAAGGGTCCTAAGAGCAGGTTTTTCATCCTAAGAGCTGTCTGTTGTGTAGATCTTCCCCAAAGACACACAGCGGCCTGAAACACTGTGGGTATTAAACAAGTTGGAATGCATTGCGGATGCAGGCAGCTCAACTCAACCAAGTGCCTCTGAAACTACCGTATTTTTTGCTCTATAAGACTCACTCTTTCCCTCCTAAAAAGTAAGGGGAAATGTGTGTGCATCTTATGGAGCGAATGCAGGCTGCTTTCACTGCGTAGCGATCCCTCTTGCTGTTTTGGCTTGTGAGATTCAGAATGGTTTTTTTCTTGTTTTCCTCCTCCAAAAACTAGGTGCGTCTTGTGGTCTGGTGCGTCTTATAGAGCCAAAAATACTGTACATAGGGTATCCCTCAATTGAATAAACAAGCTGCTTTTAAGTCTGTTCTGTTTTCTTCCAGTGCTTTACCTTGAATTCCTCCAATGTGTGGATTGCCAAGGTTCCTGGGCTGAATGTAGGCAAGCTTGAACTGAGGAACCACAAAGGGCACATCCTTGCCACCTGGCGGGAGCTTGGAGAGAAGATAATCCTCCGAACAGCCAACCTGAGGTTTCACCAACACAGAAGACAAGGGAGGCTTCTCTACAACATTTGATCTATATTTGGCTGCAACTTCAGACTCCTTCTCCAGAGAAGCTGTAATTTAACATAAAAAAGCATGAGAAGCACATTCAAGCCTTGAATGAACAGTCTGAAATGGTCTTTTGTGTTTTTAACAGGATCAGAGGCAAATAGGTTTTTCTATCCTGTTAACTGCACCCCCAGAGAGGGAGCAGCAGGCACTAAGTATATCTGTCTCAGGAAGATTTGCAGTGGTTCTAAAGTGCTGTAAACCAATCCTTTTCACGGTTCAAACAACTGCTTCGGAGAAGGTTTAGAAGGTGATTATTGAGAAGCAAGCTGTCCATTAAACTCAACATCACAAATGCAAAATTTAAATTGCAACCTTCACAATCTACGCAAGAATGAAGAATGTGTTCTACATGGAGCTGTCTTTGAAGAGGGCTTGGAAATTGCAGCTGGTGCAGAATCCTGGCCCATCTGCACAGGCTACTGATTAGTTTCCGGACCCAGTTCCAAGTGCTGGTTTTGACTTATGTGGGTCAGGGCCACAATACATCAAGGGCCACCTCTCCCTACATGGACTAACCCAGTCCCTTTGTTCTTCATCTGAGGCCCTTCTCTGTGTGCCCTCTCTGAGAGATGTGCGGAGAACAAGAGAACAGGCCTTCTCAGTGGTGGCTCCACATTTACTGAATACCCTTCCTATGGAGGCAACCCCTGGCACCATCACTATCTGTTTTTGGGTGCCAAGATTTGGATCTGCTTATCTTTTAAAACGGGACGCAGGTGGCGCTGTGGGTTAAAGCCTCAGCGCCTAGGACTTGCCGATCGAAAGGTCGGCGGTTCGAATCCCTGCAGCGGGGTGCGCTCCCGCTGCTCGGTCCCAGCGCCTGCCAACCTAGCAGTTCGAAAGCACCTCCGGGTGCAAGTAGATAAATAGGGACCGCTTACCAGCGGGAAGGTAAACGGCGTTTCCGTGTGCGGCTCTGGCTCGCCAGAGCAGCGATGTCACGCTGGCCACGTGACCCGGAAGTGTCTCCGGACAGCGCTGGCCCTTGGCCTCTTAAGTGAGATGGGCGCACAACCCCAGAGTCTGTCAAGACTGGCCCGTACGGGCAGGGGTACCTTTACCTTTACCTATCTTTTAGCAAGGTGAGGTAGCATTGGATTTGTATGTATGTATGTGTGTGTATATATATTACTTGTGGAACTGAGGATGTTTTATCCTTGCTTTTAATGCTCATTCATTTGTAAGTTGCTTTGAGTTTCATTTTTATTTTATTTTTGCAAAAAGCAGCTAAAAATATAATTATTACATGTATTAATAATAAACATTAATAATCCGGGTTGTTACCCCGTGTCTATTCAATTCCCTTTCTCTCTCTCTCTTCCTCTCTTCCTCCCTCCCATACCCCTCACAATTGTACACATTTACAAAATGTGCTCTGCTACAGAATGGGAGAGAGATAGTCCTTAAATTCTGCAGTTATGACAAAGTAATTAGTCAACAAATGACAACTTAAATGCAGTAATCAATGACAAATATGCAAACAGTGAGTGATGCCCAACACTGCCAATGAAAGACAATCTTGCACACTGAACATTTCCCTCTCTAGTCTTCTTCCCTGAAACCCCCAGTACCACTCAAAGGTAATTTTCCTCCTTCTACTGCAGCATTGTACAATTCATTCCACAAAACTGATAAATTATTTCAAGAGAAATATGTTAGAAGGATTGGGGGTTGGGGCCTGCAGTGTTGAAGGAGGAGGAGGAAATATATACAGTGGTGCCTCGCAAGACGAAATTAATTCGTTCCGTGAGTCTCTTCGTCTTGCGGTTTTTTTGTCTTGCGAAGCACCCCTATTAGCGGATTAGCGCTATTAGCGGCTTAGCGGCTCTTAGCGGCTAAGTGGCTATTAGCGGCTTAGCGGCTTAGAAAAAGGGGGGGAGGGAAAAAATTCGCAAGACGAAAACGTCTTGCGAAGCAAGCCCATAGGGAAATTCGTCTTGCGAAGCGCCTCGAAAAATGGAAAACCCTTTCGTCTAGCGAGTTTTTCGTCTTGCGAGGCATTCATCTTGCGGGGCACCACTGTATTTGCATGAGCTTGTCTTCCATTCCTGCAATGTTGGCTATCACCCAATTGCCTTACAATGGCATCAGGATATTTAAACATTTCACCCTACTAATACAACCTGAAAAAGAGAGTATAAATGAAATTTTGAAAGGCTGGTGCTCTAAATAAAACATAGCATTTCTGGTGATCCAAACGACTGTAAGACAGCTGCCAATAAACCCACGCCAGTGTTAAAAAACATGCAAAATTTAATTGAACTCACCATCATGCTTTTCTTTCTCAACATACAAACATGCACTGCAACAGTTCTTGATGCATTCTGCTGCCATTACTGCTTCTAACACAAGCTGGAATGCAGTCAAGAATCCAAGTTAGAAATCAGCCCTGAAAATTAACCATTGCTTTAGATGAGAATACAGGAATTGAAAAGGACAAATTTCCTTCATTTGTACAGCATTTCATTTACCCACTTTCTATGCTGTTCCATACAGTATAGTGGTACCTTGGTTTGCATACGCCTTGGTTTGCATACGTTTTGGATTACAAACATGTCAAACCCGCAAGTGCGTGTCCCAGTTTGCAACCTTTTTTTGGATTACAATCCACTTTTTTTTGGATTACGAACAAATTTTTTGAGGAAGCCCCATTGGCAAAAGCGCACCTTGGGTTACAACCTGTTTTGGTTTACAAACAGACCTCTGGAATGGATTATGGTTATAAACCAAGGTACCACTGTACTTAGAAGCACAGTGTCCTAAATTAAAACACTTGCTTCATTGGGGTTTCTAGACAGGAACTGGTAAAAAAAGCACTAGGCTTGTGCAAGATGTAACACAGGCAACTCACAGCTTTTGGTGCTACTATGCCCAATTTATCTCCTACAAGGAAATACTGTTAAATAAAATGTGCTTCTATAAGGAGATACATGTGACTTCTAAAAGGAAAGGAAAAAACTCTCTGAAATGGGTCATGTGCCTAATAAACATGCACTGAGCTATTAAGAGAACAGAAGGCCAGCTGCAGCAGCAGCAGCACACTCCAGGCATTTTTATAAACAGGTGTGAGGAATAGAAATTTCAGCTAATATTTCCTTCCTTCCTTCCTTCCTTCCTGTGCTGCAACATACTCCAAATGCACTGCTGCAGAATTCTTCTAGGGTGATGGAACTCAAACCAGGCCCACACAACCCAAGGATGGCCCTATCAGTCCAAAGCAACCAAATATCTAAAGAGAGGGAGCATCTCATAAATAATTCACAGAAGGAGCACACACAAATGCAGTGTGAGCTATGCAAAGTAATGGCCATTTCACACAAATCATCCAACATGGAGCTGTGTTCCTGTGCCATTAATTGAAAAAAGGTAAAGGACCCCTGACAGTTAAGTCCAGTCACGAACGACTCTGGGGTTGCGGCGCTCATCTCGCTTTACTGGCCGAGGGAGCCGACGTTTGTCCGCAGACAGATTTCCGAGCCATGTGGCCAGCATGACTAAGCCGCTTCTGGCGAAACCAGAGCAGCGCACAGAAATGCCATTTACCTTTCCGTTGGAGCAGTACCTATTTATCTAATTGCACTTTGATGTGCTTTTGAACTGCTAGGTTGGCAGGAGCTGGGACCGAGCAACGGGAGCTCACCCTGTCGCGGGATTCGAACCACCGACCTTCTGATCGGCAAGCCCTAGGCTCAGTGGTTTAGACCACAGCGCCACCTGCATCCCTGCCTTTAATTGTACTTAGGTGTATTTTATTGGGTTCTAGCCACTGTTTCAATCTGCTTCTTTTTTTGTCTCAGTGGTTTCCTACTATTATTATATTTTGCAGTCTTTGACTGCTTTACACTGACTGTTGTAAACTGCCTTAAGGACATTCATGTCAAAAGGTGTGATAGGATTTCTATAACTAAATGCATCAGAATGTTGAATTTTCACAATTCTAGCATAGGGACTTGACTTGGTGACCCACTGTCATGGTACGTCTTGATAGTATCAAATATTTTTCCATATCAGAATCATCCCTGCTCTCTGTTCAGGGTTTTGATATTATCCTGTCACCTGGCTGCTAGACCAAATACAACTCACATTTGTATAGATGTGAAGATAAAAAAAATGCTCTTGAGACTAAGAAATGTAAGATCAAAGTTGTTGTTTTTTAAAAAATAAAACTCCACCAGACACACTCCTAAAGAATTTAATCATTACTACTTCAATGTAGTTGGACTAGAGAGCATAAATATGTTAACAATTTCCAGATTTGTTTAGTTGGACAACAAGTTAATCAGATAAATCTGATATCAAAGCCTTAATTCCCAGATGCAAGACGCAAATATTTGAAGAGGAAAGCAAATACCTTTAACAATTAAGTAAAAAAAATGGCCATAATAGGAACCAACTGTCAAGAACATAAACAATCAAGAGCTGAACATGATCTCTAGAGAAAAGCAGGTCTGTTATTGTGGTTGCTATAAGTCAGTAATTGACTATTAGGGCTTTTGTGTGTGTAAGTCATCTTAATCTTTGAACATAACACCCCCGCAAAACAAAATACTCAGCAGCGACAATACAGTGTAAAATTACAAGTCAGCAGTCTGAAGCCTGAGGTTTATTGGGTAGTACCTCTGGTGGGGGGACGACACATCATGCTCCTTCTGGGATAGTTTGTCCACCTCTGGTCCCCACCCTGCACTCAGTTCTCACCTGTGCCTCCAAGAAGCTGTCAGCATGCAACAGCGGCCACACCCCAGAAAACAGCTTTGACTGGCCAGCTAAACCAGGTGAGAGTAGCTGATAGGTCTCAAACCCTCAATGTGTTAGGGTCTTGCCCTGCATGTGAAGATAGGCTCTGGTGGATTGAGCAGACAAGACCAATAGCAGGCCCAACAGGGAAGAAGGCAGTTTCTGCATGTGCTGCAGAGGGAAGTGAGGGGCAGATGGGGCTCATTAAACTGGGAAGGTAGCCCATCTATGAGAAGGAAAACTCTGACCCTAAACCTCTGCTGCTTTGTGGGATAACTTTGGGAGAAGGAAAGGCTAAGGAGTATAAACCCTACAGAATTCCGGAGTGGAGTCCCCAGGATGGTTGGGTGGTGCCTTGTACATCTCCTTCTGGAGACTCCTGCAGCCAAGCTGGTGCCAAACATATTGCTCTGCTTTCCTTTGGACCACATCAGCAAGGCCAAATAAGTTATACAGAGCTTGGATTCCTCAGCAAGATGAGCCGATTTGCCACTATTTTATCCGATGGTATTCACCCAGAGAAATGTCGGTCCTGTGCTAACAACGCAATAAGCCTAATTAGGCCCATGTGTTGGACATTCTCTACCACTGCCACAAGCCTAGTTCAGACTTCTCTGAACTGTTTCACATGTAGTGGCCTGAGCAGTACCAAGGAGGCAGCTGAACAGAGGAACACCTGAGCCATCTCCTTGCAGTTGCTACTGATATTTCTCAGCACCAATTTGCACAAGAGTGCCAATAAATTCTTGCAACAGCTATGGCCACACAAATCACTGCCAGAAAGCGGATATCCTGCAATTAACAACTTTTCTTCTACGTGTACCAAAGCTAAACAGAGATAACCATTACATTTTTTAAAAAAGTGTAAATACAATAAAACAACCATATAATAATAATAATAATAATAATAATAATACATTTCTTGTGTCATTTGAACACCACTTTAAAGACTTCTTCTTCTTCTTTTTTGCACAATGGCAAGAAGTTAAGCTCCAGAATTTCTGTCTCTCAACACCTGCATTCTGCATCCACAGAGAGATTCGGGTTGTAAAACGAAAGACGTCAACAGCCCAACTGTTAACGTTAACTAAATACACGAGTTATGCCCAAACAAGATAAACGACTGTTTGTGAAGTGGAAAAGTATTTGAATACCTGTATACATAATACTAGGCTCAACCGGTAAGAACATGTGCTTCAGGGAGTGAGGGACAGAAATTCTAGCATTTGTTTTACGGGATTGGCGGGGTCGGGGCTGAACACAAACCTAACGTACAACAGCAGAAACAGGGAGATTGGTTCTCTGGAATTTGCCTACTGCTACCCTGCCAGAGGAGCAATGTACCAGCATGCATTTCCTTGGAATCCTGATGATCAAGCTGCGTAAGAACAGTCCTATTAGATCAAACTAGAGGTATACGTAGTTCAGCATAATGTTTTCCCACAGCAGTTGTTAGAAACAGAGATATGAAAGCCAGGAGCTAAACGGCACCTTAAACCTAGGTTATGGGTGCAACAATGGAATGGCTAGGTGCCCTTTTTTAATAACAAGAATAGAAAGCTGATAATAAATGAAAATGTTATGTTCATTTTTCACATGGTCTGGTCCTTCCCCTGCCTGCCCCCCTAATCTTCTTAAGAGGGTCTCTTCTCCAGTCTTCGGAGAGTGGCTGGAAGTGGGGAGGTAGAAAAAGGTCCTCCTTTCCTTCCACTCTGCAGTTTTAATCTGACGTCTTATGTGCAGCACTACGCCCAGAGCTCAGAAACTGCTCGCGCTAATGAAACTTCTTGTCGCAAAGTGCGCCTTGAGCAATGGGAGTTTTGAACACTGCCCCACAGAGACAATCTAGGGAAGCACGCATGCAGGACAGGAGTGTAATAACCATCTCCTTCTCTTATCAAGAAACATTACCCCTCTCTCTCCCTGAAGGTAATGTTGCTGCAGGGGGGAGGTTATGTTTGAACAATCAAAGGTCATGCTCTTTGACCTGCTCTGCCCCATCCTTCTACTTGAGACCAATATCTCTTTGATATTTTGAGTGGGGTGGGCAGGGGTGAATTTTACCTTTAGGCAGGATAGATTATATTTGGCTTTTAACTGTTGCTTTTTAAAATGATGTTATTGGGATTTTTTTGTGTCTTCAGTTTGTTATCTTCAGGTGTTCCTTTAATTTCTTATTTACATTAACCATTGTAAGATGACTTCGGGGTCCTTCTGGCAAGAAGGGAGCACAAAAATAAGCTCTAAATTAATTGGTTTATCATGACCAGTGGCCATCGATAGTTTTAGCCTCCATGGATTTGCGTAACCGTGACCTTTTTTGTAAACTTAAGAAAAATCAAACCTTTTCTTGTGGGGTGGTTGCTCCAGCCCCGTGACCATTTTGTCTGTCCTCCTTTCATTTTTAAATTTAAAAATAAGGGTTATTTCTGGTTACTTCCTTATGTCTGGTTGTTCTTTGTGCTTATTTGATAGTTAGCCATCCTGAACATTAAAAAAAGAAAGGCAAGCTATAAATATTAGAAACAACAACAAGGGACAGGGAGGTGCGCGTGCTTTATTACCAGATGCAAAAAAAGCAGTCAGTCAGGATATGCCATTTCAATCTGGGTGGAGTTTGCTTCCATTTCACCCTCCTGTTTTTTAAAAGGCCTTATTGTGCCTTAAGTTCCTTGAAGTGTATATCCATGTCATTCCTCTCCCTTGTTCAAACAAGATACGCTGAATGTATTCCCTGTCCTCATGTTTTCTACTACACCCGTGGTATTATTACCCCTTATTAGGTAGATTAGCTTGCTGTTAACCTCTGCCTTGCCCTAATCCTATGCAACACTACCCCAATTGTTCAGCCTGTCCAACTCAGTTCCATCTTCTCCTGCATCATCAGGTCATAGGCTCCAGAAGAATTTGATCTACCCTGGCTTCCCTCCATGCAAAGCCCACTCTCTTAACTAACGTGAATTATTCTGCTTTTGATGAGTTTCAGTGGCGACTTCACTGCCTTAGGAAATATAAGTGACATTCTGCTGAAATGCTTGTAAGTTAAAAAGGTTTCACAGATGGTTTAACCTAATTCAGACAATAGCAGGACAATTTCAGCTTCTGCTGTAGAAGAGCTTCTACTGTAGCTCAAAGCTGCAAAACAAACTGATGGAGATTTGGTTGTGACTAACCTTAGCTAGATCATGGCTCAAAGCAAAAACTACAAAACCCATATTTTTCAAAAAACAACAACACATAGTAGGGTGTGTGGCTAATTAATTAATTATCATTTGCAGGGGAAAACCCCCACAGGCTTCTCCAATGGAAAAAGATCCCAGTACACTATTGCTACTTAGGTGTTCGAATAATTTTATTGGGAGAGAGAGCCTACAAGCAGTAAATCAGAAGGTGTTGCACAAAGAATGGCAGCAGTAAAAAAAGAAAAAGAAAAAGGCAGAACAAAAAAAGTACTGGAATGTTAGTTATTTCTTAATACAGGCAATATAGGTAAAGGTAAAGGTAAAGGTACCCCTGCCCGTACGGACCAGTCTTGACAGACTCTGGGGTTGTGCGCCCATCTCACTTAAGAGGCCAGGGGCCAGCGCTGTCCGGAGACACTTCCGGGTCACGTGGCCAGCGTGACAAAGCTGCATCTGGCGAGCCAGAGCTGCACACGGAAACGCTGTTTACCTTCCCGCTGGTAAGCGGTCCCTATTTATCTACTTGCACCCGGAGGTGCTTTCGAACTGCTAGGTTGGCAGGCGCTGGGACCGAGCAGCGGGAGCGCACCCCGCCGCAGGGGATTCGAACCGCCCACTTTCTGATCGGCAAGTCCTAGGCGCTGAGGCTTTAACCCACAGCGCCACCTGCGTCCCACAGGCAATATAGGCACATGATTAAACTACATGATCTGGCATAGATGTAACCTTCAAAAACACTTATAACTCAACTCAACTCAGTTACTGGGAAGGCATTCTGGGGCAATGAGCAACTGTAAGATTGTTATATTTCTCATATATTACACTATATGAAGGCAGTTGGAATACTGGCCTTTATAGGTCTGCTGATCCTTATGCCTTGTTATGCAAGCAAGCAAGCCACTAACTAACTTGGGCTAGGAACTAACTTCCTCTTTGGGTTGCTTATTGCATAATTACCTGTTACGGTGTTCTATATTTTCCCTCTCATATTCCTCATAATGGTCTTTGCCAAGAAATGAAATATCAGGAGCGGGTTCTTCAGTTACTATGAATACCACAACTTCTTCAAATACCTTCCTCTTTTCAGTTTTAGGGGGTCTGAAATTTTTCATGTCCCACTTTCTGAAAGATTAATTTGGATTCCAGCATTTTCCTAATTTGTAAACTGTCAAACCGAAAACAGCTCAGCAAGACCTTCAGGTTTTTGTTGCATGCATGGGACTGCAAGACACTGTGTGTATGCTAAAACATTTTTCACGTCAAAACCATGGCTGCATCATAGAATTGTAGAGTTGGAAGGGACCTGAGGATCATCTAGTCCAACCCCCTGCAATACAGGATTATGAAGCTATCCTATATGGGGATCGAACCTGCAACCCTGGCATTATCAGCACCACACTCTAACCAACTGAGCTATCCAGGCTGAAGAGGAACATTCTCGCCTGGCGTCTAAAAATATGCAATCAGTCACATCATAGTTCTTTGCAAATAACACCCTCAATTTGCAGAATCAGGTCCCAAGCATTTTCATATATAACTGCAAGTACTCTAGTTATTTATTAGAACACTACTCATATGAATAGACAAGTGGGGAATCCAAGAATTTGTAGCACATTCCCTCATTCATAAAAGTAGTGATTTTTAAGACTTGTGCAAATTGTAAAAACCGGCACAGGATCTTTCTTCTCAAGTGTATCTATATAAGAAATATGTAACTGTGCGGTATAAAGTAATTGACAGATAAAGTACAGTGAGATTAATTGGAAGTCATTTTTAATTCTTTTCTGTTTTATAATTGTTTTCAGTCTCAGGAGTATAAAGGATGTTAGCTATACTAATTTTGTTGTTCCTTATATTGTGGTTGTTTGTTTGATTGATTTTTCTATTGTTTGTTTGATTATATGTTTGTTTGTTTGTTTGTTTGTGTGTTTGTTTTTCCATAAATGTATTTATTTTAAATCAATAAAGGAAAAAACAAACAAACATAAAAGTACCAGTAGTGATTTTTAAGACTTGTGCAAATTGTAAAAACTGATACAGGATCTTTCTTCTCAAGTGTACCTTAGGTTCACGAGTAGAGGCTTCTCATGAAGTGTGTTAAGTTTTTGAGTTACTCAGAGCACTTCTGAATCACAGTGCAAGGTCAGAAACGTTCGCCTAACTTGCATTCTTAAACCCCAAGTTCAGGAGAAGGGATGGGGCTCATCATCCTATGCTCTCCAGAAAGGGAAGGGATACTTGCCAGGATGAGCATGGCGAATAAATTTGTAGCAGTGAACCAAGAATGTCTGCTAGCAGCATATTGGCCATAGTCCAATCTTGATTAAAAAGCCACATCATAAAGAATGTCACATGCCATGAATGTCAGATTCAATGGGTTATCTCTCCATCAGCTTACAGTCACTTGGTTTGTGATTATGGGGTGTGCACCTGTGAAACCAAATACCTACAAGACTATGCAATCAGTGCACTTGCATAGGACCAATAGGAAGCAAAAACAGCTTGCTATGGATCCAGCTAGCACCCCAAGTGGGACATTTAAATGTTTGTAAAATATGTCATCTGTTTCCAGACCTCAATGTGTCTATACACCCTCCTTTGTTTTGTTTCTTTTTACTTGCAGTACACTGATGTTTCGTCTCGGCACACATAATTTTATAAGATTCACAGAGGTAAACAAGAATAGTCTGAACACAGAGGTCTTGTCCCATTGTGAGAAACAATATATTTTAGGGCCAGTCCTACTCTAAATTTCTAGTTAGTAATGCAAGAGCAGGGGTGAGGGACCTTTTTCTGGCAAGTGTGTTGGATCCTTACTTCCATCCATCTCTGTGGGCCATTCTGACAGGTTGTTGCCCACCTGTGAATCATCTGGCATCTCTGTGGTGTCAAGTGTCAAAGGTGCCATTACTCTGCATTCCACCAGGAAAAAACAAAGCACTGCTCACATCTGACATTATATCTGAAAAATACCGTCGGCTGGATTCATCACACAGTTCTGGCCACTCTCAACTGGGGCTTTATCAAGTTTTACATTTAAAAGGTCAAAATAGAATCAAAATTATTTCTGGGCCTTTAAAATGAGAAGAGAAAACTTGATGCACTGGGTAACCATAAAACAAAAACGTCAACATTTTTACAAAGCAGAGATTCTTTGAGAACAGCAATAAACCAGAGTCCTTTCACGTATATCATGGTTTAAAGGAAAAAAAAATTCCCGTAAAAAATTCCAGAATGCAGACGCTCAACATCACAGGGCAAGAGGGCCAAAGGTTAATAATTTTTAACCCCAAGGCAACTGACAGCATTGTGTTAGCCTAATTTTGCCAGTGCAAGAAGTACCAACAAAATACTTGAAAATGCTAAGGAGCCTAGTAACAACTATCAGAGTTATCCCATACACACTTCTAATGCTGCATTAGGCAAACACCCAATTCACGTACTACAATTTATTCTGCTGATAACATTGTTCCCATAACTTGCAAATACATTCATTCAGTTGGATAAGGAAGCATGCAGAGGAAGTGGCAGGTGTGGTAAATGGAAGTGAATGCATCTGTTATGCTTCATAACATGTTAACTTTAATTTAGGTGAATTTAGGCTGGCTCAAAGGGCCCAGGTGGCGCTGTGGGTTAAAGCCTCAGCGCCTAGGACTTGCCGATCGAAAGGTCGGCGGTTCGAATCCCTGCGGCGGGGTGCGCTCCCGCTGCTCGGTCCCAGCGCCTGCCAACCTAGCAGTTCGAAAGCACCCCCGGGTGCAAGTAGATAAATAGGGACCGCTTACCAGCGGGAAGGTAAACGGCGTTTCCGTGTGCGGCTCTGGCTCGCCAGAGCAGCGATGTCACGCTGGCCACGTGACCCGGAAGTGTCTCTGGACAGCGCTGGCCCCTGGCCTCTTAAGTGAGATGGGCGCACAACCCCAGAGTCTGTCAAGACTGGCCCGTACGGGCAGGGGTACGTTTACCTTTACCTTTAGGCTGGCACAAAAGTGATTGGAATGTTGATGGACACCTTGATTTGAATGGCAGCAGTGAACACTAGAAAACAAGAAGAGCCTGGTGGATCAGGCCAACAGGTGATCTAGTCCAGCATTCTCTTCTCACAGAAGCAAACCAGGTGCCTATGGGGAACCTGCAAGAAGGAACCTGTGTGCAACATTCTTCCTCCTGTGGTTTCCAGCAACTGATATTCAGAAGCATATTGACACTCCAACAGGGGAGACAGAACATAGCCAACATCATTTGTAGGCACTGATAGACTTATCCTACATGAATTTGTCTAATCTTCACAAATTCCATAGTTAAACTCTGTGCTTTGTGAGCAAGTACTCTGTTTGTATGTCCAGAATCCTCACACGTTCAGCTTCTTTGAATGTCCCAGAGCCCTGGTGTTATGAGAGAGGGAGAAAGGTTTTTCTCTAATCACTTTCTCCATGCCATGCATAATTTCCATCGTGTCAGCTCTTACTGACATTTCTCTCTAAACAAAAATAGTCCCAAATGCTGTAAGCTTTCCTCACTGGGAAGCCACTCCATCTAACTCTACAATATCCTTTTTGAGGTAAGGCAATCAGAACAGTACCCAGTACTCTCAAGCGCAGCCACACCGTAGATTTGTTTAATGACATATTGGCAGTTTTATTTTCAACTCCTTTCCCAATTATCCCTAACATGGAATTTGCCTTTTCCACAGCAGCCACTAACAGTGCTATGATAAAGCAACCAGGACTCTACTGGTGAACCTTAATCAAGAAGACAGGAATGTGCCCAGACTTAAAGGTTACAAGGCTAGTTCGAACCAAAATGGTCTGAATTTAACGAGTTACGTCAAATGGCTAGACACACTTGAACACACCCAACTGGTCACGTGTTCAAAATGAGTGTACAGGAATATAGTCTAGGCATTGGAACAGAATGTTCTGATATCATGACTCCTCACCAATTTAATGTTGAATGAAAGACGTCTGGGCTGACAAACAAAAATATTTACGCAAGATGCATCTGTTTTGCTATTTAAAGATGCAATCCTATGCCCAGTTACTTAGTCCATTGAGCACACTGGGATTCCTTAGGAGTAAACAAATACAAGATTGCTCTGTTCTGATATCAATATCATAGAAGATATACTTCAATAACATACTGCTTATAGCTAGAACAAAACTGATAAATTGCTCTGTGCTCTAATGGGTGCTAAAAGAGTATTTTAAAAATATATATACACATATAGTGATTTACTGAACTGATGCATTTACTCTAAGAGTTCTTACCATGTAGTAGTATCAATATATATAAAAGCCAGTTCCCATAGATCATGCTAAAGCTAGAGGGTAGTGGATAAATAGAAACCAAGATGGGGCTACACATATAAGATTTGAACCCAATTTTGCCAATTCTGTAAAAATACAAGTGGCGTGCTTAGATAGGAACAATAACAAGCAGTACTCCCATTTTATAGATTGAGAAACTGAGTGTCTTGAGACAAAGACAACATAGTAAATTCATGGCAGAACTAAGAATTAGCTAAGATTCCTCCGTTAACAGGCAATTAAAGCTTTAGCTGACTAGTTTATCAATTACATCCAACTTGTAGGCCTAGATCTATTGTCCCACTGAAATCAATGAGAGAAGTTAGTTGTGACTCACTTCATCATAACTGATTTCAACAAAATTTTAGCAAAACTAACAGCATCTGGATTGAATTCCAGCATTTAGAGAAATGCAGGGCACTAATTCAGTTGAACAAATGAACACAAATATTCTTCAGTAAGAGTGAGTGAATTTTGTTAACATTACATTTGCTTTAATATATTTGCCAGGGTTTTTAGCAGGCAGAGGGGCTGAATACATCAACTGCGAGGAATTAACATTGCACTCTGGACACTTTACAGAGAACTATCACGCATACTTTCGGGATCTGAGTTTCAAACAATTCTGCTTTAATCAGCACAGCTGGATGAGGAATGAATGGGCAAGATCAACGAAAGTGCCAAAGCACGAACTTTCACTAAAGCACCAAAGAGGTAGTTCCTGAAAACCAATACTCTCCCTACTAGGAGTCACCTGCCCCACTTAGGATCAGTACCTTGCCTTCGGGCACATTTTCCTCTAATAGCTTCCCGACAGGCGGAAATAAAACAGATAATGATGCTGGGGAAACTCTGCAGCTCTTGAACTTTAGGCCTTTCAGACAAAAGCAGATTTGTTGTTCTTGGGGTTTTTTTAAGGCCACCTAGCCCCATCCCCTTCCAGCCGCCCCACATTCAGAAGACGTGCCACTATCCGGGGAAGCTGCCGTTTGGCCCAGATGGGCAAGGGGTCTACCTCAGCAGCGAGGCCACTCCGGCCAGGTCCCTTCATCCTCCTCCTCCTCCTCTCGCTTTCTTTGCTCCCTCGGGACGGTCCTGACCGCACTCCAGCGGACGACTCAGCCCCTCTGTGAGGCAGAAGCGCACCTGGCTGGTCCCCGGGGCGCGCGCGCGCTAGGCGGCCGCTATCTCCAGCTTCCAACCAGATGAGGGACACGGGGTCGACGACGACGACGACTTACCCCCCTCTCCCCACGAGGAGCAAAACCGGCTCCAAGACACCAACTTTCCCCGGGCGAGGGGAGGAGAAAAAGGAGAGGACCGCGCGCACGCGCGCCTTGGAGAGGAGCGACTGCCCCGGGGCGGCTCCAGCTTCTCCTCACCTCCGCTCGCCTTTCCTTTTTCCTGCCCGGCTCAGTTTAATTGGGTTCCCGACTCCGCCCGCGAACGCGCACCTCTGAGGCGGCTTTATGCACCTCTCCCTTCCTCTCCTAAAACCGACACCTGCTGCCTTACGCTGCGCGCGAAACGCTTTTTGCCCCTGGCCCCCTTTTACGCGTAAACGCCACCAGTTCTCGGTGGCCTCCCTTCCCGCCCTTTTCTGGCGCCGAACCAAGGCGACGACCCCCCTCTTCCCAATAGGCACTTTGCAAATGCAACGGTCCTTCTGCGCGCTTGCTAGCCCTCGGCCGGGCGCAAAACTTTCCTCAACTGTCTACCTCGATAGTGTTTCCTTTCTCTTACCTAGACTCCTCAAGTCTGCACCAGCTACCTCTGCAACCTTCTGCCACATCCCATTGCTGGAAAATGTTGTTCCTCTATCGTAAGTAACGCAGCAGGTTTTCTGGCGGTTATTGGTTGGGTTTTGTTTTTTTAACTCTTGCACAGAAACGGGTCGGCCTTCCTCTTCAGGAAGCTTGCAAGCAGGTGCAGCAGGTGCTCTTCCGTTCTCTAATTGATTCCTGAGGCACGAAAACTAACTTCCTTTGGTTACCAGCCTTGGGCTTAAAAAAAGAGAGAGAGCAAAAAAACAGCCGGATGCAGTAGCCTTTCTTGTGTGCCCTAAAGCTAGACTACAGCAAATACTGTAATTTCCATGTTTGCAATATTTTGGTCTGTCCAGGCCTCCTCCTTTGCTCATGGGTGGTGAGAGGAATACTGTAAAAGGGCTTTCCCTGTTTAAATCTAGTTCAGCCTGACATTCAGCGACCAGGGGTTGGTTTAACAAAGCTGGATCACACACATGCACACCCCATGCCTGCCCAGTTATTTATAGATTATATTTTTTGTTTGGTTTCCTAATTGTAAACCCAAACTGGGAGAACCTACATAGGAAGCTGCTTTACACAGAGTCAGACTGTTGGTCCATCTAGCTCAGTATTGTGTATGCTGACTGACAGTGGCTCCCCAGGGTTTTAAGCAGGAGTCTCTCTCAGCCCTACCATGGATCTTCTGCTTGCAGGTCTCTACCTCTGAGCTAACGTTGATATTTTTATTTACACCATCTAAAAGCAGTGGCACACAGTCTGTAGCATGGACACATTCTGAGTACCACAGCCAAGGCTCATTTGTACGGTGGATTATGGTTTCCAGCAGAGATTGATGATTGATTGATTGATTTTAATTTATTTATTTCTATACCACCCTTCATCTGAAGATCTCTGGGCGGTTCACAAGATAAAAATACAGGATACAAAATAAAAAGTACAAAATAAATAGTTAAAACAAAAACAAAACAATAAACCCCCCCCCTCCACAAACACATTTAAAAGGCTGTAGAATATTAATCAGCCAAAAGTCTGGTTGAAGAGGAAGGTTTTTGCCTGGCACCTAAAGATGTATAATGAAGGTGCCAGGTGAACTTTCCTGGGGAGAGCATTCTGCAGATGGGGAGCCACTTCAGACAAGGCCCATTCTTGTGTTGCCGTCCTCTGGAGGCACACAAAGAAGGGCCTCAAGATGATGATTGCAGAGTCCAGTTTATATGGGGAGAGGCGGACCTTGAGATGCTTCTGGCGGATGACAAACTCCACCATGACAAACTCCACCAAATTTCAAACCACCTAATGGGATTATTTCTTAGAAGCATCTATAGAAACTCACTGTTTCAAAATAGCATTATAGATTTCCTGCTCAGTTTCTGTTAGCAGGACTATCCATGTGGCAATTCTATGAGGCAATATCCTGACTTGAAGACTTGTGATAGCCCTGATAATTCCGATAATTTGTCCACATGGGAGTTAACATGACTAAGGTGGTGGTCAGAAGATATAACCCCTCAGGATCCTGCCTCTAGCCAGGTGGAGGTGGCTCTCCTGAAAAACAAAAAAAAAGTTAACAATAACAAGAAATACTTACCAAATCCAACTTCCCGCCCCAATTTCACTATATCCAAGAGCAGGCCTTTAGACTTTCGCCAGATCTATTATCTTAACGAAATCTGAAATGTTAACTTTGCTTTCCTCTCATTTACTCAATATCTTAATGATCTTCTCGTCTTATCTGCAACCTTCATGCCCCAGGCTCATTTATGTGACAATGGCTACTCTATTTGACAAATGCATGACAAGACCCAAAATAAGGAAGGGATATGACAAAAATAGAATTGATGAACAGGGAAGGTCTGCTTCAAAAAAAAGGTACTCCTTCCTCATTCCTGCTCTGTGTGAGGATACACACAGCAACTTATTGTTGCTTGTCTCACCGATTCCCTTAGGTGGTTGAGTGCTATCACTGGTAGCAAAACAAGACCACTCCGACATAATAGTGATGCATAAGTATATTAAGTTGTAAAAAGAAAATAATGATGATGATGATGATGATGATGACGACGACGTTATGGGTTTGTGGGGTGCCTGGACTCCCCTTCTAATTCCTGGGTGACAGACACTGGATTGAAATACAAGCTAGGAGCCAGCCTGGTAATGCTAAAGCAGAGTTTTTAGGAGGACAAAGGAAGTGGCTCTGTGCCAGAGGATAAAGGGAGTGTGGCCCTCCCTCAGCTCAAAATTAGTTAGAAAGTTAGAACTAACTACTTTAGTTGAAGTAATTTTTACAGTTGGAAGGAGAGTAGTTGCTTTCAGGATTGCAGTTGAGGGTGATGTACGGTAGGTTGGAGGAAAAATAGTTGCAGCCTGTTGAATGCAGCAAGCTGAGCAGAGAGACAGAGGGCCATGGCTGATTTCTGCTGGTGTCCAGGACTGTGGCCATGGGAGAAGCAAGAACCTCTTGTAGTGTAATTCTGTGAGCCCCTCCATCATAGGCTTAGGTTGTATACATGTGTAAATAAACAACGAAGACAACATGGTTTCCCCTGTGCCTCATTTCCAAAGGAAACACAAAGCCCGGGTAAGCACCAGCACCCCTGGAATCTTGTGCAGCTCAGAGATTGGGGTGGTGTGCAACCAGGATCGTCTTAAGCATATCTGGCGCCGTGGTGCAATGCTCCCTCCGGTGCCCTCCCCCATTTCCCAGAGTTGTCCACCTTTTTTTTAGGGAAGACAGCACTGCTGGCAGAGCTAGAGGAGGCGGGCAGCAGCTGGAGGGCGGCTCCTCCGGCGGGGAAGAGGCGGAGGCTGGATGCGGCGCCTCCTGGCTCAGCCGGCTGCTTCATGCCACAGTGGCCATGGCAGATGGAGACTCCAGGCACAGCACTGTATTGGCGCGGCATGGCGGAAGCGGGCGAGGGCGGCGTGCTGATGCTGGGAGGCGCCGCATCCAGCCACCGCCTCTTCCCTGGCGCCCTCAGAACTTGGCACCCTGGCGCCCTGCGCCACTAGCCTCTGTGGGTAAGACACCCCTGTGTGCAACACTGGTGTTAGAAATGGGATTTGTGTTTCTTGGAAGTATGCCTGAGCCAAAAAGGGAAGAGCAGCAACACTCCTTGAGCAGCTTGAGAGAATGAAGCAGTCGCTGAGCCAGTGGTTTGATAAAACAAGCCAGCTGCTGATAGAGTGGGGGAGAGTCTTCCGTGAAGAGGGAAGCATGACTGCATGCAAGGTGGCAGCCCTGCCTGATGCGATGCAGATAGTAGCTGAAGGCAGGGGGCAAGGACGCCTCAGAAAAGTGCATGCTGGGTGGAAATGAAGAGCTGTTTCTGACATTACTTCCTGGGAGTCCACAGTTGAACATTTCACACACACACAAACCCCCATTTTTAGGAAGATACCACAGGTAGAGTTGGGACAGAATGTTTGACTTACCATTTACATTTTGCTCTCTATATACTGAATTCACACATCACACAGTGGCCTGCCATTCTTTTGGGCTGACCTGGACCAAAAGCATGCAACATGGGTCATGTAATCTCAGTTTCGAAAGCTGAGATTGCTTCCATTGATGACTGCAGTTAAATTCAGGATACTGTTCCAATAATTTCCCAGAATTTATAATTTTCTTAGCAACTTATTGTTGAAAAATTTGTTTCAGGAAAGGGAACTTTTTCAACGGGAAACCACCCACAAGCATACCTGACCTTGAAATGCTTTCATTTGTCAGAAATGATTTCCGTCACCTCGGCAAACAATCCCGGTCATGACCTGAATATCTGAAACAAACGCATTGGACATCTGGCATGGCTTCCTTGGTTGAGTCAGGCTGAAAGTGAAAATTTATATTGACGTGCAACAATACAAATGAATTGCAAAGCCATTTGAGAAAACAAACTTAACTGGAAACATTGCAGAGTCAACAAAGCAAAATTACTGTAATAAGATTCTTAAATGTGTTTATTTATGTACAGGTTTTGCTCTATCCCACAGCTAGCCAGCTTGTGTTCTGTGGGCAGCATCTAGCTCTCCAGTAGGGCTGGGTGATATCTGGTTTTCCACATCTGGTTTTCCACATCACAATATATCACCAGCTAAATATCTTGATATATCATAATATATATCGGCAGCGGCAGAAGACCTTGCTGGGCCTCCCCAGAGTGGCAGAGGGTCCCGCCATGCCTCCCTGCACATTTCCCCCGCAGCAGCAGAGGGGCTTGCCATACTTCCTCACGGTGACAGAGAGTCCCACCCATCTGAAAAGTATCTATGGTATCAGTTTGGCTGAGCTACCCCCTGGGAAGCTGTCAGTCTCCACCTTTGTTCACCCATATATTGCCTTGTTGAAACACTTACCACAATGTTATTTCAACGATTTGGTGATTTATCACACGGCCCTACCCTCCAGATGATATTGGTAAGCCTGCGAAAACCTTTGGCATGGGACAGTGTCCACAAACCCTGGGCTCTGCAGAGCTCTCAGTTCACCCCCTTCACCATATAGGAATGAAGAGAATAACCACAGCTTTTCCTCATCTCTCCCCCTTTTGAATCCTTCCTGGCAGGGTTTTTTTAAATTTTTTTTTTAAAAAGCTCATTTCTCCACCCATTGCAATTCCAGAGCCAGAGTGGATATCCTCCATCATTGTCTCTTAAGGGGTATCTTGTAATGAGCTTAAGCAACAGATCAGAGAAGGCCAACAAGTGAAATATGGGAGACGGTTAGGAAATCCTGACCACTGCCTCGTGTGATGAGTCATGTAACTGCCGTCTCTCAGGTAGGAAACTTACAGATTTGTTCTGGCTCCACTTGCCCCAGCTAGGCACAGGCTCCCCCACCCTAGACAGGAAGTAGTGTAAAGGACATCCTTTCCCAGTTGATCAACAAGGTCTTGAGTGCCAGTGCACTGCATAGTTTTGGTCCTGCTCCCAATTTGTTATCTGTGTCTGCCTTCTGGTTTGTCCTGTGATCTTGACCTCTGGGCTTGTTCTCTAACCCTGCCTTGCATGCCACAAAGTTACCAGGAGAACAATAAAACACACTGACACGAAGTATTTTGGTTTATGGGTTCAAATAGGCCACAACTTTATTGGTTACAGATGTGAGCGGTTTGGCTTAGGCATTGGCTTAGGCTATATCTTGACTCCTGCCCGTCTGCAGGGAGTCCACTTAAGGGTAAACCACCAATAAGAGCTGCCCTATGACTTACATCAAATAGGGGCACCCCAAGGGGTCCCCATAGAGGCTGTGACATGGCTCTAGCCCACGTCCAGGCTTTGGAGAGGATTCACACCCCAGATCCCTTTAACAGGATACCCTTACCAAAGAGGGGCAGGTGAAGGCAGCAACCTCCCCTCCAACCAAACAAAGGCTTACCCAATGCCTAACCTCACAAAAGCTGTGACAATTGCTACTATGTAGGCGAAAACCAAGTGGCCGGTGCCAATTTGCCAAGTGGAAAAAAATCCTACCCAGCCCCAACAATATGGCAACCGACAATTGTCCATAGCAAGGTCATATCAGAACAAAGCATGAAAAGAGGGTGGGTAGGGAGATCTGGTGGTGGAGCAAGAAAGAGGGTCCCAGCCGGCTGCACCGTGGTTAAATCGCCTGCAGCCACACCCGCCCTGCCAGCTGATTGACTGGGGCTGTCCCACAGAGGGCAGAACCCCAGCAATTATGATGCAGCTGGCCGTGATGCAGGGAAGAGGTATCGTCCCTTAGGCCAGTAAACTGTGAGACCCGGCTACCTGACCACAACGCCACCCACCAGGTGAAAGGTGGGCGGACTTCTGCTTGCGTGCCCTCCAGTTCTGCTTACTCTTCAGTCTGGGGTCCCTTTTCCTAGCCACCTGACTCTCTCCCTGGTGCTGACCACAGCCCTGACATCTAGATTTTTAAGGATCTCCACCCCTCTTGGGTGCTATAATAGTAGTGTGTGCAAAAGCGTCAGCCTCAGCTGCTGGGTTAAACAGTCCCCCATATTTCACTTGTTGGCCTTCTCTGATCTGTTGCTTAAGCTGATTGCAAAATACACCTTAAGAGGAAGACAAAATAGCAAGACATGAATGCAAGTGCATATGTAAAAAAAAAAAATCATCTTTATTCCCATAGAAATATATCTATTCCCATATATATTTCCAAGAAAAACATCTATATCTTAGGGAAAACATACTTATTTACTTCTTCACTTGTTTGTTTTTATCACACTCTATATCAAAGGTAGAGTGGAAGACTGATGTCTAAAAATAGAGTGAAAATGCAAAGTAAATCAAGGGTGGAATTCTGCTGTACAACAAATTTTCGTGTTTAATTCAGATTTTGGACAAAGTTCACCTTCACTGACTACAAAAAGAGCAGACTTTTTTCTTTTTGCAATGTCTCTTGCATTGTGTTATGCATCTGTTTACACTGCTCCAGTAATGTAAGTCGTTTTTCCTGTTATGGAAGAAGGGTCAATCCATCATAACTGCTAAGACTGGTACATGTGTATTCTGCCTCTGGGGGGAAAACCTCACAGAGCCTTGAGACTCTTGCATGAGTCTCATTTCCACTGAAATTCATCTCAAAATATACTTGCTAATTTAAAAGAATCCACAGCATTTTTCTTACTTTATGCAAGTCCGGTCTTTTAAACTTTGATATACACTTTAGATCCCACGCTTCATGAAAAATGTTACATGTGCTTGGATAATATAACTCACTTTGGATCAAAAAGCTCAAGATCTGTGCCTGTGCAATGATAACATACAAAAGACTGCAAATCACTCCCTTGATAGGGTGGTGCTCTAGTCCAAGTGCAAGCTGAATTATCTTGTACACATGGACTGCAGATCATTATTTTATCTCCTGCATGTTAGCATAAGGATTGGGCTGCAACCTGTACTACAGTCTATAGCATTTATTCTCCAAACAACTGGATAATTTGAAATTATTCAAGAAATAACTCGGAAGCATCAGTGATAACTTGATGGTGCTAATATGCCAGTCAAAATAATGAGGGACGCTGTTTCCTTGTTTGTTCTCTGATAGAAAGTAATTTTATTTGCCATGAAGGCTGTACCTTTCCAAAAGAGCAAACACCCAGCTGCCTAAAGGTGTATTCCTTTGTATTCATCTGTCAGAATAATTGTTTTGATGCATAACCTCAAAGGGGCCGGTTGTTGCTTTTAACCCAGGGATGAGCAGGTATTCATTTTGCTACAGCTGACAACGTGACTTTCAGTACGTGTGCTTATGCCATGACATAACGCGTAATGTCAGTGGGTGTTGAAAGATTCAGTCCATCGTATTCAGAGAAGAACCTTGGTTCACACTCCAGTTAAGGACTTAAGTGACTCTTTACTGCCCATTTCGCAGTCCTTGCAGTAGCTCAGTTCCTGCAAGTATGCCAACCACGGGTCTTTAGCATTAGCCAGCATTGTGCCAGGCTAGCACATTTCATTTGAACTAAAAGGAATTTGGCAATCACCTATGAGAGAGCCACAAAGGACTACAAAATAAATATTTATTTTCAGTATTGGGGCTTGACTGTAATTCAGTGATGGTGGCACATAATTTGCAGAACTTCCTATGCAGAACTTCTTATGATCATTATGATCTTTTAATCTCCGGTTAAAAGAAAGGACCATGTAGCATGTAATATGAAATAACAGCCTTCACACAAAACCCTGGAAGGAATCTCCCAGTTAGAACAGACAATGTTGACTAGATGGGCAGTCTCCTGGTATAATTCCACCAATTATAATTCCATCAAATTATAATGCTTGATATGGGTAGCATGTGGGTCCATCCATTGGGCAGCTTCCCTCCAACATGAGTAACTTCAGCTTCCATATGGGCAAGTCCATCCAGTTACAATTCCACCTATTATAATCCCACCCACTTTAAAATTGGATGTCCTTTATCCCACCTTTTCAGCAAGGTCTCAAGGTGGCTAACAAGAAGAGCATACCCAATAAAACAAGCAAATGCACACTAGCAACATGCTATAAAACAACTAGAAGCAACAGACAACATGGCAAACTCTCTTACCTTTTAGCCTTTGACTCAGCATAATCGTATTGTTTGTATGCTTAACGCACCACAAGTTTAGAAGGAAGACAGGGAGCCAATGAATTCCAGGGCCTATTGATGGTGAATCCAAGTGTGGAAATGTTTGTCTCAGAATAATAACATCAGGGAAATGGTGTAGGGGTGGGGTGGGGATGGACTCCTGTTCAAGGACCGCTTTTCTTTTCCTTCATTTTAGACTTCAATACCCAGAAATGTGTGTGGGCTGCAGCCCAGCTATAGCTGCAGGCAACTTGCTGTATATAGCTGATGAGTGTTGGCGTAGCCCTGAATAAGTTTGGCAGCCAACCAGTTCATTAGGACCATCAGGATACGAAAGTGCATTCTGATGCCTACGTTGAATTGACTACATGTGTAGAGATCTGCATCTGTTTGCAGATCCTCTTGGCTGACTTAAGGACAATCCATAGCTGTTCTCTTAGGTCTTGTCAGGTACTTGTTTTAGCTGTTCTTGTCTCCCCTTGAAATATGTGGCATAGATAATTTGCTTTCTGGTATGTTCTACCAAACATGATGTACTCTTTCTTGCAAAACCAAACAAACAGAAACTGTCCCAGAGGAAAGGAGGGGGAAACTATTGGTGCATTACACTACCAATTTTGGAAGTATTAAATGCTGGAGTTCTTCAGCAGTAGCCACAATTTCCCTTTGAGGAGTATGCGTGCAAGTCACCACTTGGATGAAAATTGTGATGCCAGAATAATTATGCCCTAATCTGCTCTGAATTCTATCTATTCCTAATAGTTTGCCTGCTCCCTATCTGTACAGACTTGCTGTTGGCATCCGTCTGTCTTGGGAGACCATGGAGGAGTGCACCTTTGGGGGTGAAATCAACCTGTTGGGAGGTAGTCCTGCCTAAATGCATCTCCCCGACCCCTGACCTCTCTAAAACAATTCCCAAAGAACTTAGTGAGCTCCTGACAATAAGATAGTTTAATAGATTTGGTGCAGACATCTCCCTCTACTTGCAGAAGGTTCCTTCCATTCAAAGACGGGACTCTGTTCTGTGCTGAAGGGTGAGCTGTTGTTTTTTGGCAATCCTCTCTGCCACATGCACCATCTCCTCCCATGCTGTTCCATAGGGTTATTCAACCCTCCAGAGCAGATTTGGGGGAACGGCCATAGGGATGGGGTGAGACAGGTGTGCAGGGGAAAAGGGATGAGCTGTACATTTTCCTCCTCCCCCTTTCTACCTGGGGGTAGCATTCAACTGAAGATATGCCAGTATCCACCCTTATAATTTTTCCATAGGAACATAGGAAACTGCCTCATACTGAGTCAGTCTGTGGCTTTCCACGAATGAGCAAATGTGCGGGCTCCCAAAGAAGGGATTGTGGCCACTTTCCCCCTCCCCAGTCATCCTGCTGGTGCTGCACTGCCAAACGGGACTCTGTACAAGCTCTGGCAATCAGCTTCAACATGCTGGGTATGGCATGGCTGCACCCATACAAAAAATGTAAGCAAAAATATGTCACCAGGACTGTCAGACTTGGACTGTGGGGAAGATAAGGATCTGGCACCCTGGCCAGATGAAGTTCCTGTCCTCTGATCCAGACAAACTACAAGCTCCAACCAAGGCTTGTCCATGGCTTACTGCAGCAGAACTACCAGGAAGGAGCAAAGCAGTCACAATCTCCTCTCTGGGAGCCTTAAAGGAGGACTGGCCCCATGTGTCTTGCTGCATTTCTCAGTAGTAGTGCTTTATTGCAGAATGCTTTATGGCAGCACAACTAGAGCTGAAGCGGGTTTGCAGCACTTTTGCAGCACTCAAGTAGTTCAAGTTGCAGCATCTCAAGGAACATTAAATATATGATTGCATTTAACATGCCTGCTTTTTCCTTTCTATAATGTGGGGTGGAGGGGTGGTGGTGATCAGAATTGGAACTGTTGTGTTCATGAGGGGAGTCGTTGGAAGCAGCCTTCCTGGTACTAGCAGCAGCTTGTGGTTTTATCACAACTTCAGACAGGAAACTCCTTCTGGCATTGTGTGGTTCCAATCACACACACACCCTAACACATTAAACACAACCACAAATTTTATGCCAGAAATGGGTTAAGCTGAAAAACAAATAATACGTTTGGTTATTTTAATTTACAACAATCAACATTTTTGGCCAGGATCTTCCGGATAGTTTAAAGGAACAACAACAAATGAATAAGTTACCTGTTGAGCACAGAAGGATCTAGTTTATTTATACTATTCTCAAAACAGAATAGTATACTGTAGATAGTTGCAAAATTTATTCAGTTTGCAGAATTCAGTGTTTCGCTCTTCTGCGAAATTTTGAATTAGAATCATAGAATAGAATCATAGAATCATAGAGTTGGAAGAGACCACAAGGGCCATCAAGTCCAACCCCCTGCCAAGCAGCCCTCCCCCACATTAGTCAGTTTAAAGCCCTCCTGATGAGGTTTCTGAGATTTTTGGCAAAAACATTCCTCTCAACCGTTGTGAGGTGCATCCCATCGCTTGCCAGAAGTCCATCTTCAAGAAACTGCAGTCCGTGATCTAAGAATCCAAACCGTTCCTGTTTACACCATTTGCGAAGCCAGCTGTTCACTTCCACTATTTTTCCCTCTCTCCCTGGGCCACGTCGTTCAACTGGGAGGATAGATGAGATGACAATTTGTGCATTTAATTGCTTCAATTTCCTGCCCAGAGCCTCGTAGTCTCTTTTGATCTTCTGGAGGCTATTGCTTGCAGTGTCATTGGTTCCCACATGAACCAAGACGAAGGGATATTTGTCAGTGGGTTTTATGATTCCTTGCAGTCGTTCAGTTACATCTTGGATCTTAGCCCCGGGGAGACAGCACACTTCCCAAGACATCTTGTCAGGCCCACAGATCACTGCTTCTGTTCCCCTCAGTAGGGAATCCCCTATCACCACTACACGCCTCCTCTTAGGTCTGGTCGGGGTTCTTCCGTGAGCTGTCCGTTCCAAGGTTGCCTGCACATTCCCTGAGGACTGACTTTGCTGCTCGTCTTCATTGTAATACAGCAAACTGTAAAAACCCTCAAACATAAATATGAAGCTAAAGATATGATTGTTTTAAAATAACAGCAATAACTTAGCATTTGCATCATACATTAAGAGTATTCAAGGCTCACGTACATTGTCTCAGTAATTCTCCCAGCAACCCCGCAAGGCAGATCAGTATCATTCCCCACATTGCAAAAAAACACTTGTCTAAGTCTACAGTTGCCAGGCAAGTTAATGGCAGAGGTGAAATCTGAAAAGATTTTCTGATTCACAGCTCAGCCTCTTAGCCACTACACCAGTTTACAGATTAACTACTTTCACCGAAGTTGAAAAGCACATTAAACATTCATGGAGCCTTTGATAACCATACCTATTTATAGAGCTGAAACTGACTTTACAGGTTTATCACCAGAGGCATTCAACTTTCAACCTTTTTTTGCCATGAGAATAAGTCAGTCGTCATATGTCCTGGAGGAGGCTAGTTAGAACATCTGGTTCTGCATCTCCTTGTCTTTATTAAGGCACCTTTCGGCAAGGGCACGCTTCTGAAGTAATCTGTTTGGTGTGCAGTACAGGGAAGTTCTGTGAAACATGGGTGGCACTTGAATCTTGCAACAGAGGTGTTCATTTGTATTTGAAATGGCTAAAGATCCTTATCAGCGCTGTGAATAGCTTGTCAAGTCTAATGTGTCCCAATGAATGTCATGTTGGCAGGACATGTGTTACCACAGTCACGCATAAGAGTTAGCTGGGGAGTGGTTAAAAAACACACGACGTGACGTATGAGCTGGTTTTGTTTAGTAGTCTGTGTGATTAAGACTATACAGCATTCCAAATTTACTCTAGTAAACCTTCACAGGGGAGCATTCCATTGGAAAAGAATTCAGTGGTGAATCTGTCATGCAGACAGACTGGATTTTTTCTTCCAGTATTTAGTACTGTGAGATCCAAGAAATTATGGAATTTGCCATTTTCACAGCTGCCGCATACTGACTTGTCCTCTCCATCAAGTTATCCAGTATGACTCCTGCATTTCATATAGAATCATAGAATCATAGAGTTGGAAGAGACCAAAAGGGCCATCGAGTCCAACCCCCTGCCAAGCAGGAAACACCATCAGAGCACTCCTGACATATGGTTGTCAAGCCTCTGCTTAAAGACCTCCAAAGGAGACTCCACTACACTCCTTGGCAGCAAATTCCACTGTCGAACAGCTCTTACTGTCAGGAAGTTCTTCCTAATGTTTAGGTGGAATCTTTTTTCTTGTAGTTTGGAACCATTGCTCCGTGTCCGCTTCTCTGGAGCAACAGAAAACAATCTTTCTCCCTCCTCTATCTGACATCCTTTTATATATTTGAACATGGCTATCATATCACCCCTTAGCCTCCTCTTCTCCAGGCTAAACATGCCCAGCTCCCTTAGCCGTTCCTCATAAGGCATCGTTTCCAGGCCTTTGACCATTTTGGTTGCCCTCCTCTGGACACGTTCCAGTTTGTCAGTGTCCTTCTTGAACTGTGGTGCCCAGAACTGGACACCGTACACCAGGTGAGGTCTGACCAGAGCAGAATACAGTGGCACTATTACTTCCCTTGATATATGGCCAGTCACTACAAACCTCTTTAGTGTAAATGAGAAATTAGGATTCCCATCCCCCTAATGTGCAACACTTTACACTTGTTTACATGGTATTAAATAATCAGAATGATAAAAAAAATGCAATTGCCATTTTATTGCTCACCCAGTTTGAAGAAATCCTTGTGAAGCTCCTTGCCATCTCTTTTGCTTTAACGACCCTGAACTATTTGGTATCATCAGCAAACTTGGCTACCTCTTTACCCCATCTCTAGATTGGGGGGGAGGGGAGATTTCCAACTGGTGGGCCAGATCCTTAGGTTTCCCCCAAGCCCCATGGGTCATTCTCACAGGTGGACATCAGGGGACATAAGCTGACATACTGTATTTTTCCTTGCCTGTGCAGTTTGAAATCAAACCTTGTGGGCAAAGGCACAGGGCTTTGCAAGTGCCAACAGTCGGCTGACTCTTGGTGCTTGCAGAGCACTGTGCCTTTGCAGGCATTGACAGTCACGGTGGGCTTACAAAGATACAGAGCTTTGCAGATCCACTTTGGTCAGGGAGCCAGTTCTTCACCTGCCCAACACTGAGAAATGCTCAGCTTGGCTAAAATGGCCAAATGGGGAGACCTCAGAGGTTCCCCACTGCTGCTGTAGATAAATCGCTTAGCAAGTTTAAAGGCGCAGGTTACAATAGAAAAGGGGGTATGGGTTTGCATAATATTTGTGCATGCTCATTTATGTGTATGGAATCATATTTAGAAATAATTATTATAATTTAAATGGAATGCAATACATCTCCTACTGAGGAAGGCTGTGACCGGGTGATTTGCATACCTGCTTAACTTTTATTTAGGTGCTAATTGTTGATGAGCAACTTCAAGCCCAACACTTTTCTTGGGGTTGTCTTTAAACCACACTTGGACCCAATAGCCCTTCAACTATTACTATTACAATTTATTGCCTGCCCTTCACCCTGTGGCCCCAGGGTGGGTTACAACAATTAAAACAAAGCATTAATGTTAAAACACAGTATTACATGATATTAAAAACACCTTAAAACAACTTAAAATTAGAAATATAAAGTGAACCCCCCTAAAAAAAATGGACCTCAAGTGCCCGAAGCCAGAGCAAACAGGTGTGACTTCAGCAATAGAGGACTATCCTCTGTAAAGGAGGCTACATGGCCATCCTATTTAAGACATAACATGTTTGAGAATGAGTGTGCTTGAGTCTTGGATGCAAACACACACACACACACACACACACACACACACCGCTTCAGGTACAAGGGGAAGATGAAAGCATTCACTTCTTGGTTTACACTAACTGCAGTTTTCTGTTGCACCCAAGCTGGGACTGTGGTTAAAATTTGTACTTATGGTTTTATTTATTCATTGTGGTGCAAGACAAAGAATCCAGTCCTTAACTCCATAGTGACGTCGCTCACCCTGAGCTCCTCCACGTCTTTCCCCATCTACAGCCCGTGGCTCGTCGGGGGGCCTCAGGAGTCAAATGTTATTGGGCCCTTTGCTCTTGAATTCTAAGTGAGCGGCAAGTATGCAGGGATGGTGGTGCTTCTATGCTCTCCAAGGATGTCTCTGCTGGCAGTTCTTCCCCTCCCTCCTCCTCCTATAATACCTCATAACTTGGCAGCTCCTCGTTCTGCTGTAATTCAATCCTGTCTCCCTCTTCTCTTGAAACTACTGGAGAAGAGGGAGGGGGGAGCAGAGGAGAAGGAGGGGGCGATTCCCGCCCTTCTCTTCAGTCCAGTCCCTGACATTGGCCAAGACAGGGGTGTTATATGTGTGCACTGGGCTGGTGCTGGAAGCTGGAGACAGAGGCATGATTTGCTCTCTGCTGACCCAGAGCTGTAGCTTGGAGTTTCCCTGGAACTGTAATGAAGAAGCAAGATCTATTGGGGGGGTTAATGCTGTGAGCCCCCCACCCTGTCCTATGCTCAGGTTGTGTATATGTGTAGTATATATCCATTATATTTTATATATATATATATATATATATATATATATATATATAAAACACAGTCTCCATTAACCTTCATTCCAAGGAAACTGAACCCTGGGTAAGTTCTGGAACACCCTGGAGTCTCTTGGAAACTGGGGTGCACAGAACAATACTAAGAAATGCTAAAGTAATAAACCCCTGTGCATTATTGTAACTTCATTTTTTTTAAAAAAAATAATGTTCACATCAAAAAAATCACTTATAATTTTATTGGAATTTTTTTTGTACAAACACTTTAAAGAACATTTCCACATTGGCATATTCAATGCTGTGTTCATTCACGATCTTTAAAAAATAATGCAAGAATTTTTAATTATTTTTTTTAAAAAAGCTCGGTTCAGATACAAATTAGTAAGGATTTGTGTATGAATCAGAAACACCAAAGACATGTAGCGTAAATTACATTATCCTCTTTGTGTTGGAAACTAGTTACATTGCAGTATCAAATGATGACCATCTGGATTATGAAGATGTATGTGTTGTTGATGGTGAGAATGGATTGTATTGACCCAGACAGGGCCCATGATAGGGCAATGCTGGAGAAAGAGGTTCTGATAGGAACAGGCTTCTCAACAGCTACGGGTCACTAGGAATGGGGAACAGCCTCCATGTCACCGGTGCCTCAAGGTCACCTCTTTCCTTTGTTGCATGCAAGTGAATAATCACCATTTCACCCCTGTGTTGGATAAAGTGCTATACTTGGGGACACCACTGTGGCAAAAACCCATCTGAAAAATACTTTTTAGAAGACTTCAAGCTTGTTCATTGCAATATTCAAGCTAGAGTATTAAATCATGTTTGTGTTATGTACCTATGTTTTCTTGGTGTGCTGGTCCCATGAAATAATTGTCAGTCTATGTTGAAATGGTATATTCTATGAAACCATATTTAATCATTTAATGTAGAGGTTATTGAGAGTCCCAACCTAGATATGCAAACCATATTTTCTTTGGATCCGCACAACGTTGCTTGTTTCAAAGAAGAATCTGTGGAGCTTAAAACACTGAAATTTAAACATGGAGATTGGTCCCCCAATATTAACATGTTGCACAGCCTATAAGTTAAGCACAACTGGGCCCAGAACACAACTTCTAATGGTTTTGGAATATTCACGGGGAAAACTAACCAAGCATATAGATGCATTATAAATGACTTGAATTTTAAAATTTTGAACAATTTAATGTTTTAAATTCCTGAATATTCTATTCCTCTCTCAAAAACCTTTGTGAAAACTAAGCAAGATACAGTAATAATATTAATAAATTTCATGACTATCTATTGTTACGCAGATCTGTTGAAATTATTTAGAAGTGCACACGTTACACTACTGGTGCCAGAAATCAACCCTTCGAACAATATTGGAAGAAGAAAACATGTTTTATGGAAAAAACTAGGAGCCACATTCACAGTTGTATCCTAAATATAATTGGTTTCATTTTTTGCTCCCATAAATACCTTCTTGCTGTACCTCGCTGGGATTTTAGAAGAGCATTATTGTGTACAACCACAATAATCCCAGGTGAGGCACAGGCAATATCTTCGTATCTTAAATTTCCTAGCCCTGGCTGTCTTGGCTGCTGAGCTACCTTTGAAATTCGGAGCAAATGTGCTATTTGGGATGTGCATTAAAAGAGCAGACTAAGGCTGCAATCGTCACCCCACTTGCCTAGGAGTACTCTGTTGGATTTAATAGGACTTACTTCTGAATAGATGTGGTTAGGATTGCTCTGTTAAGTCTCGTGTAACTAGTTTACATTAGCTAAATCCTATGTCAGCTCAACCTTGGAGCGCAATCTCATAGAAACAGAAGAGAGTGAAATAGTTCACATCTTGAAATAGTTAAGAATCAAGAAATAAAAAGTTCCCCAAAGCAAATAAATGTCATGCAACATAAAAATGGTTATTTAGGACATGAGCCACTGTGTGTAGCTCATGCAGAGCTACAGGTTCTCTTTCCCCAAAGGGAAATCCTCTATCCCAAATGGTCTACAGCTGCTGCTGGTAGTAGCAGCCCATGGCATCAGACAGACATATTTCCTAGTCTGGTACCTGAGATCCTTTAATTGGAGAGCTATGAACTGAACTGGGATCTTGTGTGCGCTTAGGATAAGCGAACCTTTCAATTTCTATTTCTCTCTGTTTCTCATTTTCCAGCCTTAAATTCAGTTCTCTACGTTTCCACATCAGCCTGTGACTTTTTAAATAAAAAATACGAAAATTCATCAGCATTTTAGTGCCAATTTATCCTAATATACACATTTTTGTATGCTGTCTTCCCTAATATACACATTTTTGCAAGGCACTTCCCCCTAAAACAATGCATTTTAGCATGTCATTTTCACTAATATATGCATTTCTCTGCATACACATTACGTGGCTGGAGAATAAAATAGCAAAATTCAGAATTGTGTGAACTGCATTGCAAAATTTGGTGAAGTGAGAATTTAGAAAGATGGCTGTGCTTTAGTCAGCATATTGTTTCACTAGGTACAATTTTGCAAGTTTTGCATTTAAATGTGAACTGAACGGAATTTCTCCCTCTGCCCCCCATGTGTATGCATTTTACCACTGAACTGTGCCACAACCCTAGGTATTGCTTTCCCTACTAACAGAAGAGAACAAAGAAGCCTCTTCTTGGTGTTCAGAATGCAGACTGTTTCTCAGAGCTACTGAAATGTGACCTGCATGTGTTTGATTTCATAGCGCAGCTCCTTATCTATGGCAGACTGTCTTGTGATTATAAATCACAAGACTTCTAAACGGAGCCCAAATTGTAAATGGAGAACCAGGCCCTGTATATTTTACAATAAATATTTTAAACAGTACTAGTGATCTTTCCATCAAAACCCAGTGCCTGGTAGTGGCTGGGATCCAAAAAGATGCAACATGTGAACCCAGTGGCTTGAGCATGTCCAGTGGGGTTTTTCAGATTTCAGCATCAAATGTCTATGGCATGTTACAAGCACATGGACCTGGATAGTGGGTGAGCTCTTCAACAAGCATATAGGAAATTGAGTCAGGCCACTGGTCTACCTGGCTCAACATCTTCAACACCAGCCTTTCTGAGCCTTGGGCCCCCAGATGTTCTTGAGCCACAACTCCCATCATCTATGATCACTGGCCATGCTGGCTAGGAATGATGGGAGTTGCAGTCCAACAACAGCTGGGGACCCAAGGTTGAGAATGGCTAGTCTACACTAACTGGCCGTGACTCCAGAGTTTTAGACAGGGCAGAGGATATCCTTAACACTACCTTGAGATGCTGGGGATTAAACCTGGGACCCTTTGCTTGCAAAACAGATGCTCCATCACTGAGCCACTGTCCTTTCCTTCAGTTTTCTTGGCCATGTGTGACTACATGATTCTTCCCAAAGTTTTAAGGCAGAAAAGAACCTAGGCTGAAAAGAAGGATTTTTTTCTATTGGGGGTGGGGGAGGAAGATGAATGAGGGGCAGTTTCTATAGAGACACATAACAGGGTCAGAACTGATGATTCCACAGACATTTTTGAGAAGGCAGCTGGTGGTTCCCTGATTCCACAAGTGTTAGCGGAAGAAAAAAGAGAGAGCAGAACAGCAAAAGCCAGCATTTCCCATGGTTTCTCTGGTTATTCTGCTAAACAGCATTGCCAGGATAAAGGGGGAGAACTTCACAGTTTCTTAAGCTTATAATCACACTGTATAAAAAGTTTTGGAAAGCAAGACAAAAGATTCTTAACAGCACATGATCATTGCAGGAAAAACACCTATGGAATCCATTGGCAATGTAATGCTCAGGTGGTTTCAAACCATGAGGAGGAGGTCTGGCCCATCATTGTAATATGAGCCATTATGGCAACTTTTATTGCTGATTTCATGTTGAGTTATTAGACGCACTGACTCCTGAGAAGAAAGTTCTGGCAGAAAAGGGATAATGCCCTTTTCAGCTGGGGGTGTATGTGTGTGTGTGTTTTACAAAATAAAGCAATGAAACTCTTGGTTTAGAAGGGATACTGCGATACATATATCCTCAGCCGAATGACGGAGCTTCCTCTGAAGTTGATGACAGTGTTAACAGTAATCATCTCCAGGTCCAAGAGAATGTCACGTGGCCCCTTCAGAGGACGGGTCATCACTAGAGTGGCACTGATAGGTCCAGTTTGCTGTGTGGAAGACACAAAGAGAGCTTGAGGTTTTAAACAGTATTCAAAAGAAGAAGAAGAAATCTGCCATGCACGATCCTGTCCCACTTACACGCATGTAGAATTCTCTTCCCTCGTTTCCTGATTTTATCTGGAAGATGTAATAAGCACCAGGGTAGCGGGACGTTGCTTGCATTTGAAATATATCAGACGGCACAGTGCGCCCTGAAACATCCATGTCTCTGTACAAAATGGTAAATGGCTGGTCTCTGCATCCAGGATTTTCAGCTGGGCACATACAGTGACTGGAAGAACAGAAATTGTTACTATTAGTAGTAGTATTGCCACCAAAAACAACGGAGAATCATGCAGTACTCTGAAAATTAACACATTTATAATGGCATATGTTTTCCTGAATGAGTTATTCACTCTACTAATTATTATTGCTGCTATGTCTGACATTGAGCAAATTTCCAAAGAGAATTTGTTTTGTGTTGCTTAGCAAGAAAGGATATCTAGTATCTGAATGCATAGCACAACCTCTGCATCCTCAACTTCAGTTTTCTCTATAACCTGTTTTATAATCTACACCCTGCTGTGTTACAAGCATTTATCAACAAATTTGTGAAGTCAATCACCTGTTAGATTAACCAGCTTATAACAGTTAAACCAATCCGTTTATTGACCGATATTCCACAGTTTACAAGACCTACATTAATATGCACATGCCATTTATACTTGTGTTCTTAAACCCTAAACAATGTACCATCAACATCCTCTATGGAATAGCACTGAATGACAGCTCAACTTTGAAGACCTTTGAATGACTAATAAGACCTGCTCTTATTTCTTCATAAGCATACAGTATTTCTAGCTTAACTAGAAATACAGTTGAGTCTTTTGCCATCTGGTGGTCTGACAAGGGATTTTATATTTTGTGCCTGTTACTGTTAAAAGAAGCTAAGAAGCAGTTCTTATCATCGTCTTGGGGGCAGACAAGGCAATACATTGGCTCTGTTAAGGTCTGTTACCTTAAGTGCAGGCTTTGCCCACACAAATTGCAAGCAAGGGGACCTGATGCAGAATGGGACCAATATTGCCTTTTCCCTGCTCATTGCATCTATCATCTGATGAGTGGGAAGGAGCAATCTGCATCTCCATCAGGGGCTAGGCAGAAATGATGGACTCCAGAGTGCAGATAGAAAAAGGACTAATGTGGGATCAAGGAGAAGCAGAACCTATTGCTGCTGAAAACTCTTGTGTGTAAACCACGCTGTGACTAAAACAAACTGGGAAAGGGACATCAGTTTTAGAACATCTGCTTTGCATGCAGAAGGTGCCAGATTAAATCCCTGGCATCTCCAGATATGGCTGGGAGACCCCAAAGAGCAGTTATCAGTAATTCAGAAGCAGCTCACTGGCTGGGGTGAAGATGCTCTGCTAGATTCCTGGCAGGTTGCTTGCTGGGAGGTGGCTGGTGTGGTGCAGATTCACTTGTAGGAGCACTGGAAGCCATGCCAACTTCCCTGTCACCTCACCTGTCCAGGTAAACAACCATAACCCACCAGTGTGAGAAAGCTAGTGCAGTGGCTGCACTCAACAAAGCACTTCTGCAGCAATGCGACCTAGCTGGACCTATGGCCTGACTCTGCATAAAAGGCAGTTTCATATGTTTCTATGTAGAAGGGAGTGGACTTGAAGTGAGTCTGATGAGATATGTAGACTGAATAAAGAATGCCAGGAGGTCAGGGAAGGTCTACAACTCATTTCATCCTCACAAGGATTCTGCATATTGAATGTACTATTATAGGAGGGGGTACATGCCATTAAGAGTTAGATTTTTATTTAAGCTAAGGGCCAGATACACAGCAATAGACCTGGGTTTCCCACTGAGTATGCACACAACAATGAGCCACAGGTAGTTCTAGCTTCTTGATGAGCATAGCCATATGAAATCAATTTTTCCAGTTTTCTGTCAGTTGCATTCTCACTTCATGCATACACCTAAAGAGGAATCAAAGAAAGATCCCTAAAATCTGAATTGTGTAACGCAAAGCTAGCAGCAGAAAGTCCAAACAGCATATGCCTCTTGAAGAAGATAAATATCCTCCTATTTCTATGAAGATATTACTCACTTTTCACTGATCAGGATATAAGGCTCCTCACACCTTATTGGGTCTAGGCATTTGAATCCTCCCTGGACATTAAAACACGTTTGTTGCAAGGTACAAGTGTGGTTCCCAACGTCACATTCATTAATATCTAAAATGCAAAAAATAGAAGTAAATATTGGTATATTTTAATAAGTGTTTTAACCCCATGGCACTTGTGGCACAGAATACTATTTAACTAAAACACATCTGAAAGAGTCTTGCAAGATGCTACGCATGTATAATGTCCAGTAGGATGTACTGTAGTGTTTAGAGTGTTTTCAGGGACTGAATCTCCACCCACAAAGCTCACTAAGTGACTTTAGTCATATTTTCTCAGCCTAATCTATCTCACAGGGTTGTTCTGAGTGTGTGTGTGCGTGTGTGTATATATATATATATATATATATATATATAGGGATCAACTCAAATATTTTGACATGTCTGAATGTACCCAAAGAAGAGGAGGACGAAGGAACAGCAAATGAATATTGGCTCAGCTTCTTGCAAATGTGAGATCATACAATTCACTGCGGATCATGTCAAAACTCTCAAACCCTAAACACAGGGCAACAAAGCAAGCACGTAATTAAAACTCATTGTGATGTCTCCTCAAGGAGTTATAGAATTATGAGATAAAGCTATGTTGGGTGGTGTGTGATCTAGCAAAAATTGAAGGGAATTAGGGGGTTTGACCAGGAGGTTTCATTATGGCCCCCAACTACCTAGCCATGTAATTCAACTGGCCATACTCCATGTTTGTTTCCCCACCAATGTAATCAGTGTGCTGAAGGAGAATGTTGATGTGAGCTAAGGCACTGTGATGACTGGTTCATACTTGATAAGGTTTCTTCATAACTGCTTCATTCTGTGTTATCAAAGAAGCATATACGCAACTGTGTAGGAGAATTACCGTATTTTTCGCCCTATAAGACGCAGTTTTCCCCCTCCATAAATGAAGGGGAAATGTGTGTGCGTCTTATGGGGCGAATGCAGGCTCCTTGGCTTCAGTGATAGCAACGCGAAGCCTCCAAAGGCTGCGCTCCGGAGGCTTCGCGTTGCTTCTGCTGAAGCCAGGAGAGTCTGCTCTTTGAGGCTGGCGGTGGGGAAAGCAGCGCTTCCCCCATCGCCAGCCCCAGAGGATGGGGGGCAGCAGGAAGGCGCACGATGCCTTCCCGCTACTCTCCAACCTGCCTTTGAGGCTGGCGGTGAGGAAAGCAGCGCTTCCCCCATCGCCAGCCCCAGAGGATGGGGGGCAGCAGGAAGGCGTGTGATACCTTCCCGCTACTCTCCAACCTGCCTTTGAGGCTGGCGGTGAGGAAAGCAGCGCTTCCCCCATCGCCAGCCCCAGAGCATGGGGGGCAGCAGGAAGGCGCGCGATGCCTTCCCGCTACTCTCCAACCCGGCTTTGAGGCTGGCGGTGGGGAAAGCAGCGCTTCCCCCATCGCCAGCCCCAGAGCATGGGGGGCAGCAGGAAGGCGTGCGATGCCTTCCCGCTACTCTCCAACCCGGCTTTGAGGCTGGCGGTGGGGAAAGCAGCGCTTCCCCCATCGCCAGCCCCAGAGCATGGGGGACAGCAGGAAGGCGTGCGACGCCTTCCCGCTACTCTCCAACCCTCCTGTGGGCTTTTGCGGGAGATGGGGGAATTCCCTCCCGCAAAAGCCTGTGCTCTTTAAAGGGGCTCCGCGGCTTCTGCTGGCTTTTCTACGAGGGGGGGGGGAATTCCCCCACCTCCTAGATAAGCCCGCAGGAGCCACACACCCTTTAAAGAGCGTGCCGCTCTTGGGGGCTTTTCCTCGTGGAAGGAGAAGGGACTGACTGGCCGTTTCAGTCCCTTCTCCCTCCTGGTCGAAAAGCCCGCAGGAGTCATGCTGGGCTCCTGTGTGCTTTTGCGGGAGGTGGGGGAATTCTGCCACCTCCCACAAAAGCAGGGAGAAGGTCCAGAGCTGCGGCCGGGGGGGGGGAATCATATTTTTTTACTTGATTTCCCCCCCTGAAAACTAGGTGCGTCCTATGAGCCGGTGCGTCCTATAGGGCGAAAAATACGGTATTTTAGCATGAACCAGGATGTACCTTTGGGACCCAGAAACATCCTCTCTGACTGATGCTGCACTTTCCATTACATTATTTACATTGACTGACCTTTCACCATCTGGGCCTGTAACTCAGGCGCAGTTGATTGTCTGGAGGACTTAAGCTACGTACAGACGGCATTTCTGCACAGGTTGAGAGGAGAACTTGCTGAGCTTATCTCTTGCTATGTTGGATCCAGTGCAAACAACACTTTCCAATTATGCTTGGTAGAGGGGGGAATGCTACATCCAGAAGAACTGGTTGCTTGGTAAGGTATTTTAATGAGTTCACTGCTGTCCACAATTCGGTAGTAAACAAGCATGTTTTGTATGGAGTCAACTCTCTCTATTAAGCTCATTGGGAGATTTGACGTTTTCTTCACAGTTGGAGCAGAAAAAAAGGAATAGCATGGGACCTGTTGTGTAATCCTTAACTGCACTGGAGAATGGTTGCGTAGGCCAAGAACCTTGTGAACTGTAATGACACCACACACATAGTTATGTGTTCAGCAGTGTTGTACAATAGCTCCCAACATGCATTTCTAATTGCTTAGACCTTATGTTCATCCTTTGCTCATTAACTATTATTTCGAGAAAAAGGTTAATGTTTATTCTTGTGTTTGTTTTTTAATTAAAAAAAAAACAGCTGGCAAGATGTTCTTACCCTGGCATCGGATATCATCCAGAAGAACGTAGCCAGCAGGGCAGAAGCAGTAGTAACTACCTGGCTGGTTGACACATTCATGCTGACAAAGAAATTCCGAGAAGCTGCATTCATCCATATCTGTAAATTTGGGATTATGAAGAGTTAGCAGTTCATTGGTGATAGGTTCAGACCATTACCTGCTAAATATGAGTAAGTGGTTCAACCTTTGTTTCTCAACTCATTTTCTGTAACACTAGTTTTATGGTGCTTACTGACCCTCTTAAGTTGCCCTTGAGTTTCACTGGAGGCCACAACCCATGGACCATCTCATGACCCGAATTTCACCTAAACAAACAGAGGGCAGCCCATCTCTCATCACCCTCACATCATGTTCCCTGCCATGTATCACTTCCTGAACCAGTCGTGTGTGGCAAGCACAAGCTGACTTTATCCACCATGCAGTTTATGAGACAAAGGAGCTCCCCACCTATGTACCATCATGTTTTGTATGCTCACCCCTGCCACTCTTGGCCCACATTGGGAAGCTGCCTATCTAAAACTGTCCTTTCCTAGATAAGGTATTATGATGCTGCCCTGCCCCTTGTAACGCTGCTGGATTGTGTAAATCATGTTATATAATCTACAGCCATTAACCAATTTTAGAATCACGACAGATGTGCCAGACTAGGCCAGCAAAGGGTTTCACAATACTAGGATGACTAAGCAAACTTCCAAAACGTTGATTGAAACCAGATTTTATTTGGTATATTTGGGGAGATGTGCATGAACTTTAGATTCAGAAGAAGCCCACAGGATTAAAGCAATTCCAACGCTGAGCCAAAGTGAAGAAAAGCCAAGCTGATTTATTCCCTTTTGACACTAATGGGAGAGGAGGTCAAAGGAATCTATGAGCAACACCAGCGCTATTTTTGTACAGGACCTTGCAATTTTAGGTACAATAACAACACCAAACAAAATAATATTTGGGGATTTGGGTTTGACAACTAGGCAATCTAATCCCAGAACTGGCATGCTGTATCTCTTAGGGAAATCATTGGGTTTTTTCCTTCCTGTGATGTCTGCAAATAACAAATGCAGGCAGATGGTGAAAAAAGGAGCATGTCTAGTAGCAATATGCCAAATTAAGAACTGACCCTCAGAAGTACCAAAATTAAGTGTTTAGCATGGAGTGTACTACCGTATTTTTCGGCCCATAGGGCGTACCGGCCCATAGGGCGCACCTAGTTTTTTTGGGGGGAAATTAAGAAAAAAAAAATATTTCCCCCCCAGGCGCGGGGCTGGGGTCGGGGGAAGCTCGGAAGCTTTGACCTGCGAAGCCGCGCAGCTCTCCCACAGCTTGCGGATAGCTTCCTGAAGCCTGGAGAGTGAGAGGGGTCAGTGCGCACCGACCCCTCTCGCTCTCCAGGCTTCAGCGAAAGCCTGCATTCGCCCCATAGGACGCACACACATTTCCCCTTCATTTTTGGAGGGGGGAAAGTGCATCCTATAGGGCGAAAAATACGGTAATTCTTTAGCAAGTACATCATGATGTTGAAAAAGCTCTACTGTAGGCAGAAATACCAGCTCAAATGCTGTGTCTGGAGTACTGTTTTCCCTTTAAAATGAAATCTTGGTGAAGTGAAGCCAGAGCAAATGACAGGCAGATCTGACTTAAGTCTAGATTTGCCCCATCCTGCTCCCTACAAGAGGCGACCTTGGACTAAGGAGGAAGATGTTGACAGGCAGTGCCACCGCCTGGGTTAGGTGTAAGTAAGAAGGCAGGCAGGTGGGAACTGGATGGGGAGAGAGGTCAGGTGGCAGTGCCCCATTCTCCCTATTGAACCAGTCTCCACCAAAGGAAGGGGAACCTTTTTCAGCCCAGCAGTTGCATCCCTTCTGGGCCATGGCCTAGGCGGAGGGTGTGTGACTTGGGGAGAGTTTTGAGGGTCAGCTGGAGAGGCCTGGAGGGCCACACTGAGCCCCCTGGGCCTGAGTTTCCTCACCCCTAGCCAAAGGGGTCCCCTGTCTGCATGAATGAACATGACTAAGCTAGATACATTAATTTCAATAGGTCTACTCTGAGTAAGACCCACCCTATTCTTTTTCTGTAAGCCAGGCAGCGTTGCATCTACTTATGGTAAATTGGGGGGGGGGGGCATTTTTGGGAGATGTGTTTTTCCCAGAGCTTGACTCATTTAACTAGGCACAGGAGACCATTTCAGAACACAAACAGGCTTAACTAATCATTTTCAAATTAAACCAAGTGTATAATAAGTGTTCCATAACAGAAACAAGTATGAAAGCACAAGAAACAGCCGTATAATCCTTGTTGCAGTCATATGCTTAAATTCATTGACTTCAGTGATTTAAGGTCACTGCCAACACACTTGGGGCAAGAACATATGTACTGTAAATGCTTCTTTAGTTCACCTGCAGGAGGCCAAGCAAGGTGTAGTCTAAGGTTCTACAGTTAAGAGGCACTGATTCAACAAAATACATATACCCACACAATCCTGAGCACCTTTACTTGAGAGTATGCTCCATTGAAACCAATGGAAATAACTGCTCAGAGTCCTACATTTTGTGGGATTAGATGTTCCTGTTAATCCTTCCTAGTTTCATCACTCTAACTTTCCATGTATACTTGAAGGAGCATCTCCACTTCCCATCGCCCAACCTGGATATGGAGGTCCAGCTCTGAGGGACTTCTGGTGTTTCCCTCATTGTAAGAAGTGAAGTTACAGGGAACCAGGCAGAAGGCCTTGTCAGTAGTTGTGCCCTCCCTGTGGAATGCCCTCCCGTCAGATGTCACACAGATAAACAATCTTATGACTTTCCATAGACATCTGAACGCATCCCTGTTTCAGGAAGCTTTTAATGTTTGATGTTTCATTGTGTACCTTTATATTTTGTCGGAAGCCACCCAGAGTGGCTAAGGCACCCCAGTCAGATGGGTGGGGGTACAATTTGTTGTTGCTGCTGTTCTTAAAACAATGTAAGTACATGTGGAAAAAACATTCTTTCCCTTAAAAGCCAAGATAATAATGCCCACAATTTTTACTTACCAGTACAACTAATACCATCAGCCTCTAATTCATAGCCAGGGTCACAGCGGCAAAGGAATGAGCCATAGGTGTTGACACAGTTTTGCACACAAGGATTGTTGGTTGTACATTCATTCACATCTGTGGGAAAGCGGCATCAATCACTTTTTTCAAGGCTCTAGTTTATTTAAGGCTTACAGCAATGAAAAAGAACTTCTTAAAATTAAAACCTACTGAGATGATTTTGGCTACAAAAGAGAGAGAAAAGTAATTGGAGTATCTTCTTCCTTTGAGGCAGCGATGGGGACTTCCAGATGTTGTTGGACTACAACTCCCATTAGCCACAACCACCATAGCTTGTGGTCAGGAATGGTGGCAGCTGTAGCACAATTACATGTGAAGGTCCATAAATTCCTCATCCCTGCCATGACATTGGACACACAGCCCACAGAAAAAATAAATAAAACATAGCTGATCTTTTGTCTCTTGAGAGATGTTCTAAAGGTCATTTCTGGGAGATGTACAAATCACCACTTTAGAAAGAAAGCGGTGACAGATGTGTGAGTCAGTTGCTCATTCTCTTTGTGGAACTACTTTATGGCAAGTAAGAATTACTCCTAGTTTGCCCAAACTGTCTCTGTACATGAGGCCAGAGGGAGCTACTCTGCCAAGGGAACCACTATACTCAATGGGCAACATGGGGTAGTACACATCGGACGCTGACATGCAAACAAAGCTACAGTGCTGGAAAAGTTCAATTTACCACTGTGACATCTTGAAAAGATTCTGCATAGTCTGTTTGGGTTCAGACCAATATGGCAAACAAAACTGAAGTGTATCCTGCAGGTGCTTCCTTGTTTATCTACAAGTTTTAAGACTGACTGCTTCAATCATAACAAAACCTGGCCAAAAGCAGCAGGATGAAACAAGGGGGAAAGGGCAATGGATGAAGGCGTGTCTGTGACTGTAACAAACTGTAGCCTTAACTCTTAAGATTACTTTTTATGGGCATGTTGCTAGGAGATTTCTCCGACCCCACACTCAGGACCAGAGAGCTTTGATGATTTTGCAGCTGAAGGAGAACAAGGACTTTCATAAAAGAAAATTGCAAGAATCACCATGCATTAAACTTCATAAATATGTTTAAGGCTGTGGGTAAATTGATATTGTGGTTAGTGATCTGCATTGGCTGCCTGTTGCTGCTCCCAAGCCAAACTCATGGAAACCCTAAATAGCATGGGACCAGGCTACATAGCAGAATATCCCCCCTGCTGAAAGCCACATTGGACTTTGTGTCCCTTAAAGGAGACTCTGCTGGCCATAACATAGCCAATGGATTGTTGTCTGAAAACACCATGGAAACAGGCCTTTTCAGTTGTTATACCAACCCTCTGGAATACCCTCCCAAAGAGATTTGGAAAGCTCTATCAGTTGAATGTTTTGCTTAAAAAGTACTGTGCTCTCTGGTCTTCTCTCTCTCTTGCACAAACAGTACCTTGACATGATCTTCCGTCTTCATTCAGGATAAATCCTGGATTGCATGTACAGGAGTAGGAGCCTGGTACATTGGCACATAGCTGCTGACAGTAACCATAGCGACATTCATCTATGTCTGCAAAGAAAAATGTGAACAACAAATGAGACTATTAGTTGCACCTGTCACACAGTAAAATTTATAACCGCATGCACCCCGAACAACCATTTGCTAAGAGATCTCATTATTTCAGTGTGATCAAAGGCTGTATTGTTCCGGCCCATTACTTTGCGCACAAAATCTTTTTTCATTGAACCCTGTAATCTCCCTTCGCCATTGGTCTGTCCATGCCTGCCTTGAGTCCACAGATGCTGTTGGATTACAACACCCATCATCCCTGACCATTTGCTAAACTGGCTGGAGATGATGTAGCCCAACATCTGGGGGTCCGAGTTTGAAGAACTGAAGATTATGCAACTCATTGAAGGCCAACTCATACCAACACTCTCCTCATGATGCTTTTTGCTTTTAGTCCAGATCACTGCATGCACGGACAGTAGTCAGAAACCCTGTACACCAGAAGCACAAACCATGTTTTTAATATACCATCATAAACCTTCTAATGCTGGGCTGAGCAAGCAAAATCTCTTGCATGGAACAAGCTGTACAAAAAAAGGATGCACTCGATTACATGAACTAGCACATTGGTTCTAATCTAAGCCTGTTCAACAGGGACTATGTTTGCTAATAGCTTCTAGCAGACTAGTGTGTTGTTGGAGATCAGTACAATTAATAAACATGGCAGCTGTAATATAGAAATAAAGCTGCTCACTGTTCATACACCATCAAAAAATCTTTGGTCTTAATTTGTATTTCTCAAGCTCGTAATGTTCCAGTGTGTTATTAGAAAGAAGCAGAGCAGAAAATATCACACTGAGCACGTCTGCAAAAATTATGTTGCAACAGAGGAAGCTCGAGAACTGAGCAGCGACTCCCCCAGCTGTAAAAAAAATAAAAAAGTTACATTTAAAAGAACGCTGCACTGACTTGCATGGTAATCAAAATCTTTGCTGGTGTGAAAGCAGCAGCAGCAGCAGCACTGAGGCTTCTTCACCACCTCTGGACTCTGAGAATGGGCCAAAAGTGTCCTCCTTCAGAGACAGCATTCAGAACAAAGTGGTCAGAAGAACAGCTGCAAGTCTACCAGATTGCTGTGCTGGCTAAAAACACTTAATAATAATAATAACAATAGGAAGAAGCTTAAACAAATCTTAGTTTAAAAGGCATTTCCAGGTCTCCAGTATGATATTATATTTCTTACCTGCCCTTCCCCGTGAGGTCCTAGGATGGGTTACAACAATTTAAAAATGCAATATTAAAATGTAGTGGGTAAAATGTTGGGATTTAGACTGGATAGACCAAGATTCCAAGGCCAGGAAATGAAAATGGCAAAATAAAGGCAACTTTTATTACCATGCATGTAGGAAAAGGCCAATGACCAGATGGAACCTTACTCTAGTATCTCTAAAGAAAGAATGTGTTTAATTTCAGAAAATCTTTTTGTGAGTTGAAGGAACACAAATTCATAATGGCTGATAGCATGTGTTTTACATTTGGTTCACTTATTGAAAAGATGTCATACTGGAGCTCAAGAAATAGGAAGCTACATCAAAATGATGGTTTCTCAAACACCTTGTGCATCTGGCCAGCCCAAATGATACACTCACTTATGCTTTAGAGATATGATTGGCTCATAGCAAACCCAATACTTTGTTTGGATGCAAGACACTGTTTGCTATGTAGGTAAAGGTAAAGGTAACTAAACCGCTACTGGCGCACGGAGGACCGTGAGAGAAACCAGAGCACACAGAAATGCCATTTACCTTCCTGCCACAGCGGTACCTATTTATCTACTTGCACTGGTATGCTTTCGAACTGCTAGGTTGGCAGAAGCTGGGACAGAGCAGCGGGAGCTCACCCCATTGCACAGATTCGAACTGCTGGCTTTCCAATTGGCAAGCCCAAGGGGCTCAGTGGTTTAGTTCACAGCACCACCCACGTCCCTTTGCTGAAATGTGTAGAGGTGTCTTGCATTCAAACATTGCATTGGGTCAGACATGGCTGCTTAACACCTTATAGGACACTCTCTACGAGACTTGCCATCCCTTTGAATAATAGTGTCCTTAGTCCCCTTTATTTACGTGGTCTAGACATACATTTCCCCCCAATCCATCATGCAGAAATCACAAACTGTTTTGTTTTGTTTTAAAGACACTTCCTCCCAAAGTATTACATACCTAAACATTGGCCTTCTAAAAGCCAGTATCCTTCTGTGCAGGAGCAAGTATACCCTCCCTCAGTGTTGATGCAGATTTGGGTGGGGTTGCACTGGTGTGATTCAGACGCACATTCATCAACATCTGCAATTCAGAAAATAATCAAGCATTACATGATTATTCAGATACAAACGCATTTGTCACAACTGCAGAGTCCCATTCCTATAATCAAATATATAAAAGATCCATCTGAGAAAGCAAGGAGGAAGAATGCCAAATACATTTGGAGCAGCTTTAACCACAGTCTCTGAGGCACTGAAGAAAATTCAGTATTGTACTCTCTATGCCAAGGTACTGAGTGCAGGAGAATCATTGACAGTTTGTGAGAAACATGTCCACCCAACAGATGCTCTGTCTCTTATAGGGCTGATTCAATGACAAAAGTTATTCCCAGTTTCTTTGATATCATGCTACATCTACTAGTTGCTTTCCTGGTAAATAACATTTCTGAACACAGACCAATTGGGAATTTGTAACCCGTAATAAAAACGCCTTCTTCAATCAGACCTTTCGTTTGTCTGATCTCCAGAGCGCTAGGGCTGTATTCCTAAGCATACTTGCAGCATGATGTAGCAGGTTTCTTAGAAGTAAGTCCTCAGAGTTCAATGGGACTGACAGCACTGTCTTACACATGCTTACAAACAATTCCCATTGTGTTCAGTGGAGTTTACAGCCAGGTAACTGCATTAAGTTGAAACCTAAGGATGCTTCCAGACTGTTCTTTGGTGGGTGGGGTGGTGCACTAGAAAATTCAGGTTTGGCAATTAAAGTGGATTTGGCACAACAAACTGCCTCACCTCCATTTGATACAAACACCATACAGAATAAATGCTCAATAAGATTACAATTAGGGATGGGGGGGATTTGATTCTGCTTACATTTAAGAGCAAAATCCACTGAATTTTCAGAAGCTATACGTGAACTGAAATGAAACCATCCTGCAAAATTCACACTTGACTTCCGAGTTTAGCAACACAGTTCTTCAACCAAGTAGCATGTACAAAAATGCATACATTGAGGAAATGTGCATAAAATGCAAAAATGAGTGAGAATAACTTCAAACAATGCATGACATGAGAGAAAACTGATTGCAAAAAAATTGTATATTAGGCAAAATTGCATCCTATGGGTAGAATTCAATGTTGCACTGTGATGAATGATCCATTAGTGCAAGCATTTCTGCTAGTCAGATGGAGCCACCTCCCCTCCTACTACTTTATGCTGTTTTGGGGCTTCTTCTGACCCTCCAGAGCCAATTGGGAGGGGCACGTGGGCAGGGGAGAGGAAGAAAGGCCCTATTGTGCTAGTAAGATTCATTGTGTTGGCTTCCACAAGCCTAACTATTTTTTGAATGCCATTCAAAGATGTATATATTAGGAGATATTTGCATTATAATGCTGACAAATTTTCTTGAGGTCTTAAGGTTTTGCAAACTGATGTGGAAATGTGGAGAACTCAACCTAAGACTGGAAAATGAGAAACCAAAATTGACACATTCATCCAGCCTTAATTTCACATCCTATACACCCGTTGGGGGTCAAAACACGTTACTTCAAATGCCCTGCCTTTCTTCTCCCTTTTAAAACTAAAGGTAGCTTTGCAAGTCCTGATCTGGATTAGGACTGCAGTGCAGAAGGGGGTGGGTTAACACATTTCCTTTTGTTGCTTCCCTGCTGAAAATCCACCCCCCCACACTGCAGTTTGCAGCAAATGGCAGTGCATAGCAAACTTTCTGTGGAGGGTGAATCTTCACTGGGGAAATTAATGTCACTGTCCTCCTTGGTGCAGGGACATGTTCTTTCCCCCCTTTTTTCTTGCTCATGTTACTCCTTTAGATTCTCTAATCTTACCTAAATGGCTGACTGCTCCCATGTAAACCTGCCCATTCACATCTATAATCTTTGGACATCCTTCTCTGAGTGCCCCTGCAAAGTTAGGACAACAGGCAGGCAAGGGGTTCCAGAAATAAGGCACCATTTAATTCAGCCAAGCTTGAAGTGACAGACTGCTGGGGTTCCACGTGCAAACACTTATGTGTAACTCAAGATCTATACATACAAGTGCTCCAAGGACATTCTTTGGCACCTTTTTGTTCCTTGGAAAATTGCAAACAAGAGCAAATGGAACGGAGGGCATTGTGCAAACATCACTTGTCCACTCTCTTGCACATTACGTTATATAAATATGGGAATAAACTGCTTAGTTTTGTGCAACTCACTGATTTCCTGCCAGGTCCTTTTGTTGTGAACATCACTGAAATATATGGCAGAAACAATGCTTAACAAGTCTCTACTGCTTTTCACCTCCATTGTTGTTTAATAGGACTAATGAATGGGCTATGGTGAAGTGCCAATGGTGCTGCACACATAAGAACTGGTGAGCCAATTTCATCGTTGGCAGTATGTAAATCCTGCACAGGTAAGTTTCTTTTTATATATATATATATATATATAATTTTATTAAAGATTTTCTTAATACAGTAAAGAAGAAACCAAAATAAACAGAAAACAAAACAGAAAAACAAACAGAAATACAATTAACATCTTGTAATAGCCATATTTTCTTCGTTTTTTGGACTTCCTCACATCTCTCGCTCCTGCGTTCCAAAATTATACAATTTTAATCAGCAATTTATCACCTTGTTTCCATTCTTATTCTATAGATTGCCAATATTATGTCCCTAACTTTGAATACTTTTAGCTAAGTCTTAATTACCCAGTTTAAACATAATAATTATTCAAAATTTATTTTTCTCTTTAGGTTCACTTATTCTCATATTCTTTTCAACTAACTTAATGGAGCCATGTTATTTTCAATCTCGCATCCTTCTTAGCACTCATGTAATTTACAATGTTTTTGTAGATAGTCCTTAAATTTCATCCAATCCTCTTCCACTGCTTCCTCTCTCAGGTCTCGGAACCTGCCAGTCATTTCTGCTAGTTCCATATAGTCCATCAGTTGCATCTGCCATTCTTCCAGCGTGGGCAAATCTTGAGTTTTCCAATATTTGGCGACAAGTATCCTTGCTGCTGTTGTAGCATACATGAAAAATGTTCAGTCCTTCTTTAACACCCTCTGGCCAACAATGCCCAAAAGGAAGGCCTCTGGTTTCTTAGGGAAGGTATACTTAAATACCTTTTTCAGCTCGTTATATATCATTTCCCAGAAAGCCTTAACCCTAGAGCAAGTCCACCAGAGGTGAAAGAACGTTCCTTCAGTTTCCTTACATTTCCAACACTTATTATCAGGCAGGTGGTATATTTTTGCAAGCTTGACTGGGGTCATGTACCACCTATATATCATTTTCATAATATTTTCTTTCAAGGCATTACATGCCGTGAATTTCATACCGGTGGTCCATAACTTTTCCCAGTCAGCAAACATAATATTATACCCAATGTCCTGTGCCCATTTTATCATAGCTGATTTAACCATTTCATCCTGTGTGTTCCATTTTAACAGCAGGTTATACATTCTTGAAAGTACCTTAGTCTTAGGTTCTAACAATTCTGTTTCCAACTTCGATTTTTCCACCTGGAAACTTAGCTTTTTATCCAATTTAAAAACCTCTTTAATCTGAGCATAATGTAGCCAATCTCGCACTTTATCTTTTAGTTTCTCCAAACTCTGTAGCCTCCAATTATCTCCATCTTTTTCTAGTATCTCCCAATATTTCGGCCATTTGACCTCCATATTGGGTCTTTTCAGAGCCTTAGCTTCCATAGGTGACAGCCACCTTGGGGTCTTATTTTCCAATAAGTCTTTGTATTTTGTCCAGACATTAAACACTGCTTTCCTAACAATATGATTCTTAAAGGTCTTGTGAATTTTAACCTTGTCGTACCACAGATATGCATGCCATCCGAAAGCATTGTTAAAACCTTCCAAGTCTAAAACATCAGTGTTTTCAAGAAGCAGCCAATCTTTTAACCAGCAGAAAGCTGCTGATTCATAGTACAACCTTAAGTCTGGCAGGGCAAACCCCCCTCTTTCTTTAGCATCAGTTAGTATTTTAAACTTAATTCTGGGCTTTTTGCCCTGCCAGACAAATTTCGAGATATCTCTTTGCCACCTCCCGAAACACTCCATTTTATCCACAATCTGTAGAGTCTGAAACAAAAACAGCATCTTTGGCAATACATTCATCTTTATAGCAGCAATTTGGCCCAACAAGGAAAGTTTCAATCTTGACCAACTTTCAAAATCCCTTTTAATTTCTGACCAACACTTTTCATAGTTATCCTTAAATAAACTCAGATTCTTTGCTGTTATGTTTACCCCTAGGTATTTAACTTTTTTAACCACATTTAACTCTGTCTCTTTCTGAAACCTTTCTGATTCTGAAGATGTCAAGTTTTTTTCCAATACCTTAGTTTTTTGTTTGTTTAGCTTAAATCCCGCCACCCGACCAAACTCATGAATCAATTGTAATACCCTTTTTGTACTAGATTCTGGCTCCTGTAAGGTCAAAACTAGGTCATCTGCAAAAGCCTTAAGTTTATACTGTTTCGCTCCGACCTGAATTCCTTCAACCAACCGGTCCCCTCTGATCATATTCAAGAGCACCTCCAGGACCGAGATAAATAACAAAGGGGAAATAGGGCAACCTTGTCGTGTTCCCTTTTCAATTTTAAACTCTTCCGTCACCACATTGTTAACTATCAATTTAGCCTTTTGTTCTGAATAGATTGCATCTATCCCATTTTCAAATCCCCGTCCCACTCCCATCCCTACCAAGTTTTTCTTCTTGAACTTCCATGAAATATTATCAAAGGCCTTCTCCGCATCTATAAATATTAACACTGCTCTTGTATTAATATTTGTTTGCAAGAGTTCCAAAATGTCAATAATGTTCCTTGTGTTAGCAAACAAATGTCTACCTGGGAGAAAGCCTGCCTGATCTTTATGAATCACTTCGTTTAAAACTTTTTTAAATCTACTTGCTAAAATGTCTGCAAAAATTTTGTAATCCACATTTAGAAGGGAGATGGGACGGTAGTTCTTAAGTTGTGTCTTTTCAGTTTCTGATTTAGGTATCAATGTGATGAATGCTTCTTTCCACGATTCCGGTGCTTTCTTCCCCTCCATAATCTCATTGCAAACCTCCAACAATGGATGTATCAAATAGTCTTTCAATGTCTTATAATATTTGGAGGTAAGCCCATCTGGCCCTGGAGATTTACCCAGTTGCATATTCTGAATGGCATCTTCGATCTCTTGTTGTGTTATTTTATAATTCAGGGTTGATCTATTTTCTTGAGACAACTTTGATAATCCATTCTTTATCAAAAATTGTTCTATCTCAACCTCATTTTGCGGCCCTTGAGTATATAATTGTTTGAAGTATCTCTGGAAGCACTTTCTGATCTCCATTGGGTTCTGGATATTTCTTCCTTCAATCTCTAGATTAGTAATCGTGTTTAATTTTTGTCTCTTTTTCAACTGCCATGCTAACAGTTTTCCACATTTGTTTGCCGATTCAAATGATCTTTGTTTCATTAGTTTAACTTTCCACTCGACTTCCTGATTTGTCAATTTGGAATATTGTGCTTGGTAAAGTTTAATTTCTCTCAAAATCTCCTGTGACTTCGGTCTCGATCTTAGCTTCTTCTCACATTCTTTAATTTTCTCCAAAATCTTATCTTTTTTCTCATTCTGTGCTCTTTTCTTTATAGTGTTCTGTTGTATCAGAAACCCCCTCATAACCGCTTTGCTTGCGTCCCAGATGATTCTTTTTTCCACCATAGTGTTCAAATTTATCTCGAAATAGTCCTTCAAAACTTTTTGGGCCTTTTTGATAGTCTCCTGATCTCTAAACAAATTGTCATTCATCTTCCATCTGAAGGATCCGGTTGGGATTAGTCTCATATCCATCTTTACGGCATTATGGTCGGAGCAGGTCTTTGGGCAGATTTCCACTTTTCTTATCTTAGGTGCCAGACCTCTAGTTACCCATATTTGGTCGATTCTTGTCCATGTCAGTTGGGCTTCAGAAAAGAATGTTCCTTCTCTTCCCAGGGGGTTCTTTGTCCTCCAAATGTTGATCATGTCCATATTGTCAGTCAGTTCAAAGAAAGTTTTAGGTAGTCTGCCATCTTTTGTCACCTTTTGGCTATGGGACTTATCCATGTTGGTTGAAGCCACCCCATTCATATCTCCCATCATAATGATGTTGTCATAGTCCAGATAGTCCAGCATTATCTCATGCAGCTTCTTATAAAATTCCGATTTTCCCCTCATTTGGTGCATAGATTCCTAATATCAAAAACTTTTCTCCTTGATTTTGTATCTCAATTGCCAAAATTCTTCCCTGCTCATCTTTAAATAGAAATTTTGGTGACAGGCTCTCCTTCGCATATATCACCACTCCTCTTTTCTTGACTCGGTCCGAAGAAATAAATTCTTGTCCTAGTCTTTTGTTTATTAACACTTTTCTGTGGAGCCTAGTCACATGTGTTTCTTGCAAGCAAATAATGTCCAATTGTTCTTTTTTCAATATATGGAATATTCTTTTCCTTTTTTCCGGGGAATTGCAGCCATTAATATTCCAACTCAGAAGTTGCAGAGACATCCTGGACGAATCTGTTATTCCTTTGGTGGTGGTATCTTTTTCTCCTGGTCTTCAGATCCCAAAGGTGTAGGTGCTGGCGATGGCCCGGGCCCTGAAGGTTTATCAATCCCTTTCTGAAGGTCCTCTCCGTAGGCACTCAAAAATTTTTCTTTATCCTCGGCTGTTTTAATTTTCACCTTCTTCCCTCTGAATGTAAAAGATTATCCTTGAGGAAATTCCCACCTGAAAGCAATTGAATTACTCCTCAGCAATCTTGATAACTCAATGTAGGTGGATCTAAGGTCCAACAGTTGTTTTGGGATATCTTTATAAATTTCTGCTCTTCTGTCCGAAATTTCTAGTGACTTTTCGTAATGTAGGCCTAATATTTTATCTCTTTCCTCCTTGGATCTCAAAGTAATCAGGCAGTCTCTGGGCCTATCTTTCCTTGTTACTTTCCCAAGTCTAAAGGCAGTCACAATTTTAAAGTCCTTTTCTTCTTCCAAAGGCCAAAACTTGGAAAATTCTTTTGTCAGGAATTCAACTAAGTTCCCTTGTTCAAGTTCTAATATAGACCTTAATCTCAGATTATTTTCCCGACTCCGTAGTTCTATCATAGACAGATAAGCCTGCTGTTCACCAATCTGCTTGTGCAATGGTTTTACCTCCTTCTCTAATTCTTCAACTTTTTGATCGGCTTCCTCAGCCAATTTACGATTTTCTGTAGTGGCTTCAAATAGTTTCCCAATTGATTGTGTATTCAGAGCAACTTGTTCAGTTAATTTATTAACACTGGCTGTATTTTGGTCAATCTTAGCCGTTTGCTCATCCGCTTTTTTATCCAAAACTTCCAATTTTTCAAAAATTTTATCTAGTACTGAGCTGGATCCTCCTGCAGCCATAACTTCCAGCAAAGGTTGCTCAGTTCCTTCTTCCTCTGCCAACAACACAGCAGGGACAGATGATCTACGTGGCTGTGAAGTTAAAGTCAAAGTTGTTTGTTTAGCTTTTGCTTTAGCCGCTCTTGTTTTCCCAGTGCCACTCATTCCAGTTCGTCTATAAGTCAAGGTCAAGCTGAGTATGTTCCCATGGGAATCCACCAGCCCAGAGGGTAGACAGCCAAATAGGAGGAAAGGAAAGAGAAAGCAAAGTCACGTACAAGTATAAATCCAAAGTCCTCTAGAGGGAGTTCAAATATATCTTGAGGGGAAAAGCCAGATTGTTAAAATAAATGATTTACAACTCCAATTAATCCAGAGCTCCAATATTTCTACAGCAATGTCCAAACAGCCGTTAATTTCCATAGAACCTTCAGTTTTTGTAGTTAACAGAGTTGGTCTTAAAAGCACAACAATGTCTCTAACAAGTGCCAGAACAGGTTTTTCAATGTAGCAGTTCCAATAACACTCAGCTTGTAGCAAACCCTAATAACAGAGTATCAAAATCTGCAGTCTGACAGTTCTGTTAATCAGGCAGTCCAGTTGCCTGGGTCTCTCAGTGAAATTGTAGTTCCAAAAGAAGAGGTAAAACACAGTCCATATTTAAAATAAATCACTTAAAAGGGTTAAATCCTAGTTTAGCATGAAAACAGCTCCAATAGAAGCGCAGATTGCTTGCTTTTTAACGCCTCGTCAAAGGCTCCAAAGATCAAAGTCCTTTGCTTTAGATCTTAAGCAGAAGCGGAAGACAGACTTCCTGGTTGCGTCTCCCGCTTTTAGCCAAATTTATAATAATTTAGTCTCCAATTCTTACTGTCCTTTCTTACTCACGGGTTGTTACTTTTCCAATCGAATGTCCCCAGGAAAAAAGGTCAGCGCTCACCGACAGCAGCTATGCGGCTTCACTCCATAGAAATAGCGATCGACTCACAGCACCGCGCCAGCCCTTCCACGTTCCGAGACCCCTTAGGGGGTCCCTTCTTCGTTTCGGGGGGCGCTTCTGGTACCCGCCGAGTCCCACGACCACAGGCTTTCACTGCCTGTGGGTTTCCGATGTGGGTCTCCGCTTCGCCGTAGCGGACGACCCGTTTCCGTGGAGCTTCCCCCTCACAGCGCAAGGAGGACCGCCATTGCCGTTCGCGCCGCCTCCGGAAGTCCCACAGGTAAGTTTCTTTTCCTTCTCCAGTATCACTTTAGAATCAGGCCTTACAGAATAGATCTTGAGTTACATGTAAGTGTTTGCATGTGGGACCCCAGCAGTGAATCTATGATCAGGAATAAGGGCTGCCAGAATCCAGTGGGATACAGAGAAGACGGTATAATCTCCTTTCGGAACTCACCCTACCCCCCCACCAAAGAACAAAAAGTTGACATCCTGATTTGGTCTCTGGTAAAAAAATTCTTGAAGATGGACATTTTATGTCTCCCCTTGATAACTTTGTTTTTGCTAAGAAGATTGTCTTCTAAATTTCTGCCTACATCTCTTTGGAATCAACTGGTAGGTTTTTTTGTGTGTTTTTTTCTGCAGGTGCTAAATTCATTCTCTTTTACATAGCCAGCCTTTCTGATATACTAAAATTAATATTTTAACGGCAAGTGGGATGACACAACCTGTGTCTTCCAATACTATGCCTCATTTTAGTATGCAAATAGACATGATCCTGTCAGAGTTATGGTATACACTTGGAAGTCACACTGATTTCAATTACAGAATTAAGCACATTAATATACAGTATGCAGTGTTTTTTCCCTTTAAAAATGTTTAGGGGTACTCTCATTTTGACTCAAGAAAATCACCATTTTATAGTTCAAATTGGGAAAAATAAATACAGTAAATGGACAAAAGTACAAAGTTTCACAAAATGTTTAGGGGTGCACGTACCCCTGTGTCCCCCCAGAAAATAAAGGACTGAATATATGCATATCAATCTGTTGAACCTAATAGTTTGGACACTGAAATTTGCCTTTAAACAGGTGTTGAGAGAGTTGGTCTTGGATGGTTCCCAACCTATCAGGCTGTCATTGAAAAAATAACACTGCCCAAACACAACAGTGATTTGCATTTTGGCTGTGGTTTGTACTTTAGGAATGTAGGATTGTTAAGCACTGCTTCTTACCAAATGCAATTATCATGAGAGGAAGGAGGGGGGACTAAGAGAAAGTGTGTTATTTCACTGCAGAAAAATCTACAAGAAAGAACTTTATTTTGTCAGTGTCCCAAAATATAGTGGCAAAGGGGTTTTGAGAGAACTTCATATCAGATATGAGATTCCGAACCTTTTTTAGAATCATCATTTTAAAGTAATATGAGCTACTTTTTCTTTTTCACCAAACATTATAAATTAAATAGGCAGATGAGAACAAAACTTTAAAAACTGCCTCCTTAATGGGGGATTAAACTAATTTGTGGGTAATATTAACCTAATCATGCATATTAGGAAGACTGTTGATTTTTTCCCCATTAGTAAGCTTCCCCAGGGGCATCTGGCAAACCACTGGATTGCTAGATAGATTGCTAGACTGGATAGGTCCTTGGTTTGACCCAGCAAGGCTCTTATCATCATTATGTTCTATACATGTTGCTATACTTCTTTGGGAAACTTGGAGAAATGAGAAGAGGGGAACTGAGCTAGTAGATTTTGCCAAAGAGTGATTAGTTTACATTCCCACTAATGCGTGAACTTCTTGACGGTACAGTTGAACTGAGTCATTAATGCTTTTGCTCCAAGGCTTTTCGGAAGGCCAGCAAAATATTGGATGCAGCTGAGGGCGCTTCAAAATTGTTTCCACTGCTCTTAAAATCTTGCACCTCTCTTCATCCTTATGATGATGCTTTTTAAGGTTGCTTTGCTCTGCCGATCCATTATTCAGAGTTAAACCCTCAGATCACTGAAGCTTGTTTCAGAGGAATGAACTGTGTCAATGAAGCAAAGAAAACCACGCCGAGCATTTCACAACAGGAGCAAAAACACGGCTTGTTGGAGAATGTCACACAAAGCTTTCTGAGAATAAGAATCACAAATATGCTGATGACACACAGTGCTGCTTCTCCATTACATCTGCAGGTGTGGCAGTGGATGCGCTGGACCATTGTCTTGCCTCAGTGATGGACCGGATGAGTTCCAACAAACTGAAGCTAAATCCACACAAGACTGAGGCACGGTTAGTGGGTGGTTCCCTAGACTGGATGGATGGGAGGTTAAGTTTATCCTCCCTCTGAAGGAGGAGGTACATAACTTGTGGGTACTTCTGGGTCCTTTGCTGTTGCTTGAGGTTCAGGTGGCCTCAGTGGCAAAGAGAGCCTTCCATCAGCTTTGGCTGCTGGCCCAGTTGTACCCCTGTCTGGACAAGGATAACATATTTCTGTTGTCTATGCTTTGGAAACCTCTAGGTTAGACTACTGCAACATGTTATATGTAGGGCTGCCTCTGAAGACGGTTCAGCCACTTCAGCAGGTGTTGGCTGGCATGGGGGAATTTCCACTACTTCTCAACAATTTCACCACTTCATCTCCATGACATTGTCACACTGGCCATGATTGGCGGGTACTGGCTGTGTTGCCATGGCCTCCGGGATGCTGCCATGTTATTATTGCTGTAGTTGATGTTTTTCAGCTGGATGTGTGTAGCATATAGCATGCACTGTGCTGGTGCATCAGAGTACACCCTTTTAAAAAAACACCCTTTAAAATCCTTAAACACTCAAGGGTACTCTAACCAACCACAGAAAAATACACACTTTTTTAAAAAAGGGAGCTGCTTGAATTGATGTTCCTAACATGTTTCCATGGTATCTTTACTACAAGGGATTGTACATAAAGCTCCCTTCATGAGGAATCTGCTCTATGAAGTGGGGGTTTCAGTGACCTTAAGGAAACCAGTCTATTAAACTTATTGATAAACATATCATCAAAACACATTAACAACAATCCTAGCACCAGTTTCTATTTTTTTTAAAGGTGCCACATCCCCATTATAATGTTTGTCCCTTTCTGCATCTTTTCCAGATCTGCAATATTCTTTTTGATAAGATAGCTTCCGAATACCAGTTGCTGGAAACTGCAGGTTAGGAGAGTGCTCTTGTGTTGAATCCTGATCCATCAGGCTCTTCTCCCGATAAACTCACTCATATTGTAAGCTCTTGGCTCACAGTCTATCATCTATCTATCTATCTATCTATCTATCTATCTATCTATCTATCTATCATCTATCATCTCTATAACAATCACCTATCTATCTATCATCAGCTATCAGCTATCAATCTTTGAGCACCTAATACACTCTTACCTCTTAATATTAAATGATAGAATATTGCCCTTTGGCATCTGGCTAACACATGATCCTCAGACATTGTCAGTAACTCTGTCTTAGCCTGAAAACAATGGGAACTGGGAAGAGCTTTGTTTGAAAGGGTAAATTTCTCACTGACTGTCTGTAATCCACCAATTTTGCCACCTCCCTCTGGGGAAGTCTTGATGGGCTCTGAGAAAAAAGAAGACTGCCTAGTCTTGCCTGGCCAAGGCATTGTGATCTTTGGCCTTGTGGAAGCTAGATGACTTATCCAGGAGAAAATAAATTGCTTTTAAAATTTCATTCAATTTTGGGGTCTGTTCGTCAGCCAGATGTGCTCCTAGTGAAATCTCCATAAAGCTAAGGTAATTCTTCTCTAAGCAATGTGGCTTTGGGGCTTCTTTTTAAACAAATAAGTTGTAGTGGATGAAAGCCAGTTCTGGAGAAAAAATCTTTGAGAATTATTGGCTTAAAGAATGTAACAGCTGTGTCCTCATTACCATTAATGCACCAAAGCGATGCAGTATTCCTTTCTTTCTAACTTACACATCACAAAGCCTTCTTATTCTTTTTTTTTTTGGCATGTTCCAAGTAGTATTGCCAACTGGAAATGCATTTAATCCCAGCTCAAATAATGTTTTAAACTCCAATTTAGCATTTATTCCCCAGTGCCTTCTGAGCTGAACATTGTGATCAGGGAGAGAGACCTGTAAGTGGGAGGGGCAAAAAGGACAGTGATATAGATTAGGGTCCTCTCAGTGGTGGCAGCCTGTTTACTGAACTCCCACCCACCCAGTGAAATCAGTCAGCCTCCCATTTTGGCCATGTTCAAGGGGAATGTTAAGATTTACCTATTTGTCCCCGTCTTTGGGGCATAATTATGCATGAGGTTTCTGCATTGAAGGGTTTAGTTGCTGTTCTTTTCCGTCTGATCGATGTTTATAATGTGTCTATGGGTCTTTGGACCGCAATAAAGATTTATTATTATAATGTGTCAATGTTTTATTGTGTTACATTTTTAGCTGATCCAAGATCCCTTTGGGATGAAGGGTGGGATTTAAAAAAATTGAACAAAAGTTTTTTTTGGGGGGGGGGAACACTGGGAAATGTGTCAGCTTGAAACTCTTAACCACTATATGCCAAGTAGGATATAAAAATAAATGAAAAAAATATGTAAGAGAGCCCAATGGCATGTGATGTTGAGTTGCTTGTCCCTGGTGTTGTTGCTTTTACTTTGATGAAATGCATGGAGGCTGCAAAGTAAAGAGAAAAACCAGCATGTGTGCAAAAGAGGGGGTTCTGAACCCTTTCCATTAGAGTAGCCAGGGCCTCTTTTCAGTGGGAACTCACCAGAACTGAGTTCTGGCACCTCTCAGGTGTGAGCCATTGTCATTATAAGAGAACAAGGGAGATGTTAATCTTCACCTCTTTTTCTAGAAAAATAGCACCGAGAGTAGCCATGTTAACCTTTTGCTGAGAGAGTGCAAAATACCATGTGGCGGCAGCATGGGCTTCAACTGATTTCGGGGTTTGCCAATGCTGACAGTCAGATGATCGGCAGCACTCCCAAAGGCACAGAGCTTTGCAGGTGCCATTTTCTTCCTCTGATCATTCTCACCTCTCTCTTCAGGGAAGATGGGAGCAATCCAGCTTCTTGGTAACGGCCTAAGTATGTTAAGGTAACAAAGGAAGTGGCTCTGTGCCAGAGAGCAGATAGGGGCCCTCCCCTCTCCTTCAACTGGCTGGTTGTTAGAAAGACTAAAGTCAGAGATGAATGCTAGAGAGAGAGCTGGGCTTGAGGCAGGCTGCAGGCAGAAGCCTGAAAGGGAGAAAATGCTTGATTTATGTTTGAATCCAAGGCTGTGGCTATAGGATAAGCAAGACCTTCTTGGGGTACAGTGGTACCTCGGGTTAAGTAATTAATTTGTTCCGGAGGTCTGTACTTAACCTGAAACTGTTCTTAACCTGAAGCACCACTTTAGCTAATGGGGCCTCCTGCTGCCGCTGCGCCGCCGGAGCACGATTTCTGTTCTCATCCCGAAGCAAAGTTCTTAACCTGAAGCACTATTTCTGGGTTAGCAGAGTGTGTAACCTGAAGCGTATGTAACCTGAAGCGTATGTAACCCGAGGTACCACTGTATTAATACTGTGAGCCCCTCTATCATAGGCTCAGGTTGTATGCATGTGTAAATAAACCATATATTCCGAACACACCAAAGTCTCCACTGTCCCTTATTCCAAGCAAACCAAAAACCCTGTGTAAGCGCCCGTAACCCCTGCAATCTCACACTGCTCAGAGATTGAGGTGATGTGCAGCAATATTGATATGAGTGAACAACGACAAAATCCCTTGATCTTCATGGGTTAATCATACAGAATGTTCTGAAGCAAGAGAGAAAATGCAATTAGGCTTTGGGTCACAGCTAATCCACATAATGATGGGAAATGTAGCCAGGGGGAAATGTCAAGCTGCCTTCGGGTGAGTCAGAAAACAACTTTTTGCATAAACAATTTCAACACTAATATGATTCCATCAACAAGTACTTCAGAGTCAATAAAGCATCAAATACTTGACCGTCAAACATGGGGAGAGGAGGGCAGATCTCATCGATGTGTGTACATGCCAGTTACAAATGATCACACTGGAGGGAAGTTCCTAAGGAAGGTTTACTAAACTCTTTTAGAAGCTCTGCCTCCCATTTTCAGAACTTGCACCACTGTCAGTCTTCTATGGATTCTTCTTCACAGCTCATATGGGAAACACATTTGATCCATCATCATCTGTCATTAATCATCATAGCTTTGGAGTAAATTATAAAACAAAGATCTTGGATATTAGCTATAAATGTACTCATTTATTTATAACACATGCATATTGCCCCCCACCCCTTCAGCTAAAACCATAGCGGTTCACAGCATGAAAGTTAAGATATAAAACACAATATAGAAGCATAAGAGCCTGCTGGATCAGGCCAATGGCCCATCTAGTCCAGCATCCTGTTCCCACAGTGGCCAACCAGAAGCATAAAAGCAGGACCTGAGTTCAGCAGCACCTTCACTACTTGTGATTTGCAGCAACTGGACGCACATCTGCATAGTAGCTGTGGACAACTGTGTCCTGAGTCATCCAACATAGGATGTCCTTGAGTTCTGGTTTTATGAGAGAGAGAACAACAGTGCATAGTTCTCAACTATGAACTTGTTCCCACAGGGGGCAGTGATGGCCACCAGTCTGGATGGCTTTAAAAGAGGACGAGACAATTTCATGGAGGACAATGCTATGATGACTATGCTCTACCTCCACTATCAGAGGCAGTGTGCTGGGAATTGCAGGTGGGCACAGGGCTGTGGCACTCATGTCCTGCTTGCCGACTTCCCACAGGCATCTGGCTGGCTTCAAGAGAAGAGGATGCTGGATTAGATTAGCCTTTCCCCAGATCCACCATGCTCTCCTGATGTTCTTCTTTTGTGCAAAGAGGTTCAATCACAGGCATCTCCAAGAAGGGCTGGGAAAGAGCATCTGTTTCAAACCCCGAAGAGCCACTGCTACGCTGAGCTAGACAGGCCAATAGTCTGAGTCAGTACAAGACAAAGTCCTATGGCTCTAATTTATGATAAAACAGCTAAAAGCATCTACAATATCACAACAATACACAATGCAGTAATAACAAAACCAATAATCTCTTTTAGCAAACCATGCAGCACAAAAACTAAAACAGACCACTAAAAACACCGATCTAACCCCTCAATTAAAACCAATCTGGGGGGGGGGGGGGAAACAACGTTTTCAAGGCATAACAAGGGTGGGATCAGACACACAAAAACCGTTCTGAAAATGCTTTTTAAAAAGCATTTTAAAAAATAGATTGAATTTTCCATAAGGCTCTCCATCACCATCTTATGTCAAATTGTATATTACACTTAAAAGACAATCAAAAAGTTTTATTGAAGACAAGAGTGCCTGGCGTGCTCTGGTCCATGGGGTCACGAAGAGTCGGACACGAGTAAACGACTAAACGACTAAACAACAACAACAACAAGCTGAGTCCAAGGATGGCACCAATTGTATTTCCTGAGGGAGGTCCACCATTTTGAAGCGACCACTTAAACATAACACCATTCTAAAGGGCATTACTTTTACCAGTTGCAGAGAAGTCCTCCATTCACAAACTTCCCTGATCAAGGTGTTTCGCAAAGCTGACCACACTCACGAAAAGGACATGATCCTAACCCCCACAATTGAATTTTTTTCTTCTTCCTGTGTGATACTACAGGTTTTGGCACCATGACCTGTGGGGTTTCATGAGGGGATTTAGCTTATGAGCCACCCAGCTCATAAACAATGAAACAATCGTTGAGACGGCTAGAGCGCCGGTGGCGGATAACTCATTCCGAATCTGACCGGACACAGGTTAGAGCTCAACGTCGAGCCTACCAAGTGGCGATAGCGACGGCGAAGAAGAATTTCTTCACCGCCTCTATTGCATCTGCAGAAAACAGCAGCAGGAAACTTTTTCAGGTGGTTCACAATTTAGCGGAACCACCTGCAACATCGGGGCCCAGTACGGGCCACATGTTCTCCTGCAATGATTTTGCAAAGTTTTTTGCAGATAAAATCGCTCAGATTCGGGAAGAAGTAGACTCCACCGTGGGAGCAGGACCGGGGCGGGAGAGTGCTAGAGTTCTGTCTGGTCAAGTTGAGTGGGATCAATTCCAATCTGTTACCTCCGAGGATGTGGACAGGCTGCTTGGACGAGTGAAACCAACCACCTGTCTCCTGGATCCTTGCCCATCCTGGCTTATAAAAGCTAGCCGGGAAGGACTGGGCGATGGGCTTCGTGGGGTGGTGAATGCTTCCCTCCATGAGGGAGCCTTCCCAGACCCGCTGAAAGAGGCGGTTATTAAACCGCTTCTTAAAAAACCATCTTTAGATGCGGCCACGATGGCCAACTATCGCCCAGTCTCAAATCTTCCATTCTTGGGCAAGGTGATTGAGCGAGCGGTTGCCGAACAACTCCAGGCACGCCTGGAAGAAGCGGACCATTTGGATCCCTTCCAGTCGGGATTCAGGCCTCATCATGGGACTGAAACTGCCTTGGTCGCACTGGTTGATGATCTCCGGCGGGCTAGGGACAAAGGTGAGAGCTGTTTCCTAGTTCTGCTGGATCTCTCAGCGGCGTTTGATACCATCGACCATAACATCCTTCTGGACCGTCTTGAGGGGCTGGGAGCTGGGGGCACTGTCATACAGTGGTTCCGCTCCTTCCTCCTGGGCCGTGTTCAGAAAGTGGTGGTGGGGGATGAGTGTTCAGACCCCTGGGTGGGGTGCCTCAGGGTTCTGTCCTCTCCCCCATGCTTTTCAACATTTACATGCAGCCGCTGGGAGAGATCATCAGGAGGTTTGGGCTGGGTGTTCATCAGTATGCGGATGATACCCAGCTCTACCTCTCTTTTAAATCAGAACCAGTGAGGGCGGTGAAGGTCCTGTGTGAGTGTCTGGAGGCGGTTGGAGGATGGATGGCGGCTAACAGATTGAGGCTGAATCCTGACAAGACAGAAGTACTGTTTTTGGGGGACAGGAGGCGGGCAGGTGTGGAGGATTCCCTGGTCCTGAATGGGGTAACTGTGCCCCTGAAGGACCAGGTGCGCAGCCTGGGAGTCATTTTGGACTCACAGCTGTCCATGGAGGCACAGGTTAAATCCGTGTCCAGGGCAGCTGTGTACCAGCTCCATCTGGTACGTAGGCTGAGACCCTATCTGCCTGCGGACTGTCTCGCCAGAGTGGTGCATGCTCTGGTTATCTCCCGCTTGGACTACTGCAATGCACTCTACGTGGGGCTACCTTTGAAGGTGACTCGGAAACTACAACTAATCCAGAATGCGGCAGCTAGACTGGTGACTGGGAGCGGCCGCCGAGACCATATAACACCGGTCTTGAAAGACCTACATTGGCTCCCAGTATGTTTCCGAGCACAATTCAAAGTGTTGGTGCTGACCTTTAAAGCCCTAAACGGCCTCGGTCCAGTATACCTGAAGGAGCGTCTCCACCCCCATCATTCTGCCCGGACACTGAGGTCCAGCGCCGAGGGCCTTCTGGCGGTTCCCTCATTGCGAGAAGCAAAGCTACAGGGAACCAGGCAGAGGGCCTTCTCGGTAGTGGCCCCCGCCCTGTGGAACGCCCTTCCAGCAGATGTCAAAGCGATAAACAACTACCTGACATTCAGAAGACATCTTAAGGCAGCCCTGTTCAGGGAAGTTTTTAACGTGTGATATTTTACTGTATTTTTGGTTTTTATGGAAGCCGCCCAGAGTGGCTGGGGAGGCCCAGCTAGATGGGCGGGGTATAAATAATAAATTATTATTATTATTATTATTATTATTATTATTATTATTATAAATCCATTTGAGGTAAGTAAACTGCCAAGAAATCAGCCACCCCAACCAAGGAAATCTTTTTGCCTCAATAGACCAGTACCAGTCAGCTGATGATATGGCATGACCCCTGTAATGCTTCATTGGTCTGACCAAGAAAGAGACTGGTTATTATCCTCAGAAGGCAAGATTGCCAACCGGCAGTTCTGTCTAGTCTGGCACTTCAACTTCAGACGCTGCCTAAGAGAAGACGCTGCTGCTTCTGGATCAGTTAAAAACAAAAACCAAACCTATATTGCTGGGCATCATTAGCATAGTAATAACACCACATTCCAAATGTTCAAATGATCTTTCTCAGCTGTTTTGATACAGATGTTGAATGCTGAGAGAATAAAATGAACACCTGTGGCACTCTGCAAGACAAAGCCCTTGGGGGAGGGGGGCACTGGTTTAAAATTCCTCATCCAAATTCTCCAGGAATGCCTGGAAAGGACAAAGTGCAGCCCATCAGTGCTAGTCCCATTGTTCCTACCATTTCCTGAAGATGACCCAGAAAAAAGTTGTGATCTATTATACTGTAGCAGAAGCAGCAGAGGTGTCCAAAACAAATCAATCAACCAACAGGGAAGTAGTTCTTCTACCCACCACCACATGCAGATAACTCACCAGGCCCTTTAAAAGCATTTTCAGGATACAAATACAAGTCACATTAGTGAGAGCTGGATTTTTTAATGTGTGTTTGGCATTCTTTGACATGTCAGAGGACTGTTCTTACCCTTCTAGCTTGCACTACCACATTCCTCATCAGAGATGTGCACGAAGTGTTAGCTGGAGGTGGGGAGACAGGTTCCTTCTTTTTACAGCTGTTCACTTCAGTTCTAAAATATAATGGCCCATTGAGCCTTGCAGCTGGGGCTTGCATGGGAAGGTCCATCTGTGCAGGAGTCACTTTGCTATTTACTGGACGGTGCCTGAACACATTGCATTTTCAACTTACTGCATATTCTTAACACAATCCAACAAACTGTGTTTACTACAATGCATGCTTCTCAAAAACACTTTTCTAATCCAGCCAACGGCATGTGTAAAACTGGATTTTATGCACATATCAATGCAGTTACACAATCAGTGATGCTCATAGTAAACAATGACGAGCACATCCTAAACTGGCTGTGTACTTGCTTCCTTCAAACTTGTGGTCCAGCTGAAAGGTGGGCTGGAATTGATAAAATAATTTTTATCATCTCGGAATGCCTGAACCTATCCAGCCATTCTTATCATGCTGTCAAAGGATGGTAAATGGGACATAGGACAATAGTTGGTCCAATAATAGTCACTAACCAGCAATGACAAAGATCAAGAGCAGAAGCAAATCCACAAAATGACACTTCTAGTTTAGTCTCTGTACTAATTGCACAGTATCCAAGTCACAAAGAGCTCAGCAATTTTACCTAACAATATTATTATTGCAATTATTAATTAAAATTGTTAGTTGCTTTGTTTTGCCCAAGGCAACCCAGAGCAATTTACAACCAAACAACAACAAAAACCCATATAAAACCATGGAGGTGGGGCATATATTTAAACACCCCATCTACGTCTAAAAGGCCACAGATAGTTAAAGGCCAAATTGTCACAGTAGACTTGATTTGGTTCAGCGACTGCACTCGGGGCACTCCTATTTGGCCCATGATTTCCAGGCATGGGTCAGACAGGTTCTTCTTTTGTCCCAACACTTTCCCTGGGAACACCCGCAATTTACTGCTGAATCAGTATTGACGTTTGTCCTGATTAAGAAGTAAACAGAGGGTTTTCCTGGGGGAAGCAGTAGAGCAAAAGAAAAACCTTTCGGACCTATGGCTAGAAGTAACGAATCAAATGACAGAAATAACCAGAAGACATCTGGAGCAGAGCATCTGATGCCTGGCCAATGAACTAGTGTTTCTAGAAATGTTACTTGACTTCTTTCCAAGATGGGGAAGAGTGGCAGCAAAGGAAAATGGACAAGTCAATCCTAATCAAGTTTGAGGACCAGTCTAGTCAAAACATGTTACCAATATATGGGGGGGGGGGGGAGAATCCTAGGACAGGGAAAATTTGACAACCATTCCATATATCTGTATGCACAAGCAAAACACACACACACACACACACACATATATATGTTGAAATTCAGTGCAAACCATAAAATCTATTTTTCTTGCTTAGCCAAGCCATCTAAAGTCATCTCTAATGAAAATGACATAAAGCATCTAATACTTAAACTGTGAGGATACTCCAGGAAAGTAGGAATTAGGAGACAAGAGACATTTTGACTGTTGACTCCTATATGAAGTGCTGATGGACCTTCTATTAAGAATCACTATTCTTATGTAGCTCCAGTTTGTCTTCTCACTAGGTTCTGTAAAATTCACTGAATAAACCAGCATTTCACACATTACATAGTGACAACCTGGGTTTGCCGCTGAGCGTGACAAGAAGTCGAAGGCAATCCTGACTCTCTAATAGGCAGCATTTATGCTTCTGAAATGCAGAACGAATAATTTATCTGTTCTAGCGACAAGACACAGAGAACAGCATCAACCTCAAACTTGTCTCTGCCTATGAAGTCTGGCAATGCACTCAAATTATCTGGCCAATGTGCAAATGTTGAAGAGCCAATTCATATTTTCTATATATTTTGGCCAAACATCTTGATTATGGCATGGAGCTGCAGCCAGTTTTAGGTTTGGAACCAAAACGAAGAGAAACAAACAAAGCTGAACCAAGAAATATAAGGCAGGAGCCAAGAATAGCAATCAATTTTATGTGTCAGTATGAACGCTGCCATCTCTAGACGCTACACAGAACCTGCAGGCAATACAGTTTTCCAGAAATCTGAGGGCTGCTTTGACATTTAAACAGCACTATGGAACCCAGCTGAAACATGTTCCACATTGATGGCTGATCTGGGCTGCAGTTCTAATGGTAGAGTGGCTTGCCACATGGATCCCCTACATAATACAGTATGGTGAGACTCTGTGACACTACCAGACACAAACATGCTATATTTTATACTTGCCATGCTGAACAACTGCAACACCATAACAGTTTCCTCCATGGGAGGCCAATGGAACATGTAGACCAGTAATGCATGAACAGGACAGATCGTGAAGCTGAGGCTCCAATACTTTGGCCACCTCATGAGAAGAGAAGACTCCCTGGAAAAGACCCTGATGTTGGGAAAGATGGAGGGCACAAGGAGAAGGGGATGACAGAGGACGAGATGGTTGGACAGTGTTCTCGAAGCTACAAACATGAGTCTGACCAAACTGCGGGAGGCAGTGGAAGACAGGAGTGCCTGACGTGCTCTGGTCCATGGGGTCACGAAGAGTTGGACACGACTAAACGATTAAACAACAACAACAATGCATGAACAAAATACAGTGGTACCTCAGGTTAAGAACTTAATTCGTTCTGGAGGTCCGTTCTTAACCTGAAACTGTTCTTAACCCGAGGTGCCACTTTAGCTAATGGGGCCTCCCGCTGCCGCCGCACGATTTCTGTTCTCATCCTGAAGCAAAGTTCTTAACCCGAGGTACTATTTCTGGGTTAGCGGAGTCTGTAACCTGAAGCGTCTGTAACCTGAGGTACCACTGTAAAGGATTTTGGCCTGGGAAGAAAAAGTGCTTAGCATGAGATGCTGAGGAAGAGAACCAGGCCTCATATAAGGGCTTAACTGGTGAAGAAACTGAAGCACAGGCTTCTCTTTAAATATCTTTAGGTTGCAAGCCTGAGGGCAGGAACCGTCTTATTACTGATCGTTGCAAGCTGCTCTGGGAGTCATTTCAGCTGAAGAATGGGGTAAATAAATAAATAAGTACATAAAGATAATTCCAGCACAGCTTGTTCATGTGACCACAAGAGTGGACTGCTTCAATTGTTCTGATCACCAGAGAACATGGCTATAATTAAATTGAAGAAAGGGAGAAAACTCAGATTTATCCCAACAAGACAAACTCAGGTGGGGAAGTTGTGACTCTCTAGACTCTAACTCCCATCAGCCCCAGCCAACATCGCCTTTGGTAAGCGATGATGGGAGCAGCAACTTGTGGAGGGCCCCCACTCCACCCCTCTCCACTTTACACCATGGCTGGGAGGGAGACAGAATTGTGCACTCGTGTTCTTCAAACCTGTGTACATAATAAAGCATTTCAGTACTTTCTTGAATGTCCATCCATATGCTCTGTAAGCTAATGATTATTTAGGATTGTGCAAATACACTGCTACATGTAATAATAATAATAACTTTATTATTTGTACCCAGCCCATCTGACTGGGTTGTCCCAGCCACTCTGGGCACCACTTTTTCTACCAGTGAAAAGTGCAAAAATCTGTGAGAAAATGGCCATTACCCTAATGTACAACTACCCATGTTTCCCAAGGCAATAAGTACATGTGCAGATGCCCTCTGTGGAATAGAGAGATCCCCCCCCCAATCATTTAGTGACTTGTAAAGAAAACTTGCTAATGGGCCAAGATCGTTTGTTCATTCCTTGCATTCTTTTACCCAGCATGTAAAATGGTTCCCATGCTATGTTAAATTACTATCAGAACAGACTGAACTAACAGACACATGCTGAATTTAATGGACTTGGCAATGCTGAAATTAGGAGAAAAAGAAAAGCTTGAACAGAAGGAAAGCAAGGACAGTGAACAGTGTGGAGAATAAGCAACTAATAAAGAAAGCTGGTCAGACACAGTGATGAACTATGTTTTAGTGTTATATGAATTTCTCTTGGTTTTGTGGGCTCCACCCTCCCTTCTGGCACAAATGCAAGCAGAAGACTGAAAGCTTTGGCTTTCAATTCTAACTAACCATGTTTACTCATTATATCTGCACCCAGACAAACTGTATTTTGTCTTAACTATGGTTTAGCAAAACATGCCGTGCGCACACACACACACACACAACACACAACCAGATCAATGATATGTACTGTACTGTACTGTACCGGATAGATTCAGATATCTGAAATCAAATCCCCACTTAGCCACGTCTCTGTCTAATATAACTCTCAAGGTTCTTAAGAAGTTAATATGAGTGAGAGAGACACTCTGTACACTCCCTGACCTCCCTGAAGGAAGGTCTGGATAAAAATGCAATAAATAATTCAACTCTGCAAACCGAAACAGTCTGAGCAAAATCTTCCAATCTGGCCCTGGTCCATACAATCCATGGCTCTCTGGCCAATACTCTTGATAGCTATTTTCTTACTAGACCCACCGCTTGAGGGGATATGGGACACAGTTTTGCCTCATGGAATTTAGAAGTCCCTTTGCTCACGTGGTCAGGCTCTGCCTGTCTTCCAAATGTAGTGTGGATTTTGCCTGGCAAGGAGGAGGCTGGGAGCCAATTGTATCAAGACAAGCGCATGGAAACATGAAAGAATGAAAGCTGCTCTCTCCTTCGTTGTTTTCATGACCAAACAGCTGTCCGCACAAACCAAAATTGGACTCCAAAGTATTTTATCTGGTTCCTAGGTAAAACTGTTACTCACAATTTATGTGGTAAGGAGAATAAATTTATTTTCAAAAGTTATGAGAGATGTATCAAGATATTCCATACTGAAACAGATCATCTCTATTTGGGGTTTTTATTTTTTATTTTTAGGGGGTTACATACACTAGCTGAAGAGAGACAATATGAAGCCACGTACACACACACACACACACACACACACACACACACTTGTGCTGCTGCTTTATGTATGCCCCTAAAAGTCAAAGGATTTCTACCAATCTGTTCTTAAAAAAAAAAAAAAAAATTAAGAGCAAAAAGACCTCTGTAGAACAAGGAATAGCTACATTTTTCAGAAACAAAATATTGCAAACCTATTCTAAGAAACATAGGCTGAGCACAGATAAACAAGCAAACAACAAAAATAATTTCATCATAACTTATTCCAAGAGACACCAGCCAAAACAGATTTACAAACCTATTCCAGGGAACAGGAGCCAAAGAGGGAGAGGGAAGGAAAGAATATTGTTTTAATATGACCTTGGGGGAATATCTATATATTTATTTATATTATCTCTAGCACCACTTTTCTGCCTATATCATTATTCCAATATAAAATAAAATCTTCCCATCTACTTGATATGTTTTTCCCCTAGCCATTGAAACATCCCAATTTTATTTTATTTGTACTTTGAAATAAATAGCAATATAAAAAAAAAATTATGAAGATCAAAAGTTTTGGCCTGCTAATTTACTGGAGAGCTTCATAATGCCAAAAATGGAATTGAAAAATTAAAGTTTTTTTGCCTGGGAAAAGACATAAGGAGAATGCACTTAGTATGAGATGCAGAATGCTGATAAGGATGAGTTTCAGTCTCCTGTTTCTACAACTTTCCCATCTCCCTAAATTTAAAATTGTACTGCTGCTCCATTTCTTATTTTCCATTTCCCTGCACTCAGACCTTCCCAAAGGAAATAACAATAGAAGGGTTATAGCTGCTACCTTTTTACATATGGGGAAATAGTTGCATGGCAGACAGATGTTCAGCAGGTGAAACATTTTCCATAAGTGCTGTTTCATGCCAGGAGATACTATGCCAGTTCCATTTCTGTCTCACATGGAATTCTGAAAGGCACAGAACTCTTCTTCCCGAAATGTGGCAAGTATGGGAACTTAATGAGTTGCCTTATACCAAATTAGGCTATTGATCCATTTTAGCTCAGCACTGTTTACACTGACCAGCAGTGCTTCTCCAGGGTTTCAAACAGGATATTCCCAGCAATATCTGAAGATGCTAGAGAATAAACCAGGGATCTCCTTCATGCAAAAGCAGATGTTTTACCACTGAGCTACAGCCCTTCCCCAGCAATGCATACCTTAGAATCCCCCACTGCTGGGAGATGAAACAGCCACAGCATCATCTGCTCATTAATATCCAATGACCACTGATGGCTGGGGGCTACTAGCTATATGTCATATCCAACCTGCTTTGCGGGGAAGGGCAGTGAAGAAAAGAGTTTTGTTTTTTTTAATGTACTCAGCAATAGATAACCAAGTCATAGAATCACAGAATTGTAGAGTCAGAAGAGACCCTGAGGAACATCTAGTTCAACCCTTTACAATGCAGGAATATGCAGCTATAATAATAATAATAATAATAATAATAATAATAATAATAATTTATTTATACCCCACCCATCTGGCTGAGTTTCCCCAGCCACTCTGGGCAGATCCCAATCAAGTGCTAAAAACAGTACAGCATTAAATATTAAAAACTTCCCTGAACAGGGCTGCCTTAAGATGTCTTCTGAATGTCAGGTAGTTGTTTATCTCTTTGTAAGTAATTTTATTTACGGCCATAGGCCCATACAGGTAAAAACGACACATAAATAACAACTTGTGCACGTGGGGAAAACAGCCACTAAAACACCACTATAACAATAAAATACTATAGAATAGAATGGCATACTACGCCTTAGTTAGCTTGTAGTGCTCCTTGGCGTCGCTTTTGGGTAAGGACAGCGACCAGGAACCTTGCCACTTTCAGGGTCGTATGAGTATCCTTATCCTGCAAGAATTGGGCAAGGTGGAATTTTGGTGGGGTGCCCTCTAGTTTCTGTATGATTGATCCCAACAAATTTGCCCGTGGCACATTAAACAGGGGGCAAGTGAACATAATGTGCTGGAGCGACTCTGGTGTCTCCTTATCACATTCGCACATGGCGGGGGCTTGACCCTTTGAGAATCTATGTCTCAGGACATTGGAGGGAAAAACGTTGAACCTCGCTTTGGTGAAGGCCAGTCTATGGGCAACAGTCGAAAGGGAGGAGAGGTATGATGGAACGCAGTAAGTTAATGTGATACCAATGTTCTGAGGCGAACAAACACCTCCCCCCCGCATGTAATTTCGCTGTAGATCGATGTCATCCAGTCTTTGGCGGATCAGTCTTTGAGCAGTAATTTGGTCTAGTTTTAGGGAATCTGAAGGAGAGATTCCATAACTCAGGAGTTTGGCATGAATTCTACTAGTCCAAGGGCTAGAGAATTCATCTCGCCATACATTAAAATGTCACACATTAAAAACTTCCCTGAACAGGGCTGCCTTCAGTTGTCTTCTAAATGTCAGGTAGTCTTTGACATCTGATGGGAGGGCGTTCCACAGGGCGGGTGCCACTACCGAGAAGGCCCTCTGCCTGGTTCCCTGTAGCCTCACTTCTCACAATGAGGGAACCGCCAGAAGGCCCTTGGAGCTGGACCTCAGTGTCTGGGATGAACGATGGGGGTGGAGACGCTCCTTCAGGTATACTGGGCCGAGGCCATTTAGGGCTTTAAAGGTCAGCACCAACACTTTGAACCGTACTTGGAAACAGACTGGGAGCCACTGCAGATCTCTCAGAACCGGTGTTATGTGGTCCTGGCGGCCACTCCCAGTCACCAGTCTAGCTGCCGCATTCTGGATTAATTGCAGTTTCCGGGTCACCTTCATAGGTAGCCCCACGTAGAGCGCATTGCAGTAGTCCAAGCTGTCCCATATGGAGGTTGAACCTGCAACCTTGAGGTTATCAGCTATCCAAATGCATCTCCCTAGCAAGCAGAGGGGCTGTGATGGCCTGGGATTCCGATTTAGAGGCTGAACCAGAGGAATCCCAGCCTGCACAGGAGTCCCCGCCTCCAGGGCCGGCTGAATTGGGGCAGGGCCTTGATGTTGAAGCGCCTGCACCTGTGTCGGAGCCTCAGGAGCAGGCACCAGGTGATCCCACTCTGGCTCCAGAGCTGGTTGAGGACTCAGTGCCTGCAGGTGAGTCTCCCCCTGGGCCCAGTAACCCTTTAGCCTCTCCTGAACTGCAGAGACTCAGGGCAGAGAGGCGAAGGGAACTGGTTGCTCCCAGGAGGAGTGCTCGCCTTAAGGCCAAGAGAGGCGGGTCTCCTGGGGGCCGGGACCGCCCCTGGCCTCAGAACAAATAAAGGCCAGTCGGCCCGGTCCCAGGTTGTGGGAGCAACGTCGTTGTTGAGTTCCTGTTCCTGCCCGGACCCAGACCTGACTCTCCAGTGCTCCTGTCCCCGCCCGGCTTCCTGTTTCGGACCTCGCCCCGCTCCTTGTGGACTGATTCCAGGCTAGTGACCCAGGACCGGACTTTGACTACGCCTACGGTATCCTTCCCCCCGGGATCAGCACAGTTTGCTCCCACCAGCCCGCACTCTCCCTTCGTTGGGGTGCGTTCGGGAAGAGCTAGAAGCCATGGCCGACCAAGCAGCTGCCCTGGTGGCATTGGCCCAGGAGAACCAGGCCTTGACCCACACCGTGCAGCAGCTCAGCGATGTGGTCACGGCACTTCAGCAGCGGTTGGACGCCCTACCGGCTCCTGGGGCCGACGCCCCTGCTCCTGGCAAGTACCCAGTGGCTTTGCCAGAGAAATTTGATGGGGACCCGGCCAGCTTCCCCATGTTCCTTGCCCAGGCCAAGTTGTACATTCAGGGGAGAGCCCGGAACTTCCCTGACGACCGCACCAAGGTGCACTTTTTGATTAGTTTGTTAAAGGACCAGGCGGCCAAATGGGCGTTGCCGCTGCTCAGGCAAGACTCCCCCTTGCTGATAGACTATATGGGGTTTTGCAATCATTTGGAGGCCGCATTCGGCAACCCCCAGAAGGGGAGTCAAGCCAACCGGGCAATCAGGTGGTTGAAACAGGGCAAGTCCACTGTGGCCGCATACACCACGGAATTCCGGCTGCCGGCACAGGACTTGACCTGGAATGACTCTGCTCTTCGGGACCAGTATCTCGAGGGGCTTTCAGACGAGATACTGGACCAGCTGGCCACAATGGAACGCCCCACCACGCTAGACGCCCTCATTCAACGGAGTCTACAAATAGACGATCGGCTGGAGGACCGTCGCCAGGCCCGGGGCCACTGGCACTTCCAGTTCTCAGCGCCAGTTTCTACTAGCAGCTCCACGGCCACAGCCGAGTCATCGGAGGAGCCTATGCAGCTTGGGGCAGTGCGGCCACGCCTCTCCCCCGCGGAGAAGACGCGGCGTCGGGAGGGGAATCTATGTCTCTATTGTGGCGGAAGCGGACACTACGCCCGGTCCTGTCCTGAGAAATGCCAGCCACAGGGAAACCGCCAAACCCCAGTAGCTGATGGCCCTGGCTACCTGGGGTCCCAAATAGCGCAGAATGGGGCCGCACCAATTGAATTGCAACACCTTATGGTTCCGGTACGTCTATACCCTCCGGGTGGGCCCTGGATCCTTACCCATGCTCTGGTGGATTCGGGGGCAACCCGCTTGTATATGGACGCTGCCTTTGCTGCCCATCATCGGGTGCCACTTCAGAACAAGCCAGAACCTGTACAGGTGGAGGCAATTGATGGACGGCTCCTGCGTTCAGGTGCCGTTACTCAGGAGACCCAGCCCTTGGTCCTGTGTCTCCAGCAGCACCGGGAGATGCGAACCTTGGACATTGCCTCCATGCCCCGGTTCCCCCTGGTGCTCGGAATGGACTGGCTGGAGGCTCACAATGTTCAGATTGACTGGGTCAAACGGACTGTGCACTTCCCAGACCCAAGTTCTCATGCCCAGACCAAGATGCTAGCAGCAGCGCCCACTGAGGAGGCTGCATCTACGCTCCCCGCTGAATACCGGGACTATCACGACGTGTTCGAGGAACGGGGGGCGGACCAGCTGCCGCCGCATCGGTCTTTTGACTGCGGCATAGACCTCCAGCCTGGAGCGCCCCTGCCGGTGAGTCGCTTATACTCTCTAACAGAGCCAGAGCGCGAGGCCTTGCAGGACTTCTTGCGCAAGAACCTGGAGCGTGGTTTCATTAGGCCTTCTACCTCGCTCACTGCTGCGCCAGTGCTCTTCGTTAAGAAGAAATGTGGGGAGCTCCGCCTTTGCCATGATTACCGGGCCCTGAACAAAATCACCATCCCAGACCGGTACCCCTTGCCCCTTATTTCGGAGTTGCTGGAGCGGGTGCAAGGGGCGCAGGTGTTCACCAAGCTAGACCTCTGGGGGGCCTACAATTTAATTCGGATCCGAGCCGGGGATGAGTGGAAGACAGCATTCGGGACCCGGTACGGGCAGTTCGAATACCTGGTGATGCCTTTCGGACTGTGCAATGCGCCTGCTGTGTTCCAACGATACATCAACCACGTGTTTCAGGACTTGCTAGACAAGTACGTGGTGGTGTACTTGGATGACATTCTGGTTTTCTCCCGTGACCCGGCTCGCCACGAGGATCATGTCCGGACCGTGCTGCAGCGCTTGCGAGAGCACCGCCTGTATGCAAAGCTCAGCAAGTGCGAGTTCCATCAGCGGTCAGTGGACTTCCTTGGTCACCGACTCTCTCCAGATGGGGTGCAGATGGATCCTGGAAAGGTGGCAGCGGTTCGGGAATGGGCGGCACCTCGGAACCGCAAGGACCTACAGCGATTCCTGGGGTTCGCCAACTATTACCGGACCTTCATTGCGGATCGCACCACCCCATTGACCCGGCTGCTGCGCCCCAAGATGCCCTTTTCCTGGGACAAGGAGGCAGAGGAGGCATTTCAGGGGTTGAAGGCCTGTTTCCAGAGAGCACCGATCTTGCAACACCCTGATCCCTCTCGACCCTTTGTGGTAGAGACCGACGCCTCCAGTACGGCTCTCGGTGCCGTCTTGTCTCAGCAGCACGGACCTGATGCGCCACTCTTACCCTGCACCTACTATTCCCGCCAGCTCCTTCAAGCGGAGCATAATTATACCGTGTGGGAGCGGGAACTACTGGCCATCAAGGTGGCCTTTGAGGTCTGGCGCCACCATCTTGAGGGGGCACGGCACCCAGTGGAGGTGAGAACCGACCACCAGAACCTGGAGTACCTCCAGACCACCCGCAATCTGAACCAAAGGCAGATCCGGTGGGCGTTGTTCTTTTCCCGGTTCCAGTTCCGGATCCGCTACATCCCGAGCTCCCAAAACCAGAAGGCGGATGCCCTGTCCCGGAAACCTGAAGACAACGCAGACACGGTACAGCAAGCGGTACCCACCACGATCCTACCACCGGCTGCATTCCTGGCCACCCAGGAGGCTGAGCCACTGCAGGCTCAGGTGCTGCAACAGCAGCGGGTCGATGCTTGGGCCCAGGAATGACTCCGGGAACTGGCCGAAGGGTCATGCCCTCAGTATCCAGGTCTGGTCTTGCATCAGGGCCTTCTGCTGCACCACGGTCGCCTATACATCCCGCCAGGGCCACTGCGGGCTGAGGTTCTCCGGATGACCCATGATGCCCCAGCCGCGGGACACTTTGGGCGGTATAGGACCACCCATCTGGTAAGCCGTGAGTTTTGGTGGCCCCGCCTGAAGGCTGACGTGGCTCGCTATGTCGCTGGTTGTGATGTCTGCCGGCGGGCCAAGGGCCCTACCGGGCGACCCCCCGGCCTTCTTCAGCCGTTGCCGGTTCCACCACGTCCTTGGTTTCTCTGGACTTTGTAGTGGACTTACCCCCGTCTCGTGGCTGCACCTGCCTTCTAGTTTTCTCCGACCATTTCACTAAGATGGTGCACTGTGCTCCCTGCCCATCCGTACCCTCAGCTAAGGAAACAGCTCAGCTGTACCTTCAGCATGTCTTCCGCCTGCATGGCCTACCTGAGCGTGTGGTGTCCGACCGGGGCGTTCAGTTCACATCCCGGTTCTGGCGAGCTTTGCACCAGGCCCTCGGGACAGAGGTCTGTCTCTCATCAGCCTACCACCCACAGACCGATGGCCAGACGGAACGCGTGAATGCGGTGCTGGAGCAGTACCTCCGGTGTTACTGCAGCTACCAGCAGGATGACTGGGTCAACCACCTTGCATTGGCGGAGTTCGCTTACAACAACGCGGTGAATGCGTCCACCCAGCAGACCCTGTTCCAGGCCAGTTACGGTTTTCATCCACGGCTGTTTCCGGATGTGCTGCCGGCATCTGCGGTCCCTGCGGTGACAGGGTGGCTTCAGGAGCTCCAGTCCCAGCAACAGCTATTGATGGAGCAACTGCACCAGGCCAAGGAGGCGTACAAGGCCCAGGCCGACCGCCACCACCAGGTGGGGCCGGAACTCCACGTCGGTGACCTGGTATGGCTATCCACTCGCCACCTCCACCCCTCTCAACCTTCGCGGAAGCTGGACGCCCGTTTCACTGGCCCGTTTCCTATCGTGGACCAGGTCTCGCCTGTGGCATTCCATCTCCGGTTGCCCGCAACCCTGAAGGTTCACCCGGTATTCCACAGGTCCCTTCTGAGTCCAGTGGCCCCACCCGACGAGTTCCACCCGGACCGTCCCCGACCGCAGCCAGTTTTGGTTCAGGGGGAGCCTGAGTACGAGGTGGAACGCATTCTGGACTCCCGATACCGCAGGGGAAAGCTGCAGTACCTCATAGACTGGAAGGGGTATGGACCGGAGGACCGTTCCTGGGAACCAGCAACCAACGTCCACGCGCCTGCTTGCCTCCGAGATTTCCATGTGGCGTACCCCAGCAAGCCGGGTCCAGACCCTCAATTGAGGGGGGGGGCTGGGAGGAGGGATGGTGTGATGGCCTGGGATTCCGATTCAGAGGCTGAACCAGAGGAATCCCAGCCTGCACAGGAGTCCCCGCCTCCAGGGCCGGCTGAATTGGGGCAGGGCCTTGATGCTGAAGCGCCTGCACCTGTGTCAGAGCCTCAGGAGCAGGCACCAGGTGATCCCACTCTGGCTCCAGAGGTGGTTGAGGACTCAGTGCCTGCAGGTGAGTCTCCCCCTGGGCCCAGTAACCCTTTAGCCTCTCCTGAACTGCAGAGACTCAGGGCAGAGAGGCGAAGGGAACTGGTTGCTCCCAGGAGGAGTGCTCGCCTTAAGGCCAAGAGAGGCAGGTCTCCTGGGGGCCGGGACCGCCCCTGGCCTCAGAACAGATAAAGGCCAGTCGGCCCGGTCCCAGGTTGTGGGAGCAACGTCGTTGTTGAGTTCCTGTTCCTGCCCGGACCCAGACCTGACTCTCCAGTGCTCCTGTCCCCACCCGGCTTCCTGTTTCGGACCTCGCCCCGCTCCTTGTGGACTGATTCCAGGCTAGTGACCCAGGACCGGACTTTGACTATGCCTACGGTAACCTTCCCCCCGGGATCAGCACAGGGGCCTCGTGGGCTCCCAGGGTATGTTGCTGCTTTTGGAAACTGATGCAGCTTTGAAACCAGACTGTTTCTCTGGGTGCACATACATGCATCTCTAGGCTCATGCTATGATTTTGCAAATAGAAAAGTATTACAAAAATACAGTCATCTCTGCTGACAAGGAAGCAAATCCCATAGAAGGCTACTGTCTGAACTTCCTACCAGCTGAGGAAGAGGAGAGCATGGGATTTTCTCTTTGTTTTCCTTTTATCACTGTTCCTAGGTTTCCCCTTCTGTTACAAATGACCCCCCCCCTTTCCTTACCCATTTCCATGTTTTCATATCTTTGCTTTTTCATGCAGCCACTCTGCATTAAACATTTTAGCAGGAACGCTGCTGCTTCTTTTTTTGAAAAGTCTACCCATTGCGTTTCTTTCTAACAATTCTGAACGAGGATTACGAAAATCATTGTGAAGCAGGAAATGGCAGGGGTGGGGTGAAGGGAAATTGGAAGCGACTTTCAGCTTAGCTTATGAATGTGTAATGAAAGAACGTGAGGCTTTGCTTCAGTCACGGTGTGCCAAGGAGGAATACTGAACAAAAGGGTCATTATTATGGCTGAGCATTCTAAGAGCTTACAAGAAAAACAGTCAGAAATGGAATAAGTTAAAAGGGGTCACAGCCAGATCAAAAACGTTGGCCTAGATTTAGTGCTTTATGCTTTGCTTCAGGAATGCAATTTACTCCCACCTGGATCCAAGCAGCTTCATAGCAGTTGTGTCTATGGTGGTATTCCCCCGTACACGTAGATATGTCTAGCTTGCTTGCTTGGGCTGCAATGCCCTAATCCACGTTGTTTAAGCATTTTTTTTAATCCTTCACTCATGTTTCAAATATGTCAAACATGCAAATGGCAGAGCTCCTCTTGGTAACATGATTCATGTCAATTCAGCACTTGTATAAACCATGTGAGTTACTCCAAAGTATGGGGCATACGGGGTGTATGGGGAGAGGCACTATCTCTGCTGGGGGAAGCATCATGCTCCTTCTGGGATAGTTCAGCCACCACTGGTCCCTACCATGCACTCAATTCTCATTTGTTGTTCCTAGAAGCTGCCAGTATGTAACAGTAGCCACACCCAGGGTAACAGCTTTGACTGGTCGGCTAAACCAGGTGAGGGTAGCCGATAGGTCATAAACCCTTGGTGAGTCTTGTCTATCTCCTGCATGTGAAGACAAGTTCTGGCAGATTGAGCGAACAAGACCAATAGTGGGTCCCATGATCAAGAAGGCAGTTTCTGCAGGTGTTGTTGAAGGAAATGAAGGGCAGATGGGGCTCAGGAACCTGAGAAGGTAGCCCATCTAGGAGTTGGGTCATTTCCACAGAATGGAAGATGGCAGGATCCCCAAGGATGTGCTCTATGGAGAGCTGGATTCAGGCACCAGGCCCATTGACAGACCAACTCTAAGATGTCTGCAAACGAGACATGATGGCTGACAACATCAACCCCGCTGTGTGGGAATCCCATGCAGATGACCATAGTGCCTGGAGACAGACAGAGAGGTTGTGTATCCACAGCAGTGACCGGAAGAGGAATAACCTCTGGAATGAGCTCAAAGAGAAGAAACGGCATGGTACACCTGCATCAGCACAACTGGACGCCTTCATCTGCCCTAGCTGCAGTAAAACATGTCTCTTCCATATTGGTCTCTACAGCCACAACAGGTGCTGTAACTCTCCAATGGTTTGACTTCACTCCTTCATTGTCTCCTGAGATAGACAGATGCCAACAACTTCAAAATTGCTGCTGCTGCTGCTAGATTAGATACACCATTTGCCTCCTCTAGCAAGGCAATGATTTAATTCTTAAATGCATATAGTGGTCTCTCTAAGCCAGTACTGGAACCGCAATGCAGGAATCACAGCTAAATTGTTGAAGACCCCCTTCAGTTCTTTCGCACTAAGAAACCAGAAGTTCAGTGTGTAGCAATCGCACTAGAATGCTATAATCACAGGACAAGAAAGAAAGCTTTCCAATCCACAACCCTAAGGCATGCCAGAAACGTCTGCCAAATGTAGGAATACTTAGAACAATCTTGATGGTTTCCGCAAATTGGGCAAATCGTAATCTACAGTGGAAGAGACACACCCTTGGTCACTAGCCAATCTGATAAGTGAAAACCCCTTCTCAGTCTCAAATAAGCGATTTAGCTTGAGAACTAGATGTGAAGAAATGCCTACCCTACAAGCCTGCAGCCATGGCCATGGCCATTTCAGATGACCCCAGAATAAATGGATTTCAAGATGCAGAGTTGGGAATAACCACTGCCTGGATCTCGGGGAGTCCTTGCTGTGAATAGTGAACAGTACTGGGGCAGATGGACTGATTCTGAGACTCAGGATAAGGCAGTTTCATATGTCTGTGAGTGCAGAGGAGGGATAGAGGAGAAATTTGGTACAGTGTACATTTTAATGTGGACTTTTCTAATTCACAGTTGCCAATAGAATATACGGACCAAAATGCACCTATCCTTCAGAATTCACACTTCCACGAATTTTGTAATGCAGTTTCTCCAATCACTGTGTACAAAAAACAAAAACAAAAAAACAACACGCTGACAAACATAAAATTTGCAAACCAATGTAGAAATGTTACAAATTGAATTTAAAATTTGCAAACCAATGTAAAAATGTTACAAATTGAACTTAAAATAAAAAAGAGAAACTGAGAGAAAGCCAGACTGACTGGTTTTGTCAACCCCTAATTCTCAGTAAATGAAGAACCTTCACAATGCAGGAAGAAAGTAGGGTTCCCAGGTCCTATCCAGGAGACTTTGCTTATCACTTTAAGAGCTCAGAGCCAATGAGGGAGTATGTATTGGGGGTAGTGAACTCCTGCCCTTCTGCTCCAATGGTCCTCTTGACCACCTTTATTTGCCACATTCAGTGGGATGTAAGCTGGAGAGAATGGTGAGTGAATGAACCATATGGAATAGCAGGGCAGGAAGTGGGCTACTGCATCCTTGCTCACTCTCTCAACCTCTTAAATCAATGGACAGTCTTCCCACTAAGCCACATTCCCACAATGAATGCACTAAATGCTTTTGTGGATATTCATTGTATGAAGGAGTGAATATAATGTACCACATAGTATGTCAATGTTGACATGTAATGTACTAGACACTAGCCCATAAAATGTTTTAATAAAAATGAGTTTTTGAAAGCCCTCCAAAGATATCGTATTAAATTAGATACCTCATATAAGGTATCTAATATCAGATACCTCATATAAGGTATCTAATAGCTGAAGGGGGGGGGGAAATCTCACCATTAATTACTATGAAGTGATGGAACATAAATAGAACGGATAAGCCATAATGTCTGTTGTGTGTTTCATCTGACAATCTAGATTCGTCTTCACCAACCTGCTGCCCCACTCCAGATGTTTTGAAGAACAACTGTCATCATCCCCAACCAGCAGAGCTGATGGGAACTGTAAACCAAAACATCTGGAGGGCATCAGGTTGGCAAAGGCAGCAGACAAATATGTTTGAACCATTGTACATAGAGGATGATGATGGACTGAATTACTGAAAGTAGCTGGCATGGGACAAAAACAGAGTTTCCAAAAAAGAGCACAGCCAAGCTTTTCCTCTCACTCTGATCCCCTGGAATCTTATTAGTTTTACAACTTTTGATTCTATGTATACTAATGGGATGACCCCAGTGTGACGTCCTTATCCAAACAGACTGAACTTCACCAGGAATTACTTTTAACTTAAACCTTATGGGTTGATGCTTGGACAAAATAAGGAAGCATCCTGTTGGGAAAAGACCTCCATACTGGTATATTATCATGACCTGTGCCGGCATTGCAAGTGGATGTAAAGATGATCAGAGCTGTATTTGTTGTTGTTCTAGTCCCTGGGAACAGCTGCTACTGCCAAGCACACAGCTGCTTAGCTATAACAAGAGATGGTGTGTAACATGGATCATAACAGAAATGTTGTATATTCATCACCTAGACTTTTCAGGCTATGAGTGATCGCCAAAGAAGAAGAAGAAGCACTACAAACCTACACACCTAATATTTGGGGTAGGGTTTTTTTAATATAAAAAATAGCTTCACCGTGATCAATTTGACCGTAAAAGGCATGAGCGTTGGCAAAATAAACGAGGCCTCCACAAGGTTATACATGGAAGAAGGATGGTCTTCTCATTATCTGCCACTCTGAATATCTTCTCAACCACACATACACTGAGGATTTGGGCCTCTTAAAAAACAAAACAGACTAGCTTCTGACTTAATACATGGACTTTTACATCAGTATATTCTTAGCTCACGCTTTTAGGAGCTACCCTAGTCTATCGATTGTAAATCTTTTTAATTGATTTACCTTTTATTGTAAAGGGTAGGTAAGAAATCTAATAAATAATAACAGCGCTTGATAAATAAATAAATAAATAAATAAATAAATAAATAGACATGACAGAAAAACTGACATAAAATGAATAACTGTAATGAACTAGCATAAATACATTTGGTAGGTATATAAACACACAGACAGATAAATGATAATTAAAAGCTCTCTCCTTATTCCATTTGGATTTACAATGGTACCTCGGAGGTCTGTTCTTAATCTGAAACTGTTCTTAACCTGAAGCACCACTTTAGCTAATGGGGCCTCCTGCTGCTGCTGCGGCGCCAGAGCACGATTTCTGTTCTCATCCTGAAGCAAAGTTCTTAACCTGAGGTACTATTTCTGGGTTAGTGGAGTCTGTAACCTGAAGCGAATGTAACCTGAAGTGTATGTAACCCGAGGTACCACTGTGTTTATTTTTTGCTTTTGAAGTAGATGTATAGGTTTTTTTAATAATTGCCATTAGATTTCATAAAATTATTTTTATATAAGCAGTGTATTTATGTCGGTTTGTAACAGTTAATTTTTTTATCTCTATATTTTTTATTATCATATCTTCAATTTGTCAGGATTTAATCTCTTTTTTGCCCTGATAGATAGATAGATAGATAGATGACAGATAGATAGATAGATAGATAGATAGATAGATAGATAAAATGTGAATAAACTGGGATAAATATAGTGCATTAATAAAAACAGCAGGACAAATATTTCAGATTATAATAATAACACAGCCATCCATTAAAATAAAATAAAATAATAAAATAAAATAAATATTATGCAGGGATCTATAAGACATTTTGCTACTTACCCACACACTGGTTGCCTTCGCTCATTTGGTAACCAAACCGGCAAATGACTGGAGCTCGTGCAGCAGTTGGATAATTGGGAGCAGGAGCTGGGGCTGGAGGTGGTGGAGGATACGCATTAGGGTAAGGATTCAGATATGGCGATCGATAAACGGGATTTGTTCGTGGTATACAGAGATAGCCACCATTCTGGTTAACGCACACCATATCTCCTCTACAGGCCTCGACAATAGTCCGACATTCATCAACATCTGAAAGGATGCAGAAGGGAAAAAACAATGTATCTCTCTGCCAGTTAAAGGTTTATTTAGCAAATCAATCATTTGCTATTTAGATCAGTCAACAATTAAGGTCTGTACATTTAATCAATTCATCATTCATCATTTATATGCATTTATAAACATTTCAGTATAAGTGCCTTTTTTGTTACAGAAGTGCAGGAAAACTCAATAATACTAGTATTATTTTTTAAATTAAGCCACCGCTAACTTGGGGGGGGGGGGTAGAAAGGCATTTTTAATACTTTCCTCCTATTACAGGAGAGAAATGTGCTGCTGCTACACACTAGCAGAACATCAGCCACATCCACTGTGTGCTCAACCCAGGAGTGACCCTAGAAACCTCCAGGACTATGTTGATGACAACGTCCACTGCCGCCCACACAGAGGGAGCCAATGGTTTTGTGAGAGTGACATCATACGCACCCAGCACCTTCATATACACACCACAGGCAATATTATCCCATAGTGCCTCCCATCCCATCAGCTGCAGAGGCAGAGCTTGCAACAGCCCCACCACGACCAGTCCTCAGGCATTCCTCTAGAACTCCATTAGGCTCCACAAAAAGGTAGAAGGAACCTTCACTTCGCTGCCAATACATGGGGCTCTGCACAGTCCTCCTGGGTTCAAAGGTTCAAGACCAACCATGAGTGGGAAAGAACCTTTTGCGTGGACAGTTGGAGTCCCCCCAACCCCAGGCGACCCCCGAGAGTAATAATGACTCAAGACAACGTGCTATGGGATTAAAATTGGCCCCAACTTTATTAAGTTTCGGATGTAGGGAGACCTTGGCTCAGGCATTGGGCGTTTATCCTTCCCAGTCCCCAACCGAGGATCTGGGAGACCTCAGGGTTATCCAGAATGTGTGGGGATTGGGCTGGCTCTGGAGAACATATGTTCAAGCAGAGAGCCCCCCCCCCCCGGTTTGCCGCCATTGCAGGGGAGAGCAATGACAACTTCTCGGGGTATGGCCAATGCCTCCCCTCAATACCCCTTCAAAGGGGAACCCTGGGATCACCGCCACAAGGGTGGTTCGCCGCTTCACACACACCCCCATTTAAAAGATATACTAAAGGATTCCATCCAAGGCCTGAAACCACCAAAGTTGTGACGTTTTGCTACAGGGAAGGCAAAACCTGCCAATGCAGGAAAATTCCTTTCCGGCTATAAAACAGCGACCCTGACATAGCAGCCTGCATACCTGTGGAGAAGAGGTTAACCTGCAAAAGAAGACTTTACTGAGGGGGGGAGGGGGGGAGAAGCTCTGGAGCCGACTGCCGCTTCACAGGTAAGATTCACCTTCTGTTGTGTGGGCAGGACAGTCCCTCCCTTACCTGGCCAATCCCCTGGCAATACCTACCCAAGCAGGACTGGGCAACTGGCTGAGGCAGACGGAGACCTCCAGGTATCCAGCCTGGGGAGGATGAAGCCAGACTGAACTACCAGGAGTCGCACTGGGGTGCTGGGGGCTGCACACAACCACGCAAAAGGCGCCCCCATTTGATGTGGGGAGCAGTCATTGTTAAGCAGCCAAGGGGCAGGGCAAGTCACAAGAAGGGCAGCCACCGCACCATACTGACAGCAACAGCAACAGCATCCATTGGCCAACTGAATGAGGCATGGATCTGGCAAGCAGGAGATGGGAGTTCAAGCTGCACCGGGGGGGGGGAGAGGATATGTGTCCTCACAAGCTTTCAGAATGTCATCCCCCCCCCCGAAAACCTCTCATGTGCTCGTGCTTGAGCCCACACTAAAAACACCACAGATGTCATGGATTGGTTGGCTGCAGAGGAATGGTGGGAGGAACCAGGTGGGGAGCCACCAAGGGAAGATGGCTCAGAGCCCAGGAAGTGCTAGTGGTCAGAGGGAGAAGACTGGGAAGAGGAGGTGTCAGAAGCTGAGGAGGTAACATGGTTTGGTGAGCTCGGAGTCTGTGGCAAAGAGAAGCCCCAAATCAGAGGCAGAAGCTGAAGCAGTAGAGTGGAATGACAGAGGCCAAGAGCAGAAATGAGTCAGGCTGGTGAAGAGTCATGTGTAGCTCTCCCTCCTGCTGCAACAGGTTCCTCTCCTCCCTGGTCTCCCAGAATCAGGAGAGGTATGACCAGGGCAGAGGAGATGTTATCTTCACGCAAGCACAGTCTCAAATTGCTTGGGGGAAACCCTGGAGAGGAGAGGACTTAGGCAGCCGTGGGGAGGCTGTGGGAACTTGCAGTCTTGCAACTGCTTCATGGGGGCAAGACCTACCAGAGACGAGTCGCTATGCGTTCATTAGACTTGACACTCTTTTGCAGGTTGTGGCTTTGCTAATAAAGAGTTAACTCCAACTTGCACTGTGTGGCTCTTGCACAATTGCTGGCTCACGGCTAACAACAGAGCAGTTCCACAGCAGCGGGGAATTGAACATTATGGGGAAAGCTGCCCAGAAGAGGGGGCTGCAGAGGGTAATGGGCCAAAAGATGCCTCCCCATATGTTCTCAAGTGGGAGCCTCCGCTGGATCTCAGTCCTGGAAGGGTCCCTTCTCTTCACTAAAGGGCACTCTGGAAACAACTCAACATACATACATACATTTCATTAACTAAAACAATGGAAGGCTCATTGATATTACCTTGGTCTTGCCATGTCATGCAGATTGATAATGGTTTGTGCACAAGGTGAAGCAGTAATGCAATTTCCCAGATCCCCATTTTTAACATCCCGTCACACAGCTGCTAAGAACCATCTAATGGTGCAATAAAATGTAGACCTGCATTGGCCAGATCAACACAGGCCAACAGGGAGGTCTGGCATAAACTAGATTACTCAAAAAGCCTCATCTAACCCACATGATTTTATCTTATCCTACTCTTACGTTTCTAGTGAAAATGTAAAAGATCCCATTCTTATTGCCTTCTCTACTACGGTTTCATTTCTAATTGCAAACTCCTGTAGCCTTTTTCCACTAACACATTTGTAAAAGAACATTGGGATGCAAATTTCAGGCTTGTGGTTCCCCACCACCACCCCCGACACTGATGGTTTGATTTGGCAGCTGTGAAACTTGGCTCTTAATCTGGAACTGCAAGCTTCTTTTACACTCTTGCTTGCATAAACATGGTTACAGGATATTAAACTCTGAGGATTTGTTTCAGATCTCCTCTTAGCTCTCACCAACATTTGAAAGTTATTTCATGTGTCGTAATGAATTGACTTCAGACAGATACAAACTGATTAATAAGATTAGACTGCAGACACCATTTTGGAGACCCTCTTCCTGTTTTGTCTCCTCTGCCAGAGAGCTAAAAAATGAATGAGTTTTGGGGAGGGTTCAGTGGGAGAGCATCTGTTTTGCATGCAAAAGGTCCCTAGTCCAATCTCCACCATCTCTAGCTAGAGTTGGGAAGGCTCCCTGTCTGAAAACCGCTGCCAATCACTGTGGACAATATGGACCAGTGATTTGACTCAGTATATAACAGTTTCCTATGTTCCTAACTAAAGATTTGGTGGTCATACTAAATACCACCAAATGAATACATGGATTCAACTGGCAAGTATGGATTTGAACCTAGATCATACGTTCAAAATCCAGCATCCTGGCTGTTGCCACCACGTATTAATGACATCATCCCTAACTACAGCCATTTAGAATCATAAAGTTGGTAGTGACTCTGAAGGTCATTTAGTTTAACCCCCTGCTAATGCAGGAAATCTGATAAAGTATCCTGATAGGTGGCCATCCAGCCTTTGCTTAAACACCTCTAACAAAGGAAAACAGGTCATGCCACCAATAAGTTATTCCTAACATTTAGTTGAAATCCCTTTGTAATTTAACCCATTGGTTTGGGTCCTACCCTCTGGAGGAACAGAAAGTAGCGGATGCAGTTAACACCCTGAAGCAGACATACAGAAGGACAGAACCATAACCAATATGCTACGATCAGACAAAGGCACTGTACATAATGAGTAGTCGAGTCCTAGTTCAAAGGAATTGATGCAATAAAATCCTACCTAAGCACTGGCCCGAGGTACGGTCCATCTCAAACCCATTTGAGCATTGTTGCTAAAAAGAGAAAAGAAAAGGACACTCAGTCAATGGAAACCTGGATAAACACAGATCAGAATGAATTAGGATTCTCCCTTCCACACTTTGGTGCTGAGTTGCGAAATTTGCAGCAGACACACAAATTCAGGTACCACTATAAGATAACGTAGGTGAATGAAAGAACCCACAAGTGCCATGATTAAACTCCTAGTTGGCTGTGATCCTAAACCCAAAGCATTCTACCACTAGAGAATGTGCACAATAGAGATAATATCACAGTTCCATTCTTTAGGGTCAGGGTTAGATTTACTCTTGTCATTAAATGTGCAATTATTAAACTAAGGGCTCATCCACACTGCCATGTGGCCTGCCGCTTTCCCCCAAGAAAACCCACAGCTGAACAGTGAATTGAACCAAATGGCAATCAGGTTTTGCGTGGGTTGCCATTTGTCCCCATTCAGTGGTAAAGTGTGTGTTTTCTCCAGGAATGCTGCTGGACAAGAAAATTTAAAAAATAAAAAATAAATAAATGCACAGGACAAGTGAAGTGTGGAAGAGCCCTAAACATAAAACTACTGCAAAATTACCACACCATATCCTTAAAGGACACTCAAAGCATACCTATCCACAATCCTCAGAGCTGTAGTTTACCCCTCACAGAACTACAATTCCCAGCACCGATAACAAACAACAGTTGAAGTTTCTTGCACGGGGGGGCGGGCGGTGCTTTAAAGGTATAGTACGTACACAGTCGTATTTTATACCTATGTCCCCCACCTCACCCCATTGCACAAGCTGGATTTTGAAGTTTTCAATATTCTGATATTCTTTTCAAAGAGAGAAAGAGACAAGGAAGGAAAAAAATGCAACAACAAATTTAAATACTTTTTTTAAGGTTTCTTTTTTTAAAAAAAAAGCTAAAAATGAGTTTGGTAAAAACTACTGTAGTTCAAAAGACCAGGTGGCTCAACTAAATCATTGGCTTTAGTTTCTCCAAATTCCATCATGCATCTTCTGGCAGACCATTAGAGGATCTTGCTGGGTGAACATGAGGTCTTCAGGAAACTACCCTCTCTCCCATCACTTTCCCACATTGTTCCAATGTTTGCCACTAGCAGCGTTCAACTCTCTATAAATACAGCAATCTGCCATTCAGGATGCAAGCTTGTTTAAAGCACATGAAACTTAATAATTCCATTGTCTGGAAGCATAAATGCATTCGTTTTGTGGAAGTGACTTGCAAGGATACATAGCCAACTTATATATATATATATATAACTGCAGCGTTTTTATTTACTGTACATCTCCCTTTTGTTGACCATAGCCAGGGGAGCCATTTAGAAAGGATGGGAGAAGTCGCCCACCTTTCCCTTGTTTTTCAGACGTAATGTAATGTAAATATTCTTTAGTAATGTTTGTCTCTTCAGTAATGGAGCAGGATGAAACAAAGCAAAAATGATGCACTTAACCCAACCTAGGTGGTGGTGCTTTACTTGCAATTTAAACATGACTGTTGTCTATAAACAGGCCTTTGAACTTTACTGTGCATCTTTCCCCTTCATTTTTAAATACCCCAAATGCCTGAAGAAGCACTCCCCCATAACTATAACATTGAACTCTCAACTTATCCCTCAGCTTTATGGCAAGGTACAGAAGTTATATGAGATACTTGTCATCTATATCTATTGATATAAACCTTATAGAAGACACTCTTGGAATGTGAGTGGGGTCAGGAGAATTAGGTGCATTTTATTCTTATTCTTAAAGTGAGCCTTGCTTCCTCCTGGCCTCACAACTGAAGATAAACCCTCAGGTTTCCTCTTCCCTAGGGGCTTCAGGTGGGCTGCTTGCCTTTTTTAGTTAACAAAACACTGCACAGTGCATGCATCAGTTCATTAGTGTGCTTGTACTATTAGTGCTCCCCACTAGTAAAACCAATTTTTTAATTGCAGGATTGCTCTGATAAATAGAGAGGGGGATTATTGATGGGGGCCATATATCAGCATCAGCTTCTGCTTTAGACTTGCAAGGGTTTTTAGAGCTTAACCTTAGAGGGAGGGGGACTAAGCTTGATGATGGAATACTTTGAGGTTGTTTCATAGAATTGTAGAGTTGGAAGGGAAGCCAGGGGGTCATTTAGTCCAACCCCCTGAAATGCAGGAAACTCAGCTAAAGCATCCATGACAGATGGCCATCCAACCTCTGCTTAAAAACCTCAACAGGAGAGTTTCCAGAGTGGACTCGCTGCTCTAAACTTGTTGGGTGTGTCTTCACCCTTAAGGGAAAGAGGAAAGGGAACATCAACTACTCTGCCACCAGCACTGCCCCTGGTGCCACCAGAGCTTCAGCCTGCATCAGCCTCTACCGATATGCCCCTGCCCACTGAGGAGGTGACTAATGCCCAGTCTGATTTTTAGGTGGCCCTGTTGCCTCCTCTGTCACCTAGGGCACAGAGATGCTAGCACTGGCACAGACAGACAACTCAGGTACAGTTCCTCAGGCGTTTGCTTGCTCAGTCCAGAGCTGCATCCCGCTTGCTATGCTAAAGCCATGCATGCCCTGCTCCTTTAAAACAGTGGTCCTTGCTTCCAGAACATACTGGTCTGAGTAATGAAATCTATAGTAGGAAATGAGATCCGAGTCCGAGTCCCACATCCAGGACAGTTTGATCCAACCCACACCTCAAGGTGCTCAGATGAATGAAGGTCTGGGAGTGGGCAGACAGCTGCAATAATCCATGTCCACTGAGCCCTCCATCCTTGGCCCACGAGATTGCCACCCTGAGAAGACAGCTTATGCAAGCAGCTCAGCCAGCTGCCCCACCAGTCAAGACTTGTCTGCCCACTGGTCAAGTTCCAAGGAAACTGGGATCAGTTCATAGCATGATCCATTCATGTGTGTGAGGGCAGCAGAGCCCACCAAATACTCAGCTGACAGAGGTGTGTTCTGCAAAAAAGAGGAGTATCAGCTCCCATCTCACTGCCCCTGTTACGGTACCATTGAAGCACTGGGAGAATTCATTGATACCAACCTCAAGTGAGGATCCATCCTGTCTTCCATATCTCCTGCTGGAACCCCGATCCTGTTCGAAGAAGAAATCAGGAGTGACAACTGCTGTGCGCTAAACAGGATTACCATCCCTAATCACTACTTCTGTTCACTGATCAAAGGCCATGCACCATCAATATCTTCTCTAAGCTGGATCAGAGTGGGCTCCAAACTAGTAAGAGTCCAAGAAGGGGATGAATGGAAGACTGCTTTACAAACCCAATATGGCCATTATGAATATACTGTCATCCCATTTGGCTACTGCAATGCCCTTGCTATCTTCTAACACCTCGTGAGCGACATATTCAGATACTTTCTTGACAGGTTTGTGGTGGTTTAACCAGCCAAAATCCTTATCTGCTTGGAGTCACCCCAGCTCTCAGTGGTTAACAACAGAAAAATCTCCATGTCAAGCTGGAAAAATGCAAGTTTGACCTCTCCAGCATCAAGTTCCTTGGATACCTGTACCTCCCACCAAGGGGTAGAGATGGACCCATACCAAACACATGGCATGCTAACCTGGCAGTCCCCCAAAGCCAAACAAAAACTTGCAAAGCTTCCTTGGCTTTGCTAATGATTACTGGAGGTTTGAAAACCACCACCGCACTCACAGATTGTCTTAAGGGAAAGAAGTCATTTCAGTGGACAGCAGACACACAAAAAGCCTTTGAACACCTAAAGGAACCTTTTGTTTCTGAACTGATCGTATACCACTCAGATCTGTCCCATACCTTTGCTGTGGAACCTGATGCCTCTGGTGTGGCTACCAGGCTGAAGAGACGGGAGGAGGAGCTTGTCCCTACATGTACTAATCCCCAAAATTAACCCTGCCCAAACAGAACACACCATCTGGTGCAAAGACACTTTCAAGGTGCAGCAACACACTATAGAGATCCAGATGGACCACCACATCTTAGGGATTGCCTGGCCACTAAATCAAAGACAGTTCCACAGGTCACAGTTTTTCACCTGGTTCCATTTCAAGATCACCAACATACTCAGCACTCAAAGTTGATGAGAGGATGCCTTCTCCTGCAAGCTGGAATACAACAGCACCAGAGCAGAGTGGGAGCCTGAACTGAACCCTTCATCCAGAGCAATTGATAGTGGACAACTCCTGCCAACCTAGCAGTTCGAAAGCACGCCAAAAAGTGCAAGTAGATAAATAGGTACTGCTCCGGCGGGAAGGTAAATGGCGTTTCTGTGCGCTGCTCTGGTTTTGCCAGAAGCAGCTTAGTCATGCTGTCCACATGACCCAGAAAAACTGTCTGCAGACAAACGTCGGCTCCCTCGGCCAGTAAAGTGAGATGAGCGCCGCAGCCCCAGACTGGACTTAACTGTCAGGGGTCCTTAAAGGAGCAACAAAGATCCCTTTGTTGAGGGGGGGGGGAATGCAAGAATTAACTTCCCCTAATGCTGACAGCTCCACCGGCTACTCTGTTCAGGGTGGACTATTCTTTCATCCTAAAGCAATCTATGTGCCACCATGAGAACTTAGAGCCCAAATGCTCAAGCAATACCATGATAATCCCACTACAGGACACTTCAGACAACATAAAATCCTGCACACAGTCGCTCGTGAATTCTGGTGGCCAAAAATAAACCACCATGTAGAAAAATAGGTGCAATAATGTACAAAAATTGTGTGACACCTGCTAGTGGGCTGGCCTGCCTCCTGTAACTACCCTCTACACCCACTGGACCATGGGAAATGGTTTCTATGGACTTCATCACTGAACCACCCAAACCTCAGCACCACAGTACAATTTTAGTGGTGGTTGACAGCTTCAGCAAGACGGCTCATTTTGATCCCTTGCACTGGACTCCCAAATTTGTACACAACTGCTTCGAGAACTCTACTCAATAGACTCCATTCCTTACCAGCTATGGATTCCACCCATGCACCTTTCACTCATACTTTATTGGTTGCTTCAGCTACTGACTTTGTCCAAGAATTGCAAGCTATGCAACAGCTGCTACAAGAACTCGAGCCAAGGCCAGCTGCTACAAGAAGGAGCCAAGGCCACTTATATGAAAGCTGCTGATGTGCACTAACCACCTGGAAAAGACCACCTGAGCGTGAAGCCACAGGTTAGAAGGCCTCAGATTTGGGTCCTGTGTCGTTGAAGCACAAATCAACCTAGTCACATTCTGGTTACTTCTCTGGCTCTCCACCCTTATTATCCCTGCCCCCTCCACCACACTCATACTGATCTGACAGCAGCCCCCCCCCCAGTGAACATCAAGTGGGAAGAATAACTTGAAGTGTGACACATCTTAGACTTTAGATAGCACCACGGCTGCCTGCAATACCTGATCCACTAGAAGGGCTATGTCCCTGATGATTGGTCCTGGGAAGTTGATATTCAGGCCCCTGAACTGACTGTTTTCCACATAAGCCCAAATCTAAAGGCCGAGAAGGGGTGGAGGGGGATAATGTCATCAGCCCCATGGTGACATCATGGAGAGGCTGGGCTCACCGGGGTGAACAATGCGAGGAGTTCAATATGATGCCTGACGATGATTTTGGAGAGGAACCCAGATGGTAGGGCCAGATCGCAGCCAGGCCCTGAGTGCCATCTGTGTGGTCCAGGGGAGAAGTCCATGGGTTAGGAATCCAATGCCATGGCGGGACCCAGTGTATTGCTGAGCTAACGCCATGCCTGCTCTGCTCCTTTGCAACAGGAATACAAGAGGCATCTCTACGGTTGGATCAGCATCTTAGGTTGCCAAGCCATGCGCTAGTGATCCTTGCCTTGCTTCCACAACATACTGAACTGAGCAATAAAGTCTATACTAGAAAATGAAATCCAAGCCCCACATCCAGGACAGTTTGATCCAACCCACACCTTCTCAAGGTGCCAGAATGGATGAAGGTGCTGGGGGGCGGCGGGAGCAGCTGCGATCATCGGTGACTACTGAGCCCTACAAGCCTTTGCCCAGGAGATTGCCACCCTGAGAGGACAGCTTGTGCAAGCAGCTCAGCCAGCTGCCCCACCAGTCAAGACTCTTCAGCCCGCCTGCCAAGTTCCAAGGAAACTGGGTTCACAGCGTTCATGGGCCAGTGTGATCCATGAATGCGTGTGAGTCAGCAGAATTTCCTGACAATGCAGTGAAGGTTGTGTTCATCAACACCCTGCTTGATGAGGATAACAAGGGGTGTGTTAAGTGTTGGACCAGCATCTTAGCTTGCCTAGCTGTGCCATGCACATGTGGTTTTTGTGGTTTTTTTGAGGGACTATCAAGAGGACAGTGCTCTGTTGCTGCCCTAGGGACCTTTAGGAGATGGGCAGCATATAAATTTAATAATACTGGAAGACATCATATATACGTTTACGAGCACAATTCAAAGTGTTGGTGTTGACCTTTAAAGCCCTAAATGGCCTCGGCCCAGTATACCTGAAGGAGCGTCTCCACCTCCATCGTTCTGCCCGGACACTGAGGTCCAGCGCCGAGGCCCTTCTGGCGGTTCCCTCACTGCAAGAAGCAAAGCTACATGGAACCAGGCAGAGGGCCTTCTCGGTAGTGGCGCCCGCCTTGTGGAACTCCCTCCCATCAGATGTCAAAGACTACCTGACATTTAGAAGACATCTGAAGGCAGCCCTGTTCAGGGAAGTTTTTAATGTGTGACATTTTAATGTATTTTTAATCTTTGTTGGAAGCTGCCCAGAATTATTGTTGTTGTTGCTGTTGCTGTTGCTGTTATATTTGATGTCCAAGGCTGACAATGTACAGTGGTGCCTCGCAAGACGAAATTAATTCATTCCGCAAGTTGCTTCGTCTTGCGATTTTTTCATCTTGCGGAGCGCGGATTCCCTGGGTATTAACGGCTTTAAGAAAAAGGAAGCAAACCCGCAAGACGTTTTCATCTTGCGAAGCAAGCCCATAGGGAAAATCGTCTTGCGAAGCAACTCAAGAAACGAAAAACCCTTTCGTCTTGCACGTTTTTCGTCTAGCGAGGCATTCGTCTTGCGAGGTACCACTGTACCGTACATTTAAAGCACATGGTTTCCTCCAAATAATCCTAGGAACTCTAGTTTACCCCTCACAGAGCTACATTTCCCAAGAAACTACAGTTCCCAGAATTCATTGTGAGAATGTCATATGCAAGATTAAAAACCACAAAATGGGCCACAGGTGCTTTGAAATTGCCTATCAGCAGTTTCTATCAGGACAGAAAAGTGAGCAGGCAATGTAGGTCACAGTCTCCCCCACCATGGTCACAGAATCACAGAGCTATAGAGTTGGAAGGGACCATATGGGTCATCTAGTCCAGCCCTCTGCAATGCAGGCATCTTTCACCCAATGTGGGGCTCGAACCCACAACCCTGGGATTATGAGTCTCATGCTTTACCAACTGAGCTGCAGACATATGCACATCAGATGCATTTCTAATTAAACTGCAGCAATTATTTCTAAATTTGCATCTTATACATATAAAGTAGCATGTGGAATGTTTATGAAAACATGTGTCCTATTTTATCCTTTTCTTTTTTTTTTGCTATGTGTAAATGTCCACTATAGGTAGGTGAAGCAACTAGTGAGCAAATTATTTAAATTGGAAGGCAACAGCTAGAATTTATTTAACAGGAAGGAGGGAAGAGGTGAGGGATGAAGAGGAACAGCTTAGGCAAGTATATGATTTTTAAAACACTTCTAAGCAACGGAATAAAAGCAGAGCCCAGCTTTCAAGTCAGCCAGGTGAGCATTCAGAATCTCACAAACTTATTGCTGGCTTTAGGGCTAGGCCTCAGATTCTGTCACACACCTTGGCCTTGGAGCTTCTATGTGACGGCAAAAGGCATAAACTGTTGCTACTGTTTCTGCCAATATGGATCCTTTATTCCCTCTCTGTAATCTCCTCAGTCTCTCTGTCCTGTTTACAGTTCTCCTCAGAATCTCCATCTCTACCCCCATCTCCTCAGTTTCATCTTGCAGTTCCTCAGAGCCAAAAAGAGAGAGACTGTGCTCCTAGTATCCCAGAGACAGCTATGCAGCTACGATACCAGGGTTCTATTATTATTATTATTATTATTATTATTATTATTATTATTATTATCCTGCAGTTCCTCTGAGAGGAGCCCAGGGCAGCAAACACCAAAGCGGCAAAACAATACAGTTGAAAATAAGCAACAGAAAGTTCCCTAGCTATTATCCTCCCTGTGCCTCTCCAAACTATTCTGGGGACCAACCTCCAATGCTGCCAAACTGTTTGGGGTTGGGGGCACAAAGGCAGATGAGAGGGAAGGGGACTTCTGTCATACAAGTGGACCTCCTTGTGCTAAAAGGCCAATGTCACTGACTGGAGACAAACCATCGCACATAAAAACATTTAAAAATATTATTAACAGCTAAAAAAAATTAAGACCATCTTAAAAATAAATAAATAAAAGCAGTCACATATTATTATTCATTCTCATCAAATGGTAGGCCTCTGGGCCTGGACCTCCTCTCATTTTTTTTTTTTTAAAAAACAACCAACTCTCTACTGTCTAGGTTTCACTGCACACCTTAGAATTCTGGCCTAAAGTGTGTTTTCCTATATATTTTAAAGCTAAATTAAACAATGGCCATTTGCTTTTGCCTTCTGTATTCTAGGGACAATAGTTTTATCAAGAATCTCTCTGTCAATGTATGTCTCTTGTCACAGCTCATGTTGCAGGGAATTCTGGCCTGAAGATGCGCTTGTAGGAAATACATTTGCCGCCATCTGGCAAAAGTGGAAAGGAGCAGCTGAAACTCCCTTGTCTACAAAACTGTTTGGGTGCCAGAATCCTGCCCTCTTTTTCACCTGATCACCATATCTGTAGAAGTATATATTACCTCTGCCCTAACTACATTGCCTATTAGGTGATTGGCTTTGGGGCACGATTTTGATGAATCTGTTATGAAGCTGGTTAGGATTTGGGTAGGCTGACATAAGGAACTGAATTACACCAGATCAAACTATTGGTCTATCAAATCCAAGATTTAGTACTTGAAGGGTGGGGAACTTGTGGCCCCCCAGATGTTGATGGACTACAGCTCCCACAATCCCTCAACACTGACCATGTTGGCTGGGGATGATGGGAGCTGGAGTCCAACAGCCTGCAGAGGACTACAGTCTGCCACCACTGGTCTACTCTGGCTGGCAGCAGCTCTCCATGGTCTCAGAAAGAGTGAGGCCTATCCCATGAGCCACTACCTGAGCCTTTAACCTGGAGATGTGTTCAATCACTGATCTATAAGGATGTGGAGAAGATGTTGAGCTGAAGTCAAGTTCTGCATAGCAATGCTGGGTTCTTACTAGTTTTTACATGGCTTTTACATGGTTTTTCTAAGTCAGTTTACTATAACTTCTACTTATTGATGCAACTATTGATTTTTGTTCTTAGAAAGGCCATATAGCACTATTATTATTATTATTATTATTATCCGCACCACCACCAAGTTGAATGAGAGAATAAGTCTAATGCAAATGTCAGGCTCTGGTTCTGTCTTGACCCAAGCCAACAGTGCAACACAAATCCAATATTGCACTGTGTCCTGGTCTTCCTCTTTAGCAGTCCACAGTCATGAAATCTCTTTGTATAAAACGTTGAAATATTTTTGACATATCTTACCTGCGTCTTCCCACGACTTAAGAGGCAGGCAGCCACCATGAAAATGGTAATTATCCTGCAATAGGAACATAAACCTCATCATTATGCAGGACAGTGATATGTGTAACCCACCTGTTTTCTGATATGACCCCACTGCACTTAGCCACCATTGCATCCAGAGGAGATCACTTTGTTGAATTTAATATGTGGCAAGCCAGCCCTGCTGCATCTGAGGCTGCTCTCCGCTGAGTGAGACTCTGGGCTTTTGCCTACAAAGGTCTGTCCTGACTGTAATGTCCACTTCCTCTGAGGGTAAGTAATGCTGTCTTTCTCTGCATCAGGTGTGATTGCACAACACAGCAAAATTGGCCACTCTGGCTAAATTACCCACTTCCAACAGAAGAATAGCAGAGCAGGGCAGTGAAACATTCACTGAGTCAAGTAATACACAGCCGCCTACGAAAGAAGCATTTAGGAGGAGCCTGTGGCCTATTGAACAGTTCTTTAAAATATAGTTGCTGTATCTTTAAGGGTCATCTCCTGGTTGTTGGGTCTAGGCAGAAACTGTGGGGAAACTGTGGTCCTTCAAGACATTGTTGGATTCCAGCTCCCATTAGCCCCAGATAGCATGGGATGATGGGGATCCAGCTCCCATTAACCCCAGATAGCATGGGGTGATGGGATGATACTACAAAACCATCCACAGGGGCTACAGGTTGCCCATCTGTAGAGAATTTGAGCTGTGTGATCTTGCAGCTAGCAGGGAGTTGCTGTCCTCTGTTTGTTGTTTTGTCTTTTTGGTCTTCCACTAGAGTTAGTGAAACCTCATGCTGCCTTTCATGTTAAGTCTATACTTAAAAGAACCCCTAATTTTATAGCACACTTTCAGATGGCACACAGTTTGAGAATCGCCAGGTTAATATCTGTCCTGTGTTTGGGTGCTGGATGCCAACTCTTCAAAGGTACAGCTCATCATTACAATTGATCATTAGGGTGATGGGAATTGTAACTCTGTAAGGGCTCTCCTAACACTTCTCAGCACTCTTAACAGGCTGCAGTCCCCAGGATTCTTTGGAAGAAGCCATGACTTTTAAAGTGGTATAAGAGTGCTGACTATTTTTGAATACTTAAAATACAGCCGTCCCTATGCCTTGGAAATCAAATGTTTAAAATGTGAACATTATTATTTCTGTAGATTTGTTGTCATATAATCTCTCAGTCTCTCAACATAAAGTTTCTTGAACTTTAGTTCATACCGTATTTGTGTGATCTACTTTCCAGGAAAGCAACTTGTTTACATTAGCTGACATAATCCATCATGATTTTTAGTACAAGCCCCATTGAAATTTGATGTATGAGAGAGCGTGGTAGTTTAATGGTGCTTGTGCAAAACAACTTTTTGGTTGATTGCACCTTTATTAATATATAGCTTCTATGTCTATTTAACTATTTGTGGGGGATTTGATTTAAAACATTTTCTAGGAAGGCCAGTGCTTCAAAGAAAACTTTCTTCATTGCCGCTCCCAGAGTTTCCCAAAGCACAAGTGGATGCTAACAGCATATTTTGTTCTCTCTGCATATTACAGAGGAGGCAAACAATGCTGTTTTTAATTCTGACAGCAACTTCTCAAGCCCTTCAGAACATGATTCAGAAACAAAGCACACAAAAAACAAGCAAATCCCTCCATTGGTAATCCTGTGCAGGCAGATGTTTGCTTGCTTGGCAGGCCTTTCAGTCATAGAAAACTAGAATTGTTCTCCAGAGACACTGCCTAGTGCTATGTCATCTGTCATTCAATGCTGAACTTTGTCTATGGAGCTCCTGGAAGCTTTCCAGAGAGGTAGTCCAACTTCAAAAATGCACACCCAAGTGCAGATTCATTCTGTAGCACAAGTAGAAGGAAATCAAGCTGTTGCTCATATTACAAAGCAGCAAACCTGGGTTTGCCAATGAGAGTGTACAAGTAACTGGGCAATCCTGGATCCCTGATGAATATACCAGTATATGGCACACCTGTTTGTGACCTCATGTTGGTTACATCCACACATTAGAACAAGCACACTTGCAAATATAACATAGGAAGATGACTGCTGGGTCAGACACAAGTTCCATCTAGCCCAGTTTGCCACCATGGCCAACCAGATGCACCCATGGAACCTGCAAGCAGCACATGAAGGCAAAATCCTTCCTTTGCTGGTGCAACTGGTATTCAGAGTTAGACCTTTCTTGCTTAAATGGCCCTGAAGGAGCTCTGTTCCTCTGTACTGAAAGTGGAACACATAAAGCTCTGCTCATCAACACTTTTGAGGGTGGAAGCAGAAAGAGGTTTCAGAGTCACCAGTCAACAGCAAGATTAAGGATTTGGCTTAATTCCTAGCTGCATGTAACTGACCTTGTGCATATTATTCACCTCTTGCCTTCCTCTTCCTCCCTCTGTCATTTTTTCCCATTCAAAATTTACATTGCAAGCTCCTTGGGGTAGAGACCTGACTTTTTTTGTTTGGCCTCCTCTGTAAAGCACCATTTACAGGGAGAGTGATATAATCTTCTTCATCAACAACAAATCCCTGAATTTCTGTATATCGCTTCAGTGTCATGTTTCCAGGTTTACTTTATTTACAATCCCTATCACTTCTTCCAGACAGCTATTCTCAAGAGATCTGTCACATTTATCAGCTGGAGAGGCTGGCTTAGCCACCAGATGCAATAGCAGTTAAATAATAGTGAACGAAGAAATCAATAAATTTTTTTATACATGTTTGCACAGGGGGGAAACCCCCTTTAAGATCCACATTTTCTATGAGTTACTGCAGCTATCAAGGGCAGAAAAGAGTGCAAAGGATATTGGTAGATGTAGTATACATCATGCTACAAAATAGTCTGTTTCCCCGCTCTCCCTCCTGTTAGTTTACATACAGTTTTAGCAAACATGATAGGAGAAGAGACATCAGCTATTAAGCAAGGTTTGCATTCAGTAAACACTAAGAGAGGGAGAGAGAGAGAGTGCATAGGACCTACCTTTTTAATCCTGTCATGTCCAAAACTGAAGAAAAAAGTTGAGCGGGGAAAATAATGTGTGCACAGCTGAATAGCTGAAAAATAGTTTTGCACATTAAACCTTTTGCCAGAACGTTAGTCCTGCCATCATTTATATTCCACAGAATGAAAGACCCAAAATCATAGAGAAGCAGAAGGAGAGAGAGAGAGAGAGAAAGAGGGAAGGAAGGAAGGAGGAGGAGGGAGGGAGGGAAGGAAGGAGGGGAGAAGAGTGAAGGGAGAAGGAGAGATCTGCTCCTCCTTAGACACTGGAGAGAATACAGCAAAAGCACCTGGTTTTGCTTAGTTCTCTTCTGTAATTCAGCATTAAACCAATTGGAGGAGGAATGTTAAAAATGAACACTTCATTTTCTAAGTATGTTAAACAATGCAAATGGGAGGCCTCAGTCTGGGGACAGCTGTTTTAGATTAGAGAGCTCACCAACTGGCTAGACTCCTCACAACACTCCTGAGGAGCCTGCCAGGATTAAAAAAAAAAACCGCTGACAGTTTGAAGGGAAGCCTTTCCCGCTGCAAATGTTACTGAGGAGCATGCCACAGGAGGAACAGCAGTACTGCCATGGGGCAGATAGAAAGACGTCCTCAAGAACTAATCTTGCTTATGTCTCATTATCTTATCCCTTCCTAAACAATTTGTTGCCGACCAAATATACCAAAGAGAGCTTCAACCATCTGATGGGCAAAGAATGAATTCCTTCCTTGAGTTCCTTGGAGGAAAGGTAGAATGAAAATGTAATAGCAAAACATAGTAAATAAATACAAATAAATTCTTCTTCTTCTTCTTCTTCTTCTTCTTCTTCTTCTTCGGCGATCACTCATAGCTGAGTAAGATTGTCTTCCATAAATATGGTTTTAAAAGTGAGTCCGTAAGTGACTGTAGAGGCCAATTCTGGATCCATACGTTCTTCCACAGCGGGGATATTGGTTTCCAGGCGGGAGTTGATCATGGTGAGGGTTTGCCAAGTGTGCCTTCCTCTTAGTGTGTTTCTCCCTTGTGTTCTGAGTTTGAGCATCTTCAAAGCCCACGACACCTTTGGTAAAGGCTGTTCTCCAATTGGAGCGCTCACAGGCCAGTGTTTCCCAGTTGTTGGTTATATACTACATTTTTAAAGATTTGCCTTGAAAGTCTTTAAACCTCTTTTTCCATTTTAAAGTTCAGAATAGAGTAGTTGCTTTGGAAGACAATAATTAGGCATCCGAACAACATGACCAGTCCAGCGAAGTTGATATTGAAGAATCATTGCTTCGACACTGGTGATCTTTGCTTCTTCCAGTACACTGGCATTTGTTTCCTGTCTTCCCAAGTGATGTGCAATTTTTTTTGGAGACACTGTTGATGGAATCTTTCGAGGAGTTGGAGATGGCGTTTATAAGTGGTCCATATTTCACAAGGTATATAGGCAATACTGCACTAGACAGTATATGGCTGCTTTCTATGTATTGTTGCATGCCATCCCAGCCTCTGAGGGGTTCCGGACACTTTCCCAGGGTTTGGTTTCCTTGGAATGATATATAGTTATGATATATAGTTTATCTACACAAATATACAACTTGTGCCTAAGATTTGGGGTGGGGGGCTCACAGCATTAACATCCGGACCTAGAAGGTCTTGCCTCTCCCAGAGTCACAGCCTTGGAATCAAGCAAAAATGGCTCTGTCTTTAGCTGCTGCCTGCTTCTAGCACTGCCTATTGCCTTTCCTAGTAGCAGCTTGTTAGAGGGCAAAAATTCCACTCATTTGCCCAAAGGGCAGTCTCTTCTCCTTTTAGACTAATGGTGGTCCTTAGGTGGCCATTGTCTCATAAACTTGCCTGAATAGTTTAACTATTAATAAACCTTTACCTGCTTTCAAGAAACATGTAAATACTTAAAAAAACAAAAACAAACAGGCTTTGGGCCAATAATTTAATGATATTTCTGCATTGTTTGTTTTAACTGCTGTCTGCAATATGATATAGTGTTGTTTTAAATCACTATTTGGTGTGGGTTTTTTTATTGTTTATCGTAATGTTGGCAATGTACCCATATCCTTTTAAAATTCATTATTCCAGAAACTATATGAAGTTCAGAGATAAGTGCAAATTGAATGGATTTTCAGATAAGAGACTATACTGACTCCGCATAAACGGCAAGCCAAGTCCCATTCGTGTTTGTAGTCTGACTGAATAAACTTTTATAAATAAACTAGAATAAAAGCTTCTAGTCCATCCTATGCTGAAGGTTTATAGCTAATATTAAGTATACAATATCAAATTAATCCACTGTTCCCACACTGGTTGAACTTTGACTGCTAAAATGCAATCTGAATTCTGTTTTGCAGTATTTTTTGTAAGATACAGATTCTCACCACTTCTTTGCTTGCTCTATGATACCTTCCTGGGGTGTATGGGATATCAGGGGAGGGGTAGTACCACTGGTGAGCGACACACTATGCACCTTCTGGGATGGTTTGTTCACCTTTGGCCCCCACCCTGCATGGAGCTCACCTGTGGCTCCTAGAAGTTGTCAGCATGCGATAGTGGCCACATCTCGGGAAATGGCTTTCAGTGGCCAGCTAAAGCAGGTGAAGTGAGCCAATGGTTCTCAAACCCTCTGGAGTTAGAGAGGTTCCCCTGCATGTGATGAAGACAGGCTTCTGCAGATTGAGTGGACGAGACCAATAGTGGGTTCAGTGGTCAAGAAGGTGAGTTCTGCATGTAATGTAGAGGGAAATGAGGGGCAGATGTGGCTCATCAACCTGCAAAGCTAGTCCATCTAGGAGAAGGAAAACTGATCTGAAAATTCTGCTGCCTTGTGGGAGAAGAAAAGGCTAAGGAGTAAACCCTACACAAATCTGGAGTGGATTCAAAAGGACTGGAGCAAATTTATATTTTATATGAAAGAAAATTGTAAACATTTGAAAAGGTTTGTAGGTCTGAGTTGAAATGCTTGGTAATGTGAAAATAAGGAGCTGTTTTACATATAAGGAGGCGAACGTCAAAAGTAGATATAAGGTAAAAAAGTGGCTATAGAAATGCGAAGAATTGGTAAAGATGTTTGAAAGTCAGAAAGAGGGTGGGAAGGAGGTCGGTGCTTTGTGTGAGCAATGTTTTAAGTTATGGATTTGTGTAATGAAATTGTAATGAAATATGGAAAACTCAATAAAAATTATGTTAAAAATCAAACAAATCTGGAGTGCAGTACCTAAGATGGTTAGGTGGTTCCTTGGCTTGTACGCCTCCTTCTGGCAACTCCTTCAGCTAAGCAGGTGCTTGGACTACAACAGCGTTTTTGCCTTTTGGAGAGTGTATGTGCACCTTGCATAAGCTTGTGCATGAAAACTGCTAGATATTCAATCTGGGAAGAGAACAGATACATAGTGTCTCTAATCTATATATGCATAAATGCACAGCCATTGAGCCTAAGGTTGGAATCTTAAAACGAACTATCTGGGCCCCACTGAACTTAATGGGGCTTACATCTGAGTAGAAAGCAAAAAAGGATTGTGTTGTCGAGGCACCAAGTAGCGCACAGACTATAATTTCTTATGCTACAACTCATGAGATTTATTTTGGTATAGATATCATAGGACAGGAATGCACTTCAGCTTTTACCACAGCTGCAACAGTGTGAGCTCTGACTGCAGTAAGCAGGTTGGGGCGTACACTGGTACTGTGAGGGGCAACGTTTGGCTAAACGACCCCTGAAAAGGCTTGGAAGGAAGCTCAAGCCAAAGGAACTTCAGCACTGTCTTTTTGGAGTCCCGGCACCCCTCGCCAAAAGAAAAAAACGGCTGAGGTGTGTGTGTGTGTGGGGGGGAATCCAGGCACAGAGAAGAACATCAAACAGACCGGTGAAAAGCCTCACATCACTGAAGCAGCGACAAGATGGTAAAATCTCTATTTCTATATTAAAATAAACGTAAAGTGGTAGCAGCAGCAATAAAACCTAAAAGGAAATAAGACAAGGGGGGGAAAGGGAACTCGGGGGGGGGGGATCCCTCACGGAGCAAGTAAACCCAAAACAAGATAAAGAGTAAAAATAGCGGAGGAGAAGTAATGCTACCACAAAAGTAAAGGGAAGACAGAAGAACAGAAAAAAATATGGAGAGAGTGTAAAGAAATCACTCAGATTGCAATTAAACTATTTGAAAAGCACACTATCTGAAACGGACTTACTACAAAGTGCAAAGCGGTGCAGGCTGCCTGTTGTTGGAGCTGGGCGGAATAAAGCAGCTGCTTTGAAACTGAATGTCCTTGAAGGAAAGATAAGGACAATGGAATAAGGAACGCTGTGGGGGAAAGGAGGGGAATTTAACAGATAAGATAAGATGGCGTTGAGGGTCTGAAGATGCTGAGTAATCATCAAGAAGGAGGAAGGAGGAAGAAGGAGGAAGTGACGAAGACATAATAGTGAAAGAGAGGATTAAAGGAGGGCAGAAGCTGGCAAGCTGAGTAAATAAGAACAGTGACACCCAGTGGACAAATTAGGAAAAGCAGGAAACAAAAGGAAAACAAAAGGAAAATTGAAACAATAGAAGGACACCTGGTGGTTGAAAAAGAGAACGCAAAATGTCTCATGCAATTAAAAAACAGATGACTGGAACTGGAAGTCAACAGCAACAATTAAGAAGAAACTCAGGCCTTGAAGAAATGGATTTGAGGGAGGTAATTATTAGTTTGAAATTGGACCTAGGAGGATTGAGAAGAGAGTTGGAAGAAAAAATCAATACAATTGATGGGAAATTAGAAAAATTAGAAAACACAATGAAAAAAATGAAAAAGAAAATGAAGAAATAAAGGAAAAATTAACAGAAGTCTTAGAAGGAATGAAGGAGACAGATAAGAAAGTACAAGAAATTAAGAATAAAAATCAACAAATGGAAGAGATGGTGAAGAAAATTAGCAAAGAACAAAGGGAACAAAGAAAAGAAATGAAATGGACAAATCGAAAAAGGAGATGGAAGAACAAAAAGCAATCCAGGAAGCTACTGGGGATGCGCTAGCAATGATGCAGATGCAGATTAAAGAGAAGACCTTGAGATTCAGAAATGTTCCAGAAGAGGAGAAGGAGGATATTTGGAAGATGACTGAAACCTTAGCAAGGTGGCTACATTTACAGGAAAAAGACATAATAGAACAGAGAAAATCTTCAGAGTGAACTCAAGGAAAGTAAAAATGAACAAATGGCTGGCAGACTGCATCATTGTATTCACATCGAATTGGATGAAAGATAAGATCCTCCAAGCAAAGAGTAAGAACAAATTAACCATAGATGGAAAGGAAATAATAATTTTATGGGAGGTCCCACCCAGGCTGATAAAAAAGAGACAGCAATTCCAATTTCTAACAAAAGCACTAAAGGCCAAATCAATATCCTTCAGATGGGAATACCCAGTGGGGATTTCCTTCATCTTCAAAGGAAAAAGAAGATGATTTGAGACATTTGAGGAAGCAGATATGTTTTGGAGGAAGTATTGAGGAGAATTAGGAGGAGGACAAAGCGTAGGAAGAAATGAGGAAGGAAGAAAGGGAGAGCTATTGGATGAGGCGGAAGAAGAAGAAAGAGCTCAGCAAAGGGTGGAAGGATAAAGAACTACGCCAGTGGTAAATAATCAGACCAATAACTATTACAAAACCATTCTCCTTTACGACTGCAGATAATTTAAACTCTTTCCACTAACTTTATAATTTTTTAACTAATAAAGAATGAAATTTACCGTATTTTTCGCTCTATAAGACGCACCAGACCACAAGACGCACCTAGTTTTTGGAGGAGGAAAACAAGAAAAAAAATATTCTGAATCTCAGAAGCCAGAACAGCAAGAGGGATCGCTGCACAGTGAAAGCAGCAATCCCTCTTGCCCTTCTGGCTTCTGGGATAGCTGCGCATCCTGCATTCACTCTATAAGATGCACACACATTTCCCCTTACTTTTTAAGAGGGAAAAAGTGAGTCTTATAGAGCAAAAAATACAGTAAATTGTTATCTTGGAACGTAAATGGTGTAAATAATAGGAGGAAGAGGCAGAAAATAGAACGTTTTTAGAGAGGCAGAAGTGGGACCTTGCTTGTTTACAAGAAACCCACATCAATACTAAGCATAAAAGACTATTGGTAAAACCAAAGTTAGAGGAAGAATTCATCGCATCTGATGTAAGAAAAAAGAGGGGGGTTGTAATGTATGTTAAAAGCAAATATGAACCAGAATTGTTATATGAAGATAAAGAGGGGAGGATTGTAATAGTCAAAATATCACTAGAGGGGGAACAAATTGTGGTAGCGGGAATCTATGGATCAAATAAAAGAAAATCAGAATTCTATGTTAAAGTAAGATCATTATTAATGGAATATATAGATATGAGAATTATTGTGTTAGGGGATTTAAATGGAGTAATGGAACCAGAACTGGATAGATCGCAGAAGAAGAGGGAGGGAAATGAAGGGAAGCTGCCAAAAAGCTTTGTGGAAATGGTAAACATTTTTGATTTAGTGGATGTATGGAGATATAAATATCCTGTCGAAAAGGAGTTCACATATTTCTCAGAACCAAAAAATGTGTATAGTCGAATTGACAGTATATGGATTACTAAGGATATGACAATTGAAGCAGAGAATGCCAAAATATTACCAAAAACACTTACAGATCACAATCCAGTATCATTAACTCTTAAAGGAAAAGACGAGAAAGGGAAAAAAGGTGGAGAATGAATGTTTTCTTATTAAAAAACCAAAAAGTAATACAAGGAGCCAGAAAGTTGATGAAGGAATATTTTGAAAATAATTGGAGGAAAGGGACAGATGCTAAAACAGTGTGGGATGCTGGGAAGGCAGTTTTTAGGGGGTATTTCATACAACAAAACTCAATAGCATATAAAAAGGAAAAAAAAGGGAGCTTTTAGAAGAAATTAAAAGGAAGGAAAATTGGCCTATGCAAGCAAAAATAGAGATTAAATCAAGAAATTAAATTACTGAGCGTAGAATATAATAAAATTATAGAACAGGAGGTAGAACAACAAATCAAATTTTGGAAATATAAAAATTTTGAAAGGGCAAATAAACCAGGCAAGATCCTTGCCTGGCAATTAAAGAAACAAAGAAATGAAAAATTAATAAATAAAATAAAAGTACAAGAGAGGACAATAAGTGATATGACAGAAATTAAAAAAGAATTTGAAAAATATTACAAAAAATTATATCAAAAAGATGAAGTGCCAATTGAAGAAATAGAGGAATATATAAAGAAAAATAAATTGATAGAGATAGCAGAAGAAGACCATAAATTATTAAATGAACCAATATCAACTGTAGAAATTAAGGAATCAATTCAAAAATTAAAAATAGGGAAATCCCCAGGTCCAGATGGCATACCAGCAGAATACTACAAAGAAATGTTAAATGAATTAATCGACCCACTAAAAGAAGTAATAGAGGAAGCAGTAGAGAAGGGGAATATTCCAGACTCTTGGACTCAAGCGTATATAACGCTCCTGCCAAAACAAGGTATGGATTTGGAATCTGTCTCAAATTATAGACCCATTTCATTGTTAAATTCGGATTATAAAATTTATGCAGGATTATTGGCTAACAGGTTGAAAAAAATTATAGGAAAAATAGTACATAACAATCAGGCTGGATTTGTGGAAGGTAGACAAATAAAGGATAATATTAGAAATATAATCGACATAATGGAATATCTACAAGTAAGAAGAGATAAACAAGCAGCCCTGATTTCAATCGATGCGGAGGCTTTTGATAAAATCTCATGGGAATTTATGAAAAAACTATTAAAAGAATTGTGTCTAGGTGAAAAATTCCAAAAAGGTATAAATGCAATATATAAGCAACAGAAAGCAAAAATTATTATTAATGGAGAGTTTGGAGAAGAAATCAACATCTTTAAAGGTACAACACAAGGATGCCCCCTATCCCCAATGTTATTTATAATAGTATTAGAGGTTCTATTAAAAAATATAAGGCAGGACAACCAAATAAGAGGAATAGCAGTTGGTGAAAAAAGATACAAGTTAAGAGCCTTTGCAGATGATGTTATGATCACAACAGAAAATCCCCTACAATGTACACCTAGAATATTGGAATGCATAAACGAATATGGCAGGTTAGCAGGATTCAAATTAAACTATGGGAAAACCAAAATATTAGTGAAAAATATGGAAGAAAAAGATAAAGTGAAATTACAAGAAATTACAGGATTGGAAATTAAAAAGAAAATAAGGTATCTTGGAATAAATTTAACAACAAACACTATAGATTTAAGTAATGAGAACTTTGGGAAAACATGGAATGAAATAAAAAATGATTTGCAAGTATGGGGGAAATTAAATCTTTCCTTACTAGGGAAAATATCGGTAATAAAGATGAACATATTACCAAGGATGATGTTTTTATTTCAAAGTATCCCAATACTAAAAGGTAAAGGTAAAGGTACCCCTGCCCATACGGGCCAGTCTTGACAGACTCTGGGGTTGTGCGCCCATCTCACTCAAGAGGCCAGGGGCCAGCGCTGTCCGGAGACACTTCCGGGTCACGTGGCCAGCGTGACATCGCTGCTCTGGCGAGCCAGAGCCGCACACGGAAACGCCGTTTACCTTCCCGCTGGTAAGCGGTCCCTATTTATCTACTTGCACCCGGAGGTGCTTTCGAACTGCTAGGTTGGCAGGCGCTGGGACCGAGCAGCGGGAGCGCACCCCGCCGCAGGGATTCGAACCGCCGACCTTTCGATCGGCAAGTCCTAGGCGCTGAGGCTTTAACCCACAGCGCCACCTGCGTCCCGTATCCCAATACTAGGAGGAGATAAATGTTTTAATAATTGGAAAAGAGATTTGGCTAAATTCGTATGGTCAGGGGGAAAGCCAAGAATAAAACACAAAATAATGATAGATAAGGAGAGAGGAGGATTTGGCCTCCCTGACATGGAGTTATATCATGATGTGGTGAGTCTGACCTGGCTAAAAGAATGGATCAAATTAGATGACTCGGATGTATTGGATTTAGAGGGAGTAGAGACGAGATTTGGATGGCATGCCTATCTAATAGATGAAAAAGTCAAAGTATATAAAGGCTTCCTAGGGCATATAGTCAGAAAGTCTATATATAAAATATGGGAGAAATATAAAAGACTCCTAGAACCAAAAACTCCCTGGTGGGCATCACCGGCAGAAATTGTCACAGTAAAAAAAATTAAATATGAAAGAAAATTGGGCTACCTATAAAATTGTATTAAAGGAAGAAAACGGAGAATTGGAATTAAAGGATTATACAGAAATTAAAGCTCATATTAGTGATTGGTTCCAATATATTCAAATTAAATATAGATTAGCGAAAGACAAAAAGTTAGGATTTGAAAAAGAAATATCAAAATTCGATAAATACTTAATACAAGAAAAATAAAAAAATATATCTAAATTGTATAATCTGATCTTAGAGTAGGAAACAAAGGATGAATTGGTTAAAGCATCCATGATTAAATGGGCACAAAATATTGGGAAAAATATTATGTCTGAACAATGGGAAAAATTGTGGAAAGAAGATATGAAATTCACCATGTGTTATATATTGAAAGAAAATTACCTCAAAATACAACATAGATGGTATTTAACGCCTGAAAGAACAGCAAAAATGAATAAAAATTGTAGCGATGTCTGCTGGCGATGCAACACTGGAAAAGCTACTATGATACATATATGGTGGAATTGTTTAAACATCAAACAATTTTGGGAAACAATATATAGCGAAATGAAAAAAAAGTTCACATATTCATTTAGGAAAACAAGAGAAGGTTTTCTATTGGGAATAGTACCAGGAAGCCTAAAGGAAGAAGACAAGACCTTATATTTATACGCAACAGTAGCCGCAAGGCTATTGATTGCGAAAAATTGGAAAAGTGGTATTGTACCGACAAAAATAGAGTGGCTTGCCAAATTATTGGAGTACTACAATATATCCAAAACAATGGGAGAAATTGGAAGGATCTCAAAAGAGACGATAGATAGGGACTGGAAAGTGTTTAAAAGATACTTGCAAAACCATATCGAAAAATCAGAACTCCTATTAGAATAAACAAGTTCCATTTCAAATACTGAAATACTAAATAAGATGGATAACAATGTGTAATAGAAAAAGAAGTATGAAATTAGGTTAAAGGTGTGTGAAAGAAAGTAATAGAAGTGGAAAGAAATTGCAATTGAGTAGATTGGAAGTCCAACACCAAGGTGGGGTGAGGGTGGTGGATGGTGATGGGAAAAGGAATTATTTGTGGGATTGAGTGTAAGTATGTTTGAACACTTTTAAGGATTGTGTGAAATGTATGTTTGTATATTTGTAATATATGTGTATTAATGATGAATTATCTTAACAATAAAAACTTGTTTTTTAAAAAAAGGAATACTTTTTGTACCAGATGCCCTCTGCTTTTAAATCAGAGGAGCTACTGCAGAGTAGATTAATTCAACATGCAGCAGATAAGACAGGTACAATCATCAGTATGGGAACAGGGGTGTTGAAAATACACAAGGAATTCATATTTTTATCTGTGAAAGGTTGGGATGATATGCAATTCACAACCACCTTTTGTTCCTCTTGAGCCCTCCAGTCCAGAACTGTGTTGCTGAAGAGGTTTTACTACACTAAAGAGCACCTGGTTTTTAACCATTTGGGTGGGTGAAAATTTTAACACTGTTCGACTTCATAGCCTTTGTTGAAGCCACCTTCTTCATTTTCATGAATTTTCAAATAGGTATTTTTTTAAAAATAATTCCTTTGCAAACTACATTATAATGCAACAAGAGGATGCCTGCTTTGAACAAGGCAAATATAATTCTGTATCTGTTGGTCAACAGTTTTGTCCCAAACTCATCTTCTATTCCCCCAACCCCTTTATCTTTCCCTCCTGCTATCAAGTATCAAGTACCAACTGACCTCTTTCCCTGCCCCTTTAATTTATCACTAAACATGTATATAGTTTAATAAAATTCACAAAGTGACTAGAAGACCAGCCCTTTTACCATTCTGCCAGAGGTTTATAGCCTTTGTGCACTCCTTCAGTTGAAAGGAATGAAAAGGGATCATGACACATTTTTAATATTTTAGGTAGGAGAGAAATAGGAGTCTGCGAACTTTCTCCACAGAATGAACTTCAATAATCTTATCTGCAGTTTTAGAGCCTTGAAACCATTTTGTATTCATGTGCATTTTTAGAATGCTGCTGCCTGGCACATAACTTGGTACACCCCTAGATTTGAGGGTCTTTCTCTCCATCCTTCATACACAGCAGTTTTGTGAACTGGTACCTGCATAAGCCATTGAGTAATGAAACTGAACAATGACTTGTGGATGGAAGACTAGATCCAGTGATCACTAATGTAAACACAATGAAGCGAAGAGAAGAAGTGTTCCCCAAACTTCCACTTAGAACAGTATTAATTTGCAACAGTACCAGGGAAATACTTTTCACAAGCAAGTGCAACCTAGTTTATACAGCTAAACAGTTTATCAATGCCACTGGCAAAATAAGAATGTGCAATTACTTTCACTGCACTAGTTCATCTGCATGGCATGCATATGAGACAAACATCTTTAAGGACTTTGTAGCAAGTTACTAAACTCACGTTCTGATTAGCCTAATTCACTAAGGCCATTTCGAACTAAGTGTGTGTGGCTTTGCCTTTAAATTATCATTTATACACTATGTAGACCAACAAATTGCAAAATTCACCTCATGCTGATGTAGTCCTAGATATGATCTTACCATATCTTCAAGATGATCAATCTGATATTAACAGTTGGGGTGCTCTTACTGACATTTTTACTGCATAAGGCTGTGTTACCTTTCAGTTTTTGCCAAGTCTGCAGATACTTAATGCAAAAATCTACCATTCATTGGTAACTGTTACTACAATATTCACCCATTGATCTTGAAATGAGGCCACATCAAAGTTGACTCAGATATACAACCTGATCCAGCTCCTGTTGTTCATAATTATTTGCGATTACTTGTGGCAAACTATGGATGTGCCTAATGCACACACAGTTGACAGGTGTGAAAAAGTGTCTACATACTGATTCAAATGTGTATCCAACTGACACCCATGGCCATGTATCCACGTGCAATACGTTATTATCTGTCCTGCTTCACTCTTAATCAGATGTGCATTTCTGATATGCACCCACATTCTAGCACAAATAGCCATGTGCACAAGACAAAAATATTTTATCAAACTACTTGAGCCAAGGCAGTTGCACGGTTTTCAGGTTTTCTTCAGGCAAGAATAAAAGAAGTTTTCTTTACAAAATTTCACTTATCTCCTACATTCTTATTGGAAGTATTCTAATAGAACAGGGTATTTTGCATGCTATAATGCACTCTGTGCTGGAACGGGGAGAGGAATGGGGTGGAGGCATCAAATCCTATGTCAAGGAACAGTGGTTTTTCCAACCTGCATAAATTATGAAACTTCCATTATAATACATTCTGATTCATTTAATAATTGAGGAGAAAAATCCCACATTCTCATCACATTCTGAGCTATTGTCCGGTTTTGTAATGATGACAAAAAACTTAAGAAATAAAAAGGAAAGCTGACATTACCAAAATGTTGAATTTTGTGCCCAATTCAGTACATTGCACTGCATGAATATGAAATCACACAACCATGGCAAGAAGTACTGACATACAAATGCAAAATCCACCGTGATGTCAAACTTCCTCTGTTCTTATGTCTGCTTAGTTTCATTTGTTGCATCATTAACAGTAAGCAATTTTAAGAACTGTATGCTAAAGCAACCACACAGATATAAAACGTATGCGACAGAAAGAAGGCACACAACACATATTTTAAGTTTTCTTTATAGTCCATTGGAAAAATTATAGCCATTCTATAAAGTTGGTTTTTCAAGGAAAGCAATGTTTCAAGTGGCCTATAAACTTAACATTAAGTTGTGTGAAGAAACCATTTGGAAGTTTATAGATTAAAAGTTCATACACTTCCAATCCCTAACCTATGTTTGCCTTATTTGCAAAAACCCCAATCTACAAAAACAGAGTCAATGAAGAATGTTGGGGATATGAAATGTCAAAATGTAACACTTCATTATGCATATAAACTCATGAAACCTTGACAGAGAGTCACCTATATGGATTTAGAATGCTATCAATAAATATAAAGAAAAGGCTTTGTGATTCATTGATTTGGCAGCTTCCAGGCAACTAAATATCCATGATTCAGCCTATACTTACAGTTCAAACTACAGGGCAAAAACTAAGATACACAGGAGAAAAGGCTGTGAGTTCTAATATAGAACTTACACAAAATACCTTACCAATTATATTATTAACAATGGCAGAAAACTCAAGTTTTATAGAAAAAAAATGACACTTTAAACAGATGTTGTGTCTCAACTCATTTTTCCAAGGTGGCAGGAACCCCTTTCATTACATGTGTCAATACACTGACACACTCAATATAAACTGTGCAAGACTGTGCAGCAAAATTTACAGAATTCTACTAGTTCTTACGTAGACCTATTTACACATATTTGGAATAAGCATCTTCCTTTTAAGCTTTATACATACGTTCATACTTGGAATCGTCAATCAATTCTGTAAGTATAAGCAAGCATTTCTTAAATATACATTTTGAACCATTAAAGTATTGCATATTTCAACCACACACACCATGAATATACATAGGGAATATCAGGTTGCTTATTAGTGGTCAGTCACTAAATGTTGATAGGCAACAAAAAATAAATGAAAAATGTCCACAAACTCCTTATTGCTGGTTAGTTTTGAGTTTTCATTGTTCTATGTAGCTACTAGGAGCTAAGAAACTCCAACTGAGGTGTTACCCATTAATAACATTTATGGGGTGTGAATGTTCTTGCACACAAAACAAAAACCTGCAACTATGAATTCTAAGAGAACTTTAACAAAAGCAACTTCTTTCACAGATACCAGCCCATCCTCCATATTCAAATAAATTGGCTTTGGATTATGCTGAATTTTTGGTCAACACAATTATGATCCTGTTTTCTCCATCCTTCCTAAAAAATTGACTTGGTCAGCTGATGCCATTTATTTTGGAAACCTCCTACTTGTACTTTATCCTTTCAGAGGATCGTGTTGCAGTACAACCCATTCTGGCTCAAGAGAGGATACTTGACCATATGAATACATTCTAGATCAATACAACACTGGATAATTCAAAGCAAGTTTCCTCCCACTTTGTGAAGGGAAGGCTTTTCCAGACTGAAATGCCACGACTGGGCTCAGTATCTGAACATCAGTTCAAGGACTGGGAACATATGGCCCCAGGCTCCCTCAAAACAAACAGCAGATTGCATTTGTTTCCCCATCATTCTAGGCTCCAGAAGGCGTTGGCTGGAATCAGTGAAGTGATACTTAAATGGACCAGATGCATCCTGGATGCTGTCTGAATCCTGACACTGAGCTGGATTCCTAATGTGCTTGCAGCCCTTTTTAGAGAGGTTGTGTCCTTTTTATATAAAGGCACTCTATGTAACACCTCATTTGTCAAAGAAAGAAACGGCATACATGGTTGGAAAGCCTAGAACTGATTTGTTAAGTTCTGCAATGCTAACCTGTTATTTCACATGTAGATCAGCTTTTTCAATTTGAAAGTTAACTCGGCAAACTAGTAATAGGAAGGGCTGTTTTTCCTGTGATGGTTACAACATCCAAACATTGCTGGATTAGTTCCAAACTTCACTTTTTAAGGGGCAAAGAGAAAGACACACAAAGCAACTTACAAGCAATTGAAAATGAACAAACAAACAACTTTTTACAAAAGGCCTCTTTGCGGTATATTATATAAACTCAGGGTTTTTTTTTCCTTTCTCCTTAAAGTGCTTCTATCGTTGCCATCCTTGGACCCAGAATTCTCTATTGCTTTAGCAGGTCTTTTAGTACTGCCCCAGCACTAGCATCAGGTGCTACTGGCAAAGGTGTGAAAGTAGGCAGAGCATCAGAAATGGGTTTCATAAGCAGATGCCCTGATCCGCCAGTTCCAAGATTCGTTGGGGTGATGAGAGGGACTGCTGCTGACCGGGGTGCAAGGAATGGATTTGCATCTGGTCTTCTGGTGGTTCCTGAGCCTGTAGGATCTGACAGAAAGCAAAGTAGTAAAATTATTATTATTATTATTATTAGTATTAAAAAAATCATTTTTACAGGAAAGTCATGGCCTAAAAAGTGTCATTCTTAAAAAACACCCTAACATGAGACCATACCCCCATTCATCTCCAGGTGCAGATCATCCACCTGGGTGACCAAGGCAGTGTTCCAACCCCAAAAGTAGATCTGAGAAAACCTAATGAGTTGTCTTCCCCTTCCCTCTTTCCAGGGCCCTCTCACCAGAGCCTCTTTCAAAGCCAGGAGGACCACTTCTTTCCCCAAGGGGAGCCGATTACTGCTGCCACCCAACAAGCTATTAGTTACAGCCAAAGGCTATCATCTTTCCTTTGCACTTTGAATACTGCAGACACACCCTCGTGAAAATCACGCAAATAGTAAGTGTAATGGTCTCTGGAAAAGCAACCCCCACCAAAAGATAAATAAATTATCAGTTGTATAGTGAATAATCAGATCAATGTGGCAAGATTCTGCACACACAAAGATTTCCACGAGGAGAATTCACAATGCAGTTGCAACACCATTTTGTATGAATGAGACCTTGTAAAGCTTTAACTACAAGCCTGTGAACAGAAATGTAGTTTTTCTTCTAAAAGAAGAAGAAGAAAAAAGTCTGTCAGGAGTTAATGTCAAGGTCACAGATAAATCTTTTGCTCACTGAGTCAAACCTTGAAAGAATGTATTTATGTCTGATAACCTATTCTTAATATATAAAAGAAATCTTTAAAACCCAAACAATTCAGGGATATAGAATGGATGTCTGGTTCTATAGGACAATAATCCTGTTCCTGTGTGGACAAAGTCCCTGTGAACATTTCGTCCAGACAAGAAAACTGGGTGACTGCCAAACCAAATATGGCACCTTCAAGCAACGAGGACAAAAGGCATATAAAACATAAATTTATTTTAAAATGTAAACTTTCAAAGATAAGCTTTCAGACTGGAAATTCTCCAGCTTTACTGCAACAATCTGAAACCAAACATTCACAACGACTAAAGTTTAGTTTCAAAGTTATATCAAAAACCATATTCTGCAAGGCCTATTTAACTCATCCATCAGCATCATACAGTATTTATTTGTTGCTACATTGCAACCTGGAAATCCAGGTTAAAATTCATGGCCTTGCAGTAAAAATAAAATAAAATGGTAGAACAGTGGCTTTCAGTTCACACAATGGTTATCGCTTTGCTGTCCCCAGCTGGAACCTTGGCAAGGAGAAAATTCTTCTAATTTTATTTGTCATCCTCCTTACACTGTGCATCCAAATAAACATAAACTTGGAAAGACAACAATCAACAAGTCATCACTCAGATTCAACGTAACATTTTGTGTATTAGGAATATGAAAATACACTACCTGCAATGTTGCTAGAAGGACTAACAGTGGCTTTGCTGATTCCTGTTGATGCTAAAGGTTTCATGTCATGAACAGAGAGTTTTGGTGGGGGAAGAGTTGGACGGGATTCAGTTTCAAGGAACTTCACAAATAGCTCTGAGAAAGACTGAACAGGTGGAGACAAATTAACCCAATACAAACAACATTTCTGGAAATAAATGATATATACCTGACTCATCTGTTCAAGATAGTGCACAACTATCCTAGTATCAATAGGGTTCTAATTTTAACACAATTGAGTTATTTGACACTGGTTTTAAAATGCAAACACCTTCAATAATTCTGCAAGTGTAACAATGGCCTAGGTTGACAGCAGTTATAATATGGAAGTCCTGCATTTTCTATACAAAAGCAGACAATGGAAAATACTTACACTGTTGAAAATGGAGTGATGGGTTGGTCTCAGAGGTGTGTTGGGGACACTCTTTGATCCAGCGCCTCCTCCACCAAACCACCCAGTCACCCATCGAGTAACACCTTTTTGATCTTCTGACAGCAACTAGAGAGCAAATTAAAACAAAAAGAAAAGGTTAGAATCCACACCTACTTCTAACACTTAGTATCAAACAGAGTCTCCTTCTTTGGAGGTCTTTAAGCAGAGGCTTGACAACCATATGTCAGGAGTGTTCTGATGGTTTCCTGCTTGGCAGGGGGTTGACTCGATGGCCCTTGTGGTCTCTTCCAACTCTATGATTCTATGATTCTAGAAGCTTTACTTCAATTTTATTAAAGAACAAACCAACCAAAGTTTGTTTATAAAATTTACTTGTGTAAAAATTTCACCCAGAACCAAAACTATGTACACCAAGAAAGCTAGTTTCAAACAGACAATCTGGATACGGATGTAAGAATTTAAGCCACTCCATCAACATCAATAGATGTAGTCCTTTGGTGAACATTTACGTGTTTGCATGGATTTTACATTATTAAAATAATGGTAAACATCGTAACATGTTTAGAAAATATACAGCTTGTTCCATTCCAGAATGGTAGATGACTGGCTGTCCCTTGTGCCTAGCCCAGCAAAAGAAGAAAGCGTGCTGGTGTATTGATATTGCAGGAGAGGAGGAAAATAGAAATGAGACATATCAGAACTACCTGTTCTAATTCTTCCTTTTTTATTCCCAGGATACTTCCCATCAGCCTTAGCACTTCATGACGTTTATTCTTTGGGGTGTGAAAATGTCCAACGAAGAGATTCCTCATCAAGACTCTGCCAAAGGGGACACAAAAGCAGTCAAAACAGCCTTTGACATTGCTAGTAACAGAGAAAAGTGAGGGTGGAGGACCTTTTGCACTCCAAAGCTTTGCTTATGGCACACTATAATCCTGATGATTCATCTGTACAAAGGGGAGCCCAGTTGAAGAACCATCTCAGCCCCAGTGACAAAGGAAAAGGTAAAGGCATGAAGTGGACAGGCAAGTTAAACACCTGTGCGAAAAGGTAAGTCAAGTTAAGCATGCATGTGAGGAAAAGGTAAGCACTACCCAGGTATTTAATTCATTAATCAACAGCTAAAGTTGAAATGAGGCCATCTTGTGCTAGGAGCTAAATCCCAAGGGAATTTACAGGTCAGGAACCTTATGGGATATAGTTCCGTAGAAACAGTTTTCACAAACTGCGGTGGCAGGGAATCCTTGTGTGACTGTAGTAAACATCAACCAGAAACCTAGATTAAAACCTTTATTTTGGAAAGGGGGTGAAAACTAATATATAGTCCTATGCTGACCATATGGCATGAGGCTGAACTGAATATCTCTCTTTATTCTCAGGGGTGTACTTAGGGTTGGTTAGGTTGGCCCCCACCAAGGGGGCAGGCCAGGGGTGTGTGTGTGCAAAACTCACGTCTCTCAACTCTGGTTCCGAGTGGCTAGGTGCCCACCCACCATCTGTGCTTTCCCAAGTCAACCATCTGCTGCTCTGGGTGGCTGAACAAGGCATACAGACTCCTCTGGGTGCCCCGGTGGAGGAATCTGGTCACTGACATGGGACGCCGCAACAGCCCTGCAGGGACCCCCTCCCCAATTAGCCAGGTGTTGCTTTTAGAAGTGTGAGTGGAGTGTTCAGCAGGGCTCAGAGGGAAGAAAGATGGAGAGCCAGGGAGAGTTGCAGGAGAATGAAAAAGGGAGGGAGGGAGGGAGGGAGGGAGGGAGGGAGGGAGGGAGGGAAGGAAGGAGGAGGCAGAAGGGAAAGCAGTGAGCAGAGGGAGGCAGGCAGGAATATGGGACTGACGAAGGAAGGAGGAAGGGAGGTGGAGCCAGTGGCGTAGCGTGGGTTGTCAGCACCCGGGGCAAGGCAAGTAATTTGCGCCCCCTAACCCGTGGATTTGCGCCCCCTAACCCGTGGATTTGTGCCCCCTAACCCCCAGATGTTGCGCCCGGTGCGGCCGGCCCCCCCCTGCACCCCCCACGCTACGCCACTGGGTGGAGCAGAGCAGACCCGACTCCAATGGCCACTGAGGCAATGTGTGAGAGGCAACAAAAAGCAAACTTTTTGAGTTTCTGGTTCATGGTCTCTCCCGGCTTCAGAAGCACTGATACAGCTCCTTGCCAATTGAGGACCTTTTTAAAAATAATCTGAATGATCTTTTATTACTGAATAATTATTCAGTAATAAGTCAATAGAATGTCACAGCCTTAATAAAAAGTGGGTAACATTAGACTAACTTTTACTCACATTAGAGCCACTGAACTTAATGAACTGAGCTTAGCCATGTTCATTAATTTCAGTGAGTCTAAGTAAAACTTAATTGAATAACCACCCAGCCTGTTTTAAACGATATCAGATGCCGCCACAGCCATTATTTTACTGTGCCAAGCTTGTACTTCTCCAAATAACTTAACTTTCAAATTAAAAACACTTAAAAATCACTCACTTGTCAACTTTTCCTTCTGTGCTGTTTATGAGGTTCATTAGCTTATTCTGTGCATCTTCTAACATTTCTTGTTTGAGTTCACCTACGGGAGAAAAAACCTTTGCTATAATAATTTTATAAACAAAACTGATGTAGTCATTGGGGTCCTAGCGGAAGAGTTTCTCAAAAATATGTACTGTGCAAATATGAGTTTAGCTTCCCTTTTATCCATTCTGCTGAAAAATCATGGGTCAAAACTCTATCCTATTTTTCCATCCTAAAATGGCAAAAACTGAGATTTTACAATGGATCATGTTCCCTAGCTTTTGCTGATACAATAAAAGCAAGGCAAGGATTATAATGATGCCTTTTTGCTTTTTACAGTTTGAAGCAATCTGTCCAAATTTCTACCCAATGAAAAGGATTATAAATTGGCACAGAGCAAACACTACGCAAGAGTTGTTTCAGAGAAGAGCGATACATGTGGAAAAAGCTTTACTTTACAATTTGCGTTAAAATACCTGTCACAGGGACGCAGGTGGCGCTGTGGGTTAAAGCCTCAGCGCCTAGGGCTTGCCGATCGAAAGGTCGGCGGTTCGAATCCCTGCGGCGGGGTGCGCTCCCGCTGCTCGGTCCCAGCGCCTGCCAACCTAGCAGTTCGAAAGCACCTCCGGGTGCAAGTAGATAAATAGGGACCGCTTACCAGCGGGAAGGTAAACGGCGTTTCCGTGTGCGACTCTGGCTCGCCAGAGCAGCGATGTCACGCTGGCCACGTGACCCGGAAGTGTCTCCGGACAGCGCTGGCCCCTGGCCTCTTAAGTGAGATGGGCGCACAACCCCAGAGTCTGTCAAGACTGGCCCGTACGGGCAGGGGTACCTTTACCTTTACCTTTTTACCTGTCACATTACCCTGATATAGGCTGTGTTTGCAAGTCACTTCAAATGATTTTAACTATGGCTTAATGCAAAATGAGCAGTATGTTGGTACACACTACTCAAAAGCTTCTACTCTGCTGCTCCCTGGCTCTTGGCCATGCTAACAACAAACCAAGGTTTGGGAGTTGTTGCTCACAGGGCAGCATGGCCAGGAATGGGGAAAAGCGAAGCAGGAGTTCTGAACATCAGCATGTTGCTTCTCCATTTTAACCCACAGTTAGACACTCACTGTGATTTAATGCAACATGAGAACTGAGCCACTGAGTGGAAGAAATCAGGGGCAGCAGGACAAATCTAAAACACATGGCTAAGGACACATTCCATGCAATCTTATTTTATTTATTTCACAAAATTTATACACTGTTCGATTTTTAGAAAACAACAACCCTCAAAGCAGTTTACAGAGAGTGTTAAGTTAGAGAAATCTGGGCTTAATAAACCAGTATATATTTGAGCTCCACGCACAGCCCCTTTGTTCCTCTATTCATACAAGCAAGGAAATAAGCCAGGAAGCCACAATTAACAATAGCTTCACATTAAGTCCAAACTGGGAACTATGGCTAATGGCGTCCAAACAAGCTAGTGTACAAAACCATGGTTTAAAATGGACTTTTGCAAATTGGTTTAACATAGCTCCCATATCAGACTTCATAAGAAGCTGCAGAGAACTGTAGCTTCCTGCCTAGCTTCCCTCTCATCCAAGGGGACTGTGTGTGGATGCACAGAAATTTTGCATATCCTGGTTGAATGAGCTAGGATTTGATAATCCAAACAGTCATTGTGAGTACATGTTGAATTTTTGTTTAAATAAGTCGGGTGGACATTTACACCGATGATTCATGATTCACCATTTGAGAAGATAAAAGATTATAAGGATCAACCACCATTTGGCAGTATTTAATAAACTCTTTGGGCAACTATGTAAGAATGAAGCTTTAAAACGAAATGAGTGGTGTCCCAACTAACTCACCCCAACAATTTCTGCTTGTGCAATGGAACTCCCCCACCTCCACATGCAACCTGTATCCTCCCCAAACCAGCTCTGGAGGGTTGTGAGAAACCCCAGAACAGTTTTAGGGAGCATGCAGGGGAAGATCTGTTACACAAGTGGAAATTCTCGTGCTGATGGAATGAGTTACTTGGATACTACCCACCGGATGTGCAATTAAAGAATAAAAAAATAGGCAAGGACAATTTTAGCTAATGTTAGGATAGTCAGATTGAAATGAAGTACTCAATCACCCCTCTGTCTTTTCTTTGATAGAAATAAAACTACAAAAGTAAAACCAGACTAGTGTATCAGACTAGGACTGCGGAGATTCAAGTTTAAATCTCTATTTGGCTATGAAGATCTCACTGAATGACCTGGGACCACCTACTCTCTTTCAGCCCAACCTACATCACAGGGATGCTGCGACGATAAAAGAAGGTGGGAGAACCATGCCCAGTACCTCAAGCTGTTTGGAAGCAAGGATGAATATAAATGAAACACAAAAAAGAAAAAGATGTCTTGATAAATTATTGCTTTTATAAATGATATAATACAGTATTCAGTTTGATATTATACATCTATAATTAATTGCTAGGCTGAATCCTCGCCTTAGCTGTGAAATCCAAGCACCTTTTCTCCACTACTGGCTAATTTTGCCATAATATCTGTTTCTGAATATAATATGATGCAGGACAGAATAGAGCCAACTTTCAGCATGGGCTTCTGTAGACGAGATATTTACAGTGTTCTCCTGTAATCTGTTAACCATTTATGGAAATTCAAAAACCTGCATCTGGTCTTTCTTATGTTTTTCCATTAATATAATTTGTCCTGCCAAAACAATCCATTTAAAAAGCCTTCAGCAGCTTGGGCCAACAAATCTGTGTCTGGGAATGTATCTGGCCACTGTTCAACAGGACATTATATGTTTTCTTGTATAAATAAGATCTTTTGAATTCAGTCTCCTTTTTTTTTATACTAGCATTCGTCATGTCTGATGGTTGGGGGGAGGAAAGGAGAGCTCCAATCCCATCCCCAACCCAACTCAATACGCACCACCACCCTGAATTCATACTATTAGTGTGCATTAGAGCAGGGGTAGGCAGACTTTAGGCCTGTAAAATATCCTCTCTCTTTTTTAACAGAAACTCAAGATCTAGCAGGCAAAGCCAGGTACAAGAGACACAGAGTTAGAACAGAGTGCCCCCAAGAACATTCTGAGCATAGGAATTTGTTTTCGGTACCGAGACTGAACTGAGCTCATAGTCCTTCCTTTCACATAAAAGTCTGCTCCTGGTTACCCCTAGTTTTCTACATTTCAGCATCGCTATTTAAAGAGGGAAATGTGCCTGCTGTTCCCAACTGCTAAATAACTGAGAGTCAGAAATCCTTGCTAATCTATCAAATCACTCAGAGATTACCCAAGAGGTCCTGATCTACTTTGTTCTCCATCCTTCCTTCTGCAGACATTCTCTCTTGTCTGTATGACTCTCCTTGTGGCACAATTCCCAAAATGCTGACTATTACTGCTAAGCTAGCTACCCAGGAAAAAATTCTTCAACCCTCCGCCAATCCTTCCCCACCTTCATTCCACAAATGGTAAAGATGGCCTCAACCTGCAACTTCTTCTACCTACTACACTGACAGCCATTAAAAAAAGAAAGAATGCTAGAGTGAAAAGTAAGAGATGCAGAATTCTTCTATCCCCAGCCCTCTCATCCATCTGAAGCCACTGCTACAAGCAGAGTCAAACCTAGTTCTAGCTCCTGTACAACTCAAACTGACCAAGAGTGCTAAGAAGGATAGAAGCGTCCAAATAAATAATGCTCTTCCCTTCTGGCAGATGGCAGCTGCTGACAGGCAGATTAGGAAGAGAATTTCCCCTTCCCCTATTGCTGTGCTGTCTTCTTCCATCATCATTGGGGTAGTTTTGCCCCTGCCCAATGCAGTGCTTTACTTTTCTCTGGAAGGAACAAATTTAAAAAGAATGAAACACTTACTTCTCTGGTATAAGGTCATGGCATATGCTCAAGTATGCCACTGGGTAATCTCAGATTCTTTGCCTCCCTTTAGACTGAAGACCTTTTACTTTCTTACAGAACGCAGTAGCACCACTGAGAATCCTCAGTGCTTATCCGCATAACCCTTCCCAGTGTCCTATTTCTCATTCACAGTAGGGTAACGCAAGGTGCTGACAAAAGAATGATAAAGATAGGAGATGCAGGGAACTAGTTATTATACACATAGCTATGTGTTATTCAACCTCAAAGGTTAATGGGCAACACTCTTCTTGTGGCTTTTGAATTCTAAACTTAAATTAACAGTAGTCTCCTCCTACTATATGGGTAAAGAACAGCACCTGGATATTGGACTGATCAAAAGTTTTGGTTCATTGCTCAGGCAGATAATCGTGTTGTATGTTTAAAACTTTTATCAGCACTAATACGTGTTTTGGCTTCCCCTGACTCTCCATAATTTAATGACTTGCTTGGAGAAGGACTTGGTGTATTTTAATTCAAACGATACTTTCAGTTCTTTCAAAAGCTACTCAATCTATTCCTTGTAGATCCCTGCAGTAAGATGGAGTGATGTGTAGTACTAGGCAGCAATTTTTACCATGGGTGACTCTTTGGGTTCCTGTTGGAAGATGCCTGCTGGTATATAGCAAATGGATCATAGGAACTGTTTTGCCAGTATTCGCCCCAAGTTGTTGCAGGGCTAGGACACAGGTAAACTTCATTCCTGCCCTTGTTAACAAACGGCATCATAATGGTATAAAAAAAGCTGCTACCGACAAAGTTATTTCACTGAATATTTGACCAGCCAGCCAATTTAGTTCACTATCTGATTACAGCAAGAAGTTGTGTGTGCCAATTCCAACAGGGCATTTCAAAAGGTAAAAAGGGGGAATAAACATGTAGCACTTTGATATTTGGTTGCAGGATGCAGTGTGTGCTTTACGTGACATTATTCTACTTCAGCTATAAAAATCCAGACTGCAGTCACACAGCTGGAATTTAGGGCAATGTTTATATAATCAAGGGGTAAATATAATCGTTTTATTGCAATGTGGCTTCTGATTTGCCATGGCCAAATTTCTTTACACCCTCAATAGATGAGGAAGGTGAAGTCTTTTAGTCTGTTAAAAAACAACAACTTCAAACATAAGAGGAATCCTCTAAGAGCTTTTATATCTTTTGAGATTCCTTGCCTAACTGGGAAGCATGATTTTTAAAAGTCTTTAAAAATTACAGTTACATTTTTCTCCCAGCCCCCCACCCCCAACAAAGAACAAAGAAAACAACCAGACAATGCAGCAGAGAGAAGACTGGTGTGACCTGGAGGATATTCTCTCCTGAAGACATTCCAAATTCAGCATCTCAATCATCTCAACACTGATTGAAAATATAAAATTTGGAGCATCTGTAGAGGTCATCAGCCCCTGAGCCATCAAGAATAAGGTAGGCTAAAAACTGAAACAAAGATCAATTGCTTAACACTCTCACCCAGCTTAACAGATACTGCAGCAGCATTTTTGCACAGCCTTGCGTGCAACCAGTCTCAGAGACATTCAAAAGAGCAGGCCACAGGGACCTGACAGAACTCCAAGGACTATTTTTGCAAATCCAATGGTTAATGGAGCATCACATTAAAATAAAAAAGTAACTCCTCATGACATGAAAGCATCAAAGGCCAGAAGGGAGACACAATTATAGATTTGCATAATGAAGGATCCATAGGGTTTGGCAGGGTTTGTTTGGATTGGTTGATTATATTCTCCAGCACCTATTATGAGAAGGGTCTATTAAGGCACGACTAAGTTATAAATAATTTTCCCACAAAAAGAGCCTTAATCGTGTTTTGCTAAAAAAGAAGTCCCTATTAATACCATTGGGCTGTCCTATCAAGAAACCATTAATCATAAACTGGCTTATATTTCATTTCAAATTCTGTCACAAGGCAAAAACAACTACCGCTTTCTTTGTTAAAAAAGAAAGAAAAAAGGTTTCTCCTGGCAAATCCTTCTGCTGTCTGGCCAAGTTGAGTGTTAAAGAAAATATGTTACAAAAGCATTTAATCAAAACTTTGGCGTTCTTACCGCCCGCCTCCCCCCCCCCGGCCAAGGAAGCTTACATTGTAAGCAAACCCAACATGAGATTCTGTAGATTGGATTTATGCATACAAGGCACAGCAGGGAAGGAGGGCACCTTAATTTTACAATTTACATTATTGTTGGCTCGTGAGTGAATTTGTAAGCAAATCAGAGACTCTAATTGTTTTTGGAAAAGTGAATTCGTGAGCCCTCTCCGGGGAAAAACAGCATTTAACTTCACTGTGGCTCCACACTACTTAGTAACATAGCACACACATACACACGACTAAACAACCAAACAACAAAACACACGTATATAGCTTATATGCCAAAATGGCTTCTGTTGTTGTTGTTTAGTTGTGTCCAACTCTTTGTGACCCCATTGACTAGAGCACGCCAGGCACTCCTGTCTTCCACTGCCTCCTGCAGTTTGGTCAGACTCATGTGGGTAACTTCGAGAACACTGTCCAGCCATCTCATCCTCTGTCGTCCCCTTTTCCTTGTGCCCTCAATCTTTCCCAACATCAGGGTCTTTTCCAGGGAGTCATCTCTTCTCATGAGGTGGCCAAAGTATTGGAGCCTCAGCTTCAGGATCTGTCCTTCCAGTGAGCACTCAGGGCTGATTTCCTTAAAAATTGATAGGTTTGATCTTCTTGCAGGCCTTGGGACTCTCAAGAGTCTCCTCCAGCACCATAATTCAAAAACATCAATTCTTTGAAGATCAGCCTTCTTTATGGTTCAGTTCTCACTTCCATACATCACTACTTTAACTATACAGACCTTTGTCGGCAAGGTGATGTCTCTGCTTTTAAGATGCTGTCTAGGTTTGTCATTGCTTTTCTCACAAGAAGCAGGCATCTTTTAATTTCATGACTGCTATCACCATCTGCAGTGATCATGGAGCCCAAGAAAGTAAAATCTCTCACTGCCTCCATTTCTTCCCCTTCTATTTGCCAGGAGGTGATGGGACCAGTGGCCATGATCTTAGTTTTTTTGATGTTGAGCTTCAGACCATATTTTGCGCTCTCCTCTTTCACCCTCATTAAAAGGTTCTTTAATTCCTCCTCACTTTCTGCCATCAAGGTTGTGCCATCTGCATATCTGAGGTAGTTGATATGTCTTCCGGCAATCTTAATTCCAGCTTGGGATTCATCCAGCCCAGCCTTTCACATGATGAATTCTGCATATAAGTTAAATAAGCAGGGAGACAATATACAGCCTTGTCGTACTCCTTTCCCAATTTTGAACCAATCAGTTGTTCCATATCCAGTTCTAACTGTAGCTTCTTGTCCCACATAGATTTCTCAGGAGACAAATGAGGTGATCAGGCACTCCCATTTCTTTAAGAACTTGCCATAGTTTGCTGTGGTCGACACAGTCAAAGGCTTTTGCATAGTCAATGAAGCAGAAGTAGATGTCTTTCTGGAACTCTCTAGCTTTCTCCATAATCCAGCGCATGTTTGCAATTTGGTCTCTGGTTCCTCTGCCCCTTCGAAATCCAGCTTGCACTTCTGGAAGTTCTCGGTCCACATACTGCTTAAGCCTGCCTTGTAGAATTTCAAGCATAACCTTGCTAGCATGTGAAATGAGTGCAATTGTGCGGTAGTTAGAGCATTCTTTGACACTGCCCTTCTTGGGGATTGGGATGTAGACTGATCTTCTCCAATCCTCTGGCCCCTTCATGGATCACTGCCTTGTCGTGGCGAAGGGACTTGAATAACTCAGAGAAGCTATGAGCTATGCCGTGCAGGGCCACCCAAGATGGACAGGTCATAGTGGAGAGTTTTGACCAAACGTGATCCACCTGGAGCAGGAACCGGCAAGCCACTCCAGTATCCCTGCCAAGAAAACTCCATGGACAAAGACAACAGCCACCATCTAGTACACCACCAAAAATTGATCTACTTTTGCCTAGCTTGTATTTGTTCTTTCTCCCACTAGCTCTGGAACCTGTGTGTTTTACCTTACGACGGAGAGAGACCCGGTAAGCAGCTGGCTTTAGTATCTCCAGAGATGCAGAATAAAAACTGGTGAGGAGGGGGTGAAACCACTTGTCTGCATTTGGCAAAAGCCTAAGGGCTGCATCCAATGCTGCACCAGTGGAGTTCCACTGGTACAAGAAGATTGACATTTCCTTTTCCCCCACCCCAAATCTGCTCCAGGGGGTCCCCTAACCCTCTAGAGCTGATTTTGAGGGTGCAAGGGAGGTTGAAGGGGACAAAAGATGAAGAAGCTCCATTGCATGCAGCAGAGTCCAACACACCGGTGGAGCTACAGTGTTAATGGAATGTGAGAGAAGGAAGCAGACATTCAAATGAGGCTCTGTTGGTGTTATGCAGGCTTCAGTTTTCACCAAGGCCTCCTGTTTACAATCTAGTCTGATGAAGAATTTTGGAGGTCTCGAAAGCTTGCACACTGTTTTGTGACATTTATGTCAGCTTAGTAAAAGGCACTGCCACCAAAATGGATTTTATAATTTTTCTTATAAGCCAACACAGATATCTTTCGGTTTTGGTGCATTGTGACCAAGTTCTGTTACCTTGTTTTTTAAGGTCCTCAATTTGATCCTCTTTAAGATCCAGCTGCTCTGCTAGCCTTGATGCAGATTCTAATGCTGCGTTTGCTTCCTCCAGGTTTTCCTGTAAGATGAGGTAGATCATCCATAGCAACCATATACTGCGATAACTATGCTATCAATACAGCACGAGTTTAAAATCAGGCTAGCCAAATGGATTAAACACATGCATACCAGTATAACTTAGGCCTAGCTTTTTAAAGTTTCCTTTAAGCATTATATTCCTTGAGTGATGCCACCAAAATGGGCGAATTCTTACCGTATGTGATTAATAGAGCTGAACGGAATTTCCGCCATCTTACTAAGGTCTCTGGGTCTTGTATTCTACACCTGCTGGGATGAGGATGACCTTAAATAGTTCGCTTCACCTGCATGGCAGGGCTGACCCTTGATTTATATAAAATTGTGACTGCATTTTGATTTACTGCAGGTCTACCACCTATTTGCAAACTCTCAAGGCATACACCTTTTGAAAAATCATGTTCCTCACCTATGGGAAGAATTTTGGTTGGTTTTGGCTTGCAGAAAATATTTAACGACATGATCAGGCAGATTCTATTCCTCTCTCAAATCCTTTCCCCCAATATTTCCTCATACCTTTCTACAGCACTGATCTAGTTTCTTATTTCTGCTGCCTTCCACCCTTTCCCATCTGTCCGCTGCTGCTGTGGTTGTTTGCCATGCCATTTAAAAGAAACGAGGCTGCATTATAGAACCATTTCAACATTACCTGCAACGAAACTACTTTATCTTCTAGTTGCTCTACTTTTTTCTTCCATTCTTCAGACTGCCTTTGGTGTTTCTGTAGCTCAGCTGAATACATAGCTTTCTCTTCTAAAAATAAAATATGTACACTTTTACTTTTATATATATGTGTGTGTGTGTGTGTGTGTGTGTGTTTTAAAAAACAGAAACCTAATTATGAAGAGCAGATATCTGGGAGAATATCTCAGTTTTATCACCAAAATACTATTAAGTATATTTTTTAAATAAGCTAGTATGAATGCATTCTTATTTCTGGAGGAGTTAACTTACCTTGCTGAAACTGCTCTAGCACCATCTGCAGGTTGGCCAGGGACACAGCATACTGTTTCACTTGGTCCTGGGAAATTGTTAGCTGCATGACAGTTTCATCTCTCTGCCTGGTAACAAAGTTCAGCTGTTCTTGCAAGGATTCCACCTGCATGCTAGCCTGGTGGCTTGAAGTAAAATATGTAAAATCAACCGGGTTATTTTAAAAACACACACCAAACAACCTTAACTTCTGCTGCCCCTGGATCTTTCAGGGGTCTGGATATTTGGCAGTTGTCACCTCGGCTTCAAAATATAAACATGAAATCAGTTCCTGCAGATATTCTTTGCAGGAAGAAGAGTTTACACTTTTCTTCTTTCTTTCAAAAAAGGTTTTAAAAAGTTAATCAAATTTTGTTGAAACTACTCTCTTCTAGAAGCAATTCTAGTTATATATAGGTCTTTCATTCTCTTCAGACTTAATATAACCCAGGGGAAAAGAGGGATTAAAGTGACACACTCAACAGAAATGCCAGTTTTTATAGGCAGATATTAAATAAATGATGGGACGCGGGTGGCGCTGTGGGTTAAACCACAGAGCCTAGGACTTGCCGATCAGAAGGTTGGCAGTTCGAATCCCTGCGACGGAGTGAGCTCCCGTTTCTCGGTCCCTGCTCCTGCCAACCTAGCAGTTCGAAAGCACCTCAAAGTGCAAATAGATTAATAGGTACCGCTCCGACGGGAAGGTAAACGGCGTTTCCGTGTGCTGCTCTGGTTCGCCAGAAGCGGCTTAGTCATTCTGGCTACATGACCCGGAAGCTGTACGCCGGCTCCCTCGGCCAATAAAGCGAGATGAGCGCCGCAACCCCAGAGTCGGCCATGACTGGACCTAATGGTCAGGGGTCCCTTTACCTTTTATTAAATAAATTATACGAGATACAAAGCTGGCCTCTAAAGAAGCAAGTGTATTGTCAGTTCAATGTTTTTTCTTTTCTTGGATTGTTTTGATTGTAAACTTTATGGAAAATACAAATAAAGGTACAAAAATTTTAAAGGGCCAGTGAGAAAGCAAGGGCTTCCCCACTTGTATGTTCCTGCCATTTGAACGAGGAAGTTGAGAAGTCTGTAACAGCTCAGCTGCATCAAACCAAGAGGGACATTAAAGGCTAGCATCCTGCCTCTTTCAGTGGCCAGCTGAGAACTTCCAGGTATGGGGACAACGCTCCTCAACAACCGGCAGTCAGATGCAATTCACCTCTTAAGATGGAGGTTCCACTTAGCTCCTTTTCAAATCATCTAGCCAGTGACCATCGGCAAGTACAGTGGTACCTCGGGTTACATACGCTTCAGGTTACAGACTCCGCTAACCCAGAAATAGTGCTTCAGGTTAAGAACTTTGCTTCAGGATGAGAAAAGAAATCGTGCTCCGGCGGCGCGGCAGCAGTGGGAGGCCCCATTAGCTAAAGTGGTGCTTCAGGTTAAGAACAGTTTCAAGTTAAGAAGGGACCTCCGGAACGAATTAAGTTCTTAACCTGAGGTACCACTGTATTCCATAAATGAGATCTGTTGCTTTCTTTGATCCATCTTGATCCATCAGCCAACCACTTTCATTGTCAGGCCGCAAATTCCAGTGTTAGGAAGGAAAATCCCCTTTTGCTCTCTATTTTCTTGACACCATTTTATAAAACCTCTTTCATGTTCTCTGTCTAATCTGAAAGCCTCCAGCACTTAAAGCCTTTCTTGTGCTTTACCGCATGTATAGATCAAGCAAGGCCCTTCAGCTCCCACCCTAAAGAATAAAACACCACTCTCCATATGTTAAGGTATGAATTATCCTATTATTGAGGCACCATCTAGTTCAGGGGTTGTCAACCTGGTCCCTACCGCCCACTTGTGGGCGTTTCAGAAGTCTAGGTGGGTGGTAGGGGGTTCTAGGGCACAAGCTAAATCCTCCTTCCATTGAGCACTGGTGGGCGGTAAGAAAATTTTACCATCAAGAAAGATGCATTAGTGGGTGGTAGGTATAAAAAGGATGACTACCCCTGATCTTGTTGAAAATTTCAGGACTTCCACCCAACCCTGGTTCAAATTCCCTTGCAAACCATTTCTCTCCCCCCTTCCTACCTCCCCTTTTTCAGGCATTAACCTAATTATAACTTATTCTGGGCAGGTTAAACAAGTGAAACCACCAGCATTCCCTTTTGCCTTTAGAGAAGGAGGGAAGGCAGGCAGACAGACAGAAAGGAGGGAACAATAAGAATGATAAAAATGTATGAGCCGGCCCTATGTTATCGTTAAAAGTCTGAGCATGATGGCTGTAGTATACTGACACTTTAATTACTTTCTGAACGAGAGCAAAGGAAGAGACACAAGTGCTAGCAGGACTTCTGGACAAAACCATACAAGGGTGTTCTCACATCATCGCCCATCTCAATAGGATGTCTGGACAAAACATTTCAACAAAACTAGCTGCTGGCTAGGATTCTGGGTACCAATAAGGCTAAAGGAAGCAAAGTTATTACCTGGCATTCTCCACTGCAGTTGATGAAAACTGCAGCTTTTCTTCCAAAACCTGGACTTTCTTTTTAAGCTTAGATTCCCGATCCTCAGCTGCTAAAGCTTCCCGTGTGGAAGTGTCTTCCCTTTCTAAAAGGTGATTGCGCAATCGCTCCAGTTCTTGATTCAGACGCTGCTCCTTATCGCGTAAATGCTGTATCTGTGTAATTAATTGAGGACACATTGCTTCAGCTTTTCTTATTCACCCTCAGCTACCCACTCTTTCATTCACTCAATGTTCATCCTTTGATGGTGCCACGTTTCTACAGAGACTTTCCCTGGTGCCCGGAGTCCCCTGCCTCCCCACCCTCAAATATGCCTGCAAGGAGCATTATACTGCAACCTACAGACCAGGTTGCTGTGTGTACTTGGATTAGGGGTGGGTGTGACATCCCTGAGAGTTTGTTCAGTTTGCAAATATGCCCACAAGCCCCCAAAGGCTGGCAACTCTTGCATACCTCATTCTGTAGGGCACTAGTCTCCATTTGTTTCTGCTTCAGTGCTAACATGACTTTATCTCTCTCTTGCTGAAAAGCAACAGCCTTCTCCTGCATTGATTTTGCTTCATTTAACAGCTGGTTCAGCTCTCCTGCTTTCCCCTTCCAAAAAGAAAAATAAAGAGGTTACTGCATTTTAAAGATCTATCTTCTTTTAATGTTAAAGGTGCAGCACTGTGCCGGGGGCTTGAAAGGATATAAATGTGGATGTACAGTAATAAATTTGAGAATTAAATTAAGGCTGGCAACCCCACAAATACTTACCTATGCAGAAGCCCCTACTGAACACTGTTGACTTACATGTGAGTACACTTGCATAAGATTGCATTGTAAATCAGATGTTCACTAGAATTTGCATCTTCCTCATTTACAAACTTTACATTCTAAAATATAAGGACATTTAAAAACTGATACTGGTCTTTTCCTCAGGAGACCTGAACATGTTCCTTAGTTTTCAGCCTCTGCAAAAGTATAGACATTTCTTAAGCAAGAATGTCTAGAAACCTACTGACATCCTTCCTGGAATTTTGCACATGCAATTGGGACCCTGCGCCAGATAACAAAAATAAGCATTGCATGACTTAGTAGCAATCACACCTTTCTCCCTTTGACCTTGAACAAAATAAGCAAAAATTCAACTCATCACGTACCTGCTCTTTCTCTTTCAACAGTTTTTCAAACGTGAAAGCCTTCTCCTTCATGGAACTAGACTCAAATTCCTTCTCCTTCAACATCATTGAGAACTGCAGGTTGGTCTCCTGTAGCGCTCTGAACTCGGTTTCTTTCTCCTTGCATTTTGCCACTATTCTATCATTTTCTTCTTTCAATTTACGGATGTCCATTTCTAAAATCAGAGTTCTCTCCTTTAGGTTAGTTATACCTTGCTTCAGCAGTTCATTTTCGTTCTCTTTATTACTAAGGTTTTCGCTGAGAGAAAGCAACTGATCACTTTTTGATTTTATTAGCAGGTCTTTTTCCCTAAGTGACTTCTGCAGGACATCACACTTCTCCTTCAAGTGCTTTATCTCAAATTCAGACCCCTCTTGACCCTTTCTTTCCATCTCCGATGATGCAGCCATAGAATCAGACAGCCTCTGATTATTCTCCTGCAGAATTCGGATAGTTGAATCTTTTTCTTCCAGTGCTTTACTCATGCGCTCCAGTTCCTCATTTAGTGGTTTGGAGTCACTAGTAAACATCTGAGAAGCAGCACTGCTGGAAGTCTCTGATGACTGTGAAGCGGTGGTAGACTTTACTGGCAGAGGAGGTGTTACCATATCAAGTTTCCCCAGAATAAAATCCCTGGTGTTGTTCAGCTCTCCTATGCTATGCTGAACTTGTGCTAATTCTTGACTAAATGTTTTCAGCTTTCTCTCATTTTGTTCATAGCCTTGAATCAAGCCATTATACTCTATCTGCAGCTGAGAATTGTTCTCACTATCCATGGAGATCTGTGTTTGAAGCCTTTGCAGTTCCTCTTGGAGATGAGCAGACTCATGTTGCATATTTTGGACAGTGGTCATTACTTGTTTCTTCCACTCTTCCATTTTCTTCACTTGCTGTTTCAAATTATCACGTTCCTGTAAAAGCTCCTCAAACTGATTGCTGTTAATCCCTCCTAACTCATTGCCTCCATCCATGCTGGATGTCTGGAGGACGGTCAATAAAGTTTGGCATTTTTGACTTAAAGCATCAATCTCAATATCTTTCTCTCGAATGATCCGGGACAAGTTCTTAATAGTTTCTCGGGACATATCTTGGCTGCTGTTTTCAAATTCATTGGCTAGTTTTTGATTTTCTTCCTGAAGCTTTTTCAGAGCTGCTTCCTTAGCTGCTACAATGTCCATCATCTTGTGATATTCTGTTCTTAGCTGACTGTTTTCCCTAGTCTTTTCACTAAGAACTGCCAGCACTTGCTCCCTTTCCATGGCATAGGCCTGTAATTGCTGCTGAAGGTAAATAATATCCTGCCCGTAAGATGGAGAGGAAACCCTTGCATGGAGAGCTTGTATCTCTAAGTTTTTCTCTTGGATGATTTGTGTGAGCTTGCCAACTTCATCTTTGGATAGCTGATCAATTTGTCTACTTAGCAAGACATTCTTTTCATTCAGAAGTTTGATCTCCACTTCTCTCTCCTTGATGCCTTTCACCAGCCTTTCAATTTCAGCTTTAGATAAGTCATGCTTCTCATTTCCATTTTCACCATTAAGTGTCTGGACTTTGGTTTCTTGAAAGAGATCAGGAGGATCTGGCTGAATAACTGTTCTCTGATTATGCAACTGGTTTTTAATTTGTTCTATTGTCCGCTGCAAGCTTTTGATTTCCTCATCCTTTTCCAAGCACACCTGTTTGTGTGTGATGCTCATTTGTTCACACTGAAATTTGGACTCCTCAGTCTCCTTTTTATACTCCTGCAGGGAATGCTGAAGTTGGGCCATTTTCTGATTCTGATCCTCAACCATTCTTTTGTTAAGTTTTACCTCGTCTTCAAGATTATTTTTATGCACAGTTAATTGTGTTACTTCTGCTTCAAGTTCAGTGATAATATCTAGGGTTTTGGGCTCAGCCAAAGAGGATGACCTACTCTGCTGGTCTTTCACTCGTTCAATTTCTTCTTTCAAATGATTGTTCTCTTCTTTCATGGTTGAAAGGCTTTTCTCCTTTTCTTCTAAATTTTGTTTTAAAATGTCAAATCTTTTGGAGTCCTTAACATAATCTTCAAGCTGCTGCTCTAGTTCAGAAGCCCTGGTTTTAAATTTTTCAACAAACACTTCTTTCTCTTTTATGAGCTCTGTCAGTTGTTTTTGCCCTGCTAAGCTAGTCGTTAACATCTCTTTGGTTTCCTCATGGTCAGCTTCCATCTGTTCAATGCTCCTCTTGAGTTCTGCTATCTCAAAGTCTCTCTCTTGGTTGAGTTTAACTAAGCGTTCGTGTTCAAACTGTAACACTGTGGTATTCATGTTACGTGCATTAGACAGCTCCTCAATGGTTTGCTCATATTTATGAGCCTGTTCCAACAATTGGCTTTCAGTTTGGCTTAGTTCATTTTCTAGCCGCCTTTTTTCTAGTTTCAAAGCTTCCACCGTGGTATCTTTTTCAAAAGCGATCTTATTCTTCTCACTACTAGCTTCCTGTAACTGCTGTTTCAGTTCTTCACAAGTCATCTGAAGCTTTTCCTTTTCCATCTGAAGCTTTGAAATACATTTCTCCAAGTCTGTATTTATTAGTTTATTTTCTGAAATTTGCTCATTCAGCTTTGAGATTTCCGCTTCCCTTTCTTTGGCTGATTGAACGTGAAAACCACTATTAGATTCTTGACTTCCACTGTTAGATTCTGGACTTATCTTGCTTAACTTATTTTGGAGTACAGAAATTTCTTCTTCTCTTTGTGTTAGATTTTTCTTTAATTCCACTATTTCCTGCTTATTTTTGGAGCTACAATGCTGGGATGTTTTTAGCTGTTCTTTTAGCTCTTTTATTTTGTTTTCCAGGTGTTGTTTAGTCATGTGCAAATCATTAAGTGCAAATGTACACTGATCCAATTTCTCTCTCTGGCCTTCTAGCTCCTTGCTCATTTCCAGCTTCTCAGCTTCTAGCTTTGATGTTTTTCTTTTCTCAGACTCTGTGTCCATTTTTAGCTGGTTGACAGTATTAGCGGTTTCTGCATTCTGCTTGGCTAGCTGCTCTTTTAAAATAATCATATGCTAAAATAAAAACACAAACAAATGTTAAAAAAGTAGAGAAAGCCCATACATGGTAAATAAACAGACCCATAAAGCACCATGAAGAGTGGAAAAATCACCATCACTTCATCATTCGTTTTTTTCAAAATACTAGAGAAATTATGTTATTGAATTAAGCATTAATGTCAACACCAGTTAGGGTTGTATTCAACTAACTTTTAATCAAGAGTAGATCTGCTGAAATGAATGAACCTAAGTTAAGTCATGACCATTAATTTTAATGGGCCTACTCTGATCATGTTAACAGGAAATGTTAACATTTTGAATATCTTCCATCCAACATTCTCTGAAAACCTGCATTTATTTCTCTTTACAACAAAGCAAATTCACTGATGAGTAATACTGATAAAAGTGATTCAGCCAATAGTTTTAGATTTCAGTACAGATAATAAATATCCTTACCCACCCAACCCCTTTGGTTTATTCAATATATTACCTGAGTAGCTTCTTGGTTCTGCTTGTCCAATTCTTCTAGTTCTGCTATTAATGTTTCTTTTTCAGCAATACTTTCATTAAATTCATGTTCTTTCCTTTCCAAGTCTTGTCTTAACTGATTTAACTCTATGTTCTGTTCTTGAGTCGACACACATGCATCAGTTTCACACGTTGGTTGTAAGCTTTCCAGTTTTGTTTGAAGCCCTTCCTTAATTTAGACAGAAAAAAGACCCTACATTTAATAGGATAAAATCAATTTGGGAATATTCATGAGTATCAATCAGTTGGGTTTTTTGTCTTTTTTAAGAGGCTTTAAAATTATTTATGGAAAACACAAAATTCACTTTAATGACTGAAAGTACTAAATTAGCCAAATGGGAAGACAAAGCTATTCAACTGAAAGGAGAGGGCACCATTTACCGTATTTTTCATCCCATAGGATGCTCCGTCCCATAGGACGCACCTAGTTTTTTTGGGGGGGAAATAAAGGGGAAAAAAATTTCCCTTTATTTCACCCCCAAAACCAGGTCGGGGAAACCGAACCAGGTCGAGGAACAGCAGGATGGCGGCGCTGCGCCTCCTTGCTGTCCCCTGAGCTTGTGGGGCTGGCCGATGTCTGTCCAGCGGGCGGGGCATTTTTGGAGGGGATAAAGTGTGTCCTATAGGGCGAAAAATACGGTATGTTATTCCTCTCCAGTTTGTAACAGAAGCTTAGGAAACAACCCCATGCCTGGGCACAAATTTCATATTGAATAAACCACTTTTATAACATTAAAAGATTTAAGTATATTTGCAATTCATACATAGCTTTAGGAAATAAACATAGTTCTGAATTTATGGAATTGCAAAAATTACAACATTCTGGAAGCATGAGATGCCCTTTTTTAAGGGGATGCAAATGTTAAATCAGGGAAGGCATGTACATAAATACTTACTAACTTGCCTTGTCTGGTCAATTTATTGTTTGGTAAGGTCTGAAGATACTGTGATATTATACTCTCTCCATCAGGGTACCACTGAGGACATAGTATACTACTATGTGCTGACAGAGATGGGAGAAACTGCAGCAACCTCTTGGTATTCACAAAATTTGGGTTCACATTTATCTGTTTCTCAGTAGCATTAAAACAGAAGTGAGCAACAAGGGGCATGTGTGGCTGTTGGAGCACTTACTATGCAAGGTTATTTGTAAAAGCATGAGAATTTAGTAATTTGTTTACCTGATTTGACTTTTTTAGTCTTGTTATTTCATTTTCTGCATCTGTAAAAACAATAAAAAACAACAGCTATTATTTTTAGAGGAAAGTATACAAGAATACAAAGGCAACACCTAATGTTATAATTGCTAAGATATAATTTTGGAATTTTACATACTACCAAGTTAATACAAAAAAAGCTAACATTAAAAATAATTGTGTAATTACTGTGAATTTATTTTCTATCACTCATCATTTCTGTGACAGCCACTCAGAAATAAGCTAGAAACCAAGGCAGCCAAATGAATTTCAGTATAACAACATACACATCTCTAATATGTACCGTATTTTTCGCCCTATAGGACGCACTTTTCCCCCCTCCAAAAATGAAGGGGAAATGTGTGTGTGTCCTATGGAGCGAATGCAGGCTTTTGCTGAAGCCTGGAGAGCAAGAGGCGTCGGTGCGCACCGACCCCTCTCGCTCTCCAGGTTTCAGGAAGCTATTCGCAAGCCTTGCAAGCCCGGCGGGAGTTCCTGCAGCCTGGAGCACAGGGCGCCCTCCGGAGTTCCCGCGGGCTCGCAAGGCTTGCGGGAGGCAGCCTGCAGCCCGAAGCACGGGGCGCCCTCCGGAGGACGCCCCGTGCTTCGGGCAAGTGTCCGCAAGCCTTGCGCGCCCGGTGGGAGTTGCCGCCGGGCTCGCAAGGCTTGCGGATAGCAGCCTATTCTGGGGGCTGGGGTCGGGGGAAGCTCGGGCTTCCCCCGCCCCGGCCCTGCGGCTGGGGGGGGGGAATAATTTTTTTATTCATTCCCCCCCCCAAAAAAACCGAGGTGCGTCCTATGGGCCAGTGCGCCTTATAGGGTGAAAAATACGGTATATTCTTAGAGGCATTCATTTTCATACACTTAGGCCAGGAACCAGACTCCTCAGCTTTCCTTCCCAGGCAGCAGCCTTATTCCTGAAGGTCAAGGGGAATTTTGGAGTAGCATTAAATGAGAAGACACTGCTGGAAGAGAAAATGGCCAAATCCCACCCCCATCTTCACATAAAGAAGCACTTTCTTGATATGTCTCTTTGAAGTGCATTTCAAGTTTGTCCTAAAACTATATGCACATGATAAAATTAGACACAACATTACAGTGGCTTCATACCAAGAAGTGCTTGCTGTAGTCGGAGCACTTCTGCTTGGAGCGATTCTACTGCAGACTTAGGGACTTCCACCTGTGTTTTTAAATCAGTCTGTTCTTCAAGAAGAGATGCCTGGAATTTATGGGAATCAGATTTGAGTCTTTCATATTCCTGCATTAGTTGACTCTTCTCCATTTTCACCAATTCAAGTTCTTTCAAGAGAATATTTTTCTCTTCTGCCGCTGCTGACAGTTGTTGACTTAAACTTTTGACTTTATCCTGCAAGTCCTTCAGCTGCGATGCTGTCGATTCAGCCACAATGTTCTGTGGGTCACATTCAGAAGAAGTGTCAGCTGCTGCACCAACTATAAAGTAGAAAAAAACGCAACTGTAACATCTCCCAGAAATAGGGCATTTTCCCATAGCAATCACAAGATCTAAGTGCCAAAGAAATGGGTTGGGCCCCGAGTCAAAACATGCATAATGGGGCTGACAAAAGTCAACTTGTCTGCCTATCTTTTATTTTTTATTTTTTTTGCACATCCTTTATTATTTTATTCACATAATATACATTCTTTACAACAAACAACTCCAAAATAAAATCATATGTAACAAAACCAATTAATTAAAAATTAATAAAGAGTGGGAATGCGTTAAGGAATACATTAAAAAATTCAGTGCTGGAGCTTAAAAATTAATATGCAAAAGTTTAAAAGGAGAAAGGAGATAGGATAATAATATATTAAGGATGGAATAACAAATAACGTGAGTAACACAACAATAACAAAAATAATAGTAGGTAAAGAAGATCACACACAGGTGGAGGAAAGTACTGAGCTGTGGGGGAGGGAGGTAAAGGGATTAATTGAAATTGTTAAAGATTGGTATAGGATTTAAGAGATTTAAATTTTTATAAAGATTCTATAAGGAAAGCAGCAAGCAGCAAGAAATATCAAGTAAAGGTATTGGAGAGGAGATCAGTGTAAATGAAAACATGAAACTTGTCTGCCTTTCTTTCCTACACCACCAGGCACCAGAAAATGCTTCATCAAAGACTGGAGGGGCCATACAGAAGGAGGTAAGCTGTGGTAGAGGGGACTTGGGAAAACCCAATAACCCACTGACCATTAGTGGAACAATTTCAGGGGGCGCTGTGGGGGGGCAGGGAAGACTCCTTCTATGAGCCCCATTATATATATATATATATATATATATATATATATATATGTAACTTTGGATCCAACACAATAATTTTGGAATAGCAGGTATTTTCAACCTGTGAAAAATCAGTTTTTTCTCCAGCAGATATGTCGTCAAAAATAAATTATAAAAATCAAAGGTTTAATTAACGCTGGTTGGCATTCATAGCTCAATTACAATTGAGTAGTTATTCTGATTCCTAAAAGATCTATTTCTCACAAGTGCAGAATTAATATTATGTGGCACCTATAGAAGTACCAGCTCTACATATGGAAGCAGTCGAGTTAGTCCTAAGCTGTTGGCTTTATGTAAGAATAGTAAAAATTGGCACTGACGCTGACAGGCAAAGCATAAAACAATGACAAAGTTCTTATTAATCACTTTTAAAAAGACTGAGAAGCTTCTGCTTTACTAACATGTTAGATCAAGTCCCTAAAGATGTCTGAAACAGGAATTTCCAAGATCTACTTCCAACGCTTTTGGAGCCTGCTAGGTAGAAAGGGTGTGTTCAAAGGGTGTGTTCAAAGATGAACTGCACTGTGTCTGTGAAACTAGTCATTATGTGATTTTTGTGGCTGCTGAATGTACAGACTTGGATGTAGGTAACTTTAAAAATGACTTTTTTCTAATACAGATGCTAAAAAGAGTGTGTGTGTGTGTGTAAAAATGGTATTTAGCTAGTACAGATGCTGAACTTATTCCATCCTGTCATGCGTATATTACTGTATCGTTGGAATCTAGGTTCTAAGACAGTAAGCCTAGGCATGCTGATGGAGGGGTAAACCACACTAAACTTTGTGGGACTTACTTCCAAGTAAACATGAACAGAATCAGGCTGCACATTTTTTATCTTACATTCTCTATGGCCAGCATCACACCCAACCTGTATCCAGAGTTAAATGTCACATTGAATAAATAAGGAGTGTGTGAGAACAATTTTTCCACCTCTCGGCAAAACTGATCCCTAAACCATCACAGACTTGGTTAGGTACGGTATCTAGACAGAAAAGTCAGTGTAGGATACCTAGGAAGCCATCATTATAATTTCTTCTGAACTTTCGATTGGTTCTTACAACCTATTTAAATGCACCAAGGCCAATAACTGTGCAAATTGTCATACACAGTGCAACCATAAAGAGTATTCTTGAATGCCATACATATTTGGTTCTCTCAAGAGCTGGAATCAATGACAATAGATTATCAACAATTCATTTTAAAACTCCCATCAAACCAATAAACAAGACCTTTCTGTAATTGATCCTCAAGTTCTTCTATTCGTTCCTCGTATTCACCCAGTTCTTCTCGATGACGTCGGCTTATTTCTGCTAATTTATGACGATGTGCATCCTGTAATACTGAAAGCTCGTGTTGATGCTCATCTATTTCTTGACTCAAGTTCTGTTTTAGCTCCTAAAATGTGCATTTTAAAGAAAGTTATACCATCTGTCTAAGATATAGGATGCAGATTATGTCTTGTATTTTTAATGTGAGCAATAGTTCATGCAAGACTTCTGAAGACTTGGGCATGGTACACATTTTATATCTATATCGTTATCTATATATACAATATAACAACACAGTTTACTTGTAAGAAACAACACAACATCTTGTTTTAATTCACTCAGATAATTTCTCTACCACAAATCTATCAGTATTTATAGTCATCCTCACCTTTAATGGTAGTTTGTCCATAGTTAAGGATGTGAATATCTTGTTTTATGTGAATATTTACAAACAAAGAGGATTAACAGAAAATGTAAAGCAAGAGGAGAACTAATATATTAAAATATAGTCTTACCTTGATAATATTTTGCAGCTTGCCGATTTCATTCTGATCTGTATTATTTGCTCCTTCTGGTTTGGAAAACTAAATAACAGGGAGAAAACTTTTAGTTTTGAAAATGCTGAAAGATGTTCAGCTAGAATGTATGGGATCCGCAGCAGATTTTGGGAGAATGTGGGAGGCTGCAGATGGAGAATGGGGACCTACTAAATGTTTGAAATGGGAAATCCCATTTGGGTAAGCCCACCCTGTGGAATGCCCTCAGATGTCAGGGAAATAAACAACTACCTCACTTTTAGAAGACATGTGAGGGCAGCCCTGTTTAGGGACGTTTTTAATGTTTTAATGTCTTATTGTGTTTTTAATATTTTGTTGGAAGCCACCCAGAGAGGCTGGATGGATATAAATATATTATTATTATTATTATTATTATTATTATTATTATTATTATTATTATTATTAGAAATCCCACCAGGCACATGGAGGGCTCCATGGAGTAGGGGAGGGAAGGAAAGTGTCATTTGTACAAGAGGGAGTCCATTGTGCAAGAAGAATGTTACCAACGGATACCACCTACTAAATGTTTGGAAAATTGCATGTAGTAGAAGCAACACAAAAATCAGTCATAAGTTTTTTAGATTGTAAAATTTTAGAGTTTAGAGTTTAGCCGTCCATTGATTTAAATGGGTCTAATGCTGGATGGCCATCTGTCATGGATGCTTTAGCTGAGATTCACGCATTGCAAGGGGTTGAACCAGGTGACCTTTGGGGTCCCTTCCAACTCTACCATTCTATGATAATCAGAGTATGACTGAGCTGAATTAAACCCAAGCATAAGATTAAAAAATAGGGTAATTCTATAATTCAATGTAATCCAGTGAACAGAATGCCAAAAGAATCTACATTCAAATCATAGTTTAGTCTATTATTTATCAGCTTAAATGTTAACATCTCTCAGCCAATAATATACCACATATTTCTAAGGAAGAGAGGTAAGATCAGAAAAAAGCACTGATATTCGAAAGCAATACATACTAAAACAGCATTATACTTTTGAGAAAATATCGATATTCATATTTATATTTCTTTAAAAAATGTCTTCAATAAATACATATAACGGATCAGCTTTGGATCCCTTTTGTCAAAAGAACAAAGATGCATACGTAGGATTCAAAGTTGACATACAGTACATGTCTATCCACTTTGACATGTCACAAACATCAAGCCACAACACCTGAGAGCTTGAATCAAGCAAGTGTGTGCTTTTCAGAGCTTTACAACCCAAGCATTCAAGGCTAAACGTAGTTCCACCACAATCTTGAAGAGCTTTGCACTCCATGGTTTGTAAGAGAAAGTTGAACACTGTCACCACGCTTATGCCATTCATGTAATAATATATATTAATAAGGATTACCCAGTTTTAGAAATAAGGAAGTCAACAATATCTCATTTAACGGAAAACCCCAGAATAGTTATCTAATTCCTGACAAATCTTCCACCCCAATAGAGACTGTAGCATGGGCTTTATTACCAGTTAACTCAAAAAGTGTTATAAATTCAGAACACTTGTAACACAGGAAAGTGATCCACCTGTGCAATCTGTTTCCAATGATCCACTTCTGATTCAAGCCTAGAAACTTCATTTGATAATCTGTTTATTTCTTGTTGGGACCAGATTACATCTCCGAAGTCCATGTCATCTCCTTGAAAACCAGAAGAACTATGTCTAACCATAGGGACAAAGGAAGCTGATGGAGTGGTTGATGGAGAGGCAGCAGCTCCTAACTGTGCTGACTGAGCAGCTGACTGCACCTTCCGCAGTTGCTCCTGTAGTGTATTCTGCCTGGCTTTAAGATGGCTGATCTCCACCTAAAAAGACAGGACCCAGTTACAAGTAAGATTCAGCACGAAGGAACAAATAATCTCAGAATTTACCTATCACCTGATAAAAGTGTTCCCACCTGAGCAGAAGACTTCAGAGTTTGTACATGTAATAAAGCAGGAAAGAACTTTCTCATGTAACTCAGTGGTTGCAAGTGGTATCAAATTGATCATACAAAGTATTTCTTGACCAGAAGCTCTACACTGCGGCTTTCAAGTACAGTCATACCTCGGGTTACGAACGCTGCGGGTTGTGTGTCTTCGGGCTGTGGACCACGCCGAACCCAGAAATACCAGAATTACTTCCGGGTTTCAGCGCTCACGCATGCGCAGAAACACAAAATGATGCCATGTGCATGCGCAGAAGAGCCGAATCACATCACACACGTGCGCAGACACAGCGCTGCGGGTTGCAAATGTGCCTCCCGCATGGATCACGTTCGCAACCCAAGGTATGACTGGAATTTTCTACTTGATATACTACAGGTATTGCACAAGCACGTTTTTCATACAGATCTTGTTCAGATGCTGATCTGGGCAGCGATCTTGTATCTGTGGGGGAGGAACAGAAGGATTCATCCCCATCCATCATGCTCATAACACAATGCATCCATGTGGATGGCTGTAGAATGAAGGGTAATTCTTCCGCCTTAAAAGAGAGAATGGGTGTTTACATATATATCTGCTATCGTGGGAACAGCATTCTTGATTAAGATAAGGGTTTATGCTATGCTACTGTCTCCTGGAGAAGGAAAACTACTCTGGGATTAGGGCAAACAAAAAATGACATTCATAACGTATTTCTGTGTTTTAGTCCTTCATTGAAATTCCACCAACCACACTGAAACAATTCAAGAAGTATATGAAGAGCTGAATCAACAATTATCCCTATTTGTTTAGTGACAAAAATTCGACTGGGTAAGCAAATTGTCGGTAGCCAGTGCAGCTTAACTCAGACAAAAAGCCATTGATATTATAGTTCAATAAAAGAAACAGTAGTGCGCACATACACACAAAATCCTTGAATCAACTGTCACCAACCCTTAGGGTGAAAACTTTAGATTTATAAGTTTTCACCCTAAGGGTTGGTGACAGTTGATTCAAGGATTTTGTGTCAATCAATCAATCAATCAATCAATGTACACACCCTTGCTGAACAACAATTTCTGTGTCACTTTATACCTCTTTCTGTTGTAGCTGATTCCGGTATTCTATGGACTGTTGCTTTATTTGAAGCTCTGCTGCTTCATGCTTTTCTTCCAGATCATTATAAGCCTTCTTCAGCCTCTCATTCTAAAGGGGAAACAAGTAAACTGAATCATCAAAGAAAAGAATCCTAAATCCAATTAAACCAACATTTTACTGTACTGAAAATATGCCAAGAAGTCCAAGCTTAAGAACAGGTGTTATTTTTTTCAGATTACTTTTTTACCTCTGATCTCAATGTTCCATGAATATTTTCTACATCCTGTAGACTGGAGCTGGATACAGGAAAGTCTGCTGCAGAACCTGAAAGGAATGGAGAAGGGAATACAGATGAAATCAATTCTCACAACAGTATATGTATGTGGATAGGTTTAGTGGCAATATATTAAAAAGTGTCAATTGAAGGTAGAATATTTAAAAGGATTTCTTAGACTAAACTACTACTGCCTCCACCTCCAGACTGGATTATTGTAACTCGCTCTACGTGGGGCTGCCCTTGAGACTGACCCAGAAACTCCAGCGGGTGCAGAATGCCGCGGCAAGACTCCTTATCGGGTCTTCGCTGCGAGGTCATATTCATCCAGTACTATACCAGCTGCACTGGCTCCCGGTGGAGTACAGGATCAGGTTTAAGGTGCTGGTTTTTACCTTTAAAGCCCTATACGGCCTAGGACCCTCGTACCTACGGGACCGCCTCTCCTGGTATGTCCCACAGAGAAATTTACGGTCTGCAAATAAAAACATCCTGAAGATCCCAGGCCACAGAGAGGTTAGGCTGGCCTCAACTAGAGCCAGGGCTTTCTTGGCCGTGGCTCCAATCTGGTGGGAAGCTCTGTCACAAGAGACTAGGGCTCTGCGGGGCATGACATCTTTCTGCAGGGCCTGCAAGACAGAGCTGTTCCACCAGGCCTTTGGTCAGGGCGCAGCCTGACCCCCTCCTCTGGCAATCTGCACAAAATTTTGCTTAATTGTTGCCATCAATTTGATTTTAATTAATTTTATAATGAATGTTTTTAGAATGTTGGACTATTTTGATTGTTGTTAGCCGCCCTGAGCCCAGCTTCGGCTGGGGAGGGCGGGATATAAATAAAATTTATTATTATTATTATTATTACTACGTCAGTACTGTATTAGTCCCTGAGAGTCAATGAAAAATAATAACACAACATTTTAGAATTCATGTGTGTTGGATTTAAAATGGAAACAAACATATAATGCACCGACCATATTTTGGATATTTAACCACTTTTTCAAAAAACAACAACACAGGAAGGTTGACTCCACTATAATTGTTTCTTACCTACATAAATCTCAGAGATTATGTGTAAACCATATTCTCCTCGGAATATGAAATTCTGATCCTTAGAAACGATTTTGCTTCCCTTATGATATAGTGACTGTGTATAATAAAGCATAATGCAAGTAGGGATAGTGCTGGAATATTTTATTGGTGCATTTGGTAAATATGCTCTCAATCTTTAAAATTCTATGTCACTGGTAGGTAAAAAGGACATAGATACAGATGCTTGAAAACTTACTTAAAAACTTGATATTCAATAAAGTCACTACATGTTTTAAATTCAAATGTATCTTCCAGAAACTGCCTAAAAATATTATGTTCTAAAAGTTCTAGGCAACTGAAATACTTTGCTCTTTTCACAACACCCTCTTGGAATAATGGATAATCTCTGGAATCCCACTATTATTGAATACTTGATAGAACAGTCACAGTATATAGACCTTTAACACGACGGCTGAACTTTGCCTTCTGAGTGTACACAGTGAAAAATGTCTTATGTGACATCATCTTTCTTTTGCAATTGAGTGTATATGCATTTCTAACAAGAGAAAGATAGGCATAAACATAACGATGTACAATAGTTATTAGACCAAAAATATTTTTGCTGTCCTCCTTTTTCATATGCCACCTGTTCTCCAAAGCTCTTGACAATTTAAATTGCTTAGTTGTGGAATGAAAAAAGTTGCTTAAATTTTCTAAAACACACTATTCTAAATGAAACAAAGCCAACTGGAGATTAAATCAACCAACAAAGAAAACTACACTCAAGTTGCATGTTACTAACCATCACAATATTAAAAATTGGTACAAACCTTTTATGGAAAGCATGTTTGTATTACATGTTTGTAATTCATGTACAACTTCCTATGAAGTTTATATTAGTGGTGTGCTTTCTAAGATTGCCCAGGTACAGCAATATTTATAGAACGAACAATTGAAAACCAAATGCTAAAAGGGACAAAGCTCTGCCAGAAATACAGATTTTTTTTGCCAGTGACATATACATTATCTTCACTTGATCCACAAATTCCACCTGTCATTAAAAATGTAATTTGCCTTGGGCAGTTGTCAAGTGTGAACTCAAAACAGTGGTAAATCTTAATCGTGGTTTAGGACAGAAAGCCTTCCAGATGACCCACTGTTTCCCCACTACTCCCACAACCCATGCTGGCTAGGATGATGGCAGCTGGAGACCAGAAGGGCCTGGAAGGTTACAGATTCCCCATCCCTGATCTACAGGTAGCCCATTTTACACTTGATGCTTTTAGAAAAGAAACTACCGCAATTTAGATCTTTAAAGCCCATGACACCAGCAAACAGCACAATATCAAAGGCATTTCTTATTGTTTTCTGCCAGGTGTCCCACACTGTTCCTTTATGATCTCCATGGTTGACTGCTGTTTTGTGATGTTCTTCATGAACGGTCCCAGTTTTAAAAGTTTTCTGAAATATCCTCATTGTATTTTTGACCAATACTGTCCTCCCCTATCACAATAATGTCATTTCCCCCAACCCCCAATATCTAACCTGTTGGGTGCAAGTTCATGTTTCTGTGGAGGTGCCCAAACAGTGCAACATCATACCAAAAGAACTTCACCAGCTCCCATTCCTGTGTGCTTTCTGGTGAGCAGTCAAGACGTTTCCTTTCAATATACTGTTTTATGAAAATTTATTCTTCTACTCCTTTTTGTCCAAAGTATGCTTTTTTTAAAAAAGAAAAGGCACTTTTAACAGTTTGCTTGTTTTGTATTTGTTATTGTTTCAATTTGTTTACATTGTTTGTGGCCTTGTGTATTTTTGGATGGGATGGGCAAGATACTTTATTTCAACATTTGTAGCTCCAACTCAAAACAATCCTCCCCACCTTTTCATAAGCTCTCGATCTGACTCTGCTACCTTGCCTCCACATGAGAAAAGCCCTGATGAATCAGACCAAAGGCCCATCTAGTCTAGCATCCTGTTCTCACACTGGTTACACCTGTGGGAAACCAGAAAGTGGGAACTAAGCATGGCAGCACTCTTCCCCAACTGTGAATCCCAGGAACTGTCATCTAACCTTAACTGTCATTTTTTTAAAAAAGTTTTTTTTTGACAAAGTAATACAGTAGTAATAAATAAAATAAAAATAAAGATGTGCACCCCACCCCCGAGACCATTCCACTGTAACTACCCAACCTCCCAAAATTTCAACACCACTTGCGATGGTCTGACCCCTTTCTGTTTTAACAGTACAAAACCTACAAACACCTTCCACATCTCCTCGAAATCATTTCTCCTGCATATTCCCCATCTTACCTTAATAGTACATGCCAGTTTACCATTAATAGCTATATCCCACACCTCTTTATACCATTCTTCCATTTTACACTCACCTTGCTCCTTCCTATTTACAATAACTCGGGCAGCTGCCAACAAATTTGTGAGGAAGTCCTTCCTGGCCTGTGAACCTTCCACCCCACAGTACATCAATTGACAATACTACCTCTGGACTTTCGGTCAGCTTTAACCCTGTGATTTCTCCTTAAACACCCTTTGCCAAAAATAAATAAAAATAAAGTACATATTGATACCCTTGACTCTGTCATTCTGGATGCTTTAACTGAGAATCCTGCATTGCAGTGGGTCGCAGCAGATGACTTTTGGGGGGCCCTTTCCAACGCTACGATTCTAGGATTTTAACTCCGCCCTTCCCCATCCCAAGAGCACATTGGGCATTTATAGACAACTCCCAGCATCAGAGCTACTCCCCTCCGGTATTCAGGACACTTTTGATTCCCCCCCGCTCCGTGTTTTTCCTTTGTCTTCTCTATGCTGAGGACCCCTGAGTGCTGCCACCTTCCCCTCCCTCCCTCCCTCCAGCCAGCCCCCCACTTTCCTTACCTCCCACCTCCTCCGCGCCGCCTTCCAGCAGCATATCCTTGGTGAAGCTGGAGATCTGACCCGTCAGGGTGGACAGGCTGCCTCCCACCTGGCCCACCAGGGACTGCCCCAGTCCCGCTCCCAGGCCGCCCAGCCACGACGCCATCACCGCTGCCGCTCAGCTGTCGAAGGGGAAAAACAAGGCGCCGCCGCCGCCGCCGCCAAGAGCAGCTGCTGCCGCCGGTTCCCCTCAGCGCCGCTTCCCCACGCCCGCCTGCCTCGGCCAGCAGCCCAGAGAAGGGAAGCCAGCTGCTGGGCCTCCTTCAGAGCTCCGGGGCCGCCATGAAGCACCTCGCGCTTCCCCTCCAGCCCGGGCTCCTTTCTTCAGTCAGCCGTGGGGCCTCCAGGTTGGGCTGCCACCTCAACGGCCGCCATGACACCTCCCAGCTGCACCATAGAGCGGCAGCCGCTAGCGCGCCCCTCCGGACGCCCAGGGACGTGGCCCGTAGAGCAAGGCCAGCCGGGATACGGGAGGATAAAGCGGCGGCGCCCTCAAGCCGCGAGCGGGAGAAGCGCAGGCAGCCCGGCTTTCGCCGAGCTCCAGTCGGTTCGGAGGGTGGCAAGGCAAGGGCGGGAGGCGGGGTAACCGATCCTGGGCACGTTTACTCCGAAAGGGGTCTGATTCAGTCAAATGAAGTTTCTTTCACTCCAACATTCTGTGCCCTAATCTTATTCAGACAATGTTAATGCAAAATTTCTTTCCCAGTCGTGGGCTCAGCATCCAATATTTAGTATTTTTCCAACCAGGGCCGTCAGCTGTGTCATCTCAAAGGAGATAAAGGTAAAGGACCCCTGGACGGATAAGTCCAGTGAAAGGAGACTGTGGTGTGTGGCGCTCATCTTGTTTTAGGCCAAGGGAGCCGGCGTTTGTTCACAGACAGCTTTCCAGGTCATGTAGCCAGCATGACTAAACTGCTTCTGGCGCAACAAAACACTGTGACGGAAGTCAGAATGCACAGAAACGCTGTTAACCTTCCCACCGCAGCGGTACCTATTTATCTACTTGCACTGGTGTGCTTTTGAACTATAGTGGTACCTCGGGTTGCAGACGCTTCAGGTTACAGACTCCGGTAACCCAGAAATAGTACCTTGGCTTAAGAACTTTGCTTCAGGATGAGAACAGAAATCGTGCAGCAGCGGCACAGCGGCAACAGGAGGCCCCATTAGCTAAAGTGGTGCTTCAGGTTAAGAACAGTTTCAGGTTAAGAACGGACCTCCAGAACGAATTAAGTTCTTAACCAGAGGTACCACTGTACTAGGTTGGCAGAAGCTGAGACCGAGCAACAGCAGCTCACCACTATCGCGAGGATTCAAACTGCGGACCTTCTGATCTGACCGGCAAGCCCAAGAGGCTCTGTGCTTTAGACCACAGCGCCACCTGCTCCCTCTCTCAAAATAGCGCTGTCTTCAACAGGGTTGTTGAGCGCTGCACACATTATCAACTTATTTAGTTACAGAAGTTGCATACGCACACCCCAACACACACTCTGCTGACATAATTCTGGTTTTGAAGATAATGAATGTGCTGGTGGTGCTCAGCAGGATTAAAAGATGGCTGAATCAAAAAGCCTAATAAAGTTAACGCAGAACCTGGCTAGAACGTGAAGACAAGTATCCAATACGTATCAGCTTAACATTAGAAGCTTTGAAAGAAATCTGTTTACCTTCCTGCCAGAACTGGATTCTACATTCCCCTAATATGGAAATTAGGCTATGAGATGAACAGAAGATACATTCAATGTTTTCCATGCTTCAGGTAGTTCTGACACTGACATTACTGGACAACAGGTTTTGTTCATAAACTGCAGTCCAAACTCATGGAGAGAGTTCATGTAAGATTTTTAAACTAAAGATAAACAAGGTTGAAGGCTTTCCATTAACATAACCCTTAGGAACAGCATATAAAGGTCAGGGGCTGCTACCATGCCTTTCAAATGCATTTTAAAGCTAGTTTTTGGAAGTCTTGTTTCCATATAAAGAAGTCTTGTGTTTCAAAATAACTAAAGGATACACAAATACATGTACAGCATCCATTTTGTAAGGTGTGTGTAAGTTTGAACCACAGCTGTACTCTATAAATTTTGCAACAACAGACCTCCATCTTTGGTGTATTCTAAATGGAAAGGTAGATTTAGAAACCTCTGCACACCTTCCATAATTGATGTGGTCCATGTATATTTTGTTCTTGGGATATATGCACTCAAGTAAAAGTATCTTGAAAAAAAGTGGCCCTAAATTCCACCAGATTCAACTTGTTCAAAAGAACACGATTTATTGGAAAAGTACAAAGGAAATAAAATCATCATTTTTACAGACTGGTATGATTTCATGTTTTATATGAATCCATTCGCATATTTGTTTTCAAGTAATACTTTAAAAGCAAAAACAAAAAATCAACGCTGACAGCTTTATGTAACTAATGGTGCAGAAGTTTTAAAAACAATGACTGTGCATTAAGTTTGGCAAGCTAATTTCCTCCTGTTAATAAATCAAGTAAATTGTGTAGCGCAAAACAGTGTTGCCTTAGTTTTATGGAAATGGTAAAGCTAGATGCATTCTCAAAAGCAATGCTTACCCTCAGGGCCAAATCCCATTATCCATACTTATGCAATGGTTTTTAGAGAGATCAACAAAACATGAAGCATGCAAGTAAGATAAATGGGATTCAGCTTCTATAACTAGCCAAGCATCTAAAGCTCACTGTTGTAAACAAACATTATCAAAATCCAAGTGTTCTTATTTGTAATGTATTCCTTTGTCGTACCATATATTTGCATACAGTTATCTATCATTCAGTAGCTAAGGATGACACTTCAAGATGGTGCAATAATATAATTAATTTTGAAAACATTATCAAAAGAAATTAACAATAGGCTTTGCAATATTTTTCTTGGTATACCTGGCAAATGCCTATGGTTTAAGCAGAGTATACAGTCTGAACACTGTAAACATCCCAATACCATAGCCATAAGATACACATGTAAACATAATATATGCTTAAAGCACCATTTACAAAATAAAAATGTTAAAACTGTTTTTTTTTTTTGTAATACAGAATGCCAAATGTGGTCATCCTCCCGTAGTACTCTTGTATACCTCAACTAACAGAATAAAAAAAATAGCTCTAAGTTTGCTCCCCCATTTTCCTCAGTAACAGACACGATAGAAAAAAAAACTGTAAGGTGCATGAACAAAGGCCATTCATGAAAAGCGGCAAAAATCTTACAGGTAGAGGACATTCATTAACATCTGATAGAACACACACCCACACACATTCATTTATGAATATCCATTCTTAACACATAGGTAACCATGCAGGGTTCATTTCAGAAAGCAGGTATACAGGTGGCACTGAAGTCATGGCATTAAAATGTTTCCTTATCTTCTTTACTCCTAAAAAAAGAAGCCTGGAATTCTGGGAAGGCCTTAGCTTAGTGGCAGAGTACATGCTTTGCATGCAGAAACTCCCAGGTTTAACCCCAGGTTTCTCCAGTTAAAAGAAACTCAGGAAGCAGGGATGGCAAAGACCTCTGCTCGAGACCTTGAAGATCCCACTGCCAGTCAGAGGGGATGGTACTGGACTAAATAGACCAATGGTTTAACTCAATGTAAGGCAGTTTATTTTGCTTATCCAGTCTAACACTTGTATAGAAACACAGGAACGGGGAGAAAGGATAAAACGAGGGATCAGAAAACAATTCCCAAGCAAAAGAATAGGAATTAAAGTAACTGGTTCTGAAATATGCTCCACAACTTGTTACTTCAGCTATTCAACCAAAGTTCAGGGAATCAGAGTGCTAAAACAGTGCATTGAGGGCAGAACTGCCCAAAATTTAGCAGAAAGAGTATAACAAATGAAAACGTTCCCTTTCCTCCTACTACAAAAAAAAAAGAAAAAAAATTACAGTTGAAAAAGATGCAAGATGGGCTTGTTAGTTTGTATCTCTTGCAGTCCTTAAAACAATCAAAATTCAGTTTGGAACCAGACCTTTTTTTGCATCTTTTCTTATACTGGTAAAATAACTTTATTTAATTTCGTCTATTAAAATAGTTTGCGTAAGAAGGACTGAGAATACAAGCCAACTTTCCTTTTTTTTAAACTGTGTAACAGAAATATCTTTCAGAAGTGAAAGGCAAATTATATTTATATAGGCTTAAAATATCCAAAATACAGAAGTGTTTGGAATGCCTTAAGGCATGTACGTGAGCCGATGAAGCTGAAGGTGTCACCCAATGCTGGCATCCTAACAGAAAAGCCTCAGGACCGGACCTCTGTGTAACTGGGTACAGTTGATTTTGCTGTGCAGAAACCCGCAAGAATACGCCATCACAACTGAACAGGGCTCCTACCCCATACAACTAATTGCAGGAATCACTAACTTACCCAGAACATCTATGGATCAGGAAGGCGAGTTGAGATTTTAGAACAAACTGATAATCCTTTTGCTCACGTGCAGCAAATCTACAATCTTGATTAGAACTAGTGGCATGGGGAACTAAAACCTTGAGGTGAGAAGACTTTATTTTTATTATATGCAATTGCCTTTTAATTCTGATCCTCAGCCCCATAGGTTTTAGGGCTATATCCTGCTTTGGTACATCAGTGAAATGAACCCTACCTTTATACCACCCGCATAGGATTAATACAGGATTTAGTGTTTCGATAAAATAAAACTAGGAATTTTTGTCATTTCTTTTCTTCTGCGTTCAAGCTGTTTCTAACAGTTTCCAAGGACAAATTCATAGCTGCCTGAAGCATATCCTCTTCACTCATATCACCTCCTGGCAAAATAGAAGATAAAATGCATTAGGTTCTAAAATACAGCTATAAAAAGGGGAAATGTATATGTCGTTTCTCTTTTTAGATTTTACTGACTTCATTATACCTTAATGCTCAGTTTTTAATAGCAGTGTAGTTTTTTTAAAAAAAGTTCAGCATGCACCCATCTGCTAGAGGGTGGGGGTGGAAGAGTTATCCTGGCTACTGAGCATGTAGCAAGAAGATCAATAATGACTTGCACTTGTCTTGATCCAACAAATAGAATATGGAGAATTCCAAGAAATAGTGCTCCATATCAGTTTCTTCCCTATAATGTGGCATGAAGAAAGAAATCAGACTTGCTTGCTCTGGAGATTAAACAGCATGTATGGTTGGGGTACTCTGGGCCCTCACTGGCGATGGTATACTGTCAGCAACCCCATTATGTTTTATGGCTGCAAACCCTCTCCCCCCCAAAAAAAGTAAGAAGAGAAACTAGTTATCCAAAGTGCCAACTAGTAATCAATGCATGTCAGAACTGAAGAGCCTGTTAATGTAGTTTTAACAATTTCTATTGTTTTCTTTGTTACACTGCTCTTAAATGATGGCTTCTTTCGGCAACTACAGTCATACCTCAGAAGTCGAATGCCTTGCGAGTCAAACGTTTTGGCTCCAGAACGCCGCAAACCCGAAAGTGAGTGTTCCAGTTTACGAAGTCGGGTTATGCAGGTTCCGAATCGGAAGCCGCGCCTTGGTTGCCAAACGTTTTGGAAGTTGAACGGGGACTCCCGGGACGCATTCCCTTCGACATCCGTGGTACAACTGTATATATCTCTAAGATTTCAAACAGTTTGAATAGTATTTTGTTTACACATCAATAGTTGTCTTTTACAGTTTTGATTCTCTCTAGATTGTTCCTGAAGGACTTCAGTTCTGAAATGTGTTGAGCTACAGCAAATGTTCACAGTTGGCACTTCTGATAACTAGTTTCTCCTTTTTGCATTCTTTATAGGTGCACCTGCAGTCACAGCTAATGATGAGTTAGTAATTGCTCTAGATTGCCTCTTGACTGACTGAAACACGAGGCTAGATAGTTAGTAGAAAATACACAAACATGCACCGTATCATTCATTCACCTGCTAAACTATACAGATAGCCATACCAAATCTTCCCAAGTCAAGACTGAAATGATGACCCACCAAGTTAGAAAGAAAGGATGATGATGATGATGATGATGATGATTATTCCCCACCCATCTGGTAACTCTGGGCCCCTCCCAGCAGAATAGTAAAAACATGATAAAGCATTAAACATTAAAAACTTCCCTAAACAGGGCTGCCTTCAGATGTCTTCTAAAAACAGTAGGCCAGACAGTAAGGTAACACATATATGGTAATATGATAGAAGGAAAGTAATACCTGGATCAGTGACCAGTGTATTTGAATTTGTAACTGGTGCATCATGGAAACCTGGGTTCTGAACTTGCTGATGCAACTGCTGCTGTCTAGAACAGTCAATAATAGTTTTAAAAGTGGAATCTAAATATGCAGTTCTAATTTTGACTAAACAAGTTCTGTGATGTTGTAAAGTAAGGGTAAATATTCATTCACATACATACCAGTTTAAATAACATTCACAGCAAGATCTGCCCTTGGCAATGTTATAAAGGTCTGCTACCCGCGTTGGTCATTGCCTTCCCATCTTGGCTTTAAGAGTTTCATTCAATGCCGCTGTTGCCTGAGTGGAACAGATTTCCCATTCGCAGACCTCTGCTTGTGCAACAGGACATCTTCTTCCCATCCTCCCCCTGCTTCCCCCCCTCCAAATCTGCCCCAGGGCTTTGGGGGACCTTTTGGAACAGAATTCTGCTTGTGTGACATCAGATGCAAACCCTTAGTTTGCTTCATTTTCCTTTTCAGTAATGGAACAGTATTTGTGTTAAGATTGTAAAGTACTGACCTAACAAGAGTGATGAGCTGTAGCAGTGCTTTTTTTTTTTGATAGTCAATTATATACATTTTTAAAAGGAATATCTACCCAATTCTAAAATATTTATTAGGCAGGATGGAAAAACCTAGCCCAATCCTGTGCCACAGCCAAGAATAAAATGAATCAAAAGCAACATAGTTATTTTTGCTGCAGCAGACGAACACAGCTACCCACCCGAATGTTTTTACAAAGTAATCGAGACATCTACAGAATTGAGAAAGCATTTACTAGACAACCACTGATGTGAAAATAGTCTTGAATAAATTAACTGATCATAAATCAATCAAATGTGATGAGGCCCAGGAGAGGGAGTTAGAGATACCAGTAAAACACTGGTATTACTTAATGCAATGGCCAAGTAATGAAATACTTCTGGGACTGCTACGAACAAATCCCACTTTGCAGTGTCTACATTACTTTTCAAAATAGGCCTGTCTTCGCCGCCGCAGCTCTTCTGACGTAAGAGATTCAGAGTGGCTTGTTGCAGATGAATGTGGGACGTTTTGTGTGCAAGAATCTGGGAAACCACTTCTAAGGCCGCCTCCTAAAATTAAAACATGCACATACACCATTACTGGGATACAGCAGATTAAATTTAAAATGATTTTAATTTTCTACTCTTCTATTTACAGTTTTTCAGTGGTTTATAATCCAAATTCCTCCTAAAAAAATTAGCAGTATAAAAAAATAAAAACCACCACCAATCACGCACTGAAAGTCTTCAGAGAATAAAAAAGTCTTGCCTGTTGATTAAATTATTTTAAAAAGGATGGTGACAACTGGGTCTACAGGGAGGGGACATTCCAGGGGCGGCAAACTAAAAGAGCATTTTACCTTGCATACTAAGTTGAATGGCCCTACGGAGATCTGCTTCTTCATCCTCCATATCTATTTCCTGTCTGCTGAGAGCAAGTGCTTTTTGGAAATTCTCTTCATCTTCATCTAACATGCCTGTACCATCGAAGGGAGGATTAACATCTACAGCTGGTTCGAGGTCTGTTTTTTGTACCCTGCAAGGATTACAAAGTTAAAAATGGCTTCATTCTAACGTCAAGTTCTACCACATTTTCAAAGCAGTGGGAAAAACATTTAAGATCTTTTTTAAAAAAGATTCAAACTTATCAAATATTTTTCCTCATAGCACACACAACAGTAGAAAGAGTAGAAAACAACATGAAGAATCTGATGGAGCTACTTTGAACAAAAGCATGCTAAGTATCAAAATAACTCTCAAGCTGCATTCCCAGCTCTAGCCCGGAACGTAATAGAGGATAACAGGGAATGGGGTTTTCTTCACGTCAATAATACTAGAAGAGGCACACACTCCCTCCACCAAGTTAGGCAGTGTTGGTTAGGTTTTCTCCATCATAGTGAGAGCATTCATTTCTTTATGAGTCACAACTGATGGCATTTATGTAGTCAAAGACAAATGTTGCTTTGCCATTCTGGAAACCTGCTAAACAGGTAAGCAGAGCTCACCTCCAGAGCGATCTCGGCCCTGAATGGGAAACCTGGACTTTGAAAGTCATCTAATCTTCCTTGCTGTATTATACTGTATTGTTTTAATTAGTGTTTTTATAGTTGTTCTGATTTTGAGTGGAGTGCCCTACCTGGGTGGATGGAGCAGCCAAGTAATTTCGTTGTCCCCGAGAGGGGGCAATGACAATAAAGATATTATTATTATTATTATTATTATTATTATTATTATTATTATACGGAATATGGTTAGTATGAATCTAATAATGGAGGATGCCTTTCAAGAGAGGTGTGGCAGGAGGAAAGGTGGTGAATATTATCATGGGTGGGCTCTTTGGAACAGCTCTCTGTGCTTGGAATCCTTGGTAGATTTGCATTCAAATGGATAGCTATAAACCTAGGGAAGCATGCTCTTTAGAGTTTCTATACAAATGAAGTTTCCCCCACCCCCCAGCAGTGCACTATACAGACATAATGTAAAACTTGTAATTCCAAATCTGATATATAGGCAACCCCTGATTTGCGTGGGTGTTGTGTTCTGCATCATAGCACACTTCCATGAAATTGGGTGCAATTGAAAAAGCCTGCAAACACCCTGTTCTGCCCCCACTACCTACTCTGCCCCCATTCCACCTTCTTAGGGGCATCTTTTATTATGTTTCTGGGTTACTTCCGGGTTTGGTGCGATACATGGTCAGACACATATTGAACACACGTCAGTGGGGGGCTGCCTGTACCTTTTATTGTTCTTATACAACCTTCCCACTGATAAGGTGGCATAGGGAAATATATGTCCTACTTAGTATTGTGTGGAGGACAACAGCCGCGAAGTTGGAAGAAGTGGCAAGTGAACACTCAGGGACAAGGAAGCTAAGAGTTCATCTCTAGCCTACACAAAAGAGTTTTGCAGATAAAAGCAGGCAGAAAGAAAGATGTTTTGAATTACTCTCACTCCTGCTACAAAAGGGTAGTAGTTATCTCTTACTGTATTTCCTTGCTTACTTTCAGAGTTACTCACATCCAACGCTCAACACTGATTAAAATACAAGTTTTTATTTACCTTACCTCTGATCTCTTGATTGCAGTGTCTCTTCCCCAATCAATTTTGGCCGCTGCATCTGCTGCACCCGAACCATTTGCAGTAACTGGTCAGCCTCACAATCTGGAAGGTCACCCTTTACCACAAATATTGAATAGCCTGAAGAAAGTAAAAGCAAGTAGCCAAAATATGAGAGACCAAAACTTATCAAGAAACATTACAACGGGGGGGGGGGGGGGAGAGCAGGGGGAATAGGGAAGAGAATAAAACTGTCATTTGCCAATATTTTGGATTCTGTCTTCCCTTCATTATAACTAGTACACTTAGTGGATGTCATTGTTTTATTCATAAAATTGAGGAAGACAGACTTCTTGCATGAACATCATTGGTTGGCCTTTGAATTTTACTCTTGCTTTCAAATAACAGGGCTCAATATTTCAAAGTTAGCATTACCTTCCTGTTGTAACTGGGCCAGGAAAAGTGCAAGATAAGTATCAGATATTAGTTCTGGACCCGTCAAGAGAGAATTCAAGTTGAACCACTGCAATTTTAGAAAAAAGATTTCAAATAAAAGTAGTTAACATGTGATTTAGTCCATTTATTTTTGTACATGGCAAACACCTGCCTGCTGTATATGTAATTGCTATGAGTACACACAACTTTCAAGCATGAGTGAATGAACTGAGTACTGCTTATTGCCTGCTTCATCTGAAATTTCAGTAGGGTTGCCACTATAGCCTAATAAAGAAATTGAAGAATAATTATCTGAATAAAGCTAAACTGACGCTTGCAAATAACTTCTGAATTGGTCAAAGCTCCAGTCGCCTCCAAAGTTTATGGGTTACCTGCAGTGGGAGCTTTAGCATTTAGTCGGGGGGCAGATCTAGGCTGGGCTCAAAGGAAGTGCTAGCCATGCATGGGAGAGAACTGTGCACATTGTAGTTTCTGGTGCAGAAGTTTCTAAGGCCAGAGAGAAACTACGTTAACAATTAGCAACCACTGCATCAGAAATACAGTGGTACCTCGGGTTACAAGCACCTTGGGTTACAAACACTTCAGGTTACAGACTCCACAAACCTGGAAGTAGTACCTCAGGTTAAGAACGTTTTCAGGTTAAGAACGTACTCCAGAACAAATTAAGTTTGTAACCAGAGGTACCACTGTACCATACAACAACTCTGGTTGCTTCTGTCTAGAAACACTGATCAATCTGTAGGTTAGGGGACTAATGTACTGAATAGACAACCCACAGAGAAATCAGCTGCAATGCTTTAATATCACAGAGGTGTCAGCTTTACTGAATAGATTTTGGCGGCATTCAGTCTTAGTGCCAAAAACTGGTTTTGAATTGGAAGAATGAGCAGGTAGAAGCACAGAGATCAGAAACTGTCAATCACGGCGTGCCATTTTGTTTGAACCCATCAAACCAAAGATTAGCAAATCTTTGGTTGGTCAGAAATCTGAATCAAATATTACTAAACCTGATATGCAAGCAAAGACGAAGCATGTGAGCCTGAGGCTTGGTCCTGCTCCTTCTCTTAACATCAAACCATGCCTTTGCTTTACTTCTAAATCACCATATCAAGATGTATTCCTGGTAATAGTCCTCTCTGCATATCTTATTCAAATATTTTGGCTTAGAGCAGTGTGAGAAAAGGTTTGAAGTGTTGTTATTTATAGGGGCTAATATTGCCTTGTGTGTTATATACATAATTTCTTAACAGCATATAAAAAGGCAGAGAAAACTAGACACCAGTCACAAAATAGCATCTAAGAAAGCTGTGGGATTTGTGTACTATTAGCAATCAATTTAACATTAAATTTAATTGCCACAACTAAATGTTCAACCTAGAACATCCTTTGACTGAACTGATATAGGGTGCATTTTTACATCTCCAAAACTCTTTATGTTCCGGAAACTGTCATGCCTCATTCTTTGCAATGCCCCATCTCCTAGTTTAGGCACAGTTCACCATACGTTCTCGAGTTTTGATTACGTCAGCCAAAACGCTCATGTGATCTGTCAAGGATGCTTTAGCTGAGATTCCTGCACTGCAGGGGTTACACTAGATGACACGTTGGCATGTCTTCCAACCCTGCAATTCTGATTCTATGTAGCATGATTTGGCTGTTCACCTAGACCTCAGAAGAAGTGAGCAGCACAACAGGCACCTACCAACTAGAGTAGGAGATGTCAATAGGTGACTAAAAGTGTTCTAGGAGTTCATTTTTAGCAACCCCAACACTGTGTTCTGGCACTATTGAACTGATTGCTCCCCTCATTTGTTCATCTTGCCTTTTTTGCCTGACAGACTGAAGACAGGGCGTTTGTTGGTGTACAGCACCTGCCATCAAATTTTTAACTGATGGGAAACCATTTTATGAAAAGCAGGATACAGTTTTACATAAATGCCCAACTAAACGTGCAGTCTTTGTTCAAATATCAGTCCAAATAGCTCATGCTTCTGCTGAGAAAGACCTGTGTTCATGAACACTCAAGGTATAACAATTTGTAACCCCCCCCCAAAAAAAAAATTGATGTTCACCCCGCAGAGAACACATTATGACTGTAACTGCCTCGTGGACTGTAGCTGCCACAACTATTTGAAGCATCTTATTTTATATAACTTGTGATGTGGAGGATGAGCAACAGCTCTTCAACATGCCAGATTATCTTATTTTTATTCTCTCTTATTTTTAAGTGGCAAATACTAGCCCCGTCTCCTCACAGGATAAGGTGTTTGTTTTTTAAAAAAAGTAGGTCACTTAATTTATTTATTTTTAAACTCTTATCTCATTTCATTTAGTTCTTTGCATGCTGTGCAACTGCTGTCAAACACTGAAGTGCTCCCCCATTCTTGCTTTCTTAAAGAAATCAGCAATACAATCATCTCCCCACTCCTTCCAGTATTGGTAGATGCCGTCATGTAATTGACTTGAAAGGAGACTTAAAGAACTGTGGCCCAAAGGCTGGAATGTTGTTGGGATGCTGCCCTTCATATTATGCACATTAATGCCAAACTACATGGTTGTTCTGTGATGCAAGTAAACAGCTGTGAATGTTATTCAACTACAGTCTTAGGCTGTCAAATACGCAATTATAATACTTGGCCCTAAAAGCAACATTCTTCTGACACCCAAGTTTGACGTTAATTTTTAAACAAGAAAAAAAATAGAATGTCACCTGTTTTCCTAATTTTCGAACTGTAAACCAGTGTTCCTTATAGTTACAAATAAAAGATCTTTCATTTCTAAAAGAAGAAAAACACAACGTATACAAAGAATTATTAAAGCTCGTATTTTAAAGGGTTTTTTTTTACTATCATTGGTGTCATTTTGCTATCATTTTAAGCATTTTATTAAATTCAGCTACAATTTCAATCAGATATTTGATCATTTAAATATTTTGATGCTTCAGAGAATTGAGATAGCACTCTTTTGATGATATTTTTGTATATATAAAGCATATATATTAATAGACACACACCATGATGTCATAAAGCAGATATGATGCCACGTACCATTCAAAATCAGCATTCTGTGATGCCACAGATACTGAGATGTCATGAAGGCTCAGAGGACAAATGGACATGTAAGGCCTCAATAATATGAAAAAGAAAATGCTGAGGGGATAAAACCAGAACTTGATATACTAATTTTCAAAAGGAACTCTGAGGAAAATGATAGGGTTTCTTTTTCTTGCATTTTTTTTAATTTATTTTTTGGTATAATGGAAGCAGGGAGCTAAAAAGAAATTCTTACATAGGGTCGATCCCGAGCCTCTGATACTCTGGGCTGTTGAAGAGGATTAGTTCTAAACCCCAAACTTTCAAGGCATTGCTTATAACCTGTCAAAAAACAGCACTTTTCATGAGACAAACCAGTCAGTTATAAAATTTAAGCAATGCAACCATTTTAGCCACTATAAAAACAAATATATTGTTTTCACAAAGCTGGGACTGGAAAAAATTTAAGTTTTATTAAAAGGAAACCACTGGGATGAGAAAATTCAAAAGTCAACCTTCATGAATCTACATTCAGCAGACCACATATATAACACATTTAAGGGTGAATAACGAATACACAATTTGACGAGGAAATTCTCAAAAGGCATAACACTCCTGAACTGGTGTTATAAACAGCTATACAATTGTCACTTTGTTTTGTTTTGCACTTCATTTATGCTGAATGCCTGAACAGGATGTTGGCAAGCTATTGAGAGGCAATTTGCCTAATTCAGCAAGCTCCATAACTACAAAAGATTTCACTTTGTCCTAGCATGCTCTAAGATACAAAACAAAAACCACCCATGTTCTAAGCAGGTCAGGATATTTGCACAAGAGGTATACTATCCAGAATTACTACTGAGACCTTCCCAAAGTACTTTCTGCACGTTTCTGAAGAATGTCAAATACATTTGATTTTACATTTTCAGTTCAAAATACAGTTTATGGCACACACTTTTTAAAGCTGTTTAGGAAAAAGGCAGTTGGGAAATCACAGAGACAATTCACCTCAGACACCCTGTACAAGAAAAGGAATACTATTTAAAGCAAAGTGGAATTGTAAGTTGCAAGTGGCAATTGTAAGTCTGCCAGTTTCAAGGATTTCTTTCTTCTTCTTTTTAACACTGGTGTTTTCTGTAGCATACGTATGAAGTGTGGAGCTCTCACACAGTCATGTACACGGATCTGAAGCTCCTGGCCCTAGTTATTTACTCAATATTTTCTTGGCACTAGTTACTTACTAAATATATAGTCCATCTTTTAGTCTGAGATACCCATGAAACAGCTTAGAATGCAAACAAGAGAAGTGTTTCTTCAATGTGTGTGTGTGTGTGTGTGTGTGTGTGTGTGTGTGTGTGTGTATCAACACACCTTTCACATTTTGCTTGCCTGATTCAGGAAACATCAGTGTGAACACTAAAATTGTTACAGACAGGCCTTGTACAACATGGAGCTGCAATTATCACTTTCTTGCTGCACCATTCAGAAAAACAAAGAAATATTTCCATTAAATATAAGCCTTAAAGGACCCATGGGCTGATCTATTTACCAAGAGCACAAATTGAAGGGAATTATATCACCAAACAAAATGAAATTGTATAACTGCATATTTCAATTGTGTAATAAAAAAATCATTCACCACTTTAATGCTTTTTGCCACTTTGGAAGATACATGTAAACCACAAACCCCAAGTACGTAGAAGACTTCTGATTTAAAGGAAACGTCTATAAAAACTATAAGGCTGCCTAAATGTTACTGAAAAATTAGTGGCATATAAAGTTCAAAATTATCTGTAGGGTTGCAGCCACAGGGATCTGAACTGTCTCCTAAACAGGCTCAAAAATGTGAACATAGATTGAACTCTCACTAAAACACACTTTTTAAGAACGGAGACTACAAGGAGAATGCTTACTTGAATAGAGAAGAAGCCACTGTCATCCATGTTTCCAGAAGGCTGCTGTTCAAAAACAAATGGAAAAGGGGAAAGGGGGAAGGTGATTAATCCGTATTACTAGAAAAACTTCGGGGGGGGGGGACAGAAGCTGAGAATGAGTTATGCCCATTCTTCACAATTTATTCATGCTTAAACATATTTTTAGTAAAACACCCCAGGCAAATAAAATAGGTACACAGAAATATATTTGGTAGACCCATCCCATTTTAAGCATATTAAATTTGCATAAAACAAGCTGGTGAATTAATGCCAGTTCATCTGAAGAGTTTTAAAGGCTGTTACCTGTAAAAATGTTTGATACTCTTCACTAGAAAGTCCTCCTTCTGCCATCCTTATTCGCTCTTCTTCATCCAGTTGCTGTGCAATAGAAGACAGTTCTACAGGACTGAAATATTCCCCTTGTAGTAAGTTATTCAAGCAATGCTGGGCACACAGGGAGCCTTCTTGCTAACAAATGGAAACGTAAGAAAAGAAAAGAAAAGAACGCCACAATGAACATTACAATGTCTTGCCATGGTTTCATTGTTCAAATGCTGGGATTTTTTAAGGATGTGTTTACTGAGCTTTCAAAAACAACATTCAAATAAGATAAATAATAAAGACACAAAAAACTATGGTTGTGTGGAGTATGCTATTGCAGTGGGAATAAAATTAACAGAAGGCTCCGTACACTTTTGCAGACATCATAATAAGATAGATTCTAAGAAAGGGCATTTGGAAAGTAAGAGTCACATATCAATAAGGTAGTCTCACCACACAGAGGCATATGTCATGGGCGGAAGGGTCTATGAACGTGCTATTTTAATTTATATAGTGTATGAACAGAGACTATACAACATCAAAATGGTATTGCTTTGTGACCCCTTTTAGAACACCTGCGACGGGTTAATGCTCACACAAGCCATGTCTCACATCCTCTTAAACCATTTATTTCTTGAGGGACCCGACCTGATGCTTCCTGACAGTAAGAGCTGTTCGACAGTGGAATTTGCTGCCAAGGAGTGTGGTGGAGTCTCCTTCTTTGGAGGTCTTTAAGCAGAGGCTTGACAACCATGTGTCAGGAGTGCTCTGATGGTGTTTCCTGCTTGGCAGGGGGTTGGACTCGATGGCCCTTGTGGTCTCTTCCAACTCTATGATTCTATGATGCAGACTTCCAATGTTTGGTGATTTTGAGTCTAGCTGCTAGCTTTGCTAACTCCTTCCAATGGCCAGGAGAGCTAATGTTGGTTCCAGGATTAGAGACTGTTTTTTTTTTATTGAAGAAAGATCGGTGAATATGGGCTGCCAATAAGCACACTGACCCTTTAAATTGCCCTGAGGACAGTAAACACATGTATTCAAATAAGGTTTGGGCCTGAATGCCTTCCCCCCTGTACAGTACAGACCTCATGAAAGATCTAATTTGGGTTATCTTGAACTAACTATGCTTTACGTTGGAAGGTACCGAGAGGTATTAACTCAAGTTACACCTAAGGAATTAAGAATTCTCCATTAATAATCAGTATCAACTGCTTTAGCTGGAATGTTGTGTTTTTAAAAGACTTCTGTGTTTTGTCACTTTGAGAAATGCTCTCCCTCTCTTGACAGTGAAATGGACAGGTCTATAGACACGAAGTTGAACAGACTGTTTCTTCAAGAGCTTTTAAGTCACTTCCATTTTTATTATAGAAGCATTATCCAGCAAAGTCCATGCAAAGGTACATGTCACAAAAATTGTGCAACAGCAGAAGCCCAGTCCCAATCACTTGAGCTTTTCTGAATTGCCTCTTTAGGCCTTTCTTCTCTTGCCAATCAATCCCACATATTTACTGTGCAGCTGCTAGCAAACTAGGCCATGCATATTGTTGCACATATTGGATTCTGTGACAAAATATGCACATCAACTTGTATTATATAATAAAGTTTACCACTGCTCCAAATGAAGAGAAAATGGACAGGAAAAGCTACTGAAAAAAGTATTTTTAATAATTTGGTCTCCTATTAGGCAGACTGAGGTACAACTCCATCAAGGGCTACTGCCTAATGTCAGCAGGCACGTGAATAGCAGTTAACATTGTCAGACACACATCTATTCATAAATATATGGCATTGGAATTTTCTCTCTTCTTCAATGTGGTTGTCATACTTCATTGAACTTCCCAATGCCAATTATGCCAATGGTCACAGGATACAAAAATATTTAAGTCTTTGGGTCAGCAATCTTTTGAGTCATATTTACAATTGAAGACTGAAGGGTCAGCAACATTACCTCTATCCACACAAGCAATACTTTCAGCCAGCCCAAATCCATTTGCAGCTCCTTCTTGTCCCTGCCTCTGCAGGGAAAAACCTGGCATGTGGACCATCAGGTGGCAGAAGGGACTGCTATACAGTGGACGCTCGGGTTGCAAACATGATCCGTGCGGGATGCACGTTTGTAACCCGCAGTGGTGCATCTGCGCACGCGCGGGTTGCAATTTGGCGCTTCTGCACATGCGTGACCGCCAAAACCCGGAAGAAACCCGTTCCAGTACTTCCGGGTTTTGGCGGTCCGTAACCCAAAAAAAATACAACCTGAAGCATCTGAAACCTGAGGTATGACTATACTCAAGTATCCTTCCACCATCTTTTGCCGCATCTTTTTAATGGCTTGCAACTGTTGCAAGCTACTTTGACTAAATAGTGGGCTATAGTTAAATTAGTTGCTTGCTTTCTAACCCAATCCTCCTCAGCAGGAAAAGCAACAGAAGCTTTAACACAATCACTCAAATATTCCAGGGATTGCCATGCTTCAGTCACTTTTGTTGCTCACAACAGAAAACTGAAAAAAAGAAATACAGTGGTACCTCGATTTAAGGGACGCGGGTGGTGCTGTGGTGTAAACCACTGAGCCTAGGGCTTGCCAATCAGGTCGGCGGTTCGAAACCCCATGACGGGGTGAGCTCCCATTGCTCAGTCCCTGCTCCTGCCAACCTAGCAGTTTTGAACCTAGCAGTTCAAAAGCACATCAAAGTGCAAGTAGATAAATAGGTACCGCTCCAGCGGGAAAGTAAACAGCGTTTCTGTGCTCTTCTCTTGTTTCGCCAGAAGTAGCTTAGTCATGCTGGCCACATGAAAACTGCCTGCGGACAAACATCGGCTTAATCGGCCAGTAAAGCGAGATGAGCGCCGCAACCCCAGAGTCCTTTGCAACTGGACTTAACTGTCAGGAGTCCTTCACCTTTTCACCTTGGTTTAAGAACAGCCCTGTTTACAAACTGGTAACAGCCCTGGTATATGAACTCCGCAAAGCTGGAAGTAGTGTTCTTGTTAGCCAACTTTACCTCGGTCAACAAACGGAAGCCGAACCATGGAAGGGTACTGGTGGTGGGAAGCCTCATTAGGGAAAGAGCGCCTCGGCTTAAGAATGGCTTTGGTTTAAGAACGGACTTCCGGAACAGATTAAGTTCGTAAACTGAGGTGCCACTGTAATCATAATCACCTCCCATACTAAGACTGCAATCATATGCACATCTACCTGAGAACAAGCAAGACTAACCATGGTTGGGCTTACTTCAGGATAAACATGTATCGGATTGCACTGCAAGTGTGACTATAAACAGAGGCTCTCTAAGAGTTCTAAGCAGCTTGCCACCACGCACAAACTACTACACAGGCAAATAGAGGGATTTATATAATGAGGACAGAGAACTTCTTGTGGTTCACAGCTGAAGAAGGTATTAAAGAGCCTCTTTACCCATTTCTTCGCCTGCATGGGAGAAAGTGGCTAAAAGGAATAATTCTGGGGATGGGAGAACAGTCCTTGGCTCAGGGCTGTACTAAGGGTCAAATAGGAAGCCAGTGGTGACTTGACTGAATCCTTCGGGCATCAATTGTTCAATCATACTATTGAGTTCAGAATGAAGTAGCAAACACTTCCCAATTTCAAGAAAAGTGTTGATGACAGAACATTTTCATTCAGCCTGTATATAGGGCTGCTTTGCAAAACAACAACGACAATGTCACATTCCAGCTTAGAAGTTGAGGAAATAGGGTGTGCACAATGTTTTGTCAGAAAGAATGTGTGTAGGATGATGTATCTTTGAGACATATAATTATATTTGTGCCTTTATGCAATCATAACTGATTTAGCTAAAAGGCTTCTATATCCCTGTGTCTTCTTACTTCAGAAAATAGAACATGAGCTCTGCATTTAAATTTCTGAAAACATTTCATACAAAGTTTTTTCTTTTCATGGAAGTGGAATCTTTTTTGAAGAACTGTTTATCATTAAAGTGGAGCTCAAGTTTGCTTCTCACGCTGTCAAGCTGGACCAATGCTCTGGAGCTGCTTTTTGGAAGGCATAAGAGACAACAGCTGTAGAAGGGGGTACTGAGTAACCTCATTGTGTACAGAAGTGTTTTCCCCATATAATCTATTAAACTGTACCCAAAACCTTGGAGGGGGAGTTAATTTATAAGAATATTAATAAAGTTTAAGGCCTGGAAGGAATATCAAGAGGAAACTAGTCCAGTTTCCACTTAATGGGGTGTCACACAGAGTGTTTGACTAGAAAAATATATTTCTTTTAAATGTGTCTCAGTCCTGAAAAAAGTCACAACATTTCAGTCTGAACTACCTTACGAGTTGTTGTAAGTGATCAAATTAGTTAGCCCATGAATGGTACAATGAGCTCCTTGGAGCAAGGACAGGATATGAATGTGGTAAATTATTTCCAGTCAATTAACACAAGCAATACAATATACTGATGAAGCTAATCAAGTTATGTTGTACCAGAAGTGAAATGCAGGCGTGACCAGGATATATCACACTTGCTTGTAAGTTGATAAGGTGACTGCACCTTGGAGGCAAGCATGTTTGCCTTATCACTAGTAGATATCATGAAAAAATGAAAGATTAAAGTTGTGCCAAAAGCAAAGAAAGGCATGTCATGTGCAACACTATTATCAAATTATTTTAAAAAATCACATGTTTTCAAAATAGCAAGCTGGTCATATGTTTAGGACAGAAAAAAATTATTTAATACTGCACAAGTAAAGTAGCTAAGGCACAGCAAAGATACATTATACAGATGTCAGTGGAGTGGACAATGTTTTGAACTAAGCAGTACCCTTCAAACTAGGATTGTGACTCACCCTTGTCCTTCAAGCCAAACCACCACTTCCCTATTTTGTACTCCCTGCCATTAGCAGCAGAGTTAGCTGCCCCGCACTTCCCCACCAGGAAGGAATAAAGAGAAAAACACTCCTCTGTGCCACCCAGCTTACAATTATATGAACATGCTTTAATAGGGGATTAGCCATTTCCAATGATCGTTAGTATCCTGTCAGTAGAAAAAGGCGGAGAACAAGAGTTTACTTCGTTATTTTTTTCAGACTTTCGAGATCACCCTTCCTCTAACAAATACCAGGGTTGAGTACAATATACAAGGGTGATCTCAAAAATCTCTCTGTCTCTGTCTCTAAACATCCCCACCTTTCAAGCAATAGTACATAAGGATAGTATAGAAATATATATTTTTTTTTTTTATAATGATTTTTATTAATTTTCCACACATAAAATGAAGAACAATATAACACAGTATTACTTCATAATCATCGGTTCATACTTTGACTTCCCCATACCTCCCAATCCCTGCATCCTTGTTTAAAATTGTTTAGCAACCCTTAAGTCCATTGTCTTTAGTTCTTTTTCAAAAATATTTCTTAAGTTTTTTTGTTTACTGCTGCAATTCTTTACTTCTTACCCCCTGACATCTTAACATTCCTCAATTTTACAATTATTTTTAAGATATATCTTGAAATTCTTCCAGTCCTCTTCCACTGTCTCTTTCCCCTGGTCCCGGATTCTGCCCGTCATCTCGGCCAGTCCCATAAAGTCAATCACCTTTGTTTGCCATTCTTCCAGAGTAGGTAGTTCTTGCGTCTTCCAATACTTTGCCAGTAGAATTCTTGCTGCTGTAGTGGCATACATAAAGAATGTCCTATCCTTCCTTAACACCACTTGGCCCACCATACCCAAGAGGAAAGCCTCTGGTTTCTTAGGAAAAGTCCACTTAAGAACCTTCTTAATTTCATTATAGATCATTTCCCAGAAAGCTTTAACCTTTGGGCAGGTCCACCAAAGGTGGTAGAAAGTGCCCTCAGTCTCATTACATTTCCAACACTTATTATTAGGCAAATGATAAATTTTTGCAAGCTTGACTGGGGTCATGTACCACCGGTAGATCATTTTCATAATATTTTCTTTTAAAGCATTACATGCAGTAAATTTAATACCGGTGGTCCATAACTGTTCCCAGTCAGCAAACATGATATCATGACCTATGTCTTGTGCCCATTTAATCATAGCTGATTTCACCGTTTCATCCTGTGTATTCCATTTTAACAGCAAGTTATACATTCTTGATAAATTCTTAGTATTGGGTTCCAACAATTCTGTTTCTAATTTTGACTTCTCTTTCTGAAATCCTATTTTCCTGTCCTGTTTAAACGTCTCATTTATCTGATGGTAATGCAACCAATCTCGAACCTTAGGTTTTAGTTTTTCATAACTCTGAAGTTTCACCCTTTCCCCATCGTATTCTATAATCTCATGATATTTTGGCCATTTAGAATCCATATTAAGCTTTTTTTACTTCCCTAGCTTCCATCGGTGACACCCACCTAGGGGTTTTGCTTTCCAACAAATCTTTGTATCTAATCCAAACGTTATACAATGCTTTCCTTACAATATGGTTTTTAAAACTTTTGTACACCTTTACCTTGTCGTACCATAAATATGCATGCCAACCAAAACTATTGTCATACCCTTCCAGATCCAAAATGTCAGTATTCTCAAGAAGTAGCCAGTGTTTCAACCAGCAGAAAGCTGCTGATTCATAGTAGAGTCTTAAGTCCGGCAGGGCAAACCCCCCTCTATCCTTTGCATCAGTTAAAATCTTAAATTTAATTCTGGGCTTTTTGCCCTGCCAGACAAATTTTGATATATCTTTCTGCCACTTCTTGAAACAATCCATCTTATCCACAATCTGCAGCGTCTGGAATAAAAACAGCATTCTAGGCAATACATTCATCTTAATGGTAGCAATTCGGCCTAACAAGGAAAGTTTCAGCCTTGACCATATTTCCAAATCCTTTTTAACTTCTGACCAACATTTTTCATAATTATCCTTAAATAAATTCACATTCTTGGATGTTAAGTTTACCCCCAGGTATTTTACCCTTTTTGTAATTTCCAAACCTGTTTCATTCTGGAAACTCTCTCTTTCTTCCATTGTTAAATTTTTTTCCAACACTTTCGTTTTTTGTCTATTCAATTTAAAACCTGCTACTCGACCAAATGTTTCAATTAATTCTAATACTCTTTTAGTACTAGTGTCTGGCTGTTGCAAAGTCAATACTAGGTCATCTGCAAATGCTCTTAATTTATAATGTCTAACTCCGACCTGAACTCCTTTAACCAACTGGTCCTTTCTGATCATGTTTAACAAAACCTCCAGAACCGATATAAAAAGCAAAGGAGATATTGGGCAGCCCTGTCGTGTACCTTTTTCTATAGGTATTTCTTCTGTTACCACGTTATTTACAATTAATTTGGCCTTTTGTTGAGAGTATATTGCACCTATACCGTTTTCAAAACCTTGTCCTACCCCCATCCCTTGGAGATTCTTTTTCATAAAAGTCCAACAAATGTTGTCAAAGGCTTTCTCCGCGTCCACAAAAATCAAAACTGCTTTCCTATTAATGTCAACGTCCAGCAGCTCCAAAATGTCTATAATGTTCCTCACATTGTCTGACATATGTCTACCTGGGAGAAAGCCTGTTTGGTCCTTATGAATCTCATCTGCCAACACTCTTTTCAATCTTTTTGCCAAAATGTCTGCAAAAATTTTGTAATCCACATTAAGTAAAGATATAGGGCGGTAGTTTTTAACTTGGTTCTTCTCAGTCTCTGTTTTCGGTATAAGTGAGATGAAAGCCTCTTTCCACGATTCAGGTGCCTTTTTCCCCTTTAAAATTTCATTGCAAACTTCCTTCAATGGTTGTATCAGCCATTCTTTCAGCAATTTGTAGTATTTGGCCGTCAGGCCATCTGGTCCTGGTGATTTTCCCAATTTCATATTTTGAATGGCACCCTCTATTTCTTGTTCTGTTATTTCCTCATTTAAGATCCTTTTACTTTGTTCTGAGATTTTTGGTAAGCCGTATTTTCTAATGAATTCTTCTATTTCTTGCTCGTTAGTTGGCCCTTGTGCATACAATTTCTTAAAAAAACTTTGAAAACAATTGTTGATCTCATTGGGTTTGTGGATAATCTTTCCATCCATTTCTAAACTTGTTACCGTGTTCATTTTCTGCCTTTTTTTCAATTGCCATGACAGAAGTTTCCCACATTTATCCGCTGACTCAAAAGTTTTTTGTCTCATTTGCTTTATCTTCCATTCTATTTGTTGGTTCATAAGTTCCATGTATTGCATCTGATGAAACTTTATTTCTCTCAAAATCTCATGAGACTTTGGTTTAGACCTCAACTTCTTCTCTCCTTCTTTTATTTTTTCTAAAATTTTTCCTTCTTTTCATTTTGTTGCTTCCTCTTAATGGAATTTTGTTGAATTAGGAAACCTCGCATCACGGCTTTGCTTGCGTCCCAAATTATTCTTTTTTCCACATCTGTTTTCCTGTTGATCTCAAAATAATCTTTTATTGTTTTAAGGGCCTTCTTATGGATCTCTTCATCCTTGAATAGGGTGTCATTCATTCTCCATCTAAAGGAACCAGTTGTTGTTAGTTTCATCTCCATCTTGACCGCATTGTGGTCGGAGCACGTTTTTGGGCAGATTTCTACTTTTTTTGTTCTTGACGCCAGACTACTAGAAATCCAAATTTGGTCTATTCTTGTCCATGTCATTTTTGCTTCAGAGAAGAAGGTTCCCTCTCTCTCTAGAGGATTCTTTATTCTCCAAATATCAATCAAGTCCATAGTTTCAGTCATTTCGAAAAAGATCTTTGGTAGTCTCCCTTCTTTTGAAATCACTTGTCTCTGTGCTTTATCCATGTTTGTTGAAACAACTCCGTTCATGTCTCCCATCATTAGGATTTTATAGTCTAAAAAGTCAACTAATGTCTCATGCAACTTCCTAAAGAATTCGGCCTTCCCTTCATTTGGGGCATAAACTCCCACAATTAATATCTTTTCTCCTTGAATTTGTATTTCAATTGCCAGGTATCTTCCTTGTTCATCTTTAAATATTAATTTTGGAACCAACTTTTCCTTTGCGTAGATCACCACACCTCTTTTCTTTACTTTGTCTGATGAGATGAATTCTTGACCGAGTCTCTTATTTATTAATAATTTCCTGTGTATCCTGGCGATATGGGTTTCTTGCAAACATATTATGTCTAATTGTTCTTTCTTCAGAATGTGAAAAACCTGTCTTCTTTTCCGAGGAAGGTTCAAACCATTACAGTTCCAACTAAGGAGTTGCAGAGACATTTTGTATTTAGGTAGCTGTTCCTCCAACTGCTCCAAGCTTCTGCTCTTCCTCCGATGGTGGTAGTGAAAGTCCAAATGACAAATTTGCTATATCGGGTGGTTCCCTCTCCTCCACGGTTCCTTTCTGCAAATCCTCCAGATACTTCTCTAGAAATAGTTCTTTGTCCTGAATTGTTTTTATTTTAATCTTCCTTCCATTGAAGTTAAAGGACAATCCTTGTGGAAATTCCCATCTGAATGGTATGGTGTTTTTCTTCAGCAGGTCTACTAGACTCTTGTAGTATGTTCTCACCTCTAAAATGTATTTAGGAATGTCCTTAAAAATCTGTATCTGACAATTTTGGATCACCAATGCCTTTTGGTAATGCAAATTCAATATTCTATCTCTTTCTTCTTTTGATCTCAATGTAATTAAGCAATCCCTTGGTTTTTTGTCCTGCCTTCTACCCAGTCGAAAGGCTGAAATTATCTCAAGTTCCTCATCTTCCTCCCATTCTTCCCGCCAAAAAGTTATGATATTCTCTGTGAGAAATTTCACAAGGTTGTCCCCTTCCACTTCAGGCACCAATCTAAATTTTAAATTCTTCTCTTTACGTTGAAGTTCCAGTAAGGAGAGGGCTGCATCATGCTCATTCACTTTTTTAACAATAGGCCCAAATTTTTCCTTTGTCTCTTCAGCTGTTATTTTTGCACTTTCTGCAATCTTTCGTGTTTCTGAATTTTCCTGAATTAATCTATTTATAGAATCTGTGTTCGATGCGACACTAGCCGTATTCACGTCCAACCTTGTTGTCAACTCTGTTAATTTTTTAGAGTTCTCTGTCGAAAGTTTTGTCAATGCTTCCAGGGATTGATTTATTTTAAGTAGAGCCTGAGTCATAGGATCCATAGAAGCTGGTGTTTTTTCCTGCACAGCTGCAGTTCCTGATATAGAGGCCCTTTTCTTGTGAGCTAGTTTTGCTTTCTGCCTTGTTACTATCTCATCTGTAGGGGCACTCATATCCTCAAGGTCGTTCTCACAGAGTTGATTCCCAAGTGGAAAATCCCACTGTTACTTTTTCAAGTGCAACAGTTTCAGATAGAGCCCTCTAGAGGGAGTATTCAATTGTATCCAAATGGCAAAGATGGAAAAACAACAAAGAAGCAAGGGAATACAACAGTAGCCAAAAGTTTCCAATATCCAAATTGTAAAGTCTCTGTTTTTCTATGTGGCCAAAATGCAACAAAGTACATCTAAGGTCCGATAACTTTTTTGCAAAGAAGTCCCCACTTCTCAGAGTTAGACAGACCACGTCCCAGGTGTCTTGTTTGGGCAGCCCGACCCCAGGGGATTTGGCAATGGAAGTTCTTAATTTTTCATTAATTTTCCAGCAGATTAACAACGTTCCAATCCCTTCCCCCCTTCTCCTGCTAGTCTGGGGGGAGGTTTTAAGTCCGATGTCAGTTTGACAGCTTAAAAAAATTAGAAAGGTTCCCTTTAAGTGCAGCTTGATTTTCGTTGCTTTGTTCCTTCTGCAGTTCCGGGGAGGCAGACTTCCTTAATTTTTGCCTTTCCCGTTTTCAGCCAATTTTATTTTTTTTAAAAGTCCCGTTACTTTTCCAATCTTACTCACGGGTGTTGTGGTCAAATTCCAATTGCAGGAAGGAATCGGCGCTCTCCGCTCATGGCGACGCGGCTTCACTCCGCTAGCTGGGTGACGACTCTCAGCACCGCGCTTACCCCGATGCCGCTCAGAAGCCTTTAAAAAGGCTCCCTCACAGTACCGGGGGGCGCAAAAGGTGCCCACCGAATCTCCTTTGTTCACAGGCTCCGCGCCTGTGATTTTAGGGGTCCCCCGCTTGCCGTAGCGGGTAAGACCCGAACTAACGGAGCAGTCCTGCCTCGGAGCTCGAGGCTCGGACCGCCATTAAGCGCTGGCGCCGACCGGAAGTCCTCGATAGTATAGAAATATAGAGTGGCTGGGGCAACCCAGCCAGATGGGCGGGATATAAATAAACTTATTATTAATACTATGAGCAGAGACCATAAAAGCAATTAGGATGGATTCATACCCTCCAACATTTTTCCGATGAAAATAGAGACGTCCCATTCCATGATGACAATTTCACTACTTATACCCCACACATCTGACTGGGTTGTCCAGCCACTCTGGGCAGCTTCCAACATACAGAAAAACATAATTGAACTTTTTTTTTTTTAAAAAAAAAAAACCCACTTCCCTATACAAGATTGCCTTCAGACGGCTAGGAGGGTCATATAACTCCATAACTCCAAAATTTCTCCAAAGAAAATAGGCACATTCCGCCATACCCTCCAACATTTCTCCGATGAAAATAGGGACACCCTAAGGAAAAGCGGGACATTCGGGGATCAAATCAGAAACCACGACGGCTTCTGTAAATCCGGGACTGGGTGTCCCTGGAAAACAGGGACCCTTGGAGGGTCTGCGGATTAGGGAACCCTAAAAGACACCTGCTTCTTGGGAGAAAAGCAATGACAAACCTAGACAGCATCTTAAAAAGCAGAGACATCATCTTGCCAACAAGCTATGGTTTTCCCAGTAGTGATGTATGGAAGTGAGAGCTGGACCATAAAGAAGGCTGATCGCCGAAGAATTGATGCTTTTGAATTCTGGTGCTGGAGGAGACTCCCATGGACTGCAAGAAGATCAAACCTCTCCATTCTGAAGGAAATCAGCCCTGAGTGCTCACTGAAAGGACAGATCGTGAAGCTGAGGCTCCAATACTTTGGCCACTTCATGAGAGGAGAAGACTCCCCGGAAAAGACCCTGATGTTGGGAAAGATGGAGGGCACAAGGAGAAGGGGGCGACAGAGGACGAGATGTTTGGACAGTGTTCTCGAGGCTACCAGCATGAGTTTGCCCAAACTGCGGGAGGCAGTGGAAGACAGAAGTGCCTGGCGTGCTCTGGTCCATGGGGTCAAGAAGAGTCGGACGCGACTAAACAACAACTGCTTAACCTGCCCCCCCCCGACTAAGTGCCACTGAAGCGTCCCAAAACGAGGGCCCCCTTCGCCCCTCACACAACCGAAGGTCCATATAAACCTGTGTCCAGGGGGAGAGGCTTCCCCAGGCGGCTTCCTATGCAGCCCCTGGACCGGCCAAGCGGACGGCAAGAGCCGAAGCCACGCGGTTTCCCCCTCGAGCCTCCTCTCTCTTCGCAGGCAGGCCGCTCCCTCAGGAAAGCCTCTCCCGCTTCCCCCACAGGCCCCCCCGCCGCCGCCACTCTCGCTCCGCTTACCCTCTCGTGGAAGATGGCCTCCATGTTTATTTGTCTCCCACCACCACCACCACGGCCGCCGCCGCCGCCAGAGGCAGCCTCCACACCACATGACCTCCGCCCAGCCAATCCAAGCTCCGCCCCGTGACCCGCTGCAGCCAATCGCCGTGGCTACCGCTTCCTTCCCCTCCCCTCGGATAGGCTGGGCTTCGCTCTCCCCCACGCCGCCACCTATCTCTACGAACGCAACAATCGCCCCAAAGAGGTACGCGAGGGACAGAGAACGCTCGCGGCTACCCCGGGCAGCCTTCACTTCCGGTTCCGATTGAAAGGGGAGGGGGGAACAGAAAAGTGCGGCGAGAAAGAAACGTATAGAAGAGAGGTTCCCTTTCGACGCCGTGCTTTGAGATAACCCTGACGTGCCCCTCAGGAAATTGATCTTGCTCAGTCGATGGGTCAGCGCCATCATAGCAGAAGTGTGCATACACACGAAAGCTTATACCCAGAACAAACTTAGTTGGTCTCTAAGGTGCTACTTGACAATTTTTAAATTTATTTCGATCATAGTAGAGAGTAACAGTTCGAGTTGGGGGTGGGGAGAGCCTTGAGTTCCCAACAGTCTTATCCTTTATATAATTTATTTTTTTAACCCTAAATGACACCAGCTGCTGCCCTTTTCATTTCTATCCACTATTTTCCTCCTTCCTTGACAGCTGCACAGCTCCTTTTCGGCTTTTCAAAAACAAAAACCCAGTGTGTTCTACTCCGAATGGGCATTTGTAGCAACATTTTTATCCCTACTTCAATGTATATATATTCACTGGAATGTCAGGGCCGCATTGGGGGTGAGTACTATTGGGCTCAATATGGTTTACTCCTGAGTAGACACAAACAGGATTGCACCGTATAAGACTGCAACAGTTGCCCTCCAGAAGTTGCTGAACCACAACTCCCATCAGTCCCAGTGATGGGAGTTGTAGTACAGTGGTACCTCAGGTTACATACGCTTCAGGTTACAGACTCTGCTAACCCAGAAATAGTGCTTCAGGTTAAGAACTTTGCCTCAGGATAAGAACAGAAATCAGGCTCTGGCGGCGTGGCAGCAGCAGGAGGCCCCATTAGCTAAAGTAGTGCTTCAGGTTAAGAACAGTTTCAGGTTAAGTACGGACCTCCGGAATAAATTAAGTACTTAACCTGAGGTGCCACTGTACAGCAAAACCTAGGAGGCAACAGGTTCTCCACACCTTCAGTAGACAGGCTGAAAAAGAAGGGGATAAATTGTACATATCCTTAAAATAAGGGTTCTATTGCAGAGATGTTTGAGAGAAAAATAACAGGTTGCAGCCTTAGATGCGTGTTTCATAGTTGTACCTGCCACAGGTACATCACAGGTTTTGTGCTAGGGCCTATCAAAAAATTGGAGCTCTCTGCAAATATTAATGAATTCTGTATTCATCCATAGAAGTCAGGATCCTTGTGAGGATTGATGAGAAGTGATTTGCAGGATGGAGTGGGCACTTTATGATATATGATTACATTGTTATTAACTGTACATGTTAGTCTCATTGAATCGTTATGTACTTTATTGGTCAGTTACAAATTTTCTTTATTGCTTCATGCCATCAGTTCAGGCTGGGTCTACACTGATCTAAAAAACGCTAAGAAAAATACTGTACAGGTCTCAATGCAATTTTCCATTGACTGCTGTACAGCACCCCCTGGTATCACATTTTTATAACACATTATAACTCATCACTATAGATTAGACCTGTCTTTTTTAAAGATTGTGTGTTATTGCAACTGAGTCCGAGCATTTTAGGTATTTTTATCCTTCAAAAACTGCGGACATCTTTGCACATGTTGCAAGAAGTTATTTTTGCTGCAGCCTCGTAGGGCTTCAAGAGCACCGCCATTATGGTGCCAGCTTGGGTCCCCATGGAGCTATCACAGTACATGAACTGCCCAACTCTTTGCAATGAAACAGGGCAGCAGTGTTCTGTTAGTAGAGGGGGTTTTTGTGCTGAACTAATGGTCACAGACACATGACCAGGTGCTTTCCTTTGGCAGTTCCTCCCTCAGTTATATGATGGCCAGGGAGTGATCAGTTTCACCCAGCGGTATATTGAGTGAAACCGCCACTGCTCCAGAGTCTCTCTGCCACCAGTGCCTGACTGCCGTTTGTTTTTCCTTTGGTGTGCAGAGCACTGGTGGCAGGAGGGACTCAGGAGTGGTGACATTCATGATATACGACTGGGTGAAGCCACCATTGCGGTTTGGCCCTCATACCGGTCCAGGCAATGTATTGATACATTGCTCAGGCCTAACCAGCTATTTTCAGTGTCAGGTAAAAACTTCTCTTTTTCCAGGCTTTTGATAGATGATGTTTTGCTGTTAGCTTTCTGCTGCTCTTGGGAGAGGAGCAGGAGAGAGGATATTATTTCCTGTATTTTTTAATGGACTGCATATGTTTTTGTGTGAACGTATCAACATTACAATGTATTTTTATTTACGCTGCAAGTCATTTTGAAACTTCTGTGAAACAAACAACTAACAAGTCAAATAATAATACTCTGAACGTGACTTTGTTGGTTATCATCCATTTTTTAAAATTCCAAATGTCTGTTTGAGTGGAATGTTAAGACATTTTTTGTTTTAATGGAATGAAAAGGGCCCTGTCTGATCTCCCCAGAGAAGGAATTCCACAACTGCAGCATCACCACCAAAAAGGGCCCGTATCTAGCATCTACCAACATTGTATGGCCAATGGAAGTGTACCTGAGAGCAGGGTACAAGCTTGTTCATACACAGAGAGATAGTCCTTCAGGACTGCACTTTAACTGGCTGCAAAGTGCCCATATATTTCTTCATTTCCTCATTTCTTTTGATAACACAATCACACACTTCTTATAGATACAAGTTTAATTATCTGGAAGCATTTCGCATTTAATACATTATCGCCACGTGACTTCTTCTCCAGGTTTCAATTCCCTGTGGAAAGGAAATAGAGGACCACAGAATTAGGAATGAATTATTCCAGAACATAGCTTATAAATGTAAAATACGTTCTGTTAAGTAATTAGATGCTTTGTAACTGATTTGGAAACCAAGACTTAACTTCTGCACTGTTATGTCCACAACTTCTCACAAAGTCATGAATAAAAACATCATTAAAAACCACAACAACCTTCAAATCAAATTTGTGTAAACGATTTCCCTTTTGCCTTTTATTTAATCAAAGGCATTTCGGTAGTTGTCATTACCCCTCACATCTCATCAAATTGTGTTCATGACTCATTCCACCTAAGCACTTTATACAAAACTGACTATCCCATTTTATCTTTGTATGAAACCTATGAAATAATTAGGCTGGGAGACAGAGATTGGCAAAAGGTTACCCAGTGAGCTTTACAGCTGATTGGGGGCTGAATCCTAGCTAACTGAAAAAGGGGAGATCCACTGCAATGTAGCACAAGCAACCTGCGAGTTGATATTGTTCAAATGGTTGCACACAAGCTGGTCACAAAGTATAATTTCAATAACAGTGGTTGGGCAACATTTTTCACAAGCAAAGGTCACCCATTTGTACAATTTGTATCTATTTCTGGGGGTTGGCAATAGAAGTGTCAGCCACTTCTATTTTTTTTTAAAAAAAAAAAATTTATTAAGAGTTTTATTAATACAATGAAAAAGAAAAGAAACAGAATAGACAAAAAACAGACAAAAAAAAACAACAAACATAAAATTTAACATCTTGTAATAACCATCTTTTCTTCATTTTTGGACTTCCTCACATCTCCCGCTCCTGCATTCCACATTAATAAAACTTTAGCCAGCAACTTATCACCTTGTTTCCATTCTTATTATACACATTTTCAATATTTTGTCCCTAACTTTGAATATTTTATCTAGATCTTAAACACCTAATTTTAACATAATATTTATTCAAAATTTATTATTCTCATACAATTCACTCATTCTCATAATCTTTTCAACTAGCTTTATGGTGCCCTGTTGTTTTCGAATCTCTCATCCTTCTTAACACTCATATAGTTTACAGTGTTTTTGTAAATAGTCCTTGAATTTCTTCCAATCCTCCTCCACTGCTTCTTCTCCCAGGTCTCGGATTCTGCCAGTCATTTCTGCCAACTCCATGTAGTCCATCAGTTGCATCTGCCATTCTTGTGTCAGCCACTTCTATGTTCTAATGAACCTAAGAAGAGCCTGCTGGATCAGGTCAATTGCCCATCTAGCCCAGCTTCCTGTTCTCACAGATCCCTGTGAGAAACCTGCAAATGACCCCAGCACAAGAGCATTCTGCCCTCCTGCAGTTTTCACCAACAGGTATTCAGAAGCATTACTGCCTCTGACCCTGGAGGCTGAACACTGCCATCAGGGTTAGTAGCCACTGATAGTACTATCCTCTATGAATTTGTCTAATCTTCTTTTAAAACCATCCAAGTTGGTTGCTCTCACAGCCTACTATGGGAATGGGTTCCACATTCTGGTGTTACGAGAGAGGGAGAAAAACCTTTATCAACTTTCTCCATGATATGCAATTTTATAAACATCTATCATGTTGCCTCTCACTAGCCTCTTCTCTAAACTAGAAAGTCCCAAATGCTGCAACCTTTCCTCCATCCCCTTGATCATGTTCGTTCCCCTTTTCTGGACCTCTTCCAACTCTATAATATCCTTTCTTTGGGCAGCAAGGAAGCAGAATGACCCGAAGGAACAGATATGTCCCTCTTTAGCCAGCTCACTGAAGAGAACCTTGGAGTGGTTAAGAACAGCTGCAGTAGCTTGGAAAAGTGGCAGAAAGGATAAAAAAAAACCCCTTTCGGCTGACTTGTGTAACTACTTGTGTAACTAATTGGCCTGAATATAAGCCACACTTTCCCCCCAAATTCCGATTGTGAAAAGTTAAGTGCGGCTTATATTTGTGACCTTAAGATATATCGCTGCTGAAACAGCTGCCCACGAGGGCTCTCGGGGGTGCGGGACAACGGCGCCCATCCCGACCGTAACTCCCAAGCCTCCCGAGCTGCTGTTAAGGAAGGGGGAAGGGGGGGGGGAGACCGCCAGCAAAGTGGCACGGCTCCCCCTCCCCAGGAACCAGCCCAGGAGCGCGCAGCCCGCCCGCTGCTCCCAAGCCTTCCCTGGCGCCGGCTTGGGTAGGTAGTGACAGGAGGTGGGTGTGCAGTGTGCTCGGAACCAAGCGCCTGCCACCCCCCCCCCATTCAGGGCAATAGTGCCAGGAGGCGGGCTGCACCCACAAATAAGCCTTGAATTTTAAAAGTGTGGCTTATCTCCGGGTGCGTCTTATATTCAGGCCAATATGATATGCCTAAGCATGTGTGTGTTGACAGCAAGAGAGCGCTACAGGAAAGAGGCAGGCAGGAGGCCTTCTCCTAAAAAACATGCGTACCATCAACCTGAAAGTCTTTTAAGAGCACATCCTCAATAAACCTTCCCTCTATTTGTGCCCCCAAACTTCACACCCTACTTCAACTAGCCGTAATGAGATAGCATGGTTTTTTACATTTACAATTCAAACTCTAATTGCATTAATACTTTTTTCTAACATGTGTGCCAAATTGGGCCACTTTTTAAACACTGTAGTCTCCATCCATTTTCCCGCTTTTGCATGACAACCACTAGCAATTTTAACATCAATATGAGCACATATTTGCTTGCAAAATAATAATAATAATAATAATAATAATAATAATAATAGTACTAATGGTGTAGCTTTCACTTAAGATCCAAATCCCTATTTTCTTTACATGTGTGTACAATCGTATTTATATGATTGAATATGTTTATATATTTCCTTTCATAATATTAATTTAAAGATTAAGTACAAACATCGATAAATAATACTACAAAAGATTAAAAAGATAAAACCAGCAGTTAAAAACTTAAAGCAAACAAAAAAATTGCTTGACTGGCCAAAGGCTTTGCCTGGTGCTTTGATTTATTTATTTAACAAAATTTGTATATCAATTGTCAACTAAGTGTCTAAGCAGTTACCAAAAATACAATCATACTTTGGGTTAAAGCTGCTTCAAGGTTGCAGTTTTTTAGGTTGCGGACCGCCGAAACCCAGAAGTACCGGAACGGGTTACTTCCGGGTTTTGGCAGTCGCGAATGCACAGAAGCACTAAATCGCTCTGTGTGCATATGCACCGAATTGCAGATGTGGGTTGCGAACGCGCATCCCACATGGATCATGTTCACAACCTGAGCAACCAATGTATATAAAACATACAATAAAATACTTTTAAAAGGCCAATGTTAAAGAAAGTCTAATGAAATAATATATAAAAAAACAGTGAAAACATACATTACAGTGGTACCTCGGGTTAAGAACTTAATTTGTTCTGGAGGTCCGCTCTTAACCTGAAACTGCTCTTAACCTGAAGCACCACTTTAGCTAATGGGGCCTCCGACTTCCGCCACCACACGATTTCTGTTCTAATCTTGAAGCAAAGTTCTTAACCCGAGGTACTATTTCTGGGTTAGTGGAGTCTGTAACCTGAAGCGTCTGTAACCTGATGCATCTGTAACCCGAGGTACCACTGTATAAGCAAAAATTACAGGCTACATGGCAACTTCACTTGGTTCCAACACTGCTATACTGGACGTGTAAACTGCTGTGGATGAAAATAAAAACAACCAACCTTCTCTCTTGATGATAACATCTCTCATCTTGGATGAATGAGGTACACAGAGAAAACTACAACAGATTTTTTTTTTAAGGCTTGGGAGGCTGAGATCAGAATAGGTACTTCTTTTGGTAATTTGGTCCCATGTCATTTAGGCTTTGTGTGGGGCTCTTTTGACTTACTACATATTGACTACGCCATGCCAGCCAAGGTATAACTGGACACCATTTTGAATCATGATTGCAGATTGAACCTTTCAAAACTGCACTGATTTTTTGGTTTCTCAGAATTCCCAAGTAATGCAGGTTACAAGGCTGCTAGAACAGGCCTGTGTTAATAGTGTTAATATCCCATCAAATAACATGTCAATATTTCATGTCAATATTTCACTTAACTAACCTTTGAAATAACTTGCTTTTGTTTCTGAAGAGTGCCATTTTCTCATCATTCTTCCTGTCCATGTAACATCCCAACACAAATCCTATGGGGACCAAACTTAAGGCCCAGTGTTCTCGCACAAGATGCAAAATATTCACCATAGTTACTAATAAGAAAGAGAACCAAAAATAAAATTAACAGATAACATATGGATGCCTGAAACATTTAAGCCACTTGTAAACAGTTAAACAAAAACATCCTAGAATAAAAAAAAATTAAGGCTGCAGTCCTATTCCAATTTAGCTGGGAGTTAGCCTCATTTAACACAATGGGACTTACTTTTAAGTAGTCTACTTTAATCTCCTACTGCAAATCAGTTTTAACTGAACGTCCACAAATTCTAGTGCTTTAATGGAAAGGGAGCAAAGCTTCTCCTTATGCACTGCATTCTATGATGCATAATTTTAAACATTTCTGTTACAGCTGAAGAAAAGCCTCGCTTGATCATACCCAAGGCCAACTGAATAATCTTGCTCTCAGTGGGCAACCAGCTGCCTTAGGGGAAACCTGCAAGCAGGACCTACGTGCCACTTGCACATGCACTTACTCGCCCTCCTTGTGGCTTCCAGTCAGAAGCGAAAGAAACTAGGCTTTATTTCACCCAGGTCAAAGGCCCAGTTCGGTACACACACACAGGCTGGCAGCCTCAATGACGTCCCTCTGGAGGCTTCACCCGGGGCAGGAAATAAACAAACCAACCCGGCTAGCCCCCGACCCCCCATAACTACGGCACTGCTTCCAGCAACGAGGTGTGGCAACCAGGACTGGACACGGCATTTCAAGCCAGGGCCCCCCCATAACTTTGTGTAAATGGCAGCGAGTCTCTTCGGAACAAAAACATGGAATCTGCCTTTTGCTGCACCCCTGGGGGGTCCACACCGTCACCCCAAAGTCTTCTCGCTGGTTCCTACTCCGTTGGCGCCATTGTGAAATCCGAGGTTTTCCCTTCCTTACTCCTGGCTTAACACTGACCCTTAACAACCCACCCCCCTTTTTCGTTTTCTTTTTATACAGTCTGGAGAGACGCGCTGGAAATTCCTTGCAACACCCCCCCCCTTTTTCCGTTTTAACAATCCCCCCCCTTTTTTTTGCCACCCCGCTCTTAATACGCCTAATCCTTACCTGGCCTGAAGGCCTTCAAGGCAATACCGACCTGAGGGCTTCCACCAACCAAGGACGCTTAGAGAGAGCCGCACACTGAGCCCTCCGATGACCAGGGCCGGAATGAACCATGCACCGAGCTGAGAGGGGTAGGCGGGCGAAATTTTCTCCGCCGCTCGCAGAGGGATTCCTTCGCTATGGCTTTGAGACTTTTCGAGACTCTGCTTAGAACTCCAAATGAACATCAATGGCGGGAGGGGGGCATCTTCATTAATCCAAGTGCTCCCGCTCTGGTTTACCCCCCCCCCCTCCGTAAACGCCTCTGATAGTACAGCCCGCTCCTTGGTTCGCTTTCAGAAGCGGCGGAAGCGGCTCCTCCGCCTCTTTCGGCGCGCTCGCCGGTTGTTTCCTCTCGGGCCAAAATGGCGGCGGCCGCTGAAGGGGCTGAGTGTGGCTGAGTAAAGAATCCCTCGCTTTTCCCCCATTCTCCTCCAGGCTTCCACTAGGTTTTAGGGGGGCCGGGAGTTAACAAGGGGCCGCCGTGCAGGTAAGGTTGGAATGAGTTTGGGGAAGGGAGCAAAGAGGCTTCCCGGCTTCCCTCCGCGTCCCCCAAAGGTGGCTTCGCATACACTCTTAGGATGAAACATGCATGATCAGTTCTTAAGCCGTCTCCTGGTGGAGGATTTGAAAGGGCTACCACTGCAGGGCAGGTGGTGGGATGAAGGTCTCGCTTCTGTGCAGTTTGGGGGGTTTCCTACGTTTCCTTTCTCCTTTCGCATCCAGACCCTTTGCTGGGGGTCTGAGCCAAGTCTCTGAGAGACACGATCTTGCTATACACACATATATGAAAGATCAGAATGCATAAGTGACCTGGTATGTAAAAACAAAATAATTATCAATAGGTGGCATCACCATATCAGCTAAAAATCCTCTAGCTGACAGATCCAAGGAGACCCTTAACTGGGGTATTTCCTTAATTGATTACATATAGTATATCGTATTCTTCCTTCCAAAGGAGCCCAGGGCAGAGAAGAGAATAAGCTCCATCTAACCTTTTAGGGACGTGGGCGGCGCTGTGGGTTAAACCACAGCCTCTTGGGCTTGCCGATACGAAGGTCGACGGTTCAAATCCCCGCAGCGGGGTGAGCTCCTGTTGCTTGGTCCCTGCTCCTGCCAACCTAGCAGTTCAAAAGCATGTCAAAGTGCAAGTAGATAAATAGGTACCGCTCCGGCGGGAAGGTAAACGGCGTTTCCGTGAGCTGCTCTGGTTCGCCAGAAGTGGCTTAGTCATGCTGGCCACATGACCCTGTATGCCAGCTCCTTCGGCCAGTAAAGGGAGATGAGCGCCGCAACCCCAGTCGGTCACGACTGGACCTAATGGTCAGGGGTCCCTTTACCTTTACCTTTAACCTTTTATTTGTTAGGGAAACTATTGGGAGAGTGGCCTTATTTTCATGACAAGGGTTGGGGAGCAGTGTAACTGGTAGCATTCACAGTAAAAGACAGAATTGTACGTCAAGTGGGATTGATGGGAATTGTGATCGGTTTTTAGTGAGTTGATTGTATTTATAAATCACCTTATACAGCATAACGAAAAGGAGCCTCAAAGCAGTTCACAAAGATTTATTAGAAGTCCAAAACACCTGGAGAGCACCAGGTTGGGGAAGGCGGACTGAACTAGATGGTTCCTTTGTGTTGCCTGTCTTCTCAGTTTAGCTTTTGTAGAACTTGAGCATTTGTTTGACTTCTTTGTATTCTTATAACTTAACACATATTTGATTTTTATTGGATTAGAGGTGACTAACAAATTCTAATAATAATAATAGGGCAAGTGAAGTGTGCATGGAGGGAGGACTTGTATATTGCAGTTCCCCTTCTGCGTTCTTTTTCAGTTAGTTGCAGCTTATCATTACGTCTGAATCCAAAACTGATAAATCTGAATTATGGTTTTGCAAAACATGCCAATGTCATAAACTACAGTTTGAAGATGGCATATCTCTCTAAACGGGTGTGGAACCTGTAGCTCTCCATTTGTTGTTGCACTACAACTTCCATCATCCTTTTCCACTAGCCATAATAATTTGGGATCTTCAGTTCTACATTTCTAATCTTTCCTATTTGTAGGACTTGATACAGCTAAGAACTCTATGGCCATGTTCACATGTAAGGAAAAACCAGACTTTCTTACTTAATGTGAACTTACTGTGAATAAGTAACATGCTTCTTCACACTACCTGATCATTGATGCTTCACACCTCCCTTGGTGTAAGCAATATAAACAGACCAGGAAGCCTTGACTTGCCATAACACCCAACCCAGGGAGTGTGATTTGTCCCCTAATCTACAAATATTATATTGTCTAATCCTCTTTTAAAGCTGGCCAAGTTAATCACCAAGCCAGTAACAAACCATGGCTTAAGCTCTGCTTGAGATCATGGCTTGTTGGAAAGAAGCCACAACCCCTGATCTGGGCGCAATGGGAAACCAATATCAGGTTTGTTTATCTTGTTTGTGCCATGAAAGGAATGAAATAGGAGAAGTCTGGCAGCATGCAACTGGCGTGCTCTTTATTCACAGTAAACCATGATCAGTTATAAAGTTTGAATTATCATTATGTGTGAATATAGGCAATGGCAAAGTCTTTTCAGCTTTATAACACATTTTATTCTCTTTTGGGAAGGAAAAAATGACTTCAATTATCAAGCTAACCACCCTTTCAGGGGTGCAGGAAGAATCTGCTCTGTGTTATTTACTTCAAGTAGATGAATTTCGCTTTCTGTTGGATTGTGGCTGGGATGAGAATTTTTCTATGGACATCATTGATTCCCTACGGAAGTAAGCTAGAACCTGACTTTAATTAAACTGTTATTCCTTTGCAAGTAAGCTAAAAACCAGATGTAATTATTGCATGCTTTATATCCTGATATAAGGAGATATAAGTAGTTAACATGTTTAGAGGCATAGAGCCCAGTAACAAGAAGAAGAAGATTAGAGAGAGAGAGAAGAATTCTCCACCAACTAATCTGTGGGCATGGAACAACTATTCAATGCTTGTGACCTACTATGGCGGGTCGGCAACGTGCAGCCCATAGGCCGGATCCGGCCCACAAAGACCATTTTACTGGCCCATGAGCCGCCCCCAAACCGAGCCGCCCACTTGGTGAGTCCTCCGTGCACTGCGTTAAACCGGCACAGCACGGGGACTCGCCGAGTGGCGCAAGAAATTGCGTCTGCGCAGACGCAGATACCAGAAATTGCTTCTGCGCATGCCTAGACGCCAAAAATTGCTTCTGTGCAGGTGCAATTTTCGGTGTCTGGGCAAGCACAGAAGCTATTTCCGGTGCTGCAGACATGGCCAGACGCGATTTCCAGCATCGCGCTGCGCCGGTCTGGCCCATGGACAGTCTTTGCGGGAGTGATCCAGCCCATGGCCGGTAAGCCTTGCCCACCCCTGTACTATGGGGTCCCATGCATGTGAAAGCAAAAGCAAATCCTCTGCTCAGAGTTCTGCGTGTGAAAAGTCTCCATGCAGAGCTTTACTCATTGGATTGGGGCACATGTGCAGTACTTCAATGCACAAATAATCCTGCGTGGATCAGTGTGTTTATGTTTATGTTTGCATTATCATTGCTCTGCATTAACAGCAACTGCATGCCAGATTGTAGGACCTGTCTTTGCCTGATCAAAGAAGGTGCTTTTTGCCTCTGTTAACTTGCCCATTTTTACAGGTTTGGTTCCTTATCTTAACTTTTGCCACACAGCTTTTTTTTAATGAAATATTCTAACGTATGAAAACAATGGCGTGGGAGGCTTTTGATCCAGTGGAGAATCATAGTGGCAGAAAGGGGGAGGTCATTTTTTGCTGATTTCAATACCCTTTCCCGCTTTTCAGAAGATCCCCCAATTCTGCAGTAAAGGTTTTCAGGGGGCAAAGGGAGAAATTGGCAAAACACTGTTCACAGGGTGCTCCTGCCCGCAGTTTGGATCAAGACTATGGCAGGTGCAATATTTCATTGATGTGCTTTCTTCAGTCACTAAAACTGCAATTTCTCAAATGATGGAATGGCATGCGATTTTCTCCCTTATTTTTTTTCTTTTATAGACATGTTCACCAGGTTGATGCAGTACTTCTTTCACATCCCGATCCTTTACACTTGGGCGCACTCCCATATGCAGTCGGAAAGATGGGGTTGAATTGTGCTATTTATGCAACTATTCCTGTCTACAAAATGGGCCAAATGTTTATGTATGATCTCTACCAGGTATAGTTCCCTTGAAACTTATTTTTCCTTCCTTTTTTATATTTTTACAAACATAACTGAAACTCTCACTGAATATGATTGTTATATCTTAAGAATAATTTCATGTTCTTTTGTTTGGTAGTCACGTCACAATACAGAAGACTTCACTTTGTTTACCTTGGATGATGTGGATGCAGCTTTTGATAAAATACAACAACTAAAATTTTCTCAGATTGTCAATTTGAAAGGTGAAGAAATAAAATTTTAAAGTAATGATCATTGTACTGTCTGTAATTTGCTGTTCATTTTGTTCAAACCCAGATTTTTCTGTCTTTAGAAAAATAAAATAAAATGGTTGTGTGGATGTCAAATGAAGAATTTTAGTCAAAATGAATACAGTGGTGCCCCGCAAGACGAATGCCTCGCAAGACGGAAAACTCGCTGGACGAAAGAGTTTTCCGTTTTGGAGGTGCTTCGCAAAACAAATTTCCTATGGGCTTGCTTCGCAAGACGAAAATGTCTTGCGAGTTCCTGCGGGGTTTTTCCCCTCCCCCCCTTTTTCTAAGCCGATAAGCCGCTAAAAGCCGCTAATAGCGCTAATCCGCTAAGCCGTCAATGGGCTTGCTTCGCAAGATGAAAAAACCGCTAGACGAAGAGACTCGCGGAACGGATTCTTTTCGTCTTGCGAGGCACCACTGTACTCTGTTTTAGCAGATTTAACGTTCTGTTTGCATACTTCTTTTAAAAAAATCTTTGTACACTTCTCCAAGGTTAGGAGGTCTAGAGCATTTCATGGGCTTAGTTGCCATAAAAGTATAGTTCACAAATCATTTTCTTTGTCATAGATGTAGGACAGCTTTGTAAAGTTCATTAGGGCCTTGGGAAATACTGCAGAGCAAGTTGCTTGTGAAATGCCATTTTAACGTGACTATAACTTGACAATAATGTGACTATAATTTGACTATAACTCAAATATTAATGCCATACTTTTCACCTGAGATTACGATGTTCTACAACAAACCTTATTCGTCTGTGTCTGATATGCTGCCTTTTATTCTCTTAGGGAAAGGTCATGGCTTGTCCATCACACCATTGCCAGCAGGCCACATGATAGGAGGAACAATTTGGAAGATAGTTAAAGATGGAGAAGAAGAAATTGTTTATGCAGTTGACTTCAACCACAAGAGGGAGATGTATGTACACAATATTGATATTGCCTGCTGCTGGTTAATTTTGTTGCTTGAATGGTTCTGATTTTTAAAGACGAGAGAGATTCAGTGCAGTGTGAGTGGGCATCCACTTCTGCAACAGGGCTTCTTGTTCTCCCTCTTGCAACCCCCCACTCCCAAAATATTGAGGGACTTTATGGAGCTGATTTTGGGGGTGATGGGATGCCAGAGTGAGAAAATAAATGGGCAGTTCTGATGCAAAAGTGGATGAACATTATAAAATTTTGCCCATACAGCCTTCTTTTTAATGGAGCATTGCAAATAAGGCTACAGAAAGTATTAGCCTGCAAACACATTATGCCCGGGTTCATTATATGTAGAATATCGGTGACCTGAAAGAACCACCAGCTCATCTTTATTTTGCAAAACATTCCTGTCCCTGTAGATAAGTGATTATTCACAGGTCTGAATCATTAACAAGAATTTTTAGTGTCTCCTAGTTTGTGGCAAGGATTGAGTGGACTTGGGTTATAATCTAATATCAAGGTTCACTGGAGAAATAAACAACCCCCTTTTAGTTACAAGACTCAAAGCTTTAAAAATATTTTGAAATGTAACATGGGTGCGAAAAGCTTGAAGATTCTCTAGATAGCAGCAAATGCCATTTTTAGCTATCTGTTTTAAGACAAAGCCTAAACAATCAAAACCACTTTCCTTAAATCCCATTTAAAAATAAACTGCCCTACTGCATGAGAGAGGAGCTGTCTCTTGTATTGAATTTCTTGAAATAATTTGGTACATCTATCAATAGTACTGTTATAGTGTTACCTATGTTCTAAGTACAAATGTAAATCCCAAAATTTGCGTATGCAACTTTGTATGTTTCACATGGAGAGTCGTAGATTGGGTTTTATTTATAGGAAGCTGCTGTGTTCTAAATTCTCTTCGCGGGTTTTATTACAATGCTATTTTTATACTTAGAAATGTTCACAGCTGATTTTTTAAAAAGAAACTAAGAATAAGGCATATGGAACAGAGTTATTTTTTTCTGAGTGAAAATGAGGAAATGGGTAAATTTCTGGGCGACCAGTAAATTGTAAAATTGTAACTTAAGAAGTACAGTGGTACCTCGGGTTACAGACGCTTCAGGTTACAGACTCCGCTAACCCAGAAATAGTACCTCAGGTTAAGAACTTTGTTTCAGGATGAGAACAGAAATTGCGTGGTGGCGGCGGCAGCAGGAGGCCCCATTAGCTAAAGTGGTACCTCAGATTAAGAACAGTTTCAGGTTAAGAACAGACCTCCAGAATGAATTAAGTTCTTAACCCGAGGTACCTCTGTATATTCATAAGTGTTGAGATCCTTAAATGAGAATGAGTGCAAATCCCTCAATATGTAGTCTTTTAAAAATTATGGAACATAGACTATTGCTCAGTTCAAATTGTCATCTGGCTTATTGTCACTGAAGGCTGACAAGAAGCAAGAAGAAGTTCAGAAAGGAGAGGTCCTTCCAATTCTACAGTTATATGATTCTATGATTTGCAGTCTTGATTATAGTACCATATTTTTTGCTCTATAAGACTCACTTTTTCCCTCCTAAAAAGTAAGGGGAAATGTGTGTGCGTCTTATGGAGCAAATGCAGGCTGCGCAGCTATCCCAGAAGCCAGAACAGCAAGAGGGATCGCTGCTTTCACCGCACAGCGATCCCTCTTGCTGTTCTGGCTTCTGAGATTCAGAATACATTTTTTCTTGTTTTCCTCCTCCAAAAACTAGGTGCGCCTTGTGGTCTGGTGCGTCTTGTAGAGCGAATAATACGGTAGTTTTGTTCATTTTTAAGGACAGTACTCAGTTAACCCATCCTGTTAGCACAAGGATTTCTCCATGCACAACATGACAGCCCACCTCACCCTGCTCCCTGCCTCTGTGCCTGTGCTCTCAATTCTGTTCCAGAGGCAGAATGTTAATTTAGCATTTCCTTGGATTCTACCCTAAGCAAATAGATTAAAACACTTCAGTATGTCAGTTACATCAATCCTTCCTTATCCTGTTCTCTGCTTGGCTATTCTGCCCATATTTTCATTAGGTGTCATCCAGTGGTGTCTGTCCGCTAGCGCAATAGACTTCGATTTGTGCAACAGGACATGTGCATCCTTGAAATTTTCTCCAGTGTTGAGGGACCCTCCAGAGCAGATTGATGCAGGGGTGGGAGGGGCTGCAGAAGGAAGGAGAGGGCAGGTGAAGTCCCATTGCACAAGCAGAAAATTACTTGTGCAAAGTTGGATATCACCAAATGTCTATTTTAGATTCCTTGCAGTAACAATTGACAGATTCTGCCTGTAAAACTAGGTTTTAATGTATGCTACATAAATCATGCTGTATGACGTGTACAGTTGTCGAACTTAATCTGTTCCAGGCGTCTTTTCGACTCCTGGAACCATTTGAAAACCAAGGCGCGGCTTCCAGTTGGCTGCAGGAACTTCCTGCACTCAATTGGAAGTCGTGTCGGACATTTGGCATCTGAAAAACATTTGCAAACCAAAACACTCACTTCCAGGTTTGCGGCATTCGGGAGCTGATTTGTTCGAGAGCCAAGCCATTTGACAACCAAGCTACCACTGTACTTGTGATTAAAGTGATAGCAAATTTGGTTGTTATGGAAACTAACTTTATAGAAAATTTCTGCTACATATGTAATTTTATCATCACCTTTCTTTAACTAAAGCACTGCAATTGTTTGATGTAACTTCTCTTTTAGCCATTTGAATGGATGTTCCCTGGAAATGCTAAGCAGGCCTTCCTTGCTTATCACTGATTCCTTTAATGCTACTTATGTACAGCCAAGACGGAAACAAAGAGACGAACAGCTACTAAGTATGTATTTTTCCATAGCAGCTGGGAAAATTCAGTTTCTAATAGATTTTTAAAACCTAGTTTACATGTGGTGCTCATAAATTTAATAAGAAAACAGAGAAAAAAATAGTCTTGTTCTCTGGATAAGATTGTGAGTTTCAGACACACACATGCACACACCCCAGTTGAATACCGTATTTTTCGTCCCATAGGACGCACCTAGTTTTTTGGGGGGGGAAATAAAGGAAGTTTCCCCCCCTTTATTTCCCCCCCAAAATGAGGTCGGGGAAACCAAACCAGGTCGAGGAACAGCAGGATGGCGGCGCTGCGCCTCCCCGCTGTCCCCCGAGCTTGTGGGGCTGGCTCTGCTTCAGCGCGCCCCGCGCTCCGTGCAGAAGGCTGCTATCCGCAGCCTAGGGAGCCCTGCGGGAACTCCCGCGGGCTCCCCAGGCTTGCTGATAGCTTCCTGAAGCCTGGAGAGCGAGAGGGGTCGGTGCGCACCGACCCCTCTCGCTCTCCAAGCTTCAGCGAAAGCCTGTATTCGCCCCATAGGACACACACAGATTTCCCCTTCATTTTTGCAGGGGAAAAAGTGCGTCCTATAGGGCGAAAAATACGGTAGATTTCTAGAAAATTAACAGCTTAAGATGATTATAACTTTAATTTGAAATTGCATATTTTGTGTGTGTGTTTAAAGAAAGCCTTTAATGCACTACATTAAAATCAACTACTTGTAAATTCCCTCTTTTTCAGGAATTAAGATTGATCTGGAGACATTCTAGGGACTTCTCTATTGTGGGCCCAGTGCTATATTTTAAATAAATAGATATATATGTTAAATAAATGCATTCAATAAATCATATAGTGATGCCCAAGACTCCCTACAGAGTTCTAGGAAGTGTGTAAAAACATTTCTTTTTTAAAAAAAAATTATTGTGGAAAATAATTTAATTTGGAGTATTTAACTATTTCCTGAATATGGAGTTGTGAATATGATTTTTTAAAAACTTATCCAATTTTAATGTAATGTGATGTGAAATTATATTGTTTTTGAGAAAGCAGTTACCATTATTTAATTAGAATCTGATTTGGAAGCCACGTGTAGATTAAAATATAACCCTTATGCTAATCAGGTTTTCCTCTGACTAGTAAAAGGAAACGATTTATATACATATGAATTAGGATTCAAATGCTGCCACAAAACTAATACATTGTTTCTTTTCTCCAGCAAACGTCTTGGAAACACTAAGAGGTGATGGAAATGTCCTAATAGCTGTGGACACTGCAGGCCGAGTTTTGGAACTTGCCCAACTGCTTGATCAAATATGGAGGACAAAAGATGCCGGTTTAGGAGTTTACTCTTTAGCACTTTTAAATAATGTCAGCTACAATGTTGTAGAATTCTCAAAATCTCAGGTTGGTTTTGATAGCAGAATATTAGACTGACTTCTGTAATTACAGTGGTGCCCCGCAAGACGAACGCCTTGCAAGACGGAAAACCCGCTAGACGAAAGGGTTTTCCGTTTTGGAGGCGCTTCGCAAGACGATTTCCCTATGGGCTTGCTTCACAAGATGAAACGTCTTGCGAGTTTGTTTCCTTTTTCTTACAACCGTTACTGTAATACAGTACTGTACCAGGTATGAAGCGGGAACTGGGCTGGTAGGGAGTGAGGGAGCGACCTACCTTTTCCAGTTTCAGCCTTGGGGAAGGAGAGCGTCTCGCTCCGTGAATGAACGCAAGGCAAGAAAAGAGCAGGAGCAAATCTCTTCCAAGCGTGATCGCGAGTAACCCGATACGAGAGAGAGAGAGAGACTCCAGAGACAGAGCGTGTGCGTAAAAGCACACAAAAGAAAGACTGCAGAAGGAGCCAAAGAACAAATAACAGACTTGGGCGCAACAGAAGCGGGATCTAGCAGAATGACGCAGAGGGATCCTCTTCTGGAGAGGGCACAGAGGAGGCAGCGGATCTGGCTGGGTCTCTGCGCCGCCTCTGCCTCTCTCTCTCTCTCCCCCTCCCCACGTGGCTGCTCCATTTTGCCCTAACTGCGCGAAGGCAGGAGGAGGGGGACCGAGGAGGAGGAGGCATCCACTGCGCTTGGGCCGCCGTGAAGGCGCCTTTGCGGGGGGGGGGGAAGAAGCCGGGAGCAGCTGCCGAGACTGTGGGGAGCCCGGCAGCGTGGCGCAAGGTAACGGAGGGAGCAAGGGAGAGTCCGCGCCGGGCGCTTCGTGCGTCCGCCCTCGGTTCCTGGGCTCGAACTTCCTTTGGCAGCTCGTGGAGAGAGAGGGAGAGGAGCGGGCTGGGGCTTTGATGTGGGACGCGGTTTGGCGGAGCGAAGACGCGGCAAGGCTTGGCGACAGAGGAAGGGGGGCTGTTTTCGTGGGGAGGTGGGAGGGGGTGTCTTTGCCTCTTCCCGGCAACAGATCCTGCAGGCTGGGGAAACTCCTCCTGCTGGGGAGCGACCCGCTTTGTGCTTTGCCCGCTATCCCATTATAAAAGGAGTACTGCAATAATGTTCATACAGTAATACAGTACCAGGGTGCATCCGTGCTTCGCAAGACGAAAAAAATCGCAAGACGAAACAACTCGTGGAACAAATTAATTTTGTCTTGCGAGGCACCACTGTATATCAAGCCTTTGCCCATGTCCATAGTATTTTACAGCAAACGTTTGAGAACTAAGCTGTTCGAAAACCAAGGTACAACTGTAGTCTGGTAGTTTCATACATTTGTAAGTACTATTTAAGCACCATTTAAGCACTCTTTGCTACATAGGTGTTGCAACTCAGTACAACTTGCTTTTCCCCCTTCCTACCTACAGGTTGAATGGATGAGCGACAAACTGATGAGATGCTTTGAGGATAAGAGGAACAATCCTTTTCAGTTTCGTCATCTCTCTCTCTGTCACGGGCTTGCAGATTTGGCGCGGGTTCCTAGTCCCAAAGTTGTCCTTGCCAGCCAACCAGATCTGGAATGTGGGTTTTCAAGAGATCTCTTTATACAATGGTGCCAGGATCCTAAAAACTCTATAATTTTAACATATAGAACTACTCCTGGCACACTAGCACGTTTCCTAATAGATCATCCCTCTGAAAAAGTTACAGATATAGAGGTAAGAAAATTTGTTCGAGGAGACTGCAGTCATACTGACCGTTGCGGGAATTTTGCTTGCTTATGTTGACCAACTTATATTCCCTTCCTTATATTACCAAGGGAAAATACTGATGAAAAGAATACCCATCTTTATTCATTTGATGAGAAGGAAATACTCTTTCCCCCTCACTTCTTTAAAGAAAACGAGTAAAATCATGTATGGTAAAATAGTGTTTTAGTAAGATTATAAAAATATGTGACAACACTTGGGAACTTTTAGGCCTGTTTCAAGCATTATTTTTTTCCATGTGGATACTTAAGACAGTAATGTTTGCATGCACCAGACATATGTTTGGAAATGTGCATGATTTTCCATTAATTGTTCAGCTATTTTTTTATTACAAAGAAGGCACACTTTTTCATTGTCTCCCAAGACAGATGAATGCCAGTGGATGTGGAAGATTCATCTTGAAGACCAACTATTAGATTAAACTTTGCGTTTTTCAAATATGTGACATTGCAAATATGATGCCTTCTGGTGTTCTGATGTTTCTACTCGAATTTATAATGTTTATCACTCTTTAGGAACTGTGTTGAGAACTCATGATAAAAGGTTGCTACTTATGTCAGCAAACATGCCCCTTATTTGCACATGCTTTTCTTTTAGCTGAGGAAAAGAGTGAAACTGGAAGGGAAGGAACTTGAGGAATACCTGGAGAAAGAAAAACTGAAGAAAGAGGCGGCCAAAAAGTTAGAACAGTCCAAAGAGTGAGTACCTGTGGTGGTTGCAAATGGCCTTTTGAGCAAATACTCAAATACTGCTACTTTGCCATTCTACAGCACCAAGGAAAAAACACTTTAAACAATTCTAAGCTTATTTGATGTAAGCTCAGTGAAATTTACAGTCATAAATGCCTTCCGGCAGTATCATAAGTCGTCTTGAAACTGACGCTTCCCAAGATAAGTAGCAACTCCTCGTAACAGTTAACTTCAACCATTATGTTCCACAATACTCTTCTTTTAATGGTATAGATCTATATGGGCCTATGAGCACCCAGTACTGTAGTGTTGTTAGAACTAAGTGGTTGTCAAGCTGGTGTCTCCAGATGACAAGAGTCCTGGAACCGCTCCAAACTTGGTAAGATTGGAATAGAAGTATAATATTTTGGTGTTGTTTGCTTTGTGTTTATATGAAACTCTGTTTTCGGCTCACATTCTAGAGCAGATATTGATTCCAGCGATGACAGTGATGCTGAAGAGGACGTTGATCAACCATCTGTTCATAAAACTAAGCATGACCTTATGATGAAAGGTGAAGGCAACCGCAAAGGAAGCTTCTTCAAACAGGCCAAAAAGTCCTACCCTATGTTTCCAGCTCCAGAAGAGAGAATTAAATGGGATGAATATGGAGAGATTATCAAGTACGTGGGAGAGAAGAGATAATATTATAATGAGTGTTAAAAATTAAATGTGCACCAAGGTAATAGGTGCCTATTTTATATTTAGGGGAGCCTTTCAGGTGGGAGCCTCACTGAGGCATACCAAGAGGAAAAACAAAGATTATGTGCAGAGTTGAATTCCAGATATCCCCAACAAGATTCATGACATTTATAATTGTCTGGATGATACCAGTTTTTTCTGTTTAGGTTGCAATCCTGTATATGATTAATTATGTATTTATGTACCTTTGCTTTACTTTAATTGATCTTTTATTGTCTGGGTTCTTTAAGTTATTTCCTTGTGCTAAAAGTAAAGGAATTTAATGTTTGCCTGATTCACACTTAACATAAAACCAGGGATGGCAAACCATAGTTAATACAGTGGTATTTTGGGTTACATACGCTTCAGGTTACAGACTCCGCTAACCCAGAAATAGTATCTCGGGTTAAGAACTTTGCTTCAGGATGAGAACAGAAATCGTGCTCCGGCAGCGCGGCCACAGCGGGAGGCCCCATTAGCTAAAGTGGTGCTTCAGGTTAAGAACAGTTTCAGGTTAAGAACGGACCTCCAGAATGAATTAAGTACTTAACCCGAGGTACCACTGTATGGTTTAATCCAGGGATGCCATGTCCGTGGTTCTCCAGATGTTGCTGAACTATAACTCCCATCATCCCTGGGTGTTGGCTGGGGCTGATGGAAGTTGGAGTCTTAACATCTGAAGGTTCATAGGTTCCACATTACTGTGTACTCTAGTCAAAATTGGCCACTCCACTCCTGACTTGCCGGGCTGGGGGGGCGGGGAGCAAATCAGAGGCTGGCTTAATGTTATGCGCAAACCAGCACTTGTGGTTTGCTTCCCTCAAACAGAGGGCCATAGCTCATTGGCAGAGCATCTGTCTTGCAAGCAGGTGCAGTCCCCAGTATTTCCAGGTAGGGTTGGGCAATATACCTGTCTGAAACCCTAGAGCAGGGGTGTCCAAACTTTTTTCAGAGAGGGCCAGATTTGATGAAGTGAGGGCTGACCAAAGGGCCAACCGAAGTTGTTGACTTGTTGAAAGTTGTTGAGCTTTTTTAAGGATTGATTGAAGTTGTTGAGGTTTTCTTAGGATTTTACCCCAGGCACCGGATGTGCCAGTGCCAGTGCTCTGACCTAGTATACACCAGTTGCCTTTATTCCCAAGTGCTAGTACTATAATCACACAAAAACTACACCGAAGCAGTAAGCCAAGAACAAACCACCCTAGCTTCCGTTCATAGCTTGTTTGGAGAGAAACAAACAATGAGTGCTGGTTTGTGTATAAAGCTAAGTTACCTGATTTGTTTCCTCCCTGGCATGGCTAAGTCAGGACTTTGGAGCAGCAGGCAATAGCACATTGTTCATTCGCATTCAACCAGGGATGTGAAACCCACAAACCTCCAGATGTCTTATCTTCCTTTTAAAATATGCCACAAAGAATGCATATTTTTCAATATAATTCCAAAATCGGCAAAACTTTCTTTAAAAGGACATTTGTTGAGCCTCTTCCTTAGATTTCTGGATGCGTAGCAGTGGTCCTTTCTTGAGCTTTGATGTTGTTAAATCTGTTTCTCTTCATTTAGAGAATAGCTATTACGTATATTGTCTTCCTTCACCATAGATGTTTCCTTAGCATTCCCCTAATTAAGAATTGACAACAATCCTTTGTTTAGACCAGAGGATTTCCTCGTTCCAGAACTTCAGGCAACAGAAGAAGAAAAGAACAAATTAGAATCTGGACTTACAAATGGAGAGGAACCTATGGACCAGGATTTATCAGATGTTCCAACCAAATGCATTTCAGCAACAGAATCAATGGAAATAAAGTGAGTGTCTTATTGTTAGTTGCAGCTGGAGGGCGCTATTGGCAGATGAGTAGTGATGGTTAGTTCATTGCAATCTGTCACCTTTTACCAACTGAGACTGCCTGATAACTTGGGCTGGAAAAAATTCCCCATTCCTAATCTTACCAGATCACACCATCTAGATTTTCACGCTCAAACATATATGAAAGAAATTGTATTGATGGCTTATTCTATATGTTTAACAACATGATGTACATATTAAGAAAATGAAGCCCCCTTTGAAGTGAAATGTTGAATCATTCTGTTAAAGTTCAGTAATGGTGCCAACCTAACCCTGTTTAGCAGAATGAATTGTGAACATTTCCAAACCTTTTCTCAAGGGAATGCTTTGCTTGCATATTATTTTGCAGCTACAAAAAACAGCAACTTGTTTTTCTCCTTACGTTGCATTTTAGAGCTCGTGTTACATACATAGACTATGAAGGGCGCTCAGATGGGGACTCCATTAAGAAAATAATTAATCAGATGAAGCCGCGGCAATTGATCATTGTCCATGGGCCCCCTGAGGCCAGCCAAGATCTTGCAGAATCCTGTAGAGCTTTTGGTGGAAAGGACATTAAAGTATACATGCCTAAATTGCATGAAACCATAGATGCAACCAGTGAGACTCACATATACCAGGTAAGATTGTAGAATTGGGTAAAAAAAAAAAGAATTGGCAACTATCCTCATAAAAACTTGTATTTATTGCTGTATTCCTAGCTTGTACTTAATTTAATCTTATGAACTTCCCTGAGATCTTTTGAGGAAGGGCGGTATATAAATCAAATAAATAAAAATAAGAATAACAACTAGCCAACCTGCAGTGGAAGTACTAATTCCTTCTAATCAAGTACCTAATCAGAAATACTGTTTATGCTTGCCTGTGACATGCTGGTTTTTTGGAGAGAAGATAGTTAACACTTTGTGGGCTAGAAAAGGGTTTTACATAAACCTGCAAGGCTGCTGTATTCTATTCAAGAATAAGGAAGTGTGTGTGTGTGTGTCTGTGTCTGTGTGTCTGTGTAGCTACATTTCTTTTGGTGAGAACAAAGCTAACACAAGCTTTTCACCTCAAGCCGTTTTCCCCCTTCTCGAAGTCCCCTATATGGTATTTTCTTTGGGAGCCTCTAAGTAGCTGGTTGCTGTTGGTACACAGTTGTCTACCTGACTCCATTATACAGAAGAAATGGAGTTGCAAAGACTGGGGAAAAATCTTGCCTATATGCAACAAGAAAGACAACTTGTAAATCATCAAGATAACTTGGTGGTGGAAATGATAATTAAAGTATACATGCCTAAATTGCATAAAGGTCTTGTGCCCATAACACTAGGAACAAAAACTTTTGGTTATGTTATGTGATTTACTGATAGTCTACTTGTCCAATTTTCACCATTCATTTCCACGTTCTTGGAAAGTCTTACTTATTTCCTCCCTGAGCTGTTTTGTCCCCCCACACCAGTACCATGATTATAAAAGTGCTATGATACGTCGTCCATAAAGTTCTCTTCTTAACAGCGTGACTTCCTGTTGACTCCAAGCATGTAATGATACTGAATGTAATGTATATAAAACAGACTCTGTGGTTCATCTGTTTCAGTATTTATTTTATATGTTTATTTGTGATTAGGTCAGGTTAAAGGACTCGCTGGTCAGTTCCCTTCAGTTTTGTAAAGCCAAAGACGCTGAACTGGCATGGGTAGATGGAGTCCTGGACATGCGGGTATCAAAAGTGGACACGGGGGTGATTTTGGAAGAAGGGGAACTGAGAGATGATGGAGAAGATTCAGAGATGCAAGTGGACGCACCCTCGTCGGATTCTAGTGCTGTTGCACAGCAGAAGGCCATCAAGAGTCTTTTCGGAGATGATGACAAAGAAATATGCGAGGAAAGTGAGATCATTCCTACTTTGGAACCCCTGCCACCGAATGAGGTAGAAAAACTAGTTCCTCAGCTAAGCTTTTTTTTTTTAAATGCTTTTTATTAGTTTTCTTTCTTGATAAACACATACAATAAAGTAACCAAAATAATAAAATGACAAAAAACAACAACAAGAAACATACATACAATCATAAATCCATAAGTTCTTACACATGGACTTATGTCACCGTATTCTATATTCCCAATTCCTTTTCTTCTCTGACAGACTTCCGTCTTCCTCAAAGCAGGTCCGTTTTGTCTGTTTGTTAAACTGCTTCTTTTATCATTTCTACTGTTTTCGACATACTATACTTATAATCCATATTATGGTTTGGGAAAATTAAAGCAAATCCAGGTTTTGACTTGGGGGGCGCTTTTTTTAAAGTAATCTCTATACATTTCCCATTCCTTTTGGAACTTTTGGTTAGACTGTCTCCTAATTTTCTCTGTCATTTTTGCCAATTCGAGATATTCAAATAATTTATCCTGCCATTCCTTTTTTGTTGGTACTAATTCACTTTTCCAATTTCTAGCTATTAATATTCTTGCTGCAGTTGTAGCATATAAGAATATTTATAAGAATATTTCATTTGGGATATCTGAATCTAAAATACCCAAAAGGAAAGCTTCTGGTTTCTTTATGAAGGTTTGCTTAAACATTTTTTTCAACTCCTCATATATAATATCCCAAAAGGTCTTAATTTCTTTTGCAACCCCACCACATGTGGAAGTGTCCCTTCTGCCTGTTTATGCCTCCAGCCAGTATTAGATCACGTTTTGTACATTTTGGATAGTTTGCTGGGAGTTATATACCACCTGTAGAATGTCTTCAAAAGATTTTCCTTTAATGTATAACAGGCCATAAATTTCCATTCCTTATTCCATAATCTTTCCCATGCTAATAATTGGATATTTTTACCCAGATATTTTGCCCACTTAATCATTACTTCTTTCACCTCCTCATCTTTCATCTCCCATTCTAAAAGCAAAGCTTTTATTTACTTCTCTGCAAGTTGGGTGGGATATAAACAGCTCACATAAATATTGCTTTGCATTGTTACCTTGTATAATAATAATAATAATAATAATTTATTATTTATACCCCACCCATCTGGCTGGGCCTCCCCAGCCACTCTTGGCGGCTTCCATAGAAACCAAAAATACAGTAAAATCACACGTTAAAAACTTCCCTGAACAGGGCTGCCTTAAGATGTCTTCTGAATGTCAGGTAGTTGTTTATCGCTTTGACATCTGCTGGAAGGGCGTTCCACAGGGCGGGCGCCACTACCGAGAAGGCCCTCTGCCTGGTTCCCTGTAGCTTTGCTTCTCACAATGAGGGAACCGCCAGAAGGCCCTTGGCACTGGACCTCAGCGTCCGGGCAGAATGATGGGGATGGAGACGCTCCTTCAGGTATACTGGACCGAGGCCGTTTAGGGCCTTAAAGGTCAGCACCAACACTTTGAATTGTGCTCGGAAACGTACTGGGAGCCAATGTAGGTCTTTCAAGACCGGTGTTATGTGGTCTCGGGGGCCGCCCCCAGTCACCAGTCTAGCTGCCGCATTCTGGATTAGTTGTAGTTTCCGAGTCACCTTCAAAGGTAGCCCCACATAGAGTGCATTGCAGTAGTCCAAGCGGGAGATAGCCAGAGCATGCACCACTCTGGCAAGACAGTCCGCAGGCAGATAGGGTCTCAGCCTACGTACCAAATGGAGCTGGTAAACAGCTGCCCTGGACACAGATTTGACCTGTGCCTCCATGGACAGCTGTGAGTCAAAAATGACTCCCAGGCTGCGCACCTGATCCTTCAGGGGCACAGTTACCCCATTCAGGACCAGGGAATCCTCCACACCTGCCAGCCTCCTGTCCCCCAAAAACAGTACTTCTGTCTTGTCAGGATTCAACCTCAATCTGTTAGCCACCATCCATCCTCCAACCGCCTCCAGACACTCACACAGGACCTTCACCGCCTTCACTGGTTCTGATTTAAAAGAGAGGTAGAGCTGGGTATCATCCGCATACTGATGAACACCCAGCCCAAACCTCCTGATGATCTCTCCCAGCGGCTGCATATAAATGTTGAAAAGCATGGGGGAGAGGACAGAACCCTGAGGCATCCCACAAATGACAGCCCAGGGGTCTGAACACTCATCCCCCACCACCACTTTCTAAACACGGCCCAGGAGGAAGGAGCAGAACCACTGTATGACAGTGCCCCCAGCTCCCAGCCCCTCAGGACGGTCCAGAAGGATGTTATGGCCGATGGTATCAAACGCCGCTGAGAGATCCAGCAGAACGCCGCTGAGAGATCCAGCAGAACGGCTCTCACCTTTGTCCCTAGCCCGCCGGAGATCATCAACCAGTGCGACCAAGGCAGTTTCAGTCCTATGATGAGGCCTGAATCCCGACTGGAAGGGATCCAAATGGTCCGCTTCTTCCAGGCGTGCCTGGAGTTGTTCGGCAACCGCTCGCTCAATCACCTTGCCCAAGAATGGAAGATTTGAGACTGGGCGATAGTTGGCCATCGTGGCCGCATCTAAAGATGGTTTTTTAAGAAGCGGTTTAATAACCGCCTCTTTCAGCGGGTCTGGGAAGGCTCCCTCACGGAGGGAAGCATTCACCACCGCACGAAGCCCATCGCCCAGTCCTTCCCGGCTAGCTTTTATAAGCCAGGATGGGCAAGGATCCAGGAGACAGGTGGTTGGTTTCACTCGTCCAAGCAGCCTGTCCCCATCCTGTCCACAGAGGAGATTCTTGATATCCAAATAAGGTACACTTAAGAGTTGACCCACTGAGATATATCAATTTCAGTGGGACTACCAAGTATGGTTAAGGGACGTGGGTGGCGCTGTGGGTTAAACCACTGAGCCTAGGACTTGCCAATCAGAAGGTCGGCAGTTCGAATCCCTGCGATGGGGTGAGCTCCCGTCGCTCTGTCCCAGCTCCTGCCAACCTAGCATTTTGAAAGCACGCAGTGCAAGTAGATAAATAGGTACCGCTCTGGCAGGAAGGTAAACGGTGTTTTTGTGCGCTTCTCTGGTTTCGCCAGAAGCGGCTTAGTCATGCTGGCCACATGACCCGGAAAAACTGTCTGCAGAAGCGGACAAACGCCGGCTCCCTCGGCCTGTAAAGCAGGATGAGCGCTGCAACCCCAGAGTCGTTTGCAACTGGACTTAATTGTCAGGGGTCCCTTTACCTTTACCAAGTATGGTTAACTTTGGATAAGACTCATGTTCTTCAGTGTTAGAATTCAGGGATTTATTTATTTATTGCGCTCTTATATATGCAGCCTGGGTACTTGATAAATGGCCTTGCCCTTATATATCAGTGCAATCACTGCAGTAATTGGGAGAGGCACTTGTATTCTTTTTTTATTATTATTTTTATTATAATTTTTTATTAGTTTTTTTAACATATCATTTTCAACAGTAATTAAACATACTTTTACATCTTTTTCAAATTTTGACTTCCATCAATCCTGTCTGAAAATTTTCCAATCTAATCTCTCAGTATGCATTTCTTATCTTCCCTATTACATTTCAAACTCATAACCAATATCTCTGTCTTTTTCTGCTTTGTAACACTTCGTATATTTCTCCTTACAAAACTTCTTGTAGTCCTACTAGCGTAATTTGTTGATTACAGTTGCTCTTCAAATAATTCATATACTTCTTCCAGTCTTCTGCAAATCTCTGGTCCCGCAGGTTTCGAATCCTTCCTGTCATTTTGTCCAATTCTGCATAGTCCATTAATTTTGTCTGCCATTCTTCTTTCGTCGGAATTTCTTCTTGTTTCCATTTCTGGGCTGACAACACTCTTGCCTGCGCAGGCACTTGTATTCTTATATAGCCGAGTTCTGCTCTGGCGACATGGAGCACCAGGACTTTAAGCATAGCAGCCCCAGTGTTGTGAAACACACTTCTGTTTGACATCAGGCAGAAGCTGACACTTTTGGGATTTCAGCAGCTTTTCAATAATTTTTTATTCCGCCAGGCCTCCCAGAAGGATAATCTTGGTCTGGTTACTGTTGATTTTGGAACACAATAATGCTCTTGTTTTTAATTTAATTTAATAGGCTTTTATTTGCTTATTAATACATTGTATTATATATTGATTTCTGTTGTGCACTCAGCTCTGATTCTTTTGTGACTGTGAAGTGACTTTAAAAAAAAATCTCATATTGCAAAGTCAAATAAATTACACAAAACAGTACAGAATCAGTTTACTTCATGAACATATGATAAACAGCATGGTTGTGTATAAGCTACCTTGCTATTTATCAAAACCAGGAAGGGCCAGCTGGTTCTGTCTAGTTTTAAGTGCATTTGCTGTTTTTGTTTTTTTTAACTGTTTTTAATTATATTATGTGTAATTCACACAGTTTTTAAGAAGGTGATTAGTAAGCTGATGAAGAGAATAATAATGATCATCTTCTCCTTGCACACAGTTGCAAGTCTGAAAGCAGAACTTTAGTCTTCTAATTGTGCCATGAAAGGACTGTTGCATAGCTGTCAACTTTTCCCTTTTTTAAAGGGAAATTCCCTTATTCTGAATAGGATTCCTCGCAAGAAAAGGGAAAAGTTGACAGCTATGCTGTTGGTACAAAGCACTGGGCACTTCTGTGGTGCTTATGGTCTTATGGGAGTTTCATGCATTGCACTGAGGTCTTTGGGGGGGACAGATTCCTAGTGGGCTTTGTCCTGTGAATCCAACACAGGACATAATTGTTAAATGGGTAGATTGCACATGATCTCATTTACTTGCGGTTGAATCTTACCACTTATAATATGAAATGATTTTGATGCTTGTATTTTCATCTTTCACTCTTTTTCCCCTTCTAAATCTGTTAATTAACTTCTGTTTTGCACCTTCACAAAAGGTTCTTGGACATCAGTCTGTCTTCATGAATGAGCCAAGACTTTCTGATTTTAAGCAAGTTCTCTTGCGAGAAGGAATTCAAGCTGAGTTTGTAGGAGGGGTTCTCGTATGTAACAACTTGGTGGCTGTTCGCAGGGTAAGCGCTCTCTCTGTGTGTGTGTGTGTGTGTGTGTGTGTGTGTGTGTGTTTGTGTTTGCTTGCTTTTATGTGCCAATCATAGCAAATCTCTGTACAGTCTCTAAGTAATTGGATGTAACATGTTTTCTTGCAGACTGAAACTGGACGCATTGGATTGGAGGGCTGTCTCTGTGAAGATTTCTATAAAATTAGAGGCCTTTTATATGAACAATATGCCATTGTCTAAAGGAGGACTGTAAATATAATAGATATGGACATTTTATTTTTATGGAATCCTTTTGTGGCACACGTTTGTAAGGGCAATTTACCAGCCATTACCAAAGGTTTCCAGCAGAGGAACCCAGCATTGGAACAATATTGGATATATTAAAGATAAGGTAGCTGTATAGGTCTCCTGTACATTTTGCCAGTTTTATTTTTCAGATTTTTGTTAGAAAATACCTGTTAGATTGTTTCACAATATTTCATTTGCAGATATTCTTATGAGAACTGTATAAAAAATGAGTTTTATCCAGATTAAGTTAGTTGCACTTAGGTTAAGACATTATGAACTTAACTCCATTGATTTCAATGGGAGCTAGGTATAACTAACTTTTCCTTAATGGGCTGGATCCAGACTATTTAAGAATGTAAAACATTAAAAGTTAATGTTAGATATCAGTTTTCCTATTTTGCAATTAAAATATTTCCTCCCTTGATTTTTTTTGTGAGAGAATTGTACATTTACTGTTTTGGTAAAACCAAATACAATAGACCATTGACAGTTAGTCTGTTTCTTGTTAATAGTTTCCTCCCCAGGATATGAGAAATCACCAAGAAATTAAAAGTATTTCTTGGTAATGCTTTCAGTGTATCTTTCTTCAGTGTTTGGTTAATCAATTCAGCCATTATTGTTACTAACCAACTGGACACTTATGAAAAATTATATGTGCAGAAAGAAAATTACAGTGACTTCAAATGACTGCCACCACCGTTTTGAAAATGTATGCTAGATATATTGGTGTGGGTATATATCTATAAATTTAGAATCATAGAATCATAGAGTTGGAAGAGACCACAAGGGCCATCGAGTCCAACCCCCTGCCAAGCAGGAAACACCATCAGAGCACTCCTGGCATATGGTTGTCAAGCCTCTGCTTAAAGACCTCCAAAGAAGGAGACTCCACCACACTCCTTGGCAGCAAATTCCACTGTCGAACAGCTCTTACTGTCAGGAAGTTCTTCCTAATGTTTAGGTGGAATCTTCTTTCTTGTAGTTTGGATCCATTGCTCCGTGTCCGCTTCTCTGGAGCAGCAGAAAACAACCTTTCTCCCTCCTCTATGTGACATCCTTTTGTATATTTGAACATGGCTATCATATCACCCCTTAAACTCCTCTTCTCCAGGCTAAACATGCCCAGCTCCCTTAGCCGTTCCTCATAAGGCATCGTTTCCAGGCCTTTTTGGTTGCCCTCCTCTGTCAGTGTCCTTCTTGAACTGTGGTGCCCAGAACTGGACACAGTACTCCAGGTGAGGTCTGACCAGAGCAGAATACAGTGGCACTATTACTTCCCTTGATCTAGATGCTATACTACTATTGATGCAGCCTAGAATTGCATTGGCTTTTTTAGCTGCTGCGTCACACTGTTGGCTCATTTATGCACACGCACACAAATACATAGAGAGAGAGTTGCTTTTCCACTAACAAAAAGCCTGTTCCATTCACAGAATTGAGTGCTACCACTATAATTAGGTAGAGTTAGGCTGCTACTCAGGAGGTGCCATGATCTGTGTGCCAGAGGGCCTGTCCTGCACCCCCTAAGCTAGCCTGCTGCCATCAGGTGCAGTAGAGGTTGCTGCCCTGTTGCCAAGGTTGAAGGAAGTCAAATTGGCTTTTATATGTAGAATGGCTAACAGGAATGTGGGGCTGGGCGCCATCTTGTCTTTCACCACAGGCAGCAAAATGTATTGAGCTGGCCCTGGCCGATTCCAGTGTTGCAAAAGAGAAGTGATTCCAAATCCGGAGCAGTTTTTTCCATCTGCACAAGCCTCTGCAGAAACTCTTCTCAATACCTTCTTATGGCCCAACAGAGTTTCTGTGTCATAGCCTAAATTTCATTCACTTCGGATACATTGTGGCACAGTACTTCCACTACTGCTTGGGTGAAAGTTCATTTTCTGCTTCCACTCATGGTTCTTTGAATCCAAGCCACAGAATTCTACATTTAATTATGTTCCGGGGTGGGGGATAAATATGTTCCTCTCTCTCTATTTTTGTCCTTTTGGATATAGGGTTGCCAGGTTAACATTGGACCAAATGTGTTTTAATGGGGACATTTTGGCGAGCGAACTTTTTATACCACTGCAGCACTTTAGGCAACATGATAATTGCTGAACTCTTCTCAGTTTAAATAGAAACATTTTCGTGTTGTGCAAGAACATACTGGTTTCACTACTTCCATTCTAGTACAGTCATACCTTGGTTTTTGAACAGCTTAGTTCTCGAACGTTTTGGCTCCTGAATGCTGCAGACCCAGAAGTGAGTGTTCCGGTTTGCAAACTATTTTTGGAAGCTGAATGTCTGACTTCCTGCAGCCAATCAGAAGCCACGCTTTGGTTTCTGAACATTTTGGAATGGATTCTGTTCGACTTCCAAGTTGTGACTGTAGTTTCACATATTAATCCTTTCCAGGAACAATGTTATTTTAGTAGCAGGCAGCCTGAATGAAATATATTTGGTTCTTAAATGTATTTCACCATAGCAGGGGTTACCTACACTGTGCTTTTCAGATGTTGTGCTGCCATCTGCCCCATTCAGCATGGCCAGTGATCATGGGGTGTGGGAGTGTGGAGGTCGTAATCCAAACATTAGGAGGGAACCACGTTGGCTACCCCTGCAGTGTAGCATTTCCACCCCCCAACATTCAGATCTGTTATGGCATTTTTATGTAATGCAGGCCGAGGGCCTTCACCTCTGTACAGTTGCAATATTAGATCAGTTTTCATCCACTTTCTGATTGTTATCTCAATGAAAAGTACTTTTAAAAATATGTAACATGTTCTTTAAGTTGGCAACTAAATTATGAATTAAAAGTTACTGGCATTTCTGAAACTTAATTTTATACCTGAGGTGTTGTTGTTGTTGTTGTTTTTTTAAAAAAACAACAGGATACTAAAATCTATTCCAGATGAATAGATGTGGTATATTTCTATCTTAATCCTTAGGTGGAAACATGAGGGGTTTTAAAAAAATATATTGTGCTTTGTTAAATATAAACTCTCCAGTTGTACTTCATTTCTCAAACAAGTCTACTACTTTAATATGGGCTTTTAATTCATTTGACAGTTTACTTAATGATGCAAGGATTTTCTGACAAATGTTTACTGTTACTGGTGCAGATTTATTACTGGCATCATGTAGTCACTGGTTTCAATTCCATCTTGGTGACGAAGGCAGGAGTGAAAAGCTCTTTGGGAAATACTATATTTTTCGCTCTATAGGACGCACTTTTCCCCCTCCAAAAATGAAGGGGAAATGTGTGTGCGTCCTATGGGGCGAATGCAGGCTTTCGCTGAAGCCTGGAGAGCGAGAGGGGTCGGTGCGCACCGACCCCTCTCGCTCTCCAGGCTTTAGGAGAGCCCCACAAGCTGGGGGACAGCGGGGAGGCGGAACGCCACCATCCTGCTGTCCCCCGACCTGGTTTAGAGGCTGGCGGCGGGGAGAAACATGCTTCTCCCTGCTGCCAGCCCCGCAACCTCGGGGGACAGCGGGGAGGCGCAGCGCGCCATCCCGCTGTCTCCCAACGTGGTTTGGAGGCTGCAGGGGGGGGGGGAGAAGCCCTCTTCTCCCCGCCGCCAGCCCCACAAACTCTGGGGCCAGCGGGGAGGCGCAGCGCGCCATCCCGCTGTCTCCCAACGTGGTTTGGAGGCTGGTGGCGGGCTTCCCCCGACCCCAGCCCCGCAGACTCCCAGAGCTGCCTGTTCTGGGGGTTTTTCGCTCCTGTTTTTATCACCAGGATTCAGCCATAGTCCAACCCAGTGACCACACAATGCCATCACAAATCTCCTCTTCAGGTATGCACCTATTGTACTTTTTCTGTATACAGCTTTCTATACAGCCAGGACTTAATAATATTGGGTCTAATTAACAAAACAAAGCAAATATGGAAGAACGGTTGAGGCACTTAGTGTACTAACTTGTTTTCATCTCTCTGTGTGGGCATAAATCGTACTATCACATCAGTTCGCTGTGCATCGGGTTGCAGGTTTAAATGATCCCGAAACAAAATGTAATATTCAGGAGGAAGCCTCTTGCAAGATTGGTAAAGATGTACCGTAACTGGCCTTCCTTAAAGTTGTCTTTTAAGAGAACCAAAGGCAGAATTATGTGCTCCCATCCAAAGCAAACTCCCTTCCTTTAACCACAGCCAAGGCTAACTCGTTTCTTTTTAACCAGGTTCATGGTCAGGTTAAATAAACTGATTAGCTTCTGCTAAACTGGTGCCAATATATTCCTTAGCTGCAGTTGTGATGAAATGGGAGGAACTCGCTCCTAGAAAGGGAATTGAGCATACAGGAGGAGTGTGTGATATTGTGGCCACCTTCCATAAGAAAATCCTGTCTTCTAGTCTTTGCTTGCATTCAAACTGCGTGCGTTCATCAGTATACGCAGATCTCCCATGTGAATGGATGTAATGGTTGGGGCCAGTTTTGTGCATGCAATGGACACGATATGTAAACATGGAGTTTTGTGTGCAGCCCTTATTATAAAAGCTTATGTACAGCTCTTTTGTGAAACGTCACGGCGGTGTATGGGCAGCATGAAAGCATTTTAAAGTAATCTGAAGCAATCTTTAAAATGACTGGTTACTCTTCCCACATTTAGAGTTCATGCACTCCTCAACTCTGTAGGACAATTTATGTATTTTTGTACAGAGATGGCACATAAAATATTAGACGTTAGCATCCTGCTTGAGACCTGTGGTCCATCTTGTCTGATGTCTCCTGGTGCTGTAGTACAGAACTGAGGTGGGCATATATAGAGAAAGTAGTGGTGCTGTTACCTTGTACTTGTCCCCAAAGCACTGATTTAGACGCTCTACAGCTTGGGGCCAGGGTACTTTAAAGATGAGCTCACTGTGTTCTGCAGGAGAAGACAGCTTGCACCTAACCATCTTATCAGGAGGTCCATTCCACATGATATCCGAATCAGGACTTTATGTAGGGGTACCTACCCTTTGGAACTCCCTCCCAATGCATATCAGACAGCCACCTTCTCTCTTGTCTTTTTGGTACTTGCCAAAGACGTTCCTCTTCAAGTCTTCTAAAACCTTAATCCCAGTTGGTATCTGCCTTGGATTTCAACTGATTTTATGTTGCTTTAAATGGTTTCTATATTCCTATACACAATTGTTACAAGTGTTTTTATCGATGCAACTTTTATGTTATGTTATTATATTGTATATCACTTCAGGATACCTCACAGGAAGCAATTCATGAATGAAATAAGTAAATAAATAAATAAATAAATTGACTTTAGGTTTTCAAGGCTTGTCAAGCGAGCAGAACCAATGGGTGCCTTTCAAAATAAAGCATTTACAAAGGAAGAAGAGACCTTACTGAATTCTAGAAGCATCTTTTGCAACTGGGAACCATAGGATGCCTACTACATTTGTAGGTAATTGCTGTCTGGCCCTTGCTAGTTCATTTGGAAAAGTCAAGCAAAGAGACTTCGCTGGTCTCTAAAATAATTGTCACAAGAAGTTCTTTACTGGGCTACTGGAGTCGTCTCTGCAGTTCTTTTCACTCTTTGATAATGGCCTTGTGGAGAAAGTGTGGTATCCAGTGAAGTTAATTTTCCTAGGAACAATGCTTTGAAGGGCAAACTATATATTTTAACATCTTGGTATTTTTTAGAAAGTAAGTATCTGCTTCAGTCAGTTAAACTTAACTGTGTACTGTTTTCTGTAAAGTATAAGCAGCTTTAAAAGCATACACTGAGCCTTTAGATGTACAAATAAATGTGCGGAAATTTGAATTTTTCCTTTTAGCAAAGGGAAAATCGCCTTAATATAATGCCTTCCATTACCTTGTGGCAATCTCACACCGTACTTGGTGTAGGGAGATCTAGGTGTCTAATCCTGCTATTTTCTTCAGCACCATTGAACTCAGTTGGACTTATTTCATGCAAGACTATGAAGTTAACGCAGTGTAGAAAGCATGCTTAAGTTGCAGGTTTCATTATTTTGATGGCAATAACCACTGAGCGAGACCAAATGCCTAACTTATTTTGAAACAGGGAACATTGACTCAAAAGACATTCCAAAAAACGATTGGTTAAAAAATAATAATGTATAAATGTCATCCTCTGTGTAAGAATTTCATGGCTTTTAACTTGGTTAAAGACATCTAAAGGTAAAGGTAAAGGTACCCCTGCCCATATGGGCCAGTCGTGTCCGACTCTAGGGTTGTGCACTCATCTCCCTCTAGAGGCCAGGGGCCAGCGCTGTCCGGAGACACTTCCGGGTCACGTGGCCAGCGTGACGAAGCTGCTCTGGTGAGCCGGCACCAGCACAGCACACGGAAACGCCGTTTACCTTCCTGCTATAAAGCGGTACCTATTTATCTACTTGCACTTAGGGGTGCTTTCGAACTGCTAGGTGGGCAGGAGCTGGGATCAAAAGACGGGAGTTCACCCCGCCATGGGGATTCGAACCGCCGACCATGCGATCGGCAAGTTCTAGGCACTGAGGTTTTACCCACAGCGCGACCCGCGTCCCCTTAAAGACATCTACCTATGCATAATTGTAGCAAAGAACATTTCACTGCATAACGTTAGTAAAGTATTTCTGTAGGTTCTGTATGGAGACGGAGAAACTCGTGTTTGCCATGAGACGAATGACTCGAAAGCCTTGTCTCTTGTATCATGTGAGACACCGTGCAGGGATTCCAGAAATAAACATTCTGCCAGTTAAGACCATACTGCTTCATCAAGCATTTTGAGCAAATGTTTATATTTTATTCAAGAAATAGAGGTTTTGATGAGATCTGTACTCATTGATGTTCAGCTCTGCTTTACTTGTACAGTGGTACCTCAGGTTAAGTACTTAGTAATTCATTCTGGAGGTCCGTTCTCAACCTGAAACTGTTCTTAACCTGAAGCACCACTTTAGCTAATGGGGTCTCCCGCTGCTGCCGCACCGCTGGAGCACGATTTCTGTTCTCATCCTGAAGCAAAGTTCTTAACCCAAGGTACTATTTCTGGGTTAGCAGAGTCTGTAACCTGAAGTGTATGTAACCTGAAGCGTATGTAACCTGAGGTACCTCTGTATTGCATTTACCAACTGGATTTTATTTTTTAGTTTCCCATAGACTCTTGAAGATATAAAGTGAAAATCAGTTATTCCCCCCCCCCACTGCTCTCCACCCATCTTGCAAGGAACTCAGAGCAGCCTATTGGCTGTCAAAAACAAACACCCCTCCCCATTGAACTGAGCAGTACTATTCTAGGGCCAGCTGTTAAGAGGTCTGCAGACCCAAATAGAAGGAAGTGGCAACTCTTCAGCGACAGCAATTGTTGTAGCAGAGCTGCCTGCGTTGCTAAGTAATTTTGTTCGTAAATGGTCTTGTACTTCTGCCACTTAAACTAATCTATACCGAGACCAGTTCTGCACAGTCTCTCCATCCAAGTGACATGATGACTATTGAGTAGCAACACTTCATCCTTTGATCATCCACTTGTCTCCTTGGATTCAGGTTGTCCAAATAAGCATAACATGAGTGTAGCGTCTGGGATAGTTTGCTGCTGTGCTTGCGCACAGCTAAGTCTGGCTGTGTGGAAATTGCCTCTAAAGATGGCTAGGGCTGGGCGATGTATTAATACATCACCCAACACCGGTTTGCAGACCACATCGACACCAAGCCTGTGGGCCGAATGCAGTCTTGTTGCATGGGTTTGGGGGGGGGGGGAGTGAGCCCAAAATTTGATGCCTCCCCAGCCCACTTCTCAAAGCTGAGAAAGCACCAACTAGGCTTTGGGAAGGAGGTGGGAGAACTCTATTTTTTTTATAATAATTTTTACTAGTTTTCAATTACAATAATCCAATAATAGCCTCATTATATCAATGCCAAATTATAATACAACTCCTAATAGGAATCATTCAAATACCAAATTATATAATTTAGGTGGCCCCCCGCGTGGTAGAATTGATGGTTCAATGATTTACTTTGTTTCTGCGTTCCAAAATTTTAATTGATTCAATTACATTCCAGTCGTAATAGTAATCCCTTATACAATAGCTGCAATGTTTATAACTTCTATTCGTGTTGACACATTAAATGCTTTATAAGACTACAAGTGAAGATCTACTACTGTATCCTTGTTTCTCCTGTGTGTGGCATTTATTCTGTCCATGTTGTTTGTAAAATATTATGCCTATCTTTTCCCGGTTGTTGCTGCTAGTCATAATGTTATTCCAAAAATTTCTCCCTCACTCAGTCCCATGCTTCTTTGTTTTTGCAAATTTTAACAACTTGTTAATTTCTTTTTTCTTTTTCCTTTCTCCTCCTGTGATGAGGTTGCATTTTAATATTTTAATTGTTGTATTTTAATCTTGTTTTTAAGTTGTATTCATTCAACTTGTTTTTATTATTGCTTGTTAGCCGCCCTGAGCCCGGCCTTGGCTGGGGAGGGCGGGGTATAAATAAAAATTATTATTATTATTATTATTATTAATTGTTAGTTGTTAATTGTTAGAGGTGGGAGAATTCTAGGACCCTGTCAGAGCCCTCACACCACCTCCCCAAATCCTAGCACCTTGCTTACCTGGCTTTGAGAAGACGATGCAAGGGCTGTGGGAGACAGGGAATCCAATGTTGCTGAGGGCTGCTGAGAAAGGCCTCAAGGGAGCTGAGGGTGATGGGAGTCGTAGGCCAGAACACCTGGAGCCTACCAGGTTGGAGGAAATTTGCTTGCTCTTGTCAGGGTTCGCGATGGGAGTCTTTCCCACTCCTATCTTGAAGTACCAGGGATTGACCCTGAGACCTGCTACACGCAAAACACATACTCCACACCTGAGCTGAGCTCCTTCCCCTAAAGTTCTCAGTCCCCTTTCAAATGTGTGAACCTCCAAAAAACAGACTCCTGTCACTCTCTGATCAGAACAGCTTCCCATAAGACAGTACTCAGAGTCGCAAAGTGATTTCATGCTCTTTATTCAGCTCATAGTGGTGAGGAGGAATGAAAGTCCCCTCAAGGTATCTGCTTTATATACATTATTTACACAATGGGCTGCACATGATTGGCTAATTCCGGAATTCTACTGTAAGCCAATCAGGTTGTGGATTCACTTCTATCTGGAGCATGATTGGGTAGTTCCTGCCAACCAATCATACTGCTGCATTGTTCTAGGACCAATCAGACTGCTGCATTCTGAATCCTATTGTTCTAGGACCAATCAGGCTGCTGCCTTTTGGATCCTATTGTTCTAGGGCCAATCAGACTGCTGCAGTTTGGATCCTATTCAACCCAGTACATAACACCCCTCCCCTCTAAGTTCCAGTCCTGCCCGGGAGGTCGCATTCATAGTCCTCGAGGTACGCCGGCGGCCTACGTGTGCGTTGCGGCCTGGGGTGTTCCCTGGTCCGGGGTTCAGGTTCTGGCTCGTGTTCCAAGGATACTGGCTGTGATGGGGCTGTTTGGTCTGGCGCAACTGGCTCACTCAGTCGTGGTTCTGGTTCCAGTGTCCTTTCGGCCTCGCAGGTCCTCTCTGTATTTACTGATTCTGCCTCTCCTGCTGGCCCCTCGTGCTCTATGGGCCTCACTGCCCCTCTGTTCCCTTGGGACTCCTCTGCCCTTTCCTCCTCCTGGTTTTCTCCTGGGAATCGTCGCCGTATCTGGTCGCAGTGGCGGCGCCAGCATTGCCCCCCATCCGTTAGCACCTCATACGACACGGGGCCAGTGACCCTGGTGACTGTGGCGGGTACCCATGCTGGGCCTGCCCCAAAATTCTTTGCGTACACTGGGTCCTGAGCCTCGAAGGTCCGGGGGTTCTTGCCTTCCCCCACCACTGCCTCATCCTGAGCTCTATCGGGGTGAAGGCGGTCCAATCTGATTGCAAGGCGCCGACCCATTAGTAGTTCAGCGGGGCTCCGGCCAGTCGTTGAGCTGGGGGTGCTGTGCTGTGCTAGAAGGAATGTGGCAAGGCGGTACTCCCAATCCCCTTGTGTCATACGGCGAAGGGTGTCCTTGGTGGTCCGCACCATGCGTTCTGCTTGGCCATTGGTGGCAGGGTGGAATGGCGCCGAACGGATGTGGCGGATGGCGTTCTGCATTGTGAAGGTTTGGAATTCTCCTGACGTAAATGCAGTCCCGTTGTCTGAGACGAGAGTGTCAGGGAGCCCGTGGGTTGCAAACAGCCTGCGTAGTACCCGGATGGCTGCGGACGTAGAAGTGGACGGTACCAGTGCGACTTCCAGCCATTTGGTGTAGGAGTCCACCACTATGAAGAATGTTTTCCCCTGAAAGGGGCCAGCGAAGTCCACATGCAGGCGTGACCATGGTGCTCGGGCGGACTCCCAGGACTGGACTGGGGCCCTTGGGGGATCTGGGCGGGATTCTTGGCAGGCCTGGCAGTGTTTGACCCAGGCCTCTATCTCTCCGTCGATCCCTGGCCACCACACATAACTCCTGGCAAGGGCCTTCATTCTTACTACTCCTGGGTGTGTCTCGTGTAGGGCTGTGAGGACCCTTTTGCGGAGGGGCTGGGGAACAACGACCCTGCTTCCCCATAACAGGCACCCCTTGTGGGCTGACAGTTCATGTTTGCGGGTTGTGTAGCCGGCGAATTCTGGCCCGGGGCTGCTGCTGGGCCATCCCCTCCACACCCAGTCCAGGACCCGGGAGATGACCCTATCTTTCTTGGAATGGTGTGCAACTTCTTGTGCCTGAATGGGGCGGTCAGGAAGCAGCTCCAGGCTCATAACCTCTTGTGCAGGTGCTGGGTCGGGGCCTGTTTCCGGTAGTGGTAGCCTGCTGAGGGCGTCCGCATGGCCCATCGCCTTCCCCGGACGGTGAATCAGTGCATACTGGTAGCTGGCAAGGAAAATTGACCACCTGAGGACGCGAGGAGACAGCACTTGGGGGGTCTGCTTTTCAGGGGCAAACAAGCCAAGCAACGGCTTGTGGTCAGTCACCACGGTGAAGGGCCGCCCGTACAAGAAATCATGGAATTTTTTTACTCCCTTCACGATTGCCAGACCCTCCTTGTCGATTTGCGAGTAGTTCCGCTCGGTTGCGTTGAGTGTCTGGGAAAAGTATGCCACTGGTACCTCTCTTCCATCCGGGAGTTGGTGTCCCAGGACAGCGCCAATTCCATAGGGCGAGGCGTCGCATGCTAGCACCACCGGCAGCCTCTCGTCGAAGTGTGCCAAGACCGAGTTTGAGACAAGCAAGTCCTTGACTGCCTGGAATGCGGCCTCCTGGCGCTGGCCCCACACCCAAGGGGCCCGCTTGTCCAGGAGTCTGTGTAGGGGCTCCGCTACCGCCGCCTTGTGGGGAAGGAAGGAATGGTAAAAGTTCAATAGTCCCAAGAAGGCCTGAAGTTCAGTCTTGTTCTTGGGCGCTGGGGCATCACAAATGGCCCGTACCTTGTCCCCAGTCAGGTGGACCCCTTCTGCGTCCACCATAAATCCCAGAAAGTCCACCTGAGGCACTCCTAGAAGACATTTTTCCCGCTTCACCTTGAGACCCGCCATCTGGAAACGGTGCAGAACGGTGCGGAGGCGGTCCTCAAACTCCTCTGGTGTGGGCCCGGCAATCAACACATCATCGAAGAAGGGGGTGACGCCAGGAATCCCTTTAAGTAGAGAGTCCATTAGATTCTGGAATATGCCTGGTGCCACGCTGATACCGAATTGCAGCCGCTTTACCCTGAATGCTCCTCTGTGCGTCACAATCGTCTGTGCCTCTGCTGTGGCCTCATCTACTGGCAGCTGTTGATATGCTTGGGCCAAGTCCAGCTTGCCAAAAATTTTCGACCCAGCCAGGGTGGCAAGAACATGGCTGACCACTGGCACTGGGTATGCATGGGCCGTAAGGGCCTTGTTTATGGTACATTTGTAGTCTGCGCAGATGCGGACCGAACCATTAGGCTTGACGGGTGTGACAATTGGGGTTTCCCAGGGGGCATTAGGCACCGGCTCCAGCACTCCTTGCTCCACAAGCCGGTCCAATTCCTCGTCTATACGGGGTTTCAGGGCGAACGGGACCCGGCGGGCCTTGAGCCTGACCGGTCGTACTGCGGGGTCAAGCTGTAGGGCAATGGGGGGCCCCGTATACTGTCCCAATTTCCCATCAAAAACCCCCGGAAATTCCTTGCATATGGCGTCCACGTCCACTTGTAAGCTAGTGTGGTTCACCCCGGTGACGGCTAGCCCCAGTGGTCCAAACCATGCCAATCCCAGTAAGCTAATGTAGGGGCCCTTGACCACCAGCAATTCCAGTTGCCGTGTCCGCCCTCGGTATTGCACCCTGAAGGTCCCCACCCCCATTGTGGGGACCTTACGTTTCTGGAAGTCCCGGAGGGTGAATGGGGCCGGCCTGAGTTTGGGACCCCCAGTAGGACACAGTTTCCTTAAGGTCATTGCCGAGATTATGGATAGAGTTGAACCCGTGTCAAGCTCCATGCGGCATGGGGCCCCCTCTATCTGTACGTCAACATAAATTTTCTCTACGTTGGGGTGGGGCAACTGGTATACCTGGAAGTCCGTGAGCTCAGTCGAGTTGCCTTGGTGCGTTGGGCCCCGGGACCTGGGGCTCTTGGATTGGTCATCTGATGCCTGGCGTTGGGTGGGCCGAGCCCGACACACCCGGGCGATGTGTCCCGATTTTCTGCACTGCCTGCACTCTGCGTTGCGGAAACGGCAGGTCCTCCTCTCGTGACTTTCTCCGCAGCTTGCGCAGTTCCCTCCTTCTCGTCGAGGCAGCTGTGGTATGTGGGCTGCTTGAGTGCGCTGCTGTACTCGGTGCACCTCCTCCCTGTTGGATCCTGAGTCGTCGGTGAGGTCTTCATGGTGGACCCTCGGTTGGGATGGCTGGCTCGGCCGTGCCTCTTGCGTCGACCTCTCGGCAGCTTCCGTTGCCAGGGCCTCCTCCAGAGCGACCTGGAACGTTAGGTCCTTCTTAGCGTAGAGGCGTCGTTTCAGCTTCTCATCCCTCAGGCCACCGACGAGGCGGTCACGAAGCATGTTCTCCAGCTCTGAGAAGTTGCAGAACCGGGCGGCTTGGCGGAGAGAGGTCACAAACCTAGTTATGGTTTCCCCAGGGGCTTGCCGCTTTGCGTAGAAGGCATTTCGACGAGCCACCACTGAGGGCTGCGGCGAAAAGTGCCCCTTCAGCTGTTCCATTATTGTTTTGTATGGAACAGTAGCGACGTCTTCAGGCGCAAGGAGAGCCCGGGCGATTTCAAACGTCTCCTCTCCGCAGACGCTGAAGAATATTGCCCTCTTCTTGGCGTCTTCTTCATCAGTGACCCCTTTGGCTTCTAGGAGGAAGGTGAAACGGGAGGCGTATGCTTCCCAGTCTCCAGATGCTGGGTTGAACGGTGAAAAGCTGCTGTTGGTTGCCATTCTGAGTTCCTTGTGTCCCGGAGCTGAAGCCTGGATACACGGTGCGAGGCAGCGATGCGGCAGGTGGCGGTGCTGCGGTGCTGTGTGTGGCAGTCAGCTCAGCGGGATCCCACCTTCGTCGCCAGTGAAATATACTCAGAGTCGCAAAGTGATTTCATGCTCTTTATTCAGCTCATAGTGGTGAGGAGGAATGAAAGTCCCCTCAAGGTATCTGCTTTATATACATTATTTACACAATGGGCTGCACATGATTGGCTAATTCCGGAATTCTACTGTAAGCCAATCAGGTTGTGGATTCACTTCTATCTGGAGCATGATTGGGTAGTTCCTGCCAACCAATCATACTGCTGCATTGTTCTAGGACCAATCAGACTGCTGCATTCTGAATCCTATTGTTCTAGGACCAATCAGGCTGCTGCCTTTTGGATCCTATTGTTCTAGGGCCAATCAGACTGCTGCAGTTTGGATCCTATTCAACCCAGTACATAACACAGCTCATGAGCTTTTATCTGTTTTTCACAACCTGGATGTGTTTATAAAACCGTTAGTGCAGAGCCCATCTCCCCTTCCTTTCTAGAATTGCCTGACTCCAACCTCATTGCAACTAAGCAATTAAATGCACAATAAAGTAGCATTTTGAAAATACATCGCGGGGAGGGGGAGGGGGAGGGGGTTATATAACCGGTCTTTAAAATGATTATTTAGCAGCTGGAATTCAGAGAAGAGAGAAACAGCAACACATGACTGGGCAACGTTGCATATTAATAAAGTGGCTCTGCATGGCATCTATTGTGAAGTTGGCTTGAGAGGAACGGAAGCATGTTGTAGCTTAATGCATGCTTGCTTAGAAGCAATTCCTATGAAGTTCAGTGGAATTTACTCCCAAGTCAAGGATGCATGAAATCGCAGCCTTTATTTTGTCTGTTCGGATATCGCCATGCAAGTAAGTGGCTGGTCAGCTGTTCAGTCTGATTGCCAGATTCTCTTGCATTACTCTTTGGATCCAGCAGCTGTGCTTTGCAGAATGCTTGGAGCAGGAGGAGGTGACTGGGCTGCTTTCTCCCTCTGCACTTTGCTGGGTCAAATAAGTTAACGTTGCATAAAAACTGCGGCAATCTGTTTTCCTCGCACGCCAGATAATCCAGCTGCATTAGCCAGACAGTCAGTCTTCCGGCTTCTGCTACTTCCATTCATGTAAGGCCCAAACCCTTTTCTCATATTACTCCAGAGGTAAATTTCAACCAACCTGAGTGAGAACGGGATTTTGCATATAGACCTACAGATTGTTTTACATAATTTCATTTATGATGCTTTGGAGGGCTCTCCCCTCCCCGGCCTTCATAATCCCTACGATTTGACTAATGCACAATATTGCAAATGCATTCCTACCCGGGCCAACAGCCTTTAAATCACTTGTGGATCTCTAAACCTCTTATGCTGATTAAAAGTGTTAAGGTTTTTTGTTTTTTTTATGTAACTAGAGCTAAATTTAATTTATGTTGCCGTCAAAGGAATACTCTAATATCACCTAACATGTTCCCGATTATGCTTCTGTTGGAGTCTGTGGCAAAATCTGCAGCTGTAGCTTGATTGGGCTGTATCTGTGATCTCAGGGCTGCCTGCTTCAAACTGCAGCATTGTAATTCCGGAAAGCTCAGGAAGGTAGTGACTTAATTTCTCCCCACCCCCCACCTTGTATAAACTGTAAAACTTGTATGCAAACTATGCAAACTGGAGGAGAGTTTACCTTTCATACAAGTATGCAATCATGCATGCAATTATTTTTATTTCTTAAATTTTATACACCACTTGATTGTGGAAAACCTCAAAGCCTTTACAAAAAGAATAAATAGGATTATTAGTAAAACATTAAAAAAAATTTAAAACCAGCAAATAAACCCTAAAACACACACCAGCATGCTAAGGATCTGGGTAGGTTTATCTAAACAAAAATGTTTTTAACAGGTGCCACAAAGAATACAATCTCATGTTAACCGGCAGGGAGTTTCAAAGTGTAAGGGCCGATTCCCAAAGAAATCAGAAGTCTGATTTCTTACAAGTGCAGAATGGATATTATGTGGCACCATTTCCACAGATGTACAGTGGTACCTCAGGTTAAGTACTTAATTTGTTCTGGAGGTCCGTTCTTAACCTGAAACTGTTCTTAACCTGAAGCACCACTTTAGCTAATGGGGCCTCCTGCTCCTGCTGCGTCACCGGAGCATGATTTCTGTTCTCATCCTGAAGCAAAGTTCTTAACCTGAGGTACTATTTCTGGGTTAGTGGAGTCTGTAACTTGAGGCATTTGTAACCTGAAGCGTCTGTAACCCGGGGTACCACTGTATTGTGAGAGTATTAGAATTATCAGGTTGTGTTAGAGATCAAAAAACCCTCCAAATTATTCATCTTCAGAAGGAAATGGAAAAGGGCAATTCTGAAATGGTAGATTTTGAGAGTTTAACTGCTAGATAGGCTTTGGGGGGGGGTTGTTTGGTAGGATAAACATGATAAATTCCTCAGGAAGGGTCCTGGAAAGTAGCTAGACTTGTTTTGCAGATAGGACAAAGTGGATAGCCATAAAATATTTCATAGAAACTTTTGTTGAAAGAGATTCATAAGTAAAGCTTTTGTTTAAACCTGTAACAGCATTTTTGGCTGATCCTTTGCTAATGAAACCATTACACATTATTGCTCATGAGTGTTTGTTAAATAATGTACAGTTTTGTTCCCAACACGCCTCAGCTTTACACCCAAAACTGGGAGTAAACCACCTTAGGTACCCCAGCACCAAGAGTCCTCGCTGCAGATTCACAGTGTACATTTACCACTCATAGAGAATCCCTAAATTCTGTGTTGATTTCTACAGTAGGGGGCCAAGGATATATCTCCTCAGTCTTGGTCCTGTTGCCTTGCTCTCATCTTCGCTGAGGAAGGTAGTCACAGTGGCCCAAGCAATATACCTTTGGGTGAGCTTCATCTGCCATTACTATTCAGCCTCCTGAGGAATCCCTCTAAGCCAGGGTTTCCCAAACTTGGGTCGCCAGCTGTTTTTGGACTACAATTCCCATCACCCCCAACCACTGGTCCTGCTAGCAAAGGATGATGGGAGTTGTAGTCCAAAAAAGCCAAGTTTGTGAACCCCTCCTCTAAGCTTGAGAAGAACCCCACAGTTCCCTGGAATGTAGTTTGAAAATTAAGACGTAGACTGTAGAATGCAAATGTTGAGGCACTGCATTGACATGGAGAATTAACAGCCAGCAAGTGGGCCCTGGTGAAGAATGTGTGTTTAGAAAGCATGGCTTTATTTGAAGATGACACTTCCCACCTCCCACCTCAAGCCCTGTACTATGTAATCAGCAATTATTAATTAATTAGCTATTGTCCTTGTCACCGGCAATATTATGTTGATGTTGCCTTGGTTGGAAAAGAAGCTACAACATGTGTTTTTCCTCCCTTGGATGGGTAATTTATATGGAGTGTGAAATTTCTTGGAACGCATTCATTTCTAGTTTAATCATGTAACTTAGTGCATGATTAAGCAGGCATGAGACAGCCCTCACCCCAAACAGCACATAATTAGCTCCTTCTCGGTTAGAAATTTATTTCTTTTTTGTTCTCTGCGTCAACTCCCTAGAAGGAAAAGTGTGGCCTGTAGAACTGCATGGGAGAAATATGGCCACATCTTCAGGTTTTTATTTTATTGACAAAATAAAAACTGACAAATCCCCAGGTCCAGCTGGCATCTACCTGAGAACTCAGATGTGAAATTGCTGACGTTCTAACAAAAAGAGGTAACTTCTCCCTGAAATCGGTCTTCCTACCTGAAGACTGGAAAGTGGTCGATGTAATACCATTATTTTTTTTTTAATGACCCAGAGGGGCTATGGAAATTACAGAAGTTCTTTGAGAGTGTCAACAACATATTGATAGAGGTGATCTTGTTGACTTTGTGTACTTTTTTGATAGCACTCTGTTAACTTGATTCTTACATATGTTTCGATTTCTGAAGATTTATTTTTGGGGTAGATGAAGAGACATACAGAGAGGCGATGGGTAAAAGAGAGGGACTCTTGGGTGAGAGAGGCCAGAGTGGCCTTTCCTCAGGGTGTGAGGTTGTGGAAGGGGGCAGCCCTCTCAGGTCAGAGCTGGGAAGACTCGCTTCTTTGTATGTGGATTGAAGACTGAAGGTATAATTATGATAGGGGGCTATATACATATAATTTTGTGTTTTATTATGATTGTTACTATTTTTCTTCTCTCTCTCTTTCTTGTTCTTCTCTCTCTCATCTCTCTCTTGCCTTTTTTAGATTCTGTTTGTTCTAGGTGCTATTTTATTGCATCATGATAACTTTAATAAAACTCTTTGGAATAGGTGACGATGGCAGAATTCCAGGGTTAGTGGCCAAATTGAAACACCACCATACAGTGGTACCTCAGGTTAAGAACTTAATTCGTTCTGGAGGTCCGTTCTTAACCTGAAACTGTTCTTAACCTGAAGCACCACTTTAGCTAATGGGGCCACACGATTTCTGTTCTCATCCTGAAGCAAAGTTCTTAACCCAAGGTACTATTTTTGGGTTAGCGGAGTCTGTAACCTGAAGCATATGCAACCTGAAGCGTATGTAACCCGAGGTACCACTGTATTGTGGGAAATGCACCTTATGTGCAATTACCACAATGCACCAGAACAGGGGTTGGGAACCTTTTTCAGCCTAAGGGTGACAATATACAATATACGATATATACGATATATTTATTGTCCTTGTCCCATGCAGAACAATGAAACTAACATTCCCTCCTGGGCAATTGTCAGGCTTCAGGGACCTTCCCACCCCACCCTTTGGTAGTAGATAAGCAGAACAAAGTGAAAGGAGTCTCTTACCAGTTAGAAATTTTAATGATCACAGAGAGAGAACAAAGAATCCATTCCTCGGAATGAAGGTGCTCACAATTAAGGGTTCCACCCACTTCCTCCCCAGTTCCCCCCATCACTTCTGCATCTTGTCACCTGATCTCGCAACCACTGTGCTTTCTGTGCTGCCACCTTATCTGCTCTCCTTGACCTTGGGCTGAGTGGCTGGACGCTTTCCAGCAACAGTGAATCTGTTCTCTCTCTTTCTCCCAGTTCTTCTTCTCCTGACTGTTCCCCACCCAGTGCTTCCCAGCTTCTGCCTTCTGAACTATGTCCCTCTGCAAACCACTGTTCCAAATCTATACTACTTCCCTGCTCCTGGGAAGATTCAGGATCCTGATCAGGAGCAGGACGAGGCGGAGGCTCTCACCATTCCTCCTCAGTGCAGCCTCAGCACAGTCCCTGACATCAATGCTCTGAGCGCCATTTGCCAGTGGAGGGCAGTGCCAAGGCAAAGAAAGGCAGAGAAATGAATATAACTTTTACCTTTTTGCAGTAGGCTAATGTCCATGCACACTCAGCCTAACTACCCCTCTCTATCCTCTGTCCAAGGAAGCAAGAGGCATTATCAGAGTTTGAGGACACCTTCCAGCCAGGCAAAAACCCTCGGGGCCAAAGCTGCATTCTGAGGGCCATACAGAGAGGGCTGGAGGTACACATCTGCAGTCATGAGGTTCCTACATTGTGGACGGGAGCATTAAAAGGCTGACTAGAGATAGCTGCATTGTGCTCCTTGGAATGCGAGAGAAGAAAAAATAATGGAAAGGGAGCCCAGGGCAGGTGGCGTCTGAGGTGGGTTCTGCCAAGGCACTGACTGGCAGCTGCCCAAGGAAGACGAATGCTGATGCTGAATCGGGCACTGAGTCTCCCCGTTGGAAACAACTGAGACACAACATCACCATTTCCATCTCCACATTTCTTAGGAAGAAAGCGAGTTGAGCCGGGAACCCCTGATCTTGACAGAAGTTGTTGATTCTTTCTCAGCCAACTTCAGCTTCTGAGTCATCCTTTGAACGTGAACAGAATTCAGTGGCTGATATTACAGGGTAACTGATAGTATAAACAGACCCTTTCCCACCCCGCTTTAAATATCCTAAATGATGATGTTGTTTCGTTAGGCAACCTCAAGCCTATCCCATTCAAAAATAAAACAAACAGACTTGAAATATAATTTATGTTGCAAGCTACTTGCCACAAAATGTTAGTAAACTGATGATTACATAATTTGCTTTCCAGAAGGGATTAAGCAGGATATAGCCAGCTCCTAATGATTATTTGTTTTGGATTAACAGCGGGAGAAATGCTGGATTAGCGGGAGGTTTGCAAGAATCTGGCTTCTCTTTGCTCATCAGAGGCTCCAAGTGGCGAAAGAGTCACACCTTCAGATCAAAAGCTCAGCCCTCTCTTCACACTTGCTGGCCTGATTGACTGGAAAGTATCACAATAACTTCATCAGACTCCACGTGCTTTCCAGATCACAGGAGGAATCTTATGAACATTCGTGCTCTTTGAAATGAGTCCCTGTTCTGTATTATTTTGGGAAACATTCTCTGAAATGTTATTTATTTAAAGCATTTTTACCATGCCCTTTCACAGCCCCTCCATACATCATTTTCATACCCTCCAGCATTTCTCTGATGAAAATAAGGATGTCTTCTATTATTATTATTATTATTATTATTATTATTATTATTATTATCCCCACCTATCTGACTGGATTGCCCCAGCCACTCTGGATGGCTCCCAACACACAACAACAACAACAACAACAACAACAACAAAACATTAAAAATCTTCCCTATACAGGGCTGCCTTCAGGTGTCTTCTAAAGGTTGTATACTTGCATATCTCTATACCCTCCAACATTTATCCCATGGAGGAAAAGCAAAACATTGCAGGATCAGATTAGAAACCAGGATGGCTTCTGTAAATCTGGGTCTGTTCCTGGAAAATATGGACACTTGAACAGTCTGCCTTTGTATCGTGCATCAATGATTATTTCTGCTTATGATGCTTGGGCCTTCACGTGTGATCTTGCTTTCAATACTGTTTGGCCTGTAGTAATTTTGAGTTGGTCACACTGCTTCATTTCCAGTCAGTGCATGTCCTCTAACTTCCTACTAAAATCCTGCAATTTTTATACCACATAGATGTTCTAGTTTATTTTTGTTCTGCTTTTATCGGGTGGCCATTTTGCCAGGGATTCTTTAGCAGTGATTCCTGCCCTGCAGGGGGTCGAACTAGATGACTCTTTGTGTCCCTTCCACCTCTGCAATTCTATAATTCTGTGTTGCTCTGTAAATCCTCCAGACAATAATAATAACAACGTGGCAGCATTGGGGAAGCATGGCAGCACACAATCAAGCAGAATGAACTCACACCAGTGCACTATTATTGTGCCAGGAGCACGTTTCTGAAGACACCTGCAATAAAACACCAATCCAGAGGGGCTTTAAAAAGCTTCCAGAGCAGTTTAGAGAGAAATGAAAACAAGGAATATGGAGGGTATGCTGCTTTGGCTGCAGAGACCGCTAATTTGTAACTGCTGCCTCCTGTCTTGTTTTTGCTAGGTTAACAGTACCGAAGTGTGTATGGTCTTTTTAACCATCTATAGAAGGCATAGCTGTCAATGTTTTCCTTTTTTTTAAAGGGAAATTCCCTTATTCCGAATAGGATTCCTTGCAAGAAAAGGGAAAAGTTGACAGCTATGAGCAGGGGTCAGCAAAATTTTTCAGCAGGGGGCCGGTCCACTATCCCTCAGACCTTGTGGGGGGCCGGACTATATTTTGAAAAAACAAAAACAAAAAATGAATTCCTATGCCCCACAAATAACCCAGAGGTGCATTTTAAATAAAAGCACACATTCTACTCATGTAAAAACACCAGGCAGGCCCCACAAATAACCCAGAGATGCATTTTAAGTAAAAGGACACATTCTATGTGTGCAGTGGCGTAGCGTGGGTTGTCAGCACCCGGGGCAAGGCAAGTAATTTGCGCCCCCTAACCCGTGGATTTGCGCCCCCTAACCCTAACCCCCAGATGTTGCGCCCGGTGCGGCCGGCCCCCCTGCACCCCCCACGCTACGCCACTGTATGTGTGTAAAAACATGCTGATTCCCGGACCTTCCGCGGGCCGGATTTAGAAGGCAATTGGGCAGGATCTGGCCCCCGGACCTTAGTTTGCCTCCCCAGGATCTATAGTTTTAAAGAAATACATACTTATGTTTGTTATTGTTCTAGTCTTTCTTAAATTCTTGTCCTCATTTCTTTTTTTGGGGGGGTGAGAAGGGGCTCTTCGTTCTGGAGCAGTCAGTATAAATATACATGTCTGTTATTTATTTATTTATCCCCCCCCCCCCAGCAATGGGCCAGTTATGGGGAAGCTTTGGCCCTCCAGAAGATGCTAAACAACAGCTCCCACCAACCCTAGCCATTCATTGGCCATGCCTGCTGGAGCAGATGGGAGTTGTCTTCTAGCTAGAGGACCAAATGTTCCCAACACTTGCAATAGGGTTATATGACTAGTCGTTCCACAGCGTTACCTTGCAACCGGCCTCAGTGTCAGGTTGGATGAAAGGGGATGGAGAATGAAAGCTCCTACACAGAGCAGGGAAAACTCAAATGCAGCAGCGATCAAAGCGACCATGTGCTGTTAAATGGGCCACAGGGAACAGCACACCGTGGAGCAGAGAGACCTGTGGTCTAAGTTAAGAAAGATGTGCTTTGGCACATTAAATCCAGCCCCTTTAATCTTCCAGCAGTGAGGACAGCAGATTTACATCCCCAAACAAGCTGCGTCTGAAATAGCCAGTGGGACGGAGCTCCCAGCAGGGATTTGCAGTGGCTTTGGCCAGCAGCCCACACTCAAGATATTTTCACCACCAGGGTGCTCCTGGTAAAGATCACAGCTCTAATATGAAAGGAGAGTTAAGAAATGGAAAGCATCTCCCTCGCCACTGGGATTTACTTCCTACTCTCACACTTGGCTGGGGTTACGAAAGCAGTTCCCTGCCTGTCTTCTTAGCTGTTGATCTATTAGCCCAGAAGACTTTAAGGAAGGTTTGATGAACCATAGGCTGGGGAAATCACGCTGCCTTTCCACATTCTTCTGCTGCAGAGTCTAGTCAGGGATGGGAGAGCAGAAAGCCCCTGGTCAGCGCTTACTGAAGGGGCATGATGTAGGGATGGGGGAGCAATTTGATTTAGTTCCTATTTAAGATGAATTAGCTGAAATATACTCAGAGTCGAGAGTGGATTTCATGCTCTTTATTCAGCTCATAGTGGTGAGGAGGAATGGAAGTTCCCCCAGAATGTCTGCTTTATATACATTATTTACACAATGGGCCCCACGTGATTGGCTAATTCCGTGATTCACCTGTAGGCCAATCAGGTTGCGGATTCACTTCCACCTGGAACTGGATTGGGTGGCTCCTGTGGACCAATCAGACTGCTGCATTGTTCTAGGACCAATGAGACTGCTGCATTCTGAATCCTATTGTTCTACGACCAATCAGACTGCTGCATTTTGGATCCTGTTCAGCTCAGTACATAACACCCCTCCCCTCTAAGTTCCAGTCCTGCCTGGGAGGTTGCATTCATAGTCCTCAAGGTACGCTGGCTGCCTATGTGTGCGTTGCGGCCTGGGATGTTCCCTGGTCAGAGGTTTGGGTCCTGGCTCGTGTTTCGGGGATGATGGCTGTGATAGGCCTTTTGAAAACAACACGCAAAGTATAAAACACAGCCATCCTTAGCAAATCACACTTCTCCAAATTTTGCAATGTAGTTCTGAGAACTATGTAATGTACCAAAAAAAAAAAAAAAATTGCATATGCTAATGTAAAGCATGCATACAAATGCATATATTAGAAAATATGACATGATGGTGCATCATATTAGGGGAAATGCCTTTGCAAAGATGTGTACATTAGTAGGGTTGCCCCCCGGATGTCAGTTCCGCCTTTAAAATCCCAGTAATGTCTGGGAAAATCCGCACATATGCCAGCCCTAACATTAAGCAAAAGTAGCAATATGGAGAATTAAACTAAAGTTTGGAAAGATGTGAATCTGAAATTGACAGATTCACCCAACCTTGGGTGCCCCATAGCTGCACGGTCTTATCACTACAGTATTTGGCACTGGGCAGTAGGCACAGACCAAGCAGGCATATAGGACACCTGGCCAGTCTCCCCCACTATGGTGAGACATATTTCTATATAACAGAAGAACACAAGAAGACCCTGCTAGGCCAGGCCAATGGCCCACTTAGTCCAGCAGGAAACCCTCAGGCAGTATCCTCTCTCTCTCTCTCTCTCTCTCTCTCTCTCTCTCTCTCTCTCTCTCTGCAATACTTTTCACTAGTTTTCAAATAATTTATACAATTGAGTACAGAATACAATGAAGTGGCAGAAAAACAAGAATAGCTTTGTGTGACACATTGCATCTAATTACACAGAGGGTGTGGTAAGCATATTAACTGCAAATTGGAGGCATGAGTTTCCTTCTCCGTCTTTCATTTTCCTTTCGTCAGGTGCAGGGGTGATTCATCCAAAGTTCAAGAGCGTGTTGTAATCGTAACCAAACATGGGCATAAGCTGGGGATGGAGAACGACCGTGCTCGTTTTTGTGTGCAAAAACATTGAAATGGTACCATACGCTCATTCTGGTCTCATGCTATTCCGAGTGAGCTTCTGAAAGAAGCACTGGCTGCCAAACCTTTGCATACTCCAGATCTACATCCTTAAGGTCCTTCCAATGCCTTGCTGTTGTCACTCTGGCTACTAAAAGTAGATGGCTTCATAACGCTTTGCTCCTTATTTCTAATTTTGCTTCTAAACATATAAATTAGTCTCTGTGCATTTTATGCAACCCTCTTTTTCTGGTGCTGTGTAACTGGTCACCCTAAACTAAGGTTGCTAGCTGACTAGGAAACACCCTCCCTGACCTTACCTGTAGTTCCTAATCAGGCATAAAAGCAACAAGCAAGCCTAGATTTCTCTCTCCACCTCCCGTCTCTTAAAACTATACCTTAGCTGAATAAGCAGCTTTTGTTCTGGGCTCTACTGAAAACCTTTTGGCTCCACATCCAGACCCACTAAAAAGTGCTGCACTATCTATGTCAGGTGGCAAAGGAACCAACCCTCACGGCAGGTTGCCAGGAACAGATAAGACAAGGAAAAGTCCTTACCATCTGCCTTTTATTCAATATTTACATAGAATAGTTTGGGAGCACAGCCTCTTGGAATAATGGCATTGTCCTGAGTAAATCTCCACCCCCTTCTTCATTCGTCAACAGCACCACCACCCCTATGGTTGCCACTTAGGGCCATCACTCTCTCAGCTCTTTGCTCTCCTACTTTTAAGGCTTGCCGGGTTCTGGGAGATGGTGAGCCTGGAATGCTTTCTAGTGATAACATGTCAGCCAGCTGCTGCTCCGTCTCTGCCTCCTCCTCCTCTCCCATTATTTCCCAACTTTCCCCCTGATCTTCCTCTGATTTGTGACCTCCCTCAAACCCCTGTTGTACTTCTGAACTGTCTTCTTTTCCTCTGGAAGGGTCAGGCTGGGGAGGCGGTCTCCACCATTCCTCTTCTGCCCAGTCCCTGACAATCTATGTCCAGGCCAAGGGTGGGGAACCTGTGGCTCTACAGAAGTTGTGGGACTCTGACTCCCATTAGTCCTAACTAGCATTGCCAATGGTTAGTGACTGGAGTTGTAGTGCAGCAACATCTGATTGTCTGCAGCTTCCCCACCCAACCCAATGAAGAACACTACGTTCTGTCCAGGTTGTGCCCTGAGATGTACTTTCAGTCTGCACCCAAACTCTGCCCAGGCATCAGCATTTTCCATTTTAGATGTTGGCAACTTTATTTACCAATCCAGCTTCTTGGTAAATAGCCTCTACGAGCCCTGATACCTATGTGCTACATCCATTGTAGGAGCCCTTATGCCACTGAACATAGACCCTCCAAGTGTCCCTATTTTCCAGGGACAGTCCTGGATTCACAGCAGCTGTTCCTGCTTTCCCTTTGGACATTTCTATTTCCATCGGAGAAATGTTGGAGGATATGGTAGGAGCATATATACCTGAAGGAGCATCTCCACCCACATAATTGAGCCTGGACATTGAGATCCACCTTCGAGGGCCTTCTGGCAGTTCCCTCACTGTGAGAAGCAAAGCTACAGGGAACCAGGCAGAGGGCCTTCTCGGTAGTGGCACCCACCCTGTGGAACGCTCTCCCACCAGGTGTCAAGGAGATGAGTAGCTCTATAACCTTTAGAAGATATCTGAAGGCAGCCCTGTTTAATGTTTTGTTATGTTTTTATATATGTCAGAGGCTGCCCAGAGTGGCTGGGGCAAACCAATCAGATGGGCAGGGTACCAATAATTAGGGACATCCCTATTTTCACCAGAGAAATGTTGGAGGGCATGGATCAGTTGCTGAGAATCGCAGGTGGAGCAGAGTGCTTATGAAATCAAGTCCTGCTTGTGTTCTTCCTCAAGGCATCTGGTCAACCACTGTGAGAATGGGATGCTTCTAGAAGGGTCATTGGACTAATCCAAAAGGCTGGTCTTACATTGTATGTCCTTAAGCACATGCTGGAAAGGCAAGCATCACCCAAATGACAGCTTCTTCCAATTTCATACAAATCTATCCAGGCTGGATAATGAAGCTCAGGTGTTGGTTGTAAGTAGGACTCAGATTTTGGCAGCAGATTTTCTGTGCAGCTTAATGGGTCCCATTATTCAGTCTTACCCCTTCCTTCCCTCCCGCAGCACTGGCAAGCCAAGGCATTTTCTTATATTTTCTAATATTCCTAAATCAAATTGTTGCAACATGTGAACTTGTAGTGACTCACGGCCTAGAAGAGATATGGTTTAGTTCCAGGGGAAAAAAGTCTCTCCCTTTTTCTCTCGGCATGGGAGAGAAGGTTAAAGCAAATTTCGAAATCCTCACTGTGCCATCTGTCCCCTTTATTACGGAGCTGGCAGCTTCTGCGTGGTTAATTTGCCATCGGTGCTCGTTTTTTGTTGTTGCTCATCAGAGTTGATTTGCCTTGCTTATGGGGGAGAGCATGACTCTCATGCATTCCTTTGGGATCAGGTCCTCATTCTCTGCAAGCTAGCCATAGTTTTCCTGTAATACTCCATAGAAACACTGTTGTTGTTGTTGTTGTTGTTGTCGCTGCTGCTGTTTTCCTGCCCTTCACTCTAAGATCCCACATGTGGGTTACAACCATTCAAACACAACTTTAAAAACAGTCTAAAACAACGATCACAGAAGTCAAGGGTCTGGAAACCAAGCCTTATGAGGAATGGTTGAAGGAGCTGGGTATGTTTAGCCTGGAAAAGAGGAGACTGAGAGGAGAGATGATAGCCATCTTTAACTGTCTTAAGGACTGTCATGTGGAAGGTGAAGCAAGCTTGTTTCCTCCTGCTCTGGAGGTAGGACTCAAACCAATAGCTTGCAGGTTACAAGAACGGAGATTCTGACTAAACATCAGGAGGAATCTTCTGACAGTAAGAGCTGTTCGACAGCAGAACAGTCTCCCTCGGGAGGTGGTGGACTTTCCTTTCTTGAAGATTTTAAAGCAGAGGTTGGATGACCAGCTGTCATGGATGCTTTACTTGAGAGTCCTGCACTGCAGGGGTTGGGCTGCTACCATCACCCTAGTCTCAGACTCTAGGCTTGCTTTCATGGACAGCCTCCAAGACTGATGAAGATTCCTTAGGCTGCCCATTTGACATTCCATCAGCCACACTGCACACGCCAAGTTCGAGGCTACGACAACTTTGGTTTGATGAGTTTCTTAGGAGGTCCCAAGGATGACACCCCTCCATTCCTACACCTGCAGCACAATTCCTTCCATAATAACGCCATTGGGAGCTTATGCCCATCTCTTCTTTTAGACTCAGAACAGCAGCTGGTGTCACAGTAGCAATGACTCGATGCTGCGTTTTCCAGGTGTTAACCGCTGCACAGTTCAAGCCTGCTGTACCTTGCTTCATCCTGAAGTAAGTCTGAGTAAGCCTCATCCATTGGGATTCGCTGTTTTTTGCCCGCCAGAAAGCAACTGTTTGCTAGCTTTGCATTGTGTGGGTGGTCTAGGAACAGGTTGCTGTCCAAGCTGTTTGTTGGCGGAGGCTGCTTGTCTATAGCACCGCCCTCATTAACTTCTGCAGAAGACCAAGGTCTGGAAGATGCAAACAGAGCCTTTCCAACCAATTAGCTGTCAACACCACCTACACTCTTATCCATAGTCAAAAACCAGCACATGCCTTCACCCTCTCTTCTTCGAGTTACATAATCTGTTTCTACGGCATTGCACTCACTATAACCAGAAAAGGGCCCACATCGTTCTGAAGCAATTGTTTAGCCAACAGCAATAAATAAAAAAGGGGCAGCGGCTAATGAGTTGGAAGGAGCGCACATCACACAACAAATGAACTGGGAGAGTTGAGTTTACATGATTTTTGTATAAGTTAACTGGCATTAAATTGAGAAAAAGAATATCACGATGCAACTGCAGCAGCACAACTGGGCACCTTCGTGTGCCCCAGCTGCAACAAAACAGATCTCTCCCCCATCGGTCTCTACAGCCACAGCAGACGCCACAACCTTCCCACAGTTTGAATTCATCCCCAAAGGTGCACTCCTCCATTGTCTCTAGAGACAGATGGATGTCAACCAAACCGACATAAAATTTCTTCCCCCTTTCTGTGTCATAATACTGCTACCAGTACTAAGCATTTGTATAGCACTTTGAAGTTTTCAAAGCTCTTTGTGTACTTTATCTAGTGGCAATCCTTACAACAGCACTGCAAGGGAGGGCTAACACCTGCCCTCCAGATGTTGCTGGAGCATGAGTCCCATCATCCCATCATCAACTACTGGATATGCTGTCTGGGGCTGATGGGCGTTGGTGTCCAACAGCCTCTGAGGGGCGTTACATTGACTAACCTGACTGTAAAGTGAGTTAGGATTATTATGCGTGCGCGTGCGCATACACACACACACACACACACACCATATTGTAGATGGGGAAACTGAGTGCCTAAGGCCACCTAAAGGGTTCATGGCAGAGGAGAGATTTGAATCGAGGACTTCCTGATTCATAGCTTAAAGGCTGTGTACACACCATACATTTAAAGCACACACCTTTCCACAAAGAATCCTGGAAACTGTAGTTTACCCCTTAAAGGTAAAGGTAAAGGTAAAGGTAAAGGTAAAGGTAAAGGTAAAGCACCCCATACAGTTAAGTCCAATCGTGAATGATTCTGGGGTTGCGGCACTCATCTCACTTTACTGGCTGAGGGAGCTGACGTTTGTCCACAGACAGTTTTTCCAGGTCATGTGGCCAGCATGACTAAGCTGCTTCTGGTGAACCAGAGCAGCGCACGGAAACGCCGTTTACCTTCCCCCAGAGCGGTACCTATTTATCTACTTGCACTTTGACGTGCTTTCGAACTGCTAGGTTGGCAGGAGCAGGGACCGAGCAATGGGAGCTCACCCTGTCGCAGAGATTCAAACCGCCGACCTTCTGATTGGCAAGCCCTAGGCTCAGTGGTTTAGACCACAGTGCCACCTGTGTCCAGAGTTTACCCCTTACCGATCTACAATTCTCAGCACCTTTAACAAACTACAGTTTCTTTCTTCCCTTGGCCTCACCCCCACTGCTGTTGATGCTGCGAGAAGGTAGAGAAGGAAACACAACACAGCAGCAGTGGTGCTGGGGGAAGGACAAAATGGACAAAAACTTTCTCCCCTCATTCTCCTCTTTGCCCCTGCTAGCAGCAGTGACAGGAGGAGCAGGGGAGACCCTCCTGCGCTGATTCTTTCAACTCCAGACATTGGAGGTTGAAAGAATTCATGTGGGGCGGCTTAGATCTTCCCTTTTCCACCCTGCTCACCTGCCTCTCTCCACCTCTGGTTCTCATACACTCTTGCTTACCTGCTCAGCCCAGGCACCCTTCTCTACCCCTTGCCCTCAACATTGCTAAAGTCAAAATGGCATCATTAGTGCGAAGTAGTAGCAGAGCAGGGCAGGTGTTGGGGAGCTGCTCCTGCCTGTTCCTCTGCACTTCTCCTGTGTTATGTACTGAAGTTCTCACCCTGGGCCAGCAGGGGGATACTCTAGATAGTTATGCAAATGAAGGATCGAAAAGTGACGTTCAGTGATTGGATAGTTTGTATGCAAATGAAGGATCGAAAAGTGACGTTCAGTGATTGGATAGTTTTAGAAAATGGCAACAGTTACATTGTTCTGGAGCTCTATATAAGCAGGCTGACTGAGCCCTCAGCTTAGTTCTGTTCTGACATCTGAATAAAGAAGAGCTGTTTGAAGAATTGCTGTGTCGTCTGCTATGTTCGCCCACAACTTAACATCCTGGACTACCCATCACCTGTGCCGCTCGCCTGCGCCACCTGCCTTCTATTCTGTTGTTATGCTGCAGTTCATGTGATGACATCCTTCCAATTTTATTATATAGTTAGAAAAGATATGAAGATCACCATTGCTCAGGGACTAGAAGGCAGTGCCTGTGTGGCCCATAGCCTTTCCATAATTGTAGGGATGTTTGAACCAGGGCACAATCCAACTAGCCAGACCAGTTTTGGAGTTGTTTCTGCAGAATATATGTAGCATTAACCAAGCCATTGGTAGGATACTGTAATTGGGGTTTCTGTTTGAATCAAAGCCCTTCTGTTCCCTTGATGAAATCTGATTTTTAAAATATATGTTGTGTCAAAAGTTCAGGTTGATTGCTTTCCTTTGATGCACATGTCAATGGCCTGGAGTATCTCAATGATTGGTTTCAAAGAAAGCAGCAACAGAACTCCTAAGTAATTTTCAGCTCGAATACTCATTGCAAAAATTGCTTCAAATGGAGAATAAATGGCACCTGTTTTGATCTCCTCTAAATACAATCTTTCATGATCTGTCATATTACCACTGCTGAGGTTTCAATCAAAAGGGGATCTTTGAAAGAGAAAAAAAATGCTATTTTGGGAGGACAGTTATTTAAGTGTGTAATAGTTTTGCTGTTAGCTGCTCTGCTTTATGGCTTTGTTGCAAACAGCAGTGGCAAAGTTTCAATTCATAATTTGCAAATTCCTTGTAGGAAAAATCTGTAAGCCCAAAACAGGCAGGAAATTATTATTTTGTTCATTCAGATGTGCCATGTGCATTTAAGAGTGCAATTTGTCATGCATATTTCCCCATAGTTGCTCCTCTGTGGAGGAACCAGTGGGTAGTTTACCAAAATATCAACTTGCCCTGGTGAATCTGCATTGTCCTATTGAGTAGCAAATAACATTTATGTCACACTTCTGGGCTTGACAGTGCTGCTCACTTTGCCAATGCAACAGTCGTGTATTTCCTGCCAAATTGCAGGGACGACTGCTGCACACAACTCACGTTCCCTCTGTACCTGAGGTAGGTGTGGCAGAGTAAATGGTTTCCTGTGTTCGCGTGCTCTTTCTCCAAGGACCCCGAAGTCCTCCTCCTGCCATTTTATCATCACAACACCTCTGCAAGGCTAAGACAGTGATTCTCTCAAATTCACCCAGTAAGCTTCATAACTGAGTGGGGAGTTGAATGCTGGTCTTTTCAGTCCTAGTCCAATACTCTAACCCAGGGATGGAAGACTCATTTTCAACCTGGTGGGTGTGGCCCGGGGCAAAAGTGGGCAGAGCAATGTATGTAAATTTTAATTCCGTGCAGCAGGCTAGTTTCGGCATAGCTCCACCCTGCTCCAACTCCCATCCAGGCAAACAAGAAGCGTTATCAGAATTCACAGACTCATTTCAGGCAGGCAATAGGCGTGTGTGGGGGGGGGTTGGCCTAAGGTTCTTTATAAGCTATTTTACAAAGGGAGTCCTTTGAGGACTGAGAGCAGGGGTGCCAACATAAATAAAATATGGGGGGGGGGAGATAAGCCCAACCTTCCATAATTGATCACTTGATGTGGCGAACACACAACTTTGCCCATCAACCTTGGGGGGGGGGCAACCCCCTCAAAAAGCAATAACATCTGACTTGTGACTGAATAGCTCTCCCTGGTCAAAGCAAACTTGTTCCAGGAAATAAAACGTGGGAGCCATTACCACTCCTTTCTTGCCAACCAGAGGTGCCAGCTTGTGAGTGTAATTGAGGAAATCAGCCCTGAGTGCTCACGGGAAGGACAGATCCTGAAGCTGGGGCTTCAATACTTTGGCCACCTCATGAGAAGAGAAGACTCCCTGGAAAAGACCCTGAGAGCCAGTGTGGTGTAGTGGTTAAGAGCGGTAGACTCGTAATCTGGTGAACCGGATTTGCGTCTCCACTCCTCCACATGCAGCTGCTGGGTGACCTTGGGCTAGTCACACTTCTTTGAAGTCTCTCAGCCCCACTCACCTCACAGAGTGTTTGTTGTGGGAGAGGAAGGGAAAGGAGAATGTAAGCCGCTTTGAGACTCCTTCGGGTAGTGATAAAGCGGGATATCAAATCCAGACTCTTCTTCTTCTTCTGATGTTGGGAAAGATGGAGGGCACAAGGAGAAGGGGGCGACAGAGGATGAGATGGTTGGACAGTGTTCTTGAAGCTACCAGCATGAGTCTGACCAAACTGCGGGAGGCAGTGGAAGACAGGAGTGCCTGGTGTGCTCTGGTCCATGGGGTCACGAAGAGTCGGACACGACTAAACGACTAAATAACAACAAATCACGCATGTGACATCACACATGACATTGCACACAACATCAGGATGTCAGGAGATGCCGGGGGTGGAGCCAAACTCGGTGGCAGAGCAGCTTCAATGGCCAGCAGCTTCTCCTGCTCCTCCTGCTGCTGCTGCTGCTACTGGCAGGGGCCTGCTTCAACCCTCCTTCCCTTCCATTCTCCTTCCCTTCCACGGCAGGAAAATGAGCTGAACACTGAAGTCGCACTGGCCTCTGCATTTGGCCTCCTCTACCCCCTGATTTTTTTGGGGACATTTGGGGATCCTCAAATATTGAGTGCCCCCTAAAGGGCTCAGCCCCCAGGCTCTGGCACCCCTGTTCCCAACTTACTGTTGTATGCTTGGCAATGATTCATGCAAACCGGAACACTTATAAGTCCCATTGATTTCAGCGAGAGAGTGAAACATGTGCTTCAGGGTCACGAGGCAGCCTCTAGCTCTTCACATCATGACAGGATAAAGGAAATCAATTTTAACACCTCCAAGCTGGAAAACTATCAGGGCTGCTGTTACAGACCTTGTTTGGCTATGGCAAAGCTGTGCCCTTAAATCCCCATAAAAGCTACTATTATATTTCTTAATTGCATGGCCTGTGAGGCAACTTCTAGGAACTAAGACTGAGTGCTTTCATATCCATGAAATACATCCATTTGTGTTTTTATGGGGATTTAAGGGCACAGCTTTGCCATAGCCAAACAAGGTCTGTAACAGAAGCCCTGATAAAAGCTCACATTTATGTACCCTAATTTGGCAGATTAGAATGGTGTAACTCATGAAATACCCAGTTTTTCTTCATTTGTGTACAGTGGTACCTCTGGTTAAGTACTTAATTCGTTCCGGAGATCCGTTCTTAGCCTGAAACTGTTCTTAACCTGAAGTACCAGTTTAGCTAATGGGGCCTCCTGCTCCTGCTGCGCCACCGGAGCATGATTTCTGTTCTCATCCTGAAGCAAAGTTCTTAACCCTAGGTAATATTTCTGGGTTAGCGGAGTCTGTAACCTGAAGCGTAAGTAACCTGAAGCATATGTAACCTGAGGTACCACTGTATTTGAAAAGTTCATACAAAGAGTGCCCAAGAAAGCAGATGTTTATGCGTAAAAGAAAAAATGGCAAATAAAAACATTACTAAGGCTTTTCCCTCAAACATTTACCTGTGAGCCTGCTTACTCATGACAAGCCAATTGAAATACATTCAGATATTGTATGGAATTTTACTTTTATTCCTACACTTCTAGCTAAGGATGATGCAAGTGTGAGAGCAGGAAGAGAAAAACTGCAGTTTGAGTCAGAATAAAAAGGTCTAACTGAGACAGTGAGGGCTCAATCAAGTTCTACAGCAGACCCACTAAAATAAGTGAATATATCTCATTTAGGTCTATTAATTTCAGTGAGTAGAACTTAGTAGGATACAACACAGAGATATGAGTTTGGTCTCTGTGTGGTCACACCTACACCAAAAGTTTAAACCACCAAGAGTCACGACCTTGGGCCTGTAGTTTGTTATGGTTGCTGGGAACTGTAGCTCTGTCCTGGATTTACAGAAGCTGTCCTGGTTTCTGAGGTGATGCTGGAATGTTCCGCTTTTACTTGGGATGTCCCTATTTTCATTGTTGGAGGATATGTGTCCCCCTAAGTGAAGGAGCCCCTTCATGGATCACTGCCTTGCCGTGGCGAAGGGGCTTGAAGAACTCAGAGAAGCTATGAACTATGCCGAGCAGGGCACCCAAGATGAACAGGTCATAGTGGAGAGTTTTGACCAAACATGATCCACCTGGAGGAGGAACCGGCAAGCCACTCCAGTATCCCTGCCAAGAAAACTCCATGGACAAAGACAACAGGCATATAAAAGTTATGACACTGGAAGATGAGCCCCTCAGGTCGGAAGGCGTCCAACATGCTACTGGGGAAGAGCGGAAGGCAAGTACAAGTAGATCCAGAGCTGATGAAGCGGCTGGGCCAAAGCCGAAAGGACGCTCAGTTGCGGATATGCCTGGAAGCGAAAGGAAAGTCCAATGCTGTAAAGAAAAATATTGCATAGGAACCTGGAATGTAAGAACCATGAACATGGGTAAGTTGGAGGTGGTCAAAAATGAGATGGCAAGAATAAATATTGACATCCTGGGCATCAGTGAACTAAAATGGACGGGAATGGGTGAATTCAGTTCGGATGACCATCATATCTACTACTGTGGGCAAGAAACCCGTAAAAGAAATGGAGTGGCCCTCATAGTCAACAAAAGAGTGGCAAAAGCTGTACTGGGATGCAATCTCAAAAATGATAGAATGATCTCGATACGAATCCAAGGCAGACCTTTTAACATCACAGTAATCCAAGTTTATGCACCAACTACTGGTGCTGAAGAAACTGAAATTGACCAATTCTATGAAGACTTACAACACCTTATAGAAGTGACACCAAAGAAGGATGTTCTTCTCATTATAGGGGATTGGAATGCTAAAGTAGGGAGTCAAGAGATAAAAGGAACAACTGGCAAGTTTGGCCTTGGAGATCAAAATGAAGCAGGGCAAAGGCTAATAGAGTTCTGTCAAGAGAACAAGCTGGTCATCACAAACACGCTTTTCCAACAACACAAGAGACGACTCTACACATGGACATCACCAGATGGGCAGCATCGAAATCAGATTGATTATATTCTCTGCAGCCAAAGATGGAGAAGCTCTATACAGTCAGCAAAAACAAGACCTGGAGCTGACTGTGGCTCAGATCATCAGCTTCTTATAGCAAAATTCAAGCTTAAACTGAAGAAAGTAGGAAAAACCACTGGGCCGGTAAGATACAATCTAAGTCAAATCCCTTATGAATACACAGTGGAAGTGAGGAACAGGTTTAAGGATTTAGATTTGGTGGACAGAGTGCCTGAAGAACTATGGATGGAGGCTCGTAACATTATACAGGAGGCAGCAACGAAAACCATCCCAATGAAAAGGAAATGCAAGAAAGCAAAGTGGCTGTCCAATGAGGCCTTACAAATAGTGGGGGAGAGAAGGCAAGCAAAATGCAAGGGAGATCGTGAAACATACAGGAAATTGAATGCAGATTTCCAAAGAATAGCAAGGAGAGACAAGAAGACCTTCTTAAACAAGCAATGCAAAGAAATAGAGGAAAGCAATAGAATGGGAAGAACCAGAGATCTGTTCAAGAAAGTTGGAGATATGAAAGGAACATTTCGTACAAAGATTTCCATAATAAAGGACAAAAGTGGAAAGGACCTAACAGAAGCAGAAGACATCAAGAAGAGGTGGCAAGAATACACAGAGGAATTATACCAGAAAGAAACGGATGTCTCATATACCCCAGGTAGTGTGGTTGCTGACCTTGAGCCAGACATCCTGGAGAGTGAAGTCAAATGGGCCTTAGAAAGCACTGCAAATAACAAGGCCAGTGGAAGTGATGGTATTCCAGCTGAACTATTTAAAATTTTAAAAGATGATGCTGTTAAGGTGCTACACTCAATATGCCAGCAAGTTTGGAAAACTCAGCAGTGGCCAGAAGATTGGAGAAGATCAGTCTACATCCCAATCCCAAAGAAGGGCAGTGCCAAAGAATGCTCCAACTATCGCACAATTGCACTAATTTCTCACGCTAGCAAGGTTATGCTTAAAATTCTACAAGGAAGGCTCAAGCAGTATGTGGACCGAGAACTCCCAGAAGTGCAAGCTGGATTTAGAAGAGGCAGAGGAACCAGAGACCAAATTGCAAACATGCGCTGGATTATGGAGAAAGCTAGAGAGTTCCAGAAAGACATTTACTTCTGCTTCATTGACTATGCAAAAGCCTTTGACTGTGTCAACCATGGCAAACTATGGCAAGTTTTTAAAGAAATGGGAGTGCCTGATCACCTCATCTGTCTCCTGAGAAATCTCTATGTGGGACAAGAAGCTACAGTTAGAACTGGATATGGAACAACAGACTGGTTCAAAATTGGGAAAGGAGTACGACAAGGCTGCATTTTGTCTCCCTGCTTATTTAACTTATATGCAGAATTCATCATGCGAAAGGCTGGGCTGGATGAATCCCTAGCCGGAATTAAGATTGCCGGAAGAAATATCAACAACCTCAGATATGCAGATGACACAACCTTGATGGCAGAAAGTGAGGAGGAATTAAAGAACCTTTTATTGAGGGTGAAAGAGGAGAGTGCAAAATATGGTCTGAAGCTCAACATCAAAAAAACGAAGATCATGGCTACTGGTCCCATCACCTCCTGGCAAATAGAAGGGGAAGAAATGGAGGCAGTGAGAGATTTTACTTTCTTGGGCTCCATGATCACTGCAGATGGTGACAGCAGCCACGAAATTAAAAGACGCCTGCTTCTTGGGAGAAGGGCAATGACAGGCCTAGACAGCATCTTGAGAAGTAGAGACATCACCTTGCCAACAAAGGTCCGTATAGTTAAAGCTATGGTTTTCCCAGTAGTGATGTATGGAAGTGAGAGCTGGACCATAAAGAAGGCTGATCGCCGAAGAATTGATGCTTTTGAATTATGGTGCTGGAGGAGACTCTTGAGAGTCCCATGGACTGCAAGAAGATCAAACCTCTCCATTCTGAAGGAAATCAGCCCTGAGTGCTCACTGGAAGGACAGATTGTGAAGCTGAGGCTCCAGTACTTTGGCCACCTCATGAGAAGAGAAGACTCCCTGGAGAAGACCCTGATGTTGGGAAAGATGGAGGGCACAAGGAGAAGGGGGCGACAGAGGACGAGATGGTTGGATAGTGTTTTCGAGGTTACCAGCATGAGTCTGACCAAGCTGCGGGGGGCAGTGGAGGACAGGAGTGCCTGGCGTTCTCTGGTCCATGGGGTCACAAAGAGTCGGACACGACTAAACAACTAAACAACAACAACAAGTGAAGGAGATAAGTACACACTCTTTAGAAGACATCTGAAGGCAGGCTTGCATAGGGAGTTTTTAAAAATATATTTAATGTTTTGTTATGTTTTTATATACAGTATGTTGGAAGCTGCCCAGAGTGTTTTATTGTGTTTTTAATATTCTGTTGGAAGCCATCTGGAGTGGCTGGGGAAACCCAGCCAGATGAGCGAGGTATAAATAAATAATTATTATTACTACTGCTACTGCCACTACTACTACTACTACTACTACTACTACTACTACACAAAGAGGGTATGGATCAGGGCTGGTGTGGGATGTGGCCTGGAGATAAAGGTGTGGTCTGGGGAGCAGCATGGCATAGGAAGAATCCAGAGGGCCAAATGGAGATGAAAGCGGGGTTCCTCACCCCTGGTTTAAGCTGTGCCTCTGCCTGAACTCCACCTGTATATTTGTAAATGAACTCAAATATTGCAGAACGCCTTCATCTTCTAGTGAGTGACCTTCCTCCTAAAGAAACCCAGCCCAGATAAGCACTGTTCTCCTGGAACTGCTCACTACTCAGAAAAGTGGGGTGAGCATAATAATATAACCCTGATTGATGGCACCGAATCCTTAGCTAAACATGACCAGGACTGTTACAACACTATGGAAAGATGTTCAGGCGCAGCCTCAAAGAACACCTCCCTGAAACTGACATTTTGTGAGTTAATAAAGATCAAGCAGTTCTCCGGGTCCCTCCCTGTGGTCATGATGAGTGTTGGAATGTGGTGTTCCAGGAGTGGACAATAGGCCAGACTTTGGCGAGATCTATGCTCAATGCCCTGCCCTTGCCATAGAACTCATCGCGTGACTGTGGGCCAGTGACTGGCCTCATTTGGGCATTACAAGAATGAGCCACCTGGAGACTTGGACTTGATTCCTCCCTGCCTCCTGCAATGTTGCCACAATAATGAATTTTTGTTTGAAATTAACCACAGCTTGTTGCATTGTCTGAACCTGGACAAACCAACTTAAAGCTGTCATTTATGGCTTGTTTCAAATAGCTACAGTTAGGATTGTTGTTGTTGTTTAGTCATTTAGTTGTGTCCGACTCTTCCTGACCCCATGGACCAGAGCACGCCAGGCACTCCTGTCTTCCACTGCCTCCTGCAGTTTGGTCAAACTCATGCTGGTAGCTTTGAGAACACTGTCCAACCATCTCGTCCTCTGTCGTCCCCTTCTCCTTGTGTCCTCCATCTTTCCCAACATCAGGGTCTTTTCCAGGGAGTCTTCTCATGAGGTGGCCAAAGTATTGGAGCCTCAGCTTCAGGATCTGTCCTTCCAGTGAGCACTCAGGGCTGATTTCCTTCAGAATGGATAGGTTTGATCTTCTTTCAGTCCATGGGACTCTCAAGAGTCTCCTCCAGCACCATAATTCAAAAGCATCAATTCTAGGATTAACCATGGTTTAAGATTCAGACAATTCACTAAGCTGTGGGTAATTTTAAATGGAAGCAGAAGGTTCTGGTCTCAGGTTCATGCCTTCACCCTTTTGCACTGATGCTCTGGATGCAGGCAGGGAAGAGGGAGAGCATAAGCCCAGGGGTTGCTGACATCCATCAGGCTAGACCATGGGACATTGTCCTGAGATTTTTGGGTGAAGGTTGAGGATAAAATAAATAAAATGGAGCAGTGACTCTCTAGAGATCTACCTCTAGTCTCAGGATCCTAGAAACTGGGCTCTGGGCCAGCCCTTATTATTCTGAGATGTGCTAGAAATATTTGTCATTTATTTGCTTTGCTGCTTAGATCCAGGCTTCTATTGTTGTTGTCAACGAGTCAGTTGTCAGCCAAAGACTTTCTACCTGGCAAATTCTTAGGAAGCCTGTTGAGGATACAGCTCAGTACCTCTTGTGCAGCAATTAAGTGAAAAGATAAGGCTGCGCTGCCTGTTTTTGCAAGCACCAGAGTTTTCCCTTAAACATTAAATGATGGGGGAGCACTGTAAATTCTCTCTTTTGATGATCCATTATTCTCCGGGATATTTTTATGTTTCTCAACTTTTCCCATACCTCAGGTGCTACACTTAACCTTGAAATGTCGCATTATATTTTCCTGTCTTGCCACCTAGGATTTTATTGCTATCTTTTTGGTATATCTGTGATTTTGCAAAATGCCCTTATTTTCAGAGAGAGATCTGATATAGCTTCCTTTCTAGAATAAAGCAAATCTGGGTGCAGCCAGGAAGGAGACTGCCACTTAAAAGCACTGTTCAGAAAACAGAGTTTTCTGTTTCCCCCTCTAACATAGGCTGTATTCACAGTTTATTCCATTTTCCTAACATTTCATTTCCTCATTACATTTGAGTTTTCTCACAATCTAAAAGCCAATTTCAGAAATGTATCGGAATATAGTGCAAGCTTAGCATTCATTTCCCTATCATTTGCAAATGGATTTCCCCCGTAGTTTTTATTACATGCCCCCCTTTTAACAAATACACCTCCCAGTGGTTATTGTATTCCAAGAAAGTTTACCCTGTCACTTTCCAAGCTGCAAAAATGACAATTTCTTTTAAAAAGTGGATTTATACAATTAGGGCAACAGCAGGGAACTTTCATCAGCTTTAACTGTGTAAACCTAAATTTCCTGGTATACATTTGAGTCCCTCCTACAAAAATAGGTAAAGGGACCCCTGACCATTAGGTCCAGTCGTGACTCTGGGGTTGCGGCGCTCATCTCGCTTTATCGGCCAAGGGAGCCGGCGTACAGCCTCCGGGTCATGTGGCCAGCATGACTAAGCTGCTTCTGGCGAACCAGAGCAGCGCACGGAAACGCCATTTACCTTCCCGCCGCAGCGGCACCTCTTAATCTACTTGCACTTTTATGTGCTTTTGAACTGCTAGGTTGGCAAGAGCAGGGACCGAGCAACGGGAGCTCACCCTGTTGCAGGGATTCGAACCGCCGACCTTCTGATCAGCAAGTCCAAGGCTCTGTGGTTTAGACCACAGCGCCACCTGCGTCCGAAAAATACTGACAGCCAAAAGGTTATCTAGCAACTGTGTTGTACAATTATATTGGAGACAGCTGACTGTGACAGTTTGTGCCCGTTTTCCTCCTCTGGGACTGCTATCACAAGCGAACTTTCAAATGACAGCAGGAATCTAAAGAAAATGGCAACTAAGTCTGAAGTCACAATGCACTGGTATGCAACCACGTAGATATTTCCCCATAAGCCTTGTTGCTGTGCAATTTCCATTCATTTCGACAGGCACTACTTTTGTTGATTATTTTATAAAATGATAATAATAATAATAATAATAATTTATTATTTATACCCCGCCCATCTGGCTGAGTTTCCCCAGCCACTCTGGGCGGCTCCCAATCAGTGTTAAAAACAATACAGCATTACATATTAAAAACTTCCCTGAACAGGGCTGCCTTAAGATGTCTTCTGAATGTCAGATAATTCTTTATCTCTTTGACATCTGATGGGAGGGCGTTCCACAGGTCGGGCGCCACTACCGAGAAGGCCCTCTGCCTGGTTCCCTGTAGCCTCACTTCTCGCAATGAGGGAACCGCCAGAAGGCCCTCGGCGCTGGATCTCAGTGTCCGGGCTGAACGATGGGGGTGGAGATGCTCCTTCAGGTATACAGGACCGAGGCCGTTTAGGGCTTTAAAGGTCAGCACCAACACTTTGAATCGTGCTCGGAAACGTACTGGGAGCCAGTGCAGATCTCTCAGAACCGGTGTTATGTGGTCCCGGCGGCCACTCCCAGTCACCAGTCTAGCTGCCGCATTCTGGATTAATTGCAGTTTCCGGGTCACCTTCAAAGGTAGCCCCACGTAGAGCGCATTGCAGTAGTCCAAGCGTGAGATAACCAGAGCATGCACCACTCTGGCGAGACAGTCCGCGGGAAGGTAGGGTCTTAGCCTGCGTACCAGGTGGAGCTGGTAGACAGCTGCCCTGGACACAGAGTTAACCTGCGCCTCCATGGACAGCTGTGAGTCCAAAATGACTCCCAGGCTGCGCACCTGGTCCTTCAGGGGCACAATTACCCCATTCAGGACCAGGGAATCCTCCACACCTGCCCGCCTCCTGTCCCCCAAAAACAGTACTTCTGTCTTGTCAGGATTCAACCTCAATCTGTTAGCCGCCATCCAACCTCCAACCGCCTCCAGGCACTCACACAGGACCTTCACCGCCTTCACTGGTTCTGATTTAAAGGAGAGGTAGAGCTGGGTGTCATCTGCATACTGATGAACACCCAGTCCAAACCCCCTGATGATCTCTCCCAGCGGCTTCATATAGATGTTAAAAAGCATGGGGGAGAGGACGGAACCCTGAGGTACCCCACAAGTGAGGGCCCAAGGGTCTGAACACTCATCCCCCACCACCACTTTCTGAACACGGCCCAGGAGGAAGGAGCGGAACCACTGTATAACAGTGCCCCCAGCTCCCAGCCCCTCTAGACGGTCCAGAAGGATGTTATGGTCGATGGTGTCAAAGGCCGCTGAGAGATCCAGCAGAACTAGGAAACAGCTCTCACTTTTGTCCCTAGCCCGCCGGAGATCATCAACCAGCGCGACCAAGGCAGTTTCAGTCCCATGGTGAGGCCTGAATCCCGATTGGAAGGGATCCAAATGGTCCGTTTCCTCCAGGCGTGCTTGGAGTTGTTCAGCAACCACCCGCTCAATCACCTTGCCCAAGAATGGAAGATTTGAGACTGGGCGATAGTTGGTCAAATTGGCCGGGTCTAAAGATGTTTTTTTAAGAAGCGGTTTAATGACCGCCTCTTTCAGCGGGTCTGGGAAGGCTCCCTCACAGAGGGAAGCATTCACCACCCCGCAAAGCCCATCGCCCAGCCCTTCCCGGCTCGCTTTTATCAGCCAGGATGGGCAAGGATCAAGAAGACAGGTGGTCGGTTTCACTCGTCCAAGCAGCCTGTCCACATCCTCGGAGGTAACAGATTGGAATTGATCCCATATAACAGGACCAGACAGAACTCTAGCACTCTCCCGCCCTGGCCCTGCTCCCACTGTGGAGTCTACTTCCTTCTGAATCTGAGCGATTTTATCTGCAAAAAACTTTGCAAAAGCATTGCAGGAGATCTTGGGGTCCCTACCAGGCCCCGGTGGTACAGGTGGTTCCGATAAACTGCGAACCACCTGAAAAAGTCTCCTGCTGCTGTTTTCTGCAGATGCAATGGAGGCGGCGAAGAAGGCCCTCTTCGCCGTCGCCATTGCCACTTGGTAGGCTCGACGTTGAGCTCTAACCCGTGTCCGGTCTGATTCAGAATGAGTTTTCCGCCACCGGCGCTCTAGCCGTCTCAACGATTGTTTCATCACCCTCAGCTCCGGGGAGAACCACGGGGCTGTCCGGGCTCCATGCAATCGGAGAGGGCGCTTCGGAGCCAGACAGTCAATAGCCCTGGTTAACTCCGCATTCCAGCGTGCCACCAGGGAATCAGCTGAAAGGCCATCAACTTGGGATAAAGCATCCCCTACCACTCTCTGGAAGCCAATTGGATCCATTAAGTGGCGGGGGCGGACCATCCGAATCGGTCCCACCTCCCTGCGGAGGGGAAGGGTTGCGGAGAAGTCCAGTTGCACCAGGAAGTGATCTGACCATGGCACTTCTTTTGTTTCGCTTTTAGTTAATGTCAGATCACCAACATCCGTAGAGGTAAACACCAAGTCTAAGGCATGTCCGTGGCTATGAGTTGGGCCAGACTTATTCAGGGACAGCCCCATGGAGGCCATGCTTTCCACGAAGTCCCGAGCTGCCCCTTGTAAGGTCGTGTCGGCATGGATGTTAAAATCCCCCAGGACAACCAAGCTAGGTGTCTCCAGGAGTATATCCGCCACGACCTGAAGCAGCTCGGGCAGGGAATCCTTGGTGCAGCGGGGAGGTCGGTACACCAGTAGGAATCCTGTACTGCCCCTATTGCCCAACTTCCAGAACATGCACTCAGAAAACTGGGTCTTCCCAATAGGACGCCTGGTGCAGACTAATGACTTCCTAAAAATCGCTGCAACCCCCCCTCCCCGCCCACATGACCTGGGTTGCTGTGCGTAAGAGAAACCTGGTGGGCAAGCAGCGGCAAGGACAGGCCCATCTGCCTCATCCAACCAGGTCTCTGTCACACATGCCAGGTCAAATCCTCCATCCACAATCAGGTCGTGGATGGCAGTGGTTTTATTCATCATTGACCTGGCATTGCACAGCAACACTTTCAGGTCATGTGGGTTTCCCTTGCTGATTACTGTATCCTTCCGGTCAGGACCAGACCTGGAGGCAGGGATAGTCCTCAAACAACGACTAAACCTGCCTCCTCGGTAATGACATGGTCTGGTCTTAGCATAACTCCTCCTCCTGCCCGTGATCACTGAGATCGGGTGTCCCAATACATCTCCCCCTGTGGAACCTGCCCCACCCAATCTATTGGCTGAGGCCCACTCCCAGGCAGCCATGACCCTCCCCCTTAAAAGGCAAAATACAAACTATATAATAATTTAACAGAATAATAATAATAATAAAACAAAACAGAACAAAACAAAACAAAACAAAGCAACACAAGGAACAATAGTGCTGACTCAGTGCTTATCCCACCCCAAGCAAAAATAAAATAATGAAATAATATAATATTATAAAAAACAACAACCACCATTTAAAGTGCTGCAAATTAAAAGTGATTAAAACATTTAAAACCATTTTGTCCATTGCTGCCGGTAGCTACTCAGGCCTCTTATGCTGTGGCAGTGAGTGCAGGCCCCGCCCCCTAGGCCGGATGGAGTTGGCAGGAGAGGGAGCGGTCCTCCCAACACTCACGCAAGCAGCAGCAGCAGCAGCAGCAGCAGCAGCAGTCGTGTCCCGGAGGCCTCTCTCAGGCCTCTTATGCTGTGGCAGTGAGTGCAGGCCCCGCCCCCTAGGCCGGATGGAGTTGGCAGGAGAGGGAGCGGTCTTCCCAACACTCACGCAAGCAGCAGCAGCAGCAGCAGCAGCAGCATAAATGACAGGACTCAGGGCTGCAAATTCTCCGAAAGTCACATCAGCTGATCCGATTACCCTACCTTTCCATCCTAGATATGTGCATAGTGCCTGTGCATTTGTTCAAAGGCACTTTTCCTTTCTCCGTGACCCATAGCTCAATTTTAAGTCTTCACTGATCAGTGCTTCTACCCATCAAAAGCAATGGCTGTTGTGCAGTAGATGTGCTCAGAATGCTGTAAAGCAGTAGGTGGAGCAGGCCTGTTCCCTGTTGCTCCTAAGGGCAGGATTAAAATCAAATGGGCAGGAATGGCAAAGAAGCGGATTTTGGATAGACATTAAAAGAGCCTTCCTAACAGTATGAGCTGTTAAGCAGTGGAACAGGGGGTTTGTGGGTTTTCCTTCATTGGAAGCTTTTAAGCAGAGGCTGGATGGTCATCTGCCAGGGATTCTACACTTGCATCTTGCATTTACAAATTCTGCATTGAACTGGGGGTTGCGCTAGATGGAATCTAAGGTTCTTCCAACCCTGTGATTCTACAATTTTAAATGTGCAAAACCCAAATTAATGCTTACTAAATTTACTTATTTTTTTTAAAAAATACTTTTCAGGTTTATAAACTAACTTTACAATCATTTTAACATTTCAAAATTTGACTTCCTTTCCCCTCTTTCTGCGGTTCCATAAATTTATTTTTTAATATCTTCTGCATATCCAAATTAACTTAATTTGCTCATTTATTCATCTTCTTTAAATATATACTCTTATGAAACTGCAGGTTATTACAAGAATCCTGCCTCTGTTCTTATCTGTTTACAATTTATCTGTAAATATTCAATAAACCATTTCCATTCTTTTATAAAAAGTTTGTTATCTTGATTTCTTATTTTTCCTTAAGTTCTTATATTTCATAAGTTTTTGTATCCATTCTTCCTTTGCTGGGACTTCTTCTTCTTTCGATTTTTGGGCAAGTAACGGTCTTGCCGTTGTAGTAGCATACATGAATAAGTTTCTATACAGTTTAGGTAGTTCTGTCCCTATAATTCCCAAATGAAAGGCTTTTGGGGTTTTTCCCCCAAAGGTTATTTTAAACATCCTTTTCATTTCATTATATATCATTTCCCAGTAAGCTCTGACCTTAAGCTTACTAAATTTACTAATATCTTATATTCATTTTGTGCTGTGGAGACACAGAATGGCAAGCTCTCCAGTCATTGATTTCAGTAGAATTGTTGCTTTGAGTCAATTTATGTTATAAGTGAATAATAATAAATTTATATGACCATTTTATTGGGTTACCCCAGCCACTCTGGGTGGCTTCCAATAAATTAAAATACAGTAAGACATCAAACATTCCCTATAAAGGGCTGCTTTCAGATGACTTCTAAAAGTCAGGTAGTTGTTTTATTTCCTTGACATTTGACAGGAGGGCCTGTTAAGAAATTGAGAAAGCCCTCTGCCTGGTTCCCTGTAACATCACTTCTTGCAATGAGGGAACCACCAGAACAAATGCAAATAATAATAATATATTGCAATGTTTGGGAATGTATTTGCATTCGAATTGCATGCCAATAACCTTCTGAGGTATTTGGTAGAAATCTTTTCATAGTGTCTGGTTGTACAACTGTGTGTGTGTGTGTGTGTGTGTGTGTGTGTGTGTTGTTGTTGTTGTTGTTGTTGTTGTTGTTGTTGTTGAAGAAGAAGAAGAAGAAAAATGCCCCTTTTTCCCAATGAAAATGACAGAGGATGTGCACTCTTCAAAAACATCCTCATTACATCTTTAGCAGGGCAACCGGAACCACTTGGTCTCTTGGGCAAGCAGTCTACCTGATTACGCATTGACCCAAAGCAGTCTCTTGAGTAAATAACAAGGCACTTAGAGCTCTCCTAATTAGATATTTACCACAGAAAAGGGGGCCTCTCAAGTAGCCAGACGCGAATGTGGAGAATTTTAAATCAAGTCTACAAATTGCGGACATGAACAAACAGAAAGGATATTTCAAAAATAGTTTAAAGCCTCGTTCAATTATGCTAACTGACAGAAGAGGAGGAGCAGGGCTGGCCTGAAGAACTGCATTGCAAAATTCAGATAAGTGGGAATTTTGAAGGACGTCTGTTTCAGTTCTCCAAATTGTCCTGAAAAGTGTGAATTGGATCGATTTGGCCTTGAATGTGAATTTCTCCCCTATCACTAGTCCTGATGTCTCAATAAAGAGGCCTGGAGAGCCATATTTGGCCCGCACACTGCCCTCTACGCCTGCCTTAAGGAATGCGATACAGGAGAACTTATGGAAAGAGGAATTATTTCAGATATTCTGAAAGGTTGAGAATGTGATTCTTTGGATTGGCAGCATTCTATTAATTTTTTTATTTATTAATTAAAAGTCTGTGTCCTTGTTTTGCTTTGTCAAGCTAGCTTACCATGAAATACCAGCAACATAATAAAAATACTATTGTTCATGGACAATTTAATTGTTTGCTTGCACCTGTAACTGAATTTGGACTTCAGCATTTTAAAATCAATCAGTTGCACAGGAGGACTCTCCTGTGTGAGTGTCTGAGGGCCCTGCTCTTGCCGCTTATCACCTACCTGGCCCAGGGCAGGGCCTGAAGCCCCACAGGGACTGCTGTGAGAGGTGTGGAGGATTCCCTGGTCCTGAAAGGGGTAACTGTGCCCCTGAAGGACCAGGTGCGCAGCCTGGGAGTCATTTTGGACTCACAGCTGTCCATGGAGGCACAGGTCAAATCTGTATCCAGGGCAGCTGTTTACCAGCTCCATCTGGTACGTAGGCTGAGACCCTATCTGCCTGCAGACTGTCTCGCCAGAGTGGTACATGCTCTGGTTATCTCCCGCTTGGACTACTGCAATGCGCTCTACGTGGGGCTACCTTTGAAGGTGACCCGGAAACTACAACTAATACAGAATGCGGCAGCTAGACTGGTGACTGGGAGTGGCCGCCGAGACCATATAACACTGGTCTTGAAAGACCTACATTGGCTCCCAGTACGTTTCCGAGCACAATTCAAAGTGTTGGTGCTGATCTTTAAAGCTCTAAACGGCCTCGGTCCAGTATATCTGAAGGAGCGTCTCCACCACCATCGTTCTGCCCAGATGCTGAGGTCCAGCGCCGAAGGCCTTCTGGCGGTTCCCTCACTGCGAGAGGCCAAGTTACAGGGAACCAGGCAGAGGGCCTTCTCGGTAGTGGCGCCCGCCCTGTGGAATGCCCTCCCATCAGATGTCAAAGTGATAAACATCTACCTGACATTCAGAAGACATCTAAAGGCAGCCCTGTTCAGGGAAGTTTATAATATGTGACATTTTAGTGTATCTTTCATCTTTGTTGGAAGCTGCCCAGAGTGGCTGGGGAAACCCAGCCAGATGGGCGGGGTACAAATAATAAATTATTATTATTATTATTATTATTATTATTATTATTATTATTATTATCTATCAGGTTGTGGGGGAGGGGTTGCGGTGGGGAGGGAGGGCGGTTACCCTGGTTTGAAAACAACTTGCACCTGCTCATGCATTGATTTTGGATGCCTTTATCACTGATAGGAGGGTGTGCGAAGCGGGAGCTTTCCTGACCTCAGCTGTTGCAATGTGTCCTGTCACTGATGTGGCAAAATATACCTTCCCAAGGCAGCTGAGCTGCTCCCTGCCTCCTACGCTGCTCACGGGAGCAGGTGAATTCTGTCAGAGAAGAAAGCAGCTGACAGCCATCCCAAAATAAACATTTTTCCTCGTTATCTGAGGGCCAACATAGCAGCTGTTCTCAGGGCTGTCTTAAGCATATGCGGTGCCGGGGTGCAAAGATCCTCCTGGCACCCCCCCCCCCCCCGCAGGTTATCCCCCACGCTTAGCTCTGCTCAGGAAAAGAAAACAAGGAAACATAAGGAGCCCAGTGCAACAAACCAGCCCGAGGCACAGGCAACTGAGCAAAGCCAGGCACCTCGTGGTGTAAGAAGCGCGCACTGGGTGGGCCTCTCCATGGCCCTACACCAATCCCAGGTGCACAGGAGGGCGGAGCCGGCCAGCCGTCTCAGTGCCTCGCTGGCTCGCTCGCCCCCGAACTCGCGGCGCATAGCCGCCCGCAGCAGAAGAGCCCGCTGTGGTGCTCCAACCGATGGGTGGGCTCTTCCCCAGACTCCAACTCTCAGGCCCTGGACTCTTGGCCTGGCACCCTTGAGAGCCCGGCGCCCGGGTGCCCTGCACCCCTAGTGCCTATGGTTAAGACGGCCCTGGCTGTTCTCCATAACATTCCACTTGTGACACCGCACCCTACAGAATATCATAGGGACTGGTGACCCCAAAACAGGCATTTTCTGCCATTGCTCCTATATTATGGGATGCCTTTCCCCCTGCCCTGTGTGAGGCAGCAACCACCAGTTACTTCAGATGCTTTGGGAAGACGTCTCCTTTTGCTCAGGCTTTCCCTGGACTCTGATTTATGTATTTGGTCCCCCTGAATTCTTGTCTTATTTGGGTGGGTATTTTGGGACGCAGGTGGCGCTGTGGGTTAAACCACAGAGCCTAGGACTTGCCGATCAGAAAATTGGCAGTTTGAATCCCTGCAACGGGGTGAGCTCCCGTTGCTCTGTCCCTGCTCCTGCCAACCTAGCAGTTCAAAAGCACCTCAAAGTACAAGTAGATAAATAGGTACCGCTCTGGCGGGAAGGTAAACGGCGTTTCCGTGCGCTGCTCTGCTTCGCCAGAAGCAGCTTAGTCATGCTGGCCACAAGACCTGGAAGCTGTATGCTGGCTCCCTCGGCCAATAAAGCGAGATGAGCGCCACAACCCCAGAGTTGGTCACGACTGGACCTAATGGTCAGGGGTCCCTTTACCTTATGTACGTATTTATTCATTTCATATCCCACTTTTTCTCTCCAATGAGCTCAGGGTGGGGTGCATAGTTCTCCCCCCTCCCCATTCAATCCCCACAACAACCTTGTGAGGTAGGCTAGGCCGAGAGAGGCAGCCTAGTGAGTTTCGTGGCCAAGTGGGGATTTAAACCCTGGTCTCCCAGGTCCTAATCCAACAGGCTAACCACGATGCCACCCTGGCTCTCCAATATGCTCTTTTATTGGTTCCCAGGGCTGTACCTTTGCTACTTCTCTGTTTTTCTTCTGGTCAGAATGGTTTGCAGTTTAAAATGTGATCTGTATCCAAAGGGTTCAAGGCATCCTCATCTGAAGATGGGAGAGTCAGCAAAATGGCAGCAATAACCAAACAAATGACTCTGAATAATGGGAGGAAGGGAACCCATGCATTTCAAACACATACTGGGTCAAGTCATTTTTCAGTGCTTCGTTACACAAACCAGTTCCCCTTTTCCCTTTGATTAGATGCTTACGTCCTGCCCATTCCCACACATAAACTCAAGGTGAGGCTATCATTCTTTTGTTTATTTATGTCAGTTATCCAAGTTCCCATTAAACAGTCATTACAAACTAGATCAACATCTCAAGAGCATGCTAGTTTTGTGACAGCAGCTCCTCACATGCAGGGGCCAAGTTCAAGTTTTTTGATACTAAAATGTTGGGCCCTATACAGCTCAGGACTGGGTTACTTGAGAGACTGCCTTATCTGTGATATAAAACAAGTAAGCCACTGCATTCTGCAGGCATTACTCCCTGAAGTCCCCAAGCTACCAGAAGCAGGCTCCACAATAACTTGGAGCAGTGCTTTCACTGTGGCTTTCCCCTGTTCTCTGGATCTGTTGAGATACGACAAGCACCCACTACCTCCCCTTTCCAGAAGCAATTAAAGACACTTCTGTTTTGGCAATATTTTCTAGCAGCATGAAGAGGTCTCTGCCTTCGCTGTTCGTTTTGCATTGTTTTAAAACCAATTTTTAGTTCCTGTTTTTCTACTGTTTTTACAGCTATTTGGGCTGCTTTTATGGTATGTCTGCAGATTGCCCTGAGACATGTGGAAAAGGTGATTTGTTGATTAATTTAATGGTGTTGGTGATAATAGTAACGATAATACTCTGGGGTCTCAACACCTGCTTGAGGTTCTGCTGTATTCCAACACTGGATCCATTTTGGGAAACGTCAGATTTGAATAATGCAGTTCTAAAAACATTTGCAGGCAAGTCTCTATAGATATTTTTAGGTCATAGAAATGTCTTATCTTGATATAACTGAAATCATGTTTTTCTGGATGCAGGAGATCTTTTTAGCCAGACTGCTCCATCCTGCTTCCTAGACATGGGATCACGCTGCGTTAATAGCAGCACAAGTTGCCATTGGTGTTGCTTCAGCTTAAACTGACCAATAGGATTGGGGAATTGGAATTCTGAATATTCTGGAGTTATCCTTCATCTCTGAAGTGTTCATAAGCTGAGAAGTGTGTTGTGGGTCTTTAGCTGATATTTGCAAAGCGCTTAGAAATCTGTCAAGACATCTGCTCTCAAAGTGTAAAAAAATGTTATTTGCTCAAGCCCTGCACAGGAACATTCTTCCCATTTTTTTTACAGGTTACTTTGGCAACGTGGGGGTGTTCCACTTACAGACATCTGGTGTTATTTCATCACAGGTAAAAAATAAAAAAGCATTGCAGCTCTTTCCAAAAAACCTGGGCCAGTTTCCATGGAAGTTCTGAAGTCTTCCTGTATGCTGCATTATAGCTATATAGACAACTATGGAATCTGGAAACTATTGGAACAATTCAGTGGCCTTCTAAGTTGTGGCTTATTAAACCTTTTAAAAAATCCAGAAAGTGAGTTGTAAAAATAAAAACGGAAGCCTGGCATTTTCACAGGTGCATCATGATGATGGAGACACAACACTGCAGAATTTACTTATCATAGGGGGACTTCCGGGTTGGCGCCATCGCTGAATGGCGGACTCCCTCCGAGCTCCGGAGGGAGCCTGCTCGGCAGGGGCTGGGTCCTACCGCGCCGGCGACGCGGGGACCCTTAAAAACCATGGGCGCTGAAACCCATGGACATGGTGACTCGGCTGGCACCTTTTGCGCCCCCCCGACCCGCGAAGGAGCCTTTTTAAAGGCTGCGGAGTGGGTGACGGGGGGGGGTGGTGCTTTGAGTCCTTCGCTTCCCCTGCCGAGCGAAGCCGCATGCCATTCGATGGAGAGCGCTGACTTCTATTGAAAATCTGGACTTAAAAGAATAACCCATGAGTAATCGGAACCTGGACTAAAAAGGGGGATAAATTTTTTAAAAAAATTCGGAGCGAGCGGGGGAGGCGCAAAAAGGAAGTCAGCCCCCCCCCTGTTGTAGAAGAGTTAAAGCAAAGGATTTGACAACTAAGATCGAGTGCAACCCTACTTTGACAAAGTTATTAACTTCGCGAGGGAAAATCATAAGACTGAGCTGGAGGAGAAAGGTGGAATTGAATTGAATTAAAAAGCAACCCCCCCCCCCGGAACCCTGGGAGCGATTTGTGAGAGCGCCGGGAGAAGAGAAATAGAGGTTTTGACAGCTGTCAAAGAGCTGTCAAAGCGGAAGAATAAAATAGAGAACTTTTGTTACGAGGACTTTGCCGGTTTCATTTGTTACAAATTGGATACAAATTGTTATAAACAAGGAATAACAAGTTATTTTGACTGGTGGACGTGATCTGGAAGGGAATTTAGTTATTGCAAACCACCTAGAGGAGCCGAGGGACATTACAAGTATTGTTGGCGTGGAATTTGACCAGAACTCTCTATCTCCTGGGAAACTGCAGAAATGGAACACTATTTTGTCTACAGAGGTCTACGCACTAATGGAGACAATAGATTTATCTATTGAAGAATGAAAGGGACTTGATGTAATGTTTTGTCCTTGAATAACAAGCCTCTGCAGAGGAATTAGAAGCTTTTGGAATTGGAACATTTGTGCAGGAGAGCAGGGGAAAAAAAAAAAGGAGGAGTGAGATCAACAAGAACAACAAGAATAATAAGAACTGGACAAAGCTGGAAGTGGGAACATTTGGGACATCCAGATTTGACAGGTTTAAAGAAATAAAATTGGAGCTTTTACTCCTAGATATAAAAATCTGGATGGAAGAAATGGGCCTTTTTTGAGACAGACTCCTTCCAAGATTGGACATTCGAAATTAAAGATGACTGGGAAAGGACTATGGTTTAGAGAGATGTGGGAACTCCAGGAAGACATCAGACGTCGAGGAACATTGGGAACGCAACCGGGAAAGGGGGGAGGGAAATTTGGAATCCAAAGGGTGTAAAATTATTTTTTTATTTTTCTTCTATTTTAATCTGTATTGCATATTAAAGGGGGGAACTCGCGGAAGGGAACAGGTCGATTTTAGGGGATGGGAAAATATTTTTAAAATTGAGTCAATGATAATAAGTTTAAATTTGGGATAAGAACTTGTTGAAATTTTTTTGTTTATTTGTAAGAATTGGAATACAGGAGGGGGAGGGGAGGGGAAGTCCCGAAAAGATGTTATTGGGAAAAAGATTTTAAAATTGGATTTTTTTTATTGTTTTTTTTTGTTGTAATTGGAAAATCTTGTTAAAAATCATTTAAAAAAAATAAAATAAATGACCCTCGGACCCCTAAAAAAACAAAACAAAAACAACAACAACAGAATTTACTTATCATAATGCACATACAAGCACTTTGAACTCTACAAACCATAGTTTATATTTCCTGGCTGGGTTTGCTCTCTGTGAATGTCCTTTCTCTCTGTTACGTTGTGGGTGAACATATCAGACGGCACAGCGATTCTTCAAACAGCTCTTGTTTATTCACAGGCCAGAACAGAACTGAACTGAAGGGTTCAGTCAGCTCCAGTACAATGTAACTGTAACAATTTTCTAAAACTATCCAATCACTGAATGTCACTTTCAATCCCTTATTTGCATAACTATCTACAGTATCCCCCTGCTGGCCCAGGGTGAGAACTTCAGTACATAACACTCTCTGTCTTTGAAACTGGACTCTTGCAGACTTGACTGCCACTGCTTAAAATGTTCACCTCCCATTCGCTTTTCAAACATTGGGCTGATCTTATTTCATGGGGGGCAACAACCAAAATGTACAGGTGGGTAGATGTGTTTGAGCCATTCCAACATAACAGCAGCCTTCTCACTGCATTGTCTCCTTTTCCAGCTTCATCCCACTCTCTAAGAGTTCCTGGAAAGGATACATATATATGAGAAATTATACTGTGGATTGTCAATTAGGTCTGTAATCTTAGCATATTGATTGAGTGACACTTTGCTTGCTAGCAGCATATTCAAACACCTTCTCTCCCATTCTCTGGACTTGCTAACAAATGGACTAATTGGTTCCTCAAACAAGTTATAATGAGCCACAAAGAAATGTTACAGCTGGCGATATCCATGAAAACCAGCGCCTGAAGCTTGTGGGGGAAATCATTGTGATGAGAAAATTATGAGGAATTACACAATTACAGCAAATGAGGTGAACTGAAACCCTTTCTGCAAAATAATTTACTTTCTTGGGGAGGGGAAAGGGGGGGGGTAAGGTGTTCATTTCCAGATCTTGCAGCCTGCCTTGTATGTGCCGTAGCTCAGGCACAGCAGTTAATAAAAATCAGGTTTGGGAGTGCTGTCGCAGTGTGGGGATGCAGCTGGTTCCATCACGCTAGTATTGGAACCACTCCCATACACAGCACTAGCAGAGGCACAGCAGGGCCTTCTAGCACTGCGGTGTTTATCTAATACCTTATATCAGCTACCAGGCCATAGCTGTCAACCATCCCTTATTTGGCGGGAAAGTCCCTTATCCCAGTGCTGTGTCCCGCTGCTGTCCCTTATTGATGATGTCCCTTAAATTTCCCGGGTTTCAAAGAAAAGCTCCTCTCCCTCCCTCCCTACCGGCCAGGGAGGAGGGAGGCTCCAACTGTGTTGCTTGGCTGCGTTGCTCACCCAATAAGGAGTCTAAGAACGACTGAGTTTGCATGCCTTGTGCCTATCAAATTGGCCACATTGCCTGGGGACTCGCCTTTGCTCAGTGCTTCCCAGTGGAGAGGTGACGGTGGTTTTCCTTGCTGCATCCCCTTTGCCGGGTTGCTGCACTGTGGGAACCACCACTTGAGGCTTCATTTGGCTGCTGGCTGGGCTTTCTGCCTTTGGCTTGGAGGGGCTCAGAAGTTGAACATACCTGTGCTTGGAAAATCTCTTATTTTGGCTGCTGATCCCTTATTTTCGAGGCTGCTGGTCCCTTGTTTTCAAATCTGTAAGTTGACAGCTATATACCAGGCCATGTTCGATGTTGTGATGTTAACATGTACCGAGAGGCAGTGTTGTGTAGTGGTTAGAGTTGTTGGACTAGGAACAGGGTTCAGTTCCCCACTCAGTGGGTGGCCTTGGACCAGTCACTGTCTCTCAGCTGAACATTCCTCACAGGGTTGTTGTGGGGACTAACTGGGGAGGGAGAGAACCACAGTTGGCACCTTGAGCTCCTTGAAGGAAAAGGTGGGATATAAATGCAACAATAAATAAATAAAACACAAAGCCCCAAACAACTCAAGACCAGCTTACCTGAAAGATTGCCTGCTTCTGTACAGGCAATGTCCCCCTCCCCCCGCAATTTATGCAGGGGTTGCATTCTGAGGCATCGCGTGGGCCAGTGGGATGTGCATATGCTCGCCCCATTCTGACCTGTCTCCTTGTGGTGCCAAAAAAATGTGTGTGCGTTAGCAGTCATTTGCATGCTGCTCATGTGCAAATGGTGAGTTGCCTGTATAGACATGTAAGATCACTTAGATCAGGCCCTCATGCATGTTCATTTCGTCAAATCCGGCCCTCTCTGAAAACAGTTTGGGCACCTCTGACTTAGATCATTGGGGAAAATTCTTCTTGTGGCACCACAATATCTCATCTGAAACACTTCACCTGTTTGAGTGGCCCGTGAAAGAGCAGGCCTATAGAGTGGAATGTTTCGTTGAGGCAAACTAAACAGGCAAGGGAGAAACCATTGAGAGGCTGCCAGAACTTAAAGACATCTAAATATATTTTTACGCTGGTTTAACAGTATTGAATAATTCTACTTCTTCTTCTTCTTCTTCTTCTTCTTCTTCTTCTTCTTCTTCTTCTTCTTCTTCATACAATTCCCATCATCCCTGACCACTGGTTCTGCTAGCTAGGGATTATGGGAGTTGTAGCTGGAGACTCAAGTTTGAGAAACTTTGGTTTGGATTATTTTTATAATGCTGAAGATGCAGTAACGGACAATGCCATGCAATATTTGTACGGTGGTCCTCCTTTTGGTTTACAACATGATAAAATCGAACAGAGACGCTGCACGGCAATATCTGCATTTTAGTCATAATTCAGGAGCAGCCGATGTGGTGCTTGCCAGATGTTGTGGGCCACAATTCTTCTCACTCCTGGCCAGTTGTAGTCCATGGCATGGATATGGCATATACCAGGGTTGCCATATATTGAAGAGCAAAAAAAGAGGACACATTTGCTGACTTCTACTTTTAACTATGGATCGCTATGAGTGCCCATGAAAAAGAGGACGTGTCCTGGGAAAAGAGGACATATGGCAACCCCAGGTGACTCCTCCCTTTCACCCACATTCCTTGCTGATACTGTGGAGGGCATGGAAACTTGCAGTGTGGTGATGGAGAGCGGTTGCCTACATTCGAAGTGGAATGGAGATGGCTTGCTACCCAGTCACAGGTTACAATTTGTCCCTATGGCAACTGCCAGTTGTCATTCAGCCCTTCATTGGGGTGCAGAGCTACACTTTTTTCCCATACAAATGCACTTAAGAGACCCCATCATCACTGCTGTTATTATTTTTTAAATGAGAAGCCTGCACAGTGTGGGAACACCGCTGATTCTATCGCACTTGTGTTGGAGCCGTTCCCAGACACAGCATTGTCACAGCAGCACCCATTAGGACTGCAGACGCTTATTATTCTAAGCCCTCATCTTAGGCATCCTTTAAATCATTTGGTGTTTGTGGGGTGGTCCTGCGAGTGGAAGGAGGCACAACAAAGAACCCAAACAAACATGGATGGCATGTAATAACAGCCTCGTAGGTTTGGTTTGTTAGGTTGGAAGAAAAGAGAGGTTTAGACAAATCATAGGAGGAGAAAACTATCACTGGCCACTAGCCTTCAAGGCTGTGTGCTACCACCACCAACAGGCCCAGTATTCCTCTGAATACCAGTTGTTGGGGAGCCCAGTTGGGGAGAGTACTGTTGCACCCATGTCTTGCTTGCAGGTTCCCCATTGACATCTAGTTGGCCACTGTGAGAACAGGATGGGTTTGTGTCTGATCCACGATGACTCTTCTGATCTTTTCATGTTCTTAGGAAGCCTGTGCTGACAAAAGTCCATATCGTTAAAGCTATGGTTTTGCGTGTAGAGGTCCCCAAGCCACCCCCCAAATAACTCACAATGCACACTTAAATTTTGTTTAAGGTTTTTGGCATAATTTTGGCCACAACTTTATTTAAATACAAAACCGTGAGTGGTTGTTTAGGCATTGGTTAAGACTATCTGTCCCCCCGCCTGGGGACAGAACTGACTTCCGGTGAGGGAAAACAAGTTGGGGAGAAATGGAGCTGAGTCACAGGCCCTCAATTCTCACCCGCATGCTCCCCGAAGGCTTGCCGGCCCTAGTCGCATTCCAGGGATTGGACGAAAAGATGGCAAGCCCCAGGATTCCTTTAACGGAATTTCCTTTCCGCAGCAACCATGGAGGGGCAGGCACAGCCTATCCTAACCCCTCCTCCACCAATTTATAACCAATGCCTAACCACAACCTTACAAGTTGTGACGATTTGCTAGGCAGTAGGCAAAAACCAAATGGCCCAGCCAATCAGCCAGATGGACAAAATTCCTACCAGGCCCCTGCCCCAACGGCAGACGACCCCATGACAGGCATAGCAAGGTCAATGCAACAACCCCTTACTCTAGGGCGGGCGGGCAGGCGGGCGATCCGTTGCACGCAGCAAAGAGAAAGCTCCAGGCTGCGTGCAGAGTATTTAAACATTTTACCCCTCCCACCAAAATTGCAACATAACTTTTACCCCAGCAACCCAGTGAACCAATCACTGCCCCAGGTCATCTTTAGAGATCCTGCCTGGCAACAGAGGGGTGGCTCGGCAGACCCCACCGCAACATGAGCTCTCCATGAAGGAGAACACGCTTTCCCAGTAGTGATGTATGGAAGTGAGAGCTGGACCATAAAGAAGGCTGATCACCGAAGAATTGATGCTTTTGAATTATGGTGCTGGAGGAGACTCTTGAGAATCCCATGGATTGCAAGAAGATCAAACCTATCCATTCTGAAGGAAATCAGCCCTGAGTGCTCACTGGAAGGACAGATCGTGAAACTGAGGCTCCAATACTTTGGCCACCTCATGAGAAGAGAAGACTCCCTGGAAAAGACCCTGAAGTTGGGAAAGATTGAGGGCACAAGGAGAAGGGGACGACAGAGGACGAGATGGTTGGACAGTGTTCTCAAAGCTACCAGCATGAGTTTGACCAAACTTCAGGAGGCAGTGGAAGACAGGAGTGCCTGGCGTGCTCTGGTCCATGGGGTCAGGAAGAGTCGGACACGACTAAATGACTAAACAACAACAACAACAAGGAAGCCTAGGTTTCATCCAATGAGTGTGTGGGTCACTGGGACAACCACAGCTACCTCAGCACTTGCCATCACAGTGGAATTGCTTGCAGATTAAGTAGAGAGTTGCATCCCCCCCCCCCAACAACAAAGTACTGCAGTTTGGTCAACATACATTTAAAGCACATTTCTCCTTCCCAACAAATCCTGTTAAGGCTGTTGGGAATTGTAGCTCAGAGGGGGGGCGTGAGGTAAACTACAGTTCCCAGGATTCTTTTTGGGACCAAAAAAATGTCCTTTAAATGTGCTGTGTGTATGGAGCAGTGTCGGGGAAATACAGTTTTTCAACCATAGAAGCATTTCCTCAAGATAAAGGATGCCTGGAACTCTGGGGAAGCTTTGAAACGACTGAATATGACATTATAAACTGCAATCCTAAACCCATTTAACTGGGAGTGTTTGTTTGTTTCATAAAATTTATATACCGCTTGATTGTAAAAAAGGGAGAAGGTCAAAGCAGTTTACAAAAAGACTATGCCAAGCTCCTATCAAGCGGACTTCTGAGCAGACATGCACAGCATTGCACTGCCAGGTTGCAGTCCTATGCATTTGCCATTGAACACAGTGGGAATTATCTCTAATTATACATGCATAGGCTTGCTCTGTATTGCTGCTATCCTAGGCACACGCAGATAGGACTAAGCCTAATTGAACACAGTGGACCTTTCTTAGATCTGCACAGGATGGCAGCACAAGAGACACCTCAGTCATCAAAGTATATTATGGGCTGGATAAGCCCATTCATTGTTTCTTTGCCTATAACCCCCCCAGGGACACCTGGAGGCTAGGCACTCCCTCTTGACTATGTCTCTTAGGAAACTCTTGCATATTGTTTACTGAAGTAGCTACAAAGAAGATCACGGACAGGCAAAACGTTGCACAGCTCGTTTTAAAATCTGGGTTGCGGTCGCTCAGGACCAAGCAATGCCATCTCCCATTGTTCATATCTCATTTCAGAAGATTCCTGCGGAATAAATTTATCTAATTATTTTTATTCCATTATTTTTCAATCCAAAAAATAAAATAAAACTATGGGTTTTTGTTTTGTTTGTTTTATATTTCATTTAAAAAACCCCTTTCCCTATACAGTACCTTTAAAACAAGAAGAGCAACCCTCTAGATATATTTTTACATTTATGTAAAACTATGGTTGAGGTGTGCATATGTGGGAGCTGAACAGCACAAGAAGAAAACCTCTCCTCCTCTCTTGGCTTGCTTGTTTGTGTTTGCACATTCAATGGATGTTCTTAAAGTTTCCTCTGTGAAACTGCAAGTGCTGTGCTAATTAGCAGCACACTATATAAACGAGAGGCAGCTTACCTGGAAATCGACAGAACTCCCTCTGAGGCTGAGGCTCATGTTGTAAAGCATCTCAGCTGAGTTTCTGGGTCCCCCCCCCAAATAAATAAAATAAATTTGATGGGCATTTCAGAAATAGCACTATTACCCTAAACACAGAACCCTAAGCACCCATTAAAATTTATTTATCTATTACATTAACATCCTATCTTTTTTCCAAGTAGCTCTTTTATCTCCACAATGACCCTGGAAGGTCGAAATGACCCAAAGTTATCCAGATACTGTACAAGTTTTAACAACAGCAGCAGCAGCAACAAATCATTATCAAGAACCATCACTCTTTTCCCTTCCATATTTGAAACATAATGCTAAGAAGGAATTAAATAGTCGCAGCTGATGCTTTTGTGACAAGATGATCAGTGATATCATTCACACAGTGTCTTTCATCCTTGTGGGATCATCCTTGCCCACCTTAATTTTGGAATGTTCTTTTAAACCAAATGGGAATTTATCCCCCCTCCAACTAGTAGTCAGTATCAGTCCAATGTCTTGAAACCCCCTTGGAACTTATATTTTTAGTTCTAGCTCCAGTGCCATTTTTAAAAGACAATTTGCTCCAGTAAACATGCCCCTGATTGGCACAGCTGCCTATTTTGCTTTCTCCCATTTTCTATCCTCTCTCTCCCGCCCCCAGGACAGCTTTTATTGATTCACAGGTGCACAATAAACAAGACTCTTACATTCACTTATCTAAAATGCACAAATCCTTTCAGTAGATATAATAATAATAGATAACCCTTGCGCCTTCCCCTTTACCTCTCTCTCCTTAACTTTGCTCAACACCTGTTATATATTCTGAAGACTGGTCAGACAGCTCAGTTGGTTAGAGTGTGGTGCTGATAATGCCAAGGTTGCCAGTTCAATCCCCGTATGGACAGCTACATTGCAGGGGGTTGGACTAGATGGTCCTCAGGGTCCCTTCAAACTCTATAATTCCATGATTCTATGACTGTCAATTTACAAAACACAAAATTCCACACACACCCAACCCCTCCCCAAATCGTCCCAATTCAGATACATACACACAGTTGAGAAACTGGATGTCTTTTCCTTGCTTCTCACTGTGTGGATAATGTCATTATATAGTTTAGACACTAGGTGGCACTGGATTTATCTATAGCTCCAGGGCACCAGAAGTTTCCAGTTCTTATTCTCTTGCTCTGTGTGTGTGAGAGAGAGCGAGAGCAAGAGCGATATGAAGTTTTGGCCTAGTTTCCTGACTAGAGCATCCTCTAAGCATTCTATGACAATCCCTGTCACCATCAGCCTTTTCAGAACTGGTCCTTTGAGAGTGTCAGCTGCTTCTTTCCCCATCCCAGCTGTCAACCTAGAAGTAAGAGATGTGCGTTGAGGGAAGGTTGGCATGGCAACAGGACTTGCTGGCCGTCTTCTTTGGGACTAGGCATGAAGCTGGTCCACTGTCTTTAATTTTTGTCTCAAACTAGGCTGCCCATGGAACTAGTTGCTGACCAAGGTTTTACATCAGGGGTCATCAACCTTTTTTGGTTCAGTGGGCATACTTGGAATTTTGAGAAAGTGCTCTGGGTGCCAGAGACCAGTCACAAAATGATCACTGTGAGGACATGGCACAACACAAAATGGCTGCCATATCTAAAAGAGCAGAAAAAGAGACAGGGACACAAAATGGTTTGTGCATGCCTTTCCTCAGACTCCCCATTATTGGGAACCAGCCACCACAGTGTTCACTCACAGAGAGTTCTTTGGGTTTCCAATCCAATGAGCATGTTCATCTAGGCATGTTCAACATAGGGGAGGCTTAGCCGATGCAAACACAAATTGAAGAAGAAGAGCAAATAGATTTGCCTGCATTGTGAAGTTTTGAAAAGATATTCACTAAGACCTTTCATGGATGCCATAGAGGAGATACTACTCGGCCCGTTGGCATCACACTGATGACCCCTGCTTTATATCCGCAACTTGGGTAATATTGAATCACCACCCTGCTCTCCAACTCATGTCTATTCGCCTGTAGGGACTGTCGTGTTGCCTGAATAGGAGCTGGTAGAGGATGTCCTCCTACTATGGGATAACTGGAAAGATAAAATGATCACACACAGGGTACCTGTGTGAACGAATATTACGAGAGATCGAAGTGTAGCAGCATGCAGTTCTGAGCAAAAGGCAGTGGACCAATGGAAATTTTCTCCGTTGCGATCGAGAATCACATTCAACCTGCAATCTGGATAAAGAGCAAAACAAAAACAAAGCATCACTCTCTGCCTTTCCTGTAGGGGAGAATTTCAACTCCCACTGAGCATATTGCTGTGAAACCACTTAGGTAGCAGCGCAGCAACTGATAGGGATGCAGGCACAAAGGCATCCGCCTAGGGACTGCCTCATTCTTTAATGCAATGGCAACAGTCCAAACCAAGAGAAATAAATAAAAGCTCCGTGCTGCAGTAGGGTATGCAAAGGGCATTAGGGTTCCTTTTCTAGGCAGCAGAGCTCCCTTCCCTGCAGAAGAAGAAGAAGAGAAGAGTTTGGATTTGATATCCCGCCTTTCACACCCCTTCAGGAGTCTCAAAGTGGCTAACAATCTCCTTTCCCTTCCTCCCCCACAACGAACACTCTGTGAGGTGAGTGGGGCTGAGAGACTTCAAAGAAGTGTGACTGGCCCAAGGTCACCCAGCAGCTGCATGTGGAGGAGCGGAGACGCGAACGCAGTTCCCCAGATTACGAGTCTACCGCTCTTAACCACTACACCACACTGGCTCACTGCAGAACTCTGGCAGGGTCATGGTGGATTCCTGCTCATGGCAAGTGGGTTGTCTTACTCATTTTCTGCAAGCAGGAGCTGTGAGTTTTTGCATGCTTCTGCCAACCACCTCTAAGTCACTTTGGGTGATGTGCAGGGTGGATAACATTTGTTCATGGTGGATGAGTCAGAAAATACACTCTGCGAACTAAATAGACCGGTGGGCTGGTAGTGTGACTGTGTACAGTCCACACAGCATTTCCTCTGACCCCCCTGTAGTTTACCTGGCAGACCAGAATAATCAGAGGCTTTGCCAGGATAGAATAGTCAATATGTCAGAGAGTTCTGCAGCATTCCTATCACAGATTCAGAGACTGACCTAGTTTGAGCAAATGTACTTTTCATACTTGGACCAAGCCATAAGCTGAATTTTTATTTACAAAAGCAGAAGTGGGCTATCAAACTAGCACTTTGCTGAGGGGGCATCTTGGCACCATCTAAACCACATACTTATTTCTAAATGGGTTAAGATGTGCAAGTACTTTACTTTATCGTGGTTTTCACACCCAATAATGTAAAATGTGAATGGAACAAGTAGGTGTTTGAAAACATGTACATTATAGAGTATTATCTTCAGAAAGCTGGGGCTGATTGTGGCTTCCTCTTGAGTGGAGAGGCAAAACAAATTTGATACTGAGCCATTCCAAGCCAAGTGACTGAATAAGCCAGGGCAAAACAAATGATCTTCAATGGAGGAAAGGTTTTATAATGGGGAAACAGAAGAGAATACACATGATGAGGAGTGCAAGAAAATAAACAGAAAATATCACTTAGAACTTTCAGTAGAAATACAGTCATACCTCGGGTTGAATATGCTTCGAGTTGAGTGCGTTCGAGTTGCGCTCCGCGGCAACCTGGAAGTAATAGAGCGCGTTACTTCCGGGTTTCGTTGCTTGCGCCTGCGCAGACGCTCAAAATGACGTCACGCGCATGCGCAGAAGCGCCGAAAAGTGACACGTGTGCGCACAGACGTGCCATCGCTAGTTATGTTTGCTTCTATTTCCCTCAAAAAATTTTTTTATTGATTTTTACAATATTAACAACAAACAAAAACACAAAACAACAAACATAACAAACATAACAAACATAAATCGTAACCTTATTGAAAATAACAGTTATTAACTTTGTAAAGCGACTTCCTCATTCCCCCTTAGTTAAATTTCATTGCAAATCCTTACAATGGTTTTCCAAAACCCAGTTTTTATACACTTTAAATTGAACATTAACATCTTTAAATCTTCTCCTTATAGTATTAAACACATTATTTTATCAGTTAACATAAATACAATCCTGAGCCCATTAAATATCTGGAAGCTCTAGTTATGTTTGCTTCTAGATGCGAATGGGGCTCCGGAACGGATCCCATTCGTATCTAGAGGTACCACTGTTTATAAAAAATAAATTAAAAAATTGTCCAGCGGCACCTTAGAGACCAACTAAGTTTGTTCTTGGTATGAGCTTTCGTGTGCATGCACACTTCTTCAGATACTTAGAACTTTCAGTAAAGGCCAAACTACATGTGATGTTAAATGTGTCATTAACAACCATGTGTGTGAGAGAGAGATAGTGTGTTTGTGTGTGTGTGTGTGTGTGTGTTTGTGTGTGTGTGTGTGGCACAATGGGTCATTGCATCTGAATTTCTAGTGGCTGGGGAAACTCAGCCAGATGGGCGGGGTATAAATAATAAATTATTATTATTATTATTATTATATAGTTGTGCTTCCAACATACCAACCAGTTTGGACAAGGCATCTATCATGGTCTCCCTTCCCTAACCGAGTACCTCTTAGAATCATAGAATTGTAGAGTGGGAAGGGACCCTGGGGTCATTTAGCCCAAACCCCTGCAATGCAGGAATCCTGTGCACAGCTGTTCCTGAGTGGGCTGTCAAACCACCAGCCTTCTGGTTAGCAAGCTCCTTCTGAGGCAACCAGTTGGTATGGAACTCTTCCTTCTAATTCCTGCAGAATGGGCAAAGGCAAGGATGGATAGGCACCTTTTAAATGTGACCACTTCCTCTCAAAATGACACACTCCATTATCAGTGGAGAGTGACAGCTGCCCTACAATTGCTGCCATTTATGCCCAAAGAATAAGACAGACTCTTTTGTTGAACATCCTTTTATGTGCTGAGGATTTCAGAAGGCGGAAAAACACGCACAACCTAATTCACGGTGGATGGAAGAAGTGCTATCTCATACAATGATAAGAAGATGGACACAAAGCACATCCACAAACACAATTAAATAATGAATTCCCCCCCCCCCCTTAAGGATGGTCCAGGACATCTCTGGATATTTTAATGCTGGATAACCGGCTCTCGCACTCAGCCACCTCATCCAGGTTTCCATGGTGACATGGCTCAAACATCACTTCATCCCGAGAAAGGTGGAAATGTGGCTCAGGATTTAGGCACTTCGGTATTTAAACAAAACAAGGGAAAAGACATGCAAAATTAGCCAGGCAAAGGGCAGCTATTTGACCCTCTCAGCCGTCCTGTTTGCTGCTTTTATTTAAGATGACACAGGAGTGTGGCATTACTTCTGTGTCCAGCCGCTGCCTGACTTGGACAGGCCAGCCTGAATGCGGTTGTTGCTTGAATGCTGGAAGGCATCTTATTGCTGATACTTTGCAATAAGTGAGACGGGTGTCAGCATCCATGAAAGCAGAGCTTAAAATACATTTGGCACACTTGCAAAAGAGCCGCATGCCAAAGCTGCACACTTAGAAAGAGCGTGGAGGTAGAAAACGCTTCTACTCAATATTATTCTGATGCAGTAATTGTCCTCCTTATATCCCCAGACAAAGGCCTAACAAGGCCTTAGCTCTCATATTTTTTTGAGGCTCTCTGTTTCCAAGCTCAGCAGTGAAGGTCACTGGGTGACTTTGAGCTAATCTCTCTCTCTCTCTCTCTCTTAGACTTAGGGCTTCTGTTTGTCCCACCGCTTCTGCCTGGGAAAACCTGATCTTTAGAGCAGAATTGGAACAAATGACTATCATTTCCAGGGATAAACAGAGGGTTTGTCGCTGAATGGGTTTTCCAGGGGAAAGCAGTGGGCCAAAACTGCTCAGATCCATGCCTAGAAAGTGGGGGACAAGTGAAAACCACTTAAGCCCATGCTGTCTAAGCACGGGACAAGTGGAAATGGGGACAAGCCCTTACTTTCCTTACAGGCAGGGCTTTTGTTTTCAGCCAGAACTCGCCGGAACTCAGTTCTGCTACCTCAGTTGGGCGCCATTGCCTTATAAGAGAATGAGGGAGGTGTTCATGGTGAGTTCAAATAGCACTGCTTACAGGGTTGTTGTTGCTGTGAGGACAGGGAGGAAGAGAAATCCATGTATGTGTGCCACCATGAGTACCTCAGACGAATTACATAATTCCACCTTCGAAGCCAGGTTGGGTTGCTTTTCTTTAAGTTTACAGAAACTGGTGTAGCAAATTATTTATGTTCGGAGATCTGCTTTTTGATTTGAATATTTTTTTCTTAATTTTAGATAATTTGATGACATCTATATTGAAGCAGAAGTCTTTTTTTGGCATATTTATTGATTATTTATACTTAGTCATAAAAATCACCATCATCATTATCAGTTGTTAACAGGCCACCTAGACCCCTTCCTCCTCAGGGTCATCATAACATTAACTTGGGACTACCTGAATGTTTTTCAGGGAGCCCCTGTTTGTGAACCCTCTTTGGTGAAACTGAGTGCGAATCTCGTAACTTTTTTTCTCCCTATAATTTTAGACAGGGTTAACTTTTAATGAGCTCCAGGCCCTGCACTAAATAATACTAGGACATCCTTTGATCTGGAGGGCTTTCTGTCTTTCCCTCAAATCCCTTATTTGCTGGAGTTAGTAAAAGTTACTTTTTAGTGAGCCAGGACACTCTGCATATGCTCAAGACACCCACTTCTACATTATTACTTCACATTTCATTAGACTGATCCTTGGCAGTGAAAACTGGCGCAATCTGTGGCTAATAGCCAGAGCTTTTAGTCTGGGCTGGTTTGCTCACGATTTTCTCTGAGTGCCACTACATTCTCATCAAATGAACTGATCTCACTTATCTTCTCAGAGGGACTTCCCTGGCTGATAGGTTTATGGCAGCTGTTTGCTAGCAAGTGCAGAGTTTTCTTCCTAAAGATAAGTTGCTGCTGTAAATATTAGACATGGCAATTGGATGAGGGAGAATTCATTGACTTTTGAACCTGAGAAGTTCATGGGACAAAAGTCTCGTGTTCTCTCCTCTGTCCAAGGAAAGGAAAGAATCAAATGAGTGAGGCTGAGCAGGGGGACTTGTCATCTGGGCAGCATGGGACTTCCATACACACTGCCCAGGCTTGTGTAAGATTATAGCCAGTCTTAAAAATAAATAAATAATGCAAAACTGTATTGTAACATTAAAATAACTGGCCAGTAAGAAATATAAAGGAAGAAAAAAATATAAAAATATAAAGGAACAAAAGCAGGAAAAAGAAAAAAAAACTATACAAAAGACAACAACTTGGTTCACAGCTGTTTACCACATAAAATAAAGTACATTCTCAAGAGACCACGCAATAAACTAGATGTTAAAACATGAACCGACCAGATATGAAGAGAGTACAAAACAAATGTTATGAATACCAAATAATGCCATATTTCATCGGGACATGCAATCCCTGTGATTGACATCTCATATAAATAGAAAATGGCTGCCAAACAAAGGGAAAATCCATAGATTTAGCTACACCCCAATTTTTGAGTCAATTTTTCAGAAATTGCTTTATTAAACCAAATATTTAAAGAAAAACCTAAGGACTCCTTCTAGCCCTGTGATATGGTCAACTGAGCAGCTATGAACAGAAAAATTGTAAGTGGTTCACATATTAAACTTATATTCGACCCATCAAAAATGGAAAAAAGATGCAATTATATCCAGTATTTATTGAGCATATATTCTGATTTGTTTAAGGACACTTATACGGCAATGAGCATTCATCCAGATTTGCTTTTGGTGTGTTCATGTCTTCCTGTTGGTAATTTGTTCATCCCACATTTTTAAATATTTTTGTCTTGCTTTTGTTTCACTACACCCACACCCACCCACCCACCCACCCACCCAGACAGCAATAATGTGGTATAGCATTGTGGAAGCACAAAAGAACACAAAAGCAAAATAAACCTGCCACAATGCACTACTATTATGTCAAGAACATGTTGCAGAATATACCTGCAATAAAATGCCATTCCGGATGAGACCCTAAAGGCTGGTATATCGGGTCCTCCCTTAAAGAGGGCATGTATTGCAGTGAGATCTGGCAAACTGACACCCTGTGTTGTGGGTGGGTACGATTGGTCAGCCACAACACCTGATTGGTAGGTCCCTTGTAGCTGGGTGCAATCTGGCCAATGGTAAGCAGTACAAACGGTTCGAGGGACCTATTTATGCCCATGCATGTGACCCAGAGCTTCCTCTTTCAGCACGTGTATTTGAAACACCCGCACACCTCTCCCTACTTTTAGGGCTTTGCGCTTGACCTTGCTATGCCGTCATGTGTCGTCTGTCGTTGGGACAGGGGCACGGCAGGAATTTTCCCCACTTGGCTGATTGGCTGTTGCCATTTGGGTTTCACCTGCCGTGTAGCAAATCGTCACAACTTGTAAGGTTGCGGATAGGCTCTGGTTCAGTGATAGGAATGGGAGAACAGTCTCGCCATCCCCATGTGAAGGGTATTCCATTAAAGGAATCTAGGAACTCAGTGGTTTGGTCAACCCCTGAGAGGGGGTTATGGCCATGCCTGAGTCCAGGGGGACATTTGGGTGGCAGAGTTAGCCTGTTCCCGGCTTTCTGCTTATCCAGGTTTTCACCCTTGGCTGACCTATGCTGGAATCATGGGTCAGCACTACCTGCATGGCAGGGAGCTAGTCGAACCAGAGCCTATGCAACCAGTCACTTTCTGAAATCAATAAATTTGTGGCCTAAATTCTGCCAAAAACCAAACCAAAATTTTGAGTCGTGTGTGAATTTATTTAGGGGGGAGATTTCAGGGTCTCAACACGCAAGTGACAGAATCAGCCTTTGCAACATACCGACAGTCTGCAGGCACCCTAAGAGAGCAACCATCAGTGTGAGCAGGTCAGAAGATGTCGCCTCTATGCAGACTTGAATTTTTCAATGTGGGGAAGCCTTAATTTTTTTGTATCCAGTTATAACCTGTTCAGAGGGGGGCAGAGCTCTGTGCTCATCTCAGCTATGTCTGCCTGCAGGGTTGGGATGCCAGGTCCTGTATAAATCTTATCTGGTATGTAGACACATTCACTGACTTGCACTTTGATCACTGACTGCTGATTAATCATGTGGTTTTGAAGTATGAATTATTTTTGCGCCTGGAAGATTAGTATAATTCCAGCTTTAACTGCACTATTGTAGTCATATGATCTGAATGGAGATTACCTCTTATGGTTAGTGGGTTTCCTTTGTTCAGTCGACTCACAAAACATTGTTTCCCTTTCAGTTAATCTCCAAAGGGTCGTGCATCCCCAGCAGGTTCTTAAAGCTGCACAACGTTGCATTTAAAGCCAAGAGAAACTTCTCAGTCGAGAAGGAGACCAGAATTTTGCCTGCCTGTGAGTAACCACATGCTTAGTTAGGTCTGATCCTTGTGATTTCCATGAGACCTGACAGCATTAATGATAATCCCTCACATGTTGGGTGAAAGGAAGTGGCTTCTAACAATACTGTACATTAATTCTTTCCCTGTTGTGGCATTTGAAATTAGGGAATGTGCTTTTGCACCATTCATTTGCAGAAGCACAAGATCATACCAACGTCTTCCCATCCAATACACTCTGCTGCTCCATGCAAACCTACCATAGCCTGACCAGAAGCGGTACTTGAGATTATTTTTAATAAGACCAACCTAGTGAAATACAGCATTCTCTTTCTTTTTATAATCACTTACAAGAATACTGTTTCCCACAGTAGAGCTTTATGGTGAGACTTGCCCCTGTCACTTGACATGTTTCCCAATTCATACAGCACAGAGCTACCTGATACCTTCTTTTCTTTCTGTGGCTGCTGTTGCGCCCTTTTCTCTGTTAGTGATTCAGCATAGGGAGCAATATAGCAAGGATATGGAACCTTTTTGGCTCCATGGGCTAGATCCTTATTCGGATCGGCCTCACAGGCCAAATTGGACATGTGGGTGGGGCTAGCCAATTATCAGTCACATGGTGTTAGTATGACTTCACATGATTGACAGGTGAGTGGCTCCACCCAACTCTCAAAATCCCTTGTGCGTGGTGTACGCAAAGGGCTTTTAGCCCCTGAACTCCTGTTTGAGTCTTAAAACAGGAGCATGGGATTTGTCTTAAAATCCTTTGCAAACGGGCTCTTTGAAGTACTTCTCTTTTAAACAGGCAGGTGAGCTGCAGGGGGTGGGTGAGAGGAGCTACCATCCACTTAAAGAAAAAGCATGGAGATGCTTCAAAGAGTTCTTTTGTAAAGGGCTTTAAATCTTGCTACCTTAGCCATGCAATCCTGTTCCCTCCTAGGAAAAGGGCATACAACCAAGGCAGGATCAGCTGATGGGCAGGTGCAAGCTGTTTGGTGGAAATGGCCTCACAGGTCAAATTAGACCCCCTTGCTGGCCAAGAATGGTTCCTCATTCCTGCTCTACAGGCATAGGCATGGGTGTTGCAGCAGCCCAGCATGGTCAGAGTATTGGATCACCACGCCTGTTTGTGATTTTTTTTGTGGGGGGGGGGAGCAGGGTTTGCAGGGCAGGATATTTATGGACTTGGTCTTCTGATTGTGGTCATAAAATAAATGAGAATTCCATAGCATTAGACTGGTCATTAAATGTCATGGTAAATCTCCTGTAAACAGCACACAATTGGTTTCATGGTATGCTTAGATCTAAAAGATAAAAGATCGTATGAACTGTTTCAGGTTTTTGTTTTTAGTCCACAAGAACACACTGCTTTTGTAGATAACTTGGGAGTATCTGAGGGCATCTAAACAATTATCTGTGCAGAGGAAATAACCCAAACAGCAACATTTCAGTTAAGGTTCCGCTTCTGTGCTGTAAACTTTCCCCCTTTCTTTGCTTTTGCTTCAGTGAAAAGCATGGGGATCTCCAGGGTATTTTGAATAAACATTCAGTGAAATACCACTCAATAGTTGGGCTCTTTGTTACCCTTTGCATGTCCTATCAGTTCGGCTTCTGAGGGCATAATCTACCAAGAACGCTTCCTCCTCTGGAGGCCTCACTGTGCTTCCATTCATTTCATATGACGAAGCGTCTCAGACCCAGCTGACAAAAAGCCAAGGCGAGTTAAGTAGACATGCAAGGAGAGGGTAAGCAATACCCACTTACTTAATTAAAACAGGCCAGAGACTAATAAGGGCACAGTAAAGTCAACGTGTGGTAGGAGCCACATCCTGAAAGCACTTAGGAGCTAAATTCTAAGTGCAGAAAGTCTGTAGGAACTTGCGCTACCCCAGCAGAGAAGTTTGAGGGGCTGCAGAAAACTAGGCTAAAAACTCCAGTTTTGGAAAAGGGGTGAAAAGAATAGTCTACTATGCATATGGCTCCACATAACACAGATCTAGCTAGTGGGAGAGTCAGCTTAGTTTCTGAAAAGGTAGGGCTATAGAAAGTGTCTCCCCTCCCCCCAAAAGGATCGGTATTCTTAGCAAGAATCAAAGCAATCTATACTGAACAACCTGCAAATACAGATGAATGTTTAATAAGAAAAGGAACTAGGCAAGGCTGTCCTTTATCCCCATAGTTGTTTATTTTGAAGTTGGAAGTAATGTTACAGAATATAAGAGCACCTCTCCAAACCAGTGCCAGATTACCAAAGAGGCAGAATAGTCATTGGCCTACGGGCCCTATGCCTTTTAGGGACCCCACGACAACAGATCAAAATAATATTGATTTGATCCTGAAAGAAAATTACAATAAAGCTTTCGTAGTTCAATGTTCTCCCACTAGAGCATGTGCACGAAAAACCTCCAGATACGAAGTTTTCAAAAATGTATTAGGAGATAGTTTGTGAGGGTGGCCCCCCAAAATTTTGACTGCCTAGGGGCCTCCACAGGTTTTAATCTGGCACTGCTCCAAACTGAGTGAATGAGCAGTAAAATGGCAAATGCAGTTCAATGTAAATAAGGGTGACGTGATACATGTCTTGGCATAAAATCTTAATTTCACATATACACTGGTGGTAACTGACCAGGAATGAGACCTTGGGGTTGTAGTACACAGGTGGATGAAGATGTTGACCCAGTGTGCAGCAGCTGATTATTGATCTGAATGCAGCCATATGACTAAACCCTTTGCTTGCTCTGCTTCACAAAATGAACTTTGTCCATAAGGAAACTGTTAAGGAGATATGAATTTTTAATCTGGATTTGTAAATGTTTCTATGAACGTTGTACACTGGCTTTATAGAAATGTTACTCGGTTTGTCTCTACACCTCAGTATTGACAGTTTTATGGCTGGACAAATGTTCCAACATGGTCAAACACTGGCACTTGAAGTGAGGAGTAACTACAGGAGTTAGGAGTGATTTGTGGGAGGCTTACACACATTGTTGTCGGATTGCAGCTCAGTTAATTTATTAGCTTGTGCACTAAAACAAATCGCTCATCTTCTCATATGAACAGGCTGGTGTTAGTGAACTTCATTAGAAAGCTGTTCAGCTATGTCTTACAATCCCTATTCTCATTGTGATCCATACAGTCAGTCATAAGGAATTTCTCGGTAACAGCATGTGATCGAATGAACTTATGTGTGTGTGTTCTATTGGTACAAATGGAAGCTATATTTGGGGACTCAGCTACAAGCAGCAGCACATCACAGATCCAGGTGGAGGCTCTGTAAATTAATGCTTCTCAGATGTAAGCAGAGCAGAACTTACTGCAAAAAAACCCAAACAATTTGCATTGTTGGATGTGGCCAAGAGGTTGTGGCTTGAGGAGAAAAGGGAGGCCCACTGATTCCCAGTGTGCAAGAAGAACTCCCAGAAATCTGGAGCCAGCCCAGATCCTAGAGTTTCAATTAAAGAAATATTGTTATTCCATAGGGAATCCTAGCGAGTGTCTGTGTGGGGGGAAATTCTGGGAAAGCTGAATTTCATTTTTTTAAACTTTTGACTTGTACTTCAAAGAAAGTTAAAGTTAACTCTTTTTTATCTAGCAAAAATGGAAAGTTGATGACCGGAAAATCCAGCTAGTTAAAGTTAAAAGCTGGCCAATTCTTTAACTTTTGAGCTAGTTAATTAGCTACCAAATTTCCAATAACTGGTACTGAGGAAGAGCATAAAGTTCTTTGGATAGAAACGTCAGCTTTTGCAGATAAATCCACTGGCATATGTAATGATTTGGATGCCATATTGTCATAGCTGTCAGCTTTTCCCTTTTCTTGCGATGAATCCTATTCAGAATAAGGGAATTTCCCTTTAAAAAAGGGAAACGTTGATAGCTATGCATATTGTTTGCAGAATCAGTGATAGATGCAGCCAGGAGAGTGTCTAGTTTAGATAGTTTTGGATACCTTTCAGTTAGTGCTACTTAAAGGATGTGGAAAAGGTACTTGAGGCTTTGAGGACTACCACCTGTGTACTAGCCTATCCTGGCTATCAGAATCTGCTAGGACCAGGATTACTCAGAAATTATCAGTATTGCTTTGAGAAAAGGAATTATTCCTGCTGCACTGAAAAGGTAGTGGGTGAAATTTTGCATCCCCTTGGCTCAGTGCCCTGTGTGGGATAACCTCACACACTGCTCTAAATCCAGCACTGTTATCTATGTCACAAGTCTTCCTTGCTGCTGAACGAGGAATGGGCACTCCAGGATAATTAAGAACATTCCAAAGTGTTGTACAGTGCGTTCATTTTAGAATAAATTATAGTTGAGCCAAATGGGTCCCAGTCATTTTATTTTTTCATTCATTTTGAATGCCTACCAGAACACTGGAATACTGTGTCCAATTCTGGGCATAGCAATTTAAGAAGGATGTTGACAAGTTGGAATGTGTGCACAGGAGGGAGACCAGGATGATCAAGGGTCTGGAAACCAAACCTCATGAGGAACGGTTGAAGGAACTGAGTATGTTTAGCCTGGAAAAGAGGAGACTGAGAGGAGATATGGTAGCCATCTTCAGATATCTTAAGGGCTGTCACGTGGAAGAGGGAGCAGGCTTGTCTTTATCCTGCTCTGGAGGGTGGGACTCAAACCAATGGCTTCAAGTTATAAGAAAGGTGATTCTGACTAAACATTTTGGGGGGAAATTCTGACAGTAAGAGCTGTTTGGCAGTGGAACAGACTCCCACAGACTCCCTCCTTTGGAGGTTTTTAAGCAGAGGGTGGATGGCCATCTGTCATGGATGCTTTAGCTGAGATTCCAGCATTGCAGGGGGTTGGGCTAGATGACCCTCAGTGTCCCTTCCAACTCTATGATTCTATTCTTTTACATAGTCTGATTCAAACCCTGAATTAATTACCTGGCATGCCCCTCCCAGTCTCAGAATCTGGCAAATCATCCTCTTCTTAAGAGAAGTCTTTGTGAATTGAATGCTAGTGGTTTTAATGAAGTTTGTGTGTGTGTGTGTGTGTGTGTGTGTGTGTGTGCGCGCACGCATGCGCTTTAGTTCCTACAGGATAAAGAACAGTTGAAAAACTGAAACAGAATATAACCACACATGCTCTGCAAATATTTGGGGATATTAGTAAATAGCATAACCAACTTGTTCCATTGTTTTCAGTGGGTCTACTCCAACCATGGCTAAGTCTGGATCCAGTCCCAGGTCACAACCTATTTTGAAAACAGGGTCAACTGAAATAGGTAATTTGCAGCATTATAGTTACAGCACTTCAACTATGACAAACCAACGCTACTCACTCTGAGAGCTGTTTCGGAGTCCTCCCATTCTGATTCCCTCCCATCCCCTTAGTTTCTCCCACAGGTGACTGCCAGCAAATTGCAAGGAGGGCGGGGAATTGTGCTTTGTGATGTCAGGGTTCCATCATTGTTCTTTTGAAGAAAAGAGAGGAACAAAGTAATTGAAATAAAACAACCTATTGTCCTATTGTTGAACCTTGTAAGCTCTGGGAGATTTTTCAGCTGAATAGCAGGGTGAAATGCTTCCAAGAAGTAAATACTGGGCATGGTTTTGTCCCTGGCAAGAGTGTATACTTTTGAGTTTACCTAGAGTTTGAAATGTTGAAGGAGCAAATTAAGGACCTTGGGAGATGCTGGCTATCAGCAACAAAAGGTGGCAAATGTAAACCACCCTGTGATCTTCAAATAAAGGGTAGTATCATCATCATCATCATCATCCAAGCCAAAAGAGCCAAAAATTGAATTGGTTGTCATCACAATAATTTGTAGTGCTGTTGAAGGGAGAATTGAGGCAAAATCAAGGTCTTTCCAGGACTGAGAAGGAACAAAGGAACAGAATCACAGTCTTGGAAAATAGATTCAAATCTGGAACTTCTGTGAAAATCATGCAGACTTGTTAAGTATGTTTCTCTATATTCCCCACATATAGTTCTATGCATATACCTAGAACTTTTTAGTAGATTAGAAAGTTCTCTCTCTTTTACAAAACAAACAAACAAAAAAACAAACAAAAAAACAGCTCCCACAAAATTGTATTTATTTTTGTGCCTATTGTTTCCAGACACCTGCACAGGGATTGTAAAAAAGAAAGAAATATCTCCCAACTGTTGTTGCACGCAAAACAATAAAAAAGGAACCTGCTCTGGAACTACCTTTAGAAAGAAGGTATCTTTGGGTAGAAAGGGGGAGCTAACATTTGACAGAAGAAAACATGCCCTGTTTCAAGTTGATTGAACAAGGGGATCATAATAGGAAGGGTAGGCAAACTAAGGCCTGGGTGCCGGATCCGGCCCAATTGCCTTCTAAATCTGGCCCGCGGGCGGTCTGGGAATCAACACGTTTTTACATGAGTAGAATGTGTGCTTTTATTTAAAATGCATCTCTGGATTGTGGGGCCTGCCTGGTGTTTTTACATGAGTAGAATGTGTGCTTTTATTTAAAATGCATGTCTGGGTTATTTGTGGGGCATAGGAATTCGTTCATTCCCCCCAAAAATATAGTGGACAGTGGACTGGCCCCCTGCTGAAAAAGTTTGCTGACCCCTGATAATAGTATGCTAGCAAGCTTTGTATGAGGCATTTTTTGTGGAGCAAAGTTACCTGAAATGACAAAGGATGGAAATAATATTAATCACCATGGACTTCTACAATGTAGAAAGCCAACTTTCGCGCTCCGAAGTCTTACGTTTACTATATGAACACATGATAGATCACTCCTTGAATTTGTTAATTTCAGCACTCAGATCCTGCTTCCTGCCATATTTACGGTGGCTAGTAATTATAGGATTTTAAAATATTAAGCTATCCATAATTTAAAACAGTTCATACAAGCAAAACTGCCAATTCCAGTTTCCAAGAAAAAGAGGGAGCAGTGCTGTGCCAGGCAAATGAGTGTACTTGGCAGGTGAGTCTAAGAACGAGGTACAGCTTGAACACACACAATCAGTCAGTACACACAGTTCAGAAACAAGTGCTATTAAACAGATACAGCTGGAGCTTTGAAGGATTTGGTGAAGTTGCCAGATGTCACTTTTATGACCTGGCTTAGGACTTGTCCTCCTCCTCCTATCATGATTGTCTCTGGAATAGAGTCATGTTAGGGTTCAATTGGAGGGAAATCAGGCAATTTATGAATAAGGTGACTATGTTCTAGTTTTTAGAGGACAGTCATCTATTTGAGCAGCTGTCTGGCCCATTTTAAAGATAAATTACCATAAGAAGGGAGAGCAGTGGCTGTGAAGTTGCCCATCAACAGCACTTAGACAGCAGACTGTGTTAGATACCCACTATGGTGAGATGTAAAAGTAAAGGGTAAAGGGAACCCTGACCATTAGGTCCAGTCGTGGCCGACTCTGGGGTTGTGGCACTCATCTCGCTTTATTGGCCGAGGGAGCTTCCGGGTACGTGGCCAGCATGACTAAGCCGCTTCTGGAGAACCAGAGCAGTACATGGAAACGCCGTTTACCTTCCCGCTGGAGCGGTACCTATTTATCTACTTACACTTTGACGTGTTTTTGAACTGCTAGGTTGGCAGGAGCTGGGACCGAGCAATGGGAGCTCACCTCTTGGTGGGGATTCGAACCGCCGACCTTCTGTTTGGCAAGTCCAAGGCTCTGTGGTTTAACCCACAGCGCCACCTGCGTCCCCATGGTGAGATGTATTTCTATTCAAAAGTAGATCCATGACTTTTTTCTAGGGGGGAACTCACCAGACCTCAGTTATGGCACCTCTTGAGTACGTGCCATTGCCATTCTTAGAGAAAGAGGGGGGCATCCATGATGAGTTCTGGCACCTCTTTTTCGTCGGTGGTTCGAATCCCCACAACGGGGTGAACTCGGTCCCAGCTCCTGCCAACCTACCAGTTCGAAAGCACGTCAAAGTGCAAGTAGATAAATAGGTACTGCTCCGGCGGGAAGGTAAATGGTGTTTCTGTGCGCTGCTCTGGTTCGCCAGAAGTGGCTTAGTCATGCTGGCCACATGACCCGGAAGCCGTACGCCGGCTCCCTCGGCCAGTAAAGCGAGATGAGCGCCGCAACCCCAGAGTCGTCCACAACTGGATCTAATGGTCAGGGGTCCCTTTACCCTTTACCTAAGTATAACATTAATGGACTGAGGCTGAAATACAAACATATAGTTTGCATTACAGTTGAACCTCGGGTTAAGAACTTAATTTGTTCCAGAGGTCCATTCTTAACCTGAAACTGTTCTTAACCTGAGGTACTACTTTAGCTAATGGGGCCTTCTGCTGCTGCCGTGCAATTTCTGTTCTCATCCTGAAGTAAAGTTCTTAACCCGAGGTACTATTTCTGGGTTAGCGGACTCTGTAACCTGAAGCACCTGTAACCCGAAGTACCACTGGACTTTGGTGAATCATAGAATCATAGAATCATAGAGTTGGAAGAGACCACAAGGGCCATCGAGTCCAACCCCCTGCCAAGCAGGAAACACCATCAGAGCACTCCTGACATATGGTTGTCAAGCCTCTGCTTAAAGACCTCCAAAGAAGGAGACTCCACCACACTCCTTGGCAGCAAATTCCACTGTCGAACAGCTCTTACTGTCAGGATGTTCTTCCTAATGTTTAGGTGGAATCTTTTTTCTTGTAGTTTGGAACCATTGCTCCGTGTCCGCTTCTCTGGAGCAGCAGAAAACAACCTTTCTCCCTCCTCTATGTGACATCCTTTTATATATTTGAACATGGCTATCATATCACCCCTTAACCTCCTCTTCTCCAGGCTAAACATGCCCAGCTCCCTTAGCCATTCCTCATAAGGCATCGTTTCCAGGCCTTTGACCATTTTGGTTGCCCTCCTCTGGACACGTTCCAGTTTGTCAGTGTCCTTCTTGAACTGTGGTGCCCAGAACTGGACACAGTACTCCAGGTGAGGTCTGACCAGAGCAGAATACAGTGGCACTATTACTTCCCTTGATCTAGATGCTATGCTCCTATTGATGCAGCCCAGAATTGCATTGGCTTTTTTAGCTGCCGCGTCACACTGTTTGCTCATGTCAAGTTTGTGGTCAACCAAGACTCCTAGATCCTTTTCACATGTACTGCTCTCAAGCCAGGTGTCACCCATCTTGTATTTTTGCCTCTCATTTTTTTTGCCCAAGTGCAATACTTTACATTTCTCCCTGTTAAAATTCATCTTGTTTGTTTTGGCCCAGTTCTCTAATCTGTCAAGGTCGTTTTGAAGTGTGATCCTGTCTTCTGGGGTGTTAGCCACCCCTCCCAGTTTGGTGTCATCTGCAAATTTGATCAGGATGCCCTTGAGTCCATCATCCAAGTCGTTGATAAAGATGTTGAATAAGACCGGGCCCAAGACAGAACCCTGTGGCACCCCACTAGTCACTCTTCTCCAGGATGAAGAGGAACCATTGATGAGCACCCTTTGGGTTCGGTCAGTCAGCCAGTTACAAATCCACTGAGTGGTAGCATAGTCAAGTCCACATTTTACCAGCTTCTTTACAAGAATATCATGGGGCACCTTGTCAAATGCCTTGCTGAAATCAAGGTAGGCTACATCCACTGCGTTCCCTTCATCTACCAGGCTTGTAATTCTGTCAAAAAACGAGATCAGGTTAGTCTGACATGACTTATTTTTCAGAAATCCATGCTGACTATTGGTGATCACAGTATTCCTTTCTAGGTGCTCACAGACTGTTTGCTTAATGATCTGTTCCAGAATCTTCCCTGGTATTGATGTCAGACTGACTGGGTGGTAATTATTTGGGTCCTCTCTTTTCCCCTTTTTGAAAATAGGGATAACATTTGCCCTCCTCCAGTCTGCTGGGACTTCGCCTGTTCTCCAGGAATTCTCAAAGATGACTGCCAGTGGTTCTGAGATCACATCTGCCAGTTCTTTTAATACTCTTGGATGCAGTTCATCTGGCCCTGGAGACTTGAATACATCTAAACTAGCCAAGTATTCTTGTACTATCTCCTTAGTTATTCTGGGCTGTGTTTCCTCTGCTGAATCATTTGCTCCAAATTCTTCAGGTCGGGCATTGTTTTCTTTATCGGAGAAGACTGAGGCAAAGAAGGCATTGAGGAGTTCAGCCCCTTCTGTGTCCCCTGTTTGCATTTCACCATCTTCTCCTCTGAGTGACCCCACTGTTTCTTTGTTCTTCCTTTTGCTACGAACATACCCATAAAAGCCTTTTTTGTTGCTTTTAACCTCTCTAGCAAGCCTGAGTTCATTCTGTGCTTTAGCTTTTCTGACTTTGTGTTTACACGTGCTGGCTATTTGTTTGAATTCCTCTTTGGTGGTTTCCCCCCTTTTCCATTTTTTGTACACATCCTTTTTTAATCTTAACTTAGTTAAAAGTTCTTTAGATAGCCACTCTGGCTTCTTTAGGCACCTTCCATGTTTCCGTCTCATTGGTATTGCCTGAAGTTGTGCTTTTACTATCTCCCTCTTAACAAACTCCCAGCCATCATGAACTCCCTTTCCCTTTAATATTACTGTCCATGGGATCTCACCCAGCACTTCCCTAAGTTTTATGAAGTCGGCTTTCTTAAAGTCAAGAAATTGAGTCCTAGTATGCTTGGCTGCTCCTTTCCGCTGTATAGTAAACTTCAGAAGAGCATGATCACTCGCGCCTAATGATCCTTCCACTTCTACCCCACTAACCAGGTCATCAACATTGGTTAGGACCAGATCTAAAATGGCTGTTCCTCTTGTTGCTTCTCCCACTTTCTGGATAACGAAGTTGTCTGCAAGGCCAGTGAGGAATCTGTTTGACCTTATGCTCTTGGCTGAGTTTGACATCCAGCAAATATCCGGGTAATTGAAGTCCCCCATTACTACTATCTCCCTTCCTTTTGCATGCTTGGCCATCTGTTCCAGGAAGGCATCATCTATGTCCTCTGTTTGGCTTGGGGATCTATAGTAAACTCCCACAATGAGGTCCCTGTTATTCTTCTCTCCCTTAATTTTGACCCAAATGCTCTCACTTTGGCTTTGAGGTTCTAAATCTTGGATCTCTTCACAGGTATACACATCCCTGACATATAACGCCACTCCTCCTCCTTTCTTGTCTGGTCTGTTTCTCTGAAATAGATTGTATCCCTACATTATTACATTCCAGTCATGGGACTTATCCCACCAGGTTTCAGTGATGCCTATTATGTCATATTTAGTTTGCTGTACCAAGAGCTCAAGCTCATCTTGTTTATTTCCCATGCTTTGCGCATTAGTGTACAGACATTGAAGTCCATTAATCATTCCCCCGTGTCTCTTATTTAAGGATTCTTTCCTCCCACCACTAGGTTTGCGTGCTGTTTGCTCCATTTGGTCTATGACATTTGGATGATCATCTTCATCAATTGATAGACTCCTACCTTCAGGAGAACTGTCTCCCTCCCCCACATTAGTCAGTTTAAAGCCCTCCTGATGAGGTTTCTGAGATTTTTGGCAAAAACATTCCTCCCAACCGTTGTGAGGTGCAGCCCATCGCTTGCCAGAAGTCCATCTTCAATAAACTGCAGTCCGTGATCTAAGAATCCAAACAGTTCCTGTTTACACCATTTGCGAAGCCAGCTGTTCACTTCCACTATTTTTCTCTCTCTCCCTGGGCCACGCCGTTCAACTGGGAGGACAGATGAGATGACAATTTGTGCATTTAATTGCTTCAATTTCCTGCCCAGAGCCTCATAGTCTCTTTTGATCTTCTGGAGGCTATTGCTTGCAGTGTCATTGGTTCCCACATGAACCAAGAGGAAGGGGTATTTGTCAGTGGGTTTTATGATTCCTTGCAGTCGTTCAGTTACATCTTGGATCTTAGCCCCGGGGAGACAGCACACTTCCCGAGACATCTTGTCAGGCCCACAGATCACTGCTTCTGTTCCCCTCGGTAGGGAATCCCCTATCACCACTACACGCCTCCTCTTAGGTTTGGTCGGGGTTCTTCCGTGAGCTGTCCATTCCAAGGTCGCCTGCACATTCCCTGAGGACTGACTTTGCTGCTCGTCTTCATATACCTGATCGACTATAATGAGGGAGAGATCCTCAAATGGAGTCTGCTCTTCGTTTTCCATGCTAGGGGAGAGGACCTCAAAGCGATTGTGTATTTCTAAACAATCAGCGCGAACCCTGGGCTTCCTACTTCTTTGAGTCACGTTGCTCCATATATCTGGCTCCTGTGTTGGTGAACTAGCCTCCTTCTCAGGGGAGTCCCCTGTCTCCTCCTTGAATATTGTAGCCTTTTAATTTTTTTTTTGCAAACCTTATGAAGAACCATACTGCAGATGCCCCAGGGTGGTATTCAGCTGCCTTTTGCACAAAGGAAACCCACTGAAATGAACATGATGAAGTAAGGGTAAGGCCCATTCATTTCCACAGGTCTACTTGGAGTAAACTTTATTTTTTCATCGGAGAAATGTTTGAGGGTAGGCAGAGACTCAACTTTTGCGTTCAACGAAAGGCACTGTTTGAAAGAGCCCACAGGAGCCAATGTTTCTGATTTCTTCTTCAAATTATGTTTAAATATATGAAATAAACATTTTCACCCAAACCGGCAGCTTCGCACAGTCCCCAGTCCACCTCAACCTTTCCGTCCTTTCGAAAAGGCGGGATTCATCCATGGGCATAGCCAGGATTTTTGTTAGCGGGGTGAGGACTTTTGTTAGGGGAGGGGCAGAACCGCCTTGACTGGTCAGTTAGTGAAGTATTTCTATTGTTTTACTTGATCTGAGGGGGCAGCTGCTCCCCTCCCCTTGGCTACGCCCATGGCTTCATCGCTGAGGGAATTCATTCCACCTTGAGCGAAGGGGAAAAGCGGGGGGGAAGCAACTTGGGTGTGATCTTGAGCGTGACAGGGCTGGGCTCAGCGGCGCAAGCACATGCTCTCGCACGCTTCATCCCCGAACCCACAGCACTTGCCAAGCGCTAAATAGAGAAGAGATAATTCCTGCGCCATTTAGGGGAAAAGATTAATTTGGTCAGTTAATCCCCTCCTGCTCCTCCTTCTCTCCCCCCGCCCACCGCGAAGAACTGAGCGCGGGAAAATGCACAAACCGTTCTGCAGGTGACCGTCAGCGCGAGGCGCAGAGGGGACCCTGTGGTGCCCGGAGAGGAGGCGCATGCGCGTTGGTTGCGCGGGCGACTGAGTGTGTGTATGTGGGGGGTGGCTTTGCGCGGGTTGAGGGAAGCGCTGAGGTGCTTCTGAGGGAGAGAAAGTTGCCCGCGAGCGGGATAAGGAGGAGGACCAGGAGGCGTTGCAAGCCAGCCGGCCAGCCAGCCAGCGCAGAAACTTGCCCCTTGCTGGTGGCTCCTCGCCCGGAGAAAAAGGCAGGGGGAGGAGAGCGCGTGGCTGGTGCGCCCGGGAGCCCAACAACTCCGAGCCGCCAGAGGGATGTGGAGCCTCATGAGGAGGAGGCGGAGGAGAGTCGTCGCCGCTGCCGCCGCCGCCGCTGATGCTTCGCAAGCCGCTGGCGAGGGAAGGAAGGGGGCTCTCAAACTTTCCAGCGGGATGCTGCGCGGAGCTGCGCTGCTGCGGTCCTGATCGCTCTCTGTCCTGAAGCGGCGCTTGCCTGGGGTTTTTCAAGGGCACTTTCGGCTCCCACCTCCGCCCCGCCACCGCTGTGGAGGGAAGCTGCTGGATGCTGCTGCTGCAACTGCTTCTCCATCGCCGGCGGTGATTTCTTGCCTGGATCTTTTAATATATATTTTTTGCCTCCGGCGCCGGGCCTGCCGTGGGGCGACGACGGGCTCCTGAGCCTGAGCAGAGCTCGCGAAGACACCCCCAACTCGCCACCTGCTGCTGCCCAGGAGGCTTTGCCTTGCTGCGCACCGGCCCGCCCCCCCCGCCCCCCGTCCTGTGACTCCCTGTTGATGCGCACCCGGCTCTTGGCCGTGGGGATGGAGCCCTCCGCGGGGACCCCCCGCAAGTGAGCCCCGCTCGCGAAGGCGCGGAGGGGTGGGGGGAGAAGGAGGCTGCCTCCTCTTGACCCGCAGGACCTCCCCATCCTGTGCAGCGAGCCCCGGGGTCGCCATGGGGCTGGAAGTGCAGCCGAGCGGCCCGCCGAAGGCGCCCTTCTTCAAGCTGAGGAAAGTTCGCAAGAGGCGGGAGATGCTCCTGCAGCAGGTCGGCTTCATCTGCGCGATCCTATTCTTCGTCTGGGGCATGTCCACCCTGCTATCTAAGCTAGGTAGGTGGCTGGCCAGAGGGGATGGGTTGGGAATGGAGGGTGGGTGGGTGCATAGGAACGAACTCCTAGGGGCCAGGGTCCCTTCCTTTCCCCCAATGAAATATTTAAGAGGGGCGAGCACCCCAAAGTTGATGGGAATTGCCATTCAAATTGTGTCCATGCATCACATCATGTGATCAATTATGTGGGAAGGGGTTTTCTCTCCCCCCCCCCCCGTATTTTATTCAAGTTGGCACCCCTGGTGGGTGGGTGGCTAGAGGCTGAGCTGGCAGAAACAGAAGGTAGCAGCTGCCTGTGTCCTTTATCTCCCCCTCCCCAAATCTGGCCAGGATGCTTTCCCCTCCAGTGCAACAGCTGTTAGGGCACCAGGCATGCATGCACACCTGGGCGATCCTGTGTACCCCCAGAAATTTCCCAAGAGTCCTGGGAATTGTAGATTGACCTTCATACCACCACACTTCCCGGGATTCTTAGGGGCTTCCAATGTACGGTGTGTATGCAGTGGGATCAAAGCAAAGGACCATGTTTCCTACAGCAGCAACCAGCTGGATTCACCTGGGAAGCCCGCAAGTGAGATGTGGAGGCAACTGGTAATAGCAAAAGTGCCTCTGGAAGCTGGTGGTTCTGTACAGCCCATCTAACTAGGGTCATCCTCAGTGTTATATTCAGTGAATTTGCCATCTCCCCCCGCTCTAAAGCCGTTGAAGCTAAAGGATGTCACTAGTACATCTTGTGGCAATGAGTTCTGCAAGTGAATTACATTATTGTGTGAAGTAGTGCTCCCCCCCCCCCCCGACTTTTGTCCTGAATCTTCTGCCAGTAGGAATAGTGAAGTGTCAGGCAGTTCTTAGGTCCTGCTTGCAGTGAAATCCTATGCTATGCTTACTCAGAAGATTTGATGAGATTTAGTCCTGAGCAAGTGTGTTTAGGATTGCATCCTTTGTCACCCATGGGATAATGCTTCATGCTTATAGGTTCATAAGGGTGAGCTTGCTCCTGAATATTTGAGAAAATGGTTAAGGATTGGCTACCAGCAATACAAGGCAGATTTGTGTACATTTTTTTCATAGAGGAATGAACTTCCATCTAGGAAAAAACAACAGCATATCCATATAAACTCATGTACACTCAGTTTTGCAACAGTCCTGTGACTTGTGCATTCAAACTGATTCCATACCTGTGAATTCCAGAGTCAGATCTGGAGATGATGAGTAGATGGAACATTTCTGAAACAGAACATTATATTTCCCTGGGACGTGGGATCCCATTATAGGAGTGATTTTTTCATGACTACTAAATATAATGTGCGAATGACTGTGGCTAAGTATTAGTTCGGAAATGTAGGAAGAACAGAACAAACCTGATGAGGAAGAGATCCCATATAGCAGTGCACAATGTCTCAGCAATAGTAACCTGATGACTTTGTGTCCCATTTATTATACATTGCATAAAAGCTACAGCCCCAACTGACAACTTTCAGTAGAGAAAGAGAAAGAGAGAATTTGCTGGAAAATGCTGCTGCCGATCTAATGTGCTTCATTCCTGCCTTGTAAGCTGAGTTGGTGCAAAAAAACCCCGCTGAAATATTTTCTGTTTGCCTGCTGTGCTGCTTGCTGTAGGCTTAGAACAGTAATTCCAAAATGGGCAGATTAGAACAAGGGTTGCCAGATCAACATGGGGATGGAGTGGAGGTGGGGGAAGGAACCAAGGAATTTTGCTCTCTGTTCTGTAGAGTTTGACAAAGCAGGGTCAAATCAGAAAGCAGGTGTTCCCGAACTACAGAAATACAATAGGCTCTTAAATAAATGGACATCTCACCACCTTTGCTGTAGCACTACTTCCTCCCCTTCCCCCACCAATGGGACTCCTGTTCCTTTAATGAGAGAGGCAGTTTGGCAAGTGTGGTGGCTCCTCCCTTTGTTGCCAGAAAAGCAGGCTGTTCCAAACATTAGTCTGCCAGGCCCAGGTAGTTATTAAAGGGATGACCTGTGAGGCCATGTGTTGGCAGGCCTCCTTAGCTTAGCCGCGGCTGTGCTACTTATCCTGATGCTAACAGCAGGTGCTGGGGAAGTAGAGCATCAAAAGCCACACCAGGAAGTAGACGTGCGCGGCCATTGGGAAAGATAAATATTCCTTCTGTGGCTTCCCCTGTTAAAAGCTGGCACAGCTTCACAGCCAAGGATGGGGCATCATATACACTCTTAGCTGGAGTAACTGAAGTTAGTAGGACTTAATTTCAAGTGAACATGCATAGGATTGTGCTACGTCAGGGTGAGCTGTAAACCAGAAAGTCCCCAAATCAAACGAAAAGGCAACTTCTGGATTTTAGGTCCTCTCCCGGGCCAAAGATCATTACTGGGTCACCTTAACAAGCAAAGGGCAGAGGGTGCTCAAACAGAAGGCAAACCCAACATCCCTCTGGCAGGTGACACGTGCAAGTGACTCCACTCATTATGGAGGATGCAGAATGACGGCTATGTCGTTCCCACAGTGGTTGGAGGCAGCATGCCTGTGAATACGAGTTGCTGGGAATCACAAGGTAGAAGAGCACTGTTGCACGTATCTCCTGTTGCAGGCTTCCCATAGGGCTCCTCTTACGTTCAAGCAAGCGAAGCCATATACCAAATTCTGCTTTGAAAAAAACCACCTTTCAGTTCTCAGTAGCGTAACTGAAAGGCAACATGCACAGTGGAAATTAAGATTAAGGGTAACATAAAGATGTCCTTGTCTGAAGGTTTTGTCCAGTTTTCTCAGACCTCTTCTCTGCAGATCCCTTCCTACCTTTTGCCAGCTTTAGTTCCCTGCAATCTGCCCTGCCTTGTTGCCTTAAGGAGTTAGCCATAGGTTCAAATTTTACCTCTGCCACAAACTCTCAAGATACTTAGAAAGCTGCCTGACAAAAGAAAGATTTGTTTGTCATTGTGGTACAGTATTGCCTACGTTGATGAGTAGTGGCTCCCCCAGGGCATCAGGCAGAGGTTTTTCATGTCGCATTGCCATCTGATCCTCTTAGCTGGAGATGCCAGGGACTGAACTTGGGGACTGCTTGCAGAATAGGTGCTCTACTTGTTGACCTATGGTTCCTTGCCTTAGGTCCTTCCATTATTCTTTCAAGCCTATTATTATTATTAATATGGATGTGTGTACATGATAACACTGATCAACCTTACAAGGTTGTTGCAAGGCTTACTGAGATATGTGCATAAAGCATTTTGGACACCAAAATATGCTATTTGAATGTAATGTATTATTAGTACTTCATATATAAGTATTCCTGCACTATGCCATCCCTAGGAATACAAGGCAGAGACAGGTATCAGTAGGATAAGTATCCAGTTTTTGTAGCTATTTGATCAAAACACTTTGCTAAAACCCCATCTGGCCATGCCCCTAAACTTTAAGTGTGGACTGTAAATAATTCCAGAAATTGTTTGGCTTTTGTTAGTCTCCAGACAAAGGGAATTTCAGTAGCAAGGTACACAACTTCTCCACTCACGTGGCAATCACTATGGACTTCCCTATGCATTCTCTTGCTGTTCTATGGTACTTTGGAGAACATATGGTTTTGTTAAGAGGGCACTGTTGAGTGGCTTTAGACAACAAGGAGGAGGTTGGTTAAATGTCTAAAGCTGCACCCCTAACCCCATTTACCTGGGAGTAGCTCAGTTGGGTAAAACGTGAGACTCTTAATCCCAGGGTCGTGTGTTTGAGCCTCACATTGAGTGAAAGAAAGCATTGCAGGAGGTTGGACTTAGATGAGCCTCGTAGTTCCTTCCAACTCTGCAAATCTGTGATTTGACTTGCTTCTAAGTAGGCAGGGTCAAAACAATGGAAAGAAGTTAGAATCAGTCTTCAGTTAATCTTGAATGATAATGAGTCACAAGTGATTTTACTTACAATTAAGCAGTATATTTTTTTTTATAAATAAAGTGGAACCTGCAAACAAAATGTTGCATTTTGTCCCTTACAGGAGTGCTCCTGTTCAGTTTTCCAGCAACCAGCCATGCTTTCTTCCAGAATATATAAACTGGGAGAGGCTCAAGTTGGCCAGTCAGAGATTTCTGTTTGCATCCAGCTAACTCTTAACATTCAGTGGCTTCTGCTGAACACTGAGCATGCTCTGTCCATATTGGGCTTGGTTTTTTTGGGGTATTTTGCTCTCCTTCTTTTAAAAAAAGTGTACTTGTGCAAATATTAAGATACCTGAAGCAAGGCGATAGCTCCTTCTTGTTTCACAGTGGTTTTGTTTTGGTCCCAGTCTAGTTGGTGGGTTGGGCTCTAAGCAACTGAACACCAGGCATGAAAATACTTTAATGAAGGAGGAGGAGTGGAAGGAGCATTCTGTTCTATTGTAATAATATGAGAACTTGAATAAACTATAGGGTTGTTGTTGTTTTTTAAAGAGAGTATTAGAGGGAGGGAGTACAGATGCTGCTGTTTGTATTCCTCCCCCTCCCTTTCAGGAAGAAAGCAAATCTGCAAATTCTGCACTAGCAAAAACTTCTGAATATCTATAAAGGGCAACCTCATGCAAACACAGGGAGAGTGCTGGTTTATAGCCTTTAACTCTATGGTCTGTTGGAGCATTTCATATTTTATTGGGTGCACAGCTTCCTTATCGGAAAGAAGGTCACTTGAACGATACGTTTAATCGTGAATCTTCCTTCTGTACCAGTTGTAATGTAATAAACCTTTGCCCCCTGAGAATCTGCAAGCCCCCAGAAGGACGATGATACAAAAACATATCTAGTACCTAAGGACCAAGCCCATATTGTTGCTGAAGAAAGAGAGAATGAAGGCAGATGTAATATTTTAACAGTGGAAGAGGTGGTTTGATGGGGCTGTCATGGCATTAATAGCAAATGCATTTTTCTAGGCTGTTATAAAGGGGGGGGAAACAAAGTTCTTCATGTTTGGTTTTTCGGGTACAGTTTGAATGAGGGAAGCTGAGACTTTTTGGGTAGTGCAGTGTTGGAAGAATGTATTTTTTCACACAGTACGTAGTTAAACTATGGAATTGGCTTCTTGCAGGAGACAGTGATGGCCACCAATTTGGTTGGCTTTGGAATAGGGTTGGAAAAATTCATGGAGGGTTAGGTGACTAGTGGCTACTAGCTGTGATGGATAATATGTTTTTCACCCACTGTTGGAGGCAGTACTGAATGCTTTTGAGTACCACTTGCTGGTTGGCCACTGTGAGAACAGGAAGCTGGACTAGATGGGCCACTGGCCTGATGCAGCAGACACTTGTCACCACTACATCTTCCCCACCCAGGCAGTTTTGCTACAGTTTTTGAACTTCTCCCTCCACTCCAGTTTAGGGATAGATGCATTCCACAGAGGAGGGTGTTTTCTTCCGTAGAGAGCCACATTTCCCTTAAGGGTTATCTGTTAGGGGGCATATACATCTTTAAACCCACATCAGCCAGCCCATCTGATGCATGAGGGGAAAGCGAATCTGAAAGCTAACACACTACCTTAGCTTGGGAAGCAACTCGCTGATCTTGCTAATGTGTACATTTATAAGAAAAGTGGCAAGTCTAGATTCATGCGGCTGGCCAAGAAAACTGCTTCGAGACCACTGTTGCCAGTTGTGCCATTTGCCAAGGGGCATATTTCCAAGTCGATTTTTCTCTTTCAATTCATTTATTTACTCTTTCAATCTGATATTACTTGCAACGCAAACTTCTTTTTTATTCACTGTCAGATATTTGCATAGTTATCTAAGATTGGAGCACGAAGTGATCATGATAAGGTTATTGCAGTTAATCTACTCTGGGACAACCTGGTGTGTTTGCAATCTAAATAACTTATATGGTGCATTTAGTTTAAGAATGATAAACTTTAAATCTTATCTGGTATATGAAGCATATCCACTTTACAGTCTGCAAACAATAGGTAACTCCGTGTCTTCCAATGAACCCTTCTCTTTCCTGATTGAATAATTGTTGAAAAGGGATTTCCACACAGTGCTTATTGTGTAAAATGACCTGTGTTTGAACTGCCTTTCCTGGTTGGAACTGAAAATCCATTTTCTCTCCGTTCAAATGTGTTTTGGTGTGTAGAACTTCCACAGGCCATCTTTCATGGAGGACAAAGCTATCCATGCCTTGATGGTTTCACCTGATTTAGAGGCAATATGCCTCTGAATACCAGTTGCTGGGGAACACAAGTGGGGAGAGTGGTGTTGCAAGCACATCCTCTTTGTGGGCTTCCCATAGCTAGGCCACTGTGAAAAGAGAATGGACCACGTACGCCTTTCGTTTGGTCTTGCAGAGCTCTTAATGCTTGCTCTGTGTGGCTTGGCTTGCTTTTAGTGGGATTGCTGGCTTCAGTTTCATGTCCCCTGATTTGAACATTAGATATATATAATGTTAGGTTTTTCAGACTTGCATTATAATCAGGATTATTACAGATTTCCTCAGCCAGAGTTCAGTACTCATACCATTATACCAAAATGGCTCTTTTCCCTTAGTACAGCTTGTTCTCCGGTATGCATCAACCCTTATATAATGTGTTGTTTACCAACAGAAGATGCCAAGCTTTGCTTTAGTCACAGAGAACCTTTATCTTAACGCAGCCAGTGGATTTTGCTGGACTACAACTCCCATCTTCCCTGAACATTGACCTTTTTGTCTGAAAGCTGATGGGAGTCCAGATTGGGGAAGGCTGATCTAGTGAAAATTTAGATGTATAGATATCTAGGGGCAGCATTTTTATTTTTGCCGGTGCAAATATACTGTGTTTGTCTTTTTATGCAGGACAAGAATCAACTCTTGTCGACAGAAATATCCTGTCAGAGTTATGGAGGAATAGAAGATTGATGGCATCAAATAATGAGTCACATGAAGAAATGAACTGCACAAAGCCAGGTAAGAAATGGGGAGCTTAAAAGTATATTTCAGTTCTGCTGTGCAAAAACTGCAGTGGTTTGCCAGATCTGAAGACTGTGCCATGTCAGAAGGTTTTCATGAACACAAAAGTTGTTGAGAGACACAGCTGACACAAGAACGTAAGGCTGTGCCTAAGCAGGCAGGAAGGTGATTTTCCCATCACACAAACAGTGCTCAAGTCCTCATTCATAGTGGTTTTCCTGTAGATACTTATACGTTGTGAATGCATAAGTTATTATTTGTGCCTGGATGTTGAGACAACAAAGTGCATTGCAGTAAAAATTATTATTATATGTGACTTTGAAAAATTACCTATCTTCTTCTGGTTTGGTGATGCCTTGATCCGTGTTATAAATGACTATATTTAGCGTAGCCCAGTTTTACTGGTATATACATAATGTTTGGGACACAGGTGGCATTGTAGGTTAAACCACAGAGTCTAAGACTTGCCGATCAGAAGGTCGGTGGTTCCAATCCCTGCGACGGGGTGAGCTCCCGTTGCTTGGTCCCTGCTTCTGCCAACCTAGCAGTTCGAAAGCACGTCAAAGTGCAAGTAGATAAATAGGTACCGGTCCAGGGGGAAGGTAAACGGTATTTCCGTGCGCTGCTCTGGTTCGCCAGAAGTGGCTTAGTCATGCTGGCCACATGACTCCCATGGCCAATAAAGTGAGATGAGCACTGCAACCCCAGAGTCAGCCACGACTGGACCTAACGGTCAGGGGTCCCTTTACCTTTACCTTTACATAATGTTTACAGAGAAAGAGGGAAAAACCAAAACATCGCTTTTATCACTAGCAGAGCTGGTCAGCAGATACTGACCAGCCACATCTACACCATACATTCAAAGCACTCTTTAACAGGCATAGTTTTCCCCAAAGAATCCTGGAAACTGTAGTATGCTAGGAGCACTGACCTCACAGATCTATAGTTCCCCGTACCTTTAAGAAGCTGCAGTTCCCAGGACTCTCCATGATTGTTAAAAATGGAGTAAGTGTGCTTTAACTGTGCAGTGTGACCCAGGTAGATAAAGGAGTTTGGAAAGTGGTAAGCAGTCACATCACCTAGTAGTTAGGTTGATAAGTTTGGTGTCTGCAAGTAGCCCTTTCCATACCAAAGCAGCAAGTTACTCAGGCTGTATCCACATTAGCGACTTAAAACACAGCTAGGTTGTTACACTTTGTTGTGTTTCAAGTCGCATGGCATGTACCAGAGAGAGAGAGAGGATGTCTTCACCTGATGCACATTACCTGTTGGATTTCCCAGTACCTGTAACCCCCTGGACTCCCATTCATGAAGTTGTCATCCACACATATGCTGTGGTCTGCGCATGTGCAGCGGTTGTCTGAAATGTACACACCTCAGCTTAACTGTTCAGTTCGTGAGGTTTATGTTTTCAAATCGGATAGGAGGTGGCACGAGGGAAGACACATCAGTTAGCAGTATTTCTCGAGAGACTGCAGAATAGTTATGGAGTGTGGCTGTTGTCATGTGTACACAACACCAATGGTGGGAGCGCACTGGAGCTGAAGTAAATGGTATCGTGTACACAGCCTCAGGTTGAGGAGCCAGTGTGGAATTAATAATATTAGCCTTTGGCCAATTAAACAATCTATGGCCTTTTAAATTATTGGGAGGCTATTGTTTTTGTTCGGTATTGTGCTGTGTATTTTTGTTTGTTTATATTGTAATGCGCCCCGTGGCTCCTCAGGTGAAGGTGGTTTAGAAATTTGATTAATTATAATTAATTATTAAATTTATTAGCCTCTTATCACCTAACAGATCTCCAAGCAACTTACACTGAAGAACATAGACAAAAAGACCTTGTAAAATAGATTAGCAAAAACAAAAACAAAACCATATACTGTATAAGGTTTACATTCCATATAGTGTGTGTGCGCGCGCACACACACACACACACACACACGAGCCTTCCCTCCCCCAATAACAGTGATAACAGCATTGGCAGTACAAAAAAACAAATCTATATTCTCGCAGAGAAAAATAAAAGCTCAAACACTGATATTCCTCTCCTTGGCCCAGGAATCCCTAACTTGGAAGAGTCAGCACCAGCTCCCCCCCCCCAGTGTTCCTGGTTTGTATTTTTTTATTATTTAACTTTCCACCCAGAAGTTCGGTGTCAAGGCTGGCTGCTGTAAATTAGTATGGCGAGGGTCCTTTTCCAGGGATGATCCCAATGGCTCTCCTCTATTGCAGAGATAGCAGCAGCAAATTCAGAGCAGGGAGATACAGCAAAAGTTCCGCCTGCTCTGCAGTTGTTCTGGCTGCTGCTGCTCCTCCTCCTCCTCCTCTCCTGTCACTGCTGGGAATCCAACGGTTTATAGGACCAGGTGTCCTCTTGGCTTCTAAGCCTGGCAGGGAACATTTCAACAGCTCCCACCACCCTGCCCTACCCTTGTTGGTTAAGCTACCATGGTTGCATCAAGGGCAAGGCGCTTGACTTGACCCTAGTTGCCACAGCCTGGTTCAAAACCTCTTGTGCTTTGCAGTCACATTTGCTTGCTCCATTAAACTGTTTAATCACAACCTTTGTGATTATAATTTTAATTCTGATCCAAGTTATACACATTAAAATGTTGACGTTCTAATAAAAACACTAAATTATCTCTCTCTCTCTCTCTCTCTCTCTCTCTCTCTCTCTCTCTCTCACACACACACACACACACACCCACCCCCACACCCCCACACCATTTTTCAGTGTAGCATTTTTCACTCCAGGAAGACCACTTATATCCTAATTTCCTTGTGGCAATCAATCAATCAGTCAATCAATCAATCAATCAATCAATATGTGTGTGTTTTAAGTCCACATCTGTTCACAGACCTGGAAATGCTCTTTCAGCCATTCAGATGGGAATGGGGCTCTCATCTGAGCTTATAATTGCTCTTTCTCATATTCACAAATGGAAAAAATAGCCAATTAGAGAAAATAAAAATGTTTTTAGCATCTCTTGCAAAAGCGCTTGGAGACAGTGGTCATGACCAAATCAAAAGTTACTGCGGATTCTTACTCTGGGGTCACAGAATCCTGTGATTCTTTAATCTCACTTCCTACTTTGCCAGCCTCCACATTACTATTTATTGCAAATGTAGCAATATGCACATGCTCTGATTCAGTCCTAAACTGCAGAGAGGATTTTTCTAAGGGTAAGAAGGACCTGCTCTCTGCTCTAAGAAGCCAGTAGACTATTTCAGCCTTATTTGGCTGTGACCTGTGCTCTGTAACCTCCTTAGTGTACTGGTTAACTTCAGAAAGAAAATATGGCTTGCTTTAGCTGGATATTTGAGACATTTCCTCACTGGCTACTCCACTCTTACCATTTCCCCCTTTCATAGAATTGTAGAGTGGGAAGGGGCAATACGGATCATCTAGTCCAACCCCTTGCAATGCAGGAATCTTTCACCCAACATAAGGCTCAGGGGCCCCTCCGCCCCCCCTCCCTGAGATTAAGGGCCTCATGCTCTACCAACTGATCTATCCCTCAGGTTAATTCTTTTCAACTCTCTTGGATTCACGATAGAATATGAGCTCAAGGTTTGCAGAATAGAGTATAGGCTGAAGCCTACATCATGGCTTATGGTCACCCACTGAGTGAGAACAGAATCCACTCCCAGAAGCTGACAGAATCAATTCCATTAATGCTACCAAGCACAGATTACAACATTGGGATTTTGCCAAGCTTCTAAACTTAGATGTCTCCTCAAATAGTATTCACTGTTTTCTTATGCTTGTGCATTTCTAAAGGAGCTTGATGGACAGAAATCTTTTGTTAGCCTTGCTTTCCCAGCGTGAGGTTTCTTTTTTCTACAGAGCTGCTAAATATAAATATAAAGGAAAATGGGAACCATTCACCACCCATATGACAGTGTTTTGTATGCATAAATATGCAATACAAGATCAGATCAAAAGCCCACCTAGTCCAGAATCTTGTTTCTGTCATTGTTCAGACAGATGCTTCAGGGTAGTCAACAAGTGGAAGACAAAATCAGTGGCCTCCGTGGTTTGTCCTCAGCATTTGATATTTATAGGCTTCTTGCCTCTGAACATGTGGGTTTCATTTAGCTTGTGGTTAATAGCTGCTAATGAATTTGCCTAATCCCATTTTAAAGCCACCAGGCCTAACCTATATTGTGGTAGTGAGTTGTGTAAGTTAATTATGAACTGCATAAAGAATTATTTCCTTTTGCTGGTCCAGAATTTTACTTTCATTGGGTGACCTTGACTACTAGTACAGTATTCTGAAAGAGAGAAAACATTACCATTTTCTTCACACCACTGACAATGAGTAGTTTTCAAAGTTTCCCCCTTGCTCAACCTAACACCCTCCTCTCCCTGTGCACCTGTTCTGGGTTTCTCCCAACTTCCCAGAACAGATTTGAGGAAGGTACAGAGCATGTGCAGTGAGGCTAGTGGAGGAGGTTTTGTCGCGCCAGCAAAAATAATTGCACTGACTGAGCGAGTTAGTAGGATAGCACCCAATACAAATAGCATAACATCATTCAGATTGCTTCTGATAAAAAGTGCACTAGTTTTTTATTATTATTCAGTTATTGGATAGCACACACTTTAGGGAATTTGCTAGAACAGTGCAATATTTATGCACTCACAGCTTGCACTTGTTTATTTTAGCCAACTATTTGGAGAAACTTCCTAATGGTAAGAGCTCTTCCACATTGGAACAGACCATCTTGTGGGTAGTCAGTTCTCCTTGTAGATTGTAGATCCTCTGTTGAGCATTCGGTTCAAAGGGTTCAAAGGGGAACTTCAATGGAGCCAGAGATAAGAGAAGCCAGATAGGCAATCTGCTGATAAGCAAGGAGAACCAGGAAATTCTGTAGCAATTAAAAATTATCCACATACAATATTACCTTCTCATTTTTTTGATAGTTCCTTTGGAAAGGAGCAAGTTAGCAAACCGACTGCGATGAGAAGCCTGGTCTTACTTTCAAACCTCAGTCATGTTAATCTAATTGCCATTTAATATTTTTATTGTGGTTGTCTGTAAAGTTAGCTGGCAAAAGCATAGGGTTGTTTTGTTTTGTTTTTAAAATAAAAAACCATCCCAGGAAGTTATTGCCTAACATTTCCCTAAAGCTACAAGTAACTTCACCACTGTTTCCCCATGTAAGGGGAACATTTAAAACACAACATTTAAAAACCTCTCACTTGGTTCTCAGATCAGACACATCCTGAGGCTTGGGTTGTGGCTGTAGCTATTACCCTTAGCATGAAATGAACACAATTCCCGCAAGAACGTCTATCTCACAAGCACCATTGAAATGAGCTATGCAAAATCACGGTAGCGGAAAAGTCCTGCTAGATTGTGCCTGGTGCTAACAACAATCAGGAAAGAAGCACCTGGTTCCACTGTTCATATGCCATCAATGACTGAAGCACAGATGGTTCTTGTACTCCACCTCCATGCTAGCTCTTCCAGGACAAAGTGACCCAGGCCATTTTCAGTTGCTTTGCGCACCAAGTGCCTATCCATGAAATCTCAGCTGAGTTGCATGTGCAACTCCCAAGGGAGCAGAGGAAGGAGACTTTGGGACTAACTTAGCTTGCATCCATTGCTGGCACTGAAATGACTAAGCTGTAACTGGCTATTACCTCTCTCAGTTGCTAGCGTGTAAGATCTTATAGGGTTGTATGAAATCATGAGTTTGTTCTAATCTGTGGGAAAGAGTCCATGAGTAAGAGTTTTAATTATCCTTGTAAGATAAGCAAATAGGATAACATCCCTGCACAAAGATAAAAGAGATCCCACAGGCCTAGTTCTTTTAGAGGTGATAAATCTGTATCTCGACCGTACCACTTCCTTCTGCAGCCTAGGCTCACGTGATCAAATGCTTCTCCGTACAAAAAAGCAAACAAATCCCCAAAGGTCCATGAATTGTCTGGGATCCCAGTTCGCACATATTGCTAAGGCAAACCATGGTTTAGTGTGAATGAGCAAGTGGGCAGATTTCTATAGTGACAACCGCAGCTGCCGTTCTCCTTCCTTATTCCTGCTGCTGCGGTAACCACTACTAAGCTGTGTTTTGGTTTAGTGTTATGTGCGAACTGGGTCAGAGAGTTGTAGAGATATGAAACAAGGAGATACGAGAGAGAGAGAGAGAGAGAGAGAGAGAGAGAGAGAGAAGGCTACTTATTTACCCTAAAAGGCTGGTGGTTAGCATTCCTGTTGAAGAGGGGAGTTGGTGATATTAGGTTAGGATATCAGATAGAACCAATATTTGATGTTCCTTATAAAATAATTATCTGCTTTGCTTTTTTTTCCTCCATAAAGATATAGTTATTTTGATTCATGAATGTGTTCTCATCTAGGTGATTCTCAGAATATCATATTTTATCCCATGTGGCAGCTTTGATTTTTACATAGTTGAACATATAGAAGGATAGCCCCACTGCTCTCTGTAACATTTCCTTGCTCCAAATCATGGCTTGCCTAGAACGAGACAAACTATGAGCCTGAGTTTGTGGAGCAGACAGAAACAATATTAAAGAATATAAAACTGTGCAGAAAAAACAGTGACAGTATAAACAGTACAATGAGAATGATTGGAAGACTCGTTTTGTCAGAAGTCTTTTTAATTAAGTGTTTAATTAAGTATTAATTAGGAAAATTAAGGTTTTTTTATGTACGTAAATTTGCTTTTTCTTCTTTCTTCTTTCTGTATTTTCTTCTTTTCTTTTTTCTTAATTCTTTTTTCTTTAATTTTCTTTTTGTAGTATGAGATTGTAAATTCTTTGTACAAGTGTGTAATTTAAATTGATAAAGATGATTTTTTTTTATAAAAAGCCTGAGTTTGGACACAATGCAAAGCCGAACCATGGTTTAGTTCTGGGTTGTGTGGCAGCAGCAGGACCAGGGGAGGAGTGAAACGATCATGATTTTTTCTGTGAGTAGCCACACATTCTGTGTTCATGCATAGCCATGATTTGGCTCAGCCTCATGTCTCAACCGGGACGCAGGTGGGGCTGTGGGTTAAAGCCTCAGCGCCTAGGGCTTGCCGATCGAAAGGTCGGCGGTTCGAATCCCTACGGCGGGGTGCGCTCCCGCTGCTCGGTCCCAGCGCCTGCCAACCTAGCAGTTCGAAAGCACCTCCGGGTGCAAGTAGATAAATAGGGACCGCTTACCAGCGGGAAGGTAAACGGCGTTTCCGTGTGCGGCTCTGGCTCGCCAGAGCAGCGATGTCACGCTGGCCACGTGACCTGGAAGTGTCTCCGGACAGCGCTGGCCCCTGGCCTCTTAAGTGAGATGGGCGCACAACCCCAGAGTCTGTCAAGACTGGCCCGTACGGGCAGGGGTACCTTTACTTTTACCTTTACCATGTCTCAACCAGGCCAAAGAAGACAAATAGCATTTATTTAAAGCAGTTGTAATTAAGTGGGTTGATTATAAATGGAATATTTTATTTATCTGAGCCACAAACCAGCACCATTTTAGGAGGGCACCTAGGGGGGCATTGTGGTCAATACCACAATTTTCGACTCAAGACACTGGATAGTAGAGTTTGAAAAGGCTGTTCTCCACTGTATCTAAATTACATAAACCATGTGATGGTTCTTGACGTTTCTTAACATACTCCAGAGACAGCAGCTCTAAAACTCTCCAAGGTAACTTGTTCCTTTGTCCAAGAGCTTGAGGGTATCTTGTGGGAAGAATTCTCAAAATGATTAGAAAGCATAAAGTATGAAGTAAAACGTACATCAACTTACATTGTGTTCTCTTCAGCAAATTATTAATGCTTCTGGAATTGCTGTATTGGAACAGAAAACATTTTAAAGTTCATCTAGTAGTACTTTAAATAAATAAATAAAAACATTTTAAAAGTAGCCTAGGGCTGTGAGGAGGCATGGAGAGAAACAAAGAACAGGAACCCATCTGTTTGCTAATATTGGTAAAGTAGATAGAAAGGGAATGCAATGTTAGCATTCTGATATTCAACAGAGTTTGAAAAGAGCTCTGCAACTTTTTAAAATCAAAGGTTGGATTCAGAGAAATTACCACCAAAAGGGATGGTGGTGTCAGAATGTGAACCCCTCCTTCCTGTGGTCTGCTGCTGAGCCTATGAAAAGCCTTTCTTGCTGAATGGGGTGGCTGTTGGAATTACAAAACCTGGGACTTCGCTATCAGCAGCATGAGAGAACTGAGAGGGAATTACTGAAGTTTGGGTGACGGCACCTTCCATGAAAGGGAGGTCTGTTCCCAGAAGGTCTCTTTGCTGGGTTTTAGGGGTCTCCCCTTCCCCCACAGCCTCCTGTGCCACAACTCATCTCATTTAACAGGTTCTTTGGAGAAGCTTTTTGTGGTGCACCAGGGACTGCTGAGAGAGGAGGGGTCAGGTAGGGATGTGCAAATAGGTCCATTCTGCTTTCTCGCAGTTTCTCATTTTTCCAGTCTTAAATTCAGTTTGCGACATGTTCACAAATGTTTGCAACCCGCCTCCCAAAAATCACCTTATGAAAATTCACCAGCACTTCACTGTGAATTCTCTAAATATATACATTTTTTGCCAAGCAATTTTCTCTAATATAATGCATTTTTTGCATGTTATTCTCACTAATATATGCATTTGTATGCACCTGTGCACAGCATATGCATTTTGGTACATATTACATGGCTGGAGAACCGCTTTGCAAAATTTGGAGAAGTGTGAATTATGAAGGATGGCTGTGTTTTGGTTTGTGCATTGTTCCAGAAAGTGCAAATTACTTAAGTTCACCTTTAAATGCAAACTGAATAAAATTTCTCCTCCATCCCTGGGTCAGGAAAGTCAAACTCCCCCTTCTGTCGACATTTCCACTGGCTCCAATGCAGTTATTCCTTGTTGTTTTTATACTGTGAGTCCCTTGGTGGCTTATGAAACCCTGTAAAATGCCATGCAGATGGCACTGAATAACAACTGCAGCAACCTATAGCTTCTATATGCAAAGGTGAGAAGTACTGGGCTTCCTACCTGTCTGTTCCAGGAAATTGTACCTATCTGTTACATCCTGAATTTAGTCTTCATGTTACCAGGCAGTGAACATGGAAATTGGGGAAGATTGGGGAAATTGGGGAAGATTCACCTTATTGTCTCTCAGTACGCTTTGTTGAAAGAATGACATTTCTGAATGCATGCCAAAGGCCAGATCCTGCACATGACAGTTTGCGCACACTATTTGCCTTGAGCTGGAGTAAGCTGGAAGCTTACACTGTGGGCAGAATTTTTCTGGTCCCCGCCATTTGCAAAGACGCTCTTGAGAATAAGCCTAATGCTGGAGTTTGCCTTGTGCAAATTTCATAGGTTATATTATTCCTAAGTTCCTCGGATGACAGGATCTCATCATGACAGTGTGCCTTCGTTTATTTGCCCAGCTGTTGAACAGCCACAGAAACAGATGCAGCTGAGGTTTAGATCAAGATGTCAACTGGCAGGTCTGTCTCCGTGGTTTTGTTGTTGTTTCTGATACTCATTTGTTGCTTTCACTGTCGTCTTCATCTTCTAAAAATGCAGTTAGCAATGCAATGACTGGGCTGCTGCACCTACTTGAACTTGTTTCATCTGTGGCTGGAGTTTTTAGGCACTAGTCTGGATGGAATGTGCTGCACAGGAGGGAGACCAAAATGATCAAGGGTCTGGAAACCAAGCCTTATGAGGAATGGTTGAAGGAGCTGGGTATGTTTAGTCTGGAAAAGAGGAGACTAAGAGGAGATATGAAAGCCATCTTCAGAATATCTAAAGGGCTGTCACATGGAAGATGGAGCAAACTTGTTTTTTCCTTCTCTGGAGGGTAGGACTCAAACCAATGGATTCATGTTATAAGAAAGGAGATTGCAAATAAACATCAGGAAACTCTTTCTGACAGTAAGAGCTGTTCAGCAGTGGAATGGTCTCCATTGGGAGGTGGTGGACTGTGCTTCCATTGAGGTTTTTAAGAAGAAATTGGATGGCCATCTGTCATTGATACTTTAGTTGAGATCCCTGCATTGCAGGGATTGGACCAAAAGACCCTTTGGGCCTCTTCCAACTATACAACTTAATGATTCTATGATCAACAGTTAGCAAGCAACAGAAACCTGTTTCCAGAGCAGAGGGGAGGCAGGGAGGTAGCAATCTTGGACTGGCTCCACTGCATGACACATATTGCTTCAACGGGAGCTCAGCTGCATAACAAAGCTCATTCCATAATCAAGAGAAGCTTTCTCCAACCTGATGCCCATCACATGTTATCAAACTCCAGCTCCCATCAGTCCCTAGCAGTATGGCCAGTTGCTTAGGGATGATGGGAGCTGACGTCCAAAACAACTAGGTGGCAGCAAGGTGTGGAAGGCAAGATCTAGCAGAAGCTTAGAGGAACATAGGAAGCTGCTTCATACTAGATCTAACTCATCTGTGTATTATCTACTCTGACTGGCAGCATCTCTCTGAGTCTTCAGGTGGAGGTATTTCATAGCAAATTTACAAAACCTATTTGGGGGGGGGGAGGGTGCACATTAAAATAGTTAGGGAGGCTTTCTTTTTGCCTTCTCCAGTGCTGATTTCTTCTTTTATTACTATTTTGGTGCTCTTGCCTGTGACTTCAGCAAAGTTCTTGAATTCTGCTGGCTCACAGATGCCATTTTTCCCTCCGAATGCTGTGGTCAGAGCATCATTCCAGGGCATTCTGAGAAAAACTGAGGACATTGACATGGACTTTTGCATCAAATGATGCCATTTCATGTATGGACTGGCCCTCTGTTAATGTGCCGATTGGAGCTTCAGCTTCTTTTTTTTAAAAAAAATATTTATTTATACAACAAGAAAGAAAACAAAAAAACACAAATACCAAATTACACACATATTACAAAAATAACCATAAACACATAATTTTCTTGGCAAACAATAAAGCATCTATTGGTCTTAACACTAAAGACCCAACTTCCCGTCTATTCCATATTTCAAATTCATATTACTTATTGCCAATACAATATAATTAAACTTATTCTCAATAAATCTAATTTCTTCTATCTACCTAGCAACTATTACTGAAGTTCCTCGAATGCTGCAACAGAATTTAAACTACTATATTTATTTTTCAGATATTCTTTGAAAACCTCCCATTTAGAAACAAATTCCTGTTTTGATTTATTCTTTATTTTTTCTGATAAACCATGTAATTCGGCATATTCTGTCAGCTTTTGGATCCAATCTTGTATATAGGGGATTTCATTACTCTTCCATTTTGCTGCGATCAAAACTCTTGCTGCCGCCGTCACATATAAAAAGATACCCTTCCTCTTTTGTGGAATATCCAAATCTGTTATTCCCAGGAGGTAGGCCTCTGGTTTTTTATTGAAAGAGATCTTTAGCATTTTTTGCAGTTCTGCATGTATACTCTCCCAGAATACCTGTATTTTCCTACATATCCACCACATATGGTAGAATGTTCCTGAGTCTCCGCATCTCCAACAATTACTTGACACATTTTTATACATTTCAGCTTCTTAACTTGCTTATAATGTCTCATCCTGCGCTCTTCTATGCACACACCATGGAAATTATCCTACTTGCTAGTAGAGACCTCTGGGTATAGGGTGGTGTATAAGTTGAATAAATAATAATAATAATAATAATAATAATAATAAATAATAATAATAAATAATAATAATAGCTGCAGCAGCTATTTACATTTGTCAATATAGTGAATTTGCTTACACACATATGGTTTTACCCAGAGATGACAGACAGACAGACTGTAGACAGTCTCCCAATGAGCTCAGGTAGAGTTGAGCAGAGATTTGATCACAAATGTCTTTGTTCAGTATCTAGCCAATACACCAGACTGGCTGTCTTTAGTTTCAGGTTCTTGCTTCAGATGTAGTTTTCATTCAGAATCTCCTCATATTTCTTTATGAACATATGGAGCTGCCATGCCTATGTAGGCTAGTTCCTCATCTTCTTTTAAGTTGGAAATGTCAAGGATTGAACTTTGGACCTTTTGCATGCAAAACACCTGCACTATATCTGAGCTATGATCCTTACCTCATATTAATGAGATATGAGCCTGCTTTATACTGAGGGTCTCATCTGAATTGTCTGATCTGAGTGACAGTGGCTCTCCAGGCCTTCAGGTAAAAGTCTTTCTTCGTTCTGTGACCAGGGATCCTTTTCAACTAAAGATGTGACAGACTTAACCTGGGACCTCTTTGTATGTGTCACTGAGCTGTGACTGGTTTCTTCGCTTCAGTAGCGGATGCAACAAACTTTCTCAAAATCTACACACATAATTTGATGTATTTCCATATCTTATCCAACTTTAGAATCAAAAAGGCTGGCTGTTCTTTTTACTTCAGTGAACTGAAACTAAATTGCAATCATGTTCAGCTTGTTGAAATTGGATTCAAACCCGAAGAAAAGCTGATGCGTTATTGTGGTGCTAATAATAATAATAATAATAATAATGTGGTTCATTTCCTAGTACAGTGCATGGTAGAATGGCAGGTTACTGTGCAACATATTTCTAGAGTGTTTCATTTGCTTTGGAACAAATTATGCCATGCACTGTCTTTTAGAAACAAGATTGATCATAGCCCTCGGGTAACAGGAAAGAGCCCAGATTGTCTTGAAGTAGGCACAATGCATTTGCATTCAAAGAAATCTTCTGTTCTAGAACAAGAACTAAATATTCCATTACAAAGAGACCTTCTAACTTGAAATGTCCCAGCTCTGTTAACAAACATTACCTATGTTCATGCCCATCATTAATTTCTTTTGGATCTTGATATATAAAGCTGTATGCCCTGGTTGTATTTTATACTATGCTGGATATGAGTTTTCCTAGGTTCTGCTCTGTGCTAAGGTGCAGCATATATTTTCATTTGTAGATCACTTCAAGGTGCTCATGGAATCTTGCTTTCCACCCATTGCCCTAATCTGAACACCATTGGAAGATAAAACAAATATATATATTTCAGAAATTATGGACAGAACAGTGACATCATCTGCTTTGATTACCATAGCCTGGGCCTGTACAATTTGTGATCCACTAAGCTGAACTCAGTCCTACAAGCCATCTATGAATAATACCTGCCAGGTACTTGATGATCCTCCTGTTTTTGCAGTGCCAGGCAGGAAAAATGAGATTTATCAAGACCTTGGTGAGCTGATTGACAGCTGATTGGTTTTGTGTGTCACAGTTCTTCAGTCCTGCAATTAAAAAAAGAAAGAAAAGAATCCATACAATTTTACTTGCTAGCACAGAATTAAAATCCAGCATCAAGACTATTATATTATGCAATTCATTTTGCTTCCGGCATGTTGTGTAAGAAACTTTTCCTACATTATTCCTCTTTCCTTGTACTTCTTTCTCTCTATCAGATTAACATTGCAGAATGACAAATAGCAAAACAGGAGTGCTCTCTCCTTTCCAGCCTCCCCAATCCCCTAGTCTCTTCTAATGAGCATGCTAATGAGCATGATCAACAATCAATGGACTAGTGTGCTTTTTTTTGGGGGGGGGATGCCCCTTTAGTTCTTTTTAAAAGAATCTTTTTAAACAATCTTCAAACCTTTGTGGTTCCTTGAACATGCTGACATTTCCCCGTTGTTTGTTGGTGCTCCCATTTTTTATCCAACCACCTGAGTTCATTATTAGAGGGACTGATCCTGTACTAAATTACCCGGCAGAGAGATTTAACAAGGCCCCACTGGATTCCTTTACGTATTACTGTACTAAAACGTGCAGACGTTATGCAGCTTTTATGCCTGGTTGGAGAAAAACAACAACCCTCCAACCCCCACAGTTGTGGTCATTGTCCCTTAGAGGAACTGTTTTGTAATTTTGGTTGTGTGTTTGTTCTTTTATGCTTATCTTTTGCAGTGTTTACCAATACTAGAACATAGCTACGTGCTCCCACAGCCCGAAGGGGGAAAGTCTCCTCTTCCTCTTTCTCAGTACCACACAGAGTGGTTCTCATGCTTCATTCAACTGTTCCTGGAAACTGGAGTTGAAAAGGCATTATAAATCCAGCTGTGCTCTCATTAATCCATGTTTCAGTTCGGGGGCCAGTCTAGGATTAAGTCTGTCTGAGGCCCTGGGTTGCCTGGGAAGTACTTACCCAAAGCAACTGTTTTCTGAGAACATAATCACTAAAATAGGAATAGTGGTTAAGCACTAAGGATGCTACACTTTTCAAGCCACCTGGCTACCTCACTTACCTGCCTTGAGCTCTGTGGTGGTGCCTGTGTTTTATCTCCCAACTTGCACATTTCCCTTACCTCAGCTTATCCTTTCTTAGCAGTAGGCGCTGGGAGAAGAGCAATGCTGCTTCTTAAACAGCATTCTGAGCAGGCATAGCAAATTGTCATAATGCTCTTCTTCCTCCGCAAATTGCTTCGGGCAATGGATAATTGTGTGGTGGCTTTAAAATTCACCTTTTCCACGGCTTATTTAGAATCAGCTGGTACTTGTCGTCAGAAACCCATCTTCTTCTTCTGCACCAAGAACGCATTCTGAATTCGTTACTAGGCCCTCTGGAAGTTCCCGGCATTTTATCAAGTGCCTGGCAGAACTTCCAGCAAGGGGGCATTTGAAACACTGCAAACAGATGGATGCCAAATGCCAAATATTTTGGGAATAACCGTGCTTGAATCTAAAGGCTGGGGAGAAATAATGGCTGTTTCCCTTACAACTCTAGGATTTGCAAGGCCCAGTGAATACCGTAGCAAGGGCCATATCAACTCCCTCTGTTTGATAGTGGCCATGTCAGAGTCATGCCAAAGGGCCAAACTCTCCGTGTGTTCTCTCCTTGTTTGCTAACACACATTTGCCAGTTTGGCTCTAGAGTGGCAGGATTTTGCTTTTCATTTTGACTTTAAGTTTGAGGGGTGGGGGCAGGGGCACCATGAGTGCGAAATTGGCCTCTTCTCCACCTTATTTCATCATGCAGTGCTATTTAAAGCAGGTTTTTTTTCTTAACCCATCTCTTTTCTAGTATCAGCAGGTCTATTGGAAACCTATAAACAACTGAAAGCAGGGAAGTCAGGCAGATTTCCCACTCCCTGTCTCCTCCTGTCCTCCACTGCCCCCCGCTCCATTTAATCTAAAATGTGTTTTTTAAAAAAATAAAAAAATACCCCTCTCATAGCCAAATATATCAAGTTTGGTCCAAAATGAGAAGAGGTATCTATAGTAGTGACTTGGGTTCAGTCCTCCTTTTACATTCATATTAATTATTTAGACAAAGGAACGATTAGAGAATTGGGAAATATGCCAAACTGCCTAAACTCTCTCTCTCGAAAGACACAGCAATTCTTTTTGAAGGGTATTTACAAGGTCATCAGTTTACAATCCATGTCTTTATCGATTTGAATCTGATAACATCTTTTCCTTGCGATAAGGGTCTGAATCGGGTTGATTAAATTGAGGACTTCAAAAAGAAAATACACCGTCATTTGAAATAGGACGGTATCTTGTCATTAAAAGGATTGCCTAGCTTCAAAGCATCAGCGCACATTTTGAAGTCAAAATAAAAGCTGTTATTTAAAATGTAAAAAATGGACTGCTTTGCAATGTTGGGGCTTTATAAGAGAGGGAAAGAGTATGAAATATGGGAGAAAAAGTTCATTATGTTTTCACACTTAAAGTGAAGGCACTGTGTAAATTCTGAGTTGGCTGCAATAGAAGTAGATATTTGGAATTTGGGCCTTACTTAGTTCCTGTTTCCCCTATAAGCATTGGGAGATAATTTGCCTTTCTGTTGTTGATATATATATATATATATATAATTATAATGCACAATGAGTTCATTCTTCTTGCCTGCTACTCTGTAATACCACATTGTGATCCATCCACTCACAACAATCTGTTTTGCAATGTGTTACATTTGTGATGGAACCTTTGTGGGATTATTTCACTGGATGGAAATTGTAAATGGAGAAATAATGAGCAACCTACCTGTGGCATAATGGCTGTGTGAATCAGCCCAGAGATAATGCAGAGTTCAGTGTATGTGTTTTAAAAGAGCAGGAGATTGGTTAAAGTAATAAGGGCATAACATCCCTTGGACAAGAAGGGGCAGCTCAAACCCCAGTGCTGATGAAGGTAGGAGGAAGGAGAGAGGAGTAGAAGGGTATGCCTACATCTTGTGCCTCTACCTGTTGTCTTCAGAGCCTGGCTGCAAATATGGGCTTGGATCTTGAGTTGCAGGAAGGGGCGTTGCATGTGCAATGGTAGGCCATCATTTTAATGATGGTTCTGTATTGTTTTCAAATGTGTTTTTTAAATGTAAGCTGCCCTGATATTTTGCAACAGGGTGGCATATACATACTTTTATTTATGCATAAATATATACATATTGGGACGCTGGTGGCGCTGTGGGTTAAACCACAGAGCCTAGGACTTGCCGATCAGAAGGTTGGCAGTTCGAATCCCCGCGACGGGGTGAGCTCCCGTTGCTTGGTCCCTGCTCCTGCCAACCTAGCAGTTCGAAAGCACCTCAAAGTACAAGTAGATAAATAGGTACCACTCCAGCGGGAAGGTAAACGGCATTTCCATGCGCTGTTCTAGTTCGCCAGAAGCGGCTTAGTCATGCTGGCCACATGACCCGGAAGCTGTAGGCCGGCTCCCTCGGCCAATAAAGCGAGATGAGCGCTGCAACCCCAGAGTCGGTCACGACTGGACATAATGGCCAGGGGTCCCTTTACCTTTACCTTATATTCATAAGGGAAGGAAGGGCCAAGCGTCTTCTTGCATTTTCTGCGGCTGTGCTGGGCTATGAGCCTTCTCAGCCCTTCTTTGTAAAGGAGAATCACTGGCCAGTCTTTAAAGACACAGCATGGAGGTGGGATGTGCAGGGGGACACCCCCAGAAGCTGTTTTATGTGAAATCCTACGATTGTTCCACCTAGATGAAATCAATAGTTCGAGTTAGTCAGAACTAAGCCATAACTTAGTTGGACTAGGGCCGTTGTATGTAAATGCAGCAATGCTTTCTGTTTTTGATAAAAGGAAAATGAATATTTCGTAGCTAAAGCTTTCTTCAGCGCTACATGGCACTGAAAGCTCATTTGACTCATCCAATGCAAACCCGTGTTCCTTCAAAATAAAACAAGTTCTCCACATAGAAAGCTGTCAAACCATGATGTACCATGTCAAACCATTGTTTCATCTTGGTCAATATTGTCTGCTCCACTCCAGATTCCAGGCAGAGGTCTTTCCCTGTTCCCTGGAAAAAGCAAGGGAGCTGCAAACTTTTTCCACAGGCAAAGGAAAGAGAGTGATACAGTAAACATGGAGCCCATGTTGCAGAATGAGATTAAATGTGCGGCTCACGTCTGGAATGGCTGAAGGCTATTGCTTTAGCTCATTTTTGACCCTGTTGGCATTAGGAAGTTGTACATCGGCTATTAGTTTGATATAGCCATGCAGCGTGTGTGAGCGGTCTATTCACCTTCCCTTTGAATTACTCCTACAGGCTTACATATTATTTATATAAATGGTATATAGCAAATCCAATCTCTTTTCCCTGTGTGCTATTTTGGTTACATGGTGACTTCATATTTTGAACTAAGACGCTGGATCTTGTTATTATTTAACAGCCACGGACAAAAGCCTCTTGTAATTATAAGATTAGCCGGAGTTACACTGTGTTTTCATTTTGCCTTAAGTCCATGGGTGTGTGAATACATGTGCTCTTTGACCGAAAGCATGATCTGACCTTTTGGCTAGGAATCTGCTGTTAGCCAAAAGGTTTTTCTACTGTTTAAAAGGCTTAAGGAGCAGGGCTGTGGCATTAGGCAGTGTTTACACCCAGTTTCACTGCCAGAGGGGGGAAGTAGGCACAGATGCACACACTCCTTGGAGGGAGGACCGTGTGGATGATTATATCTGAAGAGGAGGTAGCAGAAAAGAACAACCAGAAGTGGGCTGGAGCAACTCCACTGTGAGGAAAGTTTGCAACATTTGGGGATTTTTTCACTTAGAAAACAGGCGAGCAAAGAGGAATGTGACAGAAGTGTATGGAAATATGTGTGTTGTTGTGGATAAAGAGACCTCTTGCTATCTCATGATACTAGAATGCAGGGCGATCCAGTGAAGCTGAACTATGGGAGAGTTGTTGGCATCTGTCTGTCTCAAGAGACAATGGATTGTGCCTCTGGGGGTGAAGTAAAACTGCTGCATTAGTAGCACTGGTGACCTCCTCAAGGTGCAAGGCTGAGCAGTGTGTATTGAGATCTTGGGCTGCTCAAGCGACCAGGTCCACCCCCCCACCTTGGCCTCTCTGATGTGGTCCAAAGGAAAGCAGAGCAATACATTTGGCACAAGTTTGGCTGCAGGAGTTGCCAGAAGGAGACATACCAAGTGCCATCCAATCGTCTTAGGGACTCCACTCCGAATTGGTTTAAACCACAGAGCCTAGGACTTGCCGATCAGAAGGTCGGTGGTTCGAATCCCCGCGACGGGGTGAGCTCCTGTTGCTCGGTCCTTGCTCCTGCCAGCCTAGAAGTTCGAAATCACCTCAAAGTGCAAGTAGATAAATAGGTACCGCTCTGGTGGGAAGGTAAACAGTGTTTCCATGTGCTGCTGTGGTTTGCCAGAAGCGGCTAAGTCATGCTGGCCACATGACCCGGAAGCCGTACGCCGGCTCCTCAGCCAATAAAGCGAGATGAGCGCCGCAACCCCAGAGTTGGTCACGATTGGACCTAATGATCAGGGGTACCTTTACCCTTTACCTACTCCTTAGCCTTTTCTTTTCCTGAAGATGTCCCACAAGGCAGCAGATCAGAGCTTTCCTTCCCAGGTCAATGAGCCCATCTTCCCCTCACTTCCCTTTACAGCACAAGCAGAAGCTGCTTTCTTGACCATTGGATCCATGTATTAGTTGCATCTGCTCAATCCTCTGGATGAGGGTTTGAGACTCAACTGCTACTCTCATCTTGTGTTCTCTTTCTCAAGCTCTGGGAGGAAGACCTTTCATTGCCTACAGACAGCCACCCAATCTTAAACAACTCCTAACCCACAATAATACTACAACCAGACTTAACACGGACACTGGCACCAGAGCCTGCAATAAACCCAGATGCCAACTTTGCTGCCACATACCCCCGGACAACACCATTACTGGCCCCAACAACATCACACATACCATCTCGGGACTATTTAATTGCTCATTGTCTAACATTGTGTATGCCATCAAATGCCAACAGTGTCCTTCAGCTCTCTATATTGGACAAACAGGCCAAACCTTACGCCAAAGGATAAACGGACATAAATCTGACATCAGGAATCACAAGACAGAGAAACCAGTAGGAGAACACTTCAATCTCCCAGGACATTCTATACAAGATCTCAAAGTAGCTGTTCTATTACAAAGGAATTTCAGAAATAGACTGGAAAGAGAAGCTGCTGAATTGCAACTTATTAGCAAACTTAAAACCATGGAGAGACCTGGTCTGAACAAAGACATTGGATTCTTATCTCATTATACATGACAAAGCCGTTTTTCACCTTCTCACCCCTTGCTGTTTCCTGTAAGACCTATAGCAGTCGTTAAGAGTCGTCAACAGGCTCATCGCAGCTATCTGCCTATCACCCATTCCCACCACCCTTCTGAGTAATACCCCTCCCCACCTTCTCACTATATAGAAGGGTCTGGTGACTTCTGTTTCAGTGTATCTGAAGAAGTGTGCATGCACACGAAAGCTCATACCTAGAACTAACTTAGTTGGTCTTTAAGGTGCTACTGGAAGGAATTTTTTTATTTTGTTTCAGCTAAACAAGATGAGAGTAGCAGTTGAGTCTCAAACCCTCATCCAGAGGATTGAGCAGATGCAACTAATACGTGGATCCAATGGTCAAGAAAGCAGCTTCTGCTTGTGCTGTAAAGGGAAGTGAGGGGAAATAGGATCCAGAATGCAGCAGTCTGATTGGTACACAGGAACCACACAATCCAGCTCCAGGTGGAAGTGAATCTGCAACCTGATTGACCTACAAGAGAATCCCGGAATTAGCCAGTCACGTGGGGCCCATTGTGTAAATAATGTATATAAAGCAGACATTCTGGGGGAACTTCCATTCCTCCTCACCACTATGAGCTGAATAAAGAGCATGAAATCCACTCTCGACTCCGAGTATATTTCAGTTGGCTGACTGAGAGGCAACTGCACACCATCCAACAACAAGGGAGTTTGGATTGCTCTGTAAACAGCAAGGTAATATCTGAAAAAGACCCTGTCCCTCCACTCCAGTGGGGATGGTGTGATCTAGGTATCTTTTTGAAAAAAGGAAACAAAAGCAGACAGACTGCAATTTAGGCTTTGGAGGCTGTGTAAACACCATAAATTTAAAGCACATCACCACCACCCCAGAATTCTGGGAACTGTAGTTTACTTCTCACAGCTACAATTTCCAACTCCCTTAACAAGCCACAGTTCTCAGGATTCTTTGGGAGGGTGCTTTAAATGTCTGGGGTGTATGGGCACAGAGAGTTGAGTTTGGGCTCTGTTAGGATGGTGCCTCACTAGTTGTCTGATGTGAGAGTGGTAAATTTGGGGTGTCCAATGGAGTGTTTAAGCTGTGCCTCCATATAAGCTCAACATGTATATTAGTAAATAAACTGAATATCATAAAATACCAATAAGCCTCCGATGACCTCCTTCAAAAAGAAATCAAACGCCAGTAAGTGCTGAGCAACTTTCTCACCACTCAAAGTTATGGATGAGTGAAACAGTATTTTCACTTTTCTTTCTCCCCCACCCTCTGTCTTTGGAAAGAGAAATATATGCAATTAATGAAGGAAGATGCTTTTATTTTTCCACTTATTTTGGACTGCCAGGTAACAAAATTCAAAGATGTATAGGGTGTGTGAGAGGGATTATTGAAACAGTTGGAGTAATCATTTTGTATGCTATCTGTGGACTGACCTGATATGTTTGCATTTTTCAGGATTAGCGTCAATAAACATTTTGCTAGAGGATGAGTATTGCTAGAGGATGTATTTTGCTAGAGGATGAGTATTGTATTCTTCTTTTTTATAGTGCCTACGAAAAGCAAGCTGTTACTTATATTCCCCCAAAAGAACACCCTAATTATATCTGTTACTTGTTAGATTGGAAACAGAAAACAATTACCACGTTTCGCAGAGTGGTTTAACAATCAATCCCTGTATTCAGGGAACTCTGGTAATTGTAGCTCTGTGAAGGAAATAGGGGTCTCCTAAAAACTCTCAGCACCTGACGTTTAGAAGACATCTGAAGGCAGCCCTGTTTAGGGAAGTTTTTAATGACTGACATTTTAATGTACTTTTAATCTTTTGCTGGGAGCTGCCCACAGAGGCAGGGAAAATCCAGCCAGATGGGCAGGGTATAAATAAAAAAAATATTATTATTATTATTCATATTATTATTCCCAAGATTTAAAGTGGCATGATACTGCTTTAAATGTACAGTGCAGATGCGGCCTTAAATGATTGATGTCAATAGTCAGAGGCTACAAACCTCATCCAGTTTTTTCTTTTAGATAAAAAAGATTTAATGCAATCTCTCAAGCAAAAGGTCATAATTTTAACCTGAAATCATAAATATAGACATGTTGGCTTGCATCAAAGCTGGATTTCATTGTGGGTCATGTCATTTTTCATAGGCACTAACTATAATTTGAATGTTTAATTTTTTTATGTTTAAAACGGTCACTGCCTGATTGCTTCAGCATCGAGGGGTTTTTGTGCCATTTTCTTCCCTAAGCCAATTGGAGATCACATAGTGCAGTGGTTCACAATTACCTAAGTACCGCAGACCCCCTGTTTTTCAAAAGCCAAGCCAAGGCCCCCTTTACTTTTGAAAAATTTGATCTCTCTATGGTAGTTTTTGTTACGTGAATGGTGTCACAGACCCACTGAGACCCCTTGACATAGTGAGAATGATGTGCTTATGACACAATCACATTTGGCTCTATGATGACATCACAGAGATTGTGTGAGGGCAATCTTTTCTGGGTCAGAAAAGACCAGTTTCTCCCCCTTTTTTGCCAAGTACCGCCTGAAAAGGGGGCACTCCTTGACTGTGCTTAATGGTTTTAACAAACAGCACCAACACTCCTTTTGGCTCAACCCAGGGAATGCATAAGCCAACTCTGAAATAGAAGCCTAAGTGGAGTTCAATGGGCAAGGAAGTTTTCTGTGTATAACACGCCCTCGTATATATCACCCGCCCTCGTATATATCACCCGCCCAATTGCCGAAGCGACAGCCAATCAACAATAGCCCTTGCAGCAGCCACCAATAACAATCTCCAACTCGTGGCAGCAACCTATCCCATGGCCCCACAATGCACCCATGTATAAGACGACTCCTAATTTTGAACAAAAAACATAGTCTTATACACGGGAAATTACGGTATTTTCTACTATCTGTAGAATGTCTGGCACATTATTCATTAAGTTGTTATCCCACAGTTTCCCCAAGGAGCTCATAGGAGCATTTTAACCTTATGATAACCCTGTGAGGTAGAACAGGTTGCGAGGCCATGGTTTTGCCCCAGGCCACCAAGTGAGCTTCATTAACTGCATGGGGCTATTGAATATATAGAAGATCAGCACTGTGTAAGTAGCCATTATTTTATGCTGGCATATCTCAGAATAGATATTTAAGGTATGATTAAGTGAGTTGAAGGTAAATGAGGTTCCTTGCCTTTAACATCTGGCCTCCCCCCCAAAAAAGATTAAGTCTCTTTTTTTGCATTGCATTCATTCAGCGCAATAAATGGACTTGCCAAGCATATTGTAAGTGTACAGTGCTCAGACTTTATGAAAAGTGAAAAATGTCAGGAATTTTAATCTGCAAGTGGCCACATTAAGTCTTCTGGAGGCTGCACAGCTTTACATAGTTCTCTGTGTAATCCCTCGGTACACTTTGCTATTATTATTGTTTTCTGAAAAGGGGACAACTGACCACCACTAATGTATTGAAGGCAATTAAAAAGGAATATTTGTACTCTTAACGCCATTTTTAATGACTCCAGAAATCAAGGTGAATTCAAACATATGAGGTTTGCTTGGTGGCATGAGCAATGTAAAAAGGGAATTTTTGAATAGAATATATCTGTTTACAAAATCCTTCTCAGCAAAATTAGAATTTTCAGGATGTTTTTTTAAAAAAGCTTGCCACTTAAGTCCTATACCACTTACCTGAAAACAAGTGCCATGGAGTCGACATGTATAGTTTTGTACTCTGAAGTAGTAATCTTAAAAGCAGAAACCAGATACAGTTGGACTACAGATCCCATCATCCCTAACCACTGGCTGTACTGGCTGGGACTGATGGGAGTTGGAGTCCCAACAACATCTGGAGGAAACACATCCCCCATCCCTGATCTAATCCCATATATGATGGCAATAAAACCCCCCTGTAGTTTTTGGAAGATTACAAAAGATCCAGAGAGGCTGGATCAGAAGGAACAAATTTAGCAGAGTTCTGCTACCAAGTTCGCAAGTTCAGGGCCAGTGCAGCGAAATGTCTGTTTGTGTTTTGAAGGGGAAAATATACTTAAATATTTTAAAGTTTGAGGCCTTGTAGTGTTATGATGTTTCAAGCTACCACTTTGTAGCAGTAGTTCTTGTTGACGGCTTCTGAGAGGAGAGAGATACAACATCTCTTTATGATTTTGTTAGGTGGGGCCTCGATCAGGTAAATTCAGTCTGATTGGTCTGGGTGGCAGCAAGTTCTGATTGGCTGGAGGTTCCTGATTGGCTGGAGGGTTAACTGTCAGTGCGGAAGACGGTTGAGTGTTGCGTGGAAGTTGGTTTGGATGATGCAACAAGCTGCGGTTAAGCAAAAGCTTCCAAATCACCCCCTTACCCCATGGTTGTGCTAGAGGAGAAGAGGAGAGCACAAGAACCTGAGAGTCATGTAAACACTTGTTTACATCATTCTAAACTGTGATGTCCAAATGCAGCCATTTGCTATTAATAATAATAGTAATAATTTATTATTTGTACCCTGCCCATCTGGCTGGGCCTCCCCAGCCACTCTGGGCGGCATCCAACAAGGATGAAAAGTACACTAAAATGTCACATATTAAAAACTTCCCTGAACAGGGCTGCCTTCAGATGTCTTCTGAATGTCAGGTAGTTGTTTATCGCTTTGACATCTGATGGGAGGGCGTTCCACAGGGCGGGCGCCACTACCGAGAAGGCCCTTTGCCTGAGGAACTTGGCCTCTCGCAGTGAGGGAACCGCCAGAAGGCCCTCGGAGCTGGACCTCAGTGTCCGGGCAGAACGATGGGGGAGGAGACGCTCCTTCAGGTATACTGGACCGAGGCCGTTTAGGGCTTTGAAGGTCAGCACCAACACTTTGAATTGTGCTCGGAAACGCACTGGGAGCCAATGTAGGTCTTTCAAGACTGGTGTTATATGGTCTCGGCGGTCGTTCCCAGTCACCAGTCTAGCTGCTGCGTTCTGGATTAGTTGTAGTTTCCGGGTCACCTTCAAAGGTAGCCCCACGTAGAGCGCATTGCAGTAGTCCAAGCGGGAGATAACCCGCTTCAAGTAGTCATAATGGCAATGCTATTTCTAGGATGCCTCTGACTGCCACCTTCTGGCAAACTGTATCATGAGGGGGCTATTGCCCTCTTGTCATGGTTTTCCTATCTGGCTGTCTGCTGTGAGAAATAGGATAGTCCTTTGTTCAGATTGAGCAAGGTTCTTCTTATATTCATACCGCCAAATCTCTGGCAGGGTGAAGTCCTGGTGGTGCATCCACTGAACCCCCAAACCTAAGAATGCTCAGTAGTTCATTCTGTTGTGAATCCTTATTAGAAAGCAACAAGGAAAGCATCCTAATAGAAATGTAGTACCCCAGCAGGTCTTTCAAGTTGGTTAGCGCTTCATAATGCCAAAATCCCTTAAAAACCAATTGTAGTATAAAAAGAGGTCAGTTCCCACTTCTAAACATATGCACATTGTCCCTGCTGGGAACAAAATTTAATATATTTAACAACTTTATTTTAATTTAGAAATAATAAAGCCAGGAACATAGGAAGCTGCCTTACACTGAGTCAAGCCATTAGTGTCGGAATTGGGGGGTCAAAAGGCCAGCTGGCTCGGCCCAGCTGGAGTGTCCCCCTTCAGAATTGCTGCTGCGGAGATCCCTCAACCTCTGCTCCGATGTAATCAGTGACTCAAGCTTGCAGACTTGAGCACACTTTACTCAGCAGTCTAAACTGCACAACAGAAGAGGCTTGAGGCTGTAGACACATACTAAACTACGCATTTATTATACATAAATCAGGACAAAGAAAACATGGCATCTCTCCTTGCGGTCTTCTCGGAGAGAGACAGAAAAGCAAAAGCTGGACAGAGCGGAAGTTCTGCTCACACCAGCAATCTGTTCTGGAATGTAAACAGACATGTGACATGCAACAATCCCATGTCTGTAGCAAAGGGTGGAATGGAATCCCCAACAATCAGTCCATCTAGCTTATTCTTTATTGCCTACACTGACTGACAGTGGTTCTTCAGGGTTTTGGATGGGGGTCTCTCCCACCCCTACCCTGGAGATGCTGGGGATTGAACCTGGGACCTTATGCCTACAAGGCAAATTCTGCACCGCTGAACTTGCAGGGAGGTAGTTGCTGCTACAGCCAAATCAGGAAAGTTTATGCTCTAACCAAAAAGTTTATGCCCTAACCAAAACAGCTTTTGGATCTTAGAGCGACGTATATAGAACTTGCAAAATTACTGAGAGGCAACTCAATTCCTTATAGGTGGGAGTTTCCTCAAGGACTATCTTTTAATTTCAAAGGAAAGAAAGTTAAAATTAGAACAGCAGAAGACCAACAAAAGTTCTTGAACGACCACGAAGAGGATCTACAGAAAGGGACAACAGAAGCCTGGCCACCGCCACCGCTTACACCTATACTGGCACCTACACCCTCGGGAGCAGAGGACCAAAAGAAAGGGACGTCACCACAGGACCAATAGATTGACCCAGGATGTCTCTGCAGCTTCTTAGTTGGAATATAAATGGCGGAAATTCCCCAGAGAAAAGAAGAAGAATTTTTCATATATTGAAAAAAGAACAATTGGACATCATCTGCTTGCAGGAAACACATGTGACCAGGCTCCATAGAAAAGTTTTGATTAATAAAAGATTAGGCCAAGAATTCATCTCATCGGATAAAGTAAAGAAAAGAGGAGTGGTGATTTATGCAAAGGAGAGCCTGTCACCAAAATTTTTATTCAAAGATGAGCAAGGAAGAGTTTTGGCTATTGAAATACAGGCCCAAGGAGAAAATTTTTTGCTATTAGGAATTTATGCACCGAACGAGGGGAAATCAGAATTTTATAGGAAACTGCATGAGACAATCCTGGACTATTTGGACTACACCAACATCATTATGATGGGAGATATGAACGGAGTGGTCTCTACAAATATGGATAAGTCACAAGACCTAAGTCTAACAAAAGATGGCAGACTACCCAAAACTTTTTTTGAACTAACTGACAATATGGACTTAATCGATATTTGGAGGACTAAGAATCCCTTAGGTAGAGAAGGAACTTTCTTTTCTGAGGCTCATCTGTCATGGACAAGAATAGACCAAATATGGACAACTAGAAGGCTGGCACCTATGATTCGAAAAGTGGAAATCTGCCCAAAAACTTGCTCCGACCATAACGCTATGAAAATGGAATTAAGACTTACTCCAATCGGCTCCTTTAGATGGAAAATGAATGACACCCTATTAAGAGATCAGGAGATTGTGAAGAAGGCCCAAAAAACCTTGAAAGATTATTTTGAAATAAATTTGAATACTACGGTGGAAAGGAGAACAATCTGGGATGCAAGCAAAGCAGTTATGAGAGGGTTTCTGATACAACAGAACACGATAAAGAAAAGAATCTGGAATGGGAAAAAAGATAAGATTTTAGAGAAGATAAAAGATGGAGAGAAAAAGTTGAGATCTAAGCCAAAATCGAAGGAGATCTTGAGAGAAATTAAATTTTACCAAGCACAGTACGCGAAATTGATAAATCAAGAAGTTGAGTGGAAAATTAAACAAATGAAACAAAGATCATTTGAATCAGCTAACAAGTGTGGGAAACTATTAGCATGGCAATTGAAAAAGAGACAAAAATTGAATACAGTCACCAATCTAGAGATTGAAGGGAAAGATATCCAGAAACCCGAAGAAATTAGGAAGTGTTTCCAGAAATATTTCAAAAAGCTCTATACTCAAGGGCCACAAGAGGAGAAGGAGATAGACCAATTTTTGAAAACAAATGGTTTACCAAAACTTGCCCAGGAAAAGAGAACAATCCTGAATCATAAAATAACACAACAAGAAATAGAGGGTGCCATCCAGAATATGCAACTAGGCAAATCTCCAGGTCCGGATGGGCTTACCTCCAAGTATTATAAGATACTGAAAGATTATTTGATACAACCATTAATGGAGGTATGCAATCAGATTTTGGAGGGGAAGAAGGCACCGGAATCGTGGAAAGAAGCCTTCATCACATTGATCCCTAAAGTGGAAACTGAAAAGACTCAACTTAAGAACTACCGTCCCATCTCACTCCTAAATGTGGATTACAAAATTTTTGCAGATATTTTGGCAAGTAGATTTAAAAAAGTATTAAATGAAGTAATTCACAAGGACCAGGCAGGCTTTCTCCCAGGAAGACATTTGTCTGATAATACTAGGAATATTATTGATATTTTGGAACTTTTGCAAACCAACATTAATACAAAATCAGTGTTAATTTTTGTTGATGCGGAGAAGGCCTTTGATAACATTTCTTGGAGGTTTATGAAGAAAAATTTGGAAGGGATGGGAGTGGGACGGGGGTTTGAAAATGGAATAGAGGCAATTTATTCAGAGCAGAAAGCTAAACTGATAGTAAACAATGTGGTGACAGAAGAATTTAAAATTGAAAAAGGAACACGACAAGGTTGCCCCCTATCCCCTCTGTTATTTATTTCTGTTCTGGAGGTGCTTTTGAACATGATTAGGGAAGACCGGTTGGTACAAGGAATACAGGTCAGAGTGAAACAATTTAAATTGAAAGCTTTTGCAGATGATTTGGTTTTAACACTACGGGAGCCAGAATCTAGTACGAAGAGAGTGTTAGAATTAATTTATGAATTTGGTCGGGTAGCGGGGTTCAAACTGAACAAGCAAAAAACCAAGGTTTTGGAGAAAAATCTGACACCTTTGGAAATAGATGGGTTTCAGAAAGAGACAGAGTTAAATGTTGTTAGAAAGGTAAAATACCTAGGGGTAAACTTGTCTGCCAAAAATTTGAATCTATTTAAAGATAATTATGAAAAATGCTGGTGAGAAATTAAGAAAGATTTAGAGATCTGGTCAAGATTGAAACTTTCCTTGTTGGGTCGAATTGCAGCTATAAAGATGAATGTATTGCCGAAGATGTTATTTTTGTTTCAGACCCTACAGATCGTGGACAGAGTGGAGTGTTTTGGGAAGTGGCAGAAAGATATTTCTAGGTTTGTCTGGCAGGGCAAAAAGCCCCGAATAAAATTTAAAATATTAACGGATGCAAAAGAGAGAGGGGGGTTTGCCCTGTCAGATTTAAGGTTATATTATGAAGCTGCGGCTTTCTGCTGGATGAAAGATTGGTTACTCCTTGAGAACACTGACGTCCTAGATCTGGAAGGGTATAATAATGTTTTTGGATGGCATGCATATTTGTGGTACGATAAGGTAAAGGTTCATAAAATGTTTAAAAACAATATTGTCAGGAAAGCTATATTTATGGTCTGGACAAAATACAAAGACTTATTGGAAGGTAAGACCCCGAGGTGGTTATCACCAGCGGAGGCCAAGGTTCGAAAAAAAACCCAATATGGAGGCCGGATGGCCGAAATACTGGGAAATAATAGAAAAAAATGGAGATAATTGGAGGCTGCAGAGCTTTGAAAAATTAAAGAATAGGGTGCAAGACTGGTTTCATTATGCTCAAATTCAAGAGGTTTTTAAGTGAGACAAAAAAATAGGATTCCAGGTGGAAAAATCGAAATTAGAGACAGAACTGTTAGAACCTAAGACCAAGGCGCTTTCGAGAATGTATAACTTGCTGCTTAAATGGAACACCCAGGATGAGATAGTCAAATCAGCCATGATAAAATGGGCTCAGGATATTGGGTACAACATTATGTTAGAAGACTGGGAAAGGTTATGGACCACTGGAATGAAATTCACGGCATGTAATGCCCTGAAGGAAAATATTATGAAAATGATATATAGGTGGTACATGACCCCAGTCAAACTTGCAAAAATATATCATCGGTCTGATAATAAATGTTGGAAATGTAAGGAGGCTGAAGGGACATTCTTTCATCTCTGGTGGACTTGTCCAAAAGTGAAGGCCTTCTGGGAAATGATCTATAATGAGTTAAAAAAGGTGTTTAGATACACCTTCCCTAAGAAACCAGAGGCCTTCCTCCTGGGCATTGTGGACCAAAAGGTGTTAAAGAAGGATAGAACTTTTTTTATGTATGCAACTACAGCAGCAAGAATACTCATTGCAAAATATTGGAAGATACAAGACCTTCTCATGCTGGAAGAGTGGCAGACGCAGTTGATGGACTATATGGAACTGGCTGAAATGACTGGCAGAATCCGAGATCTGGGAGAAGAGACAATGGAAGAGGACTGGAAGAAATTTAAGGACTATTTACAAAAACATTATAAGTTGTATGAATGTTAAGAATCTGCATGACTTGGAAATTTTAGCTCCTGCAATTAGATTAGGAAAATAGAAAGTTAAGTTATAAGTAAGAAAAAGTTGAAATTTAAAGTTATTTTATGTATTATCTTAAGGTATAAATATTTGACAAAAGGTACTTTAAATTTAGAAGTAAAACACTCTGAAAGATATAAATAAGATACGAAACAAGGTACTAATTTGCTGATATGTTTATTGTAAAGAACGCAGGGTGAGGGAGATGTGGGGAAGTCCAGTTAGTAACCTAAAAATGTATTTTGAAAGTTGGATTGTTTTTCTTTCGTTCTTTTTTCTGGTTTGTCCTTTTTCTTTTCTGTAAACTGAAAATGTAATAAAAAATTTAATAAAAAAAAAAAAGGAAAGTTTATGCTCACTGAGCTGATGCCTATCCTGATGCTAGTGTAGGCTGCTGAATTCAATGGGGAGACCATCCATGCCACAACCATACATTTGTACTATGCTGGCTGCCGCAGCCTCCTGACAAATTTTATGATCACTGCTAAAGATTATTGCCATTTTTTGTTTCGTTTTGCTCAATCTGGATTTGTTGGCATTTTATTTTTTTTGTAACCAAAATGTACTAAAAGCAAACCATTTGGCTAAGCTTTGTAATGTGTCCTTATGTGACTTGGGTCGGCGGGACGGCAGATGTGTTATTTATGCAGCAAAAGTTGGAACTGAAATAAGGCAAAGAAAGAGTCCTAGTATACATTATTTATTAGTCCTGGTGCTTTAGAGATTTATTTTTTTAAGTATTTTGTTGCCTTGTATTCAGCTGAATCACATCTGACACTCCATGAGGGAAAAAAATCCCAAAGCAAATTGGTTCTTACAAGGCAGGTTAAAGGGGCTTGTCAGCTTTCTTTATAAAAGTCTTAAAACCAATTAGCTTTACACAATTCTGAAAAGAGGTTAGAGTTGCTGTGCTTGCTTAATTTGTTACGTACAGAGGTATATAATTTTTCTTTTTCTTTTAAAAAGCTTAATAATGTTTACATGGTTTGCCTGCAGATGGCTCGTGATATTTCAAATGTATGCAATATATAGTCTTGCAGATGAGGGGGGCAAGGTAGAAAGAGGAAAGGTAAATGCCTTCTAAACCCAAGTATGTCTAAAATGACTGTACATTTACAGTGGTGCCCCGCAAGACGAACGCCTCGCAAGACGGAAAACCCGCTAGACGAAAGGGTTTTCCGTTTTGGAGGCGCTTCGCAAAACGAATTTCCCTATGGGCTTGCTTCGCAAGACGAAAATGTCTTGCGAGTTCCTGCGGGTTTTTTCCCCTCCCCCCCCTTTTCCTAAGCCGCTAAGCCGCTTATCAGCTGACCCGCTGATAAGCCGCTTAACAGCTGATCGCTAAAATCCGCTAAACCGCTAATAGCGCTAATCCGCTAAACTGTCAATGGGCTTGCTTCGCAAGACGAAAAAACCGCTATACGAAGAGCCTCACGGAACGGATTAATTTCGTCTTGCGAGACACCACTGTATTCTGTGGAACTCAAGGCAGGGTGTATGTGGTATCCCATCCAGGCACCAACTGGATCAAAGCCTGCTTAGGTTCAGTAGAATTATTGCATGATATGCCTTCACTTTATAGTCTGAAAAGACATAAACAAACTAAAATAAATTTAGATTACCCTTTGTTCATTTTGTGTATACAGTGGTACCTCTGGTTATGTACTTAATTCGTTCCGGAGGTCCGTTCTTAACCTAAAACTGTTCTTAACCTGAAGCATCACTTTAGCTAATGGGGCCTCCCACTGCTGCCGCACGATTTCTGTTCTCATCCTGAAGCAAAGTTCTTAACCCAAGGTACTATTTCTGGGTTAGCGGAGTCTGTAACCTGAAGCATATGTAACCTGAAGTGTATGTAACCCGAGGTACCACTGTATACACACACACACACATTCTTAGTGTTCCTTCCATTCAAGTGTCAAATAACCCTTCCTTACAAAACTTGGTCACAATCCACCAGGAACTTCTGTGAAAACCACACTGAAATAAATGAGATCTATAGGAGTGTTATAGAAATATACGCAACCCTGGATCAGTATTGAGACCTGTGCTTTTTAACTTGTTCATAAACGATCTAGAGTTACGAGCCAGCAGTGAGGTGGTGGCCAGGTTTGCTGTGATGACACTAAGTTGTTCAGGGTCATTGAAACAAAAAGAGTCTGTGAATTTGGAAAGGACCTCTCCAAACTGAGTGAATGGGCAGTAAAATGGCAAAAGCACTTCAATGTCAACAAGTGTAAAGTGATGCATGTCAGGGCAAAAAAATCTTAATTTCACATATACACTCAGAGTGTCTGAACTGGTGCTAACTAACCAGGAACGAGACCTTGGGATTATAGTAGTGGCTCGATGAAGACATTGACCCAGTGGCGGCTGTGAAAAAGGCAAATTCCACGCCACAGGTTCCCTGTCCACAAATTAGTGTTTGTGATTGAAAAGAAATGGATGATGGAAGAAAAATTATAGTTTTTACTATGATGCAGTGATCTGGGTAAAGTAGCTGTAAATGGTAGCTGTCTAATGACATATAAAGTCTGTGAAGTCTGGTACAGTAGAAGGTTAAGGCTGTAACCCCATGTCCAATGTGAGCTCATTGGGGCTTACTTCTAAGTAGACATGCTTTGGCATGACCTAGTTTCAGCTATCATTCTGTTTATATGGCATTAGGCTACCAAGATAGCAATTGCTTTCTCATTAGTCAAACTTTCTCTTAAAGATAATTTTATAATCCGATGTTAAAATAAAAAGCAATGGAAAAGTAGCTTAGCATTGTATTACTCATCTTAGATGTCACTCTTGAGCTTTTAAATAGACTCTCGCCTGTTCTTCATTGCATTGCAAGTAACAGCAAAAAAAAAAAAAAAAACCATTAAAAAACACACCATTCCTGAAATGTAAATTTTGATGTGAAATTTCAAAGAAGATCTGAATGATGTGTAGAGGGGCTCTGAAGGGATTATAGAAAAGGACAGAACTGTGTGCTATTTAAAGCCGCAGCATATTACAAAAGGAGATTGTATAATGCGTTACCAGCTAGGGAAAAATCACAATAAAGCAAATGTCCTATGTACCCTTGCTATGTGGGACAACTTTACCAAGAAAACCATGTGTTTTATCTCATAAAATGTTTTGTATATTATTTGAAGAATTGCTATTCTAAGGATCTGTCTTTATGGTATTGTAATTTATTTCATATCTAGATTTCAAATATATTTTTTCTCATGGAAAAATTGACAATTCTATGTTTTTAATTTTTTGTTTGGTACTTTATGGCTAGATGCTGGTCTACAGAAAGCTTTTGAGACCCCAACACCCCACTTTTTGCCTCAATGCAAAATGGGACTCACTTTTGCTTCTTCCTGGTAAATTTCTAAGAAACTCTAGCCCTAGGGCACAGGCTAATTTTACTCTAGAATGTACCCAGAGTGTCCCATTAGGATGTATGGAATGTGTATTTTTCTACAATGAAAAGAAAATGTTTGGCCTTCAGTTCAACTTCCACCTCCTATCAATGGCGTCTAGTCATGGTGGCTGTGTTTAACCTCCACTGCTGGAGGAAGTACTGTATTTTTTCATGTATAAGACGCCCCCATGTATAAGACAACCCCTATTTTTTTTTTTGAACCCAAAATTAAGAAAACAAACCCCTAAAATAGAAGTGAAAATCTGGATGATTGGTGATGGCATGTTGCTGATCTTTTTGGGGGTGATTGCCCTCAAAGTTTCCAGCATGAGATGCATGCAGTGCACTGAGGTGCAGAAGCAAAGGCAGCAACTGGGGCACCCCCCCCCCTCGGTGGCAGCTTCTGCTGCGGGGAAGCAGGCCTCCCAAGCAGGAGGCCAAGGAAGAGCCAGGGGAAGGCAGCGGCCACTCTGTGCTGGGCCATGCCATCGAGCAAACTGAGCTGAGGAAGGTGGTGAGCTGGCTGGGGGCAGGGTGGGAGTTTGAGAGGGGAAGAGGGGGAAAAGGAAAGAAGGTCAAGGAGAAGTATCTGAGGCAGCTCTCAGCAGTGGCAGTGGCAGCTGCTCTTGATCCAGTGGCTGAGCCAGCAGAGGCTTCAGGAGGCGAACCAGTCGCCAGCATGCAGCCCGGAGAAGGGGAGAAAGGGGGAATGGCAGCAGGAGGGACCACCTCAGCCTGCCCAAGCCAAAATCCCGGACATATGCTGAAATATTTTAAAAATTCCCCCAGATGCCCATGTTCCGTGTACAAGACAACCCCCAATTTATTACTTTTTTTTTTTTTTAGCAAAAAAAATGTCTTATACATGGAAAAATACGGTATACCTCTGAATTCCAGTTGCTAGCAGTTTCAGGTAGAGAGAGTGCTGTTGTATTCAGATCCTGCTTTTCAGCTTCCCGTAGGGATCTGTTTGGTCATTATGATGCTGGACAAGATGGGCCATTAGCCTGATCCACCAGGACTCTTCTTATGGAAACGGCGGCCCTCCAGATGTTGATGGGACTCCAGCTCCCATCTTCCCTGACTATTGGCCATGCTGACTGGGGTTAATGGTTCCACCATCTGTGGAACTGCAGGTTCCACTTCCTTGGCGTATAGGGTCGTATTTCTTTCATGCAAAGCGATATTTGGAAAGACAGAAGCCTTGCTTGGAGAAATTATCTGTTTTGCATGGCAAATGCAAGTGAATCCTGAGTTGGAAGCAGCACCTAGGGTTAGATTTCCAAAGGTTAGGTTCACACTTGGGTGCCTCCCTTTAATTGAATTCCAGCAGAAGATAGGATTCAAAAATGCATTATGACCTTTTAAAAATTTACCTATTCAGCATTTATTAATTCCAAAGCGTGGCTTAAGTCGCCTCATTCTTCAGATAGACATGACCTTGAGTGCTTCACAGAAATAAGGGTTTCAATAAAATAATGAAGGCAACAACAAAAGAGGCAAGAGATCAAGTGGGAGCCTGAACCAAATACATGAAATAGTAGTGACAAAGCAATGCTGGGAGCAAAAGCATGCAAAGCTTCTAATGATCCTCTTTGTGCTTTGTAGTAGCATGTAGCAGAATATCCTTTCCCTGTAAAGTAGATGATGGGAGACCTTTCCTTCAAGGTGGGAAACCCAATTTGCCACTCTTTCCCCTATACCTGTTACAGCCACTAAACATTTGTACACCACTACTGGGAAAACCATAGCTTCCCAGTAAAGGTAAAGGTAAAGGTAAAGGTAAAGGTAAAGGTAAAGGTAAAGGTAAAGGTACCCCTGCCCATACGGGCCAGTCTTGACAGACTCTGGGGTTGTGCGCCCATCTCACTTAAGAGGCCAGGGGCCAGCACTGTCCGGAGACACTTCCGGGTCACGTGGCCAGCGTGACAAAGCTGCATCTGGCGAGCCAGAGCCACACACGGAAACGCCGTTTACCTTCCCGCTGGTAAGCGGTCCCTATTTATCTACTTGCACCCGGAGGTGCTTTCGAACTGCTAGGTTGGCAGGCGCTGGGACCGAGCAGCGGGAGCGCACCCCGCCGCAGGGATTCGAACCGCCGACCTTTCGATCGTAGTGATGTACAAATGTTTAGTGGCCATAAAAGGTATAGTGGTTTCCCCAGTAGTGATGTCTGGAAGTGAGAGCTGGACTATAAAAAAAGGCTGACTGCCAAAGAATTGATGCTTTTGAATTATGGTGCTGGAGGAGACTCTTGAGAGTCCCATGGACTGCAAGAAGATCAAACCGATCCATTCTTAAGGAAATCAACTCTGAGTGCTCACTGGAAGGACAGATCGTGAAGCTGAGGCTTCAATACTTTGGCCACCTCATGAGAGGAGAAGACTCCCTGGAAAAGACCCTGATGTTGAGAAAGATTGGGGGCACAAGGAGAAGGGGACGACAGAGGATGAGATGGTTGGACAGTGTTCTTGAAACTACCAACATCAATTTGACGAAACTCCGGGAGGCAGTGGAAGACAGGAGTGCCTGGCATGCTCTGGTCCATGGGGTCACAAAGAGTCGGACACGACTAAACGACTAAACAACAACAACAAACATTTGTACAAGGGGAGGCACCCTCGCCACACTTAGTGTTAACTTCTCCCACTGCAAGCTGTGGGTACCAAAACAAAAAAGAGAGAAGAAAACCTCATTCTGCAACTGTTCATCGTGTTTGAAGTAGGGAAATTTCCACTGAACAGATAAAGTATGGAATGTGCTACCAGAAGATCCACAGAATCATAGGATTGTAGAGTTGGAAGGAACCACAAGGGCCATCTAGACCTTTTGCTCGAGGTGGGGTTTGAACCCACAACCCTGAGATCAAGAGTCTCATGCTCTACCCTCTGTATAGTGATGGCCACCAACTTGAATAGCTTTAAAAAGGGATGAGAGAAAGTCATTGAGGATAACAGCCACTAGTTACAATGGCTTTGTAGCACCTGCAGTGCCAGAGGCAGAGGAGGCCATCTGAATTCCAGTGTCTGGAAGTTCCTTGAGCAGGAAAGTGCTATTTGCCCTTATTTGCTGCTTGTAGGCTTCACTCGTTGGCCTCTGCGAGAGCAGAATGCTTAGGGCCACTAGCCTAATCTGCTAGGAGTGCTTTTTTATGTTATAGAACACTTAATTAGTTAGTGCCTGTGCCATCTCCACTACGCTTTCCCTGGAGCATATACAACTGTTTTAATTATATAAAGGGGAGAGTTGTAAACAGGTAAGATACAGGAGGGGAAGGATGAGTATTTGCTACTATTCTGTTCCTCATTGGGAAGCTCAGAAACACTTTTTTTTTGGGAGGGGGTCTCCCTCCAGGCATTGGTGCACACCCGCTTGCTTCGTGGTACTATGGCTACATGTGACCCCATACTGTTATTTGCCATAGATTTATGTTCTAGCACTGAAGAAGAAAGCACACAGCTTAACGCTACATTTCATTTTTTGAAAAAGAATGGAAAAAAGGAGACAGCTTGGAAAGAGGAAAGATTCATAAGGGGCTGGGAAAGTATTGCATAAGAGGGGTGGTTTCTGATTTTTAAAATTAAATAATAATAATACTTTTTATCACTTTCTAGCCCTCTCAAAGGAGCTTACAAAAGATCCTTACAATAAAAATCGCATTCAGGCCTGTTATCTGAAACAGAAATAGCATGATGTCCCTGTGGTGGGCCGAGATTATTCAGTTAGAGGTCCATGCATGCAAAAAGTCCCACATATTATCCTTGGCATTCTCCAGGTAGGTCTGGGAATGTCCTGTGTCTGAACTCTTGGAGAGCTGCTGAGCTAAATGGACCAATAGTCTTACAGTGAAAGGCAGGCTCCTATGTTCCTATACAGTGGTGCCTCGCAAGACGAAATTAATTCGTTCTGCGAGTCTCTTCGTCTTGCGGTTTTTCGTCTTGCGAAGCACGGCTATTAGCGGATTAGCGGATTAGCGCTATTAGCGGCGTAGCGGCTATTAGCGGCTTAGTGGCTTAGAAAAAGGGGAGGGGGGAAGGAAAAAACCTCACAAGAACTCGAAGCAAGCCCATAGGGAAATTCGTCTTGCGAAGCACCTCAAAAGACGGAAAACTCTTTCGTCCAGCGAGTTTTTCGTCTTGCGAGGCATTCGTCTTGCAGGGCACCACTGTATTGTTCTTTTGTAACCATGTGGGGCAGCTCTCCTAGAATGGCTTGAACAGCAAGGAGAAAAGTCACTATACAATTGTTGATGTGAACGCATAGGCAGCTCAATCTGTATAATCCTTTTGGTACTACAAAGTTCAGATGAAGAAGACATGTGGCTACAGCAGGTGGAAGGGTGAGGCAGAATTATTATTATTATTATTATTATTATTATTATTATTTTATAGTGGCAGGGAGCGCATGACACTGCTCTGGCATTTGCAGAAATAAAAAAAATGGTGATTTTTTAATGGACAGTGCAATTTGTGATTTTCTACCTGTCATGCCAAAAATCAGGCAAAGCCACTCCCAAGCCATGTTTTGGTCAACCAGTTTGATTCAAAGTAGCCCCCGGCATCCAAACATCAATGAAGATGGCCTCCCCCACCTTGGGAAGCCTTGTGCTAAGTTTGACTACAGGCAGAGTCATGCCATGGTCACATTTCAGTCCGCCATCTTAATTCCAAATGGCAACCGGTCAACAATTACTATAATTTTTCTCAGGGCAAAGAGGTGCATCTTCAGCATATGAGTGAAACTATATAACTATATAATGAAGGTGCTTGACACACGTCTGTGAGCCTTCAGATTGGCTCAGGAAATTTCCCCACAGTCTTTCCTGCCAGGAAAATTCCCAAGACAGATAGAAAGATGTATTCTCTTGTGAAATGCATTATCTTCTAAGTGGTTTGCCCTTCTCTCCATCTGTTCTCCATAGATTTCATTGCCTCTTGAGATATTGTTGTCAAACTCAGCACAAGGGTTCCTTACTGGAGGAGGCGGTCCGGATTGTTGACTACTAGTAGGAGGTTTTATCATATAACACCAATCCTGGCACAACTGCATTAGCTGCCATTTAGTTTCCAGGCTCAAATCAATGCACTGGTTTTGACCTATGAAACCTTATGTGTTCAGGACCCCCAGTACCTTAGAGATACCCTCCACCCATTGGATCCTCCAAGGGAGGTGCAGATGTTGGCAACTTAAGACTTGGCCTTCTCTCTCTCTCTCTCTCTTTTAATTTCATCTTATTAATATAATTTTAATATAAGATTCAGCCTTCTCAGTGATGGCTTCCTGACTGTGGAATGCTCTCCCCAGAGAGTTGTACCTGCCACCATAATAATCATAATCCATACTGAGTAATTGATGATGACAACAATGTTAGGGGAGAATGGTGAAGATGGACAGGGCCTAAATTTTTGGCATATGTCAATACATCCAAAACCCCCAATAGTTTAATTAAGTTTGTGGAGAGGGTTTATTTTAGAAGATTAGGATAAAGTGATTTCTCAACGTCTTGGATTGTGATCATAAAAGATGCATCACGTGAATTAATATAGGGCATTATCTTCCCCTTTCCCTTCCCTCCTTTCTTATCCACTTTAGTTCCTCCCTTCCTTTTGTATCAGTTTGTTTAAAAGGTGGGCGGGGGAATGATGGAAATACTCCTCCAGTTTCCATCAAATAAGATGCCAAACCCCAAATACAGCTTTGAACTACCTCAGGTCACTTCTGGACAACTTGTTTCCTGAGCATTCATCCAGATTTATTCGAACAAAGCTTTCTGGGAGGTAATACAGTGTTGGCTGCTAATTGAGTATTTATTCATTTTGATTTGCTTGTGGGGAGATAATATGTCAAGGGACACAGGTGGTACTGTGGTCTAAACCACTGAGCCTCTTTGAGCTTGCTGATCACAAGGTCAGCAGTTCGAATCCATGTAACAGGGTGAGCTCCCATTGCCCTGTTCCAGCTCTGGTCAACTGAGCAGCTCAAAAGCATTACGACACAAGTAGATAAATAAGTACCGCTGTGGCGGGAAGGTAAACGGTGTTTCCATGCACTCTGGCTTCCATCAGGTGTTCTGTTATGCCAGAAGCGGTTTAGTCATGTTGGCCTCATGACCTAGAAAGATGTGCAGACAAACGCTGGCTCCCTTGGCCTGAAAGCGTACATGAGCACTGCACCCCATAGTCGAATTCAACTGAACTTAACCATCCAAGGGGTCCTTTACCTTTTTTTACCTTTTAATATGATGTCACATCAAGCAGTTGTTGTCCCACGATTATCCAGTGCATTTTCCTGTCACTTTCCTTACCTCAAAAAATCCAGTTTGGGGGAGGGGAAGCAAGTTTGTTGCACAAGATCACTAAATCCCTGTTCAGCTGTGGAACCTGAATTTGCTAGTATGCAGTTGAATTCCATATGCTAAATAGTGACTGTCTGGAAGTGCCCACAGTAGAAAAAAATAATGAAAGCTTTCTGGGTTCTACTGTTTCTTGCATGTTGCAATTTAGCAAAGGAAAATTCATGGGCTGTAATATGAATGCATGCTGTGCACAGAATCATAACAGCTATTTTTGACTGAGGGACAATAGAAATGAGGCTGGATGTTTCATGCTTCCAGGTGAGCACTGAGAGTTTCATCTCACCTTGTTAATGGCTGTGGGATGGGTACTATGCTGCTCCCACAGCAGGGATTATCTTCTGGTACAGAGGCACGATGCACTGGAAGCCTCTGCTTTTTAAAATGTATAAAGAACGGTTTTTTGTTGTTGCCTCTGTTCTCATACATTGCGGGACTCCAGCAAGTATCTGTGGACCATCTTACTAGGAAATGGGCACTTTAAACTCTAAAGATAGTTTCTCACATATGGATATTGAGGACAAGCTATACCCTCCATCTTTCTTCTTAAGGAAGAGGTGTAGTGACCATCAAAAAGCAAATGGCCCAAACTGCATGGCTTGGGTCCAGGGTATTTGAAGTATGCCTCCTCCCGTACCAACCTGCTCATTCTGTAACATAAGGTGGAGAGCTCCTTCTCTGTATCCCGTACAGAAAGAGAGACACAGTTGATGGTGACAGATGATATGGTCTTCTCTGCCTAATCACTGTGAGACAGGTGGGAGCAGGAGGCCTGCTCTGTGAAAATTCCCACTGCAGCTGGCAGTTCCAGTACATTGTCATCATTGGTGAAGGCTATCTTAGCTTCATGCTGCAGGATAGAGAGGCACAAGTTGGACAACTTGAGAGTACTGTGCTAGGAACAGCCAACATTCTGACATGTTGGACAGCACTAGGCAAAGCTTTTGATATTTTAATTTCAGGAAAGTATTTTCAAAAAGCATAAGAGGAAATCATGGATTTTGAACACAGCTCATGAACCTTAGCAGCGATGATGAATAACAGCTAGCTCCAAATTAGCTTTGAGCTCATGATGGGGCAAGGCTTAGTGAGGCTGGGTCGTATTCATGTTCAGGCTAGAAGGCGTTAAAATCGCAGAGCTCGCTGCCAGTTTGGAACTTAATTGGGGATCCCAAGAGATCAGCTGGCATCATAAAACATTTGCATCAAGAGTTTTCTCAGAACATTTCACTCTATTAGCAAATAATAACACTGGTTTTTCTCAGTGCACCATGCTAATGTGCGACTTGAGCAATACGCCTTAGCTCCACAACAAAAGGCAGAAGCCTTTATTTCAGGCAGTACAGTTCCAGATTGTCACCTTTGGGTTGAAAATTTTGACCTAGCAATCAGTGAGTGTCAGATACCACAGTTTTACATTTGATTAGAACTTGTGGGATTGCAGTTGATTAACAGCAGAGTGGACTTGACTTGCTCAGGGAGATGGTCCATCTCCAGCAAATGCCTTAATCGCCTACAATAAGCCCTCGGGGGAAATGGCCACGGCAAGAAGCCAGATGAATCTGGCAGGAGAGACATCCTTGCACTCAGTCACTTAATTAAGTAAACTGAAATTTTAAAATTGGCTGTTCCCAGAAGCACACATTCTTCGGTCATTATTGGCATTTTGGATTGCCTCAATGCCTTACATCAGGTGTGGGCAGAGGGAAGATCAGCACCTACACGGTAGGTTTCTGGGTGAATAGCAGTAGATTGGCAACACTTTCTCACTCCCAGTTGTCTAACAATAGCAGCAACTGCTAGGCTGCTAGAATTAAGCCAGCTTGAAAGAAATTGAGGAGTAGATCTTTGTTTGAAAGGACTGGAAGCACAATTTTGGAATTGGAAACAAATTCTTGGACTTAGTATGCTCCCAGAGGCACCATGTTCTTTAATTGTAAGGGTGTGTCCATATTCCTCCTGAGTCTCTTCTTTTCCCTTGGCTCTGGATGTTATACCTCAGGGCAGAAGCAGCTTGCTAGGTGGAACGGGACTGTTACACTACTTCCTGGCAGGTAGGTCACTGTTGCATACTGGGAGGGAGAGGGCCAAGATGGTGGGGAGGTTGGCATGGTGCAAAAGCACTGGCAAGGAGTGCTGGCCTGGCTCTACTGGTGCATGTCCAATGTGCCAACCTCCTTTCCAACTTTCCCCTCTCCTGGTGTCAGCGACTGGGCAGAGGAGGAATGGTGGAGACTGCCTCCCCATCTTGACCCTTCCAGGGAAGAGGAAGAGGAAGACGGTATAGATTTACAACAGTGGTTTGCGGAGGGTCACAGCTCAGAGGCAGATGAGGGGGAAAGTTGGGAAGGCAGAACTAGAGCAGCAGCTAGCTGACATGGTGTCATTAGAAAGCATCCCAGACCCTCGATTTCCCAGAACCTGGCAAGGCTTAAAAGTAGGAGAGCAAAGAGCTTAAAGACAGAGGGCATGTAGCAGCACCCGAATGAGGAAGTGGGAAAGACGGGGGTGGAGATTCACTTGGGACAGTGCCATTATCCAAGAGGATGGGTTCTATAGCCTCTCTCTGTAAATATTGAAATATAAAAGGATGGTAAGAAGCTTTCCCTTGTCTTTATACTTCCTGGGCAACCAGCTGGTAGCCGTTGACAGCATCCTGACACCTGGTAAGCAATCAAGTGACTCACCTGCTGAGATGCTAGTATACCACTTAAGCCTCAGAGCTCTAATTAAAAAACAAAGTAGCCTGAAGTCTGCTCACCGCTGGCTTACAGGACATTATCAAAAGAAAACAAGTATCTAAATAATTCTAGGTCAGACAATAATTAATAAATATCAAAGATTACATGCATCTGCCCAGATTCCTCTTGATGTTTGCAAGGTATAGATGATACTTGAAATGTGATAGATAGAGTGCTATGTATTGGAGAAATTTGGGCATCGTTCTAGGTGCACTAGATGCTTAAAGAGGTAAATGTTTTATTTCCCACACTTACTATTTAGCAAGAGTGTTTAGGCTGCATCCTCAATCCAATCAAATGAAAACTATATAGAAGAAAAAGAAGTGAAATTGCATCATACAAAGAAAAGATTAAAAACCAAAAAGGTATTGTGCAAAAATTGGAAGTGTAATCAGAATGAGCAAAAGTAGTGCATTTGGCTTTGCAAGTTACATTTAAGGTCTAAGAGGATTTTCCTGAAAACAAACAAGCTGGATATTTAACTATATGAAATATTAGAAGTAGAAAGTCTGCTTGGCAGTCAGTTGTATCTCTAGATAATGAAGGTCTGAAATATGTACCCATGAGAGAGAGAAAGATATTGCACATTCTTTGCATCTGACATCATAAAAGGAAATTTGGGGGAAATGAACACATCTGAACAGTTCTCTCTTCAGGACATGCATCTGAAAAATGAAACCAAATTGAGAGACCAAAGTTGAGAATGAACTAATAAATGAGAGCAGAGTTATTCCAATAATTGCAGCTAATCATACACCCACCCATCAGCCATTTGTGGGTTGGGGAAGATGAAAAGAAAGCTCCATCCCAAAAGGCAGGTAGAGATCCTGAGTTGTATTCAACTAAGTTTTACTCAGAGTGGATCTGCTGAAATTAATGGACCCAAATTTGCCGTACTTATTAATTTCAGTGGGCCATAACTTCTGGAATGCCCACGGGGCATGATGTAGTCCTTATGGAGTACCCAAACACACTGCAATGATTTTTTTTAAAAAAATATCATTAAATAATTGAAAGTGCCTTGGGAAATTGCCACGTTCAACTTTAGGGGGAATTGTTGACCCAGAAGGGAGACTGGAAGCAACCAGCCACATCCTCAACTTGAGAAGCTTGGCTGCTTGACAGCCCCTTGAAGATGCTGTGTCTTTAGAGAGTCAAGCTCTCTTTGTCATCACTACTGCCACCCAGTGGGTGCAATCATCTGTGATTACCATATTTTTCGCTCTATTGGACGCACCGGACCACAGGACGCAGTTTTTAGAGGGGGAATTCAAGGAAAAAAATATTATTCCCCCCCCCCCAGCCCCAAAGAGCAACGGACAGGCTGCACGCTTCCTCTTTAGCCTTGAGCAGCATCTTTAGCCTTGCACAACGGGATGGATCGTGCCCGCTGTCCACCGGGGCTGGACTAGATGATTCCTGGGGTTCCTTTCCAACCCTGCAACTCTGTGACCTCGGAAGTTGTTGGGGGTCTCCACCACTGGAGGCTTTTAAGCAGTGGTTGGGGGACCATCTGCCTGGCGTTCTTTAGCTGTGATTCCTACATTGTGAGGGGGCTGGGCTAGATGACCCTCGGGTGGCCCTCCCAACTCTATACAGTCCTACACTTCTGCGGCAGGAGATCCACAGCCACTTCACACAATGCCCACTCCCAATTTTCATTGGAGAGACATGTGGCTTCACTGTCTAGGTAGGTACCCCCCTACCTGCCACTCTTCCCCCACCCCACTTAAGCCGAGGGAATTCCTGCACAGAGAAGCTCCCAGGTGAGGCAAGGGTTAAGATCTACCTCTGGTAAATGGCTTTGTATTCTCCCTCTTTCCCTTTTCTCTTCTTCTTCTATGCTACTTCCTTCTCTTGTGTTTTGTTTGATCTGTTTTTATTGTATACTAAAATAAAAGCTGCAAAGTTTCCTTTTTTATAATATCCCCCCCCCTCCAAACTAAAACGTTAATCTAGATAAAAACACTGATCCAGAGGAAATGAAGGGGGTGGAGAAAGGACGAAAAAAGAAAAAGAGGTAGAGATAGAGAGATTTTTAAAAAGTTGGCTTCTTTAGCCTTGTGCAGCCTCCCATGGCTGGAGAGGCGCGCACGGCTAAAGAGGAAGCCCGGGCAGCGAGCGCGATCCATCCCGCTCGCTGCCCGGGCTTCCTCTTTAGCCTCGCGTAGCCTCCCGCGGCTGGAGAGATTGCGCAAGGCTTTTCTAGAGGAGGGAGAAGGGACTGACTGGCCGCGTCAGTCCCTTCTCCCTCCTGGGGAAAAGCCTGCAAGAGCTGCGCGAAGCTTGTGTGTGGCTCTTGGGGGCTTTTCCTGCTTGCCTCCCACCCTGCATTCACTCCATAGGACGCACAGACTTTCCCCATTAGTTTTTAAGACGGAAAAACTGCGACCTATGGTGCGAAAAATACGGTAAGTGATCTTGGTGGCTACTGGTGCATTTTCCCAAGTCTTTTTGGCTGTGGCTTCTCCTGGACCAGGATAGCCTTGCTATGGTGATCCACACTTTGGTAACGTCCATTTAGACTACCGTAGCATAATCTCCTTGGAGTTACCCCTGGAAGTGTAGGCATGAGAAACACGATTTGTATATTGTATCAGCAACAATATCAGATATCAGATGTCAGCAGGGTGCCCATAAAGAAGATCACATGTATTGTTTAACATGGACACAGCCAGTGGAAGTGTCAGGAGAGGGGAAGGAGTTATATTTTGTCAACAGCCACAGTAATGGTGGCAAACTTACGTAGCTTCTCCAGCAGAGGCAGAAGGGAAGATGACTATCATTTCCACAGCCAGTGCTCCTGAAAATATTAATTGTCCGCAGAGTGACTCGAATATACAAAAAACACAGTGTACTAATAACTAACTTGTGGAGTTTCAGTAAAGTAAATTAATAACAAAATTAAATTGCCACTGTTCCAAGAAATATGTTCTCACTTTGCAGTTATTTTAGCTGAGCAATCTTTGGCAAAGGATATAGTTTGATAAAGTGATCAACTCCAGGTTTTTTTTTGGAAATGAAAGGTGGTTAAAAAAAATTATTAACATCATAAATGCAACACTTAATATGTGTGGGACTACCCTGGTGAATGTAAATTTGAATACTGAAGACATATTTGGCATGTGATGTTGGTGCTTTTCTGTTAGTATAGTTTGCCATACCAAAATAAATATCCCAAGCTCTATAATTGGAAAGATGTATTATTTAAAATGGACATGGTTGAATATATGCCTCACTTCTATTTTAATGAGGTTTAGATTTAGACTCCCTTTAGATGTTTTATTATCCAGCAAGACTAATGCTGCCCTTTGGTTGTTCTTTGCTGGTATAAAGTCTGGTTTAAAGACAATAGACACCCAGGTTCAACTGGATCCTGTGGAGATAGGTCATCAGGCATGATCCCCCTTCTCCCTCCATGTGTTTAGCTTGTACCATTTCACCATAGACATGCTCCTCATGAGGCTACCTTTGAAGGTGACGTGAAAACTACAATTAATGCAGTATGTGGCTGTTAGACTGGTGATGGGGAGCAGCCAGCGGGACCATATAACAGAGGTCCTAAAGGATCTTCACTGGCTCCCAGTATGTTTCCAAGCACAATTGAAAGTGTTGGTGTTGACCTTCAAAGCCCTAAATGGCCTCGGCCTGGTATACCTGAAGGAGCATCTCCGCCTACATTGTTCAGCACAGACACGGAGGTCCAGGTCTGAGGGCCTTCTGGAGGTTCCCTCTCTGCAAGAAGTGAAATTACAGGGAATCGGGAAAATGCCTTTTCAGTAGCCGTACCCACACCTTGTGGAATGCCTTTCTGGCAGATGCCAAAGAGTTAAACAGCTATAATTTTTTTCTTGGAAGCCACCGAGAGTGGTTGGGACAACCCAGTCAGATGGGTTGGGGGTATCAGAAATATGTTGTTGCTGTTGTTGTGGATGTGTTCATCATATACTGGGAATGAACTTCCTGCAGTCAGTTTATATCTGGACAGATGTTTCACTGTCCATTAATACTGCCATTATCTTGCCTTTCTCCATTTTCAAAGTCTTCCCTTCAATTAAAAAACCCTTTATGGGAGCTTGTTCATATTCACCATTGGCACCTCTTCCGGTTCCTGTTCTCTTCCAGAGCCCTGACAGTGTCACAATGAGAGGCTTCCCAAGATTCTGCCTGTCCTTTGCATGTTGTTTCAACATTGCCAGCATGAGTGGAATACATATTACGGCAATTACACACACTCTTCTTCAGACCTGCCTCCACCTCCCCCACAATAATTTGGCTTCTTTCTTCAATATGAGGACTTGTTACTGTTTAGAGCTGTAGTTTGGCTTATCCATTTCAGTCTGCAGTAATTTATTTATGAAAGTATTGCTTCATTGGTTCTGACATAACTTTTATAATAGATTCTCACTCCCCTGTGATGCTTCTCTGGCATTGTTCATGTTTTGAGATCATATTTTTATTTTTATGTTATGTTATTTTGATTTATTTTACAGGTAGATATACAGTTATAGATAATTGATTATAGATAATTGATCAGTAGCCGTTTGCTGTTGAGGAAAAGGGAATATTAAAAATTATCCTTTTGAGCCATGACTTTGACCGATACTTTCAAATAAACATTTTTATTTTCATTAGCATACTTTAGACACCAGTGTAAATGCAGTTTGAGTAGATCAGAGCTGTGCCTTTGTTGCAGAGCTAATAATTAGCATGTAAATTCTCCTAATGCTTTTGATAACAGGAGGAAAGAAAAGGTGTTTTCAAGGAAGGACAAAATATAGGTTAGTGTATTCAGGTCACAGCACTGACAACTCAAATTGTTATCCAACAATTGCTGTAAGTATATGGCAGGCTGTTAGATGTACCCTCCTAGATAGTGGTCTCTCCTATTTGTTTGTTCATTAAACAGTAATAAATATTCTGTTCATGTCATGCTAAACAAATTTTAGGAGGAAATCTATATCCATATACCAGTCCCTAGGCCATTTCTCAGTCCTGATCCAAGCTCATAGCATCTCCTACTGGGTTTGAATTTCTTTCCAACTTACTCCAAATGGCAGAACTCCTGTGCATTTTTCCTTTTGTTTCATGGAGGACACAGGACAGTATTTGACCTCCATATGGTATATTACAAATCCCACTTAACAATTTCATAAATGAAGTCTAGAAATCTGTGAAGCTGGCCAACTGAACTGAACTAAGCCTCTTACTGACTCAGTTCATGTGTAACAACTAACCATGGTTTGATGTCCTGGCCTGTTAACTTACTGTGGTTCCTACAAACCACAGTTTCCTGTATTCAGACAAAATAGGAAATTGCTGCTTAGAACAAACCAGGTATGGAAGATTTAATTCTTAAATGCAAAGGGAAGGGAGTGTATGCAAACTTTAGTGAAGTAATCACTAATGAGCTCAATGGGACTTACATCCAGAGAAGCATGTATAGGATAGCCTCCTTAACTGGAACTTAAATCTGTTGATAACAAAATGCTGAAATGCCAAACAGCTATTGGATATGGAAGATCAAGATAAAGTGTATTTAGCTTTGTAGTTCAGGCTTCAAGTGATTATTGTCTTATACATACTATCTAGGGGCTCGTATACCCTGTCATATATGGATCTATGTTTAATATCAGACTGTCATTTTACAACATAAAGCTGACCTGTTGGTTAAGTGGCCTTAGATTTGACATACTACCCAGCTGACTCCAAGATAGTGAAAACTTGACAAGAATCTAGGAGTACAGAATCTAGGAATTTGCCTGGAGCCTTGGGTCTGCACAAACTGTTGCCTCGGGTAAACAGGTACTGTTAACTATTTATTGCTTGCAGGCAGTTTTGTTATGTGTTAAGCAAGAGGTTATGAAACTTGGAAAGCTGACTCAAGTTACTTTGTAATAATCTTGCATCTATATTTGTAAGAAATGGATATTATTTCCTTAATCTTCCTGTTCATATTCTTCAAGATGAAACTCCCTGCATAAAGTTCATCCAAATTTCCCCATCATCACTTAAATACAGGGTGTTAATGGGTGTGGTGCATTGCTTTGAAATCATTTGCTGATTTTTTTTGGGGGGGAGGTGTTTTTCCCCAGTGCCATTATTAGAACGTCAGAGCAGATTCACAGTGCGGCTGTGAATGCCAGTTAAAATATAACATCATGTATCCACAGTAGAAATGGAAGGGCCTGTCATTTTTGGTTCTCTCAGTTTCACATTTTCCTAATCTTAAATTCAGTTCTCCGCATTTCTTCAGGAATCTGCATTTTTTCTACATCTATCTATCTGTCTATCTATCTATCTATCTATCTAAAAATCCTAATGAAAATTCATCTTCATTTTGGTGCAGATTTCTCCTAATAAACACATTTTTGTATGCAGTTTTTACAAACGTACACATTTTTTGCAAAGCAGTTACCCCCAATATAATGCATTTTTTTATATTATTTTCACGGATGTATTCAATTTTTATTCACACTTTGCCCTGATATATGTGTTTATGAAAACATTTTTGGTTGGTTGGAGAACCACCTCAGGAAATTCAGAAAAGTATGCATTTCAAACGATGGCTGTGCTTCAGTTCTGATACTGTTTGGGAAAGTGCATATTTGCTAGATTCACCTTTAGATGCAAACTGAATTGAATTCCTCCCCCATCCGTAATCCACAGGAGCTCTTTGCAGTCATCCCTGATCACTGTGGATGCCAGCTGGATCAATAGTCTTCCACTTAGAGAAATAACCTCTGTGGCTTCTTCAAGGGTGAGCCCATGCCCTGCATCCTGAAGTCTGTCGGATCCTGCAGCTTGGAGCAATGGCACATTCATTTCATATGCACCCAAAGGAATATTTCCAAACGACTTCTGTTATTGGAGTGGAGTAGTTAGAAATCACACCTGCTACAGTGATACCAATAAAAATGTATTGACTCCTCCTTACTGTTTCAGCAGCTTGTTGTCTCGGACTCGTTGTTTTTGGATGTAATCTCCCTGGAACTTTCTTGTGATTAGAAGAATCATAATATTTATATAATTATTTATTTTTAATATTACTATAGAATTTTATAGGTGGGGCCTATAACCCCCACCCCCCCCCCAAAAAAAAAGAGAAGAAAGTGGTATGGAGTTCTCCTGTTTAGGTTTCTATTCAGCCAGCCATATCTCCTTCAGTTACACTTCATTCTGGTCCCCATTCCTCCATGGTTTTCCATTTCACCACCAGCACTCTCTGACCAATGAGCTTGGTTAGTTGACCTTGGGTTTTGAGTTTCTCCCTGCCCTTTGAGGTTCCCTGCCCCCCTATCAAACATTATTTGTGCTTGTCTTGAGCATGCTCAGCCCGAGCAGGACAGCTGCCCATAGTTTAATTCTTTATTGACAAAGTATGAACTTACAGTAGCTCCTGAGGTGCACTAAATGTGTGTGTGCGCGCACACACACTTTGGTGGCTAGGCAACTGATGCCCCTCCCCTGGCTTGCGCTCTGACCTGTGTGGGTGGAGCAATAGGTGGCCACGCCTACACCCTCATCTGACGATGTGAGTGCAAGCATCCTGCAACTTCTACATGCAAGTTGTCACTGTGCCTGCCTCTTCAAGCCCCTCCTGTTTCTTTTTTATATATATATAATATTTATTAAGTTTTTAACAAAAAAGGATTACAAAACAGTGAACAATAAACAAAGAACACACAAAGAAAATACAAAAACCAAAATTTAACGTAAAAATAAAAAATAAAAAACAAAAATCCCTCTTTCTAATATATTACCACTCATTTACTTATTTTCATGACTTCCTCACACCTCCCTTTTTTGTATTCCATTTAAAAATTTGTTCAGCAAATTCATACCCTCTTAATTTACCCTTAATTGTTTATCCTCACATATTCTAACTTCAAATTTTCATCTGATATCAATCTATTCTTGCATATTCTTATTTTGCCTTATTGCTAGAACCACTTCGTTTCATTCCAACGTCATTAACATTCAATAATTTTACAGTGTTTCTGTAGATAGATTTTAAATTTCTTCCAATCTTCTTCCACCAACTCTTCTCCCTGGTCTCGGATTCTGCCGGTCATTTCCGCCAATTCCATGTAGTCCATTACTTGCATCTGCCATTCTTCCAAGGTGGGTAGGTCTTGTGTCTTCCAATGCTTTGCAATGAGTATTCTTGCTGCTGCTGTAGCGTACATAAAGAAAGTTCTATCCTTCTTTGGCACCAATTGGCCGACCATGCCCAGGAGAAAGGCCTCTGGTTTCTTCAAAAAAGTATATTTAAAAAAGTATAATTAAATACCTTTTTCATTTCATTATAGATCATCTCCCAGAAAGCCTTAATCCTTGGGCACGTCCACCAAAGGTGAAAGAATGTACCTTCAGTCTCTTTACATTTCCAACATTTATTATCAGGCAAATGATAGATTTTTGCAAGCCCCTCCTGTTTCTAGGGGACAGTGGGGGAGAGGACAGAAGGGATCCTGCTGCCCCCTCCCTTCAGGCACCATCTCTCAGCTCCTGGTGCTATGTGTCCTTCCTGCAGCTCCAGCTCCTGTCCCACGTCCTGCACCTCCTCCCTTGTCTCTGACTGCTGAGACCCCTCCCAATCCTCCAGCCCTAGCTCCTGTCTCTTGGGAGGCACAGAACCCCTGCCATCTTCCAAGTCTTCTGAGTAATTTTCTGTCTTCTTCTGCATGGTTACATAGACAATATTCAGAAATGGTGGCTGTGCTGCACTAGGTCTCTTCTTTCCTGAAGTTTATCTATTTGGCACTTTTCTTTCTCTCAGGGACATGTGCCAGGCATTGCTTGCTATGGAAGCATGTGCAGAAACAAAATTTCATTCTTAGTTGCTGTCATTCTTAGTTGCTGTCGCCCTCATTCTCTTCTGAGATTTCCAAATAATTCCCTGTGTTCTTCTGCATGGTTACATAGGTGATATTTGGAAATGCCCAGTGGACCTCTTCCTTCCTAGACGATATATATTTGACCCCCTTCAGTCTCCCAGGAATGTGATCCTGTGGAAGCAAGCACACTCATATGGAAACAAAATTTAACTCTCAAGTGCCGCTTTCTTTTGAGACTTCCAAATAATCCCCTGTCTCTTTCTGCATGGTTACATAGATAATATTTAGAAATGGTGGCCATTTCCCATTGGATCGCTTCTTTCCTAGAGTGTATATATTTGACCCTCTTCAGTCTCTCAGGAATATGTGCCATGTAGTCTTGTGGAAGCAAGTACACTTATACGGAAAACAAAATTTCACTCTCAATCGTCTGTTGGGAATTTCTGCAATCTTCCCAGGAGCTGCTTTGTCCTGTAGCACAGCAATATAGTGAAAACACAACAAAACACAATAGAAGGAAAGGGTTCTTTTGTTTTTGTTTTAACTGGGCTGGAGCACAAATCAGCTCATAGGTTTTGAATAAACCAGCTGTCTTCATTTCACTCCAAGATACATTTTCTGCTTACTTAAATATTACAACATTCCAGCCACAGTGGAGAGTTTCAAAGAACTGTTTCAGGAGTGCTTGTGGGCAACAGGGTTTTGAGGGTGGAGGTGGGGGGTATAGGACATCCAGTATATAATTGAGAATCTTTTCACAGTGCTGAATCACAGAAAGAGTTAAGCTCCCTTTTGAAAGAAGCGCTATAAAGTACATTAAACTGGCTCACAAAGGAAAGACACCTAGAACAGGAGGAAACATGGAGGCTGAGGAGAAAGACACAGCCTTGTCACTGAGAACCAGGTGCCTTCTTTATAGGTGGGATCAGACACCCCCCCCCCAATGGAGCATGCGTGTGCATTGGGCCAAAGAGCTGCAAGGAGTGAGCTTGCCCCACATCATCTCTAGAAGCTTAGTGAGAGGAGCAGGTCAACTGGCGGGACATCTTTGTAGCTTCCGTTCAGTTATGAACCTCTTACCTTGCTCTTATACCTGGGAATTGTGACTTCTGGGCTTGCTACTGAGTCTGTACCCCTATTAGTCTGAATAAAGATCTCTTTCTTCCTTACAAATAAAAGTCACTGTCATGTTTTTTTAGGAAGGGAGTGTGACATCCTGCAGGGTTTGCACAAAGCGTACATTGAGGTTACATTTTACTGAGCAATCATTTGTTGATTTGTATACAGTCTAAACCACTGAGCCTTGGGCTTGCCAATCGGAAGGTCGGCGGTTCGAATCCCCATTAGGGGGTGAGCTCCCATTGCTCAGTCCCTGCTCCTGCCAACCTAGCAGCTCGAAAGCACGTCAAAGTGCAAGTAGATAAATAGGTACTGCTGAGGCGGGAAGGTAAATGGCGTTTCTGTGCGCTGCTCTGGTTTTGCCAGAAGCAGCTTAGTCATGCTGGCCACATAACTTGTAAAAACTGTCTGTGGACAAACATCGGCTCCCTCGGCCAGTACAGCAGATGAGCGCAGCAACCCCAGAGTTGTTTGCGACTGGACTTAACTGTCAGGGGTCCTTTACCTTTTTTTAAAACAACAACAACAATGAGCTTTCATCCTGACTTGCTTGCTGGGTGTTTCTGCATCTTCCTGTTAATCATCTGTTAATCATACAACACTTTTCAGTGTATTTTCCTGTCACCTTCCTAACAGCAAAAAAAGTAAAGTTTTTAAATTTATTTTTTTTAAAAAGGTGTGTGTGTGTGTGTGTGTGTGTGAGAGAGAGAGAGAGAGAGAGAGAGAGATAGGGCGATAGAGCACTTTAATCCACTTTAAATGCACAAACCTAACATTCCACCATGTGGTTGAATCCCCCCTGAAAAAATATTGACGGTCTGGAGGTGACCCAGGCTACTTTCTCTCCAGCTCAGTGCCTCCATCTGTAAAATAGGGTTAATAGTACTGAACTACCTTTTAAGGGAATTAAACAAAAATCCGAATGAATTGGTGCTGCATTTATTTCGCTAATCTTGACTTTCACACAAAGAATGTTTATAGTCAGAGCAAAAGAGCATTTTTGGAGTCTTGTTTCTTTAAGACACAGTACACCGTCCTTTCAGAATGCAAATATTTGGTGGATTTAATAGTTTGCAGTTCGAGTCCGCCGTTTGCTTTGTAACCTGCCACACGCCGTGACAAAGATAATCGTATTTGGCAGCCTTCTCTTGGTTGAGCCAGGCAAATTGAATTAATATACTGCAGAGATTAAATGTTTTAGCAATTGCTGTTGCTTGCAGAATTGAGAGAGGGAGAGCAAGCAGGTTTTGGAGCACAAGGAGCTTACTTCCTGTCCTGCCATATGGTGCTCTCCCTGAGAGAGAAGGTTTGATCTTTGGCTTCTCACCACATCAAATTGATTACTAAGAAGAAGTGGGGTGGGGTGGAGACTGCAAGCATGCTAAGTGCTGTTTCATTCCAGGCTCCTTTGCAATTGCTAGTGATTGTCTTAGCAGGGCAGCCCATTAAACCTGTGTGCAGAACGGCTCCCGAAGAACTTGCCCTTTGCAGCCTCTTTCAGTGTCGCTCATGAAGTTGTGTGTTGCTTTGAATTAATGGGCCTGTAACTCATCTTGCATCTCTCTTACAAACTCATTGGTTAACAGAAGCAGAGCTCAGGTGTTTTCTGCCCACTGCTAAGAACTGAAAAAGAAAGGGGCGGTTGTTTTGGAAACGACAGTCTGATTAGGTTATTCCAGAGGGGTAACCATGTTAGTCAGTCGCAGAAAAAACAACAGAGTATTGTGTGGTGCCTTTATTCTGGCAGAGCTCGTTTTGTCAGATGCATGAAATCACCCTTTGGCAGAGGGTGGCCTCCAACTAAGTTTTTACTCAGAGTAGACCACCGATTGAAATTATTGGCCGTGACTTAATAATATTTATTGATTTCAGTAAGTCTACATACCCTCCAACATTTCTCCAATGAAAATAGGGGCATCATATTCAATGATGATGATTTTGTTATAGTTCTGTATGATAGTTTTTATGTTAAACTTTTCAATCTCTTTTGTGATGAGATTGTGTACTGTATGCTTTTTTATTTTTGGTTTATTGACTGTAATGAATTCATAGAATCAATTGATCTTTGGAAAGAGATAGCCTGGCCACCGTGTTGCTTGCTTTGGTCCTCCAGTTGGATTGCTGCAGTGGGTCATTCATGACACTGCCCTTGGAGACAAACTGGAAGCTTCAGTTGGGGAAGAATGCAGGGGTCATAGTTATGACTGGAACTGCCAGGTTTATTATACCTGGTACACCAATTTTATAATTGGTGTATCAGGAAGTTTTTTAATGTTTGACATTTTGCTATGTTTTTGTATGCACTGTAAGCCGCTCATAGTGGCTGGGGAAACCTAGCCTGATGGGCAGGGTATAAATATTATTGTTGTTGTTGTTGTTGTTGTTGTTGTTGTTGTTGTTGTTATTATAGCTCTGCACCAATGCAAAGTGTCCATCATTACCTTTAAAGCCATAGATAGTTTGGGATGTAGATTCAAGAAGGAGCATTTCTTCCCATTGCAATGGGCCCATAACTTCTACTGAGATCTCCTGAGTGCTTCCATTAATAGAGGTGCTGTATTCAAGAGCAAGGGAGAGAGCTTTCTTAGTAGTTAGTGGCACCTCAGTTATGGAATGCCCTCCCTTAACAGTCTCACATGATACCTGCGAAACATTTTGGCCCCAGGCAAAAACATTTGCATTTACCCAGGCATTCTAATATGTTGTAAATCCTACTTTCATTTTCAAGGATTTTGTCTGCTCTATTATTTATATCGTGATATAAATTGGTTGTATGCTGCCCTTAAATCCAAATAGTATAGACATGTTTTAAATAAATGAAACAGGTGCTTTTTATTCTCCTTAATAGTGGTTGGCAGGAGATACCTTTCCTACTTATGAAGTAGTAATTAAATGCCTACTTGCTGCCACTAGGCTATGTCTTGCCTAGTTATGGAGGTTATCTAAGGTCCCTACTCTCTCTGTCAGCTATGGGACTTTGCAATAATGAGTAAATTAACTGAACAGAGCCTAGTAGCAGGAGGACAAATCAACAACAACCCTGCTTCCTTGAAAGTTTGTTACTTTGGTTTCATATACTGTACAGTACTAATATAAACAAGCAGACATTTCTCAAGCCACAAACTGATATATTGCAGTTATGGTCCTTTAATATTTGCCAGCTTTTTCACAAATGTATGTTACGGAATGTTGGAATGGGGTAGGGGAGGAAATGTTTTGTGCAGTGCCAACAATCTAGAAAGACCTAATGACCCACCCATTTAGTAGAGATCTCCTTCATCTCTGCTTGCTATATTTTGATTGTGCAATGGGTTTTTTTTAAATAAAAAAAACCAGATCACTTAGAATCATAGAGTTGGAAGGGATCCTGAGGATCATCTAGTCCAACCCCCTACAATGCAGGAATGTGCAGCTGCCCCATATGGGGATCAAACCTGCAACCTTGGTATTATCAGCACCATGTTTTAGCCAGCTGAGCTATCCAGGCTTAAAAGGCTTATTAACAGGTTATTGGTGATGATTGAGACATGGAGCCTCCATGTTCATGGGCAGCATATCCCTGGTGATCACATGCTGGGATGAAAGAACAAGCGATGGATAATTCAATGTCCTGGTTGTCTGCTTCCCAGAAACATATGCTGTTCCTGTGTGTGTGTGTGTGTGCATGCATGCATGCATGCTCTTCCTGGATAGTGAGTCTTAAAATGGACCCTATTCATTTCATGTAAAACAGAAATAAAATGAGCAGGTGAGTACAGGGCTCCTGCACCTTTAATAATAAATTGCATCTGGTGAAATTTCATCTTCTACACAACTATTAAAGGTGCAGGAGCCCTGTCATCTTTTCCAACCTGAACAGAAATTAACCCCAGGAAACAGGGTGTTCTACAAAAACAAGCAAACAAATCCCCCTCTAGGACTGCAGAATCAGCAAGAATTCTCCAACAACTTGCTCCTTATCAACCGAAATTCCTGCCTAAAATAACCCATAGCCCAGCCCGTTATGTATAGCTATTTAAGATCAGGGAGGCTCCTGTAGAAGGACTAATCCCCTTGCAGGGAAGTCACAGAATGCCCTGTACAATCAGCATCCTGCTGAGGATTTCTTGTCTCTGTGGGTGAATCATCTGGCGATAAGGTGAAGAAATCACATGCCTGGATGGGTTATAAAACAGCAGTTCCACGTGGCTGGTGAGATGTTCTGTCAGGCTTATGAGATTTTGGAACTTAGTCCATTGGCAGGCTGCCTTCAGCAGTATAGACAGGGCATGTGGGAGCAATGCTATCCTGCTATACATGAATGTCTGCTGCAATCATTATCTAGTATAACCATCAGGTGTCAGTCACAAATCCACACACCCCTTGCTCCTGCAGAGCCACTCTACATTTGAAAACTAGAGGAGACACACAAAGTGGTCATTTAAGCAATGCACTTCCATTTAACACTTCTGTGTTGATAACCCAGTTGTTGAGAGTGTTTTTTAAAAAAACAAACATATCACATGATCATCTGCTGAGTTGTCCAGAGCTTGTTTAAAAAAGATCTATCTGTAAATACAGAGATTGATACAGAAATTTTCATGGTGTTTTAACTAGTAGTACAGTAGCAAATTTAGAAGTGCAGTGTCAGGGCTGGTTCAGCACAGAAATTCAAAAGTGAGCAGTAAGGTTGATTCTTTATTCAGAGAGACAAAACACAGCAGAGAACTTGGCGGGCAGAACTAGCCCAATGAAGCAGTTGCCAGAACTGTGGATCTGAGCCTCCAACTTCCTCCTAAATCTTCTCCCCAGCGAGCTGGTACCTCGGGTTACATACGCTTCAGGTTACAGACTCCGCTAACCCAGAAATAGTACCTCGGGTTAAGAATTTTTCTTCAGGATGAGAACAGAAATCGTGTGGGGCCAGTGCGGCAGCAGCAGGAGGCCCCATTAGCTAAAGTGGTGTCTCAGGTTAAGAACAGTTTCAGGTTAAGAACGGACCTCCAGAACGAATTAAGTTCTTAACCCGAGGTACCACTGTAGTAGCAAACTCCTTCATGGAGGGGCTGTCTGTGCCTTTTCTTCTGCTGCATGCAATGTTCTCCTCTTTCTTCAGGACAGAGGAGGAGGGGAGGGGGAAACTGTGGAAGTGGCAGATTGCTGGGGATCTGTTGCTGCCTCAGCCTCCTCCTCCTCCTCCTCAGCTGTCTCACTCTCAATTAAACCTAGTGCTTGCTCAGCCTCCAACCTGTCTGCCCCCTTTCTTCCTCTGCCTTGGCTTCTGAATCCCACCACCATTCTCCTGACTCGGAGCCTTCCCACTCTGATGCTTCCCTGTGGGGTGGGTTCCCTGGCTGTAGCCTCCCACCATTCCCCCTCGTCTAGCCAGTCCCTGATACGCAAGATCCATTCATACAAATCACAGCCACACCCCTCTCACTGCTATGCTTCCTTATAAGACTTTATAATCCACTAAGATTATACAGTAATCTTATAATTATACAATAAGAGCAATTAAGGATGCATGTGCTACTATTTTTTGTGCGTGTGCATAGGCAAATGATTTGGAGAGCTCCAGTCTCTTCTTTCAGAGCAAATGACATTTTCCTTGAAGTTCCATCTTACATAACAGAACTTGGAACACCCTTTGTTTTCAGTGTTCCCAAATGCTTAGCTTCGGAGCATCCAGAACAACAACTGCATGATGTTTTTCCCATGTGCCTTCTCAAGAGTGGCCCAAGGAGCTGTTGGAAACACGCCTGGGAAGGCCCCCAACTTTCCAAGTCTTCGGGGCGTCTCTCCAGTGGTCCTCCCTGGCTGTAAATCTCCCTCAGCCCAGAGAGACCGGTGATAAGCGACCCCTCTCTCCTGAGAGGAGCACACTCGTCTTCTGGCATATCATTGCAGAAGAAAAACTCAATCAGTAGCTCTAAAACTACTTTATTTACAGTCTATATACAAAGACTCCATCAGCACATCTGTGCTCTTTCAGCATCAGTACAGAACAGCAACACTTTCAGAAGTGAAACTAACTTCCAACAGCCCTCAGACTTCATGCTCACTCAGACACTCACATGATGTACACAAAACATAGCACAACAGTACCAATTGCTGGAGCAGCTCGGATAGATAAAATGTTGGTTTCTGCTCTCTTCACTGTGCAGCGAAGTAAACACGAGACAGGTGTTTACATTCCACAAGTCTGTGCTGTTGGAGTTTCTCACGGGAAAGGAGACTGGATGTGACGTACACTGGTTTCCTGTTTTTCACTGTTCACACAGTGATTCTCTCCGTGCTTCAGAGGAGAGAGGATGCTTTCTCTGCTCCGGCAGAGGCAAGATGTTTCTCTGTAATCTACCAGCTTTGAAGTGTAAATAAAGTAATATAGAGTATGTGGCACGTACTCCTCATCATTCCGCTATGCACGGGCTACTGCAATTTCAACATAAAAATCCTAACAGGAGCCAGTCCTCAGTGGCTGACTCACCTTTCACTCTGATTGGCTTGAATCAGCACAAAGGGGGAGACGGCTCCTTCTCAGTGACTGGAAAGATCCACTTTCATGCTGACTGGGTGGTTCTAGGGTGCTAGAGACAGGGACCTTGCTGAGTCTTTGATCCCCTTTGGCAACTGGGCCACCACACCTCTGGTTTTAACAAACGAAAGACTGTGTTTGGAAGAAGTGGTCCACTTTCATTATTTCTGGTGCTCGCAGCAGATTATTGGGGAAAAGTTAAAAGAATAGAAAATGAGTTGAAAGAAAAACCTAAAATGGCAATTCACAGGACATATCTTGGATATGCTTACTTGGAAGTTATTTCCACTGTGTCCAGTGGAACCAGCCTGAGATGTTTTGCTGCTGTAGGCAAAATGCCCTGATGCCACACCCCACAGAACCTGCCAGTGCAACTACACAGGTGCCTTTGGCTGTGCCACACTGCTGCCGTAATGCAGTGACAAGGGTGCAGTGGTGCGAGTGAAGCCTGGGGGGTGGGGTGGGGAGGTTGGCAGCAGCTCACTGGCTGGGGTGGGGAGAAGGTAGGGCAAGGGTCAGATCTACTACCTGAGGCAAATGGCTTCACCTTGTCTTATTGATGAATGGCGCTCACCCTCTGATAAGTTTTAAGGTTGCTGCTTAGTGATGCAGTTCCTAAGCGGCAATCTTACGTACAATTATTATTTTAATAGAATTTTAGCTTGCCAAGTGTATACTCTCTTATAGAGAGTAAGCCCTTTTGAAATTGCAGGGACTTCTGAATAAACATGCATTATTATTAATAATATCATCATCATTATCATTGCGTAGGATTGCACTGCTAGCATGTCGATGTGTTATCATGCATATAGTGCTGGACTAGAAATCCTTACTTGGCTTTGCTGTGCAGCTTCCTGGAATCTGTTGAGCAAGTAATTAGCATTTAGACTAACCTACCTGTAGTGCACATAAAATGGGATCACCCCAGGGATGCTATTGTGAGCTCCCTGGAGCAAAGGTGGCATGCAAATGAGATAGACAAATAAAATAACATACATCCCTGGCTTACTTATTTGAGGTCAGGTAGTGGGGATGTAAGAACATAAGAAGAGCCTGCTGGATGAGGCCAATGGCCCATCTTAGTCCTGCATTCTGTTCTCCTGATTGCCAACCACATGCCTGTGTGAAACGTGCAAGCAGGGCCTGAAGGCAAGAGCACTTTCCCCTCCTGTGGTTTTCAGCAACTCGTATTCAGAAGCATTACTACCTTTGACCATGGAAGCAAAGCATAGTCATCACAGCTAGCAACCATTGGTTGTCTTATCCTTCATGAATTTGTCTAATCCTCCATGCCTTGCATAATTTTATAAACTTTTATTGTGTCACCCTTTACTCACCTCTCAGGACCCAGAGTCAGGAGTAGGTCAGCAAGAAACACCTGGTGTCAGTGAAGTTAACTCTAGATTCAAAGAAACCGAAACAGTGCTGGCCTGGTGATCACAGTAACTCTTCCCAGTGAGTCCCTGCTTTCCCACCACTCCCTAAGGCACTTCCCTCAATTCCTTCCCCAGCATCCTAAGGCTCCATTGTCTCATCTCTCTCTGCTCTGCCCTCTTCATTCCATGTTCTGGGAGACCAGAAGAGGAGCAGAGCTGGCCACAGCAGGAGGGGGGGACTCCCTGAGGCACGTCCACCACATGTGATAAAAGGTTCCTTCTTTTTCTTTACATTTCCAGCATTTATTATCATGTCTGATACATTTTTGCTAACTTCACTGGTGTTAAATACCACCTGTACATCATTTTCATCAGATTTTCTCTTAATACATTACAAGCTGTAAACTGGATTCCTTTTGTCCACAATTTCTCCCAATCCTCCATCAAGATATTGTGCCCCACACCCCTGGCCCATTCAATCATTACCAGTTTCACTTGTTCATCTTTCGTATGCCATTCCAGCAATAAATTATACATCTTAGATAGGTTTTTTTGTTTTTGTATCTAGTAATTCCGTTTCCAATTTGGATTTCTCTATTTGAAAACCAATTTTCCTATCCATTTTAACTCTACAATGTTCTCTTTGAGGTGAGGCAACCAGAAATGTACACAGTATTCCAAATGCAGTTGCGCCATAGATTTGTATATTGGCGTTATGATTCTTATTATGGCAGTTTTATTTTCAGTTCCTTTCCCAATGATCCCTAGAATGGATCTTGCCCTTTTTACACCTGCCACACTGGGCCGACATCTCTTGACCCCCGCCTGCCATCTTGAATGCAGCTTCTGGCTTGATGGAGAGACCCTACCATACTTCCTCACCAAGGCCCAGAGGCCACAATGAGTTTGGATGAAAGGAAGCAGTGCCAAGATTGGAAAAGGGGATGGTTTAGTTCCGAATCAAGTGTCCCTGAATCCAAAACCATTAACGGTCCACAAAGTACACAGAGAAATATTGCAGACTCCCAGATGCACCACCAGTGTCATGGTGTAACTTCCAGTCAATTGATACCATCACAACGCAGCTGCATTGGTTTGGGTTTTTGAAGGTTTCTAATGAAAGACTGGGAGGAGCTGGGAGTAATTTAATTAAACTGGCTATAATGGACACATGTTCATTTTTCTTCTCCCTTACATTTTAGATGCATAAACATTGTCCTGTCGTTTGGTACCAGCTTTGCCAAGCAACACAGTGGGAATTTAGTTGGTTAATCGTAAATGGGGACGTATGCTGCCTTTTGTACTGAGGTCTGGGAGAGAATGATAAATCCCGAGCAGCAGCGCAGGGGGCAGCTGTATAGGAGGATAATGCACTGCCTGATGCAAGTGATTTGAGGGAGCTGCTTGATTTAGTAACATCCGGTTTACATAATGTGGAGCGATTCTGGCCTCTCGAAAAATTGACAACAACCACTGAAGATTACCGCACGCCAGCAGCCGTTTTGTGGATTATCTGCTTCAACGTCCCAGAAGATTAATAATGTCACTTTCATCCCAGTGTCAATATGCACCATCTCCTGATGAACATGGTGCCAGAAATGCTGCCAATCTCCCTTTCCCTATTTCCCCTCATCTCTGCTGCTCAAAACAAACACACTTGCCCTCCCACACCCCTTGTATATGGCTCTTCCAAGCACAGAAGGAGAGAAGTGAGGGAACTAGTCTGAGAATTAAGTGTCGCCTGTTTGTGACTTTCTCCACCCTTTCATTAGAAGTTGGTGAGTGTCATTTCAGAGGTGACCTCATAAGTGCCCCATTTTTCTTGTCTCCTGAATTCTTCACTGCCCCCCTCTTTTAACATAGCACAGTATTTGGGGCTGTCTTTGAAAATGTTCTGGAAATTTAAGTTGCTTAGGAACTAAATATCTCGAACTGAGCAATATAAGCAAATTGGATCAGTGCGTTGCCATCTTCACTGGTTCTCCATTGCTGGGCCCTACTCATGGTTTTGAACTTTAAGATCCTTCACAGCTTGGGGTGAGGGTGCTCTAAAAGAGAACTGCCTCTCTCCGCAGATGTCTGCCTGGACCTTGAAACCTGGTTAAGACCCACCATAAGGGAGGGCACACTCAATTGCAATTCTTGGCTGGAGCTTTCGTTGCACCTTTAAGCAGATAGAGACATATGGCCCTATTGAGAAATGGCAAAAATCCAGCAACAGTCAGGTTGTGACCAATGATGGTCAGCTCACCCTAAGGCTGCACTACTTTGGGATGCAAAATGCGGTTTCATATGATATATATGTTTTGCATGTGCTTCCTTTGTCCCACAGCCTCCACTTGTAGGTAACATTCTCAAATTATTTTCTGGGCCACTCTCTGTATTGTCAGCTAGTTGCTAGCAAGAATTCTGCATAGCGTTGTCTGATCAGAATTTCAAATATAAAAAGAAGCAGTTAGCACATCATTTCTATGGAACTGCAGCAGAGCCTAATATATTCTTTTCTGTAATAAGCATGTCTTCAATGGTCCATGTGGTTCTGGAGAAAGAACATGCATGTGCATATTCTGGGCTAAAAATATGGATTCTGCAACTGATATGAATCATACACTGAGCTTAATTTATTATACTTCACTTTTACTGCTTTGCTTAATTAATTCTGTGTCGGCCATTCTTCGTGGTGGGGGTGGGGGAGGGGGTAACTATGCTTTGGAATACAGTACTGACTCCCCAACCACTTCAGATCTTATTCAGCCTCTCCCCGCCCCAGCTTCTCAGATTACAGCAGTGATGGAGGCTAGGAACTTGTGAGATTTTTTAAAACGAATGTTGAGATTCCCAGGTAAGCTGAAATATGCACTCTGCTAGACTCACAACATTAGGGTTGCCATATTTCAAACAGTGAAAATCCAGATAGAAAAGTTGTTGTAAATTAAGGTGACTCTTCATATAAGAATTGCTAGGCAACTCTGGTTTGATAGCAATGATGAAATATATTGCAGAACACAAAAACAGCAATAAGCACTCTGTTTCTGTTATATGCCCAATTCTTGCACTCCTTCCCCCTCTCCTTCTTGCTTTATTGGCCGCTGGATTATTTGCATTTGTCTTGAATATTCGCAGAGAGGTTTGTAAAAATACAGCTTTGTCTTTGGGACTTCAGAAAAGATTGGCACATTATTATTCTTTTATTCTGTGATGATGTTGCGCCATTTGGTGCCCATGGGCATGAAAAGTGCAACTGGGAAGGTTTGTATCTGTATCAAAGCAACATTTTATGTGCTACTCCCAATTGATTGCCTATTGAATTTTGAAGTGATTTATCGGCTATGCTCCTGAACATATTATGAATAATTCAGTCCTTTAATGCAGTTTGCAGCATTAACACAACTTTATTTAGTTCCTTTTGGCTGGGTTTTCAGAAGTTCCTGCTGTTTTTAAAGGAGCCAGGCTTGGGACTTAAAAAAAACAAAACAAATCTGATTTGCAGTACTTGGCAACACACTCTGAAAAGCAGGTTTGTTGCCCTTCTGCTGTTACAGGTGCACCAGAAATTTAAAATGCAATGGGCCTCTCCCTCCCCCCCCCAAAGAAATTTGCACGTTCACATCATTATCGCAAACAGACCAAGATTTTAACCACAATATGAATTGGGTTTGAAAATCATGGTTAAAATTTGAGGGGCCAATTTGTAATGTGAAAAAGGAAACTATCCACTGCAAAAGAATACAAATATTTGCATAAAATTTGCATGTGCTGGTTTATGTGTCTAGATGTATATTTATCAATAATTACCTTAATTTAAATAGAAATACAATTTATCTCACCACAGCGAGGAAGACTTTGGTTAGCTGACTCCTGTGCCTGCTCTGTTGCCTCCAGATTGCCTCTGTTTTGTGGGAGGGATTCAGTCGCATTCCAGAAATTTAGGTTGGGGCAATTAAAGTGGATCAAAGCGCTCTGCACAGCAAATTCTCGAAGAACTGACCACATGCTTTTGACTGTAGGGACAGCGTAGACCCAAATGAACATGATGGGATAGGGGAAAGAGAAGGTGGTAGCTCACACTTAGAGACATGTCCTTGAGAGACGGAGAGCGGCAGGAAACCCATGTTATTTGGATTGTTCATCATGAGAGCTCCCATCTCAAACTTGGGTCCCCAGCTGTTGTGGGACTACAGCTCCCATCATCCCAAGCTAGCAGGACCAGTGGTCAGGGATGATGGGAGTTGCAGTCCAACAACAGCTAGGGACCCAAGTTTGAGAAACACTGCTGTAGAGCAAGGGTGGGGATCCTCCTGGGCCCAAAATGCAGCCCCCCAGGCCTCTCTGTCTGCGCCCCAAGACACACCCTCACCAGCTCTACTCCTAGCACTTCTCAAGGACTTTGGCCTGGCTGGAATGCATCCTTGAATGCTGGTCATGCCTCTTGTTTGCCTGAATGGAGGACTGTGGGTGTCCAAGCACCTAAATTTTGCATGAATGGGATGTGGCCAATGGTACAAAGATGAGAGACACATCCTTTGCCCCACACTGGCATGTGGCTCTCAGCTGATTCCCCTTCATAGAATCATAGAGTTGTGGGGCTGGAAGGGACTACAAGGGGCATATAGTCCATCTCCCTGCATTGCATGAATATTCTGCCCAACAATGGGGCTCTACCAACTGAGCTGGAATGCTCAGTTTGGATTTTTTTTTTTTAAAGGTTCCCCATTCATGCTGTAGGGTGACCATAGGAGACAGTCTAAAAAGAGCTACGGGGGAAAGGCTGTAGCTCAGTGATAGCACTTCTGCCTTGCATGCAAAAGGTCCCAGGTTCAATCCCCTGTAGGTCATGGAGAGCCTCCTGCCTGAAACCCTGGAGAGATGCTGTCAATCTGTGTAGACACTGCTGAGCTATATGAGCCAATCATCTGACTCAGCTTCCTGGCAGCTTCCTGTGTTCCCAAGAGCTGCTCGTGCTTCTGATTCAGCACTGTTGAACCAAATACAAGCATTTTTCAGAGTAAAATGGGGGCACATCCAAAACATCATTTTGCGGCCACTCAAAAATCCCGGGGAATGTGGTAGGAACCGTGGCCTTCAGTCACTTAGAAGCTGCAAGAATGATAATAATAAAAAGCAAGCTTTCACTTTAGCCTTGCAAGTCAGCCTACAGAAGTTACTATCGCACAAATTGAGTATTGGGTATTGTCCGATATGGTGTTGATGGAAAGGAGATCAAGCACTATGTGTGTGCCTAAATCTGCTTGGTGTAAGGGATTCCCTGCAGTCCTGTTGCCTCTCATGTGTGCGTTGGCTTAGATATGCTCTCTGCATGCAGATTATTCCGTGGTGTATTGAGGCCAAAATCTCTATTTCAGGAAAATTAATTGGATTGAGATTTATTTATTTGAGGTTTAATATTTGTTCCCCAGAGACGGAATGAAAGTGTTGCCGTCTGCAGTGTACTCAGCTAATCCTAGCCTTTCCTGAATGTTAAGCTTTCTTTATGGCGTCAGTGCTGTTGCCATACAGAATCATAGAACTGTAGAGTTGGAAAGGACTCTGGGGGTTTTCTGGTCCAACCCCTGCAATACAGCCTCCTCAACTGAAGCCTCCTCAGCTAAAGCATCCATGGCAAATGGCCATCCAACCTCTGCTTTAAAACCTCCAGTGAAGGAGAAACTACCCCTCCTGAGGGACTCTGTTCCACTGTCAAACAGCTCTTTTATCAGAAAGTTATTCCTGATGTTTAACTGGAATCTCCTTTCTTGTAACTTGAAGCCATTGCTTTGTGTCCGACCCTCCAGCGCAGGAGAAAACAAGCTAGCTCCATCTCCCAAGTGACAGCCCTAGAGATATTGGAAGGTGGCTATCATCTCTCCTCTCAGTCTCCTCTTTTCCAGGCTAAACATATCCAACCCCATCAAGTTCCTCATAAGGCTTGGTTTCCAGACCCTTGATCATCTTGGTCGCCTTCCTCTGCACACGTTCAGCTTGTCATACCCTTCTTAAATATTTATAAAGACATTGAACAGCAACAGGGCCCAGGACAGAACCCTGAAGCACCCCACTTGTCACTTTTTCCCAAGATGATGATGAGCCACATCATTTGCATATAATGCTACTCCTCCCCTCTTGTGTTTGTTTGTTTTTGACTCCCTAATTTAATCTTTCCTGTTCTCTTTTTCTTTCTTTCTTTCAGCGATTCATGAATTTCCTGATGATCTATTCACAAATAAGGAAAGGCAGCAAGGAGCAGTATTGCTACATATTCTTGGTGTAAGTATACCTAACTTTTCTCATATATGTTGCTGTTATTGTGCAGATGGTTAGCTTAAGCGCGACACTGATTTATTTCTTAACTCGGGGTGCAGATGTTGTTGGACTATGACCCCAATGATCCCTAACCATTGTCTGTGCTAGCTGGGGCTGGTGGAAGTTGGAGTCCAAAAACATTGCGGGGGGAGGGGACACACTGATTCCCACCCATGGCCTTAATTTATATATGCCTTCCATTTATAGCCAACCTCATCCTGAAGGGCTGGAGAGAGTAAGTTCTTTAATGGAGCTCTGCTTTCAGTTGACAGACTTCCTGGAGACTATGAAAAGCCACACAGCCAGTCAAAACAGAAAATACTTGCTTAGATGGACAAACCGTCTGACCTGATACGATGCAGTAGGAGTGTCCACAGAGCCTCAGCTCCTAAAAAAGCTCAGGGCAGAATCTCCCATGACACTTAATATGGGCTAGTGGTTGACAGAAATGCTGTAGGATATCTCTTCACCCTGTATCATTGGTTTCTGCTGGTAAGGGCAGGGAAAATCAGTGTGATGATGCCAGGACACTCACAAGTTTTGCTGCATGTTAGGAAAGCTGAAGGGAATAACTTAAGACTTGCCTGCTATTTCTAGCAGCCTCATAATGCGCAGTTGTGTCCTGTTTTATTTGCCTTTTAACTTTGGTTATCCTGATGCAAAACATGGAGAGTTCTCCTTTACATCCTCCTTGTGCTTCAGGACCAAATTACATGTTGTTGTTGTTGTTTTTATTATTATTATTATTATTATTATTATTTTATTGTTAAAATAATTCAACATTAATACACATACAAACATACATTTCATACAACATACCTACCTACATACAACATACCTACAACATACCTACACTCAATCCCACAGATAATTCCCATCACCATCCACCACCCCTCACCCTTTATGTTAGACTTCCAATCTACTCAATTGCAATTTCCACTTCTATTGCTTTCTTTCACACACCTTTAACCTAATTTCATACTTCTTTTTCTATTACACATTGTTATCCATCTTATTTAGTACTCCAATATTTGAAACGAAACTTGTTTATTCTAATAGGAGTTCTGATTTTTCGATATAGTTTTGCAAGTAACCTTTAAACACCTTCCAGTCCCTGTCTGCCTTCTCTTTTGAGATCCTTCCAATTTCTCCCATTGTTTTGGATATATTGTAGTACTCCAATAATTTGGCAAGCCATTCTGTCTTTGTTGGTACAGTACCACTTTTCCAATTTTTCGCAATCAATAGCCTTGTGGCTACTGTTGCGTATAAATATAAGATCTTGTCTTCTTCCTTTAGGCTTCCTGGTACTATTCCCAAATTACATGTTGAGTGCGAATGCATGTAACAGAAGTCTGATGGAGATTATTATTATTGTAAAAGCTGATTGGGAGCAAGGATGCAGGGCTGAGCACATAACCCTTTCACTTCTCCTCATGTAGTTTTAAATGTATGTGCATATAGAATTGCAGAGTTGGAAATGAACCCCCCCTGAGTCATCTGGTCCCTGCAAGGCTGTCCCTGGGTGGGCTTGAACCACCAACCTTCTGATTAACAGCCATGTGCACTGACCCCTAATTCATAACATTCATTGTAGTTTAGCCCTCAGAAAAAAAGAATAAAGTATATTTCCAGGAAAACCTGTTACAATTGTGGTGCAACGTTTTCTTAGTTTTTAAAAGAAAACCTTCAGTGTCCCCTGCAGCTGTTGATTATTGTGAAATATAGATCCTATATTGTTATATATAGATTTCATTGAGGTAGACTACAGAGAGCAGCAAGACAAAATAAACAAAACACCAAGTGGCAACTTTAGGGAGATGTGGCTGTTTCTTTTTGGTGCATAGCAAACTTTCTAGAAGGAAGACCATTGGGCATAACCCAGTTTTCTTCATCTAGGATTGTTTTCTTCATCTAGGATTGGTAAATGGATCCCTCCAAGCAACCAAGTACACATGCAGCCTGATCATATGCACATTGGTCAGAAATAAGCCAAATTTTGTCCAGTGAGACTTTCTCCTAGATCAGCCTGCGCAGAATTTGCAACTTTAAGGTGGTTTGTATGCAGCAATGCAACACAGAGCTCTTGAACATGCAGGCCTGCTCACAGACTTCACAGGAAGATGCACAGTAGGAGAACTCTTGCAGGTGCATTTTCCAGGCTGTGAGATGGTTTGCACTAAGAAGGGGAAAGAGACCTATGGCGCTTCTTAAAACAAGAAGACCAGCCCCAAGCTTTGTGTGTATACTGACACACACACAGCACTGTGGCTCCCCATTCTGGATCCCCATTCCTGTCAATGGAAGAGACAGTAATGAGCAAGTGGAACCTTCTCTCTGTAGAACTGAATAATGAAGATCTTGCAGGCGGGGGGGGGGGGGAGGTCTTGCTTTGGAGTCTCCATGCCTGCAAAACACCCATGTATTCAATTGACTGTGTGTAGTTCAGGGAAGGGACTTACCTATTTTATTTATTGTTTAGCATCTAACATACAGTTCAGGTGTAATTTCTGTTCATTGGACACACCTTCCGTCAGAAGGGGGCGATTTTTGTTGATTCTCCTCCCCTCTGCAGCTTCTTGTGGCCCCCCAAAATCTAATGTTAGAAGACCTTCTAAAACAGTTTGCTGGAAGAGGGTGGATTCTGTGGGGGGGTGAGGCAGTATGAGCAGAAATCACCTTCCTTCTCCCTTCCACCAGCCTTTAATGGACTGAAGGTCCTTTTGAAAAAGGAAGGACTCCTTCTGTTCACAGAAAGCACAGTTAGGGTCCAGGTCTATAAGATGCCAGCAAGTTACAAACCCATTTCCGTTTTGGATTTCAGGAAGTAGTAATTGCTTGCCTATGATAAAGCCTCCTCTTTTCTCTTCAGCAGTTCTTCAAATTTCTGAACTAATTCAATTCAGTATCCATAATCAGGCTTGGTTATATTTACATTTCTGCTTTAAAGTCACCTCTTCAGTGGTTTCACATTTTAAATGCAAATTGTTCTTTTCAATTGTACTGTTTTAAAGAATAAATCTGAATTTCATGTTTGTATTTTGAGGAATGGGATGATTCAAATAGCCTCTGGCTAAATTGCTATTTTAATAATAAAAGAGATTAGAGGTCTGTCTTGGTGAGGAGAACTGAGAGAGTGTTTTGGCACCCCGTATTGCTGCTGTGACTAGCAGAGGGAGGTATGGGACCAGGGGTTGATCAGACCAGGTAAGAAGAAGGGGCATAAGAAAGTTGAAGGTCATTTCTCCTTCTTGGCCATCTTCCACACAAAAGACTTTGGGTTGCCATAACCGAAAGTCCTCATCCCTGGTCCTGTTGCTGCTAAGGGCCAAATCAGCCCATAACAAGAGATCCCTGACCTACCATTTGATAGCTGATGTGGTGGCTGATCTGGCATGTATTACTAAGACCTGGAGAGGTTTTCCTCGGAGGCTTTGCCCTTCTGGTTACTCGGTGCAGCAGCCACACAAGTTGGAGGGCCTAGGGTAGGGTCACTGTTATTCATAGGATTGCAATCTTCTTGACCAGCAAACCCATCCATTTCGGATCCAGTTTCAATGGTTTGTTCGCAGCATTTGAAACGCCCACTGTCCTGGGCACATTTTGCGACAAGGAATTTCATTAGCGCAAGCAGTTTCTGAGCTCTGGGTGCAGTACTGTGCCTAAGATTTCAGATTAAAACTGCAGAGTGGAAGGAAAGGAGGACCTTTTCTGCCTCCCCACTTCAGCTACTCTCTGAAGACTGGAGAAGAGACCTTCTTAAGAATATTAGGGGGGCAGGCAGGGGAAGCATGGCTTTGTATTTTGCAGTCTTCACATGAGAACTAGACCATGTGATAAATGAATATAATATTTTAGCTGCAGTTGACTCATTTTCAGCTTTGTAATTTTCAGCTTTGTAAGGGAGCTGGACATGTTTAGCCTGGAGAAGAGGAGGTTAAGGGGTGATATGATAGCCATGTTCAAATATATAAAAGGATGTCACATAGAGGAGGGAGAAAGGTTGTTTTCTGCTGCTCCAGAGAAGCGGACACGGAGCAATGGATCCAAACTACAAGAAAGAAGATTCCACCTAAACATTAGGAAGAACTTCCTGACAGTAAGAGCTGTTCGACAGTGGAATTTGCTGCCAAGGAGTGTGGTGGAGTCTCCTTCTTTGGAGGTCTTTAAGCAGAGGCTTGACAACCATATGTCAGGAGTGCTCTGATGGTGTTTCCTGCTTGGCAGGGGGTTGGACTCGATGGCCCTTGTGGTCTCTTCCAACTCTATGATTCTATGATTCTATTCTATGATTCTATTCATTCTATAAAAAGTGTGCCTAGACATTCCATTGTTGCACCCATAACCTAGGTTTAAGGTGCCATTTAGCTCCTAGCTTTTGTATCTCAGTTTCTAACACTATTTGTTCATAGCGTTGGGGCCATCAGGAGCTCCCTAGTGCAGCTGATGGGTTCACTGTCAGTGCCGGTCAAGAAGCCTCACTTTCTCCATTTGCAGGTGTGGTTTGAATCCAAACTGCGCTTGCAAACAGACTTCAAAGCAGCTCACTGTAACCACCAATCAGCAGTTATTGAAAGCCCTTTTGAATGTTGACCACTCTACTGACCTGTCAGTGTTGACCCATGGGGGTGGGAATTAAGAATCTAGCCTGCTGGCCAAATCCAGCGCTCCACCCCTGAAATAAGGAGATGGAGGACTCAGTAGGTGAAAGTCACTGGAGGCAGGAAAGCTAAGGGTAGGGGACCTAGGTGAAAAGTGGCTGAAGGAAGGGAGTACACAGTAGAACAGGAATGGGGAACAAATGTTTATTAGACTCCAGCTCCTACCATCACCACTGCTGCCGCAAAGACTTGGTACTTGTATTGGGGATTCTTTCTAAGTGATTCAGTTGTTAGTTGAGTTTGGGGTTCATTTGTTTAATTAGGATCAGTACTCAGTACTAAGTGAGTTTCACTTGTGACCAAATTTTGTAATATATTCTTGTTTTTTTCTCCACCCCACAGGCTCTGTATATGTTCTATGCCTTGGCTATTGTGTGTGATGATTTCTTTGTTCCATCTTTAGAAAAAATATGTGAGGTACGTAAAAGAGGATTTTTGCTCTTCAAAACCTATGCATTCACAGTTGGTAGACTTAAGGGGGAGAAGGTACATCCCTGTCTGACAAAATGGAACCTATATTATTTCATCCTTCACATCAAACACGGGACTGTTTATTCTAACCAGGAATGGGGGTGGGTGGGTTTGATTCAGGTCTCATTTGAAGCTGAATCTACCAAGGTCACACTTTCTGAAACAATATGTGAAGCAAGACATTAATCAAAACTGCATATCATAAAAAATGTGTTTATTACTGCAAAAATGTGAAACCGAGAGAACCAAAATGGACAAATCCTTCCATTCTTAGTTCTAATTGTTTGCGGTCTGCTTCACCCCAGCATCTGAAGGCCATGTCAGCCAAGAATGGCATTTTAAGATTTAGCATTGCTGCCAATCACATACTGGAATAATGGGTCCCAAATGTTTCTTTCAGAAACTACATCTGAGCGAAGATGTTGCAGGAGCCACATTTATGGCTGCAGGAAGCTCAACGCCAGAGTTATTTGCATCTGTCATAGGTAAGATATCTCCTTTGTAGTGTTCATATGTACCAGTTTTCCAAAGGAAAGGGTACTAAGGTGGCTACTACACAGATGGACCACTGGTATTCAAAATAACTATCCTAATGACATTCAAGTGGGAGCCTACTTCACACAGTAATCATACACTGGGTCAGGGGTGGGGAACTGGTGAGGGCAGATCCAGAGGCAAATATGGGTGGAACGATGGATGTAACTTATGTTTGTACAGTCAGCTACACTTCAGCCACACACAATGTCCAAGAGGGCCTTCACCCCTTTGGGGATGTTTTTGGCTAACAGGGGGAGGTGCTGTTGGCTGTTGAGAGAAGGAGAAACTTTTTCCTTGTGAACTTCCTTAAATTCACATCCAAGTCTCTATTTCATTATGCACCAAAGTGAACTTTAGCATTAAATGCAGACTTCTCTCAGTTTTTCTACATACTTTCTTGTCTTTCTGCTTTCCTCGTTAGACTCATATGCTAATCTGTGTGCATCCTTCCTCTTGCTTCCCCTGCTTCGATTCTGTACCCTTCCCTCTCCCCCCTTCATTTATTCACCAAATCCTTATGCTGCTCCTCGTCTCCATGCTTCCAGATGTTGTTGGCCAATGGTTGGAGAAGGTGGGAGTTGTACTACAACAAAATCTGGTGGGCTATATGCTCCCTTTCCCTGTTCTTGGGGTTCCAGCACTCTAAGCAGCATTTGGCCCCTCCCACGTAATAATGTATATTATTTTGGGGACCTCCCTCTCTTTAAGTAGCTGCTGCTGTTGATGTTTCGTCATACTACTACTCCTCTGGCACAGCTTCTGGGAACGTAAGAATTTGCCTTGTACCAAGTCAGTCTATTGGACCATCAAGCTCAGCATTGTTTACACTGATCAGCAGAGGCTCTCCAGGGGTTCAGGCACTACCTGGAGATGGTGGGTATTGAACCTGGGACCTTCTGCATGCAAAGCAGATGCTCTGCCACTCAGCTACGGCCCTTCCCAAGGATCGTGTAATTTAGTTGTTATTTTTAGCATATCTATTACTGTACTAACCCCCTCCTTCATTTCTCTCTTTCTCTCTGTCTAGGTGTGTTTATCACTCATGGTGATGTAGGAGTTGGAACCATTGTTGGTTCAGCCGTTTTCAATATTCTTTGCATTATTGGGGTCTGTGGACTTTTTGCTGGACAGGTTAGTAGGTTGCTTTCATTTTCTTTACCATTACTTCTCCATAGGAGGGTAAATCAGATAATATAATATGGAGTAAATCTTATTTAAAAATCAAAGGAATTATGTGATTGTGAACATAATAAGCTCTGTTCATTTCCTGATGATACCTAAATGAATCAACTTGAAGTAGCTTCGCAGTGTCCTGGCTTCTTTAACCAAAGTGTGGTTTGTTTTTTCATCTGAACCCAGCCCAGCAGACTAACCATGGTTTGTTTTCTAGTAATAACCCATATTGTGAAGCCGTGGTTTGTTGTTGGTTTATGAAGCATAGCTTATTTAACTATGGTTGGGTGGTATATCCAACCCCAACAGTCTTGCTTTGGCATGGTTTACATGGACACCTCTGCTCGGGTGTTCACCAAGCTATAGAGCAACCTGGAAAACAACACAAACTTTGGAGGAACAAGCCATGACTTGTTTGTTCCACTGTAAGATTTGTTGTGGTTCGTTGAACAAACTGTGGTTAAAATAAACCATGACTTAGTGTTATGTGCAAACCCAGCTGGTGTGTGTGCAAATATAAAGACACTTGTTTATAAAAAAAATAAATATTGGCTTGAGACATATCCTCAGTTCTTGTGATGTAGTTCCATATCTAATGGTTGGATTCATGTCCTGCCTCTTAAGGGAAGCATTTCTTTTGGCCTTATTCACAGAAACAAGAGACTTAACAAATGTGCTGTAAGTTTTGAGCTTGCTTTAGTTTATGTTGACCAAAGTGAATCTGATGCTAAACTTGGCACTTGTATTTGAGCAATTCTTTTAAAAACATTAAATAAGGGTTGGAGGGAAGCAGCAGGTTTCGGATTATGGCATATACATTTTTTAACTTTTCCCTCCCACATTACAATCCCAGTGAAAATCCCCTCTCTCCAGAGGTGCTTTTCGGCTCTGGCGGGAAATCTGCTCTTCCTCTTTCCAGAGTACCTCTCTCCAACACAGCAGGCTGAGTCACAAAGAACTGTAGAATATTCCCCTGTAGCTTTGTTGACACTGACCTTCCTTGGGAACGTGTGTGTGTGTGTGTGTGTGTATGTGTGTGTGTGTGTGTGTTGCACCTGTTCTTAAAATATTAATGGACATTCATTAAAGTTTACCAAACAAGTAGAAATATTCAACTTTGACATGGAGAAAAAGCACAGTATGTTCATTCAAATATAAGGAGAACATTAGGTACTTCTGCTATTCAGATGAATGTTCTTTAGAATACTCGTAATTACTAAAGAATTACTTCTTTGGAATACTCATCTGAATAGCAGAAGTACCTAATGTTTCTCCTTATATTCAGCTGAGCACATAGCCCTTTCTCTACTTTGCAAACCTGAATATTTCTACTTTCATGGTAAATTGTAATGAACAAGAGGTGCAGTCCAGCCAAAATGAAGCACTTCAAAGTCCATTGCTTTCACTGGAAAAGACCTGTGCATATGCTCAATATCCTGTGGTTGTTGGTGGGATTTAAAAGTGTCCTTAACTTTGAATTATTCCCACAAAGCATCACACTGTATAACTGTTTTCCCTGTGGGTGCTTAATCAGACAGAATTAAGACTGTGTTGTTCAGAATTTTTCTTACGTCAGAGTGAAGCAGTTCTTCCGTAATAGCCCTGAATATCCCACAGCAGCTGTGGGGAACCCTTTGTTCCTCCAGAAGTTTCTGAACTACAACTCCCATCATCCCTGGCCACTGGCCATGCTTGCTGGGCTTGCTGGGCATTGTAGTTCAGCAACATCTGGAAGGCCAACAGTTCCCCCGTCCTATCGTATGAGGGGTTTCATTCAATGTGGTAGGGTACCCTGGATGAATACCCATGTGGCTACTGTTTTCTGATGTCTCCCATGTGGTTCTTAAAACATAAGAACATAGGACCATAGGAAGCTGCCTAATACTGAGTCAGACCATCAGTCCATGTAACTCCCTGTTGCTTACCCCATCTGGTAGTGGCTCCGCATGGTTTACCTACTACTGAATTTTGGCAATTTTGGCCCTTTCCCTTGAGATCCAGAACTCCCCTTCTTTGATAGCAAAAGAAGGTAAGAGACCATGCATGTTGTGTTGGGTGGGCAGGATTGCATTGAAATAACCCATAGACCATATTAGCATGGTTCTTACTACATTAACATGGTGCCCTCCAGAGGTTGTATGACTACAGTTTCCATCCTCCACAGCCATTATGGCCAATGGTCAAAAATGATGGGAGTTGGCATCAAACAGCATTTGGAGAGGACCAGGTTGGCTATCTTGTCCGAAGTCATATGTGATGAGCAAACAGAGAGATGTGCTTGCATATGTGAACTGGCGCTTTGTTCATTAGCATTGCTCATGTATAGTAAAGCTATACAACCAGGTATTTTCAGAATCAGTCCTTTAAAACCCTAAGATGAAAGGATGGCTAAGGAGTAATTCTGGAGTAACTCTGTCCTCTTTCCAGGTGGTCCGTCTCACCTGGTGGTCTGTGTTCAGGGACTCTGTCTACTATACCATTTCTGTGATCGTGCTTATCGCGGTAAGTTTCCATTTTTGACCTGCTCCTCCATGAAGTGGTGAAGGGCCTGAATTTGAGAAGTGCTGTTGTCACCAGAAAGTTCTTGTTTGTTTTAGGACTTCTTATGAAAAATCAGTAGATGAGGTCACTTATGATGCTTAAAACTAAATTTAAAACTAAATTTAAAAGCTCAAAAAACTACTGAGCTGTGAATCTAGCTGCTGTTCCCATTCTCAACTGGAACTGGAAGTCCTCCCACTTATGATGCTCCATGTTTGAGAGGGCCCTGGGCAAGATGGTCTCTGGCGGCACTTTGATTAACCCAGCTGACAGTGGTAGAGGGAGCAACAATGCTTCAAGCAGCTCTGGCTGGCTGGATCTAATTGCCATTCTCACAATGTTCCCAGAGCAGGGAACTGCATTCTGTTGTACGGGAGAAGTGCATGCAAATGCAAATACATGAATAAAGTCTTAACTCCCCCCCCCCAAGTGAAAAACCAATATTAAAAACATATCTCCAGATTCCAACAGGAGTGGGGAAGACGTTGGGAGACCAGTTTAGAAATGGTTGAGTAAAGTAACCTGCAATGTTGCTACTCAAAACTACAGCCTTCCCAGGGACGCTTTTTATTTAAAAAATAATACATACGTCAAGTAGAATAGAAACATTGCCACCCGACCCCACCCCCACTCACCATACCCCCCCTCCACCTCTTTCCCCCTTTTCTTTCTAATGTAACACTAAATGTCTCAACAAGTGAAACTGATCTGTAGAAAATGTAACAACAACAACTTACTTATACCCATCCCATTTGGCTGGGTCCCCCCAGACACTCTGGGCAGCCTCCAACAGGAGATTAAAAATACATTAAAACCTCAGTCATCAGACCTCGGTCCAGTATACCTGAAGGAGCGTCTCCACCCCCATCATTCTGCCCAGACACTGAGGTCCAGCGCTGAGGGCCTTCTGGCGGTTCCCTTGCTGCAAGAAGCCAAGTTACAGGGAACCAGGGCCTTCTCAGTAGTGGCACCCGCCCTGTGGAACGCCCTCCCACCAGATGTCAAAGAGAAAAACAATTGCGTGGCTAATCCCGCCCCCCCACAGGTTGAATAAATAAAGACTACGGACACAAGAATTCAGGTTAATGGGCGAAAATGGCCTCAACTTTATTGATTACAGGTAAGAGGGGTATTGGCTTTAGGCATTGGCCCCTAAGAGACTATCCGGTCTAACCGGGAAGGGTTAAGCACCAACAGGGGGAGCCACCCGAGATGCATATCCCTGGGCGCTCCCCAAGGGGTTACCGCTCGGGGGCGCGCTTTAGGCCCTAGCCTCCGTAGGTTTCGGATGAGGCGACGCCCCTCGGAGTCCTTTAACGAACTACCCTTCAAGCCTTGGGGGAGGTGATGGCAATCCTCCCCCCCAACCTCATTTGCATGACAATACCCCAGCCAATGCCTAACCGCCAAAACCAAGGAGTTGTGACGTTTTGCTACGAGGTAGGCGAAAAAACCAAGTGGCTTAGAATTTCAGCCAATTAGCCAAATGGAAAAACTCCTACCAGGCCCCTTGCGGCGACCAGCCGAAGCCCATAGCAAAGTCAAGGGCAAACCTAAAGGGCGGGTGGGTGGGAAACTGCAGCTGATGAAGCGGAGAAAAGGGGTGAGCCAGGGTCGCCCCGGCCTTAAGTGGCCTTAGATCGGCCCGCCCCCAACGCCAGCCGATTGGCTGATGGTGCGGAGAATGCTAATTAAGGGAATTCCCTGCTTCCCGCGAGGCTGGCGTCAGCCCCGCGGGAGTGTGGGTGGGGACGTGAGCCCGCAACCCTTCCCCCTCCTGAGGATCAGTTCGGTAGTGGCACTACCAGACTTTTAGAAGACATCTGAAGGCAGCCCTGTTTAGGGAAGCTTTTAATGTTTAATAGATTATTGTATTTTAATATTCTGTTGGAAGCCGCCCAGAGTGGCTGGGGAAACCCAGCCAGATGGACAGAGTATAAATAAATAAATTATTATTATTATTATTATTATTATTATTATTATTATTATCATTAAAAACTTTATTATTATTTTTATCATTAAAAAACTTCCCTAAACAGGGAAACAATAGAGACATTGCACATACTTTTGTAAACCAAGAAATCTTTAATAAAAAATATGTTTTAAAAAATGAGAAAAAAAATGCCAGGGCTTCATGATACACCTGTGTGTAATATTTCATATACTCAGTGCTGTTAAACCTAATGCACCATCTGTGAGTCTGGATCTGCATCCGTACAATATAATTGCCACCTTGTTGTTGTTTAGTCATTTAGTCGTGTCCGACTCTTCGTGACAAACACCCAGTTTAGATATGGTGTTGAATTTGGCCTTGACTGCCACAACAGTTATACAGTATCAAACATTTATAGTGGTTGAAAGTATTTTTCTACCCAGAAACGATTCTATGCCCGACATTAATATCTGCCTCTGTTAAGCCTTTTCATGTGCTGTGTAATGTACTGGAAATTCGTTAAATTGCTCTAGAGAAATATAATTCTTCTTTTCTCGCTCTCCTTTCTCCTCCCTTTTAGTTTATCTATGATGAGAAAATTGTATGGTAAGCTGTGGTTCTTATTTCTTGCACATGGATTGAGGATTAGAATGTAACCTTGTCTTAAGTATTTTGGGCCATATGACAAGAGAGAGACCCCTGGCTTGAGCCCATTCTGTCATTGCAATGCCGATGATTGAAATAAGTGAATGGTTAGCCAGGGTGAAGGGGCAGGTGAAGGTCGCGTAGCATTAGATAAATGAATAAAGTGATGCTACAGTGTTTCAGGGAAGTCTTTGCTGAAGAAAGGTGTCTCAGGAGAGGGAAATGGTTTGGCAAGCAGAGTGGTAGAGGCTGTTAGACCTAGAGAATGCCAGTTCAGAAGGTAACACTGGGCAACAGAGAAAATGGAGCTGAAAGCAGAAAGGATGGCATGAGAAGAGGCTAAACAGATGAAAGGCCCAACAAGCCAAAAAAAGTAATTATGAACAAATTGGGATCCGAAATTCCAAATAATGCAAATAATGAGATGAGGTGCAAAGGGAAAGGGGGAGCAAAGAGCTTTTGCCCATGACAATAGTTAGTTTAGTTAGCTTATTAAATTTATGAATTGCTTCCTGCAACAAAAAGCCCCAAAGAGGCAAATCTGTTTGCATGAACAATGGGAGCCCTGCACACACAAAAGGCAGAAAATAATTGCTCGCAGTGGTATCAGTGGTGCTTTCCGAAGAAAAGTATGCTTTGTGGCCTAGTGACAGCACTGCTAATTGCACCTGGTACTTTACTAATTTCCTTCTTTTTATTTCTTTGAGGTGGGAAAGTCTTGTGCTCATCATTATGTATTCGTTCTATATACTTATCATGAAGTAAGTACTTTTCTTTTCTCCCACTGTTCTTTAATTGTGTTTGGCTATTGTTAATCTGGGGGTGCATTGTGATTTAATGCATGCCTAATGATTACTCAGATAACATCACCTTTTCCTTTTATTGCTGTAACATTCCCCAGGCTGGATAGATTTTTGTCTGGATATATATTGTGTGCAAAAAAGCACAGAGAGTTAGTAGTTTGGCCCTGTGGAGGCTGCTGTAGTACTGAAGGGAGTTGCAACTAAGAAGAAATACTTCTCTGGAAAGTGGGTTTCTTGCCTTCCATTGTCTCCTTAAGCTAACCAAACCCTCCCCTCCAAATCTACTCCAAATGATTGCTGGTAGGGGCGAGGAAGAAATTTGATTCAGTTTGCATTTGAAGGCAAACCTATCCAATTCTGAAACAAATGGAAACTTAAAAACAGCCATCCTATGACATTTACACTACGCTGAAATATGTAATGCAGTTTTCCAGCCATCCACTCTGTACAAATATGCATAACAAGCTGCTTTGGAAATGTGGAGAACTGAAACTAAGACTGGAAAAATGAGAAGCTGAGAGGAATCAAAACTGATGGATTCACCCATTCCTAGTTAGGGGACCCTCTAGGACAAGGTGGTTTGGTGTGGTGTGCGGACTGCAAGGGGGAAGGGAATTTGGTATCCTCTAGATCAAAGAAACTTTAATCAGTGGAAGGACTGGATGGCACTATGGTCTAAACCACTGAGCCTCTTGGGCTTGCTGATCAGAAGGCTGGTGGTTCGAATCCATGCGACAGGTTGAGCTCATATTGCTTTGTCCCAGTTCCTGCCAACATAGGAGTTCGAAAGCATGGCAATGCAAGTAGATAAATAGGTATCACAAATGGTGTTTCCTTGCGCTCTGGCACTCATCAAGGTCTCCTGTTGCACCAGAAGCAGTTTAGTCCTGCTGGTCACACGATCCAGAAAGCTGTCTGCGGACAAATGCTGGCTCCCTTGGCCTGAAGCGAGATGGGTGCCACATCCCATAGTTGCCTTTGACTGGCCTTAGCCATCCAGGGGTCCTTTACCTTTTACTTTTTTTACTATTAGATATAACCCAGTGTAAGTAAATACATGACTTGCAGTAGGAGAAAGGTTTGATCTTGAGAAAGATCAAAAGTCTGATGTGTATGGGAGATGTTTTCTCTCTTTCTTCTTCGGTTGCTGTTCATCTTTTTTATTTCATAGAGCAGAAGTAGACAATGGTCATGTTTGCTTGCCATGTTGAACAATAGTTAATGGTTTGCCATGATCACACATAAAAGGGCTCTGTTCTACCCACTTGCATGCAGAGAAAGCAAACCTTTATTCTTGGCTTCACATTACATCTGAACCAGGGATTGTGCCTTGTTTGAGGGAAGGCCCCTAGCCCAGTAGTAGCGTAGCTGCTTTGGATGCAGAAGGTCCCAGGTTCAATTCTGCTGCACCTCCAGTTAGGGCTGGAACTGGGAGAGAACACTGTCTGAAATGTGGAGAGCTGCTATAGGACATTAGTAATAGTGTGTGTTCATGTAGCAATGCACCATGTATATTACATGGCTTTTATACCTGTGTAATATACACAATAAAGGGACGCGGGTGGCACTGTGGGATAAACCACAGAGCCTAGGGCTTGCTGATCAGAAGGTCGGCGGTTTGAATCCCTGCGACGGGATGAGCTCCCGTTGCTTGGTCCCTGTTCCTGCCAACCTAGCAGTTCGAAAGCATATCAAAGTGCAAGTAGATAAATAGGTACCGCTCTGGCGGGAAGGTAAACGGCGTTTCCGTGTGCTGCTCTGGTTCACCAGAAGCGGCTTAGTCATGCTGGCCACATGACCCGGAAGCTGTATGCCGGCTCCCTCGGCCAATAAAGTGAGATGAGCACCGCAACCCCAGAGTCGGTCATGACTGGACCTAATGCTCAGGGGTCCCTTTACCTAATATACACAATTGTTGCATGCATACCTTTTGTTTGTATATGTACCCATAAAAAGCATAAGTCATGATCCAGCTGAAGCATATGTACTTTTAGACCCCATTGCATTTAGCGGGAGATACATAGGCATGCTCTTAGTTCTGCACTTGAAAATCAATGCTGTAAAACTGATTAATTTTGGCTGGATCACGGCCAAAGTGTATTGCATTCATCATCCAGTGATGTTCCCTGGGTGGCCTTTGGCAAATAGCTGTGTCTCAACCTACCCTTTTCACAGTGGTAACAAGCACTGGAAAGTGCCATATAAAAGATTGCTGGAAGTCAACTATCTGCCATTAGAATGTTAGCATTTTTCTCCCTCTATCCATCTAGGTACAATGTGAAGATGCAGAACTTCTTTACTATCAAAAGCATGAATGTTGGCAATGGCAACACTGTCAACAGCGAACTGGAAGATGGTAATGAATCTTTTGACATTAGCTGTGATGACCCTTCATTGCCATTGCTGTGGAAAGGTAAGGCTAAGCAGACAGGAGCTGGACAAAAGCTTGACGAGAAATATTGTTCTCTGATAGTGTTTCTCCATACATTGACAACTGGCACCAGCAACAAAATGTTGTGATGGGGAACACTCCTCTTTTCTGCCCCAAGTCATCCAGCCATACTCTCCTTCATGACAGGGCATTCTGTTCCATTTTTATGTCCTGGTCCTTGCCCAAGAGCCAATCACCATTCTGTGGCAACTGAGTATGCTCAGTTTTCAACTGGGCTGTTTTGATGTGGGTGGTTGTGGGTGTGTGAGAGAGAAACAAAATTAAATAAATTCCTTCCAGTAGCACCTTAGAGACCAACTAAGTTTGTTATTGGTATGAGCTTTTGTGTGCATGTACACGAAAGCTCATACTAATAACAAACTTCAACTACGGCAGACCAACATGGCTACCTACCTGTAGCTAGAACTGGAGAGAGAGAGGGGGAGAGGGAGAGAGAGAGGCAGTTTTGGTTCCAAAAACAATGGTACTCATGCCAGAACATCAGAAATAGACGGTAAGTTAGCCAGCTCCCACAGTCTCAAGCAGAATTATATAATATTTTCCAGTTCTTTCTTTTTTTCTTTCACTACTCTCTGAGAATTGTAGCTAATGTTAGCCCTACTCAGAGTAGACCCACTGAAATCAATGGACATGACTAATTTAGGTTTATGAATTTTAGTGGGTCTGGTTTGAGTAAAACATAGCTGGATGCAACCCAATCACATCTGACACAGTTAGGCCTTTTCAAAATTACCCCAGCGCGAGGGCAAGGAGCCCTTTTCAGCCCAAAGGCCATGCTCAGTTGTAGGGAAGCTTCCAGGGTCCTCATGCCAGTGTTGGGCATGGCCAGAATCGAAAGGGAGTGGAGCAATGGATGCGACTCTTGCAGTTGTATGGTAGGCTACCTGCCAGATATGCAGAACTCAAGACTTTATGCACCCACATATATCAGATATATCTCTTCATCATCCATCTAGCTAGCAGGTCAATTCCAGCCAAGCAAAAGCACTCAAGGAGGACACAGGGCATGGCTCATGAGGGGCATGTGCTAGGAAGGGAATGCAGCCTAAGGAGAATTCAGAGATGCTGGGATGGCCACATAGAGCCCCAAAGACCGGGTGGGGGGAGGGTTATCCACCTTTGCCCTAGCACACGTCTTCACATGATGCTAACACGGATCATAATGTCTGTGCCTGCAGCTTTGCTGTGGTTTATTTATTTATTTATTTAAGATTATTAATAGACCACTCTTTGAGTGAAAGCCTCTCGGAATGGCTCACACCAATTTAAATCAACAATCAAGTCAATAGAAGGTACAATATAACCAGCATGTGACAGAAACAAAAGCTAGATTAAAACAAGTAATGCAAGCTGCACAAACTAGGAATACCTGTTTGAATAAAAAAGGTCTTTAGCTGCTGCTGAAAAGAGAGATTTTGCACCAGGCAATTCTCTCTTTGCACCTGGCAAGCATTCCAAAGTTGGGCCACTGCAAGGGAGAATGCCCTATATCACCCGTCTTGTTGGCATTCTTGCTCTCAGGGACGGCCACACTTGTAGTGATGCACCTCAAGATTCCCACAGGTGCTTATTGGCTTCTCTTGGAATCTCAGGCTTATTTCTTGAATGGAAGCTGGCTCACAGGCACGCTGTTTCTTCCCTGACTGACATGCCCTTGTGGCCACATAGATCATTCATGCAGATACATGCTCCCAGATGTATTATATATAGCACCGCCTTGGGACTTAGAATAGCATTGTTTTTCATGCTGCATTCTGGAGGACCCTGGAGAACATCAGTAACAGGAGACAGTCATCTCTAAAAGACAGCTTAGCAATGTACACCTACAGCAGAGCATTTTATGTATTCCAGGAGCCCATGCACAGAGCCTCAAAAAGGCCCAGCATGCCTGGCAACAGCTCTCTTGCACCTAAGGACATGCAAAAGACTCGTTTGCAACATGCTAGGGTTCTGGTGCAGGTGTGCAGGAATCCCTTGACAAGTCCATATGAATGGTGGAAAGTCTGGAAACTATTTTAATAAGGCACCAAACAGAAGAACGTTTGTTTCAGCATTAATGTGTGGCCGCTGAGTGAGGAACAGCAGGAAAACTGAAGCATCCATAAGAGTGCTGGATTCCAGTGTGGAGCAAGTGTTCTTGCACTTTGGTATCATGTTGTGTCCTCAGAAGCAATTACTGGCACCCAGCTGTGCAAGATATGCTGCCTTTCACAGGCTTGTCTGTGAAGTTACCAGCAATTCCTGAGTGGGGAAAGTAAAAGCCAAGAGACTGGTGCATTAGGTGGTACTACGAAGTGTTTGAATTTTTGAAGGGGACATTGAGAGATGGCTCTCACCATATACAGACAGTCTCAACACTTGTATGAAGAAAAGTAGGCATTTTTTAAAAAAAAACTGTTTAGAAAAGGAACTGCATCCTTTTCTTTCCTTCTCCCCCACCACCTTCCTTTTCCCGTTTAAACTAATGCTGCATGGAAGACTATTATTTCCGACCCTGTTTTTTTGATCCTGAAAGATTTCCATATCATCTATCTATCTATCTATCTATCTATCTATCTATCTATCATCTATATCTATCCATCATCTGTCTATCTATCTCCTCCTCTTTACGGAAAAGAAAAGCTTTCACACAACAGTTATTGTTAGCTTTTTCTGTAAGGGTTCAAGCAGTGAGAATGCCAAGAGGTCAGTTCTTAGTTTTTGTCTTCCTTGCTTTGGTTTTGCTGTAATTCTTTCACTCAAGGGGGAATGTTAATACAGCGTGAGTATCCATCTAGCATTGTCCTTTGTAAGAGCACTGTGCAAACTGAGCCAGAATGAAGCTATTTGCCATGTTAAAGCTGCACAATAGCTTGCCTTCATTTGACCTCCCCTCTGCACAACTAACTGCCTCCAGGCAGCCTTTTTGCTGCTAGCTGAAATATGCCACATCTTTCTGTTGCCCTGGCTGCTGAAACATGCCCTACTTGTAGCTTTGAGCACAGCCTCCAGCAAAGCTGCCCAGGTCCTTTGGTTAACACCTCTCTTGGGTCAGTGGGGCTCAGATCTCACCTTAATCTTCTCCAGTGTATGAGTGCAAGGTCTGATTATTTTCTAACAAAGAACACCTGCTCTCTACCCAATGCATTCTACATCCTGATGGTGGGAATTCTATTACTTGAGGGTGCAGATAAAAGGGAGGTTCACAGACTGCTGAGCGGCCTTTGAAGCTTGTAACTTTTATTGCTTCCAAGAGCTTTGACTGGAAAAACATAAAAGCTTCTATTACTAGATTCTCATATATAGAGAGCTTTTCACCCAGAGGAAAATCCAATTTCAGAGACAAGCCTTCTACGCAAGAAGAGAAGATTTGTACCTTTGCTGCTAATGCCCATGTTTTGACAGTAATAACATGGTGGCCGGACACCCTGGTTTTTATTGTGATGGTCCACAGATTGGCTTTGATTTCTAGCTAGTCAATAGAAACCCCATAGTGATTAAATATGTTAGGGCATGGGATTGTGTGGAATAGAGGTCAGCTGCTTCAACAACTTATTCACATTCCAGAGGGTGGCATTTATCTTTTTCAGCAAAAACAACACAGAGATGTGTGGCACTCTAAAAGATTAACAGACTTGTTGTACCATAGATTCCCCTGGGCTAGAGCCCACTTGTCTGATACAACTTACCCAAATCAATTGAGGCAGTGGTTCCCAAACTCCAGCACCACCCATGGACCACTTGAAAATTGCTGAGGGTCTTGGCAGACCACTTAATGGTGTTTCTGCCCATTGTACCAATTGTAATTTCTTATACTGTATTACAATCTGAATTCTAAGAAATGAAAGAAGCAATAAAAGTACAATAAAATAACATAAAATAAAAAAGTACAATAAAAGTACAATAAAAAATCAATTTGAATATTCAGTGCTATAGATGTGCAATCTCCCACCTTCAACCACAAATCTGCAGACACTCTGCAGACCACCTGGATGAAGCTGGTGGACCACCGATGGTCCACAGACCACAGTTTGGAAATCCCTGGACCAGGGTGCTCAGAAGGAAAAAGGACAGGACTTCTACCTATTTGATAATTATGCAGAAGAGGACATTATATATTTTTGTATCACTTTTACCAGAAATTCTCGTTTCCCCTGCCCCACTTTACTCTAGAAGGTTGTAGCTACCCATGGGAGATGCTTGCTTCCTCCTAGGGAATGACCTCCTAGAAAGGACTACTTCAGGGTATACTGCAGCTTACCTCTTAGTGGAACAGCCAAGGGGTAAAATGCAATATGTGCTCAATACTCTACTCAACCTTGAAACCTGTGTTGCAATGCACCGTGGGTGAATCCACTTGAGACTGCAGCGAGTTGGGGAAACAACGGCATTGTTCTCCCAGGTCCCAACTGCACCCACGGAGGCAGCACATTTGTTTCCCCAGCCTGGCTTGGTTATAAATGCTAATAATAATAATAATAATAATAATAATAATAATAATAATAATATCTTTATTGTCATTGCCCCCTCTCGGGGACAACGAAATTACTTGGCTGTTCCATCCACCCAGGTAGGGCACTCCACTCAAAATCAGAACAACTATAAAAACACTAATTAAAACAATATCGTATAATACAGCAAGGAAGATTAGATGACTTTCAAAGTCCAGGTTTCCCATTCAGGGCCGAGATCGCTCTGGAGAAGAAGCTGTTCTTGAGACGGCTCGTTCTTGTCTTCATCGTCCTGTATCTCCGTCCCAACGGCAGGAGCTCGAAGAGACAGTGACCAGGATGTGATGGATCTTTTACTATGCCCAGTGCCTTCCTATGGCACCTTGTGGCATAAATCTGCTCTAAGGTGGAGAGTGGGCAGCCAACAATGCTCTCTGCTGCCTTAACAACTCTGTACAACCCCATCCTGTCCTGGGTAGTACAGCTTCCGTACCACACACATAAGCCATAAGTGAGCACGCTCTCAATGGCACAGTGATAGAAGGCAAGCAGCAGTTTCTGCGGAAGATGGTTTTTCCTTAGGATTCTCAAAAAGTACAGTCTCTGCTGCGCCTTCTTCACAAGCCCCCTTGTGTTGACACTCCAGGACAGATCCTCTTGTAATTCAATACCCAAAAATCTGAACGTTGTTACCCTCTCCACACAGACCCCATCAATCAAAAGTGGCTGGACATTGCTCTTCTGTCTCCTGAAGTCCACCACAAGCTCCTTTGTCTTCCTTGTATTTATGAGCAAGTTGTTAGTTATGGGTCAGGTCTGGGTCTTTCCTTTAAGCAACGGACAGATTCTTTTCCCCATTCCCATCTACAAAACTCTTCAAATACATTCCAAGCCTCAGCACATCCCATCTTCTTTGCCTGTTCACCAGTCTCTGTGCCTGCCTGTCCTTCAGCTCTCCCTTCCAGGCGTTCCCGTCTTCTCCACCTGAGAAGTTCCATCTCATCCTTCTGAGATTTATGCCAGCAGCACCCTGGTTTCCTTGGTACCCATGGCTTGGTGCTGATGTATAATCTCAAGGGGCAAAGAGAATCAGTTTGAAGCAACAGAGCCAGAGGACTTGCTACAAGCAGAAGAGTAATGTGCTATGTTTGCAGTTAAACTGCAGTTGGTGATGGAGGAGGAATATGATTCAGGTTGCATTTAAATGAAAACTTATTTAATTTGCACTTTCCAAAACAGTACAAGGACTGAAACACAGCCATCTTTCGAATTTCATATATGTCTGAAATTTGCAGGACACTTCTCCAGCCAAGTAATGTGTACAAAAATGCATTTACTAGGATACAGTGTACATTAAAATACATATATCAGTCAAAATAACATTCAAAAATGCATTATGCTAGGGAAAACTGCTTGGTAAAAATGTGCATATTACAGGAAACGTTTGTAAAATGTGTGTGTTAGGAGAAATTTGCAATACAATGCTGGTGAGTTTTCATGAGGACTTTTAAGAAAATTGCAAACTGATGTGCAAGGAACTTAAAGACTGGAAAAATGAGAAACTGAAACTGAGAGAAGCTAAAATTGACAGATTCGTCCAGCCACAGCCAAGTCTTCCTGGGTCCAGAACCCAGGACCTTGATGCCTCTATATGTAGAGTACAGCCTCCATCCTTGTCTATTCTCCCAGGTACTTCAATGCTCATTCCTCAGTCTCATTGGGGCTCCTCAAGCAAGTTCCGTAGCAACTGCATTGATGCTTCCGTGTTGCTTTTAATAATGTGCTTCACCCGAGAGAGGCTTCCTTAGTAAGATTAGCTCTTTAAAAAATGCCATGACTTCTTATTCCACTAAAATCCAGCGATAAGCATCTGTGGCTGTCTCTTGCTCTTGATAATAATCATACTTAATGGCACTTAGTACTCCTGTAGCACTTTTGCCTAAGTGCTCAAGTGCTTCTCATAGATTATTCTCAGTAATGCCTGCAACAATTCCATTAGATAGATAGAGCAATATTTCCATCCATATTAAAGGTATTGTGGCTAAAGCTAAGGTAGTGGCATGTCTAAGGCCATCTATGTTAAGTTCACGGCTCAGCTGGCATTTGAACCAGGCCCTTCCAGCTCATATATTCTGGTTTAACCATCTGAGGGGAGACTTTAACACTGGAGGTGAACCTTTAGACCTCTGGATGTTGAACTGCTGAACTGCAACTCCCATCAGCCCCTACAAGCATGAGCAATGGTGAGGGATGATGGGAGTTGTAGTTCAGACTTATAAATTCCCCACACTGTCTTTAACCAGCTTCCTGAAGATTAAGAGTACCATACATAAGCTGCAGCCTTCCAGCACCTACAGCAGTCATTGTGCTCGATCCAGACTGAGTGAGTTATACTTAATTCCCCACTGAAATTAATGGGGCTTCATGCAGGCATGACTCCAGGTTTTGGAGGCCCTTGGGCAAGACTCCAGGGGCACTCCTCTATAGCTCTTCACTGCAGCAGATTAAGGTTGGTCCTGGGATACCTGGCTATGTTGTCCCTTCACAGGCATGACTAACTTTTCAATGCAGCCCGGGTTCAGTTAACTTAGACTTCATACCCACCAACCTATGTGCAGCACAAAGGTGTAGTTTTTCTCAGTCCGGAGTCGTTCGTGCTAATCCTCAACATGCTGCTTTCAGTTTTGATTAATTCTACATCTTACCTTCCACAAAGTTACTTGATACACATTTGAAAACCCATCCCTTGATTAGGTTATCCGCAACTTTTGCTTCCTACACATGCCTCAGGTGAATGAAAGAGGTGGTGATCTCATAGCTGTCAACTTTTCCCTTTTCTTGCGAGGAATCCTATTCGGAATAAGGGAATTTCCCTTAAAAAAAGGAAAAACAACAAACTAAATATTTATGTATGTAATTTTTATTTCTTAATTATATTTAGTTGTAGTATGGATGTATTGTTTTTTGTAACATAAAATCATTCAATAATTTATTTATTTTTTAAAAAAGGAAAAAGTTGACAGCTACGGGTGATCTTGGTATATGCCCACTCACCATGTCATTGGGCAGGTGTAGATACACACACACACAATCGCCGGGACCACCTACATCTGTTTTCAAATGAATAAACTGGGTGCTCCAGTTCAGTACAGAATTGTGTGAGCAGGGGGCAGGGACCCCTCATCTGAGCTCAGCCTTGGGAGATGCTTCAGGTGATAGCCTGATACAGTCTGAAACTAAATGTTAGTTTTGACCCCTTCCCCACCTCTCTCACAGGTCTTCATCTGTTTTAGATAACAGGCATGTGATCACCAGGTGTGAGATTTTTCTGAGGGTTCTTCTGTTATTCTTTTGTTTGAGTTGAATGTTTTCCCTGTTCTCCAGTGCTTTTGAACTGAAATTCTACACTAATGACTCATTTGTTTATTTCATTTTCCTGTTGACTAAATTTTCCTGTTCCTGCTAATGTAAGTAACCTGCTGTAAATGTATATGTATATATTTATCCAACTTGATAAGTGAGGCAATAAAGAATGGTATTGCCCCTCCATTCTTTCCCTTCCCCATTGTCCACATCCCCTTTTTCTCTGGGGTTAATATTTTACTTCATTGCAATGTGTTTTCTAACACCACATGTCTCCTGTCTGCTAAGCCTTGCTACACTTGCTATGTCCAGCTGGTTGCATTTGTTGTTAATACTTGCATGCATTTATTATGTGTTCCTTTTATTAATTCTCAGGGCTGCATGTCCCCCTGACCCCTCTGGTTTAGTAACAGAGTTAAGGATAGCTTAAAGCTCCCATTTATATATAAATTGACGCAATTCCTTTGAAACAAGTCTTTGCTAAGCAGCACAGTAACCTGAAAAGTTACAGTGAAGACAAAAGCACCTTCTAAAATCATAGTTGAGGCTGAAAGGATTAAATCATTTGGTTGCTAGGGCAATGAACAGGCTACAAACTTGCTCATTCTTTTGAATAGTAATATTCGTTTTTGAGGAGCCTTCTTTTCTGTCTCAGCAGTGATTGACATTTTAGTGTTATTATTGGGTTGGACCCACTATGTGTGTGCAGAACTACTCCCACACTACTCTCCATGTTGTCCTGCTGACAGAAATGGGGGAAGGGATTTTCAGATATTCCCCTCCTTTCCCCTTGCAGTCCCCTGTGTGTCCCCTAAAAATCTCTGCTCAACTGTTGGGGGACAATCTAGGAACAGCATGGGAGTTGGCACTGAGAGCAATGGGCAGAAGGGGTAATTGGTGAATATTGCCTCCTATGAAAGGGCAAATCTGAATCCAACCTGTTATAATGAGTTATTTATTATGATGGTGCATATTCCAGACAAGTTATGCACTTTTAAGGCCTTTTAATTCTGATGGCAGGGAGGTGAGCACATGCTAACTGTTTCTGTTAAGATCAATGAGATGCAACTTGGGATAGATTGCAGCCTTGATTATAAATTTACCACATGAAATTCAGTAGATGCTATACAATAAGCTTACGTTATAACAGACAAATTATTAAGCAGTTGATTAAATTAATCAAGGAGATTAGTGGGTCAAGGTGAAGTGCAAAGGGGAAACCTGCCTGTTTCCACACATACCCAATCTCTTTCTACACAACTGCAGCATAAAATGGCATTGTTGACGTACTACCTAATTTTGCTAATTTACGATTTTTAAGGCTCCAGGTGGCATTACGCTTCAGCAGCCTATAAAAGCCATTAAGGGGCAAGTAAGGGCAGAGGCAGGCTCAGAAAAGGAAGCAAATTGTATAGCTAACCATTGGCATTGTGGTCAATAGTGAAGGGAACGCAACAGTATGGCCGAAACTCCGTTGTGATGGTCGATGAGATCATTTGTTCCAGTCCTCCAAAATATCGTTTCCCTGAAGCTGGCTTGCGAATAATGATTACAAACAAATTTGGGCCGAGAACCAGGCTACGGATGGCAAGCAGGATTATTATTAATGAGGTGAGTCTGCAAGGGCGGGAATAATTAAAGCGCTTACTCAATCATTTTTTATTTTTCGCAATTCATTTCATCACTGTTATGTATTGTTTATGCAGCAGTCAATGTATATGATGGTTTACAGAATAATTTATTTGGAAAGTACAGTACTTTGGCCAAAGGCATTCACAATCTACTAAAGTTTTACAGCGAGAAGGGAATTGGAAAGAGGAAGGATAGGGGCGAAAAAGGGAACAAGGGAAGAAATGCATGTAATTTGTTGTGGTTCCATATTTCATTATTTGAAATACTCCTTCACACAAGCTGCAGTCCTGAAATACTTCTTCACACATGGATGTGGTAGCAGCCACCATCTTCGGTAGCTTTTTAAAAGGCATTAGATAAATCTGCAAGGGAAAGATCTATCAGTGAATATTAGCTGGAAAAGTGTACAGAACCTTTCTGCCCAGACGCAGTATACTGGGGAGCAGCAATGGGAGACTGCTCTTGCCTTGATAGAAGCATTCAGCTGACCACAGTGTGGAAACAGGATGTTGGACTATATCAGGGTTTCTCAAACTTGGATCTCCAGCTGTTTTTAGACTACAGTTCCCATCATACCTGGTCCTGCTAGCAAGGGATGGTGGGAGTTGTAGTCCCAAAACGCAGCTGGAGACTCGAGTTTGGGAAACCCTGCACTAGATTAACCCTTTGTCATATCCAGCAGGCCTATTTGTATTTTTGTGTGGTTAAGAATGAAGATGTGTGACAGCTTAAGCAAGCAATGACTTCATAGGTAATACTTAACTGGATTTGGGCTCTTGTTTCCAGTGATAATGTCTAGGGCTCATTGTTTCTGACCATTGGCCACTTGCCAACAACATCTGGCGAGCCACTGGCTCCCTACCCCTGGTCTAGGCAAGATGATCAGGAGGGCATTTTAAAGTGCACTTCTAGTGATGGCAAAAATATGGACCAGATGAAGAAAGGCAGCTCATCTGATTTCTTGTTAACCTAGATGCCCTTTTTGTAGCATACAGAAGATCCCATCTCACTGTATTTGTTTAAAAAATATTTCACCTTTCCTCCAAAGGCATGATTCTCTCCCCCTATCACTCATATTTTATCCTCACAATAACCCTGTGAGGGTAGGTTAGACTGAGATAGTGACCTTCATGGTTGCAAGGGAGTTTTGAACCTGAGTCTCCCCAGTTCTTGTTGAGTCTTTACACCTTCACTGTAGGTATATTAAATATTATTCTCTCTCTATTTTATCAATGTGCTGCCCCTCCAGTTATTGAGATATCTTTCTTTTCTGCATTTCCAATGTTCTATCGGAGCTCAAAGGAAAGAATAAATTTTATGGTTCTTGATATTATTTATGTTGATGCAAAAGGAAAACTTAAAATTATATAGAAATAACTTTGGCAGCAGCATTTCATCTATATCAACAGGATTTTCAGTCTGAAAGAAAGAAAGGGCCAGAAATGGCTAACTGATGAATTCTAAAACCAGAATTGCTCAAAGATGACATGGAGGGAGGGAGTACTTTATGGCAAAATTATATAAACAAACAAAAACAAGTAAGATTAGGAAACACTCCAGAAATGGTGTATTCACTGGATTTGGTTCACATGTCTTCTAGCGCCAGCGACTAATTCATGCTGCCAATGGCAAGCTGATCCAGAATGGGAAGCATGAGAATATCGAAAATGGGGCCATCCATGTTGATAACCAAGAAGAGGAGCATGAACATACCAACCTGTCTCCTTTTTCACCACCAGGTAAATCTCAATTGTATCACAGAATGAATGGGTGAGCAAGATCGCTTTGCCCCATGGAACCAGCCATGGCATTCAGCTTCCAAACTATCACCACCACCCTCCAGCCAGCCAGTTCCTCTCACTTGCAGCTCTAAGAACATGAAAAGCTGAACCAGACCATTGGTCCATCTAGCTCAGTATGGTCTACACTGACTAGCAGTGGCTCAGGCCAGGGTTTCATGCAAGGGTCTTTACCAGCGTGACCTGGAGACGCTGGGTATTAAGCAAGGGTCATTCTTGTGCTTTGCCACTGAGACCCAGCTCTTCTCCTTCTCCTTTGCTCACCAGTTCTGTCATTTCCCCATTCTCCTACTCTGCTTTGTCTTCTTACTGGTTGGCCTAGCAAAAAGGAGAATAGGTATATTTAAGTTGCCTGCTTGGGTCGTCTACCATTTGGAGACTCTGTGTTCATTAACGCGTGCTCACCCAGGGGCCAGGGATAGTATGCAAGGCAAACTTTTCATCTGTAAACAAGTGAATCTTGTACACATGTTTGGAATTGTTTGGCTGCAATAAAAGTAGTCTCCAAGTTATGATCTCAGTGAGTGAATATTTGGTCTCCTTAAAGTCAACTCGTATTCCTTATCAGCTTTATATTTCCAGAAACGATATCTTAGATTTGTTGCCATTGCAAGTGGTCTTAGTATTTTGGGTTAGGAAATGTGCACAAAGGGAATATCTGAATCACAAACTGATTTGATAAACAACTCCTCTTCCCAGGCAGCCCAGGAAAGGGCAGTTATGTGAAGATGGCAAAGAGAATTCTCAGCTTTCACAGTAAACTAGAAAAACACACCCCAGGATTTTTTATAGGAAGCCAATGCAGCTAAAGTGATATAGAATGCTTGCACATTTTTGTAAAGATATGCCCCAGAGACTGATTGTGGCATATGGATGAGTCTTATGGGGTACATTCAGACTATTTCCTGCAAATCTATGCTTCCTTCTTCAAGAATTGCAGGCTTCAGTTTCCCCATCCCCTTTAAATGCTGAAGTTGCGATATTGCAACCATATGTCCCCTTCCTTGAAACCCCTTCAGATAAATTGCAATTTGCTGTAGATTAAAAAAGAGACCTTGAGAGGGGGAGGAGGGTCATCAAATGGTTCAGATCACGAAAGTAGCTACATTTTACATCTACTGTACTGTACTGGTTTCTGTGGACTAGAACCTACTTCATCAGACTCCACAGGGTTATTTGTTGTTTCTGCTGCAACATACCCACCCAGAAATTATTTTAATGGAACACCCGCAGCAAATTGTGCCCATTGGGTCAAATATTTATGCCTTTCACTTCCTGACTTTAATCGGACCCAGTTCATCCAGCCCTAGGAATAAATGACTGCTGTGAATTGTTATGAAGACACAAAACTTCTTCTAACCTTAAGGTTAGAAGAAATTGCTGAGAACAGCTTAAAACCAATCTGTGGTTTTTGGCTATTGGTTTAGCTATGCGCCAAATTGTGTTCTACTCTGTATGTTTCATTGGAAAACTCGTAGAGTCTTTGATTTATATTCAATATGTAGCTAGTGAATTACATTGCTTGTATCTTGTTAAGTCACTTTGAAACCTTTTCATTTTTATATAAATTGACTGACAAATGTAAATTATAGTCACAGTCATAATGGCTCTCCCCTCCTCTCCCCTTTTGGGATTTGTTTAGCTCCCTGAACATCGTCAACATCATTATTTTACCAGTCGCTGGTAACTAAAGGATGGGAGAGTTCTCTTGTTCTCTTGTGCTCAAATCCTGCTTGCTGGTTTCCCACAGGCATCTGATCGGCCACTGTGAGAAGAGTATGCAGGGCTAGATGAGCCATTGGTCTCATCCAGCAGGCTCTTGTATATATATAGAAATGCAACCTGCATTTAATAATAATAATAAAAAAGAGTGAGAAAGAAATGAACAAACAGAACTTCCTACATCCTGTAAGGCATAGTGGTTTGAATTAAGAATAGAACTGCTGGTTTAGCTACTAGCTTAATTTTAATTTGTTTATTCAGCTTCTTTTTAAAGAACATCCTTTACAATAGTTGGTGTACAGCTGACCGCACTGACCAGCAGCTCTTATGCTTCAGACTACAAAGGAGTAATGGATCAGTTAAGAATTCAAGGGTTTACATAAGAGCCCTGAAGACCTGTGGAATAAAATCACGAGGTTTTTTTTTTTTTTAGTATCTGTTCTTCTGCTGTTGAATTTTGTTGATATTCTAGGACTTCTGCAGGCACAATAAGAATTCCTTTCCCTCTCCTCTCCCCATGTGCCCCCCCCCCAAATCTGTTCTCTGTTTTTCACCAGCCTTCTGGGGGGGAAATTGGGGTAGGGTAGGGATACGTGGAGAGAGGAAAGGCAGAGGAGCTCCTGTTGTACAGGCAGAAGTCCTTGTATTAACAAGATGACTTTGCAGGATACAACCCTGTATGTCTACCCTCCGCCTTTGGTCTGTAACATCTCAAGGCCAAACTAGACATTTGAATTTCTGTAATGGGTTTTTTTAAATGAATAGTCGGTGGAAGGCCAGGGGGAAAAGACAGATCAGAACGTCGTCATAGAGGGCGGTTTTACCCTTTCTTCACATCAAGCTCATGATCCACAACAACTGTTCACAAAGGGAAGCAAGCATTACCCATTAACTGAATCCTGTCCAATAGGTTAACTGTTTTCTGTACATTCATACTAAAGGCCAAAGTAGACATGAGGAAAGAATATGGTTGATAACGCTAATGTGGAGGGTGGAGCAGGGATCAGGGCCATGTTTTTGTTGACATCTCGTTTTATTCTGAACAGTTGCATATGGGCACCAATAAATTGCATATTGTTATATTTTTTAAAAAAATTATCAACGTGCCCACATTTTATGTTTAAGTACCAATATTCAAATTGCTCCTTTTCCCTTTCTCATTTTTCAGATGGAAAAATGGACAAAGTCAAGTGGATTCTGACCTGGCCGCTGATAATCCTCCTCTTTTTCACCATCCCAAACTGCAGCAAACCACGATGGGAGAATTTTTTCATGCTGACGTTTCTCTTATCCACCCTGTGGATTGCTGTGTTTTCCTACTTTATGGTGTGGCTGGTGAGTGCAAAGACACATTTTAACATGAAGATTTATTTTGAAATACAGTTCAGAATACAGGTTCCAGTAAGGAATAACTCCACATACCAACACAGGAGGTAGGGAATAGATGATGTGATAGAGGCACCATTGGCCATGATATGCACTCATCCCATTATCATCTCTGCTCACACAAACAGGGACATTTCTTTGTTGGGTTCAGTAACCTGCAAAGCAAATTTGGCCAGCGACAACTATGGGGCAAAAGTGTGTGTGTAATTGTAGGCATCTACATATTTACTATATAGTTTTGTAGCCTTAATTATATTTTATGGTCATGAACTTCCATCTTACCACCACCATTTAATTATTTTAAAACAAGTTTATGCATCACATTTTTATTTTGCATTTCCTCCAAGGAGTGCACATACATTGTCTCACTTGCTAATTTCACCTTCACAACAAGCCTGTGAGGCATTTTGGGCTGAGCTATGGTGGCTGGACCGAGATCATCCAGGCAGCTTCAGGGCTGAGTTGGGGATTTGAGCCTCAGTTTTCCTTGTTCTAGTCTTCTATAGTAGCTCAGGCACAGGGGCCATATGAGGTCCTCTCAAGTCTCTACCTCACTCCTGGGATTCTCATCAGGCCAAGCCCCCTCTCCCCAGACCACAACACCTTACTCATCCTGCTCTGTGCCCTCCTCAAAAGGGCTTTTGCCCAGCAGAATGTGTCCTCGAACCATAGCAATGCTTCTTGCTTGTTTGGATGGAGACAGGTGTCTGTGTGTGTGTCTGTGAGTAAGCCTATGATTGGCTGGAAATTCCCCTAATGGGCAAGGGTAAGAGATGTCAGTATTTGTAAAAAGCGAAAAAAAAGAAGGAAAGGGTTCTGACCTCCCTTTGTCTCCTCAGTCTCCTTGTCGGCACAAAAAGAGTCCACGAGAATATCCTTGCAGAGTTTTATTCTTAAAAGTCTTTGTGCAAAACACGACTGAATAACTATACACACCAGCACTAACCAACCAACCAACCCAAACACCAGCCTCAGCACCAAACTAACATTTCTCACTATATATATACAACCTGCTGCAAGCCGCTGAGTCATGCTGACCCAGCTTTATTCGCATTAAAGAAACAGCGGCCATTTTAGCCGTGACAAGAGACACACCCATTGTTCTGCCCACCTTTCACTTGTCCGCCTGCTGCAACCACCACACCACGTTGGGGGTCCCATCTGCACTATACAGCTAAAGCACTGTTATGCTTCTTTAACAGTCATGGCTTTCCCCAAAAACATCCTGGGAGCTGTAGTCTGGGTGTTGAGACCCCTATCCCTCTCACAGAGCTACAATTCTCAGAGTTCCATGGGGAAGAGGGATTGTTTGTTGAACCCCGTCTGGCAACTGTGGCTCTGTGAACAGGTTTCTCCTAACAACTCTCAGCACCCTTTACAAACTACACAGTTCCCAATATGCTTTGGGGGAAGCCATGACTATTCACAGTGGTATAATAGTACTTTAAATGTATGGTGGCCTGGCTTTCTATGGTTTTCCTGCTGTGTTAGATCAGCAGCGAAGAGTCGTGCCCGTTGGAGGAGAAATATATAGGTATTTAGGATAGAACCCAAGGGCTGCATAGTTGAACCATCCCAGGCAGCTTATGTACGGACTGCCACTTCACATGTTTTTTGATGCCTCACACAGGTGCTGGGAATGTCTCCCGCACAATTTCTATTAAATGAATGGAACACACCACACAGCTCTCCTCTTGTGGATGATCCCTGTTATCTGCAAGCACCTTTTTGTTGTTGTTGTTGTTCTAGGTGGTTAGGCAGATTATTGCTGCAATTTGGTTCCATTTCTGAAATTCTCATGTTTGTGTGTTTGATTCAGTTTAACTCCCACACACTTAAGGAGTTAAAGTATCCTGTGAGTCACAATTCTTTTTGTGAACGCCAAAAAAGAGGCTTCTCTATTGTTTTCAACTCCTGTGTTTTCCTTTGTCGCGTAGGTTACGGTGATTGGTTACACTCTGGGGATCCCTGATGTTATCATGGGCATTACCTTCCTAGCTGCAGGAACCAGTGTGCCAGACTGTATGGCCAGTTTAATAGTAGCAAGACAAGGTATGGTCTGCATCGGTTTCAGGGAAATGGGGCGTGTGTTCTCGACAAATTCAAGCAATTCTCTTGCGTGTGATATACACAAAGGGGTTTGACCCTGTTTGAAAAGCAATGTGCGGCTAAAATAGGGTTGCAATGGTTAATCACTTAGATTAATCAAATAAATACTTTTCATTAACTAAATAGGTGCTCTTGATTAATTGGGTAGCAGGTATATGCATACATGCAAGGAAAAGGACAGAATACCTCATTTAAGATGTTGCTGGACACCTGCAGTTTTGTAGAAGTTAAAAATTACTGGTTCTGGTATGCGTATGCAATTTTTAAACCAGTTTTTATAAGGTGCCCCCCCCTTTCATATAAGATCTCTGCTGCTATGCACATATTAGATCATCTAGAAAGAAAGGGGGGAATCCATGTCATACTAAAACAAATGTTCGGTCAGTGCAACATTTCTGCTTGCTTACCAGAATAACCTCCCCTCTCCTCCCCTTGTGTGCTGTTCTTGGGGGGGGGGTTCTCCCAGAGGTTAACTCTCCAGATGTTGTTGGGCTGCATCTCCCATCATCCCTATTAACCAATGATGCATGGGGCTGCTGGGAGCTGGAGCTCAACAACATCTGGAGGGCCACAGGTTTCCCATTTCTGATTGGGTTTTGTACTGGTCAAGGGAAGCAATCAGTGGAGAGCCCTAGAATCCATGCTGAAGTTTTTACTCCAACCTCAAAGTTCATGTGGCATATCTTAAATCAACTTTTTTGACCTTTAACTGGGTCTCTTCTGGCAATTATGAAACAAATTTGAATCATCAGTCAAGAAAATAATTGCAGCTGAAATAAAAAGTACTAGCTATTAGGATTAAGTGAATGTCACTGTATTAAGCTACATGACTAAGGTGCCAAGGGTGTCACACTATTCTCCAAGATTTAGTCTTTGCATACCTTAGGACTACAAATATACTATGGTTTTGAACCAGTCCAGATGGCATGGGACTCATTCCCACACTATGAGCCATGAAGACTATTGTTTTCTAAACCTGGTGAGAATTCTCAGAGAGATCCCTGGCCAGCACACAAACCTATAGCCCCCAAGGCCATGACAGCTAAGACCATCTAACCCTTGGTTGATAACAAGAGTTACTGTATCAGTCTGACGTGTACCAGGAGAAAACCATAAAAATAAAACACACAAGAATGGTGATAAGCTTATTGTCTAAACATGACTTGTCCTCTCTACTTCTTGCTTGGTTGTAAAGACAGTCGCTGCATGAATCAATGTGCTTGTTTTAATTGTGAAATTATTCCCTATTCAGGCTTAGGTGACATGGCAGTTTCCAATACAATTGGCAGCAATGTGTTTGACATTCTGGTGGGCCTCGGCGTGCCATGGGGCTTGCAGACGATGGTGGTTAATTACGGCTCATTTGTACGTATACAAACTTAGACATTCCTCATTAAACTTCTTGTTTCAGAAGCAGATACATTTGAAAGACCATTATCTGGGTACTGCTTAGCTGAAATTCCTAGGTGTTCAAATTCACTGTGTGTTCAGTCCTCCAAAATTTCACACACACACACGATAGAGAAAACGCTGTACATAGATTCCATAATTTGATTTCTCCAACCCAGATCTTCTTGACCAAGTACTTTGATCCCCTGCTATGACACCACTATAGTTTGGGGAGTTGGGCCTTGCAAGGCAGGGGTGGAGAACCATTGGCCCTCCAGTTGTTGTTGCACTACAACTCACATCATTATCCCTGACAGTTGGCCATGAAGGGCCTTGATTCAGTAGCCCTGCTAATTTTAGTTGTGGAAAAAAATGTCTGATCACTGCTTCTCTCTGGTTCTTTAATCAGATCCTTTTCCGCTGATGTCCATAGCACAGTCCCCACTGACTTCAAATGAGCAGAAAATTTCCTTTGTTTATACAGAACTAAACCTCGTTCATTATTTCTGCATGCACCATGTTATGTAGAAAACAGCAATTTGCTAGTTAGTGCGTCCTTGAGGTACAGTGGCATAGTTTTCAGCTGCATTTTTCTCCTGATTTTCATAGGTCAAGATAAACAGCAAAGGTCTAGTCTATTCTGTCGTCCTTCTCCTGGGATCTGTAGCTCTTACTGTAAGTGTGTATTGTATTAGTCATTCTCTGCATCCAGTCAGTTTCATGTGGTACAGCTATATAATTTGAATGTGATGCCAGAAGCCAGGTTCTCCAGAGAACTTCACAATTCGTGTATTTTTAGATGCCAAAGCTTCATTGAAATCCATGAAATCTCATGAGGTATATTTCCTTTATATTTTAGGTAACACTAAAGGCAGCTGCGAATCTCTCCTGACTAGAGCAACATGCTGTCATGTTTCAAGGCTGTCATTCAGTTAAATAAATCCTAATTGATTGATCACATGAATTGTAGTTAGTCAATTAAATTTCCAGATATGCTTTAATTTAAGATAAATAATGGTTCTGAAGTGATGATGATGATGATATACTTCCTTTGGGTTTTATCCAACATTGGGGCTTCATGCAGAATATGTATCATGGGCTGGGTATGAACCAAGGTCCATACCACAACAGGTGACCCCCCCCAAGCCCTATTTCTCTGCATATCCTCCTCCTCTGCCGCCACTTTTGTACCCTTTTATGCAAGTGAGCATTGGACAAGATGCTCCCCTTCTGCTCCCACCTGCTGTTTGTGTACCGCAAAGCTTCACTCAGAAACCCCTGACAGTCTCTCGTCTGCTACTGGTGTGTGTGGGGTAAAAATCCTCATGACATCAGAATGCATGGATGCCAGTTTCCTTGTGCAGTGATTGAAATACAAATTTAGAAAGGTCCTTTGAGACTGAAGTGTTTGTTTCCTCCACTACTTGTTTAACTCATGCATCATATTCTTGCAGGTTGGCGGGATCCATATAAACAAATGGAAACTTGACAAGAAACTGGGCATCTACGTGCTCGTTCTTTACGCCGTTTTCTTGTGCTTCTCGATACTGATAGAGTTTAACGTCTTCACTTTTGTCAACTTTCCAATGTGCCGAGAAGATGACTGAAAGAAACCGCCATCGGATGTCATCTATGTCGTTGTGCTATAAATGACAGGAGACATTTGACATTTCTACCTGCTTCTTATCCAAAATCTCAGTGTCTTTCCTGCTTCATCACCTTACAGGCACTTTTCCTCTACTTGGAAGGAAAGCAGATGCTTCTTTGAATAACAAGCTCAAGGCAACCAAAGCATTTCCCTCTTGCTCCTCTTTGCCGTGGATCTCAAGCAAAACTTGCAAAAGCCCAGTGGTATCCTGTTTCAGGCTCATTTAGGCAGTCAACCATCCATCAACATTCATATGAAGCTTGTTGCAGGGGGCAGGGGGTGGGGGACATACCTTCCTTTGGCTTTCCAAATAAGAGGAAAGAGAAAGGGTTGAGATTTTATCTTGGGTCCTATCAAGCATCTTGGCCATGGCCTCTAATGGACTTACTATGGCATGCACTACTAAGGACCTCCTATTTGCACCCCCCTTTCAAGTGCTCTGTTTATAGAGAACTTTCACTGACGCTGAGGAGTCATTGGTGGTGTTCAATAGTACTTTGTCACCCTGTTTTTACTTTTTTATTTTATTTTTTAAAAGAAAGGTGTGAAAGATACAGCAACAGTAAGAGAAGGAAAAGGATAATACAGCACTACTGATGATGTACTCTGAAAATCTTGGTACCTAAAATGAGGCTGTCCATACTTGAAAATAGCAACAACACATTGTCCTGCAATCAGTGAGGAACAATTGCAAATATCAAGCTTGACTATACATGGAATATTAAGCTTACAAGTCAAAATGTTGTGCCAGCACCAGTAAGCGTAACCCCTAATTTTAGAGGAAAACTGAAAACTTAAATCCTGGGTGCTCAGTCACTAATTGTGAAGGTAATCATCTGACGAAGAAGAAGAAAAAAGTCTGTCTAATCCAAATGCCTTCCAGGTCTTCATAGGTGCACTGTGGATTTGGAGGTCTTTAACATATTTGTAATAGATGAAGCTGCTCTAAAAGTTGTTGCACAACCCCTGGTTTGTTGTTGTTCTGCTGTTGGAGCTCGTCTCCACCATCGTGAAGGTGGATTGAAATTTCAGTTGCCGTGCAATCGCTTTGCCACATGCTCAAGCCTTTCTTTTCCAAACAGGCTTGTGTTTTAGCAAAAGGTTTTTTGGGGGGAACTGGGCAGTAGGATCACGGTAAAAGAGCTGTTACCCTGCTTTGAAAAACTGGGACCTGAGCACACAGTGAAATAATTGTGGTGCACTGCATGGTGTGCACAGGTAGACATTATTATTCATGCCCTGCACATTTGAACCCACTTTTGGGCACAGCATGCGCTTGCTTTGTTAGCACTGTGATCATTATCAGCTAAGAATGCAGAGACTAATTGATGCCCCGTATCTGCTGAGTTTGGCAAGCAGCACCACAGTCCCAGTCCAGTGAAAAAACTTAGAAACATTGGGGGGGTGATATCAGTTGAGAACCCTTAAATCCAAGTACATGGGCAGTTTCATGGAGGAAAGCAAGGGTCCCAGCTATTTCCCAGCTTGATTGCTTTGCTGCCATCCACTGCTCAGCACTTTGCAGACTAAATTCTCTCTCACCAAGGCTGCATCTAGAATCATAGAATCATAGAATCATAGAGTTGGAAGAGACCACAAGGGCCATCGAGTCCAACCCCCTGCCAAGCAGGAAACACCATCAGAGCACTCCTGACATATGGTTGTCAAGCCTCTGCTTAAAGACCTCCAAAGAAGGAGACTCCACCACACTCCTTGGCAGCAAATTCCACTGTCAAACAGCTCTTACTGTCAGGAAGTTCTTCCTAATGTTTAGGTGGAATCTTCTTTCTTGTAGTTTGGAACCATTGCTCCGTGTCCGCTTCTCTGGAGCAGCAGAAAACAACCTTTCTCCCTCCTCTATGTGACATACCTTTTAAAGGTATGCACCATACCTTTTAAACACTCTTATGCCACTTTAACAGCATGACTTCCCCCTCCCAATTTTTTTTTTTTGAGGGGGGGGGGAACTGTAGCTTGTTCAGAGTCTTGAGAGTTGTGATGAGGCCCCTATTCTTCACAAAGGGTTACAATTCCCACAGTTCCCTGGGCAGTGAGATGCAGTGGCGGAGGAAGGGGGAGTGTGGGGGTGGGCCGCCGCAGGTGTCACCACTGAGGGGGGTGTGTGTGACAAAATGCCATGCGGCACTCACTGAGGGGCCTGCAGTGTGCCCGAGCCATGCGTCGCTCCTGGGAGAGACTTGGTGGCTTCGGCGCGCGCAGGCTCCGCTCTGCCCAAACGGTCCACCCGCTGCCTCCCCCCAGCTATAGGACGGCTGACTGGGAGGAGGCAGGCAGACTCCGGAGGCCCTGTGGTGGCTCGCCCCAGCCCTGGGTGTGCCGCCCCAGGCACCCAAGAGGCTTCCTCTGCCGCTGGTGAGATGAACTGTTAAACTACCCTGGAAATTGTAGCTCTATGAAGGGAACATAGGGCTTCTAACAACTCTCAGCACCCTTAAAAAAAGAGTTCCCAGAATTCTTTGGGGGAAGGTATGACTGTTTAAAGTAGTACAATAGTGCTTTAAATGTATGCTGCCAATATGGCCCAAGTGCACTCTGAGAATTTATATTAGCTCAATCTGCATCCAAGAGGTGTTTGTTTGTTTGTTTGTTTGTTTGTTTGTTTGTTTGTTTTGCAAATCATGACTGACTTGGCAGTGGAGTTAAGAATCATAGCCCCCTAGAACCACAACCTGGTTTCCATTTCTCACCAGCATAGATCACAAATAAAATAAGTGTAAGGTTGTTGGGCTTTTGTTTTTCATAGGGGGGGGGATGTGACCAAGAGTAGAATACCTCTTTCAGCCTGTATTTGCTCTTCTTGTATAAGCAAGGAGATGCACATCTCCAGCATGTTGAGGTGCACTACTTGTACACGCATCTATAGCTTGTGTCTAGATCGTGAAAGGGAAACGCAAAAGGCCCCACTTTAGACCTTTAAGGAGAAGCACAAAACACGAAGCGCAAGCCGCTTATACATAGGAATGTTGGAAGCTGCCTTACACTGAGTCAAGCCATTGCTCCATCTAGCTCAGTGTTGTCTACACCAGGCATAGGCAAACTCGGCCCTCCAGATGTTTTGGGACTACAACTCCCATGATCCCTAGCTAACAGGACCAGTGATCAGGGATGATGGGAGTTGTAGTCCGAAAACATCTGGAGGGCCAAGTTTGCCTATGCCTGGGCTACACTGACTGGCAGCAGCTCTCCAGGATTTCAGACAGGGATCTCTCCCAGCTCTTCCCAGAGCTGCCAGGGGGTTTGAACCTGGGACCTTATGCATGTAACACAGGTGCTTTGCTACTGAGCCACAGCACTTCCTGATTACATCTGGGGTGGTTCACCTTGGCTACATGGAATGCTGAAACGCTGATCCCACCAAGATTCGCCCCAAAAACATTTAATATTTTAATTACCATTCCTTGACTCCAAAATAACGAAAAGTTACGCTGGTAAATGCAGTTTCTACAGAAGCACAAGTTATCTTTATAAATAGCTTTTTTATTTTTTAATGTACATTGCTAAATAAAATATATTGGATAGCTAAAAGACTTTGTGAATTAAAGAAAAAGAAATTAAATATATTTTTGCATGCTCAGCTATTTGGCAGAATTCCTGCACTAATTGTATCAGTGACAGAATACTATATACCCCACGGCAGGAGGCAAGCAGGGCTTCTCACAAGGGACTTTTAAACTGCTTGAATTATCACACAGAGATATTTGGTGATGCCACTAACCCTCCTGCTGTCTATCATTCTCACTGTTCACAGCTCAAGTCTTTTTGCACTGTAAAGGTCCGCACAGCAACCCCCACCCCTGCTAAATAGGATATTCTTTCCCTTTCACCCATCCATTTTAGCCCATGCTGGCCCAATTCACAATGACCTTAGAGGAACTTCTGGAAAGAAAGGAAGGAAAGAAAAAAGCCTGCCCTCAAATTTCAGTGTACAACTCCATGGGAAAGTAGAATAGTGTGTTCCACATAGAGCCTTTCTGCTCGCATCAAGATTGCAATGCAGATTTAAATCTCCCCCCCCCCTCCATTTCCCTCTCTTACAGGCTAGTTCTCATGGGCATGTTTCATCACCTGGTGTACATCAGGTGTGAGTGAACCATCAGGGATAGAACTTCCATAATGCTTCTCCTTAGGCACAAGATTTCTCAAGGCAATTGAATCTTACAGGGCTGTTTCACACATTACATAGAGGCAAGCCTGGGTTTGCCAAAGTGTTGTACACTCAGCAGAGTCCTGGCCCTCTGCTGAGCGTATGATAGAAAACATATTTGCATACATGTAGCTTGTGTAGTATCCTAAATGTGTTTCCATGCATTCACAGGTGATTTTCAGCTGGTCCCCTAAAAATGTGTGAGCTGGCTCAGCATCCAAGTGTTCAGTTATTAGATTACGTGCATGCATGTCTGAATCAGCCCACATCCATACAAGCAGCAGGAAGAAGCTTAAAGGCCCTGCTAGAGCCGCTTGTGGAAAAGTCTGCTGTAGGCCGTCTCATGCACGCATGAATCACTCAAATTGCACAGAACTGCTGATCCCTTTCAATGCAAATATGTGCACAGGAAATTCATTATACTGTACTGGGAAGTGTGCTGTAAATAGGAATTATTATTTTCAAACAGATCACTTCATTTTTAATTGGTGTGAGGAATTCATTGCTCCTTTTGAACCTTAGTTTTATGCAAAGGGAGAAACGTACTGCTTAATCTTTTGTCTTTCATGATTAATATCAGTATTGACCTAAGCTGGCAAGCGAATCCCAAGAATCAGCTTCAGCTGCCCCTACTGCATCAGAAAAGTTGAAACAACCTGTACCCTACACTTGGCACATGAGGGTGTGTGTGTAGAGAGATGCCATACTCTGCCCCATATACCTGGGGGACGTGGGTACAGGCAAATGCTTGTGTGTCCTTTTCTGCCTCTAGAGCAGGGTTTCCCAAACTTGGGTCTCCAGCTGTTTTTGGACTACAGTTCCCATCATCCCTGGCCGCTGGTCCTGCTAGCTAGGGATGATGGGAGTTGTAGTCCAAAAACAGCTGGAGACCCACCATATTTGGGGAAACCCTGCTATAGAGCCAATGAACAGCCCTTTACATGCTGCTTAAGGTGGCTTCTTGCCGTCCTCTGCCCTTGTGCCCCAGCCCAGTGAGACCATGGCAAAGAATAAGTGGAAGAGCATCACTGATTCTGCAATGATTGCCACTAGGATGGTGCTCTTGTGCTAGAGGAAGGGAACAAGATGTCCCCGCAAGCTGACAGTATGCACATGCTGCTGCCTAACTGTGGGCACTTATCGGATGAGGCTTTTAAGTCTCTGATTGGATTAGCCCGTCCAAAGGATACCAATAGGATAAGGAAGGTTTGCTTATATGTTAGGTAGGCCTGATCTGTATAGGACAACCTTGAAGCATTCAGGTGTCTTTGAGTTATGGCATAGAGGGAACATCTGTATAATATATAAGCCAGAGTACATGCTAAAAGCACTTTCTTCCTATTCTAGGAATGCCATAATCTAAGGTAAGACCCAGAAGTAAAGACAAATGATTCAGGAAGAGGCACTGTGTTCTTGTACTGTTCCCTCATCACCCCAGAAAAGGAATGGTCTATATATGCCTAATAATTTCCTTCCCTTTTGCTTGTGGGCCCAAGAGACAAAAACTCCAGCCACAGGTCTCATTTCATGGCAGACTGGAAATTGCCTGCACTTTAAAGGAGTCCGGGTTTGGATTCCAAAACCCCACAACCCCCAGATCCTGAATTTTGTTCAGTTTGTTATTTTTATTGCTGGTTATTTTTCAACAGAATGATCCTTATACTCTCACCCTGTTAAAAAGTTTATTCTATGTGGTATTTGATTATACTGCATTATGTACACACACACGAATACATGATCTGACAAAAATGCATATAGGATGGCAATGGTTATTTATGTTGAAGAGTCCCATCATGTAGTTAATCCATATGCAAAGCCCATAGAATTAAAGCCATGCAAACAAAGTGAGTCTCCTATCTCCCAAGATTTCTTACATTCTTTTTGGGGGGGAGGGGGAGGGGGAGGGGGGAAGAATCTCTTAAGTTGGTCTCAAACTTGTGCCTTGTGTTTGCTCCTGAAACAGATTCACTTGTGTGGTCTGAAGAGAGAATACAACTACTAATGTATTTTGGGGTGCAGGGCAGGGGGAATTCCAAACATTACTGGAATTCCAGTAATGATGCGTTTAAGCTGTGTTTATTGGGGGAAGCTGAGTAAGTTTTAGATTGACAGTATGAAATGTATTGCACGGCTCCTGAAATGGATGAAAGAAAAGGCCCTCTACTCTGATACCAAAGTGGCCAATAGATTAAACATGAAAATATTTCTTTATTTGGGAACGTATGCTGCAAAAAAAAAAAAAAAAAAAGAGTGCAAGATGGATGAATTTTGCCATAAAGCACTGAATTCCCCAAAAGCTGATACTGTGTTAGTTTTATTATGTTAGCTGCCCTGAGCCCGGCTCCAGCCAGGGAGGGCGGGGTACAAATAACATTTTATTATTATTATTCACAAACCAGCAGTACACAGGTGTCTTATACACTATGAGCCACTGAACTAGCAAATGTATATGATGATTCGCACAATTGCTACGCCAGCACACTCCCACAATCCCTGACACTTTGTGAGCAGTCCCAGGAAGTTGTACTGGTGCTGTACAGTTTCTCAGTGCAGCTAGCAACTATGAGTAGTAGCAGTGACAATAAACAAAATGGTTGTGTCACAGATACAAAATGGTTGTATCTGTGCAGCATTCAAAAGGCATTTTTAGGCTTCATGTTCTAGAATCTAGGGACATGACTGTAGCTTTGAGTGTGATGAGCAGAGTCAAAGGTTTTGTTTCACAGCTCATCAAAGCACACAGCCCTTCCAGCTTTATTTATTTATTTTGGAGGGGGAGTTATGAACAGGAGGGGGGCGGAAAGGGGCTTGTATATTCTTAGGAAGGGAAGTGTTGCCCTCACTCTGAATTGGCTTTATGACATCATAATGTCACCACATTTGATTGGCTTTGTGGCATCATGCAGTGCAGCCCTTAGCTGGCCAGGTCATACTTCCAAGTAGATGGAGACTAAATAAAATAATATAAAAGACAACAGAGAAGCAGAGTGCAGAAACTAGCAGTTGCCCTCAAGCAGCAAATAAGTTGAGAAAGGAGGTGGTTTTGATAATATATTGGTTCCCACTCACCCCAAAAAGTCTCTTTTCATGGGCCAACCTTTTTGATATGCAAGTACTTGAATGTTTAGTTAAATGTTGTGGTTTGAGACCTACTTAGGAAGCTAACAGTATGATCCTAAACTCTTTATTTAGTAGTAAATCCTATAAATTGAATTGAGATTTACAACACAACCCTATGCATGCTTTATTCTAAAGTAACTTCAGTGGGGTTTAATCCCTGGTAAGTGGGCTTAGAACTTCAGCTCAAAATCCATGCCAGCATACTTAGGATAGCAGCCTGTTAAATGCTTTTGTCACAATTTATATAGCCTTTCTATATCAGACTATATACTGCTCTTTCTCCACTTCTGAACTGATCCATCTTACCCTGTTTTTACTCTGTCTTAAATGAAAAATGAGTCCTGTGCAGGTCTGTGAGTCATACTAAATATTCCATGCGTGTTTACTCAGAAGCAAGTCCCATTATCTTCAATAGAGTTTACTTCCTAGCCCAATAAGCATGTTTAGGATTACAGTTGATTAAATATGAAACTGCTGCTACATTCACTGGGGTGTGAGATGCTTATAGGACTGAGTTGCTCTAAAAGATCTTTGATAGCTAAATGCTTGATAAACCACCGAGAAAACTGGATGCAAAGCAGTTCCTTACTGTACTGTACCTTTCTTGGAGACTTGAAAGTGGTTTAAAAGAGGGATCATAGCTTGCAGTGTGTCTTCTGACTTCTGCACCCAGTAAGCAGGTTTTGCCTCATTTGGGGTTTGTTTTTTGTTCTTTAAAAGTCGTGCAAAACTTGCTTATTTATTTATTTGGGGGTTTATATATCCCGCCTTTCATACTAACCTCAAGGCAGCTAACTCCTCCAAAAATCATACACCATACATTGACCAGCAACGAAAGTGGGACACAAGAAATTTGTGTGTGCAATAAGGGGAGGTAAAGCAGTGCTCTCTCTCAAACCACTTTCAATTCTCTTTCAAAAACTATTGCGTTTCCAGCTTTCTGCAGCTCTCTCAAAAGAGCACGGCAGAGTAGAATGTAGTATGGCTGTTGGGTTTCCGTTTTTTGCAATGTCCCTGATCTGCACTACAAACCTTACTAAGAGGGAGCACTACTAACTGAATAAATGCTGCAGGACCAGGGTTTGGTTTTGTGGTTCTGGGTTGTTTGGGTGGTTTTTTCTTTTTCTTTTTTAATTGTATGCAAGAGCTAGTTTTGTGCTTATTTTTATGACTTTGTGATGATCCAAACTCTGATGTTGGGTTGCAAGTCAGCCTGGAAGACTGCCTACCTGAGTCTTCCCTTTGGATCAGCATTTTATCCTTCATGTCGCTCACTCTTAATCATCATTGTGCCAAGTTTATTTTCTTTTTATATGATTTATTACATCCACTGCAGATACAACAAAATAAGTAGCTAGTTTTTCAACAGTGGATTTTTGTTGTTGTTTGGTCAATTTTAAAACATAAAGACACAGGAAAGGGTTCCAAATTATAATTATTTACCTTAGGTTGTTTTTATACTGAAAAGTGTATAGAAAGTTGCATTCACCTCACCAAATACTGTTGTGAATGTAGAAATTGGCGCTCCAGCTCTCTCTCTTTCAGTTTCCACGACCTTCTGTCCTTTTCCATCTAAAGGCTCTTTCTTATGATTTAAATGTTAAAGATTAGGTTGTTCCAACAGAACTTTTGTTTAGGTCATTGTTAACATTGCCTAAGCGCTGAAGTTAATGCAGGAAATTAAAACTCCAATGGAATTTTAAAGCAAATTACGAATAACGTTTGTACCCGTGTGAAACCAAAGATTTTTGCCATTAAAATTGCAGCACCTTAAAAGTTCAAAATTGTATAGTAGAAGGCCCCTTTGCTCCTTGGTATTCAAACCATCCCAAGCTGCATGATTCCCCTTTTCAGTTAGGGCAAACTAGTGTTTGGTAGGGTTTAGAAATCTGCTCTTCTGTTATCCTATACCAGTAGTTTGCAGCATTGCTATTTGTGCCATTTACTTGAAGAGAGCAAGCAACTCCTGTCTAATGAACTAGAAAACCATTGCCCTGCAAATAGAGGACCATGTCAAAACCTTTCCTAAAAGGGCTGATTAGTTCAGTCTTTAGTGTTTATATCAGGCTTTCTCAACCTAGAACCCTCCTCACACTTTTGGACCACAACTCCCATCATCACAGCTCCAATATCTGAGGGGCACCAGGTTGGAAAAAGACTGGTTTAGATTCTGTCACATCCATGGTTTCTTCTGCAGATACAAAGCAGTGGTTTTCAAACACAATACTATCAGGGAATCCTTTCTGCATTAACTTTTCTGGTAAAAAAACACACACACAACAAAGTACAGTGCATTGCAAAGCGTTCTGGTAGTAGGGGAGTGTTTTGATGTGTAGATATTGCTGTGTTGTGACTGAATGAAGTGCAACACCCAAGACTCCCGTGCAGATGCACATTAAAGGGCAAGAAGGTGGATGTGATGGACAAACCCTTTCAGGAAAACATAGCTGCCGTTTTTGATCTTCCCTGATAATATTCCAAAGGAGCCCATGGTTTCTTGGAGCACTGTCAGAAAACCACTCCCCTAATGAGTAGAACCTGATTCACCACCAAATTTGGCAAGGCCTCTGGGTCATTGGTCTTGCAAAGGACACTTTTATGTGCACTACCTTTTATTTTATTTTTGTACTTCGCATGTTCTCCATGCTGCTGTCCTGAAATTCAAAGCACTTTCTGAAAGAAAATTGATTGTAACCGAGAGCTACTGTCATTTTCCTAACTCCTTAATGAAAATTGCTAGCATGTTGTTTCTGTCTGTCTGTCTGTCTGTTGGCTTGTTTGTTCTTACGCCCACAGAAAGAATGTAGAACTCCTAAGGTCTGTCAACTCAAGATGCTTGAAAGCTGGATAGCTTCTGATATTAAGTAACCTTGAATTGTGGTAAAATCTGAAAGCATCAGAAGCTGACATGACCAGACAGGCAAGGTCTTCAAATGAGACTATGCCCATCACCAGTCTTTGGATGATATCCAATATTAAGCATACTTTGAGTAAATTCAGTGGTTTCAGTGGCCCTACTCTGAGTATGACTGAATACACATCACACTCCAGCGCTGGCCCAAGATATTTTGGCGCCTGAGGCAAACCACAAAATGGCTTCCACTCCCTACCAGGGAAGAAGGGGTGAGCAAGGATCTGCATCAGGAACACGGGGAGAATAAAAATCTACATTGGGATCTGCTGCCCCTGTGGATCCTGCCACCTGAGGCGGTCATCTCACCTTGCCTCATGGGTGGGCCGGCCCTGTCATTTTTCATTACTACAAGATTATGGCCTTTATATTCATCAACTGTATGTGTTTTCCCCCCTTTTTTAAAGCAAAAAGCAAAACCGTATATAGTTCTTCAGAAAGCAGCAGTTTTGTTCCAAGTGGCTAAAACTCTTCAGCAAAGCTCTCCCTTTGCTGAGTGAGATGATTCAGGGACATTTCCGAGCACAGAACTAACTGCTGATCCATGTAGGTTTTTTGTTTTTTTTTCGTTCCATGTGCAACAGGTGTGTGCAGTGTGCATCCCACAATGGGGTATGGTGGTACCTCGTCTGAAAAAAAAATATGAGATGCGTTTTATAGTGCTGCTCAGAGAATGGAAAGTGACAACTTTGTAAACTGTAAATTACACAGAATCTATTTATCATGTTATTTATTTTTTCAATGACTGTGACCTTATGCACTGTGAATGCTTTTGTGATATGGGGGTTCTTTGTACAGATCTGTATGTCATTATAAAGAAAATTCCAAACGTGATAATTTGTTACATAATATTGGCATGACCTTTGATTATTTTTATCGTGAAAAGGAGGGGGAAACAATAGTTAATATGAAATGAAGATTTATATTTAAAATAAACCTAGCAGTCAGTATTGTAAGGCACTATATATATATATGTATAACAACACATGTACACTGTCAATAAAATATATAAGGATAACAAGAGAGTGGCAATGATGTTTTCCCCAGGAAAAGTGTGTCCAGGCATCAGGAATGAACACTCTCCTATTTAGGGCTGCATTCAAGTTGTAACTTGTTCCTTATATGTGCTCTAAATTGTGTTTCACGGATTCCTACAAAAGCTGGAAATAATTTTGAAGACAGCTGCAAGACTGTTAAAGGGTTACATGGAAAATATTCCTATATGCAAAGCTGTTTTCAACATGAAGAACAAGAAATTGGCAGCAGCCTTTCCTGCTACTTGCCACCTCACCCTTTTAGCTGGAGGTGTTGCGATTGAACCATAGACCTTCTGCATTCAGAGCACATGCTCTCCCACTGAGCTGTGCCCCCCTCCCCATTACAATCTAGGGCTGAGGTTCCCAGCGTGGCACTCTTGTGCCATCACAACACCCTCTGACACCCAGCTTGTTGCATTTAAATGCAAGAACTGGGCATTTCAGTAAGAAGAAAGCAAACTGTTGTTACTTTTGTTTAATTGCTCACCAGATCCTGAAATAAAGATGCTCGTCGTTGCATGAGATCAGAGTGAGGGAGATCAGACTGGGAGCAGAGGAAAAGGTACTACTGCCCCCTACCCTGTGCCACCAAACTTCTTGGGAAAGCACAACTTTGACATGCAGGGCTGAGAAGCGACAAAACCGCCTTCTGTGTTGATGCTGGAGCTGAAGAAGCCCCAACAGAAATGAAAGGGATCTGGAGAGATGGTCCATAGATTCTTAAACAGGCTGCACTGTATGACATAATAAGCCACTAGGTCAGCTGAGCAAAATATAAATTCAGGACATTCTTCACACAGGTGTGTGTGTGTGTCAGAGAAGGGAGAGGGGGAGTGAGAGATCCTGCCTTTTATTTCTGCTTGGGGAAAGGTTAGCATTTGTGTGTACACTGAACATTAAAGGCTCTGTATTGTGAGACAGCCCCATCCCAATGTGCAAAATCACTCAGCCAACAGTTTGACTCAGCAGGCTTCACTGGCCAGTTATGTAATGCGGGTTTGTGCTATAACGGGCTTGTAATCTGCAGATTAACAGTACAGGAGCCCACAACAGCTCATCCAGCGTCCTTATGCAGCCTGCAGATGATATATAGCAGCTCACAGACAGAGGGGGTGGGGAAGTATTACGATTATGCAATCCGCACATCAGTTGAGGGCACTTTAGTAAAAGCCAATCTTGTCCTATCTTTTCCCTTTGGCACTTGTTAAAGCTCATGAACATTACTGAAACTCGTCATTTGGAAAGAGATCGTGCAAAAATGTTGTTTTTGTTTTTTTAAAAAAAAGATATGCTATGCATGGTGGGTAAAAAAATGCCCACCATTGCACTGTGCAAGTGAAGAATTAACTCATTTTCTCTACTTCTCAAGCTAGTTTACGGATAATCTTAAAACAATTGAAGCAATAAAAAGTAGCCCTGAAGAAATCACATCAAATTAGAAACTAAAAGCTAATAGACACACAGAATTAGAAACAATACAGATGGTATTTAAAGCCAGGGGGAGGGGAGATAAAAACAAAAACAAAAAACCTTTGCCAGGTGCCAAAGAGTGCATGCTGTCAGTTCGTTCAAAGTCTGATGAATGCACAAATTGCTTGTGTGTTGTACACATTCACCAGGCGATGCATATTAAACCCAGCTCACCTGCATGCATGCATACATGCACATACACCATTTTAGACCTCATGATTACAGAGAAAAATTGAGGAAACTGACAGGCGGCTTGTTAAATTGCGAGAGGCAAGAGAAACTGGATAAAACTCTTGCTAGTGTTGGTTTTTTTTATTAGCAATAGATGAGGTGCAGCCACTCTTCTGAAGCCTGCTGGAATCAGTTGGAAGTGTGCAAGGCAAGCAAATCTATGCAAATCTGCCTTGGTTGTGATCCAAACTTGCACGCAACTAGTTTCATGCATACAAGTGTGGTTGCACTTCTTTTTTATATATATATATATTTTATTAAGGGTTTTCTTGTTTTACAGTGTAAGTGTAATGCCTCGTATTTTTTTTCCCCGTGTAACATTTTTACAAATCCATTTCATTGACAAATACGTCAATAAAACACGTGGGACTCTATATGCAGCATTTATTGACCTGAAGGCGGCCTTTGACTCAATCTCACGAGTCAAACTTTGGGCTAAACTCAGTGCTACTAACATTGACAAAAGATTACTATTCTTGATAAAAAGCCTATATAAAGACTCCAAGTTATATGTAAGAACCTCAGTAAATGGGCAACTAATTGGCCCTGTACCAGCCACCAAAGGCGTCAAGCAGGGCTGTATTTTAGCCCCGGCCTTATTCAACTTATATATAAATGACATGGTCAAATACCTAACATCCCCGGAGTTTCATGCCCCCAAATTGGCCGAAAAATCAATTTCAGCGCTCCTCTATGCAGACGACGCAGTTCTCTTATCACGAACTAAAGTAGGCCTCAAAAGGTTACTAAGAGAATTCTCAGCCTACTGCAGGAGAGATCAACTGGTGGTTAATCACCAAAAAACCAAAGTCATGGTCTTCGCTAGGAGACATAGACATCACAGATGGGAGATGGACAATCAGCCAATAGAACAGGTCGAAATCTTCAAATACCTCGGAGTAGTTTTCCAGTCAACAGGGGCCTGGGAGGCCCATCATAAATATGCTAGGGAAAAAGCATCTCAAAGCGCCAAAATACTGTCTCGCTTTTACTTTACGAAGGGAGGCAGACATATCCCAGCAGCTCTGGAGGTCTTTCAAGCAAAACCCTTGGCGCAATTACTCTACGGGGCCCAAATCTGGACAGGAAATAATTGCCGCACACTTGAAACGGTCCAGTCCAAATTTTTAAGACAGATTCTAGCCGTTCCACCATGCGCACCAAATGCGGCCCTACGGCTGGAGACTGGCCTCCTCTCCGTCGAAACCCGGACCTGGTTAAGAACATTCAACTATTGGCTTCGCTTAAATTTAAACCCATCCGGACTACTACCTCTAGCAGTACGAGATGCTCATAGAAGTCGGTGGTCCAAAGTAGTGCATCAAAAACTACTTACATGTGGCCTCCAAGCACAGCATCTCCTGAAAATGGGTCTCCCCAAGGCAAAAATCTTTATTGACCAGCGCATGAAGGATATTGAGCAGCAGAATAACCTGGCCTATATTAAGAAATTTAGTGCTTGGTACGCTTATCTGCCCCCCTCCCACTTTGATTTTCGGGCACCATATTTGTCTACCTTAACCATTCCAAAACTCAGACGGGCCTTTACACTGGCCAGACTAAATATGTTACCCTCAGCTGTTCTTGAAGGTAGATATCAAAAAATAGCATTCGAGAACCGGCTCTGCCCCTGTGGAGCTGGCTACGTAGAGACTGTGTCACACGTCCTCTTGTCTTGCTCCCTATATAAAGATCTCAGGGACGAGACCATTACGCCGCTCCTATCTGCCATCCCGGGCCGCTCTTGTGAAGCCAAATTGTTCTCACTCCTAGCCGACCAGAACAGCTTGACAACAGAGAAGGTTGCCAAATTTATCGAGAGAGCAATGAGACTGAGAGCTGCTATCTGAATGACATCAGTGTCGCTACCTGGATTTCTCCCCTAGGATCTTATTATTATTATTATTACTACGTTTTATTATTATTATTTTATTACCTTTGCCAAGTTTTATTTTTGTTGGTGTTTGTCTTGTGATGCTATGGCCTGTCGGCTATGCAAATAAAGTCTATTCTATTCTATTCTATTCATTTGTTGAGGCATTAGGGGGAGAAGAAAAAAGAAAAGAAAAAAAAAAGAAAGGAGGGTGGAGGGAGGGGAGATGGATGGGGGTGGGGTCGGGTAGCGGTGTTTCTATTATGCTTAATGTATGTAGTTTGGTGTCAGCATGCTTGTGTTGTTCACTTGTGTTCCTTTGGTGGTGAGAGAGGTTGGGGTTGGCCTAGGATGTGATTGCTTGTTTGTGATTGGCTGTGGTGATCTTTGTTTTTGTGTGTGAGTGAGGTGGGTGGGTGTTTTGGATCAAGTTAGCCATATTGATTTGTATGCTGTTGGTGGATTATTGTCATTGTCCTGTTGGGCTGTGTATGTGATAAAGGGGAGCCATACTGGGGTGAAGGTGTCTTCTTCTGTTTGTCCCCGTGTCAGTTTCTTGAACAGCAGCCCCTGCCATTCATGTCATATGTCCAAACCCCTTCTGAAAGTGGGAGAGAAGAGCTGGCTGTGCCATTAAGCTTCAGCTGCCCTCCTGGATGTTGCTGAGAGGGAAAACAGAAGCAGATCGGAGTCTGGTGATGCAGTCCCCCTGAAATGCCACCAGAGTGCTGGAGCCTCTCTCTGATTGTTAACCAAGTCAGCCACAGAAGGGGGAGGAACAACATTTCAGGGGGGAGAACAAAAGAAGCAGCTTTTGAGGGAGTTAGGGCTTGATTTAAGGGGAGAGATAGGGAGTAGGATGGGATTTGACTGAGGGAGAACTGGTCCTGAGTTGTTAAATATCCACACTGAGGAAACTATCCATAGCAAGAGGACAGAGCCCCGAAGCTTGGATAGGGGGACAATGTTGAGGGCCTTGGAAAGGTAGGATGCAGGTGGCGCTGTGGTCTAAACTACTGAGCCTCTTGGGCTTGCCGATCAGAAGGTCAGTGGTTTGAATCCGATCAAAGGTGGTGAACTCCCGTTGCTCTGTCCTAGGTTCTGCCAACCTAGCAGTTGGAAAGCACACCAGTGCAAGTAGATAAATAGGTACCGCTGCGGCGGGAAGGTAAATGGCATTTCCATGCGCTCTGGCATTGCATACACCAGAAGCGGTTGAGCCATGCTGGCCACATGACCTAGAAAGCTATCTGTGAACAAATGCTGGTTCCCTTGGCCTGAAGCAAGATGAGCGCCACACCCCATAGTCACCGTTAACTGGACTTAACCGTCCAGGGGTCCTTTACCTTTTACCTCTGGGAAAGGTATACAGACAGGAGTGTTCTAGGAGGATTGTGACTGAACTGGGAGAGGTTGAACCTGTGGGTTTACAGGTTACCTGGGTCTCAGTAGAGCCAGGAGGGGAGAGTTCTTCTAGGTACAGAAGACTCCTGAATCAGTAACAAGGGGTGAGGTGATGCCCTGGGTCTGTTATACCATTTGGAATACCTCAGATGTGGGATTGCTTAAAGAGTGTGTAACTGAGGGAAAGTGCCCCTCACTCGTGAACCAAGCTATTAATCGGTGAAGGAAGCTGTATGGTCTTAAAAGTATTTAACTGTATTTAACTAAGTAACAGAAACTGAAGTATAACAACTGATTTTGAGTAAAGAGAGGTAAAGAGAAGCTGTGACTGTAACACTGTGTTTAAGCCTGAGTCATCTTATAGTTAGTTAAAGTAAATAAGTTAACTTCTACCTGAAAGACCGCATTTCCTAACCCACTTTGTTTCATAATCCCCCCTTTTTTGCTTAATAAGCTTTTCCTGTTTGTTTGCACATTTTCTGCCTGAGACTATAATCATTTAAGTTTTCTCTCACAAAAGTCCCCCACTAGACATCCCATGGTAAATTTGTAAAACCTCATGTTCACTGGTGCACATTGAGGTGTGTGCACTACAGTGGTACCTCGGGTTACATACGCTTCAGGTTACAGACTCCACTAACCCAGAAATATTACCTTGGGTTAAGAACTTTGCTTCAGGATGAGAACAGAAATCGTGCAGTGGTGGCACAGCGGCAACAGGAGGCCCCATTAGCTAAAGTGGTGCTTCAGGTTAAGAACAGTTTCAGGTTAAGAACAGACCTCCAGAATGAATTAAGTTCTTAACCCGAGGTACCACTGTATATTGAATAGGGGGCAGTTAGCGGGGTGAGTCTGCCGCATTATTAATTGGTGATAAGCGGTTGGATCCGCTACAGTTGCCTCCTGGCTGTCCCCTTAATGCTCTTGAAGACACCTACATTAGTTCTTTACATCCAGGCCCTCGTGTATTCAGAGCAGGACAGGGCTTTTCTTGCCACAGAATTCGAATTCTGTTTTTGTGTGTGTGCTGTTCAGTGTCTCATACTCAGGCTGTGGAGGTGGGAGAAATTTGGCTCAGTCCACATTTTAAATCAAGCATACCCAATTTCCACTTCCCCAAACCATACACAAACTGAAACCCAGATATCCTTTGAAATTCACACTTCTTCAAATTTTGTGATGCCCTTTGCCAGTCAAATAACATATACAAAAATGTGTGTGTTAGGGGAAAGTGTGTGTAAAAATGCAAGGGCAATGCGTTGGAGGCAAGTCAGGGGACATTGCAATGTGGCCACAGAGATGCCAGCGGTGGGGCAATAGTCTGGAGAACCATTTCCCCCCCCCCAAAAAAAAGTGTTGCTTTCTCCCTAAAAAAAGGCTGAATAACTTTGGCTCCCCCCTAAAAAAAGCACAACAACTTAGGGTTGCCTGTCAAAAAAAGTGGGAGTTCCTGCACCTTTCCCCCCCTAGAAAATACGGTAAGCACTGGGCTCAGATTGTCTGTAATCCCATGGATGATCTTGAGGCAGCATTCCATTGAGGGGTCAAACTCTGCAATCAGATCATTTGTGTGCTTTTATGACTTGGAAGAGTTGAGAAAATTTCTGCAGGTTCCAGCTTGCTGGTTCATGCTCGCCATCCTCACCCCCATGTTCCCATTCTGAGTTTGATCCAGCCATTTCCTCCAGCTCTTCAGCAGTCAGTAACTGTTGGTCCTCAACTGGCGATTCCATTTCTTCCTCGATCAGCTCAACAAAGCCATCACTGCACTCTAATGAAGACTGCTGGCCATTTTTTCCTGCTCTCCTACCCCCTTTCCCCCCATATGTGCCATTTTCCTGCCATTTTCTCCCCCCCCCCACCCTCAGTGCATGCCATTTTTGCATCTTCTTTTCCCCTTGGTTGTGAGTTACCTGCACAGTGGTACCTTGGGTTACAGATGCTCCAGGTTACAGACTCCACTAACCCAGAAATAGTACATCGGGTTAAGAACTTTGCTTCAGGATGAGAACAGAAATTGTGCGGCGGCAGTGCAGCGGCAGTGGGAGGCCCCATTAGCTAAAGTGGTACCTCAGGTTAAGAACAGTTTCAGGTTAAGAATGGACCTCCGGAAAGAATTAAGTTCTTAACCCAAGGTACCACTGTTGGGAAACTGTGTACATGCAGCTACTCACACAGAGTCAGTTAAGGTTTGGCAGACAGCCAGAAGGCAATCTGAAGGAGTAAGTCTGCCTGGTGATAACAGAGACATGGAGACCGCTCCCTGATTGGTCAAGCTCTCTCAAGGGAGTGATAATTAATGGCCTACTAACTGGAATGCGTAAGTTCGGAGTTCAGAGTTCTGTGTGTCAGTGTAGGAGTTGTGAGTCATATCAGAGAGAGCTAGCAAAAGATCCGTGTTCTGTTCCTGTAAATAGTCCACTGTATATAATAAACACCTAACTACAAGTTCCTGGTTCCTGCTTCGTCTATCCTGTATGCAGCCAAGTCGCCAATTGCTTCTGTGGATTCTGTGTGTACTCTGCTAGGTCTGGCTAAGGTCCTGCAACTAGTCAGAAAGTTGCAAAACACCAAATAGGTTTTGCCAATAGCCACTGTATTCAGTGTGTCAGGTAAGAGTAGCAGAAGTCAGGCATATGCACACACACACTAGCTAACAACTACAATTGCTGAGGCAGTCCATTGCACCAAGATCCAGCTCCATGTCCTGCTGAATGTGAAGGACTTCAGATAACAGAAAGTAAAGGTGGTCTGGGGGGGGGGGAGCCTACATCAACCAGGCGCCCTCCAGGTATTGTTGGACTCCAATTAACATTAACCTCAGCCAAGGTGGCCAGTGGTGAGGGATGATGGGCATTGTAGTCCAACAATGTCTAAAGGGTGCTAGGTTGAGGAAGGCTGTTTTTAAACCATAACTGAATGTTGATGCCGAAGTTGAAATAGCAGAAGGCTTGACACAGCTGGATTGAGAAATCATAAATGGCTGGTTGGTTGGTAGGTTGAGGGAGGGAGGTCAATAGCATTGGGGAAGCAACCTATGGCGATCTTAATCTGATGCTGCTACAGGTTTCTGTTTGGCTAATGTGATATAATAATAATAATGGCCTTAATTATATCTGGGTTAGAATAGTCACTATTTCGTCTTTGTTTCAGCTGCATAATTATTGTCTAGCTTCCTACCAAGGATATGAAAAATAAAGCAATACAAAACTCAATCTCAGATGATGAACTAAAATGCAAAATTTGGTGTGAGTGCATAAATCTGCAAATTAATATGCAACATGTATAAATGGAAATATACAACTCTCTTCACAATCAATCAAATGTTCAAAGTGTCATCATTTGAAGCGTGCCAGGATATAATTGTACCAGAATCTCAGCTGGTATGACCAGCCTATTGCGATAAAAGCCAAGTGGGATATTTACAACTGAAGAAGACCCTTTTGGGGTTGAAATGTGTTTGGTTCACAATAATATTAATAGTCACGTGACCCCAGGCTTTTTGAAGAGCTATTTACATTCTAGTTTAAAGATAAAAAAACCCTCAGGAGAGAGAGATATTCAGTGGCCTTCAAGTTCCCCACCCGCAGATAACACAGGGAGAATAGAAAAGACCTGGCCACAGTCTTCTCTGATGCGACGTATCTTTCTTTCTAAAGGATTTCAAAGCATTGCCACTATTTAATCTATATGTGTTAATTAGCATATGTAAGCATTCTGCAAATCTATCATGGACTCATAGAATTGTAGAGTTGGAAGGGACCATGTGGATCATCTAGTCGAATCCCCTGAAATGCAGGATTTTTGCGCAAACCCACCACCTTGAGATTAAGAGCCTCATGCTCCACCAACTGAGCTCTCCTACTTGCCCACTTTTTTCCCCCTGGCCATGCATAAGCCATGTACCCTACCACAGGTAGAGAGCAGCTGTGCTCTGTGATTTTTAACTGGCAACAAATATATATATATTAGGGCACTAATTCATGGAGTAGCAAGCCCAGAAGGACCTATTACTGCAGCGTTGTCAGAAAGTTGCGCCTCTCCCTGGCTTCTCGGGCCTCCATTCTCGCACGTCCTATGTAAACAGCGCGAAGGTTTCCAGACTCCATCTGGTTCCAGTTACTCACTCAAAACACAAATACACATGCCTCAGGAATTTGCAGATGGACACCACTGTACCGCGGCATGAAATGCTTCGCAGAGTTCACGGCCCTCTTTGCCACCGCCTCTCCTCCAATGTACCTGCGGGGCTGAGGAAACTGCGTCCCTCCGAGGCCAGCCAGGTACGCAGCCGGCGGTGAGGCGCGAGAGCGCAGGCCTGGCTTCCTAACTCTCTGAGCTAAAGTTCATGACTAAAAATGGGTTTGTAGGGCGGTGAGGGGGGGTGGGAAGGAAGAAGAAGAAGAAATAAAACACCCTTGACCACCAAGGACAGCCTCTTCCTGAGAGCCCCTGTTCACACAAATACAGGAAGTAGAAAAGTAGCTCAATGCAGAAACACCACTTGGAAAGGGATTCTCATTTCGGAGTCGCCAGTGTTTTGGAACTACTGTGGTGAAAGCTCGGCTTTCCTTCGTGTTGAATCCACCATCATTTGCATATATATATATATATATATATATATATATATATATATATATAATTTCATTTTTATTTTATTTGCCGGGTGGGGGAGAAGGAGAAGGGCGTGGACGCTTTTTTGTGAGGAAATGCCAAGGTATAACTTTCTTCACAAGGGAGACCTCAAACGGTTCTGAAGCGAGAAGCGCCTCTGCGCGCTTTGTTGAGAGGATGACAACATCGCTGGGAAACCGGGCAGCTGGGTGAGTCCTGAAACTTTTAGCGGCGGTACTTTATTCCTCCTAAAGGTTTTTCCTCCGCGCGCTCTCTTTCCTCTCTCCCTCTTTGAGAAGAAACTTCTCCCCTCCCTTGAATCCGCTTGCAGGCTGCACGGGAAGCTATCAGCTGTGCCGCCACAATCACGATAATTCACAGCCTTTTTCCTTGGGTGAATGCTAATAATTGCCTCTTTGAAACAACAGGAGCTTTTCTTTTCTTTTTGCACGGGATGCTGTGGGGGGCGAAGGAAATGAAAATACTCTGAGGAGGAGAGGGGAGGAGGCAACGAGCTGTTTCCATGCTGCCTGTCGTGCGTATCTGGAAACATGGCAAATCTTTTCCATGAATCCTGAGGGGCAACAGGCTTCGATTCCCCCCCCCAGCTGTGTCACACAGATGTGGCTGAAAAGCAAAGAAGGGTGGGGGCTTTCTTTCTTTTTGGCTTGCTCTGCTGCTGTCCCTTTATCAGCATCTCAGAACATGCAGATTAAAACAGGTGATGCTTTATTCAACATGTCAGCTCCATGATAATACAGTAATAATAATAATAATAATAATTTTTATTTATACCCCACCATCCCCAGCCAGAGCCGGGCTCAGGGCGGCTTACACCAGTAAAATTACAATGAAAACGTAATAGGGGAAAAACCCCAATTTAAAATACAGGTTTAAATGGAATTTAAAATGCAGCCTCATTTTAAAAGTAGCCCATAAATCAAAACTGTAAGGGGAGGGAAACAGAAGGGTCAGACTGAGTCCAGATCAAAGGCCAGGCGGAACAGCTCTGTCTTGCAGGCCCTGCGGAAAGATGTCAAGTCCCGCAAGATAAGCTTCACCTGTTTCTGCATGCCAGGCTGCCAGACTGCCAGACATTTTGCTGCCTGAGAGGGACAATATGGTGCCCCCTCCTATTCCATGTGCAAAGCCTGACTGGGCTGGCGATTGAACCTTCCTTCTACATTGGCAACAGGACAGCATCTTTTTCTGTACCTGTAGGAGGAGGGCCTATTGGGGCAAGCACCCCAAAACAAGGAGCTTACTACCCGCCCCCACTTGCCCACCCACATTTCCGAACTCCTGTCATTAACACATGCTGTTAATTTTTCTCTCTCTCTCACCTATAAATATACTTTGCCCCTTCTGTGCCTGCCCTGAATTTATTCCCCTGGTGCTGCCAATGCCAGGGTAGACCACACAACGCAGATCAACACCTCACCATTGCTATCCACCCTTCAGCATCTGCCATCCGAGGCAGCTGCCTCACTCTGCCTAATGGTAGGAACAAGACAAACTGGCAACCCTAAAGAACAATTCCATACAGCATGATGCTGAGAGACAGAGAAACATGTGTGGTCCAGGAAATATAGATAGCTATAACAATGTAAGAGTTGCTACTTTGTATGCAAACATAGATTTTGATCTCCTGGAATATGTTATGCTCCATTTGAATGAGGGAGAAAGCAGTTACCTATTGGTTAGTATCACCCACTCAACACATCCAGTCCCCACCAGTGCAGTTTGGGCAACTCCTTAAAAAATGTATGTGAGTTGTTTTTGCTAGATGAATCATGAATAATGCAAATAAACATACAAGTGCCACATTAAGGAGGAAAGCCTGCTGGATACATTACAGCATGGGCAAAGCTGAGGCTGGACATGCATGCATCTAGGACAGCTTGGAAGGCCATGCTCACGCCATGGGTGAAGAACCTGCTGTGAGTGTCCTTAAAATCACAGGTAACTTTTTACCTCCCCAGGACATTTTGGGTAACTCCCTTTGCTTCATTCTGGGGTTTCTAGGGCTGGCTCAGCTGAGTTTTCCCTCCGTAGGGTTTTGGTGTAATGGAACATAAGCAGTGCAGACCCTGCTGTTGTGCAGCTTGTGTTTTTGCGCTCCTTGTAAGAGGTGCCCCAGCAGGAAAGGCCTTTACCTGGAATCCTTCCCACATAGTGTGATTCTGCCAAGCCAGCAGCACAGGAAGCCAATGTCTGTGTATGTTTTAAAAGGCAGAGATCCAGGGATTTTTCAATATCCTGAATGAGTTAAGAATAAAAATCCAGTTCTCATAATCACGGAGACATCTACTGAACGGTGCTGCATAAAAAAGTGGGGAGGCAGAGAAGAGGCAACGTACATTTCTCAGTGGGCAAGAGAGAGAAATAACAGCATATGGGTTAAAGAGAAAATTGCATGCAGATGAAGGTGATTGACAGTGGGTGAAGGACTCTGTGTGAGAAGCAGGAAAGGGGAGATATCACAGGGAAAGAGGCTGGGGGAAGAAAAGGGTCTCCCAGGTGAGAGCTGGGAGGGTTGCACCTTTTTCTGTATGGGATAAAAGTTAAGATATTTGTATTTGACGCAATGTTTCTCAACCTTGGGTCCCCTGATGTTGTTGGACTACAACTCACATCATCCCTGAGCTCTGGCCTTGCTAGTTAGGGATGATGGGAGTTGTAGTTCAACAACATCTGGGGACCCAAGGTTGAGAAAGGCTGGCTCTCTCCCTCCCTTTTGTATGTAGATTAGTTTTTTTATTATATTATGAAAAGTCTTAATAAAACTATCAATAACAAAAGAAAAATTACAGCATATGCAAGCGATAGGAGTTCAGAAACAGGGAGGCAAGTGGTGGGGGCAAACTCATTGATTGTGGGGGCACTTACCCCCTGCCCCACTCTGGTCCTGCCTATAATATGGTCAAGGTCTACACCATACCCTTATTGTCTCCCCATCCCTTCTTCCCAAACCTGGTGCCCTCCAGTTGGGGACTACAGCACCCATCAGTGCCAATCATCAGAGATGATGTGAGTTGCAGGCGAAAACATCTAGAGTGCACTTGATGGAGAAAGGCTGCTGTGCATATAAGCAGAGGTGGCCTTTCCCATTTCGCATGGGAATTGCTGCCTCCTGGCCCCATTCATCACACTCCACTTCTGCCGCCACACCCTGGTTCTTGCAGTTCTTGGTGGGAGCCAAGATACTCTTCCAAGTGTTTGCTGCTCACTTGGCTGCTTTGCCTGGAGCAGGAAAGATGAGCAGCAACACCATGCACCAGAATGCCTCCCTCTCGGTGGCAGAAGTGGTGGGGTGAGTGGAGCAGTGCCTCTTATACTTCTGCCACCCGAGGCAGGCACTTCACCCTGCATCACAGGTGGGCCGGTTCCTGCTTCAAGCAGGAGGTACCTGCAGCAAATGGACTTACTAGCCAATTCCATGCTGTGTGTTGGCAATTTTCCTCCAATGCCTAGGGCAGTTATTGGGAAACAAGATGTGTGAGGGATTATTGAAGGGGGTGGGTGGCTGGACTGATCATACATCCCTTCAAGAAGCTGGTTATACCCCTCCAAAAAGTAACTCAGGGTGGTTCCACATGCCAGCTTTTCCCACTGCATGTAGATGTGTTTGTAATCATAGCAATCTGAGATCCACATGGCGTTTGGATACTCGGGGAGAGTCAGATGCACAAACAGCTCAGTAACCACAGTTATGGCGTGCAGAACTGGAGTGAGTAAGGAAGCATGTGTTCTGGAGGAAAAGGGGAAAAAGTGAGTCTCAAAATAGATTTATTTTTTTATAATCAGATTTTTGAAAGCCAACCTTGGGGTTTTTTTTTTTTTTTAGGGATCTTGACTCATGATTTTGTGACCAGGCCATGATTATTACATGACCCCCATGAGATACTGTACAGTCTGAAAGCATTTAATTTATATGATTTGCTTCAATGGGGCTAGGATGCTCGGTTTATTGCTATAAGATTTATTAAATGAGGAGACACTGCTTGTGAACAAAGACGGCTTTGGGGTGTCATGTAAGGCAGATTCACACATTGCATTAAATGAGTGTAGAGCCTGTTCTCATGTATAACAATACTGTAGTTGAGCTGTACAAATCAACAAATGTATACACTTTCACACAAGTATTTTCACAGGCAAGCGCCTACCTGTGTTCAGTGTAACAAGTGGACAAGCCTATCCTGTACATCAGTCTGCATTTATTTCTGTCAAACCCCCTGACAGTGAACCTAAAAGTTGTTCCTTTTTTCCTACTAATGACAATCAAGGGAAGATGATGTCACTGTTCAAAATCTTGGTTAACCATGTGGAAAAACATGTCATGCCAGCCATTACAAGGATCTCTTATCTTTTGTACACACCCTGGGTTGCTATTTCCCCTGCAAAGGGGAAATATCCAGATATAGCATGGCTAAGCTCACAGGAGGAAAGCCTGTGCTGACAGAGAAAGAACGGAAACAAATTCTTATGCTTGAGATATCAGGATAAACTGCACTTCCTGGCTTCACTTAGCAACGCAGAACACAAAAGATGAGATTCTTGCAACAGACAATATATTCTTGCAATGAGCAAGAGTCTTTCCCTTATGAAATTACTTGGTTCCCCTTCTCCAGAAATGTCAGCTCAGCTTGCATGAGGGAGAGGGCAAAAAAAGGAAGAAAATATAGCTCCAAGGCCTGCTCTTGGAAATCGAATAGCAAAGAATGAATTCACAGCGGGACAGTGTACACACCATACATTAAAATGAACCCCTTGAATCCTGAGAACCGTAGTTTACTCACCACACCACAAAGCTAAAATTCCCCAGCACCCTTAACAAACCACAATCCCCAGCAGTGGCGTAGCGTGGGTTGTCAGCACCCGGGGCAAGGCAAGTAATTTGCGCTCCCTAACCCGTGGATTTGCGCCCCCTAACCCGTGGATTTGCGCCCCCTAACCCTAACCCCCAGATATTGCGCCCGGTGCGGCCGGCCCCCCTGCACCCCCCACGCTACGCCACTGATCCCCAGGATTCTTGGGGTGTGCAGGCTTTGAACATATGGTGTCTACACAGCTTAATATGTGTACAAAGAACATTTGTCATGGCTGCTTTTTATGGTAGGTTGTATTCAACTAACTGAGAATCAGAACAGACCCAGTAAACTTATTAAACCTGAGTAAGTCATGTCTGTTCTTTTCAATGGTTCTACTCTGAGTATGACTAACATTTGCGACAACCCAATAACTGTAGCAATGTTATCAATGCAGGTAAAATTGTTACCCCACCACCACCTTTTTTTTAACGCAAAGGGATAATGCTTAGACCATACGCAGCACCATCCCAAGTATGTTTACTCAGAAGTAAATGAGACTTTGGTAGCCAGACTGTCACTACCTCCGGGTGGGATTCAATAACATATCAGCAAAATCAGGTTGCACAGTTATATTGGACTGGGAGGTCTTGCACAACAGTCCCCCTTCTCCAAAGATCAGACTTTTTGCTTTAATGAAAGTAGTGGGGAAATCCACTGGGAAGTGTGGATAACACTTGCTTTGATGCAGCAGAAACCTCCCTCAAACAAACTGGAGCAAATGCACATTAAATGGCCAACTTTGTCTAATCTCCCTGCAGATAAATCAGGAAGAATGATCAATAAATTGGTTGTCTGGAAGTGCCCCAAGTCTTAGTGGTGGAGAATCTTACTTGTATGCATAAGGTCCCAGGTTCAGTTCTCAGCTTCTCCAGAAAGGGTTGGGACTATTCCTGCATTGCAGGGGGCTGGACTAAATGACCCTTTGGGTCCCTTCCAGTTCTACAATTCTATGATACCAAGTATGTTTGTACACCAGTAATGACATAGGCTGCAATCCTGCACAAAGATTGAATGAGTCTCATTGATTTCAATGGCTTTAAGCAACCTTAGTGTAAAGTGTGCAGCACATCTCTCTCTCTCTCTCTCTCTCTCTCTCTCTCTCTCTCTCTCTCTCTCACACACACACACACACACACACACACACACACACACAATTTACCCACATGCCTGTTTACACATAACTGCTGGACACAGACAATGGTTTCATCATAGGGTAGGCAGGTGGTATGATACATTTTTACCTGGGTGTGCAAATTAATTCCACTGTCTCATCTCTGCCCACTGGTTTTTCTTGTCATGCTTCAGACATTTCACCAGAAATGACAGAGGGAAGAGTATGTACAGTGTAGGAGAAATTTCCATTTTCAATCATTTCCAATTAAGCCCACAATGCATGTTTGAGGCTATGCACCAGATTCACCGCTGTTAACGTTCCAGACCCCGAGGGACAATTTGCCGTTTGTTCTTTGGCTTGTTGTATCTGGAAAGAAGCCACATGTTAGCAAATCAAACGTTTTGGTCTCAGTCTGGAGCGGTTTTATTTTATTTTACTTCCCAGACTGTACATGCAGTGTCGGGAATATATTAATGCTGACAGAAACAAAGCTAGCTTCAGGAATTCTGCCAAACATGTTTGTCTAATGTAACATAACATGGGCACGAAAAATGTACAGGGAACTTTTCCACATCTCTCAACCCGGTAGAGTTGGCCATTGATGCATCTCTAAAAAAAGAAGAGAGTCAGATTTGCCCCAAAGAAATAGCTGCTATGATTTTAAACAGGAACATAGAAAGTCAACCCCAAATGCCTGTCTAGCTCAGTATTGTCTACACTGGCAGGCAGCAGCTCTCCATGGTTTCAGGCAAGGGAGTCCCTCCCAGCCCTGCACGGAGGTGCCAGGGGTTGAAGCTGGGACCTTCTGTGTGCAAAGCTGTGAAAAGATGGTCCTCAAGTCAAAAGAAGCAGGATGTCCTTGGTCTAGATCCAACGCTCTCAAGACTGCATGATGGGAAACCCACTTTCACCATGGGGCATAGTTTGGTAAGCACCAAACTTGGAAGAATAACATCAGAGCATCAGCATGGAAAACTGGTTCCCCTTTCTCAGCTAAAGCCCGGCTTCAAATGATGGGTTTGTAACACATTGTATGCAGAATGCCCCAGGTTTGATTCCTGGCATCAGCTGGTAGGCTATAAAGCCACTGCCAGTCAGTTACTTAGCTGCTTCATAGCCAGTGGTCTGAGTTGGCAGTGTCCCATGTTTCCACGACATGTTACATCCCTGTTAAGATCAAGGATTCTAGTTCAATAAATCTTGGTTCAGCCAAAGGTTTTGTGCATGAATTCAACATAATAATGTAAAACGAGCCCTGCTGGAACAAACCAGAGGCCTATCTAATCCAGCATCTTGTTCTCACAATGACCTTCTTCTTCTTCTTTGGCAATCACTCCTAGTCAAGTAAGATTGTCTTCCATAAACACTGTTTTAAAAGTGAGTCCGTAAGTGACTGTGGAGGTCATTTCTGGATCCACATGACCTTCCACAGTGGAGAGATAGGTTTCCAAGCGGGAGTTGATCACGATGAGGGTTTGCCAAGCGTGCTTTCCTCTTAATGTGTTTCTCCCTTGCCTCCTGAGTTCGTGCATCTTCAAAGCCCACGGCACCACTGGTAAAGGCTGTTCTCCAATTGGAGCACCTGCAGGCCAGTGTTTCCCAGTTGTCTGTGTTTTTTTAGATTTGCCTTGAGAGAGTCTTTGAACCTCTTTTGTTGACCACCAGTATTATGCTTACCATTTTTATGTTCGGAATAGAATAGTTGCTTTGGAAGATGATAGTCAGGCATCCGCACAACATGACCAGTCCAATGAAACCAGAGACACACAAGCTGGACCTGAGCACAACAGCTCTCTCTCCACCTCTGATTTGCAGCAACTGGTATTCAGAGGCACACTGCCTCCATCATGAACAGCGCCTTCTGACTACCTTTTCTCCCATGAATTTCTCTGTCTGGAACATATTGCCATTTATAATATGAGAGATAATAGATTCACTCTGTTGCAAGCTAGATGCGAACCAGGCCAGTCAAGTACAAAGGCGTTTCAAAGCAAGCACATTTTGCTAGCTTGTTTCCATTGCATGTGGTTTCTACATAGCTGACATAAGAGGAAGGGAAGTTGTTGTGGTCAAACACAGTGTCTGGCCTGAATTCTAGGTAACTAGCATGCAGCGTTCATCAGCCACTGCTGCTGCAGCCGCAAGCACACTTCCTTTGTCCAGCTTCTGTACAGACTGCAAGCTCCTTGTGTTAAATTCGGAGGCATGATAAGTAATGATGTTTGGTTCAGTGTTTGCACTCATCCTTTGAGTCGATAAGATGCATTTGCAGAGAGCTGAAGGTGGCAGCCGCCTGGTTTATTTTGTCCCATGTTCACCTATGATCAAAGACCTTCCCTGGGTTTCGAAAGAACTACAAAATCTGTAAGGGGAGACAATAGTGGGATGAGTGTGCACACCAGGCTCCTGGCTCCCTTTGTCATACCATCTTCAGCTTAGATTGGCAGCTTTAGTGTATCTCTTAGCAGAGATAGGGCAAAATCTGGGCGGTCAGGAATCTGGAGCAACCTGCTTGCCAGGACAAATGCAGCCGGGGAAGTAATGAGTCGTAGGTGGACTTGGGAAAATAATCTAATGCAGGGATAAGGAAACTACTTAAGCCTGAGGGCCACATTTCATTCTGGGAAACCTTCCAAGGGCCATATACTAATGGTGAATGGAGCCAGATACAAAAATGAGTCAACGACAACAACACCCTAATGCAAATTTTAACCTTTGTACAGTTGGCTGAGGGACGTGGGTGGCACTGTGGGTTAAACCACAGAGCCTAGGACTTGCCGATCAGAAGGTCAGTGGTTCGAATCCCCGCGACAGGGTGAGCTCCCGTTGCTCGGTCCCTGCTCCTGCCAACCTAGCATTTCAAAAGCACATCAAAGTGCAAGTAGATAATTAGGTACTGCTCTGGCAGGAAGGTAAACGGCGTTTCCGTGTGCTGCTCTGGTTTCACCAGAAGCGGCTTGGTCATGCTGGCCACGTGACCCGGAAGCTGTACGCCAGCTCCCTCGGCCAATAAAGCAAGATGAGCGCCGCAACCCTGGAGTCGGTCACCTGGACCTAATGGTCAGGGGTCCCTTTACCTTTATATTTGGCTAGTTTCTATACACACTCACTTGCCTCGATCCTGACAGGCAAGAGGCATTATCAGAATTCAATGAATTCCAGGCAGGCACCAAACCAGGACCAGTGAGGAGAGTGGGCTGGAGAGGGGGGGTGTTATCCGGGGTGAGTTCAGACAGCCAGATAGAAAGGCTTGGAGGGTCATATTTGCAGGTAATCTTGTGTAATATTGCACCCTGCACTAGGCCAACATTTGGCACCTCACAAATGGATCTTCTCAGTTATGGAGCTTTTCAATTTTGCACCTCATCAGCTCAGTGCCCTTTGCAGAGGTACTGCCTGCACTCACCTAAATCCGGTGCTGATATTTGGCCCCTGGGACCTCAAGCTTCCCAGCCGTCATCTAGACTTAACAGCTTATAAGAACAGGGGTGTACCTCGGGATTGGTCAAGTTGGCCTCTGCCAAGGGCACAGACCCAGGGGAGAGCCTCTCATTTTAGCTCGGAGTAACTGGGAGCTCATCTGTCCATACACATGCTATTAGAAGTATTCGCCAGCAGAGCAGGAAAGGAGATGAAAGGCAAACTTTTTGAGTTTCTGGTCCATAGGCAGGAAGGTGCTGAAACATCTCCTTGCCAAATAATAATAATAATAATAATAATAATAATAATAATAATTTATTTGTACCCCACCCATCTGGCTGGGTTGCCACAGCCACCCTGGGCAGCTAGTATTGGCTACCTGATACGTTGGAGACTCTGTCACAGTGAATTATCTGTGTACTCTTCCCTTAAATACGGCCCAATCTCAAGGCCACCACTGCCCTCTCTTCCTGGGATAAGCATTGTGCTGTTTTCAGCAGCATCACACCACCACACCCATTTCGCTAACTCTGGGAGCTGGCCCAGCCTCACGCACCACCAGTTTGGCAATAAATCCAAACAATTTCCCATCTGTTAAGTCAGTGCAATGTGGTGAGCAGTTTCTGTTTTCCTTGAGTGCGAGGGACACATTCTTTGGAGATGACTCTTCCAAAGCCCTCTCTAAAGGAAAACAGAAACTGCTCACCACATTGCATTGACTTAACAGATGGGAAGTTGCCTGGGGAGGGGTCATTGCTATACAAATTGCCTAGAAACTGCTCATATAGTAGCAATGTGCTGCAAGTACAGTTTATAGAGCCTTGCAAGTGGTAAACTGCAGTTTGCTCCATGCACTTCTGCTGTGGGACACTCACCTACTTTGCCCGGAGAGGAACTTATATGTGTGTATTTCCCCTTTTGCACTACATTTGATGCTGGTGGGAGGATCCTTCTCACCCACCTGCTTTACTCATTCTCTTGTGCTGCCTGTACTTAGTGAGAAGCAGCATTTATCTCTGTTTAATGAAGTGCTGATCGCTCATTGTCACAAGGGATAATACTCAGGCAGTTGTCCAAAAACATGCGTCCAATGTGAGCAATGCTTTACAAGAGTTTGTTGAAATATATAGACTTCTCTTTGCTTCAGGCAGCCTATGATGATTTGGAAATAAAAATGCAAAGAGCTATGAAGGAGGCAACCCCTTGAAGTAGCAGTTTGCAATTACTTCAGATAGGTGACATGACAGCTCAGTTGGTAGAGCGTGAGACTCTTAATTCCAGGATTGTAGGATCGAGCCCCATGTTGAACAAAAAATTCCTGCTTTGCAGGGGGTTGGACTTAGATGACCCTCATGGTCCCTTCCAACTCTACAATTCTATGAGAGCCAGTGTGGTGTAGTGGTTAAGAGCAGTAGACTCGTAATCTGGTGAACTGGGTTCGATTCCCCGCTCCTCCACATGCAGCTGCTGGGTGGCCTTGGGCTAGTCACACTTCTCTGAAGTCTCTCAGCCCCACTCACCTCACAGGGTGTCTGTTGTGGGGGAGGAAGAGAAAGGAGAATGTTAGCCACTTTGAGACTCCTTAGGGTAGTGATAAAGAGGGATATCAAATCCAAACTCTTCTTCTTCTTATGATTCTATGACCCAGCATGCCTTAAGCCAGTGGCTCCCAAACACCCACACACACACACACCATGAACCATTTGAAAATTGCTGAGGGTCTTGGCAGACCATGTAATGATTTATTTCCTGCCTGTTGTAGAAGCCTTCATCTGCCCCAGCTACAACAAAACATGTCTCTTCTGCATCAGTTTCTATAGCCACAGCAGGAGCTAAAACCTTCCAACAGCTTGACTTTACCCCCAAAGGTGCATTGTCTCCCGAGACAGACGGATGCCAACCATAGTTATTGTAATTCTTTAGAATTCAAATTGTAACAGAAAAAAAATCTAATACAAAAAATAGAAGAAGCAATAAAAAAAATTAAAAATCAACATGCATATTCAATGTGATGGATATGCCATCTCCAATCACAAATCCATAGACAGAACACCTAAATGAAGCCTGTGGTCCATGGACCAGGGGTTTGGAAACTTCTGCTTTCAGCTCCTTTAAGTCAATGGGAGTAGTGCTAGCTCCAAGTTTTGGAGGGAAACCAGAGAAAGATGTACGTGGGAGGTGGAATATGTGATCCTGTGGCCCTCTCCCGATGTCTGGACCCTTATTTAATGTTTACATCTGCTTCAGGCCTTGGAGGTGGAAACACATCTCATAGACTTCAGAACAGCTGATGGGAGTTGTGGTACAAAATATTTGGAAGGCACCAGGTTTGTGGAGGTTGAGGAGGAGGACGAGTCGCACATCCCATTCTACTTAGGGACAAGCAACATACTAAAAGCCCTTTGTAATAATGCACAATGGAAAATACTTTTTCAAAAACCCTCCAGTGAATTCAGGGACCATCGCTCAGCCGTTGTTGGCATCCGCCTGTCTCAGGAGATAATGGAAGAGTGCGCCTTTGGGGGTGAAGTCAGACTGTTGGAGAGCTATAGCACCTGCTGTGGCTGCAGTGACTGATACAGGAAAGAGATATTTTGTTGCAGCTGGGGCAGATGAAGGCATCTGGTTTTGCTGCTACAGGTGCACCATGGCATTTATTCTGTGTTCCTCCCAGCTGTCACTCTTCCTCTGGTTACTGCTGCAGATACATGACCTGACTGCCTGTCTTCAGGCCCAGCAGCAAAACATATGAACTGTATGCAGAAGGTCCCAGATCTGATTCTTGGCATCTCCATGCTGTACCAGGTCATGAAAAAGCCCTCTTCCTGAAACAGTGGAGAGCTACTGCCAAGCAGGATAGATCAGAGTACAGTAGTCTTTGTTGCTCCTGATTTGGTTGCACTGTAGTACAATTAGGCCCCTCCAGCTGGCAATCTAGAGCCAAGTGAGGATTCCCAGGTAAGATCCTCCCTCTATTTGTGTGGGCAGGTAATCCCTCCCCTACCTGGCCTAGTATTGTATTGGCTACTGATGCAAAACTACCTTCCTTGCCCGCCCATTTAGCAACCATGTGTTTACTTCAAAACTCTATGCAATTTCTAGCAGTCTCCACCTAATTCTAAAAGAGCAGTAAGTTTGGCCCCATGAGGTGTTACCTCTTGCTCAGATCAATAAGCCTTCATGAGAGGGTATTACGTCTATCAGAAATATTGTTCTGACACATGTGCTTTTGGCACAAACTAGCCTGCCCTAAATTATGCCTGCCCAGGCACTCAGCGTTTTCAGTCTGAAGGTTAATCTGTCAGTCTCTTTCTTACATGAGTTGCTTGTGACAGCTGATGCCTTTTGCCATCTCAGAGGCACACAGATTGGCAATCACTGCACAGCCACCAACCGTGGCCTGGCTTTAAACAGATGCTGCAAAATCTCACCTCTAAAGTATTATTTCTTCACGGTATGCTGACCTCATAACAGCATCCCCGTTTCAAATCAAGATGCATTTTCAGAATTTCAGCCATTTGATATTGTGACATTAGTAATTCCAGCAAAAGATAGAATAAAATTTGACTTTCTCTTCTTTTCCAAACACCTCTTTACACAACTCTCTCTTCTCTCTCTGTCAGCATGCTGCAGCTGATGGGAGTTGTAGTTCAAAAGATTTGGATGGCACCTGGTTGACAAAAGCTGCTCTATAGAGTGTAGCTTTTGAATTGTATTGATGAGAACCCACTTCCCTCCCCTCTCTGTACTTCAGGGGCTTTTCACAGTCTGCATTGAGCTTTTTGTTTCCAGCAGAAACAGGGAACAGGGTGGTGACACAGGCAACAGGGAACTGAAAATAAATATCACCTTATTTGCAAATATCACCTCCTTTGCAAAGATTCTCAGGGACTACCCCACTCATTCCTCAGGGGGGAAATAAGTAGTAAGGCATGAGTAGGAGGAGCCATAGTTGCCTCACTTCCCACTGTTAGGGATCGGCTGTGAACGGAGGTGAGTCACAAGCTGAGAATCATGAGACAAGTCAGTGGCTAGAAGAACTAATCAGCCAAGCAGGACCAAAGGGCAAGCCAGGAGTGGGAACCAAAGAGCAAGTCAGGTCTGGAGGACAAATCAGCTCTTTAGATTACAGTGGTACCTCGGGTCACAGACGCTTCAGGTTACAGATGCTTCAGGTTACAGACTCCGCTAACCCAGAAATAGTACCTCGGGTTAAGAACTTTGCTTCAGGATGAGAACAGAAATCGTGCTCTGGCGGTGCGGGGGCAGCGGGAGGCCCCATTATCTAAAGTGGTAAAGTGGTTAAGAACAGTTTCAGGTTAAGAACGGACCTCCAGGACAAATGAAGTTCTTAACCCGAGGTACCACTGTACTGCAGTGCGTTAAAACAGGTCTAGCCCACTGGTCAAGTGGCAGAAGCCCAGAGAAGCGGTGCTGGCAGTGGCACTCGTTTCCAGTGAGATCTTGCCAAAATCTCGTGAGATCTCACAGAACACACAGGATATTGCTAGATCTCATTGGAAGCTGCTTTCAGTGCTTCATGGGTGCTGCTGCACAACAAAAATAACAGGATGCTCCAGCCTTGGCATTAAACACAAGGCTGCCTTTGAAGATGGTTCAGAGTTGGTGCAAATTTCAGTGGTGCGTTTGCTGACTAGGGCAAGATGGTCTGAACATATCACACCAACCCTGGCACAATGGCATTGGCTACAAATTAGTTTCCAGACTTAATTCAAATTGCTGATTTTGACCTGTAAAGTATTGTGCATCTCAGGACTACCAGTCACTCAAGGATCACCTCTCCCCATATGAACAACCTGGTTTGGCATCTGAGGTCCTTCTCCATATTCTCCCTCTAACAGAGGTGCAGAGGGTGATGGCATAAGAACAAACCTTCTCAGTGGTGGCTCCCCATTTGTGGAATGTTTCCCCAGGGGGGCACACCTGGCACCATTATTAACTGCTTTATGTGCCAGGTAAAAGCATTTTTAATCATTCGGGCCTTTGGACCTTAATCTGGAGGGTAAAGTATGTTTGTGACCTCTCCTTTTTAGTGGGGTAGTCTGAGTTGGATCTGCCTTTTTGTACATGTTACTGATCAACATTTTAGGGTTTGGGTTTGTTTACTTTTGTCCTTATGCTTATTTTTCTTTTTTCTTTTTGTTTCTGGAAGTTGCTTTGAGCCACTTTTGAGAAAAAAACAACAAAACTACAACAGCAGCAACTCCTTCCTGGCCGGAAAAAACCAGTGGTATGACTGGATGGTGGAATCAATCCAAATGTTTTTTTCCCCCACTGATAACAGCTGTCACTCAAGCATGTCCATCGCAGACTTCATTCTGTGCTCACCTGCCCCACTTAGCCCTGCACTGAATTCTACCCCATCGTTATTTTTTACAAGGATAGCAACCTCAGGCAGGGCTTCCTTTGATTATATCATTCTATAAGCAAGGCCAGCTTGAGGAACCCCTTCAGCCATTTCAGCCATGCGTAAGTGTGTGTTAATCGGCTCCTGAATGAAAACCCCCTCCTTTGTTCTAGGGAGGAGGAGGAGAGGGGCTTATCCTTCCTGGTTCACAGCACACAGCAGTCTCTTGGATCGAGCAAGGTTATAAAAGGTTGTAAACCAGCATGTAATTTGGCTGCTTATTCCTAAGGAAATATGGTTTGGCAGTGGCGTGACTAATTGCACTGATACCCACAAGACCCCAAAGGCAAATTATCATGCCATTTATTCTCGCCTCCAGCTGAGCTGTCTCGTAACTCATGTCAAATAAAGTACAGTGCTTTGATGTAATTACTGTGCCATTAATTAAGCCATATCCCCAGTTACTCTTCTCAAGTCAGGCTGCTTTGCAGAACACTACATAAGCTTAGCCCATCAATAGCCGGGAAGCGGCTCTTTGGTGGTTAGGGAATATGGTAGTTCTCCAGGTAGACTTGTAGCCAAAATTTGAGCATTTGTGGTGATGGTTGCAAGTGGGACTGTTGGTGTGCTGGGGTCTAGCCATCCAAGGCAACCATTATGCTCTGTTCTTAAGCAGCTGCTGTAACTTCCCATTGGCCAAATTTCTAGCAGAAGTGTGAGGTGGCAGATAGGCAAGACAACCCGTCTCATGTGTTCAGTAAGCAGGGGAGGGGTGTGTGTGATTATTTTAGATATTAATAATTCGCAGCATGAAGCAATTGTATGCATAAAAGCTGAGTCCTTTTGGAATAAAAATTGTCCAGACCCATAATTATGATTCAAAGCTTTTCTAACCAGAATTTCTTCAAAACAAGTACAAAAGCACCACTGATACATCCAGAAAGAAGTACAAAGCGTATGTGTATTGAAGCTTAGGTTCTTCTTCTTAAATATATAACTTAATTACAATCAGAGCTGAAATCAAAGCTCTGTCTCCCCCATAGTCTGTATCAAGCCTGAGGCTATGCAGCTTCTGGAGAGGCATCATTTACAAATCCTTTTCTGACTATCCCTGGTAATGGAAGCAAAGCCAACTCCCTTCAAAATGGAGATTTGCAATGGAATACCTTAGTCACATGTTCTAAGGTTAAACACTCACGTGTAAGCTAGCAGAGAACATCAACAGTTACCGGTAATTATCAGCTCATTTAGAAGCTCGAAGAGCTTTTTCTAGCTTAGTTCACTCCAATGGAATTTTCCAATGTTAAACCCTTAGCGATATACATACAGTGGTACCTCAGGTTACATACGCTTCATGTTACATACACTTCAGGTTACAAACTCTGCTAACCCAGAAATAGTGCTTCAGTTTAAGAACTTTGCTTCAGGATGAGAAGAAAAATCGTGCTCCGGCGGCGTGGCGGTAGCAGGAGGCCCCCTTAGCTAAAGTGGTGCTTCAGGTTAAGAACAGTTTCAGGTTAAGTACTGACCTCCGGAACGAATTAAGTACTTAACCTGAGGTACCACTGTACAGGCATTCTCAACAGTGATTGAATGGTGTCTGGTGCCCACCGGGACTGGTGGGGCAGGATGCAGGGTACCCAAAGGTAGGTTTTGTCCTCCATCCTCCTCCTTGCTGAGATTTACCAGGGGCAAAAGGAGGAAGGGCCAACCCCTGGGACATGCAGGTGGGACAGATTGAGGCTGGTAAGGCAATGCCCCATTTATTCTAATGGGCCCCCACTGGTGAGATCCCATCCACTGGCCACACTCTGATATTACATGTTCAGCATTAATGTGAAGGGGGCCTGTGTATATATGCCTATGTCACAGAAGTCTTAAAGGACACACTAGTTAGGAAGTCATTTATTTATAGGTCCCAGGACACACCAGTTATTTATTTATTTAAAAGCATTTATAATTCACTAAATGTTTTTGATTTTTTTTCTAAGCACTGTACTATATATATATGAAAACAACAACAGCATAAAACCAGTAAAGCAACAATATTAAAGCCTTTAAAACAAGAATTCAGGGATTTCAGATAAATGAAGACAGGTTCCAAGATTATAGGTCAGGGAAAGCCTGGGCAAAAATATGGTCTGCACAAGACATCTGAAACAGCTGGTGGTTGCTGCTTCATGTAAAGTTACAACAATATGATCATAGAGTTATTAGATAACTTTATTATTTCTCTTTTTTAAAAAAAAAATTATTAAAATTTTCTTGTTCATCACAGTAACATTATCTCAACAAAAAAGAAAAATACAGCTTCCCCAATTCCCCCATCCCCCTCTCCACTACTTCTCTCAACCCCATTTTCTGGTTTATTATATTTTAACTTCTCCTGCTTGTTTTATTATATCTCAATAAAGCTTTCTTAATTTTTGAATATTATTCTGATCTTGTCATTTTTATATTGTCATTATTTTCAAGTTACCTCTTACTTTTTATTATTTCTTCGTTAATACATTTTAGTATCCATATTGTTTTCTTAGTTGTAAGAGTTTAATCAAACCCTGCTAGTGAGTCCACTTCTTTACAGTATTTCTGTAAGTACAACATAAATGGTTCCCAATCCTTTTTAAAGTCTCTATTGTCTTTTTGGGACGCAGGTGGCGCTGTGGGTTAAAGCCTCAGCGCCTAGGGCTTGCCGATCGAAAGGTCGGCGGTTCGAATCCCTGCGGCAGGGTGCGCTCCCGCTGCTCGGTCCCAGCGCCTGCCAACCTAGCAGTTCGAAAGCACCTCCGGGTGCAAGTAGATAAATAGGGACCGCTTATCAGCGGGAAGGTAAACGGCGTTTCCGTGTGCGGCTCTGGCTCGCCAGAGCAGCGATGTCACGCTGGCCATGTGACCCGGAAGTGTCTCCGGACAGCGCTGGCCCCTGGCCTCTTGAGTGAGATGGGCGCACAACCCCAGAGTCTGTCAAGACTGGCCCGTACGGGCAGGGGTACCTTTACCTTTACCTTTATTGTCTTTTTGTCTAATTCTTCCTGTTAGTTTCGCCATTTCCACATAGTCCGTCAGTTTCTCTTGCCATTCTTCTTTAGTTGCTATCATGTCGTCTTTCCATTTCTGGGCTAGTAATATCCTAGCCACCATTGTGGCATACATAAATAACTTCTTCTGTTTCTTTGGCAAGTCTTGACCTATAATGCCTAACAAAAAGGCTTCTGGTCTTTTAACAAAGGTCATTTTAAACATTCATTTAATTTCATTATAAATCATTTCCCATATTTTTAAAATTAGTTTACAGTTCCACCTCATATGAAAAACATGTAACTTCTTTTTCTTTACATTTCCATCATTTGTTAGAACCCGTTCTGTACATTTTTGCCATTTTTATAGGCGTGATATACCATCGCTACATCATTTTCATATAATTCTCTTTCAGCATTATACAATCAGTAAATTTTAGGTTCACTTTCCATAATTTTTCCCAGTCTTCCATTTGTATGTTATGTCCTAAATCTCGCGCCCACTTAATCATTGCACATTTAACCTCTTTGTCTTTGGTTTCCCACTCTGATAATAAGTTATACGTTTTCTTAAACAATTTAGTATTATCATCTATCATTTCTCTTTGGAATCTGGATGAAGTGTAAGTAAATCCTTTCTTTTCATCTCCTTTAAATACCTCATTTAATTGGTGATATTACAACCAGTCTTGCACATACTTTGTTATTTCTCTTAAACAGGAACATAGGACTCGATGACCCTTGTGGTCTCTTCCAACTCTATGATTCTATGATTCTATGATAACAGCAGCAGGAAATGCCTGGCCCTACAACTAAGTCTAGTGCCCCCTACTGACTAACCTGTATAATGGCAGTATCCACACAGTCTGTCCTCACATAGGTCGCCTTCACATTAATTCTGAATGTGTAGCTGGTGACTGGTGCATTGGCACCAAGGGAACATAACTGGTGGATGCAATCACACTCTCCCCCCACACATGTGAGAATAATTGTGTGTATACACACACATGGGTAAGAGGGAATGGGAATCCTAAACAATGGAACTGAAAGAACATTTGCAATGCAACAGGTACACATTCTGCAATGTTAATATGCTTAGAAGGATGCAAGATCAAGAGAGTGACTATTTCATGACCTGATAACATGATCTTGATCACCTGTAGGGACAGGGAAACATTCCTGCAATGGGAGCCAAGAAGTGGTCCCAGTGTTTGTCAGTCCTTCCAGTCTGTTCACACTCATTGGCCAAAGCACCAGGTGGTAGCATTTGCACTGGGCATGGCTTTCCTTTTCACAAAGCAATAAGTTTTTCCATTGTAATTCTTTAAAGAAAGGGGCCTCTGACTTGGATAGTCGCTGCTGAAAGTTCAGGGAAGAAAATTATTGAATATAGGGAACCTATATTAGTGCTGGTCTCCCCCACCTCCACCCCACAGATGGCCTTGGCTGTAGGACTGTGTTACCCAGAAATCAATCATAAAAAAACCAACAAAGCTCCCACCTCCCATTGTCCCCTGTTTGATCAAGGGAGAAAGTGCTGCCTGCCGGCTGGTTGGAGCTGTCAGCCTGGGGTGCTATTCAAAGCACAGTGTAGATATAAGCCATTAGATGCACACAGAGTAAAATAGAAATGACCCGCTTCTCAACACAAATCCTGTGAAAGGGCAGAGAAAAAGGGAGCTCAAAAGCTGTCCTATTTTTCTCCTCTCCTTTCTTTCTGCAGCTACCTGTGGTGTTTGCCACAGAGTCAGATTAAATAGCTGATTAAGCTTTTTCACAGCCTGGCCTCTCGATGTTCTGCCTGCTGAGAGCATTGCTGGAGCCAAATGTTGCTTCCACTGGCTCCATTAACCAAAATGACTTAAGACTTGGACATTCAGCAGATTGGGGGCGGGGAGGTGGGGGGAGAGATCCACTGGGGACATCAGTTAGATGTAAAACTGTCTTCCTGCTTGCAGCAATTGTGGGCTTTGGTTCCCTTGCAGCAAGGAGTGGCTTTTCTAATAAACTTTTAAAGAGGCACATTAAAAAAAATAAAAATGATTGATTGGCGAAGGGAGGAAGCCCAGATTAACAGCTTTGCTGTGCACACCTAAAAGAAATATATTAAAAAAACTGACTCTTTTCAAGAGCTTTTCAAAAATGGAATATTTGGTCCATTTTCAAATGGTCCTCTTCTGCTTCCTGTACTGTATTGCTAAATTAACTTTTTTATTATTAAGGGGCATAACTCAACTGTGAAGTATGTATTTTGCTACAGTTTTATCGACTTTGTTTTATAGATTATTCCATGGCTTTTATTGTAATGCATTGTTCTTTTTCTAAGTTTATGCCATGCTTTATGCATTTACATTCTGTAGGTTGCCTTGTGTGTCTAGAGACTAATAAATTATAATAACAGTAATAGTAATTATAATCTTTTGTATCAGAAGGTCCCAGGTTTAATCCCTGGCGTTTCCAGCTCAGGTGTAGCACATAATGAACTCACCTCTTTCTTTTATTACCTATTTTGGTTTTATTTTTCCCCACCACACCTTGCTTTGTGCAACATCTTATCTGCTGAAGAGTTCAAAAGATTGCCAGGCTTTTTGTGGCTTATGGGTTGGCCCAGAGTGACCCAGTGTGGCAGCACACACACTTCGGAACTCCTTGCCCATTGACATTAGCCAGTGTCAGGGACTGGACTGAGGAGGAATGCTGCCCCCCCCTCCTGAACCTTCCTGAGAAGAGGAGGACAGTATAGATTTAGATCAGTGGTTTGCAGAAGGTCATAGTTCAGAGGCTGCAGAGTGGAGAAGCTGGGAAATATTGAGAGAGCAGCAGGAAGAAGAAGCACCAGGGGAGAGACAGCTAACAGACTCAGTGTCTCTTGAAAGCATTCCTGACCCCCTCACAGGATGAGGTGTGTCTTGAGAGTAGTAGAACAGAAAGCTCAGAGGCAGAAAACACAGGTCAGCCAGCGCAGGGATGACATAGAATAGGAGAGATGGAGGGGATGGGACTTTACTTGGAGCAACACCATTATCTAAGAGAGACTGCATTCCTTCATCTCTCTCTGTGAATATTGAATAAACTACTTGGTAAGAACTTTTCTTGTTTATCTGCTTCTTGGCTGCCACCGTGGGAGGGATAGGATTCCCTGAAGCCTGGCAGGCAGACAGCTTCGCTGTACGTTTTTTGGCCCCTGCTAAAACCATTTTTGTTTAAGCAGGCCTGTCCAGATATTTAGAAGCTGATATGTGTTCTCATTTGTTGATTTAAATTATATTTTGCTTTTAAAAAATACCTGTTTTTAACTTTTTTTGTTGACTGTTTTAATAGTTATTTTATTTTTTATACCCCGTTTAGAAGTTTTATTTACAATCAAGTGGTATATAAAGGTAAAGGTAAAGGTACCCCTGCCCGTACGGGCCAGTCTTGACAGACTCTGGGGTTGTGCGCCCATCTCACTTAAGAGGCCAGGGGCCAGCGCTGTCCGGAGACACTTCCGGGTCACGTGGCCAGCGTGACATCGCTGCTCTGGCGAGAGCCAGAGCCAGAGCCAGAGCCGCACACGGAAACGCCGTTTACCTTCCCGCTGGTAAGCGGTCCCTATTTATCTACTTGCACCCGGAGGTGCTTTCGAACTGCTAGGTTGGCAGGCGCTGGGACCGAGCAGCGGGAGCGCACCCCACCGCAGGGATTCGAACCGCCAACCTTTCGATCGGCAAGCCCTAGGCGCTGAGGCTTTAACCCACAGCGCCACCTGCGTCCCCAAGTGGTATATACATTTTGTTAAATAAATAAAATTAGATAGCTGTAGACATTGTTTCTTCCCTTATAGATCAGTGTGACTACCTTTGCTTTAAAAAAGTGACCTTGTTTCTTTTCTCCCCCTCCCCCCATCTATAATTGGGAAAACATCTCTGAGTACAATTGTATTTCTCTTCTAAATCTATTAGGGTTGTACAAAATTAAAATGCACATTCAAATCCCTAATCCTCTTACCTTGAAATGCAACCACATCATTATAAAAATTATCCTCCCTATGAATACTCTGAATTAATTCAATAACTGTTCTCAGTCACCACTCTGATCCTAAATAATTAACAATAAAAATTATTCCAAATAATATATTGTGGTTTTTTGCTCCAGTTTTTGCTTCATGTCCTATAACTTTACATTTGCACTTTTGTCTATTGCACGGTTTCCCAAGCTTGAGTCTCTAGCTGTTTTTGGACTACAACTCCCATCATCCCTAGCTAGTGGGACCAATGGTCAGGGATGGTGGGAATTGTAGTCAGCTGGAGACCCAAGTTTAGGAAACCCTGGTCTGTTGATTGGAACCCGATCCCCCATAGGACTGGAATTTTTGCAATAAGGAAAGTGATGGGGAAATGTACCGGGAAGCATGGGATGCCACACATGGAATTTGATACAACATCCTCTCAAACATATCAAGGTGAAAATTCATTAAGCCAACGTCATCAGATCTCTCTGCAAACAAATCAGGATGGCTGCTCAATAAATATGTCATCTGGAAGCACCTTGGGATGGGATGAGAAGGCTGCCCCTAAGTCCTTCAGTTCAGGTGGCATCGCTCATTATCGAAGGAGTATGCCAGTCTTGGCTTAGCTCATTCCTTTGAACCTTTAGTAACTCCCTGGTTTAATTTATCAGTGAGTTCCTCACAACAGTACCACAGAGGGCTCTTATCTTCATGCCCTTCTTTTGTTCTTCTCATATCCAGCCAGTTGGCCTCCATGGGAAGCAGGACTATCCTAATGTTCTGCTTGGGAGAAAGCATCCCAGCATACAAAACTGGATTATACCAAGTTGGATCACTGGCTGATCTGGCTGAATACTGTCTTCATTGACTGGGGGAGAGTCCGAAGTATCTTAGGCAGGAACTTTCCCCCAACCTCCCAGGAGATGCTGGGAATTAAACCTGGGAACTTTAGCATGAAAAGCATGTGCCTTGCCATGGAGTTATCGCCCTTCCTTTAACAGAGTTTCCCCTCCACCATTATTTTCATCTTAGGGACCACTTGAAAGCACACTGCAGAGCACCAGAACTCCCTGGACTACAACTTAATAATAACTGTAGGACTGGCTACAAATGGGCCTGGTTCTCAGACACAAAAATGTAAACTATGGCTTCCAGGAACCACACAAATGTGTGGCCCCTGGAGAGGAGCTTACAGCCTCTTTGCTTCTCTTTGCCTCTTCTCTCTGGACCTTGTTTTGCCCCTGCATCACGCTGAGCTAAGCCAAAGTTTGGTTTAGTATGTCACCCGAACCCAGGACTCATGGTTAAGCTGTTGCCTTGCTAGCAGTAGCCAAAAGCAACCCTCTCTGTGAGCCTGCACTTTTATATAGTCCTGGTAAGCTTATCAGGGCCTTGTGAGCCCAGCCACCATGAGGGTTTTGGGTGGAAAAGCAGAGAGAGATGGAGGAGGTTGTTCACCCTTTGCCTTGTCCAGCATTTCTCCACTGCAAATTTCATCCTGCAGGGTTTGAAATGTGAGCTTGCTGCTGAGGAACAGGCCAGCACCCCTCTCACCCCACTGCTTTTCTTGTTTGTTTTTTTTTAAAAAAACCTTCCCTCCTACAAAAAAAAAGTAGACGAAGCTTCAGAGCTCTACTGTTCTGTGCTTGCATGAGCCATCATGCAATTTCTCTTGCAATAACAATACAGAGGTGGAGCTTATAATGTTACTCTTCACAAATTCTGTTCCACCTGCTCCTCACATCTGTGAATAAATCTAAATGTAGGCAGAAAACAGTCTGGATGTTTATTTTTAAAAGTGTTAATGATATTTTCGTAGAGCCTCTATAGGGACTCAGTAATAGATTGGTTAAGTCCTGGCCTGCTGTAACCTGCCCTCTGTGTTCTAAAAGTGAGACATCTTCTCAAAATATTGCTTTGTTTGTGGAAGAGTAAATTGCTGAAATGTATGTGTTTTGTGCATGTGTGTACATGAGCAAAATAAAGTTCAGCCAATAGAATTCAATATGATAAAATAGAGGTCTGATTGATGTTCACCTGTCTGGGTGAAGGTATTCTGCAGCTTTTCCATATTTAAAGTCCATCATATATTTAATTGTTATTTAATTATATGACAGTTATTCTTTAACTATTATATTTAATTCCTGTTGAATAATACTGAATCTTATCCGATATTAATGCAGTTATATAAACAGTAAACAAACATAGATACATATATAATCAAGCTTCCTAAATTGGTATTAGAAACATCTGTAGTGATCAATAAACGTTAACCAAACAGTATTATTATTATTATTATTATTATTATTATTATTTATTTATTTATTTATTTATACCCCGCCCAGTTGGCTGGGTTTCCTCAGTCACTGTGGGCAGCTTCCAACAGAATATTAAAATACAATAGTCTATTAAACATTAAAAGCTTTCCTAAACAGGTCTGCTTTCAGATGTTTTACAAACAAGATGTATTACAAACAAGGCTGATATTACATATAATAAAGGAAAAGAGTTACTAGTTCTTGTTTGACATTTCATGTTGCATTTACTGGAACTTCTTTTGTAGCCTTATAGTAGGAGGGAAATCAAATGCTAGAAACCCAAATAGATGAGATGGGTCCTTGTAGGGCAAGGAATGGCTGCACAAACTTCTTAGGATTCCCAACACATTCAGCGCAGTAATCAAGGGAAGCAGGTTAGTTGGATCTGACATAAGCTGCTCTGCCCTGTGTTTTCTGAGGATCTTTCAATTCACACTTCTCTGTCCCAGTCAAGTTGCTGCAGCCGCCTCACAGGGGATTTGCTTGTGTCTTCTTGCAGACTTGTCACAGGCACCAGTGAAGAAGTGGAAGATGAGAACCATCTGGGCAAGCCAATTACCCCAAGACATTGCTGTCCCCCACCAGGCATCAGTGTCCTTGAGAAGCTCATCAAGACATGCCCGGTTTGGCTTCAGTTGAGCATCAGCCAGGAAAAAGCTGTCCAAATACTCTGCAAGGAGCCCGTAGGGGTATGTCTACACTTTCTCTGAAGAATACTGTTTTGTGGTTCTTGAGGGAGATGACATGCAGACTCAGATCATGGGAAGCCAATGTGCTATACTCCAAACGTTTTTGAACTCCAACTCCCATCAGCCCCAGCCAGTATGTCCAATGGATAGGAGTGATGGAATCTGGGATCCAACAACATCTGAAGGGCAACAGATTTCCTGCCCCTCAACAAGATTCTGTTTTCTTGGTGTATTTTGCAGCTTTTTTCCTCTCCCCACTGATTTCACTATTTTAGACTGTTATCGGACATTTTATGGGATAGTTCATTTTAGCAAGTTTATAATGCATTTCAGCAAGTTATTATCACCAACACATTCATTTTTATTTGTACTTTCCCTTAATATATGCATTCTGTACACGCTTCTTCTTCTTCTTGGAAAACTGCACCGCAAAATTTGGAAATGTGGGAATTTAGAGGGACAGCTACTTTTCAATTTGTGGATTGTTTCAGGAAGTGCTGATTAGGTAGGTTCCCATTAAAATGCAGACAAATCCAAATTTCTCCCCCACCTGTGCTCTGATTATAGTCTAGTGGCCTTTCTTTAGCAGCAGAGAAATGTATTTAAATGATAGCCATCTATCCAACCTGGTGTTGTTTGGCTCCAGGACTTGACAGTCAGAAATTCTGGACATATGGCAGAGTCCTACTGAAACCATCAACTCTGGTGTGGAGAGGCAGTGAAAGAAAGACTAATTCTATGATTCTATGGCATTAGGAAACAGACTGAGAATAAGACAGCTAGTACCATTATGCCAATACTGTATATAATTCAGAGGTGGCGCCTTATCTGGTGTATTGTGTATAGCATGGGTGGGGATACTTTAGCCCTGTGGCCCTCTAGATGCTGTGGGACTCTGACTCTCATCAGCCTGACCCAGGAATGCCAGTGGTCAGGAGTGATGGGAGATCTGGTCCAATAACATCTGGGGGACCACAGTTTTCCCTGTTTCCTTGTATATGGTCTGGTTTCCTGTTTTCAGAAAAGGACACCATAGCCAGGGGAGGCCCATACATAAAATGTGCATGTGTTAATTTATCACTTAAGATGCATAGGCTGACTCTCACAGGCAGAGGTGTCCTAAAAGTAAAGGGTGTGTTCGTTTTTTAGTTTTAACAGTGACGAAAATGGGGAGGAGATCCAGGACCCAGTGCCCCCAAAACCCAGGCCCATCCCTTAATAGCATTCCTAATCAGAGTCCATTCTAAAAAAAAAGCATATTGTAGAGCTGGCAAAGGTACAGAAAAGCATAATCGACATGATCAATGAGCTGGGGCAACACCCTATGAAGAAAGATGACAACACTGAGAGCTTTTTACTTGCACATGACAGCCATTTATAACATGGTATTGCACATAGTGTGGAGAAAACGGATACGGTTCTTTTTCTCAGTCTCCCAAAATGCCAGGCCCTGGGGTTATACAATGAAGCTGAGCACTGGGAGATTCAAGACAGTGTCTTCACACCGTGCATAGTTAAACTGTGTATTTTTCTGATGTATGATGTAGTAATGGCCACCAACTGCTTTGAAAGAGGATTAGAGAAATTAGTGGAGGCTATGAATGGCATTTTACCTACAGGATCGGTAAAAGCATGTATTTGAATATCAGTTGTTGAGAGAGGGCTATTGGGCTCAGATCCTTTTTGTAGGCTTCCTATAAGCATCTGGTTGGCTGCTATGGGAACAGAACATTGGTCTACTCTAGACCTTTGGTCTGGTCCAGCAGGGACCTTTTATGTTCTTAAATAAAAGGTACATAAATCTTGACCCAGTTCTGATATAATGACTACTGAACAGGTCATACTTGAATGACCCCTTTTTGTTGTTGTTGCATGATATAATTTCACGCACCCTCTTTTCTCTGGTTAGATATTCATAGTTCGGAAAGATGAGAACCTGAAAAATCTGCTTCTCTCAGTTCATTTCCCAGCCCTGGTGGAGGCTTCTGACATTTCAGAATACAGGATTAAAGAAGAAAAATCATGTAAGTTTATTCCTGAGTTTTGAAACTTATCTCTCCACCAAACTATTTTGCACCCTGTCCACAATATACCTGCACCTAGATCATTTTCAATGCAAATGTGTGTGTCTCTTCATTATGATCTTCATTAAGATTCAGGACAGGCAAAAGAAAGTGCTTCTTCACAAAGTGCATAGGTGAACTATGGAATGCACGCCCACAAAAAGTAGGGATGGCCACCAACTTGGATGGCTTTAAAGTAGGGATTAGACAGATTTGCTGAACATAAGGCTCTCAGTGGCTACCAACCCTGATGGTTATGTTCTACCATCACTGTCCAGAGGCAGCATGATTATGGATACCAATTGCTGGAAACCACAGATGTCCAGCTGCTGCTTTGAATGCCTCCAGCCAAGGAGAGCCCAAGCCTTAGGAAAGAGTTTCCCTGTGGTTTTTCCATTCTCTTATCATTGTCTCATAAACACATTTCATATCAGTGTCTTCTCAAAACACTGGTTATCTTCACCAAACATGTTATGTCTCCACCTCCTGCTGGGCTTCCTGTTGATGACCTCCTTGGCCTCGCATTAAATACAAGTGTTCTTCCCCATCCTTTTTATCTAACCAGTTGCCAAGATTCCACACTGGCAGTTTCCTTTGCCTCAGTCAGAGTCCCTTTGAGCCACAAACTTTTCTGACTGCTTACGCACTGGGCGTTCGAGTTGGAATTATCATTTTGCAAGGCGGCCATACGATGATGTCATCCATTCTTGTTCCTTCACAGTGCTTTTTTTGTATTTGTTTTCTTACTGCAGAAAGCTGAAGGGCCCCCTCAAACTGTTGCTGCTGCTGTTGTTAGCAGGTGTAGTCTGCAACATGCCAGTAATACTACATTAATGGTGGACAGTAAGTGACCCTCTGGAGGCTGTTGGACTCCAACTCCCATCAGCCCCCGTCAGCATGGCCAGTAATCAAATCTAATGGGAGGTGGAGTCCAACAGCCTCTGGAGGGGCACAGGTTTCCTGTTCCTGTTCCTTCTTGGCATTCACACAAATTGGATGGCCTTCCTGTCTTCCTTGTCCTCAAGTATCTACTTTGTGGAGTTATACTGCCCTTGCAGAGTCTAGTTTACCTATTATGGCTAATGTAATGACCTATCCTCAGTGATTTTGTCTGATCCTTTTCCACAGCTGTAGAAGATAATGGCCATCACTATGTCTTGAGGTCATGAATTCCACATTGGAATTGCTTTGCTGGGTCAGACAAATGTCCAAAATAAAATGTTAATGAAAGAGCCAAAGTTTGAATCCGGGACGGTGAGGAAAGGAGCACATCTGGTGTGGGCTGCTTCCATGTGACACCATAGCCCGTCCAACAAGACATTCCAGACAGGAGTTGGGGTGCATGAGGCCCACACCATTAAGTACACCACAGCTGCTGGATAAAACACAACATCTGGAAGCTTTAAAGGCATATCTCATCGGGGAGGATATGGAGGAGAGGGATGGCAGACAAGGATGGAAGGAGAGTGATGAGAGTGCAAGGACGAACTTTACTAAACGAGGAGGAGGGGAGGAAGGGAAGAAAAGAAGGATGTTGCCCTACCTCGATGATGGCTGAGGAACTAGGGTGGGAAGAGGAAAGGGGAAGAAAGAGGGAAGGGTCTAAGGCTGTTGGCCCAGTGGTGAAACAAGTGGAGAGAAAGGGGGAGGAGGAAGGATAGAACATGTGGAAACTTTATATTTACAAATAGAGATGCTTAGATGAAGCAGGCATCTCTGAAGATAAGTGACCACCTGGAGCTCCAAGGATCCTTGTAACCTTAGACAGGGCATCCTTGAAAAACTGTATAAAACTACACCAGCTGGATGATCTGCTTGCTTATATGGGGAGAAGGCATTTTACTTATGTGATTTTTGAAGTGGGATGTGTGCCCCTCCTTAATTACACTACTGGCAATTTTCCAACGTAGACCTTCTAGTTACATAAGCCACCACCGCATGCAGGCCTTCACAGTTCCTGCTGATAAGGTTATTAAGTCAATTCAGATGCTAATGGCTACCCTGGAGTACCACAGCCTTCAAAATACAATGCCCTGTGCTCCAAGCAGCCTGGCACACAATGGCCCTCTTGCTGATGAAATTTCTCCAGCAGAATGTTCTCAGAAACTCCATTCACAGGGGTAATGAGTTGTGCCAAAGAGAGGTCAAACGCTTTAAACACATATATACTTTTCACAGTAGTTAACCATCTGAACTTCACAGCCTCCTGCATCCCCTCCCTGAAAAATAAAATAAAATAAAATGAGAGTTACGTTTTACCCTGATGTCCCCTGGAGAGCTTGAGCTTATTTTCTGATAAGCAGCATTGCAAGCTGGTGGCGTTTGCCTCGCTGCTGCTGCTTTTGGAAAGGTTAAAAAGAAGCGGCAAGCAACCAGCGTGCATACATTTCTTTGAATACCTGGCACTGCAAACTGCTCAAGCCGCAGAAGTGCTTGGGGAATATTCATGGGCTTTATGGCATATCATGATTCAGAGAGTGTTAAATTAGCTTGAACAATTGAGGAGCTATGAAACTATCTCGAGTGGCATCCATGCATTATTCATAGGGAAGCTAATGAGGGAATTGAAGGGGATAACTAGGCAGAGGTAGGCAAAAGGCAGCTTTATTCTTTTGACTGAGGAGACCATTTTGCTCCGGCTTAATTCTGCATCAGTTTGGGAACTCCCGGGAGTTCGGTCTTGTTTGTGGCGGGCGTCATTTAGCCCACAGATACTGTGCGCTTTGAAATCTTCCGTTCCACGGCGAAAGATTTAATGAAATGTTGCATAAACTAATTGCAACACAATGCCAGTAATAGAATTGCCCCTTGGGGTTGTTTGTTACATGTGTATTCCGTGCTTCCCTCCTGCTGCTTCTCCAAAGAGCTCTGCAACGTTCGTACATACTGTACAGTGGTACCTCGGGTTACATACGTTTCAGGTTACATACGCTTCAGGTTACAGACTCCGCTAACCCAGAAATAGTACCTCGGGTTAAGAACTTTGCTTCAGGATGAGAATAGAAAACATGCTCTGGTGGCACGGCTGCAGCGGGAGGCCCCATTAGCTAAAGAATTAACGAATTAAATACTTAACCCGAGGTACCACTGTATTTATTTGCCATGTTTTATGTACAGTGGTACCTCGGGTTAAGAACTTAATTCGTTCCAGAGGTCCGTTCTTAACCTGAAACTGTTCTTAACCTGAAGCACCACTTTAGCTAATGGGGCCTCCTGCTGCCGCCGTGCCGCCAGAGCACAATTTCTGTTCCCATCCTGAAGCAAAGTTCTTAACCCGAGGTACTATTTCTGGGTTAGTGGAGTCTGTAACCTGAAGCGTATGTAACCTGAAGCGTCTGTAACCCGAGGTACCACTGTACCTTCTTTCTGCTGATGAGCTCAAGGCACTTCACAGTTAAAATAATGGATTATCATTGATGACATGTGTGCTATCCCGAGACATCGCCTCCTGCGAGTCAAGGCTCAAGGTACATAGTACCTAAGGCTAGCCAAGGTATTTTGGCACCCAAGGCAGGAAACTCCACACGTGCCCCTCTCTGGAAGCAAAAACACAGCAACCATAAAATAATGTAACAATTTGCTACCTTTTCACGGCATCCCAAGCCAGCTGCCTGTAAACAGCAGCCTCACCCAACCAGTGATAGGGCCGGTCTCAAGAGAAGAAGCAAATTTGGTTGCCTTGGCTACAGATGAGCTATTATTCTTATTTTTTGTGCGGGGGCTGTTCTGTACCACAGTATTAATTTTATTATCACTGTCAAACTGTTAATTACTGGATTCTATGCATTTTAATGATCTGGTCTTTCACGTAGTGTATCAGAAACCGCTTTGTATTCAGTATATAACAAAAAGCGGTATACAAATAAACAAAGAAATATAGAAATAAAATTTCCAGGAGGGCAGGTGCCAAATAGCAACAGGTCCTAGCCAGGCTAATGGAGGAAGCCTTGCTGCCTGTAACCGTTCCCCTTCGCTTCAAATGGGTGAAATAGGTGCAGATGGAGACAGTTGTGGAGGCCCAGAGCTAAATGGTACTGGATCCTGAGCAGATTGATTCCTCACCCCCAGATCGTCGACTTTGCCAACCTATCTCTTCCTTTGATTCAGCTAGATGAAAAGGCTGCTGAAGGAGGCAGTTTTGGTAAAGGAGGAATCAAATGTCTTTGATCCCAGCTAAATGAATGGTTGCAGAGCGAGTTCCAAAGTAGTATTCTGTCGACATCAATGCTACCTGCTGACCAGTGACAGCAAGGAGTTAAGTAGCATGGAGAAGTGGCAGGAAGACAACGTTTGATTTCCAAATTCAATCCCATTCAGTGTACGGAAGATGTCACCATAGACATGCAGGACGATCCTTGGAGCCTCTGGGATGTTGCATTCCGGTCATGGTGACTCATTCTATTTTTAGCTCAAGTATCTCTGTCCGTTCTCCATATTTAGTAACTTTGACCGCAGCACACCAGAGCAAACTCAGGGTCGTGCCTCTGATTTCCTTCCTCATTCAGGGTAAGTTGCCCACCTTGTCGTATCTACTCGTGAATTATCTGTATAACTTTTTTAAAAAAGAAGAGAAATTCTCTCTCATATATTTTTTTCTAAGAAGACAATAACATTGGTAGTGCCTGCATGCCAGGGCAATCTGATAGACTTCCTGCAGTTTAAATCATTATTTTTAAAAAAGTAACTTTGCTTTAGCAAAGTTAATTGGCTTCAGACTAACTGTACACATGGATTAAACATGGAGAGCAAAGGATTTAGCTGAGCTAAAGCATGATTCCTTCCATTGACCTTGGGATTCTCAAACAAATGTCATTATTAAGGTCAGAACTATTCACTAGTGTAAACAAAGACAGAGGAGAGCGAAGTTTTATAGCCGGGAAATGTGCCTGTTCAGACTGAAGTAGCTTTCAAACGAAGCATTCCTGATAATGGTTTGTAGTGGCACAGACTCCAAGCAGTGCTAGTAAAGGTAAAGGTAAAGGGACCCCTGACCATTAGGTCCAGTCGTGACCAACTCCGGGGTTGCAGCGCTCATCTCACTTTATTGGCCGAGGGAGCCGGCGTACAGCTTCCGGGTCATGTGGCCAGCATGACAAAGGAGCTTCTGGCAAACCAGAGCAGCACACGGAAACACCGTTTACCTTCCCGCCGGAGCAGTACCTATTTATCTACTTGCACTTTTGACGTGCTTTCGAACTGCTAGGTTGGCAGGAGCAAGGACCGAGCAACGGGAGCTCACCCTGTTGGGGGGATTCGAACCGCGACCTTCTGATCGGCAAGCCCTAGGCTCTGTGGTTTAACCCACAGCGCCACCCGCGTCCCCAAAGCAGTGCTAACGGGGGCCAAATCCTGTATCACAGGCTGGATAGAGTGCTGGACTGCAACTTTGGGTATACGGGTATCCTCACAGAAATTTAAAGGTCACTATTTCTCTGTCTTAGGGTTGCTGGGCACAGGGGCAGTCCTGCCATGAAGCATGGTGAAGGGATTGGGGCACTCCATAGTGCATGGCCCACCCCCACCCCCTGAGATGGCCACCAGCATTACTTCAGTTGTGAAGCACACAATTACCATTTCTTTCCCCCACAGCCATGGCACGCTTACAAACGTGTGGGGAACATTTTTCAGTCCGAGTGGCACATTTCTTCTGGGCAAACTTCTGCAGGTCACATGCCAGTATTGGGCAGTGTCAGAAGAACAATGAGTTTAAATGTTGTCAGGGCCGGCTCACCCATGAGGCTGGGTGAGGCAGCTGCCTCAGGTGGGGGGAAGCTCAAGAACAGGCCCTTCTGCAGGTGCCCTGCCTTTGCTACAGGAGAAGCAGCACAGGCAGAAGCACCAAGGAGATCTTGCCAAAAATCTAACAAAACCTTGTCAAAATCCCGTGAGGTATGAGATCTCGTGAGATTTCAGCAAGGACTCACAATATCTCACCAGAACCCACGGTCAACATCACCACTTTGCAGGTGCTGCTACACATCCCAGATAAGAGAGGCTTCAGTGGGGCAGGGCAACACATTCCTATTTTGCGTCAGGCAGCGAAACAGGGTGTGCCGCCCCTGAATGTTACCTTTGTGCAGTATGCTACTTTCAACGCACACTTGACACCCCTCTCTATCCTCTATCCAGGCAAGCAAGAGTCATTATTTGAGCTCAAGGACAACTAGCCAGGCAAAAAATTCTCAAGGGTGTGTGTGGGGGGGTGTCATTTGGACTCTTTATCAGGTAACAACAAGTGGGGGGGCAGCCCTGGTTGTGAGGATCTAACTGGGGGAAAGCCTGTGTGTACCGCCTTGAGTTCTGTTGTGCGGGAGAGACTGTCCTGTATCAGTTTGTCTCCAGCTAGTAGAGAAGTCTACATATTTTGCTCTTGGGGGTCGGGCAGGGCCAGCCCAGTAAATTTTGTTGTCTGAAACAAAGAACAGGATTGGACAACCTGCAAAGGAATAGGGTTTTCTACCACTTTGCATTTTGTTTATGTCATTGCAAACACTGAGTTGTAAGATGGTTGCTTTTTGTTCAAATGAATGTACAGGGGACTATTTCACTTGCAAAGTGGTTCGCGAGGGGTGGGTGTCAAAAGTTTAAGGGGAAGTGTTGCTCAGGCAGTTTTGTAAGGCAGGGGTGATGATTCATGGCTGCTTGTGCATCACCAAGAAAGAGGACTCAAGATTTGTACATGCTATAAACTGAGAAATGCAATGCATCTCATCAGAGTCGACAAGACTGTGATCAGGGGACTCATGTGCCTGTTCAACCTGATGTTTAAGCGCTTTCTGTTGATGGGAACTTCAAGGCCTCTGCTCTCCTTTCTCGTCATTCTGCAAGCTGTGCTTGGATCAGACGGCTGTTCAGGTAGAGATCCTCTTCAAACAAGGGCCTGTTTCCTGCAAAATAGGACATATTGCTACCCTACATTTGGCTAGTTATGAACTAATCTCTCCATTTTGGTTTCTCTCAGATTTTCATTCTCTCCCCCCCCCCCCATCATAAGTTCAGTTCCCCACATTTCTGCATCAGTTCGTTATTTTATTTAAAGTCTTCATGAAAATTAATCAGCATTTTAATGTTACTATGGGACGGACAAATTTCCTTTTCAGTTTCTTGAATTGTCTCATTTTCCCAGTTCTCCACATTTCCACATCACTTTGTGCTTTTTTAAAAAACTTCATGAAGATTCATCAGCATTTTAGTTTCAGTTTCCCTTAATCTACACATTTTTCTACGCAGTTGTGCATGATATACACATTTTGCAATTTCCCATAATAAACCCAGTTTTGTACACTTTTTTTTTAAAAAAAAGTCTGCATGCTGCATCATCATATGATTAAGACAAGTCTGAATTTCAAAGGGAGGAATTGAGTGTAGCACTAACTCCCTCATTGTGTCTGTGCAAGGATTTCTGCTTACACAACTAAATCCCCCCCCCCACCTTGCACCCATCCCTAAATCTGTTCTGAGGTTTTCCCCAACCCTCTGAAGCAAATTGGGGGAGGGTGTAGGGCTCATGGAGGGATAAGAGAGGGGTAGAAATTCTACTGCACAAAAAGACATCCTTGTGACTTGAACAGCACCAATAGGTTAGCTGCATTTCGGTTCACACATTGTTTTAGGAAGTGCAGATTAAGTCCATGTGTCACATAGAGCTTTGTCCTCCAACATCTCACTGCTGCCCCCCGCACACCACATCACCAGATACCTGAGTGGCCCCCCACATTATTTCCATTGGTTGGGTTGGCCTGGCAGACTGGGGACCACTTTGTATCCTAGGGTAGTTTGCTTTCTGTAAAAATAAGATATATAATCAGAGTATTTCCAGAGTCTGAGAAGAGTCGGGGGTTTTTTATTCAAAGTATAATAGGGATTTTCCATACTGTCCTGAAAATGTCAGAGTTGATGGGAACTCTGCCCCGGGTTATTTGAAAGAAAACTTGAAGCAGTTCTTGAGGCAGCCAGAAAACACAAAGCAGTTTTCATTTTAAACTTTAATCACTTTCTCTAAGGTGAAACTTCCTGAGGAAAGGAAAGAAAATCTCCCTCTTGTAAGTAGGCACAATTTCCTTCTTTCTGTTCTGTTTTCTTTGGAACAAAAGGCCTTGCCTTGCCTTGTGCCCGAGTAGTGTAGGTGTTTCTCAGAATTCACATATTATTGATGAGGAAATATGTGGACACCGAAGCAGCGCTATACCTTTTGGCTGGACCAACCTAACCACCAAAAATAGTGAGCAAGCTTGTGAGTTCTCCAGAATTTTTCTTCAGTTAAGTAGAAGAAAAAAATAGCTGGCAGGCTTACCTGAGAGCAACAGGTGGCAGTGAAAACAGGTGTACCTTGCATCAGCATCTCTCTGGGGAGTTAAAATGGTCACTCCTACCATTGAAAAATTATTTAAATAGGTGGGCCCAGGGCAGGTAGACCTCAGCAGTAGGCAGTACAGTAGTAGAGTGTGCCTTAGGGCAGAAGCAGTTTGACACATGGGGTGGTGTTGCTACACTAGCTTCCTGGCAGGTGGGTCTTTGTTGCTTACTGGGGAGAAAAGGGCAGGGTTATGCAAATGCAGTGGCAGAAGGCCTAGATTGGCTGACTGCTCTGCCACTCAGGGGTGCCTGCTATAGGGGTGGAAGGGGCCTCAATATTTGTAGGCAGGGGGTGAGCCCTCCAATATTGAGGGGCCACCATTCCATACCGCCTCCAGTGAGCACTGGGTGGGGGCGGGAGGTGTGGAGAGTGCTTTTCACTCTCCCCGCTCCCCACTGCGATCACTTCCTCAAAGGGACACCCACACGTCCCAGCAGGCCTGGCCAGACTTGGGGAGGGTGTGTGTGTGTGAGATGTCATGCATGCATGATGGCACCCCAATGTTGGGCCCATCTTGGTGCACCTGCTGCCACCTCACCCCTCCTGCTCCTGGTGAGCTATAGGGACCCAGCTAACTGGAAGCTGGCATACAGCTCTGTCCTTGCCAGCAAGCTGCTTCTGCCTGAAGGTGCCGTGTGTTGGTGTCAAAGCTGAGAGATTTCCACCAGTCTCCCACCCTCTCAGCTAACTTGAAGGGTGATAGTGATGCAGCAATAAAACTGCTAGCACATTTGCAAAGCTAAGCAGAGTCCAGTATGGTTTCAAATTGGTTGGGGGACTGCATGTTGACATTCTTGCATTGCAGAGGACTGAACAAGATTTCCCTCGTGGTCCCTTCCAACTCTATATTTCTATGACCCCCCCTCCCTCCCTCCCTCTCTGCCTCTCTCTCATTGGAACATGCTAGTTCAGGGGTGAAGAACCTTTTTGGCTTGGTGGGCCAGAGCTTTATCTCCCCACATCCCCATGGGCCAACTTTGACAAGTGGGTGGGACTACCCAGGTGCCAATCATTCAATGTCAGGATGATATTAGGTGACTGGTAGGCTACCTGATAGGTGGACGATCCCCCCTACCTGTCAAAGTTGACTCACAGGGATTCCCCTGCCATCTAAGGTTTTACTTCATGCTTTTCGTCTTGAGTCTGTGAATTGGTTAACCTTTAAGGTGCCTCAAGACTCTTTTACTTGTTCTTGTTGATGTTAACATTTATATAACCACCCATCAGTAATATCTTCTAGATACTTTCCAGCAGACAATTGCAAACTGCACCCCACCCCCGCCCCGCCCCGCCCCCATATCAGTGAGGTGAACAGGAAACAAAAACTGAACTATGTATGCTAATCATTTTCTACTAATAATTAAGCTGATATCCAGGAAAGAAGTTTTAAAACACACACTCAAAAAGTCCCTCCTGTAGTTAGTTAGTTAGTTAGTTAATCAATAAATAATGTTTTGAGGTTTTGAGATGGTCATTTTGCTGCTCTTATTACATATAAGACCTTGCCATTGAAGTCATTGTCTAGGACATTAATATTTCTCAGGCTTAAAAAAAGCTTTGAATGGCATTTTTTTTACACATATGAAACTAAAAGCACTTTCTAGCCCCTCTTGTACTATTTGCGCTCATCTGCAAATGTTCTTAATGTCAGGTGGAAAGTGGAAGAGAGCTATTTATAAATCCAATCTGCATTCTAGCCAGTGCCTGATTTTTATATTTGCATTGCAAAAGCCGCTTTGTGTGTGTGAAAACACCCTGGCGGGGCTCTCATGTAGCTGGTGTGAAGACAGTCTGTTTTACTTTTTGTTTTGAAAATTACATTGTGTTCATGAAAGGAAATTTGAATGAATTGACCTTCGCAAGGAAGTTGTAATGTGTTAGGGAGAGTGGAGGGCAGGAGGAGAGGTAGAGAATGAAAGAGAGAGGGGAGCAATGGATGCAACCACTATAATGCTTTGCTTATTATGAGAGAAAACTGGTGCCCTTGGGCAACCAAAATGATTGAGAGACCGCAGCAAGCCCCTCCACTTTGAGAAAGGGACTCAGTTGCTGTACCTGATCACCTGTTTATCACCTGTTAATTCTTTAATTCAGCAGTCATATAAAATGCAGAAGTGAACAGGTTAAATTGTTTGCCAGTATGAAGGTGCATTTTGGGGAGAAGCTTCTCCCATTGATTTCTTCCTCTTATGCAGGTGTACTCAGCATTGATCCTTTACCTATAGAAAGATGGCAATGCTATAACTGCAGCTTGGCGACTCCGCCAATATCTCCCTTCAGAGAAATTCATGAATAGTACATGTCAGAAATATGTTGTGGAAAGCTGGTCTCTTGGTGCTGGGTGGCTTGAGAATTAATTGCATAGCAGGAAGCTACTTCCACAAGACCTTTTGTATGTGATACTAGGTCTGTGGAATGGTCATGACACAATACGAAACCATTTTTAAAATGCTGCCTCTGAACAACTGGGAAAGCAGAACTGAGTTTAGGAGATGAACCAGAGTGAAATATTTCTTTAAATAAACTGTATATCTTTAGTTCCTTCACTGTTCCTTGCTAATTTCGCTGTACCGTATCTTATAAAAATGTATAAAATTTAGATTAACATTTTGCCATGTGAATGAGTGTTTTGCAATGCTTCCTGGTTCAAACATGAAACGTTCACGTGCTTGTTCCTTGAGGATTCATCAGCTTCCTGATTTATACTGAAAAGTCCCTGATTTTTTCCTCTCTTGTTTCTCAATCAGTACTGTATTTGGAAGGGTCCTTTCTCGTGTTTGAAGATATCTTCAAACTGATTGCATTCTACTGTGTCAGTAGGTAAGTTGGATTTATGTTTTCTGATTATGGTGTCTCTGTTCACATATGGGAATGTCCAATGGGGAGATTCTAGGACAATATAGCCCATCAAATTGGGTGATTACTTACGCATTGCCAAAAAGAGAGGACAAAAAGGGCAGCAATCAAAAAGGGCACATTTGCATAACATTTGCATCTCTTAACAGGCATCCTTGCTTTTGGCTGTGGGGACATCTTGAAGACTTATTTATCCCAACAGGTCTATGCAGTTGTTAAAAACTTTTTTTGAGGAGCCATTCATTTAATGATTCTGCTGAGGTACTTCTAATGGTGTGTGTGTCTATATATCGTTGCATACTGCCCTGATATTTTGCAAGAGGTTAGCATATAAATCTTTTATAAATAAAGGTGTTTTGCAACTGAACAAAACCAGAAAACTGTCACTGCATATTCACTCCCTTGTGTACGTGAATGTGAGAAGGCAAATTATGGAGAAAAGCTTCTCATTTGATGTTGTTGTTATTGGTTATATCTGTACACCACACTGATAGCATGTTTCGGTGAACACAAGAACTGCTGCCACTCTTCCTCATAATGCTAAAAAACATAGAATTGTAGAATTGTAGAGTTGGAAGGGTCCCTAAGAGTCATCTAGTCCAAACCTCTGCAATGCAGGAATCTCAACTAAGTGTGTGATGTCATTGCCCTCTGCTTCCTTGCCATTATGCGACTTTGTTGGCTGCTTCTTGCAAGGGGTGGAAAAACTCTGAGCGTAGTGACATCAGTTCCCAAGTCTCTAACTAAACATCAATGGGGAGACATAGTGTGGGCACGAGTTCCTCTTAGTTTGGACCATGTACAGTGTACAATTGCTCAGTGACCAGCAGGGGTATAGGAGGTCCTGATTTTAAAAATATTCAAGGGCATACAGAATGCTTTCAATTGGTGGGGGAGAGGCTGTTTGGCAAATTAATTTTTAACACACACTCAGTAAAAGTGACGTTCAAATTTATGTATGGATTTTCAAAAGAAAAAAGAAAGGAGGTAGGGGAAGGAGTGAGGGAAAATTAAGTCCTTCAAATAAGTAAGTGTCTTCTGAAATCAATTATTCTGGCTAGCCTTGGGAATATCTGTGGTAAGTAAAATTGCCTGTCAATGGGAGTTGTTGTTGTTGTCGTCGTCATCTGTTTTTCTCGAATGACAATGGAGTGTGCCTCTGGGGGTGAAGTCAAACTGCTGTGTTAGCAGCATTGAAGGGACCTCCCTGGGACAAAAGCCTGGGCAGGGTGTGTGGAGGTCCAGGGCTGCCCAGATGACAAGACCTTCCCCTTAGCCTTACTGATTGATGGGGTCCAAAGGAAAGCAGAGCCATATGCTTGGCACCAGCTTGGCTGCAGGAGTCGCCGGAAGGAGGTGTACAAGGCACCACCCAACCACCCGAGGGACTCCACCCCGGAATTGTGTAGGGTTTACTCCTAAGCTTTACCTTCTCCTGAAAGTATCCCACAGGGCAGTGGAAGTTTAGGAACAGAGTTTTCCTTCTCCTAGATGGGCTACCTTCCCAGGCTGACAAGCCCCATCTGCCCCCATGAGAGTACTTGCTAAACAAAAGATTGTGTGGTTAATGTTAAGACTAAGGATAGGTGAATATTTCAGTTTTGACTTCTCTCAGTTTATCATTTTTCCAGTGCTCAGTTCTCCACATTTACACACCAGTTTGCCAGTTGTTGTTTTTTTAAGTCTCCCTGAAACTTCAGCAGCATTTTAGTGTGGATTTTTCTCCATGTGTACATTTTTGTATGCCATCTTGCCTAATTCAAACATTTTTGCAATGCATTTTTTCCTAATACACTATGGGGGCCTTTTATTGTTTCTTTCACCAATACAGGCATTTTAATGCACGTTTTACTTTAAGATGTGCATTTTTGTATACATTACTTGGCTGGAGAACCACACTGCAAGAGTTGGAGAAGTGAAATTTTCAAAAGACGTCTGTGTTTGAGTTCGTGAATTAGGAATATTCACCCTTAAATGAGAATTGGACTTAGTTTCTCCCTCATCCCTAGTTAAGGCCAACAGTAGCTGAAGGGGAGAGGAAAGGCCATCATGAGTTCATCTCTTAGCCATCCTGGGATCTGTCAAGACAGGCAGTTTGTTCAGCACTCGTGCCAGTCATGTGAAAGAATGATTTCCTGCGGTGCAGAGAAACTACAAGCCAAGCGAGCTATTTGAAACTCAGCTGTTCCAAGCTGTTTTTAAAAGAATTATAATTGACTTTGGGTTAGCGATAAAAAGAGCCAGACTTCCTCTCCACCCCACCCTCACCATCTCACAGGACCAGTACTATGAACTCTCCTGTGAGAAGGATCCCAGGAGAGAAATGCAGGTCATCAAAGGCCACATCAGAGCCTGCTTCAGTTGGATTACCCTCCTGTGCCACTTTACAGCCAACTGACCTGCAGGAAATATGCTGATGGCTTGTTCTATCTTGATCTGAGTCTCATTCGCACGACACTCTAAGCCAAATAATTGCTCAGTGGAAATGTGTGGGCTCCCAGAGAAAAGCTTGCGGCTGCTTCACTCTTGGTAGGAGGTAAAGAAGCTATTGTTTTCTGCTTTGCCCTGTATTTATCACATGCAGAGCTGTTTCCATTCTGCTGTAGTTCGTCTTCTACCCGAAACTATGGTATTCGACTTGCTGGCGGCTGTGGTAAAAGTACATAACTTCCATAAATTAATTACCGAAGTTACATTGTCATTATGTCATTTCAAAGTCAAGAAAAAACATGAAACGCAATCAATTACATGTTATCTGGGTTGATTTCCATTCTGGACATGGAGCACATAGGCAAACAGCAAATACTGCTCCATTTCTGTTTTCCTTGGTATTCTCTGACATCCCTAATTCCTTCCTGGTTGTTTTGCTGCCATGCCACACTGAGCTAAGCCAAAGTTTGACCTAGCTTGTCACCCAAACCTAGACTTGTAGTCTAGCTCTCTTGGGGAGCCATGAGCTGTAAACAAGGCCCTATGGTTTATGGCTCATGGTTTGTCCAGGAGAGCAGTAACAGGAACCCAGGCCTGGCTTATATGTCAAACTGTGGCTGAAGAGCCTTGGGACACAGGTGGACTTTCTCCCCCATCCCTGCTTGAGGGCCACTTCCCACTCTATGATTCAGAATATAAACTTATTGTAAATGCGTTTCCATTGAAATTATTGTAAATTATTTCGAAGCACTGCATCTGTCTAGAATAAGAAATGAAATAATGCAGAACTAACCAAGCAGCTTTTATTCCTTACCAAGCCACATGCAGCTTTGAATATATTTATTCATTTCTTTTTCACTTCCTAGAGATTTGCTTCCCTCCACGCTAAAGCTGCCACAAGCAATATTGGAAGCCAATAGTGTTACAGATCTAGAAACCATCTCTAGTCTGGAGATAGGTAAGTTGTGTTGGAGACCCCTAGCAACTTCTTACCCCAAACCCTAAATAATGGGTTCATTATTTGGATGTACACCTAAGGCTTCTAGTCCTATGCACAATTCCATCACATGCCAGAATGCTCCCTTGTTTCACTGAACTCAGCAAGAGGTGGGAGTGTTCCACAAGGCATTCCTGTTTGTCATCCCTGCTCAAGGTCCTTGTATCTCCTCTTCACCGCCCTTGGTGAGAGGGAGGAGTGTTTTGCAAGGTGGCAGAAGCAATGGGGCTGGTAGGGTGCTGCCTCTTGTATACTTCCCTTGCCTAAAACAGGTGTTTTGCCCTGCCTCCTCAGTGGGCTGTCTCTGTAGAAGCATAATGCCTCCACCCAGGGAGAGAGATCATAGTCATCATGGCTAGTAGCCACTGATAGTCTTATCCTCCATGAATTTGTCCAGTCCTCTTTTACAGCCATTCAGGTTGGCAGCCATGGGAGTCCCATAGATTCACTATGGTGTGTGTGGAAAAAGTACTTCCTTTTACCTGCCCAGAATCTCCCTGCGCTCATCTTCATTGCATGCCCATGCATTCTAGTCTTTTGTTTTGATCAAGATTGGCGTGATGTGGTTGAGCATAAGATATCAGCTGGAAATACTTGGTTCTAATTTAATCTGAGCAGCATTTTTGCAGATAGACTGGCCACAACATCCTATGAGACTGGCCTGGCCTACAAGATTGTTGTCAGGGTTACTGAATTAACATCCAAAATGACCTTTGAGCACTTGAAATTATTTCTAGGACACATAGAAGTTATACACTGTATTGTGCTTCTTAGGCTCCTTAGTAAAAAAACAAAACCCTAATCAATTCAGAGAGGAGGTGATGGCAGGTAGCAAACCAGAGTTTTCTTTTCCAAAAGGAAAGATTTCATAATCTACAATGCTTATTTCCACTTCCCCCAGAATCATGCCTGTCTTAGGAGGAGGAATTCCCCGTTTCGTTCTGACACTTCTGAGAGATATGCACACAGCCCTAGGCACAAATCATACCTCTGCAACAGTATTTGTTTAATGCTACTTTATATGCAAATGCTCTTGTACGATAATTTCTGGATCTCTACTTCAGGATGGGATTGAGACTCTTTTGCTTGTCAATTTGTGCCTAGACTTTGGTAGAGGGAACAAAGTCCATCTTTTGTGGGGGGCCCCAATATAAAATTACAGACAATTTAAAAAATGAACAATTTAATCCAGACCAGACATAGGTATTCAGCAGGGCAGAGAGGGATATTTGCTTATCTGGAGAAGAGGGTACAGCTGGGTTTGGATGGGATTCCACTTCCCAACAGGAACCAGGTTTCTGGTTTGGGGGTCCACTTGGACTTGGCCTATCTGTGGAATCACAGAGGGGAGCCTGTGGCTAGAATTGCCCCATATTTGCTAAGATTAGTATGCCAGCTACAACCCTATTTAGAGAGATCAAACCTTGGCTCAGTAATCCATGTTGAGGATAGACTACTGTAAAGCATTCTACATGAGGCTGCCTGGGAAACCTTTACTGGTACAGAATGCTGTTCCTCATCTGCCAGTGCACATGACAATTGGAGCACATATACACCAATACTGTTCCAGTTTCACTGGCTGCAGGTGCAGTTCTGGGCCCAATTCAAAGCACTGATTTTGACCTTTATATGCTTAAACGGTTTCGGACAATGTTAGCCAAATGGCCACCTACACCAATACAGACCTATTAAGATCTGCCTCTGAGACTCTGCTCATATCCTCAGAGCATGCCAAGTTGATTTGGCTGGCACAAGAGATAGGGACTTTTCTGGCATGCCCCCGGATTCTGGAACTCCCTCCTCACAGAAGTGTGTGTGTGGCCTCAACATTGCCAGTGTTTAAATGAATCTTTTTTTAAAAAAATAACTCTCTTTTGACTCACATTCTGTTAAAGGTTCTCTCAGAATTGGTTATTTTAGGATAGAGGGTTATGCCCTTAGGGTGGCAATTTATACTGATGTTTGTAAACGGTTTTAAATGGCATAGCTTTTTAAAAGATTGTTGGCACCATTGCCATTTTATGTTAGAATTTATACACCTGCTGTTTTACAGTGTTGTGAGCCACCCTGGGTGGTATATGCATATAGATGGATTTATAAATAAATAAATATCAACAAACAAAATTCAGAATTCGTAAAAGGCATAACACAGGTTGGTTTTGCTGTGTAAATAAAACAACTCATTAACAAATATAATTTTGCATCACCTTCCTGAACATCGCCACAACAAAAGTTGTCAATGGTTTCAGTGTCCATTGTACAGTAAAGGTAAAGGTAAAGGACCCCTGGACGGTTAAGTCCAGTCAAAGGCGACCGTGGAGTTGTGGTGCTTATCTCACTTTCAGGCTGAGGGAGCTAGCGTTTGCCTGCAGACAGCTTTCTGGGTCATGTGGCCAGCATGACTAAACCGCTTCTGGTGCAATGGAATACCGTAGCGTAAGCCAGAGTGCGCGGAAACGCTGTTTACCTTCCCACCACAGCGGTACCTATCTATCTACTTGCACTGGCGTGCTTTCGAACTGCTAGGTTGGCAGAAGCTGGGACAGAGCAATGGGAGCTCACTCCATTGTGGGGATTCGAACCGCCAACCTTCTGATCAGCAAGCCCAAGAGGCTCGGTGGTTTTAGACCACAGCGCCAACCCCATAGTCGCCTTTGACTGGACTTAACCATCCAGGGGTCCTTTACCTTTATTATACTATACAAGATACAGGACTGAATCTGGTAAGTATTTTACAAATCTCCCTTTTTAAAATTTCCATATACAAGAAATGGGAACCATATCCAAGACATTTTCTCTGAAAATAGAACGCAAAGTATAGCATGCAATTTCCATATTTCGTCAAACCACATTTTTCTCTAGCCTAAATGTTCTATCAATTCAGTTATAGTATACTGAGGAAGACAAAAAACTTATTCAAGGTGACATCTAAATGTTGCTTTTTCATCACTCAAAGCATAGAAAAAGTGGTGCTTTCCCTTCAGTAACACAGGGGTTACTGTTTTGCAAAAGGTAACTCAGTTGATCAATGGCTATATTTCTTTAGGTGGTGCACAAACACACTATGTTGTGTGTGTGTGTGTGTGTGTGTGTGTGTGTGTGTTTGCGTGCATGTGGCTGTGGTTTTACATGACAAACCCTCCAGCTCTTGTGTACAGCAGAAGCTACCCTTCGAGCTCATTCTTACCCCACTCTGACCCAAACTACACACAACTTTAGACACATGTCTAAGCAAGCATGTTTAATGTAGCTGCTTTTATTGTACAGTAAGATCTGGTTTGGGCCTCTGACCTCAACCATGTTCTCAGTCTGTACTGGGTTTTCTGCTTGGGGAAAAATTCCACCCTATCCCTTGCTGCTATTTGCCACCCTACCCCTGGGTAATGTTTGCAGTAAACAGCACTTTTGGCGAAACAGCCATTTTCAGGTAATACTATTTATTGTATATGAGGATTCTGCTTGGTTTGGCCTTTTTAAAGGCAGCACTGTCTATCCAATACTGAATAATGCATATGTTCAATAAACATAATGCAATACAATTCAGTTAAAGGACTTCAGTCTCTTCCTGCCCTGCACTTGATTATTTTCTTTTAATTCTCATGGTTTTTGGTTTGTTTGTTTTTGCAGGTTTCTGGGACTCCGCTTTAAATCAAAGGCGGGGAGGGCAGTTCCCTCACTCTGTAAAAGGTCTTGCTTTTGCCACAGCTCAAGCGAAAAAGGAGGGGGAAACTACCCAGTGTTTTGCAAGCAGCACGGACAATTGTTCATGTGAAATTGAGCTGTCAATAGGAAATGACAGGCTGTGGTTTGTAAATCCTATTTTTATAGAGGAGAGAAGCAACCAGTTTCCCCCGGATGTTCCTCTTCCTCCTCCTCCTCCTCCTCCACCTCCACCTCCTCCTTCTCTAGAGACTTGCAGGAAAGATCCTTCTTTTACTAGCGACACCGTGACAAGGCCTCCAAAGAGGTCTCCCAGCCGCCGCCCGCCGCCGCCGCCACCTCCTCTGCCTCTTCATGCTGTGAAGCAGCCTGAAAAGTCTCCCATGACCACTTCTGAAGAGCTTCGGGATCTGGAGAAAAACAAAAAGGAAATGAAAACTGAAGTTAGCAAAAGCAAGGAAGACGATGGGCGGCCGTCTTTGTCTCTCAGTGATTCTTTTACCACAAAGAAATGCATCCCGCCTTCCGTTCCGCCAAGGAGGTGCATATCTGAGAGATATTGTGGAAAGGGCTGCTTTGAAAAATCTGAGAAATGTCCAGCAGCAGGTAGAGAACTGGTGGGAAAACGGAGCAGTGGGAATGAAGGCTGCATTTCATGTGCTGTTGAGCCTCCAGAGGTGTTTGAAGAGGTTTTGGAGAAAGATCCAGCATCGTGTCAAGGGGGGGAGCCCAACAGCGAGGCCAAGAACCAGCTGGTGGCTGAGCTGCAAAAGAAGCCCTCAGAGAAGTCGGCAGGGCCTCCTATCCCACCCCCAAGAAAGAAAAGGGTCTCTCGACAGGAGTCATCTGCCAGCTCTTGCCATTCAAAACCAGTATGTGCTGAAGAGTCAGAACTGCCGGTTCCAAAAGGAAAGGGAAAGCCAGTAAAAAAAAGTTGCTCCAATGCAAAAAGGGAATCAAAATTTGCCCGTCAGCCTCTGAGCTTCTCAGATCTTGAAAGTTCTCATGACTCACTGGACAGCCCAATAAGCAACGTGGGGGCTCAGACACCAGCCTCTGAGCCAGACTCCTATTCCACCAGCAGCACTGAGGATGAGCTAGAGCTGGTGACCAGCCCGTCGGTGAAGAAGACCCGTTCCATGATATTAGGCAGGGCCAAGAACCGTCTGTCCATGGTCAGCCTGAGCAATGTCTTCACTGCTTTCCTGTCAGCTGACCGAAAGCTCCAGAAGAAGATTGTGGAGCTGGCCCAGGACAAAGACTCTTACTTTGGCCGTTTGGTGCAGGACTATAAAGTATACAGCCTGGAGATGATGGCGAAGCAGAGCTCCAGCACTGAGATGCTGCAAGAGATCCGCTTAATGATGACCCAGCTGAAGAGCTACTTAGTACAAAGCAGGGAGATAAAAACCTTTATGGACCAGGCTGTTCACACGGATGAGCAACTAGGTAAGAGCTTCCGTTTTCTATTCTTCTTTTGAGTGCATGGCTTCCTCGAAAGGCAAATCAAGGTGAAAACATGATGCATCAAAATAACACATTATGAGGAGAACTGGCACAATAAAATAGTTGTATTTGTCAGCCATTGGCATTTGCTGGACCACAGACATCTATGGTTATTTACAGGGTTCTTTACTCTTTTTTCCCCATGTCTATTACATTTTTAAAATGTAATGGAGTCTAGATGCAGAAACACTGCCAAAGAGCAGGTTACCAAAGCACTGACAGAGCTCTCAGGCTTTTTATTTAAATAGTGTTTATGTTTGTAACTCTCCCTTCTTTCCTACATTCAGACTGGAATGCTTGAGGCTATCCCGTTTTATCACTTATCCCCAGGCCATAGAACAAGCTTCAGTGCTTAAAACACCATCCATTGCATCACAACACTAGAAACTCTATCCCAGCCTTCCTCCACCTGGTTCCTTCCAGCTGCTTTGGACTATAACTCCCATCATCCCCAGCTAGCACTGCCATCCAAAACAACTGGAGGGCACCTTCACCATCACCTGCGACATTTCCATGCCGCATGTGTGTGAAGCTCCTTTCTACATATTCAGCAAAGAAATCAAGCTGGTTGGTGGCAGAGTCAAGGATTGTTCTATCCCCTTTTGCTTCAGTCAGACTGAACAGGCAAAGGCACCAGAGTGGACTGATGCCGCAGGCCAGATGAAATTTGGCCATGGGTATGTTCTGGCCACAGCCCAGCCTTAGAGTCAACAGGTTAAGTTGGATCTCTGGTGGAAGGAGAAACTTAATTTACGGCTCTCGTATAAGAGCTCTTCTGCGGGATAGCTCAGTCAGTAAAGTGAGACTTAATGTCAGGGTCATGGATTGAAGTCCCACTTTGGGTAAAAAGATTCCTGCATTGCCGGGGGTTGGAGTAGATGACCCTCGTGGTCCCTTCCAAGTCTATGATTCTAGGTGTATTTCATGTGTTTCAGTGTTTACTCCTGTGGTCCTGTTCTTCCAGCTATCGCAGATACCCTGGCCAGAATCCAACACAGAGTTGAGTGTGCTTTGGTTATAGGCCCTGTAGAGGTGACAACAGGACAGGCGTGATGCAATTTGCTGTGCTTTTGCAAGTTTGATGGAAAGTCGTTTCTTTGGGTGTTTTTGTTCACTTGCTGGATGTTAAGCAAGAGTTGGGCAATAGCCTCGGAAGGCCATGAACAAGAGTGACCCGAACTAAAGAATATGCAGTTTCATGCTGCTGGATGTAATCAGTTCCAGCATTGCAGAGATTTGCATTCAGCAGAGCTGTAGAAGTCAAAACAACCACCATCTAGCCTTATACGGAAATGAAATTTTCAAAAAGTTGCTGCAACTTACACCAACCCTGGTAGGCCAACTTTCTACACATTGTCAACACTTCTTCCTGGATGTCCTCTCCCCTTTCCAGCTGAACACAGCAAAATTGTGCCTGTCATTTTATTTAAACTCACATTGAGAAATTCCTTTTCTTTTATCCTGAGCATGCCAAATTGGGATTATCTTCTGCCTCACTTTCCCCTTCACATCCAGACCCAGTGCTGCGGTGTGATTTTTCTTCCCTAACATTTCCAAAATCCATTCTCCCCTCAGCACCTATTGCTAAAAATCCTTTATCCATGCTCTGAACATATTTCATCCAGATAACAGAAATTCACTCCTCAACAGCCTAGTTCCTTCTTCTCCTCTTCCTTCCCTTTTCCCAGCAGTTCACTTTGCTAGATTCGTCTTTTCCTTTGGTCATACATTATGGCTAAAACTTGTTGAAGACATTCATGGATTTTTCCTGTTCCTGTTCCTGTTGTTGTTGTTGTTTGCATGCCATACAGTGGTGCCCCGCAAGACGAATGCCTCGCAAGACGAAAAGCTCACTAGACGAAAGGGTTTTCCGTTTAGGTGCTTCGCAAGACGAATTTCCCTATGGGCTTGCTTCGCAAGACGAAAACGTCTTGCGGATTTGCTTCCTTTTTCGTAAAACCGTTAATACCCGGGCAATCTGCGCTCCGCAAGACGAAAAAAGTGCAAGACGAAGCAACTCGCGGAACGAATTAATTTCGTCTTGCGAGGCATCACTGTATTGGCTTCTAAGTGATTTGCAAGCTTATAATAAATTATAAAATTCTTACATAATTAAAATACACAGTAAAACAATTCCATCGAAACATTAAAATAGCCACATTTAAAATATACAATAAAACAAACCTGTCAAAAAGCATAACATTTACACAGTTTAAAAAGCAATTAAAACAGTTGGATCAAGAAGTTTGGGTGAACGCTTGCCTAAACAGGTGTGTTTTCAAGGATCGACAGAATGCCAATACGGAGGAAGCCTCTCGTTTTTCTGCATGAAAAGCATTCCACAACACTGGTGCCACCAGTGAAAAAGTCCGCTTCCATGTTACCAGTCTGGGGGCCAGATTCCATTTGGATGCTGTTCAAAATGGCAGCAGTTTGTTGGGTCAAAGCCAAGAGACATTATTATAATTATTTAATTTATTGCCTACCCTTCACCTTAAGGCCCCAGGGTGGGCTACAATTAAAAAACAACAATATAAAAACTTACAGTTAAAAAATAGCAGTTTCTTCCGTAATGTTAGGCCTAACGAGAGATCTCTATGAACTGGCTAGACTAGACCCCAAAACCATATTTGTTTGTTATATTGGTTAAATATGTATGCTGCCTTTCCAATAAATGGTGCTCTAAGTAGCAAGTATATTGAGGCTTATGAGGGTCAAGGCCAGAGCTTCCAAATTTCCAGGGAAAAAGGATGGTCATATTCTTAAGTAAGGAAGCATTTTAGACAACAACAACAACAGTAGTTACAATGTGCTAATTTTATTTTAACACGGAGTTTCTAGGCTCCAGAGATCATTACCTGCCATCACCAAAACTAAATCTCTCAAGTTTGACTATAAATTCCAGAAGGAATTTTCATTAATATGCACAGGGGCAGGGGAAAAGTGATTAAGAACTACTAAGGTTAAATATTTTTGTCAATATTTTCATGCCTTTTGGTAGTATGACTGGACAGGTAGAACAAAATACATACTGAGGGTAAGTTGCATGAATGTCTATCCAGGCTGGCTTTATGAGGCTGATTTCTCACATATCCCTTTTCTGTCATGTTTCCCCACTCCACTTCCCAATTCCAGAGGTGATTGTCGAGTCAGCTTTGCACAAGTGCGTCTTGAAGCCTTTAAAAGACGCCATCAATACCTATCTAAGGGAAATCCACAGCAAAGATGGATCCTTCAAGCTCCTCAAAGAAAACCAGCAAGTCATACAAAACACGACGACCACTGACTTGGGAGTCACCACAAGTGTGCCTGAATCCACATTGCTGGAGAAAATCCTGCACAAATTCACAACCATGCACAAGGCCTACTCTCCAGAGAAAAAGATTAGCATCCTACTGAAGTCCTGCAAACTCATCTACGACTCTATGACTCAGGGAAACCAAGGTACTGTACATCCTAAAACTCCTTCTCTTGCTATAGATATATCGTATTTTTTGCTCTATAAGATGCACCAGACCACAAGACGCACCTAGTTTTTGGAGGAGGAAAACAAGAAAAAAAATATTCTGAATCTCAGAAGCCAGAACAGCAAGAGGGATCGCTGCGCAGTGAAAGCAGCAATCCCTCTTGCTGTTCTGGCTTCTGGGATAGTTGCGCAGTCTGCATTCGCTCCATAAGACGCACACACATTTCCCCTTACTTTTTAGGAGGGAAAAAGTGAGTCTTATAGAGCAAAAAATATGGTATATATTCTGAATTACAGAAAATCCGACTAGATGTAAAATGACACATTCGAAGCACATTTTACCCACCCCAGCCCCCAAGAATTCTGAGCAGTGTAGTTTGCCCCTCACGGAGCTACAGTTCCCACAGCAAATGCAGGGCCCTGAATTTTTTGAAGGGGAAAATGTGCTTCAAATTTACTTTCAAGGTATAATGTGTGCACACAGTATGACAACTAGTTCTGAACTGTATTGCTAAGCATGTCATAGCTTGTCTGAAGCCACTGCTAAAGCTTCTGGCAGTGTTTGTTAATGGAGACCAAAGCACAAAAGAGATATTTGGTCAGGCCCAGGAAATAGTTTCATTCAGCACAGCAGGGGCAGTTGCAGGAATTAGGGTGGTGGTAGCAGCACCTTCAGAAGCAAGCAATGAAAGCATTCAAGAATATTGCGTGTAAGGAAGGCATTTTGTCAAAACATGTTGGGACCCCAGTTGTGTTAGATTAAGCTGGCCTTCCTCAAGCTGGTGCCCTCCAGGTGCTTTGAACTACAACTCCCATCATCCCCAGCCAGCGAGGCCAATGGCTGAGGGTGGTGTGAATTTTACTCCAAAACAGGGGGAGGACAGCAGGCTGGGGGAAGGGTGAATTAAGCATTTTCCTGCAGTGCTATTCTCTTCTCTGTGGCTGTTATTGGTGACTGTATTTCTGTGGAAAGAGAGACCTTGTGCTCCCTGTTTTGAGCTCTTTTAAAAAATCACAGCAGCCCAGGTAGGGCAGGGAATCTCTTTCTTTTTGCAAAGGAATGTAGTAATGCTGTACTGACAGAAGACTGGAATACAATAAGACCAGGAAGAATAGGCCTGCTACATAGCACAGGAAATGCAACTGTGAAATTAAGGAGATATGCAGCTATGTCTCTATGAGTGCCTTTGTGTACATATTCAGCTGAAGACCTTGGGAGCCCAGAGATGATGATGATGATGTGCTTTATACCCCACATTCCCTCCAAGTTGCTCAGTCTGTTTACATGGTTCTCCTTCCCCCTGTTTTATTCTTGCAGCAGTCCGGTGATGTAGGTTAGACTGAGTAATGATGTCTGGCCTAATGCATACCCTCCAACACTTTGAAGCCCAAATCCAGGATGCCATCTTCCCAGATACCGATGTTGGGGTCCGTTAATCGGGCCCAAGCTGTCTTGGTCACTGAAAGGCCAATAAATGCCATAGACAGAGGAGATTCACATAACCACTCGTTTATTCAGCTGAGTAAAACAGAGCAGGCGAGCCACACTCGCCAGTGTGATGGTGAAGCTGCCCCAAATAGCCTTTGTTCATATTTTTTATAGGCATCCCCTCTCCCTTTCCCCCTTTCGAGGTTCTTTGCGTTGATCAAAATAGGACACCCTGCCTGGAGATCTTGAAGGGGAGAGCTGCCTGGCAGAGGGAGGTTTTTCTGAAAATCGCCTAGCAACGTTATCTGGTCTTCACATATTTGTGGCTCACCCTCCTAAATTCAAAAGCAGGAAGTTTTTTTTACAGAAGCAAAATGGCATCAGTTAGGCTAACCCAGGCATAGGCAAACTCGGCCCTCCAGATGTTTTGGGACTACAACTCCCATCATCCCTAGCTAACAGGACCAGTGGTCAGGGACGATGGGAGTTGTAGTCCCAAAACATCTGGAGGGCCGAGTGTGCCTATGCCTGAGCTAACCAAAAAACAGGACGAGAACATGCCTCTGTGGCTTTTTCTGAGACCCCACACCATCTTCCCATTTTTTATCACAAGAACACAGTGGCCATTTGGGTTGCCATGATCTCATGCAATTTTGTGCCGCAGCTTCCCCACCACCGAAAAAAGTGTTTTTTTAGGCACACCCAAAACACCCAATGCGTGTTTTGGGGTGCCACACAAGATTGTGGCCCCAGAAAATGCATTTTCCCAAAGGAAATCATGCAAGATCATGGCAGCCAAAATGGATGTCCCAGTTTTTCCAGGACACTTGCAAAGTATGCTAAGGATGCAGTGAGGTTCATGGCTGAGTCGGGATTTGAGCTCTACATGTCTGCTCAGAGTTCAATGATACTTACACCTAGGTAAGTGTTTGTATAGGATTGCAGCCTGAATTTCTGTAGGGCTAGTGCACTCCCTGGATAGGGTGATGTCCGAATGATTTGCTTAAAGACGCTTGTAAAGTGTTTTGAGATTCATGAATAGGAGTGGTCTGTTGTTTAGTCGTTTAGTCGTGTCTGACTCTTCATGACCCCATGGACCAGAGCACGCCAGGCACTCCTGTCTTCCACTGCCTCCCACAGTTTGGTCAAACTCATGCTGGTAGCTTCAAGAACACTGTCCATCCATCTTGTCCTCCCCTTCTCCTTGTGCCCTCCATCTTTCCCAACATCAGGGTCTTTTCCAGGGAGTCTTCTCTTCTCATGAGGTGGCCAAAGTATTGGAGACTCAGCTACATGATCTGTCCTTCCAGTGAGCACTCAGGGCTGATTTCCTTCAGAATGGAGAGGTTTGATCTTCTTGCAGTCCATGGGACTCTCACTAGTCTCCTCCTCCACAAATGATTGATTGATTGATTGATTGATTGATTGATTGCCTCATTGTGCCATGGAACCAAGGGAGAAGCAAACCCATGGGCAGAGCCTTCATTCCTTTATGAAGGTCTGGGCAGGGTTCCAATTCCTTTTAACTCTGCATTCAATTATTTAATACCAATTTTCGTCCAAGCGCTGGAGCCCAACCAGAGGCTGATGCTGCAGATAGTTTCCCTAGACTGTAATAGCATAGGGGCTTGTAGCACTGGAGAGGGCTTATTTTTAAGCCTCTTATAGATATTTATGAAACAAATGTTTCATGTCATTGAAAAATAGAAATAAATGGGGGAGGCAAGCTGGATTTGGAATAAGGCAATTCTACCTTGTACAAGTGAGACCATTTCCAATGTCATTGAAGCAGCCGGTGAAGGACCTCTGGCTGTTTCTGAGCTCTGTGGTGCAAGCCAGGGGATGAATGTAAAGGAGACAATTGAGTTTGCACAAAATTTCACTCATTCTCTCTTTCTTCCCTCCCTCCCTCCCTCCATAAAAACAGAAAATATTGAAATTTTGCATGCATTCCAAGCATTTTCAATATAAAATGTTGGTTTATAAACATTTGGTAGGTTTTTTCAAAAGAACTGGAGTAATAGAATCATAGAGTTAAAAGGGATCTTGGAGGCCATCTGTTATAATCAAGGCTAGATGCACAGTCCAGGCTGCAACTACAGCATCCCTGACAGATGTCCAACTTCTGCTTTAAGTGCCTCCAGCAAAGGAGAGCTCAAGACATCCTTATCTGCTTTTGAGAAGCACTTAGTGTTAGGAAGTTTCTCCTGGTGCTCAAGGTGAAATCTGCTTCCCTGCAACTTCCGCCCTTTGGTTCCAGTTCTTCCTCTGGAGGACAAATTTTCAAGGGCCAAGGCCAGTCGCTGGGAGCCGTGGGAAGGGAGAATGCTCGCACACTCAGATCTGGCTTGCGGGCTTTCCAGAGGCCACTGTGAGGACAAGATGCTGGGCTTGATGGGTCTTTAGCCTCTGGTCTTATGATGCTGGACACAACATTTTTACAGCACATCACTAAAACGAACCCATGATTGATCTATCAGTATAGACAACTCCCCATTTATGCAGGGGCTACATTCCGAGGCACCATACGTTTAAGTGAAAATGTGTATATTTGAAACACCATTGAAAAAGCCTGCAAACACTGTTATGCCCCTGCCCCAACCCTTTTTATGACATTTTTGAGTTATTTCCAGGTTTGGCAAGATGTGTGTGTGCACAGTTGCGCACATATCGGATGTCGCTGCCTATACTAAATATTCACACAAGTAATAAATACATTGACATCTTTCTCTCTTACTCTTACTGTTTCCTGAACCTCCCAGAGATGGGAATGACTTGCCAAGCTCTCAAATGGAACCGAACCCACATTCCCAAAGCCCAGCTCACATTTTGGACCATTATAGCAGGGGTTCCCAAATGGTGGCCGGTGCTGTTTCTGTGAATTCGCAGTTGGAAATGGGAAACAGCACATCCATCGCATTCAGTATTCATATTGATGATTTGTACCTGCATTTTAATGGCCTCTCTTATTTTTAGCATTGTATTCTGTTGTATTGCAGTCTGAATTTTGTGGAGCACTACAAAACACAATGCACCAGAAATAAAAGAAGCAATACAAATACAATTAGAAATCATAATGCATCTTGCACAGTGCATTACAGTTGCTACAGCAGGGTGCAGGGAGCTAAGTGGTCCATCAAGACCCTTAGCAATTTTCAAGCGGTCTGGCGGGGGCGGGGGTGAGTTTGGGAATCAATGTATTATAGATATTGGATGCCACTTAACTACCCTTCTTACTGAGTGTCCTGCATAGGGCTCCATTCTTTCATGCTCACCCACATTGTCACTTTGCAAGGATCGTATTTAGCGTGCTGGGCCTTTATGGATCTCTCCCATGAAGCCACTGTGGTATTCACCAAGCTAGGAACTGCTTCATGCAGTTCCACTGACAAGGGATGGATAAAGTCTTGCTTTTGTTGTTTGGTCATTTGCCTCTTCCATTTCCGTAGCAGAAGAGGATATTTCTTTTTGCAGTTTTCATATGCGAGGCTTAAATTGCCTCTGAAGCTGTCTTTCACTATTTATGCTAATTTCTGATCATAGCTAATGCGGATGTGGAAAAGAGAATGAGAGATAGTTATGATGTAAATGGGATCCCCCCCCCCCGCATTGATTTTACAGGCACATTACCAAAACAACAAAACCACACACACACACACCCCAGTGGAACTCAGGTGCAAAAATGCTTGTAGAATGCCAGGAGTTGATGAAGATGTCAATCATGGTGGGAGGCAAAAACATTCAGTCCTTCGAATTATGTGTTCCTCATGTTTGCTGGAGCAGATACTAAGTCTGCAGTGCATTGTGGGGCAGAAGAATGATGGGCCTGTCTTTTAAGGCTTCTGGGTTCTCTCTCATAGGGAGGACAAGCAACTGCAGAAAAGGGAGAGGTTTCAGAGAGGCATGTGCTGTGTACACCATTTAGTTACAGATAGGTAGCCGTGTTGGTCTGCCACAGTCAAAACAAAATAAAAAAATTCCTTCCAGTAGCACCTTAAAGACCAACTAAGTTAGTTCTTGGTATGAGCTTTCGTGTGCATGTATCTGAAGAAGTGTGCATGCACACGAAAGCTCATACCAAGAACTAACTTAGTTGGTCTTTAAGGTGCTACTGGAAGGAATTTTTTTATTTTGTTTTTACACCATTTAGGAACAGATTAAACAAACTTTTGCCGAGTCCATCTAGTCCAGCATTGTCTACCCAGACTGTCAGCAGCTATCCATCGTCCTGCAGCAGAGGTCCATCACATCACCTGCAACCTGTCCATTTAACTGGAGATGCTTCACAGGACCTTCCCACACAAAGCCTGTGATCTGCTTCTTAAGCTATGGCCCTTCTCTCAAGTAGCCTGTCCAGAAATGGGAGCACAGCAGTTTCCATATGAAACACAAATGGCTTTGGCCTGGTCTGCACACATTGCAGCAGAAATGAGGAGGCAGTTGGATGGGCAGTACTATCTGAGGCTGTAGTTGAGGAGTGTCACAATTTTAATGCACCTCTTCCTTTAAAGTTCCCTGCAAACACAACATAGTAGCAAAGGGATGGGATGTTTTATTTCTCTCTGTTGTGCTGGTATTCTATTTGCAGGGATATTTTTTTGGAGGAGTTTTCAGAACTGTGAACTCCCACCTCTGGTCTGAAATAGGGATGTTGGAAATGGAAGCAGAAATTGTCAGTGTTTGCTTATTCATCCCATGTCTGGAATGGAAATCAGCCCTGCAAATGTGGATGCTATTTGCTGTTATTGTTTAAAGCCTGCAAACAATACATAATTGGTTTCTCACAGCAACGCCCACTCCCTACACATACGATATGCATTGCATTTCCTTTGCCTTGAAATGAATGGTGTGCAACAGTGTAATTAATAGTGCGGACAGAGAGACAGATAATGCAGTTCTTGTCAGAAGCCAAAGTGCAGTGGAATGGAAACACTTCTGAGTATTGGAACAGAAATCGACACCTTCTTACATCCCTAGTCTGAACTGATACCAACTCATCCCCTTCTTCATATGTTGACCATCCTTTATCTGCAATTTCATTGATCACATGTCATTATACAGTGGTACCTTGGTACCTTGGGTTACATGCTTCAGGTTACATACGCTTCAGGTTACAGTCTCTGCTAACCCAGAAATATTACCTCGGGTTAAGAACTTTGCTTCAGGATGAGAACAGAAATCGTGCTCCGGCGCCGCAGCAGCAGCAGGAGGCCCCATTAGCTAAAGTGGTGCTTCAGGTTAAGAACAGTTTCAGGTTAAGAACGGACCTCCAGAACGAATTAAGTTCTTAACCTGAGGTACCACTGTAGATATATTTCAGTTCCAATCTTTTTGCCAGGAAAACAGCTGCAGATAAGTTCTCATATAGTCACTGAAGAGAGATTTAAATTATTAGAGACACTTAAACTGAAACTACATTGTGGCTCTTCTTCTTCTTCTTCCTCCTCCTCCTCCTCCTCCTCCTCCTCCATGGCTAAATTCAGAATACAGTACCCCATATGTACCTTTTGACTTATTTAGGCATCTTGAGTTATTGGAATCATAGAATTGTAGAGTTGGAAGGGACACAAAGGGTCATCTGTTCTGACCCCCTGCAGTGCCTGACTAGTTGATTAATTAGTTGATTATTTCCAGTTCTCGTAGCAATGCATATATTATAACTGTTATCGCCTACCAGCCTTTATAATACATGCAGGGAAGGGACAAGGGTGAAATTGCAAAAATTGCAAAGTGATCATTTGGAGAAATGTTACCTGTGCTTATTAACAGCTCAGCAAGGGAACACAGTTTAGTAACAACAGCCATATAATGTCAAGCAAAGGTTAGATTTCTTGGGGCAAAACCCACAAAGACTTCTACTCATTAAAATGAGGAAGAGCATGGAAAAGCATTGCAATGGAAACAGTTAGCTCTTGACTGATCTAGAAGGCCTGCTATACACACATATCAGAATAATATGGAGAAATTCTGGGGTGGCAGATAGGGGACAGTACCGTTTCAGACTGCAGGTGAGTTATTATGCGTGCTCCATAGACATTTACCTATTTAACTATAGTGGCTTTCCTCTTTGACATTCTTAAGCACATCTGTTTGGTCACTGTGAGAACAGAATGTTAGACTAGATGGACTACTGGCCTGATCCACCAGGCTGCTCTTACGTTCTCTTGTTCAGGTTCCCCTAAACAAAGGAAATTTTCTTAATCTGTGGTGATTATGTGTTTAGAGAATCAAGTAAAGATGTATTGCAAGGAAGAAATAAGTTTATTAGGTTTCTAGAATGAATATGGAAGAGTTACTCTGTCTAATTCAAGTACAGCTTGACCATCCTTAAGCATTACATGTTCCCTGCTTCCCCTTGTACAGAGGCTACAAACAGTATCATCCTAATGTAACTGGGCAGATAGGAAAGTGGTATCTGTGACGTTCTGATTTAAGACCTTTCTAGAGTTAATGTAAGAAATTCATAATGTAAGAAATTCAATGCATACTTTGGCTGGTAGAATCAACTCTCTACTTTACATCAGGCCCAATCCAGATGGCCACTTAACATTTCAGCAAAGAAGATGAAAGGTGTAACCAAAAAAAGAGGACAAGAGAGGATTCAGATCTGCATAAATTTTCATATGCTAATACATCTGTATGCACACTTATATATAATTACTATAAAGAGAAATACATCTCACTATAGTAGATAAAACTGACCCGGTAACATGCATACTAGGGTTATAACTTTTTTACAACCTCATGTTGTAACTTAGTTAGATGAACTTTTGCCTAAAAACAAAGGGATGATCTGTCATTTCCAAATCTTTTGAAAAAACATCACCCCAAAATCAGTAAATCAATTTTTGTATTTGCAACTATATAATGTATTATGTAGGGACACAGGTGGCGCTGTGGGTTAAAGCCTCAGCGCCTAGGACTTGCCGATTGAAAGGTCGGCGGTTCGAATCCCTGCGGCGGGGTGCGCTCCCGCTGCTCGGTCCCAGCGCCTGCCAACCTAGCAGTTCGAAAGCACCTCCGGGTGCAAGTAGATAAATAGGGACCGCTTACCAGCAGGAAGGTAAACGGCGTTTCCGTGTGTGGCTCTGGCTCGCCAGATGCAGCTTTGTCACGCTGGCCACGTGACCTGGAAGTGTCTCCGGACAGCGCTGGCCCCTGGCCTCTTAAGTGAGATGGGCGCACAACCCCAGAGTCTGTCAAGACTGGCCCGTACGGGCAGGGGTACCTTTACCTTTACCTTTAATGTATTATGTAATATGCATAGCATATATAATACAGTGTACATATAAAACAATGTACATCACTTCTTATTGCTTAGAATAAGACAAGGTTGCAGTTTTATTCTCCAATACAGTTTTAGGAAATTCCAGACAGCTGTAAAATAGTCCCATAAACAGTACCATAAACTATTTTAACGTGCTAATACCTATGAGTAGTATATACGGTGATTATAGCTTTTCATTTCAGAGTGGCCTTTTTTCACAACTCAGAAGAATTAGAACCTTTTTCAGTGTTTCTAAGCAAAAGTTCATCTCTTTATGATACAGGGAATTGTTTTTTTTAGGGGGGGGGAATCCAAAAAGGTATAACCGTAGCACATACCGGCTTGGTCTGCTGTCTAGGTGCAGACTGTTGATGGGCAATTTCAGGACCCTCCCTGCTCCCCTTGCTTTATATTTAAACTGGACAGCCCTTTGAATAGAGAACTGTTCTCAGTGAAGTAGAAGCAGAAGAAGAAGAGTTTGGATTTGATATCCGGCTTTATCACTACCCTAAGGAGTCCCAAAGTGGCTAACAATCTCCTTTTCCCTTCCTCCCCCACAACAAACTGTGAGGTGAGTGGGGCTGAGAGACTTCAAAGAAGTGTGACTAGCCCAAGGTCACCCAGCAGCTGCATGTGGAGGAGCGGGGAAGCGAACCCGGTTCACCTGATTACGAGTCCACCGCTCTTAACCACTACACCACATATTATTATTATTATTATTATTATTATTATTATTATTATTATTTCTTCCATTTATACACTGCCTTTCATCGATCAAGAACACAGGGCAGTTCACAACAATAAAAGCAATAACACAACCAGCACAAGCATTTTTAAAATGAAAGGTTTAAAGCATGGCAATACAACAGCAAACAGATCAATACACGTGACCCCGCACAAAATGTCAGAGCATCCTATAAGCCTGGCTGAATAAATGGCCACTCTAAGCCAGATCTGAAGGAATGCGTTGGCCATATTAACTGCTGATCCTGCCCTTTCATTGATGCCTACTTCTTGCAGCTAAATTCGGCCCTCCATCCACACCCACCTGAGACTTCCTCAGTACCAGAAACTGCAATACTGTACAAAGGAAACATTTTGCCAAAACACCCACTGAACAATGAAGCCTTTTTAAATGTTTGACAACCTGGCTGTGTATTTTTTGCACAGCAGGAAACATGACTCTCATAACGTACAGAGCCCAGCTAATAACAGCATAAGATTTTGTTTATAAAGAGAGTCTTAGCACTCGAGCGTTCCACCACTTTGTTTTAACTGAACTGGCTTTCCCTTTCTACATATATTCTCTGGTTTACTTAAAGTTTATTTATTTTTTGATGAAGGAACAGAAGAATATTTATATAAGGCTCCAGCTGAGTATAACCGTCAGCTTCAAATAAAATCCTGGTTGACTTTGCCTGACATAGAAGGAAATGTGTTTCATAGGAAATACTTGTAACAAGCCAATGGCCACAAGCTCATGCACAGCTAAGCATGTTTAAGCTTATTGATTTGAATAGACTAAAGTGCCCTTAAACATGGGGTGGAATGTGGCCAGTGAGAATAAAGGGAAGCCTATCTTCTATCACGACAGCAAATTCACGGTGGCTATAATTTTAAAGGACCTTCAACATTTGGTCTTTTAGAGATGGATGGCTGTAATAGTAGTGCATGGAAGAAAATGATTGTGAACCCTGCAAATAGAAATTGAAGGTTGTTTTTGATGTTATTTTTCTTAATACATAACTCTCAAAACGTTTATAAGGAAATAACACACACTTTAGGAATGTGCAAAAGGTGTAGATGAAAAACTGTCACATACACACTGAGATTCCTAAAGCATATCCACCATTTGTGTGTCTCAGATTTGCATCTGACCATTCACACATTACAAATGATAGATTCAGACTATCCGTTTCTCCTTTCTTGCATTGGCTTACACAACTGCTCCTGGGCCATTGAAGGGGTCACTTGCATGACAGAGTTGTTCCAGATCATGCTTTTTCCTTTTTCTTTTTAGCAAGCGCTGATTGTAGAAATCCCCTGTACATCAGACTTTTTCATATAAGGTGGAGGCTCATTGCAGGCAGGTTGAGGATGGTGTGGGTATTTGCTCCATTGGACCAGCCAGGATTTGGTTGGAAACAGGATGGTGGGCTAGATGGCCTTTGGCCTCATCCAACAAGGCTTCCCTCATGCTCTTAAATTCATTCCAAAATACGATTTTCCAAAATATGGTTCTTTCTCACAGTAATGAAGCCACCGGGAGAGTATGAAAACCTGTACTGCTGGCAAATTCAAGTTGCACATTTACATCTTCATCAGTCCTGTTTCCTAATCTGTGATTTGGCAGCTATGAAGCACAGCTGCTCTACAAAATCTGTGAGAAGGACTGATTTGCACATTAACCTAGGCTAATGCAGGTTGTGCGTGGTGGGGGCCAACTGTTGGGCCCCTGTGCCTTCTCTTCTCTTACTGCATGTTGGTTTTGAATGTTGAAATCAGCTCTTAGCCTGCTCGGTTGTGTTATCTGAATAGGCCTCTTCTTGTTTCAGGCAAGCTTTACGGGGCAGATGACTTCCTCCCGGTGCTCATGTATGTACTCGCCCGCAGTGACCTGCCAGAGGTGCTTCTGAATGTGGAGTACATGATGGAACTCATGGACCCTGCACTGCAGCTGGGTGAAGGTATGAAAGACCTCCTTTGTGGCAGAGGGAGGAGCGAGGGTGGAGGTTCGCAAGGGCACACCACTGGCAGAAATGAGAATAAGCTGCCCAGCAACCACAATTGTAAATGTTTGTCCCAACTTTACATCTGCTCTTCAGCTGGTGGCCAATGGCAGGGCTGGCACCAGAGGACATTTGCCAAGGCCACCATCCTAACATTGGTTGTGTTTCTACTTTGTACAGAGTATGCAGAAGGATCAAATGCAGCCTAAGAGACTTATTCTGATTATCATTTAAATTTGTATACTGCCCTTCATTCATAGATCTCAGGGTGGTTCACAACATAAAATTACAATGTAAAAAGCCCAATTGTAAATGTTTGTCCCAACTTTACATCTGCTCTTCAGCTGGTGGCCAATGGCAGGGCTGGCACCAGAGGACATTTGCCAAGGCCACCATCCTAACATTGGTTGTGTTTCTACTTTGTACAGAGTATGCAGAAGGATCAAATGCAGCCTAAGAGACTTATTCTGATTATCATTTAAATTTGTATACTGCCCTTCATTCATAGATCTCAGGGTGGTTCACAACATAAAATTACAATGTAAAAAGCCCAAAGTAGATAATAAAAATAAGAACAACCGCAAACCAATAATCCCTCCTCCCACATTTAAAAGGATGACAATCAGCCAAAGGCCTGGTTGAAGAGAAACATTTTCTCCTGGTGCCTAAAGCTGCATGATGAAGGCACCAGGTGAGCCTTCCTGGGGGAGACCATTGGACAAGCAGGGAGCCACTGCAGAAAAGACCCTTCTCATGTTGGCACCCTCCAGACTTCTTGTGGAGGAGGCACACAAAGAAGAATGATCTCAGAGGATGATCTCATGGTCCAGGTCTGTTCATATGAGCAGTGGTGGTCCTTGAGGTATTGCAGTCCTGAGCTGTTTAAAGCTTTATAGGTCAAAACCAGCACTTTGAATTTGACGCAGAAACTAATTGGCAGCCAGTGCATTTGGGCCAGGATTGGCGTCATGTGCTAAAACTGTCTTGTCCCAGTGAGCAACCTGGCCACTGAATTCTGCACCAGCTGACGTTTCCGAACTATCTTCAGAGGCAGCCCTACGTATAACGCATTGTAGACTACTTCTTCTGGCTCTTCAAGGTTGTGAAGGTCCCACTCAGGGTGCCATCCTAGAGCCACCAAGATTCCCCCTTTTTATTTGTTCATTCTTCATCTCCTGAGATCTACAGCCATGATCACAAGAGGCCACTGGGAGCGCCAGATTCACATGACAGCAGATGGCCCTTGGATAGTGGATGTGGGAATGCTTTTGGTTTGCACAACAGTTTGATTGTGTAACATAGGTTTTTGGGCTGTTATACCAGAGCCACTTCATAGATTGACCTATAGTGGCTTAGAGAGAGAGAGAGAGAGAGAGCTACCAATCAGGAAATGAATCTGGGACCTTTTGCATGCACAACATGTTCTCTGCCACTGAGTGAGCTTTCCCCCTCTCTTCTTTCATGTGACCTTAATACTATGCTCAAGGTTTTGAGGAGGAAGGCATAACTGGGCAGACAAATGGAAGGCAGACAAAAGGAACTACTTCTTCACACACAGTTAAACTACGGAATTCCCTGCCACAAAATGGAGTGATTTCCTTCAACTTGGGTGGCTTTGAAAGGGGATTTGACAAGTGTTTGGAGGATAAGACTTGTTGGCTACTGGCCATAATGGCTTTATATTACCTTCAGAATCAAAGGCAGTATGCTTCTGTATCCCAATTTCTGGGGAGCACAAGTATCAGTACCACAACACTCCTGTCCTGCTTGCTGACCTCATAGGAGTCTAGTTGGCCACTGGGAGAGTAGGATGCTGGGCTAGATAGACCTTTGGTCTCCTCCACCAGGACTCTTCTCATGTTTCCATTAGGGATGTCAAAGGATTCCAATTCGCTCCGCTTTGGGGAGCAAGCCTATCCATTTCGGACCACCAGACCCATGCACGGCCCAGAACATACATATGTGGAATTTCCCATATGATGAACTGATGTATGCTAGGGTCTGGCAACATGCTCAAAAGATGTTGCCTTCTTTCTTTTAAAAAGTTTTACAGCTGCTTGGAGCAGCTAGTAAGTTCATTGTGGTAAAAAATGCCATTTGAAATCTTCATAGGAAGCCACTGTGCATCATAATGTGCGTCCTTTCCTGGGGAATCATACAGAGAAGATGGCTACCTTTTCTTCTGTATGTTGTGTCCCTGGTAGCCTTACAAGGATGTTATGGATTTTTAAAAAATATTTTTAAAAAGAAAATCTGCACATAAGTTGGACAGACCAGCCCATTTATTATTACTATTTTGCATATAGGAGAAAGCAACATGGGACAGAAATAGGCCGATTTGCCCATCTATGCCTTCCATCACAAAGAAGAGTTGAGTGTATATTTACGACGACAACAACAACAACAGAGTATAATTAAGGCTAATTACTAATATATATATATATATATCTGGCTCTTCCTCTAAGGAGCTCTGAATAGGATACGATGGGCTCCTCTGAAATGTGGTATTCCATCTAGATTTGGCCAGATCCCAGGCTTGATTAGTTGTAAAGACAGAACAGCATCAAACACCTTCATGCAGCACTTTTGCAGGAGCACCACAGCAGGGCTGGACACCCAGTTTCTTAACTGAGGCAGTGCCTGTTCTGCCCCCATCTCCATGTCCTTCAGGAACTGGTTCCCCCACCAACACATCAGTCTGTATATCTTTGAAGACCAAGGTTTCTGGGAGGGCTTTAATTGTCGCACTGATTAAAAGTGCTGTATCTTTAGTAACTTGCCACCTGGTCATATGCCCCAGGGATCCCCAAGGACACTTGCGCAAATAAATAGGTCCCTTTGACAGTGTTGCTGCCTAGGAAATAAAAGCCTAGTGATGCCCCTGAAGGGAGCAGAACAACATGCATTTGGAAAGATATTGTTGTGAATGGTTGCAGTGCTTATTTTGCATACGTTTGGAGTTTTGCATAGAAAGGCCATAGTTCAGCCTTCCCCAATCTGGTGCCCTCCAGCTGTTTCAGAGTATAATCCCCATCATCCTCAGCCATTGGCCCTGCTGGCTGTGGATGATGGGCATCATAGTCTAGGGCTCCAGGTTGTGGGAGGCTGTCACAGATTGCACCTCTTACATTTCATGACCTTTTGGCCTCGTTCTTGATGCCATTTATCCCTCTACACCTCTGTCTCTGTGTGTGCACAGGTAGCTCTCAGATGGTGTGCAATCTACCCCATGAAAGCTCATCACACTGTAAACGCCCCATTGAGTTCAGTGGGGCTTGCTTAAATGCATGGGGCTGCGCTGTAAATCTGCCAGCGTACGCTGTTCTGCTCCAGGTCCTTTGCTGTTGTCGTTTCACTGCAGCAGCCGAACCCAGCTACCCTTCAGGGGAAACTTAAGTGAGTCTCCAAACACATCAGCTGCTGCGTTTTAAGAGCAATCCGTTCTTCTGAAAATATTGTTCTCCAGTGAAATGTCAGCCAAATTTATTTACAGTGCAATCCTAACCGTGTCCACTCAGAACTTGTAAGTCCCATTGAATTCAATATATCCATAGAAATTGGCATATGCAATGTTTCCGGTGGTGCGTTCTCTCTCTCTCTCTCTCTCTCTCTCTCTCTCTCTCTCTCTCTCTTTTGCTACCCTCCGTGTGGGCAGGTGGTGGTGGCATTTGTCTTTAATGGGTTCAACCTGGACACAGTTTAGGCAAATACATACATGGGGGAAGTCCCTTTGATTATAACAGGATAGATAATTACAGTATGTGCTTAACTTTTTTTTCTTTTGGATTCAGTGGGGCTTAATTTGTGATCAGATATGCTTCTTATTATTTAGGGTTTATTTAAATCATTCCCCTCCCCTAAAAGCAGTACAGCAGGCTTTAAAATGCAGCTGGCAAAATTAGGGCTGCCTGTGATATTTAGTTGTTGCATCAAATTGCTTAGATTGGCCAAAAATATTTGAGCTTTTGAGGTGTTCCTAATTTATCAGGCAGTAGATTTAAAAATAAAATAAAGTCATTAATTGTTTTTTAGACAAGTGTTTACAAAAAATGTTGAGTGGCTAGAGTTCATTAACCTCCTCTCTTGCCAAGGAGAGGGTGCTTCTGCTGAGGAGAATTATTCTTCAACACCTAATAATAAAAAAAATCCAAAAATTATTTCCTTCATAAATATTGTTTTATTCACCTGCTGCTTTGGCATTAGTTCAGCAATCAGTCTATTAATTAAATTGATTAATTTAATCAGCGAAAATGTTCACAGTTAACGGACTTGCAGTGCAATCACATGCGTTTCTACTCAGAAGTAGAAAAAATAGGACTTACTCCCAGGTAAGTGGGACCTCTGGGTATAGGCTGGTGTATTAATAATAATAATAATAATAATAATAATAATAATTGATTGCAGCCTTACTCCCAGGAAACCGTGTACAGGATTGCAATATTTGAGCCTTTTTGTCAACTGACTAAGTACAACTCTAATTATAATTCAGACAAATAGAATTCAAGAAGGATCAGACCCCCCTCTCTAGTAGGAATTGCTAGATCTTGGAAGATTCTTATCCAGATTCCGTAAATAACATAACAGATAATCTGTTGGATTGTGAACAGCTTCTGCAACGGCAAAAGCACACACACACAAACACACACACACACACACTCCACTTCACGTGTGCAAAGAAACTAGCACAATGTTATTAGCAAATGGGTAGATGGGCACTAAATTACTATTTAAGAGGGAAGAGCTCTAACAATGGAGAGAAGAAATACTTGGGATGAGGAATTTTGCAAAACATTTGCCAAAGGGGAATGTTTCTCCCTTTTGAGTTAGATGGAACTGGAAGGAACCAGAAAGTGGACTGCTAATTAGGTACTACTAGCGGCAAGCTTCATGACAAGGCGATGTTCCTTGCACTATTTTGAATAGCAGATTGTGCAAGGATAAACCCAATCTATCTTCCTGCAACTCCGTTGTTGGTTCTAGAATTGTATGTTGCTTGGGTGCCATCTGCTGGCCACTTCCAATGATAGTAATATTTCGATATTTGCGTTTTCAGTCAGTCATTAACCATCATGTCTCCCTTTAAGGATTCAGGTTCCCCTCCTCTCCTGGCATCATGGGCATAGGCAAGGGGCTGCCCCTCCCTAAATCAATAAAAATATATAAAAATACATAGCTAACTGAGGGCCTGTCCCCCCAACAAAAATCCTGGCTACGTCCATGCCTGGCACATAGCAACATATCTACCTACGCCAGCCAGAATAATTGCTTTTCTTGCTACCTTTATTCTCAATGACTGTCTCATGGATATTAGTGGTGATGGCAGCAGCAGCAGGTGCCTGTAACTTATCCCTGCCCAACTAAGCTTCCTTTGCAGGGACTGGCACTGTCATTCAGCAACAGTGAAATATGCAATGAGACGGCAAAGCACTTTGTATTTTATAGCAGCTGTATTCTGCAACCTATGAAGACTGGTGTTTTATGGCAAGTGTATTCTGCAACCTTTTCTTGATGAAATACAATGCATTAGTGGTGGAATTATTCTGCTTTATTAGTTGTGGTTTGGAAAGTTACAGGATTTCAGCAGGAAGTAACGGCATATGCCGTGGATGGAAAGGAGCATCCCAAAACATTTGCAGCCACTAATAGCATTCAAAGAAGTTGTGAAGTGAGAAGTTAGGTGAAGCTTGTTGACGAAAGAAAGAAAGAAAGAAAGAAAGAAAGAAAGAAAGAAAGAAAGCATTTGGGGTATTGCTGGGAACTGTTTGAATCTCCTCTTGAAAATTGGTGTGATCTCCTCTTATGTACAAACCGATTTATTACAAGAGAGATGTTAAGTTGTGGGTTGACATAGCAGACGACACAGCGATTTCTCCAAGTAGCTCTTTATTTTGTAAGCTGGAATAGAACTGACTGCAAACAGCTCAGCCGGCCTGCTTTTATAGGCAGCCGGCTGTCAACATTGTAGCAACAACAGCCCAGCGTTTCCCGCCTAAAATAACTGACGTGGACCTGAGTGAAAACTATCTACAGACCTGAGTGAAAACTATATACAGTATCCCCCTGCTGGCCCAGGGTGAAACTTCACTACATAACAAGAGAGATACCGTATTTTTCGCCCCATAGGACCCACTTTTCCCCCTCCAAAAATGAAGGGGAAATGTGTGTGCGTCCTATGGGGCAAATGCAGGGTTCAGGAAGCTATCCGCAAGCCTGCGGAGCCCGGCGGGAACTCCCGCGGGCTCCAAAGGCTTGTGGATAGCTGCCTGCAGCCCGAAACCTGGGGAGCACGGCACTGTGCACCCCGGGCTTAGGGCAGCTATCCTGCGGTGCCCGGCGGGAGTTCCTGCCGGGCACTGCAGGGTTGCGGATAGCTGCCCTAAACCCGGGGTGTGCAGCGGGCTACAGCTCCGAGAGCGATGGAGAGGTTGAGCGCAACCTCGCCATCGCTCCTGGACCCGTTCTTCCCCCACCCCCAGCCCTGCAAGCTCCAGGAGCGATGGCAAGGTTGAGCGCAACCTCGCCATCTCTCCCGGACCCTCAGCCCCGAGGCTAAAAACGAAGCCAAGACAGCTAGCAGGATCCATCCCGCTCACTGTCATGGCTTCTTTGCTCTTTGGGGCTAAGTGCGCCCTATAGGGCGAAAAATACGGTATATAATTACCCAGAAGACCTTACATCCTTTTGGCAGAAGTCTTTTAATTCCTTTTGCCACCTTTGATCTACAAAGTGTATTCTGCACTGTGCGGAAGAGAACTGCCAGCGTCTCTGTAACAGCAGCTCTGCCTCTCCTAAGCTGTGGACCAGTTCACAGATTCCAGCTGGCATTGTCCCTTGCCATGTTAAGGCTCACTATACTGCTTTATTTTTTTAATAATCTCTTTTAACCTGGCTCCCATTTAGCAATATTTGCTTTGGTTGGTGAGAGGCCCATACCCTGAGGTTGGATAGTCATTTGCGTGGCAAGTTCCCACCCCTCCCCAATGGAAATAAAGACACATGACACAATTATTAAGGTTAATGGGCTAAATAAAGTCACAACTTTATTGGTTACAGGTGATGAGTGGTATTGGCTTAGGCATTGGTCCTAACCAACTATATTCGGCTTCAGCCCATCCGCTTGAAATTCGGGAAGGTTAACCACCAGTAGGGGGAGTCCTGCTGATGCACATCAGCTAGGAACTCCCCCAGGATCACCGCTCAGGGGCGTGCCTTAGGCCCTCACCTCCATAGGCTTCGGACAGGGCCACGCCCCCCCCAATCCTTTATCGGACTACCCTTCAATATGCGGGGCAGGTGATGGCGCTTCCTCCCCGTTTTCCATCTACATAACAATACCAATACCAATGCCTAACCGCCAATACTAAGAAAGTTGTGATGATTTGCTATGAGGTAGGCGAAAACCAAGTGGCTGGTGCCAATTTGCCAATTGGAAAAATTCCTACCAGGCCCCTCAACGGCGACCAACCAAGGTCCATAGTAAGGTCAAGGAAGGGAAACTTTAAAGGGCAGGTGGGTTGGAAACAGGAGCAGCTGGCGGCAAAAAGAGGGAGATCCCCGGCCGTGCCTGCGTTTAATAGGGCAGGTCACACCCCCTGAGCCAGCCGATTGGCTAGCCCCCAATCGCGCACCACCTCCTTTGCAGGGCGGAAGTGGCTATGTCAGAAATTCTTTTGCATTGCAGGGGTTTGGACTAGATGACCCTTGGGGTCCCTTCTAACTTTACAATCCTATGATCACATATAACCTCCCCCATCACATCATGAACACAGGTAAACTTGAATGCACAATATAAAGGATGTCTAGAGGGGTCGTGTGTTGCATGAAGCAGTACAAAATCAAGACCAAGTGGTTTGGGCTCTTTAACTTTTCTTCTTTTTCTTTTTTTGCTAGGCTCGTACTATTTAATCACTACTTATGGGGCGGTAGAGCTTATCAAGAGCTATGATAAGATCACAGTCACTCGGCAGCTGAGCTCAGAGGTCCAAGATTCCATTCACCGCTGGGAGAGAAGGAGAACGCTTAACAAAGCCCGGGCTTCCCGATCATCTGTTCAGGTTAGCAGATAAATAAATGAAGGAGAGCAATCTATGTTAACTTCATTATTCATTAACTTACAAATGTAATAAGCAGAGGCCACAAATCACATTAGTGAGGATGAAATTGGCATCCTAGTGTACTTCAGCTTGTTGGTTTATTATTTGTAAGCTGCGGTGAGAGCCTGTGGTTTAGGGTGGCACGCATACATTTCAGAGAGGAAGAGAAGCTAATTTTAAGTTCAAAGGCAGTTTTCAGCATCTTGTCCTTCAACCACATGGTGGCAGCAAAGCTCCCTTTTGCTGCAGGAATAAAATATCATATTGGCTCTCTTCACCAGAACCAAGGCTGTGTACTCACTATGCCTTTAAAGCACAGCCTTTCCCTCCAGGAATTCTGGGCACTCTTTGTTTGTTGTAAACAAAGCCCTATTCCCCGGCCTCAAAGGATTTACAGTCTAAAACTCAGTTGGGAGAGAGTCCCTCAGATACTTGGCATAACATGCCAACTCATAGTCCCCATCTGCACAATACATTTAAACAGTTGATTGAGAGACCCTTATTCCCCTCACAGAACTACAGTTCCCAAAGTGGTTTAACCGGCAGTCTTTTCTCCCTAGGAAACTCTGAGAATTATAGCTCTGTGAGGGAAATGGGGGCCTCTAGTCGTGACAACTCTCAGCACCCTAAACAAACTGTAGGTTCTTTAAGGGAAGCCATGGTTTAAAAGTATAGCGCAGATTGGGCCTCAGTCGTCCCTTCTCCAGGCTAAAGGTGTCTAATTCCTTCAAACTTTCTACATGACAGCCATTCGGATATTTGACGGTGGCTGTGGTACCTCTTAATCATCTAATCTCCAAGCTAAACAAACCTAACTCTTTCAACTTTTCTTTATAGGACTTGATATCCAGGCCCCTCGCCATCTTCACAGCCTTTATTGCTCATCAATAGTATGTTGTTGATTATGATAGATTCGCAGTATCTATTAGTGATCACTATCTATCAATTGTCATTTTAATATCTATGGATAACATAACCCACGCTCCTTGTTTCCAGGATTTCATCACAATCTCCTTTATGGAGGCTGAGGCGAACACCAGGACGCTGGCCTACCGAACTGACTCAACAACGCACCAGCTGAACCAGCAGTGCGCTGAGAAATTCGAAGTCCCAGAGCCTCAGAACTATGGGCTGTTTGTTCAGGTTGACGACAAGAACCTGCGGCTAGATGATGACGCCCTTCCTCACCGCATCAAATCCCATCTCCTGAGCAAAGAGCCCAAGCCGACTTTCCATTTTATTTATAAGGAGATGGGCGGAGAGGAACCACCAATTCCCATTATCAAGGACCCAGATGTTTTATAACAGCAAAGCTGTTCTCTCGTAGCAGACTCGTTCAAACAGCCGTGGCGTATTTCATTTCAAAACTTCCTGATCTCCACCAGGTCACAGGAGCACAGCAAAGTGCATCTTCTGAGCAGAATGGTGATGGTCGAAAGCCTATGCAAATCTTCATCTGGGGCATTTCCTCAACAGAATTCATTTTCCACAGTAAATTGAATATTCCAAGCAGCTTTCACTCTTGGAGCGGGGGGGGGGGGGAACGGACCTGAACAATTCAGAACCTTAAAACGTGAGCAAATGATGTAACTTTTGTGACAGCTGCCCTGGTACAAAGTAGGTAGGTTTGTGGTTATGGGCAAATGGCAATAGATCAATCCATCCAGTTATCAAATCAACAGTATTATCAGAGAAGATCCGCCAAAGAAAATTCAAATAGTCTTCCTTGTAGTAGTAAAAAAAGATAATAAAGTGAATGTATGTGGCGTCCTTTCCTTTCCCATCCAAGGAAACAAACTTGGGACCAGCTTGCTGTTTCATGCAAACCAAGTATTCATGGTTTTTTTCTCGCCTAACAAATCATGACGATAATAATTATAATTTTATTATTTACACCCCACCCATCTGGCTGGGTTTCCCCAGCTACTCTGGGCTGCTTAAAGCATATCTAAAAACATAATAAAAACACCAGGCCTTAAAAACTTCCCTAAAGAGGGCTGCCTTCAGATGTCTTCTAAAAGTCAGATAGTTGTTTATTTCGTTGACATTTGAAGGAAGGGTGTTCCACCGGGAGGGCACCACTACCGAGAAGGCCCTCTGCCCGGTAAGCCAAGCAACAAACCATAAGTGGTATTTCACACCTAATGGCTTGTTTTCCTGGTTTGTTTGATCTCTATCCAGGAAATAAGGGGTAGGGGAAGAGCACTATGAAGACTTTTGAATAGCATATACTACCACAAATCTTTGCATTAAACAGATCATAATTTGAGCTATGGTTTAACGTGACATGTGAACCACTTTTGACAAGACTCCAACATTTCCCACCTAACCCTCCCCAGTGATAGGGCAGACCCTGGATATAAAAGTTATGTGCCTACATAAAATTAAGTCTAAATAGACATTTTTAAAAGAGTGCTCCCCCGCCCCCGGGTATTTCTTTCCTACTCTTCCTTGTAACATTTAGTTCAGGAATAGGGAGAATTTGACCCTTTAAAGCTTGCTAAACTACACTTCCCATCAGCCTTAGCAAGCATGGCCAATGATAGGAATTGTAGTTCAGAAACATCTGGAGGACCAGAGTTTCCGCACAACCAATTTAGTTGGAAAAGAAACATGTGAAATGATTATGTCCATTGCTCCAGCTTTGCCTTGCATCATTGGCTGTTGGTGACAGAGCAGCATGTGGTACAGTGATTCCATGTGGCTTTTTCACAAGCAAAAGACACAGATCTGACACATGTGTAGAAACGCTGAGGTTTTGGGGGGTTTTTTTATTCCACCGAGGACACAAATCAGAATCAAGAATCAGATCACACAGTGTGATGGAAATGTTTTTGTCTTGAATCCACATCGAAGTCATTTCTCTTTACCTTCCACGAACATCCCACCTAACAGTTTAAGGGCAGGCAGTTTTACACGGAGGGAGGGAGTAAGAAGTAGAGGAAAAGAAAGGTGCACAGAGAAAGTGGCGACAAAGAGAGACTTGAGAAGCAACAGCTAGTTATGGGGATTCTGTGTTCTGTAACAATGAAAGCAAAAAGTTCGGAGTTAAAATTGGAGGGCTGGGGCTTGGGGGGTGGGATCTGTGTACCACCATATGCAGCTTTTGAGATGCTACTGCAGAGATAAATGGTGCATATTCTTCTGCTGTTGGTCACCCTCTGTGGATAAAATGTGGGGGTCTTTTAGAAGTCTGTACAGCGGCCACAAAAACAAACCTAGGCAGCCTGGATGTAAGTTGTTCAGCTCAGTACAGATGATGTTTGCAGCATAACCTTATAATCACACAATGCATACAGTCTTCCGATATTAAAAAATACACCCCCTGAGTGAATAATATTGGCCTTGTACATGTGGCTAATTAATTGTTACTCCCAACCCCTCCGTTCATTTTAGCTGTAGCAACTTCCATGATCTATTATATGTGTTACACAGTTTTTCTGAGCAGAGAAATTGTAAGTGGGCTGCCGACTGCTGGGTCATATTTTGCATCAGTGACTTGAGTTAGATGTGCAGACATTGTTTCCTGCTGTGCGGGAAACAATGCCCTAGAAGAACGGTGTTGCTGGTCTACCTCTGTGACAATTCTGCAATGAAAAGTGCGCTGGGGGCGTAACCTATCCCTAGAGCTCTAGGTTAGAGTTAAGCTGTCTAAAAGCATTAGAAACAGATTGGCCACCCATTCACCCTGGGAAGCTGCTCCATAATTTTCTAAAGCACACAGTTACTTCCGACCCACTGATTGCTCCCTGTCTGTTGAGGCATGAGCTGTTAAAGAGCTTGAAATCAACCAGTTCTTTAGGAAGTTAGCTACTATGCTGGACTGATCTGATGATATCTTGAGGAGAAAGGGCCTTTTCTGTCACTTTATAAAAGGCGCATCTTCCAACAATGTGTTCTTTTCTTTCGTATAGAAATATTTCATCTCCACCTTAGATATACAGAAGCAGTTTATCAAAACTGTTGCAGTAATGCCTGTTTATGTGTATTTATTTCCCTGTGTCACTGTATGTATTTTGAGCAATGTCTGGTTCATAATCAAAGACTTTGGAGGGCACAAGTGCTCGCTGCAGTAATTTTGCTTGGGTCCTCTTCAACAGAAAGTCAAATAAAGAAAGTCAAAGGTCACTGAGTGGCCTTTCAGCTATCACCCTACCTTTTGTACTCAGGGCCTGGAAATGAATCCTCTAACTGTGTTGCCTGTTTAATCTTCTAACGATGCTGTATTGCTGTGTGATTTTATAATATAAAGCCATGCTGTTTAAAAAAGTTGTCATTGCTAACGTTCCTCCAAGAAAAACTGCTCCTGTTCCAAAACGTTTGACCTTGGCATTAAAATCCCATACAAAAGGCTTCGGTTTTCCTTAAATGTCACTGCAATCCTTTTCTCCCTTGAAAAAAAAATGAGTCCCTGCAGAACTTAGGGCATCTTCTTTGATGATCACTCGTAGCTAAGTAAGATTGTCTGCCATGAACACAGTCTTAACGGTGTGTCCGTAGGTGACTGTGGAGGCCAATTCTGGATCCACACGTCCTTCCACAGGGGGGACATGGGTTTCCAGGTGGGAATTGATCATGGTGAGGGTTTGCCAAATGTGCCTTCCCCTTAGCTCGTTTCTCCTTTTCGCCCAGAGTTTGTGCTTCTTCAAAGTCCATGACACCTTTGGTAAGTGGCCCATCTGGTTCAGCATCCTATTTCAATTATATGTCTTTGAGAAACAGGGCATCCTGCCTGTGAAACCCAGAGACTGCATATAGCCATGAAGACTAGCAGCCATTGACGGACTGAGGGTAGAATTCAGCATTGCACTACGGAGATTGTTCCACCTGGTAAGCAATCCTTGTGCTGTTGGAACAATCTCCTCTCTCCTCCATGTCTTGTTCTGTGAGTTCTCCTGACTCTCCAGAGCAGATCTGCAGAGGATGCCGGCAGGAGTCTCATTGCATAAGCTTCTGCTAGCACAAATATTCAGTTGAATCTGACTCTTCTACACCATAAAACCCCTTTTCAAAGACTCGAGGTGCTGTCTGAAGAAGGACCACTTCCTTCTTGACCCTTCTGTCCTGTCTGCTCCATTTCGCTAGTATTGCACTAGCAGTGGCAAAGAGTACGATCACGTCAAGACTGTCACTGTTTTGTGGTAGGGAATACTAGTGAATTCAGGTTGTGCAATTAGTTGACCTGGTGCTTTTGTGCAACAAATCTGCTTCCACTGAACAAACAAATGTGCTTCAACTTTTTGTGGGAAATGCACGGGGATGTGGCTAATAGGAATTGCTTGATGCAACTGTTGGGATACTGCCAGGGAGACAAAGTCCATCATGGCTCCCAAGCCATCTCTGGACATCCATCGACCTCCCGTAGAAATGCAGTATCAGCAATTAGCGACACGAGCTCCAGAAAATAGCTTGTGACATTCCAGAGCAGATGCACGCTCTATCAGCAGATAATGCACAGCGAAAGATGCACGCAGGAGAGCATTATTTAGAAGTTTATTCAGCGTTGGTCAGAACAAAGAAAAAACATGACTGCCTGCTTCGGTCTGCTCAGGCACAGAGAGAAACGAAAGCATAGACACAACAGAAACATCCTGTGAACAGGAAATGTGACTCACAAAGCCTGCTCTCTTTTAAGGTGGAACGGAAATATCCTAACAGCAACATCATATGACTTCAATGAGTAAGTGGTATATAAACTGTCAGGAAAGAGGGCATCTAAGTATGTCTTCATTAATTCATACCCAATTCCAAATTTTCCAGTCCCATTTCCTGTTGGCTGTGATTCTCCATCCTAGGTTTTTTGTTTTAAGGGTAAAGTCCTTTTTCCATTTCCTCCATTCTTTTTTCAAACCAATCTCCAAAAGCTTAGAGGCTTTTTCTTCTGTGTTCATGTCAGCTTGTACACAAGGCCCTTTTTCTCTCATTCTCTCTCTCTGCCATCTCAGATGGTTTCTTAACGTCTCTGATCATAATTCTATTCATCTCTTCCAACATACCGTAATTCTATTCATCTCCCTCTCTCTGCCATCTCAGATGGCTTCTTAATGTCTCTGTTTATAATTCTATTCATCTCTTCCAACATCACAACCACATCAATTTGTCTGTTTCAGTCCTCCAGAAAGCTTATGTGGATATCCACTCCATTTCATCATCTGCTGTTTCCCATTTTGCCTGTATTTTCTCATGTTCAGGCCACGTCATCTTCCACAGTTCCTATGCATTCTTGAATCTGATGTCTCTCTGATGCATTCTCATTTACCATTCTGTACATCTCAGCCCTTAATTCTGTCAGTTCATCCGGTAGTTGTCGCATGATACCAACCATGGTCAGATAGTTGTTTATTTCCTTGACATCTGATGGGAGGGCGTTCCACTACCAAGAAGACCCTCAGCCTGGTTCCCTGTAACCTCATTTGTCGCAGTGAGGGAACTGCCAGAAGGCCCTTGGTGCTGGACCTCAGTGTCCAGGCTGAATGACGGGGGTGGAGACGCTCCTTCAGGTATACTGGGCCAAGGCTGTTTATGGCTTCAAAGGTTAGCACCAATACTTTGAATTGTGCTCGGAAAGGTTAGCCTTCAGGGCACCATGTCAGCAAAACTTCCCTTCTTTTAATTACTTTTGAGATTGGAAGCAATTGCTACTTGAGTGGTCTATCTGCAAATTAATTCTCACCCAGAATGCAAATTGACTACTGTCATAAGAAGAGGCATTAATCAGCAGGCTGAAAAACAAAGCAAAAGGCGTATTCTAATTATCAGATTAGAATACCGACACTCTGGTTTGTTAAAAGTCTAAAAATATGATACAGCAAGAAATAACCTCCCTGCAAACAAATCAGAATGAACGCTTGATATATAACTAACAACAACTAACCTTGCCGCAGACTTGGTGCAAACAATTCAAGATGCTTCAACAATAAGCAGGTCATCTGGAAGTGATCTAAGAGAAAGGGTCAGATGAAAAGGGAAGGGTCTAAGGCTATCCCTGATACTAGCCATGGTGGTTATGAGTAGAAGGCAGCCTCTGAATACTAGTTGTTCTGGAGCCCTAGTGGGAAAAGTTCTGTTTCACTCTGATCCTTTTTTCCAGCTTCCATAGGCATCTGGTTGGCCACTGTGAGAACAGGATGCTGGACTAGATGAGCCTTTGGCCTGATCCAGCAGTCAGGCTTTTCTTATGCTCTTAGGGCAGGAGATGGCATACCCAACACTAACAGAAAACTGAGTATCATAGTAAGTTACTATCAGTCCCACAAAAACACAAAAAACAAGAAAGCACCAATAGCAGGGAAAGAGAGAGAACAAGAAAGAGAAACCTGAAATGAAATTTATTCCAGGCTCAGTACATTTGGAAAGAAATCCTTCCTGGGGATACATTTTTAGAAGCATGGGGACCCTGTACTAGTGACTTCTGTTCAGAAGTCATCCTGTGCCAAAATGTGTTGGGTGTATTCAACAAAACCTTAAGGTGCAATAAGTTCTGCTTTCCCAACAGTACAAACCCCCCTGCTAAAGCAGATTGGGGGGAGGTGAGGGGGCACATGGGGGGTGGGGGTTAGAGGTGGAAAGTTTTCTTGCACTACTGGGACTCCTTGCACTGATTTCCACTAACAAAATGAGCTAGTTGAACACAGCCTTTAGTACAGTGGTACCTCAGGTTAAGTACTAAATTTGTTCTGGAGGTCCGTACTTAACCTGAAACTGTTCTTAACCTGAAGCACCACTTTAGCTAATGGGGCTTCCTGCTGCTGCTGCTGCTGCTGCACCGCCAGAGCACGATTTCTGTTCTCATCCTGAAGCAAAGTTCTTAACCTGAAGCACTATTTCTGGGTTAGCGGAGTCTGTAACCTGAAGCATATGTAACCCGAGGTACCACTGTATCTTAATTATCAAAATATTTGTGTACTGCAATTCCATAAAAGCAATAAAAGTAGTTAAGGATGATTATAATACACTAAAAACCACACACACACACACACACACACACACACACACACACACAGCTGGCTCTTATGGAAACTGTTTTCCTTAATTGCCTGCAAGCAAATAAACGTTTTCAGCAAACTGTTTGAAAATTAACACAGAGGGCACCTATTGGAAGAGCAGCAGGCCAATAATATGAAAGTCCAGTTTCATGCTGATGCCAAATGGGCCTCACCAACTACGGGGACAGGCAGTGATGCTCCATGATGATCTCAGTGTGCAAGCTGATAGGGCAGCTATTATTTGTCTTTCTAGCTCCCTCCACTGAGACCCTAGAAGTTCTGAGTATTGAGCAGATGCCTCTCTTCTGCAGAGTAGATTAACGGACGGATGGATGGATGGATGGATGGATGGATGGATGGATGGATGGATGGCTTGAATGAACTGATTCCCTGGTCTTCAGGGTAAAACAATGTCTAGTTTGGCTTACCCAAAACCCACTGTAAGAATCAATAGATCAGAAGATAAACACAACTGAATGAAAGCAGCAATCAAAACAATTCCAACATAGATTTTAAAAATATTAAATTAAAACCTGAGCATTCCATAAACAGGGAACACCAGGATGCTTGATAGATAGAAATTTCTAGCATAGTAAGCTAAAACAATGCAGATCCTACTGACTTAAAAATAAGTGCATGTCAGGCTTTTGCAGACTACATAACACACTGAACACAAGCCAGAGAAGATTCTTGCACAATGTGCAACATGAGGGACAGTAGGGGGGGGGAGTGCTCAGACCATGATCCTTGATGTGTGGATAGTGGCCTTGTGAGTATTTCACCTCTGATCTCTTGGAGACTATGCTATCTCCTTATCATACTACCCCCGACAACCACACTTTTCTATCACAGTTTTTACAAAAGCAAGGGCAGCAGTTTTGTGCTAATGACCACTATGATCATGTGAAAGGAGGGATGACCTGAGTGACTCAGGAGATTCACATGACTTGTGAGCAAAATCTACTCTACATCTGAGAAATCTGCCCTCTGGGACCGTTGCACAATGGGGACAAACATCTGTTTCCTTGCAAAACTCTTGCTTTTGGATGCAAATAAATAAATAACTGAGAAATGCATTTGAGAGAGACATAAGGTCATGTGTTCACTTACTCACTGGGTAAGCAGGAACTAAGAATGAGCAAATCTGTCAGTTTTGGTTTTTCTCAGTTTCTCATTTTCCCAGTCTAAAGTCCAGTTCTCCACCTTTCCAGGAAAATCTTTAAAAAACAAACAAACCTGAAGCAGACACATGAATACGAAGGAAGATAGCAACCCTCCCTCTTCTGCCCTGCGCTCATGCAACCCTACTAGGGCTTTGGATCGAGTAATTTCATCGCCTTTGAGCCTCCCTTCCCCATGCATTAAGGATTGCTGCCCTACAAAATTATAAGTGGGTCCCACAACAAAACGTTGCAGTGTGTCCTCGGCGTGCAGGCATTACCTGAGCCCACGGCTGTTGTTGTCGGCATCTGCCTAAAGAGTCAATGGAGTGTGCCTCCCTTGGGTGAAGTCAAATCTGTGTGTTTGTAGCACTAAACTGGGGCGCAAGCCTGGGCAGTGTGTATGAAGGTCCTGGGATGCTCAGACAGCAAGACCCTCCCCCCCCCCTCGGTCTCACTGATGTGCTCCAAAGGATATCAGAGCAGATGTTTGGCACCAGCTTGGCTGTAGGAGTTGCCAGAAGGAGACGAGGAGACGTACAATGTGTCTTAAGGACCCCACTCCAGATTTAAGTAGGGTTTACTCCTTAGCCTTTTCTTCCCCAAAAAATATCCTACAAGATGGCAGAGGCTTAGGATCAGAATTTACCTCGTCGTAGATGGGCTATATTCCCAGGTTGACAAGCCTCATCTGCCAGTCACTTCCCTCTACAGCACAAGCAGAATGCCTTCTTGACCATTGGACTCAATATTGGTCTCTTCCATCCACTTCTCCAGAGCCTGCCTTCACCTGCGGGGGAAGTCCTTAACTCACCAAGGGTTTGAGACCCACTGGCTACCCTCACTTGGCTAGCTGGCCAGTCAAAGCCATTTCCCAGGGTGTGGCCACTGTCACATGCTGACAGCTTCTAGGAGCCACTGGTGAGAGCTGAGGAGCACAATGTTTACCCCACCAGAAGTACTAGGTAAAAGGTAAAGGCCTCCTGGATGGTTAAGTCCAGTCAAAGGTGACTATGGGGTGAGGCGCTCAGTTGTGGCGCCCATCTTGCTTCAGGCAGAGGGAGGTGGCATTTGTCCACAGACAACTTTCCAGGTAATGTGGCCAGCATGACTAGACCACTTCTTACACAATGGACAGAAACCAGAGTGCACAGAAATGCTGTTTACCTTCCCACCACAGCGGTACCTATTTATCTACTTGCACTGGTGTGCTTTCGAACTGCTAGGTTGGCAGGACCTGGGACAGAGCAGCGGGAGCTCACTCCACCACAGGGATTTGAACCGCCGACCTTCTGATTCGCAAGCCCAAGAGGCCCAGTGGTTTATACCACAGCGCCACCTGCACCCCTACACCAGAAGTACTACTCCTCCCCTAATGCCCCATACAGCCCATGGCTGAGTGGGTTATATATATTAAAAGAAGAAAATTTTCCTCAAAGACAGGAAACCATACTGCAAACTGGGTCTTAATTCATGTGCATTTTGTAAAAAGATATTTTTTCAATCTGAGTGCAACCAGTCTGCATGCAAATCAAGAAACCTGACTTCCTGTTTTTTGTGGGGTCAGGCCGGGGGGAACTGCTGCTGCTGCAATCCTTCTTCAGAAAATAAAATGTTTGCTTTCTCAAAAACAGGATCTGGCTGTCCACTCATTTTGTTTGGTATCTGTTTTCCCTTGTTTTTCTCATTCTCCTATACACGCTAATAGGTGACGCAATATCCTTGTGATGGCTGTGAAGCAGAAGATTATGGGACTGAGCCTAGATGACCCTTCCCTTCATGTTCCTAAGCCGCAAAGAAAAGATGCTGTACAGCAAGTGTGATAAAAGAGGAATGAGATTACACTGAAGGACACCCTAAATGTGCTCTCAACCACCCAAAAGGAGCTAAACTCCATGGTAGGAGTGGCAAACCTCTGACCCTCCAGATATCGTTTAACTGTACCTCCCATCAACACCAGCCAGCAAGGCCAATGACCAATACTTAGCTAGGTAAACATCCAGAGACTGGTAAGTTAAAGTGCACTGGACATGCCATCTTTATGTATACAAAAATTTGAAGGTAGCAGCACATTGAATTATTTCACTGGGATGGAATGGTGCTTCATCAATCACCTCGAGCAGCCAGCGGATTTGGCAGTGCTATTTGCACCATTTAGCATACCCTCCATCCCCTAAGCTAGCTTGGGTGCAGTGGAGAACGCTGTCTCATCGCCAGTGCTGAAGCCCCATTCAAGTGCTTCTCAGCTTCTGTAAGGGCAAACTGAGGAAGCCCACCTTGTAGCCTGCCTTAGGGAGCAAAGTAAAAAAAATCCTTCCAGTAGCACCTTACAGACCAACTAAGTTTGTTATTGGTATGAGCTTTCATGCACACGAAAGCTCATACCAATAACAAACTTAGTTGGTTGCGGGTGGCGCTGTGGGTTAAACCACAGAGCCTAGGACTTGCCAATCAGAAGGTCGGCGGTTCAAATCCCCGCCATGGGGTGAGCTCCCGTTGCTCGATCCCAGCTCCTGCCAACCTAGCAGCTCGAAAGCACGTCAAAGTGCAAGTAGATAAATAAGTACCACTCCGGCGGGAAGGTAAATGGCGTTTCCGTGCGCTGCTTTGGTTCGCCAGAAGCGGCCACATGACCCAGAAGCTGTATGCTGGCTCCCTCAGCCAATAAAGTGAGATGAGCGCCGCAATCCCAGAGTCATTCACGACTGGACCTAATGGTCAGGGGTCCCTTTACCTTAAGGTGCTACTGGAAGGAATTTTTAAATTTTGTTTTAACCACGGCAGACCAACATGGCTACCTACCTATAATTAGGCAGCAAAGGGTCTTGGGCTGGCCCTGTAGAGTGTGCAAGCCAGGCCTTGTGGTGCCCACACAGCTCGGCCCTCCAACACTTCCCTGGCACTGCCCAGGGGCAGTTCTGCTATGAAACTAATGAAGCTTAAGCTTCAGGGCTCCTAATTCTGGAGGGGCTACAGAGAAGACTTTAGACCACATTGCTTAAACATTTTGGGTAGAGAAGACCCAATTCGAGCCACGCAACTCAAATGGATTAATTTTGCTTTGTAAGTATTCCAACAACCCCAAAGTTTGAGAGTCAGTAGCACAGATATTGTAAAGGTGTCGTGTTGTCTGTCCTGCTGTGGCTAATATATTTTACTCCCTTTCTAACAGACGTCAAGACCCTAGAGGAATAATAATGAATTCATGAAAGAAGTTATAGATTTGGGGTCCCCCCCCCAGAAATTAATAAATGGTAGGATTTTGATCAATTGGGTATGGATGAAAGTAAAAAAAAACTAAGATCATGGCCACTGGTCCCATCACCTCCTGGCAAATAGAAGGGGAAGAAATGGAGGCAGTGAGAGATTTTACTTCCTTGGGCTCCATGATCACTGCAGATGGTGACAGCAGCCACGAAATTAAAAGACGCCTGCTTCTTGGGAGAAAAGCAATGACAAACCTAGACAGCATCTTAAAAAGCAGAAACATCACCTTGCCAACAAAGGTCTGTATAGTTAAAGCTATGGTTTTCCCAGTAGTGATGTATGGAAGTGAGAGCTGGACCATAAATAAGGCTGATCACCGAAGAATTGATGCTTTTGAATTATGGTGCTGGAGGAGACTCTTGAGAGTCCCACGGACTGCAAGAAGATCAAACCTATCCATTCTGAAGGAAATCAGCACTGAGTGCTCACTGGAAGGACAGATCCTGAAGCTGAAGCTCTAATACTTTGGCCACCTCATGAGAAGAGAAGACTCCCTGGAAAAGACCCTGATGTTGGGAAAGATTGAGGGCACAAGGAGAAGGGGACGACAGAGGATGAAATGGTTGGACAGTGTCCTCGAAGCTACCAGCATGAGTTTGACCAAACTGCAGGAGGCAGTGGAAGACAGAAGTGCCTGGTGTGCTCTGGCCCATGGGATCACGAAGAGTTGGACACGACTAAATGACTAAACAACAACAAGCTGCAGAACTGTCCCAGACAAGGAATCCCTGGTGGCTGGTCTAGCAAAGAGCAAATCTGTTGACATGACAAAGGAGTTGATGGGCTATCTGAGAGGAATCCTTTGGTCGGGGCGGGGAGACAGACATTGCCAAAGTGATGGGGTGTGTGACTGAGGTGACAGAAAAAGTTTTTGAGCAAGGGTTGCTGGGAAGAGGAAGGGAGAAGAAAAACTGGGATCCATCTTGGGCAGGCTGGCTGGGAGAGATGCCTTGCACTCTGGGGCTGCATTGCTGTGGGGGACAGGCCCCTCTAGAAATGACCATAAAATCTGGACTCCCTCCCTCCATACAGACTGAAGGTGTAAATTGTGAATAAACCATATTTCTTCAAGCTCCGATGGTCTCTGTCATGTCTTTGTAATAATTTTTTATTAACTTTTCTGTCTTACAATTTGAAATAAGCATTTTACAAACTTTAAAATATCCAATGACTTCCCTTCTTCTCTTTTCATGGTTCATTTTACATATCCCTGTATATTTACTATAACTATTCAAATCAATTTTCCACTTTTTCATCCATCAAAAATTATTTACTGTGTTGGATTTATCTTAATGCTGCCAGCATTTTCAGCTGTACACAGTTATTTTCCATATATTCAATAAATGTTTTCCAATCTTCTTTAAACATATGTTCTTTTTGCTCTCTTATTCTGTGTTAAATCTGCAGGTTGTGCATATTCTGTCAACTTAAGTTGCCAATCCTCTTTAGTTGGGACCTCACTGACTCTCCATTTTAGGGTCTAACGAAACATGGGCCGCAGTTGTTGCATACATGAATACCCTTTTCTGACACCTGGGAATTTCAGTCTGGGTTATCCCCAGCAAAAATGACTCTGTTTTTTTTGGGGGGGGAGTAATTTTGAACATTTTTTTCAATTCATTATAAATTATTTCTCATTACCCTTTTACCTTTTTACATGTCCACCATGAGGCGTTCCCAAGGTAAAGGAAGGATTGAACTCTGATTAATAAGAATACACACAGAGGCTTGAACCAGCATGACTCTGGGAAGGGTGCATATAATAATCTCTCTCTGTGTGTCTCTCTCCACCCCTCGGCCCAGGTCGTTTTATTCACAAAAGAACTTTTACAGAGTGTTCATAAGAACCAATCAGATTGCTTCTGAGCATTTCAACAATCCCCACGTGGGGAAAAAGTTAAACTACCAAAACTAATTAAAGGTAAAGGTACCCCTGCCCGTACGGGCCAGTCTTGACAGACTCTGGGGTTGTGCGCCCATCTCACTTAAGAGGCCAGGGGCCAAATTAACAGAACTACAAAGGAGTACATTTGGCAACCCTGGAGGTGATAAACAAGCAATATACATGATAAGAAGGATGGCCAGGAGGACAGCGATCATTATCACCTTCATGTGAGATCTGTTTCCTGGCCTTAAGATTAACATCCTAAGATTAACATATCAGAAAGCTACTTCAAAGAAGCTTGCTTACTATCTTTAATGACCCAGAAGCCTGCCTGGTGAAGCAACTGGGCTGAACTGGGCTGTGTACGTGACTTGTCAAGCAGAGAGAAATGGACAGTAGAGGAAATGGCCAGAGATGCAGAGGGTTGTGGGATTTGGTCAGAAATTATTGTCAATGTATCAAACCCAGTCAACACAATGCATTCATCGTGGGGACAATGGCTTGATGCATATTTTATAATTCCTCATAGTACTGTAATCCCACCTGACCCCACACTCTGGATATTTGCACTCCTACACACCACATGTGGAAGAATGTTCCCGCCACTTCTTTACACTTCCAGCATGTATCTGATTCTGTCTAATAAATCTTAGCCAACCTACTCAGAGTCAAGTACCACCTATGAATCATTTTCAAATAGTTCTCTTTCAATGAATAGCATGCTGCAAATTTGAGGTCGCTTTTCCAGAGTTTCTCCCAGAGGTTGAGATCTATATTTTGTCCTATATCTATTGCCCAGTGTGTCATTGAAGCTTCAACAAGCTCGTAGTTTGTTTCCCAGTCTCTGTCATGTCTCAGTTCTCCAAATGGCCACAGACCCTGGGTGGGTGCCTGGAGCCCCATGGACTTTTGCTACCACTCAGCAGAGAGATGGCGAGGTGCTCAACTTTTGTAACAGTACTTAAGTGGATACCTAAAGTGTAAACTCAAGAAAAAAATTGTGGTGATCTGTCATGGAACCACCCCTCTGAAGAAGATAACAGTGGTTACCCAGACCTTGTTGCTGGTTGCAAAGGAGCCCCCATAACAGATTAAGCTTCAGGGACCCCCAAATGTAGGTCCGTCACTGTGCAGCAACCACTCTCTGCCCTCCAGCATCCACTGCCTTAGGTGATCATCTCACTTTGCCTTGTATGGAGTGTTGCAATGGCCTGCAGACCACCCTGGGATTCCATTCTGGGAGGTAGCAATGCTCCTGAATGCATGTTGCTGGAAACCACAGGAGAAGGCTCTTGTGTGCGAATCCTGCTTGCTGGTTTCCAACAGGCAGGTGTTCAGCCACTGTGGGACCAGGATGCTGGACCAGACGAGCCATTGCAGGCTTTTCTTATGTTCCACAGGGTAAGGCAGCTATAGGCAAGTTGTGCCCCTCCCATGTGTTACTGGACTTCAGCTCCCATTATTCCTGACCGTTGGCCATGCTGGCTGTGACTGATGGGACTTGGAGTTCAATAACTTCTGGAGGGCTGCAAGGGGGAAGCACATTTGAAATTAAAGATATCTGAAGAAAATGTAAAGTACGCAGTGGCGCTTCTGGTATAATTGCTGCATCCAGGAATGGAAGAGATACCGTAGCTTTTAAAAAGGGTACTGATGGCTGTTGTCTTGGAAGGGATATTTTATTGCCTACATCAGGAAGGGCTGATGTGAGTTGTTGTCAAAAAGTTCTGGAGGGCAGCAGGTTGTGGAAAGCTAGACTAGGATGAGCTCTCCCGGGGGGGGGGGGGGAGAGATATTTTCTATGTCACAGAAAAATTGATCAGTCAAAAGAGGCAAGTTCTTGCAGAGAATTTCTCTTTGAATACAGTGGTACCTCAGGTTAAGTACTTAATTCGTTCTGGAGGTCCGTTCTTAACCTGAAACTGTTCTTAACCTAAAGCACCACTTTAGCTAATGGGGCCTCCTGCTGCCGCTACGCCGCCGGAGCATTATTTCTGTTCTTATCCTGAAGCAAAGTTCTTAACCCGAGGTAATATTTCTGGGTTAGCGGACTCTGTAACCTGAAGCGTATGTAACCTGAAGCGTATGTAACCCGAGGTACCACTGTACATGCAGCCTTGGTGGTAATTTCAATAGCGTGGGTTTTCACATAAGTAGCATTTAATCAGCATCCTGGGGCCTAACAATGAGCATTGTGTGGTTAAAAAACAACAACAACAAGAGCTGTAAAACATGCATTTCACAGAACATTCGATGTTTGTGTTGGAACAAAATCATACCAGAACATGATATGGTTGAAGTGTGGACAATGGAAGACTTGCAGAAGCATTCTGTGGTTAGCAGCAACAAATAAAAATGTTATCCAAGTGGGGTGAAAAGCAAACTGGTTTAAGGGACCTTACAATTTTGGCAGAGTTCAAACTCAAATTCAGTAAATTAATTGTGCTAGCTGAAGACCATGACAAACCCATACAGACACAGACATTCTAAAATATAAAATGGTTTAATGGTAAAATTCTATGTATAGTAATTTGGGAGCAGGGTCAAACACAGTGGGATTTACTTCTAGGTAGACATAGGATTAGGGACGCGGGTGGTGCTTTGGGTTAAACCACAGACCCTAGGACTTGCCGATCAGAAGGTCGGCGGTTAGAATCCCCATGACAGGGTGAGCTCCTGTTGCTCGTAGATAAATAGGTACCGCTCCGGCAGGAAGTTAAACGGTGTTTCTGTGCGCTGCTCTGGTTTGCCAGAAGTGGCTTAGTCATGCTGGCCACATGACCTGGAAGCTGTACGCCGGCTCCCTCAGCCAATAAAGCGAGATGAGCGCCGCAATCCCAGAGTTGGCCACGACTGGACCTAATGGTCAGGGGTCCCTTTACCTAGACATAGGATTAGGTTGGATGTAATATAAATTCCTCAAACTTTCAATCCTCAGGGGTTGGGTATTATTTGACACCTGCTACTTACTGAGCATGCACTGTTCTTTGTTTATGGAGAAGTTATAAGATATTGCATCAATCCCTTTACTGATTACAAAATAAAAATGACTTCTCAGTGAAGCGGATTAGTTGTGCAAGAGCGCCAAACCCACTTTCACTGTGCAACCTTGAACTTGCCAGTCAAGACTCCTGCACTGCAGAGGGTTGGACTAGGTGACCCCCCCCCAAGTCCCCTCCAACTCTACAGTTCTATGATTCTTTGAAATCCCACCCACAAAATAGAAAGGGTCTGAAGGCACCCCTACATCTTGTCTTGGAAACATTCCTATAAAGAATAGATCTGTGCTGTTGGTTTAATCAGCAGATCTCTCTCTCTCTCTCTCTCTCTCTCAAAAAAAAAAAAAAAAAAAAAAAAAGGTCTACTCCTCTGTGCCAGGATTACAACTGGCAGCAGCTGCAAGACTCCAAGAGACTTGTTGCCCAAGAAGAAATGTCCTAGTAAACATGTCACTACTGCAATTTTTTATTTTTATTTTTATTTTTATAATATTTATTAAATTTTAATTTAACAATAAAATACATAGGTAATAAGACAATCTTTTCCAAAATCCACATTTCATATTCATCTTTGGACTTCCTCACAACCCTTGTTCCTGCTTTCTAAATTCATAAATTTTACCAGCAAATTATTAACTTGGTTTAATTCATGTAGTAAAATTTACCATACTCTTATTGAAACTTAATTATAAAATATTACTTACCCAAAATTTATCTTTTCATCTTCCAATTAAATTTAAATTTATATTTTTTATACCTAGTTTGTTGAAGCCATATTTTTGCTAATCTTACATCTTTCTTAACAATCATACAATTTACAATATTTTTGTAGATAGTCTTTGAATTTCTTCCAATCCTCCTCCACCAGTTCTTCTCCCAGGTCTCGGATTCTGCCCGTCATCTCCGCCAATTCCATATAGTCTATCAGTTGCATTTGCCATTCTTCCAGTGTGGGTAATTCTTGAGTTTTCCAGCTTTTAGCGATGAGTATCCTTGCTGCTGTTGTAGCATACATAAAAAAGGTTTGATCCTTCTTTTGCACACTCTGAACAACAATGCCCAAGAGAAAGGCCTCTGGTTTCTTAAGGAAGGTATACTTAAATACCTTTTTCAGTTCATTATAAATCATTTCCCAGAAAACCTTCACTCTAGGGCAAGTCCACCAGTGGTGAAAGAATGTTCCTTCAGCTTCTTTACACTTCCAACACTTATTGTCTGACAGGTGATATATTTTTGCTAGCTTGACTGGGGTCATGTACCACCTGTATATCATTTTCATAATGTTTTCTTTCAAGGCATTACATGCTGTAAACTTCATACCGGTGGTCCATAACTTTTCCCAGTCAGCAAACATGATGTTAGAGCCAATGTCCTGTGCCCACTTTATCATAGCTGATTTAACCGTTTCACTACTGCAATTTTTTAAGGCCTGGCATTAGGAACATAGAAACCTGCCTCAGGTCTTAGCAGACAATGTATTGCAGGCACTGGCAGGCAGCAGCTCGCCAGACAGGAGCTTATGCCCAGTCAACCTGGGACCTTCTGGCTGCAAGGCAAGGTGCTCTACCACTGGTGACTTCCGGGTTAGCGCCTCCGGCAATGGCAGAATTCCTCTGATCGGGAGGAACTTGCTCCGTGGAAACAGGGTCTGGCCGCCACGGCGAAGGCGGAGACCCATTAAAAATCGCAGGCGGGAGAAGCCTGTGAACGTGGGATTCGGCTGGCACCTTTTGCGCCTCCCCTACTCGCGGGGAGACCCGGTTTCGGGGAATCCGGAGCGATGTGGGGTGAGCAGCGCGGTGCTTCGAATTGACTGCTTCTTTCACGGAGTGAAGCCGCATTGCTGTTGCCGGAGAGCGCTGACTTTTTCCTGTGGACAATTTGATTCTAAACAACTACCCGTGAGTAGAACGGAAAATTGGATTTTTAAACGTCTTAATTTGGCACCGAAACGGGGAGGTTTCAAACAGGAAGTCCACCTTCCCCTTTTGTAAATAGATTGAAGCAAAGAATTTGCAAGCTAAAGTCTTGGAAAGTCCTATGTAAAGGATTAAACTTCCATCGGCTAAAATCATTAAACCCCCCTTGGAGGCAGGAGAAGAGGGGGGAAATTTTGGATCGCATAAGCCTGCAGGAGAGAGTGAAGAAGGTTGGATCACCACCGCTCTGAACCTGGAAACGGACTGCTAGTAAGATTGACGTTTTTGGGAAAGTTCATTGACTGTGACAGTTAGTTAAATAAGAGAAATACATTGTTTCCATTGTCTCCTGCGTTTAAAAAGGAGTAAAAGTAGCTGAAAATTGAAACTAATTTTACTGCTTGAACTGTGCTTAAAAGGATTGATACAAACAGAAATTGTTTCCCTCTAGAGGGAGCCTTTGAAATTGTTACAAAAGTTGGGCTGGTGGAATCTCCAGCTGCAAGAGAAAACCGTGAGATTGACCTTGGATCGCTTGAGAATGTCGACAGAAGAAGCCTTAGTGATTGCACTATGCAAGATAAGTGAGTCATTGGAACAGCTCCACAAGAAGACGGATGTGATGAATATTGAAATTGATATTTTGGGACAAAAAGTGACTAATTTGGGACAAAAAGTGAACATCTACACAGAAACTATTCAGGAACCGATACAGGAATCTACTCTGACATGCCAAATGGTGGAGAAAGCGAGGGAGAAAGTTGTGGTTGTTGAACCTAAAGTAATACAAGTGGAGAGGGAGAGAGCCCCAGCCTTACAGAGGCAATTTGATGACTACAAGTTGTTGCCCTCTATGATTGAATTCAGAGAAAGTCAGATTGGAACCCTGCTTGGACTGGAGAAGGAAAGTTGGATAGATCATCTCATGCAGGGATTTACTGACCTTTGGGATCTGGACCTGGGTCAGAAGGAAATTGGAGTTGTGGGGACCTTCAGATTTGGAGGGATTTTGAAACACGTCCTGAAATATCTTTTGGATTTTAGTTTTAACCACGGAGATGTGGATGACATGTCGAGAAGGAATAAAAACATAGCTAGGTTGGAGCTCCCCCGAGACCTACTCTTCAGCATCAAAGAAAGGAAATTAAGAACAAGATCAGCAGAAGACAAAGTAAAGTGTATGTATAAATACGAAGAAGACTTGCAGAAGGGACCTGGAAAAGAGTTAAGAGCCTCGGACAGAAGATCACCAGGTTGATGGACTATATGGAATTGACAGAAATGACTGGCAGAATCCGAGACCAGGGAGAAGAGATGGTGGAAGAAGATTGGAAAAAGTTTAAAGTTTATTTATAGAAATACGGTAAAATTAATGAGTGCTAGAAAAATGTTGGAATGAAATTATAAGGCTTTAGTAGAAATGTTATAAGGAGTTAAGCATAAATATTATAGTATTAATGGAAAATAAGGTTAAAATAAGTTAAGTTTATATGACAGAAAATAGTGAAAGATAGAAAGGAATTGCTGAAACAATAGAAGTGGAATACAAAAAGGGAGGTGAGAGGAAGTCGATGAAACAAGGGAATGAAAGATAAGGCACTGAAATGGTATGATGTATGTTTTTAAATTGTTTTTGTTTTGTTTTGTTTAGTTTAATGCGTTAATGTTGTGTGGTGTATTGTTTATATATTGTATTGTTTTTTCTTTCTTTTGTTTTTTCTTCTTTTTTCTCCTTTTCTTTTTCTTCTTGTTTGTAAGGTATAAAAGCAATGAATACAGTGGTGCCCCGCAAGACGAATGCCTCGCAAGACGGAAAACCCACTAGACGAAAGGGTTTTCCGTTTTGGAGGCGCTTCGCAAAACGAATTTCCCTATGGGCTTCCTTCGCAAGACGAAAGCCCATAGGGAAATCTCCAGGACAGTGGGGAAGCGCAGCGCGTCTTCCCCACTGTCCTCGGACCTCCTCCGAAGGCTGGCGGTGGGGCGGAGAGACCTCCTCCCGCCGCCAACCTTGGGATGGCTGTCCTGAAGACTTGCGGTGGGAGGAGGTCAGAACAGAATGCTGTTCTGAATGTTGGCGTGGGGAGGAAAAACCCTCCTCCCACCGCAAGCCCCGGGAACAGAGGAGCTGCGCGCCTTCCCCTGTTCCCGTACCTGTCCTGAAGGCTTGCGGTGGGGAGAAAAGCCCTTCTCCGCACCGCCAGCCTGGCAAGCGGTCTCCATAGGAACACATTAATTGATTTTCAATGCATTCCTATGGGAAACCGTGCTTCACAAGACGAAAAACTCGCAAGAAGAAAAAACTTGCGGAACGAATTAATTTCGTCTTGCGAGGCACCACTGTATTATTATTTTTTTTAAAAAAAAGGTGCTCTACCACTGAACTACAGCTCCTGCCACAATACAATTAATCTGCATCTGGCTGGAGTTCAGCATTTGGGCCGTCCGTGTACAAGAGCGTAAAACACAGCTAAGTCATTCTTTTTCTCAATTCAAATCAAAAGCTGGCTTGGGGCAGGGGAATGGATCAAAACGAAGTATTTCCTAGGAGAAGACAGGATGGATATGGACTGTGAATAATATTGGACATACACCACTTTCTGAATCAGTGGTGCAAGCGCTCAGGATGCAGAGTACATGGGAGCGTGCGCAACAGTCTAGGTCTCAGTGAATAATGAATGGATCAGTATTCAATGTTTTCAGAAGGCAACGGCAACATTTTACCTGCAGCTTCCTAGCATAGAACATTGGGGCTACAAGCAGCTCCGTAAGCACTTGCAAAAGGTCACATTGAGAGTTGGTGTTTTTGAAATACACAAAGGAATGGTGAGCTAGGAAAAGGCAGCAAGGCGGGGGAATAGCTACTTTCAGTGGTTGCTAACTCCCAGTTTGGGGACTCGATTGAGCCTTTTCGCCACCCCCCCCCAAAGACCCCACTGATTTTGGCAGCAGCAAGAGGGTGAAATTAAGTTGGTGCCATGCTGAGGAGAGCAGAGCAAAGCACCCTGGTAAAAAATGCAAGATGTTCTCTTCTTGATCATCCGATTGATTATGGGATGGGGAAAAACACCTCCTCAGCTCACCCGCACCAACCAGCTGAAGAAGGGGCTGTATGTAAGTGTGGGGATAAAGCCACCCAACTTTTGGCCATAGCCACCACTGTCATGCAACCCTGCTGTCCAGGGGTGAATGCAGACCATTGGACTAAGCAAAGGGACATCTACTCTATGTGGGCTTTTACAATGGGATCCAATGTGGTTATTTGAAAGAGCTTTCCCTGTGCCTCTTTCTCTCTTACATCACCAATGTTCCAGGTGCTTGGCAAAAAAAGGAGAAAATAAATCCTACTTTCGCTGCATTATAGTACTATAGAGAGCCAGTGTGGTGTAGTGGTTAAGAGCGGTAGTCTCGTAATCTGGTGAACCGGGTTCGCTTCCCCGCTCCTCCACATGCAGCTGCTGGGTGACCTTGGGCTAGTCACACTTCTTTGAAGTCTCTCAGCCCCACTCACCTCACAGAGTGTTTGTTGTGGGGGAGGAAGGGGAAGGAGAATGTTAGCCACTTTGAGATTCCTTAAAGGGAGTGAAAGGCGGGATATCAAATCCAAACTCCTCCTCCTCTTCTTACTAGAGTGCCTCAGCAAATGGCAATAATGTAGTTCCACTGGGGAAGCATCAAAGAGGCTAAAGTGAAACCACAAACACACTTGAGGGCAAGTTGCTGCTTAACAAGCCACCCAATTAAAAGACTGGAGACAAACCCGAGTTTAGAGTGAGGCATAAGCAGCTCAACATGTTTTATTATCCTTCACAGGTCAACACTGCACAATCTCCCACCAAGTTGTGTAAACATACAATTACATAAGAATCAGAAAACAGAACAGACATTCGTCTCCTTCAGTGTGGGGGGGCTTTTGCGACCATGGTTTTATCTTCAAACAAAACCCAAGCGCTTTAAATCAAATTATGCAATTAACTCACACACACCCCTGCCACAACCCAATTTACAGCTGGCCTTTTATTCTTCTTGAGATGTTCAATCTAGAAGCTTGCAGTCAACCCTTGGGTCCTTAAAGCATTAATTTCCAATTATAAAAACAAACAGAAATGCCATATCCACTACAGGTCATTTTTCTGTGTGGGATTCCTTAGTTAATTCTCAAAAAAGGAGGCCACCAAAACCTGAGCAAACGATTAAAAAAAAGAAAAGAAAACCAGTACAATTCAAAGCAATCCCTTTGTTGTAATTGCCAAAACAGTCTCAGAGTGGAATTCAATAATGCGATTCTGAAGGCGCTGATGAAGTTGTCCGTTCCAGAAGACTTCAGGAGCAGCTTCTGGAGTGAGACACACCCTTGGAAGGGATCCTGACTCACCCTCCCCAAAGGCTTTTAAGTGCAGAACCTGGTGGCTATCCCTCCATGGCTTTTTTCTTTTTATTGACAGAGGACGCACTTGACTGCCTTTGCTTTATGTTAGTTCCTGGGTTTGACGACTACCACATTATTAACGGCTCGTTGCTGAATTTCTCGACTGAATTGCTTTTCGGTTAAAATTCATTGCAGGCTTGATCCATGGCTGATAGTATTCTGCAAGAGAAACGACAAGCGTAAAAACAAGGGTTTTCTCACGCGCTGATTTGTTTTGCGTACTAGGGAAGGGTTTTGCAAACTCGGGTCTCCAGCTGTTGTTGGACTGCAACTCCCATGATCCCCAGCTAGCAGGACCAGGGATGGTGGGAACTGTAGTCCAAAATGCTGGAGACCCAAGTTTGGGAACACTGTACTGTGGGCTGCATCCCCTGCTTGCATTGCCCGCCAGCCAGCCCTGCCTACCTGCCACAGCTCCTTACACTTCACAGTGGCAGCTGGTGAGAGGAGGTTGTGCTGCTTTCCCCAGCTTTTCAGATCACTTGCAGAGAGGGGAAGGAGTGAAGGGCAGGGTGTGGGACGGACCTCCCTGCACCTCCCACTTCCATCTTCAATAAGCAGCAGCAACCTGATTTCACCCTTTTGCCACCCACCTGCCTGAGTCGCTTGCTCTGCCTGTCTGCTCACTCACTTCTTTTGACTGCCGCCAGATGGTGGGAGGGCAAAGAGCAGAAAGACTCCCCCGCCCTCGTCCCACTGCCAAGAGAGCTGCAATTTAGAAGCACGGGCTCTCTTCTCTTGGTGGCAGCAGCAATATGAACATTTCTCCCTTTCATTCCTCTTCCTCCTTGCCCTTTGATGGCGGGCTGCTTGCTTCACTGGCCCGCTTATAATAATAATAATATTATAATTTATTACTTCTATCCCGCCCATCTGGCTTGGTTTTCCCAGCCACTCTGGGCGGCTTGGACATTTCTTGCCTTTGTTCTGCTCCCCCACCGCTGGGTGCCAGCGGCGGAAGCAGCAGCAATGGCCCCTTGCTCTTCCCTTTTGCTTGGGCTGCAGGATAGCTCAGTTGGTTAGAGCATGGTGCTGATAATGCCAAAGTTGCAGGTTTGATCCCTGCCTGGGACAGCTGCATATTCCTGCATTGCAGGGGGTTGGGCAAGATGATCCTCTTCCAACGCTACAATTCTACGATTCTCTCACCTTGCTTAAACTTGGCTGCAGATGGACACTCCATCACTAGCACGACAAGGGGCAGGCGCAAACATAGTACAGTAAGATTAAACAAAGACACACACATCTATCTATGGTTTACTGGCACGTAAATGCTAAAAGCACATTTCATATAATAATTCTCTCTCCCTGTGTTGATAGATATTCTATCTATCTATCTATCTATCTATCTATCTATCTATCTATCTATCTATCTATCTTCAAATTACTTATAGAAGGTAGTAAGAACTAGCCCAAATATACAATTGACGTTCTCCTTCTAGAAAATGCACATCACACCTCTAAATCATTGGTACACGGATTTTACCTGTCAATGGGATATCCTGTTTCACAGACGTTGACCAAAGCATACAGTTGTCTCAGAGCATATTCATACTGAAAAACAGAAACAAGCAGGAAAATTACACCTTTTCCCCACTCAACGCATAATCCTAAGGCAGGCAGCCGTTCATCTGAGGGCTGTAGTCCCTTTCAGTGGGGAGAGGGGAGTAATGGCTAGCGGTGAAGCTGAAGTCTGTGGGGGTGAAACCAGAGCAAGAGATGGCATGGGGCATGGCTTCTCTCCCCCTCCCCTTCATTCCCACCCAGTTTGCTGTCAAAGGAGGTCAGACCACTCCTGCCAGAGGCACGAACTGATCACTCACAGAAGTAAAGCAACTGATCAGATATAAAATATCCCTCTCAAGACAACCAAGGTATCTTGGTGCAAGCTCCTCCCAGAGAGATGCAGCAGTTAGCCCAGTCTACTCACCATGCCAACCAAAATATGGTACAGGTGACTCCCCACTTACACAGTGGTTACGTTCCGCCCCCCCTTCCATAAGTGGGGGCCCTTGTGGCTCATGAAGAGACCTTCTCCAGAACCCAAAGAGGACGTCCTCTTTTCAGGCTTTGGGGAGGGTCTCCTCAAGCCAGGAGGACTCTCCAGGCTGCTCCCCACTTCCGGGTTCCCAATGCCTCGCATGTGTGCACAAGTGGGGAGTTGACCATACAAACATTTTTTTAAACTGCTGCTTCCCTTTCCAATGCAGACAGAGGTGGTGACCAGGGATAGATAAGAGTGTCAGTTTGCATTTCTTAGTACAGAAGTATTGATCTGATGTGTAGATATCTTTCCTATTCTAATTAATTCAAGAGGGTTCTGAAAGCTTCTGTTTGAAACAAGCAGAAGGTTCATGATGTTTGGGTTATACCTTCAGAGAAGCTGAGTACAGCTGGCTTAAACTGGTTCTCTCATCTCTTTCTGTCAAGATCATGCTGACTATAAAAGTAGGGCCAGAAAGAGCCTGAGTTTCACTCTCTCTCTCTCTCTCTCTCTCTCTCTCTTTCTCTCTCTCTCTCTCTCCCCCCCCTTTTCTGGTTTTGTGTTCTGTATATAGTGTTAAGGGTTAGTCTTATTGTAAGTTTCAGTCAAGTCTGCTGCAACTGTATTTCTTATGGACAGTGCCAATCTTGAATATACTGGATTTGTGACCATTATGCTCATTTGCCTTCAGTAGCAGTAAAGCTCTGCTGGATGAAATATAATTGCCTCTGAACTATTTGGGGGGGAATCCTGCAACGTGTTTGTTTTTTTACTCTGCTAACTATACATTGGAATCTACTCTGGATCAATATTGAGTAGAATTCCGTGACAGGGTGTTCTGCGTATTTTGGGAAGGACCGATACGTGCGCCTTCCTCGAGGTTGCAGTGCCTGAGACTTGGCTCCAAGTCTGAAGAGACTTACCACAGGGGAGGCATGCCAGTTGAAGCAATGGCTCTTGAAGTGACGCACTGAGGCCTCGTAACAGTCGTAATTTGTGAGGCTCATCCTCTCCGATAGGAGCTGCTCTGTGTGCTCACTGGAAAGCGTTATGAAGGATATAATCTTGTGCATGGCATTCTGGATTTGCTCTTTAGCCTGTGGAGGAAGAGACAAGAGTAACGCTTTTGTTATCTAGAACACAGCTCCTTAGTGCCCTCTAGGCAACTGTGGCTCTAACAGAAGCCTCCTGTTCTTACACAGCTTTTGGGGGGGAGGGGAAGGGAAGGGTCAAACCAAAGAAGTCTGCTAGCCACAACCACCATGTCCATTTGCCTTTTGAACATCTCATTTCTGGTCACATAACTCAGAGCTGGAAGTTATCACAGAAGTCTTGGCTGAGACATTCTTAATACAAGAACCGAAAGCATCCTAGGCTGAGTTTCACATCTTTCTGTGCTCAGGTGACCTCTGGGGGAGTAACAGCACATCCCCACCACTCATGTGGGGGGAAACACGTCTCTTCCTTCTGTTCATGCTGGAATAGATGGTTCCTGCAGTCTGCTGTGAAAGTGCCTTTTCTGAGGATTGTGCACGCAAAACATACTGAAAGGAAGCTTGGGAAGTTCCAGTTTGAAAACAGAAAACCACCAAGCTATTTGCCAGCCTGTTGAGGTGCTTCTCAGATCATGAGACAGTATCATGGACAACACAGACAACAAGTATTTTGTACTGCAACATGCTGACCAACTCTCAAAAACTGCTGCCAGTAGGCAACGCTGAATTTGTCCTCGCACAAAAGTTCACCACCAAAATTTGCAGAAGAGGTATTTTAAGGAAGCAGCATTTTTTTTCAACCCTTGCACGTGCAAAACAAGAGCACTCAAGCAGATCAGCGCTGAGTGTAGTGCTCAGGGGCATATCCTGCCTGTTTGTGTAGGACCAAAGGTAAAGTATTTCAGAAGCTCTGCAAATGCCATCTTGGTAGTCAAGATAACTCCACAATTAACTGGCAGTAGTTGTAACAACCAGCTCGTATAAGTTTATATTTTTTATATAGGCCAGTCAGCTTGCTTTGATGTTATCTGCATGCTTGGGGTGCTGGTCTCTAAGCCCAGCAAAGGAAAGTATCTGGAAGATTTGGGTATTTGCCACCTACGCCCTTATCTGGTCAGGTGGAGTGATGGGAAGCCCTGGCCCAAGTGACGTATGCTGCTTTGTGTATAAAGAACATATGAATGTTTGCTTGGGCATGGAGAAGCCATCTCCTTGTTGCGGTGTCCGTCCCATGTCTGCAAAGGCCGCGAGACCTGACAGGCTGATTTGCTGCAAGTCTACACCTTTCTTTCTTTCATAAAGCACTAGAACAGGTCACTCGAATGCTTTCGACATCCTTTTTTTTTTGTATCCCTGCACCAATCACTGCACAGAGCCCTCCCTCCTTTGGGCTGGTGATTCAGAACATTATTCTATCAAATGAAGTACGACACGAATGAGCAGCATTCGCACGGGTGCAGTGAGCTCCTACTTCCGACCCTGCCACACTGTCGTTAATATTGCACCTCTCTCGGCTCTTACCTCCAGGTGTCTCTTCATCTCTCCTAGAATCGCCTTGGCCTCAACCGCATCATTTGTAGCCATCAGTTTGCGCTTCATGATTGCAAGGGGGACGTCAGGGCTGGGGGTAAGGTCGTAGTGACTCACAGGGGGCAACGAAATGGGGGCGCTGGAGGCGCTTCTTGTGCCCTGGAACTGCGCCACTTTCATGTGAGCGATGGACTGCAAGGGGGGGGGGGGAGAGAGAGAAGTAAAAGACACCCTCCACTTTAATGGGACGGACGCATTTTTGGGAAGCAGCACTGCTTTCAAAAGCTTGCAATTGCTTGAAAATCTGGAGGGGACTGGTCCTCTCTGTCGATTGGTTTGTTCTTCCAGCAGCCCCTGAGACAAGATTCTTAAGGCTGCCTGGCAGACTGAAAGCAAGGATCTGAGCTAGGTCCTCTGGCATCTGTCTCTAGGCACTGTTAACGCACCCAATAAAACACCTCGAATGGAGAGGCCGTGGAGGAATTAAGCTGCGCTTCAAGAGCACCGGTGATTTTATAAGCAAGTGATTTACAGAGGCCTGAATGTACAAACTGTATCCAAAGTATCCCTACTTGGCGATACACTGGGAGCCAGAGTGGCGCAATGGTTAAGACGTGTTGGACTAGGATCTGGGAGACCCAGGTTTGAATCCCTCCCTGTTCTGTCATGAAGCTCACTGGGTGACCTCGGGCCTAGTCTCTTAGCCTAACCTACCTCACAGGGTCGTTGTGAGGAGGAAAATCATGTGAGATCCTTGGAAGATAAAGGTGGGATATAACCGTAACAAACAGTAATAATACTCAAGAGTAGACCTATTTGCCTCATGACACTACAATTCCCAAGAGTTCTCTGGAAAGAGGGATTTGACTGTTAAACTGTAGCTGTGAGAGGAATGAAGGTTTCCTACCAGCTCTCAGGAGCCTTAAACTACATTTCCCAGGATTCTTTGGGGCTTAAGTTGGATGAGACCCTGAGAAGCTACCTTATACCAGGTTAAACTGCTTTGTCATCTAGCCCAGTATTGTCTGCCTACTCTGACTGGCAGAAGCTCTACAGGGTCCCAGGGCATGTGTTACCCAGGGAGATGCCAGGGACTGAATCTGGGACCTATTGCATGCAAAACGTATGTGCTTTACCACAGGGATATAGGACCCTTCTGCAATTTGAAATTGGCTGAAAACACGGAGGGCTGGGGAAACCAGGAGTCGTCTCAGCATGTTGCAAAACTGGAGGGACAAGGGGGAAAGAGGAAGCAGCCATGCCCTGGATGGTTGGTCTTGCAGCATTAAGACACAGGTTGACTGCTGAAGCAGGGCAGGGTTGGGGGCCTTTAAGCTTCCCGAGTAGGAATTGCGCCTGGGGCCTTTAGCAAACTACTGAGCTCCTTGAGAGGATGAACAGAGGACAAGTGTAAGGAACAAATTGTACAACACAAGCCCTCTAAAGTAGGATTGCTGTAGGATGGAACAGTACAGAGTGCTGGATTAGGAAATCCTGGGTTTAAATCCTTGCTCAGTTGTGAAGTACACCGGGAGACCTTGGGCAATCACTTTACCTACTTCACGAGGCTGTTGTGTTAACGTGGGGGGGGGGGGGAATGGAGGGAAGGAAGGAACCATGTACGCAACTCCCTGCCCCCAACTCTTGGGAGTAGGGTAAGGAAAGTAAGAAATAAAGGTTCTGTTCCCCCATTTGTTTCCGCTTTTTCCAGTTTCAAGATTTAGGATGCAGACTGGAAGGTCCGGTTCAAAATAGCTATGATTCGGCGTATAGTCATACCTTGGATTACAGACGCTTCAGGTTGCGTTTTTTCAGGTTACGGACCGGCGAAACCCGGAAGTACCGGAACGGGTTACTTCCGGGTTTCGGCGGTCGCGCATGTGCAGAAGTGCCTAATCGCAACCGCTGCAGGTTGCAAATGTGCGTCCTGCACGGATCATGTTCGCAACCCAAGCATCCACTGTATTGTTAGGAGTGCTTGACTGGAAGCTGGGAGACCTACTTGGCAATGAAACTCACCGAGCGACCTGAGGCTAACCTACCTCACAGGGGTTGTTGTAGTATTACAGACAAAACCACACAAGGGTAAGAAATACAAAGTAAACATTGGTGCAAAACACACTGTCTGCAATTGCCCATTTGAGACCAAACACTCACCAAGTTTCCATACTGCATCACATGGCTGGTGTTTGTATGCTTCTTTACCAACAGAAACTGCTTGTGCAGAGTTTCTTTCTTCAAATCCTCCTGCAGACCCCCCCCCCCCAAAAAAAGGCATAGAGAGAAAAAGAAAGAAAAGTTGCACATGATTCAGCTATTTACATACCAACGCAATTGAAAAGGTTTTACTTCCCTTTTGGGAAAGAGGGGAGCTAAAAAAAAAAGGAGATGACAACGAAGCAATTGCTGACCAAGTTCCTAATGTGATTGTGCAATCAGAAAACTTGAAACGGTACTTCAACAGACCTCCCATCGTGAATCATTAGTTCTTGGGCAAAACACCCATCGTGATTCATTCATTCTTAGTCAGTTAGGAAGTCTGCAGTGAATGACTGGGCATCGAGAACTATGGAACAAATAGTACTATAGATTTATTCAGTCTGCAAGTTTGAATGCCATTTGATTGTATTTTTGTTCAACAGTTTGTGATGCTTTCATGACAGGTTTGTGGAAATAGTTCTTTTTTCAAATTTATACATTTCACTGATTTTACAATCATTTTTACATTTCAAAACCTGACTTCCTTCCCCCACTCCTTAAATTTATTTTTAACATTTTCTACATATCCAAATTAACTTAATTTTTTCATTTATTCCTCTTCTTTAAATATATACTGTTACGAAACTGCGGGTTATTATAATAGTCCTGCCAATGTTTTTATCTGTTTGGTTTATCGAAATAGTTCTAATAATAGTAATAGTTTTAATAAATACAAGATATCTGTGCCCTTTTCAGACATTTGCAGCCTTTATCTGCCCTGCAGTTAGCTAGAAACACAACAGTCCACAATGACAATGCATACAACCTCTTGTTGAATCTTGTATTTGTTGGACTGCTGTCCTTTGCATAAATCCTCCCACCAATAGTTATCTTAGGCCAGTGGTGTCCAAACTTTTTTCAAAGAGAGGCCAGATTTGATGAAGTGAAGGGCTGTGGGGGCCGACCAAAGTTTATGACCTTTTTTTAGGAGTGAAGTTGTTGAGCTTAAACCGACCAGTGGGCCGGATTAGGCCCCCGAAATGGACTTTGGACATGCCTGTCAGGCCATCTTCGCCCTTTCCCCAGCACACCTGCTATCTGAAGAGCAGAGGGTACCAACTAGGGGGAGAGGGGGAAGACTTCTTAACTTAGAGCAAGTGACTCTTGAATTTGTCTGTTTATCATCTATTGGTGTTCGGATATTGAGAAACGCAAAGGAGCCATCATTAAACCCTGGCACCTCTGAAGATTCCCAGGAGAGCACTGTGATGTTAACATATGAGAGTGCCGGAGGTGAAATAGTTAAACAAGTTACCCAATCAGAACCCAGGGGGGTGGAGTCAGTGGGACTATAAAACCAGCTCTGGGAGGGGCGAAGGAGGGAGTTCTTTGGGAGTTGGGTGGTTGGTTGGAGTGGGAGTGAATTAGGATAGAGTCTGTGGGTAGGTTGAGTTAGTGTAGCGAAATAAGCTGAGTCAGGAACAGTTAGGAGCCAGGAAGACAAGTAAATATCTGAGAGGTGGTTTAGTGAGTGAGAGCAGGTAGCGGAAGTTATAGGTCTGGATAGGCACCCCATGATTGTAATTGACCGATACCGTTTATGAAACCACACGCTTGTTAAACTGCAATAAATAAACAGAAGTTTATGTTCCAATTTAACCCTGACTGGACTCAGTATTGTACCAGGTAGGGCCTGGCTGGTGGCAGCGAGAAATAAAGTGGTGGCACAGGGATCAATAGACAGGTGAAACGTCCGGGGACCCGGTGTGATCGCCACAAGCACCACCAACATCCTGGGTGGAGTTGCCCCCAGAGGCTGAGGCAGCAAATTTAAGCTTGCACAGGTGTCGAAAGCTTGTGGCTTGTAGACTCAAGATAACGTCATCACTTCTAGGTGACATCTACAACGCCCAGGCCTTTAGACACTGCTAAATCCTCTGTGCAGGATGCAAGCATGTGGATCTAGAGATGCACCTCTTGTGAGTCAGTTCCCTGCTTGAAACAGGAGGTCGCTACTATTAAGCAGCAAGCCACCTTCCTACTTAGATGTGGCTGGTAATACTGGGGTGCACAGTGGAAAGCCTATACTATACATGTATCAACTCAGCTTAGAGAACACACTCCTGAGAATACATTGGTTTTAGTTCTCCTACTCTAAAAGGGCCCAGTGTTGCTCTTGGTGGTAAACAAAACTGCACTAAATAAAGCATTTAAAAAACAAAACAAAACAAGAGCCATAATGTCAGATGAAAGAAAAAGCAAGTTACTGGATCTTGGGGACTCACCACATCGGAATCTTCCATCCAATTGACACTGTACCAGTCACCAAGGTAGGTTTGCCTCTTGTCATCAAAATAACACGCATAAGACGATTCGCTAGGATTAGCAGCAGTCGTGGCGTAAACTGCAAGGCAAGTGGAGGGGGCACTATTGACTTGCTTCCCCACAGCTGACACACGGCTGCCGTATGCGCTTGTCTGAGTGGCCTAATCTAAACCCAGCTGAAATTAAGAACTTTGGTTTTAAGCTGTTTTTAGACACATTTGCTCCAATCCAGAGCTCTGCGCACATTCAAAAGCCTTCCCTTAAAAGCGACAAAGAATGAATGGGAAAGCTTCCACACATGTAGCGCCACACATGGAACTATGCAACCCTTCAGAGGGATGCCAATTATGTGCCAGCTGGAAGGGTTGGCGAGCAAAGCAGCGACTGGATAGAGCTCTCAATATTTAAACTCCCATCCTCAAGGCCCCCATGTTATTCTGCTACAACCTCCATAATCCCCATTGGAGTCTCATCTGACCACCCAAGGTTGGTGTAGATCGGTGCAGTGAACTTCCAGACCCCTCCAAGCTTCCCTAGATGGCAGAGCCACTGCATTCAAGCCAAGCCTAACCTGTGCTACACCCAATGTCATTCATAGGAAGTCAGGTGTGGGGCAGGCAAGGACCTGACTCCACTGAAAGGCTTTCCAGGCCCCGGCAATCAACTGCAAAGCCCTGTGATCTGCTGACTGTCAGCTAATTTCGTGAAGCCCCTTGCAAAGCACTCCAGAAGACCTCACAACTGCAAGACTAAAGTATCAGCAGAGCACCTTGAAAGGTGCTTTGCAGGCTGTTCAGTTAACGGTATAGTCTTGATTTCAAACCCTGCAGGCAAAAAAGGGGTCACCTGACATGACTGTGATGACAGACAATTGACAGCTAGACGGTTCTAGCCTCATGCTGTATTTGGCAAACAAGAGGGTGGGAGGAGATCCAATTTCCCACCCCTGGTGTAGATAAGACTTAAAAACCATATTTAACCCAAAGTGCAATAATGCTTTCATGTTTTCAATACCTCCCAATGAAGACGTTTTGAGTACAATCAGATGATGGTCTCAGACCAGAACGCTGACTGTTCACTTACCATTGATATCATGAGGTAGATTTTTCATCATTGATCCAGATTCACATGCTTCAATGTAAAACACCATCTGCAATTTATGTTAAGAAATAGTGAGGCACACTTCTAGATGTTTGGGTAAAGATCTGGTACCTGCTTTTTCTCCCAAGTATCCTTTCCCTTACCCATAAGCTCACTGACCCACGCTCTATATCTCCATCAAATAGCGAAGATACTCTTTAATATTTGATTTGTAGATTATTACTACCCACCATGCCTCTAGACTAGAGGGGGAGGGAAACTGGCTTATTGTGATGTGCAAACCATACCAAGGTAATTAAATCTCAACTACTATCTGAAACCAGCCAGCTTCATCAAACACAGCTTGTTTCAACAGCTAACCATAGTTAGTTGAATGCAACACTAAGCAGTAGTTAATCTAACTTAGAAGCTTCCAGTCTTCTAGCAAGCAATCACTAACCTTATCCACATAACGCTATTCAGAAATTAGCATCACATGCAAACTGGCCCTACCTGTAAGACTTGCAGAAACCAACTTTCACTGAATTGTCCTACGTTCAACCCTGGGTTTCTCTAGCATCCTTTCTTGCCTTTTTGAATAGCTGTGCTCATAACAGGTATAAAAAAAGGCGCCACCTTCTTCAACTCCACGTTTACCAGAATTTGTTGGACCTTATACATGTTTCATATTCACTCAGAAGACGCACCTACCAAGTTCAACAGAACTTACTTCCAGTTAATCAAGCAGAATTAAAATAATACTGCCTTAAAAAAGCAAGTGTTTATTTTCACATTACTCTCCAGAGCAGAATGCATAGAAACCGGCTGAACATTATACACAAACTAGATACTCTGAAGGTAGGATGGGCCACAAAATGTTGGGTGGGGTTGTACCATTCCATCCCAGGTCAGGGTCTCCCTGCTGACCTGCCCAGTCTCACAACTGGGTGGAAGGAGGAATGGAATGAAGTAGTGGGAAGAGGGGAAGATACATGGAAATCAAAGCCTGTAGAAAGAACTATTTCCTTTTCTGGAGAGGTTATTTCCTTTAGGGTGTTTTCCCACCTTAAGGTGTTTTTGAGAACCTGCAAACTTTCGGGTTAACCCATGTTGACTGATACTTCTCTTTCCAGCTCTGTGAGCTCAGAAAATTTGAACTGGGAAAGAGAAAGAGGACACTTCCCATTCCAGTTTCAGATCTGTATTACTCCAGGTATGCCAAGGCAAGATTCTCTCAATATGCAAGAAAAAGGTGAAAAAGTCCAATAGGTTTTTATTTTTTTAAAAAAGGAGAGGGGGAAAGATTAATCATACCACCTTTCCACATACTTCTGTGTTATTGAGTTTAGGACTCTACTACAACATCCTTTCCAGTAACAATTAGCATTTAGAGCGGAAGAGTTCACAAAGCTGAGTCCTATGCAATTATAATGGCTGCTACTCCTAAAATTAAATAAATAAACAAATAAATAAATGTGGAAAATAGTCATTTTACCTTCTGGTATTTTTTGTGATGATACATATATGAAATGGTCTTGTTCAATTCTTCTACGTGAAGCTGTAAAACAAGGAGGTACCTGATCATATCCCACTGCTGTCCACTAAAGTAATAAGAAATACATCTAGCATACCATCAGGCATATGAAGCACTCCAAGTAGGTTATCAGTGATCTTTACAATAACCTTGCAAGGTGGGCTTGTATTGTCACAATTCCCATATTAACCGAAGGAGGCAGGGAAGGCCAAGAATTCAGCCCCTGCTCTACTGAAAACACTCACTGAGTGTCCTGTCAATGCATTCTCATGGCTGTTATATATTACCCAAAACAGCTCCTTTTTTAGCCTTCAATGAATGAGACAGAAGTCTGATACAATATACTGATACAATGCAGCCAAACTGTAGCTTGAGAAAACAAGTGTTTCTAGGCTTGCGAACTAAATCAGTGCTACTTAAGACAGGAAAAAAATTATTACGTACATCATCAGATGGAAAAGCCAGAAGTCCCGGGGCACCATGATCAGTGAAATAGACAAATATGTGATCCCGAGGGCCACTGCAGAGAGAGAAAACCTTCTTAATTTCCAATCTTTTACTTAAATTCCAACTTGGTGTTAAAACTATATTGATGAAGAAATGACGGCATTCCATTCTCACGTCTTTCCAATTACCTTCGTAGTACTTTTCCTGATCCTTTATTCTTCACTGCTTCAGCATCACCTCTGAGCACAGCAAGGAAGTTTGCTGGTGTAACATCCTACAGGTTGGAAAGAGATTTGAACCTGAAATGCAGCCAGCAACATTCCTTTTAAAATAAAAAAATTAAAAGTTGACTTCTGCGTGTTGGCTCCTATCCAGCAGAACTATGGCTTTCAAAGAGTGCTCTGGGGAACCTTGCATATAAACACACAAAAAAAGCTCGCCAGCAACACACATCCACAGAACCCTGGAACTTTAGACTGGCTCTCAGTTCATGTGGGGAGACGGAGAGTGTTGGGATTTTGAATACGTGCAGCTTCACACAGAGTTGGACGACAGCTAAGGCAATGTGAAGGAGTAAAATCTGCCTGGTGATACAGAGGCATGGAGACAGCTCCATGATTGGTCAAGCTCTCACGGGAATAATGATTTATGGCCTACTGACTGGAATGTGTTAGTCAGAGAGTAAGAGTTGGGAGGTTTGAGAGTTGCGAGTCGGAGGAGAGAGCTAGTTAAAGATCTGTGTTCTGTTCTGTTCCTGTTAATAGTCAACTGTATATAATAAACACCTATAAGTACAAGTTACTGGTTCCTGCTTCGTCCATCCTGCCTGCAGCCGATTGCTTTCATGAACTCTGTGTATACTCTGCTAGGTCTGGCTAACGTCCTGCAACAAGTCAGGAAGATGTCCATCTTACCCCCTAAACCTACTATACATGCTACTAGGATGCTTCGAAAGCTTTCTGAGTAAATTGATGGGGGTGGGCAATTAAGGAAGTACAGATAGCTAAACTAAATACAAGTGAGGTTGAGATAAGCGAGTATCCCCAACAGACTTGGAAAGCCAATGGTGAATTATGAATTGATCTCTATGCCCATCAGCTGCAGAACAAAGAACCAATTGCCTGGAAGACTTCCAAGACTTCAGGCTGCAATTCAAGGAGGGGGTGATCTGCCATGCAGGAGGGGGTTTGCATGCAGTGGATTTTGTGCTAGTGGACCGACAGCGTGCTTACAATTAACTAGTCTTGCTTCACTTGAAATATTTAATTCGCATTTAAATTGAAGCAAAGTCGCTAGGTTCTGGACAAAAGCATCCCAACTCAAGTGGCCCACTCTTCAGGTGGGTTAATAAAATCCTATTTCTTCGGGAAACTTGATATTCAAAGCTAGCAATGTTCCTAGGTTACCAAGTGAATAAATCTAGTTCCTACCTCTTTTACATAGTCTTTTGGTGTTCCTTTGTACACATCTGTACCATTGGGCCTGTTGATGATGATGCCTTTGGTTGGATTCCTGAAGTGAGGAAGTGGACAGGAAATATTAAAAGTGGCAAAAAGTGAAGTCATTTCTTTTCAAAGTTAAAAAAAGAGAAAACCTCTACAACATGCAGTAATGGGCTATTCATGTCCAGACAGGGGCGCAGCTGGGTCCACCAGCTGAAGCTGATGGAAGGCATTCCTTGCCACCAAACTGTGCTTCATACCATCAATCCAGTATCAGGGATATCCCTCTTTCTGTGGAAAACAGGAGACTAAACACTTGAGAAGTGTAGCAGCTGGCCCCCTTCTAACCATGAGTGAAGTCTGCCATTCTGTGAGATGCTTTTGTTAGGTCTTGTGACAAGACTCTAGATTCATATACAGCAGGTGTAGGGAACCTGTAGCCTTGCAGATGTTGTCAAACTACAACTCCCACCAACTCCTTGGGCCTTCAGGCCATGCACGCTGGGAGTTATAGTTCAGCAACAAATGAAGTACAGGCCACAGGTCTCCCACTTCCGATAAGCAGCAACAGCCCTGCACAGAAAGTTCACTTTCCTGCCAAAATTCTGATACTTACTGCTCATTGAAGGCAATGTCGTCATACATCATCACAACGATTTGTTCATCTGGAATGCCATTCCGGTGCACAATTTGATAAGCATGGCAGGCATCAGCCTGAAAAGACACAGGGCAGTTTTATTTACTGGGTGATTTTTAAATGTGTTATGGGAAACAGGAAAGTTGTAGCACTTGTCACTGGCCTCCAGTGAAAGTATCTCTTTTCATGCAAAGAAATCTCCAGTTAAACCTGGGACAATCCACCCCAAAGCCCTCTTTCATTACAACGCCGATAGGTTTATAAACCAAGCCAACCTGTTGCACATTCAACTTTTGCGCAACTGCTTATATATGTGCGGCGTCAGGAAAGAAATCAAAAATTTAAACAGTGAAAAGGCACAGAAAGGGCAAAAACGGAGAGAAAAGAACAGGGAAAATGCTAGCAATCCCAGAAGCCTTTGCAACTGCAATCCCATGCCTTTTTGAAAGAGGATCATTTTGAGATGGCACCTAAACGCAAGGCATCATCATCTTCCTTGGGTGCTGAGAAACCCAAGAAGCAGCAAGTGGTTTAGAGGGTGTTTGCAGGCTTTTTAAGATGGTGTTCCCCCACTATATGTAATTTCATATATACGCCTAGTACCCAGGAATGTAACACTCATGTAAGTGGGGAGTCACTTGTAGTTAAAATGAGGCAACGGAAAAACAGAGGCAGGTGTTGGCACACTCAAGGGAACCACAAGATATGCAAAAATAGGGGGGAACTCTAAGAGGGTCCCCCCCACCTTAATGTGGACAGAGATATTCTGTGACTACAGAATATGTAATGTTTACTGTTGGGAAAACCTGGGGTGGAGAAAAGCCAAGCAGCTATAAAATAAAAGCTGGTTAAAGAAACTCAACATGCCACAATCAAAGGCCCTGTCCATTTGATAACTTGATATTCTCACAAAAATCACTGCATTGAGGTCAATCCAAATAGGAATGGGGGGAAGGGGAAAAACTATGAACAGTGACGCTTTTACACTACTTGAACAGGAAGATATTGAAAAAAATAGATAAGCAATCTGTACAGAAAGGGTGGCAAATTGTGCCCCTTCCCCAAATGCTGTTGAACTTAATCACCTGCAATGTGAGCAAGGGCTGATGGGAGTTGTAGTCCAACCTCTGAAGCACACCAGGCCCCTCACCCCTGCTATGCAGAAACAAGTCCTGCGTCATGTAGGCTTGCATATATGCCAAGAGAACAACTCTCATGACTTCAGCACGTTCTCACTGTAGGACGCCATCCAGCGCCTGCAAAGGCCTTTTTATTTCCTTGCCCCTTTCTCCAAGACAGCCAAACACAGATGTTTTAAGTTTCATAATACCACTTTAAGAAATCACTTTCAAAATACTTCAAGCGTTAAGTAAACATTGAAGCCTTTTGCAAAAACCCACCACAATGTTTACCAATAACCTGTTTAAACTAGCAGAGATTCCTCCACACCCCCCCCCCAGGCAAGGCAAGACTGGATTCAGATTTAGCCATGGTTAGAGTAGACCTACTGAAACCAATGAGACTTAACAAATTTCAGTCACATTGATGTCAGGGGTCTGCTCTAACTACAAGTCTAATTCAATGACATATGGCCAAGTCAGGTAAGTGGATATAGAATCCCAGCCTGAATTTCTACAAAAAGGAGCTGGGCCATGAAAGGCAACAGACCACAGTTGGGCTGAGGGTCTCTTTTATGATCTGTTTTTGCATCCTTTCCTACAAACGCTGCCATCCAAATCTGCAGCTTTCGTCTTAATGAAGACTTGCACACTTCTGCACTGAAGCTCAACCATAGACTGCCTAGGAGCATAGGGACCACAAGTTAAGAAACCCTACCCTGGGAAATTCAAACCTGGAACAAATCAAAGTTACTTAATTGTGCAAGAACCTACATCAGAGACACAGGCTGCTATTATAAGAAGTCTGACAAGCTTTCCTCACGTGTCTGAATCTCAGTTCATAGTCCTTGCCTAAAGAATTTAGACTTCCTCCTCCTCCCACACAGTGTTGTTCGATCCTCTACCTCTAACCACAACTGCCTCTCCCTGACCTGCTTACAACTGAGGTTAGAGAGCTGAGTAGGGATTGCACAAGCTTTCCCACGTAGCTCTGTTTGTGCCAGCCGACTTCTGCACTATAGATGGGGAGGGAAGACGTGTGCTAGACCTAAATGTCCGTGCAGACCTTTCAGGCTTGCAGGATTACGATGGCACAGAGAACCACAGCAGCCTACCAACACCACTTCAATAGAAAGAGTCCCCAGAATGCTAGGGTAAGCTGTTCGGACTGCAATATTTAGCAGATTAATCAGCTAGTTTAACAAGATGGCAAGTAAACCGCCTGGTGACTTAATCCCAGTCACTCTTATACTCAGCTCATGTGATGAATGTCCACACTTGAGGATTGCGCCATCGTTATGTGCTGACTTGCAAGTGTAAATATGACCTAGACACAATCTTCAAAATCACCAGACCATTCTTCCCCAGTAGACTCTAGTGACCCTACTTCTGCCTAGAGATGGGGAACCTGCAGCTTCCCCTTTTCTTGCTGGGACTCCAACTCCCATCAGCCCCAGCCAACGTGGCCAATAGTCAGGGATGATGGAGGCTGAAGTCAAAATATTTTTGGAGGGCTCCAGCAAAGGTAGGGAACTGTATCTGGCCAATGGACTGGATCCCTGATCTCCCACACCCTTCATGGGCCAGGTGTCACAGACGGGCAGAGCCACCCACCTGTCAACCACACAATCTCACAGTAACATCAGGTGACCCATTTTTGCTTGCATGCACAATTAGCTGATTGTGTTAGCAAAGTCTGGTGCTAGCAGGACTTTCTAGGTGCCACCGATCAGAAGCGCCTGCAAACCCCCTATGGCCCAGGTACATCTTTACCCACCTCACATCTGACATCATCTATGACATCAGGTGTAAGGGAAGTGGGCGTGGTTTGGCCAAAATGACCTGGTGGTCCAAGTGCGAAAGCCGGCAGGCCAGTGGTTCACCACCTGTGTGCTATGTAAGAGAAACCAACTGGTGTTCATGCATGCAAGAGCCAGGATAGAGAACTCAACTCTGTTCAATGCAACAACTCCCTTCGCCCAGCCAACTCTTACCTGGTGTCTGTAGTTATACCAGGAATTGGAACCAGCGACAATGACAACCCAATGCTTGCCTCCATCCTCAGGCTCCTCCAGGGGAAAGGTGCTGATTCCTAGGACAAAGCTGAGCACTACCGCTATCTTCAAAGCCATGCTCTTTCTTCCTTCTTCACGAAGTACAGGAACTATGGGACACAAATAAAATGTCAGACTGGGGGAGGAGTGAGGGAGAAGAGCCACAATCTGTTGATGTCCTTTCAATTTTATTGTGCAGAGCCAGTTTTAAGAGACTATAGTTCAAAGTCCAGAGGAAGTGGGACACTGGATGTTCTTTCTGGTGTAGGTAAAAACAGAGGCAGTTTGAGTTCTTACTGGGGCTAGTGTGGTAAGGTAACACAGTTTTAAGAAGGCTTGCTCACAATTAAGACCCACCCAAGAATTTCCAAGTAAACATGCACTGGGTTGTAAAACCACTCTTGCCAGCAGTTAAAACCAGCAGGAGACAGACTTCCTAGAATTTGGTGTAATTGCATTTCTTTGACCAAGGCACCATCCTGATGGAGGAAATGGATGGTTCTGTCTGCCTCAGAATTAAGAAAAAGCAGAAAAGAAATGGCACTGCAGATCTTTTAGCAACCAATGCAACAACACTGGTACAGGTCATGGCTCTGCGCCTGCCAACACATCCCTCAAGACAATGTCTAGCAGAGGAAGCAAATCTGCAACTTCCTTTTCAAGGCGGGGGAAATGAGGACACACAAATCCAAGATATGGCAGGGAATCCGAACAAGACTTGTTCTCACATATTGTTCATCACATTGTGGCAAATAAAGTGAATATGATGCTGCCAATCTAGGAAGATAGTGCGATAAGGATCACGTGTCACAAGATTAGGGCGACATTCATCTAAGTTCTACTCAAAGTAGGCCCACTGAAATGAAATTAGGCACCATTTGCAATATAAATTTAAAGCAGTATCATTACTCCTTTTAAACCGTCAGGGCTTACCCTCAAAGAATCCTAGGAAGTGTAGTCAAGAGTGCTGAGAGATGTTAGGCAAACTCCTATTTCCTTCACAGAGCTACAGTCCCAGAGTGGTTTAACAGTCAGTCCTTCTTCCCAGGGAACTCTGGGAATTGCAGCTCTGCAAGGGAAATAGGATTCTCGTGACAATTCTCAGTGCCCTTAACTGCAGTTCCCAAGATGATTTGGGGGAAGTTATGTTCAAAGTGAATGCATTAAATGTACAATGCAGATAAGGGTCTTAGTCATCCTTACTGATTTCTAAATAGGACTAGCATTAGATACCACCATTAGTGATTGCAGCAAGATAATGATATTAAGTAGATGCTTCATGGTGGCACTGCGGGGGGGGGGGTACTTTTCTGTGATGGCCCCAAATTGTAGCACTCCCTCTGCATTGTGGTACGTATGTTTGGCCGCTGCAAGCTTTTAATTTTTAAAAAATCATTTATTTCAGTCTGTCTTCTTATAAATAAGTCTTACAGTGTTAGAGAGCCATTTTAAAGGCGAATAGCTTTTCTATTCGTTCAGGATATTTTGTCACTTTTATTTCCTGTAACTGGCCTATGTTTCCGAAGTAGCTGATTCCGCAAGGTTTTTCCTGTATTTTTTAAGCTGACTTGTTTGAGTTACATCCCAAAATATGCCCTATAAATGATTTTAGAAATAAATTAAATGCTCTGGGAGCATAAGCTCCATCAGGAACAGAAAATTCAAGCGTGTAGGTTCACGATTCCCATGTAGGTCTAGATGCCATCATCCAGTTTTCCCGATTCTGAGTTGCAAGGCCTCCCCCAGTAGGCTCACCCCTGTTCTAAATGAAATGGCCTGTGAATCTATGTGCACCCTCTTCTTCACACTCTCCCTGGGCTGCTGGTTCTGTCATCCAGTGGCAGTACTTCTTTCAGATCTTTTAGGTAACCAATGCCATCGTTGATTTGCCTAACAAGGAAACCCTTAATTGTTGCAAGGGATTCTGGGATGCTCACGTCTGTGGTTAGCTGCTATCCAGTCCTCCTGTGTGAGTGTGTCTAGCCACCCCCATCCTAGAAACAGAATGTGCCCTGGAATGCATCAAGACACCCACTCACAGCTTCTTCACATTGAACAGGAAGAGCAATAGCAGCAGGCAAGCTATCTTCCATGAAAATTAGTCTGGTGCAACCGAGTGAGGAACCCCCAGGGTAAGAACACCACATTGCCCAATTCCTCTTCGATTGTCTTTTTCCTTCGTTGGAATAATTGACAGTGGACAACATAATTATCACAATTTAGTTATACAAACACTGTTATAGAAGTAGGGCAGCTCCAAGCTAGAGGAGGAAGGGTGTGTCTTCCCAAAGATGCAATCATACTCACACTCATTGAGAGAGCGACTCACTGGGACTTGCATCTGAATAAAGCCTGTGTAGGATGGGCAAAAGTGACGCGGGTGGTGCTGTGGGTTAAACCACAGAGCCTAGGACTTGCCGATCAGAAGGTCGGCGGTCCGAACCCTCGCGACGGGTTGCTCGTTCCCAGCTCCTGCCAACCTAGCAGTTCGAAAGCACGTCAAAGTGCAAGTAGATAAATAGGTACCGCTCCGGCGGGAAGGTAAACGGAGTTTGTGTGCTGCTCTGGTTCGCCAGAAGTGGTTTAGTCATGCTGGCCACATGACCCGGAAGCTGTATGCCAGCTCCCTCGGCCTATAGAGCGAGATGAGTGCCGCAACCCCAGAGTCAGCCACGACTGGACCTAAGGGTCAGGGGTCCCTTTACCTTTAGGATGGGCAAAGACAATGGTCTGTGGTGAGCATGGAAGGAGACAGGAGGAGCATGGGCCTCTAGGATGATGTGCAGCCTGGCAGGAAACTCTTAGCTCCTTAATCCGAGCTTAGTGAGCACGTTCACATAGCCCAATGGACAAGGTGGCCACCCAGTGGCCTAGTAGGACATAGGAATCCTTGCCCATCACCACAGCGTGCAGCTAGGATAAGAATATAGCCAGGCACTGCCTAGTTAGCATTGCTTCCTCCTTCCCTTTGTGAGCAGTTGGTGGTACAAAGGGCAAGAGGGTCTTTTCTGGTGTGTGGAGAGGCCTGAGGAGTCTCTGGGACTCAATGGCTTATCATTCTGACGAAGACAAAAGACGACGGTGGGCAGACAAACTCACCAGGCACATACACCCTGTTATGCTACAAGGAAGCCTGCCCTGAAGTTTACTTCAGTTCAGTACAGTCACTTATTTATATTTAGGCAGACCATTAATAGTACTTTTGGCACAGGTTTCTCTTTTTAATATTTAAAGACACTTAGAGAGTCTATCTGGAGCCAATTAGATCCAACAGATATATGGCATCAGTTCCATTACTTTACAATAATAGTTCAATAGTGGCTGGGGAAACCCAGTCAGAAGGGTGGAGTATAAATATTTATTATTATTATTATAATTGTAATAAATTATTATAATACTTAAACATTTATATAGTGCCTTAAAGCACTTCACGTATTATAATTATAATAAATTATTATAATACTTAAACATTTATATAGTGCCTTAAAGCACTTCACATGTAGTTTCTAGTTATACTGTAATCCTTACAACAACCCTGTGGAGTAAAACCAGTGTTGTGCCCCATTTTGTGGATGGAGAACAGAGAGAGTCGCTTCCTTAAGGCCACCTATTATGTTCACAGTAGGTGAGTAATTAAAACCAGGAACTTCCTAGTCCATAGTTTAGGCCCCATGTGTACTATAGATTTAAGAATCATAGAACTGAAGAGTTGAAGGGAGCCCGAGGGTCATCTAGTCCAATCCCCTGCAATGCAGAAATCTCAGCGAAAGCATCTATGGCAGATGACCATCCAAGCTCTGCTTAAAAACCTCCAAGGAAGGAGAGTCCACAACCTCCAGAGGGAGACTGTTCCGCTGCTGAACAGCTCTTCCTGTCAGAAAGTGTTTCCTGATGTTTAGCCAGAATCTCCTTTCTTGTAACCTGAATCCACTGGTTCGAGTCCTACCTTCCGGAGGAGAAAACAAGCTTGCTCCATCTTCCATGTGACAGCCCTTGAGATATTTGAAGATTGATATCATATCTCCTCTTATCCAAGCTAAACAAACCCAACACTTTCAACCTAGTTCTTCATAAGCCTTGGTTTCCAGACCCTTGATCATCTTGCCTGCCCTCTTCTGCACAAGTTTGAGCTGCAGTATGATACCACTTTAAACATTAATCACTTCCCCCCAAAGAATCCTGGGAACTGTAGCTTGTAAAGGGTGCTGAGAGTTGTTAGGCAACCCCCTATTCCCCTCACAACTCTCAGCACCCTTAAACTATCATTCCCTGGATTCTTTGGTGGAAGCCATGAGAGTATGAAGTGGTATGATACTGCTTTAAAAGTGTAGCACATATGAGGCCATTACCAAACAACAGTTCTCCCAATAACTTGCTACTGCTCATGATATGAAAGTACAGATACTAGGACGTGTTAAACTCTGTGTGGGCACTCACATGTGTGCAAATGTATTGGGGGGGGGGACATGGGCGTAGCCAGAATTTATGTTAGGAGGGGCAGGCTTTTGTTAGGGGGGCAGAACCTCAGTTTTTTATTGATTTAGGGGCAGCAACTGCCCCACCAGCTACACCCATGGGAGGTGGGGGAAGAAGCCACACAACACAGCTAGCACTGTTAAGAAGTGTTATCTGTTTAAGCTGGTTGGCCTGGATACACAATTAATGCTTATAATAAATTACCTCAGCCAAGTCACGTTATGCCTGAATCATCAGAAAAGAATCACAACAGGAAGAAAAGGTCAATTTGGCTAAAGTTTACGTAAGATCTTTTACCTCCTTTTTAAGGATTACACACTCTGAACACAGAAAGTTGATAAGAAATCCAAGGACATTATTTATTTCACATGATGTCGTCCCCCACCTCATTTGGAATAAAAAGTAGAAGTAGACTTCTTGAAGTGTTCCTAAGCTCCCACTTCTTTTTGGAGGGAGCAGAAACAACTGAATAACAGTCATATCCCTCTGTCCCCTTTATTTCCCATTCCTGGCCTCTACTGGGCTATGAAGACTGGGAAGTGTCATCTCCACAGTTGCCAAACCACCAAGAGGAGAAGATGGCAACCAGGAGTTTGTGGCTTGATTACCAAAGCTAACCAAAAATTGTGGAACCCCCCACGCCCCATTTTAAAAAAAGTCTTTTGCAGTAGCAAAAAGAGCTGAGCAGTTCTTTGGACTTGGTCCTTGTTTTCAGCCAGCATATAGGAATGTGCACAACTGTTAGAAGCAGTGAACACACTATCAAGTAGTTAATCATTCTCCTTCCGTCTACAAATCTTTTGCACCTGGGTCATTTCAGCAAAGGAGATCAATACAAGGCTGTGGTGCAGCCTTTGCCAACCTCCAGAGGTCTGGGATGACAACTCCCATGAGCCCGAGGCAGTACGGTGGTAGTCCAAAATATCTTGTTATTTTGGCAAAGGCTGCTGTTTACATTTTGAGTTGTTCTTATGCGGGAAAACTTCCTGCATAGCCATTTCCTCCCTCCCCCCGTCCCCCGTCTTATAACAAAATATGAAGAGGTCGACGCTATTTAGCAGTCCGAAAGTGCTAACACAGGGACAGCCAACCTAATGCACTCAAGGTTTTGTTGGACAACAATGCCTATCATTCCTGATCAATTGCCATAAAGGCTGGGCCTAATGGGAGTTGGAGTCCAACAACACCTGGAGGTTGTCTACCCTCACCCTAACGTTTGCTCAGCCTAACTCTCCCTTTTTGCAGCAGTGGGGAGTGATTTTCTGCAGGGCTGGGGAATGTGTGAGAATTAAGAAAGCACGTTTTTTTCTTCTCATCTTATCAGTGTGGGGGGGGGACCCCATTTTTCACTTTCATCTCAACCTAATTATACCATAAAAAGGTAAAAGGTAAAGGTACCCCTGCCCATACGGGCCAGTCTTGACAGACTCTGGGGTTGTGCGCCCATCTCACTTAAGAGGCCAGGGGCCAGCGCTGTCCGGAGACACTTCCGGGTTACGTGGCCAGCGTGACATCGCTGCTCTGGCGAGCCAGAGCCGCACACGGAAACGCTGTTTACCTTCCCGCTGGTAAGCGGTCCCTATTTATCTACTTGCACCCGGAGGTGCTTTCGAACTGCTAGGTTGGCAGGCGCTGGGACCGAGCAGCGGGAGCGCACCCCGCCGCAGGGATTCGAACCGCCGACCTTTCGATCGGCAAGTCCTAGGCACTGAGGCTTTAACCCACAGCGCCACCTGCGTCCCATTTAATTATACCATACCCATGAGCAAATGTTCGTTTTCTCCTTTCTGTGCAATATGGTGGTGACCCAGTTCTTAGACTGGGACAACTTATCTGATAGCAATGAAGTCAGATTTGAAACGAAGACTAAACTAACCATCCTGTAATGTGGGCACAACTGGTGATAACAGCGACATTATCAGATCCCAGACTTGATCAGAGAACAGCAGCAAAACTAAGCACCCGGCAAATTTTAAATAGAAATCACCAAAAGCCAATCACCTTTGGTTTGAATTCCATTGTCTTTCCTTGATAAAGTACAACAGAATTTCAATCAAACATATGGAATGTTAAACATTGCCAAAAAGAAATTTCACTAAAGTTCGCCTCCCCCCCTTTCTTTTTCATATATCTTTTTTTAAAAAACCACACACACACCAAGATCAGTTGGTTCTGACGAAGCCTCCTGATAAATATTTTATTAAGATAGTATAGGCCATTTTTATTTATTTCACACATGTAGTAGCCCGGCCAGTCTCCCATGCATGGTGTTAAACTGTAATAGAATATACAAGTTACAAGAAAGGATATTCAGACTAAACTTTCGACAAAACAATCAGACAGTAAGAGCTGTTCCACAGTGGAACAGACTCCCACGAGAGGTGATGGACTCTCCTTCCTTGGGAGGTTTTTAAGCAAAGATTGGATGGTCATCTGTCATGGATGCTTTAGCTGAGATTCCTGCATTGCAGAGAAGAGATGACCTGTGCATCCCTTCCAACTCTAGGATTCTATGATAATACACCACAGTGTAACAATATTTGGAATCAATGTTAAAAAAAATAAATCGCAAAATGAATTTTGAAGTATTTTTTAAAAGAATATTAAGGTTGGTTTCCTTCATTCTAAATATTACAGTAATGTTTTCTGCACTGCCACTGCAGAAGCCTCTGTGGGTGTCATGGAAGGATTGTATTCTTCAGGCACACACTCAGCCCACACAAGGGGCTGGCTGGGCCTGTTGAACCATGGGAGGCAACTGCATGTTACTGAAGGTTCACCCTACAACAAACAACTGGTACTCCCTTTTGATCATAACAACCAAACAGCCCTGCCACATCAGACCAAAAGCCAATCTAGTCCAACACCCTGTTTCCCACAGTAGACAGAGTCAGGGGCTCGTCTGCAAAGCCATAGACTTCACAGGGAAAGGTTTGCATTAGATAACAAGCTGTGTTTGGGGGGGACGATTGTCTTGTCACCTTTCATCTCAACCAAGCTTCCCCTTCATACAGCTTCAGAACTATACAAATACTAGAAAAGGATACCACTTCACTCGTGTTGAAACTCCTGAACGGCAGGACAAAATAATGCTTCTTACACCACTACATGCTACACCCTTGGTTAAGCGATTTACAAGAGGAGCCAGTTCAGCCAAGTAATTGACAAATGTCGTCACACACAGCCTTCCAAAGCCAGCCTTATGTTTCAGGGTGTGCGCTAACCTCACCGCAACTCAGTTTCACGCACACCTCTGAGGAGTAGCAGAGGGAGACTCGGAGATAGTGTCTATACAGTGGTGCCTCGCAAGACGAAATTAATCCGTTCCGTGAGGCTCTTCGTATAGCGGTTTTTTCGTCTTGCGAAGCACGGCTATTAGCGGCTTAGCGGATTAGCGCTATTAGCAGCTTATCAGCGGATCAGCTGATAAGCGGCTTAGGGCTTAGGAAAAGGGGGGGAAAGGGGGGGGGAAAGGGGAAAAAAACCCGCAGGAACTCGCAAGACATTTTCGTCTTGCGAAGCAAGCCCATAGGGAAATTTGTTTTGCGAAGCGCCTCCAAAACGGAAAACCCTTTCGTCTAGCGGGTTTTCCGTCTTGCGAGGCGTTCGTCTTGCAGGGCACCACTGTATTAAGTTCTGCACCACTTGCATGTTGCAGGACAATTTGTTCCATCATTAATTAAAAGAAAGATGGGGAACCTGTGATCCTCCAAATGTTACTGGATTTCCAGCATGGCTGGAGGTTGCGTTAGGTAATATGTTTGAATGTTGAATGTGTAAGTGTATGACTAGAGCCGTGGTTCCCAACGTGGGGCACACGTCCCACAGGGGGGCATTTTAATTTTTAAGGGGGGCAATTTGGAAGCTTGTTTAGACCAAGTTAATGGCCTTTCTACACGTGAATAGGAGTTCACTTTTTGAATAATAAGAATTATATGTCACAGGGGGGCGGAATCAGGATTTTAGAGAAGCTTCGGTGGGGCATGCCCCCCAAAAAGGTTGGGAACCACTGGTCTAGAGACAATGGATAGAACAAACACCATTAGCTGTACTGCTGGATAAGTGTTTAATGGTTATTGTATTTGCATTTGTTTAAAAAACCAATACAATTTTTGGGGTTTTTTCGAAGTGTGGAGAACGGTACTGCTTAACAAAAATCATCAAAATTGCCTCACCAAACTGGAATAAAGTCCATCTAGTCTCCCTCAATGACTAGCGAAATTTCCCAGCAGGGACCAGGCACAATGTTAATAACTATTTCGGGTGTTTGTCTTCAGCAGCCAATAATATGTCTGCACAAAGGGGAGATACCCAGCCTGTAAACAAAAAGTTCCATTTTGTCATCATGACTGATGGCTTTTGACAAATTTATACAAAACAGGTTACTGGATGGCTGGTTTGTGGGAAAGTAATTCCTTATGAATTCTCTCAACACAAGGCAGAATTAGTTCCTGCTTTAGACTTCCCTAAACCTACTGGCAGTTTCACTAGGACCCATGGCATCGACAGTTCAAGCGCACCAACTGCACCAGTACAAAGTGTTAAAAATTGTGGGTTTCTAATACATGGATGAGCATAGGAGGATGAGCGATTGGTGGCAGCTGCAAGCAGGAGATTTTGAGTGGCAATTGGGCGGGTGACTGATGCCTGCAGCAAGGGCTGCTTGTGATTGGCTGTTGCTGCAGCAATTTGGCGGTCGAGGTGTGCGATTGGCAGCGGGCGGTCAGGTGTTTTTTGGCAACCACCCCCCCCAAAAAAGCTTAACAACTCTGGGCAATCTCCCCCCATTTCCTTAATTTGGAGTCCCCCAAAATAGGGGTCTTATACAAGGGAAAATACGGTATACATTACAAGTTCTTCACTGCCTATTATTGGTTCCTGTTTGCAAACAACTTTCAAAAGCAAGCCTACAGCTAAATATTTACACTTGTGGAATTTTAAATTTATCTCTGTGAACTCTCTTATCACCTATTGCAAAAGGTACAGAGCTGAATACCAAACCAACTCCTCCCCCACTCAGGACTCAACATGACTAGGGTTACAATACCAGAGAAACATGACTGAATTCCAGGAAAAGGCATTACCTAAAGTCCTCCCACATCTTAAAATGCAAATAGCATGGCTGGTTGGAAAAGATATACAACCAACTGCCTCACCCCAAAGCACACAGAGGGGTGTAATCAGAGTTCCTCCAGGGTGCTATTCCGCTAAGTTTCACTCAGAGCTCACCAAATGAGATTAATGGACCTAACTTAGAATCCTAGAATTGTAATAGCTGTCAACTTTCAGATTTGAAAATAAGGGATCAGCAGCCTCGAAAATAAGGGATCAGCGTAGATATCGAACAATCCAGGATAGCAGTGGGAAATGGCGCTGGAATAAGGGAATTTCCCACAAAAAAAGGGAAGGTTGACAGCTATGAGAATTGTAGATTTGGAAGGAACCTCGAGGGTCATCTAGTCCAGCATTGCAGGAAGATGCAGGCAGCCTCTATGGGGAACTGAACCCATGACCTTGGAGTTATCAAGCACCGCACTCTAGCCATGGTCAGATCACTTCCTGGTGCAACTGGACTTTTAATGTTTAACAGACTATTGCATTTTAATATTCTGTTGGAAGCCGACCAGTGTGGCTAGGGAAACCCAGCCAGATTGGCGGAGTATAAATAATAAATCATCATTATAATCGGGAGTTAACTAATTTCAGTGGGGTTCCTCTGAGCAAAACATTACCAAAAACTTGTTGCTCAGTTGGATTTACGAGTACAAAACTGTAATGCAAGTGATTTGTGTGTGTTTTTTTTTGGGGGGGGGAGTATATGCATGAGAGCCTCAATCCACGGAAACAAATGGGTTCCAGAGATCCTGAGGAGGATCAGGTTGTGCATACCTACAGAAATCCAATATAACCCCCAACAACCTGGGGATGATGCATATTTGTGTGTGGGCTGGGGGTGTGCGCACGTGACCCACATTGGTAGAAACTCCTGCTGTGCATGTTGTCATTATTATTATTATTCTGGATTAAATTTGTGCTCCGCCCTTTGATGCGTAGATCTCAGGGCGGTGCACAACAGGAAAACCACAAGGTTGTTGCAGCCACCGCAAAAGGCGAAGCGGCTGGCGGGCTTCGGGCAAGAGGAGAGACCACCTCGACCTCCGGCAAAGCAAAGCGACGACCCTTGTGGTCTCGCTGACTCGCACCCTCCATTCGCCCCCTCGCCCACCCCCCCACAACTGGCAACCTAGATTTAAGGGGAGGGGGGCGCATAACGCTTCTATACATTGCTACATATACGCGCGCGCACCGTTAAGGCCCCGACCTCTTACCAAAAGCTGGAAGGAGAGGGCGGGTCGTCGTCGTCGCTGCTGCTGCTGCTGCCACCCGCTTTCTCGCGCCCACCCCGCGCTCTGCAAACACAGGAAACCGAAGCCCGGCGGTGGCGGAGACGGCGGCAGCGGCTGAGGTTCGTGCGGCCGCGGGAGACACTTATAGGCGAGGAGCGGCAGGGGCGGGGCAAGAGCGTGACGGGCAGGCCTGGAGTCCACTGGCTGGGCGGGGAAGGGGTCGGCCCACATCGCACGGGATGGCGATCCCTATGGAACGGGCGGTGCATGTCGGGAATGGGAGGCCTCCGTCGCCGAGCGCCTCTGGGGGCGGGGCTCCCGCTAAGGGGGAAAGCCGCGCTCGCGACTCAAGGCAGTCGGCCGGCCCTGCGAGGCAGGCCGCTCCGGGGTCAGCGGGGCTTAGTGCCTCGTGGGCGTGGGGATAAAAAGGGGGCCGCCTTGAACTTCTTGGCGGAAGGGTGGGCTATACCTGTAATAATAACAACTATTATTATTATTATTTGCAGTAATAATGATAATACATCCTAATAATAATGATTTACATCTTATGCCCTGTTAAAATGCGTTTTTTGTGGGGACGGCCCTATTGGGTTGTTTTTGTTTTTATTATGTATTTTGTGGTTTTATATCTTGATTTTATTCTGTGACTCGCTGGTATAGGACGGTATATAAACTCAATAAATTATGGTGATGTCTGAAATCTGTTTATGAGTCTCGCTCACAGCCCGATCCCTGTGTATGTTTTAACACATTGAGTTCCATGGGAAACACGGGGGGGGGGGCTTGTATTTTCACAACAACCCTGTGAAGTAGATTAGGCTGAGAGGAGGTGACTGGCCCAAGACCACCCGCTGGGCTTCTTGGCTGAAGTGAGGATTTGAACTCGGGTCTCCCAGGTTCTCCTCAGACATTTTAATCACCAGTCAGGCGGATTGGCACAGCCGGCGCCCTATCATTAGACAAGAGTGTGGAGGTTGTTCTCAGGCAACTGGTTTTTTTTAGGGAGGGTAGGATTTTGTCTCTCAGCTTGGCTGGCCTTCGGTATTGTTATGTACCTTGATTTGAAGGTGAGGGGCCAGTTTGCTGTTCTGCCCCAGAGAACAAAATGTCTTTGGACAGGTGTAGAGGTCATGTGGCTCCACTACACAATATACTTTGAAAACATTTGAGAAGTTTCAGTGACCTCTGCTGGATGAAAACTGAAATTCCATTTGCTGGAGAAGGAAGTTTCAGTTCAAAACATATTTTTAATTTTTAATCTCTCTTTTGCCCTTGCGCCAACTTTTCTTCCCAGCTTTACTAACCATGGCAGTCTCTTTTTGTTTTAGCAACCCTGAACAATTTAGTGTCATCAACCTGAATAACTTGGGACCATTCATTTCAATGGGGCTACTCTAAGTAGAATTTAGTCATATACTACCTAAAAGCATCACTAGCTCAGATGCTACTTCACTTTCACTACAAGCTTATGAGTTTGTAGGTACTAGACATTCCTAGTACTCCTGGCTCTAGAGTTTAATTAAAGCTTGATGTTAAGAATAGGTGCCAGACTCCTGTGTATTAAGCTGTGTGCAATACACTTTCAATCCCCTGGAATTAAAAAGCTAATTAAGGATTAAAAAGCCAATTAAATTAGGGTAAGCTTCATCGTGAGATGATAGTTTATGGAACGAGCCCTTAAGAGGACAACGCATCAAAGAGACTATGTGAGATAGCAAATGGCTGAGGCCTCTCCCTCAACTCAGAGTTAGACAATAAAGCCAGATTTTAGAGAGGTTTAGAGTGAGAAGCAATGTGAGTTAGGGATTATGTGACTGGGATGCAAAGCAGCAAGCAGAGCATGATGTCTGTTTGAATCCAGGGTTGCAGCTATGGGAGAAGCAAGACTAGGCATAGGCAAACTCGGCTCTCCAGATGTTTTGGGACTACAACTCCTATCATCCCTAGCCAACAGGACCAGTGGTCAGGGTTGATGGGAGTTGTAGTCCCAAAACATCTGGAGGGTCAAGTTTGCCTATGCCTGAGCAAGACCCGCTTGGGATGTGATGTTGGTTTCTGCTCTCTTCACTGTGCAGCGAAGTGCTTGTCACGAGGCAATGTTTACATTCCACAGTCTGTACTGTTGGGTTTTCCCACGGGAAAGGGAGACTGGATGTGACGTACACTGGTTTCCTGTTTTTCACTGTTCTCTCAGTGTGATTCTCTCCGTGCGTCAGAGGAGAGAGGATGCCTTTTCTGCTCCGGCAGAGGCAAGATGTTTTTCTGTAACCTACCAGCTTTGAAATGTAAATAAAGCAATATAGAGCATGTTGGCACGTATTCCTCATCATTCCGCTGTGCACGGGACACTGCATTCAACATGTTAATCCTTGAACTCCTCCATCATAGGCTCAGGTTGTATATATGTGTAAATAAACCATATATCATAAAGGTTGTATATATGTGTAAATATCATAAAGGTTGTATATATGTGTAAATAAACCATATATCATAAAAACAACACAGCCTCCGCTGTGCCTCATTTCCGAAAGGAAACACAAACCCTGGGTAAGCTTGCTTAGAACCCCTGGAATCTCACACCACTCAGAGACTGGGGTAGCATGCAACAGTATTTTGCAAGCCACATTGAGCACTCTGCAATGGAATGAAAATCCCAAAATACATGTACACACAATGGGACAGCAGCGGGTGCGTATCTTGTGTTCATGGACACACTTCACCAGAATCAAATGGGCTGGGGTGTAACACTGGACAGCAGACAGGCTACCTGATCATTATTCCTGCCCATGCCCAGCCAATATAGTACTATAACCCAACCTGATATTGTACTATAACCAATGAAGTTGTGGCCTGTTTTGTACCCACAACTAAGACCTACATCTGCACCATACATTTAAAGCACTTTTATACAACTTTGAACAGCTTCCCCCAAAGATTCCTGGGAACTGTGGTTTGTGAAGGGTCCTGAGATTTGTTGTAGAGACTCCTATTCCCTTCCCAAAACTACAGTTTGACAGAGGAGCTTGTCAATCTTGCTTCCCAGGGAACCCTGAGAATTTTAACTATGAGGATTCAAGAAAAAGGGCCATGCAGCTCATAGTTAAACTCTGGGATTTGTTACCACAACATGTAGTAATTTTCACCAACTTTTAAAGCTTTAAAGGAGAATTAGGAAACCTCATGGGTGGAGGGAAGTACTGGGCTGTGGGGGAGGGAGGTGAAGGTATTAATTGAAATTGTTAAAGATTGGTATAGGATTTAAGAGATTTAAATTTTTATATTCTATAAGGAAAGCAGAAAGCAGCAAGAAATATCAAGTAAAGGTATCATCGTAAATGAAAACATGAGACTTATGCCGGTGGTCAGGGATGATGGGAACTCTAGTCCAAAAACAGTTGGGAAAACCCTGATCTGGCAGTCTTGAGCATCTGAAGAAAAGGCAGAAGCTCAAATCAAGCCCGTGAGCATTGGAAGTAGGAGTGAGAAACCCCTTCAGCTATCAGGATCACTCCCATATCTAAAAAACTGGGCGGATTTCCCTCTTCTCAAGGCACTCGCAAGGCAAAGAGGGAGAAAGCAAAGAAACTTTGGCGTCGTTGCAACTCCACGGGCTACTCTACACGTGTCCCTATCTCTATACACTTCGAACGCCGCCTTTCTACGTAACGGGGGGGCGTCACCGCGGACGTGCTTGCTCGCGTCACTTCCGCACGGGGTCAGCCGCCTTGCAAAGGGATCGCTGACGTGGGGCTGACGCCGCTGGGTCCTGGTGCCCGCTGGTTAGTGGCCACGTCTCCCGGAAGATGGATCCGGGGAGCCCTGGCTAGACTGCGGCCTGGGCAGTAGCTGCTGCCGCTGTCGGCTTCTGTCCCGCCTCGCTCCTTTCCTCGGCGTCGTAGGCCCAGCGTGGGCTCCTTGGCTTCGGAGACCTGGGGTAGTGAGGCCGCGAGGGTAAGCAGAGGCCTACCTGGGAGCGGGGTTTGGACCCCTAATAATAACAATAACAGTAGCAATAATAATGGTAATAATAATTGCAATTAGATTTTCTACTGTGGTTGTAATTTCGCTGTGTCTTGTGGAGCGGCTGGTACCCGCGATTGCGATTTTATTTGTTGTTTATGATTACACCGCCGGTTTATAGTCTTCATTTTCGTCCAAGGTATCTCACACGCTTCTCCCCGCTCTCCCATTTCATCCCCACGACGGCCCGGCGAGGTAGGTTAGGCTGAGAGGCGTGGGCCTAATGGTTGAGTGGGGATTTGAATCCTGGTCTTCCAGGTCTTAGCCCGACATCATCATCATCATCATTATTACTATTACTACTACTATTCTTAATTTCTTTAAGCCCCATTATTATTGTTGTTATTATTCTTTTATTTAAAGCCCACCTTTCCCTCTGAAGGCTTTAACCACTATTTTGCACTGGCTCTTCTCTCTCTCCTGCCAATTATTATTATTATTATTGTTGGCGGGAGAGAGAGGAGAGCCAGTGTAAAATAATAATAATAATAATAATAATAATAATAATAATAATAATAAAAATTATATCCCACCCATCTTGCTGGGTTTCCGCAGCCACTCTGGGCAGCTTACAACAGTATATAAAAACACAACAAAGCATCAAACATTTAAAAACAAAATATCTTATACAATCAACCAACCAACCAATCAGTCAATAAATCAATAGAAACCAATGATAGCAACAATAACAATAATAAAAATATTAAAGTTTACAGTTATACCCAAATTAAAGTAACCGCCAACCCCAACTAAACATTTAACCAACATCAACCCGACAAAAACAAAACAGAGGAACCAAAATTAGAACCGTTTAAAACATTTTAGTCAGTTGCCCCAACTCAAGAGTTGTTCCAGCAATGTCCCTCTGGTCTCTCAGGAACCTCTTTTAGAAACGACACATAGTGGCTTCAAATCAGCGTGGAGGTACCTGTTAAATGTGAACTAAGTTGAGATTTAGCAGGTGAACTCCGCCCATAGAGAACTACAGCAGAGAGATTCTACCTTCCAAAAAAAGAGACTATTGTTGTTTAGCTGGAAAAGGCACAGGAGCCTGGCCACACAAAATTTAAAAAAAGGTGACAACCCTACCGTGGTGGAATTACTGCCATTGTAGAACTGTTCTTTGTTAAGGAGTTGAGGTGGTTTGCATAGAGAGGAATGTGCGGGTCAAATATAGAAAGAAATAGGAGGTAGGAAGAAGAGGGTTGGGAGCGTTGTGGAATTTACTGGCTGCAGTGAGGGCATGCGGCAGAAATTAAGTCTGAGCTAATATCTCTGGGAAAAGATGGAGCCTTTGGCAGAGCAGGATCCAATGAGCAAGATTAAAATTTAAAAGGCAAACAAATAGAATAGGAGAAAATGAGTATTATTGACTGACTGACTGACTGACTGACTGGAGTTTGAGCAAATAACAATGCACATCTCAGTATTTATGCCAACCCCTGGACCCACCCACATGTTGTTGTTTTTATTCTTGAAGCATGTTCCTCCTGTGCACTAGAAGAAACACCCACACAATTTAATCTACATAGCAGGCAAGGGTTTGCCAAGGTTGTGGCTTTCTAAAAACAAAACAACAAAAAACCAGTTATAGAGTGCTATATATTTAAAGATAACTTGGCTGTGGTTTTTCTTTCTTTCCACAAAATGTGTTGTTTTTTCCTCCAGATTTGCAGTTGCAACCATCCCCAGATCTGGAATACATTTATGTAAAACATGAGTGGAGCAATCACTGGCTGGCAGCTGTTTTCATGATGGTAGAGTTTAAAAATCTGCTGCCATGATCCAAGGATTTGGTGTTGCCTGCTTGTTTCTGTGATTGTTTTCACACATTTGCCTCCTTGGATGAATGTCATAGCAAGGGGGAGACTAACCTGGCCCCATCCATTGGGTAGAGGAGCAGCAGTACTTCCCCACACTCTATAAATAATAAAATTATTATTATTATTAAACCACTCTTCTGTGACTTTCTAAACTTTGCTTGCTTCCCTCTTTGTCTCTGGCACAGCTTCAATTGATTTCAGCATGACTTGTACAGAAGAGTTTCACAGTGAATTTTGTCTTATGTAAATCTGTAAATCTGTCTGCCATATGTCTGCTTTGAATCTCACATACACCTGCAAGCACCAAATGATATGTCATTGCATCCAATACACATGTTTACAGTCAGATCTTCCATAATCTCATAGAAAGTAGTGATTTGTGGAGCAAAAGGAATGCATGGCTGTGCCAAGATGTCTCTTTCTTCATCTCATACTTATGTCCCCATAGTCCAACTCTATCAGAACAGTCAAGGTCACAAAATTGTAGAGTTGGAAGGAGCTATGTGGATCTTCTAGTCCAACCCCTGCAATGCAGGATTTTTTTTTGCCCAATGTGAAACTTGAACCCACGACCCTGAAATTAATAAGAGTCTCATCCTCTACCAACTAAGCAATACTTCTTACCCACTCATCCCTTTTCTCACTGAATGGGACATTCTTACTTTCTGTGTGATTGAGTTAGATCTGTGTTGAAACCCATGGATTTTATCCCACAGCCTATGTCCTGTAGGGCTGCCTCTAAAAGTACTGCTGAGTGAAATGCAGATGCTGTCCATAAATGTACCATGTTAGATGGCATTGCCCTTCTGCCTGACACTTTCATTGAGGGTATAATTTTAAAGAATCAGAGAAATGTTAACTTGGTGATTTGTTGGGTTCCAGCTCCAATTTAGGTGGTGATGGAACAACTTCCTCCACCAAGCTCTACAAAATTGACTTTGTGTGGCAACCTGAAGTTAAAAATAATAATAATCTATATGTGATCTAAAAATCCCATTGTTTGACTCTTTACTTCTCCCACCAGGGTGGATATTGGATCTTCAAATTCCATATATTTTTAAAACTTTCATTATGTCTTGGTTTGCTGACTTGGCTGGAAAGGCAGAGGACCTTCTCAACAAGGTGGATCAAGGTGCTGCATCTGCTTTAAGCAAGAAAGAGAGTTCTGGCAATGCAAGTTACAGCAATAGCACCTTGGATTATGTCGGCGAGTTCCCCAAAGTGCACCAACAGACCCGGGATCAGCAGTATCCAGCATCATCTAAGTCTGGCTTTGTCTCCTCGGCAGCAGATAATATTAAACATCAAAAGGCAACAATCCTGGCAGGAACCGCCAATGTTAAAGCATCGTCCAGGATATCCATGGAATCTTCCCCTTCCACAGAGGCAGCATCCATGCCCAGACCGTCTTCCCAGTTTGTGAGAAGAAAAAAGTCCGAACCCAACGACGAACTCCTGTTTGACTTTCTCAATAGCTCTGAAAAGGAACCAAATGGGAAAATGGACCTTAAGCGAGAGAAGAGCAGAGCAGCTGCTTCTCAAAACCACTCTCGGACTTCAAGCATCAGCTCCGTGTCGGCAAGTTCGCAGAGTGTCAAAACCAGTGAAGACGCTTCCGTTCGGAGTCAAGGCAATGGTAGTTAAACATAACTACAGAGGTTAAGGAATATGTTAAAGTGTGGTGGTGGTGAGAGGATTCTGGGCCTTTATTATGATGATTACATGGTGCAAATTCTGATTTCTGTGTTATTAATGGATTTTGTTTTAGGATTTTTCTGCTTGCCACTTTGGGGGGGGGACCCCCTCAAGGTGGTTTCACAATAAAATTTGTAAAACAAATTAAAAAGATACAGTTGAGCTCATCAAAACTGCAACTTAAAATAACTTTTCTACAAGCCATCAATAAAACAGTAGCAGCAGTTAAAACTCTGGATTGGAAATATAAACCAGGATCATTATTCAATAAAAAGGGGTTTTCAACAGTCAAACCCTTTTCCAAACAATAAGTGAGGAAGCCAAACAAACATCCCAGAGGAAAAAGTTTTACTGTGATGGGGCCACCACTGAAAAGGCCCTATTTCTTGTGTCTTCTAGCCTGTTAGATCTTACCATTGACCCATGTGAGGGGTCTCCACAATTTACCTTAAGGCCTTGGTAAGATCATATAGGTACATCTGCCTTACACCAAGTCAGATCATTAGTCCACCTGGTTTAGTAATGTCCACACTGACTGGCACCTGCTCTCCTTTGTTTTAGGAAGGGGGACAGTCTCACCCCTACCTGGAGGTGCCATGGATTGAACCGGGCACCTTCTCATACAAAGCAAATGCTATATTATCTGCAACCCATCAACCCTTCTTCTTGAAGGTGGCAGGTGATCCTTCAAAGAATGTAGTCCCAAGCTATTCATAGCTTTTAAATTGGGCCTGGAAATGTGCTGACAAACCAGAACAGCACCAGTGCTTTATCCTCTGATCGTCTGACCCCTCACAAGCTACCAAGCAGCTGCCCAGTGTTGTCTAAAACAGTACATGTTTGACTCTTCTTATGTTCTTAGCATTGTATCCTTGGTACATGTGTGCTGTAAGCACTGTTTCTTTCTGAAATCCCCTGCCATTCCCTGATGTTTGTTTTTTTGCCAAGACTTTAAATATTTGGCCAGTGGCATCAGTGAATCTTTCAACAGTGATCAAATCTATGTGGAGTTTTTCTAGTTAATTCAATAGCAGCTCTTAATTTTAAAGTTATTTGCATCTTTGAGAGGAGTATAAATTAATATGATGGTAATAAATAGTTTATATTTTCTGTGTATTAGTTAGCTGAAAATTATGAAATGCAAGCTGGCACTTGAAACTTGTACTTAAAAGTAGCATCTGCTGTCCATTAGGTTTTGCCAAAGATGTTTGGGTGCCTAGGGAAGAAAAGCCTGCTAGTTAACATGAGTGGCAGAACCCAGTGAGTTTTCCTCTGCAAGCTTTATTGTAGTGAACAGGAGCTGTTCCTTTGTGTGCTTCCCATTCATTTCATTACACTGGGGATCTTACTGGGAATTTGCACCCTGTGGGCCTGTTTCTCATTTTAATTCTGAGATCACCACCTCCCCTTTCCTCCTGGTAGGCCCAACCTTCGCCATGCATAAGTGTGCACAAATATTCTGCATGCAGTTTGCACTTCCATTGGGCTTTCATTTTCTCTCCCATGTTGCATTTCCTCCTGCTGAATGCAGGAATCAGGATACCATGTCCTGGCTTTTGTCTAGTATCTGTTTACTGTGCCATTGAAAATAAGGTTAGGTTTTGGGCTTTGTTTGGCTAGCACGTTAGAAAAAAATAGATGGGGCATCCTGTTTCACACATGTCTCCTGCATGGCGGGAACATCATTTTGGATTTTAAAAGATGCCAATGTGCTCCCACGAAGCCATACTGAACAGTCGGTCAGGCTGGTGGGGTGATGAAAATGGTCAATTTTGATGCACATAGTGATAATCAGCCTACACCAGTCCTATGCAACTTTTGGCCCACTGAGTCTTCCACATTCTACCAACAGGGCACAATTATTAGGACAGGGCCATTGAAAACAGCTCCACTCTCCTCAGGTGTTTGGAATTGTGTGGGGCTTGAAACACCCAAACAGGGCTATGGAGTAAGGTAGTATCTTTGTATGTGTGGCAGTAATTTTAAAAGAATAAATATCTGGTGTGTCTGACTGCTATGGCAGATAATTGTATTTCATTAGACTACCTGTGAGTCAGTACATAGGAGCCTCTGTGAGGCTTGTTTATGATCAGACAGGCATAGGATTACGCTGTTCTGTTCATCGTAGAAAGTAGGTCTGCAAAGAGATGTGCTTGCTTTAAATGTGGCTCTCTGTACAGATACTCTGGATAGTTCCAGTTCTGGACTGGAGACTGATGTGGATGTTAAAAAAGACACATTGCCAGCTGCAGAAGCAAACCCCAGCCTCGCACCTAATGATGGGAAATCGCACGAGTTGTCCAATCTTCGCCTTGAGAATCAACTTCTGCGGAATGAAGTGCAATCTTTAAATCAAGAAATGGCATCATTAATTCAGCGAGCCAAAGAAACGCAAACAGGTAGAGGATTTACAGCTTTGACATTTCAAGCTATTAGCACCTTTGGAAATAGTTGAGGGTAATACAGCAAATGATTGGGAATGGTGCTAATATAATTTATGTAAAGCCCTCTGAATACTTGAAACATGCTTTTAAAATTCCAAGTGTTATTATTGATATGGGGTTGGATCCAGAGTTCCAATTGGAGGAAATAGCAGGGACATATTATACTGACATATTTTCTGTCCTGAATGTCTTTGCTGGATTCTCCACACTAGTGAGAACCCTGTTTTGTATTTTTACAAGTGTCTTCAGTCCTTAAGTCTTTTTTTTACACATTTGCATTGTTTTGCTTAATAACATTATTTATTTCAGGTATTTATATATCCCATTTCCTAACTGTACTTAAGAAATTGGTAACACTGGGTTTCGTCCAGGCTTCTCCCTCCACAAACAGAAGGGCTGCTTCTGTCCATAGATGGCTTTTGATCCAGTGGAAGGATTGTGGTGAAAGAAGCAGGGCAGTTGGCACCCCAGCACCACCCACTGCACTATTTCAAAGGGTTCCCCAGTCTTCCATAGCAGATTTTAGAAGAAGCTCCAAGGGATGCTCTTTTAAAAGGGAGCTGACAAAAGCATCCTCCCTCTTTTTGTTGGTGGGAACAAAGTCTGGATACAAGTCTTTGTATCCCAGAAACGTGTCCTGTTAGTGCAGGGATTTCCACTGGTGCAATGCAGCTTCCCCTCTCCTTTCTCCACACCCTCCCCAGATCTGCTCTGGGGGGCTGGAGAAGGGTCAGAACAGATTAAGGAGGAGGAGAGGGGGAGTTCCGTTGCACAAGTGGAAATCCTTCTGCTGAAGGGGCACGTTGACTTGAAACCGCCCAGTATATCTGAATTGGGACAATGTGGTCAAACACTGCTTATTTACTTTCATATTTAGTATTCTAATTTCTAATCACTGGCAAAATCATGTTACACAAACTAACTATACAAACAACCTTGTCAATCACATTGATGTCTGCTGACTTAAACTTTTGCAGAATTAAATAGTGCCCGAGCAAGAGTTGAAAAGTGGAATGTTGACCATTCAAACAATGACAGGCTCGTTCGGGAACTTCAAGCTCAAGTGGATGATCTGACAGAAGCCGTTGCCGCCAAGGATTCCCAGCTGGCTGTCCTGAAAGTGAGGTTACAGGAAGCCGATCAGCTTCTCAATTCACGTACTAAAGCATTGGAAACAGTGCAGAGTGAAAAATCACGGTACTGATATATTTCTCTTGCCTTCTTATTTTTTAACTAGAGCAGGGTTTCCCAAACTTGGGTCTCCAGCTGTTGGACTACAACTCCCATCATTCCTCCTAGCCTGCAGGACCAGTGGTCAGGGATGATGGGAATTGTAGTCCAAAAACAGCTGGAGACCCAAGTTTGAGAAACCCAGAATTAGAGAAATCAAGGTCTTTAGGCTTGCTGTCTCTTAATGTATCCCTTTTGCTTATAACATGATTTTTGTATCTCTCAATAACCTGATTGTTGGCTTTATCCTCAAAGGCATCAGTCGGATTGCTCCGGCGGTACTTCTTCTGTCCATAAAGGAGAATGCTCATCATATGCTGTGCTGAGGGCCTGATTCATCTGACATAGTTAGTGCTGTAGTAGCTGCTGCCACAACTACTACAGTTGCTTCCATGTGGTTTGGCCAGCTTGCATGATTTTGAAACCTAATCTATGACATCTGCAGGTGTGGTTTCGAACCATGGAATCTGCCCAAGCACACTCTGTCGAGATCTTACTCATGTCCCTTGTGATGTGGGAGCCACCCCAGAACAGTGGCTCATTTAAATAGGGCCTAAATTTCACTGGAATGTGCAGTTCCTCTCTGGAGGTGGAGAATGGGCGGCTCCTGAAAGCCCATTGGCTGAAATGCATCAATCCAGGCTCTTTCAGGGTTTCTAAGGGCGTGATGGGAGCTCATTGCACCTCTTTCTTTCTTTTTTTTTTTAACCAATGAGTGTTTATTACAGGGTAGGAGGGGAGATGTATGTGCAGATACATTCTGCCACACAGGCCACCTCTTGGGGGGAGGGGAGACCCCCGCATGAACGCATATAATACATTAGCAAGTCTTTTCTCTGTTAAAGAAAATTTAAAATACCAACAGCTTAAAAAAAAAACACACCACCACCCTCCTCAGGCAAATAAAACCCGAACCCTGCTTATCATGGCTGGGATAACCAATGCGGCCCCTGCTTCCTATAGATTTGCTCTTGGCATAAACAGATCAGCACCACCCACCCAGCACCCCCCAGCAGCATTACCACTGCCCTAAAGCCAGCCAGGAGGGAGGCAGGCACAGAGGGACTCCCCTCCTGCAAAACAACAGGAATGTGAAGAGGCAGGATCTGCACAGACCAGCAGCTGCCAGGGCAGACTGTCCCTTCCCCAAAGGAAGCTCCTCTGGTTGCAAGGGGCAAGGAGGAAAAGAGGAACTCACTGCACCAGGTCAAAGCCCACTCCTGAGAACAGGTCCTTTCCTGGGAAACTCCACTCCACCCAGGGAAACCTGGGGACAGAGCGCCACCTGCTGGCCTAGCAGAGGAAGTTGCCGGTGCCGCCACTCCCAGCCTGGCTGCTCCTCCGCTTCCTTGAAGAGATGGCAAAGGCCCGATCCGCTGCGCCAGCTTTGCTCAGTAGCCTGCTGAGACCAGGGCAGAGGGGCTGGAGACAGGCAGAGATCCCTTCACAGAACAAGAGCATCTGGGGGACAAAGGAGAGATGGGAGAGCAGCAAGCGGAGATTTGTCTGTACCTCAGGGTGGGGCGAAAGTGGAATAAGACCGGCGAGTTTCTGCTTCATTTCGACAAGAGAAATGCATGCAGGGTGTCCGCCACGTCCCAACCTTGCCTCATCCTAACAGCTCCAGACCTACCGGCCCGTGCCCCTCTACCCCATCCCTGTTAATAAGAGATTAGTATTCTTCAAAGATGAGGCCAGGCCCCTGGGAGGGCTGCCAGCGGAGCGCCAGCAAGCCAGTCCTGTTCACCGCTGCCGGCAGCACTCGTACCGTAACCTCCAGCTGAGATGTAGCAGCAGAAGGCGAGATGCAGAAGGTGGGCCTGGTGGAAGTTGCTCGAGGATCGCAGTGCTTCATCGGCCTATTATTACACGCATTGCACCTCTTGTTTTTCTCAATAACAGCATCATCATTTAGTGTTGCAAGCTACTTCTTAAGCTCCCTGAGGTATTAAGGCCCAGCTCAGTATGTAGTACCCGTGACTGTTACTTAGAAAACAGAACAGATGGAAAATCTGTTTGCATTCTCTGCATTGGGAAGTGTTCAGTTTTAAGGTGGCTCTTCCTCCTTCATTTGGTTTGCAGAAATCGACAAATTTGTAGTGGTTAAGGCTCTCAGTCGTTACTAGTGATGGTGGCAATACGTTACCTCTAGTGTTAGAGGTGCCATGCACTGGAGTACTTGTTGCCAGGGAACAACAGCAGGAGAGATCTGTTGTCTTGCGTGTGGGTTTCCCAGGTGCATCTGGTTGATTCTCAAGGGAGGCCAGAGACCAGAGACTTTGAATCTGATCCTGCAGGAGTCTTGTAAAGTTGAGTTTTTCTTCTCTGGAAAAATGAAAGGAAGCAAAGAACCCAAATGCAGTCACTGTCCTTGTCAAATAACTAATTTTCCTTTGAACAGGCAAACAAACTTGAAAATGTAGTTTGTAGTTTGTTTGCCTTGAGATTAATTTTCCCTTTATAAACTTTGAAAAAAAATACAGAGAGGGAAAGTATGCAATATAACATTTGGCTCGGTGTCTTGTTTTGTTTTTAATTGAGAGTTCCTTATTGTGAAAGCTAGGCACTAAACTAGAAGAATACTGTGGAGGAAATGTTGAATAGAACAAGAGGAAGGAACCTCTTGCCTGCAGGCCAAGTTTGGCCCAGCTCAGGTCCTGATTTGTTCAGTGAGGCTTTCCCCCTAAACTGCATCCACCTGCTGTCAGATGTGACGTCAGATGTGGGGCAGGCAGAGATGCGGCTGGATCATTGTGAAAAATAGGATAATGCAGCATGGCTCATGTCACTGCCCATCAGCTGATGTCTGTTGACTCTAAGCCTGCTAGACCTGCTGTGCAACAGGCTTCCCTGTGGGCAACATGGTTGCGCAGCTCATCCCTTCAGAAAGCAGCTTTGCCCGCCATGTGCTCAGCATTGGCAAAGCCCCTTCCACAGTGGTTCCTAAGTGCTTGCGCAAGGGCCTCCCATGGGTGGGTAGGATAACCCACCAGTCAATTGTCTGGCACCATAATGCCATCACGTGATTGGCAGGTGAGTTGTCGCACCCACCTGTCAAAGTTGGCCTGCTGGATCGGGGACAGATAAGGATCTTGTCCACAACACACCCAAAAAGGTCCCCCACTCCCAAAGTAGAATTTTACAGTACTGTGGAAAAGATGGCATTACTATGGATTGTGTCTTGATATTCTTCACATCTTGTTTCACTAAACCTTTGCTGTCTTCCTCTCCAGAATAATACAGGATAACAGCGAAGGGAACAGCCTGCACAATCAAGCTCTCCAGACTCTTCAAGAGAGATTGCATGATGCAGAGTCTGCGCTCAGACGGGAGCAGGAAGGCTACAAACAAATGCAGGTTAGAACAGCAACCTTGGAAGCTGGTGCTTCACTTCAGTGATTGAGGAACTGCAGTTGACAGTGCAGTAAAGTGCCTTCAAATCTTGGTGATGCTTCTCCTCCCTAAGCACCCCTCATGCAGAGTCTGCCCATTTGTTCACCTAGCTCAGTATCATTGACACTGACCGGCAGCAGATGTCCTGGCTTTCAGACAGGAGTCCATCTCAGCCATACTTGTATATAGATTTTATCTCTTAATTATGGATGGTTTGTGTAATAGGTTTTTATTATTTGTAAACTCCCTGGGAGCCTATTTTGTTACTAAGAGTTATATAGACTTAGTAAGAAACAATCATAAATAATGCTTTGCAACTCCAGGGATTGTACCTGGGACCTTTCTGTGTTCTGTCACTGAGCTACAGCCTTTGCATATGTACATTATAGTTATAATTAGTCGCTATGGAGCAGGATCACCTTCCTTCCTTTCTTTCTTTCTTTCTTTCTTTCTTTCTTTCCTTCCTTCCTTCCTTCCTTCCTTCCTTCCTTCCTTCCTTCCTTCCTTCTTTCTTTCTTTCTTTCTTTCTTTCTTTCTTTCTCACACCCTCCAGAGCCAATTTTCAGTCCGCAGGGGAGAGCTGCGGGGGAAAGGGGTAGAATCAATTCCACCAACAATGTCCCTTCCAGTTTTCTCATTTTTTCTCTACGTCTCTCTTTATTGTTTTGAAGTGATAAACATTAATCTTTCCTTCACAGAACGAGTATGTGGCTCGTCTCGGTAAGTTGGAAGCTGAGCGTCAGAACTTGGCTGAAGCAGTTATTGCAGCAGAGAGGAAATCTGCAGAGGAGAAGCGGAGGGCGGATGAATTTCAGCAACAAGTCAAAATGGCCAAGAGCGGCTTGGAGTCTGCTAGGCAAGAACTGGTAGACTACAAACAAAAGGCTACACGCATACTCCAGGTGAAGCAAATTTATTGGATCAAAATTCATACCTCCCCTCCTTTTTATCTCTTTAAAAATTAAAATTAAAATGTTCATACGAAGTAATGCAAGCCTTATCCGCAAAGATACGTATGCAGTCATGTTTTCCTGATAGCTGGGGCTGCTAGGGAGAATCTTCAGATATTATTATTATTTACTTATGTACTTACGTACTTATGTACTTACTCACTCCACCTTTTCCCCTGATGGGATTCAAGGTATCTTACAGATAAACTTAAGAGCTGCTAAAAACCTAGAAAAAGCAGTAATTAAAAAACAAATAAACATTGACAAAAATTGAACAATATACATATAGAAAATCTATTTAAACCATACCAATAATTACAATAAAACTAGCATGGCAGCACCCCTTTAATCGAAAACAGTTGTTTCCCAGCTATGGGGTTGGTTGGCAGGAACACATAACTAGTTACAGAGTTAGTATCCCTCCAAGTAACAGCTGCTGAGGATGAACAACAGGGAGCTGCCATCACCTTCAAGTCCTGCTGCTGCCAGATTCAAAGTGAGCCCTTCTAGGGTAGTAAATGTAAGATTTTTGGGTTTTTTAAAAAAATGTGTGCAATCAAGCATAGACTCTGGTGATTACTTTGCAATTTCATTAACATTACTTCTATATGTTAGCTTGTTTTATGCATGGCTGTAATGTTCATTTTTGTAAAGAAATTAAATTTAAGCAGCTAATATAAATGAGTAAAATTACGTCTTAAATCTCAGTCGAAAGAGAAGTTGATAAACAGCCTGAAAGAAGGGTCTGGCATTGAAGGTCTGGATAGCCAAACCACAAGCATCATGGAGTTGGAGGAACTAAGGCACGAGAATGATATGCAAAGGGAGGAATTGCAAAAACTGCGGGGGCAGATACAGCAACTGAGGACAGAACTGCAGGTATTGTAACATCCATAGCTGCTGCTGCTGCGGCTGCTGCTGCTGCTGCTTCTTGCCCTCTTGCTTACTACATAAAATATCTCAAATCAATTTACATTTTTTGAAAAAGAGTTTAAAACAAACACTGAAAAGAATAAAATGATGGCATTTATCAGAAGTGCTCATCCTGCGGTAAAGGACAAAACCCTACCTCACCTACTAAAAAATGGAACACCACTACAGGCTAGCTTGTCATACTGTTTGATCCCAGTTAAGAACCAAATGCTTGGGGAAAGTCCTAACATATTTTCTTGTTGCCTAAAAGTTGGTAGTGTTGGTGCCAGGCGCACTTCTCTGTAGGTAGCCGGGGTGGCATCAAGGAACAGACCTGTTCTGCTTTGCAAGGGGGCTGAAATGCAGAGTCCAGGTTGGTTAATGTGGCACAAGAATGATGAGCAGAGGAAACTGCCTTGCACCAAATCTTGGCCGTTAGCCTGTCTAGTATTGTCTACACTGAGTGCCAGTGACTCTCCAGGGATTTGGGCAGGCCTCTTTGCCAACATTGGCCTAAAGATGCTGGAAGTTTAATTTATTTTATTGACTGAATAGGGCTTGGGGAAGAGAAAGAGAGCTGCCGTGGGGCTCCATTGAGAGAAAAGGCGGGATATAAATTTAATTTAACAACAACAACAATGAGAATGGCTGGGGTGTTGCTTTTGAAGCAGGATGTGCCCGATTCAAATCTTCTCTCGGCTTTAAAGCTTGCAAAGTGACGCATGAGCCAAGCCACCTCAATCTAACTTACATCGCATGGTGGTTATGTGAGGGTAAAATAGGATAAGCATACAAAGGAAGGAAAGTGTTACTACACAAATGTGAGAAATAAAATTCATCTGCACCAGTGCTATCTTCTTGTTCATTAAATTAAACCAACCCTATCTTTGGCCCAATGCTTCAAGGTGGCTGCACCCATTGGCTACAGGTGCTTCCATTTGAGATCTTGCGGGGAGACAGGGCAGGATGCATAGAGAAAGAGCGTGAGAGAATGAGTGAGTGTGTGTGTGTTCATCTGTCACCTTTCCATAGGATATAGGACGGCGCCTCCAGCTACTGGCAGAGAGATTTGAAGCATTGGCCACCATAAATTAAAAGATAGAAGTTCAGAATATACAGAGCAGTAGAGCTGGAAGAGACTTCAAATGACATCTGGTCCACCCCATTTTCAGTGAAGGAAATCCATTACAGTATTGCAGCACTCTGATTAGCGGCTATCTAGCTTCTGCTTAATCTCTTAGGCAAGAAGTTGGCCTTTTCGGTATTTTAATGAAGCACCACCAGCACATCACTCAAGAGACTGCATGTGCAGTTAGCCACACTTCTCCATAGTCTCTGGAGTAGCTCCCAGTGGGACTGCCTTGGCACATAAGCCAACTGCTGAGGAGGAAAAGTGTTGTGTGTTGCAAGGTCCACCCTGCAGTTATCACACGCAACCAGTCGTGGCTGGTGAGGTGATGCTAGTTGGGCACCATCGCTCTCTCAGTTTCCCAGCACAGGGAGTTGCTGGTGCCTTACTAAGAGGGGTCTTGTGAGAAGCTTGGCTCAGTGTGCCACGAAGATAGGGCCACTTGCTCCTGTTTGTAAGAGTTGTCATTTATGAAATTGCATACATAAGTAACATTTCCTTATAATGCAGGATATGGAAACCCAACAGATAAACGAAGCCGAGTCCACAAGAGAACAGATTCAAGATTTGCAGGATCAAATTGCAACACAAAAAGCATCCAGGCAAGAAGTGGAAGCTGAACTAGAGAGACAAAAACAGGTACGTGTTGGAGAGAGGTTATCATTTCGCCCTACTTAAATATTTCCTGCCACCCAGAACTTCGAAAAACTATTTTGGCTGGTGAACTGCATGTCTTTCTGAGGGAATTGAGGAAGATGTGATTAACAGGTGCTTATTGAGCCTACTGAATGAGGTCTGTGGAGCAGGACAGGATTATAACTTTTTATTAAACAGACTTTATTTTTATTAAACAGACTTTAAATTAAAAATCTTCCAGAATTGCAAGGATTTGAGCCTCTCAAATGTAGGTGGTCTTTAAGCTCCCTGTGCCCATAAAGGACCCCAGCTACCAAACCAAAATCTAGACAAGACGAAGAAGTGCTGTTGGTTCGGGTTAGGTTCTTGGAATCTCGGAGTGAGTGTTTGGCCATTTTGGATGGGGTTGCATTCTCCCCTCAAAATCAAATTAAACCACCAGGGAGTGTTCCTAGATCCAGTCTTACTTCCGGAAGGTCAGGGAGGTTGTTGGCTGTGAGTGCCTTTTCCTTGAGAAGCCACAATCTCGTCGGAGTCATTCATGTCCAGGTCACTTCCACTTTGAATTACTGTAATGTGCTGCCTTTGAAGACTGTTTGGAGCTTCCGTTTGTTTTGCACATATGAAAGTGTAAATTTTGCACATTTACAATAATTGCCTGTTCACTTCCTGGCTCAGAGTGTTCGGTTTGATCTTTAAAAGCCCTAATCTTGGTAGAAACCCAACTGCTTCTATAAAGAGCCAGCGCAGTAGATAAATACAGTTGTGAATGCTACTAAATGATACACTGCAATGGTCCTGCCGACAGGGACATGGAGTGTTTACCACCACAGCTATGGTGTTCATACATTAATGGAAATCATGGTGTGCTTTTGCACATAATTTTGATGTTATGAACCGTTGACAAGGTCAATGAAGAACCCTCAAAAAAAGTCATAATCTAACCTGATTCAAAAGGTCCTGTCAATGCTCACTTGGAAACAGATCGTTTTCCCTGTATCTCATGAATCTTTCTCATTTGTTTTTTGTTTTTATCATGTGTATTGTGAGATGAAGACAAAGTCACGGGGAGTGAAAAAGGTTTAATTTGCTTTACCTCATTGGAACTCTCCATCTTGTAGGATTACTTGTCCTTCCAGAAATTCCATATTAACTAGAGAGTGGCAGGCTGAACTAATGAAAAGGCAAAAGATCCACGTTTGCTCTTGGAAGGCGGCTGCATGATGTTTATTATTATAGTATTATGAAGCCATATGGTGTGCCCTGTTGCAGTTTGATGGACAGTCCGTTTTTAGCCTGTGCTTTGGCTCTGAGGCGGAAACTCTTAAATGTACCCTGGCTCATCCATTTGAATGGGCTTGTTTTAGCACATGAGTGTTGGGTGTAATTTGCTTTAGCCTTCTTGCTTGTTATTTCCAAGCAATACTTGGGTTAAATAGTTTGAAAATGAGGATGAAATCTGACAACAGTGTAGTCCTGCTTTATAGTCATTAAAGAGCATTTACTGTACATGTCAGGTATGTGCCATTGCTCTTGTCTTTTTGGCATCTGTTGAAGACTTTCCTGCTTCAGAATAGAGATCTTTCTCGGTCCGTATTGAATTTGAAAATGATGTTTAATGCATTTTAATGGCTTTTTTTCATTTGTATGTGCAAACAAATTTGAATTAGCTTTTTATATAAGTAGTGACTTTTAATTGTATGTATATATGCATATGCTCATAAATGAAATAATAATCGCAGTGCTGAACACAAGGGTATGAAGCCCTTGATCCACTTACTGCATGTGACTAGAGAGGCACTTGTTGCTTAAGTAATGCCTTTCTAGCCTGCAGAATAAGTCTGGAATATGTAGTGCAAACTTCCTCGTAAGCAGGCATGGGGAACCTGTGGCCCTTCAGATATTGTTGGAACTATAGCTCACATCAGTACCACCCCAGCCATGTTAATTGCATGCAAAGGGGAATGCCAGTTCACTCAGGCCTGTTTCCATAACTGATGTCCTCTCTGCTGAGCAGGTTGCTCAGCCGTCCAGTCCTTGTGAAGTGATGAGCCTTTCAAATAGACTGGCAAGGGTCATCTGCCTTTTTGGGACAAAGGGAACACTTTGGAAATCTAAGAATGTGTTGTGAGCACCACCAAATTCTTATTTCACAGAAGGAAAACTGGAGGTGCTCAGAATCCCTCTCCTAAACAGGCAAAACTCCTATACACACACACACTCCTAAAGTGCAGGTGGCCACTAAACTCCCACTCTCTCTACCTGACAGAGTGCTATAGTGCACTTTTGGAACCAGACAGAATATTTTTGGGCAGTATTAATATTCCAAGAGGCAGCCCCACATTTGATGTACTGGGTAGCCTGGGGTGGTTCCTGCCAGTTTGGTGGAGGGGGCTTCTGTCCATACTTTAAGGGCCAACAATGCCAAAACACTTCTCCACAATCCCCATCCTTAAAACGCATCATTATGGATCTCCCAGGCCCATTTCATTCAAGGTCTTCATCCTGTGTCATACTCGTGCTATTTCACAGTGCCCCGAGTTGTCGTTTCCAAGAAGAGGCATATTCTGAAAAGGGCCCCTGATCAAGTTCTGCTCATTTGTTTCCGTATTCATACCCAGAGGATGTTGCTAACAGGCTTGGGAGTCTGTAGGTGTCTCTGTCACCATGCAGAACTCACAGCAGATGAAGCCAGTGTGCAAGGAATGCCAAGAAATGAGGCAGGGGAACATCTAGATGTGACACGTCAGCTTTTCACCACTAAAGAAACAAAATGTGTTGGAGCTGTTCCCCCCCCCCCCCTTGTACCATTCTTGTGTGATCAGCCATTCATCTATATGGCTGGCACTGCATTCCATTACCCATAATTTTATTCAGCCTTGGATAGCCTTAACATGCTTTTCTCAACTCTTGACATACCCTTTCAGCTGTGGATGTGGAAACAACAATCCATTGGTAAAAAGCAAAGGGACCTGGTAGTGTCATAAGGAAGCAGAGTTTACTTAACCATCCCATTTTAACCATCATTGCTGGATACATTTCTTTTCCAGGAGTTACGTTATACTGAAGAAGAACTGTACCGGACAAAGAATACTCTGCAGAGTCGGATATCGGACAGAGAAGAGGAAATTCAGAAGCTGAGAAACCAGGTAACTTGAGTAGACTTTAACTCTTCTCATAAGAAGGGGAGAAACATGGAAGCCCCTTGACCTCCTTGGAGGAAAAGTGCGATGTAAATGTAGCACAACAGAATCATTAGCCAGCGTACTGCTGGTAGATGCTGGAAGAAACCAAAAGCTTCCTGTGAAAAGCACATAAATGCTTTGGATGTGAGGGATGCTGGCATCACACTGGCCTGGCACCACAGTGAGACTGCTCCAGATGTTGGGTTGGTATTGTTTTTTTGCTTTTTTTAAAAAAATCAATTATATTAAATACAGTGGTATCTCGGGTTAAGTACTTAATTTGTTCCGGAGGTCCGTTCTTAACCTGAAACTGTCCTTAACCTGAAGCACCACTTTAGCTAATGGGGCCTCCTGCTGCCGCTGCGCCGCCGGAGCCCGATTTCTGTTCTCATCCTGAAGCAAAGTTCTTAACCCGAGGTACTATTTCTGGGTTAGAGGAGTCTGTAACCTGAAGCGGATGTAACCTGAAGCGTATATAACCTGAGCTACCACTGTACTGGCATTCTTGTACCTGACATTGCTTGGGACTTCAAGTTGTGCAGTGAGTGATATTGTACTGTATCTTTGCTTGTGTTCAGGGAGAGCCAAACAGGGAAATTGATTTTTCACGCCACTCTTATGTGATAGTCAAGATGTTTTCATCTCCTCTATCCCTTTTCCTCTACCTAGCTGACAAACAAAACACTAGGTAGCAGCAGTCAATCGGAGTTGGAGAATCGGCTTCATCAGTTGACGGAGACACTAATTCAGAAACAGACCATGTTGGAGAACCTGAGCACAGAAAAGAACTCCTTAGTCTATCAGCTGGAGCGATTGGAGCAGCAGCTGAAGACTGCCCAAGGTCCTTCAACAAATGGCCCCTCCATTAATATGGTGGGAATTGACGGCGGCGAAGGTAAAAATGGAGGCATGTTGACAACTAACAACCATGTTCACTAAGGATGTGTGCATTGTAAATAAATTCATGTTAGTGCATGGATAGAATGGGGAAATACCTGGAAGCTAAACAGGTTGTGTTGCTTTCCCCCCTCCAGTTAGAATCCAGTGGGACCCACAGCAAAATGTCGCAGTGGATCTACTCTGAGTATGAGTTGGTCATGTATAGCAGTTTTAAGAGAAGCAAGTCAATGACTGCGTAGGGCTTTTCATTGAACTATTGTTAAACATTTGATTACAACCAGTTTACATGTTGAAAGTTTAACCTGCTCTTTTGTAGAGATCAGTGGACTACAGGAAGACACATGGGGGTGTTTTAATTCCTTTTCAAGAAATTTTGTTGCCAATATACCCGAACTTTTCTGCAACGTATTTAAAATAAAACCTTCCCTGTTTTCGAAATGTTTAAGCTTGGGAGGAAGTCCTTCTTTTTAACTTTGATTATTTCTTTTCATTATTCTATCTTGTATATTTTTGCTCAGACTTTTCAGAAATGATAAATATTCTCTCCCCCCCCCCCCACACTCCTATTTAGTTGTGGTCAGGTGCTTAAACTACCCAATGCAGTCATTAGCTTGCTTCTCTTAAAATTGCTTTTCACTTTAAAATCAAGGTTTATTTTGATTTGATTTTCTTGTCTTAAAAAATAATAATATTCAAAATAATTATGCATGGTTGGGGGCTATCTTTAGGCGCCCCCTCCACTTTGAACCTACTAGAAATTATAAAACGTTGTGTGGGACTGGAAGTGTGAGCCAGTCAATTGAGTGTAATTAATCAGTGACTTCATCAATGACATATAATAATGTGGATTTCAATTACAATTACATTCTAATGTTCTTAATGCAATCAGTAAACTCAACAGGACATTCCATCTTATCAAAAGTTATAGCAAGGGAAGTCTTTCATCTAGACAGAGCTGTAGGAGAATTTTCAGAGTATTCTAGCACCCTTCTAAGGCAGTAGTAGCCCACTGCTAACTCAACAGATTTAATCCTATCATCTGGACTAGGGTACCACAGTCCAGGACACAGAAACAAACAAGGTGTCTGGTGCCAGAGTTAAAAACAACAACTGGTTTAGTAAAAGGCTACGGATGACTTGAGCAAGTTGTCTCTGCTCAGCACTATATTTGAAGTACTTTCAAAATGCAGTGCAGTGCAGTTGTAAACCAGTTTACTCTGAAATAAGATACACTGTTTCCATTGAGGCTTACTTCTGAATAACTGCATTTTTATGATGGCAGCCTTAATTTGTCATTTGGCTGCAATCAAGATAGCTAAAACTCCTTAGTCAGTTTACAGTCCAGCTTTTTTGTTTCAGCGTCCCTGCAGAAGAGTTGGGCCTGTGTTGTATACTTTCTTCTCCTCCTTACTACATTTAAGTCATAGCATTTCCCCCAAAATGAATCTCATTTATCTGTGTACATGAGCTTAAGATGTGCTCCTTCTGCTATCCCAATTGTGTGTACACATATCCTGGGATTTTTATTCCATTGCAGAGCACTCGGTGTGACTTTCAAAATAGGAGCTTTCTGTTGAAGTCAAGTGGCATCTAAGCTGGGTCCTTCAAGTGTTGTGTTTGGGTGGTATCCCAATAGGTTCTGCTTAAGAGTAGAATCATTGAAATGAGGGGACCTAACTTAGTCATTTTGGTTAATGTCAGTAGGTCTGCTCTTGAGTAGGACTATAGCCCTTTTCATTTTTTGTCACAGTAATGTCAAGCCATATGTGGACTTTCAGTATTACCGACTGGTTGATGAATTCTTTTTTCTGCTACTAATTTTTAAAAATTGTTTTTAATCTAGGTGCACGAATGCGAAATGTTCCTGTCCTTTTTAGTGATCTTGATGTTAATGCAGCAGGAATGTATGGCAGAGTCCGCAAGGCTGCCAGCAGTATAGATCAGTTTAGGTGAGGAATTGAAGCCATTGCGGTTTTCTGCCTTTCCCTCCCCTCCCCAACCCACCCGTCTACTTACAGTATCAGCTAGTAATGTAAACATAATTCTGAAAAACCGGCGAGGTGAATGAAGGTCCTGAATCTGGTACATGGTCATTTTAGAAGTAAAAAGCCCTCCTTGTTCTCTCATACAAGCCCACTGATTTGCATTCTTCTTCCGTCACTGCTCTGGTGGGGCAGGAATCATTCTCATTGTCCCATTACTCCATACTCTTTGAAACCTCAAAAGGTATTCTGTGTTAATCTTGAAAAGTTACATATGTAAGCAAATGAAAGTTGTCTCTGTAAACAAACAAGATAGGTCCTATAGATCAACCACCTTCTTATAGGGATTTCAGAATCTATCCCCATCTGTGTGGAAATCTTTGTTCTGGTTATGTCTTATTTGATGGCTTAGAGCTGGGTTGAGGAACTCCCGCCCACAAGGTGGAAATGAACCACAGCCAAATTTTGTCCAGGAAGTTCTCTCCTGCCCATCAACTATTTAACAGGGCGCTTTTGGGATGGAAAAGGTTTGATGTTTTGCAAAGTGTGCCATTACAGATCTTTCTTCTGTTAAGAATTTCTGTTACAAGAAGGTCAAAGAAGAAGGGGAGATGTCTCAGCAGAGAGGTAGACCTTCGTTCTTTGTAAACACGCAAAATGCGTCCATGCATTTTGCTATTGCATGCAAGAATTTTCCAGGATGCAGTTGTATTTAGAAGTTTGAAGCTTTGATGAGCTCTAAGGACTTGCCGTTCTGCTGTGAATTGATGCTTTCATCTTCTTTTGGTAGGATTCTGGAGTTAATTTTGCCTTTTGTGCAATCAGGAAAGATAAACTGCTGGAGAGTGTGGCTTTTTTGGCTTTTTTATTTTTTACAAAGTTTCTAATGGAGAAAATTGAAAGTGACACTTGAGTTTAGTTGCCAAGATTTAAATGTATGTCCATTGTGTGTTATTTTGTGTGGGCCTTACCCCACCCACTACTGGAATACAACCCCCCCCCCAAAGCCTCACCTCTGGATACTGCAACCTATTCTCTTGACTGTGGCAGAATGCTTCTTTCAAGCCTAATTTCAGCAGGGGATGGGAACCTGCCAGGAACATGTCAGGAGTGAGTGCCCACAGGCTCCATGTTGTCAGCCCGTGTCTTACCAGGTTGTTGTTGTTGTTTAAAAAAATTAACCACTGCTCCAGAAATGATTTAAATAGTAGTTCATGGCTGCAAGCTAATAATATATTATTCCCTAATGTTGATATTGCATTTGGTTGCAGCATTCGACTTGGAATCTTTCTACGACGGTATCCCATCGCAAGGGTATTTGTAATCATTTATATGGTGAGTCTGTTTAGCCTACTTTGAAAGCACAGCAGTTTTATTCCTTCTTACATAATAAATAATCTTCATCTGACAGGCATTGAGTGGCATGTACAAGAAAAACGGGATATAATTAACGTTGGCAGTTGAGCATGCTCTGTAAGTAGGTTATGCAAGCTGCATCTTGGAATCATGCAGCACAATAGATGCTGGCTGTTGCCTTTTTAAAAAAGGTTTTGTGCTTCAGTGCAGTTTCACAGTTGGCTCTTAACTCCTGGTAATAATAGTTTGCTCCCTTGAAGTAGCAATGTGCCGTTTCTGGCATTAGTAGTTGCTTTCTTTGACTTAACACTTGCTTTTGGTAGAGCAGCATTTCCAACGTGGAAGCCCTGTGGCGGCGCAAGAAGCTAGGAACTGTCAAAGGTTGAAACAGGCACATGGCAGTCCTGAAGATAAGCTTTCATGGAAGATCACTTGGGTTGAAGGCCTGGAACTGCCTTAAGAGATGAAACTGAACATCTTGTTCCATACCCTCACCCTAAGCCCATCACAGCAAACAGGCTGGAGGCTGGTGCCTGCTTGTTCCAGGAAGCTCAGAACAATGAACATGTTATGGTCACAACCCTGGAGCTGTCTTGCCATAGTTGTGCCTCTCTTTGTACCCTATCACTGTTTAGACCTACAACAAACTTTATTTTTTTAAATAAGATTTTAATAATAAAAATTACACTTTTTATCCTAATTTAAACTAAAAAAATAATTAAATTGTGATTCTGCCGCTGTTGCTGCCAGGATCCTTTCTGTTTACCTCACAGCTTCCTTGCAGCTAAAGCATACAGTGCCATCCTATAGGTGGAAACCAGAATGGACAGAAATGCCGTTTACCTTCCCACCGCAGCGGTTCCTATTTATTTACTTGCACTGGTGTGCTTTCAAACAGCTAGGTTGGCAGGAGCTGGGACAGAGCAACGGGAGCTCACCCCATCATGGGGATTCGAACCGCCGACCTTCTGATTGGCAAGCCCAAGAGGCTCAGTCATTTAGACCACAGCACCACCCACGTCCCTACTTGGCCCATTTAGCTCAGCATTGTCTCCACTGACTAGCATAGGGACCCTGCAGAATTTCAGCCAACGGACATTCCCACCCTACCTGGAGGTGCTGGGAATGCATGCAAACCAGATGTTCTATCATTGTTTTCCTGCTCAATCATCGCGGCAGATAAGATTGATTTTATTTTTTATTTTTTTGTATGCCATGATTGTCCCAAAAGAATGCATCTGTTTTGCCTCTACAGGGGTGAATAAATTTCCAGTGCATGTAAAACTCCTGTCCTTTTCCACTAGAGGGAACTTCAGCCTGTGCTTTGTCGTGGTATCTTGCCTTGTTATATAAGCAATCCCTTTTTGAATTTCATCTGTCTTCTTTTGGTCTCTCCACTTGTCGAAAAAATGACTTTCTCGAGAGCATATTACTGAGTGTCTGAGATTTTCATTTTTCTGGCTTCACAATAGTGACGTACTGCAGGGGGCAGAAAAACACTTCAGCCGAACACCTACATGTCGTTCCCCCCATGCCAGTTCCAAATATTAAATCAAATGGGCCATGTTAATTCCCCCCTCCATCTTTTAAAATTATTCAGACCCAAAAGTCCACTCCCACTTAACAGTAAAATCTTTAGATTGATATCCAAGTTCAGTTAGCATCTGCAGTGTATCAGCGGGGGTTCGGCCTTCCCACAATGTAATCTATAATCTCTTCAGCAGCCATTGTCGCTGCCCACGGGAGACTCTCACAAGGTCACTGTGGTATTTGAAAGGCTTTTCATAACATGCCTCAAACTGCACTTTACTTTGCCATCGCTCAGCGCCCTTGTCGTGACTAATGCAAGAGTGTGCCTTCTCAGTTCGGTGAAAAAGGGGGAAAGTCAGAAATCATTTATTTTGTATTGCACCAAAAGCTTTTGCTTTAACCGTTTTGGCATCTGAGAAGAACTGAGTTCAAATCCTCCGTTGGCCAATAAGCTGACTGGGTTTACTTTGAAGTGGTCTCTCTCTCAGCCTAGCTTCCCTCCAGTACATATACATCTATGGGGCCATTCTATTTTTCCTTCAAAAAGCAGATGAAAGGATAGTATGGAATGGCCCTGTGTATGCATAGGTGAACTGCTCAGCAGAAGAGCTGATATACCAGGGGTCAGCAAACTTTTTCAGCAGGGGGCCGGACTATTTTTTTTTTGGGGGGGGGGACGAATTCCTATGCCCCACAAATAACCCAGAGATGCATTTTAGATAAAAAGACACATTCTACTCATGTAAAAACATGCTGATTCCCGGACCATCCGTAGGCTGGATTTAGAAGGCGATTGGGCCGGATCCAGTCCCTGGGCCTTAGTTTGCCTACCCATGTGATATACAAATGCAAATGGGTCTCTGCTTATGGCATTCCCCCCCCCCCAAGCCAATGTAAGTTCCCCATCTGCACGTGTGAGGTTTTATGGGGAGCACATGTCCCATTGCTGTTCCCTGAGTGGAATTGGATGAAGTTCCCCTAACAGTGCAGGGCTTTGCCTCAGGGAGTGGGATCCAACATAGTGCAAAGTCTCTCGTTCCACCAGAACATTCTTCCCCTCTCATCTCCCTGCTCACTCCCTAAATCTTTTCTAGGGGTCCCCCCAAAACATCTGGAGCAGATTTGGAAATGGTGTGTGCATGGGGGGTGCCCAGAGAGTCCAATTCTCCAAGCTGAAATCCATGTGGTGACGGGATGCGGTGGTTGAATACTGCCCAGGGTGTTTGGGATTCTCACAGTTCATTGTGTTGTGCACTAACTCCTGTTTCTCTCTTGCCAGGCACTGCTTCACCTCTGGGTCATGATTGTTTTGCTCACCTACACCCCAGAAATGCATCATGATCATCCAAGTGGGAAATAAAACCCGATTCTGGAACAGAAACATACTTAGATGGTTTATGTAACCTTCATTGGCCAAGGAGAAACCCCCCAACAGCTGACTGTTTGGAAGGGAGAGAGGGGTATTGGCATTGGAAAATAGGACAGCAGCTGCATTTGTTTCCTTGCTACTTTCGCAAACTTAAATTATTTGGCAGGTGATCTAATTTAAGTATCTTTCACTTCCATGAGACAAAAGCCATATCCCTGGGGGAGAAGGCTATTCAAAGAATTCTAGCCTCTGTTCTGTCTTTCGTCACTCCCTTAGCGTTGCACACACTTATGAAGCCTGTGTAGAGCAACACCATTTTTTGAAACGTATACATGGATATGGGGCACACTGTATTTTTGATCCTGCAGGAAATGGGCTCTAATCAGGGAAACTATCTGTAATTAGAAGCTAAAATGAACTTCATTCATTATTGCACCTTTTGACTTTGTAAATATACATTTAGCTTTTCTTTAATAAGCTCTCTCACAGACCTGATATCTGCTTCTCAGAATTTACCTTTTCTGTAAATAGCTTTAAAGAGAAATAAAGAATATATTGTGCATTGCTTTAACTTTGGTCCTTCAAAATTTTGGAGTGTCATCCATAGTAATGCAGAAAACTGATATTTTTGAACCATATTTTGATAGTCATGTATAGTCGTGTACATATGCAACTGTTAGATTTGAGTGCCTTTTGTTCTTTGCATCTTTGCCATTGCCCATCAGTTGCCTTATTAAATCTTTCCTGTCTTCAAATTTTCATGGTATCGATCTTAGCATCATGCTCATTTAATAGAAAGAAAATATTTATTTATAAATTCAAACACATTCAAAAAATGTGTTGAGGATTGATCATTAAAGGGGTTGGCAGCTGGCAATAAAAGCAACCACCAAGCTTGAGCTATTTTTGACCACTGTTGATTTCATGCAATTTGTATATCCTCCTATATCTGTGGTCTATTGATCTGCCAGTGCAAATTTCCTGTGGTCTTTTGACATGCTTTCCTATTAAGAGACTTTTCGTCCTTTTGCTTGTGCAGCTGAGAAACACAACAGTGATTAAGGTGAAGGGAATTAGACCTTTTGGGTCTGAGGAAGGGGTATGGGGCAAGCCACCAGGCCCCTTTGGCTTCCACTGGAATTTATTCCCAGCCTGTTCTGATGATAAAATCAAAGGAACTTCGGAAGCAAGAAATGTTGTAGCAATGGATGATTTCACACAGACTGGCTACATATATGTTCCTGTTAAAATTTCTAGATACCCTAAATGACTGTGCCCTAAAGCAGTGGTCCTAGGCTGCAACTCCTGGTGCCAAGCTTTCCTTTGGGCTACATCAGTGAGGCTGAGAGAGGGGTCTTGTCATCTGGACAGCCCAGAACCTCCAGGCTTGCAACCTGGGGAGGTCACATTGGTACTTGCTAACGCAGGGGTTTTGTTTCACCCCTGGAGGCGAACTCCATTGTCTCTTAAAACAGATTGATGCCAACAAGAACAGTTGGACCTGGAACCAACCAGAGGGAGGGTGACCCTGGCCTTAAGTGGGTTCACACTCGAGCCCAGTTTCCCCAAATACCCATTGGTGTTTTTCTAGGCAATAGACATCTGGTGCAAAATGCAATCGTGGTTGAACCAATTGGGAGCAGCGACAATAGGAGGAGTTGAGCCCACTCAGGGAGGGGTTCTTCCTGAGGAAATCATGCCCAAGGGTCCTCCAAAAGCTGCAGGCAAGAGCGCTCTCCCTTTCCCTCAACTTAACCCACTACTTAACCCTTCCCCTTAACCCACAACTGTCATCACTCCCTGCCAATCAAATGTTGATTTGTTTTTAGCATCCCTGCATGCGGTACAGCATGGCTCTCTCATTCTCCAGCTGCTGAACTACTGCAGGGTCCGGCATTGAAGCCACACGAGTGCTACCATCAATTTTCCAGAAAAAAATTGGATCAAGGGGATGGAGCAACTTGCCTATGCAAAAAGGTTGCGGCATTAGTACTTTTTGGTTTAGAGAAAAGGCGACTTAAGAGGTGGTGTGATAAAAAAATTACGCATTGCATGGAGAAAGTGAATAAAGAAAGGTTTCCCTCCCTCTCATAAGCACCAGAGACATCCAGTGAAGCTGAATGTTGGAAGATCGGGACAGATAAAAGAAAGTTTTTTTTCCACCAAGCAGATAATTAAGACTATGGAACTTGCTTCCATGGGAGGTAGTGATGGCCACCAACTTGGATGGCTTCAAAAGAGGAATGTACAAATTTCTGGAAGATAAAGCTGTCCAAGCCTGCTTACCATGATGGTTATATTCTACCTCCACCTTTTGCCTCTACCAGTTCCTGGGATTTGCAGGTGGGCCAAGTGCTCTTGTGGGCATCCCACAAGCATCTGATCGGCCACTGGGAGAACAAGATGCTGGACAAAATGGGCCATTGGCCTGAGCGTCTCTACGCGGACACTGAGGTCCAGCGCTGAGGGCCTTCTGGCGGTTCCCTCACTGCGAGAAGCCAAGTTACAGGGAACCAGGCAGAGGGCCTTTTTGGTAGTGGCGCCCGCCCTGTGGAATGCGCTCCCACCAGAAGTCAAAAGAAAACAACAACTACCAGACTTTTAGAGGAAATCTGAAGGCAGCCCTGTTTAGGGAAGCTTTTAATGTTTGATGCATTACCGTATTTTAATATTTTGTTGAAAGCTGCCTAGAGTGGCTGGGGAAGCCCAGCCAGATGGGTGGGGTATAAATAATAAATATTATTATTATTATTATTATTATTATTATTATTATTATTATTCAGCAGTGGAGTTCATTCTGTGATCTCCTAATAACCTTTTAAGCATTCTTTTTATATTACTCTTGTCTTTCCATTAAATCTGCCTTTTGCTCTATCTTGGTCAGCTGTTTCATGAACAGAGCTTCGCTGATGCAGCACAGCTCTGATATTACAGTTTGCCATGCAGCATGGTGATGTTTTTGAACTCCTTGCTCTGCCATTCCAAGGGCTGTGCCTTACGTTAAATCACAGCTTATCTTGGTGACAGATGAGAGGAATGGCCCCTCCAAATGTCCTCTTTATTAAGCATTTGTGATGATTTGTGCTCATGATGGCATTGGGGTGATTTTACGTGGTCCTGCTTGTATCTGCAAAAGTTCTCGGGAGAGTGCACTCTCCTGCAATTGATGTGTGTCCCACAGCTTCCTGTTAAAACCCTCTAACTTCTTACACCGCAAATGCAGGGTAGGATGGGCGTTGTCACGCTTCTGTTGTGTTAAATGAAAGGGTGCCCTTCCAGAAGATAGTGATACACTAACACTGAGGAACCATCACAGAACAATGAAGAAAGTGGGATGATGCGCAGATAGGTAAAGGTAAAGGGACCCCTGACCATCAGGTCCAGTCGTGACCGACTCTGGGGCTGTGGCGCTCATCTCGCTTTATTGGCCGAGGGAGCCGGCGTACAGCTTCCAGGTCATGTGGCCAGCATGACTAAGCCGCTTCTGGCGAACCAGAGCAGCGCACGGAAATGCCATTTACCTTCCCGCGGGAGCGGTACCTATTCATCTACTTGCACTTTGACGTGCTTTCAAACCGCTAGGTTGGCAGGAGCAGGGACCAAGCAACAGGAGCTCACCCCGTCACAGGGATTCGAACCGCTAACCTGATCAGCAAGTCCTAGGCTCTGTGGTTTAACCCACAGCACCACCCGCATCCCTAAGCTCCAGTATAAAAACCCACCACTGGCACACTTCTCGTGTCAATGACATGCTGCAGAATGCAAAAATGAAACAAAACACCTGCCTGGAGGGAACCAAAGTAGAATCATAGTAGAGTTGGGACCGCAAGGGCCATCTAGTCCAAACCCCTGCATTGCAGGACTCTCTTGACCAACCTTCCTCAGAAAAAATCTCTGTGAGGAAGGTGGCCATGGGAATGCCTGTTGAAAGTTTCACATTTTAATTTCCTTTTTCAAGTTTCCTGTCTGGCAACCCAACACAGACCCTCCCATTGTTCTAAATTTTCAGGGAGAGTCAGATGGGCGGGTTATTGTTATTGTTATTAAATAGGGTGTCCCTGAGAAATGTTGAAGAGTATGACCTAAGTCTTTTAGTTTTGACTGTTAGTACTGAAGCTGGGTTTGGATTGTGTTGGTGTACCACTCACTTAGCTGCCTATCAGTCTTTCCCTCACCAGACTTCATAGTTGTCTCCCCAGCTGTGGGGGAAATAAATTATCGTCGGCATTAATGGGAGCACTGATTGCAGCAATGGGTGGAAGTAGATTTTCATTGGGATCACAGCTGGGGAGTAAAGAGTTAACCTCCTTCCTGTACACTGGGGTCCCTATGAGAATTTCCCACCTCCCCAGCACATTCACATTTATTTCTTAAGTCCTGGTGTGGTTGCTCATCATGCAATAAAAGTAACATCTAGTTTAGTCCTGAGATGCAACGAGAGACAATTCTGAGTGCTAGAACTGTTGTAAAAAAGCCTCAGACAAACTTCTCTGTGCTAGATCAGCATGAAGGCAATCATGTTAAGTTATGTCCTGGTTTTGATAATACACATTGAAGATATCTACATACAATATGCTAACAAGCTGGGTGAAAATGAGAGATCTTTGCTGTGATTTGGGAGCTGCGTCAAGTTGTCCTCACCATAGTCAGAAAATGTGACCATATAAATGATACCTTGAGCCATTTATAGTTGACTAACAAGACAAATATAAGCAGAAAGCCTTCTTGCGGAAGACTTCTTAGCTAAAGTTTAACAAAGTTAAAGGAACTTTAGCAAATGTTTGGTCAAAATAATGTGAAAGAGAAGCTTTTACTGAACGATGTTTTCATTTGAATTGTGAGCTGTGTGGCTTTTCAACTACAGTAAGTCTTCAATGGAACAAACGGCTATTTGCTCTAACAGACATCTCACAGCATTTAATCTGGATAACACTCCCAAGTATTTAAATTGTCCGACTATCAGGAGCAGAAGGGGGATTTGAAAACACAAAAAAGTTGGAAATGGTATAGCAATTAGAACTCAAAAGGATCTGGCCAATTAAAGAAGGAGTTCTGATCTTCTGGTTTTTGTGTACTGTCAGGACATGGCGCTTGCTTCCCTGAACGGGGAAGAATTTGTGCAAGTGGCTTTTTTTCCCAGATGAGACTTGTCTGAATCGTACTGTCTCTAATTTTCTTGCCTGTCTTTTGGCTAACCCGAACTGCGTCCTCCTCAGCGTTAGCTTCAGTTGTGTTCTGCTGTTCCACTGGCTCTTCCTCTGTTGGGTGATCTTTTTGTCCCGATTCCTCCTTCTCCTGTGGCGGCTGATCATGTTGGGACCCTGCTGGTGGTTGATCACCGTTCTGAGATTCTTCTGCTATAGGTTGGCAGCCCTCAGTGTGCATGACAACTTCATTTGCGTCCATCGTCTCCCAGTCAATGACTTCGTTTCCCTGAGCTGTTGTCCAAGTAGGACATAGGATTTTTGCAAGAGGTATTCTTTCCCAAACGGAACTTGTCTGGACTAAGTTGCTCTGCACTTCTTTGCCTGTTCTTGGGTTTATCATAGTTCTGCCATCACTGACGCTAACTACATTTGTAAGTGTCATGTGAGATTTTACCTGCGGGGGTGTGCGCTGGTCAGTGGATGAGGGACTTCTTTGGCTTACAGACTGCTGCCTTTTGACAAGGGACTGTGACCTGACACCCTGGTTTGGGTTCTGAGGCTGTTCCTCAACCTCATTATCTGCAGTTGTTTCCTCTTGGGCATCTCCCATTTCTTCTTCACCAGCAACTCCACTTTCCTGAGGTTCATTACTTTCGTTGTTACCCTCCTCATTAATTTCACTGTTAGGTTTTTCCTCCTGGACATCAGAGACTTCTTCATTTGTGATGCTGCTCTCGAGAGCTTCCTGATCAACCAGGCCTTCAGAATCCCCCATCCTTCCTATTTGTCTCCAAACTACTATTGTCAGTCAGTCCGCTTGGAACAGATGCTCAACATTTCCTTTTCCTATTAGCTACCTGCAAAGTTAGCACGTCCTTCCCTATTTTCTTCTTCCTTCTCTCTGAAAACAATACATCAATAATAATTGGGAGGTGTTTTCCCTCTTATTTCGGTATGGCCCCACCTTCATGAAGTCTCATCTGAGTTCAAGCTTGTATGGCTGTTGCATAATGGATCCAGAAGGGCTGCAGATGTCCTCTTTCCTCTTTTTCCTGAGAGTGAGTTCACATCATGGCATTGATACAAAAGCCACTGATAGGTTGGGAAAGACTTAGGTGGAGTCTTTCTGTTTTCACTGTGGCTGCTACACTGTTCTAGAACCTCTGACTGATTTCTATGACATCACTGTCTGTTCTACATCTATGCGTTCAGAGATAGGCAGGCTTCTAGATTACACGGTCTCCTTTTGTTTTTTCCCCACTAGAAACTCTGTGGTCCACCGATTTGTTTTAAGTTTACAGAGCAAGAGCACATAGCTGGAATATATTAAGGCAAAATTAATTTATGTTTAGTGATCTATGCTCTTGCTTCATAACAAAAATGGCATGTTGGATGTGATCAAGAATCACAGTGTTGATAAAAAATGGAACCAAGGAAGGGACTAGGAGGAAGTCAATTTGTTTTGTTTTAATTTTGTGTTGTTTTTATTTTTGTTACTTTTGGAAAATTAATAAAATGTTATCAAAAGAAAAAAAAGAACCACAGTTTCTTGACAGTATAGCTTAGGCTGGTACACTAGCTATGACGCTACCTTGCTTCAGTTTCCCATGCTTTGGCAACTTCCAGTTTGGATTCACTCAATATTCATGAAAAACACACAGTACTGATTTTAGTTCAAAGCAGAATAGAAATGTGATTGCCCCGAAAAAAGCAACGCATTGAAATACGTTGGGCATAAGGCCTTCCTTTGCAGGAATGGTTTAAATCCAAACCATGCATGGAAAGCATAGAAAGAAAGAATGGGGAGTGCTCTCCCCAATTCTTTCATTAGCTGGGTATGTTTAGCTTGAAAAGAGGAAACCGAGAGGAGATATGATAGCCATCATCAAATATCTCAAGAGCTGTCACATGAAGGCGGGAGCATACTTGTTTTCTCCTGCTCTGGAGGGTAGAACTCGAACCAATGGCATCAAGTTACAGTGGTACCTTGGGTTACAGGCGCTTCAGGTTACAGACACTTCAGGTTACAGACTCCGCTAACCTGGAAATAGTACCTCGGGTTAAGAACTTTACCTCAGGATGAGAACAGAAATTGCGCGGTGGCAATGGAAGGCCCCATTAGCTAAAGTGGTACCTCAGGTTAAGAACAGTTTCAGGTTAAGAACGGACCTCCAGAACGAATTAAGTTCTTAACTCGAGGTACCACTGTACAAGACAGGAGGTTCCAACTAAATATTAGGGAAAACTTTCGGATTGTAAGACTTCCTCAGGAGATGGTGGACTCTCCTTCACTGGAGGTTTTTAAGCATAGATTGGATGGACATCTGTCATGGATGATTTAGTTGAGTTTCCTGCATTGTAGGGGCTGGACTAGATGACCCTTGCAGTCCCGTGCAACTCTATGATTATATGAAGTTCAGTCACCGGGTGCATCGTGGTGACAGATGATTGACAGGTGGAGGGTCTCACCTGTCGAAATGGCCTGCAGGCAGGACCAGCCCAATCAAGAGGCAAGGTGAGGCAGTGACTCCCTCAGGTGGCAGGATCCACTGTGGTGGCAGATCCCAGTGTTGATCTTTCTTTCCCCGCTTGTTCTTGTTGTAGACCTTCACCCCTCTTTCTCTAGTGGGGGATGGGGCACCATTTGGGTGTTGCCTACTTGCTGGGGTGGGGAGTATATTAGCCAGCCATTTTCTAGACAGGATTGTAAATTATATGTGTGGGTAGGAATTGCATTATTATTATTATTATTATTATTATTATTATTATTATTATTATTATCATCATCATCATCATCATTAACTTGTACCCTGCTCAGTCACTCTGAGCGGCTTCCAACAGGATATAAAACAACATAATGAAACATCAGACATTAACAGCTTCCTGATAGAAGGCTACCTTCAGGTGTCTACAGAAAGTAGTATAAATGTTTATCTTTTTGACTACTGATGGGAGGCCATTTCACAGGGCAGGTCCTCTGCCTGGTTCCCTGTGATTTCACTCCTCACAGTGAAGGAACTGCCAAAAGGCCCTCAGAGCTGGACCTCAGTGTCTGGTCTGAATGATGTAGGTAGAGACACTCCTTCAGGTATACAGGACCAAGGCTGTTGAGGGCTTTTTAAGGCACAACGCCAACATTTTGAATTGTGCTTGGAAATAACAGACAGGTGCCATCTTTGTGCATTTCCAACACCTGCTAGAGACCTTCCACTTTCAACAAACCTTTGAGGTGGAGATCTTCCCCAGCATCTGGGTTCCAGATATTCTTGATGTTTTAATTATTTTATTACAGTTGTGGTGCCAACCTGGACTCCTTGGAAGGGGGGTGGGATGTAAATTTAATGATAAAGAAATCTGCACCGTTAACTAGGAGCATTGAATTTATTGAACACTATTGCCAGCTTTAAAATTGACGGGTGGGCAAAGTTGATGAGAAGCACCCCCACCCCCAAGATGTGAAATGAAGGTGAGAGACCCAAGGTCCAAATCAGAACCACAGAAGGGTTAAACATCCCCTTTTCCAAGGTAGGATTGACTCATGTCTGCAATTTACTTTTAAAGAGCCAATCATGCAGTTGCTGATCACATGATTCATGGCGTTTGAAAGAAGAAGATTGTGCATAATCATCGGGCTCTGGGATGACCTGTGGAACTACGTTCGCTAGTTTCTGCTCTCGTAAGAGGAATTAGCATTTCGTCCAGTGGAAGAAAGACATAGTAACTTGGAGGACAGCACAGATACTCTGCCAGTGTTCTTCAACCCCAAAAGAAACGTGTCTGCATAGTACTGCATTTAACTTCTTTGCCTACATGTCAGTTTAGCCAAATGGCATCCTCCTCAACATTAATTTACTTCCTTTGCTGCAGCTGCTTAGTTGTTTTGCTCTGGAGGTATCTTTGCTCAATTGATTGTTGACTGGACTGCTGAGATTCCTGATCCGCTGGCTGTTGGTGGCTGCTAGGAAACGCTTGCAGCAACTGCTTGATTTCTGGGCCACTTGCCTTTCTGCCTGTAGAATGCAGGTACTCTGAAAGGGTTTTTCCATCCCAAAAGAAAGTTGTTTGAGTAGCACTGCATCTAAGCTCTTTGCCTGTTCGTGGGCAAATCCAAACGACACCTTCTTCAGTTTTAGCTTTCTTTGATTGCTGGGGTGGGTAAGCTTTGTTTCTTTCCGGAGACTGGTTCCTGTACTTGTATTCCGCACCGGCCGGTGGTTGACTGCCACTCTCGCAATCCTGCCCCACTAAAAATTGGAAGCTCGGGACCAATTTATACAAGGAAGACTCTTCAGGCTCCGAGCCCCCAGGTGGAGCTGTACCTTCTTTTGCACCTCTCCCATCTCTCTCAGCATCTTTGTTTACCTGCCGTTTGTTACTAGAAGGGCTCAGGACTTCTGCAAGAGGTTTCTTCTCCCAGTGGGGACTTGTCTGGTTAAAGTTGCTATGCAATTCTTTGCCTGTTCTTGGACTTAACAAAGGTTTGGTATCCTTGGTGCTAGCTTCGTTTGTAGGAGGCACTTGGAGAGTTTTAGAGCTCTGCAAGCAATGGTGGCCAATGGATGGGTGGCTTCTAGGGAACCCTTGACTTACTGGCTGCTGGCAGGAGTGCTTCCTGACCGAAGCATTACCTGCTTTGCTGCAAGGCAGACCTGGTGTTTCCTGGTGTTTGCTCATTTCGTTGTTCCTTTCCTCGGGAATTTCGCCCTTGACACCAGAAATCTCTTCATTTGTTCCGCTGTTCTGATCAAGCCGGCGTTTGGGATCCATGCTCCCCTTTCGTCTCCAGACTACTAACGCCAGTCAGTTCCCTTGGAAAAGATGCGGCAAAGTTTCCTGTTTTCTACTAGCCACCAGAGAAACACTTGGGAATCCTTCCCCAAATGTCCTCCTTCCTTCTCTTTGAAAACTATAAATCAAGAATACTTGGGAAGTGTTTCTTCTCTTATTTTATTCTGATAACAGGTGTCTCCTCCCTGTTCTTCCCATCTCAGCTCCAGTTTGAAAGAATGTTGTGTAATCCCATAATGGTCCAGACGGGTGGTAAGTTTCCTGTTTCTTTTGAGAGCAAGTTCAAATCATGATGTATTATATATATTAAAGCAACAGCTCTGGGTATGCTGCAGGTGGATTTCTATGGTATCTTCATGTTTTCACTGGCTCTACCACACTGTTCTAGAACTTCCGGTTGATTTCTATGACATCACTTCCTTTTCTACTCCACCCATGAACTGTAATCCTGAGCCTACCAAAGTTTAGTGCCAGCACCAGTCAGGGGAAGCTGTGCATGATCAAACCATCTACCTACTCAACGGCTTCAATCTGAGGAACTGGCACTTAGACAAGTCCCTCACAGTGTTCCGCATTTGCAGGGGATCATAAGAACATAAGAAGAAGAGCCTGCACGATCACATCAATGGCTCATCTAGTCCAGCAACCTGCTCTCACAGTGGCCTACCTGCGGGAAACCCAAATGCAGGATCCGAGCACAAGGGTATTCTTCCCTCCTGCAGTTTCTAACAACGGGTATTCAGAAGCATATTGCCTCTGACCATGGTGGCAGAGCTAATAACCATGGATGACCTTCATTAATTTGATGGCTTTTTTAAAGCCATCAAAGTTGAGGGCCATCACTGCCTCCTTAGTTCCACATTTTATTTTATTTCATTTCATTTTATACTTATTGAACTTGTTTGTCTTGCCCAGGGTAACCCAAAGCGACTTACAACCAACCAAACAGACAAACAACCCCGCCCCCCAATCGTTTCATTAAAACCAAGACATCTGAGACATTTTCCAGAGTTTGGCGGGGGCTTGAGAGGAAGTTTGCTTAGAATTCTTTGGTAGGGTTGAGGGATAAGGCTTACCTTACTGAAACACAGTAGCTGACAGACCCCTGCCCCTGTCTTTATGGTTTTGAAATGCTTCATCAGCATCACCCACTAAATATGAATGCAACCAGACGAAAAGGAAAAAGGAAGAGGCGGGACTTGTGGCTCCTTCCTGTCTTAACCCGGCAGTGACCTCTCCACCCAGCTGCAGCAAGACAAGGGATGAGCAGGGCCTCTTCACTGGCACTGCTGAGAGAACAGCTCTATTTGCTGCTCTTCCTCTCCCTGAACTTTTCCATTCCGACAAGCCATCGTGAGAAGTCCTGTTTAAGATTCAGAGCCCAACTTTGCTTCCCTCCCCCTTCTCACCCCCTCTTTTCCGTTTGTGTTGCCTTTTAAATTGTAAACTTGCAGGCGGCAGAGACTGCCCAGTTTCTCCCCACCTGGGAAGCCTGTTTGGCTAAAGAGGAGGTTAGAAACGCTTTAATTAATTAACTATTATTATTTTCAATTCAATCTTTATTGGTTTATAAACAATACATCCAATCCACTTGAAACACCAAAACGCAAAAGCATTACAATTAAATTATTTTGCAGAACTGTGCTGAAAAGCAGGCTGCAACGTTTACAAAAGCAGAACAAACCCCCCCGCTTTAAATGAAAAATAAACAATTAAACAAACTCTAGCTATGAACTGTGTGTGCTAAAGACCCAGATAAGGTAAAGGTAAAGGGTGTTGGAATTCTGCCTCGGTCAGAGGAATGTGCCTACCTTTTCAGGCACCGGCTGAATTCCTTTGACCTCCCTCCTGCGACTCCCGGCAGCAAACAGGCGAGGTCTGTGTCGGCGATTTTTCCCAGACTGTGAGAAAAACACACCACTGCTTCTCCCTCCTCCCTGCTCCCCAGGGAGGGGAATCAGACTCAGACAGAAACGTATTTACATGTCTTTATTTCTGTCTTTAGCAGCCATACAGATAAACATGTCTGCACTCTTCACAAACAACAGAGAGAAACACAACTCCACCCTTGTACATCCTGTACAGGTCATAAGTCACACACTGAGCTCACATCCTGTGCTCAATACGGAGAATGGACTGCCCCTTTATTGCCATGGTAACAGTCACAAACATCCTGTCTGGCTTTCCAGCCACCAGCAGCTAAACCAGCTGCTGCTTCTTTCTTCTGCATTGCTTCTTTATAGTAACAAAGGGACCCCTGACCATTAGGTCCAGTCGTGGCCGACTCTGGGGTTGCGGTGCTCATCTCGCTTTATTGGCCGAGGAAGCTGGCATACAGCTTCCGGGTCATGTGGCCAGCATGACAAAGCCACTTCTGGCAAACCAGAGTAGTGCACAGAAATGCCGTTTACCTTCCCGCTGGAGTGGTACCTATTTATCTACTTGCACTTTGATGTGCTTTCGAATTGCTAGGTTGGCAAGAGCGGGGACTGAGCAATGGGAGTTCACCCCGTTGCGGGGATTCGAACCGCTGACCTTCTGATCAGCAAGTCCTAGGCTCTGTGGTTTAACCCACCTACATCCCTAGAGACCCAAATAGCTTTGCTTTAAAAAAAGTGTGTGTTTTTAACTTAGCTTGCTATGTTCCTATTTAACCTTTCTTGTACTTAGTCCAACCATTGGTCCATCTAGCCCAGCACTGTCTACTACACTGACTGGCAGCACCTCTCCAGACAAGGGTCTTTACCAGCCTTACCTGGAAATGCTGAGGATTAAACTGGGACCTTCTGCATGCAAAACAGATGCTGTTCCGCTGAGCTAAAGCCCTTTCCCTCAGCCTTGCTATAGTAATTATGAAGCATAAATAAGCCCACAGCTAATGGTCGACAGAGAACGTTTATTAGGCCACTGGCAAAACTACCAGCCATTTTGCAGCTGTTGAAGCTTTAAGATTATTTTAGACCTGCAGATGGGCCCCTGCCCTTGATAATTAATTATGTTATGCTTTAACTGGCCACTAGGTAAGCGTTGCTTTTCTCCCTAGAGTAAGGTACGTGCCCATTTTATCAACTATATTTTTCCTGGCGCTGGAGGTAATTTGGTTACTGTGTTCCCCTTTGCTTTGTACCCTGTCAACAAGGCCATGTGGCAAAACAAACAAGTCTTTATTAAAGCCATCTATTTGCTAGCAGTCAAGTCGGGGATTATTATGAGGAAATGGATGTTCATCTTTTCTGACTAATACCTTTATCTTTTTTAATTATCGCTGCTAACGAGCTGGCAGCTGACATGGCCTGTTATTGACTGGCTTTCTGTGTAAACTTTCATTCGAGAAACTGCAACATAATCACAGAGGAAAGGTGGTTGGAAAATTCTATAGACTCAGGCAACGTTTGTATTTTTCATTCATCGCGTGGGCAAACACAGCCCGGCCCTTTCACACCAAAGCTTTGTTCCCTCCACTTCTTTTACTAGTCAGAAAAGATGACTCAGACCACATCCCTGTGAAGGCAAAGGCAACGCATTTGAGTTGCTAACTTCCACTGTTGGTTCATCAGTTTACATTTGGGGCTCAATTGCTTTGAGAAAATACTGAATAATTCCCAGGGTGATTTTTAAATAAGAAAACAATCTAATCTTTTAATTTTATCTCTGTGCTGGAAGAGTATTGTTTTATAAAGGAACATGTTACAGCAGAGATAATTTTATGTCAGTTTGAAAGTGGGGGCAGCTCGTGGGCCAGTAAAACAACCCCCATGGGCCACTTGTGACCCTTGGGCCTTAGGTTGCCGACCCCTGGACTAAATGGACCTTTGGCCTGGTCCTGTCAAGCAGAAGTTGCTTATGCTGTTCACAAACCCTCCAAGTGTCCCTATTTTCCAGGTGTCTCTGATTTAGAGAAGCCATCCTGGTTTCTGATTTGATCCCAGAATGCCTCACTTTTCCTTAGGATGTCTCTATTTTCATTGGAGAAATGTTGGACGGTATGGAGTTACCCAACTCCTGAGCCTTCGGAAGGCAATCCTGTATAGAGAAGGGTTTTTTTTTTAATGTTTAATGTTTTATTATGTTTATATAAATGTTGAAATCTGCCCAGAGTGGCTGGGGCAACCCAGTAAGATGTGTGGGGTATAAATAGTAAAATTCTCACTATGGAATGGGATGTCCCTATTTTCAACGGAGAAATGTTGGAGGGTATGTCGGTACCTCTGTGCAGTTGACATTTCAGGTAAATGTGCACAGTTCAATTGTCTAGGACACTTTAGTGACAAGCAATAATGAATAGCAAGAAATCTTTTCTGCTTTGTTCTCTCTTGCAGAAGTGGTCTCTTTGCTCTTGGCCTCCAATCCTATTTACTGTCTCCCATTAGAAAGCTAACTAGGAGATTAAAAGGAGAGATTACTTTAGAGGTACGTTTCAGGGTTAAGAATCCAGTCCAGTTCTATTTTAGCATTATCCTGTCGAGGTCTTGGAGGACTTTGATTATCAGGGAGCTTTAGAAACCAGATTTTCCAAAAACTTCATCCCATACGACATTTAAACATGGCCTTTTACCCAGGTTTGTTCATGTGAGGCCTGAATGGAGGGTACACATGTGCGCATAGAAACCTCTTGCCTTTGTGTGCTGGGAAAGGACAGGTTGTGCAGAGGTAGGGTTGCCATATTCCAAAGAGCAAAAAAGAGGACACATTTGTAGGTGGGATGGGGAGGGGAGAGGAAGAAAAATAGTAGTAATAATAATATGTGTGCAGGTGGATTGAAATATTTAATAATGGTATTAAAAATGGACATGACATGCCCTCTAACATTTTGTGAGAAAAATTCAGGCAACCCCCCCCCCACCCCCAATCTCTGTCGCTTGCCCCCTCCCTGCCCCTGCTTGCCTGCCTGCTCACCCCCTCCTTCCCTCCCCTCTCTTCCCCTTGCTGGCTTCAACCCAGTGGCGGAGGAAGGGGAAGTTGCGGCCCGGGTGTCATAACTTGGGGGCAGGGCAGACAAAATGAGGTTTTTTTAAAGGGCTCACGAAACTTTTAAGGAGTGATGTGGTGGTTTAGGCCCCTGTAGGTTCTGCACTGCCTGAAATGGCAGTGTGGGACTTGTGTCTGCCTGCTGGCTCTCCCTCAGCTGCCCTACAGCTGGGGGGAGGCAGCGAAGAAGAAGAAGAAGAAGAAGAAGAAGAAGAAGAAGAAGAAGAAGAAGAGTAGTTTGGATTTGATATCCTGCTTTATCACCACCCGAAGGAGTCTCAAAGCGGCTAACATTCTCCTTTCCCTTCCTCCCCCACAACAAACACTCTGTGAGGTGAGTGGGGCTGAGAGACTTCAGAGAAGTGTGACTAGCCCAAGGTCACCCAGCAACTGCATGTGGAGGAGCGGAGACGCCAACCCGGTTCACAAGATTATGAGTCTACCGCTCTTAACCACTACACCACACTGGCTCTCTACACTACACCACAGAGGCTCCAAGCACCGGAGAGGCTTGCCCCACCCCCATGGACAGATCACCCCACCCCTGGCTGCAGGACATGCCCCCACACCAGGCACCCAACCAGCTAGCTACGCCGCTGCTTCAACCTCCTGCTCACGGGACGCTGCGTCTCCAGACGGAAGCAGCACAAGTCCTAGCATGGCCCTGGTAATAATGGTACAAAAAAATTAAAAGCTGGACATTTTGCAAAATGGGAAAATCCGGATGTATGGCAACCCTATACAGAGGTAAGAGTCTCATGTATTGCCATATATCCACTTTTTGCCTCAAGCCCACACCGCCATGTGATAGCAGGAAGGTTGCCTGCAAACAGGACTGGATTAACCATGAAGAGTATATCAGCCCTGTGAAATTAGCTAAAATGTATAAAGTAAGTAATAAATGTTGGGAATGTAAAGAAAAGGAAGGAACTTTTTATCACATGTGGTGGGAATGTAAAAAAGTGAAAAACTTCTGGGAAATGATATATAATGAGATGAAAAAAATGCTGAAATATACATTTATTAAGAAACCAGAAGCATTTTTGCTTGGCATTGTAGGAGAGGATATTAATAGACAGGATTGTAAGCTGTTTTTATATGCAATGACTGCAGCAAGAATATTATTGGCACAAAAATGGAAGCAAGAAGAATTACCGATGAAAGAAGAATGGAGGATGAAATTAATGGACTATGCAGAATTAGATAAATTAACAGGAAGGATTCGAAACCTGCGGGATCAGAGATTCTTAGAAGACAGGAGTAAATATATGAATTATTTGAAAAGCAATTGTAATGAACAGATTACGCTTGTAGGACTGCAAGAAGTTCTGTAAGGAGGACTATTTGAAATATTACAAGAAAGATTATGAAGAGATTTATTAGTTAATGATAATTAAGAGTAATAGAGAAATTAAGAAGGTTGTTGACGGATATTGTATAAGATAAGAAGTTATGTTAAATGATTGTTGGAAATTATATGTTAAAAAAAACCAGTAAAAATGTATAAAACAAAAACCATGAAGCAAAATTAAGCAGGTGCTTAATGGTCACCAATTGCTCAGCTGAGCACTCATTTTCTCAGTTGGAAAAAACCCCCAAGAGAACAACTATGCAAGAAGGCAGGCTGGATGCCTTATCTCTATTAAGTATAGAAGCAGATGCGTTGCGCAAGATTAGTTTTGAGGATCTGATCAAAGACTTCACAGTTAGAAAAAGCTGGAGAAATATAAACAAAGTGGAAATATTTAAAAATGAGCATTATTTTTCCATTTGCTGTCGGCTTTGCTTTGTTTCAGAAAATAATAATTTGTGGTTTATTAAGTGTTTAGGTTTTGAATTAGATATATATGGGGGCACGAAAATCTTTTAAAATCTTCCTTCAAAGGAAAGCAGCCTTCAGGCTGAAAAAGATTGCCCTTTGCTTGTATTAAGTATTCAGGCCCCATCTGCATTTAAAGCGGTATCGTACCAGAAGTACCAAAGAATCCTTGGGGCTGTAGTCTGGGAAAGGCGCAACAGTAGAATAAACTAGGCACATAAACTAGCAGCCAGCCTGCCAACACATGCGGTTCTCTGACCCAGTAATGTCATGCAAAAGTATTAAGTGAAAATAAAAATGTGTATATGGGTGAAAACATACAGAAATACATTATATTAGGGAACACAGAATTATGAGGGAAAGTACATTAGGACAGTGTTTTTCAACCACTAGTGTGCCGCGAGATGTTGCCTGGTGTGCCGTGGGAAAAATTGAAAAATCCGAAAGATTTAAAAATAAAGTATTTTATAATTTTTCATATTTCTGTTTACTTACTATTTCATAATAAAGTAATTATAAAATACTTTCTTTGTGTTTATTTGATTCCTATTCAAGAGAATTACTTTAGATATAGTCAATATAGGCACAATTTTTTAACATTTTCTAATGGTCGTGATTTTTTTCATGAAACAAGTGTGCCTTTGCCTAAAAAAGGTTGAAAAACACTGCATTAGGAGAAATGTGTACATTAGGACAAATTTGCACTAAGGTGCTGATTAATTTTCATTCGAAATCTGATGTGAAAATATGGAGAACTGAAGACTAGGGGGAAGAAAGAGGAATTGAGAGAAACCGAAATTGACTGAATTTGCTCATCCCCCACTTATTATTTTAGAATAGACAAGATTTCCTTAGGCAATCTATTGTTCCAAAATATCAAAAAATGAATTGCTCCCAGTGCTTTTTTGTACAATAGCAAAACATGGTCACAGCCAGTCAGTTCTTTCAAAATTGCCAGCAGCTTAGCATGATTATAATGTATCAGATTTTCCTACCCCATTAATCAAGCAGTAGCCATCTTTAGATCTTTCCAATATTTAGCTGTCAGCCTTTGGGCTCCAGCCAAGAAACTACTGCATGTCAGTTGAAATGTTAGCTGGTCTAAATACAAACAGCACCACACTGTCACATTTTGCTAGACTGGATCAGTGAGATCCTGAGATGTAGCCAGTTTTTGTCTTGCATGCTTGTAGTAGGAAGCCCCCAACTCAGCAAACTCACCACTATTGTTCTGCTCTAGGTGCCCCTACTTGACCAACCTTAAAATCAGCCCCATACAGAATGGATTAGTGTAGTTTGGGGAGGAGGCTGGAGAAACCTATGTCTATGTATAGAATAAAAAAATTCCTTCCAGTAGCACCGGAGAGACCAACTAAGTTTGTTATTGGTATGAACTTTCATGTACATGCACAGTTCTTCAGATACACTGAAACAAAAGTCACCAGACCCTTATATATAGTGAGAGGGTGGGGAGGGGTATTACTCAGAAGGGTGGTGAGAATGGGTGATTGGCTGATAGGTGTGGTAAACCTGTTGACGACTGTTAATGACTGCAATTGGTCTTACAGGAAAAAGCAAGGGATGAGATGGCTAAAAATGTCTAGATGTATGTATAGAAACGCTTGAGTTTTGCATGGCTGAAATGTAACCTTAAGAGTCACATCCATTGGTTGTCTCACTTTTGCACCTGGCCCCACTTACCACTGGGATGCAGCCCCCTCAAAAAAAATGGGAATGCAGCCTGGTAGAGCGGGTGGTCTAAACCACGGAGCCTCTTGGACTTGCTGATTGGAAGGTCGCGGTTCAAATCCGCTAGACGGTGGTGAGCTCCTGTTGCTCTGTCTCAGCTTCTGCCAACCTAGCAGTTCGAAAGCACACCAGTGCACGCAGATAAATAGGTATTGCTGTGGTGGGAAAGTAAACGGCGTTTCCGTGTGCTCTGGCACTCATCACGGTGTCCCATTGCGCCAGAAGTGGTTTAGAGAGCCAGCGTGGTGTAGTGGTTAAGAGCGGTGGACTCGTAATCTGGTGAACCGGGTTCACTTCCCCGTTCCTCCACATGCAGCTGCTGGGTGACCTTGGGCTAGTCACACTTCTCTGAAGTCTCTCAGCCTCACTCACCTCACAGAGTGTTTGTTGTGGGGGAGGAAGGGAAAGGAGATTGTTAGCTGCTTTGAGACTCCTTAAGGGGAGTGAAAGGCGGGATATCAAGTCCAAACTCCTCCTCCACTTCCTCATAAGACTCCCTGGAAAAGACCCTGATGTTGGGAAAGATGGAGGGCACAAGGAGAAGGGGACGACCGAGGACGAAATGGTTGGATAGTGTTCTCGAAGCTACAAACATGAGTCTGACCAAACTGCGGGAGGCAGTGGAAGACAGGAGTGCCTGGCATACTCTGGTCCATGGGGTCATGAAGAGTCGGACACGACTAAACAACTAAACAACAACAAAAATCATGAAGTTGGAAGGGACCAAGAGGGTCATCTAGTTCAACCCCCTGCAATGCAGGAATCTTTTTGCCCAAGGGGGTGCTCGAACCTATTACCCTGCAATGAAGAGTCTACCGACTGAGCTATCCTAGCACTCTATTTGAGCGGATATGGTTCACAGCAGCACCCTATAGCGCAACTGCCAGGGGGCCAAGGTGACATCCAATGCCCTTTTAAAATGTGTTGGGGAGGTGGGGTAATTGGGTTGTTTTTGTTTTTATTATGTATTTTGTGTTTTCATATTGAGACAATTGGACCGTAATAAATAATGTATGTGTGATATTGTGATTTTATGTTGTAACCGCCCTGAGACCTGCTTGTATAGGACGGTGTACAAATTTAATAAATCATCATCACCATCATCACTGAATGTCCTTCCCTAAAACTGGCCCCATAGCTAAAAGAGATCTGCAGTGCCTCTCCTCCCAGGCCACTAAGTCAGTGATGGCATGGCCAATAGTATTGAAAGCCCTCTCCTGATAACGTCATCCATCTGAGTACCATGAAACCAGCTGCATTTCCCGCACGTCCAATTCTTGGCTTTGCTTCTGCTTCAGAAGAAATTCATCAGCACACTTGTTTGGCAGATTGCCATTGTGTTGTGTGTTTCATTTACCATTCAGCCTTTGCAAGCTGCTTGCTGCAGGCTTTTAAGTCTTTTGGATCCTTGATTGAACCTTGCTGGGTTTGTAGCCTGTTCAGTGACGGTAACATGCATCCCCTCTAGCAGTGTGCAAATGAGACGTGACCTCTTGCAAGCTGAAACCTAAGCAGGGATGCAAAACATTTTTATTTATTTTTTGACAGAGCTCCCTGGGCTGCATCAATAGGAGTATAGCATCTAGATGAAGGGAAGTAATAGTGCCACTGTATTCTGCTCTGGTCAGACCTCACCTGGAGTACTGTGTCCAGTTCTGGGCACCACAGTTCAAGAAGGACACTGACAAACTGGAACGTGTCCAGAGGAGGGCAACCAAAATGGTCAAAGGCCTGGAAACGATGCCTTATGAGGAACGGCTAAGGGAGCTGGGCATGTTTAGCCTGGAGAAGAGGAGGTTAAGGGGTGATATGATAGCCATGTTCAAATATATAAAAGGATGTCACATAGAGGAGGGAGAAAGGTTGTTTTCTGCTGCTCCAGAGAAGCGGACATGGAGCAATGGTTCCAAACTACAAGAAAAAAGATTCCACCTAAACATTAGGAAGAACTTCCTGACAGTAAGAGCTGTTCGACAGTGGAATTTGCTGCCAAGGAGTGTGGTGGAGTCTCCTTCTTTGGAGGTCTTTAAGCAGAGGCTTGACAACCATATGTCAGGAGTGCTCTGAAGGTGTTTCCTGCTTGGCAGGGGGTTGGACTCGATGGCCCTTGTGGTCTCTTCCAACTCTATGATTCTATTATTCTATGCTTGTTTTCCAAGAAGCAGAGGATCATGGGAGAATATTAAATGACCAAGATACATGACAGGACAGGGGCAAAGTTTTGTAATGAAAGGTGGTTTCTTTAGGAAAGTATCTTCTTCTTTTCCCCCCAAGCAGGGTTTTGAACCTTGGGAGCAGCATGAAGCTAGAGAGGGCAGCTCATTAACATAAGCCTGAGCTGTTAGCAGCTTACTGCTAATTAGTTCGGATAGCTAGAGAGAGTAGATGCTAGCAACCCTGATACAGCTCTGAAGACTTGAAATCCACAGTGCAGTCTAAATTACATTGAGCTCTCATTTCTAGGTGCATTCTATGTCACAGCTCGTTTTCACTTTAATATACCCACACACCCACTCGGGAATAAGGCAATAAGTCTGAGGAATAAGTCTGAGGAACTGAGGCACATAGTGGTGATGAGAAACAAAGTTCTAGGACTAGTAGACCCCCCCTCCCCCAAAAAATTAATCACCAGGCATCCACTCAAATAGCTCAAATGTGAAACCGCTGCTCTTCTAACAGAAATATGTAGTTCCTCCCCAAGGTCATCCTTCATACCTGAAGAAAGTGCCCAAGGTGACAGCATTTTTAACAAGGAACACAGGTGGTGGAGGGACGCGAGTGGGTTAAACCACAGAGCCTAGGACTTGCCTAGGACTAGGACTCAGAAGGTCGGCAGTTTGAATCCCCGTGATGGGGTGAGCTCCCGTTGCTCAGTCCCTGCTCCTGCCAACCTAGCAGTTTGAAAGCATGTCAAAAGTGCAAGTAGATAAATAGGTACCGCTCCGGCGGGAAGGTAAACGGTGTTTCTGTGCGCTGCTCTGGTTTGCCAGAAGCGGCTTAGTCATGCTGGCCACGTGACCCGGAAGCTGTACGCTGGCTCCCTCGGCCAATAAAGCGAGATGAGCGCCGCAACCCCAGAGTTTGCCACGACTGGACCTAATTGTCAGGGGTCCCTTTACCTTTACCTTTACCTTTACCTTTACCTTTACCTTTACCTTTACCTTTACAGCAAATTCCAGTCAGTTAGCTTAACGTCTCTCCCAGGAAAACTGGTTGAAAGTATTGTTAAAGATAAAATCACCAAGCCTATAGAAGAATAAGTCTTGTTGAAGCAGAATCAGCATGGCTTCTGCAAGGATTATTCCTGTCTCGCTAACCTCTTAGAATATTTTACTGCTGCTACTATTATATCCTGTGCTGCCCCCAAAGAAACTTAAAATCTGTATTTTAACAGTGGCTTTGAAGATAGAAAAAATGACAGATTCTTTCCCCGTGGGAAATACTCTGCAAGATGTCACAGTGATCTCTCCCAGCCCACCCCCCATGTTTTTCAACATATATAAGAAGGCACTGTGTGAGATTGTCTGAGGATTTGGGGGTAAGGTATGAGTAGAATAGCACCCAACTTTTATTTCTCCTTTTCTTTAGAGCCAAGTATGAGGCTGGAGTCCATGAACTGGGGTTAGCAGTGGGCTGAATGAGGATGAACAAGCTTAAGTCAGTTATTGATGGGAGCTGTCCCAACTGGCTTTAGAGTTGTTGGGTTGCCTGTTTTGGAGGGAATTGCCCCCACATACGCACAGAAAAGGCTCACAGCTAGGGCGATACTTCTGCATTTTTAGGTGCAGGTGGCATTTGTGGCCAGGAACAGTTGTTGCTGTTCTTTGCCCAGGAAGGGCTGATTAGCAGGTGAATGAGATGGTTGAAGGGGCTCCTCATTGAAGATGGACAGAATCTGATCTGTTTAATTTATGCTGGTGCTCAGTCATAGGTCCCATTCTGTTCCTCTTCGTGTGGATTTTTGTTTTAAGAATGTGTGAGAATTTTGCATTTAAATTGTATGCATTATTATATGCATTTTTGAATGCATTTTGCCAAAATAGCTATTTTCTCATGTGCTTTCCCATAAAATACACATTTTATATGTACCTTGCATGGGGAAAAAATGTATTTTTGTGCATGTAAGCCAGAGGTTTTCAACCTTTATGAGTCCATGGTTCCCTTGACCATCTACAAACTTTCTGTGGCACCCCTGTGGGGCTCAGGAGCATAGCTGTCAATGTTTCCCTTTTTAAAAGGGAAATTCCCTTATTCTGAATAGGAATTTCCCTTTAAAAAAGGGAAACGTTGACAGCTATGCTCAGGAGCCCTCTTATGGCAGCCTCTCATCCTTTGTCAAACACCTTCCCTTGTGGAGTGTTCCCTCAGCCTCATCTCCCCTCTCCTTGGGAGTCCTCCAGGCAGCCGCTGCTGCTGCCCCAATCTCTGAGCTGCCCCCTCCAGCACCACAGAGATCTGCCTCCTCACACTGCCCCACAGAGGCCTGGGACTTGTCTGTCCATTCTCAACAGCAAGGGCTGACTGGCTGGGCTCCCTCGCCTGCTTACTTGCATACTCTCAGGCCGCCTCAGCTCCTGGCAACCAGCACACCCAGAGGCACCATTTGCCTGCAGAGCTTGTAGCCAGCGTTGCTGCAACAAACAGTTGTACAAGCCTTTGGGAGGCAGAGACACAAGAGGGCATCAGAGGAGGAAGGGAAGGAAAGAAGAACAGAGGCCAGTGTTCCCCGTGGCACCCCTGACCATCATTCAAGGCACCCCAGGGTGCCACGGCACACTGGTTGAAAACCACTGATGTTAGCTATGATGCAAAACTAGAGAAGTGCACAATCCAATCAGGAGTTCCGTCCCCTTCTGCGAGCAAGTTTGTTATCATTGGATTCAATCAGACCTCTTCAGTGTCAGTACTTGCTCACAAGTGAGAAGATTACCATGGTTGAGTAGCAACCAGGGGCCAAGAGCTCCTGATGACAGGCTTCCTGCAGAGGTGTCGGCCTCAGCAATTCCAGGACCATACAACCTGGGCACCAGTCCTGGGGATCAGGATATTTCAGGGCATAGTATCTTTCTTATTATCTTTAATCTTTTGTTTAGTTCACCCTAAGACCCTTCTTTCCTCTTTCCTCAGGCTCCTCCAATGCTCTGCTTATGATTTCCGATGCAGCCCTGCATGGCTTTTCTAGCTGTCCAGACAGGCAACGCTTTCTTCTGCCATTTCAGTCAGAGATCCAAATGAGTTACTTCATCGGCCAATATGCTGATGCAGGCGAAGTGGTGCTGTTGCTAATACATCCTCTTCATTAGGCAAGTCAGTGGAGTCTTCTGTCGTTTCATTGTAAAGCACAGCTGTAATTAAGCATGCTACACTTTGCGATGGGATTTGTTAGACAATGAAAGATGGGCTGTGGATCAAGTGAGACAGAGTTTATAGCAAAAGGGATCGTCTTAGATTATTAGCGGCAGGAGAATCTGTACAGAATGAGGAGCAGCCAGAGGTTTTGTTAAGCATAAGGAGAGTCTGCTTGAGCGGGATCTGCAGGGGGTCAGTTCAAAAACCAGTCAAGTTTTTTTCTGTTACCTCCAATCAGGGCCGTCTTTAGCATATGTGCCGCTGGGGTACAAAGATCCACCCAGCACCCCCAAATTTAGTTTAAGCGCCCCAAATTTAATTGTATTGAGCTATTTTTGGGAGGGGGAAAGCCAAAGTTTTTGAGTTTTTTGGGGGGGAATCGCTCACCTGTAGCAATGATGCAGTGGAAGAAACTGCTTTTGTTTCCTGACTCGTTGGGAATATTTGACGCTATGGAGTAACAGAACAACGGGGGGGGGGGCTTTTGCTCCATTGCTTTTCACTGCCACCAATCGAGAGGGACGGATATACAGTAGGTATACATTTGGAGCCCCCAGAATTCGGCGCCCGGGTGCCCCGCACCCCTTGCACCCCCGGGTAAAGAGGGCCCTGCCTCCAGGAGTTGCTGGACTGCAACTAACATCATTCTTGGCCAGTAGCCCTGCTGGCTGAGGCTGATGGGATCTGTAGTTTAACAACACCAGAAGGGGCAACAACAGTCTCCCACCTTGCAATACAATGGCAAGAAGCAGGTTATGTTCCAGGTCAGTGGCAGTCAGAGCCTAAGAAAGGACAGTTGCCACATGATGCTTATTTCATAGGCAGAAAGGTGTATTGGGTTAGGTCACAGCGGTTCTCAAGCTGTGGATGCCCAGATGTTGTTGGACTGCAACTCCCATTATCCCTGAGCTCTGGCCTTGCTAGCTAGGGGTGATGGGAGTTGTGGTTCAACAACATCTAGGGACCCACAGATTGAGAAAGGCTGGGTTAGAAGGAGATGATTAGATTTCATAGATTTCATAGAATCATAGAGTTAGAAGGAACCCTGAGGATCATCTAGTCCAACCCCTTGCAATGCAGGAATATGCAGCTGTCCCTTACAGGGATCGAACCTGCAACCTTGGCATTATCTGCACCACAATCTCACCAACTGAGCTATTTATACGTGGGTCCCCCCTCCCCCATAAGGGCAGTGTGAAAAGAGGGGAAGGTGGCCAGGTTGTCTGCACTCATTTCAATTTCATTCTGGTAAACAGGTTGCACAGGTTTTTGCATTGTTTCAAAAACCTGACTGTCCAGATGCATACAACACAGGAAACAATATAAACCACTTCCAGTTTTCTTTAAGAAATGACTCTGTCTGCAGCTAGACTGCAGTTGTAGACCTTCTATCCACTGGAAACTGGTTGTTAGTATCAGTTCACTATAGATGTAGGTTTCCTTTCACTTCAAAAGGCAAAAGTGCCTTATCCACACAGACCTAAACAAAGCCAGCATCCTCGGTGCATATTTTGCACTGGTTCTATGCAGCAGCTGACAATCCCCTGACACTATTACAAGCAGTGTCATTATGGCTGTCAGCTTTAATTAAATGCACTCCCATTTCTGTGACAGCCTGAATCCTGTTCCTGAACCAGCAAATAATTCAATATGTGGCCGGGTTTCATCAGAAAGGTTCTCTGGATTATTATCAGGGTCGGCCCAAGACTTTCCTGCCTGAGGTGAAGAACAAGATGGGGCCCAGCCCCCGCCAATTCTATGTACAGAAGTTAACTAGGCTGTCAGTTCACAGTTTGACAAGGAGTGTCCTTCATCTCCAGCTCACCTGAGAGCAGCAGATTTGGGCTCCATCTGCACTACATTTAAATACTTTTTACACCACTTCAAGCAGTCCCATCTTTGTGTAAGTGAGGGGGGTGAAGAGACAATGACAGGCCCTTCAAGTGCCCCTATTTTCCAGGGACAGTCCCAGATTTACAGAAGCTGTCCCGGTTTCTGATTCGATCCTGGAATGTCCCTCTTTTCTTTAGGATGTCCCTGTTTTCATTGCATAAATGTTGGAAGGTATGGAGTTATGCGACCCCCAAGCCAAGGAGATAAGTAACCATACAACCTTTTAGATGACATCTGAAGGCAGCCCTCTATAGGAAAGGGTTTTTTGTTTGTTTAATGTTTAATTATGTTTATACATCTGTTGAAAGACACCCAGAGTGGTGGGGACAACCCAGTCAAATGGGTGGGTTATAAATAATAAAATTATTATTATTATTATTATTATTATTATTATTATTATTATTATGGAATAGGACACCCCTATTTTCATCAGAGAAATGTTGGAGGGCACGCAACGATGGGCCTTGGGCCTGATCCAGCAGGCTTTTATGAGGGGGCTGGAGGAAATGTCTTCTATAGAGAGGGAAAATGTTCTGGGTGAGTCTCTGATCACATGGAGGTAATCTCTATTGCAGATGGAGCTACTGCGGATCTCCTCTGTTTGAGAGAGTTGGACCATCCATCAGTTTCAAGAGAAATCAGTGGAAAGTTCCAAACACTTTTATCTGAGGCATAAAACTGATTGTTCTATTTAAGTCTTGTTCCACAAAGAGGGAGGGAGGGAGGGAATGAGAGAGAAGCAGAGGAACGTGCTATAACAACTTTTAAAAGAGTGATTAAAATAAAATACCAGAGAGATGTGAACTCCTTCTGATAATCCATCTACGTTTTTTTGTGCAAATATCCTGCTGTGTGTGAGAAGCTGATTCACGTTCCTCTCAAAATACAGCATAGAGGAGGATAAAGCTGCAACAATATGCCATGATTTGTTTTTAAGTCTGCCTTGGCAGCCATGTCACTGTAGCAGGAGGAGTGAAGTATCTAGGCAACCAGCCAGCCTTGATGATTAGAAATATGGTGCCTGTAGCCTGATTTAATGAAATCTCTCACAAGGAGACCTGACAGGGCTCGTGCCAAGGAAAAATCACAAGCAAAAAAAAGAGAAAAGTAAATATGGTACGTTTCTTGAAATATATCTTCACTGGTGTGCCACCCCAAACAAAGTAGGCGTTGTATAGAGAGATGAGGACATAAACAGTCACAGTACATCTGCTTTAGAGTAAAACTGTGAACAGGATCAATACGGCGGTTGAATTGTGTCAAAAAGAGTGCTGAAGAACTGCTTCTGACTGAGTCTTTATATGTGAGATGATCGACTTATGCTGACAGATTCTCTTGCTGCCACGTAATAGAAGACAGACTTGACCAGCTTAAGTATAGCAAGGAGCAGGTAGTGACCCCGACATAGAAAGCTGTCAAATCTACTGGTCCATTTAGCTCAGACTTATGTACTTACTGACAGGGGCACTGCAGTGTTTCAGAGAAGGAAGATGCCAGGGACTGAAGCAGGGATCTTCTAAATGCAAAGCATGTGCTCTTGCTACTGAGCTACGGCCCTCCTGCTTCTCTCAGAGCCATCTCACCTTGTATGGTGACAGAGATGCTTGCTGTATTTACAAAGGGGTGTTCTGCTGCAAATGCAACATATCGGCGTGCAGGGGAGTGACTCCCACTGCACGCCCCAAAACTATTTGGAAATATCTGCCTCCCCTTTACACTTTATGTACTCCTTCCAAAGAGTTGCAACCAGGAAGTGCTGCATTTCTCTTTCCAAGGTTGTGGGAAATGCAGTCAGTTTCTCTTGCTTTATTAGTCTCGACACCATTCCTTCTGCAGGCATTGTCTACTTTTGGAGCCTTTGAGCATGTTTGCAAAGTGGAGGAACTGTTGCGAGGAGGAACCAGGCATCGACCTCAACCACACACCAACGCACACAGACTCATTCATTCTCATCATCACCAGACAGCAGTTAGTTTCGCTCCTCCTTGATGTGTGATCTTCTTGAAGAGTATTATCAGAGAGACAAGAGTTAACCTTACCTCCAGGGAAATTGCCCCCACCCAACCAACAATTAGGCTAATCATCATCATCATCATCAATTATTTATACCCCACCCATCTGGCTGGGTTTTCCCAGCCACTCTGGGCGGCTTCCAACAGAATATTAAAATACAATAGTCTATTAAACATTAAAAGCTTCCCTAAAGAGGGCTGCCTTCAGATGTCTTCTAAAAGTCTAGTAGTTGTTTTTCTCTTTGACATCTGGTGGGAGGGCATTCCACAGGGCGGGTGTCACTACCGAGAAGGCCCTCTGCCTGGTTCCCTGTAGCTTTGCTTCTTGCAGTGAGGGAACCGCCTGAAGATCCTCGGCGCTGGACCTCAGTGTCCGGGCTGAATAATGGGGGTGGAGATGCTCTTCCAGGTATACTGGACCAATTTCCGAATTGTTTTCGGAAATGTACCAGGAGCTTATTGAAAATAAGCCTCCTATTAGAGCCAATAGAAAAATCTCTTTTTCACCAGGCCATTGGTTTTTAATTATCTGTGGCTCCTTTTAGTGGAAGGGTGAGCTCCCAATTGCTCTGTCCCAGCTTCTGCCAACCTAGCAGTTCGAAAGCACACCAGTGCAAGTAAATAAATAGGTACCACTGTGGCGGAAAGGTCAACGGCGTTTCTGTGCACTCTGGTACCTTTAAAAAGGTAAAGGTAAAGGTACCCCTGCCCGTACGGGCCAGTCTTGACAGACTCTGGGGTTGTGCGCCCATCTCACTTAAGAGGCCAGGGGCCAGCGCTGTCCGGAGACACTTCCGGGTCACGTGGCCAGCGTGACATCGCTGCTCTGGCGAGCCAGAGCTGCACACGGAAACGCCGTTTACCTTCCCGCTGGTAAGCGGTCCCTATTTATCTACTTGCACCCGGAGGTGCTTTCGAACTGCTAGGTTGGCAGGCGCTGGGACCGAGCAGCGGGAGCGCACCCCGCCGCAGGGATTCGAACCGCCGACCTTTCGATCGGCAAGTCCTAGGCGCTGAGGCTTTAACCCACAGCGCCACCTGCGTCCCAATCTGGTACCTTTACCTTAGTCTAATTGTGATGTTACTGATGTGTGGACTACCATCCATACACTGAACTTTGACTGGTACTCCATAGTCTGGAGCCTGTGCGTGTGGTTCCTCATCATCCCTCCGCTTCATGGCACTTGCCATAAATCAAAACTTGATAGATCTTTTTGGTCAAGCCAGTGCAATCTCTACCACATTGTCGATGCTTGTCGATGCTTGTCGATGCTTGTCAATGCTTGTTAAGTAAACATTTCTTGATTTAAACCCCAGTTCAAACAGCTCTGGTTACTTTGCCAGCTTATTAAAACCCTGCCGTCCCTATGCAACTTTGCACACATAAGTCAATTAGTTCCATGCATGTTCATAAAGCCAGCTTTAATTGGGTGGCCCTGTTTATTTAGAGTCATCCTATCTTGTTTATATGCAACAGCAGGATATTGAAAGCAGATGTGTGGCTGACAAAGGTCTAGCTTAATATTTCTGGGGAGGGAAACAAAAGCAACCCACTGGGAGATAGTCACTGTTGTGCAACTCCCTTAAATTATAGCCAGGAGGGAATTAAGGTACTGCATTAGCAAATAATAAAAATGGATTCGAACTAAATAAGTATGAGGCTCATCATTATCATGGATCATATGTTCAAAAGGAATATCCGTGTTTATTTCAAATGAGTTATCTGAGTCCTTATCATTAGAAAGAAGAGCCATGCTCCATATGTGGTGGGTTTGTAAAATGATCAAAACCTTCTGGAATGACATACATACTCAGCTTCAAATAATGTTAAATGCATCCTTCCCAAAAAACCCAGAATCATTTTTATTGGGTATTACAGGACCAGATATAGCCAGGAGGATAAGGAAAATCTTTCTGTATGCCACCACAGCCGTGAGAGTACTTACGGCAAAACATTGGATACCCATCAGATCAGAATGGTTATTAAAATTGGTAGAATATGCTGAACTAGATAGTCTTTCGGGAAATATTAAAGATAAGCAAAAACAGGAGTTCATTGATAACTGGAAACTCTAAAGAGTTACTTAAAAAATAAGTGTTGCAGTCTGAATTCGGTAGCAGCTTTTGAATAAGCTCTGTAAATAAAGGTTAAATGGGTTAAAATAGATATATATACATAGATGCATATTAATATTTATTATGATTTTGCTGATAAATTTATGTAATAGGTTTATTATAGTGAAAAGAAGGACGGGAAGTCAAATTTATGAAAATACATACTTCTTTGTTGGAATTTTTATTTTGATGAGTTTGATTTACAGACTATAAAATGTCTTTGGTGTATGGATGTAACTACGGTTAATAAAGCATATAGAAAGAAAGAAAGAAAGAAAGAAAGAAAGAAAGAAAGAGGAGCCTGATAATCAGCTCTGAATGACAAGGAACTAGGAGGAATCATTATGGTCTTAAGACACATCCACCTTGCTGGAGCTAAGGGCATTGGGCCAATGCTTGGAGGAGATACTACCTGAGAATCCAATGTACTCCATGTTGAGTTCCATGGAAGAAGAAAGCCAAGGATATAAATGTGCTACATGAGTTATGTTGTTAATCCTCCAGGAACATATGAACAAGGTCTGAACTTTGGTCCACCTAGCTCAATAGAGTCTACACTGACTGGCAGTGGCTCTACAAGTTTCCAAACAAGAAATATTCCCAGCCTTACCTGAAGAAGCCAGGGATTGAACCTGTGACCTTCTGCAGGCAAAGCAGATGCTCCACCACCAAGCCATGGCCCTAGGAGACCCCTATTCCCTTCACTTCCCAGGGAAGGAGAACTGACAGACCACTCTGAGAACTGGCATCAGAATGGGAGAACCAACACATTGGGGTGGGGTGTTGGAGAGCACCCAAAAAAGAAGGTTTTTAGATTTGAACATTGCACACAGGTCATGCTTTAGCCACCTCTGGTGTAGACAGTACTGAATCAGATTGTCCACTGGCCTGACTTAGTATAAGGCAGCTTCCTGTCTTACTCAAGGTGCTGGTTAATAAGTATTTATGAGTGCAAGTGTTCCTAGCATACAGAAAGGTGAAGAATTCTGAGATATAGATCATGTTGCAGATTTTCAAATTGCACAGTTTGAAGTGACTGGAAGCATAAGAACTGACTCCTTTTGGAAGTAATCATTGTCCATGCCCATAAAAATATTATTCAAACTTTTACTTGCAGAACTCTTTTAAAAACAGAGCATAAGCATCAAAGATACATCAAAAATAGCCATACAGTGTCTTGTGCTGTCAAGCATAGGCTCAGCATCTTAGAAAATATGAAATAATCAAAACAGACCTAGAAGCAGAGGTCTGTCTCTTCCTACAGCCTGCTTTCCAGCCTCCATTGGCCTTACTTAGACTGTTTACTCTCCATTCAGGAGAGCTTCATTTAGATCCTCACTCCATGGAGTTTGGGAGAGAAAAGACTAAAAGCAACTCCCTTTCAAAATGGGGATTTGCAACTCAATACCTTCATCACATGATAAAAGGTTCACTCTCAGCACAGAGTAGAAAACAACCAACAGTTGTTCATTAACCCACCAAGGAGCTCAGAGTCCTTTAGAAAACAACATTGGAAAACCCCCAATATTAGCAACCCTTCAGCTATTTATTAATATACAGGCATTTTCATTCCAGTGTCAATTAAATCAATTACACCTAACAGATCATAGAGGCAACAATTATCATATTGCCTGCTGTTTGTGTGAACCAGGCCTTCATAGATCATGCCCTGGTTGTGGACTTCCCAAAGCGTACGGCTGGCCACATTGGACCCTTTGCCTGACCCAACAAGCCCATGCTGATGTTCTTGTCAGACTGATGCCTGCCTCTCTTGTTGCGTACAGCAGTGGCTTCATGCTGCAATGCCACCTGACATCCCACAGGCAGCTGCAAATACAAATTGAAACTGGTCCAGGAAAACAGCACTGCTTCCTGACGTGTCCTTAGGACAAGATGCTGGAAGGGAGCTTTTGTGGCTGCCTGAGACAATGCCAATGGCTACTTTATACGCCTGCCCAGCACTTCCTGTAAACTTAATTAATGTGATGGACGCAAGAGCGAAGGAAGCAATTAATACAGCAAACAAGCAGGAAGCAGCAGGTATGCTTTGCAACAGCCCTGGCACTGTAGCATTTCTCAGCAGCTCCTGGCTGCATGCCAGGTCACCTTTTCCGTGACACAGAGTGGCAGCCAGAGTTCTGTATGTTTTGCTTATGTTGCTCTGTAAAGCCCCACGCATTGGCAGAAAGAAACAACTGATGCCAACGTATCGTTCTGCAGAGTATTAATAAAAACAAGTGTTATGTACTGAGTTGAATAGGATCCAGAATGCAGCAGTCTGATTGGTTCTAGAACAATAGGATCCAGAATGCAGCAGTCTGACTGGTCCACAGGAACCACCCAATCCAGCTCCAGGTGGAAGTGAATCCGCAACCTGATTGGCCTACAGGTGAATCCCGGAATTAGCCAATCACGTGGGGCCCATTGTGTAAATAATGTACATAAAGCAGACAATCTGGGGGAACTTCCATTCCTCCTCACCACTATGAGCTGAATAAAGAGCATGAAATCCACTCTCGACTCCGAGTATATTTCAACAAGGGTGTTGCTTGCTGCAATTTGTTCTGTCAAATTGTTGCATCGAAGCTCCCCAAGGAATCCTGATTAGGCTGGCCTGGCCCAAGAACCATTTTCCTCGTTTGATTGCAAAGGGATAGAGGCCATGAACTTTTCCTCCCAGCTCTGCAGTCTTGGCTTTCTCAAGAAGGTCAAGGAGCCCTGATAGGCCCAAGAGTGGACTTGGTTTGTTTTTTCTATGGTGGTATATGATATAAGACAAGGGTTGAGAGCCTCAGGCCAAATACAGCCCACCAGACCCCTGTTTCTGAGCCTGAGAACTCTCCTCAGGCCATAACCCTCACTGATCCGCCTTTGGACTGGGGTTTCGTTGGGGTTTTCTGTTGTTGTTTCTTGCTTGTCTGGCTAGAAGAAAGAGATGGATGCATGAGTGTGTATGGAAACTAGCCTTCTTCCTTCTGGCTGAAGCCAGACAGGTCCCCTCCCTTTTACAGAAGACATTTTTTTTCTTCCAGCAGGCATCTAAACTGGTCTGATTTTAAAGTTTTAACCGATTTTTACATTTTCTTCATTATATTTTCTGCACACCACTTTGATCCAATTGTAAGGTAAAGGTAAAGGTAAAGGTAAAGGTAAAGGTAAAGGTAAAGGTAAAGGTAAAGGTAAAGGTAAAGGTAAAGGTAAAGGTATCCCTGACCGTTAGGTCCAGTCGTGGATGACTCTGGGGTTGCACTCTCATCTGGCTCTATAGGCCAAGGGAGTTGGCGTTTGTCCGCAGACAGCTTCCGGGTCATGTGGCCAGCATGACTAAGCCGCTTCTGGTGAACCAGAGCAGCGCCGTTTACCTTCCTGCCAGAGCGGTACCTATTTATCTACTTGCACTTTGACATGCTTTTGAACTGCTAGGTTGGCAGGAGCAGGGACCGAGAAATGGGAGCTCACCCCATCACGGGGATTCAAACCGCTGACCTTCTGATCAGCAAGTCCTATGCTCTGTGGTTTAACCCACAGCACCACCTGTGTCCCATGATCCAATTGTAGTCAAGTGGTATATCAATGGTTCCAATAAATAAAAATGAATAAATCCCTACGGGTGCAGGATTGTGGCATTCACTGCCACAAGATGTGCAGGTGAAGGCCACTCACTTAAATGGATTTAGAGGAGGAGGATATTACCAGTGGCTACTAGCCAAGATGGCTATACTCTGCCTCCACAATCTGAATAGCACTTGCTGGAAGCCACAGGAGAGGAGAGTGCTGTTGCACTCATGTCCTGCTTGCAGACTTCCCATGGGCATCTGGCTGGCTACTCTGAGAAGAGGAGACAGGACTAGATGGGCCTGATCAAGCAGGACTCTTCTTAGGAGTGACATAGAGCTGCAGCATTAAGGTGTTTTTTTTAAAAAAAATCATTTCTATTTTTATTAAATTTTTACATAATCCATCTTCAGTACACCACAAGTTATCATATTTGTTTGACTGCCCTTATACTGCCCTTGATAAGATGTCAAATCTCTTTACTGCCCGTTTATTTCATCCCTTGTCCTGTTTTTCCAAGAGAGAGTTGAGCTAAGCTGAGGCAGTTTGCATTGTTGAGTTCCATTTCCCCCAAAATCATAGAACTGTAGAGCTGGAAGGGAGAACAAAAGTCATTTACTCCAACCCCTTATAGTGCGGAAATCTTTTTTGCCCAACATGGGACTTGAACCCACAACCCTGAGATTATGCCTCCCCCATGCCTCCCCTCCCCACAACACACATAACTCAATTTCCAGTGTTTTAAGGCCAGTATGAAAAAAGGTGGCTTTAAAAAGGCACTTTTGCTTGTTAGTTTGCATTTGCACAAATGGCCTCAATTGGCAATATTGATTGACTTTATGCAGCTCATTCTGTTTAGCTTCAGGAAAGCTGGCCGGTCAGCCTAATGACATCGCTGCACGTTCCCATTTGTCGTTAAACTAGAAGGAACCATTTGCTCCTTTATAATAAATATTGTGCAGCATATAACTCTCCTGCAACGGGGAGCCATTACATCAGGGTAGCTGCTGTTGCTACAGTTCCCATCATCCCTGACCATGTGGTTTGCTTGCTGGGGATGATGGGAGTTGTAGTCCAGCCACATCTGGAAGGCAGCAGGTTAGCCAACAGCATTAGATGCTCAGACAGTGCCCAAACATCACAGCTGGAGAGTAGCCACATTATCCCCCCTTTGCCATGTGGACAAAGAGGATCCCTATAGGTTTTTATGGGAGGCCCATTATCTCCACTCCAGCTCCTCACACTCACCTAGGCTTATTATTCAGCAGCAGTCTATACACCTGCTGACTTTTAAAGCCCTAAATGGCCCTGGCTCTGTATATCTGAAGGAGTATTTCCACCGACATCATTCAGCTGGGGCACTGAGCTCCAGTTTTGATGCCTCCTGATGGTTCCCTCACTGCCGGAAGTGACAGGGAACCAGGCAGGGGATCTTCTCAGTAGTGGCACCAACCCTGTGAAAAACCCTCCCATCAGACGCCAAGGAGATAAGTAGCTACACAAGTTTTAGAAGGCATCTGAAGGCAGCCCTGTATTGGGAAGTTCTTAATGTTTGATGTTTTGTTGTGTTTTTAATATATGCTGGAAGTTGCCCAGATTGGCTGGGGCAACCCAGCCAGATGGGTGGGGTATAAATAAAACAATATTTTTATTATTGCTATTATTGCTATTATTGCTATTATTATTATTATTATTATTATTATTATTATTATTTGCTCCCGCAAAGAGTATAAGTGCACCATAGGCTGGAGATCTAGCAGAGTATACAAATATAATAAAACACCAAATGTTAAAAACTTCCTGATACAGGGCTGCCTTCAGATGTCTTCTAAAAATTGTGTAGTTTAAAAAGCCATAAATAGTAACCTGCTAAAAATGCTCTATGCTCAGAGTAGCAATCTCAAATAAAGCAAAACAAAATCCAGGGCTGTAATAGTGTGAAATGTCCGTCCCCCCCCCCCCCCCGCAACACACACACACACACACACACAAACACTGGTGTTTAATAACCTTGGCTTAATAGTAGCTCAGAGGAAGCATTTATCTGTGTGGCCTTGCAAGAAAGTGGTTTTGATTAATTAAAAGAAGAAGATGATGAGATTGCTAAGTGGATTTAAGTATACTGTAGATGTGTTATCTGATCGCCCTTCCAACGGAACACATTGGTTATAATAAATGCAGAGCAGATGGCTTGCTACAGTGGAGGCAGATATGATGTCTCCCCATATTTCTCTGCCTTCCTCTCCTCTCCTTCCTTAACATTATTTTCTATCCTAAAACACCTATTGCCAGATTGTTATCTGATACAGGAACAGGCAATTGGTGGCCCAGTCTGGTTCCCAAGATTCAGTACACCACCAGCACGCAGCTTCGCCCCAGCGGCAAGTCTCCCCTTGCTTGCTAGAGCTGCGTTTTACTAAGGCAATATGCAGGCAAAGAGCTGCTGATTTTCCGTTCCCTCATTTGAACTACTACGGACGCTTTGTATGAATCCTTCCTTTAGTTTTGCATTTATTTATTTAAAATATTTATAAGCTGCCTTTTTGGATCATGCCCATGCAGTATAAGTGATGAACGATGTAACAGTTACAAGTACAGTACCATAGCGTAGCATTCAGTATTGTATATATCGATCTGGTTTATCCCTAACGCTAAACCAATCCATCGCTTAGCACAGATATGTGAGCAGCTCCCAGAGAGAATTTTGCAACTGCTTTGCTCCTCTGTGGTGAGCTAAGCCACAGTTTGGCTTACCGTGTCATCTGAACGCAGGTTCATGGTTTGGCTTCCTCCAGGCAAACCGTATGCTTTAACCAAGGTTTGTTCTTGGGTTTACAGCTCATGGTTTGCCTGGAGGAGACAAACTATGGGTGTGACCACCAACACAGATAGTCAAACCATGGTTTAGTGCATAGCAGAAGGATCAGAGGAGAAGCAAAGTGACCGCAATCTCCTCTCTGAGAGCTGCTCACACATCAGTGCTAAACGATGGATCAGCTTGGCGTTATACTAAACCAGGTCAAAATATACAATACAGTCAAACACCTCCATTTTGGAACGTTTTGGCTCCCGAACGCCAAAAACCCAGAAGGAAATGCTCCGGTTTTCGAACATTTTTCAGAAGCCGAACGTATGACGTGACTTCCGCTTGAGTGCAGGAAGCTCCTGCAACCAATTGGAAGCCGTGCCTCAGTTGTTGAACATTGACTGTATCTATGCTATGGTTGTTGTGCTTTTTTTTGTCCAAAGTTGTTGAGCTTCTTTGGCAAATTCACAAAAAAAGATTTTAATTTTTTTAAGCTATTTTACAGGAAAAACAACAAAAATGACACTACTGACATGGGTTGCCATATCAGCAGCCTGGACACTGCTTTATTGGTGTCCATCATTTATACTGCATGGGCATGATCCAGAAAGGCAACTTAGAAATATTTCAAATACATCAAATCGCAGTACACAGATTAACAACAGCTTCATTGCCCTTTCTTCTAATTATGAATACTGATCTTTAGCCATGCAGCATTTTTATCGATGAGATCAGGCCATTGCTGCTGCTGGGATCGAGGGAATGTTGCTGGCAGGGTTGATTTGGGATTGGTTTGCCATATGTAGATCAGATAATGTTGCCAGAGGCTGTTGCAGACCTAATTGTGAGTAGGATTGGAACTGGTACATCAAATGCGACTATAGCTTTGAGGTGCCCAGAATTCTACTCACGAGATTTGGTCAACCCATCTGAAATATTTGTACAAACTGGGGAATTGTCATCTTCTGTGTCTTTTGGGGTTTTCATTTAATTTGTGCATATATTGATGTGCCTAAAAGCAAAACTGCACTCAAAATGTACTGCAGCCAGTGGAGACCTAATTAAGCAACAGCTCCTGCGGAAAATATAGTGACTGCAATTTTTTACCAGAATAGACAGAATAATGGGACAAGCAGGAGACAATTGTGTTACTGTAGCCGATGTACAGTGGTACCTCGGGTTAAGTACTTAATTCGTTCTGGAGGTCTGTTCTTAACCTGAAACTGTTCTTAACCTGAAGCACCACTTTAGCTAATGGGGCCTCCTGCTGCTGCTGTGCTGCCGGAGCACGATTTCTGTTCTCACCCTGAAGCAAAGTTCTTAACCTGAAGCACTATTTCTGGGTTAGCGGAGTCTGTAACCTGAAGCGTATGTAACCTGAAGCGTATGTAACCCGAGGTACCACTGTATAGGAAATTAAAAAATCAATAATGAGTTGATTTTTTAAAATAAAATAAAATAACTTTTTTAAAAAACAACAACCCTGAAGCCTTTCTTTTAGGAATTCTAGGTACCGAAATCCCAAATAGAGAAGAAGAGATTATTTATGTATGCGACCACAGCGGCACAAATGTTATTGGCCCAGAGATGGAAAGAAGATAAAGTCCCTAGAAGAATGGCAGATTAAGTTGATGGATTATGCCGAAATGGCTAAAATGACCAGAAGAATCAGGAAGACCAAAATTTTAATTAAAAAAACCCATTGTAAATAACTAGAATTGTTAGTAGGATTGGAATAACACTTGTAGTCTAATGGTGAATTTTGGACATAATGGAGATGTAAAAGATTTGGATTATCATAAAAGATGCAGGAGGAAATGATTAACAATAGGACCCACAAAGGGGAGGAGGGAAGTCCAGAAGATTCTTTGGAATCTTGTTTTTATGTTGGATGTTGGATATGTGATTGTAAAACTTTTATCTGAAAAAACAAATAAATTTATATTTATAAAGTTTATAAAAGAAAGAAACACAGGTGTCCTTCAAAACCCACACTTATCCAAATTTTATGATGCAGTTCTCTAACCAAAAATGTTTGCAAAAATTCATATATTAGGGGAAAATGTGCAGAAAAAAAGAAGAAAGACGAAAAAGACAGGAGGTGCAGCATGCAAAATTTGTTGCAGAACACATACACAGCCATATCCTGTCAAGGAAGCGCACTTTGCTCATCCAAACAGATCCCCTATGCCACTTAGTTAAATTAAACTGTAACACATATGGCAGATTTAATGGCAATGCTATCTTGCATCAAGGGACTGGAACCCATTGGTTTTTCTAAAGAGAGATATTCAAAGATTTTTCTTCCTTAGCGGGGTGAAAGATAATAGCCTCATCAGATATACTGTTGAGCGTTGTTTCTCCCAAGAACTCGATACCATATCCCTTCTGGAGGTCCTTTAACCAACACACACAGCATTTGTGGTAATTAAAGTGAGCTCACCCCACCCCACTCCAAGGACAATCAAGGCTGCTGTTTATCTCAATATTCCAACTGTTACTGTATTCCGGGCACAATTTTACACTGTAAGATTTAAGGCATCTGCGGCGTTACTTAGCTCCTTGATCTCATTAGTGAAGCTGCTCTCCGATTTTGCAAAACAAGCCACTTTCCTATGAGATCAGAGATATAGATTCCATGCTCATGACCAACAAATCAGAAAAATCTGGCTCAGCTTCAGGGTTCGAAAACCCCTCTCTAGCGAATGCGGAAATCTTACAAGGGTTACTGCTGACAGAGAGAGGCCTTTTAGTGAGTCATGTTTTTGGCATCACAGACATCTGCTTCCATTGAGTAGCACAGGTGTATTATTAATAGACGGTGGCCACGATCCAGGGCACAATCTGCATCATGTGAAAAAGCCCTCAGACCCTACATTAATAATAGCAGGTTACTTAGCAAGACCAGATTTCAGATAAGTAACTGTGTTAATTGTTTTATTACCTATCCCTGCTGTTGTAAAGGGCCACTGCGCTCAATCGGCACACATTGCAGCTCTAATTGAATTGGCACAGACTTCCTTCTTCCATTTTGTTTCCCTTTTGCCTGGCTTATTACAGATCTCCTCATTCCACCCCCAAAAAACTCTGGCATGTCTTGAGGGTGACGATGTTCCTGAGCCCTGGTTGGGGTAGATGTAAGCTAATGAAGGTAAAGGACCTCTGGACGGTTAAGTTCAGGTTACCAGATTTTTTTCAATGAATCGAACTTTCTGCTACAGTAAATAGATGGATTTTGTCATGGGACTGATTTGTAAATCTGGGGACTGTCCCCAGGAAACGGGGACGTCTGGTAACCTTAGGGTCAGTCCAGTCAAAGGCGACTTTGGGGTGCAGTGCTCATCTCTCTTTTCAGGCCAAGGGAGCTGGCGTTTGTCTGCAGACAGCTTTCTGGGTCATGTGGTCTGCTTGACTAAACCACTTCTGGTGCAAGGGGACGCCATGATGAGTGCCAGAACGCACGGAAACCCCGGTTATCTTCCCACCGCAGTGATACCTATTTATCTACTTGCACTGGCGTGCTTTCGAACTGCTAGGTTGGCAGAAGCTGGGACACAGCAACAGGAGCTCACCCCATCACTCTCAGTGGTTTAGATCACAGCGCCACCCGCGTCCCTTCATGGTTGTGGACCAGATATGTGGTCATCCCAAAGTCAGGAAAGGACCCTGGATATGTGGACTCCTATCACCCTGTTTCGCTCCTCAGCCAGGACCAGAAACTTTCTACAGCCTTCCTAGCAGCACAGTTTAATAGATATATATCTACCTATATCCATCTGGACCAGGTGGGATTTGTAGCAGGCAGACAAGTTATGGATTCTATCTGCCACTTGTTTCCCATAATCCCTTAGTTCTCATCATTTTTGATGCCTTCGAGGCATTTGGTTTTCTAGAGGGGCCCTATATTCTATCCCCCTGCCCTATGATGTCACCACCATGCTCCAAGACGTAAGGACTGCCCTCCCTGAAGTAATTAAGACCACTGATACATGGTTATCTAAGGTATCTAACTGTTGAAGATGCCATAGGGATAATGCTTCTCTAAAACATTTGTTTTTTTGTTGTCCTGTATTGAAAGATTTTTGGCAGAAGGTAACTGAAACCATCAACAGAACTGTACAGAACAACCTTACATTTACAGAGCAAAATATCCTCTTGAATTATATACCCAGCATATGGAACCTTACAAAAGGACAATATGAGTGGACTCTCCGTGCCCTGACCACAGCAAAAAGACTGATACTGATGAAGTGGAAAAATAAAAATGTGGCTCTCTTCTACAATTGGATTAAAGACTTACACAAACTTGCAACATATGAACAACTTGCATATAATCGCAGACTTGCCATGGACAAATTCAATGATATTTGGAATCCATTCTTACAAATACTGTAATAGGATAAGATCTGGTGAAGTACAATAACAACCTTGTAAAATATACAGTTTTGGGGTTTCCCCCTCCTTCCCCCCTTTGTTTTCCCTCCTGCACGGCTTCTGTTTCTCTTTTTCTCTTTTTCTCTTTTTTGCTTGCATCTCACCATGTCTGGTGCACATATAGTTATGTACATTTTGAACTTTCAATAAAGGTGTTTATTTTATTTTTTATTTTTTAAAATACCACTGATACATTTGGCACAGAATCAGGGTTTTGTATTAATTATAATAAATCTGAATTCCTCTCTGGTTTTTGGAGCATTAGCCCTTGAGTCCAGTTGGATATACTCTGACCATGGAGATAATAGATTTGCCTGCATGCTCTATGTTATTTAGGGATTCAAATACTCAGGAATCTGATTAAACTATAAAACTGGGACATGCTTTTCCAGATATTATAGAGATCTTACAAAAACAGCATCAAACTCCAATATTCCCTTCTCATAAGGAAACCGACCCTGCAAAAAGAGACCCTGGAACTTCCTAGCACTTGGGAAGGTGAGGACATGATAGAGAGGGAAGTGCTGTTCTTTTTTTTCTGAAGTATGTGCATGGGAGAGGGATGTGTCTTGTGACTATTGGTGAGATTGTGCAAAGTGCATTTGTATTAAACTCCGATCCAGGGGTAGCCAATGTGGTGTCCTCCAGGTATTGTGGACTACAACTCCCATCAGCCCCAGCCAGCAAGGCCCATAGCCAGGGATGATGGGAGATGTGGTTCCAAACATCTGGATGTAACCACATCTGTTATCCATGCGCTGCAAGTAAAAACAATGCTTACCAAGAGCAGGGCCCCAGAAACCGGTCGTTTAATTTTGTATTGTCTCCTGGATGCTTTGATTATGTAACTTCCAGAAGCCCACAATTTGGAGCCGAGTTGTCTGTCTTAAAACCTCATTGGATATTTTGCTCTTGTTATGTGTGCTGTCAAGGCTGGCAAATGAGGATGCTGTCAAATGACATGGTGCAGCAATTGGGGGAAGAATCCATTTGGTTTTATAGAATATTTCCCTGTTGGTGCATCTTCTGCCATCTGTCAGCACCCCTATTTCAGCCATTGTGATCACCAAAATGGATCCAACAGCAACAGCAGCAGCTGTACCTGTTTTCAACCATTTCAAATAAGAGATCAGACTTTCTGAAAGACAGGCAAATGCGCGCACACCGTCTTTCAGGCTGGCTTCTGTCCCCCCAGAGTGGCTGGCAGAGACCAGAATCTGGGATGCTGTCCAGCATTTAATTAATACAACAGTGAAAGCATTAGGAAAGGCAACAGAACTTAAAGCCAAGCGCAGTCTGAAAACTCCAGTCACGGAGGGGCAACTCCATAAACAGGCTGCATAAATGCTACAGGATGCAATTTCCTTGCGGCAAGCGAGGCTGTTCTGCTTCTGCCTCGAGGGCTGTTCACACAATATGCCTGCTGTGGTGTGGGAGCCTTGGCTTGGATCCACTACTGCAATTGCACCTCCCTTCCTCGGTTACCGGCAGCGATGCCTGGCATTGGGAAGCCAGGTGAGCAAGACCACTGAAATATACTCAGAGTTGAGAGTGGATTTCATGCTCTTTATTCAGCTCATAGTGGTGAGGAGGAATGGAAGTTCCCCCAGAATGTTTGCTTTATCTACATTATTTACACAATGGGCCCCATGTGATTGGCTAATTCCGGGATTCTCCTGTAGGACAATCAGTTTGCGGATTCACTTCCACCTGGAGCTGGATTGGGTGGCTCCTGTGGACCATTCTGGATCCTATTGTTCTAGGACCAATCAGACTGCTGCATTCTGGATCCTATTGTTCTAGGACCAATCAGACTGCTGCATTTTGGATCCTATTCAACTCAGTGCATAACAACCACCCACATGTACTGCCCCTCCAGTCTCATGATATGATATTCATATGCCGGTTGTCAGTGGACCTGCTGTTTTCCTTTCTGTGTAGGAAGAAAGCCCTCTTTGCAGTAGACCCAGAGCCGCTTCACGACATCAGCAGGCCCACTGCATGTGGTCTGTCTTATGTAAGTTGAAAATAGCCTTGATTCTTTTCTTAGATGTTTTTCAATATTGAGCTTAAAACAAAGCAAGGATCAGCAGAACAAACTGCCCCTCCCCCCCCCCAGTCTCTCACACCTTCAATTGCAGATCAATCTCCTTGTTCAGGAAAATCATATCTCCAGAGATGGATCTCTGTAGCAGGCAGATGCCAAGTTTTTATCACTAAAAAATGATATGAATGGATCCCACCTTTCAATAAAATTGTCTGGGTGTTATTTAATGTGTTTATATGCTTAGTCAATATCTGCCATTGAGACCATTTGCCTCTGCTGCAAAAGATGGCTCAAAACTATTCCAGCTCTGTGCCATATTGGTTTCTGATTGCATAAGCACACGTAGACACAACCGCACATAGGCAGTTTCACAAAACACAAAATGCATGTTTTCTCTTGCATGTTTTGGAATAAACTTCAGCTGTGCACACCTGCTAATTCTCAGCTGTTCCTGGCACACGAATCAACTACCCACATAGTAAATACCATTCAAATGGATGTCAGGCTATGAGCGAATGTACAAAATAGCACCTGATCTTGGTGCAGCAACAACCTGTCCCTGTTCACTGTGAAACAGCTCTGGGGCAATCCAGTTCTGGGCAGATCTAGGAACAACTCTGGCCACAAGAAAACATCTCTTCATAGTAAGCAGAGCAGTGCCGCCACACCTCTAAGAAGTCTGGTTCATTCCATATACAGGCAATGGCTCAGAGGGTGACAATTAAAGTGCATGCAGAGATAATGTGGGGTGCTGCTCCCCCCCCCTTGTGGGAGATTATCTACAGTAGCATTCCCTAGCCTGCTGCTTTCCAGCTGCTTTGGACTACAACTCCTATCAGCTGTGGGGCACCCAGTTGTTGGAGGCAGCCCTGCAATGTAATTGAAGTGAATGCTGAATAAGTCCCCGCAAGCTGGAGAGAACTTTGAAAGTTATTCCTGCAAATACAGATAGGTAGCCGTGTTGGTCTGCCATAGTCAAAACAAAATAAAAAAAATCCTTCCAGTAGCACTTTAAAGACCAACTAAGTTAGTACTTGGTATGAGCTTTCGTGTGCATGCGTATCTGAAGAAGTGTGCATGCACACGAAAGCTCATACCAAGTACTAACTTAGTTGGTCTTTAAGGTGCTACTGGAAGGAATTTTTTTATTTTGTTTATTCCTGCAAATGACAGTTTTAATAAGTTCTTTGCTGGCAAAAGTCATGTTTGACATTTTAATGTGTGACCTAAGGGAATGCCAAGCTTCTCATCCAAAGCAAACTGCTCTCCTAATAATGATCACTGGCTGGTCTTTGTGTAGCTGTGGCTTCCTACATTAGTTCTTCCAGGTCCCCTAGATTGTCCATGGAGTTCTTCTTCTTTTTTACTTAGATTGTGACAATCATCTCCCAAACAATGCAAATTTGTGCAACCTTCTCAACATCTATATCAATATTAAGACGCTTAAGAATACTTGACATCTATTTGCAAGATTTATTATGGTAGAAAATGTCCCTCTTATTAGTTGGGAAAGCATAATATGTAATGAGTTGCATAACTGCCTGGACTTCCTTCCTCTCGCAGATCATTAAAACAATGTCATTTTCATACCTTACGGGTAAGGGGATGTGATGATAGGAGAGATGTGTATCCCCAGCCTCCAGATAATAGTTCTTGCACATTATTGAAAAGCAAAATGTTTGCTCAGAACCAAATGGGATGTTATGTAATAAAATTAAAATATTGCTTCCCCCAGTTTATGAGCTTCTTGGTCATTGGCTAAACTGCTGTGATGTAACAGGATGCTCATGAATTTTCTAAATACCAGGGAGCATTTAGCCAATCACAAATTGTTGATAATGCAGCACAGCATTGGGAAGGGAAGTTTGCTTGGGGGAAAGCCTTGCACAGGGCCTTGGGGCAGGAGAAGGTGTGTAGTTCTGGTTAGGAAATGTGCAGAGAGGTTAGATCATGGGTAGGCATTCTAAACGTGGCCCGTGGATGGTCCGGTAATCAGCGTGTTTTTACATGAGTAGAATGTGTGCTTTTACTGTATTTAAAATGCATCTCTGGGTTATTTGTGGGGCATTGGAATTCGTTCATTATTTTTTTAAAAATATAGTCCGGCTCCCCACAAGGTCTGAGGGACAGTGGACCGGCCCTCTGATGAAAAAGTTTGCATAACTGCCTGGACTTCCTTCCTCTCGCAGATCATTAAAACAATGTCATTTTCATACCTTACGGGTTTGCTGACCCCTGGGTTAGATGGTATTTCACTGAGTAGGTTGGCTAAGATTTACAAGACAGAATCAGATAAGTGTTGGACATGTAAAGTTGTGGAGGGAACGTTCTTTCACATGTGATGGACATGCAGAAAGAGTATTGGGAAATGATTTAGAATGAACTGAAAAAATGTTTAAAATTACTTTCACAAAAAACCCAGAGTCCTTTCTGCTGGGGATAACCCAGACTGAAACCACCAGGTTTCAGAAAATTCATGTACAGAACAACTGCAGCCCATGTTTTGTTAGCCCCCAAATGGAGAGTGAGTGAGGTCCCAACTAAAGAAGACTGGCAACTCAAGTTGACAGAATATGCACAACTTGCAGATTTAACATATATAATAAGAGGACAAGAAGAACATACATTTAAAGAAGATTGGAAAATGTTTATTGAGGATATGGAAAATAACTGTACAGCTGAAAATGCTGGCAGCATTAAGATAAACCCAACAGAGTAAATAATTATTGATGGATGTAATAGCAGAAAACTGATTTGAATGGTTATTGTAAAATATGCAGGGATGTAAGATATGTAAAATGAACCATGGAAAGAGAAGAAAGGAAGTCATTAGATATTTTAAGGTTTGTAAAATGTTTATTTGAAATTATAAAACAGAAAATTTAATAAAAGTTATTATATAAAAAAGGAAATGTGCAGAGAGGTAAGAGGGTCTGAATCCAAATACATAGATAGATAGATAGATAGATAGATAGATAGATAGATAGATAGATGATAGATGATAGATAGATAGATAGATAGATAGATAGATAAGATGGTTTTTAAATACAATTTTCCAAACCTAGATTAAAGTGATGTTGACAAGCTATCTATCTGCTTTTATTGAAAACTAAGGTCAATTAAAAACTGCAGATTTTGTTTGCCAGAACACTAAACCACGCCAGCTGCTGTAGCAAAACAAGACTTCCCATGCACAGGTCTTAGAAGGTGAATATGCATTGTGGGAAAGGCCAGTATGTTAAATATATGTGGGAACAAGATATTCCAGGTCATCATTCACCAAACAAAGAATCCATTATATCTAATGGACTCCAATCTGGAAAAAGATACACACAGAACACGAGTAATCAGCTTCCCCTCCAAGGTTCGCTGGGAAAATCAGTTGTTTGCTTGAAGTGTTATTACACATTGTTCAGCTGAGAGAATTAGTGAATCAGAGGCTCTTCAGGCTTGGCATCAATCCATTTTTGCTAACTGTGAAGCCAGTGCCAAGCTCCAGTGCTTTTCTTGGGGTCTTATTTAGGAGAAAGTAGATCATGCACCTGCAAGCGCTTGCTAAAACCTGGTGTCGTCCAATGAAGTCGAAGTGCAGTAGATTCTGGACAGTCAAAAGAAAATGCTTCTTTACATAATGCATTCCTTTCGAAGGAAGCATGGTTGGCTTCTGTACATGGAATGGGACAAGGGAGAGGCTGTCCTGGGCCATTCCTGGGGCTATTGCCCTCCTCCTCTGCTTGTGGGCTTCTGATTGGTCTCCAAGTGAAACAGGATGCTGGACTAGAAGGAGCTTTTTTTTTTTTTAATGATTTTCATTTATCTATATTACAACAATTATTAAATAAAAATTTTAACATTTCAAATTCCAACTCCCATCTTTCTGTGGTTCTTTACATTTCTTTTCATCTTCCGGCATACTCCAAATTATCTCAACATATTCTTTTAGGTATCTGTTCCCATATATATTTTGAAACCACAGGTTTTTACATTAATTCTGCCAATGCCATAATCTGTTTGTTTGTAAATACTCAGTAAATCATTTCCATTCCTTTCTTTAAAAAAATAGTTATCTTGATTTCTTATTCTCCCTAGAAGTTTCACCATTTCTGCACAGTCCATTTTCAGTTCATTACATATCATTTCCCAGTATGCTTTAACCTTGTTACAAGACCATCACATATGGAAAAGGTACCTTATTTCTCTTTATATTTCCAGCACATATTCGATTTGGATTTATACCTTTTTGCCAATCTACTAGGTGTTAGGTAGCATCTATATAACATTTTCATATAGTTTTCTCTTAAACTGTAACATGCTGTAATTTTTACACATTCCATAAATGTTCCCATGCATCCATTTCAGTATGACCAATATCTATTGCCCAGTGTATCAACTGAGGATTTCACTTGTTTGTCCTTTGTCTCCCATTCAAGTAACATCTCATACATTTTAGACATCACTTTAACTTTACAGTTTAACAGGTCTCTTTCTAGTTGTTATGTTTGTTCCCCAAACCCCCACTTCATATCCTTTTTAGTCAGAAGATGATATTGTAAACATGTTGTTAACATCTCTGATAAATCCTTAAATCCTTTTAATTTTAACTCTCCAGCCTCTTCTCTTAATAAATTTCTATAAGTTGCCCAAATTCCCATCACATTTTTCTTTTTCACCACTATGGCTTCCAAAGGTGAAAGCCATAGTGGTGCTTTGGTCTCCAACAAGTTTTTATATTTATCCCATACTCTATACAATTCTTTCCTAATTATTGTTAGGATTTTTATCTCGCCAGCTGCTCAGCAAGTAGCACTATGGTTGTTTATATCATGCAGTGGCGTAGCGTGGGGGGTGCAGGGGGGCCGGCCGCACCGGGCGCAACATCTGGGGGTTAGGGAAATCCACGGGTTAGGGGGCGCAAATCCATGTGTTAGGGGGCGCAAATCCATGGGTTAGGGGGCGCAAATTACTTGCCTTGCCCCGGGTGTTGATAACCCACGCTACGCCACTGATATCATGTGAGTGCCTGAGAGCGTGAGACAGGAAGTCTCAGTACTGTTGGGTACTGTGAGAGAAGTTACTTTCACTTCTGTGTGAGTTGTTGTTCTGTACTGCTGCTGTGAGAGAGTAGACTTGCTGGTGGGTTCTCTGTATATATGGACTGTAAATAAAGTAGTTTATAGCTACTGATTGTCTTTTTCTTCTGCAAGGAGATGCCAGACTACGAGTGTGCTCCTCTCAGGAGGGAGGGGTTGCTTATCACCAGTCTCTCTGGACTGAGGAAGATTTACAGCCAGAGGGTGACCACTGGAGAGACGCCCCGGTGTCTTGGGAAGGTGGTGGCCTTCCCGGGCGTTTTTCCAACAATTATATGTTTTGTAAAACTTTTATGTACTTTCACCTTTTCATACTACAAGTAAACGTGCCAACCAAAAATATTATCATGACCTTCCAGATCTAAAATATGTGAATTCTTCAATAACAACCAGCACAGACAGGATGCTTCATAAACCTCCTCTCTCTTTCACATCTATCAATATTTTATACTCATTTTTTCCACCTTGCCAGATATATTTAGAAATATATTTTTGCCATTTGTTGAAACAATCTGTCTTGCCGATCACCAGTATTGATTGAAACAAAAATAACATCCTTGGTAATATATTCATTTTAATGGTTGTCACCCTACCCAATAATGAAAGTTTCATTCTACTCCATATGGACTAGAAGGAGCTTTGATATGATGCAACAAGATTCTTGTGTTCTTAAACATGCCCTGTGTCTATTGATTTTCTATCTCATGGAACTAGGCCCAAGAACACTTAGAGAGGGCAAATCCAATGAGAGTGAAAATGAAAGAAATTTACTGTCAGAATATGACACTATTTATGTCTCCCTCTCTGTATTTTTTTGGCAGCGTGTAAGCGAGATGCTTGGCAATTCATGCAATTAATTCCAGGCTGCTGTAAGTGCAGTCGAGGCAAAGGAAAATCAAAGGGATTCACATCACTTTGCTGCTGACCTAAAAAAATGACGATAAAAGATGAATACTCTTTTGCAGACGGGCGACAGCCTGCTCTTTGAAGCTGTTATATTTGGAGGGGGGGGGATATATTATTCTGTTTTGACATATGAGACATATTTCACTTGCACTATGAAAACAGCCCCATTCTCAGGGAAACACGAGGCTGAGGAAATATGGGAACGTTATCTGTTTCACTCTCTTGAAGCAGCTGAGCTGGAGTTTGTGGGCAGGAAGAGACCAGAGGTCAATGGTAGAACACATCGTTTGCATGCAAGTTTAGCTCTCACACCTGCGGTTGAAGTGTCTCAGGTATCATAAGTGGGAAGAACCCAATTCTTGGAGTCCTTGAAGAGATGCAACCAGTCAGAGTAGACAGCTCTGGTACAACACAGTTCTGTCTCAACACATGAAGAGTTTCAGTTGTTTCCATTAGTAACTCAAAGTCAGCTTCCCCGTGATTGGAAACTGGAATCGTTTACAAGGGGCTATATGAGGTCTCTTCTGAAAGTAACACTGAAATGCCCACTACGTATAAATGTACAGTATATTCAGTGCTGTTAGATGGACTTCGAACAAATTAGTAAGCTTTGTTGGAGTAACAGGACATGGGAAGGGGTTAATTTCCTTCATGACTGTAAATCACCTCATGGATGAGCTAATCGCAGGTGCAAGGTGAGCCAATCCAGTTGCTATGGTAATGGCCCAGTGCCCCAATATATGTGATTAATGTCAGCTCAGTAGTAGAGTCTGTTGCTTCTCCGGTGTTACGTCTTGAATTGCTGAACTTATTTAATGGAGATACTTTGCCTACAAGCTGTATACATCTACATCCAAAACTGTTTTACTGAGTCTTATCTTCTGCAACAGTAAATTATTTGGACCTTAAGCTACTTTCATGTGGTGACTGGTACTAGCAACAACTTCTTGAGATTCTCAACAAGCTTCCCATAGAAACGGATAGAATTTCCAGCTACAGGTCCACAGGCACAATTCCAGAGCTTCACACAAGCTTCACAGATGAAACTTCCTGGCAGATCTCTCCCCACTCCCTGCTTTTTCCTTGAGGATGTTTCTTGCAATCATGGATGATGGTGACACAGCTCAACAGGCTAGATGAGAATGAAATCTGTGTCTATAGATAAAGAAGTAACAGATAGTTCCCCAGTAAACCTCTTAGGCAGTGTCTGCCACCATATAAATATGTGGGTTGGTGCAATATTGGTTGCATGCTGTTTCTCATTCCACCTAAAACAAACTCACCTTGGTAATTTCATTGCTCATTGGCTACATACTGATGTGCATCTATAGCCAGGATATCTGTGGGTGAAGAACACCCACATCAATTTTTTAAGAGCAGTCATCAATGCATCTTTCACGCTGCAAATAAGAATCACAACACTTTAAACAATTGCAGAAGTGCTCCAGGAATTGGAGAAAGAGATATGTTGCCAGTGGCATGGGTGCTAGCCAATAAGCACCCAACACATACGGCTTTTCTCCTCAACAGGCTGAAAACTTGCAGAAAACTTTCTTCCTCTTCAGAGCACACTCAAGGAAAGAAGAAACTATGTGTATTTTCAGGGCAGCCTTCAAATCGCCTTCACCATGTTTGAAATGTTATGTGCATCTTCACCTGAAATGACAGACTTTCTTATCACTGGTGAAGCTGTGCCACTTTCATTGGCCTCCCTAATGAAAATAGGGTCCTTTGCCATGACATTCCTGATCTTCAGTGTAATCACACCTCATTGCAAGGTGTATGTCTAAATCCACTTGCGTGTCCATTACACATGTTCCTACTTGCAAAAGGGTAACAGTTAAGTTTGGCTGATCTTTTCTGTGGCTTATAGGGTCAGGATGCTACTTATTCATTCCAGGTCACATCTCAGAGAGGCGCTTGTACCAGAGTCACAGATAGCTCATGAAGTATTATATATTAGGCTCAACTGCCCTGATGTCATGATCCATAGAAATAAACCATGTAAAAATCTGGACTAGCACCCATTGTCCCATGCCTGCCCACCAACGTTTTACTGCATTAAGAGCAGAGTCAGCTGGAAGTGGAAAGTACAGTCTTAGAAAGTATTTGTGACTCACCTTTACAGAAAGACAATGGTTTATTTCTTTATTGTGCAGGAGTGAATTTAGAGCACTTCCAGGCCAGCCACTTTCCAAGTGGCCTGGAAAGATTCCTTACATCCTCCTGTTACAGACACCTCCTCACAAAGAGCTGCATGGAAATGTAAATAGAGTGAGATCTAGAAAAGTGTTAGTATTGACTGATGTGCCAGGGGAGGAAATAAAGAAATTATTCTCATGGCTGTTTTTCAGAGTTCCATGGATATTTAGCATAGTAAACATGTGAAGTGTGTAAGGGAGCTGCACCTGTGGCAGAACCATAATGTGCTACAGTTGTCTGGCAGGTGTCCACTGTAGCATTGCCATTTACCTCTTCACTTTACATTAGAGGAAGCATGCATGTACCTTGTGTACAGGGCCATGGAACCTAGCACCCTCCAGATGTTGTTGACCCATAACAACCATGACCCCAGATGTTCAGCAACGTCTAGAGGGTCACAGATTCCCCACTGCAGGCTTTAGTAGATCCATATTTAACCACAATGGCTTAACTTCCACTGCTAAATGTAGCACAAAAGGTTGGAAGCCTGTTGTGTAAAATGGCTCACCCCTTATTTCCACAACAGTCTCCTTGGGTAAGCAATGCTTAGAGACAATGACTGGTCCAAGGTCCCCCAGTGAGTTTCATTGCTGAATGAGGGTTTGGACCTGGGCCTCCCCAGTCCTAGTCCAGCACTCTAACCACTGTGTCATGTTGGCTCTTGTCCTAATTATTAAGAGAATCCTCTAGGGCAGAGTTTTTCAACCTTTTTTAGGCAAAGGCACACTTGTTTCATGAAAAAAATCACGAGGCACACCACCATTAGAAAATGTTAAAAAAAAATAACTCTGTGCCTATATTGACTATATATAAAGTAATTCTCTTGAATAGGAATCAAATAAACACAAAGAAAGTATTTTATAATTACTTTATTATGAAATAGTAAGTAAACAGAAATATGAAAAATTATAAAATACTTTATTTTTAAATCTTTTGAATTTTTCAATTTTTCCCACGGCACACCAGGCAACATCTTGCGGCACACTAGTGTGCCGCAGAACAGTGGTTGAAAAACACTGCTCTAGGGCCCTGTTTCCCCTCCATCATAAGTAGCCCCACAGGATGGGGGCTTTCTGATGTTCTGATGGTTGACGACAAGAAAGGAAGTTCAGCATCACCACAACACTCCTCATGATGACCAGGTTCCCCCTCCAGCATATTGACTTGGAGTTTATTGTAGTTTTAGCCTAATTGCATGCATTTTATTGTTTGATATTTTTCTAATTTCCTATCACGTTGTTTGCTACCTTGATTTATTTTTCTTTTATAGGAAAGAAGGAGACAGCTGTTGAAAATAAGTAAAGGAATAAGCAAACATGCATGTCTGAATTAGCTCTTGTCCAATTTCAGCTCCATAGAAGTTTTCTAGTGTGTCTGCATACCTTCACCCCTCCTTCCACAGTAAGAAAAGACACTGGTTGACATTTGAGGAGCCCTGTTTTTCCTGTAAAGTGGCCCTAAAAGTACAGAAGCTTTCTGCCTCCTTTTTCTTGGGAGAAAAAAACAAAGCTTTAGGGGGCAATTTGAAATGGATAAATTACAGGGGCAGGTGATGGGAGCACTTAACCATCCTTCCACCTCTTCAAACCCCCACCCCATCCCCCACATCCAAATGGGCTTCTACATCTGTAATGTTCCAGAAGTGAGTGTGAAGATGGAAAGCAGTTATTAGGATTTTTGTGCTTGTGTGCAACATGTAGTTGGGTCCTAAATGTCTGTGAAAACACAATTTAGTGGTTACAGTTGTGTGTCCCTAATCTAACAGGAGTGCCATTTCAGATGTGGGGGGGGGGAGGAAAGATTTTGGGAGGACTCAAGATCCACAGCCAGCTTTAGAGGCGAATCTTAGAGCAGAGTCAACATTAGATTACCGAAAAGTACTCCCTTGAACTTTTAAGGGTTTATCTGCTGTGGTCATCTCTTTTTTCATCTTCTTTCGACACCTCTCAATCACTAGATCTCTAACTGCTCTGAAGAACATGACAGCCCACCATAATTGGCGCCCCTGCACCCCTCCCTCCCTCCCTCCCTTTCTTTGGAGCCTACGCTGCGCCATAGGTTACCTGCCAGCAGTGAGCATTTCGACTGGGCGCATTTGTGCCTTCTCTAAAACAGCTTGCAGAGTGTGAAAAAGGAGGAGCTGGCATACGCCTCTCTTACTGGAGCCGAGCGCTGTCCGACAGGAGCAGCAGCAGGGCTTTTACTAGGCTAGCCAGGTCCCCGCTCTAAGCGGGCAAGCTCAGAAAGAGTAGCTCAGCCGCGCGTCGGCTCTGCAATCCCTAGCCAAGGAGATCTGGGACGTACCCTTCCTGGGAGGGAGAGATGGCTTCCTCCTGACGCCGTTTCCGGAGGGGAGGGGGAAGAGACAGAAGGGAGGGGATGAGATGGGAGGGGGGCCCTATATAAATGAGGTTGCTGCTGCAGTGCCCCGTCGGGGATCATCAGCATTAGAGAAGGAAGAGGATCTAGGGAAGGGAAGGGGACGGGCTGATTAATCTGCCTCCCGGCTCAGCTCTCGCCCGATGCCAGAGTCCCCCTCCGCCAGCTGCTACCTCTAAAGCCCGGCCGTCAGCAATAAAGGCAGGAGAGATCTCCTCTAGCCATCCTTCGGCGCTGCAGCCCGTTTTGCCAGCGTCATGACCCGCACAGTATTGCTTGCTGTTCTTTTCCTCACAGCGCAAGGTAAGCCTCCGAGGCAGCGGCGGGTGGGCTGGCTCCGTCCGTTGCCCGCAGTTCCTCTGCCGTGTGGAACTTGCCCGGGGACCGCTGGCCGCAGCGGCGGTTCATTTCAGCACCAAGGACAGAGGCGCGGTGAGGCGCGGTCTTTGGCTTGCTGGCCCCGTCCGGCTACCGTGGACGCAAGATGGAGGACGGGGAGGAGGACGGAGGACGGGGAGTTGCCTTGTTTTTGGAAGAGGGGAGACTTGGCTTGGGGGTACCACGCAGTTCTCTGAGTCAAGAGACTTCAGTGAACTCCTGCGAGAGCCTCGCGAATCTGACTTGATCCACAAGGTCATTTTACGCTAGCAAACTTTTTGAAGCCCAGTCGACCCATTTTGAGTCTGTTTGGTTTCTTCCCCTTCTAAAAATAAAAATTCCGTCCTGCAATTTCTTTGTGTTTTTAACCAAAAAAACCCGTTCCTTCCTCCTCCTTTCACTCCTGAGCTTCCTACCCATACGCTTCCTCTTATCTGTTTGCACCCATGAACAACCTAAACAAATCACCAACCAGCTTACTCAGACTCAGGATGGTGAAAAGAAAGATTCTGCAACCTACTTCTGAATGATTTGTTGCAGATCTACCCCCCCCCCCCAGCACGCAATCATTGCTGCAGTTCACTTAGCCTTCACTTTGGATGTCTATTTGAGCAATTGTGCTCAGGAATCAACCACTTCTCTCTGTTTTTAAGCCCCAAAGTGCAGCAATCTTGCGATGCTGGATTTCATGCACTGTTTTTGTGACTTATTATCCTAGCAGAATATATTTGTGCCAATCGCTCTCTCTTCCCCATCTGGCTTGCATTGGCTGAGTTTTGCATGCCATGGGCCAGCTGGCTGGAACTATTCCAGAGAACATGTAATATCTTGCCTTTCTCTCCCTTTCTCTCTTGCAGTACTTTCACTTCCAGTAACAAACCCAGCGACTAAAGATGACACAAAGGTGAGTTGCAAAAACAAAATGGTAAAAATAAATAAATCAGGAATATTGTTTAAGCAGAACTATGGGGCAGTGTCCTGTCTTGTCTGTTTAAAAGATTCCACAATATATAGTAGCTTGAAATGAATAAGATGAAGCAATCAATTGTCTCTTGTGGAGGCCACTTAACATGTTACATTTTTAGGTATATATCCAAGATTCATGTGTGCTTTTTTTGTACCTAAAAATATGGAGCAAATATTGGCTGCAAATCCCCTCTGGGCGTAAACCCAGGCATGTTGCTGGGAAATGTAGGAAACAGTCCTTTTAAAAAGTCATTTCCTTGCCCTAGTTTCTGCTCCTTCCCGCTTTTTGCATGTGATTAAAAGCAAGACAACAAAGACGTGCGTAATTTCATCACTGTTTAATAGCAGCTGTAGGTGCCCCTCTTGAGTATCTGAAAGGTTAGTGAATTAGCTTTCCAATTATATCCTGCATAAGCCCATTGTGGACTAAACTTAACTCCCTGCTGTTAAAGGGCTTAAGTGTTACTGGGTAACATACTTGAAAGTTGTCATTAAGACTGATGGACTGTCTAAAGTGAGGCAAAACCAAACCAAAACGAACATTACACAAGTGTATTATTATGCCAGGAGCTTAAGAGATCAATATCAAGGCTCAGATAATCAGTGGGTAAGCGTATATGCTGTACGAAGTGGGTTACAATTGAAATATTGTAAATCCACATTTGAAGAAATGGTTGGATGAGGGTTTTGCTACAGGGCTGCCAATGGGTGGCATAGAAATTATTAAGATCCCAGTGAATTCTACCCAGTACTTGTGTGGCAATATGATTATGGGAAAACAGACAGACTGGGAATTCATTAATTCCATCAATCCATTCTATCACGTATCCATGTAGACACATTGAGCTGTAAAAGTGGTAAGATACAAATTTGATTGGGAGAAATATGTTACAGGAAATGAAAAAAGTACCATACTGAGGCCACTTTACCTTGTATAATATGTACCTTCCTTTATGGCCTACTGAGGTCTGGTTTATGTATCTACAGGACTGGTGGGACTGGGGAGGCATCATTTGGACCTTGGGCTTGATGCCCCTTTCATGCCTTTATTTTCAAAGTCAAATGCATGCATGGGGTGTGTGTGTGCAGAGCCAGAGGGCTGAGGGAGTGGGCATGGAAGCACATCCTCAATAGTGCAGGTGGGGAAAGGAATTGGCGGTTCACATCTGGTGGCCTCCCACAGTGTGGATGCACAGTGCATTTCCGTATATAGATCTGTGCTGGGACAGAGTATTTGTCTATTTTGCACAGTGGTATTTTACAAACCATTGATTAGTGCTCTGCCTCAGCCCCTGACACACTATAGTTTGTCATGGGTAAAGGGGCAAATGGTTAAGCCTAAGACTGACTTTGTACATCTTGGGACTAACACAGCAGTCGTTGCTGTATCTGCTGCCTACTATCCCTATATTTATATTTATTTATATACTTCTACGGCCCTTCATCACATGACAAAAGGTGGTGCACAAATTATTTTTAAAAATGCAGCGACTCATATTTCTAAAATCAATTATTTCAGAGCAAATTAAGCACAGCATAAACTAATAAATAAGAGGGGGGGGAAGCAAGGGGCACAATACAAACTGACCTCAACAAATCACACCTCTTTGCTCCCAAAAGCTTGGCAGAAGAGATACATCTTCACCTTCCTTCTAAAAGAGCACAGCTCTAAGGCAAGACACGCCACAGTGGCAAAATCCAGTTTTGGAGCTGTCATTGAAAAAGTCTTCCTACAAACCCCTGCACTGTTGAGCCCTCACAGGCAGTGTTAGAAACTGAGATATGAAAGCTAGGAGCTACGTTATGGGTGCCACAATGGAGTGCTCAGGCATGCTTTTTTACTAGCAAGAATACAAAGCTGAAAATGGATGAACTGCAGCTAAAATCTTATGTTCATTTTTCACATGGTCTAGTCCTTCCCCTGCCCACCCCACCCCCTAATATTCTTAAGAAGGTCTCTTCTCCAGTCTTCAGAGAGTAGCTGGAAGTGGGGAGGCAGAAAAAGGTCCTCCTTTCCTTCCACTCTGCAGTTTTAATCTGAAATCTTAGGCGCAGTACTGCACCCACAGCTCAGAAACTGCTCACACTAATGAAATTCCCTGTTGCAAAATGTGACTAGAACAATGGGAGTTTTGAACGCTGCTCACAGGGACACCCCAGGAGGGCTGGACTAGCTGATCCTAAAGACTAGAGAGGTTGGTATGGGGAAAGGGATTCTCTCAGGTTTTTGGGTTCCTGGCTGTTCAGGGTTTTGTGTATTTGTGTGCACTTGTATATCACCTGGAAATCTGCAGTCAAAATTCCCTACTACAATGTTTCTTTATGCAACCTTTTTTTAAAAAAAATGCTGCCCACTTTAAATTTACCTAAATTGGCTTCCCTTGCTAATGGAGTTGAGCTTACATGCCTTACCTCCATCTTTTACTGAAATCTGCTACAAGAGACCTTTCCACTTTTGCGTGGATGGGGGAAAAAAAGCTTTTTGCCAGCTTTGCTAATTATCCATAATCTCTCCAAAAAACACAACTACCTTTCAGCCCATGTGCTTTAAGAAATGCTGCACTGTCCCCTCTCTCTGCCAGCTGGGAGATTTTGTTTGGAACTCTCTTTATGCCCAGCGGCAGTTTTGGAGGCTTCCAAATATCTTGGGGTAGGGGGTCGATGTAATTTCACTTTTGTCTGGGGCCCCCATGCTGGCTCAAATCACTGCAATTTTGCAACATTTTCATTAGAAGAGAGCACATCAGCACTTTCTGAGGCACCATACTGTACAGAATACTTGGCTGCGGCTGTTTGAGAAAACTCTAATAAGACCACAAATTCCCTCTCCCTACCACCATCCACAAGTGCTTTTATATCTGCAATTATATGAATCTCTGTTGAAAAGCCTTCCTTAAATGTTTGATGGTACCATTTGCACCACAGCACCCCTGAGCAGTAGTCAGTGGCTTGGAATTAAAATGCTAGAACTGTAGAACTGGGTGCAAAGACTGGAATGGCGAAGAGAATAATCTAAAGGCCAAGAAGATGGTTCTGTTGCTGAATATAAGGAAGTTTGGGCCCTGAGCTGTGTTTGTATGAGAAACTTCCAGGCTTGCAGTCCAGTCAGAATTATGCCCAGTGCTGTCTGTGTTGATATGACCAGGCTTCAGCATATGCGTGCTGGATTGAGGACCATATGCAAAGAAATCTCAGCCCCATGAAGGAAGAGCATCATATAAATATAGGGTATAATCCAGATTAAGTTATCTGAATTTAGTTCCCATTGATTTGGACTCAGGTTAAGCCACGACAAACTTGTCCCGTTGATTTCAGGGGATACTAAGCACTGTACATCTTGCTTTGCACTGATTCAGCCTATAATAAGCAAGTCAATGCTCATTTCAAGATTACCAATGCCCATGTGTCAAACAGGAATAACAGCAATCCACAACTTAAAGATGCTGGGGAACTGCAGCCATTAAGGCTACAATTCCACACATTGTTACATAGAAGTAAGCCCCGTTTAAGGATTTACTTTTGAGTTTCCTCCTCCTCCTCCTCCTCCTCCTCCTCCTCCTCCTCCTCCTCCTCCTCCTCTTCTTCTTCTTCTTCTTTGTCTTCCTTATTAAATTTATATACTGCCCTTCATCCAAAGATCTCAAATCCAAAGATAAAAATACAGGATAAAAGCTCAATTTAAATAGTTAAAACAAAAGCAAAGCAAAGTATCCATCCATAAGCTGTAAGCCTTGCAAAGCTCTCTGCACAATGAGCATGCTATAAAATAAGATAAAAGAATTATTAACAGCACTGTTTCCCATTAAGCCTTTGCAGAACGGTTTGCTTCCCTCTGCAAGCCACCAAGTCAGAACTCAATTCCACCCCACCCCCGCACCCACCCTGACCACAGCACCTCCTGCTGACTTCGGCCATCCAGCATTGCTGACAATGTGAGAAGGTCAATGCTGTGAGCTATGAAGTTAGCCTACTTCCATTACAAAAACTGCCAGCATCACACACATTGATTTCCCCCTCCCCTCCCAGGTACCCATCATATAATTCACCAATCTGCAGTGCCAGGCATAACACAGAGGAACATGAAGCAGCTGCTTTGGGCAGCACATCTCAGAAGGAAGGGTCATTAGTCTTACCCTAGCCTTAATCTGTATGTATCCTTCAAATAAAACAGGAAAGGGTGCAACTCAGCTCTTCCTTTTAGCTGTGCCAGTGGCTTAAACTGGTCCTGCCAATGTCCATCATCTCCCCTCAAAAAATCTCTACTTTACTGTAGTTGACTATACAGTGGTACCTCGGGTTAAGTACTTAATTCGTTCCGGAGGTCTGTTCTTGACCTGAAACTGTTCTTAAACTGAAGCACCACTTTAGCTAATGGGGCCTCCTGCTGCCGCCGGAGTACAATTTTCTGTTCTCATCCTGAAGCAAAGTTCTTAACCCGAGGTACTATTTCTGGGTTAGCGGAGTCTGTAACCTGAAGCGTATGTAACCTGAAGCATATGTAACCCGAGGTACCACTGTACTTCAAAAGGACCCCACACAGCATCTTAATATGTTATTCTAAACCTCCTATGAGTCTGCTTCTTTCTTCTGTATGTTGGGACAACATACCTGGCTTGGATAAAATTAGGGGAAATCACTCTAATGAAATACTTGCTATAGGGAAATGTCCTGCTTGACAGCCTTCCAATTGCCTCCACTTGTCCCCTGCCCACAAGACGACATGGTATTCTCACTGCCTTCCTGCCTGCTTATATTCCTGAGACTAATCCAGGAATATAACCCAGCTCCGTATTGTACGGCAGAAACTCTCCAAGAGTCTCAGGCAAGGAACTACCTGAGTTGTTGTTGTTGTTGTTGTTTGCATTTACAGCCCACCTTTCCCCAAGGAGCTCAAGGTTTTTTCTCCTCCTACTCATTTAATCCCCACAACAACCCTGTGAGGTAGGTTAGGCTAAGAGGCAGTGACTGGCCCAAGGTCACCCAATAGGCTTCGTGGCTTAATGGGGATTTGAACCCAGGACCTAGTCTAGCTATGCCACCACTGGTGTACCCAGACCTGCATAGAGAGATGCTGAGGACTGAACCTGGGAACCTAGGAAGCAGATGCTCTACCACTGAGCTATGCCCCTTCCTCTAACCCCAACCGCGTGAGTATGAGCTGTGGCCCAGGAGACCCAAATCCCAGGTCTCTTGCACTGGCCCCAGATGCCCTGGATCTTCCCTCTCTTTAAAAAAATAAGTGCTGCTGTTGCAGCTTGCAGAGTGTGGCTCAGCTTGCTGCCAATGAAATGCTGGTGGGATCCCAGCGATCCATCATCTTGTTTTGCTCAGAAGCCCAACCTTGCATCTGTACACTTCCATTAGCACGTACAAATTTGTATCGGAGCCTATGACCTGGTTCTTAAGTGCCTAACACCCTCCAGCTGGCTGCACCAGACCCTTAGGTGCTTGCAGAAAGGCATACAGCAACATCCCACAAAGCAGACAGCTCATGATCAGAGAGGCATCGTTTTATGGCTTTTAGCTATTTCAGGGTTGAGCTCTAGCATCCACAACATGTTTCTAGGCCGATCCCCATAGGGCCATAAAAAGGATCCTGCAGGATCAAACCATAGGACTATCTAGGCCAGCATCCTCTCCCACCGTGGCCAACCAGATGTCCCCGGGATGCCCACAGTAAGCATATCCTTCCCACCATACATCCAATGGGTGAACTATGAAGCAGGTCTCCCGTAAAATCCATTATTCCCTGACCCTCAAATCTCCTGCATAGCTGAAAGGCAATTCAGTCAGAGTGAAGAAAACACAGCCTTAAAAAAAATCTATTCAGCCTCACTTCAACTGAAACTACCCATTCCTATATTCAGTGCCCCTTGTAGAGTCACCAACACACTAACTGCCGCGTTGTTGCCCATTAAGACCTTTGGCCTTCCATATGTTGCCTCCATCATCCTTGACTATTGACCAGGCTGGCTGCTGGCTGATAATAGTCAGAAGTCCAACAGCTGCTTGGAAGAATAGAGGTTCCCCTATCTCAGTCCTATAGGGTTTAAGTACAGGCAACATTTCTTGTGTTTAAAGGTCCCCTGAAGAGTCCATTCTCCAAATGCTATTTCCTCCCAGCCCACAGTTAGGCTGGGCTTTCTCAGTGGTGGTCCCTCGACTGTGAAATAAAATCCCCAATTAGGCTTACCAGGTTCAAGGATGATTTTCCTTTATGCAAAGGCTGAAACCTTTCTGTTTTCACATTCTTTTAACAGTTAACACTGCTCATTTTTCTTCTTTTGCTTGCTTATGCTTGCTATGACTAAGTGCTGAGGAGTGTATGCCATTTTAATATTTTTAATTAGTTCTGTTATTGTTTTGTTCCTTGTGTAAAACCTCAGGCGCTTGCAGAAAGGCCAGTGATAAATGTGAATAAATAAAGCACTGCTATGAAAACACATCTTTCAAACACCCACTTCTTCAAACATGTGCATAATGCTCACATACCTGCCCATATAGGAACACAAATGCATTATCTTTTGTGTGTCTGTGAACATTTTATAGCACCAACATTAAGGGGGAAATTGCAGGGTAAAAAGGTAAAGGTAAAGGTACCCCTGCCCGTACGGGCCAGTCTTGACAGACTCTGGGGTTGTGCGCCCATCTCACTTAAGAGGCCAGGGGCCAGCGCTGTCCGGAGACACTTCCGGGTCACGTGGCCAGCGTGACATCGCTGCTCTGGCGAGCCAGAGCCGCACACGGAAACGCCGTTTACCTTCCCGCTGGTAAGCGGTCCCTATTTATCTACTTGCACCCGGAGGTGCTTTCGAACTGCTAGGTTGGCAGGCGCTGGGACCGAGCAGCGGGAGCGCACCCCGCCGCAGGGATTCGAACCGCCGACCTTTCAATCGGCAAGTCCTAGGCGCTGAGGCTTTAACCCACAGCGCCACCTGCGTCCCATGAACAGCATAAAACCAACAATAAAATGTCATTGATAAAATAAGCATAAAATATGTCACAAATCAGTAGATCAGTACACACACACACATCCATGGTTTTATGTGCAGTTGTGCCATGTGTCATCCTAATGTGTCATTAGCAAATAAAGGCTTGTCACATTCCCAGCCAGAGCAGTCAAGGACCTCTCAGAGTGACAAAAGATATTGCAGATGTAGCTCATCATACCTGTCCCTTTCCTGTTCTTGTTGGACACCTCACCCCCAAGCTGCTGCAAATGATCCAGATATTCCCCGCATCTAGCAGGAGCGGGACTAATGTGTCAGAAATCCTCTCTCCACAGTGCATTGGATCCAGACGAAGTCACACTTGAATCCCACTGAATTCAATGTGATTTGAGTAAGTCATTATTCACATAAGCCCAATTGATTTCAGTGGGACTGATTTGGTCTAGATCCAATTGTGGGAGTCCCTCTGCACAGCTGTCTTGCCTTTAGCAACTGATTGAGCAGCGGTAGGGCAACCTCTGGTTCTCCAGATGTTGCTGGACTCCCATCAGCCTTAGCCAGCATGACCAATGGTCAGGGATGATGGGACTTGTAGTCTAACAACATCTGAAGGACCATAGATTCCCTCATCACTGTGGGAGGGGGATCTTTGAGAGCTGGAATTGACTCAAGGACCAACAGTTGCTAACCCAAAGTGCACAGCAATTTGTCACATAGCAGAATTCCAAAATGGTGCCCCAAATTAGAATATTTGCATGCAGGATTGACATTCTTCCCCTCAACTAGAGCAAGTCTTCCAGCAGGCAAGTCGCTCTTGGCCCTGAGACTATGTTTTCTCCAACATTCGTTGTGCTCTTTAACCTGGAAGAAGGGGGTTCATTGTTTGCCTGTGGGATGTGATGCCTATGAAAGCTTATGCATCAATAAATTAGTTAATCTTTAAAAACTCTGAAGAATGTAAAATCAAAGCACTGGTCTTTAGGAAGAACTAGTAGAATAATATGATATGCGGTGCCATGTGAAATGTGCAAAACAAGAATGAAGAACATATTTGTTATGTGTCCCCCTTTATTGATACTGGGAAAGCTCAGTGGGAAGAGCATGAAGCACTTAATCTTAGGGTTGTGGATTCAGGACCATGTTGGGCAAAAGATTCTTGTGTTTAAGGGGGTTGGACTAGATGATCCTAGTGGTCCCTTCCAAATATACAATTCTATGTTTCTATGATCATGCTCTGGGTTACCTTTATCAGGGAGATAAGATCAGCACATGGGTTGGAGCATGGCCTGTTGTGCAGTAAGTAAGACTACAGAATTAGTACCCAACAGATCAGTGAAACTTCCCATTTGGCTTCAGGAAGAAGTATAAAGCACACACCTTTTCTTTTTCTTTGCTAATGGCTTTGGAGAACAATGGTGCTGTCATTAATCTATCTGCTGCTGCTTGAAATTGCTTAAGTGGTGCGTTGTTGTTTTTTTTAATGAACTGTGAATTTATTTTTATTTTTTACAAATCTATTTTAATGGCTGTAAAAGCAACCTTGAGCAAATGATGTAATGAAGTGCACATTATTTATCAATGAATAAAACATCCACACTGCAAGGAGGCTGGTGGCAGTGCTGCAACTGGGAGGAGGAGGCAGTTCTAAGGTTTGGAAGAGGAAGAGAACCAAAGTGGTCTCTTTCTCCTTATCCCATGCTCCTGGGCTGATGTGTTTTTCTCCCTGGTTTGGGAGCAGCTCAGGGGTCAGAGATGGCTATGGATCCTTTGGATCCACGTCTTCCCCTGGCCCTTCCCACCATGAGATGCATCCTCAAGTAACTTCCCAGGGAGCCATAGGATTGCAGGGTGTCACAGCGCTAGCAGGCCAAGAGTGCGGAATTAACTCTTCATTGTCAAAAGCACACTTACAAGTTAGGGAAAGGCAGGTCCATCAGTCCTTCGTCTCTCAGCCACTCGTAGGTATGCACCCGATGAGGCAGTTGCCACAACAGAGAAGTCCCTGGCCTTGGCTTAAGTATCTCCCTGATCTGAGCTCCACGCAAGTAAGTGAAGACTCTGCCTGCAGGCAACCTTCTGCACCTCTCTCTTCTGGTTCTGGGAGACAGTGGAGCAAGAGAGGTAGAAGCAGAAGGAGGAAGTATGGAAGCCCTAGGCTCTACCCTAGCTTGACCTCTCCCTCCCTCCACCTGTTCTTCACTTTGCAATCCTGCAGCTTCTCCTGCCTCTGACTCTTAACTTCTGGCTGCTACAGGCTTCCCCAGATCATTGATCCCTTCTTCAAGTTGGTCTCCAACCCCCCTTCTCCCAGGGCCCACTCCTCAGAATCCAGCCACTACCCCTCAGTGTCCTGCCAGTCCCTGACATCAGGTCAGCAGCTGTTCTGCAGAAGGATACACAAAACAATATAAAGAACTAAAACAGCACCCAATACAATAAAGGCAAATGCCAGTAAGATCCAATAAAACAGGGATGGGGAACTTGTGGTCCCCCAGATGTTTTTGGGCTGCAACTCTCATTGTCCCTGACCATTGACTATGCTGCCTGGGGCTCACCAATGTTGAAGTCAAGCAACAATTTCTTTTATTTATGGGTTGTTTTAAAAGAGGTGCAGGTTGTTGCGAAAGATGGGTATTTGTGTTTGTGTTTGTGTGTTTTAAGTGAGCACTAGGTTCAAAAGCTGGAAGACCATGAGAGCAAAAGGTTTCCTTCCCATGTGGTTATATTTCCAAATTCCTTTTCATCTGAAATGTCATTATGGGGAAAGCAATTTTCTATGGGGATGTTAAGGGTTAGTCACTTACAAACCACAAACATTTGGACAAGGCTTGATGAAGGGAAGTTATTGGCAACTGGGACTCAATTGCCCACACATTTAAATTTAAAGGGCAGCTGTGATTGTCTAGTTTTGTGTTGCAGCAGCTTGTGGGAGGTTTAAATTTGGAACACCCTGCTGTTGATGAGTTTTTAAAAGTGTTCTGCTTCTAGAAAAGAAGGTTGCTTTGCAATAACTTTAACACCAATATCACAAACACACCCTGCCGTTTATATGAGAGTCAATGTGAATTATTGCTTATCGTATATGATTAGGAATGCAATCCTATGCCAATATACTTGGGAGTAGTGCCATTGAGCTCAATGGGTCCTATTCTCAAGTAAATCTGTATAGCCTGGCAGCCTAAATTGAGAAATGCTCCTCTGCATAGACTTAAAAAACAGGGCGTAAATACTGCAGTGCTATTAATCCCTCTTGTGCATGATTGATAAATTGTGACATGTGGTGCTCAGCAAGGACAGGATAAAGTGTTCAGGGCTTTTAGCCCATCTTCCCGAACCTGGTGCCCGTGGGCAGTTTTGGACTCCCATCAGTGTGACTCTTTTGCACTGAAAGGCAGAGTACAATGTTGACATTTATTGCTTTATTATTATTAAGGCTTGGTTATCTTGCTAAGTGATGCTAGCAGCAGCTTAGGCTGCTACTAGGGGGTTGGGTCCAAAGCAGTGGTATGTAAGCATCCTGTCAGCTCAAGGATTTCCCCTTCATTAGGTTATTCCTGCCTTTCTCACCCTGCATGTGCCCATGGCGAATGAAGAAGGAAATGGAAATTACAATCTTGGCAGGCCCGGATTAAGCAACTGGAGTCCCTGAGGCTATGCAAACTTGGGGGGCCTAAACTTAATAGCATCTGACCACACAAAAAACAAAACTTAGTTCTCTTCTTTACTATTACTAAGCAACTGGGTCTAGATCACGGGTATGCAACCTAAGGCCCATGGGCCACAAGCAGCCCAAGGGGGTCATTTAACCAGCCCACAAGCTGTCCCTGAACCAAGCCGCCCGTTTGGCGAGTCCCCGTGCGCTGCGCTAAACTGGCTCAGTGCAGGGACTCGCTTCCACAGCGCCGGAAATTGCGCCTGCACAAACACAGATGCCGGAACTCGTGAGCGCATGCGCTCAGGCACACGCACGATCCGGTCCACAGAGGGATCTCTGCTGGAGTGAACCAGCCCAGGCGAGGTAAACCTTGCCGACCCCTGGTCTAGATAGTAAAATCTGCCTGTTTAATTTTTATTTTTTGGCAAGAGGTTAAGGGCCTGCTCATTTATCAGGCCCTGGGCTGCAGCCTGCTCAGCCTGTACCTAAGTCTGGGACTAGATCTTGGTGCACAGCCATCCACAACATCATTGTGCAGGCATGGGTGCACCCACCCACGCCATTGCTGAGACTAGCTCCATCTGGTTTCAAATGGACACACTGGCGGTGTGTGTGTGTGTGTGTGTGTGTGTGTGTCATGCAGAGCCAATAGGCTCCAAGCTTTGATTTTCAGACTGAAGCTAGTTTGTGGGGGAAATGCTTTTCAGGGACACAAAATGTGCTTTAGGTCCAGATTGTGTGTGGACTGGGTAAAAGAAACAAGATCTCAGAGAAGAGTGGCAACTTAAGTTGACAGAATACGCACAGCTTGCAGACTTAACATATAGAATAAGGGGAAAAGAAGAACATACGTTTAGAGAAGATTTGAAAACGTTTATTGAATATATGGGAAGTGACTGTGTACAGCTGAAAACGCTGGCAGCATTAAGATAAATTCAACAGCGTAAATAAGTTACGATGGGTGTAAAAATGGAATAGTGAATGGTATCGTTTGTGTAAAATATGCAGGGATTTGTGATATGTAGAATGAAAGAGAAGAAGGGAAGTCATTGATATCTTAAGGATGTCAAAATGAGTATTTTAAATTGTAAAACAGAAAATTTTATAAGAATTATATAAAAAAAGAAAAGAAACAAGATCTCAGCATGTGTTGACTGTAGAATATAATGTCATGTGTATGCAGCCGGACTACATGTGGAACCATACAAGTTTCCCTATTCCATATACCTGCAGCCCTCCAGATGTTGTTGAACTACAGTTCCCATCATCCCTGACCATTGGCCATGCTGCATGGGGCTGATGGGAGTTGGAGTCCAACAAGATCCAGAGGGACATCACAAGGTCCCTATGCATAGTTGGAGTGTTGTATTAGTGCTGAGGAGACCTGGGTTCATATCCCCACTCAGCCATGAACCTCTCTGCAAGGATGAAATGGGGGGAGGGAAGGAGAACCACGTCCAGAGCGTCCTGAGTTCCTTGGAGGAAGGATGGGATGTAAACCAATATATTTTTGTTTCCCCAGGTGATGAACTGCATCGTCGAGGTCATTTCTGACATAGTGTCAAAGCCAAATCCACTCCCAATCAGCCAGGAATGCCTAGAAACTCTTCAAGGAGGTACAGAGTCATTTTCTCCCTTACTAATGAAAAGTCCAATGTGTTAATATTATAAAATTAAATTGTGTGTTCTTTTTTAATGGGCTGCCATAATGGATTATTTTTTAAACAAAAACCAAAAAGATAACCTCAACCAGCCCATGTGCTAATGGAGCTATGATGAGTATGCCGGCTCACCTAGGCTTTGGCAGGCTTCCCTGACAAGCTTCTTCTTCTTCTTCTTTGCAGATGAAAGAATCCTTTCCATTCTTCGCCATCAAAACTTACTAAAGGAGCTTCAGGAGATTGCAGTCCAAGGTACAGTTTAGCTGGAATCATGGGGAGTGCCCAGTCTTTCACTTAAGAGGCATGCACAACTTCTTGTACTTTACCCAAATGGAAATAATTAAGAAAAAGCGAGAGAGAGTAAATTGTGCAGAATAAGGGAGTTGCATTATCTATTCATATCACATCATTTCATGTTATTTGACACAGGGTTTAGCCTGCCCTGGAGTTAGGGCTATTGGTCAGTTATGTGTGAGGAGTACGCACAGTTCTGTCTACAGACAGCCTTTGCAAAAATGGCTATGCTCCCAATGGCATAAAAAAACTTTCTCGGCTAGCCGTTCTGCAGAAGGCACATTTCAGCCCAGGGCTTCCTGATTTGTAGCCCTTAGCATGTTGCAAAGGCTAGACATTCAGTGAAAGCCTGTTGCATTTGTGTTGTGCTCAGGTCCACCTTACAAGTGTTGTATGAGAAACGGGTTAGCAAAAATGGAACCCCACAGCGCCATCTGGTGTCACAGTGCTCGAATGCATAAACAACACATATAAAGCCCTTTTTCTTTGCCAATGTAGCTGAGACCTGGGATGCTGGACTAGATAGGCCAGTGGGCTGAGTCAGCAGGCTCTTCTTATGTTATAAAATATGCAAAGCGGGTGGTGCTGTGGTCTAAACCACTGAGCCTCTTGTATTTGCCTATCAGAAGGTTGGCGGTTTGAATCCCTGCAATGGAGTGAGCTCCCATTGCTCTGTCCCAGCTTCTGCCAATCTAGCAGTTCGAAAGCACGCCAGTGCAAGTAGATAAATAGTTACCGCTGTGGGGGGGGGGAAGGTAAATGGTGTTTCCGTGTGCTCTGGCTTATGACACAGTGTTCCATTGCACCAGAAGCAGTTTTGTCATCCTGGTCACATGACCCGGAAAGCTGTCTGTGGACAAATGCCGGCTCCCTCGGCCTGAAAGCGAGATTAGCACTGCAACCCCATAGTTGCCTTTGTCTAGACTTAACTGTCCAGGGGTCCTTTACCATTTTACCTTTACACACACACACAAGCACACACACACACGCACGCGCGCGCACACACACACACACACACACACACACTAGCTGCCATGGGTGGGAGCATCGCAGCCCCAATGGAAGTCTGTTCCCCATCCCACTGCTATTTGAAGCTGCTATTGCTATTTGCCTCCTCGTGCAAATAGCAGCTTCAGAGCCATGCTGTGTGTGTGACTGCAAGGAGGGGAATGGTTAAATCTCCCTCCCAATCCACCTCGCCCACCATGGCTGCTATTTTCAAAGGGGGGAAAAGATGCCCACTGGCTAACCAAAAGATTCCTAAGACAGGGGGTTGGACTAGATGACCCTCGGAATCCCTTCCAATGCTACAGTTCTATGATTAACGTAACATGCATTTTGTTCTTGGGGGGGGGATGCTTTTAGACAACAGGTTTTTCCCGTGTTGCGAGGAGAATGAATGCACTTGAAATAGTTTGAATTTTAAAAGAGGAGAGATGCCAAGTGTTGATTTCCTTCTCTCTCTCTTTCCTGTCCCCATCTCCCCTTCATTAAAACTTCTCTGTGTGCAAAAAAACAGGAGCAAGCGAAAGGACAGAGCAGCAGAAGAAAAGCAGCGGCTTTGAAGATGAGCTTTCTGAGGTCCTTGAAAGCCAAAGCAACAGGAACATGGAAAGAGGTCAGGGACGCGGGTGGCGCTGTGGTCTAAACCACTGAGCCTCTTGGGCTTGCTGATCAGAAGGTCGATGGTTCAAATCTGTGCGATGGAGTGAGCTCCTCTTGCTCTGTCCCAGCTCCTGCCAACCTAGCAGTTCAAAAGCATGGCAGTGCAAGTAGATAAATAGGTACCGCTGTGGCAGGAAGGTAAACAGCGTTTCCGTGACTCTGGTTTCCATCACGGTGTCCTGCTGCACCAGAAGCAGTTTAGTCATGCTGGCCACATGACCTGGAAAGCTGTCTGTGGACAAACGCCAGCTCCCTCAGCCTGAAAGTGAGATGAGCGTCGCAACCCCATAGTCGGCTTTGACTGGACTTAACTGTCCAGGGGTCCTCTACCTTTTACTTTACCAGCTTAACCCACACATAAGTCAGTGCAAACCACATAAATAGATATTAATGATGAATTAACATGTACCATTAAGGTAAGACAGGGAATATGCAGGAGAAATGATTTTGAGGAGATATGGAGGGTGTTTGTAGAATTTGTACTGTTAAAAGGGAAAGGGGTCAGACCATCGCAAGAGGTATTGAAATTTTGGGAGGTTGTATAGTTACAATGGAATGGTCTCGGTGGTGAGGTGCACATATTTATTCCTATTTATTTATATTATTACTTTGTCAAAATAATAATAATTAATAAAAAATAAATCTGGGCCCTGTACTCATGATGTGGCAATCAGTTAATTCTACCTTTGCAGTTGGCTATTTTCTACACACACCCACTCACACTCTCCTCTCTATCCTCCATCCATGCAAGTGAGAGTCATTATCAGAGTCCGATGACAGATTCCAGCCAGGCAAAAATACTCAGGGTGTGATGCAGTGAGGGGTGTGGCCTGGGGAGAACTCAAAGGGCCAGTTAGAGAGACTTGGATGTCCACATTTGGCCCCTGCATTTGAGGTTCCCCACCCCTACACACCTGCTGCCCAGCAATGTTTCTTGGAAGAACTTAGCAGACTCTTTCAGAGTCCCTAACAAAAACCATCCGAGCCTGGGAAACTGGATATTGTCAAGTTACAGATAGGTAGCCGTGTTGGTCTGCCATAGTCAAAACAAAAAATTTTTTCCTTCCAGTAGCACCTTAAAGACCAACTAAGTTAGTTCTTGGTATGAGCTTTCGTGTGCATGCACACTTCTTCAGATACACTGAAACAGAAGTTTCCAGACCCTTCTATATAGTGAGAAGGTGGGGAGGGGTATTACTCAGAAGGGTGGTGGGAATGGGTGATTGGCAGATAGCTGTGATGAGCCTGTTGACGACTCTTAACGACTAAGAGTCGTCAACAGGCTCATCACAGCTATCTGCCAATCACCCATTCCCACCACCCTTCTGAGTAATACCCCTCCCCACCTTCTCACTATATAGAAGGGTCTGGAAACTTCTGTTTCAGTGTATCTGAAGAAGTGTGCATGCACACGAAAGCTCATACCAAGAACTAACTTAGTTGGTCTTTAAGGTGCTACTGGAAGGAAAAAATTTTTTGTTTTGGATATTGTCAAGGTTTGTTTTGTTCAAAGGAAATTGCATAACAAGGTAGATCAGGAGACTTCCCAGGAGTTGGTGAGGTTTATGAAGTCTGAATAGAATGCTAGAGTTAAAGAATATTGTATAATTGTTATTGTTAATGCAAAAAGGCAAAATGAATGAGTTGTATCAGAGGAAATATGATTTAAAATTATGATCAATGATTTATATGGATAGATAAAGGAAGAATAACTCTACTTGAACAACTTGGAAAATGTTATAGTTAAACAAAAGTCTAAGCAGGAACTGCATGCACAACCAATGGAAATTGAAAAAGGATGGAAAAGCAATAGAAATTAGGAAAAAGTATTTTGTTGTGAGCAGCAAAGGAGAGAAAATAAACATATGGAAAGGGGTGGGAAGTCAACTTTTAAATTTGAATTCATTTGCTATTAATTTGTTGTTGTTTTTTGAAAATCAATTAAAATTAATTGGCAAAACCAACAACACTGTTCCACATTTTGGGGAAAGACCCTTTGCCCCAGTAAAGTAAGTGCAACTGCTTGACTCACATGAAACATTCAAGGGTTTGGTTATGAACTGGGGCCGATTTCTACTGTGCATTTTGTAGCACAGCCCAATTCCCCCTTAACTCTACCATTTCGCCTCTCAGATCTGTCAGAGGGGACCCCTGACGAGGAGCCCACAGCCTCCTTTGCCGAGCTGGAGGCAGAGAGAAGTCAGAAGAACAGCGAAAGCGATGTTTCAAAAGAAGAGGAGAGGAACAGCGTAGAAGAAAGGGAGACGAGGGCTAGAGATGTTGACTCTGAAGAGCAAAAGGAGAATGCAGCGGGATTTGACAGCAACGAGGTTGGTGAGAATGAAGGACTGCCCTGGGACAACACAGTAGACAATCACATCCACGATGAGGCCCAAGACGATGAGGCCCCTCAGCAGAGACGCCAAGAGGGTGAAGAAGATGAAGAGAGAAAGGAAGACGATGAGGTGGTGGGGGTGGAGGGGGAGGAAAAGGGGCACATTTCCAAAAACAGCCAGGAGGAAAGCGAAGAGGAAGGAGAGGACAGTGTCAGAGACCAGGCTGAGGAGGAAGAGGAGGAGGAAGAGGAGGAAGAGAAGGATGGGGAAGAAGAGGATGATGAAGAAGAAAGAGATGCCTCTGAAGAGGAACGTCCTACCAGCTCAGAGGACAAGGATGATCAAAGGGAAGATGGTATGTTTATCAGCTTAAACCCATGTCCCCTCATTTGACTTACTGTCTGATGTTGCAGTCATCACCACTTTGAGCTTCAATACTTGGATGATCTATTTTACTGATGGGCAGTATCCAAGTTAACTTGTTTCATTAGGGCAAGGATTTCTACTCGTGCCATGGGACCTCCCCCATCTCCCTTTCCCCAACCCCCCAGAGTAGATTTGGGGAGAGTGTGGAGAGAGGAAGGGGGAAAAGTTCCATTGCATGAGCTGAAATCCTTGCACTGACGGAATGAGTTGGTTGGATAATGCCCTATATGTTTGGATGCTTCTAGCAGTGGCAGGGAAGAATGTTCCCCTGTTCTTCAATCCTAAGTGCACTTAACTGGAAGGAAACACCATTAAATCTTTCAAGTAAATCACCCAAACACTCAAGTAATGGAGGGGATTTGAATGGAAGAGCTGGGCTGTTTGTGCTCTCTGCTCTAGGTCTATATCCACTCTCGACCCATTCCTTTCAGGCGTGTGAAATGGGACAGAGCTCCTTCCTTTTCCTACCCTAAGGTGTGTTGGTTGCTAGACATGGAGATGAAGGAGATGAAGGACAACAGCCAACCTTCAGAAAGGTCTTTAGGGAGGCTCCATGATCAGTATAGTCACCAAGACCAGTAGGCGTCTATTGCTTTATACTCCTATGTATGACCTGCATTTTATTTAGCCAAAGCAAACCATTAAACTACGTTCATTTTGCTAAATTTCCTTTTAGATAACCAAGATGCTAAAGAGTTTGATCGGGATGGACAGCCTTCAGAAGAACAAGAGAAATTCCGTAGTACAAAGGGAGGAAGGCATCACACGTCTCGAGATGAAACAATGCAGGATGAGGACACCTCCCGCGCCAGGGATGCTGAAAGTGAGGAAGTGGAAGAGGACCCCTCCAAAGGTTTAGAAGATGCCAAGAGATGGAACAAAATGGATGAGCTGGCTAAACAACTGAGCACTACGAAGAGGGCGGAGGAAAGCGAAAGCAACGAAGACCCAGACAGGTCCATGAAACTGGCTCTCAGATCCCGCAAGCAGGACTTCCGTACCTCTGAAGAGGACAAGAGGAGAGCGCAGAAGCATCATTCCAAAGAGGAGAGCAGCGAAGGAGCCTTCCCACTTGCTGCTCTGCCTGAGGAAAAGAAGGATGAAGAAGGAAGTGCTAACAGGAGAACAGAGGTAAGACTCCCCTATCTGCAATGACCAGTCTGAGAATGGGGCTGCAAACACACCATGTGACTGAAGCACGTGGCTTGCCCCTAAGAATCCTGGGAGTGTCGTTTAAGGGTGCTGGGAATTATAGCTCTGTGGGGGAGGGGAGTAAACTACAGTTCCCAGAATTTTTGTGTATATGCCGCTTGGGTGTGTTGAGTTCTAGAAGAGGATGGAGTCCTTTCTGGCAGAGGAAATTGCTTCTTGCAATAGCTATTTTGTCACATATTCCAGGAGCTGTGCTAATTGGGCCTGGGCTTCCTTTGGAGAAGACACTTTCTGGGAGATTCATGGCAGCTCTTACTTTATTTACAAATATTCATATGCATTTCTATCTAGGGCTTTTAGTGCTCATGAGCTACCCTGGAAGGCGGACCTCGCCATTTAAAATCGTTATGTCATAATACTTTATATCTTTAAAGATATATGAACATAAAAAATCACAACAGAAGCAATACTTCACCTTTGCAGTAGATACTTAGCAGGCAAAAAAGCCTGCCAGAGCAAGAACATAAGGGCCTGCTGGATTAGGCCAAAGGCTTATTTAGTTCTCAAAGTAGCCAACCAGTTGCCTATGGGAAGCCAACAAACAGGACCTGAAGCACATGTGATCCCCAGCAACTGGTACTGAGAGGCACATTGCCCGTGACTCTGGAGGTGCCTTCCTCAAACTCCCTATTTCCCAAACCATCTCCCTTTGGTCAGAGCTGCATCCCTAGTAGAAGTGGGGGGCCTGTTCTCCTGTACCTTCAGCAGTACAGAATTGAGGTTTCTGAAAGTGCAACACTGATCTATTGATTTTAAGCATCTTTACCCTGCTTTTCAATGCCAACAATAAGACAGTCCCTGCACTCAGGTTTACAACCCAAAAGGCGTGACTCCAAAGGAAACATGGGTGGCGCTGTGGGTTAAACCACAGAGCCTAGGACTTGCCGATCAGAAGGTTGGCGGTTCGAATCCCCATGAGCTCTCGTTGCTCAGTCCCTGCTCCTGCCAAGCTAGCAGTTCGAAAGCACATCAAACTGAAAGTAGATAAACAGTGGGAAGGTAAACAGTGTTTCCGTGCGCTGCTCTGGTTCGCCAGAAGCGGCTTAGTCATGCTGGCCACATGACCCAGAAGCTGTACGGTGGCTCCCTCGGCCAATAAAGCGAGATGAGCGCCGCAACCCCAGAGTCGTCCACAACTGGACCTAATGGTCAGGGGTCCCTCTACCTTCACCTTTACCAAAGGAAAGGGAGGATGGGAACACTTGTTAGAGAATTCTTGCAATGACTGGCTTTCAGTGACCAAATCTTTGAAAAGAGATTGAGGAGAGAAGGACTCAAAAGTTGCTGGTCTCTTAGCTAAGCCCATGCAAAAGCCCTGTGAGCCCCTTTCCGCCTCTACTGTAGCCTGATTGAGTAGCAGGAAGGAGCCTCAACTGGTGTATCTCATCCTTGCATGGCAAACTGTATCCCTAAAATCTCTTCTGCAAAGAAGGTACCTGAGCTCCCTTTGTATTGCTTTGCGTCTGATAACTGGGATCCCTAATAGCCAGCAGAAACAGGTCAACTTACTTGGCCACCAAACTGAGAGGCTATTCCCTTTCTTCCATCTACAGCAGATGTGGGGAATCTTTGGCCTCTCCCCAGATGTTGCCAAATGGCAACACCCATCACTCCATGTTTGCTGTGGCTGATGTGAGTTGTTGTTCATCAACATCTGGAAGGTTCAAAGTTCCCCGTGACTGATCCGCAGCTCCACACTGCCTTGTTGTTCAGGATTTCAGTTTGTTCCTTTCAAGTGCATGCACACACACACACACACACACACACACACATCACTGTGTTTTCAGGGAATTGCCAAGACACTGATGAGACACCAGGGAGGCCACCAGAAAACCATGACGACGGTTGCTCAGGTGCCAGTAGCAGAGCAAAAACCCTCATCGCCAGCTCAGCAAAAAGTAAGGGAGAGAGAGGGGGGAAAGAACAGCACACCTGCCCATGTTCATTAGGAGGAGAAAGAAATGTGATACCAGTGAGATTGTTCGAACACATAACAGAAGCCTGTGTACGTACACACAGATACATTAACACCAGTTTCCTGGCTTGGAACTCACGGCAAAACATTTTGCAACCCGTGATAGTTTTCAGCGATCTCTCCTGCTTTACAATCATCTGAGACCAGATGACACACATCTCTTTGTCAGGGTAAACTTCTCAGCCACCTTAGGGGTGCAAGTGGTGTCGTGAGATGCTGTGAGCGACCTTGGTGTCAAAATACTTATTGTGCTTAATGCACGGCATGCGACAGCGGCTGTTTTCTCTCTAGGCGTTTGGATTTTCACCAGGACCGCGGGACATTTGGAAGGGAGACTTAGTAGAGATGGAGAAATTTGGCGCAGTTCACCTTACATAGCTAACTTTTTGAAATTCACACTTCTTTGAATGTTCTTGCAAAAGAACAGAAAATGGCCATTTTGTTCCACAAACAAAGTGTCTCCTGTGATGCTACAAAGTCTTCCTTCCGGTTACATTAACTGGCTGCTCTCCAGGAGATTCTAAGCACTTTCGTTAAATGGGTAGGGTTAAGTTCCTCAGCAGCTAACATATATTTCTAGCCAACTCACTGATATTATCCAGAGACATATGACAGCCTTTAGGGCTGTTTTTTTAAATAATACCATTGCTGTTGTTCAGGCATGGGGAACGTGTGATCCTCCAATGCTGTTGGATAACAATTCCCATCATCCTTGACTATTGGCTATGCTGATTGGGAATATTGGGAGGTGGAGTCCAATAACACCTGGAGGGTTGCAAGTTCCCCATTCTTGTTATATCAAGTGCAGGCACAGTAGCTCATAGACCAGGCAGGATAAAGATCCGACATAGGCGAGAATGACATGTACTATTGGTTCTGCTGATGGCTGACTCCAGATTTAATCTAATGCTGAATATATCAAAGAGGAGGCCTTTCAGTTCATTCCCCGTCCCATTTAATTTTTTAAAAATTTTAAGTATTTAAATTAAATTAATGTATTAATTTGTTATAATAAATTATATTAAATCAAATATTTTTAATAATTAAGTTAAAATGTTTAATTAAATTAAAATAGTTACAAAGTGGTTTATAAAAAGGATACAGACTTAGTAAAAACAAGCAAACTACTTGTGCAATAAGTGCATGTAAAACCCAAGAATCCAGCAAAAAAAGGGCAGTCCATTGCAAAATACATTCTTATATATTTTTTTCAAAGTCTTTAGAGCCACTCTAAAAGCAGATAGTTCTGTCTGCAGAGTTTCACAGCTGTGGAGCAATTTCTTCCAGCCCTGAAATAACCCTTCATGTGGTGTCTTTCCCCTCTTTTCTTTTATAGGACCAAGAACTGGAGAGTTTGGCAGCAATAGAAGCGGAGCTGGAGAAAGTGGCCCACAAGCTGCATGCCCTGCGAAGGGGTTGACACTTTTATAACACACGCCGTAAGCAAGAAGCCAGAAATTTTAACTCACCCTTTAAATACTGCAATTTAATGTCCCTGTGTGTGGTTTTTGTTTTTTAAAAAGATGAAAGTAATAATAATAATGGAGAAAGTGCATTTTACATAGAAAGCCAATTATCACTAGAAAAAACAACAACATCGATTTCTCTCTCTATGGTAGTCATGCTCTCCATTCACATTTGCTTGTTGTTTGATTTCATGCTTGCTTTACTGGCTTGTAACTTTTGGATTACAGGATCACAAGCAGTATGGCTTACTCATGTATTTTCTGTTGATTAAAAGGGATTGTTTTGTCATTTCCCACCTTACTTTTTTCCTTTTCCTTTTTGTCCATTTTTTTTCTTTTTTTAAAAAGAAAAAGCCATGACAGCTTTCTAGAATGTTTAACTTGTACCATTAGGTTTTACTGGATAAAAGAACTTGCAATAACTTGTTAATCTTTTGATTCAAAGATGAGAATTCTGACTGCAATATATTCTATATAAAAATTAAGGACGAAAATAAACACACAACGTTGGGCTCCTTCCTTCGTCTCTCACAGCTGCACTCTAAGAACCCCCAGAGCAGTGCTTCTCAAGTATGTAGATCTCTGGGGCGGGGGCAACTTGAGTGAAATATATTGTACTTGTATTTCTTTTACAATATAAGTAAAAGAAATACAATATAAAAATACAAAAGTATGCTGCGTTCCGAAGGCAAGATCCTGTGCATGATCTGCACATCATCGTGGGGGCACAGTTGTTTAGCATTATCTCATGAAGAGTGGGGCATACAAGCCGCGGGCACAGTACATGGTGTGGTTAAGGGTGCTGTTCATTTCCATTAAATTCGATGTCAAATGTACTCCGTGCTATTGCCATTCATCCTCAGTTCAAGGCAGGTTTATTTTAGCGCGCAAATGCACACACACACCAAGTTCAGTTGGAGAAATGGGGAGAAAACTAGACTTGCCATTCCGGCTTCTGATTTTATCCCAGAATGACCCTATTTCCCCTGCCAGTGTTGCAGCTGAGCTCGGGGAGAAGGATGACCCAGCTCACCCTGAGGTGGCGGCAAGGGAGCAACTTGTTGCCTCTCCATGGCCTCCTCATATTATTATTACCGTATTTTTCGCTCTATAACACGCACCCGACCATAACACGCACGTAGTTTTTAGAGGAGGAAAATCCGTAGGCATGCCACCCGTAGGCATTCCCTCCATAACACGCACAAACATTTCCCCTTCCTTTCTAGGAGGAAAAAAGTGAGTGTTATGGTGCAAAAAATACGGTATTTACTGAATTTATATACCGCCCTATACCCAGTGGTCTCAGGGCGGTTCACAGTTGCTGGAGAGCGAGTCAGGAGGAGAGGCTTCGCTTCCACCACGCAGGCCCAGCTCTTTGTGATGACTCTGAGAAGCAGGCAAAAGGAAAGGGCTACCCAAGTGGAAGAAAGATTTGTCCTCCTACTAGGAAATGCTATTTGGGATGGGATATCAGGCCAGTCAGGACCTGGAACTCTACAAAGCAGCAGGTTAGAATATGTGCAGTTTAAACTGCACTGGGATTGTAAATCTGGATATGAAAGTTGTGTGCTTTTTTTAAAAAAGGACCAGTTTTATGGAATAAAATCTCACCCAGGTCCTGAACCCCAACCCAGCTATCTTGAACCATTAAAAAGAGTGCAGGAGAAGGTGGTTTAATAAGGCATTTATTTTAATCATGTGTTTGGAAAAGGACAGACACAGAAACAACAGGTGATACTTAAGTGCATTTTACTCTCGTTAAAAAAAAAAATATCTGTCACAGGTGTTTGGCAAATAAAGACAAAAATGGGATAAACTGCTATTGAAATCAACAACATAAGCAAGAGTTGAGAAGCACCATATTATTATTGAGAAGAATGTCAGACATGCAGTACATGTAAAAAAGCCATGGAGCTAATATTTTTGGTTTTTATAGAAGCCCAGATGTTTTTCTTATATCTAATCTAATCTAATCTAATCTAATCTAATCTAATCTATCTATCTATCTATCTATCTAACATGTATGTATGCATGTATGTATATATAATATATACATATTCAAATTAAATACAAAACCATTTAGTTTTTAATGAAAGTAATTTTGTGAATGGGAACATAACAATCACAACACTCACACTTGCTAACACTACAGAAAGTGGCAGAGAATTATGAACGTTCTTTTGCAACCTTGGAAGGAGGAGGAAGCTGGTCCCGAATGAGGCGAGCTTTGAACTGGGAACACTGAATGTCAAGCATGCCTTAAAAAACCAAACCCCACAACAATTCCTGATTCATCAAACAAAAGAGGTGAAATCCCAATTACTGGCAAAGATTAGTCCAGTTTAATGGGGTCTTTATTGGGGATCTCACTCGAAAGGGTGCACTTGAGCCACGTTTATAAACACTGAGGAAGGCAGGGATCTAAAGAAATAAATAATTTTAAAAATACATCTAGCATAGATTTTCATTTTTACAGCAGACTTTTCTTTTCTTTACAAAAGAGATGAAGACCTCTTATCATTCATATACAGCCTCAAATATAGAAGTCACTATTTTATACTTACATATTTGCAATGTTCAGAATACTACACAAATCTCTTCACACCCTGAAATGTTGTATCAGGAAGTTACTGTGCAAGCAGGGGAAGAGAAACGTGAAATGCTAAAAAGGAAGACATGATTCCTCTCCCCACCACACACACCAACACACAGAAATTTCACTAGCTTTGCTCATTAGAAATTAAGACAAGCCTGTTTGCCGCCTTTTTTTTTTTTTAAGGGCAGGAATTAAACTGAATTAATAAACACTCAAGAGTTTGATTTTCAAGTCATCCATAAGTCAATTATGCTGTTAAGCCCAGTGTACAAAAAACAGCAGATCCAAGGGACGGGACTCTCTGATGTATCTGGCAAACACAGGCTCCAGCCTAAGAAAACTTGCACTCCTATATATTTAGTCGTGTTTGAGGTGCCACAAAACAATGTTATTGTTCCTGGACTGTTCCAATTTAGGTGGCAGGTGAGTTTGCTTCACTGAGTGCTCTGCCAGATAAAAAACAGTATGCTTCCAAGGCAGGCAGGGAGGTGGCAGCGAACGGGATTTTCACCTAGGCAGCTCCCTAATATTCCAGCTTTCTATGTACCTACAAACCTGCTGCCTGAAGCAGTCCAGTCCAGAAGAGATTTAGCGCATGACCTGTTTGCTGCTGTCCCCCAGGGAAAACTTCTCTTTAGAGCTCAGTCGGAGCAACTGGCAATTTTGGTCTTCTCCAGATTGATGTTTGCTCCGATTTAGCATCGGGTTTTCCCTGGGAAAGGAGCAGGGCAAGGGGGTAAACTGTTCAGACCCATGACTAGAAAGGGCTGGGAGAGTGGGAAACGTCTTAGATCCATGCTCTCTAGGTATGGGACACAAGCCCTGGGTGAAAGAAGTTCATATGGATGTTACTAAGAACAGGAATTGTTGGTTAAACGTGTGCTTTTGATCACAGGAGCTAAAAAAGCAGCAAGAAAAGGCTCAGTTGCTTTGAAATAGCAGCGCTCAAGTCGTGCTACAGGTTGTTATGTAGAAATTATGTTTCTTTAAAAAGGGAGGGCTCCTCATAAAAGCTGAGTTTTAATATTAGAGCTGCAAGGTTAAATTATTTACCTGCTCAATGAAATAATGTTTTGCTTGACTAAGAAGATACCCCCAATATTTTTAATACAAGTAGTTAAAATTGCAGATTGAAAGCATAGTAATAACAGAATTCCTTCTCTTAAGAAATTAGGAATGTCTCGTCTAAACTGATGCCTGGTGCACACATGCATGATTAATTAAAAATAAAGCTTTTTTGATAGATAGAATCATGGAAAGGACCCTACAGATCATCTAGCCCAACCCCCTCCAATGCAGGAAAATGCACCCATATAGGTATCAAACCCATTACCTTGGCATTATCAGCAACACACTTTTTTTAAATCTGCAAATTGACTGATTTAATTAAGAACCAATGAACTAAAACTCATGATTAAACCAACCAAGACGGATGACAGACGTAGTTTTTATTGATTAAATGGCCAGCATCCACCACCACTTGACAACATTTCCCAATCACACAAGAAAGCTTTTGAAATCAAGTGTCAACCAGGGTGTGATGGGTGCGTGGGGGTAACAGAGGGGTAAACTCTTGTAGTTTTAAGTCAGCCATGACAATAATAATAAATCAGGTATATGGATAACGTAGCCCCATGTAACTCCAATGGCTGATTTCTTTAAAGTACAGTTCAGTGCCATGAATAATTTACATAAATTAGGCTATAACATTACAGCAGATTCTGAGAAATTCTTTACTCTTGACTTATTTTGCACACTACTGGGAGAGCATGGCAGTGCTCATGGCAATGGCATTACATTCACACTGAAAGAGCTAGGTTTTATATACATTTATTTCTAGAAGGAAGGGCTTTTCAGAACTGGGGGGGGGGGTGAAGTTGAATGGGCTGTGGATTTATGCCCAAGTGCACTCTGAAATCTTTCAATCCATATGTACACAAAATACTAGCGTAAATGTCTTCTTTCTGTTCATACAATGTTCATACAAGGATGGGCAAAGCACCTGTTTCTGTAATACAAAAAAAGCCCGGTGGCTGCCTTCTGACAGGGCCTTATTTTAAGCGTGACATTGCTAAGTGCACACAAACATTAACGTTCTCAGGCAGTCTGAGAATTCTTTGCAACTTCTGTTAAAGATGTATCTACTGAACAACAGCAGCAGCAGCAGCAGCAGTTCAGTTAGCTGTTCTCCTTGCCAAAGGTATATGTGTTAACCCTTGGTCCTGTCCCACTGATGGCTGCGATTGCCTTTCATTTTAAATTAAAGCAACATTTATGCATAAATGCGTAAGTTCCCCCTTCCCCAAATTTACAAATGTTTGAAGAACAGTAGCAAAACAAAAACAATTCCCCCCTGACTCAGTAGCAAGACTGTTCCAGGACTTGGGTGTATCCGTGACAGCTCTGGTGCTAGCCAATAGGGAACCAACACTGGCCTTTCCTTGTTCCAACTGAACAAGGAAAACCTGCTGGACGATAGCCCTATTCAGGCATTAGTTCTCTCCGTGCATAAAGAAACAAGTGACTCAGTGCATGCTGCCAAACTGTACCCCTTCCAAAGCATCACAATTACCGTGTTTAGAGCACTCCACAAGCAAAATCTGCAGCGGGAAGCCTCCTCTACCAATCATTTTCAGCATTTAGATCCCTGGTTATATGCTGGAGTGGGACGGCACATGACAGCAAGCTCCCACTCGCATTTGTTTATGCATTCAGTAAAAACAGTGCCCAATAAGGTGTGTGTGTTTCCTGTAAGACAGAAAAATGTACAACTGTTTTCACCCTATGTATGACAAGGAATATCACGCATACTTTCAGACTGTTAAGCACACACACAAAACTGGCACTGGAAACTAAAATCTGGAAGCACCTCAAATATGGGCTCAAGAGTTTTGATGCTCCTGTGGCCCATAGATGAAAAGTTCATTTTATACTGATGTAGCTTTATTTTTTAATAACATTTGCTAATTGCTCTGCAATTTGAAACAGCACACCCTTACTTCCCCAGCACTTGTGTGAATTAGTTGCATTCCTTACTCATGCCATATGGAAAGACTGATGCAGAGAAGCCTGAGGAATTCATTTTCTGCAGAATCCACTGCAAACTGGTTATCCTTTGGAGTTTGCATTTCTCCAGATTTTGAGATAAGAGATCTCAGCTCAAAAAAAACATATGGAAATGCTTTTTAAAAAAGTGTATTTTAGTATTATGTAAGTTTAGAAATGCACACACACACTGATGTAAAAGACATGTTCAAATATGTATTTTGTGATAAAATACATATTTAAAAATAAATCTTGTGTGGTTTAAAACAAAAATCATTGATTCATGCAGACACGGGAACAGGCTTATGAATGAACATGTGTGAAATTGACACAGACCAGAGTTGGACTGATCCACCATCCGTAGTTTGACCCAAGATACTGACAGGCAAATGTCATACTAACAGAACTACAACTTACTTGCTGATCAAGCCAGTTGTTAATACCATCTTGTTACAGAATATTTGTAGGATATGAAACTTCAATAAACTTCAGTTATAGCCATGGGAGGAAAGAGGCTGGTCACCTATTTGGCTACGAAACTTAAATTAGGTTCTATTGGTAGTCAAGATTTGGACTGCATTTTTGTGTTAAAACTTCAAAGAAATTACAAAATTTATTAAATAATCATTTTTAAACAAATATTAAAATGCACAATTATATTTCAGTAGTTTATTTTGGAGAAATGAAGCAGTGCAAAATAGGCCAACCACAATTTAGAAGGCAGCCGCGAAAATAATTCCTTGCTATTATTAAATCTAGCAAACAGCATAAATACACTGTAATTGGATCCAATACTCAGATTCATGTAAACATTGTTAGTTTTGAAATGTTTCCCCATTACTAAACCAGACCGAACAGACTCTTCTTCTAGCTTGCTCACCCCTTAACTCAAATTTAATATTGCCACTTCAATATTTTTTTTTAAAGGTGTGGGGGGGGAGTAATAATTAAAAACGCTCCGTAAGCCAGTGATGCCACAGTACCACGATATATATCATGGTAGACTGCTTGCTCCCTGAGGACATCTGTGGCAAGAACCCATGACTCTTCCTGCTGCTCACAGCCCATAATGGTAAGTAAAGCAAAGTCTGTGACAGTACATCACATTGCTGGTTTCCTGACTCATGTCAACGGCAGCCAATGAGGTGGCACAGGGTTTGCAACACTCAACATGATAACATCACAAACCTTGTATTACTGAACATCACAGGCAGAGGAGGGGCAGAATCAGTTGTTTTCAGTGATGCTTCTCACCAAGATTAAAAGGGTTTCAGAGAAATATGTTCTGTTTGCATTCATTTATTTTTTTTACATCACAAACTTTGAAAAGGCTTCCTGCAACAGGAAGAAAATCTACGTTTGACCTACTTTTCACTCCCGCCCCAAATGCGTGTTTTAAAAAAATGCACAGGCAAATCCGTACAATTTGTTTTGATGCCTCCACAACGGCTGACATGGGAGGAAGATAATTATTTAGGATTGTTGTGGCCTAAATTTCGTACGGAAAGCGCTAGCGGTCTCTCGTGGAAAATAGTTTACCAAGGATAGCCTCTTTCAGAGGGTGTGGGGTGGCTAATTAAGTTTATTACTTTCTTGTGGCGTTCTATAACGGAGTTTATAAATGAAATGCAAACATATAAGTAAAGTTAGCATTCTCTCCCCAACCCACCCCCTGCTGCCCTCTAACACCAACACTTATAAACCTTTCTCCAAAAAACACACCCCTATGGTTGGGCAGGGTGAACACTTGTCAAGTCTCCAAAATGTGTGTGGTCATTCTCTCACTCTGGTTCTTCCCATGCCCCAAAATTCATCAATTGCTCCCCGTTTCTCTTTCTTTATTGCATATCCAAACATTCTTGGGACCAATGAGTGGGGTCCTTAAGGCCAGTTCATATTCTTTTAGCATTAACAGTACATCAAAGCAACGTGTGACATGTGAAGTGGCTGGCAGACATGCATGATGGATATGCTCCGTTCCCCTGAAAACCATGTGTGCTGGGAGAGAAAACACATGTACAGCCTGGGCCACAGGCTGGCTTGCATGCACACATATCCTCTTACCATGCACTCACCATGTGTGAACTGGCCTAGGGAGCTACAATCCATGTAAATGCTCACTTGCTCCATCAGTATCTAAGCCCGATATAAGACCTTACTAGCGTTTCCTTAATTAAACGACTTAGTGATTGTTTCAAAAAGGAAGAAGCCCACAATCTCACCAACAACGCCATCTCAACATCCTGGCCAGCTCCATTAATTTTGGTTTAAGATTCGGAACTGGACAAATGCGGACAAAATTCCTGGCAGGAGAATTGAAAGGAATTGTGTGCTGAAAGAGTTTAAGGTGCACTTTTGCTTTGCAACCAGGTCCTAAGGTATAAGCAGGCTGTGAAATAAGTTATAGATTCTATAGCATTGCCCTAATGACACTATTCCGGTGACAACGAGAGGAGGTGGGGAGAGAAAGAGAGAGACAGCCAAACACAAAGAGTGATTGGGATGGGTGGGTAGTGTAATGAAAGTTGCCACCCATTGGGTTTTTTTGTACAAAGTTCTGCCTGTTGAGTAAAACGAATGATGGGGAGAAGTGGTCACAAAATTAGTTGACCCTTTGCAGTCTCAGGATCAGCAAAGCAGCAAGAAAATTTAAAAAGGCCTGGTTGAAAAGGATTGTCCCGGATTACTCCTGTGCCAAATACAGCAACATTCATATACGCCAAAGGAACAAATGGCAGTGTTGGGTCGACCTACGCCAATAAGAAATGTACTGGGAAAACAGACTGTTACACTTGCCAAGTACGTAATTTTCTTATGAGAAAAGGGGGAACATTTTGCAATTGGCCCTAACATTAGCGTCCACCAAACCAAAACTAATTCTGGGCATGTAGGTTGTGCCCTAGTCCCGAATCCTTTAAAAGCACCCATAGACATTCGTGCTTAACTCTTTGGACTGGGAAGGAGTCACGAAGAAGAACTGGCATGTGCAAATTTTCAAATACAATCCTTATCGATTCTGTGAAGTTCATCCTTGAAATTCTGGTCATTAATAATCACAAAGAGGAAAGGAGTGGGGGGGGGGACAGAGACCCCACCCTCCAACATTAAGATCTAGTGTTTAAGACACACACACACACACACACACGTATGTGTAAACTCACTACAAATCTACAATAGGAATCTGATGAAGTGGACCCAGATCACTAATTTTGTTTTTCATTTCCAAAATCACGCTGAACCGAGAGAGATTCGTTTCGTTTCGTAGTTGCATTACCAACCATCCTGCTCTGATCCTGGGGCCTATAGAGTTTTTTCTTAGTCCATGGCACTGATTGGGTTATTGAGAGGAAGCTTTCGTTGCCAATGTAGCAACGCAGTGTTGCTGGAAGCTAGGAGACACTGCGGAGTTGCAGCCTAGTCTCTGGTGCTGAAGCTTCACAGAGCTGTTGGTCTCACTCTCCACAATCCAGGAGTCTTTGCCCGCCAGGCTCCGGCAGCCCATGCTAGCACAGCATGTCCGCTCTCCCGCTAGGCTGTTGCTCTGCTCTGCCAGGTGCTTGCTGCGACTTAGCTGCGACACCTCCGGAGACTGCCCCTGCAGGATGGTAGCTATGTGATTCAGGAGGTCTGTGAAGAACTCCGAGACACCCTCATAACCTGAAAAGGGAATGGGAAAGAGGAACAGTCAGGCATGGATGTCTTCCTATTAGACTAGCTCTTTCTGTGAGTTCTCCCCATTCTTCTTCTCACCCTGTATCAGGGACTGGACAGAGGAGGAATGGTGGAGACCACCTCCCCGTCCTCCTGAACCTCCCAGAGAAGAGCAAGACAGTATAGATTCACAACAGTGGTTTGATGAAGGTCACAGCTCAGGGGCAAATGAAGAGCAGAGAAGGGCAATAATGGGAGAGAAGGAAGGGGAAGCAGAGCCGGAGCAGCTGGCTGACACATTATCACTAGAAAGCCTTCCAGACCCCCCCTTCTCCCAGAACCCGGAGAGCATTGAAAGTAGGAGAGCAAAGCGCTCATAGGCAAATGGCCTTAAGCGGCCACTGTAAGGTGGGTGGTGCTGTTGACAATTGTGGAGAGGGGGAGTTTACTCGGAGCAACGCCATTACTACAAGAGGCTACATTTCTAAGCCTCTCTCTGTGAATACTGAATAAAAGTCCTTGGTAAAAGCTTCCGTGTCTTTCTATTCCTGGCAGCCTACCGGGGGGGGGGGGGTGTCAGATTCCCTCATGCCTGACACCCTGCAATACACAGGGACAACAGCTTAAGAAGTGATTATTTATGGGGGAGGCTTCTGGTTCTGCTCTTCCTTAATGGAGGTAGTCCCCAAGGCAGTGGGAGATCATAGGCGAAGAAAAAACAAGGATGCTTGAGGGCAAATGATCCTTGTAAATTTCCCTCCCCCCCCCCCCAGGGACCGGGGGGGGGGGAGGACTTCACTCGCAGTTCATCTTGGTACCTGGCCCTTGTTCTGGCATGGAACACAGAATTTTGGAACACAGAAATAAAGAAAATCATCAAATCTAGCATGCGGGGGGCCACTTTAACTAAATTATATATAATTCGGTACTTGAATGATTGGTATTAATAACTGTATTATAAATTGGTACTGTTATAATGAGGCTATTATTGGACTGCAATTGAAAACTAATAAAATCCCCCCTTTTAAAAAGTGGGATCATTTTTTGTGGGAATGTAACAGTCAAATTCTAAGCTATACTCCTAAAAACATACAGCGGAGAACTATCACTTGGGTTTGCATGCTCAGGTGGTTTTGTTCTCAATAGTGCTGTCCTTAAATTACAACCCTTAATTCACCTCATGATTCCTTTACTCGCCAAAGAGGTCACTGCAAGAGAGGGCAAGAGAGTTAACCTAAGGCTCTTGGACCAGTTTTTTACCCCCTTTGGTGAAACCATACTATGCAGGCCATTGTTAGGAATATTGAGGAGGGCAGACAGTGCTCAAGATCCATTCCTAACCATGATGCACCCAGAACAACCCAAGCCAAAAGGTCCATGGTGGGACCATGATTATTTTCCCTGCCAGTGTGAGCAAAGGTAATCCACTCATTTACTAGGAACTGGCATTTGCAACTATTTTCCTGGGCCAGATCTTGTTCCCTTTCCCTTTCTGTGTTGTGAGAGAAGATGAAGCAGGGGACTAATTAGTAAGAGGAAGTGTTATGTTGTTTGTGAGAAGTCCAATCGGTACATTTGAACATTGACTACCATCTCCCCCCTTCCTACCAAGATGGCTTTGTGTTTTCTGAGTTTGAGGAGCATAGGTGCTTCTCTTGCATGGCTCAAGGGTTTAGTTCTCTAGAACTTCCCTCCAGAAGCATGGGAGGAGAAATCAGTTACCTAGGTTAGTTGTCCCTTAACCCATTCCTGATACATTCACACATGGAACTGAACCGAAGTATTCCTACATCCTTTTCCATTCTCTCAATGAAAGTTCCTGATGAAATGGGGATTCTAATTCACATATCAAATCTTTCTTTCTTTCACTCTTTCTTTCTTTCTTTCTTTCTTTCTTTCTTTCTTTCTTTCTTTCTTTCTTTCTAGTATAATTCAGACCTCCTACCAAGTGATGGAGGAGCATTTCACTAGGTCTGCAATTTTAAGCAATCTGAACTATTTCCTACCTTTCAGAGCAAATATATAATTATTCTTTGGATCTCACAGTTTTCTGAAATCTGTATATGGTTCCCAGCTTATAAAACATCCTAACAGGCACTTTTAAGGATAGAATACATTTGAAAATGAGTACAAGGAGATAAATAGTATGCAGTATGGATTTTCATACAGATTACGACGTGACTGGAGGAAGGGAGAGCAGTAAAGTGTCTTTAGAGCACTTTAAGCACTAAAACATCTTAGCTGGAACAGCCCCCAAGTGTCTGATTGTGGAAGGAAGGGCAAAAAGCACATTTCCTCTCTAGAGGTGATGACATCGAGTGCCATAAAGCAAAGCAAAGCCACCATGTTCCTAGCTGCAATATTTTAAAGTGAAATTCTTTTCCAGAGAATGATAAATCCTCATGACAGAATAAAGCAAACATGGGATAAAGTAGGGGAAACCTGGATATTTTTAGGTGCTATACTTAGCAAGAAATGTTAATCTAAATACAGGAAACATATCCTGTAATTGGTTTTTGTTGTGGTTAAGAGATTTCAATTCATAACACCAATTTCTCATTATCAATGAAACTCCGGTTTCTAGTTTACTGCTGTCCAAGTTTTCCCTCTCAACCTCCCGCCATCATAGTAGGAACAGTGCAGGGAAGGTGAGTGCTGCTCCACTGTTTCCTGCAAAATCACAAAATGCATGGACATTACACGCAAGTATAAGCATGACTGGGGAAGCTGATTGGGTCACTTTCCAGAAACGTATACGCTGGTGTTAAAGAAGTATCTGTACTCAAATGTGATGTCCAACAAAGTCGTCCTGTTCACAAAAGGACTTCTGTTGCACAACAAAACTTCCCCTCCCTCTCCTCTCGTGCATCCTCCAAATCTGTTCTGGGTCCGTCCCCCCCAACACGTCACAGCAGATTTGGGGTGGAGAGAGGAGAGGAAAGGCAAGTGCCCTTGTGCAGCGGAAGTCCTTGGGCGAATGAGACCCCTGCAATGGGTACAACCCATTATATATTTGCTGCAGAAGGTGGTAGTGAAATCACCAGTATTTTCCACATCCATCGTAACGTTTGCGGATGCTCTCATATGCGATGTAGCAGCCTGCTCTTACCTGGGAATGCATTTATATCGATGACAGCATGCTGACCAGTCTGGTTGTTAATGATGATGTCAATCCCAAAGAGAGAAACACCCAGGGCTTGCCTCAATGTCTTCGAGATTGCCTGAATGACGTCATCATTTGGCCTCTCAAACACACCTTCTATTTTATCTAGCTATAAAGGAGAGAGAAAGAGAGAGAAAGTTTAAAAACTGGAGTGTGTGTTTTGTCTCCAAGACAGTTTCCTATTTTACTGCTGGCAGATTTTTTGATTTTTTAATCATTGATTAGTGACAGCCATGGAAGAGTGTCTTGTGTTTTTTTAAATACTCTATGGTAATTGCATTATATATTGCTCTCAGTTATGAGTCTTTAGAAGAGGGAGGTTATCTGATGCTCATAGGATGACCTCAAAGCCACACACTCATGGAAAAGTTATGATGGACTTACGTTACTCATGTAACTTTTCTAAAGGTTCAGGTGTAGTGCTTTAAGTGGTAAACATCCACCTGGGCCATTAGCACTTCAAGGGAAAGCAACAACTACTAATACACCCTTATTTTAAATGACTTCTGAGTACTAGATCAACCAACAAGCTGTATGCAACAGATTTCTTCTCTCCTCCCTCCTACAAATTATTGTATGCCCTAAAAGTCTGCCCCAAAATCCCTGAAGAAGATTTTGAGGAGCTGCTGGGGCAAGGAGAGGAAGGTAAAGTACCACTGAGCAAGCAATGTCTGTCCTTTTGCAATGGCAGCAGGGTGCTAGGATGGAAGCAGGCGGCACAGTGGCGGCAAATCAGGCGGCACATCTCACTTCACCGCTAGTGGCTAAATGGAACATGCCACATGGCTGCTGAATAGAGTAATGATAGACACCAAGTTGCACTGTTGTTGACCTCCAACTCTCAGTAGGCTCAGCCAGGACAGCAATGGTCAGGGAGGCTGGGAGTCGTAGCCAAGTGAAACCACACTGGCTAGCCTTACAACTGGAGTTTAGGGCAGTGGGACCAACTAATTCACTCTTTTGTCCCATTTCCTACTGCGCAGCCAGTGCAAGCCACATTTAGGACACGAAAGTGACTAATCAAGAAAGGGTCTTACGGACTAGGAGAAAAACACAAATACAGAGGAACCTCAGTTTTCGAGCATCTCAGAAGCCGAATGATTCAGAACCCGAACGCCAAAAACCCAGAAGTGAATGCTTCTGTTTTCAAATGCAGCTTGGAAGTCGAATGGCTTCTAAGGCGCATTTCTCCATTTTCTCAATGGAATTGGCTGACCGCCCATTGCGCCTCAGTTGTCGAAGGTTTGGGAAGTCTAATGGTCTTCCAGAACGGATTACGTTCGACAACCGAGGTTCCGCTGCACATTTATCCTCCCATAAGTGACTGCAGAGGGAGTGGACCTTAAACTTCTCAGAGCTGAGGTGCACTGCTCAAATTGCTCCACTGTTTACAGTTTCCTTTTTATTAATGCAAAAGGACTGCATTATTACATCAAGTGTCAGGAAAACACTTTGTTGCACTGTAACCCATTCTCCATTAATCCCCTTCAGTCCACTTCTCAGGAGTGCTGTGGGGAATTACTATGTGTTCAGCACACTGATGGGGGGGGGGGAGGGCAACCACAGTGCATGCATCACATGCAGAAAACCCCAATCCAAGGCATTTCCATTTAGTTATAAAAAGGAAGAAGAATAACTATCAGGTGCTGAAAGGCCTTCGCCCAAGACTCTGGCGGCCACTGCCAGTTACAGCAAACAACAATCTGACTTGGTATAAAGTAAGTTTCCTACATTTCTGTGACATAAAAGGTGCAATTAAAACATTTCAAGAGGCTTTCTTGGATGATTTTGATTTGCAGCTTTGCTGTAGCAGAAACCATTCCTAGAATGAACCAGGAAAGAATGGCTTTGGAATGGAGAGATTGTTGCAAAAAGGGGCCTTGAGATCTGTTTTGTTGCTTGAGTCACTGTATTCAGAAATAGGCCTTGTTATACTTACTGCTGTTAGGACTGAAGAGGATTCTGGCTTTGATACGTTGTGGCTGTTGAAAAATATCGATTCTCTATCTGTAGCGTGTAATAGTAAGAAAAGCATAAATGTTAAAACAGAACTCTGGAGCTGGTGATTTATAGGTGATTACTGTGCTGTATGGGACACGGGTGGCGCTGTGGGTTAAACCACAGAGCCTAGCACTTGCCAATCAGAAGGCTGGTGGTTCGAATCCCCGCGACGGGGTGAGCTCCCGTTGCTTGGTCCCAGCTCCTGCCAACCTAGCAGTTCGAAAGCACGTCAAAGTGCAAGTAGATAAATAGGTACCGCTCCGGCGGGAAGGTAAACGGCGTTTCTGTGCGCCAGAAGCGGCTTAGTCATGCTGGCCACATGACCAGCAGTGGTTTGCCAGAAGCGGCTTAGTCATGCTGGCCACATGACCTGGAAGCTGTACGCCGGCTCCCTCGGCCAATAAAGCGAGATGAGCGCTGCAACCCCAGAGTCGGTCATGACTGGACCTAATGGTCAGGGGTCCCTTTACCTTTTTACTGTGCTGTACAGGTAGAAGAAAACCCTCCCTTCTGCATTCAAATCATTATTCTTGGCTCCTTAAGGGATTTGAATAGATAAATGCAACACCAGGGGGCAGTGTAACCCAGGAACTCTATGTGTCTTTGCGATATTTGCAACTTGTTTAGAAGTCCTGGGACGATTTTACATCATCCCTTCATTTGCACCAATCCAGAACGAGCACTGCAATACTTCATCACAACATAATGGACAGGGAGGTGGTACATTTGCTGCAAAAGGAGGCACTAGTGATGTCACAAGCAGGTGCACGTGGCTCCTCACAACACTTGCAAAAGCAATGCGTGCGCGCACACACAATATGATGGGCTGTGTGCTGGAAAAATGTGATACATTTCCCACCAAAGGCTTCCCCTCAAACAAAGACATCTGGATTCTGTGCAGATGTGAGAAAAAGCAGACCATTTACTGCAAAACAACAACGACAAACATGATTATCCATCATGACCTAAAGCCCAATTCTTGAGAAGGCAGGTTCAGAGGAATCCTCCCCTTTGGTCACCAAGATTTCTTTCCCGTTCAGGCTTGCACCAAAAGTGCCATTCTCAGAGGTTTACCTGAAATGCCTGCTGAGAAGTTCTTCACCGATGGTCTCTTCACCACAGTGTATGACTCTCCAACCACAAAGACTTTGTATAGGACGGCGTTGTGGTTGATGAAGCTTTGGATCACACACGGAGGCTGGATAGCTTTCAGGCCTTCCTGGTTGAATATGATGGCCATCTGAAAAATGGATAGGGGAAACCACATATTCTTACAAGGACTTGCAATTAAGCGTAATTAACGCACATTACGTGGCGTACAGGATCACTGCCGTACCAGTGGCTCCCTGCAGCAGTAACACAGATGCGCACATAATCATTTTTAAGTCCTAATCATTTTAAAGCCCTAAACGGCCTCGGTCCAGTATATCTGAAGAAGCATCTCCACCCCCATCGTTCTACCCGGACACTGAGATCCAGCACAAAGGGCCTTCTGGCAGTTCCCTCACTGCAAGAAGCCAAGTTACAGGGAACCAGGCAGAGGGCCTCCTTGGTAGTGGCGCCCTCCCTGTGGAACGCCCTCCCACCAGATGTCAAAGAGAACAACAACTACCAGACTTTTAGAAGACATCTGAAGGCAGCCCTGTTTAGGGAAGTTTTTAATGTTTGATGTATTATAGTATCTTAATATTTTTTTGGAAGCCACCCAGAGTGACTGGGGAAGCCCAGCCAGATGGGTGAGGTATAAATAATAAATAATAAATTATTATTATTATTATTATTATTATTATTATTATTATTATTATTATAAGTCTGGAGAAGGTGTGGCTTCTACCTTGCACCTTGGGTGTGTTCGTCATGCAAATTGCCAAGTGGATGAAGAGCCCACTTTGGCTGCCTTTACGTTTAGTATTCAGATGAGTCAATGCGGAAAAAAGCTTTCTGAATTATTTTATGCAATGTTTGGTTTTGGGGTGGGGGGTGGGAAGGAGACTGAAAGAAACCAAAGTTCCTTATCGGAGATCTCAGACAAGCAAAAATAACATTTTAAACCTTGAAGGAAGAAGCATGGACTGACAATAAAACCTTTCATTTTAGCAGTTTTGCATGACACAGCAATGAACCAATGGTCCGTATGCAGCTTTCTGGGCAGGGACTGTGTGACTTCTGTTGAGCTGCTGTTATGACTTCTTTTGTACTGAGCAGTTGGGGACTCTTTGCTGCCCCTGCCTATTCAACCTGACAGCTAGCTTCTCACCTGCTGCGCTAACTTTAGAATCATGGAATCATAGAATCGCAGAGTTGCAAGGGACCCTGAGGAGCTGTACTTTAAAAGTATGAAGTATAATTTAACATGAAAACTCTTTGAAAGCAAACCAACAGCCAGCCCACTGCATCTCTGAAGTCGGTTCCACTGCTTTGCTGAAGATTTGGGTTTAGAATTTAATTAATGTCTTCTTAAGCTTTATTCCATACTTTTCCATCAGGTAACCCAAGAGCAACGAAGAGCATCCTTTTATCAGTGTGTGCTGCATGTGGATAACATGGGGACCTAAAGAGGCATTCCTATCAGTTGCTGTACAGGGATGAAGCTCTCTTTTTACAATGCCTGCCTGTCAATGCAGAGGCCGAATACCTTCCAGGTAGCTAAAGGTAAAGGGCTGACATTTAGTGGCTGGAATTTTTAAAAATGTCTCTGTACTAAATAGAATTAGGTAAAGGTAAAGGTACCCCTGCCCGTACGGGCCAGTCTTGACAGACTCTGGGGTTGTGCGCCCATCTCACTTAAGAGGCCAGGGGCCAGCGCTGTCCGGAGACACTTCCGGGTCACGTGGCCAGCGTGACATCGCTGCTCTGGCGAGCCAGAGCCACACACGGAAACGCCGTTTACCTTCCCGCTGGTAAGCGGTCCCTATTTATCTACTTGCACCCGGAGGTGCTTTCGAACTGCTAGGTTGGCAGGCGCTGGGACCGAGCAGCGGGAGCGCACCCCGCCGCAGGGATTCGAACCGCCGACCTTTCGATCGGCAAGTCCTAGGCGCTGAGGCTTTAACCCACAGCGCCACCTGCGTCCCACACTAAATAGAATTAGGAACTCTCTAATGTTAATTTGGAGAAGAACACTTCAATAATAGTATTTCATTAACTGGGTATTAAGTGTTTATTAATTTGGCTTGCAGAATGAGAAAACAGTTAACTGTGATGCCCAGTATGAGTTATGAGACAATTATCAATGACTTCTGAATTTTTTTTTAAAAAAAGAGAAGAACCTTCCCTACTTCTCCGTCAGATATATAAACAAAACTACCAACGGGGGCAGTTTCTCTCCTCCTTTTCTACTAGGACTCCCAACAAAGGCACTTTTTAATTTTTCATCAGGCAGAAGATGGGAGATAAATACTCACCTCATGCGAGTTGGTTCCATGGGCCACTCTTGTCTTACAGACTACATGAACGAAAAAGGAGAAATGCTAACTTTGAGTAAATAGGGTAGAACATAACCAAAACACTCTTCACTGTGACTACCAGAGCCCTGCTGGGGGCAAGAGGGTCAGCTGTGCTAGTACATTTTGGGGCCTAATGCAAAGGGATGGTTTTAACCTTTAAAGCACTAAGTGGACTGGGCCCAATTTTTTTGTTTGTCTGCCTGCAGCCTGCCCCAACCTGACCACATGTTAAGATCAGCTTTGTGGGCCCTCCTGGTGTGTCCACCCACATGGTTTGTAAGATGAGTGGCCACAGTTTTCTCTATGGTGGCTACCACAGTTTTGGAATACCGTTCTCTCAATGCCACCAATATAATCAGGGACCCGAGTCTTTCACAATGACCCTGGAAAATCATTCCATACAATCCGGAAAGAATCAAACATTGGGGAAATCTGTTGCACCACACTGTGATGCTTGGTGAGAGCTTTCCTGCATACTATGTAGTGTCCAGCACACACAGTAAATCAAAGACACACACGTTAGTCTAGGGGTGGGGGAACATTTTCCAACCTAGGGGCCACATTCTATTCTGGACAACGTTCCGAGGGCCACAGCCAAGTACTGTTTTCAACCTTCTTTTCTGAGATGTGCTGATTATCAGAATACATTTCAGGGGATAATACTCTAGTTGCCTATTATTAGGTGAAATGCAAAGCCTGTTGACGTACTGAATGGGAATGCAATTCCATTCTTCTCTATTTGCTGCAACGTGTCACCTCCACAAGCACTTGTCAACTCCATAAATGGTGGAGAACAGATCCTTTCATCTGAAAAACAAGTGGGGAGGGAACAGAGACAGTAGATTGAAGCAGTCTGTCCGCATTGTTCAATTTGTGCCAGTACTGGCTTTCTAAGGAACAGTTTTGAACCCAATATTTACAACATTCTCTTCCCTTTCCCCTTATGCCTGAAATCTGGAGGAGCTCACTTCATGCATCTAGTCCATAAAACCTTATGACACAATAGATTTGTTAGTCTTTAAGGTACTGCAGAACAAAGTGGACTGCCCTGCACATCATGTCAGACTATAACGTTTAACTATGGGCAACGCAAATGCACAACATTTGTTCTTGGCTTACCATTTGTGGTTTGTTTTGAGGAATCAAACCACGAGCACAAGTTTGGACAACACAACAAGCCAAAAGCTAGCTGCTTGTTGCTCCCAGCTCAGCAAAAATGCAGAAGAGCAAAGTGGGGACATTTGGGCAGTGAGCACCAATATGCTTCTCACTCACATTTAACCACTGACTATGGTTTAATGCAGAGGTGGCAGCAGGCCCAGATTAAAGCAACTGGACGTCCTAAGCTAGGATAGCTTGGGAGGCCCAAACTTAATAGCATATGATCATGAGAAACAAAATCTTGTTCTCTTCTTTATCTATGCAATGAAACTAGAAGATTGCTGAAATTTTAGCACTGATAAAAAGCCTATTTTTAAGAATAAATTTATAATCTTTAATAAGTTTACAAAAGTATGGAAGTAATAAAAACATTCACACAGAACATTCATAGGGGAATCATAGCTATGCTGTAACATTACACTACATACAAAGTCGGAACAGTTTCTTTCAAGTTATTTTGGATGCAAACGTATCAATTATATCATTAAAATCAGCAAGTCTCAGTTCATCATTTTCTATGCAGAGCATGCTTAGATCAGACAACCAATCTCAGGACATTGTTGACCGTAAATCATTCTTTATCCTTCTTAGTCTAGAAAATGATCTTTTGCCAGTACAGTTTGTGACCATTAAACAGAGGAACAATCTGAAAATTGTTTCCATATTGGGAAAAGCTGTCCAAATTTTCTCCAGGAATATTATTTGATACATATCTTGGTGGTGAGCTTGTTTAACGTACAGGTGGAAGTGCAAGAGATCATGGACTAGACTAACCTCAACATCCTTTGGATACTCTTGCACCAGCATCTCAACACCATTGTGAATCTGTTCCTTGGCTGTTTGCAGGTTCACCAAAAATGGAAAATTGCCAGCTGCACTCCTATACACTGTTGCTGTTCTGTCTAGGTTGACTTCAAGGCCATCCATGACAGGGATAAATGAATTTACCCTAAACATGTCTCTTAGAGAAAGCTTGTCTAAGGCAGTGATAGCCAAACTTGGCCCTCCAGCTGTTTTTTGGACTACAACTCCCATCATCCCTAACTAATAGGACCAGTGGTCAGGGATGATGGGAACTGTAGTCCCAAAACAGGGCCAAGTTTGGGGGGCCAAGTTTGGCCATCACTGGCCTAAGGCTTCGGGTGCTGTCTCATCATTTCCCCCCCGCCCCAGTACTCACTGCCTTCTTTTCACAGATTCATACTCTACATCTGGTAGAGTAAATTTTGCTTGCTGTTCGATTTCATCAAAATTAGCCTGAATGTTTGATACAGACTGCAATAGTGAGCTGTAAATATCTGCACATGTGCCCATTTTGCAAACTTTGGAGTGACTTGCTAACCCTATGAGACTGGTCTAGCAAATGCCTCCAAAGGTGAAGCATGAAAATGAATTCAAATTCTTCCATTTTCTGCAGAACCTTTTCACCCTGTCATCTAGTCTCTCCTTTTTCAGTTTCATCACAAGCTTTCTTGTTAAGTTTGTTAACATGGAGTCCATATGATTTTTAGAATTTCCATGGGTTTGAACAAGATAAGCGTGGTGCCAATCATCAAATCCAGTAGAAGATAGAGCTTATAGTTGAGGTTGGTTAGAGAAAAGTCTGCACACAAAGCAGTAGACTGGGTAGATTTCTCCACTGACTTTGATGGAGTAGAATAAATTATTTGAGCAGAACCAGGCTGGGTTTTTGAATGCTTGCTTCAAAATGGCAAAAGGTCCATTGCAGTGCTAATAGTCCAATGGACCTTTGTCCAGTGTTCTGAACACTTGCATTGCTTAATAGCTGACTTTATCATTTGAATCCAAGTAGCTTTAAAGCCTCCATGAACTTTACTAAACAGACTCATACATCATGTGCTTAATGTTACTTAGCAACTGGGCCTAGAGAGTAAAATCTGCCTTTTTAAAATAAAATAAAACCAGGCAAGAGGCCAAGGCCCCTCCAGAGTCTGAGTCTTTGGGCTGCAGCCCACTCAGCCCGTATGTAAACCTGGCACTGGGTGGCAACTGCCTATTGGGCAATTGGGAAGCACTGTGGCAAGCTGACAGGTGAGCAGGACAACCCACCTATTGATCATCTGACATCGCAATTATGCAAAGTGATTTGACGCTTGCGTTGACCACCACACCTGCCAAAGTTGGCCAGAAATGTTCCCTATCCTTGGGTTTAACATGATATACAAACACGGCTATTGTTTTTGCTGCAGTAGACTAACACTGTTACTCCTCTGGAAGTTTTGCTTCTTTTAGTTATTCAGAGGAGGTCTATTTTTGGCTTTCCCTTTGAAATATGGGAGGGAATCCTTGAGCATCATTATGATGTCTGAAATGTGGATAGAGAAAATTGTGGCCCATACAACCAGCTGAAAGCAGTCTTCTACAAGGTATTTGAAATTTATTTGAAGTTTATTTTCAGATATGGGACTGGCACATTTGTGAGTCACACCCTTCAGACTGACACTCCCTTCCAGAAAAGGGAAAGTGCAGTTCTATTTATTTATCTTATTAACTTACGGCTACTTTTTGCCTACCCTTCGCCCCGAAGCGGGATACAGATACAGTGGTGCCTCGCAAGACGAAAAGAATCCGTTCCGTGAGTCTCTTCGTCTTGCGGTTTTTTCGTCTTGCGAAGCAACCCTATTAGCGGCTTAGCGGATTAGCTCTATTAGCAGCTTAGCGGCTATTAGCGGCTTAGCGGCAAAGCAGCTATTAGCGGCTTAGCGGCTTAGAAAAAGGGAGAGAAAAAGCGAAAAAAATCGCAAGACTCGCAAGACGTTTTTGTCTTGCGAAGCAAGCCCATAGGGAAATTCGTCTTGCGAAGCGCCTCGAAAAACGGAAAACCCTTTCGTCTAGCGGGTTTTTCGTCTTGCGAGGCATTCGTCTTGCGGGGCACCACTGTACATAGTAAAAATACACGCAATCACAAAGCACACCATAATATACAAACTCATTCAATACATCAAAACAGAAAGAACAACTAAAAATACAAAGCAGGCTATCTATTGCCATGGAGGCACAGAGAACAGAGACACCTCCTCGTGCATGGGCAGAATAAGACTGGGGCAGGTGCTCCTTTCATTTGTTTAGGTCCCAGGCTGTTTATGGTTTTAAAGATAAGCATTGCCACTTTGCATCTGACCCAGAAGCAGCTAGTGAGACAGCCACTGCCATATCATTACAGTGATAGAAACTGAGGTTACTAGAACATGGGTCAGTGGCTGGGCTACCCCTGTTCAGGAAAGGCAAACCAGCCAAAGTTGGTAAAAGGCATTCTGGGCCACCAAGGCATTAAGTGACAGTCCTGGATCTAGGAGTACCACCCTAAGTAGGCATCTGCTTCTTCTAGGGGGAGCAGTCCCACCTAGACCAGGCTGTACACCTAATTTTAAGTGGTGCAGCCAGGGGAAGACGATGTGGCAGCACTTCTCTCCTGCTTGGAGGTGGGGAATGAGTGACAGCTTCCCTGCCTTCCTATTCACCTCTTGACTCTAAGGCTGCCCTGCTTCTTAACATCCATATCCATTCCTTGTGAAGCAAGAATAAATTAAATTAGGGGCCGTACATGATTTATTGAAGTTTGCAGAAGCATAAAGTAACGCTACCAATTCTTGTTCTTAACCTGTGAACTAAGTTTCAATTCAGATTGAAGCGCATGAATCCAGCTGTATATGCTAGTCTAACTTGCATAAGCATATACAATTGGCCCATTGCCCATGCTGGCTGGGTGCTAATAGGACAACATCTGTAGTATCACAGGTTCGCCATCCCTGCCGTTAAGCCATTATTTTATTGGAATGCACTGTAGCAGGCAAACAACTTGTAAGAAAGGGAGGATGACAGACAAACTGATGTTTTGAGGTCGCCTTGGATCTAAAAATAACACCTTCCAAACAAAATTAAGTTCTCCCGGCTTCAAAGCTTCCTTCTCCTTGCCATGATGAAACAGGCACCAGCATTTGAAAGTGACAGGACTGCAATACTTTTAAGTTCCTGGGCAGAAGAAAGTTCCTTAACTTCAATTAAGGACTTGCACCTGATTTAACCAAGATACAAGGGACTCTTTCTGGGCTTGATTGAGTCCCCATCCACATGTCTAAAGCTCACAAATATCTATTGGTGCCAGCCATGTAAATTCAAAGAGAAGTCTAGTTCCACCTTTGTTCCCTCAGCTTGTCTTCCACGGAAACTCAAATGGGAAAAACCCTACAGAAGATTTGTTTTGTATGTACGATACCATCACCTATTTTCAGCATTCATTCTGTGCTGCTGCCAAGAGTGTCCTACTCGCCAGTGATCTCAAGCACAGGTGCACTGAGGGTCAGGGAAACTTTTCCTTGGAGGACACAGCCTACTCACAAAAAGGGCAGAGGGAAAAAGGGCAATACTTACTTACATACCCGTCACATTAACTCCCAGACATGGTGCTGTTTCAAAGCATGCCACCATCTTTTGAACAATGCTCAGGGGAATCACAAAAGATTCAAAAGTGAACCTTGAAGCGGAAATGAAATATGACCGCAATATAGTGGAAGACGTAAGGGCACATGGGGGTAACACAAACTTTTGTCCCGGTCAAGGTCCACATTCCTGTAGGGACAAATCTTGTTGAAGGTTGGTAAACAAAAGTGTTCTGGGTTCAAGATAATCACAGCTACTTCAGATTAGAATTCCTAGTCCTACACAGAAACAAACCTACTGCATTTAATGGTGTTGTTATTGTATAAGTATGTAGAGGATTGTGTGTGTGTGTACAACACACCTACTGTTTTCGAAAGCACATCTGGCTTTAGTGTGCTACACACACACACACAAATGAGTGGCAAGAAAGGGAAGTGAATGAGTAGGTAGGAAGGAACACTAATGGGATGGAAGATAATGGCAGCTTCAGGCACTGGGAACTACATAAAATAAGGTTGGAGCTGCACAAGGCCCAATGGCTACAGGTTACCAACCTGTGACTCAAGGAAGAGGTAAATGAGATCAGAGGCACAGGAGAGAGAAAAGGGGGATTAAACAGGAGGCATTCTGAATTCCCCAGAACTAGTTCACTTTTGACCTTTGGTGAACTTAAAAGGGCAGCTGATACTGCAAATGGGGAACCCAGCAGACGCCACCCTCTTCCAGTGAACAGGCTCTTCCTTCTCAAATGCTGTTTTGAATCAAAGTGAAAGCCTACCATGACACTAGTCAATTACATTCAACATCAAGAGAGATTTAGTAAACGAACAAGCCCGAAAACATCCCTATGAAACTTGAGTAACTGTGTTTAAGGACATCTGGCCTCACAGCCTCCAAGGGAACTAGCCAGGTATGCATTTCAGTGAATTGATAAGGCTGTGACCCACAACCTGCACACATTTAAAGCCAAGTCTAAGGTTTAGAACAGATAACGTAAAGCATGAACAAAGTGCATCTCCTTCCAAACTGAAATAATTACAGAGATTTCATAGTTTCCTGGTATGTGAAGGCAGAAGTTTGCCTTAATTACTCAGTACATGATGGAATTCCCCCCATTCCTTAGAGCATTTAATAAGTTTTGAGATGGTGGCAGCTAACCTAAAGGCAGAAATACGCTTGTCTGCAGCTCCCTATTAGTGCCACCTTTATCTGCAGCTTGCCTGTGAAAGCATCTCACCTCCTCTGCCTAGGCCCTTTTATCATACAGAGAAAGCTACTGGCTTTGGGGAAACGAGAGAGTCAGTATGGAGCAAGAAGCACTTAATAGCAGATTTCACTGTTTCATCTCATCTCCCACGAACAAAATAGATTTGAGACCCAGTTATGTCATACTAATCCAAGGCTCGAGTAAACAACTACTGGTCCAACCCCCTCCTCTCCATGAAGGCTATATCGAGAAATCTTAGCTGCATACCAGCGTTAGGTAGCTGCTGTGGTTTCTCAGCAAAGCAAATGGTTTCCACGGGTGATAACCAACAGAAGAATAAAAACAGTAACTAATGTTCATTGGCAGGTTAGGACTGGGCAGCACGGAGTGGCCAGCATAAGAACAGACCACTGCGTAAGAACAGGCCATTATTTCTGTGCTGCAATGAAACAACTGCCCTGTTAACAGCACTGGCTCAATTCAGCGTTGGTAGACTGGTAGTCCACCTGACGCAGAGGTGGAGGAAAACTCAGTTCCCCTCTTTCTTTTTATAGCAAGAATAAAACCAGCCTGTTTAGAACTGTTTCAACACACAATTCCCTTGGAAGGTATAAGGAAACTTAAAATCATTTTCTAAATTCAAAAGATTCTACATGCCCAAGATTACATGAAACACCAACAAAATATTTACTGCTGTAAGAAAAAAAATCAAGTTACAAGGGACGCTGCGACAAAGAACAGATTAAGAAGAACAAACATCTACCAAGAATATAGAGTCAATGTGGTGTAAAGGTTAGAGTGTTGGACTAGGATCTTACAGAGCAGGGTTCGAATCCTCACTCAGCCATGAAACTCACTGGGTGACCTTGGGCCAGTCACCATCTCTTAGCCTAACCTACCACACAGGGTTGATTGAGAGGATGAAACAGGGAGGAGGAGAACCATAGACACGACCTTGAGATCCTTAGAAGATAATGGGGAAATATAAATGTAATAAATAAAATAGTTATGGGTGGGTGGGATGGGATGTAAGGGCAATGTAAGGACTCTAATACAGTGGTGCCTCGCAAGACGAAATTAATTCGTTCCGCAAGTTTTTTCTTCTTGCGAGTTTGTCGTCTTGCGAAGCACGGTTTCCCATAGGAATGCATTGAAAATCAATCAATGCGTTCCTATGGAAACCGCCTTCAGACCAGGTCCGGGGACAGTCTGTCCCCCGACCACTTCTGAAGGCTGGGGGGGGGGGGGACAAGGGCTTTTCTTCCCACCGCCAGCCTTCAGAAGGCTGTTCTGAAGGCTGGCGGTGGGAAGAAAAGCCCTTCTCCCCACCTCCCGCCCCGCAAGCTCCGGGGACAGGAGGGCTTTGCTGCCGACCCCCAGCATTTTAAAAGCCCCCGGGACAGCGGAGGTCTTCTGAAGGCAGGCGGTGGGCGAAAGTCTTTGCTCCCCCCCCCCCCCCCGCCTGCCTTCAAAAGCCGTCCGGGATAGCAGAGAAACGCGCTGCGCTTCTCCGCTATCCCGGGAAGGCAGGCGGGGGGGAGCAAAGACTTTTGCCCCCCGCCAGCCTTCAGAAGAGGTCCAGGAAGGCCGACGGTGGGCGAAAGTCTTTGCTCCCGACGGCCAGCATTTTAAAAGCGGTCCGGGATAGCGGGAAAGCGCAGCGCTTCCCTGCTATCCCGGACCGCTTTTAAAATGCTGGCGGTGGGGAGCAAAGCCTTTTGGCCCCCGCCGGCCTTCCTGGACCTCTTCTGAAGGCCGGAGGGGGGCGAAAGGCTTTGCTCCCCACCGCCAGCATTTAAAAGAGGTCCCCAGAGATTTCCCTATGGGCTTTCTTCTTGCGAAGCAAGCCCATAGGGAAATTCGTCTTGCGGAACGACTCAAAAACGGAAAACTCTTTCGTCTTGCGAGTTTTTCGTTTTGCGAGGCGTTCGTCTTGCGAGGCACCACTGTAATGTAAGGACACAGCTATATCAGGCAAAAATCCATCTGGTCACAGCATTTATCTCCAACAGTTGGCCAGCCAGATGCCTCATGAAGCTTATAAGCAGATGTTTGGCAAATGTAAGCTTGCTCCTCAAAGGGCTACTTAGATTTCAATATCTGTTGGGGAAACTACATCTCCCAAGGGCCACTGGGGTTGTTCTTCCTGGCATGCAACCAGCACACTGAAGGGGAGAGGCAGGGAGAAGTTTGTTCCCCCTCTTTCTGTGACCAAAAATGCCAGCTGTGTGAGTCTCATTTAAAAGGGAAACAGGGAGGGAGTCAGTGTGTGAATGGGAGGAAGGAATGACTTCCGGATTGGTTTCGGAAAAGAAGCCAAGTCATTTTTTTATTTTCCAATCAAATCTGATGTGAGCTGAGAGGAAGTCACCCATCTCCACTGGCAGTGAAGCCTGTAGGTTAATTTATGAAGTGTAAACGTCTTTTGCCCATGTAAACTTGCAGCCACACAAACTTCACTGTGGTCCTCAATTAGGAAAAGAGGAGACAAATTGTATGCCCCAATCTCTTGAGACCTAGTATTCAGTCCAGTGCTGGTACTTACTTCTGAGTGTACACATCTAGGCTTGCACCATTGGAAGGCAGATTCTATTTCAACAGCAGAACTAAATCAGAGGGAATTTTCTTTTAAAGAGAGAAGGGTGAAAAAAAATCCTGACTTATTCAGGGCAGCTCTGCACAGTTTATTGTGGACTTGCTGCTGTTTATGCATTCATGTCTTTTCACAGCATCCACACAAGTTGTCCTCGAAAAAATGCTACCCCATATTCACCCCTGCACAAACCTCATTTATTTGTGTGTCTTTGTGTGGACACTGCAAAAGACATGTGTGCATTGCATGCACAAGTACTGAGTCCACAATAAACAGCTGTGAGAAGCGCCCACAATGTACAGGTCAATTCTTGTTTCAGTGGCAGAACATTTTACCTGCAAAATCAGAACTAGAGGATTAAGAGGATACCCTTTGTTATATCAGTTTACCGTTGCAAATGCAAAAATAAGGTTTGTTGTTTTATTTTGCTGAGTAGCGGGTAGGTCCCGTTAATGGAAACCTTGTGTGCTTACATCTCTCTCTTGTGGAAAACACAACAAATACATCCAATTCTCTAACATGGCACAATTCTTGAGACCCTTTGACAGTATAAGCAAGATTTTTTAAAACAACAACAACAAAGAGTCAGTGGTGCATAATGTTTGTATGTTATGGTGGGAATGCAGTTACCTGCCTTTCTACTGCTGGCAAGACGTATTAAAGCTAGTGTTATCACGCTGTGGAACGCGCCCTGTTGTGTTAGCATTTTGAGAAGTCAAATCAACGTGGCAACAAAAGTCACACCGAACACTATGGTTCTAGAGGTATTCCAGCACACCGCTGTTAAACCGCTTCTTGTGGAAGGATGAAAGAGAAACTGTGACCCAAAGAACGATTTTGTAAGTGCCTGAAAGGGACTGGTGTGGTTGGCCTTTCTGCAAAGAGCAGCAAACAAATGCTAGGTAAAAGGTAAAGGTACCCCTGCCCGTACGGGCCAGTCTTGACAGACTCTGGGGTTGTGCGCCTATCTCACTTAAGAGGCCAGGGGCCAGCGCTGTCCGGAGACACTTCCGGGTCACGTGGCCAGCGTGACATCGCTGCTCTGGCGAGCCAGAGCCGCACACAGAAACGCCGTTTACCTTCCCGCTGGTAAGCGGTCCCTATTTATCTACTTGCACCCGGAGGTGCTTTCGAACTGCTAGGTTGGCAAGCGCTGGGACCGAGCAGCGGGAGCGCACCCCGCCGCAGGGATTCGAACCGCCAACCTTTCGATCGGCAAGTCCTAGGCGCTGAGGCTTTAACCCACAGCGCCACCTGCGTCCCGGAAAAACTAGTGCTGCTTTATTTCCCATCTCCACTGTCTCTATGGCAGGTCGATCTTTGCCACAGCTAGATTCACAAATTTCTGCAGCCCTGCTGTAAGGAACATGCTTCTTTCACTGGGGCCAGGAGCACTAACCAGGCCAATCCCTGCCCCCTAACCTCAGAAACAGGGGCTGCCCCTCTAGAGAGAATGAAGATAGTCCAGGCATAGTTATCTATACCATAAAAGTCTCTGTGGGTGACAATACTTAACTAAAGTGGGAAACGGTCTCTTTCTAAACCGCCATCGCAACAAAACGTTGCGTCACTACTGCATAGCAACAGCCAACATGCAAAGCGTTTTCTTGGCAGCTTTGAACTACCAGCTATGCACTGCGGTTGGCATCTATGTTAACATCAATTAAAAAAACCACACATTAAAGGCCACACACTCAACACCATCACAAACCCAGTAGGTGATGTCTATGTGGAACAGCCTGGAATTGCTTCAGCTGCTATCAAACATATGGTAATTTCATGAAGCCAATTCTTTTTCGGTTCTGCTGGTGGTGGTTACATCGGTGCCCATCTTGGAGAGGTATACACACACACACACACACACACACACACAAACCTAATTTGCACCTTTGGAGGGCAGCATTTCCCAGCAGAGCAGCACACTGGGAAGAGGTCAGACTAGAAGAGCAGCAGCTTGAATTCCACTGAAGGGAAACAAGCAACCCCTTTCATGAAAGGATGTTAACAAAAAGCCCCTTTCAACCACTGCCCTCAGTCCAACAATGAACTCAAGGGACAGTACAATACCTGCTACAAGCTGAGAGGCTTCCTTTAAAGGCAACACACATACACATATGCACAGTCCTGACATTATTCACAGTCTGCTCAAGAAAGACTGTTGCTGCCACAAATAGCAGTTTGCACTCGGAATGCTTCCCAGAAGAAAATTTCTCAACACTTTTTCTGAGTAATGAAGTCACTGGTCTTTGAGGAGTAATACCTATGGTGAATGGGATTCTACAGGTGGCCTACAGCAGGTGAAACCTTTGCTAAAACATCTCTTAACGGCTACCCGTACGCTAGCCATCAAGAGTCAAAGCTCCTGTGTTGATATACAAAGCCCTGAACAATTTGGGCCCAGGATACCTTAAGGATTGACTGAGCCCTTATATCCTAGACTGATCACTGAAATCATCCAGGGGAGCTCCGTTAGTAGTCCCCCAAATTACAGATACCCAACTGGCCTCAACCAGAAGTCAGGTATTTAGTGTTGCCAGTTGTATGCTATGTATGGAACACTCTTCCAGCAGAGATTTGGTAGGCATCCTTGCCTTTGACTTTCAAGGTGTCTTTATGCTGACAGGTCTGTTCAGTTCAAATTTCTCAGGATTGTTGTTTAGTCTTGTCCGACTCTTCGTGACCCCATGGACCAGAGCACACCAGGCACTCCTGTCTTCCACTGCCTCCTGCAGTTTGGTCAAACTCATGCTGGTAGCTTTGAGAACACTGTCCAACCATCTCGTCCTCTGTCGTCCCCTTCTCCTAGTGTGCCCTCCATCTTTCCCAACATCAGGGTCTTCTCCAGGGAGTCTTCTCTTCTCATGAGGTGGCCAAAGTACTAGTGCCTCAGCTTCACAATCTGTCCTTCCAGTGAGCACTCAGGGCTGATTTCCTTCAGAATGGATAGGTTTGATCTTCCTGCAGTCCATGGGACTCTCAAGAGTCTCCTCCAGCACCATAATTCAAAAGCATCTATTCTTCGGCGATCAGCCTTCTTTATGGTCCAGCTCTCACTTCCATACATCACTACTGGGAAAACCATAGCTTTAACTATACGGACCTTTGTTGGCAAGGTGATGTCTCTGCTTTTTAAGACGCTGTCTAGGTTTGTCATTGCTTCTCAAGATTAGCTGGCCATTTAAACAATTTTTTAATATTGCTTTAAGGGCATTTTATATTTTATTGGCATTGCAGATATTGTTGTACACTGCCTTGGTAATTTATGTGAGATGGTGGTATAGAAATACTTGTATAAATAAATAAGGCAGACTAAACAACTAAGATGCCCAGAGAAACAGAAAAAAAGCTTTGATATGGCACTGAAAGGCTAACAGGTTCAGTGGCGCCAGTTGTACTTTGTTGGGGAGGATGTACCAGCTAGGGTGCTATAACAGAGAAGCCTCTCTTCCTTGTTGGCGTGACGTTGGTAGAAGTACTTTAAGATCACCAACCTCTGGTCCAAGCCTTGATTCTATTAGTGGGGTAGGAGAGCTGGAAAAAGAATTCCCATCTGGCAACCAATGTGCCCCTTTGGTTTCCGATAGTACATGGGCAGACGCGTCAAAAAAGCCTGGGACACAAATTTTCATGGCCCACTAGCAGCTATTTACCAGAAGGCTTAATCTAGTCAGAACTGAGTATACACTTCCAGAATTAATGCTAAATACATTACTTCTGGTAAATGAGGCACCGTAGCTGCTAGAGGGCTATGAAAATTTGTGTCCCAGGCTTTTTAGACTCTTCTACCCATGTACTTTCTGAAACCAAAGTGGCACATTGATTGCCAGATGTGAAATATATTATTATTTTCTGCTCTCCTACCCAATATATATATATGTGTGTGTGTGTGTGTGTATATATATATATATATATATATATATGGGTGTTTATTAACCCATATATATATATATATATATATATATATATATATGGGGGACTTTATTAACTTGCTGCCTTGGTGTAAATGATAGGCGCAGAGAAAAATAATAGAGACCAGTGTAAAACTAATCCATAAATGCCAGTCTCCAGCTGCACAGCTATCAGGAACCTTATGTACAGAATTTTAGTTTGATACTTGTGTGTTAGGAAGTCACCTCAGATATTGGGAGGGGGGATGACCCTCAATGGGCAGGAACAGGCCTAACCCCCTCCTTCAAATTGCAGAGCAGCAAACCTGGAATTTGCTTCTTGACAGCTGAATTCATCTGAATTTATGTTGTCCTAACAAGAGACTCTGAATTGCAATATAAGGTAAATCAAAGAGAGAGCTGACATTCTGGCTGCTTTTCAGAGAAGAAACACAGCTAAATTCAACAATCTGGACACTTCTCACCATAGTCCAGTATGGCTTGTATAAAATAGGCTTTGATTTATTAGACAATCTATTTCCTTTCTGTCTGAGTTATTTAGTATCCCTTGCTAGACTTCAGTTTGTTTTTCTTTCAGCTGTTTACAGGCTCAAATTTAGCTTTCAGAAAGTTTGGCTAGACAGAACTTAACGCATCACCACAAATTACCAGAATGGGGTCCTTTTCTATACAAATGTATCTTGAATATTTGCATAAATGTTTTCGTGTTATCCTTTCTTATTTCAACACCAGAACTGGCCTGATTTTATACAAAGGACCCCCCCCCCGGGGGGGGGGTGGAGACCAGAATTATGTTATTAGCATGTAAAAGCTGCAGTGTTTCTTTTGTGACAGCACTCACTGGTATGGAGTGCCGCCACCACTTTTTCTGCTTTTTGTGGCAGCCATTTTGTGCTGGCACCTTCAGCACTTTTATCAACATATGAGTACCAGCACCTAATTTCTTGCCAAGAAAAGAAGAAAACACTGAACAGCTGCTGTGCAGTAATACTGCAGTGGAACAAAGGGAACGCGTTTCCCAAGTTTTGAATTACATCCTATAACATTCAAGCATTAATTAAAAAAACAACAACAACTAGCATTTTAAAACACCAGGGGCCCAGGAATACCTGGGCAAATAGGTGAGTTTTTAGCCATCCGCGGAACACCAAAATAGTTGGTGCCTCCAAAGGGAGATCATTATACAAAACAGGTGACACTGCAGATAACCCTACTCCTAGTAGTTAAGAAATGCCGTTTACCTTCCCACCGCAGTGGTACCTATTTATCTACCTGCACTGGTGTGTTTTCAAATTGCTAGGCTGGCAGGAGCTGGGACAGAGCAATGGGAGTTCACCCCGTCACGGGGATTCGAATCGCCGACCTTCTGATCAGCAAGCCCAAGAGGCTCAGTGGTTTAGACCACAGCGCCACCTGCGTCCCATGCATTCTGAATATAATATTACGTGATAGTTCTGAACATGTTTAAGGTATTGTTATTGACTTAAAAAGACATAAACAGCTTGGAATATGAGTATCTCAGAGAAAGCCTCACAGCAACTCCCCAACCCCCACCTGATTGTCAAAGGGGGCACTTCTGGTTGTTTGATGTCTTGTGGAAATTCCTTTCCGTGCATTCTGGTTTCCGTCACGGTGTCCTGCTGCGCCAGAAGCAGTTTAGTCATGCTGGCCACATGACCCAGAAAGCTGTCTGTGGACAAACACCGGGCTCCATTGGCCTGAAAGTGAGATAAGCGCCACAACCCCATAGTCGGCTTTGACTGGACTTAACCGCCCAGGGGTCCTTTACCTATATTCAGAATGCATCTGGGAGAAATTACATTTAAAATGTCACCCACAAAATGTCAACAGAGAACTGACCATCCCAATGCACTAGGTCGTCCCGTCCCCCCGCCCCTTCAAACATGCCTACAACCAGGCAGAGGTTCTTCCCATTATCTGTTCCCTGGTCCTTCTAACTGGAGATGAGAGAAATTGAACCTGGTCTGTGATCTGTCACAGAGCTATGGCCCCTTCACATGTGTAGACCTACTCCCAAGACAAAAGTAGTTTGTTTGTTTTTTACCCTAGGAATTGTTTACTCATGTGCAAATATATTCAGCTTTAAATGACTAGAATATCCTTAAGTTTATTTATCAGTTGTGTTTTAATCAGGTGAGAGCCCCAAGCCATGTCTCTGCTGAAAGCTTGTTTCGGAATGAAAAAGAGAGATCAGCTCTCCCCTCCCTGCTGCTCCCAATCCTATGTAATAGGATGCATTTATTCCCAGGCAGTTATTTTGTCATTGTTGAAAGAACATCCTGTCCCCAGCACCTGTTTCTTCAGTCTCCATGAATAATGAATTTGCTGCAAATGTGTTTGTCTGTTGGTCAACACTGCTTACTATTTTCTTTAAAAAGTAGTTTTAGAAGGAGACGATCTTTCTTTCTTGCTCTGCTTCACAAGAATAAGCACTTTCTATACGGAAAATGGGAGGGATACCAGTAGGCAAGAGAAAGCCATCCTTTTCAGCCAATACCCACTGAAGAAGGAACTTGCCTTCTGCTTACATTCCCAAAAAATTAAAGGCTCAAAAGTTTGTTTCTGTCTCTCCCACAACATGGCTGTGTTTATTCCACTGAATGTGCAAAGCTGCCAAGGCTTCTTTTGATGGGCAAGTCTTTTCAAGTGGAGTACCTCTGAATGTGACAGACTTTAAAACACCACCACCACCACACACAAACACACACACACACCTGGCTTTTTAGCCATCTGATCAAGAATGTGGCACAATATCATCTGATTCAGCCATCTGGGTTTCTTTCTGTTCAAAGGAAGGAAGGAAGGAAGGAAGGAAGGAAGGAAGGAAGGAAGAAGAAGAAGAAGGTGGTCTAGATTTGGGCCACTTATCACAACTGGTTTTCAACACCAGAACATAACCCCAGGAGATGTGAAGCAGGACAAGAATAGTAGATCATCCTTTTGATAATGGATGGGCAACTGTTAGTCCTCCAAAAGTTGTTCGGACAATAATTGCTATCATTGTCAGTGCCATGCTAGCCGGGATTCATGAGGGCTGCAGTCTATCATCTGGAGGGCCACGATCCCTATTCTTGAGGGGAAAGTGAGTAAAGAGGATTTGCCTTTGGTATTTTGGAAAAGGCTCAAGCTATTTGTTACTCGGTAGGTCAAAACCTGCTGCAAACCACCATAATTGATTTTTTTTCTTCCCCAAAATGGCACTTAATTATGAATCGCAATGGAGTGCTTTGAAAACCCAGCTCATATGCTTTTGGCTTCCTGCAAGATCAAAATGAGGAGGACTGAAAATGGTTGGAAATAGCTCAGATAGTGAAAATTGGTTTAAATCAAAGCCTGCCGCTATGAAAGTGTGTACACTTAGTGACAGCAGGAAGGTATGTCTTCACCTTTTCTTTTACCTTGGGAAGGAGCTCAGAAATGAAATGCATGTAGTTCTAAGAAGCCTACACATCTATAACAAAATTGACCATTTAAGAAATCTGAACCTTTCTCAGCATCACAGCCTTACTTCAACGCCTATTTTCCCTTTCTCCTCTGCTGTATTATTTCTGGATCACAAGAAACAAGAGGGGGAAGAAGGAGAAAGGGGTAAAAATAAAGAGGCATACATTTACAGAAAACAACTGCCTTGACACTATCTAGTCAACCATCTTTTAGAGTTGTGCCTATGGAAACTTTTGGAGTTGGAAAATAAATCAGAATAAGTAGCAAATCTAAAAACAAACCAGCTTTGTTTTGGAAACAAACATGACCTTTCTTGGTCACTCAAGCCAGTAAAGACTTAGTCCTATAAAGCTTGAAAAGTTGAGAGCGTTCTCAGTTTAGAAACGTTATGAAATCAGGTTACCTGCAGTGTTGCAAACCCTGCAATCCCAGAATGTTACAAGGCTGCAAAAGTCAAGTTTTCCCTTGCAGCAAATAGTTACAGGTAGTAAGAGGTTAAAAAAAAAACCAAACCCAAATATAATAGCATTTTCCAAACTGAGTTTGCAGAATCAGCTTTACCATGGAGTAGCTACTTCAGACAAAGTATTCTGTAGGGGTGCTGTTTTACTGCTTTCTCTTTGGACCCCTTCATACAAAGAGGGAGTTATGCAGTCAAGGGCTGTGCTGACATCCATGCCTACAGGAATAGACAATTACACACATCCAGCTCCCAGGGAAGCCTACACATGCAGGATTTCCCTCTGCAGATGTCCATGCCTAACATGTGGGTGTTAGGGGTGTGGCCGGTAGAGGATTGAGCCACTAGTGCAACTCAGCAATAGGGTGCACCACTTTGCCTATAGAAACCCCCTCGCCCCCAGGTTTAATACCCTAACTTCATCTGGGGAGAAGGATATCTGGTAGAGCCCTTTGCTAACTCTGCTACCTGCTTAAGACCTTGCAGAACTGCTTGCAGTCTCAGTCAAGTGTACCTGGGCTAGATGATGTAGTATAATTGGTATTCTGCTCCGAAACATATGCCAAGATCCAATTGGAAATATGAAGTGCTCCACAGGCATACCCGAGAGCCTTTTAGGAGCCCATTACACTGCTGCTGCTGACAACCATCACCACCCCGGATAAAATCCTGAATGTTGGGGAAACCTCCAAGGCAGCATTTGGTATTCAATATAGTTCAGAGAGCTTGCAGCCAGATGGGGAAATTGGGTAAGGGATTCTGCTTTGTCAAAGGGTCAGGGTCTCTTCGGACCACAGGCACACTTGGTTGTTAGTTCCATTATTTTGGAGAAACTGTTCCAGTGGCTTTTATTCAGGTGAACCAGCCCTAGTTATCAGAAATAAAAGGAGCCTTTAGAACAGTCAAGAAACCCGATGAGAGAGAGAAAGAGAGAGAGAGAGAAAGAACAGCCGTTATCAAAAATGAAGCATTCGCAGAGCCTAACTTAACGAGATCCACACAAATAATAATAATAATAATAATAATAATAATAATAATAATAATACTCTGCCCATCAGGCTGGGTTGCCCCAGACACAAAGTGAATAATGTGCTGATCTTTGTTGAAGGAAAGGCATTGCAATTAATTTAGAAAGAGAAGTAGCTAGATATTTCTCAGTCAGCCGTGAAATATTATTATTAAAAAAAATGTTGCTCTTATCGTGCTTTCCCGAATCACTCGAATGATGAGTGGGTAAGGGAAGCATGCAAGAGAGAACAAGAGGTCAATTCAGGAGGCAAGAATTCTTTAATCTGTTTTCCCTTTGCATCACGAAGCAGCTCTTTCTTTCTTAGATGTAGCCCCAAAATGGATTTAATCAACAGGGTGAAAATAGCTACAGGTAGAACACGGCACTCTGGGTAATTCCATTCATCTTGTACTTGCTTTTCACGACACAATCCTAGCACAGGAGTGCTAGTTATTGATAGCCCACGGCAGTGACAGGATTATCTAAGAAAATACTCAATTCATAACTGTGATAAAGCAAGCAATCCTCTTTTGGATAACAGGGCACAACTTAACGCAGACCTCACAATCCTCTTGTGTCTACAGTACAATAAATAAAACAGAAACAGCGGGCACTTCACTGTAACTAAATGTCTGAACAAGAGCAATTGTTTTAAGACTGTTCTAGAGAACTCTGAAGTTCCACGGAACTTCAATGGCTTTTTTAAATGAGAAGGAGGGAAACAAAAGCAGGCCTCCATTGCAAATAATTAAAATGTTAGTCCCTTGTTGCATGTTAGTTGTGGGTGTGAAAAACCTGGGGTGTATTAGTTTAATATCTGTTTGGTAGAAGGTCATTTTGTTTTTCAAGAGATGTCAGGCAAGAATCTTAAATTGTACCGGATACTATTATGTAAAAGAACTGAGTAATACCCCTGGAGTTACGAGGGTTTAGCTCTTTAATCAGGCAGCACAATTCTTTAGATCGTGTTTTGGCAGGAGGAAAAGAATTCTTGTGGCAGCATGTCCCTAAAGTAGCAGCATTCCAAAGCTTAAGTATAATCTCCCACTTGATCAATTTTGGCCGTAGAGTGGACTGAACCCTACCACACTTTCGTAAGATCATTATACAAGAAATGTTTACCATAAAGGGTATTTTTCCTCCTCATTTTTTTGTTGCTGTTAAAATTTTTTTAAGAGGAAGAGGTGAGATCATGAGTGGTCAGTCACCTCAAGGGGCAGATACTGAGGGGCAGCAAGCAGACAGAGCTCTGTGTGTCACAAGACCTGCACCCCCTAAGCTACCCTGCTGCCCTCAGATTCAGCTGTTAGTTTGGTTAGCTTTTGTAAATGTAATGGAGGGGGACGCCATCTTGTCCTTTGCCTCAGGCAGCAAGATGTCTTGGACTGGCCCTGGTGGCCATACTTGGCCAACGTTCGCTATAATGCAACACACACATTTTCAATTTAAGTAATCTTATATATCATCTTTTTCAGGGCCAAAGGAGCTGTCAGAGCAGTTCACAGTTAAAACAATAAAAAACAACTATTTAAATCAAAAGATATAATACATTTAAACCACCCAATATAACATAGATCAGGGGTGGCCAACTCCCAAGGGACTGCGATCTACTCACAGAGTAAAAAACTGGCAGTGATCTACCCCCTTTTGGGGGGGAATCTACCCAGACATCCAGTGATCTACCAGCAGATCACGATCTACCAGTTGGATGTGCCTGACATAGATAAAACAGAAAGAGTTAAAACACTGTAGACCAATAGCCCCATTCAGTTAAAAGCAGTTTGAAATTTATGGTCTGTCTGAACACAACCAGAGAGGGGGTCATAGAATCATAGAATCATAGAGTTGGAAGAGACCACAAGGGCCATCGAGTCCAACCCCCTGCCAAGCAGGAAACACCATCAGAGCACTCCTGACATATGGTTGTCAAGCCTCTGCTTAAAGGCCTCCAAAGAAGGAGACTCCACCACACTCCTTGGCAGCAAATTCCACTGTCGAACAGCTCTTACTGTCAGGAAGTTCTTCCTAATGTTTAGGTGGAATCTTCTTTCTTGTAGTTTGGAGCCATTGCTCCGTCTCCGCTTCTCTGGAGCAGCAGAAAACAACCTTTCTCCCTCCTCTATGTGACATCCTTTTATATATTTGAACATGGCTATCATATCACCCCTTAACCTCCTCTTCTCCAGGCTAAACATGCCCAGCTCCCTTAGCCGTTCCTCATAAGGCATCGTTTCCAGGGCTTTGACCATTTTGGTTGCCCTCCTCTGGACACGTTCCAGTTTGTCAGTGTCTTTCTTGAACTGTGGTGCCCAGAACTGGACACAGTACTCCAGGTGAGGTCTGACCAGAGCAGAATACAGTGGCACTATTACTTCCCTTGATCTAGATGCTATACTCCTATTGATGCAGCCCACAATTGCATTGGCTTTTTTAGCTGCCGCGTCACACTGTTGGCTCATGTCAAGTTTGTGGTCAACCAAGACTCCTAGATCCTTTTCACATGTGCTGCTCTCAAGCCAGGTGTCACCCATCTTGTATTTGTGCCTCTCATTTTTTTTGCCCAAGTGCAATACTTTACATTTCTCCCTGTTAAAGTTCATCTTGTTTGTTTTTGCCCAGTTCTCTAATCTGTCAAGGTCGTTTTGAAGTGTGATCCTGTCCTCTGGGGTGTTAGCCCAGAACACATATACATGGAATATATATACACATATACATGGAACTTACTGGCAGGCCAGATCCTGCTTCATCAGACACATTATAAATGGGCTTTGGCCCATGAAAGCTTATGGCACAATACACATGTTAGTCTTTAAGATACTACAACACGCTAGCCTACTTCCATTAAAAAGAACCTTTCAGGAGGATTGCAATCTGTTAATCTCTAGAATAAAATCTACTTACAAATTCATTTTATAAGCACAGTCAACCTTGAACAGATTTTCAGGTAAACACAGATCATAAAAGCTTCCTTTAGTAGAGATACTGGAACAGAATCCTGCCTGCCTGCAAGCTGCACACTTTCTTACAGTACCTTTATGAAAATACCTTAATATGTATTCAATTTCCTGCCCCAAAGGCATGCACTTTATTTAGGAAGTTCAATAAGCTCATTTGCATAGCTAGCAACACAGCCTCATTGAAGAGCAAAGATAAAATTAGTGTAATGGGACAAGATGACATACTTCAAAGAAAGCTGCTACTGCACTGAGTACGAAAAAGCTCATATTGCTAAATCAGCTACATGTACAAGACAAAAAACAAAAATGAAATGAAATATGTCAACTCAAGCAGCACTAACCTCAGCAGATTCATCACTTCATGCTTCATTCACCTCTAACCAATCATTCAACCCTTTCTAATAACTCTCGTCTTGAGAAAAACATACATAGTAATTAAGACAATTAACACCACCAGCATACTTGAAAAATGGCCACTGTAAAGATCCCCTCCACACTTTTGTAGCCAAACAGGTAAACTTCACCCCATTTTGCAAAACCATGCAATAAATATGTAGGTAGCAGCTCAAAATCATGGAACAGCAATTCATCTATTAAAATGTGAAATGCTTTCCTTAAAAAAATTAAAAAGTGTAAAGGTTGACACACTCTGAGCATGCGTGTGTGTAAATATCTATCTATAAAATTTGAGAATAGCCCCTTAAAGATACAATATTTTCCAGCACTGAAGGTTCAATGAGCAACTCCACAAAGCTAGATAAGATGCTTCTGCAGTATTACTCAATTATTTGCTACCGAAATCTCTTCATCTGCCCCAAATAAGAAGTGCCTGCTGTTCTCATAGTGGCCATCCAGTGGCCGGTTGAGTTCACTTTGTAACTGAGCAATCTGATTGGCAGAGATGTACTGAAAAAAAGTAGGGGATGAAAAAAAGCCCTACTTCTACCCTTCTTCCTCAGACTTGCTCTGCATGGTTTACTTCAGGATAGAGGTCTCTGGTGCCATGTCATACCAAATGTGGTAGTAACAGGAGCTTTCTGGGGCTTCTTCAGGGCAAAGGCCTATACACAGGTGCAACACCTGTATTAAGATTGCTAGTATAAATAAGGGTTGGAGCTGTGTAGGAAACAGACAGAATAAAGCAAATAATATAGCAATATTTTTTTACTGGTGACATGAGAAGACAATCACTGTCTTAAGTTGTAAATAGACAAAAAAAAAGGTTCGGTGTGGCTTGATAGATCCAGATTTGAATGATGAGCAGTTAGATTTGTCAGTATTGAACTTAGCCATCAATGAATGAAGACTACCCTTCCAACCAGGTATCAATCCCAGCCCCCTCCTCCACACTCAAATAACCAGTGAAAAATGCTAGCGACTTACCTTGCATGTAGGTCTCTATTTGCTTAATAAGCTCATAAGACTTTGATCTGTCCAGCAGGGTCCTGATAGCAGGAAGGGGATCCAAAATTATGGTTTCAGGGTGAGCATCAATATACTCCTATGGGAATGAAGAAATATGGCACAAAATGTTACATATGAAGGTAAATGATTTGCTGGAATCTAGATGCATGATGGGAATAAGAGTGCCAGAACAGAGGACACTAAAAGTTCAGCTTACCAGACACTGACAATTCCTGAATTTCATGTTTCACACCAATTTATCTTGCTGTTCTGAAAACAGCAATTGTTTAGGTAAGAGAAGCTAGGACTGCCAGCCACAAACCAAAATTGGAGGGGCGAGGTCTATAGCATCTCTTGCACCTCTTACTTTATGTATTTAAAAATATACATTAACTGTAAAAAATATTTTTCCTTGAAACACTGGCCAAATTGTCCCATGTACTGAACACCAACAGATCAGAGTGATCAGAAATACAAACACGCAAACCACATATGGCCATTATCAAGGGGCATTCAAGGCACCGTAATGACCCATTGCCTTGTAGGGTCTGGCTGAGGAGTCAAATGAGGATGGGGTGCAGCCTACATACTTGGGAGAAGAACCGCCAGTATTTTATGAAGGGCACTCCTGGTGAGAGGAAACAGTGGAACAGACTCCCTCGGGAGGTGATGGACTCTCCTTCATTGGAGGTTTTAAAGCAGAGGTTGGTCGGTCATTTGTCATGGATGTTTTGGATTTCTCACTTCCATTGAGAAAAATGGAGAAACACGCCTCGGAAGCCGTTCAACTTCTGAGGCACGTTCGAAAATGGAAGCATTCACTTCTGGGTTTTCGGCATTTGGGTTCTGAATCATTCGGCTTCCAAGATGCTCGAAAACTGAAGTTGCAAAGTGCTTGAGCAGCCTATCAACAGATAAATCAATCAATAAATTAATCAATCAATTTGCAGCGAAGAAGAAGAAGAAGCCTATCAATGGCTAATAGATTTCACAGAAGTGTCTGGCTGGTCACTGTGGGAAGCAAGAATGAGGACTAGATGGGATTTTGGTTTGACCCAGCATAGCTCTTCTTAAGTCAACGTCATCTGTACAGCTGAATAGAATTGCTATGGCACTTAAGAGATTACTGTTGGCATGGGTTTAGAAGGCTCATCCAAATTGTGAGGGACCACACCTCATCTGCTAAAATCAGTCTGATGTCTGAGCTTAAAGGCATACACAGCGAGTCCTGCTAAGCCCACACTTCAGCGATGGATGCCTGTGGGCCTTTGGATGTTGCTGCACTCAAACCCCCATAAGCTGTAGCTAAAACAACCAATGACAAGGGAGGGTGAGAGTTAGTACAGCCACATCTTCTCCATCCCTGTTCTACCTGAAGCTTTATAGGATACAGGAAGTGTGGCTAATCTTAGGCTCAACAGGGTTTCCAGTATATTACATCCTATGATAATGATTAATCCAGAACCACGGTGTTCAGCAAAGTCACAACCCACACTAAGAAAGAAAAAAGGAAATACACTTATTTTCCTGTGTATACTAGGGAAACAAAAATAAAGTCTACGAAAATGCCTAGAAACACTCGATTCCACTGCGCAGACAACTACGCATCCCAATCATCTCTCATTGATTAAGGTGTCAGACTAATGGTCTCTTGATCTCGAAATTAAGCCAGTCCTCTCCGATGATCCTAAAACTTCAACTTTCTCACTTGTTCTGCCTGCCTTAACCAACATTTTCACCACTTCATCTGCCTGTTTTATCAAACATACCAATCATATTACATGCACCTCCATATAAAACTTATGAAAGGGCTGTGTTCTTGGGTTAAGATCAGCCTGACCCAGATGCTGTAGGTGTGTCCCTGTGCCTTTATCTTCTACACACAAGCCAAACCAAAAGAAACACAGACCTAGATTGCCCTTTGTTTGGATTTCAATACCGTTGTTTAGTAAGACATATGAGCGAGCCTATCAGCACACCAAAAAACAACAAAGAATTCTTCATTGCCATTCTAAGAGAAAGAGGGAGGTGCTCATGGTGATTTCCAGCACCTCTTTTTCTAGAAACAATACGCATAAAGGCTTTCCCACAAGGTCTCCTCCTCCTCCTGCAATCCAGCTTGAAAGAAGCATTCTATTCTAACGTATCAAATAGGATGCTATGTGCACTTAGTTGTGGTGTGTCCATGTGTGGGTTGTGCGTGTGTGCATGTGTGTGGTACCCACAACAGTTTTCCTAGTTTGCAAGCAACCCCTCATAAGATATTCTATTTGGATTTGTTTAAACTCCTTTAAAAAATACATATTATTGGCAATGATTTGTCATTTAATGAAAGTATTTTTTTAAAAAAAAACTTTTCAAGAATTATTATTTGTGATGCACTGGCCTTGGGCACAAAACCAGCTATCCATGTGGATCTTGACTGAATTATTTTTGCATTTACCAGTAATTCTTTTGCTGAGATATCAAAGAGCCACAAAACAACCCATGTTAACTAGACTTTATAGCCCAAGATGTAGTGACGACATCTTGCGATTTTCCGAAAGGTTGCTTAGTCTTAATTTAAGTCCTAGCTTTCCTTTACTACCCATAAAGGGCCGATAAAAAACTCTCCATCTCCAGAGTAACCCCCTAATTGCCTAAGTGGAGGAGTTCTAACAAGAGCAAGTACTCCAACAGGAACTGAAGTCTGGAAAACAGACTTAATTCATCAAATCCCTAGATGGGGCTCATACCACAGAAACGCAAGGAGAGAGGAAAACCAACTGCTCCTGGCAAAAGCAGTAGGTGAGAGTCAAACAAAAGGACGACACTCTCAGCATCACCCCTCCTTCCAAATCCCAAAATAGTAGGCTTAAAATGTTCAGTTGTAAACAAACCAACTTCTAGATGTACACTAAAGCTAATGAAACTAGCTTTTCAACAGGATGAAAGATAATTTCAAGAAACCAGCTAGGCAGACACTAGCTTTTAGCCTTCGATTCCTTACGGACAATGACCTGCAACAGAGATAGTTCCAAAGAAGACTGTACATTCCAATTTCAGCTATTAAAAAATAAGAGGAAAGGACCTGTTGTGCTACTAGGAACAAGCTTTCTTTAACCTTCTTTTTACATATGGGGAGAAAGGCACAATATATACAGCCGTCTCGGGATTCTGGCAATTTTGCTATAAATGAGGAGCTGTGTGACCATGTCACTGAAATATGTAGCTTTTCTTTTTTTAAAATTAAAAAAGCAGCAAGGAAATGCCCCTTTGAGCAACAGCAAAATAAAATGGCTATATTAAGGCATTACTTATTTTTAGATTGACCTTGAATTCCTCCAACTCTATATCTCTCCTTCTCTTAGGCCTACAGAGTAAAGGCTGGTTCAGAATACGCACCACCTTATGCAGCTAGCTAAATGCTACATCCCTTGGGAGAGCTGCTCAAGTTATTTTCGCATGGGGAATGAAGATTATATAGAGCAACAGTAATCCTACTGCGAATGGGAGTTCACTTATGGGCTGGCTGGCACAAACAGAGGGCATTTCTGCTCATTTTAGAGCAAAGACTACAGCACTCTCCAAACCTGAGACACCTCATTTGGTGAAAAATGTTAAAATGAGTGCCCGTTTCTGATCTACCAGTGATCTGGTAGTGAAATAAAAATATAGGCATGGATTTAACGACAAACTCCACTCATGGGATGCTGCTGCCGGAAGAAAGGGAGATGGTGAATATTTTTTCCAGTTCCTCCTTCCTCTTGAACATCCTTTGAAAAGCTGCTTCAGAGAACTGGGATGCTCTCTGGAAAGATGTAGGAAATAGTCCAAGGAGGAAGAGGGAAAAAGTACCCCCTCCCTTCCCACAGTGGGAGCCTCTGCTGGGTCTCAGTCCCTTCTACAAACAGAAGGAGCCCTTCTGTGAGTGGCAAGGACTCTGGATTGTCTCTTGAAAACAGCATAAAATGGACTTGATTCTATGGTGCCACTGTTCCCAAGCTTTTTACTTAGGGAGCATTACCAGCAGCATTTTTTTTTCTCTCCCCCTCTCTCTCTTTTTCAGAAACCAGTTGCTGGTCCTGTGTCTATTTCCCCATTCCTGTCCTGCACTGTTTTCATTAACCATGCTCTGCTTTCTGGTGCCAAGGCCAAAGGCTAATGGGAGTGTCTGTTTAGAGAATCAGTTACCGGAGGGTGGCATACTGCGAATTCATGTCCTGTCAACTTTCGATTTAGTTATACTTTAAAGGGGTGACTGTACATTGAAGGGGGGAAAAGGAAATCGATCACACTTGGCCTAGCATAGGCACTTCCTTGATTGCTCACACAAGGTTGAAAGGGAAGCTGAATCTAAGTCATACACTAAATCAACTGAAATCAGTGGGCATGGCTAGCCTGAGCTTACTGATTTTAAAGTGTTTATTCTGAGTATGACTTAGTTGCACACCACTGTTTTTTGAAAAATGTATTCAGGGAACCCTTTCTGTAACCACTTTTCTGCCAAGGACCCCCTTGCATGTTGGAGAAAATTATGGGGAACACACTCAATGGGGGGGGGGAGGTGCTAAGCCATGGGTAGGCAAACTAAGGCCCGGGGGCCGGATCCGGCCCAATCGCCTTCTAAATCTGGCCCGCGGATGGTCTGGGAATCAGTGTGTTTTTACATGAGTAGAATGTGTGCTTTTATTTAAAATGCATCTCTGGGTTATTTGTGGGGCATAGGAATTCGTCCCCCCCCCAAAAAAAAATATATAGTCCAGCCCCCCACAAGGTCTGAGGGACAATGGACTAGCCCCCTGCTGAAAAGGTTTGCTGACTGCTGTGCTAAGCAATCCAAATAGGCCTCACCATTTTCTCTGACCTGCAAAGGCTGTTATTGCCTTGAGAGGTGGGGGTGGTCATAAAGATTTAAATACAGTGGTACCTCCGGTTACGAACTTAATTCGGTTCCAGAGGTCCATTCTCAACCCAAAACTGTTCTTAACCTGGTCGCGCTTTCACTAATGGTGCCCACCGCTGCCGTCGTGCGACTTCCGCTCACATCCCGGAGAAAAGTTCGCTACCAGGAGACCTACTTCCGGGTTAGCGGAGCTCATAACCCGAAGCGTTCATAAGGAGGACGGTACATAACACGAGGTTCCACTGTACTGTATGTTATCTTTAGGTTATTTTTGCCTCTGTTCTTGGCATGTGAAAGTTTTAGACACACACACAAACCACCAGGCATTTGTATGCCTTTGCGAATAGAAGTTAATCCCGTAAAATCTTATAATCCATTTGCTGCAAGAGAAAACAATATATAGTTGTGCTATAACAACATTTCCCAGCAGCAGCAGCAGCAGCAGCAATACAGCAAAAATCTTGTGCAAAATTAAAAGAGACATTCCATCGGCTCCACGCATCTATCCATTTGTGAAAAAGCAGCCATCTGGCTTACATCAGCAGGTGGGCCGTAAGAAGCTCAAGGTGAGTTCAGGCCTTCCCTGAGCAGTGGGCTCAAAGACTTTGAATTAAAAACACCAGATTGTTTTGTTTTAGATTTGCAAATAGAATTTTGTTATTTTAAGGACTGGGCTTCTTTTGTGGGCTTTCTTCGAGCAAACTAAGAGAAAGGCAGAATTACTGTATTTTTTGCACCATAACACTCACTTTTTTCCTCCTAAAAAGTAAGGGGAAATGTCTGTGCGTGTTATGGAGGGAATGCCTACGGGTGGCATGCCTACGGATTTTCCTCCTCTAAAAACTACATGCGTGTTATGGTCGGGTGCGTATTATATAGCGAAAAATACGGTAATACAAAATCCATTGCTCCTTCACCTACGCTCAGAGGGGCGAATGCAGCATTTTATAATATTGTGCTATCCAGTTGCATGACACCTTACACAGCAACATTAGCAGAAGACATGTTCCATAGGACTTACAACCTCAATGTTTTTTGGGGGAGAGAAAGTGAGAGAGGGTGATTGAGAAAGAGAGAGGAGAAACTACCAAGCAATTGCAATTGCCCACACTCAGGCTTTGTGTGTGGGTGTGGGTGCAGACTAAGCCGCTAAAACTTAAAAACTTCATTGAAAAGGTGGCAGAGCCAAGAGGCAAGAGTCTGCAGGTGTTTTGGGAGAGCGGTCCTGGCAAAAATGACAGGAAAGAGTGGCTGTGTCAATACAAAACCATTTGTCTTGCTTACTGCCCTTCAATGGAAATGCCCACTTGAGACAAGTGCTTTCACGCAGCACAAACGCAACATGGGTTGTTCCTAGGAAGCAGAAAGCCTGTGCATGATCAAAGTCCTAAGTTCATTATGCACCAGCCTAACAATAGGTATGCAATTTGTTCTTGCCCTCTGATAGACAGCAGGAGCTCACACGCACCACATGCGAGACAGCTCATGGCGCTGGACAGCACACAATAGGAATTAGTCACTTTTTAAGCCTTATATCAAGGACACAGTGCACACACCAGGCTACATGTTGCACAAAACTCCAGATTGCCCAGTGTGTAACTCCTCCCCAAGCTGTAATCAACTTGCCTTTGTGTTTTTAAATGTTTTTTATTTTATTTTTAAGCGTACTGTTTTTCTGCTTTGTTGTTTGCTGTCCTGGACTCCCTTGGGAGGAAGGGCAAGTGAAATATAACAACAACAACATACTCCACTCTGCCATCTTGCAAAGTCTTCTTAATTAGAAGGGGGGGGGGGGAGATCTAATTTTCTGCAAACCAGTAAAGAAATTGTACAAAATCTTCAGTGCCCACAGCAACGTGTTTTCTGAGAGTGTGTTACAAAGATGGGAGAGAAAGGGAAACAGAAATCGGCTATAATAAAAATATCAGATGACTGAACTAAAAAAAAAAAATGTTTTTCTCCCTTCTTTCCCTCTCTTTGAGTGCAATAGGAAATGTGCTGCTTCAAAAGAAGCATCGGCAAGGGATCAGTGCCCCTGGGCAATTGCCAAATTCCCAGCATCTTGGAGGGCCTATTGCCACTGCTTCCACAAGACGTTTTGTACCGCAAGAGGCGTGCTAAAGGCAATTTCCTGGTGTGTTGCCCCAGTTTCAAAAAGGGAGGTGGAAGCAAAGGGCCTGGGTGCAGGTGCCCGAAGGTCATGCGTATCCCAGGCAATTAAGTCAGAATTGGATTGTGCAAACACAGAATTGGGTTGTTCAAGTTGTTACGCTTTTAAACGAGTTCCCAAAGTCTGTTATCTGAAGGGTAACAGGCGTCTCTCTCACCATCCAGCCTAAGAATCTGGCTAGTTCCCATTGCCTTACAATCAATGTCAGAATGTCTGTATCCCTTCTTATCCTGCCATTCTGCAGAAAGACTAGAGTCTCAGGAGGAGCACATTTTTCAGGGGTGCAATAAGGCTAAAGGGTGGTGGGCATTATAATGTTCATCTGGCACTGGCATGGGGAAAATAATAAATGAAATCTATAACTCCTTGCCTTACATGCTATTAGCATTGTTAAAATCTGTGCAAAACTGTCGTCTTGAAGTTTTTTTAGATGAGATAGCTACCCAGCCTGGCAATAAAATGTCTCGCTAACAAAGCTGGTATGTATGAACTTCTGTCTCCAAGCCTCCCTCTCATGATCTTTGGCTTGCCTAGAAATACTATAAGGAATATGCCTTCTAAATTAAATTCCTATGTGACTTCATTCCCTCCCCCTTTTTCATATAAAAAAGGATCATGTGGAATTCTTCACAGCAGGCTGATAACTTCAACTCTGTAAAAGCAGGAGAGCTGGTGAGCAAGGCCCACTAGTAACCATGGTTTCTGTGGAACTTTATTCTTAGTTAACCTACAGCCAAAGCGAGGTCAACCAGACGCAATATGACCCAGCATGCATTTCCACTTAGGGTAACGTGCAAAGGTTAGTGTATTTATCTGTACTTTTACAATGGATAAATACATTGTTCAAAACAGCTTGTAAGAAAGAGCAGTGACTGTTCATTAAGTTGGACACAAATTTTTACATATATATACAGTGGTACCTCGGGTTACATACGCTTCAGGTTACATACGCTTCAGGTTACAGACTCCGCTAACCCAGAAATAGTGCTTCAGGTTAAAAACTTTGCTTCAGTATGAGAACAGAAATCATGCTCTGGTGCCGCGGTGGCAGCAGGAGGCCCCATTAGCTAAAGTGGTGCTTCAGGTTAAGAACAGTTTCAGGTTAAGTACGGACCTCCGGAACGAATTAAGTACTTAACCTGAGGTCCCACTGTATATTCTTACATATGCAGTCAAGTTTGATAGCTACAACAGAAGGCCATGTTATGTTCCTAAAGCCACAGCAAAATGTAAATAAATTAATCATGACAAAGTTAAACGAAAGGCCATTATGTCTGAGCATCTGAGTGAAAGTGGCATGGAGCACAATACTAGGGCATGAATAGCAAGTGAACTAACGCAGCTGAAGCTGCTCTCCGTAATGTGCATTTTAAGCAAAGATAAAATCAATAGCCTCTAAAGAACTGCTCATGGAGCTAAAAGCATTTTTGTAATGACAGTGCATGCAGAGCACCTTCTTGAACATGCCCAAGAGTACAATAAGAATTGCATACAAGCTGTCCAACGGCCTGGGTGTCACACAAGTGTGCAATTATATCTGGAAACGAAATATGCCATCCTCAGAATCTAATTTAAAAAGAGTAAACATCTACTAGGGCTTAGGTGAAGAAAAGCAAACCAGAGAATAGTCAGGCTACAGTGTATGAAGTGGATTTTGGAAAATGTTTTCTTTTTTTCTGAATGAAAGCAATTCAACAGCTTCACAGACCATTTGTATTACTTTGGGCGGGTGGGGGTTCTAGTAGTAGGAGGAGGAGGAGTAGTATGCCTCTAATTTTTATACTCCATTGAATAAAATGGAAGTTTTATTATTAGTTTCATATATCCAGTTGATCTTCCTATTTGAATCCTATCACAGCATCTCCTGGATTTTGATGCTTTCTCATTTCATTCTTATCTCTCGGGGTTCCCATTGCATTTCTTTCTCTATTAAATTTGCACTAGATTGCCGCTGTGCTGTTTCTCAATGGCAGCGACTGAAGGACAGCAGTCAGAAATGAGAAGGGCCACAGAATATGTGGGATGCTTCACTGCCATGGCTCTGTCAAAATATTGGGTACCACTACAGGAGCAGAAGATGAGGGAGGGAACTTTTTCTAATTTCTCTGCTTACCTCATCGACCACCAATCAAATCTGGCCCAGCAGAAGTGGGGAGATAAGAATCTGGCCTACTGACCAGAAAAGCTTCCTTGCCCCTGGCTTATCTTGTTTACTTTTTGACTGAATTGTCTTCCCATTATATTAGCTACCACAAGATTTAGTGATGGCCACCAACGTGGATGGCTTAGAAAAATTCACGGGGAATAAGGCTATGAATGGCTACTAGTCAAAACCACTTAGAGGATTGTTGTTGTTTACAATTAAGCGGCATACAAATTCTGTTCAATAAAACAAATAAAACTGAGGCTGTAATATTTCCAATAATACCAGTTGCTAAGGAATACGAGTGGAAGAGTGCTATTGCACTCAGGTTATGCTCTTTATTTTATTTTATTTATTTATTTATTTACTTCCTTACATTTATATCCCACTTTTGCCATCATGAAACCCAGGGCAGAATACGTGTAGTACCCAAGCAGTCAATCATCCAGACGCTAACCAGAGCCAGCCAAGCTTAGCTTCAGCAAGGTGGTGGCCTGATGTAACTGTAACCTGGGGCCCTGGAAAATTTGTTGGATTCCCATGGGCATCTGCTTATCCACAATTAGAGAACAAGATGCTCAGCTATGTGGTCCTTTGGTACGTTCCAGCAGAGTTATGTATTATTAAGTTACATATTATTAACCCGACTCTGGGGTTGCAGCGCTCATCTCGCTTTACTGGCCGAGGGAGCCGGCGTACAGCTTCCGGGTCATGTGGCCAGCATGACTAAGCCGCTTCTGGAGAACCAGAGCAGCGCACGGAAACGCCGTTTACCTTCCCGCCGGAGCGGTACCTATTTATCTACTTGCACTTTGACGTGCTTTCGAACTGTTAGCTTGGCAGGAGCTGGGACCGAGCAACGGGAGCTCACCCCGTCGCGGGGATTCAAACCGCCAACCTTCTGATCGGGAAGTCCTAGGCTCTGTGGTTTAACCCACAGCGCTACCCGTGTCCCTTACATATTATTACCTCAAGCTTAATTTATTCCAAACTGAGCACCCGCCTTCCTATTTCTACACCTGAACCTTCTTTTTCTCTCACTCTGAATAATACTTGCATTCTTCCTTTTCCTCCAAATGCTGAACTGTGAGCTCTCCAACTCTCCCCCCACTCCCACTCCTTTCATTCAAGCTCCAGCAAAGAAAACCATACTGGTATCAGCCTGAAATGTCTTTTGTCTTCTACTCCTAACAGTGCCTTATTATTTTATTCTTTCATGGTTTGATTACTCTCTCTTCTTTCTGATTGGCATCTCTCTCACCTTCACCCTGGATCTCCTTTCTCCCACGTTTCCCTTCATTAGAGAATTCTATTCATTTGCTTCCATTTCCTTAGCTGATCCAATTTAAGTTGCTGCTGCTTCTTTTTGGTCATTTTTAAAAATCTCTTCACTTCCTTTTATCTATCTCTGCTTCTTTCTCTTCATTTGCCTTCTTGTTTTGGTTGAGTCTACTGATAACGTTCCTCTTGGTTAAACCTCAGGTTGCTTCCTCTATTTCACCCCTTCTCTGTTCCTGCCCCCTTTTCTCTGGAACTTGCACAGTCTGTGCTTCTTCCTCCTTACACACGTTTCAGCAGCCTCTGAAAACTTACCTTTGTTACCAAACCTTTGACATCTGATCTCTGCCTCTCCATCTTACTTGTACTCAAAGCAACATAGGAAGTCGCCTTGAGTTACCCACTGGTCCACCTAGATCTGTACTGTTCGAAGCATCTCTGCAGGGATCGAGCAGGAGCTTTCCCCAGCTCTACCTGGAGACACCAGGAATTGAAGCAGAGACCTTCATAGAAGCATAGACTTGTATAGTTGGAAGGGACCCCAAGGGTCATTCTAGTCCAACCCCTTGCTATGCAGGAATCTTTTTGCCCAATGTGGGGCTCAAACCCATGAGCCTGAGAGTACTAGGCAACTGAGCTATCCCATGCTAAGCAGGTGCTGTACCACTGAACCACGGTCTTCCCCTCTCCCCACAAAGGCTCTTCTAAAGAAAAGTTATGGGCAGTGTTTGCTCTTCTTAATACAACTATTGCACACTACCTAGATTCTAAGGTGCTTCATAAATTACAATTGTGAATTCAATCACTTGTATATTGCTGTTGGGTTGCATGCATCCAGAAGGAACTTTCCCTCCTCAGAGGATGCTCCTGATACTGGAAAGGGAGCAGGCAGGAGACTTATTCTGAATCTTCTATCCCCCTAAAGCACCTTGCACCTTTTGCAACTGAGTTCCCAGGTGGAGGCAGGTGACAGTGTTAGAAACTCAGATATATAAGTATAGGTGTCAAATGGCACCTTAAACCAGGGTTACAGTAACCAAAACGGAATGCCTAGTTGCCATTTTGGAGTCAGACAGCTTTTCCAATACGACTTTTTGGTTTCTGAAATTCATTCTGATTGTGCAGATAAAATATAATGGATAGAATTCTGCACGATGTGTGGAAATAGTCAGGATCCAAGGATCCTCAGGCATGCATCTCCAGGTAGTGGAGACGTCAGGTGCCATCCTGGCAACTGGGCATCTTTACTGGATTGGCAAATGGCCAATATCCAGGTGAAAAATGCACCTGACGAATTTCAAATGCTGGTGGGTCATGACTCTCCGAAACAGTGAGAAGAGGGACTCTGTCCTCCATCCAAGCAAAGAAGGAGGACTGTGAGGGACACATTTTAGCTAGACAAATAAAATAAAAACTATCAAGGAGGTAGAAAACAGGGCTGGTGAGGGGGATGACATAGGAAGAAGTTGGGAGGCTGAGGAAGGTGTGTAGCCAGGAGACAATTCTGAGGGTCAAATAGGTTCTCCATCCCTGGCCTAGCTACCGATAGCCAATTGTGACCAGATATGAATAGCTACGTTGTGGGCTCTTCCCCCCGATCACATAAGAAAGTGACAGAATGTTGGGAACTGGCTTATTATTATTATTATTAGTACCCTGCCCATCTGGCTGAGTTGCCCCAGCAGCTCTGGGCAGCTTCAAGCATATATAAAAACACAGTAAAACATTAAACCTTAAAAAGCTTCCCTAAACAGGGCTGCCTTCAGATTTCTTCTAAAAGTCAGATTGTTTTTTATTTCCTTGACATCTGACGGGAGGGCATTCCACAGGTGGGTGCCACTACCGAGAAGGCCCTCTGCCTGGTTCCCTGCAGCTTCACTTCTTGCAGCGAGGGAACCGCCAGAAGGCCCTCAAACCTGGATCTCAGTGTCTGGGCTGAATGATGGGGGTGGAGACACTCCTTCAGGTATACAGGGCCAAGGCTGTATAGGGCTTTAAAGGTCAGCACCAACACTATGAATTGTGCTCGGAAACGTATTGGGAGCAATGTAGGTCTTCCAGGACCAGTGTTATATGGTCTCAGCAGCTGCTCCCAGTCACCAGTCTAGCCACCACATTCTGGATTAATTGTAGTTTCCGGGTCACCTTCAAAAGTAGCCCCATGTAGAGCACATTGCAGTAGTCCAAGTGGTAGATAACCAGTGCTTGTGAGACAATGCGCAGGCAGGTAGGGTCTCAGCCGGCACACCAGATGGAGCTGGTAGACAGCCGCCTTGGACACAGAATTAACCTGTGACTCCATGGACAGCTGTGAGTTCTTAAAGGGTTAAAATGTAGAGTCGAGGCAATTACACTTCAAGGGATAGAAACCCCCTCAGGAGATTGTTGGTGCTGACCCTTCCACTGCAGGAGGGAGGGGCAATGTTTTATTCATGTAGCTGCTAATTAGTACACAGCTTAATTTAATATCTAGGGGTACCTTTACCTTTTAATTTAATATCTAGTAATGAGCCCAAGGGATACCCAGTTGCGTCAAGTAACTCCAAGGTCAGATGAGTGGTATTTTTACATTGCCAAGCACTGATGAGGATTTCTTCCTCCTGTTTAGTTATCACAGAAGCTTGCAGCGCTTGGCAGAGGCTTTTCATCACAGAGCACACAAGGGGTAGGGGAATTGCCAGTTATACATGGTCCAGAGTCAACTTCTTCTGCACCAACCATTCCAGCAGGAAGCCTGCAGAGCTGATTAGACAGAAGTCAGGTGTGTAAGAGTGTCCCCATGCGATAATAATGTTGTTGTTGGTATCCATCTGTCTCGAGAGACAATGGAGTGTGCCTCCAGGGGTGAGCAGCACCTGGGTGGAGTGTGTATGGAGGTCCTGGAATGCCCAGATGACAAGACCCACCTTCTTGGCCTCACTGATGTGGTCCAGAGAAAAGCAGAGCAATACATTAGGCACCAGCTTGGCTGCAGGAGTTGCCAGGAGGCGTATGAATTGCCATCCAACCATCTTAGGGACTCCACTCCAGATTTGTGTAGTGTTTACTCTGAATATCAAATGCTGGGAATCACAAGTAGGGAGAACACTGTTGTACTCGGGTCCTGTTTGCGAGCTTCCCAGAGGTATCTGGCTGGCCACTGTGACAACAGGATGATGGACAAGATGGGCCTCTATCCTGATCCAGCAGAAGTTTTCTTCTGTTTTCAGTAGGGAGGAGAGGATTAGCCCAAATGAAGACAACACAAAAGTCCCAGGGCAGATGAACAGTACATCCTCTAAGTCCTCTGTCCTGGGCTATGGAGAACATAAATACCTTCACTTTTGTACTTGGTTTAAGTAGTCCTGCAAGAAGGTACTTAAACTATATATAGTTTAAAGTGTATTTCTTAAGAAATCCACTTATAAAGTACAGCGTAGAATAGTTTCTGTGAACAATAATTCTCTTGCTTTGTTTATTTGAAATATGCTACTTGGCTGCAACCATTGTGCAAAGGTCCTCCTGTATTTATTTTGTTTAAAATGGTGCTTGCCTCTCAATACCGAACAACTGAAAGCTTGTTTCCAGCTAAGCTATTTAATACGCTGAGCTCACCCAGCCAACGGCAAACGTCTTAAAGCTGTAAGAGCATCAGTTGAAAACTTCTGCTTCGAATGCAAAGGCTGGCCAATTAACTGGAACAGCTCTTCTTAATTTAAGAAGGTATCACCTTGAAGTTTTTGTACCCAAGGTAGAAAGAAAGAAAGAAAGAAAGAAAGAAAGAAAGAAAGAAAGAAAGAAAGAAAGAAAGACAATGTCAGCAACATAAAATGCTGCATTCAGGACTTGCAGAAGCAGTAATTCTCAACATCCACATCGGGTGTTTTTTGTACTACCTGCACATCCAAAAGGAAATGCAAAGAATAGCCAAGGGAACAGGTCACATGACATGTTCTGAAAGATGCCTGTGTTTAGCTCCTTAACTGCATTCACTCTTCTTTCTGCTGCAGACCATGGTGAGAAATCTTTCTGGCCCAATCCCCACCTCCCACAGGCTAACTTTGACATCACAATGACTTCAGGTGACTTTCCCCCACTTCCCACCCTCCCAGGTCTTCTGAAACCCTGTTCAAAGTTCTACTCTGCCAACCGGCTGAGCCTGCAGAAACAGCCTTTAAGCCAAGCCCTGCCCTTACCTGTGCAACACCTGACATCACATATGACACCAGGTGGGTGTGATTTGGCCACAAGGGGAGCCCTAGAAGAACCTAACTGTAGGCAATACAACACTGCTGCTAGGTCTAAAGGTGCAACTACAAGGAACATATGGCACAGGAAAAACACAAATAAATCCCTCTCCCCTGTAACTTTTAAACTCACTTCCTCCCATGCTGAGACAATAATCAAATTGAGCACATTCCCACAGCTGCCAGCTGGTAACGTTAAGCAAGGTCAGAACATCCACAAGCTATAGGGGTGCTGTTTGTAGCAGCTTCCCAGAGTTATACATAACATGTAGTTCTGTCCCAAGATATCAAATTCCCACTCAACCCCCACCCTGAACACAAGACAACTCAGGGCATTTCCTCTTTTGAACATTTTTGCTGGCACAATCACAGGGCTGCGGATGCATACCCTGGCAAGGGAACAGTGCTCACCTATGAGATTTGCATCTCTTCACACATTCAAGCAGACCCAAGTCAACCAATATGCTAGAGGGGAAAGGAAAATTCGCCTTGGGAAAGTGCAATGGGCACAGAGGGAAGGGCGACAGCACGTTACATGCAATTCTGCTGCTTTGCACATCTGAATGCTGTTCCGCAATACAGGCAGAAGGCCATAGGACTGTCATTTGCAGGTGGAGGGATAGCTTAACCAGACTCTTCTTCTTGCCCTTTGTATCCACCATAAATCACAAGGAGGTATCAACTATGTTACTCACCTGAAACCTGTGAACCAGCTCCAGCGACTGGCTGTCATTTTGGTCAGCTTCAATGATGACGTCCGTCAGTTTGTGTATGATCACATCTAACGGACCCTGATCTTCTATCGGTTTGGTAAGGTCAAGCTGGAAAAGTCAAAAAAAGCAGGAAGTAGGTTTATTCTGTGAGATCAAATCTGGGTGTTCAGATGGCAACTCAGCTCCAGATATAAAGATACGGAGAATATTAGAATATCATGATGCATAGTTGAACATGCCAACCTGACCTACTGAGCTGGGCCATCTGTACACCTGCATCACGTCCGCAGTGGCATTCTAAGGGGTGCTCAACTAGTAGCCATGAATTACCATTTCCCAGAACCACTGCAGTCAGAATATGAAGATATTTTACACCAGTTCAGCTTATTGATCTATCTAGCTCGGTTCTATCTACTCAAGACAGTAGTTCTGCAATATCACCAGGCAGACCTGTCTTCTGCAGCCCTACAAGATACCTGCATTCCTGTTTTCTTCAGAATGGTACGAAGGCTCACAATATGGTTAAGTTTCCAACCAAAGCCACAGCTTTTGTAGAATAAAATATATCCAATGCCACCTTGACCTGTCTTCCTCCTTGTGTCTGTATCCCCCCGGGCACCAAGATGAATCTTAAGGCACTCTTGTTCAGTGTCGTGAACTCAATGTTTGCACCAAGGAACAATTGATCTTACATATCCAATTGTGAGTTGGGAAGGATTATGTAGGAAGACATCCAATCAAATGCTTAAATAGGCCTCCCTCCCCACCTCTCACCAGCAAATGAATAAAGCTAGACCATGTTGTGCCACAGGAACAGAGAAGGAGGAACTATTCCAAGGCCACTTCTGTAGCATCTAGCCCAGGGGTTCCCAAATTTGTGGCTTATGGACTATCAGTGGTCTGCAAGCTTTATTCAGATGATCCATGGTATGTCTGTGGATTTGTGGCTGAAAATGGGAGATGGCACACCCATTGCACTGAATATTCATACTGATTTTTAATTGCATTTTTATTGCTTCTTCATTTAATAATACAGTGGTACCTCGGGTTAAGAACTTAATTCGTTCTGGAGGTCTGTTCTTAACCTGTAACTGTTCTTAACCTGAAGCACCACTTTAGCTAATGGGGCCTCCTGCTGCCGTTGCGCCGCTGCTGTGTGATTTCTGTTCTCATCCTGAAGCAAAGTTCTTAACCTGAGGTAATATTTCTGGGTTAGCAGAGTCTGTAACCTGAAGCGTATGTAAGCTGAAGCGTATGTAACCCGAGGTACCACTATATAAATAATTTAACTTATTCAAATTAAATTTAACTATTATGTAGAAGAGCAAATTTCAGGAAATGGACGTTGCATGACAAACAATACCAGCTGAAATCCTCTCTTTTTATACATCTACTGAAGGTCCTCTTTTGCATCTAACCACCTCAGAAGGACAGATCTACTTTTGAACATGCAGGTGAGGTCTGTCATTGTCACTTGCACTTTGGGCTCCATACTGATTTGGAATTAATTGAGTGCACTGTTACTTACTGTGGCCAAGCAAAGATAAGTGTTTTTAAAAAGAAAGAGGAAATCCAGAAAAGCTAAGTAGTAGAAACAGCTGCATTTGCCAATGCCAAATCACCACTCTAAAATCCTGGGGGGAAGTGCATGGGCGGAACCTGTCTTTGTCTGTGTGTCCCAATAGCACAAGGACCTTAAATCTACAGGAAGTGCATGAGGCTCAGCAGAAGAACACAAGACCCTAGTGAGGAATTGGCAAGCGACCCTGAAATAGCAAAATTTAGCATGCGCAGAAGCATCCTTTTAAGTTCACTTATATCAGGTGATCAGGTAGGCAGGCAGGCAGGTTGCTCACAGCACTTAAAAAAGAAAGAACTGTGTTTGCTTCCGTTTAAACTCAACTTTCCCTCCACAGCCCCCAAGTTCCTCGGAAGACAAGCAGGATGTAACAGAGACAATTAAGTTCTAGTGTCGTTTGCATGCAACGTAGGAGACAGAAAGGCAAACAAAAGTTTCACCACCACAAAACACGTACGGAATCATGCAGCTGAGCGTAAGGCAACAACTGCACATGCAGAGCAAGAGACGGAAAGAGCACTTTGGTATTGCAGAGTCACAAAGAACTTTAAGCTGTTATAAAGACTCAAGGGCTCTCCTGTCCTCCCTTTCCAAGCAGCTGTAGGAAGCGGGACTAATAGTTCAACGTCACAGCAGGGAGGCGAGGAGGAAGGGGAAGAAGAAATCCAGCAGTAGCAGTGCAAGAGCCATTATTCCCTCACCCAAAATAGTGTGAATGTAAACAATCCAAATAAGGATGAGATATAAGAAGCTGTTGTTTTTTCACCATGCAGTTGCTTGGTTTGTAGTCATGCAAACATGATGCAATTATTTCCCCTGCTACAAACTCCAATGTGTACTAAAAGCTGGGGAGCATCTAATGAAGAGAGGAAGTACGTGTGGCCCTCCAGATGTTGTCAGACTACAAATCCTATCAGTCCCAGCCAGCATGACCAATGGTCGGGAATTGTGGAATGCCATCTGGAGGTCCACATCATCCACAGGCATAACGATGGATGATGGGAGTTGTAGTTCAGCAACAACTGAAGGGCCAAAGGTTCCTCAGTCATGGTCGAGACCAGTGTTTCCCAAACTTGGGTCTCCAGCTGTTATTGGACTACAATTCCCATAATTCCTGACCACTGGTCCCACAAACTAGGGATTATGGGAGTTGTAGTCCAACAGCAGCTGGAGACCCAACTTTGGGAAACACTGGTCTAGATCAGTGGTGAGGAACCTTTGGCCCTTCAGATGTTGCTGAACTACCATCCATCATCCATGACCCATGATCCATCGTTATGCTTGCTGAGGCTGATGGGAGCTGAAGTTCAACAACATCTGGAGGATTAAGGTTCCCCTCACCTGGTCTAGTTTGCAGGCAAAAACTCATGAAAAAAATTGGAAGGCAAAAATTGAGGTTTTGTTTTTTAAAGGCGAGTGGGGTTCACCTCCCTGGTCTAGAGGTATACCTTCTATGTACTGTATTCCTTGTTATGGGATGTACATTACAGATGAATCAGCTATTTGGCCATCACAACTTTAAAATCCTCATATTAACCTGTTTACTGCAAGGATTATTCACCTCGGAAATCTTTACCCTAAGAGATGTGAGGGTCAAGTGTGCAAAGCATATATATGCAAATATATGCTCATATTTACCGTATCCACATAATATGTAAAGTTCCTGCACAACACAAGGTTAAGAGAAATAATTAGCCACCTGAAACCACTTGAACACAAGGAACAAATGCTCATTATGTTGCTCGAGGTTTCCTCTAAATGGGGAAGGTTCTTTTGCCCAAAGTGCTTGAATAGGAGAAAGAGCTGCTCTGTATGGTGTAAGCAGATTTCTAAATGTGGAACAGGTTCTCTAGATCGTGACCCCAAACAGCAAGAACCAACAGCTTCGACCGATATTGCAAAGATTAAGCTGTTTGCAAAGAAGTTCTCCATGTTCTCAGAACAATTCATAGCTGTGGAAAGTAAACACTTCTAAACTGCGCAAGGTTTGGAGCTTTTCCACCTTTCCTTTGTATACTGGCATGAAAAGTCCTTACAGTACATGAAGCCTTTTCAGCAGAAATATCAGCTCCTGTCACAAGTCTGACAAAGTCTAGTGCACATTTCTGATGGCCCTCTGCTGAGCAAAACAAGGAGCCAGTGTTTCTCCTTGGCTGGAATTCCAGCCCCTCCTGCTTCCTGGTCTTTGCAGCATCTCTCCAAGTTTTCCCTCACATCTGACATGTTCACCCCCCAAAATGTTAAGGTTTATTCCAGAGAATTCAGCACATTGCTCTCACTCGCAGACTCTGGACCCCGCAACTAGGAGACAAAAGCTGCCAAAATAAAATAAAGGACTCTAGGGCAAGGGAGTTTGCAATGCGGGATACAGCGAGGGAGGTGTAACATGGCAAGAAGAGATGGGTGGTTATTCAGTGAAAGGAAATAAAAATCTTAGAAAGGAAAGAATGCCTTAAAGGCTGTAACAATTCATAATTGGCCACTTCATGCATTGAAACCCCAGCTGCCATTTCTCTATGGACATCTACCATTTTTCTCCTGCAACTGCACCCTAGCCACAAACTTTATAAATGAAACTTTTTATTCCCCATGTGTGCCTAGAATTCTTTTCCACTTTGTGTGTTCCTGTTGTAGAGAATGCTCCCCACTTTCTTTTTTATTTCGGTTATAATACTGACCTGCATTTCTAAAGTTATTTCTAGGGATTACTAAGATAATGTATCTATGAAGCCCTATATAGAGGACTATAAAAATATGAAGGTTCTTTTTTTTTTTTTTTTTTTTTTTTTTTGCTCTTACAGCAGTTTTAGGGAGTGCAACTCAAGAACTCTTTTGATTTCTAAACCCAATGTGGTTAACATCTAACTTGCATTGTACTGATTGGAATTAAAGTTTAACGTTTGGAGGGCGTCAGAATCTAGAGTTCATGACTGCACCTCATGCTATAACACCTACAAAGGCAAAAGCATTTCTATGCTGTTTGTACTTCGCTCCAGCATCAGATTTATGGCACTCTAACATATTTCCATAAATTGTACAATTCAATGCTGGTAATTTCAGTGTTCTCTGGCACCGGGTGAGCCTTCTTCTGAACAGAATGTACAGCGCCCGTCTACACTGACCTTGGCCAAATTCTGTATATGGTATTCCTAAGGCGGTTTGTAATAAGTATGATTGCTCACTTAGGGTTACTGAGCCAGAATAGCTTGTTTTTCTTCTTCCTTTGCTTCAACATTTGAGATTTCAGTTTATCACAGTCCATCAAGACCAAGTAATTTAGCATGCAGCTTCCTGGGCAATTAAGAAAGAAAAAAAGCTTCAATTCATTCTTGCCATATAATCTCTTACCAATATATTCTTATTACAGTGGTACCTCGGGTTACAGACACTTCAGGTCAGTGGCGTAGCGTGGGGGGTGCAGGGGGGGCCGGCCGCACCGGGTGCAACATCTGGGGGTTAGGAGAATCCACGGGTTAGGGGGCGCAAATCCACGGGTTAGGGGGCGCAAATCCACGGGTTAGGGGGCGCAAATCCACGGGTTAGGGGGCGCAAATCCACGGGTTAGGGGGCGCAAATTACTTGCCTTGCCCCGGGTGCTGATAACCCACGCTACGCCACTGCTTCAGGTTACGGACTCCGCTAACCCAGAAATAGTACCTCAGGTTAAGAACTTTGCTTCAGGATGAGAACAGAAATCGCACGGTGGCAGCGGGAGGCCCCATTAGCTAAAGTGGTACCTCAGGTTAAGAACAGTTTCAGGTTAAGAACGGACCTCCATAACAAATTAAGTTCTGAACCCAAGGTACCGCTGTATTACATTTTTATCCTGCCATTTTTCCAAACAGCTCAGGATAGTGTACACTGTTCTCCCACATCCCACCTGTGATAACCTCACAACCACCCTGTGAGGTAGATTAGTTTGGGAGATGCCTGGCTGGAAATCGATCATGGAGATGCCTGCCTACATAGCTGTCGTGACTAAGTGCTTGAGCTCACTACCAATACATGAGCTTCCACCATGCAGCCAGGCTTTTAGAAATGCTCCAGTAGACATCAGCCTAAGGAGAAGTAAATTGGCACCCCAAAATCTAGTAATATTATTCATCCCTATCTGAAGACAAAGAATCCTCTGTTGTAAGCAAGAGAAATCCGTGCCTCTTTAACAGTAACAACTTCATCAAATAAAATTGCCCTGGAACTGCAGAGCTGAAGGGGACCACATGTTGGTCTCTGCAACTGGCCAGGGAAACAAGAGCCATGGGAAGCTTCTCCCTCTGACATCCAGAAACAACAATATGGCAAGGTGCAAAAGAACCCAGCCCTATATCTCGCCTAATGAAGGAAGAGTTGAAGGGAGTTTGCAACCCTCAACCCACCCCCAGCCAAGAAGAGCACTCTGTTCCAGTTGCCCTGGGATTGCAGAAGAAAGCAGAAAAACAAAACTCTGGCCCCATCCATGGGTCAAAAGACAAAGGGGCCACCAGCTGCTCTCCAAGCAAGAGCAACCAGCAAGAGAAGATCAGCCTGGTCTGAAACAAGAATAGCTCACCATTCTGCTATATTTTCATGCCACATCCTTTTCTATATATATCTATGGGCTTTTTGCTGTTGTTTTTTTAGCTTGTAAGCCTGAAGACAGGTCCTCAACTTTATGATTGATAGAAGCCATTTGGGGAGGAAATGATTGACTGAAAAAGTGGGGTGTAAGTAAGTAAGCAAGCAAGTAAATAAATAAAGTTAAAGTGTGTGTGTGTGTGTGTGTGTGTGTGTGTGAGAGAGAGAGAGAGAGAGAGAGAGAGAGAGAGAGAGAGAGAGAGAGGAGGGGGGTGTGATTTTAGAGTTGGGCAGCCATGTTTGTATTTAAACATTAGTGCACCTTCTCAAGCTTTAAAAACCCTGCTGAATCCCAATTGCTCAGTCACAAAGAAGCTTCCATAAAGTGGGATTAGAGGTCTATATAGCTGCAGATGTCATGTAAAACAATTTCTCAGCTAAGTCAGGCCCAAAAGCCTTTGCCTGGAAGTGCATGGGTGTGAACCTCAGGCTTAAAGCAGGTGTGCCTAACTGACAGCTGCATGGCAGACACAGACTGAAAGCTGCACCAGCAGTTAGAAAGCCACACATGTATGACTGGGAAATGACGATAATGGATGTATTAGCAAAACGTAAAGATCTACAGCAGCTAGCCTATCTGACAGCAACAGGGCAGACTTTAGAGCCATGCTGTGCGTGCCGCTTGTTAAGTCATTTAATCAACTTTAATGTGTTCCCATATCATTTCTACCCACTTGGAAGAGATCTTCCCCCTCCCCTTGACGCCACCGCTCTCCCCTCCCCTGTCCAGTTGCCAAAATCAGCTCAGCTATGTTAATACTTGCAGCAGTTAGCATGGAGCCAAAGGGCACCAAGGCAGAACTGGTGGCATGAAAACCTCCCTTTGTGACAGAAGAACTATCCTGATCCCGTTGCAAAGGGCAAACTCAGAACAAACCATTGCAGAAGCTAATCAAAGAGTTGAAAAGTTCAACAAATGGGATTTCCATTTATCCCTCCCGCCCTGTTCTTACATGCGGCAGTTAAGTCATCTACCTAATTATCCATTCCGGTTCTGCTGAAACAGCAGAGGGTTGAGAAAGGAAATATACTTCCATGTGGAATTTTCCCAGTTTTTTCTCCCCCTTCAGTGTCTGCCCAGACAAACATCTTTGCACTGAAGCAGGGAGCAACTTTCACCGTGAAGGAAAGATGTCAAAGCACTAAGTTTCCTATTCTTCACAGAACTGGAAAACACCAAGATGGAGAATATCTGTCCAATCCAGTACAATTTGATTATGAACATCTGGATGTTAAAATAACTTCTAGTTGCTATATTTACATAAGCCTGCACCAGGTGGAGACATTCATGAGGAGGATGGGCGATACTTTTGTACTGTTCTGCATATAAAGCATTTGCATTACAGTGGGCAAGTGTCCTGCTTCACAGAGCACAGTCCTCTATTCGAAGGCATTCTCTGATTGGAACGCTGTTGACTGAAGTCACCCATCAAAATAGCACTAAGCAGCAGGCTAAGCTAATACAACAACTGCCCCAGTCAGTCTCTCTCTCCATTTGGAGATGTATTCCTATTTAAACTAAATTATAGCAATTTCTAAATTTTCATCTATGCATATAAATTAGCATATGCAGATTTTATGACCCCTTTTGAGGGGGGTCAATGCGTTTCCTCTCTCTTTAGCAATGCATAAATGGGCAGCCTAATTTGTGTGAATACTACAAAGTACATTCCCCTGCCCTCTCTCTCCCCACCAGGGAGGAGCATTTTCAATAAAAGTTGTATAAGAATATACCAATATTCAACTTTCCCCTGATTTCTACAAAATTTCTATTGATTTCTATTGTGGATAGGGGCAACTAGGGGAAGTATGACCATATGTGAATATGGTGGGGAATCTGTGACGTTCTAGATGATACTGGAGTTCAGCTCCAATCAGCATGGTGAATGGTCAGGGATGATGGCATTTGTAGTCCATAACATCTGGAGGCCACCATGCTCACATTTACCACATTAAGGCAGAAACCTTTCCCAGTACTTTGATGGTCTTCAGCTAAGGTTTATGCAGAGTAGACCCACTGAAATTAATTTCATGTTCACTAATTTCAATGGGTGGTATTCAAAATTTAATTGCATACCACCTCTTACTCCCAATATTCTTCAACTAGAAGTGCAAGCGTAAACACTTTAAACAGACTGAAATCATATTGTACTTTTGGAAGACAATATTTTATTTTATTTTGCAAAATTGAATAAATAGTTAGAGACTATATTTCTGTAAAATCATTGTTGTTCATTCCTCTTATTCTTGCTCTTAAATTCCTAGAGCTTAGTCATTCTTTACCATATGGTAATACTAAAGCTTTCCACTTTTGGAGTAACAACATCCTTGCTGCTATGATCATATAAAATGAGAAGTTTTACATGTTTCTTTTTTTTTACTTAAAATAAATAATAACAAAAAGGGATTTAATGGTATATCATATTGTAATGTACTTAAAATTTGTTCAACAATCATTTTCCAGTATCTTTGACTATGCCAGCACCACCACTACATATGAAAATACGTTCCAGACTCTCTCTTACACCTTTCAGCAAAGTTTAGACCAGTCCTTACTTACGACTAGAGTTGGAAACCATCTACACATAACTTTAAAACAGTTTTCTCTTACGTTTGCATTTAATGAGAATTTATGGGCCTTTCTCCAAAGCGTTCCCCAAGTTTCCATCAGAATATAATATCCAATCTCTCGTTGCTGTTTTATCGGGCATTCTTTTAACTTCTTCTAGTTCTCAGTCACATTACAACATCATGCGATAAATTTTGGATAGCATCTATTTCTAATTTTAAATATGTAAGCCACACTTGGAAGAATACTACTCAGGAAGGTGGCATATAAATGTTTTAAAATAAAACAGTCCCAACAGGGCGTACTGCCCTCTGGTGTGATAAAAGACTCTGTCTCAATGCCAGCAGCCACCATTAGTACACTGAATAGAGGCGGTGCCATCTTGCCCTTCGCCTCAGGCAGAACAAAGTCTAGGGTCCACTCCAGTTGCCTAGCATTATCAACTTTATATTTAAAGCTCCAGGAGATTCCAGGTTCAATAGTTCAGGGTACATCTGATGTCATGTGAGATAATATCCACAGATACATGAGTAAGTATCTGTAGATTCCCCCCACCCCCACAACATCAAAATTTATATTTGTTTCAATGCCAAGGGTATGAATTAACCAAAAGCAAATTCAGCTGCTCTCATTCTAAAGTATTTCTCTCTAAAGAAGTTGACTTGGCTTTGTTATCTTAAAAAGCTGTCAATACAAACAGAAAAAAAATAAAAAGTAGCACCACCACATTCTGCCTATGGGTACCCTCTTCCAATGGTAATAATATACAACAATATTTTGTTGTATACTGGTACCTTGGGTTAAGTACTTAATTTGTTCCGGAGGTCCGTTCTTAACCTGAAACTGTTCTTAACCTGAAGCACCACTTTAGCTAATAGGGCCTCCTGCTGCCGCCGCACCACCAGAGCACGATTTCTGTTCTCATCCTGAAGCAAAGTTCTTAACCTGAAGCACTATTTCTGGGTTAGCGGAGTCTGTAACCTGAAGCGTATGTAACCTGAAGCGTATGTAACCTGAGAACCAGAGCAGTGCACGGAAACGCCATTTACCTTCCCGCTGGAGTGGTACCTACTTATCTACTTGCACTTTGACGTGCTTTCGAACTGCTAGGTTGGCAAGAGCAGGGACAGAGCAACGGGAGCTCACCGCGTCGCGGAGATTCGAACCGCCAACCTTCTTATCGGCAAGCCCTAGGCTCTATGGTTTAAACCACAGCGCCACCCGCGTCCCTAATGATTCGAGTACAAATAAACAAATCCCTCCGTGGCCTTCCATTGCCTTTGGGATTCATTTCTTTGCAGTGGCATGGATGCTGGCCACTTTAAACACTCGCCCATTTAAAGCCCACTTAAGCCCACTTCAAATCCCTGTTGGAAAGCAAGGATTTATTTATTAATATACCGCAGGGGCTTTTTGCAGCCAGAACTCAGTTCCAGAACCTCTCAGGTGGGCGCCATTGCCATTCTAAGAGAACAAGGGAAGCGTTCATGGTGAATTACAGCACCTCTTTTTCTAGAAAAATAGCACTGCAAACCACCCTTCATCTGACAATCACAGGGCAATTTACAGTATAAAAACACAAAAATACATAACCTGGAGGATGGGGAAGGATTTGCAACCAAAAACAGCAGGGAGCACTGACTGCAAGTCCTGGTTTGCAGAGAATGTGCTGGGTCACTGACTTAATGTGACCGAGGAAGAAGAGAAAACAATACAAACATAAATATTATCTAAGACAGCAAGCAAATATAACACTTTTAACACTTTATGAAATCACTTATCCCTGCCAGTTACTTTCATTTAGATCACTGTCATTAGCCTGGCTCACAGAAAATGCTGAGCCATAGTTTGTTTAGCTAATGCGTGCTTTGTTCAAACTCAGCCCAATTTTTTGCTACACATGTAAACCTGAATGCGCACAAGTTAAATGTGCATAAATTGTGGGCTTACTGTACACAGTAGGGTTAAAGATGTGAGCATTTAATACAGTCAAATATAGCAACCCCTGAAGGTGTATTTATTCCAAGCATAGCCTTTACCCAGGTGCAATTTTAACACACAGCATATTTTATTTGTATATATTTTCCACCCAAGAGAAGTAGCTAGACAAAGTGCATTTGCTTTAGATAGTCGCTGGGCTGTTTCAACGGTTTAGAATGAGCATACTCGTCGTGATGTTTCAATTACATTTATGATCCTGATTTTTATGATATTCATCAAATTGTATTTACATAACGATAGGACATTTTTGCACTTTTTTCTGTTTTAAAGCACATAATTTATGGCACTGTTGATGTATAATGTGATAGCTAGGGAATAAATGTTTAAAGATTTAACGATGGGTTATTACAAAGGAAGCTTCCTTGTACACAGTCAGATCACTGGTCCCTCTTGCTCAGTATTGTCTACATCCCGCCCTTCTCAATCTTTGATTCCTCAGATGTTGTTGGACTACAACTCCCATCATCCTTGACTGCTGGTCCTGCTAGCTAGGGATGATGCAAGTTGTAGTCCAACAACACCTGGGGAACCAGTGTTGAGAAAGGATGGTCTACACTGATTCGCAGTGATTTTTCAGGGTTTGAGGCAGGAGTCTCTCTCTCCCAGCCCAGCTGGAGATGCCGGGGACTGAACCTGTGACCTTCCGCATGCAAGTCAAGTGCTCTGCCACTGAGCTATGGCTCTTCCCTTACCACTGAGCTACTTGTAACTCATTATTTATGCAAGGAGCTCAAGGTGGCAAACTTGAGTGTTCATTTTCTCATTTTATCCTCAAAAGAACCTGTGAGAAAGACCAAACTCTTGCTGGCCCAAATCAATTAATGACTGGCCAGATTTTTTAAAAAACCCCAGATCTCCCCAGTTCAGCTTTTTAAAATTGAGAAGCAGGATATAAATACAGTCAAGATTATTCCCAAATCCAATGTTAAATTCTGACCATACCATGCAATCCAGCTTAGCATGGATGCTTTTCTCTATACAGAGGTACCTCGGGTTACAGACGCTTCAGGTTACAGACTCCGCTAACCCAGAAATAGTACCTCAAGTTAAGAACTTTGCTTCAGGATGAGAACAGAAATTGTGCGGCGGCAGCAGGAGTCCCCATTAGCTAAAGTGGTACTTCAGGTTAAGAACAGTTTCAGGTTAAGAACGGGCTCCGGAACGAATTAAGTTCTTAACCAGAGGTACCACTGTACTGCATAAACTCCCAACAGCTTTGACTTCCTAGCTGCCAACACATTGCACAGAAAATTTTACTTGAAATTTAAAAGCCTTAAAGAAAGAGCTTGTTTTGCAACAAAACCCCATTCAGTCAGCTCCATAATTGGCTGCCTATATTTGCTACCAGCCGAAGATTTCGGAAACAAAAATCTACTGAAAGCTTTTGTGTCCCAACACAATCCAACACGAAAGACAGGTTCCAATTTGGAATCCCCCCCCCAAAAAAAACCCTTCTAAATAATGTGCTTTTCTTCTGACAAACATCAGAAAGAGAGAAAGCCACTTCTACTTTAAATTCACTGCAGACTCTCGGAAGGCCAAGCTTGTTACCAGAAAAAGATTGTCAGAACTAATGAGAACTTTTAATGAACTGGATACGGGATTAGGCCTTGGTACGAACCAGTGCCAGATCAATACTTGCTTAGATTTGTTCACACACAGTTATCAAGGAGCCAGGAAGTAGTTCAGAAACTTAGCACACAAGAAGTAGCTTACATAGCCTCTCATGCTTACATTTCTACAAGCTACAATTTCTCTCAAGCTACAATTACTTGAGAGCTGTACCTCTATTTTGGCCCTTTCACGATTCAACCATTTCTTACTGTGGGCAGGGGAGACCTTGCCCATGGAAAGAAGAAGCCAGATGTCAGAAGTTCTATGAAACATGTACAGGATGTCAGGGTGTGTCTATTTTACCTTTTAAAACATTACAAGGCAGCCGAGTGGTTTGCATTCTTGCTCTCGCTTTTATTCACATCTGCTCACCAGTCTACAGTGCTACCCTGACTCCCATGAACGCTGAAAGAACTGCAAGAGGACATAACAATCAAGAGGTCTTCTGGCAGGCATTTCAGGAAGGCTATATTTTGTTGAAGTGTGTGAGAGGTTTATATTTTAAGTTAAAGTAAGTTTTAAACTAGCAGCACAAGTTCAAGTGCATGAGCTTCCATTTTCTCTCCTCTCTCCAAATCAGTTTTCCTTTCGTGCCACGTCTTTCAGCTTTTAAGTATGAGCTCAGGGATTGTCCTATTATTATTCGTAAGCTGCTGTGGGAGCCTTTTTTCAGCCAGAGGTTGAAATAAAAATGGTTTTAGTAATAAACGACTCCATGCATCTGAAGTTATAGTGTTTATATGCGTATACGAGCTCATTAAAAGTAATTCATCATGACTTTTTGTCCTTCGACAACTAAACTAGGACAGTTTCATACATGCAAGTCCTGCTTACTGAACAGAATGTGTTTCCTGGAAATGGTTCGTTAGTTGAGCATTTGCATAACGAGTCCACATTTTCCAAAGATTCCTTTGGGAACATTTCTAATCCATTATTTCTCTCCCCTCCTGCCGCCATGGTTTCTTCCTAAAATGGCTGCAGTCGACTAGCAAAAGTGAGGCAAAGGGGAAACTGCTTTGCCTGTTCTCTCCTGCTCTCCAATTTCTCTCTCCCCTCCCTCTCTCCATGGTTTCTGACTGAAAATGACTGCTGCCGACCAGCAAACCGCAAGAAGTATGGAAGTGAGCAAACCCCAGGTGTTTGGCTATCTAAATCACCTGTGCGTGCAGTGGCGTTTGGGCATAATACGTTGTAAATCTATGGATAACAACTGGACTGACAGCAGAACCTCCGTGTAGTATGAATGTGTTTTATTTTTATGTTCATTTTTTCACATGCGACAAAACCATGTAATTTCCAGCAAATATAAATGTGGGATTTGTGGCCAACTTTGCAGAGCACATGGTGGAGCACTCAGAGAATCACAGAACTCGAAGTTCACAGAGTCAGTTACAGGTAGGTAGCCGTGTTGGTCTGCCATAGTCAAAACAACAAGAAAAAATTCCTTCCAGTAGCACCTTAGAGACCAACTAAGTTAGTTATTGGTATGAGCTTTCGTGTGCATGCATCTGAAGAAGTGTGCATGCACACGAAAGCTCATACCAATAACTAACTTAGTTGGTCTCTAAGGTGCTACAGTGGTGCCCCGCAAGACGAATGCCTCGCAAGACGAAAAACCCGCTAGACGAAAGGGTTTTCCGTTTTGGAGGCGCTTCACAAAATGAATTTCCCTATGGGCTTGCTTCGCAAGACAAAATGTCTTGCGAGTTTTTTCGGCTTTTCCCCCCTTCCCCCCCTTTTTCTAAGCCGCTAAGCCGCTTATCCGCTAAGCTGATAAGCCGCTAAAAGCTGCTAAAAGCCGCTAATAGCGCTAATCCACTAAGCCGTCAATGGGCTTGCTTCGCAAGACGAAAAAACCGCTAGACGAAGAGAATCGCGGAATGGATTCTTTTCGTCTTGCGAGGCACCACTGTACTGGAAGGAATTTTTTATTTTGTTTCACAGAGTCAAACACCCAATACACAGTAAAACTAAATGTCCTTTCCATTATGTGGGGATTCGGTCTAAGTAGATCATAGAATTGTAGAGATGGAAGGGAGCCCAAGAGTTATCTAGTCCAAACCCCCTACAATGCAAGAAATTTCAACTAAAGCATCCACGACAGATTGCTATCCCACCTCTGCTTAAAAACCCCCAAGGAGAGTTCACTCCAAGAGCCCAGTGGGTAACCTCTTCCCTGCGGTCCAACGTGAACTGTCCAGTCAACCCCTGCCTAATTCATTCCCTGTCCCACACCTGCAGCCACATTCCCTCCCTCTTCCTCTGTGCATGTGTGGATGCAGATGAGGATGCCAGTGCCCCACCATCTCAGGTGGCCTCTCAAGGCCAAAGAAGTTGCTGACCTCTGAAACAGAACTTTTAGAGGGGGATTTAGCTGTAATTGCTTTCATTTTTATGAAACATCTGGGACAGGCCTACTGTCAGTTGAATTCATTGTTGATTGATTGATTGATTGTTGTTAGCCGCCCTGAGCCCAGCTTCAGCTGGGGAGGTCGGGATATAAATAAAATTTATTATTATTATTATTATTATTATTATTATTATTAACATTACATATGAACAGAGAGCCATTTCCAATGGCATTCTTTCATTACAGCATGGAAGACGGAAAGAATGGCAGTACAGAGAGTTGTGTTTCCATGATGCATGCCATGTTGTCCGTTTCCTACCAACTGGTAACAAAACAGGTACATGCAAGGTCTGTTGCACCAACTGCATGTCCGGAACAGCTCCCTGCCAGCCAAATGAACCAACTAGGACTAGTGAAGAAAGGCTGGGGCAGTTCAATTGGTCCCCAGGAATGAAGCCATCTGGGCATGGGACCAATTCTAGTCAAGTCTTTCTGACCACCGATTAATGTCTGCAAAAGAAGAAAACCATTAAAGGGCTACAATCTCCTCCTCTCCAACTTCTGATGCAAGATAATGTTATCCATTGTTTATGTGGCTTTCATTAGGTTATCTGAGGCAGGGTCAGAGAAATCAGACTTTAATTCTGTTGTTAATAAACTCTAGCTGGACATCCTTCCCATTCAAATGAGGAGTGACACTGTTTTACTAGTGGACAAACTTTGCAGGCAACAAGCTATAGGGCTGTAGAAAAAAAGAAATGCAGCAAGTTAGATACGGCTCTCAACCACAGCAGAGGGTAACGTGTTAAGTCCTAGACAGTCGCAGTGAAAACTCTGTGGCATAAAAACAGGAAGCATTAGAGCTACAGAGGAACATGTGTGCATGCATAAAGCACAGCTTTAGGTTTAGTTAGAAGTTTTGATTTAGAAAGCAGAAGCACACCACTTCTTTATGCAATTGTCAGCAACGGATGGGTCTGGCCAGAAGCTACTTTGACTGATAGTTAGTGGGCAACTTCGCACATGAGAAACCAGTAATTCCTTTATATGCATTCTCTTCTGAATTGGTAACCCAAGAACCAAATGGAAGTTGCCCCATCAATAGCACTAGACAGCACATTGAGCTGGCACATAAGTCACCTGGTCACAACGTTCCCCTCTATAGTGAGATGTATTGCATTTCTATTTAAATTATGGTAACTGTTTTAAAATTTGCATTTATGCATATGTGCATTTTATACAAATAAGGGCTCACTTTTTAGAGGATGTGCTTCCTCTTTTTCACCAGTGTGACCTCCCTATATGAGTTCCTGACCATTAGGCCAGTCTATTAACCAAGTACTATCCACTCTGGTGGGACGCAGGTGGCGCTGTGGGTTAAAGCCTCAGCGCCTAGGGCTTGCCGATCGTAAGGTCGGCGGTTCGAATCCCTGCGGCGGGGTGCGCTCCCGCTGCTCGGTCCCAGCGCCTGCCAACCTAGCAGTTCGAAAGCACCTCCGGGTGCAAGTAGATAAATAGGGACCGCTTACCAGCGGGAAGGTAAATGGCGTTTCCGTGTGCGGCTCTGGCTCTGGCTCTGGCCAGAGCAGCGATGTCACGCTGGCCACGTGACCCGGAAGTGTCTCCGGACAGCGCTGGCCCCTGGCCTCTTAAGTGAGATGGGTGCACAACCCCAGAGTCTGTCAAGACTGGCCCGTACGGGCAGGGGTACCTTTACCTTTACCTTTATCCACTCTGGTACCATTTTCAGTGGAGAAATGCTGTACATTTCCCTTCACTACCACCAACACCACCCATCCTTTGACCTGCCTTTTATTATTCCGCCACAGCCACAGCAGTAACTGGCACTGAAACACACACAAATTATTTCACTCCTGGCTTTGCAAAATAAAAAAAGGAAGCCTTTCCCGCACATTGCAAAAAAGCAACAAGGAAGTAACAAGCTTTTTGCACATGGTGCATTTTTTTTATGAGAAAGAGGACAAAGTGCAATGCATAAAGGTAACACCCTGTACAAATGTCATTGATCTTATTTACTGTCCGATAAGATATTTGAGGTGGTGACCGAGACATTGTATGAACTAAGCAGCTCAGATTGTGGAAGTTGCACCTGCACAGTGCACTATGGCCCTGCTGCCTCAGCACTTTGGCAGGCTATTTACAGTGAACCACGACCACAGCCTGGGGTTACTGGAACAGCAGTCAGTGGTACACCCAAATCAGGGCTCCAATACACAAAGAGGTTATCTAAACAGTCAAGATCTCTGCAGTCATATTGGCCCTGCAAACGTAGAAGATTGCTGGTGATACACTACTGCCCAATCTCATAGCCACTACTTGCAGGCTGGGAGCATCTCATGAAATTATTCAATGGAGTTCTCTTGAGCAGATTCGGCCAGCCCTGATAACTTGGTGGAACTTCAATGCACCAAAACTGGTAGACTCCTACCCCTTCTCTTCTCAGGCTTGCAGGGTTTTCCCTCCTTACCTTTGCGGATTCCCCTATACATTTCATTTTCTGAGCCAAGCTCAGTTAGCATAATGTTTTTGTTACAGCATTTCCGCCATTGTTAACTAAAAGCAAAGTTGGCAAGTCCACTTATAACCATGGCTGCAAGCTAGGATATGGAGCTGAACCATAGCTAGCAAAAATAGCATGGCTTTACAATTGGTAGCTCATTAAAAAAAAAATGAAGGAGGAGGAGGAATTAATGTGTGGAGGGGGATGAGTATGAGAACCTATGCACTGCTCCTAATTTCCTAACCTAACCACAATTATTTATTTTATTGGGCCAATTCTTCATGCTTCAAGCTTCAGGTCTTACAAATATTCTAAGCAAAGACTGAATAAAGGAATGAATAACTAGTGGTCACCTGAGTGTTTTGAGAACAAATATTCACAGACTGCCCTTCCCTTATTTTGTTATCCCCTTTGTTGTCTAAATTAGAAAACGCAAGTTCCTTGGGCAAGAGCCTCTTTTTGTTTGTTTTCCTACATTATTGGAAACGCACCACATACATCAGTGTTATTATGCAAACAAATGGCAACATAGAACCAACAGCACTTCCATGTACCCTGCCCCAAGAAAGGCAAGATGATTTTCACATTTCAAGCCTTTCAGAACGAGCAGCAAGCAAACACACATAACTACTAGAGTAAGCAATTCCTGTTAGGCAAGCAGCTTTGTATTTTCTATGCCACTGGGAAACTTGTTTAATTCAAGGGTCACTGCAGATGTTCAACCCAAGTCCACATCCCCCTCCACCTCTTTTTACTATGGTTACTTGGGAGGACCATTGTGAAGTACACAATAGTGCCAAACAATTCCTACCTGAGCATATGCTTGGCATCCTTTTAAAACTTGGAACAAAGGGAGAGAGAGGCGGCAGCAGCAGCTGATGCAACCTTCACTAGGTGAAGGATAAATACACCTAGAAGTTAACCATGTGGAATATCTGTGACATCTGTAGTGTCTATGATACCAGTTGCTCAATGGGAAGTTGCAGGAATCTAGGCATTGCAGAGCTAGGAATTCCTTTGCCTCACCCACTATAGGACATGGCGCTCTGACAGAGATAACCAAGTGTTATTGGTCTACTAGCTCTGATGCATTGAAGTTCTATCAAGTCATTAATGCTGGCAGAATCTACTCAAGAGAACTCCACTGAACAATCTACTCTACTAGAATTCTGGTATGGAAATCAATGAGAAGAATTAGAGAGAGCCAAAGTGTGACCTTTTCAGGAATTATTGAGCTGTCACCTCACACTGGGCCAAATTAAGACTTCCCAGAGACCTCCAGACCGTGGATGGGATCAAAGGTGTGAACAGACATGTACACCATCAGAGAAGGACCCAGGCCTGATCTGTACCCTGGCAGGCCTAAAAGACCTCTCAGTGGCCACTATACAGCCTGAGCCAGATTCATACAAAGCTATGCAACAGGTTTTCTGCACTGGCCCAGCATCAGATCTCCTACGGAATTCTGGATGTTCGCAGTATTTGCCAGTGACTATTATTTTATGTATTTATTACATTTATATTCTGCCCTTCATCCAAAGATCTCAGGGGCAGTTCACAAAATGGGCCTTTAGGAAGAACCCTGGCCTATTGACAACAAATGACCCAAAAGGTGCAGTAACTTCACCGATGCAATACGTTCGAAGGGCATCTTCAACTATGGAGACAAACTTGAGAAGAAACAACTCAAGCTGCTGCCCAGCTGGTTGCGACTAGCCTACTGTAAAGTTTAGCAATGCTACACATCAAAGTAGAAATCTATGCATAGACAACACAACCTATCAGACAGGTGCTTTGCTAGATCTGGAGATGGCAAGTTTGTCGGAAACTCTTGAAATTGCCACTACACACAACAATATTTTCCCTAAACAATGTTCGTGTAGAAGCTGACAGCACTAGTGATACAAACAACTAGCCAGCTGGAGTGTTTGCTGTAAGCAAACTGGTACAGATTCTATAGAAAACTAGAGGAAGATGGAATAGTTGAAGCATGATACAGCTCTGTCACTGCCACAAGACTGGACTCTTGAGCCTGTTGCCTATAAATGCAAAGAATCATAGAATTGTAGAGTTGGAAGGGATCCTGAGCATCATCTTGTCCAACCCTCTGCAATACAGGACAACACAGCTGTCCAATACAGGGATTGAACTTGCAACCTTGGCATTATCAGCACCACGCTCTAACTAACTGAGCTATCCAGGCAGACGTGCATCTTTCCATGAAAAAAGATTTGCTGCAATGGGTCCTGCTATGCGTCTGGGAAGTTAAATGTCTTTAGTTTCAGGTGAAGGTTTGGGATCAGTACAACTAAGCAAATAAACCCACAATAATTACTGTCCTATAAAACCATTTAGTAGCCAATCTGCCCACACACCTCTCTGTTCATTGTTTATGGTTCGTTCCCGAGATACAAGAAATATATATATATATATATATATATATATATATATATATATATATTCCCCTACTTAAAAGCAGATTAGTTGCTTTTAAAATGTTCACCCATTTGGTTACTCATAATTCCAGAGGGCTGTTGAATAAAACCTCTAGAATAATCTCTCCAAAATAAGAAGAAATCACTACCCAAGGCAGTTTTATTTGTATTCTGCCTTTCTTCTATAGAATTCAAGGTAGCACACATAGGTTGCCAGCACATGTAATACTAAGCCATGGTTTAATGTTACGAGGATCAACTGAAGCAAGCTCCAATTCAAGGTAGCTCGCGTAGAAGGATGGCACCCACATATAATGCTAAATCACAGTTTCCAGACACTTCACAGTTGCACTGAGGAAGGCGGGAAACAGAGAGAACATGAGCTCAAGGTTTGCCACAGCACACTCTTGTAACTTTAAGCATTGTTTATCATGGCATAATAATAAGGCACTGGTTTTCCATCCCTGCGCTGGCCAGACACAGATCTCTGCTTCAGTCAGGTTGCTCCACATTTGTCTTCAGATTATGCTCCCGGGGCCACTGCATTCGGCGTGTATTTGGCACAGAGTTGCTCAGAATAGAATGGCAAAATTGAGTGAAACCTCAAAGAGCATTTAGTTCACAGTTTTCTGCAATGTCAGAATTTTTATAACTAAAGATTTCCCCCAGGTGTTTATCCTCTGCCCTCGTTATTACAAAACACCGACCCAAATCCTACAGCTTCCTTATGGCTTTACTCAACCTGCCAAATGTTTCTTCAGTTTTGAACCTTTCATCTTTATAATGAAGCCTCTTACTGCCCATGGTGATAAAACCAACAAAGAGTCTTATCATAACATATCATAAAGGCTAACCTGCTTGTTTATTTTAATTTTTATTAAAGTCATTTATAGCCCAATTCCTTTATCTCGGTGCATCCCAGGATCTGTTACAAAATACATGAACTCACAAAAAAATAGAAAAACCCATAGGAACAGCTTGAACAGCTTAAACCATAAAGGTTACAAACAACTATGTACTACCCTAAAACACTATAGGCAACAGTGGTGTTGGTAGGTTTCTTAAAGACTTGGGACAGAGCCTGAGAACACAAATATTTATAAAATAGGCCTATACTAATTTATATGTAAATATGCAATTTAAATCAATTTTCAGAGGAAAAACCTCCCTCGGAAGGTTGTGGACCCTCCTTTATTGGAGGTTTTTAAGCAGGGGTTGGATTGCCATCTGCCATGGATGCTTTTGCTGAGATTCCTGCATTGCCGGGGGTTGGACTAGATGACCCCTGGTGTCCCTTCCAACTCTACAATTATATGATTCTATAGTTAACTGGGGCTTGGTGTTGAGGCTTACAGTCTCACTGTCAGACCTTAATTTCCCACTGAATGAATTAAGGGGGAGAGGAGTGTATCTCGCTACTACTGTGCTTTGCAGTGTGAACAGCTGCTATGAAAGCAAAGTAAAAAATAAATAAATTAAAAAGTTTTTCTTTTCTTTTTTAAGGGGGAAGGGACAGGGAATCTGGGGACCAGCACAAAAGGCCTGGGGCTCAGGCTTCCTGGGCCACCAGCTAAACATGCCCCCGCTTGGCAAATGAGTAAGTATTTAATTGGTGCTGGCATCCTGTGGATCCTATGGATTAAAACAACTGGCACACAATTACAAATGCAGATTGAATAGTTCCTGGAGGATACTGATTGTGTAGATCTATTTCAGTCCGGGTTCAGGTGCAGTTTTGAGACTGACTCAGCCCATATCACCCTGATGGATGACCTGTGTGTATTGGGGCACTCTTCTACAGTGGTTCTACTCCTCCTCTCCATGGGGCCATGTCCAGACAGTAGCACTGGGGATGCCATGCTTTGTCCCCACGGTGCACCACAGGGTACACTCTTGTCCTCAGTGCTGTGAACATCTATATGAATCCAGCAAGTGTGGTCATTTGGAGTTTGCTAGAGAGTCCCATGGACTGCAAGATGATCAAACCTACCCATTCTGAAGGAAATGAGCCCTGACTGCTCACTGGAAGGACAGATCGTGAAGCTGAGGCTCCAATACTTTGGCCACCTCGTGAGAAGACTCCCCGGAAAAGACCCTGATGTTGGGAAAGATGGAGGGCACAAGGAGAAGGGGACGATAGAGGACGAGATGGTTGGACAGTGTTCTCGAAGCTACCAGCATGAGTTTGACCAAACTGCAGGAGGCAGTGAAAGACAGGAGTGCCTGGCATGCTCTGGTCCATGGGGTCACGAAGAGTCGGACACGACTAAACGACTAAACAACAACAAGCTGCTAGAACATAGGATTCACTACAGATGACAAACTAGGCTGATCTCTTTTCCTACTGGGGACGAGGCAGGGGACCTTTCTTGCATCACATCACAATTGCAGTTAGAGAAACTTAACCTTCTTTGTCAATTATTGTTCCCAGCAGCATCCCCTTTCCCTTCAAAATGAATGTGGATCATTGAACTGGATTGTTTCCACAGCATGCCTTTGGTTTGCTAAACTAATAAATAGGAGCTTTTAACAGTCATTCATACACTGTCTAACCTAACCCTCTCCTATTAACTTGAAGCATACTAATGAAAAGTGAGCAGAGAACAATATACTCAGGATGGTACGTAGAAATCTGCTACTGGGACCGGAGAATAATTGTGAAAGGCACACTGACTATTCAGCCAGACAACAGAGCAGCTACTGTCACAAAATACACAAAACGAGTTTCTTTCATTGTGGGAAACACTAACTTTATCCTAGATCAAGACACTGATTGTGCTCATAAGTAACACTAAGCGAATTTGAGGTGGGGTTTTAACACCATGTTTTGTTGAACAAGCCAGGATGAGTACTGCAGATGACCAAAGAAACTGTGGTTTGTTTCCCCTTCACTTCCTCAGTCACTTCCCATCTGACATGCCCCAAAGCAGACAGTCCTCCTTTCCATCTCAGACACTTCCAAATATGAGGATATGTTAACCCTTTCCTACCACCCAGTAGAATAAAATAATTTATCTCAGCAGGGCTCCCGTCTTCATCCCTGCTGGGTTTTCTTTAAAGTTCACCTGCTAACTGAAATGATGAACAAAGGGATATCATCATACTTTTCCAGCAGATGCTCACACACCCTTTACAGGCCAATCCAAAATTCACCCATTACCCATCAGTGATCAGTACCTTTAAGGCAGGTTTTATCAAACTAGACCCCAAAGTCCATCCAGATTATCAGATGTTAAGTACTTTAAAGTCATAGGTATGGGTTTCTTATCAGTGGGGGGGGGGCAAACCCTAAAGTACAGCAAAAGAAATCATCAGTATTCTTTGAATTCATTTCAGAATTGTTTTATACTCCACAGGTGAAACAATCATGCTAGCCTAAGAGTTAAGTTGTGCCCTCAACAAAACAGCCCTGGATATATGTCAATAAATTAGGCAGACGCCCCTTTGAGTTTCCCTCTCCTCACAAAGAATCATCAAAACCAGGCTTCCTCAACCTCGGCCCTCCAGATGTTTTGAGACTACAATTCCCAGCATCCCTGACCACTGGTCCTGCTAGCTTGGGATCATGGGAGTTGTAGGCCAAAAAAACATCTGGAGGGCCGAGGTTGAGGAAGCCTGATCAAAACCATGCAGGTTGGCTTGAGAAAGGAGCCTGATGCAAGGAACAGCTACTTCTGGAAAAGTGCCAGATAAAGTTGCTTAACCTAGGGAGTACTTATATCAGAATTGAGTGTGTGTTTCAATTTTTAATCACTTTCGGATGTTTCATGGGAAGTGTTTCAAAAATTAAATACCTAAATAAACAAATATTTCTAGTTGCTCTTGTCTTATGCCTCTTGCTTAGTGAGCCATCTACAGCAGGGCACTGAAACTAACCAGGACTAAACTAGGACCCTGGCTTCAGATTTGTTGACGAATCATGGTTAACGCAAGCCAGGTTACAGAAGCCAACAACAAACTACAGTTCAAAACTGTGGGTTAAACTGTGGGTTAAACCACTGAGTCTCTTGGGCTTGCCAATCAGATGGTTGGCGGTTCGAATCCCTGCAATGGGGTGAGCTCCCGTTGCTCTGTCCCTGGCTCTTGCTCCTGCCAACCTAGCAGTTCGAAAGCACAGCAGTCCAAGTAGATAAATAGGTACCACTGTGGCAGGAAGGTAAACAGTGTTTCCATGCGCTCTGGTTTCTGTCACGGTGTTCCATTGCACCAGAAGCGGTTTAGTCATGCTGGCCACATGACCCAGAAAGCTGTCTGTGGACAAACGCCAGCTCCCTTGGCCTGAAAGTGAGATGAGTGCCGCAACCCCATAGTCATCTTTGACTGGACTTAACTGCCCAGGGGTCTTTTACCTTTTACCTTGTAGATAAAATGTAAAGGGACCCCTGACCATTAGGTCCAGTCAAGGACTACTCTGGGGTTGCGGTGCTCATCTCACTTTATTGGCTGAGGAAGCAGGCATACAGCTTCCGGGTTATGTGGCCAGCATGACTAAGCCACTTCTGGCGAACCACAGCAGTGCACGGAAACGCCGTTTGCCTTCCTGCCTATTTATCTATTTGCACTTTTACATGCTTTTGAACTGCTAGGTTGGCAGGAGCAGGGACCGAGCAACAGGAGCTCATCCCATCGCAGGGATTCGAACCACCAACCTTCTAATCGGCAAGCCCTAGGCTCTGGATACAGAACCACAAATACATGGTTATACATAGTCACTGTTGCTTTGCAGTTTCTGAAAGCTGTAATAAATATTGTCAGCTCCATATCTATATTATTGGTTCTCAGATATTTATGGAAGATGCCAGATTTTTAAAACTATGGGTCTTAAAAAATGTTTTGCTAGACTTTTTAGTGAAGAAACCAAGATTCCATATTACCCAGCCTGAGCCACTTCTGCTGCTATCAACACTCCAATCATGGGCAAAGATCTTTCCCAGTACTGCTATGCTGGATCACTGAACTGGAATTTAAATCTTGGCCTTTATATAAAGCACATGCTCCAAATGGTGTTTTACTGCTGAACTGTATCCTCTGCTTCCACCAAGCTTTCAATTTCACACTTACTCATCAAAGTTGCGAAACCTGACTCCTGGTAAACTTTTATGATATAGTTCAGTCCTCATTAAGTCAATCTTAAAAATAAAAAATCTTTGTCCCAATCCCAGCACCCTTCCAAAATAAATTGTGAAAATTGGGTACATCGATAAAGCCAGGACAAAGTAATGAAGGTCTGAGAAATCATATTATCTGAGGAAGAGGCAAAACAATGAAGAGAGATGGACAAGGGTTCTGGCATAATCTCGTTAGCAAGGGACTGTCCAAAGAGTAAGGAGTGGCAATGCAATATGAACAAGAACTTTATGCACTGCCCATTAAAAACAGAGATAAACATACAAAATGGAGCATTACAGCCCTAGATCAAGGCAATCATTTCAATAAGCTTTTGGACACAATGTTCTTTTGGACATAATTTGGGCATAACTGTACTGTATGCATTTTTTTCTTCAAACAAAGGAGGTTTGCAATTCAAACAGGGTTGCCGTTTAGTTTTTGCCCTGGTTCTCATTCGCCATGCCTCACAAGGTCGTAGTTATCTACAGCAAAGCCTAAGATGATTTCTGGAATATGTAGAGAGAAAGGTGGTATTTAAGGAACTCAGATCCCAACCTAGAATATGGCTCAGACTTAAATCAGGACTGTAGGGTAGGGGGCTTTAATGTTGTGGTCCTGACTGGGGACCCTGCACCTGCAAATTGTATTGCAAAACAAAAAAACCAACAACATTAAAACAAACAGATTTCTTTTTTCTTGGTACTGCAAATTGTGAGAGGTCCAAACCAGACAGGGACCAAAGCAGGGAAGGGTCAAAGGCCTTCTGCTATGATGCAAGGCTCCAAAGTTTGGATTGGACCCCCAGAAACTGCTATTTGCAAGGGCGTGAATAGGAAATATCTCCACAGTGCCAAGGGGTGGGGGTGTACTGACCACAACCACTCATGCCTCCTACCATTTGAACCCACCAACCACTTCTTCACCAAAGGGATCTTGGTTTAAAGTGTTGGGAAATACTGTGAGACCTTCAAGGGCCTCTACAAATCAGTATATAGTTTTATACTCAACAGCATAAAGCAACTTCAAGTGTCTATATGAACAGAACACAGTTTTAGTAACCTGTTACTGTCTTATTTTCATAAAGGCCAGAAACAGCCACAAATTATCCATGTCTAAAGTTGATTAACTTAGGCAAACTGTTGAATCTCCATTATGCAAGAGAGGCTGGTTTATGCAATGTATTAAAAACCTTTACCCTTCAATCAAATCATCACTGCAGCTGGCTAAGTATATTCACAGCTTACAGCTGCCATGCTGCTTCCTGCAAGTGACTCCAATTAAGCAGAAATCAGATGGGCACATTCCACGACCAAGCAGCCGCCTTTTCCTCCCCCTGCATTCCCCCATGGTTGACTCAACTTACCTCATCTCATCAATTAATTAGACAGCAAGTTTTCTATTGTTATGTTTGCTATTTCTGTTGCACAGCTACAGGTTATTGGCCCAGCTGTAAGAGATCAATCTCTACAAGCCACACAGATCAAGAGGCATCAGTCTTCAAACACTCTCTTGCTTGATTCCCCCCAGATTGGGAAAAGTTTCTATATTAACCTTTTATCAAGACTGCTTAAAGCCTGCTCTGTATCCATGACTGCTGCTTATTCTCAAGGGACGAACAGCTTCAACATCAGTTCTATAATGCATGTTTTCCACACAATTATTCTATTCTAAAGAAGAAGAGTTAAGCCTAGAAAAGGGTAATCCATCAGCATCTTCCATATTAAGGTCACTCCATAATATGGAATAATAATATCAGGGAACCTTTGGCTCGCCATTTGTTGTTGGATTCCATCTCCCATCAGCTCCAACAAGTGGTGGAGTCTAACAACAGCTGGACACAAACACACATGTTCCCCATTCCCCGTCACCAGCACTTTCTAGGATTTACAAAACTGAGGTACCAATAACAGGGGCACAGGATTTCACTGAAAAATTACTAACAAAGTAACTGGCGTCCATTCAACGATAATTCAAGGTGCATGACACTGGTAACCTGTCCTTAGACTGATGAAGCTTATGTTTGGCTGAGCTCACTTTTGAGTAATCTGGAGCTATTTTCTCGAGGGGGGGAATCCATCTCTCTCTGCTTGCAGCACACAGTGGCTGCACATTAGGGAGCAATTTAGGAGCTAGGCTAGATGGTCATTCAGCCTCTTGCAACTCATTTACTGAATAACTGTAAACTTTTGACATTTTGTTCAGTCATTGATTGATTTCTATACCACTTGATCGATTTTAAAAACTCTAAGGAAACTGAAGCCACAACAGAAAGCTTAAAACAAAATGTTACAAAAAATACAGTTGCATATAAAAATGCTACAATAATATAAAGTTACTAATATATATAAAATGATATCAATTCATTTTCCTTCTGACACACCCTCCCTCTCAGACTCTAGGTTCTGACCCAGGGCCCAAACAAACTCAGCTCACCCACAAAAGTCACACAATGAGAAGAGTTCCTGGAAACAGCAGGTATCATCCTGGTCTCTCACCCTAAACCTGTTTTTTATGGGCAGGCCCAAGGTGGATGGTACTTCCTCAGGCTACTCACAGCTGTGTCCCATTCAGCTTGCACTCTTCATACTCAGTTCCAGGTACACCAGGTTTGTTCAGTTTCCCAGTGGGTACAAAGGAGGGGGAAAGGAGTGACCTTCACTCGAAGCTCTTTCTTTACAAAAAAAAAAAAAAGGAGCAAGAAAGCCATGGTAGTTTGACTAAAATCCTCTTTATATATAGTATTGCTCTTAAGCCTGACAGTATTTCTCTTAAGCCCATGTAGAGCAGCTGTCATTTTCTCCCACTATCTTCCTTCTCAGAACAAAGTAAGTCCAAGTGGGCTTCTCCATCATGTTTATAGGTGTCACTGAAGTCAGAATTATAATAAAACTCACTGCATCATCCAAAAAAGGATGAAGGTCCAACCAAGGACTATGAAACTTCAACTGAAAATCACTCACACAGCTTTCTGAAAGATGTACTGTACAGACCCCTTGGAAAGACACACAGAATAAAAGCGGGACTCCACAAAATCTGCAAAGTAGGACTAAACAAGTTACATTTGATCACCCTGAATTCATCGACTTGGAAAATCTTTTAGTGTAGTTAATTGGGCGTCACGGCAAAATTTTGAGGGTGCTATCTTGCTAAATCTAAAATTCCATGGTTTTAGAAAATCACTGAGCAATGAATATGCAGAAGGTGAATAATCTGATGGTTTGAGATAGCACTTATGTCAAAGCACCTATTTGCATAGCTCAAAATATGAGCCTCCAAACTGTAAGCAGCCAAAACAGCCAAGTGCCTTATTTCACTGTTGGCCTCTGTTCATCCGCCTGAGGCAATTCCATTAACACAAAATGCTATCTTCATTAATCTAGCAACCCTCTCTAGTAGCCATTCTTCTTCCCATTTCTAAAAGATTGGATTACAAAACCACACTCCTCTAAAGTTTAGGACCTTTGACGTCTTTAAACCCAATTAATGTAACTATATTAAATCACATCTGAACGGCTCCCAAATAGAAGTCAGAAAGGAGCCTTGACTAAAGCCCCATCTCACAGCACTGTGACTTTCAAAGACAGTTAGCAATTCTATCAGGGTGGTCCAGTTCTCTCAGAGCAAGAATTTATCCCGGTGGACAAGGTATTCTGAACAAAAGATTGTCACCCTCACATTTGCATTAATGGAAGCAAAGAAATGTAAGAGCTGGTAGCTCCCAGGTTTCAGCCATGAAGGCTCCAGCAATCATCCGTCACAGAAAAATTGCTACCATTGATAGACGTACACTACTGGCTATATACAAAACCTTGCAACAGTGAAGGCAGACAAAGGAAGTCTGAAGTACATGGCCAAGTCTGAAGTACATGGCAAATGTCATAATTGGCTCCTTGGCTCTCTGCTCATCTTAACCATAGAGGTTTGACTGGATGGGTCCAGGAAGTGTTTGATGCTTTATTGGAGGAGGAGAAACCATCTCCTCAAATGGAGGTAATTGTGCATCCCTTCCTCAAAAGGGGACCCAGAACATTAAACAACTCACCCAGTGGCAAATAACCCCTTTCTGAGCAAGGTGCTTGAGAGGGTTGTGGTGGCACAGATTCAGGTATGTCTGGATCCATTTCAGTCCAGCTTCAGGCTCAGTTATGGCACTGAAACTGCCTTGGTCAGCCTGACTGATTTGTTGGAAGGAAAGCAACCTTGCTTTTTCTCCTTGACTTTTCAGCTGCTTTCAATGCACTTGACCACAACATCTTTCTGGAGTGGCTAAGGGAGGTGTGGGTTCAAGACACTGTACTTCAGAGCTTCCATTCTCCCCCCTCAGTGACTCCCAAATTCTCATTTGTGGGAGGTAGGGGGATGGCCTGTTTTGGAAGGAGCTGCACTCCCCTGGGGGAACAACATTGTCCCCTGAGTTCCTCCCCTGGGGGAACTCCTGGACCCAACATTGTCACAGGATGCCCAGGTGGCCTCTACACCAAGGAGAACCTATTTCCAGCTTCAAGCCAACTTTAGATGGACGGACGGACAGACAGACAGACAGACAGACACACCCACACCCACGTTTCCCTAGCTTTGGTTCTTCTGGCATTCTCAAGGGATGAGAAACAGCACTCAGAGTGAGACTGCAATCCATTATAGTAAAGTGAACAAATACTGAACAGGAAGGATGGTGGCACTACTTCTGCTCATCATCATGAGGTAACAGGAAAATTTGTTACCATGGTTTCCACCCATAATAATTTTTTTTGGGGGGGGATGACCCCCAACTATGACGACACAAAATGAGAGAGAACCTTTTCAGTGGCTGCATCCAGATTATGGAAAACCTTGCCACGTTAAATGCAGCTGGCACCCTCTCTCAGTGTCCTTTGACAGCAATTTAATAGCTTTGTATTCCAACAGGCTTCTATTTTATAAGACTTTAATAATTTTCTACCTGTTGCCCTCTGTCTTTTGTAATATTCTATGTTGTTTTTCTGCCCCAAGTGATACATATACACTAGAATGGGGATAGATAGATATTAAAAAAACATAGCAACGGCTGCCAAAATACAGGCTTCCACAGGTGGACAATCAGGATTAAGATCAAGAAAGCAAAGGGTATTGTTTACAATAAATCTATTATAATAAATCTACCACTGGATTTTTTTTTTATTAGATCCTCTTTGGACAACATTGTTGTGCTGGAGCAAAGAGAAGAACTAGATCAGCATGCCCTTGGAGACTTTTTATTAATTGTAAACAAAAGTCTTTGGGAACAATCCAACGAAGCTTAGCACGTTCAATAGGAGAGATTAAATGAACTGCTTAAAACTTGCAATCCATAGGTTTCCAACAAAAGAAAGTCTTTCATTTTGGCTGAATTATGTTTTTGTTCATCTATTCCATGCTGTGCATATACAAACGAAATAATGGTTAGGAGAAAAGGGGGGAAGTCCTGTTATGCATGTGCAACTTCAACTCATGCAACAATAGGAGCAGCCTACTGGACTCGATATTAGGGAAATCATGGCTTGAAACAGGTTTTTCTAACCTACTTATCCACATGTCTGGTGATCTACCCTTCATTTGACCAAATGTTTTGCCTTAGTAATGTTAGTAAGGCTCATCTAAAAACAAAACAAAACATACAAACACCAATTAACAAAGGATCCTTCCCACACACACTCATCAACCCACCCCATGGATTCCTATAAGAGCTGGCTTGTTGACGATCTGCTTTGGCTCAATCTCTGCCTAGTATGTCATGCTGGATTTAGTTAAAACCCTGATGATCAAAGCAAGGCCTCCTTGAGGTTGTATACAGCTCCGGCTACTATCGCCCAGTGTTTACACACTGCGGCGAAAAACTTGAAAAATTGTGGTGAAGAGACAGGGAAAATAATAAGCAGACTATAAGAAGTTATGTTTCAATGACATTTGAGGAATACCAAATGCACAACTTTTAAAACCCAAGTCAAGCATTTATTTATTTTTTTACTTTTACTTCAAGCGAATTTTTACTTCTGTTAACCAAATGGAGATGTTTCTTTTTAAGTGTCAGGTTTTCATCACCCACCCTTGCTCTTGCCATGTTGTCCATCATTGCAGAATACCCGGTTGCTATGTCACCATTTGGAAATGCATGCACACAAGGCCTTGAGAGCTCCACCTTGAGAGCTCCAATAAAGAAAGGTGCAGAAACCTCAATCCACCGGGAGTCAAGGGAAATTAACATTTACAACCTACTATGTTCAATATTGGTTTTAATCAAAATGAAAAGCCTTAGCATAACCCCTCATAAATAGCACTTGACTTGATAGCCGTCCTGTTTGCAGAGATCACAAATGGGAACAAATGCAGAAGATACTGAGATCAGAAGTGTTCATCCTTATGTTACTTTTACAGTACTGTTCTTTAAATGGAGCACACCAAGGGCGCACTGCTTGCTTAACTGACTCAAATTATAAACAGCTTTTTTAAACTTCTTATGCACCAGCATTGTCCGGAAGGCTCTAGCAGCAACTTCTCATCTTCGATAAACCTGGCATGGGTGGTGTTGTCTGAGGATGCTTAAATTCTTTCTTTACGGGTACTCTGCCAATTAACACCATTCCTTCTGCACAACCCAAAGTTTTAGCAAGGAAGCAGGAGAGGCTACAGTTAGAGAGGAAGTGGCGCAAAACTCAGTGTGAAGCTGACCGAACAGTCATTAAAAAGCACAGCCGAAACTATCAGATAGTGATGCTTGCAGCAAAAAAGGTCCATGTTGCTGTTTCCACTGTGTCCTCAAGAAGCCACCCAGCAGAGCTCTTTTGGGTGGTAGGAAACCTGGTACAGTGGTACCTCGGGTTACATACACTTCAGGTTACATACGCTTCAGGTTACAGACTCTGCTAACCCAGAAATAGTGCTTCAGGTTAAGAACTTTGCTTCAGGATGAGAACAGAAATCGTGCTCCGGTGGCACAGCAGCAGGAGGAGGCTCCATCAGCTAAAGTGGTGCTTCGGGTTAAGAACAGTTTCAGGTTAAGAATGGACCTCCGGAACGAATTAAGTACTTAACCCGAGGTAAAACTGTACTACCTGCCTTACTTTGTGGGGCACTGTAACCATCAAAGGCCTGCTGCGATAAGTTTGCTAGGCACTTTGAGGACAAAATTGTCACACTGATCTTGATGCTGCTACCAATACAGCCTCCGGGGAGATGTCTAGCACACTGTCTTATGCAAATCAATCCATGTTGGTGATCATCATTACATCTTGCAGGGTCTGTCCTAACTCTTCCAACATTCAGTTTCATTAGATTTGGGTTCTAGTAGCGTGATGGCCCTTCCCCTTGCAAGGCAACACCTACTGGGTACGTTAAGAGTTTTCTATAAAATGTTTTTATAGCAGCTAACTATTTTGCATGCATTTAAACCACAAGGCTCCATGCTTCTGTCAACAAGACTTAAAAGCTTTCCTTTATTTGCACAACCAGTCAACGTTCTTCTTTTTGGTTTTCCTTATAATATGATCCTATATCCTATCAGTTTCCCTCAATGATGTCTTTTCTATCCATTCTTCAGCGGATTCTTTCAAAGCCACTATAAATAACTACCTTTTGTCTGGCATTAGTGTGTTGGTCAATGAGAGGGGCAAGAATTGGGAGCCTCTGCTAACAACTGAAGTAATGACTCTTTGGCATACTGGAAGAATGGCCTAAGAATTTCCATTATGGGGTGAATGAATCCATTGTGTTTGAACTGAAAGTTATCCTAGCTCCGTGATAACTTCCGCCTTGGGGATGAGGAAGATAAGGAGAGCAGGAGCAGGTTGCACAAGTAGTACCACTAAGTTCTAACCTATTTGGAACCATTCAATTTGCAGCACATACATGCAAACTAATGAATTGTCTGAAAAATATTGATAGTTTAACTGTCCTGCATTGCCCCCTGGATCAGTCAGTCACCAAGGTGATTTCCCATTTTACAACCACAACGGCATTGACCCTTTATTATTTCTTCATCTATTTGCTACTGAGAACTTTTAGGGTGGGTCAAACATCAGAGAAAGAGGCATCTGTTCCTTAAAAAGCAAAACCAATGACAGTATTCCTGTTTTCAAGCATGAGGTCTTTGGGGTCTATCTGCATGTTCCCCTTAGCTACTACAGACCAGATGTTTCAGTGCTGTTTATAGCGAAGGGCAGATCACACTTTGGAACTTCTGAAAACTTGTATGAAGAAAAGAACAGTGTGCATCATTTTCATTTTTCACTCTCCATGCCTTGTGGCTGTAGCAACATCTGAAAAATTCAAGGACCATTTTACCATCTTCTGCTTGTACAGAGACTATGGGAGAGAAGGAGCTGTAAGCATTCTGTCTTTAAAAAATAAAATTCTGCTCCCAGGCAACTCATTCTGCACCAAGGAAAATGAGACTCTGCAACCCATATACATGAGGATATTTTGCACACTTCATCCCAAAATATTTGCTCTTTTGCTTAATTTTTATTATGCAATTTAATTTTTAACCACAGTAAATTTTGTTTTGCCACCACTCTGTTTCTTAGATTGAAGATGATAACACACACACTTTCCTAAAATGTCCACACAATCCTAAAATGCTATTTTAAGAAACTTTAAAACAAAGCTGAGAATCCAGACTGAGGCACCACCACATTCTATTCTCCTAAAGAACCACAATACACAAAGCTCCTGGGATAGCCCTTTTAAAAACACACACACAAACACACACACAATAATATGCCATATACCCCTGTTCTCAAATTCTGATAAATAAACAAATGAGGAGTTGTTGGTTGCATTTTATTTGTTGCCTTCTGCCAATTTACGGCATGCTTGCATTCTTTTTCATCTTCTTGTTAACTGCCAGTACAGCATTCATGCTGAAGGTTGTGGGATATAACACAACCCTGTGGGCTTTTGTCTTTGGGAAGATGGATGCGAGGTGGCACAAGAGAGTGAAAAATGGTTGCAGCAACCTTACGCAAAGTTGAGAAGCCTATTCATTTGTTAAAGTCAAGCTTTCTGGGGCATGTATACCGTCTACAGGTGGCGACCATTTTGTGTGTGTCCAACCGACGCACAGCCACCAAGGGCAGAACAGGGTCAGGCAAGGGAGCCAGGAATGGAACCCCGGCACGAAATGGTTGCCACCTGGATACCCCCAATATGTTGGCCAATGGCATGAAAGGAAGAGTTAATGTCATCAACCCCCTCCTGTGAGGATTCTAACTGCCATTGAGACAGCTGTCTGAGAGAAGGACTCTGGGAGGAGCTTATCTGTTCTCCTGACCTGGATTTGGTCACCAGCTCCACTCGGATCCGATGGTGGGTTGTTTCTGGAGAAGGGCTGCTCTCTATTCAAGGACAACCCACCAGGAATGACCACTGACAATGGTTGTAACTTTAAAATGTGCGTCTGAGCTTGCTTTCTCCTCCTCCCTCCCAGTCTTATTTCCTTGTATGCCCTGCAGGGACTGTCTTAGAATGGAGTTTTGTAAGTCACTCTAAGAGCCTTTTCGGCTAAAGGGTAGAATATAAATGCTGTTAACATCATCATCTTCATCATCATCATCATTATTAGGCACTGAAGCCAGAGTTGAACTATCCTAGAAAAAAGTGCCTTTTTCTCGTAAGCCACTGGCACGCAGGCAAAGAAAAGTAAATACCATTTCCCTGATCCTAGGGAGACAGTTCACCAACATCCTTCAAACTGTGCTTGGCTTGGAGGGCTTCCAGACGAGTCTCTATGTATACGATATGTATTTTATAAGCTCCCTTTCCTTGGATATATTCTGCTGTTCTTTGCTTATTCTACTAATGTTTCACACAAAAGTAAAGCCCTCAACATTTTACAAAAATAACCGTTGCCTGGCAACAATTAGTGCAAACTGTTTTCATCGGTATCTTGACTTTGGCTAAAGATAAACTCGCTTCCTCGAAGCTTTCTGGTGAATCCAGCTGTTTTAAAAGGATGGAGATTTTCACTGTGTTGTTTTTTTTAAAAAAAACAAAAAACCAACAACCCAGCAACAGTAAAATGGGAGCACTGTTTTTAGGAGTATGTCCATAAATTGCCTTGGGACATATTTGTGGAGGGTGATTCAGATATCAATTCAATGAAGGTGATGATGATGTGTATGCAAAGGTTTTTTTTTGGGGGGGGACAATCCTCTATGTAGCATTATTTTAATCTTTTTTTATTTTAAATTTGTAACTAATACTTTTACAAACTGTTATTCACCCCTACATGGATAGCACAGCGATGTGAAATGGGCATAACTAAACTAGTTATACCATTTCTAAACAGATAAAGAAACAGAAGCAGCCACTTGGACGGCATAACCGATGCTTAAAAACGTCCAGGCAAACACACACAAATAGAAGTTTTAATCTGGCACTGAAAGGATTGTAGTGTCAGTGCAAATCATGCATCTACGAGGAGGGTGTTCCACAATCTGGGTGCCACCACCGCTTCTGTACAAGGGTGGTACGATGCCAGTACAAGCAGATCACACCCTCAGTGTTTTGGTTTTTAAAACAGCAAGTTTTTCTAAGTAAACCCGCATACAGTATTAGCAGGCTACACAGAATAGAGGACTGCAGACATACGGAACTGTAGTTGTTGTCAGCAGCCGCCACTGCCGGCTTCTCCTAAGCATAGATCAGGAGGATATAATCCTGGAACAAATGCAAGCCTACTGCTTAACACAAATGCACCCCCTACCACTTCACTAAGACCGGGATATCGTGATCTAGAGCCAGGGTACGTGACAGGGTACATGAACCACAGTTAAAGAGTTGACCATTTTCAGAAGTAACTGGTGTGAAAATACCCAATTAAATCCTCTCGGTGTGCTGTACAGCAACCTCCAGCATTTCCACCCACAGCATGCAGAACGGTTCCTCAGCAGAAAAACGACGTCTTCCAATTGTGACCAGCAATTTTGTGTCACAAGCTTAGTAGAGATTTATGAAGCGGTGCCGTATCATGAGAACAAATATTTGCACAAGCCAAGCAGGCATAGTATATTCAATACTGCAGAGCGTTGGCCAAGTTTTTTTCTCCTGTCTCATGGGCTGCGACTGAACTATAACCTATTTTGCATTTAAAGATAACAGAAAGCTTTCATTGGCCAATGCTGCACACAATGGCGGGGTGGGGTGGGGCTGTTCACAAAGAAGATATCCAATGAAGCTGAATGTTGGAAGACAAAAGAAAGCACTTCTTCATCCAGCATGTAGTTAACCTCTGGAATTTGCTTCCACAAGAAGTAGTCATGGCTTCTAACTTGGATGGTTTTAGAAGAAGCTGAAACCAATTTAATGGATGAAATGGCTATCAGTGGCTACTAGCCACAATGTCTAAGTTTTGTGTCCACTGTTGGAGGCCTTGTGTCTTTGAATACCAGTAACAACTGGGGATAGCATTCTGGTACTCAGGTTTGGAATCCTATAGGCATCCAGTTGGCCACAGAGAGAACAGGATGGATGGACGTAGATGGACTTCTGGCCTGATCCAAGCAGGGCTGTTCTTATGACGGAAGGACGTGCATTACAGAGTTGACACATCTAGATCAAGCTAGAACTGGAACACCATTTAAAAGGGCACATCTGCTAATTTAGCAGGGAAGGAATCCCAAATTAAGACTACAACTGTGGCAACAACAAAAATGTTGTTCAAATTCATCACCAAAAGCAAGACTATTTTTATGTGCAAGAGCTGTCTTAACAGCACCTGCTTGATAAGAATCTCCCTCTTTGGACTGGCCAGTTAATTTTTCTTTATTAGCAGAGAAGGCTATTTAGACTGATCCTCTGCACTTTTGCATGCCTCTGTGATGTTTTTAGTTTGCCTGAGTTATATATGAATTTTAGAAGCTGCCTTGAGGAGAAGCCATAACTCGGGGGTAGAACACATGCTTTACGTAAGCCTTCCCCAAACTGGTGCCCTCTAGATATTGTTGGAATAAAACTCCCATAATCCCAGCTGTTGGCCATGCGGGTGAGGACTGGTGGGAGCTGCAGTTGGACATTATCTAGAGGGCATCAGCTTGGGAAAGGGCTGCTTTACATGCAAAGGGTACCCTTTTTAACCCTTGCCATCTCTACTAGGACTGGAAAACACCCATCTGAAATTCTACAGAGAACCTGCCAATCTGTGTTCAGAGCATTTTGAGCTTAGATAGACAAATACTCTGATTCCTATATGTTCCGATGGGTCATATTTCTGATGGAAGCACAGCATGTTAAGTAAAAACAGATAAATCTTTAAGAATAGTATCTATTAATATATTCCTGTTACAACTTTAAGCTGAGTTGCAAGTTTCAATTTTAATCCATCCTATTTTGATTTCTCAGCATTTTCAGCAACCTCTTTGAAATGTATTCTTGGTATGTGCATTTACACAGAAACGCCAATCCAAACTGAAAAGTGGCACTTGCTGCTTCTGCTCCTAGATTTGAGATTTCATAAATTCCTGTTCGAGAGGAACAGTGATCTGCACTGATAAGGTACCAGCACCGCCTCTCTGAACACATAAAATTGTTCTGCCATGAAATGTTGCAACAGGTTATGAGCAATTTGACAAAAGCAATTCATTTATCCTTATGCAATAATAATCTGAGGTTTTGCTATCCATTTTGGGAAGAGAGGAAAATCAAGTTCCCGTATGACACACCTGAGCCTAACCCTGAGATATCTTTTGAGTGAATGAGCAGCAAGAAGCTGGCAAGGTGCACAGGGCCCCGTTTGCAGAGTGGGAAGGATGTTCTTCCATGAAAACACACTGTAGGTAGATTCTCATAAAACTAGCCCCTCTGAATTGAAAGCAAGAAAAGCTTTAGCCATTTCTTCTGGTGATTTTATCCAAGTAGCATCTCCAGTTCCGCAAGCAACTGTAAGCATCTCCTCCCTATGCTTTTGTGACTACAGTGGTACCTCAGGTTACAGACACTTCAGGTTACAGACTCCGCTAACCCGGAAGTAGTACCTCAGGTTAAAAACTTTGCTTCAGGATGAGAACAGAAATCGTGCTCCGGCGGTGCAGTGGCAGCGGGAAGCCCCATTAGCTAAAGTGGTACCTCAGGTTAAGAACAGTTTCAGGTTAAGAACGGATCTCCAGAATGAATTAAGTTCTTAACCTGAGGTACCACTGTATTACACTTATTCTGAAGTACAAAATTTTGTTCTTGAATAATAATCTTCAAACAGGATTCACTAGCGATAATGGAAGCTTTTTTTACTACGAGGCACTGAAAAAAAATATACTCCATCCCTTCTCAGCAAAACCTTTGCTTTGCACTAATGTCGCTGGAATGCAGAAGAAAAAGAACCGACACCAGTCATTGTACACCATCTCTACCTGATCAATATTAGTCATGGATCTGGATTCTTCATTCAGTGAGACACTGCTGCCCTATTTTTGAGCTCCAAGAATTAGTTGGATGACTGGAGCCAAGGATTACAATTTTTAATTAAAGCAAACTTCACCGGGTGACTCCTACTGAGTCAGGGCAACGGGTTATAAAGCACTGTAGACCTTCTGACATTAGCCAAGTCCAGATGCTTGAAGACATTTATAACAGCGCATTGTTGAGTATTTCGTTTTCTGTTCTTTCCACTGGCACATTTTGTGCATTCATTAATAATATGGGGGTTTTCCCTTCCCTTAAGTCTTTGGGTGATCTCCAACATCAATCATACTCAGAGTAGACTCATGGAAGTCAATGGACTTCAACACCTTAAATCCACTGATTTTGATGCCTTTGCTCTGAGGAGATTTCACCCCTCCCATATCCAAGAATCTGCTGATGAGTCTGGTGATTCTCCAGAGAGGAGGGGCGGTTTTCTCCTCTCTACTTATTCCGCTCCAGCACCACATCAAAGTGTCAGTCAGTCAGTGTGTCGGAGAGAGACTGAGTGTTAGAGATCGTGTGTTTAGATAAGGTTGCTGCTAAGAGCAGCTGCAGACACTCAGTGCAGTTCAGCATTCATTTATGCTTAGACCTCATTTAGCTCTGTATATAGTTGTATTATAGTTGTAGATAGAATAAAGAAGATATTCTACAGAGCTGCTCTCCGAGTCGTTTATGCTCTGCTATACTCTGCTATACTCTGCTATACTCTGCTGTGCGATGACTGTCTTCTTGTGGGAGTGAATCCGGTGCTCACAACACTAAGCTGTGAGTCCACAGCACTTTGACCTGTTCCTGTGCAGAAGGCGGTCTCTGGAAGTGCTACCCATCTCGCCTAGCCCAGTCGGGGTTGAAGTGGATGAGTCCAGTTAGTGGCACTGGCTCAAGGGCGATGCTGACATGCTCAGAGTATGACTAACAATGAATATCACCCTTTGGGTGTAGATAAGGCACTGCCAACAACAGATGGTTTCTCCTGCGACGTTCTGCCTAATATCTCCTCTTCTCCCCATCACACGGAGTAATAAGACACACAACCCATTGTGTGTTTCATCACATTACAAAAGAAAGGCAGGATAGGGGGAATAACCATATTACCTGGATTACAGGGGGGCAGAGGCAGGCTACCCCCCTAGACCCTCTTTTTAAAAGGCTACTGGAGGGCATGATTTGGCTACAAATAGGTGGAGCCAGAAGGAAATACTGAGAATTGCACTAGGTGCTTCCTACGTTTGTTCTCATAATTTGAGTGCCAAAAGCAATGCAGTGTGCTCTGGAAACCATGTGTTGTTGTTGTTTTGCAATGCCTTCTTCCACCCCATAATTGCAATACTATGGCATAATGAAACCTATCTGCAATCCAGCATTAGAAGTACAAGTCCGCCACCCCAAAGCAAGGAAAACTTGAAAGGCAGTGGTACCAAATATAGATAAAGAGATTTAGAAAGGAAACCCCTTTAAAGAATTGGGGGACGGGAAAACAATTGTACTCACCTGTATAACTTCTATCCCTCTTTTCCTGAAAAAGAAAAGATAGAAAAATACAGTTATTTATTAAGAAATTAAATTCAGTTACTGCCTTAGTTTCTTTTTAAAGAAACAGCATATTCCAGGCTGGGGAAAACTGAACTGTCTATGACCTGACATTACATACAGATGCAGGACAATAATGTCATTCTAAACTTTCTAGACATGAACGGCAGATTTTTAGGAGCATGGCCAACCCAGTGAATGGAACTTTTGCAGACTTGAATGTTTCTACTCCAAGTTCAGAAGAAAGAGGACATCCTATGGCCAGTTTTAAAGCCCTAAACAGCCTTGGCCCAGCACAGTGGTACCTCAGGTTACATACGCTTCAGGTTACATACGCTTCAGATTACAGACTCCGCTAACCCAGAAATAGTACCTCAGGTTAAGAACTTTGCTTCAGGATGAGAACAGAAATCGTGTTCCAGTGGTGCGGCGGCAGCGAGAGGCCCCATTAGCTAAAGTGGTGCTTCAAGTTAAGAACAGTTTCAGGTTAAGAACGGACCTCCGGAAAGAATTAAGTACTTAACCCGAGGTACCACTGTATACCTGAAGGAGCGTCTCCACCGCCATCATTTAGCCCGGACACTGAGATTCAGCGCCAAGGGCCTTCTGGCAGTTCCCTCACTGCGAGAAGCCAAATTACAGGGAACCAGGCAGAGGGCCTTCTCGGTAGTGGCACTCGCCCTGTGGAATGACCTCCCATCAGATGTCAAAGAGATAAACAACTATCTGACGTTTAGAAGACATCTGAAAGCAGCCCTCTTTAGGGAAGTTTTTAATGACTGATGTTTTAATGTATTAGGTAGATGCGCCAGGTATAAATAATAAATTATTTATCATCATCATTGAAAGGTCTGATGCAATCTCCAAGAAAATTCATACCCCCCCATCAGACTGTCCTTTAGTAAAGATCCAAATATTTATTATTATTATTTTAGTCTACATTCAGATGGTTTTATGGCTGTCATTTTAAAGAACCATTTTATTCTAGATTATTTTATTGTTGTTAATTGTTTTTGCCGCTATTTTAAATATTGGAATCTTAACATTGGCTTCTTAGGATGACAACTAATCATTCAAATACAAACTAGAAATCTATAAAATAATAACTGAAAATCTCAATACTGAAAGACAGTGAGAGGTATTCTACTAGGTTTTATCAAACACTGGAATTAATTAGCAGGGTTAGGTCCATTCATTTCAAGGGTTCCACTCTGACTAAAACATAGCTGAATATCACCCAGTATTTGCTATCAAATCAATCAATCAGTATAAACATACAACCATAGTATACATTATTTTTATTTCTATATTATCTGAAGCATGTCAGGCTATTAGATGTTTATAATAAGCAAGCTGGCAACAAGATGAGGGTAGAAATCACCAACCATGAAGTCATTTTTGAAGAGTGACATATGTCCCTAACCACCCCCGTTACATATTTTTATTATGCTTTCAAATGGAGAAAATAGCAACAAACTGATGGCCGATACACTTAAGGTGTTTCTGAAAGTTCTTTACACTGCCAATTAACAAAATGTATTCACTGATTTACTAGTGCATATTCCAGTGCAAAATAAAAAAATCAAATGAAAAAGGCAGTGCATTCTTGGCTGCTTACGTCCACTAATTTCTTACACCAAACAGTAAGAAAATGTGATCACTGTGAAGGACAACTATTTTGATTTGGTTTCTAAATTACGGTATTCACAGATGCTTTATAATTCTGATGTAGCCTTCTTCTAACTGAAATGCACAAATTTCACCTTTGAAAACCAAAGGAGGCAAAAAAAAAACAAAAAAACCCTAATCGGCTTTCTTTGTTAAAAGAAAAATCTGCTGTTGAATTAATTTTAGCAGGGATGGGGACTCCAGTTGTTCTTGGGCCCCAACTCTCACCAGTTCCAGTCTGCATGGGCAACAGTCAGGGGAAATGGAAGTTGGAATCCAATATCTGGAAGGCTACAGGTTCCCTACCCCTGATTTACAGCTCTAGGGCAGTCATATCTCTGCCTTGTCTTACAGTCATGATCTCCTTCCCTCCAAGTGTTAGAAATTAGCCAGGCGCCAGGTGCATTTTGCTACTGGCGTGGGTCCAACTCCGACCATGTGGAGATTTCTGGATGCTAGGCTGGCGACTGACATCTCCATCTGGCTGGCCCCTCCAGCTTTCTTAAGCTGGTAAATAGAAGAGCTTATTTACTGCATCTAAATCTCACCTTTTCCTCCCTTGAGTACATGGTTCACCCCCCTCCAGCTAATTCCTACAACAACCCTGTGAGGTGAGTTAAGAGACCCAAGATCACCCAGTGAGCTTCATGACTGAGTGGGGGTTTGAACCCTGACCTCCCAGGTCCTAGCCCAACACTGAATAAATATGGAGAAAGCAAAATGTCACTTAGAGGAGGATCTGAAATATTTTGCTTGAAACTTTGTTTTATTCTGGATTGTTTTATTTGATGTTTTCATGTGTTGCAAACCACTCTGAGGTTTTTTCTTTAAAATATATAGAAATGAAATTCATCATCATCATCATCATCATCATCATCTCCACTGGGCGGGGAATGGCGCCTAGACATACCATTGCGGTGGCCCTAATCCAGGTTTAAGGAGCCATTAACTTATATAACTGAGTTTCTAACCCTGCCTCCTTCCCCCCTCGTGACTCAAGAGGGAATATGAAAGCTTTGACTCCACATTCTCAGAAAGCAGAGCCGTGCATAATGTTAACATGCCCTGCCATCGCGCTGGATGCAGAAGCGACTGGGGAAGAGCAAATGTCAACAGGAGAATCATATTTTCCTCAAAAAAAAAGTGTAACATGACACACAGAACAAACATGGTTCCGTACGCTGCATGTTATGGCAACAAAATGACTTAAGCAGAAAACGACAGTAGTTGCGGTTGTCGTATGACTACCAGATATGCTGTCATGGGGGTTGGAAAGGAATTCAAGATATTCCAAGCCTAAAGGCAGATTTTCGTTTTACTAGTTTGTTCTTGTATATGCCTATCCTGAATACTAAACACATATGCACCTCATCAAGCGTGAAGGGCACACGTGTGTAAGCAGGATACTGCCTCTTTTAAAAAAAATGGAAATTCACTTTTATTTATATTATGAGCTGTTCAGAGACCAAGATACAAACCAAACAGGGGGTGTAAGTGGCTGAGGGAAGGTAAGGGGGTATCTTAGAAGTGCAATGAAACAGAAATGAGGCAAAGATTAAAGGGGGGACAGGGAAGAGAAAAACAACTGTAGATAAATTAAATGAGACAGGGACAAATAAAGCAAGAGAGAACTTGGAAGAAACCTGGGAATGGATTTGGGAGAGCTGCCCCAATAGGTGCAAGGAAAGCACGGGTGGCCATGGGGACAAATGCTGCCCTCCCCCGAACCATAATCCCCAGGTTCCCACCTTTCCTTTTTTTAAAAAAAGTTACATTTCTAGCATTTGTAGAACCTGAAGTATAAGTCAAAATGTGCAGACATTTATTTTATTTTTATTTTTGTGAGTAACTAGCTTGCCCCCCCCAACACTGTTTTACTTCACATCCCTCCCCCACTACACACACCCTGGAAAAAATGCCTCTGGAAACCCATGAAGAAAAAGGCACATGAGAAGAAAACCGGGGTGGTGTGACATGTAGGGAAATGGCTCTCTTTCGAGGAGGATGCTCTATAATTTGTGAGGCAGTGAGGACGAAAAGTTGAGGGAGGAAAGAAAGAAAGAAAGAAAGAAAGAAAGAAAGAAAGAAAGAAAGAAAGAGAACTAGGAATGGATCTTGCTTTCTTATGAGGGGACTGTGTCACAGGTGTGTCAAAATATATAGAGAGAGAAATGGAATTATGGGGAGGGGAAATTTCAGATCACTGTGTCAGGAGCCATAACTCGGTGATAGAAAACATCCCTTGCATGCAGCGTCAGTTTTCATCCCTGGCTAAAGAATTAGGTGTGGGGGGAAAGGAACTTTCTCCCAAGCTTCCGAAAGCTGCTGCCAGCCAGTGTCAATAAATACTGGTCCAGATGGGCCAGTTGTCTTGTGCAGTGCAATGCCGCCTCTCTTGGTGTTTTCCTAGATTATTTTTTTATCAGCAAGATTTAAATCAATAAAGTTTATTTGGAACACATTAGATATATTTAAAAACACCGAGTAGTGCTTTTAAGAGACACATGCATATAAAAAGCAGCACGAGAAGAGGCCCCAGGCATCTCCCTCAGAAGATATTGATAGATGGTTTGACCCTGACTCGGTCAGAATTTCCTAAGCCACAATAGAGCACCAGGCCTCTCACGTACAGAGCCATTATAATCCTTTTCCTCTTGAACTTATGTTACTTGCAGTCTTCCTGTTTTGGATTAGATTAGACGGCTTTGACAGTATAGAGTCAGCAGCACAAGGGCTGCCCCGTTGAAACCCTTACGTAAGCCACAAGGCCTTGTTTAAAAAAACAAACCCTCTGAAAACCTCGGCATTCAGTTTTAAAAGGCTTCTGACATGCATGGGGCTGGTGGGGTCAACTATAATCAAGGCGACAGGTTCGTAAAGTAGAGCTGTAATGCTCATAGCGGGAAGAGCTGAGTCACGATTCTTGACACTGGGGATTAACGATGTAAGACTCCTGGGCCACTGCCCCAGCTGGCTAGAAATCAGCTGTTGAGAAAGCACTTATCACCCGTCCTTACATACCAGAGATTGTTCCCTAAAAATGAAACGCCACAATAACTTGTTATAGGTGAATCACAGAGATGGAGAAAGAAATAATCCTTGAATGACTGTCCATGTTTTTCAGCGCTGGAATTCTTGGGACACAGAACTGGAGCAGTAAACTGTCCATGCGTAACCTCATTTTTGTCATGAGAGTCATCGCCAGACAGGAAGATAACAGCATTGCTGCAGATATACCAGCTAACTATAGCCACACACAAGCACAGCCAATGTGCTCTTGAAGGTATTGAATATAGAACTGCAATGGCATTGGTGGGCATACCCAATATTCTTACATGCTGAAGGATTGACAAAGGCATAGTGTACTTTGTTGAAATGCAACAAACAGTTGGAACAAGAGGCCTGGGTGACATCTAAGTGGTGTGTTGTCTTCTACTCCTGGCTTCCACAGTCCCTTGCATGCCCCCCAAATCTGCTCTGGATGGTTGGGGGAACTTCTGAAGCAGAGGGGAGGAAAGAAAAGTCCCAGTGCATGAGTAGAAGTCTGCTTGAACCTCAATGGATATTGCTAAAAATATATTTGGCCAATACTTCACTGGATATTTTATTAGTTTCACATTCAACAGCCAGTTGAAGGGCTTCCTTAAAACAGATAAAGATGTACGTAATATAACCGACATGTTAATGCAATACATCAACAGTTCCTCTATAACTTGGGTGACAATAGAACAGGAAACATAAGCTTTTCTTTTGTGTTTACACTGGACACAAAAGAAGCAGGAGCTTCATTTTTAATCTGGATGTGCTGGCAATAAGACTTTAAAAACTATACTATTTTAATGTTAGTTTGTGATTGTATTGGTTTTACTGATCTTGTATTGTGTGGATTGCATTTAAATTTTGTAAACTGCTCTGTAAGGAGCTATCCCAAAATACACAGTATAAAAGAAACCAACTCTTCTAGAGTAGAAGTAGCTTGTGTCTGCTGCTGCTCAGTGTAGTTCTGGGGGTGGGTAGGTAGACCCACCAAACTTAAATAAGCATTACTGATTTAGATTCAGAAAAATAGATTCTGGCTTATCTCATTCCAATAGACTTTTCATGAAAATTACAGGTGAACTACCTGTAGGGTCACTTAAACCTAAATTAAGCCACAGAGGGATTGCTATGTAGGTAAATGAAATTGTTGGATGCCTCAAATATTCCCTAAAATCTTCTTTACCCAAGGGCATCGTTTTAATTGATAGGTTTTAAGCATATTCATTGCATTCTGATCTTTATTTGTAGTTTATTGCTTTTTTATTTTATAGCCATTTTTGCCAAAAATGCTCAGCAGTACTGTATATTAATTTTCTAAATAAATAAATAAATGTGCATATGCTAATAGTAACTATTTTTTTTAAAGAAAAAGGGAAGGATAAGGACAGGAGAACCAGGGTATAAGTTGAAAACACTGCTTCAAACATTGCCTCTGTCAAGCACTTTGGGGGTGGGAGTTGCTTTTATAGGTTTTAACTTTTCATCCCATCAACGCAGCAGACTGCTTTTAAATCTAAACACAGGAAATGACTTCTAAGTGGCATCACAGCAGTCTACAAACATGCCCACTAACTGCTACGCACACAAGAGCGTGAGGAGAATAGTAGCAGATCAGACCAAAGGCCTATCTAAATCTAGCATTTTGTCCCCAAAATTGCCAGTCGGATGTCTATGGGACGGCTACATTAAACTAAGCTCATTTTAGCTACACAATGCAACTCGTCCAACAAAATTCTCTTTAGGTGGAGAGCAACAACAGGAAATATACTATTTGTTTCCAAATGGTTTAGTCAGTTCCTATACAGGGGTACCTCGTGTTACGTACTGTCCCCCTTACGAATGGTGCAGGTTACGTGCTCCACTAACCCAGAAGTAGATGCCCCTTGTTGCAAACTTTGCCCCGGGATGCGAGTGGAAGTTGCGCTCTGGCGGCGCGGCAGGCGCCATTAGAGGAAGCACGCCTCATGTTACGAGCGGTTTCCTGTTATGAACAGACCTCTGGAACGGATTAAGTACGTAACACGAGGTACCATTGTAGTAAGTTGCAGCCAAGACACAAAACATGTGACTTTCCAAAAGAAGATGTTGAAAAACAGAAAAGGGGAGACAGACTAGGGGTAGCAGGTTTATCCCGGTTCTACACTAGTTTTACGGCTTTTCTTCGAAGTCTTGGAAATTGTAGTTTGGCGCAGACTCTAAGATTTATGTTGTTGGCTTTCTCTATTCCCTCCATTCCAAACACACAGGAATGCAATTCCCCGGGGTTTCCTAGGGAGAACAAACAACTTTAAACAGAGTCTGTCTGGCTCACACACACACACAGAGAGAGAGAATTAAATTAAAACTAGGTCCCATGTTGCAGATTGCGGTCAAAAGGAAGATCCCGGGTCAGATTAGCGCCATGCAACTGAATGAATTTCCTTGGTGGGAAACTGAACGAGCTTCTTTATATACCCTTTGACACTTTCCGGAACTGCTGATGTGTGTCTGCCTGAGACTCAACCCAGACACACTTACCTTGCAAGAAGTCTTAACAAAATGAATTTGTCTGCAAGAAAGTTTCAAATAAGAATAGCAATTCCCCAAGCATCTATGTACTGCAAATCTTACTCAAACAATAAACAGTGTTAAGGGCTGGTTCTTGACATCCATGCAATGTTTTTTTACCTCCACCTAACCTGACCTTCCATCCCAGAGGACTGTAGGTACAACTGCCTGAAGTGAACCAAATATAGTAAACACAGTATGTCGAAAATCCTACTGTGCCTTAGGGCTTATCCATGTGTGTATTTTCTTAAAGGTCTGACCCTGTTCCTGTCCCCCCACCCACAAAATGTTCCGTCCAACAGCCTGTGATTATTTAGTGGAGTTTAGGTGCTTATATAAAAAAAGCAGATTGAAGGCTCCAAGTTGTGCCTCTTGCCATCTGCCAGCTTTGTTCTTCTTTTTCCTACTGCAGGAGGATCACTAGGCTACAGAGTCATAGGATTATAGAGTTGGAAGGGACCACAAGAGTCATCTAGTCCAAGCCCCTGCAATACAGAAATCTTTTGCCCAACGTGGGTCTCAAACTTGGACCCTCAGATCAAGAGTCTCATGTCAACAGAGCCATCCCAGGGTTGTTTTTGTAGGCATCACATGAGAGGGTTTAGGGAGGGCATTCCATATTTGGGGTGCCACTGCTGAGAAAGATCTCTCCCTTGTTACTGAGTAAAAGAGACAAACCCAAACTTCATCAATTTGGGCAGGACTAAGGAGCTAGTCTTGTGTGAGGAGCTACACAGTGGGTGCTGAGGAAGCTGAGCTCCTTTTGGAAGGGCATCAATTGAGGATTGCCCAAGCTACCAAAATGGATGTGGCCAAGGGGGTCTACACCTTCTCAATCCAGCACTGAGTCTTTTCCTTCATGTTTTGGCTTCATACTCAGAATGCGCAAATTTTAATTCACAAATCAACCCTGCTGATCCTGTGATATAGGATTAGCCTCCATAGGCTGAAGCAGCCAAACCACCTAAGGCAATTTCTTCATTCAGCTAAGATTCATCCCACAGTTAGGTGATTTGGCCGCAATTCGCACTTGTTTTATTATCCATTCCACAAATTATAGAATCATAGAATTGCAGAACTGGAAGGGACCATATAGTCCAGGCATAGGCAAACTCGGCCCTCCAGATGTTTTGGGACTACAACTCCAATCATCCCTAGCTAACAGGACCAGTGGTCAGGGATGATGGGAGTTGTAGTCCCAAAACATTTGGCGGGTCAAGTTTGCCTATGCCTGATATAGTCCAACCCTTTGCAATGCAGGAATCCAGCTAAAGCATCCATGACAGATGGCCATCCAACCTCTGCTTAAAAACCTCCGATGAAGAAGACACATCCCATTTTGATTTCATATTTTATTTTTGCATTTTATTTATTTATTTATTTATTTATTTATATTTTATTTTTGCATTTTTGCACTTTCCCTCCAAGAAGCTCAAGGTGGCATGCATAGTTCTGCTCCTCCCCACTTAATCCCCACAACAAGCCTTTGAGGTAAGTTAGGCTGAGAGTGAGTGACAGGTCCAAGGTCACTCAGTGAATTTCATGGCTGCATAGGGGTTTGAACCCTGGTCTCCCAGGTCTTAATCCAGCACACCAACGACTGTATCACATATCAGTATAATTAGCTGAATTTCCACGAAGTGTGCTACTATATAGTACACATATGTTTGAAAGGGGAAGACCAAAGAAATGCTGATCTGCCATTAGCACAGCAAAGTACGGGGTCCAGACCGTTTTAAGGAACATAATGAAAAATGACATGTTTGCAAACCACAGGCGCCTTTAGGACTCCTGAGCACTCACCTAAAACAAAAACGAAAGCGAATCGTGCTATCCTAAGCTAAAAGAAGTCAAAACACACCCTAAAGCTGGGTGAACCAAAATCTAATTCTGACAACAACATTACATGTTAAATTGAACAAGAACAAGCTATTAACTTGATCACGTTTGATTAAACAGAACTTTGATTCCAGTGGCTCTTAATCTCTGTCATTTGTCAGCACAAAAACTTGTGGGATTTCATAGAATTGTAGAGTTGGAAGTGATCCTGAAGGTCATCTAGCCCATTTGCATCAAGATAACCTCTGTTTCATATACAGTATATGAGGCTGAGGAGTGGAAGTATATGAGGCTGAAGGAGTGGAAGCCAGGGGTGGCTGGGTGGGTGTTTGTAATGCAAAACCAAGCATAAAGCAAAATCATCACAGAAAACAGGTATTAAACATTGAAGCAAAGATTAAAAGCCGGGAGGGCAGAGACATCAGTAATACATTCTAGACTAACCGTAATCCTAGGTATCTTTTTTTTAAAAAAAAAAAAAAAGTTATATACTGGTTCTCTAATCCAGTGTTTCCCAACCTTGTGCCTCCAGCTGTTTTTGGACTACAATTCCCATCATCCCTTGCCACTGGTCTTGCTAGTCAGGGATGATGGGAGTTGTAGTTCAAAAACAGCTGGAGGCACAAGGTTGGGAAACACTGCATCAGTCTGTGGCTAACTTTCCCATAGAGTCCCAAGGGAAAACAAAAAGGTGGATGATTCACTGTGTACTACAAACACCAAATGCTCAAGCTCCAACAGGTCAAACGACTCTCGTTCCAAGAGTTAGAACTGAAAGAGCTTGGAAGGGCCACCACGGACACAGCTGCAGTGAAGACAGAGTGTCCTCAGTTGAAATTTTCCATTATTACAAGGAGAGGCATTGGCAAACCAATTTAATATGAATCACGGTGCCCTATAAAGACAGCCAAAGAAGCGCAGATTGTCCAAAACAAGGGCCTTAAACTGCGTGCAGCATTCCACTGTACAAGTCATAAAACATCTTTGCTGCCCCCAAAAAAGTATCAGAAATGTGGATTCAGAACTTCCTGCAATCCAAACGTCATTTTGTTGAGCATTTGGTGCCAGCATACGTTGAGCTGCCAAATCAAAGCCAAAAAAATAAAAATATAAATTACAGAGCACTTAATGGTGCTTAGACCCTAGGACAGGGGTAAGCGATGTGGTGCTGTCCCAGAATACTTAGATACTTAGATACTTCCTTTCTTCAGAAAATAATTAACTGAGATACTTGTTGGAACAGTCCGACCCAGAGAGGTTTTGCTATATTAAATAATACTTTACCCGATGTTCAAGACAAAACAGAATGTGTTAAACATCCATTTGTTCTGGGATTTATTTATTTTTTTTTAAAAAGGGAACAGCAGATATTTCAAAAGAGGATTAAGGTTAGCATTACGATAACAAGCCTCTGACACGGCCACACGGAGTTTGGGAACCTTTGCTTTCATTTTAGGTCAGTCACAGCTTACTGTGTCTAAAGATATAAAAATTCCAGAAATTCTGAAGCTATGGGAAAAGATGAGGTTTTTCCCTTGAGAGGTTTTCTGGGGGGGACAGAAATTTGAGGGGAAATTGAAAAATGTGTCATACTTCAAAGAAAAAATAAAAATAAAAATCTCACCCTTTATGGATCGAGTCACTTCGTTATACACCATTAGGTGCCAGGCAAAAAGTTCCTCTTTAATCAGGCCTTTGGATGATTTGATTGACATCCTATGTGCTTTTAAAATGTGCTGGGGGGGGGGGTTATTGGGAGATTGTTGTTTTTATTTTGATTATGTACTTTGTGGTTTTATACTCTGATTTCGTCCTGCGAACTGCCCTGAGACCTGCAGGTGTAGGGCGGTGTATTCATCATCATCATCATCTTCATATATTTTTAATTTTGTTGTTACAAATAGAGATAAAAGCTAGTGAACACCAAGGGACCTGTAGCCTCTGGTTTTGCCAGTTCATAAGGATCAATTTAAAAAACCAGAAGAAGCCACTAACAGAGTAAAGAAAAATGTCATGTATTCTGAAAATTATTATGCCTTGTTTCCAGCGTAGCACTAAGCCACCATACCATCAGCACAAGGATGTCCACTTGTGTGACAGGACTTCTGCTCCCCCCCCAATAGCCCCCCCCCGGCCTTCCAATTCTAGCTGTGTCATCCAAACCCAAACAAAACAGGGTTAACCTTATGGTTTGTTGAAGCAAGTCAACTTCCAGTCAGTTTATGAAGCTGGGCTTAGCCAAATGGGCTTAGCCAAGGGAGGGCGGGGGGGCAGCTGTCCCCCCATTAAAATAAAAATAAATAGCAAATTGAGGTTCTGCCCCCCCCCCACAAAAGGCCTGCCCCCTCAACAAAAATCCTGGCTACACCCATGACTAACCATAGTTAAAATTAACTGGTAGCCATTTCCATTCTCCTCATAGCCATACATAGCACACAAGGCCAACACTCGTTCTCGTTATGTCGAAATGCAGCCTTTGGCTTATGGGAAAAGGATACACTTATAGCAAATTGTGGTCAAATTAGTCACAAGACCATAGTTGTGAGCTGGCCAGAAATGTGACATATGTCCGAAACTGATGTTCTGAGGGCTGAGGAACAGGGTGGGGGAGATTGTAGAAGGCCATATTTGAACATGTCTCAGTATCTTGATGGTTGTGAAGTTTCAACAAGCCAATTGCAAGCTGAAGAATCCCTCGATGGAATCTCCCACAGACTCTTAAGTAATTCTATGAATTTAACAGAATTACTCATCAGCTCACAGCTGTGAGCTGTCCAGTTCAAGGATAGCTTCTCTTTCCAAACTTGACAAAAGCACATGAGATGTGGCATGTATAAAAAGCTGGTGCAGGGTTGGGTTTTGGAAAGCCATATTTGAACATACCTTGATGGTTGCAAAGTTTCCATGCGTAAATTGCAAGTTACAGATCTTTCAATATTTTGGGAGGGGGGAAAAACTCCCAAAGAGTCTTATGTAATTCTATGAACTTCTTCCTGTTACTGAATTATTCAGAATAATCTTGTTTATGCTTCTGAAAGAGTGCCTTGCAGCAAATAATTCAGCACTGGGCCAGAACAGTTCTTGTGGAATTCTGTCGGGACCTGTTCCACGGTTGATCAAGAGATATCTCTGTGTGTAGACAAACTGTCCCTTTTGGCAGCAATGTTGTTTGAAACATAAACATTAATGAGAGTTAGTGACCCAGTTGAGGTTTCGAATACAGCAGATGTAGGACTAGAGGTCTCTAAAACAGATTATTTACCCAAGACCATTTTGTCCCTGGATTCCTTACTAGATCTGTAAACAACCCCAATCAAGTATTATAAATATCTTAAGTTTGAGAGGGTTAAGAATCTGATAGGGAATGAAGTACACTTTCACTTGGGCTATCTTTAAATCTCGACACAGCCACCTATCTTGAAACTCAACACTATTAAATGTATTTTCTTCCACTACCACACAGCAATTTCCGACTTTTGCATTTACAGCTAGCGAGATAAAGTCGGGGGGGGGGGGATTGCAGCTCCGTGCCACCAAAAAATGGCTTCAGGTCACTTTTATAAGCATTGAAGAAGCCAGAGAGAGTGAGAGAGAAATCAGTTTTTGCACCTATTCAATACAACACATAGCGAGGAGGCTCATTAATTTCCAGCTCTAGAACAAAACCTTCAATGCAGTTGCTTTGATCACCTCTTACTGACTTAACACACTTGGGGCCGGGATGGGGGGGCAGTGTCCCCCCCCCCCACTACCACCATCAATTTCTGAATTCCTGGCTCACCACAGTATCTGAAGAAACTGTTGTTACTACTCACATTTCTTTTGAGTAGCTGAAAGCCTCTTAGGCCCTCAGCTGTTAGTTAAGATGCAAAGTTCATTGTTGTTTTATGACCCCAGAAGGTCATTAACTTGTGGCGACTAAATCTTCAGCAAGAGTCTAACAGTCACGGTCAAAATCGACCTCACACACCATCTGGAGCATAAGATGTGTGCAAACGCAGACACGCTTAAGATCCACAAGGTGTCTGACCACCTTTAATTTCCCAGGGGTATCTGGTAACCCATTTATACCAAGGTGAATAGAAGGTAGCTCCCCCGTGCAAGAGCAAATGTGAATGAAATGAATGAATGAATGAATAAAGGTGCAGTTGGAGGCCTCAATAATCTAGCCTATTGGCACTGGGGCCCATGAAAACAGCAGATTCAAAAGCACCCGAAAGATAAAGTACTAGTGGTCAACAGTCCTAAACTCACTCCATCTGAAGAATCTTAGCTGGCACAAAACCATTGCGCCTTCCTAATAGCAGAACTGCTGGAAGTTATTGTAGCACAAACCCTTATCTTATCCATTTTCATTTCACCTGAATGTCAGAGAGGGATTGACTAAACTTCCTTTCATTTAAGACACCGTCATTCAAAAGTCTCATTCTTGAACCTTATCAGAACAATCAGCCAGAGACATTCCGGTATAGTGACGCTTTGCTTCTAGATAAAGGGAAGACTGGCGGCGATTTACAGTGCTGTGGCAACTATATGAAAAATTTATTGATGTGGCCAGTAAATGAGAAACTTAGTCATAGTTACTCTATGACTAACAGGAACCTCCTGGAAGATTGCAGTGAAAAAAAGAGCTCTGCCTCAGAAACACAAGTTTAGAAAAGTAGAATGTCAGCCTTGAATCATATGGTCCTTCCCCTCTCAAGTGTGAATTCACCCCAACAGCTTTTATAAACAGTTTTTTGCTTTTAACTAGGATTGAAGTCCTGCTTTCAAGTCTGGTGGAAATTAAGGTTAGGAGAGGAACACAAAACGATGAACCTAAGGACATCTACAGACCCTCCATGGATCAGACAAAGGACCCAACTCGTCCCGCATTTTATTCCCACAGTAAGTGCAGGAAGCTGAACCAGAGGGCCTTTGGGCCTGATCCAGCAGAGATCCTCTTAAGTGCACACAGTGGCCCACTAAATGAATATGGTAAGCCCACAAAGCAAGACAGTAGCCCTCTTCTATTCCTGTTACCTAGCAAATGGTAATCAGATATGTCATTCATTTTATTCATTCATTTTATTTTAAGCACTTATATACCACTAATCCATTTTTTAAAAATCAGTCGGGTTTACAAAATTAGTATATAAAAACAATACAGTCATACCTTGGAAGTCGAACGGAATCCGTTCCGGAAGACTGTTCAACTTCCAAAATGTTTGGAAACCAAGGCACGGCTTCCGATTGGCTGCAGGAAGCTCCTGCAGCCAATCGGAAGCCACATCAGACGTTTGGGTTCCAAAGAACGTTCACAAACCGGAACACTCACTTCCAGGTTTGTGGCATTTGGGAACCAAAATATTCGACTCGCAAGGCGTACGTGATCCAAGCTACGACTGTGCAATAAAAACTGGGGGGGGGGGTGTTAAAATCGGAAATCAGATAACTATCGTGGAAAGATGTATTCTTGCACAAATCTCTGTTGACGGAGTATTCCACAGGACTGGACTGATGACACTAAAGACTCAGTTTCTTGCTGTTGTCAAACGAGGAACATCAACTCAGGAAATTGCTGCAATGCTCCTGCAGATAATACAGTGGTACCTCGCAAGACGAATGCCTCGTAAGACGAAAAACTCGCAAAACGAAAGAGTTTTTCGTTTTTTGAGTTGCTTCGCAAGACGGATTACCCTATGGAAACGTCTTGCAAGTTTGTTTCCTTTGTCTTGCAAGTTTGTTTCCTTTTTCTTAAAACCGTGCATTCACTTCGAGGAGCAACTCATAGCACACGGTGTGGTAGCCTTTTTTGAGGTTTTTGAAGACTTTGGTGATTTTTGAAGCTTTTCCAAAGTCCATGTTTCGCAAGACGAAAAAATCGCAAAACGAAAAAACTTGCGGAACGAATTAATTTCGTCTTGCGAGGCACCACTGTATCAGTGATCGAGCTGGAACATAAGGCTTCAAGCAGTGACTTAGGCTTAAGGGATACATATCTAAGCCAGGAATTGTTGTTTGCATCCTCCATGTGCTGGTGGGAAGAAGTGAAACAGGCCAAAAGGACGTAATCACGGTATACCATTAACTATGGTTTACTGTCATGTGTGAATGAGGCCAATGTCCTCATTTTGGACTTGGATGCCCATAAGCCCTCATCAGCTGGGACGCAAACTGGGTGAAACTCACAGGGTTCTGGTGGGAATAAAATGCCGCTCTGAACTCGAAAGAGGGGAAGATGGCATGGAAAGGCTAGGGGTAGGGGGGGACTCTGTGCCCTAGTACTTAAGCCAAATGCCACCACTGCTTCCTCTACCTGCCGGTAAATGCACCATCAGCCTTGGCTCTGTTGTTCCATCTTCAGCACTAATGTGACTAACACACATCCAGTATGTATGGGCTACCAGATATTTTGCAGAGGGCTAGAATACATTTTATGATAGCTTCCTTAATCAAGATCTGTATTCTTTCTACCCGATCTAGTAACTTGAATAACTCCTATTATTATTATTATTATTATTATTATTATTATTAAAAAAGGTTTCCATCATGGGAAGAGTTACTTCAAACATCAATCACAATTCTCTGGGCGATGGGTCAGGAAGAAATCTTTTAGCTTCTCCAAGACACTGAACCTTTGTCTGCCAGGGAGATGGACAGGAGACAACACAGTAACAGCAGCAGTATAAAAAACAGGTTCAATTTTTGTGCATTTAAATTACTATCTCTTCTGTTCAAATGAAATGGGTGACACTCCCAAGTAATTTGCATTATTTAGGTCAGTTTGATCATCTATTTATAAATTCATCATAGGGCAAGCATATTTTTTTTAACTGCCTAGTGAGGAAAATGGGGGAACTTAAAATGAAACACCTAAACTGCAAATTTTTAAAATTTTCCAGATGCCTTTCTGGAACTTTTCAAACGTAGGTTAGCAGCAATAAATTTGATTTATTTTTTTAAAAAAGTTTATACCACAGTTACCAGATTTAATCAACTGAACTCAATAAGTTTGCTCAGTTCAAAGGGTGGGAGGGGAGCAATGGGAAAGATGCAGCTCGGGCTAACCCAAGAGCACCATCATCCCTGTTGCATCATAAATACTCAAATAATTATCTCCTGCAGGATACTGCTGTCACCCTGACTCTAGAGACACCCCCACACAGACATTGCTTCAGATTCTTCAGGAATGAATAACATGCAGTTAGCTGAAAATATCTCCCAGTGCAACGCATTAATACCATTCTTTGGTTTCGTTGGGAGGGGGACGGGGGGGACACAAAGCATCCCTCCACCCATGACTGCAATTTAATTCTTCTTATGGGTTCTATAAACGCACTAGTTGCATTCTTAGGAACAGATTAGGGGCCTCTAAACTGAAAGCGAGTGTTTGCATTAAATCACAGAATGCAGTGAGTGCAAAAGCTGTTTGTTTGTTTTTGCAAATCAAACATTTGAAGTGCTTTTACCCAATATTCAATGCACCAAACAAAAACTAGAATGCAACTTCGATTAACTAAAGAGAACCTCCATAAATACATTCTCCAACATATGCTTTATTTAACGTACTTTTCATTTACCGGTAATTGCAACAGGCAGGGAGTGAGTATGGAGGAGAGAAAAAAGAAAAGAGAGTTTTAAGCATTTTGTTTTAAAGATTTATATACTTATGGAGGAAACTGTCTATTGGCTCTGGGAAGAAAACCAGGCTTCGGTTTTGATCAAAAGTTAGAAGGGAAGATCAGACAAATATCTGGATAGCTCCCAACAGGTCTCTGCTTGCATGGCTGCAGCAAACTGACCTTTGACTATTTGCTGTTGGGCTATTACTGTCAGAAAGTTCTTCCTGATGTTTAGTCGAAATCTCCTTTCTTGTAACTTGAAGCCACTGGTTCGAGTCCTAGCCTCCAGAGCAGGAGAAAACAAGCTTGCTCCATCTCCCATGTGACAGCCCTTCAGATATTTGAAGATGGCTATCATCTCTCCTCTCAGTCTCCTCTTTTCCAGGCTGAACATACCCAGCTCCTTCAAGTGCTCCTCATAAGGCTTGGTTTCCAGACCCTTGATCATCTTGGTTGCCCTCCTCTGCACATGTTCCAGCTTGTCAATATCCTTCTTAAACTGCGGTGCTCAGAACTGGACACAGTATTTCAGTATTCTAACAGCCTTACTATGATGTAGTGTGTGGTGTCTGCCTCAAACGGCATAGTCTGCCCGTTGCCTCTTAAGCTAGCTTAGTGTAGTGGACAAGTTGTGGTGTCACCAGCATTGAAACCAGCTCCTCATAAGGCTTGGTTTCCAGACCCTTGATCATCTTGGTCGCCCTCCTCTGCACACGTTCCAGTTTGTCAATATCCTTCTTAAATTGTGGTACCCAGAATTGGACATAGTATTCCAGGTGTTGGTGCTGGAGGAGACTCTTGAGAGTCCCATGGACTGCAAGAAGATCAAACCTCTCCATTCTTAAGGAAATCAGCCCTGAGTGCTCACTGGAAGGACAGATTGTGAAGCTGAGGCTCCAATACTTTGGCCACCTCATGAGAAGAGAAAACTCCCTGGAAAAGACCCTGATGTTGGGAAAGATTGAGGGCACAAGGAGAAGGGGACGACAGAGGAAGAGATGGTTGGATAGTGTTCGCGAAGCTACCAGCATGAGTTTGACCAAACTGCGGGAGGCAGCGGAAGACAGAAGTGCCTGGGGTGCTCTGGTCCATGGGGTCACGAAGAGTCGGGCAATTCCAGGTATGGTCTGACCAAGGCAGAATAGAGTAGTATGATTACCCCCCTTGACCTGGACACTATACTTCCATTGATGCAGCCTAAAATAGCAGTAGTTCTTGTTGCTGCTGCATCACCTATTTCACATTTGAGACGGCGGACATGAAAGTTAAGGAGCATCCTTGGAAAAGAGATGTAAATAAACCAACAGCCTAGATCTGAACTTTACATTCCTGCCTCCTTGCCCTGCACATTTTCCTGTTTAAATGTTACTTTACCACTTTCCTGTAGATGCCAGAGGTGCACACAGAAAGGATTTCAACTTGGAACCAAGTGAAACAGAATCCTGCCAAATATACCAACCAGGGGTGATGAAAATGAAGAATATATTTAATTATCATGTCAGCAACAGACATCATGGTGGAAGTTGGCCAAGCAAATGTGGAGTTATGTTGGCTGTTACTTTTCAACTTCAAGGCAGAAAAGAAAAATATATTACAGGAAAAGGTTCCTGTGCCAACTTTCTCCCATTAAACAATGTCCATTGTGCAAATGTGTACATACAAGGGGACAGGCTAATAAGGAAACAAGCGCTTCAGAGTAAGTAAAAAAGCAATGAAAATAATTGGTGCAATTCCACTAGAGCCTTCTATCCCACAACTCCTTGTTGTGTTAATGCTCAAAAGATTGTGTTAATGCTCAAAAGAGCAGATGTTGCCAATGTTGTACCCTCTAGATAGTGCTGGGCGACAATAATAATAATAATAATAAATTTTATTTATATCCCGCCCTCCCCAGCCGAAGCCGGGCTCAGGGCGGCTAACAACAATAAAACAGTACAACAGTACAACACAACACAACACTCTAAAATCATTCATTATAAAATAAATTCAAATCAAACCAATGGCAACCATTGGGCCAGAGCTCCACGAAGATTGCCGAAGGAGGGAGTCAGGCTGTGCCCTGGCCAAAGGCCTGGTGGAACAGCTCTGTCTTGCAGGCCCTGCGGAAAGATGTCAAGTCCCGCAGGGCCCTAGTCTCTTGTGACAGAGTGTTCCACCAGATCGGAGCCAAAGCCGAAAAAGCCCTGGCTCTAGTTGAGGCCTGCCTAACCTCTCTGTATAAGGCCTGGGACCTTCAAGATGTTTTTATTTGAAGACCGTAAGTTTCTCTGTGGGACATACAACTCTCATCACACTTGACCTTAGGCCTTGCTGGCTGGGGCTGATGGGATTTGGAGTCCAACAACTTCTGGGGGGGTCCCACGTTGACCACTCCTGGTACAGAGAAATTAAAACTGCACCTGTTTCCCTAATAGCAAAAGTATTACTTAACACCGATTTATTAAATGCATACAACTATATTGTTTATTATTTATTTAATATAATTAAATACATACATACATACATACATACATACATACAACTATCGATTTGGGTTTTGATACAAGTTTGCTCCATTTATTAAGAGCCACAACTATCCCCATTTGAAGACAGGGCAGAGTGTTTGTACAGAGATTTGAAATTTATATGTTCCAACATTTTTTATTAAATTAAGATTCTAGCTTAACGACTCAATGAAGTGACCCTCAGGGTGGCAAAAAACCAGTGTTAAAAACTCAGGTATATAATCTACTTGCCAAATGGCACCTTAAACCTAGGATACGGTTTCCACAGTGGAATGTCTAGGGACTGTTTCTTTCCCCAGTGGAATTTATTTTTCACTATTATTATTATTATTATTATTATTATTTACATTATTGTTATTTCATTTCTATACTACTTTGTATTTTAAAGAACAAATCTCAGTTTACAACACTGTGGGAAGTGTGCCTGGCTAATTTCTAAAACTGCAGAAAAAAGTGTTAAGTATCTACAGTTTATAAAGCAACAACAAACCATGACTTACAGCGTTGTTTGTTCACGGTTAATAAACCACAGTTATTCCACTGGGCCAGATTCAGATGATTAATCAGTAAACCATAATTATGAACCATGGGTTAGTGTTACATGCAAACCAGGCCTATGCATAAAGCCAACCCAATAAACTGTAACAAAGACATATATATATATATATATATATATATATATATATATATATATATATATATATATATAATATTTAATATATATATATATTAAAATTACAGCAGGTTGATAGACATATATGGTTTGAGAAAGAATCACTCACTCAACAAAAGCTTTTCTAAAACACAATTCTTGCCAATGGAACTTGTTTGATAAGCTTCAACATGTTTAAAGTCTGATCCTAAGCAATATTAGGCACACTCAACCCCTTTGAAATCCACAGGTGGAAGATGCAAGCCCTTTTAGGAGAACAATAAACCAAAAGCAGAGGGGGGAGATGCAGCTGCAATGGCTGCTACTATTCCTCCTCACCACTAGGGGCAGAAGTGGCTAATGGATTGGCAGTGGGGGGGAAATGAGTAACTTGTACAGCAGCCAGTGTGCTCCCTCCCTTCATTTTCACCAAAAGGTTCAGAGCTCTCACCTGACCAGGGGAGCCATGAGCCTTTGACTGAAAACAAAAACCCAACAGGAACTTCCAGAGTTGCTCCTTCTCTTTACTACCATGGCAATTTTGGAGTTTCTAGGCAGTCAGAATTAGCTTGTGGTACACAAGGCAGTTCCTGTCCACTCCAAACCCACCCTTACATTGCCTACATTAAGAAAAAGTCCAGAAAACTAAATGCCAACTAAGTTATACTCAAAGTAGACCCACTGAAATTGAACGGCCTAAACCAGTCATGTCTTTTCATTTCAGGTGATCCACTAGATACAGCCCCATGTGACTGATTTACTCAGGTCCTGGTTGTAGGCTTCCTAGAGACATCTGGTTGCCCAATGAAAATACCAGGATACTGGACAAGATCCAACAGAGCTCTTCCTATGTTCCTAGTCTGGAGGGTTCCTTTTTCACTGACGGAATCACCACCAAATCTGAATTGTTCCATCTTGCTTGCAAGCTTCCCATAGCTTCCCCTGGTTGGCCACTGTGAGAAGAGACTGCTGGCCTCCAGTCTGGTTCATCAGGGCTCTTATCATGTCCTTAATTCCCAGCATGGTGATAATGTCAAGATTAGATAAAATATAGTCCTATATTACATGCTATTCAAGTACAAGAACTTCATTAACCCTGATGAACTATACTGAACTCTAAGGAAACCAAAGTTGCACTGCCTTATCCGGTTGTGCAATGAAATTTTTTTACCCACATACATGGAAAAGATTAGCATCTTTAAACTAGTAAGTAGCAGCTACTCAGATATTTTAAGAGGATTCCTGCAGTTACTTTATCCTAATACGGAAGGACCAGTTGCCATTTATTATTTTTTGCACACTATATGAATGAAGTACAAAACACTGCATTTCAAACCTTAAGTGTTCAGGTACTGCAAACCTTCAGTTTGAGTAATGATCTAAATGTCTGTGTTACGGCTGCAGGAACAGCTAAATGATTGCAGTATCACTCAGGTGATTTTGCTCATTCTTAACGGACAGGTCCCAGAGGGTGGTTGCTTCTGATCTCCATGGGACTTTTTCTACAATGCCAGATTCCAAAGAAACAAAAGCCTCATGGAGACTTACTATATTGCATGCAATCCCTTAACCATGCATTAGAGATAGGATCTGCAAAAATAAAATAAAACCACCCTTCCTATTTCTTATAGACATCTGCTAACCATGGTGTAGCATGGCATTCATGCCAAGTAAAACCTAACAACTGTTACCTAAAGAAGAAGAAAACCCGATCTGCAAGCCAGATTCACCCCAGGATTTCAAACTCTGGTTAAAGCTAACCATGGTTGACATTAACTTTGATGCAGGGGCAATACTGATGTAACAGTGGTGAGGAATTGAGGAATCCATGCAGGAAACAGAAGGAGGGAACTTACAAACACATAAACATTGTCCTGGCTTGCACATACCACTACGTCAAACTGCGGCTTAGTGTGAATGAGTAAACCAGTGGGTACACAGAACAAAAATCACAGCTGCTATACTCCTCCCCCAGTCCTGCTATAGCACAGTAAGCCATGGTTTGGCTTACCATTATCTGCAAACCAAGACTCATGATACGCCTTGCTCCAAACTTGCCATGAGTATAGCCAAGGTTTGTTCTTGACTTATTGTTAATGGTTTGTTTCAAGTGAAACAAACTATAAGTCCAGGCTCACATGCAACACTTAGCTCCAAGGAGAATGGAAACAGCAGGACCAAGAGGAGAATGAAACAGCTGCAATTTTCGCTTTGTATACACCAACACTTATTCACTTGGGCCAAGCCATAGTCTGAGGTAACGCTACATGCAAAATGCACCATGTACAGAATGTGTACAGAATGCTATACTTCTCTTACCTTTTCCCCAAAGCTATGGAACCACTTTCCCCTACATACTAGACAAACCTGAATTTTAGGAGGAATGTGAGTCATTTCCTGCAGATGAGGCTAAACTGGCAGACGGCCTGGATTTCAACAACAAACACGCCAACCTTACACCAACCACATGGGTGTTAAGATTTGGATTTCAGTGAGGTGGGACAACAGGTCAAAAGTAGATGAAGATGGGATAGCTTTTGTAGATTCCTGTATCAGACAAGAACCCAAGACACCAGGATTCAAATCCCCACTTAGACATGATGCTCAGTGGGTGACCTTAAGCCAGTCACTGCCTCTCATCCTAACCTACCTCAAAGGGTTGTTGTGGGAATTAAAAAAGGAGGAGAACCACATACTTCCCCTGGGGCTCCTTGAAGAAAAGGTGGGGTAAAAATGCAATAAGTAAATATGTAAATGGGCAGCTCCATAGGGTAACTGGGATTCTCCACAAAGGCACAGGCCATGACACACTACGAGAAAGCAATTAAATTCAGCATTTGGAAAAAATACTCTGCAATGCAAGTTTACTAGCCATGGTGTATATTCCCACTGGATGCAAGAAGCCAGCATAAAGCAGAGACTGTTAGCTCTCTCACCTATCCTTTGTCACAGAATTTTTAGAATTTCATATTCAACAGCACACACTTAGTTCTTGGCATTGCATAACGCCAACAGCTCACTGCCTGGTTGTTGCAGGGTGTAACGCAATATGCTCCTTCCTCCAAAAGAGAAACAAAAGGGCTGAGGAACATTATATACTCATGGCATATAAAAGCTATTTGCGGACTTTTATGGGGAGAAAAGGGCAAATCTAAAATATTCCAACCTATTTCTTTGACTTTATGGACAAACCTGTTATGTGGCCAAGTTAAGCCAGTTCATTTATACAATGTGGTCTTATATGAAGCAACAACAATATTTAACAATATAGAAAGGAACCTTGGAAGCTTACTTTTTCAGGCTCAGACCACTGGTCCACCTAGCTTAGCACAGTTTCCTTAGTACAGCATCAAGATGTCAGAGGAGGGGGGTCTGTCTCAGTCCTATTTGAGACGCCAGGGAACTGAACCTAGAATCTTCCACTTGAAGAAAACGGCTGCATATACAGTGGTACCTCTGGTTACGTACTTAATTCGTTCCGGAGGTCCGTTCTTAACCTGAATAACCACTTTAGCTAATGGGGCCTTCCCTCCCACTGCTGCCACGCCGCCGCTGCACGATTTCTGTTCTCATCCTGAAGCAAAGTTCTTAACCCGAGGTACTATTTCTGGGTAACCTGAAGTGTATGTAACCTGAGGTACCACTGTACTTATCGCTCAGCAGCAGAGTGTATAGCTTTGCATGCAAATGGATCTGGGTTCAATCCCTGATATCTTCAGGCAGAACTAGGGAAGACCTTGAAGAAATTGTGCACGTTGGTGTTGACAATACCGAGTTAGAGGGATCAATGGTCTGATTTGGTATAAGACCGGTTCCTAGGTTTCATGTGCAAAGCATGTGCCCTATCACCAAGCTATGGCAGATGTTTATGCTAATGGAGCCGTCAGCAACTGAGGGCCTGTGTCTCAAATCCGGCCAGCTGACCCTATGCTCTCCTAATGACTACAGAGAAAACGTTCCGTTCCGACTAAGCACACAATGGCTGGTTTCAAGAGGAAGGAGGAACAGAGACTCAAGGTTTTTTTCCCTTGCACTCTCGGCACAAGCATGACATCAGTCTGTAACTTTCACCCACATCCACCTGCAGTTATCTGGCTAACCTAGGCAAGAGAGCAGGGGAAGAAGAGAAATGGTCTGTGCCCTGCAGTGGACTGGCTTCACATTCAGTTCAGATACCAGCCATGGGAAGCTGGCTTATACCAGTATTGTCTATTCTACACTGACTGGCAACGGCCCTCCAGGATTTCACAAAGGGGCCTCTCTCAACCCTACTTGGGGGCTGAACCTAGGACCTTCTACTTACAAAGCAGATACTCTACCGCTGAGCTGTGGCCCACCCTCCTCATTCAACCACATCACAACTGTAGATCGTTTTTCCGCCTGGAATTCAAACACCCTTATAGCACTTGATGAGAAAGCGCATGCTCCACTTATTCCCGCGGCAGTGGCAATTCCAGCCATTTTACTGGTAGGGCTGGGCAATATATCAATATACTATCCAAAACCTGTTTGAAATCCTTATTGTGATATCGTTTTCATAATTTTTGTCCTGGCAATATATCAGATGTCAAGGAAATAAACAATTATCTGACTTTTAGAAGACATCTGAAGGCGGCCCTGTTTAGGGAAGTTTTTTATGTCTGGTGTTTTATCACATTTTTAATATTCTGTTGGGAGCTGCCCAGAGTAGCTGGGGAAACCCAGCCAGATAGGCGGGGTATAGATAAAGTATTATTATTATTATTATCATCACCATCATCATCATCACGAGTCATAGTGTGCGTTAAGGCAGGGTGATATGTCGTCTAAAGTGGGTTTGAAGTCCATATTATGGTATTGGTTTCATAATTTTTGATCTGGCAATATATCGTGAATTATTGGGGGGGGGGGGGTGCTATGCAAAAATCACAATGCTGGAAAAACCGTGAAGCCAGTCAATGCCTCTACAGTACAGTGGTACCTCGGGTTAAGTACTTAATTTGTTCCGGAGGTCCATTCTTAACCTGAAACTGTTCTTAACCTGAAGCACCACTTTAGCTAATGGGGGCCTCCTGCTGCTGCCGCACCGCCAGAGCCCAATTTCTGTTCTTATCCTGAAACAAAGTTCTTAACCTGAAGCACTATTTCTGGCTTAGTGGAGTGTGTAACCTGAAGCGTATGTAACCTGAAGTGTATGTAACCTGAAGCGTACCCGAGGTACTACTGTAGTTCCATCCTTATTTCAGACATCGTGATGTATCAGTATATCATGATGTTTAGCTGGTGATATATCACCATGTTCAAAACTTGATACCACCCAGCCCTAACTGCTGGTGTTCCGCCCTCCCTCCCATCAACATGCTGCTAAACCGTGATGGCAATGCACTGCCTCATAGCTGTTGGAAACTGCAGGAGGGGCGTGAAGCAAATGTTGAAAGGCTTCGGCCTGCCCATTTGAAAGCTTTCCTTAGAGAGGTGAGGAAAGAGCCGTCCCCGTGTTAAACCTATTGTACCTCAGCTCCCAAATTAGACTGTAACGTAATAGGTTTCAAAGAGTCATCATCTCTGCTGCAGAGATCTTGCTTTGTCACAATTCAAAAGAACTCCATTCAGAGGGAAATTAATCCATGCCGAGTATAGTATATTGCAGCGCTCTTCCTTACCCCCTCTTTTTTAAAAAATAAATAAATCAAAAGTTACGTCTTTGAAATGTTTGGGACAGAGTATTGCTTCCACAGGTATTCTGGGGTCCCCCCCTTAGACTCAGCCTAACTAATCCCTAACTAACCACATGGTAACAATACACACCCAACATTAATTCCCTAGCAGACAATACAGAAGTCCCAACCATTTTGGGGAGGCGAGGGTGTTAAGAACAGCCACCACAGTGCCTTAAAAAAAAAAAATTAAAAAATTATACACAAGGAACTAAAGGTGGCACGATACTTTATCCACACAGCCCTGTGTAGTAGATTAGGCTAAGGCAGCATTCTTCAACCTTGGGTCTCCAGACGTTTTGTTGGACTACAACTCCCATCATCCCTGGCCACTGGCCAAGCTGTCAAGGAATGATGGGAGTTGTAGTCCAAAAACATCTGTGCACCCAGAGTTGAAGATCACTGGGCTAGGAGATAGAAACTGATTTCAGCATAGCTCACATCTGAAGTCACACCGGTAAGGCTGAGGTGAAAAGCTAAAAAGCTAACGATTTCAAAATTGTATACAATCGACAGATTAAAGGTAAAGGTAAAGGGACCCCTGACCATTAGGTCCAGTTGTGGCCGACTCTGGGGTTGCAGCGCACATCTCACTTTATTGGCCGAGGGAGCCGGCATACAGCTTCCGGGTCATGTGGCCAGCATGACTAAGCCACTTCTGGCGAACCAGAGCAGCGCACCGAAACGCCATTTACCTTCCCGCCAGAGCAGTACCTATTTATCTACTTGCACTTTGACGTGCTTTCGAACTGCTAGGTTGGCAGGAGCAGGGACTGAATCAACAGATTACATGAAGCCAATAAAGGACGGTTTTCACTGATCTCTTAAAGCAAACTTAGGGGCAGGCTGCACTAAACTCAAAAAATGAAGTTTCAGAGAGATTTGCATATTTAAGTTTCTGTTATTTATATTCTCCTTGTTTGCTTCTGGAAACACTGATATAACACTAGCATACCAGTCGCGAATGTAATTGTTGCATAAGTATAGAGCTGTTCTGTATACAGTAGATAAAAGATTTCAGTAATATGTTTAAGGGCTGGCGATTAGAAAGGATATTATTTTTTTAAAAATAACATTATTTTGAAAAGGGCAGTGTTTAACAAAGTGCTTCTGCTAGCGCAGGAGTTTCTGCTTGCATAACAGAACTTATTCTCCCTCCCCTCAGGCCCTCCCTAAATCTGTTACCAAGAGTTTGGGGGGAGGACCTAGGATAGATGGGGGCTGCGGGGAGAAGAGAGGAAGGGAAAGTTTCGCTCGCACAGCCAAAAGGCGTTGCAATAGCGGAACCACTTCATTGGATACCACCCCCCCCAAAAAAAAAATATTTATAGGCTGCAGAGCCCTCACATGGCGGGCGGTGTATGATAAAATGAGATACATTTGTAATGCTCTTCCATTCTTCTGAAAAAAAGTCATAACTTTCTGCAGATGAGATGAGAATAATGACAGGGTGATGGTGTTGTCACATGGTTGCCCTGTAAAACGTGAGCAGAGCATGACAATTCCATGTTAACCACTCGTCCTGGAACCCAACTCTCCAAAATCCATTTCCAATTCTCTAACTACTGGCTCTCCCTTCTGGATAACTTGAGCTCAGGAGGCACTAACACCAAGCATTAAACTCTTAGTATTATGATGCCGGCATTATCAACAAATCTTAGCGCATTAGCATACCAAAACATTTAGTAGCACCATTTCATCCCTACCTTTTAATATAAAACTTGCAAAAATCAAATTAACAGCTAGCACAAGAAACCTCACAGTTCTTAAAACCTGGTTAAGGCAAATACATTAATCCAATCTACAGCTCATACTCGAGTATTAAAAAGCATCCTAGGGAACAAGAGCCGCTATTCTTAAACTGTTCTTAAATGGGCTTAATTTTTACTTTGGAATCAAAAATAAACTCTTAACTGGCACGTGGCAAGCACCTGACAGAGGAAAAAACCCCAACTATCTAGTCTCTGCAAGTTCAGGATAGAAAAGGAAAGTTAATGAGAATTCCTGGGAGGATATGCAATATACTTCATAGCTATAAAAACGCTGATTAATGCTGGAGATTGTAATTAGTCTAATTTCTAATGCTTGGCATCGTGTCCCTAGTGTTCGGCACACAATGTGCAATAATTTCTAATCCAGTTTATATCATATACAAGATTCCAACCAATGTTTAATTACTAATTATTTTTATTTATTTATAAGATTATATATAAAATGCAACGTCAAGGTGGTATGTAGTGAAATCATAGAACTTTAAAATCTTAAACTTATAATGTTTATTTATAAAGAAGACTTGTATACCGAAACATCATTTTTTAAAAAAAAATCCAACATGTTTATAGCCATGCAAACATACAATAAAAGCCACATACAAAATATCAAAAAATCATCAGCCAATTTTTTTTTTTACAGAAGATGCTCTCTTAATTGTCTGCATAAACCTGGCAGCATAGAAAGGTTTTTAGCAAAGGTTTAAAAGTTAAAACAAATGGTACCCGGTGAATCCCTATTGGGTAATCAATAATATGCAGAACAAATGACCAACACTGAATCAGATCAATTCTCTAAAAACACTTGGCAGATAAATAAATAAAAATAGAGGGTAACCTATGAAAAAGCCATGGTGGGAACTTTTCCAGCTGAAGAGCGGGATATAGATGCTGGGGGGACGGGGGGACAGACAGAAGTCCAATTTTGGTTCCTTATGCACAATTGACAAAAGAAAACTGAATCTCTCTATAAAACAAAACATAACAACACTCCAAAAGTACAGCCATCATCCTCATGGAGCAATCAGTCAGTGCATCTGGCTGTTTACCAGAAGACTGCTGGTTCAAGCCCAACCAGAAACAGCTGTGGGCAGGATTCCTGCATTGCAAGGAGGTTGGGCTAGATGACCCCCAGGATCCCTTCCAACTCTACGATTCTATCAAATCAGAACCGGAAGCTGCAATCGACAGGCTGCAAAAAATATTCCTACTGTTTGTTCCCCCTTTTCTGCGAGAAGAGGGCCAAAACACATGATCATCCTCCATATGGTTGGCTGCTCCCCCAATCCCCTCGATTTCTCCTCTCATCCAGTTCATCCAGATTGATCGCCATGACGACAAGTCATGATTTGTGCATGTCAAAGACACTGCGAGCTTGCACTTGGGAATGCAACAGTTGGCTATGCTGCAGTTTTGCAGAGATTGTCTACCAACACATTTGTAATAAATAAAAAATCAGTGTAGACATGTGCATGTTATACTTCTGCAAAGATTTGCAAAGAGTACAGTCTTAATCAAAGAGGTTCATACGACCTCGTTGAAAAGTTTCCCCAACTGTGTATCAAAATTACCTCCATTATTATTTTTTAAAGAGTCTTCTCGGGTAACTTTTCCACAGTATGCTTAAGCTAGTGAGGCTACTATCGTATTTCCATGTCGAGCTTTCTCTCTGTCCCTAAATTTTCAGGTGCTTGCGGGGGAAACACCAGAGTTGTCAGTAATGTTTTACTTACATAACGCTTCCTGGTATGAAGAACTTGACTTTACAGTTCTTATCTCCGATCTTCCCTACTTAAGAGATAAAGGGACTGAGAAAGCGGCCTGCTTGTTCCTGAGAATTTCGTGACTTCGGTAGGAATTTCAGGCTGGGCCTCCAACCAGGTCAGGAGGTATATATCCAATGCTAACATACCTTTCTTAGATTTTCTATTGCACATGTTTACAGAAACGAGCAAGGCTCAAAAGCACTTGTGACATCACACCTGAAAATGCTCTACAGATGCAGATCGATCGTTCCTTCACAACCCAATGAAGGAGCGTCTCCACCCCATCGTTCTACCTGGACACTGAGGTCCAGCGCCGAGGGCCTTCTGGCGGTTCCCTTATTGTGAGAAGCAAAGCTACAGGGAACCAGCCAGAGGGCCTTCTCAGTAGTGGCACCCGCCCTGTGGAACGCCCTCCCACCAGATGTCAATGAGAACAACTACTACCAGACTTTTAGATGACATCTGAAGGCAGCCCTGTTTAGGGAAGCTTTTATTTTTGATGCTTTACTGTATTTTAATATTGTGTTGGAAGCTGCCCAAAGTGACTGGGGAAACCCAGCCAGATGGGCGGGGTATAAATAATAAATTGTTGTTGTTGTTGTTGTTGTTGTTGTTGTTAACCTGCCCTGCTTCTCCTCCATAACAAGCTGGAACCAAAAGCAGCCTGGGAAGAGGAGTGGTGGTGACAGAAGTAATAGGGAATAAGGGACCATAAGAAGGAGCACTCATCAGCTTTGGGGAAGTAAGATGCAATGGAATCAGGAATCATGCTGAAGATGCAGGTGTTGGGTGCATTGGTCAACTTGTAGTAAGAAACATGGCTGTCTCTGAAGGTGGAGACAGAGCACAGCCATTATAGCTAGTAACATGTACTCATGACCCTAAAAGAACTGTGTTGATTGGCATTAGACTGGGCTTTCAAACCATGATTTGGAACCAAGGTTTTGACATGGATCTCCAAACCATGGTTTGGGGCAATCCTGGTTAAATCAAGCCATATTTAGCCATAATATATATGTAACACTAAGCTACTGTTACAGTAAATGATGGAAGGGATAGGAGGGAAATCATTCATAAAAGGGTGCACAAGAACCCACAGTGTGCTGCTCCCTGATCACCAAACCATAGTTTGGAAATTACGGACTGTGACATCTCAGCTGAGCAAAATAAGGGGCTCGTGCAATCACTCTCAATGCAAGTTACATGAGAACTGCTCAGACACTGGAGAAAACCCTACCTACACCTTGAGGAGATGTATGCTTTGATACAGGACAGAGAAACATACTGGACAAATTCTAATAAATGGTCAAACTCAATTCATAATATATTCAGCAAAGAGGAGGGGCTAGAGGAGGTTTGCTATCTCCTCCAGCTAAAAAACAGGTGGGAATCGTGGAAGAATTCAGGCGGCCACAATGCAACTTTGCATCAAATCTACCATTAACTAGCAGCCAGGGGTGCAGGGGTGCTCCAGCAATGTTTGAACTAGTAAATTATTTTCTCAGTAACAAAATACACGCACCCTGCCTATCTTATTAAGTGCAGGATTCCTGTTACTTTGAGTACAGATTCTAAAATTCCACTCCGCCACTGCCTCGTTGTCATGCCTGCCCCTTGCTACTGTTTATTAGATGCAACTGGGTTTTAATTGCTTTCCCATATTACGGGGGCTAAACACATAATGGGAGTTTGCAGCACTCCTTGCAAAGTAGCCAGACCCACGGGCTTTGCTATATCCGGAAAGGGACGACTTTTCCCCAGTCTGCTTGCCATCGCTACAGGCCAATGGGGCTGGATATATACTGTATATACTATTCAAACTTGTCTCGTGTTGCACTTGCTAAAAAGGCTAAGAACTATTACAAGCACCAGCCTCAAAGAGATGAAAGAACCAGATACTAGGTGGACCAAGAGTCTGCCTTGATATAAGGCAGCTTCCGGTGTTTTTAAGTCCACATCATTAAGTGTTCACACTTAAAACAAATAAAAAGAAAGGAAAGGGCTCCGTCTGAAATCCCGGAGAGCCCACAGCCTTCCCAATCTGGTGTCCTCCGGCTGTCTTAAACTACAAATCGCAAACATCGTTGACACTGCCCATTCTGGTTGGGGCTGACAAGGGTTGCAATCCAAAACATGCAGAACACTGGGTTGGTGCAGGCTAGCATAGACAGTACCAAACTAGATGGACCAATGGTCTCATTCAGCACAAGGCAAGTATTTCTATGTTCTAGGACACGTCGAGTTGCGCAAGTAACCCAAAAGGCTTTCCTTCGACTTGGGAGGACATAAAATTCCTTCGGCATACCCTCATAGGGCGCACTGCTCACACAGCTAGGATCTGCTCAGGTTCCCAGATGCTCACATCTAGTTGCATATCTTCCCCTCCATAAACTTGTGATGCAGCAGGAGGGGGAACAACACCGACTATCCCCAGAATTTTGCCAGGGCCTTGCAAAAAGCGCTGAGGAAGTTCATGCATTGTATTCTGAGACAAAAAGACTTGGAGATACTGCTTAGACAGTATAGCCAAACAGATGAAATCTCTCCCTTTTTCTTTCTTTTTTGTTAAAGGAGCAAAGAAAGTACCCTTGGATTAGCAACACGGTCAGAATGTTGTCTGGGTGTTTAAGAATAAAGACTTGATTGTTCTCGCTTGCTTTTAACTTAAAATATTATCTGGAATATTTGATTTGGGGAATTCAGGTCAAGACAAGGGTAATAAGCAGCACAGAACAGTGGCTGAATAGAGCTGCAGCCACACATAACAGAAGTCATGGAAAATGGCCACCTTTGAAAAACAACTTCTTACAGCTGGCAAAAAATAAAATAAAATAGTGTTTAACCATTCAAGAAGTCTCCCAAATAGCCGTATGAAACCCCCCACTGTCTTCAGCGAGACCACTATATAACTCAACCTTGTGTTATACACCAAGACAATCGGCTCATTCATTTCTTCAGTTCTTAGTAGCCTGAACCATTATGTTACCATTTTGGTTCTCAACCCAAAGCAAGAGCCTTTCTTGCTTTCCCCATTAATAAGTCCTAGAAGTCTTTGAACAGGAGCATGCAAATGTAGGTTTAATCGAACTCCCAAACAGCAAAGCAAAGAGAGACCCTTAAGTGCCTTTCACATTCTTTAGGTTTCTGCAAAAAGGCTCTTGCAACGTTTAGGCCCATCTTGGCTTGGGAGAGAACCCTTTCCAAAGAAGAAGGGAGATGAGGCTGTCATTGCAAAAAGATGCTTGGTCCAGGAAGGCAAAACTGAGTGAGAAAATGTATTAGTTATTCAGATGTATGTGGCTCGCTCCATTAGAGAGCTTACCAACATTCTGTCATTTTTGCCTATTCCAGTGTTTAGGAAACTGCCTCGGTGGACCAGTTTACCTACGAGAGCATTTACGCCGCAGGAAATTCGCAAGCAACAACAAGCGTGGCTGCAACTTTCCTCAATATGTTATTCAGGAACCTTGCACATGTCTACATAATCCCCAAAGCCGCACATTATACCCCATCTGTTTTTGGTGAATCAGGAGAGGGGTGGGGGGGTGGAGAGGAAGCCAAGCAAATTATAAGCTTTTCACATCATCATGGCTTTGGGCACTTTCCCTTTTTTTTCACCTTGATCAGGGTGTTGTTATGATTTGTAAGGCTGGATTTCCCAACTGGCAATTACCGAGGTTCTAAGCCAAGCTGCACTGTGCAACTGCTCCTTCAATTTGCTCACCAGACGATGATGATTAAGGAGCAAGAGGCCCGTCACATCCACATCCTCGGGACAAGGGAGGGATGCTCAAGTGCCAAGTTAAAGAAGAGTCCCAGAGAAAAGGGAAAGGAAGGTTCTTTTGTCACAAACACACACACAGCATAATAAACCGCCGATCCTCGCTCCTTACCTGCAAAGCTCTGCGAACGCCTGGAAATTCAGCTTCTTGATTTTCTTCTCGCTCAGCCAATAGCCAACCCTTTTCCCTTTCAGAAACGTCTGCATCTTCCCTTCCACTTGCACCCCGGAGCAAGTTATTCTTTTGGAAAAAAGAAGAGGAGCAGGAGGAGGAGGAGGGTGCGTGCGCGTCGGGAAAGGCACCCCGTATGCAAAAAGAAAAATGATGCGGGCACTCACTTGGAAATCTGCATATATCTCTCTATATGCACGCGCGTGTCTGTCTCTACAGGACACCCATTCAGTCTTTCTCGGGTGCCTGGGCACTCTGGAGGGGGAGGGGGAGGGCAGGTCTCTAAGCTTCCTGCTTCACATCTATTTGGGATTTCGCTCCTTTTAAGCAGCAGAACCCCTGGAGGGGGAGGCGGGGATGGCCAGGGAGGGAAATCTCTCAGCAGCCATCCGGAAACTTCGCCCCGCCAAAGGGCTTCTTGCAGGGCTCAGATCCGCCAGCAGCACTAGCAGCAAGTTGGGTGCAACCCTTTTCTGCAGGCCCCTCGGCGGCGAGGCGAATCCCGGAAGGCTCCGAGGCGACGGGAAGAGCCTCTCCGGCTTCTCCTTCCTCCTCTGCCCGTTTTATAATGGAGCAGGCGCCGAGGCGGAGGCGGAGGCTAGCTGCTGCTTGCTTGCCGCCGCCGCCTCCCGCTTCCCAGGAGCCGCGATGGCCCGAGGCGGCGGGAACCCGGAGCCTGGACGGGAAAGACCCGGGCGAAGCTGGCGAGTCTCCGGAGCCTCCTTGGTGCGCGGCTGCTTGCAAAGCCTTCTCCGCCTGCCCGCTATTCGCCGCCGCCGCCGCCGCCGCTTCCACTTCCTCCCGCGACGCCGGTCTCCTCCTCTCGCCGCCCCCGGCCAGCAGCGAAAGGTTGGGGGGCGCCGGGAGGACACGCCCTCAAGCGGGGGCTCAGCGGGGCCGGAGAGCCCGGGGACGCGGCCGGCCTCCGCAAGGGGAAACCAGCGCGCCTCGCTTCGGATCGACGTCGCCGGAGCCAAAGGGGGAAGGAGAAGGGGAAGGAAGGAAACGGGGCCCGGGAATCGACGGTGCCGGCAGGGGGCAGCGCTGCGCGGACAGCGGCGGCCGCCGCGTGCCGCTTCCTCGGATGAAACCCCCGCGGAGGTCACCGGGGGCTGCTCGCCCGGCACGGGCAGACTTTTAAAAGAGACCCCGGTGCCTCCCCTCGCCACCTCTGCGGAGGATTCCCGTGTTCTGCTTTGCCCCCCCCCCCCCCGGGTGGCGAGGGTGCCTCTGAGCTCGTGCAGAGCGGCTCTTCTTCTCCCACTGTGGCATCACATGGGCATGGCCAGGATTTATTTTATGGGGTGGGGGCAGGCTTTATGTTGGGGGGCAGAAGCGAGTTATCTCATACCCTCCCACATTTCTCTGATGAAAATAGGGACGTCCCATGCCATCATCATAATTTTATTATTTATACCCCACCCATCTGACTGGGTTGCCCCAGCCACTCTGGGCAGTGTCCAACATATATCAAAACATACCAAAACATTAAACAATTCAAAAAAACCCCAAACACTTCCCTATACAGGGCTGCCTTCAGACAGCTTGTGGGTCGGATAACTCCATACCCTCCAACATTTCTTCTATAAAACTAGGCGACATTTCGGGATCAAATCAGAAACTGGGACGGCTTCTGTAAATCGAGGACTGTCCCTAGAAAATAGGAACACTTGCAGGGTCTGTTATCTGCAACGCAATTGGTCAGTAATCAAGTATTCTCATTTATTTACTTGATTTGGGGGACCGTTGTTCCCCAACCCCCACCCCGCTACGCCATGTGACAGGAAGCAAGTTCAGATAGATTACATACACACACACTCGCCCTGCGGGCCGTGAAGTACCATTGACCCCCCCAATTTTAGCCAAACCATGTGTGGAGCATGAGACTCTTAATCTCAGGGCATGGGCATAGCCAGGGGGGCAAGTGCACCCCCTAACAAAAGCCTCCCCCTCCAACAAAAATTCTGGCTATGGCCAAGGTCGTGGGTTCGAGCCCCATGTCGGGCAAAAAGATTCCTGCATTGTAGCAGCTTGGATAAGATGACCCTCGTGGTCCCTTCTATGATTCTTTGAGGTGCCTCCTCTTAATAAAATACATGTGTACCATTGACTCCCCCCAATTATAGACAAACTATGCCTCGTGGAAAGAGTAACTGGGGGGCAGGGTGCCAACTTGAATAAAATATTGGGGATCCCAGGTAAGCCCTGCCCCACATAATCGCACATACACTATTTGAATGGCAATGTTGATCAACTTGAGGGGAAGGGATGGTCTCAAATATTTTACAGGGAACTGCTACAGGGAAGCTGGCAGAGGGCCTTCTTGGTAGTGGCAACCGCCCTGTGGAACCCCCTCCCATTGTCACCCTACAAAGGAGGTCTGGAAATAATGCTGGTCCTTTTTAGCCAAATAAATACATGCAGTGTCGTGGAAAGAACAGGCTAAGGTCAGTTGTGTATCGGAAACATGATCTGTGACAGAGGATGGGAGCATAGCTCTGTGTGTGCTGGGAGTTCTGACATACTTCCTGGCCAGGACGTCCACCTGGGTCCCAGGTCATGACACCCAGGTATCACCATCAGATGTCAAACAGATAAACAACTATTTGACTTTTAGAAGACATCTGAAGGCAGCCCTGTTCAGGGAAGTTTTTAATGGTTGATGTTTTACTGTGTTTTTAATATTTTTCTGGTAGCCGCTCAGAGTGGCTGAAGCAACCCAGTCAGATAGGTGGCATATTATTATTATTATTATTATTATTATTAGGGTCCAAATAGAACTTGTCCCCTAGGATTTGATGCTTAGGAGGCTCATTAAGAGCTCCAAGCACACACACACACACACACCAGTTCCACACTGTGAGACATCAGCTGCTTCTAAGCATGTGGAGAGTGCAGAGTCAGTGCCAGACATTAGCATCCTCAAGCATGTGCCAAGGCCTACACATCAGCAATTGGGGGGGGCACCAGTCCTTTTACCATTGCTGCCTGCTTGCCTGTCCTTTTCTAATCTAGAGGGGGAGTGCAGTCAAATGAGAGCAACCTGCTCCTACCCACTAATTGCACTGGCTGTCAGTTTCCGGGCCCAGTTTAAAACGCTGGTGCTGAACTATCAAGCCTTACACAACTCAGGACCTCAATACCTTAAGGACCACCTCTCCCCATACAAAGTGACCTGGGACTCAGCTACATTGGCAAAGAAAAAACGCTTTATATGTATTGTTTATGCATTCTAACACTGTGACACCAGGTGGCGCTGTGGAGTTCCATGTTTTGCTTACCCAATTTCTCATACAAAGTTAGCAACGCGTTTAACTGAGACGCTTCTTTGATGTGTCCAGCCCCAGCCCTAGGCCCTGCAATTGTCATCGGAGGCCCTTCTCTATTTCCCCTCTCCCTGAGAGGTTCAGAGGGTAGCAACATGAGAACGGGCCTTTTCTGTGGTGGCTCCCCATCGATGGAATGCTCTTCCCAGAGAGGCTCGCCTGCTGCCATCATTACGTGTCTGTAGGCGTCAGGAGAAAACATTCCTCTTTACCCAGGTCTTCAGCCATTCTATGACCTGTTCAATGTAGGGGGCAGAACCTGTTCTTCTTTTTAATTATTTTATTATTGTGGTTTTATTCTTATGCTGTGTAAATTATGTTCTCAATGTTGGGCAGCATCCTGGGATCTTTAGAGAAAGGGTGGTATATAAATTGAATAAATAATAAAATAATAATAATAATTTGCTCCAAGGCGGTGGTGAGGATTGGGCTGAGATGCAGAAGGAGTGTGGCAACGGGAACACACACACACACACACACACATCTTTAAAAGTAGCATCCGAATCAGGCATGTATGGTAACTTTTTTCAATTCACATTCTTTGCAGACACCATAAGGCCAGAGGCAAATTTGGGCAATGAATGCAAATTTCACCTTTGTAAAATTCTCTCTCCACATCACATCCCAAAAATTCTACTCCAAACTCTGGCATTGTCTGTTGAGGGAGGGGGCCAAGCCCATTTTTTTGTATTGCACGAACCCCTTTAACCCTTTGTTCTCTTCATGAAAGCTAGCCTGGCTTATAGTTTAACATTTACTGGATCCAGGATTTGGAAGGATCATGGCACCCAAGCTTAACACCGCCAAACCGTAACAATATTTTATTATATTGTAAATGCCTCGTAGGAAGCAATTAATAAATGAAATGATGGGGAAAGGGGGCGGGGAGAGAGGTTTTCAACACCTCCTGAAACATGATGTGAAGTAAGGCGGGGAAATGTCTTTGATCCGGTGCAGAGTTACTTTTATTACCCCATTCAGTCTTAAAATTATAGCCAATGCCGGACTTCCGGGTCGGCGCCATCGCCGAATGGCGGACTCCGAGCTCCGGAGGGAGTCGGCTGGGTAGGGGTCGGGTCCTGCCGTGCCGGCGACGCGGGGACCCTCAAAAACCATGGGCGGAGATGCCCATGGACTTGGTGACTCGGCGGGCACCGTTTGCGCCCCCCCGACCCGCGAAGGAGCCTTTTTAAAGGCTGCGGAGCGGGTGACGGGGGGGTGTGTGGTGCTGTGAGTCCAATGCTTCCCCTGCCCAGCGAAGCCGCATGCCATTTGGCGGAGAGCAACGACTTCTTCTTTGAAAATTTCGGATTTGGACTAAAAGGAACAACCCGTGAGTAAATTGATTGGACTTAAAAGGGAAATTTGATCTTTGAATTTGGAGCGAGCGGGGGGAGTGCAAAAAGGAAGTCCGCCCCCCCTGTTGTAGATGGCTCAACGCAAGGATTTGACAACTAAGATCGAGAGATGAACTTGTTTACCTGAAAAAAAAATTTAACTTCACGAAGGGAAATTACAATAATTGTGCTGGAGGAGAAGACTGATTTGTGGGAACTAAAATGCAACCCCCCCGGGAACCGGGAACGATCCGCTATGAGAGACTGGTGAAGAGACACAGAAACTCTGACAGCTGTCAAAGTAGCTGTCAAAGCAGGAAAATAAAAGAGAACTTTGTTACGATGGCTTTGCTGGTTAGATTTGTTACAATTTGGACATAAATTATTGGAAATAAAGGCAACAAGTTATTTGACTTTTGGGTCTGATTTTGAAAGAAATTAAGTTACCATATTCCCTCTAGAGGGAGGCTGGGACATTGCAACAGTAGCAGCAAGTGGAAAAATACTATGAATTTGAGCAGGATCTGTTATCTCTTGGGAAAGCTGCAAAAACGAAGCATTATTTTGTCTACAGAGGTTTCTATACTAAAGGAGACAATGGATTTATCTATTGAAGAAAGGAAGGGACTTGACGCAAGTTATGTTCCTGAATAACAAAAGCCTCTGTGGAGAACAAGAAGTTTCTGAATTAGAAGGTTTCTGCAGCAGAACAGGAAAAAGCAGCCTGAGGAATAAGAGCTGGACCAAATTTGAAGCCGGAGTATTTGGAACATCCAGACTTTAAAAGGACCAAGAAATAGAATTTAAGTTAGACTCTTAAACATAGAGGTCTGGATGGAAGAACAATGACTTTTTCTGAGAGTTTTTTCGAGATTGGACTTTCTGAAATTAAAAGCTATCAAAAGACGGCAAAGTGGAGTTGAGATATAGACGTGGACACACCAGGCTGGCAGTAGACAATGGATGAACTTTGGGGATTGGAACCGGGGAATGGGGGGGGGGGAGAGATTTGGAATCCAAAGGCTGTAAAATTATATATTATTTCTTTCTTTTCTTTTTTCATGTTTGTTGTTTGAAAATAGGGGAATTCGTGGGAGGGAAATGGGGTCGATCTTAGGGAATTATATAAAATATAAGGAGAAATGGTTCATTAAGATAAATAAGATAAATTAATTTGGAATAAATGGGTTATTTAAAATTACAAATAAGGTTTTAAAATTTGGGGTAAGAATCTGTGGAATCAATTTAAGGGAAATGGAATACAAGAGGGGGAGGGGGGCAAGTCCGGGAAAGATGCCACTGAAACCAAGTGTAAATCATATTTGTTTTTTCTTTCTTTCTTGCTATCTTTCCTTTTTATTCTGGAAAATTTTTAATAAATATTATTAAAAAAAAAAATTATAGCCAATGCCTAGGTGTAACTATTAGTATGTAAAGCCCTCAACAGCTTAAGATCAGTTACCTTGCAGGATCATTTACAGGTGCCACGTAATACTCCTTCCACGCTTATAGAAAACAGTCTATTTGTGTGGCAGTACCCCACACTTTGGAACTCCCTGCCTATTGATATCAGACAGGTGCCTTCACTGTACTCTTTTCAGTGCCTGCTTTAAATGTTTTTTTATTATATTATTATTATGTTTCTTATACCCCGCCCATCTGCCATCTGGCTGGGTTTCTGCAGCCACTCTGATAGGCAAGCCTAAGCAGACATGTAGACCTTTGCATGTTTTAATCTTATTTTAGTTACTGCTGATTTTAATAATCTTTTAAAACATATTTTTGACTTGGTTTTTTTTATCAATTCTCATTGTTTTATTTTATACAGTCAAGTAGTATATAGATTTTGCTAAATAAATAAAGATGAGAAATAAAGGGAAATGCTATATTCTGTTTTTATTTTGCTTTTTTTAAAAAAAAAATCTGAATATTCTTGCTTTATTTTTAATTTGAATTAATTTTTCTCCTTGTATTTCACATAAACGCCTTGGAGATTTCCTTTTCTATTAAACAGTAGATACAAATATTGGTGAGAATAGCAGATATCAGAGGTTTTCAACCTTTTCTGAGTCTCATGGCTCCTTTGACCCAGTACATTCTTTCTGCAGCTCCCCTGGGGGAAAATGTGCTCCGGAAGCCTCAGAAGCCCAGTTATGGCACCCCTTGCGTGCAAAGCTGGCAGCCCCTCACCTCTTTTCCAACACCCTCCCTTGTAGAGTGTTTGCTCAGCCCCCTCTCCTCTCCTCTGGCCAGCCCCAGAGGCACCATTTGCCTGGGGAGCTTGTAGCCAGGGCTGCTGCAACAAACAGCCACGCAAGAGAAGGCATCAGAGGAGGGAGGGAAGGAAAGAGGGACAGAGGCCAGTGTTGCTCGTGGCAGCCCTGAGCATCATTCAAGGCACCCCTGGCATACATGCACAAAATTAGGGGAACATCGCTTGCAAAAAAATGTACACATTAGCAAAAAAACATATACAGTAGAATCATAGAATCGTAGAATCATAGAGTTGGAAGAGACCACAAGGGCCATTGAGTCCAACCCCCTGCCAAGCAGGAAACACCATCAGAGCACTCCTGACATATGGTTGTCAAGCCTCTGCTTAAAGACCTCCAAAGAAGGAGACTCCACCACACTCCTTGGCAGCAAATTCCACTGTCGAACAGCTCTTACTGTATAATACAAAGAATGCTAAAATGCTAACAAATTTTCATGAGGATCTTCTGTAAACAAGATATGCAAACTGATGCAGGAATGTGGCAGACATAGACTGGGAGAAGGAGAAACAGAGTGAAATTGAAATGGGTAAATTTCTCCATAGCTGAACATGTGCTCCTCTCATTTCCTCCTGCAGCCTGCTATTACACTTCTGGTGCCCCGCAGTGCCCTAGCAGGAAATGGATCCAAAGATGCTGAGTTAGGTGCTGCTGAGTCACAAAACTGGGTGTGACTCACAAACCGTACTAAGCTGACAGTCTCTGGCTCCATTTCTTCCAGGAATGAAAGGGTACGAATGGGGAAAGTTGGTGGGAGGCAGGTGATGGAACATTGCAATAAGCCTCATGCATGTGGAAGAAGCCCTGGAGGTGCTGTGTGCATTAACAGGAAAGTCAAGGCCCAACTTTTCTATGGAATAATACAGGACATGAGTGGCAGCCGTTCACACAGAGCTTCCCTAGGCAGGAGTGTGAAAATGCCATTGTGCTTTTTCTACACGTGCTGCTTGGTGGCCAGGCTGCATCCAACTAAATCCCCCTCAAGAGGAGACACATTGAAATCAATGCAATTTAGGCCACGTTCACACCATACCTTTAAAGCACTATAATAAAACACTTCAAACAGTCATGGCTTCCCGCCCTGTTCCCCTCGCAGAGCTACACTTCTCAAGAATTCCCTGTGAAGAGAGATTGATTGTTAAACCACTCTGGAAAGGGGTTCTCCAAATACAGTGGTACCTCGAGTTACATACGCTTCAGGTTACATACGCTTCAGGTTACAGACTCCGCTAACCCAGAAATATTACCTCGGGTTAAGAACTTTGCTTCAGTATGAGAACAGAAATCGTGCAGTGGCGGCAGCAGGAGGCCCCATTAGCTAAAGTGGTGCTTCAGGTTAAGAACAGTTTCAGGTTAAGAACAGACCTCCAGAACGAATTAAGTTCTTAACCCGAGGTACCACTGTAACTCTCAGCACCAGGGGTGGCTCAAGACATTTTGGCACTTGAGGTGAACCACAAAATGGTGCTCCTCTCCCTGCCAGGGAAGAAGGGGCAAGTGAAAATCTACATCATGGACAAGGCAGGAATAAAGATCTGCATTGGGATCTGCTGCCCCTGTGCCTCCTGTCGCCTGAAGCGTTGGCTGCACCTTGCCTTGTGGGTGAGCCAGCACCACTCAGCATCCTTAACAAACCACTGCTCCCAGAATTCTTTGGGGGAAGTCATGGCTGGTTAAAGCAGCCGCATGGGGCTTTAAATGTAAGGCGTGAGTATGGCCTAGTCATGTTTGTTAATTTCAATGGGTCTACTCTGAGTATTACTTGGATATCATCCAAGGAGACTAAAGAGCCTGGTTTCAAGGGTTTGTACTCTTACATTTTTTCTGGTAGAATGAGTAGGCTGGATTTATTGGAAGGTGGGAATTGAGGAGTTGGAGAGTCCTTAGAACAACCGTCATCAAACTAGAGAGCTGATGGGAGTTGTAGTCCCAACGCATGTGGAGGGCATTAGCATGGTGAAGGCTGCATTAGAAAACACCACCAAATCAGCCATCCTCCTCTGAATGAACACAGTCTTCTCCAGAAGAGGTCTATGATATCTGATTAGATGTCAAGGAAAGAAGCAACCATCTGACTTTTAGAAGATGTCTGAAGGCAGCTCTGTATAGGGAAGTTTTTAATGTTTTACTGTGGTTTTATAATTTGTTGAAAGCTGCCCAGAGTGGCTGGAACAACCCAGTCAGATGGAAGGCATATAAGTTGTTGTTGTGGTGGTGGTGGTGGTTGTGGTTGTTGATAATGATAATGATAATGATAATGATACCCTGAGGCATAAAATCCAAATTTCATCTCCCTTACCCATAAATATTGCAATATTTTAAAAACATTAAAAAATATAACACTAATTTATGGACAATTCACTGCCTTTTAACAGCACTCAAAATCTTACCCATATATGCCCACTCGACTGTTCTAATCTGCCAAACTGGCACTGTTGCAGACACCTCATAATCAGCATTTTAAATAAAATGATCTGTTACTGGGGCAGCAACCACAGTCTGATACACCTGACTGTTGACGTCAGGCCGGTGCCTTCGCTGTACTCTTTAAGGCACTTGCTAAAAACCTGTGTAGGCAAGCCTATGTTGAAGGTTGACAAGTGTTTTAATCCGGTTTTTAGCTTATTGTTTATTTTTTTCTTTAAGGTTTTGAATTGTCGTTTTTAACTTCTTTTTCAACTGAATATTTCATTGTATCATTCTTTTTGGAAACCGCTTTAGAGGTTTCTGTTACATTTTGAAGAAAGAACAATTGGATCTGATTTGCTTACAAGAAACCCACGTGACAAGAGCACACAGAAGACTTCTTATAAATAAAAGATTGGGACAAGAATTCATTTCATCAGATAAAGTCAAGAAAAGAGGAGTGGTGATATACGCAAAAGAGAAATTGGCTCCAAGACAGATTTTTAAAGATGAACAGGGCAGAATCTTGGCAATTGAGATACAGATCCAAGGAGAAAAAATTTTGATATTTGGAATCTATGCACCAAATGAAGGGAAGGCAGAATTTTATAAGAAATTACATGAGACATTAACAAATTATCTGGATTACAAGGTGATTTTATTAGGCGATATGAACGGGGTTGTCTCTACAAACATGGACAAAGCGCAAAGACAGGTGATCTCCAAGGACGGGAGACTACCTAAGACTTTTTTTGAAATGACTGACAACTTGGACTTGATCGACATTTGGAGAATAAGAAATCCTCTCGAGAGGGAGGGAACATTCTTTTCTGAATCACAGATGACCTGGACAAGAATAGATCAAATATGGATTACTAGTGGGATGGCTCCTAAGATAAAGAAAGTGGAAATCTGCCCAAAGACATGCTCCGACCACAATGCAGTAAAGATGGAAATGAGAACAACAACAGCTGGCTCTTTCAGATGGAGAATGAATGACACCCTATTTAAAGATCCAGAGGTGTACCAAAAGGCCCAAAAGACTTTGAAGGACTATTTTGAGATAAATCTAAGGACAGAAGTGGAGAAACGAGTGATCTGGGACGCAAGCAAGGCCGTGATGAGGGGTTTCTTGATACAGCAGAACTCCTTGAAAAGGAGGAAACAACAGGAGAAGAAAGATAAAATTTTGGAAAGGATAAAAGACAGTGAAAAGAAACTGAGATCCAACCCAAAGTCACATGAGATCTTGAGACAAATCAAACTGTATCAGAAGCAATATATGGAATTGATGAATCAGGAGATTGAATGGAAAATTAAACGAATGAGACAAAAGACATTTGAATCGGCAGATAAATGTGGGAAACTCCTGTCATGGCAATTGAAGAAGAGATTGAAATTGAACACAGTTACAAGTTTGGAGGTAGATGGAAAGAATATTTCGAAACCAAATGAGATCAGCAACTGTTTTCAGAGCTATTTCAGAAGACTGTATGCACAAGGGCCGGAAAACGAAAGAGATATTGAAGAATTTCTTAAGAAATATGGATTACAAAAAATTTCGCAACAAAGTACAGCGTTTTTAAATGAGAAAATAACTGAACAAGAAATCGAGGGTGCCATTCAAAATATGCAATTGGGGAAATCTCCAGGGCCAGATGGACTAACCTCCAGATATTACAAAGCTTTGAAAGACTGGATAATTCAGCCACTTAAGGAGGTTTGCAACGAGATATTAGAGGGGAAAAGGGCACCTGAGACGTGGAAAGAAGCCTTCATCACACTTATACCAAAGACTGAGGTTGATAAAAAACAGATCAAGAACTACCGCCCCATATCACTACTTAATGTGGATTACAAAATTTTTGCAGACATTTTGGCAAAAAGACTAAAGAAGGTGCTGGTGGAGGAGATTCATAAAGACCAGGCAGGCTTTCTCCCGGGTAGGCATATATCTACTAATGTAAGGAATATAATTGACATTATAGAAATGCTGACAGTGAACATTAATACGAAGGCAGTTTTAATTTTTGTGGACGCGGAGAAAGCCTTTGACAATATATCTTGGAAATTTATGAAAAAGAATCTCCATGGGATGGGGGTAGGCCAAAGGTTTGAAAATGGTATAAGTGCAATTTATTCTGAGCAAAAGGCGAAGTTAATTGTAAATAATGTGGTTATGGATGAACTACCTATAGAAAAAGGGACACGTCAGGGGTGCCCAATATCCCCATTACTTTTTATATCGGTCCTGGAGGTCCTGTTAAATATGATTAGGGGAGATCAGCTGGTAAAAGGGATTCAGGTCGGAGCCAGACATTACAAATTAAAGGCTTTTGCAGATGACTTAGTACTGACCTTGCAAGAGCCAGACACTAGTACCAAAAGAGCTTTGGAATTAATTCAAGTATTTGGCCAGGTCGCAGGATTTAAGTTGAATAAACAAAAAACCAAGGTATTGGAAAAGAACTTAACAAATGTTGAAAGGGAAAGATTCCAAGAGGAAACTGGGTTAGTGGTGGCAAAGAGTGTAAAATACCTGGGGATTAACATGACATCTAAGAATGTGAACTTATTTAAGGACAACTATGACAAGTGCTGGACTGAGATAAAGAAAGATTTAGAAATATGGTCAAACCTGAAGCTTTCCTTGTTAGGTCGAATTGCTGTGATCAAAATGAATGTATTGCCTAGAATGTTATTTTTGTCTCAGACATTACAAATTGTTGATAAACTGGACTGTTTCAAGAAGTGGCAGAAAGACATATCTAAATTTGTCTGGCAGGGCAAAAAGCCCAGAATTAAGTTTAAGATACTTACCGACTCTAAAGAAAGAGGGGGGTTTGCCCTGCCGGACTTAAGACTTTACTATGAATCGGCAGCTTTCTGCTGGTTAAAAGATTGGCTACTTCTTGAAAATGCAGACATTCTAGATTTGGAAGGATTTGACAATAATTTTGGTTGGCATGCATACATCTGGTATGACAAGGTTAAAGTGTATAAGGGTTTCAAAAATCATATTGTCAGGAAAGCACTATATAATGTATGGACACGGTATAAAGATTTACTGGAAAACAGAACTCCCAGGTGGCTTTCACCTATGGAGGCTAAGGAAGTAAAGAAACTTAATATGACAACCAATTGGCCGAAATACTCTGAGATTTTAGAACAAGAAGGTGGTGAATTTAAATTACAAAGTTATGAGAAAATAAAGTCCAAGGTACGAGATTGGCTCCATTATTTTCAAATAATGGAGGCTTTCAAACAAGACAGGAAAATTGGTTTCCAGGTGGAGAAATCGAAATTGGAAACAGAATTGTTAGAACCCAATACTAAGAATTTATCAAGAATGTACAACTTGCTGTTGAAGTGGAATACAATAGATGAGACAGTGAAGTCTGCTATGGTTAAATGGGCACAGGACATAGGTCATGACATTATGTTTGCTGACTGGGAGCAGTTATGGACCACAGGTATTAAATTTACGGCATGCAATGCCTTACGAGAAAACATTATGAAAATGATTTATAGGTGGTACATGACCCCAGTCAAGCTTGCGAAGATTTACCATTTGCCCAATAACAAATGCTGGAAATGTAAAGAGACTGAGGGTACCTTTTTCCACCTTTGGTGGACCTGCCCAAAGATTAAGGCCTTCTGGGAAATGATTTATAATGAAATTAAGAAAGTGCTTAAGTGCACCTTTAACAAGAAACCAGAGGCATTTCTCTTGGGTATGGTCGGCCAGTTGGTGCCGAAGAAGGATAAGAATTTCTTTTTGTACGCTACTACGGCAGCAAGGATTCTTCTAGCAAAGTATTGGAAGACACAAGAGCTACCCACGCTGGAGGAATGGCAGGCGAAAGTGATTGACTTTATGGGACTGGCAGAAATGACCGGCAGAATCCGCGACCAAGAGAAAGAGACTGTGGAAGAAGATTGGAAGAAATTTAAGATGTATCTTAAGAATTATTATAAAACTGAGGAGTGTTAAAATGCTGAGGGAAAAGAAGACGTAGAATTGCAGCGATAATTGGGTTTAAAATTTAGGGTGGAATAGAGAAAGAGGACAAATTTTTATTTAATTGGGTAAGATAGGTTGCTGAATAATGGTACTAAACTAAGGATGCAAAAAGGGAAAGGTATGGGGAAGTCCGGGAAAAGAGGGTTATGAAAATAAGGTTATGAAAATATGAGTTTTTTGTTTGTTTGTTTTCTCTGTTGTTTTTTGTTTCTGTTAAAAATTGGAAATTAATAAAAATATTTATAAAAAAAAAATAAAAATAGAGGTTTCTGTTACAATCAAACAGTACATACATTTTGTGGCGGTGGGGGGGAATAAGTAAATTCTGCTCCTGAGCTGGTGAACTTACGCCGCCTACCTCATAATGTGTACGGCTGCTGCCGCTGATGGGCAGGGCCAGCCAAATATCTTTTTCTGCCTGAGGCGAAGGACAAGACGTCTGTTCCCTGTTGCACATACAGAAGCTGATTTCAGTACTGATGACACCACAACTTGTCCACTACAGTAAGCTAGCTTAAGAGGCAACGAGCAGACTATGCCGTTTGAGGCAGACACCACACACTGCCTCATAGCAAGGCTGTTAGAATAGTGAAATAACTGTGTCCAGTTCTGAGCACCACAGTTTAAGAAGGATATTGACAATCTGGAACCATGTGCAGAAGAGGGCAACCAAGATGACCAAGAGTCTGGAAACCAAACCTTATGAGGAATGGTTGAAGGAACTGGGTATGTTTAGCCTGGAAAAGAGGAGACTGAGAGGAGAGGTGATAGCCATCTTCAAATATCTTAAGGGCTGTCACATGGAAGAAGGAACATGCTTGTTTTCTCCTGCTCTTGAGGGTAGGACTCAAGGCAATGGCTTCAAGTTACAAGAAAGGAGATTCTGACTAAACATTTGGAAAAACTGTCTGACCGTCATAGCTGTTTGGCAGTGGAACAGACTCCCATGAGAGGTGGTGGACTCTCCTTCCTTGGATGCTTTTAAGCAGAAGCTGGATGGCCATCTGTCATTGTTATGTAGTGAAGTTTCACCCTGGGCCAGCAGGGGGATACTGTATATAGTTTTCACTCAGTTCTGTAGATAGTTTTCACTCAGGTCCACGTCAGTTATTTTAGGCGGGAAACTCTGGGTTGTTGTTGCTACAATGTTGACAGCCGGCTGCCTATAAAAGCAGGCCGGCTGAGCTGTTTGCTGTTGAGTTCTGTCCAGCTTGAAGTAAAGAGCTGCTCTGGAGAAATCGCTGTGTCGTCTGCTATGTTCGCCCACAACTTAACAGTCATGGATGCTTTAGCTGGACTAGATGACTCTTGGGCCCCTTCCAACTCTAGGATTCTATGATTCTAAAGCAACAACAGCATGTGTCCAAGCATATGCGTCCAGTCTGGCAAGTAGTTTTTCTACAAGATCTGCTACTGATATTGTGATGATGAGGTCTGCACCACATCCTGTGACCGCGATTCTCATTTTTCAGTACACCATTTCCTAGACATTTTCTCTCTCCCATGTGAAAACTTGTACGTAATGAGACAGAAACCTCCTTGCAGTTTGTCCAGACAGAAGTCACCCCACCTTCCTAGCCATTCTTCTCTTTCCTTTGCTGGAACTTGTCTCAAAGTCCCATTGTGTACATGCCATGCAACCTCTTTGACCTCTGCATCCATTCCCTTTTAGCAAAAATCTCAACCTGGTGACTTAACTGTCCCTTTCCCCACACCCTTTTATATGGAGCTGTCTTAAATGCATCAGATAATGTATGGAGGTGCAGGCGAAACCAGATAAACAACACAATCTTTAAGGGAACCACACTTGCAATTCTGCATAGAACAAATACTTGAATCTGCGAAAGACACCAGCGATCTGTGTCAGTGTAACAGCCATGAAGGTGCTCGGTAGGGAAGAGTCAATTGAGATCCTAGAGGAAGGAGATGGAGTTTGTTCTTCGGCCTGCTACTGTATTTCTGGGCTCTTGTTACCCTGTATAACACAAATTAAATTCATGTGTATGTCAGTGCTATTTTTCTAGAAAAAGATTTGCTGGAACTCACCTTGAACACCTCCCTCGCTCTCTTAGAATGCCAATGGCACCCACCTGAGAGGTGTCAGAACTGAGTCCCGGCTGAAAGAAAAGCTCTGTGTATGGTTAGCTGGAAAGGGAACGGGGAACCATTCTTGTATGTCTGGTTTTATTTGGTATAAATGTCTTATTTTATTTATTTGGAAGATTTCTATAACGTGCCACTTACTGGATAAAAGTGGTGTATGGAAAACTAAAGCAACAACAGACAACTAGAACAATCCACCCAATATTAGAAAAAAAAACAATTACACAAAAAAAATTAAATGAATACTAGGCCTGGGCGATAGAAGGAGCAGACTATGATGCTGGTTTCACTCAATTCCTTCCTCCAGTGGGCGCTGCTAGCAGAGGGACTCAGGAGCGGTGGTGGTTTCAGGAGAGGGAGAAACAAGCTGTATTGGTGAGGTGCCTATACAGCTTGTTCCTCCCTCTCCATCTTTGAACTGCTCAACTGAGGAGTGTGCGGTTGTTGCCCTTACCTCAGCTGAGCAGTTAAAGGAGTCCCTAGCCTGGCACTGGGACACGGATGGCGCTGTGGTCTAAACCACAGAGCCTAGGGCTTGCCGATCGGAAGGTTGGCGGTTTGAATCCCCGCAACAGGGTGAACTCCTGTTGCTCAGTCCCAGCTCCTGCCCACCTAGCAGTTCAAAAGCACGTCAAGTGCAAGTAGATAAGTAGGTACCGCTTCGTAGGGAAGGTAAACGGTGTTTCCGTGCACTGCTCTGGTTCGCCAGAAGTGGCTTAGTCATGCTGGCCACAGGACCCAGAAGTTGTCTGCGGACAAACGTCGGCTCCCTTGGCCTATAGAGCGAGATGAGCGCCTCAACCTCAGAGTCGTCCACGACTGGACCTAACGGTCAGGGGTACCTTTACCTTTAGCTTTAGCCTGGCACTGGCTCCCACAAGCCGGCGGCGGGGTGGGGGCTCTGTGAAACTACTCAGCAGAGGGGAGCGCAGTTGCCACTCCCCACAGCAAACAGATAAGGAGTCCCGATGCTCCGCACATGAGGGGCTGTCTCAGCTGTGGGGCAGGACCTTCCCTCTCCCCAGCTGAGCAGGGCAAACAAGCCATATTGTCCCAGCCTGCAAGCCTGGGTGAAACTGCTTCAGCTCTCGAGGTGTGAGCTGGGACAGTCTCACCCAGTGTATCGCAGACAGAGGCCAATGCATCTTGTTTCTTCAGCATCGTGGTATATCGCCAAACTGCAATGTATGGCTGGCGATACACCACGATGTTGAAAAGCTGATATCTCCCAGTCCTAATGAATACAAAGAAATATCAACCGATATCAACTCCTTCTCCTTCTGACACACCTCCCTATTCAGCTTGCACCCAGGACTCAACTCGGAGCCCCAAACAAGCTCACAGCTCTCTCACAAACATTGCACAAAGAGGAGACTTTCTGGAAACTGCTGACATCACCTTAGTTGTTCAATCCAGGCTTGCTTTTTATAGGCAGGTGGATAATGCACCCTCAAGCTACACACAGCTGCGTCCCATTCAGCAGTCGGCTGCATTGTCCACAATAAGTTCCGGGTACAGGTTTGATGAGGAAGAGATACCCATCTACCCACAGTTCCTCCTCTAACCTCTTCCTCTCCTCTAGCAGCTATGAGGATTGCCTAGCAGCTACAGCCTTCAAGCTGCAGATCCTAAACCTGCCACTAGCTACACCTGATCTGCTGCAATGGGACTCAAGCTGTTTGCAAGGAGGAAGTGGCCCCTTGCTGAATTAGAGCAATGTTTGGAGTGGCTGACCGCAAAGTCTGCAAGCAAGAATTGTCTAATTTTCTCTGTGGACTCATGTGTTAAAACAAATGGCTTATGCCTTCAGCTCTTTGGGGGGCTGAATTGTTTTGTATAGTTATGGTTTCAGCTAAAGGAAATGCGTTCACCTTAACCCCTCGCGAGTTTTGTTCCACCTAATCCCCAGAGGAGCCAGACAGGGAGAGGTTGCCCCAGGACAACTGAAAAATAAAGCTGAACTGAAAAATAAAAGAGAGTGGCAGTTCAGACACGCCCTAACTGTACTGCTGGTTTATCAGGAGCTCTCTGTATTGGAACCTGTTGTTTGCACTAACCTTACAAGGAAAACAATGTTATCAAATAAATGGCATGCCAATATAGTCTCTGAAAAAGGAACAAGTTAGAAGACTTAATGGTTCGTGGTCTTTTAAAGCACATACCGGTAGCTCTCCCACAGGGGGAACTGTACTGGCTGCTAGGTTGCTACCAAACTAACTTTAAAGTTTTGTTGTTAGTCTGTAAAGCCATATACACAACTCTAAACTATCACACCCGGCAGATGCCTTCTTTCGTTTAGGCCTGTCTGCAATGAGACTACCTAATGAATAGAGGGGTTAAATCCTGCTGCTTTGCCAGCAGGACCTGTTCCCTGTTCACCTGATTGACAATGGGGAAATAATTGAGGGGAAATAGCCTCACAGAACAAATTGGAGTCCCCAGTTGTGTTAAAAACATATTTGTTAGCCCAGGCCTTCCACAATCATTAGAACTACTGACTGGGCAGGGACATTACTAAAGGTAATCTTGGACATCTAAATTGCTCTCAGGACTGAGGGAAGAAGAATGGCGGGTTCCTGGCTTTCCTCTCAGACTTCGTTCAACAGAGATCAGTTCATTCTAAGCAAAGAAGAAACACCAAAGCAAATATATTGGATTAACTGTGGTTTCTTTAACTGTGCATGAGTAACTGATATGATGTAAGGGTCCAGGATGTGGCTGAAGAAATTCCGTGTAATTTTCCGCTTTGGGACATGAAAAGAGGCCTATTAAGATGGCAGCAGGCTGATTTCTATTGCATAATGCCTGAGGATCATCTAACAAAATCTCTCTTCCCCACCCCACCCCAGAAAGAAGATTGTACAGTTTAATGACTATGGATTAATTCTGAGAAAAATCAGAGGTTTGGGGCCAGGACTAAGCAGAGGGAAACAATCTGAAATAAACAATATTATCCTTCTGTGATGTGCAGCGATAATAAAAGCGTATGTGTGTGGCAGGGGGAGATGCATAGAAGCATAGTTTTCCTATTTGAGGTTCCCATATTCCTTTTCCTGCATCCAACTTTTTTAAAAAACCAACACTTTTAACAGAGAAATCTTATGACTTCGGTTGCTAAAAACTGTGGGAGGGGAGAGTGCTGTTGTGCTCAGGTCTTGCTCGAAGGTTTCACACAACAGTTATGCAACTCCCCAGTCAAGGAGATAAGTAACTATACAACCTTTAGAAGACACCTGAAGGCAGCCCTGTATAGTTGTTTTTTTAATTGATTAATGTTTTATTATGTGTTCATCTATGTTGGAAGTCACCCCGAGTGGCTGGGGCAACCCTGTCAGATGGGTAGGGAATAATAATAATAATAATAATAATAATAATAATAATAGAATAGGACATTCCTACTTTCATCAGAGAAATGTTGGAGGGTGTGTTCTCAGAGTGACCAAGATGCCCATGGACCTGAGAACATCACTCTGCCCACCTGTGCTTTCCAGCAACTGCTATTCAGAGACATACTTCCTCCAGACAGGCAGCAGGCAAAGAGCGGTAGATTCATAATCTGGGGAACCGGGTTCACGTCTCCGCTCCTCCACATGCAGCTGCTGGGTGACCTTGGGCCAGTCACACTTCTTTGAAGTCTCTCAGCCCCACTCACCTCACAGAGTGTTTGTTGTGGGGGAGGAAGGGAAAGGAGAATGTTAGCCGGTTTGAGACTCCTTAAAGGGAGTGAAAGGCGGGATATCAAATCCAAACTACTATTCTTCTTCCCTTTTTAACCAGGCCTTTTGTTGACCTGATTGACACCCTTTAAAAATGTGGCTCTTTTTGGGTGTGTGTGGGTGTGTTATTGGGTTATTGTTTTTATGTTTATTTTATATATTGGGATGCTTTCTGTGAACCGCCCTGAGACCTCCGGGTGTAGGACAGTATATAAATTACCGGTAAATTAAATTAAAATTTATTAGCCCTTCGTAGCCTTATCCTCAATGAATCTGTCAAAATCTCTTTTGAAGCCATTATAACTTCTTCTAGCAAATTCCATAGTCCATGCGCCGTGTGAACAAGTACTTTATTTCCTGAACCTTCCAACATTCAGCATCATTGAATGTCCACAATTTCTAGTATTATTAGAGGGAGAAAAACCTAGCTCAGTCCACTTTCCCTGCACCATGCAGAATTTTATACATCTCTACCATGTCTCCTCTTACTTGCTTTTAAGAAGCTCCCAGTGCTGCAGCCTTTCCTCATAGGAGAATTGCTCGCTGATCATTCCAGTTGCCCTTTTCTGAACCTCTTCCAGCTCTGCGGCATCCTTTCCAAGGTGAGGCGACCAGAGCTTTACACAGTGTCCCAAGTGTGGTTGTGCCATAGATTTGTATATAACCGCTTTATGATATCAGCAGTTTTACTTTTCAGTTCCTTCCCTAATGACTCCTAGCATGGAATTTGCCCCTTTCGCAGCTTACTGCACCTTGGGTCAACATCTCCATCGGGCTCCGTATGGGCCTTTTCCCCATATCAGCAAAACCCCTGAGGCATGGGAAGCAGCTGTGTTGCTGATTGCACCCACATGTCCCTAACTCCACATGCTGGTTTATCAATCACTGAAATAAAATTGAAGCAGGCATCTGCAGCTAGGTGGAAAGGCAATACAGCCATACCTTGGTTCTCGAATGCCTTGTGACTTGAATGTTTTGGCTCCCGGACGCCGCAAACCCAGAAGTCAGTGTTCCGGTTTGTGAAAGTTTTTCGGAAGCCAAACGTCTGACACGGCTTCTGATTGAGTGCAGGAAGCTCCTGCAGCAAATTGGAAGTTGCGCCTTGGTTTCCGAAGGTTTTCAGAAGCCGAACGGACTTCCGGAATGGATTCCATTTGAGAACCAAGATACGACTGTATCTATATGCATAAACTAGTCAAACTGAGAAACAATACAATGCACATTTCGACAGAATGCAGAATAAAAACACAGGATAAAAAATGGAAATAAGTAAAACAAAACAGCAAAACAATACCGCCTTGCCACAGTCACATTTAAAAGGCTGTATCATATTTATCAGCCAAAGGCCTGTTTGAAGAGGAACATTTTTGCCAAGCGCCTAAAATATATATAACGAAAGCGCCAGGTGAACCACCCTAGGAGGTCATTCCACAAATGAGGAGCCACTACAGAGATTTCCTGGTCTCATGTTATCACCCTTCAGATGTTATATAGAGAAGGCACACACAAAAAGGGCCTCAAATGATGAATGCAGAGTCTGGGACACTTTATATGGTTTGTTTTATGGTTGGCGTCAGGTGTCAAAATGTCTTGACCCTGGATTTGGAACATTATTCCACTAAACCTAGAGAAAAGCCCTAGACCAGAAACCTCAACTCTAAGGTTGTATCACAAATCTTTTAAAGATGCCACAAGCTCTTTAGGCCTCGTTAATGAACCCTGACTCTCATAAAGGTAATGTGCGCCATCTAGTGGGCTTCAGCGGAACTGGGAGAACAGGAGGAGAAACCTTCAGGGAGGTGGTTGGTGCCTTTGCTGCCTGAATGGCTTTCAGTGAGCACAGCGGATTTCTCTAGCTCTCACATAATGTGGCATGCAGAAAGACCGTGTCACCTCAGTTTCATAGGAGAAGGCCTTTTTGTTATTATGGTGTGTGTGTGGGGGGGGGGTGAGGGCCCCTCAACAGATTTTGAAATACTAGGGACTTTATTTTCCAGCATTGTCTCTGGTGTTGCTTTTGTTAAGCATGGAAATTTAAGGCTGTTGTTTTCTTTATCCTATATGATTTATTTACACATATATTTACAAGCTGAGCCTAATATGGAGGAGTCCACAGCATTCTTAGCCTGAGAGGTTCTGGCTTCTTCCATTGCTTAAGCAGACCCAAGCATTATTCTCAAGCCTTGCTCCTTGCCCCCATTCCCCCCTCCCTTTCACTCCTTTCTCAGGAGTCACACATGACTCCAACACACTCTGGGCGCAAGGGGGCGGGGCACGGGTCAGAGAAGAAAGGCATTGCGCAGCCAACCCCCACCGCCACTGGGGCGACCCCAGCCCTTCTGGCACCTCGCTCCCCAGATCCCAGCCTTGCAAGGCTGCTCGGTGTGGGGACGCGATCGGTTGCTTTGCTTGTGTTTTGAAAGACACTCACTGCTGCAGGGCGCCTGTTTGTGCGTGTTGTGTTTTCCTGTGGAAAGTTCCACTTCCAAGTTCCACTTGGCCCCCACCCCACAAATCCAGTGGGATGGAGTCAGGCTTCGCCCCCCTCCCCATGGCTCCCAGCCGCTGTTCAGGATGCTAGTGTTGGGAGGCGGGTGTGCCGCGTGCTCAGAGCCAAGCGCCGGCACCGGGAAAGCGGCGCACCCACCTCCCAGCTGGCTGGCCATTTTGTCGCCCCCTTCATTGATGACACCCAGGGCGGCCTACCCCACAGGCTAACCCCTCCAAGGTAATTAAAGGTAAAGGGACACCTGACCATTAGGTCCAGTCGTGGCTGACTCTGGGGTTGCGGCGCTCATCTCGCTTTATTGGCCGAGGGAGCCATGCGGCCAGCAGGACTAATCCGCTTCTGGCGAACCAGAGCAGTGCACAGAAACACTGTTTACCTTCCCGCCGGAGCGGTACCTATTTATCTACTTGCACTTTGACGTGCTTTCGAACTGCTAGGTTGGCAGAAGCTGGGACTGAGCAACGGGAACTCACCCTGTCGCGGGGATTCGAACCGCCAACCTTCTGATCAGCAAGCCCTAGGCTCTGTGGTTTAACTCACAGCACCACCTGCGTCCCTCCAAGGTAATTAGACTGATTTAATTAGCACCATCTTGGCCTAATTAGCCCTTAACACATGCTAATTTCAGAGGGTTTAAAACGGTCTAATACACAGGTCTGGCATCCCGTTTTAACACACAAGCTCTAATTAAATCCTAACGTTTACTAAACCCAGGCATTAAGCGCCCGCAAACCTATAACAATAAGAAGAAATACTTTTCTTATGTACTTGGGGGGGGGGGGGAGCAGAGACAAGGAACTAGATCCAGTCCACTCTCCTTGGGTGGGTGGTGGGGTATCATATGAGATAAGACAATTCAAATTTAAGCCTGTGGCTGCAATGAAAGACCCAAGAGCACACTCTACCTCTTCCTTTGCCGCTTGCCTTCAACACTTTTAAAATTTGGCACCTTTTTCTGTTGCCATGCCACCTGACAGCAGTTGACAGACAGGTGGGAGTGATTGGGCTAAGCCGCATTGTGCGTCAAATGGGGAAGCCTGCAGGTGTAGTTAGGTTGACATAATGAGGTCTGTAAGCTTAATTAGGCTGGAAGTTCCCCTGCAGTGGGAAATTGGCAAGGAGTTTTGGTTGCTTATGTATTTCATAAAATTTAATGCACAGCTTGATTTTCTTTTCTTTTTAAAAAACCACCTCAAACACTTTGCACAAAAGATAAAACAATAAAATTGTGTGTGATGTTGCAGTCCTTTGGTTGGTGATTTTTCAAGCCAGTTGCTCAAATTGTGATATCTGAGCTGGGCTGGGCTTGCTTGGTATGTGGCTCAGGTGCTGAGTTTGAAGTGTTGCTTGCTGTTTTTACATTGTGTTGCTGAATCAGGATTTTTAAAAAAATCTCTTCATGGCGCCTAGCGCATGCTGGTGCAAGCAGGCAAAATTTGTGGCCTGATCGTAACTTGGCGGCTTGGCGCTGTTGTGAACCAGCAGGTATTTAAAACTGAAAGTTTTCGAATGGTCTCCCACCCTCCTATTCAGTACTGTACAAAAACAGAAACCACTTTTTCTTCTACATTATGGGATGGGGTGGTAGAGAGTGACTTAAGCCCGTGGTTACTGATCTTGCTCAGGAATGCGTATGTGTATGTATGTGTGCTTGGATAAAGAGCGAGTCTGCCTCAATGAAGCACTAACGACACTTTTCTTCTCTCAAACTGATGCATTACAGTGAAGTGAGGCTACGGCTGCTTTCCCTTCCAGCCTTCCGCTCCTACTCCGCAAATGGCAGCATTCAAACAGAACCCGGAAGTGGAGCTCTGCATTACTAACTCTTTACCCCTTTTCCATTCCTGGGATGGGAGAATGGGATGGGGGGACTTAAGACATTTTATTCTGTTTATTTATCTGCACGCCTTAGCGAGCAACGGTCCTGCTCTTTGCCTGCAGCAGCCTTAATTACTATGGGAGGGGGGAATGCTAAGAACAAAACAAAAATACAAATTATTTCCCCTCATCCCACTCTTTCCAGACTTTCCCCTTGGGTGGTTGACAAAAGGGCGGGGGTGGGACCCCGAGGCGGCATCTTCAAAGCGCCTGGATTTGTTTTCCATTGCCTCCCAGCAGCTGCCGCCTCTGCAATACGAAGCTAACACACCTGAGGGGGGGGAGGGGGAGCAAGGGTGTCGAAAACATCCCGGAAGACACAGTGCGCAAACCAAAGGAGCCGCGCCCCTTTGGCGGCGCCTCTGCAGGCCGTAAAAGCGGGAATCGTCGGCTAAGGCAATTCGACCCTCCTCACGTGACTGCAGCCATGTCGCGCGGCACCGGAAGCAGAGCTCGGAGGAGGCGGGCCCTGGAAGGGCGGCGGAAGGGGTGGGCTCTGAGAGCGGCTCGACAGGAGAGGCGGCGGGGTGAGGAGGGTCGGGCCGCCCGCGCGCTCTCCTCCTGGCTGCTCGTTCCCGTGTTTTCCGGCGGAGGAAGGTAAGGGCGAGGGAGGCTGAGGCGGGGAGCGCCGGAGAGGGGCTGGGACTCTAGGCGCTTTGCACCGGCTCAGGGACACGCTGGCAGCCGCTGGCGGGGCAGCTCGGTCCGTAGAGCGTGAGGCTCCGAACCCCACGTCGGGCAAAAGGGCATTGCCAGGAGGTTGAGCTAGATGACCCCGGGGGCCCCCCTCCTATCCCACGATTCTGGGTTCAGCCTGACGAGGAAGACGGAGCACAGCCCTGTCTCGAATTCACTCTGAGAGCAGGGGCGCGGCCAAGTGGGCACATTCCTCCCCCGTGTACAAAATCAATACAAATCTGAGGTTCTGTTCCCCTCCCTCCACAACAAAAGCCTGCCCCCACTTCCTAACTAAAATCCCATTCCTGAGAGAGAAAGAGGCCACTTTGCTTACATTTGCTACTGGAAGCTCTTTACCCCCATTGCAAATTGGGGGGGGGGGAGAGTCGAGGACGACGACACTTGCGCACCCTCCCTCTGCTTAGAAGCAGTTTTGCTTGAGTAATTATATTCCCATCCTGACTTTCTCCCATAGGAGCCCAGGGTAGTGAACGCACAAGCAGCTAAACAATAAAAACATCCAAAAGGTTGCATTGTACGTGCCCAGAGGCACTCTTATTTATATCTCAGTCCATATCCATGCTGGGTTTTAGGTCAGATTTAAGTTTTGAGGAGTTATGAGGAAGAGGAAGGGAGCCCTTGGGAAAGGTTTAGAAGGAAGTATGGGCATGAGGTACTGTCAGCCTTTTGAGGAAGGCAAAATTGGGAGAAGTAACTCTCTAGGGTTGGGGGAGGAATAGTGCTGTGCAGACCGTTCCTCCTCTTAATGCTTGGGTTGCATTGTGTTTGTGGTTAGCGATTTTTAAATTTTTAAAAAACCTATTGTAATTCGGGTATTGAATGAGTGATACCCATGAGCTTTCTATGCAGTAGAAATGGGTGCGGGATATGAATAATCTTAGGCAGTTAGGTTACATTGAGGAAAGTGAGGGGAGATTACTATCTCACTTTAGGAAGTGGAATCATTTGCTTGGGTTAAACTGAAAAAACTTTGACAGACTTGAGAAGCTGTCTGACAGATAAGATAAAGATGCTACTATATCAAATATAGCTCTAGTTCTTTAGATAAGTATTTGTCTTCTTCAGTGAGCATTCATATGGAAAAGCTACTTCAAAATAGCTGGGTTGAAGAATGTGGCTGCTCTGGCACTATTACAGAATGCAGATGCTGTTCACCTGATGGGCAGAGGGGGCACATAATATGGTAAAGTGGTACGTTTTATTGTTCTAGTATCAGTGGGCAAGGTGAAAATCAAACTTTTTAGCATAGACGGCTCAGTCTCTTACTTTTGCCTGTTACGTGAGGCTTTAAGCTTTATTGAAAGAATGCAGGTGCACGTGTAATAAAAGTAAAGGACCGCCAAGGACCCATAACTGATTTTATCATGAATAGATGGTATTGGTTAGGGTAGTGTCAGCTGCAGAACAACGAAAGTAAAACCAGGATAATTAAGAATGTCATGATGTTTCTTCTTGCCTTTCTTTTCTGCATTCTAAAATTCCTTTGACGTCTGGTGTTGATGATACCGGTGTTATAACTTGAACAATATGCTCATTAGTCCACTTTTGGAGACAAAATGATCTGTAGGTGAACCCAATTGAGGCAGGAGTTTGTTAAAAAGGTGAGCATCCCAATGGTATTGCCCAGGGACAAACTGCTCAAGGGACAGATATCCTGTAAAGTCCCTGCAGTGCTGGCCTAACATGTTTGCCTTGTGTTGTGCTGGTGAAATGAGCAGTGTGCTGCCTCCTAAGCAGTTGCTTTCCATTGGAAACAGCTCGAGTTGTAAGATTATGCTGTGTATTTATGATACTGTAAATGTGCCAGTAGTTGCAGGGCTGACACTGACCCTTTCCCCCAGTACAGAAGTGGGGAGAAGACAATTTTCCATTTGTGGACAGCTGGCCAATTTTCAGTCAACTTCCTGCTGCTCATGGTTGTTAGGGTTCTTGGGTCTGATCCAACAAAGTACTTACAATCTTAAGGATGAGTGCATAGTTCAGGTCACTTAATAGATTTGTCACACCTTAACTGATGAGTGATCCTGAGTATGTACTCTAAAACACGTCAGTGGAACACAGCTGAATGGATAGGTCTCAGCCATAGGTGTCCTTATGTATTTTTTAGAACTCATCTGTTACTTTTGCAACTGTTCTGTAACTGTTTTGTTACCTTTTGTACATTATCTTGGGACATGCATGGAAAGAGATTAATAATAACAATAGTAGCAAGACAAAGTTTCTAGTAGAGAAAGAAAAGTGTACCATGCCAGCTCTAGTCAGTGTGGCTAAGTTGAGTTTCCAAATTCGGCTGCTGCAGTATACCATTTCCACACTGTGATAAACAAGTTGCCACAGGTCGCACTAAATAGCATCATGCACATAAATGAATTTCTCATTGTGACCTATCTGAAATGCTGCCTTTTAAATGTGTTTCTCATTCCTATAGCAACCTTTGCAACTGAAAGATGTATGCCTAGAATTGCTACGCAGATAAAACTGGCATGACCTGCACTGCAACTTATCAGAGTGCCTGAGTTCCCAGTATATTTCTTTAATTAGTTGTGCTTCAGAATTGCCCTTGAAACAACATTTTTTGCAAAATTGTAAATGGTCTTTGCAGCTATGCAAGCATACCGGTAACTGAAAGAGGCCTGATGGGCAGGTTTCATAATGTGTTGTGTCCTGGGGTGGTGACTGCAGAGCAAGGATGGCCAAAGTGAACTTTCACTGGATCATCTTGTGTTAACAGTGTCCACTTTGGTAATGAGATCCTTTCGCAGCAGCTTGTTGTAGGTCTAAATAAATAGACACATGGGAAGATAGGAATTGAGCTGTTAGTCATGCTAAGATTAATCTTGCCCAACATTCCATTTCCAAAAGTTGCTGGCTAGACGTCTTTGGGAGCTCAAAACAAGGGGTGGTGGTGGATCTGCTGTCTTGGTCACCAATTCCATTTAGCATTCATATACTGCCTCTGTCTATAGTGGCGTCACAGCTATTGTTGCTAATAGCCGTTGATAGATCTGCCCTCCCAAGAAATCCAGAACTAAAACAATTAAAACATGTCTTCTAAAATGCTACCAGGCCTGCTTTGATTATTGCCCACACACTATCTTTAACTCTTTAAAAAGGAAGAGTTAAAAAAACATTCAGTCGCAAAAAGCTGGCTGCATATTCGTGGCTCCAAGTTCATTGTGGTCATGGTTTGAAAAACAAGGTTCTAAAAAGACTTTTGGTTTTGACATTTACAAAAATCTGGCAGGGAATTCTCAAATATGTGAATTGACTTTATACTGTAGGTAACAGGCAGCCTTTAGTGTGTTGGTCTTTAGCGTGTTGCTCAATCCTGTTGCTTATTCCTAAAGATTTGGGGATGGCCAGTGGTTGAGGGGAAGGTTGGTTCTACATATTATTTTTCTGACTAAAATGTGCTTGTAGATCTCATGATCAGGCAGCAATGAATGATAATGACAGTCACATGATTATTAGCTGGCAGTTGTATGTCACTTTTTGTGGCGAGAGGTGGTGTAGATTATTGGTAAAACAAGTTCTGCAGCTTGCATTTGTTAAAAGATAATTCTTTATTTCAAGTACAGATAAGTTGAAAAACTGTTACTTAATGTTCTTTACTTTCCTGAGTGGTCATAACTGTATAACTCTGCCCCTGGACTTTAGTTTCCCTTCGATAAGATGGAGCACTGAAGATCTATGGGGCCTTTGTGATATGCACATTTACAAATACAGTGGTACCTCGGTTTACGAACTTAATCCGTTCTGGAATTAAACCGAAACCGTTCTTAAACCGAGATGCACTTTCCCTAATGAGGCCTCCCGCTGCCAGTGCCCTTCCACCGTTTGGATTCCGTTCTTAGACTGAGGTAAAGTTCGCAAACCGGGAGACTACTTCAGGTTTTGCAGAGTTCGTAAACTGAATTGTTCGTAAACAGGACTGGCAACAAAGCTGCTAATCTTGTTTCAGGATTGCCATTATACTGAAGAGCAAGTAGTGAGCTGCACTACAGAGTTTACAGTACAGTGGTACCTCAGGTTACATACGCTTCAGGTTACAGACTCCGCTAACGGAGAAATAGTACCTCAGGTTAAGAACTTTGCTTCAGGTTGAGAACAGAAATCGTGCTCCGGCGGCGCGAAGGCAACAGGAGGCCCCATTAGCTAAAGTGGTGCTTCAGGTTAAGAACAGTTTCAGGTTAAGAACGGACCTCCGGAACGAATTAAGTACTTAACCTGAGGTACCACTGTAGTTTCATTTTGGATTTACAGTAGTTTCATTTTGGATGGAGACTTAGGGAGTTTTTGTTATTCATGTTAGTTGACAAATATTATCGTTTTGCTATTCTTGTTTTAATCAACAAGTTATTTTATGATGTATTAAATATTTCCCCCTTATAATGTGTTTGACAGGTAGAGAGTTAAGTTCTAATAATTTTCTGAGATGTGTGTGTTAATATTTTTGTGTACCCAGCTACATTATGGAATGTCTTGTCTGCTCTGGAGGTTCAGCCAGCCTCCCCTTTTATCCCCTTCCATTGGTCGATGAATACCTTTGTATACCTGCAGGTTTTTTTGCTGCATTTCCTTAGATGTGGTTCTGTGTTGTGGACTGTTATCTTCCATGTTTGTGTTTTCTAATTGTGTTTTATTATTATCATGGTTTCACTTCATGTAAACCGCTTTGAGAAAGGTGTTGGCCTCAAGGGCATAGAAGTTTTAAGAGTAATAAAAATTCAGCAGACTGCATGCCAGGTGTGCTTCAGTTTTAGCAAAGCTCATGGCTCATGGTATTCAACTAAATTTTACCCCAAGTAGACTCATTGGAATTAATGAACACCACTAAGCTGGGTCAATTGATTTCAGTGAGTAAAACTTAAGTTGAATACCACAGCATGTCCAAATTGGGACTTTACACAAATAGTTTCCCTACTTCTCAGACAGGCGTGTCATTCCCCCCTCGCGCCCAAGAAAGGTCAGAAGAAACTTCCAGTCATCAAACAACTGATCATAATGGATGGTTTCCCCTTCCTCTTTCCTTCTCTGCCCCCTCAACCAGTGACTATTTCAAGCACATGTTACAGTGGGCATTTTGCTTTTCTTGTCTGATGCAGTCCAGTTCTTTGTGTCTAGATCAGAAGATGAAATTAAATGAGATAACCTTGCACCAGGGATATCTTCTAGCTACAATAAATCCTGCTTTTGTTGCAGGCTTAGGGACCAGCCAGGATGTCTCCCTGCTACTTGTTCCTCTTTCAGTCAAAAATGAGAAAGGAAAAGTTGCAACTTGTTCTCCTTGGGGAAGGAGGTAATTGGTAGACTGTTCTTATCACAGGCATCAAACTTCATTGGTCTGTCATTTTTGCAGAAGACTGGATAAACTTGGAAGTCTAGTGTGGTATTTTGAGAATCAGAAAGCAAGAGGAAGCACACAGCAGAATGGAGAACAGTTTTAAACTTCATTCTTAACAGTACTGTACTTAGTCAAGAAAACAGATTTTTCTGGGTAACTACCAGCCTAAAACCATTAAGGTTCAAAGCACTAACCCAGTAGTCTGTTTCTTCTACATGCGAACAGCCACAATATGGGATCAGGCACATGGGTGTGGAAAGACTGGTGAGAACCACACGCTACAAAGATAGAGTTGCTGTGGTTTTTTTGACTGCAATGATTCAATGAAGTGATGAAAGATTTGCCCTGAGGGGCTCCATGGAGCCATGTTGGCTGGATAGGAACAAGTATTGCCCTGAATTTAAAAAACTGTTGATGAAGTTGTTAGTGTATTAATGCCAGCAGGGCCAGTGGTCAGGGATGACAGGAATTGTAGTCCAAAAACAACTGGAGATCTTCTTCATTCACTTGTAAGCATGCCCATCAGCGTCAGGGAAACTTTTGCAGCCCAAGGACCACATTTCCTTCTGGGCAACCTTTCAAGGGCCACATGCCAGTGGTGGGCAAAGCCAAAAGTAAAAGTGAGCAGAGCAAAAAAATGTAAATCTTAACTCTTGAGTGGTAAGCCAGTTTCTTTGTCCTTGCACACAAGCCCCTCCTCTATCCAGAGAAACAAGAAGCATTAAGACACATTCCAGCCATGCCAAACACTTAAGGAGTGTGTGGCTTAGGAATATATGTGACCCGGGGAGACTTCCAGGAGCCAAATAATAAGGCCCTAAGGGGCATGTGGTTCCCCATCCCTGATGTACATGGATTTTTTGGAGGGGTGCATGCTCTTGACTGCAGATGTTTACTGAAAGCCATGTAAGCCCGTTTTAAATCTCATGTGATATTTTGAGATTTATGCAACTCTCATAAAGTGACAGTTAAGGAATACAGCTGCTGTGTCTATGGTACTCCTTACATGGTATTATCCGCCCCACTCTGTCAGAGCAAGGTGCATAAGTTTAGGCTCCAAGTTCCCAGAGGTGTGAAGGCCCAGAGGAAAACCAGGGAAAAATGGGAGTGGGGTGGGGGCATGGCTTTTCCCCTTGGTCTTCACATCTCTCCTAGCTCCTCCCCACTTGTGTTAACTGTCTGGGCTGGAGGGCCAGTGTTGCAATCTCTGTACACAGGCTTTTGCTTCCCACTCGGTTTTCTCAAAGGACGCTTACACCAATTCTTACTCCCTTTTCCACTCTGTAAAGAGTGAACTGTGCTACTGAAACTGTCAAGTTTGTGGTTGGCTGGTAACTCTCAGGTTTTTGGGGAGGGGCTTAGGTCAGAGGCAGGGCATCTAATCTGCATGCAGTCAGTTCCAGCATTTCTAGGTAGGGCTTGGAGAAGTTTCTTTCTGAAATCCTGGAGAACCACTGCTGGCCAATGCCAACAGTGCTTCATATTTTTGCATGCCACCCCAATCTCTGAGTGGTGCAAGATTCCATCATTTCCAGGCACTTACCTGGGGTTTGTGTTTCCTTTCGGAAATGAGGCACAGTGGAGACTGTGTTGTCTTTATGATATATGGTTTATTTACACATATACATAGCCTGAGCCTACGATGGAGGGGTCCGCAGCTTCAGCACCCCAAGAGGGTCTTGCTTCTCCCATAGCCACAACCCTGGTTTGGACAGAAACCAATCATTGCTCTGCCTCTCTGGCTTTCCAGCTTGCTGCTTTACTTCTCTGCCACAATACCCTCCCTAACCTCTCTCCTCTAAAGCCCAGCTTTATCTATTGAGGGAGGGGGCCATCACCCACTTAACATCTCGCACACCCAGCCCCTTTGATTAAACTGGAATGTTGGGAAATAATGTAGCCTAACATGGCGGGATAAAAACCTGATTAATAAGTAAAATTAAATTGGCTGCACTGCAGAATAAATCTTTGAAGACTGCAGCTTACATCCACTTGGGATCAGTCTTCAAAACCAACCATCTCATCATCTCTTTCACTTCTGCTGAAAATTTAACACCCTGTCTTTAGCATTTTGCACATTACACTTCCTACTGACATCTACTGGGAGATTTTTTTTTGGGGGGGGGGAGCAGAAACAGCATTTGCCCAGTAACACTTCAGCTACACTTAGAAAATTGTATCCTGTAACATGACAAGCTGATATTTAAGTGCTTTATCTTTTTCCTTTTTTTAAGGTTCAGAGCATGGAGAATGATGAACTTCCGTCAGAGGATGGGATGGATTGGTGTGGGATTATACTTAATAGCAAGTGCGGCAGCATTTTACTATGTCTTTGAAATCAATGAGACTTACAACAGACTAGCACTGGAGCATATCCAGCAACCTCCTGAAAAACTGAGAGAAGAAACAACCTGGATGCACTCCTTAAAAACACGGCTGCTGTCCGTGCCCTTTTGGCTGTGGACTATTATCTTCTTGATCCCTTATTTACAAATGTTCCTGTTCCTTTATTCCTGTACAAGAGCTGATCCCAAAACGGTGGGCTACTGTATTATTCCGATTTGCCTGGCTGTCGTTTGCAATCGTCACCAAACATTTGCGAAGGCCTCCAACCAAATTAGCAGATTGCAACTGATTGACACTTAAACCCATCAGCATTTCCCGATGAACACTTTTAGATAACCTGAAGGATCTTGGCTGCATCATTTGAACATACAAATGGAATGTGAAATTCTTTTTCCCCGCGTTAACTACTGAATAGAGCATCAACCTATTTTTTGAATAAGTTGACTTTGAGTATAGGTGCATTCTATTTGGTGGAATAACTGAGCTTTCTTTGAGACTCGAGGATGACATTCTTCATATTTGCCTTATAATGCAGAATTTCTACACTCCTGAAGTTTTTGTGGAGAAAACCTATTTGAAACCTTATTTCACTGTGCACCCCCCCCCCTTTTATCTTCAAGCTTCCCTCAGGAGGAGGATCAGTGAAAACAGACTTTTCCTTTGTTATAATGTGTAAAGTTTGGAATGATCATAAACTCGCATTTAAGATATTGTGCTTTTTCCTTAAATAATGTTGCACTCAATAAAACAGGGCTTCGTTCACACACATGACTAAAAGAAAATGAGCCCTTCGTTCATTTATTGTTTTTTTGACTTCCAGTTCAGTGTAAGTTGTTAGGCCAGTTCTTCAGAAACTAATTTTCCATATATGGGAACAAAAATGCAACATGTGCTATATGTCAAATATGAAGGCTGTGTGTGAGAGGGGAAAGAGACAGAGAGCTGCTCTCAGTTTTGCTTTAAAATGCATGTGAACTGACAATTAGTTGCTGTTCATGTTTTAGGAAATTATGGCACTCACTGCATTTTCCTCCCAGCAGCGCTCAGCAATTAAAACATAGTAATTCAATGTTCATTCTATTATGTACGTTGCTCTATCCAATAAAACAGCCATCAAACATTAAAACCAACATCCAAACCACAGTAATAAACCCAGAAACCAACACCAATTTACCAAGTAGAAAATTCTCAGTATTTCATAGAATCATAGAGTTGGAAGAGACCACAAGGGCCATCGAGTCCAACCCCCTGCCAAGCAGGAAACACCATCAGAGCACTCCTGACATATGGTTGTCAAGCCTCTGCTTAAAGGCCTCCAAAGAAGGAGACTCCACCACACTCCTTGGCAGCAAATTCCACTGTCGAACAGCTCTTACTGTCAGGAAGTTCTTCCTAATGTTTAGGTGGAATCTTCTTTCTTGTAGTTTGGAGCCATTGCTCCGTCTCCGCTTCTCTGGAGCAGGAGAAAACAACCTTTCTCCCTCCTCTATGTGACATCCTTTTATATATTTGAACATGGCTATCATATCACCCCTTAACCTCCTCTTCTCCAGGCTAAACATGCCCAGCTCCCTTAGCCGTTCCTCATAAGGCATCGTTTCCAGGCCTTTGACCATTTTGGTTGCCCTCCTCTGGACACGTTCAAGTTTGTCAGTGTCCTTCTTGAACTGTGGTGCCCAGAACTGGACACAGTACTCCAGGTGAGGTCTGACCAGAGCAGAATACAGTGGCACTATTACTTCCCTTGATCTAGATGCTATACTCCTATTGATGCAGCCCAGAATTGCATTGGCTTTTTTAGCTGCCGCGTCACACTGTTGGCTCATGTCAAGTTTGTGGTCAACCAAGACTCCTATTTGCTAATATAGAAAGTAGTTTTATAATGTAAATGTTTCAGCAGGAGCCGTTTTATCTACATTATTTGCTCAATGTGAGTATAGATATCTGCATGATCTAAGTCTCTCCCTCCCCCCCCTTTTAGTAAAGTACTTCAGATATACCAGTTGTCCTTCTAATTGCATGGCATCTGAGGGGAAATGCAGTTAACTGCAACTGAGATGATGTACTTTAGCATCCTCCTGTGGCCTGGTTTCTATCAAACCAGAGAAGGTTATTCATTTCATTTGGTATAAATATGAGTATGTTACTAGCAACAAGTCCCAAGAGATGTTAACCCTGCTAAATCCAAGCACTTTATTTGCTTGACTAATTTAATGACTGCCATAAAAGTGTTCTACTCTCTCTGCATGACATGCTCCTTGCTACAAAATCACTAGTAATGGCATAATGGGAAAAAAAGCAGTGGGAAAAAATCCTTTGCCTTTTTTAATTTCATGACTTCTCACAGATTAGTAGAAAGACATTTGCAACCTCCCTGGCTACTCGCCTATTATATATATATATGCGCAGTTCACTAGTAAAATCTTGTTTTTGGCTGTCCAGGCAGATCAAATTCTTCTGTCTACAGCTGAACAGGGAAATATTGGATGACTGTATATCTCTGCTGCATCCATTGTGGCTGCTTGGATCAATTGTGTACCTAAAGTTCAGTGTAGCTAGGTAGCCATTCAAGTAAGCAAGAATGAAGGGTTTTGAATTTGTAGACCTAGTCAGGCACATTCCCAATTTCTGTCCAACTCAACATTTCCCCCACATTTTCTACAATTTTAGGGAAAAATTAGGTTAGTATATAGAGTTTATATGCAGTGCAACTCATTGCACAGTCAGAAATGTATGGCATTTTCTGGCTGGTATTTATTAGAGTGATATGTGACGCTAAGGATTTCCAAGGAAAAAAGTGTTTTCTAAATTGGATTTCATGTGGACCTGGTTTGGATATAACGGGAACAATGTTTTCATTTCTGTGGACTTTGCCCTTTAATATTGCTGCTTCATACATTTCACATGAAATCAGCTCCTCTGAATAGTAGAGCAGTTAGAAAATTAAGCCTGCAGTCACTATAACAGTGTGCTTGTAAAAATTGTTCCATTAAATACAACTCCCATATGCAGCAGCCAGTTCATCACAAGCATAAGTTTTAAAAGGTTCTTGCTCCGTCTTTGTTATAGCACCTACATGCTAGTAATACCATCCATGAACATGGACTGTGTCAAATGAGTGCTGTTTTGTCAGGTGGGCCATCTGAATCTGTTTAATCTTGCTTATTGGCTTACTGAACATGGCAGTCATACTTGTTTTATGGAACATACAGTAATCTGGTGAGAAAACCCAGGCCCCACCATCTAATAAACTTGGTTGCTACTTTACTGAGACATAAGAAATGCCCAATAGCCCAAATGGAAGCACTCATGCCTCTTAGAAACAAGGTGTGACTGCAAGGCAACTGGAAGCTCAGCTTTAATTTAAGCAACCTTTGCATTAACACTGACCAGTGCTACCTCTATCATCCATTGCAGATTCTTGACAGCTTTTGTGATGAATTTGAAGACTAGTATTTGAGCTATTTATATATCACTTCTTCACTGAAGTTATTTTATTTCTACTCTGAATAATACTAAGCCACCCAACCTATATAATCTGAACTGTGAGAAAAACTTTGGAATGGTAGGTCAATTCTCTCACAGAACAGATTCCCTTATTAGCCAGGCGTCCCTGGAACCAGGCAGGAGGAAAGCGAAGTCCCCCTGGCCTGTTTGAGCCAACATTTTTTCCATGTCAACGCAAAAAACAAATCTCTTGCTGGAACATTCACACAAGTCTTATAAATTACTGTCCAGATTCTTTTGAACTGCACCAAATCATTACTTTCTTGGTTACAAGCCAGTGCCTTGTTAGACAACCGGTCTACTAATTGGTTGCTACAACTCAATAGAGCCTTTATGCTTCCAAGGAGCATAAACAATTGACATGCTTTTATACATAATTTGTCTGTTTATATGTATGTACAGACTCAGTGCCCATGGGTGCCAGGCTGGTGATCCATATGTTTTGAGGGAGAAAAGTTTTTTTTCTTAAATGATAGGTACTTTCTTAACCTGTGGAGGGGCTTTTTGGGATGGGGGAATGCTCAAGCATGCTCTGTGTCCATCTTGGATATTTTTCTTGGTACTGGGGAAGTCTTCCTGTTACTAGATAGCAACAAAATCATGGTGTTTGTGTGGAATCAATATTATGTGTTCTCCACAATGACGACAGGCAGGACACAGTTGACTTCCCACAAGAAGCGTGAATTTGGCCAGGATGCGGGGACCCCATGGCAGCCATTTTGAGATTGGCACCCGCAGCGCTTGCATACTGGTCCAAAATGATTGGCACCCCAATTTAAGGTTATGTCCAAACCCTGCACTGTGATTGATTTTAATTATGGTTTATTGAAACAAGATTTTATAAGCCAGGTTGAAGTTGGCTTCTTTCTGTAAACCATATCTTTGCCTAGGTTCAGACATAATGTTAAAGTGTTGTATAGAAACAGAAGCAAAACCATTTAATCTCATCTTCCAGAGAGGAAGGTGACTGGCATGAAGCATAGTTGTGTAATACTAAACAGTAGCTAGCATTGCATCTGAGTGACAGCGGTTTTAATGCATGTCATGGAAAGTAAACACTTTGACAGCATATAAACGAACACAGTTCATGATATATTCTACTTTGTTGTATTGTGAATGCTTGATGCACACGCCCAGGCACATTTTCTTTGTCTCCAACTGTTTATTAACATGGGAAACATATTTAAATGTCTTTGATTTAGTCATAGATTACAAGGCTCTTTTAAAGGGATACTTAATTTAATTTTTTTTAAATCTACCACAGAAAGAACTTAAAGTATTATTGAAATGTAAAATTCTCATGGTCTTTCATTTTTAGGTAATGCCATAGACAAATATCACATTAGAAGTTGTCCTTAAGACAGGAGGCTCTCAAAACTCTCTACTCCCAGGGTTCAATTAAAAGGTGACAATTACTGAGGCCTATCAGTGACAAATAATAATAATAATAATAATAATAATAATAATAATAATAATAATAATTTATACCCTGCCCATATGGCTAGGCTTCCTCTCTGGGCAGCTCCAAACAAACACGATAAAACATCAAACATTAAAAACTTTCCTAAACAAAGCTGCCAAAATGGAGGTGCAGGGACAGACTCAGTCATATAAGCCTGTTGACTATTACACATGTACCATCTTGCTTGTCCTTTCACCCTCCACTGAATACTTTTTCAGAAAGCATTCAGAGATCGATCTTAGTTGGCATCACTTTTGACATCACTAGAATTGTTAAGAAGTTTTAATTTTTTTATCACTCCAATGAGAGGATTAGGATATACATAACCACATGCAGGCAGTTTAGCACAATCAGTTGGCAATTGTGGACACCATTTTCTATTGGTATCTAATCCATCTTGGGAAATTGCTAGATTCTTTGCTACAGCAGTTTCCTACTGGAAATGAATTCTATAGTACAACTTTTATCAAGCTAAGTGCAGCCACTGGAAATACTGTGATTCAGCTTCCCCATTTCAGGAAGAATTTGCTCTAAGTGACTTAAAATAGAAGAGGCTCTTTTCTATTTCCCCCCTTTCCATCCCATATATCGCAAAGCATTTTTTACTCATAATTTCTTCTTTCATGTTCATACCTTATTTCCGCTTCCTGTTCCGAAGTGTCATTACTTCCATTCCTCCTGCCTGCTCCTTTTACATTCACTTCTTTCTCTTTTAACAATCTTTCCCCTCTATTACTTCCTCACTTTCTACTCCCAGTTTATTTATGAAGAAAGTCATGAAAATAAACAACTCTTTTTAATTTATTTCAATACCACTACTGGCCCTTTCCCCTCAGAGAAGGGAGATCATTCTTTCTTATATACATGGTCTTTTACTTGGTTGCTTCAGTATTTCACATAATACTCCACAAATGAGCTTCCCTTTTGATTTGTGGTAACGGTAAATAAAAAGGTCAGTGCATTTCTAGTTTAAAAAGTAGCCCAGAAGTTTCCACGGGAGGAAAGTGTCTAGAAAACAAAACTCAAATTCCGTAGAAAAAAACCTGCAGTTTTCATCAGGACTGTTTTAACAAAACATCCCAGAAATTTTCCCAGAGGGAAAGTGTGTATATGATTAAACTCAAGTTCAGTAGAAAAATGTTTGTAATTTTCATCAGGACTGTGTTTTTATTCGTTTTAATGGTGGTCCGTCAGCACATGCTTTGGCAATGACATGATTTTCTTCTTCTTCATCATCACCATCCTGTTCATCATCATAATCACCTAAAAGAAAAAGATTTCATATGAAATCTGCTAAGATAGCTAAACTATTTCCCCATGAATGCCTACACTTAACTTCTCATTCCATTTGCTGAGTTTAACTAACATTTTATGACGCTGGGTAGCTCAGTTGGTAGAGCACGAGACTTAGTCCCATGGTTGTGGGTTTGAGCCCCACATTGGGTGTAAGATTCCTGCATTGCAGGGGGCTGGACTAGATGAGCTTTGTAGCCCCATGCAACTCTACAGTTCTATGATTTTCAAATTTTTTTATTTTATTTTGGTGTTGCTTGAACTGGGTATAAGAAGTCAAGAGATACTAGCATTTGAGTGTACTTTTGCAAGAGGCATGTTCAAGAGTTAGAAATGTATATGCAAAGTGTTCGTATACAATGGATGGGAAACTTGTGTGGCCTACCAGATATTGGACTACAACTCTGATCAACCCCACTGATAAGACAGTTTTCTGAGACTATGGTAACTAGTCCAAAGCTTTAGGTCCTCACCAGATCATACAAGAGGTATATTAGCATAGACCTGGTCTGCACATGCAGAATTACATGTTGAGAATAAAGTGGTATAGACTCTATTGGAATTCTCAAATGGTATTGAACTTAAAGCTCAGGGTAAACCCAGAGACATCAATGTAAATTAGCTAATTATGCCTATTCTACATTTTTTTTTTAATTATTTCACAAAGTCATAGAATTGTAGAGTTGGAAGGGACCCTGAGGATCATCTCTTTGAACCCCCTGCAACCCAGGAATATGCAGCTGTCCCATTACAGGCCCTGAACCTGCAACCTTGGCGTTATCAGCACCACGCTTCAACCAACCCATTGCCCTTTCACCGATTTTATTTATATGCCTCTTTCCCACAACGGGCTGTGCCCAGACATTCAAAACAGAGGACAAATATAGAAATACAAACATGGAGGAGACATGTCAGTAAATTCAAAATAGCCAAAATAAGAGCCGAAAGGCTTTGTTGTGGCATCTGAGGAGGCTCCACCTGCTGCTGATTTCCAAGTACCCAAAGGGGCACTTGGTTGCTAGGAAGCAGGACGAAGCCTCTTTCCTCTCCTCTCGGGCGAGGCGGGAACTCGTGGCCGAGTCCGGGGCCTCCTCACCTCCAGGCCCGGCTCGGTCGCCGGCGCCGCTCTCCTGCTGCACCAGGGGGCCAAGCAGCGCGGAGACCTGTTCCCGCAGCTGAGCTAGGCCGCTGAGCAGGCCCCGCAATTCTCCCGGCGGCTCGCAACGGACCCTCAGCGGCCGCTTCAGCCCGTCGCGGCCCGTCAATTCCGCCCGCAACTCCATCGCTCCGCTTCTCTTCTGCCTTTCCCCCGCCCTGGAAACAGGCAGCCAATCCCTAAGCGAGGAGGCGGCTTTCCCAACCGCCACTCTGGCCCCGCCTACCCAGCGCACGCGCCTCACTCAACAGCTTACGAGCAGTTTCATTGTCTTCTCCTCCCGCCTTCGTCTCCTCCCCCTTTTGTGATTGGCTTCTGGAGCTCACGTGGGCCTCGTTGGCGTCGCGTGAACCTCCCTCCCCCCCACGCCCTACTGCTCCTCCCCACCGAGCGCCTTTTATCTCGTAGCGTCTGGGTGGCGGCGGCGGCGCAGGACAGCGGACCCCTCGCTTTCCGCTTCCGGCGTGCGCCGGGCGCTCTCTGGTGGCGGTTTGGCGTTTTCCCGCCTTTTCCTCCCCCTCCTCCCCTTCACCGACCAGGGAGGGAAAGGGAGCTGCGTGCGTTGCTTGAGGATGGAGAAAGAGACGGCGGCGTCTGGCGCCGGCCTACCTGGCGACGAGGGCGAAGAAGGCGAGAGGAGCGCGGAGGAGCCCGTTGTGTCGCTAGCCGAGGTGCTGGCCGAGAGCGAGGAGCTCGAGAAGGAGGCGCGCGCCGTGCTGGGCGGGAGCGACCACGAGCGCTGCAGCTACTCTCAGGTGAGCCCCGCGGGGGCGAAGAGAGGGGGGCGGTGCCCCGCCAGGTGGGGCTTCCCTTGGCGACCCCTGAGGGGCTGGGGGGGGGAGGGGAAGCGGGGGCAGAAGGAAAGAGGAATGCCCGCTCCTCTTTATTTCGTTAGCCATTATTTGAAGTAACCCCGCTCCATCATCATCATCATCATCTTATTATTATTATTATTATTATTTATTTTACTGTTTATACTCCGCCCATCTGGCTGGGTTTCCCCAGCCACTCTGCTCAGCCTACTAAAGATTCATGGACTTTCCGCTCAAATGAATCCCAAAGTGGCTGACAAACAGTAAACAAGAGCCTCGCAAGTGCAACGTAAACCCTATAATGCAATTTTAAAAAACCATCCGTAGAAACGCATCCGCAGTGGTCAACAAGATGGCAACGCGGCGGCCGAGCTCCATTCAGCAACTGCCGAACGCCTTGGTGTTTTTCTCTTCAGCTGACCTCGTGCTTTTGTTAGTTTTGCTTGTTCTTTTTAAAACCCTGTTTGGAAAGGTGGGTGGGATAGGACTCTGTTAACAGATGTGCGTGGATTATAAAGTCAAAGAGCATAATACGTATATGGAAAAGGTAGCTAGGCTTTTACACCTCAAAAAAGGTCTTGTGGAGCAATAGTTTGTTGCAGGGCAACCAATTGTGGGGGATCTTTTCTCCATACTTTGGTTTGTTCTTGTGGTCCCATGGTGATCAGACTTTAGTGTGGTTAAATGAAATGAAGGGCATGGAATGGTCACTGGAATCTTATTAATGTCTTCTAAAAGATTACAATACAGTGTACTTAATATCGTAGTTACAAATGTCCCCTTTTGCCTACTCCCTTTTTGCTACAATTTTGAGGTAGCTCCGTTCTCACTGCTCCAGGAGTGTATTCTGGCCAGTGATGATCATTCTGAAGTTTGTTGATCATCTGGCTGCATCTCTTGTTTTTCCTCCTATCGGCATGCTCCTGGAAAAAAAGTTAGGCGTCGCATATCTTAGTAGTATCTTGCAGTAATCTCAAGCCGTCTTGCAATAGCTGAAGCAAGGAGGAGGGTGTGTGGGTGTCTTGGTATGTTTGAAAATAAACTGGGATAGCTTTAGACTAAGGTTCATACACCTAAGGGGTACAGAAATACACGGGACAGCGATCCTCATCTGTGCATGGTACTCTTTATATACCTTGTTCATTAGGGAAGAAAACAGCTGAAATATGAAAATCTTCTGCTTATACATTGCCTGTGAAACAAGGAAGAATTGTGTAAAACAGCAGTGAATGATGGTTGCCTCCTACTGTTGCTTAGGCAAGGGCAATTTTGTCCCTTTCCTCTTATTTTGTCTGACTCCCCCCCCCCCCCATATCAGTAGCTTGTTATCTAGATAATGAAAATATGGGATTATTTGGAAGCTTATTTATACTGCAGTGCTCTTATTCAACACCATGTAGCACCCTGGTCCTTTTGTTCCCTTTTCAGAAACAAACTTGGCATTGAGTATACAGCATTTTCTGGCTGCCAGTTATTTTAGCTGCCTAAGTGAAATTTCTAATGTGGACACATATTGTTGGCTGAATCTGGAATAATCAGTCCTAAGTTGTAGGATACAGCTGCTTGAGAACATGGGAGCCATTATGGCATCTCCTTTGAAAATGAAAGCTGGATTTGGTTTCTGTACGCAGAATTCAATTTTGCTCAACTTCAAATTCCCAGACTGGCATTCCCTAACATCTCCATTTTTATGCTGCTGTCTCTTTTCCAGGGAGCTGTAAAGAGGCAAGCCTTGTATGCCTGCAGTACGTGCACGCCGCCAGGAGAAGAACCAGCAGGGATCTGTTTAGCATGCAGTTATGAATGTCATGGCACCCACAAGTTATTTGAGCTGTATACAAAAAGGTAACATTGATTGATTGATTGAATTTATATCCCACTCCCTGAAGGAGCCTAGGGTGACAAACAGATATACAGTTTTAAAAACCAGAACATTATACATCAGTTTAATTTTTTTTAAAAAAACAGTTACAGTTAAAACCTTCTAAAATCAGTTATTCCATCCAGTGATCTCAGGGTTGCCAGCAATAGTAAAGTAGTATACCTAAAATCAAATTTATTTCCTCTACTGTACAACATTAATGCAGCTAAACTAAATGCAGGCTGCATTTTAATGTTTTAATTATTTTAATCTTGTTTTAAAGTTGTATTTCAATCAACTTGTTTTTATTATTGGTTGTTAGCCACCCTGAGCCTGGTCTTGGCTGGGGAGGGGAGGGTATAAATAAAATTTATTATTATTACTATTAAACTAGAATTGCCATTTTGTTGCCACTGTAACTCTTTTATACAAGCAGTGGCGGAGAGCAGGTGGGGGTGGGGCTGGGGTGCGTCCTGGGGGCGTGGCGTGCCACCTGTGGGGGGCACGGCGCCCAGCATGGGGGGGGCAGCTGCGATGGCACCCCACCGGGATCGCTTGGTGCGCTCCCCCACACTCCTCTTCATCTGCCAGTGTATACAAGAACGCTTTGAAACTCAGGATTGTAACTGCGAGAAAAATGTTACTGAGATTTAGCAAACATAGAAAACTATTGGATATGTTAGGTTTAAAAGAAAAACCTTTGGCTGCAGCTGTTTGTTTATGAGCCTCCAATGAGACAACCAAAATAAGCAGTACTATGGGCTCACCAAAGTGACATGTTCTTGTTCATGATAGTATAATAATCATCTAATTTGTAAATCAAATGTCTGCTTTGATAAAAACCTTTTTGGGTGTGGTTGAATGATCCTGGTCAGAAGTAGGGATTTTTCATCCATTTATTAATACAGTTAACTTTCCTGAGATGTAACTGATGTTCCTAAAACTAAAAAAAAGCCCTGTCGGAACTCTGGCTCTTTTTTCTCTCTTAGAAACTTCCGCTGTGATTGTGGAAACAGCAAATTCAAAAATTTGCAATGCAAACTACTTCCAGTAAGTATAATTCTGTTTCCTTTTTGGAGTGTAATCATAGCTAAACTCTTTGTTTCTTTAGTGTGAGAACTTTTACTTGTAATTTCTTTTCTCCTCCCTCTCACAAACATGCATTTCAAAAGTGAGAGTGAAATGAAATTTTCAAAGTTCTTCATAGCTGTTGGCCCAGGCTAGCTTTATTTAATGTCCAGTGACCTTCATGGGTCAGTTCATTGCAGATGTGGACCCACATCCAGATGCCCCTTCACATCTGGATTGACTCTGCATGGGAATGCAGATTTCATTTGCTGGCTTATAAAAATGGTGTGTACTAGGGCTGTGCTATAAATCGCCATATTCTTGAATACAGTGTATTGAAATAACATTGTGATATGTGTTTCAACAAGGCAATATAAAGGTAAAGGTACCCCTGCCCGTACGGGCCAGTCTTGACAGACTCTGGGGTTGTGCGCCCATCTCACTTAAGAGGCCAGGGGCCAGCGTTGTCCGGAGACACTTCCGGGTCACGTGGCCAGCATGACATCGCTGCTCTGGCGAGCCAGAGCCGCACACGGAAACGCCGTTTACCTTCCCGCTGGTAAGCGGTCCCTATTTATCTACTTGCACCCGGAGGTGCTTTCGAACTGCTAGGTTGGCAGGCGCTGGGACCAAGCAGCGGGAGCGCACCCCGCCGCAGGGATTCGAACCGCCGACCTTTCGATCGGCAAGCCCTAGGCGCTGAGGCTTTAACCCACAGCGCCACCTGCGTCCCTACAAGGCAATATACCGGTGAACAAAAGGTGGAGACTTAACAGCTTCACAGGGGGTAGCTCAACTGAACAGATAGTTTACAGATACTTTGCAGATAATTTGCTGGCACCATCTCCCCAGCTTTGTTTGCTCTCTCCCTCCTCCCTCCTAAATGATGATAAGCCCTCACACAAACCAGCAAACTCTTTCATCTTCACAGGTATCTTTCCACTTAAAGGTAAAGGGGTAAAGGGACCCCTGACAATTTACAGGCTGAAGGAGCCAGTGTTTGTCCGCTTCCACAGACAGTTTTTCCGGGTCATGTACAGCATGACTAAGCCGCTTCTGGCGAAACCAGAGCAGCGCACGGAAACGCCATTTACCTTCCAGCTGGAGCGGTACCTATTTATCCTTGCACTGCGTGCTTTCAGACTGCTAGGTTGGCAGGAACTGGGACTGAACAACGGGAGCTCACCCCGTCCCAGGGATTTGAACCACTGACATTTCGATCGGCAAGCCCAGGTGGCACAGTGGTTTAACCCACAGTGCCACCCGCTTCTTTCCACTTAGAGCTGAGCTAATTATGCAGAGCCTGCTAACAAACCAGGAGGGTCCCCCCCCCCCCCATGCCTAGACAGTGAAGATCCAGCAATCTAAGATCCAGCTGCAAAGTAAACAAAGAAAGTAAAGAACTGGAAAGCACATCTTCCTTTCCTCAAACTCCCCCCCCCCCCATGGAAGAGTTTTCATTTTTATTTTTTGGTGGTTTTTATGTTGTTGGTTCCCCCTTAAATACCTTTCCTCCATATCAAAAAGGAAGGGGTTTTTTATTTAAAGGAACCTATCTTTTTGCTTGCTTGCCCTCCCTCCCTCTGATAAAAAGAGAGAGATTGGTGGGATGAGGGCTTTTGAGGAGGCCCTTTTGTGTGGGGGGTGGGGATGGAGGGGAGAAGATTTAGCTGGCTGCCTTGTGCTGAAATGGGAGAATGATGGGGAGGGTGTTTTTCAGTAACTAGTGCAAGCACATGTGTGTCTACTCACAAGCAAGCCCTACTGAATTCAATGAGGCTTACTCCCAGGAAAGTAGAAGTAAGTTCAGTTGAACTCTGTGGGGCTTATGTATGCATAGATTCCAATTAGACCTCTGAGTGGGGAAGCAGATGCAACCTGAATAGCAAGTCACTTGAATTAGTTGAAAATTATGTGGACGTTTATTTAATATTTTTATTAAAACTACTACTTCTTTACTTTTTAAGGCCCCCCACCACAACAGGGAGTCTTGTCAAGGCCCTTGGCTGCTGTGGGGAAGCGTGGCGCATCCTCCGCTGCTGCAGGGAGGATGGCGGGACCATCTGCCAGCAAGGTCCTCCGCCATCGCCAATATATGTTGGGATATATCGAGATACATCGGGACGCAGGTGGCGCTGTGGGTTAAAGCCTCAGCGCCTAGGACTTGCCGATCGAAAGGTCGGCGGTTCGAATCCCTGCGGCGGGGTGCGTTCCCGCTGCTCGGTCCCAGCGCCTGCCAACCTAGCAGTTCGAAAGCACCTCCGGGTGCAAGTAGATAAATAGGGACCGCTTACCAGCGGGAAGGTAAACGGCGTTTCCGTGTGCGGCTCTGGCTCGCCAGAGCAACGATGTCACGCTGGCCACGTGACCCGGAAGTGTCTCCGGACAGCGCTGGCCCCTGGCCTCTTAAGTGAGATGGGCGCACAACCCCAGAGTCTGTCAAGACTGGCCCGTATAGGCAGGGGTACCTTTACCTTTACCTTTATATCGTGATACAGTGATATTTAGCTGATGATATATTGTGATGCTGAAAACCAAATACCGCCCAGCCCTAGTGTGTACAGTGTTGTCTGTAAACATGATAATCTGAGTCAGATGGGCACATTGAGTCTCCCATTAACTTCAATTGAGGGAACTCTATTCTTTTTCTTTTGTTGCTTGACTCTGCCTTCAAGGAAAAAAACAGTTCATCCTCTTTCTCTTCTAATTACCTCAATTTCTTTCCCTTCCAAAATCTCAACGGTTTATAGAGTATATAAATTTTTCAGGCTTGAAGTGAGGTTCAATAAGGGACATGTGATATGCATTTAATATGACTGGACATAATAGCAAAGTTTAGCTTTCTGGGATGACTAAAAGTAAGATACATACCATGATTTAACAGTTTTTATTTCTAGAGTATTTGTTTTCCTCTTGTTTTTTGTTTAAGACATATGTCCTGACTTATTTCTAGGAGAAGGCAATGGTGAATCCAGCAAATAAATATAACGATAACTTCTTTGGATTATATTGTATTTGTAAAAGACCTTACCCAGATCCTGATGATGAGGTAAGATGCTGACGTCTTGTACATGCAAATATTTTTATATGCGTGCAGTTCTAGTAAGTTTTAGTAACTTTACTATGTTTTGTTATCCATTTAAAAATAAGCAAAAAGAGATGTTTGGCAGAGGTAGTTGGTGGAAAACAAAGCTCTGCAATATGTACAGTGCTACTGATCATGTGCCATGACGCAATAAATTGCACAAACTGGCAACATCAGGGTATTTTTTATGCAGGGTATTTCATCGTGTTCTCTAGGCTTACCCAGTGGCCAAATTGACTTTTCATAATATTGGGACTTGGAGCCATCCATTATAGCTCAATCATGGAAGACTGAAAACAGACAAAATAAGTATTACTCATACGGTGTTTAGTTAAATTATGGAGTTCATTACAGTGGTACCTCGGGTTAAGAACTTAATTCGTTCTGGGGGTCCGTTCTTAACCTGAAACTGTTCTTAACCTGACGTACCACTTTAGCTAATGGGGCCTCCTGCTGCCACTGTGCTGCCACTGCACGATTTCTGTTCTCATCCTGAAGCAAAGTTCTTAAACCGAGGTACTATTTCTGGGTTAGTGGACCCTGTACCCTGAAGCGTCTGTAACCCAAGGTACCACTGTATTAGAAAATGTAGTGATGGTAGTGTCCCCTAAGGTAATTGGGACCCTAACAATTTAAGGCTTTAAAAGTTAAAACCATGGAAATGAATCTGCAGACAGGGCAGATGTTTTAATATAGGTGATTGAGGAGATTGCTATTTCAAGCTTCTCAATAAGCAAATTACAGCACCATTTTGCACTCGTTGAACCATCTTCAAAGGTAGCCTGACAAAGATAATTTTGTAATATTTTGGCTCTATTTTTAGATTCCAGATGAAATGATCCAGTGCATAGTTTGTGAAGACTGGTTTCATGGAAGGGTAAGCCCATGTAATAAAATCACTTCATTAAATGGAAAGGGTTGGAAATGTTAAAGTGATAAATTTAACCTGTCAGACCAGATTTTCTAACTTGTACAGGGCTCGCTTCCTCAGCCTCCTTAATTCAAAATAATTGCATAGATCCCTCAAGCAATACTCTGGAATAATTGAGTTTATGTTGCAAACCTATACTCTTAAAACTGTTTACAGTTGGATAGTTGAATCTCCTCCTTATTGGAACAGGCAACGTTTAGATGAAGTTTACCCATTACATGTTCTATAAGGATGAAAGATTGTAAAATAAAGTTAACCCTTTATTTACACAAATGCCTGGGTCACACTGTCTGCCATGGGCAGAGGTAAGATTAGGGGTGCTGTCTACATTAAATATGAAGGAATATTTGATTTTCAATTTCTAATTAGATTGCTGAATTTCTGTATTCTAAGCTAATCTCTTCTTTCTCCCCCATCCCTCCCAGGGAAAACTTATGAGTGGATTTTTGTGTGAAAGGACTATGAACTCAGTTGGTATTAAAACAAACTCCTGAGCTGAACATAATATAATAATAATTTATTATTTATACCCCTGCTCATCTGGCTGGGTTTCCCTAGCCACTCTTTGCTCAGAGACACCCTGTTACTTAATTTGGAGTGCTACAACTCTCCCAACAGTTTGACGTCACCCCCAGAGGCGCACTCCTCCATTCTTTCCCAAGACAGATGAATGCCACCAGTTCACTCCTATGAACTGTTTTGTACCCAAGTTCATTTCTAATAAAACACCAACTTCTAAAGGTTCCATAAGTCTGGGCTCTGTTCGTACCTAGTTTAGAGTGTAAAGAAGAAAAAAGATGTGTTCCAGTGCTTGAGGATCACTGGTTTCCCATTTTGTTGTTGAAGAATAATTTGTTAATATGTGTTTCCCGTGTGTTCTCATTTCTACCTCCAGCATCTTGGTGCAATCCCTCCAGATAGTGGGGACTTTCATGAAATGGTGTGTCAGGCTTGCATGGATCGTTGCCCTTTCCTGTGGGCATATGCCTCACAGATAGCAGGTGAGGAGAATAAGGGCAGCTGTTGTGCTAATATTTTTAACCTGGAGCAGCAGCTCAGCCTCGCTAATGCAAGTTTTTGGATTTAACCCATCTTAGTTTCATTTAAATTACTGCAACTTCAACTTGTTTAGGTTGCAGCAGTCTTAATTTTGGCTGATTGAATTGTGCTCCTGCGCTTTGAGATTTCTTAATGTTAGGCATAGTGTATCACCTCACCTTTTGTTGTGGGTAGCCATTTTGATATTTAATAAAAATAAAAATTAATAATTTTATTATTTATACCCTGCCCATCTGATTGGGTTTCCCTAGCCACTCTGGGCAGCTTACATAATATATAAAATATAATAAAGCATGAAACATACAGATACAGGGCTGCCTTCAGAAGTCTTCTAATAGTTGTATAGTTCTTTTATCTCCTTGACATCTGAAGGGAGGGTATTCCACAGGGAGGGCGCCACTACCGAGACAGAAATAACATTTCAGGTTTTTGAGAATGAAGTAACATTTTGTAGCGCAGGCATGCCAATATTAGGTGTGGGTGTCTGTCTTTTGCAGTTCACACTGTGACCAAAGTTACTCCTGCAGCTGAAGATCAAGTTGTGCTGAATGTTGAAGAAACTGAAGAAATAAAAAAAGAAAATGGTATAGATAATCAAATAAAGACCGAAGAAGAAAAAGCAGCACACAATAATGAGCCATCCACCAGCTCTGCCTCTGAGTGTTCTGAGGTAAGCTTTGCATTTATTCTTTTGTGGTTTATGGTCAAAATCTTTCTTTCGTTTGTGCTCAGAGCAAGAGAATAATTGTTATTTATTTATTTTGTCTAGCTGGTCATTACAAAAGATAAAATATAAAAACAGAATAAAATGCTTCACACATTGACTTTCTGTTATGTGACCTCTGAAAAAGTGGCCTGTTTTGCCCTTACAAAGGCAATTTTGAGGAGAAAAGTTTGTGTCGAAATTACGTGAGCATGTAACTCTTTGTGAAGCATGTAAATTCATGTAATTCAGCTAATTACCTGCCAGACAAACACACTGTTTTGTGTGTATGAGCACCCTAGTGTCCAAGCTATACGGGAACTGCCTGACACCAGTAGCTACATGTGCAACTGGGGAATGTAACAGGAACCCCAGACTCAAAATAATTATATGTTATATCCAGTGTTCGTAGACCCACTGAAATTGATGGATGTAACTAACATGGATCTGTTAATTTTAATGGGTCTTCTCTGAGTAGAACTTAGTTGGATACCTTCACAAGTGGGACTGAAATGAACAGAAAGATTCATGTCAAATGTGCCTGTAGAGTCAGAAAGCAAGTATTAGAAGGATTATTTCCGGTGCTACAGTGTTTGTGCATTTTTTGGCTGGGAAAACGAGAACTGTGAGCTCCTCTTTTTGCAAGATTTATCCTGAGGAGGTTTTTTTCAATACAATGTCTAGGAAGAACGTGAAGGCTAATGTATTTTGGGAACCTCAGGAGGAATAAATGGAGTTAAGGTTTGGTGAGGTATTTGCTACTCTGCTTGCTTTCCTGGTTCCCTAGACCTCAATTCAAGTCTGAGCCTCATGTACATATTCCATTTTTTAGTTATGGCATTACTATCATCTTACTGCCACCAGATCGCAGTTTTGTAATAACTTTCCAGAAAGCTAAGAAGTGCACAGGCTAGAATGAACAACACCTATGGTGTCAGAGAAACTGACCTTTCATTTTTCAGCAGACAGTTAAGAAAGAAGAATCCACCTGCAGATTCCAAGAACTTAAAGCCAAGCAGTATGTACAGAAGAACAGGGCCACCTTTTGGCCACACAACTGGCGAAGCAAATTGTGCACCTGCAAAGAATGTATGGTATGTATTTTTGAAAATCTCCAATTTTCATGTTTGCTTTAGAACTATCTAGAATGGAGTTCACCTATGAACTTGCAAGTGGCTGAATAAAAATGGAAGGAGTGGGAAAGCGTAAACCTGTGAGACTTAACCTGTTTTTGTTTGAAAAAATATAATGAATTTTATTGGGCAGGTTACAAAAAAGAGTGATGCTTGCTTGTAATTTGTCTATTCATTTGATTCACAATTGGAGTCTCTTTTCTAGTCATCAAATTTCAAAGCTCTATGCATACACTGAGGAAGAGGAAGTAGAGGAGAAATGTCCCATTTTTGCTTTTCCTACCGTTGTTCTTGCCCTTTAATTCTTAATCCTGTGTTGGATATGTTTGCTGGCTTTGCAAAAGATATGTTTGCCGGCCTTGTATCCCATTACCTAGGTTTCCTTGCCTGGCTCCATTTGTCACTTCCACCTTTTGTTGGCTTGCGTTGAAATTTGCAGGCTCCAGCTGCACATTGTTACCTCTTCCTTTGAGGTATTTGGAAATATTTAAGGTGGTAGTCAAATAAGTTTGAGCATAACTAATTTAGGTTCATGAATTTCAGTGGGTCTAGTCTGAGTAAAACTTAGTAACTTTTTTTTCCCAAGAAGGGAAGTGTATATTATTGCTAGATTGCATTTGTACACCAGAGGCTCCCAGAGTGGCTTGCATAAACGGGTCAGGAAGGGAAGAGTAAAACAAATGGAGCTGGACTGTCATAGCAGAGGTGATAGAGTGAGCTGTGCTTCCTATGTATCCCATTGATAGAATGGCTGCCCTGAGGAGCCAGTTGAGGGAGAAGAGGCCAAGGCGATCAATTCATTTCTGTATTTAAAATAAACCTTTGTTTTTTTAGAAAATGTATTGTGACCTGGAAGTCCCATTTCTAACAGAGGAATGTGATACAGTCTTAGCCTATGAGAATAAAGGGACAAGTGACCAGGAAGCAGACAGAAGAGATCCTCTAATGGACACACTTAGCAGCATGAATAGAGTCCAGCAGGTGGAGCTAATCAGTGGTAAGTGATGGAGCTTTTATACTTTTTACCCAATGAGCAGCTGGTGGGAGGGCACCAGGTTGGGGAATGCTTAGGCAGAATGTTGTGCAGAATGCAGCAGCTTGGTTTCAGAATGCTGGTCATAGAATCATAGTGTTGAAGGGAGCCCCAGGGTCATCTAGTCCAACCTCATTCAATACTGGAATCTCAGCTGAAGCATCCATGACCGATGGCCATCCAACCTCTGCTTAAAAAGCTCCAAGGAAGGAGAATCCACCACTTTTTGAGGTGGTCTGTTCCACTGCTGAACAGCTCTTAACGTCAGAACGTTCTTCCTGATGTTGAGTTGGAATCTTCTTTATTTTAACTTGAATCCATGGTTCAAATCCTACCCTCTGGAGCAGGAGAAAGGAAACTTGCTCCATCATTAGGCTTGGTATTCCAGACCCTTGATCATCTTGCTTGCCCTTCTCTGCACGTGTTCCATCTTGTCAATATTCTCCTTAAATTGTGGTGTACAGAACTGAACACAGTACTCTGTGTAGTCTGGCCAATGCTCAATAGATTGGTACTGTTACTTCCCTTGAATGGAAAATCCATGCTAAACTAAGTTGATATGTTGAGCAAAAAAGCAGATCAGAGGAGCGGGGAGGTAGAGGAGCAGTATGAGTCTTGGACCATATTTGGTTGCAATTAGTCAGCTAAATGGGAGAAAAACAATCCATTAAGTAAATTCACAACTACAATAACACAATATTTTTTTTTTAATCTAGAATACAATGACTTGAAAACAGAACTGACAGACTATTTGAGAAGATTTGCAAATGACGGAACAGTAAGTATATAACTCCATAGTGATTCTCTTTTGTTGATTTACAGATTAATCATACTCGGTTGTAACAGGATTGGAAGGTAATAAGGCTTTTAGGCTTAGGTCCTCAGTTTCTCAGGTCACTCATAAAGCTCACTGGTGACCTTGGGCCATATCTTCCTCATAGAATTGTTTTAAGGATGTTAATGGAGGTAAGAGGAATTTGTGTATTAGCTATCATGAGCCCTTAGGAGGAATTAAGCCATTTTTCAGAACAGACTCAATAATTCATTTTAAAGTGTAATGTCTCAAAATGACCTTTAGTAGTTTGACTTTCAAAACCTTGTTTAGCATCCCAGATAAAATGCCTTGATTTCTGCCCTATTAGTGACCACCATGCTTTTCATCCAGGCCTTAACTTACATTTAAAATGTGTCAGTTCCATTATTTTCTTCCATCAACTTTTACTTGCCACCAGGTTGTTAAGAGAGAAGACATTCAGCAGTTTTTTGAAGAATTTCAGTCTCGGAAGAGGAGGAGAACAGACCGAATGCAGTACTACTGTAGCTAGACTGGCCTGGAAATCGAAGGACAAGTTTTTTGCTACCCCTTTTCATTCTTCCCTCCCTTCTGATTTAATTCGACTATCTGTTCATCTTGGCTTTTGTCCTATAAGGCAATGCTTGCTGCTTTACAGCTTAAACATGTGCTCCAATTTCATGGCAACTGTGCTGAAAATTAACAAGATCATGGCTTCATAAAAATGCCAATTAATTTGTGTTGAAGGGTTAGTGTCCAAAGGTATATACTTAGAAAAAGATTAACAAGCCTTCTAAACAGCTGTAGGTGATGAATCATTCTTCAATTGGTTAAAAGAAAAACCTAAATCACTGACTGAAGTTTACAGAACAATGTTTTTAATCAGGGTACCCCTTTTTCATGCAGATCTGTTTTTAAAATAAGAATTCATACCTGTTCAATTTAAGTACACCCTCTTATTAATTTCTAGTACAAATCATGTTCTGTAGGCATTTTGCTTGTTTAAGAGAGTGAATACAGGATTAGAATGTGGATTAATGAACCTCTCATTGAATGAAGTATAAATTCTAGCTAAACTTTGAAATGAACAGACTGACACATGCAAATTCTAGATATTTCCTTGATAACTCCTACTGTATAGCAGCTTTTTACAATGAAATTACTGTAAATGTTAATTTCCTGCCCCCACAGAATGTAAATACATTGGTTGCTGCAGGATGCTACTAGGTTATCATTGTACTTTTTAGACTGCAAGGAATCTCTGGTTTGGAAGCTTATATAATGTAATTGTTCTAGTTTGTATATGTTTCAGAGGGGTAGCCTACAAAGGTATTTACCCACCTGTAAAATAATGAACTTGTGATCTTTTTGTAATAATTTTAGATAATAAAACCAAGGCAAGAATATTGTAAATAATGTTAAAACCAATGTTCAGAAGCAGTTTTCTTGTTAGTGCTCAACTTAATGATCTAATTATTCAAGCAAATCTTAAATGTGTGTATTCAGAACCCTTAAAGCGATGTCTTCTTCAGCTACCATTTGGTTTTTTTAATCTCAATAAAGCAGTTGGTTGCCATTAGTGATGTTGCTAAATTTTGGAATGATTGTGCCTGTTCAAAAACTTCTGCAAATGTGGTTTACTCAGAGTTGCCTCATTTTCGTTCCAGCAGCCCGAAGAGGATAGTTCCTACTCAGTCTGGTTTGAAACAAGATAATGGTAGGCTTGCTTTAGAGATTATGGGCTCCTAGAGACATAATGCAAGATTTGCTTATGGCAGAGCAAGCAGGTGTTTGATAGCCACACTTCTAGTCTCATCAGTGTTAGTATGCTATTACTGTATCAGCTAGTTTAATGCCAACATCACTTGTCTTTGCATGTGGCTTGTGGCTTCCCTCACTTGGCTCTGCCACCCCCCCCCATAGTAGCTGCTGCAGGAAGCATGGCAGATGCGGAGAAAAGGATTAACCCTCCCCCCTTCCAAATATGTAGGCAACAACCTTCCATGGATACCTGTGAAGATTCCCTTGCCCAAGCACGCTGTTGGAATGTCTATGCTCAAAGAAGGGAGGCAACAGTGGGGTGGGGTAATATGCCCATACTAGAGCAGTTTGCTTTGGGTGACTAGGCTGCATTGTGAGAGAATTCAAAGGAATGTTAAGTAGGAGAATGGGGTACATGCTAGTAATAGTGGAATTGCTGTGGCCTTGCTCATTTTTAGATACAGCCTTGCCTTTCCACTGGCATGTAACCATGTTTCCCATGGACAGCACACATCCTGGTTTAATAACAACAACGACAATAATAATAATAATAATAATAATAATAATACTCCGCCTATCTGGTTGGGCTTCCTCAGCCACTCTGGATGGCTCCCAACAGAATATTAATAATAACCAGGGTGCCAGTGTGTTGTTTTGCATATTCCCTTAGCCAAAACTCAGGACTACATGGGTAACTTGCACTGTGGTTGATTTTAATCTTGAAGCTGTTACACTACCTATCTATCATGTGCTAAATGAAATAAATAACTTCTGTTCAGCAAAGGGTCATTGGATGCACATCTTTACCCAACCACATTGCTGTAAACAAGGGAAGTAGTACAATACATGAGTCAGATCCATCTAGTTTGACAGATTGTGGTTTTGCATTTCGAAAAGCACTGTAGGAGGTAGTGAGAAAAATTGATATACTAAGTATTTAATACACAATACTCACAGGGTTTGGGTTGGTTCATGTGGGGAAGAGGTGGTCCTCAGCCACATCAGGCTTTGCAGGTCAAAACCAGCATTTTGGAAACTGATACGCAACCAGTGTAGTTGTGCTAGAATTGGTGTTATATGGACTGACTGTCCTACCCAGGTCAACAATCTGGCTGCTGAATTCGGCACCACCTGCAGATGCTGAACCTTCAAAAGTCACCCCATGTATAGCACATGTACAACTAGGTTACCAGAGCCTAGACAACAGAAGTAAGGCTGGGCCCACCAGATGGAACTGACAGAAGGCATTCCACTCTACCAGGGTTACTTGGGCCTTGAGCAACAGCAATGAATCCAGAACTGCCCCCAAGCTACATACTTGCTGCTTCAGAGGGGGTATAACCCCATCCTTCCAGTCTTGGCTGGATTAAGCTGCAGGTGGCTCTTATCCAGTCTTGTTGAAGACAGAGCCCAACACACTTTCAGTGTAGGTTATACATGCATATCCAATAGTAATTGGGCTTAAGGATATTGTTAAATCAATTGATGTAGCCATGCTAGTTCATTAGTGGGGGGGGGGGGGGAATCAAAAAGATACAGCAGAGTAACAGCCTTATTGGAATCAAGTAAAATGTATCCAACTATGAAGCAAACTTTGGCATAACCTGAAACCTGTGGGATAACCAGCCTCAGATAACCAACATATTTCAAGTCTCATTAATGAATGAAGTGGTTAATGCCATAGAGTAAGCTGTCCTGCCAGGCTTATGTCACTCCTGCTCACCTTGGGAGTAATCAAGCCTATTGTACCTCAGTCTGCCTGAGCAGCTCAGTGCAAAGAGGTCTGAGCTGATTCCTCCAAGCTTGCACCCCATGGCTCTAACAAGACTTTCTTGTGTTCCTATACCAGTCACCTAGGAACTTTCACCACTGTAACTAAGCCAAGTTTTACTGCCTGTGTTTTATGACTGATGCATAGAAAAATCACATAAACCTGATCTTCAGAAAGTTTGTAAGTAAACCATTTTTAACCTACCAAATGTGTGGTCTTTTTCTATGCTAAGGGAAGAGGGAACTTTTGGAACTCACAAGGGCATATTTTAAAGGGCTAACAACATAGACTTCCACACTTTCGTTTGCTGGGATTCTCTCACCAAAGAGTACTTGCCCCAAACTGGAACCTTGGCATCCAGGAATTCTCCTTTTATATACCAATCTTTTCCCTGCCACCAACATCTGTATTGTATCTACCAGTCTAATTCTGCAAAGCACCTCCTGTATTCCATCTTTTATAAACTGTATTCCTATCCTATCCAGTCTTTTCTAACTTTCCTGCCTACCCCTTTGTTTCTTTTTTATACCTAACCTGAAGAAGAGTTCCAAAGCTACTTTGCAACATTTTAGTTCCTAATAAAAGTTATTGCCTTGTAGCCTTGAGATTTTATTGACAAGTTGGTACTTCTTTCAAGACAGGAAATTAATATAGTCGGAAGGAGTATGCTTGGCAGCTGTGCACAGTAATGTGTTTTTGTCTCAGACAGGAGGAAAAAATCTTACTATACGTTAGCATGCTGCATGCAGAAGTTGTCTTTTATCATGACTGAATCAAATAAATTTTACACAGGATTTTTCTAGACAAGCCATTTATTTGAAATGCCAACTATATGTAGGATAAAGTCAGTGTTAACATGCTTCTCAGCAACAGTAGAAAAATAGAACCAGTGAAAACCTTTTTACAACTGTAATGGTACTCAAAAGAGAAATGTATTGTTTTACAATGCATCACACAAGACTAGAATTCAATTCTAGAGGTACCTAAATAAAAATACTATTTTTTCTTAAAAAACCAATATGTACAATTGAAGCGTAAACAAGTTTTACAAAGTACTGGTTATGCAGGTTGTAGAAAAAACACTTGCATAGGACATGAAGTTGTTGTAAGAAAATTTCTGAGCCTTTAGTATTGAAGGCACTTGACTTTATACCAGTAACAGCACAAAACAACGCAACATCATGGACACTTAACACCTTCCAGAAATACAAACATGTACGGAAACAGCATCCCCTCCCCCTCCAGCTTCCTCTAGCATTCCACACACAGCCCCTCCACCATTTAAAAGCACAGTCATTGGGAGAAGCCAGAATAATTGTTCCATCCATAGCCCATTTCAAAATAAGTTACATAAGAGATGAAAATATGGTTTGGAATAACAAGCAAGAGCCAGTCTCTTCATTTTCTCTCTTTTTAAAGGCAGAAAAAAGAGATCAAAGACAGGAATTAAAACATGAAACGTAGATGGTCACTGTACGGTAGTCTTACAGGATAACAAGGATAACTGAAGAATTAACTCTTAACAGTATACTTTCAGAAGACTTATTGTAAACACATTGGCTGGGATACAAAGTGGCATGTCTACATGGTGGTTTTTCCACTTCCTTCTCCTGGCAGGAGAACCCTTGTCAATTCCCAACCCACACAGCCCTTTGCACCTCTGGAAGTTTAAAAAAAGAGAACAACCCACGCAAGGTAGATGCATGGAAACACAATGTGTTTGTGTGCGCACATGCACACACACACTTCTAGTTCCCAATCATGGATTAAAACACACAGTTTTTCCTAGCAGGATGGATACCAAACCAGTTTTGGACGCGACTGTTCTGTTGCAGCAGAAATAGCCAAGATTATAGTTTTAAATTTCCATACCGAAGCATCTTTCATTGGTTTACCAATTGTTCAGTAAGCAATTGTTTCTCTTTCAAAGCCACAGCTGTATGGTTACTGAATACTTGGAATTTCCTAAAATGTATTCAAAAGTGCTTCATGCAAACAAAAGATTTAAGCTGCTAAAACTGTATTGTGCATTGAAGATGCCAAACACACAGCATAGTTGTCAATTACTGAAACACTGAATAGCTGGGATTTGCTCATGAGTCCTGATTTTTTTGGAGGACAAAGGGACCAAGCGGTTGAAGTTCTGAGTAAATCATCTGCCCAGCAGATTGTAAAACTAATTTCAATTATGGCACAATACATGTTTGATCAATTTGTTGTTAACACCCAGACAAAACCGTTGCATTGCACTGTTCCTTTTTGGAACAGGGGAGTCACTTCAAATTTTGGGAGAGTGCTGGTGGCTCGAGTCACAAAGTGCCTCCTAAGGTGGGGGTCATGGCAGAACACAAAATTAGACAAGCACCCTGACAACCTACCACAGTCAGCTATGCCCTGATCATGGAGATCATACTACTAATCACACGTGCACTGGTGCTGTTGCTTTCTAATAACAGGGAGCATTTGTCAGTGTCAAGATAAAATATACAAGGTGGTCACGTCACGTTCACTTTCATTTCACAGAAATCACTTAGAAGGTACCAGCACATTTTGCCCCATAACTAGAGACTTGCCTCTTTTTAAAAAAGAAAGCTTGGAGTCTGGGGAACCAGCCCAGGGGCACAAACGAAAGCCTTTGTGGGCAGCACGGTGCCCAATGCCGCCAGGTTGGCGACTCCTGCTCAATCAAATCATGGATATTAAAGTTTGGCTTTAGTTGGCCAGTTGCTCATATGCCGTTTACAAAATATAGATATCAAAATACGCCTTTTCCTAAGGAAGTGCAAGAGGAGTTGAATGACACTGGATGAATAAATGAGCTACCCAGAGGTCCTGCTAAAACTGCACCAAACTGATCAAACTCAATCTGACCACTGCTGGGAAACGGATCTAGTTTAATAAGCCAAAGAATCTGAGAAGAGTTTTGTTGACACATTAGAAACAGCAAGTTCTTAATTAAAGCCATAGAGGTAAAGAAGCCAGTTTCTTGCCATCTCAAAAATTTCTCTGGGAACATTTGCCCCCCCCCTTTCTGACTTAATACAAGTTGTTTTACATCGTCTAAATAACTCTGTTATCTTAAGGTATGCTACAAAATTCTGTCTCTTACCAGGATTTGCTTTCATCTAGAACGCCGTCCCATGGTCTGAAATGGCAACTACCTGACTTCAAAAGCAGTACGTTTTGTTCGCTGGGAGCCAATATGCACCTAAATAGCTTCTCACAAAGCTTATTCCACAGTAAAAACCATGTGTAAACTAAACCTGGGTGGATTATTTCAGCCAACTCTATAGCCACTACTGAGATCAAGAATTTACCTCTCGGGTAACTCACAGACAGAGCTAGGCACACATTGCACTACTAACGTACTGAAGCAAACAGGCTCTGTTTCAGACATGGACAAAATGACCTACTTGAAATAACAGAATATCTAAAACCTACAATATGGACGTTTCTGTGTGCTCTTGTTTGGGAGAGTGGGTTTAAAGAGATATTCGGTGTGCATGAGTAAGTGGATCAAAGGTAAGTCTTGTCCCAAAACTCTCTGGAAGGCAAAGCCAATCTCACAAACTTTTCCAATACCATGAAAGACAGCTAAAAAGCACTAGACAAGATGATATAGTAGATTCTCATCTTCCCTTGTCCTCAAAATTAAAAAGGCAGAGGATAGAAGACTTTATGCTTTATGCATTTGCACCATTGTAGCAAAGTTAATGTAGTGTGAAAATTCTGGACAAGATACTCTCTCACTCATATACACTATCCATCAAGGATCCAGAGCTTCTGTTTGCTTTAACAGTGTTTGCCCCCTAAAATAAATAGGACACAGCAACTGAAAGGCAGGAGCTGGTCCTCTTGTTAGAGCTGAAAACAAAAGTGTGATTAAACATTGAAAAAGTGTACATTTAAAACAGTGTCAAGTATCTAAAATCAAGAGTCAGGTTTAAGGTTAGAACAGCCTTTAGTTAATATTCTGACTGAGGTCTTCTGGTGATGGAAGATCTGCATTTTAGAGCTGGCCACCCTGTCAAGCCTGTATTAGGAGATGCCACACAGCAGCACTGGAGCTTTCCCCAATACTTGCATGAGAAAAGACATGGTGGGTGCATACAACTGCTGACAGCCCAAATGGCCATCATTAGCAGCAATGGGTGTTTCTAAGCAATTGGCCCCGTCTCTTTACTTTGTGTTCATAAAAGCACGGAGTCCCCAGAGTCTTTTAAAAAAGAAAACCAAACGTGCACACACGGAAGAGGTTGGGATGAAGAAATTAAGTGCTAAATTGCTTACAGCTAATTTAAGCCTTAGGCGTTCCTCTTCAATTTGTGATTTCCGTCCACAAAGCAAGAGACTCACGGGGTCCAGGAGCCCTCAGTGACATCACTAAGGTTGAAGCCCTTGTGGTTGCTTAATCACAGGTGGAAGAAAGAAGGCAGAAAGCACTCCTTTGGGTGCCTCTACTGGAGACAGGCAGCTTCCTCTAAGGAGATGGAGCGTTAACACCAAAGTCAGGTGTTATGCAGCATCTTCTCACTGTCCTGGGTTGGTACAAAACCTTCCCATACCTGCATATCCTTACTCAAAGGAAAAATTGATGAGAGTGTTTACAGTACTGTCACAATTTGCAGTACCAGGTGTATTCCAACAAAAGGAGTTAACTAAGTGCTTCTCAGAGGTGTTATGTCAGCCCCCAAGGCCTGCAAAAGAGAGAGAGAGAGAGAGAGAGATTTCAAGGAACCCAAAGAGAGTTATATTCCTCACTTCCACAGAAAACCTCGGCCACAAACATCAGTGAGGGCTTGCTACATCAAGATGAAGGCCAGCTGCCATGGACTTGGTAAACAGAACAAACGTATTAGGCTGGATTCTTGCACTAGTGGTAGACCAGGAAGGCTTGAGACTGAACCAGAGCAGATACTTAGATGTGCTGTTCTTTGGAATTCCTATAGTCATTCAAAAATAAAGACAGACATTGTCACCATTTGATAAGAAAATACATATCTCAGTGCGCAAACCCAATGCGCACAGGAAGCCGGAAGGTGAATTCTTTTTTTAAAAGCCACCCAAGAGAGCATGAACATTGTCCTTTAAATATAACAGCAAGTTTTAACATACTAGTACAAAAACTAAATAAAATTAATGTACAGGTGCAAAAGGCTACCTTTCATTTTTTGTTAAAGGTGCCGGCTATTTTTTTTTTTTTAAGAGGCTTAACAAAATCTGTTCCGGACACAAACTCTGGAGCAGCATTCCAAACAAACTGGTAGCATGCCATCTCTAAGGAAGCCATATATGTACAAAAATAATAATTAAAAAAGTGATGTGGCAGCTGGCAATAAATGAACTTGCCCAACCAAAGTCAGGCCAGAGGTGGCAAAGACTGGATATTTCATGACTCTTAGGCACAGAGAAGAAGTGGAGGTGGTTTTCAGAGGGCAGATTTTTTGTACAGGAAGTCTGGTTTGCTGGGAGACCTCCTTCCTCTGCTTACTGCCTCTTCCCTTTCCAAATCCACATTTCTCTGTGCTTCATGCTCCAAGGGCTCGAGGTCTGCCAGCCTCCGGCCGGACTGCTCTTCATGGATCTCTGAGCTGTATGCAGGCAGAGAAGGCCGGCCAGAGGTTAACCCATAGGTTAAGTCAGTTTCTATTTTTGTTCGCCCCCTTGCGTGAACTGGGCCATTTCCAGCATTCTCTTGGGCAGCCAATGCCAAGTCCAACCGCTGGGGAGGTTGTTCTAAGACATCGAGGTGTATCGGTTCATTCTTTTGTCTATGCGGATGCCCTTCTTGAGAAAGTGCATACTCCCTCCGAGAGTCTTCAAGCTTTTTTGGAGAGATGTGGTTAGGTAAGTGGGTGGCCTTTAAGCCGCTGGGTGATGCTTTATTGTGGCTGTACAAATCTGGGCCAAAATAGATACCTTGAGAAGGTGAAGGAGTGTGCCTGCTGGGGGCCGGAGTAGACGGTCTGCATGCAGCGTTGGAGAAATCGTAGAAATCTGGGTATTCCTGCGGATTCTCTCTCGAATCCAGTTTTTGTTCAACTGAATGTTTTTTCCGGGAACTGTGCATGTGCCTTGTCTGAAGGCATGAAATGTGCTGGGCTGCTCCTGGCCCAACCTCCAGAACAGGCTGGCTCAGTTCTGTGTCAGCAGTGAGCTCTGGCAGCCTCCTATCCTTCAGAGACATTGTCGACACACCCATAGCGATATCTGGCATCAGTTCATTGAGCACAGGTTGAGTACCCTGGAAAAGAGAAGAGAAACCCATTTCTACTTGCGCTATTTATTCCCCTGTGTTCCAGCTATAAGCAACATACTTTCGCCTCCCCCAGAACTATTTCAGCTTAAGAAAGTCCAAGCTTGCCACAGGCCACAGCTACATGTTAAGAGAACATGCTCCCTTAAAAACACACACACACACACACACACACACGTGGGTTTTTTGTACTATCAGCATAAACAGATGGGTTAAAGAGCATTTCCAACTACAAAAGGAGTTTTATTTTATTTTATTTACTGTATTTCCCCGTGTATAACACACACCCATGTATAAGGAGACTCCCTATTTTATGGAACTGCAACAAACTTTTTTTGGGGGGGGGAGATTGCCCAGGAGTTGTTGAGCTTTTTTTTTGGGGGGGAGGGGATCACCACCACCAAACGCTCTACGGCCTGCCCGCCGTTGGGAACAAACAATCACACAACAAATCAGTGCTGCCTATCTAATGAAGATGCTATATAATGAAGGTGCAAGGTGAATGCAGAGTCCGGGTCAGTTTATATGGAGAGAGGCAGTCCTTGAGGTGCTGTGGTCCTGAGCTACAAAATCTTTATAGGCCACTCTTCGGGCTTACAGTGGCCAACTTTAGAGCAGTTTGCTATACAGATTAGCTTCCAAAACCAATTATTTTGGACATTTAAACTTCAGTGACATAGTTATCAGAGATGATTGACAACAAATCTAGAGACACTGATATCAGTTCAAGAAATCTATGTAACTGAAGCATATACAAGACTCAAAGCCAAATGAATTTAACTCCATGAAGGACTTTTGCAACTGGGCCATCTAATAAACAAACCTTATATTAGTGGAAGAAGCAGGAGTCAATGTCATCAGAGAAACTGTTTTCATATGTGTGGGCTTGTTGTCTAGAATTATTTCCACCTGCTGTAGCAATGCATTTCGGACTTATTATTATTGGTAGGAGTTTCATACTGGATTAGCTAACTCAGATATGAAAATCAAGTTCTGTAAAAAAATTCTTCAGCGCAATTTGTTAGAAATTTAGGCTGCAATTCTATACAAAATTACTTGGGAGTCAATCCCACTGAACGGAATGGTGCTTGCTTCAGCATAAGAAACAGAATGTCAGTCCTTCTGATACAGAGCAAACACTCACCAGGCTGTTAATAGAGTAGACCTCTGCATGTTTCTTTTCCAAACACTATCAACTAAGTGCAAAATAAATCCATGGAAATAAACAATCCTGGTTAATCACCTCCTATTCCATTCCGTGTTTCTGATTTGACCAAAGCTATGGAGTCATCCGAGTTAAGCAATATTTAAACCTTCAGACTCCTGAAAGGGGACAATGCAGACTTTTCAGCTGCAGGGTGCACAATGCACTCAGAAGGTCTAAACATGTAACGACAGATCATTTCCTTCTCCAAATGATTTAACAACAGCTGGATTCCAAGCCGGCTACCACAAACATGCAGCCACAGTCAGCCTTGTCCAATAAAATATTTATCTTGTTACTCAGACCAAGCAAACAATATGGATTTAGCAGGAGGAAATGATCTAGACTAGTACACAGCTTTCTAAAGAATAATTACAAAGGAGACAATTCTTCAAGGAACAGACGGGAAGTGAATTTGACCTATTTCCATTATGGAAGACGAATTGTTAACTGAACAGATCCTACTTTCAGTGTCGGAAATTCACATTTTGCTCAAATGTTACCAGATTCAGCTGGCTAATGTATCAATGGCCTTTCTTTTCTAATTTGTTCCAGACCAGCCATTATTGTTGTCTTCAGTGTGTTTTATATAAGAGCAACCAAAAGCCACTGCGACATATTTATAAAACAAGCCAGTTTTAAATGTTTATACTGGACACTGTATTTTCCTTGCTTACAGCTCAGGTTTGGTCTGTTTAAAACAAACAACAACAACAACAACAACCAGGCCTTAACCTTGACTCATTAAGCTATGCATTTTCTCTTAAGCCTATCCCATCTCTTTAGAACCTTCCCATGCATTAGTCAGCTGAGCACAAGCTGATTTAAAAGTATGATCATGAAACAAAAACCCTCAGCTTTGGATGCCATCTATGCTGGTTTCCAAAGCTTGAAAAAACCTGATACGTGCCGTAGGAAAAAGCGACTTCTGTCGTACCAGAGTTTTTTGTCCCTTGACATCTAAAGGGGGTTGGAAAAGAATGAAACCCTAAGAAGATGGTTTCTTTTAAAAAATAAATTATAAAAGGAGAGCAAGAACTCCTTTCATTACAATCTATGCTACTCTATCTTCCCCTTCCATTTAAACCAAGGGTGGATTCTTACTATGCAATTTTTTGCTTTATTTTACGCATATGGGCACCATGTTAGGGGAAAGCTCAGCGGAAGAGCATGTGCTCTGTAGGCAGACACTCCCGGGTTCAATCCTCAGCAGATCCAGGTAAGGTTGGGAGAGCCTTCCGTCTGAATCCCTGAAGAGCAGCTGCTGGTTAGTGTAGACAACACTGAGCTAGCCAGGCCAATGGTCTGAATGCCCCAGTGTTTATTACAAAGATATTCCCAACCGGATGGTTTGTTGGGCGAATTTGTAACCCACAAAACAAGACAGAAGCTGCATCATGGTTGCACGTGACCGCTATGGAATAACCCATGGGTAGACTTCCAGAAAACTACCTAGTTGCTCAATGACAAAGCCGAAAGCCTTTTGTACCAGCAAATTCCAAACAGCTCCTATAAACACAAAGGCCTGTTTGCTTCACCAGGGCAATGCATCACTCTACCTTAACATCCATGCATCTGGAGTTTGTGTAGGTCTGTGGCATACTTACTACTTGCTTTTCAGCAGCCATCACAGCTGCTGCGGCAGCAACTGTTTGTCTTCCCAGTCCTGTAGTGTTAGTGCAATCGGGAGGTGTGGCTTTGACACCAGGCAGGTAGATGGGAGGGGGGCCTTTCGGTGCTGTTCTGGCATGGAACAGGGAATGGTTGCAGGGGTAAGAAAAGGAACGTGAGGGGTGCTGGCTCTGCGCCCTTTGCTTCCAGCCGACTTTGAACTGATTGTGGATTGGAGTAGCCGGCGGGTGGTAAGGAGGCGGGGGAGGGGGCAGCGGTGGATGGAAGGCCACAAAAGAGTCTAATTCTGTAAACATGGTTTCCGCTGTGGGCGTGCTGTTCACGCGACACCGCCCCGGCTGTCTCAAGGTCAAGAGCGGGCTTTCATCCCCAAAGTGCTCATCTGGAAAGAACTTGTGAGGATTCTGCAACAGTAAGAGAGAACACAAAAGAGGCTGAAAAATCCATAGGAATTTCTGCTACAAGGCCTGGGCATTGCTTACTCTGCATTATCTGACCCTGCCACGTGTGTGTGTCAAATAAATAAATAAATAAATAAATAAATAAATAAATAAATAAATAAATGTGCTTTTCTGGAGTCCTAGTCTTCAGCCCATATTGCAGCAGCAAAAAAAGTTAAGTTAGGCATCCTAATACATAACCACTTTTGCTAATGCAGCTGAATTCCTAAGCTACAGATCTTCCACGTCAGCAGTCAGGTATGGAAATAGAGGTTTTACACTATATAATTATTTTGCAAGCAAAAATACACAACATGTCAGTTGCAATCATTCTGCAGCATATGGCCACAGTTTTGGAGAGTGCAAAAATATACTCGGCTGTGGTGCTCCTGTTCCGTTTTTAAACAGCACAAAACTCTTCTGTACAAATGCCTATTTTGCAGAGCACCACTGGGTGGCTCCCTCTATGATTTCTTCTTATAAAGTATGTTTTCTTAAAAACAAAAGCTCCCTCACTTTCTTGCTTGGAACAGCAATCTTTAGATTTTAACTTTTATTCCCCCCCCCTCTCCAGAACCACATTTTTTTGTTTGGCAAGGTCAGGAAGAATGTTGATGTGACAATGCAGGCTTTAGACTGAGATTCTCAAGCTTGTTATCCTTCTGCAGGCCTGTGGTTTAAAAGCTCTAGAAAGTAGACGTACTATGATCAGCAGCAATTTGCATGCTGGGTGTGGGGTTTATTTTTCTGGGGCTAATTCATTTGGAACATCCAGGGCAGAGCAGCACCAAGAAGTACGAGGAATAATCTCCTGGCTTCTAATTAGACATGAGGAAATTTGGTGGGTGTCTGTCACCTAACATAGCCTCCTCTTTCCTTGCCTAAAAATATAGCAGCAATGCTACCTAACATTCCCATTATCTTTCCTCCACTCACGCCTAAACTGCTGCACACTTCATCTTAAAACAGGCTTACATATACAGTCCCGTTTTGAAATAAATCACCATCATCATGATAGCCGATCAACTTGAGGACGGCCAAGTGTCTGCTGAGGTTACTGTCTGTGCTTCATACCTGCAAGAGCTCAGCGGCAGAATCAGAAAGTCCAAATTCCCGCAGTACACGGATCTGAATCTCGTAGCTGACAGTGGCCCCTTCTCCACAGTTCAGAGCATAAGCTCTTTGCACCTGCTCGGTATGGCGGAGCTCCTGCAGCCGCTTGACCATCTCTTTCACAACAGGGAGACGAGGAACTGCAGAAACAGCAACAGACAGAAAACCCACGCTGAAATGACTTCCTTTGCTATTCGAATGAGCAGCAACTGGTTCCATGGGCCAACAAGATAAGGCTTTTAAGGAACTGAGCCGGGACTTGTTTGCGCTAAGTAAAGCCATGCAGAAAAGTGGGTTAGGAAGCGCAAGTGCTTGGGATACTGAGCTCTGCAGAGGTAGGTAAGGCAGGGCAGCAGGACCCTATCTCCTCCACCAGCCCCGCGTGAACAATGAATAACTGATGCTGAAGGAAAGGCACCCCACTTTTCTCTGCCTTGCATATCCCATGTTTGGTGAATTGTTGATGTGTCTTGTGAACTACCCGTTCGCAACCTGTTTTGTATTTTCATAGTAAGTGGGTGCCTGTTGTAAGCCGCTTTGGGCACATCTAATTGTGGAAAGGTGGCATATAAGTAAACTAAATCAACCAGCCAACCAATCATCTGGTTGGCCACTGTGAGTACAGGATGCTTGATGTGCCTTTGGTTTAATTCAACAGGGCACTTCTTTCTTCCAATCTAGCTGCTGCGTTAGCCCAGCGAAAGCCTGACACCTTCCCTCTGCCTGCCAACATGCCCCAAGAGCCCTCTTTGCTCCTAGTCCTCTGGCTTTGTCCTTCCATAATAATTTAGCATGCCTTTCTTTCAAGAGTTATCTCCCCTCCTTCAGCAACCTCCCAGTTAACCCCTCCAGTCAATCTTGCCTTCTGTATGTACTACTTTCAAATGCTTGCTGAGAGGATGGGAATTATATTTGATGGTCACAGCTTTCATTAAGACACATTTCCCCTCCACACACACAAACACCCCTTGATAACTTATTCCTTAAAACACACCAGCAGCAGAAAAACCATTTCCTTGGAATGCTGATTTAATAGCACTGTAGAACTGTAGAATTGGAAAAGACCAAAAGGATAATCTAATCCAGTGTTTCCCAACCTTGGGCCTCCAGCTGTTTTTGGACTACAATTCCCATCATCCCTTGCCACTGGTCTTGCTAGTCAGGGATGATGGGAGTTGTAGTTCAAAAACAGCTGGAGGCCCAAGGTTGGGAAACACTGATCTAATCCAACCACCTGCAAAGCAGGAATCACAGCTCAAGAAGCCAGATGACCATCCAACATCTGTTTAAAGCAATATTCTATTTGCTTCTATGTCAGCAAGTTATCTTTGTGAATCCCGCTTATCATGTCCTTATCAAATGTTTTGATGCAGAGTATCTTAAAATCTCAAATTTACACTTCCTCCGGATGGAACCAGCCATCTCCAGATTGGTTTTATTGGCACATACTTGATAGGTTGGGTTGAAGGCTGAAATCACAAGACCACTGGACAGTCAGTAATAACTTCAGAAATTTTAGGTTTTGTTTTTTTAAAGAACATGCAACTTCTAAGCCAACAGAAGCTTGGGGAAATTCCACTCTTGTTAGAGAACTCATCTGATTTTGACTCTCCTTGGAAGAGATCACATGAAAAGTTAGTTAGACACTCTATTAAGATGTCCCAGGAAAATTCTTGACAAGCGCTTAACAATGCTTTGAGGAACAGCATTTCTGAACCCAGAAGGGACAAAGGGAATATTTATGGTTGTGGAATTAGAAATCAAAAGTAAAGTATTTGTGTGTGCATTGTTTTATTTGTTTTAATCCCAAACCACCTTCACCAAAAGCAAGAACAGAACCCAACAAGACATTGCGGATTGAAATATCCAGTTAAAATATATCAGAGAAGAAAGAAATTAAAATGACTATACAGCTGCCTATTTCCCAACCATGAAAAGTGAGTCTGGTTTTACTGCACTGCCATCAAATATTCAAGTATAGGCTATGTCAACTGTCCAGGGGCAGGGAGATCTCTTGCTGGGGAGATGCTACTTAAATGTCTCTTTACATGCCCTTGCCATTAAAAATTGACTCTAGGAGAATACAATGAAAAGAGCAAACTTCCAGATAGTCATCGAGAGCAGTTTCCCATAGGGCACATAGCAAATGGGTTACAGAGGCCATGAATGACCGTGCTGCTAATTCATGAACAGAAAAGAAGGTTCCCGGTTGAAACTGGAGACTTGAGCTATCTCTGTAATGTTTAAAAAACACATTCCAATGTTCCTTTGGAAAATAACTTTCCTCTTTCGACTAGCCTTCAAGGTGGAGATTTTTAATCCTAGTCAGTATCTAATGGAATTGTTTTTCTACATGTAACTGTTTTAACTGGGGGTTTTTTATATACACACACAAAAAAAAAATACACACACAATTGTTGTACATAAATTTGATTCTTTTGTAAAAATTGCTTCAATATGCATTTCATTTATGACATATTAGCAAAAAGACTGAAGAGGATGTTGGTGGAGGAGATTCACAAGGACCAGGCAGGCTTTCTCTCAGGAAGACATTTATCAGACAATGTAAGGAATATAATTGACATTATGGAACTGCTGACTGTAAATATTAATACAAAGGCAGTTTTAATTTTTGTGGACGCGGAGAAAGCCTTTGATAATATTTCTTGGAATTTCATGAAGAAGAATCTCCATGGGATGGGGGTAGGCCAAAGGTTTGAAAATGGTATAGGTGCAATATATTCTGAACAAAAGGCAAAGTTAATTGTAAATAATGTGGTTACTGATGAACTTTTTATAGAAAAAGGGACACGGCAGGGGTGCCCAATATCCCCATTACTTTTTATATCAGTCCTGGAGGTTTTGTTGAATATGATCAGGGGGGACCAGCTGGTAAAAGGAGTACAGGTCGGAGCCAAACATTACAAATTGAAGGCATTTGCAGATGATCTAGTATTGACTTTACAAGAGCCAGACACTAGTACAAAAAGAGTTTTAGAGTTAATTCAAGTTTTTGGTCAGGTGGCAGGATTTAAGTTGAACAAACAAAAAACTAAAGTTTTGGAAAAAAATCTAACAAATTTTGAAAGAGAGAGTTTTCAAAATGAAACTGGGTTAACGGTGGCAAAGAAAGTAAAATATTTGGGGATTAACATGACATCTAAAAATGTGAATTTATTTAAAGACAATTATGACAAATGTTGGACAGAGGTAAAGAAAGATCTAGAAATATGGTCGAACTTGAAGCTTTCCTTGTTAGGCCGAATCGCAGTGATCAAAATGAATGTATTGCCTAGAATGTTATTTTTGTTTCAGACATTACAAATTGTGGATAAACTAGACTGTTTCAAGAAGTGGCAGAAAGATATCTCTAAATTTGTCTGGCAGGGCAAAAAGCCCAGAATAAAATTTAAGATACTTACTGATGCAAAAGAAAGAGGGGGGGTTTGCCCTGCCGGACTTAAGACTGTACTATGAATCGGCAGCTTTCTGCTGGTTGAAAGATTGGCTACTTCTTGAGAATGCAGACATTCTGGACTTGGAAGGATTCGATAATAGGTTTGGTTGGCATGCATATATATGGTATGACAAGGTTAAAGTTCACAAGGGTTTCAAGAACCATATTGTTAGGAAAGCATTATACAATGTTTGGATTCGATATAAGGATTTGTTGGAAAATAAAACTCCTAGGTGGTTATCACCAATGGAGGCTAAGGAGGTGAAGAAACTTAATATGGAATCTAAATGGCCAAAATATTTTGAAATCTTAGAACAAGAAAGTGGCAAATTCAAATTACAGAGCTTTGAGAAGATAAAGTCCAAGGTACGAGACTGGCTCCATTACTACCAAATAATGGAGACTTTTAAACAAGACAGGAAAATTGGCTTCCAGGTGGAGAAATCGAAATTAGAAACAGAATTGTTAGAACCCAATACTAAGAATTTATCAAGAATGTATAACCTGTTGCTGAGGTGGAATACAATAGATGAGACAGTCAAGTCAGCTATGATTAAATGGGCACAGGACTTAGGTCATGACATTATGTTTGCTAACTGGGAACAGTTATGGACCACCGGTATTAAATTTACGGCATGTAATGCCCTAAGAGAAAATATTATGAAAATGATTTACAGGTGGTACATGACCCCAGTCAAGCTTGTGAAGATTTATCATCTGCCCAATAATAAATGTTGGAAATGTAATGAGACTGAAGGCACCTTCTTTCACCTTTGGTGGACCTGCCCAAAGATCAAAGCCTTTTGGGAAATGATTTATAATGAAATTAAGAAGGTACTTAAATGTACTTTCCATAAGAAACCAGAAGCATTTCTCTTGGGCATGGTCGGCCAATTGGTGTCAAGGAAGGACAAGACTTTTTTTATGTACACCACTACAGCAGCAAGGATTCTTCTAGCAAAGTATTGGAAGACACAAGAACTACCCACACTGGAAGAATGGCAGACGAAAGTGATCGACTTTATGGGACTGGCAGAAATGACTGGCAGAATCCGTGACCAAGAGAAAGAGACGGTGGAGGAAGACTGGAAGAAGTATAAAGTATATCTTAAGGACTGTTACAAAATTGAGGAGTGCTAAAATGTCAGGGGGAAGGAAGACGCAGAATTACAGCTGAAATTGTTTGATGATTTAAGGTGAAATTGAGAAAGATAATAAGTTTAAATTTAATTGGCAAAAAGGGTTGCTGAAAAACTGTAAAATAAGGATGCAAAAAGGGTGAGGTATGGGGAAGTCTGAGAAAGGAGGTTTATGAAAATGAGGTTAAGAAACTACATTTGTATGTTTGTTTGTATTTGTTGATGTTTGCATGTTGTTGTTGAGTTGTTTTAAAATTGGAAAACTAATAAAAAAAAATTAAAAAAAAATATGAATTGCTTCTAGGAAACAACAGCAGCAGCAACAACAAAAATAACAATAGAAAAAGACCAACCAAGCTGCCCTAGGCCAGGTGTGGGAAACCTTTGCCCCCCAAGATGCTGCTGAACTACAACTCCCAACAGCCTCCATAAGCATGGTCAAAAAGGCCAGGGATGATTGAATCTGCAGCTCAGCAACCTCTGGAGGACCGAAGATTCCCCACACCTGCCCTGAGCAATAACCAGCCTATACAGCTTAGCTGACAGGTCATTTACCAGTTCTTTTTAGGTCCTATGTACTGTGGGGAAAGAGACATTGATCAGAATGCAATAAATAAACGCAGCTGAAAATGGCATGAATTAAATTAAAGGAAGAAGGCCCCTCTATGCATTTTTTTGACATCATTAGAGCCCTTGAATGGTATCAACTACTGACCAGAAAATGTGTCCTTTATTTCCTCTTTTTGACATAGCTCTCGTTTTAAGTGCTTTAAAGCGATTTGTAACTTTTAAGACACTTGATTTTGAGGACACACTTTATTTCAACATCAAAGCTGAAGCCAATTGACCAGGACAGAACAGCTTCACTTCTTCACGTTAACAATCACTGCAGCACTTTTGATCTAAAGTGTTCTTTTGTTTTCATTTCCACTAGTGTCTTCCACCCTCCTGTAATTTAGCTGGCTGTGATTAAAAGCAATTTGCAGTCCATTTCAATTATTGTGTCAGATGCCAAGATCCAACTGGTATTCATGTATCTTTTATTCTACAAAGGTTTTATTTGGAAATGGATACCCTTGAAAGCAAAAAATCTTAAATCTGCCACTGATAAAACCTTGCAGGTCACGGGGATCTGTTATTTTATCATCACATTTTCAAAATCTATTTGTGTAACATATGTGGGATTAGTTTGTTGTTGCTTTTTTAAGACTGGGTGCTTGGACAGACTAACAAGAATTCACAGATTCACACATCAAAGATTCACAAATCAGCATGTTGACACCCCTCATCACAAAACACACCCACCCACCAGAACTGCTTTCCTGTTTTAGATGTTAGAAACAAAAGCATGTTCATCATGTCAACACTATCAACAGGGCTCCACAGTCAAAATGCTTAGTTTCTTCCTTTGACAGCATGAGGACTAGGTTCTGCATAAGGCCCTGGACAGCATCTTATCACTTGCTCGTGAAACTCTGATCATGCGGATTCTGAGACCATATAACACTGGTCTTGAAAGACCTACATTGGCTCCCAGTGCGTTTCTGAGCACAATTCAAAGTGTTGGTGCTGACCTTTAAAGCCCTAAACGGCCTCGGTCCAGTATATCTGAAGGAGCGTCTCCTCCCCCATCGTTCTGCCCGGACACTGAGGTCCAGCTCCGAGGGCCTTCTGGCGGTTCCCTCACTGCGAGAGGCCAAGTTACAGGGAACCAGGCAGAGGGCCTTCTCGGTAGTGGCGCCCGCCCTGTGGAACGCCCTTCCAGCAGATGTCAAAGCGATAAACAACTACCTGACATTCAGAAGACATCTGAAGGCAGCCCTGTTCAGGGAAGTTTTTAATATGTGACATTTTAGTGTACTTTTCATCTTTGTTGGAAGCCGCCCAGAGTGGCTGGGGAAACCCAGCCAGATGGGCGGGGTACAAATAATAAATTATTATTATTATTATTATTAACAACATTTTTAATATTGATAACGATAAGCAATTTATTATGGATCAGCTTACAAACTCACCTGGGATTTCATTGGCTACAACTGAAGGAGCGCTGGATTGGTTACTGTTTATTTGCTGGTGACTTATCATATGACAGCACTGTGGAACGGCATTGTTTACCATGTAGAGAGTATCTGGCACATTGGACATTCTAACCATCCGTAAACGAACCAGGTCAGTCTGTTCCACCATCATCTCATCTAGAACCGACTGAAACAACACAGGTTGAAACAAGAGAGTTTACTTAACATTTTCTCTGATTTCCTGTCAACATAAAGCAATAAATGCCATCAGTGTGACATTACATTATCTTCCTTTTCCAGATATGAAACACATAAAAATGGCCTGACCATGTTCAGGAGCACATGTTCCCTTTAAAAACATCAAACATTGTGTTCTTTTCAGTCACTGATCCTCATCCATGCTCATAACTTAATCAGAATAATGACATAAACTCCAAAAGCCTCAGCCCAGCACTAGTACTAAAAACAAATTAATAATAGTAATAAAAACGATCCACTTCTACTGCTGCAAAACTCCACACCTCATTCCCACTTGAGCAAAACCTGAAGCAGCTCTTAAGTATAAAGATTGCTGGAGGCTGCAATGCTTGCCTTTAACACATCTGAATACTTCTCTGTGAAAGGAAGAGGGGTGCACAATCGTCTAAGGGTCTTTCTCAGTAATAGTCCCCCATTTGTGGAATGCCCTCCCTAGTGAACTGCATCTGCCTCCCTCATGTATTGGGTTTCAGGGGGAATTTAAAAATATTCTAGTTTATACAGGCATTTGATGGCTGAAAGGTAATGTTCCTGGCAAACCTGAAACCACTGACTGAGAGGATATGATTGCTTTTAGTTGCTTTTATAATGTTTTTACTGATATTGTCATTGATATGTTTGCCACCCTGGGCTACTTTGGGAGGAAAGGAGGGATATAAATCACCACCACCATCATCATCTACATATAAGACCACAAGTAGCATGTTCATACAGTTACTGCGGGAAAAGGGAACCCTAACTTCATTCTCTGTGCCCAAGGAATAGCCCCCTTGTTGCTTCCAGCCCCTTTTTGTTCACCTATGAGTTTCCTAACATATAAACATGAGTCACAGCAAGTATGTCTTTTTGTTTAGAAAGCAAATCTGAACTTATGGCCCAGGAGAAAAAAACTCAGGGAAACCCAAAGAGGAAATGAAAAAGAATGTAAGCCCTTTCAATGTATGTACAAGGGGGCAGCATAACAGGCATGGAAAAGAGAGCTGAAACCTTCTTCCGCTGGGGATAACTGCACTAATGTATTGGTGAGTTACATAGATGGAAGGACTTTTGTCTTCTGTTTGGCCAGATGCCCATATTCTCTGCAGGTGCAGCCAATGCAGTGCCTTCCAGATGTTGGACCACAACTCCCAGAACCAATGGTCAGGTTTTATGAGACATGTAGTCCACAACCTCTGGAAGGCACTGGAGTGCTTTTAGACACTCAGCTCTTTTTGAACACCATTATGCATCCGGAGCATAAGGACGCAGGTGGTGCTGTGGTCTAAACCACAGAGCCTAGGGCTTGCCGATCAGAAGGTCGGTGGTTCGAATCCTCGCGACGGGGTGAGCTCCCATTGTTCGGTCCCAGCTCCTGCCCACCTAGCAGTTCGAAAGCACATCAAAGTGCAAGTAGATAAATAGGTAATGCCCTGGCGGGAAGGTAAGCGGCGTTTTTGTGCACTGCTCTGGTTCGTCAGAAGCGGCTTAATCATGCTGTCCACATGACTCAGAAGCTGTACGCCGGCTCCCTCGGCCAGTAAAGCAAGATGAGCGCTGCAACCCCAGAGTCGTCCGTGACTGGCCCCCGGTCAGAGGTCCCTTTACCCTTTACCTATGCATCCAGAGCACCTTGTTCAGACGCATTACAAAGCAAGGTTGTTAACTGTGAGGTGAGTTATGAGGCACACATTATCAGAACCTACTAAGTAGTAAGTCTTGTTACCTTAGCCTCCTCCACATATGGTGAAAACAGCCTTGGCCTCACATAAATGCCTGCATTCTTTTGTCGCAGCCAGGCATTTGACTTTCCACCTTCCGCTGTCGGCAACATATCCGAAGGAGGAGTGCTGATGAGACCTCTCTTCATCTTTAACAGAAAAAGGTGGCATCTTACAAAAGAGTTCAGGAATGCTTACGTTCTTTGTAGACAATAAACCATTTGCAACATATATGGGCAAGCTAGTGAATAACAACCAAGCCCGAATTAAGCTTTTTTCTACACCAAATTTGAAGGTCTGCAGTAAGAGTCATCTGCAACATCCTCAAAAACAAACAAGACATTTATCTGTGTGATATAATGCCCCACAGTGACCTTAAAGAGACACTCACAGAATCAGTCAGGACTTCACTGTTCATAGGCAAAATATGCTCAATACGGACAAACGGTAGGAGAGGAGAAAGGATCTCTTTCAGTTCCTCAATGTCAAGATCTCGCCTCTTTACACCTCGCTTGTTCACACTGTGAGCTGTGCCACTCAGCAAATTGGGCTCTGCAGGAGGGGAAATAAGCAGACAGTTCCACCTGACCATTTTTAAAAAATCTATATCTCTTCTACAGCAAGGGATGAAAGCTAACGAGAGATTCCCATACGGTTTGATATAGCTGGCTTGTCTACCAGGATTTTAAAAAGCAAGGACACATATCTCACAGAAAGTCATCTATTGCAAAAACTATTTTTCTATCTGACTGGGATTGTTACTGAAGCTGCAGGTCCATTCTTTGCAGCTTCTTCGGGGCTTTACATTCGCACATCATCCCAGGATTTTTTAAGAAACAATAGTCGTTTCCACAAAGGAAATCCTACCATGTGCTTAGGAAAAGAAAAGGAGTGCAAGTCAACAATGCATCTTTACCCTTAAAGGTAATTTTAAATATCTTGCCACTGCTGCACCAAGAGAACAGTGACACAGACTCTGCTCTCTGAGCGACCATGCTCACAATGCCTTGCCTTGAGGAACTGCCTTTGATAAGAACAGTTTTATTCAAGTGGATTGCCTCATTCATCTGAGTGCAGCAGGCACCTTCCAGTGCTCTTATCTGAGCTGCTCCATCACCATCCATCAAAGTGAATGGAGGAGTTTTTATGGGCAGGGAAGCTCTATGTGAACACTGGAGTTCTTATGTCTGCAAGGAATCTGCGAGATCGGGGCAAATGAGTTTAAGGCTCAAGATGCCAGAGAGATGTCGTGAATTTTGGTACTGAGGCATAATCCATCAGGAACATCTCCCGAAATGGGGAAGAGATGCTAAAATAGAGACAGGAATGGCCATAAATAACTCAGTGGCAGAGCACATGTTCTGCATGCAGAACGGTCCAGACAGGTTCACTCTCTGGCATCTCCAGTGAAAAAGATGCCAAGTAAAAGAATTAGGAAATCTCTCTCAGATTCTGGAGAACTGCTGCCAGTGGACAAAGCTGGTAGTACAAATCTGGCAGCTTCATATGTATTATACATCTCTACAGTGAAGGAAGGGACGCAGGTGGCGCTGTGGGTTAAAGCCTCAGCGCCTAGGGTCTGCCGATCGAAAGGTCGGCGGTTCGAATCCCTGCGGCGGGGTGCGCTCCCGCTGCTCGGTCCCAGCGCCTGCCAACCTAGCAGTTCGAAAGCACCTCCGGGTGCAAGTAGATAAATAGGGACCGCTTACCAGCGGGAAGGTAAACGGCGTTTCCGTGTGCGGCTCTGGCTCGCCAGAGCAGCGATGTCACGCTGGCCACGTGACCCGGAAGTGTCTCCGGACAGCGCTGGCCCCTGGCCTCTTAAGTGAGATGGGCGCACAACCCCAGAGTCTGTCAAGACTGGCCCGTACGGGCAGGGGTACCTTTACCTTTACCTTTACAGTGAAGGATCCAGGATTTGTTCAGCTTTTTAACTTACAGATATCAGTTTCTCTTTTAATTACTAGTTTAGATATGCGCATTAAGAAGTACCGTACTTACCTCGGTCTGCTATTCTTTTCATCAGCTGATGTTCACCCCATTTAACAAGATACTTCAGGACATCTTGCTCACTCGCCTATCAGAGAGACATTCAACAAATGAACATTGGAGCATCAATGAATTACACCCAACCAAATTGCTCAATGCAAACAGCATTTATTACTCTTGCTCACAACAAGAGGGACCTCTCAGAATTATAGATAAACTGTATAAAAATGCAGCAAAAATATTATTCCTATAACACAGAAGAATTTATACGTGGGTGGTATACAACACCAAATTGTTCAATTTAAATTTAGACTTACAATTTGCAAAATGACAATTTTTGGAAAAATAAAGCAACAGATATCTTAAAACATATCCTTGCTTATATCCTTAAGACTATAAACTTTTGCCAATAGGTACTGAAGATTATAAATAAGATTATACTGTTACCAAAAATTTCAACATCAAAATATGCTTCATGGGGTATCTGAAAGGCATAGTAAATGAGGAAGATCTGAAACATAAGATGATCACTAACCTTAGTCACTAACCTCAGTGATCCTAAGCCAAGACCACTACAGCTAGATTACACCATGCTAACACCATGAAGCTGATTCCGCCCCGCCCCCCAATATTCTGAATGTGCCAAAGGACAGCAGGGAGGGAAAGGGCAAGAACTGACAACAGATAATGGCTGTCTACTAAGACCAGTAAAGATCTGTGGGCCCCTAACTCTACTTTAAGACATGTGTGTGGAAATATTACTAGCAGTCTGCCTTTCTAATTAAGGATGCTCAGGTATTCTCTTCTGGCATAAGCTAGTTGTATGGACCAAAACAGTTTCCCACCCCCATGACACACCTAGAACCCAAATCACATAAGCATGTATTGAAACTGCAATAGTAAGTAAGTAAGTAAAGCTCATTTGAGATGAGGTAACACACACTAATGGTGTTTCCTCCATTGATTAAATTGCAGAATGGGGCCGGGGGAGGGGGAGGGCGAGGGGGCACTGAGTAGTTGAAATCAAAGGGATTTTGTACAGCTCCTGCAAGAAAAGTGTTTAAATGATGAGCTAGATTTTCCCTTTTCTACCCCAAGACATACGTTTTTAGCGTGAGAACTACTATATAATTTCCATAAACCTCTGAACAGGCAAGGCAAAAATTAAACCAAGAAGAGTTTCAGTTAAAGTAATTTGCAACTGCTTCTAGACTATTATTAGGCTTTCAAGAAATAGTTTATACTGCCAGTTTGGGTTGGGTTATGTGCCAAGAAAGCAGAATAGTTTTCTTAATCACTACCTCTGCTAGAGGCTTGTGTGTACATATGCCAGAATAAAGAGAGAAAGAGTCCATTCTGTACACACACACACACACACACACACACACACACACGGCTCCCCCCCCCCCCCAGCAGTTAAGATTGAAGATCAGCATGCTTCTGTTCTGTACTACTGGTAAGTGATTAACAAAACTGGGTTCAGGACATAATTGGGTACAATTTGACACACACAGAGAGAAGGAGAAATGATTACCTGTAAGTAGTCAGACTGGATGGCCGTTTGCAGGTGGTCTTTGCCGAGTTCATAAAAGACATCTGAAGTCATGACCTGTGTAAATTCCTCACAGAGGAAATGCAGTGCTTGGCGATGAACCCACTTGGAGCCGTACGGCTGAGAACTCCACTTGAGAATGGCAATAAAGGTGTCTAGTGAGATGCTCTCAGCGATAATATCCTCACAGCCTACAAAGAGCAGAACACCAAATACTGTTCAGTGAGGTTCAGCTCTTCAGGAAGGAACACGAAGTGCCACTGTGTATAGAACTACGCCTGCCTTTTAAGCAAGATTACAAAAGGATTTAACTACCAACATCTACTTAGTGTTTAACACAGTTGTGAATGGGGTACAAAATTTCAGCCTAAGAATCCAGTTCATGGGATGTGTCGTCCTGTAGTGTAAATTATGTGGGCAGCAGTTCCCCAGCCTCTTGGCCAGAGGTCTTTATAACTAGAGATCCTTTTATTGAACTGAAACTGAATCTGGGCTACATACATTCAGAGACTGCACAGCGAATTATGGCTTCTTCATGTACACTTCAGAACTCTATGCTGTAAGTGCCACTTCTCTTTTAACAATAAATGTGTCTGCAGTTCACTTTACACTGAACTGAATTAAGCATTCAGTGTAAATTAAGTTACCTTCAGGTACTTGTGTTAAAGTGGCACATACCATGTGGAAAGAACTCAGAATTGCCTTAATTATTTTGTATAAAAGCTTAAAGCTTTGGTACTTTCTGCAATGAAGTCAAGTACCTATGTTGTCACAAACTGTTTTAAATGCTATTTCTGTCCAAACTTCAGTTAAACTTCTTAGAATTATGCCTAATCTAATTATTTGTTGTCAGTCCTGCAGTATCCTAATGGTAAACTTTAAGCATTTGAAAGCTTTTACTAAACACATATTTCAGCCACAAATAGTTTGTCAGACAATTGTTATTTGGAATTCACAGCTAAGGAAACATGATTACTATACATTCATTATGCATATATTTTAGATAACAGGGAATACTATTCAGAAGACCACATCATTTTCTTCAATTGCAGCCTTGAAAAGTGCCAATAATTTTGCAAATCAAAGAAGCTCAATCCCTTAAGTATTTTAAAAGGACTCAATTGTGAGAAAAGCAAGGAGATCATGAATACCATACAGGAGATTGTTCAAAAGACACACAGAATATATTTATGAGAACAAGGCAGTATACTGTTTTATTTAATCCATTTGGGCTGGCGTATAATGAATTAAGCGGAATAGAAAGGCAGCACATTTTTAGCAAAATCACACGCAGATTTTGCATAGAGAATGGTGTGCTCCAAAAGAATGCAAATATTTTACACACATTAGTCAGAGTTTGGAAAAAAGAGTCAACATAAATGCTTACCCTCTAAAACTATTTATAAGCATATCAGTATCTATGTTAATCACATATGGCACATCAATTGCCTACAAGCCACCTCATTTTCAAAATCTTTCCAAAAGAGCATCAGAAGTCTACCCAGCAAATTTACATTACAGTAGCCAAAGTCACAATGCTGCTTGTAAACACAATGGACTGCAGTAGGTTGTTATTTTCCTTCTTTCAAGAACCAATATTGCATAGTCAAACCTTGGTTGTCGAACATAATCCATTCCGGAAGCCCGTTCGACTTTCAAAACATTCGACAACTGAGGATCAAAGGGCGGTCAGCAAAGTCAATGGAGAAAAAAGAAGAAAAAACTCCCTGGAAGCCATTTGGCTTCCAAAAATCGTTTGAAAACCGGAGCAGTTACTTCTGGGATTTCGGCATTCAGGAGCTGAAACGCACGATAACGGAGGTGTTCGGGAGCCAAGGTTTGACTGTATATACCTTCAATGACTATGCCTCTACCAATGTACCTCTTATCAATGAAGACAGTGGGATGCTTACAAACATGCTGGGCTTCAAAGTCAAATTCGAGTCCCATCCATCCGTCACAGAGATTATATTCTAGACAAGTTAAGCCACTGCACAACACAGAAATATGATAAGAGAATAGCAGGGTTTCAACGGTAAAGAATCACATGACAGCTTGTCAAACTGTAGAAATGTTGATCTCACAGTCGGATTATTTCAGCATTAAGCTTGCTGACAACTCAAGGTTTCACCTGTTCAGTGGCGTAGCATTGGGGGGGGGGGCACAGGGAGCAGTCGCCCCAGGCACAAAATTTTTAGGGGTGCAAAATTTCAACACCCAGCGCTGCCTCAATACAGCTGCATACTTCCATCATCGGACTCCACTGAAAATGGTTTCTCCATGCAAACTAGGAAGTGACCTCTCTAGACAATGGAATGACTCTTGTTATCTCTACAGCTGCAATCTCCTGATGCAAATGCCATTAGGGAGTTCAATGCACACGCGTACTCCATCCATTTCCCACCTCCCACTCTCCGCACGACCCTGGCAACCCACGCTACACCACTACACCTGCTATTTGCTTTTTCCAGACTACATCCAACCTATCCAACTTCTGCATACAAACTGCCAGAATGAGCATACCTCATGATGAATATAGAATGATTTCTAATCCTCATAGATGGGCTGGAGCCTAAAAGAATAACCTGGGTCCACTAGACCAGTAGCCTTTAACCTTTTCAGATCTTTAACACAAACATGCCTTATGGGATTTGTTTCTTAATTCTTTACCATCTATTTGCATGGTGGGAGTGCCACTGTTGTGACACCTTAGATCAGGCCATGACCCACCAGTTGAAGAACAATGGACTAGAGCAGAGTGACATTAGAATTTGCTAATTTCAGTTGACAAGGGCATGTCTACTGGTTGTGAAGCTCAATAGATCAACATAAGTTCTATAAATATGAAATCCCTTCAACTTTAAATTCTCATGATTATTATTTTTTGGCGGGGGAGAATCTGACAACAGTTGCATCTAATTTATTAACCCTCAACTAATTAAAGTACTTCCCTCTTGCTACCTATAGAACAGGCAAATCCTACTTCCAAGAGACAGCAATCTACTCCCACTATAAGAAAACTAGCAGTGATCTACCCATTGGATTGTCCAAAATTGTTGAGCTTTTTGGGGGGGAGGCTTCATCAAAGTTGTTGACCTTTCCTTTTTGGGGGGGAGGAATGACCAGAGTTGTTGAGCTTTTGGGGGGGGGGAGGATGAGCAAAAGTTATTAAGCTTTTTTTGGGGGGGGGGATTGATCAGGATCACACGATCAACCATGACCCAGACACCCCACAGTCGACAGGTGGATCACAATCATCTGGTTGGACATCCCTGATATAGAAGCTCAGCTCAAGGGAGCAAACTCATAAGGGGTCCACATCCTTTCTGCCCCCCAATGAAATATTTGAGAGTGCCAGCCCCCCCACCAAGTTTATGGGCACTGCCATTGCCCCTCCTCTGTGAGAAAGTGCCTTCAAGGAACACTGCTGCCAGCCAGCACTCGTTCGCACACTCCCCAGCTCCCTCCCTCCCCTGCCCACCGCTGCTCTGTTGCCGGGCTTGGGGATGGGAAGTGACACCAATGGAGGCAAATGGACTGTCTGCAGGAGCAAATGATCAGGGTGGGGCTTACCTGCCCAGCACTCAATATTTTATTCAAGTTGTCATCTCTGGCTCATCTCCCATTTTCTCTGAAAAAGAGGCTCTTCAACTTTATTCTAAAATAATCATTTTTTTAAAAAAAAAATCCTAACCATGATGCATAAGGCCCAAGAAGCCACTATGACAAACTACACAACCCGCTCCTCCACTGTAACAGTCCTTTCAGCTTTAGAGGGAAAATATCAGAAAAGCTCTACTGGCAAGTGCGATACTAGACCAGCATGGCCCAGGAGGAGATTTGTGCTAGTATGTTTGAGGAACAGCTTAACGTTTCTAAACAAGGCAAATGAATTTTCATCAAAGGCACGATGTTGCATCTAATCTTGCATAAGGATTCTCTTTCTGCTTAATTCCACTGCAATTGTGTACAAGCTGGTTGTAAAACTGTCGTGTTTACAGGCAAATAACTCTCAAGGTCTTGAAGGAGACAGATGAAAAACATATATTTTTGGTCACAAGGAATGGAACAAACAGCTGGTCAAAAAGAGAAATCTTGCAACTGTTCTAAATATGTTTGTTTTGAAGTGATTAAAATGGGGTGGCAATTTCTCCTGTGCTAAAAAGCTGCTGAAGAAAAAGCCTCAAGAAAAAGCTTTTGCCCACAATCAATTGCTAACAGGGAAAAATCTGTACTAATGCAAAGCTACTAACCAGCTAATATGTTTTTAGTAACCAAGAATGTGTGGCAAGGCTCACGTTGACAATAACACCCAAAAAGGAAGATGCATGATAGATGAACCCCAATTCAGCATCCTGAGAACCTCAGCTTTGTTTCTTCTTAAGCATAAATTTCTAGATCTTATGGCTGTGATGGCAGGCTTGAATGCACTCACCCAATATGTGATGACTTATCAGGAGGTGGTGCAGAGAACTAGGTAGAGCCTTAAAGTATCAGTGTCCATCAGAGCCCCTTCCCTCTCTCCATAGCCAGAGGAAACCAAATAGACTAGAGTATGCAAAATGAGTATAGGGAGGGAGGCGATTTATTTCACTTTCGTAATTTATACTGGCACATAATTTTAATGTTTTTAGCATATGCTTTGTACATCCTTGACAAACATTTGTTGCTAAAAGAAACTCAGCTTTTGAGGCTTTTGTTTTGCTAACAGAAGCCTCTATTATCCAATCATGAACTTAATGAACTCTGCTGGGAACAAATGTGCAATCTACAACCCTCTGAAAACAAAAGCAAAGGCGCCAATTTTAAATAATCAAGCAGGACAGCACCCTTCATTTATGTATAATATCAAGATATATTAAAGGTAAAGGTAAAGGTACCCCTGCCCGTACGGGCCAGTCTTGACAGACTCTGGGGTTGTGCGCCCATCTCACTTAAGAGGCCAGGGGCCAGCGCTGTCCGGAGATACTTCCGGGTCACGTGGCCAGCGTGACATCGCTGCTCTGGCGAGCCAGAGCCGCACACGGAAACGCCGTTTACCTTCCCGCTGGTAAGCGGTCCCTATTTATCTACTTGTACCCGGAGGTGCTTTCGAACTGCTAGGTTGGCAGGCGCTGGGACCGAGCAGCGGGAGCGCACCCCGCCGCAGGGATTCGAACCGCCGACCTTTCGATCGGCAAGCCCTAGGCGCTGAGGCTTTAACCCACAGCGCCACCTGCGTCCCACATCAAGATATATTACATGATGGCAAATTCAAAACAGAGTAGACTTGTTGAGAACTCCAGTTACTGCAGACTTCAGCAACTGGCTTCTTTAACATGCTATGCCTTCTAGCTATGCATGAAATAATGACAGTGGTGAGGGAGAAAAGTTTATGTAGTTTGTTTTTTTAAAAAAGGTTAGCTCTTCACATGTAGCTCTGAAGCATCTTGGTCATCTGCAAGACCCAGAAGTTGCTTTGATCCTTTAAAAACTCAGTAGAACACCTTTCCCACAGATGAGTTTTGCGACTGCAATAATTCAAAATAGAATGCAACATACAAGAGACTGAGCTAGTTTACACATCACATGAAGCCAAAGCTCTTTAGCCACTAACAACTCATGGTTAGTGAGGGGAGAACTTAACCACAAGCCCGGGGTTGGACAAAAAGACCTGGGGAGAAGCAAAGTGGCTGTGAGTTCCTTTCCAATAACTTGAAAGTTCTCATATTCAAGTTGATAGACAATGGTTTCTGGGCCCAAAGTTGTTGTGTCTAAATTAGACCTTAGCTTGAGAATTGTACTGCTGCACCTTGTATGAATAGGAGCCCTTTCTAAGAAAGGCATTCAGATTTTTAGTTCCTGCACAGCTTCCACGTGTATCACTCTTCTGGAATCACTGCAACAACACCCTTGTGGAGGAAAGGGTGTGACAGAGCAAGCCCTTAAGTTTCCAACATCACAATGATCACCACCCTCTGCATGAGCTAAATAGGGGGTGGGGAGAAGACCCAGGTAACTACAAACCGTGAGCTTGATGTTTATACTGGGAAAGGTATCAGATAATTCAACAGTCGGTCTGTGACACTTAGAAAAGGATGCTGCGTCTACTAAGAAATCCAGCATGGATTTCTCAAAAACAAGTTATGCCAGATGAATCTCATTTCTTTTTTTGATGGAGTTTCAAGCTTGGTGGATCAGGAAAATGCTGTGGACATGATGTATCTTGATTTTAGTCAGGTTTCTGACAGTCTTCCATGATATTCTCATGGAGAAGTAGGTAAAATGTGGGCTGGAACAAGGTAACCGTTATGTGGAGTTGTAGCTGGTTGAACCCAAAGTGTGCTCACTAATGGTTCCTCAACATCCCGGGAAAAAAGGGACTATTGAGGTGCCAAAGGGTTCTGTCCTGAGCTCATTGTTGTTCAACATATTTTATAAATAACATGAAGGAAAGAATTAAAGGAGTGCTGCAGATAACAGATTGGAGAACTGAGCCCAAACTGACAAAATGAATTTCAATAGGGACAATGTAAGGTTCAACACTTAGGGAAGAATAACCAGCTACACAATTGTAAGATAGGAGAAAATGATCTAGGGGTCTTAGTAGACCACAAGCTTAACGTGAGTCAACAGTGTGTGATGCAGCAGCAGCAGCAGCAGCAGCAGCAGCAGCAAAAAACAAACAAAAAACAAAAACCCGAACACTATTCTAGGCTGCATCTACAGAAGTATAGTGTCCTGGTCAAGGGAAGTAATAGCACCACTCTATTCTGCCTTGGTCAGACCACACCTGGAGTACCGTGTCAAGTTCTGGGCACCCCAGTTTAGAAAGGAAATTGACAAGTTGGAACGTATGCGGAGGAGGGTGACCAAGATGATAAAGGGTCTGGAAACCAAGCTTTATGAGGAACTGTTGAGGGAGTTGGGTATGCTTAGCCTTGATAAGAGGAGGCTGAGAGAAGAGATGATACCAATCTTCAAATATCTCAAGGGCTGTCACATGGACGATGGAGGAAGCTTGTTTTCTCCTGCTCTGGAAAGCTGGACCTGAACCAATGGCTTCCAGTTACAAGAAAGGAGATTGCAACTAAACATCAGGAAGAACCTTCTGATAGCTGTTTGACAGTGGAATGAACTCCCTTGGAAAGTGGTGGACTCTCCTTCCTTGGAAGTTTTAAAGCAGAGGTTGGAAGGCCATCTGTCATGGATGCTTGAGCTGAGAATCCTGCATTGCAGGGGGTTGGGCTAGATGACCCTCAGGGTCCCTTCTAACTCTTCAAGTCTATGATTCTATGGAAATGTTAAGAGTGGGCAGAAAAGAAGGCAGCAGAGTTAGCAAACAGGGACACAGTCTGTCAATGATCATTAGTATTTGTTTGAAGCCCTGCATTCCTAGAACACAAACAGGCTGCTGCAGGGGGAAAAATAGGTCATTGCTTTCAAATTGCTTCCCTGCTGGAGTTCAATTTCTTTGAAATGTCAATTATAACTTGACTGTGTAACAGGCCAATCTTCCATTCTCACTGCATTAGTGTATTTACTGTATACCATATTTATTTCTGCATCTCAAAAGATAAGCAAACGATTAAAGCCAGCAACTGGCTTGAGACTAAGTGAATAAAGGAATAAACAGAAAAACAACTGCCTTGTGATATGTGTCCTTTGACTATTTCAGTATTCATGCTCCAGTGATCTACAACTTTGGCATATATCCATTGTTCTGAAGCCAGCACCATGATTCAGTCTATAAGCTTTTCTGCTCTGGGATATCTAACGTTTGGATGTTTCAATCACGGTGAAATCCAGTGAGTTTTTGGGCACAGGATAATACATGCATGCAAATGAACATTTGAAATTGTTAATGCCTCAGAGGAAACAGATACAGCAGGAAAATCATGAAGAATGATTAATGCAAACAACATTGGAATACCAATTTTGAATTCATTTTAATGTTTGGAATACTAAAAAGAAACTTACTGCTTAGAAGTGGTGCAATGCAAATATTTCAAAAATTTATACAGACCATGTTACAAATATTTCCTCTCTCTGTCATCCAAGATGAGGCATAAGCTACTTACAGAAGCAGGGGCTGTCAAAGAAACACTTTGCATGCGGTGGGAGGCTGGGATTTGGCACCTGAAGCTAACAAAGCAGAAGCCCACTCTGGAATATAAGGATCTCAGGAGACGTTCTTTAGGATTTCTGCTAAGAAAGAAGGGGGCCAAACCATGGTGACAATCACTGCTGGACGTGTTTTTGACACATAGCCCATTTTACACGACAAGTTTGAATCACGGGCAGAGTTTCTTGCTGTGTTCCTCTGTATTCAGCAATGCAGCACATACAGGGCTCTGCCAAAAGCAAGCGCAGACAAAACCTCATGGACGGTCAAAAGAAATTCCATTAACGTGGCACAATGCAAATATATTCCAGCTTGGGCAAAGCTACAGCCATGACCACTACGTTGCGTGTGCTCTGCACACACACAAAACACACTTAAGCTTCTCAAATGGATACAATCATTTTTAGGCTGAAATCCTGAACATACTCATTGGGAAACCACTGGAAATTAATATACTCTGTGTAAATAGTCTTATGAGTAGAGTGTTAATCAAAATGGACTTTAAGGCATTTATATGGTGCTGTATGCCTCTGAATACCAGTTACTGGGATTTGCAAGTGGGGAAGAGTGCTCTTGTACTCTGATCCTGCATGTGAGAGTTACATAGGCATCAGACTGACCATTGTGAGAACAATATGCTGAACTAGATGGGCCTTTGGTCTAATCCAGAATGGGTCCACTTACATTCTTTTATAGACCTGAAGTTAGGGTTGCCATATTTCAAGAGGTGAAAATCCGGACACAAAAAGTTGTTGAGTTTTTTTTAGGGCAATTGCCCGATAGTCCCTCCACTACTGTTTGAGCCAGAGCCCAGGTAGCCCCCACCAGATCCCGAGCCTGAACCAGAGCTGCACGCGCACACACACACGCGCACACACAATTTTTTTAAAAAAACAAAACGAAACCAAAAATCCAGACTATTTGCTTTAAAATGCAAAATTCCTCCCAGATGGGGATGTAGCACCCCCAAAAGAGGACATGTCTGGGAATTCCTGGATGTAGTGCAGCTTCCCCATTAGAATCTATAGCTCCAGAAAGACTTCACAGAAATTGAAGCTGGAACCAGCTCTCTTTGGATTCAGCACAATATTCCTGCCACTCTCTTTTAAAAGAGGAGCTGTTATTTTCTCTGGGGGGATGCAGGGGGGTGCATACCCCTAAACATTTTGTGAATCTAAGTTTGGCCACACTGATGGGCAGTATTTCAATATGAGTAGGAAAATGAGAGTACCCCAAAACTTTTTTTTTTTTTTTAAGAAAACAGTAGCCATCCAACAACTGTTTTGACAACTGGATGATGGAATGGCTGGGGAGGGAGAGGAAGGCAGGAGTTTGACAGTGTGTCTAGGAGTGGGAACAGGAAAGAGATTCGGCAGCAGAGCTACAGAAATGCACCATAATATTTCAGCAGTGTTTATCTGATCTTCCAAGACTGAGGTCATGTTTCAAGTCTTTCAAGTTTGTTTGCTACCACAGTTTCCATAACAGTTCCAATTTCAGCTCTCTAAGGAAGAATGCAGGACAATATTTAAACCAAGAATCTTTGCTTTTTTACTGTCACATTTTCTTTCACCTCATTTCCAATCCCCTCTTTATGGCAACTTTAAGACACAAGCTTGTACTGTATTTGCAAATTATTTATGCTCTACTTTTTCTTTTGGCCTCATAGCCTTTGTTTCAAAGCAGCATTTCCTACCATAGATTTAGGCATGGAGCAGAGAATTAATCTAATATTTACTGCAGCAGAAAAAAAAATACAAAAGCAAAGTGAAGGAATAAAATGCCTTCCTAAGAAGCCAAACAGCAGTTTCCTTTTTCTTATCGGACAGGCTGTAGGTTAGGTCATTTGTTTTTGGCTGCATAACTGCTGGGTACAAACATTGCTAGTTTCTTTGAATTATGTTGGAAGTGACTCATTTCTCCTCAGGATTTCAGAAACAGATATCCATGTGATCTTTTCTCTCAGGGTACACAAGAAACTGTGCAGGAAAGAACACCTTATTTCAACATGGCTATCTTTCAAGACACTGTGTTATAACAAACTCCGGGTCTCCCCCATAACGTTTCATTGGCCACAAGAGTAGGCAGCATTTGGGAATTTCCTGGTAGGGTTACAATGAGTCAGCTTGAGGACCTTGTTCTAGCTTGTTCAGTTATTTGGGAGTACGTGCCATTGAATGTTGAAGGATTTACTTCTGAATAAACTTGTTTAGAACACTTGCTTTACCTAACTGTTCTAACTGAGGAAAGCTGGGGGGAAAGACTGTGAAAACACAACATTGATTGCTTTATGGATGATCAAACAAGAAAAGGGAAGGCCACACATCAGATGCAGAACATATATCTTACATGCGGAAGGTCTCACACTAACGCCCAGCCCTTTCAGTTAAATTGTTGGTAAAAGGTGATGGGAAAGGCCAGTACCAGTGACATAGCAAAGTTGCTACAAGTCAGCGTAGTCAATGCTAGACCACACAGACCTATGGCAGGGGTGGTGAAACTGTGGCCCTCCAGAAGTTGCTAGGCTACATCACCCAACATCCCTTACTATGGGGCATGCTGACTGGGACCAACGCGAGTTGGAGTCTAACAATCATCTAAAGGCTACAGGCTCCACACTATTGACCTATGATCTGACTCTGTATAAGGTAAAAGGTAAAGGTACCCCTGCCCGTACGGGCCAGTCGTGACCGACTCTAGGGTTGCGCGCTCATCTCGCTCAAGAGGCCGGGAGCCGGCGCCGTCCGAAGACACTTCCGGGTCACGTGGCCAGCGTGACGAAGCTGCAACTGGCGAGCCAGCACCAGTGTCGCACACGGAAACGCCGTTTACCTTCCCGCTATAAAGTGGTACCTATTTATCTACTTGCACTTAGGGGTGCTTTCGAACTGCTAGGTGGGCAGGAGCTGGGACCGAATGACGGGAGCTCACCCCGCCGCGGGGATTCGAACCGCCGACCTTATGATCAGCAAGTCCTAGGCACTGAGGTTTTACCCTCTGTATAAGGTAGGGATGAGGAAACCTTTTTCAGCCCAAGGGCCACGTTCCCTCCTGAGCAGCCTTCTGGGGCCCACATGCCAGTGATGAGCAGGGCAAGAGGCAAAAGTGGGCTGAATATCAAATGTAAACTTTGCCGTTGTACAGATATTACATTTGCAGCTCTAAAGATGACCTCAATATGATCAAGTAAACCAGTTTAATAAAGTCTCCAAATTCAGTGTTTGGATTCCCACTTCCTCAAATGGCATTATAAAGGCAACATTTCTATTGGAAGAAATAACGTCACTAAAAGCTTCATAATGGTTGGCTCTGCATTCAGCTGCTGCCGAAATGGCCTCTAGCATAGAAAAGGGGTAAGTTTCCACACAATTAAGAGAATGATGGATGCTCGCTTAATCAGTTGATTAGTATAATCAAGATACAAGCCATTTGACACTTTTATTCATATTGCTGATTTTCAAATTAGAATACAGGATAGTTTACAAAGGGATCAAATAGCATAGTTATTCTGATTACAAGATTCATTTACTAAAACACATAAGACATACAAATAAAAATTCTAGGGGCCATTGGTACCTTAATCCTAATGCCAGAACTAGGACTGATGGAAGCTTTTCAGGGTCTCAGGCAGAGACCTCAAATAATTTTTTCCTCCCCACTCAAGAAAGAAATTAACTTGATATTTTTCTTCCAGAAGACATCAAAGCACAGGGCAGCTTATAACTGAATATATGTAAGATACAAGTATCACAATTCTAATTTAATGCTCTAATGCAACCTGAGTTAATAGATTTGTTGTAGTGGTCTTATATTATTCTATACTTCAATCAAAATCCTGGACTGCCAACAATGAAAACTTCCCTTCCAGGCCATAATATGTTAAAAACTGTGAAGAACTTCAACAGGAGATGGCGGGGAATGAACCCAGGGCTCTTAGCTTGAGTCATGCCCCCACCCCTTTAAAGAGTAATAGACCTTATCTTGCCTTCAGCATGGTGCAAGATGTTAAATCTCTAGTTGTGTTTTCTGATCCTTCAAACACACAGCATGTCATCATTTATACCTGCTGTTCTTAACAAACATGGTTTTGGTTTTCAGTACTTTTTGCTTCAATCAAGATGGTGGTCCAAGACCTCAAAAGTCCTAGAGTTGTGGGCAAAGATCTCTAGGTGGCAAAAAGCCACAACTGTTGCTGCTTTATGCCTTCCAGCAGCCCCTTCTTAGTTTCACCTCCCCTCCAAAAAAATCAATACTGCTGCTGTTCTCACCATGTCAACACCTCCTCCTGCCACTTCTCCCAGAGAGCCCTTCCTGCCATCAAATTCAAGTCAATGATTTGAAGGAAAACTTGGGAGTGCTGCCAATGCTTCCTTTGCATCAAGAAGTTGGCATTTTTAAAAATTTGGCACCATTTTCTGTTGCCAAGTTCAGAAAGCACTAACTTTGGGATTCAAAGGGAGTGTACTTAGAAGGTACCCGATCCACTTTAGCTGTGGTTTTAAGTTTCAAGTCACAGCTTGACATTAGGCGTGGGAAAGGCAACATGGTTTCCCCTAAACAGACTGTTGAACCAATCTTCAAGGTCTGCCTGGGTCTAATTAGGCCCACAGGCTAAAAGTTCCCCACCCCTGTATAACAGCTCCATTAACGAGAGGCAAGACGACAGTCACAAAGGAGGAGAGCCCCACACTTCTCTCCAGCCAACCGCTGCAACTTCTAATGAGGCACTAGGTTTTGCAAAACCCATCCCCGGAGTGGAACATAAAACAGAAGCTATCTCATGAATTAATGTGTCCACCTTGATGAATTATCAGCAGCACCAATCTGCACGTATCCATGAAGTGTTCAGGAGCTATAGCCAGCAAACGCTAGGGCTTCCTCACCCAAATCTAATTATTTATTGATTTCCCACCCTAGTCTAATTTGATATTGACATCTGGAGTTTTGAGGTTGCCAGTGCACTGTTCTTCTTGCACCGCATTTTCAGTAGCAGCAACCAGTGTCTTTTGATTTAAAAGCCTCTTGCTGCTCTCAAGTTTCCCAAAATGTCCTCAATACGTCAAGGAAATTATGTCAGCTCTTTTGCATAATCTGCATAGCCAATCGTTCTTTTTTTTTTTTTTTAAGAATCCAATCTTCTTCAAGGAAACACAATGCCTCCATATGGATATTTAGTGAATGAGGCTGTTTTAAAGCACCCAGCTCTTCTGTGGCTGGGGGAAATGACACGAAGAGTTCATTTACAGATTTCAAAAGCATGTTCAGCACCTTCATATTTTTCACAGAGGCTTGGTGCAAGTTTAGCACTTTTCAGCATAACTGAGACAGGGAATGAACTTCCCCAGCAGAAATCTCCACTCTTTCCTTAAAGGTAAAGGACCCCTGACAGTTAAGTCCAGTTGTGGACGACTCTGGGGATGCGGCACTCATCTCGCTTTACAGGCCGAGGAAACCGGCGTTTGTCCGCAGACAAGTTTTTCTGGGTCATGTGGCCAGCATGACTAAGCCACTTCTGGCACAACGGAACACTGAAACCAGAGCAGCGCATGGAAACGCCATTTGCCTTCCCGCCGGAGCAGTACCTATTTATCTACTTGCACTTTTTTTGGCGTGCTTTTGAACTGCTAGGTTAGCAGGAGCTGGGACCAAGCAATGGGAGCTCACCCCATCGTGGGGATTCGAACCGCCGGCCTTCTGATTGGCAAGCCCAAGAGGCTCAGTGGTTTAGACCACAATGCCACCTGCGTCCTCAACTCTTCCCTTGGTTGCACTAATTATGGTTTAGCAGTACACCAGTCCAGAGCTACCAGCCACCACCACAACAGCTTGACTCAGATGTATACCAACAATCAGGAAAGATACTACCAAGCACACAAGGATGCCAACATGGTTAATGAGTAGAGTCAAGGAAGTTATTAGAGGCAAGAAGACATCCTTTTTTAAAAAAAATGAAGTCCTACCCAAATGAGGAGAACAAAAAAGAACACAAACTTAGGCACAATGAAGTCAAAGGTGTGCTTTAAAAGAGGTTAGAGAATCAGAGAAGCTGAATGCCGTATTTTTCGCTCTATAAGACGCACCAGACCACAAGACGCACCTAGTTTTTGGAGGAGGAAAACAAGAAAAAAATTATTCTGAATCTCAGAAGCCAGAACAGCAAGAGGGATCGCTGCGCAGTGAAAGCAGCAATCCCTCTTGCTGTTCTGGCTTCTGGGATAGCTGCGCAGCCTGCATTTGCTCCATAAGACGCACACACATTTCCCCTTACTTTTTAGGAAAAAAGTGAGTCTTATAGAGCAAAAAATACGGTAATTTTTGTCTTCACTCTGGAAGATGCAGGGCAAATACCTGAACCAGAACAATCATTCTTTCCATGTTATCAGGGTTCACCCTTAAGCATCATTTGACAAACCTTGATTTCAAAATCTGGTTAACATGGAAACATTAGTTAATCATTGTTGGTATCAAATCTAAGGTAAACTAGGGAAGAGAGGAAATAATTCATCCCACGGAAGCAAAGGAGAAAAGAGAGTGAGTATGTCTTTATAAGCCATAATTTGGAATCTGTAGCTAGTACAAAATGCTCAATGGAGCAGCCAGATTTGTACATATTTGTACACAGGGCTGAAAGATCTATGTTGACTGCCCATGAGCTACTAAGCCAGGTTCAAAATTGTGGCTGTTGACATTTGAAGCACTTAACAGCTTGGTACCAGGATACCTTAGCAGGCTGCTTCTTCTAGTTCTGTACAGAACAATCCAAATCATAAAAGCTTTCAAGGAAATCTTACTGAGCAGTCACTTGGTTTGAAGACCCTGCCTACTCTGAACAGTATGTAAGCCAGCTGACTGTGGCCCCTTGGAGTGCATCAGGACTAGGTTAACATTATTCACTTGTGTAATAATTTTGATTTAGTATTTGTTATAAGTCTAGATTATTTCAATGTAATATTGATTTCCCCCCAACATTTATCGACAGTTGGTTTTGTCTTATTGTTCCTCGACTCCTCTATGGTAGGCATTTTGATAGTGTTAAATGTTTTACTGTGAGTCATTTTGGGCACAGTTTGCTGTGGAAAAGGAGGACATGGCTAAACAAAATATCAATAGGTGGTCAAGGTAAATGTGTGTTCTGCAAAAATCCCAATCTGTGTGTGGCTGTTTGTAGACTCACTGGTTGTTCATCCTTCCTGCAAAACATTCCCCAAAACATTTCCCAAAGTCCTGAAGTACTGTGGCCAAATTTTCTGCATATTCAGTAAGATCTCTGCTGTGCTCCAAAGAATGCCTCTGGAGCTCAAAGAGTTTAGTTGGGGGTGGGGGGTGGGGGAAGAGCTGCACAAGGATCACATGGTGATGTTTTGCAGTTAAAGGAAGAACACATACACACTTTGGGCCACTGAGTAGTGTGCGCCATGCCAACCCCCTGAAAATTTCTCAGAAAAGAGGCAGAAGCACAGTGAGTGGTAGTGGAGGAAGAGTTCCCAAAAATGGTGGATGGGGTTCAGTCCTGTACTGGTATAACCAGATCAAAGAATCTGTGGCACAGAAGTGAAAAAACAGCATTTTAATATCTTATGTTGATTTCGTCTATAATAAAGTACCACATCATTCAGCGTTTCTTTGGAGGGGGTTATGCTGTGATTTTTATTTTTAAAGCTAAGGTTGATTTTAAGTGCAGAAAAAGAAAAGAAAAGAAAAGAAAGAAATCATTTAAGAGTTTCCATGAATTACATTGCAGAATGATATTTGAAATAAAATTGAGAGGTGAAAAGTGTGCAGATGTTATAGATGACAAATTAACGACTTGAACATAGGGGCATTTCAGGTATTATTCCCATAGCAACTAAAATTTCCCTCTGCCTTTGGTGTTTCCACTAATAGACATCAATCCCTCAGAAAAGAAATAGTCAATTGGCAGAATGCCATCAACATTACAGTGTATGGCTCTGGAGATTCCTTGTACTAACCCCCCAAAACAGGACTGTGGCTGATCACGTTTTCCCAGTACAGCCACATACACCTGTTTGCCAAGGGGCTTTGTCTTAATGAGATTTGTATAGAAAGCTGCATTTCACAAAAAAACCATTTTTTTAAAAGAGTGCTATAGCCCTGTTCTATTGCCTAAATTCTTTTTCTCATCCAACTGGAGGCTAAAAACAAAACAAGCTCCACCCCTCGTAGATAGTCACCAACATGCTCAAAATGATGAAATTGGGGTGGGGGTGGCAGATGTTTAAATTGAAAACAGAACTCCCTTGCATATTTCAAACATAATTTTTATTCTCATTAGCCTTTCCCAAAGCACTGGAACAAGTTCCATATTTGCCTAACTGCTTCCCTACTGTAAAATTTCCAAAGGGTTGGTCTGTCCGAAGCAAACAACACTTTCACCTTAAAGACTAACAATTATCATTGAAAAGCCTTTGTGGACCTGGCTTCCACTAAAAAACAAGAATTATGATGATGATGTTCAAGTGAGTTGCCCAAGGCATTTAATATTTTGCATTAATATATATACTAAGCATTTATAGATCATTACAGTGGTACCTCTGGTTAAGAACTTAATTCGTTCTGGAGGTCTGTTCTTAACTTGAAACTGTTCTTAACCTGAGGTACCACTTTAGCTAATGGGGCCCCCCCACTGCCGCCGCAAGATTTCTGTTCTCATCCTGAAGCAAAGTCCCGAGGGACTACTTCCGGGTTAGCGGAGTCTGTAACCTGAAGCGTTTGTAACCTAAAGTGTTTGTAACCCAAGGTACCACTGTACAAAGTGCTTTTCACCACCACCACCACTGCTCAATCCACCCTCACCACAGAACACCCTTTTTCAAGTAGGATTTGAGTTGTTGATCACATATTTTGGGTTGAATTCCCGAGCACTGGTCAACTATAACAAGCACATACTTGGAGTATGGCATAATTCCTAATCTGAGTTGTGTATCTAAATCATTACATGACAAGAGTAATATCCAAACATTCTATACAGAGAACCCTACAGTCATGCATGAACACTGTAATCTCTCCAACTAAAATACAGATTCCCCTCCTACGCCACTCTTGTGCTATAGCAGCAGATCCACTTCTGAAAACATTGTCCAACCTGATGGGGAACCTGCTGTAGCATGATTAAGCCCAAGAACCCTGGAACAGCAATTAACACTGCAATTCACAAGTGCTGTAAAGCAAATATTACCTTCATTTTTTCCCCACTGGCCTATAAAATTTCTTTAAACAGTATACTTTCAACAGGGAAATCCCTCACAAGCTTAAAAAGTTTTCTGATGTTCTAATAATTTTCTGATGTTCTAATAATTGGGATAATTTGAAAGGGAATCATAACTGACATTGAATTTGCATTCCTGAGAATCTACGGACATGTTGGTAGATAATATTCAAAAACATGAAAGGATTTCTGTGAAGGGCTCATGTTTTTAAAATAAAAACAAGTCAGTCCTGATCTTACCCAACACTACTTCTTGAACCCATGTAAAAAGAGGGGGGAGAAGAGTTTCCAGACTCCTGTTTCTTGTTCGAAATAAAGTAATTTAGAAAGAACATGTCAAAAACCGTCAAAGGAAGTGCTGTTTCCACACTGACAGCATGGTATGTGCAAGCCCTTGCACAAGTAGTTGTTTTTTTTAGAGTGCAATCCAATGCACATTTACTTCGAAGCAAATCCACTGTGTTCAGTGCAGCTTACTCCCAAGCACACATACTTAGGGTTTGTTTTGGAGGTAGCGTGCCTCCAAAGAGCTGCTAAATCACATGCTAAGCATGCAGAACTTCCCGTGTTTAATCCCTGGTGTCTCTAGATCAGGGGTTGGCAAGGTTTACCACACCTGGGCTGGTTCACTCCAGCAGAGATCCCTCTATAGGGCAGACTGCGTGCGCATGTGAGTGTGTGCACGATTTCCGGCGTCTGCACATGTGCAGACGCGATTTCTGTCACCGCGGAAGTGAGTCCCCATGGTGCGTCGGTTTAGCGCCGAGACTCGTTGAGTGGGCGGCTCGGTTTGAGGTGGCTTGTGGGCTGGTTAAGTGACCCCTGTGGGCTGTTTGTGGCCCATGGGCCTTAGGTTGCTGACCCCTGCTCTAGATAGAGCTGGGAAAACTCTTCCCCGAAACCCTGCAGGGCTGCTGCCAGTTAGTGCAGAAAATATAGAGTTAAATGGACCAATAGGCTGATTTGGTACAGTGGTGCCCCGCAAGACGAATGCCTCGCAAGACGGAAAACCCGCTAGACGAAAGGGTTTTCCATTTTGGAGGTGCTTCACAAAACGAATTTCCTATTTTCTTGCGAGTTCCTGTGGGGTTTTTTTCCTTTCCCCCCCTTTTTCTAAGCCGCTAAGCCGCTTATCAGCTGATCCGCTAAGCTGCTTATCAGCTGATCCGCTAAGCCGCTAAGCCGCTTAACAGCTGATCCGCTAAGCCGCTTATCAGCTGATCCGCTAAACCCCTAAGCCGCTAATAGCGCTAATCCGCTAATGGGCTTGCTTCGCAAGACGAAAAAACCGCAAGATGAAGAGACTCGCGGAACGGATTCTTTTCGTCTTGCGAGGCACCACTGTACAAGGTAGCTTCCTATCTTCCATTGGAGGCTGTCGTGTACACATTAGGAATTGTTTAGTTGATTAGTCTTTTTATCAGTTGAAGAGCTCCAGCCAGGAAGCCGGCACCATTAAAACATATTTGTGAAATTACTTTAAAAACCTGGTGCCATCTTGTAAGAGATAATAACCCTCTCTCTTACACACATATACAAATTGCTCTTAAGTTGGTGCCTGCTGCGACACATGCATGCATGATCTAAATGCAAATAAATTATCCTTTTTTTGAAAGAAGTATTGTTTTTCTTCAGCTTTATACATATTAAGGCTGCTATCCTATGTACATTTATCTGGGAGCAAATCCCATTAAAGACAGAGCAAATTGCTTCCAAGTAAGAATGAACTTAGTTAATTAATTATACAAGCTTTAATTAAGATTCTTTTAATCAGTTGATAATTCCAATTTTGACAGCATCACTCACAGAAGTTTAACCTTAGACATTTTTGCCTAGCTAGCGTGAGATGGCTATAAGCACAGCCTTCAATATGCAGAAACTACAGCCAAGGGACGAACTTAAAATTTGCATTCAGATTCAAGTAGGGCAACAGGTTCTGAAAGGTATAAAATTACTACATACCTTGCGCAAGCATATTGAACTCCAGGAAGAGAGCAATGTGGTAAAGTTCCATAGCTTCTTCAGCCCTTGTCATGTTTGGCTTTCCTGCTACAAGAGCCTGAACTTCGCTTAAACTCCCCACTGAGGGACTGCTGTGCAAAATAGAGAGGTCCACCAAATCTGTGTACATACAGTTTAAAATCACTCTCACGTATTTTTTTGGTATGATAGATTCATCCAGTATAATCCTTGTTGGAGTCCTTAGCGTTCGATCTGTGATTTCTTCACCGGTCCGTATTCTCCGCTGTAGTAGATGTCGAAAAAACGGGGATCGTGATGAAATTATAGCTTTGTGCGCTCTGAGCTCCTCATCTAAGCAGCTCTGACTTCCACCATAAGCTTCAACCAGTTCAGAGTCAGATGAAAAGCTGAGAACCACATCATAGTAACACATGTAGTCCAACAGCCCTCGCATATCAACATCTAAAGAATTTGGTGTTCCAAATTCTTCACTGAGCTGCATAAGGATGTCAACGTTTTGAAATCTCGAGTCCTCCATTCCAAATTCTCCTGTGTACAAGTAGTGTAACAATGCAGAAAACATGGGCAGGTCTATGCCAGCTGTGTTGATATCCATTATAATCTCTGCACCGTACTCCGGTGAAGAAGAAAGTAGGGTCTTAAAAAATGGGCACCTTGCAGCCAAAATTGCACGATGCACAGGGAAGCAAGTCTCTTGAAATATTAGATCTACATCCGTACAGTATTTGAACTCATACAGTTCAGCCATGTCTTTCTGCAACGTTCTGGCTTCTGGTCTTGCCAAACTAGCTTGTAGAGAAAGCTCTTTTAAGGCTAATGTTCCTTCATACTCTTCCACTAACGCATTGACATCTCTAACATCCCAGCCTGAGAGTAGCTCACGCATCTGCTTGGCATGATCGGCAGACCGGCTAGACTTTCGACGCTTAATAAACTTCTTTTTGAGGGTGGCAAGCCCAGAGCTTTTCTTTTTCTTGTCTTGAGGTTTCTCATGGCCATGGTCAAGGCTATACAGTTTGGATTCACAGCCATAGCCTTGATGAGAATAGGAGGATGTTCCTGAAACAAAAAGGAGAACTGTGTGTGGATCTAATACGGAAAACCCTGGAACACATGGTAGTTAAATGTGTGCAGCGAGCATGTTCTATGCTTAAGATAATATTTTATTCTCTTGCTAATTGTGCTCTTTTAAAAGGTGCATTTTATATTTAACTTCCTTAAGTAATGTTTTCTTTTGAAATGTTAATTTTTTTAAAACTTTGCTGCATTAAATGTGCATTCTGTAGATGACCTCCTTTGTAATGCTTTAGTCTGAAATCTTTAAGACAATATTTTAGTTTCCTGTTAATTATGTTGCTATGAATTTATGTTATATAAAGTGGTACAGAAATGAAATAAACAACAACAACAAATAGTAGTAGTAATAATAATAAAATAATAATAATAATAATAATAATAATAATAATAATAAATGCTAGCGGCTATACAATTATACTGCACACCTGATCTATAGTATTAAGTGACTTACAATAGCAAATTGCCAAAACACAATAATAAAAACAAAAACCTTCTATAAAGGCACAAGGTAGAGCAAAAAAAGTGGACCAACCAAGTCAACAACCATGGACACAAAAGCAGTCACATGCACAGGAAAAATTTTAAGTTGGCAGTCTTCCACTTGTCAGACCTAGGACCAACAGTTAGCCCTCACCTGTAGTACAGAGACACTTTTTAAAACAATGAATGTTCCCATTTCACTCTCATCAGATCCCCTTCCCCTCTTTCTGCTTCTCTTAAAAAGAAAATAGCATTGGCAATGTTGTCTTGTCTTCGGTAAGAGGGGTACCAACCTATCGGTTAAAGACCAATGCCTTAGAAAACACGAAGATTGAGTTTCCTCCTTTTCACATCAGCTACGAAAAGGAGAACTGGCCTGAAACTATAATCATTTATCTGGAATATGTGACTAAGTGGGAAAATCCCACTTGCTTTCCTGTGATTTCACTATTTTTATCTATTTTATGTCTGTTCATTATCCTGTTTCTGAGGACTATCCATGTTTGCTAGTCATATACGGTCTTCTGGAAAGCCAGTACAGTGAGATATCTTACAAAAGATACATTTTTTTTATTTTAAAGATAACTGCATCCTGCTTGCATCATTTATCACAGAGATAAGTGGCTCCACAGGACAGATCATTACTGGGATTGGCCTCGCAGGGCAAATCTGACAGGCAAGCGGGCAATCACATGCCATTATAGTGGTGCATAACTGCCAGGTGGGCACTGCTGCCCACTTTTCAATATCCCTTGCATGGGATTTCCATGCACCCTGGTTGTCTGGCTCATGGGAACCTACAACTGCTGCAAAACTGTTCTGTTGACTGCAGAGGGGTTGAAGACAGTTCCTGCAGTCCCATGTGAGCCTCTGGAGCCTGAAAACAGAAGTGTGGGTGGGGCTGTTGGAAAGCCTTTTGCAAAACCACTCTTTGAAGCAGTGCCCCCCTCCTTTTAACATCACTCAAGCAATGCTTAAAAGGAGGGAGACTGCTTCAAACAGCAAGTTTGCAAAGGCCTTTAAGACAATCCCCACACTTCCACATGAGCCTGTGAAGACTCACACAGGAGCCTTAAGGCACTTGGCAGAAGTGGTCTTTGTAGAAGTTCCATGCTTCTCCTTTAAGAGAGCATTGGTGGGGAGAAGAGAAGTAATAGTGCCACTGTATTCTGCTCTGGTCAGACCTCACCTGGAGTACTGTGTCCAGTTCTGGGCACCACAGTTCAAGAAGGACACTGACAAACTGGAACGTGTCCAGAGGAGGGCAACCAAAATGGTCAAAGGCCTGGAAACGATGCCTTATGAGGAACGGCTAAGGGAGCTGGGCATGTTTAGCCTGGAGAAGAGGAGGTTAAGGGGTGATATGATAGCCATGTTCAAATATATAAAAGGATGTCACATAGAGGAGGGAGAAAGGTTGTTTTCTGCTGCTCCAGAGAAGCGGACACGGAGCAATGGTTCCAAACTACAAGAAAGAAGATTCCACCTAAACATTAGGAAGAACTTCCTGACAGTAAGAGCTGTTCGACAGTGGAATTTGCTGCCAAGGAGTGTGGTGGAGTCTCCTTCTTTGGAGGTCTTTAAGCAGAGGTGTTTCCTGCTTGGCAGGGGGTTGGACTCGATGGCCCTTGTGGTCTCTTCCAACTCTATGATTCTATGATTCTAAGCCTGCAATGTACAGGCTCCGTTGTCTTCTCGCCTGCCCTCTTGCTTAAATGAGGACACAGGTGATGTAAGGTGATGGGCAGGTGGTTTGAGGAAAATGACTTTGTGGGACAAATTGGACTCCCCGTCAGGTCAAAATATCAGCTTGCAGACCAATTCAGAACCTTCTTCTATGCACATAATCTTCTGGGTAAGCCTAGCATCTAAAAATCTGAGGCTCATTCTTAAGAATGTTATGGTAAAGGTAAAGGGACCTCTGACCGTTAAGTCCAGTCGTGGACGACTCTGGGGTTGCGGCACTCATCTCGTTTTACTGGTGGAGGGAGGTAGCACCTAACAATGTGAAATGTTTGTAGTCCCATGACAGACATAGAAAGCACTTCTGTCTTAAACTGTTTGCACCTCAAGGCAAACTGATGCATGTTTACGTAACAATATCTATATCTGATTAAATTGATGCCATGCAAAGGTTCCTCATACAATGGTTTCATTCAGCTTCTATATTGCTTTTCACTCTCTTGTGCTTTTGCGTAAGTATCATATACTTGGCCCAAGTATAACACAGAGTTTTAATCCACTAGCAAATACTACTTTTCTTAGCTGCCACCGCCTTATGGTGTCTTGGATAGGCCACAAAACAAAAACAGAAGGCATGAGAAGCAAGGTCTCTGGCCCTGTTTCATCTAACCAAGTTTCTGAGCTCTCTTGCTGATCTGGGCATGAAGCCAAGTGCATAATCAAGCAGTCTTAAGATGACTGTGTTAACAACATAGGTGAAATCTAATACTGATAACTAGTCAGTAAGAACTCTTTAAAATAAATAGATTATATTAGATTGAAGTACATAGGTACAACATAAAAAGCAACCCTCACTTAGGCAAAATCCTTCCTCTGGTGGACTGGATAATACTACTGAGCAGGAGATATAAGCTTGTAAGTTCCAAAACATTAATTTTTCTAAACTATTTCAATTATGGAGCAAACCAAAAGGTGCCTGGCTCATGGGATCAAAAAAGAAAGCACCCTCCCCCATGATACACTCTGTTTAAAACAAACTGTAGTTGATTTGACAAAATTGTTGCTCCACCCCTACAAAATGAACCAATAATTGTTGCTAGGGGGAGGTCATGTGAAACGCCAATCAAGACTAGGCAAGTCAGGGATGACATCATATGCAACCAAGCCTCCTGAAGTTTGTCCTGCAGCAGCTATTACCATTTAAATGGGTGAGTCCAGGACAGAACATGTTTAGAGGATGCCCTGCCAGGTAACAATTTAACATATAACAAATCAACATTTCCACCTGGGAGGTCCAGGAGGATAGGTCAGCTGTGTGACAAAGAGGATTAGGTTACACTAATCTGCAAGCTTTATGATGGAGGGTGTGCTGAATCTCGGCAACATTACGTTATGTTGCAACAGTTTCATTGTTTCACAGAAAGCATGAAACAAATCTGCTTTGCTTACGTATAAAATCCTACATAGATATGCTTGTTCCATTTTAATTAAGGGCCAAGAAAGCAACTCAACAACAATTCTTACATTTCCATAGAACAATACTTTTGGGACTGTCCTGAAATCCATTTTAAAGATACTCTGCAAGTTTATTATAATTACTTTCAGTACCCTCTTAATATGGATTTGCACTCAGACTCTTCCCTGTTCAATTCCACAAGTTGGTTGTAACTTTTTAAAGGAAAGCTTGAAAAAGAAGCCAAACCCTGCCTTGTTCCTGCTACACACACCTGGGGCCATTTTACCATGGATCCTAAAAGGCAGTTCAAACAAAAAAGATCTAACATGACTTTCAAAAAATGCTCCAGAGAAAAATGAACAAAAACCAGGCTTGCTGCAAGTTGGAAATATTCAAGTAGTAATTGAGGCTTCAAGGGAAGCCTCCAAAGGACTTAGGGTTAATTAATACCCAAGATTTACCTTGAGCAAGAACAATCTTGCTATTAAGTCTGATGGGCTAACAATGAGACGTTCTTTTAATAGTGTACTTATTCCAAGTTTGTGCCAGAGGCAAAATCTGACAAAATCATGGAGTTCAAACACCAATCTTGCAGGAAGCCTAGTTTTTAATTCTGAAATCTGCAGTCTCCTACCTGTTTCCAGCCCCACAGTGTTGGGGGGGGGGTGGAAACTCATTTTTGTTAAGTGCGTTCTCCTTATCTGATCTGGCCTTTTATTTTGTGGCAGCCGAGAGAAAAAATTTATCCATGAGAAACTGACTTGCAAAACACTTTGAACTTTAGAACAACTTCCTCATGCCACAGCTTACACACACAGCTGAGCAAATTGTATTTTAAGGGGTAGCTGATTGCCCAATAAAGCTAAAGTGACCCTTGTTCACTCCTATTCCTAATGCACATATACTTTACTTACAGTGGGACTTGCGCCAGCCCACCCTGCTGCTTGCTTATAAGCCTAGATGTAACATGCATGTGGAACCTACAACAATAGAATGATATATCTCTAGGATCAAAAATCTGCAATCTGGGAATTCTTACTTCTGATTTCAATTAGCCACAGTTTAGCATTATGGCCACATTCTAAACTGTGGTTGGTCTTAACTATGGTTAGTTGGAACAAGATAGCTGCATAACCCATGTCTTGAAGCTGGCGTGTTTCAGCTAACCATACTTAAGAAGGCCAATGGGTTTGTCAGGCTTCAGACATCACAACAAGTGTGGCTGGTTTAAAAGAGATGTGAAAACTTCCATACACCTTCCTGCTGCACCTGAGAGGAGGAGCTAGTGAGGGAGTCTGGGAGAGGCTAGGCATGCTCTCTTGACATTGAGACCATTGTCACCTTGTATGGACACTTTTTGATTTTGCTATCCAGGGAGTTTGAATAAGTACTACAATGCATTTAATTCAAGGTAAGTATTCCAAATGTAATAATTAAAAAGTACATCCAAAGCAGATAAAAACACATTTTGCCATGGTAGTTACCAATTATGAACATATTAGACCAGTTCTTTTTCACCTTGGTTGCCTCCAGATTGAGTTCTGGGGCCAAATCAAAGTGCTGTTTTTTACCTATTAAACCTGCATGTATACACCTAACATCATCAATGAATGCCCTTTGTCAAATGCCTCTTAATCCTATTTAGAGATTGGCTACACAAGCAGAGAATCTTCACTACTGTGCCCCCCCCCCCCAATTACAGGATGCTCTCCCTAACCTTACATTTTAAAAAATGTTTTGATGTTTGATGGTTGAATAACCTTAATTTAGTGCCGAAAAGAATTTTAAACTCTGCTGGTTGGATGCATGTTTTAACCTTATAAGACTGTTATTTTGCTTTTATGTCAGTGGATATGCTTAGAGTTACATTGTACTGCCCTGGTTGTTGGCTTTTAGTGTTTACTTGAGTCTATTTATGATTTTGTTAAGTCCTTTTATTTGCTCATTGCTCAGAGAACATTGTTACAGAATGACTCATAAACGTAATAAATGGAAATTGTGTGAACCCACAAAGTTCACAGTATTCTAGTATCTTAGATCTATATAACTTGCTAGTCTTTCTTTCTTTTCTTTCTTTCTCTCCTTTTTACAGATATCACAAGAAAACCTATGCCCTGGAAATTAAAACTTAAAGACAGGAGAAACTTACCTATGAATGTCTGTTGTGCCTGAGAATTTCCCCCTACCCTTGGGGAACACGAATGAGGGTAGTTCGAAGCATTAGCACCCATTTTCTTCAGTCACTCAGGCATTCCACTTGCTGGCTCATCAGCACACAGTTCCATAATCCATTATAAAACTTCAAGACATGGCTCAGGTAGGTTCTTTGCCTCCATTTCTAAACAAAAATAATAATAATCATAATCACTGCTGTCTTCCCAAGGACACAGCTGTACTTAATACTGTACTTAATTCAGTAAGAGAACATTCATTATGACAAATGCCTGAGTGAGAAAAACACATTTAGAATGCAAGAGCAAAATCAGCAGTGCTGCTACAGTTTAAGAGATTGGTAGCCCAATGTTATGCATGTTTGCATGGAAGTAAATCCCACTGTATTCAGTGGGGAATAGTGCAGCTTTAAAATGTTTAAAATGTTTTCACACATTACATTTAAACCACAGCAGTTTAAATAAATGCAAAATCTGTGGTAGCCAATATGGACATTTTCAAGACAATCCTATTTCCCAGCTCAATGGATGGCCTTAGGTCAGCCACTATTTCCGTCAGCTTAACCCAACACGGGATTGCCATGCAGGACCTTAAGTACCTTGGTGAAAAATTGGGTTCCAGGTGCTTTTTGCTACCGGCGTGTGTCCAATTGCAAATACATGGAGATTTCTGGGTGCCAGGTTAGCGACCACAGTTTAAAAACCTCTGCCTTACTCCATAGTTAATACTATTTCCATTTCCACTGTGTGTGTTTCTCCTTCTTGCATACTGGGACAAGTACACTGTTGTAAGAGCAAGCTACAGTCAAGCAATAGAGACCATAGAATGATGGAATTGTAGCATTGGAAGGGATCACAAGGGTCATTTAATCCAACCACCTGGTGAATAGATATTCTGTTGGGGCAACCACAACCTAGATTCAAGGTGCTGTTTGGCGCCTAGCTTATATACACCCAAGTTTCTAACTGGTTGGGTTCTCAAGGCAATGAAGTGCTGTATATGAGGGACCAGGTCTTACTGCACACTTTCCTTGTGCTGAAAATATGCCATCATTTAATACCAAGTTACGGTATCTGTTCAACTCAGGCCCTCCTGGGCCTTTGATGATGCTACCCCAGCTTTAATTGTTGTTTAGATGTACATTTTTATATTCAAAATGACATTTGAGGAAAAAATCACTTCCTATAAACGTTTCCGATGTGAAGGTATAGTGGTTTTATGCAACTCATGAGCACCCAAAAAGTGCTGTTACAAATCTATCTGTCTGTCTGTCTGTCTATCACCCGCCCTTCACCCCAAGGTCCAGGGCAGGTCTCAACATTAAAAGCCATTAAAAACAACTTGCACCCATATAAATAAGATGGGTCCTAAAAATATACACTTTTGGGACAAATACAATGGTACCTCGGGTTACATACGCTTCAGGTTACAGACTCCGCTAACCCAGAAATAGTACCTCGGGTTAAGAACTTTGCTTCAGGATGAGAACAGAAATCATGCTCCGGTGGCGCGGCAGCAGCAGGAGGCCCCATTAGCTAAAGTGGTGATTCAGGTTAAGAACAGTTTCAGGTTAAGAACAGACCTCCAGAACGAATTAAGTACTAAACCTGAGGTACTACTGTATTGGACTACTGTAATCTGCTCTATAGGGGGCATCAGCTCCTAGGCTTTGATCAAAAGCTACAACTGGGGCCAAATACTGGGGCCAAGAAGGCTGTTAGTACATTATACCCTTGGTTCGAATCCGCATGATGAGGTGAGCTCCTATTACTCTGTCCCATTGCTCTTCTAGCTTCTGTCAACCTAGCAGTTCAAAAGCACACCGGTGCAAGTAGATAAATAGGTACCACTGTGGTGGGAAGATAAATGCCGTTTCCATGCACTCTGGCACTCATCATGGTGTCCCATTGCGCCAGAAGCGGTTTAGTCATGCTGGGCACATGACCTGGAAAGCTGTCTATGGACAAACACTGGCTCCCTCGGCCTAAAGCGAGATGAGCGCTGCACCCCATAACCCAGGGGTCCTTTACCTTTTTTACATTTACCCTTTTCTGATTGGCAGTTTGCACTGGTTGCCAATTTGTTTGTGAACCAAGTTTACGGTTCTGGTATTGACTTATAAAGCTCAAAATAACTTACGGTAAGACCCCATTATCTAAGGCAATGCATTATCCCACCTGAACCTGCCAAGCCACTCAAATCTTCAGAGGAACCCCTCCTGGAAGTGCCTCAGCCTGCTCTACTTGACCAGGCATCAACCAGAAAAAGGGCTCTCCCTGCAGTGGTGCCTGCATTATAGAACAGTCTCCCCACAGGGACCAGGCAGGCACCTCGGTAACATATTTCTGATGACAATTAAAAACACTTTTGTTCACCTAGGAATTTGTGGATTGGGAATTGCTGGCTCTATTTATTGTGCTTATGCAACTTATTTGGTATATTCTGTTTTGTTTTAACCTAACATTGTTGATCAACCTGTATGCTGCTTTGGTAAACCACATGAAAAGCAGTACAGAAGTATTTTCAGAAATAAAATAAAAAGTAGAGATGTGTGTGGTTGTAAGTCAATGTAACTGAGTTGTGATATGTAAACCTACAAAATGAGATGTGCTGCATGTAGGATCTTGTATGTGAAGCAAGGGAGGCACTCCCTTCCCTGTAGCGCTTTTGAGTCTAACAAAAAACTGGGTGTGTGAGAGTGAGTAAAACAGCAGACAGATCTTGAGATACTGTGCTGCTTTGGCCACATGACCCCAGTAACCCAAGCCATGCACATGGGCGCAAGTAGGAACTCTCTTTGACAAAGGGTCACCACTTTTTGTTGGGTCCTGTCTGCAAAGAAAAACAGTTACAGCCATCTACTTAGGTTCAATTAAAATGGACCATGGTCAGCAATGCCGTGAAGGGGACAAGATCAAATGGACTTGTTCCAGAAAAACATGTTTTACCTTTCTCAAATTGCAACATACCATACTGCATCATAAGCAGTGCATTATGCCTCCACAACCACAGGGGCCGATCTTTTTTCTTATCTGTGGGGTACATTTGGCTGAAATGAAACCATTCCTTTTACAAATTAACAGTTCTGCATGAATCTCAAGGGAAATTTCTATAAGATCATGGTTCGCTGGAACTTGGCCCAACTAGCATGAGCAAAAAACACCCAGCAATAAGCAACCGGTGTTGAAAATGTAAAACTTTCACATGATTGGGAATGCGCAATAATTAAAATATTTTGGGAGCCTGCACTAACAGAAATAAAGAACATCCTTTGTCAGAGCTCCACAGAGACCCTTTTGCAACAGTATCCGGATACTGCAAAAGACTAATTTCAAAAGACAACCAAGAAACAGTAACATCAGCAAAGATGGAAAGTGGAAAAATTCCCTACGCTGTCAATAAATTCCTGGCTCTCCAGAGTTTAGGAAATGGGTTATATGTCTAAGCTTGTAAACTTAAAAGTAAGAGAAGGAAGGCAGATAGAAGACAACTTCTTTGTATTTTATTGGAATAACGAAGGGCAAGAACAAACAAATGCATATACAGTAAACTGTTAGGAGACGTTTTGAAACATGAAACTTTGCTTTTATAGCAGATTTTCATTTACTCTTTCACTCTAAATGACTGACAAGAGTGCAATACAAAATATCTTAACATATATACCTCAATTTACACAACTGATACTTATCAGTTATAAATAGGGTCAGTTCAGTATCTAATACATTAAATTTTTTAAGATTAAGTACAGTATTGTCTCATGTACAGATAACTTATATAATACTATTTTATGAATATTCTTTTTCTTTGATCTTTTTGAATAACAAATAAAAACATACTTCTTTGCTAGGGCAGGTTTAGAACTGAGTCCTGGCATTGTGCAATTTTCATTTTTATGGCTCCACCACGAGGGTTTGCTTCTGATGCAACACCACAAACAGACAGGAAGTAATAATATTGGAAGCTGCCTTATATCAGGACAGTCTATTTGTCCACCTAGCCAAGTATTCTCTACTCTGACTGACAGCAACTCTCCAGGGTCTCAAGAGGAAGTCTTTCCAATCAGCTGATACTTTTAACTGCAGATGCCAGGGTCTGAAGTTGAGACCTTGTGCAGGCACAGCGTGTGTTGCACCACTGAGCTATTTCACACACTTAACTAATACCCTCTTTTCAGCATGAGCCATAAAGTACCTTATTTTTTTCCTTTCACTTGTCATTTAAAAACCCTAAATTCCAGGGGCAGGTCACATCTGTTTACATCTTGCCCCTGTTCCTGTACTTCCAACTACCCTAGTTATTTCTATCGCTACTGCGTCTGCAGGAAACCTCATGACCAGAAGCTCAGATGTAACCAGACTAGTTATTTAGAGCTGTGTACACATTCGGGCCTAAGAACTCTCTTCAGGCTCAGAAGGCAATGCAGGTACATAACAACGGCTGCTGCGACATGGCTAGTGTGAGTATAAATACTAGGTGCATTGGCTTCTGCCCATTTCCTAGTCGATAAGATCAGTACTTTATGCCTGTTGGACTTTAGACTCACCCTCAATCCTTCCTCCTACCTCCAGCAACTGATCTCAGAGCTCAAGTCCTGGTAAGGCAGCTCACAGCCAGACCTCCCATTAGGTAGAATGAGATTCTTGCCTCAGGCTGCTGATTTTGGGTGTCATGAAAGGGCATTATTTAATCTATTTTTACTGCCAGAGAGAGAGGTGCTTCTGGGATTTTTTTTACCTGAAATGCCAAAGTAGCTTGACCAGCCTTGGTTGGGTACTATGCACCTTGACCGGGGGGGGGGGGGGCATCATTTACTGCTCCATTGTAGGCAGAAATATGTATTGAACCACCCCTGCCAGGCTCTGCGAATACATGGGAGGCTATAGCATCAGTTGGCATGGAGACATACAAAAGATGTTTAGTTTTAGTTTTAACTAGCGTTTAGTTTTAACTTACAACTAAAGTCACTGTTGTAACCTCTATTTCATACAGGTGGAAATTCCTTTTGCCATTTTGAAAAGATGGTTTTTTCCCCCCTCTTGCTAAATAAAGAATAGGAGTTCCCCGATTAAACATGGTTAGTTTGAGAAAAACTCCCAAGCTAATGACTCAACTATGCTCTTGTCCCTTCTCTGGATGGAAGAAATCAACACAGTCAGTTAGCATTATCACCGCTACAGTCTGAATACTTTAAAAAGGAGCAAAGGTGAAAGGCTACTCAACTCAATGATCTTCTTACAAGGACCTCTTATGTGTGCCGGATGAGCTGATGCCCTCCCCCCTTGCACAGTTATTTCAATTATTATTACAGTGGTGCCTCGCAAGACGAAAAGAATCCGTTCTGCGATTCTCTTCGTCTAGCGGTTTTTTCGTCTTGCGAAGCAAGCCCATTGACGGCTTAGCGGATTAGCGCTATTAACGGCTTAGCGGCTTTTAGCGGCTTTTAGCGGCTTATCAGCTTAGCGGATAAGCAGATAAGCGGCTTAGCGGCTTAGAAAAAGGGGGGGGAAAGGGAAAAAAAAGTCGGAAAAACTCGCAAGACATTTCGTCTTGCGAAGCAAGCCCATAGGGAAATTCGTTTTGCGAAGCGCCTCCAAAACAGAAAACCCTTTCGTCTAGCGGGTTTTTCGTCTTGCGAGGCATTCATCTTGCGGGGCACCACTGTATTATGTGATAAAAGACCTGTGAAAAAACACACTGATAACTGCCTTGCGAGATCAAGGTCCATCTAGCCCAGTCACTAAACAATGTTAATATACCAGAGTGAATTCGTCACTGTCACATTAGCAATAGCTACAATTCCTGTGGCAATTAGGAAAATATGTCCATGGCCAAAGTTATTCACTAACCAGTCCCTGATGTTATATAGCAGCGCTATAACAGTATACAGAAAGCTTGCCTTAAAGTGGCTATTCACTAATGTGGTGAGCAATTCTTCAGAGAAACTCGCCAGACACACAGTTTAGACTAGGGATTCACTTTCCCCTCTGTCACCCCATGACATGATAAGGGTGACAAGAGGATATAGCCGCCCTTTCTATATGAAGCTGCAGACCAAGCAGGAATCACTCATACTGTTACACTGAGGTTTTTTGGCAGGGGCTCAGTACAACAAAGACAATCTGCATTCCTCCCCAGCTTCAAGTTAGAGATGTGGATTGTGCTGGCCATTTTGGCAGCCAGCAGCTTACCACCCCTCAAACAAGATCCTGCCTTTCCCTCTGCATTACCCTTGGTTGGCCAGCAGGAACACAAGCTCATGCTGCCTTCCCTCAGTTCATGGACTAAGGTAAGGCAGCAAGTTCATGGACATTTATTTGGGAGTAAGCCCCATTGAACACAGTGAGGCTTAGGTTCAAGATGAGCATCTTGGCTCAACTATTAAGGCCAGCCAGAATTTGTGTAACCCAGCTTTTGACATACAGTACTATAAATGGAGATAAACACCAAAAATTGCATCTGCCTAACTGTAAAGTTGCCTTCAGCCCCGGTTCCAAAATCCCTGCTCCAAAGTTATCATTTATCACACATCAACACTGGAAAAATGAAATGTGCTTGATCACCTAGAAATGCAACAGCAGCACCCAGGAATTTTGATCATTTACTCAATTCTATGTGCAGTGTAATGCTGGCAGCATAAAAAAAAAAATTCCAAGGAGTACTGAAGCCAAGGAATCTGAAATATTTCTTGAGCCCTAGCATCCATGTTTAAAAGTTATCCTCCTTCCGTTCTTCAGTTTTGGGAAAAACATAAAACCACAGCTAGTACCTTTCCATTGATTTCCAAGATGATGGTTATATACCCAACATTTTAGCTCACTTTTACTGCTAACTGAAACATGAGGAAGTGCCAATTCCTCCCAAACAAATACAATACTCAGCACATAACAAATGTACATGCTTCGTGCCACAAAAAATATGCAAATTACTCTCCCACAAATTTTTAACAGCTTTTCAGTGTGGTACTTAAAAAAAATTAGTTGCATGCAAAACAGCAGAAATCTCTATTTGGGGAAGATGAATTTAAATAAGAATGACAAACTGTAATATGTCAGCACCTAGGTCTGCAATACAGCAAACATCTCAGGTTCCCACCATTCCACAACTTTAGAATGTCTAAGGAAACTGGCAATAATTTGAGGCATCTGGGCTTATAGCCAGGAGTCCCCAGCCTAACAAAAGCTCTGTGTACAACTGGGCTTTGGGTAACAGCCATGCTTTTGTATACAAGTTTCCTCTCAACACCAGCATTTTCATACTATTTTCCACTAGGACTTCAAAGTGATTAAATGACAAGGTGCAAAACAAAAAATGAATATTGTGCAGCCAAATACTTCAAACTTCTGTTTCTTCCCAAAATGGGTATTCTCAGAAGAATAATGAAACAGCCAAATCTTCAGAGTATGCAAAGCCTGTTAATGTGTGAACTAATGTTATTTAGACAGATTGGCTTTTAATGTTATAATAATGTGAGAGTCAAAAAGGGAGAGAGGGAAAAGTAATCCAGATACACTACACTAGATCGTAAATTGCAAAACTTTTTCCTGTTATTAACTTGTTTTGAGAAATTACAAAACAAAAAAACAAGCACTGTGTTCTTCTAGCAGACTATATCCATTATAATAGCTCTGCAAACCTTACATTTTCCCATACACATACACGGCTTTGCTTGTTGCTGTGTACATATAAAACAACACAAATTGGCCAATACAGGGGTGTCACAGAAGGGTAAAGCCCAACAGGACAAGACCCTAGGACAAGGGTCAGATCTACCATTCTTGCTTCCTCCATCGTTCAGAGCTTGGAGAAAAAAGCTGCAAGTGTATTGTAGATGGCCACCAACTTGGATGCCTTTAAGAGAGGATTAGCCAAAACTCAAGGACAAGGAAATCAAGACCTCCTCGTCATCACAATGGTTATGCTTTACCTCCAATATCAGAGGCAGTGTGCCTCTAAATACTAGTTGCTGGGAATCACAGGTGGGCAGAATGCTGTTATGCTTGGGGGATTCCCAGAGGCATCTGGTTGGCCACTGTGAGAACAGGATGCTGGACTAGATGGGTCACTGGACTGATCCAGCAGGGCTTTTCTTATGTTCTTGCTGTTCACACTCTCATACGATAGACCTGAGACACATGTTCCCAAAAGGCTGATGACTACTGTGGTATAACTTTAGCTTATAGTGGTTGTCTTGAACTGATGCCACTAGTCAAAACAAAAAAAAATTCCTTCCAGTAGCACCTTAAAGACCAACTAAGTTAGTTCTTGGTATGAGCTTTCGTGTGCATGCACACTTCTTCAGATACACAGATGCCACTAGTCTCTGTCCTCACTTAAGTTGGGAATTTATTTGTGCCTCCACACTCCAAATTCTGTTCAGTTTATCTAGTGGAGGGAATAATTTGGCCCTCAACTGCTTATAATAAATTGAGATCTGTTTTTCCAGCTGCCTAGATATTTCAAGATTGCCCAGAGATGGTATATCTGAATGTATGGCCAAATGCAGCAGGGTAACAATCTAAAATTATCTTTAATATTCTCTAATGTCGCAAGCACCTTCTGGAGAGCCAAGTGCCTCACATCTTTCCTAGCCCACAATTTTCCAAGTAAAAAACTGATTTTAAAGCCCTGAATTAGTGCTGTCTAGTGAGGATATGGATGCAATTTACGGTTGCCAGATAAGCTTTTTTGGTTCAACTTTTGTTGAATACTGCCTGTATAGTACATTCAATAAGATGAGTAAAACCAAGATCAGTGTAAACAAAGTGAAAGATTGTATTTTTCTAGTTTGACTAAACTAGAAAAAGCTGGATAAGAAGTGGATAAGAAACTTGGGGAATAATCAGGTGCATTCATTCCTCCTTGGAACTCAAACCATCTCTGTAGTCTCAGAAAATTCCGTGTCCCTCCATTCCACTAAAGCTCAGCTGACATTTACAAGATTCACATTTCTGGAAGCAAAGTAGAAGCTAGGGCATGACACACACTGGAGTGAATAAGAATACTAGGGGCTAATGTGCCTCAAAGTCTACTCAACTATGTGAATTTTTATTTTCTGGCATCCACTTTAATTCTTTAAAGTTAGAAAATGCATGAACTAAGTGAATTATTAGTGTGATTGAAGAGACAGTGATTTCTTATTTTTTCTATAAGATAAAACAGCACCAACCTCTTCTTCCTTGCAAGACCAGCCAAAAGGCATCTTTACCTTTTATAACTTTGTTCCAATTACATGCATGACTACATGTGCTCTGCCAACTTTCCATGTCAGAGAAAATTATCTGTCTCAAAGATTAAATGTCATTAAGTCTGTATATGGTATATAAGATCTATGCAAAGGAATTTTAGTTTCACTGAGCCAATATTTATTTCTATAGCACCCCATCTATATTTCTATGGCACTCCATCTATGCTTCTTTAGCAGAAACATCTTTAGCATAAACACACCAATTTATAAATGGGTTGACAAACAGCAGTACAATGGGTAAATATTTCTTAAACAAACCCATTCCCCACAAGCAAACAATTTTAACACTTCATTAATGCTAGAGTGAGGCAACACACACACATACACGCCCCCCTCTGTACACCCTACTAAAAAGTCAATGAAATGAATCTTAGTACCTTTTCTACTGTTTCATGTCACGCAATGCCTACAGTATACAACCCAAGTTTCCTTAAGTAGAGGGTGCCATCTCTCTGCTTAAAAATCTAAATGTTCCTGAAATTTGTCCTATGCAAATCCTGTATGTGGGTGCCAATGCATTCTTGCATTTATCTCCATTATGTGATCTTTCACTTTTCAGCCCTCCAAATATCATTTTTTATTACCCATTAACACTTAAAGACAGGGGATCCTATTTACAACCCAGTTCTCTATCCCCCCCCCCCCATTGTCTTTACTAGACAATATGGAGCAGAGTTCCATTCAGATACTACATTTCTTCAAGTTGCATTTCTGGAACTAAACACATGGAATCCTTGGCAGAGTGATAGTGTTCATGCAGTGTTTCCTGGATATCCATAGACACTGGCCTCTCGTAGTTAATTTTAACTATGTTTGAAGATTGCTTAAACTAAAGATTCCTTCACAAATTTTAACTTTTACAGAAACTGCATGGCTCACAACATATGTGAACACACTGCAAAACTGGCAATCAGATTATAGTTTGCCTTTATTTATTCTCTAACCACATAACAAACTCCTGCAACCAGAATGCAGGATTCACGGAATGTGCAAGTCTAGAGTTGGTTACTCACTTAGCATTTTAAGCTTATAAGACTATTATTTCCTTTTTATAATTATTTATATATTTATCTACCGCTTACTACCAAGATGGTCACAAAGTGGCTTTCAAAAATAAATATACACACAGAAATTGAAAAACCATGTATGATATAATATAGAAGCATGGTAAGCATGGGGGGGGAGGGGGAGAGCTCCTTTCAAAGTTTATCACTTGCACCAAAAAGGGGTTGCAAGAATTACCAAATGCTAATTCAATACTGCGAAGCTGCAAATGTGCTGAGATGAGAAATCATGTTTTTAAGAGTTTAAAATGCCACAGTTTACACATTACCTAGCACATTGACCCTGTAATGGTATACGTTATATGATTTCCCCATACTCATTTTCTATAGGTTGGACATTTATATCTGTTGTTTAAGAATGGCCAATGTCCTGAGAAGATGTAGCTCAAGAATGTCTGGAGGTCCTGAGGTTCCCTACACATGCACCACAGTGTTTTGTTGCATTTGAATTGCTCATCAGCTATCAAAAATAATCTTGGCCTAGTTTTAAAAGCCTGTATGACAACAAATGACATCATTGTTATATACTAGTAAGTGATTCAGTACTCAAGTACCCATGACTGCGGAACAAATGTCCAACACACCACTTTAAAAAGGAAACTATATTTACAATCAATGTTATAAGAAACTAAAGGAATTCACTGATCAAGAAAAACGAATTACTTAGTAGTTCCATCTTTTACATGTCTACTTAAGCTCCACTGAGTTGCATGGGGCTTACATATAAATAAGGTGCATAGAATTGCAGCCAAAGAGTAATTTTACCCATTGAGAATTCAGCTCGGGATATTTGTTTAATTTCTTGGTCCACCAAGAGGAAATTATATCTTTCAATTTGCATCAGGTGGCCCTCCCTGTAATTCTGAAATGAACCTTAGCTTGAAGGAAAAAATATACTTGGGAAAATAAACCTCAAATGAAAATGATTTATGAATTAGCATACAAATGGATCTACTTTCCATTTAAGTAAAACTATATGCTTCACATTAATATTGTGATAGCATAGTTCACAAAATATTTCCTTCCAAATCTCAAAATTCCAGAACTGATGCAACCAAAATTAAAGCCCTTTATGTCCCACTTTTTTGATGGTAAAGCTAGAAACAGTAAGCATAGCTGTTTTTGACTGATTTGTGGCTTATCCACTGAAGTCTGTGCATATGGCTCTTTACAGAACACTGGTCACCAGTGGGAAATAAGAGACATTTCTACCATTTGCAGAAGATTATCTGGCTTGTCTTTTGCAGTGCTACTGTGATCTTTAAATAGATAAAATTTGTTTCAATTGAACAGTGTGGACACTTGATCACCAGCTAAGCTTCCCAGTTCTGCTTATCTTCTCAGAGTGTTCAAGTCACTTTCCTACTCTAGTTTTCTTCCATCCTGTGAAATGAAAACAATTCCTAGTCCATGTAAGAAGCACAGCTGTATACTTGAACAGCTCAAATACAAAGTCATCTCAACTGTCTTGCTTGCATAGCCAATGAATTTAGGCTTGGGAGCTGCTAAACTCTTCAGAATAAACACCTAGAAACTGACCACTTTGTGCATTCTATCACTGCAAAGCAATATTTCTCAAGCTGTCAAGGAGACCCCTTCAGAAACAGCAAGGTGGAAATTGATTTACAAGTCATACTTGAAAAAAAGACTATAAACAGGCAAGGTTCAGGATTTCAGAAAATGTGGGTCACAACAACACAGTAATTGTGATTCTGCAAATGTTGTGAGACAAATATTCTCAGGGGTGCATTCAACACTGGTCAAATTCAGAGTGGACCCATTAAAATTAATAGGCACGGCTAACTTAAGTACATTAATTTCAGTGGGTCTACTCTGAGTTTGACTAACGCTGGATACAACTCACAAGACTAGACATGAGGTGGCATTTTTAAAGGTGTGGCAGATTAGGAATTATGCTGTCTTGCAAGTTAGAACCAGGCAACTATATTCCATGAGGTTTATAGGCTGGCATTGCTGGAAGAAAGAGCAAGATCAATCTCATCCATCATTCATTTTCCAAAGGTTCTGGGAGTTCACAAGTGTAAGGATAAAGGCGATCACTCTCTCCTGTGGCTCCCAGCAACACATTATCACCAAAACAAACTTGAGCCTGGAGAGCTCAGTTCGTTAGAGTGTGGTGCTGATAATGCAAAGTTGCAGGTTCGATCCCTGTATGGGACAGCTGCATATTCCTGCATTGCAGGGAGGTTGGACTAGATGATGTTCGGGGTCCCTTCCAACTCTACAATTTGAAGATTCTGAACATGGTAGTTCTATTTAGCTAGCATGGCCAACAGCTACCATTAAGCCTATCTTACACTGTTCTTTTTCTAATCCTTTTTTCAAAGCTACCACATGTTCTACAAGTGCATTCTGTACATTAATTATGTGTTCTTTCATCTGCCCTAAACTGATTTTACTGGTTGACCCCAAGATCTGTCGTCACAAGCTGGAGAAACAACTTCTTTCCTCCACAGAGGTTAAAGGAGTGCAAATCACAGTCTCACTACAAAAAACACAGCCTCTTTTAGCCTTTTCTCACAATCAGTTTAAGCCCCCTCAGGACATGTGAAGTTAAGATTTCTTGGCCAAATGTATATCACTTCACACTTGCATTTAATCTCATTTGTTATTCCGTTGCCCATTCATCCACTGTGTAGAGATCCTTTTAGAGCTCTTCACAGTCTGTTTTGTGTTACACCACCTTGGCTGTCTCTTAGTGAAGACCGAGGTCATTGGACCTGAGCGACCACAGCCCTGCCCACCGTGAAACCACCATTGGCAGGACTGGCAACAGCAGCAACACATTATGTTTATTAAGAAACTACTTGCTTAAGATAATATTTTATTCTCTTGCTAATTACGCTGTTTTAAATGTGCATTCTGCACTTGACCTCCTTTGTAATGTTTTATTTTGAAACCTTAAGTGAAAATTTTAGTTTCCTAAAATATTGTAGCAAATGTATACAGGCAACAACAGTTTCATGCGTATTCAGAGCATGTGCACCTGTGCACGTGCGCATTGCTGCAACCTGGAAGTGGTGGAAATGGGAAGGTAATGGGGCAGGGCAGGCTTCCTGTACTTTATATGTGACTTTCTTCTGTAATGTTTGATTCTGGATTGTTTTATTTGATATTGTAATGTAGGTTGTAAACTGCTGTGAGATTCCCACCCTCCTTAAAAATATAAAGCAATATAGAAATGAAATTATTATTATTATTAATCCTGAATAATTTGGTAACATCTGCAAACTTGGCTGCCTCACTGCTCACCCCTGATTCCAGTTCATTTATGAATAACTTAAATAATTCAGGTCCCAATATGGATCCTTTGGGACTCCATGGTTTATTTGACTCCATTTGCTAGTCATTTTCTGGATGCCATCACATTAGTCCTTTACAGCTACAGAGATTGCATAAAGGCCTATTAAATGTCAGGTTCACGAGATCTGGAGACTGGTATTTCACCTTAAAAAACACATCTTTTACAAACTGTCAGGGGCTCAGGAGGAACACAGGGAGCTTTGACACAAACGTATTATGTATGGAGCGTGGGCTGCACAATGTGACACATAACAGCAACATCCAGTTCCCAAGATACTCAAATGGGCTCCTCAGGGACTGTGATGGTTTGAAAGCTCATCTTCTTGACTTTAAAGGTACTTCCTCATAGGTATGCTAATCCTAGCTGCACTGGTGCTAGAGATGAGAAACTCAGAACACCACTTTGTTTTCTCTTTTCTTCTCTTCGCTTGCCTTACTGAGATGTGCTATTAAACTAAGCTGAAACTGCAAGTATCACTCATTTGGAACAATTTATTGATTTAAGCTCCAGAAAGTTGCCAGGCCAAAGGCTATTTAACCTATAGGTTAAACAGATGGGCAGAAAAAGCCAGTGAACTTCTGGCTGGACATTTAATTCTATTTTAGTTTATTCTGTTTCATTTTATTTTTATATCTTGTCCTTCATCCATAGCCACCAGAACTGGTAAGTTATCAAATTTCTGTAATCCAGGCATATATTAAAAGGCTGGCAGAGGGGGGCAGATTTTCAGATTGCATGCTCTAGCTGAGAAGGCCTAATGATGACCTATAGCTCTTTGAGCTTCCCCCAAGGATGGCACTACCAGCAAGGCCTCCTCACCAGATCCAAGGTAACAAGTTGCTGGCATGGAGAGAGGTGTTTTCTTAGGTAAGTGGGGCACAGCCTGTTTAGAGCTATGCAAGTCAAAACTAAAACCTTGAATTGGTAGCCAGTGAAAACGTCGAAGGGGCAACGTTTTATGGTCTCTCACAGCTGCATTTTGCAGTAGGGGCAACTTCCAAACAGTCTTCAAGGGCAGCCCAAAGTACAGCAAATTGCAATAATTCGAACGGAAAGTTACTAAAGCGTGGATCACAATGGCCACCCTTTCCCGGTCTAGGAATAGCTGTAGCAGGTGAACTAGTCACAAATAGAAAGAAACTCTCCACCCCACTGAAGACACCTGGATCTCAAGCGACAAGGTGGAATCCAGGAGCACCATGAGACTATGGACCTCATCTTTCAGGGGGAATTCAACCCAATTGAGAACAGATCTTGTACCTAATTCTTAGACATGGGAACCACCAGTCTACAGTGCCTCCATATTGCCAAGATTCAGCTTCAGTTTGCTGGTCCTCATGCAACCCATTATTGCTTCAGACACTGGTCTAGCAAAGGGGTCTAACCGGGTATAGTTTTGTACCTCAAAGTAGAGAGGGTTACACATAATTGCATTCCTATCTTTGCCTTGATTTTCCCTGCCCCTGCTGTTTCCCACACTCACAAAATCTGGATTAAGCTGCTGAGGCAGGACCTGTCTTTTGCTCATGTTACTTAAAGCACCATGTCCATTGTAGGTGCTTATAACTGACACGGAAACAGTAAGAAGGTGCTCAGTAATCTTGTCTTAATATTGCATTTATCCAAGTTCAAAGAGCAATCTAGTAGCTATTTTCTTAATGGAATAGTGGGGAAAAACTTAACAAATAGGACATTTTCTGTTAGCATACCAAATGTCTCATTTTGTTTTGTCTTGGTGTGAGCTCAGCATACTAGCTCAGACCCTGTCACTTTGAAAAATAATTCTCAGTACAAATATGCAACTTTATAGACAAATAAAGGGCACTTTGAAGGAACAAACTCAACAGATAAGATCCCTAGACACATTAAGGACTCCCAGCCTATTAACTAAACATGGCAAATTACGATCAAACACCGTACAGTTCTACAACAATCTGTCAGAATTGTTTTAGAAGCACATAGTTGAGAGACTAGACTGTTTTGACAAAGACATCTCATTCTGTCTGTCTGCATTCTCTTTAAAGGGTTTTTAAGCAAGGAAACCAACTCCAGACCTTTAGTATATTAGGTTTAAAGCCGACACTTATAAGTACTGATGTTTTCCAAAAGTCAAAAACAGAATGGCTGGAGGAGTTCCGCCAGTTCAGAAAATTATAGTTCTGTCAGCTCCGAGGACTGTAGTGACAAATTCCTGTGACACTCACAAAAGATCTTGCAAGGGTCAGATTCTAAAGCATTTGCAGCACAATTCTACACATGTCTACTCAGAAGCAAATCCCACTGAATTTAATGGTGTTTACTCCCAGGTATGCATATTGCTAAATATTCAGTCATGATTCATTTAGGAAAAGACAGATGTAGATTACAAGATGCAGATTACCATAATAGTGACTAAACTCTTCTCAAAGATGGGATGTTTCGGCAGCTGTCAGTAGCAACTGCAGTGGGGAGTGGGAAAGCAGGAATGGGAAGTGACCATGCCGTATGACTAGCAAAGAGACCAAAGCCAACTCAGCAATATTGCAGCCATATTAGTCAGGGTAAACTGGCCTACTGATTAAAGTAAGCTCATGTCAGCAGGCATAGCTGTGCCCATTTTGTAGAAATGCAACCTATGGCACTAGACACTTCTCACAAATGTCAGGATCTGATTCCTCTTCTCTAACATACATGATGTTTAAGACTATTCATACTTGACAGTGGGAGGAATTTTTCTAAAAATTGTGACAGTTTCAGTAGTCAAATGATTGAAGTTTTTCTTATTTCCCATCCTGTTGCCTTCACTCTTCCAACTCTACCATCACACATTCTGTGCTGAAAATCTGTCTTTGAGCACACATGTGGCTGCTTTTCAGCAGCCATCACAACTGGACACAACCAATCAAGAAAAAAACAACATACCAAAGTATTTAAACCACAAGCAGAGAAAAGGAACTAACAACGCTCCATGCCCGAGATGGCTGCAGGACAGCTAGCTGCAAATGATTAAAAATGAGCAATGTAAACGGATCAGTAGGTTTTCTTAACAAGACAGGAACTGGTGTGCTCATGTTCTACATACTGTGTAAGAAGCTTTATGGAACATCTTGGCTGCACCTACAATATGCTTGCAATAAATGCTATATAATCAGCTTGTTGACAACAGAAATATTTACATGGAATGCTTAATTTGGCAGGGGCGGTTCCTTATCGAGCTCTTTTTTCCAGTCATCTTCTCTTGACGGGAAACGTTTTCACATATGCCAATACTACAAAAAATTGCTACTTAAATGCCATTTATATCCAGGTTTTTGGCACTTGGGAGCCGAAACGTTCGAAAATGGAGCCGTTCAACAACCAAGGTTTGACTGTACTCACTTGCCATGGCAAGTGTGCTGCTGCCATTTTGCTTCCAGCCTTGGAGTTGCAGAGATAGGCAGGGATCATTCTGGCAGGTATGCAATAATCCCTGCCTCTTCCCCAGCTCAAAAGTTGGGAGGAATGCTGCAAGCTCTTTAGCTACTAGGCTGCTTGGAAAACTCAAATGTACAGTCTGTGTCACCCTTGCCTGCTTTGGAGAAGAGGAAAGTAGAGAAAGTGGAAGATTTTTGCTAATGCATGACTGAGGTGACTAGGCACTTAGGCAAATTCTACAACACATTTTCCCATCTCAAGTACTCACCTGAGACAGCCAAGCCAACAAGGGGAGAGGCAGCTGACCATAACTTTTGGTTTGACACTGCTAAGGCCAGTCAAGAACTGGGGGCGACTGTTTGAACATGTAGCTTTGGAGGTGGGATGAAATATGAATGCAAATTGAAAACAGGAGAAGAAACCAAATACTTGTCAAATTAGGATTTTATGGCAGATTATAGTGGCTAAAAGTGGGAGATGCAAGTCAGGAAGTCCCCAGAACAAACGGCCCCTCAACCAGTAACTCACTTAGGCAAAGCATTATTTCAGCATCAACTTCCCATCAGCAACATGGACAGCATACCAGTCTACCTTACAAGCCTCTTGGTGGTATACAAATGCCACATGTTTTTAAGAAGAGGTTTTTAAGCAAACGTTGGGTGGCCATCTCTAATGGATGCTTTAGTTGAGATTCCTGCATTGCAGGGAGTTGGACTAGATGACCCTCAAGTTGCCTTCCAACTCTCTATGTTATTCACAGATACCCCTTTAGAATAATATATTATTCTTATTATTCTTAATACCCTCCCATCTGGCTGGGTTTCCCTAGCCACTCTGGGAAGCTTACAGCACATATAAAAATTTGTAAAACATCAGACATTAAAAATTTCCTGATACAGAGCTGCCTTCAGAAGAATGTATATTTAAGAAATTTTTCGAAGTAGGAGAGAAGAGGCAGAGAAACAAAAGGTTCCCAGTAATTTGATACCAATGTTTAACTTCCATGCACAACTGAGAATTTAATCATAGAGGCTTTCAGGATAGAGTTCTGTTCCTACAGCTAAAATGACATTAAATGAGTATCAAGTTTTTAATTCTGTTCTGACTGTAGATTGTGTAGTCAAGCATACATAAATATTAGTATCAAATTACTGAAAAAAATGTGAATCGTAATGACCTGCTTCCACATTGTAATTCAAAATAGTTTGTTATGTATAACTAACATCAGTTTATAAATGAAAATTCGGCTTCAGACAGAAGGCATTCAGTACCTATGACTACCAAACCCATGAAGGTGCTTCTGACAAGGTACCCAACTGGTCTTGCTCCTTGAAACTAAGCAATGTGCATGCCAGCCAACCATGCCCTTTGACCATTATATACTTGGTGCCTGTCTGAAGGGAATCTAGCCACAAACATCCATGTTGTCTAGGGCCCCCTATAGTCCAACACTGACTGCATGTCACCTGCGTCAAGGCTGATGACTACAGAACAAGACTAGTTCATACTGAACAAATGAAGAGGACTGATGTGTTTTCAAGTTCACAATTATTATTATTTTGACCATGTGTGTTTAATACGATGCTGAAGCCATGAGCTCCAGATAATTTTTAGCACTTTTGGCTGTAAACGCCGTTCCCTCCAAGGGAAAAAGCAGCATCCTTTTACATGGGTTTTCTACTTCTGGGCAGATAGCTAATAACACATAACACGCCTTACCATTATTCTGGATAGGCACAAATTTCTCCTGCGCTTCGGCAAACGATATTTTTCATGCACTGAAGATGTATGTAGGATGGGTTCTTTGTATTATGGCCCATAGTGGTAAAACTGCTGTTCCACCAATCTAAGTTTGGAAGTTAATTGTTTGACAAGTGTTGAAGTTTTTAAAAGATGTCCACAATTAACTACTCTAAATTATCTAGTTAATTAAGACACAAGTCACCCAGTTAGAAAGTACAATTCACATTAAAAATGTATTAGATAACAGCCCATGCAGATCAAGAACCACTTCTGTTATTTGTAATCACAAGCCCATATCTCCTAGAAACACAGGAAGCTGCCTTATACTAGGTCAAACTATTGATCTGTCTGGCCCAGCATTGTCTGCTCATTTACAGTAGCTCCCTAGAGTCTTAGGAAAGGAGAGAGGACTTTTCCATCACCTATTTCAACTGGATTTAACTTATTGTCTGAGTAAAAAAGGAACAAAACAAAGAGAAACTTATCTGTGAAGCTCAGAAATCCAAACAAAAATCCCAGTAGTTGGAAAAGTTATAGTAAATACATGTTGGGATGTTTTAACCGTTGCCCAATTTTATAAAGGAAACTGCCTTCATAACCATTTGCTGAAAATAGCATATAAATATTCTAAATAAAACAGTGCAATAGTGTCATGATTTTAAATTCAACTCATGTATCTGAGAATGTGATTCACTGGGTTGTAATCCAATGAAGTTGCCCTATTAGTGCAATGCCTTCAATTTGCAGAACAGAGCATCCCCTCTGCCTCCTTTTCTTGTTACTCTCCCAATGTGCTATAGAGGACTGGGGGAACCCTCAGAACAGAACTGGTGGAGAGGAGGGAGGGGAAGTTTCTTTGGACAAGCAGAAGTCCATCCACCAACAGGGCAACTTCACTGGATACAACCCAATCCTTTGAACATTTGAATTTGGCAGTGCCAAGTCTTTTATTCATTCCAACTGATTAATGCTGGGCCACAGCTTTCAGTAAAATTAACAGACATGCAATATTATTTGAAGTGCTGAAAAATATATTTAAAAGGAAATAAATTGCTGAATTCTACCTGACTTGAGGCAAGGTACCAAAATGCAAGCTTGGCGAAAAGTGAACTTTCACTTCTCAAGCGTATGTAATTATCAGCTGACATTTATAGTAATTGAACCTTCCTAAAACATTAATTTTAGCTCAACTAGTTTGATTATATTTCAGTCAACTGAAATTAATAGCTGTTTTTAGAAACATCTAAAGATCTGCCACTTCTACTGTCATACCAAAAAGAACACAAACCTAGCCAGACATGCAACATGTCCGTCATCATGGGTTGTATACTTCTACTTATGCAATGCCTGGCACCAGATTCTTCCCATCTCACCTATCTACTGTGGCACCCCCTTCCAAGAGACACACCTGAGGAATTGGGGGGGCTCCAGTACAGAAGGTAAGGTGACTGGCAAAAGCTGGGTGCCCTACCTTCCAAGAGGACAAACGGAAAACCACCAACCTTATGCGACTAAATTAAGCTCTTCCAAAATTGGGTAAATACAAAAATTTGTATTTAATTACTCATCATGAGTAATTAAGAGCAGATTCATCTTCATTATTTTTATAGTACATGCTACTTTACAAAACAAAAGGACTGGCCTCTACCCTGAATAGCTGACAAGACAACTTTTGACAGCAAAAGGATAGGAATATGAGACATCTTCATCTTATTTATTTATTTATTTATTTATTTATTTATTTATTTGTTTATTATTATTATTATTATTATTATTATTATTATTATTAATATTAATATTTCCTGCGTTTTTCCCTGATGGACTCTAGGCAATTTACAGAACCACTACAGTTTCAGATAGTGGACAAAAGGGCTGTAGCCAAACATTTAACAGAAACGATGAATTTTAAGATAGGTACTAAAGGAAGAGAGGTGACAAAAGTGACATGGAAAGGTGGACCAGGCAAGAGGGAAAATAACAGAGGACAGAGTCCCTTAAAAGGACAGAAGAATCTGCAATGGCAGAACCTGAAGGGAACAGGATAGGAAATAAGAACAAAGAGCTAGGGTGGGGCAGTAAGTGCAGAGCCTTAAAGGTAAGGCAAAAGAAATTGTTCTGGATTCAGAATAAGACCTGTACAGGGATTTGAGCAGGGGTATTACACATTGTTTGCAATGTAGTGCACACCCTGAGTACATTTTCAAGTAGAAAGGTAGAAAAGAAAATATTTAAATAAACAAGGTAGCTCAAAATGGTCTCAACAGTGAGAATGGTAAATAACCTGGACAGCAGAATCTCAAACAGAGGTGGTAGAAATATGATAAAGGAATACCAGAAAAGGTTTTCCAGCAGTCAAGGTGAGAAACAACCAGAGCCAGGACCAGAGTTTCAACAAAGGGAACAAAAAGCAAGTTGTCGATATCTGTTGTGCTGTACAGGAGGAAGAGACATGATTCAGTAACAGACTGAATATCAGGAGCAAAAGCCATGTATTTGGGTCCGGATAGGAATGATGCCAATGCAGAGAGAAGAAAGGAAAGCTTAGGAAGCCTGGGTGAGCTGTTTGAGATACTGATGGAACACCTAGGGAGGAACAGATAAAATAGCTGGAGATAAAGAATTGGATACCTGGAGAGGTATAACTGGGTGTCAACACACAGGTAATACAGTAAAACTATATTTTGTTTTGTGTCAACCACGGGTGGGAAACTGGATCTGACTGGAAGGTCAGATCCAGAAATAGTCAATCTTCTGCGGGCCACCTTGACAGGTGGGAGGATATTTTTGTTGAATTGATTTTTGTTCCAAGAGCTTGTATATGTGTGTTTTATTCTGTTTTCATCATGTATACTGCTTTAATGAAGTGGTCTGATATAATAATAATAATAATAATAATAATAATAATAATAATAATATCATCCAAGGCCTGTCAGGCATAATTAGGCCTATAGGCAAAGTATTCCCCACCATTGGTGTGGACAGAGCTGCAGGAGTCCAGGAGTAAAATGCTGATGAAACCCAACCAGGAGGAGTAAGCAAGGTGTTGTATCACCAGTGCTGTACCTATCCACCACCATCAAAAAGAAGGCAAAGACAGATTAAAAAATCTTAATATAGAGCTCATCAAGGTAAACCAGAATAATTAATATATAGGTAACTCCTTGTCAGATCTTCCACAGTCACAGACTTGTCTGTGTACACTTAAAAAGCAAAGGGTGAATACTACAAGCACATCATATACCGTAGATAGTTCAGTTGGTTTGAGTGTGGTGCTGATAAGGTTGCAGGTTCGATGCCAGTATGGGATGACTGCATAGCCCTGCATTGCAGGGGGTTGGACTAGATGATCCTCAGGGTCCCTTCCAACTCTACAATTCTGTGATTCTGTAAGATCAACTCAACAAGGAAACAATATTGTGCCCTCAATAGGGTACTGCAGCCACTTTGTGGCAAAACTTAGCACATATTATGCTGTGGAAAACTGTATTTCAGCTTAACCTATACCCCAGAGAGGTTGAGAGAAGGAGAAGAATTTTTTAAGCATTTTGTGCACCGAAAAGAATACTAAAATAATAGAGGCGAACAGAAATGAATCTAAACTTTGCACTTCCATACCATTAGCCAAGCAAACGATCACTTATAATGTTCTGAATTACATCATGTGAAAATCAGTGAGATCAACACTTCAGTCAAGTTATCAGAAATGCTATTCACAGCAAAGACAGAGCTCATCTCCCCCCCTCCCCCACCACTTGCAAGAGCAATAGTTTTGAACCTGGCTAGGGCAGTGGTGGGGAACCTGTAGCCTACAGGCCTCACATAACCTCTGGGAATATAATCCTGAGGGAAAATAAGTGTTTTCAAATAAATGTCTAGCCCTCATAATTGCAGAGGAAAAGTTAGTAATATACAATGCATAATTTGCTGATGCAATCTGCCACACTGAACTAGTTTCCTATCCCTGTTGTACCACACAGCCTTGCAAGAAGTGGCTGGGAAGACATACGGATGTACTCCTTTGTGGTCCCATCACAGTTTACACAACCGTTTAAATGGTGTTTGTGTCGGTTAGAGAAGCCTATAGAACTCTTCTAGGGTTTTTAAAAAGCTTTACCCAGAGGTAATGCCAGGACAGGTCTGGTAAGGAGAGTTCCATGTGAGCACGTATTTACTCCTCTCCCACCTCCCCTACTACTAGTTTTCTCTAACTGTAAGAACATGAGAGCCTGCTGAATCAAACCAGGGGTCCAGCTAGTTCAGCATCCAGTTCTCACAGTGGCCAACAAGATTCCTATAGGAAGCCTGCAAGCCGGACCTGCATGCAACAGCAGTCTCTCCTTCTATAGGTTAACCTGACATCCTAATTGGCAAACTATGGTTAATGTTAACCTCTAAAACCATTGTTTGCAAACCTCTTTCAAATAGAAACTTCAAACTGTGCTTCGGAGGCAAGCTATAACCATTGTTTGGCAATTCATAACAACAAGAGACTGAGAGGAGCTATAATAGCCATCTTAAAATATCTCAAGGGCTGTCACATGGAAGATGAAGCAAGCTTGTTTTCTCCTACTCTGGGGGGTATGACTCGAACCAATGGCTGCAAGTTACAAGAAGGGAAATTCTGACTAAACATCAGGAAAAACTTTCTGATAGCTGTTCCACAGTGGAACGGTCTCCCCTGGGGAAGTTGTGGAATCTCCTTCATTGGAGGTCTTTAAGCAGAGGTTGGATGGTCATCTGTCATGGATTTGCAGTGCAGGGGGTTCGACTAGATGACCCTTGGGGTCCCTTCCAACTCTATGATGCTATGATGAAGGAGCATAAAGAGCTACAAGAGTGTTTCCTAAACCATGCGTAAGCACTATCTCTGAACGGAGTTGATATGCTGAGTTTGTTAAAAAGCTCTTTGGACACACTTTTCTCAATGTATAGTCTACTATCAGAAATAATTTCATGGCAACAAATTCCTACCTAGGAAACAAATGTGATTTGGTTTAACAAACAAGAACTTGATTAGTAGAAAAAGAGTTACTAGATAAAAAAATTATCTACCATGTAAAATGCACTCAATTACTGTTACACAGAAGGTGAGAGAATTAATTAACATTTGCAGAGAGCTACCACATCTTCAATAAATACCGTATATCAAACCTCTAATATAAAAAAACACCTTAAATCAAACTATATCTAGGGAGCACAGACAAAGTGGCCACTAATAAATGCAGACTACAAAGGGAGCAAGAATTACAGCAACACAAAGCACAGCTGCTTCCACTGAATGAAATATTTTAACTACTTCCAATAAATGACAATGGAAAATGCTACTGGTAATTGTGTTATCCACTACACACCCAGGAAAAAAATTATGTTGCAGCAAAATTTATCCAGTACAAGAGAAATGAACTGTATCATCACCATTCTATTCCAAAAGGTGTTTATATCTGCAGTCTGCATCTATAAGCCTTCCCGGCTTTTCTGGATGCTAACAGCATAATAGCCCGCTTTTCTGTATTGCCTTTCATGCTTGAGAATCTCAAGAGTCTACAGAGAGTCTGCCTCAGATACGGATGAGAAACTTTGCGCAAAATGAGAAAAGTCACCCTAGAACCTTGATTCAAGGAAGAAAAAATTATTATGTGATCACAGAACAAGAAAGCTCTATAGACAAAGATAGGATTAATTCAGTGACATAAGTGTACTACAGTGTGACCTTTGTGAAAAATTAGCTGATCCAAGAGATCCTGAAACAATTGAAATTGTAGCACTAGAGCTTCATATATGTTGCACCTCTCCAATGAGAGAATAGTAAAAAACACAGAAATAAATAAATAAATAAATAAATCAGTCTCTATAAGGCCCTCTCAAGCATCAATAGGGTAGGGGACTTCAGTTTTGCAGTGCTTCTGAAGTCCACAACAGGCAGAAAAGCTTTAAGTAAGATTCTCTCTCTACACTACACTTTGGACTGTAATTGCTTACTACATGGTACATACTAAATGATTTCTAATCACTGAACTCAGCAGTTCCTCTCCATGGTGTGGTGTATTGATTCAATCTCTATCCCAACTTTTAATTAGTAATGGCCAAGTCTGCTAACATACAAAAAAACCCTAACAAATACTGCACAAAGTAAGAGATCAACAACTTCCACATCCATTCCAAACTCCACCAGCAATTTTCAGATAAACTCTAACTATCTTACCAGTCTTTGCACTGCAATCTAAACTTTCTCAGTTTAGATGTTGGCCTCCCTAGAGAGAGAATACCCAAGCTGTGATGTGAAATGGTTGTTATTACCACAAAGCTGTTAAGCAAGACCATTATTGTACCATACACAAGCAAAACTAATGAGGTGTCATCTAGAAGAAACACAATTACCTCTGTCAGGGAGGTTAAAAGAATAAACTCGCTCCAAGTAAACACTGAGCTGTCTTTTTTTTTTTTTTTTTGACAATTTATCACTCATTTTCACAACTCTAAAAAGCAAACCTGAACTGAGAAATAATGAGTTGCTTAATGCTTCTGAGCTTAAATCTACAGGAAAGAGAACAAATTAATAGAAAGGGGGGGGGTGCATTTTGGTTACACACATCCAGAACACACAAATCACACTCGGAATCTTCCATGCCAGTTCTTTGCAGACTTACAGCACAATCATGTCTGTGTTTATTCAGAAATAAATCCCACTACGTTCAATAGGGCTTAGTCCAATGTGCCTGTGTAAAGGCTACAGACTTCTTCAGACAGACGAAAGAATGCAGCGGGCGCAGGATCTTCCTGTGCTGCGATGTTATTATGGAAGGCCCACTACAAATGATATCCTTTTGGGAAGAGCTCTCTGCTTTGGCACTTCGGTGCCAACTTAAAAGGGTAAGGAGGAAGAGCCTGTGCAAGTACAAAGCAGAGAGAGAAAACTTGGACCCAGGTCCACATTCGAACACTATGAATCCCGAATTATTGTAAAGGATACCGAAAAGGGGAAAGTTGTGGAGGGGTGGGGGGAGGAGGGAGAGTGAGAAAGAGAAAGAAAGAAAGAAAGAAAGAAAGAAAGAAAGAAAGAAAGAAAGAAGAATTAGCATACCAAACCCTAGTTTAGGATGTCAAATGTTCAGGATCCATCTCCCTTTAAAAAAGTAAGGGAGCCGGGCAAAAAAGCAAAGCCCGAGGACGTGAAAGGGAGTGGGGGGGGGATGAGCTTGTGGGTCACCCCGGGGGATAAAGAGGCAAAGGATAAAAGGGGGAAGATTCAAAGGGCGGGCGTTCGCCACAAGTGTAAAAAGAAAGAAGCTGTCAAGGAGCGCACCGCCGGGGCTCCGAAGTCTGCCTGCCGAAGTAAAGTGGCCGTCGGAAGAAGAGAGGCGAGCGCTCCCCTGGAGCCTCGGGCATTTGGGGGTCGCCTGTCTCCCCAGACCCTCGCCTGGGTTTGGAGGGAGGGAAGCACCGGGGCGGAACTCGCTGCCACCCAAACACCGGGGACAGGAGCGCAGGGGCAGGACCCCGGGAGGTGCCTAGAGGCAGCGGAGGGAGGAGGACGAGGGTGGCGGCGGTGGAGCGGGGCATCCCCCACAGGGCCCGGGGAAAGGGAGGGGAGATTCGGGGGGCTACATAACAACCCCCCTCCGCGCCATACACACGCCTCGCAAGTGCCCCTCTGGACCCCCTTCCCCTCCTCCTTGCTCTCACCGAGCGCGTCGTTCAGCTGCAGCCCGGAGCTCCCTCCATGATCCCCGGCTGGGCTGCAGGGGCCGGCCCGCCTCAGCGGCTCTCGCTACTACCCCCTCCTCGGTCTGCTCCGGCCGCCGCCGCGGCCGCCATTTTGAGCCACAGACTCCGGCCAGACTCGTTCGGGAGGAGGAGGAGGAGGAGGAGGAGCGGGAGAGATGGGGGGGGGAGGCGGGAGGAGCGAGCACGGAGCATGCGCAGCGTCGCCCTGGACACGTGGTGCGCTGAGGGAGGGAGGGAGGGAAGTGGCAAGGAGAAGTTGCCCGCGAAGAGGCGGTGGGTGGGTTTCTGGCGCACGTCGGAACGCAGGGAAATGCTTTACGCCGGGTCAGGCCGCTGGTTCTCCGGGGTTTGAGGCAGAGGCGGGGTCTCTCTCTCTCTCTCTCCCCCCCCCCCAGCCCTTTCTGGGGATTGAACGAGGGGCTTCCCGCGCGCAAAGGTCTGGCTCTGCGCCGCTCTTCTTCTTCTTGTTTAGTCGTGTCCGACTCTTCGTGACCCCATGGACCAGAGCACGCCAGTCACTCCTGTCTTTCACTGCCTCCAGCAATTTGGTCAAACTCAGGCTGGTAGCTTCGAGAACACTGTCCAACCATCTCGTCCTCTGTCACCCCCTTCTCCTTGTGCCCTCCATCTTTCCCAACATCAGGGTCTTTTCCGGGGAGTCTTCTCTTCTCATGAGGTGGCCAAAGTGTTGGAGCCTCAGCTTCAGGATCTGTCCTTCCAGTGAGCACTCATGGCTGATTTCCTTCAGAATGGATCGGTTTGATCTTCTTGCAGTCCATGGGACTCTCAAGAGTCTCCTCCAACACCATAATTCAAAAGCATCAATTCTTCAGTGATCAGCCTTCTTTATGGTCCAGCTCTCACTTCCATACATCACTACTGTGAAAACCATAGCTTTAACTATACAGACCTTTGTTGGCAAGGTGATGTCTCTGCTTTTTAAGATGCTGTCTAGGTTTGTAATTGCTTTCCTCCCAAGAAGCAGGCGTCTTAATTTTGTGACTGCTGTCACCATCTGCAGTGATCATGGAGCCCAAGAAAGTAAAATCTCTCACTGCCTCCATTTCTTCCCCTTCTATTTGCCAGGAGGTGATGGGACCAGTTCATTAATTTTATGTTGAACTTCAGACCATATTTTGCGCTCTCCTCTTTCACCCTCATTAAAAGGTTCTTTAATTCCTCCTCACTTTCTGCCATCAAGGTTGTGTCATCTGCGTATCTGAGGTTGTTGATATTTCTTCCTGGAATCTTAATTCCGGCTTGGGATTCATCCAGTCCAGCCTTTCGCATGATGAATTCTGCATATACGTTAAATAAGCAGGGAGACAATATACGGTAAGTTAAATAAGCAGGGAGCCATTCTTACTTATCAGTAAAGCGCGCGCAGGAGTGCGCTTGCCATGCAGAGTACAATCCTATGCACACTTTCCAGTGCACCTTCCTGTCACTTACTGCAGAAAGTCCAGGAGCTAATTCTGGGAGCAGGTTTGTTGCACAAGAGTGCCAAATCCATTTTACATCTGCTGTTATTCCATTGAATCTCACCTGCAAAAAAAGTGGCAATCTACAAATGACATTCGTCTTTTTCTAGACAATCAGTTAATCACTTGGTCTCTATGGTGCCATAGGACAAGGCACGTTTCTTGGCATTTGCTGAAACAGATCAAACATGGCTACCCTGCTGGTACAGTGGTGCCCCGTAAGACGAATGCCTCGCAAGACGGAAAACCCGCTAGACGAAAGGGTTTTCCATTTTGGAGGTGCTTCGCAAAACGAATTTCCTATGGGCTTGCTTCGCAAGACGAAAATGTCTTGCGAGTTCCTGCGGGTTCCCCCCCCCTTTTCCTAAGCCACTAAGCCGCGTATCAGCTGATCCGCTAAGCCGCTAAGCCACTTAACAGCTGATCCGCTAAGCTGCTGATCAGCTGATCAGCTAAGCCCCTAAGCCGCTAATAGCGCTAAGCCGCTAAGCCGCTAATGGTCTTGCTTCGCAAGACGAAAAAACCGCAAGACGAAGAGACTCGCGGAACGGATTCTTTTCGTCTTGCGAGGCACCACTGTATTGGTTTCACCAGTAAAAGAGGCTTGAAACTAATCTGGGCCACCCTAGAATTGAAGACATTGGAAAACTTATCAAACACCAAAGAACAGACAAGTGTCTCCAGCCATATTTCCCACAATGCTGCTGACAGAGGTCACGCGCCACACATTTAAAGCACATGGCATCCCCTCTCCCAAATAACCCTGGGAATGGTGGTATGTTAAGAGCAGGTGTGGGAATTGTAGGTCTGTGCGGATAAACTCTTGGGGGAAGCAATTTGCTTTAAATATATGGTGTGAGTGTGACCAAAGTAATCTGTTTCAGGGCATTTTGAGAAGTTAAAATGGCTAGGCTCCAGTCACTACCCATGAAGAAAGAAAAAACCATTTAAAGAAGGTCCCTGGACTCAGCAGTAGACTCTGCTAGGGTATTGAGGCCTTGGCATTGAACAAAGATGCCAGGTAGTGGTGGAAGTAAATTGTCAGGTAGAAGCAGATACTTAATTTAAAAGTGCTTCCTAATTGAGGTTTTCTTTTTTTAAAAATCAGGCATGTGGCACCTATGAGCCACCTCCCAGCTCCCAGATTAACTGCTAGTCCAAACTTCAGAGCAGGACTTCCAGGTTCACTGATGGTGTCATGTTCTAAAACAGGGACTATAGGCTGGCCCATTAGGATGAATGGGGCACTGCCTTACAGTCTGCTTCTAACCAACCCCACCTGCCTGCCTTCTTACTTCTTCCATTCTCTCCGCCCAGTGAGGGTATTTAAGGACCAAACTAGGAGGCAATTGGTCCCTTGCATAGAGTCAAAGCTAATGCGGATAAAGGAAACCAAGCTCAACACTAGAAATACTAATTGCCCGAAGGAAGAAAAGAACTCTGTAAGCCTAGAATTACGAGACCTGAAGAAGAGGCTAATGAGTATAAAGACTGAGATTTCTACCCAAAATATAAGGACAGTAGAGCCTAGAGCACAATATTTAAAGACGTCCAACAGCTCTTTATCCCATAGAAAGACATCAGTGCAACTCCCTGTTCCCTTTTCAAACGACACCAAATTAGATGAGGAATTTGGCGCCTCCGACATTTCTATGGCAACAACACCTAAAGAACTCTATGTTGCTGACAATCTGGAGATATCCAGCACCAAATCTACATCTGGACCTTTGCCTAATGTTCCAAAAACTTATCAGAATGATCAGCCTTCTCTACTGTACTCCTGGCGAGACAGGATGGACAGATCTTCCGAATTCGAATCTGGCTCTTTGTTGGCCAGTGATCCACATTTTATAACACATACCTCATTAATACTTCCACAGCCACAGATAGAACCAACAATCCTCCAATTAACCCAGGAGGGAGAGGGGGATTGACAGTTAATGAAACACCATGGGACTGCCCCCCCCCCCCCGCTTGGGGTGCGGTTGGTTGGGTTTTATCTTCTAGGGATACTTACCCTATCAGACCTCCACCTCTTTCCCATACCATTTTGACCCAGGAGTCCTGGCCCAAGGATGACTTGTTATTGAGGGGATGTTACCCATCTGTTGGGGAGGCTAGTATGGGACCTGGGATTTCCACAATTGAAGGGCTAGGGAGGAATGGCGGTGGGGCTAGATATCTCTATCGGCGAAAGGTTTCGAGATGCAGTGATCCTCGAACCCCTTCCAATCTATGCCCCATCCCAAAGGATGAGGGTAGGGAGAGCAAGGATTACACACCTCCGTCATTGGTGCTGTGCAATGCCAGGTCCATAGGCAACAAAACCGCCACCATGCGTGACTTTTTGTCTCGCAGGGGATTGACCTGGCTTGCGTGACGGAGACCTGGGTATGGGAAGGCGAAGTAGTCTCCCTACATGAGATAACACCCCCAGGTTTCTCTGTCCTCCATCAATCGCGGACTGTGGGTCGGGGGGGAGGAGTAGCGTTGTTATTCCGGGAGGATTGCTTTTTCAGAACTCTGCCATCACCGGCGATCTCCGGCATTGAATGTGTTGGTCTCGTGTGGGGCACCAAGGAGTGCATGGCTGTCTGGCTGGTTTACCGACCACCCAGCACACCTGCAGCCATCCTGTCAGACCTGCTGGAGGTGGTGGCGGGCTGGGCCTTGGAGTTCCCAAACCTACTGGTTTTGGGAGACTTCAACGTCCATGCCGATGCCGCTCCCTCCTTGCAGGCTCTGGACCTAGTGACTTCCATGGCAACACTAGGGCTCTCCCAGTTTGTTTTGGGCCCCACTCATCAAGCAGGCCACACGCTTGATCTGATCTTTGGGGCTGGCATAGATGTGATCATGCTCCCCACTGTGGAAGTGCCATGGTCTTATCACTACACTCTGAAAGCTAAGATTGACTTCCCGCTCCTCCCCGGCTCGGGTGGCGAACCTATTTGGGCTCGTCCATGAAAACTGATGGATCCTGATAGATTCCGACAAGCCTTGCGGAACCCTGCTCCTCCTGGCGACTCATTAGATGATCTTGTTGAGGACTGGAATAACCAGCTCTTAGCAGCCATTGATGAGATCGCGCCTAAGCGCCCTCTGCGACCCCATCGAAACCGGGCCCCTTGGTTTACTGAGGAGCTCCGGAAAATGAAGCGGGATCTTAGACGGCTAGAGCGAGTATGGTGACGGACTCGTGACGGAGCCTCAAGAACATCTTATAGGATGCTTATGAAAGCCTATGAGATGGCTATGAAAGCTGCTAAGAAATCTTACTTTGCACCTTCCATTGCATCCGCTAGCTCTTGCCCGGCACAACTTTTTAGAATAATTAGGTCAATAACGTCCTTAGGAGGACAACCCAATTTAAGCACAAATTCGACCCACAGCTGTGAGGCATTTGCGAGCTTTTTTGCGGAGAAAGTCCTGTTGCTCTGCCGTGACCTCCCTGCCAATTTAGATACAGTGACTGAACTGGAGGCCCCTCGACTGACTTCAGGTCCAGCGTTGGACCATTTCGATCGGATTCTCCCTACTGATGTGGATAGATTCCTCCAAGTTGGTAGGCCCACCACCTGCCTCCTTGATCCGTGCCTGTCTTGGCTGATTAGGGAGTGTCCAGATGTTGCGCGGACCCCCCTCGTTGAAATTATCAATTTGTCCCTTGACACGGGGACATTCCCAGGGGAACTGAAGGAAGCAGTGGTGTGTCCACTCTTAAAGAAAACTTCATTAGATGCCCTAGACCTATCCAATTACCACCCAGTTTCAAATCTTCCATACCTGGGTAAGGTAATTGAGAGAGCGGTTGCTGATAGGTTTCTGGAGGAAACATCAGCATTAGATCCATTTCAGTCCGGTTTCCGTCCTGGTTTTTGAACGGATATGGCTCTGGTCGCCCTAACAGATTATCTCCGTAGACAACTGGATCGAGGCAGGTCAGGACTGCTGATCCTTTTAGATTTGTCAGCAGCCTTTGACATGGTCCATCATGATCTTCTGGACCACCGCCTCGCAGACGTGGGGATACAGGGCATGGCCCGTAACTGGTTGTACACTTTTATCTCTGGTCAGGGCAGAGGGTGGCACTAGGGAGGGAAATGTCGCGCCACTCCTTGGTGTGTGGAGTGCCGCAGGGCGCAATTCTCTCCCCGATGCTTTTTAACATCTTTATGCGCCCCCTTGCCCAGATTATCCGGAGCTTTGGGCTGGGCTGTCACCAATATGCTGATGACACTCAGCTCTATCTGCCGACTTGGCCCCGAACACACTGACCAGATGCTTGGAAGCTGTGGCTGGATGGTTTCGTGGGAGCCGATTGAAACTAAATCCTTCAAAGACAGAGGTCCTATGGCTAGGTCGGGGTGGCATGGGGATGAGGGACCAACTCCCTTCTCTTGCAGGGGCCCAATTAGTGCCATTGCCTTCCGTTAAGAGTTTGGCTGTAATCCTTGACGCCTCCCTTTCCATGGAGGCGGAAGTTACAGCAACAGCCAAGGCGACATTTTTCCACTTTCGCCGCATCAAGCAGTTGGTCCCTTACCTTTCCCGCCCCGACCTGGCCACAGTGATCCATGCGACGGTCATCTCCAGGCTTGACTACTGTAATTCGCTCTACGCGGGGCTGCCCTTGAAGCTGTCCCAGAAACTCCAGCGGGCACAGAATGCTGCAGCGAGGCTCCTCACGGGGTCTCTGCCATGGGAGCATATTCACCCAGTGCTTTTCAAGCTGCACTGGCTCCCGGTGGAGTACAGGGTCAGATTTAAGGTGCTGCTTTTGACCTTTAAAGCTCTTCATGGCCTAGGACCCTCGTACCTGGAGAACAGGCGAAGTCCTGGCAGACTGGAGGAGGGCAAATGTTGTCCCTATTTTCAAAAAGGGGAAAAGTGAGGACTCAAATAATTACCGCCCAGTCAGTCTGACATCAATACCAGGGAAGATTCTGGAGCAGATCATTAAGCAAACAGTCTGTGAGCACCTAGAAAGGAATACTGTGATCACCAATAGTCAGCATGGATTTCTGAAAAATAAGTCATGTCAGACTAACCTGATCTCGTTTTTTGACAGAATTACAAGCCTGGTAGATGAAGGGAACGCAGTGGATGTAGCCTACCTTGATTTCAGCAAGGCATTTGACAAGGTGCCCCATGACATTCTTGTAAAGAAGCTGGTAAAATGCGGACTTGACTATGCTACCACTCAGTGGATTTGTAACTGGCTGACTGACCGAACCCAAAGGGTGCTCATCAATGGTTCCTCTTCATCCTGGAGAAGAGTGACTAGTGGGGTGCCACAGGGTTCTGTCTTGGGCCCGGTCTTATTCAACATCTTTATCAACGACTTGGATGATGGACTCAAGGGCATCCTGATCAAATTTGCAGATGACACCAAACTGGGAGGGGTGGCTAACACCCCAGAGGACAGGATCACACTTCAAAACGACCTTGACAGATTAGAGAACTGGGCCGAAACAAACAAGATGAATTTTAACAGGGAGAAATGTAAAGTATTGCACTTGGGCAAAAAAAATGAGAGGCACAAATACAAGATGGGTGACACCTGGCTTGAGAGCAGTACATGTGAAAAGGATCTAGGAGTCTTGGTTGACCACAAACTTGACATGAGCCAACAGTGTGACGCGGCAGCTAAAAAAGCCAATGCAATTCTGGGCTGCATCAATAGGAGTATAGCATCTAGATCAAGGGAAGTAATAGTGCCACTGTATTCTGCTCTGGTCAGACCTCACCTGGAGTACTGTGTCCAGTTCTGGGCACCACAGTTCAAGAAGGACACTGACAAACTGGAACGTGTCCAGAGGAGGGCAACCAAAATGGTCAAAGGCCTGGAAACGATGCCTTATGAGGAACGGCTAAGGGAGCTGGGCATGTTTAGCCTGGAGAAGAGGAGGTTAAGGGGTGATATGATAGCCATGTTCAAATATATAAAAGGATGTCACATAGAGGAGGGAGAAAGGTTGTTTTCTGCTGCTCCAGAGAAGCGGACACGGAGCAATGGTTCCAAGCTACAAGAAAGAAGATTCCACCTAAACATTAGGAAGAACTTCCTGACAGTAAGAGCTGTTCGACAGTGGAATTTGCTGCCAAGGAGTGTGGTGGAGTCTCCTTCTTTGGAGGTCTTTAAGCAGAGGCTTGACAACCATATGTCAGGAGTGCTCTGATGGTGTTTCCTGCTTGGCAGGGGGTTGGACTCGATGGCCCTTGTGGTCTCTTCCAACTCTATGATTCTATGATTCTACCTACGGGACCGCCTCTCCTGGTATGCCCCACGGAGAGCCTCAAGATCCATAAATAACAACACCCTAGTGGTCCCAGGCCCTAAGGAAGTTAGATTGGCTTCAACCAGAGCCAGGGCCTTTTCAACTCTGGCTCCGGCCTGGTGGAATGCTCTGCCTCATGAGACCAGGGCCCTGCAGGATCTGATTTCTTTCCGCAGGGCCTGTAAGACAGAGTTGTTCCGCCTGGCCTTTGGCTTGGAGCCAATTTGATTCCCTCCCTCCCTCTCTTTCTTTTTTCTTTTCCTTCTCCTCCTGCGATGAGGCTACATTTTAATATTTTAATGTTCCATTATTTTAATGTTGTATTTTATTTTTGTTTTTAAGTTGTAATCATTCATCTTGTTTTTATTATTGCTTGTAAGCCGCTCTGAGCCCAGCCTTGGCTGGGGAGGGCGGGGTATAAATAAAAATTATTATTATTATTATTATTATTATTATTATTATTATTACTTAACATCCATTGCAGGGGATGACAATGGCTTTCAGCTTCCTCCTCAATCTCAGTGTTGCCTTTGTAGAACTTCATAGGGAGGATGATGGGGGCAAAACTATAATTAGTTGGCTCTGCCCATCATAGGGTTCTGGGAACACCTACAGATGGACTCCCTGCCTCCAGAAGCGGTTTAGTCATGCTGGCCACATGACCTGGAAAGCTGTCTGTGGGCAAACGCCAGCTCCCTTGGCCTGAAGCAAGATGAGTGCCACACCCCATCGTCGCCTTTGACTGGACTTACGGTACCGTTTTTTCACTCTATAACACGCCCCCGACCATAACACGCACGTAGTTTTTAGAGGAGGAAAACAAGAAAAAAAATATTCTAAACGAAACAGTGGATGTATGATTTTTGTGGTTCATGCTGTGGCCACAGACATGTGATCTGACAGTGAGTTTAGAGTAGCCCAATGCAAAAATCCTGAGGATTCATGTGGATCCATGCTTTGTAACCACATTTTTGCACCACTGCGGCCCCAGGCAACAGTGGGTGCGTGATTTTTTTGGTGCAAGATGTAGCCATGGACATGCTATGTGATCTGATGGTGAATTTGGGGTGACCCAGTGCAAAAATCCTGAGGATCCATGTGGATCCGTGCTTTGTAACCACGTTTTAAGTGGGGAGGGTAGGAAAAGCACTCAAGGGACAAGGAGCACGCATGGGGTGGGTGGAGAAGGATGCTGCTAATAATGAAGAAGAGGGGTTTAAGGGGAGAAGAAGCACGTGTGGGGTGGGTGGAGAAGGATGCTGCTAATAATGAAGAAGAGGGGTATAAGGGGAGAAGGCTCCTCTCCTCTCCTACTTTGCTCCTGTAAAGCAAGCAGTCTCTGCTTCTCTCCCTCCTCCCCGGCTCATCCCCCCAGCTTAGAGAGCTGAAAAACTTTGCTGCTATGTAGCGAGCTGAGTGGGGAGGAGAGAGGGACAGAGAGCCTGCTTGCTTTAAAGGAACCAACCGGACAGGAGCTGCTTACACGTGTAAGTGGCTCCTCTCCTTTCCTGCTTTGCTCCTTTAAAGAAGCAGGCTCTCTGTCCCTCTCTCCTCCCCACTCAGCGGCTCTTCTCCCGCTTTGCTGTTTCAAAGCGAGCCACGGAGGAGGGAAGGAAGGGGAAGGATGGATCCTCTGTTCACAACTGCAGCAGATCCCCCCCCGCCACCCGTAGGCATTCCCTCCATAACATGCACAGACATTTCCCCTTACTTTCTAGGAGGAAAAAAGTGAGTGTTATGGTGCAAAAAATACGGTAACTGTCCAGGGGTCCTTGTACCTGTACTTTTCTTTCTTTTTCTTTTTACATTTCGGGGTGTATTAATAGATTTCATGTCCGGCTGTTCTTTACATCCATTTTCAAGACATGTCTTTGCATATGTTAGACAGCTGCATGGTTTCATCCTAAATCCAGAGGCCAATCAAGCAAAACATTTTGCTTAAGTCTTTAGTCCAGAAGGATTGCTTAACAGCACTAAGAAATACAAAACTGGAATTAAGGCTGCAATCCTGTGTGCAGTTGTCCAGGAATAAGCCTTATTTTACAGTGCAATTCTATGCTTGTCTACTCAGAAGCAGATCCTACTGTGTTCAATGGAGATTTCCCCCTGGTAAGTGGGTACAGGACTGCAGCCTAAGAATGTAGTCCCAATATTACTTTCTTGCAAGTAAGTCCTATTGAATTTAATAGGATTTATTTCCAAGTAGACATGTATAGGATTGTACTGTAAAATAAGACTTACTCCTAGATTAGTATGCCTAGGATTGCAGCCTTAATTTCAGTTGAGGGTTGTGATAAATCTGAGAAATTGTACACAGAATCAAGCTGTATAACTGCTGGCATTCATTTTATCATTCAGAACTCAAGACTTCAAAACCAGCACTGGTACCAATAGAAATTTATTACCTGGAAAGACCTTATATTCGGCATCATTTTGTTTTATATGCCAACATCTTGAAGTGCATCTGTAGGATACGGTTGGAAAATTTTATAACTAAGCAATGCCTGCTGTTTGGAGTAAAGGTTTCTTTGTGCTGTGTGCTGCAGAGATATAACTAAAAGATAGCTCATTCTCTCAAAAGTATGCTGTCTGTGGTCTTCATTCAGCCAGTAACCACAAGGCAACCACTGAATGGAGAATCACAGAGTGTTAGGTATCCATTCTGAAAAATAAACAGCACTTGGAGTCTGTAGTCTTGGTGCCATAATCATTCACAGAACTGTCATTTTACTCACTCTGCTCAAGACTGCCTAATTTGGTTTTTCTCTGCCACCTATGCTGTGACTAGGTGTGAAGGATCAAAGAATTTTAGTGTAATTCAGCATCACTTTTTTCTTCTTCCTGGATGAGTTGGCAGTTCAGATTTTTAGATCACTGTGACAGTATATCAAAGCAAAAAAGCAATGTCTTGACAGCCCTAGTAATTAGGCTTGAATGCAGGTAGTGAGACAGACCTGGATTTACTGAGCTTTGCTGTACTAACTGTGCATTATTAGCTAGGAGACTTGAGTGGTGATATCTGGGCACACTGACTGAAGCGCTGGGAAGTTTTTCCTCTAGGCCTCTTGCAAATATTACTTGATTATTACAACAGAACAGTTTAAATTCAGTTCATTTTGTTCCCTACACTGACAGACTGCGTACACACAATATATTTAAAGCACCCTTCCTACAAGAATCTTGGGAACTCTAGTTTGTTAAAGGTCCTCAGGATTCTTGGGTGTGTCTGTGCACTTCAAACATTTGGTGCACTGTCAATCTCACACACATTCACTCCACAGCTTCTATCCAGTGTGAAAACAACATACAAAAATGCATTATATTAGGTGAAAGTGCTTCCAAAAATGTGCATGTTAGTCAAAACTGCATCAAACTGTGTTTATTAGGGGAAATTCTGAAGAATTTTAATGAGATTATTATTTATTTTTTGCAAATTGCTGCAGAAATGTAGAGAACTCAATTTAATATTAGAAACATGAGAAACTGAGAGAACCAACACTGACAAGTCCTTCCATCTCTGCACATAATAATAATAATAATAATAATAATAATAATAATAATAATAAATTTATTTATTTATACCCTGCCCATGTGGCTGGGTTTCCCCAGCCACTCTGGGCATCATCCACTTACACCACACAGTACTGTTTCCAAAGGTGGACACCAATTATGGGAAAGACAAGCCAGGAAAGTGCTGTTATGCTCATGCCTTGCTTGTGGACTTGCCCCTGGTTGGCCCCTGTGAGAATAGAATCGCCATCATCCAGCGGGCGTAGCGTGGGTTGTCAGCATCCGGGGCAAGGCAAGTAATTTGTGCCCCCTAACCCGGGGCAAGGCAAGTAATTTGCGCCCCTAACCTGCCACCGCTGCCAGCTTCTTCTTGCTGCTGCCTGGGCTGGTCGGATGTGGTTCTCTCCCGTGCTCAGCGCTGCGCTGGGCGGCCGCTGCACTGTCCCTCCCCCAGATAGTCCCTCCCTCGCTCTCTCTCCGCTCCGCAACGCAACGCACGCCTGGCACCCTCCCCCTCCACAGTGGGCGGCGACCCGGCAGCTCGGATCGGATTGTGAGAGAGAGTGAGTGAGCCAGGTAGGGGCAGAGAGCTGCGAGCGCCCCCCCCAAATGTTGCGCCCGGTGCGGCTGGCACCCCCTGCACCCCCCACGCTACGCCACTGCCATCATCAGTTTATTTCCCCAGCAAACTGCCCAAAGTGGCTCACAACATGTCAAACATTAAGTACAGTGGAACCTCGGTTGTCAAATGTACAGTGGTATCTCGGGTTACATACGCTTCAGGTTACAGACTCCACTAACCCAGAAATAGTGCTTCAGGTTAAGAACTTAGCTTCAGGATGAGAACAGAAATCATGCTCCGGCGGCGTGGCAGCAGCAGGAGGCCCCATTGGCTAAAGTGGTGCTTCAGGTTAAGAACAGTTTCAGGCTAAGAACGGACCTCTGGAATGAATTAAGTACTTAACCTGAGGTACCACTTTAATCAGTTCCGGAAGACCGTTCGACTTCTGAAACTTTTGACAACCAAGGCGCAATTGCCAGTCGGCAAAATCCATTGAAAAAATTGAGAAATGAGCCTTCGACTTCTGAGGCGTGTTCGAAAATGGAAGCATTCGACTTCCGAAGCGTTCAACAACTGAGGTTCCAATGTATAACAATTTGAAAAACATATTAGAAACAATTGAAAACAACCACAGTATTAATACTGGACTAAATGAGCCTTTGGCCTGATCCAGAAGGACACTTTGGATGTTCTTACTTCAGGAGGGTGTATGGCTGGACCAGTGAGGGGTGTGGCCTGTGGGCCAGGTAAAATTGCCTGGAGGGTCTCATTCAGTCCTGTTGCCTGGGTTTCCTTGTTCTCACCTTGTTTTCTTCTCATGGCTGAGCTGAGTTCCGGTGAGTTCCAGCTGAAAAAACCCCTGTCTAAACTATAGGTTGAAGGAGGAGGGTGGGAAATACAGCTGGTAAAACTTAGAATGCAGATCTGTTTTTAGAACAGGAGAGGAGGCAGAGGAGGGAAGGTTGTCGGTTGCTCACCAAAATATGGGGAGTGAATCAGCACCTTCTGGCTAGCTGTGATTGCGATTCCCTTTGTACGGAATATGAATTGTGTATCATCCACTTAAACCGCACCTCAGTGAAATCCAATACAGCTGAGATTTGCCATAGTTTGACTTGAAGGTGCCTGGGCCCCAAACCTGAAGTCCATAAATAAAATCAAGAATCGCTCCTTATCCCTGCTTGACTGCAGGCAAGGCAAAGCTACTGCTAATTTGACTGCCGTGTTCTAATTGGCACCAGCCATACAAATCATGGAACTGGAGATTGGTCAATAACTCTTTCTGCAGCAATCGGAATGTGCCTCACAGCAAACACCGTGTCTCCCTCAACCTGCCCGACATGTCTATTTTTGGACTGCTGTGTAGCAGAGCATAAGATCAGGCTTGCAGTCAGTAGATCAGAAGGCCAAGTTGCGATGTGTGTGTTTAAATGTTTCTAATGGACTTTTCAATGCATCATCACAAACTTCAGATTCAGGTGGGGGGAACCTTAGACACACAAATGTGAGTGGGGAACATTCACAAAAGAAGGGGGGGGGGAGAGAGAAGCCAGTGACGGTTACCATTAATGGATCATACACAACTATAGGCGCCACTCAATATGTTAATTTTATCGTGCATTCATGATGCTTTGTGCTCATGATAGTATCAGGGCAGTTATTCACAGTTCCTGCCTGCAGTACTGTTTGTACCTGCTGAAGTTTTGAGAGGCCTCATTTTCAAGCAGTGCGTGTCCCATAACATCCTGCTGAAATCCTGTAATTTTCGATACCACAAATGTTCCAGGATTGGAATTATTCTTTTTGTTCTCCTTTTGTTGTGCTGTAGTGCAAGAGCACCCTTCCAAACAGCAATGCTGTGATAACATTGGGGAAGTGGAATTATGTGTGAACAGTCCAGTATACAGTAAATCCACTACTAACAAACTATTATTGCATCAGTGGTGTGTTGCAGAACACAGCCGCACACCAAGTCTGAAGGGGCCCTATGAGTTATTGGGGCTTCTCTGTTAATCACCAGTGGGGGCACATTAAGTGCTTGGTGCTCCTCTAAAAACAGTAATAGGTAGATATTTGGGAAGGTAAGCTCTACTGTATGGTGTAGGTGTGTAATATCATGAGTGGAAGTTATGCTTTACCTCCTCCTTTACTCATGGTCCAAGGAAAAGCTCCTCCCTGTTTTGAAGGCTGGGACTGGCTAAGATTTCTAAACCTCAGCTGAGGAGACTTCAGCTGTGGTGAATTGCTCAGGGTAGAAGCAGTCCTTGAGAAGACATGCAGAGCAAAAAGGGTAAAAAGGGTGACCCAAATGTCAAACCACATATTTTAAGTCCCACTGGTATGTTATGTGTCACAATATTTGCTGTTGTTAGTTTAATTTATTTTCCACATTATTTTTGAAATGCACACCCCACTTAATCTTCAAAGAAACTCAAGGTAGCTTACAACAACAAAAAGCACAACAGTAAAATATATAACAAATCCTATTGAAAACACAAATAACTACATCAAAGCCAGTCCTGGATAACCAAGCCCATTCTCAAACCAGCTAGCAACCCTTGTTGCATAAAATTGACATAAAACTGACGGAGCAGATTTAAGATCCAGTAAAGATGATACAAGGCACTAAAGGCTGTGCTTGAACTTAGAAGTTCATTTTAGGCTTGCTGGGTTATTACTATTCATCTTGATCCTATCTGGCACCAGTATTAGCTCCGTTGGCCAGATTTTACAGAAAGAAGTCCAGTGGGATCAGGAAAAGGGATCAGGTTTTGCAGAAGCCAAGAAATGTCTGAAGACATCCACCCTTATTCATTGCAGCAGCCAAAAAGAGCTTACTTTGTCTCGCAATTATCTCTCCATATGGACTGGAAGCCGTGTTAGTCCACTGAATGACTGATGGCACAATCTTTATGCATCATGTTGGTTTGAGACTTAAATTGTAATCTAAAAAAAGGGAGGAGCATAACATTTGTGGGGGACGCAGGTGGCGCTGTGGGTTAAAGCCTCAGCGCCTAGGACTTGCCGATCGAAAGGTCGGCGGTTCGAATCCCTGCGGCGGGGTGCGCTCCCGCTGCTCGGTCCCAGCGCCTGCCAACCTAGCAGTTCGAAAGCACCTCCGGGTGCAAGTAGATAAATAGGGACCGCTTACCAGCAGGAAGGTAAACGGCGTTTCCGTGTGCGGCTCTGGCTCGCCAGAGCAGCGATGTCACGCTGGCCACGTGACCCGGAAGTGTCTCCGGACAGCGCTGGCCCCTGGCCTCTTAAGTGAGATGGGCGCACAACCCCAGAGTCTGTCAAGACTGGCCCGTACGGGCAGGGGTACCTTTACCTTTACCTATAACATTTGTAATGTTTTGTGCTTGTTGCCACCTTGTGGTCAAAAGTCAGATGAGTTTGTTTAGCACGGAAGATGGTACAAGTCCCCTTTCCCCCAAGGCTCCCAAACCAGCTGAAGGTTTTTGTGATGTCAGAAATAAATAAATGCTAGTGATTAGCTGGCGTTTCTAGTGTGGTCTCCATACACTTCATGGAGTCAGAGACATGTTCCCTATATTTGTTAATTTCCATATTCTAAGAATAGTCCAAAGAATCGGGCCAAGTCCTGATACAAATCAAGCCTAGGTTCTACACTCAGATGGGTTTCATTCAGTTTTCTCAACCTCCTCCAGAGAATGCTGGGAATTGTCATTAAATCTACCCTCACAGAACTACAATGCCCAGATTTCCATAGGAAGAGGACCCATATTTCAAAATAAGCCCATAACTATGTATTCTTATCTGGGACCTTTTTTCGGAGTTAATGTGGGCACGATCTAGCCGCATGTCTGTCCTAAAGAAGTGTTTTTAGGCAGATAGATCAGCTTGAACATCAGTAATTGGCAAGAGTTAGCAGCCTCTCCTTTCAACCTGGAATAAGCTGCTCTCTAAACTGAAATTTGCCAAAGGAAATGGAATTTAACCTTTATAAATTATGTCATTTGCTGGAATGTAATTATTTGTACCTAAAGCCTGAGCAGCATATTTAATATGCGTACTGTTCACTTTACTTCTGAGCCTCCTCTGTTCTCCCTCCTCTTCCACCCATCTCATGTTAATTGTTAGCTGTGATCTCCAGATTGTATTCTGAGTGCGTGATAATTCAGCGCCATCTGCAGTCAGGACATTAAGAAGTGGGTGTGATGCCCAAGCTTCTAATTAAAAACAATAACCCAAAACAGAGATGGAAGCAGCATTTTAAAGAGGCAGCTGAAAAGATGGATGGAAAATTAAAGCAGTGTAGCAGATTTCTAAATGAGTAACATAAGGGTTTCCTGTTATTTAATAAGCTTCATCTTTTGTAATCCCAACTTTGATATGGATGAGTGCGTTCCTCTTTCAAGAGGATTCTGTGCCATTTTGTCTGTTTGGTTTTGGTACTCTTGATCAAGTCAGACGGACTTAATTCTAAGCCAACGGAAAATCCTGCTGTCGTCTTACTGCATTCACAGGAGTGCAGGGAACAGCCTTAAGAACATAAGAGTCTGATGGAACTGAGCGCAAGAGCACTCTCTCCCCCTGTGGTTCCCAGCAAATGGTATTGAAAGCATTGCTCCTTCCAGCTGTGGAGGCAGAGTGTAGTCATCATGGCTAATGGCCATTGATAGCTCTCTCTTCCATGAATCTGTCTAACCCTCTTTTAAATCCTCCATGTTGGTGACTATAACTCCCTTCTGTAGGAGCAAGTGTCATAGTTCTCCTATGAACTGCATGAAGAGAAACTTTCTTTAATCTGCCCTGAATCTTCCAGCATTCAAGATTCAGGTAGGTAGGTAGCCGTGTTGGTCTGACGCAGCTGAATTAAATTTTAAAAATTATAGAATTGTCCAGTAGCACCCTAGAGACCAAGTTTGTTCTGGGTACAGTCACAAGGGAAAAGGAAAGGGACCCCTGACCATTAGGTCCAGTCGTGGCTGACTATGGGATCGCGGCACTCATCTTGCTTTATTGGCCGAGGGAGCCGGTGTACAGCTTCTGAGTCATATGGCCACCATGACTAAGCCGCTTCTGGCGAAACAGAGCAGCGCACGGAAACGCCATTTACCTTCCCGCTGGAGCGGTACCTATTTATCTACTTGCACTTTGACATGTTTTCGAACTGCTAGGTTGGCAGAAGCAGGGACCGAGCAACGGGAGCTCACCCCGTCACGGGGATTTGAACCGCCAACCTTCTGATCGGCAAGTCCTAGGCTCTGTGGTTTAACCCACAGTGCCACCCACATCCCAGGGGTACAGTCATACCTCGGGTTAAATATGCTTCAGGCTGAGCGCTTTCGGGTTGCGCTCCGCCGGCAACCTGGAAGTAATGGAACACATTACGCGGGTTGCTTTCGCTTCAGGATGCGAACAGGGATCCGGAACAGATCCCGTTCGTATCCAGAGGTACCACTGTATAAGCTTTCGTGTGCATGCACACTTCTTTAGATACACCGAAACAGAAGTCACCAGACCCTTATATATAGTGGGAGGGTGGAGCGGGGTTTTTCTCAGAAGAGTAGTGGAAGATGGGTGATTGACTCAATGGGTATGGTAACTGTTGTCAACTGTTAACAACTGCAATTAGTCCTACAGGAAAAAGCAAGGGATAGTATGCAGATGACCAAAAATAGCTTTAGCATATGTAATGAGACAAGAATCCAATATCTTTATTCAGACCAGGTCTCTCCATAGTTTTCAGTTTAGTAATAAGTTGTAATTCAGCAACTTCTCTTTCAAGTCTATTTCTGAAATTCTTTTGTAAGAAGACAGCTGCTTTGAGATCCTTCTATTGAATGTCCTGGGAGATGGAAGTGTTCTCCTACTGGCTTCTCTGTCTTGTGATTCCTGATGTCAGATTTGTGTCCATTTATCCTTCGGCGTAGGGTTTGGCCTGTTTGTCCAATATAGAGACAAACAGGCCAAACCCTACGGCAAAGGATATATCTATCTAGCTGTCAGTTCCTCCAAGCCCTACCTAGAAATACCAGAAATTAAAAAAAAATACACTCTCTTGCTTCATGTAATTATTCAAAACGCATGCTTTCTGCAAAGCCTTTGGCTTAATCCCTGATAGTCAGCCTGTGTTTATTCTTCACCCGTTACATTCACTTCTTGCTTCTCTCTGCACAGAATTTTAAATCAGAGCAAGGACCCATAAAGCACCATAAAATGAAAAGTCAAAGAAGAAACAACCCAAGGAAACCTAGCACTGAAAAATATACAAACGTTAGCACAAGTAAAAACCAACAATAATATAAAAACAGTGCAGCTTAAAACCACAAAAGCTTCCTACTGTGAGCATGGAATGGTGTTTTTTTTGTGCTTCTTTGCTCATTTGGTTTGTCTTAAAAGTTTTCCCTTGTAAAAAAAGTTTTCTGTTTTACATTTTTGAATATTAATTTAAACAACCTTAAAATATCAGTGACTTCCCTTCTTGTCTTTCCACGGTTCGTTTTGCAAAACATAAATCACTGCATAAGCAAAACCATTCAGTATTCCATTATTACATCCATCAAAACTTATTTACACTGTTGAATTTATCTTAATGCTGCCAACATTTTCAAATGCACACAATCCCCCCCATATAATCAATAAACATGTTCCAATTGTCTTTAAACGTATGTTCTTCTTGTTCTCTTATTCTCTATGTTAGACCCGCAAGCTGCGCATATTCTATCAGTTTAAGTTGCCATTCTTCTTTAGTTGGGACCTCGCTCGCTTTCCATTTTGGGGCTAACAAAACACAGGCCGCAGTAGTGGCATACATAAATAAACTTTTTTGACATCTGGGAATTTCCACCTGAATTATCCCCAAGCTTTGTCTTAAAAGTTGGTGGTTTTGAATATTCCTCTCCTTTATCTGTGTTAAAATGAGGTTTAGCATCATGGCATGGCCTTAAAAGTAGGGCACAAATCCTATGAAGTACAAGCAAGGAATCACCAAGTGGTGCTGTTTCCAACAGCTGGATATGACCTTTGGTTTTGGCATGAATTAGGTTGGAGGTTGACAGGTTGTCAACTTTTCAACCAGACACAGCACCTGTGCCTTAAGAGCTGCTTGATAGTAGCACAACTGAACGTTGAATCTTCAAGCAGTGAAAAGCTTCACCTGCTGGTTTCTGTAATTCAATCTGGTAGTGGGCAGAGACAACTTTTTAAAAATGTGGCCAGTGGTAGCAACCTTACAGGTTGTGTGTGTGTATGTGTGTGCATGTAAATGCACGTGTGTATATATGTTTTTCTTCCAGAGAGTTGAAAGAGATTTGCAAAAGGGTTTGCTGCTCATGGAATGTAAGGTAAAGGTAAAAGACCCCTGGACGGTTAAGTCCAGTCAAATTCAAATATGGGGTGTGGTGCTCATCTCATTTTTCAGGCTGAGGGAGCCAGTATTTGTCTGCAGACAGATTTCTGGGTCATGTGGCCAGCATGACTCAACCGCTTCTGGCGCAACGGGACATTCTAATGAGTGCCAGAGCACATGGAAACACCGTTTACCTTCCAGCTGCAGCAGTACCTATTTATCTACTCGCACTGGTATGCTTTCAAACTGCTAGGTTGGCAGGAGCTGGGACAAAGCGATGGGAGCTCACCCCGTCACGTGGATTTGAACTGCTGACCTTATGATCAGCAAGCCCAAGAGGCTTGGTGCATGTATATTTATTTGGCTCTTGCTCCCGGTGAACAGCTTTTGAGGACCCTTGAGGCCAGACCATGTTGATCATAGGCAAGAATAGGACAAAGTAAATGAAAGTGTATCAATGCCTGGCATTGGCATTCAGTATTCTTGGGCATTTGTTTTCAAGGAACCAATACTTCAGCAGGGCCACATTGGTGTTAATGCTTACCCTAGGCCCATTTCATTCATTCATTCATTCATTCATTCATTCATTCATTCATTACCCTAAGCCCATCTGCACTGGGTGACTCAGTCTGTGCATAGCCAAATTTTGTACAATGACGGACCAATCCATGTACATCCCATCCCACATGTAGAAGGAGTCCCACACACTCAAGCCTTGAGCTATCACTCTGTGCATGTTTATTGGAAGCAAATCATCTTTCAAACCAGTTTCATCTCACCTGTTGCAATTCTCCAGCCACAGACACAATTTATTTCATTCTTAACTTATAGTTTATAAATAATAAACTTATAGTTTATTTTAACTTATAGTTAAAATTCCATCTTATTTAAGTCAAATACTTTGAAAAATTTAGCTCCTCTTGTAATTATCACCCTGATTATAACTGCCTTGACATTTATTTGTTAATTCTAGTTTAGGTGCAAATCACAACATGAACATTAAGGAACCATCTGCAACTACTTACTTCGGTCTTGCAATTTGATTACGTGGTCCAAAGCGTTAATCCGAGGATGAAGTGAGTTGAGAAGGGGTAGGTGGATGCAAGGAGAGAAGAGCCTTGATTAATATGAAAAGCAGACTCACAGCACACATACACACACAATGCTCTCCGTTCTATTTCCCAGTGCAAAGAGCAACTGACATGCAATTACAATTCTCCAGTTAGGCTGTGCTGGCGGCAGCTGATAGGCGTTGGAGTTAGGCTACATTTAGACCATACATTTAAAGCAATATTCTATTACAGGTGACAACCATTTTCACGGGGGTTCCATTCCTGGCCCTCACGCACATTGGTGAAGCACGCATACGCCCGCCGCATTACACCCCCATTCTGCCCTCTTCCGGGTCCAAAAGGACCCACACATCAGCAGTCCCATGTCAATCAGACATACACAAAATGGTCGCCACCTGTACTTCAACAGTTGCGGCTTCCCTCAAAGAATCCTGGGAACTCCAGCTTACCTATCACAGAGTTTCATTTGCCAGTCCCCTAAACAAACTTCATTTCCCAGAATCATGTGATGAGGGTAGAAGCCATGGCTATTAAAGTGGCATAATAGTGCTTTAAATGTGTCTTGGGGATGCAGCCTAACAACCTCTGAAGGGGCACTTGTTCCTCATTCCTGCCCTATGGGATGAGACTGAGGAACTGTGGCATTTAACTAGAGATTTCTTCAGATACTGTTCTCACTGTAGAAGATAGGGTTGAAGAGGGCTATTGCCTGTGCCTCAGGCTCTTGGCTCAGGGAAGAGGAGATCAGTATGCAGAGCCAGCGCTGTTTGCCCTTCACGCCTTGCTCAATCAGGTACGCCTTTGTTCATCATTTTTATGATCCACCTCTTGCAGCGTAAATGCAATCAATACATACAAACAACCCCAAACAACCCACTAAGACAGAAACAGCCATGCAGGCATGGGAAAACCCTAAATAGGCCCTTAAATACCGTTAAAAAACACGTGAGAGCAGGAGAGGCTGTGCCTGGTGCCTAAAAAGAAGAGATATGACACCAGGTGGGCATCTCTCTCGAGGGACAGTGTTCCAGAACTTGGATGGACCACATGAAAAGGGCCTTCCTGTTGTATCAACCTGACCTCAGAAGGAAGGAGTACGCAGAGGAGCACCTCAGGGGATGACCTCAGTTGGCCAAAGGTGGTCCTTTAGATATCTCAGCCAGTATGCTGTTTAGGGCAGGGGTGGTGAACAACTAGGGGAGGGTCTACACACAAGAGTGGGGGGGGGGAATACTATAAGTAAGTCAGTAATTACCGTAGATTGTTATAACAAAAGAAAAAAAATTCCTATGGAAAATCGTGTTAATTTTTTTCCCTGCTCTCTGGCTCCATCTGGTGTTGCATGTTTATAGCGCATTCAAATTGCTGTTTCTTTACTAATGTAGCTGAGTCCTAGGCCTCTCTTTCTGGCCCTCAGGACTCCCCCACCCCAGGCCATACCCCTCACTGGCCTTTCTTCATATCTTGATGTTTTTGCCTGGATGGAACGTGTCCTTGATCTCTGGGTATGTTCACATTAAAGCCAGCAAGGTCATCCCCCCTTGCAATGCTTTTCAAGCTGCATTTGCCTGATGTCGTTCACATTAGAAGAGGCAGGGATCCTACTGAACTCAGTGGGACTTAGTTCTGAGTAAAAATGCTTAGGATTGCAGTGGAAGGCTACACCGTTTTTGCTCAGTTACCTCGGAGTAAGCTTCATTGAATATAGTGGGACTTACTTCTCAGTAGACAGTGTAACGTTCCATTTCAATAAAGAAATAAGCACTCCACGCATTTCCTAAAGAATGGTTGGCTGCTGAAGCTTTGCAGTTAAATAAATTAAAGTCGATTGGTGACATTTTCCTTCAAAACTACAAGAAGGGTTTCACCATTTCCTTCATTTGGTGCAGGAATTTTATTTTCAGTGAAAACAGAACTCTTGCACCTACACACACACACACCATTTTTAATAGTTCTCTAAGATGTGGAGGGGAGGAAAAAGGAAAACTGGGACTTTCCGGGATCAAATCAGAGACCTGGATGGCTTCTGTAGTTCCAGGACTGTGTCTGGGAAATAGAGACACTTGGAGGGTGTGATAGCACTTTCCCCAACAGAAACTGGTGTTCAGAGGCATATGGCCTTTGACAGTGGAAGCAGAGTATAGCCATTGTGATGAGTAGCCACTAATAGCCTGATCCAAAGCCATCCAAACTGGTATGAAACTGTGTATGAAATTAAATGTAGAAAAAGTAACGGAGAAACAGAATAGTAAAGCACTCGTTTTAAATGTGTGCCAATTATTTTAGGAAATAAAAGTCAGCTTCCTCTTAATGGCACCATCCGCCAAGGCATCAAAACGTCTGAAGCCGCACGTCAACGATCATCAAATGCAAGAATGCAGAGCCCTGGGAATCTGCTTCTCAAGCCTCCGCTGTGTTGAGAGGTCACCGCTTCCCAGCATTCTCACCAAAACAGTGGGAGGAAATGGTGAACAAAGCTCCTGGGGGAGCTTGATAATCCAGCCAGGGTTTATAACAACTTGCCCTTTTCCTTCTGTGCAAACAGTGCAAATGAACCGATGGCGTATCGGGGGTGCCTTTGCTCTACGAGCTGGAAGGCCCGCAAGTCATTAACAGCAAACGTTTTTATGAACCAGAGAAGCCAAGCCTCTTAGGATGGCAGGTTTGCTGGAGATTAAAAGAAAATAACAATACAGGCAACACCTGTTCCAGGAAGTGACCTGGAAACATTCATAAAAGATGTCACTAAAAGGGCAGGGGCAGAGCGGGGTGGAACAGGGTGGGGGCACACGATTTCATGCAATTTGAATGGCGGTGCCCGTCAACTGGGGGAGGGGGGGTCTGAAGGGACCTTGGCACTTAGGAATTGGCGCCTATGATGGCAGCAATAAACATTTACTGGTGGCTGTAAGCCTCACATTCACATTGGAAAGACCTTGCATGTTGGTACCCGAAGGTATGTGTAGTGTATGGCGAATATGGAGAAACTCACACATAGGGTAAGAGTGATCAAAGATGCTTCCAAGATCAAAAAATTCATAAAGTTTGCTCCGTTTATCTATTTATACAAATATTTATACAAATAAACTGATATTTCATTTTAAAATATCAAAGAGCTTCACAACAAAAAAAACAGAACCATGCAGTACGATATGAAAAGTTTAAAACAAGTATGTTAAAAAAAAGATGTATTTTTAATTGCTTGCGTAGGCCTGGTAGAATAGAATTTTTAAAAGAAGGTGTTTGAAAGTTAGAACAGGACGGCCTGCTGAATTGTAGAGTCAGACAAGACCCCAGCGTCTCCTAGTCGAACCCCTGCAATGCAGGAATCACAACTAAAGCATCTCTCTTGGCAGCGTATTCCACACTATAAAGCCAATTATAGTAAAGGTGATTTTTCTTGTTATAAAAGAGAATGGTCTCAATCCATTCTGTTATGCCTCTATCTGGAACTCATAATGAACTCTAGTCTTCCTTGTATTGCTTGTATTCTATGTTTCACTACTTTGAGAAAGGTGCATTTTTATTCCACTACTCTTCTCTACTCCTTTTGCTGACCTTTATAGCTTTAATTATCGGTAACTGGATTTAGGGGGGGCAGTGGGAGGGGTGATAACAGTGGGAAACATGCTACAACAACGGTGCAGATGCTACTTGCCCAAAGATGGAAGGAGGACAACTTACCTACAAAAGAAGAATGGCTGATATAGATGGTGGACTATGCTGAACTGGCAAAAATGACTGGGAAAATCAGAGATCAAGAGGACAATACATTTAATAAAGAATGGGGACTTTTTAAAAACTTACTTGAAAGAACACTGTAAACAACTGAAAACATTGGCAGGATTTTAAAAACACTTGCGATGAAGTGGGAATGAATGACGATAAAAATTGAGATTTAAGAAAACATGGAAAATATGATAAGATGCAGTTTGAAAAGAATATCTGGGGAAACTGTGGAGGAGTGGAGGGAAGTTCGGGGATTCCGAGAATCCTATTTGTAAAATTATTATGATTTGCGTATGATGACAAATATTAAAAGTGAAAATGAATTGGGGGGAGGAAAGATAACAATGGAAAATTGTTATGTACTGAGTTGAATAGGATACAAAAGGCAGCAGTCTGATTGGTCCTAGAACTAGAGAATCCAAAATGCAGCAGTCTGATTGGTCCTAGAACAATAGGATTCAGAATGCAGCAGTATTATTGGTCCTAGAACAATGCAGCAGTATGATTGGTCCGCAGGAGCCACCCAATCCAGCTCCAGGTGGAAGTGAATCCGCAACCTGATTGGCCTACAGGAGAATCCCGGAATTAGCCAATCACGTGCAGCCCATTGTGTAAATAATGTATATAAAGCAGATTTTGTGGGGAAAACTTTCATTCCTCACTACTATGAGCTGAATAAAGAGCATGAAATCCACGCTCGACTCCAAGTACATTTCAAAAATGTACACAGCATTGTTAAGGGCAGCAGTGGGTGCTACTAGGGGACCACAGCTCCCAGAGCAAACCTCAGCCTTGTGTCTGCCTGACTTTGGCTGTCTCCCTTACCCTTGAACCAGCCTTGTCCCAGCATATTTGGCTGACTGCTCCTATCTCTAGACTTTATCCAGCCATTTCGCTTGTACCACTGTCTCCAGCAGCTGCAGCAGCAGCAGCAGCTGGCTGATCCTCTCATCCCTTGGGCACAACAGCTGACACTGCTAAATAAGCTTGTGGGAGGCGACTGATCCAGAGGTCTGTCTTTGGAAACAGCAGAGCAGAGCCTTAGAACAGAAGCCTCCTTGACCAGCAGACTATGCAGATGTGCTAGAAAGCCCGTTCTCTCTGGAATGTACAAGATCTTCGCTATTGAGTTCCTGGGCTTCCTGCTTACCTGTTGCTGAAGACCATTCTGTTCAGCAGAGCCAGAGCTGCCAACCAGGCAGAGGTCTGTTGATCAAGCTCTTCATCCTGCTCGCTTGGACGATGGCTCTAGCTGCACTCCAAGGCTCCCGGCTCCGTTCTTCTGGGCTGCTATCCTTCATCAGGTCCACAAACAGCAACCTTCGTCTCATCCACAGCAAGCCAGCCAAGGGCAAAGTAGGACCCCTGGTAAGTTGTCTTCTTGTCTGTCGCCTCCTTGTGTAGGGCACGGCTAGCCAATGGGGTATACACTTCAGATGCTGCTGGACTTCCACTCCCATCAGCACCAACCAGTATGGCCAATGGTCAAGGATGATGGGAGCTGACCTAAAGCGTTTTGAGATTGTCACTGTTTCTGCATCGAATTTGGTTGCGCATTTGCAAATTCAGGTGGGGCTCTGAAATTTTATTTGGAGCTCTTGCACCACAGGCTTGCTTCCCCCTTAGAACTGGACTTTTTGCAAGAAGAAAAGTGTTAGGAAAATGCTCTGGAAAGTGTGGCGTAACTCTTGCTCGAGGCAACATTGTCTAACCTGCCTGAAAACAAATCATATTGAATAGTCAATAAATAGCCAATGCTGGATGACCTGCTTGCTGATTTTGTGCAAGCAAATCAGGATGAATGCTGAATAAGCAGGTCACATGAGAGCTATCCTGATCTATTTATCAGGCAAGGCAAGCTGTCTCTCTTGAAAACCTACTCTTGATCGGAACAAGTGTATGAGTGTGGATCCCTGAGACAACTTAATGAAGGAGCGTTTCTTGTTCCTAGCTCCCCTTTCTGATGCCCAGAAAGCCTTTCTCCAAATACACTGGGGAGATGCCTGACCACTCTGGAATAGGACTAAGAGCTCCTGCGGGAAAGAATTCCTTCCATGAGCTCCCTTAAGTTAATTGAGGGGCTCCAGACTAGGGATGGAAGGATCTGTCTTATTTCATTTCTCTCCGTTTCTAATTTTTTCTATCTTAAATTCAGTTCTCCACATTTTAATGCTACTTGTGATTTTCAGCCTGTCAGATGGAACAATCCTCCCTCTTCTCCCCCTGTGCACTGTTCTGGGGGAGCTCCTGAGACACAGTACTTTTGGGAAGTGGGTGCAGGGACAGAAGGGGGGAAGCCCCAATCCGCTAGCGTAAGTCCTTGCAGGGGCTTCCACTATCAGGACTCATGAGTTGAACCCCACCCAGAACAACCTAAGATGAGTTATTGGGTCCTGAAGCTTCCCATCAACAGTGAGCACAGTGTTTTTCAAACTTCGTTCCCTAGAGGTTGTTGGACTACAACTCCCATCATCCCTAGCTAGCAGGACCAGCGGTCAGGGATGATGGGAGTTGTAGTCCACCAAAACACTGAGCTAGCACCTGAACAGCTGACACATGTGGTCACAGTCTTCCTTGAGTAGATGCACTGTATCTCTGCTTAAACGATAGCAATTATTTCTCAAACTGAGTATGTAAATTTAACTTAGCATGTGCAGTTTTTTTTTTAAAGCAATGCATTTCCTTTTGTTTTGGCAATGGCAAGGAAACCTGCTTCGGTTTCCATGTATCCATTGGCGTGCATATGGAGCTCTGGAGCAGTGAAAGATCTCGTGGTTCTGCTTAGCTGTGGCAGCGCACCCTCAAAATGTGCAAAAAGCTAAAAAGGAAAGTGAAGCCACTAAGCTGTAGCGAAGCTTTGAAAGTAATCCCCCACCCCCATTTTTAACCCATAGTGACCTAAAATGACAAATCACACTTTGCTTTTCAGTTGACATGAACTACTTCAGCTGGTGACTGGATTTGTAGGATAATCAACTTTCACTGTGGTTGGTTCTTTGCATCTATCACATTACTGAGATTGCAGCTTTAAAAGTTCAATAGCGTTGGCTGTATCTGTAAGGCAAAAAGCTCCCCCCCCCCTCAGGCAGCCTCGCTTGCGTCTCTGTTTTGCCTTGCATGACCCTTCTTTCCCTTGATTTAGGAAACCGTCATCGGTTTAACAGTGTTTTCATTGGCTATTCTCGGACCAACTGGATGGTTCCTGAGCCATATTTCAAGCTATAGAATGAGGTAGAAGACATTCTTCTGCGTCCGAGATGCATCAGATTCAGATCTGCTATCAACGGCCCTGGAAAATAAAGTCACCTTGAAGTCCTACCAGCTAAAAATAGAAGCACCAAATCCAGGTTCTGAGCCTGTTGTTCTGACCTTACTGTTGCTTTGTGAAAACGCAAACGCTTACGGACAATAACTGTTTAAAATTGTGTTTAGCATTTCTTTTGGAATTTTTAAAAAAATGTAACTGCATTTTCTCATATATCAATCTGCAGCAAAAATCACCATTCATCTTGAATCATGAGTAGCATTTCTGTATCACTTTTAGACTGAGCCCTGGCCCTTCCTTGCCCAGGTGGACTGGCGCAGGTGTCCATTGCAACTATGGAACTATTGGGTAGCTTCAGTGTTTCTCCTTAGAAATGGGAATTCTAGCCTAACTGAATGGGTTAATAACAGTCATGCATCAAGGAGACAAAAGAAGAGCCTGCTGGTTCAGGCCAATGACCCATCCTGTTCCTGCAGTGGCCCCCCAGATGCCTGTAGGAAGCCTACAAGCAGGATGTCAAGAGCAAGCCAGCAGTAAATCACAATGTGCAAACTGGAGTTAACTCTTTATTAGCAAAAACAATAACAGGAGTGCCAGGCCTAATGAGCACAGCAGTACATCTCCGGTAGTTCTTGTCCCTGTGAAGCAGTTGCTGAGAATGAAGTTTCCTGCCTTCCCACAGCTGCCCATATCCCCTCCTCTCCAGGGTTCTCCCCCCCCCCAAGCAATCAGAGACTGTGTCTGCATGTCACCAATCTATCCTCTGCCCTTTTCATGTCTCTTCTGGTTCTGGGAGACAAGGAGGGAGGGGAGTTTGTCGCAACAGGAGGGGGAGGCACTCAGGACTCTTCACCAGCCTAAATAATCTCTGCCTCTTGGTCTTTCTCCTTCCACCCTTGTGCTTCAGTTTCTGTCTCTGATTCTGTCACAGACTCTCCCAGCTCACTAAATCCTGTTAACTCTTCAGCTTCCAACACCCCCTCTTCCCAGTCTTCTCTCTCATCTCTGTCTGACCATTCATTGTTGTCCCACCACAAATCCATGGGCTCAAGACCTTATTCCCTTGGTGGTTGCCTAACTGGTTCCTCCCATCATTCCTCTTTGCCCAAGCCTTTCATAACACAGGACCTGTGTACAAGGACCCTCCCTCCTCCTGTGGTTTCCAGCAACTGGTATTCAGAAGCATTGCAGTTGGAGACACAGCCTAGCCATCGTGGCTAGTAGCCATTGATAGCCTTGAATTTGTCTAATCATCTTTTAAAGCCACTTAATTTGGTGGCCAGCACTACCTCTGTGGGGGTGAGTTCCAGAGTTTAACTATTTGCTACATGAAGAAGTAGGGACACGGGTGGCTCTGTGAGTTAAACCACAGAGCCTAGGGCTTGCCGATCAGAAGGTTGGTGGTTCGAATCCCCACGATAGGGTGAGCTCCCGTTGCTCAGTCCCTGCTCCTGCAAACCTAGCAGTTTGAAAGCATGTCAAAGTGCAAGTAGATAAATAGGTACCACTCCAGCGGGAAGGTAAACGGCATTTCCGTGCGCTGCTCTGGTTCGCCAGAAGCGGCTTAGTCATGCTGGCCACATGACCCGGAAGCTGTACGCCGGCTCCCTCGGCCAGTAAAGCAAGATGAGCGCCGCAACCCCAGAGTTGTTCGCGACTGGACCTAACGGTCAGGGGTCCCTTTACCTTTACCTTACATGAAGAAGTACTTTCTTTTATTTGTCCTGAATCTCTCAAAAAGAATGAAGGAGTTTTAAAAAGTTGTTAGAATTGTCAGTAAAGGGTGAAGTCTGTATTTGTTGATGCTGTACTCATGCTGGATTCTCCCTCATAATCATTTAAGTCATCATTACTCAATGCCACCCTTCCGCAAGGATTACAGTTAAAGTCTCTGGGGGTATCTCAACTGATCTCATATTGAGCTGCTCAGCTCCTAGGTGTAGGATAGCTCTCTCACCACAGCCAGCCTGATTACAGACTTATTAGGTCCATGGGAAGATTCCCATAGTTTCAAGCCTGTGCTCCTCAGTGCAGGCTGCAAAACAACCCAGTGTTCATTAGATAACACCAAAGAGATTTTGACAAGGCGCAAACACAAAATTCTGATTTTACCAGCATGATCCCGCTTGAATTGAGGACACACGAGTAGTAATCCGTTGAGGTCAAGGGGATCATTTGTGCACTTTGAGTTAATGAGCGCTCCTAATTGCTTAGAAGATTTGGGATTTAGTTGCATTTCTCACGCACCCCCCCACCCCCCCCATGTCTTTCCCTATATATATCATACAGGAAATAACTTGATGAGAGTTTGCTTGGTATTTATCTTTCATTAAAGTGTTGCTGATAAGCAATAAGGCTGTCTGCTGATAGCCAAGTAAACAAAGGACATGGACCAGAGGATTGGGAATGGCAGGAGATGAAACTGTGGTGTGTTGTTTTTTTAAAAAGAGATAAATAACATATTTGGGAAAGTACATCAATGTTTATATATTGTTCTGAGGTCTTGAGCAGTTGCTTGAAGTGCGGATTGGAATAAAAGGCCCTGGTGCATATATTTTTTTGCCAGTTTTCCTCTGGTATTATAAAGCATGTCTGTTACACGATAGGAGAAGGGGAGCTGTTGTCCTTAATTACTTGTGATTCGCTGGCCTAGCTCCCAATTTTTGTAGTTCCTTGCCCCGGGGAGAGAGAGGCAATTCAGCTCTTTGTCCCAGAGGGCCTCAAGGAAGATGCCTGAATCCAGAGGCAAGAAACTTGCTCTACTGTAGCTTAGCAGTAGCTCTTAGTCTATCCTTCTCCACTGGTCTCACAGTCATCAGAAGAGGAGATAGGAGGCTGCCTTTGTTCTGGATCTGGGGAAAGACTCTTTGTGCAGCATGATCATCTGCGGTCTCCAGCAGCTGCCCCGTATTGCTTAGTGCTGTCCGTGCGGGCACTGCCCACTAGGTGCCATTTCAGGGACTGGCTGGATGAGGAAGAGTGGTGGGAGACCCCCGCACAAGAGCCCCCCCCCCGAGGGCTCAGAAGAAGAAGACTTTGATCCCAGATCCTGGTGGTGGGACACTGGGGAGCAGTCTGGAGAAGGGACGAGCTGGGAGGTGCTACAAGCAAGGGGTTTGAGCAATCGAGGGGGGGGGGAGCATCAGAAGAGGGAGGCCCTCCAGGACAGAGTTAAAGTCTGAGAGTCACAATGTGAGTGCAGACAGCCCCAGTCCTGCTGACACAGTGCTCATTTGCTTGGGAGGGATCCAGATTAAAAGGTTAGAAGGGAAGGGTAGAGCTAGTGGTCAGTTTCAGCAAGGTCTCAGCCGGATTAATACGAACCAGAGGACTCTGCTGTGTTGGTAGTTTCTGTTGTTAAAGACCTAATTGCAACCTGTGCCCCCCCCATGTGTGTGCCTGCCCTGTGGCTGACCTGGCTCGTTGACAACAACTTGACATGCCCACAGCAATATTGCTGTCATGGCGCTGTCAGGCACGGAATGTCCAGAGTGAGGAATTAAGTCAAAAGTACACTTACAAGTTAGGAAAAGGCATGTCCATCAGTCCTTCTTTTCAGCTACTCCTAGGTGTGTACCCGATGATGCAGTTTCCGCAACAGAGAGGCCCCGTGTCAGGCTGCTGCCAGCAACTCCCACAGCCGGTTGCCCAGGAACATACAAAAACAAGAAATCCACTTTTTATTCAGTATTTACAGAGAGAGGATCTAGAACCCAGCCTCCTAGATAAGGGCATTGTCCCGAGTGAATCTCCACACCCTCATCTCTCCCACTTCCTCCTTCATCACTTCTATGGGTGCTGCTATGTGTCTTCTGTCTTTGAGCTCTTTGCTCTCCTACTTTCAAGGCTCGCCGGGTTCTGGGAGGGGGGTCTGTGTTGGGGAGAGATAGGCAATTCAGCTGTTGCCCCCTCTTCCTCCTCATCCTCTCCAATTAGTTCCCAACTTCCCCCCTCATCTGCCTCTGAGCTGTGACATCCCTCCAACCCCTGTGGTAAATCTATACTGTCTTCCTCTTCCTCTTCCCTGGAATGGTCAGGCTGGGGAGCGAATCTCCACCATTCATCCTCTGCCCAGTCCCTGACACCCCGCCTCCAAGCTTGGCGTATGTATCTCTCCAACCTGAGCTGCACACAAGTAGGGGAAGACTCCACCTGTGTGTCACCTGCCTCTGCTCCCCCCACTCCAAACCTCTCCTGGTCCTGGGAGACAGTGGAGTAGCAGAGGCAGCTGCAGAAAGAGGAGGCATGGTAGTGCGGTAGGAGAACTGAAAACAATGCCAATATATTTCACATCTAGAGCAAAATGTACACCAGGGGGCTTAGTTTGGTCAGTATGCACAGTATACAGAGTTATCGCTAAACACATTGCCTCTGGTAAATGAGTCACCATAGCCGCTAGAGGGCCATGAAAATCTGTGTCCCTTGGGAACTGAAATCCCAAAGGAGCAAAAAGACTATTTATGTAGGCGCCCATGGCTGCATGGATGTTATTGGCTGGCCCAGAGATGGAAAGAAGATAAAAGTCCCTACCAGAGAAGAATGGCAGATCAAGTTGATAGATTATGCTGAAATGGCTAAAATGACCAGAAGAATCAAAAATCAGGAAGACCAAAATTTTAATAAGGAATGGGGAAGGGGACGCAGGTGGCGCTGTGGGTTAAAGCCTCAGCGCCTAGGACTTGCCGATCGAAAGGTCGGCGGTTCGAATCCCTGTGGCGGGGTGCGCTCCCGCTGCTCGGTCCCAGCGCCTGCCAACCTAGCAATTCGAAAGCACCTCCGGGTGCAAGTAGATAAATAGGGACCGCTTACCAGCGGGAAGGTAAACGGCGTTTCCGTGTGCGGCTCTGGCTCGCCAGAGCAGCGATGTCTTTAAAACAAAAAAGAAAAAAAAGGAATAAGGAATGGGGAAAATTTATAATTTATCTTAAAAACCAGTTAAAATCGTTAATAGGATTGGAATAACACTTGTAGTTCAATGGTGAATTTTGGACACCATGGAGAGGTGAAAGATTTGGATTATTATAAAAGATGCAGGAGAAAATGATTTTAAAAAGGGGAGGAAGGAAGTCCAGGAGAGTCTTTGGAATCTTGTTTCTATGTTGTATGTTGGATATGGGACTGTCAAATTTTAATCTGGAAAACCAAATAAATATATATATAAAAAAGAAAGAAAATTTGTGTCCTGGGCTTTTTAGACTCTACTACTACCCATGTGGGACACGGGTGGTGCTGTGGGTTAAACCACTGAGCATAGGACTTGCTGATCAGAAGGTCGGCAGTTCGAATCCCCACGACGTGATGAGCTTCCCTTGCTCGGTCCCTGCTCCTGCCAACCTAGAAGTTCGGAAGCACGTCAAAGTGCAAGTAGATAAATTGGTACCGCTGAGGCGGGAAGGTAAACGGTGTTTCCGTCCGCTGCTCTGGTTTGCCAGAAGCGGCTTAGTCATGCTAGCCACATGACCCGGAAGCTGTACACCGGCTCCCTCGGCCAATAAAGAGAGATGAGCGCCGCAACCCCAGAGTCGGTCATGACTGGACCTAATGGTCAGGGGTCCCTTTACCTTTACTACCCATGTACTATCTGAAACCAAAGGGGCAGAAACCAATGCCTGACGTGAATTCCACCCCCTTCCTCAGCTCTCCTACCCCACTATGAAAGCCCTGGACTCTCCACCAGCCTGGCCTGTCTCTCCCTCCTCCTGCAACTGTTGTTCACTCTAGAATCCTGCAGCTTCTCTTGCCTCTGACTCTCAACTCCTGGCTGCTATGGGCTCTCCCAGATCACTGATCCCTTCTTCCAAGACAGTCTCCAACCTCCCTTCCCCTGGTGCCCACTCATCAGAATCTAGCCACTACTCTTCGGTATCCAGCCCGTCACTGACAATTATGCAAAATGCCCACAAGCATAATGGAAATCCTAACTAGCTGTCACCTGTGTCACAGACAGTTAAACAGGCCTTATAAAGTTGTTTTGAAACTGGGGTTCCATATATTCTTCTGCTTTGCATCTGATTTATATTTAATAGTGTTAGAATATAATTAATAGAATCTGCTGTACTGCACATATACTTTAAAGAGCTAATTGGCAGAGAACACTCAACTAGCCTGCAGGGGGATCTTGCTTTCGTCCATGATCAGCGAAGAAACACTACTTCCCCCAAATTAGTAGTCTGCACAAATCTCATTAGATGCTGCTGGAACACACATCTTAATTTGTTACCATAGGAATAGATAGAATTATGTGATCTCCCACACTGATAATTAGAACACAGCTAATGAACACACATGCTTACTTGGTTGGGAATTACAAATCTGTTTTTATATGTGAAACAAAAGCACTGTGGGCCATCTAGGAGCTTCAATGCAAAGGTGAAGAGGCAATGTAATAAGCAATCTTTAAATATTTGAATGGCTGTCACATAGATGAAAGCGAGAATTAGATTTCTGCTGCACCAGAGGGCAGGATCCAAACCAACATCACAAGAAAAGGGGTTTAGATTCAACATTAGGAAGAAGTTCTCACAGACTGTACTGTTTGACTGTGGAACGGACTGCCTCAGAAGGTATGGAACTCTCCTTTGTGAGAGCAGAAGCTTAATTTCATTCACCCCCCCCCCCATTTCACTTTCAATTTGTATACCACCTTTCTATATTACTATGCACAAGGCAGTTTTCAACAACACAATAGACAACAAAGAACACACACATCTTCACAGGCATCTCTCAGAGCTGCAGCCCTTCATCAGCGAATTCTCCAAAGGAGTTGCTAAAATGATTTGTTTAGAGATTTTTTTTTTTTAAAAAATCCTCTTTAGGAGTCATGAATTAGATAAAATTGATGGAGAACCAGCAGCTATCTTTAAGACAGTCTTAAAGATGACTGAATTATATAGTTATGGAAGAGCTCTTTGAATGAGTGACAGTTTAGTTATTACGGATACAGTGGTACCTCGGGTTAAGTACTTAATTCGTTCCGGAGGTCCGTACTTAACCTGAAACTGTTCTTAACCCGAAGCACCACTTTAGCTAATGGGGCCTCCTGCTGCTGCCACACTGCCGGAGCACGATTTCTGTTCTCATCCTGAAGCAAAGTTATTAACCTGAAGCACTATTTCTGGGTTAGCTGAGTCTGTAACCTGAAGCATATGTAACCTGAAGCGTATGTAACCTGAGGTACCACTGTACTGTATTTGTAAAATCAATTGATGGGTCATGAATTTGTGTTTTCCATTGGTGATGTTTGTAGAATTTAATATTATTAATAAAGTTTACAAATAAAGAAACTTTTTGCTATTTTTGGGGGGATGACTCTCCTTCAGCCTTGTAGCTCAGCTGATAGAGCATGAGACTCTTAATCTATGGGTCACAGGTTTGAGCCCCACATTGGGCAAAAGATTCCCACAGGGTTGGGGGGTTGGACTAGATGACACTTGTGGTCCCTTCCAACTCTACAATTCTATGATTCTATGAAATCTCAACATTCTTCCCTTAAAGTGTTGTGGTTCTTAGGCTACACAGAGTGCCCATTTCTGCATGTTTCAATTGCCGCCACAGGTGCATGATGTCTGCGGCCAGTGCGGGAAGTCTGAGGAAAATGAACACAGGAGATTGGTTTTGGGCTGAATTAGCCCACAACTTTATTGATTACCGGTAAGACTAGGTTTGGCTAAGGCCTGCCTACAGCCTGATAGGAATCCAGTGGGGCTGGCCCTGGGCCCTGGGAGCCAGTGTGGTGTAGTGGTTAGGAGCGGTAGATTCATAATCTGGTGAACCGGGTTCGCGTCTCCGCTCCTCCACATGCAGCTGCTGGGTGACCTTGGGCTAGTCACACTTCTTTGAAGTCTCTCAGCCCCACTCACCTCACAGAGTGTTTGTTGTGGGGGAGGAAGGGAAAGGAGAATGTTAGCCGCTTTGAGACTCTACCTTCGGGTAGTGATAACGCGGGATATCAAATACAAACTCTTCTTCTCTTCTGGGCTGGAAAGTTGCCACTGTCGTGGATCGGGTGCCACAACCCCACACAGGCCACCATTGGGAGAGGTGCATTGGTCCATCAGTGCCTTCAAACTGAATACAGTGGTACCTCGGGTTAAGTACTTAATTCGTTCCGGAGGTCTGTACTTAACCTGAAACTGTTCTTAACCTGAAGCACCACTTTAGCTAATGGGGCCTCCTGCTGCTGCCATGCCGCCGGAGCATGATTTCTGTTCTCATCCTGAAGCAAAGTTCTTAACCTGAAACACTATTTCTGGGTTAGCGGAGTTTGTAACCTGAAGCGTATGTAACCTGAAGCGTATGTAACCCAAGGTACCACTGTAGTTGCTAAGAATTTCAAATAGCATATTTTACAGGAGGCATTTGAACGCTCTTATCATCATGAATATACAATTATTATTATTTTTTGCTACATAGTTGAAAATGAATCTTTTTTGGTTTGTTCTCAAGCATACCTTAATGTTTTAGTTCATTTTTATAGCTATGGACCAGATTTCACCACACCATAAATCCTTATTTAATCCCTCTAGCTATTTCCATTTTCTTGCAATAGCTATTCTGGCTGCTAGCAAGAGATACAGAATCAAATATTTATTCAAGCCATCCTCATTTTGCCCTGTCGCATATCCCCATTCATGCTAATGAAGGAATTGATATCAGTTCTTGCATGCTTCCATTCTGAATATAATTTCATTCTGAGCAAAGTACAGTCGTACCTTGCTTTTTGAACAGCTTAGTTCTCGAAGGTTTTAGCTCCAGAACGCTGCAAACCCGGAAGTGACTGTTCTGGTTTGCGAACTATTTTTGGAAGCCGAACATCCGGCAGGGCTTCTGATTGGCTTCAGGAGTTTCCTGCAGCCAATCAGAAGCGGTGCTTTGGTTTCCGAATGTTTGGGAAGTTGAATGGACTGAGGACCATTGGAAATTCTGGCAAGCTGCCAACAATAATGAGCTAGATGGATCAATGGTCTGACTTGGTATAAGATAGCTTTCTATGTTTCAAGTCCTAAGGCAGAGATCTTTCCCAGCAGCTTCCCCACATCTACTCTAGGTCTCCGTTTCGGAATGATTTTTTTCAAAGTTTTTTTCCAAAGTGCTTTTATTGATTCTTGTTTTATTGGAATTGTGATTTTTAATCCATTTTCACAATCTATTTAGTCCCAGAGAACTATTGCTATTGGATGACTGATGAATGGAATAAACGATCAAATAAATGAGACAGCACTGGCTCTCACATACGTAATTAAGGCTTCATTTGATCTCCACTGTGTTTTCTTTGCAGATGTATTGATTTTCATGTTAGTTGTGCATTCAGACATCATACAGGGGATATAGGAAGCTCCCTTCTGCATGTTCTCTGGGAATGCCTGCATCAGAAATCCAACCAAATCAGGGCATTAAAGGATTTAGGCTTGAGAACCTCTCTCTTTCAAATAGCAAAATCAAAAGTTGTCATGGTACAGCTTATTCTTAAGCTTCTTCAACCCCCATCTATATCCAACTGAGTATGTGGAAAAATCCAACAGTCTTCTGTCTCCTGAGAAAAGGGAGCGGCATTAACTCAGTAGCAAATTTTTTTGCCATAAGCAGACTGTTTTTGCAGATCTGCTAGATAGACCTTGCCAAGTTAACATCCAGAAAGTTTTCCTCATTATTTAAAGCAAACATGAATCACAATTTATTCCCCCCCCCATTTTTAATGAGCGCTCCCAAGCATTTATGAACAATAAAAACCACATTGGGACATTGCACGGCAACAAAATATAAGCTGCAAAGTACATACCATAATGTTTATTCAGAATAAAGAATTTATTTAAATATTTGCTGCATTTGGAAGCTTACAAACCTCAGTAACTTGCATTTTAAGTTGCTGCAAACATGGACTTTGAATATGCAAAGCTCTTGTATTGTTTGCTAGATAAAGATGTTTGCTTAATAATGGCTTTGATGGCTTATAGGTATTAATTACTTTCTGCTAGCTGAGAGGGGAAGGAAAGGCAATTAAGACTGTAAACCTATACCCATTAATCTGCGATTTGGCCCCATTGAACACAAGGGGACTAACTTCTGAGCAGATGTTTGCAGAATTGCTCTGTGAGGCAGAAGTCCTGTGCCCACTTACCTGGGAGTAATTTCTGCACCAACATTCACAGGATTATGTTGTAAATGCAGCCAGTTGGAGGGAGGAAGGGAAAGACATGAGTGTTTCCCCCCCCCCCCCCCATCTGGTTGGCAGTACAACCAGGAAGATGATGCAGAATATTCCACATAATTAGAGTTTTGTTTCCTACTTGATTTACTTGGAGCAAAGGGAAGAGACAACAAACTGCAGCTGGATCGCCAAGGCTCTGTAGCAGTTCACTGGAGAATTAACTAAACAAAGTGACTCTGTGGAAGTTACGGGAAAACAATGACCTTAGCATTGAAGACACTTGAGTAATTTAATTCCCAGGACTTGGTGTTCTTGAATCTGCTACATTTAGATGTTTGGACAACCTAGGAGGCCGGAGCAACCTGTTTTATGTCACTGACATCTTCAAAAAATTTCCACAGAAATGTGACCTGTCACAGACGTCTAATTCTTCTGTGTGTATTAAAAAAATAACAACCCAAAAACCTCAAGCTTTTCCCTTGAATTAAAAAAAAATTCACCCTGCTGCTTTGTTATATTGTAAGAACAGAGCATGAAAATGACCACTGTTATAATACCACCTTGTTATTTTCACCTTGCTGAAGCTCCAGATGTTTTGGCACCTGAGGCAAACCACAAAACGCCTTCTGCAGCCAGGGACAAAGCAGGGAGTAAAGATTAACAGTGGGAACAATGGAGGGATGGGAATTTACACAGGGAGCAAAAGGGGTGAGTGAAGATCTACATTAGTAACAATGGGTGCGGGGCGGAAACAAAAATCAACCTTAAATGATGGTTGAACTGGGAAGGGACGTGGGTGGTGCTGTGGTCTAAACCACTGAACCTCTTGGGCTTGCCAATTCCTGCCAACCTAGCAGTTCGAAAGCACGCCAGTGCAAGTAGATAAATAGGTACCACTGCGGGGGGAAGGTAAACAGCATTTCTGTGTGCCCTGGCTTCCCTACGGTGTTCTGTTGTGTCAGAAGCAGTTGAGTCATGTAGGCCACATGACCCAGAAAGCTGTTCCAATGCCAGCTTCCTTGGCCTGAAAGCGAGATGAGCACCGCAACCCCATAGTTGCCTTAACAGAGACTTAACAGAGACATCACCTTGTCAACAAAGGCCCGTATAGTTAAAGCTATGGTTTTCCCAGTAGTGATGTATGGAAGTGAGAGCTGGACCATAAAGAAGGCTGATCACCGAAGAATTGATGCTTTTGAATTATGGTGCTGGAGGAGACTCTTGAGAGTCTCATGGACTGCAAGAAGATCAAACCTATCCATTCTTAAGGAAATCAGCCCTAAGTGCTCACTGGAAGGACAGATTGTGAAGCTGAGGCTCCAATACTATGGCCACCTCATGAGAAGAGAAGACTCCCTGGAAAAAACCCTGATGTTGGGAAACATGGAGGGCACAAGGAGAAGGGGACGACAGAGCATGAGATGGTTGGACAGTGTTCTTGAAGCTACCAGCATGAGTTTGACCAAACTGTGGGAGGCAGTGGAAGACAGAAATGCCTGGCGTGCTCTGGTCCACGAAGAGTCGGACACAACTAAACGACTAAACAACAACAACAACAACTGTCTGGGTCCTTGATCTTTTTACTTTTTCATCTTGATCTGGGAACTAAAGGCCTCATGGAGGAAAGGGGCCTGCACTGAATCACACACTAGGCAGGAGCAGAGCCCAGAAAATGTCTGTGGGCAGTGGGGGGGGGGGGCAGGCAGATGAATCTAAACTGGAGGCTGCACCCAGGGTTCAAATCCCTACTCTGCCAGGAATCTCACTGGGTGACCTTGGGCCAGTCACCAGTGGCGTAGTGTGGGTTGTCAGCACCCGGGGCAAGGCAAGTAATTTGTGCCCCCTAACCCGTGGATTTTAGCACTCGAGTGCGAGCACGCCCCCCCCCCGATGTTGCGCCCGGTGCGGCCGGCCCCCCCTGCACCCCCACGCTATGCCACTGCTGGTCACTGTGTCTCATCTTAACCTACCCCACAGGGTTGTTCTGGGGATAAAATGAGAATGGGGAGGGAGAACCATGTTTTACTCCTTAGAGAAAAATGCAATGAATAAAAAGGTAGGAATGCAACAAATAAACAAATAAAACACCTTGGAAGAAAAATTACAATAAAAACATGCATAAATGCAATGTCAATTCCAGTGCTTTAGTGCAAGGACATAAGAGCAGCTGGCTGGCTGGCCAACCAGCAGCATATTATGGGAATCCCCCACTCCCCCTGATAAGCACGTGCTTATTTTGGCGGGCGCTAAGGTTGCCATATGTCCTCTTATTCCAGGACACGCCCTCTTCATTTTTTATTTTTTTTACAAATTGCATTTATTGCTTTGAATGGCCGTCACAGCGTCATCTCTCTTTTTTGCTCTCCAAAATATGGCAATCCTAAATCCATCCCTGGAGCAGGTCCTGCAAAAGAAGGCAGCGCGCTTCCCATTCAGAAAAAAGCGGGAGCCCCTCCCTGCCGCGGGGGCCGCGAATGGCAGTCCCTTTAAAAGGCTGGCCGCGCTCAGCCGCCCGTCTTCATGAATGGAACACTCCCCCCCTCCCCCGCCTCCACGTTCCTCTCCGGTCGAGCTCATTTCACGCAAACGCGGGGGGCGGGAAGGCCCTCTTGTTTATTCATTTTTGCCTCGGCTGAAAAATGGGCCCTTCTCCGCGCGTCGCCGTTTAGGCGCGCTCGCCCCCGGACACCGCCTAGCCTAGGGCGCGGAACGGGGGTCCGCGCTTGGAGCGTGCGGGGGCTCCTCGAAGCCGCCGCCCCCTCGTGGCGTCTCCCCTCCCTCCTTGGCCTGCTTCCCTTCCCTTCCCTGCAGCTCTGCGGCTCCGTAGCGATGGTAGAGGCAGCCGAGGGGGAGGGATGCAGCTCGGGAGACAGGGTGACTTCACCGCCGCGGCAGGAGAGCGCCGCTCCCCGCTAGCCGACGGAGAGGACCCCGCGCCGCCAATATTGGGAGCAACCACTTCCACCCGGGCCCCACCATGTCCACCAAAGCGGAGCAGTGTAAGTAGCCCACCCCGCGGAGGCAAAGAGACTGGGGGGGGGGGGGACAAAGGAGAGCATCGGCAGGGACGGAAGGGGGCAAACTGGGGGCGTCAGGTGGTTGTGGGGGGGGGGGGGAAGAGACGGGAAGGGACGGCGCTGTCCGTGGTGCTGAATGCGGCAGGCGATTTCTCGGCCCTTGCATACGGAAGGGAAGCCCAGATCTAGGAAGATCGAAGAGCACTGCGGTTTAAAGAGCTTGATTCTGGGGACCTTCTGATCTCCCCCGCGCCTTCTGCGCTCATCATGCTGGCCACACTTAAGGATGTTCATCTACAAAGCACAATCCCTTTAAAAGCATCATGGAGTGTTTGAATCCCTATATTTACCAAAAGAGGGGAGATGGTTTTCTGTCTCCACACATACAGAGGAAATGTAGGCCTTTGATACGATTCTCTCTCCCCCCCCCTTTAAAATAGGAGCTAGCTTAACGCACTTGATTTGATTCAGTTGCTAGATTTTGGAAATCTTCCTACCAGATTATTTTCATTTCCTGATTGCACTGTACTGGATGACTTGAAAATAAAAACAAAATCTCAGGGGCCTTCAAGTAATAGGCTATCTCTTGCCTTTCTCCCACATCCACTCTTGCTTTAGTTGATATTTTGGACTGGGTGGGGATTGTCTTCCTTGATGGCTTCTTCAAGTTGCCAGTGAAGTAATATTTACACACTCAGATAAACAGAGATGTAATTAGAGCAGGAAAAGAGGGATTGGTCAGATCCATATTATACAAGGCCGTTGCTTCCAAGTCACCCTATCAGGTCACTGTGAGGCAGGATCAGCTGACTGTTTGTGTAGCTTCATTGACCAACACTGAATGAAAAGGTATAATAGAATCATGGCACCGTATACTCGCAGGGGACCCTTGGATACTGCATGTGCTCCAATGTCTTGCAGGCAAAGTATCCATGACCGGTTCTTGCCTATCTTCCTTTGGCTACCTCTCAAGGAAGAAGATTCCAGAACTTCTCTTGGAAGTGTACAGAATTGTTTCTTCATTTATAGTGTCGCACTTGGGAAATTTTAGATTCTGGACTTAATTTTTAGGCCCTCCCCCCATTAGATGGCAATGTGTAGTACTTCACTTACTTTAAAAAATGTGCCAAGCAAGCTCTGCTGCATTGGGGAATTTCCTGCTCATTCTGCTGAGCGGGACGCTGGACTTCTACTCCCAAAGTCTTGCACTGAGTCCACCACTGATCCTTTAGAATAACCTCCTTAATGTTCAATCTTGCTTCAGTTAAATGCCCTTGGTAGATGGCAGGCAAATACTTCCTCTTTAATGAAGGAAGATATGTGCTGATTATCTGTGGTTGAACAATGCAGGATGAAATGATGTCACTGATCATAGAACTGCAGAGCCATAAATATGGACAGATCATTCCAGTCCACAAGCCAAAGACAGAACGGCCCATATCTGAAGTATCTATCTAGTCTTTTCCTGAATACCATCAAGGAAGGAGATATATAAACCTCTCTGGACAGTATGCACTAGAGCTTGGATAACTGAATCAGTCTGTGGATCAGAGCAACTAACTAACTAACTAACTAACTAACTAGAATAATGGGTTGTTATTTCTGCTTGCCTTCCACAGATCAGGGAAACGATGCTGATGTAATTTATTTTCTCCACATATTGTTAAAGGAAACAAAGGCGTTCACTTCCTTCTCTTACCCAATATCAGTTTCCAGAAACTCCCCCCAGCTCCAGGCCAGGGGTAATCAAGCAAATGATGGACTAAAGGCTCATTGTTATGCTCACTTACCACAATGGAACTCAATGAGAGTTACTTCTGCATAGACATACATAGAATTGTGCAGTTGGAGTCCTATTCCCATTGTTTTCAGGGCCAAAGTAGATATGGAGCAATAACAGTTGAGTGAGCATTTGAAAGTTAAGTAGCAGGCATAGAGCGTCCAATCCAGAAAAAGTATGCTGGTGTGGAGGGTTTTTTTACCCATTTTTCTACCCAACTGAGGCGCCAGTCCAGATGGCCCTCCTTCATGCCTGCTATTTGCACTGGAAAGAAAGTTTCCACTGGTGCAATTGAGAGACTTCCTTCCAATGCAAATATAGGGCAATGGTCCCCTGATCCTGATGAGTACTACAGCAGGGGACAAAGAGTTGAACCCTTGTCCCTGTGGTCATGATCCAGATCAACCCCCATGCACCTGCTATTTCCTTTTAAAAGATGCACAGCTATTAATGCATATTATATCTACTGCAGGTGGGTTTGGTACAGAGGCAGCAGAGAAGATCCCACAGAGGACTCTTTCTACTGAGTCTATTGACATAAAAAGGATCTGAACTAGCATAATGTGTAGGAAGTAGCTGAGGAAGAGGATTAGGTCAGAACTGAGTGTTCATGAGCCTGTTAATTGTGTTCAGACCCTTCCAAGAAATACTGCTTCACTTAGCTCAGAAAAGCGAGATGAGAGAAACCCAGTAATGTTGTTATGAAATAATCTTGGATACAGATACCTAAGCTCCTTTTAAGGAAAAATAATTTAAATGAAAATAAGCTGTTTTCCCAAGCACCTGGTGATGCTTCCAGGTGTTAACGCTTCTGAAAACCAGGTCATGACTCATTACAGGACATTTTAGGTGATTTCCTCTCTATATTGTGGCTGTAGCTGTGTTCTGCATTTGACTTGGCAATGTCCCTGGGATCATAGCAACAGGTTGAAGGTGCCATTTGTGTGATGCACTGCATTGATGTCTGAACACCAGGAACAAAATCTGGGCCAACCACCATACTTGAAGTCTACCTTCTGTTTCCTTGTTTTTCAGCACAATTTTTTTTTTCATAATTAGAAAAAGTCTGTAATACAGTATTTGATGGAAACACACAATTATATTAATTTGACATGCAAGCCAAATAAACATACACTTATAAGACCCTTACATCCTTTCTGGGAGATGTTCATGTGCCTTGGCTTTGAAAGTTGACCACCCCAGTGAAAATACTGCGTAGGGAGACTCCAAGACCTGCATTTTGGCATCTGCCAGGAAAAACTGAAATAGCTCTTTTGCTTCCCTGCACACTTTTCATGCAACGGTTGGGGCCATGTGAGGCAGGGGGATAGGTGGGAGCACCCATCCTTCTAAATACAGGTCTTCCTGAACAATTCACAAAGAGGTATGCAAGGGGAAGTTTGGGCCCTGAACTCTCCTTTTGCTCAAGGTTTGCTTCTTTGCAGTCTCCTGAAATGATACCTCTCCCCTTGCACCTGATCCTGGAAGTGAACTTGGCTGGGAGACACGGGTGCCACATCCTGCCCCACTTTGTTGGTGCCTGGTGTGGGCCTGTGACGTCACGTGCGTGGCGCACATATGACATCACCTGGCAGAAGGAGGCCCATTGTGGCCTCCGGATGGCCTAATGGGGCTCAACAGGGCCCGTTGCAGCCGTGGGAAGGCCCATTGCAGCTTGTGGAAGGCCCAACGGGGCCCATCAGGCCTTTCTGTGGTTGTGGGGGGCCTCGTTGGGCCTTCCTGCAACTGCTGGGTACCTTGTTGGCCTTTTCTGCATCTGCTGTGGGCCTTGTCAGGCCTTCCTGTGGCTGCAGTGGGCCGTGTTGGGTCTTCCAGAAGTTGCAATGGGCCTCCCTGTGGCCATGACCGCTTTATGCTGGATGATGGCAGGCTCACATTTAAAAAGAAGTGTGTGCTGCTGTCACATCGACATTGGCAAAAGAAGAAGGGAAGGCTATCCTGGTAGCATCTATTAAAAGGGGAAGGTGAAAATACACTCATCAAAAGGTTCTGTATTTAAAAATTAGTTTCTTCTTCTGCTGGAAGGAGCAATCCCAACAGCTTTATTATATTCTAAGGATGTATTTTATATTTTTTAATACTCAACTGCCATTCATCCTGATGGATTGCGGTGTTGAAGAAAAAAGTACAATGTAATAAAATAATCGCACCGCACATGCTTTTGTAATACAATAAAACTGAGGGGAAACAAAATTATAGATCCAGGAGAGGCAGTAAAACCAGTTTAAAACGTTTCTACGCTATAGACTGAGACTGTTTTTCCACAACCATTTTACCTGTGAGTCAAGCCCCACAAAACTCAATGGGGCTTACTTCTGAGCAGACATGTGTGGGAATGCTGTGTCAAAAGGGTTTAGGAGCCACTTGTATTCAGCATAAAAGCCTGGGAATTGTAGTTGTGTGAGTAAGGTGTGAGAGGTCTTGATCAGATATTCCTGTCTCCAAACAGTAGGATTATACAGCAGGGTTGGGGGGAAATTGTGATGGTTAAACTGATACAAATTTGTTGTCCAGATATATTCTAGATGATTGGGCTACGGAAAGTGTTGGCTTTTAAAAATATGACTTCATTCTCTTCAGATCTGTCATTTACCAATATAGCTCTAAATCACTCACAGACAAACATCTGGCTGTCACTGCAAAATACCTGTATGTTATTTATCTGTTTATTGAATTTGTATCTCACCCTTCCTTCCAAGTTTCCCAGGATAGGAAAACCCCTGTAAATCAAAAAATGTTACTCTGGGGCCTGAAATTTGATTTGTGACCGTTTCATTCTGACCACAGTTGCATATTAATCCAATTTCTCTGTCAATACAATCTTCTACCTGAATACATTTGCAGCGTGACCCCCAATAAAGGTGAAAGCATAGTGGCTACATTTGATCTTAGCCAAAAGACTTAGAAGCAATAATAAAATCTGTGTTACTGAACATCAGTATGTCTGTTGAACACATTTTTGTGCTGACAGGCCCATGCAGCTGTTTAAACTTTGTTGATTAGTCATTTTACTGATAATTTTGTATTATTTTCATGGTGTTTTATGTGGTTGTGGACCAGATCCAGGTACTCTTGGAGGAAAATGGTTTTCTAGAGCCATTTCAATCAGGGTTAAGGTTGGGTTTTGGCACGAAACTGATTTGATTGCCCTAAATGATTACTTCTGTTGGGAGAGAGACAGGGGAAATGTGTCCCTGTTAATTCTCCTTGACCTCTCAGTGACTTTCGATACCATCAGCCATGGTATTCTTCTGGAATTAGGGATGGGTGGCGCTGCTTTGTGGTGGTTCCGATCCTACTTGGATGGTCATCTGCAGATGACCTGTAGAGCCTTCATTGTGGGGTTCCACAGGGATTGATTCTATCCCCTACACTCTTTGACATCTATATGAAACAGCTGAGTGGGGTTATCCGGAGGTTTGGAGTACGTTGTCAGCAATATGCTGAAGACACACAGCTCTACTTCTCCTTTACATTTGCAGGGGAGGCAGTGGATATACTGGACAATTGTCTTACCTCGATAATGGACTTGATGAGAGCCTACAAACTGAAGCACAATTCAGTTAGACTGAGGCATCTCTAGACCGGACGACTGTGAGATTACCTGCTCTTGATGGGGTTGCCTCCCTCTGAAGGAGCAAATACACAGCTTGGGGATATTTCTGAATCCTTCATTGTCACTTGAGATTCAGGTGCCCTCAGTGGAGCAGAGTGCCTTCCACCAGCCTGTCCAGCTGCATTCCTAATCTTTACAGGGACAGCCTAACTTCTGTTGTCCATGCTCTGGTGACCTCTAGGCTAGATTACTGCAATATGTTATATGTAGGGCTGCCTCTGAAAACGGTTCTGCTAGTGCAGAGTTTGGTGACCAGGTTATTCATGGGGGCAAGACAGTCTGAGCATAAAACACCAATCCTGGCTCAATGCACTGACTGCCAATTAGTTTCCGGGTTCAATTAAAAGTACTGTTTTTGACCTATAAAGCCTTAAATGGCTCAGGACCACAATACCTCAAGGACCACCTCTCTCCATATGAGCCTACTTGGACCCTGAGATCATCCTCTGAGGCCCTTCTTGTGTTCTTTTCACAAGAGATCCAGAAGGCGGCAACACGAGAATGGGCTTCCTGTTTGTGGGTTGCTCTCCCTAAGGATCAGCTGGTGCATTCATTATACACCTTTAGGCACCAGGCAAAACGTTCCTCTTTAACCAGACCTTTGGCAGATTGGCATCTTAATGCCCTTTTATGTGTTGTGGAAGGGGGGTGAGGATTATTGGGTTGTCTTTGTTTTTATTATGTATTTTGTGTTTTTTATATATATTGTAATTCTGTGTTGTGAACCACCCTGAGGTCTATGGATACAGGGCAATATATGAAATGGATAGATAGATATATAAAAAAGTAATATATAATTGCTCTCCACCTTGATATGAGCTGGTGCGCGATATATATATATAATATATATATATATATATATTATATATATATATATATATATATATATATATATATATATAAATACCAGGTCATCAGCTATGGCCTGAAGACACACAAGGCTACCACATTTCTGAAGTTAAGCAGCTCTGAGCTTTTGCACCACAAGAACCAGAATTATAGAGCCAGGAGGGATCTTGGAGGTCGTCTAGTTGAACGCCCCCTTCTCAGTGCAGGAACTGTGATACAGGGCATAACTACATCATCCCTGGCTGATGGTTATCCAGCCTCTGCTCAAATACCTCTAATAAAGGAGAGAGCTCACCTGAGGCAGCCTATTTCACTGTTGAGTAGCTCCTACTGTTATGAAAGGTCTCTTAACAGTTAGCTGACGTCTTCTTCCCTGGAATTTCCACCCATGGATTTTAGTGCAGCCTTGTGGAGCAATGGAGAAGAAGTCTGATCCATCTACTGCAGGGTTGAGGAACCTGTGGCCCTCCAGAGATGGTTGGACTCCAAATCCCATCAGCCACAGCCAGCATGGCCAGGGATAGTGAGAGTAGTAGTTCAGCAACACAAGTGCAAATAGTTCATTACAATGGTCACTCAAATATCTGCTTAGGCATGCAGAGATTTCTCAGCAGTAAACATCTCAGTGGCTCTTAAAGAAGAAAACAGAGGCAGATGAACTCTATGAGTCACTGTTTTCTTTGCTACATGCAATCACATGATGAATGGGAAAATCTGGGGAAAGAGATTTCCCATACATTTATTTCATTTCTAAGTTTTTATGGTAACATTCCTTTACATTTTCTGTTTCTTACGATGATGAATAGGTTGCTGTTTAATTTATTGGCTTCATTGCCGTTGGCTGCATAATAAACCTATCAATTGCTTAACTGTAGGGTAAAAGTTTATTCATTTAAAACATTTCTACCCTCCCACTGAATATACAACATTCTCAAGGTATCTTACAACTTCAATAAAAACAAAGGTAGATTTTTATCCCAGTTGGTATCCATGTTGGATTTGAAATTGGGTGTGTGTATAATATATATGTACTTTTTATACATGCCATTATTTTGTATATGTTTTTACTGTATTTTGAAATTGCTCTGAGTAATTCAACAGTATTTTCGAAATGAAAACCTACCAATGACAGATTTCTGTGAGGGGTTGCTTATACAGCCAGCCCTGGAACTAAGTTGTACACTGCCCTGAGAACTATGGGTATAGGGCAGTATACAAATTTTAATAACAACAACAACAACTTATAAGAAGCAATTTATAAATGAAATTGAGTAATAACAGCAATGATGATTAAATGATAACAAAAAGCAACAAAAGTAGTAAAAGCAATCAGTTAACTACTGTGATTGCTAATACATACAGCCAACTTACCAAGTAGTAAGCGTGACGAAGCCTTGCCACCTTCACCACAAGAAAGCACACATACCACATTTTCATTAATACAAATGACTGGGCAAAACCATGGTAGTAAACCTTATTCTTTGGTTGCCTGCAGCCAGCCATTCTATCAGTTATATTTAGCAATTCAGTCAATAGATCGGGCTGTAACTTATTCCTACGTGATGCCTCAATATGGCAGTGTCAGAAGCAAGAGCCATATCTTCTGGGGCCTCCAAAAACTTCACCTCTGGTTTCTTGTCCCCTTGGTTGATCAGCCCACTGAGTACTGAGATGATACAGTTGTCTTCACACTGCTTCTTGAGGCCTCCCTATGTCATCTCAAGCCAGCCCCTTCTTGCATTGTAAAGCACAAGCACATTTCCTGGCAAACCCCTTTTTACAGTGTAAAGCACATAGTGTACAGCAAATTAGCTGTACCCATACCTTGTGTTACTTGCCTGTTTTGGTTTCATGATTACAGCCGCCTAGCCGATGGCCAGTTTCCCAGGTAGCAGTGCAGGTGAAATAGATAATACATCACTGCTTATTTGGTGAAATAGATAATACATCACTGCTTATTCTGATCTCCTTAGTTTTGTCTCCTGTACTTCCAGTGATTTGGGCAAGCCTTTGAGAGAGAGGAAACTCTGAAGTTGGTGTAAGATCTTGGCTTGCTCCAAGCCTGGTAACCACAGTTTCCCCAGTTTGGGGCAGAATGGGAAACTATGGTTAGCTGTAGACTTCCTGATGTGATCATGGCATGCTGAGGAGAAAAGGGGTGCATGTTTGGGCAAAATATGGCAAGCCAAACCAATTTTCCATTGTTCGCCATGAACATCTAAGCATATTTTTGGGATGTAAGCCCATATTGGAGACACTTTTGAGGGTTGAAAGGTGTTATATGATTAATTTTATGAAGACATAATCATTGCATTGGTTTCCTGTCATTTTGCTTGACTTTGTACAAATATCATATGTGTGTGGGGGGGGGGGGACAGACACAATAAAATTGTTTAAGTTTGGTGGACATTTGGAATAAAATCGAACTGGCAACTGCCTTCAGCCTGAATATATTAGATTCTGACCACAGTTCAACACAGTTAGTCATGCCGAAGTCCGTTAAATTAAATGGGTTTTGGAGTATCTGAGGGTACATCTAGTCTTCCTTCCACCGGCACTATGGCCCAATCCAATGGAATCCTCCTTCCCTCCCAACAACTGCTGTTAACTTTTAAAAAACTGGGAGATCCATGATCATAGATTACAGTTAGCTTAGCTGTAACTGTGCTGGATTGTGGCCTGAATGCAGAAAAACTATATGATTTTTCTATGCACAAGAACAGAACTAAGATACATGTTCTTTTTCTTCTCCTTTCCATTTTCTTCAAACACAACAAAAACCAGTTGCTTCCAAGATCCGGTACTTGCAAGAATACCATAACCGTGTTCTTCACAACATTTACCCCGTCCCCTCTGGAACTGACATTGCAAACACTCTGAAATACTTTTCTCAGACATTGCTAAGGTAAGCTTTAAATTATGCTTTCATAGAAAATATATACTGGTTAAATGAAGTGTATGAATAGCTTTATGAAAAATAGAAGGGTGTTCTGCTAGATGTGTCAGAGCTCAATGAAGTATAAAATCTGGAAGCAATAAGTAACTTCAGCAGTGGTTGTCTAGGAGGAAGCTATGTATATGTGCAGCAGTACGTAGGGAGAATGAGGTGATGGGCTGTACCACTATTGGCTATGTATTTCATCTGTGTTCCCTGCAATTGGAACACTAGCAAAGCAGGGGGAAAGGTGATCAACCCCCCTTTATCTGTTATGCTGATTTTCTATTTGCAGGAGGTTGCTAATAATATACCAGAGCATTCAGAACGGTGATTGCCTACAATCAGTCAGCAGTGATCCAGTCCATTCTACCTGCCTTAACTTTCCCCACCCATTCTGCTGCATTTATGTAGACCAGTCCTCAGTTTGCCCAACCAAACTGCTTAACAACCAGTGGCTATATAACCTGTTCCGTATCACAGCATAACAGGAGTGGAAGGCGACTTGGTCAGTAAGATCTCCTAACTCGTCACCCTAAGGCAGGATATCCTAACCCCAAAGTAGTTCCCTCTGAGTCGTCCGCCAAATTTTCGTAAAATTTCCAATGGCGATAATATCAAATGCTTGCAATTTCCCCTAATGTCCATTTGGAACCTATAATTAAAACCCATTGCATGTCTTTCCCCGGCCTCCTTAGATCGTTTGGCTAATTAGTTTCCCATAACAGATATGAAGTTTTGCTAAAGTATAAATGCTGATCAATACACAAAAGCAACCCCTTTCTCAAATGATGCTTCTGGCCATGTGGGAAGGAGCAGGGCTGTAATGGCTCCCAGGCCAATAGCTTAATGCCCCAGGAGGTATTTGTTGGAGTGCACTTTGATCTATTGCCTTCAAGTCCCACTACCTCCCCCATGAGCTAGAAATGGGCTTAAAACGTTTACAGGTTGAGCTGGTGACTTGAAACCTGCACTCCGGTTTGGGTGGAAATGTGTCCTACTTTGTCCAAAACAAATCAGCAACCCAAACTGGCACATTGAAGGATGAGGCTGTTCAGAAGGAGTCTTCCCAGCTAGGTCACAAAGATGGATTTAATGGAAATTTGCAACATGCTAATATCTTTGGGGGAACAACAGACATTGGTTTCATGACGAGGTTGACTTCCTTTGCGTTTGGATTTAGTTGGCTTTCTTTTAGTCACTTGGGGGATGAACATGACCCTTGGACTTGCAGACATCTTTAGGGTGCACCAAATTTGGGGAGGGAAATTGGGCAGTGCCGGTTTTAGATGGATGGGTGGGGAAATGTAAAGAAAATGCATTTTTTTTTTACAAATAAAACATCACATTAAAAATAAATCACCATGCACAGCGCATAACACATTGATTCATTGAGCTCCTTCTTAAGTTGACCTTCAGGCCAAAGCATTTCTCTGCATTAAGCATGAATTTAATTTTCATGCATTGCTCATTTCCAGCTTGTTTCCCCCCTAACTTGACTGCAAATATAACAAATGCCCCAGAGGGAAAGGAGAATTATTATCTTCTTATCAAGAGAAAATCGTGTTTCTTTGTCTATAAAATAGCAGCTGCTCAAGATACAGGACAGGATCCCTTCTCAGAGTTTCTGCAGGTGCAAAAGCTGTTCCAGATTTTTTAAAAAATGCATTCCCATGTCCTGCGTCAGAGGCTATTGCTGAAGATTACTTCAACTTCAGAAATAGACTTGCAGGGGCTGTGATAAAAAAAAAAAACCAGGGTATAAGGTACTGATACAGAGGTCCTCATGTTGAGTGACCTTTAGGGTGACTGGGTACAAAGGTGGGGCAGGATAGGATGAAGCAGGGCTGGGGAGTCCTTGCCCCTCCTAATGTTGTTGAACAGCTTCCATCATCCCTGACCATGCAGGCTGGGCCTGGTGGCAATTGGGGTCCAACAACACCAGTTTCCCCATCCCTGGGACAGAACGGCAATTGCAAATTGTCATGTAGACAAGAGTGAGTGAATATTCCTACTGAATATCTGGGTTTTTGCACAATGTAAAAGAAGCCCTGTCCTCTTTTATATTTGGCAGTTTTAGTGAAGGTTGCAAGCACTCTTGAACCATTTCGAATCACCTCTGGGAGATGATGGTGGGTACAGATTGAAAGTTGGACTCTACACTGTCTTCCCTCGAGGCTGTACTTGCTTTTAAGTTCCTCTTTATGGGAGTTAGATCGTCATTGACAGTGTACTTGTGTAACAAGGGAGCCAACTTGGGCCCCAGGTTATGGGTACACAGTGCGTGTGATGGCATGACATCACGCTGTGACATGACAAAATGACATCATACTCACCCACTCTCCTTGGAACCTGACTTCCGGTGGTACCAGAAGTCAGGTTCTGAGATCTCAGAAAGACCTCAGAAAGCATCTCCGAGCACTCGGACGTGATTTCCGGTGCTTTGCAAGGCACCAGACATTGTATCAGGGGCCCCGTGGCATGGGTGCTCAGCACCCACAACTATAGATGGCACCCCTGTAGCATAACTAGTCTGTATGGAGGTGTGTCACCTAACACACGACAAGTCCCAGCATGCAATGTCACACTATTTGGGTTAGGAAAAGCCCCCAAGGTGCGCCATGGTTTATGGGCTGCCCATTGGTTTGGACAGCTCCATGGTGAGTAGAAGGCAACAGTTCCTAACATGGGGATGCTAGGGAACTAGGGATTTCTGCATGCTATGCAGCTATTAAAGACCCTACACAGATGCACCTGAAGAACCAATTCAGTGCTTCTGCTGGTACATCCAACTGTGTCCACACAACCTTGACCTTGCTGCCACCCCAACACTGTCCAGGTAAGCTGTAGTGTTGCTGGTCTTAGCAGGACAGCTCTGTCCCACCACACCAGCCACAAGTGGCTATTAGATACCTTCCCCTGCCCTGCAGACTCTACAATTTGCCTCAATCCTCTGCATGTACACCAAAAAGATATATAATAATTTGACCTGCTAAGAAAGCACATTGCCATGCAAATCCTTGGCCTTTAAACATTTAAAAGTTCCCTTGCTCTGGCCAGAAAGCACATTCCATAGCAATGGAGAATTGCATGCTGGGATGTGTAGTCTCTCGATGCTTCAGCTCCAATTTGAAGGAGGACAACCTTGAATGCCTTATACCTTCAGAGAGCCAGAGCTGATAGAGATTTATGCTTTGCAGCCAAATAAAGAAAAATGAGCAATTGGACTGCACTGGAATAGAATGAAATTGAGTAGCTAAGGCAATGGAACAGCACAGCATAGGATAATAAATTAAACCCCCCCCAAAAAAAAAACACACCATCAGTCAGTGTAGACAGTAATGACAATGGTCCAATGATATAAGCCAGCTTCCTTTGCTTCTATTTATTAGTGTGGACATGATTATGATAGTGGTCTTTAGGCGATTTTATTGGTTTGTGTTTGAAAAATACCCTCACAGTAACTGGACGTTGGGATACCAAAAGGCATGAGGGAAGTATATAAGGCACAATAAACAAGGCATTTTTAAAAGCCGAATATAATGGGTACAACCTGCTGCTGTGTGGCCTCTGTTTGTATCACTGAGACTTGTAGAGTTGAGCAGATGGTACAGATTACTTGTTGGAAGATGGCAGCTGGCATACTTGACCAATCCAGAACGCTTGTACAGTCTCCAAACAGGTTGACAGTTCCTGTGCCACCACAATAAGCTCTTGTCCTGCACATGTTTAAATCACTTCCCCAGTGCCCGTACTCTCACTGGATGACTTTGTGGCACCTTCCTGCTAGTTGTGCATTTGCTTATTCATGTGCAAGACAATTCATGAGGTCAGCAGTATATAATGAAGCCGGTGATTTCAGAAATATCCAAGTCTGGCTCAACATCCATCCTATAAATGATGAACAGTCAATGGGATGCTAACTTCTGTCTTTTGTAGACGATCAACCGTAGAAATCTGTAGGAAGAGTAAGGTCAAGGCTATACCAGCGTGACTCTCTAGATGTTGTTGGACTGCAACTCACATCAGCCCCAGCTTAGTGTGGCCAGTGGTCAGGGATGATGGGAGCTGGGAGTCCAGCAATATCTGAGGGCCACAAGTTGCCAGCCTCCAAGTAGGCATTACAAACAGTGCCTCTTCCATGCCAAACACACAGGGGGGAAATGGGTATCTGGTCTGATGCATTGTAAACAAAATATATTTTTGGTAAGTTAGCTAATATATAGTCATGGTGTGATAAATTAGTAAAAAGAAGTGAAGAGCATGCACGAGACAAAATTAAGCACCTTTAAGCTCCTCTGATTTCACTGGGAGAGAGCCAGGCATATTTTTAAGGCTGCAGTCCTATGTGCCACTTACCTGGGAGTAAGCCCCATTGACTACACTTGCTTCTGAGTAAATTTGCATAGGGTTGTGTTGCGCCTCTTCTGTTGATTTCAGTGAGTTGTAAAGGTGCTTAACTTTGCCTGGATCAGTGCCCTTTAATCTTGTTGCAGAAGCAGCCTTTTTTAAATAGCCATTTCAGAAAAGTGGATTAATATGGTTGCAATGATATTGAGAAGGCCTAGCAATCTAATTTTTAGCCTTCGTTTTGATTCCCACTAAGCCTTTTAATTATTCTAAATTATTTCTCCTTTAGTCTGTAGTGAGTTTGTTCAATAAATAACGTAAGTAGCCTTAGCAATGTATGATAAGACCCTGTCTGATATACAACGGGTGATGCTTGCTTAGCCCTTAGATTTCAAAGTAACCATGTTAACAAGAGAGTGTTTGTATTCAGAAAATAAGATGTTTCCTTCCCCTAAATTAAAAACACACACAAACTACCATTCTCATAAGCTCACAAACATGCTGCAGCCCATCGACAATATATTATTTTAAAGCTTTTCCAAACGTAGTTTAGCTAACATTTTAGAAATATTATATTATTTCTAAATCCATGTGCCTGTTGAAATCTCATTATCTCAGATGATACTGACGGAATGTCATGAAACAGTATCATGTAATACATACAGACATTATTTTGATGCAATAAACATGTGATTTTTAAGGCTCTCTTAACAAACACACATGTTTATTCTTTGCTAAAACATGTTTCTAGAAGTGCCACACCTATTTTTTGCAAGTATTTCCTCCTTGGTTTCCAATAAAGATGTTCAAAATGTTTTCCCAATATTATCCTTTTCTTATATAAAATAATAATAATAATAATAATAATAATAATAATACACACATATATTTCAGACAATCTGATGCTGCCGCCGTTGCACTGTTTTTCTCCTTCCATAGCAAATTGCATCTAATTTTGCAGAACTGTGAAACATGGGTGTGCCACTGAAACATGCATTTTTATATTTTTGCTCCTTATGAACCAGATAACACATGAGATGCAATGGAAAATTTCCCCACAAGTAGCAATTTCTGAATTGTATTTTTTCCCCAAGCATGGAAGTGAACTGTTGCTAGATTTTGCAAGATGCACTAGTTATTGGTAGAGATTGCATCTCATGTGGGATGTATCTGGAGTTTTATTATTTGTTTTATAGTGTCATTTCAATGTAATGTGCTGTTCTTTGTGTCTTTGTTGTCTCTTTTTTTTCTTTGTCCCCCCAACAGCATTTTGTCCCGCACAGGGAAGAAGGAGAACCAAGATGCCTCCAATTTGACAGTGCCCATGACCATGTGTCTTTTTCCTGTGCCATTCCCACTCACCCCATCTCTAAGACCACAGGTCAGTTCCATCAACCCTACTGTTACTCGCTCCCTCCTTTACAGCGTCCTGCGAGATGCTCCCACTGAACGCGGCCAGCAAAGTCGTGATGCTCAGTTATCAGACTACCCTTCATTGGACTATCAAGGACTATACGTGACATTGGTGACTCTGCTGGATCTAGTTCCTTTGCTACAACATGGTCAGCATGGTAAGTGGAACTTTTGAAACCTTACAGACAGCTTGGGGGCATAGCATCAACACTAGGCTTGTATGAATGAGAAAAAACAGCTTTCAAAAATAGGCTTGAATTGGCATGGATCCAAATTTTGAATCTTGTTATCTGTACTATAGATACACCATTATCTACACTGGGCTTATGTCAATAAGAAAACCTTAAATCGGCAGATATCTAGATGTTTTATGTTTTGCAAATTTGATGGATCCAAGGACAGTTATAATGTATTGGTGTAGAGATATGTATCTAAAAATGATGTTTTAGATTCTAAAGGCACTCTACTCTTCTCTGCAAGTGCTTTAGGAATGGAGTCTTGCTGTGTTTATTTATTAATATAATTTATTAAATTCATATACAGTCATCCCTTGGTTGACGAACACCTTGCGACTCGAATGTTTTGGCCGAATGCCGCAAACCTGGAAGTGAGTGTTCCAGTTTGCAAACGTTCTTTGGAACCCGAATGTCCAACATGGCTTCTGCAGCTTCCGATTGGCTGCAGGAGCTTTCTGCAGCCAATTGGAAGCTGCGCCTTGGTTTCTGAACATTTTGGAAGTTGAACAGACTTCTGGAAAGGATTCTGTTTGACTTCCGAGGTATGACTATACCACCCTTCAAGATCTCAGGGCAGTCCACAAGTGTTGTGGGATCCAGACGTGTTATGGGGGTCAGTCTTGCCTTAACCTACTCCCACTCACCCAAAATCTCACATAGGACACTGCCTTCTCCTGAGTTCAAATCATTGATCCATCTAGCTCAGTATTTCTTTCACTGGATTTCAGACAGGAGTCCTAACTGGAGGCACCAGAGATCAAACCTGGGACTTTCTGCATCCAAAGCAGATGTTTTTTTCCAATGAGCTATGGCCCTTCCCCAAGCTTTCCTCATCCATTCTGCCATTCTGCCAGCCATTTTAGGCTGGCTGATTTCATTCATTCTCTCTCACACAAATATACACAACGCCCCATTGGCTTCTCTCTGCTTGATGGCTCGCTGCTGTGAATGAACAGATTGGCCCAGCTGTGCAGCATTGTGTCTGCACTGGAACAAGTGTTTTCCTTGTGGTGTTGGATTTACAAAGGCTTCCCCAGCCATCTAAGCCATTGCTTGACATTGCAGTTAACAGGGAATCAACACGCAAAGCAGCCCCTTTTTTATAGACGTTCTTGCCCCTCTTTCCTTGCAAATTCTGCCATGCTTCACTTTCAACCAGAAGGTGCAGTTGGCCCTTATTTCCTGTATAGATCTATTGTGTCAAGCCTCCCACAGCTTTAATGACTTCTGATTTCTGATAGCTGTGGGACAGGATAAGGTCCAAAGTTTGGAGGGACCAGTCTGGGTACTGGAAACTTGTGTTCCGAGCGTAAGCACTCAGCTCCCCCTAAAATGCCTTCGCTGCACTCCCTCACCCTTAGTGGCAGAGAACATGTTTTGCAAGCTCAAAGTCCCAGGTTCGGTCCTCAGGATCTCTAGGTAGCAGCTGCTGTGCAGTGCCTGAGGCACTGGAGACAAACCACCTGGCAGGGTAGACAATACTGGCTTATGTGAACCCATGGCTCAGTTTGGCGCAGCTCCATGTGTTCAGAGACAGGCTGCACCCACAGCATACATTTAAAGCACCGTTATACAGCTTTAACCAGTTGTAGCTTCTCCCAAAGAATCCTGGGAACTGTAGGTTCTTAAGAGTGCTGAGTGACCAAGAGGCTCCTGTTTCCCTCACGGAGCTACAGTCCTCACAGTGGTTTAGCAATCAAGCTCTCTTTTCAGGGAATTGTAGCTCTGTGAGGAGAAAGTAACTCTCAGCATCCTTGGCAAAATTTACCCAGGATTCTTTGGGAGAAGCCATGGCTGTTTAAGGGGATGTAAAAGTGCTTTAATGATGCGTATGTGTTCCCTTTTGCTTGACTAGTTTCAGCACTGTCCTTGGGAGAAGCCATCTGCTGTAGAGACAGGAGGCTTAAGAAAGGCATTTACTTGAGGAAATAGGTATCTGCCAGAAAGTTCCTCTGGAAGTTTAGTCGGAAGCTCATTTCTCATAACTTGAAGCCATTGGTTTGAGTTCCATTTTCCATGTGACAGCCCTTTAGATATTGGAAGATGGCTGTCTCCTCTCAATCTCCTCTTTATCACGCTAAACATATCCAGCTCCTTTAAGCACTTCTCATAAGGCTTGGTTTCCAGACCCTTGATCGTTTTGGTCACATTTCTCTGCTTGTCAATATCCTTTTTAAATTGTGGTGCCCAGAATTGGACATTGTATTCCAGGTGTGGTCTAACCAAGGCAGAATAGAGCAGTACTATTACTTCTCTTGATCTGGACACTAAATTTCTATTGATGTTTTTTTGCTGCTGAATCACACTGTTGACTCATATTAAGCTTGTGGTCTACTAAGAGCCCTATATCGTTTTCACATGTATTACTGCCAAGCCAGAGTTCCCCCAACCTATATTTGTGCATCTGGTCTTTTCTGCCTAAGCGGAGAACCTTATATTTGTCCCTACTGAAATTCATTTTGTTGGTTTTGGTCCAGTTCTCCAATCTTTTAAGGTAATCTTGAATTCGGATTCTGTCCTCAGCCACCTTTGCTACTTCTCCCATGTTGGTGTAATCTGCAAATTTGATAAGCACCCCCTTAATAGCGTCATCCAAGTTGTTTACAGTGAAGTTGAACAACAGTGGGTCCTGAGGAACCCCACTTTTGACTGTCATTGCATGAAGTCTGGAAAGCAATTGAACCACCATGCTTAGAGATACTACCTTTGACAAGCAACCATGTGGGGCGGGGAATGATATTGTAGCTAAGAGAATGTTGTAATTATAGTAATACATACAGTGTGTTAAATATAGTGACGTATCTTTTAATAGCTTTTTGCATTGCGACAGATCACTCTGTGATGGATAGCATTGGTCAAAAGTGTTTCTGCTGTAGATTTTGTATTCCTTGATTATGTATACTGAGGTTGCAGGTCTGTGCTTCTCTATTTAGGACACTAATAATACCAAAATCATTGGAGTAAATCAGCAAAACTGTTATGTTCAATTGCATTCACAGTCCCTTTGGGATCCTCTCATTCAGAAATTCTGGCAGAAGGAGCAGTAATTTGATTTTGCCTTAAAAGTTCGGGAGTGATCCAGCCAAAAGGAGATCATTTCAAGTCCTAGTTTGGTTTCAATTGCATTAAGTGTCCCATTGAAATGTAACTTGGAAGTGCTTTTAACTTTGGAAATTTTACGCACCCTGGAGTGCTATAGCTCAGTGGCAGATCATCTGCCTTGCATGCAAAAGACCCCAAATACAATCCCAGGCACCTCCAGGTAAGGCTGGGCAGACCCCTATCTGAAACCCCACAGAGTTACTGCCAGTCAGGGTCAACACTATTGAACTAGACCAGGCTTCCTCAACCTCGGCCCTCCAGATATTTTTGGCCTACAACTCCCATGATCCCTAGCTAGCAGGACTAGTGGTCAGGGATGCTGGGAACTGTAGTCTCAAAAACATTTGGAGAGCCGAGGTTGAGGAAGCCTGAACTAGATGGACCAATGGCCTGACTCACGGGGAGCTTCCTGTTTTCCTAAAATCCAGACAAACAGTCACCACTGGTGCCTAATGAACTGGGCTTCATACTTGGCTTGTTGCTGAAGAGGCCAGGAAGCTGGTTCTTCACTTTTTCTAAATGTGTTGGACCAGGTCGTGCCTTCCTCCTCTCACTCACTTCCATCCTTTCCTTGTTCTCCTTTCTCCTTCATCCATACTGCATTTTCAGTGCAGTTTGGCTTCTGGTGGCCTCAAGATGATGGTCTAGCAGCAGAGGCGGACCTCCATCCACCTCCTGCTCCTTATAGTCCCTCCTCACTCTACCAGATCCCATCAGCAGCTGCTAGGAACTACCCAAGGCCTTGACAAATGGCACTACCCAAAGTGGGCATATGGGCACTCAGGGTGGCTCAGCCCTGGGCAGAGCAGCCGTTGGGTCAAGCATTGTTTTGAAAGGACTAGACAGTTTCCTCCAACTTCTGTTGTAAGCTCCCCTCCCTCTCTTGCCTCCCAGTTCTCCCTGTGATCCAGAAGGACTCCTTTGGTCATCAGTGACCTTGATTGGATCTATCACAGAAGGCTATAAAGCATTTACCCCCACCTGATACCCCACCTGCAGATGTTTTGGAGGGGGACCAGGTGGTGTGGGAAGGTAGATATAATATGTAGGGCACCTTCTCCCGCTTTGATGGTGGCCATGCATTCACTGTTGTCTGTTTTCTCTTCCTCTTGGCAGATCTCGGACAGTCCATTTTTTACACAACCACGTGCTTGCTCCCGTTTCTCAACGACGACATCTTGAGCACTTTACCATATACCATGATCTCCACATTAGCCACGTTCCCGCCCTTTCTGCACAAAGACATCGTTGAGTATCTCAGCACCTCGTTCTTGCCCATGGCTATATGTAAGTGAATTCCGAAAGAAAAGGGTGGTGGAAAAACACTGGCATTTCCCATAGCGACGTGAGTGTACTGTATAGGATTAACCGGCCTGTAGAAACAACCCCAAGGCATCTCCTTGTCCTACATAAAAATATTGTGTATAGATTTTATAGTTACGATGCTCCCAGTGGAATTCAATGTTGTGCTATTACAAATGTTTTGTATCAGCCTGGCAGATGGAACAATCCCCCTTCCCTTTCTCTTCCTCTTCTGGGGGTTGTCTTGATTCCCCCTGAGCCAATTTCAGGTGGTTTATGGTGTGTTTGAGGGAACAAAAGACCTTATGCAGGGCTTTCACTGACAGGCTTTGTTAGGTGAGTGGTGGAATATGCAATTTTGCAAAAAAAGCGGCATTCTGCACCAAAGCCTATGGAAGGATGGCTTTGGGAAATTGAAAATGCTATTGTACCAAAGCCTGTCAAGAGCTCCTTACTGACTTGAATGTTCTGGGCCTTCCTATGGATATGCCACTGATTCAGGAGCTTTATCGGCGCAAAACAACTCTCATACCAAGGTCTCCTTTATTTATTTATCTGTAAAAGTATCTGTACACTACCTATTAGATGACAATGTGCAAGTTAAAACAATAAAAGCAGACAGAGTAAAATCAGAGTAATATAAATAAAATACGAATGGTAACCCCAGATCCAGAAAGGGTGTAGTGCACAGGTATGTTTTTCATAACAAGTGCCAAAGTATCATCTTGGAACTTGTCAGAGTTCTGAGGGGGCTACCACAGAGAAGGCCCTACCCCTGGTTGTCATACCCAGGATACATGGCAGTTCATAAAATACAATGGTTTGTGTCTTAAGTTAGTCATACTCAGTGTAAACCCTTTGAAATTTCACGTACAACCCGGTATTTTTAAGACTCAGAGCGGTGCTGATTTGCTGTTAATGTGTAGAAAAGGTAACTCCGGAAAGGCATCAGAATTCACTTTCTATTTACTACATCAGTATTCTGAGGAAATTCTGTTTGTGGTACTGCACCTACAGAAAATCATAGGGTGTGTGCGTGACCTGAAAACAGACATTTTTCAGAATACTCTTCCCTGTGCCATACACGAAGCAGCAAACAGCAGTTGCTTAAGATGTCTGGTTCAGATGGGCTCTCCCTGACCCATTAGACTGGACCCTGTTTTATCTGCTTAAATCCCCTGAATTTTTGTTTCATTTGCTTTTATATGCAATTGGGTGTTTTCATAATGCTGTTTTGTTGGTTTTTGGATGTATTTTTGTTTCAATAACTTTTAAAATATTGTATACAACATTGAGAATAGAATATTAAGTAGTTTATAAATGCTTTTCAATCTGTCACTGAATCAGTACGCTAATAATAGTGGAATACTACATTTTCTGCCCTCTCTTGGCTCTATGTCTACATTTTCCTCTTACTTATGGAATAGTTCTCGAAAAAACAACAACAATAGTCAACATTAACTCGTGCATGTAAGATGATGGGAAGAGGTATTTTATTTTTCTTCTCTGCCCATTATGCATCTACCTTTCTATTTGTATTATGCTTGGTGGATTAAAACATACCTATTTACCCTGGCCTTTGAACCTGGCACTTGTGTTTTCAGGGCGCACCCTATTTCCAGGACTGTAATTATAATTATAATTATAATGCATCTTGATTGATATTTATCTTTGAACACAATATCTGTTTTATTTCTTTCCTCTTAGTTCTGCTTTTGATGCCTTTATGTGTTTTGTATTTTCAATAATACACCATTGGAGCATGCCTATTTCAGAATTTCACAGTGCAATCATATTCAAGTCTACTCAGAAGCAAAAACAAACAACCAGAACTTCCAGGACAGCAAAATATAGGGTCACAGTCTTAATTTTTACAAGCAGAATACATCACAACCATTTTCTGGGTCAGTTTTAGAGTATGTGTGGAGTCTGATGAAGAATGCTATCTGAGATACAATGCCGTTTTAGCAAATATAAAATCATGAGCTGCTCATGATTAGGTTAGCTCATATGTTGAGTCCCCGCCTCCTTTGATATGCAGAACTGCTTTCTATGGCCACATTGCCAAAGCCTCTCTAGCTCACAGCACTTGGAAAAGGCAAGTTCCAGTTTATTTTGCGTTTTATGGAGATGATCCCCAGAAGTGAAAGACTAGTGGATGCTCAATTAATATCCAAACACTATTGGTTTTTACAATTAGTGTTTCACATTCCAGAAGCTCTTTTGACTGCGCTTGCTCTCCAAGACATCCCTGTACTGAAGATTTTATCTGAAAATATTCAAACCAGCTGGAAATTTCTGCAGTGCAGCTGCTTTCTGAAATCATTGATTCCCGAGTCACAATATCTTTAAACCTAAATAAGTTATTGCGTGTTGAGTCCCACAATGCCACCCCCCAAAAAAATTCACACTTCACACATCAATTTTTGTTTAAGGTTTTTGGCATAATTTTGGCCACAACTTTATTCAAAATACAAAAAATGTGAGTGGTTGCTTAGGCATTGGTTATGACTATCTGTCCTTGCCCTCAGGGACAGAGCTGGCCTTCCGGACACCAACGGAAGCCAGCGTGGGAAACAAGTATTAGGTGAGAAAATGAAGCTGGGCATCAGTCCCTCACTTCTCACCCTCATGTTCCTGTGGGGCTTGCACGGCCCAAGTCCGATGCCAGGGACAAGGACGAAAAGAATGGCAAGCCCCTGGATTCCTTTAACGGAATTCCCTTTCTGCACCATTTGGAGGGGTAGGCACTTACCCCTCCAAGCACCAATTTAACCAATGCCTAACCGCCAACCTTACAAGTTGTGACGATTTGCTACGCAGTAGGCAAAAACCAAATGGCACCAGCCAATCAGCCAGATGGCAAAATTCCTACCAGGCCCCCGCTCCAAGCCGGACGACCCCATGACAGGCATAGCAAGGTCAAGCGATCAAGAAAAAACCACCCTATTAAAGGGAGGGAGGGCGGGTGATCCGGTGCAAAATGGCCAAGAGGACGTCCAACGTCTGGCCCCTGTATTTAAAGACTCTGACCCCTCCTCCAAATTGGCATCAATCAAAACTCCCCAGCAACCCAATTTTAACCACTTAAAGGCTTGGGTTCCTCACCAAATCTGCCCAGTAACAGCAGGGTGGCTTGTTCCCCCAACCGCAACACGTGCTCTCTGTTAGGGAGAACACGCTTTGTTATTCCACATTTGAAAATCCATCCTCTTGCTTCCACATTTGAAAATCCATCCTCTTGCTTCCTTTTATCCTGTCTGTTAACGATTCAGGTAGCGATCTTTTATATCGATCCCAGATCTTTATCAAAGCTTTTTATTACTCCAAAGTAATTTATATAGTGGGATGCCTATAATATTTTGCTCCAGTTTTGAAATATCTGAACATTATTCTATTGTCTGATCTGCTAACCAGTTAATACAATTTGTAATATACAACAAAGTTAAGTTTGGAACCTGAAGCCTCTTTCCTTATCATCAGCCTTTTTTCTTTTCTTTTTTGCTTTTAATCTTGCTTTTTTCTTTTTTGGTTATTCCAAATGAATTTCAATGAGTGTTGTTGCCAAGTGTTCAGCTACTGTGGTGATGATGCAGGAAGTTGTACAGCTCATGACAGCCGCAATCCTATATGATAGCCATCTTCAAATATCACAAGGGCTGTCATATGGAAGATGGAGCAAGCTTGTTTCCTCCTGCTCTGAAGGGTAGGATCCGAACCAATGGCTTCAAGTTACAAGGAAGGAGATTCTGACTAAAGATACGGAAGAACATTCTGACAGCAAGAGCTGTTCGACAGTGAAATGGTCTCCCTCGAGAGGTTGTGGACTCTCCATCCTTGGAGGTTTTTAAGCAGAGGTTGGATGGCCATCTGTCATGGATGCTTTAGCTGAGATTCCTGCATTGTGGGAAGTTGGACCAGATAACCCTTGGGGTCCCTTCCAACTCTACAATTCTCTGATTCTGTGATTCCTTTTGTTGGCCCTGAATCGCCCAACGTTCGTAGCAAGTCTCATTTAGGTGGACGGATCTGCATCATTGCTCGTCCTCATGATGTGATAATCGGCTTAGTGTTTTGTACAAACCAGGCAAATGTGAGTCAGGGAGGAGTCTTTGGCTATGCAGTGGTACCTCAGGTTACAGACGCTTCAGGTTACAGACGCTTCAGGTTACAGACTCCGCTAACCCAGAAATAGTACCTCGGGTTAAGAACTTTGCTTCAGGATGAGAACAGAAATCGTGCTCCGGCGGCACGGCGGCAGCAGGAGGCCCCATTAGCTAAAGTGGTGCTTCAGGTTAAGAATAGTTTCAGGTTAAGAACAGACCTCCAGAATGAATTAAGTTCTTAACCCTAGGTACCACTGTACAAACTATGCAGAAAAGAAGAGCTCTAGAATACTGCAGTAAGTTATATTGGGATAACCTTCCAGAAGATATCATGCTTGTAGTGTCAGTTTAACTGAATAGTTAGAAATTCGATATTTGGATGAATTGCTTAGAATAATAGGCAAATTTGCATTGCTCGCTACTAACACCTTGTTTGTTCTCTTTGAAGTGGGCTCCTCAAGAAGAGAAGGTGTACCTGCTCATGTTAATCTTTCTGCATCTTCAATGCTAATGATCGCAATGCAGTATACATCCAACCCTGGTATGTACTGGTTTTTCTGACTGTTTGTTCACCTGTCATTCTTCCTGGACATAAATCACATAACGTTTAAAACATGGAAATGGTGAAAAAGGTTTTTTGAGCAGAGCTACTGGAAAGCTACTGGGACGCGGGTGGCACTGTGTGTTAAACCACAGAGCCTAGGACTTGCCAATCAGAAGGTTGGCGGTTTGAATCCCCGCAACAGGGTGAGCTCCCGTTGTTTGGTCCCAGCTCCTGCCAATCTAGCAGTTCGAAAGCACGTCAAAGTGCAAGTAGATAAATAGGTACAGCTCCAGCGGGAAGGTAAATAGCGTTTCCGTGCGCTGCTCTGGTTCGCCAGAAGCGGCTTAGTCATGCTGGCCACATGACCCGGAAGCTGTACACCGGCTCCCTCGTCCAATAAAGCAAGATGAGCACCGCAACCCCACGACTGGATCTAATGGTCAGGGGTCCCTTTACTACTGGAAAGCTAACACTCCATGAATTGCTTCTCAACCAGTTCTTAATCCCTCTTGCTGTGTTCTTATTTTGCAAAAGAACTGAAAACAGCCCCATGAGAATGTCTGAGTCTAGTGCCGGAAGCAGCTATTTTGGTGATAATTAATTTCACAGTGTTGCAAAAGTACATTTGGATCCCAGTGTTGGAGACTTTGAACCAGTTCTATAAGTTCTATTTTAAGACCAGAAAATTAAACAGCATCAGATTTTTTTTTAACTAAACAAAACCCCACAACTGCCTTAGTGATAATTAAGGAACACTGAAGTTTCACATTAAATTTAGAGACGAATGTGTTGATTGCTTCATATTCTGCACTTTGGTAAGTTTCCTAATGAAGCCTCCTTATAGAAGGGCAAATTATGCCTCCTACAGTCTCATAAGTTGATTGCAATTAGAAAGATAGGAGCAGTCATGCTGGATCTGATAAATATATTCAGTTATTCTGTGTGAGGTATATCTGCCACCTTTTAAAAAAACCAACACTGTACCAAGCAAATAACAGCAGTTGAACCTATCTCTCTTGTGGCATAGATACACTGTGCACTCATGCATGGGCTTCACCTGTTGACTTTTTCCTTGTGGCACACCTATTATGGCACTGCTATTGTTAAAAAGATACCAGCACCAATCCTTCAAAAGAAGTTTCAAAATATTTAGGAAATGAGTTGGCCAAGCTTCCTAATACTCTGTTCTTAAGGTTTTTATTTTCCTTTTAAGATGGGTTGGATTCAGACTTAGCTGAATTTAGGGCACTGTTTTACAATGGTTCCAGTCCTACCTACATGTTTGCATCCACAGAGGGGAACACTGGCAGAATTCTCTTTGGCCCCAAAATCCAGACACAATAAGTTGTTGGGAAGACTTCAAAAATCCAGACATTTGGCCAATTTCCCAAATTTCCTCTGGACACTAAGTCCATCATGCCAGATGTATGGCAACCCTGATTTATTTAACATCTATATGAAGGAATTGGGTGCAGATATTAGGAGGTGTTTTTTTTTTGAGGGGGGGGGGAAGTGCCATCAGTATGCTGATGACACCCTGCTCTGTTTCTCCACAACATCTGAGTCAGGTGTGGGTGTCCAAGCTGTGGCTGCCAATTTGTTACTGAGCCAAGTTCAAAATGTTATTACCAGTGTTTAAAGCCCGAAACCACTTGGGACCAGTGTATTTAAAGGACTGCCTCAACTTTTGTACCTCCATCTGATTTTTATAATCTGCAACTGAGGCACATGTGATGGGTTTGTGGTTACATCGTGTCTTCATGAATCAGAAATGGAGCATTCAGTGTGGCGCTCCTGAGATTTCTTTGACCACTGAGGTTAGGCTGGCTGCACCATCTGAAAACCCAGTTGTTTCAACAAATCTTCTCTTGAAGGTTACCCATATTGTATTTCTGTGAACGTAGGTGAACATACTGCTTTTTGTTACCTATTTGTTATAATTTTGGCTGTGTTATGTGTATCAACTTTAAATTTAGTAGTCTGTACACAGCTTAGATGCTTTTAGATATTTTAAAATACTTTTTCGCTTTATTTTCATTGTATTGTTTTACCACTTCAGAGTTTGCCACCCCAGGCTCCTTCTGGGAGGTCAACAGTGGCATCAAAATAAACAGACAAACAATATATCTTATATGATTGTGATGTACAAAAAAGTGGAACGAATTATAATAAAGAAAGTAAGGTATCATATACATCTTTTACTAAACTTACGAGTTATAGAATATCTGTACTGCAAACTTTCTTTAAAATCACATTTCCTCAGTTGTTTTCAAAGCAGTGTACACACAAAGCAGTCAAGGAAACAGCTAAAACCCATTTCAGTGGTTCAGCGCTAAGCATGACCAAGTCTGGATCTAACCCAGTAAGTTTTCTGCATACAGGCATGCTGAGTCACGGGGAGCACATTCACACATGCATTCTCCCACGTGGGTTCTGATACAGGCTCATGAGGACTGTATCATGTGAGCTTGATGAACATTTGAATTGACTTCCTGAATCCATGTAAGGGATGCTGATTGGAATGTGGTGGAGGCTCTCTTTCAATGGAGGTTTTTAAACAGACGTTGGATGGCCGTTTGTCAGGGATTCTTCAGCTGTGATTCCTGCATTGCAGGGAATTGGACAATTCCATGATCACCCTAACCAGACGTAGAAACTGCTATTGCTACCCATTTGCTATGCAGGCTTTGAACTGGCAGCTATGAATTAAGACAATCAGAATGCTACAAAGCAATTTTGTTCCTTCATTTCGTATTTCAATGAGTCTGCTTTTTCTCTTCCAGTGTACCATTGTCAGTTACTGGAATGCCTTATGAAGTACAAACAAGAAGTTTGGAAAGTAAGTGTGGGACCAAATATGTTTTACAAAAAAGAATAGAATGAACAATGCTCTATTTTAACATTGAAATCCTAGTAAATGACCAAATCAGTTGGGAAAATGTATATGTCTGATGCATTTCCTGAAGGACCGTATTGCAATATGAATTTGTGCATGCCATTCCCTCCTGCATCCTAGGTGGAATCCTTCTTCATGGTATGTTTTCAGAAGTGACTTAGGCCACTGGGGGAAATAGCATTGATGCAGTCTTTTTGTTTCTTTAAACCAAATCAGTTCAAAACAACACATATTCATAGAGGGCTAGAATGTTGCTTTGTTTTGTGGTTTGCAAAATTCAGGAGCCAGCAACATTGTCTAGAACAAGGTTTCCCAAACTTGGTTCTCCAGCTGTTTTTGGACTACAATGCCCACCATCCCTAGCTAGCAGGACCAGTGGTCAGGGATGATGGGAACTTTAGTCCCCAAACAGCTGAAGATCCACCTTTGGTAAACCCTGCTCAAGAACCCAGAGTATGGGATAGGAAGTTTGGCTTTCTGGCCTTTGCAGCAACATAGTTGGTCATTGCTGGGTCCAATTTTTGTGGCTACTGGAGGCCTGTATTCAGGACTGGCCCTACCATTAGGCAGATTGAGGAAGCTTACTTAGAAATATGATTTTTGGTCTCATGAGAGGGGCAGTAAATTGATTGCTATTTAATTTTGCATTTCTACTGCCAGAGAAGAGGAGAGAAAACTTGCAGAATTTTCTGTTTACAGTGCCTAAATAACTTAGCCAGTCATGGATAACTTGCCTTTCCTTAAAGAGAACGATGCTGGTGACCTTATGCATCAGTTCACCTGTGTCAGTTTGGTGCTTCATACGCTTTCTGAAGTTCTATTGTTTTATTTCTCTTTCTGGCTGCATACCATACATTTAAAGCACATGACCAAAGAATCACGGGAACTGTAGTTTTTTAAGGGTGCTGGAAATTGTAGCCTTGTGAGGGGTTAAACTACAGTTCCCAGGATTAATTGGTACAGGGAGTAATGTGCTTTAAGTGTATTGTGCGTATGAAGCTTGAATTGCTTCATGGGAGCTTGGCTCTGAAAATTGAGTAATAATTAAATGGAATAAATACAATATAGGATGCACCTCTATTGTCTGTGCAGAGGGGAGTATGTGCTCTTCTGCCTCAGGCAGCAAAATGCCTTGAACCAACCCTGCCTGGATGTTTCCTTTAACTTGGATTGCTTTACTACATCCGATTATCTTTTTTTCTAGTTTGTTCAGTCTTCAGCAGCCCTGTTTTCAATTAATAAGTGGTTTGCAATTAGTGATGGGCAAGACATTTGTTCAGCTCTCGTTTTAATGTGGACCTACCTAATTCGCACAGGGGAAAATAAAATGCAGACCAAATCACAACTATCCTTTTGAAAGTTTTGACTTCTCTGAATTTTGCGATGCAGTCCTCCACCCCAAATGAGTGCAAAATACATATATCAGCAAAAAGGGTGCACAGAAATATGCAAAAATCCATTACATATCAGGAAATGGCTTGCAAAAATGTATATAGTAGGGAAAGCGAACACAAAAATGTGCATGAATTTTCACGATGGCTAAAAAAAAAAGCTCACAAACCAATGTGAACTTAATTTAAGATTAGAAAAATGAAAAACTGAAAGCTTTGCCCATTCTTGTTCACACTGCAGCCACCACCAAGACAAACTACAAAACTAAACTAAAAAGGATAAAATAGTTAATAGCTGCTGCAGTTAGAACTGTGCAGCATATAATTACACGTTTAAAGATGGTTGAAATGAATCTTTTGAACCTGCCTCAGAGCAAGCAGAGTAGGAAATTCTGTGGATGTCAACAGGAAGGGGATTCTTAAGTTTTGGCACCACCGCTGAGCATTCACTCCATATAAATATCCCAAGGAGAACACAGGGCAGCTAATAAAATAAAATACAATACTAAACAAAACAGACGCAGGTGTTTTGAGGCAGTCGTTGCAATCCTGGTTGCATTTACTTGGAAGTGAGCCCCAGCTGAGTTCAATTGGGCTTGCTCCCAGGTAAGTGTGTAGTGCCCAAGACTGCTGCCAAACATCACAATCCTAGGCATGGTCTACTCAGTAGTAAGAGCCACTGAGTTCAAGTGAGCAGGTATAGGATTGCAGCCAAAGTGCAGGCCTTCAAAGATGCGCCAAAATGCACACGCTTTTCTGCATTCTGCCCCTGTGACGCCTTCTGAAATTCAACCGACAGCCCTGTTTCTCTTTTAGGATTTGCTCTACGTAATAGCGTATGGTCCTTCTCAAGTAAAACCACCGGCCGTACAAATGCTTTTCCACTACTGGCCCAACTTAAAACCACCCGGGGCAATAAGCGAATACCGAGGACTGCAGTATACAGGTAAGTGATGCTCAGCCCAGCTGTATCTTAGAGCTGGATGCTGAAGCCTAACACAGTATTGTTGTGGATGCTAAAGAGATGGATGGTTCCCACCCCCGAATCGACACATTCACTTCTAACTTTTGTGTATAATGCAGTGTGTTTGCAGAACTGTGTAGTAAATGCTTACATGCAGCAAGGTGTTTCTGGGTTAACGTGTTCCTGGTAATTTAAAAAGTAAAGTAGGTGACAGTTTCTTGACTAGAAAAAGAGTTCAGTGTTGGAATGTGCTCCCAAGGTATTCCCTCGGTGTTTTTTCAGATATCTATCAGATATACTTTAGACTTAGGAGGTTCTCTTTTAGGGCAGAGGGCTGGATGAGGTGATCCATTGGGCACCTTCGAATTCTATGATTCTATAATGAAATTGCTGAGTTGTGCAGTAGGTCAGACATGACACCTGTCAATCTGCCGCTGTGTGAATTCCCCTCTTGATATCTTTTCTGTAACTTGTTTGGATTCCAGGAGGGTAAGGGAAATGTCTTTCTTGGCTTCTTCTCCACTTCTGCATTCTCTCTTTGTTCTCATGTAGGGGCAGCTCACGTGTGCTATTCTTTTAAACATTTCTTTAAAAGGGGGGACAGCTCACCTGAAGCATGGAGATTGGGAGGGGAAAGTCTGATAACTGAACCAGCTTTCAGCGTGCTAGTATACATGCCAGGCACTCAAATTGTGAAGCTGGGAAGACTTGTGCTGCAGCAGATAGACTTATTGTGGGTTCTCATTTTAATACTATGACCCCATTCACAAGTCACGTATGAGCTAGAATGAGCTACAGGTGAGCTTCTGGCTTGTGGGATCCTCCGCATCACATTTTGACAGGAGAAGCAGTTCAGAAGCTTCTGCTTCTGCTTTTGTTCAGCCACAATGCTCCTGAGCTGGAACTATGGTTAGTTTAAACATGCCAGCCTCAGAAACCATGGCTTGGAGCTAACTTGCTTTAAAGTAACTATAAACCAGTTTGTTGCTCCAGGAATGCAACAAACCATGGTTAAGCAGAAGTGGAAGCAAAAGCTTCCAGGGTCCTTCTAGTGGCTGTGCAAGAGGAAGAGAGAGGAGGAAGAAGCAGGTGAGCACAAAGTTCATTGAAATTCATTACAGCTCATTATTGTGACGTGTGAACACAGCCAGTTTTGTCTTAACTCTGCAATGGCCCATTCCTCCAGGCAAGCAAGCAAGCAAGCACATGCTGCAGAAGTCAAGTGATGAATATGACTGTGCGAACTAGCCGTAGAAGTATATTTTACTGTATATGCAGAATTATAAACAAGACTTCCCAGCATTAGAATAGGGAGATTCTCGCTGAGTTCAGTGTATTTAATGCCTCTCTAGGTTCCCAGGCAGAATTCTTTTCTGCAGGCAGCCTGTTAGCATTTAAATGGACGTGCTGATCACTGAACCTGGATCCCTAATGCAGGCATGCACTCTCAGTGCACCTCAGCTCGATAGTTGCCAGAGCTGACATCAGAACTGGAGAGTAAAAATAATTCTAAACTGGTGTTCAGTATCTCAACCTGAACCTGAAACAAAATCTCATCACCTGAAATGAGTACAGCTGGTAGAAATGGTCTCTCAGCATTGTATCTGACCCATATTTAGCTCATCAATAAACTTATGTGTGTTCATCAGTGATGGTTTTGTTTTTCAGCATGGAATCCCATACACTGTCAGCACATTGAATGCCATAATGCCATTAACAAGCCAGCAGTGAAGGTAATGGACACTTATGCACCCCTTAGACTGTGCCCACTGAGGGGCTAATGATGTCCCAGCAGTTGCTGGAATAGTGGGGTTATCTGTCATTAAGAGTGAACAAATGAAGGGACGGCCACATCTCCAAAATGCCTTCTATTCAAACCATGGCATTGCCAGGCATAACCAAACATTACAGCAACCCCTGTATCCCTACCTTTGAATTGGTTAGAAACTTTTCTCTAGTTTGCCCCTGGAACGGGGATTTCTTCTTAATCCTGCTATAATTCTGCACCCAGAGACAAGTTTGCCTCTCCTTGAAGAGACACATTGCTTCCCATGCCCCTTGTACATTGGACTACTTGGAATGTATACACTTTATAGAGGCCTTACTGTGCCAGGAGCAAAGTGTGACCAAGAAAAGGTGGCCCTAAATTGGCCCCTCCTCCTATATAGGATAGTCCTACCTGTTGGAGCAGATGCTATCTGTCTTTGAGCCACTGTTACCATCCTTCAGCTATAGGACTGGAGTGCTGGGCAACTGTAAACCTAAACAGTACATTGCGTTCTGTACTGTACTTTTGACAGCAGAATACTGGTAAAAACCACTATTCTCCCCAGTTTGGGTTTGGTGTTCCTGGGTAGCATCTTCATTCCTGAAATAGCTCAGGATGAAGGGTTAAACTACATATTATGCTGAGGACATTGTCAGTGTGCATGTAATGGAATTTTTAAATAAGAAAATTAATACAAACCATCATGGGGGGGATTTTCATCAGAACCGCAGTGCATGGGGAGGAGAAGTTTAATCCTCCCCTTGGCATCTGTGATGCCAACAAAAAGTGCCCTCCATGCTGCAGGGGGGTTTCCCCCCCGACCATGTTATTTGCTGCACTGGGAGGGGGATTTTTGTCAGGATCATCACATCTGGAAAGGAAAGAGTTAACCCTCCTCTGTCCATGTGCTGTGGTTCCAATAAACATTCCCCCCTGTGCCTAGTACATGGTCACTCACTGCACGTTAGGAGTATAAATTTGTTTGGTCCTAATTGTCAGATATGGGGGCACGGGTGGCACTGTGGTCTAAACCACAGAGCCTAGGGCTTGCTGATCAGAAGGTCAGCGGTTTGAATCCCTGTGACGGGGTGAGCTCCCATTGTTCGGTCCCAGCTCCTGCCCACCTGGCAGTTCAAAAGCACGTCAAAATGCAAGTAGATAAATAGGTACTGCTCCGGCGGGAAGGTAAACGGCATTTCTGTGCACTGCTCTGGTTTGCCCGAAGCGGCTTAGTCAGGCTGGCCACATGACCCGGAAGCTGTCTGTGGACAAACGCCGGCTCCCTCGGCCTGTAAAGCGAGATGAGCGCGCAACCCCAGAGTCGTCCACGACTGGACCTTTACCTTTACCTTTAATAGCTCTGAGTGGATATGATAGCATTTGAGCAGAGCTGAATGTATGATCTCATGGTAATTAGAGCAGAACATACTGAACCTTACAGAAGACTCGGGGATACCACCCAAACTGACGTCCCTGTGTTGAGCTCCCCCACCCATGAGTAGTACCACCCATTTTCTATGCTGATATCATGGCATATCCTGTGATTCCTGAGCAGTTACATATCAGGGTTTAACAATGACCCTGAATGACTCTCGTGCTCTAAAAGAGCCAACTCACATCCCTTTCATCCAGTAAGTTGCATCCACATTTCAGTTCAGAAACAAGCGGTACCAGTTCTCTCTTAATATTGTAGTTTAACAGCCTTTTCTATTCTTGTCCACCCCAAATCTTGTTTGTGCAGAAGCTCTGCTTAGTTTGCGACTGGTTTTTCTCCACAGAGAGCTCTGCAAACATGAATGTGTTATTCTGAACCAAAGCTAGCCCATTAGCAATGACAGTATTCTGTCTTCTTTCTCTGCAGTGCCAATATCCCAAACAAAACATTCAGCTCACCTGTGCCATCTTAATTGATGAGCCTTTCCCATATCTAAGCACAAAGAAAACTGGTAAGAATGTCTGAGAGATGCTTGAGGCTCATGAACACAGATTCCCTTTTGTCTGTGGAAGCAATGAGGTGGTGTCTTTTTTTTGTCACATGCAGGGGATTTGTGTTCACTGACTAGAGCACATTTCTGGAGAGAAACTGATCCTGTCCTTCCTGTGTGTTTCAGATGTGCATAGATCCTTCCTTGTCTGTGGCTTTGGGTGATAAACCACCCCCTCTCTACCTTTGTGAAGAATGCAGCCAGAGGATTGCAGGGTGGGTAGACTTAAGAGAGGCCGACCAAACCAAAAGAATCATGGTGAACTTGAGAAACCTCTGTCCTAAAAAGCTATGCAAAAGCTTTGGAACCTGAATTAAGTAAAAAGCAAAAGCCACACAGCTTTCTCTTAAGCTGAATGGTTAAGTACTGAAACTTCTAGAAATCAGAATAAACCAAGGCACGTTTGCAAGTAAGTGCAAATGCTATTTGATGATTGAGCATGGTAAACCAATCCGGTCTGATTTCTTAGACACCCAGGTCCACGTGGCATCACAGGAAATGATTTGTTTGGAGGCAGTTCCACTCTTGCTGCCAGAAGTTGCTGTCTCCTGATTGCAAAACAGCCCGGTTTACTTTGGAAAGGGAGAAAAAGGATTCCCCGGATGTTGCAAGGAAGGATTTTTGGTTCAGGATGAGTGATGGCAAACTGGGAAAAGCAAATTGTTCCGATGGAAACCTATACCCACAAGAAATCGCTCAGGTCACTTCTGATTTTGTAGCTTGGTGGGGGACAATATTCCCTCTGCCTTTTGAAACAGAGGCGTGAGGTCTGAAAATAGGACTGCAGCAGGGGCAGAGAGGTTTTTTTTAAAAAACTTACCTGCATACCATAGTCCCAATCTAAATCAAGCCCTAAAAAGTTGTATGCAGGGCAACACATCTAGTTTGGCTCTGAGGGGCACTGGTATGGCTTCCTCACATCTAAACCTGGCATTTCATTTATTTATTAAATATATAACGGGGTCTGTGTGTGGCGAAATTCCAAAGTGTAGGTGCCCAATTCCGATATTGTACAGAGGAGACCGCCTGATAAGATGGTACAGTGGAACCTTGGTTGTCGAACATAATCGATTCTGGAAGACTGTTCAGCTTCTGAAACATTCGACAACTGAGGCACAAAGGGCTGTCGGCCGTTTCAGTGGTGAAAATTGAGAAACGTGCCTTGGAAGCCGTTCGAGTTCCGAGACGCGTTCAAAAACGGAAGCAATCACTTCCGGGTTTTCAGCGTTCAGGTTCTGAAATGTTGGGCTTCCGAGACGCTCAAAAACTGAGGTTCCCCTGTACCTGTGGGAGGCCCTTATCTTTAGAGTGCAGTGAATGAGATAAGGGGTGAGAAAATATTTCAGGTATCCTAGTCCCAAGCTGTATAAGACATTTTACACCAGAACTAGCACCTTGAAACCTGGTAGTCAGTTGGCTGCCAGTGCAATTCTTTGAGCAGCGGCGTAACATGCTGGCCCCAGTGAGCATTCAGGGTACTGCATTTCACACTAACTGCACCTTCTGGACCAACCTCAAGGGCAGCCCCACACAGAGCGCATCACAGTAATCTATCTACCACCCAACCTTGGCTGTACAGGATTAGGTTATAAACTCTGGCACAAAATCATGTATTTCTTCTCCATGCATCAGTTATTACAGGGAAGGGATAACACGACTTTCCATCTCAACAAGGCGTTGTTATTGCCTTCCGCGAGACATTTAGAAGGGAGCATTTTTATAGTGTAATAAAATCGTAACAGTGGTTGCCGTTCAGTTTGGCGGGTTGCGGTTTAGAGAAGCACATTTTAAAATACACCGTGGCTTCACCGCTTTGATAGCGTTTTCCCTTAGTTTCAGAGTCCAATAATAATAAAAATTCAGGGCAAAGAAATGCACATTTACTAAAAATTAGACCATAAGGTGCACTTCTTATTTTTGCCTGCTGCTTTATAGCAGCCTTGGCATCACAGCGAGGCCATTTGCAGAAGGGGAAAAAAAGGTAATTTAATTTTATAGAAGTCACCTTGGTGTTGAAGTCATCTTTGATTTAAACCTGAAGTGAAAATAATTAAATTTGCTAGGAGGTCTGGCTTTTAAGCAGGAATAAGCGAATTAGATGGTGGAGCTGTTTGTTCTCTTTTTATGTTGGGATCACACCCATAGCCATCTGAGGATAGTCAAAGGTGCTCTGTATTTCTTCATCTGATTGAGAATTTTCAATATAAGCTGCAAAAAATGGGTAAAACATAGCAGACCTGACATCAGTACAGCGGTAATGTGCGATAAATGCAACGTGACAAAGTAGTTCAATTCAGAAGTAAAAATTACAGAGATAGATACTATCCATAATCAGGAGGAGCCCAGCCTGCGCAGTTTAAAAATGGCTTTTTCATATTTTATTTTATTTTATTTTGGTGGTGGTAGGGAAAACACATCATAAACTACTCTGATTCTTTCCTTTCCTTTTAAGGGATCACAGTGAATGGTTGATTGATGTTCTTTTACCACAAGGTAAGACCATTTAAAGTTGGATAGCAAGTACTAATGGCAATACCGTGATATGGGAGTTTTTATAGAATCATAGAATTGTGGGATTCTAAGGGTGCTCAAAGGTCATTCAAACCAAGCCCCTGTATCGTAGCTCGGGGCAGAGAATGTGGCATGCATGCAGGAGGCCCCGAGTTCAAATCCCCAGCACCTCCAGTTTCAAAAATCAGGCAGCAGGTGATGGGGAAGACCCTCTGTTGGAGACCCCGGAGAGTTGCTGCCAGTCAGAACAGGCGATACTGGACTAGATGGGCAAATGGTTTGAGCTGACATAAGTTCAGGAATGATCAGAGTTGTAATTAAAGATGCCAGAGAATCCAGGCAAAAGTGGGGAAGGAAGCGGAAATAGCAGCAGTTCAGTTTCTGAAATGGAAATCAGTCAAACAATTATGACTCATTCACATTGTTGCTTTTAAGTGCACCATCTATACATAATTAGATAGATAGATATATAATTTATTACGGTTGGAGACCAGCTTACAAAACACACTTGGGGGTACAGTCACAGAAGGAAAACAAACAATTAAAACAATGTACAACAATAAACTACCACAGGCAGCCGATCCAGAGTCACCCATGGAACCGAGTTTGGGGATTTTCTTAACAAACTAGTTTGAGTTGGGAGATGGTCTGCTCCTATAGATCTGTACACAGAATCTGGCGACCATCCGGGTCGTCTTCTGATCTTTGCCTAACAGAAAAAGGTTGAAATTTTGCTTTTCCGGGAGGTCAGCGAGCCTCACCAGCAGGGGATCAATGGTCTTACTACATGCCTCTTCATAAAAGGGACATCTAAAGAACAAGTGCTCTGGGCTTCCTACCCCCCCCCCAATGGACTGGCGTAAAGTCTCTGAGCATATGGGACTTTTTTAAAGGTTCCTTCCAGGACCGGCGAGGGCAGGGCCGAGCTTCTGGCAAGTGTAAAGGCCCTTCTTGCATTTTTAGATACGAGAAAGAAGAGATATGCTGCCGGTGCTGCTATACATCTCTTGATTTCTCCAATTTTATAGTCGGGGCACCTTGAGCCGTCCCATTGTCTATGATTCTTTGCCTGACCGTAGCTTTTGCCTGGCCCAACCCCAGGCTTAGAAGGGCTTGAGGGGCAAAACCCAGTTTCTGAAGGGTGTTCAGGACTGCTGTCTGCCAGCCTGACTGGAACTGGTCGCAGAGGATCAGTGGGACTATTCCTCGGGGGAGCAGATTCAGTGTCAGCCATTTGTAGATTGATGTTAGGCACATAATTAGTTACGTTTTTGACATTGTTTTAACATTTGCTTTCCATTGAAATGAATGTGGTGCAAGTTACCTAACTTACATTAAATAGTGCACAGTGAGATGAAGTTTGTATTCTGCACGGGAAGTTGAACAGCAGCAGAAAGGAAGCAGCTCTGATTGCAACAAATACAGGCTGGATTGGTGGCGTAGGAAGGGGGGAGCGGTGGGTGCAGGCTGCCCTGGGTCTCATCCCTGAGGGGGGTGAACGCTGGGCCTGGCCTGCAGCGTGCCTGAGCCACACGTCTCTTTTTTCAGTCAGAACTCACCGGAACTCGGTTCCGGCACCTCTCAGGTGGGCGCCATTGACATTCTAAGAGAATAAGGGAGGTGTTCATGTTGAGTTCTGGCACCTCTTTTTCTAGAAAAATAGCACTGCATATTAATTATAGTAATAGTATAGTATAGTATAGTATAGTATAGTATAGTATAGTATAGTAATCTTCATGCAGTGCTGGTTCCAGAATTGGGTGTTTTGTGCAAAGCAGAAATGGTAGAACTATTCTGGAACCTGGCAAATTCTAGGTCTTGACACCCTCTGCTGCTGATCCTGTTTTTGTGTATTTCACTAACCCTGAACATTTTTTGGGTAATTTGCTGTGAGTTCAGCTAGTGCTTCTTGTGGTGAAATCCAAATTCTAGTAAACCCTGAGTCTGGTGCCAGGAGTTCTACTCCACGGAGGCCTAACAATTTATTACGAACCCAGAATTTAGTGGCACTCTCTATTCCAGCTCTTCTCTTGGCTCAGACTACTTTTACCATCTGTGCATCTCTTCTTGTGCATATTGCTCCAATGAATTCTCTGGCTTTTACCTCTGTATGGAGAACAGGGTCATGCTACTACTCATTGCATTGGACTGGCCAGAATCATTTACCATTTCCATGCAGGTGGGAAGCAGGGAATACCTGCCATGTTTTAGAACTGTAAGAGAAAGAAGATCTGAATTACAAAAGACGTCCCATTCTACACATCTAAACCTGCTTAGCTTTGCAAACAGAACTACAAGAGGTGCCTCATTCTGGAAGCGTTCTGTGTGGCTAGCGGTCTGTTTCCAGCACACATATAATAAGAGAAGCTCTGCTGGATCAAACCAGAGGCCCATCTAGTCCAGCATTCTGTTCTCAAAGTCTCCTGCTAGACATCTATGTAAATGGAGGCATTAGTGCAATACAACTCTCCTGTTCACGATCCCCAGAAACTGCTATTAGGAGACAAAAATGTGCTGAACAGGCAAACAAGATTTTTGATGGTTACACTATCACCACCTCATAATTCCATTTTCTCTAGAATATCTTGTAAGGCCCCAGATCAGCCTGTCAAAGGAGTGATCATAACTGTTTTGATATTCCGTTTACCTTCCCATTACAGCCGAAATTTCTGCTATATGTCAAAAGAAGGTAAGACTCTTCCATCTATGTGATGGGGCATCACTCTCAGCTTTTTATTTTTGTCTGTGATTTCATCTCGTCGTCACGCGCAGTGCAAATATTCTCCCATTGTCGTCGTTTTTGGTTAAGAGATGGAGGGTTCTGTCATATTGGAGTCTGTGGAATGTTGCTGGAACGTGTTGACATTGTGCTTCTGATTACTGGGCGTTGATATTCAGTGGCTATTTTCAAGCGCTGCCTTGTTGCCATTCATTTCACCTTGCGCAGTTCGGTGTGAGTGCAATCCACAAATAATTGCTGTGGCACGAGGCCCATAGGAATGAATGGAGATTACAAGGATAATTTAAAGGCTTCAGCAGAACAAAATGAAGCATGCTTACAAATTTACTTTCATCTAGTGATTCCTTTTAGCGCCTCAAATGAACAATTTGTTCTCATTTGATCAAACTCGAATTGTTTCAACCAGGCTTTGCATCTTGGAGTTGTCACTACTATTCTATCAAAGTATGGCCTTCTTATTTAAAATACACACACAAGATCAAGGCACTGCTTACCTTTCCCTACCTCACGCCATGACATAAAGGAATTGTGGCACAATTAGACCTAGGACACAGCTATACAGCTGCAAATATAACATTTTAAGTGTGTTTTAAGGGCATTATATGTAATTGACACTAGATGGCGAAGGTGAGCTTATGGCAAATTCAATATATTTTTCAAAACGGTTTTTAAAAAGCATTTTCACAGTGTTTTTTTATATGTGTCTAGATTCCACCCTAGAGCAGGAGACTGAAGATGGCAAGAGGAAATGAGATACAGTGGTGCCTCGCAAGACAAAAAGAATCCGTTCCGTGATTCTCTTTGTCTAGCGGTTTTTTCGTCTTGCAAAGCAACCCTATTAGCGGCTTAGCGGATTAGTGCTATTAGCGGCTTAGCGGCTATTAGCGGCTAAGCGGCTAAGCGGCTATTAGCGGCTTAGCGGCTATTAGCGGCTTAGCGGCTAAGCGGCTATTAGCAACTTAGCGGCTTAGAAAAAGGGAGAAAAAAGCGAAAAAAATCGCAAGACTCGCAAGACGTTTTCGTCTTGCGAAGCAAGCCCATAGGGAAATTCGTCTTGCGAAGCGCCTCGAAAAACAGAAAACCCTTTCGTCTAGCGGGTTTTTCGTCTTGCGAGGCATTCGTCTTGCGGGGCACCACTGTATCTTGTTCACAGTTCCTTGTTTCATTGTGTATGGCAGACTTGTGGGGTCTGCTTTATTTTTTTTTTTAAAAAAATAGTACCTCAACATCAACCAAGCGGAGCCATGTATGAAATTTTGGGAGCAGCCAGTTTCAAAATGGTGGCCCAGGGAGTAGAGCCAGTTACCTCCTGCACTCTGGGCTTTTTAAAGTCATCACAGTAGTTCCACACTATACATTTAAAGCATATTCAGCACACACATAAATCACATTACTTTGCCCAGATAATCCTAGGAATTGTAGTCCCCCCCTCACAAAGCTACCATTTCCAGTGCCTTTAACAACTTGCAGCTCCCAGAATTATTTGGGGGAACTCAGATGCCTTAAATGTGTGTTGAATATGTTTTAAATGTTTAGTGCAGATCTTGACTGAGAGGCCTGGGAGCAAAATGCTGAAGGGTCCTCATGTGCTATAAAAAAGGGCTTACCATGTGCTATAAAAAAGAGAAAATGCCAATGTAATAATTTCATAAAACATAGGCATTTGACAATTGAAGCAGTGTAAGATTCCATGTCGCTAAAACTGAAATATATACACCCTCCAAAAAAATTGGAATTCACTTGCATTAATACCATGCACCATCCTAAGCTTATTTTCTCTGAAATAAGCCCTACTGATTTTGATAAATTGAATTTAAGTGATGTTATTTACAGTAGGTATTCACCGACCATCTTTTAAAATGCACACATTGACCAGGGGTATGATTTAGTGTTTCGCAGGGCACACTTGGAATTTTGCAAAAGAGCTGTGTGTTGCCACAAAATGGGTCCCACATGAGAGGGCATAGCCAGTCACAAAATGGCTGCTGCAGGGTTTGTGAGAGCAATCACAGCATTCCCTCCTGCAACAGGACATCCATTTCACCAAAGGCAAATAGGTAAGGCTAAAATACAAATATCATGCCCTAGAGCAGCGGTTCTCAACCTCTGGGTCCCTAGATGTTGTTGGACTACAACTGCCATCATCCCTGACCACTGCTCATGCTGGCTAGGAATGATGGGAGTTGTAGTCCAACAACATCTGGGGATCCACAGGTTGAGAAACACTGCCCTAGAGCTTTAGTGAAGGGCAGATCTGGGGAATATATCCCCCTCCCTCAGACGAAAAAGCCAATCATTTGAAACCCATGTTCTGCTCCTGCAGAATGCCCATTTCACAGAAGTCAAGCCAGCCAATTTCACCAAATCACATCCAAGTAAAATTCTCCTGCCAACTTAGCAGTTTGAAAGCACGTCAAAGTGCAAGTAGATAAATAGGTACCACTCCGGCGGGAAGTTAAACTGTGTTTCCGTGTGCTGCTCTGGTTTGCCAGAAGTGGCTTAGTCATGACCCAGAAGCTGTCTGCGGACAAATGCCAGCTCCCTCAGCCAGTAAAGCAAGATGAGCGCTGCAACCCCAGAGTCGTCCACAACTGGACTTAACGGCCAGGGGTCCCTTTACCTTTACCTAAAATTCAAACTACACACATATGTGTTTCTCTCCCTCCTGCTGGATAAGCTGCTAATTCTTTGAATAGATAGCTCTTCGATTCTTCTCAGTCACCATGATGGGCTTAATGGCACTTACATTGCTTCTTTCCAGAACTGCAGCTCGCATGTTAGGAGGGCTGTTGTCACGTGTTTCTCTGCCGGCTGCTGCGGTCGCCATGGGAACAGGCCGGTGCGCTACTGCAAACGATGCCACTCCAACCACCACAGCAGTGAAGTTGGGGCAACGGCCGAGACGCATCTCTACCAGACATCGCCGCCTCCTATCAACACTCGGGAGTGTGGGGCTGAGGAGCTTGTTTGTACTGTGGAAGCTGTTATCAGGTAACCCACAGCAGGCAGGTGAACACCCGGAACCCAAATCCTGCTCTTGTCTGTCCCATTCCCTCTTCCATCCATGCATGGAAATCATTCTAAGCTCTTAGAGCTCAACATGGTAGCGGATGGCACTGTGGTCTAAACCACTGAGTCTCTTGGGCTTGCCGAACAGAAGGTCGGCGGTTCACATCCCCGCAACGGGGTGAACTCCCATTGCTCTGTCCCAGCTTCTGCCAACCTAGCAGTTCAAAAGCACACCAGTGGTTAATTCTGTGTCCAGGGCGGCTGTCTATCAGCTCCACTTGGTACACAGGCTGAGACCCTACCTGCCTGCGGACTGTCTTGCCAAAGTGGTGCATGCTCTAGTTATCTCCCGCTTGGACTACTGCAATGTGCCCTACATGGGGCTACCTTTGAAGGTGACCCGGAAACTGCAATTAATCCAGAATGCGGCAGCTAGACTGGTGACTGGGAGTGGCCGCCGAGACCACATAACACCGGTCTTGAAAGACCTACATTGGCTCCCAGTACGTTTCCGAGCACAATTCAAAGTGCTGGTGTTGACCTTTAAAGCCCCAAATGGCCTCGGCCCAGTATACCTGAAGGAGCGTCTCCACCCCCATCGTTCAGCCCGGACACTGAGATCCAGTGCCGAGGGCCTTCTGGTGGTTCCCTCATTGTGAGAAGTGAGGTTACAGGGAACCAGACAGGGGGCCTTCTCGGTAGTGGAGCCCGCCCTGTGGAATGCCCTCCCTTCAGATGTGAAGGAAATAAGCAGCTATCTTCTCTTTAAAAGACATCTGAAGGCAGCCCTGTTGAGGGAAGTTTTTAATATTTAATGCTGTATTGTTTTTAACACTTGATTGGAAGCCACCCAGAGTGGCTGGGGAAACTTAGCCAGATGGGCGGGGTATAAATAAATTATTATTATTATTATTATTATTATTATTATTATTATTATTATTAGGCAGGAGGGCAAACAGCATTTCTGTGTGCTCTGGTTTCCATCATGGTGTTCCGATGTGCCAGAAGTGATTTAGTCATGCTGGCCACATGACCTGGAAAGCTGTCTGTGGAGAAACGCTGGCTCCTTTGGCCTGAAAGCGAGATGAGCGCTGCACCCCATAGTCGCCTTTGACTGGACTTAACCGTCCAGGGGTCCTTTACCTTAAGCTGTCCCAAAATGTTGCTGGAGTTCAGCTCCCAGCAGCCCAAAGCTGCATGGCTATTGAGCAGGGGAGATGGGAGTTGTAGTCTGACAACATCCTGAGAGCGTCATGTTGGCTGCTATGCCTTCAGAACAAATGGGCAGCATCTCCTGATGCAGCAAAGCTTTTCAGCAGCCTAAACGCCACCATATAATTTATCCCCAGTATCCATATTTTGATTGTGCAGTGCTATTCTCTGCTTAACCCAATTATCCTTTCAAAGCTCAGCAGGAGGGAGGAGACTGGATAAACCCCACAAACTTCTTCCCTTGGGCTTCAGGCGCTAATTTGTTTCATTTTATTTTTAATTCCTGCTATTTCACTTCAGCGGGTGCAAAATAACACTTAAGAAAAGAGAAGGAAATGTAGGTGCATTCTCGCTAATTAAAAAGTGTAAGAAAAGGGGGGAGGAAGTATGGTACCCAAAGTAGATAGGAGGTAACTGCTTCAGGAAACAATGAATTTAAGCAGCTTTTTCAGATGCCTGGAGAAGGGGAGGTGAGGAGAAGGAATTAATAAAGCCTTTGACTCTTGCAGTTTGTCAGTTTCAACTGCTGCTTTCCCTCATTCCTTTGAAGAAACCACTTGCAGAAAGCAATAAAATTAGAGCAGTGGCTTTTGGAATGAAAGTGAACATGAGGGGGAGGAGAACAGCCCTGCCCACGTGATTATGTCGCTCCCTCTGCAGGGATGAAACATAGCGAGAGAAGATGCGCAAACCAGGAAAATTGCCCCCCTGAAATGCGAGACATCAAGTGCTATTCAACTTGTAGTTTACAGCAGAAGATCAATTACTAACCAGCACTAGGAGCTTCCTGTCTAACGAACTGATTTTCTTTCATTTCATGTGTTTCCATTTGTTGCATTGCTATTTTTAAATTTTATTTAAAGTAACGTATAAGAGGAGTTTCTCAGTTTATTACATTACACGTTGAATACTTTAATTTAACTTAATAATTCAATCCCTTCCTTTAGTGAGCTCAGGGCAACCTATTTTTGCCTCACAACAACCCTTTGAGGTAGGTTCAGATCAGACAGAGAGTTCTCTGACTTAGTAGACCCATCAAAAGTAATAGGCCTAAGCTGGTCCTGGCCAGCAAACGCTTGTTGATTCCAATGGGCCTGCTCTGAGTTCTGACTTAGTTGGATGCAACCCAGAGGGATCGGCTTTCGATCACACCGTGAGCTTCACAGCTGAGCAGTAATCTGAAGTCGGGTCATTCAGGATCTAGATCAATACTTCGTCTAGGATAAAAGTGGCTGTCCAAATAATTACGCTATTTGCAGAATAATGAACACATAGAGATGAGCATAATCTATATTAGCAGCACCAAGGGTCTGGAGCTACTTGTTCTCCACTGCTTAACCTTCTGCCTCTGGTACTTTTAAAAGTAAAGGTAAAAGTAAAGGGATCCCTGATCATTAGGTCTACTCGTGGCCGACTCTGGGGTTGCGGCGCTCATCTCGCTTTATTGGCCGAGGGAGCCAGCGTACAGCTTCCTGGTCATGTGGCCAGCATGACTAAGCCACTTTTGGTGAACCAGAGCAGTGCACGGAAACGCCATTTACCTTCCCGCCGGAGCGGTACCTATTTATCTACTTGCACTTTGACATGCTTTCGAACTGCTAGGTTGGCAGGAGCTGGGACTGAGCAACAGGAGCTCACCCTGTCGCGGGGATTCGAACTGCCGACCTTCTGATCAGCAAGCCCTAGGCTCTGTGGTTTAACCCACAGCGCCACCCGCTTCCCACTTTGTAAAGTAGATGTCTCCATAAAACAATTCATGGACAATAATACACCAGATGAGCTCCTACAGTTTGCAATGTAGCATAATCAAGGAATATATATGGCATGAGAACAGGTTACTTAATGGACTGCTTTTACTAATAATGAGGTTGCCCAGATCCTGAGATCAGCTTCAGAGGCCCTGCTTGTCAACCTGCCTATAAGATAATCAGAGACAAAGCTCCATGGTTATATAATTTCCTCCCAGATGTTATACATATGACACCATCAGTTCATGTTTTTAAGCAGACTCAGAAAAAATCCACTTTTAAAGCTGCGTTTTTTTCTTGCAGCAGGGGTGGGAGACTTGTGGCCTTCCAGATGGTGTTGGACTACAACTCCCATCACCCCTGACCATTGGCTGTGCTGGTTGGGGCTGATGGAAGTTGTAGTCCAACAACATCTGGATGGCTACTGGCTCCCCATCCCTGTCTTTGAAGATTTATATTGGCGATAATTCGAAAGTGTCTTAATTTGTTTTTAGTAAATTTTTCAGTAAGGGTGTGCTGGTGGTCCATGAATTATCTTAGAGACTGCTCCTTTAAATTGCTGCTTTTCTTGAAACATGATACTGTATACACTGGAATTTTATTTTTTTATAGAAGGTGCCTTGTGAGGAGGGGTTTGCCATAAAATCAAAGGCAACAGGAAAAAAATAAAAATAAATGTGGGGCCTTGTGCACAGCTGTATTTTTGGCATCTGTTTAGAGACACCTGATGTTGTTGTTTAGCTTGCTGAAGGAGGCTGAACTCCACGCAGAGCAACGGGAGTATGAGCTGAATCGCAGGAGACAGCTGGGCTTATCCTCTTCACATCATTCTTTGGACAACACAGACTTTGATAACAAAGATGATGACAAGAACGACCAGCGCCTTCTGAGCCAGTTTGGAATTTGGTTTTTGGTGAGTTTCTTTTGCTTTTCCCGTTCTTCTCCTTCTTTGGATTCTAAAGAGATTACTATAATATAATAATTTACTGCAGAGCTACATAGTCTAGAAAAACAGATATGAAGCAGACTTTGTGTAATTTTCCAGAGTCACTTCTCAAACAGGTTTTGTAGGTTATGGAAATAATTAATAAATAATAATAATAATAATTTATACCCCACCCATCTGGCTGGGTTTCTTTCTAACAAAAGATTAAAATACAATATTCTGTCAAACATTATAAGCTTCCCTAAACAGGGCTGCCTTCAGATGTTTTCTAAAAGTCTGGTAGTTGTTTTTCTCTTTGACATCTGGTGGGAGGGCATTCCACAGTGTGGGTGCCATTACCGAGAAGGCTACAAAACCTGCAGAACTTACTTGATCTGAGACCTTAGCAGGGCCAGGAGGGTTTAAGTGGGTCTGTTGCTTCTTTGTTTAACATTCACATACTGCTTTTCCAAGTAGTGTTGCACAAGCTTGATATCAGCCTTGTCGCTCCTCATGGTCTTTTCCAAAGACTTTCCACTTGCACACATCCTAACACATCTCTTTCCTCCCACTGCAATGAGGGTGATTGCAAGAGAGAGCTGGAACTTACTCTGACTTTTGAACAAAACATGTTTTCCAGGTAAGCCTTTGCACCCCAAGCGAGAACACCCCCACAGAGAGCTTGGCTCGGCTTGTGAGCATGGTCTTCCAGTGGTTCCATTCCACGGCCTACATGATGGATGACGAAGTTGGCAGCCTGGTGGAGAAACTCAAGCCCCAGTTTGTCACCAAATGGCTGAAGACAGTGTGCGATGTCCGGTTTGATGTCATGGTGATGTGCCTCCTTCCTAAACCGATGGAGTTTGCACGGGTGAGGAGTCTGCCCATGTTTTCTTCTGTCAGTAGCTTGTTGTGAACTGTGTTCTGAGTGGAGGTTGACCCACTGGGGAGAATGGAGCGTTGCCTTGTCAACCTCGCTGCCCTACCTCCTTTTTTTCCTGGAGGGTGGCACTACTAGCTGTCATTCAGCACCTCCTTAATCTCGGTGTTGCCTTTCTGGAACTCAACAGGGAGGGGGAGAGGGCAAATCAAGAACGAGCTCCACCTACTCATGGCCTCTCTACCTTCCGTCCTCCAAGTCCCAGTGGGCACAAGCCATCACTAGCTCTTTGGGCCACCTCAAATTGCAGAGTTTAGCTTCACTTTCATTGTTCTTGCTATAGGAGAGAAGAAAATGTACTGTTGTTGATTATTCAGTAGTGTTTCATGACTGCGTGGTGCCATGTATGTGTTGGGCTGTTTTGAAAGGGGGGGGAAAGAGTCCTTAATGAAGTCTTTCCCCACTATAAATTCCCTTAGGTGGGTGGATACTGGGACAAGTCCTGCAGCACAGTGACGCAGTTGAAGGAAGGTCTGAACCGGATCCTGTGCTTAATTCCGTACAATGTAATCAACCAACCTGTGTGGGATTGCATTATGCCAGAATGGCTGGAAGCCATCAGGACTGAGGTGCCAGACAATCAGCTGAAGGAGTTCAGGGAAGTATTAAGGTAAGTAGGAGGATGTGGAAGCTTTCCAACTCCTGGTGGAGGCTTCTGTGCATGTGTCAATCAAATTGCAGAGGGGGAAAAATGGCACCTGGGCTTTCGAAAATAGAACGCCAAAGTTAGTTACTCTTTAAAGGTTAGGTACCCTTGACCGTTAGGTCCAGTTGCGGACAACTCTGGGGTTGCGGCGCTCATCTCGCTCTATAAGCCAAGGGAGCAAGCGTTTGTCCACAGATAGCTTCCGGGTCATGTGGCCAGCATGACTAAGCCTCTTCTGACTAAGCCTCTTCTGGCGAACCAGAGCAGCTCACGGAAACGCCGTTTACCTTCCCACCGGAAGGTAAGCACTTGACGTGCTTTTGAACTGCTAGGTGGGCAGGAGCTGGGACCAAACAGTGGGAGCTCACCCCATTGCGGAGATTCGAACCGCCGACCTTCTGATCAGCCAGCCCTAGGCTCCCATAGTTACTCTTTAGTCCATTGTATTTATATATGTTGCTTCACACATCTGGAGGCACCCTGAAGCAGCTTGTAATGTGGAAGATGGAATACTTTAAGCTTCCAATCCATCAGTTGTGAAATTTGGGGTGCTCATTACTTCTCAACCATTGAGTGAAGCACCGGTGGTTTCTTTTCAATAAGTGGGAGATTTGATTTGGGGCCAGTGCTCAAATTATAGGGGAATCAGAGGGTCCTTGGTCCTGTTCACTACTTTTGATGGTTTTTCTGTAGTCATAAAGGTCTACAGATGGGCCATGGTTTTAAAATTGAAGGGAGACAGGGTTGGTGGTTCATGATTAACCTGATTAATCTGATGATTGTTGTATATGGATGTGTATATGGTTTTCAAATTGTATTATGCTATTTTTGCAATCTGCCCTGGATTTTACTGTGGAGGGCAGGCAAGAAATATTATATTTAATGCTGGTTTTTACTATTGTTTGAAGGGAACATTAGACACACAGGTCCCGCTTTATGAAAATTCGCTCTGCGAAAATTCACTTATCTGAACATAAGGTATTAGTACCCAAACCTTACTGTGAGCACCACAGATTCAGTTACCTGGACAGAAAGCATGCTTTCCCTTCTTGTTTGCCTCTTGCTGGTAAGCTGAGGGAGGGGGGAGAGACTGGACAAATCAGAGATCATTTTTGTCTGGGTTTCCCCTGCTTTGGCGAGGGTGTGTGTGTGTCAAAATTCTGTGGTTGGGAATGTATTAGAAATTTCCCCATAGGAATCAGTGGAAAGTGTTGACTTGTTATGCAAACACTTACCTAAGGAACGAATTTCAGAGAACGCATTGTGTTTGTAAAGCAGAACCAGCAGGTATTTTATTTCATATAGCAGTAAACTATATTGAGAGGCACCTTTGCCTGAAGGCCATTTATAGGTTTGACAAACAAACAAATGCATATCTGAAGAAGTGTGCATGCACACGAAAGCTCATACCAATAAAAAACTTAGTTGGTCTCTAAGGTGCTACTGGAAGGAATTTTTTTATTTTGTTTAAACAAATACAAAGGTTTCATTCTTCTCATGTTATGTACAACTTTTGGTCTTTTGTGAAAAGAGCTTGCGAGAAGAACTTACTGATAAGCCTTTTTGTCTTTTGTGCTTTGTAGCAAAATGTTTGATATTGAGCTGTGCCCGCTCCCTTTTTCCATGGAGGAGATGTTTGGCTTCATAAGCTGTCGGTTTACGGGATACCCTTCTTCTGTACAAGAGCAGGCTTTACTCTGGCTTCATGTAAGTGCTTCCCCTTCATTCCTATGATCAGGTCAACGTTGTCTCTGTACCAACAGGATTATAATAATCCACTAACCCTCATAGTTAAACATAGTTACCATAGTTAGTGGCGCCCTCCCTGTGGAACGCCCTCCCATCAAATCTCAAGGAGATAAAGTACTATAGAAGGCATCTGAAGGCAACCCTGTATTGGGAGGTTTTTAAAGTTTGACGTTTTATTATGTTTTTGTTGTTTTGCTGGAAGCCGCCCAGAGCGGCTGGGGAAACCCAGCCAGATGGGTGGGGTATAAATAATAAAATAATTATCATTATTATTTTATTAACACTCTGTTAGCAGCAGCATGGCTTTTACGTACCAGTATTTTGGACATGTGTCTCTGCCAGGGTCCTGCTCGAGTGTAGGCTGAGCTCCTGACAAACAGGACATGCCGCTTCTGGGTGGTAAGAGCTTGCTGTAAGCGAAGCATGTGCCTGTGAGCCAGGAAGAAAAGTCGACTTCAGATCTCAAGAGCTATAAGCAGCATTGTCAGGGACTGGACTGAGGGGGGTGAGACTGAGGAGGAATGGTGGCGACCATCCCCCCTCCTCCTGAAGCTTCCAAAGAAGAGGAAGGCAATATCAAATTACAGCAGTGGTGTGAGGAAGGTCACCTCATGGACAGGTGAACAGAAGAGTTGGGAGGTGCTGGGAGAAGAGAAGGAGCCAGAGCCAGAGCTGCCAGCTGACACGTTATCACTGAAGAGCATTTCTGACCCCTTCTCCCAGAACATGGCGTGCATTGAAAGTGGAAGAGCAAAGGACTCAGAGACAGTTAGCCCCTGGCGGCCATCTTAAGGGGAAGTGCTGTTGCTAGGAAGGGAGGGGGGAGGAACTCAGTTGGAGCAATGCCATTAACCCAAGAGGCAGCGTACAGAGGCCTCTCACTGTGAATATTGAATAAAGACTCGGTAAGAGCTTCCTTGTCTACTTCCTTGGCTGTCTGCCGTGAGAGGGGGGGATGATCGGAATTCACTGAAACCTGACAAGCATGTTGAGATTCTTGCACTGCAGGGAGATGGACTAGATGACTCTCAGGGTCCCTTCCAACTCTATGATTCTAAGTCACTACCCTTCAGTCTTGTTACCTCCTCTTCCACAATATGGGGATAATACAGCTTCAGGCACCTGGTGCAGCAGCCTTAGGCTGTGTACACAATACAGCTTCATCTGGACCCAGTGCACTCCAGCCCCTGGTGTTGAAAGCCATGTATGCATGATATTATCACACTAGGCAGCTGCAGATGAACCCAAATGCTCCATTTTTAACTCCCAACAGCTTCTGAAAGTGGGTCAAAACTTTACAGAGGTCCCTAACCAGGGATTTTTTTTCCACTGTAACTCAGTTCTGGCACTTCTCAGGTGGGCACCAATGCCATTATAAGAGAACAAGGGAGGCGTTCATGGTGAGTTCTGGCACCTCTTTTTGGGAAAATGGCACTCCCCTACGTTAAATGCCTGCTTAAGTTCACTGTTCATTTTGGCCTAGTGCTAATATTAGCAATCACTGCATTTTGGGTCTGATCTGAGAACTCATTCTCTCTCTCTCTCTCTCTCTCTCTCTCTCTCAGGTGTTGTCTGAATTAGACATTGTGGTCCCTCTTCAGCTACTGATCAGTATGTTTTCTGATGGGGTTAATTCTGTAAAAGAGCTGGCAAATCAGAGGAAATCAAGAGTAACGGAACTAACTGGGAACCTTGCAGCTCGAAGGGTAATTCATTATCAGATGACTTTTATGATAAGAGGGAAAAGCATGTCTCACCTCTTTTGGCAAAGGCAGCTGGTGAAATCCAGTGAAAACGTAGTGTGTTGTTTTCTAAACTCCACTGAATTCAGTGACAGAAGAGTGTGTAGCGTTTGAAACTGAACACACTTACTGAGAAGTAAACCATGGTGAACCTGGTGGGGCTTAATTGCATGTACAGATGTGTTTATGATCAGAGCCAAAGTTGGATGTGATTTCATCCTCTGCAGTTTTATGTTGTAAACCACCTTGTGATCTTCAGACGAAAGACAGTATATAAATGTAATAAGTTTTTAAGGACTTTTGTGCGAATGTTTTTTTTTTCTTAATTTTAAAAAATGTAAATGGTAGGTGCATTGAGTGGTTTCAACCTTTTTCCACTTGCTGGGGTTCCATTCTGGAGTGCCCTATTTCCCCAACCCCTGCTATTTGCATAGGGAAGGAAATCTGTTTGTGTGAATGGGAGGTTTCTTCCCAATACAAAAAGCATGTGCCTAGCGCCCAATCCGTTGGGATCAGAGTGGGTAGTAAAGGGTTAAATTCTCCCTCTACCAGGTTCCCCATTGGGACCAGGTTCTCTGAGCTTGCTGTTTACTTAAAAACATTCAAGCAGTTTCTAATTGTGTGAATGGTGTCCCACATCTTACTTGACCCTCGGTCACATCATTCTAACATGAGTTAAGTCAGAGCACCTATATTTCTCTGTATTATGCCTGTGAACAGTTTCGTTTTAAGAAATACTTCATCAATCCCAGTAAGACATTTTTAAACCACTTTGTAGATGTGCTTAGGTGTGATTTCTGGGAAGATACCTTTGAGATATTGTTGTCATCTTTTCCTTTCTTTATTTTAAAGTGATGTTTAACTCATGTGCAGCTTGGTCAATAGCAGGTAATAATGATGATCTCCATGCTGTTTTTTGTTTTAAAAAAGATTTTGCTCCATAGAAGCCTGCCGTTAAATGCAAAGAAGCAAGGCAGGGCATTTCTCCCAAATTATTTGACGACCCTACTTTAAATGAACTGCCTCCTTGTTTCTATGGCAAAATGTTGATGTGTTTGCTTCATGCTAGTCAGTCCACAAGAGCTTAGCATTGATTTTGTGCATGTTGGGTTCTTCATACTTCTCTAGGTGAGCATTGCCTCTGATCCGGGGCACAGAGTTCAGCATAATACTCTGAGCCCGTTCCCAAGCCCATTTCAGAGTCCTTTTCGCAGCCCCATGCGAAGCCCCTTCCGTAGTCCTTTCAAGAACTTCGGGCACCCAGGAGGAGGAGGAGGAGGAGGAGGAGGAGGAGGAGGAGGAGGAGGGAGGGCTATTGACTTCGACTGCGACGATGAAGAAATGAATCTGAATTGTTTCATCCTGATGTTCGACCTCATCTTGAAGCAGGTGACAATGCAAAAGAGAATTCTGGCATTTTAAATGAGGCCGGAAATAAAGCTCCAGAGTGATGCATGAGTTTCTGGTGGGTTATCTAATAACGCTGTTGTTGTTTATAAATGTTATACATGGGAACCATGCAATATCCAAGAGTGCGAGTCACTTGTGATGCTTGGTTCTGCATTTGCACAATGAGATTTTGGATGCATAGAATAGTCTCAGCTTGTTTTCTGAGATCTGATTTGCAAAGAGAGGAACACATATTAGTGTAATGGGTGGCCCAGGAAGTTGCAGCATTCCTTGTTACCTAATCCATGTTCATGTAAGTAGCAAACAATGTAGCCCAAAGAAAGTGAGAACCTGGTAAAATTGGACTTCACAAGGTTGTGGATGCATTTCTTCCCACTTGAAGTTGGTGCGGCTTTGGGACAAAGCAAATCAGATCACATGCTGCTAACCCAGGACCTAAGCTTCCTATTCTCTACTCATATTATTTGCTGTTATTTGGGCGATCTCCTCCAGCCTCACATTTTGTAGACTGGTTAGAGAACCTGCGGCACACCAGCCACCTCTGAACTCAAACTCCCCTTACCCCCTGCCAGTATGGCCAGCAGTTAGGGATGTTGGGGGCAACATCTGGAGGCCCCAGATCACCCACACCTGCTTTATTCCCCTGATAGAGATTGTTTACTTTCAACAGCAGCTTGGCAAGAAGAATTTCAACAGTTGCAGTTTTTCCTGGTATGGAGGAGTAGTGATTTTCACCTGTTGACTTCTGCCTCTTACGCAGCTGTTTTGAAGGCATGGAACATCTGTCTTTCTTTTTTAAAAAGAAAATAAGTAGCCTAGGAGGTGCTTGCTTATAGATTTTGTCTTATGCCAATAGTATGTGTTTCAGTTGCTTCGATAATTATGCTCCTTAAAACTTGCTTTTCAGATGGAATTGCAAGATGACGGCATTACCCTGGGTTTAGAGAACAGCATATCCAAAGACATAATTTCTATCATCAACAATGTGTTCCAAGCCCCTTGGGGTGGCTCTCATACCTGTCAAAAAGACGAGAAGGCCATTGAATGCAACCTGTGTCAGTCCAGTATCTTGTGCTATCAGCTGGCTTGTGAGTTGCTGGAGAGACTAGCCCCCAAAGAAGAAATCCGGCTAGTGGTAAGCAATAAACAAATGTGCAACAAACAGCGCACACTACCCTCAAGCAACACCTCTTGCTTGTACCTGTTGTAGACTCAGGGATGCTTTGCATATTGCCTGGATGGAAAAATGCATGCGTTTAAGTGTGTAGAAACCACTTACTTTTGCCTGGCTAGAACGGAGCCTATTGTACAAAGTTAAGAGTTGCAGCCATTGTTCTCCTTGCTTTTGCCTCTGCCCTGTCCACCCCCAGAACGTGGCTCCTGGAAGGTTGCCAACCAGCGAATGTGGCCCTTGGGCTATAAAAGGTTCCCTGCATAACCACCCTGCTCTGGCTGGCTGAGGAGCCATGCGCACAATTATGAGTGTGGGGTTCTTCCCTTGATGCAGACACCAGGACTGCCTATTCATAGCGTCATCAGAAATTAGCAGTTGCACCAGTCAGGCTCTGGGAAAGGACAGCATGGCAGAGAATCAGTTCAATTTCTCCCACTTCCTGCTCCCCCATGCAACGATTGCTGATTTTTTGATAGGGCAGCACACATGGATAGACCTTAACCCTGATATTGAATCCTGGCTTGCTTGCCTGGTTTAGTACAGTTGCCGAATGCCTTGGAACTGGTACGTTTCGGCTCCCGAACGGTTGGAAAGTGGAAGTGAGTATTCCGGTTTTCGAATGATTTTCGGAAGCCGAACATCCGGTGCTACTTCCACGGCTTCCGATTGGCTAAAGGACACTCCTGCAGCCAATCAGAAGCTGTGTCTTGGTTTTCGAACAGTTCCAGGAGTCGAACGGACTCCCAGAACGCATTGTGTTCGAGAATCAAGGTACGATTGTATTTAGTAAATACAACACAGAAGTAAAATTAAACCAAATCTGTTGTCTATTGATTCATCTTAAGATGTCTTAAGATGTCCTGCTAAGGAATGCTGGATCTAAGAACATGTGAATGTAGGCATCTGAAAATCAACGTCACTCCATATTTGGTTTTTGAAGGAACCTACAGATAATCTGGAGGACAGTCTTCTAGATTCTAGACCTGAGTTCATTATAGGAATTGAAGGGGAAGCAGAGAACAAATCGGCATCGAAGCATGGAGAAAACCCAGGAAATCACACAGAGACAACGGAAAACACAGGTAAACTGGAGATGAGCAACAGTGTTTCAAAACTTTACAACCGCCTGGATTTTATGATGGCCACCAAATCTAGTGCTTGTTTGATGGGATGAATTCAAACTCTTTCAATACATCCATGTCATATATTTAAAGCATACTTATACCACTTCAACAGTCATGGTTCCCCCACCACCTGCACAAGAATTCTGGGAATTTTGGTTGATCATGGATGCTGGGTGTCATAGCTGTGTGAGGGGTCTGCACCACAGGTTGCCCCTCACCTGTGTCAAGGAAAAAACATTTGGCCTCCACAAACTGGGGCCTAGGCAATCTGAGCATATAACACCAATTTTATATCTGCTACAATGTTTGCCAGTGTGTTTCTGGTTCAGTTTAATGTGCCTGTGATTACCTTTAGATCCCTAAATGGCTTTGCACCAGGTTATTTGAAAGACCCCCTGTACGAACCTGCCTAGACCCTAAGATCACAACAACAACAACAACAAACAAACCTTTTGTCACGTAAAGCATCCTCAATAAACACACGAGATGTAACCGGCTGTGTTCTTAGATAAATAAGGTATACTATTCATTGTATCAAATTTCAACAGAAGTAACTCATAAAGTTCAACAAACGAACAAAGCAGAAGACCCAGTGAATCAGATCATTCTCTAGTCAGTTCATGCATAAGGTCCATCTGTGTAATGGTGTCTATTCCACCTGTCTGTTCATAAAGTCCAAACAAGCCAAATGAAAGGTTGTTACAGTTCCACAAAACCCTTTCACAGAGTCTAGACAAGGATTTCCGGAATATTGGCCTTGTTTCGCCATCCTGGGCTTCATCAGTAGTTAAAGCACTTTGAATAGTATACCTTATTTATCTAAGAACACAGCCGGTTACGTCTCATGTGTTTATTGTAGACCCCAAGATCAGGCACAAAAGTCTTGACAGGTGGATATGATCTGTCAGGTTGGTGAACCTGAGTGACAGGGCCTATTTTGTGCTGGCTCTATCCTTACAAAATGCTTTCCTGCTGGAACTATGCCTGTCTCCCTCGCTGACTGTTTTCTAAACAGGCCTTAGAAATTTGGATGTTTCACCTTGCTTTTAATTTTTGCTGGTTTATTTTACAGGGGATCATAACTGCTGCTGATATATGGGAGCTGTGGGTTTCTTTCTTTCTTTCTTTCTTTCTTTCTTTCTTTCTTTCTTTCTTTTTACAAAATTGTCTGTGAAACTTTGCATGTGCCTTTTTTATAGCAGCCATCAAAAATGACACTGAGAGGAAATTCTGCTACCAGCAGCTTCCAGTGACACTGAAACTTATCTATACAATATTGCAGGTAAAGTTTAACTTCTTTTTTTAAAAAAAAGTATTTATGGATTTGATTATATCATAAAGTGGTCTCTTGATAAGACACTCCCATTGAATAATGATTTTGCGACTGGTAAACTGTGGGGCACCATTTGTTTCATCATTTTGATAAACTCTTTAAGTGGAGGGGGGAAGTAAGATAAAGAGCTCCCCCAACCTACTGGAGAAGATTTTGGGTGCAGGAGGAGGGGTGGGAATGACAAAAATGAAATCTCATTATGTAAGTAGACGTTTGTTCCACTTGTATGCTGATATCATTGTATTTCTCCCTGAAAGTGTGTGTGCTTTTCTTTTAATAATGTTTACTGGTTTTCAGTAGTCACAAGCACAGACAATCTCCCAGAAAGTATTAACGTACGGGCAGCTTAAATTGCCCTGAGTCTCTATTGCTATTTATGTTAATATTAGTTCATGGTTCAATTGATGCAGTTCTGCTTTAGCTCAGAATTATAGTACCAAGTCTTAATACTTCTGCTTGGCGTTTCTGATTAATTGCATGGTATTTTGTCTGCTTGTTTCTAAATTTGGCAAAGGAAATGGCACGGTTTGAAGAGCCAGATATTCTATTTAACATGCTCAACTGCTTGAAGATTCTCTGCCTTCACGGAGAGTGTTTATACATTGCAAGGAAGGACTACCCACAGTTCCTAGCCTACATTCAGGATCATATGCTGATTGCCAGGTATACTATTTTCGCCCAAGAAAAGAGCTGATACTTTATATGAAGCTAGTGCAAGCTTGTAGGATAAAGCAGCAACCAGGTGTTTTGGACTGCAACTCCCATCAGCCCCAGCCAACATGGCCAGTGGTCAGGCATGATGGGTGCTATAGTTCAAAACATATGGAGGTCCCAATGTCAGGAAAGACTGGGCTAAAGCCAATCAGTTATGGGTGACAAGTAACAAACTACTAAGTGTTTCTTTCAAATCTGCATTGGGGAGCCCACATTGGGGAGCCTGTAGAACTTTGTTCACAGGACCATAGAATCGTAGGGTTGGAAGGGACCCAAGAGTCATCTAGTCCAACCCCATCAATTCAGGAATCTCGGCTAAAGCATCAATGACAGATGACCCTCCAACCTCTGCTTAAAAACCTCCAAGGAAGGAGAGCCCACAACCTCCTGAGGTTCCACTGTTGGTGGACCCCAACTCGCCTCATCTCCTGCCAGCATGGCTAATGCTCAAGGGTGGTAGGAGATGTAATCCAAGAACATCAGGAAGGCCTTCACCCCATCCCTGTTTCAAGTCCATTGTTAGATTTAAACTAGTGGTTTGTGGAGGGAAACCACTAAATTCATATGCAGGTGATCAAAGGTAGAAATTGTGGCCTTGTAGACAGCCCTGGCCATATAATTCTGAATACCAGTTGAGTTGTTGAAGACCGTAGGAGGTCCGACTGAGCTACCCTGTATATAGGAAACAGTGTCAGCACACATCATTTGCTTATCACTCCTATTTTGAACCTGCCATTTGAGTGGCAGGGTAGTGGTACATCTGGGTGTGGTGGGAAGATAATTTCTCCCTGCATCTCCTTGAGGGAAAACAGTGCTGGAACTGGGTTCTCTGGCTCTCCAGGGAGGAGTAAGAAGTTCCTGGAGGAGCTGTTCCCATTGTGCTCTCAGCAAAGTAAAGCAACCATTTTGTGAAGTTGGGAAGATAAACAGATTGCAAGCTGAGCGTCACCTCTCTCTCTCTCTTCCCCAGCTTATGGAGAGTTGTCAAATCGGAATTCTCCCAGCTTTCTTCGCTGGCGGTGCCCCTCCTTCTTCATGCTCTGTCTCTCCCACATGGAGCCGATATTTTCTGGACCATCATCAACAGCAACTTCAACAGCAAAGACTGGAAGATAAGGTTTGAAGCAGGTAAGCTTTTAACATTAAAAAAAGATGTAAGTGTGGAATCTGTGGCCCTCCAGAACCTTTGGACTACAACTCCCATAAGCCCCGGTTAGCATGGCCAATGGCCAGGGAGGATGGGAGCTGTTGTTGTTTCTGTTTATACCATTTCTATTTTTGCACTTCCTTGTTGGCCAGCAAACAACAGAGCAAGAAAGCAATACAACTAAAAATAATTGGGTTGTGCAGTGGTCAATGTGGCACCTGGGCCAAAAATGGTTAATCCCCCCCAATGTGAATAACAAATGCCAGCCATTTACTGCCAAGTCTTTTGCCATGAACTGAATGGGGGGAAATGTGAGTTTTAAGCAAAGGAAATGAAACAAACCTACATATTTCCAGATATTTATTGCATGAGAAAATACAAAAAGCAGCTGGCTATGGTGTCTCTCCTTACTCTAAAGCCCACCTATTTTTCTGGTTGTAAATTGGTGCCAGAAACCCAGGATTATACCTTTCCAGTGCCCTATTGCTTGCTGAACCTCTCACACTTCTGCTATGATGAAACGATGGAACATTTAGCTAGCCGAAGACCCACTTTGACCCGGGACTGACTGGCACAATGACTATATGTTAGTTACAACATCCAAAATTTTTCTGTCAAACCTTTCTACCCAAAGCTGAAAAGGGACCTGGAAGTGAACGGAAAATGTGGGTCTTCTTTCATGGGTGTTCTCTCACAAAACGTCCCATGGGCATCTGGTTGGCCACTGTGAGAACAGGATAGTGGACTAGTTGGACCGCTGACCTGAGCCAGCAAGGTATTTATGTTCTTAATGTCTGATTAATGTGTTCTTTTCTTTATCTTGGGACTTTGCTGTCTGCTACAGTGGAGAAAGTAGCTGTGTTGTGTCGGTTCCTGGATATTCACTCTGTGACCAAAAACCACTTGCTGAAGTATTCCTTAGCACATGCCTTTTGCTGCTTCCTGACTGCTGTTGAGGATGTCAACCCAGCTGTGGCTACCAGAGCAGGCCTGTTGCTAGATACCATCAAGAGGCCAGCTCTGCAGGTAGGTTAACAGTGGCAAAGGAAACATGGTCAAACCCAGCAATATACCAAATGGAAGAGTCCGCATTTTCCAAGCACAATTCAAAGTGTTGGTGCTGACCTTTAAAGTCCTAAACGGCCTCGGTCCAGTATATCTGAAGGAGCGTCTCCAACCCCATCGTTCTACCTGGACACTTTGGTCCAGCACCTTCTGGTGGCTCCCTCACTGCCAGAAGCCAAGTTACAGGGAACCAGGCAGAGGGCCTTCTCGGTAGTGGCACCCGCCCTGTGGAACACCTTCCCAACAGATATCAAAGAGAACAACTACCAGACTTTTAGAAGACATCTGAAGGCAGCCCTGTTTAGGGAAGCTTTTAATGTTTGATGGATTACTGTATTTTAATATTTTGTTGGAAGCCACCCAGAGTGGCTGGGGAAGCCCAGCCAGATGGGTGGGGTATAAATACATAAATATTATTATTATTATTATTATTATTATTATTATTATTATTGTGCTATTTTCTGAGTTTGCTTTCTTGCTAGGGGCAAACATGTCAAAGATGCGGTTTGACCTGTTTACGCAATCTCTCAACGTTCTTGATGAAATTGCGATATATTATTCCGTCCTATATCATTTTTGTCAGCTGTGATGAGCTGTGTCAAAGCAGCTTGGCTCCCTGCCCATGCCACCTGCCTGGAATTAAGCCCCCATATACCAAAAGGGTGTGTGGAAGCATTATAAGCAGCAGAGAAAGTTGAGGAAAGGGAGGCAGGAGGGGGAGGAAGGGCCAGTGAGAGGACAATTGTACGGGAGTGAAAGGGGCGGCTAGAAATGATGCAGAAAGTTTGTAAGGTTGGATAAATGGTTTGCAGGAAGTGGTGGGGGAGAGGCTGCCCCAGCTGATTTCCTATGATGAGTTGGGGCTGTTAGGTCCCATGGCAGAGACCAGGAGTAGGTCTAGGCCACAGGTTGCCCACACAATGCCTACACCTCCACGTGCAGAGGTCCACAAGGTTGTGTGCCTCTGCCTCCCTCTCCACTTGAAATTAGGTTCAAAAGTAGCCTTCAATTTAGAAGGAGCTGGGATAACTCAGTTGGTAGAGCAGGAGACTCTTAATCTCAGGGTTGTGGGTTTGAACCCCATGTTGGGCAAAATATTTCTGCACCACAGTGGGTTGGCGGTTCTCAACCTGTGGGTCCCCAGATGTTGTTGGATTACAACTCCCATCATCCCTGAGCTCTGGCCTTGCTAGCTAAGGGTGATGGGAGTTGTAGTTCAACAACATCTGGGGACCCACAGGTTGAAAAAGGCTGGATTAGATGATCCTCATGGTCCCTTCCAATTCTACAATCCTATGATCTAAGGCTTTTTTGAAGCCTAATTGTAGTGGCTGTGGAAGGTGTGTGTAAGCCCTAGTGACACCACAATTAATGTGTGTGTGTTTTACCTTTGCCTTTTCATTTCTCCTCTCTAGGGCCTTTGCCTTTGCCTTGATTTCCAGTTTGATACTGTCGTCAAGGACAGGCCCACCATCCTCAGCAAGCTTTTGCTTCTTCATTTCCTCAAGCAAGACATTCCGGCGTTGAGCTGGGAATTCTTTGTGAATAGGTTTGAAACCCTCTCTCTCGAGGCACAGCTTCACCTGGATTGCAACAAGGAATTCCCATTCCCAACGAGTAAGTGTCACTTCCTGATGTGACTTTTTGGTGTGGGTGGGTGTTTATGTAGAGGGGATAATATTGTCACAGTTAAATGTTCCTCACCTTTATAAGGCCTTCTTGTTACAAACATGGGGTAGAAGGCCCCATGTTTGCAACAAGAACGCCTTCTATATGTTCTGCTTCATTGGTGAGGGAACAGCTCCCAAGAACACCTGTTAAATTTGTTGATGACTCCAGAAGTACAGCTCTGCTTTTATGGGAACTACCTTATGGGAGTGAAATTCCCTGCCCCAAAAGTTCTTAAAAAACAGACAAACAGAGGGAGTGGCCTGGTTCATAAACCATGGTTTATCAGTCATGAAATCAGGACTCTGGTTTAAGAACTCCCTCTAAATTAACGTATGAAACCAGGATCTTGTGCATATAACCCTTTTATATATTTATAAAGTTAGTTATGAAAGTATTTTTATACGGCTGTATCATAAAAGATTAGGGTGGAGTACAACATTGAAACATAAAACTCCACTTTAAAAAATACAGAGAATCTTCAAAATGGCTGACTAATAAAAAAATTGAAAAGTTGCATTGGCCTGTGGGCATCAAAAGGTCTTCCATGAGATACCTGAAATGGTCAGTTGACTATTATATTTACATCACAAGCGGAAACATAATTGTTTAGATTTTCTGCAGACTGCCTCTGGTATGATGTTTTAATGTGTGATGTTCTGTTGTGTTTTTGTATATTTTGTTGGAAGCCACTCGAGTGGTGACTGGGGCAACCCAGTCAGATGGGTGGGTTATAAAATACTACTACTACTACTAGTAGTAGTAGTAGTAGTAGTAATAATAATAATAATAATAGAAAATTCTGGTTAGAAACCATGATAGCTTTGCTGAAAATGACTGATTTTTTGTGGGATGGGATGATAATATCTGAACTGGTTTTCTGTATCAGATAAAGTTTTGTTTGTGCAGATGTTGGGTGAGGCACATCTGAACTCCACATTTAGTATCCGTCGCTGCTCATCTGCCGAAGGAATGGGGCTGACAATCCAAAATCCTTCTTTTTCAACGAGATGCACATGGTGCTTTGAAGGTGTGGGGTTCCCTTGGAACAATTTGGTCTGGAACGTGCCAAGAAATTAAACTTGACTTGTTTCATTCTATTCAAAAAGCGATTACGGCTGTCCGGACGAATGTTGCCAACTTAAGCGATACAGCGATGTGGAAAATCAAGAGAGCTCGGTTTGCCCGGAATCGACAGAAGAGCGTGCGCTCTTTGAGAGACAGTGTGAAGGGCCCGGTGGAATCCAAGAGGGCACTTTCTCTCCCAGAAACCCTTACAAGCAAAATCCGTTGAGTATTGTCTCTGCTTCATTCTCCTTTCTTCTAAGTGGAGACTGGTTTTCATGCATGTCTGAATAGGTTTCTATTTCAGATGGATGTAAACATTACTCTAATAGGTATAAGACAGTAATTTTTACAAAAAGGAATACGGATTAATTAATTCTTTTAACTCTTGTTATTGCAACACTCCATAGCATGTTCCTCAAAGTATTGTTAATCATATATGGGACATCATATGAAATATAATCTGCTACATTGCTTCCCAAACTCCCCTTCCCACACAGACCACTTGAAAGTTGCTGAGGTACTTAACAGACCACTTACTGATGTTCCTGCCTATTTGTGGCTATTGTAAGGTGCTATGATTTTTTTCTTCTGTTTTTCTTGTTCCGTTTCATTTCTTATATAGTATGTTTTACTGTATTGCAGTTTGAACGCAATAGATATCAAATTGTAATGCAATGTAAAAATTAAAGAAGTAGTAAAAAAACCCAGTTAAAGATCAGTACAGTGGTATCTCAGGTTACATACGCTTCAGGTTACAGACTCTGCTAACCCAGCAATAGTACCTCGGGTTAAGAAATTTGCTTCAGGATGAGAACAGAAATCGTGCTCTGGTGGCGCGGCAGCAGCAGGAGGCCCCATTAGATAAAGTGCTTCAGGTTAAGAACAGTTTCAGGTTAAGAACGGACCTCCGGAACGAATTATGTACATAACCAGAGGTACCACTGTATTTGATATGATGGATGCCGTCATCTCTCGTCTTCAACCACAAATCCACAGACGCTTTGTGGACCACCTGAATGAACCTTGGACCACATTTGGAGAACTCATGATGTCCTAGACACTTCTGTTTAATACTATTGTTCAAGGTTTTCCCCCCTTTGTTTTTCGTTCTGTATCAAAATCACTAGACATGGCAAAGAAGCACTTGATCAAAGCACATACATCATAGAATCATAGAATTGAAGAGTTGGAAAGGGACCACGAGGGCAATCTAGTCCAGCTCCCTGAAATGCAGGAATCTTTTGCCCAACATGGGATTCGAACCCATGAGAGTCTCATACTCTACTGACTGAGCTGGAACTCTTTAGGTTTTTTCAGTAATAGTTACAACATGTGCCCTGTCCCTGAGTTATGGGTGTGGCTGCAGACTGTCTTTCGTCTAATATTAACAGGCCTATATTTTTATTTTTATTTAGCTAATAGGCTGATGAGGCATGAGCAATCTGCTCCAGCACTTGGTGGGACACCAGAACAAACTCAAGGTACATGCTGTGTTTGTGTACAGTCATGCAAATATCCAGATATTTTGAGTGTGAGAAGGAGGTGTGGTTCAGTCCAGTCCTCACAATGATCATGTTTAGCATCTAGACAGTGATTTAGAAGAATAGACCCATAGGATTGTAGAGTTGGAAGGGACCCCATGGGTCTTCTAAATGTGGTGTTAGAAATAAGAAATCAAATTCCACCCACCCCAGTGCCTACTTTGTTCTCCTTGTTGCAGTTTGGTAAATATAGTGCAGAGGAGTGCAGTAATTAAATAGTACAGTAAGGCAGGTGGTTGGAAGAAGAAAGAGACTTAAGGTTTGTTACTCCTGGGAGACAAAGCCATTCTGAGTATAGCCTTTGCAATATGGAGGCACAAGAGCACACTAGCTCATACGTGGACTAACTTGGAGAAAAAGCAGGAAGGAAGCATGAGCCTCAGTTTGCCCAGTATACCTGAAGGAGCGTCTCCACCCCCATTGTTCAGCCCGGACACTGAGGTCCAGCTCCGAGGGCCTTCTGGTGGTTCCCTCACTGCAAGAAGTGAGGTTACAGGGAACCAGGCAGAGGGCCTTCTCGGTAGTGGCGCCAGCCCTGTGGGACGCCTCCCCATCAGATGTCAAGCAAGTACATAACTACAGTACCTTGGTTCTCGAATGCCCCAGAACTTGTACGTTTTGGCTCCCGAACAATCGAAAACTAGACGTGAGTATTCCGGATTTCAAACATTTTTTGGAAGCTGAACATCCGGCACTGCTTCTGTGGCTTCCAATTGGCTGCTCCTGCAGCCAATCAGAAGCCACATCTTGGTTTTCGAACAGTTCTGGAAGTCCAATGGACTCCCGTAATGCATTCCGTTCAAGAACCAAGGTACGACTGTATCTGACTTTTAGAAAACATCTGAAGGCAACCCCGTATTGGGAAATTTTGAATGTCAAATGTTTTACAATTATTATGTGCTGTAAGCTGCCCACAGTGGCTGGGGAAACCCGGCCAGATGAGTGGGGTATAATTTATTTATTTATTTATTTATTTATTTATTTATTCATTCATTCATTCATTCATTCATTCATTCATTCATTCTGTCACTCCCCATTGGCTATGGTAACTTATTGCAAGCATCATTGCTTTACTGCCAAACCTCCATGCCTATAAACATCTCAGGAACATGCCAAGATTCCTTCAGGAGGGACGTTTAGTTTACATCTCCCTTGTCCTATCAGCCATCTATGCATTGCAATGTTTTTCTTTTTCTGTGCTAATAGGGCAGCCTTCTCCAGAGAATGACAACACCATAAAGGACCTCCTCCCAGAGGACGCTGGCATTGACCATCAGACTGTCCACCAGCTCATCACAGTGTTGATGAAGTTCATGGCCAAAGACGAGAGCAGTGCAGAGTCGGACATCAGCAGCGCTAAAGCCTTCAACACGGTCAAGCGCCACCTGTATGTCTTAATGGGCTATGATCAGCAGGAAGGATGCTTCATGATCGCTCCTCAAAAAATGCGCATTTCAACATGCTTCAATGCTTTTATTGCGGGGATTGCTCAAGTAAGTCAGCTTTATATTCCATGTCCAATTCCCTGCATTTTTATTATTATTTTGGTGCAAGCCACTGGATTACCTGTTCATGACTTCAGGGCCAGCTCCAGGTTTCTGTGGCCCCTGGGCAACACATAATCACTCTGCCCCTTCCTCCTCTGATCAGGCAAGTAATAAAGGCTGTTGAAAAAAGATGGTACTGGTGTTTTGGAGGGATGTTATAACCACATCAAATGAAGCCTACTTCATATCTTAGCTCCCAAGCTACCAAGACAATGCTCTGAACCTTGCCTGGAAAATTTGTTAAGCCTGGAAGACTGTTCCATGGAAAACCATGGAAATTTTGGCACTGATTTTCCTGTGCCCTGTTTCCAGTAACCTGTTTGCGATAATACAACAACCAGTTTGCAAGCAAACCCCCGGTCTGGAAGCACCGTAGGTCTTATAAAAGATGACGGTGTTCATTTCACAAAGCAGAATTTGCAAGAGAGAGACAAGAATGTGGTTGGAGACAGGGTGGAGTTCAATGTAGTGTTCAGGAGATGGTTCCATCAGTGCAGGAGTTTCTGCCTGCCAGATGGAACAAGCTCCCTTCTCCTCCTCTTGCATATAGTCCTGGAGCAGATCTGGGGGAGCAGGGAGATGGGGGGGGAGCCCCATTGCACTTGTGAGTGTTCTTGCACTGGTTTCCACTAGCAGAATGAATCCTGCCTTCTATCAGCCTCTTGAATCGTCAGTTCAACTTTTCAGTTCCTTCATCAGAGAAACCTGGTTTCTGAAAGATGTTCTTTTCATTCATTTGGATATTGCTGCTGTTTTCAAAGGGGACGGAGATGCCTTATAAACCTGGATATCATTTGGATGCTGGTCCACCAGAGGGTGGTGTTGGACAGGTTTTTGTGAAAGAGACTGTAGCTGTGACCTGCCTGGATATCTCTTGTCAAGGATGGGCAGTATTAAGTCCGAGCAGGGATGGAATGTTAACCATTAAGCAAAGGAGCATCACCAAGCAAGTGGGCTAGAGCAGGGGTCGGCAACCTAAGGCCCATGGGCCAGTAGCAGCCCACGAGACTTGTCTAACTGGCCCATGGCAACCCCTGCCGCCGCCCCCGCTCTTACCGGCGTGGCGTGGGGACCGACTTCCAGGTTGATGGCACCTTTGCACACAGGTGCTCCTCTGACCCTGATGTGCACTGGAAATAGCGTGTGTGCATGTGTGCAGGATGGAGAAGCACCCATGCACATATGCTATTTCCAGCGCACTTCCGGATCAGAGGAGCACTGGTAATCGCGTGTACGCATGTGCACGGGCGCTTCTCTGACCCGGAAGAGCGCACGTGCACACACATTCCAGCCCATCCTCCGATGGATGGAGCGTCGACCTGCCCATCCTTCGATAAGGTTGCATGTCCCAATATAGATAACATGCCCATGCTGCTCCCTGCGTTGGTTTTCTATAAAATGCCTTATGGTTGAGATGGTGATTGCTGTTAGTAAGAGGGCCTAAGAAGAGTCCTGATGTCAGCACCCCATGTGCCACACAATGGCCAGTCAGGTGCCTGTGGTAATTCCACAAGCAGGACGTGAAAGCAACATCCCTCTCCTACTGCCGTTCCCCAGAACCGAGTATTCAGAGGCAAGCTGCTGCTAATCCCAGAGGTAGCCGAAAGCCATCATAAGAAGAGCCTCCTGGACCAGGCCAATGGACCACCACCTAGTTCAGCATCCTGTTCTCACCACGGGCACCCTGATGCCTGCGGGAAATCCTCAAGCATAGGTGCAGCAACACTCTGCTTACCTGCGATACCCAGAAACTGATATTCAAAGGCATAACACCTCTGGAAGCAGAGGAGGAACATAGCTAGCTTGGCTAGTAGTCATTGATAGTCCTCTCCTCCACAAACTTGCCTAAACCTCTTTTAAAGCCATTCAAGCTGGTGGCCATCACTGCCTCCTCTGGGAGCGAGTTCCATAGTTTAACGATGCATTGCATGAAGAATTCATTTCTTTTATCTGTTCTGATTCTTCCAGCATTCGGCTTCATTGCATGTGCATGAGTTCTGGTGTTGTGAGAGAAAGGAGAAAATATTTTTTTTGTGTGTTCCCCTTTCACCATGTTCCTCCTTAGAGCTCTTGTTTCATTCTTCCTTCCACTTGCTTCTTTTCCCTTCCCTGTGACTCCAGAGTGTATATGGAGCAGGAACTTTCCCTGTACTTTAATTCTGTAAAAGTGCCACGTGTGTATTGATGGTCTTTTACAGTTAACGGCTGCACTTGGAATAGCTCTCCTGCCAGGCACACGCACTATGTTTGCATTTGGGGACCCATCACTACACATTTGCAGGCACATAGATTCAGTCCGTGAAAGGACACTTGCCAATCATAGCGAGCGCTGATTCATATTTTGTTCTGGCGAGCTAAGCAACGAGCTTTGAGGGGGGAAATTGCCTGCAGCAAACTATGAAGTGACAAGTATCAAAGTGACAGTGTCACGGAAGATGACTCCCCATTCTGACACCATGCAAGAGGCTAAGAAAAACGGCAGCTTGTCTCTCTGGACATTTTCCAGGTGATCATGAGAACACAGCTTTGAATTTCCATTAACACTCAGCCCCGCCAATTAAAATTGGCTCCTCCTGATCAATAAACACACAACCCATTGTCACGAGTTCGGCCTACACTCGAGTAGGCCTCTGGCAGAGACATATGCCTGACTGGCATGTTCTCTCCCTCCTGGTCGATTGTTTGGCAGCTTCAAAAGCTTTTTTCAGCCCAAACATCACAGCGACCGATGCCAACCGATACTGGCACACTTAGGGATCCGCAGAGTTTGCGCAGTTCGCATGACAGACCCAGCAACTCAGCATTTTGGCTAATCTACTTTATTTACATATAAACATACACGGAGCACTGCAACATGGCTCCCTCTCTCTCTAGCATCAGACAGCAAAGAGAAAAAGAACAAAGGACAATAGTCCCACTTCATGGAACACAGAAACATCCTGTTTCCGTCACTTCCCACTCTGTGGAGTCAAAACATATACCATCATGTGATAGGCAACAATCCCATGACTGCAATCATGGAGCAGGAATTCTAACATCCATTCCTAATTAGAATTGCTTTCCATGGGCCTGTCTTTCTAGTTAGTGTGCACAGGGTTGCTGAAAGCTGGGCAAGAATGGGGCGAATCAAATATTGTTGGACTATAATTCTCATCATCCATTGCCATTGACTATGTTACCTGGGGCTCATAGGAGCTGGAGTCTAATGGCATCTGGTGGGCCACAAGATTCCCATACCTAGACTAAAGCTTTTGTTGGCTGCTCTACTATGGGGTGGGCAGGGAACCTTTTTTCAGCCTGTGGCAGATGAAGCCAGAGGCAAAAGTGGGCAGAGTGGTGACTGCAAATCTTCCTTTTATGCAGGAGGCTGCTTTCTACACACACTCACAAGCAAGAGTCATGAGCAGAGTTCAAGGACCCATTCTAGCTAAGTCAAAACACTCCAGGAGGGGCGATTGTCCTGGGTGCCAGCCTGCAGCACTTTGTAAGGCTGGGATCTGATCAGTTCCCAGCCTCGCAAAGCAGCTTGGGGAAGGTGGCATGAGAAAGATGGCTTGGATCCCAGGTTTGCTCTCGAGGGACTGAGATCAAAGGGCGCAAGGCGTCCTTCTCACGCCACCCTCCCCAAGCCGCTTCACAAGGCTGGTATCTGATCAGATGCCAGCCTCGCAAAGTGCTGCAGGGCCCTGTGCCAATTTTGTGAGGCTGGGCTTGTTCCAGCCTCTCAAAGCAGCTCGGAGCTGGTGTTGTGTTGGCTGTGCGGGCTGTGCTGGCACATGGTGGGCTTCATTCGCCTTCCGTGCCCCACTCCCTGCTAACATGTGTGCCCCGGGCACCATAAATACACGCTCCGCCACTGGCGTGGGGAGAAGGGGCGTGGCCTGGGAAGAGGCCAAAGAGTGAGGAAGAGAGGCCCGGATAGGGTTGCATTTGGACCCTGGTTCTGAGGCCTGCTGATCTACCAATTTAAAGTTTGCAATCATTTTCTTGAATCATTGCCAGTGTTTTTCTTCTTCTACCTGATGCCTTTGTTGCTATTATTTTCTAAAAAATGTGATTTTAGTAAATGCTCTAAATTCTAAATGGTGTGTTCATTTCTAGGTGATGGACTATAATATTAACCTGGGGAAGCACCTCCTCCCTTTAGTGGCTCAGGTGCTGAAGTACTGCTCATGCCCTCAGCTCAGGCATTACTTCCAGCAGCCGCCCCGCTGCTCCCTCTGGTCCCTGAAGCCCCACATTCGGCAGATGTGGCTGAAGGCGCTGCTTGTCATCCTGTATAAGGTAAATGCTTCTGTGTTGCATGCCTGAGTCTTTCCTACAGCAACCGGCATGGATCCTGGGTAAGTATAGTGGTAAAAGACAAAGGCGCAATTGAGAGCATGGCTGATACCTGCAGCCCTGTCCTGTGTGGTTTATTTAGTTTGGAACTGTTTTCCGTGGGGCTCTCAAATGACGAAAGAAGCATCACTAGTGAACAGCCTCCTAAATGTTTTGAGGCAGTGTAGAAATATTTAAAATAAGAAGTAAGTAAACATCATTGCAGGTGCTTTTGTGAGATGACAGGCAGGGTTGTATGCATAGAAAAACCCCCACTACATTTAAAGCATTCTTATTTGTTTCCTATCCCCATGGTTCAACAGTGTCTAATACTATATTCCCTTAATATTCAACTGCATTGATGAAAATTGAGCAACATGCACTGATTTCCATCCACTTGTACAACTGAAATCTGCTTGTGCAACAGGACTTCTGGTGTTTCTTTCCCCCTGCTCTCTAGCCCCCTACATACCCCCCAAATCGCCAACGCCCCTTGGAAGCTGCAGGGGGAGGAGAGGAAGGAGAAGCCCCATTGCATGAATGGACACTTGCTTCTGCTATGTTGGATCTTATCAGTTAAACGTCACAAGAACCATAAGGCTTTACTCATGGAAATATTGCTGCTCTGCAGGCTGTGGAGTAAGAGTGTAGAAGCCTGTGGATGAAAATGGTGCACAAAATAATAGCAATACATGACTAGCTTGGTGGTGTTACAAAAATCACTGGCAGTCAAGGGGAACTGTAAACCAGATTGGAGGTGAACCGTATACTTGATAAAATAACTAAAGCGAACTAGACTTTGGGTGAGTCACATCATTTAATAAGGGCAATTTTATATTGCCAAATAAAGCTAATTTAATTGCTTGTATTTATATTTTTTTACAAGATAACTAATGTTTTGGGAAGAGGATCATTTTCAGCTGCTAGCCATGATAGATTCCCCCTCTGTAAGTTGGTTTTGATAAAGCTATGAAGTGATATATACTCTGCAGATCTCATCAACAGCTCTGAAATGCATTCTTACATTCCGCTTCACAAGGAAATTTGTATTTCTAGTCTGTTCAGTGGCTGGTTTTTGGCTACAATATGAGAGTATTCCACACATTATTTTGTGTGCTGTGGTTGTAATACATTGCACTGGCCCTTCTGTTAACTATATCACACACCTCCTTTAATGTTTATAGGTTCCCGTTGACTTTATCTATCATTTTTGTCCTTGGTTTTCTTCTGTTTCAAAACCTTCTCCTTTGTACTTGCATAATGTGTTGTTTAGGTCAGTGGTGTTTTCAATACAAAAAACCAACCTTTTCCATTTTTCTTGTTGTTGGACAGTATCCTTACAGAGACTGTGACATCAGCAAAATCATGTTGCATCTCATTCATATAACTGTCAACACTCTAAATGCACAGTACCACAGCTGCAAGCCTCACGCCTCAGCAGGCCCTATGTACAGCGACAACAGCAACATAAGCCGCTACAGTGAGAAGGAAAAAGGTATTATATAATATTAAAACGTGAATGTGAAGCTGAGGAAGCTCTGGGTGGCATGGATCAAGGAAGGATGTTTTCTGGCATGCTTAGCCTAGACTGAGAGGCCAGCTGTCCATGGATTGAGTTGGGTCAGCTGAAGGAGGATTTCCTGGTCCTCAAATGCCATACCAAATTTTAACCATGTGGCTCATGGTTTCAGTTGTAAGGAAACACGCTTTTTACCCCAGCTGGAACTCAGTTCCAGCACCTCTCAGGTAGGCGCCATTGCCATTTGTAAGAGAACAAGAGAGGTGTTCCTGGTGCGTTCCGGCACCTTTCCCTAGAAAAATAGCACTGCTCTTATTTAATACAAATTCTCTGCTGCCCTTCAGGAGTCATACAATAAAAGCATCAGAAAGCCCCTTTCTCACATTCAGCTGAACAGGGTGAAGGAGTGACTACCTGTGTCCATTATAATGTCTATGGAGAGCTCCCTTGTGTGAAAATCTTACTCTTAAAGTAAAGCACTCACGATCATGTGAAGAGAGCCTTCTGTAAATATTCTTTATATATGAAGGAGTTCCTTATGGACTTATAACGAACATCTCATTTCACTTTATGCATGCCCATAAGCGCTTCTGAAAGAGGGTAAAGAATCATAGAAATATCATTGGTTCTCTATCTCATGTTGTTCAGAAATGTTATGCATTAGTGCTTTCTTTTTAAATGCTATTTTTATACTTTTGGTTAAAAGTTGCTAGTAAGAAAGAGAAACGGAGCTTGTGAACCAAGGAAGCAACATTAAGCTTAGGCAACCCTTGTCTTTTATTAAAAACAACAACAACAACAATGATCTAATTCCTTTCTTATGTGGACTTGAAAGCATTGTGTACAAGAAATTAGAAAAACACAGTTGTGGGGTTTTCAATCTAATTTACAGGAGGAATGCTTAAGGAGGATTAAAATTTCAAGCAAGATAAATGACATATGTTACATTTCAAAGTATGAAACATTTCAAAGTATTTCAAAGTATGAAACTGAATTAAGCTACTGGTTTACGACTTAGGTGGGTTTCAACTAAGTTTCCCTATGAGTAAATCCATTGAAATCAAGAAACCTAACTTAGGCTGCATTCCTGAGGCAATTTATTATGTTTTTATTACTTTTATCTAACTGTTCCACATTGAGCTTTCACACAATGTAAAAGCTACTTCTGGAACTATAGTGGAACACAGTGCAAACTGAGTGCTCATTTCTGTGTTGTTTGCTTCCAGAAAAAAATCTGTTTGCAAGCAATATGGAACTGAGTGCTAACTTGTGCTGCATTCAACTATAGCTCTACCATATTCTGCTATAGTTCTGGAAGTGGCTCTTACATTGTGTGAAAGTTCAAATATAATGTGGAAATTAACAGTTTGGGATATATCGTGAAAATGGAATAAACTGCCATGTGAATGCAGCCTTTAGGCATGTTCATTAATTTTAGAGGATTTACTCTGAGTAAAACTTGGCCAAATGCCACTCTTTATTTTACAAGCTGCAATGTGACATTTAATGCAGCAATTAATTTACATTATTTCCTGAAGAGATTCGGAAAGTCGAAACTTCTTTTTTTTAAAAAAGGGGGGGGAAGAACCAGAATTAAGCTTGATACCTCAAGCAGATCTGGTGTCACTTTTAATAAAATCTGCAGGAGACTTGCCTCAGAGGCTCTCCTAGTAGGACAAAGTGGAAAAAGAGTAAAAATAGATGTTGGCTTGCAGCAGTACCTTTTCTTACATGGTCTGCATGCTTGCTTCCTTAATCTTGTCTTTAAGGAAGGGAAAATAAAAGAACATCTGTCACTAACTGAATTCACACATTCAGGACACGCCATGGACCCTTTCTAGGCTAGGTGCTATCTTGGTCAACCTTGGTCAACAGGTTTTTTAAAAACAACAACAACAACAACAACAACATGATTTTGGAGTGAGGAATGTGTTGCTCTCCAGATGTTGTTAGTTCTCATCATCCCCAGTCAGCATGGACAATGGTCAGGGAAGATGGGAGTAAGATCACCAACATCTGGAGGGCCATAAGTTATTCTTTTCTGCTGTGGACCTTTAGTAGTTTGGAGGGGGGTGGGGGAAGCTGACTGCAACAGATGGTGGCATCTGAACTGAGTGAAACACCCACCAGTTCTTCTGTTCTAGCTTCAGAGGGCAGTGGTGCTTGCTTGCATCTTTCCCACCTGAGTTTGCTGGAACAGGGGTTAGATGAAGCTCCTTTTTACTGTGTTAGAACATCCATCCATTTAGTCTAGTGCTGTCTACTCTGACTGGCAGCTGCTTGGGTCATTCTGCACTGTACCATGGCTAGAAACTGTGACACTGTCCAGAATGCAAGTGGCTACCCAGCTTGCTTGGACAGTGGTACAAAAACTGAAATATTTGTTAGTTTCAGGTGTTGGTATCCAAGAAGGCCTTTATATCAAAGGGAAGTGGTAGTCCTCTTAGTACCAGGACTATGACCTTGAAATGGAATTTCAGAGTTTTTCTCAAACTTTCACCAAAGGATAGGCCAGTTCCTATAAAGAAAACCAAAACTTGTTGTTTCAGGATGTTATACAACAGAGAGTTGCCATTTCTGACTATGCTAACTCCAACAGCTTTCTTAATGACCACTAGGGATCTCTCCTTCCCAAACTGCTCTAGGAAGCAGATGGCCCTCCCATCATATATTAATTCTCAACTCACCGTAGTGTTGGCATACCTGCTGCGTGCTCAGTGAAATACTGTTGTGATCGAACTTACGTTGTCTGCCATTATTTGACCTTTATTTTCAAAACAATTAAACTGAAATAGAAGATTGGTGCATGCTTTTGCTGAGAAGTTTTGATCGCCAAACTGTTTCACGTGCGATATGTTGCCTTTTGCCGCGGAATCAATGCTTGTATTTCTCTCTCCAGCGGAGGAAGACAGCGTCTTTGATGAGTCTGACATTCATGATACACCCACTGGAAATGGCAATAAAGAGTCTCAAACTTTCTTTGCGAGGCTGAAAAGAATTGGGGGCAGCAAAATGGTGAAATACCAGCCAGTCGAGATGAATGCTCAGAGAAGTATGTCATAAAAAAAAGAGAGCGACTAATTTTAAATGTAACCGAACATCTTTTATGCTATACATTTTTCTTTTTTATACCTTTTAAAAATGGTGTTAACCAAACTGACATGTGTACCAGGCACAGCATCGTATGCAACATGATGAGCACAAAGAAGGATTGTGGAGCTCTAAAAATAGTTCACGAGGACTCCAAGGAAACATGGGGAAATGTGTGCCATCGAATCATAGAGTGGTTTTGTAGTTTGATGCAGGAAAGCAAGAGATTGAGATAGGAAATCCCCAACAGGTAGCTCTCCAATCTCTGGTTGAAGATCGCCAATGATTATGAGCTAGTCTAGGGAATGTTGGGCCAGTCTTGAGCCATCACTGTGTTATCACAGAGTCATAGAATTGTAGAGTTGGGAGGGACCCCATGGGTCATCTAGTCTAACCCACTGCAATGCAGGAATCTCAGCTACATCATCCATAAGAGATGACCATCCAAGCTCTGCTTAAAAATCTCCAAGGAAGGAAAGTCCACAACCTCCCAAGGGAGACTGTTCCACTGTCAAACAGCTCTTACTGCCAGAAAGTTTTTGTTGTGTCTTGTGTGGAACTAATTTTGCATGCCTCTAAATTAATTTTGAAATAAACAATAGGATTTGCATCTAAAATGCGATAGTGCCTAATGATGGAATGCAAGGGGGGAATGGTGGAAATGCCAGTGACTTGCATGGTACTAGCTCTTTTCCCCTGTTTCAACCAGGTGAAATAGAACTTGCTGAATATAGAGAAACAGGAGTATTGCAAGACAACATTCTGCGCTGTGTGAGAGAAGAAAGCATTCAGAAGAAGAAACTGCGCTCACTAAAACAAAAATCGCTTGACATAGGAAATGCAGACTCCCTCTTGTTTACATTGGATGAACACCGCCGGAAGTCGTGCATAGACCACTGCGACTTAGAGAAGCCTCCCGCCACTTCTGCAGCACTGAGGCAGAACGAGTACGGGCGGCCGCGTCAAAATTCCTCCACCAAGACGGAAGATGGAGATGGAGGGGAGAAGGAGAACCCGCCTGCCGTCCCAGAAAGAACCCTAGCAAGGCGGAGGCCTATCATACCAGAAGTCAGGTTAAACTGCATGGAGCCATACGAAGTGAAAGTGGATTCCCCAGCCAAATGCTCTCCTCCAAAGGAGGACTTGGACCTTATAGACCTCTCCTCTGATTCAACTTCAGGACCTGAAAAGCAGTCGGTGGTCTCCAATTCAGACAGCGACTCATTGGTCTTTGAACCGCTCCCTCCTCTCAGGATAGTGGAAAGCGACGAGGAAGATGCTGACCTCCCAAGCCAGCGGAATGACAGCATCTCCGGCAAGATGGCTCCCTCATCTCCATCAAGTCCCACCGGCCTCTCTGTGCTCAGCCTCAGCACAACCCCTCTTGTGCAGTTCAGCATTGAAGATTGCTCCAAAGATGTGCTCCCTTCTGCATCAAGCCATATCGTGTCATTCGCAGAAGAGGAAGCCACCTCCATTCCTCTGGAAGGTCAGAAAGATGTTGATCAGCTAGCTAAGCCAGAAGAAGTCCACGAGGCACCCCCCGGCAGCCCCCTCACGCTGAAGCAGAAACGAGATATGCTGCAGAAGTCCTTTGCTCTTCCAGAGATGTCCATCGACGATAACTTTGATTTATGCATAGAGGAGATTAAGCCGACCGGGCCCTTTCCCAGTTCAAGTGGGAAAAGCGTCTTCATCAACGCTCCTGAGGATTCTGAGGTCCAAACGGAAAGCGATAAGCCGGACGCCGGTGCAGAATCTGATACGGAGCAAAGCACAGAACAAAAGCAGGAGGAGGAAGCCGAAGAATCGGAATTTAAGATCCAGATTGTTCCAAGGCAGAGGAAGCAGAGGAAGATTGCAGTGAGTGCCATCCAGAGAGAGTACCTTGACATTTCCTTCAACATCTTAGACAAGCTGGGGGAGCAGAAAGAGTCAGGTAAGCAGAAGCTGTGGGTCAACCCACCTGAAAAATAAATGTTCTCTTCCTGCCGCTGTGCTAGAGGAAAGAGATAATTTCTTACCTTGCTCTTCCCAGTGGTAATGGGGTGAATTCGTAATTGGGGGAATTTGAAGTAAGAGCTCCCCCACTATGAAAGGCCTCATCTCAGTTTGAGCCAGGCTCAGACCCCCTCAAATCTGAGTATTGCTCACAATGGGCTTTGTCCATTTCCCTCACCTCTTTCCTAAGGATTCCCCCATAATTTGAGAAGGAGAAGGTGATAACTGGCAGGAGAGGTGGAGGCACATGACACACATGCACATGTGCACATGCAAACACAGAAATAAAAGTTTCAGCACCCTGTCCTAGTTTCCCTAGGTTCTGTCACCATTGAGAATCAAGCCATCACCACTCTGAGTAGCGTTGCCTGTTCCTCTGCAGAGTCACACCCTCAGTTACACTAGCAGGAGGGTCCCTCTAGCATGTCGGAATCTGCGTCTGACGGAGCTGATAAAGCTCATCTTCCTCTGGCCGAGTCCTTCAGAATCGCCTCTGACGTGAGCCTTTGATGAGGCTACATTGCAAAGAGCTTTATTGCTAAGCTACTCAGACAGAAAAGACATCCTCTCTCTATGAAAGGCAGAGAGCAACTGAAACAAACAAAGGAACAGGAAACCAATAATGTCACTTCCATGAGACTTCCAACAGCCTGGACTGTCTCTGGAATGTAAACAGAGTCTTGTGACTCTAAGCAGCTGCACAGTGGCACAAACAGCATTCCCCAAGGTGGGCGATACCGCCCCCCCGGGGGGTGCTGGGACAATCCATGGTGGGGGGTGATAGTAGCTTTGGGTGCAATTGGGGAGGCGGCATTGAATAAAAATAAGGGGTGTGTGTGGAAGCATAAAGGAATCAGAGAAGAGAAGGAAAAAATGAAGAAAAAATATTTGTACATGTTCCATCTGTTGTGTAATGACACTTACCTCCAGGCGGTAGGCCAAATAAGTTTGGGAACCTCTGCTCAACCACAATGGGCCTTTCCCCTTTCTCGTCCCCCCTCATGTCCTTCATGCACTCCAAAACAACTCTGTGGAGTTGGCAGAATTTCCAGGACGGCATATGCAAGGAGAGGCGATAGTTCTGTCTGGCGAGCAGAAATGAGGGTGAGAATTCCGGAGCTGGGGTGCCACTTTAGAGAAGACCCTGTTCTGGTTTCCAACCAATTGGATCTCTGTTAAAGGTGCTACTACCGCAATGGCCTCCCCACCGTATTTCAGCTCATGGGCATACTGTAATATTGGGAGAGGCATCTTGAAACAGGGTTTTGTATATTTCTGAGTTCCCCAAAGAGGCGCAATTTGCACCCTTCTATTACGCCCCTTTTAGATCTTTGCCAATGAAGGGGTGGGAGGTAGGTCCTTGTACAGAAGCTTCCGTGAGTCAGGTGCATTTATCGTCCTCCTAGAAGTGAATGCCAAGTGCTCACATAAAGTAAAAGCCAAACACTTCAGGATGTTTTCCTTATGCACAAATCTCATTTCAAACTCATTTGTAATAAGCGGGAGCCTTTCTTCTGTCAAAGTGTCTCGTTTATTCCAAACCATCACTTGTAGAGCCAAGTGGTGTATTGGGGTGAAGGGGGCGGGCGGAATTAGACTGAGAAAGGGCGGTTGATGAACAAGCGTTCCCTGGGGTTTTTTGGGTTTTTTTGGAAGGCCAAAAAGAGAATCTGAGCTTCAAGCACTGTTTCTCTTTGCAGATGCTTCAGCTAAAGTCCTTTCAACCCTCGAAATGCCAAGGGAATCATCATCTGCGCCGACACTTGAAGCAGGTGTACCAGAGATGAGTAGCCATTCTTCCATGTCAAGTAAGTTTTCCCCTGGCTTTGAGGAGAGGAACTCTGTTACGGCACTTGAGGGCTTCTTAGGATGGTTTTGCCATCTGGCGCATCACCTTCCTCCACTAATTTACATTTGACTGGTCCTTTATGTGCCTTGTGCGCAGGCCGATTAATTGACTCTGTGAGAATGGGAGTGGCGTTGGCAGTCTGTAAGAGCAAGGCATACTAGGAGGGAATGGATAAATCAGTTTCTTTCATCCTCCTGTTTTTCCATTAATAAGTTCCCCATATTTCCCCATTGGTTAGCTTTTTCTTTTATGAAGTGCTCATGAAAATTCATCAACATACACATATATTTTTTTGCAAGCATTTCCACCTAATGCATTGTGTATGCTGTTTATGGCATGGTGTGTGGCAATCAGGGATTGCCAAACTCCTATACAAGGTATCTGGCAAGCATGGATGATCATTCCATATCAAGTGATCCAACTTTTTTTTACTTTTTTGTCATCCAATTTTCTTAATATTGTTGAATGACCAAAACTAAGTTTAATTCTAAAATTTTAATCTTTTTATCTCATCCCGTTTGTAAGTTATGAGGGTTTGAAATATCAAAAAAATATATAAAAATGACAATTTTGGCCTTACACAAAAACATTAAAAGCTCAGTGTTTGGTGTAAAGTATAAATAATGGAAAAATTAATGTTTTCAGACCCATTTCATGTGCGAGGTTTTTTCTCCATGATTTTGTTTGATATTCATTTTGTTGTAATGTTTATGAAATGAAGTACTAGCAAGAATTCTTTCAAAGTATTAATTCTATCATGCAATAGCAAGCTATCACTTCAAACACCTTTTTAAAAGAAGAACCTGACTAGCTTTTCAGATACAACGTTCTAAAGAAATGGCTGAAGTAGCTGACATAACAGTTTGAAGTCTTGTTTATTCTGTTATATTTTACTCCAAGAAGACCCTATTTATCCTATTCTATTTATCCTAAATAGAAGCCAATAAGGCATTTAAAGTAAGTCTATCATGTGACATATCATATTAAAGCCCATGAAGTTCTGGAAAGATTGGTGTTTTTAGTTTTGACGTATCTCAATTGTGGGCTGAGCTTTTAAGGTTTTAGTGTAGTCCGGCAAGGCCAAAATTTTCAATTTTAAAAAATTTCAAACCCTCATAACTCACAAACAGGATGGGATAAAAAATTAAAATTTTAGATTTAAACTTAATTTTGATCATTCAGCAAGTGTACAAAATATTAAGAAAATTGGATGACATGCGGTAGGCAAGTTGGATCACTTGATATGGAATAACCCGAATACTCAGCTGATTGTCGGGCATTGCAAATGCCCCATGCATGTTTCTTCGCAAGCGCTGACGATTAGCTGTGCAGGGGAAGAATGGTCACCTAACATCATTGTGACATCAGGTGATTGACAGCTGGACACGCCTGTCAAACGCAGCCCTCAGAGGTGGGGTGAGAGAGATAAGGATCTGGTGGGATCCAGTTTCCCTCTCTTGTCATAACTGAGGCAATTTTGATCTGGTTAATTGGTTTACTTTTTTATGTTTTAAAGTAGGCTTGTAAATTTTTCTTGATTTTACTGCTTTATCTTTTGTAAACCGCTTTGAGGTTCTTTACAGCTAAGCAGTGAATAAATTTTATGAAATAAATAAATAACTGTTCCAAGTTTTCTGGGCCATGTATGGCCACTTTAAAATGGCTCCACGGTGGAAAGAGAATGCCAGATTAATTTTATAAAGCCATTGATAGCGTGGACATGCATAAAGTATTATGTGAGAAAACTCGTATAGTCAGAAACACGGATATTGTGCTGTATTGGCCCAGCTGCACCTCAAATATTAGAGAATCCTTTCATTCTGCCACCCCCACCCATTATAAAAATAACCACTCCAGTATTAATAGTCAAAGCTGTCCTTGAGACATCAGATAAGTAACTTCCAGAAACCGAAATCAGTGTTCTGATAATGAATAATATGCCTGAGAGAAGCTTTAATTTCCATTATAAAAGCAAAGGAGCAATTTCAAAACAGCCAATTTCCTATGTTTTCAACTCTCATCTGCGCCCCAAGCAATAATGTCTGCTCTGAAATTTTAATTGCTGTTCTTTCATTGGGAAATTCAGTGTTTGATAAACTGATAAGGCTTTCATTTCAAACCATTGCACTGGAGATGATGGAAGTTATGTTGTTCACAACTGGATGTGAAAGACTTCTTTCTGCAGGACGCTTCCCTTTTAAAAGCACAGAATCCTATTATATCAAATCCTATTATATCAAATGGAACCAGAATTTGCATCAATTCCAGCAGGTCAGACAGGATGTTTTCTGGGGTATTGAAAGTAGCGAAATGTACACAAGAACATCCGAGGGCAACACTCTGCACTGAAATACTTTTGAAATGGGTTCAGTCTGACATTCACCAGCAGGTGACACGGACTAATGCTTGCTTTGGATCCAAACACCAAATCCTTCCAAACAAAACCACGCAATCTCTTCAAATTTTATTTTCATTAGGGCTTTGCATCGGCTCCTGGTAAATCCTAGATTCCAAACCCAATCAGGCTGATTTGGTTTGACCTGGGATTCATCAAGGCTGAAGCTACACAACTATAAAAAATGCTCTGGGGGGAAAAAACCAAATTTTAAAGCTCACAATGGGAAATTTCATAGAGTTCCTACTTCAGCTCTACAGCGCCATATGGTGTCACAGCGTTATAACACATTTATAACGTTTTATTTTCACTAATGTAGCTGAGTCCCCAGTGTGAGTTGAGGCAGCCATGGGCCAGATTTTGGAACATGTTCACAGTTTCTTATGTTCTTCTGTTTTGTTTTTGTTTTTTTAAAAATGTTAATATGTTCTACTACATCAGACCAAAAAACCTATCTAGCTTCCTGTTTTCACATCACAGCAGCCAACCTGATTCCTATGGGGAGATCAGAAGGAGAGCATGAGTGCGGTAGCACTCTTCTACCCAAGATCCTCAGAAACTGTTATTCAGAAACATACTGATTCCAGTATTGGAGGGAAAACATAGCCATCATGGCTGGTAGCCATCGGTGGCCATTTATAGCCTTCTCTTTGCTGAATTTGTCTATAAGCCAAACTCCTCCCTTTCCACATGGAACACTGAATGGTGAGCACACACACACACAAATCTCACTGGATCCGGCATTCGGTTTCTGCAAATATTCCCAAAGGACTGACTTGCAAAAGATGGAGTAGACTTGTTTTCTTTAAAAATAAAATAAAACCCATTTTTTTCATTTTACAATTTTTCTAAACAAAAATCAAATCTAAACAAACATCAACATTTTCTTCGACTTCCCTCCCCTCTTCTCCGTGGTTCCTTATTCTGTGTCTCAATCTTACTGCATAATCAGTTCCAAAATCATATTTAAAAATGTATTTCATCTCAGTGAACTCATTTCGGAATGTATTTTATCCTAAAATATGTATTCTTTTATTTTATTTTTTAGCCAAGGACTGTATTGTAGAAAACAGAGGAGTGCAAAAAGTCAAAGGATGATTACATTCTGAACTATATGTTAGCAGGGGAGGTGTGGGCTAGATCAGTTCACTTTATAATATGTGCCCAGTGAAAATCTGCATCCTGAAACTCTTCCATTTTTGACTTGCAGCCCAGTTCCGACAAATGAAGAGGGGTTCTCTGGGAGCTCTCACTATGAACCAGCTAATGAAGAGGCAGCTGGAACACCAGTCTAGTGCCCCTCATAATATCAGCACATGGGACACTGGTAAGTATTTCCATCCTCCATCCCTGTGTCCCTCAGTGCCTCTCTTTTCCCTTTCCTTTCTCTTCCATCATTCTGGTCCCATAGGCTAATCAATGGCTGCGTCTGCTAGCTGTGTTGAATTGCTGGTGTTGTAGAATCTTCCACCGCATAGCTCAGTTGGCTAGAGCACGGTGCTGATAACTCCAAGGCTGCAGGTTCGATCCCCATAAGGGACAGCTGAATATTCCTGCATTGCAGGGCATTGGATTAGGTGATCCTCTTGCAACTCTACAATTCTATCATTCTTTGGAAAGAAGCCTGGCTTAAAACCAAGTCAACAGAAAGACTACAATCTTGTTGATAGGGAAGCCGCTGTTTTTCTTCTGTGAAATCTTCAAACACCACAGATCAAACACCAGTTTGATCTAAACTGAGGATGTGCATGGCTGGATCAATGGATACTGAAGAACCTGCTTTTGGTTTCATATATCTCTGCTTCTATATTAGGCAGGGGCAGCCCTACCATTAGGCAGAATGAGGCAACCACAGACGCTGGGGCACAGTAGCATGCAAGTCTTCCACCTCAGCTTCGTAGCTATTCCTCTTTGTTTTCAAACGGCCTGTCCTTGGCCCCCTAACCTGGCCTGCTGCAGCAGGTGTGGTCAAGAATGCTATCTTGACACCAGAGTTGAATTAAGATTAACCTGACTGGGCAGTCAGTTTCTATACGTGGAGTGGGGAGGAGATGCGATCCTGTTCTTTAAACCACTGAGCCTCTTGGGCTTGCCGATCAGAAGGTCGGCAGTTCGAATCCGTAAGGCGATGTGAGCTCCCGTTGCTCTGTCCCAGCTCCTGCCAACCTAGCAGTTCGAAAGCACACCAGTACAAGTAGATAAATAGGTACTGCTGCAGTGGGAAGGTAAGCAGCATTTCCGTGCACTCTGGTTTCTGTCACGGTGTTCCATTGTGCCAGAAGTGGTTTAGTCATGCTGGCCACATGTCCTGGAAAGCTGTCTGTGGACAAACGCCGGCCTGAAAGTGAGATGAGCACCACAACCCCATAGTCTCCTTTGACTGGACCTAACCGTCCAGGGGTCCTTTACCTTACCTACTTCCAACAGCCAAATTCCTTGGGCCAGTCCTGATTTCAGACCTCTCTCTTGGTGACCACTGGTGCAACTAGGCATGGTGTATGAGATCCTGCTAATTAGAACAAATAGGACCGTGTGTGTGTGTGTGTGTGTGTGTGGTCACTCTTATACCACTTTCACACTTGTGGAGAATCCTGGGAACTGTTGTTTGTTAAGAATGCTGATGTTAAAGACCTAAAATTCCCGGCATCCTTAACAAGCTGCAGTTCTCCGGATTCTCTGTGACTGCTAAAGCAGGATAAGTGTGTGCTAAGTATATGGTGTGGGTGTGTCTTCTGTGTGGATGTGAAAGACACAGAGATTTGGATCAGCCCACAATGCTTGGGGTGGTGAGTTAACCCTTTCTCTGCTGCATAACTTTCCTGATAAAAATCATCCCCCCAAACTACTATTTCCTTGACCAGGAAAACAACACCACTTTGTCCCTCTCCCATTTTGCTGGGTTGGTAGTTTGCCTTTAGAAGTGTGTGGGGTCGTTTTCATGCAGCTCTTCCCCCCATGTCTTGTTTGGTCCTTGGAAACGAAAAGGCAAGGACTCAGAGAAGTATTCCTCAAGGATTTTACTTGTGTGCACTAGCAAAAGTTATTTCCTTGGGGAAAGAAACACTCGCCTCTTCTTCCCCTGGTTGAGCTTCATCATTGGTTTCATAGTAGCTCAATTTATTCCCACACAGGAGGCAGCTATGCCACTTACAACCAGCGGGTGGTCAAAGTAGAACATGATACCCTGCAGGAGGGATGGTGGAACCTGTGGCCCTCCAGCCATTGCTGGACTATAACTCCCATCATCTTCAGCCACTGACCATGCTAGCTGGGGCTGATGGGAGTTGGAGTCCAACAGCATCTGAAGAGCAGCAAGTTCCTCACCCTGGATTGGGTCAGGCTAGACTGCTAGTTCATACAAACTGTGGTCGTTTTTATAATCAAGACTTCTGTCCTCCTACTTCTCTTATCGTTATTTAAAAACAAAATGAAGACATTCAGTTTTCAGTGTGTGTGTGTGTGTGTGTGTGTGTGTGTGTGTGTCTATTAACATATATTTGCTAACCACACTAAACATTTATTAAGCCTTGGCTCTTTCCCACCCCTCCATAATTCTGTAGAATCCTCCAGGATGTCCCACTCGGCTGATGATTTTACAGAATGATAGATCCTGGCAAATTACAGGGACCAGATGCTTCACTGCAGTTATCTTCCAAAATTATGCATTTGGGGAACTTCTGCAATGAAGCGGGAAATGCCAGGAGAATTCCCAAGATGGAAAGCAAGGGAAATGTTTCTGTCACAAGATTAGTTGATGCACATGGATCAGAAACGGCTGTTTAATTCAAAATCGGTTTAGTGTTCTGTTCCTTCTTCGACACCTGTGGTTCTGAGATCAGCATTGTTTCGGATAACTCACCCTGGAATTGGACTAAAGATTCCTGTTCATAAACAGTCCCAGATTTACCAGATTAATTTTTTTGCTGTCTTGTTTGCTATATTATACAGTCCCATTTCTGCTGTTAGGCCTGGTAGTGTACCAATGATGTCACTAACCTTCACTGCACTGTCCATCCTTCCTGCCGTCCCTGAAGAGTTAGCAGTCCTGGCAGTATGGGAGCCGTACTTGTCTTCTGCTCTGCTTTACCTCTGATTTTAACATAGATAATTTCTAAACTTGTTTCAGAATTGGTGCAGTTTGCCACAGTTTGCCATTCTTTTCCATTTTCTTTCTGCCCTGCAAGTGTCTTTAGATAGGGGGGGAAAGCTTCCATTTTGTAGAGGTGACTTTTGGGTTCGCCTTTCTCACACTTCATTTCAAACTGTCCATCCTCGGATTCTTTTTCTGCAATGCAAATTCGCCGTGTAAACCTAAAGCATCCTGTGCCATTGTGGTGAGCATCTTTGACCTTATTTTGCTGTGTGCTTGACATTGCCTTCTACTACAGCTCTTAACATATTCCATTTCTTTCTGTATATAGTTCCCAATTTCATATATATTCTAAATCCTCTGACCACTTCAGCTCTTCTAGAGTTTGGTAGGAATGACGTGGTGCCCAAATCTAAAGATCTGAGGAACGTTAGACCCCCCCCCAAAAAAAACCAGTAGGTCTTTGTGCTTGACTCCAGCTGTTGCTATTTCAGCACATTCCCTGCCTTCTTTAAAATATATATTTATGTTAGGAAGTGGGCTCCGCATCTAGGGAGGGGATACCACTCAGTGGGGGAGACATACTTCACATGCAGAAGGTTCCAGGCTCAATTCCTGGTGCCTCCACTTAAAAGATGTGAAAGACTTCTGTCTGAGATACAGCGAATGCAATCTCAGGTTCAATCTCAAGGCAGGGCTGCAGAAGACTGCCAGTTCACAACACTGAGCTAAATGGACAAATGGTCTGACCTGGTCTGCCTTCTTCTCTTTCCAATAGGAGTTGTCTTTTTTCCCTAGTTGCCTTGCATTAGCTGTTTGTCGCTAGCTGTTGTGCTCGTGTGTGGTGTCTTTGTGGTGCTGGTGGCAGACTCTCAACGGAGACTAGAGGGGACTGAAGTTCTCTGTTTATCCACAGAACAGATACAGCATGGGAAGAGGCCGTGCAATGTCTCAGTTTGCCTAAACCCTGACCTGGAGGGACCACCACTAAGAATAAGAGGTTAGTTCAGTGTCCATTCAGCCTTGGTTTCATCTCTGCAGCTTCACAACCAAGGTGCTTAGTTAGAGCTGAATGTGACGGTGGTTCTGGCAGTCTCTGAGCTGACCTCATCGACCATTTTGCACAGAGCCTTGGATTACAAGACTAGATATCTCCCCAGCCCAGATTTGAAGTGGGCAACTTGGAGCTCTCACAATGTTCTTCTTTCAGCGCAATCGGTTTTTTCTTGTTTATAATCTCTAGCAAAGTTTGGCAACTGTTTCTTTGCAAAAGAGCAGCAAGCTGACTCTGAAATTGCTTTGTCTCTCAGGCGTCTCGCTAATCTAACCCCTGTAATGAATTCTGAGCTATCCTTATTTCATGTTATAGCACAATACGATAGGGCATAGGGAAATTGTGCGTTCTTATTACGATGTTCTGGTTAAAGTAGGTGACCTCCCCTCGCCCCCTGCTGATATGCAGACCTGCAGCTTCATGTTATCTGCTGGCTTCTAACTGCACACACCAGCCTCCAGCTGCCTCAGAATTTTGTCCTAGGGAAGCCATTCAATCCCTTAAATCACAAAGAAAGAGTTAGGCCAGGCACATGTAATCAATACAGCTTTCATTCTGTGTTATCATTGTTGAAGGGTTCCGAAGACCAAGAGTCCATCAAGTTAAGCTCAAAAGGACCATTGAAGATATCCATTCTTGGACTTGATGGAGGAAGTTTGTGGTTGGCTTCCTAGTCCATTTTAGCACGGCAGGATCTAACTCTGATTCCAAATGGTTTTGCAGTAACTTATTTACCATAGGAAAGAGTTTATGCAATGGCAGCAGCAGAAATCACATCTGTATAACTACCATGGATTGCCAGGCTTCTTTGGACATGTTAACCCCTGCCCCCCCCAAAAATTATTAATTGCCCAGTAGTTCACTACCTGTCTGTGCTTTCCAGATAGTCTTAGCTCTGTGACCCACTCTCCTTAACCTCTGACAACCCCCCCACCCCCCGGTTTACATGGCTTCCCCATGTTTCTATGTGAAAAAGGCGCTGTAGTGACCCTCTTTCAATTGTACTCTTTCTAAGCCCCAAATCACCCAGCATATATAGATGATGAGTTTACTTTCATATCAGCCTGTTTTGCCTCTGACAGATGCTAGCCATGCAATGCTAAGATTCCATTTCGCCTCCTCTGTCTATCTGAAACTGTTTGCCAGGTCTTGATGAATGGACACTTTCAGTCCTCAACCTTCCTTAAAGGTGAGAAGTATTTCATCTAACATCACATAAAGAACCAACCCATTGATTGAAAGAATCTCTGGCTGGCCAGCTCTGTTCTGCAGTGCGCCTCTTTCCTCTAAAGAAGGGACCGGAACAGGATTGTGAATGCAAAACTGGGACATCCTCTTGGTTTCTTCTTTTGGTGTCTTTGACTTTGATAGAGAATATCATAGAAGAAAAAGAGACCAAGTATGATCGAAGGGGTTCTCCAGACACACTGTTATTTGTGCTTCTAGCACAGCTCTTCATTGGGGACAGTCCTTCAGATTTCTCTGGAGAAGTATCCTCTAGCAGATCTTTGATTACTTTAGAAGCATCCCCTCACTTTTGATAAAATTTACATCAGCAGAAGGTATTGTCAATAGGATCCATTGATCAAAAGAGAAATCTAATTTCATGTACAAAACAGTTACTTTTGTTTTTTTAATCCCATTAATATTCAAGGATCCTTCCTTCCTTCCTTCCTTCCTTCCTTCCTTCCTTCCTTCCTTCCTTCCTTCCTTCTTGCTCTCTTGCTCTCCCCCTTCTCTCTCTAGGTGCCACAAAATCTAGCTTGCTGTCAGCACCCAGTATAGTCAGTATGTTTGTACCAGCACCCGAAGATTTTATTGATGACCAACCGACCATGATGACTGACAAGTAAGCATCTTCATTTCTTCATTCTAATTGCACACACAAATGATGGCAAACACACAAATGATGAAACAGTCAAAACATCTACAAAGCTATTCCAGTGCAGGTTCAGACTGGGAAAGGTCTCTATTAAAAAGGCTTGTTAAAAGAAGAAAGTCTTCAGTAAGCGCTGAAGAGGCAACAGAGATGACGCCCGTCTAATACTCAAGGGGAGAAAATTCCTAAGAGTAGTTTTGTGACACTAAGGGCCTGATTCCTACATTGGGTGAAATGGACCTCCTGATATCCTCATAAGACCTTCAGCTGCAGAGTGCAGTGGTCTGACTGGCTATATAAGGGGAGAGATGATCTTTCAGGTATGCTGGTCCCACCCTGTATCAGGCTTTATACACTGAAAGCAGCTTTGAACTTTGCCCAGAGGTTAACAGATAGCCACTTACGTATTTAGTGGTTTGTCATTTAAGACCAACCATAGACATAGAGCTGATTTATAAACAGCAGCAGCAGCAGCAGCAGCAGCAGCAGCAGCAGCAGAGCACTTTGTAACCCAAACAAAACTGGAAGTATCTTTAGAAGACTTTCTTAAACTTTTCAAGTAAAGAAAGTTGGAAGGGCAAAACAGAAGACACTTGTAACAAGTGTTAGACTAGATGAGAACTGGGGATTTTTATTTTTTATTTTTTTTAAAAAAGCTCCCTCAAGGCAAGAAAAAACTCCCTTTCCCCCGATAGGAGTACAATGTTTCTCATTTCTATGATTTGGGGAGGGATGGTGGGGCAAAGGGAGGGGAAAATAACAAGAAAAAACTGCAATGCAATTTTCAACAGGAGTCCCATTTTTAAAGGGACATTATGGGGGAAATAACAGGTTTATTTACTGAGTTATTTGGATATTTATTCAATGTATATCTTTCCTTCCCCCCCCCCAAAAAAGGAGCCCTGGGTGCCAAACACATCAATCAAAATCACAATTAAATTAAGTTAAAAATATTCTAAAAACCATGAAAAACATTGTTTCAGCCAGAGATCTCAGAGTCGCCAGGAACAGTGCCTTTCAGCCATATTATTATTATTATTATTATTATTATTATTATTATTATTATTATTTTCTTCCACCCTTCATCTGAGGATCACAGGGTAGTTGACAATATAAAATGCCTGGGTAAACAGGAATGTTTTGAAATTCATACTGTAAGTATGCTTTTATGTTTGTTTTTATGCTGTATTTTTTATGTTGTGAACCCCCCTGAGCTCTACGGATGAAGAGCAGCATACAGATTTATTAAATAATAATAATAATAATAAGTCAATAATGAGGGGGACAGATGCACCTGACCAGGGAAAGCATTCCACAATGGAGAGCTGCCACTGAAAAGGCCCTGTCATGGAAGCAGTGGCAACTGGGCAGATGCTAGGATGATGAATTGCACACGGCCAAAAAAGAGGACTGGGGAACAGGTTGGCATAAAATTCACAATGCTTAAATGCATGCACATTTAGACATAATTACTGTAGTGTAAATAGAACTGTAGTACATCTCGCAATAGTGAGAAAGACGGACCTGTTCAGTGTGCTATCCCAGCGCTAAGCCTTGATGGGCATCTTCAATACAGCTGTTCTTCCTCCTTCTTTATCTTTAAACTGGGCTGGGATTGAAGAACCCTCAAAACAAAGTACACCTTCAAATAGGGGACTGTCATGTGTAAAATAGGACATGTGGCTACCTTCAGGTGCCCAGAGGCAAAGTACTCAGACAAAAATGTGTTGGGAATGGTGTCTCACCTTGTGCTCTGACCATTCTGCATCACTCCTCTGAATGCATTAATCAAGTACCAGTGGCTGGAAAAACCCTGACTGTAGCATTACAAAAGGAATAAAAGGAAGTAGAATTAACATTTTCATTTTATTTTTGCAAATGACCAAATCTCTTGCGAGGTTAATTTTGTATCAGCCGGTTGGTCTGCCTGCTTCCAGAAAGCTTTGGCAGCAGGTAGTAAACTGGGCTAAATGAGATTGACTTTCATGACCTTGCTGGCATTTTCTCCTGCTGCCGCTGAGAGGGAAGAGGAAAATTGCCTGTACAATCCCATTAAGTTCAAATATCACAATCTGTTGGAGACATTAGTGAGTGGTTGATCAAATTACCCAAGCATGCCCATTGGGCCGAGATGTACTGGTTTCCCAATGTTGTTTGTCTCTTTCTGTGCCCTGCGATATTCTGCCTCATCTCTCCTGCATCTGACATGTCCCTTAAGATCACACATTACACACACACACACACACACACACACACACACACAGCCTTGGCAAAGTTTTCAAAGATGTCTCTTGGCATTGCAGGAGCAGCCTGCCAGTCAGTGCCCAAAGCAGATAATGCTGAATAAATGTCTTCCTTCCTTTCCTGCAAGCCAACCCACAGATCCATCAGTCATGGCTTTAATCACTGTAGGAATGTAATGTCCTCTTTTAATGTCCAGACTTCTTCTTCATAATTTTCTTACAGGTGCCATGATTGTGGAGCCATCTTGGAAGAGTATGATGAAGAAACATTAGGTCTGGCCATTGTGGTTCTCTCCACGTTTATTCACCTCAGCCCAGATCTGGCTGCTCCTTTGTTGCTGGATATCATGCAGTCTGTAGGAAGGTAAGAAACTTGCCTTGCCTTGCCTTTCTGCTTTATACTGACTCAGACTAATGGTACACCTTGCTTAGTATCACCTTCATTGACATAGAACCATAGAAAGGTAGAGATGGAAGGGATCCCAAGGGTCATCTAGTCCAATCCCCTGCAATGTAGGAATCTCAGCTAAAGATATCCATGACAGATGGCCATCCAACCTCTGCTTAAAAACCTCCAAGGAAGCAGAGTCCACAACCTCCCAAGGGAGACCATTCCACTGTCAAGCAGCTCTTAGAAAGTTCTTCCTGATGTTTAGTCAGAATCTTCTTTCTTGTAACTTGAAGCCATTGGTTTGGAGTCCTATGCTCCAGAGCAGGAGAAAACAAGCTGGCTCCATCTTCCGTGTGACAGCCCTTGAAATGTTTAAAGGTGGCTACTTTCTTGGGCTCCATGATCACTGCAGATGGTGACAGAAGTCACGAAATTAAAAGATGCCTGCTTCTTGGGAGAAAAGCAATGACAAACCTAGACAGCATCTTAAAAAGCAGAGACATCACCTTGCTGACAAAGGTCCATATAGTTAAAGCTATGGTTTTCCCAGTAGTGATGTATGGAAGGGAGAGCTGGACCATAAAGAAAGCTGATCGCCAAAGAATTGATGCTTTTGAATTATGGTGCTGGAGGAGACTCTTGAGAGTCCCATGGACTGCAAGAAGATCAAACCTCTCCATTCTTAAGGAAATCAGCCCTGAGTGCTCACTGGAAGGACATATCCTGAAGCTGAGGCTCCAATACTTCAGCCACCTCATGAGAAGAGAAGACTCCCTGGAAAACAGCCTCCCTCATGAGAAGAGAAGACTCCCTGGGAAAGATTGAGGGCACAAGAAGGGGATGACAGAGGACAAGATGGTTGGACAGTGTTCTCAAAGCTACCAGCATGAGTTTAACCAAACTGTGGAAGACAGGAGGGCCTTGCGTGCTCTGGTCCATGGGGTCATGAAGAGTTGGACACGACTAAACGACTAAATAACAACAACAATCATCTCTCCTCTCCATTTCCTCTTCTCCCGGCTAAACATACCCAGCTCCTTCAACCATTCCTCATAAGGCTTGGTTTCTAGATCCTTGATCATCTTGGTCACCCTCCTCTGCACACTTTCCAGCTTGTCAACATCCTTCTTAAACTGTGGTGCCCAGAATTAGACACAGTATTCTGGTCTGACCAAGGCAGAATAGAGCAGTACTATATTCCTTCTCTATTTTACTCTATTTTACTATTTTACTTCCCTTGATCTAGACACTATACATCTGTTGATGCAGCCTAGAATAGCATTAGCTTTTTAAATAGAAGCTCCCCAGGGTTTCAGGCAGGACTCTCCCCCAGCCCTATCTAGAAATGTCAGGGATTGAATCTGGGAACTTCTGCATACAAAGCAGATGCTCTGTCACTGAGCTATGCCTCTTGCTTCCCTCCCTTCTGTGCAGAAATGGTTTGTAACCATGAGGGAGCTGACTATCGTCGCCGTCACTTGGTAGTCCTAAATGTATGGGAACGCTTACATTAGGGATGGGGAACTCAAGTGTTGCTGGACTACAACTCCCATAACCCCTGACTTTCATCCACGCTGCCTGGGGCTGGTGGGAGATGGAGTCCCACAACATCTGGACACCATGCGATATAAGAAGTGGCATGGAGGAATTTGAAAGGTAGTTAAAGATTGTTGCTAATATCCAGGATGGAGAGGTTCATGTCCTCTAGATGTTGGACTCCAAAATCCCCAGGCAGCATGGCCAATAATCAGGGTTGACGTAGTCCAGCAACATTTGGAGCCCCACAGGTTCCCTGTCCCTGGGGGGGCCACACTTCTGACCCTCATGATAAGTGGCATGGAGGGACCTGAAAATTGGTTAGAGATTGCTGCTGAGGGATTCTGCCCGGGAACTGCTGTAAACATCAGATAACTGATGAAGTTTTGATGCTCAACCTCACAGTGAGAGCTACTGGTATCTGGGGAAAACTGCTTCTTGCAGAGGACAGTGGGCTCCCAGCTGAAAATGTCCTGCCCCCCATGTCATATCCTCACCTTTCGCTTTCTCCATAATTTATACTTTCACTTGCCTGTGAAGTTGGAAGGGATTGGACCTGGGCCCATTTGTATGCTAAGTGCACATGCTTTCATCACTTCCTCTTTGTCACGAGAAGGGAAAGGGAATAGAAGTTCTGACAATTTTGCAACAGTGGCCAAGCTGTTCTGCATAGCTCAGTTGGGAGAGCATGAGACTCTTAATCTCAGGGTCATGGGTTCGAGCCCCACATAGAGTGGAAGATTCCTGCCTTGCAGGGGGTTGGACTAGATGATCCTTGTGGTCCCTTCCAACTCTACGATTCTATGATAATGGTTTAGCAAAAGTATGTCAGATTTTGCCAGCCAGATCTTGACCAAAGATAGTCTTCATGATTGTGAAGTCATTTTATCTGGGATTTGATTTGATTGCACCAGTCGTTTCGACAATTTTACTTTAATAAAAATAAATTGTTTTTGTTTGCCTCCTTCTCCGCCAGGTTGGCTTCAAGCACCAATTTTTCTAATCAAGCAGAAAGGTACAGTACAACCAAAACAAGTTTTTCCCCTCTATACAGACCACAAACAAGTGTATAAATATCCCGTTTGGTGGAGGTAATTTTGAATTAAGGGGGGGGGGGAGAGAACAAAAAACCCACAGCAAACATATTTGGTTTCCTCTCCCTTGCTTGTCATCATGCTGTAGTTTGCAGCACCATCCGTTGGGAGCCACATGAACTGCTGTGTGACGACAGCCTTCCTTTTTTATGTAACAGGAAGATATGCAAGCTGTGGAAAAAGCACTAATTTGAGCAAAGACATTCGAATCACATGCCGCGAATGAGTGTTCATTCACCCCCCCCCCCCAGTTGACTGTTACTCTTTTCTCGCCACAATGTATTTGAAATGAAATTCCTACTGAACATATCAAAGTTTTTCCATGGTGAGATATGCTTGAAGAATCATGGCATCTCCCTCCCTCTTTATTCCTTCATTTTGTTCCTCAGCATGATGATCCCAGGGAATGCTGCAGGCGTGGCCAAGCAATTTCTCCGCTGTATTTTCCATCAACTGGCTCCCAATGGCATACTTCCCCAGCTGTTTCAGAGCAACATCAAAGGTAATGTGCAAATGTCTGAGATTTGTTTCCCTTCCTCTCCACAACCTCCATGCTGAAACTTCTTTAGAAAACAACAACAACCCCAAACGTTGTCATTTGCAGATGGAAGCTTTCTACGGACCTTGGCTACATCTCTCATGGATTTCAGTGAACTGAGTTCCATAGCTGCTTTGAGCCAGCTCCTGGAGGTTAGTCTACCATCTGTGTATCTTTCACAATCACTGTTTTCTTTCCACTGGATGTATTTTACATCTTCTCATCTCACACCCTAAACTTTTCTACTCTCGAGTTTTGCTTTTACTGGGGCAGAGCTGAAACTGCTCAGACACTTCCATTTTGTGTGGGGCAAACACCGTGTTTATTTTTCAATGTGTGTCTTCTCTCACAGCACTGAGAACTAAAGAAGAGTCCTGCTGGATCAGGCCAATGGCCCATCTAGTCCAGCATCCTATTCTGACAGTGGCTGATCAGATACCTGTGGGAAGCCAAGAAGCTAGACATGAGCGCAACAGCTCTCTGCCCACCTGTGGTTGCCAGTAACTAGTGTTCAGAGACATGATGCTTCTGACAGTTCAAGCAGAACATAGCCATCAAGACTAGTAGCCTTCGGCTACTAGCTGGCCTTAGACACTTGAGGTGTATTTTTTTGTTTGTTCTCACCCTATTCTTGTGATTGTAATTTGTTTTAAACTGTTTTAAAGTTGTGTTTTAAGTTGTTGCAACCCACCCTGGGGCCTTAGGGTGAAGGACAGGTAATAAATAAAATAATTCATTTACACAACGGGGCTTTTCATAGAATCAGAGAATTGTAGAGTTGGAAGGGACCCCCAAGAGTCATCTAGCCCAACCCCCTGCAATGCAGGAATCTCAGCTGAAGCATCCATGGTAAATGGCCATCCAACCTCTGCTTAAAAACCTCCACGGAAGGAGAATCCACAGCTTCCCGAGGGACACCGTTCCTTTGCCCAACAGCTTCCTTTTTCTTCCTTTCCTTTCTGCTGCACCCCCAACACTTGGTTGGGGACCCTCAGCAGCAGATTTGTGGGACGGGGGTACACAGAGGCTGGAAATGGGAGGAGAGAAACCCAAAGTCTCCTTGCACAAATGGATTTCCCTTGATCAAACAGGCAGACATGATTACGTATTGTCCCATTGCTACTATAGGTAAAAAATAATGTCTGTGTCCAAATGCAGCGTGGCACTGAATACCTGTCGCTGGGGGTCAAAAATCAGGGGAGGGATGTCTTTATTCCTTGGTTGTGGCATTTCCAGAGGGATCTTGCTGGTTGCTGTTGAAACTAGGATGCTGTTGAAACTAGGATGATTACGTGTTGTCCCATTGCTACTATAGGTAAAAAATAATGTCTGTGTCCAAATGCAGCGTGGCACTGAATACCTGTCGCTGGGGGTCAAAAATCAGGGGAGGGATGTCTTTATTCCTTGGTTGTGGCATTTCCAGAGGGATCTTGCTGGTTGCTGTTGAAACTAGGATGCTGGATTAGAAAGACCTTTCATTATAGCCGTTCTTCTAACTCATGCTTACTACACACACACACACACACACACACACACACACACACACACACGTATCTCCAGATCAATTTCATTTCTTATCATTACATTTATACCCCACCTTTCCCTCCCTCTTTCACCTTTACAACAACCCTGTGAGGTAGGTTAGGTACCATCTACATATTTGCTTCTCCTCATTCCTGTGATGTATAACGTACACCAGCCTTTCCCAACCCAATGCCCTCCAGATGTTTTGAACGCCAACTCTCACCAGCTATAGCTGGCACAGGTGTACTGGTTGGAATGGATGCAAGTTGAAGTGCTGTACGTTAGGAAAGGTTGAGATACCATTGGTGGAATGAAAAAAACAAGATAGTTTGTAATTTATTTGTTGGAGGGAATAGGAAATCAGTCCCTATTGTTTGCACTTTTCAAAAATGCTCCTCACTGTCTTAGTTTTTTTGCGAGCAGGGTTTGAATTGTCCATGTACTTATTTCCTTAGGGCTTAAACACCAAGAAGAATTTACCAGCAGGGGGCGGAATGCTACGCTGCTTGGAGAACATTGCTACCTTCATGGAAGCTTTGCCGATGGATTCCCCCAGCAACCTCTGGACCACGATCAGCAACCAGTTCCAGACGTTCTTTACGAAACTGCCCTGTGTTTTGCCACTTAAGGTACAATGCTTGCAATCCCAGATTCAGTCCTTGGCATCCCCAGGTGCTGCTGAGAAAATCGCCCACCTAAAACCTCAGACAGATGTTGCCAGTCACTGTAGATAATGTGAAGCTAGATGGGCCAGTGGTCTGACTTGGCAAGCACTTATCCAATCTGAGTGGAGATTTCTCTCTGTCTCTCTCAATTCATACAGGGTTTGGTCAAGGAGGACTTCCACACTGGCAAATCTGTGTTAGCCAGACGTTCTGCTCAACTTACCCATCATCTAGTAAAGTGTTTCCCAAACTTGGGTTTCCAGCTGTTTTTTGATTACCACTCCCATCATCCCTAGCTAGCAGGAACAGTGGTCAGGGATGATGGCAATTAGAGTCCCAAAACAGCTGGAAACCCAAGTTTGGGAAACCCTGATCTAGTAAGTATCAGGCACTGCCATGCACCACCTGCTAGAGCTGGCTATCCATGCAGGAATGGAAGCGCTACAGAGTGGTACCTCCAGCCCAAAAGCCCACCCTTAACTCAGACAACTGCCTCTCAGACAGTCTCACATTGTGTGCTTCTGCACTTCTGTACGGCTGCCTTTTCTTTCGCATCCCTTATACCTGGCAGGGCTAAATTACATTTTAAAGAAAGGCACTAACTCTTTCTTCTGTGTCCTCCCCCGTTTTCTCCTCAGTGTTCTTTAGATTCTAGTCTAAGAATAATGATCTGCTTGCTGAAGATACCCACCAGCAGTGCTGCCAGAGTAAGTGCTCGAGATTTTATATATTTATATAAAACCTCCCCTCTTCCTCATCATTTCAGGTTTCTTATCTCTTAGCGGGAAGAGCATTATAGCCAAGTGCAATTGTGCCGTGTCAAGCAGGATAGGAGTTCTCTAAATCTAGGTTGCATTAATGTGTGGGAGGGATTACATTCCCAATGTGGGTGGGAGTTTATGTCTTCTTAAGGAGTTGGATTTCTTTCTCTTCTTTTTTTAAAGTGGCACCAGTAGATTTACCTAGAGCTTTGCAGTTTGGGACAAACCAAACCGAGATGAGAGCAAGTACAGGATTTGGTTAATGAAAAATATTGAATAGCAGAGGCTGCATTTCTTGGGACTTTCATGTCTGGTTTAATTAAGGGAGGCAAGCACATGCCTAAATGGCACATGGCTGACGGTGTGAGCCAACGTCATTGAAAAATGTTGCGTTTGAGGCAATGTGATGGCCAACTTTTTGTCTGCAGCTGTCGGCTTGTGACTTTTAGCTGCACGTGAAAGCTGTTGTCCGGTGTGTTGGACAGCAAAAGATCATCAACCAGGTGGACTGGTTTTCCAGAAGTGAGGTCAACCAGGCACCTCTCCTGCAGAAACTCTCCTGCAATCTGCTGGGTGTATAAGGGTCTCTCAAGCAACCTGGTCTTGAGTTGCGTAGGGACTTGTATGTTAACGCCAACACTTTGAACTTGGCCCGGTTGCAGATTGGCAGCCAGTGAGAATCTTGCAAGCAGAACTCTTTCCAGGAGTTCTTTCAAGGTGATGGCTGGGAATCCCAAAGTGTGACTACAGTCATTGGAACAAATCAATTTGGGCAGCTGCAACTCCATATCCTTCAAGTTTAAAAAAAAGAGAGAAAGGGTAAGCTTTGTTATAATGAATGATTTCACGACGCACACACCCTTCGTTTTGCTGAAAGAAGCATATATTTCCTGACATGCCCTCCATCTTCCTTTCATTGCAGAGTCTGCTGGAGCCATTTTCCAAATTGCTGAGTTTCGTCATTCAGAACGCCGTCTTCACCCTAGCGTATTTGGTAGAGCTGTGCGGTTTGTGTCACAGAGCTTTCACAAAGGTAATTAACTGGCTTGTTTCCTTTTAATCCACTAGAGAGATGGGCAAATGGGGAACCCACCTACCCCTTATTTTTGTTCTCAAGCGAAATTGACGTCAAAGCAACCGCTGTTCCATCTTCTATTTAAAATTAGAGGTAAAGTTGAACATTACAGAAAGGAGCTGAAACTCTGGCAAAAACCTGCTTGAGAGGTTGTGCAAATATTATACTTTACCTTTTCCTTGATGGATGTGGGGATAGCTCATTAATAGAAATTCTGGAATCTACCGGGGTACTTGCACACTAATACATCGGTGTGGGAAACTTTTTCAGCCCAAGGCCCTCATTCTCTTCTGGGCAGCCCTTCAGAAGTCACATACTAGAGCCAAAAGTAGGTAGAGCAATTGATGCAGCCTTCTTTCTACACAAGCTTACACATCCCTATCTATCCTCCATCCACATGAATGTGTGTGTGAGCCAGGGGGGGGGGGAGGTGTTTACATCTTCCATGCCTGCCATGGTTTGAGAGGTATATTTTTCATTATGTCCACTACTTTCTACCTCGCTGCTGTGGTGTTTGCATTATCAGTAATTCTACTGAACATGCATTAGGCCATCCTGTCTCTCAAAAATAAGAGACGTTTCCTCCCCATCTGACAAAAATCCAGATGAATAAACTGTAGGGACATCTGGAGTTCATCTCACAGGGGAGCAAATTAGCTTGGGAGCGGGGATTCGAAAGTTGCCCTCCCCCCATCTTTCCATTTGTCTATGCGCCAGGACAAAATGCTCAATGGAACAGCAGATGTCATTGACATAATCCTCTCAGATGTAACATGCCCTTCCCTCCTGGAAGAGAAATCCTTTGCATCACAGGGGTAGGAGCTGTGGAGCTTAGACAGATGCATAAACACACGCAGGCCGTTGTAGGGCACTGAGCCCCTGTGGGAACACCTATGTGTGTGCTCTATGCGCAAGCACACACCTCACTGGTTTTCTTCTTCTTTCAACACTATTTTCTTGCTCAAATTCTATGGACTGGACCCTAAATTCCTATGAAAGGGCTTGTGTATGCATAGTACATTTAAAGCACATTACTTCCTCCAAAGAATCCTGGGAGCTGTAGTTCGTTAACAGTGCTGAGAACTGTAGCTCTGTGAGGGTAAGCTACAGTTCCTGGGATTCTTTGAGGAATGTCATGCTCTTTAAATATATGGTGTGGATGCAGCCTGGAACTCCCTTTGCAGGATGAGGCTGCTGATTGAAAGAGGTGGTGCTAGGGGAGTTTTAGAAGTTGCCCCTACATTCCTCTGTTCCTTCTGAAAATCTGTTGGAGGGATTTTCTTTCTGGAAGCAATATTACAGATGGCAGGAGAACACCTGGTACTAGGGATAATAGCTTCATTGATGCACAGGGAACTGAGGCAGTGCTACAGAAACCTGCTACAGGGCAGAAAACTACAAGAAGGAAGTAGCTGGAGGGAATGGCACATGGTTTCAGTTGTGTCTATACTAATGCACAGAGAATGAGAAACAAGAAAAATGAGTTTGAGCTGTTGATACAGAATGGCAGATATGACCCAACAGGCTTTACTGAAACCTGGTGGGATGAGATTTATGGCTGGAATGTAGAAATTGAGGGGTGTAACCTTTTCAAAGGGCATAGACCAAACAGGAAGCGAGGAGGAGTAACATTATATGTAAAGGATATGTACACTTCTGAAGAGATCCAGAGGTTCAAGCAGAGGTTGGATGGCTTAAGCTGTCATGGATGCTTTAGTTGAGATTCCTGTATTGCAGAGGGATGGACTAGGTGACTCTCAGGGTCCCTTCCAACTCTCCAGTTCTTTGATTCTGTGAGCATGAGCCTCCTGGAACAGAATCTTCATTAATGGAAGAGCAATTCATGATCTAAGCCTCTGTATGTGATTTGTATATAAAGTGATTTAGTGGTTAGTTATAGGTTGCTGTGCGATTTTGAGGATGGTGTTATTTTATGGATTTTATGTTATTCTTTTAATGTATTTGGCTTTCTTCTAAACCACTCTGTACTTGCACAAAGGGAGGCATATAAATCATCTAAACAAATAGCAGTCAATGATTTGGTGTTGAAGAATGTTGGAAGCATTAATTTAACCCCGATTTGTTCACTTTTCTTTTAGGAAAGGGATAAGTTCTACTTATCCCGCAGTGTCATATTAGAGTTGCTGCAAGCTCTGAAGTTAAAATCTCCCTTGCCAGATACGAACCTTCTGCTTTTGGTCCAGGTACAGAACAAACACTTTTAAAAAAATGGTTTAACAGTGAATGTTTTGCATGGGGTTTCCAAGCACTGGACAGCCAGTAGCTAAAAAGGGTTAACACACGTGTAATGTCTGCATATCTGGAAATGTTTGCCTAAACAGAAATGTTTTAAGCAGACATTGAAAAGAATACAGAACTCAAAGTCATGAAGCTAGAGCAGCTGGAAAAAACCCAAAACTTTACAAAAACAAGCTATGGTTTCCTTGATCATTGTCATGGGGCAACACATGGTTAACTCCTGTTAACCAAACCATGGTTTAGTGTTCGGTGTGAGCTAGGCCACTGAGAGAGCTCCCTCCCAATTAAATCATCCTTCCTCTGTATTGGGCCTGAAGGACTCCTGCGCTACCAGATTGGAAGGAAAGCACACAGCAGATGTTGCTCACTAGAGAGACACACAACTTCTTTTTTAAAAAATACAGCAGCCTGACAGTAGCCATCCTCCACTGCAGAATGACTGGGCTGGCAGTTGCTGGCACTTAATCGCATCGAAATGACAAGGAGCTGAAATGGAAGTGACCTGGGTGGCCCACGGCGCAATGCACAGCTCTGCAGACTTGCTCCTCAGGTCACGCACAGTTCCACATGATTGACAGCCTCTTTTCTTTCCCCCCTCCGAAGTGCCTGGCGCTGTGCTCGGGCATATGTTTCTACGAGCCGCAGCTTCTCGTAAGCAACGGGCACATTAGTCAGAGAAAATTAGCAGTTGCCAGGAGAGTTGGAAAGTAACATTGACGTTCTAAATTACAGAGGGCTTAGAATTTCCCTAAAAACAACTATTATAATATCAGTGTTAAGAGGAGAAGCTCTCTCTCTCTCTCTCTCTCTCTCTCTGTGTGTGTGGGTGTGGTTGGTTGTTGTGGGGGGGGGGGTGACACACCAGGTAATGGGTTCGGGGGGGGGGAGTTGATGTTTGCAAGTACGTTGGATCAGGCCCTTCCTGATTAATTAAACGCAGATCAACCTGGAACCTTTATTTATGTATTTAAAAAGAGGAGAGGGCAGTCCTTTCTGCTTCTTGGACTCTGTGAGAGACAGGCAACGTTACACAGAATGACAGAGTACTTGCCCCCCCCACAGACAAATCTCCCCACCCTACAAGAAACACATACACACATATGCACAAAGGGTATGGGAATGGCACCCTGTTTGTCATGGCATACTGTGATTGCCAGTGGGGCATTTTTTAGGACTGAAGGTTGGGATGAGTTACTCATGGCAGCTCCGTTGTTGTTTGAAGCATTGGGAAACAGTCTGAGGCCATCATGCTTCTTGAATACCAGTCGCTGGCAACCACAGGAAGAAGAGTTTGAAGAGTTTGGATTTGATATTCCGCTTTATCACTACCCTAAGGAGTTTCAAAGCAGCGCACAATCTCCTTTCCCTTCCTCCCCCACAACAGACACCCTGTGAGGTGGGTGGGGCTGAGAGACTTCAGAGAAGTGTGACTGACCCAAGGTCACCCAGCAGCTGCATGTGGAGGAGCGGGGACGCGAACCCATTTCCCCAGATTACGAGTCTACCACTCTTAACCACTACACTACACTGAAGGGAGAGTGCTCCTGTGCTCATGTCCTGCTTGTGGGTTTCCCACGGCCATCTGGTTGGCTCTTGTGAGGACAGGATGCTAGACTAGAGAGGCCATTGGCCTGATCTAGCAGACCTCTCTCTCTCTCTTTTTTTTAATAATATTTATTAAAAATTCCCCTTTAGTTCCCTCTTAAAAACAATAATAACACAACAGTCTTCTTTTATTTTTTTATTTTTTAAATAATATTTATTAAAAATTTTCCAGAATAAAAAATCCATCCTCCTCTAGACAAATGGATGCCCCACATGATGCCACTGGCATCAACGCAAGGATGTGAGTCACTTCACACATGCAGGGAAAGAGGTGAGAAAATGAGTCATGCTTCTTTCTTTCTTTGCTTCTGCTCAACACAGGAAGTGGGACTCACTGGTGTGAAGCCATCTGGGGATCATGGCTCTCACAACGGGAAGCATCTACGGGCGCCATTTTCCATGTTGCACATTGGCCAGGATCTAATGAGCTGCTTTAGACGTGCCCAGTAGGAACTTGGATCATTTATCTTCCAACACCAGGACCTTGTGTCACATCCCAAACTATTCTAGAAAGGTCCCCTAGCTTCAGAAGTAGTTTTGCGGCACCTAACTGAGAAACGCAAATCCCAATGCACAGAACATTTTCAGCTATAGTAACAATTGATAGTTCTATTCTTGGCAGATTGGTCTAATCTAGGGATAGGGAACCTGTTCCCATCCAGATACAATCATCTTTGACCATTGGCTTTGAATTAAGCAAGCCAGTTTGGCTTGTCCAGATTAGATTGTTCCTCGTAAATCCCCTTTAGTTCCCTCTTAAAAACAATAATAACACAACAGTCTTCTTTTATTTTTTATTTTTTTTAAATAATATTTATTAAAAATTTTCCAGAATAAAAAGGAAAGATAGCAAGAAAGAAAGAAAAAACAAATATGATTTACACTTGGTTTCAGTGGCATCTTTCCCGGACTTCCCCCCTCCCCCTCTTGTATTCCATTTCCCTTAAATTGATTCCACAGATTCTCACCCCAAATTTTAAAACCTTATTTGTAATTTTAAATAACCCATTTATTCCAAATTAATTTATCTTATTTATCTTAATGAACCATTTCTCCTTATATTTTATATAATTCCCTAAGATCGACCCCATTTCCCTTCCACGAATTCCCCTATTTTCAAACAACAAACATGAAAAAAGTAAAGAAAGAAATAATATATAATTTTACAGCCTTTGGATTCCAAATCTCCCCCCCCCCCATTCCCCGGTTCCAATCCCCAAAGTTCATCCATTGACTACTGCCAGCCTGGTGTATCCACGTCTATATCTCAACTCCACTTTGCCGTCTTTTGATAGCTTTTAATTTCAGAAAGTCCAATCTCGAAAAAACTCTCAGAAAAAGTCATTGTTCTTCCATCCAGACCTCTATGTTTAAGAGTCTAACTTAAATTCTATTTCTTGGTCCTTTTAAAGTCTGGATGTTCCAAATACTCCGGCTTCAAATTTGGTCCAGCTCTTATTCCTCAGGTTGCTTTTTCCTGTTCTGCTGCAGAAACCTTCTAATTCAGAAACTTCTTGTTCTCCACAGAGGCTTTTGTTATTCAGGAACATAACTTGCGTCAAGTCCCTTCCTTTCTTCAATAGATAAATCCATTGTCTCCTTTAGTATAGAAACCTCTGTAGACAAAATAATGCTTCGTTTTTGCAGCTTTCCCAAGAGATAACAGATCCTGCTCAAATTCATAGTATTTTTCCACTTGCTGCTACTGTTGCAATGTCCCAGCCTCCCTCTAGAGGGAATATGGTAACTTAATTTCTTTCAAAATCAGACCCAAAAGTCAAATAACTTGTTGCCTTTATTTCCAATAATTTATGTCCAAATTGTAACAAATCTAACCAGCAAAGCCATCGTAACAAAGTTCTCTTTTATTTTCCTGCTTTGACAGCTACTTTGACAGCTGTCAAAGTTTCTGTGTCTCTTCACCAGTCTCTCATAGCGGATCGTTCCCAGTTCCCGGGGGGGTTGCATTTTAGTTCCCACAAATCAGTCTTCTCCTCCAGCACAATTATTGTAATTTCCCTTCGTGAAGTTAAATTTTTTTTTCAGGTAAACAAGTTCATCTCTCGATCTTAGTTGTCAAATCCTTGCGTTGAGCCATCTACAACAGGGGGGGGGGGCGGACTTCCTTTTTGCACTCCTCCCGCTCGCTCCAAATTCAAAGATCAAATTTCCCTTTTAAGTCCAATCAATTTACTCACGGGTTGTTCCTTTTAGTCCAAATCCGAAATTTTCAAAGAAGAAGTCGTTGCTCTCCGCCGAATGGCATGCGGCTTCGCTGGGCAGGGGAAGCATTGGACTCACAGCACCACACCCCCCCCGTCACCCGCTCCGCAGCCTTTAAAAAGGCTCCTTCGCGGGTCGGGGGGGCGCAAACGGTGCCCGCCGAGTCACCAAGTCCATGGGCATCTCCGCCCATGGTTTTTGAGGGTCCCCGCGTCGCCGGCACGGCAGGACCCGACCCCTACCCAGCCGACTCCCTCCGGAGCTCGGAGGGAGTCCGCCATTCGGCGATGGCGCCGACCCGGAAGTCTGATCTAGCAGACCTCTCCTTACATTCTTGAAGCTTTTTCTGTGAGGCAGGGAAGGAGGGTTTTCGTTTCCCCTTGGCTGCCTTGTGTCAAGGGTAAGTCTCTCCTGCCCCTCGCATCCCACAAAAAATATATATTCTAGAATTCAGCAGCATCCCTGCAAAAGCCTCTGAACCCCATGCCCACTTTGGTGGGAGCTGAATGGCTCTATGGAACTTGGGAGTGCATTTTTTGGCCCAAGCCCTAGCATCAACCTCTCCCAACCTGGTGCTCTCCAGATGTTTTGACCTATAAATACCATCCTCCCTGGCCATTGGTCAACTTCACAGGGGTTGGCAGGAGCTGCGGTCCAAACAGTCCGGAGAGTGCAAGATTGTGGAAGGCTTAATTATGTAATCATGGGTCTTCCACACCCCCTAAGAATAGGAGGTCTGAGGAAGGCTTCCTCAACACCCTGCTAAAGATGTCCCTAGAAGGAGGATCCTTGGGAGACAATGAAGTCTCCATCTTCTGCTGATGAGTTTGTGGGTCTGCCTCCATCCTCTGACCCTACTGGGTTGCCAGATGGATCCAGTTCTACACCCCTGCTGTATAAAGAACAGGAAGTGACCTACCACAATGGGAAGGCGGAAGAACAAGGTGGGACACTGAAATACCACTTGAGCAATCACTTAATACTCCTGTGTATAGCTGCGTGAGACATGTAGGGACTCAGGCTGCTGCTTGATTTGACAAAGATAGCAGTACGGGGGCTAAGAACGTTAAATAAGAAGCAAGGTGGGCTGAATAACAAAAGATATATTCCTGACATTTACATTTGATACCCCAATTATTTCCACGTTACTCATCGCTGTCAGAATTGGTAGTGACACAAAACAAGAGGAAAGCTTTCTTTACGCTGGAGGATGGAAAAGTTTGGGCAGGTGTATAATCTGCATGAGGCGTTCATATGAGCACCGCTTCCCTGTGAGGAGAGCAGTTGTGGGGCAGGAAAGGTGTGGTGGTCCCACTAGCTGGCCTCCCTTGGAAGCAAGAGTGAAGCTGCCAAAGGCTTAGGGTGGGTCTAGGAGTAAAGCCCATAGGGTCCTGGGATTCGAAACTTGTTCTCATGCTCTTAACATGGGTATGGGGGGGATTCCTTGGAGCAGAACTGTTCCTGGAATCAGCAGCTGTGTGGGATTGTGGGGGGTAATGACTGTTAGCTATTTTTTTTAGTTATTCAGAGCGATGCAGCGGTTTCACCCTCAGACCTCAGTGATGGAGTGGACTCCACACATACGAAGTGAAGATGAATCTAGACTGTCAGATTCAACAGATTGTCAACAGAGCAATTCATATTATTCATATGTATTAAGTCCAATGCAATACCTTTCTCTCCCTTGAGCCCAAGAGAGGGTTTAGTCCTTTTGCTTTCAAAACTCCTTTGTAGCAGTGCCTAAGCCATTGGTCCATAGCTTGTCTGTCCTCACAAACCCCTCCGGACAGCATCTGCTTGAAGTCTACACACTCCCATATTCTCACTCAGCAAAACTCAGTCAGCGAAAAAACCATGGTACAACCAGCCGAACCTTAACTCCCACCCTGACTAAGGCACAAACACACTCACTTTTAAAGGGAGTTAACAACACCATAGTTCAGCGTTTCTGTCACCTTAATGGGAACCACCTGCTTTGCAGCTGTTACATTACATGTGTTTTCTTTTCCGCAGTAAAATTTATTCTTTGTAAAATGCATTTTCTAACAAATACAGTGCAAATACTAACAGTGACCACAGCAGATGGAACAAGGCTCTTCTCTTTGCCCATAGCTAGGCACAACACATCTGTCCCCAAACTGCTGCCCTCCAGACCAGAGCTCTCATCAGCCCCAGCGAGCATGACCAATGGTCAGGGATAATGGGACTTATTGTCCAGAACATCTGGAGCCCATTGGGGGTGTGGAAGGCTGGTCCAAGGTCTGGGCTTCTGCTACCTGAGATCCTTTTACTTAGAGATGACAGGGATTGAATCCAGCACATTCTGCATGCAAACTGCCACTGAATCATGCCCCCATCACCAGGGACATCAGATTGTAATTCCTTCAGGGTGGGAGGGAGAGATCTCATGCCTCTTGAATGCTACGGGGCTTTTCTTTCCACCAAGGCCTTAATATTGTCCCCATGCTGATTTCTCCTGACAGCAACAAGGAGCAAGCATAGGGCAGAATGTCATGTGGCCATAGCTCAGTGGTGGGCCGTGCGGAAGGGCCCAGACTCAATTCCTGTCATCTCCAGGTAGGGCTGGGTGAGGACCCTGCCTAAAACCCCGGAGAGCAGCTGCCAATCAGTGTGGACAAAGCTGAGCTAGATGGACCAATGGTCTGATTCAATTTAAGGCAGCTTTCTCATTTTCTAAATCTAGGCCTTTGCATAGGCCTGTTGCTGAGGTCAATCTCTCCATCCCCAAACCTAGACTACTTGTCTTTCTGGATCTCTGCCCAACCAACTACCCCTGAAGCCTTTGCTGACACTTTATCACAGACAGCAGATTTCTAGGGAGAGGCACAGCAGACATTTATCCTGTTTCTGTTCTGTTGTTTTGTGGCTTTTCAATACTGGCATTAAATCTGTTGCCGGTGACGTCTTGGCATCTTGCAAGGAGTTGATATGGGCAATACTGAGATGCTTTGGAAATAAGTGGTGGGGCCTTTGTCTAGTTAGCCCAGCCTTCCGCTTGCGATGTCAGGTTGAAACACCCCCCACTTCCTGGAGGGATGCAGATAATGTCCAAAACGAGAGCCTCGGAAACAGTAAAGATGAACAGGAGGCCATTGCTCTTTGCAGATGCATGGCTTTTGCCACCTGTTCACATTTAAATGATCTCAAAACACATTCAGCTTAATTACTCGCCAGATTAGCCGGTTGCAAAAAAAAAAAGGGAGCATTTGTGCACCTCTGTTTTACCATATGTGCACATACATACAGTGGTACCTCGGTTTACCTACGCTTCAGGTTACAGATGCTTCAGGTTACAGACTCCGCTAACCCAGAAATAGTACCTCGGGTTAAGAACTTTGCTTCAAGATGAGAACAGAAATTGTGCTCCGGCGGCGTGGCGGCAGCAGGAGGCCCCATTAGCTAAAGTGGTGCTTCAGGTTAAGAACAGTTTGAGGTTAAGAACGGACCTCCAGAACAAATTAAATTCTTAACCCGAGGTACCACTGTAGTTTGTATAGCCAAAGACTCCTCCCTGACTCACATTTGCCTGGTTTGCACATAACACTAAGCCAATTATCACGTCATGAGAACGAGCAATTGTGCAGATCTGTCCACCTAAATGAGACTTGCTACGAACGTTGGGAGATTCAGGGCCAACAAAAGGAATCACAGAATCATAGAATTGTAGAGTTGGAAGGGACCCCTGTATAGTAAAGATGCTGAATATACTTAAGGACCATAACTCTTTGTCCCCAGTTTCTCAGTTTACTGCCTTGTTTTTATTCCAGTCTTTCCCCAGCCTGGTGTCCTCCAGATGGTTTCGACTACAACTCCCATCAACCCTAACTGCCATGGCCATGATTGGAGTTGTGGTCCAAAGGATCGGAAAGGCGCCATGTTGGGGAAAGCTGTTCTAGTCTGTCCCTGTAATACATCATGGTTCCTACCAGGTGGAACAAAGTGTTTGATTGCAATACAGTGGTACCTCGGGTTAAGAACTTAATTTGTTCTGGAGGTCCGTTCTTAACCTGAAACTGTTCTTAACCTGAAGAACCACTTTAGCTAATGGGGTCTCCTGCTGCCGCCGCACCGCCGGAGCAGATTTCTGTTCTCATCCTGAAGCAAAGTTCTTAACCTGAGGTAATATTTCTGGGTTAGCGGAGTCTGTAACCTGAAGCGTCTGTAACCTGAAGCGTATGTAACCCGAGGTACCACTGTATTTTAATTTCCCTCCCGATTCACAAAACAGTGATACTCCCCAACATCATATATCACTCTGAAATATAACCTCATGTTGAACCTTGAATGCAAGGTGCTCCCCTCCACTGCATTTTGTAGGTTCGGGGTAAGAAAGATTCACATCTTAGAATCTCTTTCTGTCCTGGAACGCATTAGTTGAGCAGAAGGTTGCCGACATGGCACCCATGAGTGCCCATCCACCTACAGAGGCCTTCCTCAGGTTGGAAGGAATATTCTGTTGTAGGCAATATAATAGGTTGTAACGTGTGCTTGGTTATGGTATATGAATGGTGTTGCTTACAGTTACTCCAGTTTGCAAATATACTCATGGGACCCCAAAAGTTGACAACCCCAGTTTTTAATACATGGTCTGTATTTTTTTTTAATCACATGTTATTTCTAAAAACCATCTAATGTATAGAATAGTTGCTCACACTCAGTAAGAAAAAGAAGAGAAAATTCACAAGGAGGGGAAATGTTTTGCTCTGGAATGAAAGCCTTCATTAAGTCAATTGGAACTATAATTGACATAATGGTACCAGGACTACAGGCTGTGTAATGAGCTTTGATTGAAAATCCTCTTTCACTTTAAACTTGCTGCTGAAGAAATGAGAATACACGTCTTAATTTTTATACGGTGCTTTAAATATATATATGTATGTATATAGTGAAAAAGAATTGGATTGACTTCTTGATAACGGTTCTTGTTTCCAGTATAAGCTCTCCCTTTTATGACCAGCAAAATTACCGCAAATATCAGCAAGAAGAAACTTTGTTTAATAAACTCATAAATTAGAGATTATTGCATTCTTACCACCAGCAGTCCACAAAATTGGTTAATATGTTATTTCTTATTAGTTTGTTTGTGCAGATGCTGGAACAAAACTAGCTGAATCATTGATCTTACACAAGCAAATGATCGCTTCCATCCCTGGAGTAAGTAACAAAACATAAGTCGCCTCTTCATAAGCTATGAATTTCTTCACTATTCCTTAGCTTTGTAGCCCAAATTTTCCAGTTGGAAGGAACTTGAGACAGAAGAAGAGTATATATATTTATCTCCATATCCTTGACTACTGGCCATGCCAGCTGGGGCTTGGGATATAAAAAGGCAGTGATTTCCACTCTATGCTATGTTGAACACAATTAGCACTGTTTCTTTTCTGCCACAGTTTGGCTTCCACTAAAACCTACATTATCTACTTTGCTTTGGCAGAAACAAACATAATCAATTATTTAATTAATTTCAGTTCAAGGAAAAGGCAAAAACTGTGCAGAAAATAACATCATTGTTTATGTAACATTGGCCTTCATCTGATGTAATAGTAATAGTAATAGTAATTTATTATTTGTACCCCCCCCCCATCTGGCTGGGTTTCCCCAGCCACTCTGGACGGCTTCCAACAAAGATTAAAAATACATTAAAATGTCACACATTAAAAACTTCCTTGAACAGGGCTGCCTTCAGATGTCTTCTAAATGTCAGGTAGTTTATCTCTTTGACATCTGATGGGAGGGCGTTCCACAGGGTGGGCGCCACTACCAAGAAGGCCCTCTGCCTAGTAGGAAGCTTGTGCCACCATAAATCTGTTGCTATTTATATCATGGGACTCTTCTTAGGTAAATAGATACGTAAATGACCCCTGGCTGGACAGAATGGAGTCAAAGGTTTGTGCTAATCACTGCAGAATCATATGGCATTCCATACACTTTGAAACTTAGTGACTTAGTTTCAATATAGTGCATGTTTTCTGTCTTTCAGGAGAAGAAACTCCAAACCAGGGGTCATCAACCTTTTTCAGCTGTGGGCCAGTCCACCGTCCCTCAGACCATGTGGTGGGCCGGACTATATTTTGAAAAAAATAAAATAATGAACAAATTCCTATGCCCCACAAATAGCCCAGAGATGCATTTTAAATAAAAACACACATTCTACTCATGTAAAAACACCAGGCAGGCCCCACAAATAACCCAGAGATGCATTTTAAATAAAAGGACACATTCTATTCATGTAAAAACACACTGAGTCCCAGACTGTCCACGGGCCGGATTGAGAAGGCGATTGGGCCGCATCCGGCCCCCAGGCCTTAGGTTGCCTACCCCTGCTCCAAACCTTCTAAGCTTAAATGATACTAACAGTCACACACCATTCCCCAGTTGAACTATAATGTTTTTTGAGTTAGGATGATACAGTGGAGACTCTGGTAGCTTGAGGGCAGGGGTGGAAACGTGGAAGGGCAGATTATTCTGTTTGTACTCAACATATTTAGTGCAACGGGGAGAAACTGAATAAAAAGAAAGAGAAAATGCTTCAGATTCAGTCATTGGTATTCAAGGGGCTGCCGCACAATACCCTTTATCGTTCTGTCATTCAGTTTGAAAGAAGCAACACGTGGAATCCTTCTTCCAAGCCCACTGGAAGATGGAGGAGACTTTGACAGGGCTCTCTGTGACCTTATTTTTGCTGTTTGTTGTCCTGTCAAGCCAACTGACAGGCGTAACTGTGGAGGAGACAGAAGGTGGTGTAGTTCAGCCCTACGTAGATTTTATATTAGCATAGAGAAATGAGAAGCACTTGGGTCAGCTGCGAAAATGCAGAATTTGAGCAGATCGTCTCTTCTCTCGCCCTCCGAATTCCAGCAAGTGAACCTCAACTGAGACTCTCTGAATTTGTGGGCCCAAATCATCGCTCGTCAAAGAGGGGCAATCTGTTATCCATATCAGCTGATTACTTTGGGTCGGAAAAGGAGTTAAGGTTGAATATTTCGTTGCAGGACTGACCAGTTACATTCTGAATTCTCTGCCCCTCCACTCCATGCCAGAAAAAAATCAACTACAACCTTACCACGATTGGCAGCAGCCAGTGTTAGGATAGTAAGCCTAAAAAAATCACAACCACTTACAGTACTATTAGTCCTTTTGCAATCAGTTACTCATGTAACTGATTAGGAACAATATTTGTCTTGAGATTAATCAACTATAAGGCTGCAATGCTGTACCCACTTACTGGGTCCAACTGAACCAGGTGGGATTTACTTCTGAGTCCAACTGAACCCAGTGGGACTTACTTCTGAGTAGACATATATAGGGTTCAGGATTCAGTTGGTTTTGGGCTGGGTGAGGGAAGGAAAATGGATTTCCATTATTGTGCTTTGAGGAGCCCTGATAGTTGACCATTGTTCTTCTATGTTTTAGTGTGGAACAGCGGCCATGGAATGCATGAGACAGTACATTGGTGAAGTTTTGGATTTTATTGCCGATATGCATACGTTAACTAAATTAAAGGTGAGTATAGCATTCAGACACATCAGTTGAAATGATGTTATTGCCTCCTTATGGGAGTTCTGCATTCCGGCCAGCCATATAGTTGGGAGAACCTATAGATGCTTTCTGAAAGCTCTTGCCATGTTTTATGGGAGAGTTGAAAAAGTAGCTTCCTACAATAATGATTATAGAAAGGGTGACTGTACAGTGGTGCCCCGCAAGACGAACGCCTCGCAAGACGGAAAACCCGCTAGACGAAAGGGTTTTCCGTTTTGGAGGCGCTTCGCAAAACGAATTTCCCTATGGGCTTGCTTCGCAAGATGAAAATGTCTTGCGAGTTCCTGCGGGGTTTTTTCCCTTCCCCCCCTTCCCTAAGCCCTAAGCTGCTTATCAGCTGATCCGCTGATAAGCCGCTTAACAGCTGATCCGCTAAAAGCCGCTAAACCGCTAATAGCACTAATCTGCTAAGCTGTCAATGGGCTTGCTTCGCAAGACGAAAAAACCGCTATACGAAGAGCCTCACGGAACGGATTAATTTCGTCTTGCGAGGCACCACTGTATAAGCAGAAAAAAAAGACTGCAAAAAGCAGAAAATATGGACCAGGGTTCACAGGGGTGTCGGGCCTCATGCAAATAACTTGTGTTAGGCCAGTGGAACTGCTGAGAATTGCTTGCTCTGCTGAAGCAGGAAGCAGGGCCTTGTTGGTGATTGCACCATTTGAAACTCTCCCCCCCCCCGAGGTACGGATGGCAACTTCATTGTTGGACTTGGATTATTTAGTCCCGACAGAGCAAACTGTTGGAGGAGTTGTTTAGCCTGTTCTGGGGTGTCAGGTTGCCCTGTTCTGCCCTGTGTAAACTGTATGATCTGATTTCCAAATTGTATTTGGTTTTAATTTATTGGGTTTTGGTGTGTATTTGTTGCACTTTTGGAAGTTGCTTTGGGGCCCTTGGTGAAAAGTGTTCTCTATAAGTAAATGAATAAATTCAACTCCAAACACTCATAACTATCAATAAACAATAAGAGTAGCAGGTTTTTTAAAAACTCCAATCATAACCAAAGCTCATTCTCAATCAACCAGCTCAACCAAAGACTTGGGCAAACAAATGAGTCTTCACCTTTTGCAGGTATAATAAAAGGTATTTGATAAATGGAAAGAAGTATCATATAACCTGGACATTCGCTCTTTAGTGCAGCCTTTAATGCCCATCATTTGTAGTTCAAAACATCTGGAGTAGGTGAAAGCTGCTCTAGTGAACACAGTGTTTTCATATAAACGGAACAGCTTCCTTGGCCTTCTAAATGCATTTAATCACCCACATGTCTTACTTTCAATACCCTCAATATGCTGAATGTCCTTCCACCACAGAGTCACATGAAGACCTGTTCCCAGCCATTGCATGAGGACACTTTTGGTGGGCATCTGAAGGTCGGTTTAGCCCAGATTGCTGCGATGGAGATCTCGCGTGGCAATCACAGGGACAACAAGGCTGTAGTTCGTTACCTCCCTTGGCTATACCATCCTCCATCTGCAATGCAACAGGGGTAAGGAAGTATCGACTGCAAACAGTGTAACGTTAAGAGCTTTAAAATGCACACCAGATGGGTGTGCCATCATGAGGGGTGAAAGTGGGGAGTTGCGTCTATCACTTGTAATGGCAAATGTGGTCTCCGGGAGGTGAGGGTAGCCGATGGGTCTCAACCCCTCGATGAGTTAGGACTTCCCCTGCATGCGAAGACAGTCTTCCCTGGACCCAGCAATGGGTCCATCTGTCAAGAAGGTGGTTTCTGCACATGCTGTAGAGGGAAATGAGGGGCAGATGAGGCTTCTCAACCTGGGAAGGTAGGCCATCTGGGAGAAGGAAAACGCTGATCCTAAACCTCATCTGCATTGTGGGTTCTTTTCGGGAGAAGAAACGGCTCTGCACCAAACCAGAGTGGAGTCCCTAAGACGGTTTGATGGTGCCTTCTTCCGGCAACTCCTATAGCCAAGCCAGTGCCAAACGTATTGCTCTGCTTTCCTTTGGACCACATCAGCAAGGCTTGTCATCTGGGCAATTCAGGACTGCCTAGCCTTGCACCCCAAAGAGGTCACTTCAGTTCACCCCAGAGCTGCACTCCATTGTCTCTTGAGACAGATGGATGGCAGCAACATCATCACTATGTACACACTAGCTGGGGAGCAGGAAAGAAACTGAATTTTCCTAGAAACAAAACATTGCAGTTTGTGCTACTTCCCTTCAACAAAAATGACACATTGAGAAAAGACATCTGAATCTGCACCACAGTTCCAGGGGCCAGGTACAGAGCCTGAGGACCGTGTTTGGCCCTCCGCCTGAGATTCCCTACCCAATTCACTGTTTGAAACAAATGGATCACCTGAAAAGGCATGTTAATATGTACTTTGCCTGTGTTTTGCATCCATAATACAGTAATGCTCATGCATTTATTAGCATAATAATATTTCAAGGCATGGGGAATAAAGCCTTTGGGATAACAAGACACTGAAATGCATTTTCTTTTCCAACAGGCCCAAAGAATTCATTGAATGCGTATCTCATATTCGTTTGCTCTCGTGGCTCCTGCTGGGGTCGCTGACGCATAATGTCATCTGTCCAAATTCCCCTTCGACATGCATGCCCATTCCACTGGACGCTGGCTCTCATGTCGCTGACCACCTCATTGTGATCCTGATTGGGTTTCCAGAGCAGTCCAAGGTACAAATATTCTGCTGGTTGTGCCTAAACAACATTTGACTGTATAGATTTCAGCCTAATTAACCTGAATAGCTGCCTACTCTGCTGCCAACTTGCCTGGGTAATTAAGATCCTTGTCAGAGCTACTGCCCCTTGACAGTGGATGCTGAGAAGACTCTGCAGCTGTTGCACAGTCTTTTGATCAGATGCTGATGGTCAATAAAGTTGGGTGAATCTGTCAATTTCCATTTCTCATTCCCTCCAGCCTTAAGTTCAGTTCTCCACTTTAGCCCTCATGAAAATTCATCAGCGTCTGAGTACAAATTTCTCCCAGTAGCTTTGTGTATAATTAGCCCTAATATACAATTTTTATTTTATTTTTTGCAAAACAGAGGTCCTTAGCAGAATGTACTTTGGGGCATTATTTTTAGTGTTTCATTGCAAACTTCGTCCTAATATATGCATATCTGTGCACATGGCTTGGCTGGAGAATTGCGTTACAAAATTCGAAGGAGCTTGAATTTCAAAGGGTGGCTATGTTTCACTTTGCATACTGTTTTAGAAAGTGTGAATTGGGTAGGCTCATCTTTAAACGAGAACTGAATCAAGATGTCATGTGCATGCAGAAGTTCCCAGGTTCATTCCCGGTCACCTCACATGGACATGACAAAGGAGGCAGTACAAGAGATTAAAATATTGAACGTTTTATGGAGGATTGGAGCCTTTTTCTCTGGAAAACATTAAAGTCAACAGAAGCGGGATCAGGATCTGAAATAGCAGTGGATGGGAAATGGATAATGAATTGGATTAAGGGGGAAATAAATGAATAATTACTGTAATGAAGGGAAAATGTAATTGATAAAGTATGTTATATAACACAGCAGGAAAGAGTGGTTATGGAAACACCTAGGAGAAAGGGTTGGAACTCAACTTGTAAAAATTCTTTTAAATTTGTAGTTAAATTGTTAAAAATCCTTGAAACTCAGTTTTAAAAATTGGGGGGGGGGATCCCTGCCATCTCCAACGAGAGCTGGAAATGTTTCTACAGTAGTACCTTGGGTTACATACGCTTCAGGTTACATACACTTCATGTTACAGACTCCACTAACCCAGAAATAGTACCTCGGGTTAAGAACTTTGCTTCAGGATAAGAACAGAAATCACACGGCAGCAGCAGCGGGAGGCCCCATTAGCTAAAGGGGTGCTTCAGGTTAAGAAGAGTTTCAAGTTAAGAACGGACTTCTGGAACGAATTAAGTATGTAACCAGAGGTACCACTGTATTCTAAAACCCTGCAGAGCTCTTGCTGGTGTGGACAGGACTGAGCCTGACAGACCACATGTCTGTGTTCCCAGCTCCCATCAGCCTCAGCAAGCATAGCCATTGGTCAGGAATGATGGGAATTGTCATCCAACTAAATATGAAGGGCACCAGGGTGGAGAGGCTGTTCTAAACACTCCAATATTCTTCCATTTCCTTTCTCTCCCTGTTCTAACAAGCTCTGTGGTTCTGTGAGTGTTTCTTTTTCACTTTTAATGGCCTTCAGCTTGTCTATCCTTTTGCCTAACTCTAGCCTGTGAATTATAAGCCTGCTATTTCAATATGAATGAGTTGTCATATCGCTCACTGACAGGGAAGGAAAATCTGAGGGAATTCTTGACAGAGCTATATTTGATTAGGATTGCTTTGACGGGCGGGCGTGTTATTATTGGACGAGGGAATTGTCATGCTCTGGTACTCTGGGGCAGGGTGTGCGCATCCCATAATGCACTGCTGGAAGGAAAAAGCTAACGCTCCCCACCCCCCGGTTCTCTTTTCTGCAGACGTCCGTCCTGCACATGTGCTCCCTCTTCCACGCCTTTATATTTGCTCAGCTGTGGACGGTGTATTGCGAACAAGCGGCGGTTGCGCCCACGGTGCAGAACCAGAACGAATTCAGCTTCACCGCCATCCTGACCGCCCTGGAGTTCTGGAGCCGAGTCACCCCGAGCATCCTCCAGCTGATGGCACATAACAAGGTGGTGAGTCAGAGGCAGTGAGCAGAGCTAGGCGAGATCCCACAAAGCCCCAAGCAATAGATAGACCAGGCATAGGCAAACTCCGGCCCTCCAGATGTTTGTGACTACAATTCCCATCATCCCTAGCTAACAGGGCCAGTGGTCAGGGATGATGGGAATTGTAGTCCCAAACATCTGGAAGGCCGGAGTTTGCCTATGCCTTTAGATAGACCATTTGAAAATGAAAATCTTAGGGCATGCACACATGCACACAACTGGCAGCCAGAAGACTATAGGGCTATATAGCTCAGTAGTAGAATAAATTGCATTTCCAGGAGAAAATCTTGCAATGTGGCAGCACGCATGCTTTGAGACTCCCTGGCTGTTAAGCAAGCGCCCTTGCAACATTTCATAAATAAATGGAATAAATGCATAAATATTGCTTTAGATTCCTGCTGAAAGCTTATTATTATTATTATTATTATTATTATTATTATTATTACCCTGCTGGGATACATTTATTTATTGAATTTATATCCCAAAGGAGCCCAACATTATTAGGGTCGCCATATTTTGAAGAGCAAAAAAGAGGACACATTTGCCAACTTCTGCTTTTAACTATGGATCACTATGGCAACTCTACCTGTGAAAAAGAGGACGTGTCCTGGAAAAAGAGGACATATGGCAACCCCACCCAATATGGACTCCCTTGGGAGGTGGTGAACTCTCCTTTCTTGGAGGTTTTTAAGCAGAGGTTGGATGGCCACCTGTCATGGATACTTTAGTTGAGATTCTTGCATTGCAGGGGGTTGGATCAGATGGAATTTAATTGGGTTGTTCTGAAGTTTAATTAAAATATCCAAATAACGATGAAGGAGGCTACCAAAAGGGTTTAACTTTATCAGCAATATTGAAAATTCCATGGCCTTTTTGTTATCGAGTTACATTTGCCTTGGTTTACCTTTATATTTACATCACATAAAAGTTTAAATGATATTTACAACCCAAGGCTGGGAGACACCCCCCTGCCCTGCATGCCATGTTTTATGCTTTGAAGATTACATATTCATAGCTCGCTGCTGATTCAGAATGATAAATCACTTTGGATGGGCAGGGAATAAATAGGACCTAGATAGCAAGTTAACTTCAGAGAGAATCCAGTAAAAAAAAAGTTGTGTTTTTTATTTAAAAAAATCTGGCTCTGCTATGCATGGCGGTTGTCCTGGATGGGATGCTTGAAAAGCCTTTTCAAGGTTAATTGAAATATACAGAGCATCATTGGGTTGCACTGGTGGAAGCTAAAACTGAATAAAATCTCTTAAAGATTGTCATGGCTATGTGAAAGGTAATGTTGGGTTTCCACTTCTTTACTGGATAATCAGTCTGATGTGTTGATGGTTCAAGGTGATAGCTCAGTAGGTAGAGCATGAGACTCTTGATCTCAAGGTCGTGAGTTCGAGCCCCACATTGGGCAAAATACAGGTGAAACTTGGAAAATTAGAATATTGTGGAAAAGTTCATTTATTTCAGTAATTCAACTTAAAAGGTGAAACTAATATATGACATGGCTCCCCAAATCAACAGACTGTGGAAACTTCACACTGGACTTCAAGCATCTGTCATTGTGTGCCTCCCCATTCTTCCTCCAGACTCTGGGTTTCCAAATGAGATGCAAAAGCTGCTCTCATCAGAAAAGAGATTTGGGGAGCCATGTCATCAGCTGGTGTTGGTCCACTGTGCTTCATTAAGTGCAGGGTCAACACAGCCGTCTACCAGGAGATTTTGGAGCACTTCATGCTTCCTTCCGCAGATGAGCTTTATGGGGATGCTGACTTCATTTTCCAGCAGTACTTTGACACCTGCCCACACTGCCAAAGGTACAAAAACCTGGTTCAATGCCCATGGGATTACTGTGCTTGATTGGCCAGCAAACTTGCCTGACCTGAACCCCATAGAGAATCTATGGGGCATTGCCAAGAGAAAGATGAGAGACATGAGACCGAGCAATGCAGAAGAGCTGAAGGCTGCTATTGAAGCTTCCTGGTCTTCCATAACACCTCAGCAGTGCCACAGGCTGATAGCATCCATGCCACACCGCATTGAGGCAGTAATTGATGCAAAAGGGGCCCAAACCAAGTTCTGAGTACATATGCATGCTTCTGCTTCTCAGAGGTCCAATATTGCTCTATTTGCAGTCCTTGTTTTGCTGATTTCATTTAATATTCTAATTTTCTGAGATTGTTAATTTGGGGTTTTCATCAGGTGTATGCCATGATCATCACAATTATAACAAATAAAGGTTTGACATATCTCGCTTTGCATGTCATGAGTCTATCTCATATATTAGTTTCACCTTTTAAGTTGAATGACTGAAATAAATGAACTTTTCCACGATATTCTAATTTTCCGAGTTTCACCTGTATCCCTCCATTGCAGGGGGCTGGAATGAATGACCTGTGTGGTCCTTTTCAGCTCTACAATTCCACGATTCTGTATTGCTTTCATTTAAGTACCATACTAATGAATCTAGGTTAATCCCATCAGTCTCAGGTTTTTGGGTGTGTTTTGCTTTCACGACAATACGGCACTGAGTATTTACTTTATTTCAACATCTTTCCCCCCTCCACAGATGGTAGAGATGGTATGTCTCCATGTGATCAGCTTGATGGAGGCTTTGCAGGAATGCAATTCCACTATTTTCGTCAAGGTAGGTCAATTCTCCATTGAGAATACTTTTTCCTTCTTCTTTTTTTAAGATGGTTAGAATTCAAAATCCTGTGCATCCAAAAGGAGAAATCGCAGTCAACAGAACTGGAATTTTTCCTGTGCTCCAAGTAGCATGCAGGACAGAGATTCCTTCATTCATAATAGAGAGGAAATAACTCTGGTGACTGGGTTCAGCTGGTAAAACAGCTTTCGGTACAGCTTTCATGTAACTCAGCTGTATCCTTTCCCCAAAACGGTGTGGTTCTTAGGAAACTTGGGTCAAAGAGACAAGGGGAAAATACAAGCGATCGTTCTTCTCTGCTTTCTTTCACCCTTTTTACCAAAAAGCTGCCTTTGTTCTTCAAAAGGTAACATCTGTTGCCAACTGATGGGCTTTCTCTTGGAGCATTAGGTGGGAAGAGCCATCAGAACACATGCAGAAAATTTATTTTTTATTTTGTTTATTTAAGATAAAATGTTTTTGCCGAGGAAGACCCCATTCCACTGTCCTAACAGCTTGTACCATCAGAAAGTTTTTCCTGATGTTTAGTTGGAATCTCCTTGTAATTTGAAGCCATTGGTTCGAATCCTACCCTCCAGAGCGGGAGAAAACAAGCTTGTTCCATCTTCCAGGTGACAGCCCTTGAGATATTGGAAGATGGCTATCATATCTCCTCTCAGTCTCCTCTTTTTCAGGCGAAACATACTCAGCTCTTTCAACCGTTCCTCATAAGGCTTGATTTCCAGAATCTTGATTGTATTGGTTGCTCCTTCAACTGCCTTCATCCCCAGTTGCTAGCTGGGGCTAATGGAGACAGCTTCTGCACCCCAGTTTTCTATAGGTTAAACACACCTCTTTCGCCCCATGGGGCATACAGCATCCTAGCTGTTTGGCTTGCTGCCTGCTTGTTAGGGATCCAGGCTTGTCCATCTCTGCTTCTGTGTGTAAATGACAGTCACTGCAAGGGCAAAGCCATCTTCCTAACATTTCAAGATCTCGCCTCAGTGCTGTAATGTAGTTGTGTTCTGCTCTTCACTGGGATTCCCTAACCAATCCTGTTGGTAATTAGGGACAACGACCCACTAAGAGAACACAGCCAAGTATTACGCCATCTGGTTTGGTCAATGAAAGCGCATCCTCTGGAGGGTGGTTTATCTCATGCTGTCAATACTGATTAGGTTGTACACGGAGCTCTAGGGAGCTTAATTGGAAAATTGCAAATCTTGATGCCATTTGGAGGAGCGCTTTAGAACAATATGTCCAACTCCTTAAATAATATGGGAGAGCGCGGATAACATGTCAAAAGGGCCTTCGGACTTGAAGCGAACCTGGCACACACTTAAAAATAAAATAAAAACAACAACCCCAAACAAATCAACCGTTGCAGCCCTCTTTGTTTCTTCCACAGAAATCTGAGCTTAGCAAATGCCAGAAGCAGGCACAGTTAGCAGATGTGATACAGGCATGTCTATGTGCTGAGAAAAATGTGGAGGTTTGGTTGAACACCATCCTCAAGGTATTGCGGGTTACAGGTGACGCCTCCTGTGTGTCACAGGAGCATGTACAGAAAAGTAGGCCAATGTGGGCACGACCACCGAGGGCAAACTTTTGCAGGACACATGCTGACGGTGGGTGGAATGAAGCCAGTAATGTTCCCAAAGCCCAAAGAGGTGACTATCCCCTTTCCAACCCCTCACACTCTTGCTCTCTCCCTCTTCTTCCCCACCCAGTGGGCAGGTGGGGAGGGACAGATCACTCTTGCCAGAGATCTGAAGTGATCAACCACAGAAGGTGTGTGTGTGTGTGTGTGTGTGTGTGTAGGACCAAGGGCTGCATGAAAGTTGAGAGCGGTATTAGGTTAGGGTTGCCATATTTTGAAGAGCAAAAAAGAGGAAAAATTTGCCGACTTCCACCACACCTGCTGAAATTCCCCTTTCCACGCACACACCTCTTGCTAAAGGTGCAGACGCTCCTCTCAGCCTTCTCACCTGGAGAGGCTGCTGCAGATTCCCCGGTCCTCTCACATTCCCGAAGACCAAAGCCTTCCTATCCCTTAGCAGAAGTCATTTCCCCCTGCTGCTGGCAACTCCATGTGCATCATTCTCACCCCACACCAAGACCCCCGCTTCCTCCTCCCTCCCCGCTTTCCAGTTCCCTGGCCACCTGCCACCTTCCCCAGCACATTCCCAGCCCGCCCCAGGGACCCTCTCTCCATGCAACCCCTCACTTTTAGCACCCAGCATCCTCAAATGGATATATTCACAATCGGTTTTCCTGCTTTACCTACCCCTGGTCTCCCAGGTCCTGGTCCAATATTCTAACCTCTACACCACCATTTTGCATGTAGAGCAGATGTTCTGGCACTGGGCTATGACAACCCTTCTCCACCTTCCTAAAAAAAGGGGGGGAGCCACCATGTACAGGTCAATTTAAATTGACCATGTGACAGCTGCCACTGCTCAGTGGAGTTGGTTGCACGGCCAGTGGCACATCACATGGACTGAGTAGCTCTTTAAACACCTCTGCAATTCCCTCCCCTGCCTGTCAGTTCTGGAGCTCTGAAGACAATTGCATAACCCCAATGGCACCCTGCAGTACATAGGCAGTCGCAGGCACCATGGGGAGCAATTTGAAGCAGATTCCACACCATGGCAATTTCGCTGGAACTAGTTGCAGTATCTTTACAAAGCAGAAATGAGGGGAAAACTGATTACAAAAATCTCAGCAAAAATGTGTTTTTAAATAAAGTTTAAAGTCATTTATAAATATCTCTTTTTTAAAAAAGAAAAATGCTCTTGTTTTTCTGGAATATTTAAACATCAGTTTATTAAAAGATTTTACTTTTTTAAATAAAAGACATGGCACAGAGCACAGCTTAGCCAATGTTCCCTGCAAATGTTTGTTGCACTACCTGTGAATGAATGTTACCAGCAAGGTTTATGGTTTGTTCTTCAGACTAAGAAAATTAGTCACATCCTCTTCTGACTGTGTGTAACTATAACAACATGGTGACTGTAATGAATTAATTCTCACTACGCCAAGGAAAATAATGCAATTTCTGTCTTCCATCAGCTGATCCCGATGTGGCTGCCAATGATTCAGTCCAATCTAAAGGTAGGCTCCCCACTTCCAGCTGCCCAACTTCAACCTTTTCCCCATGTATTTTTATGTCAGAAAACATTGAATTTTGTGCCCAAATTCACCATAAGAATTCTGGATTATTTGTTTATTGCAGTTATCCGTTGCTTACTACAAAAACACATCAAAGCAACTTGCAATTACAAATGCATACATGATACAAAATGCAAAATACGTCAAAAAGAAGGGTAATTCATAGACTAAAAGTGTCCTGCAATTAAACTGAAAGTACAAATCCTATCCCACTCTATTAAAAGATGGACACCAAGACAGGCTTGGGTATCGTCATACCCTATGACCCTAACTGAATGCCAAATGCCTATGTGGGCATGAATGTATTTGCCTTTTGGCTAAAAGCTGGCAATGATCGCGTCAAGCACTCCTCCCTAGGAAGAGCATTCCACTATTTGGGGAGCCACCACTAAAAAGGCCCACTGTCATAATGCCACCCTCAGCATCTCCCTCAGAGGGGGAGCACAAAGAAGGGAGTAAATTATTAGTTTTTATTTCTTTATTCAGGAATATTTACACCTCACCTACTAACCAAAGTTCTCAAGGTAGTTTACAATACATTAAAATACAATAAATTAGGCAATGGTGCAGTAGTCACTACAGCTGCATCTTCTGGCCTAGGGCTGACTGTTGAAGCAGCTAGATGTGAGTCCCATGCAGGACAAGACTGCTGGTGTCTCTCACAGCCCTGGCCCTAGTAGGAGGTGCTGGAGAAGCAGAGATGCGTCCCTCTGGGGTCTCAGATGTTTCTACATGAACTGAGACTCTAATAAGTTCATCCTCAGCCATGTCGTTGTACCTTTGCCCATTAGGGACACGAGTGGCGCTGTGGTCTAAACCACTGAGCCTCTTGGGATTTACGATCAGAAGGTTGGCGGTTCAAATCCGCACGACGAGGTGAGCTCCCGTTGCTCTGTCCCAGCTCCTGCCAACCTAGCAGTTCAAAAACATGCCAGTGCAAGTAGATAAATAGGTAATACTGCGGCAGAAAGGTAAATGGCATTTCCATGCACTCTGGTTTCTGTCACAGTGTTCCATTGCACCAGAAGTGGTTTAGTCATGATGGCCACATGACTGTCTGTGGACAAACGCCGGCTCCCTCGGCCTGAAAGTGAGATGAGCACCACACCCCATAGTCACCTTTGGCTGGACTTACCTTTACCTTTTACCTTTGCCCCATGCAACCCAGGACAAGGGAGTCTGGGGCTAAAACAGCTTGCAAAAACTCCCCCAAACAAAACCCTTTCCAAGAGATGAAACAAATGCAGCTCCTTCAGAATCCGATAAGGAATCACTGAACTTCCACATGGCTCAGCCTCTCAGGGCCATGCAAGGGAAGGAAACCAGAAGGCCAAGGAAGAGAACTTTAGAGAGCAGCACAGATAATCAAGCTGACTCAGGCGATTCTCTGTGAAGCCTCAATTAGGTGCACAAAGCAATACAAAGGCAGACCCTTGAGGAGCCATGCGGTTTGCGCAGCAGAGCAGGAAGCTCTGGGAGAGAGAAGCAAAAGCACTGGTTCTTTTGTTGACATGTGGCTACTGAAAACTCATATAGACCTGGATGAATCATCTGAAATGGAGGGGACTCCGTCCTTTATAAGAGCCACACTTATCACAGCCTCATTGTCTTGGGTTGTGGCAGCTAGAAAAGTTGTTATTTTTGCAGGCCTGTAATAAATAGGGGAGCGCATTGGATTCAGAGGAATGTAGGAGTGTAGCAGGATGCTTCAGAATTATATGGGGCTCATCAGAGGTGAAGCGGGATCTCTATGAGGAGGCATGAGGCGAAGAAAGGACTTTGTGGCACCTCTGCAATCCAGACATAAAAAATGCTACAGACATTAGTGTTTGCATGAAAGTCCTGTCTCCTGCATTTACCAACAATGCCAGGGTGAGAGGATACGGGGAAGACAGGGAAAACATGAGCAGACTGTGACTGACAGGTCTAGCATGCAACCAGAGGGAATGATTTCGTCAGTGCTGTCCAATTCCAGTTCTGGGGGTGGGCGGGGGGGGGGGGGAGGAAGTAGCTTTGCTAGAGTGCAACTTGCATCTCTTAAGTTTAAGGAAGATGCCAGGAAGGGAAGGAGAGGGGAATGATTTTACCCTGGATGGTAATTTGTTTCAGTTCTTTCCACTCCAAATTAAACTTTTAAAGTGCTTAACACAAAGGCCCCTGCACCTCTTTGCAGTTTGGCAGGTTTCAAAGCAGCTCACATTAATAAGGAGACTACAGTAGAGGGAAATGTGGGTTTTCGCCCCTGTCTTATGCTGGGTGTGAATATTGATTGTTTTATTTCAGAATGACATTGTCTTAAACAATTGTTTGAAAGCTGATTTTTATAGCCCATGGTTGAAATCCTTTTAAAATAAAGAAAATGACTGATATATCAAAACAAACAATTCAATTCAATTCAAATCTTTATTATGGTCATAGACCAGCATAAAAGCGTGGGATATAGGCATTTAAAATCTGAAAAGCGTTTTGGAAAGCTAAAGGGTATTAAAACAGAAGGTGAATATGAAAGTCTATAAGAATTTAAAAGAAGCTAAAAGAAGGGATAGGAGCATTGGGTGGGTGTGGAAGAGCATAAAAGGTTGATACATAAAAGACTTTAACTATTAATTTACAGAGCTCTCTGATATGTTCATTTAATCCAACAAATTAAAAAAAAAACCCACCTTTTGTATATTTTAACAGCATTTATCTGCTGGGCTGCAGCTCCGCCTGCAAGCGATCCAGAGCAACGTGAACCATCATAGCCTTAGGATGCTGCAGGGATCGGGCCAGATGAACACCAACTTCACCGTCCTCCGCAAGTGGCTGCAGTGCACCCAGTTTAAGATGGCTCAAGTGGAGATCCAGTCGTCTGAAGCAGCCTCTCAGTTTTATCCGTTATGAACCGGGCAGAACCTTCCAGAACCTTCTGCTTAGACTAGCAATAATAGGGCTAAAAGCTATAAGACTAAAGGCCATCCTTAAAAACAGTACTGTAGCTACACTTTTTTTTCTTCGTCTGGTAGGTGTATACAAATAGCGGAGGTTAGTGGTCTGGTCACGTCCACTCCTAACCACAAATACGTACTTGCTCTTGTGGGTAGCAGTCCAGTGTCCTCTTCACATTGAGGGTACACCAAATGAGGGAGGCAGTGTGCCTCTGAATGCCAGTTACTGGAAACCATAGCGGGTGAGAGTGCTGTGGCACTTGGGTCCTGCTTCCCGACTTCCCATAAACATCCGGTTCGCTGCTGTGAGAACAGGATGTTGGAACAGATGAGCCATCGGCCTGATCCTGCAGGCTCTTCTTATGTTCTTCTGAGGCCTGTGCGTAGCAAGATGTTAAACTGTGTGTGCTTCAAAATTTTTCCTCCTTCCCTACCCCCACCCGACCCTAAGAAATTACTCTTCCCCCTGCTTGTTACTTTTAATATCTTTCAATCCCACCGTTGTTTGTGCTCACCGATACCAAGGAGTGCTCTGTGCTGCTATTTTAAAACAAGCAGGGTTTTTTAGAAACCTCCTCAGTGCTTTCTTGCTGCTGTTGTCGTCTTGGAACTCAAAACTCAGTAATGCAATAAACCTTGTCACTTTAAGATAGTGACCCTATATAATGAGGATTTTTGCAGGCGTTCTTTCTTTTCTCTTTTCCAAAAGGCGTTGGCCACTTCAAAGCATGACTGGTTGCCAGAGAGGCAGGTCCAGAAGTGCCCCTTATAGAGTAACCCTATGCATATCTGCTCAGACGTTAGGCCTATTGAATTCCATGGGACTTAGTCCCAGGTAAGTGTGCCGAGAGCTGCCACTTTACAGAGAAGGTGGAGAAGGGGTTGTTGAGAGAATCGAGTTGCTGGGATTGCACCAAGCAAGGCAAGGGGTGGATGGGTGGAGGAGCTTTATTCCTCCTCCTTCTGTGGGACATCTGCTCTAGGCTCCGTGTAGGCCTCCTCCTTCATCATCGGGGAAATGGGAGGACTTGGAATCATGCAGATCCAAGGCTTCCCCCAATCTGCCCCTGCAACACAGCCTTCTTGGGCTTTTCCAGCACCAAAGGAGCAATGGAGGTGGATGTTTGCAATGAGGAGGCCCCTGGAAGCGACTTCCTCCCGTGGCCACAGACCTCCCTCTCCACTGGTGAGGGTGGAGAAGGCTGCATCATCAAATGACCCCTTAGCCACCCTTCTCTGGGAGCTTCAGGTTGCTCCTTTGGCATCCCAGGAGAGAGAAAACCTTCCACATTAACCGCTTGCCAAGGGAAGGTAGGTGAGAAGGCAGTTGGAAACATTAAGGGTTCTAGAGTCAGTTCTGGAATTTTGCTTTGAGGGATCGGAGAAACCTGAAACCAGTCCTGCTTGTAGAGAGCATTCTTACAAAAGTGCACTTAGAAATTAGGTGGCTAAACAGTTGTCCTTTTCATTTTAAGTAAATTAAAGTGCTTTAACATTGTTTCACCACTGGTACTTCCCTGCAGTCCTCAAGCTACTAAGCATCTCTCTGTATACTACCTTGTATAGTAATCCTGTATCTTATTCCTTCTTAAATACTTGTATACTGTAAGATTTAAAACTAGTCCCATTCCCGCGGTCACTAGGGAGAACATAAACTTCCTAGCTTCCCCTGGGAAAAAGGTTTGGGATTGTAGATTTGCATATAGTACATAGAAATTATAGAGTCACTGCATAGAAAGCGATGTTAAATATTTTTAAAAAGCGAATTTTAATAGCCTTGAGACAGACTGATCTGCTGAGATGTATAGAGAAGCCCATTGTTGCTTTGCACTTGGCTTTGAATCAGAGCCTAACAACAGAAGAATTAAAATTTAACCTTTTCTGTGTATACATAGCCGAGATATACTGTATTTATTGCTGTAATCTGCTGAACAAAAGAACACAATTTTAAGCTTTATATTAAAATGCTATAAAGTGAACAACTCTTTAATACTACTCTTAATAATATTTGTTATTATTTTCCTTCAAATAAACTCACTAGCGTGTTACATTGGATTTGTCGTCATTTATCTCTGTACGTACCTGCAGCACAGCAGTGGCAAAAACTACTCTCCATTGTGAAGGTTGTGTGGGTTTTGTGCCCTTGCTCGTTTGCAGGCAATTACACAGCATTTTAAATGCAGTTGGGGCATGTGCCAGTTGCTCAGATAGAAAAATATGAAACTACACATTTAGAAAACATTTGAAGCATAGGACTCTGCCTTATGCTAAGTCAGATCATCGGTCCATCTAGCTCACTGTTGCTGGCACTGACTAGCAAGAGTTTCCCAGGGTTTCAGGGTGGAGTAATTAGGTGTGTGGGTGCTCTTTCCTAGCGTGGACACCCAGAGCCTGCAGGGGGAGTGGTCCCCATAGGACCTGTTTCTACCGTTCCATCATACCACCCCAGGGATACAAGCAACTCAGCAGAGCATTATAAGGCTTTGCATTCCTTCCTCTCTGGGTTCATATAAGTTGCCCAAGCTCAGGATCTCAAGTAATTTTTCTGTGTCCTCTACTCTGGGTCAATGGGGGGGGGGGGCATTCTACACACATGAAGAGGAGTTTTGGATTTAATATCCCGCTTTATCACTACCCTAAGGAGTCTCAATGCGGCTAACATTTTCCTTTCCCTTCCTCCCCCACAACAAACACTCTGTGAGGTGAGTGAGGCTGAGAGACTTCAAAGAAGTGTGACTAGCCCAAGGTCACCCAGCAGCTGCATGTGGAAGAGCGGGGAAGCAAACCCGGTTCACCAGATTACAAGACTACCGCTCTTAACCACTACACCACACTGGCGATGCCTGGCTGGTGGACCCTGGGAAGGGAAGATCTCCCAGGGTGGGAGGCTGGGAGAAGAAAGGGAAGCTCCCAGGTGAGAGCTGGGAGAGTCCGCCCACTTCTGTGTGAGACAAAGGTGAAGATCTACCTTCAAGAGAGGACTCTGCATTTCTCCTCTCTTTGTTTTTATCAAGATTGGTTTCTTTTACTGTATTATGAAAAAGCTTTAATAAAATATTAGTTAGTAATTGGTTGGTTGGTTGTAAGCCACTTTGGGGGTTGTCTTGGGCAAGCTAATGTAAGAGAGAGAGGAGAGAGAGAGAGAGAGAGAGAGAGAGAGAGAGAGAGAGAGAGAGAATCATCTGGAGAGGAAGTGCTGGATAGGGGTACAGTGCTCACACCCAGATATCCCATTCCTTAACATTTTCTATTACAAGACCTGGGTGCCCAAAGAGCAGCAGAGGGCTGAGAGCGTGGGCACCTATGTTTTGAGACCATTTGCCAATTATATGACAGTTATTTGCTGTACTCACACTTGGAAAAGCCAACCACAGACACTGTCCACTAAAATGCCTCCATCTTCTCCAAATTTATACACATTGGCCCTGATCCAAGGATGCTCTTCTACAAGGCATCAGGGAAGGAAATCAACAGGGCTCAATGTGTACTTTCAACCTTTTGATATACATTTAAGCCCCTTACCACTGTGGTGTGATTACTGTTGGATCAGCATGAAATCATGAAAGAAATCGTTGTGTGCATGTCTGGGTTGGGGACATAATCCAAAGGGTGTTATTTAATTGGATAAATACTAGAGACATCTTTATCGGTACCCAACAATACACAATGTGTCAAGTTCCTACATTGTTAAGTACAGTATTTTGTAAATCAGCATAAAACCACCAACCAGCAAACCAGAGCAGTTGCCAGATCTGAGTGCCTTCTTTATCCTAAACCTATCAAGGCTTTCTGTACAGTGACTGGAGGGTTATGACCATATGCTACATACAAAGACCTGGGACATTTGTCTGAAAAAAGAGTTGATTGCAAGGATATTGGAGGAAATTCTGGACTGCAAGTCCTGAAGTCCTTTCTAGCTCAGGTAGTGCGTGTGGCAATAAAAGTTGGCCTTAGGGAAACCTCAACAGTGTGACGCGGCAGCTAAAAAAGCCAATGCAATTCTGGGCTGCATCAATAGGAGTATAGCATCTAGATCAAGGGAAGTAATAGTGCCACTGTATTCTGCTCTGGTCAGACCTCACCTGGAGTACTGTGTCCAGTTCTGGGCACCACAGTTCAAGAAGGACACTGACAAACTGGAACGTGTCCAGAGGAGGGCAACCAAAATGGTCAAAGGCCTGGAAACGATGCCTTATGAGGAACGGCTAAGGGAGCTGGGCATGTTTAGCCTGGAGAAGAGGAGGTTAAGGGGTGATATGATAGCCATGTTCAAATATATAAAAGGATGTCACATAGAGGAGGGAGAAAGGTTGTTTTCTGCTGCTCCAGAGAAGCGGACACGGAGCAATGGTTCCAAACTACAAGAAAGAAGATTCCACCTAAACATTAGGAAGAACTTCCTGACAGTAAGAGCTGTTCGACAGTGGAATTTGCTGCCAAGGAGTGTGGTGGAGTCTCCTTCTTTGGAGGTCTTTAAGCAGAGGCTTGACAACCATATGTCAGGAGTGCTCTGATGGTGTTTCCTGCTTGGCAGGGGGTTGGACTCAATGGCCCTTGTGGTCTCTTCCAACTCTATGATTCTATGATTCTATGATTCATTAAAAATAATAGAATTTTGGGAGTTGGAAGGGACCCAAGGGTCATCTAGTCTAATCCCTGCAATGCAGGAATCTCAGCTAAAGCATTTAAGTTGAAGCCAAAACCAACCATTTAGCAAAAATTGGAAGTGATCTGCCTTGGAAAGTTTCCCTGTCGCAGAAACTTACTTTGTTCATCCAAACGTACAAAAGGGCTCTCATTTGATTTGTCTTAATGAGATTAATATTCAACTTCTAATGTGTAGATTGTGAATCGTCACTCGATTGACAGTAGGCAGAATGGGGATAGCTGTTTGCAGAAGATTCCCCTCCCTCCTGCAGCCTCCCATGTCCCCCTAAATCTGTTCTGCCCCCCCAACCACCAGGAGCAGTTTTGGGGTGCGAGAGTTGCAGGGGAGAGTAAGAATCGCCAAATATTATTTCCCTCCCCATTCTGCTGATGAAAACCTTAGTGATAACAGAGTGGAGGCAACCCTTTGAGTCATCTGACTGTGGGAAATAACATAAAGTCACTACATGCAGCCAACCAACTAATCCTAGCTAATGACATGTGCAAGAGATTTGCTGGACGTAGCTCAAAGCCGCCAATACTCCGTGCAGAATCTCTTTGGCACAAACCTGCCAAAACCACAAGATCACCTATGATTTTTTTTTAAATCAAGATGCACTGTTTTACCTCTTTGAAAGTTAGTAAAATATTAAAAAGCCATAAGCGTTCTGTTTGCCCAGCTACTGAATTATACATGGAAAGAGTTGACCTAGCCTTCCATTACGTCTATCAAACTGGCGGTCATGGTTGGTTTGCCAGCTTTGATGGGGAGCTGGTTAAATACAATTTCAGACTGCTGTGTTGTCCAACATTGCCGGTGTAAGGGTATGCCTAGGGATCTTGGTGCGTGAGTCCCTATTTATTTGTTGATTTGTTTGTTCATTTTCTCTTATAAAAATGAATTGCCTTTCCACCTGAAAGGAACCCAAGGTGACTTGCAACTCACACAGCAGCTAAAACAATAAAAAATATAAACAACCATCTAAGCAAGAACTTTAAAATGCCCAGGAGAACATAAAATGTTCTCTCTCCAAGTGACAGATGCCAAAGGGCGGCTTAGCTGAATGTTCTGCAGGTTAATTTTTGGAACTTGAGAGAAGTGATTCCTGGGGTGTATGAAAGCCCTATTAATGCTACCTCTTTGTGGCTGTACAACAACACACACAGAGACCATCTGTTTCTTGAGAGGCTCTCTCTCTCTCTCTCTCTCTCTCTCTCTCTCTCTCTCTCTCCCCCCCCCCCACCCGGGTTTCAGTGCTCAGCAAGTACTGGTAATCTCAGCCAATCAGGGTTCACAGGCTCGACTAGATGCTATCATTGTCTATCACATCATTCCAATGTTGTGCATTCCCCCCAGGCCTTGCAAATTATTACACCATGTAAAGAATGAACTCTAACTCTGTCCTGGGCAGGAGTGGTAGCTCAAAACATATGAAAAGCACAAGATTGGGGAAGTATGGCCTAAACATTTGCACCCTAAATGCAGGCCCTCCAAGTGTCTCTATTTTGTCCCTGATTAGAAGCTGTCCCGGTTTCTGATTTGATCTCGGAATGTCCCGCTTTTCCTTAGGATGTCCCTATTTTCATTGGATAAATGTTGGCAGGTATGGGGTTATCCCTTTTGAATTCTGGTGCTGGAGGAGTCCCTTGAGAGTCCCATGGACTGCAAGAAGATCAAACCTATCCATTCTGAAGGAAATCAGCCCTGAGTGCTCACTGGAAGGACAGATCCTGAAGCTGAGGCTCCAATACTTTGGCCACCTCATGAGAAGAGAAGACTCCCTGGAAAAGACCCTGATGTTGGGAATGACTGAGGGCACAAGGAGAAGGGGACGACAGAGGACGAGATGGTTGGACAGTGTTCTCGAAGCTATGAACATGAGTTTGACCAAACTGCGGGAGGCAGTGGAAGACAGGAGTGCCTGGCGTGCTCTGGTCCATGGGGTTATGAAGAGTCGGACACGACTAAACGACTAAACAACAACAAATGGGCTTATCCACCCCTGAGCCGTCTGAAGGCAATCCTGTATAGGGAAGTTTTTTTAAAAAAAATGTTTAATGTTTTATTGTGTTTTTACATATGTTGGAAGCTGCCCAGAGTGGCTGGGGCAACTGAGTAAGTGTTGAGAATTCCATTCCTCCCATGCTGCAGATGTGTGGGACTGTTACATGTCACATGTCTGTTTACATTCCAGCACTGATTATTGGAGTCTTGTGAGCGGAAAGATAGATACGCTGTTTCCGCTCTGTACAGTGGTACCTCGGGTTACAGACGCTTCTGGTTACATACGCTTCAGGTTACAGATTCCGCTAACTCAGAAATAGTATCTCAGGTTAAGAACTTTGCTTCAGGATGAGAACAGAAATCGTGCAGCAGCAGCGGGAGGCCCCATTAGCTAAAGTAGTGCTTCAGGTTAAGAACAGTTTCAGGTTAAGAAGAGACCTTCAGAACGAATTAAGTTCTTAACCTGAGGTACCACTGTATAGCTATTGCTTTTGCAGTTCTCTTTCTGAGGAAGAAAGACAGAGGGAGAAGCCATGTTTTCTTTGTTCTGTTACGTTTGATTTAATTTGCAATAAATTAGACTTAGATGTTACTCCTCAAGGCTGGGCTTCTGTTTGGACTCTGCTAGTCTTGTGCTCGTGTCCTTGAATATGGGTCACATCAGCGTGACGGGAGACCAGAGGGATGAATCCCGGGCAACGCTTGAAATTATATTACGAAGCATCATGTCTTTGTTGGTTGAAAGAGTGGATAAAATGAGAAAACATAGAACTGTTAAATTTGGAAGGATTTGGTAACAGATTTGGATGGCACGCGTATTTATGGTGTGAGAAGAAGAAAAATCATAAAGGTTTTGAGAACCACATCTTCCGGAGATCTTTAACTGAAATATGGGATAGGTATAAAAACCTATTAGAACCAAGAGTCCCACACTGGTTATCTCCGTTAGAGGTTATGAGTGTAAAGAAAATCAATATGAGAGGGAGTTGGATTACATATGGTGAGTTGATAGTGAAAGAAGGAGCAAAATGGAAAATGAAACCTTATGAACAAGTAAAAAAGTATGTATATGATTGGTTGCATTACTTTCAAGTAAATGTAATGTTTAAAAAGGATCTTAGAGAGAATGGATATGTTGAAAAAGATTCAAAATTTCAAATAGAAATAATAAATAATGATTGTAAAATTTTATCAAAAATGTATAAAATGTTGTTGGAATGGCATACGAAAGACGAGGAAGTCAAGTCGGTTATGATACATTGGGCTAGAGATTTTGGATATAATATACAACTAGATGATTGGGTAAAAGTATGGAAGGAAAATATAAAATTTACAGCATGTACTGCGTTAAAGGAAAATGTTATGAAAATGATATATAGATGGTATATTACACCGGTCAAATTAGCGAAAATGTATAAAACCTGTAATAAGTGTTGGAAATGTAAAGAAAAAGAAGGGACATTTTACCATATGTGGTGGGAATGTAAGAAGATGAAGGGTTTCTGGGAGATGATATATAATGAACTGAAAAAGATGTTGAAATATACATTTGTAAAGAAACCAGAAGCTCTTCTGTTAGGAATAGTAGGAAATGAAATAAATAGAAAGGACTGTAAACTTTTCCAATATGCAGTTACAGCGGCGAGAATATTAATGGCCCTAAGATGGAAACAGGAGGAATTACCGACCCTGGAAGAATGGACAACGAAAATGATGGACTATGCAGAACTGGACAAATTAACTGGGAAGATTAGATATCAACGAGACCATAAGTTCATCGAGGACTGGGGAAAATTTGTAGAGTATCTGAAAAATATATGTGATGAACAAACAACGTTCGTGGGATTTCAAGAAGCTCTGTGAAAGGTTGAGGAGTATTGTAAAAAAGAAAATAAGATTGGGAAGGTATATAAAAAGGCAGTATTAAATTTAGGAAATGCGCAACTAAAATTTAATTATGGATGATTGGCAGATAAGCTGAAGGAAGTCCATAATATATAATTTGTGATAAACCTTTGATATGGTATCATATGTATATTGTATTGAAAACTAATAAAAACTTTTATAAAAAAAATGAATCCTGGGCGACGCTGCATTGGGGGGAGGCACTGGCCTCAGCGTTATCACCCAACAGTAAGATGTGTGAGGTATAGTTAAATTATCATTATGGAATGGGACATCCCTATTTTCACTGGAGAAATGTTGCAGAGTATATAAATGTTTAATGGGGACATTGGTGGCACTGTGGGTTAAACCACAGTGCCTAGGACTTGCCAATCAGAAGGTTGGCGGTTCGAATCCCCGCGATGGGGTGAGCTCCCCTTGCTCAGTCCCAGCTCCTGCCAACCTAGCAGTTTGAAAGCACGTCAAAGTACAGGTAGATAAATAGGTACCACTCCGGCGGGAAGGTAAACGGCATTTCTGTGCGCCGCTCAGGTTTCGCCAGAAGCGGCTTGGTCATGCTGGCTACATTACCCAGAAAAACTGTCTGCGGACAAACGTTGGCTCCCTCGGCCAGTAAAGCGAGATGAGCGCTGCAACCCCAGAGTCGTTCGTGACTGGACTTAACTGTCAGGGGTCCTTACCCTTACCTTTATATAAATGTTTGCATAAGCACAACTTCCCTGCAGACATTTATGTTATTGTGCCTTCAGCAGCTTCATGAGACAGAAGTCAAAGATGTGTAGCTATCCCCAATGGGGAGCTGAAGCAACAGGAAAAAGTCCACCTGAGCTCTGTCCAGCAAAACAGTGGTGGCCCCATTTGTGGTGTTGTGTTTTTGGAGTGGGCTGCTCTAAGCTCTGCTGTGCTGGCACAGCAAGCCTTGGGCTGCAAATCACTTAATCCAAGCACTTGAGATACCTTTCTAAAGCCTTTCTTGCCAACCCCAGAGAGGAGGCAATCTCCTTGCTGGGCCAACTGAATTTTCTAATGACACTCAGAGACGTTAAGATAATGTCCCTTCGTTCGGCTTAATGAGATTAAAAGGGAGAGAGCGAGCAGTATATTTGCTGGACGGTGTGCAAGCCTTTCCAACTTCCACTTATAAAATGAAGCATTTTCTGGATCAGGATGTTACCATTATGTATCCTGGAAGCATACATATGCTAATTCATTTTCTCCCAATCTTCTCGGGGATGATGCTTATTGGCTTTATGAGTGGGATCTTAATACCTTGTTCACTGAAAGAAAATTGGGTTTGCCTAATAATACCCATCTGCAAATTAATTGCATTAACGGAGATATACTTAGCTAAGGTTGCATTTCCCTGTTCTTCATCCAGCTCATCCAAATAGCCCCAACTGGCAATGACTCTGCTCATTCTGCTGGCTTTTATTTGGATACGATCAAGCGCAGAGATACTGGCATGTGGGAGAGCAGACTTGTAACCAGGATCCAGTTATTTATTATTTATTTGTTATTTCATGAGATTTATGAGGTGCCTGACAATACAAATTATCTTGGAGTTGTGCAAATAAAAAGAAAACAAACCCCTAAACAAGAAGACTATGCCACAATAAAAGCACAATCAACTTGAGAGACAGCCGGCCATAAAAATCCCAAATGCCAAACCAGCACAGTAAAATACAACACAGAACGAAAGTGAGCCATCAGATGTATATATTAAAACCACTAGCCATACCACAGAGACTTTCAAAACAGCTCTTTAAAAAATTACAAGGAGAACAGAGGCATATGAACCTGTTGCCAAAAAGGCAACAACTGTGGTTAAGGATTTTCCTAGGAAAGAACATTCCAAACAGATAGGGGGTGGGCAGCAATGAAAATGTCGTATTGGGTGGCTTTAAAAGAGAATTAGACAAATTCATGGATGATAAGGCTATCAATGGCTACTAGCCACAATGGCTATGCTCTCATGCCACGGTTGGAGACAGTATGCTTCTGAATTCCAGTTGCTGGAAGCTGCAGGCAAGGAGAAGTTCTTGCACTCAGATCTTTCTTCTCATAGGCATCTGGTTGGCCACTGTGGGAACAGGATGCTGGAATAGATGGGCCACTGACCTAATCCAGCAGGCCCTTCTTGTCCTTAACTTCCCAAAATATATTGTGCATATAATAAAAATATAAGGGTGTCGTTATGCTGCAGTTCGCTTGTCCACAGATAGGTGGAGCTGCAACCTGCAGCACAACAAAAGGTAGTGAATAGGCAGCCCAGGTGAGCCACAGAGGGACAGCCAGAGCAGAATGCAGCAGCCCTGCAGCTGAACTAGCTTCTCTATCTGTCAGCCCTGGGGCCCCAGCCCCAAGTATCCAGGGCCCTGGGCTTGACAGCACCAATATTTAGTGCTGCTTACCACTTTGCTCCTCCATGACAAGCTTGGGATCCTGCTGCTTCTGCTACTGTGGTTAATTAAGACCGTGATTTTCAGCAGAAGATCTTCTTCTGCCCTCGATCCTGTGTTGCTCCTCCTGTTGGGCTGACTTTTCACCCCATTTGGCTGCAGTGGGACAGGGAAGGTCTTTTCTTTTTTCTTCTTCTTAGGAGTTCCCCTTGCTCAAAGATGGATGATCACTTTCCAATTCTTCCTCCCCGACTGCTCTTCAAAACCATTCTGCAGAGCTCCTTTCCATCTCTGACATGCGTGAGGGAACTTAGCTGCGCAGAGAGACTTTGAAAGCCCTTTGTCATCCTCCACCTTTCTTCTTTGCACCCCAGATGTCAAGCAGTGGAGGGAATCACAAAAAGCTTTCAAAGCCTCCCCATTCTTCTTCTCCAACATCAGAGGTGCCAAGGAGGATCACAAAGCCCATTGTGCGTGTACCTCCTTCTCCTTTTCATCTCAACACTGAAAGTTTAAACAAGTAGTGCTTGTGAGTACAGTGGTAACTCGGGTTAAGAACTTAATTCGTTCTGGAGGTCTGTTCTTAACCTGAAACTGTTCTTGACTTGAGGTACCACTTTAGCTAATGGGGCCTCCTGCTGCCGCCGCGCCACCGCCGCATGATTTCTGTTCTCATCCTGAAGCAAAGTTCTTAACCCGAGGTACTATTTCTGGGTTACCGGAGTCTGTAACCTGAAGCGTCTCTAACCTGAAGCGTCTGTAACCTGAGGTACCACTGTATTGCAAAGTCCTTTCCTGCATGCCCCTTGCATGCAGGTTGAAATAGGTTGAAAGCAGGGGGCTGCCTCTATTGCCACCACTACTGTGGGAAGTTGGCCTGCTTGGTCGGAGCCAAAAAAGTTTCCCCACCCCGGTCTATGGGGTTTCACAAAGTCTAGGTATGGCATTTGATAAGGAGTGGGGTGGTGCGTGAGGTTGGCAAGTGGAGACACAGCTCCTAGTAGCAGATAAATAACTCTAAACATATTAAGCTATCTGTATTTATGTTGTAGCTGCTCAGAATCCCTGCCCCTCTAAGCGACCTGTAGAGCTTCAAACCCCCTTTGTACTTCTCTTTCTCTAGTCTTTTCCCTTTCCTCCTCTGACATTCAGAGGCAGCAGCAAATAACTTCAGCTTCTGATTGCACAGAGGCAACATTACCGCCTCCCCTTTCCTCCCCAACATGAAGTGGACTCCCTTGGCTTTTTTAAGGAACAATGGCAATTTCGGCTACTGCGGGACTGCTTGTTATAGGTAAGAATCAGAGCGTAATCAAGCCTGAAGTACCAAAAAACCCCAACAACAACACACACAACATTAGGTTTTTAATACAATCAACACTTCGTTAGGCAGCAGGGAAGCTTCAAGTCATCTGCTTCTCGAAAGGCAAAATATAGGACAGAACTGCTGAGTCAGTTCCCTCTCTTGCAAGGCTTTTCTGTTTTGCACCATTAAATATTTTGGAAGGAGGGTATAGTAGTTTCTGCCTTTAATGGCAGATTTGAGATGGATGCGCCTGTCAAAACAGAAGCAAAATCCTATATTGTTTTTCTCGTCTCCCCATTCTAAATGAAATTAGGAAGACTTAAGTTTTTGAAGCATGACCACTGCCTGGCAAATTACTGACGGAAACTCTGTTCACCTTCCCGGAGGTATTTTCCCCTAACCCAAGAATGTTTTCTTGTTTTCTCTTTCATCGATTAGGATTCATGATTTAAACTTGATTTGCAGGTTTATATAAATATAAACAGTACATCAAGCTCATATACTTTGTGCTGGGAATGGAATGACCTTCCAGCATACATAGAAGTAGCCTGAGAGAAGGCTTGCAAGCCTTCTTACAACTATATTCTTTAAAAAAACTTTTCTGGCTATAGGTCAGTTAGATTTTTATTGGGACGTCAGAAGTATTACTGCTCTGATTCCAACATGCTTGGAAGAAGGACCCTGGATTTTGGGACACACGTTGACGGTTAAAGTATCGCTGCAAATGCGTCCTCTGAGAATGCAAGATGACCCTTTTTCAAGGCTTTTGTATACCGTATTTTTCGCTCTATAAGACGCACCAGACCACAAGATGCACCTAGTTTTTGGAGGAGGAAAACAAGAAAAAAAATAATTCTGAATCTCAGAAGCCAGAACAGCAAGAGGGATCGCTGCATAGTGAAAGCAGCAATCCCTCTTGCTGTTCTGGCTTCTGGGATAGCTGTGCAGCCTGCATTTGCTCCATAAGATGCACACACATTTCCCCTTACTTATAGAGCAAAAAATACGGTAGTCTATTGCTTGCTTGCTTGCTTGCTTGCTTGCTTGCTTGCTTGCAAGTGGGTGTAAATAGAGCTGGCTTAAAGTTGCACCAGATCCAAACCCTTTTCAGCAGTGGGGCTGCAGCTGCTGCTGCTACTCTCCCTAAATCTGGCAGAGGGAAAACAAGCCTTTAAAATAAAATTCCATGACAGGTTGCCTGGTTACATGACTGAGCTTAGGATATGGCCTAAATCCCTCCCTCTCTGGTCCTATCCCTTTCATTTGTTGGCTGAAAGTTCTGTCCCTAGGAACCCTGTATATGAACATAAGAATATCCGACTGATTGGCCAATTTTGCCCAGCATCCTGTTCTCACAGTTGCCAACCAAATGTCCGTGGGAAACCCACAAGAACACTCTCCCCTCTTGTAGTTTCCAGCAAATGGTATTCATTTTTTTTTTTAGGAGTTTAAAACTGTTTTTAGAAGGTTGCGTTCAACTGTTTGCAGAAGGTTGTTTTTAGACGTTTTAATTATCTGGTTTTTCTACTATTGATGTGCATTCTGTTTTTTTTTTTTTAATAAAATTTTTTATTGGTTTCCAATTTTTAACAAAAACAGAAAACAACATAAAAACAAACAAACAAAAACCTCATATTTTCTTAACCTTATTTCCATAACCCTCTTTTCCCGGACTTCCCCATACCTTTCCCTTTTTGCATCCTTAATTTAGTACCATTATTCAGCAACCTTTCTTGCCCAATTAAATATAAATTCATCCTCTTTTTCTATTCCACCATAAAATTTAAACCCAATTATCGCTGCAATTCTACGTCTTCTTTTCCCTCAGCATTTTAACACTCCTCAGTTTTATAATAATTCTTAAGATACATCTTAAATTTCTTCCAATCTTCTTCCACAGTCTCTTTCTCTTGGTCGCGGATTCTGCCGGTCATTTCTGCCAATCCCATAAAGTCAATCACTTTCGTCTGCCATTCCTCCAACGTGGGTAATTCTTGTGTCTTCCAATACTTTGCTAGAAGAATCCTTGCTGCCGTAGTAGCATACAAAAAGAAATTCTTATCCTTCTTCGACACCAACTGGCCGACCATACCCAAGAGAAATGCCTCTGGTTTCTTGTTAAAGGTGCACTTAAGCACTTTCTTAATTTCATTATAAATCATTTCCCAGAAGGCCTTAATCTTTGGGCAGGTCCACCAGAGGTGGAAAAAGGTACCTTCCATCTCTTTACATTTCCAGCATTTGTTATCGGGCAAATGATAAATCTTCGCAAGCTTGACTGGGGTCATGTACCACCTATAAATCATTTTCATAATGTTTTCTCGTAAGGCATTACATGCCGTAAATTTAATACCTGTGGTCCATAACTGCTCCCAGTCAGCAAACATAATGTCATGACCTATGTCCTGTGCCCATTTAACCATAGCAGATTTCACTGTCTCATCTATTGTATTCCACTTCAACAGCAAGTTGTACATTCTTGATAAATTCTTAGTATTGGGTTCTAACAATTCTGTTTCTAATTTCGATTTCTCCACCTGGAAGCCAATTTTCCTGTCTATTGATGTGCATTCTGCCCTGGACTCCTCTGGAGGAAGTTGTGGGACATCAATTTAAGAAAAGAGAGAAATGTGTGTGTTTGTATGTAGTACTGGGGAACGTGAAAAGCCTCTGCAGATGATATGGGAGTCTTCCTAAATAATGTGGGATGGGCTGCACAAAGGTGAAGGAGGGAAGAGGAACTCTATTTCCATGAATTTCCTTAAGTCAACTTATTGGAAGATCCGCATCCAATTTTTGGCAGCTCCCCCCTCTCCTACCATTCACCTTCACCCTATACCATCACTGGCTGACCTTGGGCCAGTTACTTTCTAGCCTACTTAACAAAGGGATGAGGTACCAGATCAGACTTGCCCTCCCATCCCCAAACCTGAAACAGTTAATAAATTTAATAAACAACAACATGAGAATGGGCCTTCTCTGTAGTGGCTCCCCATCTGTAGAATGCTCTCCCTGGGGAAGTTCGCCTGGCGCCTTCATTATACACCTTTAGGCACCAGGCAAAGACATTCCTTTTTAACCAAGCCTTTGGCTGATTTGATTGACAGTCTATGCCCTTTTAAAATGTGGTTTTTTTGAGGGGGTTATCGGGTTGTTGTTTTTATTCTGATTATGTATTTTGTGGTTTTATATTTTTATTTTGTTCTGTGAGCTGTGGGTATAGGACGGTATATAAATTCAATTAATAATAATAATAATAATAATAATAATAATAATAATAATAATAAAAAATGCTGACCAATATAGTTCTAGAAGATGGCATCATTGCTCTGCTATACCACTAGCTGTGGTTACGAAGTTCATATAGACTCCCAAACATCGTCAGCAGTTGGAAATCTCCTTTTGAATCTCGCTTCTGAACATCCTCTGCAATGAGATATGAACACAATCTCTATAACTATTTCATATCTAAGGAGCACAGCTGCTAAAAATAGAATCTCTCCCTGCTTGCTCGCACACAAAGTTTCCCCCGCTACTTTGATTTACTAAGTATTTTATTAATCCCTCCAACACGATCGGCGTAACTCCTCTCTCATCTTCAGGCTATTCCCCCCCCCTTCCCTTTGACTTATTGAGATTGCCTGGTATTTAAGTATGCAAAGCCACATTTTCTCACACTGGGATCAAGAGTTAAGATGCGCTAATTTCAATCAGCCTCACATTTGTAACAATTTAGCTCACTGCAGCAGGTTGATTAGATTCATTGGGAAAGACAGTGGCAGAATGTCCTGTGGCAGAAAAGAATGGGTCTTTGTTAAAAGCCCTCATGTTGAGGGAAGAGATTCTGATCGGAAGGAGCAGCAGTGGGTAAAATGGAAAGTACTTCCTCCCCCCTCAAGGTTAAAATATGGTTGTCAATGGAGCAATAAAATCTCCCAGGATGGATATGTATTTTTTAGTTCCCTGAAGCATCTTTAACTTTGTTGCCCAAATCTGAAAGGCAAACACAATGCAGGATGCTATCTGGCTTGGTAAGGTACTTCAAGAGGATAAGGGATAATTTTAGGAAGTCATTTAAGGAAGGTTTTAATGGAAAGCATGCAAAAGCTTCGGAACGTAAGCTGACGTTTCTGTCACTAACCATTCAGTGATATGAAAGGATAGACCCTTGGGACTGAGCTACATTAGTAAAAATACAAAAAACAAAAAACAAAAAAGTGTTATAAATGTGTTATAACACTGTGACACCAGATGGCGCTGTAGAGTTTGATCTTTATTTGAGCTTTATAGTGGTACCTCTGGTTATGTACTTAATTCGTTCTGGAGGTCCGTTCTTAACCTGAAACTGTTCTTAACCTGAAGCACCACTTTAGCTAATGGGGCCTCCCGCTGCCGCCGCACCGCTGCTGCTCAATTTCTGTTCTCATCCTGAAGCAAAGTTCTTAACCCGAGGTAATATTTATTGGTTAGTGGAGTCTGTAACCTGAAGCGTATGTAACCTGAAGTGTATGTAACCCAAGGTACCATTGTACAATGCATTTTCCTGATTTTATTTTTTAAAATGTGTCTAGATCAGGGGTCCTCAAATTTTTTCAGCAGGGGCCCGGTCCACTGTCCCTCAGACCTTGGGGGGGGGGGCTCAACTATATTTTGAAGAAGAAAAAAGAACGAATTCCTATGCCCCTCAAATAACTCAGAGATGCATTTTAAATAAAATGACACATTCTACTCATGTAAAAACACAATGATTCACGGACCATCCATGGGCTGGATTTAGAAGGCGATTGGGCTGGATCCGGCCCCTGGGCTTTTGTTTGCCTACCCATGTTTTAGATCCAGCCTTGGGTTTGGTAACACTTACAGAAATTTCCAGTGGGTATATGGGTGGTGCATACACACACACGCACACACACACACATATCTTGCACCTAAAAATGGGGTAGCCCAGGCAAGCAAGAATGTCTGTAGCCAGGCTATTGTTGGACAACTGCCAAGGGCTCATTCTCACAAATCTGTTGTCTCAATGGTGCCTTTCTCCTTCCCTCAGTATACTCTCACCTCTGCTTCTTCCCCCTCCTTCCTCTTCCTCCTTGCTGCTTCTGGGGGTGGGGGGTCAAAACCACTGACATGTCAGCTAAAAGTGGGCTACAGTAGGATGGAAAGACTGCGTGGGTGAAGATTGTCAGAGCCACCAAGTTGGAATGGGAAACCTCCAGCAAACGCCTAGGCTTGGGCAAGGAGAGGTATAATCGCAATCTAAACATTTATTTATTTCATAAAATTTATACACCCCTGGATTGTAATAAAAACAAACAAACCTCAGAGAGGTTTACAAAAGATAGAACAGCAAAATCAAGAAATATTCACTACCATGCTTTAAGGGCTACAACAGTTAAAATACAGTGGTGCCTTGCAAGACGAAAAGAATCCGTTCCGCGATTCTCTTCGTCTAGCAGTTTTTTCATCTTGCGAAGCAAGCCCATTGACGGCTTAGCGGATTAGCGCTATTAGCGGTTTAGCAGCTTTTAGTGGCTTTTAATAATAATAATAATAATAATAATAATAATAATAATAATAATAATAATATCTTTAGCGGCTTATCGGCTTAGCGGATAAGCGGATAAGTGGTTTAGCGGCTTAGAAAAAAGGGGGAAAGGGGAAAAAACCCCACAGGAACTCACAAGACATTTTCGTCTTGCAAAGCAAGCCCATAGGAAATTCGTTCTGCGAATCACCTCCAAACGGAAAACTCTTTCGTCTAGCGAGTTTTTCGTCTTGCGAGGCATTCATCTTGCGGGGCACCACTGTACTGAAACAGATTAAACGGATTAAAATCTCCTCAACTTCCTAATCATCTCAGTTGCCCCAGCCACTCTGGGCAGCTCCCAACAAATTAAAACATCAACCACAGTGAAACATCAAACATTATAAACTTCCTTATGTGGAACAGGCATTATGTGGCACCTGTCAATAAATAATTTTCAAAGATTTGGCATTGATGAACATTGTAAGGGTTAAAAGCAGAACCACATTATTGGATCCCTAAAGTTGTTTCCGGAAGGACAAATCCTGAAGCTGAGACGCCAATATTTTGGCCACCTCATGAGAAGAGAAGACTCCCTGGAAATGACCCTGATGGATCATCTGTGCCTACTGTGCTTACTCTGCCTACTCAGACTTCTGAGAAAGAAGCTGCTTTTCTGCCACGGGCAGAAACTGAGGAATTTCAATCGGAAGAGATGGCCTCAGGAGAAATTAGTTCTACTTTAGAGAAAATTCTTGAAAAATTGGAATCTTTGAATAAAAAAGTGGAATCTTTGGATAAAAAAGCTGATCAGCAAACAGCTAAAATTGATCAAAATACTGAATGTTTAAATAGACTAACTGGACAAGTTGCACAGAATGTGCAAGCAATTGGAGAATTGAAGGAGACTGCAGGTGAAAATCGGAAATTGGCTGAAGATACCAGCCAAAGATTGGGAAATTTAGAGAAAGAGGTAAGGCCACTCAGCAAACAAGTAGGTGAACATCAGACTTATCTTTCTATGATAGAACTACAGAATAGACAGACCAATTTAAGGATAAGATCGGTACCAGAGGTGGAAGAAGGCAATTTAGCTGAGTTCTTGACCAAAGAATTTTCCAAGTTTTGGAACTTAGAGGAAAAAGACTTTAAAATTATATCAGCCTTTAGACTTGGAAGACTTATAAAGAGAGAGAAGCCCAGAGATTGTTTAATAATACTGAGATCAAAGGAGGAAAGGGACAAGATTTTGGGTCTACATTACGGAAAGTCACTGGATATTTTGGACAAAAGAATCGAAATTTACAAGGATATTCCTAAACAACTGTTGGACCTTAGATCTGACTATTTGGAACTAACAAGATTGTTAAGGAGTAATACAATTATCTTCAGGTGGGATTTTCCTCAAGGATTATCTTTTACTTTTAGAGGGAAGAAGATTAAAATTAGATCACTGGAAGATAGAGACAAATTTTTGACTGCGTACGGAGAGGACCTCCAAAAAGGACTGGAACTACCCTCGGGGCCTGTAGTACCAGAGGTGCCTGCACCCTCGGACTCTGAAGACCCAGCGAACAAGGTACTACCCCCAGAAAAATAACCAGACTTATCCAGGATGTCTCTGCAACTTTTGAGTTGGAATATAAATGGCTGTAACATTCCGGAAAAAAGAAGGAAAATTTTTCATATATTGAAAAAGGAGCAATTGGACATTATTTGCTTACAAGAAACACATGTGACTAGGCTCCACAGGAAAGTATTAATAAACAAAAGACTTGGTCAGGAATTTATATCTTCAGACAAAGTAAAGAAGAGAGGCGTGGTGATATATGCAAAAGAGAGCCTGTCACCTAAATTTTTATTTAAAGATGAACATGGAAGAATTTTGGCAATCGAAATACAACATCAAGGAGAAAAGATTTTGATATTAGGAATTTATGCACCAAATGAAGGGAAGTCGGAATTTTTCAAGAAGTTGCATGAGACTATGCTGGAATATCTGGATTATGACAACATCATCATGATGGGAGACATGAACGGGGTCGTATCAACTAACATGGATAAGTCACAAAGCCAGAATGTTACAAAAGATGGCAGACTACCAAAGACCTTTTTTGAACTGACTGACAATATGGACTGGATTGACATTTGGAGAACGAAGAACCCCTTGGGAAAAGAAGGAACATTTTTCTCTGAAGCTCAGCTGACGTGGACAAGAATCGACCAAATATGGATAACTAGAGGTCTGGCACCGAAGGTCAGAAAGGTGGAAATCTGCCCAAAAACTTGCTCCGACCATAATGCACTGAGAATGGATATGACACTATTACCAACCGGCTCCTTTAGATGGAAGATGAATGACAATTTGTTCAGAGATCAGGAGATTATTAAGAAGGCCCAGAAAGCATTGAAGGACTACTTTGAGATAAATATGAACACTACGGTGGAAAAAAGAATTATTTGGGATGCAAGTAAAGCTGTGATGAGGGGGTTCTTGATACAACAGAATGCTGCAAGGAAGAGGACACAAAATGACAGAAAAGATAAGATTTTGGAGAAAATAAAAGAACTAGAGAAGAAGCTAAGATCAAACCCGAAGTCCTTGCCGACCTTGAGAGAAATCAAACTCTACCAAGCACAGTATTCTAAACTGATAAATCAGGAAATAGAGTGGAAGATTAAATTAATGAAACAAAAAACCTTTGAATCGGCAAACAAATGTGGAAAACTGCTAGCTTGGCAGTTGAAGAAGAGACAAAAATTGAATACAGTTACAAATTTGGAAATTGAAGGAAGAAATATTCAGAACCCCATGGAGATTAGAAAGTGTTTTTGGAAATACTTCAAAAAACTATACACTCAAGGGCCGCAGAATGAGGTCGAGATCAAACAATTTTTAGAGAAAAATGGACTTAAAAAGTTGTCACAAGAAAATAGATCTCTCCTGAATAGTAAAATAACATGCCAAGAAATTGAACAAGCCATTCAAAACATGAAATTGGGCAAATCTCCAGGACCAGATGGGCTAACCTCCAAGTACTATAAGATATTAAAAGACCATTTGATACAACCATTGATGGAGGTTAGCAATGAAATTATGGAGGGGAGGAGGGCGCCGGAGTCGTGGAAGGAAGCATTCATCACATTAATACCAAAATCGGAAGCTGAAAAGACACAACTTAAGAACTACCGTCCCATCTCCCTTCTAAATGTGGATTACAAAATATTTGCAGACGTTTTGGCAAGTAGACTTAAAAAAGTTTTAAATGAAGTAATTCATAAAGACCAGGCAGGCTTTCTCCCAGGTAGACACATGTTTGCTAATACAAGGAACATTATTGACATTTTGGAACTTTTGCAAACTGATATAAATACAAAAGCAGTGCTAATCTTTATAGATGCAGAGAAGGCCTTTGATAATATCTCTTGGAAATTTATGAAGGGAAATTTAAAAGAAATGGGAGTGGGTCGGGGTTTTGAGAATGGGATTGATGCAATATATTCAGAACAAAAGGCTAAATTGATAGTAAACAATGTGGTCACGGAAGAGTTTAAAATTGAAAAAGGAACACGACAAGGCTGCCCGATTTCCCCTTTGTTATTTATATCAGTCCTGGAGGTGCTCTTGAATATGATTAGAGGGGACCGGTTGGTGGAAGGGATTCAGGTCGGAGTGAAGCAATATAAACTTAAAGCTTTTGCAGATGACCTAGTTTTGACCCTGCAGGAGCCAGAATCTAGTACAAAAAGAGTATTACAACTGATCCAAGATTTTGGTCGGGTGGCGGGATTTAAACTAAATAAACAGAAAACTAAGGTGTTGGGGAAAAATCTGACAGATGTAGAGTCGGAACAGTTTCAGAGAGAAACAGAACTAATTGTGGTTAAAAAAGTAAAGTACCTAGGGGTAAACATAACAGCAAAAAATCTGAGTCTATTTAAGGATAACTATGAAAAATGTTGGTTTGAAATTAAGAGAGACTTGGATAGTTGGACAAAATTGAAGCTTTCTTTGTTAGGCCGAATTGCTGCTGTTAAGATGAATGTATTGCCAAGAATGTTGTTTTTGTTTCAAACATTGCAGATTGTGGACAAAACAGAGTGCTTCCGGAAGTGGCAGAGAGATATATCTAAATTTGTCTGGCAGGGCAAAAAGCCCAGAATTAAGTTTAAGATACTAACTGATGCGAAAGAAAGAGGGGGCTTTGCCCTGCCGGACTTAAAGTTGTACTATGAAGCCGCAGCTTTCTGCTGGCTAAAAGATTGGCTACTTCTCGAAGACACTGACGTATTGGATTTGGAAGGGTTTAACAATGCTTTTGGTTGGCATGCATATCTATGGTACGATAAGGTTAAGATCAATAAGGTCTTTAAGAACCATATTGTCAGGAAAGCAGTGTTTAATGTCTGGACAAAATACAAAGACTTACTGGAAAATAAAACTCCGAGGTGGCTTTCACCTCTGGAAGCTAAGGCCCGAAAGAGACTCAATATGGAGGCCAAATGGCCAAAATATTGGGAAATATTAGAAAAAGACGGAGACAATTGGAAATTGCAGAGTTTGGAGAAAATGAAAGATAAAGTGCGAGACTGGTTACATTACGCTCAGATTAAAGAAGTTTTTAAAAATGACAAAAAGGTAGGGTTCCAGGTGGAGAAATCGAAGTTGGAAACAGAATTGTTAGAACCAAAAACTAAGGTATTATCAAGAATGTATAACTTGCTGCTGAAATGGAATACACAAGACGAAATGGTTAAATCGGTTATGATAAAGTGGGCTCAGGATATTGGGCATAATATTATGTTTGAGGACTGGGAAAGGTTGTGGACCACTGGGCTGAACTTCACTGCATGTAATGCTCTGAAGGAAAATGTAATGAAAATGATATACAGATGGTACATGACCCCAGTTAAACTCGCCAAAATATACCATTTGTCTGATAATAAATGTTGGAAATGTAAAGAACAAGAAGGAACATTCTTTCACCTCTGGTGGACCTGTCCTAGAGTGAAGGCCTTCTGGGAAATGATATATAATGAGTTGAAAAAGGTATTTAAGTATACCTTTACTAAGAAACCAGAGGCCTTCCTTCTGGGCATTGTCGGCCAGAAGGTGTTAAAGAAGGACCGAACATTTTTTATGTATGCAACAATGGCAGCAAGGATACTCATCGCTAAGAGCTGGAAAACTCAAGATTTACCCACACTGGAAGAGTGGCAGATGCAGCTGATGGACTATATGCAACTGGCCGAGATGACTGGCAGAATTCGAGACCTGGGAGAAGAGAGGGTTGAAGAAGACTGGAAGAAATTCAAGATTTATTTACAAAAGTACTGTAACTTGGTTGAATGCTAAGAAGGATGCTAGATCATAAATAATTGCCTACCATTAAATTAGATCTGAATTTGATGATAAGTGAGATTGAGGGAAACATAAAATTCTTGGAGATTAGATTAAGTTAACGGAATAAGATTTAAGAATATAAATAAGATGATAAATTGCTGGAAAAAAATTTACAATGATGTAAGTGGGAGTGGGAGACGTGAGGGAGTCCAAAGAAGTTCTGAAAAATGTGTTATGATCCATGCTATATTGTTTACTATTTTTGCATTTTGTATCCAAAAAATCTCAATAAATATTCATAAAAAAAAAAGGAAATGACCCTGATGTTGGGAAAGATGGAGGGCACAAGGAGAAGGGGATGACAGAGGACGAGATGGTTGGACAGTGTTCTCGAAGCTACCAGCATGAGTCTGACCAAACTGCGGGAGGCAGTGGAAGACAGAAATGCCTGGCATGCTCTGGTCCATGGGGTCACGAAGAGTCGGACGCGACTAAACGACTAAACAACAACAAAAAGTTGTTTCTGCTAGAATGAAAAATGCTGAAATGATAGAATGGATGGCACCATTGCAGGGAGCGCACAGGAAATACCACTGACGAGGCTGAATTCTAGGTGGCAGGATGGACTGCACCAAACACACAGCGTCTGAAATGGTGGAGAAGTTCATTTCAGCATTCTAGCACTTCCCTTGCTTGGTGTGTGGACCTAGCTTAAGCCAGTGAAGATGACAGGGAATAAGCTGAATAACTTGTGTTCTGCTATCTCTCTCCCCGCCACCCCCAAAGGAGGCAAGCAGCTGTGTTTTGCTGAGTCAGTGACTGGGTGATGGACGTCACATGCAGAATGCGCCTGGTTTGGATCTCCCCAGGGTATTTTCCTCTCAGTAAAGGATTCTTTACTGCCTGTTGGGGATTTCCACATTCTTACAGTCCTTCAATAGCAGCCCTTTTTGTCTTCAGCTTAAGAGTCTTACCCTGACTCTTTGCCCTCCAAATCTTTTTATTACACAAACAACAGAAGTGCCCTTCCCTAGACGGGTTGAAGGCGTCAGTTTATCAGCACTTATGTAATAACAACGCTTTATCCACGGGATCTTGCTTTCCCTTAGAATCAATCACTCGCCGGGCCTTGTAAATAATGGAATTTACATGAGGCAGGCAGCACTAGACGTACTGTCCTCGAGTGATCTTGCTCAGATTCGCTGTTTTGTTTGGTGATGCACTTTCTTTCTCTCTCTCCCATGAAATCATCCTGCTGTGTTAATTTTAAAAACCTGCTGTGAGGCGCAAGATAGGGGCAGCATTAGCTTGTAAAGAGATGAGGTGGTGGTGGTGGAAATAATATAATTGCATTCAATGTTTCAAAACCTTATACTTGTTTTCTCATTTCTGGCGAGAGTTGGTGTGTGTGTGTGTGTGTGTGTGTGTGTGTGTATGTGTGTGTGTACTACTCTTCATATCAAAGTCCAGATGTTTAGTTCTTGATTCTTCTGGGCCAGAGGTACTACTTTGAGAAGAGAGTGTGGTGAGCCAGGGTGGAAGGTATTAGGTGGTGTGTTTGGATGAGAACATAAGGAGAGGGCTTCTGGATGAGGCCAAAGGTCCATCTAGCCATAGATTCATACAGTTGAAGAGTTAGAAGGGACCATGAGGGTTATCTGGTCCAGGAATCTTTTCCAGTATCCTGAGTGACTGAGGTAGCCATCTTTGAATATCTCATGGGCTAGGGATGAAGAGCACTGAGGACCAACAACATTTGTGTTCAGAGGAAGGCAACCAAGATGATCAAGGGTCTGGAAACTAAGCTTGACAAGGAATGGTTGAAGGAACTATGTATGTTTAGCCTGGAAAAGAGAAAACTGAGACAAGATTTTCAGTACGCCCATTAGCCCGCCTCTTCAGCGCCTGCATGGACTGGGCAACCGGAGCACGTTCACCGACCCTCCAATCACAGGAACACAGGAACATCAACGCAGCATTCCCGAGGAGCAGGTCCTGGTGCTGTGGACTCACATCTGCGCATGAGAGCACCCAAACTCAGCAGAGTAGACAGAAGCAAAGCTGTGGAGGTTTTGCAGCATACCTAATTTATTTCTACCAGTTAGTCAAATAAAAGAACATAACAAACATGTACGAGAGGAGCAGCTCTCATACAGACATATTGTCTCTGTGCAAGACAGATCAAAGAAAAGTACAACAGTACCAATGACGGAAGTCTCAAAGAGTGGCTTCCTCCCCTTCCTTTCTCACAATATGAAAGTAAACAATAGGATCAGGTGATCCTTGCAATGGGAGAGATGAAAATACTGACAAAGATACGATAGCCACCTTCAAATGTCTCAAGGGCCATCACATGGAAGAGGGAACAAGCTTGTTTTCTTCCGCTCTGGGTGGTAGGGTTTGAACCAGTGGCTTCAAGTTACAAGAAAAGAGATTCTGACTAAACGTTCGTAAAAAATTTTCTGACAGTAAGAGCTGCTTGGCAGTGGAACAGACTCCCACAAGAGGTGGTGGACTCTCCTTCCTTGGAGGTTTTTAAGCAGAGGTTGGGTGCCTATCTGTCATGGATGCTGTAGCTGAGATTCCTGCATTGCAGAGGGTCGGACTAAATGACCCAGGGATACCTTCCAACTCTACAATTCTATAATTCTATGACTCTATGATCCTGTTCAACATCAAAAAAACGAAGATCATGGCTACTGGTCCCATCACCTCCTGGCAAATAGAAGGGGAAGAAATGGAGGCAGTGAGAGATTTTACTTTCTTGGGCTCCATGATCACTGCAGATGGTGACAGCAGCCACGAAATTAAAAGACGCCTGCTTCTTGGGAGAAGGGCAATGACAGGCCTAGACAGCATCTTGAGAAGTAGAGACATCACCTTGCCAACAAAGGTCCGTATAGTTAAAGCTATGGTTTTCCCAGTAGTGATGTATGGAAGTGAGAGCTGGACCATAAAGAAGGCTGATCGCCGAAGAATTGATGCTTTTGAATTATGGTGCTGGAGGAGACTCTTGAGAGTCCCATGGACTGCAAGAAGATCAAACCTCTCCATTCTGAAGGAAATCAGCCCTGAGTGCTCACTGGAAGGACAGATTGTGAAGCTGAGGCTCCAGTACTTTGGCCACCTCATGAGAAGAGAAGACTCCCTGGAGAAGACCCTGATGTTGGGAAAGATGGAGGGCACAAGGAGAAGGGGGCGACAGAGGACGAGATGGTTGGATAGTGTTTTCGAGGTTACCAGCATGAGTCTGACCAAGCTGCGGGGGGCAGTGGAGGACAGGAGTGCCTGGCGTTCTCTGGTCCATGGGGTCACGAAGAGTCGGACACGACTAAACGACTAAACAACAACAACAACATGATCCTGTTCTCATAGTTGCTAACCAGATGGCTGTGGGAAGCCCACAAGCAGAACCTTAGCATGCTCTTCTTCCTTTTGTTCTCCAGAAACCAATTTTCAGAGGCATATTGCCTTGACAGTGGAAATAGAAAATAGCTATCTAATAGCCATTAACAGCCTTGTCCACTATGCCTTGGTTGAATCCTTTTTTAAAGCCTTCCAAGTTGATGGCCATCACTGGTTGCTATCAGAACAAATTCCATAGTTTAATTATGTGCTGTGTGAAGAAGTAATTTTGCTCGTGTCGAATCTGTTGTGAAATTAAGAGATGGGATAGCTTCATACTTGAGGGGACCTTTAGCAAAACATTGTCTAAGTGGGCTCCATTCTACACTGGTGGGTTTCCTTGCATTGCCTGCCATATTCACATCGCTCTTCAAGCTTTTATGACACACAGGCAGGTGCAGTGATCAAGTGAGGAATATGGATGTGTGAACCTCAGTAGTGCAGTGGCACATTCAGAAGTGCAGAGTCCCTTCAGGAGAGCCACATCCATGCCTCCTCAGCTGCCCTACTTCTAAGTTTATACAATAGTCTTATACAAGAAAAATAATTAGGAAGGCATTGCAATCTCCATGTGTTGCTTTTAACTATATCTGCTATTTTCTGTGTGCATGCAGAGGGAAAAGGATTCAGAGTGTGCCAATACCACCTTTTGGACTGAATTTTGTGTTTTCCATGAAGTTCAATTGCATGTAAGAGAGCTCGTGCACCATTCTCTTTATACTGAAGCACCTTGTGCTTTCAATGTTTCTAAATGCTTAGCTTTGGAGCATGCAGCGGCTAAAGAGCTCCCCTTTCATTCTGATTGGGCAGCTGTGGGACCCCAGAGATGGTGACCCTGTTGCAGAAACAGTAATGAATCCTTGACACTCCCCCCCGCCCTGACCCCAGACCACTGCACTGCTGTTGAACCAGTGTGAACTGCTTTCAGGCCCACAGTAGGTACACAAACTGTGTAAGAGCTGCTACTGCAACCCATAACCACCACAAGATTTATCCTTTTGAGCCTAATTTAATTGTGTGTTTCCTTCAGCCTCTGGTGGCCATTACTTGTATCATATTTGTGAGATTGATTTCCTTAAACCTGGTTATCAAGAATACACAGGGTAGGATACATAAGGCCATCAATCTAGCTCTGTGGATAGTCTGTGGACTATAAGCTTCAAAACAATGTGGTGTATCTTCCCTCTGGGGAACTGATAAAGCTCTGCCTTTCATTATGACACACAGCACATGCTAGTGTGTGGGACAGAGATAGAAAGCTAGCATTGAGAAAGGGAGGGCCCATTTTTCATGCCCGCCGAGTCAAATTGTCCAATTGAGTGGGAAAAATGGTTTCTACTGAGAAAATCACATTTAATTAGCAGAGAGTCAAGTGAATGAGATGCATGTGAGACGGGAAACACTGCTGGAAGTGAACTTGGGTTAATCTGTCTGGAAATTCCGTTATAAATAATGATTTTTTATAAACAATTTAGCACAACTGAAGTTCATGCATTTGGCCCATTGGCCCATTGTTGTTGTTGTCTAGTCGTTTAGTCACGTCCGACTCTTCGTGACCCCATGGACCAGAGCACGCCAGGCCCTCCTGTCTTCCACTGACTCCTGCAGTTTGGTCAAACTCATGTTGGTAGCTTCGAGAACACTGTCCAACCATCTCGTCCTCTGTCGTCCCCTTCTCCTTGTGCCCTCCATCTTTCCCAACATCAGGGTCATTTCCAAGGAGTCTTCTCTTCTCATGAGGTGGCCAAAGTATTGGAGCCTCAGCTTCAGGATCTGTCCTTCCAGTGAGCACTCAGGGCTGATTTCCTTCAGAATGGATAGGTTTGATCTTCTTGTGAGGCTATTGAGAAACATGCAAAACCAGGCAAGATTCAGCCCAAGTTAAGCACTTTCAAACACCATTGATTTCATGCAAATGCTTATGGGCCAGTCTAGGTGAGATTACAGAGCAATTCACAGGTGTTCACGTACTTTTGAATTATATTTCTGTTATATGGGGACAATGAGACTGGATCTTATGTGCCTAATGGTCACTAAGAGACTGATAGAGCATGGAAGGATAAATAAGTGCCATCTATTATGCAGTGGTCTGAAGACCTTGCTACATTTGAGCATCCTTTCTAAGAGCACCATTTTTTTGGACATTTGGGTGACATATATGGCTTTCTATCTATAAGCTACGATGGGTGCATTTATGTTTAAACATATTGTCAATGTGAGGTGATGGCCTTTCTTCTTTTTCCTTCTCCTTGGGTTCCTCCATGCACCTTAATGAATTTATAATCATAATAAAAAAATTAAAAAGAGATTACAGGGACTTTGTAATTGGATCGCCTGTTTCTTTTAAAACATGTACTAACCTCTGCCACTGTGGGGGAAGAGCTCCAACCCTTTCTGCAGGCATTATTTTCCTCTTGAAAACCCCCCTCCCCTAAACTGCCCCATGAGGCCATCTAGTTCAGCATCCTCATCTCACAGTGGCCAGGATGATGCGTGCAGGAAAAGGGCAAGGAGGACCCGAGCAAAAGAGCATTCTCCCCTCCCATGGCTTCCAGCAACTGATATCAAAAGCATGACTGCCTCCAACCGAGGAGGCAGAGCCCCATCTCCCTCAGTAATGGGAGGTTGGAAACTGACCCATAGTTAATAGGGTTGTCGAGGGGTGCTGTGTCCCATTTTGCTGCTCAAGGCAAAATAGGAACATGTTGCCATGCCACCCTTACCTGGGAAGCTAAAGAAGCGGTGCTCCTCTCCAGGGCCCTCTCCGCCCTGCCATCAGCAGATAAGCAACAGCAATCTCCAGCGAAAACTTGCCGGAATACTTCAACACTGCTCCACCTTGCCTCATGGCCCTCAGGTTATCATTACAAAATGATGGTTTCTTAATGTGGCGGGGAATTTTATCGCTCCTTCTTTTAAACTCATTAACAATTACCAAAGCATTCCCATGAAACAGCATTGGGGAAAAGGATAACATGGCAGTTAGTTATGTAGGGATGTGCGCAGATGCTAGGAAAATATATATTTCCTAGATATTATCCTTCCTTCCTCACATCTGTGAGTTCAGCAGAGTGCATCATTTTGCAGCTTACAAGAGAAGCTTAGATAGGCTAGTTTTAGCCTTTTAGTTGAAGGAATCGGGGATGCTTTAAGGCAGGCTGGATTCTCCTGGTATTCCCCCCCCCCCAAAGCAACAACAATAATCACACAAACAGCCTTGTTGGAGCTCAGACATGTAGATGTTCTCACATTGCCGGAATGAGGTCAGCGAGCCAAGAGGATGTGCTTGGCCAGGTGAGGAGATGCCTTTCCCCTGTCAGGGCACAGTGGGAGCCAGGGGTGGAGGAAGGGGTTGTGGTGGGGACGGGATGCCTCAAGTGTCACCACTTAGGGGGGTGACAAAATGGCGGGCGGCCCTTACCGTGGGGTCTGCAGCATGCCCGAGACACACGTCTCTCCTGGGAGTGAGGTGGTGGCTTGGGCGCCCACAGGCTCCGCACTGCCCCAAACGGTCCGCCTGCTGCCTGCCCCTCAGCTGTAGGGCGGCTGAGTGGGAGGAGGCAGGCAGACTCCTCGGAGGCCCCGCGGAGCATCCTGCCTTGGTTGGCCCCGCCCCATGACCGGCTGGCCCCGCCCCATGGTGGAGGGCATGCACACTGCCCCAGGCACCTGATTGGCTTGCTCTGCTGCTGTTGGTGAGAATTCTCTCCAGCAAACTTACAGGAAAACTCTGAGCTTCAGCTCTTATGATGTGCCTGTCTAGCAAACTGCATTGTAAATATCCCACAAGTTATACAGTACTGTGAATATCACTTAGTTTTGTTTAGTCACAGAGCCCCCCCAGCAAAGGTTTCACTCTAGCTGTCTGGGTTTAAGAAGCCAGGAAGGACAGTGATCTAAGCTTCATGTAGTGGCCTTCCTGACCTCAAACAGCCTGTCAACTTTCTCCAGGAAATCAAGCTGCGTTCATCCAAAATGAAGGTGACAAGCAGCCACCTCTGACACTTCTGCCTCCATCCAGACCAACAGGGTTTACTTCCACGTAGTAATGCTTAGGACTGCAGTCGTAATAAATCTGTTAACAGTGCCTTGTGTTTGAGAATAGTTTGGGGAGTCAGAAAGTTCTGGACTTGAAGCGATGATGCAAATCATGTCACGCTGCAACTTTTTTTGGGGGAAGTGCATACCCTCCAACATTTCTCCGATGAAAATAGAGACGTCCCATTCCATCATGAATTTTTTTGCTATTTATACCCCACACATCTTACTGGGTTGCCCCGGGCACTCTAGGCAGCTTCCAACATATAAAGCAACATAAGAAAACATTAAACATTTAAAAAACTTCTCTATACAGGTTTGCCTTCAGACGGCTCGGGGGTGGTATAACTCCATACCCTCCAACATTTCTCCAAAGTGGGACATTCCAGGATCAAATAAGAAACTGAGAGAGCTTCTCTAAATCAGGGATGTCCCTGGAAAATAGGGACATTTGAAGGGTCTGAAAGTGCAGAGTAATATTTTGGATATATGCTGTAGTGGTTAAGAGAGGGAGGGGGAGAGCTGGAGGGAGAGATTGTGATTTGCTCCAGAGAAAATGTCCTTGCTAAATGCCTTCAGATTTTTGGAATTTCACAGAACCCCATGTTGTTTCCACCAGCTTGATTTCTTTATTAGATAAAAGGCCCAGCTTGGTTTCTTTATTAGATAAAAGGCCATTTGTTTCCAGAACATGCTGCTAGACTGCAGCCATCAAAACAGATGAGTTGGCTTTTTTAGGCATCCAAGATTATTCTCCTCTATGGCAAGGAGCCAGACAGCATGAACAAATGATATACTCTATCATATATGAGACAAATGCCTTCAGAGTGCACTCGGGCTATTGAACAGGCTTGTGATATATTCAGCAGAACCAAGGGGCAAAGCTTTGCCTGCACTACGATGTTTTGAGCTGCAGGTACAAAGGCTGATAGGTTGGTAGGATGCTTAAATTGTTCCAATGAAATAAAATAATAAAATAAACCCCTGCACTCAGCAAATAGCACATGATTGTAAGTTTGCGGGCTAGCCTACCTCTGATGTGGTAGTTATAATTTATTTTATACGAGATTTATGGTTTTCTATATGCAGTATTAGGGACGCGGGTGGTGTTGTGGTCTAAACCACAGAGCCTAGGGCTTGCCGATCGGAAGGTCAGCAGTTTGAATCCCCATGATGGGGTGAGCTCCCATTACTCAGTCCCTGCTCCTGCCCACCTAGCAGTTTGAAAGCACGTCAAAGTGCAAGTAGATAAATAGGTACCACTCTGGCAGGAAGGTAAATGGTGTCTGTGCACTGCTCTGGTTCACCAGAAGCAGCTTAGTCATGCTGGCCACATGACCTGGAAGCTGTCTGCGGACAAACGCTGGCTCCCTCAGCCTATAAAGTGAGATGAGCGCGCAACCCCAGAGTCGCCCGTGACTGGACCTAATGGTCAGGGGTACCTTTACCTTTTATATGCAGTGTTACATTTTCAAACATTCTGCCCCCTGGCATATCCTAAGCTACTTTAGAAACTGGCAAGCCACTGTGAGAACAGGGTGCTAGACAAGATGGGCTATTGGTCTGATCCAGCAGGCTCCTGTGTTGTTATAAAATGGCTACCTTGGTTGTCAGTTGTTTCAGGGTCCAATTCAAGGTGCTCACATTTGTGCTGAAAGCCCTGTTTGACTTGCACCCACAGATAGTTTGCATGGGCAAACTGTAACAAGCAGTTCTGGGTCCATTTATTTTAGTTTTGTATTCAACTTGTGTATTTATTTATGCCATGCCACCAGAGCAGGAGATTACAATATCTGCATTTTAACAGTGCAGCAACGAAAGATAGAGAAGGAAAGGAAGGATAGAGTGACAAGGCATGAATATGTGCAGAGACAGTTATATATACCATATTTTCCCATGTATAAGATGACTTTTTTCTGATTTTTTGGTGATAATTTGAGGGTTGTCTTATACACGGGTTAATATGCTAAGTAAGCGAGGGCTGGTGGAAGCAGGGAAATGTCGGAGGGGAGGCTGCTTACCTGCTCTTCCCAGTTTAGGAAGAGTATTTGGTGAGTGCCAGTATGTGGTGTATTATGGCACCAGAGCGAGGGATCATCGAAAAGCTGCTCAACAGCTCAGTGAACTTACAAAAGAAGCTCAACAACTGTTGAGGGCTCCCCAAAATAGGGGTCATCTTATACATGGGGGTGTTATACATGGAAAAATATGGTACTTATGTTTTGTTTCAGGTAGGAATCAGGGCTAAAGGCTGATTAAACCATAGGCTTCAAAGAGAAGTTGAGTTCTCCTTGTGAAGTGAAAAGAGAACTTTACTCAATCGATTTTATTGCATTAGCCATACGGCCATAGCATAATATACATAGAAATAACAACATAAAATGGGGGTGGGGAGAGAAAAGTGGATGTCGTCCTGGGGGAATACTTTGAGAAAATGAGGATAACAAAAGTTACGGGGGATTTAAAACATCGAGTGACAGAGAATACAAAAACACGTTCGATTGTGCGGCATATCGACTACATCTGTGGTGTTAAAGAAGGAGTTGGTGCCGCTTTCCTCTTCATCACACTAAGCAGGAAATTAGCTGTCATCTCGGTAATCCAACAGTCAGAATCCTGCAGAAGAAGGGACACTATCCAGGGCTGGATTGGGAGATGAAACTTGATCACGAGAGGAGTTAGAAACCGAGATCTTTCATCTGTCCAGTTGGGACAGAAGAGCATTACATGTTCCATAGTCTCCAGAGCCGTGTCATTGCAGGAGCATGTTCTATTTGCGATGGGAACTCTGGAGTAACGACCCGACAGAACTGCTGTAGGAAAGCAGTTGAGACGGGCACAGGTAAAGGCCCTTCGCTTAGCCTCCGAAGGAATTGTGAAGCAGTATAGAGGGATCCCTTCAGGGGGTGGAATAGCTAGGGCTAAGCCTGAACACGGCCCTCTTGCATGGGAAGCTGTGTTAGAGAAGTCAAGTTGCTGTAGCTTCTTTTTGATTAGAGGTAGGGCTGCCGGGCTAATACACTCTAAGTTAAAAAGTTTTATGGTTCAAATTGAGAAGAGAGCGGAATTTGAGATTAATTGTAGTTTTCCAAGGAGAATTATGAATATCTCTTAGGATCAAATTGGAGAAACCACCTCTAATTCGAGCATCCGATGCTAGTAGGTGGGAGCTATAGGAAATGGCTCGACTCCATGTTCGTTTTACAATTGAGGGCTGGGCGAATTCAAGTCGTAGGGCTGCACCTGAGACACATCTCGGGACGCCGGAAAGAGATCTCAGAAACATGTGAAGTGGGCGATCCAAGTTACCTGATATTGCTGTAGTCCATACTTCGCAGCCATATAATAATTTAGGGACAACTTTGGCATTAAATATTTGAATTGCTGCTGGAAGGTATTTGCCGCCCTTCTGGTGATAAAATCGGACAATGGCATTAGAGGTCGTGGTTGCAGCAAGAGAGGCAGATTGTAGATGGGTGGTCCAGGAGAGATTATAAGTAAATATTAAGCCTAGATATTTAAAGGCTTTTACCTTTTCTAAGTAGCCACCTGTGATCTTAAGCGGCTCCAGCTTGAGTTTGCGGGAACGAGTGAAGTGGAGAACTTTTGATTTTTTATAATTAATATTAAGAGCTTCCGCCTTACAATAGGTGATAAATGCATTAACTGCATTTGCTAGGTCCGCAGCTGTTCTGGATAAGAAAATAAGGAAAATAAGGATAAGGAAAAATATGGTACTTATGTTTTGTTTCAGGTAGGAATCAGGGCTAAAGGCTGATTAAACCATAGGCTTCAAAGAGAAGTTGAGTTCTCCTTGTGAAGTGAAAAGAGAACTTTTTTTTTATCCTATTATCGTCAGAGTATCAGGGATATTCTGATTTTAAAACTGGACTGAGTTAAATGAATGACTTCAGAAGTGATGTGAATTGACTAACTGGAATTAAAGAGGAACAGCTGTGGTCTACTGGAGGGTTGGCTAATTGGTGGCACTCCAGATGTTGTTGGACTACAACTCCCATCATTCCTAACTGTTGGCTGTGCTGGCTGGAACTGATGGGAGATAGAGTCCAACAATATCTGCATAGTTGGAGGTTAGCCAGCCCGGGCCTATTCATCAGCAGAAAGGAGTCATCAACAGCACTTTGCTAACCATGTCCATTCAGGAATAACCCCTGTAAATCTGGTGGGACTTACTCTTGGGCCGCTTCACACCACACACTGAAAAAATATGATACTACTTTAAACAGTCATGGCTTTCACGAAAGAATTATGGCGACTGTAGTTTGTTGAGTGTGCTAAGAGTTGTTATGAGAGCTCCACGCAACGCACAGAGCTACAATTCGCAGAGTAGATTAGCAATCAATTCTTCTTCAAAGAGAATTTGGTAAATTGTAACTCTGCAATGGGAATAGGGGTCCCCCAAGAACTCTCAGCGTCATGACGGTTCCCAGAAATATTTGGGGCAAGCCCATGACTGTTTGAAGTGGAATAAGAGTGCTTTAAATGTATGGTGATGTTGTGTTAGTTTGTAATCCTACACTCAGTCTAACACAACCACACACTTTTAAAGTCATGGCTTCTGCAAGGAAACTTAGGAACTGCTGTTGGTTTACGGTGCTAGGGATTGTAGCTCTGAGTGGTGAACTATAGTTCCCAGGATTCTATAGGGGAAGCCATGTGCTTTAAATGGATAATGTGGATGTGACTAAGGCTGCAATCTGATACCCTCTTCCATGAGGTAAAGCCCCACTGAACGCACTGGACTTTGCTTTTGAGTCGAAATGTAGGATTGCTCTGTTAGTAATCTCTCTCTCTCTCCCCATTCCCCAGGTTTGAAGCATCGGGATTTTACTCAGCTTGCTAAGGCTGTCAAGTCTTGTTTGCTGCAGAAATGATAATGCTTTGGCAGTGGACAATGCACAAATGTTTAAATTGCTTGAAATGTCTAATTGAATTACCTTCAAATTGCAAATCAAAAATGGGAAAGGCTGTCTCCGACTCACAGGCTCACTCACTCGGATGTGTCTGCTGTGCCTTTCCCCCTCGCTCTCCTTTGATTGTGTGAAAAGAGATCTTAAATGACGATAGGATGCGGTCTAATTATGGCTATTCAAAATAGACTTGAGTATGGTTCAGAAACATCACTTCAGATGCTGGAAGGGAGAAGAGCAAAGCAACTGTAACAGGGGAAATATATTATTCAGCAAGTCCAAAGGTTGGATTGTGGATGCCAGGGGTCCCCAAACTAAGGCCCACGGGCCAGAAAAAGCCTGAGGGACTCGTTTATCCGGCCTCGCGGCAACCCCTGTCTCCCGCTGCCACTGCCGGCGCTGCGCTGCGTGGCTGCCCACATCCGGGTCAGAGGAGCACTGGAAATAGCGTATGGGCACACGCTCCCCCGCCCTCCGGCCCACTGCACAATCGGCGCTGGAGACACCAGCCCGAGGCGCGGTAAGTTTGCTGACCCCTGGTGGATGCCTTCAAAGTTTCACAAGAAGCATGTTTTCAATTATGATTATTTCCTATTTCACCATAAGAAGAGCCCTGCTGGCTCAGGCCAATGGACCACCTAGTCCAGCATTCTGTTCTCACAGTGGTCACTCAGATGCCTGTAGGAAATCCACAAGCAGGACTCAAGCATGAGAGACCTGAGCTCTCAATTCCAAGCAACTGGTTGGCAGCTCCCAGGTAAAGGTAAAGGGACCCCTGACCATTAGGTCCAGTCATGGCCGACTCTGGGGTTGCGGCGCTCATCTCGCTTTATCGGCCGAGGGAGCCGGCGTACAGCTTCCAGGTCATGTGGCCAGCATGACTAAGCCGCTTCTGGCGAACCAGAGCAGCGCACGGAAACGCCGTTTACCTTCCCGCTGGAGCAGTACCTATTTATCTACTTGCACTTTGACATGCTTTCGAACTGCTAGGTTGGCAGGAGCAGGGACTGAGCAACGGGAGCTCACTCCGTTGCGGGGATTCGAACTGCCGACCTTCTGATCAGCAAGTCTTAGGCTCTGTGGTTTAACTCACAGCGCCACCCGCGTCCCTGGCAGCTCCCAACAGAATATTAAAAACATGAAAAAAAAATCAAACATGAAAAACTTCCCTAAACAGGGCAGCCTTCAGATGTCTTCTAAAAGTTGGGTAATTCTTTATCCCCTTGACATCAGGTGGGAGGGCATTCCACAGGGCGTGCGCCACTACCGAGAAGGCCCTCTGCCTGGTTCCCTGTAACTTGGTTTCTTGCAGTGAGGCAACCACCAGAAGGCCCTTGGAGCTGGACCTCAGTGTCTGGCCTGAACGATTAGGGTGGAGACACTCCTTCAGGTATACTGGGCTGAGGCCATTTAGGGATTTAAAGGTCAGCACCAAAACTTTGAATTGTGCTCAGAAACATACTGGGAGCCAATGTAGGTCTTTCTGGACCGGTGTTATAAGGTCTCGGCGGCAGAGTAGGGTAACTTGTTGAATGGAGCTCAATATATTCCCAGATCCAGGCACAAGTTACTCAGGCTGTGCACACTTATATGGGAGATGGCCTCATTAAACTGACTTTAACTTCCTTCCAAGTAAAACAGATCAGGCTGTTGATCCCGGTGCTAGGAACAATTAAAAGCATTTTGACATGTCACCTTCGCAGCACACAGTAAGCAAAGTGTTATTAGCTATACACTAAAAAAGAACAAGACAGGAAACTTTTTATAAGTACATTTTTATTTAAAATAAAAATTAGTTATGGTGCCTTTTTAAATAGGGTACTGCACAATCTGTATATGCGACACAGGTTTGGTTTTTTTTGTTTTTTGTTTTTTTGGTACAGAACATATGTATTGAGCAATATCCTTAAATGCTAAATATACATTAATGGCTTGTCTTAAAAACATGACAACATTAATTTTGAAATTGATTTTGGCCATGATCCAAGGAGCTCCATGCAAAGCTTCTGAGCCTCCCCTTCCTAAAGCAGCCACCTTGGTGCGTCCAAGAGGCGCTTGCGCTCCTCCCTGCAAAGGAACTCTTTGAATCATGGCCATACTCCGTAGTCATTTAACCACTGGTACAGATTTCCTATGAACAGTAGTAGCTGTTTTAATCTGTACACCTGGTACACAGTCAAGAAGGCAGATCTTAAGAGTATTTACATTCATGCATTGGTTTTTTTAACACACTATCTTTGCAGTTTAAAAATCATATATTTGTTTGTAGAGATGCAGGGGAGGGGTTGTGAAGAATATATAAAAATATATTTATAACAGTCACGAATCTCCATTGTCTTGGACTATGAGTTGTTTTATATACCTGTGCAGAGCGAGTACAAAATGGGTACAGGGAAAGGTTTATACTCAGTCCTGCATGGTATAAACCAAACTGCAAAGTGTGAGACAATGGAAATTCAGGTTCATAGCTATATAATATATGGCTAGCATCCAGACAAATTTAAGCACTTTTAAACTCCATTTCAAGGGGATTATTTTATTCATTTTTATTTTAAATTAAGAAAACGTGCTTTCTTCTACTCGCCCACTGAAATAAATGGGATTCAGAAGTGCTTGAATGATGCTGGATCATGCCCTCTCTGTATACAGTATCTATGCCATAAATCTTTTTTTATTATGGAACAAAGTTGCAAAATAGGGAAATCTTAGCTCTTTGGGTCAAATTATGGCACACAATCTTAGTCTTAGGCAGGGCAGTGCTAGGATATACCCAGCTGAAAAGCCTGCTCACTACATGCCCCCTAGGTATGTAGAGCATTTCAGCATCTAATTTTAGAGAATAAAAAATAAACTTTAAATCCCTGTAAATTGCTATCTTTTCAGTGTAATGGGTCCCCATTGTAAAGAAGCTTTTATCTGTCAAGACTTGTACATTTCACTGGTATTTAATGGAAAGGTTTGTTTTTTTGTTTTTTTGCAAGCAACTGGTACAGTTTTGAACAAAACCCTGGTTATATTTCAAAGCTCTAGGAGTCAGCTCCTGAAAGCATTGCTTAACTTGCCCTTCAGCTCTGAAGATTGAGGACTGAGCCATATGCTCAAAAGAATCATATGGTACCATCCTCTAAGCACGTACATAGTTTTACTCCCCATTGTAAAAAATAAAATAGGATTTCTCCGCATACAAAATGTAGGGGGTGCAAAAAGGTATCTGGCACGCTAGCTCCTCCCTGCTCCCAGTTACAAGTTTTTTGGGTGGGTCATATAAACACAAGTCCCTCCATCTGCCCTCTTCAGTGGTACAGTATTAGGGCTCTACCTCATTCATAGCTTTATGTTCTGATTTTTAGCTCAGTTGGAGATTAGGACAGACTCTTAATCTCAGGGACGTGAGTTCGTGCCCCACGTTGAGCAAAAGATTTCTGCATTGTAGGGGGTTGGACCCAGGGCTGTCTTAAGCATATGTGGTGCCGGGGTGCAAAGATCCGCTAGAGACCCAAGTTTGGGAAACCCTGGTTTACACCAGACCTTCAGATGGGGGAGATGCTGTGGACTGAACTTGGGACCTCAAGGCAGATGTTCTTGCCCCAGCACATCTCTTCTAAATGACTGGTTGTGTGTACAGGACATATAAAGCAGGCATCCCCAAACTCGGCCCTCCAGCTGTTTTGGAACTACAACTCCCATCATCCCCTGACCACTGGTCCTGTTAGCTAGGGATGATGGGAGTTGTAGTCCCAAAACAGCTGGAGGGCCACCTGATATAAAGCATATCACATCAAATTAAAATAAACGTATTTCAAAATCTATCTATCTATCATCTATCTATCTCTCTATCTTTTATTCTTGCACCATGTCATACCTATGACACAATAAAATAGAAAGGACCGGCGGCGGCGGCGGCGGCGGCGGGGCGGTCAACTACACTGAAATTAGCTTGGCAGTGTAGAAAAAGCAAACCGACCCAGATAACAATCGTTGCAGCATTAAGGGGGAAAGTGCAATTATAAATATTAAGTGACAGTGGATTCCATGTCGATCAAAACCACCCTAGGTAAAAAAAATGGCAACAGTTTTTGAGCAACTCTATGCTCCAAGAACACAGAAGCTGCTTCCTTCCAGCTGGGCAGGTGCACCAAACTAACTGGAAGGAGTGTGGAGTGAACGACTCTTTCTTTTTTCATTCTACCTTCAGCAAGTCTTGACATTTAAAAGGATATAAAGGGTAAAAAAACCCAAAAAAACTCACACAACCACCTTTCTAGCTATATTCTCAGACAGGGAAGAAAGGTCAGTCAGGGAAGTGAATAAATTTCCACTGAATTCTTTTGTAAGGGTAAATAGCAGCTTTTTTGTCTTGTTTTCCCAGATATATTTACACACAACACTATTACGGTTCAGTAAAATGAAAGGGATTTCGTAAAATCCCAAATCCCACATATTTCATGGAGGATAGGTCTAAGGGCCCAGTCAGAAGGTACTTTTCTATAGAGGAACTCCCCGTGGTACCATTCTGGGCTCAAAGATTCAAATGTTTAGGCCAAAATGACTTAGGTCTCAAACATCTGAAAGATGGCCTCCTTCCTTACCGACCTCTTGGGTGCTGAAATCAGTGGGGTGGGGGCTCTTGGTAGTTCTACAACTCTCAGAATTGGGGGGGGAGGAGGCATTCTCTGTGGCACTGCTGAGGTTGTGGAATTTCTTCCCCACAGAGGTGCACCTTCATTGCACAGCTTTTGTCAAATGCTGAAGACTCATTTCCTTTCCCTGGCCTTTGACACCTGGGGGATATATTTCCAGGACCCACATTTTTCCTGTTATTGTAATTTCTTGTAAACTGATTTTTTAATATTTAATCTTAAGAAATGGCTATAATCCACCCTAGCGTCTTATGGTAAAGGTCAGGTAAGAAATCTAATTATTAATAATGATAATAAGAAATAACGATAGGGGTTAGCCTTGAGTTTCCTTGTGTCCTCCCTCCCTCCCTCTCTCTCTCTCTCTCTCTCTCCATCACCTTTTATCTTTTAAGAAAGGTGTTGAGATGCAGAACATTACGTGAGAGATAGTCTACATAGAGAGATGCTGTGTGGATACACCTAGCACCCTCTCTTCTGTTACTAAAACCGTGTTTTTCCTCTGAAAAGAAAATAATGGTTAGCCAAACCCTCACGTCTCCAAATATCACAGATGCTTCATGTTAGTCATACTCAGAGCAGATCCATTTCTGGTTGGCTGAGAGTATGACCTAGTTGACAATTAACTTTGACACCATGATCCAGTGACCTTGCCAGAGATGAATATGGTGGTAGTGATCATTGAGAGCACCAAAGGAGCCAACTCCTAGGCGCTGAGGTCCCTTTGGCCCCCCACTGAAATATTTGAGGGGACAGTCCCCCAAATGTGATGGCCACTGCCATTTAAATTGTGTGTGAGCTGCATCTTGTGATTGATTATGTGAGGTGGGGCCTATCTGGTCCCTCAATATTTTATTCAAGTTGGCACCCCTGTACCCCACCACCTGCTAATAGGATTTCTCCCATACCTCCTTTGTTGGTACAGATATAGGGTTCTGGATGAAGGTTCATCTCTTTGGAGTCTCACTATAGGTTTCGTAGACTGGGCCCGTCCTTGGATGAAATGGGCCAGAACACCAGCTTCTCAGCACTAATAGGCTGTACTGACGAAATGCAGTGATTCTATACAAACAGGGCTATGACGGCTTGGTTTGGATTGCTTGAAGACACAAAGACGGAATATCACTGAAGCCTGACAGCAAGACAAGAAGCACATTTTGGTTTTCGTTGATGCGGCTCTCGGAACAGAGGCAAACGAAGGTGTACAAGAGGAAAGACAGAAATTCTTTTCATGGGTTGTTTTTTTTTTACCATCTTAATCCAGGTGTCGCGGATACCAGTGTCTGAACACCAACTGTTTTTTAAAGAAATTAAAGTGACTGAGCCTAAAAAGGTATCGCGCAAAAATGGGTTTGACGGGTTCAGCTTCTAAGTCATTTGCAGTCCTGATCACAAAGTGGTACAACACACGAGCTATCACATATAATTTTGGCACAGTTGGCAGTCCCTTGTCAAGAGAGAGGACTGAGCTTTCACAGCTTTCTCCCTAAAGCAGAGAGTCCTTTATTCAGAAGAAGTCCCCCAGGAAACCAGAGATCTGAGCTCGCAAGGAGGGCTAGGAGGACTTCAATTTTCACTGCAGCCAGTCTCCCTCCACGCATAAACCTGATTCTTTTAAAGCCATTCTAGAGAGATCCTTCCTACAGATCTGTGTGGTGTAAATACATGTGCAAAATTGTGCAAAACTGTTAACTGAGCAACACAAAAGTTTGGAACTTCTCGAAACCCAGGGAGAAAATGCTACATGGTAACAAAATGGGGAAATAAGACTGATTGTGGGTTAAACAGTATTCAAAGCACCTTTGAATGTTATTACCTATAATAATTTTCTCTTTTATCAGCAGCGCTAAGTGCTACGGATCCTACTGTGACTACTTTCGGTCTGAAAAGTCTCCTGCTGTGGAAATTGCATAGTCACCAGGCTGTAGATGTGGTTGTGTATTTCATGACATCATGCAATTTGTCGGGAGGCTGCCTTGCGGGTCAATGGAAACTCTGCCACTTAACAATGCAATAACAATTCAGAATGGGGATGGACGTGGCTGGTAAAAGATAAAGAAAAGTGCAAAGCCATGAAAGTAAAGCTTGAGATTTCAGACCCAATTACCATTGGCTGCTGCCGCAGATGGATCACCTTTGCCATCAAAGGATCCTACTGAAGCATTTTTTTAAAAAAACCGAACTGTCAATCAAAAATAAGAAGGAAAGGAAAGGAGCGGAATGATGTTGCTTTGTTCTAACGCGGCATGCAGTGAGTGTGCCTTTTTGTGAGGTCTTTTCTCAGAGTAGCCCTGACTGGCAAGTTCATCCCTCCCTTTGTGACAATCAACTAGACAAAGAGGAGTCTCGTCTGCTTTTCTTCTCAGGATAACTGATACGTGCACAATTTCTGAAATGAAGTCCTGGGCCACAGGGCTTCTCTCGATGCTCTCGTTCCACCCAACTTGCAGACACCGCATGTGCTTTTGAATGTTTACTACTCAAGAGGAGCCTCGAAAATTATACCACCGCATTGTTAGCATCAACTGTCTTGTTGTTTTGGGAGGAGGTCATTGCATATTCAGCTCGACTTGTTCCATTCTCTTCTTTTCTCAGCGGTTTCCTTTGTTGAGGTCCAGTAAGAATAAGGATATATATAAAGAGTGGGAGAAGAAGGGAGAGAAAGAGGATAAAGAGATTAATTAGCAATCAGTGCTAACCATAGCTTATGGGGTTGCAAACCCCCCTTCAACCCCTTGTTCGGGAATGTTGGTCTGCACAGGGGATAAGTAATGTCAATAATCCAAAGGCATATGATGATTTAGGAAGGTTAATGATGGATGAAAACATGATTATATATATCAATGTACTCAGAAAAATTTCCATCTTCACAAAACCTGGTTGGCATTTCCTGGCAGATAAGTACTCAAGTTCATTAGTTTATTGTTCTGGCCACAGATCAGGACAAACTTACAATAGGCAATAGTACTAATAAATCTAAAAAAGAAAAAATCAGTCAGAAACTTTAAATGCTGACATGTAAGGAAATAAGACCTAACAAGAAAAGGATTAAAAGAATGTAAAATCATGCATTATATTCAATTATGAGTACATCAAATTAGGCTTAAATTAATAAAAAAGTATTCATTTCAGAAATATTAAAAATATGAGACATTTTAAAATGTTTTCTCAGATTGCAGTTCAGAGAAGTCTTTCGTATATGCTAGATGTGTATGCTATTATGAGGTGAGGGGAGAGACATCGCCTTCTTCCACCTTCCTTGCCCCACCCCTCCAGCCCTGGGACTCCTCATAAGGAAGCTGTGCCTGAAGGAAGAACTGTGTGGGGAGAGACTCCACCAGGCGCCTCCTTCCACCTTGCAGTCAATCTACTTCTGGTACCTGTGAGCAAAGCAGTGTGGTGCACTCTTATAATTTATCCAATCTTTGATTTTTTGGGTGCTAGTTCTTGCTGTGTTTTTCAACAGGAATAAGATGGAAGATTCAATATGTAGTGTGGGAGAGTTAACTTCTAGTGAATGCCATAAGCCAACTTTCAGTCACAGAAAAGGGATTGAGAATGTTAACTGTTTAAGCGAAGAGGACAGAGAGCTGTTGCATTTAAGAACTGAAGCTAAAGCTGAAGACTTAGAAACTATTTGCTTGCATCACAAAGTGTATACGTGAAGAAATTTGAATCTCTTAAAAAACAACAACTGCAGGGATCCTTTAAAAAAGCACAAAGGACCAATCAAAAAATATCTACGCCCCATAATGTTACAGCAGTCTAAAGATTTGCTAGGGAAAGGAATTAAAGTAAAGCCAGGCGATAAATTGTGCAGAAGATATAGACAAATTATTTATAGCAGCGATGTAGATCAAGGAGATGTTGAAGGCAGTTGCATTCAACCTGAAGATATAAGTTTAGAAGAAAAGACCAGTTTGGAGAGAAGAGAAGCCATTTAAAGTTTCTGACCGATTTTTTTTTTTTTTAGATTGATTTCATGATATAGCCAATTTTCATAGTTTTAAATACCTCAAAACTGAAAAACAAGTCTGCACTTTTGAAAAACAACAACCTGTAATCAATACTATTTTAGATTTTAAGATGAACAACTTTGTTTCATTATTTTTTTTCTTTTACAGCTATGGATTGTAGGAAAGTTGTACCCAGTAGCCATTTCCCCCCCACACGATGTCCAAAAAACGTAAAAATTTGTTACAAGACATAAGAGACCCATATATTTTATTGTTTGTTGAGAAAGAGCATGCCTTTGCAATAATTTTCACCATCAAAAACTTTTGATTGCATTGTGCCCTAATGCTGAAAATTTAAGTTTCCTAAACCTAGTTTTTCCATGAAAAAAGCTACATTTATACATTTTTAGGCATTTATAAAATCATTTGAGTGCTGGTGTATTTTTTCCTGAAATCCTCATCCTGTTATTGATCTCTGTATAAAATTTCAAAGAGATCTGATCATTGGTTATGGAGAAAAAAAATAAAATGCACACAAGGCTGAGGATCTCAAGAGGGACAGGAACACAGATTTCACAAAACTTTGAAGTGCTATAAAATTTAAACCGTTTGAGATGGGGGGGGGGAATTTAAGGGGGTTTCCTTCAACCACAAGGGAAGGGTGTACACCAAGTTTCATCAAAATCTGAGACGGTGGGTGGCGAAACCCTTGCTTTTTGTGTTGATTTGATGTGGAATGACCCTAAAGGAATATGTAGCAAAACCTCCTACTTGGGATAAGGCTTCTTCAACCCCATTACTTGCACATTTGTAAAGGTCCAGGGCTGTCCATGCAAGATATATTAATTTCATTTTGCCGCAATCACTTTGCGGTTGCCTCTGCCTCACTTGCTGAGTCACAACAGTCCAGCATAGATTTCTGGACTAAATTTGGCAATGGAGTTGTGGACGTTTTAACTGAAGCACTCACTACGGGTCTGTGTCTGTGTAATAGCCATATTAAAACTGTTAAATCTGCAGAGTGTCCTTTGCTCAAGATGGTCTTCTAAGTGTTTCTTATCAGTTTAAAATGCTGAACCAAAACAACTGCTCCCCCAGCTCCTGTCGTCCAATTAAAATATACGGCTTTTAAGTCCACATAGAAGTAAAAGAGATAAAAGAGATATGCTCCTTGCCTGTTTTATAGCAATTAACATTAACTGCTGAAAGCCAACCGGCTACTATTCAAGATAAAAACAGTTTAAAACTAAAACAGATCGCAGAGCTCAAGGACAAAGCAGCCTTGCTCATCGCCATTTTCACTTGGAAGCAGATAAGTACTCAAGTTTAACAGAAGTTAGTGGTGGTTTCAGAACAGTACTGGAGGAGGCAAATGACAAAACATGCTCAGCTTATAAGAAGTGTTGATGCTGATGCCTTATGGGTGGAATCCATTATTACGCAAGTGGGCTTTTGGTTATGCAGCAGGACTTCTTCCTCTACCCTCCCATGCAGGTCTCCCCAATTCTGCTTCCGATCTTGTTGGCATATGAGGGGCTGCACAGAGGAGAGCGAGAGAAAGCCCTGTTCTTTGTGTGGAAGACTGTTCCATGCAAGAAAAAATTGCTGTCACCTTATGGCTTTCAAGTCTCATTTCTAACTAGTGAGACTTTCAGGAGTACAGATCAAATGTTTACCTTCTTCATTCTTCTGCATTGTCTATATTTCAAAATATTCAAAATCTGAACATTTGCAGAACATGCATGATTTAAAAAAAAAATGATTGCGTTTTTAAAAATTGTAATTTATGGAATTGCAAAATATAGCCTAAAATTATGGGTGATCTGTCTGCTGAGGAAAGCAGATTTTTGTTTGAAAGTTTTCATTTTTCTGATTTTACAGAATGCATACAAAGCCAATTATATTTTTTCTATATCTTTTACTTCATTTCGTTTTGATTCTCTGTCTCTTCCTTTTGGCCCACCGAGATCCTTCTCTCAACCACTCCAGTTCCACTTGGCTTTCCTGCCTACTCCAGTACATTTTTTAAGCAGTAGTTATTCAAATTAGTATCTCTTGAGTGTTAAGTACTTTTGAAACCCGTAATACTCACTCTATGGCCAGAAAATACAGGCAGCTCTTTAAAAGGTATTTCATCCACCTGTTTAAAAAATGGCTACATATATGTAGCAGAGCTACATATCACACATTGACCTCTTTGTAAAAATTGGTTTAAAAGGAACAGAGCATTCCAGCTCCGGATAAATGAAAACCGTTCTGCGTGGTTCCCAGCAAAGTTATAAAACGGGGCTTCAGCATCTGCCAACCTCTCCATGGCTTGCATGTATGCATTTTCATAATGCCTAAAACCAAGAGAATATCACTTAGAAGTTATTTTAATTAAATATACCCAGTTCTTATTTAAGAGCCAGTGCTACCAACATAAAGAGAATTTATGGAGACAGACAAATATGGAGCACAATCATCAAAAGGTCATTGCAGCTACAGTGAAAGCAACTTTTGCAACTTTTAGTGAATCGTGTCCATTTTCCTTGACATCTATTCATCTGGTGCTGGTTTCTATAACACTGAAACTGGAGATAAATGGAACAAAGTAAGTGCCTTAATTGGTTCTGTCCAATTCAATAAAGCAACTAGGCCCACTTTCCATATTGACTGTGAATCTTTGCTCATTGAAAGTCACTCTTGGGGTGCCATGGGCCCCTCGACTCTGTCAGTAGCCTTGTGGTTCCAGCTGTTGCAGGCCGGGAAGCTGATCTGCTGACTCTCCCCACAGAGAGCAGAGCCTCATTGTGGAGGGAGGTAGAAGATTGCAAACAGCCAGTGGGGACAGCTGAGCAGAAGACAGAGGTTACTGTGGGGCAGGGGGGCAGTCTTGTTGCCAAAAGACGCCACCTCTGCAGATGGGATCGGACATGTCCACCCAGATAAAGTGCACGCCTGCACTCATGGACTTCCTGTCTAGACTCTCAGGAGTAAGCTCACCATACCTCATATCTAAAAGCTGGGCAAGAGGGCTGTGCCAACTGTTCGGACATCTCCACTACTTCTGTTCAATTCTGAGTCTCTTGCCTTGCTCCTGTACAGTGGTACCTTGGTGCTCAAACTTAATCTGTTCTGGGAGTCCGTCAGACTCCCGAAACCGTTCGAAAACAAAGGTGTGGCTTCCGATTGGCTGCAGGAGCTTCCTGCACTCAAGCAGAAGCTGTGTTGGATGTTCAGCTTCCAAAAAACATTTGCAAACCATAACACTTACTTCCGGGTTTGCAGCATTCGGGAGCCGTTTTGTTTGACAACTAAGCCGTTCGAGAACCAAGGTACCACTGTACTTTTGAATCATGCTTTATGGACTGCTAAACTATCCTGTTGCTTGCCCAGGAAAAGAAGAAGATCTCTTTCTTACTTACATGTAAGAGCCTCTGTTTTGGATGGTAGGCAGGACACAGTTAAGTTCCTCATTCTTTGGAACATAAGCAGAATAAGTGGGGAGGTGACTGAGTGCACAGCAACCCAAAGATATTTTGCTGCCTGAACTGAAGAACAAGATGGCACATAATGCAACCTGGCTGGAAGCCGAAAGTTACAACAACACTGTCTTCAGCACATCTTAGGGCAGCTGGCTGGTTTACAAGCTGTGGGGCAGGCAGGCAGGCTGTGTGACACACACAACTCTGTCCTCCGACACCTTGCTTCTGCTCCCTGCCTGCCTCACAACATCTGTCTCCTGAGGCGGCTGCCTCAGGCTGCCTAATGGGATTGCCAGCCTTCAAGGTGGAATCATCTGTCATGTCTATCCATGCTAGTCCTATGCCCTTTCAGAATCCTGTCTCTGAATTAGTTATGCCTTTGATTGATGGGCCCCCCTGTATTTCCTATCTTGTCTCTCCACCGATCTTCCAAATAGTCTTTAATAGTGCCTTTCCTATCAGCCGGCCTTTCTGTGCCCTGACCTCAGACAAACCCTTCACTGTTTATGTGACAGATGAGATTTCCAAGAGGCAGGTATACACATTGAAAAACAACCACCTGAAAACCCTTTAAAACCTCTTCTGACTTGCAAAGATGAGAATAAAGTACCCAAGTTTGCAACCCAAGTCTTCTGAAGGAGGAAAAGAGACCCGTTCTGATGTAACTTAAATTAATTTAAAGAGTTTCACTGCATCTTCTCTGATTTCAGAGTAGTTTACTGTGTGCCCCGAAGACTCATTGATGCACATTCTCCAGTCAGTTTGCATAGTTTCCAAGAAACGGGCTCTTGTTTTACATCTCTAGTTCAAATGTGTGCAATCTGACCTGTTGGATACAATGTACATTGGCCACAAAATGTACAAAATTCAGTTGACATATGCACATTCCCCGAGGCTCATAGGAAATGATGTATATTGTACAGGAAATACACACATTTCCCCCTTCATGGATGAATTATGCACACATTCTCAAGGAGGTATGGTGAATGTGCCCAGTGGTTGGGTTTTATGTAAATGAACCACCCCTGTTATCCCTAACATATATAAAACCGAGAAGATGAAGACTTTTAATGGGATCCAAAATCTGCCCCAGCTGACCCTGCTACCCAGAAGGGGCAGTAGCTTAGTGGTAAGAGCACACGTTATGTATGCAGAAGGTGCCAGCTTCAATCCCCAACCTTTCCTGGATTTTTCTTCTTAAAAAAGGATCAGAAAGCAGGTGCTAGGACCCTGGAGACAATCAACAGCAGACAATACAGAGCTGGAAGGACAAATAATGTGACCTCACAGAAGGTAGTTTCCCATGTCCCTATCTGGCTAGTTGGGCTGCTAGTCTGACTATTTGAACCATTGCTCTCCACTCGTACGCCACTTTATAATATGAACTCTATGGTATGGTTTTCTTTATAGGGCATTATGTTGTGCTAAAGCTAGCACCCAGAGATAAAACCTGTTATTCATTCAAGGGCATGGACACCCCAAGGAACTGATAGTACTTTCCTCCTCTGGGTTGAGAGCCACACCTCTGAGCATCCTGCACGTGATGAGGGACCACGAGTTTGACTTCTTCTGCTGCCTCAGCAACAGCATCATTTATCATCAACTCCCAACTCCTTTGATGTCAGAGAGGAGTTACTCATGGTGCTACAAATCCAGGAGGGTGAAGAAGTCACTTGCTCAGGCTGCCAAAAAAACCATCCTTGGAAGTTTGGTTCTGGCACTGATTTTTCTCAATAGACCCTTTCACATACTAAATTGGGGGGGGGATCATTTGGGACATCTCCCATCTAGTCTGTTGCTCCCTTTCAGGATTAAACCTTTCACCTGTACTAATCATGTGCATTTTAACTGCTTCCCTCCCACATTCCTATCTTCTTCTTCTTTTACACCTATCCTGGACATGCACTCTCATTTGTACTGCTGCATGAATGTTGCATAGTCCTAGATTAGATGCTGTTTTTGCCTAATAGCGATAGGCTTCCAGTGCTGTAGATGGCTTTTGTATTACTGGAACTGTAATGGTTGAGAATGTGTGAGTGTGGGTGAATGGGTCAGGTGTTAAATTGACTGAGGTACAGATGTGTTAGTAGATGTTCAGAATGAGGGTGCATAAGGCTTTTGAGTGAATGAAATTCTACATCACGGAGTCTGATGTGTGATATATTGCATTATTAACAATAACTTAAATACCTTCATTATTTATACCCCGCCCATCTGGCAGGGTATACTGAATTATTTTTTATGTCTTCCATACTGGATTAAATTTTTATTCTTTTACATGTTGTTGTTTGCTCTTTCTTTGTAACCCGCTCTGCAATCTTTTCTGATGAAAAGCAGTCTATAAAGACTTTAAATTTTGCCAATAGCACAATGGCCCGGGAAGTACAGTTCTTGCAATTCCCGTTACGTCTCTGAAGACAGTTACTGTCTCATGCCTTTACATAACGAGAGAAAGGCTTGTGTTCTTTTTGCTTTTTATATAAGCATCTTATCACAATAAAATTCCACAGAGACACTAAAATTAAGAGAGAGAATATTACATAATGCCTGCCCCCATCTTTTCATCCCATATGTTATTTTAACTATGGTGCTTAGCCCTCTTCAGACTGCCAGCTTGCCCCCTAAATCTTTTCATCTTGCTCTGATCTAAGTCCTTACACTGTAAAAAAAAAAAAAAAAAGGATTCAGAAAACAGATTAGGAGACAATGAGATCACCTGCTGTTCCAATTGGTCTCACTGTACTGCCTGAACCAGCACTGATTTATGTTTGCAAGGGATATGGCTTAGATAGCGCTGTTTTTGAATACAATGAATTTACAGAGCAATCCTAAGGAGACTGCAGATGCAGTGAATGATCTGCTGTTCTGCACCCCAAGGCAGAAGATAGGAATATCATTGTTTTGTCCCCAGGCTGGCACAGAAGAGGGTCCTTGATCAAGTTCCTCTCTAGGAAATGGCCTGGCTTAAGATCCAGTGGATCCATGCCTCACTTGGCTGTTCACATTTTTAGCAGAACTAGTAAAAAAAATAGTTTGTTTCTCATCAAGGTCTAGGAGCGAAGGAGGGATTAGGGGGGAAATGTGTGGATAAGTTCAATCACATGAAAATTCCATCTATGTTGAATGCATGTTGTAAAAATGAGTCTTAATAAGTCCTGGGCTTGCATGTGCCTGCCTCCTCCTCTGGCACGGCCACAAAAAGGAGTTCAGAAGTTTTTTTGGTTCTATTACAGACAAGTTTGTAGGAACATCTGAAACCAGACAAATGGTAGACTCAATTGTAATTAGTGCAAACAGGCCAACTTCAGACCATGATTTACAAAGCCAGCCACAGTTTAGGGGTAAGATGTAACACTAAACTGTGGCTCATCTAAAATGCAAGGAGAAACTTCCAAACTTCTCTTTGCAGCCATGCTGTTGGATAGAGGAGAAACTGTGCCTCAATTTCACTACAGCTAATCCAAGCAACACTAAATCAGATGATGAAATATGGGGTCAGGGAGGGAGCAGGTGAAAGGTTCAAAGGAAGAGAGAGATGGAGAAACTGCAGGTCCTGTGCCTTCTGTAAGGTACTGTACTGCAACATGGCATCCACCACCACCGGGTTCCAGAATTGCCTATGGCTCCCGCCACCCCCTGCAAACAGGCCTTGAGCCAGCCTGACAAACTAGGTGCACCCCCTGCATACTTATGATGCTGTGTGAGTGCAAAATCCTCTGCATTCAGCAGCTGTGAATTCAAGGTTCTGTATATATAGCACCAGCAAGATATGTTCCTGGCACTGCATACCTACCAATATCCAGCTGCTATGGCACCTTGTAGGAACAGGAAGCCCAGCTCAGATACCCCCTTCATGCCACCAGCTAAGCATGCATTAGGCAGGGGGCAGGATAACTTTAAGTGTTGCTATTAGGCAATAGGACATGCCATTGCACTACATGAATGAAAAAACGAGGACAATCCAAGTGATGGATAATTTACAAATGTCCTGCAGGCAGACGGCGGGATTTTGTGACATATGGCGAGTTTTCAAAGAACTAAATGAGATTTCAAAATGGCATTTCCTTGTGATTTCATTTAAGAGGGGGGATTTCCACCTTATGTGTTGCAAATGCTTATGTTACAGGTCGTATTATTGGACTGTTTATGGGAATAGCTTTTCACAGGGTTTTCACCCCCTCCATTAAAGGCTGTCTCACATTTCTTATGAATGAGGGTGAAAGGATGGGTGATTATGTCAATTTTGACCTCGCTCAGTTTCTCATTTTTCCAATCTTAAATTTGCATGAGTTTGTGCTTAAAAAACCCCCCAAAAAAACAAAAAACAAAAAACCAGTCCACATGAAAATTCATCAGCATTTTAGAGTGAATTTGTCCTATCATACACATTTTTTGCATACAAATTTGCCTGGAATTTCTTAACTTTAAACATATGTCAGATCTGTATGGGATTGCCTGCATTTCCTGGCATCGTTCATGTATTTTAACAATTCATATGCTGCTTAATTACAGAAATCTCTAATGATGAATGAGAAACTCAATTCAATGAAAATAAACACCAATTAAAATTATAAGATCAGAATTCAGTTAAAACACTTGTTGGAATAAAGTCTTTAATAGGAGCCAGGAGTTCAACAGGGAGAGGGGCCTCTCTGATCCCAACCTAAAGAGAGTTCCATAAGATTGGACCCCCAACACAGAATTCACAACTCCTAGTGGATACAAGCCATGCATCTGAGCCGCAGGATCTGCTAACTGTGGCTCCCCTGAAGTCCTCAGTCCTTGAGGTATTCTGGATCCAGATTTTTACAGGCCTTGTAAGAACCTTGAACATGACCTGGTAGCATATGGGAAGCCAGTGCAAGCTTTTGAGCACTGGAATTGCTTGTTGACAATAGTCGGTCCCCATCAACAGTAGAGCTGCAGTGATTTTGCAACAGCAGGGGCTTCTGGACCAAGTCCAGAGATAGCTTCAAACAGAGCAATCGTCTTGAGATTACCAAAGCATGAATCATTATAGCCAGACTACCACTGTCCAAAAACAGCTGTAATTGGTGTACCAGCCATAGCTGGTAAAACACACTCCCAGCCACTGAGGCTACCTGGCGAAGATGACGAAGATGGATGCAGAAGCTTCCCCAAACTATCAATGACGAAGATGGATTCAGATGCTTCCCCAAACTATCAACCTGTTATTTCAGAGTGAGTGCAACTCCACCCAGAACAGGCAACTGCTCAGTCTCCCATGTTTCACTCAGTACTTGTTGACTTGTTGTCTGAACATTCCCAGGCTAGTAACTCCTTGAGTTTCCTTATCATTGCTCTTCTGTTGTAAGTTATATGGTAGCACATCCACAAAGCATCTGATCTTGCAATACACTTGCAGTCTTACCTTTTTATGGCTTTGTAGCAAATGATGAAAACTAGAAAGAGGAACACTAGTGTGGTACAGCATGCTGCAATAATTATAACTGGGCCTGGCCACCACGTCTCTCGAGTTGGGCAACTTGGAACGGTAGGAGCTGGAAAAGATAACGTGGAAAAGACACACATTCAGTTGAGTCCTATCAAAAAGACCTTAACGCTCTAGGAAGCTCCACTGGCCCAGAGTTTCTTCTGGGGACATGACCAAGGAATTTAGTTTACAACCCAAAGCACATTTTCCCTACTCTATTACCTAGAGTGTGTTGTGGTTTCCTTCTGAATACCACAATACAGCAGCAGACAACAGATCTTTCTGCTACATCAACTCACTGGAGCTTCCTTGTAACAACTATTGGTCCATGCAGTTCAGTGATGTCTACATGGATAGGCAGCTGACCTCCAAGGATTTAGGTGTGAATCTTTGCTAGTCCTACTTGGAGATGCTAGGGACTGAACTCCAGGCCTTCCTCTTGCAAAAAGTCTTCTTCCACCCTATCTGGAGATACTAAGGATTGGACCTTCCATTAATGAAGGGAGTCTTCTGTATGCAAAGTATCTTTCCCAGCTCTATCCAAAGATGCTGGGACCTTTCAGATGCAAAACAGATTCTCTACCACTGAGTTCAACCCCTCAACCCCTAACTCTTAGACCACTGAGACAGGGGTCAGAAGTGAAAATGGTTCAAGGTTGGCCACCATCATTTCTTGGTGGCTGCCCATCAGATTCAGCATTAGGTTGGCTGAGATTGCCATAATGACATGTCCAATTATAAACCCCATTAAGGAAGTTTTATCAAGCACAAATGGTACAGTCGTACTACTTTACCACACTGGCTATTCTGGAGTAGTTTGATTCCTCCATATTCCAAGAAGACATAAAACATTGACCACAGCAGCCCAGCTGGGAATAGCGTAAGGCCTTTCAACCTCCCACAATTGTGACCAGACAAAGATGGCTATTCATTTCTCAGAAAATAAAAGCTATTCACTCAGCTCTTGCCAAAGATTTGCATACTGTGAAAGAATCAAAGCAGCCCCCAATGTTTCATAGTAGTACCACTCTGGGTGAAAACTCATATAATTGCTTTTCAGTGCGGGTTTAAAGCTTAAGGCAATGGAGACTTCATGTTTTACCAGAGAATCTCAGGCTTGTATTATTCACCACATTTATATCCCACCCTTTCTCCAAGAAACTTAGGGCAACGTACTTCCCAAATAACCTCTCAACATTCTCACAACTCTGTGAGACGTCTGGCTAGTCCAAAGTCAGTCAGTGATCTTCAAAGGGAAACCAAGATTTGATCCCCCATTTTCCGCGGTCCAGGGCTCTGTCTACCAACCCACCCTAGCAGATTTGTGACCTTGCGCAAAACTGCAAGCACCCCACACCAAAGCCACATCATTTGTTTATTTCACAAAATTTGCAATAAAACCTCAACACGGTTTACAGAAAGAATAAAATTGCCAAAATATCAGTAAAAAACAGCCCTGAACAAAAAACAGCTCCAGAGAACAACGCAGGTTCATAATGTGGCTGATAATGATGGCATCAGCACCAAAGGACGAAGAGCAAACTTTTCCCCCATTTGGCTCCATAGTCATTGTAGACCTTAGAGCACATTGGGCTCAAGAGAAGACCATGGTGTAAAGAGGGTGGTGGCCAATTAAAATTTGTTTGGGAGGATGCTGGAAGCGCTGGACACCAGGAAACACAAGATCCCTTCCTGGATCAGTCCAAAGGCCCAGAAGCTTCAGAGCTACTTGTATGTTTGTGGGTTGACCCCCATGCCTTCCTCTGGTGCTAATATGTCAAGGAACTGGCATATGGCTTTGTGCTCTTAAATAATGAATCTGCACATGCGCTAGTTGGAAACACTGGAGGCTCAAGACTTTTTGTTGGCTAAGGAAGAGCAGTAATTAAACTCCCTACCCAAGTCAAGGTGCATAGGGTTGCATTCAACTAACTTTTAATCTGATCAGACCTACTGAAATGAATGGGCATGGCTAACTTAGGCCCATGAATTTCAATGTTTCTACTCTGAGTAAAAGTTAGCTGAATACAACCCATGGTGTGTCAAGTGGGAAGAACACATCCATTTCCAATTCTGACCTGTGATTGTCACATGCAGTACTGTTTTCCTTCTCCTTCAGGCAAAATGTATGGCTGGTATCCATTGAACAAGAATTTATGTTTGTGCAATAGCATCTCCCCACCCCCCACCCCAATGCCTGCCCTGAATTTGCTCTGGAGGATATAGAAGAAGGGGAGCAGTGGGGTTGTACCCAACTAAGTCCTACTCAGAACTGAAATTAACAAACCTAAGCTAAACATGCTCATTGTTTCAATGGGACTATTATGAAAAGGACCAGCAATGAATGTAACCCTGTGCTACAGGTTTTGCTGTCTGCTGTTATGGATTTCTAAGTAAACTATATTATTTCATGCCATTTGCTTCAAGGCAAAAGAAATCCAATGCATATTGGTGTGGGTGCGTGTCATCAATTACATATAATTTGTGGAATGACAGCAGTGAATACCAATAGTATTTGCTGGATTGATTTTTTACTCTGGATTTGGGACAAATGAACAACACTGGAAATTTCCACTCCAGATTCTCCTGAAATTCTCCAACATACCTATTAGTACAGTGGTATCTCTGGTTAAGAACTTAATTCGTTCTGGAGGTCCATTCTTAACCTGAAACTGTTCTTAACCTGAAGCACCACTTTAGCTAATGGGGCCTCCCGCTCCCACCGCACGATTTCTGTTCTCATCCTGAGGTAAAGTTCTTAACCCGAGGTACTATTTCTGAGTTAGCAGAGTCTGTAACCTGAAGCGTCTGTAACCCAAGGTACCACTATACCCGTTATTTGGCCACTTGAGACAGAAAAGGATTTATTAGAATTTTTATTTCTTCTACTACTACAATGATTTTATTTATATGTGCTGAATTCCAAAGCAGGCTTCTGAAAGTGGTTTACAATGTTATTTATCAGCAGTTTTCAAAGTAAGTTAAAAAATACAAGGCCCCACCTAAATGTTCACAGTCTAAGAAAAAAGTTGAAGTGTTCCAACACTCACTCAGTGTTTGAAGAAAAAATATATATATTTCAGATCTGGGCTTTCAAAATTTATACGTCTTATAAATATTCATGAATGCACTTCAGTGATTCTTTGGCATATCCAGAATGTCACCATATCAGCTTCGCTTCACAGTTCCTGACCCCCAGAAATGCATCTGGCAACGCTTGATCAACCACGAGCAACATGGAAAATTGCATCAAATCTTGGAGCAAGAGGAGATTCTGATAACAGCATGTGGTTATTAGACAGACACGTCAGAATCTGAAATCCTTCACAGGCCACTGGACTAAAGATATGACTTGCAAAAGCTGAAATTGGACAGAATGGTTTAATTCTCTGCTGAATGGTAGGCAACCAGGGTGGGGAACAGCCAACTCATTTTGTAGGAGTGACAGTGTAGCAAATGTTGTATGTTTGGTATACTGCCTAAAAGAGAAAAAGTGAGCCAAGAAGAAATTTCCGTATTTGTAACTGTTAAGTACTGTTTTATGCTCTCTAGTTAGAGAAGCCTCTTTCAGGATGATAGCAATCTTTCTGAAACACTGCAGAACCACCCAAGGCTCAAACTCCCTCAATTAAGTTTACTTCTCGCTACATCTAAAACCTGCTTTTTCAGTCCTAAATAAAATCCAGATGAAGTATGAAAGCTGTAATGGAGAGGAATGAATGTGGTAAATGATATTCCTTCTCATTCATTTTCATGAAATTCCTAGTGGAGTGTGCAGAACAAGAACTCTATTATTACAAAAGCACACACACACACACACACACACCCCGTATTTTTTGCTCTATAAGACTCACTTTTTCCTTCCTAAAAAGTAAGGGGAAATGTTTGTGCGTCTTATGGAGCGAATGCAGGCTGCGCAGCTATCCCAGAAGCCAGAACAGGAAGAGGGATCGCTGCTTTCGCTGTGCCGCAATCCCTCTTGCTGTTCTGGCTTCTCAGATTCAGAATATTTTTTTTCTTGTTTTCCACCTCCAAAAACTAGGCGAGTCTTATGTCTGGTGTGTCTTATAGAGCGAAAAATACGGTATATGCACAATGAGAGAAGAGGAGACCTACAGGCCAGTTCAAATCAGCAAGCGATTTGAGAATCTGATTGCAGAAACAAACCAAGCCTTCCTCCCTCTCTTTTAATACCCATCCCACCATGTCCCTCATAGACCTTCTCTGTTAAGTGTGCCACTAACTGAGGGAGGGGAAGAGCATTAGCTCAACAGTAGGCAATCTGCTTTGCAAGCAGAAGGTCCCAGGTTTGATCTCTGGTATCTCCAGGTAGAACTGGGAATGTCTTCATGTCTGAAACCCCAGAGGGCTGCTGTCAGTCAATGGAGACAATACTGAGCTAAATGAACCAATGGTCTGACTCAATATGAGGCAGCTTCCTATGCTCCTAAATTGGGGGCCATCACTATACATAGGCTGCTTCCTGTTTAATGAGCATTTAGCCTGATTTGCTTGCAGAGAGAATAGAATCTGGGATATTCCACTTGCAAAACAGATGCCCTAGCATAGAACTATGCTCTTCCAAAACATTTTCCCTTCTCTGCCTCCCCCCCCCCAAAAAAAAAAAAACAGCAGAAGGTTCAGCGGTTTTAACAGATACATGAGGTACAGGAAATACCTGCATTTTTTCTTGGCAGGAAGAAGATGCAGCAATTGCAAAAAGCATTCACTTCTGATATCTGCCTCAACAGAGAGACCCTAGCATAGCAGGCCATGTTGAATTTTTCAACTTTCAAATTCCATAAGTAAGGGGTGCTAAAAGGTTGCAACGTGACTTGGGAATTCAAAAGATATTTTGGTTAAATTAATAGAATTTAGTTTTGCTTGGTAAGTAAAATGTGTGTAAAATTGCACAGAAATCATTAAAAATGATTGCCAAGGGCCTGCAGTTTTATTACATAGCAATATTATTTTATTATTATTTAGCACTACCTGACATTTTTAGAAGGTAAAATTAAAATTTTTGGGTTTTCTGAAAGCAGTTTACGTGCTTCTTCTTTAAACAAAGGTTTACCAAGCTAAATGTTCTCCAATCACAAAAATAAAGGCATATTTGAATTCCTCACACACAAACATATTTTTCAAACCCCTCACTGAAGAATTTTGCAAAAATTAAGTCCCACCCTCTAGAATGACCCACCCTACTAACACAGGAGTAAAAGCACACAGTATGCACACAAAAAGTCCAGGGATCTTCCTGTGGTGTCATCGGGCAGGACTGGGGAGAACTCATGCCTAAAAACCCCAGGGACCCATTGCTCAGTCAGAGTAGATAAAACATTGGAATCCCTCTTCTGGGAAAAGTCAGATTCTGTTCCTTAATTTTATTGTTATAATTATGTGATTCTCAGGTGAATGGCGGTAGGCAGGCAGAAGCCACTTTTTAAGCCAAATATATAGAAGAGATGGAATACAGTGGTACCTCTAGTTAAGAACTTAATTCGTTCTGGAGGTCTGTTCTTAACCTGAAACTGTTCTTAACCTGAGGTACCACTTTAGCTAATGGGGCCTCCCGCTGCCACTGTGCTGCCGCCGCACAATTTCTATTGTCATCCTGAAGCAAAGTTCTTAACCCGAGGTACTACTTCCGGGTTAGCGGAGTCTGTAACCTGAAGCATTTGTAACCCGAGGTACCACTCTACTGAACTTAATCTGAGAACTTTTCAGATACTATTTATTGAACAAAGGCACTGGAGTACTTTGTTCATACATTCAGTGGTAATACCCCGATTATAACTGAGCAGCAAGAGAGATGGGGGGAGGCTAAGAAGGCCGCTGTTTTCACTTCAGTTAGTTGTCCCCCACCCCTGCCAGGCCATCTGTCAGCAGCTGCCCTATGGGAGAGAATCCATGGGGAGTCCTTATGGGGATTGAACCTGCAATCTTGGCATTAATAGCACCACACTCTAACCAACTGAACTATGCAGCTAAAGGTGTGGACAGTGGGAAAAATCCACACTAAAATGCTCTTCACTAGAACCGTTTTTCAAATAATAGTGATCGCAAACTGATGTGAAAATGTGGAGAACAGCCTGTAAGACTGGAAAAATGTGAAACCAAAACTGATATATTTGCCCATCCCTACTTCTGAATAAATATGCCTAGGTGTGTGCTGTAGATAGCCACATATTAGTATTATTACTGTGCACAGATATATGGATGGAGAAAACCGAAGGCTACACCAGCATGAAGCTGGAAAGCTGCAAATCGTGTTAAGTACAAATCAATACAGAGTATTATCCTATAGAAACCATGGGTACCATTCACTCCATTGTACCGAAAGGAACAAACCAGGAAGGCATTAAACTGTACGTTCTGTCACATAACCATGTTGTTAATTCTGGCACCTCAGCTCCCAGATGTGTAGAGAGATACAGTTCTACAGTGCTGCTACAAATCTGCAGTCATTTAAAAAACAACAACAGTGTAGCGGTTTTTTATTTCCCTTGGTTCTGTTTTTTGCTTTTTTGTTTTTGTCAGCAGAAGCCCCCACGGCAAGATCTAAAAATAAATATAATGAATGATACATGGGAGTTGCGCTCACCATTTTAAAAGGATAAATGTTTTGCTTGCAAAAGGTGCCAGACTGACTGCCTTGGAAAAAAAGAGCCATGCCGTTTCGCAGGAGAGAAAGTGCCTGGGTAGCAGGGGGCAGGAAGCTCTGTTATCAAAGCCACTATGGATAAGTCAATCACAAGTGACTTGTGAGTCACAAGTCACACATCTTCTACGGCAGATTAAAATTAGGTTGCTGGTCCTGGCCTTGTGCCAGTCACTCGTGAACCCTCTCTAAATTCTGGTGGTGCCAGAGAATGTTCTTCATTGTTCTAATTTCTAGAGGAAAAGGCTCAGTTCGGAGGAAATTGACCAAGTAGGATGTTCTACCCCTCAGAAGCGTATCCAAAATTTTTGGGTTGCCCTTAGTATGTTTCCAACTGGTATGGCTGCCACTCTCATCAGAAACTCTGTTCTCTCTGAAATAAGGAGACGACTGAGGTACTGGATGCAATAGCCTCTAAGCACCCTCTCCTACTCCACAGAGCCCCAACCTGCTTTTGCTTTTTTTAAAGAATGAGGCAGTCTAGGAGACAATTAAAACTCAAGGGGTGTTAGTTTTAAAAATTAATCCGCCCTAACAAATATATGAGTTCATTATCTGGCCTATAATGTGGTGGTGATTGGAGCAAAGAAGCCATATTTTCCCTCCACCACTGTGGATGCATTCAGACAGCGCTTTATTCCATTTTCACAATGTTTTGCTGCCTGTTAACTTTTGTGTTTTGTTCAATCTTTTATGTGTCGCTTCTGGAAATCTAGTGGAATCAACTGGAAGCTTAGCGTTCATTTCCCTGTTAATTGCTTCCCTTCAACAGCAACAAAAAAATCTGTTTGCAATCCTGTTGACCTGGAAAACCGTGAGAGATAGGCACAGTTATTTTCCCGCCATTTTCATGGATCACGCCATGTGACGAACTTTGGGATGGTATTCCAGCATTTCCCGTCATATTCATGAGGGATCAGAAGTGCACATTCACATAAAGGGTGGCAACATGTTGTCCAATGATGTCTGCTATTGCGTTGAACCCCACTGGTGTGAATGAAATTTAGCAGAACATGCCCACCAGTATACGGATCAGAAAGCCACAGTTTCATAGTGGGCATGTTCTGCTAAATTTCATTCACACCAGTGGGGTTCAACGCAATAGCGGACATCATTCAAAACCTGGACAAATGTTCTAGCATTATAACCAGGAAAACTAGCATAACAACCCACACATCTGAATGCACCTTGTATCTTCATGGTGCCAACCGGCAGAGGTGCCAACCTGAATGAAACACTGGGGGGGGGAGGTAAACCCCACCCTGCATAATCAGTCACAAGCTGTGCACTGAAAGCCACCTCAAAAACTGCAGGTGGAAGGCGGGATATAAATATTTTGAACAAAACAAATATTCCATTTGAATATTCCACAAAATAAAACGATCCCACAGTATAGTAAACGAAACAGCTTTCTTCAAAAGTACTTTCAGTCATGTTTGACTATAAAGTACTCGCCTCACATTCTAAACGGGGGTTGTCTCTACACTAATTATTTAGAAATTTGCAGAACGATATTGAGGTTGACAAGCTGAAGACAATGAACAGGCTTCATATTACTGAACATGCTGAGGCAAGCTCATTTGGCCCAGTTTACGAGCTGGATGATAGAAGCTGTCATCTTTTTATTTGCAGCTTTTGGGAAGCAGTTATCTGCTCTGGTCCAGAATATGGCAAATGCCTACGCCAGCCTTTCCCAAACTGGCGCCATGCTCGCTTGGGCTGACTGTAGCCCAAAGCAGGAATTGTCAATTTAAGTCAGGGGCCATGGGCACATCTGTGAACAAGAGGATGTGTTGTGGACAGGGATCCACCTGTTCTACCGGTTACAACACAGTACTTCTTTCAAGTAAAATTAGCAAGGGGAGAGGATTCAGGGAAGACCTCTGTGAGCATCTGTTGATGACTCCTCAGCCACAACTTCTGGTGGGCACCAGCTTGGGGAAGGCTGGCCTAAGTTACAAAGCTACAAATCCCAGGGAGTGGTTTAACCATCAATTCCTCTCCCCAGGCAAGCCTGAGAATTGTAGCTCGGGGGGGGGGGGGGAGAGGAGCCTCCTAACAACTCTCAGCACTCTTAGCTACATTTACCAGGATTCTCTGGTAGAAAATGTGACTGTTTAACATGGTACGTCGCTGCTTTAAATGTATCGTGTGAATGTATAGCCTTACCAAATGTTTTTAGTGTCCTGTGCCATATGCAATACGCAGAAGGCTCCGTATTTTCCAAAGACTAATAGGGAAGCAGGCACAGTGCCAATTTCCCTCAAATGAACTCTTGCTTTCCACTTTCTTAAAAAGTGGTTGCATCCAAGGTCAAAATGGAATGTACTACAGCAAGGCCCCTGGGGCTACAGAAACAAGAATGCAAGAAATGATTTCTTTCCTCAGCTGTGTCAGGCCCTGAACCAGAAGTTCTAATAGCTCTTTTATTTACAGTCATGACCGTTCTGTTCTCTGAACACTGGAAAGTTCAGGGAGAACTCTGCAAGGATGGCATCTCGAAGCACAGCCTGTGTGAAAATAGTGGCATGCATAAATTTACAGATGGCAAGTGAATTAAAAGGATCCAGCAGCAAACCTAAAGGGTGCTAGCCTTAAAGCAAGATCAGCCCAGGCATGGACTCGGTGTATAAGGTCCAAGATGCAATTCTCAAGAACTCCAGCTAAAGGATCTCAGGGAAAGGGCCTAACCAGGAAGACCTGATGCTTAAATGTGTCTTTGCATTAAATGTGAGTGTTCCTTAAAACAGCCATTGTCAGCAGCGAGGGATTTCCTCCCAATAGAAACAGAAGCAATTCTCAAAGCAGCAATTTTCATTGGGACTGCAGCAGGGGAGGAAAGGGTTAACACAAACACACCCAGCCTGCTGAGTTCCCAATAATTTTCAGCAACCACCCACATCCTGGAGGGTTGCTTTTTGCATTTTTTTAATAAAGTAAATCTTGAGTGCAAAAATGCATTTTAATGTCAAATGTAATTTAGCCTTGAATCCTTGCAGAGGCACTGCCAAAGTTAGATCATACCAGACTACATGTGCCAATGGTTTAAATCAGTGGGAGCATCTGTATTTCTTCACCCTCTTGCAAGAATGGAATAATATCCTTCCCAGAAACATTCACCAGGTGCCTGTCTACTCCCTCATCTTCTGAATACATAAAAAAAAAAAAGATTTTATTTTCTCATGCTTTCAAACAAGCATTAATAGAATCTCTGGTTCTATTTTGATGCTGCAGCTCGTTCTGTTTATTGTAGCTTGTGTTTTAGGGCTGACTGCTTTTAGAATCTCGGTTTTTAAGTTATGTGTCTTTTATTATAAACTTGCAATGTAAGCAGACCTTACAAAGTGGAAAGGCAGGATAGGCGCAGCTTTAGTTAACTCACTGGAAAACAGCAGAACTTTTGGCACTGAATTCTCAGTCCAGTGAGTTATGACCAATAGCCAGTGCAGAAAATTGGACTTACCAACTTAAAATTAGCTACCGTTTGGTTTGTATATAGTGTGGTAAAATTTTATCTTGTATGCAAATCAGGATACATGCAGCAATGTTTCTCAAAGCCTTTCCTCAGATTATAAAAAAGAGATCAAGCACGAACTGTAATATTATTAAAAAGTATACAGAAGATCTCAAAGTTGCCAATGGACCCTATGTAAATGCTTACTTGCAAACTATCTTCTGTTAAGTCATTACAAGATGTAACCGTCTATTTCTGATGCTGTATTTTGGAATTATTATTATTCCTTTTTAATTGCTGTCTTGCAGAAATTTTACTCCTCAGATGTTTTGCCTGTGAATTTATATTTTTGTTTCTGTTGTCACTGTTACTACATTTACACCATGTCTTTCCTCCAGTGAGTTCAAGGTAAGGTATATGCTTCTCCCACTCCTTGTTTAATTGTCACAACAACCCTGAGAAGTAGGTTAGTCTGAGACACAGTGACCGGCCCAAAGTCACCCAGTGAGTTTCATGGCTGTATGGGGTTGGGACTCTTGCTTTCTGATATCTAAAGTATTCTAATTCCACCTCTTTTCTGCGTGGTGAATTTTAAGACAATATAATGCCTTTCAACATCCAAAAAATAAAATAAAAAATGCAACAGCAGCTTGAAACCATAATGACTCTCTGCAATGAGCTTGTGCAGGCAATCAGGACAATGGCTTGGATCTTGTTTCTAACAGGTTGGGGCTTGTGCCAATTAAGATACATTTATTGAATTGTCAGAACGAAGCACAGCTCTGTTCCCGCCACTGCCAGGGGAGCCTAGAGATTACTTTGGATGAAAATCAGCAGCATCTGACTCATCAATAACTTTCTCTGAAGCATCTGAGTCTTCAGTCTGTAGAGCAAAGGGCATGGACAAATGGGCTAACATTTGGGGTTTTCTTTTTATTGAAACGTTTTTACCCAAATGGAACAATATTGCTAAGAGAGAGAGTGACTCACAGCAAAACACAGAGGGATTTCAACTAGCTATTTAACAGAGATCAAATGAGAAAGGAATACACAGCCCATAGTTAAAACTATGGAATTTGGGACTGCAAGATGTGGAGATGGCCACTGGCTTAAAGGATGATAGGAGCATGGTGTAGTGTTGATAAGAGTCGTGGACTAGGATCAAGGAGATAGGGGTTCAAATCTCCCACTCAGTCACTCGCTGACCTTGAGCCATGGGCCAGTCACTCCCTCTGAGCCCAGCATACCTCACATGTGAGGATCAAATGATGGGAGAGAAGGAAGAATCATAGATGCTTCCTTGAGCTCATTTCATTGGAGATGGAAGAATATGGACACACACAGAGAGAGAGAGTAAATAAAAATGTGATTAGATAAATTCACCAAGGATACAACTATCAATGGCTACTAATAATGATTGTCTCTGAATTCCAGTCATTGGGGAACAGCAGGAGAGGCTATTGCACTAATATCCAGCTTCCAGGTCTCCCATGGATATCTGATCAGCCAAGATGCTCTACGAAAAAGACCTTTGGTCTCATCCTGAAGAGCTTTCATGTTAAATTCTAATGAAGAAACATTAAAAATTCAATTCACTTGTTCCCCTGACCATGTATACAGAACATGCAGAGAGGCATTGTACTCCCTAGTCCCTTCCCTGACCCCCATCCACCCAACACAAGTTCTCTGCATGTACATCTGGAGGTCCACACTTTGAAACCCGAAGGAAGCAGAAGGTGAGGAAGGTGAAGTGACCTTCAAAAATGTATTTGTGGGCAGCTGCAGTGGCAGCAGCTCACTTGGGCTGAATCTACACATATATTTTTAAAAATGCTGTGAAAATGCTTTTTAAAAACATTTCAAAATATATTTGGAACTTGCCATTAGTTCACCAGCACCATCTAGTGTCATATTTCCATAATGCACTTAAAACACACTTAAAACGTTATATTTGCAGCTGAATCCTAAGTGGAGTGGAGTTGCTATGCTGGTTTCCCAGCAGGTGGGTCACTGCTGCTTTGGGGAGGGAGAGGAGGGAGGGAGCTCAGCACAGTGGAAATACTTGCAACCTCCCTGTCATTCATGGTAAGCAACAAAGACCCACCCGCTGGGATACTTGCATAGTGGCTCTGCCCCATCCAGTGAGCTGTTTCTGGGCAGTTGAGATCTCTTCCCCTGAAGAATTTACCTTTGGTAAGAAAGAGCACAGCTGCTCCCATAGCTGAGGACTGTGGATTAGACAAAGAGCAACACACACACACACACACACACACCCTCTCTTCTTTCAGAGCTGAGGCCCAACAGCCCTCTTGTTGCTACATATCATCACCGTAAGTCAATTTATTTGCATACCACATTTCCCACAAATACATCTGTGCTCAAAGTGCTTCACATGAAACACAGAGGCATTATTCAACTCACTCATCCTGTCAGTGCAAGGATTTCCACTTGTGCAATGGAACTACCCACCATGTGTCCTCCCCAATTCTGCTCCAGAGGCTTGGGGGGGGGTAAGCAGAGATTTAGGGGGTGCATGGGGAGAGGAAGAGTCAAATTCCAATGCACAAGCAGAAATCCTTGCACTGATGGAACGAGTTAGTTGGATACTGTCCCATCTAAATATAAAAGCGTAATGAAAAGTTTTGTATCGTTACGACACAACCCTAAAATAATAATAATCAACAGCTATATGAACAATTAACAGACAACAAAATTTAAATGAGCATAAAGGTCACCAACAGGTCAAGTAAAAATGCCCAAAGCTTCACATGTAAAAGTAGCCCCAATCCCTGATCTTTTAGGCCTCAACCCAAAAGGCTTTGAGATGACCATGCCGATTAAGTTTCCGTTCATGACAACTGCACAAACATTCCAAGTTCCACAAAACTGAACTGTACACTTTGTGCTGGAATATTTGCCAAGTAGTTACTCGGAAAGGTTTTTCCCCCCCTTCTCTTTTATGTTGGCATGGGTACAAGTACAAATCAGTAACAAATTGGGGCCATTATCGTGGCTGAGATTGAAGACCTTGAGTTCCAGAGATAATAATAATAATAATTAAGAAAAAAAAAAGATTTGAGGGAGGCCTTAGCTCAGTATGAGAGCTCATGTTTTCTATGCAGAAGGTCCTAAGTTCAATCTCTGGCATTTCTAGCGGGTTTTTTTATTATTATGAAAAAACAAACAAAAGGAAAAAAGAGGATCACATCTCTACATGAGAACCTGGAGAGTCACTTCCAAAGGCGGAGCTTGATTCTGTCATGAGTCACACTGAACCATGTGGCTCCTGCAATGTGATCATGCACCACCACACCAGTTGCCTGCAGAGCCAGCCAGCTCCTTCTGCTCAAAAGCCAGCCAGCTGTGCATGGCTAGTTAAAGTAAGTTTAAACCTCAAGTTTTATAATATGCACCACTGTTACTGTGTATACATCAACATTAAAACCCTAAATGGCCTCAGCCCTATGTACCTGAAGGAGCGTCTTCACCCCCATTGTTCAGCCTGGACACTGAGGTCCACCTCTGAGGGCCTTCTGGTGGTTACAGTGAGGTTACAGGGAACCAGGCAGAGGACCTTCTTGGCAGTGGCGCCTGCCCCTGTGGAACACCCTCCCAGCAGATGTCAAGGAGATAAATAACTAGACAACTTTTAGAAGACACCTGAAGGCAACCCTGTATAAAAGGAAGTTTTTAATGTTTGATGTTTTATTATGTTTTTGTTGGTAGCCACCCAGAGTGGCTGGAGCAACCCAGTCAGATGGGCAGGGTACTACTACTGCTGCTGCTAATAATAATAATTGCTTTTTTCAGGGGAAACGCATAGGAACTCATTTCCAGCACCTCTCAGGGGTTCCGAAACATCTCAGGTGGGTGCCACTGCCATTCTAAGAGAAAGAGGGCGTTCATCATGGGTGTAGCCAGGAGTTTTGTTGGGGGGGCAGACTTTTGTTGGGGGCAAACCTCAGATTTGTATTTATATTTATTTTGATTGATTTAGGGTGGTAGCTGCCCCCCTGCCCCCCCCCGGCTACACCAATGGTGTTCATGTTGAGTTCCAGCACCTCTTTTTCTAGAAAAATAACATTAGTTATTATTATTAATATATTATGACTGTGATTTTTATTGTAATTACTAGTGGCACAGATGCTGCCTGGACCGACCTTGCCCACAATGCTTGATGGAGGACCCATTCCCCAGAGTGCAGCACTGAGAAGGAAGGGGAGGCAACATTCACAATACCTGCCTCAGGTAGCACAGTTTCGCTGGTCAGAGTAGACATTACAGGGCTATATGAACAAAAACTTTGACATGGTGTAATGCAGCTTCCTTTGTTATTCTGAAAGAGCCTGGTGCAGCATGTATGAGCATCATCAAAGAATGGAAAGAATAGGCTTTTGGAATATTGCTTTATGCTCATGCAAATGTTTGAAGGCCTAATGAATGCATCAATTAATGGGCTAAAACAGAAGCCGTATAATCAGGCACCCAAGGTGTCTTTAATTGTGTGAGAATGTACACACACAGACTCTGCATGAGCAGGGGCTATCCTGGTCACTTTAATATCAGAGAAAGCTCCAGGGGCAAATGTATTTATTTGTTTTTAAAGAGTAAAGGTAAAGGGACCCCTGACCATTAGGCCTAGTCGTGACTGACTCTGGGGTTGCGGCGCTCATCTCGCTTTATTGGCCGAGGGAGCTGGCATACAGCTTCTGGGTCATGTGGCCAGCATGACTAAGCCACTTCTGGCAAACGAGAACAGTGCACAGAAACGTCGTTTACCTTCCCGCCAGAGAGGTACCTATTTATCCACTTGCACTTTGACGTGCTTTCAAACTGCTAGGTTGGCAGGAGCAGGGACCGAGCAACGGGAGCTCACCCCATCACCGGGATTTGAACTGCTGACCTTCTGATCAGCAAGTCCTAGGCTCTGTGGTTTAACCCACATCGCCACCCACATCCCTTTTAAAGAGTATAGCAGCCTAAAACAATAAAGCATACATACAATAAAAGCTAATCCACAAAATGCAATAAATACCAACTTCATGACCCCTCCAAAATCTAAAAGCAATCAAACAACTTATCAACAAGACAAAACAAATAAATAACAACTTGACACCTAAGTGGAAACACAGGGGAAAAACCTGAAAATATGTATAACAAATAAATTAAAGTTTTTCAGCTGAAGGCTGAAAAACAACAACCTGAAAAACAACAACCTGCTTTTGGTCAAACACCTAAAATCATAAACTGCTACAGAGAATTTCCCCAAAGTGGGTCCAAGCACCTTCTGCTTGCATGTACAGGTCTCTCTGCCCAATGTAGTCGCTGGGCAGAGCCCCAAAATAAAGCCAGAGAGATAAGCCAGAGAGATCTGGCTGCTCAGATACCCTTTGTTTTCTCTATTTTGGGGGCGGGGATGGAAGAAAGTGATTCAGTCAGTACACTGTCCTCCTAAACGCTGACACTTTTTTTCTTCCTGAAACTCAATCTACTGACTTTTTATTTTTAAAGCTATCAATATACAGTATCTTTGCCAAATGGTACAAAATACTGTTATTTTGCTCCTTGCTTTACACCCTGCGGTGTGGCACAGATACAGACAAATATCCCCTTGCAAAGAAACATTTCCAAGACAAAGACAGAGAGAAGCAGAAAGACAAATCTGCTTCTTTCATTCTCTCCAGCCCTAATCCTGCTAATGTATTTCTCTAAAGAATGCAAGGACTGGTATTAACTTTTTAAATTTTGCAAATGAGGACACTGACAGGGTTTTCATTTGGGGAGTTGAAAAATGGCACAATCATAGATGGGTGCTATCTATCCACACACACACACACACACACACAGAGAGAGAGAGAGAGAGAGAGAGACTTTCATAAATATTGCATTCCCATAATGATGTATAAAGAGGTATTTATTTGAGCGCTGATAGGAATGAATGGTACGAGCTCTCTTTCCAAGTGACTGAACTGCCAAATTGCAGGCAACTGGGCAATTTTCTGTAATAAAAAGGAGGTTTTCCTGTGAAGGCCTTCACTTACTAGGCACCACTTCTAACCTGGTAGGCACCCCTCCCGGTGCACAGTGTGATGACACAATGAGCTGAGAGCAAAGAATCTTGCAACTATTATTAACAACAACAATTATTATTAGTACAATTTCAAGCAACAGAGAGCATGTGCTTCTGCGTTCACAATAGCAACAGCTCCATTTGCACACTGGGGATGCACACACACAGCTGCCCTGCAACTCCACGTGAGCATCAGAGCCACAGTGCACAGCCCTCTTCCCCAACCTCCAGGTGTTGATGTATGGTCAATGGTCAGTTGGGAATGATGGAAACTGCAGCCCCATGGCATTAATTTTAGCAAGTATTAAAGGGACCCCTCACCATTAGTCCCAGTCGTTGACGACTGGGGTTGCGGCTCTCATCTCACTTTACTGGCCGAGGGAGCCAGCGTACAGCTTCTGGGTCATGTGGCCAGCATGACTAAGCCGCTTCTGGAGAACCAGAGCAGCGCACGGAAACGCCGTTTACCTTCCTGCTGGAGCGGTACCTATTTATCTACTTGCACTTTGATGTGCTTTCGAACTGCTAGGTTGGCAGGAGCAAGGACTGAACAATGGGAGCTCACCCTGTCGCAGGGATTTGAACCACCGACCTTCTGATCGGCAAGCCCTAGGCTCTGTGGTTTAACCCACAGCGCCAAGTATAATTATATTTTGTATATATTAAGTATATACAAAATGTACGGGGGAGAGAAAGAAGAAGAAGAAGAAGAGTTTGGATTTGATATCCCGCCTTTCACTCCCTTTAAGGAGTCTCAAAGCGGCTAACATTCTCCTTTCCCTTCCTCCCCCACAACAAACATTCTGTGAGGTGAGTGGGGCTGAGAGACTTCAAAGAAGTGTGACTGGCCCAAGGTCACCCAGCAGTTGCATGTGGAGGAGCGGAGACTCGAACCCGGTTCCCCAGATTACAAGACTACCGCTCTTAACCACTACACCACACTGGTAAGAAAGGTAAGCCCTAGTGGAACAGAGATAATTAGAAGCTTATGGGAACAAATGGCAAGTTAACAATTACATGAAAGAAGCAGAGGGATTACTGAGAAAAACGGAAATAATTGAAGTCGTTCATGTAATGTAGTATGATTGCATCTTACGCTGCAGTTCGGTTCCAAGGAGTTCTGTGTAAAGGCAAAAACACCTATAGAAACTCTCCATTTGTGTGCATTGGGGATGCACATGCACACCGTTTTGGGGAGTGGAATGGCGGCGAATGGGCTTGTGTGTGCCTGCTGACACATGCATTGGCCCTGACGCAACCCCTGTGCAAATGGGGAGTTGCCTGTATACTCAAACTCTTGGAACCACCTTGACAAGAGCTTCCCAGGACTTCTGCAGGAGGTACATTCCACAACTGGGGTCTAGCAGTGCTAGATGACTAACGCCTAGCTGAAGCCCAATGGGCTTCTGAAACGCACTGTTTTCATTGAAGTCATGGAGGAAGCAAGTGACAGGACAAATGGCCTGCATCTGGCCCAATTCCAGTGTGCAACAGCCATCAGACTAGCTCAGGTTTTGGTGGATCCTGGGCTACCTCAGGCCCTGTTTTGGGGTTTTCAACTGGCTGCATATCCCACCAATGACACTCCTGGTTGCCTATTTGCATGTGGAAGGAGGAGTGTGGCACTGGTGGAGTGACTCTTGTGACCAGAAGAGCTGAGTGGAAGAACGCCTCTTCCAAATCCAACACTCACAGACACCACAGAATCATAGTATTGTAGAGTTGGAAGGGATCCCGAGGGTGATCTAGTCCAACCCCTGCAATGCAGGAATCTAAAGATAAAAGGGTGGGGTGGATTGCTTAGTTAGGACTGTGGCATTGTTTTGTAACCTGCCCTGGGACCATCTGGGGAAGGGTAGGCTGTAAAGATAAGCAAACTAAATTGTGCAGTCTTACACACCCACACATCTATTTACACTTCCAAAGCTGCGTGCGGAGGTGAGCTTGTTAGGATGCATCTGGGGGGAAATATAAACCCACCGAAAGGCGGGATCATAAAATATTTAGTATATGCTAATGCAAATCAAAAGGCAACATAGGAAATGAACGACTCAGTGGCTCCAACATTAATGAGCTGCTTTGAGAAAACAGCCACCTGGTTGGGAACAGAGGGAATTCGTCTGGCTCCGCTGAAGAAATTCCTGTTGAACGAGCCAAAACACATCTTCCTCTTTTAGTCAGAACATGTTCCAATTCTCTAAATGGAAAAATGAAAGTGAGGCCATATCCACCCAATGCATTTAAAGCAGTATCAGACCACCTTAAATGTCCCCCCCAAAGAACCCTGGGAATTGTAGTTTGCTGAGAGCCTGTTTGGAGACCTCTATTCCCTCCTAGAGCTACAATCCCCAGAGTTCAGAGAATTCCCTCTTCTGAGGGAACTTGAGGAATCGTAGCTCTATGAGGCAGCAGAGTCTCCAAACAACTCCAAGCAGTCTTAACCAGCTATAGGTCCCAAGATTCTTTGAGGGAAAGCATGACTGTGAAAGTGGTACTACAACACTTTAAAAATATAGTGCGCAAGCAGCCCCACATTAGCTCTGGCCCATTCACTTTCCCACATGCAATTTGCCCAGTTGTGCCTTTTTTGGACACAAATAGAAATAACCACATTCTACTTACATGGGACCCCAAGCAACCTGGGGGGCGGAGGAGGCGGTGGCGGCGGCGGTAGCGGCGGCGGTCTACATTGGCAGATCTGTTGGCAACTGTCTGTAACTTTCTCTGCTACCGGCTTGGCGCATGATTTCTGGGGTTCACCCTGAGTGATCTGAAAAGGGAAAAAATAGCAAAAAAAAATTCTGACTGGTTGCATGTCTCCTGAGTTAAAGCATTCATACTGCAAGGATCCAAAGCTAGCAATTCATCCCTCATATTTGCAGAGGATGTTCATGGGCAATGCATGTGATACGATTCTTCAAATTCCTGCCCTGGCTTCCTGTTCCTTCTGGGGTCAGTACAACCACATTGTCCTTATCTTTAAAGCATTCCAGAGCCGCTCTTAGTTATTACAGGGTGAGTCCTTTAAAAGAGACCCCGTGGATACAGAGTACACATATTCCACGCAGCCTCTTTTAAAAGACCAACCATGTAGCTTGTTGGAGAATTTTTACTCAGCTCTTCAGCAAAAAGAAGAAGCTCCCGCCCCCGCCAGCAACTTGCAAAGATAAGGAATAAGAATTCCTTGCCCTCAGGCACATGGCACAAAAGGGATGTGTGGGGAGCAAATTCAGGTACCAGTTCTTACTTTTGGTGTTTGCATAATAGCCAGGTGTAACTGAAAGATTTCAAAGAAAGGAATAGCCAAAAGTTGTAGCACAGCTTGATGGAATAGCTGCTGTTAGGCAACAGATGAAGGAGGGTGAAGCCTGATGGAACTGTCTCTTCAGCAGAGCTGATGGTGACTGTCTCTGCTGAATCCCAATTTGTTTGTGGCAATTGTGGCAATACAACTGTGGTGAAGCTGCAACACTAGGGGTCTTTGTGGTGGGAATCCACTACCCTGAAAGAAGGCACAATGGGTCAGTGCATCTGGATGTTAAACTAAGGTTACCAGATTTTTTCCAGTGAATCCGGGGACACTTTTCAACTTCAATGGATTTTGTATGGGGACTGATTTGTAAATCTGGGGACTGTCCCCCGGAAGCGGGGACGTCTGGTAACCTTATGTTAAACAGAAGGTTGGGGGTTCAAGCCTGCTCAGAGACTGCTGTGGGCAGCATTACTGCATTGCCGGAGGTTGGACTAGATGTAAAAGGTAAAGGTAAAGGTACCCCTGCCCGTACGGGCCAGTCTTGACAGACTCTGGGGTTGTGCGCCCATCTCACTTAAGAGGCCAGGGGCCAGCGCTGTCCGGAGACACTTCCGGGTCACGTGGCCAGCATGACATCGCTGCTCTGGCCAGAGCCAGAGCCGCACACGGAAACGCCGTTTACCTTCCCGCTGGTAAGCGGTCCCTATTTATCTATTTGCACCCGGAGGTGCTTTCGAACTGCTAGGTTGGCAGGCGCTGGGACCGAGCAGCGGGAGCGCACCCCGCCGCAGGGATTCGAACCGCCGACCTTTCGATCGGCAAGCCCTAGGCGCTGAGGCTTTAACCCACAGCGCCACCTGCGTCCCCTATGATGAGTCCCTTCCAATTCTATGAAAGTCATAAACTGTCCCATGATATTTTCCTATGGTTAATAAATGAACAGACTCTCTTTTTCCCAGACTGAGAGGAAAAATAGTGAAAACAGGTTATTTATTGGGACAGAGTGACTTTTGCAGCTGTTGTTAAAGCTGCAAAACAACGAAGCACAGGATGGAGCGATGGAGAAATTTCTGGAACAACAACGGGATATCAGCTCCGCCCAAGGCATGACCGATAACAGCAACAACCGGGGGAAATAAAGACACAACATCTTACAAGGACAGGAAGAAACACCATGGACAGAATAATTGCCACACACAGGAAGAACAAATATATAGTTTGAGTTCCTCAATTGTAGCTTTATAAATCATTTAATGTGTTAACATGAAAAGAAGTTATGAATATTGGAGTTGTTGTATAAGGGATGATTATGATGACAGGAATGTAATGGAAATTAATAAGATTTTGGAACGCAGAAATAAAGCAAATAGTTAATCCATCAAATCTAGCACACGGGGGGCACTTTATCTAAATTATATAATTCGGTATTTGAAAGATTGGTATTAATAATTGTATTATAAATTGGTATTGCTATAATGAGGCTATTATTGAATTATAATTGAAAACTAATAAAAATATTATTTTCTTTTAAAAATGAACCTTTGCCCCAGAGATCTGTTTCAGCCTTGTTAGAAGAGGTCTTCAGATATATTTGCTGTAATGCCCCTCTTCTAAACCAGCTCAATTCAACATTATTCTATTTGTAAAAATACATATAATCAGTGCTTTTTTTTCAGCCAGAGTGCGCCAACACCTCTCATGTGGGCGCCATTGTCGGCGGGCCCCTCGCCCACTTCTTGCCTTTGCGTACTTCTCAGAAGACGAAAACAAACAATTCAAGTCTAAACGGAACACTTTTTTTTAGATCCATGACTCCACCTAGCTCCTAGCCATTCCTAGCCACGATTGGTCAAGCTATAGGGCAGGGCCAATTTGTATTTCCTTTTTTTTCAAACCATCTCCCATTCAGCCTCCACTGTTATACACATGCACATTTGCACGAGGGCCCTTCTGAGCTGTCCTAGCCATCTGCCTGAATCTAAGAGAACGAAGGAGGCCAGGGTACATTTGTTTGATGTGCACCAGAACCAGGGGCAATCCCCAAACCAGCTGGGGAGACAGCTTGCCACACCTCCGCGCAGTTCTATTTTTCGAGAAAAAGAGGTGCCAGACCTCACCATGAACACCCCCTTGTTCTCTTATCATGGCAATGGTGCCCACCTAAGAGGTGCCAGAACTCAGATCTGGCAAATTCCAGCTGGAAAAAAATCCCTCCCCCCATGGCTGTTGTCAAGCCAGCATCTGTTCAGGGCTGCCTCGAGTTGCCTGGCGACTTACTGTAACAACTTCATGATGAGTTCTGGCACCTATTTTTCTTGAAAAAAAAGCACTCTACACAATATAAATACAGTGGTACCTCGGGTTAAGTACTTAATTCGTTCTGGAGGTCCATTCTTAACCTGAAACTGTTCTTAACCTGAAGCACCACTTTAACTAATGTGGCCTCCTGCTGCCGCCGTGCCGCTGGAGCACGATTTCTGTTCTCATCCTGAAGCAAAGTTCTTAACCCGAGGTACTATTTCTGGGTTAGTGGAATCTGTAACCTGAAGCGTATGTAACCCGAGGCACCACTGTATATGGAATTGATGGGTGGTTTTAGAATTGATATATTCTGTGACAGGGGGTGGGAGGGTGGGCAAGGACAACACAGTTGCATCAGAAATAGGTTTGCATTTTCTGCTGTGTTACCTGAAAAAGCAGGCCTGATTTAAAGGAACTTACAGTAGATGTACCTAAATGACACTGAAATCAATCAGGCTTAATGGTGCGCAGTAGTGCTTTGCAGTGCAATGCTATTCTTCAAATACCCAGAAGTACATCCCATTGTGCTCAGTGAGACTTTCTCTTAGTTAATTGTGGATAAGATTGCAGGTTGCAAACCTGTATTTGTTTACTAGGGCGTAAGCCCCATTGCATTTGATGGGATGCACTTCTGAGGATTGCAGCTCAAGCCTCTTTGAATTCAATGGGCCTTGGCCATACCTATCACATTAGGGATTGTACCCAAGAACTCAGATAATTTATGTATATGCTTCGCTCTTTACTTTCCAAGGCAGCACTTTAGTATGTTATTTAATGCAAGTATGATATTAAGTGCAGTTCTCAACAGGAAAATATATTTTAAAACACACACAACTCAGACTCATCGCAGGAATATGTGAAGCATGGAATTAGCAGTGACCTCTCAAGTCATTTTAGTTGAACATTCATGTGATTATTATATAATGTTAATCCTTTGAAAAAGGAACCAAAATTTCTTCAACCTCCTTGCTAACAGCATCAAAATTACATACATAGAATGTACACTCCTCTAGTTAAAGTTTTTGAAAAAGACAGAAGGAAAGAAAGAATGAGTACAATGTAGTTCATCACATGCCCAGATGCAGAAATTTAAAGCTTTCTTTCCTCTGATGCCTTGGAGATAGCATTTTGTACCTCAAAGGCCTGAGGGTAAGAAATATACATACATATATATATATATAGAAAGATGCTATGCTTAGCTGAACTGCAAAGAATTTCCAAACAACACATGTAAACAAACTTTCGGTACTTTAAATAGCTTGTCAGAGTCTATTACCATACATAGGAAAGACCAAATTTAATCACAGAGAGTATGCCAACATTCCTCTTATGGTTAAAGAATAACAAATCCCTATTGTGTTAAAAAGCCTGGAAAAAGTTCTGAGGATTCTTTGCTGCCAACATAGTAAATACTGTTGATCGCTCAACCACAATTAAAAGAACTGGAGCTGTTCTTTTGTTCCTTTGTTGGTTTTTAACCATAGTTTAGGGTTACATCTACTGCAGGTACTAACCATGGTTAACACCAAACCATGCCTGCACATACTGTGGTCTGCCAGGTATTTGACAGCCCCTTGGGATGTGTAGTCTCAGAAAGGCAACAAAAACAAGAGATTTATAAGGGCTACATGGAGTATAGGAAGTGAACATATACAGAGTCACAACACTGGTCCATTTAGCTCGGTATTATTTACATTTACCAGTTATGCTGGCTGTTTAGCCGTAATAATAAACTTTCACATTGACCGGCAGTAGTTCTCCAAGCTTTCAGAGAACAGGCATTCCACACCCTACTTGAAGATGTCAGAGACTGAATCCAGCACCTTCTGCATTTAAAGCAAATGCTCTCCTGCTGATCTACAGCCCTTCCCCTACCATTGTCTATGGCGGCCAAAAATGCATGACTAGTGGTTGGTAAATCACAAGTTGCGTAGGCCTGAGTCGCTTTTAACGAGGGTTCGCAAACCTCCTTCAAATTCCCGCTTCAAATATTTCTTAAGTTGGGAGGACTGGTTAGCATCAACGCTCTTTAGCATATGTGCAGATGAGACGTTGTTAAAGGTGTTATGTACTGAAGTTCTCACCCTGGGCCAGCAGGGGGATACTGTAGATAGTTTTCACTCAGGCCCACATATGCAAATAAGGGATCGAAAGTGACGTTCAGTGATTGGATAGTTACAGAAAATAGTTACTGTTGCGTTCTAGTGGAGCTCTATATAAGCTGGCTGGCTGAACCCTTCAGTTCAGTTCTGTTCTGGCATGTGAATAACCAAGAGCTGTTTGAAGAATCGCTGTGCCGTCTGATATGTTCACCCACAACTTAACAAAAGGGAAGAAGACAAAGAAGTGGAAATTCACAATGCAGGAAGCTTGTGAATGGTCAGTCTGTTTCTGACCCCTTTACCATCATGAGATTAGCAGACTTACATCTGCACAAGGCCTATCTCATGCTCTCATAACAAGTGACCTCCCCAGGACACATGCCGAGACAGTGCGTATGGAGGTCTTAGGCTGACCAGATGACAAGACTCCCCTCTCGGCCTCACTGATGTGGTTCAAATGAAAACAGAACAATACTTTGGCACCAGATTGGCTGCAGGAGTTGCTGGAAGGAGGCATACAAAGTTCCATCCAACTGTCTTAGGGAATCTGGATTTGTGTAGGGTAAAGCAAGGATGCATTCTGGCTCCCGCTCTTATAAACTGTTATATTAATGATCATCAAAGTGCACATCAAAGTGCAAGTAGATAAATAGGTACCGCTCCAGTGGCGAACCAGAGCAGCACACGGAAACGCCGTTTACCTTCGTGCCGGAGCGGTATCTGTTTATCTACTTGCACTTTGACGTGCTTTCGAACTGCTAGGTTGGCAGGAGCAGGGACCAAGCAATGGGAGCTCACCCCGTCGCGGGGATTTGAACCGCCGACCTTCTGATTGGCAAGTCCTAGGCTCTGTGGTTTAACCCACAGCACCACCCACGTCCCTTACATGTAAGATACCCCCATATAAAAGAAACGCAAGGCAACTGAGGCCATAATATCTAATGCAGTCATGGCAGAGGCAAGATTTGCACTGGAGACTTGATAAGTTATAGCAGTTGTCATTTGACCCAAGTACAGTGGTGCCTCGCAAGACGAAAAGAATCCGTTCCGCAAGTCTCTTCGTCTAGCGGTTTTTTCGTCTTGCGAAGCAAGCCCATTAGTGGCTTAGCGGATTAGCGCTATTAGCGGCTTTTAGCGGCTTAGCAGCTTAGCAGATAAGCGGCTTAGCGGCTTAGAAAAAGGGGGGGGAAAGGGGGGGAAAGTCGGAAAAACTCGCAAGACATTTTCGTCTTGCGGAGCAAGCCCATAGGGAAATTCGTCTTGCGAAGCGCCTCCAAAACGGAAAACCCTTTCGTCTAGCGGGTTTTTCGTCTTGCAAGGCATTCGTCTTGCGGGGCACCACTGTAATATCTACTCTGACTGGCAGCGGCACTCCAATTTTTCAGGCAGACAAGCGTCTTTCAGATCATTCTAGATGGAAGTCACCAGGAATTAACCTCGGACCTTCTGCCTGGAAACAATGTTTGCTGCTACTGATCCCCCTGACTTGAGCTTCCTGCTATAACTGCTGTTTAAACTGTGTGAATTGCTATGTTGTTGTAATGGGCTTGTTTATTGCACATATTAATCGTGGCTGTTTAAAGTCCTGATGAAAATGCTTTATTGCATTTTAATTACTTGTGGCTATATTCTTTATGCTCTGTTTTATACCTGCAAACCTCTTAGAAGGCATTTTTGCTAATAAGTGATATATAAAATAATAGATTATAATAGGGATGGGGAACCTGTGGCCCTCCAAGATGATGCTGAACTTCAAATCCCATCATCCCTGGCCATTGGCCATGCTCTTTGGGCAGGGTTCGAAATTAGCAGGGCATTTTGTGCCTATAGATTCTCCATTTGCGAGCACCTCAAAAAGTCTGGGTGCCATTTTTTTGCGCCTGGCTGACACTCAAGGATTACTGAAATGTATGTGCTCTGCAGCCTCAAAATATATGTTAAGGATAGACAATACAGTGGTACCTCTAGTTAAGTACTTAATTTGTTCTGGAGGTCCGTACTTAACCTGAAACTGTTCTTAACCTGAAGCACCACTTTAGGTAATGGGGCCTCCTGCTGCTGCTGCGCCGCCAGAGCACGATTTCTGTTCTCATCCTGAAACAAAGTTATTAACCTGAAGCACTATTTCTGGGTTAGCGGAATCTGTAACCTGAAGTGTATGTAACCTGAAGCGTATGTAACCCGAGGTACCACTGTATACTAAGGAGTTTAACAATAAAGAGTAGAGTGATTCGAAAACTGAAATATAGCACCAACATTTTTATTGTAAACACCAAATTAAACATGTATTAACAATTTCTGATAAAAATGTTATATTAACAATGTGTCACTTATGTGAATTGCGTATGAGTTCATGCTTATCAAAATAATGTGTGGTACTTGGGGAAATGGCAGCAAACCAATCTTGAGGGAGAGGCTGGAACTGAGGGCAGATTCCCAAACCCCTTTTTACATCCTCAATCGGGGTAGTCAACTCAGTGTCCTGCAGATGTTCTTGCACTACAACTCCCATCACCCCTGACCATTGGCCATGATGACTGGGGTTGATGACAGTTGTAGTCCACAACATCTGGATGGCATCATATTGGCTATCCCTGCCATTAACAAAGACTAGATGAAAGCCTGTGCTCACTGGAAGGACAGATCCTAGAGCTGAGCCTCCAATACTTTGGCCACCTCATGAGAAGAGAAGACTCTCTGGAAAAGACCTTGATGTTGGGAAAGATGGAGGGCACAAGGAGAAGTGGACGAAAGAGGACAAGATGGTTGGACAGTGTTCGCAAAGCTACTAACATGAGTTTGACCAAACTGTGGGAGGCAGACAGGAGGGCCTGGCGTGCTCTGGTCCATGGGGTCACAGAGAGTCAGACACGATCTAAACGACTAAACAACAACAAATGAAAGCCTACATTGGACCTTCATCATTTCCAAGGTTCTTCAAAATTATGTACATATCACCTCAAAATGTGAAGAAGCCTCCTGTCAATTTATTTTTTTCCAGCCATGAAAAAGACTCCACGTGGGCCCCTTTTAAACAAAACAGAACATTATATTACTAGAAAATGTGTGGAAGACTGCTCCTCTCACAAAGCATGATGACTCATATGATGTGTAATTGCTCTTTTCTTTCCCTAATGCCTATACAAGCTGCCTCTAGGTTGGCAGATGAGAAGGCAGCAAAGCTATGCCCTGCAATGAAAGATTCTGCTATAAATATAGACCTGTCACAAACTTTAACACTTCATGTTGCCTTTTAATGATCAACCAAACCAATATCTGACTGGCTTTCATTCAAGCTTACTTCTAAAAGAGAGAGAGAGAGAGAGAGACTTCTTTTCCATAGTCATTCATAAGCTGTTTTGCCTGGACTTTGCTGCTAAGATGTTACTGTCAGGCGTCTCAGTGACATTCCTGTCAGATGAAATGGCTAAACTGTTGTCCTTACTGGTCTGTCTGAGACAGAAACCCTTTGGCCTAAATCTGCTTTGCATTCCATAATGTTTTGATGCAGGGGTACCCAATGTGCTGCTCTCTAGATGTTGTGAACTACAACTCCCATCAGTCCTTACCCATGGGACAATGGGAGTTGCAGTCCACAACATCTTGATATCACCACATTAGCTACCCGTTTTAATGTCTCCAGCTGTCAACAATGTGGATTTTGACAGTCTATGAGTTTTATCCAAGCAAATCATACTTTCATAGACGCACTGAAATAATTGGACTCAAGTTGACTGAGTTCAATGGGTCTACACAGAGCATGGCTTACTTGGATACAACTCTGTTGCTATTTAAACTTCTGTGTTAGCATGCTTTCTGAGATGGTAGGAACTCTCCAAAAACATCCTATTACAGTGGTACCTCGGGTTACATATGCTTCAGGTTACATACGCTTCAGGTTACAGACTCCGCTAACCCAGAAATAGTGCTTCAGGTTAAGAACTTTGCTTCAGGATGAGAACAGAAATCTCTGCTATGATTAAATGGGCACAAGATGTTGGACATAACATTATGTTTGCTGACTGGGAACAGTTGTGGACCACAGGTATAAAATTTACGGCATGTAATGCCTTAAGAGAGAATATTATGAAAATGATACACAGGTGGTACATGACCTCAGTCAAGCTTGCAAAAATCTATCATTTGCCCGATAATAAATGTTGGAAATGTAAGGAAACTGAAGGTACATTCTTTCACCTTTGGTGGACGTGCCCAAGGATCAAGGCTTTCTGGGAGATGATCTATAACGAAATGAAAAAGGTATTTAAATATACCTTCCTGAAGAAACCAGAGGCCTTTCTCCTGGGCATGGCCGGCCAATTGGTGTCAAAGAAGGACAGAACTTTTTTTTATGTACGCTACTACAGCAGCAAGAATACTTATTGCAAAGTATTGGAAGACACAAGATCTACCCACTTTGGAAGAATGGCAGATGAAGGTGATCGACTATATGGGATTGGCAGAAATGACTGGCAGAATCTGTGACCAGGGAGAAGAGTCGGCGGAAGAAGATTGGAAGAAATTTAAAGACTACTTACAGAAATATTATAAAATTAAGGAATGTTAGAACGATGTTGGATAGAAATTAAGTGGTTTCCAGCTGTAATGCTTTAAGATAATATGAAAAAAGGGTTATAAACAGGTTAAAAAGTAATGGTAAGGATTTGCTGAAACAACAATTTGAAGTGGAATACAAAAAAGGGAGGTATGAGGAGGTCCGGGAAATAAGCTAATGGAAAATTAGCAATGGAAAATCTGTATGTTTTTAACTATTTTTATTTTTTATTTTTGTTATTTTCTTTTTTCATTTTTATTGTAATATTCTAAAAAACCTTAATAAATATTCTATAAAAAAAAAGAGAACAGAAATCATGCTCCCGCGGCGCGGCAGCAGCAGGAGGCCCCATTAGCTAAAGTGGTGCTTCAAGTTAAGAACAGTTTCAGGTTAAGTACAGACCTCTGGAATGAATTAAGTACTTAACCCGAGTTACCACTGTATTTACAACAAAGCTTGAAGCATATCTATGAAAATAACCAGAAAATTGTATCAGCTGTTGTCACAGAGGAGTTGGGAAGTTAGAGGAGGCAGAGCACTCCAGAAAGTTCATTTGCAGCGGAATTTGAATTCATCACTGTTTCAATCTGGTGCTGAATACAAGGTCATGCTACCTTCTGGAGGGATAGTTTCCTCTTGAGAGCTCCAAATCTGCAGCAGGGCTAGACAAACAAGCTGGCTCACTAGAAGGCAGTTTTCTGTATTCCTTTGTCACCTCTCTGAACTCCTTCCCACCAACAGCACCTCTGTTGCTAAGCCTCTGGAGCCAAAAGACTAACTTTAATATTCCATTTTTAATAGTGTTCCAGTTTTAATAGTGTTCCATAATCGTAATGGAACTCGGGCTCATTTTTTTAAGAAGTGAAGCCAGTCCAGGCAGCTGAAATTGATGAGGTTCTGGAGTTTAAGATTAGCTCAGTCAAAAGCACTGTGAAGTCTCAAACACTGTAGCACTGCGTTTAACTCAGTTTTTTAAAAAAAGTTCCTGTGCTTTTCTCTTTCTCCCCAAAATTGCTATCTTTCTGCCAAGCTACATAATATGACACCCTGTTTCAGTACGTCCACAATTACGGTAAGTACCTTAACAGCTCATCCAAATCTACTGCAGCATCTGAATCACTATTATGATATGCAATTATTTTAGTAGAGTTGTTGTTGTTGTTTCAGATGTACTTAAAAACAAACACACATTGGAACCAAAAGTGAAGCTTCAGTATCTCAGACCACCAAGGCTTCCTTTGCACTGAACAAAAGAAAGGACAAATAATTCACCCAAAAAGTAAAAAGAAAAGAAAAACTAGATGTCTGCGTCAGCCAGTGATTGCAAATAACTGAGAAGGTGTCATACTTTCATAAATACAGCAGGATTCTGATTCTCTTGCCTCAGTGCTAAGCTGTGCTACTTAAACTAACCTGGAACTAAGAGAAGACCCTTTTTAAATCCTAGCATTGTAGCCAACGGGAAGTATAAGCCAGCTGCTTAATCTCTTTTTCTATCTGTATACGAGAGTAGATGTGATGTTAAAAATGTATTTGCATTTCATCTGCATTTCTGAAAGAAAGAGCATATAGCAGCTGCCACACTCTTCAGTGAGGATCATTTCACTGAAGCTGCTATTTGCCAACCGTGGGAGATTCCCTCCCAATACTTCAATTTCAAAGACAAGATTTTTGTCACAGGAGTAACAGGTTAAACCCATCCTCCCTCTCTGCTGCTCCTAGTTATCCAGAATGCTTCCATTCAAGTGAGATGCCACTTGTTCACATCAAGAGCAGGAACCCCTCACACGTTCCAGATGAGCCAATGTGCAGTCGTCAGATTAAAGTTGACCATGAATCTGCTTTTATTAGCTGCCCTCTTTCTTCACAGCAACCCTGTGAAGGAGTGTCTCCACCCCCATCGTTCTGCCCGGACACTGAGGTCCAGTGCTGAGGGCCTTCTGGCGGTTTCCTTGCTGCGAGAAGCCAGGTTACAGGGAACCAGGCAGAGGGCCTTCTTGGTAGTGGCGCCCGCCCTGTGGAATGTCCTCCCACCAGATGTCAAAGAGAAAAACAACTACCAGACTTTTAGAAGACATCTGAAGGCAGCCCTGTTTAGGGAAGCTGTTAATGTTTGATGTATTACAGTATTTTTATATTTTGTTGGAAGCCACCCAGAGTGGCTAGGGAAGCCCAGCCAGATGGGTGGGCTATAAATAAATTATTATTATTATTATTATTATTATTATTATTATTATTATTATTATCAGCTACGCTAGGCTGAGAGACAGGCCCTGCGGTAAGTGTCCCATCCCCCCTGTGGTGTGGCACCCTGTGCGCCCCTCCCCCCAGCTAAGCCTCTGGTCACCCAGGATGTTTTATGGGTGAACGGGGATTTACATACCCCTCTCCTCAGTCCTAGTCCAACATGCTAACTCCTACACTATCTCACATTGTTGTTTTTAACCGTGTCAATATACAATCATCTTGACCAGAAACAATGGCGTCCTCATGCAGGAGGCCTTTGGCAAATGGGTTGATTCCAACCTAGGAGACACAGGCACAATTTTCCTGTTCAGAGTCCTCCACTTGCATAATGTACCATACTTTTCCGTATATAAGACGAGGGTTTTTTTATTAAGAAATTAAGGAAAAAATCGGGGGTCATCCTATACATGGATAGTGCATGGGGGGACGTGGGATTGGTTGCTGCCACGAGCCGGAGATTGTCATTGGCTATTGGGCATGTTATTGGTGGCTGCGTCAAGGGCTGGTGTTGATTGGCTGTTGCTGCGGCAATAGGGCGGGCAATTGGAGGCTTTTGTCGGCGAGGGGACAGATGATTTTCGGCAATCTCCCCTAAAGAAAGCTCAACGACTCTGTGCCACCCCTCCCCCCAAAAAGCTCAGCAACTCTCGGCAATCTCCCCACATTTTCTTAATTTGGAGTCCCCCAAAATAGTGGGTGCCTTATACATGGGGGCATGTTATACACAGAAAAATACGGTACGTATCCCTGGAATGTAATCCCTGCAGCAGTTGCATGTTGCCTGTATAATAAATATTGTAAAATAATGTACAGTAGTACCTCGGGTTAAGAACTTAATTCGTTCCGTATGCAGAGCTGGCCAAATTGACATACAAATTGCGAAACAAGGACAACTGTGACTTCAAGAAGGAATGGGAACTTTATACAAATTATCTAAAAACACAACAAAATGAACTGGACTCCTTGGCAGGTTTTGAACAAACATACACAAATTTATTGTTGATAACATGATGGACAGATATGTAAGGATATATATGCAATTTTAGAATATGCAGAGAAAATATGTGCAGCGAAATCAGGGAGAGGAGCTGAGGGAAATCCATGGTGGGGGGGGGGAAAGGGGGGAATTATGTAGGTGATTATATGGTTTGATAATTTGTTATGTGGAAAGTGAGTAATTTTTTTTTTAAAAAAAGAACTTAATTCGTTCCAGAGGTCCGTTCTTAACCTGAAACTGTTCTTAACCTGGGGTATCACTTTAGCTAATGGGGCCTCCCGCTGCCACTGCGCAATTTCTGTTCTCATCCTGAGGCAAAGTTCTTAACCCGAGGTACTATTTCTGGCTTAGTGGAGTCTGTAACCTGAAGCGTCTGTAACCTGAGGTACCACTGTATATAGTTTATGGCCCTAGTCAACTTGTCTTGCATCCACGAAGTTTGTCAAGTGGCTACCCTTGTCTTAGACTGCCAAAGCAGTAGTTGAAAAAGGAGTGGTGTTTGTTAATGCCTCTGCTACATCTCTAAGGTCCTGCACCTGTAATTACCTGCAGCTTTCTGATGCCTGTGTCTCTAGACAGTGAGTGGGAGAATGCAAATAAAAGAAGAAGAAATGATACCAACAAATCTCCACTCACTTTTTCTTGTTTTTCTATGTGTCTAATCATGAAGTGTCTAATCATCATCCTTCTTTGCAGAAATTCCCTAAGGCCACCAGGATTGGCAGTGAGCAGAAGACACCCATTTTGCCTAAACATGGTAGCCCACCTTCATTTCTAATAGCCCACAAGGCTCAGCTTTCTTACTTCCTGTTCCAAAAAGACCAAGTAAACACATCTTTTTCGCATTCACTGCCTATTGAGCATGTTTACATAGGAAGTATGCATCATGACATTGGTGTTACATCCCAGTGCGAGCATGATGTCATTTTGAAAAGTCACTTACTGCCTCCCTGGGAATGCTGGTGATCTCTTTCTCTCTCGCTCTCTCTCTAAGATTTGTGACTTCTGTGGAAGAATATAGTAATTTAAGGCTTTCTCTGCTGTTTGCCAAAACTGATTATTTTGGTTGACACTGATGACATGGGAGACTGTATCTATGGGAGACAGGTCTGAGGTTTCTAGATCTGGAAGAAGGTTCCTGTGTTTCCAATAGCTGCTTAGAAAAGAGAGGTTTGGGCTGATCTTTCTGTTTTGCTACAAAGCTGGAAGAGGAGAAGCAGAACATGCTGAAACTATTTCTTCTGTGAAACTGTTAAAAGCACAAGACCCCACATCCCCTCTACTGTGCCACGCTGAACCTGGCAATTTCGTGCGGCACCGATTATACCTAAGGGTCTTTCGCCACAGGAATGTTGGAAGAGTCAGGGCAGATAAAAGGAAGCACTGCTTCAAGCAATGCAGAGTTAAACTATGGAACTCACTCCCACAAGAGGCAGTGAGGGTCACCAATTTGGATGGCTTGCAAGGAAAATAAGACAAATTCATGGAGGAGAGGGCTAAGGCTGGAAGAGGCTCTGCTCTGTCTCCACAGTTGGAGGCCTAAATGCTTCTGGAATTGCTGGAAACTGCAGGAGGGGAGAGGGCTCTTGCATTCAAATCCTGCTTGCGGGTTTCCAACAGCGATCTGATTGGCCATTATGAGAACAGGATGCTGGAGTAGATGAGCTGCCGGCCTGATCCTGCAAGCTCTTCTCGTGTTCTTATCACCCCACGGAAACGGTACTATTGCTGAAATTCTAAAGAAAGTTGCTACATTTAACCAAATTGCTTCTGGTTTGGTTTTTTTCCCCTGTACATGTCTAATGTGGAATGAAACAGATTCATGCTGATAAAAATGCTAGCATAATCTATGGATAAGGCAAAATCATTTCCCCCTGGTAAAACTAGAAAGCGAAGCCCAGGCATAATAAGGACCCTTGTATACTTACAAACCTAATTTAATGTATTAGTGATTTGTATATACATCACCTATGAAGCTTGCATAAGGGGTGCTTTTGTAAGTCATGGCGACTGACTGATTGATTGGAGGGTGTCGGTTTCAAAAAAAAAAAAAAAGCAGATCCTTTCACATAATTACATTTGCCTTCAAAGCATGCACAGTTTCAATTACACAAGCTTGTTTAGCCACCCGGATTTCAGAGCGTGGCAGGCAGCAGCGGCGGCACAAGATCCTTGTTTTGCAATTGGACGGCTGACAGATCTTAAGACGAGAGGCAAAAAGTTACGGTAAGTCAAGCAACATCCACAGCAAAATGCGGAATCTGCCAAGTTTAGAACAGAGGGAAAGGACAGCATTTTCTTTGTACTTACAGTACTGAGGTTATCAGTTACTCCCTCAAAATCTAAGTTACAAGCAAGGCGTTAACTCACAAAAGGTAGCATGTCAAAGGGAGAGAGGGGGGAACAACATAATTTGGTGCTAGAGAATCTGCTGTGCATGTAGAAAGTCTCAGATTCAATGCCCAACTTCTCCAGGGCTGGGAAACCCTCCCAAAACCCTGCAGCCTCTGCCAGTCAGTGTAGACAATACTAGCTAGGTGCACCGATCATCCAACTCAGTATCAGACAGCTTCCTATGTCCCTTGGCTTCAATGCTCACAATCCTGCTTACTTAGGTTGCATATATCACAGTGGAGTCTGCAAGGCTGAAAGAACTCACCTGTATAAATTGCACCCTGTCCTATCGCCTCTGGGTCTATGCATCTTGATCGCTGGTCGCCATACATATCCACAAAGGTCAACCTACATGGCAAACCAGAGGACCAGAGAACCAGGAAAGCTGATTCAGCCTGCACTCAGTGGATTCCGAGTTCGCAGCCACATCACAGACGCCTTGCCAAACTGCTAATGAAATTAGGCTATTTGGAGAGACCTAGTTTTGCACACATTGCCACCTACAGTCATTAGACTTTGAAAACCCTGTCAGCACATTCAGGAAGACTCAGATCCTGCTCTGAATTAGCAAGCTGAATTCTACGGGCACCAAATTCATTGGCGTTGATCGCTTAAATGCATTGGGGAAGGATGAAGCCCTTTAGCACACAAACAAAAATGGACTGTTCTCACTAGGGCAGCTATGGTTGCTTTAGTTCAAATTCTATTTAGGAGACCCGACATGGAAGACAACGGCAAAGGTTGTAAATTTTCGGGGAGCGAGGCGGGGGAGGTGAATAATAAATACTTTTCTATGTGGAAATGTGAAGTGCATGAAGGGATTATGAAAAACACACATCCAGGCACCAAATGCTCATAAACACGAAACACTCATAAACGCACATCCTATACCATTGTTGATGTAGGAATTCATGTGTCCAATTATGCTTTCTCCCAAACATGGCAGGCCTGCTTTTTTTATGTCTCTGAGGCCTAAAATGTTGGCACTGTGCTAGGAACAGATGTATACTTGAGGAAAAAAAATAAATACAATGTTTGGGAAGAGCACCATTACTGTTACTATTAATTACCCATCCTTCACCTCAAGGTCTCAGTTGAAACACAATATTGAAAACAGTTTTAAACAACTTAAAACTACAGAGATAAGGAGGATCCTTAAATATACATCTCAAGCGTACAGGCCATGATAGAGACGTGCATCTTCAGCATTCACCAAAAGTGTGCAATTCAACTATTTGTTGTTGTTGTTTTGGTTGCAGATATGAGACTCTCATAACAAGCTGCCTTCTACAGCAGTACCTCAGGTTACATACGCTTCAGGTTACAGGTGCTTCAGGTTACAGACTCCGCTAACCCAGAAATAGTACCTCAGGTTAAGAATTTTGCTTCAGGATGAGAACAGAAATCGTGCTCCAGCGGCACAGTGGCAGCAGGAGGCCCCATTAGCTAAAGTAGTGCTTCAGGTTAAGAACAGTGTCAGGTTAAGAACGGACCCCGGGAACGAATTAAGTTCTTAAGCCGAGGTACCACTGTACTGGGTCAGACCACTGGACCATCTAGCTAAGCATTGTCTACACTGACCAGCAGCATTTCAGGGAAATAGATTCAATCTGGAAATTGAACCTGGAACATTCTGCAAGCAAAGCTCCACGTCTGAGATATGGCTCTTCTCCCTTCACCACATCCAAAGTATTGGAAGGACAAAAACTTTTACAAGGCGCAGACAGCCTTCAGCTGACACCCCACCCCTAAATCACACAAGCTCCTTTATCCAAGTTAAACACCAAATTCATTTTCAGTGAAGCACAGTGAGCAGTGAGCAAAGAGAGAATAGAGTCAGATTCTGACTTTTCATGCAGTGGTTTGAATCTCTAAACTGCACCCTCTGTTTGATCAAAATAATCTTCTTAGACCTGTCTGAACTGCACAAAGCAGCTCATGGATCACCTAATCTGATAGTTTGTAACACTTCAGATTTTCCAGATTTAAACCACTCTCAAGAAAACATTGCCACTGCAACTCCATCACTTTCCTGGCAGTCTTTTTCTTCACAACACAAGTATTAGGAAACATTTTGGGACAGCCACCCAAGATCTGATTTGTGTTACCTTGTTTGAACATAACATTGCACTGCTCTGCAAATAACTGAACTCTAACAACAGCCTCGTATTGTGTGATCCTATGAATGTTTACTTCAAATGAAGTCCCATTCAATTCAGCTGGGCCAGGCAGGTGTGCACAGGGCTGCAGTGTAACAAAAATTTGAAGGTACAGTACAAGGAAATTCCCTCCCCCAGCCTCACAACCTGGTAGGCAGCAAGTCTAAGCATACTTAGTTGAAAGTGTCACTGAAATTCATGGCACTTACTCGGAAGTAAACATACCCTGGCTGCCAATCATCTCTTCCCTAAGCTGAAAACATCCAGCGCCCTCAGCCTAAACGGTATTTCCAAAACACTTTTAACATCTTCCAGGTGTTTAAAGAAGTGTTTTACGAGGCAGTTGTAACCCTACTGAAGATATATTTAAAATCGCGTTAAGTTTAGGAGCCTGAAGAGTTGCTATGCTGGACTGCGGTAAAAAAAAGCAAAATGAAAACACGTAGAATCTCAGGCCCAAATCGTCTGTGACTGCAGCAGGCAGGTATATTGAAACTCAGGTATTTTCGACCAAGTGTAAAGTGGCAGGTGGGGTTGCAATTTAAAGGAGGAAGGGTAAGAGACTAGAACTGTCCTCCAGCCTATGTTTCCTTTTGCAGACTATCCCCAATCCTATCCTCTGGGCAGTTTCACTTCCAACATCAGAGCCTGATAATCTTAGTAAGATTGTGGGACCAAGCCAGGGGGAAATTAGGGGTGGGCAGGAGAAGATTCAGCACCCTACCCTCCAGATAATCTCTTTGGCCCTTTCAGACTGACCACCGATCTCTCTCCCCCTATTCCATTTTGCAAGTGAATGGAGCAGACCTGCAAGGAAAGAACGGGTCTGCTGCTTGAGCCTCAGAGGCTGGCTTGCTTATTTACGCCATAGAAATTGAGACCCAACCATCTACTTTACCAGACAAATGAGGTACGAAGCAACCAGAGAGAGATACTTCTACATATAGATTTAAGACACATTGGAAAATAAATGGAATGAACAAGAGGAGCCAGCAACAAAATGCTGCAGTATGGAATTCTCCCCTAGTCCAAATTCCAGCCCCTCCCATCCATGCCATGCTTCCCCTCAGTTTTCTATTCATTCCCCCTTTCCCCAACAGTTAGTTGGGATTTCATGTCTTCGCTGGGCTTTGGGGGGTGGGGGGTGGGTGGGGGATACCGCCCTTAGTTCTTTTCCTGAAGTTTTTCTTTATTTTTTTTAACTGCTGCAAATGTTGACCTTCTGTCAAGCCAACTGATAACAGGTGGCGCATAGGTGGTGCCATTTGGTACATCAGAACTAGCATGCATGAAAACCGGGAACCAAAGATTGTGGTCATTCATAACCTCGAACCACATCCACTAATCAACAAGCACCTTGGGTCCTTTATTTCCTGTGCTCAGAGAAACACCAAACACCCTGAACAGGAGCATTGATCATACACAGAAATGCGCTCTCCCTCTCTTTTTCACCACTGTCACACATAGGACTTCCAAAGAGGTAGCTATATTAGCCTGTAGCAGCAAAAAAAAAACAGCAACAGAGCTTACGGCACCTTAAAGATCTAATGGGTTTATTATGGGATAAGCTTTCATGGAAGTAACCCACTTCATCAAATGCATGACTTGCTATCCTGAACAGGTTCAGAATCATGCACATATGTCTGCATGTTTGTATCCTGTACGTGGGTACAGAGAGGAGTGAACAGCAGGTTCAAGGGTCAGTGAAATGCAAAAAAGTATACCCTGTATCAATTCTTTGCAAAGCTTAAGAATTGCTCAGGGTGTGTTCACAACACAAAGCATTCTGTTATTGCTAAAATCAGTAGCTGCTTCTGACACATGACAGCTCTTTGCTGCTGCTGCCTCCCTGCCTTAGTCCTGTGTATGGCAAACAGCTCAAATCTAACTACAATCATAACAGCTTTACTTTGGGACACCTGGGCCAGGTATTCACATCTCAAAGAGAAGCACAGTACTTTGCTACAGCAGTAACCCTAGCAATAAAGCACTTCCTTTTTGTACTTCACCCCTCCGCCGCCCACAAACGTCAAGTGCAATAAGGACAGAAGTACTTTGCTGCAGAAGTTTGTTCTCTTTGAAGAGCACAGGTGTGGGCTACCTGGGCAAGAAAGGAGGGAGTTCCTGACATTACCTGAATGAAGCCCCAGATGGGATGGAGGGTCCAGTGCAGTAGCAGGGAAGACCAGCAGCACTGAAGGAGCAGCAAAACTTCTCTGATGAGCATCACTCCTGTGGGGAAGCGGGGATGTCTCCTCCTCGCAGCAAGCTGTGTTACCTTGCAGAGAAGAAGAGAGAGAGAGAGAGTTTGGGCAGCTGTGGTGCCTCATTACATCCCATTCACAGTGCAAACAGCTGACTCCCGTTCTCTCCCCAGCAATGGCAAAACTCAGATTGGATTTGGTTAGGAGAGCCTCTCTCTCCATAGCTGTCAACTTTCAGATTTGAAAACAAGGGATCAGCAGCCTCACCTGTCCCAGGGACAGTCTACGGGATATATAACAATCCGGGATAGCAGTGGGAAGCAGCAGGAAATGGCGCTGGAATAAGGGAATTTCCCGCAAAAAAGGGAAGGTTGACAGCTATGTCTCTCTCTCTCTCTCTCCAGAAAAGCCCTGGAGAGAAATAAAAAAGGAGGACAGGAAGAGCACCCACAAGCAGAAATCAATCAGAGCACCCCTTATTCCACTTCACAGGGTGGTTGTGATGAGAAAGCCGGGAGGGAGGCAGCTTTTGCACGCAGCTTCTGAGCTGGGATGTGAGCTAAACCTAAAACAGTTGGGAGTGGGCTCTTATTTCTGTGGGGATGTCTAACACCACCACCAGCCTTGCTGCAAAACGAAACTTCCTATTAGCCGTGAGTAATCCCCCACCGCCATGATTCAAGCACACCCACCAAGCACTAATAGGATCCCAGAGTTTCCCCACGCCGGTATAGGGGGCGAGGGACGCCCCCCCCCCGCCTGAAAGCAGGGGAGTGCGAGGCAGCTGATGCTGCAGCCTCTGCGCGACGGCGGCCGCGCGCTATTCCGAGCAGACGGAACCCAGTTTACTGCCGCCGCTGCAGCATGCAGCGCCCGCTCCAATTTGGGTCGCTTTCACCAAAGACCCAGAAACAACAAGGATCTCGCCTTTCTCTTACCCTTGGAGACGGCAGGGGCCACGTCTGCAGAGAAAGAGGCCGTCGCTGGCGCTCCCTTTTACATGCTGGAGTTGCGCTGACGCGGGCAGGGCTCGGGGTGCTTTTGCCCAGGAAAAAAAAGTTTGCGAGGAAAGCGGCTTGCTCCAACGCGGCCGAGGCGCCTGAAGTTCCCTCTCAGCGCCCAGGGAGCCCGCTCGCCGGAGGAACCGGTGCGGGGAAACTCCTTTCCGGAGGAGGGATGAGGGATCCCCTGCGACCCAACGCGTGGCAGCGCGAAGCGGAGCCTCCCATGTATCCCGGGATCGAAAGAGCAGCGGCGGCGCGTGGGGGGGGGGGGGGGCAGAGGCACGGAGGGCGGGGCGGGGCGGAGAGGGGGTGATCGGGGAAGGAGGGGACGATCGAAGCAGGATCACAAGGAGGAGCGAGGCTTGTTGTGGTAAAGGAGCACAAAACGGATCGGCTGCTTCTTTCTGCAGAGCTGGCCCTTTGCTCCCAAATTGGGGGTGGGGGGGTGGTCGTTGCCTTCCAAGTCCCGGCTCCTCTTTCCTCAAAGAGGACCAGAAGGACCACCACGCCAAAAAAAAAAAAAAAGTCCCAGGGAGGGTTGCTAATTGAGGGCGGGGGAGTCAACTCCTCCCTTCCCCCGCCCCTCCCGCTTGAAGCTGCGAATCTCTCCCCCTCGCCGCCCCAAAAGCGGGTCGAAGTGCTCCCGAGGCGCGCGAAGCTTCCCTCCTTTGCCGCTGCAAGTAGTCCAGATTCTTTGGCTCCCTGTCTCTCGGGGTTGGTTTGTTTTTTTGCCCAGCGCGCCGCCGGAGTAGCGGATCCTCAGCTGTCCATCAACCCTGCAGAGCCTGGAAGCGGCGGCGGCGGGAGGAGGGAGGAGGGGAGGAGAATGAACGGGGAGGGGGGGGGGATAAGGACTCCCGGGATGGGGAGGGGAGGGGAGGGCACGGCGGGATAGCAGCAGCAGCAGCGGCGGCGGCGGCATGCGAAGGGAGGGAGGGGGCGCCGCCGGAGTGTGGGAAGAGCCTGGGCGCAGCGAAGCCGGCTAGAGGCTCCCCGGCTCGCCTTCGAATTGAATCCTGCCTGGTGCCGCCGCTTCTGCAGTGATTTTTCATGCCCACCTAGCGAGGGTTCTTGGCACTTGCCTCGAGGTTGTGGTTAGGTGTGTTGTTGTTGTTGTTGTTTTCCCCCGGCTCTTTTTCTTTTTCTCCTCCTCCTCCTCTCTCCGCCTCCCCCTGCCCCGCGAAGCAGCTCGGATGGGAAGCGAAAGCCTTTTCCCAGTCCGGGTCCGACGCTGCCAGTTCGCGCTGGCTGGAGTGGCGGGGCCTAAGGGGCTGCTCGGGACCGCGCTCTGCAAGCGGCCAGCTAGCTGCGCTTCGCAAGCAGCACAGCTGCCTTTGTACCACCAACGCCGGACACGCCATCGATTGGGCGAGCCTAGTGTTGTCGGTTCTGACCGGCAGCAGCAATCAATCCGGGCTCTTTCTAACCAGATGGAGGGGCCAGGGCCGTGGCTCGCTCATCTGCTTTGCGTGCCAGGGGGCCCAAGTTCATTCTCCTGGCATCTCCAGGTAGGTCTGGCAAGAGGTCCCTGTCTGAAATCTGGGAGAGGTGCTGCCAGTCCGTGAAGGCAATATTGAACTAGATGGACTGATGGCCTGACTGAATGTGGGAGTGGGTTCCTGTGGTGCTCCTGTCCTGTTTGGGGTTTCCCATGGGCATGGGAACAAGGGAAGCTGCCTTATATGGAGTCAGACCATTGATCTAAATAGCTCCATGTTAATGTAGAGGATGCCTGGTAGCTCTTCTCCGGGATTGTACACAGAGGTCTTTTTCAGCGCCACCTGGTGATGGTGCCAAGGATTGCACCCGAGACCACATCTTTGGCTGTTCAGTTGACTGTGGAATCTGGTTGGCCATTGTGGGGAGGAGGCAGCAATAGGTAGACCTCTGAGGGGATCCAGAAGAGCTCTTCAGAGGATGCTTTTAGATACAGTGGTACCTCAGGTTAAGAACTTAATTCATTCCAGAGGTCTGTTCTTAACCTGAAACTGTTCTTAACCTGAGGTACCACTTTAGCTAATGAGGCCTGCTGCGCTGCCGCACGATTTCTGTTCTTATCCTGAAGCAAAGTTCTTAACCCGAGGTACTATTTCTGGGCTAGCGGAGTCTGTAACCTGAAGCGCCTGTAACCCAAGTACTATACATATATGTCAGGGAATCAAACCTGGGATGTTCTGTTCCCCAAACAAGTGTTCTACCACTTTGCTACAGGCCTTACCCAGGTTAAAATGATGGATGGGGAGTAAGAATAAGCCAGCTCTTATTCCCATCCATCATTTTATCTGCCACTAGTCCAAAATCCATCCAATCCAGAATTCTGTTTCCAACAGTGACTAGCCAGTAACCTCTGGATACTCATGAGCTTCTAGTACACAGAGGTATACTGTCCTTGCCCATGGAAGTTCCATTTAACTATTATAGTTGTAAGATTTATCCTCCGTGGAATTGTCTAATCCATTTTCCACTCCACCTGCTGTGATTGGCATGACTTTGAGAAGTGTGCGTGTGTGTTTTAAAAAAAGTGATGGGTTGATCTGGATCTACTGATAGGTCTCTGAGTGACTTCCTGGCAAGGATTTCTCACTTCACTTAACACGAGCAACAACAAAATGCCCCAACGGCACCTTAAATTATTTTACTGGAGTGAAGAAAGCTTACGGTAACTAGGAGTAGCTTTTTGGGTGGAACGGCTGTGAATCTTTAGTTCTTAGTCTGTAGGGGGTATCCAAAAAAGTAGTTCCATTGGCTTAAGGATCTCCATCTGTGCCTCTTCCCTCTCCACGCACCCCTGTGCCCTCCCCAGATCTGCTCCAGAGGGTTGGGAGGGGGTAAACCCAAGACAAAAATGGTGGGAAGCACTCAGGGAGGGGAGACGGAGGGGCAATTCTGTTGTGTGACCCAAAAGTCTTTGTGCTAATGGAACTGCCTCCTCGTGCCTTTGGCACTAGGCTCTAGTATGTGGTTCTCAGGGTACTAGTAAACAAAAAAAGGTAGATCCCTCAAGCCTGATGTCTCTTCATCCACATGTTAAAAGACTTTTTTTTTGGGGGGGGGGGTTCAGGTGTGTGTGTGCAGGGCCAGAGAAAGGTTTTGGTAGGACAGGACAGGACAGGACAACAATTCTCAGAGTGGTTTAACAGTCAATCTCTCTCACCAGGAATCTGTGGGAATTGTAGCTATGTGAGGGGGATGGGGTCACCATAGCCTCCTTAACAAACCGCAGCTCCCAGGATTCATTGGGGGAGGCCATGTCTCTTTAAAGTGATATAACACTGCTTTAAATGTTTAGAGCAGATGGGGCCTATGTTAGTGGAGCTTGACGTTCCACTGATTTCAATGGGAACTAAAACAAGACATGAGCAACATGCCCCATTGATTTCAATGGGACCGACGTTTGACGTACTTAGCTTGGATTAAACCCAATATAAAAATAAGGGCCCCATACGCGTTACATTATGCTTATATATTCATTGCATTTATATCCCATCTTTTTCTTCCAAGGAACTCAATGTGGCATACATGGTTTTCTCCATCCTCAGTTTAATCTCCACAATAACCCTGTGTGGTTGGTTAGGCTGAGAGGCAGTGAGCTCCGAGTGGGGATTTGAACTCTTGTCTCCCAGGTCCTAGTCCGAAACTCTAACCACTACTCCACACTGGTGTAGCATGAGCACTAGATTGATGCTAGATTGATACTTTGGACATGCTTGCCAAAGAAGATGGCGTTTATTGGTGTTCACCCTTCCTTCAGCCTTCTCCTTTCCCCACCCTCCTTCCTGCCTCCCAATACCCCTTTATCTGAGTTCTGAAAAAGACACTTGTGACATTCATTTGTTTAATCATGAAAACACTGGGAGCATTTAACTGATCTTTGCAGGGAAGCGAATCGCAGCCTTTTGTTACTAAAGTGCTGCCACAGCCTTGCCTCATTATGAACACAGAAGCCGAGCAAATGTAGAAAAAGGAAAACAAGCTGAGTTTTTAGCTGGCCTGTTAATGAGCAAATTGCAGGGAAGCCTTCCTTGTGTGAATGGAGGCTGTGGCTGCAAGTTAAATTTATCTCACGTTACAGATTGCTAGCAAACAGCTTGCAGTTGCAGTTTTCATGTCACTCTCTCTGCTCACATTAAACATGTCATGTTTTGGCAGATCCTGTTTATGCCTCCTCGAAAATAAGTCCAAATGAGTTCAGTGGGACTTGTTCCACCTGATGGGCATAGGATTCAAACTTCAGCCATATAGTCTCAATCAGATCCAGTTTTGGATTGAGTGTATATATATATATATATATATATATATATATATATATATATGGTTGGGGTTACTGTTGCTATGAAAGTGTAAATACCTTGGTGCTGCGCACCCAGGAGCTTAAGGTGTTTAGGAATGAGATCAAAGACTTGGGGCCTAATGCACCATATTGAAAGTGGAATTTGGGATTATCAAATTTAATTTGTCTGGCACAGACGCTGCTGAGTTAGGGAACCAACTGCTTCATAAATCCAATGCCAGAGAAATATGACAGGTAAAGGCTTTGAAAAATGGACTTGGCTTTCCATTTCATCCTGGTTTCACGGACACAAAACAGAGAAGATGTAAAGAATAATTCCTTTCAGTTGGCTAACATCTGCCTATCTATCTGAGCCAATGAATCTTCCAAGGACACCCTGATGCTGTTGCATAGTTGAAGCTAAATACTGGGAGATGTCTTGAGAGCCTCGGATTTAATAGTACTTACTCCAGTGTAAGTGAGTACGGTAAGCCTGAAATTTACGCACATTTAACTTGTGTGCATTCAGCTTGGCAATCAATCAATCATGATTGATTTGTAAAGCAGGTCCATGATTTTTATTTTTATTTTTGCAATCCCACCCACAATTGAACCCAATGTGTTTTGACTATACCCGATTTTGGCTTGAGGTGCAATCCCTGGAATGTAACCCCCCACATAAATTGTGGGCTTAGTGTATAAGATTGCAGCCAAAATGATTGCAGAGCAATCCAACTCCAGACCTGACAAGTGTCCCTATTTTCCAGGGACAGTCCTGGATTTACAGAAGCCGTCTTGGTTTCTGATTTGATCCCAGAATGTCCTGCTTTCCCTTAGGACGTCCCTATTTATATCAGAGAAATGTCGGAGGGTATGGTGGGACGTCCCTATTTTCATCGAAGAAATGTTAGGGAATATAGGGTTACGCAACCCCCGAGCCAAGGAGATAAGTAACTATACAACATTTGGCAGACATCTGAAGGGAGCCCTGTATAGGGAAGTTTTTAATGTTTTGTTCTGTTTTTATATATGTTGGAAGTCGCCCAGAGTGGCTGGATAGGTATAAATAATAAAATTGTTGTTGTTGAATAGGATGCCCCTATTTCCATCAGAGAAATGTTGGAGGGTATGCAACTCCCCCTTACACTGGGCTGGAAAGGGAAGGATTGGAATGAGTGGAGGTGCCCTCTCAGCTCAGCTCTCCTGGCTCAGCCAGCCTCCTCCAGCACAGTGTGCTGCAATCTTTAGCGCAGACCTGTTTGTAGAAATGTAAAAACTATATAGCCATCTGGATGTGTGAAGTGTCATAAAAATGATAGTGAGCAGCCTTCTGCTGGTGCAGCCTTTGGCTGCAACTGTAGACTTTTAAGATATATAAATCCACCCACAAAAGGCTTTATTGGTGATATTTGATAACGCAATAGCTTTTTCAAATATCTTCTTATGTTAACAGCAGCTAGGATGGTAACGGCAAATTGCTGGAAGACCTCTCGTTCTAATTTGTTTGGGTTTTGGTTCCAAGAAGTCTGACAGATTGCACTCGTGGAAAACCTCCCTTATGAGATTAAAGCACAAAGGGAAGGCCCAGAAGCAAATGAATTCCATATTGTGTTGGATAAAGCTACTGAATATGTGTCCCAGTAATAAATAAATAAATTGTACAGCCTTTCATTAACTCATGGGATATTGTGGACAACAGTTTTGGGATGCACAGAAATGTTGAATAATGATGAGATGACCATGCTCACTGTAATAGGATCTGTTGTTTTCATGGAATCATAAAACTCCAGAGTTGGAAGGGACTCTGAGGGTCATCTAGTCCAGCCCCCTGCAGTGCAGGAGTCACAGCTAAAAAATGCTTGACAGATGGCCGCCCAACCTCTCTTTAAGTGCCTCCAATGAAGGAGAGTCCACCACCTTCTGAGGGAGTCTGTTGCATTGCTAAACAGTATACCCGAAGGAGCGTCTCCACCCCCATCGTTCTGCCCGGACACTGAGGTCCAGTGCCGAGGGCCTTCTGGAGGTTCCCTCATTGCGAGAAGTGAGGTTACAGGGAACCAGGCAGAGGGCCTTCTCGGTAGTGGCGCCAGCCCTGTGGAACGCCCTCCCACCAGATGTCAAAGAGAAAAACAACTACCAGACTTTTAGAAGACATCTGAAGACAGCCCTGTTTAGGGAAGCTTTTAATGTTTAATAGACTATTGTATTTTAATATTCTGTTGAAAGCTGCCCAGAATGGCTGGGGAAACCCAGCCAGATGGGCGGGGTATACATAAATTATTATTATTATTATTATTATTATTATTATTATTATTATTATTATTATTATTAAAAGGTAAAGGTAAAGAGACCCCTGACGATTAGGTCCAGTTGTGGCCGACTCTGGGGTTGCGGCGCTCATCTCGCTTTATTGGCCGAGGGACCCGGAGTACAGCTTCCGGGTCATGAGGCCAGCATGACTAAGCCACTTCTGGCGAACCAGAGCAGCGCACAGAAACACCATTTACCTTCCCGCCGGAGTGGTACCTATTTATCTACTTGCACTTTGACGTGCTTTCAAACTACTAGGTTGGCAGGAGCAGGGACCGAGCAACAGGAGCTCACCCTGTCGCGGGGTATCGAACCACCAACCTTCTGATTGGCAAGTCCTAGGCTCTGTGGTTTAACCCACAGCGCCACCCGCGTCCTATTATTATTATTATTATTATTATTTATTTATTTATTCCCAATGTTCCGCCAGAATCTTCTTTTTTGTTATCTGAATCCATGACCCTTATCACTCATATATTATCACTCATTATTATTGTTGATGTTTTGTATTTTTGCTGGATGTTATATATAGCAAATTAGTAAAAACACATGGAAAGAAAGAGTTAGATATATAAATCTTGTATGGAATAAAATGCCTTTTTTTCTTCTGTGTGTTGGAGTTGTGGATTTGTTTTTCTCACACTTGAATTTTATTGTTTGTTTGTTCGATGTAAGCTGCTCGGTGGCATCTTGGTGAAAGGCGGGGTACAAAACCATTGAAGATAAATAATATAAAGAAATAAGAGAACACAAGTATTTTCACAGCACCCTGTTACGTCGTGGAGGTACAGAAGGAGGCTGTGCAGTCAAAATATAGAAATGGACTTTGAGCAAGCAAATGGTCAGCCTGAGTTTTGAACAAAGAGCCGCAGACACGATGACCCTGGTTATAATTATTGATTGCAATACATAACGATGTTGTGGCAGGCAGGCGGGACAGTGGGCCTCTTTCAGCCCACCCCTCTCCGTCCCCCCAAGTTTGCCCCACAACATGTAGCACTTAATAGATTGCGGTTGATTCACTTATAGTCATACCGAGCCAGAGATGCAAGAGAAGCTTAGATTTCCTGAAGGTATTTTTGCACTTGGTTGCAGCACAGAAATAGTAAATTGTGCTCTCTGTGTACATTCTTCTTAGTTCCTGACAGAATGAGAAATAAAGCTTTAGGCGCTGTTAAGTCAAAGACTACAGGACTGATTTTCTTCTTTCAACGTTTACAGTGACTTAATGTCAAAAGGGCTGTGGATCTTCTTGCCGCTAGCAATTGTCCAAGTCTTCTTCGGGGCTCTCTGTTCTATTTCTATGACTCAAAAGAAGCAACAGCAGGGAACTGAAAGGGTCATCGTTCTTCTCACATTCATACAAGAGGCAACACAGCAGCCAGGGATGCTGGCTTAAGGTACACAGGTGAATGAGTTCGGACAAACATGACCTGCTTTACAATGGCCAAGACACTGGTATCAGTTAAGTCAGTGTTCCTATGAACTGTTTAAGTAGATTTATAATTCAGGTTTTGAAACCAAGTGGTTGAAACAGAGTAAGACCCCCTTTAGCCTGTGTTGCAAAATGACCAGACAAGGCCAGGTTCAAAACCCTAAAAAAGCTAGTATAGTGTACAGTTCAAGGGAAGTCATAGTATCACTCTGTTCTGCCTTGGTCAGACCACACCTGGAATACTATGTCCAGTTCTGGGACAATTTAGGAAGGATGTTGGCAAGCTGGAATGTGTGCAGAGGAGAGCAACCAAGATGATCAAGGGTCTGGAAACCAAGTCTTGTGAGGGACAGTTGAAAGAGCTGAGTGTGTTAGTCTGGAAAAGAGGAGACTGAAAGGAGATATGATAACCATCTTCAAACTTCTCAAGAGCTGTCAGATGGAAGAGGGAACAAGCTTGTTTTCTCCTGCTCTGGAGGGTAGGACTCGAACCATTGGCTTCAATTTACAAGAAAGGAGTTTCTGACTCAAATTCAGGAAAAGCTTTCTGACAGTAAGAATGGACTCCCATGAGAGGTTGTGGGCTCTCTTTCCTTGGAGGATTTTAAGCAGAGGTTGGATCGCCACCTGTCCTGAATGCTTTAGCTGAGATTCCTGCACTGCAGGGAGCTGGACCTTCCAACTCTACAGTTCTATGATTCTACTATTAGGCAGAGTGTGGCAGCCACCTCAGGCAGCAGATACTGGGAGGGCATGTTGGGGTGACAGGGCTGTGTGTGCCGTGCTGTTTGTTTGTAAGCCTTTCTAAACTGCTTAATAATTAGATATCTTTTTTTGTAATAATTTTTATTAATTTTCCAACACAGATAAACAATCATATCAAAATTTCCACAAATTTAGTTCTATTTGGACTTCCTTCAGCTTCTCTGACAATCATCCATATATACCTCTCAGTTACGCATTTCTTCTGTTTATATTGCCATTAAACTTCCCTCCCACTTCTATTTCTTTTTAACAATATATCTCAACTTTCACAGTGCTTCTTGAAACCCCACTAGGGTTGTTTGCACATCACACGTTCTTTTCAGATATTTGACAAATTTCCCCCAGTCCTCGATGAACTTTTGGTCTCAAAGATATCTAATTTTCCCAGTTAGTCTGTCCAGTTCTACATAGTCTGTCAGCTTCAGTCTCCATTCTTCTACCGTCGGTATTTCCTCTTGTTTCCATTTCTGGGCCAGTAGAATTCTTGCTGCTGTAACTGCATATTGGAAAAGTTTACAGTCCTTTCTTCTTATTTCCTTTCCTGTAATCCCTAAAAGAAAAATCTCTGGTTTCTTTACAAATGTGTATTTTAACATCTTTTTCATTTCATTGTATATCATCTCCCAGAATCCCTTCACTTTCTTACACTCCCACCACATGTGATAAAACGTTCCTTCTTTTTCCTTACATTTCCAACACTTATTACACGTCTTATACATTTTTGCTAATTTTACCGGTGTGATATACCATCTGTAAAACATTTTCATAACATTTTCTTTTAGTGCCATACAAGCAGTGAATCTTAAGTTCTCCTTCCACAGTTTTTCCCCAATTCTCAAACTGTACAAAATCTTTGGCCCATTGTACCATTACCGATTTAACTTCCTCATCTTTCATATTCCATTCCAACAATATTTTATACATTTTTGACAAAATTTTACAATCATTATTTATCACTTCTGTCTGGAACTTTGAAACTTTTTCTACAAAACCCCTTTCTTTAATGTCTTTTTTAAACATTTCATTAACCTGAAAGTAATGCAACCAGTCATAAACATGCTCTCTAACTTGTTCATATGGCTTTAGTTTCCATTTTCCTCCTTTGGTTATCAATTCACCACATGTAATCCAATTACCTCTCATATTTATTTTCTTTACACTCATAACCTCTAATGGAGACAACCAGTGTGGAACTCTAGGTTCTAATAGGTTCTAATAAATGCTTCTTTCCATGTTTCCGGGATGTCTCTTTCTTTTAAAATATTATTCATGACTTCTTTCAATGGTGTCATTAAAGCATCTCTCAGTTCTTTATAGTAGCCTGATGTAAATCCATCTGGTCTAGGGGCTTCCCCCCTTTTCAGTTCCTTTATAGCCTCTTTTATCTCCTCATTTCCTATTGGGGCATTCAGTTGGTCTTTCTTTTCTGCCGGGATCTCCTGCACCTTTTTTTCTTTCAAAAATCGTTCTATTTTCCTCATATTATTTCTTTCTCTGTATTTATATAGTTGTCTGTAAAAGTCCAAGAATCCTTTTCTAATTCCTTTCGGATTGTCAACCTCTTCTCTGTTTACAATAATTTTATTAATTGTATTTTGCTCCTTTCTCTTTTTGGTTTGCCACACAAGCCATTTACCAGATTTGTTCGCGAATTCAAAATTTTTCTGTCTTAACCTTTTAATATTCCATTCTATTTCTTTATTTATAACCATTGCAAATTGTGTTTGTAAAGTCTTAATCTCTTGTTTTATTTTTGAATTATTTGGTTTTTTAATTAATTTTTGTTCATTGTCCATTATCTGCTTTAGAATTTCTTTTTCCCCTTTTTCTCTGTTCTTATTCTTCAATGAATTCTGTTGAATAAAAAAGCCTCTCATCACTGCCTTGCTTGCATCCCATACTACGCTCATCTTCATTCCTTTATTACTGTTGTCCACAAAATACTCAGTTAATTTTTCAATAATTTTTTGATCGTCGAAGAGGTAATCATTAATTCTCCATTTAAAAGTTCTTTCCTCGAATCCTTTCAATTCCATTTTTATTGGATTGTGATCTGAAATTATTCTTGGTTGGATCTCAATTTGAAGAATTCTTGGAGTCAATTCGTTCGAGACCCATATTTGATCTATTCTTGACATTGACTGATTCAGTTCAGAAAAATAAGTGAATTGTTTTTCCAATGGATATCTGAGTCTCCAAATATCAATCAAATTATAATTCTTGACCATTGAAAAAAAAGTCTTAGGCAATTTTCCTTCTTTGCTTGATCCGTCTCTTAGTCTATCCATTTCCAATGAGACCACTCCATTTATGTCTCCCATTACTATGATTTTCTGGTCCATATACTCAAATAATTTTTCTTCTAAAGTTTTATAGAAATCTGCCTTGTTTCCATTAGGTGCATAGATCCCGACAATTATCAAATTTTCACCCTGGCATTTGATCCGTACTCCTATCATCCTTCCTTCTTCATCTTTGAAGATTTGTTGTGATTCAATTTTACTTTTGATATATAGAACTACCCCTCTTTTTTTCTCTTTATCTGAAGATCCAAATTCGTTTCCTAATCTTTTGTTAATGAAAATTTTTCTGTGTTTCCTTGTGACGTGTGTCTCTTGTAAACATATAATGTCCAGATTTTTCTTTTTTAAGAATTGTTCAAATTTATTCCGTTTTTTTCCTCTCATTCATCCCATTAATATTCCAATTCCATAATTTTAGTGCCATGGTAATTTCCAATTAAATAAATTTGGTTTACTTTTTACTCTTTTATAATTTATCTGTCTCTTCTTCTTCCTCTTCTTTTTCTTCTTCTGCCTTTTCCCCATTCTCTTCTTCTTCTTCTTCCCCCGATTCTGATTCATCCTTGGCACCTGCTCCTTTTTCTGCTCCTTTGACTTCTCCAATTTCTCCATCTTCTGCTTTTAGTTCCTTATACCTTCTCAGAAACTTCCCTGTTTCTTCTGGACTCGTCAATCTGCGCTTTTTAGTTTTGTAAAAAAATGAAATTCCCTCCGGAAATTCCCACCTGAATTCAATGTTGTTTTTCTTAAAGACCTGCACCAGTGGTTTGTATGGGTCTCTTCATTTCAATAATCTTATTGGTATGTCTTTAAAGATGATTATGTAACTTCCATCTATATACAGTCTTTTCTCTCTGTTCTTCTGTAATATCAAATTTCTCATTTCCCTATCCTTAAAAGTGATTAAACAGTCTCCTGGGAATTTTCTTGTTTTAGATGTTCTTACTCTCATTCTAAATGCATTTTTTACTGTTTTAGCTACCTCTTCTATTGGTAATTCCATCCATCCATTGGGCTAATTCCGATATCAGTCTCTCTTTAATATTTTCATTCTGTATTTCCGGAACGGCTCTCAGCCTCAGGTTAATTTCCCTCTGTCGCAATTCATTCATAGCAATCGAATCTTTAATTTCTTCTTGTGATTTATTTAATTCCAACATCTCCACTCTGATCCTCTCTTCCTCTCGCTTCACTTCCTTCATTTCTTGTTTCCTCCTCTTAAATCCCTCCTCCAGCGATTGAGTTCTCTTAGATACCTCTTTTAATTGTCCTTTAAGTTCATTAACTGTCTCATCAATTTTTTTATCCATTTTCCCAATCTTATTATCTACTGATTCTAGTTTTGATTCTAAATTCTTTTCACTTTGTTTTATTTCAGCAAACATCTTCAACATTTCTGCTTTAAACTATGTTTCTTGTTTAGACCCTTTCCTCTCTGCTGGTGTCCCCCCATCTGCCCCCTTCTTTTGCTGGTGTGTCATCTTTATTAAACATTCTAACAAACTTCAAATATTAATTAAAACCATTTTTTACACTTTATCAATTTTCCAGTTTATAATTATATCATATAATTTAACCGTAATTTGGGGATGATGAGGAGTATGAGATCAGAGTAGAAACCAAAACAAAACAGACCAAATCTTATTGCCACCAATTAGGCTATTCCTCCGAAAAAATTGCTTCCCAAATTAATCCAATACCTCGCCCAAAGGAGAAGGAATTTCCAAAAATCTTCCCAAGAGTCTTCCCAAAGATCTTCCCATAAAAAACCCTTTCCAAAATTATATCCAATTGATAACGTTCCAAAAAATCATATCCAAGTGACAAAATTCCAGAGGTGAAATTCCAAAAAACTGAGAAAAAAACCCAATAAAAACAAGCGCAGATCCCTTCCCCAAACTGAAGAGGCACAAGTCACTTCTCAGTATTATATCCCTTCGCCAGGAAGAAAAAATCGAAGAAAAACAAATTGTAGTATCTCGTTCCTTCCACTAGGATAACAGACACCTCCTTTAATATACGCAGTTTTAAATTTAAAAGTTTCCAATTCATAAAAGAAAGGAAAAGAAAAAAAGGGGTTTCCCAATTGCCAATATTAATGTACTTAAATGACAGAGGCAGCTATAATCCTATTTAGTATTAAAGATTCCAATAATAAAGTCTAAAAAAACCTTTGTCCGCTGTTTCCACCTTATCGTCGTTCCAACTAAGTTTCAATAATGGAGTCAGAAGCTCCTTTTCCGTTTTGGAGTTCTTTGTTCTTTTAAAAGTGAAAGTAACAAAGCACTTTAGTCTTCTGTGTTTCCCTCCGTTACATCAAAGACCTCAAACTTCTTCAATCTTAGCTTTCTGCTCTCCCTTTCTAACTTTAGCAGTATTAATACATTGTAGCTTCTTAAAGAGTTACTTTTAAATAAAGTTCTAGGAGAGAAAGAAAACAGTAACTGCCAGTGGCAACTCACTTTCCCTTTCCACCTCTGCGTGCTGCGTTGCGTCTGTCCTGATTCCAGATGACAGCTGAACTCCAACTTTTCTCTTTATATTTCAAATCCTTCCTTAATTTATTACCATAAAATTATAATCCAATTTGGTCCGAATTTCTTCTATTTGAGAATGGAGCGCTTCTCTTGCAAGCTCGGGGCTTTGCTATTCAGGTATAGAAAATGGCTTCCCATAGCCTGCAGCCCCGCTCCGCCATTCTCTTCGCTCCTTTTGGAGTTACCTGACGGCCGGACGGGCTGCTCCTGGCTTCGCTGGGAACCTGTCACTCCGGATATCCCCCCAGAGATTAAATTTGGGGGCTACTGCACCCTGTAGCACCCCTTTTCGCCCAAAATAGCATAGGATTCTCCTCACGGAAAAATCCTCGCTTGCGGCAGGGTTGCGCTCCACCGGAAGTCCTAAACTGCTTAATAATTAAAGATATCTAAGCAGTAGGCAAAAAGACAGCATAAAAACCATAAAGCGGGATCATAAAAAACAGAGATACAACATAAAAACCAGGGATAGAAGCAAGGAATCTGTAATAGCAAGGTCCAATCATTATGTGTCAGGGAAAACCTGAGCAGAAAGATCCGTCTTCACCAGATGACTAATGGATGATGCTTTACATACGGCAAAGCAAAAGGCAGGCCACAGGGCAGGAGCAATGGCAGAAAATGCCCATTTTCTGGTTACACCCCTGTGGTACTCTATAGGGTCCAATGCCCTGAGTAAAAATTCCCCCAGATGATCTAATTGATCTTACAGTCACCTCTACACCATACATTTAAAGTACATTGCTGCTTCTAAAGAACCCTGGGAACTGTAGTTTATTAAGGGTGGTGGGAACTGTAGCACTGTGAGGGATAAAATACAGTCCCCAGAAATCCTCAGGGGAAGCGGCGACTGTTAATGTCATATAAATCCACTACAAATGTGTGGTGAAGATGTGACTATAACCCCTAAGCTAGCCTGGGGCAATGGAGGCAGTTGGGGTTAAAGTAAGATTCAACAGCCAGTCTGTCACATTCAGCACTTGGGTTACCAGGAAAGGCATATTGTCCTTCACCTCAGACAGTGAAATATCTTAGGCTGCCCCTGCTTCTGTAGTACTGTTAAAAAAAATTGAATATAATTTTGTATATGAGGGCCAAACTGGACATTAAAAGTGTGGAATGTTTAGTGGATTCAGTTGACTTTTTGTTGTTGTTATTTACAGCTGCAGAGAGGGGACTCCAAATCGCAGTGTGTGGAGATGTGGAGCTTTCTCCCTTTCCCCCCATCCCAAGGAAAATTGCCTTCCCTTAGCCAGTAAAGCGAGATGAGCGCCACAACCCCAGAGTCGTCCGCGACTGGACCTAACGGTCAGGGGTCCCTTTACCTTTACCTTTAAGCTAGTAGCCCCAGGACGGAAGCTTCCTCAGTTGCCAAGCACAATCCCCATATCCATTTTCAAAGGAAGGGAGGAGACTGCAAAGTATATTGTAATGTAATATAGGACTGCCATACGTCCAGAATTTCCCGGGCATAGCCAGGATTCGTCCATCGAAAATGACGTTCTGGCAGAATTTTCAAAGCTCAACAACTTTACAAAAAAAAAGTTCATGTGCACTTTCAGAACACTGTTCCTTCCCCTCCCCCCTCCCCCGTGCTTCATTGTTTAAACTGAATTTTATAAAGAAATTACAAATTTCAACATTCGTATGCAGCACAGAAAGGTAAATGTACCAACAGAACAAATGTACAACACCACCTTCCCAGCTAGATAAATAAGTCTCTCCCATGAGCGTCCACTTCATATTTTTTGTTTTTGTGTCTGTTTTGATTTTTGGTACCTTGGGTTACATACACTTCAGGTTACAAACGCTTCAGGTTACAGACTCCGCTAACCCAGAAATATTACCTCGGGTTAAGAACTTTACCTCAGGATGAGAACAGAAATCGTGCAGCAGCAGCGCAGCAGCAGCAGGAGGCCCCATTAGCTAAAGTGGTGCTTCAGGTTAAGAACAGTTTCAGGTTAAGAACGGACCTCTGGAACGAATTAAGGTACCACTGTATGTCAAAGGCGATTAATTAGTAAGTGGTGATTGTGTTGTTTTTGTATTAATACCTTGCAGAACCCAGGGTGTCCATAAACATAAGATAAACTTTATTAACTATTTCACAAAATGAGGATCCTCTGTCAAAGGAAGCCATAGCTTCTCTATTGCTGGATAAGTCTCCTACTCAGAGGTCACTTCCAGTCTTATTGGATTCACTTAAACACAACCCAAGGGACGCGGGTGGCACTGTGGTCTAAACCACAGAGCCTAGGGCTTGCCGATCGGAAGGTCGGCAGTTCAAATCCCTGCGACAGAGTGAGCTCCCGTTGTTCGGTCCCAGCTCCTGCCCACCTTGCAGTTCAAAAGCATGTCAAGTGCAAGTAGATAAATAGGTACCACTCCAGTGGGAAGGTAAACGGTGTTTCCGTGTGCTGCTCTGGTTCACCAGAAGCGGCTTAGTCATGCTGGTCACATGACCTGGAAGCTGTCTGCGGACAAACGCCAACTCCCTTGGCCTATAGAGCAAGATGAGCGCGCAACCCCAGGGTCGTCCACGACTGGACCTAATGGTCAGGGGTACCTTTACCTTTACCTTAAACACAACCCATCGTGATAATGTCCTCACGATGATGATGATCAGTTCTCAACCCATATACCTTTCTAGAAAGGTCAGGGTAATTCTTTTGACCACTGTGGCATCACAGTGAAACAACAGCAATTCTCTGTTTGTGGTCTGAATGCCACCAGATCCTCTACTGCACCTCAGTTTTGAGGGAGGAGGAGGTAGAGAGGCTAACTGCATTCATAGAATCATAAAAGTGTAAGAGTTGGAATGGGGCCCATGGGCCATCTAGTCTAACCCCTTGCAATGTAGGAATCTCAGCTAAAATCCTTGACAGATGACCATCCAAACCTCTGCTTAAAAACCTTCAATGAAGGAGAGTCCCCCACCTTCTGAGGTGATACTGAATAGCTCTCACCATCAAAAAGTTCTTCCTAATGTTTAGTCGAAATCTCCTTTCTGGTAATGCAAATTTGATGCGCTGTGATTGTTGCCTTAATCTGTGTGATCGCACGGCATGAGTGCCTGGCAAAGGTATCCTGTGGTGCAGCTATAAACCATGCAGGTTTGTTCTTCCATTTTTGAAGATTTCTGTGTAGCTGTTTCCCGCTTATTTGTCCTCATCAACTACAATTTATACATGAAAGCAAAGGGAAAATATTTTGCAATCAATTATTAAAATGCACCCGAAGAAGATTCCACGTCTCAAATTGCTTGCGGAAATGAAAAACGAAAATGAAAAAAGCAACAGAATATTAGCCTTTCGGTACTGTATGTCCACCCATTACTTATTTCCATTGCATTTCCCTCTCAGAGCTTGTAATAGTTTAAGAACCAAATTGGAACGTAATATGCATGGTTGCCCCTATATTTGTGATAGCACAATAGCCACATCAATTTTGTGTGAAACCTCAAGCCAATTACACCGCGGACTTCTTTAAACATTTACAAAGCATGAAGAGCTTAGAAATTAGGGTTGTGGTTTGGCATCTACTGCAAAGGAAGGATGTCAGTTCACCAAGAAGTGGTTAAATCTTTCCTAATCTTGGTCTTCTGCCAATGATATTTATTTATCTATTCTATTGTGTAATATTAAAGATATTTTGGAAAAAAATGTAACTGTCCAGAAGCATTTGGATATAATTCAAAATGGATATAGTGTTTGGATATTTTTAGATGGGTTACACGACACACACAAATGACGAATAGTGCTAATATTATGATCTGCCGGTGATGGCCTCTTGGTTATGCTGCACCATTCCAAGACTACCTCGTGAAAACCAGTGTGAGGGCCTTCTCTGTAATGGCACCCTTACTTATTATGTTTTTTTTTATTAAAAAAAACCCCAAAAAACACTAGACCTCTCAATATCATATAAACCTCTAAGCAGCTTACATGCTTCCCATAAGCATGAACTACCCAAACACATGCTTATGGCACAAGCTAAGCAAGGGAACCAAAAAGAACTAAAGAAAAAATACATTTAAAAAAAAAAAAACAGAATTTGACATTCACTTAAAAAACCCCCAAAACTTGACTTAGGGGACATCCTACTAACATAGATTTAAAAATGCAAGGAAATCAGCTCCCGTGTAAATCTCTGTTTTACCGTATTGGCCCGAATAAAAGCCACACCCGCAAATAAGCTGCACCTTTAAAATTTGGCAGCTTGGGGGAGGCTTGGGAGTGGTGGGCAGGCTGGGCACCATTGCCCCATGCTCCCGGGCTGCTTCCGGTGGGGGGGGGGGAGCCGCACCGCTTTGCCAGCGGCGTAAGTTCATGAATATAAACTGTACTTTAACTTTTCACAGTCGGAATTTGGGGAGGGGGGAAGTGTGGCTTATATGTGGGCCAATATGGTATTAATGATACAGACTTGTTTGGGGGATGTATCTGTGAATGTGTGTGTTATGTAATTTGTGTTTTTGTTTATTTTAGTTAACTAAGATAAAAGGCAGGATGAAATGTAACCAATAAAATTTTATTTAATGGTTTAGTGCTGTTTTTATTTTAAATTACATAGGGGGATATCATATTTTTTTCAGTGTGTAGGGCATCTAAATGCTTTAATCTGACCCTACTTACCTTCTCAGAGAAATGAACCTACCATCTTGAAGTGAAATGAATGTCCTGGGCATTATCAATTGTCCCCCCCCCCCCAATCCTTGTCACTATGCCATTGTATGAAGAGCAATATCATTCCAAGGTAGAGAAGAAGAAAAAGAAGAGTTTGGATTTGATATCCTGCTTTATCACTACCCGAAGGAGTCTCATAGCGGCTAACAATCTCCTTTCCCTTCCTCCCCCACAACAAACACTCTGTGAGGTGAGTGAGGCTGAGAGACTTCAGAGAAGTGTGACTGGCCCAAGGTCACCCAGCAGCTGCATGTGGAGGAGCGGAGACGCAAACCCGGTTCCCCAGATTACGAGTCCACCGCTCTTATATCACACTGGACAGAAGGATACACCAAGCTTCTCAGATGCAGCCACTATAACTGGCAGGTATGGGGAAATCTCCAAAGCATCACAGTGTTGCAGAAAAAGCTGCACAGGAGCAGCCCTACCATTGGGCAGAATGAACTGCCTCAGGCAGCTGATGCTGGGTGGGGTAGAGAGCAGCGTGGTGTTCAGGGGCAGAGCTTTATGTGCCACAATGGCCCTTAAGTGAGCCTGCTGCCCTCAGCTGTGGCAAAAGAAAGTGCCCTGAGGCCAGTCCTGAAGAAGAAGAAGAACCACTAGTCTGATTGGCTTTGGAATGTGGGACATGGAGGCACCATCTTGTCCTTTGCCTCAGGCAGCAAAATATCTTGGACTGGCCCTGCAAATTCCTATCCCTGAGTCTTGGTTAATTGAGCAAAAAGGATGCTAGGAAGCAATATTACCTGGGCAGAAAGGATGCCCCAGGTAGCAAAGTGTGGGAAACACGGACTAAAAACATGGTAGGCCAAACACACAATGAAAGACTCTCTTTTCTGAGCATCATTTCAGAGGCAAAGGCAGAGTTGTAGCCAACTGATTCAACTGGTTAAAGATTGTTTTTGTTAATGCTATTTTAAATAGCAGAGAAAAGCTTGAATAATATATGAAATGGTTCAATAATTAATAACAGTCATCAGAAAGTCTCAGCTGGGATAACGGCCTTGGAGACAAGCTTTTGCATGACTGTTTTTAATACTTGTGTTTATTTGCATTTTGTAGCCTTTGAATCAAGCATAAAAGGAGGTGTGGAAAAAAATGCACTCTGTGCTTTGAAACGATTTCTCCTCCAAACATGGGAACCTGACATTACCCAGGGAAACCTGTTCATTTCAGGTAAGGGCAAAGAAGAGGCAGAGTGCCTATACACAATAAAGATGAGAAGATCCTGCAGGATAAGGCCAAGGGCCCAGCTAGTCCAGCTTCCTGTTCTCACAGTGGCCAACCAGATGACTATGGGGAGCCCACAAACAGGATGTGAGCACAACAACACTTACTTGTCTCCCCCTGCTATTCCCAGGAAACCCTCACAGTGCTACAATTCCCAGAGTTCCCCCTGGAAGAGCCATTGAGTGTTAAGCCACTCTGGGAATTGTAGCTCAGGAGTGGGGAGGGGATAAAGCTCTCCCAACAACTCTCAGCACCCTTAACAAACTACAGTTCCCATGATTCCTTGGGGGAAGCTGTGACTGGTATGGTACTGCTTTGAATGTATCATGCACTCTCACTCCACACAGAGGCCAATAATTTCTCTTCCATATTCTTCCACCAATCAGCCTACATTCTTCCAGGCTGGGGGTCATAAGCAAAGTATTGGGGGCTGGGTAGCACAGTTGGGGCATTATTGTTTTGCTGTATTGTTTTACTTATTTACTTGTTTTTACCCTGCATTAGAGGGAAGCAGGTGGTGCTGCAGGTTAAACCACAGAGCCTAGGTCTTGCCGATCAGAAGGTCGGCGGTTCGAATCCTCGCGATGGGGTGAGCTCCCGTTGCTCGGTCCCTGCTCCTGCCAACCTAGCAGTTCGAAAGCACGTCAAAGTGCAAGTAGATAAATAAGTTCCTCTCTGGCAGGAAGGTAAATGGCGTTTCCGTGCGCTGCTCTGGTTCACCAGAAGCGGCTTAGTCATGCTGGCCACATGACCCGGAAGCTGTACGCCGGCTCCCTCGGCCAATAAAGCAAGATGAGCGCCGCAACCCCAGAGTCGTCCGCGACTGGACCTAATGGTGAGGGATCCCTTTACCCTGCATTTTATTCTGTGAACCGCCCTTAGATCTCATGATGAAGGGTGATATAACAACAACAACAACAACAACAACAACAACAACAACAACAACAACACCGACAACAATGCAAATAGGGCTTTTACTCCAAACCATCTCCACTGGTGTTCACTCCAATCCAAAGGTAAGTATTTTTCCTCTGTAGATGTGTGCTGTTCTCTCTCTCCAGTGGCCAACTCTCTACATGACAATGAGGAAGTCAGGAGTGTTCCAAGCAACTTGCCGCCATGCAATGTCATTTCCAGCATGACCATGTTAATGTGAAATCATGATGGACTTGCTGCAGGGATTGACACTAGCCCTTGGACAAAGGATGATTAGAGAAATCCTTTTGAAAGGGTTAGACCAGGGATGGGGAACTTGCAGCCCTCCAGATGCTCTTGGACTCCAACCTGTGGGATGTAACATCACAAAAGCAGTAAAATACAACATTTCCTGTTTGCTGCTCCAGCCATGAGGACTTCCTGTCACAGCTGATCTGGAGCATCCTCCCCCTGTATGTGACCAGGTAGATGGGTGTGACCCTGGCACGCAGCCATCTTCCCTTTTTCCACCTTTTTCCATCTTGCTGCCTTTTGCTGTCTGCTGGCTCTCAGCCAACAGCACATGGGTTACACAGAGGATGAACCCACACTTTTCTCTGTAACTCTAACTACAAGCTAAAGCCTGCCTTCAGGACCATACTGTGAACTGAATGTAAGTAAACCATATCATTGCTTTTAAAAGAAGTCTGTTGTGTTATTATTGTTTTTAAGAGGGAACTAAAGGGGATTTACGAGGAACAATCTAATCTGGACAAGCCAAACTGGCTTGCTTAATTCAAAGCCAATGGTCAAAGATGATTGTATCTGGATGGGAACAGGTTCCCTATCCCTAGATTAGACCAATCTGCCAAGAATAGAACTATCAATTGTTACTATAGCTGAAAATGTTCTGTGCATTGGGATTTGCGTTTCTCAGGTGCCGCAAAACTACTTCTGAAGCTAGGGGACCTTTCTAGAATAGTTTGGGATGTGACACAAGGTCCTGGTGTTGGAAGATAAATGATCCAAGTTCCTACTGGGCACATCTAAAGCAGCTCATTAGATCCTGGCCAATGTGCAACATGGAAAATGGCGCTCGTAGATGCTTCCCGTTGTGAGAGCCATGATCCCCAGATGGCTTCACACCAGTGAGTCCCACTTCCTGTGTTGAGCAGAAGCAAAGAAAGAAAGAAGCATGACTCATTTTCTCACTTCTTTCCCTGCATGTGTGAAGTGACTCACATCCTTGCGTTGATGCCAGTGGCATCATGTGGGGCATCCATTTGTCTAGAGGAGGATGGAAACAAAGTTCTGTAAGCAGCCCCTATTCTAGGCTTCAAGCAAAAGCTATGTGAAAATCAAGTCCAATAGACTATACCAGTCCCTGTGGCATAGCCAACTGCCCAGTGGAACTGTGTGTGTCTCATAACCATTCTTGTCTTAGTTTGTGATCCTAGCAGCCATTTTATTATACAACTAGTTCTGGAGGAGAGACACAGTACGGCAGAGTTTATTACCAACCAGTCTTAAGACTTTGGTTATACGATTTTGATTTCATACAGAATCAACTTCTCTTAGCTCTTGCAAATAGGTCCCAAAACTTTTCTGCATCCAAAAATGGCTGACTAAGATTATGTCATTGCTGGTTTGTAATGATAGGACATATGTCATTGGACTTAAAAATTTTTGAGGCTTGATTCAGCATCCAAGATGAAGGCTTGGTAAATGTCCATGTAATATTGATCTTTGGTTAAGAATTAGGAGCCGGATGTTGGCCTGGTTTATACCAACAATGGTTTATTGTTATACACATATTGTTACTCTCCCTTCCCTCTTCTTCGCTGGTGCTTTTGTGAAGTGTTCACTTCTGATTTCAATTACTCACCAGCACCATAGTTCAGCATTGTAGCTGAATCCCAAATTGAAGCCAGTCTTAACTATGCCTAATTGAAACAAGTCAGCTTCATAAATGTGGTTTGAAGCTGGTTTGTTCCAACTAACCATAGTTAAAACCATGTTGCTCAGGTTCAGACATAATGAATAACTGTAGTTAGTCTAAAATGGAAAGGTGCAAAAGCTTCTAAACTCCTCCTCATGGTCATATTGGGGGTGGAGAAGGAGGGGGAGCATGCATGCCCATGGTTCACCATGGTTTATTCCTGTAACATTAAACCGTGGTTTATCATTGCAACCAAATGAGGTCATTGAGAGAGAAGAGGGTTCATCGTGCCCATTGCAAGTTTGTGAGAACTGTCAATCCTGTATTATTCTACTTCTGAATCTCTGTGATTCCAAGCCAATTGCTGCATAATTGAAGGATGAAGCAAATATCGGTGAATGAGCCCAAATAAACCTATTCCTCAGGCTAAGCTTGTTATGTTGACTGTTGTGTGAAAACACCAACTTACCAGCCTTAAATCTACAAATGTGTGTGCACAGCAAGGACAACTATTCATGTGTGTGCAGGATGCCTGGCAAAGATATTTTGACATTTTTCATTCCAAGCAATAATAACAGGAGCAACAGCCTGAGAAAATAAAATGAGAAAATGGATCTTTTTCCATTAAAAAAAACCAGAGGCATTTGGATGAAAATAACATTTGCATTCATTGTCAAATATTTAAATAACTGTTTGCATTTCTTTCCAGAGGGAGGCAAACTGAGGTAGTGAAGTTTGCCCAACAAAAAAGATAATATGAGAGTCTCTCTTTTCTATGGAGGTGGAATGTTGTAGGTGACAACAAGGAATGCAGCAGACTGCCTTGTATTGAGTCAAGCCATTGGTCCATTTACCTTAGTCTTGTCCATACCGGCTTTCCCCAAGCTGGTGCCCTCCAGATGTTTGGGACATGATCATCATCATCATTAAAATTTCTATAACACCCTTCATCCAAGGGTCACAGGGCAGTTTACAATATAAAAACACAAAAATGCAAAACATAGTAACAAACAAAAACAATGTCCTCCCCCACAGTTTTAAAGGCTTGAGAGAAGAGGCATGCTTGGGCAAATTTTTATTCTGAAAGTGTGGCCCAGGGAATAACATTTGAGAACCACTGAGTAGCCTATCCCTGCCCAGATGGGGTACAGCTGGGCCACCAGCCAAAGCTGATGGAAGGCATTCCATGCCACTGAGGCCACCTGAGCCTCAAGTGACAGCAATGGATTCAGAAGGACCTCCACGCTGCATACCCACTCCTTCAGAGAGAGAATGTGAGACCCCATCAAGAATAGGCAATCTCCCATCTATCTAACAGTGCCTCGGTCTTATGTGGATTGCAGACCTTTCAAGTGTCCCTATTTTCCAGGGACAGTCGCAGATTTACAGAAGCCGTCTCAATTTTCCTTAAGATGTCCCTATTTTCATCAGTGTTTGGAAGTTATGTGACCCCTGAGCCACAGAGATAAGTAACTATACAATCTTTAGAAGACATCTGAAGGCAACTTTGTATTCTTTGTTGTTGTTGTTTAGTTGTTTAGTCGTGTCCGACTCTTTGTGACCTCATGGACCAGAGCACGCCAGGCACTCCTGTCTTCCACTGCCTCCCGCAGTTTGGTCAGACTCATGTTAGTAGTTTCGAGAACACTGTCCAACCATCTCATCCTCTGTCGTCCCCTTCTCCTTGTGCCCTTCATCTTTCCCAGCATCAGGGTCTTTTCCAGGGAGTCTTCTCTTCTCATGAGGTGGCCAAAGTATTGGAGCCTCAGCTTCACGATCTGTCCTTCCAGTGAGCACTCAGGGTTGATTTCCTTAAGGATGGATCGGTTTGATCTTCTTGCAATCCATGGGACTCTCAAGAGTTTCCTCCAGCACCATAATTCAAAAGCATCAATTCTTTGGCAATCAGCCTTCTTTATGGTCCAGCTCTCACTTCCATACATCACTACTGGGAAAACCATAGTTTAACTATACGGACCTTTGTCAGCAAGGTGATGTCTCTGCTTTTAACTTTTAATGTTTTATAGATTTTGGAAGTTACCCAGAGTGGCTGGGGCAATCCAGTCACATGGGTAGGGTATAAATAATAAAATTATTATTATGGAATAGGACATCCCTATTTTCATCGGATAAATATTGGAGGGTATGGAGCTGTGTGTATCATGATAACCTTTAAGCAAGCCTGCTGCCTTCAGCTGTGACAAGACACTATCCTGAGGCCAATGTTGAAGAAGAATCCAACACCAGTCTGGTTGGCTTCCAATATGGAATAGGGAAGCCCCATCTTGTCCTTTGCCTCAGGCAACAAAATATCTCAGGCTGGTCCTACAGAAGTGAAGGACGAGGTGGTGCCTCTCCCATTTCCACTTACAGAAGCTGACCAGACTTGCCATTGTATCCTACTGTCACACTGGCAATGGGGCACCACTGTAGTTGAAGACTGCAGGCTAGACAATGTGGCACACAGAGCTCTGTTCTTCAACAGAGAGGAAGGACTGTGGAGCTGTCACTGCTACCCTCCTGCATCCACCAGCATCCACCATTCAAGGTATCTGCCCAATTGTGCCTAACAGTAGGGCCAGTCCTGGCTCCTTCCAGCAGTTATAATTGAAGAAGACTCACTGATCTGAAGAGCAGTTGCTTCCACTGGTCCCAGCCAGTCTGAATTTGGTTCTGTGACTCGACGTTCTGTCATTGTTGTTGTTGTGCCTCTGAAATATTAAGGCTTTCTGTTCCATTCAGAAAATATATTACCGATCTGTTTGCAAGCCCAGAAGGGAGACCCATCTGTTTTCCAGTTGTTAGTAATGCAAGCTGCCAGAAGGCGTTACCTCTCTACAAGTCACTGCGTGATCTATGTTTGGAATTGCCAGTGCTGACACAACAGAATGTATTGCAATTTCGTTGGCCACGGTCACCATTTCAAGGGTATATTTTGTCAGACACTTTGTTCTTGCCTTTAAGGTAGAAAAAGAGAAATACCTGAGTAAATTTCTGCAGTTCTCTGTAACATGCACCATCCATTGGCAGTGCCTCCCTCTTTTGTCTTAGATTTCTTCCTGTTTGCTCATGAGGTATTTTCCAACTCTTTGGTTCTATGGAGAGCAGGGCAAAGAGAGTCACAATTCCATATGTATATTAGGGTCTTACTCAGAGTAGACCTATTGAAGTTACTGGACATGGTTAACTGAGGTTCATTAATTTCAGTGGGTTTACTCCGAGTAGGACTCATCACGATATGTTTTTACAGTATTTGCAAAAGATAACTGTGGGATATTGGTCCCATTCATACATCATGGTACACCTTCCTGGGCTGTTTGTCTCCTTCCTGCTAGTGAATGGAAGAAACAAAGCACAATACCTGGCTTAGCATTGCTTCCAAACCTGTGATCAAAGTTTCTTTTTCTCCAACAAACCACTATCAGTAAGTCAATAGCAAATCTTCACTACAGATTATGATTTGCTGGGTGGGGGGTTGAAACAAACCAAAAACTCTGCTTTGGATGCAACACTAAGTCATCAACTAGTTTGTTTCCTCCTGGAGCAAGTGGGAGGGAATGAAGTGGGGGCCTTTCGTTTGTGTATGTTCAGTGGCGTAGCGTGGGTTATCAGCACCCGGGGCAAGGCAAGTAATTTGTGCCCCCTAACCCATGGATTTGCGCCCCCTAACCCGTGGATTTGCGCCCCCTAACCCGTGGATTTCCCTAACCCCCAGATGTTGCGCCCGGTGTGGCCGGCCCCCCCTGCACCCCCCACGCTATGCCACTGTGTATGTTAAACCATGGTTTACCATTACATGCAAATATGGTCAATGTAAGTCATTATTAACACATACACATGGATACGAACACACACACATGCAAAAACCAACAACAACACTAAAACAAAATAGAGTTACATCTTCTAATTACTAACAGAAGGTAACATGTAATGAACGAAATCTTTATTTCTAAAAGCTATAAGCCGTGACAATTGGTCACAATGCGTAAAATACAAATAATTAATTTAAAACTGAACAGCAACAACACCAAAGCAAACATAAAAAAATCATACCTGCGTAAGTTAAGCACTCCACTTCTCACACTTCCCCTTATGATACTTGTCTTGGTGCCTAGCTCTCAACTTTTTTGCAGCCAAGGCAAAATTTGCAACCTGTGCAGTAATAAATACATTATGTATTGCATTTCACATATTTTTTCCTCTTTATCTAGGTATGCATATATGTAAGATCCTCTGGCAACTTGGAGGTTTTCCACATACTTCATCATAGTATTACAGTTCATATTTACTCTCTTTTCCATAACCTGAGAAAGGCTTTGATAAATATTATTCCACAGGTCCCTGATTTTTATTTGAGATAAAATCATACCACACTAATTTAAGTCGGTATGTCAATTTTTTCTGCCGTAGCTGTTTGCCAAGAAAAATAATATTTATTACTTTTAAACACTACAAAAAAAGAAAAAAGGCAATACAATACAATATAAAAAAATTACACAACACTAACACAATAAACTAAACGTATCTTATCTTTCATTCACTTGTTTCAACGACCTCCTCACACCTCCCTTTTTGTATTCCACTTCTATTAATTGTTTCAGCAATTCCTTTCCATCTTCCTCTATTTTCTATCCTATAATTATCTTAACATATTCTAACCTTATTTTTCCTTTAATACTCTAATAATCTATTTATACCTAATTCCTTATAACATTTCTACTAAAACCATATAACTTCATTCCAACATTTTTCTAACATTTATTAATTTTACAATATTTCTATAAATAGTCTTTAAACTTTTTTCCAATCTTCTTCCACCGACTCTTCTCCCTGGTCTCAGATTCTGCCAGTCATTTCCGCCAATTCCATATAGTCCATCAACCTGGTGATCTTCTGTCCAATGCTCTTAGCTCTTTTCCAAGTCCCTTCTGCAAATCTTCTTCGTATTTATACAAAAACTTTACTTTGTCTTCTATTGATCTTATTTTTATTTCCCTTCCTTTAAAGCTGAAGAATAGACCTTGAGGAAACTCCCACCTAAAGATGATTTTATTCCTTCTCAGCAGGGCAACCAAATCTCCGTAGTTAGACCTAAGATCCAAAAGGTATTTCGGGACGTCTTTAAAAATTTCCACTCTTGGCTGTTGTACTTCTAGGTTCTTCTGGTAGTGCCAACAGTCTCTTATTCTGTTCTTCTCTTTTTTCCCTTCTCTTCCAAATCTGAAGGCCCTCACAGTTTTAAACTCTTCTTGACCCAGATCCAAGTCCCAAAAATCAGCAAATTCCTGTGTGAAGAAGTCTATCAAACTTTCCTTCTCCAATTCAAGTAGGGCTCTGATCCTCAAATTCATCTGTTTTTCTTTAAATTCAATCATAGCAAGTGTCAACTTATGGTCATCAAGTTGCCTCTGTAAGGCTGGGACTCTCTCTCTCACCAATTGTGTTACTTTACATTCAGCAGCAACGGCTTTCTCCCTAGCTTTCTCCGCAGTTTGCCGTATCAAAGTAGATTCCTGTATCAATTTCTTGATTGTTTCTGTGTTGATATTCACCTTTTGTCCCAGATTATTTATACTTTCTGTATTTAAGTCAATTTTAATAGTTGCAGCGTCCACTTTCACATTTGTCACATCTATTTTCTTGTTAAGCTGTTCCAGTGAATCACTTATCTTACTTAATGCAACCGCTAAGGCCTCTTCTGTCGACATTCCTCTTGATTTTAAATATACTGTTACAAAAGCAATAGCGGAAGAAGCGGGGGGCCTGATATTGAGGCTCTCCTAGATTGCTGCCAAGTCTCCCAGAACTTAATGTTTTTTCAGGAATTGACTAGTCCGTTTTTTCCTTTCCATTTGCCATAACACTTAACCGATTCAAGGTCAGTCCCAGAGTCTCACAGCTTTTTATCTTGCAACTGGAAATTCCCCAGCCCAGCTCTTGTAACAGTTTCAAAAGCTTCCTCTAGGGGGAAACCGTTTCTGTTTATATTAGTCAATAATGTCCTCTTTTAAACACAGCTCAAACAATGAAGTTAGTTTCAATTTTCAGTTACTTTTACTCCTTTTTAAAAGCAGACGGAGACAGTAGAAACAACGTATTTCTCTTATTAGCTAGCTGTCAACGAACGTTCTAATCTCTGTCAGTGAGCCTTCCAAAGGACGTCAGTCCTGCTAGCAGCCTGTTTCCAGGGTCTGAGCGGCGGTATTTTAACTCTCTTCGCTCTCTCCCGCAGGCATATTTAGTTCACAACTTCAGTGGTAAGAAAATCCGCTTTGCATCTCCTGGCACCTCCAGGGAGAACTGGGTATGTCCCCCATCTAAAATTACAAGGTCCTGTGATGGTGTTGCTTAAACAGGTTTTATGTTCTTTACCGATGGAAATTTAGTCCTTTACAATAGGCTTTCCAAGGCTTCAGCTTGCAGCCTCAATGCTTCAGTCTATTTACAAAAGGGGAAGGCGGGCTTCCTGTATTGAACCTCCCCGTTACAATACCAAATTAAACTTTTAGAAATCCAATTCTCCCGCTTCAGCTCTACTCACAGGTAATTACTTTAAAATCAAATTGTCCACAGGAAAAAGTCAGCGCTCTCCAGCAACAGCTATGCGGCTTCGCTCCGTGGAAGAAGCAGATGATTTGAAGCACCGCGCCACTCACCCCACGTCGCTCCGGACCCCCAAAACTGGGTTTCCCCGCGAGTAGGGGAGGCGCAAAAGGTGCCCGCCGAATCCCATGCTCACAGGCTTCTCCCGCCTGTGATTTTTTGCGGGTCTCCATCAATAGCCACTCAGCCATGTGTGTTCTGTTTTCTTTTTTCTGCCCCCGGATGGTGACCAAGTGTAAGGATTCGCAACAGCCACCCACTTGGCGGAAGGGGCAAGTGTCCATCACAAGCAAAACATGTATGCTTTGGAAATGTTGTTGTTATTGTTTAGTCGTTTAGTCATGTCCGACTCTTTGTGACCCCATGGGACTCTAAGAGTCTCCTCCAGCACCATAATTCAAATTATAGTTAATTATTAAAGAATTAACATACAAAAATTCAAACTAAAAGATGGTTTTCTGCAGAAAGTGACCAAGAAACAGAACTGAACATAGAATTTCTCTAGCCGCTATCATCCATCACCATTATAAATCATTTTAGGCTAGAGCTATTTATTACCAAGCAGAATGCCAATCTTTTCCCTTCATGACACTATACTTATGATTTGATTCTGGGCTCTGTTTGCCTAAAAATTTCTGACAGAACCTCAGGAAACAGGCCTGTAATCTTGACTGTTACATAATAATTATTAAAAAACAAAAAAGAACAATTTTGTTTCAGAGAGGGACTCTAAATTACTCTTTAATGATTACTAGATGTCAGCTTATATATTCAGTTAGTCCCTTTCTGATTTCTCAGTTTGTCACCTCCTCAGCTGCATGTTTAATGTCTGAGTACGAAATCCTTGCTCAACTGAAGTCGAGTGGCAAAAGATTTCACCATAAATCTGCAAAAGGCTGCTTGAATCATCTATTTGATGCTGGCATTTATCCCAGGGTGTCCTAAGCATTTTAAGGTCTTCTGATGATATGCATTTTATGCAAAGCATTATAACATGAGAACTTAAAATAACAGCAGATTGATCAGGTTTGAAATTTCAGTAGATTTTTTTTCACCCAGTCATGAATAATAAAATATCATCTACATATAATATTTCTTCCCAGTACTCTCTATTGGTGCTATAAACCTTATGGCAATTGCTTTTAAGCTGCTGTTGCAGTAGATTCTCAAGCTTGATTATACAAGAGCCTGTTAAGTACCTGGAAGTGATGAGTAGCCAATTAGGGCAACTCGTTCCATGCACTCACAGGCCCTAAGATTTTTTCTCTAGAAAGCAAATACATTTTCTCATCTCATCTGTTGCCACAATCAGATGAGCTCAATTGCTTTCTTTCTGCACCCACGGCAACTGTGTTTGCCTTTCAAATAATATTGCACATCAGCATTATCAGTATTGCCTGAAAACACGCTATTATGGCACACTATTAGTGCATTAGTTATTTGCATATTCTTTTTTGACAGTAAGAACTTTTAGACGGTGGAATGGGCTCTCACAAGAGCTAGTAGACCAGGGGTCAGCAAATTTTTCAGCAGGGGGCCAGTCCACTGTCCCTCAGACCTTGTGGGGGGCCAGATTATATTCTATGCACAGGAGTTTAATGGGGCTTATTCTCAGATAAGTGAGTATGGGATTCAGCTAAAGGACAAGTAAATGCTTGTTTAGCTATCACCACAGCATTAAAAAAAACCCACACAAAACAGGTAAAGAGGCAAAGTTAATAATATATCATGTGTTTATTCAGATAGTTTCTTCTCCATTTTTTAAAGTGTTGGGTAAGGCAACTGAAAAATGTTCACAATAAAATTTCACCAGTAAGAGGGAACACAGATGCAATCCTTTGCATACCAATAGGACTGAGTAATTTCCAGGTAAGTGCTGATAGGACAAAACTAATACATCTACCTAGTTAGCCTAGTCCCTTTCAGATCAATCAGATGAGTAAATCTGGCCACTTTTAAGTCCCATTGGCTCCCTGTTAATGATAGTTGGAGTGATGCCTTCACGGAGAACCTTTGATGTACAAAATATTTTATATCCCTTTCATAGAATAGAATCATAGAATCATAGAGTTGGAAGAGACCACAAGGGCCATCGAGTCCAACCCCCTGCCAAGCAGGAAACACCATCAGAGCACTCCTGACATATGGTTGTCAAGCCTCTGCTTAAAGACCTCCAAAGAAGGTGACTCCACCACACTCCTTGGCAGCAAATTCCACTGTCAAACAGCTCTTACTGTCAGGAAGTTCTTCCTAATGTTTAGGTGGAATCTTCTTTCTTGTAGTTTGGATCCATTGCTCCGTGTCCGCTTCTCTGGAGCAGCAGAAAACAACCTTTCTCCCTCCTCTATGTGACATCCTTTTATATATTTGAACATGGCTATCATATCACCCCTTAACCTCCTCTTCTCCAGGCTAAACATGCCCAGCTCCCTTAGCCGTTCCTCATAAGGCATCGTTTCCAGGCCTTTGACCATTTTGGTTGCCCTCCTCTGGACACGTTCCAGTTTGTCAGTGTCCTTCTTGAACTGTGGTGCCCAGAACTGGACACAGTACTCCAGGTGAGGTCTGACCAGAGTAGAATACAGTAGCACTATTACTTCCCTTGATCTAGATGCTATACTCCTATTGATGCAGCCCAGAATTGCATTGGCTTTTTTAGCTGCTGCGTCACACTGTTGGCTCATGTCAAGTTTGTGGTCAACCAAGACTCCTAGATCCTTTTCACATGTACTGCTCTCAAGCCAGGTGTCACCCATCTTGTATTTGTGCCTCTCATTTTTTTTGCCCAAGTGCAATACTTTATATTTCTCCCTGTTAAAATTCATCTTGTTTGTTTTGGCCCAGTTCTCTAATCTGTCAAGGTCGTTTTGAAGTGTGATCCTGTCCTCTGGGGTGTTAGCCACCCCTCCCAGTTTGGTGTCATCTGCAAATTTGATCAGGATGCCCTTGAGTCCATCATCCAAGTCGTTGATAAAGATGCTGAATAAGACCGGGCCCAAGACAGAACCCTGTGGCACCCCACTAGTCACTCTTCTCCAGGATGAAGAGGAACCATTGATGAGCACCTTTTGGGTTTGGTCAGTCAGCCAGTTACAAATCCGCTGAGTGGTAGCATAGTCAAGACCGCATTTTACCAGCTTCTTTACAAGAATATCATGGGGCACCTTGTCAAATGCCTTGCTGAAATCAAGGTAGGCTACATCCACTGCGTTCCCTTCATCTACCAGGGTTGTTATTCTGTCAAAAAACAAGATCAGGTTAGTCTGACATGACTTATTTTTCAGAAATCCATGCTGACTATTGGTGATCACAGCATTTCTTTCTAGGTGCTCACAGACTGTTTGCCTAATGATCTGCTTCAGAATCTTCCCTGGTATTGATGTCAGACTGACTGGGCGGTAATTATTTGGGTCCTCTCTTTTCCACTTTTTGAAAATAGGGACAACATTTGCCCTCCTCCAGTCTGCCGGGACTTCATCTGTTCTCCAGGAATTCTCAAAGATGACTGCTACTGGTTCTGAGATCACATCTGCCAGTTCTTTTAATACAATTGGATGCAGTTAATCTGGCCCTGGAGACTTGAATACATCTAAACTAGCCAAATATTCTTGTACTATCTCCTTAGTTATTCTGTGCTGTGTTTCCTCTGCTGAATCATTTGCTCCAAATTCTTCAGGTCGGGCATTGTTTTCTTTATCAGAGAAGACTGAGGCAAAGAAGGCATTGAGGAGTTCAGCCCTTTCTGTGTCCCCTGTTTGCATTTCACCATCTTCTCCTCTGAGTGACCCCACTGTTTCTTTGTTCTTCCTTTTGCTACGAACATACCCATAAAAGCCTTTTTTGTTGCTTTTAACCTCTCTAGCAAGGCTGAGTTCATTCTGTGCTTTAGCTTTTCTGACTTTGTGTCTACACGTGCTGGCTATTTGTTTGAATTCCTCTTTGGTGGTTTCCCCCTTTTCCATTTTTTGTACACATCCTTTTTTAATCTTAACTCAGTTAAAAGTTCTTTAGATAGCCACCGTGGCTTCTTTAGGCACCTTCCATGTTTCCGTCTCATTGGTATTGCCTGAAGTTGTGCTTTTACTATCTCCCTCTTAACAAACTCCCAGCCATCATGAACTCCCTTTCCTTTTAGTATTACTGTCCATGGGATCTCACCCAGCACTTCCCTAAGTTTTATGAAGTCGGCTTTCTTAAAGTCAAGAAATTGAGTCCTAGTATGCTTGGCTGCTCTTTTCCGCTGTATAGTAAACTTCAGAAGAGCATGATCACTCGCGCCTAATGATCCTTCCACTTCTACCCCACTAACCAGGTCATCAACATTGGTTAGGACCAGATCTAAAATGGCTGTTCCTCTTGTTGCTTCTCCCACTTTCTGGACAACGAAGTTGTCTGCAAGGCCAGTGAGGAATCTGTTTGACCTTATGCTCTTGGCTGAGTTTGGCATCCAACAAATATGCGGGTAATTGAAGTCCCCCATTACTACTATCTCCCTTCCTTTTGCATGCTTGGCCATCTGTTCCGGGAAGGCATCATCTATGTCCTCCGTTTGGCTTGCGGATCTATAGTAAACTCCCACAATGAGGTCACTGTTATTCTTCTCTCCCTTAATTTTGACCCAAATGCTCTCACTTTGGCTTTGAGGTTCTAAATCTTGGATCTCTTCACAGGTATACACATCCCTGACATATAACACCACTCCTCCTCCTTTCTTGTCTGGTCTGTTTCTCTGAAATAGATTGTATCCCTCCATTATTACATTCCAGTCGTGGGACTTATCCCACCAGGTTTCAGTGATGCCTATTATGTCATATTTAGTTTGCTGTACCAAGAGCTCAAGCTCATCTTGTTTATTTCCCATGCTTTGCACATTAGTGTACAGACATTGAAGTCCATTAATCATTCCCCCGTGTCTCTTATTTAAGGATTTTTTCCTCCCACCACTAGGTCTGCATGCTGTTTGCTCCATTTGGTCTATGACATTTGGATGTTCATCTTCATCAATTGATAGACTCCTACCTTCAGGAGCACTGTCTCCCTCCCCCACATTAGTCAGTTTAAAGCCCTCCTGATGAGGTTTCTGAGATTTTTGGCAAAAACATTCCTCCCAACCGTTGTGAGGTGCAGCCCATCGCTTGCCAGAAGTCCATCTTCAAGAAACTGCAGTCCGTGATCTAAGAATCCAAACCACTGCTGTTTACACCATTTGCGAAGCCAGCTGTTCACTTCCACTATTTTTCCCTCTCTCCCTGGGCCACGTCGTTCAACTGGGAGGACAGATGAGATGACAATTTGTGCATTTAATTGCTTCAATTTCCTGCCCAGAGCCTCGTAGTCTCTTTTGATCTTCTGGAGGCTATTGCTTGCAGTGTCATTGGTTCCCACATGAACCTAGAGGAAGGGGTATTTGTCAGTGGGTTTTATGGTTCCTTTGTCCTCTCCGCTATCCTGTTTGTGGTTGTTGAAGCTCAATGGCACTGGCAGACCACGTGCCTTGTATGTAGAATGTCCCAAGTTCAATTCCTGACATCTTCAGTTTAGAGCTTCTCCCCTCAGAGATAATTTAGCAGGTGACATGACTTGTTCCTACCTAGTGTGATCTAGTATACACCAGTTCCCCATGTCTCTGCTGCAGAACTTCAGGAAGGTAATGTTTCAAATATCTGAGTGATATATTAGCTAAAAGAGGGGCTATCAAACCCATTGTAAAAACAACAATACAGTTGTTGCAGTCGTTACATGTTCTATGTCGTCCCTTCAGAATGAACAAATTGGGGAAAATCACTTCATCTCCTCTGGGAGGAAAGTTGCAGTAGAAATGCTATCTGTCTGTCTGTCTATCTGTCTATCTGTCTATCTGTCTATCTATCTATCTATCTATCTATCTATCTATCTATCATCTATCTATCATCTATCTATCTATCTATCTAATCTATCATCTATCTATCTATCTATCTATCTATCTTTCTTTCTTTCTTTCTTTCTATCTATCTATCTATCTATCTATCTATCATCTATATCTATCATCTATCTATCTATCTAATCTATCTATCTATCATCTATCTATCTATAGTAGTACCTTGGGTTACAGACACTTCAGGTTACAGATTCCACTAACCCAGAAATAGTACCTCGGGTTAAGAACTTTGCTTCAGGATGAGAACAGAAATCGTGCGGCGGCAGTGGGAGGCCCCATTAGCTAAAGTGGTGCTTCAGGTTAAGAACAGTTTCAGGTTAAGAACAGATCTCCAGAATGAATTAAGTTCTTAACCTGAGGTACTACTGTATTATCAGTTCTGTTGACTTTAATAGTGGCTCCTCAGCAGGGCCAGCCCAACACATCTTGGCACCTGAGGCAAAACACAAAATGGCATCCCCTCTTCAGGGAAGAAGGGATGAACGAATATTTACATTAGAATCAATAAAGGGAATAAAGATCTACATCAGGAACAAGGCTGGGAGGAGACCAGCAGTGCTTCCTATTTGACAAGAGGCCACTATAGATGCAGGATGGCCTGCTGAGGAGACAGCAGATTTGGCCTGCAAGGAGCATGCCTTAGCAGTTGCTGGCACTGCAGTAGCAGCAACAGGCACTGCATTCCTTGGAGGCTGGATCTGCTGCCCCTGTGGATCCTGCCGCCTGAGGCGGTCACCTCACCTTGCCTCATGGGTGGGGCCTGCCCCGCTCCTTGAGGCATATATAGATGTGCCTAGTTAATACACATTCAACTAGATAAGTTTTATAAAGAATGCATTGCCTCTAAACCTTGGCTCCACCTGCACTAGGCGTTCAAAGCAGTACCATACCACTCTGAACAGCCGTTGCTGGGAACTGTGATTTGTTAAGGGTGCTGGGAATTGGTTTAACAATCAACCCCTCTTCCCAGGGAACACTGAGAATTGTAGCTCTGTAAGGGGAATTGGGCTTCCTAACAACTCTCAGCATTCTTGACAAACTACAGTTCCTAGGATTGTTTGGAGGAAGCCATGATTGTTTAAAGTGGCACGATACTGCTTTAAATATATAGTGCAGATGGGGCCATTATATTGCAACACTTTGCTTAGGCAAACAGCACACACATATGTCACCATTTTTATGTTAGGGAATTTAGAGATCTCTCCTTGCTCCACATCCATTCTTCTTCCCTACATATCTTAGTTCATTTTGCTGCTCCATTTTTCATTATTATTATTAGATTGCACCAATTTTATTTTATTTTATTTTATTTTTTTTATTTTATTGCAGGGGGAACACACCAACAAATAGACTCAGTCCTTGTGGTTTCAACGTGCTGGTGGTTATTTGGTCTAAACGGAAGATTCCACTTCAAAAGAGCATTATTGACCTCTTACCTAACAAAGGCGATTTAGTGTTGGTTATTTATAGAAGACTTAAATAATGTAATTCTCCCAAAGGCTGGCTGCAGAGAGATAAAGCAAGCATAACTCATACACACCAACCTTATGCACACCTATGACTCATGCACATCAAACAGAGAGTGAGTGGATTCATTGGGTTTTAGTGACCTGTAAGGACCTCTAGTACCTTGTGTTAAAATTTAAAGCCGTTGCTCCATTTTCCTTGTCTCACTCCTCTTCCTGGAACAGCTTAGCTTTTTGCCCTGAGATGACAATAAAACACTGATGATGCTCTACTACAAATCTTCTCAGAGTGAAGAAATACTGATAAGTTACACTTCACTTAATCAGGCACTGGCTCAGTAGAGCCCTGAAATATTGGACGAGTCAAATGCAACCTCTTCTAGAACATTCTTCAGAATGTCTCAGCACCGAGGAAGTGGCGCATTCTTGTGACTTTTGATCACACATATATATTCTGTCATACAGTCATAATTTTCAGTCCCACTGCTCAGATTTCGCTTTCATCCAATTTACAGTTGTCTCCTTAGTTTACGATTTATGTAGTCTTTATTTTATGGGTGAACACAAAGTTCACAGATATATTTATGGGCTCATGATGTCTCACAGAGTCATCTTTTTTTCCTTCTTTCAAAACAAAATGTCCTATTACTAGCTAGCCATTAAACTTGTGTTAGCACTTTGAGACAACTTCATTGTCAAACAACTCTTTCCACCATTTAAAAGTTAGAGAATATTGGGGGGAAATGTCATGATTGTGTAGATTCAGATCTCAAGGTATGTATCCTTCTTTTTGTAACACCTTTCATTTCATGAAACATCAAACCTGCATTTCTGCAAGGTCATTTTGACCTTTCGTTGTTGCTGCTGTTATTAACCAATATTAGCTCTCTAATGCCAGATCAGACTATATTGTCCATGTCGTCCTGTATTATAGTTTTGATATCTCTCAGTTTCTCATTTTTCCAATATACATTTGGGGGTGCAAGTGGGGGGACGGAATTGGCAAAAGTTGCCACCTCCACCTCCAACAGCAGGAGCCATCCATGGGTCTTCTATGTATGGAAGGAACATTTGCATCCATGGAAGGAGAATTCTGGATCCAATACAAAGGTGTATTTTTGGTTTTTATGGAAGCCGCCCAGAGTGGCTGGGGAAACCCAGCCAGATGGGCGGGGTACAAATAATAAATTATTATTATTATTGTTGTTGTTGTTGTTGTTGTTGTTGTTGTTGTTGTTGTTTAGTCGTTTAGTCGTGTCCGACTCTTCGTGACCCCATGGACCAGAGAACGCCAGGCACTCCTGTCCTCCACTGCCCCCCGCAGCTTGGTCAGACTCATGCTGGTAACCTCGAAAACACTATCCAACCATCTCGTCCTCTGTCGCCCCCTTCTCCTTGTGCCCTCCATCTTTCCCAACATCAGGGTCTTCTCCAGGGAGTCTTCTCTTCTCATGAGGTGGCCAAAGTACTGGAGCCTCAGCTTCACAATCTGTCCTTCCAGTGAGCACTCAGGGCTGATTTCCTTCAGAATGGAGAGGTTTGATCTTCTTGCAGTCCATGGGACTCTCAAGAGTCTCCTCCAGCACCATAATTCAAAAGCATCAATTCTTCGGCGATCAGCCTTCTTTATGGTCCAGCTCTCACTTCCATACATCACTACTGGGAAAACCATAGCTTTAACTATACGGACCTTTGTTGGCAAGGTGATGTCTCTACTTCTCAAGATGCTGTCTAGGCCTGTCATTGCCCTTCTCCCAAGAAGCAGGCGTCTTTTAATTTCGTGGCTGCTGTCACCATCTGCAGTGATCATGGAGCCCAAGAAAGTAAAATCTCTCACTGCCTACATTTCTTCCCCTTCTATTTGCCAGGAGGTGATGGGACCAGTAGCCATGATCTTCGTTTTTTTGATGTTGAGCTTCAGACCATATTTTGCACTCTCCTCTTTCACCCTCAATAAAAGGTTCTTTAATTCCTCCTCACTTTCTGCCATCAAGGTTGTGTCATCTGCATATCTGAGGTTGTTGATATTTCTTCCGGCAATCTTAATTCCGGCTAGGGATTCATCCAGCCCAGCCTTTCGCATGATGAATTCTGCATATAAGTTAAATAAGCAGGGAGACAAAATGCAGCCTTGTCGTACTCCTTTCCCAATTTTGAACCAGTCAGTTGTTCCATATCCAGTTCTAACTGTAGCTTCTTGTCCCACATAGAGATTTCTCAGGAGATAGATGAGGTGATCAGGCACTCCCATTTCTTTAAGAACTTGTCATAGTTTGCCATGGTCGACACAGTCAAAGGCTTTTGCATAGTCAATGAAGCAGAAATAAATGTCTTTCTGGAACTCTCTAGCTTTCTCCATAATCCAGCGCATGTTTGCAATTTGGTCTCTGGTTCCTCTGCCTCTTCTAAATCCAGCTTGCACTTCTGGGAGTTCTCGGTCCACATACTGCTTGAGCCTTCCTTGTAGAATTTTAAGCATAACCTTGCTAGTGTGAGAAATTAGTGCAATTGTGCGATAGTTGGAGCATTCTTTGGCACTGCCCTTCTTTGGGATTGGGATGTAGACTGATCTCCAATCTTCTGGCCACTGCTGAGTTTTCCAAACTTGCTGGCACCTTAACAGCATCATCTTTTAAAATTTTAAATAGTTCAGCTGGAATACCATCACTTCCACTGGCCTTGTTATTTGCAGTGCTTTCTAAGGCCCATTTGACTTCACTCTCCAGGATGTCTGGCTCAAGGTCAGCAACCACACTACCTGGGGTATATGAGACATCCGTTTCTTTCTGGTATAATTCCTCTGTGTATTCTTGCCACCTCTTCTTGATGTCTTCTGCTTCTGTTAGGTCCTTTCCACTTTTGTCCTTTATTATGGAAATCTTTGTACGAAATGTTCCTTTCATATCTCCAATTTTCTTGAACAGATCTCTGGTTCTTCCCATTCTATTGCTTTCCTCTATTTCTTTGCATTGCTTGTTTAAGAAGGTCTTCTTGTCTCTCCTTGCTATTCTTTGGAAATCTGCATTCAATTTCCTGTATGTTTCACGATCTCCCTTGCATTTTGCTTGCCTTCTCTCCCCCGCTATTTGTAAGGCCTCATTGGACAGCCACTTTGCTTTCTTGCATTTCCTTTTCATTGGGATGGTTTTCGTTGCTGCCTCCTGTATAATGTTACGAGCCTCCATCCATAGTTCTTCAGGCACTCTGTCCACCAAATCTAAATCCTTAAACATGTTCCTCACTTCCACTGTGTATTCATAAGGGATTTGACTTAGATTGTATCTTACCGGCCCAGTGGTTTTTCCTACTTTCTTCAGTTTAAGCTTGAATTTTGCTATAAGAAGCTGATGATCTGAGCCACAGTCAGCTCCAGGTCTTGTTTTTGCTGACTGTATAGAGCTTCTCCATCTTTGGCTGCAGAGAATATAATCAATCTGATTTCGATGCTGCCCATCTGGTGATGTCCATGTGTAGAGTCGTCTCTTGTGTTGTTGGAAAAGCGTGTTTGTGATGACCAGCTTGTTCTCTTGACAGAACTCTATTAGCCTTTGCCCTGCTTCGTTTTGATCTCCAAGGCCAAACTTGCCAGTTGTTCCTTTTATCTCTTGACTCCCTACTTTAGCATTCCAATCCCCTATAATGAGAAGAACATCCTTCTTTGGTGTCACTTCTATAAGGTGTTGTAAGTCTTCATAGAATTGGTCAATTTCAGTTTCTTCAGCACCAGTAGTTGGTGCATAAACTTGGATTACTGTGATGTTAAAAGGTTTGCCTTGGATTCGTATCAAGATCATTCTATCATTTTTGAGATTGCATCCCAGTACAGCTTTTGCCACTCTTATTATTAATTATTATTAATAATTATTATTATTTATAATTATTTAATTATTGATAATAATAATTATTTATTATTATTAAATTATTATTATTATTATTAAAGGTCTTAAGTGCACTTAAGATACTACCCAAGGTTAAGTGCACTTAAGATGATGCCCAAGGTTATATCATTCAGATATTCCAATGCACCTAACATTTAGTAATTTTTACCTCAAATGTCATCTCGAAGGCCAAGTTCAAACTTCAAAACACATTTATAGTAAACTGTCAGATCTAACTAAGCAACTCTCCATTCTATAAAACTCGTATAAAGGTTGTGTTGCTCTTTTAAAACCATTTTTTATCAATTAACCTTCTTTTTTACTTGGGAAAAAGTCTATTTCTGGAAATTAGGTAATATTTTTTTTTCCTGTAGCAAGAAATCAATCTGATTTCAAGGAAGGATTCTTGCAGATGGTAAATTCTTTGCAAATTCTGGGGAAAAAAACCAGGCCTGATCCAGACATCTCAAACTCATGTGCAGATTGCAGCCGAGTTATCCATAACCTTCTGTACTTCCCAAACATTTTAATGTAGTTCTCAGTTCAAAAGCAGGTTAAAATGTATTTTTTAAGGGGAAAAACACAATTAGAAATGTGTATTTTGAGAAGAAATATGTATAGAAATGCACATTTGGGAGAAAATGTGTTTGATATTGTAATGTGGGTTTTTTAAATTGCAGATTAGTGTTGAAATGGATGGAATGGGCTTCAGGGTGAACACATAAGGAAGTGATGAGGACTGACTAGAGGATGATCTGCCCATCCCTAACCTCAAGTTAGAGACCCATGTGAGGAGCTTCATATATCATAGTTATTATTTCAGATCACAGTGACTGCCAATTTCTGTGGAACAGAATTAGGTACGCATGAAGCTGCTGTTCAGTGAAAAACACTTCATTGGTTTCAAAAAGAGGTTAACACCAATGAACGAACTCATGGGAACACTGGAAACTGCCTTATACTGAGTCAGTACCATTGATCATCTATCAAGGGATTCAGCTACATTAGTAAAGAAAAAGCATTTTACATGTGTTATAACACTGTGACACCAGATGGTGCTGTGGAGTCTTGTTTTTCGCCAACGTGGCTTCCCATATTAAAGTTCACAACGCATTTTCCTGAAACGCTTTTTTTTTGGGGGGGGGAATGTGTCAAGATCCAGCCTAGGTCAATACTGTCAACACTGACAGGCAGTGGCTCTCCAGGGTTCCAAGCAGGGTTCTCTTCCAGAGATCCTGAAGATTGACCCTGGGACCTTCTGCATGCAAAGCAAAGCAAAGCAAAAAAAAAAAAAAAAAAAAAGCCAATGCAATTCTGGGCTGCATCAATAGGAGTATAGCATCTAGATCAAGGGAAGTAATATATTTTTTTTAAAAAAATATTTATTAAAGTTTTAAATGTTACAAAAAGAGAAAGAGATAACTCCAAGTTAAACAAAAACTTGACAACACATCACAATAATGAAAGAAGAGAATAGAAAAAAAAAATTATGAAAAACAGAAAAATAGAAACAATTAAAAAACACAACGAACCTTCCCATAACTTATCTTTCATTTGCTTGTTTCCTTGACCTCATCACACCTCCCTTTTTTGTATTCTAGTTCGGTTAGCTATTTCAGCAAATCCTTTCCATCTTTCCCAATTTTTATCCTATAATATATCTTAATATAATGTAACTTTACCTTTCCTCCTTTCATCCATTAACAATCTATTTTTACTTAATCCTTTATAATATTTCTGCTAAAGCCACATAACTTCATTCCAGCCTCCTTCTAACATTCCTTAATTTTACAATGTTTCTGTAGATAAACTTTAAATTTCTTCCAATCTTCTTCCACCGACTCTTCTCCCTGGTCTCGGATTCTGCCAGTCATTTCCGCCAGTTCCATGAAGTCCATCACCTTCATCTGCCATTCTTCCCGGGTGGGTAGATCTTGTGTCTTCCAGTACTTTGCAATAAGTATTCTTGCTGCTGTTGTAGCATACATAAAGAAAGTTCTATCTTTCTTTGGCACCAATTGGCCGACCATGCCCAGGAGAAAGGACTCTGGTTTCTTCAGAAAAGTATATTTAAATACCTTTTTCATTTCATTGTAGATCATTTCCCAGAAAGTCTTAATCCTTGGGCATGTCCACCAAAGGTGAAAGAATGTGCCTTCAGTCTCTTTACATTTCCAACATTTATTATCGGGCAAATGATAAATTTTTGCAAGCTTGACTGGTGTCATGTACCACCTGAATGGCTAAGGGAGCTGGGCATGTTTAGCCTGGAGAAGAGGAGGTTAAGGGGTGATATGATAGCCAATGTTCAAATATATAAAAGGATGTCACATAGAGGAGGGAGAAAGGTTGTTTTCTGCTGCTCCAGAGAAGCGGACACGGAGCAATGGATCCAAACTACAAGAAAGAAGATTCCACCTAAACATTAGGAAGAACTTCCTGACAGTAAGAGCTGTTTGACAGTGGAATTTGCTGCCAAGGAGTGTGGTGGAGTCACCTTCTTTGGAGGTCTTTAAGCAGAGGCTTGACAACCATATGTCAGGAGTGCTCTGATGGTGTTTCCTGCTTGGCAGGGGGTTGGACTTGATGGCCCTTGTGGTCTCTTCCAACTCTATGATTCTATGATTCTATGATTCAGATGCTCTACCCCGAGCTACCATTATAGATGTTTAATTAAGATGGTTTCAACAGTGCATTTTTATAGGGCTGTCATCTACCCTGGGACCACATGGCGAAGAGCAGGTAAGAAATCAAATAAAATGATGCTGATGAGGTTACAAAGCAAGCTACTTCATGGGCACGCTTCAACTATGTCAGGGACTGAATACATCAGCAAAAGGCAAAAGGAAAACAAAACTTGGAAAACAGATACAAGCAGGAGCTGAACTGATAAATTATAGGAGACATTGTGTGGATCTATCAAATCCATCTCTCCAAATATTTTTAGCACAAACGGCTTTTTATCCCACTCAGTAGCTCAGCGGGTGGTTCTACATTCTCATCTGGTAGCTTTTTAACACCGCGTTGATTTAGTGAAAAACAACGTGGGCATTTTGGTTCAGCTTTTTTTTTGCCGTTGTTAACCATTTCCTATGGGTAACCTTGAAAGCACGCGAACTAGGCTTTGCCAAGATTCAAATTCACAGCTGGCCTCCGACAGGTGGCTTTCGGAGACAGCAGGTGGGGATTTAGCATGTCAGCTACCACACAGCTCTACTCAAAGGAGAGAACTTCAGGAAGAAAAGTCACATCGGCCCAGGAAGCCTCCTTGCAACTATAGGTCAGAACAGGTCAGCTGACCTTGATGAAGCCATCAGATTGGTGGCTGTGACTCCTTAAGGGAAGAAATGGCTCGGGGGTTCTTTTGTGTGGTTTTTTTTTGGGGGGGGGGAGACTCATAGAAGAGCACATGGGTCTACTTAGCCACATCTCACAGTGGCAAGGTCTCTGCCCCTAGTAGGAACGATTCCGTATCCAAAACCCTGAAGAGCTGCTGGCAGTTAGTGTGCAAAGTACTGACCTAGATGGACCAGTTTCCTATGTTCCTAGGACAGCAGAGTGATGTCACCCCTATTTATCACATCTCTCTCTTCTACAATCTTTTCTCCCTTCTCAAGTCACAGGAAGAGGGTCCTTGGTGTATGCAGCTGTCTTGTTAAGTTGTAGATGCGGTGTATGAAGGAACAGAGACATATTCTTCAACTGCTGAGGAACGGAGGACACTTGACTTTGTTTTGTACATCTTACACAGCTGTATTGGGGCTTTTTTCAGCTGGAACTTGCTGGAACTCAGTTCCGGCACCTCTCAGGTGGCCACCATTACCATGGCAAGAGAACAAGGTGTAGGGGTCAGATGGGATTACCATGAGGAATTATAAAATATACATCAGGCCATCGTGTCCATGATGAAAGCATTGTGTTGACTGGGTTTGATATATTGATGATAATTTCTGATTAAATCCCATAAGATTCTACATTCATGCCCTTTCCATGCCCTTTTGACTCTACTGCCCATTTCTCTCCCCTCACATGTCACGTACACAGCAGCTCAGCAGTTGCTTCGCCAGGCAGGCATCCTGGGCCATAAAGATTGTGGGCACGCTTATTTGAAGTAGCTCTCTAATATATATTAATCTTAGGATGTTAATCTTAGGGCCAGGAAACAGATCTCACATGAAGGTGATACTGATTGCTATCCTCCTGGCCATCCTCCTTATCATACGTATTGCTTGTTTATTACCTCCGGGGTTGCCAGATGCTCTCCTTTGTAGTTCTGTTCTTTATTTACCCCAGAAATATTTGTGCTTAATTAGTTTTAGTAGTTTAACTTTCTCCCCACGTGGGTTTGTGGAAATGCTCAGAAGAAATCTGATTGGTTCTTATGAACACTCTGTAAAAAGCTCTTTTGTGAATAAAAACTACCTGGGTGAGGGGGCTGCAGATTCGGACAAGCACAGAGAGACACGATTATACGCACCCTTCCCAGAGTCTTGCTGGTTCAAGTCTCTGTGTGTATTCTTATTAATCAGAGTTCAATCCTTCCTTTACTTTGCAAACGCAACACAAGGGAGGCGTTCATGGTGAGTTCTGGCACCTCTTTTTCTAGAAAAATAGCACTGAGCTAGTGCCAGCTAGTTACATTAACTGTGCATGCACTTCCCCACCAGATTCCACATACTACAGTACAGTACCTTTCTGAAGCCCCTAAGGCTTGCCTGGGTACTGAACCAAGTAGACAAGGGATTGGGGGAGAGGAAGAGAGAGCACTCACAGGCGAGTCCCTGAAGTCCACATGCTTTCATCTCTTTCTTCCTTCTCAGTCCCTTGGCAACTTGGCCAGTATCCAGGAAGGTCATCTTGCAAGCCTTCGTGGTCCTGATCTCTTCTGGTGATGCATCAACTCTAAAAGGTACAAGTTCTGAAGGCACTTTTAATGGCTCTGCTTGTCAACCCTGTTTTGATGCCCTGGCTACAAGCTGAATTCCCAGCAACAGAAATGGACTATTCTGACTAACGGTATCTTGGAGTGGGCTTGGCTGGGCTGGCAGAAAGTTGAGAATTAATAGCCTCTGCAGCTGGAACAAGTGATTCATTTTTTAATATGTGAAATCGGATGCCTGACAAAGACAAACACCTTTCTGTGAAGAGTGCAACGTATTGGGCAATGTTAACAGTTGTTTAATTAAGATTTTGATTTTTTTGAAAAAAATATATCTAGCAGCAATATAGCGCTGCCCTCCCAAACAGCATCCCTTTGTCATGAAATATCGCCCTGTGAGAGCATAGCGCAAGCCAACAATCTATATCTTCTCAATTACTGACGGCAAAGTTCTTATTTATGGTCTTCCCTCTGTTTTTATGGGTGGTATTGCAGAACCTTTTCATCTTTGGGCTGATGAATTTGCAGAAATTTCAGTGCTGGCCGTGCTGTGTGTCTTGTTTTCTTTTTCCTCCCCACAGCAAAGGGATGAGGCAGCAGGAGATCTGTGACCAGACCTCCCACACTTTTTGAAATGGCAAATGGTGTGTGCAGCGGAGGCTAATCCATTAGGGTGAATGGGACACTGCCTCAGCATCCTCAGCTGCCTGCCTGTTGCTTCTTACAACAAATCCAGGGGGGTGGCATTACTTGTTGTCAGGGGTTGGACTGATGAGGAATAGGGAGAGCCCCCCCTTCCCAAACCTTCCCAAGAGCAGGAGGACAGTATTGATTTAGAACAGTGCTTTGCAGAAGGGCATAGTCCAGAGGGGTAAAGCTGGGAGATACTGGGTGAGGAACAGGTAGAAGAGGAAATACCAGGAGAGAGACAGCTGGCAGATTCAGTGTCCTTCGACAGCATTCCTGACCCCCCCCCCCTTTGTCTAAGACTAGACAGGCTTTGAGAGTGATAGAACAGGGAGCGCAGAAGCAACAAGCTCAGATTATCCGATGTAGCAGTAATGTAGATTAATGGGGACAGAGGGGGTGAACCTTTACTGGGAGCAACACCATTTCTAGAGAGATAAGCATTCCTTTGTTTCTCGCTGTGATTATTAAAGAAACTGTCAGAGCTGCCTCTAGGTCCCAGCTCACAGAGGACCAACGCTAGGCTGTGGTAATGTACAAAAGTCTTTACTGAAGTTCAGTTTCCATTTCAAAGCCACAGCGTGCAGCCCTACGTCTTAAACCCTAGATCGGCAAAGTCCCGTCTGAGTCTCCTCCCCTATGATACCAGTTTAAGATCCTAGCCCTGCTCCACCTTTTACGCTGCTCTCTCCTCCTCTGGGTCCTCCTGCCCGCTGGGTCATTGCCCTTTCTGGACTCTTCCGACGCTGAGTCGCTTAGCTCCTCCCCCTCCCTCCGGCGGGCTTTAGGACCCGGTTCCCAATCCTCATTCTCTGCTGTCCCGCGCTCCTGTACATTTGAACTTGCCTCTCGCGCCAACCCAGTGACCTTTCTCCTAACCGTTACACTACTTCGGTCACTGCTTCCCTCTTCCGGGACACTGGCCGGATCTGACCTCTCCTCTGTTGTCCGACTTTCTGATGGAGGCGTGGTCAGCCCTGCCTTATCTTCTCTCCCTGGTGGGGAATGCACTGGCCCCGATCCTTGGGACTCTTCCCCCCCACTCTGCTCTGGTGGGGAAGCTGGTCCTGATTTCCAACTACTGCTCTGGGAGTCCCTGCTGCCCCCTTGCTCCTGGGGCGTTCCCCTTGGGAACCCCCTACCCCTGGCCACTGGCGCCCCCTTCTGTGAATCTTCCGATTTGCTGGAGAGGCTCATGGAATCCCTCGGTCCACTGTCCTCTTCTCCTACGCTCCCCTCGGATTCTTCCCCTTCGCTCTCCATCTCCTCTCTTCCCTGTGCCTCTGCTCCTGAGCCCCTGACAGAAACTAACTGGTAAGAACGCTCCTTTCGTTTGATCTGCTTATTTACTGCCACCGGGGGAGGGATCCGATTTCCTGAAGCCTGACACCTGTTCAGCTTCCTCCTATTTATGGTTCGCGATGCCCTTATAGAACTCAGCAGGGACGTGGATGGGGGGAAATTTGTCACTGGTTGTTCTGGCCTCCCTAGCATCCATCCTATTAGTCCCAGTGGGTATGAGCCATTGGGTGTCTGAATTGAACTGAGGGTGCAGCATTGGGTGCGGAGTGGCTAACCTTTTCTCACTGTGCCATTTCCTGGGCTGAACCTACACAGATATAAGAAACACACAGTGAAAATGCCTTTAAAAACAACAACACACGTGGTAAAATAGATATGGAGTTTGCGATTAGCTCATCAGCACCATCTAGTGTCGCATTTGTACGATGCACTTAAAACTCACTTAAAACATTATATTTGCGGCTGTATAGCTGAGTTCCTGATCTGAATGCTCCACCCCACACAGCAAAGAAATTTCCTTTTGGGGACAAATAGTAGCTTGGAGCAAGGGGCAAAATGTGTTTAACCTGACTTTCTCAGCTGATCTCAATATGTGGGGAAGTTCATATGTATGAAGGCAACCTTTTCCCAAACTGCTTGGGGCTCTGAAGGTCAAAACCAGCACTTTCGATTTGGTCTGGGAATGCAGTGGCAGCAATGCAACTGGGGTAGTGCAGTACCGGTGTCACATGTTTTGATCTCATGGTGCCCAACATGGCAGCCATATTTTGTACCAGTCAAAGTTTCTGAACTGTTTTGAAAGGCAGCCCCAAGTAAAGCACATTGAAGTAGTCTATTCCGGATGTCACTAGCAACGGGTGATTGAGGCAAGATTTCCTTTCTGTAGGTAGAGTTGCAGCTGATCTGCTCAACCTAAACTGACAAAAACAAAGCACACCCCAGTGTTAGCCATGGCTACTATAGTGCCGAGTCCAAGAGAGACCCCCACATTGTAAATGTGTTCCTTCAGTGCATATGTTCCCTGCACTGGTGCAACTGGGAAAGCTCCATTCATGCCTTTGAATGCACACAGGAGCCTGGTTTGGCACATTAAGGAAACTCAGACAATGCATCTCTCAATGAATGCCTGATTTAATTTTTACTGCAGCCTTTTTATTCAGATGTAAGACCACTGTGTTCAAAGGGGCTTACTCCTAGGTAGGGACAGAAAGATCTGTCAATTTCAGTTCTATCAGTTCCTTGTTTTTCCCCATTCTTAAATTCACTTCTTCACATATCTGCAGCAATTTTTACAAAAAAATTAAAAAATCTGTCAAGCCACTGTGAAACCAGGATGCTGCACTCAGTATAAGAAGTTTTCTTTTTCCAGGTTTACCTGTCGAAGTTTAGCTTCGCTGTAAAATGAAGGCGGGAAAGATATCAGAATAAGAAAATACTGCAGTGAAATCAACCCATTAAAATGACATTACATTTCCCAGTCTGCTTAATGAAGATGGACGGAAAGCATCATTTATCTGGCCGACATTATAATCAACTGCAGAAAGTGGTTAGGATCTTCTTGGACTGAAGCTTTGATTCACTACAGTCTTGTTTTAAACCGGTGGGTGATATTTTATTGGGAATGGATAAAAGGGACAGTTTTATAGGCATCTGAAACCTTTCTGAATTGGCCATGCTCCTTATTGCGAAGTGGTTTGCCATTTGGATTAAGCAACAAGATATACTTTTGCAATTGCCCTCTGTGGGTGCTGGCTTCTGCTGTTTCCACCCCCCGCCTCCTTCTCTAAATGTATAATAATGCAGTCAGGATGAGTGTGCAATAAACAGATTGAACCTAAACCAGACACCAGTATAATGGACATTTCATGCTATTTTTATTTAATGATTTGGCCATTTAACTTCCCCTCTTAGTATATCTGGAGCTCTCCACATCTTAATTTGCCCACAGGTTTGCTTTCAAATCCACTGCAAAGGATGTTGCTATTAAGAGATAATCACCCTCCTGTAGGGATATGAAGTGCGAGATGCAGATGACTAGATAAGGCTCCTGCAGTGGCGGGAACAGCGGTAGACACTTTTGCGGAGAAGTCTGTGTTATTTTGAAACGTGGTTGGTGTCCCTCCATCAATAATTGGAAAAAAAATTACAAGGAAGGCTGAAAATTCCAGCCTGATACCTTAGGACAGAGATGAGAAATCTGTGGCCCTTCAAGCGTTATTGGACTCCAACTCCCATCAGCCCCAGACAACGTGGCCAATGTTCAGGGTAGGGGTGATGGCAGCTGGAGTCCACCTACATCTAGAGAGTTACTAGGGTTGCCATACGTCTGGAATTTCCTGGATACGGTCGGGATCCGGCTGTCGCAAACAGTGTCTGGGCAGAAATTGAAATGTCCAGGAAAATCCAGATGCATGGCAAGCAACCCATCTTGGAAGTGTTGATTTGGGTGGATTTCCTTAAGAATAGCTCAAAAACTTCAACTTTTTTGTCTGGATTTTCACTTTTTGAAATATGAGAACCCTAAAGAGTCACAGTTTTCCCCATCCCTTTCTTAAGAGTAAACCCATAGCAGCTTTGAGTGGAGAATGCCTGACACCACTATGGGTAACTAAGTAGGAGACCGATGGATTTGGGCCATGCTAGCATTAAGCTCTAGAAAATATTCCTGCACAAGCCTCTGTTGCTGCACTTTTCTGTGGCTCCTTGCTAATGCAAATAGAAGGGTTCAGATGATTTCTCTCGTGCATTGAAAGAAGATGTGAGGAAAGTCACACAGATTAGGCTTGAGCTCAACAAGGTGTGTCCTGTCCACATGTGCAGTTTTCACATCCCCACTGTTTACATGGCTGGCCAATACTGTATATCAGAATACAAAAAGCTTCCCATGAGATAGAACCCTGATCTGGCCAAATTCAACATGATCTTGAGCCTGGCCTGGAAAGAACCCTCATAATAATCTCATCTGTGTGGAAATGCTCCCAATCTATTCCAAGTTAAGAGAATTCAATGCTGCTAAAATAAAGCATTTGTTCCCAGAGTTTGTGAAGCTTTACTTCAATGCCAATAGCATAATCCTCTGTTGCAGATATTAATGTTGCTCCATTTGAAGCGATGGGATGCAGAAGAACTGACTCCTTTTGGATGAATCATTGCCCAGGCCCAGAAAAATATTGCTCAAGCTTTTACTTGCGGATGTTTTTGAAAACATAATATAAGCATCGGAGATACACCCAAAATATCAATACAATGCTTTGTGCTGTCCAGCACAGGCTCAGCATCTTTGAAAATATTAAATAATAGACCTATAAGCAAAGGTCTCTCTCTCACCTTGAGCCTCTTAGAGGAAAGATGGCCTATAAACATCATAAATGTAATAACACTATACTATAAATATAACACTACTACTTGGAAATATAGGGATGCGGGTGGCGCTGTGGGTTAAACCACAGAGCCTAGGACTTGCCAAATCAGAAGGTTGGTGGTTCGAATCCCCGCGACGGGGTGAGCTCCCGTTGTTTGGTCCCTGCTCCTGCCAACCTAGCAGTTCGAAAGCACGTCAAAGTGCAAGTAGATAAATAGGTACTGCTCTGGTGGGAAGGTAAACGGTGTTTCCCTGCACTGCTCTGGTTCGCCAGAAACAGCTTAGTCCTGCTGGCCACATGACCCGGAAGCTGTACGCCAGCTCCCTCGGCCAGTAAAGGGAGATGAGCGCCACAACCCCAGAGTTGGTCACGACTGGACCTAATGGTCAGGGGTCCCTTTACCTTTTTACTGGGAAATATAAGAATGATACACATGAATATATTTCACTGCATTTTCTTTAGAATGCAAAATCTGTGAGGTATTTTGTAGTTAAAAATAAATAAAAAGCTGTATCTGGGTGCTCATAGTCACCCCATGGTCTCAATAATAAAGCTAAATAGACCTTTTCTTTGTTCTGTTTCTTCAGCCTTTCCATCTGTATTTTCAAATCTGCAAAAGTCTGTGGGTGTAAAAGTTAAGAGTGCCTCCAGGCAGCTCTCCCTTGCCCTGGCCATTACTTACTCAGCATAACAGAGCTCAATTGGTCTCTTTGACCTTGGCAGAGTTACTGGAAACAGAATTCCTCATGGATGAACGGCTCCTGAACAATTTCTCCCCATGCAGAAAGCATAGGCACCTTTGAGGTGATGCACCAACTCCAACGCTTTCCTTTCTCCCATCACAGAAGCCCCGTCATTCGCTAGGAGGAACCAGCAGGAATCATTTGTTAAAAACGCAAGGCAGACTTAGCCCTTTAATTGGAACTGCTAGCTTTGAAAGCACTGGAAGGCTGCTTCCAAACAAGGTTTTCTCTGTCGGTATCGTATTCAGAGCAAAGATTAAAGAAGGGTCTCCTGCAAAATGTCGTTTTTGGGGGGTTCTTACAGCCAAGGCAGAAGTCCAGCACCCTCTGCGGGATTGTCCGCAATTCCGTAGGGTGCCAGGAGGACAAAACACATACTAATGCCATTTGTTTACATTGCTGTGTTCCTTCTCCATTAATTTAACTGCATTCCCGTTTACTGCATTCCTTCTCCATTAATTTAACACATCAAGAATTGATTTTATAACTCTAAAGCACTGCCTTTTATAGAAAAGGACACTTAACACAGGATTGCTTAGTTGCATGCAGTTCGAGGTCTAAATGAAGCCACTGGGAGTGGTAATTGGGAGGTTTGGGACAATCTGCCATTGATATGCTGATGACATGCAGTTCCTTTTCTCCAAAACTTTGGAGCACTCTGAATTCACAAGTGCAAGCTGCAACAAAACACTGCAGCGTGGAGTGCTGCTGTTCAGAATTCCAGTCACTCCATTCTATTCTCCCTCCCCATAACACTCAGGACCCAGCTATGTTCGTAAAGATAAAGCGCTTTATATGCATTATAACACTGTGGCATCAGATGACGCTGTGGAGTTCTGTTTTCCGCCAACGGTATTTCCCTGTATGAAGTTTACGTGTTTAACTGAATCGCTTCTTTGAGGTGTCAAAATCCAGCCTCAGTCAATGCTCTCCACTGAGCATGCTCAATCCTCCTCAGGCTATTTTGGTGTCCCCCTCCCCCCTTAACACATACATTTCACTTTGAGGGCGTTTCCAAAGCCTGCTGTTCCCTCCCTCTCATGTGTAGGTGGTACCATTTTGGCTCCATAACAGCCTAAATGCTGGAAATAGAGGGAAAGACAATGTCTTTTCCTGCATTACTTGTGATTTTTCAGGCCTTGAAAAGCACCATAGATTCAGATGTAGTTGAAAAAATGGGCCTGTTTCTAAGAAATGAAATGTTACCAATACGGTAGGTCTAGTGACTTAATAGAGAAGCTTTAACATCATTATATCTGTATTAATAAGAAAAGCAGCCAACCATTAGCAAAAGATGTTCATTCATTGCTTGGGTCCTTGAAAGCTTCTAGCCTGTTCCCCGCTCCCCACCCTTGGCAAATGGATTCTGTTTGTGATCATTTTCCATTCAGCTAATTCCCATTAGTAAGAGAAGCATATGGGTGAAAGAGCCTACTTTTCTCTGCCTCTAAATGAGTGCTGTTAACTGGGTGGCACTGAAAATAACATTAGGCTGCAAAACTGGAAGCAATGGACAGAAACGTGAAGGCAACCTTGGAGAAATTAGCAGGCTGCGCTTAGAAGGTTACATAATCTAATGTGTCTCTGTATTAATAGGATGGAGGTGGAGCACAAGGACCAGCTTGAAACATTTACAGCACCTGCTGCAAACTGCCATGTAGAATTTGTTCTTAGTGAACAGGAAATTATTGATTTATTCCCCCTGCTGCTGGAGTCACAGGACAAAGTGGCTTTCCTCCAGGCATAAAATATGAAAATTAATACAACCCTGGTTCAGCCCAGGGTTGGTTTAAAACTGTGTGAGGTTCCCTACTTCCCCAGATGTTCGGATTCTGAATGAGACACAGTATCTGTGTTTTTTTGTTCGTCCCCCATCCAAGGGTACTGGTATAGACTGGAGATAAAGAACTGGAACTGGCCAGCAGAGTGGGTCCTTATCTCCTCAAACAGCCATGGACCAAGTTTGACAAGTGGGTGTGGTCAGAACCTGTGAGTCATATGATGTCACAGTGGCCCTTCCCCCCCTCACCACATGAGGTTTACAAGACCAGATGTGGTGTTTGCAAAGCATTGTGCATTGGACAAACAGCTGGTCACTGGGGCTTCCATGCACATACAAATGCTATTCTAGGCTATTCTAGGCTGTATCGACAAACGTATAGTGTCCCGATCAAGGGAAGTAATTACCAGTATATCACTGTATTTCCAGGCCACACCTGGAATACTGTGTCTAATTCTGGGCACCACAATTTAAGAAGCATATTGACAAGTCAGAACATGTGCAGAGGAGGGTAACCAAGATGATCTATAGTCTGGAAACCAAGCCTTATGAGGAACAGTTGAAGGAAGTGGGTCTGCTTAGGCTGGGAAAGAGGAGACTGAGAGGGGCTATGATAACTATCTTTAAATATCTCAAGAGCTCTCATATGAAAGATGGAGCAAGCTTGTTTTCAGGTCCTGCTCTGGAGAGTAGGAACTGAACCAATGGCCTCAAGTTACAAAAAAGGAGATTCCAACTAAGCATCAGAAAGAACTTACTGACATTAAGAGCTGTTCCAGTGTGGAACAGACTCCCCCTTCTTGAAGGTTTTTAAGCAGAGGTTGGATGGCCATCTGCCAACAATGCTTCAGTTGAGATTCCTGCATTGCAGAGGATTGAACTAGATGACCCTCAGGGGTCCCTTCCAAGTATTTCTATGAAATAAAACCTCTATTTCTGATATGTAAACCCCAAGGAATGCAGAAGATGAAAGATGATAGATAGATAGATGATAGATGATAGATAGATAGATAGATAGATAGATAGATAGACGAAATCTTAAAGGCGGGTGTGTAGTGGGACCCAACAAAGCCCAATGTGGACTGAGCATGCTGATTGACTGTTGATGATGATAGTGAACCAGGGGATGGCAGAATATTTGGACTATATGATACGTATTTGTATAATTTGGAATATTTAATGTGATTTGATTGGATTGTTAAAATGGAAAATTTAATTAAAAAGTATTTAAATTTTTTTTTTAAAAAAAAAATGATAGTGAACCAGGGGCAGGGGTGGCACATAGTAGCTGTTACCCTGATCAGGCCACACACAACATTGAACCATTTTGTTGCAGAGGTCACTTGGTCCTGCACAGGGCTGTCTTAATCATATGTGGTGCTGGGGTGCAAAGACATGCCCGGCGCACCCCCCTCATTGCCCAGTCCCAGGCATGCAAGAGGGCGGAGCCGACTGGCCACCTTTGCATCTCACTGGCTCAGTCACCCCCAAACTCGCGGTGCAGAGCCACCCACAACAGAAGAGCCTGCCGTGGCGCTCCAACCAATGGGTGGGCTTTTCCCCGGACTCAACACTCAGGCCCCGGACTCTCAGCCTGGCACCCCTGAAAGCCTGGCGCCCAGGTGCCCTGGTACCCCTAGCGCCTATGGGTAAGACGGCCCTGGTCCTGCCACAGTGTAGCATATCCTTCCACTTGTTCCTCTGAGGCAGGGCTTTCTTTTGCCACTGTTTAAATGTGGCACAGAATGAAAACCCACCTGCTTTTGGCAGAGTTTGGATCCCTGCTGAAAGCCTCTGGGTTCGCCTTTGGTGGCAAATTGAAAGCGTGCTGAAGGCAAGTCCTGCTGCAGAGGAACAAGCGGGAGACTCACGTACCATGTCAGTTGAGCGGCAGGTGGGCATGGCCTGCCGACGACAGCTGCATGGATCAAATGAGCCAACCTGGCAGACCAGATTTGGCCTGCAAGCGGGAGTTTCCCAAATCCTCCCCCGGTACTAAAGAGAATCAAGGCATCTGATCATATTTAGGCCAGGTAGCTTAGTGGCAGAGCAGACCACATGGGTTACCTGCAGGAGGTAAAGGTTAAGGGTAAGGGGACCCCTGACCATTAGGTCCAGTCGTGACCGACTCTGGGGTTGTGGCGCTCATCTCGCTTTATTGGCCGAAGGAGCCGGCATACAGCTTCCGGGTCATGTGGCCAGCATGACTAAGCCACTTCTGGCGAACTAGAGCAGCACACGAAAATGCCGTTTACCTTCCCACCGGAGCGGTACCTATTTATCTACTTGCACTTGACATGCTTTTGAACTGCTAGGTTGGCAGGAGCTGGGACTGAGCAACAGAAGCTCACCCCGTCGCGGGGATTTGAGCCCCCAACCTTCTGATTGGCAAGTCCTAGGCTCTGTGGTTTAACACACAGTGCCACCTGCGTCCCACCTGCAGGAGTTATTATGGTTCAATCCCTAGCACCTCTAGTTTAAAGGGTCAGTATGCAGGTTAGGTGAGACTCCGAAGAACTACTCCCGGTCCAAGTAAGAAACTGGATGGATTAGTATAAGGCTTCCTATGGTCCTTCAAAGGAGGAACACAGAATCATAGTACATTGGAGTACATTGTAGCACTCATGTGGCCCTCCCAGCTGCCTTCAGACAGGACCAATGTGCTTAGGATGAAGTAACATTTCTTCTCCACGCTCTTTCATTCAGTCACTTTTGATGGAACAGGCAAGCTTTATTATTATTATTATTTTTAAATAATTTTTATTAACTGGCCAATCACATCAAATTAAATCACATCATATAAATTCCGAATTACAAAGCCAAATTTTTAAATTTTGTTGGGGGAACCCATACTTCAAGATCCAAAGGGGAATTCAGATCATCTTCTTATTACTGCGTTAATGTCCAAATCAGTCCCAATCAGTCCAAACAAAGTTCATAATTCTATCCAGTCTTATCTTGGTGTTGCCACATCATATCTTGTACGTATAATTTCTCTTTTTCCTTTACGATCTCTTCTGTTAGTCTCCTTAAGCCGATAGCAAGTGTAATAATCCTGTGTGGATTTCCCGTTCCTCCACTAAGTCCAGATGGTTTCCATATATCTCCTTCGTAGATAACATCACTTTTCCATCGTAAATTTTGGCATTTGTCGCTCTTAAGTCCCACCGAGGAGTTGATTCATGATATGTAAACAACTCTATTTCTCTCTTTCTCCTCCCAGACCCAAGAGCTCCCACAATGCCTCACAAAATGGCGAACGGCATTTTTTCCTGACTGCATCACTCCAAAACTCTTAGCTTTCCAGCTTCATCTTGAAACACTGGATCGAAAGTTTATCTCCACACAGCCTTGGAACAGGCAAGCTTTAGAGGTGCACCAAACAAGATAATCACACCGCCCGAAATCATAGACAGCTGCTATATTTGGCAGGTCAGATCCTCTACTGGTATAAACAGATTTGACTTAAAAGGCTTCAGCGGAGTTATGCTAATCGAGACCGATCTTCTCCTCTGCAACAGACAGACGGTGCCAACATAAACTGAAAATCAATGAGAGTTGTTAAGAGGATGAAGTTCAACGTATCTGACATGTAAAAATACATATGCAATGAGTTACAGCACACTATCCTTCTTTTTTTTTTAATGTACAGGGCACAGTACAAGAGTCACAAGATATTTCTCATCTAAGAAATAGGGGGATTGTTCAAGTATTCTGCAAATACAGATCAATATCCCAGCTAGAAAGAGCAAAGAGGTATTCTGATCCTCAGAGCTCTATAGCATCTTTCACAACGGTTTTTGTTAATAACAGCTACCAATGACTGAAAATGTGAATTCCGCTAGTGCTATTCTTTAAAATACTGTAGCATTATACATCCTTCCATGTTTAGATATAGCATGTCAATGAATTCGAGAGCACTGTTGCCCTCATGTCTGGCTTGTGGGCTTCCTGCAAACATCTGGCTGACCAGAACAGGAAGCAGAAGGATGGAATACATGAGGGCTTGAAGAACCCCTGGCCCTCCAGATGTTGCTGCGCTCCAGCTCCCATCAGCCTCAACCAAGTATGCTCAATAGTCAGAGAGACAGTTTGGTGCAATGGTTAGAGTGTTGGACAAAGGTTCAAATCCCCCCTCAGCCATGAAACTCACTCTCAGCCTTACCTACCTCATGAGATCAGTGTGAGCATCAAATGAGGAGGAGGGGAACTATGTCTGCTATGTCTGCTTCTTTGAGCTCCATAGAATAAAAGTGGGATATAAATGTTTAAACAAATAAATGAATGGGATGGGATGGGATGGGGGAGAAATTTGATTCAGTTCATGTTTAAAGGCCAGTCTCCCTAATCTGCACTTTCTGTAACAGTACGTGAAGTGAAGCACAGCCGTTCTTCAAAATTTGCACATCTCTGAATTTCACAATGCATTTCTCCCGCATACAGAAATCTATAGATTGCAGAACATTGCATTTGTGAAAATAACATAGGAAAATCATTGTATCGGGGAATATTATATTGCAGAAAGATTTAGACTAGGTAAAATTGCATGCAATGTGCGTATTGCAAGAAATTTGCACTGAAATGCTGATGAATTTTCATGAGGGTTTAAATAAATAAATATATCAAAGGATGCATGGCTGTTGTGTCCTTCTCATGCTGCCCTGTAAGCCAACATGACCTGCTTGACTCTGGGGGGAGGGGTGTCACTCTGGCAGCATAAGCAGCAAGGGCTGGGTTGGCACAGTGGGCTCCATTCATCCCCCATGCCCTGCCATCTCTGGCATGCACCCCACTTGCCCCTGACATTAGCAAACCATGCTGTGCCACTAGGATGAGAGACCAAATTTTGGACAACTGGGGTGTGTGTGGCCTTTTGGGCTCAGAGGAGCCAGATCAATTTGAAATCAAAAGCAAAAACTCTGATTGGAAGTTCCTTCCCACAAATCATACCCCACATAGAAAGTATTCATACATCTGTGGTTCAAATTATAGCAGTAAGAAAGCGCTTTTCTCTGAAAGGGAAGCAAAAATGCCAAAGTTGAGAATTTGTTATCTCTCTTTTTGCCAGCGTCATGATGGCTTTCCCTTTACCCGCCACCCCTGCCTTGACGAGAAGGTTTTGACATTTCCACAGATAGACACTCCAGAAAGGAAACAATTAACAGCATTTTCCTCTAGAGTTATACATTTCTCAACCCCTCCATCTTTTCATGGTTGGGTTCAGCAGCTAATAAAGGGGCAGGGGAAATGTCCTATCCATAATAGTAGCACTTCGGAAAATGGAGATGGGTTTCCCCCAAGTGTTTATTAATAGTCACAGAAGGCCTGCATAGTGCTCCTACCTTGCCAGTATTATGGGATGCAATCTGCCCAGTGCATCCTTTGAGGTGGGTGGAAATGTACATTCTGCTCCAGAGGGTAAAAGTTTCGCATCCAGAAAAGTGAGACCTTTAACTACTGGCACAGTGCTTACATTTCAAAAACAAGCAAGTGCAGAAATCGTGATCTGTTACAGGAAAGACCATTTTTGTTTTTCCAACTGCTGGTTTTTCAACAGCCCCTGCAGTGGTGCTTTTTAAAAGGTCTTGGAGCATAATTGTTAACAGCAGCAGCAGCAGCAACCACAACCATCATTTATGTGATATTTACATTTAGAACTTACCTGCTGCTGTTTTATGCACGCTATTTTTGCTGCTTTTATATTTGTACTATTATATTTTGCTGATATAGTTTTTAATCTGGAGGTGTGACAATATATTTAGATGTGAAAAGGTGTTTTAGATTATGCTTTTATTATGTTATGATTTATAATGTTTTGGGTTTTTTTAAATCAGCATTAGCATTTTTATCCTGCTATGGGACCAAAAAAGGCTCCCATATCAGCTTTTGGGCTCAGAGGAGCCAGATCAATTTGAAATCAAAAGCAAAAACTCTGATTGGAAGTTCCTTCCTGTTCAGGGAAGTTTTTAATCTGTGATATTTTAGTGTATTTTTGGTTTTTATGGAAGCCGCCCAGAGTGGCTGGGGAAACCCAGCCAGATGGGCGGGGTACAAATAAATTATTATTATTATTATTATTATTATTATTATTATTATTATTACTACAAGTATAACAAGAGCCCGCAGGATCAGGCCTATGGCCCATCTAGTCCAGCATCCTGTTCTCACAATGGCCACCAAGAGGCCTGTGGGAAACTCTTGAGCAGAACAAGAGCACTTTTACCTCCTCTGCTATTTCCAACAACTAGTATTTAGAAGCATCACTGCCTCTGACCATAGAAGCAGGTCACAGCCATCATGGTTCAGAGTCGTTGACAGCTTTGTCCTCATTGAGTTTGTCCAGTCCTCTTTCCAAGCCATCAAAGTTGGTGGCTGTTATGTACTGAGTTGAATAGGATCCAAAATACAGCAGTCTGATTGGTCCTAGAACAATGCAGCAGTATGATTGGTCCGCAGGAGCCACCCAATCCAGCTGCAGGTGGAAGTGAATCCACAATCTGATTGGCCTACAGGAGAATCCCAGAATTAGCCAATCACGTGCAGCCCACTGTGTAAATAATGTATATAAAGCAGTTATTGTGGGGGAACTTCCATTCCTCCTCACCACTATGAGCTGAATAAAGAGCATGAAATCCACTCTCGACTCCGAGTATATTTCAGTGGCCATCAGTAATAAGACCCTCGGGTTGTTAATCTAAGAGACACAACATGAAAGGAAGAAGGACTGCTAGGAAGGAGGGGGAAAGAATGCTCAAGCACCAGTTTTCAGTTACTTTAATTGTTTAAGCCCTGGTTGCCCCCTGCTGGACACATTCTACTTTAAGCCATTATTCCAGACAAGAAGCCTCGAAGTTGCTTTAGAAGCAGAGTGCTGCCTGCCAAGCTCAGCGAAGTATCCTCTCTCTCTCTCTCTCTCTCTCTCTCTCTCTCTCTCACCTTAGAAAATATTTTTCTTCTTCTACTATGTAAGGAATACAGAGCTCACAGAACCAGTTATGACATTCATTCGAAAGAAAGCTTGCTAGTGCTCCAGCAATTAAAATTTGCATCTTTATATATCATTCTTCATATATTAACAATTGCCAAAACAGAAACCAAAGCATTTGTAGGACATCCCACACAGCAATAATTTGTACCTTCAAGCTGAAAGCTGAATCTTCCCACTTAGCTGAACTTGTTTGCTGAATAAACCTGTGAGTTAACTCGTCATATGATGAGATGTGGTGTTTCTTTGTTGAAAGTGGGAGCTAAGCTGCACAAAAGGGCAGTCACATGGTGCAGCTCTCACTGGCATTCACCACTTTGGACAGAGGGCAGGAGATTGTATACTACAGTGGAAAACTAGGGTGTCAAGAAGAGGTCTAGCCTAGCCTTCCTCCTGACATACTGGTTTTCAATGTGCAAGAATGTGTTGGGGTTTATTTTCTTTTTCTGCAGAGGAGCGGGATTATTCAGACATGCCATCTCCCACCCATATCTTCCCTGTCTAATAGCAAGTGCACAGTGTAATTCACATTGCAACGCACTTAACAGCCTTGGCCCTCTATACCTAAAGGAGTGTTTTCACCCCCATCGCTTAGCCCGGACACTGAGGTCCTCCTCCAAGGGTCTTCTGTGAGAAAAGAAGTTACAGGAAACCAGGCAGAAGGCCGCCTTGGTGGTGGCAGCCTCCCTGTGGAACGTCTTCCCTTCAGATGTCAAGGAGATAACGAACTGCACAACATTTAGAAGACATCTGAAGGCAGCCCTGTATCAGGAGGTTTTTAATGCTTGATGTTTTTATTATGTTTTTAGATATGCTGTAAGCGGCCCAGAGTGACTGGGGAAACCCAGTCAGATGGGCAGGTTATAAATAATAAAACTATTGTTGTTGTTGTTGTTATAATATTTAGAATGAATAGAGCCCTCTATCTGTGCTCCATGTTCATTGTTAAGTCTGTTCTGTTCCATTTCTACATCATTGTGCAATTTCTAAAAGCTGCACAAGAAATTGGCATCCCCCCCCCAGTGCACATTTTACCTTACAAAACCAAGCATTTTTATAGGCATTCTGTTCTAAAATATGCAATTTTGTGTGCATTTCCATATGCATTTTGTTTCGGCTTGAGAGTTAAGAACATAAAAAGAGCCTGTTGGATCATGTCAAAGGCCTACCCAGTCAAGCATGCTGTTTTTACAGTCGTCAGCCTGATGCCTCTCTGGTAAACCCATCAGCAGAACCTAAGTAGAAGAGCACGCTCTCCACCTGTGACTCCCAGCACCTGATATTCAAAGCTATACTGCCTTTGCCAGTGGAGGTAGAACATAGCCATCCTGGCTAGTAGGCAGAGTAGCCTTATCCGCCATAGAATCATAGAATTGTAGAGTTGGAAGGGACCACAAGGGTCATCAAGTCCAAACTCCTGCAATGCAGGAACTTTTTGCCTGGCGTGAGACTTGAACCCATGACCCTAAGATTAAGAGTCTCATGCTCTACCGACTGAGCTTTCTCGGTCCATTGGTCTGGGAAGTGCAAATCAGGTCAGTCCATTTAAAAATGTGTACTGAGCAAAACCCTCGAGCATCTCTTGACAATCTTCAGCTCTTTCACAGGACACAATGGAACGAGCAGGATTTGTGCCAGAACACTGCTGTGCTCTCAGTTCCCATGTATGCTTATTCAATTACACCCCACCGTTCACTGCAAGCCCCCTGAGCAGCAGCTTATAGCAAACCGTAAAATACAATAAAAACAACATATCAAGACAGCAATAACAACTCAAAGAGATAAAAGCACCAAACCATCAAATATTAAAAAACCTCAAATACCATCAAAACTTTGAAAGAAGAGAGCAGATTTTGTGCGGCACCTAAAAAACAACAACACAGGGATGCAATCAGGCAAACATGTCTAGGAAGAGAGTTCCCTAATTTAGGTGCCATCACAGAAAAGGACCTGAAATCACAGAAAGTGTCCTCAATATTATTTCTAGGCTATGGGGGAGGTTTGTGTGCCCTGCCTTGTTCTTCTCTGTAGAACAGATAGATAGATAAGAGGAATTACATACATCTGCTCAAATTGCAGAATTTATACAGGCTGCAGAAACTATTCTTGGTGCAGAATTTGAATTTTCCTTTATGCACATATAGCATGGAGCACATACTGCCTTCTTACGCCCAGTATGGTTAGTAAATATAGCACTGTGTTTGTTATAATTAATGGCTATAAAAATGCTATAAAGGGAGTCAGTTTCATTTGAAAGATTTCTCTCTTTCTCAGCCAAAGTTTCCATAGCAGCTGGCAACGAAATCCAACCCATATCATTAAATGCCAATAGTAAGATATTACAAACCACTAAACAGCACCTTTTTGGAAACAGAAGTTCTGAGTAACAACAGCAACAGAGGAACAAGAAAAATAAAATCAACAAGGACTCAATGAATTGAAAACAGAGACTTGTATGTACCCTTTGTTAACTATGAAAATCCTTTAATAAAAGCAACAATTTAAAAAAATCAACCTTCCATTAAACACTAGAGATAATAAAATTGTCTTCACTGCCATTTGCCTTAAGGGAGAGTATTCCACAATTGTGGCACCATCACTGAAAAGGCCCTGCCTCACATCATTACCTGCTTTGCCTTTCAGATGTTGTTGGACTCCAGTGCTGATCGGGTACTGGCCAGCATGACCAGTGGTCAGGGATCATAGAATCATAGGTTTGTAGAGTTGGAAGAGACCCTGAGGGTCATCTGGTCCAATCCCCTGCAATGCAGGAATCTCAGCTAAAGCATCCATGACAGATGACCATCCAACCTTCAATGAAGGAGAGTCCACCACCTTTTGAGAGAGTCCATTCCACTGTGGAACAACTCAGAAGGTTCTTCCTGATGTTGACTTGGAATCTACCTTCTTGTAACTTGAAGCCATTGGTTTGGGTCCTATCCTCCACAGCAGGAGAAATCTGAGAAAACAAGCTTGTTCCCTCTGCAATGCAACAGGCCTTTAGATATTTGAAGATGGCTATCATATCTTCTCTCAGTCTCAGTCTCAAGCACTTCTCATAAGACTTGGCAGCTCCGGCAGGAGTCTTTTCCATCCTTCCTTGGAACCGCAGCAAGAATGTATACACCTTTCTGGTTCCCGGCATACCTGTGAACTCCAAAGTTGCACCAGGAGCTTTTCAGTTTGTGGGTCTGCCTCCGACCCAGCCATGGCGATATTTCACATATAATTATAAAATGTCTTTTCCATGAGCAGACTATCTCTTAAGTGCTATTGCATTTCCAAAAGTTGGGCTTTACTTCATCTTTTCTAGCAGGCAGCGAGTGCAATTAAGCAGCGCCTCTTTCCACACTTGTCAAACTAATAGAATTTTACATAAATAAAAATTAATGGCTCCATCATCACCCCTTTCCTCAACTAGGTCACTTGAATGTAGATTTCCCATTCCCCTAAGGATTTGGTGACGGCGCTAACGGACACGAGCTACAAATCAGTCCCCCAAAGCACTTATCCCAAAGTACTTCTCTGTGGGTCAGGGAGCAAGCCTGGCTTTCCCAACAGTTTTCAACCTCACTGAATGCCTCCCCAGGGGATTAAAATAGACGATTCTCTGCTCAGGACATGACTTCAATGAGACATTGAAATCCTACTAAGTTCAGCTGCACAGGCTGCCAATTAGTTTCCAGACCCAATTCAAAGTGCTAGTGCTGACCTATAAAGCCTTACATGGCTCAGGACCTCAGTACCTTAAGGACTGCCTCTCCCCATACAAACTGACCCAGACTCTGTGCTTGTCATCCAAGGTCCTTCGTTCTCTATGTCCCCCCTCTCTGAGAAGTTCCAAGGGTGGGAACATGAGAACAGGCCTTTTTGTGGTGGCTCCCTGTCTGTGGAATGCTCTCCCCAGAGACATTTGCCTGGGGCCATCATTATATCTCTATATAGGCACTAGGTGAAAACATTCCTCTTTACCCAGGCCTTCAGTCATTAAATAATCTATGGCCTCTTAAATGGGGGGGGGGGCAGATTGTGATTATGATTGTTTTATTATTATGCTGTGTATTATGCCTTCATTCATATGTTGTGTAAATTACTGTATTTTGTATTTTTCGCTCTATAAGACGCACCAGGCCATAAGACGTACCTAGTTTTTGGAGGAGGAAAACAAGAAAAAAAATATTCTGAATTTCAGAAGCCAGAACAACAAGAGGGATCGCTGCGCAGCGATCCCTCTTGCTGTTCTGGCTTCTGGGATAGCTGCACAGCCTGCATTCGCCCCATAAGACGCACACACATTTCCTCTTACTTTTTAGGAGGGAAAAAGTGAGTCTTATAGAGCGAAAAATACGGTATGTTCTTAATGTTGTACATCACCCTGGGATCTTTGGATAAAGGACTGTATATAAACCACCACCACCATAAAATAAATAAGACAGTGTTTGATTGCATTGCTCTTGGGCACTTGAGAGCTAGAGAGCAGCAAATATCTCTGATTCTGTCAGTTCCCCATTTCCCCATTAGTTTTCTCTATAAAATTTCTTTTAAGTGCACACAAAAATTGTGTAACACATTTTTGCATGACTTTATTTTGTTTATTTTCCTTTTTTACACCCCAACTTTTTTCCTTGACAGGATTCAAGGCAGCTTACAGATAAAAATAACAAGCGCTGAAAACAAAGAAAAAACAATTAGTCAAAATACAATTAAACACTGAGAGAAATAAAATGATGTACATATATGACTTCATTAAAAAAATGTGCATTTTTGTACGCAATTTTACCAAACCTACACATTTTTGCAGGTGTAGACCACTGATATCTTTCGCTCAGTATTGTCTACACCAGTGTTTTTCAAACATAGGTCCCCAGCTGTTGCTGGACTAGAACTCCCATCATCCCTGATCACTAGTCCTGCTAGCTGGGAATGATGGGAGTTGTAGTCCAACAACAGCTGGTGACCCAAGCTTGAGAAACACAGCTCTGCACTGATTGTCAATGGCTCTCCAGTGTTTCCCTGGTCTTTCCCTGCCTTGGGACACCAGGAATTACAAATAGGACCTTCTACATGCAAAACTGATGTTCTACCACTGAGGTAAGACCCTTCCCACAAGCCAGGTGGCTCCACCTCAGTCCTATTGTTTGTACCTTGTTAGTATTGACAACGTACCCTCCAACATTTCTCCACTGAAAATAGGGACGTCCTATTCCATAATATTAATATTAAAATTTTACTTTTTATACCCCACCCTTCTGACTGGGTTGCCCCAGCCATTCTGAGTGGCTTCCAACATACATAAAAACATAAAGATAAAGGTAAAGGGACCCCTGACCATTAGGTGCAGTCGTGACCGACTCTGGGGTTGCGGTGCTCATCTCGCTTTATTGGCTGAGGGAGCCGGCATACAGCTTCTGGGTCATGTGGCCAGAATGACTAAGCCGCTTCTGGCAAACCAGAGCAGCACACGGAAACGTTGTTTACCTTCCCGCCAGAGCGGTACCTATTTATCAACTTGCACTTTGATGTGCTTTCGAACTGCTAGGTTGGCAGGAGCTGGGACTGAGCAACAGGAGCTCACCTCGTCGTGGGGATTCGAACCGCCGACCTTCTGATTGGCAAGTCCTAGGCTCTGTGGTTTAACCCACAGTGCAACCAGCGTCCCTACATAAAAACATATCAAACCATTAAACATTAAAAAAAAACCTATACAAGGCTGCCTTCACATGGCTCAGGGGTTGGTTAACTCCATACCCTCCAACATTTCTCTGATGAAAATAGGGACATCCTGAGGAAAAGCAGGACATTCCAGTATCAAATCAGAAACCGTGGTGGCTTCTGTAAATCTGCGTCTGTCCCTGGAAAATAGGGACACTTGGAGGGTCTGCGTGAATCACAGCTGAATGAGGTGGGTCTGAGTTTGTGGGCTCATAGCTTTCCCCTCACCATACAGTTTCCCTGAAGCAGAGGCAGAGGTGCAGTTAAAATATGCAACACTGCAGCTCTAGGAGGATAGATAACTCCTACAAACTACAATGGTGATTTGTGACGGAGGAGGGACATTTCTCTTCTCCGGGCAAAAAGGCTGTCATCCCTGACTCTGCATAATATAGATGGCGCTTGCATGACATGAAAAAGCTATTATCGCAAGCCACCTCTCTCTGTTCTCTAATAAACGCATCCCAGGAAGAGAAGAGGGACAGTATAAAGAATGCAGAAGAGGGCGGCAGAATGTCCATGAGAGGAACTTCTCCGTCTCCCGTGGACATTTCCTAAGATTTATTTGGCAATGAAACAGACCCTGAAATTCACGGGGAATTTTTTTAAAAAGCCAATTGTCAGCTTTTCATGCACCAGTAACTCACCGGCTGTCAAAGACCCTTCCAAATAAACACAGGCTCAGAGATTCGGAAAAGTTCCTGCTGCAGCAGTTGGATCTGGATGAGTTTTTTGGGGTGGGGGGTGGGGATTAGGAGAGTGTTCTTGCAATGATACAGCTTTTCCTAAAATGTAAGGCGATGAGGGAGAGAGCAATAATCACCCCCTACTAAGCTGATAGATATGTAGGAAAACAGCAGAGAGAGAATCATTCAGCAAGGCTGTTTTCTATTGGTGGAGTTGGCTTGCTTCATTTCAGATCTGCCCCCTTTTCTAGATCTGCAGCACAAACCCCGATCCAGCTTCTATGATATATATAATAAATGAGAGAGAGAGAGAGAGCGCACTTGGGACCTCCTGCATGCAAACTGCTTGCTCCGCCACTGGCCTATAGAATTTCTACTTTTCGCAGCATTTTTCTCATTGTTGTAGTGGGTATGAATGCCAGAGCATTAAGCACATGTGTAGCATTTACAGTGGTACCTCGGGTTAAGTACTTAATTCATTCCGGAGGTCCGTTCTTAACCTGAAACTGTTCTTAACCTGAAGCACCACTTTAGATAATGGGGCCTCCCGCTGCCGCCGCGCTGCCGGAGCACGATTTCTGTTCTCATCCTGAAGCAAAGTTCTTAACCTGAGGTACTATTTCTGGGTTAGTGGAGTCTGTAACCTGAAGCATATGTAACCTGAAGCGTATGTAACCTGAGGTACCACTGTATTTATTTATCTACCCAGCAGAGTCTCCTTTAAAATATGGACAGAGGCCCAGTCTCAGCCGAATCACCATGTATGCCTATTATAAAGTGGTCCATGGTGGTCCATACATATCTGCACCTGACATGCCCATGCACTGCACATGGATGTAACAGTCAGAAATCTGTACTCAAAGATGACAGCAGAAACCAAAAGAGAGGCAGCAACAAGAAATGTTTTATTTTATAGAAGGTATACAGTGCAGGTCTATAGATGTGGAACGGTCTCCCTTGGGAGGTTGTGGACTCTTCTTCCTCGGAGGTTTTCGATCAGAATTTGGATGGTCATCTGTTATGGATGCTTTAGCTGAGATTCTGGTATTGCAGGGGGTTTGACTAGATGACCTTTGGGGTACCCTTCCAGCTCTGTGATTCTATTGTTCTATGTGTCTACTCAGAGAGCTTAATAGCATTCACTCCAGAGTGAATGTATATAAAGCTGCAGCCCCCACTGTATTATCTGTAGGCCTCAGTATTAGAAATATAATTTTGCATTTTCAAGAACAGTTTGGATCATTATTGGATGATGCCGAAGATATAAAGCAGAATCGCCCCCTACTGGTGATTAATATAACTACCATTCACTTTGTAAATAAAACAAGGTTCTTCAGCACTGCATCTATAGACATGTACACAACACAGACTCCAGCTACTTTGATAGGCATTTCCTTTCTCCAGGGAATGCAGGAGCCTGTGGACTCTGAACAGATCATTCTCAGCATGTTCAGCAAACTGCATGTCCCAAGATACTTGGGGAAACATTGACAGTTAAACATACATGTATAAAACCAAGATACATTTGTAGTGTAGATTGGGATAAGCAGATTTTAGGATTTTGGGTCCTGCCTTCTTCTTTTAAGCAGAACCCTGGGAGCCACCAACGGAAGACAGGAACTATAGACTCTCCACGTGTCCCTATTTTCCAGGAATGATCTGGGATTTACAGGAGCTGTCCTGGTCTCTAACTTGATCCAGGAATGTCCCACGTTTCCTTAGGATGTCCATATTTTCACTGAAGAAATGTCAGATGGTATGCAGTTATCTGAGCCAAGGTGATAAGTAACTACACAACCTTCAGAAGTTTTATTATGTTTTTTATATATGTTGGAAGCCACCCAGAGTGGCTAGGGCAACCCAGTCAGATGGGTGGGATATAAATGATAAAATAATAATAATAATAATAATAATAATAATAATAATAATAATTAAATAGGACATCCCTATTTTCATTGGAGAAATGTCAGAGGTTATGGAGTTATGTGATGCCTGAGTCAAGGAGATAAAGAGATAAGATACAACCTTTAGAAGACATCTGAAGGCAGCCTTGCATAGTGAAGTTTTTTCAATGTTTGATGTTTTATTATGTTTTTATATATGCCAGAAGCCGACCAGAGTGGCTGGTCAGATGGGCAGGGTAGAATAAGAATAAGAATAAGAATAATAGAATATGTCTCTATTTTCACTGGAGAAATGTTGGAGGGTATGAATACAGTTCCGGACATTGATATATACATACAGCTTGTAGGCTTTGCAAGATATATACAGATATATACAAGTGGAATATCTCTATTGCTCCAGCAATTCAAGACGTAACACAGGCTCCTACTCCTCAAGACTGACCCCAACACACTACCTGACTAATGAGATGACATGCCTTAATCACTTATATTGATGTCACTGGACTGTTGCCATGGCAACTGGCTTGGCTGACCTGTTGACTTATCTCATCCATAGGGTGATTTGTGCTCATGAAGGAAATTAACCCTTTCCTCCATGCCCAGTTCCTCCAGCATGTTGTATGATTCCTTTGGTGTGCATTGCTTTGAATCCAGGACATTTTGCATGCAAAGCAGATCCTCCTGCATGAAAAGCAGATCCTCCCAGTTCTCCCATCACAAGGGAAAGGATCATAGACCAGTGCTTGAATATCTGCCTTGCATGCAGAAGGTCCCAGGTTTAATTCTCAACACCTCCAGGTAGGGCTAGGGGAGACCCCAGCATGAAACCCTGGAGAGCCACTGCCAGTCAGTGTAGACAGTATTGTCCTAGATGGGTTGATGGATCTGGCTCAATATAAAGCCACTTCCTGTGTTCCTGAGAGTTCATTCACTGGTGTTAACCTCTTTTCAAAATCAATGGGGTGTTTTTCACAATGCTGAACTTTAGTTTTGTGTCTCTGCTGGTAATCGGCAAATGCTTTTTTCTTTCTTAGGCCCCAAGCAATGAATCGCATTACAGTGGAACCTCGGTTCTCAAATTTAATCCATTCTGGAAGTCCATTTGACTCCCAAAACCCTTCAAAAACCAAGGCATGGCTTCCAATTGGCTGCAGGAGCTTCCTGCACTCAAGCAGAAGCCGTGTCGGACGTTTGGCTTCTGAAAACCGTTCGCAAACTGGAACGGCTTTTGGGAGCCGATTTGTTCAGCAGTTAAGCCGTTCAAGAACCAAAGTACCACTGTAATATATAAGGTGTTTCAATATTGCAAAGCTAGGGGCCTTTTCACACATTACACTGTTAAGTGTACACTTATGATGTGTTAAATGTCCACCTAAAAGGTAAAGTATGAATGATGAAAGACAGTATCGAAGTCTGAACGTTTCCACTTTTTCTTACAGGTGACAATAGCTCTTAGATTAGTGTTTGTAAGGTAAAGAGTCTAGCAATTGTCACTGCAACAGAAAGTCTCAATGTGGTCCTTACAGTGCCCTCCAGTGGTGCAGATATTCTTGAATGTTGTCTGAATAAGCAATATATAAAATCCATCAAAAACAATTTTGATTTAACTGTCTCCATCGGGTTCAGAAGTGCGCAAGTTTGCCAGTTTTCATATTAAATAAGATCATTTGCAGATGGAATGGAGAAATGGCTTCTTTCTCATGACATATCTAAAAATACTGCATGTATAAAAATATAAGGAGAACCCCGCTGCATTAGAATAAAGGCCCATCTAGACTTGTATCCTCTTTCTCACTGTGGCCAACCAGATTCCTATGGAAAGATATCAGAAAATTTCAGGAAGTGAGAAGTAGGTAAATTTGACTTTAAATGCATGCTGAATCAAGCCTGTTCCCAGATCTCCAGTCCAGTCAATTTGTGCACTACCTTGCAAGTTTAATATTCACAAGACAAGCCCAGAAACAGTTTTCATGGCCACTGAGCTTAAATACCTCTTCCATTATTATTATCATAATTTATACCTTGCCTTTAAAGGGACGTGGGTGGCGCTATGGTCTAAACCACTGAGCCTAGGGCTTGCCGATCGGAAGGTCAGCGGTTCGAATCCCCACGACGGGGTGAGCTCCCATTGCTTGGTCCCTGCTCCTGCCCACCTAGTAGTTCGAAAGCATGTCAAGTGTAAGTAGATAAATAGGTACCGCTCCGGCAGGAAGGTAAACGGCATTTCCATGCGCTGCTCTGGTTTGCCAGAAGTGGCTTAGTCATGCTGGCCACATGACCCAGAAGCTGTCTACGGACAAACACCGACTCTCTTGGCCTGTAGAGCAAGATGAGCGCCGCTACCCCAGAGTCGTCCGCGACTGGACCTTACGGTCAGGGATACCGTTACCTTTACCTTTTTACCTTGCCTTTATCCTAGTGGGACTCAAGGCAGCTTACAGATGGGGGGGGAACCCCCACACACTAAAAAACATATATTAACCATTCCTGGCTAGCAGGAGAGGAGACATAGAAACTTAAAAGAACTCTTGAACTTGTCCAATGGGCCACCTTATTCAGAATTATCCATACTGGTGGCTGATATTCTGAGGCATACAGCCTCTGACAGTGGATGGAGAACCTGATAGCCCAAACCTCCACAAATTTGTCTAATCCTCTTTTACAGTTACTGCAGATATTTATTTTGTACAGGTTTCTTTGAATGGCTTTTTATAATGTGTTGATAGCTCTCCATTTTCTGCATTCATTCATTCATTTACTGCCTACTGCCCATCAACAAAGGTTTCCAAGGTCATCCAGAGCACAGTAACATTTTTAATGATTATGAATATAAAAGCAGCCACGGTAGTTGTTCTAGACTAATGAATCTGAGCTGTGATCCTGTGCATTTGTGATTTATTTACTTTGGGACAAGTCTTTGGACCATCGTTAAACAGAGGCATCATTAAACATGATGAATTGTGCTAATGATGCTACTTGCATGTGCAAAAGTTCCATGGCAGACACACTGCTTCATTTCAGTGCGTGTCCTGTAACTTGCTGCTGAAATTGTGTAGCTTTTCAGATTACAAATGTTCCCAATTTTGGTGGGATTTTCTTGCTTTTGTTGTGCTACAGTGCAAGAGCATCCCTCCAGGTGTCTGGGACAGGGACATTGGGGAAGCATCACAGAACAACTAATAAAACAGAAGTGTGGACAGCCCAGTATAAATGCACCACTAATGTACTATTATTGTATCAGTGACAAATTCCAGAACACCCCTGCAAACAAATTTCTTCATGTCTTCATTGAAAATAACAGTGTAGGTATGCTTACTTGATCCAGTCACTAGAGGGAGTCATATATATATTTAGCTGGTCCCCAACAGCTAAACTTTGCTATTATGGATATGCCATCTCCCGTTACAGACAAATGCTCTAGTTTATATGTAATAACTCTGTGGTGCACCCACATCTGAAATATGGTGAGATGTCTTGGTTGCCCCATTTTTCTTCTTTTAATATATGCCTGCTTCTTATTCTTCCTTATGGTTGGGGTATGTAAATACCATCTGATATTCAGTGAAGTATGATTGTGCTTTGGTAAACTGGTTTGCTGTCATTATTTCATTCTGCAACTCTGTTATTTCTCTTTCTTTTCCAGTGTCTGTATGTTTTTGTGTGAAACAAGCATTTTTTTTGGGGGGGGGGGGTAATTTAATGCAGTCCTGAAGCAAATAAGGTATAAAAAAAGAATAATTAATATTATAAGAGGTTTGCTCATGAGAAAGCTAATACTGAGAACCTCTACTGCAGCCCCCTGTATCTCTCCCCATACCAGAACTTGGGATAATCAATTTAGGAGAAAAAGAAGTTTTTTCACACAAGAACAAGAGAAAAATAACATGATGACGGCCACCAGCTTAGATGTAATGGAGAAGAGTTCTAATTCTAATCAACAGTTATTAGCTTTATTAGCTATATTAAGTGGGACCTGAAACACGCCTGGTGAAATGCTCCTGTTCAGTATTCCAGCTAGCTAGTCAGGCCCCCATGGATCTGTTGCTGAGACTGAAAGTCCCCACCTCTTCACAGCTATCTAAGTCCCCTTCCTCTCCAGGGCTTTTTCTAAGCAATCGGAAACTATGCCTGCGTGAAGCCAACCTCTGCTCCGCCCTTTTCATGCATCTTCCATTTCTGGGAGACAAGGGGGAAGGGGAGCTTGTCACAGTACAAAAGCACCTTGTCCAGATGAATATTTGCAAAATGTCCAAAGCAATGGCTGATGCCCACAGCTGTAAGTTGCATGTTAACTGGGTTCATCAGGTCCTGGATGGATGGAGACTGTTGCGGGCTGTCCGTTGGAGCAAGTTGACTTCTGTAGTCACATCTGATATTCTCTGACTCACAAATTATTGCTTTAAAGGTGCTTTATTTTTGAAACAATGGATTGCATTCATGGCATTGCATTCCTATTCTATGCCTGCATATGGTTATACCATATTAAGGAAAAGCAATTAAACTTCTTTTTGCGATCAGGTAAATGCTTGATGAATTTAGTATTGAGTTTTGGTATTGTAGTCTCATTTTGCTGGGGTTGCATTAAATCCGTACAAGTGTGACCAGCTGGTTGTGTATAATCACAATCAAGAACAGGTCAAGATTTTCCTGCATACTGCTGTTAAAGTACAGGAATTCCTAGCCCACAAATGCCAGCTTTCTACTGAAAAACCTTGCCCCACCAGGCTCCCAGTTCAGCTCCCAGAATCTCTATAGCAGACCTTCTTTGGCCTCTTTCTCACACTGTGTGCCAAGGCAGACATCACAATACCTTCATGTAAGCAATGCTCTCCCACGTAACTAGGATAAAATAAACTTCAACGTGTCTGCATTCAGCTTAGGGCCAATGCCGAACAGAACCAAAGATTTAACATCTGTACCACTGGCAAGTTCTGGGCATAGAGCTGGAGGTGAAATCCCGAGAGACAGTGCCCAGAAGGGAGGATAATGGTATATGTAGTATGGATGAAAACTGTAACCGGTGTCACTTCACGGAAACTGCGTTGCATTGATTTGACAGTGTTCTCACATTTGCTCCTACGTAGGAAAGAGGAAAAAACCCCAGGGAAATTCAGAGGCCTTGGGAAAGAGGCACAATGATCGTTGCTATTTAAAGCCCACTAGCGCAATGTATGTCATTCTGATGGATGAAGGAAAGGCCTGCCCATTGCATGCACTTGGCACACAGATCGCTCACTGCACCATCCTGTGTATGCATCTTGTTTAAAAATATTTACACTCTCCCTTTCCAGCTTTAGGATCAATAGCATGGCTTACAGGAATAAGAACAATATACTTAAAGCTGTTAAAAACAGCAGGACCTTGGAGGCAACAGGGAAAAAAGCAAAGGTGATGGAGCCCTGCATAGGACATTGGATCATTAAGAGCAGGGATCAAATTATGGGGGCGAGGAAACCACCTCCTATCTTCTGTGATTACCCCCATAGCTGCTGTTTATAGACGGCATTTCAGGTGGGAGCATAGAATCATAGCATGGTAGAGTTGGAAAAGGCAACAAGGGTCATCTAGCTCAAACCCCTGAAAGGCAGGAATCTTTCACCCACCATAGGTCTTGAACCCACAACCCTGGGATTAAGAGTCTCATGTTACTGTATGTTCTAGCTAAGACCGGAGGTGGGGCTGTGGAATTGAAGAACTGGGTTTGAGGTTCTTGCTCACTGCTTTGCAGTCCTGAGTTGCTCCTGAACTAACTACATCTTAGGGCCAATCTAGAACAGACACCACTCACTCATTGCATGAATGATATTTCAATAGTAAAGTCCAGGCACAGGGAGATCAATTTCAGGTGCCTGGCAGGCAACAAGGGGGTTTAATTATTTGCTCTCTGCTGTAGCCTCAGTCAAGGGGCCTTCGTCTGCTACTTGCATTACCTGGGTTCACCTTCCACTGGTTCAAAAGGTTTTGGTGAACATGTCCAGGAAAAAGCAGAGAATTAACCCAGGAAAAGTATTTAAACAGTTGACAGGAGAATCCACTTCTCTTGTTGTGGATTAATATCTATCCATGCAATCAACAAGCCTTACTTCCATTGGCCAAGATATTGCATCTAGATGCAAAGTTTTTGATGTCTTTAGCTCAGGTATGCAATATTTAATATAAAAATAAAAAGCTTGTAATGGGAAAGGAAGCTAGGTTAGGACTGTGGGCTGGGTGAGTTGTTTTAATTCTTTGCCCCTCATGATCCCAGTCCAAACCAGGGTGCCATCGGCTAGCCATTTGCAATGGGAAGGCAGCACCTATTGGTGCCATTACCTGAAAGTCAACTGACAGATGCCAGTTTAATGAAGAGGAGAAGGGACAGAAAAAAGAGTACAATCAAACCTTGGTTTTTGAACATCTTGGCTACCAAATGCTTTGGAAGCCAAACACTGAAAAACTTGAAGTGAATGCTTCCGTTTTTTAATGTGCCTCGGAAGGCGAACGGCTTCTGAGGTGTGTTTCTCAATTTTCCCCATTGAACTTGCTGACAGTCCTTTGATCCTCAGTTTCCGAATGTTTCGGAAGTCGAAAGGACTTCCGGAACAGATTATGTTCGAAAACCGAGGTTCCACTGTAGCGAGGTTGCAGAGAGCAATGGCCGAATTCTTTTATAAAGCAGACATTGCGGAACTGTAATGGGAGAACATAGGAAATCTGCCTTATACTGTGTTAGACCATTGATCCATCTAGATCAGCAGTGGCTACACAGCATCTGACCAGAGTTTCAGACAAAGGTCTCTCCCAGCCCTACCTGGAGATGATGGGGATTGAACTTGTGACCTTCTACATGCAGGGCAGATGCTCTACCACTGAGTTATGGTCCTCCCCCAGGACCTGGCTTGCTGTCTCTCCCACTTTAACAGCGTCCAACTCTCTGTGTGTTTTAACAACCCAAACGTTGTTTCTCATACAGAATGTTAGGTGGGAGATTTAGCGGCTTAAGATTGCAAAGCTACAAAATGAGCACAAGCTTCAACCTCAGATCAGATACTCTCTCCATTCTACACACACACACACACACACACACACACACACACCCCTCCATGCTTTCAAGAAGAAAAAGAGTTGGTTACAGCCACGATTATGGGATTTGGTTGGCTTTCATTATGTAAGCACAGTGTTGGCCGCCGTGCATTTCCTCCAATGATTTAGCCATAAATTTTCTGTCCATTAGTGAAACCAGTTTTTCTTAAAGAAACAGCTGTGTCCTGCCTGCAGCCTGCAAAAGAATGGCGTTAGTCTCATGCCGTCCAACGCAAAGCACAATTGAAAAGTTCGCTGTATGAGACTGACAGCAGCTATTCATATCAAATCATTCCACCATCTGCCTGAATGGCAGGCTTCTGGGTAGAAGCAACTCCTCCCCTCCCCCTGCATGCTGTCCTCATGGGCCTCAAAATTTAGCTCATAATGTAAATCTCCAGAGTAGAAGAGACAGAGAGGCAATGAGGAGATGTGCAAGATTGTGAACTCTGCTCTGCACCCAGCCCGAGAAAAGCAATGGAGTTGGTTGCACTAAATATATGTAACTATATGTGTGTCTATGTATAATCTATCTATCCATCCATCCATCTATGTAACTGTCTGTTAGTTTCTCCATCTATCCAGTTTTATGGACACAAGCTTACTTTGGATCAACTGAGAGTTCTAGTGTCAATTTAGCTTCCCACTCACTCATAAGGATGGGAAAGAAGTTGGTCCAGTTTGCATTTTACACTTCCCAAATCTATGCACAAAAATGCACATATTACATATTACTGAAAATGCATCTGATGAAAATGCATACATGAGGCAAAATTGGGTACAAAAATGCACTTATTAGAAAAAGTGTGTGAGAAGACAAATTCAAATTTTGTGCAAACTTTTAAGTGGGGGAAGCAAATGGATGGGATTACCTGAAATTAGGACTGGAGAAATGAGAAGCTGAGAAAAAGCAAATATTGACACCCCACCCCATGAACACCCCTTCATCCTTGAGAGGCCTTCTGCCTGGTTCCCTGTAGTTTCACTTCTTGCAGTGAAGGAACTGCCAGAAGGCCCTTGGTGCTGGACCTCCGTGTCTGGGCTGAGCAACAGGGGTGGAGACATTCCTTCAGGTATACAGGGCTGAAGCTGGGAAAGGAAGAGGCAAGCTTTGGAGCAACTGCCCCTTCAGTAGCTGACAGATGGATATATTAAGTACACAGCCATGATGCCTCATGTTGTGGCATTCTTACTGTTTTCTCTCTTTACAGCTTTAGACAGCCATTGGAGACATGTCTCTTTTCCGTGGGCTTTTGAACTCTTATTGTTAGGGCACTTAACCCACGCCAGGACCTTAGAGTGAAGATCAGGTAACATGTATAATAAATACTACTAGTAGTAGTATTAGTAATACTAATCTTCCTTAGACAGAGACACTGTGGTTTCCAGGTCCCATAATTTGGGGGTTTGAGTGTTCTTGATGGGGTTGCACTTCCTCTGAAAGTACAAGATGTACTTTATGAGGGCTCTTGGAACCACCTTTGTCCACCAAGGCCCAGGTGACCTCCGTGGCGAAGGGTGCTTATCATCTGCTTTAGCTGGTGAGTCAACTGCATCCTTTCCTGAACAGGAAGAAGATTCTGCACTTTTGGATTGGTGCATGAGAACTGGACAAAAGAAGACAGGATGCTCAAGCTGGGCTCTTAACTCTCAAAAGTGGAATGTTCTGCAGTGCTGGTCTCTAACTTTAAACCTCAGCTAGCTGGTACTAATCAGCCTGGTTTGAATTTCAAGCAGGGTATGATAATGTGTCTCTGCAAGCCCCAAAAATTAAATGTTATTTATCCATCCTTGAAGAAAAAAGAGGGTATCAAAGAAGCTTACATATAGCTTGCAGGCAGCTTATAGGGTCCTGACCCTGCTAAACTTCAGCAGCTGAAATGCATGCCACATGACTTTAGAGTCTAGACCATCCTCTGAGATGTCCTCTTTTAACTTATGATGCTTAGTTTCTGTTTCTTTTTGATATAATTTACCTACTATGAGCCACATGCTTAATATGAAGCTAGTAAGAAAGTGATGTAGTTCAGTGATCAGGGGACAGATCCCCATAAAAACTGGGAAAGGCATTTGCCCCACTTCACCCCTGCAGATTGATTTGGGGTACAGAAGAAGGAAATAATGGGTGTCTGGGCCAGCCCTACCACTAGACAGAATGAGGCAGTCATCCCAGGCAGCTGATCTTGAGTGTCATGAAAAGGCAGCAGATTGTTAGTTATTTCATTTATTATTAGTATTTATTATTATGCAGTTTGAAAGCACGTCAAAGTGCAAGTAGATAAATAGGTACCACTCCGGTGGGAAGGTAAACGACATTTCCATGTGCTGCTCTGGTTTGCCAGAAGCGGCTTAGTTATGCTGGCCACATGACCCAGAAGCTGTATGCTGGCTCCCTATGGCCAATAAAGCGAGATGAGCGCCGCAACCCCAGAGTCGTCCATGACTGGACCTAATGGTCAGGGGTCCCTTTACCTTTTTTTTAAAAAAATAAAGTTTTTTATTGAGACCACAAGAAAAAAACCACAAATACCAAATTACACACAAGAATAACCATAGACACATAATTTTCTTAGCAAACAATAAAACATCTATTGGTCTTAACACTAAAGACCCAACCTCCCGTTTTGATTTATTCTTTATTTTTTCTCATAAACCATCTAATACACCTTTACCTTTATTTATTATTATGCACTACTCCGCTCTCCAAGTGTCAAGAGGTTCCGGTGCTTAGTCAGGGGTTGGTTTCATTAGAATGAAGGTCAATGGAGACTACAGGATGCATGGTTTTAGTTACATGTATTTAGTTAACACTCCCAACAGATTTTGCTTCTCCATCTCTAGGCACTGTGATCATCTGCAAGGATTTCCATATGGTGGGATTAATGTTGCCAGCCTCCATGTCATGTTTGCACACATTTTTGTAATGCAGAGTTGTTCTTCCAATGGGCCTGGTGCCTGAAGCCAGCTCCCCATAGAGCATGTCCTGTGGACATGACCAAGCCAGTTGTAGACATTGCTGAGACAGGAGTGTGAACATGGTGGGAATGTGGGCTTGGGAGAGTACATCTTTGTCTGAGACTCTGTCCTGCCATGTGATGCCCAAAATGGTGGAATACATCCCTATGGCTCTACCAACAGATGCATTTTGTGACTCTATGTGGTTCTCCATCAGTGGAGTTATCCATTTTATACCCACTGAAATTTTGTCCACAAGTACAGGCATTATTTCCCTCAAAGAAGTTAATAGCAGTCACTGAGTGCACTGGGGTACCTGGAAGGTAGTGAATAAACCTGGCCACATTCTGTGGTGACCCTCTTGCACCAACTGAGCACATGGGGTGAATAGTTTCTCATCTCTAGCAAAGAGTACACAACTACGACTTCTTACTAAGTCTTACATCTGTCTGTCTGTCTGTCTGTCTGTCTGTATACATACGTTTTCTGTATTTAATTTGGAGATGGCCAAACTCAAGACGTCATCTTAAGTAGTTTTTTTAAAAAACACACACAAAAAACCACAAACCCAATCTTTTCCTCTTTTGAGAAAAAGAAAGAGGTTTTGAGAGATAGGAAGGTTTGCCGCATTTTAAATGCATTTGCTCTTGTGAACTATTCCCCACTCCTTTCAAACCTTCGCATACCAGAACACTCAGGAAGCCAGCTGTCAACAGAGTGACATGTCAGATATGAAGTGGCTCTACAGCTGGTCCCTGTCTGCATGCTGGGAAGGCATGTGGAGGCATTTTTTTCAACTGCTGTATGACTTTGACAGTCTCACAGTTAAAATGATGTATCATTCTTATGCCTTTCCTCAGTGGGCACTTCAAAGTGCATTAGAAACTCCAAGAAGAGTGCCCTATTGTTAATTGTTTCTTTCAGATGTACATTGGGACGTACATGGCTAAAGGAGAGAGGAACAAAAGGGTTCCGGTGGCCTCTTTGGAAAACCCCTGTGCAGCTCAACCTGAGTCTGACCTTGAAAGGGTTTCCTTTATTCAGAAAACCGTGCTCTTCACTCCATTGCCCTATTGTCATCCAGCGGCAGGGGAACGGGGTCTCTAAAGGAGGGAATGTCGGCACATCAAGAACAACTTTCTGCAGCAGCATGGAGTATTTAGCTGGGGGTCTTAAAACATTAAATACATCAGGTCCTAAATAATAATGCAAAAGGGAATGTGATGTTAAGAATATAGAATATAGTATGGGATTGCATCCCTACTGGTGTTTTTTCATACACATTGCTACTAATAATCACTCAGGATCTGGCATAAGTTTGCTGTGATCTGTAAAACTTGTACCTCATTAAACTTTCTTGCAATGACTCTGGGCAGGAGTTCATTCAGCCAAGAGCACTCACTGCTTTTCGTCCCGTCCCCCCCCAGCAGAACTGAATGGTGCTCCAGATTTTTCAGTGATTGCTTGAGAAGTATATGTAATGAATGTATGAATCCAGAAAAAAGACATCACAGAGGCAGGGCAAAAAAAGATACTAAAGAAGCAGCAAACAGGGGAAGCGATAGCAAAGAGCGGGATTTCAAAAAGGTAATTTAGCAGGACGTATTTCTGCCTACTGAAAAGTTTGACCTGAAAGTCAAAATGAGGTAACATTCTTTGCAACTCTAGCCTGACCACAGATTTTATACCACCTCTCTTCCAATGTACATAGCATGTCCCTCCTCTGATTTCCAGCAACTGCTATTCAGAATAGCCTCCGACTGTGGAGGCAGAGTAAAAAAAGTAAAAGGTAAAGGACCCCTGGATGGTTAAGTCCAGTCAAAGGCGACTATGGGGTTTAGCGGCCATCTTGCTTCAGGCTGAGGGAGCTGGCGCTTGTCCACAGACAGCTTTCTGGGTCATGTGGCCAGCAGGACTAAACTGCTTCTGGCACAACGGAACACTGTGATGAAAGCCAGAGCGCACAGAAACACCATTTACCTTCCCACTGCAGCGGTACCTATTTATCTACTTGCACTGGTGTGCTTTCAAACTGCTAGGTTGGCAGGAGCTAGGACAGAGCAATGGGAGCTCACCCCATCATGCAGGTTCGAACTGCCAACCTTCCGATCAGCAAGTCCAAGAGGCTCAGTGGTTTAGACCGCAGCGCCACCCGCTCCCTATAGGAGGCAGAGTATAGCTATTGTGAACACAAAGATAGGACTTACTGACTTTTTTCTTCAGTGTGAACAGCAAGAGGCTTTGGCACAGCATTCCTGTTATTAGGCATCTCAGACGTTCGGCCCCTTGCATAAGCCAAGTCAGAAGCAATGAGCAGCTGGTGTGTCTATTGCTGTTCAAATTGGGAGGCAGAAGGTTATCAAATCTATTGCCTATCCAGTGGTGTAGACAAGCTTCCAGACACTGTTAAGAAGAACTGCTCTAAGCAAGTTCACAAAAATAGCAACCTCTTGTCTGTACTGCATCTTCCAGCTAAGGGTCATTGCTGTTGAAATAAATGCTGGAAAAGGAATTAGAACATTAAAATAACGATTGGCATAATTTGAAATTATTCAAGTTAACTTTTCTTTTTCCATGGTAAGACAAAAGATTAAATGCTTCACCAACAATTTGGGGTCGGTATGCAATTTCACAACCTACTTCTTGACATTCCAAAAAGGTTATGTGAGTTTACCCTTAATTTGTGGTAATTAACTCCAATCCAAACTACACAAATTGCTAACCAATTCACAGCTACACAGTGCTCCAAGGGGACAAATATCAAAATAAATAAACAGTTTTGACTCAAAGGGAGATGATAAATTTTAATTATCCAAAATCTAGGTATATTTTCTAGAACTTTTATAAATGTTCACAAAATAGAATGCTACAGTCCCATGCACTTCATTAGGAGGAAGCTAATTAGGAGTATGCTCCATTTATATCAATGAAATTTGCTTCTGAAAAATTAAGGTTAGGATCTGGATGTTAGTTTAATTTATTTCTAAAGCTCTTCTGATATTTCAACTTCAAGTCAATCATATAGAGCTGTTGTTGTTGTTTTTAAACATTGGTTGACAAGCTAGTGCCCTGGTGGGGTACAGCTTTTGCTGCCCTGATCAGCATCAGTATTTGAGTGTTCATACCAAATTTTATATAACATGAAGTCCGCAGTGTGTGTGCTAAGACTGAAAAACACTTGGACTCCTGTCTGCTCCAGTCTCAGTTGTGAGTTGGACGTACCACATTGCAAGCTGGCTTTATTCCTGAATGTCTAGCATTTCTGAAATTCATTCAGGGTAACTTCACTCTCCCCCCACTGCTATTCTTAAAGATCTCTGTGGGGATAGCACACAGTGTGGGACTCCCAGGTTTAGCATGCTATTAAGTTATTGCCACCCCTAAGGACAATCCTGCAAGGAGGATGAGGACTCACATAACTCTGAATCAATAAAGGAAGCAGCTCAATTAGCATTTCACATGCTTTTCTTCCCTCTCTTCTTACCTTCCCTGCAGTGGGCATGCTTTCCCCTTAAAGGATTGTCCTGTTTCTGCTCCTTGCCAGCGTTGGCAGGGTGACAGTAGTCGAGTGTGCAAACTTGTGCTATTGTCCCTGGGCCAGGGGGAGTCATGGAGACCCACTAATATGACACAGGAAAATGTTTGCTGATGGCAATTCTATGGGCTTTGTCTAACTCTTTCTCCATCATGACGACTCGATTTAAGTCTCTAACTGTTTGACTACAGATGCAAGAGTACTATCCAACTCCATCCTTTTGTCCCGGTGGTTTGAATGGGTAATTCAGCTTTTGTGTGGCTCAATTGAGGGGGCAAACATAAAGACAAGATTCTTGTGCGCTCAAGCTCCTTTTCCATGGATATCTGCACATCTCTTTAGAGATTTGTTCCATTCCTACCTTTTTCTGACATCACCCTCCCTTTGGTGGATTTTTTATTTGGGGGGGGGGGAGCAGAGGCCCCGATCAAGAACAGTTTAAAAAGTAGGCTAGCCAGGTCTTCGAAACTAGCATTGTCCAGTGTTACTCAAGCATGGCTACTGCCAGCCTTCAGACAGCTTTGGAGTAGTTTAGAGAAAAGGGCCTCAGCAAACTTGCTTTACTCATCCTCAGCATATCATGTTTGATTGTGTTTAAGAAAAGGGGGGCAGGGGGGCTGGAAAGGGGGGGAATGGTAGGCATCACAGGGAAATGATCGTATTTATTAGCTGTCTTTCTGTGGCTGTCCCCATGGTGACAATTTGTGATGGCAAAGAATGTGAGAACGGGGAGCCTAATGCCTGATTGGGATGCTTTGTATTTGGCAAAGTGGCTTCTGATTGGCCTGAGAAAGCCTCCTAACTAGAAGGACTTGATATTCATTCAGTTTACTCAAGTGCCGCAAAACACTCACAGGGTCCGGCTGCTTCTCTAAAGGTTGGTAGTGTCTAACCTATGTAACAAGATTAGCTGGTGAGCTTCTTCTCTACCACAGTTACAGTAACACTCAATATTTAAGAGACAATCTAGCTGGGAGGGTGTGTGTGTTTGACTTACTGAGTGCCAAGAAAATGATGCATAGATTTCTAATCAGTGGTTAAATGCTACGTGTCTAACAAGATTGACGAGTGAGGCCATAGTAGTAGAAAATGATGACTGTAAGACTGGGAGAGAAGGGAAGGAATATGTCAGATAGGGTATGAGTGTATGCATCTGTGGCGAGTTTGTAAAAGGGTTGCAAAGAAATGTGTGTTTAGTACAGCAGCACCTTCACAGTGGTCCTGAGTCTACATGGGAAGAAACAAGCATGTGAGACAATACTTATATTTGGCTAGTTATTGGGACCAAATGCATGTTTATCTAAAGTTATTGTCTCAAGTGCCGCTTTTGTATTTTGCATAGAGTAACCTGAATGTGTGTGCATGAGAGAAAGTGTGCATGACACAATTGTATTTGGGTATCGGAATGGAGCTTTTAACAGCTTTGTGGATAACTATGTGAAGCAGTTATCAATGGCATTAAGAATGTGTGTCCATACACACACACACACACACACAGCTGTGTATAATAGATGTGTGAGACGCGGAACATGTCAATATGTTGGGCATTTTCATAAGCGACACTAAAAGCACATCTTAGTCTCTCTTGCCCTAAGTGTATATGTAGATGTCAGTAAAGCAGCACTACAGCAAATTGGGGAAGAGAGTCTTTTTTTCTTTTTAACACTGTAGGTAACATAGGCAGAACCTTTTGCGGGAAAGGATAAAAAGGTCTTTAATGTACATGCAACAGACCTGTAGCACAAGCCCATGCCACTTCTTAACATCAAACTAAACGCATCTCCACTTTGCATGCGGCTAAAAACAAAAGCCTTCTACTTTCACACGTTACGGGAGACACACACATGTCCTGAATTGCATCCCGCCACGTGCATTCGCAGATGCTCCAAATGCATGGGGTGTGCAAAAGGAAAATGTGAAAATGGTGCGTGTCGGGTATTTTATCTTTGCAAAAGTTCTCTAGCGTGTCTGCCTTTGTCCCTTCCCTCAGGGGTTTATGCCAAGGGTGACTCGTCGTCCCCCTTTAGCCCAGCCTAGTGGTTCCCACAGACCACTTGAAAATTGCAGTGTCTTTGGAGGGTTCCAGGGTTCGTTCCTTCCTTCCTTCCTTCCTTCCTTCCTTCCTTCCTTCCTTCCTTTTAGCCTGTTGTATCTATTGCAATGATCCTCGCTCGAAGCTGCATGATTTTGAATTGCCTTTTCACAGACACTCTGCAGACCACTGGGGGTGGTCCATGGACCCCAGTTTGGGAACCACTGGCCTAGCCTGAGCATCATCACCTGCCGTGTAACTCGGGGTTGCCGAGCCGCGCGGGAGCCGGATCCCTCCTCTTCATGGACGGGCCTTCCTCCCCGGTCCCGGAGCTGTGAGAGATGGCCTCGGCCGACAGCGAGGTGAAGACTCTCCTCAACTTCGTCAACTTGGCCTCGAGCGACATCAAGGCGGCCCTGGACAAGTCGGCTCCGTGCCGGCGCTCCGTCGACCATAGGAAGTACCTACAGAAGCAGCTCAAGCGCTTCTCCCAGAAATACTCCCGCCTGCCTCGCTGCCACCATCACCACCACCACCTGCAGCAGCAGCCGCCGCCTCAGCCCGCCAGGGAGCGGAAGGCGCCTGAGGAGAGAGCGCGAGGAGGCCTCGAGGCTCCTGTCGGCCGGGGCGACAGAGACAGCAAGGCCTGCAAGGCCGCAGAGCCCGGCGAGCAGCAGCAGGGCGTCTCTGAGGCGACCGCTAGGCCCGACCAAGTGCCCATGAGGAAAAGGCAGCTGCCCGCCTCATTTTGGGAAGAGCCCCGGCCGGCTCCGGGCCCTCTGGGCGGGAACGGCGTCGCCTTCCCGGCTGGAGCCGCTTCCAACTCCTCGTCACCGTCGTCGTCCTCCTCCTCCTCCTCCAAGGACTTGCCCGTCCTTGAGGCAAAGAAAAGTAAAAAAAGCCCGGATGGCGGGACGGCTAGCGCTGCCGAGAGCCCGCCGGGAAGCAGGCCGGACGCTGAGGCCGCGCAGGTGCTGAGCGCCTGGAGCTGCTGTCCATTTCAGTACCACGGACCACAAGCCTCTCCCGGCGTCTACCCGCCGCCGCTCGCCGCTTCCCTTCCGCCGGTAGGCCCCTTCCCGGGCCTGGGCCTGTGGAGGAAAAACGCGGCCTCGCCGGCGGAGGGAGAGCCCTTCCGCAAGGCGGACGGCGGCGGCGGGGCAGGCCCGAAAGTGCACCGGCCGGTGGTGTGGAAGCCCATCCCCACCAAGCCCGCCGCGCCGCCCCCCATCTTCGGCGTCTTTGGGTACATCTAGGCCTGGCGGGCCTACAGTCGCCGCCGCCTTGCGAGGGCCTCGCCTCTCGCTGGACCGTCCGCAGCGCCGCCTCGCCGGCGATGGAGGGAGCGGGGACAAAGGCCTGAAAGAATGGCCGGCCTGATTCTGCTCTCCCTCTCTTGTGTGGGGCGAGAATCCGGACCCCCGCAAGGACGGACCACCCGAGTTCTCCCCCTGGCTGGGTTGGCCAAGGAGGCATCAGGAACAAAAATCATGATGGTGAATTTATTCAGGAGTTGGCTACCTTTCCCCCCCCTCCTCCCCCCGTACAGTTGCAGAAGAGGATGTGCAAGGAAAGTGCAAAGCTTCACTGCCACTAATATGGGCTTCTGCAAACGAGAACTGCGTTCCTCCTGGCATGTAAATACCAAGGGCACTAAAGCAAATAAAAAGCCAATGAGTTGTTTTCTTTGAGTTTCCACCCTTCAAATGCTTTCAGATGGGGAAGTATTTGCCTTCCTGTCCGCAAAAGAAAGATGAAAGGGAGCTGCTTTGCTTCTCCTGCATGTATGGCAATTGCTCTTTCCACCTGTAGTTGTTGAGTCTGATCTCTAGGCCAGGGATGGGGATGTTTGGGGCTGAATATGACCTACAAGGAGGTAGTTTGGGGCTGAATATGTTTGGTGCTGAATATGGCCTACCAGAATATGTCTGACCCTGGAGGATCTCCTTAGCCCATTCTGCTCACCACAGCCCTACTCTGCGCTTCCCTCCAGTGTTTCAGCTAATCTGGAATGTGTCATTGAATGTAATGATGCCTCTCGCTTGGCTGGATGGAGATCCATGCATGTGTAGAAGAACATGAGGCTTTTGTATTGCTGGAATGCAGCCAACTGGCATGCAGCCCCCAAAAGGTTGCTCATAAGAGAATGTGGCCCTCCAGCTGAAAAACAGGCCCCCACTCCTGTTCTAGGGGTGATTCCCAGCTCTGCATGATTCTCTCTGGGTGTTTTTGTCAGCTTGAAGCAAGTGGTCTTGCACTGCTCTCACCAGGCATCCATTACACACTTTGGGATGAGAGACTTTCCATCACAATATGTGTTAAAATCTTTTTATCACTGACAAGTAACGTATGCCTTTGGAAACACACGTTTGTCACGGTGTGAAGGGGGCATACTAGAGACAGAGAATGTGCTTTGTATACCAAAACCTAAGACTTAGGATCAGTCCCTACAACTTACATGTAGAAGGATCTCATATAGCAGGTATAAAAAAAGATCTCCTGATGCTTGAAAGCTTACAGACTGTTGCCAGTCCACGCAGAACATACTTGGCTAGACCAAATAAAGCTGCTTCATTATTTGCAAATAAATGTTTGGGGGAGCAGGAGGGTGGGGAGAAAGAAGTGATTTATGTAATGTTGCATTGCACGTTATTGCAGAAAGTGCCATGTATACAACCACTCAATTATTTTGCTGGATATAATGGCAGTGGCAGTGTTGGTTCTGAGTGAGGGTACAACCAGGTCCTGCTTGCAGGCTTCCACTAGGCATCTGGGTGACCACAGTGAGAAGAGAATGTTGGACTTTGAGTTGATCTATTGGAGCTCTTATGTTCCCTGTCTACCTTTTAAAAGCAAAAGTTGCATAGACCTATGAGAGACCAATAATGAAGGTAAACTACTAGCAAAAGAGCCCTAAATTTTATGGATTTGGTTTTGCTCACTAGTTCAGTGATATGAACCAGTTCTCATCAAAACTAGACTAGCTTAAACATTGGGAAACATGGGACAGATGTGAGTGCCCTATGAAGGAAGAATATATTTAAATAGGGGGAAATCCTGGTGGCTAGATCTGTCAATGGCTACCAGAAATAATAGCTAAATAGAATGATTAGAGGCAGCAAGTAGCTGGATACTAGTTGCCAAAGAGCAGCAGTTGGAGAGAGTTGCTGTCTTCATGTGCTGCTTGTGAGCTGCCCGGAGCCATCTGGTTGGCAACTGTGAGAAACAGGGTGATGTTAGATGCATTTTTGGTTTGAACTAGGAGGTCTCTTCTTACATTTGAAAGATTATAAGGCTCTTGCAGATACATGACCTAGTCCCTAGGGGGCTTTTTCTAAGGTGTTCTCTTAGAGCAGGTTTGTAAACAGCAACTTTCTTAATCACCTGTTGCGAGTCAGAATTGGCTATAGGTGACCAAGCAAGGAAAGTATATAAATTGAAACATAGTCTGCATACTCCACTGCTGCACTGTTTAATGTTGAATAAAATAATGGGGTCAAGAGAAATAGCACAGGCGCCATTTAGGAAGGGTGATAGGCAGTCCCTTCCCTTTTCATATTTCAGACCATATGTGATTATTCCTCAGTATCATTTACATGTTTCTGGTTTATTATGCAGTATTTTAAAAATGTTAATAACCACAACCAGTGTTATTGAAGCACACAGTATTTTTGCAATTTAATCTTTAACATATCCTAGACTCTCCATTTACCCTAAGCCTCGTTATAAATCTTGCTTTTGAAATATTAGAATCATGAAATGATTTCTTAGATTAAAGTCTTGCAAATCTTTAATGCTCTTGTGTGTGAAGGTAGCTTGAAACTTTCCAGGGACTCTATTTGAGAGCATATGTGCTTTAATTAGTTAATTGTTATCTTCTAGCTATTAACTATAGCGAAAGTAAATAAGAGTCACGCCTTCACTAACACGGGGAATGTAGACTTTACTAAAATGTCATGTATTTACAGAAACAGGACAGTCGAACTGTGACTATAAGCCAGCCAGCCAGCTCTGTTTGCAAGCTGTTATCCATTCAGAGTAGACTTTAATCATTTGCTGCATGCCTCAATGACTGCACAGGTGTCAAATTGTGTGCCCTCAAAAAGCAGCAGTGAGGGTCAAAATCTGTCTTTTATATTATTCTTCCTGCACCATTTTAAGTTACTTAACAGGACAAAGCAAGTGTAAGAGATGGCTTGTAAACAGCCACTTACCTCATCACTTGTGATAAGACAGAATTGAATATAGGTAACCAGACAGGGAAGCTTTTGTAAATTGAAAGAAACATTTCTCTTTCTTTCAGTCTGGCAATGTGCCACAAATGGCTAATGTACGTATATGTGGGCAGGCTAGTAAACATTTATGGACTGATAACTTTGGGGAATTTATTTCCCAGGCTGTTCCAGCATGCAAGGAGAATTATATTTCATGCCATTGTATTTTGACTTACCATTGCATCATATAAAAAAATATTTTGCCAGCATGGGGGTGGACATGTGTTTTGAGGAGGAAGAGACTGAGGAACAAGTGCAGGAGGCTTATGCATATCATTGTCATTCTGGCTTCTGATGCCAACTTCAATAAGCTTACCATGACGCTTATCTACCCAGTGCCTACACTGACTACGTGTAACCTCATGTACTCACTTCAGTGAAGGAAGCAACTCCTCCTGCTCATTGGTTTGTGCATGTATGCAGCTATACGCACTCCAGTGAAGTGATTAGGAATGTTTACTCATGCCAGAGCTCTGTATCAAATGCACATAGAACTCCAGATCAGCCTACAATGCCTCATAAGTTCATGGTGTGAGGAAAAACAGCAGCACATCACATTTGAAAATGCAGTTTCCTCTGCAGCAATTATTATGGTTTAGACTGGCTCAGATTTCTTCAGTCTAAACTAATTTAGGCCCTTCTTCCATGTGCACCACCTAACACTGAAATTCCTTATTTAGGTGATTAATAATAATAATAAGTTTTAAAAATAGTCACAGCAGGTACTTTTACTCATATTTAATGCAGGCAATAAAACCTAAAAATATAACACTTTTATCAATACTGCACACACCCATCCCTCCCGACCAAACCCCACATTTTAAAAAAGCTATAGTAACAAAACTAAAGGCTTCAAAAGTGCATTATGACACAATCATTGCACACATGCCTATGGAAATAATACATCAATCAGGTCACAGAATGCTAGAATGTTTGGGGGCGGGGTCCTAGGCTATTCCTTGAATGTTAAATATATATGCTGACTAGGATTTTTTGACCATCCGTTAATGCATTCTATATCCTGGAATTGCAGGACTTGTTGTATAAAGTAGTAAATATTCTACCTTTCAAATTTACAACCATTTCTATACATCTCCATTGAATTTTATAAAAGGCAGTTGAGTTTGTACAAATTTGGTATAACTAGTGAAGTGTGTGTTGTGAAAATTCAGTTCCCCAGATCCAGGAATTCACTGGTGCAGCAGAAAGACTGGGCCCACAACTGGGCCTGTATTTCCCCAGCACAGCTTGCTGCATGAGGATTTAAGTGGGGTAACTTGTGCCGATTTGCATTCATTAACCCAGTGTTCAAACAGTCTTGTCCTCATCCAGTAGCCTTTTTCAAATCCAGTCCAGCTAACCTGTGCATGACAACCTTTCTGTAAATGGCTTTCTGTTGCTAGATTGGGGCGGGGGGGGGGGGGGAGGGAGTTGGAGAGGTAGCATGCATGCACTATGTGCAAATAAATGTAAACCAACCATGAAGAAAAGATGGCGAAAAGAATCAAGTGAAAGTACAATTGTCAGGGGAGCTTTTAAGCAGACTATTCCCCACCTCCCACCCCAATTTATGCGCATAGCTAGCGACACCTTTATCTCCTGAGGTTTGTGCTAACTTTTTGCACTATGGATCCAATCGGCTCAACTAGGGTTGTTCCTAGTATATGTGCATGTGAACGGGGAAGTCAGCTCTCCAGGCTACGCATTCATGTATGATGGGAGAAAAACCCGGGAGGGTATTGTCTCTGCTTCTTTTTCTTCAATATCTTGGATAAAAGAGTTTCTTTTTTAAAAAAATAAGGAGCTGACCACACTCCTATATGTTATAAACAGTGGACTGTTAGTTCAAGAATTAGTACTGTTGTTCCATTCACAACCAGTTAGAACATTTCAAGCTATAAACAAAACTGAAGCCTTGTTACTATACTGTACATGGGAATTGTATATATATATATATATTACTCAGTAGTCAAACCTGGGCTATGTGTTCCTTATTACACCCTACCCGTGCTTTCAAATGTGAAAATCTGAGACCATTCTCTCTGCAAAAAGTGTCATGCATTTTATTTTGGGCATTTCCACCAAGCTCTTTTGAGATGCATGTAATGATGTGCTTGGTTCTGCTGTGGTGCCTCAGCTTCAGAGTCACCAGGGTTATTCCTGTTATCACTCTTCTCAAACAATAACTTACAGCTGTAACCTTGAACTACAACAAGTGGAGGACAAATTGTATTTACCTGAGAGATCTATTTCACTGGTATGCATTGGTAAAGAAATGGTTGGTAAAGGAAGGGTTAAAACCATGACACTTCTTCATGAAAGGGTTCAACATGAAGAGAATGCCAATGGAAGATAATCACAGGCGTCAGTGAAAGTGGGTGGACAATTTGCCTCACAATGGCCTATTTAGCTCATTTAAATGCATCTCAGCCAAGTCAAGGTTCCTCTTTGAAGGAATTGTTCTAAGGTTTAACAGCAAACTTAGTTACTGCTTCATACATAAAAGCCATAAGTCATTCAGTGTTAAAAATACTCTGATTGGATTGTTGCTTAGGCATCATCCAGCTAAGCATCTGAGTTCCCAAATCACAACCCAAGTTATGCCAGAGTATTTGATCTGAAGCTGATTCAATGTTTTTCTGAAGCCCTGCAAATAACTGCCAGTGCTTTCCAGCAACAATACATCAATCATTTTCTTCTTTCCAAAGCAATGCAAGTGCTGAATCAGCTCTTTCCTTCATTACTGCTTTAACAGAAGGGTTAAATATCATTGGCTTCAGTGACATAAGAATTGAAGGCTGATGTAGTATAATAAACTAAAACAGAATTCCACCTCGTTCCTTTGCCTATTTAATGTAATACACATAATTAAAGGTAAAGGTAAAGGTACCCCTGCCCGTACGGGCCAGTCTTGACAGACTCTGGGGTTGTGCGCCCATCTCACTTAAGAGGCCAAGGGCCAGCGCTGTCCGGAGACACTTCTGGGTCACATGGCCAGCGTGACATCGCTGCTCTGGCGAGCCAGAGCCGCACACGGAAACGCCGTTTACCTTCCCGCTGGTAAGCGGTCCCTATTTATCTACTTGCACCCGGAGGTGCTTTCGAACTGCTAGGTTGGCAGGCGCTGGGACCGAGCAGCGGGAGCGCACCCCGCCGCAGGGATTCGAACCGCCGACCTTTCGATCGGCAAGTCCTAGGCGCTGAGGCTTTAACCCACAGCGCCACCTGCGTCCCATACACATAATAATTGTGGGTTAAATCCTTCAGCTCACACACTTTGTTAAGTATTTGTTTAATTTTAGTTGGGGTCACAAATTTTTTACTAGATTCACTATTTACTAAATGACTAACGTGGGAACAAAAATATTGTCAAAGACTTTGATCACTAAGGAAAAAAGTCAGCTATATATCCAGAAAGGCCAACTAAACTAGACGAAAATGTAAGGTGGTATCAAATGAGACAGAAATAGCAGCCAGAAGGTTTGAGCAATCCTGCAAACTAAACTAAACTGCAGCTTAACCAATTAATTGAAATGTAACTATTACTGGGGAATTTTAGATCTTTGCATTAGAGTGAGATGCTTTTTTGAGTATAGGACCATTCCAGAAATACATTTGCTGTCCTTGTGAGCAATCCTGATTGCTTCTGGTGTACAACCAGTTATGCAGACAAATACAATGTATAAACTGGCAGATGATGAATATAGTTGACAATAATTCATGTGATTGCCACAGGTGCGAAAACAAAATAAAATGTCACTACATTTATTAAAATTGTGTGGGATCATCTGGTTTATACATTACATTTGTCTGTGTGAGAGCATACTTAGAGATTGCTTGTGTCTTGTGAACTCTTCCATATTCTTCTTACATGTGATACTGAGGTGTTTAGAACTTTTAATGTTTCTCTCTACAAAATAGCATAGCACTTTCTTGCCATGTGCTACCAGTGTCTTTTATCCCAACTTCTTCACTTATTTTCTATACTCTAAATACTGTTGGATTTGCCTTTTCTGCAATTCTGATTTTCAGATATCCTTTTTCCTTCTTACATAGCAAAGCCGGCCTTTTCTTCCATTATCTCAGTCTGTCTCCATCTTGTGGCTGTCACTCTAGGAAATGATTGACTGCCAAGTTCACCTTAGGTCAGCGAGTATAATCATATTGTAAATAGCGCATCAGTCTCCCTGGAAGAGGCAAAGTGTCAATAAGAGAAATACGGCTCTTCCCAATCAGACTTCGAATTTTGATCCGGCAGAGGTGAGTAAGTGGCCTTGGTGGTTCTGGAAAAGAGAATATATGGTAGGGTAAGTGAGTGAGCAAGCAAAAATACAATTTTATGCTGCTTTTGGGGGACTGAAATAGTCACCAGAGAACGTTATGAATTTTTTTTACAGAAGCAAATGTCTTCACTAATTAGTTTTTGAAGTTTCCAAACTTAAACCCTTCAGTAAAAAAATCCCAGGATGGTTTGCATAGCTTAGTCTCAGGCTCTCACTTCTCCCTGCCTCTTCTGGTGAAGGAGGAGTTTGAAAACTTTAGTTTCTATTTTAGATTACTCAGAATTATTTTAACTAACCTGCTTTGTATTTAATGTCAGCCCAGTCTTCATAACTGTCAATGTGCTCCTTGAGCCTGGAACAAAGTTGCACATTGCCCACATAATCCAGAAGAACATCGATAATAGGCCCAGCCCAACGACTCATCTCTGGAGTTGATACCATTTCACAAAACTGGGGGCAAAAATGAGATATACAAAATTGATTATTGTAGGAGAACAGCAACATTCACCACAGCCCACCCTTTGCCCAAATCCAAAGTAGACCGCTAGCAGGCAACCTGCAAAAGAGGTGGTGGAAGGTCATGAACTTGGCTGGGAGAGCTCAGATTTACAACAGATTCACCTGGTTGCCTTATAATCAAGATGCGGGAAAGCAGGTCTACATGTCATACAGAAGGATATCGCAGAATCCTTCACCCTATCATTTAAAGTTAGAGGTGGGGAGCATGCATTCTGAATGCTTGCATTTAGCATAAAGCTACAGGGCCTACAGGCAGAGGGCCTTCTCGGTAGTGGCGCCCCCCTGTGGAATGCCCTCCCATCAGATGTCAAGGAGATAAACAACTATCTGACTTTTAGAAGACATCTGAAGGCAGCCCTGTTCGGGGAAGTTTTTAATGTTTGATGTTTTGTCGCTTTTTTATATATTCTGTTGGGAGCCAGCCAGAGTGGCTGGGGGAACCCAGGCAGATGAGTGGGGCATAAATAAATAAATGAATAAATAAATAAATAAATATTATTATTATTACTACCCATTCCTGCATGTAGCAAGCAAGTATACCGGGGAGAAATATTTAACTTGGCCCACTCTCTGATGTGTTTGTTTACATCATGATCAGAGCTTTCAAAACTATGACCACATATATCCTGAAGTGGCAAAATCTAGAATTCTACTACCTCAATTTGTGTGCTGTGCAGATCAACTCTAAAATCTGGCCCTTCGTGGGCGGCCTTTGACAGTGGCTGTAAGTTCCTGTATTGTATGTCTGGTCATAGGAAACTCTGAAATGCATAGCCTAAAGAGCTTTTTGTTCCTCGTCCTTCACTCCATTCAGGAATGAGGAACTTGTGTCCCTCCACATGTTGTTTGATCCCAACCCATATCAGCCCTAGCCAGCAAGGCCAAAGGGAGCTGTAGTCCACCCACCTGGAATGCCTCAGGTTTCCCCATCCCTGTTTCTGCTGCATAGTGCTGACTCTATGATTTGCCCACATGCATTCATAATGGATTCATAATGGAAAATGCAAGGCTGCAGAAAATCTGAACATTGCAGCTATGCCTGGCACATTGCAGCAACCCAACTCCAAACAAACCAGCATCATCATGAGAAAATATTGTTCTAGATATTAAATTCCATATTAACAGAAGCATCTCCCAATAAGATTGCCCTGAAAGTAAAATAAGTATTCTGCAGATGTATGAAGTGTGATTCTGGAAGAAAACAAGAACAAATCGCGCTACTGCTGCTAACAGCTCTTATTTCACTCTCTGTGAAATAGTTTAAATGCCCTCTAGTGGCGTTCAGATAAATTACTTCTCAAGGTTACATCCTATATATATACAGTGGTACCTCGGGTTAAGAACTTACAGTGGTACCTCAGGTTTAGAGCTTAATTCGTTCTGGAGGTCTGTTCTTAACCTGAAACTGTTCTTAACCTGAGGTACCACTTTAGCTAATGGGCCCTACTGCTGCCGCCGTGCGATTTCTGTTCTCATCCTGAAGCAAAGTTCTTAACCTGAGGTACTATTTCTGGGTCAGCGGAGTCTGTAACCTGAAGCGTATGTAACCCGAGGTACCACTGTAATAAGAGAGCAAACCCACCCCCCAAATGCCTATTTTACTTTAGCCCAAAACAGCAGGATTTATGCACCAGAGGGAAGTATCGGCAAGTTTCGGTAAGCCCCAGTGTTTGCAGAGGTACAAACAACTTCAGAAAATAGTGTCCTGGAAGAGGGCATGGCTAGCTGGTTGGAACTCTGAACAGTAATATTCCACACTGCAACATTCTGCTGCAGGCCCCACTTCTAAGACAGGCAACGTCTGATTTGGGTGTGTCCGAATGATGCACAATTGCATACCTGCAGATGGTGCCAAACCTGGAAGTAGCCCCAAAGTCACAAAAATGTCACAAAAAGGGATGGGGCGGGCAGGGTGGAGTGGGCTGGGCTTACATGCTCTCCACCAATGTGCGCAGGGGTCTGGAACAGGACCTCCACACAAAACGAGGGTTGCCTGTATGCTATTAACATTACCCATTTCTCATTCATTCATTCATTCATTCATTCATTCATTGAATTTGTATGCTGCCCTTCTTCCTGAAGGAGTCGAGGGCAGCAAACCGCCCACATTTTTTAAAGAAAGAAAAATATATCTAAAACAGTTAAAACTTTATAAAAACAGTTCCAATTCAAAACATTATTTCAGCCACTGATCTCAGATTTTCCCCTGAACTTCAGCTACCAAATGCCTAGGTAGGGAGGAATAGTTTCCGCTTCCACCTCCCTGGGCATGTGATTATTTCAAGATGTTTTGGTCTTAGAAATTTCTTTACACTGCTTGGGACCTCACTTATCTCCATCGTAATCCTGTGAAGTTGGTAAGATTATTATTATTTATTAAATTCATTATACAGTGGTACCTCGGTTTAAGTACATAATTCGTTCCGGAGGTCTGTTCTTAACCTGAAACTGTTCTTAACCTGAAGCACCACTTTAGCTAATGGGGCCTCCTGCTGCCGCTGCGCTGCTGCTGCACGATTTCTATTCTCATCCTGAAGCAAAGTTCTTAACCCGAAGCACTATTTCTGGGTTAGCGGAGTCTGTAACCTGAAGCGTATGTAACCTGAGGTACCACTGTACCGCCCTTCATCCAGACATCACAGGGTGGGTTACAACATAAAAGCACAAAATGCACAAGATGGACAGATGTTGCATTCATTAAACAGAATTTCTTATTCAATAGGAAATATTGGTGGCTGACTCGAGAAATATATATATGAGCTATCTAATATGAGCCCATAAGAAGTTTCAAAAACATCTGACATCCAGTGGTTTGGGAGTTTTATCAAGTATCATTAACCTTTCTATGTTGCCTTTTTTCCATAGGATTATGCTGTTCAGCCAATTACTCAGCTAGCTCTCTGCTGTATTGTTACCCAGACTGGTAATGGTTATCTTGAATTTCAGAATGAGGCATTTCCCAGACCAACTTTACATACTTCAAACCAGCCTTCCCCATTCTACTGCCCTCCATATGTTTTGGACTACAATTCCCATCATCCCTAACCATTACCCATGCAGGCTGGCGCTAATGGGAACTATAGTCCCAAACATGCAGAGGGCACTGGATTGAAGAAGGCTGCTTTAGAATGAAAAAGCTGGTGACTGGACCTGAAGCCTTTCCTAAGGAAAGGCCATAACCACAGCTCCTCCAAATGTCACAGAAAATACGAGCTAGTAAGGGCAGACTCACCTGTACAATGCTCTGCTCTTTATTCACCTGGGGATCATGATACCTGTCTCTCTTAGCTTCAATGGGAGGATGTGGGCCACACCCATACTGACATTTAAAGCAAGAGATGGCATCGCAGCCTAGATCCATCAGAAATTTCAGCAGAGAAAGATACTTCATCGAGAACATGATGGTAGCAGGGAAGGTCGTTGGATGGGAAGCGACGTAGGCATCAATATTGGCTCCATAGTCAATAAGCAGCTTTATCATCTTCAAGCAGCCATGGCGGATGGAGATGAGCAGGGGGTTGATGAGGTCGACGTTGGGATTGGCCCCAGCCTCAAGCAGCAGCTGAGCAGCTTCAACGTTGTTGTTAAAAACGGAGAAGTAGAGGACAGTGGTGCGCCTGTCCTCGTAGAGCCGCGAGCGCTCAGGAGAGAGAGTGAAGTTTACGTCAAAGCCAGCCTCAACCAGCTCTTCCAAGACATCGTCGCGGTTGCATTCAGCTGCCAAATGCAGAGGGCTGATGCCACTGCGTTTGGTTCTAGTGCGGCTGGTGACCGGGAGCAGCATTTTCACAATCCTAGCAGAAACGAATCAAGGGCCAGACGTGAGCTTAAGCTTGCTTTTCCAGCAAAGTTATTGCTTCTATAGCAGTATCTGGCTGTCCTGTTACGATAGGCGCCGCAGGCATATATAACAGCAGTGAAATGATCTTCCCTCAGATTGCTTAAGATTTATTAAGGCAAGGGGAGAGAGGGGGGGCCACAGCACCTGAGGAATGATCTTGAATGCTAAGGCTGGGTACGGGTGGTGTTTTTCCTTAGCCTTGAATACAAGGCTAAAATACATACGGATAAAAGCAACCAAAATCCCAAAACTGTACAATGAAAAATTCTTATCATGCTCATCCAACACCACAACCGGAAGGACAAGTCTTTCCTGTGCCACTGAAAGATCAGCACCACAGCAGAGGCCAACTTAACTACCAAAGGCCTGGGTAAATAAGCAATGACAGCCTGGTCCTTTAAAGATCAACAGTGGAGGTCTACACGAGGTGCATTTCCAAGAGGAGATTGCTGCACAAATCAGGGCTACCACTGAAAAGGCCTGTTCTTGTGTAGCCAAACTCCATACCAACCTCAGATAACTTTTCTGAATAAAACTAAGCTGTTCCATCCCAGCTTGCAACTCCCCTTTCTTCTGTTTTCAGTCCTTATATCCTGTGCTGTTCTTAAAGGGGCACTCTTTCTAAATGAGATCTATAAACTATATTGATATAGGCTGCCGTAGTGAATGGTTTCCCCCTGATATTTCTCCTTACATTGCATAAGCATCGCCATTGGTTTTTATGGGGTGAGGCATGTAATTTCACAATGTGGACTGAAACAGGTAAGCACACAGTGCTCAAGAGTGGGGTGGGCAGACAGGCAGCATGACTGGTTCTATCAGAAACATTATTGAGCAAATCCATTTGAGACAGGCCTATGGCATGAAGAAGTTCAACATGTACAGTTAAAGTAGGGGAAAGGTCTAGGCAACAGCTGGAACAGGAACACTAGTGGAAAAGTCTTCGGAACAACAGCTACCAGCCTGCCTTGCATTATCCATGCTCTCGAGACATTATGCCCTCATCAGAAGAAAATAATCAAAGCCACAGGAGGAAATTCATGTGCAGATCATTTCTCAAAGCAGAAAGGCTGACCTCACCCAGCAGTGATGCTCCCTGGAAGGCGGGAAGCCTGGGTGCTGTTTAGCTGGCAAACATCCACCACTAACAAATGCTTTGTAATAGCCATAATAGCTGAAAAGTCACACACAGTGCCGAAATGAGAGTTTGCCAAGCACTAGCATTAGTCATCCTGGATTCTACTGGGATTTATTAACATTTAAGGGTTGAGATTATTCTGCTGCTCAAGCAAGCTTCTTAGAGCTGAGTTAAAGAGGAACTGCAGGCTTTTTTTTCCAGTTAGGGACCGATACCTTGTTGGACATAAAGAAGCATAACCTTTATGAGTATTAAAGAACCTAGTCAAATGCATCTCTGAAACAGAGCAAGCCATGTTCTTCTGGATGTAAATCTAAACTAAATGATGGCAGGCAACTAGATGGGGTAGGATGGAAGGGTCAACTTCAAAGAACCTTCAGATTACCACCAATACGTATCCACCTGGTTTGTGAAGAAAGGTGCTTGTAAGAGGAGGTTGTTTTAATTAGTTGCTCCTTGTGCTGCTGTGGTGCAACTTTTTAAAGGAATGATCTAGTTCAGGGATGGGGAACCTGTGGCTCTCCAGATGTTGTTGGACTCCATCTCCCATTTACCTTCGCCAGCATGGCCAGTGGTTAGAGATGATGGGAGCTGAGGTCCAGCAACATCTGGACTTCATCCCTTGATCTGAAAGGAAATTCATGCAACTCTAAGAATAACAAGAGTATTACACCAACAAAGTCTAAGGAGAATCATTCCAGCATGACTGTCACTGCTATGTAAAGAATATACATAAGTTGCTTCTCAGTTGCTGGATGTTGGAGAGACGGATGGTTCAGTACATATCTTAAAAGCCAACACTATGCAAAAGCTTGGCCTACGGTATAGGTCAACCCCTTTCCCAAGACTTGCAGTGGATAATTATGAAATTAGAAAGCTAATCTATAGCCCTGAATAATGCCAAAACAAAATACAGTTTAAAAGGCATTTGTCAACTAGACTATGCAAACACATCTTCCTCTGTAAACAGGCATGGCACTAGAAGTTGCAAACTTACATTCGCTTATTCAGGACTAATTCATACAGCTCTTCTCCCAAACTAGATTGCACTGTGCGTATGGTTCCTAAATCAGGGTTATCTGACTCATCCTTACAAACCATGGCTTGGCATGAATTTAGCAGTGGCAATTTGTGCTTGTGAGGAAGTGCTATTCAGGCAATCGATTCAGCACTGCACAACACCAGCACAGAGTGATCATGTGAATAATCCCTTAGGAATTCCTAGTTATCATGACTGCCCGTCTGCTCCTTTTTAGTGTGATCCTGCTGTCGGATTTGCTTTTTAATATTCTTCTTCTCTCCCAGCTACATTGATAGGTTCATCACACTGTTCATCAGGTCCCACTCTTCTGAGTCTCATACTGCTAATAAAGAACGTAATAAATACTATATCTATTAATACTATATCTAGAAAGGAATAAATTCCAACCACTTCACAGCTACAAATATTCATGATTGTATGAGTTAAAGAATATGTGCCTAAAGTCATGGATTTGACAAGATACAGTTTCACATTAGCCTTCCAAACAGGGTGAGAGCATTAAGTACAATAAACAAACGTCAAGCAACAAGAGTTAAAAAAAATAGAAACGATCCCCTTGGCTTTTTTCATATTATGGAGGCTTCGTGTCCTGGCAGTGAGTCTGAATGCAGAATTCCTGCAGAATTATGTATTAAATCCACATGCTTACAAAGAGAGGTCACTGTGAAGAGTGTTGTTATTCAGAATACCAAAGGGATTAAAATGACTGGCCATGCGGGGGCAAAGTTTGCCACTTGGATAAATATTTTGTCCAAGCAGCTAAAGATGGGAAGCTCTTTAATACTTTCACCTCGAAACCTTTTTACAAGTGCTTGATCCTTAACTATTCAGAAACATTGGGTCTTCAACCTAATTCTGATCTCATGTATCAATGCAGTTTTACATTGACAGAGCTTTGCAAAGTAAAATAATCTACTTTTATTTTGGGCAGAGCGGAGTCCAATAACTTACTTGCAACGATTATGTTTGGTTATTACTTTTCAGCCAGCATCTCAACCACACATCAACCTGTGTGATTTTAGCAAGTGAAGTCTATGGATCTATTTATTTTGGATCATACATGACAGATAGCCCCCCAACCTCTAGTTAAAACTTTCCATGGCTTAGAAATATTTCAAACAAACAAACAAATAAAATAATAACCCCTCCAATAACAGAGGATAAACTTTGCATTAGATGTGAGATTACTGGAAAGAAGATGATGGCAGAAAAAATGCCTTCTTAGAAGGCAACATGTCCCCAGTGCAAACTGAGACTATTCTAAACAGAACAACTTGTTTTGGATCTTGTCTGTAGTACATTCATTGCTACCCCAATCCCCATAGTAACTGTGGATTCATATACACAAACTTATATGGTGTGTTTTTTTTAAAGAGCCCCTGTTAACCTTTATGCAGAAATGCTCAAATCTGTCAACAACCCTCAGGAATAATGTAACTTACTCATAATAGCCTCTTTTGGAGGCCACGTGAATAGGCAAGAGGCCATTCTTGTTGGTTTTGTTAGCATCAGCTCCTTGGGACAAGAGAAACTCCACAATCTCCTCATGTCCATTTTTACAAGCTTCAAAAAGGGCAGACGCTTTGTCACTCGCCTGGGTATTGATGTCAGCACCTGCAAATGAAAGAAATATAAAGCAAGGCTCACTTTCGGAACATCTGGAAATCAACAGCATATATCTCTATGCAGTGCCAGATTTATGTATAAGCTAAACAAGCTATAGCTTAGGGCCCCACTCTCTTGGGGCCCCAAAAAAATTTAAAGGAAAAAACACCTGCATGTACATTTCCAAAATATAAAATAAAAAAAATTGTATCTCACTATTAATATACTTCTTCTTAATTGTATTTCAGTTCAACAATTACTTTGATAAAATACATATTTTGTTAGATACCTATTAGGTCAATAAATTACCATATAGCCTATATTCAACAAAAAAACCAGTGACAATTTGTTGTTGACAAATGACAGCTGGACATATAAATATACCTTCAGTAGCTTAGGGCCCCATCAAACCTAAATCCGTCCTGTCTCTATGCCTGCAATTTAGGTAACAAAAGAGGGCCTTAAGACGTGTATATGCCAATGAAGTGCTGGGTTTTCAACACACACAGGATTCTTGTATTCAGGCATCATGCTTATCGCAATGAAGGTTGCAATGACATGCCCTTGCCATGACATGCCCTTTGGAGGAGGGGCCCCTGACACAATGAATTTAGCAGCCATTATGATCAGGGCTTCATATCTTCATCAGAAGTAGGTTTGTATTGGTGTGCATTCTAAAACAAACTAGCAAATAGAGAAAAGAGTCTTGCTCATTTCCCCTTACGTACTTATAAAAATGAATGGGAATTCAAACAAATGAGATCTGAATGGGGCGGGGGGGGGGGGACGGACATTGGCTCGTATTAGCTTCAGTTGTTTCTATTGGGATGAAAAATGGAAACTGTCTGGGACAGCCTGTCCAGGTCAGAGAAAGATTACAGGGAGAAAAAGCAGTGAAAAATATACAGTGGTTTTTTTAAAATCATGAGTTTTTGTACTATTTCTCTGAAATTTGTCAGGTCAGATCCTTTTAGCTACATCTCCTATCCAAAGCAATGGGCAGCTTAAAGGATGTGTGCCCTTTTAAATTAAGCATCAACCCCTTTCCCCACCTGTCTGAAATGTGGCAAGGGTGATGCTTTGAATGAATAGTAGAATTCCTGAAGAGGATATGTTATTTGGATGAAAAGCACCAGTGTCTTTCTGCCAACAAAAGACTGACTAGGTTTTACCTTGAAATCAATTGTGGAATCATGAATGGAAATAATTCAGAGTAACCTGAATTAGTTATGAAAACAAATGAAAAGCAAATGAATGAATAGCAGAACAAATGGAACTTCTGAGAACAAAATACAGTGGAGTAATTAAAAGTTTAAAAACTTGCACACCTTCTACAAATTACTGGATCTATACCTTCACACTCAGTGTAAAATGAGACTGGATGTACCCACTGCTTCCCTTTGCTACACAATTTCCCTCTCTGTTATGTGTATTAGATGAATACACATAAAACGAATAAGCCATTCTATAATGTCTATTCAGACATATGTGTCTCTGACTTCAGTAGGGCTTACTCCTTGGGCTGCCATAAGTCAGGAATTTCCTGGACATATCTCGGAAGTGTTGATTCTTTGGTGAATTTCAAAAAGAAAAATAGCTCCAAAACTTTGGCCGAAAAAAAAGAAAGCTCAACAACTGTTGTGTCTGGATTTTCACTTTTTAGAAATATGGCAACTCTACTTACTCCTAGGTAAGTGTTTGCGGAATTTCAACCTTAGTCCCGTACTAGGAAATTCTATTGTGCCAGAATTCTATTTGCTTGATTACAAAAAATATCCACACTTAGTTTGGGAGTAAGCTCCCCTGAACAGGGTGAGCTTTGCTTCCAAACAGACATGTGTAGAAATTGGTTGCACAAGTGTCTGCCGAAGAAAAACTTGCTCCTTTGTGGCAAAGTCTTTCCATTGCATTTGAAGCTTTAATGTACTTACAACTGTAACTAGCAACACAACTGCAAAGCCCACCATGGGGATACAACTAAATGAGGGAGAGAAATGGAATCTTTATTTTATGACAAGCACTGTGTATTGTACAGATGCAATAAAGTTATTATAGGGGTTCTCAGAGGGGTTTAAAAGCTTGGAATAGTAGTGCAGTTTTATTGTATATTCTTGTTCCGATTATTATTTTTTGTTCATAATTGACCATGGGAAATGAAAACCAAGCTCAGACACTCTTCAATTTCCCCTTGACCTTTCATATACTGAACTTGCGATTCGTCAGTGTCAACGTTCAGTCCCATATGCTCCAACTGTCCCTCTTTACCAGGGACAACCCCCTCATTGCTGTCCCTGTCTCTGGTAAAACACTATTTTTATTCTGTCCCCCTTTTTTTGCCTCTTGGAGAAATGCTAAGTCTCTGTAAGATACATCTGAGAGGAGGACAAGTAGGACCTGAAACAAAAGTTGGCCATGCATTTTCATATACGTAGAGTCCTCCTGTTCAGGGTCCCTGCCAGCCAGCAAGCCATGGATAAATACTGTACTATACTATACTATACTATACTATACTATACTATACTATACTATACTATACTATAAGCTCTAAGGAGCTTAAGTAAAGCACCACACAGAGAGTTTTTCATTTTTCTTTGCCAACAGACACTAAACATTCCATGGTTAATGAGTATAATAAATCCCAATTTGTTGTTTTATCCCTTTAAGGCTTAAAATAAATTCCTGTACTTCTGTATCCTCGGGGGTTGGACTAGAATTTGGAGATCAAGGTTCAATCACCTCAGAATCTCCCACTTGAAATCTGGAAAAGGTTCTGCCTTCTTTGTACTATAGTTTATGAAAGTGTGGGAAACCAATGCACAATAAGCTACCTCCGACAAGAACTTGCAGAAATTAGAATTTCTGCCTTCCTTTGCAAGACTGCCGTATAGGATGAATAAAAAGCAAATCCAAAATTATGAACTGGCCACTGAAAAACCCAACACACAAAATCAATAGATGGTTTTGCATATCTCAGCCGCTGCACAAGATCCTGCTTCTGCAATACTGCTTACCGCACTTGGCAAGGTATCGCAAGGCTTCTAAGTGGCCACTCTCAGCTGCCACGAAAAAGGAAGTGAGCCCGTAGGAATTTGTGCTTTCGACCTTGGCACCTCCTTTGACCAAAAGGTCTATTATTTCCAAGTCATTCCGAGCCACAGCTTCGTGGAGGGCAGTCCACCCACGATTGCAGCGATGGTTCGCGTCAGCATTGTACTCCAATAGCACCTGTACAGCTTCGGCATTTCTGTGTTCACAGGCTGTGGTGACAAAAAAAGAAAATAAAGTTTAGGTTTCCGTATCTGGGCCTCAAAAACAAGTTTCATTTCGGACAATTTCACCCAGAAGTTGCTCGTTGTCCAAGAAAAGCCTTGCTTTATTCCACATATATTTTCTCCTGCATTTAAAAAATGAATTCATACATTTCAGTTTGCTTTTGGGGGTACTAGAGGATTGTTTTCCAAATGTTTCCCCCCACAAACATGTAAAATAAACTTTCAGGATTGTGGCATTGCTTTAGATACTCACACAAAAACAAGCCCTTATTTATCTGTTTATAAAAAAATATGTACACACCACTTTTCAGCCCCTCCCAAAGTGATGAACTTGGAACTCTGATGAATATCCATATATCAAGGATATAAAATGACTCCCTCTCCCATTGATTTCATTATCTCAAATCTCTGTTGTATAGAGTTTCCCTATCTTCTTTCCTGCTCTGAAAATGGCAGCAGCCTACTAACCACATGGCAGGGATGGTATATTTAGCCTCTTCCTCATCACAAGGCAATTTCAGGGAAGGGTACAATTAAAACACAGAAAGGATAAAGCAAATTACAATAATAAAAAAGATTAACAAAGCAGCAACCAGTAGAATAGCAACTATAACAAACCCAGACAAGGCACAAATACCTTGCAAAAGTCTGTGCAAACAAATATAGAGGCTACATTAAGCAATATGTTTGAACACTGAATATGTAAGTTTATGTCCAAAGTCAATGGTGAGAACAAACACAAACATATGTACTGCTGGATAAGTGTTTAATGGTTCTTGTATTTGTAAAAAAAAAAAAAAAGTTGAAAAAAAGCTTGTATCACTGGATCAAGTTAATCAGTTTTGTTGACTTAATTGAGCTAAATAATTTTAATTGAATTTTGAATAAATGTGCAATTAATTGTTACTGTTTAGAATTTTGTTGTGTTATTATCTTCCTTAGCATGTCGTGCAAACCACTATTCTGAATAATAATAGTTTATTATATTATTATAATTTATTATTGTTATTAGAATATTACTACTACTACTACTACTACTACTAACTAATGCTTTTTATAAGGTAGGGGACACTAGGGACGAGCTTATGCCACCAAGTGGGAAGAGACCCAAAAACATTTGGGAACCACTGAACAACTTAGACTTTGGGCCTGATCCAGCAGGACTCCTTTTATCTTCTTATTTCAAGAGCAGCTTGAAATAAGAGCATTGCCCCCCAGCCAGATATGCCCACCAGCACCCACTAACAGAGGAGAAGAATCCCCAGTGCCTTCTCAAACCTGGAACCAGCCCTGATTTCTGAACTACCGCGGGCTGGGGTAGCAGTGGCGGGCAGTGGCCCAGGCCCAGTTTTTTTATGGAGCCGTCACATGCCTGTGGACACTGCAACAGCATGACGGCATATGACGTCACGACGTTGTGCATGGCACGCTGGGCACCCACAGTTGGGGGTCCAAGTTGGTGCCCCTGGCACACACTGTTTCCAACTAGAAAAGGCGTCTACTCGTGGGCACTCAAGACCTATGAGAATCAAGCGACTTACCTTTATAAAGTGGGGTCTCCCTCGCTTTGTTTGCAATATCAGGTTCTGCTCCAGCCTGCAGCAATAAACGCACACACTCAAGATTCCCTCTATTTGTTGCTAAGTAGAGCGCCGTTTCCTCCTGAAGTGTACGCTGATCAAGTAACCCAGGATAAGCTATGGAGAAAGCGTTGATCCATATTTAGTGAGGCGTGTAATGTACATGAATAATCCTCACATCAGACACTGTGCTCAATAGTGTCAAACTTTTATGTGATAGCTAACCGCCCACATACAACTTGCAAGTCTCATTCTTTCGTCAGGGTTAAAAAAATTCTTGCTCCAATTGTGCTAGAAGACATTTTCAGAGTAAGTTTAGGAAATCTGATCGCCTGAGTTCACCACCCTCTCCTGCCATTGTTATCGGCGACGTTTTTCGTACATTTAAGTGAGATCACAGTGTTCCCTGTCAGGGAACTGCCATTGGAAGGACAGGTGGTGAGAAGGCTTCAGGAGAATAGGAGAGCCTCTTCTTCAGCAGAAGAGGGAACCAGTAGGGGGAGTGCGGGAGCTCCAAAGGAAAGGGAGTCGGAGGGGAGGCTCTGGGATACTTCCAGTGAGAACAGCGAGGAGGTATCAGAACAGCCCTTAAGGACTCCCACCCCCCGCCGGAAACTGTCACGCAGAGAATCCAGGAGGCGCATGTCTGTGAAACAGCTTTTATGTTGGAAACGTTTCCGCAAACGCCCACTGTCAGATTCTACCAGCGACTGAGGGAGCCATGCTCAAGGGCTCCTCTCAAGGCAGGGTTTCACTACACTGAGTGAGCTCTGAGGGATCCAGCTTCAACGCACAAGCAGCTCATTATCCCACCACAGCAATCTGACAGTCCCTGAAAGCAGCTTGTGCAAAGAGAGGCATCATGAGCAACCCAGCCGGAGCCGGAGATGGGGGAGCAGCTGCAGCCGGTCCTAGCCTGGAAGAAAGGTACAGGATGTTGGAGGTACAGTTAGCTCTGCAAACGGCGAGGCTGGAGGAGAGGAGGGCTCATGATGCAGAAAAGGGGAAAGCCGCCCAGCTCTCGAGGAAAGTGCCAGGACTGGTGCAGAAGTTTGGGGGTGATCCCAGGAATTATCAAGCCTTCAGGACAGAGATGCAATATGCCCTCAATCTGCAGTTTGATGATTTTCCTGATGAGGATTCGAGGGTTGCTTTTGTGATTGGGCATCTCGAAGGCGCAGCCCGAGATTGGGTGAGGCCACTAATGGCAGCCAATAATGAAGCCCTAAGGGACACAAGGAAGTTTTTTCGCGCCATGGATCTGATGTTTTCCAGCGAGATTGAGCAGGGAGTGGCGCGCAGGCAGTTAATGGCGTGTAAACAAGGGAACCGATCTGTCCGTGAGTACTGGACTGAGTTCACCATGTTGATCCATAAATTAGGATGGGATTTGTCAGCGGAACCAATACAAATGCTGTTCGAAGAAGGACTATCTTCGGCAGTGAAAGACGAACTTTCCCGGGGGCCCAGGGCGGAGTCTATGGACCTTCTGACTAAATCAGCGCTGGCCATAGGCTCACGCCAGGAGGCCAGAGCCTTGGAGAAGCGGGAAGGGAAAGGGGAGCGTTGGAGGGATTTCCGCATTCCAGAGATGCCAGAGCAGCCTTCTCTGCCAGCAGAGCCGATGGAAATCGGGACAGCGCGCGCGCGCGCAATTTCAAACCCCAGTGAAGGGCGGAAGAAGGAGGGAAAAGGCGCCAAGAAATGTTTTCTCTGCCAACAGCCAGGTCATTTTGCCAGAGTTTGTCCGCAAAGAAAGGAATGGCAAGGAATGGCGGGAGCTGTTGGGGAGGAGGGAGAAGGAGCTAAGGAGCAAGTAAAAGCCAACGCCTGGCTGCCACCGACGGGGCACAGCAGCCAGGCCAAGGAACAGTAAATGTGCCCACGCCAGAACCCCCAAGACCAGCTCTTGTAATAGAGGTATTGCTGGAGCTGGCAAACGGACACCCACTAAAAGTGAAGGCGCTATTAGACTCAGGCAGCTCCTGCAACTTTATGAGTAAGGAGTTTGCAGCCGCCCATCAGATACAAACCATTCCTTTAAAAAATCCCCTGCAGGTGACCACGATTGATGGGAGGGCGCTGTTGGGGGGAGAAGTAGACCAGCAGACTGTCCCCATGACAATGAGGGTGGCAAGACACACGGAACGGATAGCGTTTAATATAGCCACGTTGGGAGGAGCGCCCATCATTTTGGGGATGAGCTGGCTAGCGCTGCATGATCCGCTTGTGGGATGGCATCAGAGAGTGGTTTCCTTTGGGTCAGCACATTGTATGGGACACTGCACAGAAAAAGGGGGCCAAGTAGGCACTCAGGCGACGTTAGCAAAGATAGAAGCAATGGAACAAGGTAGGGTACCACGACAATATGCAGATTTTGCCGACGTCTTCAGCGAAAGGGAAGCAGATAAACTACCCCCGCACAGACCCTTTGACTGCCAAATCAACTTACTTCCAGGAGCGCAATTGCCAGTGGGCAAGGTGTATGCAATGTCTGACAGAGAGATGCAGGAGCTAAGGGAGTTTATTGACAAAAACCTCAAGCGTGGGTTCATCAGGGAGTCGCGAGCGGTGGGGGGTAGCCCAGTGTTCTTTGTAGACAAAAAAAACTCGGACAAACCGAGATTAATTGTGGATTTCAGGGCCCTAAACGCAGTGTCCGAACCTGTGACCTTCCCTATGCCCAGAATCGATGACATTCTGACCCGGGTGAGAAAAGGGAAGATTTTTACCAAGCTGGACCTGAGGGGGGCGTATAACCTGATACGTATGAGAAAGGGAGATGAGTGGAAAACCACTATGTTCACCCCCTTGGGGGCATTTGAGTACTGCGTTATGCCTTTCGGCCTCCAGGCGGGTTCCGCAGTATTTCAATCATTCATGAATCACGTACTAGGACCATTGCTGTACAAGAACTGCGCTGCGTTCTTGGACGATGTGCTGGTGTACTCAGAGGATGAAGAGCAGCATGTGCGAGATGTAAGAGAAGTACTGAGCAAACTGCAAGAAAACCAGCTGTGGGTGAAACTGGAGAAGTGTCAGTTTCACACCAGGGAGGTGGAATTCCTTGGGTACCGGTTGTCGGACAAGGGGCTGGCCATGGATCCTAGCAAGGTGCAAGCAGTGCTGGAATGGAGGCCACCGAAAACTAAGAAAGATGTGCAGAGGTTTTTGGGGTTCGGAAACTTCTATCGGAAGTTCATCAAGAACTTCGCCCATTTAACAGCCCCCATCACGGATTGTCTCAGCAGTAAGAAGAAATTTGTCTGGACGGAAGAAGCGCAGCGAGCTTTCGAAAGTTTAAAGAGGGCGTTTGCTTCGGAAGAACAACTCTTACACGTGGATCTGCAGCAGCCGATGAGGGTGGAAACCGACGCGTCTGACAGAGCGGTGGGGGCCGTGCTTCTGCAGCCAGGAGCGAATACGTCGGAATGGAGGCCGTGTGCCTTCTTCTCGAGGAAATTGAACAAGTCTGAGAGGAATTATACAGTGTACGACAGAGAATTACTCGCTGTCCACGAAGCGTTCAAGAGATGGAGACACCTGTTGATTGGAGCGCAACACAAGGTTCAAGTGCGGACAGACCACAAAAATCTAGAATACTGGAGAACAGCCCGAGTGTTGAACCAGAGACAAGTAAGATGGGCGCAAGAGTTCTCCAAGTTCAATTTTGAGATTCGCTACGTGCCAGGGGCTGAGAATGTCAGGGCGGACGCTCTCTCCAGAAAACCTGAGTACTTGGAGGGGGAAGGAGGGGTGGAAGAAAGACATATCATCTCAGAGGACCACTGGGTTTGTGGGGCGGCATTGGTGGGGCAAAGAGAACTGGTAGAGGGTATTGAAAACGATGAATATGCCCAAGAGAAACTTAGGGAACTCAGGGAGACAGGTGAAAACGCAGGGGGGTTTGAGGAAAAGAACGGAAAACTGTATTACAAAGGGGCGCTCTACATACCAGGTGGGGAACTAAGAGGGCGGGTGCTTAAGCAGTTGCATGACAGCCCCACGGCGGGGCACTTCGGGCAGCACAAAACCATGTGGTTGGTTACCAGGGAGTTTTGGTGGCCCAAGGTGCGGGAGGACGTGCGGGAGTATGTCAGGGGATGCGACAGGTGCCAAAGAGCAAAGGGAGAGAGGTTGGCGCCAGCGGGGTTATTGGAACCCTTACCCACCCCAGAAAGGCCATGGGAGATGGTATCCATAGACTTCATGACCGATCTACCGAGATCCAAAGGGAAAACCGCGGTCATGGTGGTGGTAGATCTACTAACTAAGATGTGCCACTTTATAGCTTGTTCACATGCAGTGACAGCGGAAGAAACCGCAAGGTTGTTTGTGGAGCACATTTTTAGGTTGCATGGCGCCCCCTTGAGGGTTTTGAGCGACAGAGGAAAACAATTTACTTCTAGGTTCTGGAGGAAACTAATGAGCATGTTGCATGTGGAGGTAAGTTTTTCCACCGCCAGGCACCCAGAAACAAATGGGCAAGCAGAAAGGGCAAACGGGGTTTTGCAACAATATCTGAGGTGTTATGTAAAGGACAGAGAAACTGATTGGGTGGACTGGTTACCGCTGGCAGAATTTGCCTACAACAACGCGGAGAACGTGTCCACAGGGATGAGTCCCTTTCTAGCCAATTATGGGTGTCATCCTCGGGCGTTTCCAGGAGAGGGCGGGGGAAGGTGGAGTGTACCTGCAGCGGAAAATTTTGTTGAAGAGATGGAAGCGATCCACCGTCAGCTCCAACTCAACTTAGAGAAAGCCAAAGAAGAATATAAGAAGCAAGCTGACAGAAATAGGAGGGAAGGCGAAACCATAAGGGTGGGTAACCGGGTGTGGCTATCCACCCAAGGACTGCCGTTCAAGGGAGGGTGTAAGAAATTGAGACCCAAACGGTTGGGACCCTTTGAGGTCATACAGCAGGTCAACCCAGTAGCATTCAAACTCCGATTGCCCAGTCACATGAAATTGCACCCAGTATTTCACAGGTCATTACTGTCGCCCTACAGAGAGGGGTGTGAGTGGGGGGAACATGAGAGGGAGGTCACCCGGACACCCGTCATAGAAGAGAGAGAACGCAACATGGATGTGGCAGGGATCATTGATTCCAGGTGGAAGGGGAATCAGGTGGAATACTTGGTAGAATGGGAGGGGGAGGAAGAGTCAGAAAACGCATGGGTACCGGCAGAGGAAGTCAAAGACGAGATTTTAATAGAAACGTTTCATCGGCGTTTCCCAAGTAAACCACAACCAGTGGCAAGGTTTAGGAGGGAACACTTCGGGACTACAGATGAGGAAGGGGAATTTGAAGGGGTTCCCAGAGTCGGAAGTGGAGGTGGAAACAGATTCCGACGAAGGAGAGGAAGAGGGGGAAAGAGGCGGTAGGCCGTGGTTAGAAGTGTTTGAATCCTCGGAGGATGAGGGGAGTTCCTTCCAGGGATTTCCGTCCTCGCCGCCCGTAAGAGAAGAGGCGGGAGGGGGTGAAGGGGGCCCTGGGGGGGAGGTGGATGTCAGGGAACTGCCATCGGAAGGACAGGTGGTGAGAAGGCTTCAGGAGAATAGGAGAGCCTCTTCTTCAGCAGAAGAGGGAACCAGTAGGGGGAGTGCGGGAGCTCCAAAGGAAAGGGAGTCGGAGGGGAGGCTCTGGGATACTTCCAGTGAGAACAGCGAGGAGGTATCAGAACAGCCCTTAAGGACTCCCACCCCCCGCCGGAAACTGTCACGCAGGGAATCCAGGAGGCGCATGTCTGTGAAACAGCTTTTATGTTGGAAACGTTTCCGCAAACGCCCACTGTCAGATTCTACCAGCGACTGAGGGAGCCATGCTCAAGGGCTCCTCTCAAGGCAGGGTTTCACTACACTGAGTGAGCTCTGAGGGATCCAGCTTCAACGCACAAGCAGCTCATTATCCCACCACATTCCCCATTAAAAGCCACCACAAGAGCTTATTGCCATGCAAACTGGGGCGGGGCAGGAAGTGTTTAGAGGACATGCAGAAAGAAACCTTCAGCACTTGCCAAGAGAACTCTCCATAAAACAGCTACCAGGATGTTTAATTTGGGTAACATGTGCTTTCGCTTGCTATGCATGATCCAGTGGGATGGGGGTGAGGGGCAGAAGATATGGTGAAAATGCTATTTATGATCAGTACATTAGCCTTTAACCTTTTTGGGGGGGTGTATAATCATGAAATTCCCTGAATGTACAAAAATAGGCTGAATAAGTTACTCTATACCCTGTGATGGTTTTGTGGTTTGATCTGATCAGTTCTTTTTCCCCTGATACTTGCATTTATACAGCAGCTTCAAGCAGCGCTCTTGTCCATAGTAAGCAGCCTCGTGGAGGGGCAACCATCCATCTTTGTTAGGCTGTGCAAGGTTTTTCCCCGACTGCATCATTTTAAGAAGTGCGTTTTCATCTCCTTTCTGGATTGCTGACACCACAGGATCCAGCACTCTTTTAAAACAAAGTTAAAAACTTGTCACTTTTTGCAGGATTGCTTCTGACATTTGCAATGGCATTGCAGCACTATCCATGCCCTGGCTGTGAAACCATCCACTATGGTGGTTGAACTTATGGGGCTGTTCCCCCACCCCCTTGAAGTCACTCGTATTTTATGTGGCTGAATAAACTACACAGAGGCCCAAACAAACTCTCCCACCCACCTGCAAGCCAGCAATCACAGAGGGCTATATATTCCAAAAGCAACTGAGAACAGATCCCTGTGTCCCTATTTTCATGCTCTTTAGTGCATTGGCTCTCCCATTTTGCACACTGAAGGCACGCATGGCAACACAGCTAAAAATAATCACAGTCAGCTTTGTTTACTATTTTGACATGGGAACTGGTTGATCTAACTAAATTGCTAGACAAGGATCCTGTTTCCGCTGAGTCAGTCACTCCAGTGCAACGGAGAGAGTCCTAAAAGATGGGGTTAGAAAGGGACGCTTTCAAGATCAGCAGGCCTCCAGGGTGGGTGGAAGAGGTGGGAGGGAGAAGGGCAGACAGGGAGAGGGAACGGGGAAAGTCAGTCCCTTTTCCCTCGGCCAGTTATGCAAACTCCTTAGAAGACGTAAAATGATGCTACAATTGTCACCGCACGCCTCCCCCCCCCCGCCCAACCCCTTCTAGCTGTCTAGTCAAGCCAAGCACACGACAACAAATGTAGCCTAATAATGAAAAAAAGTACAGGAAAGAAGGTAAGGAGGACTTACTCCGGTTGGGGTGTTTTGAACAGGCTGCCATCGTACCTCCGTCTGACCCCTGAACTGGCCGCTTGATTCTGTGCTGATCGCCTGGAGTGATGATGACACGAATGAAATAATGAAAAATACTCCGAATAAGAAAAGCAGGTCATGTCTCGGGTTGCTTAGCGGTGGGCCTGGGGGCTGAGAAAGCCACTGAAGGAGACAGTATCCAATGGACCTGCAGCCCCCTCTGGGTCTTTAAACAAAGGCAGGCTTGTTCTGGCTCAGCTGCTCTCTCGGTTCTGGATTATTTTTGGCCTTCAGAGGAAGTGTCAGGGGATTCAAATGACCATATAAGACAACAGGGGAGATGAATCCCTCCATCACCACACAACAGGCAGAGAAAGAGTTTGAGGGCCTTCTTCGCTTCAGGGAGAAGGATGGCTGGATAGTTTTTGTTGTGAAACAGCTGTGGGAATGAAAGCTTTGCAAGAAACTTTCAGATCAAGACCAAGAAGAGATTGCTGGGGTTGCCAGGTCCAAACAAGATGGCCTGCTATATCTTTCAGAATTGCAGAATTACATTGAAGACAGAATTTCACCAGATGCGTAAGTGTGCGAAGTGAGCTTCATGGCTGAGTGGGGATTTGAACCCTAGACTCCACTCTAACCACTACCCTACACCAGCTGTGACCATTGTACCACGCTGTGGCAGATTTCCTATCACAGATCTACAGTGAAGGGAGAGGTTGCGCTTGGTGGAGCTCTGTTTTAAAAGCTTTTTTAAAAAGTGATTTTCCTTTCCAATCATATAAAAGGCAGGACATAATCAACAGAGGAACAGGAATATTAAAATATAACTTGATAAAATATGAAACACAGTGGGAGGCACTAGTTAGCCTTTTCCTAGGTCATTAGATAAAAACATCAGACAAGAGAAAAGATGGAAGAGAGTTTGTGCCCTCCTCCAAAAACTTGTAATACAATACATGATCTTAATACGGTCTGATGAAGTCTTTCCTTTAAGAAGGAGGGGTAAATGCATATTGCTTTGCATTTATTAGATCTTAGCATGACATTGATCTCTATCAGCATAATATATTATGAATATATCAAGCACTTCCTAAGCCATATGCAACTCAAGAATGGACTTGCATTGAACTTTGCAAATCTGGAAAACAGAGTACCCCCCACAACTGCTCAAATGACTTTGCTACACTTTCCTGGGTTATGCTGCTTCTAATTTTGCAACTGCCAAGTTAGCTAATTTTAAAATAATCATGTTTACTGTGGTCAGTGGGGATTTCCCCAAAGGGTGATTTCATACATCTATGCAATTGCTACTATGAGCCAGTCATCTGACCCAGTTTGTAAACTAACACGGTGAAGTAACACATAAACATAAAGTATTGCACAAGAAAAACTAAAGTGCCCTATTTATTCTGATGATCACTAGGATGGCTCAAGTCAGCAAGATATATGTTTTGTTTAAAAAAAAGTTCCAGAGTTGGGTCAAATATACTTTTTGGCAGTGGAAACAGACATATGTTACAGTTTTAAGCAGCACTGACATAAGGATGTTCAGACACATATGGAAAAAACTATTCTCAAATGTGACATTTTCTGTTAGATCTCACCCAAAGTTTAATTGAGAGGACAGGACTAGGTCCAAATGTTAGTTTCACTAATTTCATCTTAACCAATAGCTGCTGTTGTATGCTCATTGCATACATGGAAGTTCTAGTTGCACTTTCATTTTACTCTGTAATGCTAAGATGAATAAGTTCTACTGTCTGAAGGGTCATATTGCATACAGTGGAACCTCAGGTTACATACGCTTCAGTTTACATATGCTTCATGTTACAGACGCCGCTAACCCAGAAATAGTGCTTCAAGTTAAGAACTTTGCTTCAGGATGAGAACAGAAATCATGCTCCGGCGGTGCAGCGGCAGCAGGAGGCCCCATTAGCTAAAGTGGTGCTTCAGGTTAAGAACAGCTTCAGGTTAAATACGGACCTCCAGAACGAATTAAGTACTTAACCTGAGGTACCACTGTACTTCTAAGCTCCAACTGAACCATCTCAGGCTGCAATTTGTCTATTCCATTCTGAAGGAAAAGCAGCTGTGGAGAGCTTCAATCTGGATCATGCTTGAAAGTGTGATCCAGACAGCAGGTTCATGCACTGCTTTTCCTTGAAAATAAAGTGGCACTCTAAAGGCACACTTTTTAAAAAAATGTGTTTAATGTAATGTGGTTTAGTCCTGTGTATTCAGTCAAATATATTTTTTACCAGAAGATTCAAATAGCAATTTGAGGGCTTGGCAGATAATCAATATTTCGCTCAGCTCCAAAATCTGACATTTAAAACACCACCAACACATTTCTGCCCTTCTCTTCCTCCAAGGATTTCAGACAAATATAAGACGTATCCTGCTGCATCAGGAAAATGCTCCATCTTGTCTAGCATCCTATTTTCAACGACCCACCAGGTGCCTGTAGAAAACCCTCAAGTAGGAGATGAGCAGAAGAACCTTCTCCCCTCCTGTGGTTTCCAGCAACTGATATTCAGAAGCATTATTGCTTCCAACTGTGGAGGCAGAATATAACCATTGTGGTTTGTAGCCATTAATAGCATGATCCTCCATAAATTTATCTAATGCTCTTTCAAGGCCATCTAAGTTGGTGGCCATCACTTCTTCTTGCAGGAGCAAATTCCAGAGTTTAACTAGGAACCGTGTGAAATATTTTCTTTTGCCCGTTCTGAATTTTCCAGTATGCAGCTTCACTGGATATGTCCCTGAGTCCTCATGTTTTGCAAGAGAGAGAAAACCTGTTTCCCTGCCAACTTTCGCCAGATGCATCATTGTATAAACTTCCATGGTGTCCCCTGTTATTCCCCATTCCTCATAGGGGGCTTGCTCCACCCCTTGATAATTTTGGTTCTCATTTTCTGGAACTTTCCCAACTATAGAATGTGCTATCTGGGGGATATTGTGAGGTGTCTTTCTGGACTATCTCCAGCCCGGTTACTAGTCAGGGCAGGGCTTGCGTGGCCTCAGAGCGGCAACCGTATCAGGCAACAGAGCCAGAGTTAACATCTAACCTACCTATAACAGAGTAATCACAGAAGCACTAACACAAATGTTTAGGACTGGGGTGCAGGACATGCAGTGAATTTACAGTAGGAAGAGGTGGGGTGTTTTGTGTTTCCTTTCTTTCCTTGCTTCTTTACCTTTGCCAAGGGTAAAGGTAGAAATTCTGGCAGTAAGGGTCGTTGTGGGTCGGCGTGGTTGTCTTCTGTGTAGCTGTTTGCTCTGCAGGGTCTTCAGTCAGGCTTTGCTGGATGGCCAACTCAATGAGCTCATCTTCACTCATACTGCTATAGAGGCTGTAGTCCTCATGTCCTAGAGCTCCCGTCTGCGAATTCCTGGCCACCGTGACTTGTGTCGCCATCTTCCCTGTTAAGTCGGAAAGAGACGGCTCCAAACACCTGGAATGCACAGAAATGAGACTTAGGCTGTGTCCAGATGGGGGCGGCAAACAGGCCATGTGGACCTGATATTCCTGTGCGCATGACTGACAGGAGATTGATCGCACACTGTCTCTCACCCCCCCCCCCACAGTCGTGGTTTTCCATTGAAGCTCCACCACTTGACATCCACACCACTGGGTGGAGCTTCACAAAATGTTTCTGAGCTGCATGATGCTGTTGCTTTGTCCCACCCTTCTGCCACTCCTCCCTTTCCTTTTTTAAAAAAAACTAATTAATTAATTAATTTTACGGTTTTCCTTTTTGTACATTTCAATAATTTTATAATCATTTTTACATTTCAAAACTTGACTTCCTTCCCCCCTCTTTCTGCAGTTCCTTAAATTTATTTTTAGTATTTTCTGCATATCCAAATTAACTTAATTTACTCATTTATTCATCTACTTTAAATATAAACTTATAAAACTGCAGGTTATTACAATAAACCTGCCAATGTTCTTATCTGTTTACAATTTATTTGTAAATATTCAATAAACCATTTCCATTCTTTAATTAAAAGTTTGATATCTTGATTTTGTTATTTTTCTGGTGTGTTTTGCCATTTCTGCATATTCCACAAGTTTTTGTATCCATTCTTCTTTTGCTGGGACTTCTTTCCATTTTGGGGCAAGTAACATTCTTGCCACTGTAGTCACATACATGAATAAATTTCTATATAGTTTGGGCAGTACTGTGCCTATAATTCCCTCTCATTTTCCATTCCGGGCACCCATGCAGGTGCAATAAGTTTGCAAGAGCATAAGAGCAAAGGTTATAAAAATTGTCCACAAGGGAGGAAATGGAGGGTTATGCTGGCTGCTTTCCTTCAACGTAACCCCACTTTCCACACACACACGGAAGTCTGTTCATATATAAATTGGGGTTGGAGAGGTGACGCCTTATAGAATCACATTGTAGAGTTGGAAGGGACCCTATGGGTCATCTAGCTCAACCCCCTGCAATGCAGAAATATGCAGCTGTACCATGTGGGGATCAAACCTGCAACCTTGGCGTTATGAGTACCACACTCTGACCCACTGAGCTTTAATAAAGCAGCCTTTCAAGGAGCAACTCTCCTTCGTCTTCACTCACAAAGCTTTGCCGTTTTGCGCAAATTTCTTTCTGCCCTCACTTCTAGGAGCAAAATAAAACTGAGGGTGAGGTAGGACTTTTTTTTTATCACAGAAAGCTGATTATTCCCAGTAGTTGGTGTTAAGTTTCAGGCCACTACATTCTTTTTTGCAAAACCAAAAAGAGACTCTTGCTAGAGTTGTCACGTACCAGCTCTCCCCTCCTACCTCCCAGGTCCTTCTTTCCTGAGTTGTGTCACCCTTTAAAAATACTCCATTAGAGATCAGGTTGCAACTTGACATTTGCCAAGTATTTCATATGACACATAAAGGAAAATAAACAGCTCACAGGAGGTCACTATGTGAGGAGGAGCATTGCAGGGAAGAACATTTCCTTCAGGAGGGCACTGCGTGAATCACAGTGGGTGTTTGTGACAGTACTAAGACAATTGTCTGAATATGCTGGAAGAGGGTTCAAAGTCCTGTACATACACACACACACACACACAATGGCAGCCATTTTGTTTTCTAAGCTTCTGAGGTCAATATACTGACTGTTCACAATGAGGTAAAGCTGAACTCACGCTGAATTTTTAAGTCACCTCCCGTTGCCTGAGGTGCTGTCCAAATTTCACCCTCTCTGCTCTTAGCATATAAGCCAGGCTTCCTCAACCTTGCCCCTCCAGATGTTTTTGGCCTACAACTCCCATGATCCCTAGCTAGCAGGATCAGTGGTCAGGGATGATGGGAATTGTAGTCTCAAAACATCTGGAGGGCCGAAGTTGAGGAAGCCTGATATAAGACAGCTAACCAGTTTGATACAAACTGGCACACAGACAGAAAGAAGCCATTGCTAGGAACAGTTCCACCATGGAGCTGGCAGATCCCAGCAGGCTCTTACCTTCCACCTGACGGCCATTTCACACATTACCCCGAGGGAAACCTGAGTATACCCAAGAGAGAGCTGCCGCCGTCATGGTTCCCCTGTGGAGTGTATGCGTATGGCACACGTGTCTGCCACATTAGACACGGCATTTTCATTTACTGTAGTGTGTAAGGCAACCCCAAGGCAGACACTGGTGTAACAACTTCAGGGAAGTTTGCCAGAGCTGCATTTTCACACTTGCATTTGCCTATCTTTGAACACGTATCTAGACTTCCCCAATCCCATGTCTTGCTGTGGTACAGCAGAGAGAGGAATCAGTCAAATTATTGGGATTCGCTTCCTCAACGCAGCAACCTGCCTCATGGCCACATGCTAAGTGCAAAGCCTTACTGGTGCTTCTATCACCTGTAGGGTTGCCATGTGTCCGGGATTTCCAGGAAATGTTTGAGGGGACAGCACCCCCATCCGGGAGGATTTTTGCATTTTGGATTAAATATCCGGGTTATGGGTTTTTATTTTATTATTATTGTTTTAATGTTTTTGGTTTTTAAAATATTTTTTGTGGGGAACGCGCGTGCTCAGAAGGCACTGTGCCCCAGAACAGAAAACACATATCGGGTAGCCTGGAGCAGCCTGCCAGGGGTCGTGCTAGGTCTGGTGTTGTTCCTGGCTGCCACCAGGCCTTGCACAGCTTTCCCAGGGCCATGTTAGGCCTCGAGGTGCTCCTGGCGGTCGCCAGGCCTTGCAGGGCTTTCCCAGAGATACTCAGCCTCCCATCATGAGCAGGAGTAAGACAACAAAAGTAAGAGAGGGGAGGGAAGACAGGAGCAGGAGGACGAGGAAGGGGTTAGCGGCAGGGAGTGGGTGAGCGAAGGAGATGTGAGATGGCAGGGTGCCCCAATAGCGGGGGGGGGGGGGGGCGCGGTTTGATAGCCAGAATATGGCAACCCTAATCCGGTGATCTATATCAGATTCCCCCAACCTGGTGCCCTCAGGATGTTTTGGATGCTCCTCATCCCTGACCATTGGCCAGGCTTGCTGGGGCTAATAGGGGTTGTAGTCCAAAACATCTAGAGGGCACCAGGTTGGGGAAGTCTGATCTAAATGTGATGACAAGAGCCCAACATTAACAAAACAAAAATACAGCTGTGTCATTCTGTGAAAAAGGAACCTGGGAACTGAAATGGAGAAGTCCTTCAGTGAGCGGTTTTCCCCCTAACTGAACTCGCAGGAACCTGAGGACAAAGGAGTCAGGGCTGGACTCTTGACCTTTCTTGATCTGCAGAAGGGCTAAGGGTATTGTTATGTATTGAAGTTCTCACTCAGGCCACCAGGAGTATTGTGTATGTAGTTTTCACTCAGGTCCACGTCAGTTATTTTAGGCGGGAAACCCTGGGTTGTTCTTGCTACAATGTTTGACAGCCAGCTGCCTATAAAAGCAGGCCGGCTGAGCTGTTTGCTGTTCAGGTTCTATTCCAGCTTACAAAATAAAGAGCTACTTGGAGAAATCGCTGTGTCGTCTGCTATGTCAACCCACAACCTAACAGGTATCCTGCCCATTAAATCGGATTTCAAATCGGCTTTTAACTAGGTTATTGGCAGAATCCCTCTTTTTAGTGTTAACGCACATCAGAGAGGTCTCCTGGTGGCTACTGGTGACTACAGCCCTTTTTTATATTCTCCAGGCCGCATGCTCAATTACATGGGAAGAGAGGCTGGATTATAGCTAATAGCCATGCCCTTTATCAGCATGTGGCTACTGGTCCTTCCTATGTACAATGGTACCTCGGGTTAAGTACTTAATTCGTTCCGGAGGTCCGTTCTTAACCTGAAACTGTTCTTAACCTGAAGCACCACTTTAGCTAATGGGGCCTCCTGCTGCTGCCGCGCTGCCAGAGCACAATTTCTGTTCTCATCCTGAAGCAAAGTTCTTAACCCGAGGTAATATTTCTGAGTTAGTGGAGTCTGTAACCTGAAGCATATGTAACCTGAAGCGTATGTAACCCGAGGTACCACTGTACATCAAGTGGAATGTGAGAAGGGTCTCTCCACATGAGCAGCTGTAGACATGTAAGGCTCAGGAAACCTGGGTTCTGATTAGTAGTACAAAGCCTACATCAGCCTTCATCAACCTGGTGCTCTCTTGGACTGCAACTCACATCAGCTCCAGGCAGCATGGAGAATGGTCAAGGGTGACCAACAGTCCAGTAATCATCTTCGGATCATGGGTGCTCCAATGCATTGCATGGACACACACACACACACACACACACAGCTACCACAACTAGAATGTCTTCTGTGTCCACATACCCTCCAATATGTAGCGTCTCAAAACCAGGACGCATGTCTTCCTGCCTGTACATGAGTCACTTGACCCATGAGTGATAATGGAGCCCCCAAGACACACTTTAGAGGGGGCGTGTTCTCATGGCATCCAAAAACATGTGTCTTGGGATGTCACACAAGATTGTGGCCCTGCAAAAAGTGCTTTTCGGGGTGAGATCTCGGTGCAAAATCTCACGAGAACACCATGCCCCAAATAGCCACCGTGTGCTCATGGGGGGGGGGATATGATGGCCTTTTCTTCTGGTATGCTTGCAGGGTATGTGTTCCTTTCATCCAAAGGATTAAATGTGCAAATATATTTACAATAATGAAATGCACACACATTCCTTTCAGAGGCAGGGGGTGCAGATTGGCCACCTTTAAATTCTGCCTCCTTGCCCTGTTGTTGTTGTTGTTGTTGTTGTTGTTGTTGTTTAAATGTTTTCCTTGGTTTAGCTCACCAGCTGCTTTTGTACAGTAGGAATCTTCTGGTTTGTTGACCACAATTGCCTGTTGCAAGATCTGTATATTTCCAGCCACCCGAATCCTAAACACGTAAGATGGAACTTGCGGACCTTGAGACTTAATATTTTTAGATCAGCTACATAGGATGTAGGTCAGGCAAATATATTTTTGCCACAACGATTACTGCAGTCTGCTAAAGCACAGGGAACCAAGTTTCCAGATGATGAAACATTTCTGAGTAAATGGATCCTGCCAGTCCCCAGCTGTCTAGATACATCAAACTGTTTATGAAGTTGCCTTGGCACATCTTGGATGCCAACAACAACACTTCCATGCAATCGGTCCGCTCACCCACCCCCATATCTGTTATACTTTAGTCCTTACCATAAGTACCTGGATCTGGCCAGTCAGCCAACTAGCCCACCATCCTGTTCTAACAGTTGCCAACCACATGCTTATATGGGAACCCACAAGCAAGATGTGAGCAAAGAAGCACTCATTCCTCCTGCAGTTTCCAGCAACTGGTATTCAGGAGCATAATGCCTCCAACTGTGAAGAGCAAAGCCATGATCGCTAACAGATATTGATAGTCTTTCCCTCCATGACTTTGTCTAATCCAAAATTGATAGCCATCACTGCCTCCTGTGGAAGCAAGTTCCGTCATTTAACTATATGCTGCAGGAAGAAGTGCTTTTTTTTATCTGTCCTGAATCTCCCAACATTCAACATTCATACCACTTGGCATCCATCATCACAATTGTTGTATCTTGCCATAGCCATGGAAATAACAGAAACAATCTGGTTGAAAGAAACAGTAACTTAAGATGGCTTTAGCATTTCCCTGTAGGGTCTGTTGAAAGATCAGGCACTACAGACATCCAGATTCCTCTTCTAATATCAATCACCTCTGCATATAATATTTCAGAAGTAAAGACATCAAAACATTCCTTTTGAATGGATGCATATGCTATGGTAGAGGAGTGATAAATTACATATTTACATTTTAGTGAACCACTTAGGATGCAAAGTAAATTCTGTTTAAAAAGTCCTTTGTCTTCCAAGATTTCGTATGTGTAAGTCATTTCCCATAGTTAATTTAATGCATTCCTACATTTGGAGAAAGGAACGGTTATGCACATTGTAAGCAAATTACAGGTTCTGCACCCAACCAATGCATTCAAAGCATGCATAACTGCATTACCTTATAGCTGCTGTAGCTAACAAAGTTTATCCCGAAGTGATTTTCCTTGGTGAACTCTTAATTCAGAAAATCCCCTTTCGGGTGCATCTCTCTCCTGTCTCTGTGTGTTGATAAACTGCAGAGCAGCTCTGAACTCTCTCCCTCTTTGAAGTGCAGAGTTTATTTCTGGATCACCCCATGATCGACGATTACAAGCCAAAATATAAGTTGCTCTGAATCTCAGATTTCCTGTGTGAAGTCTGTGGCAAAGTGACTTGTTCCCCTCTCAAGTTTTCTCCCTGCAGCATTATAATCTGTAGAACTTCGCTTTCTGCAACATCCCTTTCCTAAATGACATAAGCCTGACCTTTTTGTTACATCATTATTTATTTATTGCCCTGTACAAGTAAACCATATATGGCCATGTTGCTGAAAGTTGGAAAGGAGTTTACAATGGCCATGCAATCTTGAAATGACTATGGCCGGACTGATATTTTCAAGGGTTGTTTTTAGCACATGTAATCTCAGCTTTTTATCCCATACTTCCTCAGAAGAGTTCAGGGTTACACACACACGGTTACACACACATCACATACATACACACAGAGAGAGTTTCTAAACCCCCAAAACGACATTGCAAAGTAAGCCATTCTGGGAGACACTGGCTTGATTTTGCAACATGGTAAACCAAACTATGGCTTACCAGGATTGTGCAACCAGCATGCTGAGTCAAGTGATGGTTTGGTTTTGTGTGATGTACAAACCCAGGCTTATCGGAGAGCTTCCTACTCACTAACTATGAACTATAGTAACCCCCCCCCAAAAAAAAAACCTTTACCACAAACCTGGGTTCAGATCACTCGCTAAGCCATGGGAGCAAAAAACAAACAAGCAAAAAACTTAGGGAATGAGCAAAGTTTACACATTTGCATAGTCCCAGTAAACTATGGTTTGGCTTGAGTATCATACAAACCAGACCAGTGGAAGGCCAAAAGGTACCCAATGTGTTTCATGTCCAGGCAAGGATTTGAACCTGAGTTTACCCACTTTAAGTCCGAGCGTCTGCCTACTATGCCATAGTTTAGCAGCTAACTTTTGTCACAAGTAAGGGAAATCCAAACAGGTCAACCTATTAGGCTGCAAAACTGGACAGGCTACTGAGATGCTACATTCATTTTTTAGACATCAAAAGATGTAGGGTAGATACTTGTGCCTGAACTGACTTCTTCCAGGGAGAGAATTAGAGTTCTGAGGGCAAATAGATGTGTTACCTTGGCTTCTTTCCTGTCTTCAGTTAGAAAGCCTGAGTCTCAGAGCGTTACGTATATTGAAGATCAGCAATTTCACATTTGAGTTCTTTACAGTTGTGTACATACCACACCTTTAAAGCACATTTGAAGCACATTCTTTCCATCAAAGAATTCTGGGCAATGCAGTTTGTCAAGGGTTGCCAAGAATTATAACTATGTGAGGGTTAAACTACGATGCCCAGAATTCTTTGAGGGACAGAATGCGTTTCAAATATGCTTTGAAGGTATACACAGCCTAAGAATAGCCAAGCTGGTGACTTATTGATACTATCTAGTGCTTTTTTCCTATAAAAAAAATGTTTAGGGATAGGTACACTCATTTCCTACTCTGCCCCTCAGTGAGGCCAAACTTAGATTCACAAAATGTTTAGGGGTATGAGTCCCCCTGCATCACCCCAGAAAAAAGCACTGCTGCTATCAAAGGGTATTTGTCATGGTGGCTGTGAGCTACTTGGAAACATGAGCAGGAAAGTGCTACCACATGTTCTGTTTGTGGGCTTCCCATGGGCATTTGGTCAGCCACTATGGGAATAAGGAAATGCCTCATACTGCCTTCAAACAGAGAGAGAAGATGGATAACTTGTTCTAAGTCAAAAGCAGAAGGTGCAAAAAGCTGCAAGAAGCACACCAAACTGCCACACCTATGGTCTGTGATCTTCTAAAGAACCTTTGGACCACTTCAGTGAAGCCAAGAGGGGCATCTTGTCATCTGGACAACCCAGGGCCTCCATACACACTGCCCAGGATTGCATCCCAGTGAGGTCACTTCAGTGCTGCTAACGCAGCAGTTTGACTTCACCGCTGAAGGAGTACTCCATTGTCTCTCAAGACAGATGGATGCCAACAATGGGAAACAGGTAGTTGGACTAGCTGAGCCTTTGCTCTGATCCACAAGGCTCTTCTAAAGTACTGGTGACTTGTTAATTATTACATTGTCAAGAAACCCTAGAGCTGCATCTCTTGTCAGACGGGGACTCTGGTGGGACAAGGAGGGGACTTTAACCCTTTGTCCCCCTCTGTAATCCCAATCCTGATTAAAACATAGGAAATTTTACATGGAACTCGGAAAGATTGCAGTCTAAAGCTGCAATCTTTTAAACCCAGAGTAGAGGAGTGGAACCTCTGGCCCTGCAAATATTCCTGAACTACAACTCCCATCAGCCCCAGCAAGCTGTGTCAATGAGAAGGGATGCTGGGAGAACATAAGAAGCTGCTGCTGGATCAGGCCAATGGCCCATCTAGTTCAGAGTCCTGGGCTAGATCTACACTGACCTGTTTAAAGTTATTGACCAGCTGGAATACGGATTTAACCAGGGCTATTGACTGTCTGGCTCCGAAGCGCCCTCTCCGATTGCATGGAACCCGGACATCCCCGTGGTTTTCCCTGGAGCTGAAGGTGATGAAACAATCGCTGAGATGGCTAGAGCGCCGATGGTGGAAAACTCACTCTGAATCAGACCGGACATGGGCTAGAGCTCAAGGTCGAGCCTACCAAGTGGCAATGGCAACGGCGAAGAGGACCTTCTTCGCCACTTCTATTGCATCTGCAGAAAACAACAGCAGGAGACTCTTTCAGGTGGTTCGTAATCTATCGGAACCACCTTCGTCATTGGGGCCAGGTAGGGACCCCAAGATCTCCTGCAATGCTTTTGCAAAGTTTTATTGCAGATAAAGTCGCTCAGATTTGGAAGGAGGTAGACTCCACCATGGGAGCAGGGCCGGGTGGGAGAGTGCTAGAGTTCTGTCTAGTCATGTTATATGGGATCAATTTCATGAGTTCTGTCTAGTCATGTTATATGGGATAGAGTTCTGTCTAGTCATGTTATATGGGATCTGTTACCTCCGAGGATGTGGACAGGCTTCTTGGACGAGTGAAACCAACCATCTGTCTTCTTGATTCTTGTCCATCCTGGCTGATAAAAGCAAGCCGGGAAGGGCTGGGCGATGGGCTCCATGGGGTGGTCAATGCTTCCCTCTGGAAGGGAGCCTTCCCAGACCCACTGAAAGAGCAGTCATTAAACTGCTTCTTAAAAAAACATCCTTAGACCCAGCCATTATGGCCAACTATCGCCCAGTCTCAAATCTTCCATTCTTGGGCAAGGTGATTGAGCGGGTGGTTGCTGAACAAATCCAAGCATGCCTGGAGGATGTGGACCATTTGGATCCCTTCCAGTTGGGATTCAGGCCTCACCATGGGACTGAAACTGCCGTGGTCGTGCTGGTCGATGATCTCCGGCGGGCTAGGGACAAAGGTTAGAGCTGTTTCCTATTTCTGCTGGATCTCTCAGCGGCCTTTGACACCATCGACCATAACATCCTTCTGGACCGTCTAGAGGGGCTGGGAGCTGGGGGCACTGTTATACAGTGGTTCCGCTCCTTTCTCCTGAGCCGTGTCCAGAAAGTGGTGTTGAGGGATGAGTGTTCAGACCCCTGGGCTCTCACTTGTGGGGTGCCTCAGGGTTCCGTCCTCTCCCCCATGCTTTTCAACATCTATATGCAGCCGCTGGGAGAGATCATCAGGGGGTTTGGGCTGGGTGTTCATCAGTATGCAGATGATACCCAGCTCTACCTCTCTTTTAAATTAGAACCAGTGAAGGCGGTGAAGGTCCTGTGTGAGTGCCTGGAGGCGGTTGGAGGATGGATGGCAGCTAACAGATTGAGGTTGAATCCTGACAAGACTGAAGTACTGTTTTGGGGGGACAGGGGGTGGGCGGGGGTGGGGGATTACCTGGTCCTGAATGGGGTAACTGTGCCCCTGAAGGACCAAGTGCACAGCCTGGGAGCCATTTTGGACTCACAGCTGTCCATGGAGGCGCAGGTTAATTCTGTGTCCAGGGTGGCTGTCTACCAGCTCCATCTGGTATGCAGGCTGAGACCCTACCTGCCTGCGGACTGTCTTGCCAGAGTGGTAAAATGAACATGCCGGGCAAGGAAAAGTTTAGAAGAAAAGGAAAATAGCTGTCCTTTACAGTGAGCCAAAATGAAGTGGAAATATAAAGCTGGACTTTTCAGTAAGGTTCTATAAGCCGCAACCTGTTTTGTTTTGTTTTGTTTTGTTTTGTTTTGTTTTGTTTTGTTTAAAAGCGGTTTTCTTTAGGGACCCTGTACTGGCAAGTGAAGCCAATGACAAGAACCAGGCAAAGGTACACCTTCAAAGGTTCTAAACATATAAATGTACAATGCTGAGGAATGGTTCCCTGGTCAGAAACCCTGAATTGTCCCCCCCAAGCCCTGCCTTATTTCTTCCCCCAAACGCCAAGCGAAAAGGGGGGGGGTGGCTTAGATAAAGTAAGAGGGGTGAGGTTTAAATGCACAGTCTATTCTAAGCCCCAGCATCAATTAAAATTTCAGAGGGGGCTCCCGATTTAAGTGGTACCAATGGATGGCAGGGTAAATCAAACCCACACTAAAAGAGTAATAAATCAACAAACGGCAGGCACAAACTCACGCTGCCAGCACACACACACGACTTAAAATTAGAGAGGAACAGTCAAGGGCAAGGGAGGGGGGAAAACGTACAAGCACCCTGGCCAACAAATTAAAATGTAAGGCAAACCCAAAGGCAAACCCACTCAGTCACCCAGACCAGCCAGGCAATCGGACGGGCAAGGGCAATAGAGGGGAAAAAACATACATGCACACTGGCCAAAATTAAAATAAACGCACAGCCACCAAGGCAGAGGCCAGGGAAGGAAAGTGAGGAGACAAGGGAGATAGTAAGATGGCATTGACACTCAGACCTCGCTGGTGGTGGAGTGACCATGTGCTGGGCAAAGGAACAAGCTGCAGCATAAGAAAGGTAATTCACACTTAAAAACACCCAAACAAATCCAGCACCAGGAGTGGGGGGAAATAAAAGGTTAAATGTAGGTTTTTACACAGAAAAGAGGACACAGCAAGACAGCAAGGCAAACTTGGGTGCGTAGGTTTTTAAAAGCAGTAAAGCAATGAGCGCACGCAAGCCTCCTAAATTTAAAAAGGCAAGCCAGGAACCAGACAGCCTCCACACACACAAACACCCCCCGACTCCAAACCTCGTGGCTGAGCTCTTCCCTACGATGACTCCTGACTCGCACAGGACGACGAAGAGAAATGAGGCCGGGGAGAGGCTGACGCTGCAGCATCAAGGCTGCTGGACACGCCCCCCCACGGCACCTGGTTGGACGGCCACCGGGGGGGCGTGAGCGCCAGCCAGGTGAGCTGGAGGCAGGGGGCTACGCCCCCTGCTAGGGGCGGTGTTCAGGCTCCCGCCCACAACCGCTCCCCTCTCTTTCAGGGAGGAGAGTCTTTGCCAGAGTGGTGCATGCTGTAGTTATCTCCCACTTGGACTTCTGCAATGCACTCTACGTGGGGCTACCTTTGAAGGTGACCCAGAAACTGCAATTAATCCAGAATGCGGCAGGTAGACTGGTGACTGGGAGTGGCCGTCGGGACCACATAACACCGGTCCTGAGAGATCTGCATTGGCTCCCAGTACGTTTCCGAGCACAATTCAAAGTGTTGGTGCTGACCTTTAAAGACCTAAATGGCCTCGGTCTTGTATACCTGAAGGAGTGTCTCCACCCCCATCGTTCAGCCCGGACACTGAGATCCAGTGCCGAGGGCCTTCTGGCGGTTCCCTCATTGCGAGAAGTGAGGTTACAGGGAACCAGGCAGAGGACCTTCTCGGTAGTGGCACCCGCCCTGTGGAACGCCCTCCCTTCAGATGTGAAGGAAATAAGCAGCTATCTTCTTTTTAAAAGAAATCTGAAGGCAGCCCTGTTTAGGGAAGTTTTTAATATTTAATGCTGTATTGTTTTTAACATTTGAGTGGAAGCCGCCCAGAGTGGCTGGGGAAACTCAGCCAGATGGGCAGGGTATAAATAAATTATTGTTGTTGTTGTTGTTGTTGTAAATTATTGTTGTTGTTGTTGTTGTTGTTGTTGTTGTTGTTGTTGTTGTTGTTGTTATTTCCCCCATTAGAATATTAGATATGTTGTTCTAAAATGTCACAGGGCATACTTGTTAGTTAAAATGTCTTTTATCTTGTTTCCCCCTGTCCAATGTAAGTAATACTACACCATTTTCCAAAATGGTTTCTTTTCCTGTTGCTGGTCGCTGGTCGCTCTGCTCTGCCCTCTGGCGTCACCTTTTAATTCTCCCTCCCTCCTTCCCTCCATGTCGCTGTCGTTTGTTGCATGGACTGCAAAAGAGAAACCAGAAATGAAAACAATGAAATGAAAACAAACTGCTAGAATGGAAGAAGCAAAAGGCAGGAGGAGAAACTGAACACTGCCCCTCGAATACATTTGGAGAGGGGTCAGAGTTTGAATACAGTAAAAAAAAAGATAGAAAGGTGAAATGCTATATAGAGACATATGGGCAGTATTTCACTGATACAGCTGCAGAAAATGATAAAAAATAAGTGATAAAAAGACAAGGTAATAACGCTTTATGAATGGACTTCATGCGTCCATCCACGTTATCAAACCCCTTCCTTAATGTAAAAAACCATGAGCGTAGATCTACTTTCCCAGTTCAGCAACATCTGATGGGCCAAAGGTTCTCCACACTTACTATGTGCACTTACAGGGGAGTAAGAACCTTCAAATTCACTGACACTTACTTCAGAGTGGGTGTGCACAAGATTGTACTGCTGGGTTGCAATGTTATCGTACAAACTTACCTGGAAGTACATTCAACTGACCTCAGCTGGATGTACTTCTGCCTTGACGTGTATAGGAATGCACAGTAAATTGATGAGGTTCTTTCAGGTGCTGTCCCAGTGTCCTAGGTCCACCTCTACTTCGTTTAACATTCAGTTTGATGAAGCATTTTGTAGAACATGAAAGCTCACTCAGTAATTTGCGACATTTTGTTTGGTCCTATTAAAGTTTTTGTAGTCATGTAAAAACACCTCTTCTGTGGTTTTATGTACTATGTTTATCAAAATTGCTGTTTAAAAAAATTCCACACAATTTGGAGAAACATTACGTAAAACAAAGGAAAGGATATTTGTTAACACTCTTGTCCATGTTAATTTTCTTGTTGTTAAGTCTTCTGCAAACCTTGAGAAGACTAACTGCAATGCAGTGTCTTAGACATGACATTTCCTGCCATTCCTAGAACAAAATATAGGTCATCATTGCTGCATTCAAGGCATGCATCTATCAAGGAGAGCATCTGTTTGTGCTATTCTTTGAACTCTGCAGGCTGCGAAGACATCATTGGTTGTATCAAGGAATGCAAGGACATTGCTTTCCTTAGAAATATCAGATGCAGCTGACCATCGTCCATGGTGAGACTTCATACTATGGGAATTATTTGTCACTCCTAAGACAAGACCTTTAGGCAGTGATAAAGAACATTATTCTGACTGATCTACACCAACAAACATTATAAAAATCTGGCCTCTTGTTTTGAAGGTTCACTGTAATAAATAGAGAGACAGACAGACAGACTGACTGACAGACAGAAAATGCCTAAAGTAGAACTTTAAAACGATGTTTCAGGTTGTCCATATGACTTTTGTCTAATTTTGTTTTCTGGCTTCAACTATCTGATTGCCATTCATTTGGTATCTGCTCACTGGAAGGACAGATCCTGAAGCTGAGACTCCAATACTTTGGCCACCTCATGAGAAGAGAAGACTCCCTAGAAAAGACCCTGATGTTGGGGAAAATGGAGGGCACAAGGAGAAGGGGACGACAGAGATGGTTGGATAGTGTTCTTGAAGCTACCAGCATGAGTTTGACCAAACTGCGGGAGGCAGTGGAAAACAGGAGTGCCTGGCGTGCTCTGGTCCATGGGGTCATGAAGAGTCAGACATGACTAAATGACTAAACAACAACAACATTAAAGAAAGAAAACCTGAAAAGAGGGAGATTTAGGGAGCAATCTGAACCCCAGATCCACTAGGATGAGGTGTCAGGCATGGAGACTCCTCCCCGCCCTTTGGTAACTTCACAGATAAGAATTAACAAGCAGTTGATAAATTTATAGTCCTTTTATTACAGCATCATGTTGCGAGCACAAATACACAGCTCTCTGCAGCTGGCTACTCTAATCCTCCTTCCGACTTCCGTAGCCTTTTGGGCGCCAATGGGAAGTTCCTCCCTCTGACTCCTTTACTCTCTGATACATTTGGACCTCCAGGTCTGTGGTGAGGGGGGTCCCCCACGCTCTCAGCTAGCTGCCCCCTCCCTTCTGGTTCTGTTGTCATTATCTCATAATTGGGTAACTCCCCCCTAAGATGTTAATCTCCTGACTCTCTCTCTGCTTCTGAACACGCTGTGGACAAGGGAGGCAACTCTTCTCCCTCCAGATCTCCATCAGAGAGAAGCTGGTCTGCCATAGAATGCATTCTCCAGTCCTCATCTTCAGACGATTCCCGGACATGAGGGGAGATTTGGGAGAGGTGGGTCTCGGGTGAAGCCCAGCTGGCTCAGTCAGGGCAATGCTAGCTGAAATCCCCCTCCAACGAATGTAGAGATACACAGGCAAAAGTTCTACATCCCAGCTCTGCTGAGGATCAGCTGGCTCAGCCCAGGCTGTGATAACTCTTGGAACAAGGATGTTATGGGATGCAGCAGGGCAGAGGCCAACTAACCTCTATTCCAAACTCCTTTCAGCTCAGCTACATAACCTAGCAACCCAGAGACATATGCACCGGCGAAAAAGATGGTGCAAGTCAAACTCTATTTCAAAGGCTTATTTTTGCCTTGGCCAGGCTTGGGCTGGCCCAGAGAGCAGTCAGCCTTACTCCTGAATGCAGTTTGGAATGGGGGTACATTACATCAGCCTAACTGTAAATTATGCTAACTTTCTATAATTTGGAATGCTGTGCCCAACCAACCATTAGCTTTGAACCTCTCCATCTTGTGTTCACAGCTCCATTACACTAATGCAGGGATCAGCAAACTTTTTCAGCAGGGGGCCGGCCCACTGTTCCCGAGACCTTGTGGGGGGGGGGCAGACTATATTTTTGGGGGAGAGGGGGAATGAATGATTTTCGCCCGCCCGCAAAGAGGCCTGAAGATGCTTCGCTTTATGTGTCCCAGTTTTCGTCCCAATCAGTGGCGTAGCGTGGGTTGTCAGCACCTGGGGCAAGGCAAGTAATTTGCGCCCCCTAACCCATGGATTTGTGCCCCCTAACCCATGGATTTGCGCCCCCTAACCCTAACCCCCAGATGTTGCGCCCGGTGCGGCCGGCCCCCCTGCACCCCCCACGCTACGCCACTGGTCCCAATAGCCACAGTTGGGCTTCTCCAGCCAGCCAGGTGCCGTTGCGGCGTAGGAGGCTGTGTTTGCTGGCGAAGACAGAAACAGCAGCCCTGGCGGAGGAGGTAGGGGAACTGAGGCATCGCCGGAGATTTAACCCACCAACTGCTGCTGCTGCTGCCAGGGAGGCACGACAGAGAAGAAGACAGAGCCGCCAAAAAGAAGAAGAAGAAGAAGAAGAAGAAGAAGAAGAAGAAGAAGAAGAAGAAGAAGAAGAAGACAGAGCCACCCACCAAGCTGCAAGTGGCGGCTGCAGCCACCGCAATGACCCGCCTGAACGCCATGGGAGGAATGAAGGAGGGAGGCAGACAGGCAGGTGGCGACAAAGAAAGTGTGTGAGGAAGTAGCACAGAAAAGGGGCACAGAGAAGGAAGGAAGGACGGACTGAGGGAGAGGAAGGAGGAGCAGAAGGAAAACACAACAGCAACCGGCAGCCGGTGTCACACACGCCCTTCACAGCACCACCCTGCTTAGGCAGGCAGGCTGGCGAGCCAACTCCTACCATTGACAGCGCCCAGCATAGAACAAGATTGCTCCGTCCCTGAGGCGAAAAGCATCACTGTGTGAGGGAGAGGGGGGGAGAGGGAAAGAACGCGTGTGCTGGAGATCCATGTGCTGGTGATCCACGTGGCGATTCCCGGACCACCCGCGGGCCGGATCTTGAAGGCAATTGGGCCTGATCCGGCCCGCTGGCCTTAGTTTGCTGACCCATGCACTAATGCAAAGAAACCCAGATTATGAGAAAGAAAAATGTAAAGAAGTCTTTCTAACAGTACTGGTAGCATTATTTTGTTTTGACTCTCCATTTTTGTACAATTCCCCTCGCCGTATCCCTAAAAGCCACTTACAATGAGATTTTGGTAATATGGAGTGTTAAGTAATTGATTAATCAGTTGCAAGACATATTATTAATCAGCTAAAAATCCTCCAAACGTTTAACACCCCTGCTTTATAGTGAAGGTGAATTATTTTTGACTGAATGATTTTGCTGAATCTTTCAAGGGATACAGTGCTAGTACTTTCATTCTCTTATGTTTATTTTGAGGGCAAAGCATTCAAACTGAAGTCACCCTGTTTTTTGCATGTTTGAATTTAACAGACAATGGAAAAGGAGCTCAAAGTTTCAACTGAACAAATTGGGAATGTCTCAAAACAGTAATTAGGCTTTATTAGCAGTGTAAAGGCTGCAATAATACGGAGGAACTCTTAATTTAGCAATCAGTCTCAAAGCATTTGTAAAAGATTATAACTTGTCGCCTGCGAAATTAAATCCATGAGCTCTTGTCACTTCAAGACTGGCAAAAGCAAAGACAACAGAGGATGTGAAAGTAGCAGTGTGAAATGAGAAGTGCAAGTTCTGAAAACTTGTTTCTGCTTTCTGGCCCAAAAGAGCCAGCAGCGACTGCTAAAACAAGTCTTTCAAACCTCTCCTTCAACTCTAGACTAACTCAGAACAGGTTGGTTTATGAACTCCTTTGATGGCTCAGTTGTGCCTTGGTTTGGATACAACAAATTTGATTTCTTATTAGAGAGTAGGGCAGGGTAGAAATTTGATTTTGTTCACTTTTAAAGGCAAATTTACCCAATCTGCACTTTTCCAATGCACCTGCCTTTGAAATTTGCACTTATCTGACTATTCCAGTGCTGTTCTCTAGTCATGTAATATGCACAGTAATGCGTGTATTAGTGGGGTGAGGAGAGAAATAGCAATACACATTATATTATGGGAAATGGCTTTGCAAAAATGGCATATAAACGTGTCTGTTTTAAGAGAAATTCACACAAAAATGCTGTTGAGGTTTCATAAACACTTTTGGGGGGAAACACAATTCACAAACTGACATGGCAAGGTGGATGAACTGAACTGAAGATTGTGAAATTGTATTCTGAGAGAAACCAAATCAGCAGATTCACCCATTCCTAGCAGAGAGTATCCCTGTAATGATGGTTGGTCTGCTATAGTAATAATTTGAAATCGGAAATGGGAAAGACTGGTTATGGGAGAACTCATAACTCAGGTCTTCCTTGACACTTCCCACTATGCCTAGCTGAAACAGAAAAATTACGCATTGACCACATGCTTGCCAATAGCTTGTTTTGCATTATTTAATCTGGAGGCCAGATTAGACATCACATGAGAGATCCATGAAGAAGACCTATTGATTTGTTTGCTTTTTAAGAGTTAGGAACAGCCACCTAGGCCCTCAGCTTGGATGATGATGATGGGTTGTGTGGTTGTGATCCCCCTCCCACAAATTTTCTGTTAAAATCTTTTCCCAGGCTATTATTTGCCCCTCCAGTGAAAAGAGGTACTTACTATTTCTCTGCAAGGGTAAAATGTTTTCCTTGTACCTTTCATGTATACACTCAGACATTAATGTTTGCATTACATCAATGTAAATTTAGTCAATGTGCACGGAAGGAAGAGAGAGAGAGACAGACAGACAGACAGACAGACAGACAGACAGACAGACAGACAGAGAGATGGCTACTTATTATATGGCCAATATGGAAAAAACACAAAATACTGTTACTCCTTTACAGCTGGGGAAATCAGGTCATGTAAATGGGTCATGCAAATTTAGCTCAGTGGTTGAACTCCGGTTGACTTTGCTCAGTCCAGCTGTGCAGAGGCAAACGCTGGTTCTTCACTTGAGTATTTTTCCATTCCTTTGCTGCTGCTCCACGGTTTCCTGCTTCCTGGGGGTGTACATGTGAAGAAAAGGAGGGACGCACCTTCTTCGTAAGTGACAGTGCCCACCTTTTTGTACTTCCCCCAAAGCCCAAACACAGGAGGGATATCTTTGTAGGAAAACAGCCTCTTGTGTGAAGAGCCCTTTCTTTACGATTGACAGGGAACCATACCCCGATATTGTTATCCGAGCTCCTCAACACCATTTTAGCTGATTGCTGACTCAGGCTGACAAGTTAAACCTTAGGGGAACTCACTGTTATGAGTCTCAGGCTCTCTCTGTGTAAATATCACCAGAAGGTCATGTACACAGATTTGATATGGAGGGGGATCAACCAATGGAGGGGTAGTGCGTAAAACTGCAAATGCAACAGGAATTTAAGCAAAACTAAGGTGAATCTAAACAAGCACACACTGCCTTGGTGAGTAAACACCACTGTTTAGCCATTGTTTGCTTGGCAAATATCACTGATATTTCACCATGAGGATTAATGGGAATTTTTAATTAAAGTGTTCCTGAATTTTAGGAAATGTGGGGAAAGGTCCGGTCCTCTAATTGGCAAAAACAAAGGAAAAGTGTGTGTGTGGGGGGGGGGAGATAAACATGACAATAGAATGGCAAGCGCTTTCCTACTGTGTAGAAAAGAACTAACTTGAATTAGGGTTCAAAAGGACTCTAGTTTTCAGCCCTAGGATTCAGCCCAGAATCTTTTAAGCATGTGCAAAGTGACACTGAATAGCCGCTAACCTACCCCACACAACCTTGGCCACATCCCCAGTATACATGCAAAGCACTGTGGTACCACTTTAAGAGTCATGGCTTCCTCTGGAGAATCCCAGGAACTATATTATAGTTGGTTAAGGGGACGGTAAAGGTAAAGGTAAAGGGACCCCTGACCATTAGGTTCAGTTGTGGCTGACTCTGGGCTTGTGGTGCTCATCTTGCTTTATTGGCCGAGGGAGCCAGCGTACAGCTTCCAGGTCATGTGGCCAGCATGACTAAGCCGCTTCTGGCGAACCAGAGCAGCGCACGGAAACGCCGTTTACCTTCCCGCTGGAGTGGTACCTATTTATCTACCTGCACTTTGACGTGCTTTCGAACTGCTAGGTTGGCAGGAGCAGGGACCGAGCAACGGGAGCTCACCCCGTCGCAGGGATTCGAACTGCCGACCTTCTGATCGGCAAGTCCTAGGCTCTGTGGTTTAAGACCCCTATTCCCCACATAGAGCTGTAGTTCCCTGGGAAGAGGGATTGGTTGTAAAACAAAGGTGCCAGCTTGCGAGTGAGACTGGGGAGGTGTGACATTAGGACGTTGGGATGACCCGGGGGCAGAGATAAATGCGGCAGTAGCGCTGCTTCAGTGGCTGGCAGCTCTTCCTCTCTGTCACTCGGCCGCCTTCTCCACCTGCCGCTGGCCGTGGGTTGTTTCCCCCATCTTTCCCTCACACAGCCGGAAGAGGAGCTGCTGGCCAATAGAGCCATGCTGTGCTATGCTCAGTTCCACATTCGGCCTCCTCTTGCCACCGCCACTGGGTGGGGGGGGGTACTTTCTCCTCCTTCCCCTCCATGGCAGGAGGAGGAGAAGAAGGAGCCGACCACTGAAGCCAAAACAGCTGGGCCACTACGAACTGGCACCATACTGGGCATTTTAGCTCAGTGAGGGGAATAGCAGTCTCCTAACAACTCACAGCCCCGTGAGGAGGGCTGCACTGAGGAGGAATGGTGGGAGCCCCCCCTTCCCCTCCCCTTGCTCCTGATCCGAATCCTGAATCTTCCCAGGAGCAGGAGGACAGTATAGATTTGGAACGGTGGTTTGAGGAGGGACATTGTTCAGAAGGCAGAAGCTGGGAAATACTGGATGGGGAGCAGCTAGGAGAAGAAACACGGAGAGAGAGAGAGGGTTAACAGATTCACTGTCTCTGGAAAGCATTCACCCGCTCTCCCGAAGGTCAAGAAGAGCTGAGAAAGTGGCGGTACAGAAAGCACACAAAGCACAGACGGTACCAGCTCAAGATTACAAGACATAGGAGTGACGTGGATTAATGGGGACGTCAGGGGGTGGGATTCTTAACTGGGAGGACCGCTATTCCTAGGAGATGGGTTCTTTGTTCTCTCGCTGTGATTATTAAAGTTTCTAACGGGTAAGATGATTCCTTTTCCTTTGTTCTGCTTATCTACTGCCACAGGGGGAGGAAGGCGATTCCCTGAAGCCTGACACCATGATTCTTTGGGAGGTTCATAAGGGTGTGTAGGCAGCGCTCCAAATAATTTTGTGATGCTCCTGTGAATTACCAAAACATGGCTTACCTTGCTGACTTTCCTGGAACACATGTCATTTAGGGCCAGTTTCCCCATTGCAAAAGCACGTGGAAGTCAACTGACCATATCAAGCAGTTTACTCATCTGGAGATTCTTTGTGCAACTGACTGCGGCTGCTGTTGCTTGGAATGCTAGGCAGTGGTATAAAGATTCTCAATGTGTTGCCAGCGATCTTTGGTATATATTCTTGTATAATTTATTTGCTTTTATGGATGTTCGTGAGCAGGGCTACAAACGCTTTCCCACTTCAACCTCAAAGGTGAATGAGGACCCCATTCAAAAGGTTAGGTTCCCCATGAAACATCCATATTATTAATTTATTATTTATTAAACATACATCAACAAATATTCTCTGGTTGCCTTTACAGAGCACAAAAGCAAAATCCAATCCAATGCAGTATTAAAAATGCAGCATGCAATGATTGAAACAGCTATTAGTTCTTTGACGTTTCTCTTCAAGAAATCAAACCCTCCCATGCCACAATCTTGTTTCGAAAAACTGACATTTATTCATTTGTCTTGCATCCCTCCTGAGAAGCTAAATTTAGCACAAGTGTCTGGGCAAAATGTCAGATGACACGAGAGGATATCTGTTGCACAACATACCATAAGAGCGTGTAGCATTTAACTCGGTTAAAAATAGTCATATACTTGACAAATGTGGCAGGCTCCTGTATTATATCAAATAGTGTGATAAACAAATTTTACTGCAATAATAGAGGTCAAAGGTATGCGGGGAAGACTGAACAGAGACAATCCAAGAAACGAGTAGAACAAGCTATCTTATGCTTGATCTGTTTTTGGATGATTTCTCTCTATTTCTAGCAACTAGTACAGATCATTTTAAGCAATTTTAACTAAAGGACAAAAAAGCACCTGCCGTTAACAAATAAAATAAAGCCTACACAAAATTTTGAAGGAGGTGGGGGTATTATGTAATTTTTTACATGTTGTAAGCCACCTTGAGCATGCTTTTGATTATGGAAAGGTGACATACAAATAAAATGATGATGACGACTGATAAATAAACTATTATATGGCCATTATATATGTACACACACATAAACATTTCAGTATTTTCCAAGCAGCAGACAACAGCCAAATTTTTGAACTGCAGAAGTCCTAAAATCAGTGATTGAAAAAATATATATGCAAAAGTATCTATTATCTATTTCAGATCATGAAATGAAAGCCAACCAATACTCAAAATAAGTTTCTTTGCTTCCTCCTAACCTTGGGGCAAGGCCTTTTCCATGGTGGCACCCTAACTTCAGAATATCCTCCCTGGGACCCTTGCCTGAGCTTTCTATTTTAAGCCTGTGATTCAATGGAGAATGACACGGGATCTGTTCTAAATTTGCTCCAGACCAGTTGGTAACCCTATCCTGAAAACAGTAATCTGAAACAGGAGCTGCTTCCACACTGCACATTTACTGTAGAATAACCACAGTTTGCTCACTCACTTTTTTACAGGGCATTTGCATGATATCATGAACATAACATCCTGCTCCCATATTTTCTCTGTTCAGATTCCACCCCCATTCCCATCTGAACTCAGAAAATGTTGGTTTTTCCCCCTTAACACAATAGAACAACTGCACAATTTCTCCAGGTGTAGGTGACCCATTGCACAACTATTCAGATTGTTTGGCCAGTTATGTCAGAAAGATCCTCCTGATGTTTAGCCAAACTCTCCTTTCTTGTAACTTGAATCCGTTGGTTCGAGTCCTACCCTCCAGAGCAGCAGAAAACAAGCTTGCTCCATCTTCCATGTGACAGCCCTTGAGATATTTGAAGATAGTTATCATAGCTCCTCTTAGACTCCTCTTTCTCAAGCTAAACAGACCCAGTTCCTTCAACTGTTACTCATAAAGCTTGGTTTCCAGACCCTTGGTCATCTTGGTTGCCCTCCTCTGCACATGTTCCAGTTTGTCAACATCCTTCTTAAATTGTGGTGCCCAGAAGCGGACACGGTACTCAAGGTGTGGTCTGACTGAGGCAGTATAGAGTGGTACTATCACTTCCCTTGATCTGGGCTTGATCTAGACACATCAAAAAAATGTTTTAGGAAAACACGTTGTAAATCTCATACAGTAAAGACTCAGTTCCCAAACGCCTCTGTTTTGGAATGTTTCAGCTCCCAAACGCCGAAAACCCGGAAGTAAATGCTCCGGTTTCTGAATGTTTTTCAGAAGCTGGATGTCCAACACGGCTTCCTCTTGCGTGCAGGAAATTCCTGCAACCAATAGGAAGCTGTACCTCAGTTGTCGAACATTTCGGAAACCGAATGGGCTTTTGTTTACAACAGGAACAGATTATGTTCGACAACTGAGGTTACACTGTACAGTAATGCAAAATCACATTGCCAAAGATCGAACTCTACATTGCCATCTTGTGTCACAATGATATTTATGCATTTATGCTTCTTTTTCTTTTTTACTAATGTAGCTGAGTCCCTGGACACTATACTTTTGTTGATGCAGCCTAGAACAGCATTAGCTTTTTTCGTTGCTGCATCACACTGTGGACTCATGTTAAGCTTCTGGTCCACCAAGACCCCTAGATCCTTTTCACATGTGCTGCTATCATCTATCTATCTATCTATCTATCTATCTATCTATCTATCATCTATCTATCATCTATCTATTTGAATTTATATACTGCCCCATACCCAGAGGACTATCATCATCCCTAACTAGCAAGACGAATGGTCAGGGATGATGGGAACTGTAGTCCAAAAACAAATGGCGACACAAATATTGGAAAACACTGTTCTAAATGAACAAACAAATACTATGCCTTGTTTCATGCTATACTTGTGAGCAGGCAGACAAAAAATATCTTCATCCAAAGTGATTTAGCAAAGAGGCTGCTGCAGTGTTATGTACTGAGCTGAATAGGATCCAAAATGCAGCAGTCTGATTGGTCCTAGAACAATAGGATTCAGAATGCAGCAGTCTGATTGGTCCTAGAACAATGCAGCAGTATGACTGGTCCACAGGAGCCACCCAATCCAGCTCCAGGTGGAAGTGAATCCACAACCTGATTGGCCTACAGGAGAATCCTGGAATTAGCCAATCACGTGCAGCCCATTGTGCAAATGCAGTGGTACCTCAGGTTAAGTACTTAATTCGTTCCGGAGGTCTGTTCTTAACCTGAAATTGTTCTTAACCTGAAGCACCACTTTAGCCAATGGGGCCTCCCGCTGCCGCTGCACCACCGGAGCACGATTTCTGTTCTCATCCTGAAGCAAAGTTCTTAACCCGAGGCAATATTTCTGTGTTAGCGGAGTCTGTAACCTGAAGCGTATGTAACCTGAAGCGTACCATTGTAATGTATATAAAGCAGATATTCTGGGGGAACATTCATTCCTCCTCACCACTATGAGCTGAATAAAGAGCATGAAATCCACTCTCGACTCCGAGTATATTTCATGCAGTGTTTGCGCTCTTCTGTTTACAGCTGTGCTGGGGAGAGGGGGGGAGAGGGAGAGAGAGAGATCACTCCCCAGGGAAACACAAGGACAGTTCTCCCTGGACACTCGAGGCCTTGATCCGCACTGTGTGCTGGGGTTGCCAGGGGGACACTGGAAGCAGCAGCAGGCGGAAAGGTAACTGAAGTAGCAACCCAGAAAGCTCACCTGCCACGCTGAGCCCTGCACCTCCAGCTTTGCAATTAGATCTGGGTTTGCTGCTCACACACGTCTGTCTCTGTCGATGTAGCGAAAGCAGCACCGTCGGGCTCATTTGGTCGTGCCGGGATAAGCTTTAGACAAACAGAGGCAAACTGGACACTTCTTTCTCCTCTTGACCAAGTTCCCAGGGGGTGAAACTGCTGCGCATGACAGTACACAGGATTCCTGCAGAAAAGTGGAGGGGGAAGCATTTCCACAACCCCCCTCCCTTCCTTCCTAAAGAAACATGACTTTTCTGATGATGACAAGGGACCATGATCCCAAATACTTTCTGCAGGTGGAAAACAGGCCAGGAAATGTTTTCGTGACCCAGCTAGGAGAACACAGGTAAGGTGGCCCTTGATGTGTGTGATGCATTCCTTAAAACGGGTGTGGGGGAACTTTTATTCAGTTTGAGGGCCGCACTGTCAGCTGGGAAACCATCTGGGGGCCACATGCCAAGCTGAGTGGGGTCAGGGGATGCTGCTCTAACCCCCTTGTAGAGTGGGTTACATTCTAGCCATGGAAAAGATAGATGTACCTACAGGCATGCTACAGATTTGTATACATGTTAGATGGGCATACCTATTTTCTGGCAGGCTGGTCACATTTTCATTCTTTTTTCATTCATTTAATTAGCACATTTATGCCCATCCCTTTCCTCCAAGGAGCTCAAGGTGAAGCAAACACTTATCTCCCTCTCAATTTATTCCTCACAACAACCCTGTGAGGTAGGTCAGGCTTGAGAGACAAAGGCTGGCTCAAAGCCACGCAGTAGGCCTCAAGGCTGAGTGAGGATTTGAACCCTGGTCTCCCAAGACTCTAGCCACTACTCCACACTCACCGTCTGCCATCATTGGGACTGCTTGCTCAAGGAAATTATCGTTTCCAGGTAACACACCAAAGGCTTCCAGCAGGATACAGAAAAACCTAACAAACCCATTCTTATTCCGATCAAATCACTTGGTGGTACCGCTCAAGTGGATCTCATCAAACTGCACGGCTGGCGCCAGGGATGATGTCACTGCTGCCTCTTTCCGCAGCGTTAAAATGCCAGACCAACAGTAACATGGCATATAAAACAGTTCCCACAGTCAACCCTGCATATGGTGTTTGCGCTGCATGGGGCAAAGAAGGTTTCATGCTGTAGAAACACACCATGGAATTTGTTTAAGCTGTTGACGTCATTTAAGATCTCCCCACATTTACTCGTGAGAAAACAAAGCGAGAACTTTGCAGAGAGCAGCAAAACACGTGGGCCCTGAATTTGTGGCGGATCGTAGGGAGGTCTGACTAACCCCCATGCATCCTCATAAACTTAGATGCTCAGCTGGCAGAGACAGCTTTGAAAAGGCCTGGGTGGATTTGAAGAATTATTTGCAGCTTCTACATGTGGGCGTCTCTTTAGCTGTCTGCAATATGTCATTGGTCTGCCAGATAATGCTTTACAGTAGACTTGACAGCCCTGGAGATTCTTTCTCCAGGACTTCAGCTGTGTTACCTGAACATGTGAATGGTGAAAGTGTGGGGAGGGGCAGGGCATTCAGGCCAGCCTCGCCCCCAGTGTCATCATGCCCGCTCCCCACTCAGTCCCCAACACAATATGGGGAAGGTCATCAGGGTTTTTTGACTGAGGGCTTATTCATACTCCCCGCTGCTTTCCACCAGAGAAAATCACTCTTTAGTGCTCAGCTGGAGCAAACAGTGATTCAGGTTTTCCCCAGATTGCCATTTGTTCCAATCTATCACTAAAGAATGGGTTTTCTCTTGGAAAACAATGGGGAAACAGCTCAGATCCATGCCTAGAATAAGCGTGGGCCAAGCAGAAACAAGGACGAGCCCCTGAGTATTAGTAGACTCCTGGTGCCATTCTGAACTGGAAAATTTCCTGTGGGAAAATAAAGCATTGGAAAAAGTTACTGCCTCATATTACTGCTGGGTGGTTGAGCAGTGAAGAGCGTTCTTCTTACTCCCCAAAATATGTAGAATTATTGAAGGTATCATATCATCTGATCCAGACTGAGGATTAACAGCTTGTGCTGAAGAGCTAATTTTTTGCACTTTCTGCTCCAGCACAAGAGCAGGCAAGCATCTGGTTTTTCCTGATCAGATGGCAACCCGACTTGTTAGTATAGAAAATGATTCCTTGCAAAGCACAGCTGCAGGATTAGAGTATGTGTAATTGCAACTTGGATTTGCATTCCACATTTGGTTGCTCACCCTAGGACCTTGATTTGCCATGGGCTTCTTTTCTAGCCATTTAATCCGATTCATTCAGGTATGCTTACAGCAATTGCCTGCAAAGATGGTCAGGAGGACTCTATGTAGAAAAGGCTTTCCCAACTCCAACTCCCATCAGCACCAGCCAGCATGGCCAGTGATCAAGAATGAGGGAATAGGGATCTCCTAACAACCTCATGCACGCTTAACAAACTATAGTTCCTAGGATTCTTTGGGGGAAGTCATGAGTGACATTATATCGCTTTAAATTTATGATGTGGATGTGGTCTTAAGCTCCAACTCCACAATATACATTTAAAGCAACAGCATACCACAGTTAATCCCTCTTCTCAATCCCTCTGGGAATTGTAGCTCACTTAAAGGAACAGGTGTCTCCTAACAACCCTCAGCACTCTTAACAAACTGCAGTTCTCAGGTTACTTTGGGAGAAACCATGACTGTAGTATTATGTATGAGCTTTCGTGTGCATGCACACTTCTTCAGATACACTGAAACAGAAGTCAAGAGACCCTTCTATATAGTGAGAAGGTGGGGACACCAGGAATCACAAGACAGAGAAACCAGTAGGAGAACACTTCAATCTCCCAGGACATTCTATACAAGATCTCAAAGTAGCTGTTCTATTACAAAGGAATTTCAGAAATAGACTGGAAAGAGAAGCTGCTGAATTGCAACTTATTACCAAACTTAAAACCATGGAGAGACCTGGTCTGAACAAAGACATTGGATTCTTATCTCATTATACATGACAAAGCCATTTTTCACCTTCTCACCCCTTGCTTTTTCCTGTAAGACCTATTGCAGTCGTTAAGAGTCGTCAACAGGCTCATCACAGCTATCTGCCAATCACCCAATCCCACCACCCTTCTGAGTAATACCCCTCCCCACCTTCTCACTATATAGAAGGGTCTGGTGACTTCTGTTTCAGTGTATCTGAAGAAGTGTGCATGCACACGAAAGCTCATACCTAGAACTAACTTAGTTGGTCTTTAAGGTGCTACTGGAAGGAATTTTTTTTCTTTTATTTTGTTTTGACTATGGCAGACCAACACGGCTACCTATCTGTAACTGTAGTATTATGCTACTTTAAAACTATAATACAGATGTGGTCCTTATTTGGATACAACCCAAAGCAGGTTTCCCCCCTTTAGAACTATGTTGTTGTTGTTTAGTCGTTCAGTCGTGTCCGACTCTTCATGACCCCATGGACTAGAGCACGCCAGGCACTCCTGTCTTCCACTGCCTCCCGCAGTTTGGTCAGACTCATGTTTGTAGCTTCGAGAACACTGTCCAACCATCTGGTCCTCTGTCGTCCCCATCTTTCCCAGAAGAACTATGTAAATTAACGTATATTAATACATTCATTAATTGGTCAATTAAAACATATATTAAATCAGCTAACAGCCCAATCCCATATGGCTACTCATAAATAAGCCCAATGAGGTTGACTCTTAGAAAACCGCATGTGTGAAGGCAGCCTGAATTTTCATTGGGTGACAAATCTAGTAATATGTGATCAAACCCTAATTTCCTTCCTTTGTCCTGTCATCAGTCCTGGTTCCTCTTCAACTGTGTTGAACACCTCTCACTGCAGTGTGTGCCAACCCAGATTTCTTGGAGGACAACTCCCATCAGTGGACGGAAATTGCAGTTCAATACATCTGGATGGCACCAGGTTGGCAAAGACTGCTCTAATGATAGCAGTTGAGTGATAGGACCATGGAACGAACCCAGCAGGTGGCACTATGGCTATGTTATCTCCTCCTGAATGGAGTAATGTAAAGGTCCCACCTGGATCTCTTGAGTTGTGACCTTTCAACCCTATGTCGCTAGCGGTACTATTTAGGAAGGAGCCGCTGCCAAACTACTCCCCTTAAGTGTTGCTTCCTTGTGTTGAAAGGGGGAGACATCTCCTCTAAACTTAGTATGTTAAGGGATTTACCCTGTATAGGGTAGGTGCTCAAGGATGAAGCAAGATGCCATAGAGGTGCCATTGTGATGCTTCCAGCTATCTCCCCTAACTCCTAGATACTGCTGTTGCCACTGTTGTCAGTCTCCAAAAGTTCAGCATAGATTTATATCCTGGAGTTTTAAGGAGAATGGACAGGTGGGTGACTTGCAGCCTGGGGGCTTCATGTGGCCCCATTGCCATTTTATGCAACCCCCAAAACCTGCTACTATTCATTTCTTTCTGCAGGGTCCTACATTCCATTTATTTTATCACTATTGTCGCTGGCTTTGCCTCCCTCCATCTTGCTATATAGTTTCTCAGTAATTGGAGAAGGCGGGATTTCATTTTTTTAAAACATCCACCCCCCATTTGAGGGAAAAAAACCCCTGCTGCTTGTAAGACTCCTGTTCAAAAGACTCCACAGCTTCTGTGTTGAAATCTATGGGGCGATCAGGCTCAAGGAGGGCATACAAAAAACTCGTTACATGGTTGTTGGCAGTAGCTAGGACATCTGTTGTACAAAAATGGAAGACTGCAAGAATTGCAAATGTCCCCATGTGTGGAACATTGTGGTGGTGGTGGGAAATAGGGCATAATTTAAATGTTGGAAGCTCCAGAAGGTTGCCAGGCCATGTGGTGGTATTTCATTTCTTACAATGCTGCAAATAGCCTCTGGGACTGTATGGCTTTCCCTATGTGTGAAATACGGCTTTCTGAAGGATTTGTTTTAAATATCATTATGTCTCTCCATTTTGATTTTGTATAGACTGAGGAGAATTTGTATGTAGTCCTTGCCCTCCCTACTTGGGTTATATCTCATGGTGTATATATACAACAGATAATAATAAAATTGTTATGCTTCCATCATGGAAGTATGTGTGCTCATGTCTGAATGTGCAGCACACAAAATTTAGAGAGGAATTACATTTACTTGCTTTCTAAAATGGTAGTTGTTTTGGTCTGCTTTACATAAAAAGAAAAGAAATTCTCTGTATACTTAGTTCAGAGTAACCCCACAAAACCTAGTGGGGGTGACTTCCAAGTAGACCTTCACATCATAGGGGCACAGGGCATGGAGGGAGCCTGCTGCATCCCGGATCAGGCTTGACCCAGGAGTGGAGCTGCGACTGGGCCCAGGCACAAGAAAGCTGCCTCAGCAGCAACATTGGGTGCCACAATGCAGTCAGGGAAAGGGCCGGCAATGTTGCAGCTGACTCTCCTCTCTCTGCCCCCGGAGTGGAGCTGCAGTTGGCAGTGTTGGTCCGCCATGCAAAAATGCTGCCTCCACAGCTCTTTCACAGGCCTGTGTTCGGGGGCCCTCCAAAAAAATGTGCCATGCCACCCCAACCACCCATGCTATGCCACTGCCTGTAATATGCTATTGAAGCAAATGTTCCAACTAACATTTGTTTAAAAACCTGAAGCATTTTTATTAGGGATTGTAGGGAAAGACCTGCCAAGTAAACTGGAAAATATCTTCATGTATGCGACAACGGCGGCAAGAGTCTTAATAGCACAAGGAGGGGAAAATGAAGAAATCCCGACCAAAGAACTGTGGCAAGAGAAACTGATGGACTACACAGAATTGGCAAAAGTGACACATAAATTACATGACAAGGATAACTGTGACCTTAAAGATGAATGGAAACCTTTCACAAAGTACTTAAAGAAACAACAAAATGAACTGGTCTCCTTGGCAGATTTTGAATAAACATACACAAACTTTTTATTCATAATATTTCGATAGATAAATTAAGGATCTGTACAATTCTGTGACATGCAGGGAATAACAAATGCTGAAAAACCAGAGAGAGAAGCTGAGGGAAGTCTGGGGTGTGGGTAGGAGGGTGGGGTTTATCTTTTTTTGGGAAGGGGGAAGGGAAAAATGGGGAGGGGGAAAAATGAGGGTGATGTCTGGTCACACCAAAGTGTGACGGAACATTGGGAGCTGCCTTTCATACACAGAGAGCCATTTCTAGGTACTATGGGTCTATGACAACAATTTACCTTTTTTATATATATATATAGGGAAGAAGAGGATGAAGATGTGCCTCAGATTCCTGTCATGCGAGAGGTCAGCTGCCTTTGTCATTCTCTTTCTCAGACAAGAGGGCCGGGTTAAATATAGGACATGGCTTCTGTTTTTTTATTAGGTGTGCCAAAAGCAGAGCTTTGGCAGAAGTCAAGCAGTTCTCTGATAATAACTGTGCCAGGGGGATTGAACTGGTATCCAGGGAAGATCATATTCTTCTAACTGTTAAAGCCCTACTTGGGAGTTTGCCTTCTGTGCTAATTCAACATGCAAGAGGGGAGAGCAGGAATGAACGTGTCAGCTCTGTCCTCTTGTCAGCATCTGCAGCGGAGAGCTTGCTTGACTCAAGCAGGCTGAGGCTCACTGCATATGGGGACCCGTGGCCCTCCAGATGGCACTGAACTACAACTCCCATCATTCCCTGACCCTGTAGACCTGAAGGAGCGCCTACACCCCCATCATTCAGCCTGGACACTGAGGTACAGCTCTGAGGGCATTCTGGTAGTTCCCTCATTGCGAGAGTAGCCCTAAACATTTTTAAAGAAAAAAAGTAGTGTGTGGGGCGTGTGTGTGTGTGTTTGTGTGTGTACACACAAACACACACACACACACAGACTAGATAACCTTTGGGGGCCCTTCAAACCCTACAGTTCTCTCTCCTTCCATCATTCTCTCTCTGTATATTTGTAAAAACCAGTTTTGTTTTCTAGAGCACCAGTGAGATTTTGCAGCATCGCAGAAAAGCACTGCAAAGATTTCGGCTTCGGAAGAAAGAAATTGAAAATGAGCAGGCTTCTGCAGAACTGACTGCAAAGAAGCAAGAGTTCAAAGAGAGGATGGAAGTGTTGGCCCAACGAAGAGAGGCACTTGAACAAAAAGATCAGGATGTAAGCATCACTCTGCATCTATAAGGAGGGCACTTGGAGTTGGGGTCTAGGCTGGATCTGCATTGATCTGTTAAACGTTATTAACAGAAAAGAAACATTAACTCATTACACATTAAATAATTATACAATATACAAAAAGAAAAAAGAAAAAAACATAAACAAAATAAAATAAACCCACCACCCTGTTTAACTTCCCTCCACCACTACTTGTCTTCTCTACAATCAATTTTACCCTTATCATTGCATTCTGATTATTTTTATTTTCTCTGTATACATACATACGTCATTGATAATTTATTGTTTTCATGCATTTACATTCTTAACCTAAGCATATTAGCATGTCTTTTTTTAGAGCAATATTTTGTCATATAATCATCAAAGCATTGCCATTCATTTTTTTGTTTTTGATTTGACTGCTATCATATGCATGCTGTTATTTAACCAATTTTAAATATTCATTAAATTTGAGAATCCATTCCTCCTTGGTAGGTAGTTCTTTAGCTTTCCATTTAGATGCCATTACTATCCTAGCTGCGGTGGTCGCATATAAGAAAATTCTTTTTTCTGATTTCAGTATTTCTTTTCCTAAAAGGACCAGTAGGTAAGCCTCTGGTTTTTTTGTTAATGGGATTTTAAGCATTTTTTTTCAACTCCTCGTGTATTTCTCCCCAGAAGTACTTAATCGGGGTGCAACTCCACCACATATCAGGCACTGCCATTCTCACACAGTTGTAATGATGCAAAGCCGGAAGTGGGGGCCAGTCAGGTGTGCTAGCTATAGGGGGCCGAGATGTCTTCAACCCCCTCTGTATTTGTTGGAAGGGGATCAGGCCCCCTCAATGTTGAGGGGGCAGAGGAGGCCGAGTGCGGATCTAAGCATGGCTCAGTGCTCAGCCTCCTCCAGACAATTGGAAAAATGAGAAAGTGAAAGAAACTGGAAATGACTCATACTCAACCGTAGCTCCAGAGCACTGTGCTGGCCCGCAGCCTGATCACAAGAGGGCAGCATAGCAGAGGCTGTATATGGGATTTGAGATGGAACACTAGCATTTAGTTTGGTAGGTCCCCAATTCAGCTGCTGGTATCTCCGTTTAAAAGCTTCAAATGTCAGATGATGAGCAAGACCTGCCTGAGACCCTGAAGAGTCTCCTTCTAGTTGCAATATGCAATACTGGGCAAGATAAACCAGCTGCCTGACGAGGTATAAGGCAAAAGTGCTTGGACCCATACCTAAAAAGTGTGGAACAAGTGGAAAACCACTTGGGCCCATGCTTCCTAGGCATGGGAAAAGTGGAAGTGTGAAGGAACCCTAAGTTGCTGTGAACTTAGTCCCAGGTAAGTGTGTAAATGACTGCAGCTTAATCAGTCTTCCCTCCATTTTTGGTTAGTGTCCAGGATGGTAGGATGAATTCATTCTCATTTTCTCTGAAACAAATGACTTCCCCTTCATGGGCTCCCACCTTTGAATACTGAGCAAAACTATGCAAAACTGATTAAGCCTTCTTTCTCTTTCTTGGTTCAGAGGAAGAACCGAATTCTTGAATTTGACGCATATATTAAAGAGTGTCATCAGAAGAAGGAGCGTGTCATTCAGCTGTACCACCAGGAACATGCGCTGAAAGCCCTCAAGAAGCGTGAGGTATTCAAACTGAAAAAAGAGCTTAAGAAACTCCAAGTTAGGTATGTGACTGATGCTTTTAAGATGGATTTGAGACTGAGCCACGGGTATCTGGGCAGGGGTGCAGTGAGGCAATCTTAGACACTGGACTTCTGGAGGCCCCATCGTTAGATGCCAGTGTGTATTACTCCACTTACTTCAAAATGTCGTAAGCCAGCTTTGCTGTATTTGGGGACTCTCCTGCTGGGACATTCCTCTGAGTGGGGCCCTGGACTTCAGTCCCAAAGTCTTCTCCTGATAACACCACTGCACATTATTCTCCAGCCAGCCAGCATGGCTGGCTTTCCTGATCTGAAGGTCCTGTGCCCTGGAAGAATAGAATCATCATCAAAATTATATTTCTTAAGAATGGGGGCTTGCTAAGAGGGCCAAAGCTTAAATGGGGAAGGCTGTATTTCAGTGGGAGAGCATCTGCCTTGCATGCAGAAAGTCGCTGGTTCAATCCCTGGCATCTCTAAGTAGGGCAGCCAGTCAGTGTAGACATTATTGAGCTACCTGGGCCAATGGTCGACTCAATATAAGGCAGCTTTCTGTGTTCCTAAATTTAATCTTTTACATATTTACATAGAGCAAATGTTTAATTATCTAAGAGTACAGTACTCAGCCAGAGGGATGTGGGTGGCGCTGTGGGTTAAACCACAGAGCCTAGGGCTTGCTGATCAGAAGGTCGGCAGTTCGAATCCCTGCGATGGGGTGAGCTCTTGTTGTTCGGTCCCTGCTCCTGCCAACCTAGCAGTTCGAAAGCACATCAAAGTGCAAAGAGATAAATAAGTACCACTCCGGCGGGAAGGTAAACAGTGTTTCCCTGTGCTGCTCTGGTTCGCCAGAAGCTGCTTAGTCATGCTGGCCACATGACCTGGAAGCTATACGCCGGCTCCCTCAGCCAATAAAGTGAGATGAGCGCTGCAACCCCAGAGTCGGCCACGACTGGACCTAATGGTCAGGGGTCCCTTTACCTTTACCTTTACAGTACTCAGCCAGCTTTTCCTTTCCCTCCTTTAAAAACACAATGGCGCTCCAGCTGTGGAATATATTTCCCTCTGAGTTCTGCTGGTACCTACCTCACTTTCAACTTTGGCCCTAGGTTATGAAGACCCCAACTGCTTTCTTGGGGGTTTATTAATTGTTAACTCTGCTTTGTAATAATAAGGGGATCAGACACTCTGTGTTTTAAGATGGTTGTGATTCATTCGTTCATTTTTATCTGCTTGCTTACCTAACAAAAGGGTGGTTCCAAATATATCCGTGTACCTTGCTCTGAGTACATTTTGATATAGAACTGGTCACAAATATTTTGATAAATGAATGAAACAAAAGCCAAGACCCTTTTGGGTCCTCAGGACAACATCTTGATGGTGCTGACCACATTTTTATCTGTAAGCCACATTGAGTCTCTGTCGGGGGGAAAAGGCGGCATATAAATAAATATATATGCAGTGATCATCATCACCAACTTGAGCCAGTGAAGGCTGGTCCATTAGAACAAAAGGGGCAGTATTCCACCAACTTCACTGTGCCCCCAGCCAGCACCTACCTGCCTGCCTTTTTAGTTACATCTACTCCATAGGCAGACACTCAGTCTCAGTGTTGCCTCAGCAGAACTCCTTAGGGAGGAGGATGAGAACATAACTAGAGTTAGTTGGCTCTGCTCATCATTGGCTCATTGACTTCTCTGCCCTCCTGCCTACCAGTCCCAGTGGACACCAGCCAGCCAACACTGGGCTAAACTGGTCCGTCACTCAAACGCACAGCTGGCAGGAACTGGTGGTGCAACTAAACATGGGCCATCTCTGCAGATGTTTGGCTGCCCATGGCAGTCAAGGTTGAGATGGGGGAGGATTGTCCCTCACATTTCGTAACTGAGTTACAGCTATGATCCCTTTCCAGGAATTCTAGTCATTTGTTGATAAGACGATTTTTAACGTCTGAGGCATTCCAAGCGCCCCTAATATATATTTCTTCAGAAAAAAAGAACTACAGAAGAAGATGGCAAAATACAAAAGCTTCGAAGATTTCCTGAAGAAAGTTACTGCCACATTCACACCAGGTGAGTATAATCATTAAACAGTTACACTTTACTTGGGGGGGGGGGACGACTCTGTACTTGACAAATACGTATTTAGATTTCTTGCCTTTTGACTCATAAAAGGATCCACAAGACATCTTTCATAAACCACTTTTGAAGAGCCATCAAAAATAAAGAGTAGCACAAAAATTCCAAAACAATAAAAACATGACCCTGATATGTGTTTTCCATGTATAGCATAATCCTCCCTGTTTTCCATTGCAGGATTTCTTGGATATCCGGAAGACTCCATGGTTGAAGCCCTCATCAAAAGGCACAAGACACTGTTTGAGGAAAACCAGAGCTTGATGAAGAATTTGTCCATCCAGCAGTGTCACATTGAGGAAACGCAAAAAGAATTAGGGATCTTGCGAGAGGAATACAATACCACGACATTTGTAATTTTCACTGAGCATGTAGTTTTTATGACGCCCAACCCATTCATTCCACAGGTCCGATTGTACTAAGCACCGAGTGTGCTGGTTCTTTTCTGAAACCTTAGAGAAGGTCAATTCTGTCTTCTGAAACCAACAAAGCTTTGAGAAGTATTTGCAGCACATAGGAAACCCATGCTGTGTAATTCATTAGGATTCTCAACTTGTAGATTCCTTCAGAACAGGGTCCAATTGGCACTATAACTGGTCACACCACAAAGCCTCAGAGAGGATTTGCTGCTGCTGCTGCTGCTGTTTTCTTTTTCTGCAGGAAGTGGGCGAATGATCTTTTTGAAAGGTTTTTCGAAAAATATGATTATGGCTTCACCCTCTTGCCCCATTGTGTGCTGCTAGTGTACTGCTGCTGCTACTATTGTTTCATTGTGTTCTACTAGTTTGCATCTTCCCTCTCATTGTGTACTACTAGTGTACATCTGCCTTCTCAATGGGTACTATTAATAGTATTAGTATTAATACTATTAGTATCTGTCAGAGCTGCCTCCAGGTCCCAGCTCACAGAGGACCAACGCTAGGCTGTAGTTATGTACAAAAGTCTTTATTGAGATTCAGTTTCCATTTTAAAGCCGCAGCGTGCAGCTCTACGTCTCGACCTTAGACCGGCGAAGTCCCGTCTGAGTCTCCTCCCCTTCCACACCAGTTTAAGACCCTCGCCTTGCTCCACCTCTTCCTAAGTTCCTTTCTCCTCTGGGCCCTCCTGCCCGCTAGGGTCTCATCCTTCCTGGACTCCTCTGACGCTGACCCTGACGATTCTTGCCCCTCCTTCCGGCGGGCTTTAGGACCTGGTTCCCTATCCGGGCTACCTTCTGTGCCGCTCGCCTGTACCTTTGAACTTGGCGCGCGCGCCCAGCCTGCAACTTTCCTCTTGACCGTTAACTCGCTATCCGATGGAGGCGTGGTCAACCCTGACTCATCTTCTCTCGCTGGAGGTGCATATGTGGGCTCTGACACCTGGGACTCCTCCCCCCCACTACGCTCTGGTGGGGAAGCTGGTCCTGATTTCCAACTGCTGCTCTGGGAGTCCCCGCTGGCCCCTTGCTTCTGGGGTGTCCCCCTTGGGTCGCCCCTTGCCCTGCCCATCGGCGCCCCCTTCTGTGAATCTTCCGATTCGCTGGAGAGGCTCATGGAATCTATCGGGCTGCTGTCATATTCTCCTACGCTGCCCTCCGATTGCTCTCCCTCGCTCTCTATCTCCTCTCCTCCCTGCGCTCCCGCTGAGTCCCTGACAGTATCGAATGGTGTTACAATAGTGGCAGGTATTGTCTTCTCTGACTGGCAGTGGCTTTCCAGAATCTCAGGTAGAAGATCTTTCCTATGGCCTGCTACCTGTTCTGTTAAGTGGAGATGCTCCTGGGTTTGAACCTGGGATATTCTGCAATCAAAGCATGTACTGCATCACTGAGCTATGGCTCTTCCCCATAAGCCTAAGTGCTGCTGTGGTGGAGGAAAAAAACCATTGTTACAGCACCAGACCCTTCCTTACCATTAGGAACCGCTGCTGTTTTCTGGGCAGTGCTGCTCACTTTTTCTCAGGGAAGCCTGGGAGCCTTGAAATACCCTACCCTGACTTTCCCTGGCTAGTACCTACGATGGCTATATTCTACTTCCGCTGCTGAAGGAAGTTTGTCTCTGAATACCCGTTGCCAGACACTGAAGGGGTGACTGCTGTTGTGCTCAGGTTCAGAGTGCTGGACTAGATGGGCCCTTGGCATGCTCCAACAGGGCTCCTATGTGCCCATCAGGAAATCTCAAAACAGTCAAAACCTCTCCAGATACAATTTCTATTTCATTCAGCTGCCATGCAGTTCCAAATAATCTAATGCGACTGTGAAGTGTTTCTGCATATATTTGCATGTGTAGGTGGGTGAAATCACTTGCAAAGCCTCTTATTTCCTCTTGCAAGCTTGGTTAATATTTTTATTGTTAATTACAGTCATACCTTGGGTTGAATGCGCTTTGGATTGAGCGCATTCGAGTTGTGCTCCGCGGCAACCCAGAAGTAATGGAGTGCGTTACTTCAGGATTTCACCGCTTGCGCATGCGCAGACGCTCAAAATGACATCACGCATGCGCAGAAGCAGCGAAAAGCAACGGGCACGTGCGCAGACGTGCCGTCGCTAGTTACGTTTGCTTCTAGATGCAAACAGGGCTTCGGAACGGATCCCGTTCGTATCCAGAGGTACCACTGTATTACATTAATGTTTACTGTATGCTGCCCTGAGATCCTTGGGTGAAAGGCAGATTACAAATGCCGTAAAATAAATGTATGAACAGCGCATCCCTAAATTCCCATTTTATGGCTTTGCCTAGGTGCTGCTCGGCAAAATTTCTGAACTTCAGTCAAAGAAAAGTGCACTACAAGAAAAAAAGAAACACTTGTGTCACCACATTAACAATGAGGAATGTCTCATCAATCAAAAGGTAAGCTTCTCTGAGTCCCCACCCCACCCCAAAGCTCCTGTTTATTGATTGGATGTTGTATACAACTTAGAGATTAAAAATGTATATATTACAGGGTTTATAAATACTTTTGCTTTTAAGTAAATAAAGTAAAATACAGCTCCTATTAGCCCCAGCCAGCATGGGAGTTCAACAATATCTGGGCTGGATCTACATTGATCTTTGAAACATTATTAAATATAATGGTGTATAACATTTGTTACAGTTTCCCTTTGCCCTCTGCTCTGCAGGGCCCTCTGGTGTCACACTTTAGCAATGGATTTTTAGCATTATAAACCAGAAGTGTAAATCTGCCCCGGGAGGGCTAAAAGTTCCCCATGCCTGTCTTAATTTGCAAAAAGCCTGCTTTGAGGATAGTGGAGGGGCAGGGCTGATGACTGAACTGGGATTTAATTTGCTGCTGTGTCCCATCTGAAATGAGAATTGCAAAGCTGGGATGAAACTGGATTTATATTGATAATGAAGATGATGGACCAGCTGCATCTCCTTTTTTTTTTTTAAAAAAAGTACTAACCTCACTCTTGATAAGTGTTGTCTTCTTTCTCTGCTCTCCAAGTATATGTGGATGTATAGTGGTGAGAAGGACAAAGTTCATCCATCTCTTTATGCTCATTTAGAGGCAAGATCTAAGCAGGATGATGTTAGCAATCAACAACATGGCAGAGTTATGCTACATGCCTCATTATGGCCCTTTGGACGACATGACCTTGCGGTCCAAGCTGGACATGATCCAGGTAAGTGAAACCACCCCAAGACTGAGTGTAACATTTTATCCATGACTGTTATAAACAGCAATAATCTAAGGGGATAAAGCATGCATTTAGATCAGGGAGTGGAGCAATAATACAGAAAGCATTTTTACTCCACTCTTCAGCCCCACTCTTCCTCTTGACTTGACTGACTGCTGCCACTGGACCTGGACAGACTACAGACTGCATGCACTAGAACAGGAATGTCCAACAGGTTGATCGCCATCTACTGATCGATCGCGGGACACTAATGGTAGATCGCGGTCAGTCACATGACCCTTAGTGTTTGTCCTCCAAAAGCATTAGAAAAAAGGAACCAAAACTCGCCTTCCCCTCTCCTAAAGAAAAGATCAACAATTTTGCCTGGCAATGGCAATGGGTAGATCACAGCCAGTATTTTAATACCGTACTGTGAATAGATTGCAGTCTTTTGGGAGCTGGACATGCCTGCACTAGAAAATGAGACGGAAAGTGCTCTAAAGGGTAGGGGGGAAAGTCCACATTTTAGAACCAAAGGATTCCTATCTCCTGGTGTTGAAACAACTCACTGATCATAGCGCTGACTTCATTTGTTTACTAAAAAAACACTGAAAAGCAGGAAAAGACAGGCTTGCCCATTTGTCTGTATATTTCATTTCTAAACTTTTTAAATAGGTGGCTGGTTGACTTTCTTTTTTTATGAAAGCTCAGAGTCTGGGTCCCCTTGCAGGCAGGGCGCTGGGGCGATTGCACCACTGATAATCCAGCCTTGTTAGCCATGCAGCAAGATAAGAAGGGAAGGAGAAGCTCAAGAACCTGAGGTTTTGCTCAAGCATGTTGCGTGTAGCAGCTCAGGCACATAGTATTTAACCATGGTTTACTGCAGCCTCCTCCAGCCTGGTGTCTTGCAGATGTTTCAGACTGCAACTTGCATCAGCCCCAACCAGCACAGAGCAAGGATGATGGAAGTTGTAAACTGAAACATCTGGAGAGCACCAGGATCTGGGTAGCTGTTTTAGAGCTATGTGTGAACCATCCCAATGGGTTGTGCAAGATTAATTTTCCATGTGAATTTGCAAGACACTTTCTCAGTACTTCAGCTTAAGCCACTCTCCTTTTAGAAACTAAGCTTTATTAAGAACCTTTCTCTCTTTTCATTCAGGAGTCCATTTTGAGGAAACAACAGATCGTAGAGGAAACAAAAGCACTGCAGTCTGAAGAACTTACAAGGTCATCCTCTCATCTTTTGAGGGAAAATTCATCTTCTACTCTTTCTAGGGAACAACTTAAAAAACAAATAAGCTTTGCCAATAAGGACAAGCTGGAAGACAAAGGAGGAAAAGCATAAGGAGACAAATCTCTTTTAAAATCCCATATACAGAATGGGAGACACTGCAAGGACTAGTGGAATATTTATGCAGACAAATCAACACAGATGGATGTCAATGCATTACCATAAATGCTTTGATTTGTGGGTGAAAGGGTCTTTCATGCTCATTTTTTGCAAGTATGGGTTGAGTGATCTTGATTCTTTCTGCCTGCTAATTCTATGTATTTTGGTGTTTACGGACTTGCTGGAGGAGTGGAAGCCAATCTCTGAAAGAAACAATGCACAATTTGGAGGTGCTCCTACAGCCATCCATTCTCCTAAACAGGCAGGCAATGGCTTTGATTAGCTGGCAAACTAACCATGGCTAGTTCAAGGGAAGACTAATCTTGCCCATAGTGTTCTTTAATCTTGATCAGGGCTACATGGTAGCTCCCCCCCCCCCATGCCAGTTAAGCACACATTTTTTTTTTAAAGAGAATAATGTAACCTGTATGTTAGGTTGTGGGCGAACATAGCAGACGACACAGCGATTTCTCCAGAGTAGCTCTTTACTTGCAAGCTGGACAGAACTGAACAGCAAACAGCTCAGCCGGCCTGCTTTTATAGGCAGCCGGCTGTCAACATTGTAGCAACAACAACCCAGAGTTTCCCACCTAAAATAACTGACGTGGACCTGAGTGAAAACTATCTACAGACCTGAGTGAAAACTATATACAGTATCCCCCTGCTGGCCCAGGGTGAAACTTCTCTACATAACACTGTACTTAGCCCTTTATCCCAGCACATATTTTAAAGGAACAGAAACAGGAGTACAATCTGCAAGCTTCTGTATTCAGAGCATTCAAACAGTGACCCACACGTTTGTTAGATCAATATGTAGTTTAGATTCTGCATTGATACACTTTGGATCAGGGGTCAGCAACCTAAAGCCCATGGGCCAGAAGTGGCCTGCGGAGGACGTTTGACCGGCCCATGAGCCACCCCAAAATGAGCTGCCCGCTTGCGTGCTGCGCTAAACCAGTCCAGCGCTGGAAATTGCATCTGCACAGACACAGACAATTGCAGGCACTCACACTTATGCACAGTCCGGCCCATGGAGGGATCTCCGTGAGACCGATCTGGGCCTGCCCAGACAATATAAACCTTGCATTTGGATGAAATGCAGTTAAAGGCACAGCCTGCTAAGTGATGCAGTGGTTGCATGGGTAGGCAACCTAAGGCCCAGGAGCCAAACCTTCTAAATCCAGCCCATGGACGGTCCGGGAATCAGCGTGTTTTTACATGAGTAGAATGTGTGCTTTTATTTAAAATGCATCTCTGGGTTATTTGTGGGGAATAGGAATTTGTTCAGGTTTTTTTTCCAAAATATAGTCCGGCCCCCCACAAGCTCTGAGGGACAGGCCTCCTGCTGAAAAAGTTTGCTGACCCCTGAGTTAGAGTGTTGGACTAGGACCTGGGAGAGCAGGGTTCGAATCCCCACTCAGCTATGAAGCTCTCTGGGTGACTTTGGGCCAGTCACCATCTCTTAGCCTAACCTACCTGACAGGGTTGTTGTGAGGATGAAATGGGGACAAGAAGAACCATGCACACCATCTTGAGATCCTTGGAAGGTGTTGTGTGTGGGAGCCATGCAGTCACTGTAGTAGCTTGTAACGCTACGCAGTCCCTCACAGAGCTCAGTGAGGCAGCAGTATAACCATATATGGAGTTGTGTTTCCTCTGGGCAGTGATTACCTTATATGGTGATGGGAGTGTTAAACCATTACCAGGCAATGTAACGTGAGACATTGCCAGATGACCATGCTGTTTGTGAGGACAAAGGATAATAAAAAGTACTGGAGAAGAGGGAAGTCGAAGGAGCTGCCCCTCCATCCTGAAAATACTTGCTGCCTCTTTGTGTCTTTTGTCTACGCTATGCTAAGCACCATCTCATGACGGCTGGACTTCCGTCAGTTGTGTGCGTGTGTCTGTGTTTCTGAGTAGACATTGGTAGACTGTTAGGCTTCTACAAAATTATCGAATCATAGAGTTGTAAGGGACCACAAGGGCCATCTAGTCCAACCCCCTGCAAGGCAAGAAGGTTTTGCCCAACATGGGGCTCAAACCCACAGCCCTAAGATTAATAGTCTTGTGCTCTATCAACTTTAGTATTGGGTATATATTTATATTCAGTTCAAGACAATTATCAACATATCCCTTTGGGTTTTACAAAACTATGGGGAGCAGAAGAGTCTTCTAACCATTAAATTATTTTGAATCAGTGCCCAATAGACTGTTTGCTTTCTTACTGAGTCTCATTTGAACAGTTAGGCTGATATGTTTGTTCTCCAACTGTGGTTGTGAAATTAAGTTTAAGTGGATTTGTTATATAAACTCTGTTTGTATATTCCAACTATGTTTCTCGCCGTTATAAAATAAATGATGCAATTCTCAATTCCTTTGTTGCACAATACACATAATATCTAAACAGCAGTTGTACTTTGGAAGGCTGTGAAAGTGCATTTGACTCATTCTCCAAATATTGTCTTGGCGATTTTGTATATTTTGGCCAACAGTGAATTTTATTTATTTATTTAAATATGGTTGCTAACAACAGTACAGGTTGCTTCCATGTACATTAATTACATTAAGAAAGCTGATTGTTCATTTCTGTCTGGTAAGACACCCAAAGAACCCAATTTTAATATATCCTACAAATATATATATTGGTTTTATTCCAGTGTGGCTTCTCCAAAAGAATCTTGGGTATGGTGAAGGTGCTGTTATTTTTTTTTATGGGTTTCCCACAGTCAACTGTGGAGAGGGAATGACTATTAAATCCAGTTTAATTTTGCAGGTTTGATGCCCTCAGTGCCCAGATACTTTACCTGGAGCCAATATTAGTGTAATAATAATAATAAAAAAAATCTATTTAAAAATCAGAATTTGTATACCAATTAATTGTAAAAACTTCTAAGCCATTTACATTTTTTAAAATATACATTAAAATGATTGATAAAAAGCAGAAGTTAAAAACAAGTTGACCTAATATCTTCCCAAGATATAAAAAACCCCAGCAGTTAAAAGCTATGCATTAAAATGTAAAATTACATATTAAAATACATGTTAGCTTTTGCCTAAGCAAAAAAGAAAAGAAAAAGGTTTTAGTAGGTGCCAAAAACAGTACAGCAAAGATGCCTGCCTAATGCCAAAGTGTAGGTGCTGCCATGCTGAAAATACTGATTCCATACAAGTGCAGAAGAAACATTATGTGGCACTTGTAAAAGTGCCAGTTCATCAGATCAGAGGGATCGAGTAGGCATCTCTCTCCCTCTGCTTCTGAGGAGTCAGTATGAAGACCATTCCATTGTGGGGTCACAAACCATTTTGGTCCCAAGAGCACATTTGCAAACTGGAGAAACTGCACATCCACTGCAACCACACAGATACCACAACTGCATATGATTGGCTGTGAAGCTTAATCATGGCCTGAAAAGTCAGAGCTGAAGGGGGAGGAAGGGGTAATCCTTCCCTCCCCAGTTGTGACCATCCTGGGATTCCTTCTCTTCTATTGTGGTTAGGCTTGAAATAAGCATTGTATGTCTCATTAAGGAGTAGCAGACATTTTAGACAGTGGGGTTGCATCTGGGGAAGGAAGAGTTATGGGCATGGGGGGGAGGGTTAACTCTCTGCTCCCCAGCTATGAGTCGTCCCCCCACCAAATCACTATTCATATATTTGTATCAGAGATAATAATAATAATAATAATAATAATAATAATAATAATAATAATATCTTTATTGTCATTGCCCCCTCTCGGGGACAACGAAATTACTTGGCTGCTCCATCCACCCAGGTAGGGCACTCCACTCAAAATCAGAACAACTATAAAAACACTAATTAAAACAATACAGTATAATACAGCAAGGAAGATTAGATGACTTTCAAAGTCCAGGTTTCCCATTCAGGGCCGAGATCGCTCTGGAGAAGAAGCTGTTTTTGAGACGGCTCATTCTTGTCTTCATCGTCCTGTATCTCCGTCCCGATGGCAGGAGCTCGAAGAGACAGTGACCAGGATGCGATGGATCTTTTACTATGTCCAGTGCCTTCCTCTGGCACCTTGTGGCATAAATCTGCTCTAAGGTGGAAAGTGGGCAGCCAACAATGCTCTCTGCTGCCTTAACAACTCTGCACAACCCCATCCTGTCCTGGGTAGTACAGCTTCCGTACCACACACATAAGCCATAAGTGAGCACGCTCTCAATGGCACAGTGATAGAAGGCAAGCAGCAGTTTCTGCGGAAGATGGTTTTTCCTTAGGATTCTCAAAAAGTACAGTCTCTGCTGCGCCTTCTTCACAAGCCCCCTTGTGTTGACACTCCAGGGCAGATCCTCTTGTAATTCAATACCCAAAAATCTGAACGTTGTTACCCTCTCCACACAGACCCCATCAATCAAAAGTGGCTGGACATTGCTCTTCTGTCTCCTGAAGTCCACCACAAGCTCCTTTGTCTTCCTTGTATTTATGAGCAAGTTGTTAGCTCTGCACCACTCTGTCAGCCACTCCACCTCATCTCTATAGTCCATTTCACCCTCCCTTTCAGAGATGAGCCCAATCTCATAGTCCATTTCACCCTCCCTTTCAGAGATGAGCCCAATCACGGTTGTGTCATCTGCAAATTTGACAACCCTATTACTAGGGTGAGCAGCGACACAATCGTACGTGTAGAGAATAAGATGCAGATCAAGTCTGTTCAGATTGGAATTCACATGGATGGAAGGTGAAGGACCCTGTGTGAGAAGCAGGGAAGCGAAGACCTCCCAGAGTGGGAGGCTGGGTGAAGAAAGGGAAGCTTCCAGGTGAGCCAGTGGTGTAGCATGGGTTGCCAGGACCCAAGGCAAGGAAAGTTTGGCACTCCCTAATCAACGGCTCCATGAGTTGCTCCTGCTGCTGTCCGACGGACCTGCAGAGCAGTGCTGGAACATGTGTGCATGCCTCCTCAGGCTGGGGCACTGCCATCACTGTGAGTCTTGCTGTCCGCCCGCCTCCTCTTCCAACAGGGATGCCACCTGGCCAAGGGATGCAAGGGCCCATCCTCTCCTAGCTCCTGTTCAGCATGAGGCGGGCCAGAACAGGGAGCCCCTTGAAACAGCGGAACGGCACTCTCTCTCTCCCTTGCACCACTGCGCCAGGCCTCTGTTTCCCTTTCCCTCAGGTGAAATCCCCAATGGAGAATGAATCACGAGCGACAGTGGGTTTTTCTTTTGGGAAAACAGTTTGCAAACAATCTTTATTATAACAGATGTAAACAAGGTGTTTTGGTTCTTCTTCTTCCACAGAAATGTAACAAACAGTGCTGTTGCTTTTTATTAAAACGTATACTGTTCCAAGTTATAGGCTGTATGCTGTTCAGTCTTTAGGTTACTTTCTTTTACACATCTTCCATAGATCAGACTTCTCCACTCACAGTTCAGAAACTTGGGAATTTAACAAGACTGTTTCCCTTACAGACCCCCAAATCCTCCTTGGCCTCAGAATCACTACCACCCTTTCATGTCAGAGTATTCCCTCAGAGGACCCTTTTCCCTGCAAACACCATGTAGAACTGTGTATTTTCTGTTTTACCCATGTTCTGCGATTCAGAAGCTTTGTCACGGTCCGGTTTACGGGCGGTCGAAGTCCTAGCAGAGGACGTCGGGACTGCGGGCAAGATGGCAGGGGGGGAGCAGGAACAAGAGTCAGGAAGCCAGGAGTCAGGAAGCCAAGGGTCCGAGGATCAGGAAGCAAGGAGCCAAGAAGCCAAACACAGCAAGGCAGGGAATGTGTTGCTGTGGCAAAGAGCCAAAGGAAAATGCTGACCTTATATCCCTTCCCGGCTCTTGCCACCAGGTCCTGTGAGTTACCAATCGGCCTCACCTGTGCGGCCATGCCTTGCCTCTTGAGAACAAACTTAGGAAAGCCCCAGTCCTGCGAAGCTCTACCGGTCACAGGGCTGTCGGGATCTTCGTTCGGCCAAGCTGATAAAGCTCATCTTCCTCCGGAATCGCCCTCCCGACGAATAATTAACGACCTGAGCCTTTGATGAGGCTTCCAGGCACGTTCCGATTCAGCAGAGAATCAAAGCAGCACGCGGAAGTGATGAGATTTATGGCTACATCGCTATGCTTTATTTCTTACTACGCAGACAGCAAAGAAATGTACATCCTCTCTCTATGAAAGCAGAGAGCAACTGAAACAAAGGAACAAAGGAACGGAGAAACCAGTATGTCACATCCATCTCCTTTCTCCCGTGAGACTTCAAATAGCGTGGACTGGAATGTAAACAGAGCCTTGTGACTCTAAGCAGCTGCTCAGTGGCAAGCAGAAACTAACAAGGGCCTGGCTCCTGCACATACTCCTGACAACCTTAGAGCATATACTGAGAGTTCTCGGCTCTCCTCAGCTCTACCACCTGTCAGAACAAACTCTCCTGACAGAATCCGACTCCCAGACCCCATGAATCTGTCATGAGACAAAGGTTCTTGAGAGCAGAAGCAGTAAGGCCTACAAGGCCTACACAGTCATTCAAGCCTGCTAACTGCTAACTGTTAACAGCAAACTGCTAAGTCACTGTGATTCGTGACTCATCTTGAGGGATGACTCGTTCTCCCTTTAAAAGTAGCCAGTCTCTGTACGTGTCTGTGTGAGTATGTATCTCAGCCAGTGTGTGTGTTGTGTTGTGCCAACAAAAATTGTGCCAGCACTCTAGTACAGTGGTACCTCAGGATGCGAACGGGATCTGTTCCGGATGCGATGGCGCGTCTGCGCGTGCATGGGTCACGTTTTGCTTCCACGTATGCGCGTGACGTCATTTTGAGCGTCTGCGCATGCGCGAGCGGCGAACCCTGGAAGTAACGCACTCTGTTACCTCTGGGTTGCCGCGGAGCGCAACCTGAAAGCACTCTACCTGAAGCACATTCAACCCGGGGTATGACTGTACAGTGGTACCTCGGGTTAAGAACTTAATTCATTCCAGAGGTCCGTTCTTAACCTGAAACGGTTCTTAACCTGCAGTGTGCTTTCGCTAATGGAGCTTCCCGCTGATGCTGCACTGCTGGTGCGTGATTTCCGTGCTTATTCTGGGGCAAAGATCTTAACCTGGAGCGACCACTTCCTGTTTAGCGGAGTTTGTAACCTGAAGCATCTGTAACCCAAAGCATCTGTAACCCAAGGTACCACTGTAAATCAGTAACTAAGACTGTGCCTCTGTGAAGAGTCAGATAGCTGCTATGAGCACTCTGTGTATGCTCTTTTGAGGCATCTAATCATAGCCTGCATTTTTATCAAGACTTATATTTTGATCAGGGCCTGTATTTTAAAATGAGCTTAAAGATTTTCAAATGTTTTCTGCCAGGCAGAAGACCAGCTGCCTAAGTACTTTGGCAAGATGTTTATCCTCCTGGACAAGGGGGGCCCCTGATTTATAGCACAAAACAATTCTCAAAGTCGTAAAAAGGGAATTACAGGCTGAGAGCCAAGGTTACACTGACCCTACATATTACAGAATATAAAAAAGCTGAGAAAAAACATAATTAAGACTTGGTAAATAGTAAAATAAAATCATGTGCCTCCCATTAAACTTGAGCCATATTTTCCTAAGGTTAAAAGGTCAAGAGCAAATGGAAAAAGCAACTGGCTTGGCTGGAGAATGGGGTGTAAACAGAAGAAGAGGTTTCTTCCTATTTTATTTTGAGGCTGTAATATGTTCCTTCCTTTTTTACTTTGAGAAGGTTTATTCTTCTAAAAAGCTATCTATGATAATGTATGAAATATATTGGCTTAAATGTAATTATGCAAAGGATTTAGAAACTAAGAAATGTTAAATCCTTATGCTAGATTCTTATTTCATATAGTTGGAAGAGACCACAGGGGCCATCAGCCCAGCCCCCCTGCCAAGCAGGAAACATCATTAGAGCACACATATGGTTGTCAGGCCTTTGTTTAAAGACCTCCAAAAGAAGGAGATCTTTCAATGTTGATGTGAACTCAAGATCCTTGACATCTGTTTAAGATAAAAATTTAAAACTATTAACCATCTGTTTTGGAGGGCAATAGGGCAAGGAGGGCAAGAGGTGAGCTGGTAATTAAGGTTCCTTGTTGAGACAAATGTAAGATATATGACTACTTATTTGTCATTTATAGATAGAAGAATATATAGCTTTTTGTTTCCCATAAAAGGCAAAAAGGAAATGGGTGTATCTTTTGTGATTGGTTCTAGCAAACAGCCAATAGGAATTTCAACCAGGCTGATTGGACAGAGGCAGCCACACGAGGAGCAAGGGGGCTGGATTAAGGAAATATAAGTGCTGGCCATAATGGCAGGAGGGCAGGCCAGAGCTTGGTAACCATATACCACTGTGCCTCTCATTTATTTGTCTGACAAATAAATTATTATTTTAATTTCTCTATTGCTGCGTTGAATATTTCATTCCAGCTAAGCGTTAACCACAAGCAGGGTGCTACATTTTAACTATGCATTTCCGAGCACAATTCAAAGTGTTGGTGCTGACCTTTAAAGCCCTAAACAGCCTCGGTCCAGTATATCTGAAGGAGCATCTCCACCCCCATCATTATGCCTGGACACTGAGGTCCAGTGCCAAGGGCCTTCTGGCGGTTCCCTCGCTGCAAAAAGCCAAGTTACAGGGAACCAGGGCCTTCTCGGTAGTGGCACCCGCCCTGTGGAACGCCCTCCCACCAGATGTCAAAGAGAAAAACTACCAGACTTTTAGAAGACATCTGAAGGCAGCCCTGTTTAGGGAAGCTTTTAATGTTTAATAGACTATTGTATTTTAATATTTTGTTGCAAGCCACCCAGAGTGGCTGGAGAAACCCAGCCAGATGGGCGGGGTATAAATAAGTTGTTGTTGTTATTGTTGATATGCTGTTTATGAACAACTTTATTTTCTCAAGTAAAAGTTTTATTCTGTTTATGAAGAAGACTCTGTGTTGATTAATTTACCGCTGCGCAACAGAATATTGCGCACCTTCTCTCACTCCACTCCATCTGCCTCCCTTGGATCCCTGGCCAATCAGGAGCTGTTGCTAGTTAACTGTTTGCTGGCAGGGAGAAAAACACTTGGTGACTCAACCTGCTCAGTAAACGAACTTTTCTGTCACACCCCTCTGGTCAAGGTGGCAGCTGCAGTGGTGAGCCCCTAAAAAAATTGTGCCTTGGGCAGTTGCTCTGGTAGCCCCCGCTCCGAGGCTTCGCCTCTGGTGAGAGCTCGGAAGGTCCACCCATTTCTGTGTGAGACAAGAGTTAAGAGTTACCAGTGAGAGAGGACTTTGCATTTTTCTTTTTTCTCTCTTTTTCTTTTGGTTTACATTAGTTTGTCTTTTATTGGAATGTATTATGAAAAGCCTTAATAAAATCTAATTTAAAAAAGAAAAAGAAAGTTTCTCAAGCATCTCAACCTAGAACTATCTGGAACAAGACAATGTGAGACGGTAAATAATGTTACCGGGTTCTTGTTACAGAGAAAGGGCAACTGCCTTGGAAAGGGCAACTACCTTGAAAATGTAACATAAATGTCAGCCTGTACATGAAATTAAATAATGATCCAATACCATTTAGAATGCTAATAACTCTTGTGCTTGGCCCTAATGCATCAGATTAAAAATAATGTCTGCTTTTAATCAATACCGCCTGAAAACTAACAGAACAGCTTTGCTAATGGAAGCATCAATACTATTTCTCAGCACTGGAAATGAAAGCAGGCTCCTGCAAGATTCTCAGGGTCAACGGCCCAAATGTCACAGAGAAAAATCACAGCCAGGGAGCTGATTACTCTGTCCTTATATAAAATGGCCTCTGACATGCCCCAAGGTGGCACACTTAATAAATTCACTCATTTATATCGCAGGAAGTGGTGGATAAATGACAAACCTAATGAACAGCAGTAGTAATATAAAGTAATCAATTTTGGAAATACTTAAAAAAAAAAAAAAGAAATTGCAACATTTATTGTTTTAAGCCTTGGAGCAAGCTCATGAGATTGATCTTTTATAGTTTATACTTGGTGTGCAGTGTAGTGAGGTCATTTTTCCACCCAGATATAATCCCAAGGCAGCCATACAGATACATGCAACACTTCCAATTTGTAAGAAGAATGGGACTATGAAGGGGTGCTGAATGTGGCAAAGTGGATGAAAGTAAGCTCCATGAACAATTGTCCCATACACCCATTTCACTTGGGGAAAACTAAGACACACAGTATTGTAGAGTTTTTTAAAACCCATCTTGTTTTTATTCTATCATAAGGAGCATAAGTAATGTAAATTAAATGCACTTTTTTTTCACTTCCCAAATATTGCAGGGAAATATTGCTTGTCTGCAAACCTACTGGATTGTAAATGCTTTATTTGTTTTAGCATTATATATTTGATTGTTGTAACCTGACCCGGGAGCTTATGGTAATAGGTGAATAAGGAATCTAATAAATACTGGTACATACAGATGAACTGCATCCAAGAGTATTAAAAGAACTGGCAGATGTGATCTCAGAACCACTGGCAGTCATCTTTGAGAATTCCTGGAGAACAGGCGAAGTCCCGGCAGACTGGAGGAGGGCAAATGTTGTCCCTATTTTCAAAAAGGGGAAAAGAGAGGACCCAAATAATTACCGCCCAGTCAGTCTGACATCAATACCAGGGAAGATTCTGGAGCAGATCATTAAGCAAACAGTCTGTGAGCACCTAGAAAGGAATGCTATGATCACCAATAGTCAGCATGGATTTCTGAAAAATAAGTCATGTCAGACTAACCTGATCTCGTTTTTTGACAGAATTACAAGCCTGGTAGATGAAGGGAACGCAGTGGATGTAGCCTACCTTGATTTCAGCAAGGCATTTGACAAGGTGCCCCATGATATTCTTGTAAAGAAGCTGGTAAAATGCGGACTTGACTATGCTACCACTCAGTGGATTTGTAACTGGCTGACTGACCGAACCCAAAGGGTGCTCATCAAAGGTTCCTCTTCATCCTGGAGAAGAGTGACTAGTGGGGTGCCAGAGGGTTCTGTCTTGGGCCCGGTCTTATTCAACATCTTTATCAATGACTTGGATGATGGACTCAAGGGCCTCCTGATCAAATTTGCAGATGACACCAAACTGGGAGGGTGGCTAACACCCCAGAGGACAGGATCACACTTCAAAACGACCTTGACAGATTAGAGAACTGGGCCAAAACAAACAAGATGAATTTTAACAGGGAGAAATGTAAAGTATTGCACTTGGGCAAAAAAATGAGAGGCACAAATACAAGATGGGCGACACCTGGCTTGAGAGCAGTACATGTGAAAAGGATCTAGGAGTCTTGGTTGACCACAAACTTGACATGAGCCAACAGTGTGACGCGGCAGCTAAAAAAGCCAATGCAATTCTGGGCTGCATCAATAGGAGTATAGCATCTAGATCAAGGGAAGTAATAGTGCCACTGTATTCTGCTCTGGTCAGACCTCACCTGGAGTACTGTGTCCAGTTCTGGGCACCACAGTTCAAGAAGGACACTGACAAACTGGAACGTGTCCAGAGGAGGGCAACCAAAATGGTCAAAGGCCTGGAAACGATACCTTGTGAGGAACGGCTAAGGGAGCTGGGCATGTTTAGCCTGGAGAAGAGGAGGTTAAGGGGTGATATGATAGCCATGTTCAAATATATAAAAGGATGTCACATAGAGGAGGGAGAAAGGTTGTTTTCTGCTGCTCCAGAGAAGCGGACACGGAGCAATGGTTCCAAACTACAAGAAAGAAGATTCCACCTAAACATTAGGAAGAACTTCCTGACAGTAAGAGCTGTTCGACAGTGGAATTTGCTGCCAAGGAGTGTGGTGGAGTCTCCTTCTTTGGAGGTCTTTAAGCAGAGGCTTGACAACCATATGTCAGGAATGCTCTGATGGTGTTTCCTGCTTGGCAGGGGGTTGGACTAGATGGCCCTTGTGGTCTCTTCCAACTCTATGATTCTATGATTCTATGATACATGCATGTATGCAAGGTAAGTAGGATAATGTTCATTTTATGCCACATTTTGAATCATAGCTGTCAAGTCACTGACAACGAACTGAAATATGGAAAAGCCAACCAAGATAAGAACAATTTTGATACAAAATGCTATAATTTATTTATTTACATTGATGTAATTAAGAAAATATTAGGTAAAGATTTACTTGATTTTTTTAGAGTAAAATGATATTTTAGGATGTACTTTTGGTGATAGAGTACATATGGAACAATAAGATTAGTACTTAGTAAGTTTATTTCTGTTTTTGTTGGTGCTGGACTTCACTCAACCTCAATATTTATTAACCATATACTGTACAGGAATGCATTTAATACATATACCAGACTGGTGCGGTGGATGTAGGACCTGGGGGAGCAGAGCTCAGATCCCCCCTCAACCACATAATTCACAAGTTGACCTTGCACCTAGTGACAGTATCTCAGCCTTGTGAGGATATAATGGGGAGACCATATGCCTCACCTTCAGCTCACTGTAAGAAGGTGAGATTTAAAAGGGGGGGGAGGGAACTATATAATATAATAATAATAATAATAATAATAATAATAATAATAATAATTAATAATAATAAAATTTTATTTATATCCCGCCCTCCCCAGCCGAAGCCGGGCTCAGGGCGGCTAACAATAATCAAATAATCAAACAAACAAATAAACACACATTCTAAAAATATTTCATTATAAAAATTAATTAAAATCAAATTAATGGCAACCGATTAAGCAAAATTCTGTGCAGGTTGCCAGAGGAGGGAGTCAGGCTGCGCCCTGACCAAAGGCCTGGTGGAACAACTCTGTCATGCAGGCCCTGCGGAAAGATGTCAGGTCCCGCAGGACCCTAGTCTCTTGTGACAGAGCGTTCCACCAGACTGGAGCCGCAGCCGAGAAGGCCCTGGCTCTAGTTGAGGCCAGCCTAACCTCTCTGAGGCCTGGGACCTTGAGGATGTTATTATTTGCAGACCGTAGGTTTCTCTGTGGGGCATACCAGGAGAGGTGGTCCCGTAGGTACGAGGGTCCTAGGCCGTATAGGGCTTTAAAGGTTAAAACCAGCACCTTAAACCTGATCCTGTACTCCACCGGGAGCCAGTGCAGCTGGTATAGTACCGGATGAATGTGATCTCGCAGCGAAGACCCCATAAGGAGTCTCGCCACGGCATTCTGCACCCGCTGAAGTTTCTGGGTCAGTCTCAAGGGCAGCCCCATGTAGAGCGAGTTACAATAATCCAGTCTGGAGGTGACCGTCGCATGGATCACAGTGGCTAGGTCAGGGCGAGAGAGATAAGGGGCCAACTGCTTAGCTTGGCGGAGATGAAAAAATGCCGCCTTTGTTATAGCTGTAATCTGCGCCTCCATAGAGAGGGAGGTATCGAAGATTACACCCAAACTCTTAACGGACGGTGCTGGCACTAATTGCACCCCCGCAAGAGATGGGAGTTGCCCCCTCAGTCCCATATCGTCTTGCCCCAGCCAGAGGACCTCTGTCTTCGAAGGATTTAACTTCAACCGGCTCCCACGTAACCATCCAGCCACAGCTTCCAGACATCTTGCCAGTGTGTCTGGGGCCGAGTCAGGATGGCCATCCATCAACAGATAGAGTTGGGTGTCATCAGCATACTGATGGCAACCCAGCCCAAAACTCTGGACAAGCTGGGCGAGGGGGCGCATAAAGATGTTAAAAAGCATCGGGGAGAGAATCGCACCCTGAGGCACTCCACACACCAAGGAGTGGCGCGATGACAATTCCCCCCCAAGCGCCACCCTCTGTCCCCGACCAGAGAGAAACGAGCGCAACCATTGAAGGACTGTGCCCTGGATCCCCACGTTGGCAAGGCGGTGGTCCAGGAGTTCGTGATCGACCATGTCGAAGGCTGCTGACAGATCTAGAAGAATCAGCAGCCCCGACCTGCCTCGATCCAGCTGCCTGCGGAGATTATCTGAAGGGAACAGGAGCTGGGAGGCCATTGGGTACTGCAGACCACTCTTTCCCTAGTTGGTTTTGGGGGCATCTGTTCTCCTTTACTGTGAATAAGCCCATTTTTGCTGGGCTTCTCTGCTCTGCCTTGGTTTCTGTTCTCCCCACCCCCTTCCCTAGTACAGCTTCTCAACAGGTTTCAATCATTGATAGCTGAAGTTGAAACGTCAGCATGCTGGGTGAGGAGTTGTCTGGTGGAAGGGATGGGATGGTGTGCAACAATAGGATGGAATCTGTGGTACAAGAAACCCAGTCACTTCCTGGAACAAAATCATTCTGTAACAGATTTGAGGTTTGGGGCTCTGGGAAAGTTGCAAACAGATCTTGTTAAGAAAATAAATGGAATAGTTATGGAGGCTGAAGCCTATACCCTCCTGTTCTTCTTGGGTTTATTTAGGAGTTGAAGAATTTCTTCCTCTCTCGTAGGGTTTAAGATTTGGAGACATTCCATTGGGCTTTTTTGCATTGTCGTGCTTTATAAGTTAAAAACCTTAATTTCTTATCACATATTAACAACGCCTAACCAGTGTAATGTGTTTTAATCAGTATTGCGTTTTGACCTTTGTACCATAATGGAACAGGGAAGTTTTCCATCTGGTCTGGTGAAAATTAGCTTAACTGTATTGTGGAACTTTGACAGCTATGAGCTATGAGTTACAATTCTCAGTATGCAAAGTAAGGATAATAGGCACATATTCAATTGGTGAGTGCAGGTTTAGAATAATTTGGATAATGTAGTTGGATGGAGTTAAGACTACTGGGTGGTGGGGAGCAGGAGTGAATTTAGGCTGGGTGCCAGTCAATCTGCTTCAGTCCATGTTGATTAGTGATTGGTGTCTGTGGTAGACAGCCAGAAGAAGGGAAGACAACAGAAGAAGAGGATCTAGGAAGACAAAACAAAAAGAAAACAGAAAGGCAGAGTGGTACAATCCTCCTTCAATCATCAGAGCACTATATCTGGAGCCTCAACCCTCAGCTCTCCAAAGACAAAGACATCCTCTTTTTTAAAGTTTAAGAATAGCAGACGAAGGCCAGGAGCCTACGTAATATGAATTGTTTTCCCATATAAAATATATGCATACATATATATATTCTTGTTGGTTGGTTGATTGTTTGTTGTTGTTAAATTGCTTTGAGGTGTTTTAGGAAGTAGTTCATCAATGGAATTGATTGAATAAAAATAATTGGAACCTCATGCTGACTGACGCTAGATAGGTGCGGATGAATGGGTGCTAGAGAATAGGCCAATCTATGGGCTTCTCCTTCTGCAACAGGACAAGCCATGACCACACAGAGGCTGCTTGATGCCTGGCTATCCCGTGGTGTGGCTCCTGCACATGTGAGGACAACAAATAGAATCAAGCGGTGTAAATGGGGCACAACATTATACTACTTAATATTGAAATTTTTGATTGCGTAACCTGACATGGGACCTTATGGTGCTAACCCAGAAATATTACCTCAGGTGCTTCAGGATGAGAACAGAAATCATGCTCCGGCAGCAACAGGAGGCCCATTAGCTAAAGTGGTGCTTCAGGTTAAGAACGGTTTCAGGTTAAGAACGGACCTCCGGAACGAATTAAGTACTTAACCCGAGGTACCACTTTATAATAATCAGATCATGGTGCCTTGCACTGACACAAGAATGTAAGAAGCTGGCTTATCCCAAGTCACAGGGCTTTTCAGGCTCCTATCAAGAGATAACGGGTCTTGAACCTGGGACCATGTGCTTGTAAGGCAGAGGCTTTACCACCTCACCAGTTGCTCTGGCAAATAAACTGTTTATGCAATCTGGTGAACTGAGTAGGCCTCTTCTATGCAGAGCAGCCATAAAGTGTCCTAGCCGTGGCTAGAATGGGCTGAACTTCTGTGATCTGCACTGACAGGAGATTGACTCAAAACACACAGAGCAGCAACAGTTGTTGTCTCTGTAAAGAGTTCTTGCCAAGATAATTCTGTTCCTGCATGAATAAAGTAGTAAAAATCCAGAAACTGTGTGTAAACTTCTCAGTCTAATTCACCCAAACTGCAAGGTATTTGTGCTAAGGCTGAGCTCCATTATGGACCTGCCTTCAAGTTTATTTCAATTTTATTTCACATTTGTGGGCATCTGAGGTGCAAGAAACCTCCAAGCAAGCACTCAGAGTATACAAGAAGCTCTCCTGCAGGAACCTGGTCCTGAAAGCACCTTAGAAGCAGAACCATTTGCCTCAAGGCTACATTACAATGTTTGGCAGGAAAAAAACCTGACCCCTGATTGTCTTACATCACAGACCTTGTGCTCAGTAATGCTGTTATCATTGCCTTACTAATCAATGAAGAAAAAGAATACAATCTGAAGTTCAGAGAAGTTCATTTCTTGATTCTGTAACCTGATCTACTTAATGGCTAATCTCATTTACTCAGAGAAACCTAGAATTCCTATTGGTGAAAATCCATGTATATGTGACCTCCTCAGAGTATATAAAACTGGAAAGCAAATTAATTCGTCTAGAGTCATTTCAGTCACTGTTAGCTGGTGCCATGGAGCCTCTAGGGACAGTGACCATTTTGATGATCATATGTATCTCTTGCCTTGTTTTCCTTGCAGTCAGGAGCAGAACGCCAGAGAATGCAAAACAGCTGCCACCTGGCCCACCTCCACTGCCCATCGTAGGGAATGCTCTGCAGCTGAAGACCAACAACCTGGCCCAGGTTCTCCAGGAGGTAAGCCAAAGATGAGCACCTTCCTCAACAGCTGTCTGTTGATGACCGTTACCTGTTTGCAAGCCTCTTTCCATCTGACTGTTTTGGAAGGGGACAATCCATTGTCAGTTTGTTTATTTATAGATGGTACCATCTGTGTGCAGGGCACATTTGCAGAGTATAAGGCAACAGACTCTGCACTTTGACAGAGCAGAGGCAAGAGAGGGAAGGGAGGCATCCAGACCAGAGGAAAAGAATCACAGAATCGCTGTGATTTCCGTGGCACGGACTTGCGCTTGGCTACATCAGCAGGGATGGGGAGCAGGGACTTGTCCCAAAGGCTCCACAGAAAAGAGGTGGACTTTGAGCAGGTCCCACAACTCCACAAAGGAGGTTGTTTTATTGTCATTTTATTGTCTTATGCTTAAAATAAAAGCCATAAAGCCCCCTTCTGAGTAAAGAACTTTAAAAAGCAATAATGCAATTTTCATACTATATTAGAGACAGGGGGCGGGGGCGGGTCCAATTCTCCCTCCACATATGGATGGTTTGGGCATTTTTGCCCTCTGAACAGTTTTAGCCTCTGCTAGACAGTGTGGAGTTCATAGTCTTCTTGTATTTCGAAAAGCTGCTCCTTTATTTTCCCCAGAATGTGCTTGGTTGGAAGGTACTTTAAGAATTCCCTAAGAAAAATGATTGTGAGGTGAGATATAACATATAATCATATTCACAATATAGAGAAAGTGGATGGGAAAACACTTTTACCCCCTCTCATAATGCCATACCCTCCAACATTTCTCCAATGAAAATAGGGACATCCCATTCCATAATGATAATTTTACTATCACCCACACACCTTACTGGGTTGCCCCAGCCACTCTGGACAGCTTCCAACATATATAAAAAAACATAATAAAACATTAAAAATTAAACCAAAAAACACTTCCCTATTCAGGATTGCCTTTAGAGGGGGTCGGATAACTCTATACCCTCCAACATTTCTCCAGTGAAAATAGGGACATCCTAAGGAAAAGGGGGGACATTCTGTGATCAAACTGGGATGGCTTCTCTAAATCAGGGATGTCCCTGGAAAATAGGGACACATGAAGGGTCTGTAATGCTAAAACTTGGAGCCTTCAGTTAAAGCTGAATGTTGGAAGATTTACAGCACACACAAGATAGTAGTTCTTCATACAGTGCATATTGAAACTGTGGAATTCACTCCCAAAGAAGTAGCGATGATTGCCTCCAACTTTGATGATTTAAAAGAAATGTTAATGAACTTGGATGATTTAATGAACTTGGATGATTTAAAAGAAATTTTAATGAACTTTAAGATAAAGCTAACCATAGCTGCTAGTGATGGTGCTGAACCTCCACCAGTTCCAGGGACCTGCAGGAGGGGAGCGTGCTATTGCACTCGTCTTGTTTTTGAGATTCCCAGAAGAACTGTGTTGGCCACTGTGATAACAGTCATGCACTAGTTGGCCTTTGGCCTGATCTAGCTGCAGAACTCTTCTGTATGTTATTAAGTGTCATGTGGTTCAGATGCCCATAGTGAGTCTGGGGGCAGCGGGGCTCTCCATCAGCTATATGACTTTCTCCTAACCCGCAAACCCACCTAGATGTGTGTCCTTCTCTATCTTTTATCCAGTTTGGTGAGAAGTATGGCTCTGTGTTCACAATGTATTTTGGAGCAGAACAGGTTGTGGTGCTGCATGGCTATGATGCAGTGAAAGAAGCACTGATCGACCGTGGAGATGAATTTGCTGCCAGAGGACATCTGCCATTAGCTGATAATATCAACAAGGGATTAGGTATTTTATGCTGGTTGACCAATGGAGGGGGGGGGGACACAGGAAAATCCCTCTATTCATGAAAATAAAGCAACAGGTGGCGCCCTCCAGGATGTGTGTTGCCGCCGGCACTCCCTAGAAGCTCCCCTCCGCCGCACGCTGCCTTACACCCACGGGTGCTTACCCCTGCCCACGCAGTCCGCTCCAGGTGCCAGAGCAGCTAGCTCCACATCTGGTCCAGAGCAAGCATCAAAAATCAAAGCAGGATTGAATGAGTCTCTAGCCTTTAAATATAATGGTCTGGGATAATACTAGTGTGGGCAGTAAGTGTGAGAGTTATTTGAGCAGAATTCCCTGGCCTGGATCTTGTGAATCAATAAGCTCTCCACACCAAGAAAGAGTTTCAAAGTTACTGCAAACTATCTTTAAATTTGTTACCAAATAAATAAATAAATAAATAAATAAATAAATAAATAAATAAAAACAAATCAACACATTTCACTTAAACAACTAGCAATGTAGTCCAGTTTTCTTTAAGTTCTTTCTGGTTAATATAGTCCAAGAACTATTACTACTTCATTATACTGGCAGCTTCAGAGAGAGACCCAGGCTCCAAGAGATGAATTATCAGTTAACATAAATATCGAAACATTGAGGCTCCTGCTCTTCCAACCTGCTTCTTCTGCTCTCCCTTTTAGTCCATTCATCTCCTTCATGCCCATTTCCTCTTCTGCTTTCCAGGAATTATATTCAGCAATGGGGAGGTGTGGAAGCAGCTCCGACGTTTTGCCCTTACCACCCTGCGCAACTTTGGCATGGGAAAGAAAAGTATTGAGGAGAGGATCCAGGAGGAAGCACAGTTCCTGCTAGAAAAGTTCCAGGACACTCAGGGTGGGTAGCCACTGCCCCTCATCCACATAGGCTTATCAAGCAGACCCCCTTAAACATCACAACAGATTCTGGGGTACATTACAACAGATTATTAACCATCAACTCATAAAGAAATATCATGGTGGGTACAAGGAAATCATTAAAAAATTAAAATCGTAAAACACAGAACTAGTGACCAACACTGAATCAAATAAATTGCATAAAAACACTTGTGAAATACAGTGGTACTTCAGGTTAAGTACTTAATTCGTTCCGGAGGTCCGTACTTAACCTGAAACTTTTCTTAAGCACCACTTTAGCTAATGGGGCCTCTCGCTGCCGCCGCACTGCCAGAGCACAATTTCTGTTCTTATCCTGAAGCAAAGTTCTTAACCTGAAGCAGAGTGCTCCACAGATATTGTTGATTTCCAGCTGCTTTCAGCCCCAACAGTCATCAGTGGTCCAGAAGTTAGAGTCTAGCAGCATCTGAAGTGCTTTAGATTCCCTAGTTTTAGTCTAGACTACACCAAGGCCTGCACCACTGTGGTCACCCTTTCCTATCTAAGGATATATTAGCTGAAGCTGGAAGAAAGCACTTTGGAAAGTCCTTGGAAGAAACCACTCACAGCCACTGAAGATGCCCATGCCTTCAGAACTGTTGTGAGAAAGGCAGCTTCCTGTCTGACCACTGAGGCCAGGAGCCAGGAAATGGCAGCTCAGAAATTCCAGATTAGATTATTGCCTAAAACCTGTAGTGGGGTTGTATAATTATTTTTTTGTTGTCCTTCCAGAGAAGCCCTTGGATCCAACCTTCTCACTCAGTTGCGCTCTCTCCAATGTCATTTGTGCAATTGTATTTGGGAAACGATATGATTATAATGACAAGAAGTTCCTATCCATGATGAGCTTAATGAATGAAAACTTTCAGGTTTTAAGCTCTTCTTGGGGACAGGTAGGTGCCATCTTTTTAAAGGCCCTTTTCCACAAAGTCTAAATTTTCCTGCTGTTTAAATGTCTTTCTTTCAGGCTTCTCATGGCCCATACTGCCTCTGCCTCTTAATATTTCTGTTAATGTCCTAGTTGCAGGTTTGCCATGAGCAACTGGTTAGCCACTGTGACAGCACAATGGGCCACTGGCCTGATTCAATAGGCTCTTCTTATGTTTTTAAATTGGAGAGCCAATACCAATACCTGAATCTAATAACCAAGGCTTGATTTAACTCAACAACAGCCCGGTGGATTAGGAAGTAAAGCTTAACGAGTAAAACCCACAGGCTCAATACTGTAACCGGAACTAATCACTTGGGATGTATATACACTGCCATTGCCTCTGCATCCAATGTGCTTCCACTAATGGTTTGAGAAGGTGTGAATACATGATGTTAGTCACAATCGATATCTAACATGCCATTTCTTATGAAAAGTTGCGCCTTGCTGAATTTTAAGCCAGGGATGTGTACACGGACTGGTTTCAGTAGGAGAAACAGATGGGACTACATTTAGAGATATGTATGTAATCCCATAGCTCAGTTTTAGAGCATTTGGCTTGTTTATATAGGGTCCCAGAGTCAATCCCTAGTAGCATTCCTGGTTAGGGGTGGGACTCCTGAATGAAACCCAGCAGAGCTGCTGCATAGGCACTACTGACCTTGAGAGACCAATGGTCTCATTCAGTATATACCTTTTAACATGTGGATTGGGGGGGGGGGTAATTGGGTTGTTGTTTTTATTTTGATTATGCATTTTGTGGTTCTATATTTTGATTATAGTCTGTGAACCACCCTGGGACCTGTGGGTATAAATTCAATAAACAATAATAAAAAATAATGATATAAGACAACTGATGGGGAACATCTACATAGATTTGGGAAGCATTGGTAGTGAAAATGCTGGTGTGTGGACAACAGAGTTGACATGAACTCAAGGCAACAGTGGCCAACATTATACTGAAGCCCGAGTGTGGACATACCCTGACTGAGGTTGGTGCCAATGGGTCTCTTGTGGTGTTTCTTCTAGCTCTACAACCTCTTTCCTTCTTTGATGAAATGCATCCCTGGGCCCCACCATAAAGTGCTGAAAAACACCTTGGCAGCCAGAGAGTTTGTTTTGGAGGAGGTTGAAGAGCACAAGCCCACTCTGGACCCCAGCTCACCTCGGGATTTTATCGACTGCTTCCTTATGAAAATGGATCAGGTAATCATGAAAACTCACAGACCTCTCCAAGTGGGTTCTCCTGCCACTCCTGAAGCTTCCCAACCAGCAGGCTTCCATCCAGCTTCTTATGGGGAATGCCAAGCAAAGAGATTCCTGCCCACACCCCATTGGAGTAGATTCATTTCCCATTGCTGACTTGTTCCTGCAGTAAGTGGGAAGTTCTTTCTAATGATTATCCCTCTGGGCAAGGAATGTCCAGAGGAATGAGCTGTAAAAGGACTTGAGATAAGATATTGTGTCTTGGGAAGGGAGCTGGTCCCAGTGGTGCTGCTAAATTCTTGTTATGGGGTACTCAGAACAATTGAGTTGACTCCACTGACTGTGTTGTGTGTTTCTGCAGGAAAAAGGTAATAGTGCATCCCATTTCACCATTGAAAACTTGGCCAGAAGCACACTTGACTTGTTTGTGGCTGGAACAGAGACCACCAGCACCACACTGCGATACGGGTTCATGATCCTCCTCAAATACCCAGAGATACAAGGTAAAATGGATGCGATGTTAGTATTTATTATTCTAGTTCTCTCCTCAATTTATGTGTCACAGGTCCAAGAGGTTGTTGTTCTGCCACTTTTCCCAGGAAAACCCACTGTTCATTGCTGTTAATCATCGCTGACTGACATCAGCAGTAAACAGAAGACTTTCCTGGAGAAAACAGATGGGGGGGACCAAATGCTCAGACCCATGCCTAGTAATCACAGACCTGTGCCTAGAAATCCCAGCAAAAACAGACGTTATAGCTGACCATATTGCAAACCCTAGGATTTTATATACAAACAGTAACAACTTGAACTTGGCCCAGTAGTATAGTGGCAGCCAGTGCAGATCCTTTAGACAAAGGCATCACATCCTGCACCAGCTGCACTTTCTGTGCCAGCCTGAAGGGTAGCCCACAAAGGCACAACCACAAGGGCCAGGGGCCAAAGGGCCCTCAGGTAGGATCAGAATCACTGCAGGACAGTGACTCCAATAGGAATCCCTCTAAGCTTGCTCCTAAAACTTCCCTAAAGAGGAGGCTTTTGTCCCTCTGGGCTCCTTTTGGATAGAAATTGAATTAATATATAAATAATTGCAGTTATACTATGTTTCCCTGTTTACAGATGGATTACTGAAGGTGAGCTACAATAATTTGTCTGAGTTAATGTGATGAGTCAACAGAAAGTTGGCATGAGAAAACATTGAAAGCTCCAAAATGTGCAGGGGCTGGCAGGCACTCCCATGGAATTTCAATTGCTTCTATGATGTTTCCTGCACTGGTGTTAAACCTCATTCTTCCCTTTACAGAGAAAGTGCATGAAGAAATTGACCGAGTTATTGGCCGATCACGAAGTCCTTGCATGGCAGATCGTGGGGAAATGCCTTACACAGATGCGGTCATCCATGAGATCCAGAGGTTCATCTCTCTCATCCCACTGAGCGTCCCTCGTGCAGTACTCAAAGACACACCGTTCAGACAATATGTCATTCCAAAGGTCAGCTCTTTTCAAGGCTCTTAGTAGTAATAGTAGGTTGCTAGCCATGATGGCTATATTCTACATCCATGGTGAGAGGCAGCATGCTTCTGAATACCAGTGGGTGGAAACCACAGGAATTGAGAGTGCTGTCTTGTTTAGATTATGTTGAAGGGCTTCCCATGGGCATTTGGTTGGACACCATGAAAACAGGATGCTGGACCAGATGGGGCCACTGGACTGATCCAGCAGAGCTTTTCTTCTCTTCTTATCTACAAGCAAGGGAAGTGTTGTTGTTTAGTCGTGTCCGACTCTTCATGACCCCATGGACCACAGCGTGCCAGGCACTCCTGTCTTCCACTGCCTCCCGCAGTTTGGTCAGACTCATGTTTCTGGCTTCAAGAACACTATCCAACCATCTCGTCCTCTGTCGTCCCCTTCTCCTTGTGCCCTCCATCTTCCCCAACATCAGGGTCTTTTCCAGGGAGTCTTCTCTTCTCATGAGGTGGCCAAAGTATTGGAGCCTTAGCTTCATGATCTGTCCTTCCAGTGACCACTCAGGGCTGATTTCCTTAAGAATGGATGCATTTGATCTTCTTGCAGTCCATGGGACTCTCAAGAGTCTCCTCCAGCACCATAATTCAAAAGCATCAATTCTTCGGCAATCAGCCTTCTTTATGGTCCAGCTCTCACTTCCATACACGAAGGCAAGGGAAGTAGTTTAGCCCAACTCCTAAAATGTAGCTGGGCATCTTCAGGCCTGGACTTCATTTTAAACACCCTATTGTCTTCTGAGGGATGCAGGTGGCGCTGTGGGTTAAAGCCTCAGCGCCTAGGGCTTGCTGATCGAAAGGTCGGCGGTTCGAATCCCTGTGGCGGGGTGCGCTCCAGCTGCTCGGTCCCAGCGCCTGCCAACCTAGCAGTTCGAAAGCACCTCCGGGTGCAAGTAGATAAATAGGGACCGCTTACCAGCGGGAAGGTAAATGGCGTTTCCGTGTGCGGCTCTGGCTCGCCAGAGCAGCGATGTCACGCTGGCCACGTGACCTGGAAGTGTCTCCGGACAGCGCTGGCCCCTGGCCTCTTAAGTGAGATGGGCGCACAACCCCAGAGTCTGTCAAGACTGGCCCGTACGGGCAGGGGTACCTTTACCTTTTTATTGTCTTCTGAAGCTGCCCCATTCTTTTCTGTATCAACAAAGTACCTTCCTTCCTGTTAGTGCCTTCCCACACCATTCCTTTGTGAGAGTCAATTTTATGCTTTCGTTGGGTGTCATGGCCATGCAGCCCATTTCTTTGCACTCTCTGCAGGGCACTACCATATATCCTATTCTGACGTCTGTACTACATGACAGCATAGAATTTCCAAACCCCAAAGAATTTGACCCAGGACATTTCTTGCACAAAGATGGCACCTTCAGGAAGAGCGACTATTTCATGCCTTTCTCAGCAGGTAAGATCTCTGCTTCCCCAGTTGGCTGCGGTCTTGGCCAGCTCAGGTCTTTCCTGTCTCCCTAATTGGCTGGTGTTGGGGCAATGAGGGGGAACCTTCTTCCTCCTGCAGCCTAAACTGGAAGGGCTGCCAGTTTGTGAGAGAGGGGCAGAGGCTTCTGGGTCCATCAGAACTCCTTGCACCTTTCCTGTGGCCAGCTGAAGCAAAGGAAATGGTGGAAAGAGTGACTCTCCCAGGAGCTGTTCTGGAGCAGCACCTTTGCTCCTTTGGCATGATTGTCATTTTCTCCGTAACAGCCAAAGTGGATGTAATGCAGCTTACACTTTGGGTTTCCTTTGCAGGGAAGCGGATATGTGTGGGGGAAGGTCTGGCCCGCATGGAGATCTTCTTGTTCTTGACCACCATATTACAGAACTTCACTCTGAAGTCCATCATTGACCCCAAAGACATCGATCTCACACCGGTGTTGAGCGGCATAGGCAACTGCCCTCGGCCCTATCAGCTCTGCATTGTCCCTCGCTGAAAAGCCTGCCTCAGGAGGGCGGCACATGTGGAAAAGTTGCAGCCCGGCAAATCTTTGTTCAAAAAATCCGTAACACAATATCTCCTCATGTGTGGAGTCTTATCTTTTTACCTGACTATTTGTTGAACTGTTACTTTGGGGATCGTGCTAGAGATTATTTCACACTGAAGACATTATTGCAAAGGACAAATAGCAGGAATTAGAAATTAGTCACACACAAAAAAATCCCATTCTTATTTTTCTTGCCCCTTCATATGCATATGTGTGCAGCAGCGTAGCTAGCCGCTGGAGTGACTGGTGCGGGGGGGGGTGTCCTGCAGCCAGGGGTGTGTTGAGCCACCCATGGGGGCAGGGTGAACCCTCTCCAATGCTTGCAGCCTCTCCGCCGCCTCCCCCACACCTGTAGGGCATCTGAGGGAGAGGCAGTAGGCAGACACATATCCCACATTGCAGCGCGAAACTTGCAGGTGCCTAAGCCACAATGTCACTCCAAAAAAATTCATGAGCCCAATTTTTTAAAAACTCATTTTGTCACACAAACCCTCAATGATGACATCCGGGGCAGACTGTACCCCCCCCTTCCTCCGCCACTGTATATGTGTGATGGGCAAAATCTGCCAAGATGTAAGCTTTTTAGCCACTGAGTCTTGTTACTCTTTGTGCTAAATGAAGCCAATCAGAGTGGAAGGAACTGAGTCAACCACTGAGGAACTGGTGACCCTCAATGATGGTTGGAGTCTTGCGCCCATCACCCCTGATGTTGGCCGGGGCAGATGGGGGCTGGAGTCCAGGAATATCTGAAGGGCTGCAGGTTCCCCATTCTTGCCATGAGGGCTCAGTTGGGACAACTCCCATAATCCCATTTCATTGGCTAGGTGGCTGGAGATAATGGGAGCTGCAGTCCAGCAGCAAAATCTCCAACCTTGACTTGGTGGGTTGAAGTGCTGCAGGCTGTAGAAGCTGGGTGGGTCAAGGCCCCTGTCTGAGATGACCTTTTGATTCCCTTGCATGTCCTACCCAAGATACAGCAAAGTTGTTTAACTGAGTGACAACATAAGCTTTTCTGGTAACCCTTCTATAGATCTGTACACTGAGATTGGCAGATGTGTCAATGCTAATAATAAAGCACAGGCAGACAATTTTGTTTGGAAAGATATTCCAATAAACTCAGTTTGGAGTTTCCCGGTGCTAGAACAAAATGTCTTTCACTTTCAGCCTGAGCTAAGAAGGAAAGTCTTTGGAGGGTGCTGCAGAAATCAATAGCTTTTAAAATCTTTACCCCTTTCAACTAGTAGAACATCCTTGAGACTTGACATTTACAAATGTTTGCCAATAATCCCTTTAAGGGTAACCATGTTCTAAAGAACAGATAGCAATACTGGATGCAACTGAACTTCTGAGTAAGTATGGGAATGAACTAAGTTGGATCCAGTAATCTTCTAGTCCTAGGAAGCATATCTTCAAGAAAGGCACAGAGCATAGATGGGCAAGATCTCCCAAGCCTACCTTGGATGAACTTGGAAATCCAGGATAAGAAAACTATTTTTTTTTCTCCTGAGCCGAACTGAGGCTCTCACTGTCCTTAAAAATCTGGAACAGAGTGAAAACGGCCCTCCCTCACATTCTCCACTTACTTTGTGGGTGGCAAAATAAGGAAGGTCATTGTGGTGTTTGCCCTCCTAGGTGTGTGACATCATACTGGGTTAATAAGGAAAGGGTTAACTAATTGTAAAATGACTAACCTATAGGAACCCAAGGGGAGGAGTTAGAGTTAGTGTTAGAGTTGTTAAGAAGTCAGTGGAGAGTTAGAGAAGGGAGAGGGAGGATAAGTCTGTGGGTTGGGCTAGTTTGATGTGAGAAAGTGAGAGAATCAGTTAAGAGGAGTCAGTTAAACAGTTGGGATAATCAGTTAGAAGGTATTAGAAAGGTAAAGGTAAAGGTAAAGGTACCCCTGCCCGTACGGGCCAGTCTTGACAGACTCTGGGGTTGTGCGCCCATCTCACTTAAGAGGCCAGGGGCCAGCGCTGTCCGGAGACACTTCCGGGTCACGTGGCCAGCGTGACATCGCTGCTCTGGCGAGCCAGAGCCGCAGACGGAAACGCCGTTTACCTTCCCGCTGGTAAGCGGTCCCGGAGGTGCTTTCGAACTGCTAGGTTGGCAGGCGCTGGGACCGAGCAGCGGGAGCGCACCCCGCCGCAGGGATTCGAACCGCCGACCTTTCGATCGGCAAGCCCTAGGCGCTGAGGCTTTAACCTACAGCGCCACCTGCGTCCCTTATTAGAAAGATATAAGCTGGTAAAAAAACTAAGATTAAGAAACTGACAAGAAAATTAACATTTGTTAATGCTTACAAAATAAACTTGTTTATTTGATTTAATTTTAACAACTGTCTGGACTCAGTGTGTACCCGAGAGTAACAGGTTGGTGGCAGCGGGGAAGCGAGCACAGTGGTGGCACAGGGATCAATAGATCGTCAAATGTCCGGGAACCTTGTGTGATCGCCACAGATTGAAAATCTCCAGGAGGAGTTGGAGAGGGAAAACATTCAAAGAATTGTCAGAATTTCTTTCCTCTCAGCCTTCCTTCAGCCCTGCTCCCATTCAGTGTAACAGAAAAATGTTTCCCTAGTACAAATGCAGAGGCCGCATGGGCAAAATTGGTGAGGGGAAGTCCACCTATGAAGTTAACCAAGGAAGAATGGTCTTCCTCTTCTGTATTCAGATTTTTTGTTTTGGGTTCCTCCACCCTCTCAATTATTATCCTATTCAAAGTATGAAGTAATGTTTCTCCATTGCATTGCATTGAATGGAAGGGGCAAGAGGAAGGAACTTGTATCTGATTTTAATTCAAACTGGAGAAGAATTCGGGTCTTGAAATGCATGTCCTCTGTCCGCTTTGAAACCCCTGTAGGTCTTCTCCAAACCAAAGTTTGGAGAAGTGTGCTGGTTTCACTAGCATAGAAAACTACTGCTCCACGTCTTCTGGAGAATAAGAGCACATCCAGATGTATGTATTTTTTTTACCTGTTTGTGAAATGGAATGGCTTTATAGATGTACTTCACCCTCCCAGAACTAAATAAATAATACTATGACAAAGTGAATGCTGTCACTTGTAATGATTATGCAAGTACAGCAATTTTATTATTTTATTCAACATCCTATTCTCACTGTGGCCAACCAGACGCCTATGAGAAGCCCTCAAGGAGCAACTGAGCGCTACAGTGCTCTCCTCCTCATTTGCAGTTCCCAGCAACATTTGAGGGCTATTCCTAACTGTGTAGTGCATCAGTGACAGCTCCATAATGAAATCCAGAGTCAGGCCACCGGGATTTAAATATCATGCTTTTCTAACACATTGCTTTTAAAAAATCCATCCACCTTAAAAACACAGACATTCACAACAAATTACTAATAAAATCACACAATTAAATTTATGGCACATGACTGCAGTTCTGTGCATGGTTGAGAGTAAGAACGATTGAACACAGTGGTGCGTATTTCTGCTGTATAAGTTCAATTTTTAAAACACATTTGGTTTTAGCAAATGACATCCAGACAGCAGAAACACAACCTTTTACTTTTAATTAGCAATGCAAACAACTTTTTGTTATTTATTTTTGAAATTTTACAACAAAATCAAACAGCCCCCTGTCTCCCCACCTCCCCTATGCATCCTCCCCCTTCCTCACATGCCCCCAAACTTCTGTATTCCTCCCTAGCCCCAAATGCCCTTAATCCTCTTCCCCTCCCCATCCCACAGCATTTGTATTTGTTTGTATGATCAGTGGCAAACCTGTACTTTCACTACTGATTCCCCTGACACATCTAATCTAAGGATGACCTGCTGCTTATGATGTAACAATGCAAGCAATCCAGAATTTACAGACATTTATAGACCACTCCCACACAGGATTAAAGTGTAGTATTTTGTCTCAAACTGCCCCACTGAAGAAGCTTATATTAGCTGGCGAAAACCCTCTCCCATGCCCACACTTTTAAGCAGGTTGCCATTGCTTCTTTTTATCTAAGTTGTATATAAAAATAGGAGGAGGTCTGTGGCAATTTAAAGACTTAACTGTATTTATTTGTAAAGGGAGTAAGATTTGCTAGGGCATACTTCCTCTGATGGGAAATGGGTGGCAACAACAACAACATAGTATTAATATTATTAATAATGTACAGTGGTACCTCAGGTTAAGTACTTAATTCGTTCTGGAGGTCCGTTCTTAACCTGAAACTGTTCCTAACCTGAAGCATCACTTTAGCTAATGGGGCCTCCTACTGTTGCCGGGTCGTCGGAGCACGATTTCTGTTCTCATCCTGAAGCAAAGTTCTTAACCCAAGGTAATATTTCTGGGTTAGCGGAGTCTGTAACCTGAAGCGTCTGTAACCCAAGGTACCACTGTACAGGGCTTTTTTCTGGAGGAACGCAGGGGTACGCATACCCCTAAATATTTTGTGAATCTAACGGGAGAAGAAACTAAAAAAAATAAAATATTTAATTTCTTCTCAGCGTAGTGAAGTGGCAGTTCCGTTGCTACCCCTGATGACAGCCTTTGGTCCATTTACTGCATTTATTTTTCCCGATTTGAACTATAAAATGGTGATTTTCTTGATTCAAAATGAGAGGGAAAAATAAATGCAGTAAATGGACCAAAGGCTGCCATCAGGGGTAGCAACAGAACTGCCGATTCACCACGCTGAGAAGAAATTAAATATTTTAATTTTTTTAGTTTCTTCTCCCGTTAGATTCACAAAATGTTTAGGGGTATGTGTACCCCTGCATCCCTCCAGGTTAAGAACGGACCTCCAGAACGAATTACGTACTTAACCCGGGGTACCCCTGTACTGCCTTTATAATAATCAGATCATGGTGCCTTGCCCTGACACAGGAATGTAAGAAGCTGGCTTATCCCGAGTCACAGGGCTCTTCAGGCCCCTACTGAGGGATAACGGGTCTTGAACCTGGGACCATGTGCTTGTAAGGCAGAAGCTTTACCGCCTCACCAGTTGCTCTGGCAAAGAAACTGTTTATGCAATCTGGTGAACTGAGTAGGCCTCTCTATGCAGAGCAGCCATAAAGTGCCCTAGCTGTGGCTAGAATGGGCTGAACTTCTGTGATCTGCACTGACAGGAGATTGACTCAAAACACACAGAGCAGCAACAGATGTTGGCAAGAAGACCTGGTGCACTTTGGCTTATGAACTGAACCACGAGTTCAAATAAGTTTATGCAAACTGAACTGACAAGTCAGTTTGAAAGAGAATTTAACATTGGTATAAGGGAGATATTATCCCAGCTAATTACAGTAATTTTATGGATGTCTATGACTTGTTCCAGGAGCATGCTTAAGCTGTGAATCAGTGTAAAAAGGCCAGCTAATATACACAACGGTATATTTACTCTCTTCTTTTTGACATCGTTTTTTTGAAATGCTTGAGGATATGATCACTCCTGTTTTAGGAGCTACCCCTTAAAAGGGGACTGCTCAATACTTTAAATAAATAACTTTGCAGGCTTCTATCATCTACATGCTCCCCTCATGTACTAAATATGATTTCCAGAGGTGGATGGAAGAATTGGACTAAATGAAAACAAGAAGTTCTTAACCCAAGGTAATATTTCTGGGTTAGCGGAGTCTGTAACCTGAAGCGTCTGTAACCCAAGGTACCACTGTACAGGGCTTTTTTCTGGAGGAACGCAGGGGTACACATACCCCTAAATATTTTGTGAATCTAACGGGAGAAGAAACTAAAAAAAATAAAATATTTAATTTCTTCTCAGCGTAGTGAAGTGGCAGTTCCGTTGCTACCCCTGATGACAGCCTTTGGTCCATTTACTGCATTTATTTTTCCCGATTTGAACTATAAAATGGTGATTTTCTTGATTCAAAATGAGAGGGAAAAATAAATGCAGTAAATGGACCAAAGGCTGCCATCAGGGGTAGCAACAGAACTGCCGATTCACCACGCTGAGAAGAAATTAAATATTTTAATGTTTTTAGTTTCTTCTCCCGTTAGATTCACAAAATGTTTAGGGGTATGTGTACCCCTGCGTCCCTCCAGGTTAAGAACGGACCTCCAGAACGAATTACGTACTTAATCCAAGGTACCCCTGTACTGCCTTTATAATAATCAGATCATGGTGCCTTGCCCTGACACAGGAATGTAAGAAGCTGGCTTATCCCGAGTCACAGGGCTCTTCAGGCCCCTACTGAGGGATAACGGGTCTTGAACCTGGGACCATGTGCTTGTAAGGCAGAAGCTTTACCGCCTCACCAGTTGCTCTGGCAAAGAAACTGTTTATGCAATCTGGTGAACTGAGTAGGCCTCTCTATGCAGAGCAGCCATAAAGTGCCCTAGCTGTGGCTAGAATGGGCTGAACTTCTGTGATCTGCACTGACAGGAGATTGACTCAAAACACACAGAGCAGCAACAGATGTTGGCAAGAAGACCTGGTGCACTTTGGCTTATGAACTGAACCACGAGTTCAAATAAGTTTATGCAAACTGAACTGACAAGTCAGTTTGAAAGAGAATTTAACATTGGTATAAGGGAGATATTATCCCAGCTAATTACAGTAATTTTATGGATGTCTATGACTTGTTCCAGGAGCATGTTTAAGCTGTGAATCAGTGTAAAAAGGCCAGCTAATATACACAACGGTATATTTACTCTCTTCTTTTTGACATCGTTTTTTTGAAATGCTTGAGGATATGATCACTCCTGTTTTAGGAGCTACCCCTTAAAAGGGGACCACTCAATACTTTAAATAAATAACTTTGCAGGCTTCTATCATCTACATGCTCCCCTCTTGTACTAAATATGATTTCCAGAGGTGGATGGAAGAATTGGACTAAATGAAAACAAGAAGTTAATTCTCTGTGTCAGCATGTACACTAGTGACCATGGTTTTGTCCCCACAAGGGCACATGTGAGTCACTGTTTTGATGAGCACATTAGTGTGTCTTATCAATATAAAAGCACTTCCAGGTTTATGTCTCCAAAATCTATCTTGGTGTGTCCTGTCCACATTAGTGGGTAGTGCTAGATGGGATTGGTGGGGGAAAGCAAATAAACTTCCTTCTCCTGAACCTCTAGCTAATGCATGTATTACTTTAAACCACACAAGAGCACTATTTGTCTAGCAAGCAAGCCAGCATTTGCTCGTAGTCTTTTTCTAAGTTAACTCCACCTGAAAAAGCATTTTGTTTTTCTCTCCTGATAAGATGCCTGCTATTGCTCTCTCTTTTTTTCTCTACTCATCCTGTAAATCGTTCTTGCCAAGATAATTTTGTTCCTGCATGAATAAAGCTGTAGAAATCCAGAAACTGTACATAAACTTCTCAGTTTACTTCACCCAAGCTGCAAGGTCTCCTAACAGGGATGTATTTTGCTGAGGCTGAGCTCCATTATGGACCTGCCTTCAAGTTTATTACAAATATGTGTGTTCCAATAGTCCAGACTTGCCGAAAATTGCAGTAATTTATTTTAAATGTATGTTGCTCCAAGCCATGAAATCTATTCTCTTTTTTTTCTGTTTAAAAAAATTATAATGCAAGTTTTCTCTATACTTCTGACACAATTGGTCACATTTGTGGGCATCTAAGGTGCAAGAAGCTTCCAACCAAGCACTCAGAGTGTAGAAGAAGCTCTCCTGCAGGAACCTTAAAAGCAGAACCATTTGCCACAAGGCTACTCATCCTGCCAAGACAGGGATGCATTTGTGCTTAAGGCTGAGCTCCATTATGGACCTGCCTTCAATTTTATTTCACATTTGTGGGCATCTGAGGTGCAAGAAACCTCCAACCAAGCACTCAGAGTATACAAGAAGCTCTCCTGCAGGAACCTGGTCCTGAAAGCACCTTAGAAGCAGAACCATTTGCCTCAAGGCTACATTACAATGTTTGGCAGGAAAAAAACCCTGAACCCCTGGTTGTCTTACATCACAGACCTTGTGCACAGTAATGCCGTTATCATTGCCTTACTAATCAATGAAGAAAAAGAATACAGACTGAAGTTCAGAGAAGTTCATTTCTTGATTATACAACCTTATCTACTTAATGGCTAATCTCATTTACTCAGAGAAACCTAGAATTCCTATTGGTGAAAGTCCATGTATATGTGACCTCCTCAGAGTATATAAAACTGGAAAGCAAATTAATTCGTCTAGAGTCATTTCAGTCACTGTTAGCTGGTGCCATGGAGCCTCTAGGGACAGTGACCATTTTGATGATCATATGTATCTCTTGCCTTGTTTTCCTTGCAGTCAGGAGCAGAACGTCAGAGAATGCAAAGCAGCTGCCACCTGGCCCACCTCCACTGCCCATCGTAGGGAACGCTCTGCAGTTGAAGACCAACAACCTGGCCCAGGTTCTCCAGGAGGTAAGCCAAAGATGAGCGCCTTCCTCAACAGCTGTCTGTTGATGACCGTTACCTGTTTGCAAGCCTCTTTCCATCTGACTGTTTTGGAAGGGGACAATCCATTGTCAGTTTGTTTATTTATAGATGGTACCATCTGTGTGCAGGGCACATTTGCAGAGTATAAGGCAACAGAGCAGAGGCAAGAGAGGGAGGGGAGGCATCCAGACCAGAGGAAACAAATAGCAGAATCGCTGTGATTTCAGTGGCACGGACTTGCGCTTGGCAGGGATGGGGAGCAGGGACTTGTCCCAAAGGCTCCACAGAAAAGAGGTGGACTTTGAGCAGGTCCCACAACTCCACAAAGGATGTTGTTTTATTGTCATTTTATTGTTTTATGCTTAAAATAAAAGCCATAAAGCCCCCTTCTGAATAAACACCTTTAAAAAGAAATAGTGCAATTTTCATACTCTTTTAGAGACAGGGGGTGGGGGCGGGTCCAATTCTCCCTCCACATATGGATGGTTTGCGCATTTTTGGCCTCTGAACATTTTTAGCCTCTGCTGGACAGTGTGGAGTTCATAGTCTTCTTGTATTTTGAAAAGCTGCTCCTTTATTTTCCCCAGAATGTGCTCGGTGGGAAGATACTGTAAGAATTCCCTTAGAAAAATGAGTGTGAGGGGGACATAACAATATTCATGATATAGAGAAAGTGGATGGGAAAACACTTTTACCCCCCTCTCATAATGCCATACCCTCCAACATTCCTCCAATGAAAATAGGGACATCCCATTCCATAATGATAATTTTACTATTTATAGCCCACACACCTTACTAGGTTGCCCCACCCACTTTGGGCAGCTTCCAACATATATGAAAACATAATGAAAACATTAAAAAGTAAACAAAAAAACACTTCCCTATTCAGGATTGCCTTCAGAGGGGGTCGGACAACTCTATACCCTCCAACATTTCTCCAGTGAAAATAGGGGCATCCGAAGGAAAAGGGGGGACATTCTGTAATCAAACTGGGATGGCTTCTCTAAATCAGGGATGTCCCTGGAAAATAGGGACACATGAAGGGTCTGTAATGCTAAAACTTGGAGCCTTCAATTAAAGCTGAGTGTTGGCAGATTTACAGCACACACAAGATAGTAGTTCTTCATACAGTGCATATTGAAACTGTGGAATTCACTCCCAAAGAAGTAGCGATGATTGCCTCCAACTTTGATGATTTAAAAGAAATGTTAATGAACTTGGATGATTTAATGAACTTGGATGATTTAAAAGAAATTTTAATGAACTTTAAGATAAAGCTAACCATAGCTGCTAGTGATGGTGCTGAGCCTCCAACTTGGATGATTTAAAAGAAATGTTCAGACAAAGTTCATTGAAGATAAAGCTACCCATAGCTGCTAGTGATGATGCTGAACCTCCACCAGTTCCAGGGACCTGCAGGAGGGGAGCGTGCAATTGCACTGAGGTCTTGTTTTTGAGCTTCCCAGAAGAACTGTGTTGGCCACTGTGATAACAGTCGTGGAATAGTTGGCCTTTGGTCTGATCTAGCTGCAGAACTCTTCTGTATGTTATTAAGAGTCATGTGGTTCAGATGCCCATAGTGAGTCTGGGGGCAGCGGGGCTCTCCATCAGCTATATGACTTTCTCCTAACCCGCAAACCCACCTAGATGTGTGTCTTTCGCTATCTTTTTTCCAGTTTAGTGAGAAGTATGGCTCTGTGTTCACAATGTATTTTGGAGCAGAACGTATTGTGGTGCTGCATGGCTATGATGCAGTGAAAGAAGCACTGATCGACCGTGGAGATGAATTTGCTGCCAGGGGACACCTGCCATTAGCTGATGATGTCAACAAAGGATTAGGTATTTTATGCTGGTTGACCAATGGAGGGGGGGGGACACACAGGGAAATCCCTCTATTCATGAAAATAAAGCAAGAAAGGTTACAAAGACAAATCATTGCATCTTGAGATAAACATTCCTAATTAATGTTCCCACTGGACAGTAGCAATAGATAATTAGCAGCCTTTTAATGGCATAGCTATATATTGGGCATTGCCATTTAAGAGAGAAATGAGCCACCTCATAAAAGTACTTAAGCAATATCTAGGGCAGTAGCGGAGAAAGGTGGGTGTGCTGGGTGTGGGCCGCCCTGGGTGCAATCCCTGAGAGGAGTGACATCGCCACAGGTGGCACCCCCTGGGATGTGCGTTGCCGCCCCCCCCGGAAGCTCCCCTCCGCCGCGCGCCACCTTACACCCACGGGTGCTTACCCCTGCCCACGCAGGCCCTCCAGGTGCCAGAGCAGCTAGGTCCTCCTCTGGTCTAGAGCAAGCACCAAAAATTAAAGCAGGATTGAATGAGTCTCTAGCCTTTAAAAATAATGGTCTGGGGTAATTCTGGTGTGGGCAGTAAGTGTGAGAGTTATGTGAGCAGAATTCCCTGGCCAGGATCTTGTGAATCAATAAGCTCTCCACACCAAGAAAGAGTTTCAAAGTTACTGCAAGCTATCATTAAATTTGTTACCAAATAAATAAATAAATACAAATCAACACATTTCACTTATACAACTAGCAATGTAGTCCAGTTTTCTTTAAGTTCTTTCTGGTTAATATAGTCCAAGAACTATTGCTTCTTCATTATACTGGCAGCTTCAGAGAGAGCCCCAGGCTTCAAGAGATGAATTATCAGTTAACATAAATATCAAAACATTGAAACCTCTTTTTAAGCTTTAGCTGCAAAAATGGACATTCTGCAAATGCAAACCTCCACTACATTTCATACACAACACACACACACAAACATAGCATTTTATGCACATTAAACACATATATTTTACAGTAAGGGCATGTATCAGAAGACTGGCCAGCTACTGATTATGGAATAAGGAGGCACCAAAGTACCAAGTCTCCAGGTGGTCTGGAGCCAAGAATAAGAGCCTCCTGCTCTTCCAACCTGCTTCTTCTGCTCTCCCTTTCAGTCCATCCATCTCCTTCATGCCAATTTCCTCTTCTGCTTTCCAGGAATTGTATTCAGCAATGGGGAGGTGTGGAAGCAGCTCCGACGTTTTGCCCTTACCACCCTGCGCAACTTTGGCATGGGAAAGAAAAGTATTGAGGAGAGGATCCAGGAGGAAGCGCAGTTCCTGCTAGAAAAGTTCCAGGACACTCAGGGTGGGTAGCCACTGCCCTTCATTGACATAGGCTTATCAAGCAGACCCCCTTAAACATCACAACAGATTCTGGGGTACATTACAACAGATTATTAACCATCAACTCATAAAGAAATATCATGGTGGGTACAAGCAAATTATTAAAAAATTTAAAATCGTAAAACACAGAACTAGTGACCAACACTGAATCAAATAAATTGACTAAAAACACGTGAAATACAAACATTTTCATCAGGTGATGAAATGCGAAAATTCTAGCTGGTTTCAATAGGAACCACATTCCAAAGCACAGGTGCCATTGTGCTCAAAGTTTTAATAGATATAATAGATATCTGCATTGATATGAAACAAACATGTGATGAGTGTGTGGCAATTTAGAAGGCTTCTCCTGATGGTCATAGTGATCTGAGCAGTGTGTATGGGACAAGGTCACCTGGTCACCTTAAGTCACCTGGTCCTAGGTCACTGAGAGCTTCATACACACCACTAATGCACTGAACTTATCTTGTCAATGTACTGGCAAACAATGCATAGCTTTCAGCAGGGGTGTGATATGCTGACACAGACCAGTTCCATCTAAAGCCCGGCTGCTGCTTCTCTATCAACTGCAAGAGTGCTCTGCAGATATTGTTGAATTCCAGCTGCTTTCAGCCCCAACAGTCAACAGTGGTCCAGAAGTTAGAGTCTAGCAGCATCTGAAGTGTTTTAGATTCCCTAGTTTTAGTCTAGAGTTCACCAAGGCCTGCACCACTGTGGTCACCCTTTCCTATCTAAGGATATACTGTATTGGCTGAAGCTGGAAGAAAGCACCTTGGAAAGTCCTTGGAAGAAACCACTCATAGCCACTGAAGATGCCCATGCCTCCAGAATTGTTGTGAGAAAGGCAGCTCCCTGTCTGACCACTGAGGCCAGGAGCCAGGAAATGGCAGCTCAGAAATTCCAGACTAGATTATTGCCTAAAACCTGTAGTGGGGTTGTATGAACATTTTTTTGTTATCCTTCCAGAGAAGCCCTTGGATCCAACCTACTCGCTCAGTTGCGCTCTCTCCAATGTCATTTGTGCAATTGTCTTTGGGAAACGATACAATTATAATGACAAGAAGTTCCTATCCATGATGAGCTTAATGAATGAAAACTTTCAGGTTTTTAGCTCTTCTTGGGGACAGGTAGGTGCCATCTTTTTAAAGGCCCTTTTCCACAAAGTCTAAATTTTCCTGCTGTTTAAATTCTTTCTTCCAGGCTTCTCATGACCCATACTGCCTTTCCTCTTAATATTTCTGTTAATGTCCTAGTTGCAGGTTTGCCATGGGTAACTGGTTAGCCACTGTGACAGCAGGATGGGCCACTGGCCTGATTCAATAGTCTCTTCTTACGTTCTGATGTTTTTAATTTGGAGATCCAGTCAAGGTCGGTGCATACAATGCCAATACCTGGGTCTAGTAACCAAGGTTTGACTTAACAGCAGCCCAGTGGAGCAGGAAGTAAAGCTTAAGCAGTTTTGGCAGTGGGGGTGGGGGATTTTTGCATGATTTCTCAGTTTTTTGTAAAGGTACACATAGGTGAAATTAAAAAATCAAAAAGTCTGCATATGACCTCTACAAAGACTCTCCTCCCTGCAAGAGAGGGGAGTGGTTGTGGCCGGGAGCCGGACTCCGCCTCAAGCAGGGGGCGTTTGCCCCCTGCCTCCCACTCACCTGTCTGGCACCCACACCCTCAGCCAGGCACCCAACCAGGTGCCTTCAAGGGGGGGGGCGTGTACAGCAGCCTAAATTGCTGCGGCGCCAGCCTCCAGCCCTCACTTTTCGTTGTCCGGTCATGAGTCACCCACCCTCCACTCCCTTAAAACAGGGTTCCAGTTTTCTTTTGGCCTTGCTATGGACCTTAGCTTGGTCACCCTGGTTGTTCGGGGGGCCTGGTAGGAATTTTTCCATTTGGCATTAGGCTTTTTGGTTTTTTCGCCTTCCTCGTAGCAATCGTCACAACTTTCGTTGTATTGGTGGGTAGGTTAGGCATTGGAATAATGTGTTGTGGTGTCGAAGGGCTAGGTGTGGCCATCGCCTGCGCATTCAATTTTTGGTATTCCGTTAAAGGAATCCGGCGGTCGTTTATTCTGTCCGATGCCTGCGTGGCGGGAGGCCATGGCACAACGCTCGGTGACATCAGGGGAGAGCTTATAGTTGGATTAACACCGACAGGCTCCACCTACTGGTGAATAAACCCCCCTTGTTTTTTAGACTCACCCCTCTCTGAGTGGGTGGAGTCAGCTGACGTAATCCACTGCCTAAGCCAATACCTTTTCACTTGCTGTAATCAATAAAGTTGTAGCCTTTTCTTGCCCATTAACCTTACATCACATGTCCTTGTGTTTCATTCCACTGTGCGGGGTACGGGTCCTCGAACCACAACCATTAGGCAGAGGGTGGGAAAGCACTAACTGAGGGGAACGGAAGATAATACAATGCAGTACAATCAATGAAGCACCACCCAGTAATGCAGATGGGGAACATCTACACAGATTTTCGAGGCATAGGCAGTGAAAATGCTGGTGTGTGGACCACAGAGTTGAAATGCACACAAGGCAACAGTGGCCAACGTTATACTGAAGCCCGAGTGTGGACAAACCCTGACTGAGGTTGGTGCCAAAGGGTCTCTTGTGGTGTTTCTTCTAGCTCTACAACATATTTCCTTCTTTGATGAAATGCATCCCTGGGCCCCACCACAAAGTGCTGAAAAACAACTTGGCACTCAGAGAGTTTGTTTTGGAGGAGGTTGAAGAGCACAAGCCCACTCTGGACCCCAGCTCACCTCGGGATTTTATCGACTGCTTCCTTATGAAAATGGATCAGGTAATCATGAAAACTCACAGAACTCTCCAAGTGGGTTCTCCTGCCACTCCTGAAGCTTCCCAACCAGCAGACTTCCATCCAGCTTCTTGTGGGGAATGCCAAGCAAAGAGATTCCTGCCCACACCCCATTGGAGTAGATTCATTTCCCATTGCTGACTTGTTCCTGCAGTAAGTGGGAAGTTCTTTCTAATGATTAGCCCTCTGGTCAAGGAATGTCCAGAGGAATGAGCTATAAAAAGACTTGAGATAAGATGTGTCTTGGGAAGGGAGCTGGTCCCAGTGGCGCTGCTAAATTCTTGTTATGTTGTACTCAGAACAATTGAGTTGACTCCACTGACTGTGTTGTGTGTTTCTGCAGGAAAAAGGTAATAGTGCATCCCATTTCACCATTGAAAACTTGGCCATAAGCACAGTTGACTTGTTTGCGGCTGGAACAGAGACAACCAGCACCACACTGCGATACGGGTTCATGATCCTCCTCAAATACCCAGAGATACAAGGTAAAACAGATGCGTTATTAGTACTTATTATTCTAGTTCTTTCCCAGATTTATGTGGCACAGGTCCAAGAGGTGGTTGTTCTGCCACTTTCCCCAGGAAAACCCACTGTTCATCGCTGAATGTTAATCATCGCTGACTGACATCAGCAGTAGACAGAAGGCTTTCCTGGAGACCACAGTGGGGATGTGTGTGTGGACAAAATGCTCATACCCATGCCTAGAAATCCCAGCAAAAACAGAAGTGCGGATGAGCTCTTATAGCTGACCATATTGCAAACCCCAGGATTTTATATACAAACAGTAACAACTTGAATTTGGCCCAGTAGTATAGTGGCAGCCAGTGCAGATCCTTTAGACAAAGGCATCACATCCTGCACCAGCTGGACTTTCTGTGCCAGCCTGAAGGGTAGCCCACAAAGGCACAACCACAAGGGCCAGGGGTCAAATGGCCCTCAGGATCAGAATCACTGCAGGACAGTGCCTCCAATAGGAATCCCTCTAAGCTGGACAATCACTTGCTCCTAAAATGTCCCTAAAGAGGAGGCTTTTGTCCCTCTGGGCTCCTTTTGGATAGAAATTGAATTAATATATAAATAATTGCAGTTATACTATGTTTCCCTGTTTACAGATGGATTACTGAAGGTGAGCTACAATAATTTGTCTGAATTAATGTGATGAGTCAATAGAAAGTTGGCATCAGAAAACATTGAAAGCTCCAAAAATGTGCAGGGGCTGGCAGGCACTCCCATGAAATTTCAATTGCTTCTATGATATTTCCTGCACTGGCGTTAAACCACATTCTTCCCTTTACAGAGAAAGTGCATGAAGAAATTGACCGAGTTATTGGCCGATCACGAAGTCCTTGCATGGCAGATCGTGGGGCAATGCCTTACACAGATGCTGTCATCCATGAGATCCAGAGGTTCATCTCTCTCCTCCCACTGAGCGTCCCTCATGCAGTACTCAAAGACACACCGTTCAGACAATATGTCATTCCAAAGGTCAGCTCTTTTCAAGGCTCTTAGTAGTAATAGTAGGTTGCTAGCCATGATGGCTATATTCTACCTCCATGGTGAGAGGCAGCATGCTTCTGAATACCAGTGGGTGGAAACCACAGGAATTGAGAGTGCTGTCTTGTTTAGATAATGTTGAAGGGCTTCCCATGGGCATTTGGTTGGACACCATGAAAACAGGATGCTGGACCAGATGGGGCCACTGGACTGATCCAGCAGAGCTTTTCTTCTCTTCTTATGTACAAGCAAGGGAAGCGTAGTGGGCATCTTGAAGCTTGGACTTCGTTTTAAACACCCTATTGCCTTCTGAAGCTGCCCCATCCTTCTCTGTATCAACAATGTACCTTCCTTCCTGTTTGTGCCTTCCCACACCATTAATTGGTTGTTATGGCCATCCAGCCCATTTCTTTGCACTCTCTGCAGGGCACTACCATATATCCTATTCTGACGTCTGTGCTATATGACAGCAAAGAATTTCCAAACCCCAAAGAATTTGACCCAGGACATTTCTTGCACAAAGATGGCACCTTCAGGAAGAGCGACTATTTCATGCCTTTCTCAGCAGGTAAGAGCTCTGCTTCCCCAGTTGGCTGCAGCCTTGGCCAGCTCAGGTCTTTCCCGTCTCCCTAATTGGCTGGTGTCGGGGCAATGAGGGGGAACCTTCTTCTTCCTGCAGCCTAAACTGGAAGGGCTGCCAGTTTGTGAGAGAGGGGCAGAGGCTTCTGGGTCCATCAGAACTCCTTGCACCTTTCCTGTGGCCAGCTGAAGCAAAGGAAATGGTGGAAAGAGTGACTCTCCCAGGAACTGTTCTGGAGCAGCACCTTTGCTCCTTTGGCATGATTGTCATTTTCTCCATAACAGCCAAAGTGGTTGTTATGCATCTTACACTTTGGGTTTCCTTTGCAGGGAAGCGGATATGTGTGGGGGAAGGTCTGGCCCGTATGGAGATCTTCTTGTTCTTGACCACCATATTACAGAACTTCACTCTGAAGTCCATCATTGACCCCAAGGACATCGATCTCACACCGGTGTGGAGCAGCATAGGCAACTTCCCTCGGCCCTATCAGCTCTGCATTGTCCCTCGCTGAAAAGCCTGCCTCAGGAGGACGGCACATGTGGAAAAGTTGCAGCCTGGCAAATCTTTGTTCAAAAAATCCGTAACACAATATCTCCTCATGTGTGGAGTCTTATCTTCTTACCTGACTATTTGTTGAACTGTTACTTTGGGGATCTTGCTAGAGACTATTGCACATTGAAGACATTTTGTAAAAAAAAATTATCTCCTTATTGATTATAAAAATTGCATGTCTATACAGACATTATGTCCTATCTCTTAACAGGTAAAAAAATAAAATTATATAAAATAGAAAATTTATAAAAAAATAAAATATAAAAAATAAAGAAGTAACAAAGATAAGAAACAAAGAAATCAAAAATAGAAGACAAAGTAATTTACATAGTAAAAGTACTCATCGGCACGATCCTTCCCATCCTTCTCATTATACTGTTTGATATAACATTCTTTTTTACACCGTTTTACATTATATAATATCTTTTCTTTCTGTTTTGTATACATTCCTTTGATTTTTTTTCTTTACAAATATCACTCAATTTCTGCTAATATGGAGTTATTTGTACAATAAAGTTTTACATAATTCTTAAATATTATCCGTTCTCTAGTTGTTTTTTGTTTCGATATTCCCCTAACTGATCCCGTCAGTTTTGTTAATTGTAGATATTCTAACATGAGTATCTGCCAATCTGTAATCTCTGGGAGCATTTCATTTTTCCAATTCCTTGCTATAAGGGTCCTAGCTGCTGTTATACCATACATAAACAATGATCTTATATCTTTTTTAATTTCTGATGGTAATATACCAAGTAGGAAAATCTCTGGGTTTTTTTTTTTTAAGTAATTTTAAATAGTTTCTTAAACTCATTATAAATATCATTCCAGTATTTGCCAATGGCTACACAGGTCCACCACATATGAGAGTATGATCCTTCCTCTTTTTTACATCTCCAACAGGTTGATGTTTTTCCTTTATACATTTTAGCAAGTTTTTTGCGGGTAAGATGCCATCTATATACCATTTTATGGTATATTCCCTGAGATTATAGCATGCTGTGAATTCAATGTCTGCCGTCCATAATCTCACCCATTGTTCCATAAGTATATTATGCCCAAAGTCGTGTGCCCATTTAACCATGACTGTTCTCCTTTGTTTCCCATTCCAGAAGATAATCATGCACTTGTGAAATAATTTTCTTTTTGTTAAGTATTGATTCTCTTTCAAATCTAGATGTTTCCTTTGCAATTCCTTGTTTTGAATCTATAGCTAGTATTTGGTGGAGCTGGAAATATTATAGCCAGTCTGTTAGCAAGTTTTTAATTTCTTCATATTGCTTCAATGTTGGCTTATCCTTATCTACTTCTAAGACTGATGTTGGCCATTCCCCTTTCATATTTCTTTTTTAAACTGCCGTGGCTTCTGTAGGTGACGAGAACAGGGGTATCTTGGGCTCCAATATTCCTTTATATTTAATCCATATTTTGTATAACGATTTCCACGTTGAAGACATTATTGCAATGGACAAATAGCAGGATTTAGAAATTAGTCACACACACAAAAACCCCATTCTTATCTTTCTTGCCTCTTCATGTGCATATGTGTGCAGCGGAGTAGCTAGCCGCTTGAGTGCTTGGTGCAGGTGCGTGTCCTGCAGCTGGGGGCGTGTCGAGCCACCCATGGGGGCGGGGCGAGCCTCTCCAACATTTGGAGCCTCTTCGCTGCCTCCCCATCAGCTGTAGGGCATCTGAGGGAGAGGCAGTAGGCAGACGAAAGTCCCACGCTGCTGTTTCAGGCAGCGCGGAACCTGCAGGCGCCTAAACCACCACCTCACTCCTAAAAAGTTTTGTGAGCACAATTTTTTAAAAACTCATTTTGTCACATACCCCTCAGTGATGACATCTGAGGCAAACTGCACGCCTGCACCCCCCCTTCCTCCGCCACTGTATGAGAGTGATGGGTAAAATCTGCCAAGATGGAAGCTTTTTAGCCACTGAGAAGAAGTCTTGTTACTCTTTGTGCTAAATTAAGCCAATCAGAGTGGAAGGAGTTGAGTCAGCCACTGAGGAACTGGCGACCCTCAACGGTTGTTGGACTCTTGCGCCCATCACCCCTGATGTTGGCTGGGGCAGATGGGGGCTGGAGTCCAGGAATACCTGAAAGCTGCAGGTTCCCCATTCTTGCCATGAGGGCTCAGTTGGGTCAACTCCCATAATCCCATTTCATTGGCTAGGTGGCTGGAGACGATGGGAGCTGCAGTCCAACCCTGACTTGGATCTCCAACCCTGACTTGGTGGGTTGACGTGCTGCAGGACGTAGAAGCTGGGTGGGTTGAGACCCCTGTCAGAGATGACCTTTTGATTCCCTCGCATGTCCTACCCGAGATACAGCAAAGTTGTTTAACTGAGTGACAACATAAGCTTTTTTGGTAACCCTTCAATAGATCTGTTCTCTGAGATTGGCAGATGTGTCAATGCTAAAAACAAAGTACAGGCAGACAACTGTATTTGGAAAAATATTCCAATAAACTCAGTTTCGAGTTTCCCGGTGCTAGAACAAACTGTCTAAAAATAACTTTCACTTTTTGCCTGAGCTAAGAATGAAAGTCTTTGGAGGGTGCTGCAGAAATCAAAAGCTTTTGAAATCTTTGCCCCTTTCACCTAATAGAACAACCTTGAGACTTGACATTTACAAATGTCTGCCAATAATCCCTTTTGCAATTTAATTCAAACTGGAGAAGAATTCGGGGCTTGAAATGCTTGTCCTTTGCATGCCACTGATACCTTCACCCCCTGACATCCTAAGCTCCTTCTAGTTTCTACCAGGCATTGCTTATGCACTTCGGAGCTTAGCCTTTGTTTCTAATGTAACCCAAGCTACTGCCATTCATTGTATTAGTAGCAATCCAGCACACCTTCACTTACTAGAATAAGGTGTGGCAATTATTGTTTCCCCTTCTCTTCCAAGAAATAGCTGCAGGAGCATGCGCAGTAGGTTGCTTTTTAGGATGGTTTGAATGGCTGCTCTCAGAAGATTCTGGCAGTCTAACCTGCCCTGGGAGAGAGAACATAAGAGAACTCTGCTGGAGCATGTCAAAGGCCTATCTAGTCCAGCATCCTGCTCTCCCTGTGGCCAACCAGATGCCTATGAGAAGCCCTCAAGGAGCAACTGAGCGCTACAGTGCTCTCCTCCCCATTTGCAGTTCCCAGCAACATTTGAGGCAATTCCTAACTGTGTAGTGCATCAGTGACAGCTCCATAATAAAATCCAGAGTCAGGCCACCGGGATTTAAATATCTTGCTTTTCTAACACATTGCTTTAAAAAATACCTCCACCTTAAAAACACAGACATTTAAAACAAATTACTAATAAAATCTCATGATTAAATTTATGGCACATGACTGCAGTTCTGTGCATGGTGCGTATTTCTGCTGTATAGGTTCAATTTTTAAAACACGTTTGGTTTTAGCAAATGACATCCAGACAGCCGAAACGCCACCTTTTACTTTTAATTAGCAATGCAAACAACTTTTTGTTATTTATTTTTGGAATTTTACAACAAAATCCAACAGCCCCCTGTCTCCCCACCTCCCCTATGCATCCTCCCCCCTTCCTCACATGCCTGAAGCACCACTTTAGCTAATGGGGCCTCCTGCTGCCACACCGCTGGAGCACGATTTCTGTTCTCATCCTGAAGCAAAGTTCTTAACCCGAGGTAATATTTCTGCGTTAGCGGAGTCTGTAACCTGAAGTGTCAGTAACCCAAGGTACCACAGTACAGTGCTTTTTTCTGCAGGAACGCAGGGGTACACATACCCCTAAACATTTTGTGAATCTAACGGGAGACGAAAAATAAAATATTTAATTTCTTCTCAGCGTGGTGAAGCAGCAGTTCTGTTGCTACCCCCGATGGCAGTCTTTGGTCCATTTACTGCATTTATTTTTCCCGATTTGAACTATAAAATGGTGATTTTCTTGAGTCAAAATGAGAGTACACCTAAACTATGCTGCTTAATATTGATATTTTAGATTGCTGTAACCTGCCATGGGACCTTATGGTGCAAAGCATACATACATTTCAGGTTACATACGCTTCAGGTAACCCAGAAATAGTACCTCGGGTTAAGAACTTTGCTTCAGGATGAGAACAGAAATCATGCTCCGGCGGCAGTAGGAGGCCCCATTAGCTAAAGTGGTGCTTCAGGTTAAGAACAGTTTCAGGTTAAGAATGGACCTCCGGAACGAATTACGTACTTAACCCGAGGTACCACTGTACTGCCTTTATAATAATCAGATCATGGTGCCTTACCCTGACACAGGAATGTATGAAGCTGGCTTATCCCGAGTCACAGGGCTCTTCAGGCCCCTACCGAGAGATAACGGGTCTTGAACCTGGGACCATGTGCTTGTAAGGCAGAGGCTTTACCACCTCACCAGTTGCTCTGGCAAAGAAACTCAGTTTATGCAATCTGAACTCTGGTGAACTGAGTTGGCCTCTCTCTGCAGAGCAGCCATAAAGTGTCCCAGCTGTGGCTAGAATGGGCTGAACTTCTGTGATCTGCACTGACAGGAGATTGACTCAAAACACAGGGACTTCCAGTCTAGCACGGACATCAAAAAGAAGTGCAGAATGACCGCTCTGGTAATTCCGAGCAGCGTGGGTTTTTTGGGGGGGGTTGTAAAGACTCTACGGGCCTCAAAACCTCAAGGGGGATACCTTGGGGAATGGAGCATCCAGCGGCGCCCAAGCGTGCTCTTCTGTTTCTCGGGTTTTAAATAAAAATCTGGGGACAGTATAGAGCTGCGGATGCGAAACGGGAAGCACCTCAGACCTTGTGCTGTGCAGTCTCAAACTTCTGATGGAAAGTGCTAAACTTCCACGAGAAAACTGAATTCCTAGAAATACGACACGTTTAAAAACTGACTACCGTAAGGAATTCAAGGAATTTGGTCAGCTGAGGGATGTAAAAAGGGAGTCTGTCCCGGCTGCAGTGTCAAAGATGGAGCAGAGAACAAAGACATGAGAACAAGACGGAAGTGAAAGTTTCCTGCTGAGTAAGTGTAAGCTGAAAGACCTCAGAAGACTTGATGACTTGGTTGGAGAAACAGTAACTTATTCAAACCTCAATCCAGATACTTGGTTACTTTGTATAGTCCCCTGTATAAAGCTAAGGGGGGAGGTCTGCAACAGCATGAGGGACTGACAAGGGAAAGTGGAGCAGTTAGAAGTATCTTTGTTCCTTATTTTCCTTATTTCCCCTGGATTTAATGGATATAGAAGAGGCTTGAAATTAAACTGTGACTATCCTCATCCCCCCCGGAGTACAAAAGGAGGAAAGAAGACTAACTGGGGGAATATCCTATATTTATATCTATATTTTTTGAGGATTAAACCTCCAAGTGGCTATGTTCCAACTCCCTGAGCTGATTACAGTTATATTTGGATTTATGGACTTATATGGAATTGCTTGGACTTTTATTTGGACTTTCAAGTTGGACTGAGTTTATAAGAGGTAGAAGAAAAGAAGAGGACAGAAGAGGACAGAAGAGGACCCTCAAACTGACCAGTATTTGAGTTATTGTTAGATGGGCTTTTTATGATGAAATAAACATTTTGGACTGAGTTGGGAAGGTGACATTTAAACTGTGACAATTTGGGACAATGTTTATATATCTTTGATGTGTACTATTCCCTATCTCTCTCTCCCTCTCTTCAGAATAATATTTGATATATAGGTGTCATACAGTTGATATAGGTGCAAAGGGGTGAATTTCGAAGTGCTTGGTTAAGATAATAATTTTAAGTCAATGTGAGGAAAAGGGAAAGAAAGACCCCTAGAGGCCATTATCTAAATCACAATTTCTGACAAACGATTTCCAGCTCTCTGGTGTAACTACCCCCCCCCCCAGTGGTGAAAGCAGTTCATATTGATTTATTTGTATAAAAATGTCAGGAAAAATGGGGGGGGGGATTGGAGGAACTCCAGGTGACCGAAGACAGTCAAAACAGGATGAAATTAATGATTTAGATATTCTTTGGTTGAAAATAAATGAAGAATTCAAACAAAATGAACAATACATGGAGAAAAAATTGGTGGAAGTGCAAGAAACCCTGGATAAAAAAATAGAGGGAGTGGTGGGGGGAACTGTCAAGTAAAATCAAAGACTTAACAGTTAGATCTAAAACAACGGAAGAGCTAGTGAAACGAACTCAGAAGGAAGTTAAGGAAAATAGAAAAGAGTCAGATAGAAAAAAAGAGGACTTGGTTGAGGTCAGCAAAATACAAGAGCAGATCTGGGACAATATGGCTCTGATGGAGATGAGGCAGAAAAAGAAAAACCTAAAATTCAGAGGAGTAGTAGAAGAGCCAAATGAAGATATTAAAACAAAAATGATTAAAGAACTGGCAAGATGGATGGATATGAAGGAAGAAGAAATTGAGTACACAATTGAGAATGTGTTTAGAATTAAGGTGAGATCTGTAAAAGCTAACTAAAAAACTACCTGGAGATTGTTTGATGATCTTTAATTCACTAGAGATGTGAAATGCAATTCTAAGAATGAGTTATAATAATAATAATAATAATAATAATAATAATAATAATAATAATAATAAATTTTATTTATATCCCGCCCTCCCCAGCCGAAACCAGGCTCAGGGCGGCTAACAACACTAAAGTAGTGCAACATTATAAAAACATTATAAAAATTAATTAAAATCAAAATTGATGGCAACCATAAACTAAAGTTTTGTAAAGATTGCCAAAGGAGGGAGTCAGGCTGCGCCCTGACCAAAGGCCTGGCGGAACAGCTCTGTCTTGCAGGCCCTGCGGAAAGATGTCAAGTCCTGCAGGGCCCTTGTCTCTTGTGACAGAGCATTCCACCAGGTTGGAGCCGCAGCCGAAAAATCCCTGGCTCTAGTTGAGGCCAGCCTAACCTCTCTGTGGCCTGGGACCTTCAAGATGTCTTTATTTGAAGACCGTAAGTTCCTCTGTGAGGCATACCAGGAGAGGCGGTCCCGTAGGTACGAGGGTCCTAGGCTGTATAGGGCTTTGAAGGTTAAAACCAGACCTTAAACCTGATCCTGTACTCCACCGGGAGCCAGTGCAGCTGGTATAGCACCGGATGAATGTGATCTCGCAGCGAAGACCCCGTAAGGAGACTCGCTGCGGCATTCTGCACCCGCTGGAGTTTTTGGGTCAGTCTCAAGGGCAGCCCCACGGAGAGCGAGTTACAATAATCCAGTCTGGAGGTGACCGTCGCGTGGATCACAGTGGCTAGGTCAGGGCGAGAGAGGTAAGGAGCCAACTGCTTAGCTTGGCGGAGATGAAAAAATGCCGCCTTTGTAATAGCTGCAATCTGCGCCTCCATGGAGAGGGAGGTATCGAAGATTACACCCAAACTCTTAACGGACGGTGCTGGCACTAACTGCACCCCCACAAGAGATGGGAGTTGCCCCCTCAATCCCATATCGTCCCATCCCAGCCAGAGGACCTCTGTCTTCGAAGGATTTAACTTCAACCGGCTCCCACGTAACCATCCAGCCACAGCTTCCAAGCATCTGATCAGTGTGTCTGGGGCCGAGTCAGGATGGCCATCCATCAACAGATAGAGTTGGGTGTCATCAGCATACTGATGGCAGCCCAGCCCAAAACTCTGGACAAGCTGGGCAAGGGGGCACATAAAGATGTTAAAAAGCATCGGGGAGAGAATCGCACCCTGGGGCACTCCACACACCAAGGAGTGGCGCGATGACAATTCCCCCCCAAGCGCCACCCTCTGTCCCCGACCAGAGAGAAACGAGCGCAACCATTGAAGGACTGTGCCCTGGATCCCCATGTCAGCAAGGCGGTGGTCCAGGAGTTCGTGATCGACCATGTCGAAAGCTGCTGACAGATCTAGAAGAATCAGCGTCCCCGACCCGCCTCGATCCAGCTGTCTAAGATTATCTGTTAGGGCAACCAGAGCCGTCTCGGTCCCATGATCAGCACGGAAGCCGGACTGGAATGGATCCAGAGCCGATGTTTCACCCAGAAACCTACCAAGCTGTTCAGCAACCGCTCTCTCAATCACCTTACCCAGGAATGGAAGATTGGAAACCGGGCGGTAATTGGATAGATCTAAGGGATCTAATGATGTTTTCTTTAAGAGCGCGCGCACCACTGCCTCCTTCAGTTCCCCTGGGAATGTCCCGGTGCCAAGGGACAAATTGATGATATCCCCCAGGAGGGCCCGCACCTCGTCTGGACATGCTGTAATCAGCCAAGACGGGCACGGGTCGAGAGGAATTAATAACAGTTTATTAATTGATGGAAGACCAATTATCATATGTAAAGAGATTCCTATTAGATTCCTACGAAAAAGAGTCGGGTACAAACAACTGGTGATGTTACTGAAGAAAAACGGAATCCAACATAGGTGGGAGTTTCCTGAAGGAATCTCTTTTTATTACAAGGATAAAAGATTTAGATTAACAGATCTACAAGAGGTAAAGAAATTCTCCAGAAGATATGAGAAAGAATTAGGTAAGATAGAAGGAAGCCTTACTGGACCCAGAACCATCGGAGCAGACCTCTATGGGGAAGAGGAAAACAAAAAGAAGAAAAAGAAAGATCAAAACAAAGAAGAAGAGGAAGAAGAAGGAGAGGGAGAAGAAGGGGAAGCAGAAGAAGAAGAAGAGGACGAAGAAGACATTAGCAAAACCACCCGAATTTAATTTCCACTCTCTGTAACAAATGATTAAAGAAATGACGTTGAAATTGATAACTTGGAATATTCATGGGCCTAATGAAAAATCTAAACAAAATAAAGTTGAACATGTTTTGAAGAAAAAGAATGTTGATGTAATCTGTTTACAGGAAACTCACGTTGCTAAAAAACATAGACATGTACTGATCAATAAAAGACTGGGAAAAGAGTTTGTAACCTCCGATGTTAACAAAAAAAGAGGGGTGGTGCTATATATAAAGGAGAGATTAGACCCTAAATTCATTACCAAAGATGATGAGGGGAGAGTGATTGTGGTACAAATTTCATTGCAGGGTGAGAAGATAATCCTTGTGGGAATATATGCCCCTAATGATAATAAGGCGGAATTTTTTGGAAGATTAGAGAAAAGATTGGTGAAATTTATGGACCAGAGGATAATTCTGATGGGAGATTGTAATGGAGTGGTAATGCCAGAAATGGATAGAATGTCAAAGAGAAAAAACATAAATGAGGGTAAACTCCCCAGGAATTTCTTTGAATTGGTTGAGAATTTTGGTCTAATAGATATTTGGAGGCGGAAATACCCAATTACAAAACAGTTCACTTTTTTCTCGGAGCCCCACCAAAGCTTGAGTCGGATAGACTATGTTTGGGCCTCCAAAGAATTGGTCTCCAGAGTAAATAAAATTGAGATCACTCCATGAACTCTATCGGACCATAATTTGATCTATTTGGAATTAAAAGGTAAAGAACAATCCTCATTTAGATGGAGGATGAATGACACTTTGTTTGAAAATCCAAAAATAGTAGAGAAAGCAAAAGAGACAATAAAGGGTTATTTTGATTGGAATTTACACAAAGAAACTAGTTTGGACACTGTGTGGGACACAAGTAAAGCTGTCATGAGAGGTTTTCTAATTCAGCAAAACAGTCATAAAAAAAGGAAAGAGAAAGGAAAAAAGAGGAAATCCTGGTTCAACTCATGGAAAATGAGAAAAATTTGACAATAAGACCAAAAGATGAACAAACTAAACAGACTATTAAAATGTTACAAACTCAGTATTCCATGTTGGTGAATCAAGAAGTGGAATGGAAATTAAAACTAATGAGACACAAATTTTTTGAATCAGGAAATAAAACCGGGAAACTTTTGGCATGGCAGCTGAGAAAGTGACAAAGTCAAAACATAATCAACAAAATCAGGATAGGGGAACAGTTAACGGAAGACCCAAAAGAAATAAGAAGAGCTTTTCAAGGATTTTAAAAGGAGCTTTACCAGAAAGAAAAAGAAGACATAAAAAAGATAGAAAGATATCTGGAAATTCATAAAGGGAAGCAGATATCATTAGAGGAAAGAGAACTATTAAATGCCCCAATAACAAACCAAGAAATCCAAAGGTCAATAAAGAGAATAAAACAAGGCAAAGCCCCAGGACCAGATGGTTTAACCACTAAGTATTACAAATACCGGTCCTAGGGGAAGTAATGAATGCTATTTTACAAGGAAAAGGGAAAATACCAAACTCCTGGAAGGAGGTGTATATAACGCTGATCCCCAAACAGGACACAGACCACCAGAGTGGCAAAAATTTCAGACCAATATCATTGTTAAACAGATTGAAGACAATATTAAATGATTTAATTCATAAAGACCAAGGAGGTTTCTTACCAGGCAGGCAATTAAAAGATAATGTGAGACATATTATTAATGTATTGGAATACCTGGAGGTAAGAAACGATAAGCCAGCCGTATTGATGTTCATTGATGCTGAAAAAGCATTCGATAACGTTTCTTGGTCATTTATGAAGAAAAGTATGGAAAACATGGGGATCTGTGGCACCTTTTTAAGAGGTATCGAGGCAATCTATTCAGAACAGAAGCTGAAATTGTGAATAACACCTTGACAGACTCATTTGATATTACAAAGGGTACCAGACAAGGGTGCCCTTTGTCCCCGTTACTGTTTATTATAGTATTAGAAGTATTAATAAATTGCCTGAGAGGAATGACAGAGATAAAAGGGGTCAGAATAGGTGCCAAGGAATTCAAGCTCAAGGCCTATGCGGATGATCTGGTACTAACCTTAGAAGAACCTCGAGAAAGTGTTAAAATAGCATTAGAAGAAATGGAAAAAAATGGACAATTGGCAGGATTTAAATTACCGTATTTTTTTGCACCATAACACTCACTTTTTTCCTCCTAGAAAGTAAGGGGAAATGTCTGTTCGTGTTATGGAGGGAATGCCTATGGGTGGCGGGGGGGGGGGATTTGCTGCAGTTGTGAGCAGAGGATCCATGGTTCCCCTTCCTTTCCTCCTCCGTGGCTCGCTTTGAAACAGGAGCAAAGCGGGAGAGGAGGGGAGCCGCTTACACGCGTGTAAGCGGCTCCTGTCCGGTTGGTTCCTTTAAAGCAAGCAGGCTCTCTGTCCCTCTCTCCTCCCCACTCAGCTTGTTACATAGCAGCAAAGTTTTTCAGCTCGCTAAGCTGGGGATGAGCGGGGAGGAGAGAGAAAAGCCTGCTTGCTTTAAAGGAGCAAAGTGGGAGAGGAGAGGAGCCTTCTCCCCTTATACCCTCTTCTGCATTATTAGCAGCATCCTTCTCCACATACCCCACGTGTGCTCCTTGTCCCTTGAGCGCTTTTCCTTCCCTCCCCACTTAAAACGTGGTTACAAAGCACGGATCCACATGGATCCTCAGAATTTTTGCACTGGGTCACCCCAAATTCACCATCAGATCACATAGAATGTCCATGGCTACATCTTGCACCAAAAAAATAACGCACCCACTGTTGCCTGGGGCCGCAGTGGTGCAAAAACGTGGTTACAAAGAATGGATCCACATGGATCCTCAGGAGTTTTGCATTGGGCTACTCCAACCTCACTGTCAGATCACATGTCTGAGGCCACAGCATGAACCACAAAAATCATACATCCACTGTTTCGTTTAGAATATTTTTTTTCTTGTTTTCCTCCTCTAAAAACTACGTGTGTGTTATGGTCGGGTGCGTGTTATAGAGCGAAAAATACGGTAAATAAGAGAAAGACGAAAATCTTAGGCAAAAACTTAGAAAAGAGTGAGATAGAGAGATTGGAACAAGAAAGTGAAATTAAGGTGGTCAAAAAAGTAAAATATTTGGGAATTTGGATGACGGCAAAAACCATAAATCTATATAATGACAACTATCAACCAGTATGGAAGGAGGTTAAAAGAGATTTAGAAATATGGGATAGATTAAAGCTGTCAATGATTGGAAGAATGTCAGCAATAAAAATGAATTTATTACCGAAAATGCTATTTTTGTTCCAGACAATCCCGATAATTAAAGGTCTAAGACAATTCAAAGAATGGCAAAAAACTCTCTCGTGCTTTATATGGCAAGGGAGAAGACCAAGAATTAAATTCAAAATATTGACGGATAAGAAGGAAAGAGGGGGATTCTCTGTACCTGACCTAAAACTCTATTACGAAGCGGCGTGTTTGTGTTGGACAAAGGATTGGATAACCCAGGAGAATCCAGACTTGTTAGATCTGGAGGGATACAACAATAGATTTGGATGGCACTCCTACCTCTGGTATGGTAAGGCAAAAGTGCATAAAGGGTTTACAAACCATGTGCTAAGGGGTGCTTTATTTGAAGTCTGGGACAGAAATAAGAATTTGTTGGAAAGGAAAACACGGTGGTGGGTGTCACCAATTGATATGCTACCAGTCAAAAAATTGAACACAGAAGGGAGAGGTGCCACTTATGAGGAGATTCTAATGAAATCAGAGAAAGGTTGGAAATCGAAGCCCTATAACTGCATTGCCGGAAAATTTTAAGTATATGCTTAAGTATAGTTTTCCCAAAAAGCCGGAAGAATTTTTGCTAGGTTTGGTGGAGAAGTTATTAAGAAGATAGACCAAAGATTATATCTGTTTGACTCAAAACACACAGAGCAGCAACAGATGTTGGCAAAAACACCTGGTGCACTTTGGTTTATGAACTGAACCACAAGTTCAAATAAGGTTATGCAAACTGAACTGACAAGCCAGTTTGAAAGAGAACACTGGTATAAGGGAGATATTATCCTTGCTAATTACAGTAATTTTATGGATGTCTATAACCTGTTCCAGGAGTATGTTTAAGCTGTAAATCAGTGTAAAAATGTCAGCTAATATAATATAATATATCTCCTGCAGGAACCTTAAAAGCAGAACCATTTGCCACAAGGCTACATTGCAATGTTTAATAAGTTGGAGTTCTTGTTATTAAATAATGAAGGTGAATACATCAAAACAGGGTCCTGTAAGAATTTAAATGTATTTTCATGTAATATTTGATACTAACAGCTGATGAAGGTGAATGCATCGAAACAGGGCCCTGTCCTGGTCTCCAATCCATAACTGACTTCTGCTTAACGATTGAAACTGAGTCTCCATCTGCAAGCTGATAAATTATAAGGATCAATATTATTGTCGAGTGAAAAGGAGAAAATCTTTGTAACGAATTATTGTTTTATACATATCTCTTTGAGTTTGAGTTTGTAATCTCTATTTGAGTTTGTAATCTTTATTAGAATACATACTTTTGAATGGATTGGTTTTGGTTTCTATTGACTATTGAATTGTGAGTAGGGACCACCCCCACTATTAAAACTTATATTGATCTGAATTCTTGGTTTGCTTCTTTCTTGGCACATTACAATGTTTGGCAGAAAAAACTGAACCCCTGGTTGTCTTACATCACAGACCTTGTGTACAGTAATGCCGTTATCATTGCCTTAATAATTGATGAAGAAAAAGAAGTTCAGAGAAGTTCATTTCTTCATTATACAACCTGATCTACTTAATGGCTAATCTCATTTACTCAGAGAAACCTAGAATTTCTATTGGTGAAGGCCATGTATATGTGACCTCCTCAGAGTATTTAAAATTGGAAAGCAAATTAATTCGTCTAGAGTCATTTCAGTCACTGTTAGCTGGTGCCATGGAGCCTCTAGGGACAGTGACCTTTAGGGACCTTGGGGACAGGTAGGTGACATCTGGTTAAATGCATTCTTTTCCACAAAGTCTAAAGTTTACTAGCATGTGGAATATTTATTTTATGTAAATACTGCCTCTGGATGTGGCCATTTTCCTGCTGTTTAAATGTCTTGCTTTCAGGCGTCACATGGCCCATACTGCCTCTGCCTCTTAATATTTCTGTTAATGTCCTAGTTGCAGGCTTGCCATGGGTAACTGGTTAACTGTGACAGCAGGATGGGCCATTGGCCTGATTCAACAGTCTCTTCATACGTTCCTATGTTTTTAATTTGGAGATCCAGTCAAGGCCGGTGTATACAATGCCAATGCCTGGGTCTAGTAACCAAGGTTTGACTTAACAGCAGCCCAGTGGAGCAGGAAGTAAAGCTTAACCAGTAAAACCCACAGGCTCAATTTTATAACTGGAACTAATCACTTGGGATGTATATACACTGCCATTGCCTCTGCATCCAGTGTGCTTCCACTACTGGTTTGAGAAGGTGTGAATACATGACGTTAGCCACAATCCACTTCTATTCTGCCTTGCTGCCTTGCTGTACACAGCCTGGTTTCAACAGGAGGAGCAGATGGGACTAAATTTAGAGATATGTATGTAACCCCATAGTTCAGCTTTACACCATTTGGCTTATTTATATAGGGTCCCAGAGTCAATTCCTAGTAGCATCCCTAGTTAGGAATGGGACTCCTGAATGATACCCAGCAGAGCAGTTCCATAGGCAGTACTGACCGTGAGAGAACAATGATCTCATTCAGTATATACCTTTTAACATGTGGAGGGTTTTTTTGGGGGGGTAATTGGGTTGTTGTTCTTATTTTGATTATGCATTTGTGGTTTTATATTTTGATTTTAGTCTGTGAACTGCCCTGAGACTTGTGGGTATAAATTCAATAAATGATAATAATAATAAGATAATAATATAAGACTGCTTCCTACCCAGCTGTAGCGGTTTTGGCAGCGGGGGTGGCGAGATTATTACATGATTTCTCAGATTTTTCTAAAGGTGCACATAGGTGAAATTAAAAAATAAAAATCTGTATATGACCTCTACAAACATTAGGCAGAGGATGGGAAAGCACTAACTGAGGGGAAGAGAAGATAATACAATGCAGTACAATCAATGAAGCACCACCCAGTAATGCAGATGGGGAACATCTACACAGATTTTCGAGGCATTGGCAGTGAAAATGCTGGTGTGTGGATCACAGAGTTGAAATGTACACAAGGCAACAGTGGGCAACATTATACTGAAGCCCGAGTGTGGACAAACCCTGACTGAGGTTGGTGCCAATGGGTCTTTTGTGGTGTTTCTTCTAGCTCTACAACCTCTTTCCTCCTTTGATGAAATGCATCCCTGGGCCCCACCACAAAGTGCTGAAAAACAACTTGGCACTCAGAGAGTTTGTTTTGGAGGAAGTTGAAGAGCACAAGCCCACTCTGGACCCCAACTCACCTCGGAATTTTATATATATTTTTTTTTAAAAAAATCTTATTTTATTTATCCAAGAAGAAAAACAAACAACAAAAAACAAAAAAAACCACACACCAAATAACACACAAATTACAAAAATAACCATAGACACATAATTTTCTTAGCAAACAATAAAACATCTATTGCTCTTAACACTAAAGACCCAACCTCCCGTCTATTCCATATTTCAAATTCATATTACTTATTGCCAATACACATTTTTTTCCTTAAACTTATTCTCAATAAATCTAATTTCTTATATCTACCTTACAACTATTACTGAAGTTCCTCGAATGCTGCAACAGAATTTAAACTACTATATTTATTTCTCAGATATTCTTTGAAAACCTCCCATTTAGAAACAAATTCCTGTTTTGATTTATTTATTTTTTCTGATAAACCATCTAATTTGGCATATTCTGTCAGCTTTTGGATCCAATCTTGTATAGAGGGGATTTCATTACTCTTCCATTTTGCTGCGATCAAAACTCTGGCTGCCGCCATCGCGTATAAAAAGATACCCTTCCTCTTTTGCGGAATATTCAAATCTGTTATTCCCAGGAGGTAGGCCTCTGGTTTTTTATTGAAAGAGGTCTTTAGCATTTTTTGCAGTTCTGCATGGATACTCTCCCAGAATACCTGTATTTTCCTACATATCCACCACATATGATAGAATGTTCCTGAGTCTCCGCATCTCCAACAATTACTTGACACATTTTTATACATTTTTGAAAGTTTCCATGGTGTTAAATACCATCGATGTTGCATTTTTTGAAAGTTCTCTCTAATCGTGTAACAATTTGTAAATTTCCAATTGATCTTCCATAAATTTTCCCATTGGGCCATGGTTGTTGAATGGCCAAAATTCTGGGACCACCTCACCATTGCCACTGTTACCTCCAGTCAAGTCAGGAGTCAAGGAGGAGTCGGTAAGTTTTGGAAAGAGTTTTTCTTTTAGAATTTACAAGATCAGATTCGAATCGAGAAGTTTCTGTTGAGAACCCCTTTTGTTTGTCAGATTTAAATTTTTCAAATAGCTGATGGTATTGGAACCAGTCTGAAATGTGTTCTCTTATTTCCTCAAAGTTTTTTAATTTTATTTGGTTATCTTCATTTTTTAAAAGTATTTTATATGTTGGCCAGCTTTCCTGAGTATTTTTCCATTTTACTGCTATGGCTTCTACTGGAGAAGTCCACCATGGGACTTTAGGCTCCATCAGGTCTTTATATTTTTCCCATACAGCAAATAGTGACTTTCTTATTATATGGTTGGTAAAATTTTTATGAATTTTCGCTTTTCCATATATTAGGTAGGCGTGCCATCCCCAACGGTTGTCAAAACCTTCCAGGTCCAAGAGGTCCAGATCCTGCAACATGCACCAATCTTTTAGGCAGGTGAAACAGGCTGCCTCGTAGTAAAGTAGGGAAAAGCCTCCTCTCTCTTTTATATCTATCAAGATCAAGTGTTTAATTCTAGATTTCTTCCCTTCCCACGGGAATTTGGAAATTTCTCTTTGCCATATCTTGAGACAACCTGCTTCGCCCAGTATTGGAATCATTTGAAATAAAAAGATTAATTTTGGAAGCACATTCATCTTTATAATGGAAATCCTACCCAGAAATGTTAATTTTAGTTTACTCCAGGTTACAAAGTTTTTTCTAATCTCTAACCAAGTTTTGGTGTAATTATCCTGAAATAAGTTTATGTTCTTGGGGGTGATCCAAATACCCAAGTATTTTGCTTTTGAAGAGATTTTCAGTCCCAATATTTTTTCTAAGTCTGTTGGAATGAAGTAATGTGGTTTTAGCAGAAATGATATAAAGGATTATGTAAAAATAGATTGTTAATTGGTGAAAGAAGAGAATGTAAAATTACAATATATTAAGATAAATTATTAGGATAAAAACAAAGCTGGAAAGGATTTGCTGAAATATCTAACTGAACTAGAATACAAAAAAGGGAGGTGTGAGGAGGTCAAGGAAATAAGCAAAGGAAAGAAAGTTATGTAAAGGTTTGACTTGTTCTTTCTTTTCTTTCTTTTCTTTTTTTTAATGGAAATTTTTCTATTTTTCTCTTTGTAACCTCCAAAATCTTAATAAAAATCTATTGGAAAAAGGAAAAAAAGAAAAAAAAATATTTTTTCTAAGTCGTCCTTTTCTTCTGTGGTTACATTTTTAACAAGCATTTTTGTTTTTGTTATATTCAGCTTAAAGCCTGCCACTTCTCCAAATTCTTTAATCAATTCCAGCACTCTTTTCAGACTTTCTTTAGGGTTTTCAGTCATAACAAGTAAATCGTCCGCAAAAGCTTTAATTTTATATGTTTTGTTTCCCAGAGTGATGCCTTTAACAAGCTGATCCTTTCTTATCTGATTGTTCAAGACTTCCACCACTTAGAGAAATATCAGTGGTGACAATGGGCAGCCCTGTCTGGTTCCCTTGTTTATTTTGCACTCCTCAGTAATTCTTCCATTGATGATCAATTTTGCATATTGTTCCGAATAGATGGCATTTATTCCTTCACAAATATTTTCTCCCAGTCCGATTTCTTCCATTAATTTTTTCATAAACTTCCAGGACACATTGTCAAAAGCTTTTTCAGCGTCCACCAACATAATAGCTGCTGGTTTATCAATTTTAATATCCAAATATTCTAATACATTAATCACACATCTAATATTGGATTGCATGAATCATCCGGGAAGAAATCCAGTTTCATTTTTATGAATTATCTCTTTCAGCACCATTTTTAATCTATTTGCAAGAATGTCTGCGAATATCTTGTAATCATTATTTAGCAGTGCAATGGGTCTGTAATTGGCCATGTTTGAGGCATCTGTTCCCTGTTTGTGGATAAGAGTAATAAAGCTGTCCTTCCAGGTTTTCGGTAGCTTTCCATTTGCCAGAATATTATTCATTAGGTCTTTCATGGGAAGAAATAATGCTTGTTCTAACTTTTTATAGTAATTAGCTGGGAGACCATCTGGGCCCGGTGTCTTTCCTAATTTTGATCTCTGTATAGCTTGTTGCACCTCCATAGCTGTTATTGGTGAGTTCAAGATTTCAGTTTTTTCCTTAGTTTATTTTTGCCCAAATAATCAATTTTTTTTCTAGAGTCTCTGGACCTTCTTTATATAGTTTTCCAAAAAAACTAGCAAAGTTTTTACTAATTTCCTTCGGTTTTTGAATCCATTTGTTTTCAATTTCAATTTTATTGATAATTCTATCTTCCTTTTTCTTCTTTAATTGCCAGGCCAGAAGTTTGCCAGGTTTATTTGCAAACTCAAAATTTCTATGTCTCAACCATTTTAACTTCCATTCTATCTCTTCGTTTCTTATCATGGAGAATTGCACCTGTGAAATTTTTATACTTAGCTTAATTAGTTCATCATCTGGTTTTTGGAAAAGGATCCTTTCCTTTTTTCTAATTTCCTCCCAGATCTCCATTTTCTTCTTCTCCTTTGTTTTCCTTTGGAATGCGTTTTGTTGGATAAAGAAGCCTCTTGTGACGGCTTTACCCACATCCCAAACCGTCTCTAGATCTACTCCTTGATTTAAATTAAACTTAAAATATTCTTCTAAGATTTGCTTGGCCTTCTGTACAGTTTTTTCATCGTTTAGCATACTCTCATTAAGTTGCCACCTTTTAACCTTTTCTTCTTTTCCTTTAAAGTTAACCCAGACCGCACTGTGATCTGAAATTGTCCTTCGATGGATTTCTGCTTTTGTAATATTATTTAATAAATCCTTTGTTGTCCTGATCGCGTTGATTTGTCCCGCCGATCTTTGTGGCTCTGAATAATGTGTAAATTCTTTCTCTGTTGGATTCTTAAACCTCCAAGCGTCAAACAAATTCAGGAGTTTTATTAATTGGAAAAATGTAGTTGGGAGTTTGTTTTGCCTCTTTTCTTTCTTCTTTATTGTTCTGGCTATGTTTGGACTGACTACTCCATGAAAATCTCCTAATAATATAATTCCCCCCCCCCTAAATATTCTATGACTTTTTCTTCCAGGAATTGATAGAATTTGGATTTTTTTCCCCCTTCTTTGATGAAATACATCCCTGGGACGCACCACAAAGTGCTGAAAAACAACTTGGCACTCAGAGAGTTTTTTTGGACGAGGTTGAAGAGCACAAGGCAACTCTGGACCCCAACTCACCTCGGAATTTTATCGACTGCTTCCTTATGAAAATGGATCAGGTAATCATGAAAACTCACAGAACTCCCCAAGTGGGTTCTCCTGCCACTCCTGAAGCTTCCCAGCCAGCAGACTTCCATCCAGTTTCTTGTGGGGAATGCCAAGGAAAGAGATTCCTGCCCACACCCCATTGGAGTAGATTCATTTCCCATTGCTGACCTGTTCTTGCAGTAAGTGGGAAGTTCAAGGGCAAGGAATGTCCAGAGGAATGAGCTATAAAAAGACTTGAGATAAGATGTGTCTTGGGAAGGGAGCTGGTCCCAGTGGCGCAGTTAAATTCTTGTTATGTTGTACTCAGAACAATTGAGTTGACTCCACTGACTGTGTTGTGTGTTTCTGCAGGGAAAAGGTAATAGTGCATCCAATTTCACCATTGAAAACTTGGCCATAAGCACAGTTGATTTGTTTGGGGCTGGAACAGAGACCACCAGCACCACACTGCGATACGGGTTCATGATCCTCCTCAAATACCCAGAGATACAAGGTAAAACAGATGCGTTATTAGTACTAATTATTCTAGTTCTTTTCCAGATGTATGTGTCACAGCTCCAAGAGGTGGTTGTTCTGCCACTTTCCCTAGGAAAACCCACTGTTTATCGCTGAATGTTAATCATCGCTGACTGACATCAGGAGTAAACAGAAGGCTTTCCTGGAGACAACAGTGGGGGGGGGGAGGACAAAATGCTCAGACCCATGCCTAGTAATCACAGACCTGTGCCTAGAAATCCCAGCAAAAACAGAAGTGTGTATGAACTCTTATAGCTGACCATATTGCAAACCCTAGGATTTATATGCAAACAGTAACAACTTGAATTTGGCTCAGTAGTGTAATTGGCTCAGTAGTGGCAGCCAGTGCAGATCCTATAGACCAGGCATGTCCAAAGCCCATTTTGGGGACCTAATCTGAACTGCTGGTCGGTTTAATCGGGCCCCAGGGGCATTTATTTCCTGGGGTAAAATCCTTAAAAAAGGTCCATGACTTTGGTTGGCCCTTTGGTCAGCCAATCAGGCCCTCTTTGAAAAACCACAAGGGCCAGGGGCACAACCACAAGGGCCAGGGGCCAAAGGGCCCTCAGGTAGGATCAGAATGACTGCAGGACAGTGCCTCCAATAGGAATCTCTCTAAGCTGGTCCATCACTTGCTCTTATAACATCCCTAAAGCTTTTGTCCCGCTGGGCACCTTTGGGATAGAAATTAAATTAATATATAAATAATTGCAGTTATTATGTTTTCTGTTTACAGATGGATTGTTGAAGGTGAGCTACAATAAGTTACCTGTGGTGACGAGTTAGTAGAAAGTTGGCATCAGAAAACAATTGAAAGCTCCAAAATGTGCAGGGGCTGGCAACCACTCCCACTGAGTTTCAATTTCTTCTGAGTTATTGGCCGATCACGAAGTCCTTGCATGGCAGATCGTGGGGCAATGCCTTATAGAAATTGGTATAGAAATTGTTAAAAAAGTGAAATATTTAGGAATTTGGTTAACTTCTAAAAATATTGATCTATTTCAAAATAATTATATGCCAATGTGGAATAGTGTCAAAAGAGATCTAGAGATATGGGGGAGGTTGAAGTTATCATTTTGGGGTAGGATTTCAGCAATAAAGATAAATGTGCTACCAAACATGTTATTTTTGTTTCAGACAATTCCTGTAATTAAAGGGGGTGCAATATTGAAAGATTTGCAAAAGACAATTTCAAGATATAACTGGCAGGGTAAGAAGCCGAGAATTCAATTTAAGTTATTAACAGATGCTGAAGAAAGAGGAGGGTTCGCCCTGCCATTGTATTATGTATTATGAAATTGTATTATGAAGCAGCATGCCTCTGTTGGTTGAAGAAATGGATGAAACTAGAAAATACGGAATTGCTGGACTTGGAAGGTTATGACAATAGATTTTGTTGGCACGCATATTTATGGTATAATAAGACGAAAGTCCATAAAGGATTTGGAAACCATATTTTTTGAAGATCTCTAATAGAGGTTTGGGATAGGTATAAAAACCTATTGGAACAAAAAACACTGCATTGGCTATCTCCATTAGAAGCGATGAATGTGAAAAAGGTCATTATGAGTGGGAAATGGATAACATATGGGAAAATAATAAGTAAGGAAGATGGTAAATGGAAAATGAAACCATATGGAGAAATTAAAGATTATGTTTATGATTGGTTATATTATTACCAGGTCAATGAAAGGTTTAGGCAAGATTTTAAAGAAAGAGGATTTGAGGAAAAGGAATCGAAATTTGAACAAGAAATGTTAAATAATGATTTTAAAATTTTGTCCAAAATGTATAAATTGCTGTTGGAATGGCATTTGAAAGATGAGGAGGTTAAGTCAGTTATGATTCATTGGGCTAAAGATTTTGGATATAACATACAACTGAGAGACTGGGTGAAATTATGGAAAGGAGGACCAAAGCATGCCAGGCACTTCTGTCTTCCACTGCCTCCCGCAGTTTAGTCAAACTCATGCTTGTAGCTTCGAGAACACTATCCAACCATCTTGTCCTCTGTTGTCCCCTTCTCCTTGTGCCCTCCATCTTTTCCAACATCAGGGTCTTTTCCAGGGAGTCTTCTCTTCTCATGAGGTGGCCAAAGTATTGGAGCTTCAGCTTCAGGATCTGTCCTTCCAGTGAGAACTCAGGGCTGATTTCCTTCAGAATGGATTGGTTTGATCTTCTTGCAGTCCACTGGACTCTCAAGAGTCTCCTCCAGCACCATAATTCAAAAGCATCAATTCTTCAGCGATCAGCCTTCTTTATGGTCCAGCTCTCACTTCCATACATCACTACTGGGAAAACCATAGCTTTAACCATACGGACCTTTGTTGGCAAGGTGATGTCTCTGCTTTTTAAGATGCTGTCTAGGTTTGCCATTGCTTTTCTCCCAAGAAGCAGGCATCTTTTAATTTCGTGGCTTCTGTCAGGCAGTGAGAGATTTTACTTTCTTGGGCTCCATGATCACTGCAGCTGGCATACATACCTTTGATTTTTAAAATAAAAATTAACACAAGTTTTCTCTACACTTCTGACACAATTTGTCACATTTGTGGGCATCTGAGGTGCAAGAAACTTTCAACCAAGCACTCAGAGTGTAGAAGAAGCTCTCCTGCAGGAACCTTAAAAGCAGAACCATTTGCCACAAGGCTACATTACAATGTTTAATAAGTTGGAGTTCTTGTTATTAAATATACTAGCTAATGAAGGTGAATACATCAAAACAGGGTCCTGTAAGAATTTAAATGTATTTTCATGTAATATTTGATACTAACAGCTGATGAAGGTGAATACATCGAAACAGGGCCCTGTCCTGGTCTCCAATCCATAACTGACTTCTGCTTAACGATTGAAACTGAGTCTCCATCTGCAAGCTGATAAATTATAAGGATCAATATTATTGTCGAGTGAAAAGGAGAAAATCTTTGTAACGAATTATTGTTTTATACATATCACTTTGAGTTTGAGTTTGTAATCTCTGTTAGAGTTTGTAATCTCTATTTGAGTTTGTAATCTTTATTAGAAAATATACTTTTGAATGGATTGGTTTTGGTTTCTATTGACTATTGAATTGTGAGTAGGGACCACCTCCACTATTAAAACTTATATTGATTTGAATTCTTGGTTTGCTTCTTTCTTGGCACATTAGAATGTTTGGCAGAAAAAACTGAACCCCTGGTTGTCATACATCACAGACCTTCTGTACAGTAATGCCGTTATCATTGCCTTAATAATCGATGAAGAAAAAGAAGTTCAGAGAAGTTCATTTCTTCATTATACAACCTGATCTACTTAATGGCTAATCTCATTTACTCAGAGAAACCTAGAATTCCTATTGGTGAAAATCCATGTGTATGTGACCTCCTCAGAGTATATAAAACTGGAAAGCAAATTAATTCATCTAGAGTCATTTCAGTCACTGTTAGCTGGTGCCATGGAGCCTCTAGGGATAGTGACCATTTTGATGATCATATGTATCTCTTGCCTTGTTTTCCTTGCAGTCGGGAGCAGAACGCCAGAGAATGCAAAGCAGCTGCCACCTGGCCCACCTTCACTGCCCATCGTAGGGAATGCTCTGCAGCTGAAGACCAACAACCTGGCCCAGGTTCTCCAGGAGGTAAGCCAAAGATGAGCACCTTCCTCAACAACTGTCTGTTGATGACCGTTACCTGTTTGCAAGCCTCTTTCCATCTGACTGTTTTGGAAGGGGACAATCCATTGTCAGTTTGTTTATTTATAGATGGTACCATCTGGGTGCAGGGCACATTTGCAGAGTATAAGGCAACCGACTCTGCACTTTGACAGAGGAGAGTCAAAAGAGGGAGGGGAGGCATCCAGACCAGAGGAAAAGAATAGCAGAATCGCTGTTATTTCCGTGGCACGGACTTGCGCTTGGGTACATCAGCAGGAATGGGGAGCAGGGACTTGTCCCAAAGGCTCCACAGAAAAGAAGTGGACTTTGAGCAGGTCGCACAACTCCACAAAGGGGGTTGTTTTATTGCCATTTTATTGTTTTATGCTTAAAATAAAAGCCATAAAGCCCCCTTCTGAGTAAACAACTTTAAAAAGCAATAGTGCAATTTTCATACTATATTAGAGACAGAGGGCGGGGGCGGGACCAATTCTCCCTCCACACATGGATGGTTTGGGCATTTTTGCCCTCTGAACATTTTTAGCCTCTGCTGGACAGTGGGGAGTTCATAGTCTTCTTGTATTTCGAAAAGCTGCTCCTTTATTTTCCCCAGAATGTGCTTGGTTGGAAGGTACTTTAAGAATTCCCTTAGAAAAATAAGTGTGAGGGGGACATAACAGAGCAGTATAATCATATTCAAGGTATAGAGAAAGTGGACAGGAAAACACTTTTGCCCCACTCTCATAATGCCATACCCTCCAACATTTCTCCAATGAAAGTAGGGACATCCCATTCCATAACGATAATTTTACTATAGCCCACAAACCTTACTGTGTTGCCCCAGGGACTCTGGGCAGCTTCCAACATATATAAAAACATAATGAAAACATTAGAAATTAAACAAAAAAACACTTCCCTATTCAGGATTGCCTTCAGAGTGGGTCGGATAACTCTATACCCTCCAACATTTCTCCAATGAAAATAGGGACAGCCTAACGACATTTTGTGATCAAACTGGGATGGCTTCTCTAAATCAGGGATGTCCCTGGAAAATAGGGACACTTAAGGGTCTGTAATGCTAAAACCTGGAGTCTTCAATTAAAGCGGAGTGTTGGAAGATTTACAACACACGCAAGATAGTAGTTCTTCATACAGTGCATATTGAAACTGTGGAATTCACTGTGGAATTTTGATAAGACAAAATTCATTGAAGATAAAGCTACCCATAGCTGCTAGTGATGATGCTGAACCTCCACCAGTTCCAGGGACCTGCAGGAGGGGAGCGTGCTATTGCACTGAGGTCTTGTTTTTGAGCTTCCCAGAAGAACTGTGTTGGCCACTGTGATAACAGTCATGGACTAGTTGGGCTTCGGCCTGATTTAGCTGCAGAACTCTTCTGTATGTTATTAAGAGTCATGTGGTTCAGATGCCCATAGTGAGTCTGGGGGCAGCGGGGCTCTCCATCAGCTATATGACTCTCTCCTAACCCGCAAACCCACCTAGATGTGTGTCCTTCTCTATCTTTTTTCCAGTTTGGTGAGAAGTATGGCCCTGTGTTCACAATGTATTTTGGAACAGAACGGGTTGTGGTGCTGCATGGCTATGATGCAGTGAAAGAAGCACTGATTGACCGTGGAGATGAATTTGCTGCCAGGGGACGCCTGCCATTAGCTGATGATGTCAACAAGGGATTAGGTATTTTATGCTGGTTGACCAGTGGGGGGGGGGGACGCAGGAAAATCCCTCTATTCATGAAAATAAAGCAAAAAAGGTTACAAAGACAAATCATTGCATCTTGAGATAAACTTTCCTAATTAATGTTCCCACTGGACAGTAGCAATCGATAATTAGCAGCCTTTTAATGGCATAGCTATATATTGGGCATTGCCATTTAAGAGAGAAATGAGCCACCTCATAAAAGTACTTAAGCAATATCTAGGGCAGTAGCGGAGAAAGGTGGGTGTGCTGGGTGTGGGCGGCCCTGGGTGCAATCCCTGAGAGGAGTGACATCGCCACAGGTGGCGCCCCCCTGGGATGTGCGTTGCTGCTGGCACCCGCCGGAAGCTCCCCGCCACCGCGCGCCGCCTTACACCCAGGGGTGCTTACCCCTGCCCACGCAGGCCGCTCCAGGTGCCGGAGCAGCTAGCACCGCCTCTGGTCTAGAGCAAGCACCAAAAATTAAAGCAGGATTGAATGAGTCTCTAGCCTTAAAAAATAATGGTCTGGGGTAATTCTGGTGTGGGCAGTAAGTGTGAGAGTTATGTGAGCAGAAGTCCCTGGCCTGGATCTTGTGAATCAATAAGCTCTCCACACCAAGAAAGAGTTTCAAAGTTACTGCAAGCTATCTTTAAATCCTGCTCTTCCAACCTGCTTCTTCTGCTCTCTCTTTCAGTCCATCCATCTCCTTTATGCCCATTTCCTCTTCTGCTTTCTAGGAATTATATTCAGCAATGGGGAGGTGTGGAAGCAGCTCCGACATTTTGCCCTTACCACCCTGCGCAACTTTGGCATGGGAAAGAAAAGTATTGAGGAGAGGATCCAGGAGGAAGCACAGTTCCTGCTAGAAAAGTTCCAGGACACGCAGGGTGGGTAGCCACTGCCCTTCATCGACATAGGCTTATCAAGCAGACCCCCTTAAACATCACAACAGATTCTGGGGTACATTACAACAGATTATTAACCACCACCTGGTCCTAGGTCACTGAGGGCTTCATACACACTAGTAATGCACTGAACTTACCTTGTCAATATACTGGCAAACAATGCATAGCTTTCAGCAGGGGTGTAATATGCTGACACAGACCAGTTCCATCTAAAGCCCGGCTGCTGCTTCTCTATCAGCTGCAAGAGTGCTCCGCAGATATTGTTGAATTCCAGCTGCTTTCAGCCCCAACAGTCAACAGTGGTCCAGAAGTTAGACTCTAGCAGCATCTGAAGTGCTTTAGATTCCCTAGTTTTAGTCTAGACTTCACCAAGGCCTACACCACTATGGTCACTCTATCCTATCTAAGGATATATTGGCTGAAGCTGGAAGAAAGCACCTTGGAAAGTCCTTGGAAGAAACCACTCATAGCCACTGAAGATGCCCATGCCTCCAGAATTGTTGTGAGAAAGGCAGCTCCCTGTCTGACCACTGAGGCCAGGAGCCTGGAAATGGCAGCTCAGAAATTCCAGACTAGATTATTGCCTAAAACCTGTAATGGGTATAATTATTTTTTTCTTGTTCTTCCAGAGAAGCCCTTGGATCCAACCTTCTCACTCAGTTGCGCCATCTCCAATGTCATTTGTGCAATTATCTTTGGGAAACGATACGATTATAATGACAAGAAGTTGCTATCCATGCTAAGCTTAATAAGTGAAAACTTTCAGGTTTTTAGCTCTCCTTGGGGACAGGTAGGTGCCATCTGGTTAAATGCATTCTTTTCCACAAAGTCTAAAGTGGAATATTTATTTTATGTAGAAACTGCCTCTGGCTGTAGCCATTTTCCTGCTGTTTAAATGTCTTTCTTCCAGGTTTCTCATAGCCCATACTGCCTCTGCCTCTTAATATTTCTGTTAATGTCCTAGTTGCAGGCTTGCCATGGGTAACTGGTTAGCAACTGTGACAGCACAATGGGCCACTGGCCTGATTCAGTAGGCTCTTCTTATGTTCTTGTTTTTAATTTGGATTTTTAATTTGGGTCTAGTAACCAAGGTTTGACTTAACTCAACAGCAGCCCAGTGGAATAGGAAGTAAAGCTTAACGAGTAAAACCCACAGGCTCAATACTGTAACTGGAACTAATTACTTGGGATGTATGCACACTGCCATTGCCTCTGCATCCAGTGTGCTTCCACTAATGGTTTGAGAAGGTGTGAATACATGATGTTAGTCACAATCCATATCTATCCTGCCATTTCTTATGAAATGTTGCGCCTTGCTGAATTCGAAGCCAGGGATGTGTACACGGACTGGTTTCAGTAGGAGAAACAGATGGGACTAGATTTAGAGATATATATGTAATCCCATAGCTCCGTTTTAGAGCATTTGGCTTGTTTATATAGCGTCCCAGAGTCAATCCATAGTAGCATCCCTGGTTAGGGATGGGACTTCTGAATGAAACCCAGCAGAGCTGCTGCATAGGCACTATTGACCTTCAGAGAACAATGGTCTCATTCAGTACATACCTTTTAACATGTGGAGTTTGGGGGGGGGGGTAACTGGGTTGTTGTTTTTATTTTGATTGTGAATTTTGTGGTTTTATATTTTGATTTTAGTCTACGAACCGCAGATATAAAATAATAATATAAGACAGCTGATGGGGAACATCTATATAGATTTGGGAGGCATTGGTAGTGAAAATGCTGGTGTGTGGACCACAGAGTTAAAATGCACACAAGGCAACAGTGGCCAACATTATACTGAAGCCCAAGTGTGGACAAACCCTGACTGAGGTTGGTGCCAATGGGTCTCTTGTGGTGTTTCTTCTAGCTCTACAACCTCTTTCCTTCTTTGATGAAATGCATTCCTGGGCCCCACCATAAAGTGCTGAAAAACAACTTGGCACTCAGAGAGTTTGTTTTGGACGAGGTTGAAGAGCACAAGGCAACTCTGGACCCCAACTCACCTCGGGATTTTATCGACTGCTACCTTATGAAAATGGATCAGGTAATCATGAAAACTCACAGAACTCTCCACGTGGGTTCTCCTGCCACTCCTGAAGCTTCCCAACCAGCAGACTTCCATCTAGCTTCTTGTGGGGAATGCCAAGGAAAGAGATTCCTGCCCACACCCCATTGGAGTAGATTCATTTCCCATTGCTGACTTGTTCCTGCAGTAAGTGGGAAGTTCTTTCTAATGATTAGCCCTCTGGGCAAGGAATGTCAAGAGGAATGAGCTATAAAAAGACTTGAGATAAGATGTGTCTTGGGAAGGGAGCTGGTGCCAGTGGCACAGTTAAATTCTTGTTATGTTGTACTCAGAACAATTGAGTTGACTCCACTGACTGTGTTGTGTGTTTCTGCAGGAAGAAGGTAATAGTGCATCCCATTTCACCATTGAAAACTTGGCCATAAGCACAGTTGACTTGTTTGGGGCTGGAACAGAGAATACCAGCACCACACTGCGATACGGGTTCATGATCCTCCTCAAATACCCAGAGATACAAGGTAAAACAGATGCGTTATTAGTACTTATTATTCTTGTTCTTTCCCAGATTTATGTGTCACAGGTCCAATAGATGGTTGTTCTGCCACTTTCCCTAGGAAAACCCACTGTTCATCGCTGAATGTTAATCATCGCTGACTGACATCAGCAGTAGACAGAAGGCTTTCCTGGAGACAAGAGTGGGGGTGTGTGGACAAAATGCTCAGACCCATGCCTGGCAATCACAGACCTGTGCCTAGAAATCCCAGCAAAAACAGAAGTGTGGATGAGCTCTTATGGCTGACCATATTGCAAACCCTAGGATTTATATGCAAACAGTAACAACTTGAATTTGGCTCAGTAGTGTACTGGCAGCCAGTGCAGATCCTTTAGATCAAGCATGTCCAAAGTACATTTTGGGGACCTAATCAGGCCTGCTGGTCGGTTTAATCCGGCCCCAGCAGCAGGTTATTTCCTAGGGGTAAAATACTAAAAAAAAGGTCAACAACTTTGGTTTACTTCATCCTTTCTGGCCCTCTTTGAAAAAAGTTTGGACACCACTGCTTTAGACAAAGGCACAACCACAAGGGCCAGGGGCCAAAGGGCCCTCAGGTAGGATCAGAATCACTACAGGATAGTGCCTCCAATAGGAATCTCTCTAAGCTGGACCATCACTTGCTCCTATAACATTCCATAAGCTTTTGTCCCGCTGGGCTCCTTTTGGATAGAAATTAAATTAATATATAAATAATTGCAGTTATACTATGTTTCCCTGTTTACAGATGGATTGCTGAAGGAAAGCTACAATAAATCGCCTGTGGTGACGAGTTAGTAGAAAGTTGGCATCAGAAAACAATTGAAAGCTCCAAAATGTGCAGTGCCTTGCAACCATTCCCACTGAGTTTAAATTTCTTCTGTAATGTTTCCTGCACTGGCGTTAAACCTCATTCTTCCCATTGCAGAGAAAGTGCATGAAGAAATTGACCGAGTTATTGGCCGATCACGAAGTCCTTGCATGGCAGATCGTGGGGAAATGCCTTACACAGATGCTGTCATCCATGAGATCCAGAGGTTCATCTCTATTGCCCCACTGAGCGGCCCTCATGCAGTACTCAAAGACACACCGTTCAGACAATATGTCATTCCAAAGGTCAGCTCTTTTCAAGGCTCCAAGTAGTAATAGTAGGCTGCTAGCCATGATGGCTATATTCTACCTCCATGGTGAGAGGCAGCATGCTTCTGAATACCAGTGGGTGGAAACCACAGGAATTGAGAGTGCTGTCTTGTTTAGATAATGTTGAAGGGCTTCCCATGGGCATTTGGTTGGACACCATGAAAACAGGATGCTGGACCAGATGGGGCCACTGGACTGATCCAGCAGAGCTTTTCTTCTCTTCTTATCTACAAGCAAGGGAAGTAGTTTAGCCCTATTCCTAAAGTGTAGCTGGGCATCTTCAGGCCTGGACTTCATTTTAAACACCCTATTGCCTTCTGAAGCTGCCCCATTCTTCTTCTGTATCAACAAAGTACCTTCCTTCCTATTAGTGCCTTCCCACACCATTCCTTTGTGAGTGTCAATTTTATGCTTTTGTTGGGTGTCATGGCCATCCAGCCCATTTCTTTGCACTCTCTGCAGGGCACTACCATATATCCAAGTCTCATATCTGTGCTACATGACAGCAAAGAATTTCCAAACCCCAAAGAATTTGACCCGGGACATTTCTTGCACAAAGATGGCACCTTCAGGAAGAGCGACTATTTCATGCCTTTCTCAGCAGGTAAGAGCTCTGCTTCCTCAGTAGGCTGCAGCCTTGGCCAGCTCAGGTCTTTCCCATCTCCCTAATTGGCTGGTGTCGGGGAATGAGGGGGAACCTTCTTCCTCCTGCAGCCTAAACTGGAAGGGCTGCCAGTTTGTGAGAGAGGGGCAGAGGATTTTGGGTCCATCAGAACTCCTTGCACCTTTCCTGTGGCCAGCTGAAGCAAAAGAAATGGTGGAAAGAGTGACTCTCCCAGGAGCTGTTCTGGAGCAGCACCTTTGCTCCTTTGGCATGATTGTCATTTTCTCCGTAACAGCCAAAGTGGTTGTTATGCATCTTACACTTTGGGTTTCCTTTGCAGGGAAGCGGATATGTGTGGGGGAAGGTCAGGCCCGCATGGAGATCTTCTTGTTCTTGACCACCATATTACAGAACTTCACTCTGAAGTCCATCATTGACCCCAAAGACATCGATCTCACACCGGTGTTGAGCGGCGTAACCAACTGCCCTCGGCCCTATCAGCTCTGCATTGTCCCTCGCTGAAAAGCCTGCCTCAGGAGGGCTGCACATGTGGAAAAGTTGCAGCCTGGCAAATCTTTGTTCAAAAAATCCGTAACACAATATCTCCTCATGTGTGGAGTCTTATCTTTTTACCTGACTAGTTGTGGAACTGTTACTTTGGGGATCTTGCTAGAGACTATTGCACATTGAAGACATTTTGTAAAAAAATTCATCTCTTTATTGATTAAAAAAATTGCATGTCTATACAGACATTATGTACTATCTCTTAACAGGTAAAAAAGAGAAAATTATATAAAATAGAAAATTTATAAAGCAATAAAAAATAAAAAATAAAGAAGTAACAAAGATAAGAAATAAAGAAATCAAAAGAAGAAGAAGAAGACAGTTATTTACATAGTAAAAGTAATCATCGGCACGATCCTTCCCATCCTTCTCATTATACTGTTTGATATAACATTCTTTCTTACACAGGTTTACATTGTATAATATCATTTCTTTCTGTTTTGTATACATTCCTTTGATTTTTTTCTTTACAAATATCACTCAATTTCTGCTAATATGGAATTATTTGTACAATAAAGTTTTATATAATTCTTAAATATTATCGGTTCTCTAGTTGTTTTTTGTTTCGATATTCCTCAAACTGATCCCGTCAGTTTTCCTAATTGTAGATATTCTAACATGAACATCTGCCAATCTGTAATCTCTGGGAGCATTTCATTTTTCCAATTCCTTGCTATAAGGGTCCTAGCTGCTGTTATACCATACATAAACAAGGATCTTATATCTTTTTTAATTTCTGATGGTAATATACCAAGTAGGAAAATCTCTGGGGTTTGTTTTTTTTTAAAGTAATTTTAAATAGTTTCTTAAACTCATTATAAATGTCATTCCAGTATTTGCCAATGGCTACACAGGTCCACCACATATGAGAGTATGATCCTTCCTCTTTTTTACATCTCCAACAGGTTGATGTTTTTCCTTTATACATTTTAGCAAGCTTTTTGCGGGTAAGATGCCATCTATATACCATTTTATGGTATATTCCCTGAGATTATAGCATGCTGTGAATTCAATGTCTGCCGTCCATAATCTCACCCATTGTTCCATAAGTATATTATGCCCGAAGTCGTGTGCCCATTTAACCATGACTGTTCTTCTTTTGTTTCCCATTCCAGAAGATAATCATACACTTGTGAAATAATTTTCTTTTTGTTAAGTATTGATTCAAATCTAGATGTTTCCTTTGCAATTCCTTGTATTGAATCTATAGCTAGTCTTTGGTGTAGCTGGAAATATTGTAGCCAGTCTGTTAGTGAGTTTTTAATTTCCTCATATTGCTTCAATGTTGGCTTATCCTTATCTACTTCTAAAACTGATGTTGGCCATTCCCCTTTCATATTTCTTTTTTAACTGCCATGGCTTCTGTGGGTGACGAGCACAGGGGTATCTTGGGCTCCAATATTCCTTTATATTTAATCCATATTTTGTATAACGATTTCCACGTTGAAGACATTATTGCAACGGGCAAATAACAGGATTAAGAAATTAGTCACACACAAAAAAACCCATTCTTATCTTTCTTGCCCCTTCATGTGCATATGTGTGCAGCCGAGTAGCTATGGGGCGTGTCGAGCCACCCATCTGGGCAGGGCAAGGCTCTCCAACACTTGGAGCCTCTTCGCTGCCTCCCCCTCAGCTGTAGGGCGTCTGAGGGAGAGGCAGTAGGCAGACGAAAGTCCCATGCTGCTGTTTCAGGCAGCGTGGAACCTGCAGGTGCCTAAGCCACCACCTCACTCCTAAAAAGTTTCGTAAGCACAATTTTTAAAAAACTCATTTTGTCACACACACACCCTCAGTGATGACATCTGAGGCAAACTGCACCCCAGCAGCCCCTTCCTCCGCCACTGCATGAGAGTGATGGGTGAGAAGAAGTCTTGTTACTCTTTGTGCTAAATGAAGCCAATCAGAGTGGAAGGAACTGAGTCAACCACTGAGGAACTGGTGACCCTCAATGGTAGCTGGACTCTTGCGCCCATCACCCCTGATGTTGGCTGGGGCAGATGGGGGCTGGAGTCCAGGAATATTTGAAGGGCTGCAGGTTCCCCATTCTTGCCATGAGGGCTCAGTTGGGACAACTCCCATAGTCCCATTTCATTGGCTAGGTGGCTGGAGATAATGGAAGCTGCAGTCCAGCAGCAAAATCTCCAACCTTGACTTGGTGGGTTGAAGTGCTGCAGGCTGTAGAAGCTGGGTGGGTCAAGGCCCCTGTCTGAGATGACCTTTTGATTCCCTTGCATGTCCTACCCAAGATACAGCAAAGTTGTTTAACTGAGTGACAGCATAAGCTTTTTTGGTAACCCTTCTATAGATCTGTACACTGAGATTGGCAGATGTGTCAATGCTAATAATAAAGCACAGGCAGACAATTGTATTTGGAAAGATATTCCAATAAACTCAGTTTGGAGTCTCCCGGTGCTAGAACAAACTGTCTAAAAATAACTTTCACTTTTTGCCTATGCACAGAGCATAGATGGGCAAGATCTCCCAAGCCCACCTTGGATGAACTTGGATGAGAAAACTTTTTTTTTCCTCCTGAGCCCAACTGAGGCTCTCACTGTCTTTAAAAATCTAGAACAGAGTGAAAATGGCCGTCCCTCAAATTCTCCACTTACTTTGTGGGTGGTAAAATAAGGAAGGTCATTTCACTGAATATTCTCCAAGGGAGGACTGAAAATCTCCAGGAGGAGTTGGAGAGGGAAAACATTCAAAGAATTGTCAGAATTTCTTTCCTCTCAGCCTTCCTTCAGCCCTGCTCCCATTCAGTGTAACAGAAAAATGTTTCCCTAGTACAAATGCAGAGGCCGCATGGGCAAAATTGGTGAGGGGAAGTCCACCTATGAAGTTAACCAAGGAAGAATGGTCTTCCTCTTCTGTATTCAGATTTTTTGTTTTGGGTTCCTCCACCCTCTCAGTTATGCTCCTATTCAAAATAGTGAAGTAATGTTTCTCCATTGCACTGAATGGAAGGGGCAAGAGGAAGGAACTTGTCTCTGATTTTAATTCAAGCTGGAGAAGAATTCGGGTCTTGAAATGCATGTCCTCTGTCCGCTTTGAAACTCCTGAAGGTCTTCTCCAAACCAAAGTTTGGAGAAGTGTGCTGGTTTCACGAGCATAGAAAACTACTGCTCCACGTCTTCTGGAGAATAAGAGCACATCCAGATGTATGTATTTTTTTACCTGTTTGTGAAATGGAATGGCTTTATAGATGTCCTTCACCCTCCCAGAGCTAAATAAATAATACTATGACAAACTGAATACTGTCACTTGTAATGATTATGCAAGTACAGCAATTTTATTATTTTATCCAACATCCTATTCTCACTGTGGCCAACCAGACGCCTATGAGAAGCCCTCAAGGAGCAACTGAGCGCTACAGTGCTCTCCTCCTCATTTGCAGTTCCCAGCAACATTTGAGGGCTATTCCTAACTGTGTAGTGCATCAATGACAGCTCCATAATGAAATCCAGAGTCAGGCCACCAGGATTTAAATATCTTGCTTTTCTAACACATTGCTTTAAAAAATCCCTCCACCTTAAAAACACAGACATTTAAAACAAATTACTAATAAAATCTTATGATTAAATTTATGGCACATGACTGCAGTTCTGTGCATGGCTGGGAGTAAGCACCATTGAACACAGTGGTGCGTATTTCTGCTGTATAGGTTCAATTTTTAAAACACATTTGGTTTTAGCAAATGACATCCAGACAGCAGAAACACAACCTTTTACTTTTAATTAGCAATGCAAACAACTTTTTGTTATTTATTTTTGGAATTTTACAACAAAATCAAACAGCCCCCTGTCTCCCCACCTCCCCTATGCATCCTCCCCCTTCCTCACATGCCCCCAAACTTCTGTATTCCTCCCTAGCCCCAAATGCCCTTAATCCTCTTCCCCTCCCCATCCCACAGCATTTGTATTTGTTTGTATGATCAGTGGCAAACCTGTACTTTCACTACTGATTCCCCTGACACATCTAATCTAAGGATGACCTGCTGCTTATGATGTAACAATGCAAGCAATCCAGAATTTACAGACATTTATAGACCACTTCCACACAGGATTAAAGTGTAGTATTTTGTCTCAAACTGCCCCACTGAACAAGCTTATATTAGCTGACGAAAACCCTCTCCCATGCCCACACTTTTAAGTTGCTTCTTTTTATCTAAGTTGTATATAAAAATAGGAGGAGGTCTGTGGCAATTTAAAGACTTAACTGTATTTATTTGTAAAGGGAGTAAGATTTGCTAGGGCATACTTCCTCAGATGCAGAATAGGTGGCAACAACAACATAGTATTAATATTAATAATAATATACAGTGCTTTTTTCTGGGGGGAACGCAGGGGTAGGCATACCCCTAAACATTTTGTGAATCTAACGGGAGAAGAACTAAAAAAATTAAAATATTTAATTTCTTCTCTAGCACGGTGAATCAGCAGTTCCGTTGCTACCTCCGATGGCGACCTTTTTGTCCATTTACTGCTTTTATTTTTCCGGATTTGAACTATAAAATGGTGATTTTGCTTGAGTCAAAATGAAAGTACCCCAAAACATTTCTTTAGAAAAAAAATCACTGATAATATGTAGTCAACTCAACTTTGTGGCCATTCAATTTAAGGTTACAGATAGTGATTACGTTCAAAAATACAAGAAGCATGGCGTATGGCTCCATTTAGACTAAAATGAATAACAATTGATGGTTTGATTCTTTGATTGTTGTAAAACTGTTATTATTTAAATTATCTAATCTGAAGTCTCCGGCCTACAAACGCTTACGCTTTATATAAAGACAGTCCTTAAAATTCCCTCAGACTCGTTGTTTTTCATGGTGACAGACAGACACCCCCAACTCTGGGAGGGGGGGGGCGATGGTTTTTGTCCCTATTAAATGCATTGAAGCTTTTGTTTCTATTTAATATTAGGGAGGCTGTCAGCTTACCAGGCTCAGTTTCCTTCACGGCTTTGCAATCCGTTGGGCCCAGCCTGAGGCCTTGCAGCCTGTCACTCCCAAGGAAGTTTGTAGAGCCAGCCGGGTTATCGGCCCTTCATGGCAGGGTATAAATTCTTTATAAACACAAAGAAGTGCCGGCAAACAGGAATAAAGTCTCCCAAAGAAGCATGGAAAGTGTGGTGCGACACAACAGAGAGATGGGACGGCCCTGTGCTGCACCTGCGAACCTGCGAACTTGTCAGTTTCCTGGCCCTGCCTGCTACCTGAGGGGAGCTCAGCCCCTCCAGAGGAATATGGAGTGGGCTTAAGCCCCACAGCCCTCCCTCCAAAGTTAATACCTATGGTATCACTACCACCTCTGGGAGCAAATCCCACAGTTATTGTTTTATTAAATAATTTTTATAAAATATGTTCCCTTGCTACAAAACTAACAAAAACGGGGGGGGGGTTACATTTTTCATCTCCACTTTCAATTCATAAGAGTCTTTTTCAATTCGTTTGCATGTACTTTTGTCGGGGGTGGGGATAGCATAGCTGTCAATGTTTCCCTTTTTTTCAGGAAAATTCCCTTATTCCGAATAGGATTCCTCACAAGAAAAGGGAAAAGTTGACAGCTATGGGAGATAGTTATGTGCCCCTATTTTCCAGGAACTGTCCCAGATTTACCAAAGCCACCCTGGTTTCTTATTTGATCCCAGAATGTCCCCCTTTTCCTTTGTACGCCCCTATTTCTTTAGAGAAATGTTGGAGGGAATGCTGTTGTCCAACACCTCCCCCCCCCCCCAGCCATCTGAAGGCAGCCCTGTTGGAAGCCGCCCAGAGTGGCTGAGGCCAACCAGTCAGGTGGGCAGGGTATAAATAGTAAAATAGTCCCTATTTTCACTGGAGAAATATTGGCGGGTATGCAACACTCAGCTTCAATGGATGTGCACAAGTTCTAGTGTTATGAAAGAGAAAAGCTTTTACCTATTCCCTTTCTACACACCATGTATAATCTTATACGCCTCTTACTTGTCTTTTCTGTGAACAAAAGTCTCACATGCTACAACCTTTCCTCATAGTTAACTTGCTAATAGCCTCAAATCATTTTGGTTGCCCTTTTCTGAAGATTTTTCAGCTCTGCAAGATCCTTTCTTAGGGTTGGCTTAGCCTGGAGCCATGAAACCCTACAACCCTGTGTCCTAAAAACCCCCACTATTAGCCTAAAGTAGGACTCTTTAAGAAATCTAAGCCGTTATCTCCTCTCATACAGAAACTTAACCCCAAGAGAGTGAGCAAGAGAGTTATAGCCATGAAGCCACAAAGACCTGCAATTTAATTTTTAAATGCTGTATTATAATTTTTAAAAGATTCTGATGACTGGTTTTACAAATGCAGCCGAGGTCTTAAATGTGTTGACCTAATCTCATTAATTACTTGATGACAGTGGCAGTTAATATTCATGTTTGAGTGATAAATAGAAGAGGTTGGTGAAGCTTATTATCAGTGTCATAAATCTCACACCCAATTACATTAGCAGTCAGTGGTCCCCCTCCCCCCTGAGGAGGAAACTACAGTAACTCATAAAAACAGGATATATGGTGTAGTGGTTTGTGTGCTGGATTAGGACTGGGAGGATTTGAGTTGCCCATTCAGCCCTGGAGAAAACCACTTGGGAAAACCACTTTTTGTTAGCCTAACCTGCCTCACAAGGCTGTGGAGGGAATAAAACAGGTTCCTTGGAAGAAAAGATGGATATAAATGTAACAAAACATCAATTAATCCCAGCTCTTCCTGTAGGGAGAAGCTCTCTCTTCATAACCAGAAATAAATTTGACAACATGCAACCCCTCCTTTGCTTTAAACGTTTGTTCAGTCAATTATTTAAACTGAGGTAGACAAGCCGTTTGACATATTATGCAGAGGTAAACTCAGGTTTATCACAAAATGAAATCTCAGCAAGCAGCTGCAGCTAATCATATGTATAGTGCAAATAGGTCCCGAAAGCTGGGAGCAGGTTGGCTTCTCAGGTTCTACAAATGCCAGAAACTTAAAAAAGAATAAAGAAAATACTAAGAATACCATATAGTAAAAGGCCAGAGGCATTCCTTTTAGGAATTTTAAACGACATTCCAAAAGACAAAACTATATGCGACGTCTGCAGCAAGAATCCTGGTGGCTAGGTATTGGAAAGGGAATCAGTTATCCCTTAGGGGAGAATGGTTATGTAAGCTTTCAGAATATTTAGAATTAGCCAAATTGACAGATATAATAAGATAAAAACCAAAAAGTGAAGTGAAAAAGGAATGGGAGTGCCTAAATGAATACCTTAAAAGCCAAGGTTCGAGGACAGAAATCTGGCTGAGTTTGGAATAACCTTGTGAAGTGAAAGGATAAGAAATAGGGATTTATATCTAGATGCTAGGATAGAGATAAGGAAAACAGGAAGATACAATGAGAGGTAAAGGAGGTGCTGTGGGATTGGTGGAAGTCAATGTTTGTTTTCCTTTTTAGTGTTTATATTCTTAATTTGTAAGATTTGGATTTTTTTTTATATGCTTGTTTTTGTCTTTTGTGTATTGTTATTTTTCTTTTGTTGTTGTTGTGTGGAAAATACTAATAAAATTTACTATTTAAAAAAGAAGAAAGGAATGCATTTACTGGCTGAGGGAACATAAGGGGGTGTCAGGGGTGTGACTACAGCCATGGAACATTTCTAAATTCAACCTCAACTTACTATTGGTGTGGAAAGGAAAACCTCGCATTGACTCTCTAATAATAATGACACGTGAGGTGATGACAGTCAGCTACACATTCACTCTTAAAAAATATCGGATCAAAACAGCAACTATTCCACTATGAATGGTATGTGAGGAAAAGTCCCAAGTCTTCAGATAACAGCAATATTAGATACTGAGCCACATGCATTGCTTCAGCACTTTCTCTTCAAATCCTTAAAGAACCACCTTGCAAGGTGGCCAGTATTATGATTATCTCCATCTTCTCCCTGTTTCCTGAGGTAAAGTGGCCACTGTTTTCATGAAAGAAAGAGGAATTGGGTTAAAGAGCGGGCTATGTTCGGCGTTCCTCTCTCCCCTGGCCTTATTCAGGGAGTTCCAAATAAAAATACTAACTAATAAAATAGGGATAACACCAAGCCTGACCGTCTAGGATGCTGCTTTGAAGTTACCAATAGAAATGTGGTGCTTTACCACCACCTAGTGTTGGTTTATGAGACCTATCAAAATACCATTTCGTGAAATAATTTCCCTTGTTTATTTTTGGATGGCATCCCCGTTTCCGCTGTATTATTGGATAAGGTGGCTCCAATCTGGTGGAACGCTCTGTCACAAGAGACCAGGGCCCTGCGGGACCTGACATCTTTCCGCAGGGCCTGCAAGACAGAGTTGTTCCACCAGGCCTTTGGTCAGGGCGCAGCCTGACCCCCTCCTCTGGCAACCTGCACAGAATCTTGCTTAATCGGTTGCCGTTAATTTGATTTTAATTAATTTTTATAATGATTATTTTGAATGTGTGATTATTTGATTGTTTGATTATTTGATTATTGTTAGCCTCCCTGAGCCCGGCTTCGGCTGGGGAGGGCGGGATATAAATAAAATTTATTATTATTATTATTATTATTATTATTATTATTATTATTATTATTATTATACCATTTCGTGAAATAATTTCCCTTGTTTATTTTTGGATGGCATCCCTGTTTCCGCTGTATTATTGGATAAGGTGAATGGGGAATGTGAATAGGCTCTCCCAGTGTGATTCACATGACACCTCTCCCTCCAGTTGCTTAAAAAGCATGTGAGGGAGATGTTTAATAATGGGTGTGATGGGGGCGGGCACAGCCAGTGGATTCAGCTTCCCCTCTCCTGATCATTGCCAATTTAAGATCAGGTCCAGCCTGTAATCCAGAGGAGCATCATCTTTGGAGGCAACCTCCATTTGATCAACTTTTGAAAGCCTTCATTTTAATAGCATTTGCAGCCCCAATAGCAAAATCTGCATGTAGGCTTTAAAAATTGAAACTAGATACTGCTTGCTCAACAGAGGTAAGGTAAGGTAAAGGACCCCTGGACAGTTAAGTCCAGTCAATGGTGACTGGGGTTGTGGAGCTCACCTCGCTTTCAGGCCAAGGGAGCCGGTGTTTGTCATAGACAGATTTCCAGGTCATGTAGCCAGCATGACTAAACCACTACTGGTGCAACAGGACACCGTGACGAGTGCCAGAGCGCACAGAAACGCTGTTTACCTAACAAAACACGCACCACCATAGTGGCGTACATTAATAACCTTTTTTGACAACTGGGAATTTCCATCTGATTTATTCCCAACAAAAAGGAGTCTGGTTATTCTGGAAAGGTGCTTTTAAACATCCCCCCCCCCAATTCATTATAACTTATTTCCTAATAATAATTTCCCTTTTACATGTCCACCACATATGAAAGAGCATACCCTCAACCTCATTACATTTCCAGCACTTATCTGATTCAGTCTTATACATCTTAGCAAGTCTGCTTAGAGTTAAATACCATCTGTAAATCTTTTTCAGGTAGTTCTCCGTGAATTATACTGTCATGGGAGGGGGGAACTTTTCTCTATGCACATTCTCCAGTTTAGAAACTTCTATCATGGCACTTTTTACTCGCCTTATCTTTAAATAAAATCCCCAAAAGCTGATGATGATCTCCTAATGTCTGCAGATCAAGCTGCTTTCAAAGGCAGAGAGGTTTCAAAAAATAAACCCTACCTACATCCAACCTCCGTGTGAGGGCAGTGACTTAAAATCTGAAAGTGCCAATGTTTATTACATCTGGGATTAGGTGTTTGCATTGTACGGCTCTTCACAGAACACCTTCTGGGTACAGCTATATTTGTAACAATGCTAATTGGAAATGTGGCCTAGAAAATAATAGCTCTATCAGTCACTTAACAGTCCCAGGAGCAACCTTGCTTTTTGTAAGGTTGGTCTGAAAAGCTTCATAGCCTGAAATTCATAAGGAGATACAGTGGTGCCCCGCTAGACGAACGCCTCGGAAGACGGAAAACCCGCTAGACGAAAGGGTTTTCCGTTTTGGAGGCACTTCGCAAAACGAATTTCCCTATGGGCTTGCTTCGCAAGACGAAATGTCTTGCAAGTTCCTACGGGTCCCCCCCCCCTTTTTTCCCCTTTTCCTAAGCCGCTTATCAGCTGATCCGCTGATAAGCCGCTTATCAGCTGATCCGCTAAAAGCCGCTAAACCGCTAATAGCGTTAATCCGCTAAGCTGTCAATGGGCTTGCTTCGCAAGACAAAAGAACCGCTATACGAAGAGCCTCACGGAATGGATTAATTTCGTCTTGCGAGGCACCACTGTACTTGAAACTGTCAAGCAAAACCAAAGATTTGCACAGCCAATGTAGTGTGCCATCTGTCCTGCCCGTCCAGAACTCCTATGCATTTAAATACAGTGGTGCCTCGCAAGACAAAATTAACCCGTTCCGTAAGGCTCTTCGTATAGCGGTTTTTTGTCTTGCGAAGCAAGCCCATTGACAGCTTAGCGGATTAGCGCTATTAGCGGTTTAGCGGCTTTTAGCGATCAGCTGATAAGCGGCTTAGCGGCTTAGGAAAAGGGGGGGAGGGGAAAAAACCCGCAGGAACTCGCAAGACATTTTCGTCTTGCGAAGCAAGCCCATAGGGAAATTCGTTTTGCGAAGCGCCTCCAAAACGGAAAACCCTTTCGTCTAGCGGGTTTTCCATCTTGCGAGGCGTTCGTCTTGCGGGGCACCACTGTAAGGGTATGAGAACAAGAAATCCCACTGGAGCAGCCATTTCTGAATTCTTAACAGTCATGGCAGAAGCTTCACTTCACTCAGGGTACAGAACTTGTGCCCCTCCAGATACAGTTAGGACTACAATAGCTGACCTCCAGCTACTGCTGACAAAAGACCTTCAATTTGGGGGATGGACTATTGCTCCAACTTTCTTTCGGAAGTCTTGAGGATCCAGTTCTTCCTCATGGTCATGTGTAACACAGGAATACTGCAGGTCCTTTTTCAGCAACCAGTTGGCATCCACCTGCCTCGAGAAACAATGGAGTGTGCCTCTGGGGGGTGAAGTCCAATCCCTGGAGAATCACAGCACCTGCTGTGGCTGCAGAGATCAGTACCTCAGAACTGCAGTCACCTGTGTTGTTTTTGCTGTGTTAGCAGCACCAAAGTGACCCCTCCGAGGTGCAAGCCTGGGCAGTGTGTATGGAGGTTCTGGGCTGCCCAGAAGACAAGACCCCTCTCTCAGCCTCACTGATGTGGTCCAAAGGAAAGCAGAGCAATATATTTGGCACCAGCTTGACTGCAGGAGTTGCTGGAATGAGGCATACAAGGCGTCATCCAAGCATTGTAGGGACTCAACTCTGGATTTGTGCAGGATTTACTCCTTAGCCTTTTCTTTTCCTGAAGCCATCCCACAAGGCAGTTTTACATGCAAGCTCCTTGTTTCTTGAATGAATTTCATTTAATTATTATTTTATTACTGAATATAGCTTCACAGAGCCTCCAGGGCAGCTGGGTAACACAAATAATAATAAAAATATCCCCTGAGTTTGAGAAAGGTATACATCTTTCTTCAGGTAGGAAACAGCTGTAACACAAACAAATTTTGGTAAACTATTCCAAAGTTGTGAGTGGTAGAGCATATATGTAACCAAATGACCTTGTAAAGACTGCCAAGCAGGATAGTCATGCTTATCCTCCTACCCACCTGTTTTTCAGTCAGTAATTTTCCATTGCAAACTAGAAATATACATAACTTACTTGAACTGATTTCCTGCATGAAGTTTCTAAGTTGCTGAGGGCAATGAATTCTGAAATTGTAATTTGCTTTCGAACGCCTCCATACAGCTACCCTTCCCCCTGATCTTTCTGTAAACAAGCAAACAAACCCACCTCTCCAGTGGATCAGGGGATTTTCCTGAACTGCAAAAAGAGAAAGATGGGCTGTACCTTCTTCTCCCACAACCACTGGATACATTGGAAGGGCCCCTATTGTCTCATTGCCTCTGTTTTATGTGCTTTGTGTGTAATAAAAATGCTAAGAAAAAGTTTTACAAATATTTTAATATAGACTTCAGCTGGGCAAGTTAAGAACAGGAAGGAATTCATTCTCTAATTTACTTTAGGGTACAGTCTATTTAGGGTCACGCTTTAGGGTCACGATGGCCACGTGACCCGGAAGTGTCTTTGGACAGCGCTGGTCCCCGGCCTCTTAAGCGAGATGGGCGCGCAACCCCAGAGTCGGTCACGACTGGCCCGTACGGGCAGGGGTACCTTTACCTTACAATCTATTATCCCCCCCCCGACATGTTTTAGTTTCTTCTTTCCGCAGAAGAGAAGATTCCCCACAATTTAAAGCATCAAATACTAATGCAAAATTCGAAGAATTACAAACATAGGATTTTCTTTAGAAACGCATATGCAATGCCCTGCAACTTAAATGAATAAATGAACTTGATTAAAAGGATACAGAACTGATACACACACATTTATGCTTACCTGCTGCTCTGGGCTCACTGCTACCTCTGCAGTTGCTTCCATACAACCCCAATCACGTGCAATGATTTCCACTCACCTGGTTCTTTCAGGTGGCATGTTTTACACAAAACTCAAGACACTGGACATCACCTGCATGTCAGGTAAACTCAGCACCAAGAAGGACCATGTGGGTGGGTGTCTGTACATGCACGTTGACTGACTTGAGAGCAGCAACAGGAGAGGAAGCAGCAATCATTCTAGAACAGGTCTGAGCATCCAGTGGCTGAGAAGGGGAGAATTAAGTGTTCCTTATCTTGCATCCCCGAAATGTCCCATCACTTCTTTAACTTCTCTGCATTTTGCTGTGGTTTCTTCTTCTTCATCATCTTCTTCTTCGCTTTTGCTTTTGACATGGTGTCCAATGCAGAATGAGAACGTTCTTCCGAAATATCGGACAAGAGCAGTTTCCCAGACTGGGTTGGGTATTTGGTCTTCATCAAGCTTTTAAAAACGGACTGAGAGAGCAAGTGTTTCAGATGTTTCTTCATCCCCTTTAGCATCTTCTGTTTTTCACTCTCATTTTGCTCGTCGGGTCGGCCTCCTGTAGACACACACACAGGGAGGCGTGAAACATAAATCCCAGCACAAATAATCAAGAGGGGTTCTAGAAGTTTTGTTACTTAAAGCTGGGGGCTGGTGAAAAGCATAGGGAAATCTACTGATAGATCACTGGACAATTTACAGTACATAGTTAAGGGTTTCTGACTCCCAATAATTAAATGATGGCATGTAAAACAAGATTCAGTGTGAGCCAGTGTGGTGTAGTGGTTAAGAGCGGTAGATTCGTAATCTGGGGAACCAGGTTTGCGTCTCCGCTCCTCCACATGCAGCTGCTGGGTGACCTTGGGCTAGTCACACTTCTCTGAAGTCTCTCAGCCTCACTCACCTCACAGAGTGTTTGTTGTGGGGGAGGAAGGGAAAGGAGAATGTTAGCTGCTTTGAGACTCCTTCGGGTAGTGATAAAGCGGGATATCAAATCCAAACTCTTCTTCTTCATTGTACACCTTTAGGCACCAGGCAAAACCACTCCTCTTTAATCTTGCCTTGGCAAGATGAAACATGAACATCTGCTACACTTGGACTCCAAGTGCATTGATCCTTCAGGAAGCATTAAAATATGAGACTGGCATTACTGAGTGTCAGGGACTCAGCGGGAGCGCAGGGAGGAGAAGAGATGGAGAGCGAGGGGGAGCAATCCGAGGGCAGCGTAGGAGAATATGACAGCAGTTCGAGAGATTCCATGAGCCTCTCCAGCGAATCGGAAGATTCACAGAAGGGGGCGCCGATGGGCAGGGCAAGGGGCGAGCCAAGGGGGACACCCCAGAAGCAAGGGGCCAGCGGGGACTCCCAGAGCAGCAGTTGGAAATCAGGAACAGCTTCCCCACCAGAGCGCAGAGGGGGGGAGGAGTTCCAGGTGTCAGAGCCCACATATGCACCACCAGCGAGAGAAGATGAGTCAGGGTTGTCCACGCCTCCATCGGAGAGCGAGTTAACGGTCAAGAGGAAAGTTGCAGGCTGGGCGCGCGCGCCAAGTTCAAAGGTACAGGCGAGCGGCACAGAAGGTAGCCCGGATAGGGAACCAGGTCCTAAAGCCCGCCGGAAGGAGGGGCAAGAATCGTCAGGGTCAGCGTCAGAGGAGTCCAGGAAAGATGAGACCCTAGCGGGCAGGAGGGCCCAGAGGAGAAAGGAACTTAGGAAGAGGTGGAGCAAGGCGAGGGTCTTAAACTGGTGTGGAAGGGGAGGAGACTCAGACGGGACTTCGCCGATCTAAGGTCGAGACGTAGAGCTGCACGCTGCGGCTTTAAAATGGAAACTGAATCTCAATAAAGACTTTTGTACATAACTACAGCCTAGCGTTGGTCCTCTGTGAGCTGGGACCTGGAGGCAGCTCTGACACTGAGGTTTACAGCTTTTTCTTTTTCTGAATGTCTGAACTGGCGCTAAGCTGTGCCCACTCTTGCTGAGTCTGAATGAAGTTTATGCCTTACCTGCTCTCCCCCCACTGCCCAACTTGTATACAACCTCAAACATTTTCCAAATGCATTTTAGATAAATACAAGAGTCCATAAATAGAGCTCTTTAGATGCGTGAGAGTACCCAGGTTATTGCCTTCATTGCTGCATCCAGGAGATATGCCCCTTATTACACCTTTCTCGGGGTGGTTCCTCCCTCCCAAGCCCAAACACCCAAACACACACACACACACACACACACACACACACACACACACACTGCTACTTGCCTATTAGTTCATCATCATCTAAATCAAGCTCCAGCGCTTCTGCAGCTTGCTGGAGCCATGAGTTGTGCTGCTTCGCTCGGCTGTTGAAATATTCCACCTTCTCAATCTTTCTTGCCAAGTTCACCCGCTCCTGCAACGAAGCACAGTGAGGTTATGCAGGGACAGGACATGGGCACTCAAAACAGTACATGGACAAAGGCAATATAAGGGCTAAGTTAGACGTGGCACTGTTTTCACTGGGTGGGTCTTTCACAATTGCTTTTTCTTCAACAAATAGATGGTACAGGTCTGTGGATGTCTCTGGCCATTGTTATTATTATCATTATTAATATTTTAATTACCTGCCCTTCACCTTGTTAGATTGCTTCTCTCATAATAGCAGGGGAGATGAAAAAGCTTCCATACACTTTGCCTTTGTAAGGAATTCACTAATTCTAATGAACTCATGGGACCCTAGGTTAACCATTACTCCCTAAATGTTGCCATCCCTGTTATCTTCTGGACATACTTCAAGGTGATGGTTTGTAAAGTAACCCTTGGACCTCAGTCTACAAACATTACTGGCTTACAAAGGGGTCAAGCTGACTTGGAATGAGGACCTGGGTTGGAGCTGGCACTCAGTTGCAAAGTTCACTGGGTGATCTTGGGTAAATCATGGGCTAGTTTGTCCGGCTACCTTGTTTTGCAGGACTGCCATTAGGCCAAAATGGAAAGGGGGTCTAAGTACACTGAACTTAAGCTCCAGCATGCCTTACATTGGTCTTTTATGGAACATCAGCAGACTCAAATGGGGAAGGAGGAAGCCAACAATTCTGAATTAGAAAAGCTTTCCCCAATGACAACAATTAGTTATCTTCTACTTGTAACATGGTGATGTACAAGCTCGCCTTAAGAAGTTTGGGTACAGTGTAACTTAAGTCAACCAAGCTCTGTGCATATAAACATATCCTATGTATCTGTGGTTTAACTGGACTTTTGTTCAACTGCAATTATTAATAAAAAGATTGGAAAATTATTTGTAAGACTACTGCTGCTTCCTCTATTTTGTTACCCAAAATATTTGGGATGGAGCAAGCTACCACCTCAAAACAGACAGAAAAAAATAATATAGATCCAGCTTCAAATTACATAGCATTCAAAACAAGGAAAATGACAAAGAAATTGGAGGGGAAATATATTTATTTTTCACTGTTATTTTATTAATTGAATTTATATTCTGTTTATCCTCCTAAAGGAGCCTTTTCTACAATGCAAAGCAATGGAAGCGATTATGCTCCACTAAGTTATATCGGAACCACCAGAGCAATTCACAAAGTCTTTTGCCCTTAGCTTTCAACACATTTTAATTCAACCATTCTGCTAGATGAGCGTTCTAGATGAAAAATGAGATCTGGCAGGGCGCTGCCAACATTAAGAGCTTAGAATGTAGGCACCAAAGAAAGTCCCACGCAAGTCTGCAAATGGGACATGCTGATTTATCTATGCCTATATTCCATATTTAATAAGGGATTAAATTATTAAAGCCGCAGAAGTGACAGCAGGGTGATGAGCAATTTGAAATTCTTAAGCAGCCAAATAAAGGAAAAATTAGTCCTGAAAAACATTCATTACCTGCAATCAACTACTGAAAACTAAGCTCATTAAAAACAGCTTTGATTTTAATGTCTCCACATAACTCCTGCTCTCCTCTTGTCTTTCCTCTACTTGTGATAACATAATGTCTTCTTTTCTGGTCTTCCAACCCTGGCTGGCAAGATCTAAAGGAGAGATGAGCACTGAAGAAGCTGAACCCTGGCTCTACTCGAGTAGAGCAGCACATATCTGTCATGGATGATTTGGTTTAGATTCCTGCATTGCAGGGGTTTGGACTAGATGACTCGTGGGATCCCTTCCAATTCTGCAATTCTATGATTCTATACCCAACTTTATGCCACCCTGCTTTCAACAACTTGTCACAGGTGACCAGGATATTAATGCGGGCTAATATGTTGACTGGCAGAGAAGGGATGGATCACTCTGTCTCTCCTCCACCAGCTCACTTGCTAGAAGCATTTTTTAAAACAAAAAATTTACAGCAAGCTTGGCTCATGAACAGCCATCTCAGTCAGAACCACTGTTCCAGATCTCACTTCCCAACCAAGTTCCAAAATCAGGTGTTAGGAACAGACATCTGTTACAAAGCCTTGAACAACTGTGAAAAGCACTGCGGTTGAGAAATAAAATAAAAACCACGAACACACTACTTTCAAAGGAAATATCTATTTCACCTTGATTGCTGTCATGCATTTTGTTTCGACGGGGAAAAAAGGAAGCTCTTCGTTCTTCTCTAGCGTCTTGTAAATCCTTTTGAAATTCATCATGTCGCTTGGGCCAATCAGAAGCAAGCTCAGGCCCTCATTGGCAGCTCTGGCGGTCCTGCCGCTTCTGTGCACGTAAATCTCAGAGGTGCGAGGAACCTGCAACAGTGAAAGAGATTAAGCACTTCTGTGGGAACGGGTCTGAAGTACACAAAAAGAGAACAACGCATAACGTTCCCCAGCAGCAAGCAATTTCACACCTACTATGGCACTGTTTCAGTTTATCTCAATGTGCGCTAACTCTTGGGAGATATTGGATTCCACAATTATGTGCAAGCCCAGAAATGTCAGAGATATCTGAAATGACAGGCTGGTTGGCACATGCCACAGTTACAAACAACGCTACTAACCAAAAAAAATCATTTCTACAGGGCTGAGCAACAGCAGAATAAAGAAGAAAGGAGCAATACTCAGAAGGTCCAAGTGTGTCTGTTCCTACATTCTCTTAAGTTTACCTAACAGACTACTAGTCTTGAGAACCTGCATGGGAATATTTTAATGACAGCCCATCTATAGGTAGAAGAATGGAAAACATATAAATTATATTGTTGACATCTGTCTTGGAAGGCAATGGAGGAATGCGCCTTTCTTATATACATTGCAACAAACAGACACAACACCTTGGCTTTAAGAATTAAAAAAACAGTGTAAATAATAACCTATTCAGTTGCAATTAAGAGCTAAATTTGCACCATGAAGTATAAATGGAAAACTTGATTTTCAATGCCCCTTAAATCAATGATTTAAATCAGCTTCCCTGCCTCCCTGGTAACTGAAATCATCTTGATTTAAACCAATCCGCCATGCCTCTCTTTCTTCTTCTGTGTTACAACCCAAAGACAGGCCACGAAGATCGCTTGTGGTCTTCAATTTACCGCCAGCCATCAATGTATTACAAATTCATGAACAGAGAACAGAAGTACATTTTGTTCTGGTACCTGGTAATGTATGACATGCTGCACGTGAGGAATGTCAAGACCACGAGCGGCAACATCTGTTGTCAAGAGGGCACAGCTGAAATTGCAGAAGTGGAGACAATGGTTGTTTTATTAAGGAAAGAGGGGGGGGAGAGCTCCCTAAAGTGCATTAACACTGAATTCAGTATTACCAGAAGGCCAGATACAGTAACATAAGCAAAATAGGGCTGTGTCATAAGTACTGCAGAATGAAAAGAAAGACAAAAAAGAAGATAACCTATCTATTTAAGACTGCTTTACTTAGCCTGTGAAGGATGGGTGGAGAAACCTTCAGGGGCTACTGGTTTGTTTCCAGTTACAATTCAGACTGCTAGTTTTCGCCTGCAAGTCTTGGGAGCAAGGTTATCTGAAAGGCTTCTTCCATGTCAGCCTGCACAGGTTTTAAGATTTTTGGGAGAGGCATCTGAAGCACACAGGGCAAATGTTCAGTAGAGAGCCTTCTTGACGGCTGCTCCCAAGCTCTGAAAAAGCCCTGGACACAAATTTTCATGGCCCCCTAGCAGCTACGGTGCATAGCTGTCATTTTTTCCCTTTTCTTGCGATGAATCCTATTCGGAATAAGGGAATTTCCCTTTAAAAAAAGGGAAACGTTGACAGCTATGCTACGGGCGCTCATCTACCAGAAGCGATATATTTAGCGATAGCTCTTGACACATATACCTGATTCTGACCAAACTAAGCCTCCTGATGCAAATCATGCTCTAGGAGGCTTAGTTTGGTCAGAATCGAGTATAAAGTTCCATAACGTAAAGGTAAAGGGACCCCTGACCATTAGGTCCAGTCGTGACCGACTCTGGGGTTGTGGCGCTCATCTCTCTTTATTGGCTGAGGGAGCCGGTGTACAGCTTCCGGGTCATGTGGCCAGCATGACAAAGGAGCTTCTGGCAAACCAGAGCAGCGCACGGAAACACCATTTACCTTCTCGCCGGAGTGGTACCTGCTTTTGAACTGCTAGGTTGGCAGAAGCAGGGACCGAGCAACAGGAGCTCACCCCGTTGTGGGGATTTGAACTGCCGACCTTCTGATCGGCAAGTCCTAGGCTCTGTGGTTTAACCCACAGCGCCACCCGCATCCCATAAACTTCCATAGTTAATGCTAAATAAACTACTTCTGGTAACTGAGCCACCATAGCAGCTAGAGTTCTGGGCTTTTTAGACTCGTCTACCCATGTACTATCTGAAACCAGATGTGAAATATATTGGCATTATTTTCAGTTCTCCTAGCCACACTATGTAAATAAGTGCAATTTGTCTTTTATATAGTTTTACCTGCCTTGGGTTTTTTTTTCCTTTGTATCTTTTTCATTTCATTGCAATTTATCATTTGATTGCAGGAGTACGTTACTGCTGCTCGCTGCCTTGAGCAGCATTTGCTAAGCAAACCAAACATCCAACCCACGTCAGTCGCTCCAGCTCACGTTAAGTTTGCTTATTCCCCTGCACAGAATAGCTGTCCTGTGCATTAGGAGTCGGGGGGGGGGGAGATGTCTGGCCCAATTCCAGTGGCCCTGAGGGAGGTGCTGCTGCCGCCTGGCTCTATAGTTGTCACCTAGAGGCAAAAGAAAGGTGGAGTACACACCCTGCGTGTGAAGCCGCAAAACACTGTGTGATGCCGACTTTCATGTGTGAAGTTGAGGCCCGCTAGCTCTCATCCCTTCTCTAGTCAGTCCTCCAGGACAACTAGCCGTTAATCAAAGCTATACAGTGTGTGTGACGACTACACATCATAGATTCTCGCTTTGTCTGCACTGGTTGGTAGTTTTGTTTGTGGGAGCGATTCAAATGCTCAGGACTGCAATACTTCAAGGGCTGCCTCTCCCCCTGTAAACCATCCCGGACTGTGTTCAGCATCGGAGGCCCTTCTTCGTGTGGGCGGCAACACGAGAACAGGTCTTCTCTGTAGTGGCTCCCCAATTGTGGTATGTTCTTCCAGGGAGGTTTGCCTTCACCTTCACCCGGTGCTATACCAGCTGCACTGGCTCTCGGTGGAGTACAGGATCAGGTTTAAAGTGCTGGTTTAAACCTTTAAAGCCCTATACGGCCTAGGACCCTCGCACCTACGGGACCGCCTCTCCTGGTATGTCCCATGGAGGACCTTATGGTCTTCAAACAAAAACAACTTGGAGATCCCAGGCCACAGGGAGGTTAGGCTGGCCTCAACCAGAGCCAGGATTTTTTCGGCCATGGCCCCGATCTGGTGGAACGCTCTGTCACAAGAGACTAGGGCCCTGTGGGACTTAACATCTTTCCGCAGGGCCTTCAAGACAGAGCTGTTCCACCAGGCCTTTGGCCAAAGCACACTTCTGTAATCCCCATAGAACTCTAGCCCAATGATTGCCATTAATTTGATTCTGAATTGATTTTAGAATGTATTTCAATTAATTGATTGTGATTTTATGTAAATTGCACTATTTTTACTGTGGTTAGCCGCTCTGAGCCCAGCTTTGGCTGGGGAGGGCAGGATATAAATAAAATATTTTTTTAATTTTTTAATTATTATTATTATTATTATTATTATTATTATTATTATTATTATTATTATTATAATATTTTAGGCACCAAGAGAAAACGTTTCTGTTCGACCAGGCCTTGGGCTGATTAATATTCTACAGCCTTTTAAATGTGCCTGTGGGAAGGGTGTGTGTGTTACTGTTTCACTGTTTTGTTTTTAATTATTCTGTATTTTATTCTGTGAACCGCACTGAGATCAAATTAATCAATAAATGTTCCCATTCTTACTGATAAAGCCCTAAAGGTCTTTGAAGGTCCACCTCCTATTCTTTATTTAATTCACAGCTCGACATTCCTCCCTGAAGAGTCCCCAAGGAAGTTAACAGCATCAAGTCAAAGTATCCAGGACACAACAATTAAAATGAAAGTCATGATACCCCACGGCCTAAAAATGCCAATCCCCTCCCAAAGGCCTGGACAAACAGAACTGTCTTCGAATTCCTCCCAAGTACAGTTAGGGGATGAGGACTGCACCATTACCTCCAGGAGGGGTTCTGAACGTGGTGGGCCACTACAGAGAAAGCCCTCTTGTGCACTCTCATCCTCTTTGCCACTTGCAACAGCCATACTGCCTTCAGGGTGTCTGCCCTCCACTGCAAATTATGGGTTGCGGCATATGGAGAATATGGCTTCTTCAAGTACCCATTTAAGGCCTTGCACACTAGTTCCAACACCTAGAATTGGGCCCAGTAGCTCCCCAGCACCCAGTGTAGTGCTCTCAAAATTGGAGCAATGTGCCCTTCTCTGGCAGCTCTGCACTGCCCACAGCTGTTGCATTAAACTGCTGCAGCTTCTGGACCATCTTCAAGGAAAGCCCCATGTAGAATGCACTGCAGCAATCTGCACAGGAGGTTAGCAGAGCATGGGTAACAGAGGCCACGCTATTGGATCCTGTCACTCAACTGTGTTCAATATCAAAGGCCTTGCTCTGTGTCCTACCTCCGCTGCAGGTGTAGCTGGTTGGCACTTAAGACAGGGCCTTCTCTACTGTGGCCCCCGTGCTTCCCACAAAGAACTCCTTCCCAAACTGAATCCCTCCGTTTTAAGCTTTAGGCAAGTCGTTATTACTTTTCCCCTTAAAAGTTTCACCCAGCTTTAAATTCTGGTAAGTTTTTCAGCGTTTACTTGCTAATTGTGCTGCAGCGTATTACTCCGTTCTTGTTCTCATTGTGTTTTTGTCAATTCAAGCAATCCACTTTTGAAAAGCGGCATGATCTTAATAGATAAAATAAACCAAGGGGGGGGGGGTAGGGAGAGAGAGAGAGAGAGAGAAACCGACCTGGGGCGTTCAGCAAACCTCTCCAGGTTTTTCAACCTTTGCTTTTGGTGCATGTTTGCATGAAGAGGCAGGAGGTCGCAGTCCAATATCGTCAGGAGGGCAGTGAGCCGCTTGATGCAATCTATACTATTTGCAAAAACCATGGTTCTGCCTGGGTACTGAAGGAGGAAATAATACAGGTAGTAGTCTTTCTCCTCTGTATCGCAGTGGATCCTGGTCTCGGTGAGGGTCTCCACAGTGGCCTCTTTCCTGGTCAAGTCTATCACTTTGGGCTTGCCCTTGATGCCAACTTTTTCCATCAGCATTTCCAGCTTGGTCTTCTTGTCTATTTTGACAGCTCTCTTCTTGTGGAGAACCCTAGTCGGAGCCTGGTGGATCAAAGTCAGGGTGGCAGAAAAGACAAACGTCTGGCGTTTTGCGTTATATTGCGAGTCGCTCAGCATTTCCAGCAACTGAGAGAGTTCCTCGAAATGCCCCCTCTCCACCATCCGGTCCGCTTCGTCGATCACCAGGCACCTGTCAGACGGACACGAGAGACAGTTTTAAGAGTGTTTCGTTTTGAGATAAGAGGAGATCCGACACGCTTCAAAAGAGCCCTACCTGCTACGGCACACACAGAAAAGAACAATGGCCTGCGGTGCATAAACAGAACCACAAGCCGATTCTTATTCCGTAGGCTTGCATAAATACCAAAGTGGGAAACCAAGGTGCAAGGAAACAAAAGTCTGATGGAATTTGCACCAGCAAATTCAAGGACTTTGCTGTCGCAAAGTGACGACCGCTAGGCCTGGTGTATCAATGCATCTCCCAGGACTGGTTTGAGGGCCAGAGCATGAGGCACCTTCACCCAACGGTAGACTGTGGGTGAAACTGCCGCCACCACTCCTGACCGTGCCAGAGCTGATGCAGATCGTTATTCCCTTAGCACATTGGTGGCAGAGGGACTCTCTGTCGCCAGCATCTGGTAGAACAGGTTCCATCAGCACTGTGGCCAGTGGAGGTCATTATTCCCTTGGCATGCTGGGCACTGACAATGGAGGGATTCCTTCTGCCGCCACTGCTTGGCGCACCAAGGGAGGAATGAGCACTGGTGGAGGAAGAGGAGTGCAGGGGGAGCGCACCGCCCCCAGCAGCGCAATCCCGGCAGGGTGCCATTGCGGCTGCCCCCCTGCCCGTGCTGGGCACCCTGCCCCCGCAGGCGGTGCCCCCCCACCCCCAGGATGTGCTCCATGCCCCAGCGGGCCGTGTGCCCCCACCGCCAGGATGCACACCACGCCCCTAAGGGTGGCGTGCCCCACCCCAGGACGCACGCCAGCCCCGCCCCCCGGTGCCGGAGCGTGAAACTCCGCCACTGGGAATGAGCTGTAGTCTGGGCCCAGGAGGAACCTGGGTGAAACTGCTGCCACTTCTGCTAACCCACAAATGAAACCTTAAATGTAGGTTGTGGTTGCCACCATGGAATGTCTAGGCGCCATTTCTTTTCAATGGGATTTGTTATCATCATCATCATCATCTTGTTCATTTCTATACCACTTTATATTTTAAAGAACAAGTCTCAAAACGGTATACAGCATATTGAAACATCAAATAAAGCAATCCGGAATACAACAAATTCAGGCTTCAAGGAAAATATTTCAGATCCTTCCCTAAGTGACATTTTGCTTTCCCCAGAGATCTCCAGGTGATCATAGCTGGACCCACAGCAGTCGCAAATTGCACCTGGCGCCTGGCTGATTTCTAATACTGGTCACCACTTGCCAGTGCCTGGAAATTTGCTTTGAAACGTGGCATGAGCTGGGTGGAGGAGAAAATCTGGTAAGTCAGGCCAATTATGGAAACCGTTTCCATCCTCCACCCACCTCAATTGTTCTATAGTAGCTTCATGGTCTCTGCTGTTCATCTGAATGAGCCACAGTATGTTCAGGAAGGTGCAACAGAGCTAAGCAGTCCAAGTGCAACATCAAGCATGCATAAATGTCCCCCGATTCTCAAAGCAGCAACTGTGAACTTCAAGGGAAAACCCTGAAAGATCCTGCGAAGTGTTTACTGCAGAGGTGGCTAACCATGGTGCCCTTGGTGTTGCTGAACTCCAAATCCCATCAGCCCCAGTGAGAACCACCAACAGTCAGGGCTGATGGGAGCTGTAGTCCAACAACATCTGGAGGGTGATACATTGACTACCTCTGTACTATTGCTTAAGCAGGAAGTTCTTTAGCATTGATGATCTTAAAAATGCCCAGATAGTATTTGTTCCTTTGGAGAAGGAAGACATATTAGAAAAGGGATCTTGAGTACCTGAGTTGCCGCAGGTTTGAGAGATGTGGCTGCTTCTCCTTTATTAGCTCCCACAGGCGCCCCGGGGTCGCGATTACAATCTCAGGCTTCCTTTTCAGAACTCGCTGCTGCTTCTGAGGTGCCATTCCTCCAACAAGAATGGTTGCCTTAATGCCTAAAAGACAGAAGACCAATAGGACATTAAGGTTCCTGGAGCACTGTTGTAGCTATATTTCATAAAATTTTCTAGCATGAGATGCTGTACCATATTTGTAAGAAATCACTGGATTTACCTCCCCTCTTTTTAGGCGCAACAAACCTCCACAAAAGTATTTCCCAATGTTTTTTTAAAAAACCAACGAACTACAAAGGTGACCTGCGTCTCCAAAGCAGCATTTATCCTGTATTCAAGATGGTGTGCGCTCCTCCTAGTAGTGTATAATTTTAAAAATCCTTACTGATGCGATGCTGAGCCCCCCCCCCCCAAAGTGGAATTCTCAACCTGTATAAATTATGCAAATAACAACCACTCTTATTTTGAATAATTTATCTTGGCTTTCTAGTTGTGTGAGAAAATGAACCGGGCAGGTCATTGAAGCGCCACCAGCAATCACTGGACTTCTTACTCAACCACCTCTCTGGGTTGTCAGATGTCCACACGCCATGCCCAGACACCTTCAAACACAGCCTCACAGCAAGGAAGGCTAGAAAGCTGCATTTCAAACAAGAAAAGGGGGGGAAAACCAAGGATTTTCTCAGGAAACTGATTGTGCATACCAGTACCATAGTTTGTGCTTTCCCTACAGAGAAGACAGAAAACTGTAGGAAACTTTCTCTGCAGAGCATGTTTCCATTTTAGGAAAGGGAAACTGAAGCAATGTACTTCAGCAGCAAAGTAAGTAATGGAAGACAGACGTTTATATGTATGTTAGATGAAAATAAAAACTGATTTTATATATGCTATTGTCTCATCTCTCTTCCCTGTATTGTAGAATCACTTCTAGATGTGTTATAGGAAGTGATTCACAAATGAAATAATAACCACAACAATAGCATTGATGGATGGCCATCTGTCATGGGGGCTTTGGTTGAGATTGCTGCATTGCAGAAGGTTGAACCCTTGGAGTCCCTTCCAATTCTATGATTACCAGGAATTGACATTACCTGTGAATCTGTTCACCGCATCAATGTGATGCTTCACTTGGACAGCAAGTTCTCTTGTAGGAGTCAAGACCAATCCCAGAAGAGGATTGTTTTTATGTGCAGCAGTATTAGGTTTTGGGGAACCCAGATCACGTTCTGCACCCTCCAACACCTTCAGGTTTCCTGCTGCCAAAGACTTGTCACCATCGCCATCACTAGCTTCACCCCCATCAGGGCTCAAGCCTCCTGTATCCACACTCTCTTCCTGCTTGGGTACCTCATCCTCACTGTCCTCTCCTTCGTCAAGCGGGCTGTCCCTTCCACTTGCCAGTCCTGTTGACTTGCGCCACTGCAGAATGGAATGGATCATTGGAATGGCGAAAGCCAGAGTCTTACCACTTCCTAAACATGGACAAATGAAACACAGGTTAGAAACCTAGGAACACAAGAGGAGCCTGCTGGATCAGGCCAATGGCCCACCTAGTTCTCATGGGGTTGCCAGGGAACGCCTTTGGGAAGTGGGAACAGTCAGAGGGAGATAGAGAGGAAGTGACGGTTGGGGAAGAGGGAGAGAGCCAGGAGGCGGGAAGGCTCTCTGATGCTGAAGCAGAGCCCCAGAACCGCACAGGAAGTTCAGGAACAGATGGAGAGCCTATCCCTGTGCCGTCTGCACAGGAAAGGAGAGGGTTAAAACGCAAGGATCAGAGATGTCCCATGAAACTTCCCTGCCTTTTCTGTTGGAGGAGAAGCTGGAGAAGACCACTCCCCGAATCTGAACCGGACGATTCGGATGCATGATTGTAATGTGCTGCTTGTACACGTGTAAAATAAAGAACTGTAAATACCTCTCTGAGTGAGCAGAGGGTGCTTATTGTGAAGAGCATACACAAGCCATCACACTAGTCCAGCATCTTGTCACAGCAGCCACCCAGATGCCTGGGGGAAACTGGCAAACCCAGGAGTCCTCCGCCCCCCCCCCCATGTGGTTTCCAGCATTGCTGCCTCCAACCATGGAGGCAGTCTAGACAACATGGCTGGTAGTCCTTGGTAGGCTTGCCCTCCATGATGTTGCCTAACCCTCTTTGAAAGCCATCCAGGCTAGTGGCCATCATTGCCTCCCACAGAACTAAGCTCCAGAGTTTAACTAGGCACTTTCTTTTACCAGTCCTGAATCTTCCAACATTCAGCTTCATTGGATGAGTTCTAGCGTGAGGAGAAAGGGGGGGGGGGGGACATTTCTATATCCACTTTCTCCATGCATAATTTTATAAACGTCTACCATGTTGCCTCTCTTTGCCTTTTCCCTAAACTAAAAAGCCCCAAATTCTGCACCTTTTTTTATAGGGAACTTGCTCCATCCCATTTCTTTTTAACACATCTTTATTTTTGTTTTTAAAAAACTCATTTAACAAACCATCCCCATACATCCCCACACCCCAAGAAACACTCCATCCCTATACAGTGTAAATGAGAGTCAAACATTCAACAGGTTGCTCTTTTCTGAATGTTTTCTAAACTGCCTTACGCTAGTGTAGCCAGGTAATTCCACATCAAGTGATTCAACTTTTTTACCTCATGTCATCCAATTTTCTTAATATTTTGTACACTTGTTGAATGATCAAAACTAAGCTTAAATCTAAAATTAAGAAACCAAACCAGCCAGTTTCCCCTGACTAGTCTGGTATTGTCTACTCTTCTTTGACTGCCAGCTCTTTCCCAGGATCTCAGGCAAGGGATTCTTTTACTTCAGCAGCTTCCTGCTCCTTGAAGTTGGTGAAGATTGAACCTCAGAAATTCTGGATGCAAAGGATATGCATTATCCCTCAGCCAGGGCTCCCCTTCTTAATTAAAGCCATGTAAATATATGTAGTTGCCTTATAACGAGTCAAATTGGCGCTTCTTAAAGCAGGCACCTGTCGTTGCTTATCTCACCAAGGCACTTCACAGTGGGTTCCTTTTCAACAGTAGCAATTAATAAATATAAATCATTGTGTAATCTTTTGAACAGATACATATTTTTTAAAACCAACAAATGAGGGCCTGGACTCTTAAAAAGTACTGGTTCCTTTGTAGGCTGCTAGTCTGTAATAAGACTCATCGCAAAGCAAAATGGCTGCTGTGCTTAAAAAATAATTAAAAATTGCAGTGGTTTCTGGCCTGCTTGTTGTTGGGTGTGCAAAGGCTGCTCTGCGGCTTCTACTATCCTAAGGTAACATACAAAGTAGTGTAATGCTACTGTCGTGCAACATGTGTACTTGGTTGGATTTTTCATTCTACTCTCTGTCTTTTTGAAAAAGCTCTATAAAAGGAATTGTCTTAATTGACAGCTCTGATCAGCGCTCTCCACACACAGAAATGAAAACTAGGCCAAGGACAAACTGCATTCTACTCAACTCATCTCTCGTGATGCAATTTTCTGTTGCCGCCATTGACATTTTTACTCCTTCTGTAGGAAATATGGAGTCACTAACCCAGTGGTTTCCCTCATAAGGAGTGGAGGGACTTTTCCCAAGTGAAAACTGGCAAACAGGAGGGCCTCTCTTAATCCCTGCCCCCCACACCAAGTCTCCCTGCGCATATGTCCCTGCCCCCAGGTCTTGTGGTAAAGGTTGTTCACCCAGGCTGGCCTCTGAATCTGGAAGACAGTCCACCTAGGGAAGAGGGAACTGCCAGACATGTCTTCTATCACACCAATGCTCCCCCTCAGTAAGTGTTGAGATAATGTGAATTCAAGGGAAACGAAGTTGGGACCTTCTCAATTCAATAAGCCAGGGGTGGTTAACCTGCAGCCCTCCAGATGTTGCTGAACTACGAATCTCGTAAGTCCCAGACAGCATGGCCAATGGTGGAGGATTATGGGAGTTGTAGTTCAGCAACATCAGCAGAATGGCTCTGTAGCTTAAGCTCTCCAAAAAAATGAACGAAATCTCTCCCCACCAAAATGAAACAAAACTGAGAGGGGAGTTGCCCAGAGCTCAAAAGGGGAAGGGGTGCAATCTGTCATGTTGACAGACAGGTCTTGGCTTGAATCACAGATAATCATTTTCTCAGGGCACTCCAATCACAATGTAGAGGTCTCTCACTCTCCTAGGGAAGAAAAGTTGCAATCCCTAAGTCTTAGGGGGCATGGGGAGCTCACACACTCCACCAATAAACCTTCTACCACCACCTTATGATTCATTCTGAAATTCAGAAGGCTTCATCCCCTCAGAAAGAGTGGTTATGCCTGCAAACTGCATCCAATTCGGCCAGAACATCAAAAAAGTAATAGACTTTTCCTTTAGTTAAGATTCATCAAATTTTAAAGGTGCCCTTCATGAAAATTTCTCTATCAGTCTACAATTTGGCAGGCTCACTGCATTCCGGAAGAGTATTTGTCTCTCAAAATTTTATCCACTTTGGCCAAAAAGGGGGAAATGTTATAGTCACTGCAGGTTCCCCATTACAGTGAATAAGGAAAACACAGAGCTTTGTTTTAGACCTAGTGGCTTAGAAGCCAGAGCACAGATTGAAAAAGAGAGTACAAAGCAACTCGGAACAGATTGGAATATTTAAAAACACACAAACACACAGATACGAGTTGAATCTTAGTGCCCATGCAGCTGTCTGTGATTTGTTATTGACAATTGGCAGGTTATAAGACTCCATATTTGATGCCTGCCAAATTTAGCTGAGAGATGCCAACAAATCTAATACACTGAAATTGCCATACAAAATTTTACAATCAAAAAGCATGCTTCAAAGTTGAAAATTTGCACTCTTGCTTTTAACTTGTATTTTATTCTGTGAACCGCCTTGATGGAGAACCGCTCTTACGATGGAGAGTTTTATATAAATTTAATAAATAAAAATAATAAATTAATTGTTGTGGGGAAGAGGGCATTGCTGGTCTTGCCTACAGCACTAAAATGTCTTGGGCCGGCCCTGTCCTCACCACTGATGTCCTGTTGGCCCTCTTCAATTTCACCAGCCCCTGCACCCAAATATTTTTCACCCACAAAAGAAAAAGCTGAAATTCTCAGCACACTGTACTTTGTGCTCAATTACCAAAATCCATGCTTCTATCATGTGCTTATGGAGGTACAGAATCAAAACATCTGGGACAGTGGAAGCAAAACAACCACCGTAGCAATACCTGTCTCTGCAGCTCCAAGGACGTCCATGCCATCTCGAATCGCAGAAGGCAGAGCCAGGGCCTGAATCGGAGTTGGCGCACTGAACCCTAATTCACTCAGTGCCTGAAGAACAGGCTTAGGAACGAAGAGGCCTTTCCATGCAGACATGTCCACTTCCTGACCTGAAGATAAAGACAGGACTTCTGCCGTCCAGTTTTTAGGCTTTTTAGAAGCTTTAGCTGGTTCAGCAACATCTTGGGGAGGACATGTTTTCTTCTTCAACTCTCTCTTCCTCTTTTTCTTCGCTTTCCTTTTCAGGATTCTGGTGTCTCCTTCCACTCTCTCATCTTGCTCAAAGCTAGGGATGGCCTCTTTACATTCAGCCTCCTGCTCAGTTGTTACTAGTTCCTTCACTTTGGGTTCATCACCACTCCTCACCTCCTGTTCCAGATTTTTCTCCTTCTTCCTCTTCTTTTTGGGAATTGTGCTATGTTCTTCCTCTTCTCCAGGCCTCCTAGTAGATTTTCTCCCCTTGGCATTTTCTTCTCCCGCTTTTGAGGAAGACACCAGTTTATAATCTGTAAGCTCCTCAAAGCATACTAAACCTCCAAGTTGCTCGTCGGCAAAGAGATTTGGGTCAATCTCAATGGGCTTCCATGCCCCTGTCACTTTGATGCCTCTTCGCTTAAGCTTGGATGGAGTCTTAAACTTACTTGAACCTCGCTTGAGCTTCATGACTGACCTTCAAAGAAGAACAAAGGAAAATATTTCAAAAATGGCTATCAGTTAAATTCATTATATAAAGTAAAGGTAAAGGTAAAGGGACCCCTGACCATTAGGTCCAGTCGTGACCGACTCTGGGGTTGCGGCGCTCATCTCGCTTTATTGGCTGAGGGAGCCGGTGTACAGCTTCCGGGTCATGTAGCCAGAATGACTAAGCCACTTCTGGCGAACCAGAGCAGCACACGGAAACGCCGTTTACCTTCCCGTCAGAGCGGTACCTATTTATCTACTTGCACTTTGAGGTGCTTTCAAACTGCTAGGTTGGCAGGAGCTGGGACCGAGCAATGGGAGCTCACCCCGTCGCAGGGATTCGAACCGCTGACCTTCTGATCGGCTTAACCCACAGCGCCACCTGCATCCCATTATATAAAGTACATAACATGAAATTGCACAATAGGAAGAGATGAAAGAAAAAAAGGATACTACAGCTCCCAGCTATGAGCATCTCTTCTTCATGCAATCAGCAGTCTAGTTTCTCTTCCCCTCCCCTCTCTTCCCCTCCCTAAGTTCATTCAGACCATTCTCACCCTCCTTTCCTAGTCCTTCCCTGCTTCCCACACCATGCTACCTTCTCCCAAGACCCTGTCTTTCCCTAGACATGGGTTTCCCAACCTAATGCATTCCAGATGTTTTGGACTACAACTCCAATCATTCCACACCATGGGTGAGCAGGGATTTGAACCCTGGTCTCCCTAGCCTGACACCCTAACCACTAGTCCAACAGCATTTAGAGGGCACCACATTGGCTAACTAGCAGAGACCTTCTCCTTACAGTCGTCCTTACCAGCCTGCTAAGTCCATTCATATGAAAAGTGACAACAGCTACTAGGACTTTTACTGTTAACATTTATCTTGGGGGCTGGGGGAGTTGAATAATCACTCATGTGAGCAACTCCTACAGAAACATGTCTCAATATGCCCTTCATAGGCTTGTGTTCTCTTCCTGGTTCTTTGAACATTTGGTTCTACATATTTTGTTCTGAACAACAATCCTCTCAGATTTGGTAGTGACTGTATTTTTTTTAAAAAAACTTTCAGGCAGCAAGCATGGACAACGCAAGATATAACTGGCAGTTGTGGCATTGGAATCATTAGACTCAAAAGCTGGTAGAAGATTACATGTACAAAAGGAATACAATTTTTCCTTCTGAAATTTGCAAAGGGAAGACATGAAATGAAAAGGTCTTTGTACTGTCAGCTGCATATTCCCTTATAAAGGATCCTAAACATACAGCTGGGCATTCACAGAATCATAGAGTTGGAAGGGATCCCGAGGATCATCTAGTCCGGGGGTCAGCAACCCGCGGCTCCGGAGCCGCATGTGGCTCTTTTACACCTTTGCCGCGGCTCCAGGGCGGATACTAGCGAGGGGAGGAGGCGCATTGTGTGCCCCGACACTCCCCACTGTTTTAAAAGCCGCAATGGTTTTGCGGCTCCCAGGTTTTTTTTCTTCGGTCCAAGTGGCTCTTTTTGTCTTAAAGGTTGCAGACCCCTGATCTAGTCCAACCCCCTGCAGTGCAGGGAATCAGAATCAGAATAATATTTATTTGCATCAGCCACTAGCCATAGCAATAACATAGAATAAACATACTGAAGATAGATGTAAAAGCTTAACTATCCAAAATACATTTGCAATGCTGGGATTTTTTGCCCAACGTGGGGCTTAAACCCATGAACCTGATATTAAGGGCCTCATGCTCTACTGACTGAGCTATCTCAGGCATTTGACCAGTCCCATAATGGTCACAATAAAGTTACAGCAGGAGGTCAAATGCTAATCAACAGATCTGACACTTAGATGGCCCTTACAGTGGTATCTTGGGTTACAGACGCTTCAGGTTACATACGCTTCAGGTTACAGACTCCGCTAACCCAGAAATAGTACCTCAGGTTAAGAACTTTGCTTCAGGATGAGAACAGAAATCGCGCCACAGCAGTGCCAGGCCCCATTAGCTAAAGTGGAGCATCAACAGTTTCAGGTTAAGAACGGACCTCCGGAATGAATTAAGTTCTTAACTAGAGGTACCACTGTACTATGAAACAATGACATCAACTTTTTAAAAATGTGATATATTATTTTAATTCTACCCTCCTCCACGGGACCCACATTATCATGCATACTACCCATTCCCCATTATTCTCCTTGGAACAGCCCTGTGAAGCAGACCGTGCAAACTGTGTGCAACTAACCCAACATCACACCGTAAGCTTCATGATTGAATGTGGAACTGAACCTGGATCTTTCCAGTCCCAGTGGCTTCTGTAACTGATGGCAGCTTACTCACAGAACCTTGTGTGCCTGTTTGGAAATGCCTGCAGTTACATCTGGTAGCCAAGGGGGTACATTTTTCCATGCGCCTCGGTCCAGCCCCCTCCCCCCCAAAAAAATAGGGCTAGGGAGCTGAAATAAAAGTGTGAGCTTCTACACCTTTATTCAATGCTAGTCATCTGAGTATGACTAGCATTGAATAAAGGTGTAGAAGCTCACACTTTTATTTCAGCTCCCTAGCCCTATTTGAAATAAGCTCCACTGAAATAAGCTGACTTAAATAACTGACGTCCACTGGTTTCAATGGGTCTACTCAGAGTATGACTTAGCTGGATATCGCTCAGTGGCTTACTTCAAATATCTGAATATTTAACATGGTTAATTGTCCAACAGATCGATCCTATTCCTAAACTACAGTTTTTGTGGGATTCAGTATCCAGGTTTAAACAAACAGTTGTTAAAACAGGGCTGCAACTTTGGGAAAGTAAGGCAGAAGTACCCACATTAACAGATGTACAATAGGTGGAAATTAAATAGCTGCATCTTTCTCCACCCTATACTGTACATGCAATGATTTATTTGGGGCGGGGGGGGGGGGGGAAGAGCTGTTCACATCAAATTTGGCTGTCACCTATGCTAAGGTAATGTGATTTTAAAATATATTTTTAAAATGTTTTTATATTATTGTAAACCCCTGTGATATATATTTATGATACAGCGGTATATTTTTATTTTAATAAGCAAACAAATAAAGAACAGAAAATGTTATTTACCCCAACCAATTTGCAGGTGAACATACAAGGAAGAATCAAAAATAAAAATAAACTGTAAATGTTCGGTTTTCAGATAATGCGAGACTTTTGGATCTCTGCTACTCAGCAACCTCCCAATTGGCCAGTCCACCCAGTAAAAGTGATACGCAACAACATTAAGTTGCGAGCTTGCATCCAACACGCAGCCAACTGCACGAATTAACAGTTGACCAGGAAGCCATCCTAAATACGTTTTATTCAGAAGTTTAACTGATTCACTGGGGATTTACTTCCAAGTACTGAGGAGACCAATCTCCAAACCACCACAGCGCCATAAAGCTCAGTGGGGTGAACCCCCAGCTGATCGCCCTCCCCCGCCGTTTCTCAACCAATCTTACTGTTACTGTCGCGAGATTAAAGTGGGGGGAGGGTAGGGGAGAGAGAGGAAGGAAAGAGGGAGAGAGAGAGAGAGAGAGAGAGAGAGAGAGAGAGAGAGAAGGTATATGCCACTCTAGGCTCCTGAGAGGAACAGCGAGGCATTAAACCGGCAATAACAAACATTTTTAAGGATGCAGCCTTATAAATGGTAATGAAACTACAAGAACAGTAAATAGCAACCTCGATTTTACTTCTTTGGGAGCTGCCCTCCGTCCTTTCCTGCTACCCGCCCCACGCGGTTGTCTCCTTCCAAGTTCTTATTATTTATTCTTATTAGCTGAACTTCTTAGTCGCTTGTCACCCAAGGTCTCCAAGAGACTTACACTGAAATATCTATATGCATAAAGATATTACACCACACAAATCTCTACGGCTGCACAAAAGTAATCCTTGCCTTCCTTCCTCCGCTCGCCTCCGAGGCTACTTCAGCGCGCTTGCCGGGTTTAACGGCCCAGCGAGCGCCGTTTGCACCCGCCGAAAAAAGTCCCTGCGAAGATCCCACCAGACACTGCACAGCGACGCTTCCGGGAAATCCCACCACGTGGGAGCCTCACGGGGGCGGCCATGATGCCGTGACGTCATCCCCCAGCGCCGGGCTTCAGAACTTTTATCAGGCTGCATGCTGGCTGCCTCTCCAGCATTCGGGAAGGCTGCGGTTGCTGCGTTGGGGCGGTCGTGTTTCTATGGGAAGGGTGGGGGAAAGCACAGGATGAGGCATCCGATTCTGCTGGTGGTTGTTATCCGATGGTCGGTTTAGATGAGCGTTATTGCTCTGGTATAAGTTGAGTGGAGTTTAGGAGGAGTTATGTTATCACGAAGGGCTCTTCCCCACCCCCGTTGCTTAATTATGGCAGTTTTATTTTATTTTATTTTATTTATTATTTATTTATTTTATCCTCAGAGAATGTTCAGCACTTCATTAGCTCGAGTAACCAAGGCATAAAGGTAAAGGGACCCCTGACCATTAGGCCCCCATTAGGTCCAGTCATGACTGACTCTGGGGTTGTGGCGCTCATCTCGCTTTATTGGCCGAGGGAGCCGGCGTACAGCTTCCAGGTCATGTAGCCAGCATGACTAAGCCGCTTCTGGCAAACCAGAGCAGCGCACGGAAACGCCGTTTACCTTCCCGGTGGAGTGGTACCTATTTATCTACTTGCACTTTGGACTGCTAGGTTGGCAGGAGCAGGGACCGAGGAATGCGAGCAAGTCCTAGGCTCTGTGGTTTAACCCACAGCGCCACCCGCGTCCCTCTCAGCTAATCACAGATTAACAGGAGGATGATATTGCACGCTTTCTGAGCACTTATGCTCTCATGCCCATAGTCTCGGTCTGAATCGTTTAGCCCCGTATTTTTTCTCGTTAAAAGTTGCTGAAGTCTCTTCACCTTGTATTGTTGTTGTTACTACTGCTACTTTTAAAATTGGTTTTACTAATTATTGAAAAGGAGGGGACGAGAAATGGCATCCAACAAACATTCCCCCTCCGCCCAAGCCCATTTCACAATTTTTTTTTTTTAACAATGTCCTATATAGAATAGCAAATTGAAGCAGTAAAAATGTCAAAGCATATTCAATAAAATATCTTTATTTTCCTAAATTCTCCATTTTCTTAATGTTACCGTCTTTCATGTGACCTATTTGCCCATTTTTCCATAAATGCCAGATTCAAATCTTGTGCACAACAAACTTTAAATAAATCCACATCCATCTACTGTTACTTGTCCTTCACCAAAAGGTCCAATACTTGCCATTTTAAAATGCGATATTAAAATCAGTTTAAATCAAATTAGTCACAAGAACAGGGCAGGTTCTGGGGGGAAACCATACATAGCTCAACAGTAGAACCTATGCTTTGACTATAGGCTCAATTCTGGCTTTCCACTTGGGGGGGAAAACAGGTTGTAGGTGCTGGGAAAGATCTTTTTCAGGGACACTGGTGAGTAGCTGATAGGCAGAGTAGCAAATATCAGGCTTAATGGACGAATAGTCTGACTTGATTTGGACAGCTTCCTAACTCTGCATATTGTGCATTGAATTCATTTATGGTGCTGGCTGGGCTTTGCAGAGGAGTAGAACTACTGTGGCATCTGCAGCCCTCCTGCTCAGGATGGATATGGCAAAAGTGCAGGGAGGATTATATAGGCCTGGATTAGATCTAATACTGTCAAGTGATAGCAGTGGAAACAGCTTGGTTGCCCCCAGATTCCAGGAATGCCCTTTGGTTGGTTTGTTTTCTTGCAGATAGCTATCCCAACTTCAGCTGGTGGGGAGTCAACTGGGAGAGGTGGGCAGATAAACCTCACTACCTAATCCACCAGCATCCTGTCTAGTGCTAAGTGTGTGTGCATTGCTTTGCTATTGCTCGATCATGGGCTTAAAGCCCACATGAGAGGGTTGAGGAGCATCCCAGACCAGTCTTGGCTCCTGCTAATAAAATTTGCTGCTACATCTCCACCTTAACAACCATACATTGGGTGACCATGTGCAGGAGCCCTGTGCATGTACCAATGCACATCACATTTCTCCATCTGAGAAAGGACTCTGACTCAGAATACCATCCTTACACAGAAGAGCTGTGAGTGCCTATGTCAGTAGAGTCATACCTCGGGTTACAGATGCTTCGGGTTCACTGCGCTGAACCCAGAAGTACCAGAACAATTCTGGGTTTTGGTGCTTGCAAATGTGCAGAAGTGCTAAATTGCGACCTGTGTGGGTCGCAGGTTGCGAACACTGCGGGTTGCAAAAGTGCCTTCCGCACGGATCACATTCGCAACCCAAGCGTCCACTGTATACACAAGTCACCCTTCTCATGGTTGCTTCACGTGTGGCTGGCAGTGTGGCTGGCCTGTTAGCCGCCTGACACTTTGGACGGACATGTGACGGGCTGATGGAGCAGCAGTTCTTACCTGTAATCAGAGTTCTACTGAGTCAAGCGGCTGCCAAAGGCCAATCTAGTCCAGCATCCTGCTCTCACAGTGGCCAGCCAGATGTTTTTGGGAATCCCCCAAGCAGGACATGAATGCAACAGCAGTCTCCCCCATCAGTAGCCTTGGACAGATGTGAATGTGAAGATGCATTTCCTGGAATTCTCTTTTCTGCCCAGCTGTTATGGGAGCAGCCCCATCTTCCGCTGCATCCAGTAACCTTAAAATAGTCCTCACCACACTGATAGAATTAAGGAACAGGGAGTGCAGAACTCCTCTGGAGTGCTGTGCACTTATATCATTTCCCTTTAAGTGTCTACTGTTCTGACCCAGCAAGGCTGTTAATGTTCTTAATACAATGGCTGTATGGATTTGAATGTCACTTCAAGCTTCACCTAAGAAAGAACCATGTTATTTTCTCTTACTTTTCCTATTGTTCTCCTCCTCTTGCCCTCCCCATACCTCCGGTGTTTTTCACTGAGAGAACGGGCATGTGGAGAGTAACATGATGAGCGGGGGGGGGGGGGGGGGAGTTCCAAGTAGCTAAAGTGCACTGCCAGAAGACACAGCATGCTATTTTCTCCTGTGCGATCGAGAGCATTTTGCAGGTTGATCTTGGCAAAAAAATAATAATGTACGGCTTAAATTATACACCAGAAACAATGGAGAGTTTTTGAGTTAAGCATGAAGACAGACAGATGGCCGCAACAGCTTCTCTTATACTGTGACACATAGGCAGAGACAGCAAACAGGAGATTTCTGGAAGGGAAAGGATGGGGCCAGACGGTGAAATGCAATTATTGCAATAATTAGTATGATTTCATCTCTCTAAGACTATCTCCAGTTGTTTCTCAGTCATTAAGGTGTTTGAAAAATATTCCTTGATGCATCCGTATTAGCAAAGAGAGGCTGAAAAGCAGCACCTTGAAACCATTTTCTGTCCTTGGAAATCATTACTATACATTACCTCAGGGGCACAGGCATAAGGAGATTGAACCACTCTGCCAACTCCTTAGGCTTTGAGGAGGACTGTTCAGGTGGCTTCTGCAACTGTGCCTTTAACAAACACTTGATCTTCAGGGATTGTGCTTTTCAGAGCAAGAGAAAGATTTTATCATCTGCTAATAGCTACAGATCAAGCTACAGTAGGGTAGCCATGTGTCCAATTTTACAGCCTTCTATTTCAAGGGAGGTCAAGAAGGCCCTATGAAGGGCTCTCTGATCCTAGGTAAAGGTAAAGGGACCCCTGACCATTAGGTCCAGTCGTGACCGACTCTGGGGTTGCGGCGCTCATCTTGCTTTACTGGCCGAGGGAGCCGGGTCATGTAGCCAGCATGACTAAGCCGCTTCTGGCAAACCAGAGCAGCGCACGGAAACAGTTTACCTTCCTGCCAGAGTGGTACCTATTTATCTACTTGCTCTTTGACGTGCTTTCGAACTGCTAGGTTGGCAGGACCTGGGACCAAGTAACGGGAGCTCATCCCGTCCCGGGATTCGAACCGCTGACCTTCTGATCGGCAAGCCCTAGGCTCTGTGGTAGTCCAGTTTAAAAATAAAAAACTAGAGAAAGAGGAGCAGGGGCTTTGAAGATGCCCATCAGCCATTAGCATCCGGATAGGAGACTGAGCAGGCACATAACCTACTATCTTCTCAGTTATGGTGAGATGTGTTTCTAGTAATTTTTATAGTAATTTTTTTATAAATGTGCATCTATAAATGTAAATTAGACTATGCAAGGTTTACGCTAATTTTTTTGGCCACCTTTTTGTGTGATGCATTCCCCCCCCCCCCTCTTTCTGGCAACACATAAGTTGCCCTATGTTATAGGTACAGCTGCAGAAGCCCATTGGAAAAATTGGGAACCCTATTAAAATCTATCATGACAAAGAACTGACGACCCCAAATTATTATTTGTTTGTTTTGCAAACTGTCACCTTGCCTGGCAGCTCCTCAAAGTGGATGACACAACAGTCCATTAAAAATGAAAAAATGCAGAATTAAACTCAACATAAAAAAGGCTTTGATCTACAACATGCTTACTGACACTTCCAAATAACTCTAATAGCATTGTGAAACAGGGCTTGTCCTTCAGAAGCCATGCTGGCTTTCCTTCAGCAAGGTTCATTATATGCTTCTCAACTTTTAAAAAACAAAACAATAAATTCCACCAGTTTTCGCAGGAAAAATGTTAAGCTAACCAGCCTATAATCTCTAGGATCCCCCCGCATCCTTTTTGAAATACTGGCATTAAATTGGATTCTTTCCAATTCTTCAGGAATGGAGGCTGATCTGAGGGACAAGTTATGTGTTTCCATTAGAAGATCAGCAGTTTCACATTTGACTCCTTCCTCCTTGAAGCATTACACCTTCAAATCGACAGAATTACATATCATGCCAGTTCTTTAAAGTACAACACGCTTTAAAGAATTTGAAAGTTGTAACACATGAAGTTCCCAGTCTTCCGTACCAGCTGCACAAACATTGTTACATAAAAAGAATTCAGGGCCTTAATGAATTAAACAATTTTTTTGTCAAGCCCCTTCTTTACAACTTAACTGGAAAACGGTTTCTACTTATAATTTTTCAATGCTATTACAAACACCTTATGAGGAAATCCCTTCCACAGAAATTACTTGTGTCAATTGATTTTGAACCTCAAGGAGACATTTTCTTTTGAGAGACTGGCTCACATTTTTATTTATTATTTAGTGGTTTTATGTAATGTGATTTTGTGCCACCTGATTAACAGAACATCAAGGTTTTAGGATAATGATTATGTTTGTGTTTCTTAAATATTCATTGTGTTTTGTAAGCCTCCTTGATTTCAGCTTAGAAGACACGGTTGAAATTTAGAGAGCAAATGATGAATAAAAATGAGGCCCTTTTTGAAAGGCGTTTATAAAGCCTTAAGGGCTGCAATGAAGCAAAAAAATTCACAATAGTCCAGAATTTAAGTGTCATACTATTATAACTTCTGTCTGAGCCATAAGGCCTGCCTTCAAGTTATCAAAACGTGTTCCATGATTGTCTCCGACTCATATCAACTAAACAACCAATATCAAGGTTCTTGAGTCACAAACCAGATCCAGGCGCTCTTGGAGGAAACTGATTTTCTAAATCCATTACATTTGGGGTTTAGACCTGGTTATGGTACAGGAACTAACTGCATTCATAGAATCTTAGAGCTGGAAGGGACCCAAGGGCCATCTAGTCCAACTCCAGGCAATGCAGGAATCTCAGCTAAAGCATCCATGACAGATGGCCATCCAACATCTGCTTAAAAACCTCCCAAGGAAGGAGAGTCCGCCACCTCTTACTCTCAGAAAGTTTTTTCAAATGTTTAGTTGGAATCTCCTTTCTCACAACTTGAAGCCGTTGCCTCGAGTCCTACCCTTCAGAGCAGGAGAAAACAATAATGTTCCCTCTTCCATGTGACAGCCCTTAAAATATTTAAAGATGGCATTGATTGCTCTGTATGATGTCAGGATAGAAACAGGGAAAATGTGTCCCTGTTCATTTTGACTTTTCAGCAGCTTTTGATATTATCAATGGTGGTATCCTTATCTGCTCCATCTGGGCTGTGCAGAAGAGTTTCCCAGGTGATTTGCAAACTTCTAGATCGATGCATATAAACTTCCACCCACCAGGTGCAGTTGGTTAAATGTGTTGGCCCTACCTGGTGCTAAGTTCTTGTAACATTGGCATAGCTTATTCTGAAGAAGAGTAGTAGTGATAGGGAATAGTAGTCCTGTTCAGTCCTAGTTCCTGTCCCCTTGTGTGATTAATTGTGTGAAGCATGGGAGTCTGTAGGAGTTTTTCTAGAGGAGAAGACTGACCAAGTAAAACACTGAAGGGGGCAGGCAAGCCAGTTTCTCACTATATAAAAATAATGGAAAGAATAGTGCATGTACAAATTTGTCTTATACCTTAGGTTCTAGAACTGTTAGACTTTTTAAAAAGAAAGAAAGCAGGGGATTCAGAAATTATCGTTCATCCAGAGGTGGGTGAGATTGGTGAGGACTCCCCCTACCCCATGGATGCCCATGGTATGAAGGACAGAGTGAAGCATAGATAGAGTTCTGCATCCAGAGGGAGTTGATGCATGTAGAACAGACTTACCTCTATATACATGCACCCACAAAACACTTGGATTGTAGGGGAATTACACATTGCTGGGAACTGCAGCTGGTCAGAGTGCTGCTGCACTCATTTCCAGCTTGTTTGCAGGTTTCCCGTAGGTCTACATGGTCTGATCCAGCAGGGTCATCTTATGTTTATTTATTAAATGCATTTCTATCCCACTTTTCTCCCAAATTAGGACTCGTAGAGCCAATGGGGATGTGGGTGTCATGGGTGCTGCCTTGTTCTCTCTTGCACAAACTGTGACAACGGACAAAGGCTACATTGTCTTCTGAATGTGGTGTAGCCTTTCTTCATAGGACTGAAGTCATCCTTGCTCTTGGGAGATGAAGATCTCTGTAGCCAAAACACATACAGATACTACCATTCAGTAGAGCCCATGTGTTTTTGGTAAAGAAAAAAAAGAGATGGTACTTTTGAGGCTTTTCCTACATTAGTAAAACGAACTGTTTTCACTAGGTGAAATTCCTACTTTAAATATGTTGTCATTTTAAGTGTTGGTTTCTTTCTCCTTTTCTTGACAAAACATTTGTGCCTTTAAAAGCTGCACAACTGCCAGAACTTCAACAGACTAGACCTCATTACTGTTTTTCAATCTACAGAAAAAACTGTCCTAGCTGAATTACTACATATTGGGCAGTTGCTAAATGCACAGTGCACCTATCTGGATAAAAGGTAGCAATCATTGTTGTCATTATAACCTCCTCATATATATGGCAAGGGAGAGGGTGGGGGAAGTGAAATATCTGCACGTATAAAAATTCCTAGAATAGAGATGCCAAACTGCCAATACACACAAGCCCCGATAAAAATAAGAACATTACTTAACACAGCTTCCAGTTTGTTGCTAAGAAACTACTGCTTCATAGTTTCATTATTTTCGTTTGCAGAAACATTACTGGTTGTTCTCTTGCATCTTAGTATCTGCTTAGTGTAAAAAGTATAATTAGAATGTGCATGAAGTCAAATAATATTTCACATAATTTGATTTCCCCCCGCCCCAAGCCTTGTGGGGTCAGTCGGTCTACCATTTCCTGTTAGTGTAGTGAGTTATCCAGCATAACATGGACGAAAAGGAAGAGTTACAGGAGTCTAGCGAGGCAATGCACTAGCAGCAAAGCATTTTGAGCGCAAGAATGTCTACTGAAATAATTTTTCAGTATGGCTTTCAGCAACAGCAGAGTAATTTGGGGCTTGTAGCCTTGGGGTGTAACCCTAAATCCATCTGTATAAATGGAGGTATCTCCTGTAATTAATGCTGTTCCGTTTGTACAATAGCACTCAGGCCTTTCCATACTGTGAGTGAAAGTGTGCCCCTCCTTCACTTCAAACCTTGCTTGCCTGCTGTTCCCAAATGATCATCTCCGGTGCCATACGCTTGCTATCCATGACCAACTGTGCCTGTTTTCTGCTACCTGTCCCTGATAAATAACTGTCCCTGTTTGTTCCTCTTTATTTCTGCCTTTTCCTGAGATGCTGTCAAAACTCTGTTGGTGTGCCTGTGATGTAATGCTCTAGAGAGCTTTCAAGGAATTTATATATAAAAAAATATGAAAGATTGCACAAAACTGCATGGCAGTGCTATGGAGGTGGGATAGATGTGCATGCAACTCAGCGGGGTGCAGTAGAAATGCAGCCCTGTTTGGCACATGCAGTATTAAATGGAATGAGGTCACAACTCAAATAGAAAATGCCAAACAAATAGGATGCGAGCCATAAAGATGTCAGGGCAGAATCACACTGTTATCTATGTTCATGGAGAGTAATGACCAATGTCTGCTTGTCCAGGGTGTATGTCATTTTAATCATTTTACCCTATCTGTGGTATAACCCTGTTTCTTTTCAACATTAAGTACATCTCAGATTATTATTCCTTACTTTTAAAAATGAAAGCTAAGAGTCCGGGGGCCCTGCTGCCATGGGGTATGGTACATGTGCACAAACCTGTGCTGTGTAGAGCAATAACAAATGCAATTCTTGCCTTTGAGCTGATGGCAACATTCCAGTCACACACAACTCAGAGGGTTCTGTATCCTCCTCACACATCTCTCCATGGAAGAGGAAAATTTCCAGCCCAGCAAAACAAACAAACAAAAAACAACTCAAGGAGACTGCAGGGCTGGTGAGGGTGCATGGACTTGGGAGACTCAGTGCTTGCCAGACAGTGTGACCTGGAAGGCCACATCCAGCCCCAGGGCCTGAGGTCTCCCAGCCCACTGAGAACACAAAATTGAGGAAATTGGTTCTCCATATTTATTCCTAGCAACTCTTGGCAGAATTTTCCCCAGGGAATGTCAGTTCACCCTGCCCTTTGTAGGATCTGTTCGATGAAAATCTGTGTATCTAGTTCTGATTCTCCAGTGCTCTATGCGAACAGATTAATTGACATTTATTGGTTAAAAGTAACAGTTAATTGACTAATTAAATTGGCGGGCTCACCAATAAATATATAAAGTGCCAGTAAAAGTGTATTCAGTCTTCCATTACATCTTATTATTGAAAATGAATTTTGACATGCCTAATTAGGAAGCAACCACCTCCAGGCCCAACCTTAACATGAAACAGCATGAAAGGTTTGCCTTGGGTAGCACATTCCAAAGGGGTTGTCCCTCCTGTCTCTTAGCATATTCAGAGTCGCCTGATTCTTAAAAGTGACTTCTGAAGTATAAGCAGTGGAATAAGAAATTGTTTATGTCCCCACAGCAGTATGGGCAAGTAGCAGAGACATCTAGGACCTGTTCCATCCTGCCTGTGGGTGCAGAAGTGAGGAAACACCACCACATTTAACTATTTCTTTACCATGAACCAAAGCAACTCACAGTGTGCTTCCAGATAGGTGTTTATTGTGGAAGGGTACTCCTCATGCATGCAAGCTTTTTACAGCATCCACAAAACAATGCCGGCTCATTTTTTTATTTTTTTTTACATCTGTAATTTCCCAGATATAGCTGGGATTTGGCTTTAAAAATAGCTCAAAAACTACTTTTTTTGAGATTCTGCAAAAAATGCTCCACAATCTTCAATCTTTTGAAACATGGCAACCTTAACTGTTGTCAGTGACCAAGGACCAGCTTGCAAATGAAGCTCCCATCTGGATGTATGTGCCCATAAGGTGGCCTGTCTCATTACAGTGGCCAATGGGTCTGAGTTGATGCAAAAAACTAAAGATGAATTTCAATAGGGACAAATGTAAGGTGCTAAACTTAGGCAGTGATAACCAGCTGAACAAATATAAGATGGGGGGCACCTGGCTTGCTAGCAATACATGTGAAAAGGATCTAGTGGTCTTGGTGGACCAGAAGCTTAACATAAGCCAACAGTGTGATGCAGCAGCAGCAGCAGCAGCAAAAAGCTAATGCTATTCTAGGCTGCATCAACAGAAGTGTAGTGTCCAGATTGAGGGAAATAATAATACTACACTATTCTGCCTTGCTGCATTTTTTTTGTTTTGGCAGGGGAGGCCCAAGAGCATAAGGAGGCCCTGCTGGATCAGGCCAGTGGCCTATATTTTGATTACATATTTTGTTCTGTGAACTACCCTGAGACCTCTGGGTATAGGGCGGTATATGAATTCAATAAAGAAGAAGATCTGGTCCAGCCTCCTGTTTTCACAGCGCCCAACCAGATGTCCCAATGGGAAGCAGGGCCAATACATTTTGGCACCTGAGGCAAACCATTGTGAGGCCTGTTATACAGGTGGCATGGTGGTGTGCGCATGTTGCTAATAAGGGGGCAGATTTGGCTTTCACAGAGTGCGCTGCTGTCGCTGTGTCAGCGGGTGATGCGTTCCTTGGAGGCCAGGTCTGCTGCCCCTGCTGATCCTTGCCCCCCTGAGGCCATCACCTCACCTTGTCTTACAGGTGGGCCGGCCCTTGGTCCCTGAGCACGTGACCACCCCCCCTCCCGAGGAGGAAGAGAGCAGCCAACCAACGGCCAGCAGCCGTGGATTAAAAACGCCGTTTTATCCTTCACCACCTGAAGCGGGGCAAAGGGGTTGACAGTGCGCGTAGCAGGCGGCGGCAGCGGCTAGTTTCCTCATGAGGCGGGCCCATGTGGCAAACGGGAATGTCAAATTTACCTCAGGGAGAGGGGTGGGAAACAACAAATTAAGCCGAAACGGAGCCTTGCCCCTTCATATATAATATAATACTGTATATATGATGTGCCTGGACCGTCTTTCCGGGCGCGTTGCGATATTGGCGCGCTCGGGTCGGCCCTTTTTGCCCCTCCGGGGCCTCTGTAGCGGCTTCGTTGCCCTGGCGACGGGCTCGGCGCTGCCACACTGCCCGCGGAGGCGAAGGCGGCTCCGGCTCCCTCGCCCCTCGGGCTCCTCGAGTCGCGGGGGAGGGAGCGCGGCGCCTCTGGGAGCTGCAGGGCGAGGGAAAGCAGGCAGCCCGCCTGGGCCCATGAAGCCGCGTCCCTCGGAAGGGCCCTGAGTGGCCCAGCATCTCCCGGGGTTGGCATCCGGCCTTCCCGGCTTGGCGCTCTCTTGTCTCTCTCTCCGCTTGCGGAGCCCCATCCTGGCCCGTCACCAAGAGCGGGGCGGGGGAATCGCTGCGCTTCGGGGGCGGCGGGAAGGCAGGAGAGCCGCTCCTTTGGCGGGGGTGGGAACGCACCGCACTCTCGGGCTTGTATATATGATAGAGTCGCTGCGTTTCCCTCCGTAAGCGCCCCCCCACCAATCCATCTTTCCCGCCCCACAAAAAAAGGGGCTATAGATCTTGTCATTCGCCCACCCAAACCACCCAGTTCCCCCCGGGAAGCTTCTCCTCTGTTCTTGGAGCATCTAGGAAACGGCGCCTGCCCTCCCTAACCAACCAACCCTTCTTCTTGCGGGGGTGCAGGTCCTTCTAATCCGCACGCCCCCTAAATTCACATTTAAAATACAAACCGATAATCCCTTTGCAGTCGTTCGGGGAAGAAGTTGTCGATTTCTCCTCCGTCCCCCCCCCCCCACTGCAAAACCCTCTTCAGTGTTAGCTTTCAGGTGGGCGCCTGCCCCCATCTGGAGCAGGGGGTCCCAAGATCTGCCTCCTTTCCTGAGCCAAAGAGGAGAAAAGTTGCAGCCTCAGACCCGCCTCCGTCCCCCACCCCCACGCCTTGCATTTCCACCCTTAGCGCCCCCACCAAAAAGAGAGAGGGAGAGAAAAGCAAGCAGGAGCGAAGTGAAAGGAGGGCGTGCGTATATGCGTATGTGTGGTGGAGGAGGAGGAAGGGAGATGTTGGTGTCTCCTTCTCCCTGGAAACGCTGGAGGGACTGAGGCGAAAGTGAAGCAGCAGGAGTGAAAGTTTCCTTGCCGAGCCTGGGCTGAGTGGCGAGTGATGTTCTTGGAGCAGCAACGGCGGCGGGCTGCGCTGGTGCCGCATTGTGTTTGCTGAGGCTCCTCCTGGGCGGTGGGGGCTCAGTAGCGTCCTACGAAGAGGAGGAGGAGGAAGCAGCAAGAGCAGCAGCAGAGCAGCCTCTACTCGCCCACCTCCACCAGTGCATCCTTTTAAGACGAGAAGAGGGTGTTTGTTGCCTGCTTGCTCTCTCCTCTCTCTCTCCCACCCTCTCTCCCTCTCTCTGGCCTCAGTGCAATGTGAAGCTTGCACACAACCCTGGTTTTGTCAAAGACTGGAGCTCCAACCTAGTACATGCATCCGATAATCATCTTCTCCTACAAAATGGATTTTAGCCAGAACAATCTATTTGGTTATATAGAAGATCTGCAGGAACTTACTATTATTGAAAGGCCAGTACGCAGGAGTCTAAAGGTATACCTCTCTCTCTCTATATATATATATTTAAAACTGTACTTTCTAATCAAACTGCAGTTATTTCAGATTGGAATCTATTAAATAAATGGTGCTACTATCTGCTATATGCAGGTTCAGCTTGTTTTACAATGAAGAGATAGTTTGCACAGATAAGGGCATTAAATCATGTCATCCGACAGTAGAATTATTTCAGAAATGGGGTTTTAAGTGTGAGGTGGGGGGGGAAATACTAGATATAAACTGCTTTAACTTGAATTAGGTTTTGTGATTATATAATTTGGGATCTTTTCCCATTCCTTGCTTTCAGGATGTAGTTTAATAAATGGTGTGGGGGAGGGACTATTCCTGATTTTAAAAAAGTGCACTACCTAATTTTTGAAATGTTACCAGAGATTCTGAGTATTAAAAACCAAAGGCCTCAAAACCCTGGAACTGTTTATAGACTTCCAGGAGACTGTTCCAGAGAAAGTGAGTTAAAAATTACAGCCTGACATTCTGATTCAGAAACTGAGAAAGGGGGCAGCTATAGACCACATGTTTTGCATGCACAAAATCAGTTCTTACTGTCTCTAGTTAGCAGGGTCAGGAAAGACCCTTACCTAAGAGCTTGGAAAGCAGATGCTAGTTGGTATAGATCATATTGAGCTAAATGGATCAATGGTCTGACTCATACAAGACAGCTTCATAACCAATTAAGCAGGAGCACTTGAATTCATTTTCCATTGGCATCTTTTTAATTTCATGTACTCTGCTTTAACTTATTTGTGTTTCGAGCTGTACAACATAATTAACAGCATCATCCTAGGCATAGTCACTCAGGAATAAGTCACAGTGATCTCAATGATTAAGTATATTTATGTACTGTAAACTTGGGGTGGAAGTAGTTGTTAACAGATTCAAGCATGGACTTGAGATGTTAATTATGTTAATTTGTGTTTCACACTTGACAGACACCAGAAGAAATAGAGAGATTGACAGTTGATGAAGAACTCAATGATATTGAAAGGGCTGTATATCTACTCAGGTATTTCTTCAGATAATGTTGTAGAGGGTTTTTTAATATTACTTTTTATCTAAATGTTTCCATCTCCATGCTTCATGGGGTTTTTTTAAGGGTTTTTAAGGGTGTTTTTTTTTAAAAAAATAGGTTTGGAATAACACCATGGAAGAAAGTTTAAAATGTGTGATGGTAGCATTTTATTTATTAAATTTGTATAAGGCCCTTCATGCACGTAGTAGCATGAGGAAATGATGGGCATGCACAGATGCTTAGCTACTTTCTATTAAGTTGGCTACTTTCTACTATGGTCCTTCCCTCTGATGAGTTGGGCTGCTATTGTTTTTCTTTTTGAGGGTCACCAAATTGTGTGGTGGTATTAATAAGATTTCACATTGACTAACTCCATGGTACAACTTAATGTTTTAAAGGATTTGTTGTGTAGCACCTGAGAAATGCAGAGATGCAGATAACATTGACACAATCATATCTGGTACCCTTCCCCACCCAGTCTGCTTGAAATGCTTACTTAAAAGATGTTTAACTGCCTTGAACATTAACTGTCCGAAACATGGGCTTCCTTTGACTTTCATGTAGATATCATCTATGAAGGAGGTGCTGTTCTGAAAGATTTTCATTTAAACTTGCATTTTTATACAATGCTCACTAATTGAAGTGCCAGCTGTAAGCTTCCTTTCAGTTTGATCAGTTATTTTTAGAGTGCTCCAGAGCCATGTTTGTCTCGGTCTTTAAAATGTGCTCTGCTAATATAATCTATTTGTCACTTTTTAAGCCAGCATTTTTATTTGCCACTTATGCTTCTGATAATAGATAATATCTGGCAATAGCCATCATCTTGCTCTGTTTTTTGTTTTTGTTTTTTAATTATCTCACTCACATGTGATTTGGAAGTACTTGCTTGAATTCACCATTTACCTTTTTCAGTGTTATCAATAGTATACTGTTCATGCAGATATTGGGTTCCATAGCTCTGGGTGGCCTTTGCGTTGTTTGGAGACATAAAATAATTTTGTACAAGGCTACTACCTCCACCTCATGAATATTGTTCCTCCAGTCTGCAAACCACCTCATATTTAATCACTTGCTTGGTCAACTTAGATGAAAAGGAATTGTATACAGGAAAGTGAATGGACAGACAAAGGATGGATGGAACACTCCATTGCTGCTGCTCCAACCTCTCTTAGCAGGCTACAAACCTTTTAGGAGGCTAGTAACTTTGGGGGGCCTGTTTAAAAAGATATGGTAAATAATGAAAAATTGTTCTTGCACCATAGTTTATTTTTCAAATGGGAGCCACATCTCATTTCCTTGGGCAGCCAAAAGAAACTGACCTCCACACAATCCAATATTTATGTGTCTTGACTGGGTAAGCAGTCATGTTGCAAGCTGTCAAAGATGAAGAAAGAGAATAATGCAATTGTATTGGAAGGTTGCAGGCCTCAAATATTTTTTTGAAACAAAAAAGTTTCATTAAGATAAAATTTTATAATTGCTGATGTAGCAAGATAATTGCTAAGATATGATATATTTAACAGTTCTTAAGAGTTTAAGAGGATTCTTAACTGGTTTTGTATTCTTCTTGACTCCCTACTCCCCCACTTTACTATACAGTGGCCCAGTTCACCTGTCATAGTATACTCTAGTTCATGGTTTACTATGAATGCACTGAGTTGAGCTGTTTCTCCGCTCTTTGATCACACTGGGGAGAAACAAACTATGACCTCTAGTTTAGTGTTACAACAGTTACGTCTGATCCTGTTTTGTTCCAACAAACCTTGGTCCCTGTTTTGATTGTAACATTAAGCCAAATGTCTTGGCTTGTTTCTTCCTGGCATGAGCTGGGAAGATGGTGGGGCAAAACCGGAGCAATTTGCTTGTGCACAGTAAGCCATGGTTTATGGCTTATGACATGAGAATAAGGTCAATTTGTAGTCTCGTGTTGGTGGAACACAAATTCTTTCGAGTGTTCCTTTCCTCCGGTTTGGCTTTTAATTGTTTTCTTTTTGAGACATATGGTGAAATAAATAGTGTTGAGTGTCATCAGTGTTGCAACACTAGCATGCTTTTCTTGTTTGGGTAATCTAGTTGTTCCTTGGTGCGTTCCCGTCGCCCCCCCAGTGATGCCAACCTCAACTCCTAGTTTTTTCTGTACATTCAGTGGCACATGGAATACCTCTTCCTGATTGACCACACTTTTCAGAACAGGCTTTTCTGTAACAACTGCAATAAATGGGTTGTGTTTTTCCCCCTATAGACTAGTTTTGTTTGTTTGCTTGTTGTTTTTTGTAATTCTGTTTTCTTCCAGTTAGACATTTATTGTCATATTTCTGGCTGAACATCACCAGCATGCTGTTGGCTTGACTGATATGTGTTTTTTCTTTATTTTTTTGCTGTATGATTCTCTCCTTGAATCTCTAGCATTATTACATAACTTTTGGACATTATTTCATTATGGGCTGGTTCACACTGTCCCCCAGAACACAGGCTCTACTTGTAGTAGGGTGCAAGAATGAGCTTTGGGCAGACATTTCCTCCTTGCCTCTGTCTTGCACATAGGCTTTTTAGAATCTTTTCTAGAATCATAGAATTGTAGAGTTGCAAGGGACAGCAAGGGTCATCCAGTCCAACCCCTTGCAATGCAGAAATCTGTCGAACAGCTCTTGCTGTCAAGAAAGTTCTTCCTGATTTTTAGTTGGAATATCTTTTCTTGTAATTTGAAGCCATTGGTTTGAGTCCTATCCTCCAGAGCAGGAGAAAATAAGCTTGCTCCACATATTGTTGTATGCATGTAGTTCCTGTCCGTCTACCTATCCCCTTTTTGCAGCACATAGATGACAGGACTACTTTTGTAGAAATTTTTAGTTAATTGTAGTGTGCAAATCTGCGAATTGACCCAGGGTGAACAGGTTGCTGCCACTGTGTGCTGTATCAAATAGCAGAGTTTTCTCTCACTCTCTTGCTCTTTCTTTCTTTCTTTCTTTCTTTCTTTCTTTGCCTTGCAAGTGAAACCTGCCTTATTAGGACAATTGACCTCCAAACTTTGCTAGTTTCCATTTTATTTTGAAATCTGAAGATTTTTGTGTGAAATGTATAAAAATGAGTATGCTTTTTGAATCTGGATTGTAGGGGGAAATGTGTTGAAGGTAACATTAAAAAAAAAATATTTTTTTGACAAGTTGTGCCCCAGACAACATGGGAATAATGAGGTCATTTGACTTGATTGGTCAAACCATGGAACTTTATATTACTCTGATTTCATGTTTTGTACCAGAGAAATAGGAATAGCATTGAGATACTCAATGACCTGTTCATCCCAGGATCCCATCTCTAACAAAGCCACTTACTTGGTTACCTGTGCCAAGTAAGAATTGCTCCAAGAGATCAGGAGTTCTTATACAGCCACCAGTCAGCCTCATGGGTGTAGGTAGGGGGAGGCACCTCTCCCCCCTAAATCAGTGCAAATCAATGCATATCTTAGGTTCTGCCCCCTTAACAAAAGCCTGCATCACCAACAAAAATCCTGGCTACACCCATGGTCACCCACTTCCCCTTGCACCTGGAAATACTTTTATTAGAAACAACACAGAAAGCATGCACAGGGTATACACAGGGTATACAAAATGTACAAAGGTATACACAGGGTATAAAAAATGTACAAAGAGAAATACTCAATTGACAGCCAAAATGTTAAGGAAAATTAATTTGAAATATCCAAATTGGGGGGTTGGATGGAAGAGAGAAAAATCTTATATGAAAATGAATCTGTAATAATAATAAAAAGACAGCTATTTCTGAAAAATATTCCTGAGAGCATTGCAGACATTATTAATTATTTTACATTTTATTTATTAAATTTATACCGCCCTTCATCTGAAGATCACAGGGCGGTTCACATCACAAAAAGGCAAAATACATAGTAAAGCAAAAGCAAAAACAAACCAATAATACCCCTCTCTCAAACACATTTAAAAGGTCGCTGAATGTTACTTAGCCAAAGAACTGGTTATAGAGAAATGTTTTCGCCTGGTGCCTAAAGATAGGTAATGAACTTGCCCTGGCATATTTCAATTGGAATACTTTTTGCCCTATTCTTTTTGTGCCAAAATTTGGCAATCTTTCCCTAGTTTGCCCCAAAAGAAAGCATTGTGCTTGTGTATCCTGCCTTTGCAGTTTATTTGCACATGATCAACACATACCAAATTTTCTTACAAGTTAAGGTGACTTCTGATTTTCCCATTTTTGTCCAGCATTTTGCTTGTCCTGCTTACTCCTTGCAGTTTCTTCTAGTTCATACTTATAGCTTACTGCTATCCTTTTTGCCTTTTTTATTTAACCGATCAAAATATGTTCATAATAGTAGCTATACAGTGGTACCTCTGGTTAAGAACTTAATTTGTTCTGGAGGTCCATTCTAAACCTGAAACTGTTCTTAACATGAGGTACCACTTTAGCTATTGGGGCCTCCTGCTGCTGCCGCGCCGCTGCCACACAATTTCTGTTCTCATCCTGAAGCAAAGTTCTTAACCCAAAGTACTATTTCTGGGTTAGTGGAGTCTGTAACTGAAGCGTCTGTAACTTGAAGGTCTGTAACCCGAGGTACCACTGTATATACTCAAAATGTTCTCACATACTCTTGTCATCCTTTCATCAACTCTGTGGGGTAGATCAGTGTTATTATCCCCATGCATAATACTAGGGATAGGAATGGGGACAGAAATGGAGATAATATTGGCAACTGAGGTGAGATTTGAATGTGGAACTTTCTGATTCATTGCTTAGTCACTGTGCGATACAAGTGCTGTACTTCATTATAGGCTTTATTATCCGCCTCTGAAAAGCAGTTCAACATGCAATTGCATTCAACCCTTATGATTACTAATGTTACAATGATGTGAGCATGTGGTAAGGTAACATTCTAAATATCATTTTCCCCCCAGTACAGAAGTTCTTACAAGGGAAAGTACACAGACTATTATATTTTCCTGTTGTTCTTGAATTTGACTTCCGTTGCTTTTGCTTTGTTATCCTGTTCCATATGTATTTTGAAAAGCCACTTTAGCCTCTCAGACCACCTAATTAGAACATAAGCTCTAATAGGTCTTGCCTCTTGGGGCTTAGCTTCTGACTTGGGAGAGCCTCAGGACATTACTTTTTGATGCTCAATACAGTACTCCTCCGCCTCCTTTATTGCATTCTCCCCTCCCCTTTAAAACCAAGGCCTTACACTTTCAAAGAATAACATAACCAATGGGTTATGCCTCTTGGGGTATTATGTATTCTTATTAAAGATTGGGGGAGAAACTGTTTGCTGCTCATTATCCTTGTGAGGAGTCATTAGAGCTGCCACTCATGGTAAAAATGAAGAAGAATCTTAACGTGCGCATTTATCTAGTCATAGATTTTATTGCCTAGGATCATGCCATTCATCTCATGTACCAAATGGTCCAAATATGTAAGCCAAAATTCTTCTCTCGACCCTTCAGTGAGGAAGGATCTTGTTCCTCATGCACTTTGAGGCTTTCGTTTGAAGAGAAAATGTGATCACCTGAGGGAAGCGGATGAGGGTGGGGATCTTGGCAAGGGAAGCCTTGTTACTCTTTCACAAAGGTAACTTTCATGAATGGTTGTGTGTAACAAGTGCTGTCAGGGTTTCTACAGCAATTACAGAGTATTCATCAAAAGCTGGAAAAGTTTTACGTACAAGGGAAAGGATCCAGGAGAAGGGCACAAATGGAAAACAGGGACCAACTATACCTGATAGCCAGCCTAGTTGCCCCAGAGTAAGACAATGGACAGAGGGTGCATTTCCTCTTTAAGAGGTGGCATTCAAAAACATGTACAATCTTGATGCTGAACCAAATGTATTGAATTTAGAAGCACATATAGATATGCCTTTGCATGGCATTTGTAAATGCATTTATGGCAGAAATAGCACACGTGTTGCAAAATACCCACTGCAGCACTTCTGGAAGTTTGTAACGCTGGCTATTGAGCTGTCAATATTTTTGTCCCTTGGGTCACCTCCTCGCAGATTCTACCAGATCTTGAGTTTGTAATAAGTCAGGGACAGCCTTTCATTTTAAACACCCATGATATTTTATGTTTGTTGTAATTGTAACTTTTTGCACTGAAGATAAATTAATTATTGCTTCAGAACAAATACACTTGAACCAGAGAAGGGGGAGGAGAGAGTGAAGGACCCATATGGATGCCATGTACACAATACTGAAAGTATTAGTTATGCTGTCATGCAGGCATTCAGATGAAATAGTTAGCTCTGGGAGGAAGAGCAGAGAAAATGTTGCTCATACTGATGCAGCCGAGCTTTTGGATCAGGAAGCTTTGCACTGATATCAAGCAATGGATGAGTCACTGGCTCAGTGTTGCTTGTCCTGAAATTCCACTGATAATTGTAAGCAGTAAAATCCTTCCTATTGTTTTCATTAAGTATCTGTTTCAAGATTATGGTGTGCAGTGAGATGTTGCTACTTCTTCCAGTTTAAGTAGTAGTGGGGTGTGTATGTGTATGTGTACATGAACACAAATGCGCACATGGGACCTACAGCAAAATATTGCATTGTAAAGTGCTCATGTTCAGGATGCCAGCCAGCCAGATTTTTCAGGATACTTCATTCTGGCATCACTGAGCCCTGAATTTCTAACCACACTCTTAAAAGACACTCAGTATTCTGTGGACATTGAGCATGCTAAATTTGGATGTTTCTCCCACCCCCAGGGCCTCCTCACCCTAATTTTCAAATATTACATCCTCAGTCTTGAGGCTCCCCAAGCCTGCTGCTTCCTCCATCCTATTTGTGAATGGTGCCATTTTGGCTACGTGAGGCTTGACACTTGGCAAATGAGTTCATTATCATTGTGTGTGGGATGCTTTTGTATATATATTTGTATTTTGGACCATGAGAAGAAAAAACAAGTAGGGGGAATAATATATGGATAGATAAGAACAGAAAGTTATTCTGCATGTTGAGTATATTGTTTTTATATAGGTTTATTCTTATCTCCTTTTATTTGTGATTCACAGGTTGAAAACTGTTTTAGCAGCACATTAAGTACCCTTTTAATGTCACCCTCACTTGTGATGTGCTTAATTTTTTTTTTAAAATTTTTTTGTTTAACATGTCTCTACTACTAGTCAAACTATTAATTTTTTTGCATATAATGTAAATTTAATAGGTTTTATGGTGGTCAGGGCAATACTTCCTTATTCTCTTGATATCTCTAAAATTTAAGATGCTGGGGGGTAGCAATGAATGATAGGAGAAGCAGAACTCTGCTAGTACCTTTGGTTTTTGTATACCGTTGGACTGATCCACCAAGAGTATTATATTTTCTTTTTTCATATATTTTTAAGTGTGCAGTTCAGCTCTTGGGCATTCCTTAATGCTCATCCTTAACTGTTACACTGTAGATGTTTTTGTACTGTGATTTTCTTTTCCAGCTGTGGAAGGATGTTAATTCTCTTACTGGAAGTTTTACCAGCTGAGCCCTGTCCCTGTGTGTGTCATTAAGATACACATAAAGAAATAAAACACAGCAATCTTAATTTTGGAAAATGGTGAATTACAATAAAATGCAGTAAAACTGACAGTTAAGTTAGAAGGTGAAACCATTTTGTTGGCTGAGATCAGAATACTGGAATTTTAGTGTATGAAAGTGGTGAGGGGCCCTGATCCAGAGAAAATTAGTTACACTAAGAGTTCCACTGAAATCAAGAAAATGTTGGTAGTAACTCACTTAAGTCTCACTGATTTCAACATCATTCTAGATTCAGGTAGGTAGCCGTGTTGGTCTGACGCAGTCAAAATAAATTAAATTCAAAAATTCAGAAATTGTCCAGTAGCACCTTAGAGACCAACTAAGTTTGTTCTCGGTATAAGCTTTCGTGTGTATGCATGCTTCTTCAGATACACCTGAAAAAATCAATTTTTTATTGATTTCAACATGGCTTAGGCAAGGATCTGTTCCAGGATATGCATGACTGTGTAAAAATTAAGTTCCAAAAATGATAAATTAGATATTTGTTTCATTAATTATTTGAGTGTGTGTATGCCAACCTAGCAGTTCGAAAGCAAAAGTGCAAGTAGATAAATAGGTACCACTCCGGCGCGAAGGTAAACGGCGTTTCCATGCGCTGCTCTGGTTCGCCGGAAGCAGCTTAGTCATGCTGGCCACATGACCCGGAAGCTGTACGCCGTCTCCCTCGGCCAATAAAGCAAGGTGAGTGCCGCAACTCCAGAGTTGGCCACGACTGGACCTAATGGTCAGGGGTCCCTTTACCTTTACCTTTATGATCTACACATATGAAACCTTTCCAGTGGCTTAAATGAGACCTGGGCCTATTCAGTAAATAACCACTTACCACCATTTTTTCATTGCTGTGTTAATATAAGTGCAGCACCTTTTAAAAAGCTGAGTATGAATCAGCTGTGGCAAGAAAGCAAAGTCACCTTAAATGATTCATTCATGCTGTAAGAAAGCTGTCTCTGATCTATGGCTAACACCTAATAAGAAAGAAAACATGGCAGCTTAGCTTGATATGGTGTAGCTGTTACTTCTGAGAACCTGATCCTGGGCAATGGAGACAGTTCAAAAGGCTGAAATAATGTGGGTGGGGAGGGGATCCTAAACTTAACTAGTGATCCCATTATTTAGCTAAGAAAAGTTGCCAGAAAAGTGGCAACTCAGAGAATGGGAGGACAATAAGACATTAAAATGGTCCTGTCAGGTGGTATTTTGGGAAGAACTGAGAGAATGGTGCTCTTTGACTTTGTCAGAAGGTAGCAGACAATATCAACAGTTAATTTTTTGATAAATAAAAGCACACAGAGAGACATGAAATAACTAATATTTGGAATAGGCTCAAAATATTCTGTAACTTGAACGTCTTCATTTGAGGAGAGCATGGAGCAGGGTGTGTGTATGTGGCCTGAGTAGGGGTGTGGCTTGGGAAAGAGGCCTGAAGAGTTTTTTGAGAGCTGAAGGGCCACATTCAGTCCCTGGTCCTGAGGTTTCTTACCAATGTTTTTGAAAATCCTTAAAGAAGTTGCACCAGTTTACATCACTTTAAATTAAGATTTGAGTCATGAACATACATGTTTTCAGTGTTGAAGATTTAAATGAACAAATTGTCTTCCCAAGAATTTGGATTGTGTGAAACTTTGCAAAGTTTGGCATGCAGGGAAGTACGGTGTGGTTGTTTCATCATAGTATTCATTTACACTAACCTCACTCATATTGAATGAACTACAGATCATTCCACTTTAGGCAGATTTTGTGATAATCATTTGTGAAGTAATCACATGGCAGCCTCACCAGCTACTACAGTAAGATATATATTTGTAATATATATTTGTATATTTGTAAGATGACAAAGCAGTGCACATAAACTTTCTATCTTTGTACCATTCTACTGCACATAAGGGTGATGTGGAAAAAGTAAGATGTTGATAAAAGCAGATGCAAGTTTGCTGTATGTTGGTTTGTACAATTATAGCACAATCTGTGCATGCTGTTAGATCAGCTTGTTGGATATAAAATGGTTTCTTAAAATTATTCCCTCACGGTGACATAAAATGTGCAATTTTGTGGATTGCACATTTATCTGAAATATGACACACACAGCAGTGATTTATTCATACTTTTGCCTCTGCTGTACGTCACGCCTGAATCACAGTTTTCCCCGTAACAGTATAAGCAGGACAACTCAGGCCAAGCAATTTGAGGTACACAAAGTGCACCATTAAAATGCATTGCCCTAACTGGAGCATTCCCTTCTTTGAAGTGCTGACCCATCTTTAACGGAGTTGTCAGTTTTGCATGTGCAGACTATGTTCATGAAAGAGTCCCATGTGTACTTGAAAAGGCTCTGAGTTGCAGAGCTCTTGATTAGTGTGCATGAGTCCAACTGTAAATAGTTGCCAGCTTCTCATTCTTGTGTCCGTCTGTCATTCCACCTGGAGATCTCAAACTGCTGCTTTTCCACTGCTGATGGTGGGGGTGGGCAGGGTGCCCACAGGTAGGTGTGTGTGTGTGTGTGTGTGTGTGTGTGTGTGTGTGTGTTGTAAACTGCTTAGAGATTCTGTTTGCATTCAAGCAGTATGTAAATTTTGTACATTATCACAAACCTAGCCTACTCTAGATACGCCTTTCACATTGATCTGCAGACAGCTCCATTCATGATAGCATTTTATACCTCAGTGGAACTTTTGCAGGCAAAAACTGTAGGACATGATGGAACAATAAATGTTACATTGTATTATCCAGCAGTGCTGCATCTCATGAACAAGATCTTCTTATATTTACCTGCAAGCAAATGCAAGATTCCCCACAATGTTTATTAATAGATTCCTCAGTGTAGGTTCTACCTCTTTTATTGCTTCTTGTACAGTGGGGCCGAGGGAACTGATGAATTGGGGTGGGGGCTTTAATTATTACATTTCTTTTTTATTTTATTTTACAGCAAACTTTATAAAAGAAAGAAAAGGTGATGAAAGGAATAGATCATTAAAGCCTCATCAGGAGTTGAAGATAACCAAGGGGTATTAATTGCTATTCTCACATGGAACAGGAAGCAATAAAATGAGAAGACCCTACAAGCAGGAAGCTTTTAGTTAAAGGCCTAGAAGCTTCACTAGTGTAGATCATATTACCCTATTGTATTATCAGCCACCTTGTGAAGTAAGTAGGTTAAGGACCAGTGCCTGATTCAAGGTCACAATTGAGTGTGGATTTGAATTCTGACTTTCCTGGTCCAAGTCCAGCACTATGTTTGCTATACAATGGTACCTCAGGTTAAGAACTTAATTCGTTCTAGAGGTCCGTTCCTAACCTGAAACTGTTCTCAACCTTTAGCTCAGGTGGCCTCCTGATGCTGCCATGCTGCCGGAGCACGATTTCTGTTCTCATCCTGAAGCGAAGTTCTTAACCCAAAGTACTATTTCTGGGTTAGTGGAATCTGTAACCTGAAGCGTATGTAACCTGAAGCATCTGTAACCTGAAGCGTCTGTAACCCGAGGTACCACTGTACTGGCTTTCAGAATGTTTAAAACATGAGATCTCCCTCCCTTACCTGTAGTTCAAAGGGGTACAATCCAGGAAGTTTTGCAGTGTGTGCTATTTTTGCATGTTTGAATCTTTAGAACTTTTCTGATTACGATTGCATGTATGTTTCAGGTATCGTACCCATTGTCCATAACCTTATCCTACATTAATTTAGTGGAAGGTCCAAGTAGTGTCTAAAAACTTAGAACTGTATGCACAGTTAGGGTCCTTTCCTTTTTGAGGACACCTGATAATGCAGAGAGAAACTACACAAGTGCAAGTTGTAAACTTGTAGGCTTTATCCTTACCTTCTCCTGAATATGGAGATCAAAAGGAGGGATAGTGCATCCCTTTCCTTCCATTTAATGTGTGAAAAGGGCTTCTAGCTTCAAAGTCATGAGCGGAAGGATGAACACCCACACAAGCTTGTTGGTGATTTCCAATTACTTCTTCAGTAAGAAGGAAACAGCATGTCAGCTTGCCATTAAGGAAATGCTTTCCACTATTTCTAGTACTGTGTAGCTAAAGCTTTTCTAGACGGGAGATATATTTCCTTATGTTTATAGCATTTCTTTAATTTTAAGATTGTGAGTGGGGGAGTTTTCTGTTGGCAAACAGCAATTAAAGCTTGAACTTGGTGAAATAAACTCTGAAAAAGAAAGAAAGAGGTTACCGGCATACACTTGATTTGGCAATGTCTCAAAATAGCCATTTGTCTCAATTATTCCATTCTTGCTGGCAGTTCTTTCGTCAGAAAACAAAGGAATAAGAAACTTGGATTGAGCAAGCTGATCTTGGTAAACAAGGTTACTATGATACACAGCTACAGTAGCATGCAGCCAATTCTTGTTTTTATTTAATCATAGTTAAACAACAGTGGGCTAATCATGTTGACTATCTAATGGTAAATTAAATAAACCATTGAAATGTAAGGACTCCCTTCTTTAAAACAGAAGTAGTAGGAAACCTGTGTAGAATTAGCCCATTAAATAATTCAGACACAAGCTTTGTGGCAGGTAAAGGCCAGTTTGTAATTAGATATCTTAATGAGAACAGCAGCAAATTAAACTAAGTGTATAGAGTGTGTTAGTTTTGGTTCCAGACAACTGAGACAGAGAATGTAAGTAAGGTGAGATCTTTTGTTCTAAAGGTCTTCTAGCTGTCGAAGTGGGAGGTGGACTTTCCCAGCAAGGTGTGGAGAGTTGCCAGATTGGCTTCAGATTTCTTTTTTTTTTATTATTGACATGAACAACTTAAAAAACAACAACAATCAAAGCTTAATAAAACATTAAAAGTTCATAACGGGTAAAAAATAAAGAAGAAGAAGAAGCTTGCAAAAAAAGCCCAATTCCCAAAGCCTTGTGAATAGTAGTGGTGATATTAATATAAAAATAGTAACAACAACACCTTTTCACCTGTGTCTCTGAAAGAAGACACGTGAGTCCGACAAATGGGCTTCCCAGGTTCTTGGGGCCACTATTGAGAAAGAAGGAAGTCTTTCGACCTCCCTCAGTGTCTCACTTGGGCCAAGTCAGACAAACATAAATGATGAGATTCTTCTTTTAGGCTTTGTGTTTTCACTACAGCACCATTAGTGCATACTATCATTTACAGAGTACAGTGGTACCTCAGGTTAAGAACTTAATTCGTTCTGGAGGTCTGTTCTTAACCTGAAACTGTTCTTAACCTGAAGCACCACTTTAGCTAATGGGGCCTCCTGCTGCTGCCACGCCGCCGGAGCACGATTTCTGTTCTCATCCTGAAGCAAAGTTCATAACCCAAGGTAATATTTCTGGGTTAGCGGAATATTTCTGTAACCTGAAGCGTATGTAACCTGAAGCATATGTAACCCGAAGTACCACTGTATCATAAACCTAGCAACTCCCCTATGAGGAAAGATTACACTGTTTGGGGCTTTTAAGTTTAGAAAAAAGGTGATGTTTGTTTTTATATGAGGAGGTGCTCATTTATGCCACCAGACACCCACAACTAGAAGAGCTGCATGGTGTGCTATTTCTGCACATTTTAAATGGCTGCTGTCCTCCTGCCAGTCTGTTTACCTGGGGCCAAGTGTGAACTGTGTCAGAGGAATAGTATGGGCTCCGCTCTTTCCTGGCCTCATACTATCCTAGGGAGACTCACTGTATGAAAAGTTCTGTTTTGTAAAACCATATTGAGGAAAGAGTGAATTGGGTTAAGACCTTAATAGACATTGTAGATTGCTATAGCACCCTGTGGCTTGGTTAAATAACACAGCAAGCCTACCCCACCTTCTTTGTCCAGTTTATGTAGATTGCAGTTTGGTGCTTGCAGGAGTATTATGGCATTGTGTAAACAAAGGGCGAAATGTGACTAGCACCTGCTTTCCATTGCTCAGAATGTTCTAAGATGCTTGTAGACCGATAATTTCTTGAGTGTTGGGTATGCCTGCTCAGATTGCCATGAACTCAAAAACTTATGTTGACCCCTGTATTTATCTCTGCTAGCCATAACAGACTGGGGATAAGTGGAATTAATGTAGGCAGCACAAGGGGGGGGGGAGATTATTGTGCAACTGCTCCATGCTAGCTGGAACTTTCTTCCTGGCACCTTTCACTGGTTTTCAGGTTCAGGCCCGGGAATTTCCTATCCACAGAAATGGTGGGGCGGGGGGGACATCTTTGGAGAAACTCTGATAGAGCATGCAGTATTGGGCAAGATGGACTAATGGTCTTGTGTGTGTGTGTGTTTCTGCTTGCTCACATAAGCACATGTGCCCCTCCAATATCTCAGATTCATATTTTCATATAACAGAAAACACATTTTTCTTCTGCATAAAATGTTTCCTTTATCAGATGAAATAAGACTGTACCTGTATTATTATTATTATTATTATTATTATTATTATTCATATGCATATCTTATGTGGGTGTTTCTAATCTCTTTGTGTAGAGAATGTAAGCACAATCAGAAGTGGCAACTATGCCCAAAGCAATGTCAAACTTGTAACATTGTAATCTCCTAAAATTTTGATAACAAAATGCTAACAACAGATTAGTAACAATTCACACTGGTTGAAACTGATGTTATAACTCTCTGCTATCAGCACTGAAATTAGCAGTTGGGTTGCTGCCACAAAGGCAATGATATGTATCTGCAGTTCTTTTTTGTCTTGGCAACTAGTGCACTCTGGAGATGGAGAACTGAAAACCTGGAAGGGAAGTTGATGTTGACTAATCACTGATGCCATATGCTGAGTCTTCTCAGCTAATGGGTGAATGAATATTAGACATATCATGTCTTAAAGAATGTGGTTCTTAAATTCTAATAGGTGAAACAAAGAGGATAGTAGCAATGATTATTCAAAGAACACGGTATCATTGAAGAGGTTGTACATAAAGTACAGTAAACCCCAGCATTCCCAATTCAATTTCTATAATAGCTCTTGATATTGTTACAGGCTGCTACAATTTTGTCAACTGGTGTGAGATTCCAGGGGTCTTGGCACTCAGCCAGGTTTGTGGTTCCTTCAGAAATTAGGCACAGCAGACACTGCAGTGTCTTTATGAAATATGGTCTTTATGAAATATCTTTATCTAAGATTTAGTAAAAATCTTAAAAAGCAAAAAAGCCTCATAGCAATATATACACATGAGAGGGTAAGCTAAGGGTCTTTGCCACAACTGGGTGCTTGCTGGAGACTTCACATGATGTGATTCTCAGTTTTGTGAAAGTGTCTAACATATGTTCAACTCCTGGGCTACTGCAGTGGTTAGAAATTCGGTAGAGTGTCAGCCGGGGCATGGATATCATATACCATACTTTTCTGTGTATAAGATGAGCATTTTTTATTAAAAAATTATGTCCAAAATTGGGTGTCTTCTTATACATGAATAGTGCATATTTGGAAGTTGGGATTGGTTTGTGTCACGAGCCGGAAATTGTCAAGTGGGTATTTGGCATGTTATTGGTGTCTGTGACAAGGGCTGTTGTTGACTGGCTGTCACTGCAGCTCTAGGGCGGGTGATTGGCGGCTTCTGGTGTTGTGGGGACAGACGATAGGTGGCCTTTGTAACGTGTGCAAGTGGTAGCGTAGGCCAGGCGAGTGAGCGATTTTTGACAATTCCTCCTAAAAAAAGCTGAACAACTTTTGGCCACCCCCCCAAAAGCTCAACAACTCAGGCCAATCTCCCCCCATTTTCTTAATTTTGTGTCCCCAAAAATAGGGGGCATCTTATACACAGGGGCATCACGGAAAAATAGTATGTTAAGTATGGTACGGTAGTATGTTAAGAATTGGAATCATAACCTAAGGAAGAGGAATTGTGGCGGGAGGAAAGAGAGATGCTTTAAAAGTGGTTGTGGGCCTTATCAAGCATTGGAGAGTAATATTCTACATACTTTCAGCAAAACATTTCCTTTGAAGACAGTAGGATACTCTGGATCCCTTGCCCTGCGTTTTACCTTTCATTTATTGTTCATTGCCACAAGAACATAAGCAGAGCCTTTCTGGATCAGAATATCCATTTAGCTCAGCATTTCAATTGAAACACTACTCTGACCTGAAAACCAAAGCAGGCAAACAGTGAGCACAGTCATGCTTTTGATTTGTACAAGAGATTTCTTTTTTTAAGTACAGAAGGAGCCCATTGTGCTAATTTCAAAGCTGTTTCTTCAAAAGAAGTCTTCACCTGTTCTTGAAGTCTCTAGTTTTTCTTTGTAATATAGCCAGACATTTTCACACATTTGTGGTTTGACTTCCATAAGTATTCATATCCACATTAGTTCTTAAACCTGGCTATTAGTTTATGTTCCTGGATGAGCTTCCACCACTTTTGGTTTATCCACTTGACCCTTTGTGGTGATCATTGTAGCCTCTGTGTTGTTTTACAGTGGATGTGAATCAGAGTAAGTGTTTTGTATAGGAAAAACCCATAATACGAATCAGTATGAGGCATTGTAGCTTGACACCATTGGTACAAACTGAATGGAACAAATAAATGTCCATCTTTTGCTATTCTTGCCATTTGCATTTTGCAGTCACAAATGACTGACCTGGTAGGAAAGAATTTGATCGTGTTTAATACTTTGTTCATAGCTATGTGAATTAAATAAACTAGATATGAAATGTACATTATGACTCAAATGCTTCTAGTTGTCCAAAAACTTTTCTGTTGTGTAATCTGCTGAATCACCATTAGCAAGCTACAGTGTCTGTGCATTTGAGCCGTTATTTGCAAAAAACCAAAAAAACAAAAACAGAACCACTAGTTGCTGATATTATGGAGCAAAGCTAAGTTTTCATCAGTGTCAGATATCCGAAGGAAAGATATGCTTGCTTTATTTAACCATGACCTTCCTAATACCTTTTAGAATTTAATGAGAACTTATAAGCTGCTTCCTATATTAGTTTCCAAACCAGAGTAAGTAAACAGAAATATAGAGCTTGTTCCAGTTGAACATAGGCACAGTGCATGGATATATGCAGAAGAGTCCTAGTGGCCTTATTCCTTGTTTTCCTACCAATGTGAGAGTGTTAAGTTGAATAGCAGGGAAAAGGAGATTTATACATGTGTTTTGTTTCCCATGAGTTACTTGTGCTCCAGAGCATAAAAACCTCCATATGTGTGTGCTATGCTTGTCCTTGACTGAATCCATAATATCAGGGGAAGCTTACTGCAATCTGGGCTTCCCAACACATATATCTCTTAACAGCGCAGACATTTATACTGATTTATTGTTCTGATGGTTATTAGTGCGTTTATGTACTTCTGTATTGCAGCTTATGTATTGTGCCCCACCCAGACCTCTGATGAAGGCTGTACATATAACTACAAATATCTATGTATTACTATTTGGGCAAAATAACTTGGTGATGCATTTGTATACATTTCCCTTAATTAAAATTCATACTGTGTAGTATGTGTGTGTGTGTGTGTGTGTGTGTGTGTGACTTCATATGCCTCATATCTGTATGAACTGTTGGTGTGTGAGCATCTACTCTTGGGTTTTCATTTATTTCTGCAGCAGAGTTCTTTTTACATAAAAGTTTCCCTGCACCTTCTACTTCTTTACAGCAGCAGCAGCAGCATTCCAGCTATCTCTTAGTGAAATTCCCATTACAGTCATACCTCGGGTTACAGATGCTTCAGGTTGTGTTTTCTCGGGTTATGGACCTGCTGAAACCCCGAAGTACCGGAACAGGTTACTTCTGGGTTTTGGCGGCCGTGCATGCACAGAAGCGCTGAATCACAACCCACGTGTGCGCAGACGCAGCGCTGCGGGTTGCAAACACTCTGGGTTGTGAACGTGTCTCCCGCATGGATCACGTTCGCAGCCCGAGCGTCCACTGTACAGGAATAAACACCATTTGGCTCAGAGTCTTTATTATTTACAAAACTTTACATTGGTCATCAATAAAGAACAAAACAAATAAAGAAACATAATCTTTTCCTCCTTTTAGCCATCCGGCCAGAGACCTAATGCTGACTCATTCACATACTCATTTACACTGACCCCAACTTAGTTGATCTCATGCCCTGATAAGGACACCTGTTCCTGGGGAAATTTTCCGTTGCCTAGCAACTTGTTCAAGGCCATTTACAAGTTTCTTCTAGAATATTCCAACAGCCCTCCTGACTTGAAATTCTGCCTTGAACACCTGGTATTCTCCCCCCTCCTTTTATTCGGTAAGTCCCAATACCATAGTCAGCATTTGAAATTTTACAGCAGTCAAATGCTTTGTAAAAATATCTGTAGTCATAAGCTCTGTGGAACAATATCTGAGCTTGAGCCACACTTTAAAAATGCAATATTTCACATGTGCATAAAGTATATCTAAGTGTTTTGTTTTAGGTAGTATCCGGGTTATCGGAGTCTATAACCTGAAGTGTATGTAACCTGAAGCATATGTAACCCGAGGTACCGCTGTATGATAAATGGTTCCTTTAAGGTATCTTAAAACACGTTTCATTGCATTCCAATCTTGTGTTGACTTGGACATTTTTCTGCTAAGTATGTCAGTTGCATTTGATATGTCAGGCCTAGATATGTTTGCTAAATAAAGCAAACTTCCAATTACACTTCTGTATTTGTCAATATCCTCAAATTCTTTTTCATCATCTTGCTTTTAATATTCTAGAGTCATTGGAGTAGCAACTGGATTACAATTCTCCATGCCATTTGACTCCAGCAGAGCCTGAATTTTACTACTTGGGCTAATCAGAAAAGAGCCTGATTCATCTCTGTCTATTTGCATGCCTAGGTAATTTGCCTGTAATCTGTTAGAAGTTAGATTTTTCTATTTTACCTTATCCAGTCAGCTGTTCCAACTAGTAAGAGCTCACAAGCTGGGTGGTTAATAAATAAAAAAGGAGGAGACAATCAATCAAGTCAACATTATTCTAGAAAAGAACACAATATGTATTACAGTGTCCCTTTACCCTTTGGGTCTGAAAATTTTAAAGTACAGTTGTACCTTGGTTTTCGAACAGCTTAGTTCTCAAACGTTTTGGCTCCCAGTTTGCGAACTATTTTTGGAAGCCGGACGTCCAGTGGGGATTCTGCAGCTTCAAATTGGCTGCAGGAGCTTCCTGCAGCCAATCAGAAGCCGTGCTTTGGTTTCCAAACGTTTTGGAAGTTGAACGGACTTCCAGAATTGATTCTGTTTGACTTCCAAGGTACGACTCTGTTGTAAATTCATCTTGATTTTCTTGTTTTATCTATTTGTACACCACTTTGTTGTTGTTGCTGATGATGATACAATAAAGTGGTGTACAATTTTTTATGAAATACAGTGGTACTTCGAGTTAAGTACTTAATTCGTTCTGGAGGTCTGTACTTAACCTGAAACTGTTCTTAACCTGAAGCACCACGTTAGCTAATGGGGTCTTCTGCTGCCGGCGCGTCGCCGGAGCCCGATTTCTGTTCTTATCCTGAAGCAAAGTTCTTAACCTATTTCTGGCTTAGTGGAGTGTGTAACCTGAAGCGTATGTAACCTGAAGCGTATGTTCCCGAGGTACCACTGTAAATAAAATCAGCTGGACTCCAACTTAGTCTATAGGAGTGGATCCCTTAGAACTTACCTTTAGAGATGATGGAAAGTTGACTGTAACCACCAGCCATTATTGTTGAGAAGGCAGTTCTAGATGAATTCTGTCTCTAGTATATTTAACTGTCCAATCCCTGACCCACTGACCAAGTTTATATAGCATGTTAAACTTTAGTGAAATGTGCAGAAGCAAGAGGGAGTTACCATGAGCCTTAGTCTCTTGTGGTCCCCCTCGCTTTTCTCCTCCAGACAGAAGGAAGACTTCAGTAGGCTTTTGCTTTGCTGAATCTTGCCTTCCTTTGTCCTGTGCATCACAACTTGTGGTTTATAATAAATTCTGGTTAATTTAACAACCCACGGTTCAAAGTTTACTTGTTTTGAAACTGAGCTTCTTATATGCCCAGATGATAAAACAAGCTGAGATTTGGGGAAAGTGGTGTGTGTGTGTGTGTGTGTGTGTGTGTGTGTGTGTTGGGAAGCTGTTGAAGTCCTCTTCCTGGCTACCTGGTTGGAGGCTTGTACTGGTTCCTTCATACCATGCACATTTCACTGGATGCCAAGTTGTACCCTAGCCTGTTTTGTAATATAGGTTTAACAGTTGTTGATGTAGGTCTGACTGTATATAAATTTAAATCTCCCATTGGTCAGTGGGAAAGAAAATCAAGGGGTAGCCACTAACAAGTTGTGCCATCAACCGAGATCTAACCATGGACGGAAGGAGTATTGGGTATGACACATGTGTGCTCCTCTCCTGTGCTGCCCATGACCCATCTATGTTTCTGCCCTGTTTTGCCTTGCATATATGTTTGGTGGTGGAGCTGCTCAGCCAGCAGAACGACTCTGCTAGCATATCTATAACTGTGATGTCATATCTTGTATTCCTCTAGTGCCGGGTTTCCCAAATTTCAGTCTCCAGCTGGTTTTGGACTACAGTTCCCACCATCCCTGACCACTGGTCCTGTTAGTTAGGGATGATGGGAGTGGTAGTCCAAAAACAGCTGGAGACCTAAGTTTGGGAAACACTGCAAGTGTATTGGGGCTTCTGCCAAATCCTAAAACCTTCTTGATCAGTGGTTCTTGAGAAGCTGTACCTCATGTCATGCACTCGGCTGATTAAATTATTGTTTCTTTGCATATGAGTAGAAACAATAGTTCTGAAGCAAAAATTATACTTTCTTTTTAGGACTTCTGAGTAGACTTGGCAAGGATTGTTTGAGCCCTAACAAAGATGATTGATTGGTTGTGCCCATGTTTTGGAAGAAAATAGGTTTTCAAAGTTGGTATTGGTCATGGGGACAGTTTCCTAAATATATCTTGAGTTGGAGGATCACGGTTAATATGCACACTTGAGTTGCATGAAATCTGTAATTTGCATATCTTTCTCAGGAATATGCAAGTTCCTGTTCTGTGAACGCCTTGTACTAATTCTATCACACTCTGATAATAGTAACCTTTAATTGTGAAAAGCTTTCAGTAACTCATGGAAATTTTTACTATGTGGGTCAGAATATTGAGTGCTAATAATTCGTGGTGAATTTGGGCTCCATTTTATCTTGAGGTTTCTTATTTAAGTAAGTCACATATTTAAATGTATCTTTTAAATCACAAGGGATTAGGAGCTTGCTTTTTATATTTTATCTATAACAATAGTGAACTGAATCCTTATGAAGTCTGAATGGCCCTATCCATCAACAAGAGGGAGGTGTCAGCATAAGAGGGAGGTATCAAAGGTTTGCAGAAGTACAAAAAACTACATGCACAACCCTTTAGAAAAAGGCCCAAAGTGGTGGAGGATGTGAAAGACAGCCCAGTGAGGACTAACCATGCTTAGTGGGCTTAAGATGGTAGTGAAATGGAGTATCCTGCAAAAGGGCATGAACATTTCTTGCTGAACAGGAGCACTCCAAACCACAACATTTTGTTGCCATTCCTACGTGTATTAACTCAACATAAATATTAAAACCTTGACAGATTGAGCTCTGTAGCTAAATGAGACTCTGGTTATTATGATTTGTGGAATTGTTGTATTTTAAATTGATTTTATCTTATATTTCTGCATTGTTTGTCCTTTCTTGTACATCATTTTGGAATTTCTTCATATGTTAAAGCAGTTTATATATATATATTAACACAAATAATCATACTGTTGTTGTCAGGATTCCAATGAGCTTTCAGGTTGTTCAAAAGTTATTTGGAAGACTGCAAAGAATATATATTGCCCCCAGCCATGTGAAATGACTTTTTGATATACTGTGGAGAGTCTTGTCATTTCTATCCTTTGTCCCACTATGTTTCATGATGCGCAGCTTGAACAGATTAGGGCCCACTGAATTCAACTGGAGTTGCTCCCAAGTAATTTAAGAACTGCAGCCTTACTATTTCTGAGGCATGCATCCAAAACTGTTAATGGATCTGCTTATCCACTTAGTAATGGTGATAAGAAAGCTTTCTAAATATGTTTCTGAAGGCAAGGCATTGAGATAAGCTCATATTCAGAGTTTGCATCAGTCATTATCTTGAAGTCTATTTGAGCAGAACGCTCTGCCTTGACTGCAGAAACATAGTGCTAGAGCAGGATCCTCCAGCTTCTACAACCTTCAGCATGCTCTAGACTAGCTAGAAAAGTTGAGCTTTGTATTTATTGGGCGCAATCTATTCCTGTGTGTGTGTGTAGGGGAGGAATCAATAATGTACATGTAGATCTCGCAGCCTACTCCTTTGCAGACCAATAGCAGAAGCATACCCATGACTACTGGATTGTTCTGTCTAGGAGGTTTTTGCATGGAAATAACTGGAGCAGAACTTGTCCAACTGTGCAGATCTTCCTACTGGAATCAAAGAGTGTAGATATTGTACAGTCTTGTATGTATATAACAGCACAAAAGGTAACACCCAACTCTGCCATTCCGCTAGCAGAGCAGATTTCCACTTGAACAATGCATAGTTAACTTGGTAACCCCCACTCAAGTTGCAATAAGACATACAAGCAAGGCAAACATTCCCATAATATATACAAGCATTCTAGGACTATAGTTCAGTCTTTTTCACAGGCTCCATCAACAGTCTTAAGGGAGCCCCAAGGTTGGTAAAAGTTATTTAGGGGGCTTGGCACCCATTCCCCAAAATGCCTAAGAGGACAGACTAGTCTGTAGCCACAGGATACTGACTTAGTGTTGCCATTGGGTGTTTTTTTTTTGTAGTTGGTGGGGTGATGACAAACTAACTGTGTGGAAGCTGGGAATGGGATGAAGCTGGGAGTGGGATGAAGCGCTGAAATCCTGAGCAACAGCATTGAGCACTGCAACATTTTGTTGCAGCACCTGCTTGTTTGTAATCTAATATCACAATATACATAGCTTAACTTCTATAGAAAAAAATTGAAAATGTAGAAATGATTTTCCCTCCATGAAAACCTTAGCATTGTGAAGTTTGTTCACACAATGGCAGAATAGTTAAGTTGACTTTAAGTTTTGGGAGAGCTTTCCTGTGGTTAGTGCTTTTAATAAAATGACAGTTTCTAGACAATGCTGAATTTGCAGCAACCCCTGATTGAAATAAAAAGTGTGTATGTGTATTTTGATGCATCTTACAGTGTTAAAACTGCTGGAGTGACCACAATATGATAGATGGTTTTAATTCAGAATCGCTAAAGAGCAGAGGATCACCAATTCTGCTATTTCAGTAGAAATAAAAGAAAAATCTTCCACAGTTGGAAAATTACAGCTTGTGTAGGTGTTAAAAACCCTCTGCTTCTCATTTTAAATTGACAGCAAGCCAGCCACTTGGAGCTTTTTTTTTTTTTTTTTTAAAGGAAAGGCCTCATTTTTCTTTAGAATTGCATATCATCACACCACTTTTTTGCGTTAACATTCAGTTTACACAAATGCTGGCTTCCTCTTTGTGCGAAAATGAACGAATCTCTTCCCATCCCTCCCCCCCGCCACATCATTTTATTGGTTAAGTTCACAGAAAAGGATTCACATATATGTGTTTATTATAGTATAGCATGTTAACGTGTGATGAAGATTTTTTTTTTTTTTAAGCAGGATTAATATGAAAAAGATTTATCTAGTACAGAATTAAGAACTTCCCATAAAGACAAATCTTGGAAGCAATTCAAAACTTTGCTATAGTTTGAGAGACTGACGCTGTGTACTTAACATTTCCATCTGGACCCTTTTCTTTTTTTAAATATGTGTGAATTTATTAACAGAAACATGAACATGTGAAAGTGCCTTGTAAAGGTAAAGGTACCCCTGCCCGTACGGGCCAGTCTTGACAGACTCTGGGGTTGTGCGCCCATCTCACTTAAGAGGCCAGGGGCCAGCGCTGTCCAGAGACACTTCCGGGTCACGTGGCCAGCGTGACATCGCTGCTCTGGCCAGAGCCAGAGCCAGAGCCAGAGCCGCACACGGAAACGCCGTTTACCTTCCCGCTGGTAAGCGGTCCCTATTTATCTACTTGCACCCGGAGGTGCTTTCGAACTGCTAGGTTGGCAGGCGCTGGGACCGAGCAGCGGGAGCGCACCCCGCCGCAGGGATTCGAACCGCCGACCTTTCGATCGGCAAGCCCTTTCGATCGGCAAACCTGCGTCCCTATGAAAGTGCCTTATACTGAGTCAGATAGTTAGTGCATCTGGGTATACTGTCTTCAAGGTCTCAGACAGATGTATTTTATAGTAACGCTATCTGAATTCCTTTTAACCATATATGTTGTGGTTTGAATCTAGAACATTGTGCATTCAATTATGAGTTTTTTGAGTTATGTGCCTCTTTCAACTACAAATAAGCAATGAGCTTATTCTTATGTTCCTTATCTTTCTTCCCTCCCCAGCCCTTCAAAAGGACCCCAGTTGAATATCCCTAAAGTTTTTATAACAGATGTTATATTATTCAAGGATAATGATTCCCCAGTATGAGAGTTGTCTAATACATATACATACATATACCGGTATATCTATATTTCTATCTATTAGTTAAATCCAATATTCTGCATAATAGCCTGCCTTATTACTGAAGAAACCCATTCTGATTGTATGTCAGGATGTAGAGTGGAGTCCGCAACTGAACTACTGTAACTGAATGTTGGTTTTCATCTCAAATTTGTCTACTAAGGGTATTTTCCCAGCACTCAAGTTACAGTTTCCCCCATATATAGCATAAGGCTCAATTGCCAGAACCAGCTATTGTGAAGCTCCTAAATATCATCCCATGTTCATGTTATAAATTTGTCTTCTGTCCTGTCTGTAATTAATCCCATGGGTGAGAAGAGATTCTGGAAGGAGCAGGAGTAGGCAAAGGGGAAGGGCCATAGCTCAGTGGTAGAGCATTTGCTTTGCATGCAGAAAGTGCTTGGTTCCATCCTTGGCATCTCCAGGTAGGGCTAGGAAGGGATTCCTTGTCTGAGACCCTGGAGAGGCACTCCCAGTCAGCACAGATTATACTAAGCTACATGGACCAATACTCTAATTCAGTATTATGCAGCTGCCTATGTTCTGTTCCTATGTAAGCCATAGACAATCAGAAGCGTACCAGCCACTCAGTCAGTAGCAAGTACTAGCCTGGAGGAGCCGGACTTTGGACAACTCCATGTTAACAACTTGTTCCAACAAGGTCTGGAACCCAACTGAGCTGTTGTGGCAAGAATGGACAGCCTGCAGCCCTACAAATATTGCTGGACTCCAGCTCCCATTAGGCCAGGAAGCATGGCCAGTGGTCACAGATAATGGGAGTTGCAGTCCCACAGCACCTGGAGAGCCACAGGTTCTCAATCCCTGCTTTATGGGGAGGAATATAGAAGAACCTTTTCCAGGTTCTGTTCCCTCTGGATGAAATGGTTGGTGGATGAAGGAGGAAAGCAGAGCTACAATAATTTGTTTCCAAGCACTTAGCATCTTCACTCCTTTTGGTCACTGAGATCCAGCTCCAAGGGCCTTCTGGCGGTTCCTTCACTGTGAGAAGTGAAATGACAAGGAACCAGGCAGAGGGCCTTCTTGGTAGTGGCACCAACCCTGTGGAATGCCCTCTCATCAGATGTCAAGGAGCTAAGTAGCTATGCTACCTTTAGAAGGCATCTGAAGGCAGCCCTGTATAGGGAACTTTTAAATGTTTAATGTTTTATTATGTTTTTATATATCTTGGTAGCTGCTCAGAGTGACTGGGGCAACCCAGTCTGGTGTTTGGGGTGGTATTAATAATAATAATAATAATAATAATAATAATAATAATAATAACAACAACAATAACAACTGGTTATTACAGATTACTCTTGCTTGTGGTTTCAGGGTTGAAATTACATTCTTACCAAGCCCCCTCAAGTTAGCAGTTGCTTTATTGGTGATGCAAAAATACTACTTGCTACGCATCTGGAAATGATAACACTTTCATTGGCTTGTAACAGTTTCTTGCCTCAGCTGCATGTTGCTTCTGTTTTGGTAAAGCAATTAAAATGGTGTTTTAAGGATACATTGTGACTTTACTGAATGCATTTCAATCACATCACATCGGAGGTAGAATGTTTTGGTTGTGTATTGTTATGCTACTTCTAGTTAATTAAATGAAGATTTGTGTTGCATGCACTTTTAAATTAAATTTCAAAGCGTTAAATATGTGTAATTTATGTATTGTAATGTTTAAACAAGAGAGATATGAGCAAAATTAATTTTTTTTGTCTTTTGCTAAAGATGTTCTCATTGCAAAATACTTTAAAACAAATGTGTTTTTTTATAAGTTCTGGTCAGGATATCCAAGGAACAAGCGTGGTTGCAAGTCTTCCAGTTCTGATGCGACAGAATCCTGCAGAGACGCTAAGGAGAGTCCTGCCAAAAGTTAGAGTAAGTGTAGTTTGCCTTACTTTGATTGTTGTTTTTTATCTTCTTTAAAATAATTGAATGCGACCCACATCCCATTCTTGCTAACGACAAAGCTCCTATTGATTTTAATAGTTGTGACTCAGACCTTCAATAAAGAAGGCAACAACAGAAAACATGTTTTTCGGATTGAATAACATACTCCAATAGCACTGTATTGGTAACTCTTTATAATTAGTGTATTTGTATGAGATTTTAGTTATTTAACCATATATGGAAAATTAAAACTGCTAGCTATCCTGATGAGATGAATGCATGTTTATTGCATTATTCTGGGATATCAGTGTTATTGGTTTCCAATAGTTGTCTCCAGTCAATAATTTGTCTACTGGTTTATTTATGTATGCATTTAAGGCTTGCTTATACTATCCAGGGCTGAGGGCAGATTACGAAACATTTATATTTTTTTTAACAAGGGAGTGACAGAGACAGGTTTTGACTCAAAAGGGCTTGCAATCGTACACACACACACACACACACACACACACAATGTTTTAGTTTGAAAACTTTAGACTTTTCACAAACCCTTAGGTATAATTTTAATTTCCTCCTCCAAAACCCTAAGCTTTCACCAAGAGAACTCCTTCCACCCAGTTCAAACACCTGCTCTTTCACTTACATGTTTTATGTGATCCAAAGAACCCATTATTTAAGGAGCTGTTCAGCTAGCTCTGGGCACTTAGTGTGGCCTTGGACTTGTCATTCTTGAACAATAGTGCTCCATTCTGTGTTGTAAGATGAAAAGGCCTATGGAACATGCAGAAGCTCTTTGGTACACCTAAAGTAGTGGAGGGATTGCAGACAATAGTGCCTCTGTGTAGACTGCCTGTGCTAATGGAATCCTGTTGTAGCTTGGAAATGCTTGTATAAAATATGAAGTTGTTTGAGATCCTTATTGGAAGCCATGGTCCAAGTGTCCTTCCCATCCGAGTTGAGGAAGGTGGAGACTGGTGACAGTGTCTTCTTGGTGGCGGCACTATGGTTGTAGAACAACATCCCAAGGGACACTTGAATGGTGCCTACCCTTCTAACTTTTAGGCACCAGATAAATACATTCATGGGGGGTTTGGAGCTTTTAATTAGATTTTTCTTTCTGTGCTGTTGTTTTTATTGTTTTCTGGTATGCCTATGAATTTCTACTTGTATACATTCTTAATCTTACTATTTCCTTTTGGATTTTTTTTCTCTAATTGGCTTTGTATGAACTAGTGTTTTATTTTTGTTGTGGCTGCTTTGGATATTTAGGATGTAATTCTATACTGCAGTCTGACACTTGAGGTCCTATAGGTTTAGACATGATCCTTCCTATGCTGGTGGAATGCGGCCATAACTCAGCCATCCAAGCCATTCTGCTTATGACGTGCTGTCAGAAAGGCTGAAATGGGATGGGAATGTGGGCAGCATGGCAAAGAAGCACACTTAATTTGTATCCTGCAAAATAAGTCTCCATCTCCATTGCAGAGCTAGAACCAAGAATTTTACTCCCACTGATTTCAGAGTAAAGGGATTTTTTTTTTTTTAGCCAACAATTAAAGATTTTGACTGTGCTGTATGTGTTGCTTCTTTGTTGTCAAGGATTGATATACAGGGATCCATTTCCCCTACCCTAGTAGCAGAATATAGTGTTTTTAAAAAATGTTTTTAGAAGTTCTTACTGTTTTTAAATACTTTATTTTTATTTTTAAATTGATTGCTTTGCTTCTTTGCTGCCTGCTGCCATGACCCTCTTTTGGGAGGAAGCATGGGAGTGATGATGATGATAATAACAACACTACTAATAATTATATATGACCTCGGGGGGGGGGGGGAGAGGCTTGATGAGATCTAAGACAGTGAGCTCTCTTTTATCGACTCAGTCAGGTCCCCTGTTACATGATGGATTCACAAGTGAAATGGATGCTGCCAGGGTGTACGAGACAGTGAGCAGGGTTCAGAAGAGATGAGGGGGGAGTAAGATGGGTTGAGAGAAGAACTCCATGCCCTCCTGAGTCGGCCACTGGAGGTCGCTGCTGTCCGTGTGTTTCTGTGGCTGCCTTCATTGCATGTCCTGGTCCCTGCTGTTGGCTGCTTGCCAGAAAAGTGGCTCATGAACCTTTGAGTGGCTGATGACCCCTTGTCCTAGGTGCTTCTTGCAAGCATCTTGCCTAAGGAGCTATGTAGGTTTTCCGTTCCTGTGTGTATGTGTCCTCACGTGTGGTGCTTGTAAAACTGGTTGTGAGGAGCATTAGGGGATTCAAGCCCCTGTCTGTAGGGAGAGATGCATGGGGACTAGCAGTTGGGGGAACATCATTGTCTGCGCCACTGAGGCTGATGGAGTGGGGCGGCCGTGGTGTTGTGCATGTTTGGTGTGTGGTGAAGCAGGTTGTGTGCCTTAGCCCCTTCATGTATGCTTACCATGTGGTGGACGCTGGCAGAATTTTCAGGGACATTGTGGGTGTGTCTGTCATTGCTATGCTGTTTGTGTGTTTTCTGTGTTGTGTGTTTTCACCTTGTCCCCCTTGGGCCAAGCACGCATGGATGCATGGATGCAGCGGCTGTTCCATCAGTGGAGTGGCAGCACAATATTAACGTAGAATTGCTCTGCCTATTTTCGCAGCCTCTTCAGTCTGACTTACAGGAAGCATTTCCCTTTTGTTTAAAGATTTGTTCCCTTAGATTTCCCTTTTGTTTTAAGAATTCTATTTTCTTTCTGTTACAAGTGTGACATCTACTGAAGGGTTCAGTTGTTGTTAGTTGTTAGGTATGTGGCCTTCTAGTAAGGAAGTAGTAGGAGTCCTAATGATAAATTGCCCCCTTTTAATTGGCTGAGCCATGTGTGGCATTTGAAATCTTGCCGACTGAAGTTCTGGAACACATCTGAACATTTGCTTGTTGGTTCTTCTTTCATTTAAGTTCTGAACAAAGTGGCAATTTTCTAATTTAGCCCAAGGGCTCTTTAATATATTTCCAGCATATTCCCATCCGCCTCTTTCTTCCTGCATTTCCCTGAATTATTTGATAGACTTTAAAGGTCATCCATAATAGTGACTGTGGAGGCTTTGGGGGGAAACAGAACAAACGGAAAAGGAGTAATAATTGTAAGTGCTTGCAAGACTATCATTGTTAATAATTTGGGCTAATCTTTATGGCTCTTATTCTTAGGTGGTCTGCAAGCTGAAAATTACGCTGGTTCACTTTTCTCTTTAAAATGACAAGATGAGAAGAAACATTTGACTTATTAAAAATGTCAGCTTACATGACTATAGTGTTGTGATATGGGTATCTTCTGACTTTTTACTGAAGGAAGAAGACTTCTAAGAATAGCTTGACTGTGAGGTCTCTCTCAGCAGAGTAGGTGAAGAGTATTTTGAAACATACTTCCTGTTTGGGTGCTATTTGGCCCTTGGGCTTCAGGCTCCCATGTAACCCTCCTCAACTCTCACCTTTGCTCTCAGCACAGAGAAAAGGTACTGAGTGAGGGCAACCTTCTACCTTTAAATCATGAGTTCAAATAAATAGGAGGTTTCTCTGGTGCATTCTTTTGTCTTCTGCAAGCAACAAGATAAATGGGATAGGAAGTGTACAAGCCCAGAGATTATATTCAGAAAAACATGTGGGAGCTCAAATTTTGTAAGCCATCAAGGATGTACACACTTAGTGTCCCTCCTTCAACCTTTTTGCATTCAGTTCTGCAGTAACAGCATTTTACAGAATGCAATTAGATTTCGCCAATTAGGAATCCTGATTATGCAGGGTAGGACCAGGAGCCAGTCAAGTCATTGGGGGAAGGGCTTGTGTGGACAGGCATCTTTTCCCAACCCATTATATGCCCACATGTACTCTTTTGTTGCCTGGAGAGGGCTTAGGCCTGTTTCAGATCCTACTCCAAAAATAGCATCCTCATCCAAAGAAGACCTGGGCAAGTGAAGTTTCTACTTCTTTGAGTTGCTGTTCATAGCAGTTGAATGTTATAATTTGAGATGACTGTTGTTGCCATTAGTAGTATTGCACAAAGTTCAGGCTTGCTAGTAATTATTTATTTCACTACTGTGGCATCTAGATTTTTCAGAAGAATGTTAACATATTAATTTGCATTTATTTGAATATACTGTATAAGCTAATTCATTTTGAGATTTCAGGATAGCATACAAGCAATCATTTGGGGGGGGGATCTAAATATAACAAAATGGCTTAAAGCACAACACATTTTGCATTCTGTCATCCTTATCTTGCTCAGCTAACACAATCAGAAAGGTCTTATACTGCTTTCAAAATATTCACAGGTTTTCTGTAGGTAGTTTCACCATTTCTTAGAAAATTTTATTTCACTGGAGTGGAAATGGTTCTTCAACACATTTTTAACACACCCAACAATAAACATGGTTCTTAACTTTGCCTGGGAATGTGGTTGATAATTGGATAATCTTGCACTAATTATTATTTCACGTCAGAAAACTAGCTGGTCAGCTGATGTGGAACAGTCAGGCAGTGACTTGTTCTTGGGTGCCGAATAGCAAGTAAATCCATGACTACTTTTGCCTCTCTTCTTAGATAGTATATCATTCTATTATGGCTGTAGTCCAACCTGCTCCTGTTGACATTATTTTGTCATATATCATGGGCTGAATAATGATTTTGCATATCAGCATGGGTGAGGACTTGGCAAAAGCAGCAATTATGCCTGCCCTGTGTATCCTTCCATGCTTTATGAATCATGGTTGGGCTACCATGAAACCCAAAACTCCTCAGTCTCCCAGCTCAGTGCAGTCTTCCTATTTCACCTGCAAATGGCAGTTAAAGAGCACTCAAGCCAGGAGGCAAGGAATGTATTATTATTATTATTATTATTATTATTATTATTATTATTAAATTTGTATACCACCCTATACCTGCAGTTCTCAGGGTGGTTCACAGGATAAAATATGTGAAGCCCCATTTGTGATCATGCTTCAAACTAACGTTATAATAGTCTGACCTCATGTAGTCTGGTTCTACTCTCTTTCACATGAATAGGAAGTGGATCTGAGCTGCAGAAATGATACAGTTGAGCCTTTCATCCCATCCTTGGCTCCTAGTCCTTTTCATCTGATTTTTTCATGACAGGATGCAGTGGAAAAGGAGTGAAACGAACACCAAGACTTAGGGTTTCTTCCATAACTGGAACAGAAGCAAGGGGGGGGGGGCGCATCTTGCTACTCCCTCCAAGGTTGTCACCTTTGACAAATGTCTTATTTGTCTAATGGGCAAGCCAGCACTGTTCATTCTGAGTTTCTTGCTATTGCAAGCTAAGCAGCTGGTATGTGGGAGAAGATTGGAAGGAGATGCTTAGTATGCATTAGAAAAAGGACATGTAATGGTTTGCTCCCGGAATCTTGGGATTTATGCCACTGTTTACAAGCTAGTTAAATGTAAACCATTCTGAGAAGATGGATTTAGACAGAGGAGTGGCTCATGGGCATGCTCTAACACCCTCAAATTATAATAATGACACTGGTGGTCCTCAAAACGTTCTTATCAAGGTGTGGCAATGTGATAAATACAGATTCTGTAAATCTGTGACTCCTGGCCTGTTACATACATTCTAAATAATAGAATTTTAGTGTGAGGACGATTGCTTTTGTTCTGGTAATGCCTTAGGCGTGTATCCAACGCTGCTCCTGTATAAACAGAGCAGACTTCCGCTTATGCAATGGGACTTCACCTTCCGCTCCTGCCTGTAGTCTGCTGTGTTCCCTCAAAATCTGCTCCAAATGATTGAAGGAATGCACTGGGACAGCTTTTGGTAGTGCAAGGGGGACTGCAGGGGAGAGCAGGGAAGTTAGGCTCCTCTTGTGTAATATTGGGTCATTCCCATAGTTAATTTTCTTGCTGAAACTCAAAAGCCAAGTTGACTTAGTGCCCAATGGCCCAGCACAAGGTTTGGTTTAGTAACTTCACTCCTCTAGGTCACAGTTCCAAAGCTGCCATTGTTTATCTTGGGAACAGAGAACTGACCATCATTTGAGAAGGCTTTTAGATATCATCTGTTGCCTTTCCCAAGCAGCAACCACTATTGCACGAATCCCCATGGGACCTTTCTTCTGGGTAGGCTCTGATACTTTTAAAAGACTGTGGCAGGCAGCCTGTTGATCATTGCGTTTATTTATATACCGCTTGATTTTAAGGAAAGCTCCAAGTGGATTACAAAAATACTGGAATGAAATAATGAAATCAACAGTGGCCAAAAAGAAATAAAACATATGTAACTCCTCCATGTCTCTATAGGCCTGCCTATTCAAAAACATTTTAAGCAGGCACCAAAAAAGAGTACAGAGAAGATTCCTGCCTGATGTCAATAAGCAGGCAGTTCCAAAGTGTAGGTGCTGCCACACCAAAATATTGATTTCTTAGAAGTATGGATCTAGTATTATATGCTACCCATAACAGTGCCAGTTCTGCAGATCCAAGTGGTCGAGTGGGTATAAATGAGATCAAGTGACCCTAGTTTGCTCATGCTCCTAATCTGTTGGTGCTTTCTTGCCTTTCTCCCCAATGTTCTGTCACTCTCAATTTGTTTTCCCACCACAAGATATCCGTGCCTTGTTCTATGAGACTTTAAGGGATGTTCTATGTTCTAAGGGATATTTAATGGCATTCAAGGGCAAACCCTTAATGAAAAATCAGAGAAACTTGGAATTGTAAAATATATTTGAATTACACTTATCATCCAGTAAAATGCTAAATATAGCTCTTTAATCAAGGCACACAGGCACTATGGTGAACATATCTAAAACTTCCTCCTTAAACGTGAATAACTGATTTTCCTTATAGTTTTATGTTTCATATGTGTAATTCTGGGTTGACATTTCCATTTTGAGCTGTCATGGTTGTTCGTCTTGCATAGAGGAAATGACGTGTGCACGTTCTATTCACGCAACAGCTGTCAGCAAAATCTTTAAGCCAGGATGTTTCACTTGGATGTCAAGTGTTTCAGTTTTGTGCCATAAATTTCCACCTTGGTGCAGCTCTTTCTATGTATCAGAGTCATCAAGGAAAGTTGAAGCACTGCACCTTTTTCCCCCTTTGTAATACCTTTGTGTAGATTTTAAAAGAGCTTGACAGTTTATATTGTCAGCTTTCACTTTGACAGCATACTAGAAATTAGAACTTACTTAACATTTCATTTATTATATTGTTAACCATTTGAGCAGATTACTTTACCATTTAACAAATAGGCTGAGTGTATCAATAAATCTCATTCTACGCGTACTTAAAAATACGGAATGTCTTGCCTTCCCACCTCCCAGATGATATACCTCATCTTATGCACATTTCACTTGTGCAATTTCAACTGTACACAGTGGAAGACAATCTGGTTGAAATTGTGCAAGTCAAGTCCCAAGCAAGCCCAATAACTTACAAGCTCTTTCAATGGCAGGTTCACTTGGGGTCACTAAGGCAAGACCCACTTCGTGGGCTGGTTCTGGGACTGGTAGTAATAATAATAATAATAATAATAATAATAATAATAATAATAATTTATTATTTGTACCCTGCCCATCTGGCTGGGTTTCCCCAGCCATTCTGGGTGGTTTCCAACAAAGATTAAAAATACATTAAAACTTCCCTGAACAGTGCTGCCTTCAAATGTCTTCTAAATGTCAGGTAGTTGTTTATCTCTTTGACATCTGATGGGAGGGCGTTCCACAGGGCGGGTGCCACTACCAAGAAGGCCCTCTGCTTGGTTCCCTGTAGCTTTGCTTCTTGCAATGAGGGAACTGCCAGAAGGCCCTCGGCGCTGGACCTCAGTTTCTGGGCAGAACGATGGGGGTGGAGACGCTTTTTCAGGTATACTGGGCCGAGGCCATTTAGGGCTTTAAAGGTCAACACCAACACTTTGAATTGTGCTCGGAAATGTACTGGGAGCCAATGTAGGTCTTTCAAGACAGGTGTTATGTGGTCTCAGCAGCCAGTCTAGCTGCTGCATTCTGGAGTAGTTGTAGTTTCTGGGTCACTTTCAAAGGTAGCCCCACGTAGAGCGCATTGCAGTAGTCCAAGCATGAGATAACTAGAGAATGCACCACTTTGGTGAGACAGTCCGCAGGCAGGTAGGGTCTCAGCCTGCGTACCAGATGGAGCTGGTAGACAGCTGCCCTGGATACAGAATTGACCTGCGCCTCCATGGACAGCTGTGAGTCCAAAATGACTCCCAGGCTGCGCACCTGGTTCTTCAGGGGCACAGTTACCCCATTCAGGATCAGGGGGTCCTCCACACCAGCCCCACAAGAACAGTACTTTTGTCTTGTCAGGATTCAACCTCAATCCATTAGCCACCATCCATTCTCCAACCACCTCCAGGCACTCGCACAGGACGTTCACCGCCTTCACTGGTTCTGATTTGAAAGAGAGGTAGAGCTCTCACAAGATCTCGTGGGACAATGTGACTTCCCACAAGATCTCATGGGAGCACCCCTAGCACTTTTAGAGCTGGTGTGCCAGTAAGGCTGAGAGCTTAAAAGCTCTTTTCTTACTGGGTAACCCCAAGCGGCCCCGGAGTGAAAAGAGCTTTTCAGCTCTTGGCCTTGTTTGCTGGGCAAGGCCCACTCAGGACACTAGCTCTAGGATTGATGGGGATGCTCTCTCTCTCTCCTGCCCCCCCCCCATCAGCCACTTTAGAGGAGGCAGGCTGGCTAGCTGCAGGGCAGCTCCAAGGGTTTGGCTATATGCAATTTTGGCATATACACATAACCCTTGGAACCGAACCCCCATTTAAGATGAGGCATGGCTGTACTATAAACGTTCTTTCTATATCAATAATTTAGGAAGTAAAGTTAAATATTGGCCTGTACATTTTAGACGTCTCTTCTAGGTATGCAGTAGATTTGTATCTCCAGCTCAGAGGCACAACACATAAATTGAGATGAGTTCTACTTGATTTGTGGTGACAGACCCATGCTGTGCATGGAGGAAATCACATGAATATAGAAGCCTCACTAAACAGGAAAGATACCTAAAGCCAGAGTTAATGATATTCAGTACAAAACATTATAATCCATTTATATCTTTGCCATACTGATGCCCGATGCACAGGAGTCTGTCAGTGCTTTTGGTGTATTTATGCCATTTATTGATTATACAAATGCATGTCATTGTGATAGACTGATTGTGTATGGAGAGAGGGCACCTCTCTAGACTCTGTATGAAGACCCACACTGTATTGCAGGGGAGTTTGGGCTGCACTTTGCTGGGGGCAGGGCAGGCAGGTGTTGCTCACACTGCCACATTTCCCCCTACTGAATTTACCTCTCCCCACCACAAGTGGAGTGAGTGGCAGCCACTCTGCAGGAAATAAATGAGTTCACTCAGTACTGGTTAAGAATCCCCATATCCTGTCCCAAGTTAACTCCGTATCTGAGGTGAGGCACAGGTTTTGCCCCCCAAACTGTGTTCCACATTAAAAAGGTAAAGGGACCCCTGACCATTAGGTCCAGTCGTGACCGACTCTGGGGTTGCGGCACTCATCTTGCTTATTGGCCGAGGGAGCCGGCGTACAGCTTCCGGGTCATGTGGCCAGCATGACTAAGCCGCTTCTGGCGAACCAAAGCAGCGCACGGAAACGCCATTTACCTTCCCGCTGGAGCGGTACCTATTTATCTACTTGCACTTTGACGTGCTTTCAAACTGCTATGTTGGCAGGAGGTGTTCCACATTACAGCCCAGTTGTTTTGTCCAATAGAATTTAGCAGGATCAATTGAAAACAGAGCTAGATCCCATATACAACAGAATCTTGGGAATATACATACTGGGTGAACTCACCTCAGCTTGCTTGAGAAGTGGCTTTGTATTTTGAAGGTGGTTTTTTTTTTTTGTGGGTGTTCAAGAAAAAGCTTGTTTGTTTCCAAGATCTCTGTTTGGGCTAAACACTGTCCATGCATGCTGATTGTGCTGCAGCTTATCAGATTGCCCACTGTGAATTGTAATTCCCAGCACCAGTGATGGCTGAAAGTCACTTGGAAAGTGAGCCCCCATCCCACAATGCCAAAAAAGTACACCAGGGAGCAAGTGGGGGGGGTTAGAACTGGTTGGTGGCAGCATTAATATAAAGTTTTGGTAACAAACAATTCATAGAAGTGACCTGAGTGGCAAAGATGCCAAACAGTAGTGGCTCAGTTTTGTTTGTTTGCATTTTTTAAAGCCAAGAAGAGTTTCAGCAAGAGTAAGGGGTTAATATTAAAGAACAAATGTACATCCACAGACTAAGCAGCCTAAGCAGCCTTGACTGCTGAACTTGCACATGTAGCAGAATTCTAGTTCCAGAAATTAACTTTTGTGTGAAACGTGTTATAATTCATATCACTTGAGAATTAGCTGGATTATTTTGTATTCCAAGCCAGGAGTGTGACCAATACACAATATTGGGGCTATGATTTATATAGTTATGTGTGTATATGGAAAGGAACAACCAGTGTGAGTTTAGGTAATGAGGATGGGCAGAAATTGTTTGTTTATTTAAAATATTTATATGCCTCTGTTCATACAATGCCCCACAGCTGTTTACAAGATTAAATTATAATAATAATAATTCAGCAAAATCAAATAAAGAAAATAAGAACAAGAACAAGGCAGGTATGGTACATGAATTTTTAGAAGATTTATAGCAGCCACCTTTAATGTTCATAGGCCATATTATTGTCAGGACTGCCACAGAGTAAGATCTTACTTTTGGTGGAAACGATCCAACCCTTTGATGAATGTTGCTGTTTATCACACCAGCGGTGAGGTCGACCTGAATTCTGGTTTTTATTGGCTTTTTTCCATGAATAGTGATGTGACAGGCATATATAACAGAGGTACATAACATTGGTGACCAAATCAAATGTAGGCTGGATTGTATTCTGCATACACATGGCACAATCTAAAATGGCAGCACCCATTGGATTGAATTTGATAGGATATTTGTGTGCATGTGGGTCAGTGAAGGGGGGGGCAGAAATGAATAGTTCAAAACTGAGCTTCTTCTGCCTAGGCAAGAAACTCATCAAAACTAGCTGGGCAGTTTATATCTGGCAAAAAGAGAGGATTTAAGATGAATTATTAGCATGTTGCATTCTCTTCTGGTTTTATAAAATTAGGGTGCATTTTGTCTGGTACAGATAATTTTTGCCCTGACCATACTCTTTCTTGCTGTAATAGTTATATTTGCCTTTCATATCTATAAGCCTCACTCTTTGATTTAAATCTTCTTCTCTCCCCTGCCTCGGATTACACAGGAGGTCCTGCCTGTTGCAGGGGTGGAAATGCAGTTAACAGCTGCTGTTTCACTTTTGACTATTCTACAAGAGGAGTCAATATCCATCCATACTTACTCCCACTCCTTCCTACACATCATTCTACAGAATCTGGAGCACAGAGATGCAGGTCAGAGGCATGACATGCTGCTGATTGCTTAGCTTGCTATGCTTTTTCTTTGCTCAGTGATATACTATTTAAAGCAGTGCATGCACCAATAAAAAAATAAAACAGTGCCATAGTGCGACCTTGCCAACACTATGTATAATGCAGTATGCAGTTGATTACCCAACACCTGATTTTGAAGTACAGTAGAGCTTTGAGGGCCTTAGCTTGAAGCTCCTAGTCTACATTCCCCTTTAAGTGATCACTGCCTGTGCTTCAGTTCAAATAGCCATGAATTGTATCAGCAGATTTAAAACAGATCTCATGTTGTGTGTATGTGCTCCGGAAGCTGACTTGATTTTGTTAGCACGGTCCAGAAGAAAAATAATGTCCTAGATCAGGAAACAGCCCTTCAGCATTCCAGAAATGTCCGTTTTTTAAAGATCTACGCAGGAAAAAACTGAAAATGCTTCTGCTATTCTAGCCTGCATCAACAGATGTATTGTGTCCAGATCAAGGGAAGTAATAGTACTGCTCTATTCTGCCTTGGTCAGACCGCAGCTGGAATACTGTGTCCAGTTCATACCAGGCCACTTGCTTCTAATGAAAAAGATGGACAAAAAGCCCTCCCAAACTCCAGACACGATCCTTTTGGGTGAGTGCAGGCCCCTCCAGAAAAGGTGGGTCACCATTCACCTGGGAGGGCAAACCCACTTACTAGCGGTACTTTCATTTGGCTTAGATTGAGACTCAGTTTATTGATCCTCATCCTATCCACTGCTGCAGCCAAGCGCTGTTTTAGCACCTCTGCTACCTTGATGAAAAAGAGAGTTGCATATCATCTGCATATTGCTGACACATCGTTCTTTAACTCCGGATGACCTTCCCTCAGCAGTTTCACGTGGGTGTGTCCATCCTCATGTTAGTTGCTATTTAAGAGCCTGGTTAATTGAGGTCACAACCTGAAGGAGCTTCTTGAAATAGGAATAGATATAACATGTATATATCTACAGTCTTTTTTGTACCTCACAGGTGTCAGTAATGCATGGCTGGAAACCCTTCTTGCTGCAATAGAAGCTTTGCCAAAAGAAACCATCAGACACGAGGTAATTTTGTTTTCCTTTGAATATAACAGACAAAATGAATACAGTCTGGGAAGTGGGGAGGATGTAGTGGGTCCTATAGTTTTCTGAACATTTGGCCTAACATTTTTATTTAGAGTCAAACTACGCATGCTGTTCAATTATATTTGATTGATTAAAAGCACTTACATACCGCTTAATATTACAGAAAATTCCCAGCTGTGTGCTTCAGGCAGCAAAATGTAGTTGGCTCCAGCACTGTGCTCTTGAGTTGCTATAGGGCTGCTGCAGCAAAGTCCATCCATCATTGCTATCTGTGAACATAAGCCAAAGTGGGATCCCAGTTCCTGAAGCCACTTCTGCTGTTAATGACACATGTTCCAACTTCCATCAGCTTCAGCCAGCATCACCAACGGTCAAGGATGATAGGAATTTTAGTATTAATCACAGGAAAGCCACAGGTTACCCTTTCCTGCTTCAGGTGTTCTTCTAGCTGCAAGGGAGCCAGTTACCTGTAAGGGCTCCTGTGTGACTAGGAGAAGATCTGAATTCCCTCATCCCCCTGGAGTAGTGCTGATTCCATGAGAAGGACCCAGTAAATAGGTTTCACACCCCTGTGCTTGGTTCCTCTGAATATTCTCTCAGCCCCACTGGAGCTGTTCACAGATAGGTTGCTCTCGTGTGACTGGGAGAACATCTAAAGGGCATCGCAAGCGAATTTCAATCCATTCAAAGACAGCAGTGGTTGAGGCGAGGGTGTCTTGCTGGTGGCACTGCATTACATCTGCCACGATGGACAAGGTAGGGGTAGCTCTGGGTTGGTAAGGGTGCATGCATCTGACATACTGATTGTTTTAAAGCAAGGTTTCCCCGAATCTGGGTCTCTAGCTGTTTTTGGACCACAGTTCCCATCATCCCTGACCACTGGTCTTGCTAGATAGGGATGATGGGAGTTGTGGTCCAAAAAGAGCTGGAGACCAAAGTTTGGGAAACCCTGTTGAAAAGCAAGCATAGACAACATGTGACCCATCTAGTTGAATGAATGCAGCTCAGCAGGCCATGTGGCGGCCTGCCATTTTGGTGGTCTGGTGAGCTGTTCTTGTCCAGCTTGGTGAGTCACATGTTTGTTTGTTTGTTTGTTTCAAAAAAATTATACACTGCTTAATTGCCCCCCAAAAACTCCACTCTCAAAGCAGTTTACAAAAAGATAAAGCAAAAAAAAATCAATAAAAATTTGCAGCCATACTTTAAAACATACAGAAGTTAAAGTACTAAAATAGATTAAAATTCTAAATTGGTGCTTAGAAATTTGTGCAGGGCAGTTGTAAAGGTTGAAGGCACAAGGTACGTGAGGGTTTTTGAACAGTCAGAATATGCTGTACAAATGTCAAATATTATTGGCATAGGAATAGTTCTCAGTATGTTGTGCACACTCCATTGTAAATTCTGAAATGGGGCAGGCATCCTACTGAAGGAAAGCTGTATCAAATGAATGGTTGCATAGGAAATGAAATAAATGACAAGAATTTTAAAAAAATTCAATCAAAGGGTGAAAAAACTATAAACTTTGGTTTCCGGAGGTGCAAAGCACTTCTGGCTTTAAAAAATCCACTTAAAAAATTAATTGACTTCTTGCATTTTCTCCCTGGAAACACTGTAAAACAAGATAATATTAACTTTAATGAGTAGCGTTGTGCAGAATATAATTGGTAAGATGTTTGTAGCTTCGTGTCAGGTATGGCATATAGGCCTTTTCATAATCTAATTAATTAGAGTAGACGAAAGCACTCTGGAGTTTCATTTGCTCTAAATGTCAAGCCTTCCTTTTCAGGTTTGTTTCTGATTTCACACATTTCATTCACAGACGCTTCCCCACAGGCCACTCCTGAGAGAGAGATAACAAAATGGGGATGGCTTACAGTGTGCTCAGACCACTGTAATCTTTCAAGTGGTCTGCAATAGAAAATAACATGAAATAACCAGTCTGGTTTATTTGTTTGAGGCTGAGGTTTTTTGAGCACTGGGTTTTCTTGTGCAGAATCATATGTCCTGTTAAGGAGAAGCAAACGTTCAGTCATTGTTCTGGTCAGGAATCTCCCCCCCCCCCGCCGCCCCTCCCCGCTTGTTCACTGCATCAAGACTGAAATTGAAATAAGTGAATGCATATTTATGGCAGTGTGTGTAGGTGTTGGGTGTGGGATGCAAGTATGCAGATTCAGCATTTATTATTGGGAATAGCCTGGCAGGCCCTAAAGACAGGGAAAAGCCACACCCAGACATTTGAGTTAGGAAACAGTACTTCTGCTGTAGCAGTTAAGAGAGGACTGAGTGGAAAGCCATATGGAGGTTGGGGGCAGGTCAGCCACCAAAACTAACGTAGACTCAGTGCTATTTTTCTAGAAAAAGAGGTGCCAGAATTCACCATGAACACCTCCCTTGTTCTCTTAGAATGACAATGGCGCCCACCTGAGAGGCAAGTTCCAACTGAAAAAAAGCCCTGCCTAGAGGCTTCCAGAACAAATCTATACATATAACTGCACAAACTGGACTCAAACCAATGGCATCAAGTTGCAAGAAAAGAGATTCTGACTAAGCATTTGGAAAAAAACTTTCTGACAGCAAGAGTTGTTTGGCAGTGGAACAGACTCCCATGAGAGGTGTCGGGCTCTCCTTCCTTTGAGGTTTTTAAGCAGAGATTGGATGCCCATCTGTCATGGAAGCTTTAGCTGAGATTCCTACATTGCAGGGGGTTGGACTAGATGACCCTTGGGTTCCTTCCAACTCTATGATTCTATGAAATGACCATTCAAAGAGCTGCAGTTATCTCACAACAATCCTGTGAAGTAGGTTAGGCTGAGAGATAGCGACTGGCTAGTGAACTTCATGGCTGAGAGGGGATTTGAGCCTGGGTCTCCCTAACCATAGTCTGAAACTCTTAATGCATTCCCCAAAGAAAGAAGTGTCTCTGTTTTGCTCTTACCTGCTGCCCATCCCATCAGGCTGTCCACGTCCATCAGAAGTGCCCATGCGGCACTCCACAGGGACAGGCACGAGCCTCATAAATGTTTTCTTTTTGCTTCATCTTGCACTGAGTGCCACCTGCCATCCTGAGAGCAAAAGAACCCCCTGCTGTAAAAATCAATACACATTGTTCCCTACCATTCTCCCACCCACCCTATTCCTTTGTTCTCAAGATGGCGGTTCATTATATTGCATGCCCTGTTAAACGAATCACCAAAGGAAGCCTGTAGGTTAGGGCTGGATGCCTGGAGGCATTGTCAAAGCAGAAGACAGATGATCACTAAGTAAATAGGGCGAATGGGCTGAAGCAGAGCAGATCTTGGCAGAAAGATGGCCAGGTATGTGGGATATACAGCAGCTTGGCATTTTCCCTTCAACATATTTCTCAGACTGAGGACCTAGGGGAAAATCTGAGGCTTTTTAGGACTGTGTGAAATTCTTTCAGTCGCTCTTGTCGCCTCTTAATTGCAGAGTCAGCAAACAGCAGTATCTTTTAATAACACCTGCTTTGGGGGTGTCCAAGGGCAGCGTATAGCCTGGCAGCAGCTCCATCATTTTGTTGCACTGCTGTGATGCTGCAGATTGTGGAGCTCTTTGGTTTGGCTGCAAGACTCCCTGGCTCCAGACCCCAGGCGCTTTAATGTGAAGCCAGGGAATGACAAACTGAAATGAAGTCAGAGTACTAGTCTGAATTCATCTATAAACAGGAATACATAGATGTGCTGGTTTTTTCTTGGCCTCTGGACTGCATGAGACTCATGTCTACAATTCTCACGGAGTGCCTTGTGGGAGCATTCCCATGAATGAAAACTGTAAAGTCAGAAGTGGTTCTTGGTTTATGTGATTCTTACTGCAGATAACTTACATGTTCCTAAATATTTAGAAATCATTTACAAAGCGACATGCTAGTCCCAATTAGTGGGAGTCACAAAGCCTCTGACAAGAAGCACAGAATTGAAAGCATATAATAGTGTTTTGAGCTACATTGCTCTTAATTCACTTTAATGTTGTTAATGTATGTGTTCTTAATGTACTATGAAAAGTCATCTACTGGAAGAGGGGGGAGTGCTACTTTTGCAATATAATTATAAATGTCCTTGTCCTGTCTTCTTTCTGATCTTACATAAGGAGTACAGCTAATTTACACCAACATTCCCCTTAGTCTGCATTTTGGATTTTTTTTGAATTAACTTGAAGGCCAATAATTTTCTTACATGGAGGTCATTCCTCTGAAGGTGAAAGAGTGTACCCCATTTTGCTTCAAGTAGGGTGTGAATGTTGTAACTTGCAAGAATGCTGACTGGGCAGCTGATACTAAGATCAGTTTTAATATGTGAAGTGGTTCTTGATTATTTTTATTGTTTTTCTTCTGTTTCGCCCTAGATTTGCCATTTGAATTTCTTCTTCTGTTCCCCCATAGATCCTGAATCCTCTTGTTTCCAAGGCACAGCTTTCCCAAACACTTCAGTCTCGCTTGGTTAGTTGTAAAATCTTGGGGAAATTAGCTAACAAGTTTGAAGCTCATATGTGAGTAGCTTGTGTGTTTTTCAGATGTCCTAATAATTATAACTTGCAGAAAGGGAAACAAATTGACCTGCTTTTGTGTTCTATGTGTAAATGAGCACTTTGTCAATTTATTTCAAACTGTATATGGTGGACTCAATCTACCAATGCTGCTGCTGTGCATCCTTATCCTTTCTCCAAAAGCTCACCAAGGTGGCACAGCATGAGTACTTCTTAGGCTGTACCCATAATAAAGACCACAGTTTTTTCTCACACTTAAGGCATGATCCAAAAAGGTGTTCATCTGCACTATTGAATTTCCAAGGTCCCTTAAATGAATTGTCCAATTTCATCCTGATTTCCATAATTTTCCTATTGGCTGCCATGTTTTTCTATGGAATCGTTTCCAAACTCCTTGCCAAGACTGCTGCCCCATATTAGAGATTGTGGATAAAATGGTAGCATCCCATTCTGCATGAAGCCAATTTCAGTAACAGCCAGGGTGTTCCTTTTTCATCTGCAAATGCTACCTTGTTTGTTTCTCTGATGGCCTTGGGATCTCTTTGCTTGTCTTAAAATTGCACAGAATAATAAAAATGTCACAGCAGATGCCCTGAAATTTATTAATGTTGGGTCCAAGTTCACAGTAGTCTTGTTTTAAAGATGGAAGATCTTACTGTCTAATACTTTTTGCCAGTTTGCTTTCAATTTCTCTGCAAAACTCTATTATAATCCCGCATAAAGGTTTATTTTGAAGAAATGCCCTCAGCTGTGATGGGTACCCTCTAGCAACTGATTATTTATCTTCTGTCAAAGTCAGTGAAGGCCTGCTATTTGTGTGAGGTTCTGCTGCTGAATTCACAGTAACGTTTTGCTTTATAGGCAGGTATCACAGTTCTAAATATTTTTGGTGACGTATCCCCATGTGCTCACCAAATGTTAGATTTTACCAAAAGTAGGCTGATTTTGGAATGCCACATCCTGAACTCATGTGCTTGTGCACCAGATTTTAGGATTAAGCTACACAGCTGGTGCCCAAACTCAGTCCCTTTTTTGTAGCTATACTGATAGGGATGCCTGAGGAGTGCCAGCTTCACGATTTCTGATATGAATGCACCTCCTGGACTAATGTAACATAGATAACTACTGGATCCCACACTTTTCTGATGGTTGTAGCACAGTTCTCAGCTTAAAAAATGTTTCAAGATGCACAATTTTTGTGAGTTTTTTGAAAACAATTGACATATTAATATTGACACTTGTGAATGATGCAAACAAGTAATATACTGAATCGTCCAAAACTATTCAGTTTGGGGGCTGGTTCACATGACATGCTAAGCCGCAGCCTCTCTGCCGCTTCCACCCTGGGTCACTCCCTCTTCCTTCCTCCTGGGGGGGCAGTGGTGGCCGCAGCAGATGTGCCCCCCCCCCCCGTTCAGCTCAAGGGTGGCGCACTCATGAGCATCCCTTCACTGACCTCAGAGAGAAGTGGGTGCTGCTGCCCCAGAGGCCTGGCCCTGTGTGGCCGCCGGGACCACATAACGCCGGTCCTGAGAGACCTGCATTGGCTCCCAGTATGTTTCCGAGTACAATTCTAGATATTGGTGCTGACCTTTAAAGCCCTAAACGGCCTCGGTCCTGTAAACCTGAAGGAGCGTCTCCACCCCCATCGTTCTGCCCGGACACAGATCCAGCGCTTTGGGCCTTCTGGTGGTTCCCTCATTGCGAGAAGTGAGGTTACAGAGAACCAGAGGGCCTTATCGCGGGTGGCACCCACCCTGTGTAACACCCTCCCATCAGATGTCAAGGAAATAAGCAGCTATCCTGTTTTTAAAAGACATCTGAAGGCAGCTCTGTTTAGGGAAGTTTTAAATGTCTGACGCTGTATTGTTTTTAACTCGATTGGGAGCCGCCCAGAGTGGCTGGAGAAACTCAGCCAGATGGGCAGGGTATAAATAATATATTATTATTATTATTATTATTATTATTATTATTATTATTATGGCTTCCCTTCCTGTGGCTCTGGTCTTTTGATGGGGGAGCATGTTGTGGGGGCACCTTGTTGCGCCTCTCAAAATATGCCTGGGGCCATGGCCCCCCAGCTCCCCATGCTACACCACTGGTCATACTTATATATTCCTAAAAATTGCAGTATCTCCCTTACATGTTACTTCGTTATACAGAACTCAGAAAGGCAGAAATGCAGTTTATATGTTGAATGTTATGTGATGATTAAGGTTTTACTTTCACAGTATTCAACTTGTACATGTCAACTAAATGGGGTGGGTTTTTTCTGTCTATTGATTTTAGAATTAAAAGAGAAATTCTTCCACTGGTAAAATCACTCTGCCAGGATGTAGAATATGAAGTTCGTTCCTGCATGTGTCGGCAACTGGAGCTTATAGCTCAAGGAATAGGGTGAGCATAATTACTACAGAGTGGAAATGATTTCAGAAGATTAACGGTGTAAATCAGGGTGGGCAACCTGTGGTCCTCAGCCTAACTTATGTGGCCTGTAGCCTAATTCAAGTAAGCCCTTTGCAAATGATCAGCTCAGGAGGAGGACGAAGGCAGTAGCAGAAAGAACAAGAGAGAAAAGGGGATAGACATGCCTACTGCTGGCTTCAGTCCTATTCTCAGTTGACCCCACCCACTCTTAGAAAAAAGGTTGCCCATGCCTGATCTGCAGCAGAAAGTGCTGTGGCCCCTTAGAATATACCAATTTTACTCTGACGTCTACATATACACAGGCGAAAACCTACTTCACCAGATGTTTAAAATACTGGTACAAAGTAGTATAGAAGAAAAACTAGTATACTACTCCCTACCTATATAGACACTCTCCTTGTGCCCAGTGTGAATCACCTACTGCCCACCCTCTCACCCGCTGCCATATATCTTTGCTTCATTTGCTTTCTAACTCTAATAGCCTGCTTCCTCGGCCCTCTTCCTTCAGTTCTGTCTCCCTCCCTCTCAGTTTTGCACACATTCTCAGAGTCTCATTGCATATCGCATGCAGCCAAGTGTATCTTGTATTCACTGGTTCCTTTTCCTTTTCTCCTTTTCATAGTAACAAAAGCCAACTTCTAAGGCTCCTAGTTTGGGGAGAGAAGTTGTGGATGCCTCAAAGTACCATCCCAGTTGTGTTTTGCCCCATAGCAGAAAATATACAGGCACCTATATCTTTTGTGTTGCAAGATGAAAAAGCAGCCTGGGACGTGGGTTTCAAAGAGAAAAATAGCCCAAAGTAAAGGACTTTTCTTCTGCTGAAGATCACAGCCCCAGAGGCTGCTTTCAGTTAGAAAAGAAAATATTGGACAAATTATGCATGCAGCTATTTGTAGTTTGGCCCTTCTCAATCTTTCTCTGGCTCTCCCTTTTTTGTTAAACATGTTCATGTCTTTCTACTCCTTAAAAAAATACCCTGCCTCTTAACTTTCTGGTCCAATGTTAGGGTGCCTTCTTGGTCCTCCATCTTCTTAACCTGCCTCCTGCATGCTTTTCTACCTCTGACATTTCATGCTCTGTCTCCATCAAGAGATTGACCTGCTGCTAGCTGTCCTTGATTCCTTCTCCCTCTCCCACCTCTGTGCCGTCTGCCTCTTGGTCTGCAACAGCTTCCTTCTCTGCTTGTCAAGGGATTTCCTTTCTGCATTCCATGTCTTTCCTCAAGGTCCAGTTCCTCAGCAAAGCTATTCCTGCCCCAGCATACTTTCACCTTATCTGGCGTTATCGCTCCCTTGTCACCTTTCGTTACCTTCACTTTTGTCATTCCTGTTTACATCAACTTACAATCAAATCTCACTAATTTCAGTGGAGGAAGCAAACCTACATACACACTCCTTTTTTGTGTGGTCTCTCTGGAAATGAATACAGTACAACAGTGGACTTCCTGGTTCATTGGAGGCTTCCTGCTTTTTCTATGCATCCAGACAATGGGAGATAGGACTTCCTGGTTTGGCTTGAAAGAACCTGGGGGTATAACAGATTTTCCTTGGTAAAGAAGTGATTGCTGCCTGGAGGAAACAATGGAGAAATCCAGGGTTTCAGTGTACCAATGGGGCCAGCCCCACACCCGCAGCTCTGGTGGTAGTGATGGGTGTGGGTGTGCAGACAATTTGCTCTGCTAGCCTGGAGGTGGTGTAGTAATCATCATGTGATGGCTGCGGGGCCAGCTTAGGATCGGGTGTATCCCAGGCTGCCTCTCCCTCTCCTCTCCCATGGAATGCTGCATTTGGGGGCTTTCACCGGCCTTGAAAGACCTACATTGGCTCCCAGTACGTTTCCGAGCACAATTCAAAGTGATGGTGTTGACCTTTAAAGCCCTAAACGGCCTCGGCCCAGTATACCTGAAGGAGCGTCTCCACCCCCATCGTTCTGCCCGGACGCTGAGATCCAGCGCCGAGAGCCTTCTGGCAGTTCCCTCATTGCGAGAAGCAAAACTACAGGGAACCAGGCAGAGGGCCTTCTCGGTAGTGGCGCCCGCCCTGTGGAATGCCCTCCCATTAGATGTCAAAGTGATAAACAACTACCTGACATTCAGAAGACATCTTAAGGCAGCCCTGTTCAGGGAGGTTTTTAATGTGTGATTTTACGGTATTTTTGGTTTCTGTGGAAGCCGCCCAGAGTGGCTGGGGAAACCCAGCCAGATGGGCGGGGTACAAATTTATTATTATTATTATTATTATTATTATTATTATTATTTCTGCTGGCTACCAGCACTGTGGATCCCACCAGTGTTACTTGAACCTGGCAGGGGGCTAAAAGAGAGCAGCATATGACAACCCTGCAGTGCTGTCCAGTGTTATCCAATCTGTTGATGTATTGTTTGGGGTGTTCTAAAGTGAAAAGCAGTTAAGGGGGTTGTTGAGTGTAGTAGCAGCAGTGGGTGGGAGGAAAGGGGTAATTAACTTAGCTCCCATTCATGGGTGGGGGAAGATGGGGATTCTTAGGCTTGGGTTTTTGTTGTTCGGATAAACAAACAATTATACCCATGCCAAAGGTCACATTGTTTCTGATAAAAATGAGAAAAGGGAAAGGAAAGGATGGCCATTTGACCTCTGCCTGGTGACTTTTAATAATTTAACAAAACTTAAATACTGCTTGATTGTAATAAAACCTCTGAGCAAGATACGATGTATGGGGAAATACAAGCTCGTTCTTGAAGCCCTTCCTGTTTCTGGAGAATCTGGATAGTGCAGCAGTTGTCCTTTTTTTACTAAATATTTTGATACTTTTTGTAGGACTGAGCTAACCAAAAACGTAGTGCTTCCTGAGCTGGTAGAATTAGCAAGGGATGAAGGCAGCAGTGTACGTCTTGCAGCTTTTGAGACCTTGGTTAATCTGCTGGAAATGTTTGATGCAGGTAAGATCAGAACTGAGTTACACTGAACCTAGTACTACAGCCATTCCTCTGGTTGCCAGGCTATGTTCTTTGTCAATATGCTATTATTCACATTTTGATTAAAGATCACAAAAGGATAGCTATGTTCATCTTTATAATATTTTCTGTTTTTCAGATGATAGAAGTCAAACAGTCCTCCCATTAGTGAAATCCTTCTGTGAAAAATCGTTCAAAGCAGATGAATCTATTCTGGTTTCACTATCTTTTCATTTAGGGAAGCTTTGTAATGGACTATATGGTACGATCAAATGGTCCTAGTATGATATATATTTTAAGGGGTGCTGGGTTGTTTTTATTTGCATTGGAATCTTAATCACTGCAACCCCAAATAAATGAAATAAATAATTTTAATAACAAAGTAAATATGATCAAGGTGAAAACCGTGTATAATGACTTGCTGTTGCTCCCTCCCTTGACATGTGACATTTATTTGAATTTATAGTCCACATTTGTTTGCATAGCAATAGCATTGGAAACAGATACAGTACATCCTATGAAAATTCATTTAAAACTTTGTTAACTACTAGCAGAAATGGCAGACTTGTCCGTGAACTGTTGTTCCTGACATTTTTCTGAATCCTTTATTTGATGTAACAGTTGAAGAGGAACAGAAGAGGGAGAGATTTGTTATTATTTTTTGGAGTTAGACTATTTTAAGGTCCATTCCTGTTGTGAGTATTCTTAAGATCTCTGAACAGTATGCAAGTGCGAGAAATTTTAGAACTTTAGGTCTGACCTAAGCTTTTTACACTAAAATGAGGTTTGCCATGGAATGTCGTGAAGGGGATTTGAAAAGGGTTCTGTGCTCTTAACAGTCTGGTTCACATAAATAATTTCCTGATCAGTCAGTGCAGAGGTGTAGCACAGAGTCAAAAGCAGATCAGTGCCACAACACAACAATTCTGCCCCTGCCCCTTACTTGCTTCCAGCTATGAATTATAGAAGCATAGTATTCCAGAGTTAGAAGGAATCTCTAGGGTCATCTAGTCCAAACCCCTGCAATTATGATAGCAAAGACCAAAGCAAGGTTCCCACATAGTTCCAGCAAACACCCTCTTTATAAAGAGGACTGATGTGATGGGACCATTGATGGAAAAACCCATTCCCTTTCTCTCAGTACAGTAGCTGTACCCACACATTTGAAAGGTGTTAATAATAACAGATATAGCATGCATACCTCCAGTTACATTTCACATGAATATTCATTGATCTACATTTGTTATGTATATTGAAGTCATGAAGACTATTCAATATATAATGAATATTCAGTGTGTTAACAACGAATGCCAGCCTGTGGAATGTGTAATATTTTGTCCTTGGATTGTCAGTATTTTCCATATGCATGTGCAAGATAACAATACAAATAGCTTTTTCTCAGTGAGTTCCTCCTCTCAGGATGAGAACTTGGTGTGCCTTAGTTCTTCCTGTTTTGGAATGTAAAATCTCTGCTAGTTTCAGAACTAGCCTCAAGGCCTTATAAAGCACAGACAATGCCTTAGCTCTAAGGTCTTATCTTAAATGATCAAAAGTCTACTCCCACAATGCCTTCTCCCTGTAAGATCCAGTGCAGGTTAAAACCTATCTGCTTACAACACATTGCAGAAGAGCCCTAATGCAAGAGCTGCAATATATACCTCTTTCATATTAGATCCTCAGAGCTGGAGTAACAGTCCCCATGGCTGCTGTCTAAAGCAGAGTTTTTCAACCTGTTTGGGTCCACGGCTCACTTAACCAACTACATTTTTTCCGCAGCACCCCTGTAGGGCTCAGGAGCCCAGTTATGTCACCCCTTGCCTTCAGAGCTGGCAGCCCCTCATCCCTTTCCAAACACCCTTCTTTGTGGAGTGTTCCCTCAGCCTCTTCTCCCTTCTCCTTGGGAGTCCTGTGGGCAGCCGCAGCTGCTGGCCCTGGTCTCTGAGCTGCCCCCCCCTGCCCCAAAGAGAGGTGCCTCCTTATACTGCCCCACAGGGGCCTGGGAAGCGCCCCCTGGCCAGCTCCAGACGCACCATTTCCTTGGAGCATTTGTAGCCAGGGCTGCTGCAACGAACAGCTGTGCAAGCCTTTGGGAGGCAGAGACGCAAGAGGGCATCAGAGGAGGGAGGGAGGGAATGAAAGAAGGACAGAGGTCAGTGTTGCCCACAGCACCCCTGACCATCATTCAAGGCACCCCAGGATGCCAAATCACACTGGTTGAAAACCACTGGTCTAAAGGAATATGTGGCTGAAATCACATGCAGTGGTAATGATGCCTAGCTTTGTGTCTTAGGGAAATTTCAGATCACTGTTTGCAGCATGATAAGGGAGTGCTGGCTTTTGTGAAGGGGAAAGAAAGCCCTACCGTGTTTGAATAAGCCCTTCTGCATGCCTGAAGGTGCTTGTTGGGTTGTAGCACTTACATTTGTAAATTCTATAATGCAGAAATAAGAATATTGTGCCTATGGATGAATAGCTAGTTCCTCCAAATTTTTAATGCCTTTTCACACTAACATAGGAAGCTTTCCCAGGGGAGTTGTCTCATGAGAATGGACAAAGGCTTTGTACTGTGATTTCTGGAACAAATGGGTTTCTTCCACATTATGGTGCAAATCAACCTCACAAGAACTCCGCGAGGTAGGCAAAGCTGAGAGAGGGTGACTTGCCCAATATCAGCCAATGAGCTTCATGGCAAAGCAGGCATGCGCACCCAAGCATTAACGGTCCTGACTCCAATGCTGTAGTTGCTATGCAAACATGACTCACTGGACAGACCATTTTTGTGCTGTTATGTGAACATAAAATAATAAACACATATTACATTTGTTTGAAGGGATTTTTACACCAGAGCAGCATTTGCGGTTTTTGGAATTCTACAAGAAGCTTTGCACACTGGGATTAGAGCAGGAAAATGGACACAATGACAACCAGGTGCAACTCCAAACCCTAGAACAGGAAAAGAAGTACATCTCAGTGAGGAAGAACTGTGCTTACAATTTACCAGTGAGTGGGCTACTATTTTACTTAAAAATCCATTTATAATATGTGCATAATGTGTCTGTAATTCATATAAATTAGTTTAATAGTAATAATGAAGTTGGTAAATCTTCTGGCTTTAAAGAGGTGGAATGTCCCCACCTCCAGGATGCTTTCCCCAAACTAGAAAGTGTACTATAAACAGTGGTTTTTTTCTGGGGGGGGGGTACACAGGGGTACACATACCCCTAAACATTTTGTGAATCTTTGTACTTTGGTCCATTTACTGTATTTATTTCCCCCAATTTGAACAATAAATGGTGTTTTTCTTGAGTCAAAATAAAAGTACCTCTAAACATTTTTTAAGAAAAATCACTACCACTTGCCTGCTCTCTTGGGATCTGCAACAAAATGTTGCAGTATAAAGTGCTTCTGTTCAAGTTCCAGCTGCTCCATTCCATTTTCCCCCCATCCTCTGTTTGCTATTCCCTTTCCCCTAAAAGTCAGTCAGCATTATGTGGCCACAGCATACTGCCCCCACCCCCAGTTTGTTTGGTTTTAATATAAAATTGTTGTTGTTGTTTTAAAAAAACACCTTGCAAACCTTGGGATTCCACACAGCCCAGTGTGATGCTGCTTTCTTATATTTTGATTGTTTCATTTTGGCTACATAAGGGTAGGCATTTGGAGGAGTCCACTCTTTGTGGTTATAATATGATCCTGTCCACATTAAATGTTACATCATTTCTATTCCTAGGCCATGATGGTTTTCGTGGATCCCAAAAATTTCAGTTTGGAACTGTACTCAACATTCTTCTGTCTTTGTCATGACCCTGAAGTCCTAGTCAGGCACACGATGGCTATTGGCTTCTATGAAGTAAGTCAAGGAATACTCCTTGGATTAATTTTAGCAACTGTTCATTGTATACAGTCTCGTTGATATGTTCATCTTTAATATACAGTATTAGTGTATGCTAACCTCCCTAATTGAAAGCAGTGCAACTTATAACTTACTAACTTCGGATTCTTACTAGTTTATGGTTGTTTCATATGACTGCACTGAGGTGTCTTTTATGTATAATACATATAATACGATATAACAGAAATCCATGTATACTTTTTCCATTCCGAACAAATAAAGCGCATGAGGCTATGAGCAGGTCATTTTCAACACAAATTGTGTTATTAGGACTCTTGATTTTTCCAGTTGTTTATGTGTGAAATATTTCTTGCTGAAGCAAGTTTGAGTTCACAGGAAGTAAAGGACAACAGATTAATAAAGCTATTGTAGTCAAGATTTTTAAACACAAATATAAAATTCCTTCATTTTATTTAATGGTGGCTACTGAGTCTTGTGTGTGTTTTATGTGTTTAATATGTCTGGATAACCAATGTTTTATGCATTGTTTTTTATGGTTTTTATTGTCTAAATTATGCCAATAAAGGCTGAATGAACGAATAAAGCTATTGGCTGTATTCATTCTTCCCCTCCTTCTCCCCCCCCTCCATGTACCCCACACCCCCAAATTTGCTCTAGGGGTTACCCCAACCCCTCCAAGCAAATCAGGAGTGGAATGCAGAGAGGCATGTGGGGGAGGTGAGGGGAGGGAAGTTTCTGTTCCTCTTGCACGATGCTTTAATTAATTTGGGCCAAAGGAGAGTTCTATTTCCTTGTCAACAGACAGAAACAGTACAATGACTGGGGAAAAGAGGGAATCGAAACAGAAGGGAATTAGATACAGATGTGAGAGGAGGTGGGAGTGGTGTACTTGGCAATGCTTCTGCATAACTTATGTTGGAGTGTAAGACCTGGCATTTTAATTGGCTGTTGCTGTAGAATAATTTTATGTACTCATCTGAAGCACTTTTCATATGAATGAAAAATTACCTATTAGACTTTAAAAATACATATCTTTGGTGCCTTGTGTTAATTACTACCTTGGATTACATCAGCTGTCCTGTACCATAGTAATCTACATATTTCTGCTACTGGATATATTTTAAATATATAGTATTCTGCTGATGACTACAGCTCCCTCTTTCTGTTCTGATAGTAAACAATCATAGCTCTTAACAAGTATGTTTCATCCAGAGAGCTAGATAATTTTTTCCCTATTGTTTTGACATCCTCATAAGAAAAAGTGATCAACCAATCCAGTTTATAGAATCTATCAAATGATGACAATTCATTAATACATATTTTTTATTTTTTTAAGTTTCCATTATATTTCCTAACCAAGAAGCTACTTATGATTCAGTCCAGTCAGTGTCACCATTCCATGGACCTGTGTGGGATGGTGGAAATATATGGGGTGGTTTTCAACTATATTTTACTCAAAGTAAATGTACTCATTAATTTCAGTGGGTCAGCTCTGAGTAAAACCTAGCTGAATGCAACCCATGGTTTCTGTTGGGAATGAGGAAAAAGCGAGGGAACTGTGTTTAGTACAGTAGTATATGTAACCAACTAGGAGTATATCAGCTATATTATTTTAAGTTAATAGGAATTACATGGCAGAAGGCTAAAATGTTTGGCTGTGTCAAAATATTGGATATTTGAAATGTAAAAAGAAGCAAAATGTCATCTCAGTACCCAAGGGCACAATTTGAAAGTGTGCTGTTGCCAGGATGTTTATTTTCTGTGCTACTGTGTGATGCCACACTGCTTAGTAGTGAGAAAAGGACATGACCTCAACTCTCTTAAGTATGATTGTTGGTATTAGAGATCTAGTCTACATCCTTGTTTCCTTTTGGCTATTCAGACCTTGTTGAAAAATAAATACGACCAGATTAAGAAGGCTAATGTCCCTGTTTTGTTGGTTCTGTATTTTTCAGGTTGCTAAGCTTTTAAATACTGATGTGTATGTAATACATAAAGAACTGGTAGCCCTATTACAGGATGAGTCATTAGAGGTAATAATAACCTATTTGTTGCTTACGTTAAGATCATTTACAATTATCCTAAATGACACTATAACAAAACTAAGTAAGAAAGGCTTGGTGGAATGAATCATTTCTGCTTGTTGCATGGTCTAGTCATAAAGAACATGATAAGTGTTTAGTAAAGATTTATTTGAAAGTGATGACTGAACTCTTTTCACTTAAGCCCATATGTCATCTTCCCCAGAGAGGTTAAAAAAATGTGGAGCCAAATGAACTAATGTACAGTAAACAAAGAAGTGCCCTTCAAACAGTCAGTGGCGTAGCGTGGGGGGTGCAGGGGGGGCCGGCCGCACCGGGCGCAACTTCTGGGGTTAGGGCAAATCCACGGGTTAGGGGGCGCAAATCCACGGGTTAGGGGGCGCAAATCCACGGGTTAGGGGGCGCAAATTACTTGCCTTGCCCCGGGTGCTGACAACCCACGCTACACCACTGCAAACAGTACTGATTCGTGGACTAACATTAAACCAGAGTAGGGTCAATCTTGGATTAACTATCCTTCAATACCTTTGTAGAATACTTGGGCTTGATCAAGTCATCACTTATCAGCAGATGATGGCAGAAAGCAGGGAGAGACTACTGATATTTTATAGGCTAGGTTAAAAAATGATATTCAGGAGTCATCAGTGATAATTCTCTACTTAACACTAATAACAACTCATTTTGCAATGAAGTGTTTAGTTGTGTCACAAAATTTATGTTGCTAAATCAAAATGCATGAAGTCAGACTGTAGAATATACCATATTTTCCCGTGTATAGGACTAGGTTTTTTCCTAAAAATAATGTCAAAAATTTGGGGGTGTCTTATACTGTATACAGATACATCTCCCTCCATTTTCTTAAATTGGAGTCCCCCAAAATAGGGGGCATCTTATACATGGGGGTGTCTTATAGACGGAAAAATACAGTAAGTTATAAGAAGAAAAAATGAGCAGATTGAAGCATGTTCAAATTAGAAAAGAATTGTTCGATAGCTATGTTGATGGTTTCTCAGTATTTTAATACATGCTGGAAACAGTGGTGTAGCGTGGGGGTGCAGGGGGGGCCGGCCGCACCGGGTGCAACATCTGGGGGTTAGGGTTAGGGGGCGCAAATCCACGGGTTAGGGGGCGCAAATCCATGGGTTAGGGGGCACAAATTACTTGCCTTGCCCTGGGTGCTGACAACCCACGCTACACCACTGGCTGGAAAGAAGAGGAATCGTGGAATTGGAGTGGGTTTAGGCCTCTGTCTAACCAATGCTTGATGCAGGAAATTCAGAGATAGACAGATAGCTATCTAGTCTCTGCTTGAAGACCCCCAGGGAGGGTCTGCTTACTACTTTCCTAAGTAATTGGTTGCATTGTAAAACTGTTATTTCGGTTCAGAAGTTTTTCTTAATTTTCAGCCAACTTAATCATCTTGTGACTTAAGCACATTAGACCTGGTTCTGCAACAGTGAACAAGGTTTTGCTCCCCTCCATGTGACAGGCTTTCAGATATTTGCTCTTTTTTGTAAGTTCTGGGAGACAAAAGGTGTTTTAGCACCACACGAACATACCGTTGCTGACGGGATAGGCATCTCTGTTGATGTTAACAGCCTTCATCTGCGCCACAGCCAACTAACTGTCCAGTCAGTGAGTGTAGACTTTTATAGTGTCTTACCTTCGCCACTGCCTCCTGGCTCCTACAGATAAGGGTGGGAATTTTCCTTTCCCCTTCAATTCCCCACACAGCAGCAGCTGTAGTCCTGTGGAGAGGACTAAAATGAAAACGAGAGAGATGTAACGTGAATGATGTCTTTGTCACATAAATGTCAGCGACTCATCTTTTCTTTAACTAGGTGTTAGATGCATTAATAGGCTACCTTCCTGAAATTCTTGAACTATTGTCTACTGGAGGAGAAAACATCGGAACAGAGAGCAAGGTAAGGTGGCAGAATCCTGTTCTGAACATCGGAAGTGTTTCCCAATTGCCTCTTTGAGGCAACTGACCACCAGCTTGTAGCACAAAGCAACCAAGATAACTCCTTCTGCTGCTTGGTAGACATGGCCCAAGTATCAAACTCACACAACCTAAGCTATTTCTGGAGCTGACATTGAGGATTTGGTTGGGATCCAAAGAGTCCATGTGCATATGCAAAGCACTTGTGTGCACACTGGGTGGGAGTCCAGGTCCTCCTTTTCAGCTGTAGCCCCCTGTTCTGTCGCTCTAGGGAGAATTCAACAGGGGGTGGGGGAGAACCACAGTGAATGTCCAGAAGACCACGTATGGCAGAGTAAGTAGACTGTGTGTATTTGAAAGATGGCAGTTTGTTGTTCAGTGATATAATTTGCATTTCTTCTCCTATCCCCTGGATCCTTGCCATTCTTTAGTTATTGAATTTCCCAGAGTTGATCCCAGCGCTAACAAGAGCGGAGCAGAGAGCAGCAACCTCTTTGAAATGGAGGACTCATGAGAAGCTACTACAAAAATATGCCTGCCTGCCTCATGTCATCTCAAGTGATCAAATTTATTATCGCTTTTTGCATAGAATGTTGAGCATCATTATGACAAACGTGAGTTCCCTGTGATCTCTCTCTCTCTCTTGCTTCCTTGTACTTCCTTCTGAAATATTATAGGAGGCATGGGCATATCCAGGGAGGGCAGTTGCCCCCCTAAACCAAGTAAAAAAACAAAAATACTTAACAAAAAGTAGAAATAATCAGAATATTTGAAATTGAAATGATCTCTGAGGTCACCTAGGTGATGTTGTGGTGCATTGAGAGCAGCCCTGCTCAGAGAGGGCTGATATATAATTTTATGGTATTACTCCAAAAAGTAGTGGTGTTATGAGCCATCAAACCTCAGAAATACACGTTTTCCAAAAGGTTTCTGCAATTTTGGCCACTAGTGTAGTTGTATGGGGTGGGATGAGCAGAGATTAAATCGTGCTCAGTTTGCCTTCACACTACTGTCCACTGCTGGGAATGGGTGTGCAGCCAATGCAGAATTTAACAATGCCCAAGCACCCGTTAGATGTGTCAGGAGTGATGTCAGTGGGTGGGCATGATTTGGGGGAAATGGCCTTGCAGACAAACTTGGCAAGTTGTTTCCACCCTGCTGGCACTATCTGTCAGGTGCAGTGGTGGATCTTTCACTCTCCTGCTCTCTGAGTAGGGCTGCTATCTAATCTGAAGTTAACCCCACTGAGTTCAATGGGTCTTATCCCCAGGTAATTGGATGTAGGATTTCAACCTTAAACAGTAAACGACACGGCAGTATGAAATGCCAGGTAGTGGAAAAACATTTGTTAGCAGTGTGAAGCATGAGAACTTTGTTTTGTTTTAATGTTCTTCATTACTATTAAGTATATTTTGTCACTGAAGTATTCAGCAGGTAGCATAACTTCTGAAAATTAAAAGTAAAGTGGAATGTGGTCAAAACTCTACTACTTGTGCTGAGACAGCAAAAAGAGAAAGAGCTCTATTTGAAGCCTCCCAGAGGGTTTACACCTCTATTCTAAATCCACTCATTTGGAAAGCCAGCTTATTGTATGTTTTGGATGAAGACCTCAAAGGCATCTGTCTTAATCTATTGATTGCTGCAAAGTTAGCGGTTCAGAAGCACATGGGGTTTGCCTAACGCCAAAGCCTACTCCATTCACTTCAGTGGATTGGGAAGATTGACGTCTGCATTTAAACAAAAGTGTTTCCCTCCCCGCATTTCCTGACTCATGTGTTCATGAGGGAAATAAAAACTTGCACTGACTTCACACATTTCCCTGCTCCCCTCCCTGCCCAATTGTCTCCCCATAGGAATAATGTCACATTATGAACGCTCTTGGCATATGTTATGTGCAAAAATAAGCAAAATAAAATAAGCTGTAAAACGCAATATATTCAGTAAGAAACCAATCAATTGGGAATGATTTTGAGAATTTACTACCCGCTATCACACAAACATTTGAAATTGCTTCATTTTTTAGATTCAAGTTTTAAGGATTAGGCTTTGGGGAGTAGTGGCAAATTCAATTTAAGTGCATTTCAGATTTCTTAAATACCAATTCTTCAGTTGCTTCTACTCTCTCCCTTCACCCCCCTCCATACCATTAGCCATTAATTATCCTTAATGCTCTTCAATCAACAATGTGAATACAATCAATCAACAATGTGAAAACAATCTGAATACTTACAGAGACTGTAGGATTAAATGTATTTCCTTTCTTTCTTGAAGAATGTTTTACCTGTCCAAAAAGCAGCTGCTCGAACCCTGTGTGTATATTTACGTTACAATCGCAAACAAGAACAGAGGCATGAAGTCATCCAGAAACTGATTGAGCGTAAGTCCTGATTTTCTCTTTGTTTTGAGGACAGCAGTGTAATTTGGAAAAAGGGGTGGCAACTGTGTGTAGAGTTGTACAAGAGGGGAAGATTCCTATCTTTACAGTGCAGCAAACATTTTACAATCTTAAGGTCCCAGGTTCATTCATATCTTCAGTTAAAGCAGGGATGAGGAACCTGTGGTCCTAGACATTGTTGTACAGCTTCCACCATCCCTCAGCAGTGGCCCATGCAGGTTGGGACTGTTAGGAGTTGAGTCTAATAAGCTCTGGAGGGCTTCAGGTTCCCCATCTCTGAGCTAAAGGTGTGAAAGAGCCAGTGTAACATAATGGACAGAGTATTGGACTGGGACTTGACAGAGCAGGGTTCGAAACCCCATTCAGCCATGAAGCTCCCTGAGTGACCTAGGGCCAGTCACCATATCCTAGCCTAACCTACCTCATTAAAGGGTTGCTATGAAATAAAATAGGGAGGGGGAAAACCATGTGCAGAATCCTTGGAAGGTATGTAAAGGTAATAAATAAAGTAAAATAAATGAAGGATCTCAGTTTAGCAAGTCCTTATAGAACCCCTGCCAATTGGAATAGAAATGGACCAGTGGTCTGACACCATGGTGGTGTAACATGTTCAGACACTTCAACACAGTTATATTGGTATCAGAGTAACCAGAGACTCCATTTTCAAAGTGCTGCATTTTAAAGTTTCTGAAAACTATCTAATCTACATCTATATATATCTATACAGTGGTACCTCAGGTTAAGTACTTAATTCGTTCCGGAGGTCTGTACTTAACCTGAAACTGTTCTTAACCTGAAGCACCACTTTAGCTAATGGGGCCTCCTGCTGCCGCGCTGCCGGAGCACAATTTCTGTTCTCATCCTGAAGTAAAGTTCTTAACCCGAGGTAATATTTCTGGGTTAGCGGAGTCTGTAACCTGAAGTGTATGTAACCCGAGGTCTCACTGTATCTATAAATTTAGAGGTTTTAAATAATGTAATAATGGCTGACAGACACCAACTTTCTCATCTGCACTTGTAATAATAATAATAATATTTTTTTTTATTTATATCCCGCCATCCCCAGCCGAAGCTGGGCTCAGGGCGGCTAACAACAATCAAAATAATCCAACGATTCTAAAAACATTTCATTATAAAAATTAAATAAAATCAAATTGATGGCAACCATTAAGCAAAATTCTGTGCAGGTTGCCAGAGGAGGGGGGTCAGGCTGCGCCCTGACCAAAGGCCTGGTGGAACAGCTCTGTCTTACAGGCCCTGCGGAAAGATGTCAAGTCCCGCAGGGCCCTAGTCTCTTGTGACAGAGCGTTCCACCAGATTGGAGCCACGGCCGAAAAGGCCCTGGCTCTAGTTGAGGCCAGCCTAACCTCTCTGTGGCCTGGGATCTTCAAGATGTTTTTATTTGCAGACCTACCAAAAGAATACGCAAAGGATGAGAAACAGTTGATTAATTTAAATGTTCATACTTCAAACTTTCTTAGGCAATAGCATCAAATATATCTTGGTTTCCAATTCAGGCATTAATTATTCCCATGGGAAACTGCATTTTTCTGGTGGTCAAATCAAATTGAGAAAATAAATTGGTCCAGTGTAGATGAAACTGTAGTTATGGTGTGGTCATGGGACCCGTCTGCCTTCGTTGCTCCCTAACATGAATTTCCTCCACTTCTTTCCCTTGTCAGCTTTAACCCTGTACCATGGTACCAATGTCAACCATGGTTAGTGTTAACCATGGCAAGCTTCTCTAACTAAGATTGAAAACCAACCTGGCTTGAAGCTGTTTTGCTGACCCACCTTAAGTGGGAGGCTGGCTGTTGGTACAATGTAATGCTAAACCCTGGTGGAGTTCATGCTAGAGAACCGGAAGAAGGGGGGGGGGAGGGAACCCATGGTCGTCTCTTGATCTTTCAGCTTTGTTTTAAAGATTAACAGTGTTCTGTCTTTACAGGACTTATGACTAATCTTTTCACATTATTGAAAATGACATAAAACATTTTCCAGGATCAGTTTGTATTGAGCTCATCCCATTAAATTAACTTTGAGATTATATATTGCATTTCTATGCATTTCTTGTGCAGTAAAACAAAATGAAAATCTACATATGGTGATCGTCAGTTTCTTTTAATCATTTTTTTCCAGAGTTGGGCCAAGGAAAAAGCTACTGGAACAGATTGCGTTTTTTAGATACCTGTGAATTCATCATAGAACTCTTTTCCAAATCTTTTTTCTGTGAATACTTCTTTCTCCCAGTGCTTGAGCTTACACATGATCCAGTTGCAAACGTGAGGTACTGCACAAGTTGTGTTAAAAAAATCTTTGTGGCTTGGTCAAGATGTTTTATATTGATGTTGTCTAGAGTGGGTTGGCAATTTGCTTGGGAAGCCTTGTATTCATTTCTTGAGTAAGAATTCACCTCTACACCACCTTGTTCGTTACCCAGTATTATCTCAGTATTAATGCTGCAATATATTATACTGTTGTGTAACAGTGGCATGGCAGTCCTCAGAAGAGGTTATCTATTCTGAGTTCAGTCCTTAGCCTTTTGAAGTCTGAAGCTAACATTTCTCCTGATTTAAGCAGGTTTGATATTGGCTGTTTGACAAATTGTGTATTATGCAGCACAGAAATTAAAATATATAATAGGCATGATGTTGCCCAGAGGCATATGGAGGAGAGAAGGAAATATGAGGAGAGAGGTGTGAAAAATGTTTACAAGGAAGAAGCTGAAGTGGTTTTCTATGTAACCTTCCAGATAATATAAAAAGGAAGCATGAGCAAATAACTTTTTGAAGTTGAAAGGGACTCTGTAATAGACAACTTCAGACACAAAAAAGCAGGTGGAGATGAGGGCCACACTCCAGCAAGTCCCTAATGGGTGTGTAGCAGAGCTTGTCATGATTATTATGTATTCATTATATTAAATACAGTACATTTCTGACCCCCACCCTTCATCATAAGATCTCAGGGCTGGGTACAGTAAAAATTGCAGTCCCCCCCCCCCAATATGTAAAATACTATAACAATCAAACAAAGAACAAGTATAACTTAGAGTGCAGTACAAACTTTAAAATTACGGAAACCACAAGGCTGCTGCAAGTGCCCAGGGAAACAAATGAATCTTTCTCTGGCAGTAATAATGTTAGTGCCAAATATGTTTCCAGGAGAATGACATTCCATAGATGGAGTGTCACAGCACAGAAGACATTTTTATGTCTCACCTCATGATATACGTGTCTCAATGGTAGAACGTCAAGAGAGGCCTCCTCTCCTGATCTTGGCTCATGGGCAGACAGATACAGGGAGAGGTGTCCCTCCAGCTCTTTGGACCCCAAGTCTTTTAGGGCTTTATAGGTTACCAGCACCTCAAATTCATCCCAGAAGCATGTAGTTAGCCAATGTAAATCTTCTAGAATCAGAGTCACATGATTCCAACTAACTGAACTGAACTAATACTATGGCAGCTGCATTCTGCAGTAGTTGAAGCCTCTAAGTCATCTTAAAGTACATTGCAGTAGTCCAAAAAGGAAGTTATTAGAGCAGGGATTATTGTGGTCAAGCTCTTTCTACCCAGAAACGGCTGTAGCTGGTGAACCAGCTGGTTTGTTTGACTTGTGGACACATCTACACAAATTCGCATTCATAAAGGATGGTGTATGTTTTAAGAGTGGTTTCTTTGAAGGGAGCTTCTGCCCAAAGTGGCATGTCCCGTTGCTCCGAAATGTTCAGCAGATGGTTACTGCATTGCCTTATTTTAGCAAAGATTGCAGTTTTTTACTGGTTCCTTACTCTTACTTTATTGCCCTAAACTGTACACGAAAGGATAATTAAAAAGCAGGCCAGGAGAAATTGGTTGCTATTAAGTGATGGAACATTATAACTCTCCAACAGCTCATAACATTTATTGTTTAGCGTTTCTATATTGTACGGTGTCTATTGTACTGTTGAGAGGACACATAAATAGCATGGTCCTTGCCTCAGAGACCTAAAACCTTATATAGATAGACAGGACCAAGCTAAAGAAAAGGACAGTACTTTCTGTTCCTTTGCAATCGAGAACTCAGGAATCCTTTGACCTAGAAAAGGAGAGCGTTTGAAGTGACAGGGCAGAAGAGATGTATGGGTCAAGGTGGATGCACACTTTTAAAACAAAAGAAAATATATAGGATAGAGCAGTCTTTCTCAACCTTGGGTCCCCAGATGTTGTTGGACTACAACTCCCATCACCCCTGAGTTAGGAATGATGGGAGTTGTAGTCCAGCAACATCTGGGAGACCTAAGTTTGAGAGGCTGGGGAAGTGTGCTGTGCACCACAGTATTTTTCACTAAGCTGCTACCAGTCAATGTGGACAATCCTGAGCTAGATGGATCAAAGGTCTATCTTGGTATAAGGCCACTTCTTCTCGTCCTATGTACATAAACCAAAGGGATACTAATAAAGGAGAGATACACTGTTTGTTTTTCTTAACCTATTGCCAGATCTTTACTTTCCTCCTATATAAATCTTGCTTTTCCCTCTGTAGAATGAAGCTTTGTTATTTATTGCCAAAAGTGAAGTCTACTCTCAAGGTTCCCACAGATAAGCATTTACTACAGCAGCTAGAACTGTGTGTAAGAAAACTTCTTTGTGAGGAGAAAGACAAAGATGTTCTGAGCATTGTTAAAAAAGTATGTGGGGTGGTTTCTTCTTTTACTCATCCAGTATTTTTTTCATGTTGCAAGTGCATTTTAGTAATTTCCTAGGGTTATATCAACTGCTAGTCACACACAGAGTAAACCCACTGGGTTGTGCTTAACTAAGTCCTACTTAGAGTAGACCCATTGAAATTAATAGGCCTTAGTCATGACCATTAACTTCATTGGTTTTACTCTGAGTAGGACTAGTGTTGAATACCATCCATGAAATATAATTAACATTACTAACTTATGCCCATTAGTTTCAATGTATCTACTCAGTATAATTTAGTTGGACACAACCCTTGGTCATTCAGTGATTGCTAATGTCTTACTTCTTAAAATTCTGTTTATATAGTGTAGTGGGAAGATTCTGAATATGTTTTACCAATTTGCAAAAGTGTGAACTGTGATTTAGTGCCTGTATCTAGAGCTGAGACAGTAAAAGACAGTAAATTTCACAATTGTTAGAAATAATTTTCAGTTGTGTTCATCTAGATTTCAGTAGATCTGATGATGACAGAACACTAGCTGGGCTTCCTTACTATAATGTCTTAGTGTTCTACTCTAATAATGTAAAATGTCTGCACACGAAAAACTTTAGTGAGACTCTAACCCATGTTGCTAGTTAGTTCCTTTTCTTTTTTTCAATACCTATACCCATATTTAAGTGGAAATCTCTGTGGAAAATCCCACAAATATTTCAAGACTCAGTGTCAGGAGATCAAACTGGTTTTTTAAACAAAACAAAACATTAAAACAACCTAAAATAATAATTAAACTTTTTAAATAGATGGTGCTGGAACTGGACAGAATGGAAACCTCTTTGGATGCGGTAAGTATCTTCTAAGATGATAACCTGAAATAACAAGCTGAAACCATTGGCATGATCACTGATGGCTTGTTTGTTTTAACCTTCAAACAGTTTCAGAAGAGGTTTTATGAAAATGATCTATTGGACCAGCAAAAAGAAAGAGAGGAGCACCTACTTTTGGAAATGGTATGTTTACGATAGACATTAAGCTAACTGAGTATCATGTAGACTTTCCAATGGATCCAGAGTGAAGATTTAAAATAATTCCCTGATAAAGCAGGGCCAGGGAACAGCAATCTTAAACATTCTCCATATATGTAACCTAAGACATACTGTGTCACAGTGCTTATTTGTCTGAGAGGAGGTCCTGGTGCAGGAGGAAATGGACAGAGCCTTTAGCAGTTGCAGTCTACATATATAGATTTCAAATTACTGGCAGGAGAAAATGCCCTGTAAACTACATCAAGTTTGTGATTCTTTTAGCAGTAATAATAATATATGTATAGTATAACCTAACATTATCTCAATAACCCATACAGCAATTCTGCAAGGTAGACAGAAGCAGCTTGCTGGGATAGGCAGAGCTGCGCTGCTCACTTCCTAGCAGATGGGCCCCTGTTGCTTACCAGGAGGGCAAAGTGGTGGGGAGATCAGGGTGTTGCATACGCACTGACGGAGCCAATCCGGCACTCCTAATGGTGTGTTTGCAGTGTGCCACCCTTTCTGCTGCCTTGCCCCTGTGCCTCTGTCTCCTGGTAAGCAGCAGCGGCCCACCTGCCAGAAAGCTAGCGTGGCAGCTCCGTCCTTCCCGGCAAGCAGCTTTTGAAGGTAGGCTGGCATTGCGATGCAAATAAAGGAATAGTGCCCTAGGGTATCAGATTTCTTAGTCAGTTCTAGCAGAAGAGCTTTTGCTGGGTGAAATGGAGCCCAAATGCTACACACACCCTACTGAGGACGACACTTTGCTGCACTATTCGAACACCCTCATTTATCCTCCCTGTGGCCAGTGGTGAGGTTGCTTCACCCTGCTGCATGGCAGACCTGTCCCTGTTCATGACTGAGGCAATATTTTATAACTGGGACATCTTGAATCCCAGTTTATATTCTTAGCCTCTGTGCTAACTGTTTTCTTGCAGTAGTCTCAAACGTTTCACCATATATGTCCAGGTCATGAGTTCAGGTTTGGGTTGCACATGAGTTCAAGTTTGGGTTGCTCAATTTTCAGCATAATTCCTATAGTCTACCTCGACATTTCAGAGAGGGAAAGCTGAGGGAAAGCGACCACACTCTGCTTTGTATAAAATATCACAACCCTGTGTGATATTACTGGAGAGGTATTTGTAATTGGGGAGGGGGGCTGCAGAGGAGAGGGACAATTTCTGGGGAGAGTGTGCTATGAGCAAATGGCTGTTTAACCAATAATAATAATGATGATAATGATAATTTATTACTTATAATTGGTGGCATTTCAGGCTGCATCTTCCTCTCTTCTGAAGCTGACTGGGTTGTGGAAGCATGCCTGTCTGCAGCTTGCAGCCAACAAATTTTAGGTTTTAAGTTTCCATTACCACTGTTGTTAAATTGTTTCCACAACAGGAACAATTAGAAAAAGAGAAACAGCAAAATGAGGGCAGGTCTACCAGTATGAGCGATAAAATGTATGAAAAGAAGCGTAAGTGTTCTTTTGTTTCTTTTCCCAGAGGCTTCTTAATTTCTTTCTATGGGGAGTGGAGGATGCTGAGGTGGAGGTGGCAAGGACTATTTCTAAACTGGGTTAATGTTGCATTCACAGACACGGGGGATGGTCATATTAATCTTCTGGCTGCCACTAATTTAGTGTGAGAAATGCATGTCAAAGCATTGCACACTCTTACAACCCAACATTTAGGAAATGCTTTGGCCACGGTCATACAATCAATAACTTGTGTGACTGAAGTCGGCAAGTGGGGCAGATCCTGTTTTCTGCTGCTTACCAGGCAAAACCTCATTCAATACACTGGAGCAGATGGTTCCAGAGTAGCAGGGTGCCAGGCTTTCTGGATCTGTGGAATCTGAAAATGTCCTTTTGGATAACTTGTTAGGTTCCTCTGACCCTGCCTCTTGTAATCTACAACCATCTAGCCTCCCTTCAGTTACTAGGCCTGACTATGTTTTTGTGTTACATGTGCATTGATGCAAACTATTGTTAGTGAAAGCTATGTTCCTTTCAGAAATTCTACTTTGAAGTGGGCTTGCAAACAATAGTTATAAGAGAACATGTCCTGCATAAGTAGCACAAAACCATAGTCAGTCCTGGAAGAGAAGCTGGGAGGAATCGCTTTGGAAAATACAAAAGGAAGGAATATATTTGCTCCTGATTTCAATCCAATCCAAATAACTTTATTGAACTAGCCATTGGCCATGACAAATCTGAATCAAAATTAAATACAAGCAAAACCATGGTTTTCCGGGAGCCAGCATTATATCTACACTAGGCCAATACCTTTTGCTGCATCAGCAACAAATACATTCTAGATGTAGACCCCAAACCACACTTTCCTAAGTTCTTCATGCATCAGTTTCAATGGTCAGCCCCTTAGAGCTGAAAGAAATAACATGGGGCACTTAGTCCAGTTCATGCCCTGTAGCAGGAAAAAATCATATCTAAAACATCTGCAATAGATAGTGGTCTGCTCTTCAGTATAGTCAGTTTCTGCTGTGATTGAAAGCATGGCATTGATACATTGATGGGACACGTGACAGATTTTACTCCAGGATAATGTATTATCCCATCTGCTTTCTTCTAGAGTTTCAATATGGTTGTGTGGTGTTTAAGATGTTATGACAGACTGTCATATTGTGCAGTATTTACTTCTTCAGATAACCTGAGTGGAATGCTTAAAATGACCTTTGTTTTAGGTAGAGACAGTAAAGCATCAACAACTTTGGCCAAAACTATACCAATGTCTGTTTCCGGAAATCCGGGTGCTGCAGCAGGTAAGAAAAAACAAACACCTTTCATCTGTTTTAAAATATATGTCCACACCACAATGAACATAAGAAAACACAGGTAGAAAACCCCAAGATAGACAGCTGAGTGGGCTCCAAACTCATTGAAGTTGCCAGTGCAGAGTTGAACAAATGGTGAACGGTAGGAGCCAAGATTCAAAGGTGCTCTAAGAATGTCCCTGCAGTCTTACGCTGCCAGGAACAGGTGTCCTTGCAACCATAGCTTCTATATTCCCTGTGGCTGCCCACCCCTCTGCAGTTGTTGCTTGAACATCCTACTTGTTCTTTAGCTAACTGGACAGTTTGGGTTTCAGGCAACCTGCCTACTGGCTCTGCTTCCGCAATCTCTCTCCTTAGGTTTCATGGCCATGTACCTGATACAAGTTTTTTCTGCTCATTCCCCTTCAGTTATATCAGGCCCTGTAAATTCGGGTAACTGCTTACATGTTTTGACCAAAAATCACACGAAATTATAGGTAGACCTTTATGCTCAATGATGAAAACTGATTGCCAGAACTCCATCATGCTTTTCTAGGTCTCTGTTCCAATTGTTCTTTCCCTGCAGTGTGAATCCTCCTATTGTTGCCAGCAAATTATGTAATAAGCCCACAATAAATTGTGTTGGGGTTTTTTAATTGTCCCCTAGGTAAAGAAGTGAAAAAGTCAAAATTGGTTCGAAGCCAGTCTTTCAGTAGTCAAGCCTTGCACTCAAAATATGGAAACATAGACAAGTGTCCCAGGTATGTAATATTTATTTTTTCGATGTGTCTGTGACAGAGATGGCAATCCTATAGACCACTTTGGTTGTTCTTTATGGAAACGTACTTACCTTTCTCTAGTTGTATACTAATAGCATGGTGTTATTCTTTAGTTGATTTCTAGAGAAATGATGGACAGTTAGGGATGAATGGATCAGACAATTTCCATTCTGCATTAGCTTGGCTAGCAGTCTATTCTTTCCCAGTTTTTTGCAGTTTTTTAAAAAGCACATCTAAACTATTATTGCTTTATATGCATTTTTCCTAATATGCATTTTGTGTGGCTCTTGTCTGAAAAATAAGCATTTTGTACGTATGTTTGATCAAAAACCACACTGCAAAATTTGGAGAAGTGTGAAACCAATTGAAAGTTTCATTCTAATCCCCATGAAGTCACATTGATTTCTCCTCCATCTGCAAGAACAGCAATAAACTGTAATGATACAGTGGTCATTTAGCAGAACCAGTCAGGGATGAAAGTTACAGCCTGTTCTGGATGGAGTAGCACTTCTACTGACCAGGTGGGACATCTGGGGTGCTGCTGGAGTCAGTTTTACAGGACTGCCTTTGCAAAGTTTCAGTTAGTATACCATTTGCACCCTTACCTCACATGCCCTAGTTCTCAGTCGGTAGAACACAAGCCTCTTAATATGAGGGTGGTGGGTTTGAGCGCTACATTGGGGAAAATATTCCTGCATTGCAGGGGCTTGGACTACATGACCTTTGTGGTCCCTTCCAATTCTACAATTCTATGATTCTGTGTTATCTAGATGAGGTGATTGGATCATGCTCTGTGTGGGGCTGCCCTTAAAGAGTGTTCAGAAGCTTTAGCTGGTACAGAATGTGGCAGCTAGAATCACAACTGGGCCATGCCATCTTTATTAGTTACCAGTACATTTATGGGCACAAATTGAAGGTTTTGGTCACTATGTATAAAGTCCCAAACATACCTGTTTTCTCTCATATGAGCCAGCCCACCTACCGTGTCCATCATTGGAGGACATATTCCATATCTGTCAGTTACCTGCATTTTGATGGGCTGGGATGCAGGACAGGTCCTTTTCTGTAGTGGTATCCAGGTTGGAGAATTATCTTACCTTTAAGGCCCAGCACCAGTAGCCTTAGTATTGATATTTATGGACCATTAGGATATTCTTGCACTGTTATGTCTTGCAGTTATTTTATGTCTCTGCTGTATTTTATGACCCATTAATTTGGTTCTCCCCTCCTTTAAAGCCTTTGTATTATTAACGTATTATAGATTGTTTTAGTTTCTGATGTGAACTTCTGTGAAGATTTTTGAACTGAATGGCAGGATACAAATGTTTTACAATAAATACATAATGGAGGTACTGGTGTCAGCCTTCATTGCTGCAAATTCACCAGGCACATTTGGGGAAGGAGGAAAGGAAAGGTGGAGGGAGGGGCTCATGAGAGAAGATTTGGTTGAAGTGCTTAGAATGGGATTTTAAATCATGCAAGTTCTTTTCCATTTGGAAAGGGAAATTATTTGTTATTTACCTGGGCCGGCCCATTCTGAAATGTGAGGGGGAGGGCCTGCCCATGACTAAGGATGGTTATGCTTTATAACATCATCACATATTTTTGTACCCCTTCAGCAAAAGTTCTTCAACAGGATATACTTCAGTATCAGCAGTAGGAAAAGGTTCTATGTTCTCCTTTTCAGGTAAGCAGCTTGGTTACTTTTTGGGGGGGCGAGGGGAATGTGTTTATTAGAATTCTTTTATTAGATTCCCCTTGTGCTCAAAGACATTTGGGGCCCATTGTCCTTAGCGCTGGCCAGACTGAAAAAAATAAACAAGCAGCAGGTCTAATATGTAGAATAAGAGAGCAAGGAAAACAGGTATTTGAGAGCCAGTGTGGTGCAGTGGTTAAGAGCGGTAGTCTCGTAATCTGGGGAACCGGGTTCGCTTCCCCGCTCCTCCACATGCAGCTGCTGGGTGACCTTGGGCTAGTCACACTTCTCTGAATTCTCTCAGCCCCACTCACCTCACAGAGTGTTTGTTGTGGGGGAGAAAGGGAAAGGAGAATGTTAGCCACTTTGAGACTCCTTAAAGGGAGTGAAAGGCGGGATATCAAATCCAAACTCCTCCTCTTCTTCTTCTTCTTCTTCTTAAAGAAGAGTGGAAAAATTTTGTTGAGTATATTGAAAATAATTGTGCACAGTTGAAAACACAGGCAATATTAAAGTAAATTTAACAGTATAACATATATTGAAGTAATGTAAGATAGGAGAACAGAATTAGATGGCTACACTAAAATATGCAGGAATGGTGAATAAGTTAAATGAAGCTTGGAAGGGGAGGGAGGGAAGTCAAAGAAAGTATGGTATAATAAAAGATAATTTGAAATGTAAATTGTTTGAAAATTCAATTAAAATTATTTTTTTAAGAAATGAAACAAATAAACAAGTACACATGATCTTTATAAACATTCTGTACAAGCAGCTAACAAAATCACAGCTCTGGTAGCAACAGCTGCACCCAGATACTGCCAATTACTGTGTTAACATTTCCTCCTTGTCTTTCAGATGATTCCTTCCGTACTCGCTCTAGCAACCCCAGTGGGACTGCTGCGTTCTCCTCGGCTTCCACCTTACCATCTTCCTCTCGTAATACAAGTAATTCAGTTGATCAGAAGAGCAACGGGAGTAAAGAAAGCCATTCGCGGAAGGTTAGCTTGTAAGTGATCGACTAAAGTTAGGGCACAATTTTAAGGCTATGCAGCCTTAAAGTGAAAGGCTAATTTTCCATCCTTGAATTTTTAGTTAGTTAGCTTTTATGATGAGCATATTCTCCATGTAGACATTTCTGCAAGTATAAAGGAGCCTAGTTATTTAAAATTACTGCGTTTACCCACAGCCTCAGGATCAGTGTGAAGCTGGTGGTTGCAGTAGATTTGCAGTTGTTGCCATGCCTATTCATTAATAGGACTGGACAAGCCAGAGCTAAGTTACATAGCAAATCAGAATTGAGCCCTCTGCTCTGGTATTTGATAATTTCTTATTGGGGAGGCTGTGCCTATTCTGTTCTTTTGAAAACTATTGCTATTTATTTCTTAAGGTTTATGTACCGCTCTTCCTCTGATGGAGCGGCAAATATGTCCATTCTAAAACAATACAATCAAAACTTCAAAAAAAACAGTTTAAAATGTGCAACCTTCCTTCCTTATTTTACCTTATTTCCTAAAATTATTGTTTCCCAAAATGGCTCACATCAATAATAAAGAGGGAGAGAGAAAGAAACAGGCCCTGCCATGAGAATTGCAAACTAACTACAAATATGGTGTTCTTGTTCCCTGGATGTAAGGAGAACTAGAATTCTGGCATCCTGGCTAGCATGAGGGCTAGAATAATGTCTGCGCTGAAGAAGTTTCTAGAAATATATAAGTCTGTAAGGCATGGTAGGGAGAGTTCAACACTGCTAACAGTAATTTTCTCCTACCTGGTTTTCATTTTTATGATGAGGGTATTTTCTGATGATATTTTAATGCATTTTGTGTTTGTCTTATTGGATATACCGTATTTTTCGCACTATAGGGTGCACCGGACCATAGGGCGCACCCACTTTTTAGGGGGGGGGGGAATCAAGAACAAAAATATTTTTCCCCCAGCCCCAAAGAGCAGCGTACAGGCTGCGCATAACCTCTCCCTGCCGGAGGGGTTGCGCGCGGCTATGGCACAAGCCAAGGCAGCGAGCAGGATGGATCCTGCTAGCTGTTTTGGCTTCCCCTTTAGCCCCGTGCAGCCTCTCCTTGCCGGAGGGGTTGCGCGCAGCTATGGAGCAAGCCAAGGCAGGGAGCGGGATGGATCCCGCTCGCTGTTTTGACTTCCCCTTTAGCCCCGTGCAGCCTCTCCCTCCCGGGAGAGGCTGCGTGGGGCTAAAGAATCCATAGCCCCGTGCAGCCTCTCCTTGCCGGGAGACGCTGCGCAGGGCTTTCCTAGCTTTTCTGGGAGGTGGGGGGATTCCCTCACCTTTCGCAAAACTGGCAGAAGCCGCGCACACTTTAAAAGGGCTGCACGGCTTCTTCTGGCTTTCCTGGGAGGTGGGGGGATTCCCTCACCTCTCGCAAAAGCCCGCAGAAGCCACACAACCCCTTTAAAGAGATCGCAGCTTCTCCTGGCTTTTCTGGGAGGTGGGAGAAGCAACTGATGCGGCCAGTCAGTCCCTTCTCCCTCCTGGGAAAAGCCCACAAGAGCGCACGGAGCTTGTGTGCGGCTCTTGGGGGCTTTTCCCGACTGCCTCCCCCCTGCATTCGCTCCATAGGACACACACACATTTTCCCTTGCTTTTTAGGAGAGAAAAGGTGCGTCCTATGGTGCGAAAAATACGGTATATTTTATTGATGTAAACTGCTTTGGGTTTCTTCTTGTGGGGTGGGTGGGGGGAGGAAACTATAAGGTTTTTTTTAAATAAAAAATTCACCCTCCATGGACTATAATAGATGATTGTGCTGAGAATTTGTAACAGAATTCTTAGCACCTTCACCACACTACAAATCCTGGGATTATTTGGGGAAAGTCAACATAGGTTTGTCTAGTATAGCTAAACTTTGTGTGACTGCATCTGTGTGCCCCCAATATATGAATGCTGGAAGGAGGTTAACTACCTGTAGATTTATGGATCAGAGAAATGTGAGATTCCAGAAGGCACATGTGTTCAGTGTGCACACACGTGTTATTTAATCTGGTTTTGCTGGCTATGTATTATTTCCACCTGAAAATATGAGTGTTACACACGGTTGCACCCCAACATGTGTGTGTTTTGGTACTACTTAACTCGGAGCACTGGGAATCCTCAGATATCTGAATCAGCCCTCTGCTACAGAAGCCCCATGAATTTCATTTGTAGCACATGGTAGTATGTGGAAGGGTTTCATCCAGCACATGCCTCAAACCCACAGGAGACCACACATAGGGGAGGTATTCTTCAGGGGGGCAGGAAGGAAGCACATACAAACTCATTGCTAAATGAGTTTGTGTTAAATGAGTCATCCTAGAATAGACGGCAGCCCTGAATCATAAACATGGGGATTAACAAAAGAATCTGTTCTGCTACTATTATGCTGTTATGCTGGGCTTGGTTTTATTATCCTCTGTGTGTCTGCTCATTGTGAAGGGCTTTAGAAATTTTCTCTCAACATAATAGCTTACACTTACACTCCTACATGGCAACAGATTTGAATATATATCTGGAGAGGAATCAGGTGTCCTTACTTTGTAAGATGAATCACTGCAATATGGGTTAGGGCGAATGTGTGCGTAATAATTTACCACATGGGCATACAGTGCTGAAATACATGGCAACATTCTAATTAATTCCAGTAATTTAACATCTGCTCCCAAAAGACAGGTATCTTTAACGAGAAGTGAGTTGTTCACATATCAGTGATTTATAATGCTTCTTTTCATGTATACTTTAAGACACATTGTTCAGTGTTGTCTGAACACAGTGTGAGCTGGGAGGACTTGACTTCTCGGCCGAGCTCTGTTGCCATCTTAAGTTTAAGAAAGGTGGTTGCTTTTAGGTCATATTTTCTCACAGTTTATGGAAACAAGTCCTTGCTGAAGACAAGATAAAGAACAGGAGTGGCAAACTGCTTTGCCCCATAGACTGGGTCTGATCCCACCCCCACCCCCCACATTTGTTTTTGGCCCCAAGACCACCATCCAATTTGGTCTGCAGCCTGGCAGTGGAATCTGTGGAAAGAGCTGCGTGAAAAAATAGAGGTCTGAGCTGCACATCACCCCCTGGACCACCTCTGAGGAAGAACCCTCCTTCCCTCTCTTCTTGAAGCACCCCTCCCTCAACTGAAGCAGAGCAGAAAAGGAGGGAGGACTTTAGCATGCTTTAACATTTCCTGAGTCCTTATCACTTGGTAGACATAAGTACAGCCCTGAGTGCCCTTTCCTGTTTCTGATCTGCTCTGATCAGCATAGAACTACAATGATTTGTCAATCATTGATTTGTCAAACAGTGAGGATAGAAATAGAAAGGCGCGAAATTTCTCACCATAGCAAAGCCAGAGAGCAGGGCCAAAGTGTGCTGGGTGATCAAATCAACTCCTCTCCAGATTGATCAAGGAGTGGGTGATTTCCCTCTATGATGGCAGTGGCATGGGTGGAAAGATTTCAATAACTCTTTTCAGCCCCCGACATACAAATGCAAATCATTCCTCCTCAGTCCTCAGATCAATCATCTGAAGAGCAGAAGGTGACAATAAGCCCTCTCCTTCCCTGATCAACACAGATCAGATGAGGAAGGCAGAGGTCTCTCTCTCTCTCTGTGTGTGTGTGTGTGCATGCCTCCAATATGTGGTTTATGGCTAAGATCAAGTGAGCTAATGGTTAGACTTGGTTGTGCCCAGTGGAGTTGTTGACTTTCCCCCCTCACTGAACAAAAGAGACACAGACCTATGCTTTGCAACAAAGAGTGTTTACGAAAACCCCAGTTTCCAAAGCAGTTTCATGCATGCTATGATGTGCTACTTCCCCCCAGCTGTGCAGAACTAGAAGTGCAGTTCTTTGGATCCCAGCCAAAGAGTTTAGAAAGTCAGTCTTAGTCGGCTGCCAAGGCATCAGCCTCTAGCTGGGAGAAACAAAGATGTAATAGCCGGTTAACCACTTGAAATGGCCCTTCCAGATGACACTGAACATATGCACAGGGAGGTGGGAAACACAACATTCTTATCCCTCACCACTGCCATGCCATAGTTGCCACCGTAGACTGTATGTTGTATTTAGGGATTCCTAATGGGTTTTTATGCTCTGTGGCTCCTCTTTTGAATCAGGAGGAAATGTATTGCCAAGGCACAGTTTGACCAAGAGCCCCATATGGACCAGTGTGAAATTTAGAAGCAGATCGCATCCTGCCTACTTTGAACTGTTGATCAGTTTTTAAAAACTGATGAGAAATAATACTGTGATAGCTCATATTTCTAATAAAATACTCTGCTTTAATAGATTTAGTCCTCTCTAAATTGTTGCCTCAGTTGAGGCCCCAATGTGTGCTTTTGTTTAGCAAATGCGAGCTTCCACGCTCATTTCAAAGTATGGAATGGTGGAATCAATACCAAAGAATGCATTCATTGATTGATTCTCTGCATAGAAACAGATGTGCAAGTTCTTTTACGTGAGGGAGAATTCCATCTGCATTTGGGAAGCCAGACTTCTGAACACCAAAGCCTTTATGGTGGCCAAAGTGACGTTGGAGGGATGCAGGAATGGCACATGGAGACACCAAAGTTGAGGCACAGATATCATAACTTCTTGTTCTAGTTAAGGGAGGAGAATGGCTTTGGGTTTTTACCTTGCAATAAATGTGTTGAGGATCACAAAGCCCATAGGAAAGAATTTTTAAAATATGGCTGTACTAAGTCAATATTTTTTTTTCCATTGATATACTTAAAAGCAGTGAAGTTCAGCAGTTCTGCTTTATTCTATTCCAATCTGACTTGTGTGATTTTGGTTCTTTTGTTTTTGCCTGAAGGAAAAACAGGAAGTCAAACTCCTAGAGCTGGTGAAAAAAAGGATGCACACCAAAGACCACTGGAGGCAACGTGGATGAAGGATTGGCAGGAGTTGAAGTAAAATCTTGAACAATAAGGACCAGAGAGGAGAGACTGACCACATCTCACAATGTTAACATCTTCTGTCAGTTAAATAAATTCCTATGTTGTAAAATATCTTCATAGAAATAATGTAATATGTGCAGAATTCCAATGTTGTAAGTGAAGTGTTTAATTCAATGTTACTTTAGCAATGTGCTTAAAAACTGCTGCAGCTAAAGAGACAGGGTTTTACCTCCCCTTCCTCCCTCTCAATTATGCCTTTTAATAGTTCAGGTTCTTCAAATTGGAATACAAGTGCCCCCTACTTTAAAATATACTTATTTATGAGTGTAGGGCTCCTACTATATATTTGCTATGGAAATAGGACCATATAGGTGAAATTGCTCTGCATATAGGATTAACCAACCAAGTAACATCTTATCTCTGAAAAAAAGCTTTAGTATTGAACCTGGAAGCATGGACAAAGAAATATTGAGTAGTCATTTACAATACAGTTGTGCTATAATTTTAAGTAAGATTGCTTACCTGGTGTATACAAATTCTCAAGAGGGTTTTCCTTTCACCTTTTAATAAGAACAAATACCTCCAAAAATGCATACAAATGATTATTCATGAGTTTCATATCTCAGTTTCGTTGTATAAATACTTTGTTTTAACTTCTATTTCAGGTTGTAGTTTCTCTTTATCCAACACTTTAGAAATAATGCAATCTAGTTTTTAATTAGTTGTTATTTCAAGCTATCATGCTTTTAGCTATGTCAACGGCATTTTGTTTGTATTCATCCTAACATTTCTATCAAAATTTGCCTGCAACATGCAGTTCTATTTAAAAAGTTCTATTTATGCCAATACTTGAGAGAGACTGTATGAAGCTATTGTCAGCTTCTCTATTTCAGAGATGCAATCAGCAAAACTATATTGATATCAGAAATCTGTTTTTTAAAAATATATTGGTGTATGATAAAGATAATCTAATTTGTGAATGAATATGTGTGTGGTTACTTTTTACAATGTGGAATAATGAATGCTTTACGCACAATAAAACGTAGGATATGAAAATACTTGCATGTTTTGGGTGGGAGAGATCTAATTTTTGCAATTAAGAAGTGCAGTTGAGACATAAAGACATTGATCCTATGTTCACTATACCAGGAGCTCTGGCTCCAGGCCTAACACTAGTGTAATATTTTACATTTCTATAACCAAAGGCTGATATAGCAACTAGGGATGGGTTAGTTTCGGTTTCTCTTATTTTTCCACTCTTGAGTTCAGTTTTCCACATAAGTTTCTTGATTTATTTATTTTCAAGTCTTCATGGAGGTTCATCAGCATTTTAGAGCAAATTTCTCCCAGTACACACATTTTTGTGTACAATCTTGCCCAACATAATTCTTTCCCCAGAATGGTTTCCCCTAATACAATGCACTTTTGTAGGATTTTCATTAATATATTTTCTTAACAATTTAAACTTCACCACCTTATATGCATTTCTGTACATGTTATTGGGCTGGAGAACTGCATCACGCAACATGGAGAAGTCTGAATTGCAAACCAGTGCCTTTGGCTTTCCCAATGTGGCTAGCAAGAGGAAGTCCGGGTCACAGAGTCCAGCGGTGTGACCACTACCTTCACACACAATAGTCATGATCCTTGCGCGTAACATTGATATGGGTATGAGAAAATCTTTCGGCAAGGAATATAGATGGGAGTCACATGGATAAGGTAGAAGATGCTGCACCAGCAGGGCGACACAGGGCCAATCCATGAAATGCCCAATGGATGCAATGGATTTAAGATTCATCCTGGGAAATTGCAACTGTGGCTTCTACAGGGCAAAGGATACCTTAGTGGTTTGGGTGATGACAATAATTTTAGATGTGGAAAGGAAGGTGTATGGAGATAAACCCCGATCTAGCTGGTTTTCAAATAGCTCAGTTGGTTAGAGCGTGGTGCTGATAGCACCAAGGTTGCAGGTTCAATCCCTGTAAGGGACACGGCATATTCCTGCATTGCAGGGAGTTGGACTAGATAATCCTGAGGCTCCTTTCCAACTCTGATCTATGATTCCCTCTCAGCATGCAAAAGATTGGTGCCTTTTTGGTAATATTTGAGAGTCCAAGCGGAGCAGCAGCAGCACATAGGTTGGGTGGGGATGTCTTTGAACTGGCATGTAAAGATGGGAGGAATTAAAATATTTGTACCTACAGAACAGGAACTATCAGTGCAAAAACCAAACATCGTGAAAATTTGGTGCAGCGTCAATACAGTCTAATACTGAAAGAGATTTCTGGGGTGTTGCAGCCCAGCTTTAGCAGATGTGTGGTGGTCCCTATCTCCTGCCTCCCAGGTTTAAAGTGACATGAAGAGTTAACATATGCTTACTTGTAGCATATGTAGTGAACCAGCATGGCAAAGCCCCTGGACCAATAGCCTCAGGAGATTAGCCAGTTCATCCTCAGGGTGCCTCATCCTCATTTATCACATTCCACCACACCTCCCTCCCACTAATTAGGATGATGTCTCTGTCTGCTGGTTGGTTTTTCCATGCTATCCCTTCATCCCCTCCTACCCTCCACTAAGGATGGTCAAATCTGTCGATTTCAGTTCCTTTCCGTTTCTCATTTATCCACTTCAGTTCATTTCTCCACATGTCCGCATCATGCAAATGCATTGGCACTTTAGTGTGAAGTTCTGCATATATCTCCTCTTATGAGTTGGGAGAGGGTCATTCTGGATGTCCCCCCTGGGTCGCTTCATATTCTCGGGCTCTTGTATCTGTGAAGCTTGAATGTAAAAGGGACAGCTCAAACTAGTCCCTGTCAAGGTAATGGCTTTAGCTTGCCAGTTCACTGCTCATCAGCATCTCAAAGAATGAGCCAAGTGATGGAGCTCTCCCAGAGGCGGGGTAAGCATTTCCCCACTCCCCTCATCTGGCTGGAGAGCATGTGAACCTAGGTAGAAGAACAATAGGCACAGCATTTGGTGAGAGTGTTGGTGCTGACCTTTAAAGCCCTAAATGGCCTTGGCCTAGACGCCCTGAAGGAGTGTCTCCACTCCCATTGTTCAGGTCCAGCTCTGAGGGCCTTCTGGTGGTTCCCTCACTGCAAGAAGGGAGGTTACAGGGAACCAGGCAGAGGGCCTACTCGGTAGTGGCGCCCCCCGTGGAACGCCCTCCCATCAGATGTCAAGGAAATAAACAACTATCTGACTTTTCGAAGACATCTGAAGGCAACTCTGTTTAGGGAAGTTTTTTTAATGTTTAATGTTTTATTCTGTTTTATTATTCTGTTGGGAGCCACCCAGAGTGGGTGGGGTATTATTATTATTATTATTATTATTAATAATAATAATAATAATAATAATACAGTAATGAGAGAGCTGGCAGGCTGGATGCTAGTGACAGAGAGACACACATTGGATTGGTGCTGGATTTTGCTGCTCCCCTGGAAACCTAAAGCTGTTGTTGTGTTAATGCTGTGAGCCCCTCTATCCTCTGCTCAGGTTGTGTATATGTATAAATAAAGCCAATATATCCTAAAGACACCACAGTCTGCATCATTCCAAGGCAACCAAGCCAAATAAGGGCAGGAACCCCTGGAGTGGCTCAGAGATTGGGGTGTCATGGAATGACATTTTTGCAAAGCAATTGGCTATAATATGCATTCCTTAATGTTAATGTTCAGAAATACATGCATTTGACCTTTGAACATGCATATGACTGAGAACAGCAGTGCAAATTTCGGAGAAGTGTGAATTTCGAATTCAGCTTCTGAGATCTTGCTAGTGCTCGGGTGGCAATGCAACAGGCAAGGTTCAGACCTACATCCTTGGGATGTTTGTTTGTGTGTGTGTGTGTGTTGAACATCTGATGCATGGCCTCATCAGAAAGACATCTGTGGTGAATAACAAATGGAGGTGGGAGAGGTTCCCTGGTTGCTAACCCTTGTGAGGAAAAAGCAACAACATAGCTGAACTTTCAGTGTGTTTATTGAGCAGCATTAGGAGCAGAATGAGTAGTGACTGCAGTTCTTCTCAGGCATTATTTGCATGAATGGGACAAGTGTGGTGAAAGGGGCTGTGTTTGTGGAATGCCCGCCTCATCCCCAGAGCTGCATGGCTTCTCTCACTGTCAGGTTGGGATGCCTGAATCAGGGAGACAGCTTTAAACGTGGAGGCTCCCAGTGTGATCTAGAACCCTGAGCACCTGGGATTCTGCACCACACAAGAAGCTTCTGCATGCAGGAGAGGCTCCCCACTTCAGTAATTATGGTCCACTGCAGTGATAGTTATGGTGGAAGAGGTAGGACCCAACCCACTGCCACTGTATTCTGCTCTGGTCAGACCTCACCTGGAGTACTGTGTCCAGTTCTGGGCACCACAGTTCAAGAAGGACACTGACAAACTGGAACGTGTCCAGAGGAGGGCAACCAAAATGGTCAAAGGCCTGGAAACGATGCCTTATGAGGAACGGCTAAGGGAGCTGGGCATGTTTAGCCTGGAGAAGAGGAGGTTAAGGGGTGATATGATAGCCATGTTCAAATATATAAAAGGATGTCACATAGAGGAGGGAGAAAGGTTGTTTTCTGCTGCTCCAGAGAAGCGGACACGGAGCAATGGTTCCAGACTACAAGAAAGAAGATTCCACCTAAACATTAGGAAGAACTTCCTGACAGTAAGAGCTGTTCGACAGTGGAATTTGCTGCCAAGGAGTGTGGTGGAGTCTCCTTCTTTGGAGGTCTTTAAGCAGAGGCTTGACAGCCATATGTCAGGAGTGCTCTGATGGTTTTTCCTGCTTGGCAGGGGGTTGGACTCAATGGCCCTTGTGGTCTCTTCCAACTCTATGATTCTATGATTCTAACCCCAGGGCTAGGGCTAAATATGCATCCGCTCATCTCCTTTCCCCACATGGCCACTTTCACATGAGTAAGACCAGCAAGCTCCTCTTTGCAGGTGTTGCGGAGATGCAAACAGCACCTTTAGAGGCAAAGAGCAGCTGTCTCCAATCGAACCATTTGACGGAAGGAAAGAGCTGATCTCTTCCCCATGTGCTGAGGTCCCAAACACCAGCTTTTTTTCTGGAAGAGGAAATGCAATAAACACAGTTTGAAAAGAGGCATGCTTAATGTAACCTGTAGCTCAACCCATAAAGGACCATTAAAAGAAGACGCACCGAATAGAAATGTGTGGCTTTTATTCACAGCTCTGTAGGGTCGATAACTCTGCCAAGGAACAGCAGTGCATTTATGCTCGCTTCATAGATCATAAAAAGAAACGGCCGGTTCACATGGATGACTGGCGGCAGCGAGTATGCCATGATTTCTGACCCACTGGCAGCTACAGCTTCGGTTCCCCACTCATCCACTTCAATAGCTGCTCTTTGGAGAACCTGAGAACGTTGGAAATGGATGAGGTCTCATAGTAAAGCGGCCTGCATTTCATGCAACACTGATCTCCATTGGTCATGTTAGCTGGAGCTGATGGGAGTTGTAGTCCAATATCTGGAGGGCGCTATGCTGGGTACCCCTCATGGGGCTCATTAAAGATTTATATGAGAACAGGACTCCGGCCATTATTGAAGTAGCTTCAAATAGCACAGCCGTTGCCAATGTGCTTCCCTCAAGTTTGGGGGGTTCGACTACAGAACATCTAGAGGGCATCAGGTTGGCAAAGGCTAAGATAGCAAGTTCAGAAAGGTGATTTTTGCTAGCAAAGAGAGAAGGTACCAATCTTCTGCTTAAACTCCACCCTCTCTTGGTCTCTCAAGGCTGCTCCATCACTGTAATTAATATAACAAAAACTTTTATGTTAATTGCAGTCATGTTGTCCCATTCCAGCAAAGGTGGTTATCCACACAACTGCAACATGGTTCTGCACACAGATGATTTTTTGGGATTGGGTCCTGTGAAAGTGAAAACACCTCAAATCCAGCATGGTAGTCTGCAAGTTATTGGGTAGGTCAGAGAGATGTGCACACCACCAAAGCAATTTAAGCACCATCACTTTTGATTGCTTTAAGATCCTAGTTTCCCTTCTCTTTTCCTGCCTCCAAATGGGTGATCAGCGTTGTCTAATCTGGCAATGCCAATCTTCTTCCCAGCACACTGATACTGAACAAATGGTACCCAGCAGTGTGCCTGGATCTCAATGTTGGGGCTGTTGTGCCTTGTGAAATGGGGTAGCATGTACTTCTGCAGGAAAAGTGGTCACACTTACCTGGGATACTTTTACATCTCTCTCATTTGTGAGGTGGCTGAGGTCTGCTTCATTGGAGAAAAGATCTTTAATTCCCAGATCTTGAAGCAACTGATGCATGTGGTATTTCTGGTCTAGCTTGAACTTTGGAAAGTAAATGTCCATTTTCCTGTAATGCAAACAAACAATATTTGGTGACGAATGAAAGTTGAATGGAGGTTGTGCATAAAAACTGCTCATTGTGCACATTGACTGGACAGCTATGAAGAATGGGCATAAATGAACATTGACAAACAGGTACGGTTGCCATATTCCCAAAAGTGAAAATCCAGACAAATGTTGCTGAGCTTTCATCTGTGGGGGTGAGGTGGGGGGTCAAAGTTGTTCAGTTGTGTGTGTTTTTCCCCTCAAAGTTGTTGAGCTTTTAATAGGCTTTTCTGGGTTTGTTGAAGATTTTTTTAAAAATAAAACCCTACTTGCCCTACATCTGGGTTTTCCCAGACATTTTGCCGATTCACAGAAATCCCCCCTGTACTCCATTTTCAAGCCCGTTTCCTGGCTGTGTCCAGGGAAATCCAGACGTATGGCAGCTCTACAAGCAGGGGATTTTGTTTATTGCCCTCTCAGTCTGCATACTCTCTGAATGAACTCAGGGAAATATGCAAAGCAATGAGTGTTGCTTGGTCAGTGTGCATATTCTTCTCTTGGAGACTGCACATTCACCAGTCAATGTGTAAAATATATCATCTAAAAGACTTGGCATATCCACTGATGCAGTTGACTCGCAACTTATGCACATTTAACTTGAGTGAATAAAAAAAAAAAAGAGGATGGGCTGCGGGGGGGATATCGGCAATCCCCCCTCCAGCATTGTACTCAACTTGGGAGAGCATTTGGAGGTATAAGGAGAGTGTTTGGTGGCCTTGGGGAGGTGCTCAGAGGTGCAGGGAGAGTGTTTTGACTATACACGATTTTGGCTTTATGCACTATCCCCAGAATGTAACCCCCGTGTAGGGGAGTCAATTATATCATTCAGAGAATGTGGACCTTGACAAACATATAAAATTCCTTAATGTAGTTCATTTGTTCATACAAGTGTTAATTTGTGATTCCAGAAGCCATGGGAAATGTAACTTCTATGGTTCCCATCATCTCTGCATACTGTAGGATGTTTGGGCCTAGATACAGGAATACACACACACACAATTTATATATATATATAATTATATTTAATATTATATCTATATCTATCATCTATCTATCTATCTATCTATCTATCTATCTATCTATATGTTTTTGTGGTCCAGTGCTTGATCATTTCCCAGAAGAAGTGAAAGCAAAGAACTTGCCTTTGTGGAAAAGGTGACAAGCTCCAGGGATCCATCATAGTTAAACCCCTTTCCTTCCCTATTCAGGTACATTGCCCTCTTTCTTTCCTTCTCCTTTGAATATTCCAGCTTGCATCAATCTAGCATCTTAGCAACAAAAAGCACAACGTTTCCTGTACCTGCTATTCATGGTCCTAAGCCAAGACTCCACCAGTTCATTTGTTAAATGGTCTTCAATGGACATAAAATCAGCACCCTTCTCAGGTATGACGACCAGCATGTGTGCGCTCCCTTTGTATGGCAACTTCAGCACGACACAGCTCAAGCTCTTATCGTACGTGATGGCAACCCTCTCTGTCTTGGACATCATCGGCACTTGGACAGTCCTGTAATTGTCAATATAGAAGGTGGCCACTTCTGTGTTCTTGGGAGGAAACGGGTGTAGCCAGTTGCCTGAGAATAGACACAGAAACACAACCATTTATTCTATAATGCTGACATAATCCACATCAGCTGCAGGAAACATCAGGGACAATCCAGACAAAGCCAAGTCCCCATTGATTGCCATTTCAGCATGTGCTTAACCCTTCCGCTGAAATGAATGGGATTTCAAAGCATGTAACTTTGACATGGTTGATCACTGCTTTTCTAATACAGTTCCTGGTGTATAGCCCTCAAAGGCAGCTCCTTCCCAAGCCATGCCTTTGTTGGCCATACTTCATACATATTTTTGTTGTGATGAAAGGTGTGCTTGAAGTGTGATGATGCCTCAGGCTTATATGGGGAGGAGTATATGTTGGGATACTGCCAGGGAGACAGAGGCATCAGGCAGGCCCCCAGTTGTCTCCAGACGATCACCGGTCTCCCGTGGAACAGCATCAGTCAATTGGCGACACTAGCCTCAGAGACATTCTAAGACCCGTGCACACCCTTTCAGCAGAGTCTCCACAACAGAAGATGCAGACAGGAGAGCACATTTACAGCTTTATTCAACGTAGATCAGAACAAAGGAAAAACATGACTGCTTGCCTCCGTGTCCAGGAAAACAGCCAGAACAAAAACTATATACAAAATGGAAGTTCCCAGTGAGAAGCTGGAAGTAAACAGGCATGTGATACACAACAATCATGCCTGATCCTTTAAGGTGGAACGGAACTATCCTAACAGTATGGAGATGGGGTTTGTGTGTGCATGTGCAGGAACTAGCTTATTGTGCAAAAATAAGGTTTACATTCATTGCTGTTCCCACTTTTGCCTCTGGTCCTGCCTGGAAAATTGCCCAGAAGGGAATGTGGCATTTGGGTTACCATAACACCTTCAAAAGTCTCTTGTTTGTCCCCACCCTGAACAGTTGGCTAGATAGCTCAGTTGATTAGAGCATGGTGCTGATAAGTTGCAGGTTTGATCCCCAGAAGGGACAACTGCATATTGGTTGGACTGGGTGATCCTCAGGGTCCCTTCCGATTCTATGATTCTGTGACATCTTTTTCTCCCCACTCCACATAGTTTCTCTTCTTCTCTATGAGTCACCTTTTAGACCTCCCAGGCTTGCCCTTTCAATCGCAGAAGGGGTGCCATCCTGCATACTTGTAGGTTGCTTAAAGCCCACCGAAGCCAATGGAGCTTCTGTAGCCTCCCTGCGCTCAAGATAGCTCTATCTTCTTTTTTTCTCATCAGCACACTTTATCACAACTCAACAATTAGTGAAGGAGTGAAAAATCAGAACAGGAGCTAAAAATATAGAAGAGAGAAATTAGGGGATATTTAATTGCAGTGTCTTTTTGGTTGCCATGGAGCCCTTTGAAAATATTCCTGACAAGCAACACCCAGTGGCTGGAAACATTCCTTGCAGTCTTTTTCTCCACTTATTAAAAGGGTCGACAGAAATTGAGGGAGGACGCAGATGGCCTTGATTTTTGCCAATGTGCGAAATTCTGCAATAGCGAAGAGGACCCACGTGGGTCCGCATCTATATGACATCCCAAGAGGTGTGCTGATGACCACCAACCTGGATGACTTTGAAAGAGGATCAGGACAAATTCGTGGAGGAGAAAGGCTCTCAATGGCTACAAGGCATGATGGCAATGTTCTACCTTATGGCTGGAGCCACTGCACTTCTGAATGACAATTGTTGGGAATCACAATTGAGAAGAGTGATATTGGCACCTGGCTGGTCACTGGATGCTGAACTAGACGAACCTTTGGAATGACTCGAGAGGACTTTTTTTTAATGTTCCTAACAAAACACAGTGCCAGACCCACCGGTTTCCTCTTTGAAAGTCATGTAAGTTTGTGGCCCCCACTTGATCTTGTGGGAGAAAACTCCTTAGTATCTTCAAGCAGCACATCTTTAAACTTTGAATTCACTCCCACAAGAGACAGTGACAGCCGCCAACTTGTATGGCTTTAAAAGAGGATTAGAGACGTTCATGTAGGATACGACTATTAATAACTACCACTCATGATGGCTATATTCTGCCTCATTGTATGCCTGTGAATACCAGTTGTAGGGAATCACAACTGCTATTGCACTCCCATCCTGCTTGCAGGCTTCCCGTTGGCCTCTGTTTGGCCACTGTGAGACCAAAATGCTGCATTAGATGGGTCATGGGCCTGATCCTGCAGGGCTCTTCTTGTATTTTTGTGTTATGTTCTTATGAGAGGACCAGCTCCTACATTGAAAACTGCAGGGAGATCTGCAATGGACATGCACATATTTTAAGAATCCTATTTTCACTTCCTGAAAGTCATTGAATACATGGGGAGAGAGAGCTCCTTTTACAACTTCCACCTTCTGCATGGAGGTCAGGGGCAGATTGCAAGCAGAACATGACTTAACCCTGAGTGTGGTTCGAAGGTTCACATAGCTACACTACATTGGTGAGAGGTGACTGGTCACTCCTGTTTTATAGATTTGGTTACAGTGGTACCTCTGGATACTAACGGGATCCGTTCTGGATCCCCGTTAGCATCCTGAAGCAAACGTAACCCACGCCTGCGTGGGTCGCGATTCGCCACTTCCGCGCATGCGTGTGAAGTCATTTTGACCGTTTGCGCATGCACAAGCAGCAAAATCCAGAAGTAACGCATTCTGCTACTTCTGGGTCGCCGTGGAGCGCAACCTGAAAGCGCTCAACCCGAAGCATATTTAACCTGAGGTATGACTGTACTGCTTTTTGGGGCAATTATGGCAACAATGCTAGCTTCAGATACATAGATTTCTTTGGACTAGCCCTAGTCTAGGGATGGGCAGCTGGTCCCTAGAACCCCTTAACGAGAAGCAGCTGGCCCTTCAGGTGCCAATAAAGGAACAAGAGAGATGAGAGAAAAGGAATTAATGTGGTGATAAGACTTGCATGCCCTCCAACATTTCACCAGTGAAAGTAGAAATATTAAGTGCTATTTTTCTAGAAAAGGAAGTGCTTGAACTCACCATGAACACCTCCCTCATTCTCTTAGAACGGCAATGGCGCCCACCTAAGAGGGGCAGGAACTGAGTTCTGGTGAGTTCCGGCTGAAAAAAAGCCCCAGGGACATCCTATTCCATACCCTCCAACATTTCTCCGATGAAAATAGTTATGTCCTAAGGAAAAGCAGGACATTGTGGGATCAAATAAGAAACCAGGATGGCTTCTGTAAATTCAGGACTGTCCCTGGAAAATAGGGACACTTGGAGGGTCTGGTCTTGCTCATAATGTAGAATGGCAGGCAGAAAGACTCTTCCATAAACCTAGCTGTTAACCACAGCTCTGTTCACCTCTCTTAAGAAATGAAGCAAAAAACAGCAAAGATATCTATGATCACAATAATAGTTACCTTTAAAGATAATGCAGTTCACCAGGATGAGTCTAGCCTGGTGACTGACTTCATCGAACAAGCTAGGGATTTTCCCTCTAGTCTTTTGTTTCACATGTTGGTTGATGGCGTTTTTGGCATGAGTAGAGTTGTGGAAATCAACCGTCAGAAACTCCATATCGAAGTATCGCTTGGACAAGTTGCGGAAGACGTCCTTGATCTGGAAGCCTTTCTGGATGAAAGAGAAGCTGTCCTGCAAAAGAGTGAACTCCTTGTTCTTGGCGAGGCTGACACTTAGCTGCTGGAACAAAGATGGCAGCCGGTTCTCTTTGTCATCCAGAAGGTGGAGGTTTAGAGTCTGGAGCATTTGGTGGTGTGTCTCCCCTTCAGAAGCCAGCAAGAAGGCTGCCAAAGCGAAGGACAAGGACAATGGGGAAAAGAACACATTGTTGTCGTGCTTCAGCGCTATTTTTCTGTAGAGATTGAATCCAAAATTGGTGTTCTTTTCTGTGAAGTTGCGCATGGAGGACTCCGGCACAAACTCTTCCCCAGATGGATCTGGCACAGTATTATGTAGGGATAGTTTATCAGTGTCATTGAAAGGCCAGAGGTTTAGGATGATACTCTGCTCTGTCTCCACCCCTGAAACACCAGCTGTTTCATTTGATAAGCACAAGCCAGCCCACAGTTCAAGTAAGACAAGAAAAAAGGCAGATTTCATGTTGGAGGACAGCAATGAACTTCTTTCTGGTGAATAAAGTGAAAATAGGTTAGAGAAATGTATGAAGATACTTTATTTTTGCAGTCCCAGAATTTTTGATCCCAGAATGTTCCGCTTTTCCTTAGGACACTCAGTAAAATGATACAACATTCTAAAATCATTTCATTCTAAAATCAGTTCAAATCAGATTAATGGCAACCATTGGGCTAGAGTTCTGTGAGGATTGCCAAAGGAGGGGGTCAGGCTGTGCCCTGGCCAAAGGCCTGGTGGAACAGCTCTGTCTTGCAGGCCCTGCGGAAAGATGTCAAGTCCCACAGGGCCCTAGTCTCTTGTGACAGAGCGTTCCACCAGATCGGAGCCACAGCCGAAAAAGCCCTGGCTCTGGTTGAGGCCAGCCTAACCTCTCTGTGGCCCGGGACCTCTAAGATGTTTTTGTTTGAAGACCGTAAGGTCCTCCGTGGGACATACCAGGAGAGGCGGTCCCGTAGGTACGAGGGTCCTAGGCCGTATAGGGCTTTGAAGGTTAAAACCAGCACCTTAAACCTGATCAGTCAGATGGGCAGGGTATAACAACAACAACAACAACAACAACAACAACAACAACAACAACTGAATAGGACATCCCTATTTCCATCAGAGAAATGTTGGAGGGTATATTTATCCCATGCATCATACTCATATCTAATCTTTTCTCCAAGATTGGCTTCCTTAACCTCGGGTTCCCAGATATTGGTGGACTCCAAATCCCACCAGCCTTGCCCATTGGCCATGCTAACTGAGAATGATGGAAGTTGGAGGCCAACAACTTCTGAGCATCCTAATTTGGAAAAGGCTCCTCTAAGGCTGCATTCACATTATAAATTTACAGCACATTCCCAACCCAAGAATCCTGGGAACTGTAGTTTACCCACCACAGAGCTACAATTCCCAGCACATTTAACAAACTGTGTATGGTATGTACACAGCCTAAGATTAAATAGGCTCCCCCCCCATTAATCCTTGCAGCCACCCAAACCACTTGCCAAGTTTAATTCTGCTCTTAAATACTTAGTGACTAAGTTTTTAATTCTTAGTTTGAGGCTGAACAATGTGAATGCAAATGGAAGGACCCCTGCAATGTCATTCTCAAATAGGTATAACAATGGCATTCTGATTAGATGAAAAATTAAAAATGGGGTGTTCTAGGAGTGGGCTTTGGAATATACCTGAACTGTTTTAGAGGCACATTCAAAATAATGTGGGTTAGAAAGCAGGGTCTCCCTCCTTCAAGGCTCCCAGAGGAAGAAGGAGATGTGTGAATGCAGAATAAGAAAAGAGCTTGGTTTTAAATATTGCTTAGCTTGAATGTAAACAACACAGGCTTAGGGATACCAGTCTGAGAATGTTTTAAAGAGTCACATGGCAAGCATTAAGAAAGCATCGCCTGAGACCCTGGAGAGCTGCTGCCAAAGTAGACAGCACTGGGCTAGGTGGACAATTAGCCTAACCTGGTATATAGCAGCTTCCTATTTTTGGTACAGCTATTCCAAGCAAATGGTGCAGTTCCATAGTTGCTTGTAATGTAAGGCATTAAGCCTAAACATTTTAAGGATTTACCAATGACATGCCACCACTGTTAACTCATCTTCTTAGAGGGATTGCTTTTGGAACAACAAAAAAGTTCAAAAATACAGAGGAGAATCCCTGTGGAGCTATTCACATTTCCCCTTAAGAGTAGTAAGGCATTCAAAAGTAGGAGATACGTTTTGAACTGCCCTAAAGCACACACAAACCCTCAGTGTTTAAAATGCAGCAGTGAATTAACTAGTGACCACTTTCAATTGACCTCCCTTCCATTATATTCTTTTAAAATGAATTTAGTTTTGCAAATCTTACCAACGGGACAGCTTCTTTCTTACTTTTCTGACTCCCGTGCAAATCAAGTTGCAATGTTATTATTCCAAATGAGTGAGATCCTGAGGTAAATATTTGCCGTTCCAAAGTGTAGCTTCATACTTTTGTCTGTTGCAAATTAACTAAAGGACAAACAGGACATATGACTTCCAGAGAAGGACTAAGTGCTGCAATGCCAGGCAGGTTCCAGTAAGCGACATGTGGAGTTAAAAGAAGAGCATGAAAAGGCTTTCAAGAAGTTTAACGTAAACACTTCTGAAAGGCAACACCAAAGTCGGTTTCCTGTCCACATACTTGGAAGAACAGCGTGGTTTTGGTAGGTATTAAGCACTGGTTCTCAAGGACATGCACCTCAGAGCTTTGAAAGAACACTTCTCCCTCAGCTGGCTTCCCTTGCACAAACAATCTTGGGGTATTATTATTATTATTACTAGGCATTTTGAAATGCTTATCGTAAATTATTATTATTATTCGGCATTTTAAACGTTTATCATAAAACTGAAAACTATCTTAAAATGCTGTGGGAGCAAGAAAGTCAGGAACAGCAAGATCTAATCTCAGGGGCAAGGGAGTTCCACAGGCTTGGGCCCACTACAATGCATTCATGCCTTCTAGTAGTTATGAGCCATGGGGGACCGTCAAAGGAAACTCCCCCAAAGATCTCAGTGGTTAGGCCAGGATATAAAGAACCAGGTGGTCCTGGAACCATGTTGTTAAGGGCTTCATAAAAACCTTGAAACGACCCTGTAGCAAAACGGAAGCCAATCCAAGCATCTAAGCTGGCAAGCATCTATGTGCTGGCAATGGTCTTCTGAAAGAGCACCAATGAAGTAGCGTGTGACCTAAGTTGCATTACCCATAATCACTGTAATGGGGACCTTCCTCAGCCGGAGCCCAGAGAGAAAGAGCAGACTAGTGTGCCTATCTCAGTAGCACTGAGCTCACCTTTTCTTACTCCTCACTGGGTCCAGACTACCTTGGGGACCACCTGAACCCTTGAATCCCAGCTTGACCACTGAGATTATCTGTAGGAGCATTGCTGGTTGCCCCAAATTGGTGGGGCTCATTTGACATCAACACAAAACCGAGCCTTCTGTGTTATTGGCCCGTTCTGCCAATAGAGATTCAGCAGGTGCCTTCTCCACTAAACTTCTTCATCACCATCATCTGAACAGTCTCTGTGTGGCGGGACCAGGATGATAAAATCGATCTGGAGTCTTTAGAAAAGTTAGGCCTTGAACCCAGTTACAAGATTAACAATAGGCCTTAGAGCACATCGGCTGCAGCCTTTTACAAGAGGGAGGGGGGCTCAGACTCAAAAGGTGGCGGCAATAAGCTTTAAGATTAAACACCATTTCATTTTAAAAATATGTATCTTTTGAAAACAGCTGGATATGCCATTTTAAATGGCTTGATTTATGCCTCGTTTCTAGGCTTATTCAGTTTCTAGGGAAACTGAAGTTCCACGGTTACTAAAATTGCACTGAGTTCAATTGTACCCTGCAGTTTCTTTTAAAAGCATGCATTCAAATACATAGGCCACTGCTGTGCAATATTGAACTTTACTAAAATGAGCTGGACAAAACAATTTTTTGAAAGCCTTATATAATCTGCTAGGGATAGAAGCATCTTCAGAAGCATTTGGACGAAGACCACATAATTCTTGGATGGCAGCGATCCATCAAACATTATTGCACCATTTCCCAGAACCTGCAAATCTTGCAAAATGAACAATGAACAGGTGAAAACAGAATGAGAGAGAGGTGTGTGAAAATTATGAACAAAGACATAATTCGTTTAGAGCAACAAGAAATGCTGCACAAGACTTTTTGCATTAGGCCAAAGTAGGAGAAATCTTGTCATAGTCTTTGGGAATAATTTCATGCACTCTTGCTAGCACTGCTAGTATTTCTGGCCAATTTGCCTTCATGATATTCTATCCAAAAGTAAAGACCTCCTTATTAAACAAATTCCAGAAAATGGTGCAATGGCCCTTGACAGAACATTTGTCATCCGATAATTGTGTTCTGTTCCTTCAATGTGTGGTGAACTCGAAAAAAGAATTTTTATTGCACATTGCAAAAGTTGCAGCAGAGGACAAATGTGCCTGACTGGATTATGTCCCAGATTAGTATCTGATGGGAGCATAAAAATGTGGGGTGGTTCCATCAGTAAATGCGTAGTTCACAAGCTCTTAAACATATTTGGGAAAGACAATAGAAAACCCTACTCAGTGATGGCAAAACAAACAAACAAACAAACAAACAAACAAACAAACAAACAAACAAAATTTGCAGTTGCAAAAAATAAAGATGCCATTTAGATGTTCTTGTAATCTGTATGGTGGGATAGACTTTTGCCATTCCTTCACTACAGGTGAGAACCTCACACATCATAGCACATGCTAAGGATGCCACTGAATATTCAGGATAGTTCAGGCACAGAATGATGATTTAAGTTGTGACCAGGAAGAAGATGACCCCACCAAGTACAAAATGCAGAGATCATAATCCTCATGAGTTTGCCACAAAACAACCCTATAATGGACTTCGCCTCATTATAGTCTGCCCGTGGACTGTCTCGCCAGAGTGGTGCATGCTCTAGTTCAGTGTTTCCCAACCTTGGGTCTCCAGCTGGTTTTGGACTACAACTCCCATCATCCCTAGCTAGCAATACCAATGGTCAGGGATGATGGGAATTGTAGTCCAAAAACAGCTGGGGACCCAAGGTTGGGAAACACTGCTCTAGTTATCTCCTGCTTGAACTACTGCAATGTGCTCTACGTGGGGCTACCTTTGAAAGTGACCTGGAAACTACAACTAATCCAAAATGTGGCAGGTAGACTGGTGACTGGGAGTGGCTGCCAAGTAACACCGGTCCTGAAAGACCTACATTGGCTCCCAGTAGATTTCCGAGCACAATTCAAAGTGTTGGTGCTGACCTTTAAAGCCCCCTAAACAGCCTCGGTCCTGTATACCTGAAGGAGCGTCTCCACCCCCATCGTTCAGCCCAGACATCGAGGTCCAGTGCTGAGGGCCTTCTGGCGGTTCCCTCAATGTGAGAAGCGAAGTTAGAGAGAATCTTCTCAGTAGTGGCGCCCACCCTGTGGAACACCCTCCCATCCGATGTCAAGGAAATAAACAACTATCTGACTTTTAGAAGACATCTGAAGGCAGCCCTGTTTAGGGAAGTTTTTAATGTTTGATGCTTTATCGTATTTTAAATATTTTGTTGGAAGCCGCCCAGAGTGGCTGGGGAAACCCAGCCAGATGGGAAGCGTATAAATCAATCATCATCATCATCATCATCTAAAGTTAAGGCTTAGCTCCTTAGCATCCTTTCAGTTATTGAAAGAGAAACACAGTCGGCTTTTGTTCAGATCCAGCTGGTGCCACTAGATGTCATGGCAGTCCTTTTCGATCGGAAGGAAGAAGTGGTGGAACCAGTTTGATTACATCCCTTTCTATGGCTGGAAACAGATGGTGCTTCTGCGCTCCCAAGTATTAATGTATATACAGATCTTACTTTGTTGGAGTGGCATAGGATGGAGCCACACAGCAATTATAGTGCAGCAGAAATGTAAAAAATTGAGTCTATGAGAAGAAAAGCTTAGATGACTTAAATGACGTGGCTCTTTGTAAACCACTTTGAGGTTTTTTTTCTTTTTATAATCAAGTATAATTGTATAATTTTATAATTGTAGTAAATAAAACAATGGCTTTAAGGAACCTCCATTTTCATAGGCGATATATCACTGAATACCAGTTGCTGAGAAGCCACAGCAGTGGAGGGCTATGAAGAACCTAAGAAGTGCCTTGCTGGATCAGAGCATAGGCCCAACTGGTCCAAGCACCCTGATAACCCCCCGCTCAAAAAAAACCTTCAAAAAATTACCACAAATCATTTTATGGATATATGCATGTGCCTTCATGCACCTAAAATGTCTTCCTTCTGAGGTAAAGCAGCTCTCTTCAAGGCTAGCTAGATGATTTACCAATGAGATAAAGCAGAACAAACAATGGCGAAATGTTGTGAGCCCACTCAGCCATCTTCCTTGAGTTGCAAAATATTTAGCCACTGAGTTACAGGATTGCAGTGTGGGGGTAATGGCCTCACTCACTAAAACACAGATATAGCATCCGAGAGGCTCCAACTGATTTGCGTTAAGGGTGCAGGAAATCCTGTAAAACCAGCCTCATCTATTATGCTCTGAAATTTCTGTTTGAAATTTCCACCCCAGCACATAGCCCAGCTGCCAAAAAGAAGAAGGGCAGTCTAGCTGGGAGCAAGCTAAGGTGACTTCTTCAACTTCCTCACTCTAGGAAATATCTATGCAGTAATCTTTGGCAGTGCTAAAATTAGTACTTCGGCAGTTTTCATTGCATTCGTTTGACGCCCCCCTGCAATTTTCACTAATGTAAAAGATAAGTTCTTTTACATTTTAGTCATGCCTTAATATATTTACCAGTCCCTTTATGTGTTGACAAAGAAGCAAGTTGTGCTGAGCTCAGAGGGGCTTACATACCCCTGGGATAGCTCAGTCAGTAGAGCACGAGACACTTAATCTCAGAGTCGTGGGTTCGAGCTCCACATTGGGCAAAAAAGGTTTCTGTGTTGCAGAGGGTTGAACTAGATGATCCTTGTGGTTCCTCCCATCTCAACAGTAAGTGGGAATTGGAATGCAGCCCTGGAATCTTGGGAAAATCATGTTGCTCTGAGGTATTGTGGGCAGTCAAAATGGTCAGTTGTTTCCCAGACACAGCTAGTGGATAAGTCCACATTAGGGCTGGGTGATATATTGATATATCGTCCCAAACTGGTTTGAAGTCCATACTGTGATATCGGTTTCATAATTTTTGACCTGACAATATATTGTGAATCAAATCATGGTCTGTGTGTGAGCGCGCTATGCAAAAATCACGATGCGGGGAAAAGGGTCGGCCGATGCCTCTACATAGCTCCATTCTTATTTCAGACATTGTAATATATAATGGGAAATGAGGAGGAGGGGGCAGAAGCGGAGAGGCAGCTGGCTGACTTGGTGTCATTAGAAAGCATCCCATACCCTCTAGCTCCCAGAACCCGGAGAGCCATAAAAGTAGGAGAACAAGGAGCTCAAAGACAGAGGGCACATAGCAGCACCCGAATGAGGAAGTGGGAGAGACGGGGGTGGAGATTCACTCGGAACAATGCCCTTATCCAAGAGGCTGGGTTCTATAGCCTCTCTCTGTAAATATTGAAATGAAAAAGGATGGCAAGAAACCTTTTCTTGTCTTTATACTTTCCTGGGCAACCAGCCAGGAGCCACTGGCAGCATCCTGACATGAGCCCTACTGTTTGCCTCTGCATAGTTCCTTCCTTATTTCAGACATTGTGATCTATCGGTCTAAACCACTCAGCCTCTTGGACTTGCTGATCAAATGGTTGGCGGTTCGAATCCCCTCAACAGGGTGAGCTCCCGTTGCTCTGTCCCAGCTCCTGCCAAACTAGCAGTTTGAAAGCACGCCAGTGCAAGTAGATAAATGGGTACCGCTGCGACGGGAAGGTAAACGGCATTTCTGCGCTTCCGTCATGGTGTTCCGTTGCACCAGAAGCGGTTTAGTCATGCTGGCCACATCACCTGGAAAGCTGTCTGTGGACAAACACCAACTCCCTCGGCCTGAAAGCGAGATGAGCGCTGCAACCCCATAGTGCCCTTTGACTGGACTTAACTGTCCAGGGGTCCTTTACCCTTTCTTACCTTTATATCACAATGTTTAGCTGGTGATCTGTCATGGTGTTGAAAGCCAGATACCGCCCAGCCCTAACCCATATCTAGATAAAACCTGCAGTTGGGGGCCTGACAGCAGTCGCTGGGATTAGGACTAAGGGGTGTCCTTACCAGTGGCCCCCTGAAACTGGAGCTAGTGCTGTTTGCCAGCATCATGCTATGCGTCTAAATGTGGGTGGAGGCAAAGGTGAGAGGCTGCTTCAGCTTCCATGGGACCTGTTCCTGAACAAGCCCATGCTGGTATCAAATGGAGGAGTGTAATGAACTAGTATAGGCTGTGCAAGAGCAGAGATTACAAAGCAGAATCCACCTTCTGTACAAATGGCTGTGTACTGGGAAAGGAATCGTTGCCATGTGGGCGTTAGAGTGGGAGGCTGGAAAGAATGGCTGGTACAGAGAGGAAACGCAAAGAACGAACACAAGAGAGACATTTGCTCATCCCAGGTGGTGGGGGCCGAGGAGGACACAGGAGCAGCGAGAGGGGGAAAAACTGAAAACACACACACACAAACTAATTGGAATGGACATTGTGACTTTTGGCAGAGAAAGCACAAGCGTTGTGTCAGTTGCTCATTTATACTCCCTGATAGCTCTCGCTATTGCGGCATTAAAAGCAAGGAAAATCAGGGAGACAAACTTTGCCTGTATTGGATTCCACTGGATTTCAAGGTTCTCCAAAAATGTTTTCTGTAAAAGGCGAAAGATTGATACAATCTGAAGAGAAACCAGAAAATGTTTTCTGGAGTGCAAGCCAGCCAATCAGGAGGATCAATGGTCCTTCGGCTGTGTTTCTGGCATTTAGCAGGATGGGAGGGAGGAGAAAGGACTTCCTGACTCTCCCTTCTCCCTTCCAAACATGGCCACTCTTTCCTCTCTCTCTCAGCCTGTGCTGCAAACAGAATGTTTGCAAGCTGCCCAGAGAACATAAGGTGATGTGCAACCCCCATCTCTGGCCAGCAAGAGACTGCAGGAGTTCCAGTGCTGACCTGGGTTCGGTTTCCTTGGAATGAAGGTTAATGCAGTTTGTGGTTCTTTTAGGATATGCGGTTTTATTTACACACATGTACAACCTGAGCATAGGGTGGAGGGGCTCACAGCATTAACACTCCTGCAGATCTTGTTTCCTCATTGGGTTTCCAGGGAGGCCTCCAAGTCATAGCTTTGGGTCGAGAAATGAGCAAGACACGCCTCTGTGTCTCCAGTCATCATTGCCCTCCCCAGCGTTTGCCTTTTGCTGCTGTCGGTCTCCTCCGGAGGAGAGTTGAGGGAGGCAGCTTCTAGCCTACTGAGAAGATGCTTCTCTCACTCAACTGTATTTAAAACAAGTTGCTGAAGTGCCCGAAGCGCTGCACCAGCAGTTGGAACTGCATAATAATAATAATAATAATAATAATAATAATAATAATAATAATTTATACCCCGCCCATCTGGCTGAGTTTCCCCAGCCACTCTGGGCGGCTCCCAATCAAGTGTTAAAAACAGTGTCCGATAACTTTTTTTTCTGCTTTGCTTTTATGTATTTATATCTTTTCTAGTTTTGAATTTGTTCTGTGTACTATAAACTTCTGATTTCTGATCTTATTTGAATTTACAGGCATGCTTTGTAAACTTCCTTCTTCCCCCTAGACTCCATGCCTCACTGTTTTGCATTTTGATAAGAAGTGGTTTACAACCACTTTAGGCACTGCTCACTGTGGAAAGGGGGCATCTAAATCAATCGAATTGATCAAACTGATTAGCCCAGGAGCTCAGCTGCCAATGAAGCCATGTGAACATGAGAAGGAACGAAGGGGTTCTTCAAACATTGTAGATGCAAGTATAGTGAAGCTATTCTTGCATAATCCTTCTCAAACAGATGGATGCCAGCATGCAAAGGAACTGACAGTCAAGGTAGCATATGTGTAGTCTCTGTAGGTGTCACTGGTAGGAAGCCAAGCTTGGGAGATGAATACTGCTATGATTTATCTGTCCAACATGTACCTGCCATTGAAGCAATCCTGTCCCTGGAAACTGGAGTATAGTTTTAAGAGCTGGCTCCATGTGAGTATGATTTATTCCACATCAGTGACGGATTTGGCAATGTGCTTACAGGACGCTGTGCTCCTGGCTTGGCACTATGGTACAAAATTGCTTAAGAAGTATATTATCTGAGTCAAAAGTAAACCTAATGAAGGTGAGGCAGATTTGACTTCTGTTGGATACAGCAGGACTTAGGCGTGGGTGACTTCCGTCACTTTTTTTTTTTTTGCACCAGTGCAATCATCTACTTTCCTGTTTGTTTTTCATGAATCTAAAAACATCATCATCATCATCTTTTAAACAAGTATGCTAATATTCATTGTGCATACTGCGCTCAAGCCCCCCTTTTACTCTCCCGGTTGCTTTCATGTTCTTGTTACTGTTTCTGGACTCCTTTGTTCCAATTTAGATGACTTTAAAAAATAATAATGATAAGCAAAATCATGGAGAACATCCACCACTGGAGGTCCTGTGCATCTGAATGCCAGTGGCTGGGAACAACACTTGGGCAGGGCAATGTTGCAGAAAGTCCTGCTTGTGGACTTCCCATGGGCATCTGATTGAGACGGGTTTTAGGTCTGATCTAGCAGGGCCCTTCCTATGCTCTCCTTTGTGCCCTCCGACAACCATTGAATCTGATTGACTGAAGAGAGAACTATGTATGTGTGACATTAACATATGAGTGTGCTGGAGGTGAAATAGTTAAACAAGTTACCCAATCAGGATTCGGCTGGCACCCTTTGCACCTCCCCTACTCGCGGGGAAACCCTGTTTTGGGGATCCGGAGCGACGTGGGGTGAGTGGCGTGGTGCTTTGAATCGACTGCTTCTTTCACGGAGTGAAGCCGCATTGCTGCTGCTGGAGAGCGCTGACTCTAAACAACAACCCATGAGTAGTACAGAAAATTGGATCTTTAAATACCTTAATTTGACATCGAATGGGGAAGGTTCAAAACAGGAAGTCCAACTTCCCCTTTTGTAAATAGACTGAAGCAAAGAGCTTACAAGTTAAGGTCTTGGAAAGCCTTATGTAAAGGATTAAACTTCCATCGATTGAAATTATTAGACCCCCCTTGGAAGCAGGAGAAGAGGGTGGAAATTTTGGACCGTGTATCCTGCCGGAGAGAGTGATTAGAATTAAATTGCCACTGCTCTGAACCTGGGAACGGACTGACAGTGATTGACATTTTGGGAGAGTTCATTGACAGCGAAGAGAACGGATGTTGATAGTCGGTTGAATAAGAGAAATATATTGTTTCCATTGTCCGCTTCTGCGTTTAAAAGGGAGGAAAAGTAACTGAAAATTGAAACAAACTTTACTTTTTGAACTTTCTTTGAAAGGATTGATACAAGTGGAGACTGTTTCCCTATAGAGGGAGCTTTTGAAACTGTTACAAGAGTGGAGCTGGGAAATCTCCAGCTGCTTGATAAGTGTGGGAACCAGAGACTGACCTTGGACATTTGAGAATGATGACAGGAGAAGCCTTAGTAACTGCATTTTACAAGATAAACTATTTGCTGGAACAGCTTCATAAAAAATTGGATGTTATGACTACTAAAACTGACATTTTGGGACCAAAAGTGAGCACTAATACAGAAATTATTCAGGATTTGACACAGGAATCTATTTTAGCAGGACAAATGGCCGAAAAGGAGAAGGAGAAAGTTGCTGTTGTTGAACCTAAAGCAATATAAGGGGGAGCCTTAGTCTTACAGAGGCAAATCGAAGACTATAAGTTGAGGCCCTTTATGATTGAAACTAGAAAAAGTCAGACTTTGAAGATCGGAGCCTGGCCTGGACTGGAAAAGGAAAGTTGGAAAGATCCCTCTGTGCAGGGATTAACTGACTTTTGGAATTTGGACTTGGGTCAGGAGGAGATTGGCCTTTGGAGTTGGAGGAATTTTGAAATATGCCCTGAAATACTTTATGGATTCTAGTTTTAATTGTGGAAATTTGGCTGACCTGTCGAGAGGGAGTGGAGGTGTCGTTGGATTGGAGTTTCCTTGAGTTCCGCTCTTTAGCATCAAAGAATATGAAGAAGAACTGCAGAAGAGATATGGAAAAGAGTTAAGAGCCTTGGACATAAGATCTCCAGGTTGATGGACTGTATGGAGTGGACGGAAGGGTCTGTCAGAGCCCAAGACCGGGGAGAGGACATGGTGGAAGAAGATTGGAAGATTTAAAGTCTATATATAGAAATATTGTAAAATTAATGAGTGACAGGAAAATATTGGAATGAATTTTTATGGCCTTAGTAGAAATGCTATAAGGAGTTAAGCTTAAATAAGTATTACTAATTTTAATGGAAATAAGATTAAAAATATGTTAAGACATTTATATGATAGAAAATGGAGAAAAATGGAAAGGAATTGCTAAAACAATTAATGGAAGTGGAATACAAAGAGGGAGGTGAGAGGAGGTCGATGATATAAGGGAATGAAAGTTAGAATATGGAAAAGGTATGATGTATGTTTTTTAAAAAAATGTTTTCTTTTGTTTTGTTCAAGTTCATTGTGTTGGGTGATGTGTTGGGGTTGTGTATTGTATTGTTTATTTTTTCTTGTTCTTGTTCTTTCCCCCCCTTTTTTTCTTTTCTCTCTTTTTCCTTTTTAAAAAGTAATAAATATTATTTAAAAAAAAAACAAGTTACCCAATCAGAACCCAGGGGGGTGGAGTCAGTGGGACTATAAAACCAGCTCTGGGAGGGGTGAAGGAGGGAGTTCTTTGGGAGTTGGGTGGTTGGTTGGAGTGGGAGTGAATTAGGATAGCGTCTGTGGGTAGGTTGAGTTAGTGTAGCAAAATAAGCTGAGTCAGGAACAGTTAGGAGCTAGGAAGACAAGTAAATATCTGAGAGGTGGTTTAGTGAGTGAGAGCAGGTAGCAGAAGTTATAGGTCTGGATAGGCAGCCCATGATTGTAGTTGACTGAGACCGTTTATGAAACCACACACTTGTTAAACTGAAATAAATAAACAGACTTAGTGGATCAATAGACGGTGAAACGTCCAGGGACCCTGTGTGATCGCCACAGTATGTGATTTTGTCATCAAAATCTGATGCGATGATGCCATGGGGAACAATTAAACACGAGCAACCGCTGAACAGTAGTGAAGATAAATGAGGCCAAAGACAGGGATGGCCAAGAAGATCAGCAATGGGGCTGAGAAGAAACAGCTGCCAGAGAAATAAAAGGGGGCATTTCAATGGTTCAGACCAGAAACCTTCCAGGGGACATTTATACTACACATAAAAAAGGAGAGAAGCAAGCACTCAAAAATCAATAAAGATTACAGTTTTGGTGACTGTTGAGAGTTCATTGTAACAGATCCTTGGGGCCACATACATCTCCTTTTTATTCTGCAGTCATGATGATTTGTGCTTATGGTGCTATTATTCATGCAGATCAGGCTATCCATGGCTTCTAGAATACCAGTTGCTGGGTCTCATGTTCCAGCTGCATTTCTGTGTGTGTGTCTCATCATTTGGCCACTGTGAGAACTGACTCTAACCCAGCAGGGCTCCTCTTGAAAAATTAAGCCTTCAAATATTATTCCCTCTCCCCGCCCCAAATCTGAGCACCTCTGAAAACTACTTCTGTGAATTAGTGTCATGAATCCAGTTACAGATAGGTAGCCGTGTTGGTCTGCCATAGTCAAGACAAAATAAAAAAATTCCTTCCAGTAGCACCTTAAAGACCAACTAAGTTAGTTCTAGGTATGAGTTTTCGTGTGCATGCACACTTCTTCAGATACACTGAAACAGAAGTCACCAGACCCTTCTATATAGTGAGAAGGTGGGGAGGGGTATTACTCAGAAGGGTGGTGGGAATGGGTGAAAGGCAGATAGCTGTGATGAGCCTGTTGACGACTCTTAACGACTGCAATAGGTCTTACAGGAAAAAGCAAGGGGTGAGAAGGTGAAAAATGGCTTTGTCATGTATAATGAGATAAGAATCCAATGTCTTTGTTCAGACCAGGTCTCTCCATGGTTTTAAGTTTGGTAATGAGTTGCCAGAGATCTACAGAGATCTACAGCAAACCTTTTTAGAACTAAAATACCCAGCAGATGAAGTTAGACAACAGATCAACAGAGCCAGACTGATACCCAGAGAGAACTTGCTGCAAGACAGACCCAAAAAAAGAAAATAACAGAACACCTCTAGTCATCACATACAGCTCCCAAGTTAAAACAGTACAACGCATCATCAGAGATCTACAACCTCTCCTGGACAATGACAGTTCTCTTTCTCAAGCTCTGGGAGGAAGACCTTTCATTGCCTACAGACAGCCAGCCAATCTTAAACAACTCCTAACCCACAATAATACTACCACCAGACTTAACACGGACACTGGCACCAGAGCCTGCAATAAACCCAGATGCCAACTTTGCTGCCACATACACCTGGACAACACCATTACTGGCCCCAACAACATCACACATACCATCTCGGGACTATTTAATTGCTCATCGCCTAACATTGTGTATGCCATCAAATGCCAACAGTGTCCTTCAGCTCTCTATATTGGACAAACAGGCCAAACCTTACGCCAAAGGATAAACGGACATAAATCCGACATCAGGAATCACAAGACAGAGAAACCAGTAGGAGAACACTTCAATCTCCCAGGACATTCTATACAAGATCTCAAAGTAGCTGTTCTATTACAAAGGAATTTCAGAAATAGACTGGAAAGAGGAGCTGCTGAATTGCAACTCATTACCAAACTTAAAACCATGGAGAGACCTGGTCTGAACAAAGACATTGGATTCTTATCTCATTATACATGACAAAGCCATTTTTCACCTTCTCACCCCTTGCTTTTTCCTGTAAGACCTATTGCAGTCGTTAAGAGTCGTCAACAGGCTCATCACAGCTATCTGCCTATCACCCATTCCCACCACCCTTCTGAGTAATACCCCTCCCCACCTTCTCACTATATAGAAGGGTCTGGTGACTTCTGTTTCAGTGTATCTGAAGAAGTGTGCATGCACACGAAAACTCATACCTAGAACTAACTTAGTTGGTCTTTAAGGTGCTACTGGAAGGAATTTTTTTATTTTGTCTTTAGTGTCATGAAGATAATCCATGTCAGGTTGCGGGAATCTGAGTTCCTTGAGGTGTGGTTGCACACCAGCCAACTCCCATCAGCCTCAGCCGTAATGGCCAACAATTGGGGATGATAGGAGTTGTAACCTGAAAAAAATAGTCCCACCCATTATGTACCCAATCAGTTACTGCAGGTGAGGGCCTCCTGCAGATCCTATCTTAATTTGGAGGTTCATTCTGCACCTACTCTTGCGAGTTCTCTCCCCTTAAACATTAGACAAATGACAACTCCATCTTTTTTCTGGCACCTACTGAAGACCTTCTTCCAACAAGCCTTTCAACTAGACATATTTCATAGCCTACTTCTTTACTGCAATTGCTTTCATATGCTTTACTGTTTGTGTGTTTGTTGTCCTGTGCTCCTCTGGGAGGAAGGATGGGCTATAAATGTAAACAATAACAACAACAATAATAACCACCTGTAGGGCTGCCATACACCTGGAATTTCCCAGACAGAGCTGGGATTCTGCCATCGGAAACAGTATCTGGGCTGAAATCGCTGAAATGTCCAGGAAAATCTGGATGTATGGCAATCCATGTAGGAAGTGTAGATTGTATCTGATCAGCTGAAAAATCACAGGAAACACTACAGTCTTCTTCATGGTTCTCCTGTGGGGGCTGTAATGTTTGATTTGACCTCTGGTTTGTTGCAAAAAACAATACCAGGACACCTACTGCTTATGCTCTGAAGGGAGCATGGAAAATAGTCAGAAAACAAGTATTTGGAGACTCCTTTTCATTCCCACATCATTCTGCACTGCCTCTGGTTTGAAAAAGAGAAGGACTCCAGATTAACTTTGGGTTGCCAAGATGCTTTATTCCAAAGCTTCATTCAGAATTCACTGACACTTAGGGCTGAACGGGATTTACTATTTTGCCAACAAATAATGTGTAGTTGGTCTGTCTTTCATACATCAGCACAAAAAAAGGCATGTTGAATTCTAAGGTTGGAGGCATAGACATAGGTATGGCTTCTACAACAGTGGCTGCTGCTGCCTCTGACCCTTTCTCATCCATGGTGAGCACAGCCTTATGGGTAGCCTGAGGAAGAACAAAGAAAGACATCAGAGTTTGGAGAGGAGAAAAGGATTTCATTTGTGAAGGAAATGCTTTTTTTGAAAGGCCTTTGTCTTCACTGCCGCTTACCTCTGGCCATCTATGTGATTTCCCCTTCTGTCAATGAGTAACTTTGCTGAGGTGACATCACAAAAACACATGGGTTGGTGCAACCAATCACAATAAATGCCTATGAGGGCAAATTAGACCCTCAGCAGCCAAGGACCCAAAAGGGTATCAGAACTCTTGGGCAAACCCTGATGTTCAGAAATGTGAGCTTTGTTGGCACTGAGGAGGCTAACGCTGGAGAGAATATCATAGTCAGACAGCATATGGCACAGTCCTATTTCAAATACATGTCATCAAATAAAAAAAGAACAGGGTGGACAAGGCCTGGCTTCATTACTTAGTCTGCCAAGACCCCAGTACAGTGTTACCTCTGGATATGAATGGGATCCGTTCCGGAGCCCCATTCGCATCCAGAAGCGAACGCAACCAGTGTCCGTGCATCTGCATGTGCGCGGGTCATGATTTGCCGCTTCTGGGCATGCGCGTGACATCATTTTGACCATCTGCGCATTCGCGAGCGGCGAAACCCGGAAGTAACGCGCTCTGTTACTTCCGGGTGGCTGCAGTGCGCAACCCGAAAATACTTATCCCAAAGCTACTTCAACCCAAGGTATGACTGTAGTATCCAACACTTCTGCCACGTGCTCTGGGCCTACATTTTGGCTAAATTTTAATCCTGCTAAATGTAACTTTTGTTTTATTTATCGTAGTTGTGCTCAATTTCATTTCCCATTCATACGAGCAGGTTGTATAGCTCCTTCCTCTTTGATATGTTCACTTTCTCTGGTCCTCATCTCCTTAATTCTGCGGTGTGTCGCAACTCGTATTATTAGGCAATATGATCCTTAAGATTTGTAAGAGGGAGTCTTTGCTTACCATCCCTACCAGCACCTACTAGCGAGGCTTGCCTGGTGCCTTCCTTATATATCTTTAGGTGCCAGGTGGAAATATTCCTCTTAAACTAGGCCTTTGGGTGATTAAAATTGTATGCCCCTTTTAAATGTGTTTGTCAGAGGGGATTTATTGCTTTGTTTTCATTTTATTATGTATTTTTTGCTCTCATTTTGCATTTTTATGTTTGAACAGCGGTATACAAATTTAATTAATAAGAATAAGGATAATTTAAAGAGATGGAGCACAATTAATTCAATTTGCCCAAATAAAACAGGATCCTTTGCACACAAAAAATAAAATTAAAAAATGAAGTCATGTGACTAATGGGAATTTTTGTTTTCAACTTACTTTTTTCACCTTCAAAGGCTGCCCAGTGATTCCTGTCAGATCAGCTTGATCACTGAAGACATCAGTAATGCCCATTTTGCTGAGGGTCTCCTTTAGTTCATAGCTGGCAGAAATATTAAACTTTGGAAGGAACACAGATGCTGTACCACTTCAGGAATAGAAAGATACAAGAAATTACTTCAATTATTTGCTCAAATGGCTGACATCTAAAAGGGCAACTCACGGCTCCCGAGTGGATAAGATAGAAACATATTCTCATTGAGACTCAATGTGCTTGGGGCTTTTATGGTGCCGTGACTCGGATAAGTGGTCTGCTGGAACGCAGCCCCTTCGCCTTAGCGGGCAGGATGCAAGAGGGAGGACCACTAACCGCTTACCCAGCGTGCACTGGAACATTTTTTCCAGGGGAATGCAGAAGTCTCGTCTGTGATACCCTGCTCACTGACGGCGACGGACCGGGGGGAACCAGAGAAATAAACAGGGAACCAGCTAAGGGTAACTGCACAAAGGGGTTGAGGCCCTCCAATTAATTGGAGGGAAGAGAAGTCTTGATCAAACTTCTGCATCTCAGTAAGGGGGAACTGAGTACGCCACGTGGTTGGGTACATCAGATGGTGGTCTGGTGGAGGAAAAGGGAAAGATTGGGAGGTAGAGTGTGGTGAAGTATCCAGCGCATTGTATGTGTGAGAAAGTACAGAGTAATCTGTAGCTGACCTGGGTGTGGAGTGGGTACTACTTCATTTCCCAGTAAGGCGACTTCACTGGACAAGGAACCCCACAAAGCGTGTGTGTGAGTGACTGAGTGGATACTTCACAGGGCCATACAATGGGAGTTGGAGGTTCAAAGGGGGAAAATACACCTCTTGAATGTATGTTAAATAATTTTAAGAAAGCCTTCTCAGGAGCATATGGAGTCAAAATGACGCCAGAGCGCTTGAGAACGTTATGTGAATTAGACTGGCCAAAACAAAATACTGGATGGCCGCCTCAAGGAACTTTTGATATAAATTTGGCAAGCAAACTTTGGTCCAACATCACCAAAGAAACTGGAGGATGCCCAGAACAATTTTCATATATAGACTCTTGGCTGAGCACATTAAATAATAATCCTCCATGGATAAGGGAATGCAAAGTCCAACGATGCAAATTACTGGCTGTAAAAGCCGAAGCTAGGAAAGGAATCTTGTCAAATAAACTCAAACCCATTTTTGAGGGACCAGAGGAAGAGGTGCTTCCACCCCCACCCTATGCGCCACGTCGAAGGGAGCCTAATCCAAACACTCCACCAGTTGTAACCCCAAGGCAAGAAAGGGGAACAAATAACGGAGCTGGAGTCACAGAGCTTGATTCCTTGATAGATTATGATAAATATTTTCAGGAGGCATTGGAGTCCTATAATAAAGCCCAAGCAGAAGTGGTTATTCCACCTGTGAGTCCCAGTAGACCTCCATCTACAGTCTCCTTCAGTGGAACAAGTGATTGCCCACCCCAAACCCCTGTGCATCCAAGTCCTAGAGAACTATTACAGAAGTTACAGGGAGACCTTGATCGGTCAGCAAGCTATACAGCCAGGCGCATAAAGCTGCTAAAAGAATGCCTTGGGACAGATACCATCCCCTATGATTTGAGGCCCCTAGAGCAAAGCGAAGAGAAAGGTCACGTAGTAGGCCCTCTCAGAAGAGTATTTGATGCACTTGAGGAGCCTGTGCTGGTTAACGGGCAACCCGGACCATGGCCACCTCAAACTTCGACCCTGCAGTACATTCCATTCACGACTACGGATCTGATGAATTGGAAAACACACACCCCGTCTTTCACAGAAAAACCTCAGGCTATGATGGACTTGGTGACTTCAATAGTAAATACACATAGTCCTACTTGGACAGATTGCCGCCAGCTCCTGAATACTCTTTTCACCACTGAGGAAAGGAGAGACATAATTGAAAAGGCACGAGAAGTAACTAAGAGACTCCTCACTGAATTGATCCCAAGGTTTGGATTACCTAGATGCATTGGAAGTGATAATGGGCCAGCGTTCATTGATCAAGTAGTACAAGAAGTATGTCGAGTCCTACAAGTGAAATGGAGACTGCATGCAGCATATAGGCCTCAGAGTTCGGGGAAAACTGAAAGAATGAATCGGACTCTGAAAACCCAATTGGCAAAATTAACCCAGGAAACAGGATTGGGATGGGTAGATGTGTTACCCATAACACTGTTTCGTGTTCGGTGTGCACCCACAAAAAGACTTAAGTTGTCACCTTTTGAGCTCCTGTATGGGAGGCCACCCTCCTTTGTTCAGGATATTCCAGCTGACCTCAAACAAATAGGAGACCATGTGACACAGGGACAAGTGCAATCTCTCTCCCGTGTTTTTGTTTCTCTTAACAGGTGGGCCCTTGAGTGCACACCGTGTAGCATTGCCGAGCCGATTCATCAGTTCCAGGCTGGCGATAGCGTATGGGTCAAAGAGTGAAACATGATCCACTTGCACCTAAGTGGCATGGGCCTTACATTGTCTTGCTCTCTACTCCAACAGCGGTGAAGGTAGCTGAGGTGACCCCCTGGATTCATCACTCCCATTTGAAGAAGTCCGAAGGCAGTTGGACATGCAAAGGTGACCCCTCTAATCCATTTAAACTGACTCTCTCCAAAAACCCCTGTATCTAGCCCTACGGGGAACGGGCTAGGTCACGGGCAACATTAGACGACCGGCCTGCTGCAGCCACAACCTGGAAGCTGGCTGACCTGCGCTCGCCTGAAGCTTGAGGAGCGTCTGAACCAGCGATTGTGAATGGGAAGATTCTCTTATACAATTGATTGACTGCCCCCTCTTGTGGAACAATTATCAGGGATATTACTCATTGGGGATCCTCGGGATATATGTTTTGGTCTTGGTGGTTCCCCATTTCTGTCACTGGGGGAATTATATTGGGGCTAATATTTTTTTGCTATCACAATAAGGTAATCTTTTGTGGAAGGAATGCATATACTAGACATCAACATGATTTTATTATTAATCCTGATCCCTTGGGAAGGGGAAGGGTCCTTGAATCTGACCAAATTTGCTAAATATGGATTCCGCCAACACCACAATATGTGGGTAGGCTTAGCTGAGATGGTAGCCAATGTTACAAATAGGACCAATTGCCTTGTTTGCTCTCTTGGGCCAGATGATTCAGAGGGAGGTATGCTCTTATTACCGATACCATTAAGTGCCATTGGTATGGTAAGCGAAATGCCACACCAAATAGAAGTACAGAATTTCCCCGGATGGAACTCAACTAAACCAATACGAGTTATACCTGTACAAGGGGAATTCTGTGTACGTAAATCATTAGATGCAGCTGATTCTACCATGGTAGGATCTTCTCATTGCCACTATACTTGGGATTATATTAAGAGTAGTCAAACCTGGGCAAACGGTACTACCTATCGAACTCGGAATACCTTGCCCTGTGCACCTCCTTTTATTCATGCATGGAAAATGGTGTGGAACATAACTGTGACAGCAAAAGGCAATCTAACATACTGCACTGTGAACTCTATACCCCTTTTGATATTTCACCTTATGCACTCCACGTACCAAAAACCTCAGACCTGATGGTTGTGGTGGATATGTGGAGAATGGGCATACAAGCAACTCCCTTCCAAATGGAGTGGGACTTGTTTCCTGGGATGGGTATTACCACCAATGTGGATTATGCCCACTAGTTCGGCCAAGCGTACACGAAGAAACGCTGATATTTCTCATATAGCAGGAGGAAGTACCCAAAGTTGGAGTGATATTGATTGGCCACCAGAGCGCATTATAGCCTATTATGATCCTGCCTCCTGGAATCCTGATGAGCTCATACAAGGGGCACGGGATCCTATTTATAATCTAAACAGAATAATTCGATTGTAAGCAGTAGTGGAACTTGTAACCAATGCAACGGCCCAGAGTTTGAGACTTATTGCACAACAGTTGGATGAAAGTAGAGCTGCCATTTTGCAGCTGAAAATGGGAATGGATTATGTACTTGCCAGGCAGGGAGGCCTATGTGGAGTCTTGAACTTGACAGGGAATGCCTGTTGCTTTAACATTTCTGATAATGGTGAGGCAATCCGTGTATTGGCCACAAAGATGGAGAGTATAGCACATGTCCCAGTACAAATATGGGAAGGATGGGATATGGGATGGCTCACCAATTGGTTACCTAATGTTGCAGGACTCAAAGGGATACTATTGTCTTGCTTATTTTTCTTGACGGTAGTAGTAATGGTTTTATGTATGGTGCCATGTATCATTTCATGTTTTAGAAGTACAATTAGCAAGATGATTTCAAATGAAACTCTACCTCATATCATGGCCCTATACAGAGCTTTACCTCAGGAATATGATGAAGGTCAAGCTATCAAGGACACTTGGGATGAAGGTCCTTGAGCTTGAAAGGGGGGAATGAGACATCTGATCAAGGCCTGTATTTTAAAATGAGCTTAAAGATATATTTGCAAATGTTTGTATGTTTCATGCCAGGCAGAAACCAGCTGGCTAAGTACTTTGGCAGTTGTTTATCTTTCTGCTCTCCTGAACAAGGGCCCCCCTGATTTATAGCAGTAGCAGGAGACAAGTTTCTCAAAGTTGTAAAAAGGAATTACAGGCTGGGAGCAAATGTTACACTGACCCTACATATTACAGAATACAATCAAGCTGCAAAAACACTAATTAAGAGTTGCTAAATAGTAAGATTTATTGTTTAACAGAAAATAATACCATGTGCCTCCCATCAGACTCTAGTCATATTTTCCTAAAGATTTAGGGTATACTGAGAGAGTTAAAGGACACTAAATTTTGGGAAGAGCTAATGGGAAAAGCAGCTGGCTGGAAAGGGGGTGTGTGTGTAAACTGAAGAGGCTTCTTTTGAAGCTGTTTTTTTACTGAGTTCCTTTTTACTTTGCAAAGGCCTTTTCTTCTAAAAAGCTATCTATGTTATGTATGAGATTTGTTGGCTTAATGTAATTAGGCAAAGGATTTAGAAAATAAGAAATGTTAGATTCTTATGTTAGATTCTTATTTCATTGATGGTGTGTGAGAATGTGAACCCAAGATCTCTGTTTAGATAGAATTTAATACCATGAGCCATTTGTTTTAGCCATTTGTTTTGGAATGCAGGGGCAACAGGGGCAAAAGGTGATCTGGTAATTAAGGTGCCTTGTCGAGGCAAATGTAAGATATATGGCTACTTGTCTGCCATTTATGGATAGAAGGAAATATAGCTCTTTGTCTCCCATAAAAGGTAATAGGAAATGGGTGTATCTTTTATGACTGGTTCTAGCAAACAGCCAATAGGAATTTCAACCAGGCTGATTGGACAGAGGCAGCCAAAGGAGGAGCAAGGGGGCTGGGCTGAGGAAATATAAGTGCTGGCCATCAGGGCTGGAGGGGGCAGAGCTTTGGTAACCATATACCACTGTGCCTATCATTTATTTGTCTGACAAAAAAATTATTTTTTTAATTTCTCTATTGCTGCATTGAATATTTCATTCCAGCTAAGCGTTAACCACAAGCAGGGTGCTACAGGGCCTTGTCCAACTATGGCAACCATCACCATCCTGGTACATACCATGTATTTTGGATTACGGTTCCTATAAGCCCTAGTTAGCACAGGCCTGCTGGCTGGGGTTGATGGAAGCCGTAGCCTAAAACATCCTGTGTGCACCAGGTTGCTGAATGCTGTGTTACAGCAACAAACTTTATGTAGGGCTGCCCTTGAAAACGTTTCAAAGGCTTCAGCTGGTGCAAAATGTTGTGGCATAGCACCCTGTTCAGTATAAAGGTACTCAGCAAAATGGCACCCAGTTCCACAGCCTGTGAATGGAGCTGCAATATTTCCCTTTGTTGAACCATGAAAGAATATTCCATCCATTATACTTTTCATTTACAGAGCACATTTCAGGTTTAAGGAGCTCCATGTACGTAATCTCAGAACAAGGCCAACCATAGCATTAGGCAGAGTGAGGCAGCTGTCTCAGGTGGCAGAAATTAGGGAGTGACAACAAGATGTTGATGGACAGAACTGTAGGTAAAGGTAAAGGACCCCTGGACGGTTTAGGTGACTATGGGGTGTGGTGCTCATCTTGCTTCAGGTTGAGGGAGCAGGCGTTTGTCCACAGACAGATTTCCGGGTCATGTGGCCAGCATGACTAAACCGCTTCTGGTGCAACAGAACACCATGACGGAAACAAGAGCGTACAGAAACACCATTTACCTTTCCGTCGCAGTGCTGCCTATTTATCTACTTGCAATGGTATGCTTTAGAACTGCTAGGTTGGCAGGAGCTGGGATACAGCAATAGGAGCTCACCCCGTCGCAGGGATTCAAACTGCCGACCTTCTGATTGGCAAGCCCAAGAGGCTCAGTGGTTTAGACCACAGTGCTACCCGCATCCCACAGAGCTGTGTATGGACAGAACTGTGCACTCAGGTGCAGCAGACGATTCTGGCTACTATCGATGTTAAAGTATGATTCGAATGGCCAGTCAAGTCAGCTTCTGTATGTGACATGGGGGAAGCATCTAGTCATTTGTCTCAGGGCAGCTTACTCTGTGGCATTAACACCTTCATGTTTTAATTAGACACAAGCATTTTGGTTATATGAGGCTGGTTATCCTACAGCTACGGCTAGGAGTAGTCTTACGACTAGATAAGTTTGCCATGGCAAAATAAGAGTAGTCCTAACATTCAGAAAGGCTTTCCTATATTATATGGTCCACATCTAGTCCTTTACCTTGTAAGTGGTATGGTAATCGAAGACAGTAATGCTGGATCTACACTAATCTGTAAAAACGCTGTAAAAAATCCCCCACAATATAGCTCTTAATACAATTTCCTATTGCCGACGGATAGCTGCTCTACAGCACCCTCTGGTGTCACATTTTTATAATGCATTTTAACGTTATAACCGACCAGTGTAGCTTTGCCCTAAGTTGCTGATTGGTTACAAAAATATCTAATGGAAACATTAAAGAAGCAACACAAAACTTACCGGTGGAGCTTTACTGCCCATTTGGTCCAAGTATCTAATGAGAAAGCCTCTTCTACCTGCTTGAGTTTTCCGGAATCTGGCAGAATAAAGAATGTGGTGGCACTCCCCTTGTAGTTCATTTGTAGTACTTGGCAATGCAATTCAGCATCATAGTAATACCAGAACCAGCCCAGCCTGTGCATCATCGGGACTTTGACAGTTGTGTGTTCGTTCACAAAGAAGTCCCTTTCTTCTGTCTGAGCTGGATCAAAAGGTTTTTCCCAGGCACCTTAAGAGAAAAGAAGAGACCACCACCACATTACGGAGAGATTACACAGTTCATTCAAATCACAACATTTGATCTTATTTGCAATATTAGTGTGTTTTTTTCTGGCAGAGATTGTTGCTACATGTCAGCGGGTTCATAGACAGGCACTGTTTGTTTTCCCATCGCAGTGCTGCAGCAGTCTAGACTGCAGCTCAGCTTCCTGAACTACTATGTAGGGTTGAATACGGTTGATAATAATAATAATAATAATAATAATAATAATAATAATAATAAAATGTATTTATATCCCGCCCTCCCCAGCTGAAGCCGGGCTCAGGGCGGCTAACAATAATCAAATAATCAAACAATCAAATAATCACACATTCTAAAAATATTTCATTATAAAAATTAATTAAAATCAAATTAATGGCAACCGATTAAGCAAAATTCTGTGCAGGTTGCCAGAGGAGGGAGTCAGGCTGCGCCCTGACCAAAGGCCTGGTGGAACAATTCTGCCTTGCAGGCCCTGCGGAAAGATGTCAGGTCCCGCAGGGCCGTAGTCTCTTGTGACAGAGCGTTCCACCAGATTGGAGCTGCAGCTGAGAAGGCCCTGGCTCTAGTTGAGGCCAGCCTAACCTCTCTGAGGCCTGGGACCTTGAGGATGTTATTATTTGCAGACCGTAGGTTTCTCCGTGGGACATACCAGGAGAGGCGGTCCCGTAGGTACGAAGGTCCTAGGCCGTATAGGGCTTTAAAGGTTAAAACCAGCGCCTTAAACCTGATCCTGTACTCCACCGGGAGCCAGTGCAGCTGGTATAGTACCGGATGAATGTGATCTCGCAGCGAAGACCCCATAAGGAGTCTCGCCGCGGCATTCTGCACCCGCTGGAGTTTCTGGGTCAGTCTCAAGGGCAGCCCCACGTAGAGCGAGTTACAATAATCCAGTCTGGAGGTGACCGTCGCATGGATCACAGTGGCTAGGTCAGGGCGAGAGAGATAAGGGGCCAACTGCTTAGCTTGGTGGAGATGAAAAAATGCCGCCTTTGTTATAGCTGTAATCTGCGCCTCCATAGAAAGGGAGGTATCGAAGATTACACCCAAACTCTTAACGGACGGTGCTGGCACTAATTGCACCCCCGCAAGAGATGGGAGTTGCCCCCTCAATCCCATATCGTCCCGCCCCAGCCAGAGGACCTCTGTCTTCGAAGGATTTAACTTCAACCGGCTCCCACGTAACCATCCAGCCACAGCTTCCAGACATCTTGCCAGTGTGTCTGGGGCCGAGTCAGGATGGCCATCCATCAACAGATAGAGTTGGGTGTCATCAGCATACTGATGGCAACCCAGCCCAAAACTCCGGACAAGCTGGGCGAGGGGGCGCATAAAGATGTTAAAAAGCATCGGGGAGAGAATCGCACCCTGAGGCACTCCACACACCAAGGAGTGGCGCGGTGACAATTCCCCCCCAAGCGCCACCCTCTGTCCCCGACCAGAGAGAAACGAGCGCAGCCATTGAAGGACTGTGCCCTGGATCCCCACGTCGGCAAGGTGGTGGTCCAGGAGTTCGTGATCAACCATGTCGAAGGCTGCTGACAGATCTAGAAGAATCAGCAGCCCCGACACGCCTTGATCCAGCTGCCTGCGGAGACCATCTGTTAGGGCGACCAGAGCCGTCTCGGTCCCATGACCAGCGTGGAAGCCGGACTGGAATGGATCCAGAGCAGATGTTTCATCCAGAAACCTACCAAGCTGTTCAGCAACCGCTCTCTCAATCACCTTACCCAGGAATGGAAGATTGGAAACCGGGCGGTAATTGGATAGATCTAAGGGATCTAATGATGTTTTCTTTAAGAGCGGACGCACCACTGCCTCCTTCAGTTCCCCTGGGAATATCCTGGTGCCAAGGGACAAATTGATGATATCCCCCAGGGGGGCCCTCACCTCGTCTGGACACGCTCTAATCAGCCAAGACGGGCACGGGTCAAGAGGACAGGTGGTGGGCTTTCCAGCTCAGAGGAGTCTGTCCACATCGGCTGGAGATATCCGGTCAAAGTGGTCCAATACTGGACCCGAGGACAGTCGAGGGGCCTCCAGTTCCTTTATTGTATCCAAATTGGCAGGGAGGTCATGGCGGAGCAACAGGACCTTCTCCGCAAAAAAGCTCGCAAATGCCTCACAGCTGTGTGTCAGATTGTTATTTAGATTTGGCTGTCCTTCAAGGGACGTTAAAGACCGAATTATACTAAATAATTGTGCCGGGCGAGAGCTAGCGGATGCAATGGAGGCCGAGAAGACAGACTTCTTAGCGGCCTTCACTGCCATCTCATAGGTTTTCATAAAAACCCTATAAGATGTTCTTGAGGCTCCATCACGGGCACCCCGCCATACTCGCTCTAGCCGTCTGAGGTCCCACTTCATTTTCCGCAGCTCCTCGGTAAACCAGGGAGCCCGGTTTCTGAGGGGTCGCAGAGGGCGCTTAGGTGCGATCTCATCGATGGCTGCCAGGAGCTGGGTATTCCAGCCCTCAACAAGCTCAGTCAATGAGTCGCCAGGGGGAGCAAGGTCCCGCAAGGCTTGACGGAATCTATCAGGGTCCATCAGCCTCTGCGGGCGAGCCCAAATCGGCTCGCCACCTAAGCAGGGTGGGGGTGGAAAGTCAATCCTGGCTTTCAGAGCGTAGTGATCAGACCATGGCACCTTCATCGAAGGAGACATGATCACATCTATACCGGCGCCAAAGATCAAATCCAGCGTGTGGCCTGCTTGATGTGTGGGGCCCGAAACAAACTGGGAGAGCCCTAATGTTGCCATGGAAGACACCAGGTCCAGAGCCTGTGAGGAGGGAGTGGCATCAGCATGGAAGTTGAAGTCTCCCAATACCAATAGGTTAGGGAACTCCAAGGCCCAGCCGGCCACCGCCTCCAGCAGGCCTGACAGGGTGGCTGCTGGTGCGCTAGGTGGCCGATACACCAGCCAGACAGCCAAGCTCTCCTCGGAGCCCCACACTAGGCCAACACATTCAATGCCGGGGATCGATGGCGGTGGTAGAGCCCTGAAAGAACAATCTTCCCAGATTAATAATGCCACCCCTCCCCCCCCGGCCCACAGTCCGTGACTGGTGGAGGACGGAGAAACCCGGGGGCGCCATCTCTCGTAAGGTAACAGTTACCCCTTCGCGCACCCAGGTCTCCGTCACACAAGCCAGGTCGACCCCCTGCGAGGTAAAGAAATCTCGCAGGGTGGCGGTTTTGTTGCCTATAGACCTGGCATTGCACAACACCAGTGAAGGAGGTGAGTAATCCTTGCTCACCCTACCCTCGTCTCTCGGGATGGGGCGCAGATTGGAAGGGGTACGAGCATATCCGTATCTCAATCCCCTTCGCCTATAACATCTGCCCCCACCGCCATACCTCCCTCGCCCCTCCACGGTAGCAATCCCAAGCCTCATACTAACCTCCATTTACAAAATGGAAAAACAAAACAACCAAAAACAATTATGCCCAAACAAAAACCAATCCCCACCCCACTCAATATCCCACCCCAAAACAAAACAAGATGGAACAAAACAAAAATACATAGATAAAAACCACCATTCACGGTGGTACAACAAAATAAGCAATAAAAACACGTTTAAAACACCTTAAAATATATAAAAACATCTTTAGAATTTGCTGCAGCAGCACCAGTGTCCTTAAAACTATCACGGAGGTGAGCCTGGGCCCCGCCCCCTAGGCGAGATGGAATTAGCCTGAGGAGGGAGAGGCCTTCTCCAAACACTCACGATGCAGCAGCAGCGATGTCCCCGGCCTCAATGAGGCCTCTTAAGGCTGTGGTGAAGGTGAGCCTGGGCCCCGCCCCCTAGGCCAGATGGAATTAGCCTGAGGAGGGAGAGGCCTTCTCCAAACACTCACGATGCAGCAGCAGCCAGATGTTTATGCATGCAGAGGGGGGGAGGGCAAGATATGATTGCTTTTGGTGCGCTGTTTAACTGGGGTGTGTTTTCCTGCACCTGCAGCTAGTTTGTCACGTGAGAATGAGTCAGCAACCATGTGAGAACGACTCAGCAGAAACTACAATATAAAGGCTGCTGTGTTTGGAGGCAAGTTTGCTCTCAGCCAGAGTATGGTCTGTATGCTATAAGGAAAGTATCTGCTGTATGTATCTGGAACTGCATTATTGTCAGTAAAGCAACTGATTCTTCTTAGAAGTGTTTACTGTTTCTCTGGTCTTTTGCACACCCTGCTGACATTGGGGTGGGCACTTTGCACATGCCCTAACAAATACGACAGCAACAAAGCTGCACCAGAGCAGTACACAATAAGAAAGTAAAGGAAATTAATTGTTTAGCTGAGGGGGTCAAATGTAGGATCCAAGCCCACAGGCATCACTTGGGGCATCCCTCTCCACCACCTCACCACCTCCTCCCGGTGCTTCAATTACACTGGATAAAAAGTTAAACCTCTTGCTGGATCCTTTAGGAATCCCCACCCCAAACCCTAAATATGGGAGCATTTTTAAGAAGGCCACGGCTGGGGAAGAAAAGGTTAACTTTCCCCATCTGCTGTAGACCTCCCCCTCCCCAAACTGCTGCACAACAATGGTGCCTGAAAAAAGTATATGGTTGGCTTCAATTTCCATCAAGCTCAAATAAGGCATAGGGGGCTCTTTTCAGCCAGGGGTTGGGGAGTTGTAGCTAGGAAGGGAAGAGTTAACCATTACCACCCTGGCCACTGTGGGTCATGCAACAAAAATGCCTTCTGTGCTGCAATTAGGATAATGGTGGAGACATTACAGTAAGAGACTCTAGGGGTGAAAGAATGAATAGCTGAAATGTAGGTTGAATGTGTTCATGTTACAGCTGGGTGCCCGCCCTGTGGAACACCCTCCCATCCAATGTCAAGGAAATAAACATCTATCTGACTTTTAGAAGACATCTGAAGGCAGCCCTGTATAGGTGAGTTTTTTTTATTTGAGGTTTTCCGTGTTTTAATATTTTGTTGGCAGGCGCCCAGAGTGGCTGGGGCAATCCAGTCAGATGGGTGGCAAATAAATAATAAAATTATTTTTTATTATTACTGGTGAAGATAACATGTGGTGGCAGCTTCACTGTGAGACTCAAGGCTGGAGATATGTATGCAAACCCTACCCTCTAGGTCCTCACATGAATTGCACCCCCCTTCAGTTGAGCAGGGAGGTTTTGTAGGCAGCTTCTACTGAACTCACTTGAACAAGAGTAGGACAATTGTGTGACATTATCAGTGTTCCTGGTCATATGGAGGGAACTACACACATCCAAGGGAACACAAACAGAAGCCCCTCAAAGATTTTTCCCCAGCAAATGAGGGGATGCTTGTGGACTAAATATTTGGGGGTATTAAAGGAAGGGGATCATTGGCTCACTCCATGCCTTCGTCCACAGATACATGCCTCAAGTCACAGGCAAAGGATTCTCCCTGATAATAATAATAAATAATAGTTATTTTATTATTTCTACCTCGCCCATCTGACTAGATTGCCTAGAGATGGGATTTACTCTGAGCCCATGAGCCCCTTCTGAGCAAAGTGCAACTTTCAAAGAACTGCTGTGTTTCAGCTTTCACATGGTTTCGGAAAATTCAAATTAGAAGGTTTGTCTTAAAATCTGAACGGAGTTGAATTTATCCCCCACCCCAAAGTGTACCTTTAAAGAATATGTAGTTCACTACAGCCAGTGAGGTATCTGGATCAAGACCTTTGACGACCTCCGAAATTTTCCCGTGGGTTTTCTTCTCTATATAATCGTTGATTTGTTTCTCGGCTTCTTTTGGCTCCTGGAATTTCGTGGGCAACACCTCTGCAGCGTAAAAAGCCTTGACGTCATCCAGAAAGGTTGGTAATGCCTCCAGCCCCTCCCTTAAAAAAAGAGCATCTCCTAGCTCGAGTTGGTACCCAGAATCTGAGCGAGTGAGCACGGAAAAGTCATTATGGAGTGCCCGGTGGATCTCCTTCTCTGGAATTTCTGTCAGGTTAAAGCAAAGGCCTTCTAGGATCTGAGTGCGTGTGGCAGATTTTGCCCCCAGTGAAAGAATGGAAAAGGCGGATGCAATACTGACGGGCGAGAAGAAAATATTTGCATCAGGTGAGGCTGAAGAAGCCAGACTAATAAATTTAATTGCAAAACGGCCAATATTTGGATATATAGCAGTTAGCTGTGTGCTGTTCTGTTCATCAGGACCCTGATGATGCCCATTGGAGAGGCTGGCCAATATCAAACAGAGACAGATGGCAGAGTGCATTCTTCCGGTCAGTTCTTCTGCAAATTGAGAGAGAGAGATTTTTACTTGCCACAAAATGTGTTAGTAGCAACAGCAGCAACAACAACTCAAAACAGTTCTTGCTCCGATTCAGAGTCAGCTCGTCTCCTGAAGGTCAACATGAGAGGAAGATAGAAGAAGCATTTCACAATGCGTTGTCAGACTTCAGTCAAGAATGTACTTTACTGGCTCCACTCCAAACACAATGCATACCTCAACGCCATAATATGCACACATCTATCTGCAATATAGATTTGCACATGTTGGTTATGCTTTAGTGCAGACCCTCCAAGTGTCCCTATTTTCCAAGGACAGTCCCAGATTTACACCTCCCGGTTTCTGATTTGATCCTGGAATGTCTCGCTTTTCCTTAGGACATCCCTACTTTCATGGAGAAATGTTGGTGGGCATGGAGTTATGTGACCCCCAAGCCAAAGAGATAAGTAACTATACAACCTTTAGAAGACATCTGAAGGCAGCCCTGTATAGGGAAGTGGTTTTTTAAATGTTTAATGTTTTATTATGTTTTTTTATATGTTGGAGTGACTGGGGCAACCCAGTCAGATGGGTGGGGTATAAATGATGATGATGATGATGGAATAAAGGTAATGGTTAAGGAACCCCTGACCATTAGGTCCAGTCGCGGATGACTCTGGGGTTGCAGCGCTCATCTCACTTTATTGGCCGAGGGAGCCGGCGTACAGCTTCCGGGTCATGTGGCCAGCAGGACTACGCTGCTTCTGGTGAACCAGAGCAGTGCATGGAAACACCATTTACCTTCCCGCTGGAGTGGTACCTATTTATCTACTTGCACTTTGACATGCTTTCGAACTGCTAGGTTGGCAGGAGCGGGGACCGAGCAACGGGAGCTCACCCCGTCATGGGGATTTGAACCGCTGACCTTCTGATCGGCAAGTCCTAGGCTCTGTGGTTTAACCCACAGCACCACCCGCATCCCTTGATGATGGAATAGGACATCCCTATTTCTTCAGAGAAATGTTGGAGGGTATGTTAGTGTGCACATGGTATGGAGCCAACCCCCGCTTTGCAGGTCTAGCTGCCTACGGCATGGCATAAATGTGGATGATGTGACAATGTCCACGATTGGCCAGTGAGAACATAAGAAGATCTCTGCTGAATCAAACCAAAGCCCCATCTTGCCCAGCATCCTGTTCTCACGGTGGGAAACCAAGTGCTTATGGGAAGTAGGACTTGACTGCAACAACACTCTCCCTACTTGTGATTTCCAGCAACTGCTATTCACAAACAGGTTATCTCTGACAGTGGAGGCAGATCATAGCCACCATGGCTTGTGGTTGTTAATAAACTTATCCTCTATTAATGTGACTGATCCTCTTAGGTTGTAAACCATTTGAGTGCTTTGTTAAAAAGCCGACACATAAATGGAGTGTATAAATAAAGTAAATGAGAACTCTAGTGATACGAGTGCACTCAATGACTTTTGTATCTATGTTACTACTCGGAGCAATGGATTTTTCGACCAGCCTGGTGTCCTCCAAGTCTTTTGGACTTCAACTCCAGCAGCCCCAGTCATCATGGCCAATGATCAGGAATGATGGGAGATGTAGTACAAAAAAAAATCTAGAGGGCAGTAGGTTGTGGAGGGCTGCTTTAAAGAGTTTTGCTACTAGCAAACTACCCCTCTTGGAGTATGCACAAAGCAATTCATTTTTGGTTACTTGAAGGGATTGAAATACATTTCCCTTGCAAGAAGCTTAATCTAAAAAAACTAATCAGAATATCTAGAAATTCAAACAAAACCAAAACCCCCATACCCAAATAAAATAAATAAACCAAAAACAGCCCAATCAAACTCAAACTTTGATCCCCAAGTACAATAACAAATATTTGTTGCAGGAAATGATTATGACAGTCATCCTGGACTTTGAAAAGTCTCAGGTGTGCAAATATAGCATTGTCTGGGGATACATGCCTGGTGCCACTGTGCCATTTTGCACGTAGGATTTGGGTAATTTAAAGCGACATGCATGCAATTATTGCAGGTTAGCCAAAAACAAGTTCTTGTGAGCCAATTAGCTGTGAAAATATCAGTCAGTCAGTCAGTCACCAGGACTGCAGACCTGATGACTTTAAGAGTTTAAAATACTATATGTATTTATTGTTTTTAAAGTTTATTCAATATAACTTTTTTTTAAAGCATTTTGGATTTTTAAATATTTATGTTTAAATATTCACAATTTAAACATAAAATTCATACATTTATTATTTTAATGTGAAAGTTTGCACATGTTCACCTTTTATTTTAGAATTGAAGCAATGTAGATTGCAGGTGCAAGGTAGCCTTAAAAATGAATGTGTAATGATTTGCATCTATTTTGAAAAAAAAGCAGCAATTTAAAAATGGGATGGCAATTTGACCTAAATGATAATTATTCCCATTTATTGGAGCTTTTTTCCACTGTCCCTTCACCATAAATTCACAGGTTGGGTTACAAAATCTGCCTCACCCCATACCTAGTCTTTCCTTTACACCTGACCAATTCCCTTCCTTTACACTTCACCCATCACCTATCCCTTATAGTTCCCCCAACCACCCTCCCCTCACAGTTCACCTTAAGCAACTAGCCCCAGTCTCACCTCTATTAAAAGAGCCTAGCAGACACTTCAGAGAGCTCCCACCCTCCTTAAACACCATGATGTTTAACAGAGGGTGAGTGGTTTGCCAAATCACTATCTGACATGCCTTCCACACACCTTTAAACTGCTCGCCTGGGCTGCCCGCTTCTTGCTCACTTGCCTGTCTGCCATTCTGCCATCACGTTGGAATTGTCAAAGCCACCAATTAGCAGCTACCTAAACTGCAGCATGATCACAGTCTTACAAATTTATTATATAGTAAGACAATATTAAAATCAACTTACAATCAGAAAAATAGGGTGGGTTCTATATCTTTTAACTGAAGATGCATCTATCTATCTATCATCTATCAATCAATCAATCATCTATCTATCATCTATCATCTATCTATCTATCTATCTATCTATCTATCTATCTATCTATCTGTCTGTCATCTATCATCTATCATCTATCTAGAGTCTAGGTTTCAAATGCTAGAAAAAGAAGTTCAAACTACACTGGGTAACTATAAGCTAAACACAAGTTTGTGAGGTGAATTAAAAACAGCAAGGTGGAGGTCATTTCTACATTGGATCTTCTTTTGAGTAAGCACTGTGCCAAACTGCTGGCTGTCACTTCTTATCAGTGATAAACACTAAATTGCATTTAGTGTTTTAGAGCTGGCATTGGCCAGAGAGGACTGGTACATTCCCAACGGCATTATTTGACCCCCATGCTTTACAGTAGCATAGGAAGTTACCTAAAACAGAGCCTGGCCATTGTTCAGTCTAGTTCAGTATTGTCTGCACTGATTGATAGCTGCTCTCCAGAGTTTCAGGCAGTGGGCATTCCTAGCGCTGCCTGAAGATGCTATGGTTTGTTCTGCCCTGAGACCTGGCCCTTCCCCCATACTCTTTCCATGCAATCACATTCTCTTTTCAATATACTCATGTTTACTTTCTTCTAAATCATTAAAAAACTCTATAATACATGCCAATCTTGGAAATGTGTATGCTTTTCTGCACCAGATGATGTTCACTCCCCTTTTCATGCATGAGTACAAAGAAATCATTTTTAAACTTGGAAACAAAAATATGCTTTCATTTCTCCGGTATATGTGCACAAACATAAACAATCAGTACAAAAATTTGAAGGGAAATCTGGGGAAACTTTCACAATTACCCAACATCCTGAGTGACGAGGACATTAAAGTAAGTTTATGTATGATTCTGAGTAGTGCAAGAAATAAAAATCCTAAGTATCACTCTTATTGGCCCTGATAATGGACAACAAGAAGTCACTTAAAGACAGTTTTTTTCAGGAGAATAGGCAGATTTAAAGATACTCACTTGAAAATATGGCACGGTATTTTCAAATACATTGCGAAGCAGTATTTAACTGCTCTATCCCCGGTTTATCCAGATGCGTTTGCTTATTCTGTACTCATCCTGATTTGCTTGCATGGTAGATTGACTACGGACAGTATCTAAATAACGTGTTCAGTCAGTGCAAAGATTTAAACTTGAGCAACAGTTCCACTGTGCAAACGTTGATCCAGGCACTGATGGGACACTGGCTGGATACTGCCCTATGTCTGGTCTGCATGTCAATAAGCTTTTATCCTTCACTCATCCTGATTTGCTTATACTGTTTTTACACATCTTCCAATTTATCATTTGTTCACCCCCACACTTTTAAGTACATTTTTACCCATTGCTTTTCAAAGCAATGGATTTGTTGCGGTAGGGCAACAAAACACTTTTATCCACTTTAACTGCACAAGCCTGAAAAGGTTCTGGTATGCGCTTGAACTTCCCCCGCAAAACAGTGACAGTTTTGAGGACACCCAAAGACGACAGATACTTACAGCAGTTGTGCAGAACCTTCCTTTCTGTTAGAAAGCCTCTGATTCTTTATGATCTGCTATTTATGCAAACTGCAATGTGAGCACAGTGCTTCATTAATACTTAACCGGGACTGTTGAAAGGTATTTGTTTTAAACATTGTTCAAACATTGCCAAAGAAGAGTCTTTGCTCTTCAGGCAAGGATAAATCAATTTGCTGACCTTGGCTGTGGACAGGGGTGGAGGAAGGGGGGGGTGCAGTTTACATGTTACCACCTGATGGTGTACAGGTTAAAGAGGGAATGGTTTGTAAACTCAAGAAATCCCTGTATTGTTTGAAACAGAGCGCTCGATACTGGCACACTAAACTAACAAAGGTACTGTTCTCATTAGATTTTAAACAAGGGAAAGCTGACTCTTGTGTGTTTGTGAAAGAAAATAACCAACACAAACTTTACTGCATTTGCTTTGTTGGTGATATTCTGTTTTTGTGGAAAAATGAAGCAGAGTACAAAAACACACTTGCCAAACTGCAGAAACATTTTGATATGAAAAATCTTGGAGATGTAACCAATTCTCTCTCTCTAGAGATAGAAAGAAATGAGCAAGGTGATATTTTGGTACATCAGACACACAAAATCAGAGATGTGATTGATGAATTAAACTTGAGTGATGCCAATGCTGTAGACACACCCATGGTCACAGGTTTCAAACATGATGATACTGGTGATACGTTCTCTGATAATACATTGTTCAGAAGTGTGTTAGGAAGGCTCAGTTTTATTGCAAGGCGCAGTAGACTGGTTATAGCTGTCAGCATAAATCTGCTCAGCAGACATGCTACTCGACCTGCTATTCAAGACTGTTGTTGTTGTTTAGTCGTTTAGTTGTGTCCGACTCTTCATGACCCCATGGACCAGAGCATGCCAGGCACTCCTGTCTTCCACTGCCTCCCGCAGTTTGGTCAGGCTTATGTTTGTAGCTTCGAGAACACTGTCCAACCATCTCGTCCTCTGTCGTCCCCTTCTCCTTGTGCCCTCAATCTTTCCCAGCATCAGGGTCTTTTCCAGGGAGTCTTCTCTTCTCATGAGATGGCCAAAGTATTGGAGCCTCAGCTTCAGGATCTGTCCTTCCAGTGAGCACTCAGGGCTGATTTCCTTAAGAATGGAGAGGATTGATCTTCTTGCAGTCCATGGGACTCTCAAGAGTCTCCTCCAGCACCATAATTCAAAAGCATCTATTCTTCGGCAATCAGCCTTCTTGATGGTCCAGCTCTCACTTCCATACATCACTACTGGGAAAACCATAGCTTTAACTACACGGACCTTTGTTGGAAAGGTGATGTCTCTGCTTTTTAAGACGCTGTCTAGGTTTGCCATCGCCTTTCTCCCAAGGAGCAGGCGTCTTTTAATTTCGTGACTGCTGTCACCATCTGCAGTGATCATGGAGCCCAAGAAAGTAAAATCTCTCACTGCCTCCATTTCTTCCCCTTCTATTTGCCAGGAAGTGATGGGCCCAGTGGCCATGATCTTTGTTTTTTTGATGTTGAGCTTCAGACCATATCTTGCGCTCTCCTCTTTCACCCTCATTAAAAGGTTCTTTAATTCCTCCTCACTTTCTTCCGGCGATCTTAATTCCGGCTTGGGATTCATCCAGCCCAGCCTTTCGCATGATGAATTCTGCATATAAGTTAAATAAGCAGAGAGACAATATACAGCCTTGCCGTACTCCTTTCCCAATTTTGAACCAATCAGTTGTTCCATATCCCGTTCTAACTGTAGCTTCTTGTCCCACATAGAGATTTCTCAGGAGACAGATGAGGTGATCAGGCACTCCCATTTCTTTAAGAACTTGTCATAGTTTGCTGTGGTTGACACAGTCAAAGGCTTTTGCATAGTCAATGAAGCAGAAGTAGATGTCTTTCTGGAACTCTCTAGCTTTCTCCATAATCCAGCACATGTTTGCAATTTGGTCTCTGGTTCCTCTTCCTCTTCTAAATCCAGCTTGCACTTCTGGGAGTTCTCGGTCCACATACTGCTTAAGCCTGCCTTGTAGAATTTTAAGCATAACCTTGCTAGCGTGTGAAATGAGTGCAATTGTGCGGTAGTTGGAGCATTCTTTGGCACTGCCCTTCTTTGGGATTGGGATGTAGACTGATCTTCTCCAATCCTCTGGCCACTGCTGAGTTTTCCAAATTTGCTGGCATATTGAGTGAAGCACCTTAACAGCACCATCTTCTAAAATTTTAAATATTCAGATGGAATATCATCACTTCCACTGGCCTTGTTATTAGCAGTGCTTTCTAAGGCCCATTTGACTTCACTCTCCAGGATGTCTGGCTCAAGGTCAGCAACCACACTACCTGGGGTATATGAGGCATCCATTTCTTTCTGGTATAGTTCCTCTGTGTATTCTTGCCACCTCTTCTTGATGTCTTCTGCTTCTGTTAGGTCCTTTCCACTTTTGTCTTTTATTATGGAAATCTTTGTATGAAATGTTCCTTTCATATCTCCAATTTTCTTGGACAGATCTCTGGTTTTTCCCATTCTATTGTTTTCCTCTATTTCTTTGCATTGGTCGTTTAAGAAGGCCTTCTTGTCTCTCCTTGCTATTTTTTGGAAATCTGCATTCAATTTCCTGTATCTTTCACTATCTCCCTCGCATTTTGCTTGCCTTCTCTCCCCTGCTATTTGTAAGGCCTCTTTGGACAGCCACTTTGCTTTCTTGCATTTCCTTTTCAGTGGGATGGTTTTAGTTGCTGCCTCTTGTATAATGTTACGAGCCTCTATCCATAGTTCTTCAGGCACTCTGTCCACCAAATCTAAATCCTTAAACCTGTTCCTCACTTCCACTGTGTATTCATAAGGGATTTGACTTAGATTGTATCTTACCAGCCCAGTGGTTTTTCCTACTTTCTTCAGTTTAAGCTTGAATTTTGCTATAAGAAGCTGATGATCTGAGCCACAGTCAGCTCCAGGTCTTGTTTTTGCTGACTGTATAGAGCTTCTCCATCTTTGGCTGCAGAGAATATAATCAATCTGATTTCGATGATGTCCATGTGTAGAGTCGTCTCTTATGTTGTTGGAAAAGAGTGTTTGTGATGACCAGCTTGTTCTCTTGGCAGAACTCTATTAGCTTTTGCCCTGCTTCATTTTGAACTCCAAGGCCAAACTTGCCAGTTGTTCCTTTTATTTCTTGACTCCCTACTTTAGCATTCCAATCCCCTATAATGAGAAGAACATCCTTCTTTGGTGTCATTTCTATAAGGTGTTGTAAGTCTTCATAGAATTGGTCAATTTCAGTTTCTTCAGCACCAGTGGTTGGTGCATAAACTTGGATTACTGTGATGTTAAAAGGTCTGCCTTGGATTCGTATTGAGATCATTCTATCATTTTTGAAATTGCATCCCAGTACAGCTTTCGCCACTCTTTTGTTGACTATGAGGGCCACTCCATTTCTTTTATGGGATTCTTGCCCACAGTAGTAGATATGATGGTCATCCGAACTGAATTCGCCCATTCCCGTCCATTTTAGTTCACTGATGCCCAGGATGTCAATATTTATTCTTGCCATCTCATTTTTGACCACCTCCAACTTACCAAGGTTCATGGTTCTTACATTCCAGGTTCCTATGCAATATTTTTCTTTACAGCATTGGACTTTCCTTTCGCTTCCAGGCATATCCGCAACTGAGCGTCCTTTTGGCTTTGGCCCAGCCACTTCATCAGCTCTGAATCTACTTGTACTTGTCCTCCGCTCTTCCCCAGTAGCATGTTGGATGCCTTCCGACCTGAGGGGCTCATCTTCCAGCGCCATAACTTTTATATGCCTGTTGTCTTTGTCCATGGAGTTTTCTTGGCAGGGATACTGGAGTGGCCTGCCGGTTCCTGCTCCAGGTGGATCACATTTGGTCAAAACTCTCCACTATGACCTGTCCATCTTGGGTGGCCCTGCATGGCATAGCTCATAGCTTCTCTGAGTTATTCAAGCCCCTTCAACACGGCAAGGCAGTGATCCATGAAGGGGAGGCAGTGGTCCATGAAGGGGATTGGAAAGCCCCATTCAAGCTCCGTTCAAGACTGGAAAGCACTAAAACACATAGCCAGATATCTAAAGGGTACTGTGCACTACAGATTAAGGTTTACTAACCAAAAATCTGGAGGTCTTGAAATTTATGCTGACGCGAGTTTTGGAGATGACGCTACTGACAGTAAAAGCACTTCAGGAATGTGTTACTTATATAATCAATGTCAGTTTGGTCTTGCAGAAAGCAAACTACAGTGAGCTGAGGGGAGTGACATTTTGCAGTCGTGGGTGGGCGGTGCGCCAAATGTCCAACATTGGTGGCTCGCTCTGCCCGCGGCTGCAGGGTGCACGCAGTTAAACTATCCCAAAAGGGTGATAACACGCATTTATGTAGCTGGTTACCGTATTTTTTGCTCTATAAGACGCACCAGACCACAAGACGCACCTAGTTTTTGGAGGAGGAAAACAAGAAAAAAAATATTCTGAATCTCACAAGCCAGAACAGCAAGAGGGATCATTTCGCAGTGAAAGCAGAAATCCCTCTTGCTGTTCTGGTTTTTGGGATAGCTGCGCAGCCTGCATTCACTCCATAAGACGCACACACATTTCCCCTTACTTTTTAGGAGGGTAAAAGTGAGTCTTATAGAGCAATAGATACGGTATATAGTGGACAGTAGAAAAGAATTTGTTCTACAGTGTCCAGCACATTTAAATAACATAAGCAATGTTTCTAGGGATGTTTAAGTATCTGCCCTTAACAAAAGCTGACGGGAAAATGTTCAGTTGGGTTAACATAAATGCCCTGCATTGGTCTGGAATTATTAACTTTAAGATAGAAGTGATCCTGTTATCGGTTGTATTTAAACCATAGAATCTGGGGGAGCAGATTTTATCTATAGCTGACTCATGTTTTGTTTTTCAAAAGCAATCTAATTTGGATATTGTGATAAATATATTGCTCACTAAAATTATTCCAAGTCAATACCAATAGATCTAATTTCGCTGTGTATGAATTGGAGCTATCTGCATTTTTTATTTTTATTTTTTTAAATAATATTTATTCAAAGTTTAAGAGTTACAGAAAGAAAAAGAGAAAAATACAAAATACAAAAAAAAATACAACAACAACAAAAAAAAAGAAAATACACTCACTTGAAAAAAAGAAAAAAGAACAGATTAAACCTTTGCAAAACTTTCTTCCTTTACTTATTTCCTTGACCTCCTCACACCTCCCATTTTTGTATTCTAGTTCAAATTGTTATTTCTGCAAATCCTTCCAACCTTATTTTCATTTAAGTAATTTAATTTATTTTAAAAACCACTTTTACTTTATCCAATCTTAACTCTCATCCAAACCTATATATCAATACTTATTCTTGAGACGTTTCTCTAAGGTCGAAAAAGATTCCCTTCCACGAATTTCCCAACTCTCATAAAAAACAAAAAAGCAAATTATATTGTATAACCTTTGAGTTCCCAATTTCCATTCCACCCATACCCCCTTCCCGGTTTCAGTCCCCAACATAAGTCCATCAATCTCAAAAAGCCATTACCCGGAGATCTTACATCCGAGGCTCTTAAATCTCTCTCATGTCCCCTCTGCCAGTCTTTTTGATAGTCGTTAGTATTGAAAGCCAAATCTCGGGGAAGCTCCAACCCATCAGCATCCACATTCCTTCCAGCCAAACCTCCGTACTTAAAAGTAGGACCTATGGGGTATTCCAAATCTTGTTTCATTCTCCTTTCAGATCTAAATGTCCCCAAAGCTCCAACTTCCACCTGAATCAAATTTATAATCCTAGGGTCATCTGATCTCCACGTAAGGAGATCTCTCCATCTTTCACTTTCCAATTCAGGCCAAGCTTCCATCTTCAAAAATTTATTTCCCCTTGTTGCCATCATGTCAGGCCTCAAATTGCAGCTCTCCTTTCGCATCTGCAGGGTTACGGCTCCCCTTTTCTTCTCTTCAGAGACAGCATAATTCTCCTTCTCAAATTTCCCTGTTTGTTCAGTTGAATAAAATTCCTGTGCCGAGTTCTTATCAAGTTCAATGATGGTACTCACTCTTGTGTCCAAAGTTGTAACATTTGTAGTCAAAACACCAATTTGACCTTGCAACTTTCCCAAGAGAAAGAATGTCCTATTCAGTTCAGACTGGATTTCCTTTCCAACAGCCATTCTCTGCAATATCCCAAAGCCCCCTCTAGGGGAATTTAAGTTTCTTTTTACTCCTTTCAGCACAGATCCCAAAGTCCAGTTAAATTGTAACAGTCCTTCCTTCTTTTCAAAAGCAAGCTTATAACAAATGTAGGCAACAGAAACAAAGTCCTCTTTTTGCATCTTAACAGCTAGCTTGACAGCTGTCAAATTGTTCTATACTTCATCAACGGGCTCTCACGGACCATTCCTGGGTCCGGGGGGGGGAGGGGTTGGAACATCAATTCCCAAATTTAATTCTTTTCCTGCAGGCTCCCCTGCTTCCAGATAGAATTTCTTATAGTGTCAATCCGTAGAATTAAAGTCCTTTACAGAAAAAAAGAAAGAAAAAAACCTCTCCACGACCTTAGTTGGCAGGTTCTTTGCTTTAAATTATTTACAGAAAGGGAAGGCGGACTTCCTGTTTGGACATTCCCCGATCATGCCGAATTTAAGAATATTTTTAAAAATCCAATTTCCGTACTACTCACGGGTTGTTGTTTGAAATCCGAATGTCCACAAAAAGAAGTCAGCGCTCTCCGGCAACGGCTGTGCGGCTTCACTCCGCAAAAATAGCAGTCGATTCGAGACACCTCGCCACTCACCCCGCGTCACTTCGGAACCCCTGAAAAGGGGTTTCTGTGTGAGTAGGGGGGGCGCTCCTGGTGTGAGCCGAATCCCACGTTCCCAGGCTTCCTCCGCCTGGGATTTTTAGAGGGTCTCCGCCTTCGCCGCCGCGGCCGGACCCGATTTTGGCGGAGCGGGTTCCTCTGAATCAGAGGAATTCCGCCATTGCCAATGGCGCTAACCCGGAAGTCTGAGCCATCTGGATTTTTAGAAGTCCTTAAATCAGGCATGATCAAAGTGTGGCCAGATTAGGCCTGCCATTCGGTTTAATCCGGCCCCTGTGGCAGTTTATTTCCTGGGGTGAAATAAAAAAAAAACTCAACAACCTTGGGGGGAAATCCCAAAAGAAGCTCAACAACTTTAATCCTAAAAAAAAAAAAGAGCTTTAGTCGGCCCTCACACATGTTCACTTCATCCAAAAAAAAAAAAAGTTAAAAATTGAAAAAAGTATGGACACCCCTGCCTTAAGTAAATCAGAAAGCTGACTCGAAAGTTGGGAACGAAAAAGGTACCTTCAGCTCTAATATCCCTAACGTGAAAGGAGTGGGTTATTCAGCAACCAGGAAAACCAGAGCAAACAATGATGAAACATAGTTGATTTACCCATCCACCTGTGTTAACTAAGTTGCAAAATATTTATTCAGCAACTTGGTTACAGAATACCAGAATTGATAGGAAGCTATAATGCTGACTGAACATCCAACATCCACTGGGGTCATAATTTTAGCTTACACAACGGGTAGCAGGTACAAAGGAGCTGGATACAAAAAGGCAGGTGTTTGCAGTTTCCTGGCCAGCCCCAGTACTTCTCCATCTTGCTTGCTGCTGCAGTCCCTGTTGCAATCTTTGGTCTGCCCTGCTACCTTGTCTCTTGTCTCAGTGCCTACAGTTGGATGTGATCTATATTCCTGCTTAAATCTCCATATGGGAAGCATGCATAAGGTACTGCTTCACAAACGTTTAGAACAAGGGCGCAGAATTCAAAGACCATGAGCTAGAAGCAACTCACAGACTGGTTTAATCTGGCCACTGGATCCCCTCCCACCCACCAGCTGTTCAGCAAATAAAAGCTGAGAGAGAAAAGGACTAGTGTTGTACGAGGGTCCAGTTGCAGCTCCTTCCTCTGCAAAAATATCTGCAGAGAGAGACTTTCACTTCTTGGAAATCTGTCAGAAGGGTCCATGCATTTTGTCACTGCTTGAATGTCATTTCTGGAGATGCAATTGCATTTTGAAGTTGGAGGCTTCGAAGAGTTCTAAGGCAGGGCTTGTAATTTAGCTGTGCATTAATGTTATTTGCACTCTTCTGCTGGGGTTACTGATTTGCAGCCAGGACAGATAAAAGGCATTGGAGAGATATGGTTTATTTGTTTGTTTACAAAATGTATATAAATAAAAAAGTTTATGGATAAAATTGAATTTTAAAACTTGAGTGGTGTTACCAAGAATTGAATAACATATGCCTGTTTCCATGGGAAATAGCTGTGTGTGAGAGAGAGTGAGAGCGAGAGATTGTGTGTGTGTGTGTGTGTGTGTGTGTGTGTGTGTGTGTGTTAAGGGCAGGGCTCCCCCCCCCCCCCCCGGCAAAATTCACAGGAACTCAGTTCTGGCACCTCTCAGGTAGGCACCATTGCCATTATAAGAGAACAAGGGGGTTCCGGCACTTCTTTTTCTAGAAAAATAGCACTGGTTAAGGGTATTCAAATGGGTGTTGTCCTGGCTCCTCACATTTCTGCAGCTGACCCCTGACTGCTACTGGCAAAGAATCCCAGGATAATGCAGAGTCTTCAAGGTTACCCACCCTGGTTTGAACATAAAGCAAGATAATGCATGCCACAAGGCACTGAAACTTCCAGGCCAGATTATCTAAATGGGGATTAAAGGATGTTTTTGAGAGGGGAAACCCCAACATCAAACCTACCTTCTTCTCCAACAGACATAAGACTTTCTCTTATATTGAATCATAGAATCATAGAATCATAGAGTTGGAAGAGTCCACAAGGGCCATCGAGTCCAACCCCCTGCCAAGCAGGAAACACCATCAGAGCACTCCTGACATATGGTTGTCAAGCCTCTGCTTAAAGACCTCCAAAGAAGGAGACTCCACCACACTCCTTGGCAGCAAATTCCACTGTCGAACAGCTCTTACTGTCAGGAAGTTCTTCCTAATGTTTAGGTGGAATCTTCTTTCTTGTAGTTTGGAACCATTGCTCCGTGTCCGCTTCTGTGGAGCAGCAGAAAACAACCTTTCTCCCTCCTCTATGTGACTTCCTTTTATATATTTATATTTATATATTATATATTTTATATATTTGAACATGGCTATCATATCACCCCTTATTGACTACGTGCTATTTAAAGAAGGGAATGAAAGAGGATGGATCTGGAAGAGGATGGAAAAAGCAGGAGATTGCGGCACAATAACCTAATAATGGCAAAAGAGATTGACAGGGAATTTATCAGAAAACAAATTGGTTGGTATTTTAAAGAGAATAATGATTTGGCCGAGATACCGGTAGTATGGGACGCTTTCAAAGCTGTTATAAGAGGGCATTGTATACAGAAAGAGATTGCGATTAAGAAGGATTGGTACTCAGGGAGACAGGAAAAAATTAAAGAGATTGAAATTTTGTAACAACAGCAACAGGTTAAATTTCTAAGGAGCAGACAGGAGCAGTTAAGAAAGTTAAAACAGGAATTGGATGAGCTGGATATAGTTGCGGTGTGGAAGAGAGATAATATGATCAAAAATGATTTTCAGAGAACCTCAATAGGATTATATAAGAGACTGGCAAACTATTTAAAGAAAAGAAGGGATAAACAGAGGGTTAAGGCCATTAAGACCAGAAGGAAAATACTTACACAAAGCTCTAGAGAAATAAGGAAAGAATTTGCAGAATTCTATCAATCTTTATATAAAGAAGAAAATAAAAATATTAGTAGGGAAAGTTTGGGGTTTAAAATCAAAGAAAGTGATAGATTAAGACTGAAGGAGGAAATTTCTTTGGAAGAAATAGAGAATGTAGTTAAATCATTTAAAAGTAAGAAATCCCCAGGATTAAATGGAATTACGGCAGACTTTTATAAAGAAACAATTGATATCCTGGGCTCAGAACTTTAAAAAGTATTTAATAATATCTTAGAAGGGGGGAAAGGCCCAGACATTTGGAAACTAGCGGAAATAGTAGAGACTGAAAAACCACAAAAGGACCCTACAGAGGTGGGGTCATACAGACCAATTAGCCTATTAAATCAAGACTATAAGATATTTACAAAGATCCTGGCAAGGCGACTGGAAAAGGTACTACCTAAAATAATTAAGGAAGATCAATATGGATTTGTTAAGGGAAGATACATAGGCCATCCTATAAGAAATGTGTTTAACGTATTTACAAGCAGGGTAAAAGGAAAAAATCCAGGAATTGTATAGAGAAGGGAAGGCTGTGGTCAGAGTGAATGAGGGGGTTTCAGATCAATTCAATATACAAAGAGGAGTTAAACAAGGATGTTCACTTTCACCACTACTATTTGTATTGGGTATGGAGTACTTGGCAGATAGAACACGAAACTCACTAAGGATAAAAGGATATAAGAAAGGAAAGGAAGAAATCAAGTTAAACATGTATGCAGATGATATTCTATTATTATTTACAAACCCCTTAGAGGGTGTAAGAGAGTTTATGATAATCCTGAAGGACTTTAAAGAGGAGTCGGGATTGGGAGTAAATTTGGAGAAGTCTGAAATTTTATTTTGGGATGTAAATAAAGAGGAGAAGAAGGAAATTGCAAAAATGACAAAGATGGATATCAATAGGGGGGGGAATACTTGGGGGTAAATATTATTAAAAATATTGCTAGGATTCCAGATGTAAATTACAAAGAAGCGTGGAGGAAGATCAAGAAGGACATAAAATCATGGAAAAAATAAGAATTTATCTATTCTAGGTAGGATTAGAGCAGTCAAAATGTTTCTGGTACCAAAATTATTTTATTTATTTCAAGTAATTACACTACCCATTAGGAAAATATGGTTCAAAACATGGAATAAGGTATTTAAAAATTGGATTTTTGGAAGTAAAAGAGTTAGAACCCCAGACATAGTAAATTATTCATCTCAAGAAGAGATGGGATGGGGAATACCGAACTTAGAATTTTACTATGGAACATTCCAATTGAAAAATCTAATAGATATTGGATATAAGGATGGGATTAAATGGATAAGGCTGGAGAAATGAAGGAAGGGGTATTTAATAGAGATATTAATACGGCTTTTAAGAAGACAATAGGACCAAGGAAAACTGCGTTAGGAATCTGGAAGAATTGGAATACGAAATGGATATCAACATACTCAAGGTGGACGCCATTAAAATATATGCAGGAGGGTCAAAGGGAATCGGGGTAGTGGAAGAAATTAGAAGATCAGGGATTTTATACATTAAAAGATATGTTCAATGAAGAATTTAATTACAAAAAAATTTTTTTTAAGAAAAAATAGGAAAACAATATTGGCTGAAATGAAAACAGAAAGAGCAGAGGAAACGATGAGGACAGAAATGAAAACAGATATGGTGCTGAACAAAAGACAAATAACGGAGAAAAGGATAGCAGGGATGTTATATAAACTGCTGATAAGCGACAAAGAAAGAATGATAAGGATAATCCAGATTAAATGGGAGCAGGAAGGTATGATCCATCCAAACAGGCCCAAGAACTGATGAAGAATATAAACAATATTAAAATAGAAAAGTATAAAGAATTAAGTAGATTTTTTTTAATTAAAATGGTATAGAACTCCGGCACAAATGGCGTATATAGTGAAAGGGTTTAGTCCCAAATGCTGGCACTGTGGTCAGGAAAAAGGACTATATTCACACATGTGGTGGGAATGTAATCTGGTTAAGGAATACTGGCAAAAGATTATAAAGGTAATTTCTGGATTATTTCAAATAAACGTAGAAGTTAATAGGGATTTGTTATTTTCGGGAATACTGGGAAATAACAAAGTAATAAGTAATAAGCAAGAGTTGTACAAGATTATGATTTTAGCTGGAATGGCAGTTATTGCTTTGGGATAGAAAGAAAAGGCCAAATGGAATATGGAAAAATGGAATGATTATGTTTTTGAATACGTACAATCAGAAATATTTGCACAGATAGTGGCAGAGGATAGATGGGAAAATAAATGCCAAAGAATCACAAATAAATGGGCATTTTACAGTAACTGGATAGAAAGATGGGAAGCCAACCCTAACATACAAGCTCGAATGAACAGACTGTGTACATGGATAAAGATATGAAGAAGGAAGGCCTGACCGGGGGCAGAGGGGAAAGGGCTGGAATGGGGAGGGAAAGAAAAAAAAGTAAACCGGGTGGTATTTTGAATTGATTTTGTTATGTAAACCTTTTTTCAGAAACCATATATATTAATGTTATGTAGTTATGCATTGTAGTATGAATGAATTTTGTTTTGTATTCTTTGTTTTATAGAATACATATAATAATGTTATGTTACTAAGCAAATTTAATAAAACAGTAAAATAAAAAAAAACTTCACCTAACAGGAGGGCCTTTTCATATCATCCCAATATGCACAGATGAAGCAGCTTTAAAATACCAGGAATTTTAGTGTCTTCCTTGCAAATGCACACACTCTCTCACTAGATGGCAGACTTTAACCATTTTGCACAAGTTTCCCCCCCCAAAAAAATGTAATAGGCTCTTATTTATTTTGTGTATGGGCATGCACATGCACCTTTGAGGTATAAGTAATTAGGTTTCTTTAAAAACAACAACAACTCTGAAGGGGTTTTTGTGCATGGGGGATGAAGACTTCATAGTTGGCTGCATTATACACCTTTGTTTATTTTGTACAGTTGGGTCATTAGTGCTTTATGTAGAGCTTCGAGAAACATAATGTGCAGGTTTAAATTATTGTTATCCTTGTTTATGAGCAATGAGGTGCATCCACCTATAAATGAGACATTATCGCATGACGACTTGCTCACAAATTTTAGAAACTCATGGGGCGGTATGGCTGTTCTTTTTTTTTCAATTACAGTGGACACTTGGGTTGCGAACATGATCTGTGCGGGATGCACGTTCGCAACCTGCAGCATTCGCAACCCGCGTCTGCGCATGTGCGAGTTGCGATTCGGTGCTTCTGCGCATGCGCAAAGCGCGATTTAGCACTCTGCGCATGTGCGACTGCCGAAACCTGGAAGTAATCTGTTCTGGTACTTCCGGGCTTCGAAGGTCCGCAACCTGAAAAAACGCAGCCTGAAGCAGCTGTAACCTGAGGTATGACTGTACAGAGAAGCTTCCTGCATTCAGACAGACTTCTGATTTTCAGATATAAGCATGAACTTGACAACCCCCAAAATAATACTTCTGCGAGCACTTGTCCATGATGTGGGTCCATGCTAGTTCTGGGAATGCTAAGCTCTAGAAATCCCTTCATGAGTTCTCTAGGGCATAACATCCCCTCCCTCACACACAAAAGGCTGGGATGCGAATACATACGCAGGCACACCCTCCCCATTTCATTCAACATGCACACAAGAGCAGAACCACACCAGAAGACTAAAATGAGATGTGCAGTAGCTAGGGATGGGGGAGAAATTTGGTCAGCTTTACATTTTTAAAGGCAAACCCACTTAATCTGCCCTTCCCAAAAGAAAAAGTGAAGAGAAAGACAGTGCTCCGAATTTTGCAACACAGTTCTCCAACCAAGCAATGGATACAACAATTAATTTGTTAAGGTAAAGTGTATATAAAAATGCACACATCAGAGAAACTAACTTGCAAAGCTGCTATATATTAGGAGGGGTATACTTTTCAAAAATGCATATATTTGGCAAAGTTGTAGGCAGAAGTGTTGTTATGTACTGAGTTGAATAGGATCCAAAATGCAGCAGTCTGATTGGTCCTAGAACAATAGGATTCAGAATGCAGCTGTCTGATTGGTTCTAGAACACTGCAGTATGATTGGTCCGCAGGAGCCAGCCAATCCAGCTCCAGGTGGAAGTGAATCCGCAACCCGATTGGCCCATTGTGTAAATAATGTATATAAAGCAGATATTTGGGGGGAACTTTCATTCCTTGCTACTATGAGCTGAATAAAGAGCATGAAATCCACTCTCAACTCCAAGTGTATTTCACTGACGACCAAGGTGAGATCCCACTAAGATGACCGCCACACTCAGCACCGCAGCACCGCCACCTGCCGCACCGCTGCCTCGCACCGTGTATCCAGGCTTCAGCTCTGGGACCCAAGGAACTCAGAATGGCAACCAACAGCAGCTTCTTGCCGTTCAACCCAGCATCAGGAGACTGAGAAGTGTATGCCTCCTGTTTCATCTTCCTCCTAGAAGCCAAAGGGGTCACCAACGACGCCAAGAAGAGGGCGATATTCTTCAGCGTCTGCAGAGAGGAGATGTTCGAAATCATCCGGACTCTCCTTACGGCTGAAGATGTTGCTACTGTTCCTTACAAACAATAATGGAATGGCTGAAGGGGCACTTCTTGCCGCAGCCCTCGGTGGTGGCTCGTCGAAATGCCTTCTTCGCAAAGCGGCAAGCCCCCAGAGAAACCATAACTGGTGACCTCCCTCCGCCAAGCCGCCCAGTTCTGCAACTTCTCAGAGTTAGAGAACATGCTTTGTGACCACCTCGTTGGTGGCCTGAAGGATGAGAAGCTGCAATGATGCCTCTACGCCAAGAAGGACCTAACGTTCCAGGTCGCTCTGGAGGAGGCCCTGGCAATGGAAGCTGCAGAGAGGTCGACGCAAGAGGCACCGAGGGTCCACCATGAAGACCTCGCTGATGACTCAGGATCCAACAGGAAGGAGGTGCACTGAGTACAGCGGTGCACTCAAGCAGCGCACAGACCACAGCTGCCTCAACAAGAAGGAGGGAACTGCGCAAGCTGCGGGGAGAGTCATGAGAGGAGGACCTGCTGTTTCCGCAATGCAGAGTGCAGGCAGTGCAGAAAATCAGGACACATCGCCTGGGTGTATCGGGCTCGGCCCACCCAACGCCAGGCATTAGATGACCGATCCATATCAGGAGGAATTTGCACTAAAAGGCTAATGCCTTTTCTCAAGGATTTCTTTTTTAGAAAACACATATCACAAATGATGTGCAATTGTGCAGAAAAGAATTTAAGATTGCAGAGAAGAGGAGCCAAAATGGACGGATTTGCCCATTCCTAGTCCAGAGACTATAAAGCTACCGAATTGCACCAATGTTGTGTGTGCAGCCTTCTGTGGCATGCCAAAAGACTCCATCCTGGCTGCCATACAAGGAGTTCAAACTAACACACTTCTCTCAGGGGAAACTCTATTGCAGGGCTGCCTGACCCTTTTCAACCCAAAGGCCACACTGAGTGCTGGCCAAGCCTCCAAGGGTCTCACTGACATGTATCATTTTGTGACACAGTAATTCAGCTTTGGGATGCGGGTGGCACTGTGTGTTAAACCACAGAGCCTAGAACTTGCCGATCAGAAGGTTGGCGGTTCGAATCCCCGCGACGGGGTGAGCTCCCATTGCTCGGTCCCTGCTCCTGCCAACCTAGCAGTTCGAAAGCACTTCCAAGTGCAAGTAGATAAATAGGTACCGCTCCAGCGGGAAGGTAAACAGCATTTCCATGCACTGCTCTGGTTCGCCAGAAGCGGCTTAGTCATGCTGGCCACATGACCCGGAAGCTGTACGCCGGCTCCCTTGGCCAATAAAGAGAGATGAGTGCCGCAACCTCAGAGTCGGTCACTACCGGACCTAATGGTCAGGGGTCCCTTTACCTTTACACCTACATATAGAGGGAGTACAGATCTTACAGCATGGTCATCTCATGAGGGGCTTATTCCCCACAGTAGTGCAGCACTGGAGTCCAAGGCATCTCTCCCAGCTGGCCTTTAGCCAACCAGCCAAGGTCATTCTCACCTTTTCTCAGCTTTCCCAAGCCTCCTGCCAAAGGACCCAATCTCTTCCTGTGACATCACACCATTACCTTGACAACATTCGAAACAGCCTGTTTCTGTTCACACCTCAGGGAAGGGGCAAAGGATAGTTCTCTTGCCCTGCCAATGGCCCTCAGTGACCTTGTATTGCTTCTTAATGGGCCTAGCTTGGCCACTTCATTTTGCATAGGCCAGGCCAGGAATTCCTCTGCAGCGTGTATTTGCCCTTCATATCCCAAATAATCAACATCCTGCCATTTATTAATGTCAGCTATTTGGTAAAAGACTTGATGGTCAGGGATGGTAGGAGTTGCAGTCCAACAACATAGAGGAACACAGATTCACCTTCCCTGGCTCAAAGCGTTTTCTTCTGCCCTTACCTCGTGGCCTCTTTGCGCAAAATGCAAGAAGACTAAAAACAAATTGCATCACATATTGGTTCTCTGCCTTCCTTGGAAAATCCTTGTTTGTTCTGTTTAATGGTTAATCATGAAAACTGGGCATTGGTGGGTAGAAAATATGCACTAAGAAAAATAGAAGCTGAATGAAAGAAGATTCTTCTGTAAGTATGATGAAGAAGAAGAGTTTGGATTTGATATCCCGCTTTATCACTACCCGAAGGAGTCTCAAAGCGTTAACATTCTCCTTTCCCTTCCTCCCCCACAACAAACACTCTGTGAGGTGAGTGGGGCTGAGAGACTTCAGAGAAGTGTGACTAGCCCAAGGTCACCCAGCAGCTGCATGTGGAGAAGCCGAGACGCAAACCCGGTTCACCAGATTACGAGTCCACCACTCTTAACCACTACGCCACACTGGCTCACACGTCATATTGTTTATGCTCCTTGCAATGTATCCAGTCTTAGTCCAGGCACTACTTTAGATTAATAGACACTGGAAAACACTGACTTATGTTCTTGGCTATGCTTCTCCCATAGCCACAGTCTCAGATTCAATCCAAAATCAAGCATGGCACTCTCCGTCTGGCTTCCCAGCCTTCAGCTTTTCAGTTTCTAGCTTACATCACTCCACTCTGGCCTTTGTCCTTCTACCTGCCAGCTGAGGGAGGGGGGCTCACCCATTTTTTATCTCTCTCAGAACCACTCCCTTTGTTTCCTTAATGGCCCGTTACTTCACCAGGAAGCTCCTTGTAGATTTTAACACTTCTTGGATCCAGGAATTAGAAGGGTATTGATACAGACCCTACCTGCCCCCACCAAAAAAAAAAAAAACAACAACAACCTCATAACAAATGGTTAAGAATGAAGACTTTAACCGAGAAGGAGATATATAAGCAGAATTTTTATAGGCATCAAGACTGGCTTTAAAATGATGCACAAGTGACATATGAACAGGTAAAGCCTCTCCGCCCCCCCCATCCTAAATTGCATATTCTGAGATAAGAAAAAAATAGTACAAAATACATAGTAGAAATGTATAAATATCTAAGATAAATAGGACAATGAAAAAGAAAATAGCACAAAATTAATAAAAAATCAAAACAAAACAGAAAATTATTTAATTGTTTGTCCGGACACTATGAAAAAAATTCCTTTTCTGTGAAATTAATCTAAACACAGCCAAGTGTTGTTATTGGAACCATATTTTATTAGGTAATTTTTAAAGCAATCCCATTCTTTTTTAACCTTTTCTCCTGAGTTGTTTCATATTAACTCTGTCATTTTGGCGAGTTCTTAGTACTCACACAACTTTAACTGCCATTTGTCTTTTGTTGATGTTGACTAGTTTTTCCAATATTTTGCTGCTTTCCAGTACTCTGGCTGCTGTTATCGCATAAAGAAACACTCTTTTACTTTCGTTTGGGATGCTTATTGTTAAAATGCCTAATAAAAACTCTTCTGGTTTCTTTAGGAATGTATATTTTAGCTTTTTTATAAAATTCCTTGTAAATCATGTCCCAATTTTTTTTTAATTAGGGGACAAGTCCACCACATGTGGAAAAAGGTTCCTTCCTGTTGTTTGCATCTCGAACTCTTATTGTTATTAATTTTATTTATTTTGGCTAATTTGGATGGGGTCAGGTACCATCTCTAGGTCATTTTCACAAAATTTTCTTTAATCAGATAGCACGCTGTAAATTTTAAGGTCCCCCCCCCCAGTTCTTCCCATTTTTGCATTTAAATTGGGTATCCGAAATCTTGTGCCCACTTTACCATCACTTCCTTCACTTTCTTCATCTTTCAAATTCCAATCCTCTATATATATATATATATATATATATATATATATGAGATAATATATTTTTGATAATATCTTTCTATTATTTAATAATAATTCTTTCTCTAAATAGGATATTTTTGTATCAAATCCATTCTTTTTTTGTCTATTTTAAAGATTTCATTTAGATGATAATATTGTAACCAACTTATATCTGTCTCTTTTAGTTCTTCATATTTCTTAAGTTTCAAGTTGGTTGTTTTCTTCCTCTAATATTTCCTTATATGTTAGCCAATTGTTTTCAATAAAAAATATAAGAGATCTTATCAAACTGTTTTTAAAAAGAGGGAAATGTTTATAAACTAAAATAAAATGGAATAAAAACTTGTGAAGGATTAATCCAGAAGAGGTGCTATGCACTGGCAAGAGGTTCATGCTTTTCCAGAACATTGCAATCTGTTCATATGTTCATTCATTTTTAATTTCCCCAATCCATCTGAAAATGTTGGGGTGACCTATCTGCTAAAAAATATTCTGTTGGACAATGCAATTTTATTATGTACTGTATAGATGTTCTTAAACTTTGTGGATGTTATCTATAATGCGATGACTTTGTTTTCAAAGTCTGTTGGTTTTATCGGTATCTTCTTAAAAGAAAAAAATGACTATTTTACGGAAACCACTTACAGATTTATTTATGGATTAAACCATGTATAGACTTTGTAAAATAAATCTGTACTCTTATGTGAGGGAGGGGCATGACCACCACTTGTGCAGAGTGTTGCCCGGGAGGATGAATATGCAAATGAGGAGCCTGGCAAGCTGGAATTGCGGGTGGAGGGATGTTATGAGACCCGACAGAGAGACAGTGCCTTATGAGAGATGCAGAAGCAGTGAAGGAGAGATCACAGAAGGCTTGAGAGGAGCTGGCCGGGAGACTGACTAAGCAAATGGAGGGAGGGAGGTTGGGGCAAAACAGATGGAGGATCATTGGAGTTGTGCAAGGAAGGTGTGGGAAAGACAGAACTGAGAAGAGGAGAGGAGAGGAGAGGAGAGGAGAGGAGAGGAGAGGAGTTACAGTGTAGTAACAGGAAACTAAGGAAGATGTTAAGGAGACAGGCTGCCAAGGAGGCTAGAAAAGGCAGGGAAGTGGGAGGTGATGCAGTCAGATTGCAGGGGGTTGTTCCTGCCTCTGTGGTGAACCAAAGGAACAGCAACACACAGTGAAGTCTTAAATTTTTATTCCATACTGGAGCAGTTCCTCATCCATTGATCACCGTCCCTGGTGAAGCATCTCAGACTCCCTCACTATTAACATTCAGGAGGAATATAAGAACCTTCTTGCTCCCTCTTGCTTACTCACCCCGGCAACCTTGGGATTATTAATTGTGAAGGTATGTGGCTTTTTAAAAGGGGGCTTCTTAATTGCTTTTAAATGTTTTGCTTTGAACTGTGTAGTTTTGGCTATGGTGTATGTTGTCCTGGATTTCTCTGAGAGGAAGGGCAGGCTAGAAATTGTATTAGTGGCAGTATTAGTCTGAGGGGAGCTGACTGCTTTTAGGAGGTTATTCAAATTGTTTTTAGAAGGGTTTTTTTTTTGGAAAAGAAATAAGTTTGAATAGTATTGTTTCAGTATTGGTGTGTTTGGCTGGGGCTGATGGGAGCTGTTGTCCTACAATGTCTTGAGGGCACCAGGTTGGCAAAGGTTGGTCTATGCCAACTGCCCATGGCCCTCCAGAGTTCCTGACTGGGCGTCTCTCCCAGCCCCAACTGGAGATGCCAGGGATTAAGCTTGGCAGCTTCTGCATTCAAAGCAGATGTTCTGCCACTGAGCTACCGACCTACGCTGTAGGCTGGTGAGGAAGAGAGAACATGGGAAACTGCCCAATATTGAGCCCATTCACTGGCCCCAGCACCATCAACACTAACTGGCAGGGTTCATGAAAAGTCTGCATTTGAATCGCGCACATTTCGGGTGTAGTTTCTGCATAAAAATGACAGAGGGATGCTGGGAGTTAGAAACATAGGAAGCTGCCTTATACCGAGCCAGACCATTGGTCCATCTCACTCAGTGTTGTCTACACTGACTGGCAGCTGCTCTTCAGGGTTCCAGGCAGGAGTGTTTCCCAGCCCTTTCTGGAGACACCAGGGTTTGAACCTGGGACCTGGCAAAGCAGATGCTCTATCACTGAACGCCTTTCCCCAAAAGTTGATTGAGTCTGTCCATCTATCTTAGAGCTTTCCGAAGTGTGTGTCGCAACACGTTAAGTGTGTCAGCTGCAGTGTGTAGGTGTGTTGTACGAATGTTCCCTGCACTCCTCCTGAGGCTGGGAAGGGATTAGTTTCACCTCTGGTTTGCTAGTAAAACTGAATTAACAACATTTAACATTTATTTGCCTTAACATTTCTAAAAGTGGTTTTCTATAAAGAAGACATCACCATTATCTCCACCCCAAGCACTTGTTGGAGTTACACATTGTCTGCCCTATCGATTTGCTGTTGTTTGTGGAGAGAGCTGTTTAAAAGGTGAAGGCAATAGACAGGCAAATTGTTCTTCCTGTCCCCAGTTGAAGAAATTCCCAAGCGCCGAAATGTTTCAGGCTCCTGTTTCAGCAAAAAAATAACCTTGATTCTGGCTGAATTATTTCAAACAGATCCATTGGGCTTACTCCTTTTTTTCTCTTGCTCCCCCAACCCAACATTCTGCATCCAGGGTTGGCTACAATTGCATCCATTATGCAGAGCATGTTAGCTGCCTCCATTAGTGGATACTTGAATGGCAGTGGTGATGGCAGCCTCGCCAGCTACTCTCCTTCAACCCTCTCTCTGGTGTTTCCCATCTGGTGGAAGACAGAGCTGTGTTTACCACATGACCTGGCTTTCACCCGCCCAAACTAGCCTGCAGCCCTGAGGCGTGATGGTGGGTGCCAGTTTTGAAGGAAGATTCAAAGTGTCAGGCTTTTGTTTCTAAAAGGATAACTGGTGTCATCTTGCTCCTTGCAACTGGCAGCAAAATATATTCAGCAGGCCCGGATTGATTCCCTCGTTACTTGATCCCGCAGAAATTATAGGGACCCTGAGAGTTATGCCTGGTTCTGTGGAGCTTTTATTTTTTTTAGAAGCAGGCATTTGTTGCAGGATTCAGCATTAACCACTGAAACAGAGATCTCTTTCCATAGCCAGAAACATGCTGTAGGCAACAAATGGTGTAAGAAATACAGTCTACAAGATTACAATATTTTCAAATCATTTTATTCCAGCAGTGATTTGTGCCGTATTTAATTTCAAAGCAAATCGGATAACACTATTAGGGTTAGGCTAGTACAAAGTGAGGAAATCCATGTATTAAAGATCAGGGGAAATTGCAATGGGAAATTTCGATCTGATCACGTACTCATTTTTCAGTTGGGTTCACAATTTTCCCTAAGAAGAGGGCACTGTGTGTTTTCTTTTCCATAATTAGAAACAGGTAGGGTCTGTTGATCTTAAAGATAGGATTAGGAGCAAGACCTCCAAACCTTGGTGAAAGCTCTATAACTGTGACTCCGGCGGCTTCAGTGCCACCCTCATGAATGTCCACGACAGCCTTGTGAATGGCCTGGAGGGAAATAGTGACATATTACTTGTCTTCATATGTGATGGAGGAAAGCCTACCATAACATGTGTGCTGGATGGGTAACTACCTCTGTCTTCCATGTAAATGTCCAAAAGCTCCAGGTGACTCTGGGTTCTAGGATTATGAATGGTAAGATCTTCCCTCTTTCCCCCTTCTCCACCTCTATCATGCCCCTTATTTACCTCCACTCTCCCTGCCCCTGCAAAGAAACAGGGAGTTCCTCTACCCCCATAATCCTTTTAGATGCCCTTTTCTGAACTATCATGTCACCTCTTATTTATCTACTTTCATTGTTCCTACTTCTACATTGTAAGGTCTCCTATGGCTCAGTTGGTTAGAGCCTGGTGCTGATGATGCCAAGCTTGCAGGTTCGATCCCCACATGCGACAGCTGCATTGCAGTTGGTTGGACTAGATGATCCTGACGGTCCCTTCCAACTCTACAGTTCTACAATTCTATAGGCCGTTGCTTTACCCTATAATTGTTTCAGATGGCCTTTTCTGAACTATTTCCTACTCTACAGTGTTCTGTTTAAGGTGTGGTGATTTGAATTGTATGTTGTATTCCAAATGTCTTGGCAACATAGATTAAGAAAAATGCATTGCCATCACACCCACAACATGACTCAAGACACAAACGTATGGAAGAAAGGTTATATTTATTTTTAAAAATATAATGATTCTGAAGACCTGCAGAATAAGGAATCCACATTAACCAAAACAAAGTATGGTCTGGGCATGGAAGCTACCTAGTGCAGGAGGGATGAAAGCTCTCCTTATTCCTGGGCATGCTTGCATGCATTGCCTGAGGCGGTGGAGACAAAGATTGGAAACAATCATCCCCCTTCGCTCTGAACACCTTGGGTACACGAATTTGACAAGCAACCTCCACCTTGGCGTTCATCCTAATGCACATGCCGAGTGAAAGGGCACAAATAATAATAGTAGCAATAATAATGCCCACAACCAGATCATCTCTCCTGAAATGCCTTTCTAAAGTGCTGGTATATGACAGCAATATTCAGGAGCAGACCCCGTCACATACTTACTTTGGAAACTTTCAGATTGGGTTCCCCGGTAATTCCAGACAGGTCAGCATTCTTGTCGCTAAAGACATCAGTCACACCCATTCTCTGCAATGTGTTTTTGACATCATAGGATCCAGAAATGGAAATTTTTGGAAGGTACAGGTCCATTTCTCTGATTAACACATGGACAGCAAAATCCAAACATTAAATTATGAGTGCAAATAATTTTGTTTAGATTACCTCCAGAAGTGCACATAACATTGATATGTACAATTAAACAGGGACAAATAGTGGATTTGTATGCTGGTATATCAATAGCAGGGTGGTTTCTTTGCTCACCTGCTTCTGTTATTCGTTTCCAATGGAGGAGCCTTTCCTAACCTAGTGCCATCCAGATGTTTGAGACTGAAATTGCCATCAACTTTAGTTCGCTCGTGATGGGCAGTCCAATCTGGAAGGCACCAGGTTGGGGGAGGCTGCACTTTAGCATCAAGGTGGACCATAACTGGAGGAGAAATGGTGGTTATGAAGAACTGACCTCCATACAATGGATTTTTACTTTGTTCCAAAACAATACATTTATATTAAGTTTAAAATATAAACGAATTGGTTGTGTGTGCATGTTTACTGTATATATCGGTGGCTTACTGCAACTTCTGGAGAAGATGATCAAGAGGGTTGAGGCCAGACAACTGCAGACATTTGTAGATGGGACTCTACAATCCCTGCATCCCTCTCCTTTTATTCCTATAGTTCCAGAGGTGTCTTTTATATCACGTGAAAGCTCACATATAACAAGAAACTTAATGATTAAGAGAATATTTTGAAAATGGAATAAGCTGTCACATGAATGCTGCCTACGACTATGCTTACTAGATGGGTCAATGGTCTGACTTGGGATAAGCAGCTTCCTATGTATCCAAGTTAGGTTTCAAACCTGATGACTCTTGTCCTGTACTGTAAAGGCATTATCTATAATAATGGTAGTGCTGTGCCAAACCCCACCCACATTCCCCAAAATTCCTCATCCTTTGAGAAAGTGAGGGTGTTTCTGAGATTAAACAATTTTTGGAAAAAAATGGACTAACAAAATTGTCACAAGAAAATAGATCAATCCTGAATTGCAAAATAACAAGACAAGAGATTGAACAAGCCATTCAGAACATGCAATTGGGCAAATCCCGAGGGCCAGACGGGCTGACCTCCAAGTACTACAAGACATTAAAAGACTATTTGATACAACCACTGATGGAGGTCAGCAATGAAATTATGGAGGGGAAGAAGGCGCTGGAATCGTGGAAAGAAGCTTTTATCACATTGATACCAAAATCGGAAGCTGAAAAGACACAACTTAAGAACTATCGTCCCATCTCCCTTCTAAATGTGGATTACAAAATATTCGCAGACGTTTTGGCAAGTAGACTCAAAAAAGTATTAAATGAAGTAATTCATAAAGACCAGGCAGGCTTTCTCCCAGGCAGACATTTGTTTGCTAACACAAGGAATATCATTGACATTTTGGAACTTCTGCAAACAGACATTAATACAAAAGCAGTGTTAATTTTTATAGATGCGGAGAAGGCCTTTGACAATATCTCTTGGAAATTTATGAAGGGAAATTTAAAAGAAATGGGAGTGGGACGGGGTTTTGAGAATGGGATTGATGCTATATATTCAGAACAAAAAGCTAAATTGATAGTTAACAATGTGGTTACAGAAGAGTTTAAAATTGAAAAAGGAACACGACAAGGCTGCCCCATTTCCCCTCTGTTATTTATTTCGGTTCTGGAGGTGCTCTTGAACATGATTAGAGGGGACCGGTTGGTGGAAGGAATACAGGTCGGAGCGAAACAATACAAACTTAAAGCTTTTGCAGATGACCTAGTTTTGACCCTGCAGGAGCCAGAATCTAGTACGAAAAGAGTGTTACAATTGATTCAAGACTTTGGTCGGGTGGCGGGATTTAAATTAAACAAACAGAAAACTAAAGTGTTGGGGAAAAACTTGACAGATACAGAGTCAGGCCTTTAAGAACCATATTGTCAGAAAAGCAGTGTTTAATGTCTGGACAAAATACAAAGACTTACTGGAAAATAAAACTCCAAGGTGGCTTTCACCGCTGGAAGCTAAGGCCCGAAAAAGACCCAATATGGAGGCCAAATGGCCAAAATATTGGGAAATATTAGAAAAAGATGGAGACAATTGGAAATTGCAGAGTTTGGAGAAAATTAAAGATAAAGTACGAGACTGGTTACATTACGCTCAGATTAACGAAGTTTTTAAAAATGACAAAAAGTTAGGGTTCCGGGTGGAGAAATTGAAATTGGAAACAGAACTGTTAGAACCTAAGACTAAGATACTCTCAAGAATGTACAACTTGCTGTTAAAATGGAATACACAAGATGAAATGGTTAAATCGGTTATGATAAAGTGGGCACAGGACATTGGGCACAACATTATGTTTGAGGACTGGGAAAGGTTGTGGACCAACGGGCTGAACTTCACTGCATGTAATGCTTTGAAGGAAAATGTAATGAAAATGATATATAGATGGTACATGACCCCAGTTAAACTTGCCAAAATATACCATTTGTCTGATAATAAATGTTGGAAATGTAAAGAAAATGAAGGAACATTCTTTCACCTCTGGTGGACTTGCCCTAGAGTGAAGGCTTTCTGGGAAATGATATATAATGAGCTGAAAAAGGTATTTAAGTATACCTTCACTAAGAAACCAGAGGCCTTCCTTTTGGGTATTGTCGGCCAGAAGGTGTTAAGGAAGGACCAAACATTTTTTATGTATGCAACAACAGCAGCAAGGATACTTATTGCTAAGCACTGGAAAACCCAAGATCTACCCACACTGGAAGAGTGGCAGATGCAGCTGATAGACTATATGGAATTAGCCGAGATGACTGGCAGAATCCGAGACCTGGGAGAAGACAAGGTTGAAGAAGACTGGAAGAAATTTAAGACTTATTTTAAAAAGCATTGTAATTTGCTTGAATGTTAAGAAGGATGCTAGATCATAAATAATTGACCACCACCAAATTAGATGGAATTAGGACAATAAGTAGATCGAGGAAAATATAAACCATTTGGAGAACGATTAGATTATGTTTAAAAGAATGGGACCTAGGAATATAAATAAGATGATAATTTGCTGGTTAAAATTTAAGACGATGTAAGTGGGAGCGGGAGATGCGAGGGAGTCCAAAGAGGTTTTGAAAATATGTCATGATATATGCTATATTGTTGATTATCTTTGCATTTGTATTTAAAATTTTTTAATAAACATTTATAAAAAAAAAAAGAGAAAGTGAGGGTGTTTCTTTCTGATTATTTCTCATGGTCTGCTTGTAAAACAGGAGTGAGGAACCTCTGGTTGACCATATGTTTTGGACGACAACTCCCATCCTCCCTGACCATTGACTGTGCTGGCTGGGGCTGATGGGAGTTGTAGTCCAACAATATCTTGAGGGCTATAGGGTTTCCCCCCCGTTGTAAATGATAGTAAGAAAATGGGCACAAATCTCCACACTTCCATCCTCATGAAATGTCGCATAATGTCTCCTCCCACCTTCTCCGCCGCTCTTTTTCTTGCGGTGGTGGTGGTAGTTTTGTTTTGCCCTCTCTCCCCAAAATGGCCAAAGGAGAAATGCCATGGAATATCAGCTCAACAGCAGCAACATTTTAATAACAACACATAGGAGACTTACTCATATATGAAGGATCTTTTACATCTATCCAGAAATTCCATGCTCAAGCTATCCTCCACCTGCTGCATTTTCCCTTCATCTGGCAGAATGAACCATGCGCTGGCATCTCCTTTGTATGGAATTTCCACCACTGAACAAGACAGCTCTTCATCATGGAGGAAGTTGTAATAGCCATTTCGATACATTAGGTTGACTTTCACAGTTGTGTTTGCATCTACAAAAAAATCTTCTTCCTTTGTAAAGTGAGTGTTGAAAGGGTATTTCCAATGGGCTTTGAAGGGAGAAAAGAAAAGTTCCAAGAATCGAGTAAATGGATCGTGAAATTCACCACGGCAATGGAGGACAATTTTTTTAAGCCTAAGGGCTTCATTTTCTCCTGGGAAATCTTCCAAGGGCAACATGCCAATGGTGAGTTGGGGCGAGAGGTATAAATGCTCAGAGAAAGACTTCCCCACCGATCTCTCTATCCAGGGAATCAGGAGGTATCGCCACACCTCAAGGACACATTCCTGCCATGCAAATGCATGGAGGATGTGGAACAGGAAGGCTGAGGGGTGCAGCCTGGGGAATACAATTCTCTGTGTTGAAGAAAATACAGAGCAGGGTCAGTGGGAGACATGACCCTGAGGAAGGGATTATGGTCTGGGAAGAGTCCCGAGGAATGGATAAGGAAGTCTGGACGGATGCATCTAACTTGTGGAGAAGAGGTTTTCTACCCCTACACTAGTAAAGCAAAGGTAAGCACAGATCACATTTTATTGTCCATTAGAAGTATCCCTGCTTCCATATTGACCCTTTGTGATGTTGAACAAGCTGAAAGACCCAACACATAACCCAACATAAAAGAATGGGGAAGTCTCTCTACCCCCCATTTCTTTAATTAAAAAACCTCCTATGATTCAATGCTTTCATTCTACCTCAGAACCAAAACTCCCCTTAATTACTGATAATTTTATTACACCTGCCTGTGTGCCTGTATGGCTGTTAATTTGCATCTACAAAACCCTTTTTATTCTGAGGATGCCTGAAGATGATTTTTAATTTTTATTTTATTCCAGTATTGCAATTACAAAAGCCAGTGGCAGAGCCAAGCAGATTAGAAGATGCCTGGAGATTTTTTTTTTTTACAAACTCACAATTTATTTATCTTTCTTTCAACTTACCTTTGAAGAAGATGTAGTTCAGTAAAACCATCACAGTACTTGGATCAAGCTCATCAACCGCATGGGGTATTTTCCCATGAGTTTTGGCCTGCACATAATCATTTATTTGGGTTTTAGCTGCCGATGAATTCCGGAAGTTGGATGAAAAGGCTTCAGCTCCATACAAGGTTTTGACATCTTCCAGGAATTTCGGAAGTATTTTCAGTGGCTCATCTATGAATAAGGCATTCCCTGTGTTAATCAGGGCCTTGTTGTTTGGATCATTCAGGGCACTGATGAGCTGATGGAATCCTTTGTGTATTTTGTGCTCTTCAGTCTCCGAAAGGTTAAAAGCAAGTCCTTTGTAAATTTGGCTTTGTGTTTCAGATTTGGCACCCAGCGTCAGTGCTGCAAAAGTGCTGGAGATGCTGACTGGAGAGAAGAAAATATTTTTGGCAGCTTCACCTAAAGCTATTTGTTTGTGGAATCTAAATGCAAAGTTGACATTACTGGGAGCAATCTCATGAGCGTACGTCAAGTTCTGACCCTGTTCTTCTTCCACAGAAGGATGTGGGTGTTCAAATATCATTTTATCTCCATGACCCTCCGAGTCCTTAGGCTGTCCTGGGACGTGGTGACAGTGAACTTGGAGAACACTCAGTAGTAAGGAGAGGGAGATTAAGGCCTTCATTAGGATTGGTAAGTATTCTTCGGCAATGAAAATATCCTACAAACAGTAAAAGAGCCATTTTTAATCAAATTATTCTGTTCAACTCTGTTTAAAGGACAGGGTTTTGTTCAAGAATTCAACCCACTGGACATGAAATAGTGGGTTGTGCTAGTAATTCACACAACATATTTCATCCATGAAGCATTTGAATAGAATAAGACATTTCAAAAGTTAGATATTTTGTTTTGGTAGGACAATGACATTTTAATAAAATGTTATTTCCATTTTTTAAAAGAAAAATGGAAATAACATTTGATTAAAATGTCATTGTCCTACCAAAACAACATATGTAACTTTTGAGATGTCTTATTCATATAAAACATCTTTATGTTTCTGTTTCCTAACATGCATTCTAGAATGATCATAATGCATTTAATGTTTTCATTTAAAATATATGTTTGCATCATTATCAAATCATCTTCCGCCAAGTAAAAACCATTTGATTTTCTTTTGGAGACTTGTGCGAAGGGGCTGACTTTTCTTTTTCACAGAAGGTGGGGGAAGAGAGAAAATGGATGAAGACTCTTGTACTGCCCTGTTCCCATGCACAGAATTCAATAAAACATAAACAGAAAAAGAAAAGAAAAATGCATATCATACTTACAGAATTCTCGAAACGACACTATATTGGTCTATGTGACTCCTTTGTTAGTTACGCACCAGACTTATATAATACTTAGTCTTCAGCATTAACCATTAAGCAGAACAAACATGGATTATCAAAGGGTACATAGAGCACAATGTGAAGCAATGGATTTTCAAGTGGTCTCTAGACTTTGCACAATGGTATCAGCAGCCAAGATAAGGGGTCCTTTGAATGGCCTACAAACCTGATGGCACCAAGCCATCTTGTGGCCCTGAGTCTCCACTCATACTCTCTCAAGTTTTCACAGATGGAAATAGCTACATTTCCTTAACTCTTTCAGTTTCAGGTCAGGGTGTGGGGATCCTCAGGCCTCTCTGTCTGGGCCCCCAAACTCTCTCCATGCTGCTCTCCATACTTCTCTCCCGACAGGCTGTATTCTTCCCTCTCACCACCTGTTTTCTTGAAAGTTTTTGCTTGGCTAGAATGTGTCCATGAACTCTGATAATGCATCCTGTTTATCTAAGTGGAGGTCAGAGCGGGATGTAGAAACTAGCCTACTGTACAAAGGTAAAATTTACATTTGTCTGTCTATTCACTTTTCCTTGGTGCTTTTTTTTATAGAAAAAAGGTGTCGGTACTCACCATAAAGTTCTTATAGTAGGTGCCACACTTTTAACATTTGACAAAAATTGTGCCAGTACTGTGTGCCCTTGAGTAGCCCCCCCAAAAAGCACTGCTTCTGCCCGTGCTCTTTCCCATTACTGGAAGGTGGCCCTCAGAAACTTGCATAGCAGCCAATGTCACCCTCTGGCTGACCAAGGTTCCCATACCCTGTTTTAGAAAGTTACCTCTTTTTAGATAATTTTTCAAAAACGTAAGAACATGAGAATGCCCTCCCTTCAGATGTCAAGGAGATTATGACCTACCTAACTTTTAGAAGACACCTGAAGGAGGTTTTTATGTTTGATGCTTTATGGTGTTTTATATATTCTGTAAGCCACCCAGAGTGGCTGAGGAAACCCAGCCAGGTGGGTGGGGTATTATTATTATTATTATTATTATTATTATTATTATTATCATTAAGCCTGCTGGATCAGTTCAATGGCTCAATGACTCACAGTGGCCAACCAGATACTTATGGGAAGCCCACAAGCTGTCCCAGTGTGCAGAGGTAACAGGATGCCCTGAGAGGTGTGCTTTCTTCCAAATGCAAAGATGTGACAGAGAAATTGCCAAGTCTTATACAGTGGTACCTCAGGTTAAGTACTTAATTCGTTCCGGAGAGCCGTACTTAACCTGAAACTGTTCTTAACATGAAGCACCACTTTAGCTAATGGGGCCTCCTGCTGCCACCAAGCCGCTGGAGCACGATTTCTGTTCTCAACCTGAAGCAAAGTTCTTAACCTGAAGCACTATTTCTGGGTTAGCCGAGTCTGTAACCTGAAGCGTATGTAACCTGAAGCATATGTAACCTGAGGTACCACTGTAAATCCCATGGACCACTACCCTTTCCTTCTGATTCATGTGGGTACAAACAATACTGCCACATACAGCTTCAACATACAGCAAGGGGCTATGAGGCAGGAAGCTGAAGAGCCGTAGGGCACAGGTTGTTTTTCCATCACTCCACCCTGTTGAAGTTCGTGGTACAGGAAGAGAGAATAAAATACTGGAAGTAAATCATTGGCTGCGCAGGTGGTGTCATCAGGAAAGGTTTGGCTTCTTGGATCATGGTCTCTGCTTACTTGAAGAAGGACTTTTGGAGGAGATGGGCAGCATTCCACAGCAGCTGGCAAGAATGTGTTTGCTAAGAGTCTCACAAATCTGATCAGGAAAGATTTAAACTAGATCCTGAGCAGGAGGTAGACAACAATACAGAAGACAGAGGAATACCTGGGACAGGGGATAATGATGGTGCTCCAGAAACCTGATAAAGGGCAGGAAATGACAAGAAGGAAGTAGCTGGAGGGAATGACACGGTTTCAGTTGTCTCTATACCAATGCACAGAGTATGGGAAGTAAGCAAGATGAATAATAATGATATATAAAGGATGTGTTTCATGTGAATAAATCCATGACCCAGAGCATGGAAACTAGAGTATATGAGTAAAAATAGTAGGTCAACGGCCTCACTGTGGGTGTCTGCTATAGACTGCCAAACTAGACTGAAGACTTGGATGATTCCTTCCTAAAGCAGATTACCAAACATTACAAAAGGAAAGATATTGTTGTTATGGGAGACTTCAGCTACTCCAATACCTGTCAGGACTCTGCCAAACATGTAAAGTCCAACAAATTCCTCCATTGCCTTGCTGACAATTTCATTTCCCTTACGGTGGAAGACATGACAAAGTCTTGAACCTGGTCCTCATAAACAGAGAGGAACTGACTAAAGATAATATAGTTCACAAGCACCAGTGCATCCTTTTGATTGAAGCAATCAATGGCATGGGCTATTTCCTCACGACTTTATCTCCCTATATAATCATTAATCTGTTTTGCTGCCTCTGTGAAATTGGAAAAGTTATTCAAAAAGCCTTCAGCTTTATACATGGTTCTGACATTTTCCAAAAACTGAGGGAGGATTTTCCTTGAACACGTTATGAACAAGGCATTCCCTATGTTCACCCAGGCTTTGTTGCCTGGATGGTGAAGCTTAAAGAAGAGCTGGCGGAATCCTCTGTGGCTCTTTTTTTTTTTTTAAAAAAATAATAATAATTTTTATTAACAGGCCAATCATATCACATTATTTCAAATCACATTAATTCCAAATTATACAGCCAAATTTTTCAGTTTTGTTGGGGGTACCCATACATCAAGCTCCGAACGAGAATCCAAACATCACTTCTATTACTGCTTTAATTAAACAGTTCTATCCAGTTCTATCCAGATAGTCTCTTTATTACTTTCTTCATCTTCTTCTTGTTGTCATATATTCCTTTCTTTGTGATCTCTGATAATCTTCACAGGCAGGTTGAAAGCAAACATTGTCTGTGTGGGTTTTACACACTCCACAAGTCATATCTCATAGGGACAGCCGCCATTCCCCTCCTCCTTCAAAAGTTTATCTTCGGTCTGCCCTTTAGTTTTCCCAGGCTTGTAAAATATCTCATGGAGGACTCTGCCAGGATTAAGATCAAATTCCAATCATCATTCACATTCCAATGGTCCTGGTTCTCCTCCCCCCGTCTTTCTTAAACGAGCCTGTCTTGCGAGACGCCATTTTAAAACTGCGTCATAGAATTTTTCCATTCTCCGATATTTACCAATCCTCTCTTCATTCATCATTAATTCATCCCACACAGTTTTTAAATTCCTGCTTGTGTAATAAAATACGGCGATTCTTCTTTCTTTGGGGTGGAGGGTTATTAATACTCACATAAGGCAAAGAAAAGAAAAGTTTTTTCCTCCACCCCCCTTCTTCGCTCCAGACATACCAATCTCTTAATGGCGCTTCATCGCTTGCTTTATTTGTCCTCGCCCGCCGCTCCGATTCCAGAGACCCATTAATCAGCAGTCTTATCTCTCGACCTTTGCTTGACGTATGTGCTTTAGCATCTTCCAATTATATATTTCCAATTGTATTTTCAAGCTAAAGTGAACCAGCACACGCAGATTGGAGACAGCGTCTGGGAAGAGCCAACTTCACCGAGGGCTGGTGCCAAGTGACCGGGTGGCACCCCCTTCTCTCGAATCCGGGGGTGCATTATGGCCACCGCTGGCAAGGCAGTCCCCCCCATATCCTTGGGGGGGGGGCGGGAAGACTGCATACTTCCCATAGCAGCCTCTTAATTACCTCGTGTGGGTTGGAGAGATGTTATTGTCGGCCATCTTCCAATGCGCCACCTGGTGGCCCCCCGAATCCTCTGTGGCTCTTAGCCTCCATGATCTGTGACAGGTTAAATGCAAGTCCCATGTAAATCAGTCTAGGGGTCTGAGATTTAGCCCCAAGGCTGAGCGTTACAAAGGGTGTGGAAATGCTTAGTGGAGAAAATATTTTGGGCAGCTGCCTCAGAAGCAATTTCCTTGTAGAATCAACATGCACCATTGATTCCTTGTAGAATCAAAATGCACAATCTTATGCCAGTCACTTTTTGCTTTGAATAGTGTCAAAGCTAGGCGTTGCTTTTTAGATTGATTTTTATTCCCATGCTCAGCATGGTCTTTGGGCTGCCCTGGGTCGTGATGACAATAAACTTGAAGAGCAATCACTAAGAAGAAGTAAATGATAGACTTTCCTGGAACTTGTAATTCTTCTGCCAAAGATAAAATAAATCACATAGATGACATTTGTCAGGTTTAGCACTTCTCTCACACAAGACATAACACTCTGGCAACATTAGAAGCTCAACCAACTGCTAAATGCTGATGGTCCTTCCAGTTTGGACCAGAGCTGTTTGGCAAAGAGCTGCATAAACAAGCACCTTTGGAAATCCAAAACTCAAGGTTGTTGTTTTTTCAAATAAAGAAACTGTATTAAAGATACACATACACTTTACATTTTACTACATAGAAAAACTATTATATTTGTCCATATTTACATTATATGTATATTTTATAAATTCTACAAGCAATTTCCATTCATCCTTAAAACATTATTCCCCCATTCTGTCACTCAACGAATGATTCCCCCCTTTATTAGGCTAACTTGGAATTATTCAATGAAGCAGTAGCTTCAATTTCCCCTTCATCCAACATATTTATGTAAGGCAATGTTTCCTCTTTAATTTTAATTGTATAGCACCTATGCCCATATCAAAAAATATACTAAAAGATATACCCCACTTATATCATTTCTTTAGTCTCCCAGTCAGAAAACATAATTCATGATTATTTTTTGCAGGGACACTGATGAGAGATCTATGAAAAAAAGTATTTGATTTTCACTCCCAGTTTTGCAAATTCTGGTTTATCTCTAGCTGTTCTTAATACGAAATCTTTTGAATTATTCAAGAAAGTCATTAGCACCTCTCTATTCAAGTCCTTTCTTTTAACATATGCTGGATTTATGTGCATTCCTTACTTAGATATCATAAAAACTAGCACCTGCCAAAGTTGCAAGTGAATCACCCCAAAAGCCCGTCAAATTATCCTCTTTAGCTTTTCCCACTATCCTAATTTACAAATTTAGTTTCCTGCTTTTGTTTTCTGATATTTTAACCTGCTCTTATAAATATTAAGCAGGCCTCTGCCACTATTTCTTAATCATTGATATGCCCCAAATTCCCATTTTCATAATTAACCATTAATCAGAACAAACAAGGATTTTCCAAGGAAGGCAGAGAACCAAAATGTGATGCAATTTGTTTTTCGCCTGCTAGTGTGTCCCTTCATTTTGCCCATTGAGGCCATGAGGTAATGGCAGATTTAAAAGCTTTGAGCAAGGGACAGTGAACCTGTTCCTCAAGATCAGGGGTCAGCAAACTTTTTCAGCAGGGGGCCGGTCCACTGTCCCTCAGACCTTGTGGGATGCTGGACTATATTTTTTTTGGGGGGGGGGGAAATAAAAAATGAACCAATTCCTATGCCCCACAAATAACCAAGGGATGTATTTTAAATAAAAGGACACTTTCTACTCATATAAAAACACGCTGATTCTCGGACCGTCCATGGGCCGGATTTATAAGGAGATTGGGCCGGATCTGGCCCTTGGGCCTTAGTTTGCCTACCCATGCTCTAGATGTTGTGGGAGTACAACTCCCACCATCCCTGACCATGAACTGTGCTGTCTGGAGCTGAGGGATGCTGGGATCCAATAGCATCAGGAAGGTTTCCCCATACTGATGTCTTAGGCAAATGTGACATGAAGGCTGGCAACATCAACCTCACCAAGTGAGATTCCCTAGTGGGCAACTGCAGTGCCTGGAGACTTTTAGCTTACCGTACTCTTAAGACGTAATATTAGTACAGATGAAAGTTTAGGCCACAAAATATTGCTTTGGTGTTGTACGCTGGTTTGACATAATCTGATAGGAAGTGCCTACAGAGGGTGGTGAATACAGCACAAGGTATTATGGGCTGTCCCGTGAATCCACTGGATGAAATAGCGGAAGAACGTTGCCTCAGGAGAGTGAGGAAAATTCTCAGGGATGATTCACACCCTGGCTGGCACTTTCTTGATCTCCTGCCCTCAGGCAGAAGATACAGAAGCATGATTAGTCACACCAACAGGGTAAAGAACAGCTTCTATCTGTGGGCTGTTAGGCTGCTGAATGAAAAGATAACAACAGGGCGACTGACTTTTGGGTTTGGTGGGTATGCATCAGTAAACAAGGGGAATTAAGACTAAGAGAGCTGAGTGGGGGGTGCTTGTTTAATCTCACTGTATACAAGTTGTACAAGTGACAATAAAGTATTTCGATTTCAATTTCAATTATATGAGTTTTGGCAGTCATTTGCTTCAGAAATCCAGTCCAGCTACCATGAAGAGCTAGCTGAAATGCCCCCTCCCATTTTGACATACTATTTCTGGTCTGTGCCCTTTGGAAAGGAAATAATCTGTTTTCCGGATGGAGGGAAGCTTCATTGGTGCTATATCTTCCTTGCCTTAACGTTTCATAAAGCCACCATTATTTCCACCCCAATGATTTGCTGGAGTTACGCATTGTTTGCCCTATCATTTTCCTGTTGTTTAGGGAGAGAGCTATTTCACAAGTTATTGCAATAGCATATCTCCATGACCCTCAGAGTCCTTATGATGTCCTGGGACGTGGTGACAGTGAACTTGGAGATCACTCAATAGTAAGGAGAGGTAGATTAAGACCTTCAATGGGATCAGTAACTATTTTTCCAAAAAGAAAATAGCCTGCAGACAGTAAGGCATTTATTTTTAATCAAATTATCCTGTTCAACTCTGTTTAAAGCACAGGGTTTTGTTAAAGAATTGATTCCACTGGAAATGACTGGGACTGTCAAAACGGTGGATTAGGCTTGTAAATCACACAACATGATTCATCCATGGAGCTTGTGAATAGCATAACAAGACATTTCAAAAGTTAGCTGCACAGGTTTGTATAGGTTTTGTATAGAACAATGACATTTTGATAAAATATTGTTTCCATTTTTTAAAAGAAGCTACTATTAAATTATTCCATATATCAAATGTCTTTGTTTTTGTGTTTCAGTTTGCAAGCTTCCTTACTTGCATTCTAGACTGATCATAAAGCATTTAATAAAATATTCATTCAAAATATATGTTTGCATCATAGAATCATAGAATCATAGAGCTGGAAGAGACCACAAGTGCTATCGAGTCCAACCCCCTGCCAAGCAGAAAACACCATCAGAGCACTCCTGACATATGGTTGTCAAGCCTCTGCTTAAAGACCTCCAAAGAAGGAGACTCCACCACACTCCTTGGCAACAAATTCCACTGTCGAACAGCTCTTACTGTCAGGAAGTTCTTCCTAATGTTTAGGTGGAATCTTCTTTCTTGTAGTTTGGAACCATTGCTCCGTGTCCGCTTCAGGAAGATCATCTTCCTGAAGGCAAAAACTATTTCATTTTATTTTAGAGAATTGGGTGAAGGGTTTGACTCCCCTCGCCAACCAGGAAACCGCCAGTGTGGTGTAGTGGTTAAGAGCGGTGGACTTGCAATCTGGTGAACCGGGTTTGCTTCCCCACTCCTCCACATGCAGCTGCTGGGCAACCTTGGGCTAGTCACACTTCTCTGAAGTCTCTCAACCTCACTCACCTCACAGAGTGTTTGTTGTGGGGGAGGAAGGGAATGGAGATTGTTAGCCACTTTGAGACTCCTTAAGGGAGTTTGTGCTTTAGATACATATTCATTAATGTCCAGTGTTGGCAATGGGCCACATTTTGCAGAACTTTTGAGCTTCCAGTTTGGGGTTAAATGTGCCCAACTCAGGGTGGGACAAATTCCCATGAAAACATGCATTCTGAGATATTGCATCCCAAATGCTGATCTCTGCAGAATAAAAAAGTATCCAGTCCAATCAACAAAAAATGTTGTTGGTTAATATTTTTGTTATGTGTGTGCTTGAGATAATTGGTGATTCTGACGGTCATGTTTTGCATCCCTGATTTTGTGATAAACCAAAGTCAGTGAGAAGGGATAGGAAGGTGGGGGAAGAGAGAAAATGGATGAAGACTCTTGTACTGTCCTGTTCCCATGCATAGAATTCAATAAAACATAAAGAGAAAAAGAAAAATATATATCATACTTACAGAATCTCCAACTGACTCTAGGGGCTATGTGATTCCTTGCTTAGTTATGCATCAGACTTATATAATACTTAGTCTTCAGCATTAACCATTAAGCAGAACAAACATGGATTATCAAAGGGACAGAGAGCAGAATGTGAAGCAATGGGTTTTCAAGTGGTCTCTAGACTTTGCACAATGGTATCAGCAGCCAAGGTAAGGGGTCATATGAATGGCCCCAAACATTATAGCTTCAAGTCATTTTGTGGCCCCATGTCTTCTCTCATATTCTCCCAGATTTTCACAGATGGAAATAGTCACATTTCCTCATCTCTTTAGGTCTCAGGTGAGGGTGTCGGGAACCTCAGGCCCTTCTACCTGGGCCCCCAAACTCTCTCCATACTTTTCTCCCCAGTGTATGCGCCTCTCACTGGCTGTTTTCTTCCCCTTGAGTGTTTTTGCTTAGCTAGAATGTGTCAATGAACTCTGATAATTCATCCTGTTTTTCTAGATGGAGGTCAGAGCGGGGTGTAGAACCTAGCCAGTATATAAAGGTAATTACTTTTATTCACTTTTGCCTCTGCTCTTACCCACTACTGGAAGGTGAAAAAGGCTCCTGTACCCTGTTTAAAAGGTTGTCTCTTTGTAGATAATTTTTCAAATAAAATACTAACATAAGAAAGTCTGTTGAATCAGTTCAATGGCCAATCTACTAGCAGTGGCCAACCAGATGCTTGTGGGAGCTCCAAGCAGGACATAACAGCACTCGCCCCCATTGTGATTCAAAGCAACTGGCATTCAGAATCATGCGGCCTCCAACTCTGATGGTAGAACCTAGACATCATGGCTGCTATCTTCATCTTCCACAAATTTGTGTATTCCTCTTTCAAAGCCATCAAGTTAGTGGTTGTCACTACTTCTTGTGAGAGCAAAATCACCAGCAAAATATTTGGGTGAAAGCAGGCCACAACAGATGTAAGAGGTCTGTAACTTGGCCCTGAATACGGCGACCAGTTATGCCATACCAAGGTCAGGCAGAACAACACGCAACAGCAATATATAGAGGGTGGGAATGCCAACAGAAAGTGTCTGCAGAGCACACCATGTGCCTTTGTAATATACCAAAGAGGCAGGCTAGGCCCACCCCCGCTGGTCTATGCCCACTCATGATTCGCTGATTAGGCGAGTTGGCAGGACCAATTACCCAGGCAGCAAGTTCAGCCCAGAGGCATAGCAAGGTCAGGTGGTACCCGGTACTGCTTTTTTTTTTTGTCACTCCCCCCCCCCCACATTGTCAGCTCGGGGTAGGCTTGGGAGTCACGGGTGGGCAGTGCACCAAATGTCACCCCTGGGTGTGCCACCCACCCGCGACTCCCAAGTCTCCCCTGAGTTGTCAAAACGAAGGGAGAAAGGGGGAAGGCTGCCAACAAAGTGGTGCAGCTCTCCTTTCCCCCAACAGCTGCAGGTAGGCTTGGGAGTCGCGGGCGGGCAGCACGCCAAATGTCACCTCCCTCAGCGATGACACCCAGGGCGGCCTGCCCCCACTGTACCCCCTTCCTATGCTTCTGGGGATGCCAGCCCTCAATGGCACCCACCAGAGAAGGTGAGCGGACTTGTGAGAGTGAAATCGGCAGCAAAATATTTGACTGTTATCCACCCAATAGTTTTCCAGAGCTGCATCTTGTTTCTATGCTGTATTGCTTTCCAAATTTGACTTTTCTGCTTTAGGCTTTCTCTTTTAGACGCAACATTAACGAGTAAATTGTGGTTGCTGGGACTGCTCAGTTCTCTTGGTGGCTTGCACACCCCAGCAGTGCAACTAGAGCTGGACCTTGGGCCTGAGGTCCCAAATGACCCCCCCCACCCGAGTACAGTAGTGAACAGGCCTAGCATCAGCACCTGGGCCAAACAGGTATGTCAAGGCCCACAGAAGCTGGTTCCCCAACATAGTGGTAGATAATATTAGGGGAAAGTTCTGCAAAGTCGTCTTCTCAGAAAAACCTCAGAAATGTTATCAGAGGGAAAGAAAGGCTTCGGAGTAGTTTAACAATCAATCCGTCTCCCCAGGGCATTTTGGGAATTGTAACTCTGTGAGCGGAATGGGGTCTCCTGATGTCAGGGACTGGCTGGATGAGGAAGAGTGTTGGGAGCCATCTGCCCATGAGCCCCCAGGCAGGGCACAGAAGATGATGGCTTCTTTTGGGGTGCTATTCTACTTTCCACATTTTGTGGTTGTTGCCTTCTTATCACACATTTACTAACTAACATGTCCTGATTGTATTCTGCATACTTTGTCCAATGGAAGAAAAATGAGAGTCACTAAGAATCATGCCTGATTCTCCTGGCCTAGTGCCAGCCATTTATCTCCACAGAGAAATTCTTCCTTATGATAGGGGCATGGAAGGCTTCTCAGTTTTAGTTTGTTTCCCCCTGCAGAACCCCAATATCTACCAATCAGATGTAAAATACCATATGTAAAAGAGATACAGTTAGAATTAAAGGACACAGTATGCCTCTGAGCACCTTCTGAGTTGGTTTGAATTTATTTTCAGAACCAGAACTGAACTGAGGTTATTATCGTTTCATACACAAGTCCACTTCTGGTTAGCTTTTCCCCTCATTTCAGCAGCCTACTTTACCTGGGCAAACTCATTTTGTTGTTGCCGTTCAAAGAACTGGGAGGCAGAAACTCTCCTGCAAATCTACTGGCTGATTGTGATCTACCATCTGCTCAGCCTTCATTTAGGGACTTGATTTTCTAAAATGGGATTTAGGAGGTCACCTAGGGATTTGTGGGCCCCTTTCAAGGACAGAAACATATTGCAGATTCAAAAGGGTGGAGCATGAAGTTAACCCACAATATCACAATGTTTTAAAATCATTTTTATTATAAAATGGCTTTGAAGTCAGTCGTCTTCTTATTCATCCCAGAGACAACTGGTTATGGGCACCACCAGGACTGGGCTAAGAAAATGCAAAGCGGGAAATCCAGTTTTTTAATCTCCTAAAAAGGCTGTACTTGTAATACTCTGGGTCTTCTAATAGTCATTGCACGGTAGGGTTGATGATCTTCCCCAGGAAGAGGATGCTCCATGTTGCCTTATCTAAAATAATAATCAGGAAGGGTCTGTTGAAGCTGATAGTAAGTACAGGTTGAAATGGAGCGGAACGGAACATAAACTCTATCGTGGTGACTGCCGCTGCCTCAGTGCCACTCTCGTTAACATCCAGCACAGTCTTGTGAATGGCCTGTGAGGAAAGAACAACATATCATTGTCTGCAAGTCACATTCTCCAGTAGTTCACAGATGAATATGGACACCCTTGTGATGATCATTGTTCTCATACTGAGGATCTTTCCATTAGACCTCCCTGAAGCAGCTGTTCTATCTACTATAATTCTTTCTCTGTGATAGCTTGTCCACAATGACCTTCAAATCCAAGAGGCTGTTTGCTCTTTTAGCTAAAGCAGGGGTTACCAACCTGGAGGGGCGGGCGAGGGCAGCGTGAACACATTCACAAACAGGAGAAAATGTCCTGGGCACTATGCCAACACTACAAACAAGCACATACTGCAACCTAGGTCCCTTCTGCACTGTACATTGAAAGTGGTGCTGTACCACTTTAAGCAATCATGGCTTCCCCCAAGGAATCCTGGGGGTAGCTTGTCCAGGGTGCTAAGAGTTCTTAGGAGACCCCTTTTCTGTTCACAGAGCTACAATTCACAGAGTTCCCCGGGAAGGGGGATTGAATGTTAAACTGCTCTGGCTGTTGTAGCTCTTTGAGGAGAAATGGGGTCTTCTAAATGTCTCCACAGTCCACAAGAATATGGTACGTCCCAAAATATACTGCACTGTCAAAAGTCAGGGTAAAGAAGTGTGTCTTCAGCACATGATGGGGAATACAAAACAAAGTCACACCTTTGTGGAGAGGGAATTCCACAACTTAGGGGCTGCTGCAGAGAATGCTGTCTCCCAGGCCCTCATTCCCTGAATTCTGAGGGCATTTGATTTGAACTGATTTTATAATGAAATGATTTTAGAATGTTGTATTATTTTACTGTTGTTAGCCGCTCTGAGCCTGGCTTCAGCTGGGGAGGGCGGGATATAAATAAATTATTATTATTATTATTATTATTATTATTATTATTATTATTACTACTACTACTACTACTACTACCAGGAGGATCTCCCTTGCTAGTCTTAGCACCCAAGGGGGGGCTGTAGAGAAGGAGAAGGTATTTCAGACCTTTGGGATTTAAGTCATTTAGGGCTTTGAACATTAATGCAAGCACCTTGAATTTGGTCTGGAAGCAATCTGGCAACCAGGTAGGTGGTTTAAAATGTGGGTTTATGTAGGTTCGAGTTGGAACCCCAGCTCATAATCTGGCCTCTGCATGTTGGATCAGCTGAAGTTTCCAAGTCATTTTCAGGGGCTGCCTCACAAAGCAGAGATTGCAATAATGCATTCTGGAAGTTACCAGAGCAGGGAGTACCATGGCTGATTCATCTCTGTCCAAAAGGGAGTATATAGCAGGAAACAGGCACTCCTAACCACTGAGGCCAATGAACTTTCAGGGACTGTGTGGATCAATTTGTACCCCCAGTGGTGGACCTGATCCTTCAAGGGGGAGTGTAGCACTTTTGCCTATGCATTTTTTTGCTGTATTCACTGGTTTTATTTGAATTGCAGTTTGAATTGTTTCAGTGTTATCTTTTGTTCAGTGCCCAGATAACCTTGATGTACCATCCAATCGACAGTTAACCATGAGACTCCTGGAAGAATACATTCTTCAGGTGTCAGTCTAAAGACAAACCAACGTCACTGAAGGCTCACCCACATTTCCCGTCACTCCATGCTTTCTACGCACAGGTTTGGGTTTCCCAGATTTGTTTTTGTGGGTGGTTTTTTTTTGGTCCCAGCATTTCCCCCAGGAAAACCCACCTTTTACTGCTGAATCAGAGCAAATGACAATGCTTGAAAACCTGATTGTCATTTGCTCAAATTCAGCAGTAAAACAAGGGTTCTCCTGGAGAAAGCACAGGGAATAATAATAATAATAATAATAATAATAATAATAATACATCTCTGCTCAGACCTGGAAAGCCAAGACCTATGCCTAGAAATGCAGCACAAAAGGAAGTGTGGCTGAGTCTAGATTTAAGGCACATTCAATGCAAATTTAAAGCACATGACTTTCCCCAGGGCATTCTGGGAACTGTAGTTTGTAAAGGTTTCTGGGAATTGTAAGTCTGTGGAGGCGAAATTCCAGCTTCCAGGATTCTTTGAGGGAAGCATGTGCTTTAAATGTGCCTGATCACCTCTTCATTCCTAAACAAAGTATTGTTCACCCTCCATCTAAAGGAACCTGTTGGCATCAATTTCATTTCCATCTTCACAGCATTATGATCAGAGCAAGTTTTGGGGCAGATCTCCACTTTGCTGGTCTTTGGAGCCAATCCCCTGGTTACCCAAATTTGGTCAATTCTTGTCCATGTCATTTTAGCCTCAGAGAAGAAAGTTCCCTCTCTTCCCAGAGGGTTCTTCACTCTCCAAATGTCAACTAAGTCCATATTTTCAGTCATGTCAAAAAAGGTTTTTGGTAGTCTACCATCTTTGGTGACCACCTGTCTCAGTGCCTTGTCCATATTTGTATTCATCCAACTGCACCCAATGCTTGCTCTTCTTCTGTTGGTGGTGGTGGTAACACGTTCACTGGAAGATCCAGTCCAAAGGATAATGCTGATATATCCAATATTCCCCTGTTTGGTGATCTTCTATCCGATGCTCTTGGCTCTTTTCCAAGTCCCTTCTGGAGATCTTCTTCGTATTTATACAAAAACTTTACTTTATCTTCTACTGATCTTATTTTTATTTTTCTTCCTTTGAAACTGAAAGATAGGCCTTGGGGAAACTCCCACCCAAAAAACTCTAAGAGACTACTTCGAGATAAATATGAATACTACAATGGAAAAAAGAGTAATTTGGGACGCAAGCAAAGCAGTTATGAGAGGATTCCTAATACAACAGAAAGCAATTAAGAAAAGAACTCAGAATGAAAAAAAGGATAAAATCTTGGAAAAAATAAAGGAAGGAGAGAAGAAACTGAGAGCAAAACCAAAGTCTCAGGAGATCCTGAAAGAGATAAAGTTATACCAAGTACAATATATGAAGTTGATGAATCAGGAAATAGAATGGAAGATTAAACAGATGAGGCAAAAGACATTTGAATCGGCAAATAAGTGTGGAAAATTGTTGGCCTGACAAATGAAAAAAAGACAAAAACTTAATACTATTACGAATTTGGAAGTGGAAGGCAAGAATATACAGAACCCAGTGGAGATCAGGAAGTGTTTTCAGAGATATTTCAAACAACTTTATACACAGGAGAAGCAGAAAGAAATGGACATTGATCGATTTTTGAAAATAAATGGACTACACAAAATCTCTCAGGAAAAACAGCTAATGTTGAATTATAATATCTTGACTTCAAGATATTACAGATCTCTGAAAGAATTGTTAATACAACCATTGTAGGAAGTCTGCAATGAAATATTAGAAGGGAGAAAGGCACCAGAGTCGTGGAAGGAAGCTTATATTACACTTATACTGAAAACAGAGACTGAAAAGACACAGTTTAAGAATTACCGCCCCATATCGCTGCTTAATGTGGATTACAAAATTTTTGCAGATATTTTGGCTAAAAGATTAAAAAAGGTTTAGTAGAAGAAATTCATAAAGACCAAGTGGGCTTTCTCCCGGGCAGACACTTGTCTGACAACACGAGGAATATAATTAATATCCTAGAAAAATTACAAGTGAATATCAGTACTAAGGCAGTTTTGAAATTTGTGGACGCAGAGAAAGCCTTTGACAACATCTCTTGGAGTTTTATGAAGAAGAATCTCCAGGGGATGGGGGTAGGTCAAGGTTTTGAAAATGGTACAGGTGCAATTTACTCAGAACAAAAGGCAAAATTAATTGTGAACAATGTAGTGACAGAAGAGTTTAAGATTGAGAAAGGGACACGACAAGGTTGCCCAATTTCTCCATTGCTCTTCATATCGGTCCTTGAGGTATTGTTAAATATGATTAGAAAGGACCAAGAGTTTAAAGGTATACAAGTGGGAGCTAAACAGTACAAACTGAAAGCATTTGCTGATGACTTAGTACTGACTTTACAGGAGCCAGAATCTAGTACTAAAAGGGTATTGGAACTGATTCAAGAATTCGGACAGGTTACAGGTTTTAAGTTGAACAAGTTGAAAACTAAGGTTCTAGAGAAAAACTTAACTGTGAATGAGAGTGAGAAGTTTCAGGAGGTGACAGGACTAACACTGGTTAAGAAAGTGAAATATTTAGGGGTTAACATGACTGCTAAAAATGTGAATTTATTTAAGGATAATTATGAAAAATGTTGGACTGAAGTGAAAAAGGATTTAGAAATATGGACAAATTTGAAGTTATCATTGTTAGGCCGAATTGCTGTGATAAAAATGAATGTGTTGCCAAGGATGTTGTTTTTGTTTCAAACATTTCAAATTTTGGATAAGATGGATTGCTTCAAGAAGTGGCAGAAAGATATTTCCAGATTTGTTTGGCAGGGCAAGAAGTCTCAAATAAAATTAAAGATATTAACTGATACTAAAGAAAGAGGTGGATTTGCCCTGCCAGACTTTAAACTTTATTATGAATCAGCTGCTTTTTGCTGGCTGAAAGAATGGCTGCTTCTTGAAAACACTGACGTGTTGGATTTAGAAGGTTTTAATAATGTATTTGGTTGGCATGCATATTTGTGGTATGATAAGGTCAAAGCACATAAAGCTTTTAAAAATCATATTGTTAGGAAAGCATTGTTTAATGTTTGGATAAGATATAAGGATTTGTTAGAAAGGAAAAGCCCAAGATGGTTGTCACCAATGGAAGCAAAGGCACAGAAAAAACTCAATATGGAGGCCAAATGGCTGAAATATTGGGAAATTTTGGAACAAAATGGAGACAGAATAAAATTGCAGAGTTTTGAGAAATTGAAAAATAAAGTGCGAGACTGGCTCCATTATTACCAAATAATGGAGGCATTCAATCTGGACAAAAAAGTTGGCTTCCAGGTGGAAAAATCAAAATTGGAAACAGAATTGTTAGACTCAAATATCAAGAATTTGTCAAGAATGTATAACTTGCGGTTGAAATGGAACACTCAGGATGAAATGGTGAAATCAGTTATGATTAAATGGGCACAAGATGTTGGACATAATATAATGATGGCTGACTGGGAACAGTTATGGACCACAGGTATGAAATTTACGGCATGTAATGCCCTAAGAGAAAACTTAATGAAAATGATTTATAGGTGGTCCATGACACCAGTCAAGCTTGCAAAAATTTACCATCTGCCCGATAATAAATGTTGGAAATGTAATGAGATTGAAGGTACATTCTTTCACCTTTGGTGGACATGCCCAAGGATTAAGACATTCTGGGAGATGATTTATAATGAAATGAAAAAGGTATTTAAATATACCTTCCTGAAGAAACCAGAGGCTTTTCTCCTGGGCATGGTCGGCCAATTGGTGCTAAAGAAGGATAGAGCATTTTTTATGTATGCAACAACAGCAGCAAGAATACTTATCGCGAAGTTTGGGAAGACACAAGATTTACCCACCCGGGAAGAATGGCAGATGAAGTTGATGGACTACATGGAACTGGCGGAAATGACTGGCAGAATCCGAGACCAGGGAGAAGAGTCGGTGGAAGAAGACTGGAAAAAGTTTAAAGATTATTTACGGAAATACTGTAAAATTAATGAATGCTAGGAAAATGTTGGAATGAAGTTATATGGCTTTAGTAGAAATGTTATAAGGCATTAAGTATAAATAGATTAATAGAGTATTAAAGGGAAAAATAAGGTTAGAATGTGTTAAGATAATTATAGGATAGAAAACATAGAAAGATGGAAAGGAATTGCTGAAACAGTTAACAGAAATGGAATACAAAAAGGGAGGTGTGAGGAGGTCGCGGAAATAAGTGAATGAAAGATAAGATATTGAAATTATTTGATGTGTTTTAAAATGGTTTTCTTTTTGGTTTGGTTTTGTTAGTTTAAATGTGTTGGTGTTGTGTGGTGTTTTTGTGTTGTATTGTATTGTTCTTTTTTGTAGTGTTTAAATTGGGAAAGTAATAAATATTATTTAAAAGATAAATGTGCACTGAATTCACTTTAAGTGTATGGTATGGATCTGTGATTCACATTTTGCAACGTTTTCATGGCTTCCTGCAAATGAGAAAAATATCAACAAAAAGAGTTCCTTCTCAGATGTTCTTCACGTGCTTCTGAGAAATTATTGGAGGTAATGTTGTCCTCTTTTAATCGAGGACCAAATGACAGAGCATGAAGGTTTAAAGAAGCACTTGATCAAAGAGAGAAAGCACTTACTTTGGAAACCATCAGGTCACGTTCTCCGGTAATGCCAGACAGATCAGCAGCGTCATTAAAGACGTCTTGCACACCCAACTTCTGTAATAAGTCTTTGACATCATAGGATGCAGAAATGGAAAATTTGGGGATGAAAAGACGTACATTGCTGATGAAGAAAAAGAAAAAGAATCCATATGTTATTTCATTGGTGTTCAGCTGTTGAGTCATGACCCACACAGTGACATTCCCTGGCCTTGATGCACATTCAAGCTTGGAAAAGGGCCCCAGTGCATAGGAAGGGTCTCTTGAAGCCTCTTAAAGGGTCACTGTTTCTCCACTCCAAGTCCTCCCAGGCCAGAATACATTGCTTTAGTAGAGGGAGTTAGGAACTGGATCTACCTTGCAGGCCAGATCCTGACCTCCAGCAACTGCCATGTGCCATTTTGACAGGTGTGTGGGACTGATATTGCCATAATGTCCGCTGAAATCAAATCACGGCGGCAAATTCTCAGGGGTTTGCAAGTGCTGGTGATCAGCTGATTGGCAGCACCTGCAAACCAGTTATTATGCCAAGGTGCTGTGTCATAACCTGCCCCACAACTAACATCATATATAATGCCTTGTGTGGGCAGGTGAATGTGGTTTAGGGAGAGATGAACTAATAGGACAAATTAGGACCCCTACTGGGCTCCATTAGGCCCATGGGATGGAGATTTCTCACTGCTTTTTTAATGGGCTCCTCAGATTCAGAGGACTCACTCCCAGGGAAGCTCCCATTGCCTCACACCTTGGGAGCCTATGGCTCGAAAACAGGTAGCTCATCAGGCAGATTGGAACCATCAGTGTCAGGGACTGGGTAGAGAAGGAATGATGGAGACTGCGTCCCCATCCTGACCCTTCTAGGGAAGAGGAAGAGGAAGACAGTATAGATTTACAACAGGGGTTTGCTGGGGGTCACAGCTCAGAGGCAGATGAGGGAGAAAGTTGGGAAATAATGGGAGAGGAGAAGGAGGAGGCAGAAGCGGAAAGTCAGCTGGTTGACACAGTGCCATCAGAAAGCATCCCAGACCCTCCATCTCCCAGAACCTGGCCATAAAAGTAGGAGAACAAAGAGCTCAAAGGCAGAGGGCATGTAGCAGCACCCATAGAAGTGATGAAGGAGGAAGTGGGAGAGCCGGGGGGTGGGGTGGAGATTCACTCGGAACAATGCCCTTATCCAAGAGGCTGGGTTCTATAGCCTCTCACTGTAAGTATTGAAATGAAAAAGGATGGCAAGAAACCTTTTCTTGTCTTTATACTTTCCTGGGCAAACAGCCAGGAGCCACTGGCAGCATCCTGACATGAGCCCTACTGTTTGCCTCTGCATAGTTCCATCCTTATTTCAGACATTGTGATCTATCGGTACATCACAATGTTTAGCTGGTGATATGTCACAATGTTGAAAACCAGATATCGGCCAGCCTGAACCCACATCTAGATAAACCTGAGGTTAGGGGGCTGACAGCAGTAGCCGAGGTTAGGTCTATGGGGTGTCTTTACCAGTGGCCCCCTGAAACTGGTATATATAGATATATATCTGGTATCCTTTTAAAACAAAAAGCTTCAACTCTTCGAATTAGCAGCATTTGAAGAAACGGTGCAGAGAAAAGACTTACTCTGTTTTAAAAGATGCTATCCATTTAGACAGACTTTCTTTTACCAATGCACCTTCCACATGCTCCAGTTTTCCTTCGTCAGGCAGAATGAAGAAAGACGTGGCATCTCCTTTGTATGGAATCTCCACCACCCAGCAAGACAAGTCTTCATCATGGAGGTATTTGTAGTAGCCTTTTCGATACATCAGGCTGGCTTTCACCGTAGTGTTTGCATCCACAAAGAAGTCTTTCCCCCGGATCATGTGAGTGTCAAAAGGGTGTTGCCAGTAAGCTTGGAAGAAAAAGATTAGGCAAAAGAGTTGCATGATTTTTAATTCCCTCCAAAGGCAACTTTGTGTGCAACAGGTAAGTATTTCATTATGTAAGTACAGGAAATGCAAGAGGCATAGAAGTGAGTGATTAAAAATATATATCCTAAAACCTAGACAAAATACCGTATTTTTTGCTCTATAAGACTCACTTTTTCCCTCCTAAAAGTAAGGGGAAATGTGTGTGCGTCTTATGGAGCGAATGCAGGCTGCACAGCTATCCCAGAAGCCAGAACAGCAAGAGGGATTGCTGCTTTCACTGAGCAGCAATCCCTCTTGCTGTTCTGGCTTCTGAGATTCAGAATATTTTTTTTCTTGTTTTCCTCCTCCAAAACTTAGGTGCGTCTTGTGGTCTGGTGCATCTTATAGAGTGAAAAATATGTAACTGTAGTGGCTGCTTGCAAAACAGTACACAAAATAGTGAAAATGTCAATGGGACACAGTAGAATACTCACAGAGTAAGTTCGTTTGCCCTCCTGGGGCAGGTGGCCCTCCTGGGGTGGGCGGGCACTGTGTCTCCCCTATGAACTGGCCTATTGCCAGCCAGATTGTACTCCTGCCACCAAATTGGCCAATGGTGGCAGTGATGCATGGGGCATCACCTGGTCACGGTGCCAATGACCAGTAGTAGCACTTGGTACTATGCCCAGGAGAAGGATAACTATCAAGCCAGCAGGGTCTTTTGGCCTCTCTCTCTGTGCCGGTTCTCCCGCCCACCCTCCCTCAGATTAGGGTTGGTGTTTTTTTACCAGTGGTGTGACCTTGCTATGGACAATGTCGGTCGCTAGATTCAGGGCCCGGTCAGGAATTTATTTCCACCTGGCAAACTGGCTCCATCATTTGGGTTTTGGGCTGCCTCATAGCAATTGTCACAACTTTGTTGGAGGGGAGGTTATAGCCTCTGTCTCCCCCTCCATGAGTAAGGAGATCCTGTTAAAAAGCAGCTCCTGTACGATGCCCAGATGGGAGCTAGGGCCATCCCACTTTTCCAATGCAGACCACTGGCTTCACCCTCTTGGCGGATGGGCGGGAGTGTCATGCTCCATTGCTTACCTCAATGCCTATGGCCAAACCTTTCGTATCTGTAACCAATAAAGTTGTGGCCTTACTTGATCCCCCAAACCCAGTAAGCTGTGTGTTGTCTAGTTATTTGCACCTTAGGGAACAGGGTGGTCATGGGGCCTTGCCATGCAAAGGGATGAAGCTTCTACCAAAAGAGTCTCTTGTCCTCCTCTCTCACTTTGAGCTAATCATTATGTTGAACCTTTTAGCATGTTTTGTTTTTTTTCTTTTCAACTGCTCATGTTTACTGGAAGTTTGCTCTTCTTAACAAATTAAAATTTGACATATCATGGCAGGCTGCAATTTCATTGGCGCTATACTCTGCTCTAAAACCCAACTACAAACACAAAAATTTGAGATCTCCACTACCCTTCTCTGTTGTTTCAGGAACAACATTTTTTTTCAAAAAGGCATAAGAGGACAGGCCATTGGTCTGATCCAACTGGCTTTTCTATCTAGTCCATCATCCTGTTCTCACAGTGCTTATGGGAAACACACAAGAAAGATGTGGGCACAACAGCTCTTGAGAGTTTTAGAAGAATGAGTATTTATCAGAGCCTTAAAAAGTTGCCATCGTTACATGTTTGTATGCCCACCTAACAGGGATATATATCTGCAACATTGCGTTTCAGGTCCCACTTATTCCCTTTAACAGTGATGTCAGCTGGTTGAATGCCTATCAGCTTGGAAAAAAAAATGATCACAAAATGGAAGCAACAGGAAAGGTGGTTTTTAAATATTTGGGGAGGACCTCCTAGGTATACAGAAATGCAGTTATTTTTTTAAAAAAAATAAAAATAAAACATTGTCTTTTTTAAAAAATTAAAGCTACATAAATTGCCTGAGAAGAACTTGTGACAGAAGGTTTCTTTCAGAAGATCAATGGTACTCCAGCCCACAGAGAAAGGGAGAGAGAAACAGTCTAATGAAAGCAGGAGCCAGGCAGATTCTAGCCCTCTTCAGATATTATAATGGTGGAAGGGCAAAAAAAGTAGAAAAGAGCTGTAGGGCCAGAGCTTTAGCCCTGTCCCTACTGTCATGTGGGTGCTTTCTGTTTCCTTGTCTTCTAGTGTAACTTGTGGAGCAGAAAGGCTCCTTGCATGATTAAGGATCTTGGAAGATCAGTTTAATCACAGTGAGAGAGTCCACTGGATGACAAAAGTAAGTCTCAAGATGCAGCCATTCAGCACTTTTCTACTCAAGTTTCCCCTCATGACTGCAATGTGCCTAGGGCCCCATCCACACTGTAAATTTAAAGCAATATCATGCCACTTTAAACAGTTCTAGCTTCCTCCAAGACATCCTGGGAGTTGGAGTTTAAGAGGCCCCTATTCCCCTCACAGAGTTCCCTGGGAAAAGAGATTGACTGTAAAAGCACTCTGGGAATTGTAGCTCTGTGAGAGGAATAGCACCCTTAAACTACAGTTCTCAGGAAGCTTTGGGGGAAGCCAGGACTGTTTAAAGTGGTATGATCGTACTTTATACGCATAGTGCTCAGGAATGAGAACAGCAGGTATGCAGTATTTGGGTAGGTATGCTTATAACTAAGCATCTTGGGTGGGGAACTGGGATTAGGGCTGGAATTTGCATGCCCTAATTTATGAAGATATTAATTTTCTGTGCTGCCTGTCCTGCCAAAGAAGCCCAGGATGGCAAAGAGCAAAGCAGGATGACAATACAATTCAAAAAATAATAATGAATAAGCACATCAAGATAATTAAGAACACATTTAGAACATCTAAAAACATTTACAGTGGCCTATCCTTACAGCTCATAATTTCAAGGTTGCCAGGAGCAGTATCTGTTAGCAATCAAATGTCTGGGTGAACAGGGATATTTTAAAATTTCTTCAGAATGGTAATAATAACATTATTAACACAATGAATGCTAATGCTAATTATAATAGCTCCCACTCACCCCTTGAGTTATTATAGGGAAGTTTCAGGAGGAAGAAAGGAAAATGGAACCATTTCGTCTCTCAAATAAGAAAAGAGGCACATCTTTTCTCTTTTCTCAATTTCCAGCATGGAATGCCCATTTCTGCCATATAACTATAAAGCACTTAGGTTTGGGACTGGCAAACTTCTAATGCTACCCAGCACAGCAGGGGAAGTGTAGGAGGGGGGCAGAGAGAAAATGTGTCTCTTTTCCCTTCCCCAGTACTGAAATTCCCTGAACAGCACTGCAAGCGTAAGAACATAGGAGTCTACTGGATGAGGCCAATGGCCCATCTACTGCAGCATTCTGTTCTCACAGTGGCCACCCAGATGCTTGTGGGGAAACCTGCAAGCAGGGCATGAGTTCATAAGCAATCTCCACTCTTGAGGTTTCCAGCAACTGGGATTCATAGCCAATAGATAGGAGCCATTGAAAGCCTTCTCCTCCATGAATTTGTCCCACCATCTTTTAAAGCCATCCAAGATGGTGGTCATTACTGCCTCTAGTGGGAGTGAGTTCCAAGGCTCCTAATTCGGGGCTGACGGGAGCCCTGAACTAGAGCACTCCTCTTAAAGGAAATTTGTGTTGCCAGTCCCTTCAGTTAATTACTCTTCCAACTTACCTTTGAAGAAGATGTAGTTCACAAGAACCAGTATAGTGCTTGGATCGAGGTCCTCGAGCGCATGGGCTATTTTCCCCTGAGTTTTGTTCTGCACATAATCATTTATCTGCCTTTTGGCCGCTCTGGGAATGGTGAAGTTGGTGAGGAAGCCTTCTGCTTCATAGAAGGTTTTGACATCCTCCAAAAACTTAGGCAGAAACTTCAACGACTGCTCAATGAACAAGGCATTTCCCATCTTCACCTGTGCTTTGTTATCCGGGCGGTGAAGGGCATGGATGAGGTGGCGGAATCCTTTGTGTATCTCATTCTCCTCAGTCACTGACAGGTTAAATGCGAGTCCTTTGTGAATCTGACTTTGGGTTTCCGACTTGGCACCCAGGGTCAGCAGTGCAAAAGCTGCAGAGATGCTGATTGGGGAGAAGAAAATGTTCCTTGAACCCACGCCTGAAGCTATGTTCCTGTAGAATGTGAATGCAAAGTCAGAGTTACTGGGACCTATCTTAAGATAGCTGGAGGAATCCTGTCTCTGTTCTTCTGAAGAAAGATGTGGATGTTCCAGTAATGTCTTGTCTCCTTGGCTAGCCTGGTCATCGTTGTGTCCTGGGAGTTGATGGCACTGGACTTCAAGACTAATCAGTAACAAGGAGAGGGTGATGACCAGCTTCATTTGGGATTTGCAATTCTTCTGCTGATAATTCCCACACAATATGTTAAAGGATCAATCCAAAAATGCATGTGTACTCTGCAACAAAGGCGAATTCTGCCCTAGACCTATACATTTATACAACAGAAATAATTCACCTTTCCTGTGAGTGGCGTAAGAAAGAATGTTGTTAGTTTCACTAAATTACATACAGAATAGAGTTTTGATAGAAAATGGTTTCCACATTTGTGTTTTTCAGTGTTTCAATGGTTTGTTTTTTAAATAAGTTTATTATTTAAAAATAAAACTGGCACATTTTAACCATGGAATATTTCTTTGTGATACTCTCAAGTTTTCACACTTTTCGGAATTTAACATAGTAATATTAATTTTTACAACTATGTATCTATACCTATATATGCCTGTATCTATGTATATAGTTATTTTCACATATCATTTTGAAATCAACTTTTGAATAGCAAAGACTATTTCATTTTCATTCTGAAGCTTACCTGAGAATCCTAACTGACCCCCTTTAGGCAACTTTGGTTTATCCCTGCTTTGTCATAAAATTAATGAAATTCTGCCATCAACTTGAATGGGAATAGAACTGTGCCAGTAGTTCCAGTCATTTATGCACCCAGCCACACACAGAAACAAAGAAATGATTCATATTCTTAGATGCTGGCCCAAACATGCAGGCACTTGTTTAAGAAGTGTGCAGTGGTACCCTTTCCTTTTACATAGCAGAGGAAGATTCTGGCATCTGCCATGTCCATGTGCTTAATGGTGCAGAAGTGACTCTACTGGGCTGCTCTGTACCACCTGTAGTGGAACTTCTGAGCTTTCGGTTCAATGAACCAGTCATGTAATGGGAGTGGGTGAGATTTGATGCTACCATAACAAGTTGCTGCATCTGAGATTAAGCCCCACTTAGAATATAGCCATTGATCTAGCCTATAAATCCCAATCTGTCTGAACATTAAACAGAGATTGATTTAGTTCTGCATGGATGTTAACCTAGAAAAGGAAAGGAAATAAACACTGGATATCATAAGCTATGCCAAAACAAGCTAGAGAGAGGAGTGAAAAAGAATGTATAGCTTACTTACAGTTCACCAAAAGAATATCGCAGCACCCTTCTGCACTACGATCCTCTTAAACCTGTGATTTATATACCAGGCTTGTACACAGTTTTCATTATTAACCATTAAGCAGAGCAAATATGGGTTGCCAAAGGGAGTCGGGTACAAAATGTGATGCAAGGGATTTGTAGCTTCCGCCCGACCTTTGTGCAATGGTACTACAGGTTGATAAAGAGCTGGATTTTAAATAAATAAGCATGAACTTCCCTGACCAAAGGGATCTCAAGCCACTCATTTCTGAGTAGTCCAAGCTCATACTGTGGCCATTTATTGAGGCACCCACCACTGCTTGCTCAGAGGCAGATACCTGACTATATTCCTGGACTAGATGGGCCTCATGGTTCCTTCCAACTCTACAATTCTATGTGCAGAGCCTCAGTTATTGGGTGATCTAAAAATACTATAAATAAGGAATACCATGAATACCATATTGCACCAGTCTGAATCTCCTCCACTTATAACAAAGCCTCAGGAAAGGCAGATTCCCACTCCTCCTCTTCCTTGACAGAGCAACTAACTAAATGATAATGGTATGGGAGCAGAAAATGAAAGGGTTAAAGAGAGCAGGGGTATCTGGAATAATGAACTAAGGGGGAGAGAGAGAGATGTGCAAAGACTCTGTAGAGAAGGTGACAAAGTGAGAAACAGGAAAGGGGAAGATGGGAATAAACATTGAGAGGGAGGAAGCAGGGGAGAGCCCATGGGCTATGGCAGGTAGGGGAAGACCTTTCTCAGCTCATGGGTCACATTTCCTTATGGGCAACCTACAGGGATCACATGGACAAAAGTGGGTGGAGTAACAAACATGCCTCTGATCTTTCTACAGTAGGTTGTGGTTCGAGGACCCGACCCCCGCAAAGTGAAATGAAGACACAGGGACACGTGATATAAGGTTAATGGGCTAGAAAAGGCCACAACTTTATTGATTACAGCAATGCAAAGGTATTGGCTTAGGCATTGGATCGCGAAACAAGTGGGTTTATTCACCAGGGGTTCATCACCTGTTGATGCTAATCCAACTATAGGCTCACCCCTGATGTCACCGAGGGTCGTGCCATGGCCTCCCGCCAAGCAGGCTTCGGACGGAATACACGACTGCCAGATTCCTTTAATGGAATACCCCTAGAAATTGAAGGCATAGGCGATGGCCACACCTAGCACTTCGACACACCACAACACATTATTCCAATGCCTAACCTACCCACCAATACCACAAAAGTTGTGACGATTGCTACGAGGTAGGCGAAAAAACCAAAAAGCCTAATGCCAAATGGAAAAACTCCTACCAGGCCCCCTGGGCAACCAGGGCGACCAACCTAAGGTCCATAGCAAGGCCAATGACCTAAGCCCTAACTCAAAGGGAGTGGAGGGTGGGTGACTCACGATGAGACGATGGCGAAGAATGAGGCCGGGGAGAGGCTGGCACTGCAGCAAAAGGCTGCTGAACACGCCCCCTCTGTGGCACCTGGTTGGATGCTTACCGGGGGGCGTGGGCGCCAGCCAGCCAGGTGAGGTGGAGGCAGGGGGCTAACGCCCCCTGCTAGGGGCGGTGCTCGGGCTCCCGCCCACAACCACTCCCCTCTCTTTCAGGGAGGAGAGTCTTTACATTCAGTCAAGAGGTTTCTCTATGTGCATGTCTGCATCTCTCCATCCTCCACCTAGGGAAGAAAGAAAAGCAAATGAGAATTCCTAGATGCCTAGAATTTATATCTTTAGGTCTAGAATTTATATCTCCAGATTTAAAGAAAAAGAGAGGCATTGTAATATGTGTTAAGAGAGGCATTGTAATATGTGTTAACCCAAAATTTGAAACAAAACAATTTTTTAAGGGCAATGAAGGTAGAATTCTGGGTATACAAGTGGGGAAAGGTAACGAAAAATTTGTGATAACAGGAATTCATGCTCCAAATGGGAATAAGACAGAGTTCTTCAAGGTAGTGGAAGATAAGTTGTTAGAATTTATAAATGAGAAGATTATATTGCTAGGAGACTTAAATGGAGTTACCTCTTTGGAATTTGATCATACAGACTCAGGAGGTAGACCGAGAGGAAGACTCTCCCCTACTTTTTTTAGTATGGTGGAGAGTTTGAATCTGAAGGATGTGCAGCGTTACAAGCACCCTATAGAGAAAAAATTTACCCATCATTCCCAAGCAAAAAAGGCAGAGGGCAGAATTGATGGAATATAGATAACTAAGAATCTACTACCGAAGATAAAAAAAATCAGATATTCTACCTAGATCGATAACTGATCACAACTTGGTTACAGTAGAACTAAGAAATAGAAGGGTAAAGAAAAGATGGAGAATGAATGAAAAAATCCTAAACAAATTTTTTTTAGCCAAAGCACAAGAATTACTCATGGAATTCTTCCAAAATAACAAGGTGCAGGATACAGATATTAGGGTAATATGGGATGTGAATAAAGCATTTATAAGAGGCTTTTATATTCAACAACATGCAATTCAAAAAAAGAATAGGGAAGCTAAACGAAGATGGATAAAATTAAAAAGGAAATTGAAGAAAATGAAAAAGTACTAGCCAAACATCCTAAAAATGAGAAAGCAAGGAAAAATTGTAAGCTATTACAAAATCATTTGTCAGCATTAGTTAATCAGGAGATAGAAAATAACTTAAGGTGGATGAAACAGAGGTATTTTGAGTCAGCAAATAAAACTGGGAAATTACTGGCATGGCAACTGAAGAAAAGGCAGAAAGATCTACTAATAGAATAATGGATGAAGGGAAGATCATAGATAAAACAAAAGAAATCACCAAGAGGTTTGTTAAATATTTCAAAAAAATATACGAAAAGGGTAATGAAAAGGAGGAGGAGATAGCAGAGTACTTACAAAGCAGATCTCTACCCAGAATATCGGCTGTTATACCTTTAAATTATGCAGCGGGTGCAGAATGCCGCGACAAGATTCCTTACGGGGTCCTCGCCGCGGGATCACATTCACCCGGTGCTATACCTACTGCACTGGCTCCTGGTGGAGTACAGGATCAGGTTTAAGGTGCTAGTTTTAACCTTTAAAGCCCTATACAGCCTAGGACCCTCGTACCTATGGGACTGCCTCTCCTGGTATGTCCCACGGAGGACCTTACGGTCTTCAAGCAAAAACATCTTGGAGGTCCCGGGCCACAGGGAGGTTAGGCTGGCCTCAACCAGAGCCATGGCTTTTTCGGCTGTGGCCCCAATCTGGTGGAACGCTCTGTCACAAGAGACTAGGGCCCTGCGGGACTTGACATATTTCCGCAGGGCCTGCAAGACAGAGCTGTTCCACCAGGCCTTTGGCCAAGGCACAGTCTGACCCCCTCCTTTGGTAATCCTCATAGAACTCTAGCCCAATGGTTGCCATTAATTTGATTCTGAATTGATTTTAGAATGAATTGATTTTAGAATGCTGTACTACTTTTACTGTTGTTAGCTGCTCTGAGCCCGGCTTCGGCTGGGGAGGGCGGGATATAAATAATTTATTGTTATTGTTGTTGTTGTTGTTGTTGTTGTTATCAATGCCATTCCAAGTTCCTTACAAAATTTCCCACTTCCCTCAGCATAGGAAAATAACACGTTTGGTAAGTTACAAATTAGTTTCCATACAAACTCTTCAAAAGTCTGATTTGTGTGCTTTCCCATACACCTGCACAGGTAACTTAGCTTAGTTACAAAGTGGCAAAATTTCCTAAATTATTGGTATAGGAATTCAAGAGTGGCTTCTGAGAGCCGTGTGGAGCAACCAGCTCAGACCTCTTCACATGCTGAGCTACACAGGTAGACTGGGGGGAACAATAGGCTTGACTGTCCATTTCCTCTCAAGATAAGGGAAGTGGACATAGCTAAGCCTGGCAAGACAGCTTAACTCCTTAATGCATTAAGTAGACTTAAGCATATTCTAGTTATATGAAGCTGGTTATTCCGCATTTATCACCATTCAAGGACACATTCTAGAGAAGCAAATGCACTTGATGGTGTAGCACCAGTGAGAAGTCTGTCCTAGGGAGAGCCTGATAGGTAAAAAGGTAAAGGTAGAGGCCATTTGGCCTGAAGTCCTCCACCCCTGGACTATGTCTAAGCCTTGCTTCTTAGCACAAGGACGTGGGTGGCACTGTGGTCTAAACCACTGAGCCTCTTGGGCTTGCCAGTCAGAAGGTCAGTGGTTTGAATCTGTCCCAGCTCCATCCCAGCTCCTGCCAACCTAGCAGTTCGAAAGCACACCAGTGCAAGTAGATAAATAGGTACCGCTGCAGCGGAAAGGTAAACAGCGTTTCCGTGTGCTCTAGTTTCTGTCACAGGGTTCCGTTGCGCCAGAAGCGGCTTAGTCATGCTGGCCACATGACCCAGAAAGCTGTCTGTGGACAAACGCCAGCTCCCTCGGCCTGAAAGCAAGATGAGCGCCGCAACCCCATAGTCATCTTTGACTGGACTTAACCATCCAGGGGTCCTTTACTGTGGCGTTCATATGGAGCCCCCGGTCATTTCACAGACTATTGACCTGTACACCACTAATCTGCTGCCACCAACCAGGTCTCCCCAGTAAATCACTTAGTCTCAGTCAGGTTCTTAAGTTAACAATGAAGATTGTTGGTTACTGCAAACACAAATAAACTTTAAATGCATTCGAAATGCTGTTACCCTTTACCCTCTTAGTCTTATTTTATTCTGTCTCTGATTCTTCTACCTCCCCTCACACAAGAACCAACTGCACTGTCTCTCTATTTCCATCTGCCTGCTAACTGCTTTCCCAACTGCCTTTTCCCAACTAACCAGCCAACTAACTCCCTAAACCTTGGGCTAAGCCCAAGGTTTAGGGAGTTAGTTATAAACAGGTAGGCTCCACCTGGAATCATAGAATCAAAGAATCATAGAGTTGAAAGAGACCACAAGGGCCATTGAGTCCAACCCCCTGCCAAGCAGGAAACACCATCAGAGCACTCCTGACATATGGTTGGCAAGCCTCTGCTTAAAGACCTCCAAAGAAGGAGACTCCACCACACTCCTTGGCAGCAAATTCCACTGTCGAACAGCTCTTACTATCAGGAAGTTCTTCCTAATGTTTAGGTGGAATCTTCTTTCTTGTAGTTTGGAACCATTGCTCCATGTCCGCTTCTCTGGAGCAGCAGAAAACAACCTTTCTCCCTCCTCTATGTGACATCCTTTTATATATTTGAACATGGCTATCATATCACCCCTTAACCTCCTCTTCTCCAGGCTAAACATGCCCAGCTCCCTTAGCCGTTCCTCATAAAGCATCGTTTCCAGGCCTTTGACCATTTTGGTTGCCCTCCTCTGGACACGTTCCAGTTTGTCAGTGTCTTTCTTGAACTGTGGTGCCCAGAACTGGACACAGTACTCCAGGTGAGGTCTGACCAGAGCAGAATACAGTGGCACTATTACTTCCCTTGATCTAGATGCTATACTCCTATTGATGCAGCCCAGAATTGCATTGGCTTTTTTAGTTGCCACGTCACACTGTTGGCTCATGTCAAGTTTGTGGTCAACCAAGACTCCTAGATCCTTTTCACATGTACTGCTCTCAAGCCAGGTGTCACCCATCTTGTATTTGTGCCTCTCATTTTTTTTGCCCAAGTGCAATACTTTACATTTCTCCCTGTTAAAATTCATCTTGTTTGTTTTGGCCCAGTTCTCTAATCTGTCAAGGTCGTTTTGAAGTGTGATCCTGTCCTCTGGGGTGTTAGCCACCCCTCCCAGTTTGATGTCATCTGCAAATTTGATCAGGATGCCCTTGAGTCCATCATCCAAGTCGTTGATAAAGATGTTGAATAAGACAGGGCCCAAGACAGAACCCTGTGGCACCCCACTAGTCACTCTTCTCCAGGATGAGGAGGAACCATTGATGAGCACCCTTTGGGTTCGGTCAGACAGCCACTTACAAATCCACTGAGTGGTAGCGTAGTCAAGTCCGCATTTTACCAGCTTCTTTACAAGAATATCATGGGGCACCTTGTCAAATGCCTTGCTGAAATCAAGGTAGGCTACATCCACTGTGTTCCCTTCATCTACCAGGCTTGTAATTCTGTCAAAAAACGAGATCAGGTTAGTCTGACATGACTTAATTTTCAGAAATCCATGCTGACTATTGGTGATCGCAGTATTCCTTTCTAGGTGCTCACAGACTTTGCTTAATGATCTGCTCCAGAATCTTCCCTGGTATTGATGTCAGACTGACTGGGCGGTAATTATTTGGGTCCTCTCTTTCCCCCTTTTTGAAAATAGGGACAACATTTGCCCTCCTCCAGTCTGCCGGGACTTCACCTGTTCTCCAGGAATTCTCAAAGATGACTGCCAGTGGTTCTGAGATCACATCTGCCAGTTCTTTTAATACTCTTGGATGCAGTTCATCTGGCCCTGGAGACTTGAATACATCTAAACTAGCCAAGTATTCTTGTACTATCTCCTTAGTTATTCTGGGCTGTGTTTCCTCTGCTGAATCATTTGCTCCAAATTCTTCAGGTCGGGCATTGTTTTCTTTATTGGAGAAGACGGGGCAAAGAAGGCATTGAGGAGTTCAGCCCTTTCTGTGTCCCCTGTCTACGCATCCCTGGGCTTCCAGTGCCAGATCCTCAGGTGGTAGGGCTCATGCTTCCAGTTATAACCTTTCTGCCTCTCAGTCTATCCCAGACTTTCCCAGTATTCTATAGGATTTACAACCTCAGCCTTTACCGCAGAAGGGGGCTCCGAAACATCATCGGAGGAAGAGATGCTGGGGCAAAAGGAAGTGTCAGCAGCTGCAGAACAACACCTGGTCACCAATGATGGGCAAGGGAGAAAGAAGTCTAAGAAGAAGCAAGAGAAGTAATCCTTCTGATTCCGAGGACAATTCAGAAATGTTTCCCTGCTGCCCACCACCCACTGGGACCTGAGCGACCAGAATTACTGGATGGAGCACGTGGGTCCCTATGTGGAAAAGAAGCAGCCAGATCCCTCTAAGTTTAGAAATTTGAAGCTAAGCGAGTCCTTCACCGTGAGGTTTTCGGGGAGTACAAAAGGGGTGTGTGCCAGGGGCCGAATTCTAAGTATGAGCATGAATGTGAGAAGTGCCTAGGTAACCACCCAGCGTCCTCATGTTTTAAAGGTAAACAGCCCTTTCAGGGTGGTAAGGGGGCATTTCCACCTGGGGTCTTGAAATGCTCACAAACCCGCGCAAAGAGCAGTTGCAAACCTGTATTAATTCAGCCACAAACTGGTATTAATTTGGCCCTTGGTTTTGGCGTTCTCTTCTGTTAAGCTCTCACCTCTTAGAACCCTTCTCGATAAATACCCTAATAAAGAGGCAGCAACGTACCCTTGGGAAGGGTTTTTCATATGGCTTCAAGATCCCTGTTTCATTCCCTCCTAACTCAGGGGACCCCCAAAATAAAACAAAAACAGTTAGGGAAATGCCAGCTATTGCAAAAAAGAAAATAAAGAAATAAATTCTGGCTGGGAGGGTGGCCGGCCCCTTCAGGGAGCCACCTATAGTGGGTTTACACATTTCACCTTTAGGCATCGTCCCTAAAAAGACTCCAGGAGAGTATTGTATGATCCACAACCTATCCTCAGTCAATGATACCACAGGAACCTTGTTCTGTGAAATATGCCTCCTTTGAACAGGCTATTAAGCTTATTCGCAGGTTCAGCAGGGGTGCGCTCTTGGCTAAGTGCAACATTGAGTCGGCCTCCCGCCTCCTGCCAATTCACCCAGAGGACTTTCTGTGGCTAGGTTTTAGGTTGAGGGGGCCTATTTCATAGGCAAATCTATGCCGATACGGTGCTCAGTAGCTTGTGCAGCTTTTGAATCATTTAGTACAACTTTGGACTGGGTCCTTTGCTTTAGAACTCTTCTCTTTTAGAGAAGAACAAGGTGCAGAAAATTTCGAACTGTGATAAAAATAAATTGAATGAACCGATAGAACGTGCTCCTCAACACACACACAAGTAACCCCTTACAACCATTACAATAAGGATCAAGTAGGCTTCCTTCCTGGTAGACAGATGAAAGATAACATAAGAAACATAATCAATATTATAGAATATCTAACAGGAAGGATAAACAGGCAATGTTGATTTTTGTAGACGCTGAGAAAGCTTTTGATAATATTTCTTGGGAATTTATGTTAAAAAACTTAGAAGCTATGGATATGGGTGAGTCTTTCCTAAATGGTATATATTCTGAACAAAGAGCTAAGTTAATTGTAAATAATGTAACAACAGAGAACATTGCCATTACTAAGGGTACAAGGCAAGGGTGTCCTTTATCGCCACTGTTATTCATCTCGGTCCTGGAAGTCTTGCTAAGTTCAATAAGAAATAATGAATTAATAAAAGGTGTGTCAGTTGGTCGCAAGGAGTATAAAGTAAAAGCATTTGCGGATGACTTGGTTATAACGATTGAAGATCCCTTAAAGAGTGTAAAAACGGTATTAGAAGAAATAGAAGTATTTGGACAAGTGGCAGGTTTCAAGTTAAATAAGATGAAAACTAAAATAATGAATAATATCTGAAGAAGTGTGCATGCACACGAAAGCTCATACCAAGAACTAACTTAGTTGGTCTTTAAGGTGCTACTGGAAGGAATTTTTTTATTTTGTTTTAAAATAATGATGAAAAACATTGAGCAAGAAACTATTGAAAGAATACAGCAACAGATTGAGATAGAAGCGGTTAAGAAACTGAAATATTTAGAGATTATATTGACTCCCAGAAGTATTGATCTATTTCAAAATAATTATGTACCATTATGGAATAAAGTTAAAGGAGATCTGGAGGTGTGGGGGAGGATGAAATTATCATTTTGGATAAGGATTGCAATGATAAAGATGACTGTACTACCGAAAATGTTGTTTTTGTTTCAAGAAATTCCAATAATTAAAGGAACTACAATATTTTGGGAATGGCAAAGAGTGGTTTCAAGATATATCTGGCAGGGCAAAAAGCCGAGAATAAAATTTAAGTTGTTAACAGATGCAAAAGAAAGAGGAGGCTTTGCCCGGCCAGATTCGAAATTATATTATGAAGCATCATGTCTTTGTTGGTTGAAGGAGTGGATAAAATTAGAAAACACGGGTTTGTTAGATTTGGAAGGATATGATAATAGATTCGGTTGGCATGCATATTTATGGCATGGGAAAAAACGAGTGCATAAAGGTTTTGAAAACCACATTATCTGAAGATCTCTAATTGAGGTATGGGACAGGTATAAAAACCTGTTAGAACCAAAAATACCACATTGGTTGTCACCATTGGAAGTGATGAGTATTAAAACGATCAATATGACTGGGAGGTGGATAACATATGGGAGTTTAATAGAGAAAGAGGGAGGTAAGTGGAAAATGAAACCATATGAAGAAGTGAAAGAATATGTAAATGATTGGTTGCACTACTTTCAGATTAACAAAATGTTTAGGAAAGAAGTTGCGGAAAGAGGTTATTATGAAAAAGAATCTAGGTTTCAAAGAGAAATATTGAACAATGAAATTAAAAACCTATCAATGATGTATAAACTGTTACTAGAGTGGCATACAAAAGATGAAGAGGTTAAATCGGTTATGAGGCAATGGGCCCAAGATTTTGGATATAATACTCAATTTGATAAGTGGATTAAATTGTGGAAGGATGGGATGAGATTTACGGCATGTACCACAATAAAAGAAAATGTCATGAAAATGATATATAGATGGTATTTAACACCAGTGAAATTAAGTAAGATGTATAAAGGATGTAATAAATGTTGGAAATGTAAAGATAATGAAAGGACCTTTTACCATATGTGGTGGGAGTGTAAAAAAGTGAAGTGTTTCTGGGAAATGATATATAATGAGTTGAAGAAAATGTTGAAATATACATTTGTTAAAAAACCAGAAACATTTCTATTAGGAATAGTAGGTGGTGAAATCAATAAGAGGGATGAGAAATTATTTTTATACGCAATAACAGCAGTGAGAATCTTGATGGCCCCAAAGTGGAAGCAAGAAGAAATGCCTACATTAGAAGAATGGAGAGCGAAATTAATGGAATACGCAGAAATGGACAGATTAACAGGGAAGATTCAGAACCGACGAGACCAAAGATTCACTGAGGACTGGAATAAATTCTTAGGATACATTAAGAACTTTTGTGATAACGACATAACGTTTGTAAGTTTTCAGGAAGCTCTGTAAGAAGGGATGGTAGAAATATTGTTTAAACAATAAGGTAAGATAATATATATATAATGCAACATAAAAGTAAGAAATGTGAGGACAAATAATAAATATGGAAAATTATCAGACAGGTTGATGGAAGTCTAAAAGAAAATTAGATATGTGAAGAGAATTTGGTGTTTTGCTGTGTACTTATCTTTACTGGAAAATTAATAAAAAATTACATGATAAAAAAACCAAAATTTGGTCACCACTGCTGGAGAGGCGTGTATGGAGGGACTATGGGTGCCCTATTGCGATAAACAAAGCCAGGGAGCTTTTGGAACATTTGGTGGCGCATAGAGTGACATAAACTGGGACGCAGGTGGCGCTGTGGGTTAAAGCCTCAGCGCCTAGGACTTGCCGATCGAAAGGTCGGCGGTTCGAATCCCTGCGGCGGGGTGCGCTCCCGCTGCTCGGTCCCAGCGCCTGCCAACCTAGCAGTTCGAAAGCACCTCCGGGTGCAAGTAGATAAATAGGGACCGCTTACCAGCGGGAAGGTAAACGGCGTTTCCGTGTGCGACTCTGGCTCGCCAGAGCAGCGATGTCACGCTGGCCACGTGACCCGGAAGTGTCTCCGGACAGCGCTGGCCTCTGGCCTCTTAAGTGAGATGGGCGCACAACCCCAGAGTCTGTCAAGACTGGCCCGTACGGGCAGGGGTACCTTTACCTTTACCTTAGAGTGACATAAAAAAAGTTCTATCTTTCTTTGGCACCAATTGGCTGACTATGCCCAGGAGAAAGGCCTCTGGTTTCTTCAGAAAGGTATATTTAAATGCCTTTTTCATTTCATTATAGATCATCTCCCAGAAAGCCTTAATCTTTGGGCACGTCCACCAAAGGTGAAAGAATGTACCTTCATTCTCTTTACATTTCTGTAATGGTTGTGAGGGGGTTACTTGTGCGTAAATTGCCTTCGGTCTAGTTAGATTGCTTGCCCAACCATGCTTAGGCTCACAGCTCGCCCTCCGTGACCTGTTAGTCACTTGCAGAATCCGTCAGTGGGCGTTTCTTGAACCTCTTCCAGCATAAAAGCTGTTTGACGCCAAGTCTCCTCCTATGTTCCCTGTGTGGAACGCGTCTGCGCAAGTAAGGGGAAGGCAGGGGAGTGCCAGCGCTCTCTCCACTAGTTTCGGGTGAAGGGTCTTGGAGCCCTGTCTACAATTCCTCCATCTCCCTCTCTTCTCTATTGGTGTTATGCTGCATTCCTTCCCCCCTGCTGGTCCCCTCTCCGGCATCGCTCTGGAGCCCTGCCTCCGCTTCTCTCTCTGATGTCAGTTCCCTGACATCCACCTCCCTCCCAGGACCCCCTCCACCCCCGGCCCGACCCGGTGACGTGACCTTGTCCCCTTCTTCAGCCAACGATGCAGGGAACCCCCGAAAGGAGCTGCTGTCGTCGTCCAAGGACTCAAACCCCGCTTCCCATCCGCTCCGATTTCTTCGCACAGGATGGGCTTCCAAAACTGATTCCTCCTCTCCTGACGATTCTCCTCCTTCCTCTTCGGAAGCTGGAAAACCCCCAAAATCCTCCTCCTCCTCATCGGTGGTGGCAAATTGCTCCTCCCAGAATCTCTCCAGGGGTTTGGGCTTCCTCGGATACCTGTTGTGGAACTCTTCCACCAGATATCCATCATCTATTTCCCCCGCGGGCACCCACGTGTTTTCTGACTCGGGTTCCCCCTCCCAAGCTACTAGATACTCCACCTGCCGCACCCGTCAGCGCGAATCCAGGATCTCCATTACCTGGTGGTGGTGTTTCATCTCTTCCAGTTGTGGGTGTGTGAGCCCTTCCCCTCCTGCCCCCCGGACCCTCCGCTCCCCTCTGTACGGTGAGAGCAGGGATTATGAAATACCGGGTGGATTTTCATGCTGTCTGGCAACTTGAGCCGGAATGCCACCGGGTTGACTTGGTGTGTCACCTCAAATGGTCCCAGCCGTTTTGGCCTCAGTTTCTTACACCCGCCCTTGAAGGGTAAGCCTTGTGTGGATAACCACACCCGGTCCCCCACCCTTATGGTCTCCCCTTCCCGGCAACGTTTGTCTGCTTGTCTCTTGTACGCCTCCTTGGCCCTTTCCAGATTCATCTTAAGCTGCTGGTGCAGGGCTTCCATTTCTTCCACGAACTGCTCTGCGGCGGGCACGCTCCCCCTTCCTCCCCCCTCCCGGGAAAGGCCCTGGGGTGACACTCATAATTAGCCATGAACGGGCTCATCCCCATGGACACATGCTCCGCATTGTTATACGCAAACTCTGCCAGTGCTAGCTTTTCTACCCAATCGTTCTGTCTCTCGTTGACGTAACAGCGTAGATATTGCTGTAAAATGCTGTTCGCCCTCTCTGCTTACCCGTTAGTCTCCGGGTGTCTCGCCGTCGAGAATCCCACCTCCACCTGCAATAAGTTCATAAGCCTCCTCCAAAACCTCGAGGTAAATTGTTTCCCTCGGTCAGAGATAACCTTTGAAGGAGCTCCATGCAACCTGAAGATGTGATTCACGAACAACTGGGCGGTTTCCTCTGCTGTCACTGCATGTGAGCACGCTATAAAATGGCACATTTTGGTTAGCAGATCTACTACTACCATGACTGCTGTCTTCCCTCTGGATTTGGGTAGATCTGTCATGAAATCGATAGACACCACCTCCCAGGGTCTTCCCGGCATGGGCAAGGGTTCTAGTAGCCCTGCCAGGGCCGCCCTCTCCCCCTTGGCCCTTTGGCAGCGGTCACACCCCCGTACATACTCTCGTACATCTTCCCTCACCCTTGGCCACCAAAACTCCCTAGTGACCAGTAACATAGTTTTGTGTTGCCCAAAGTGCCCCGCTGTTGGGTTGTCATGAAGCTGTTTGAGCACCCTTTCCCGCAAGGCCTCCCCGGGCACATACATTGCTCCCTTGTAATACAGCAGTCCTTCCCTTTCCTCAAAGCCTCCCCGGTCTCCCCCAGTTCCCCTGAGTTCCCTGATTCTGGTTTGGGCGAATTCGTCATGGCGAATCAGCTTGGTTAGTTCTCGTTTCCCAACCAACGCTCCCCCACACACCCATCGTTCCTCAGGGAAAAGGTGTCGAGCTTCCGGCGGTCCTTCTCCTTCCGTGTACTCCGGCTTCCGGGAAAGCGCGTCTGCCCTCACGTTCTCTTCTCCCGGCACGTACTTGATCTCAAAGAAGAACTTGGAGAACTCCTGTGCCCATCGAATCTGTCTCTGGTTGAGGACTCGAGCTGTTCTCCAATATTCCAAGTTCTTGTGATCAGTACACACCTGAATCTTGTGCTGAGCCCCTATTAGGAGATGTCTCCACTGCCGAAATGCTTCGTGAATAGCTAGCAGTTCGCGATCATACACCGTGTAGTTCTGTTCCGATTTGTTCAGTTTGCGTGAGAAGAAGGCGCACGGCCTCCAGGTGTGTTGGCTCCGCCCCAGCTGCAGCAACACCGCTCCTACCGCGCGGTCTGATGCGTCGGTCTCTAGCCTCATTGGTTTCTGCAGATCCACGTGCAGGAGCTGTTCCTCCGAGGCGAACACCTTCTTTAGCCTTTCGAAGGATCGTTGAGCACTTTCCGTCCAGACGAACTTCTTTTTGCTACTGAGACAATCCGTGATGGGTGTGGTCAAGTGGGCGAAGTTCTTGATGAACTTCCAATAGAAGTTGCTGAACCCGAGGAACCTCTGCACATCCTTCCGGGTTTTGGGGGCCTTCCATTCCAGCACCACCTGCACCTTGCTGGGGTCCATGGCTAGGCCTCTGTCCGACAACCTGTATCCCAGAAATTCCACTTCTCTGGCGTGAAATTGGCACTTATCCAGCTTGACCCACAACTGATGCTCTTGTAGCCTCTTCAGCACTTCCCTGATGTCCTGGACATGCTGTTTTTCATTGTCCGAGTAGATCAGGACGTCGTCCAGAAATGCTACGCAGTTTTTGTACATCAGGAGGCCCAGCACATGGTGCATGAAGCCTTGAAAACAGGCTGAGCCCGACTGTAATCCAAATGGCATCACTAGGTACTCAAAGACCCCTAGGGGGTGAACATGGTGGTTTTCCATTCGTCCCCCTCCCTCATGTCATCAATTCTGGGCATGGGGAAGGTCACGGGTTCTGATACGAGGTTTAACCTCCGATAGTCTACGACCAGCCTGGGCTGATCCGTGTTTTTCTTGTCCACAAAGAACACAGGGCTGCCCCCCACTGCCTTAGATTCTCTTATGAACCCCCTTTTCAGGTTCTTGTCAATAAAGTTCTGCAACTCCTGCATCTCCCGGTCCGACATGGCATACAGCTTACCCACTGGCAGCTGCGCCCCAGGGAGTAGGTTGATTTGGCAGTCAAAGGGCCTATGTGGTGGCAGCCTGTCCGCCTCCCTCTCGCTGAAGACCTCCTGTAAGTCCGCGTACTGTGGCGGCACCTCTACTCTCTGCTTCAGTGTCGTTGCTGCCACTCTGGCCAACCTCACCCTAGGCTTCTCCCCCCCCCAGACAGTGTTCCAAACAGTGCGCTGACCCGAAGGTGACTGTCCGTTGATGCCAAGCCACCACTGGATCATGTAGCACTAGCCAGCTCAGGCCCAGTATTATCGGGGGTCCCGCCAGTGTGGCCACATGAAAGGCAATGGTTTCTGTGTGTCTGGACACCCTCATTCTCATTGGTGGGGTTTGATGTGTCACTTCCCCTCCCAGCAGCTCCCTGCCATCTATTGTGGTCACTTGGAGTGGGAAATCAAGTGGCAGCAGGTGGAGTTGGTGCTCTAGTGCAAACTCCTTGCTAAAAAAATTACAGGAGCTGCCTGAGTCCAGAATTGCCTTCACCTTGACTGGGTGTCCATTTGGGAGTTCTAGCACCACCTCTATTGCTATAGAAGCCTTGGGTGGGTCTGGTTGGGGCACTTCTGTTAGCTGTTCGCTTGGCTGCTGTGCCCCCCTGTGGGCAGTCAAGCGCTGGTGTTTCCCTGCACCTTTTCCTCTGCCCCCTCCTCCTCGCTTCCAGCGGCTCCCACCATCCCTTGCCGAGCCTTTCTTTGTGGACAGACCCTGGCAAAGTGTCCTGGCCCTTTGGCAGAGGAAACACTTCTTGGTGCTTTTCCCAGCCTTTCCCTCCCTTTTGACTCCTTGGTTGGCGCTCGAAACCTCGCGCACGCACGCTCCATCGATTTTCATTGGCACCACGTCATCGGAAGGCTTCTTTGGCATCTCAGGAATGTGGTAGTCAGGGCAACGCTCTCCTCTCCCTTCCCTCCTTTCCAAAGCGCGCGCTTCCTGCCGAGCGCCTATCGCAAGCGCAGCTTTGGTCAGTTCATCCATAGACTGCGGGCGGGGCGCGTGGGAGAGCTCGTCTTTAATGGTTGGGGACAACCCCTCCTCAAACAGCATCCATATGGGCGGGCTATCTAGATCCCATTCGAGCCGGTGTATTAGCAACGCAAAGCGGGACCAGTAGTCTCTAACGGAAAGATGCCCCTGCTTGCATCTCATCAGCTCCCTCTGGGTTAAAGTCTCCCCCAATTGGCTTGTATACATTGCGTCCATTGCCTGAAAAAACTTCCGGACGTCCCTCATGGCGGGATTCTGCGCGGCCATTAGGGGTCTGACCCATTCCCTCACGCTGCCCTCAAGGTGCCCCACGATATACGCCACCCTTGCTGCCTCGTCAGCAAAGTCATCATGCTGCAGCTCCAAAGTGTACTCTACAGGAGGACTCTCCTGTATGTGAGTGTCTGAGGGCCCTGCTCCTTCCTGCCACTCACCATCTGGCCTGGGGTGGGGCCTGAAGCCTCACAGGGACTGCTGGACTCTGCTGCCCAGGAGGACTCTCCTGTATGTGAGTGTCTGAGGGCCCTGCTCCTTCTTGCCACTCACCATCTGGCCTGGGGCGGGGCCTGAAGCCTCATAAAGGACTGCTGGACTCTGCTGCCCAGGAGGACTCTCCTGTATGTGAGTGTCTGAGGGCCCTGCTCCTTCTTGCCACTCACCATCTGGCCTGGGGCGGGGCCTGAAGCCTCATAAAGGACTGCTGGACTCTGCTGCCCAGGAGGACTCTCCTGTATGTGAGTGTCTGAGGGCCCTGCTCCTTCCTGCCACTCACCATCTGGCCTGGGGCGGGGCCTGAAGCCTCATAAAGGACTGCTGGACTCTGCTGCCCAGGAGGACTCTCCTGTATGTGAGTGTCTGAGGGCCCTGCTCCTTCCTGCCACTTACCACCTGGCCTGGGGCGGGGCCTGAAGCCTCATAAAGGACTGCTGCACTCTGTTGCCCAGGAGGACTCTCCTGTGTGAGTGTCTGGGGGCCCTGCTCCTTCCTGCCACTTACCACCTGGCCCAGGGCAGGGCCTGACGGGCCTCACTAGGACAGTTGCTGTTACTGCTGGAGGGGTGCAGAGTGCTTTGAAAATGTTTTAAAATTTTTATTTTGAATTTTTTGTATGTGGGGTGGGGTGGGGTGGGGTGGATGTTTATTGGGCCTGGGAATTTGTTTGATTTTATGTTTTTGTAATTTTTATAATTTTTATTGTTTTTTGTTTGTATTGTTTTATTTGTGTTTTTTTTTTGTTTGTTTTTTAAAGGGGTTATTTTGTTCTTAAGGGGAGGGGTCAGGGCTGCCGGGGAATGGGCCCCAGCCCACAAAATGGCTGGGATATGTTTCACGGGGGGGAATGCACTGGGACAACCGATCTCAGTGATCACGGGTAGGAGGAGGAGTTACGCTAAGACCAGACCATGTCATTACAGAGGAGGCAGGTTTAGTCGTTGTCTGAGGACTATTCCTGCCTCCGGGTCTGGCCCTGACCGGATGAATACTAGAATCAGCAAGGGATACCCACCTGACCTGAAAGTGTTGCTGTGCAATGCCAGGTCAATGATTCATAAGACCACTGCCATCCATGACTTGATCATGGATGGAGGACTTGACCTGGCATGTGTAACAGAGACTTGGTTGGATGAAGCAGATGGGCCTGTCCTTGCCGCTGCTTGTCCACCAGGTTTCTCTTACGCACAGCAACCCAGGTCATGTGGGCGGGGAGGGGGGGTTGCAGTGATTTTTAGGAAGTCATTAGTTTGCACCAGGCGTCCTATTGGGAAGACCCAGTTTTCTGAGTGCATGTTCTGGAAGTTGGACAATAGGGGCAGTACAGGATTCCTTTTGGTGTACCGACCTCCCCGCTGCACCAAGGATTCCCTGCCCGAGCTGCTTCAGGTTGTGGCGGATGTTCTCCTGGAGACACCTAGCTTGGTCGTCCTAGGGGATTTTAACATCCATGCCGACACGACCTTACAAGGGGCCGCTCGGGACTTCGTGGAAAGCATGGCCTCCATGGGGCTGTCCCTGAATAAGTCTGGCCCAACCCATAGCCGCGGACATGCCTTGGACCTGGTGTTTACCTCTACGGATGTTGGTGATCTGACACTAAGTAAAAGTGAAACGAAAGAAGTGCCATGGTCAGATCACTTCCTGGTGCAACTGGACTTCTCTGCGACCCATCCCCTCTGCAGGGAGGTGGGACCGATTCGGATGGTCCGCCCCCGCCACTTAATGGATCCAAATGGTTTCCAGAGAGTGGTAGGGGATGCTTTATCCCATGTTGATGGCCTTTCAGTCGATTCCCTGGTGGCCCGCTGGAATGTGGAGTTAACCAGGGCTATTGACTGTTTGGCTCCGAAGCGCCCTCTCCGATTGCATGGAGCCCGGAGAGCCCCGTGGTTTTCCACGGATCTGAGGGCAATGAAACAATTGTTGAGACGGCTAGAGCGCCGGTGGCGGATAACCCATTCTGAATCTGACCGGACACAGGTTAGAGCTCAACGTCGAGCCTACCAAGTGGCGATAGCGACGGCGAAGAAGACTTTCTTCACCGCCTCTATTGCATCTGCAGAAAACAGCAGCAGGAGACTCTTTCAGGTGGTTCACAATTTAGCGGAACCACCTGTAACATCGGGGCCCAGTACGGGCCACATGTTCTCCTGCAATGATTTTGCAAATTTTTTTGCAGATAAAATCGCTCAGATTCGGGAAGAAGTAGACTCCACCGTGGGAGCAGGGCCGGGGCGGGAGAGTGCTAGAGTCCTGTCTGGTCAAGTTGTGTGGGATCAATTCCAATCTGTTACCTCCGAGGATGTGGACAGGCTGCTTGGACGAGTGAAGCCAACCACCTGTCTCCTGGATCCTTGCCCATCCTGGCTTATAAAAGCTAGCCGGGAAGGACTGGGCGATGGGCTTCGTGGGGTGGTGAATGCTTCCCTCCGTGAGGGAGCCTTCCCAGACCCGCTGTAAGAGGCGGTTATTAAACCGCTTCTTAAAAAACCATCTCTAGATGCGGCCACGATGGCCAATTATCGCCCAGTCTCAAACCTTCCATTCTTGGGCAAGGTGATTGAGCGAGTGGTTGCTGAACAACTCCAGGCACGCCTGGAAGAAGCGGACCATTTGGATCCCTTCCAGTCGGGATTCAGGCCTCATCATGGGACTGAAACTGCCTTGGTCGCACTGGTTGATGATCTCCGGCGGGCTAGGGACAAAGGTGAGAGCTCTTTCCTAGTTCTGCTGGATCTCTCAGCGGCGTTTGATACCATCGACCATGACATCCTTCTGGACCGTCTTGAGGGGCTGGGAGCTGGGGGCACTGTCATACAGTGGTTCCGCTCCTTCCTCCTGGGCCGTGTTCAGAAAGTGGTGGTGGGGGATGAGTGTTCAGACCCCTGGGCTCTCACTTGTGGGGTGCCTCAGGGTTCTGTCCTCTCCCCCATGCTTTTCAACATCTACATGCAGCCGCTGGGAGGGATCATCAGGAGGTTTGGGCTGGGTGTTCATCAGTATGCAGATGATACCCAGCTCTACCTCTCTTTTAAATCAGAACCAGTGAAGGCGGTAAAGGTCCTGTGTGAGTGTCTGGAAGCGGTTGGAGGATGGATGGCGGCTAACAGATTGAGGTTGAATCCTGACAAGACAGAAGTACTGTTTTTGGGGGACAGGAGGCGGGCAGGTGTGGAGGATTCCCTGGTCCTGAATGGGGTAACTGTGCCCCTGAAGGACCAGGTGCGCAGCCTGGGAGTCATTTTGGACTCACAGCTGTCCATGGAGGCACAGGTCAAATCTGTATCCAGGGCAGCTGTTTACCAGCTCCATCTGGTACGTAGGCTGAGACCCTATCTGCCTGCAGACTGTCTCGCCAGAGTGGTACATGCTCTGGTTATCTCCCGCTTGGACTACTGCAATGCGCTCTACGTGGGGCTACCTTTGAAGGTGACCCGGAAACTACAACTAATCCAGAATGCGGCAGCTAGACTGGTGACTGGGAGCGGCCGCCGAGACCATATAACACCGGTCTTGAAAGACCTACATTGGCTCCCAGTACGTTTCCGAGCACAATTCAAAGTGTTGGTGCTGACCTTTAAAGCCCTAAATGGCCTCGGTCCAGTATATCTGAAGGAGCGTCTCCTCCCCCATCGGTCTGCCCGGACACTGAGGTCCAGCTCCGAGGGCCTTCTGGCGGTTCCCTCACTGCGAGAGGCCAAGTTGCAGGGAACCAGGCAGAGGGCCTTCTCGGTGGTGGCGCCCGCCCTGTGGAATGCCCTCCCATCGGATGTCAAGGCGATGGACAACTACCTGACATTCAGAAAACATCTGAAGGCAGCCCTGTTCAGGGAAGTTTTTAATATGTGACATTTTAGTGTATTTTTCATCTCGGTTGGAAGCCGCCCAGAGTGGCTGGGGAAACCCAGCCAGATGGGCGGGGTACAAATAATAAATTATTATTATTATTATTATCTATTTCTGTTCGGAATCCATTATATTCCTGGGGCTTCCCCCCAAATTTGTGTACCAGTCCGGGTACCTTCTTTGCCACTGGGGTGGGTCTAACCTGCGCGTCCCAGGTGCGCCTCTCATCCAGCCACGCCGTCAGCAGTGCTACATGCCGTTCCAGCTCCTGGTTCCTCTTCACCAGGTCCTGCACCCCCGCAGCTTGCTCCGCTGCCACGGCGCCTCCAGTCTGGCTCATGTTTCCCCTGCTTACGCACAAGTAACAGCAGTGACTGACGGATTGCTGTAATGGTTGTGAGGGGGTTACTTGTGTGTAAATTGCCTTCGGTCTAGTTAGATTGCTTGCCCAACCATGCTTAGGCTCACAGCTCGCCCTCCGTGACCTGTTAGTCATTTGCAGAATCCGTCAGTGGGCGTTTCTTGAACCTCTTCCAGCATAAAAGCTGTTTGACGCCAAGTCTCCTCCTATGTTCCCTGCGTGGAACGCGTCTGCGCAAGTAAGGGGAAGGCAGGGGCGTGCCAGCGCTCTCTCCACTAGTTTCGGGTGAAGGGTCTTGGAGCCCTGTCTCCAATTCCTCCATCTCCCTCTCTTCTCTATTGGTGTTACGCTGCATTCCTTCCCCCCTGCTGGTCCCCTCTCCGGCATCACTCTGGAGCCCTGCCTCCGCTTCTCTCTCTTTTGTCAGTTCCCTGACAATTTCCAACATTTATTATCGGGCAAAAGATATACTGACACAGGATTTTCAAGAGCAGATGATTTGGCCTTTAATGTTTTTGTTAGAAATTGGAATTGCTGTCTCTTTTTTATCAACCTGGGTAGGACTTCTCGTAAAATTATTATTTCTTTTCCATCTATGGTTAACTTGTTCTTACTCTTTGTTTGGAGAGGATCTTATCTTTCATCCAATTTTCCTTTACCACTGCTTTTCCTCCTTTGTCCGTTGGGTGTCACTGTGTTCTTATTTATTCAACTCGCCAGCTTCTATCCTCATTTAAACCTCACTTTCACAATTTTGTCTTTGTCACTTCCTCCTTCTCAGTGATTACTCAGCGTCTTCAAACCCTCGTCATCATCTTATTTGTTAAATTCCCTTCCTTCAACTTCAAAGTGGCTGCTCTACTCTACCCAGCTCCAATAACAGGCAGCCTGCACCACTCTGCGTTTTCTAGTAAGTAAGTCTGTTTCAGATGGTGTGCTTTTCAAATAGTTGCATTGCAATCTGAGTGATTTCTTTCCACTCTCTCTCTATTTTTTCTGTTCTTCTGTCTTCCTTTTACTTTTGTGGTAGCATTGTATCCCCTCTTCTATTTTTACTCTTTATTTTGTTTTGGGTTTACTCACTCAGCGAGGGCTCCCCCCCACCCCGAGTTCCCCTTTTCTTCTTCTTGTCTTATTTCCTTTTAGGTTTTGTTGCTGCTGCTACCACTTTACATTTATTTTAATATAGAAATAGAGATTTTTACCCTCTTGTCGCTGCTTCAGTGATGTGAGGCTTTTCACTGGTCTGTTTGATCTTCTTCTCTGTGCCTGGATTACCCCCCCCCCCCAACTCTGCCATTTTTCTTTCGGCGAGGGACACCAAAAAGACAGTGCCGAAGTTCCTTTGGCTTGAGCTTCCTTCCAAGCCTTTTCAGGGGTCGTTTTGCCAAACGTTGCCCCTCACGGTACCAGTGTACTTGCTTACTGCGATCGGAGCTCACCCGTTGCAGCTGTGGTAAAAACCTATGAGGGAGTCCATTCCACTGTTGGACAGCTCTTACGTCAGACCGTTATTCCTAACGTTTAGTCTGAATCTCCTTTTTTTTTTTGTCATTTGAACACATTGGCTTTGGAGCAGCAGAAAAACAACAACAGCGTCAACGTCAACATAACCAACCATGCATGTAGAAAGTCAGTAGGGACTTGGGGGGATTTCCAGGGTTTTGCACCCTCGGCCGTATGTATGATTATCTCCCCATGGGGCAGAAGTCATGGGTTATGTCAGAGGTGCAATGAGTTCCTGGTCCCCTGGGATCAAGTTCATTCCTTTGAGGCCAAGGTGGCAGAATTGGAAAGTGTACGAGAAGCCAAGACAGTGGTGGAGAAGACCTTCGGGGAGGCGGTAGCTAGGTCCCGCTCCCACAACAACAACCCCACTGCTGTCTGTCAGGGAGAATTAAGTTCTCAAGGAAGGAGAACTTCACTTTGAGGAAGAGGAAGGCATTCGCATAGAAGGGACCTATTCCTTGGGGGTGTTAATGTAGCCTCTCATGCCAAGGGTACCTCTCCAGTGGGTGGGTGGGGAATTGTGGTAGTTAGGAATATATGTATGCAATGGGCATACAGACTGCAGGAGGAATTGCCTGCCTGGTGTGAGGATTGCAGATGTTGCTTGTCGCCTAGATAGCCTGGGGCCTAGCTGGGAGTGAGCCCCACTTCATTCAATTATACATGGATAGAATTGTGCTCTGAGTTCTTAGGCTGCCACAAAACTCTTTTTGCTCCAAGAGACAGGGAAAGAGCTGCTTGTTAGGTGAAAGAGGTTTGGTATACTGCTTTCTTATCACAAAGAAACACAAATGTGCGCACACAAACAATCTTGCTTTATTTTACCTCACTCCAACCTTATTAAAGGCTTTAACAAAGATCACTATGCTTCTAATATTCTGCCAAAAGAAAAGAAAGTGAGTTTTTTTAAAAATCCTGCCAGAAAAGCATATAAGAGTTGAATGACTCAAAGGCAAGCCATTGCAACGATTAATTTTGAATGTGATTTGTCTTCACAGACGACTTCCAAGGGAAGACAATGTCTCACCTCTGCCTGTGTTTGCTTCTTGCTGGTCTCTGTGCTTTTGCCCAATGTCACTATACCCCTGACCAAAAAGAGAATCAAGACCATGGCCGTTCTGCTCCTGCTGAAGGTGAAAGAGATCTGCCCTCTTTGAAGATAGCCCCAGGAAATGCTGACTTCGCCTTTCGATTCTACCACCACGTTGCTTCAGAGAGCACTGAGAAGAACATTTTCTTTTCCCCTCTGAGCATTTCCACTGCCTTGGCCATGGTGTCACTGGGAGCTAGAACAACCACGTTGCGTCAGCTTTTGTCAGGACTTGGCTTTAACCGGTCAGATATCACTGAACAGGAAATACATGAGGGTTTCCATCATCTCTTACGTATACTGAACCGCCCCAATGCTGAACTCCACCTGAGCATTGGGAACGCCCTATTCACAGATGACCAAGTGAAACCCCTGAAGAAGTTCCTGAATGATGCCAAACATTTTTATGAGACGGATGTTCTTCCGACTAACTTCAAGAATCCTGCAGTAGCTGAAAGTCAAATCAATAGCTATATAGGGAAAAAAACAAATGGGAAAATAGTTGATGCTGTCAAAGGTCTTGACCCAGAGGATCTAATGGTTATTGTGAACTATATTTACATGAGAGGTAAGTCAGATGGACTTGTTTTATACAGGTTTTGCTTCTTGGATCTTCTCAGTTTAAGGTTTAAACTTTAAGCTGTGGTTGAGATTTGTTGGTCCTTTAGTCTAGAGTCATTATCTGCCCATTGTGTGAGAAGAATCTTCTCAGACTTCTCATCACAAAGAAGTACCTTTAATCAATCAGAATATTGACCTCCACCATTATTGAAACAAATCAAATATATTGTCAGTACCTTTTCCTGGAAATGAGATTAAGTAATTGGGAACTAGATTAAGCACAGAGCTGCAAAGGCAGATATCTCAGCACAGTAAGATGCCACTAAAACAGGAGCTTTTATTAAAAGCTCTGAGTATGACAATATATTGAAGAATTAAATGCCATGTATGCTGTTATTGTTCTTTCCATAAGCCAATTGGGAAAAACCTTTCGATTCTCTGAATACAAGAGAAGGAGACTTCTATGTGGATGAGGAAACAACGGTGAAAGTCCCTATGATGAACAAAGTCAGCTGGTTTGAGACTTACCATGATAAGATCCTGTCCTGCAAGGTTGTGAAGCTCCCTTACAAGAGCAACGTTTCAGCATTATTTATTCTTCCTGACCAAGGGAAAATGAAGCAGTTGGAAAATGCTCTTAGCAAAGACGTTTTGTTAAAATGGAGGAATTCAACAAAATCACAGTAAGTGTGCATGCTGTAGTGGAAAGGGTGTAGTACATATTTGTAGGTGTAAATATATTGTTGTGAGTTTGAGGGGTAGTGATAGGTGTGTAACGACCAAGTCCCTTGTAATTCCAGAACAGGATCAATTGAGCACAGACATCGCTGAGACAGGAGTGCAAACATGCTAGGAATGTGGGCTTGGGAGAGCACATCTTTGATTAGAATTCTGTCCTCCATATGACACCCAAAATCCTCCTGGCACATTTTTTTTCAAAGCAATACCTCACTAGCCTCTGGTTCCTCTTTCAACAGGAGAATAGATCTATTCCTTCCAAAGTTTACAATTTCTGGCAACTATGTTATCGAAGGGATCTTAAGCAGAATGAATATTACGGAGGTATTCACAGATCAAGCAGACCTCTCTGGAATTACTGGGAAGCCTGAGCTGAAGATTTCCAAGGTAGGCTTCTCAAAATTCTACAGGTTGATCTATATTTTCTTGCATCCTCCATTTCCCACCATTCCCCCATAATTCAGCCTCTTGTCTGAATTATGTTCAAATGAACATAATTTGGGGAACTTGAACCACAATAGCATCTCTCATAGAGAGGAGGAGCCAAAAATATTTGCTATTCCAGCTAGGATAAAAGGTAAAGGTAAAGGTACCCCTGCCCGTACGGGCCAGTCTTGACAGACTCTGGGGTTGTGCGCCCATCTCACTTAAGAGGCCAGGGGCCAGCGCTGTCCGGAGACACTTCCGGGTCACGTGGCCAGCGTGACATCGCTGCTCTGGCGAGCCAGAGCCGCACACGGAAACGCCGTTTACCTTCCCGCTGGTAAGCGGTCCCTATTTATCTACTTGCACCCGGAGGTGCTTTCGAACTGCTAGGTTGGCAGGCGCTGGGACCGAGCAGCGGGAGCGCACCCCGCCGCAGGGATTCGAACCGCCGACCTTTCGATCGGCAAGCCCTAGGCGCTGAGGCTTTAACCCACAGCGCCACCTGCATCCCTCCAGCTAGGATAAGAGGCACCAAAACCCCATCTCTCCCTCTGCATGAGTTGGGCTTGATGACAGTTGAGGGGGGAGCCCCAATGGAGCTGGTCTCCCAACAGAACTGATGGAGAAACTCTTAAGCCCCAGCTCTCCCTCTTCCCTTGGTCATGCTATCTGGGGCTGATGGGATCCAAAAACATCAGGAGGGCCACAGTTTCCCCACCTCTGATACAGAATTTTCAAGAGCAGATGATTCGGTATCAATTGATTTGCAAACACTGCAGTTAGCATTGGAGAAGGAGGAGAAATCTGATATATTTGCAAGCTTTGTGCAGACAGTATCATTTATCACATACCTGCTTTAGACTGACCTGCTCAGGCACTGTAATTTTTTTTACGATATATACAATATCTTTATTGTCATTGTGCCACACAGAATAATGAAATTGATAATCTACATAAAACATTCAAAAAACCCCAAAAAATTCTAAAACCCCATTTTAAAATACAATATACTATATGCTGCATGTATTACGCAGCATAATTTTAAAGTGTATTACTAAATATGTCTTTTATCCAGTTATATAAACTTTTGTATTTATCTGTTTATGTGCTGGCTACTTTTGGAAACCTAGTGTTTATAATATTATAGGAGTAATAGGGTAATATTATATATGATGTATATATGAAAGAAGTGTTCGTATTTTTAGCATAATGAGCCTGGGATTGGGATCTTGCTTCTCATCAACAGTAAGGGAGAGAGACAAGAACTAGGAAAAAATAATTATGGAGAAGATTGACATCAAGATTTTCAGAAAATTCCATCAGTTCCTTGAGGCTGACTGATACACAAATATGATGCTTAGAACTGGTTAGAGGAACCAGATCAATAGGTAATCAGTGTGAGAAACAACCACATGATGTTTCTTAAGACATTCAGTGGATTTGTTTGTTTTGAAGGCCTAGATTTTCTCATGATAAAATCCTGAGTCAGACACAATCTTGCACTAATTTTTGTTGTATGTCTTTGCAGGCTATTCACAAAGCTTATTTAAATGTTGACGAGAATGACACTGAAGCTGCAGCTACTACTGCTATTGAAATTGGTCCTACCTCCCCTCCTCTTGTACTGGTATTCAATGCCCCCTATATGTTGGTGGGTGTTGACGAGAAAACTGATTCAGCCATCTTTATGATAAAAGTCATGAATCCTACTGAGGCATGATTGCTCAACTTGTGTTGCAGCACAGAAAACGGGATTTCCAATATGAAGCATGATTGATAAGATGCTTTTAGGTAACAGAGTGATTACTGTCCCATGTTCCCAAACTGAACAAATAAAACACTGATTGAATTGTCTGCAAAATCACTTGGCGTTTTTCTTTCTTTTCTCACAATCTTAAAAAATATGTTGTTTATTTTAAGTGTGCTCTTTAGCATTCACTCCAGGATCATTTGGGGGGGGCGGTGTAGACACCTGTGCCATTTGAAAGATTAGGTTAACATTATTTTATTATTCTCTCTCATGCCTAGCTGCAATCTCAAAGCTGTCTAACTCTTACCCCAGTTGTGTGGCCTTTTCTTTTCTTTTCTTTTCTTTTCTTTTCTTTTCTTTTCTTTTCTTTTCTTTTCTTTTCTTTTAAAATAATTTTTATTAAGTTTCCATTTACCAAATTAAACATATCAAACCAATTAATCCAAATTGTAACAATACATATCATATATTCCAATTATTTCCCAATTGTAATTTTTTTGTGTGGGGGGTACCCATGCTTCTTGATCGGCAGGAGTCCAATCCTTGAATATTTCTGCTGCTTTCATATTTACAATGATATTTTCAGTCCCTCTTCTTAGTCCTTGTTGTTACTCATTTTCCTTTTCATTCACCTATGAATTATCTCCGCAAGTGCGTTAAAAAAATAAATTATTTATATTTCTGTGTGAATTCTGTATTGCTCTCTCGTGAATCATTCTCATCCAATAGTCCAGGCGTTTCCACTCGAGCGGGCAATCGCCATCTTGGCATTCCGATGAAATACAGTCTAAAAGCCCGCTCATTAACTTTCCAGACCTGTTGCATCGTAAATTAGTCTTCCAGGAGGGCTGCCCCTTCCAGTTCACAATCCCATCCAGATAACAAATCTTCGGCTCACCCTCCCTAAGACCAAATTCCCTGCAACAGATGTCTGTCCTTCTCTATTAAATCTCAGTTCTTGCTGTGTCACAAAGAGAGCCTTTGTTTTTCCAAATCCTTCACAGAATAAAACCTTTAAATTCATATTATTTTCCCCCACACAGCTCATTTTTAACCCCATTTGCCAATTAGTTATTGTGACAGATCTTCTGAGGGGGAGGGTTATTAGGTAATCACATGAAACAAAAAAAAAAGTCGTTTCCCCCCTCTTTTCCATTTTGTTGCCTTCCACATACCAGCATGTCTGTAGTACTTTGATGTAATCTTCCGTCTCAATCTTCTTCCTCTCAGTGGCAAAATTATTAGCAGATAAAACCTCCTGCCTCTTTTGAAGCATGTGCGTTAGCTCTCCAATTTTTTCCTTTTAAGTAATGCAACTAGTTTCGCTCCTGGAAGCAGCTTCGGAGGAGTGCCGAAACCCGCCGAGGGTTATGCACCCAGTGCCTCGCACCCCCTCCTTCTTCCGAACTCGGGGGTGATTTATGGCAACCGCAGGTGAAAACTGTGTCTTTCCATTCCCTGGAGAGACAAGGGAGACTGATTTACTCCCCATAATCAGCCTCAAATTACCTCGTGCGGGCTGGATGGATGGTATTATCCGCCATCTTCCAAGGCGCCCCTAGCGGCCCCGACTGTGTGGCCTTTTCAGTCCTCTGAGTTCGAGGGGAGGGAGGGAATTCCTCACCACTTTCGATTGAAGAATCTCCCAAACACTCTCTCCCTCCTGGTTGCCTAGCTGCAATCTCAAAGCTGTCTAACTCTTCCCCCGACTGTGTGACCTCTATAACTGCTTCTGGGAATGTTGAAGGAAGATGGGGGATGAATCCTCCCCTTCTTTCCCTGATACAGGCTGAACTGTCTGCGACTGGTTTCCCCCATCTTCAGGGTCAGACCAGTCTCTGGCATCCAATTCAGACCAGCCCCTGAGATTGGATGGTTTTTGTGTGTGTGTGTGAACCAGACACTCTTCACATTAAAAGAAAATCTTCTTATAAGCAAGCCTGGAAGCAAGTTGGTGGTGTAATCTAGAGGCAAACCCAGTATTTCCTGGGACTATCTTCAAAGAGGGCAGATAACTGCCATGGTCTTCATGCAATTCAGTTGATATTCAAGGGAGTATTTGGATAGTGACAATTTTGTTTCCAGGAGTACCGCCAAACTACAGAGCTGCTCCTTCCAAGGATGTGCAACACTGCCCAGAATACAAAGCACCTCTTTCTTTTCAGGATTCAACTTTAGTTGTGTGACCGGCATTTTTCTGACCCACATCCACCCATCAGCCAGTTCCATCTCTTGCTTCTTTCTGTCATCAGAGAACTAAAGCTGTCACTCACACACAGAGGGAGACACTTCTCCCCAAAACCAAGACCTTCCCTTAAGCCCTGGAAGTTTTTTTTTTACTACAAACATGAGTTCCATCCTTTTCCTTCCTCCTCCTGCCATATGACACCAAAAATCCTCCTGGCACATTTTTTTTTCAAAGCAATACCTCACTAGCCTCTGGTTCCTCTTTCAACAGGAGAATAGATCTGTTACTCACAGATGAAGCAGACCTCTCTGGAATTACTGGGAAGCCTGAGCTGAAGATTTCCAAGGTAGGCTTCTCAAAATGCTACAGGTTGATCTATATTTTCTTGTATCCTCCATTTTTCTCCAGAGGTACCCTCTTGTCTGAATTATGTTCAAATGAACATAATTTGGGGTACTTGAACCACAAAGCCACTTCCGACGTAGAAAGGAGGTGGGGTTGCGGGCTTCACCTTCTCACCATGGGCGCGGGGGCTGGCTCTCAGCCTCCGCGCGATTGAGGGTATCTGCTTATTCTTTCCCCCTTTGTGTCTGCTTATTCTTTCCCCCTTTGCTTTTAGTTGCTGTGCCTGCTGCTGCCTGCCTTTTCCGGCTGCTGCTTTCCCCCTTAAGAGCTGCAGTTTGCCAGCAGGAGTCGTTTCTTTTCCTGTAAGTAGTGCTTTGTCCTGCAGCCCTCTGCTGCAAGTCTCTTTTCCCGGCTTTGGAGCCTTCCCCTCGTTTCAGGAGCCTTCACCTCGACCCTGTGTGCTTTGGAGCCAACGCTTCCTAAGGTTTGGAGTCGGTGTGGGGCTGACCAGGAGGGACTGCAGAAGGAGTTGGGGAGCAATTTGTTGCAGCAGCTTAAGCTATTGGTGGCAGGGCCGCCCGAGGGCTCGGGGTTGTGCCGGCAAAAGCCTGTTTGCTGTTGCAAAGGGCAGCGCGGCATGTGGAGCTTTTAAATTGGTGACTGTAAAACACGGTCAGGGAGCACTGGGATTGCTTTTGTGTACATTATTCTTGTTTGGGGGGGGTGAGGCAAGCGGGAAAAAGGGGTTGTTCTGTAGTTTATAAAATAAACTACAGTGCTTTTCATTAAAGTTAATAGGGAGAAACGAACGCAGCTGACTACACAGCATAAAAATAAAATAAAATAATTTTAACAAGAATAGTAATAATAAAATTTAATTATATCATTGCAGTTTTATTGCCTTTACGCCTGGCACAGTTTACTTGAATACATTAATTTATTATAAGTGATTTGGAGTTATTTGTTCATAAAGGCCGGTGTTTGTTTTAGTATCTTTCACGTCCCCTTTGGGGGGGGGGGAGGTAATACAACTCTGTTCAGTATTGAGTTGTTATAAACTTGAAGCAGCTGGGTTAGCTCAGTCAGTAGAGCATGAGGCTCTTAATCTAAGAGTTGTGAGTTTGAGCCCCATATTTTGCAAAAGATTCCTGCCTTGCAGGGGGCTGGACTAGATGACCCTTTTAAAAAACGTAAATAATAAACAAATTGATTAAATTGAAACAAAAAGGCCTGTGGTCTTTAACCTGTGCACCTGGTCTTAACCTAGTTTCATTGGCCATTGGGGATTACTGGTTTTTGAATCTAGGCCGGCTGGGCAACAGTTTCCTCTTGTAACAAAGTCTTAATTTAAAAAGGAAAAGGCACAGGCTTGCGGTTCTAAACAGTGCTCGGTCTGCTTGACCAATTTGCAGAATTAAAGCTGGGAGTACAAGGGTTACTGTTGCGGGTGATATAATGGCTTCCAAGAGAACCCAACAGCACAATCTTCTGTTTCTCCCCAAGAACTCCCCAATATAAGTCGGTCCTGTGTTCAAGATGGGTCAGGAAAGCCTCCTGTGCCCTGCAACCCACAGGCTTTGTTGCAGTTTTTTCTCTGCTTTTGAAACCTTTTACCAACAATTCAGGCCCATGGTCACTGCGTCCTCTTCCCAAATAGTGAGTACTCCTGATTGCATACCCATTACTGCACCAAGCAAGGAGGAGCTCCCTTGCACTTCGGCCTCTTTATTTAGTGTTCCACAATCAGGTAGCAATCCATCTATGCGTCCTCACACGCGATCACAGTCTACACGTCCCTGGGCTGCCAGCGCCAGATCCTCAGGTGGTAGGGCTCATGCTTCCAGTTATAACCTTTCTGCCTCTCACAATCTTTTCCAATTCCGCATTTCATATTCATCTTTGGACTTCCTCACAACCCTTGTTCCTGCTTTCTAAACTCATAAATTTTACCAGCAAATTATTAACTTGGTTTAATTCATATAATATAATCTTCCAATATTAATATCTCAAATTTTGGGATTTAACATACTCTTATTGAAACTTAATCATAAAATGTTACTTATCCAAAATTTATCTTTTCGTCTTCCAATTAAATTTAAATTTATATTCTTTATAACTAGTTTGTTGAAGCCATGTTTTTGCTAATCTTACATCTTTCTTAACATTCATACAATTTACAATATTTTTGTAGATAGTCCTTAAATTTCTTCCAGTCTTCCTCCACCAGTTCTTCTCCCAGGTCTCGGATTCTGCCAGTCATCTCCGCCAATTCCATATAGTCTATCAGTTGCATCTGCCATTCTTCCAGTGTGGGTAATTCTTGAGTTTTCCAGCTTTTAGCGATGAGTATCCTTGCTGCTGTTGTAGCATACATAAAAAAGATTCGATCCTTCTTTTGCACGCTCTGAGCAACAATGCCTAAGAGAAAGGCCTCTGGTTTCTTAAGGAAGGTATACTTAAATACCTTTTTCAGTTCATTATAAATCATTTCCCAGAAAACCTTCACTCTAGGGCAAGTCCACCAGAGGTGAAAGAATGTTCCTTCAGCTTCTTTACACTTCCAACATTTATTATCAAACACATGGTATATCTTTGCAAGCTTGACTGGAGTCATGTACCACCTATATATCATTTTCATAATGTTTTCTTTCAAGGCATTACATGCCGTAAATCTCAAACCTGTGGTCCATAACTTTTCCCAGTCAGCAAACATGATGTTATACCCTATGTCCTGTGCCCATTTTATCATGGCTGATTTAACCGTTTCATCCTGTGTATTCCATTTTAACAGCAAGTTATACATTCTTGAAAGTATCTTAGAGCTGGGTTCTAACAGTTCTGTTTCTAACTTTGATTTTTCCACCTGGAATCCTATCTTTTTGTCCAACTTAAAAACTTCTTTAATCTGAGCATAATGTAGCCAATCTCGCACTTTGTCTTTTATTTTCTCCATACTCTGCAACCTCCAGTTATCTCCATCTTTTTCTATTATTTCCCAATATTTCAGCCATTTGGCCTCCATATTGAGTTTTTTCAGGGCCTTAGCCTCCATTGGTGATAACCACCTTGGGGTCTTGTTTTCCAATAAGTCTTTATATTTCAACCAGACATTAAATACTGCTTTTCTGACAACATGGTTCTTGAAAGTCTTATGTATTTTAGCCTTGTCATACCACAGATATGCATGCCAACCAAACGCATTGTTGAATCCTTCCAAATCTAAAACATCAGTGTTCTCAAGAAGTAGCCAGTCTTTCAACCAGCAGAAAGCTGCTGATTCATAATATAACTTTAGGTCTGGCAGGGCAAAGCCCCCTCTTTCTTTAGCATCAGTTAATATCTTAAACTTAATTCTGGGCTTTTTGCCCTGCCAGACAAATTTTGAAATATCTCTCTGCCACCTCCCAAAACACTCCATTTTGTCCACAATCTGCAAAGTTTGAAACAAAAACAACATTTTTGGCAATACATTCATCTTAATAGCAGCAATACGTCCTGTCAAGGAAAGTTTCAATCTTGACCAAACATCTAGATCCCTTTTAATTTCAGACCAACATTTTTCATAATTGTCTTTAAATAAATTCCTGTTCTTCGCTGTTATGTTTACCCCTAGGTATCTTACTTTTTTAACCACATTTAATTCTGTCTCTTTCTGAAACCTTTCTGATTCTGAAGAAGTCAAATTTTTTTCTAAGACCTTGGTTTTTTGCTTATTAAGTTTAAATCCCGGCACTCGACCAAACTCATAAATCAGTTGCAACACCCTTTTAGTACTAGGCTCTGGCTCCTATAGGGTTAAAACTAGGTCATCTGCAAATGCTTTCAGTTTATATTGTTTCGCTCCGACCTGGATACCTTCCACCAACCGGTCTCCTCTGATCATATTCAAGAGCACTTCTAGGACCGATATAAATAACAAAGGGGATATAGGGCAACCTTGTCGTGTTCCTTTTTCAATTCTAAACTCTTCTGTCACCACATTGTTAACTATCAGTTTTGCCTTTTGCTCTGAATAAATTGCCTCTATCCCATTGTAAAACCCCCGCCCCACTCCCATTCCTTCCAAATTTTTCTTCATAAACTTCCAGGAGATATTGTCAAAGGCCTTCTCCGCGTCTATAAATATCAAGACTGCTTTTGTATTAATGTTTGTTTGCAAGAGTTCCAAAATATCAATAATGTTCCTTGTGTTTGCAAACAAATGTCTACCTGGGAGAAAGCCTGCCTGGTCCTTGTGAATTACTTCATTTAAAACTTTTTAAAATCTACTTGCTAAAATGTCTGCAAATATTTTGTAATCCACATTTAGGAGGGAGATGGGGCGGTAATTCTTAAGTTGTGTCTTTTCAGTTTCTAGTTTGGGTATCAATGTGATGAAAGCTTCTTTCCACGACTCCGGTGCCTTCTTCCCCTCCATAATTTCATTGCAAACCTCCATTAATGGATGTATCAAATAGTCTTTCAATGTCTTATAATATTTGGAGGTAAGCCCATCTGGCCCTGGAGACTTGCCCAGTTGCATGTTCTGAATGGCCTCCTCAATCTCTAATTGTGTTATTTTATAATTCAGGATTGTTCTATTCCGCAGAGACAACTTTGGTAAACCATTCTTCTTTAGAAACTGTTCTATCTCTGATTCATTTTGCGGCCCTTGAGTATATAGTTGTTTGAAATATCTCTGGAAGCACTTTCTGATTTCCACTGGGTTCTGAATATTTCTTCCCTCAATTTCTAAATTTGTTACTGTGTTCAGCTTTTGTCTCTTTTTCAGCTGCCATGCTAGCAGCTTTCCACATTTATTTGCCGATTCAAAGGATCTTTGTTTCATTAACTTAACTTTCCATTCCACTTCCTGGTTTATCAGTTTTGAATATTGTGCTTGATAATGTTTGATTTCTCTTAATATCTCCTTTGATTTCGGTCTCGATCTTAACTTCTTCTCGCCTTCTTTAATTTTCTCCAAGATCTTATCTTTCTTATCGTTCTGTACTTTTTTCTTAATAGTATTCTGTTGTATCAGAAACCCCCTCATGACCGCCTTACTTGCGTCCCAGACAGTTCTTTTTTCCACCGTAGTGTTCAGGTTTATCTCAAAATAGTCCTTCAAAGCTTTTTGGGCCTTTTTAATAATGTCCTGATCTCTAAACAAATTGTCATTCATTCTCCATCTAAAGGAGCTGGTTGGAATTAATCTCATATCCATCTTCACCGCATTATGGTCGGAGCAAGTCTTTAGGCAGATTTCCCCTTTTTTTATCTTGGGTGCCAGGCCTCTGGTTATCCAAATTTGGTCGATTCTTGTCCATGTCAGTTGGGCTTCAGAAAAGAATGTTCCTTCTCTTCCTAGAGGGTTCTTTGTTCTCCAAATGTCAATCAAGTCCATGTTGTCAGTCATTTCAAAGAATGTTTTCGGTAGTCTGCCGTCTTTTGTCACGTTTTGGCTATGTGACTTGTCCATATTGGTTGATACCACTCCATTCATATCTCCCATCATGATGATGTTATCATAGTCCAGATAGTCCAGCATAATCTCGTGCAGCTTCTTGTAGAATTCCGAATTTCCCTCGTTTGGCGCATAAATTCCTAATAACAAAAACTTTTCTCCTTGGGTCTGGATCTCAATTGCCAAAATTCGTCCTTGTTCATCTTTAAATAAAAATTTTGGTGACAGGCTCTCTTTTGCATATATCACCACACCTCTTTTCTTTACTCGATCCGATGAGATAAATTCTTGGCCTAATCTTTTATTTATTAACACTTTTCTATGTAGCCTAGTCACATGTGTTTCTTGCAAGCAAATAACGTCCAATTGTTCTTTTTTCAAAATATGAAATATCCTTCTCCTTTTCTCCGGAATGTTGGCGCCATTTATGTTCCAACTCAGAAGTTGCAGAGACATCCTGGTCAAATCTGTTATTGTTCTGGTGGTGGTATGTTTTTATCCTGGTCTACAGACCCCAGAGGTGTAGGTGTGGGTACAGGCTGTGGTCCAGCCCCTGAGGGTCTTTCAATCCCTTTCTGAAGGTCCTCTCCGTAAGTATTCAAAAATTTATCTCTGTCTTCAGCTGTTTTAATTTTGACCTTCTTCCCCCTGAACGTAAAAGATAGTCCTCGTGGAAATTCCCACCTAAAGATAATCAAGTTGCTCCTCAACAGCTTGACTAATTCAAGGTAGGTAGATCTAAGAACCAAAAGTTGTTTAGGAATGTCCTTGTAAATCTCTGCTCTTTTGTCCAAAATTTCAAGTGACTTTCCGTAATGTAGTCCTAGTATTTTATTCCTTTCCTCCTTGGATCTCAGGGTAATCAAACAGTCTCTGGGCTTGTCCTTCCTTGTAAGTTTCCCAAGCCTGAAAGCAGTCACAATTTTAAAGTCCTTTTCCTCCTCCAAAGGCCACCACTTGGAAAATTCTTTTGTTAAAAACTCAGTTAAGTTCCCTTGTTCATGTTCAAGTTCTGGTATAAACCTCAATTTTAGGTTATTTTCCCTGGCCCGAAGTTCAATCATAGACAGGTAGGCCTGTTGTTCCCCAACCTGCTTATGGAGTGGTCTCACCTTTTGCTCCAGTACTGCAGTTTTCTGAATGGCTTCCTCTGCCAGTTTCCGATTTTCTACAGTGGATTCAGATAAATTGCTAATTGCTTGAGCATTCGAAATAACTTGTTCAGTTAACTTGTTAACAGAGTCTCTGGTCTGATCAATTTTTGCCGTTTGTTCATCCACCTTTTTATCTAGGCCTTCCAATTTTTCAAGTATTTTGTCTAATACTGAAGCAGTTCCACCTGCTGCCATATCTTCACCCAACAGCTGCTCACTTTCTTCTAGTTCCAAAACATCAGGGACCGATGATCTGCGCGGCTGGGAAAGTAAATTCAAAGTTGTTTGCTTTTTTCCTTTACCCACTCTTGTTTGTCTCCCAGTGCCGCTCATTCCACTTCTGTCTACGAGTCAAGGTCAAACTGAGTATGTTCTCATGGGAATCCACAAGCCCATAAGATAAACAACCAAATAGGAGGAAAGGAAACCAAAAGGAAAGTCACGTATAGTTGTAAATCCAAAAATCCTCTAGGGGGAGTCCACTTGTATTGTAGGGAAGAAGTCAAATTAATTAATATCAGTTATTAAAATTTTCCAAACTTCAATACTTTAAAAAGAATGTCCAAACAGCCTTTAATTTCTTGAAAACCCTTCAGCAGTTGTATTTAGCAGAGTTGGTCTCAATATATAACAATGTCTCAATAAGTGCAGAATGTAACAGTTCAAAGCAACAGTTCCATTTAGGCTCAGCTAATACTGGCTCCAGCAACAAAATATCAAAGTCTTGCAATCTGACAGTTCTGGTGTCTAGGCTGCCTGTCCGACTGCCTGGGATTCTTTGTCAATTTGTAAATCCAACAGTGGAGGTATCACACAGTTCATGAATTAAAATAAAGCTTTCAAAAGTTAAGTCCTAAAGTAGCTTAAATAGATGTAAGAGTTGATTGTCTTTTGACACCTCTTCAAAGGCTCCAGACATCAAAGCCTTTGCTTTAGATCTTAGGCAGTGGCAAGAGACGGACTTCCTGGTTACGTCTCTCGTTTTTAGCCGAATTAGCAAAAATTTTGGTCCCAAACCTTGTCTTTTCTTATCTTACGAGTTGTTGGTTTCAAGCCGAATGATTCCAGGAAAAGAGGACAGCGCTCGCCGACAGCAGCTACGCGGCTTCACTCCGCAGAAAGAGCGATTGACTCACAGCACCGCGCTAACCCTTCCACGTTCCGAGACCCCTTACGGGGTCCCTTCTGCGTTTCGGGGGGCGCTCCTGGTGCCCGCCGAGTCCCACGGCCACAGGCTTACGCTACCTGTGGTTTCCCGGTGTGGGTCTCCGCTGCGCCGTAGCGGACGACCCGTTCCTGCTGAGCTCCCTCTTCCCGGTTAGGAGAGAGCAGCCGTTGCCGGACGCGCCGCCTCCGGAAGTCCGTCCTCATGTTTTAAAGGTAAACAGCCCTTTCAGGGTGGTAGGGGGCATTTCCACCCGGGGTCTTGAAATGCTCACAAACCCGCCCAAAGAGCTGTTGCAAACCTGTATTAATTCAGCCACAAACTGGTATTAATTTGGCCCTTGGTTTTGGTGTTCTCTTCTGTTAAGCTCTCACCTCTTAGAACCCTTCTCAATAAATACCCTAATAAAGAGGCAGCAAAGTACCCTTGGGAAGGGTTTTTCATATGGCTTCAAGATCCCTGTTTCATTCCCTCCTAACTCAGGGGACCCCCAAAACAAAACAAAACAAAAACAGTTAGGGAAATGCCAGCTATTGCAAAAAAGAAAATAAAGAAATAAATTCTGGCTGGGAGGGTGGCCGGCCCCTTCAGGGAGCCACCTATAGCGGCTTTACACATTTCACCTTTAGGCATCGTCCCTAAAAAGACTCCAGGAGAGTATCATATGATCCATAACCTATCCTCAGTCAATGATACCACAGGAACCATGTTCTGTGAAATATGCCTCCTTTGAACAGGCTATGAGCTTATTCGCAGGTTCAGCAGGGGTGCGCTCTTGGCTAAGTGCAACATTGATTCGGCCTCCCGCCTCCTGCCAATTCACCCAGAGGACTTTCTGTGGCTAGGTTTTAGGTTGAGGGGGCCTATTTCATAGGCAAATCTATGCCGATAGGGTGCTCAGTAGCTTGTGCAGCTTTTGAATCATTTAGTACAATTTTGGACTGGGCCCTTTGCTTTAGAACTGGTTCTGAAGGGGTGAACCATTACCTCAATAACGTTTCACTCATCACTAGTAATAACCCTGATTGCGCTTCTCTTTTAGAGGCTTCCCCCTCTTTGGCTGAGGAGCTTGGGGTACCTTTGGTGGCAGACAAAACCGAGGGTCCAGTTTCAACCATAACCTATTTTGGGTATTGAATTGGACACTGTAGTAAAGTTAGTGTTTGTTTAGAAGCTGTTCCTTGGTCAAGCAACGAGAGTGAGGCTTTGTGGGTAACCAACAAGCCACAAGGACCATGGGAAATAAGTCTTGTCCCTTTAACCTCAGACTAATAGGTTTCCCGGGTGTGAGAGGTTTACTATGGGAAAGGAAATCCCTGATTTAATGAAAGCTTTGACACCTGGGTTTGAAGTTATGTACATCCCCTCAGTGATGTTATCTGCCTTGATTGCCTGGGAATGTGCATCTGCATAAGCTCCACGGAAGGGAGGAAACTCCTTTGATTTAGGCTCTGGGTTCTTAATGGGTCCAGCTGCCAGAAGTTAGATTGATTAGCCCACAAGTCGGTCATTGGAGAATTTAAAAATAATCAGGAGTTATGATTGGGTCAGGGGTTCCGACGCTACGTGCAAATTGGGGATAAAAGATCTTGGGAATGACTGAGAAGGCGCGCTCTGCAATCTGCAAATCGCCCAGCTGCTGATGTTCCAACTAAGTAGCCGTCCTTTCGTCCTTTGTGATGGAGAATTGTGAAAGCCTCTGAATGCGGAACATTGAAAGGACTTTAACTATACTATCTGTGTCTTAGTCGTGAGTATGTAAGTCAGTTAGATTTCACAATGTTCTTAGTTTCTTGCTTGTAACTTACTAAAGAAGTGCCTGCTATTTTAGCATGTTTTCTTATGTTCTTTTAAAATAAATTTTAAAGAAGAAACTGTTTGGTTTGTGTGCCTTTCCGGGGGAAAAGCTAATTCCTAGCCTTACGCTTGGTTGCGCTCTACCGCAGAATTTCTGTCTGCAAGTCTGTGGATGCAACTTGTGGAGGGGGGGGTAACCAGCAAAATCAGGGCACAGCGTTCTCCCTGGGTTGTGGCTCTGGGTTCCCCGGAACTAAGGGAGTGGTGGCAGTCCTACCGGTTCTAATTTGTTCTGTTTCTGTAAAACGTAGACGCGCCTGCCAGCCCTGCTCAAGAAACCTGGTCTGGCTGGAGAGCAAAGACAGGTGAGGGAGGGGCGAGCGGCTGGGGGCAAGTTTACCACAGACACAATCGCACAGACATCTGCCTACCAAGGGAGAAGCTAGCAGCACTTAAGGAATTAATTCTGCAACTTCTTCCTCTCAAGGAGGTCACCATTAGGCAGAGTCAATCACTCTTGGGTCACCTCAACTTTGCATGCTGGGTAGTGTCCCCTGGCCGCCCCGTTTGTGGGCGATTGGCTAAGCTGTCAGCGGGACTGCGTGCTCCTCAACACAGAGTGTGCCTCTCTAAAGTGGAGGTTTGCTTAAAGTTCCTGGATAAGTACAAGGGCATTTCTTTGTGGCAGGACAATTTGATGCTGCGTTCAGACTTTCAGGTACAGTCTGATGCAGCTGGTTCCCTGGGGTTTGGTGTCTACTTTAGGAGGCGCTGGTGTGCTCAGCGTTGGCCGACCAGCTGGCAAGGAAAACCTATCATGCGTGACCTCACCTTCTTAGATTTTTTCCTATCGTAGTTGCGGTGCACTTGTGGGCTGATGAGTTCAGGAATCACCAGGTATGCTTCTGGACCGACAATCAAGAGGTTGTCAGGGTCCTGTCTAAGCAATCATCATACTCTCCTACGGTGGCAAACCTGCTCCGGTCCTTTGTACTTTATTAAACACCTATTTCTCTGCCAAATTTACACCTAGGGTTAACAATGACATTGCGAATGCTCTGTCTCGTTTTCAGATGGACTGCTTCCGCTCATTAGCCCCAGAGGCACAGCAATTGCCACAGCCATTCCTGGAGCACCTTTGGAGCCTTGGGAATGTGACATCCTGAAGGGAGTATTGGCTTCAGTAGTCCCGTCCACGCTTTATGGAGTTTCGAGGCAAATTAAAAAATGCTAGGCTTGACACTCCCCACCCTACCAAGGCTGAAGTTCTGCAATACTTGGTACATTTGAGGGAGCTGAGTCGTGCAGCAAAGACTCTTAAACATCCAGTCAGCTGCAATCTCCTTCTTCTGTAAGGCTATTTACTCCATAGACCCCTGTGCAGATTTCTTAGTGTGAAGGGCACTGGAGGGCTGGCGTAGGCTACAGCCTCCCAGCAGTGAGGTTAGAAGGCCCATAACCTATGACATTCTATGCCAAATCCAAACAACAACAACAACAATAATAAAAAAAATTAAGAAGTATCTGTTGGTCCAAGTACAAGGCCCGGTTATTTTTCGGCTGGCCAACAAGATTCTGCTGCCCGGGGAAGTTTATTGAGAGACCTGACCTTGTCCAGATCCAATTTAGTCCTGCATGTCCCATGTTCCAAAACTGATAAGCAGGGAAAGGGGGCCCTTATTCGGCTCCAAGCAACTAGTCACAATGGGCCACGCCCAGTAAAGGGCACTAGACATTGCATGTACATGAGACTGACCGTCTCAGGCCCATTCCTCATACATTCGGATGGCTCCCGCTTTGCACTGCATCAGTTCATGCGCACTATGCGGAGGGCGATTGCTGCCTGTGGTTTACCCCCAGCTGAATTCACGGCCAACTCCTTTCAGATTGGGGCCGCTACCACAGCAATGCATTTGGGACTCTCAGCTGAAAGGATGAAGGACTTGGGGCGGTGGAAGTCTGATACTTTTAAGGCATATATTCATAAGACCTTGTGATTGTTCACAGTATACCTGACCTGGCTTTGTTACCTTCTTTTGCTTTCAGGAGATGTTGTGGTGCACATTTGGATTACAGGCCACAGCATTGTCCACTTGACTAGAAACCGTGCCGTCAACTGTGGCCTGGGGTGCAGGCGGGATCTTCACTAAAAATTAAAGTTTCCTGAATCTCACGGAAGGAATCTCACGCTGGGCGGAATTTAGGCCTGCAGTGAAAGCCAGAGCCACTTTGGAAGGTCCCCTCATGCTGTGGTTATTCAACTGAGGGGAAATGACTTGGCCTATCGGAAAGGCGTGGACTTGATGTGGGACTTTTACAATGACTTCAATGAACTGATTAATTCTGCAACTTCTTCCTCTCAAGGAGGTCACCATTAGGCAGAGTCAATCACTCTTGGGTCACCTCAACTTTGCATGCTGGGTAGTGTCCCCTGGCCGCCCCGTTTGTGGGCGATTGGCTAAGCTGTCAGCGGGACTGCGTGCTCCTCAACACAGAGTGTGCCTCTCTAAAGTGGAGGTTTGCTTAAAGTTCCTGGATAAGTACAAGGGCATTTCTTTGTGGCAGGACAATTTGATGCTGCGTTCAGACTTTCAGGTACAGTCTGATGCAGCTGGTTCCCTGGGGTTTGGTGTCTACTTTAGGAGGCGCTGGTGTGCTCAGCGTTGGCCGACCAGCTGGCAAGGAAAACCTATCATGCGTGACCTCACCTTCTTAGATTTTTTCCTATCGTAGTTGCGGTGCACTTGTGGGCTGATGAGTTCAGGAATCACCAGGTATGCTTCTGGACCGACAATCAAGAGGTTGTCAGGGTCCTGTCTAAGCAATCATCATACTCTCCTACGGTGGCAAACCTGCTCCGGTCCTTTGTACTTTATTAAACACCTATTTCTCTGCCAAATTTACACCTAGGGTTAACAATGACATTGCGAATGCTCTGTCTCGTTTTCAGATGGACTGCTTCCGCTCATTAGCCCCAGAGGCACAGCAATTGCCACAGCCATTCCTGGAGCACCTTTGGAGCCTTGGGAATGTGACATCCTGAAGGGAGTATTGGCTTCAGTAGTCCCGTCCACGCTTTATGGAGTTTCGAGGCAAATTAAAAAATGCTAGGCTTGACACTCCCCACCCTACCAAGGCTGAAGTTCTGCAATACTTGGTACATTTGAGGGAGCTGAGTCGTGCAGCAAAGACTCTTAAACATCCAGTCAGCTGCAATCTCCTTCTTCTGTAAGGCTATTTACTCCATAGACCCCTGTGCAGATTTCTTAGTGTGAAGGGCACTGGAGGGCTGGCGTAGGCTACAGCCTCCCAGCAGTGAGGTTAGAAGGCCCATAACCTATGACATTCTATGCCAAATCCAAACAACAACAACAACAATAATAAAAAAAATTAAGAAGTATCTGTTGGTCCAAGTACAAGGCCCGGTTATTTTTCGGCTGGCCAACAAGATTCTGCTGCCCGGGGAAGTTTATTGAGAGACCTGACCTTGTCCAGATCCAATTTAGTCCTGCATGTCCCATGTTCCAAAACTGATAAGCAGGGAAAGGGGGCCCTTATTCGGCTCCAAGCAACTAGTCACAATGGGCCACGCCCAGTAAAGGGCACTAGACATTGCATGTACATGAGACTGACCGTCTCAGGCCCATTCCTCATACATTCGGATGGCTCCCGCTTTGCACTGCATCAGTTCATGCGCACTATGCGGAGGGCGATTGCTGCCTGTGGTTTACCCCCAGCTGAATTCACGGCCAACTCCTTTCAGATTGGGGCCGCTACCACAGCAATGCATTTGGGACTCTCAGCTGAAAGGATGAAGGACTTGGGGCGGTGGAAGTCTGATACTTTTAAGGCATATATTCATAAGACCTTGTGATTGTTCACAGTATACCTGACCTGGCTTTGTTACCTTCTTTTGCTTTCAGGAGATGTTGTGGTGCACATTTGGATTACAGGCCACAGCATTGTCCACTTGACTAGAAACCGTGCCGTCAACTGTGGCCTGGGGTGCAGGCGGGATCTTCACTAAAAATTAAAGTTTCCTGAATCTCACGGAAGGAATCTCACGCTGGGCGGAATTTAGGCCTGCAGTGAAAGCCAGAGCCACTTTGGAAGGTCCCCTCATGCTGTGGTTATTCAACTGAGGGGAAATGACTTGGCCTATCGGAAAGGCGTGGACTTGATGTGGGACTTTTACAATGACTTCAATGAACTGATTGCCTCATTGCCAGATTCAACCCTAATTTGGTCACCACTGCTGGAGAGGTGTGTATGGAGGACTGTCAGTGCCCTATTGCGATAAACAAAGCCAGGGAGCTTTTGGAGCATTTGCTGGCGTGTAGAGTGGCAGCTCTGGGGGGTTGGGTCATTGACCACCCCAACATCCCGTTCAGCTAAGTGGCCCTCTACTGAGTGAATGGCGTACATCTTTCCAATGTGGGAAACGATGTGTGGTTGGCAGATATGATGGCTGGGATTAGGGACTGGTTGCAGGTTTGAGGGTATTGGCGGTGAGCTTGTGCTCGAGTGGCAGTTAGGCACTGGTATTGTTATTGTTATGTAGATGGAAGGGGGGGAGGAAGCGCCATCACCTCCCTCACATAACAAAGGGTAATCCGATAAAGGATTCCGGGGGGGGGGGGCATGGCCGTCCCTGTCTGAAGCCTATGGAGGTGAGGGCCTATGGCACACCCCCGAACGGTGACCCCAGGGGAGTCCCTAGTTGATGTGCATCAGCAGGACTCCCCCTACTGATGGTTAACCCTTCCCGGACTTCAAGTGAACAGGCTGAAGCCGGATAGTTGGTTAGGACCAATGCCTAAGCCAATACCACTCATCACCTGTAACCAATAAAGTTGTGGCCATATTTAGCCCATTAACCTAAAATATCTGTGTCATGTGTCTTTATTTCCACTGGGGGAAATAAACCCGCTATGCAATCTCATCTCTCATGGAAAGGAGGAGCCAAAAATATTTGCTATTCCAGCTACGATGATTAAGAAGCACCAAAATCTTATCTCTCCCTCTGCTATAGCCTAATGGCCTGAGTTGAGATGGGACTTGATGAGATGGGACTTGATGACAGTTGAGGGGGGAGCCCCAATGGAGCTGGTCTCCCAACAGAACTGATGGAGAGACTCTTCAGCCCCAGCTCTCCCTCTTCCCTTGGCCATGCTATCTGGGGCTGATGGGATCCAAAAGCATCAGGAGAGCCACAGTTTCCCCACCTCTGACACAGAATTTTCAAGAGCAGATGATTTGGCCTTTAATGTTTTTGTTAGAAATTGGAATTGCTGTCTCTTTTTTATCAACCTGGGTAGGACTTCTCGTAAAATTATTATTTCTTTTCCATCTATGGTTAACTTGTTCTTACTCTTTGTTTGGAGGATCTTATCTTTCATCCAATTTTCCTTTACTGCTGCTTTTCCTCCTTTGTCCATTGGGTGTCACTGTGTTCTTATTTATTCAACTCGCCAGCTTCTATCCTCATTTAAACCTCACTTTCACAATTTTGTCTTTGTCACTTCCTCCTTCTCAGTGATTACTCAGCGTCTTCAAACCCTCGTCATCATCTTATTTGTTAAATTCCCTTCCATCAATTTCAAAGCGGCTGCTCTACTCTACCCAGCTCCAATAACAGGCAGCCTGCACCGCTCTGCGTTTTCTAGCAAGTAAGTCTGTTTCAGATGGTGTGCTTTTCAAATAGTTTCATTGCAATCTGAGTGATTTCTTTCCACTCTCTCTCTATTTTTTCTGTTCTTCTGTCTTCCTTCTACTTTTGTGGTAGCATTGTATCCCCTCTTCTATTTTTACTCTTTATTTTGTTTTGGGTTTACTCACTCAGCGAGGGCTCCCCCCCACCCCGAGTTCCCCTTTTCTTCTTCTTGTCTTATTTCCTTTTAGGTTTTGTTGCTGCTGCTACCACTTTACATTTATTTTAATATAGAAATAGAGATTTTTACCCTCTTGTCGCTGCCTCAGTGATGTGAGGCTTTTCACTGGTCTGTTTGATCTTCTTCTCTGTGCCTGGATTACCCCCCCCCCAACTCTGCCATTTTTCTTTCGGCGAGGGACACCAAAAAGACAGTGCCGAAGTTCCTTTGGCTTGAGCTTCCTTCCAAGCCTTTTCAGGGGTCGTTTTGCCAAACATTGCCCCTCACGGTACCAGTGTACTTGCTTACTGCGATCGGAGCTCACCCGTTGCAGCTGTGGTAAAAACCTATGAGGGAGTCCATTCCACTGTTGGACAGCTCTTACGTCAGAAAGTTATTCCTCACGTTTTGTCGGAATCTCCTTTTTTTTATGGTCATTTGAATCCATTGCGTCTGGAGCAGCAGAAAACAAGCTTCCTCCCCTTTCCATGAGGCAGCCCTTCATATATTTGAAGAGGACCATCATATTATCTCTCAGTCTTCTGTTCTCCAGACCAACTCCCTCAACTCTTCACTATAAGCCTTGGTAGCTAATTGATCCAAAGCAAGAGTGCAATGTACCACTTAAAACTATATGGTAACAGGCATTTTTGAAAGTGGGTTGTTGGCAGTAAATCAAACAAAAATAAAGTAAAAGCTACAGCAGTGAGCTTTTTCAGTAGCTTTTCTTAAGGAAGGGGGCAGGTTGATTAATCAACTATTTAAACTTAATTTACTAGCCACCTAATGAGCACCCATTGTTCAGTCCCCGTCCCGAGGAGGCTAACAGAAGTTGAGCCACACACCCTGATCTTATTGCCTACTGCAATAGCTGGGAGGAGCTGCTCAGGAGAATATAAATTTAGAACCAGAATCAGCTCCGGCTGATAAAGTGCCTTAGACATGTGAGTTCATCAGCAGGGCGAGGAGACCAGGGCACCCCATTCTGCCCAGTGTAATCCCTAACTCTTAATCAGATAACGAAAACGACAACAACAACATAACCAACCATGCATCTATTACTTCATTGATACTTATTGATGGTTCTTCAATTGTTAATACCAAGTCATCGGCAAAGGCTTTTACCTTATATTCATTCTGACTGACTGTAACGCCCTTTATCCGCTCATTATTCCTTATTGATCTTAGAAGTAGTTCCAGTACCGATATGAACAATAATGGAGAAAGGGGACATCCTTGTCTTGTGCCCTTAGCAATTACTATATTTTCTGTTGTTATATTATTTACAATCAATTTTGCTTTTTGTTCAGTATATATAGCTCTTATACCATTTAAGAATTTAACATAAATTTAAGAATTTAACATAATTTTTATTATTATTTTATTTTATTTTATTTTAATTTTATTTTAAGATTTAACATAAATTTAAGAATTTAACATAAATTCCCAAGATATATTATCAAAGGCCTTTTCCGCATCCACAAAAATTAACATTGCTTGTTTTTCATTCCTGGCTGTCAGATATTCAATTATATTGACTATATTCCTTATGTTATCTTTCATCTGTCTGCCAGGAAGAAAACCCGCCTGATCTTTATGTATAATTTATATATATATATATATATATATATATATATGGTGAAAGAGGTTTGGTATACTGCTTTCTTATCACAAAGAAACACAAACGTGCACACACAAACAATCTTGCTTTATTTTACCTCACTCCAACCTTATTAAAGGCTTTAACAAAGATCAGTATGCTTCTAACATTCTGCCAAAAGAAAAGAAAGTGAGTTTTGTAAAAAAAAATCATGCCAGAAAGGCATATAAGAGTTGAATGACTCAAAGGCAAGCCATTGCAACGATTACTTTTGAATGTGATTTGTCTTCACAGACGACCTCCAGAGGAAGACAATGTCTCACCTCTACCTACAGATAGGTAGCCGTGTTGGTCTGCCATAGTCAAAACAAAATAAAAAAATTCCTTCCAGTAGCACCTTAAAGACCAACTAAGTTAGATACACAGGTGTGTATCTGAAGAAGTGTGCATGCACACGAAAGCTCATACCAAGAACTAACTTAGCTGGTCTTTAAGGTGCTACTGGAAGGATTTTTTTTATTTTGTTTTCACCTCTACCTGTGTTTGCTTCTTGCTGGTCTCTGTGCTTTTGCCCAATGTCACTATACCCCTGACCAAAAAGAGGATCATGACCACGGCCGTTCTCCTCCTGCTAAAGGTGAAAGAGATCTGCCTTCTTTGAAGATAGCCCCAGGAAATGCCGACTTCGCCTTTTGATTCTACCACCACGTTGCTTCAGAGAGCACTGAGAAGAACATTTTCTTTTCCCCTCTGAGCATTTCCACTGCCTTGGCCATGGTGTCACTGGGAGCTAGAACAACCACGTTGAGTCAGCTTTTGTCAGGACTTGGCTTTAACCGGTCAGATATCACTGAACAGGAAATACATGAGGGTTTCCATCATCTCTTACGTATACTGAACCGCCCCAATGCTGAACACCACCTGAGCATTGGGAACACCCTATTCACAGATGACCAAGTGAAACTCCTGAAGAAGTTGCTGGATGATGCCAAACATTTTTATGAGACGGACGTTCTTCTGACTAACTTCAAGAATCCTGCAGTAGCTGAAAGTCAAATCAATAGCTATATAGAAAAAAAACAAAAACCAAATGGGAAAATAGTTGATGCTGTCAAAGGTCTTAACCGAGAGGCTCTAATGGTTATTGTGAACTATATTTACATGAGAGGTAAGTCAGATGGACTTGTTTTATACAGGTTTTGCTTCTTAGATGTTCTCAGTTTAAGGTTTAAACTTTAAACTGTGGTTCAGATTTCTATGTGGATGGGGAAACAAAGGTGAAAGTCCCTATGATGAACAAAGTCAGCTGGTTTGAGACTTACCATGATAAGATCCTGTCCTGCAAGGTTGTGAAGCTCCCTTACAAGAGCAACGTTTCAGCATTATTTATTCTTCCTGACGAAGGAAAAAAGAAGCAGTTGGATAATGCTCTTAGCAAAGACGTTTTGTTAAAATGGAGGAATTCTACAAAATCATAGTAAGTGTACATGCTATAGTGGAAAGAGTGTAGTACATATTTGTAGGTGTTAATATATTGTTGTGAGTTTGAGGAGTAGTGATAGGCTGTGTAAAGACCAAGTCCCTTGTAATTCCAGAACAGGGTCAATTGAGCACAGACATCGCTGAGACAGGAGTGCAAACATGCTAGGAACTTGGGCTTGGGAGAGCACATCTTTGATTAGAATTCTGTCCTCCATATGACACCCAAAATCCTCCTGGCACATTTTTTTTCAAAGGAATACCTCACTAGCCTCTGGTTCCTCTTTCAACAGGAGAATAGATCTATTCCTTCCAAAGTTTACAATCTCTGGCAACTATGTTATCCAAGGGATCTTAAGAAGAATGCATATTACGGAGGTATTCACAGATCAAGCAGACCTCTCTGGAATTACTTGGAAGCCTGAGGTGAAGATTTCCAAGGTAGGCTTCTCAAAATTCAGCAGGTTGATCTATATTTTCTTGCACCCTCCATTTTTCACCAGAGGTACCCTCTTGTCTGAATTATGTTCAAATGAACATAATTTGGGGTACTTGAACCACAATCCCATCTCTAATGGAGAGGCGGAGCCAAACATATTTGCTATAACAGCTCAGATGATTAAGAGGCACCAAAAACCCATCTCTCCCTCTACTATAGCCTAATGGCATGAGTGGTGCTTGATGACAGAAGAGGGGGGAGCCCCAATGGAGCTGGTCTCCCAACAGAACTGATGGAGAGACTCTTAAACCTCAGCTCTCCCTCTTCCCTTGGTCATGCTATCTGGGGCTGATGGGATCCAAAAACATCAGGAGGGCCACAGCTTCCCCACCTCTAACACAGAATTTTCAAGAGCAGATGATTCGGTACCAGTTGCTTTGCAAAGACTGCAGTTAGCATTGGAGAAGGAAGAGAAATCTGATATATTTGCAAGCTTTGTGCAGACAGTCTCGTTTATCACATACCTGCTTTAGTCTGACCTGCTCAGGCACTGTAATTTTTTTTACGATATATACGATATCTTTATTGTCATTGTGCCACACAGAACAATGAAACTGAAAATCTACATAAAACAGTCAAAACCCCCTAAAAACTCTGAAACCCCATTTTAAAATATAATATACTATAGTGCTGATGAACCATATGCTGTGTGCATTACTGCAGCATAATTTTAAAGTATATTACTAAATATGTCTTTTATCCAGTTATATAAACTTTTGTATTTATCTGTTTATGTGCTGGCTACCTAGTGTTTATAATATTATAAGAGTAATATGCCTTTGACTGTGTTGACCACAGCAAACTATGGCAAGTTCCTAAAGAAATGGGAGTGCCTGATCACCTCATCTGTCTCCTGAGAAATCTCTGTGTGGGACAAGAAGCTACAGTTAGAACTGGATATGGAACAACTGATTGGTTCAAAATTGGGAAAGGAGTACGACAAGGCTTTATATTGTCTCCCTGGTTATTTAACTTATATGCAGAATTCATCGTATGAGAGGCTGGGCTGGATGAATCCCAAGCCGGAATTAAGATTGCCGGAAGAAATATCAACAACCTCAGATATGCAGATGACACAACCTTGATGGCACAAAGTGAGGAGGAATTAAAGAACCTTTTAATGAGGGTGAAAGAGGAGAGCACAAAATATGGTCTGTAGCTCAACATCAAAAAAACGAAGATCATGGCCACTGGTCCCACCACCTCCTGGCAAATAGAAGGGGAAGAAATGGAGTCAGTGAGAGATTTCACTTTCTTGGGCTCCATGATCACTGCAGATGGTGACAGCAGCCACGAAATTAAAAGACGCCTGCTTCTTGGGAGAAAAGCAATGACAAACCTAGACAGCATCTTAAAAAGTAGAGACATCACCTTGCCAATAAAGGTCCGTATAGTAAAAGCTATGGTTTTCCCAGTAGTGATGTATGGAAGTGAAAGCTGGATCATAAAGAAGGCTGATCGCCAAAGAATTGATGCTTTTGTGTTTCTTTAAACAAATAATATTTATTATTTTTAAATCTTACAAAAAAAAGAAAAGAAAAAAAGAAAAAAGAGGGAAAAAAGGCAAAAGAAATAATACAATACAATACAATACAATACAATATACAATGCACAACACAACATTAACACATTAAACTAAACAGAAAAAAATTAAAAAACATACATCATACCGTTTCAATGCCCTATCTTTCATTCCCTCGTTTCATCGACCTCCTCTCACCTCCCTTTTTGTATTCCACTTCTATTAATTATTTCAGCAATTCCTTTCCCTCTTTCTCTATTTTCTGTCAGACAGAAAATGACAGAGAATTGATGCTTTTGAATTATGGTGCTGGAGGAGACTCTTGAGAGTCCCATGGACTGCAAGAAGATCAAACCTATCCATTCTTAAGGAAATCAGCCCTGAGTGCTCACTGGAAGGACAGATCCTGAAGCTGAGGCTCCAATACTTTGCCTACCTCATGAGAAGAGAAGACTCCCCAGAAAAGACCCTGATGTTGGGTAAGATGGAGGGCACAAGGAGAAGGGGACGATAGAGGACGAGATGTTTGGATAGTGTTCTTGAAGCTACCAGCATGAGTTTGACCAAACTGCGGGAGGCAGTGGAAGACAGAAGTGCCTGGCGTGGTCTGGTCCATGGAGTCATGAAGAGTCAGACACGACTAAACAACAACAACAACAATATGGTAATATTATATATGATGTATATATGAAAGAAATGTTCGTATTTTTAGCAAAATGTGCCTGGGATGGGGATCTTGCTTCTCATCAACAGTAAGGGAGAGAGACAAGAACTAGGAAAAAATCATTATGGAGAAGATTGACATCAAGATTTTCAGAAAATTCCATCAGTTCCTTGAGGCTGACTGATACAAAAATATTGTAGCCTTATTGGAGTTCACCGATTGGGTGTGCGTTGCTCCGGGACTGGAGGAAGGAAGTCAAATGAGGTTGCTTCAAGAAAGAGTTTATTCTGCTCTCCGGATAGCAGAAGGCACTTGCGCGATGAGTCCACAGCAAGTCCAAAGAAATGAGAAGTTTCATGCAGTATATATACCCTCCAGGCACCCTCTCCCTCCTTCCCCAGGAGTCCAACCATGTCAGCCTATGTACGCAGGTTGACATCACATATGTTCTTGCTCTGGTATTCTTAACCATAAAAGGGTATTCCTTCCTGCACTTCTGACCATAAAAGGATCTTCCTCTTCCTACTCTTATTTTGGAGGAAGAGGTCATCATCTCTAGAACGTGCTTTGGCGTTTGTTCCCGGGCTTGGGTTTGTGTGTCACAGTGTGTCCAGGACATAAGATAAGACCTAGACGAGTCATCCGTGTTCTACTGAACAGCCAAGGTCATTTTTGCTGTCATGAACTGATAAAGGAGAGGGCTCTGAGCACTTGTTTATACAGCCGGGCTTTTGTTTATACATTGAGCTCAGAGCTCAAGTTAATGGATTATGGCTAAGGAAAAATAGGGATTTTGGTGCAGTTTCAAACTGCCTGCACAGTCAGTTTTGCGTTTTGGAAACCCATTCCTTCAATATGATGCTTAGAACTGGTTAGAGGAACCAGATCAATAGGTAATCAGAGTGAGAAATGACCACATGATGTTGTTTCTTAAGACATTCAGTGCATTTGTTTGTTTTGAAGTCCTAGATTTTCTCATGATAAAACCCTGAGTCAGACACAATCTTGCGCTAATTTTTGTTGTATTTCTTTGTATTTCTTTGCAGGCTATTCACAAAGCTTATTTAAATGTCTACAAGAATGGCACTGAAGCTGTAGCTACTACTGCCAGTGAAATTGTTCCTACCTCCCTTCGTCCTGTAATTTCGTTCAATCACCCCTTTCTGTTGGTGGCTGTTGACGAGGAAACTGGTACCATCATCTTTATGGCAAAAGTCACGAATCCTACTGAGGCATGATTGCTCAACTTGTGTTGCAGCTCAGAAAACATAAGGTTTCCAATATGAAGCATGATTGATATGATGTTTTTAGGTATCAGAGTGATTACTGTCACATGTTCCCAAACTGAAGAAATAAAGCACTGATTTAGTTGTCTGCAGTATTATTTGGCGTTTTTCTTTCTGTTCTCACAGTCTTAAAAAATATGCTGTTTATTTTAAGTGTGCTCTCTAGCGTTCACTCCATGATATTTTGGGGGGTGTAGACACCTGTGCCATTTGAAAGATCAGGTTAACAGTATTTTATTATTATCTCTCATGCAGGTGTAGTATATACAAGCAGCCAAGAGTTGCAGGGAGAAGGTCAGGTAGGTCAAAAGCTCAGAATGAGCTGAGGCTTTCAGGAGAGGTTACAAATAATAAAAAAGGTTTCTTTGTCTATGCCCAAAGCAAGAGGAAGAACAAGCAAGTAGTAGGTCCTCAGTATGGAGAACACGGAGAAATTATATTCGGTGTTAGGGTGAAGGCAGAACAGCTCAACACATACTTGTGCTCTGTCTTCACTGAAAAGAAAAGCAGTGCCCAACCAGGTGATAATGGGGGGGCACCAGGGGGTGCATTGGAAGATGGCTGACAATAACATCTCTCCGACCCACACGAGGCAATTAAGAGGCTGATATGGGTGTATGAAGCCTCCCTTACCCCCCCCAAGGGAATGGGGGTGGGGACTGCCTTGCTAGCTGTGTCCATAATTCACCCCCGGATTTGAAAGAAGGGGGTGTGGGCACTTGGCACGAAGCCTTCGAGTGAGGCTGGCTCTCCCTGACGCCGTCTCTAATTCGCGCACTGGTTCGCATTAGCTCGAAATAAATAATTGGAAATATATAATTGGAAAGAAGCTAATGCACATACATCAAGTGAAGATCAGGAGTAAAGACTGCTGATTAATGGATCTCTGTGAGCGGAGCGACAGGCTGAAAATAAATCAAGTGAAGAATCAACATTAAAAGACTGGTATGTTGGAGTGAAACGGAAAGGGGGGAGGAAAAAACTTTTCTTTTTTTTTGGTCTTATGTGAGTACCAATAACCCTCCCCTCCAGAGAGAAGAATCGTTGCAAATTATTAATCACAAGCAGGAGATCAAGAACTGTGTGGAAATGAATTACTGATCAAAGAGAGGACTGGTAGAAACATTGGGGAATGGAAAGAAAGTTTTATGACGCAGTTACAAATGGTGTTTCGCTAAGACAGGCTTGCCAATAGAAGGACGAGGGGGGGGGGAGAACCAGGGTCATCGGAATGTGAATGTATGGTTATCGGAAAGTGATCTTGACCTGGGCCCCTGAGATATGTTTGGCAAGCCTGGGGAAATCAATGGACAGACAGAGGGAATGTTCTTTACGGAGATGTAGAAATGGCGTCTGTTCTTTATGTGATATGACTTTTGGAGAGTGTAAAACCCACACAGAGGATGTTTGTTTTCAACCCGCTGGTGAAGATTATCTTTTTTTAAAAAAATAATATTTATTCAAAGTTTAAGAATTACAAAAAGAAACAAAAAGAAAAATACAAAATACAAAAAAATACACCAACAACAAAAAAGAAAATACATTCACTTGGAAAAAAGAAAGAAAGAAAAGAGAGCGGATTAAAGCTTTGCATAACTTTCTTCCTTTACTTATTTCCTTGACCTCCTCACACCTCCCATTTTTGTATTCTAGTTCAAATCGTTATTTCTGCAAATCCTTCCAACCTTATTTTCATTTAATTAATTTAATTTATTTTAAAAACCACTTTTACTTTATCCAATCTTAACTCTCATCCAAACCTATATATCAATACTTATTCTTAAGACATTTCTCTAAGGTCGAAAAAGATTCCCTTCCACGAATTTCCCAACTCTCATACAAAACAAAAAAGCAAATTATATTATATACCCTTTGAGTTCCCAATTTCCATTCCACCCATACCCCCTTCCTGGTTTCAGTCCCCAACATATGTCCATCAATCTCAAGAAGCCATCAGCCTGGAGATCTTACATTGGAGGCTCTTAAGTCTCTCTCATATCCCCTCTGCCAGTCTTTTTGATAGTCCTTAATATTGAAAACCAAATCTCGGGGAAGCTCCAACCCAACAGCATCCACATTCCTTCCATCCAAACCTCCGTACTTAAAAGTAAGGCCTATGGGGTATTCCAAATCTTGTTTCATTCTCCTTTCAAATCCAAATGTCCCCAAAGCTCCAACTTCCACCTGGATCAAATTTGTAATCTTAGGGTCATCTGATCTCCACATAAGGAGATCTCTCCATCTTTCACTTTCCAATTCAGGCCAAGCTGTCATCATCAAAAATTTATTTCCCCTTATCACCATCATGTCAGGCCTCAAATTGCAGCTCTCCTTTTGCATCTGCAGGGTTATGGCTCCCCCTTTCTTCTCTTCAGAGAGAACATAATTCTCCTTCTCCAATTTCCCTGTTTGTTTAGTTGAATAAACTTCCTGTGCCGAGTTCTTATCAAGTTCAATGATGGTATTCACTCTTGTGTCCAAAGTTGTAACATTTGTAGTCAAAACATCAATTTGACCTTGCAACTTTCCCAAGAGAACGAATGTCCTATTCAGTTCAGACTGGATTTCCTCTCCAACAGCCATTCTCTTCAATATGTTGTCCCTATTTTCAAAAAGGGGAAAAGAGAGGACCCAAATAATTACCGCCCAGTCAGTCTGACATCAATACCAGGGAAGATTCTGGAGCAGATCATTAAGCAAACAGTCTGTGAGCACCTAGAAAGGAATACTGTGATCACCAATAGTCAGCATGGATTTCTGAAAAATAAGTCATGTCAGACTAACCTGATCTCGTTTTTTGACAGAATTACAAGCCTGGTAGATGAAGGGAACGCAGTGGATGTAGCCTACCTTGATTTCAGCAAGGCATTTGACAAGGTGCCCCATGATATTCTTGTAAAGAAGCTGGCAAAATGCGGTCTTGACTATGCTACCACTCAGTGGATTTGTAACTGGCTGACTGACCGAACCCAAAGGGTGCTCATCAATGGTTCCTCTTCATCCTGGAGAAGAGTGACTAGTGGGGTGCCACAGGGTTCTGTCTTGGGCCCAGTCTTATTCAACATCTTTATCAACGACTTGGATGATGGACTCAAGGGCATCCTGATCAAATTTGCAGATGACACCAAACTGGGAGGGGTGGCTAACACCCCAGAGGACAGGATCACACTTCAAAACGACCTTGACAGATTAGAGAACTGGGCCAAAACAAACAAGATGAATTTTAATAGGGAGAAATGTAAAGTATTGCACTTGGGCAAAAAAAATGAGAGGCACAAATACAAGATGGGTGACACCTGGCTTGAGAGCAGTACATGTGAAAAGGATCTAGGAGTCTTGGTTGACCACAAACTTGACATGAGCCAACAGTGTGACGCGGCAGCTAAAAAAGCCCATGCAATTCTGGGCTGCATCAATAGGAGTATAGCATCTAGATCAAGGGAAGTAATAGTGCCACTGTATTCTGCTCTGGTCAGACCTCACCTGGAGTACTGTGTCCAGTTCTGGGCACCACTGTTCAAGAAGGACACTGACAAACTGGAACGTGTCCAGAGGAGGGCAACCAAAATGGTCAAAGGCCTGGAAACGATGCTTTATGAGGAACGGCTAAGGGAGCTGGGCATGTTTAGCCTGGAGAAGAGGAGGTTAAGGGGTGATATGATAGCCATGTTCAAATATATAAAAGGATGTCACATAGAGGAGGGAGAAAGGTTGTTTTCTGCTGCTCCAGAGAAGCGGACACGGAGCAATGGTTCCAAACTACAGGAAAAAAGATTCCACCTAAACATTAGGAAGAACTTCCTGACAGTAAGAGCTGTTCGACAGTGGAATTTGCTGCCAAGGTGTGTGGTGGAGTCTCCTTCTTTGGAGGTCTTTAAGCAGAGGCTTGACAACCATATGTCAGGAGTGCTCTGATGGTGTTTCCTGCTTGGCAGGGGGTTGGACTCGATGGCCCTTGTGGTCTCTTCCAACTCTATGATTCTATGATTCTTGAGCAGAAATCGCAAGCATTTCCTAGGTTCAAGGCATTCTGTGCTTGGTTGGAGTGTATCGGTAAGTGTATATCGGTAAGTGTATATGGTAAGTGTATCGGCTGCTTGTTTACCGATCGGGGCGGGGAGTTCACTTCTCAGCAGTTTGAAGCTTTCCTGACTGAGAAGGGAATCCAACATGCCATGTCAACGCCTAGATCGCCATGGATGAATGGACTTGCGGAGCGAGCAAATCAGACTTTGCTTCAAGGCCTGAAAACCTTGTTGCATGATGCCAACCTCCCTGAGAAGTTTTGGGGGGAAGCTTTGTCAACATTTGTTTATTCCTTTAATCGCAGACTGTCATCACCTATTGGTTGTACCCCTTATGAGAAGATGTTTGGTAAGAAACCGAACGTCAAGCACATGAGCTATACATGCTTCCACCTGATGGAATGCAGATACAGAAGGGAATGGTCTGTAAACTGAGGAAATCCTTATATGGTCTCAAGCAGAGTGCCAGGTGTTGGAACACAAAACTCACTGAGACATTGCTTTCTCTAGGTTTTCACCAGGGCAAAGCTGATCCATGTGTGTTTGTCAAGGAGGAGGGGCAAAACAAACTGTATTGTTTATGTTTTGTTGATGATCTTCTGATGTTTTGGAAGAATCAGGCTTTTTACAAAAGCACCCTAGCTCAGCTGAAGGAGCACTTTGACATGAAGGATCTTGGTGAGGTATCCAACTATCTTTCTCTGCAGGTGGAGAGGGACCAAGCAGGTAATTTTCTGGTACACCAAACACAGAAAATTGCTGATGTATTAACCAGGTTGAATTTGGTTGATGCAAACCCAGCAGACACACCGATGGTGACAGGTTACCAGGTAGATAGTACTGCTGAAGCGTTTTCTGACACTATGCTGTACAGATGCATTCTAGGCAAGCTGAATTTCATTGCTAGATGTTCAAGACCTGACATTGCTGTAAGCACTAACCTGCTTAGCAGACATGCTAACAGTCCTACTGTTCAGGATTGGAAAGCTCTGAAGCATATAGCCCGCTATTTGAAAGGGACTATGCACTACAGGCTGAAGTTCACCAGTCAGAAGACTGGAGGTCTTGAAATCTTTGCAGATGCTAGTTTTGGAAGTGACACCACGGATGGTACAAGCACTTCTGGAGTATGCTACATGTACAACCACTGTCTGTTTGACTGGTTGTGCAAGAAGCAGACGACAGTGAGCCTAAGTTCCTGTGAAGCAGAACTCAATGCTCTGTCATTTTCACTCATGGATTGTGAATGGTTGATGCAACTGTTTAAGGACATCGGGGTTTCTGTGAAATGTCCTATACAAGTGTATCAAGACAATAGATCCTGTTTGGCTTTGCTGAACTCAGAGAGTTGCAAGCAAAGAACCAAGTACTTGCAGATTAAGCTACATCGTGCAAGAGAGTGTATTCAGAAAGGACTCATTCGGGTGTCCTACATGCCAGGAAATGAAATTCCTGCTGATCTGTTGTCTAAGGTTGTTAACAGAGAACAACTTAAGGTTTACGTACAGAGGTTGCAATTGGGTTGAACCACAGGTACTACAGGTTACACGGAAAGGGGGAGGATGTTAGGATATTTCCGTTCCACCTTAAAAGGGAGCAGGCTTTTGTGTCTCACGGCCTGCGCATTTCCTGTTTCTCAGGATGTTTCTGTTTCGATAGAGCTGTTGTCTCTCTCTCTCTCTCTCTCTCTCTCTCTCTCTCTCGGTGCCTGAACACGCTAGCAGGCGGTCATGTTTTTCTTTGTTCTGACCAACGCTGAATAAACTTGTAAATATGCTCTCCTGCTGTGCAACTTTCGCTGTGTGAATTCTGCTGATAGAGTGTGCACCAGCCTAAGAATGTGGCAATCTATTTCTGAGGCTTCGTGTCGCTAATTGCTGATACTGAGAAGACGGGAGATCGATGGACGTCCGGAGTCCGGCTGGAGGCAGTGATGGCCTATGTCTCCCTGGCAGTATCCCAACAAGAGGAAGGTCTCAAATTACACACTGGACACAGACTCCCAAAGCCTGTGAACTTCCGGGAATTTACTTTCCCACAGCTAGCCATATCACATAATGTCAACAAGCTGGCTGTCTGCAGCTGCGATGTTCTCATATTGTAACAGATTTTACACTCCTCCAAGAGCCATATCAAAATAGACAGACGCCATTTCCACACCTCCGTACAAAACATTCCCAAAGTCTGTCCGTTAATTTCCACAGGCATGCCAGTCTCTCCTCAATTTTCTCAGGGGGCCCTGCCAGGTCAAACTCACAGTCCGATATAATAACAAGCCATGGTCCTCCTCCCCCTCCATATCCTGTGGCCAGGCCTGCCATAGCAAATCTCTCTTTTTATAATTGCATCACAAAGAGCTTTCATTCCTTTCCCGATGTTTCCACAAGCCATATCTTTGATTAGTAATTTATTTCTACACAGTTCTTAATCATCCTGCTTGTGATCAGCAATTGCAACGATTCTTTCTTGGGGGGAGGATTGTCAGGTACTCACATAAGATAAAAAAAGAAAAGCCCCCCCCTTTTCAGTCCCGTTCCGACATACCAATACTTTGATGAATCTTCTTCTTGATTTATTGTTAATCCAGCCCATCGCTCCACTTCAGATAGATCACTTTAATTAGCAGTCTTATCTCCCGATCTTCACTCGAAATATGTGCATTTGCATCTCTCTAACTGTTTATTTTGAACTCTTGCAACCCGAGATAAATGGGTTGGTGGCAGCGGGGAAGCAAACACAGTGGTGGCAAAGGGATCAACAGACTGTCAAACGTCCGGGGACCCTGTGTGATCGCCACAACGCTTTAGACTTGGGACTATTGGTGGTCAATATTTGTTGTTCTGGGGTTAGTCAGTTGTGTTTAATGAAGCAGACAGTGCCCCAAGATAAATAGCTGCTTTTCCCTGCTTCTTCCCAGAGACACCTCTGAACGTTCTGTAAGTATCAAGCATGCCTTTCCCGATGCTGCTACAGCAGAGGGTGGCTTGGAGGGTACCATGGGGGTGGTCTGTGTGCCAATGGAGATGTCAGGAAAGGAGAGAAGAGAAGCATTTATGAAAAAGGAGGTGATAGTGAAAAATGGGTTGAAAAGGAGGCTGTAGAATAGAAGCAGTTTAGAAATGGGGATTTGAAAAGGGTGGTTAGAAATAGCATTAGGCACATACTGAAGTCATCAGACTAGACAAAATATACAAACTAAAATCAAATTTGTGTTGGAGATGTCAAGAGGTGGAGGGAATGATGTATCACGTATGGTGGGGATGTGGGAAAGACTTCTGTTATTTTTTTCTTCATTTCTTCATTTTCATTTTCATTTTTTTCCATTGTGTTTTCTAATTTTTCTAATTTCCCGTCAATTGTATTTAAACTTAATTTACTAGCCACCTAATGAGCACCCATTGTTCACTCTCCGTCCCCAGTAGGCTAACAGAAGTTGAGCCACACACGCTGATCTTATTGCCTACTACAATAGCTGGGAGGAGCTACTCAGGAGAATATAAATTTAGAACCAGAATCAGCTCTGGCTGATAAAGTGCCTTAGACATGTGAGTTCATCAGCAGGGCGAGGAGACCAGGGCACCCCATTCTGCCCAATGTAATCCCTAACTCTTAATCGGATGACGACAACGACAACATAACCAACCATGCATGTAGAAAGTCAGTAGGGACTTGGGGGAATTTCCAATGTTTTGCACCCTCGGCGTATGTATGATTATCTCCCCATGGGGCAGAAGTCATGGGCATGTCAGAGGTGCAATGAGTTCCTGGTCCCCTAGGATCAAGTTCATTCCTTTGAGGCCAAGGTGGCAGAATTAGAAAGTGTACGAGAAGCCAAGACAGCGGTGGAGAAGGCCTTAGGGGAGGTGGTAGCTAGGTGCTGCTCCCACAACGACAACCCCACTGATGAATTTTTGAATGCATCCAATTCAGACCAGTCCCTGACATTGGATGCTTTTTTGTGAACCAGACACTCTTCACATTAAAAGAAAATGTTGTTATAAGCAAGCCTGGAAGCAAGCTGGTGGTGTAATCTAGAGGCAAACCCAATATTTCCTGGAACTATCTTCAAAGAGGGCAGATCACTGCCATGGTCTTGCTGGCATTCAAAAGTGATAATAGGATTTAGGGTAGTTTAGCCCTCTGGGAATGGGGAAATTTATCAGTGCAGTGGACAATGTACTTCAATTAAGTTGATATTCAAGGGAGTATTTGGATAGTGACAATTTTGTATCCAGGAGTACCGCCAGACTACAGAGCTGCTCCTTCCAAGGATGTGCAACACTGCCCAGAATGCAAAGCACCTCTTTCTTTTCAGGATTCAACTTCAGTAGTGTGACCTGCATTTTTCTGACCCACATCCACACAACAGCCAGTTCTATTTCTTGCTTCTCTCTGTCACAAGAGAACTAAAGCTGTCACTCACACCCAGAGGGAGACACTTTCCCCCAAAACCAAGACCTTCCCTTAAGCCCTGGAAGTTTTTTTTACTACAGGCATGAGTTCCCTCCTTTTCCTTCCTCCCCCTTCCTCCTTGGCCTGCCTTCAGGACCTTTAGAAACAGCAGGGTTGGCCCTGTTGATTTGTGCCAGATTGCCCCTCTTAAATGGGACATTCCAGGATCCAAACAGAATCCAGGATTGGCTTCTGTGATCCATGATGTCCCACTTAAAATGGGATAATTGGGGGTATGAGATTGCCAGGAGAATCCATTGACACCCCCAATTTTATGCTCACTAGAGGGGACAGTACGCTTGTGGCGTTTGCCCTCCTAGGTTGGTGACATCATACTGGGTTCACAAGGCTTGGCTAATTGTAAAATGTCTAACGTATAGGAACCCAAGGGGAGGAGTTAGAGTTAGAGTTGTTAAGAAGTCAGTCTGGAGTTAGAGAAGGGGGAGGGAGGATAAGTCTGTGGGTTGGGCTAGTTTGATGTGAGAGAGTGAGAGAATATGTTAAGAGGAGTCATTTAAACAGTTGGGGTAATCAGTTAGAAGTTGTTAGGAAGGTATAGGCCGATAAAGAAACTAAGGTTAAGAAACTGACAAGAAAAATTATCTGAAACCATAAACTTGTTAATGCTTATAAAATAAACTTGTTTATTTGGTTTAATGTTAACAACTGTCTGGACAGTGTGTACCCGAGATAAATGGGTTGTTGGCAGCGGGGAAGCAAACACAGTGGTGGCAAAGGGATCAACAGACTGTCAAACGTCCGGGGACCCTGTGTGATCGCCACAACGCTTTAGACTTGGGACTATTGGTGGTCAATATTTGTTGTTCTGGGGTTAGTCAGTTGTGTTTAATGAAGCAGACAGTGCCCCAAGATAAATAGCTGCTTTTTCCTGCTTCTTCCCAGAGACACCTCTGAACGTTCTGTAAGTATCAAGCGTGCCTTTCCCGATGCTGCTACAGCAGAGGGTGGCTTGGAGGGTACCATGGGGGTGGTCTGTGTGCAAATGGAGATGTCAGGAAAGGAGAGAAGAGGAGCAGGTATGAAAAAGGAGGTGATAGTGAAAAATGGGTTGAAAAGGAGGCTGCGGAATAGAAGCAGCTTTAGAAATGGGGAGTTGCAAAGGGTGGTTAGAAATAGCATCAGGCACGTACTGAAGTCATGTAGGTGGTACATGACTTCCGTCAGACTAGCCAAAATATACAAACTAAAATCAAATTTGTGTTGGAGATGTCAAGAGGTGGAGGGAACGATGTATCATGTATGGTGGGAATGTGGGGAAATAAAAAAATTATGGAGCAGCATTCACAAAGAACTAAAAAATATGTTTATAACATCATTTGAGAAAAAGGCATAAGCATTTCTACTAGGCTTAGTCTCAAAAGACATCCGATGATAAGAAAAATGTGTTTTTATGTGCCACAGCTGCTGCCAGACTACCATTAGCCAAAAACTGGAAAGGGGCACTGCTCCCTCAGTAGCGGAGTGGCAAAACAAGCTTTGTGAATTTATAGATCTGGCTAAAATGACAGCAGCTACTAGATTCCAATCAAATCAAAAATTAAAGAAAGAATGGGAATGTGTGAAAGAATACATGACAAAACATTGTTTCAAAACAAATTTATTGATATGCATTGACTGAAGTTCGTAAAGTTAAGGTTAAAAGAGGAAAAGTGAATAATGGGGAATATGTAAATAATTTTCCTTAACACAATATTATAGTAATGAATAATATTGAAAGCTGCGCATGGATGGAGCGAAGACACAATGGTATAAATCAGAAAAATGAATAGACAGTAATATATATGTTGATAGTATGTATTGTAAAGAATGATAAAAGGTGTAACTGCATGTAACAATGCAAAATTAAAATGAAAGATAAAATGAAAAAAGAAAAAAGAAATAGCATCAGGCAAATTTTGCTGTCTTTTACCTTATTCCATTTTGGGTTATTGATAAAGGTTTTAACCTGTGCTTTTTCTGGGGGCACACTGTACTGGCACCATTTATTTATTTTTTAATTGTTAAATGTTTGGAACTTCCTATAGCAACTTCATGATGAGTCTTTATGATGAGTGCTGGCACGTTTGTTTCCTTTTTAAAAACAAAAACATGAGTTTTAACAAAGATCACTTTGTCCCTAATATTCTGCCCAAAGGGGGAAAATGTGGGTTTTAAATTTTTTTTTGCCAGAATGCCAGACAATAGCTGAAATGCAAGCCAGAATCCTCTGCACAACAGTACCAGAGAAGATTAAGAGACCGGAAACGACAAAAACAACAAATAAAGATTGTCTGCCATGTTAATATAAAGTAGACATAAACGCAGTGCCAAAATCCTTCATTGTATAGTTGCAATGATCATTTTTAAATGTGATCCCCTCCCCCCCCCCCAGAGAACTTCCAGAGGAACACAATGGCTCACATCTACCTGTCTTTGCTTCTGGCTGGGCTCTGTGCTTTTGCCCACTGTCACCATACTCTTGACCACAAGGAGGACCATGACCATTCTCCTCTTGCTGAAGGTGACAGAGATTTGCCTTCTGTGAAGATAGTCCAAGGAAATGCTGACTTTGCCTTTCGATTCTACCACCATGTCGCTTCAGAGACCTCTGATAAGAACATTATCATTTCCCCTCTAAGCATTTCCGCTGCGTTGGCCATACTGTCACTGGGAGCTCAAAACACCACATTAAGTCAGCTTTTGTTAGGACTTGGCTTTAACCAGTCAGATATCAGCGAGCAGGAAATACACGAGGGTTTCCGCCATCTGTTACACATGTTGGACCTCCCCAATGCTGAAATCCAGCTGAGCATTGGGAATGCCCTATTCACAAATGACCAAGTGAAACTCGTGAAGAAGTTCCTGGATGATGCCAAACATTTTTATGAGGCAGATGTTCTTCCAACTAACTTTATGAATCCTGCCGTAGCTGAAAGTCAAATCAATGGATATATAAAGAACAAAACCAATGGGAAATTAGATGATGTTGTCCAGGGTCTTGACCCAGAGGCTGTGATGGTTATTGTGAACTATATTTACATGACAGGTAAGTCAGATGGACTTGTTTTATACACGTTTTGCTTCTTAGATGTTCTTTAAACTGAGAAGTTTAAACTTTAAGTTGTGGTTCTAGGTTCAGATTTGTTGGTGCTTTAGTCTGGAATCATCGTCTGCCCATTGTGTGAGCAGAAACTTCTCAGACTTCTCATCACAGAGAAGTTCCTCAAATCTGTCAGAAACTTGACCTCCACCATTATCAAAACACATCAAATATATTGTGATACCCATTTTCCTGGAAATGTGATTCAGCAATTGGGCACTAAAGTAGAAACAGAGCTATAAAGACATGTGTCTCAAGATACCACTAAAACATGAGCGTTTATTAAAGGCTCTGAGTATGTTAATATATAATAATATTACAGTGGTACCTCGGGTTAAGTACTTAATTCGTTCCGGAGGTCTGTTCCTAACCTGAAACTGTTCTTAACCTCAACCACCACTTTAGCTAATGGGGCCTCCCACTGCCGCTGCACTGCTGTTGTGCAATTTCTGTTCTCATCCTGAAGCAAAGTTCTTAACCCGAGGTACTATTTCTGGGTTAGCGGTGTCTGTAACCTGAAGTGTATGTAACCTGAGGTACCACTGTATTAATATAATATAATATAATATAATATAATATAATATAATATAATATAATATAATATTGAAGAATTAAATATATTGAAGAATTAAATAGCCTTTTTTCAACATTGTAGTCCACACATCTGTATCTGACCCGGTTCCACCCGTCACTTACTTGGCGATCACAGAAAGGGGTAGCACCAGCAGTAGCTTCTACCCACTGTTTGATCAGGTGCATGGAGGAAAGAGGCTCCCCACCAGAGGAGGCTTGCAGAGTGCCAGAGTGTGGAGTTGAGGGACACTGCCACTTCATCCAAACCCCACCAGCCATTTGGATTAAAGCTGTACAGTGGTACCTTGGGTTACAGACGCTTCAGGTTACAGACGCTTCAGGTTACAGACTCCGCTAACCCAGAAATAGTACTTCAGGTTAAGAACTTTGCTTCAGGATGAGAACAGAAATCGTGCTCCGGTGGTGCGGCGACAGCGGGAGGCCCCCATTAGCTAAAGTGGTACCTCAGGTTAAGAACAATTTCAGCTTAAGAACGGACCTCTGGAACGAATTAAGTTCTTAACCCGAGGTACCAGTGTAATAGCTAAAATAAGGCTGAACAGTAGCATCTGTTCTCTTTTGCCCCCACATCTTAATGATGAAGTTACCGCATTGCTTACCTGGAAGAGGCAAAGCTTTATTAACATATTGTTACAAAAGTGGTGGTGGGGCACTCACACTCTGTGCCGAGCTGCAACAAGAGCCCATGGGGTTCTCTTTTGGAGAACTGAGACACAGGGAGATTGTTGTAGCTCTAAGAAACATGGTTTATTCACCTATTTACATTTTCAGTCTGCATGGAGGGAGTCCAGATCTTGCAGCAAGGTCATTTCAAGAGGGGCTTGTCTCCCACAGCAGTGCAGCCATGGCATATCTCCTGCTCAGACCTTCAGCCAGCCTGCCCAAAGATGGTTCCCAGGCCTTCTTTCTTCTTCTTCCCACCAACCGTTGCTCAAGACTCTTCCTGTCAGCTCATGAGGCATCTAATCATAAGCCTGCATTTTTATTAAGGCTTGATCAGGGCCTGTATCTTAAAATGAGCTTAAAGATTTTCAAATGTTCATGCCAGGCAGAAGAGCAGCTGCCTAAGAACCTTGGCAATGTTTTTACTCCTAGACAAGGGGGCCCCCTGATTTATAGCAGAAAACAATTCTCAAAGTCGTAAAAAGGGAATTACAGGCTGACAGCCAAGGTTACACTGACCCTACATATTACAGAAGATAAAAAAAAGAGATAAACATAATTAAGAGTGGGTAAATAGTAAAATAAAACCATGTGCCTCCCATTAAACTTGAGCCATATTTTCCTAAGGTTGAAAGGTCAAGAGCAGTGAAAAAGGCAACTGGCTTGGCTGGAGAAGAGAGTATTTTGGGAAGTCTTTTTCTAAAGTTGTTTCTTTCTTAAACTGAGATCCTTTTAAGATTTCTTTTCCTTTTAAAAGGTTATCTATGTTATGTATTAAATATATATTGGCTTAAATGTAATTATGCAAAGGAATTAGAAGCTAAGAAATGTTAAATCCTTATGCTAGATTCTTATTTCATATAGTTGGAAGAGATCACAGGGGCCATCAGCCACCAGCCTAGCCCCCCCCTGCCAAGCAGGAAACATCATTAGAGCACTGGTTGTCAGGCCTTTGTTTAAAAGACCTTCAAGAGAAGGAGATCTTTCAATGATGATCCTTGACATCTGTTTAAGATAAAAATTTAAGATTAACCATTTGTTTTGGAGGGCAATAGGGCGAGGTGAGCTGGTAATTAAGGTTCCTTGTTGAGACACATGTAAGATATATTACTACTTATTTGTCATTTATAGATAGAAGAATATATAGCTTTTTGATTCCCATAAAAGGACAGAAGGAAATGGGTGTATCTTTTGTGATTGGTTCTAGCAAACAGCCAATAGGAATTTCAACCAGGCTGATTGGACAGAGGCAGCCACAGGAGGAGCAAGGGGGCTGGATTAAGGAAATATAAGTGCTGGCCAGAATGGCAGGAGGCCAGGCCAGAGCTTGGTAACCATATACCACTGTGCCTCATATTTATTTGTCTGACAAATAAATTATTATTTTAATTTCTCTATTGCTGCGTTGAATATTTCATTCCAGCAAAGCGTTAACCACAAGCAGGGTGCTACACTCACACCCAGTTGCCCTGGCAGCCTTCCAACCCCCCAGTCTCTGTTCACACTCCAGGGGACGGGGGAAGGTCAATCCTGATGTATTCCTGATTTTAGAGTGTGTGAAACAGCTATTCACCTTTATGCGTAAAATATTATTTTGGTTTGCTCTTTCTCCTCACTCCCTTCCATGACATGTATGCTGTTATTGTTATTTCCATGAGCCTTTTGGAAAAATCCTTTCAATTATCTGCAAACAAGTGAAGGTGACTTCTATGTGGATGAGGAAACAACGGTCAAAGTCCCAATGATGAACAAAGACAGCCGGTTCGAGACTTACCGTGATAACATCCTATCCTGCAAGGTTGTGAAGCTCCCTTACAAGGGCAACGTTTCAGCATTCTTTATTCTTCCTGACCAAGGGAAAATGAAGCAGTTGGAAAATGCTCTTAGCAAAGACGTTTTGTTAAAATGGATGAAATTGGTGAAACCATGGTAAGAGATCATAGTGGAAAGAGACACACTTTTCAATGCATGTGCAAATATGTGAGTTTGAGGGATGGAGTTAGGCTTTATGATCCCTTCTAATTCCTGGATCAGTGAACGATTCCATTGTGGAAGTAGCCAGGACAGGACCATAATGGCCCCTAAGTATGGGTCATTAGTATAAAAAAGGAAGTTGCTTTGTGACACAATCTCCCTTTCCTGACTGGTGGTGAGAAGGTCAAAGGCCAGGGGAAATGTTTGTGTGTGGGTTTGAAGTAGGCAGAAGCCAGAGAGTGCGAGTCATGCCTGATTTCTGTTGGAACCCAATGTGATGACTATGGGATAAACAAGACCATCTTGACCACTTGTTTAGGGAAGTTTTTAATGTTTTATAGAATCATAGAATCATAGAGTTGGAAGAGACCACAAGGGCCATCGTGTCCAACCCCCTGGTTTATATTTTATCGCTTCTTCTTCTTCTTCTTCTTCTTCTTCTTCTTCTTCTTCTTCTCCTCCTCCTCCTCCTCCTCCTCCTCCTCCTTCATGTTCTGTTGGGAGCCGCCCAGAGTGGCTGGGGAATTATTATTATTATTATTATTATTATTATTATTATTATTAATGTGGTGTTAGGCGAGGGGCAATATATCTGATGGGGGACATGGGTGTAGCCACAGGGGCAGCTTCCCTGCCTAAAAAAAACAAAAAAAATTAACTAACTGACCAATTGTGTCGCTGATAACTCTGTTTTGCCCCCATAACATAAAGCCTGCCCCACTCTAAAATAAATCCTGGCTACTCCCTTGATGGGGGACACGTCATGCTTCTTCTGGGTAGTTCATCCACCATTTGTCCGTCCCCCCTGCACTCAGCTCTCATCTGTGGCTTCTAGCATGTGGCTCAGCGTGTGACAATGGCCACACCCCAGGAACAGCCTTTATACCCTCACCTGGCTATATCAGGTGAGGGTAGTCATAGTAACAGAGCTATTTTAGTCCTGTCTATTCATTTCATTGGGAATGAGTGAGACTAGTAGTGGATACAATCCCATTGTTACAAAAATGAAACTAAGATATTCCTTTTTAGCAATGTTACCATTTTTAAATTTAAATCCTTTTAGCAATTATACTCTAGCCATAATGTAAATTCTCATTATTTGTATTATGAACCCCACCCCATGCAATACCTCACTAGCCTCTGGTTCTTCTTTCAACAGGAGAATAGAGCTTGCCCTTCCAAGGTTTACAATCTCTAGCAACTATGTTCTCCAAGAGATGTTAAGAAAAATGAATATTACAGAGGTATTCACAAACAGAGCAGACCTCTCTGGAATTACTGGGAAGCCTGAGCTGAAGGTTTCCAAGGTAGGTTCCTCCAAGAGCCAGTGTGGTGTAGTGGTTAAGAGTGGTAGTCTTGCAATCTGGGGAACCAGGTTCGCGTCTCCGCTCCGCCACATGCAGCTGCTGGGTGACCTTGGGCCAGTCACACTTCTCTGAAGTCTCTCAGCCCCACTCACTCCACAGAGTGTTTGTTGTGGGGGAGGAAGGGAAAGGAGAATGTTAGCCGCTTTGAGACTCCTTTGGGTAGTGATAAAAGTGGGATATCAAATCCAAACTCTTCTTCTTCCAAATTCACCCTCTTATCCAAAGGCTCTATATTTTCTTTCACCCTGCATTTTAGGCCAGAGGTACACCTGCCTGAAGGTTCAGATGAATATAATTTGGGATTTAGAGTACTTGAACCACGATCCCATCTCTCATGGAGAGGAGGAGCCAAACATATTTTGTATCCCAGCTTTGCTTGAAGACAGTTGAAGGGAAGCCCCAATGCAGTTGGTCTCCCAACAGAACTTATTGAGAGACCCTGAAGCTCTACTTCTTCCTATTCCCATCATGCCCGACCCTTGGTCATGTAGCCTGGGGTTGTGGGGAGTTGGGATCTAACAACATCAGGAGGGCCACAGCTTCCTCACTTCTGAATGCTAATGAGCAGACAATTAGGTTACATTAGCTTTGCGAAGACTGCAGTTAGCAGTGGGGATGGAGGAGGAATGTAATTTATATGTATTACGTACCTGCTTGTATACTTGTATTACGTACTTGTATTACGTACCTGCTTATGTCTGACCTGCTCATGCATTGTCTCTTTTTAAAACAAACAAACAAACAAACAAACAAACAAACCTTTGATTAACCATGTGTGTGTGTACACATACACTATGTTTCTGCAGCATATTTCAAGAATTTAAAATCTGGAGACAAAAGTTGTTCAGCTTTTGGAGGGGAATGAACCTCAAAGTTGCTGAGCTTTTGGGGGGGCAACCATCAGAACAGACAGGGATCTTGCTTCTCATCATCATTAAGGGAGAGGCAAGTTTTTCTGAAAATTCCATCACTTCCTTGAAGCTGACTGATACAAAAATATGATGCTTAGAGATTATTAGGAGGACTAGATTAATAGCTAATCAGAATGAGAAGTGACCACGTGAAGCTGTTTCTTAAGACATTCAATGGATTTGTCTGTTTCGAAGAACTAGATTTTCTCATACTAAAACCCTGATTCAGTCATTATGTTGTACTGAAGTATTGCTATCTTTCTTTGCAGGCTATTCACAAGGCTTACTTAAATGTCCATGAGAATGGCACAGAAGCTGCAGCTACTACTGTTTTTGAAAGTGTCCCCTACTCCGTGCCCCCTGAAATTAAGTTCAGCCGCCCCTTTCTGATGATAATTGTTCGTGAGGAAACCACCTTGTTCATAGCAAAAGTGAAGAATCCTACTGAGACATGACTGAACAACTTGTGCTTCAGCACAGAAAACTTTGGTTTCCAATATGAGGCATGTTTGAAAAGATGCTTTTAGGTATCAGGTACTAGGGCCATTGCTATAACATGTTCCCAAACAAATGACTCCCTGAGCCATTCCTTCGCCTCCCTCTCTCTCTGATCTCCCATTCTCCCCCTACTGGTGCCTCCCTCTGCTGCTGAGTCTCTCCTGACTTCTGAGAGCCCCTCCACCTCCTGTCTTTCCGATGGCAGTTCCCTGACAGAACCCCAAAGAGAGCATTCAAGAATAGTAATGTTCTTCCCCCCTAGAAAGAATGTTATGGGGCAAAATGTGCAAGTTCCTTCAAACGAAGGCTGGTAGAAGATACTGCATGCCACAGATACCAGTCAGGCCCCCAGTGATAAACCTGGATTAATGAGTGCCCACACGTGCACAAAGCAGAAAGTTGCAGACCCAGGTCATGCATTCCCCCTGCCACTTCACCATGAGGACCAGAAATGAAGGGCACCACACAATCAGTATGGGATCAAATCAGGCCACAACTTTATTGACTACAGATGAAGAGGTTTGGCCTAGGCAATGGGTAACAATTTACTTCTGGACCGTCTGCCAGAAATGACTTCAAGGGTCAGCCCAGCAGTGGGGGTTCCTATGATTTACATCTAATGGGGTAATCCTGGCAGAGATTGCTGCCTAGAGGAGCACTGAGGCTCAGTTCCCCATTTGGGCATATGGACAGAAGCAACTCCTATACAGATCCCTTTATCGGGGTACCCTATTTGGGGAAGGTGAGGTGAGGGTACAAACGCCCCCTCCAGCCAAGACCAAGGTTACCCAGTGCCTAAACCACCAAACATGTGATGATTGCTATGATGTAGACAAAACGCTCAGGCCATAGCCAATTTTCCTGAAATGCAATTTCCTACACAGCCCTGAATACAGTGGTACCTCAGGTTAAGTACTTAATTCGTTCCGGAGATCCGTACTTAACCTGAAACTGTTCTTAACCTGAACTTTAGCTAATGGGGCCTCCTGCTGCTGCTGCGCCGCCGGAGCCCGATTTCTGTTCTCATCCTGAAGCAAAGTTCTTAACCTAAAGCACTATTTCTGGGTTTCAGGGTCTGTAACCTGAAGCGTATGTAACCTGAAGCATATGTAACCTAAGGTATCACTGTACGGCTCCCGCAAGAGCCGTGTGCTCTTTAAAGGGAGCGCGGCTCTTGGGGGCTTTCCTGGGAGGTGGGGGCCGCATGCTCTGTCCATTTTCCCACCTCCCACAAAAGCCAGGGATAGCTCCCCGCTGCCCTGTGGAGGCTTTGCGTGGCTAAGCCAAAACCTAGATCAGCCAGCAGGATCGCAGCTGTCCTGGCTTCTTGCCTGGCCATGCGCAGCCTCTCCTGGGCAAGGGGAGCCTTCATCCCCTGCCCGGGAGAGGCTGTGCGCGGCTAAGGCTCCCCCAAGAGCCACGCTCCCTTTAAAGAGTGCGAGGAGTGTGTGTGCAGCTCTTGGGGGCTTTTCCCCAGGAGGAAGCAGGGCAGCCTTTCTCCCTCCTCGGGCAAAAGCCCTGAAGATGCTCCATGCGGCTCTTTAAAGGGAGCGCTGAGCAGAGCCTCCCGCCTGCATTTGCTCCATAAGACGCACAAACATTTCCCCTTACTTTTTAGTAGGGGAAAAGTGCATCTTATAGAATGAAAAATATGGTAATTGGCTCTTTGGATTGCATTATGATTTGGTATGATTTGGTATTGTAGTAATGTGGCCTGTGATCAGGACAAGACAGGATGTGTGTCTGCTTTTAAAGGAGGTTTCTTTCTGGCTACCGAAAAGTATAAGGACCAACTGAATAAAGAGCGTGACTTTAATCCGGTCCAAGAAACTGTCAGATATGCTTTCAAAAACGTATCTTCTCAAATGTGTGTATATAACGAAGTTGACAACTATGTAACTGAATATGTGAAAACTGTAAATATCCCTAAGGGTATTAGATTGCCATTTCCCTTTACACTGTTGCAATACTCTTAGCACTAAGAAAAAACATCTTCAGACAACTGGGGCATATGCCCGAGGTGATCTTTATGCAAACATGCAAGGTCACCCAGGGGGTGGCCAGACATGCCACGGAGTCAGGAACCGATAGCGCTTCCAGCAGTTCCGTTCCTGTCAAAAGCCAGAGGACAAACATCAGCGCCCCACAACCCCACCTAGGAAAAACTTTATACAACAATCTGCATTCATGTCCAAGAAAGAACTTGCTCCCCTAATAATAGTTTTTAGTATTAAGAAACGGCCCCTGCAAATAAGGGCAGCCAGGAGAAAAAACTCAACGGGAGACAAGCGATCTGCCCAAAGGCAAGGTAGACTGGGGGTTCAAAACAACTTACTTAAATGACCTGTCAAGCACGGACCAATGAACACAACCAAACAGCGCCATCTTGTGTTTACTACACTAGTACTGCAGTGTCTTCCCATATGCTCCCTTCATTGACCCACTATGTCAAAGAGCAATTGATTAGCGTAACTGAATTGATACATTGTATCCACTGTAATTAATTACTTCCTGTCTACAAGGGCCTTCTGCAATTGCGCAGTCTTTCAAAATATTCTTATAAATTGGCCGTTCCATGGATCTTCACCGTTCCAATTTTAGTCTGCTAAGGGGAAAGATGGCTACCAAAGGGGAGGGCTTGAGATGTGAACCTGGCAACCATAACCCCCAAAAGCAGGAGATCACGTACTCAGCGAGCCTTGCCCAAGAGATAATATCAGACCCAGGTTTCAGACAGGTAGCCATCTCAAGAACAAAGATGGACTACCCAAGAAGGAATTTGGGTCTTGACTAAACAAAGAGACTGTGATTAACCTGACTGGGAGTGTCAGGAAACTGTAAATATCCCTTTTGTCTTCATCTATAGGTGTCTGGTGAAGGTCATGAGGAGGGAAGGGGCAGCCTCCCCATACTCAGGTTACTGCCACCAAACCTCCCCTTGTGTGACGAATCTATGATGTGGTAATGATGTACTTTTAGAGGTGTGCATATGTAATTTAGAAACTTATAAAAGTTTTGGTCCTCTTTTGTTCGACGTCTTGCCTGTGTCTCTGTTGGATTGGGTAGGACCCTGCTATAGCACTTGCTTTCTATCAAAATAAAGGGCAGGCTTCACAGCTGCTTCGCTTCAAGTTACTTTAGTTGTCGTCTAGTTTATTTCTCTCTGACCGCAGGAACCATCTAGTATCTTGTGGGCCCATCGTGTCTCTTAAGGACCCAGGTCGGTTTCGTTCTGTTTTTTCCTGCTGCATTGGACTGTTATTAATGAAAAATTAATAAAAATTATTTACAAAAAAATACACCAGTGCAACAAAGTACTCCCAGCAGGATGAAGTAGGTGAAAAAGAGGAGTCCCAGGCAAATTAGGGGCTCTCTCCAAAATTCCTATGCAGTTCTTAGCAAAAGCCCATCCTGCATAAGGAAGGAGGGCATGCTGAAGTGGAGACGGGCATGTTTGGGGAGGAGCAGGGCTTAAAAGGGGGTCTGCTCCTCCACCTCCATATTCGACACATGCTTGTGTTGGGATTTTCAGTTCTCTGCCAGGAAGCAGCTGGGTTGTTTACATCAGGTGATGTTACTGACCGTGGGACAGGAAGTCTGAGTCAGTTCTCAGAGTACTCAGTCTAACCGGGTGGAGTTTGCTGAGTGCTTCTTCCGCTTCTGGGTTGAAGCAGTGTTGAGTCGGAGACTCTAAGGCTGTATTGCTCAAGACGAGCAGCCATGCTTTTGTATGCAGTTTTAATAAAGTAGCCTGGAGACTACGGACTGCCTTTTTCTTCTGATGGGTTGCCAGGAGGAAGTGAGTGTGCTTTTCTCACAAGGGAGAAGTCGCTTATTAATGGTCTCTCTGGACTGAGGAGGATTCCTGGGTTCCAGCCAGAGAGTGGACCTCCGGATAAATGCTCTGATGGGTCTGGGAGCTGGCAAGCCTCCCGGGTGGGTGTTTTTCTAACAGCTTGCACATGGGTTAGCAGCACAGCACCTCTGAGGGAGCTCACCTGTGTTTTCTTTCCCAGGGGAATCAGGGTGTGGCAAATTTGCCCCCTGTTCAAGTGTGAGAGCGGCGTTGTGTAAAATTGCTATGCAAGTTTTCGTGTGTGTTCATTCTTGTGTTTTAAGGTAATCTTGTGTGCTGTATTTTTGTTGTTTTTTATGCTGCCCAAGATGAAGGTCAGGCTGTGAATGTTCATAATAAAATAAAATAATAAATAAAATAATGACGACATATGTGTGAAATCGCTCTTGGGTTTCAAGCACTTCAAGTCCACCTTGGGCAAACATCATTTGAATTACAATAAGCAGTAGCTAGTCAGCCTAAAACAACAACAACAATGCCATGAATCCTTCAGTTGTTTAATAATTTGTGCCAATAGCGGCCTTAACTCAAAATACAATTTCATACACATTGTACACTAAACCAGAACATAATTGTAAGTCATGCAAATGTATCCTAGCTGTGTAATTACTTCTTCTGAGGGTTTGCAACTCTTCCCATGAACAAGATGGATTTGGTGATGTCATGGAAGATAAGAACGAGGAAGGGCGTGTTGAACCTCACTATAAGAGGCATGCTCCGACTAACTGCTTCCACTGCAGTGGCAGCTACAGCTTCAGTGCCAGCCTCGTGGACATTCAGAACAGCTTCGTGAAAAGCCTGCCAGCGAGACAATCAAGAATTAGTCTCCAACATAGGCCAATATCTTATGATTAGACAGAGATGGTCCTGGCCCTTGCAAGCAGAAGAGGGTATGCGAGACAAAATTCATGTTGTCATTTCTCACAACTATGATGCATTAATCTTTCTTTCCCACCAGTCATGAGTGTATTGTGCACGCCTCCAGTTATTCAAGAATTTGTCCTCAGGGGACTTTACACTTTCTCTTCTTCCTCACCATTGCTAGGGTTAGTTCAAAAATGCATCACAAGTTTTACTCTTTTCAAGATAAAATCTGGTCTCACATTTTCAAAGTAAGCCCAAGGTTACTTTGATCATGATTGTGATGCATGGCATGAACAAAGATATGTTTGACTAGATCTCCCAATTATGATCTATCTGTTCATGTAAGAGTCTTAATCAATGGAGTGGGGGGGGGGGGTTAGAATTGGATCTGAGTGGTGTATATATAATTTTTATTAAATTTTCTATTTTACAATTTCAACTAAACATTTTACATAAAATATCAATGACTTCCCTTCTTCCCTTTCCATGGTTCATTTTGCATATCTTGTATCCTTGTATACTTTTCAATTGCTTTTCCATTATTCCATCTGTCAACGATTATGCACACTGTTGAATTTATCTTACTGCTGCCAGCATTTTCAGCTGTACACAGTTATTTTCCATATAATCAGTAAATGTTTTCCAATCTTATTTTTCTCTTATTCTATACGTTAAGTCTGCCAGTTGTGCATATTCTGTCAACTTAAGTTGCCGGTCTTCTTTAGTTGAGACCTTGCTCACTCTATAGACTAACTATGAGAAGAAGTTCCAGATTGATAACCAAAGGGTGATCATCTTGAAAGAAATCCTGATGAGAATATTGAAAAAAAGAGCCAGCTATAAAGCTCTGACAGAAACCTTGAGAAGTAACAGAATAAGATACAGATGGGAGTATTCCAGAAGGCATTTCATTTTTACTCATAAACGGAAAAAACAAAGATGTAGGTTTCCAAACGAGGCAGAAATGTTATTTAAGGGGGGGGGCATTTAAAGATAAAGAGACCAAGTAGAGATGAAGAAGAACAGGGAGCGACAGGAGGACAAATAGATCAGGATGATAATGAACCTGTAGATGCATGAAATAAGGTAAAAAACTACATGAAAATGATGTATCGTTGGTACCTAACCCCAGTTAAGATTGCAAAGATGTATAAAATCTTCACAAAAGTATGCTGGAAATGTAAAGATAATGACGGCACCTTTTTGCATATGTGGTGGACTTGTAGAAGGGCAAAAGACTTCTGGGAAATGATTTATAATGAGTTTTAAAAACTATTTAAGATAACCTTTCATAAAAAACCAGAAGCCTTTTTGCTCGGAATAGTGGGGGAAGAGATACCAAAGAACCTAAAGAGATTGTTCAAGTGTGCTACCACGGCCGCCAGAATGCTGTATGCCCAAAAATGGAAAGAAGAAGGTACACCAACGAAGGAAGAATAGATAACGAAGATGATAGACTATGCCGAAATGACAAAAATTACCATGAGGATTAGGCAACAAGATGAGAAATTTTTTTCACAGGATTGGATAACATTTATAGAATATGTTAAAGAACACTGTAAATATGTTAAAACATTAGCAGGGTTGTAAGATTTATGATGGGTTAAATTTGGACAATCTATTCATAAATAAGATTTGAAATTTATAGAGGAAAAATAATGATATGCAAGATGACAATTGATTGAAATTGGAAGCCATGGGAGGAAGTCAGACAAGATGAATTTGGTGCATATTTATTTTCCTTTGTATAAGAACAAGCATGAAGGGGGCCTCCCAGCCTGTTCACAGGTCCTTATATGATCAGTGAAAACAGTTGGTCCTGGCAAGTACTAACCATTCTCAGTCTTAACCTGATAAGTGCCACTTGTCCAGATTTTAATTTGTCTGAATTAATTTTAGGATGTATTTTAATTAATTTATTCCTGTTTTTATGCATACTGTGTTATTTATATGATGTTAGCCGGGGCTTAAGGGTTTCTCCACCAGTTCTGTTAGAAGACCTGGGGCTTTTCCTCAACTGTCATCAAACAGTTTGTGGCGCCTCTTCATCAGCACAGCTGGAATACCAAGTATTTTTTGGCTCCTCTTCTTCATGGGAGATGGGATTGTGGTGCAAGCACTCTAAAACATTTGACTCAAAATGTAGGGTTGTAGGAAAGTTTCTGCTTCTGCACAAACCGTTCTAGGTTGAGACATTTTCTCATCACCCCAGAATGTTCAAGTTCACATTTAGTTCATACAAACATGGCATTCTGACCTGTTCTTAATGCATAGTTGATCACATCTATGGAACATGATTGATATGTCCTTTTAAGTCTTACATTATCAATTATTAAGTAATTGTTTTAGGTCTTGTTCTATTAATCACCAGTTATAATTTAATTAGGAGGTTTTCATGCCTGTCTAGTTCTGTGTTCCCTTTCTCAGCCTTTAATCTAGCAGTGATTAATACCTATATGTAACCTTTGTTTGTACTTGCTTTCTACTTGTGTTAACCAATCAGCAACAAGCACATATGTGGCAATGCTGTAATATTCAATAAAAGGGACTCCCCAAGACATGCTCAGGAGGATGCCTCCCAGATGACTCCACCCCTCATCTGTCGTTTATTCCAACCCAACATCTGGTGACCCCGACGTGATTGCCAGATCCCTTCGCAGCCATCCCCATACTTCACTCGACTGGAAAAGTCTCAGCGCGCTACTTTGTGAGTATGGGAGGGGAATTGACAAAATTCCAGCAGGAGCATGCCAAAGAACTGCTCCATCTCGTTAGACAGCGGGTGCTCATATCTCTTTGAAAGAAATTGAACAATTGTTATGTGAGATTTCTTGCCAGTGTCCCTGGTACCCGGAAGCAGGGTCTTTAGGGTCAGAGGCTTGGCAAAAGATCGGTAAAACCCTCTTTGGAGAACTGAGGGCACCGATTCATTGTCTGCTCACTTGGCAGAAGTGTGCCGACACCGTCGCTAGATTAGGACCCCAGGCATCCCCGACGGTGCCCGTTCTTCCAGCCGCATCAGACAATCCCCCCCGGCGCCCATTCTTCTAGCCACAGCAGACAATCCCCCTCCTTACCCAAAGCTTTTGCCTCCATTGTGGCCTTGCCAGCCCCTCCCTACGCCTCAGTCCACATCCCCATCCACCCCGCCTGCCCCTCCTCTGCCTGCCCCAGCCCCTGTGTGCTCTCCTACAGGAGCTGTGAGCGCCACGCTTTCTCTAGCTTGGCAGAAAGGGCTCCTGTCCCTAGAGGAAGAGTCTGAATAGGCTGGTGAAATGCCATCTGCTTTCCCTATCACCTATGCAAACCCAGGAACTGCTCAACAACAGGTGTTGTATGAGACACTTCCTTATCCTGTTATGAGGGAACTAAGGAGAGCCATTACTGATTCTGGCCTAAAATCCTCCTATGTGATAGGGATGCTGGAGGGGATAGCAAGCGGTTATATGATGCTACCCCAAGATTGGAAAGATTTGATGCGCATACTTTTATCTCCTGCTCAGTATGTAGTTTTTGAAAGTGAATTTAAGCATAGCGCAGTAGCCCTGGCTGATCCACAGCATTCAGCCAACCAACTCTTTGGTGCTGGTCCGTATAATAACATACCAGCCCAGGCAACATTGACACCTTTGCATTTCAGTCGCACTGCGACCTGTGTACAGCGCGCCTTTTGGAAAGTCCCTGTTTCAGGGCAACCGCTGAGCTCCTTTGTTAATATTAAGCAACAGCATTCAGAGCCCTACCATCAATTTATAGATAGATAGATAGATAGATAGATAGATAGAAAAAATTAGCTTTTGAAAATGCAAACACCGATTGTAAGAAGGCTTTGCAGTCAATCATAAACCGCCCTAAATACGACCTGGCCGATATGATTCAAACCTGTGCTGAAATTGGAAGCCAGAGCCATGCGATGCTGGCGCCATCCAGGCAGGCAATAAGCCAACTGGTAATTGCTTTAACTGCAAGCGCCCAGGTCATTTTGCAAAAGAATGCAGAGCCCCTGGCGGGGAAGCAAACAGGAATGGTGATGCCAATAAGGCTAAACCTTCCAAGAAATGCCCAAAATGCAGAAAAAGGCTATCATTGGGCAAATCAATGCAGGAGTTCGGGAAACTCCATAACGGCCCCGCTCTCGGGCCAGAACAAATAGAGAGCCCTCAGCCGCTAGTTTCCTCCATTGAAAAATTCTCTAAAGCTTCACCCTCTGATTTTACCATTGATTGAATTAATCAGGAAACCAAAGACCTGTTTTACCTGATGAAATCATGCTCATGCCCACCCAATTGGTGGGGCCACTTCCACCTAAGGTCGCAGGCTTAATTTTACCCAAATTTTCTGCGGCCAAAAAAGGAATCCTGGTTATTCCGCGAGTCCTGGATCCTGATAAAATAAAGAGCCTTTGGATCAACGTGATTGATTTTGAGAAGCCTACCTTGGAAACCTTCAGATCAGGGTTCCCAGTAAATCCAGAGAGGTCTCCTCTGTTTGTGAATACGTCAGTAATACCCATTTTTATTAATAGCTCTTTGACAGAATAGCTGCCCGAGATTGAAAACTTTGGAAGTAATAGATGTATTTTCCTGTTGAAAGAGGAATCAGAGGCTGGTGAGGTACACTTTGAGAAAAATGCATAAGGCAAATAATGGAAATTTACAATATGGCTAGATTAAAAGGGGCTGTCAATTATTGCTAAAAGCACAAGATTAAAAAAAAAAAGTAGCCAATGACCACAATAAATAGATTTTTATAACAATGAGGTTATATCCAGTGCTAGTCCTACTCAGAGCAGACCCCTTGAAATTAATAGGCAAGAGTAAAATATCTCCATTAATTTTAATGGATGTGCTCTGAGCAGGACTACAACTAGATAAAGCTGAAAGAATGTATTAAGATCTCTATATATGCACACATAGGATCATAGAATTGTAGAGTTGGGATGGACGTTGAGGTTCATCTATTCCAAACCCCTGCAATCCAGGACTATGCAGCTGTCTCATACAGGGATTGAGCCTGCAATCATGGATCCGGAATTGGCCTCCACAATCACTTTTCAGACTCATTGTTAAAATCGTGTATATGGAAGAAAATCTTACTCGGCTATTAGTGATAACCAAAGAAGAAGCTTGGCATTATCAGCACTGTGCTATAACCAACGGAGTTGATATATTCAAGTGCAACACTCTTTCCATGACTGCATGCTCACTTACCGTGGTTTCAGTGAATTCATCCAGTTTAACAAAACGTCTTCGTTAAGAGCATTTTCCAACTGCTCCATTTGCCCTTGGTCAGGAAGAATAAATAATGCTGAAGCATTGCCCTTGTAAGGGAGCTTCACAACCTGACAGGATAGGATGTCATCACGGTAAGTCTCGAACCTGCTGACTTTGTTCATCATCGGGACTTTGACCGTTGTTTGTTCATCCACAAAGAAGTCATTTGCTTTTGTCTTCTGAGAATCAAAAGGTTTTTCCCAAAAGGCTTATGGAAAGAACAACAACAGCATACAGGTCATTGGAGACAGAGAGCAGGAGGAAGAGAGCCAAAATAACACCATGCCTAAGGTAAAAAGCCATTTCACAAACTCTAAAAGGAATATGACTTTTTGGAACAATAAAAACTATTTTTTTTTTCATTTCTGGAAATTCAGTCTTAGGTATTCCTAGTGGATTTTAGTGCAGGAATAAGCAAAAAGAACTTACAACAGTGTATAAAACAAGTCCTCATGACTTACCTTTCAAGAAGATATAATTTACAAGAACCATTACAGCCTCTGGGTCAGGCTTCTTGTAAACATTAACTAATTTCCCATCAGTTTTCTTTTCAATGTAGGTATTGATTTGACTTTCAGCTTCCTCAGGATTTTTGAAATTAGTTGGCAAAACTTCTGTCTCATAAAAAGTTTTTGCATCATCCAAGAACTTGTCCAGGAGTTGCACTTGGTCATCTGTGAATAGGGCATTCCCAATGCTCAAGTAGATTTCACCATTGGGGTTGCTTAGCATCTGGAAGAGATGGCGGAAACCTTCGTGTATTTCCTGCTCACTGGTATCTATCTGGTTAAAGCCAAGTCCTGACAAAAGCTCACTCAGCGTGGTGGTTCCAGCTCCCAGTGACACCATGGCAAACGCAGTGGAAATGCTCAAAGGTGAAAAGAAAATGTTATCGTGAGGAGTTTCGGAAGCAAGCTGGTGGTATAATCTAAAGGCAAACCCAGTATTTCCTCGGGCTATCTTCAAAGAGGGTAGATCACTGCCATGTTCTTCCTGCCATTCAAAAGTATAGTGGCAGTGGGGAAAAACACAGAGCCCAGCAAGAAGCACATATAGGTAGGTATGAGACATTGTTTTCCTCTGGAAGTAGTCTATAGAGAAAGAATCACATAAAAAATTTCTCATTACCATGACATAATTAAGAATGTTTGCAGTTGGGTAGTGTCTATTAGCTTACTAGCTGCATGAGTTCTTTTCTACTAAGGCAAAATACCAAGTGTCCTCACGATATCCAAGGTCACTGGACAATCGACATTGAACTGTGTTCATCTCACACAGAGCTACCACAGTGATGACATAGACATCTCAAGCCATAGACATAGACATCTCAAGCCAAAGAAGGCCCATAAAAGAAAGCAGAAACTGCGGCCTCGAATCAATGCTGCCAGAACAATCATCCCTGAATTTTGCTTTGGCTTCCTTGGAATGTTGTTAAGGTAAGTGATCCTGCAGATTCATCACCTAGGACTATTCCTTTAGGGTATCATAAACATTTTCACCCTCATCCCTAATGGATGATTTATTCTGAACCAGGCACTCTTCAGATCCTGCACACTTTCCCCCGGCAATCATTTTAAACTGTCTTTTCCCATTCAGGTTCAGACAGAGCCCATCCCTTTTGTACAGACCTGGGTTTTCTGGAAGTGTTCCCAAGTGCCGCTTGGCACTTGATGCTTGATTGTTTGGGCTGAGATTCCAAGACTCCCATCTTGCTTGAACAGCAGGGGTTTTTTTCCAGTTGCTTTCAATTTATAACTCCGGATAGCATCTCCCTCCTCCTGCAGCAGCCAGTTAGATCAGAACAGCTAACTAGCCACAGCAGCAACCATTAAGTTCATGAGGTCATTATTTGGAAGGGGGGAAAATAGATGTGGCCTAACTACTGAGCTGTGTAAGAAGAGGGAAATGTTGCTTTTTCATAAATAGAATAAATAAATAGGAGCTTCCTGCAGCCAATCAGAAGCTGCACTTTGAAAGTCAAACTTTTCAACTTCTGGAACGAATTCTGTTTGACTTCCAAGGTACGACTGTATGCTTTTCTTAATTTGGACACAGCTCTTCTTTTGATTCAACCTAGAATAGCATTAGCTTTTTTTTCCTGCTTCATCACACTTTTCCTAGTGGTCTATGAAGACCCCTAGTTCTTTTTCACATATGCTACTGGCAAGCCAGGTGTTCCTATCTTATTTTTTTACAGCTGTTTCTTCCTGCCTAAGTACAGAACCTGAAATCTATCTTTATTACAATTCACTTGGTTAGTTTGGGCTGAGTATTCCAATCTGTTAGGGAAATCTTGAATGCCCATTATATCTTCAGTGACATTAGCTCCCCCTACCAGATTGGAACCATCTGAAGATTTGATTAGCATCCCCCTCAATCCCTTCATCCAGGCCATTTATAAAAATGTTGAGCAACAATGAGCCTAGAAAAGAATCCTGTGGCACTCCACTTGTACTTTCCCCCCCAATATGATTTGGAATATTGTGTACGGTTCTGGCTGCCACACCTCAAAATGGATACTGCAGAGGCATAACAGGTTCAGAAATGACGAAGAGCAGCTCCTGTATGAAGTAAAGTTGCCGCATGTTGGACATTTTTGTTTAGAGAAAAGGCGAGTGAGAAACTGAATGAGGAAGGTTCAGGACAGATAAAAGAAAGGACTTCTTCTCTCAGCACACAGTTCAACTATGGAACTTGCTCCCTCAAGTGGCAGTAAAGAACACCAACTTGGATGGCCTCAAAATAGGATTAGAAAAATTCATGGAGGAGAGGGCTGTCAGTGGCCACCAACCATGATGGCTATGCTTTGCCTTCACTTTCAGAGGCAGTATGAAACCAAGAGGGAAGAGTACTCTTGTGCTTGCTGATTTGCCAGAGGCTTCCAGTTGACCTCGCTGAGAAAAGGATGCTGTGCTAGATAGCCACTAATTTCTGATCGGAAACCAATAGTTTTCTTGATCACTGAATATATAAATTAAATTGCAAGGATAGACCTGGGTCCAAGTTAAAGGCTTCATCAAGAAACATATGGTTACATGAAACATAATTTCAATAAACACACAAGACGTAACTGGCTGTACTTTTGAATAAATAAGCTATACTATTCATTGTATGAACCTTATGCATGAACTGACTAGAGAATGAACTGATCCACTGGGTTTCTGCTTTTTCCGTTGAACTTTATGAGACTTACATAGAAATCTACAATTTGATACAATGAATGTCGTTGTTGTTGTTGTTTAGTTGTTTAGTCGTGTCCGACACTTTGTGACCCCATGGACCAGAGCACACCAGGCACTCCTGTCTTCCACTGCCTCCTGTAGTTTGGTCAAACTCATGTTGGTAGCTTCGAGAACACTGTCCAACCATCTCGTCCTCCGTCATCCCCTTCTCTTTCCCAACATCAGGGTCAATGAATAGTATACCTTATTTATTCAAAAGTACAGCCAGTTACGTCTTGTGTGTTTATTGAAATTATGTTTCATGTAACCATATGTTTCTTGTTGTTGTTTTGGGAATGGGTGTGAAGCATGTCTGAAGCCCCCGCTATTGATTGAAATTATTTGAATACTAGGTTCTGCTCTCTCAAGGTTAAATTAAGCATAATTCATAGCTGCCGGCAGAAGGAGAAAAGGCCAGATGCCTCATTTGGCTGCCAAGGAGGCAAACATTGCTCATTGCTGAAGGTACCTAACTAAATTAAGAGAAGGGGGAAACTAGATACATCGAGGATATAGGGTCGTGTGGAACTCTGCTAAGTTGATATACTGGTATAATAGGCTGGCACAAGAATAGGGAAAAGTGGAACTAATGGACAATAAACTAGCAGAACAAACAGAGCAAGCATTAGAGGCACAGTATGCACGCTTGCAATCTAAATGGGCACAGAACACATACAGGAAGATGAGATAAGCATGGAGGGTAGAGCATCTGATAAGTATTCATCAGAACACGGAAATGTTACAGCTTCAATGCTCTCAGCAAGATCAGGACGCATAACTGGGATGAGTTTATGGTGGGAAGGTCAATTGAATTCTAGGTGGATGTAGCTGTTTATGTGACCCTCAGCTTCTGCACAATAGAAAACGTCAGCTTGACATTTTAAAACATTTGGCATAATTCATGCATTTTTTAAGAAGTTATATATTTATATATATTTAAGAGCTTGATCATCTGTGATCCATGCTCTCCTGTGTTTCAGGAGGAAATGATGGAAATCTCTATGTGCTCACTGACCTGAGTTTGGTTAAAGCCACGTCTTGACAAATGCTGGTTCAGTGTGGAGTAGGGCCGCCGCTGAAGCTGCCTAAGCTCTTAACGATCTACCTGTTATGAAATAATAAATAATTTTGATCATGCTAGAAAAACCAAATACATATATTCCTAGGCATTACCGCAATGTATACCTACTGTTCCACTAAAGGACTTTCGACTTTTTGCACTCATTTATCAAAGACGCACTGTGCCAGTGGCGGCGCTTGTCATTCACAAGGACAGCACTTGTCAGACTCAACGAATATAAGTGCATTGTAAAATAAATGAGCAAATAAAAAAGTTTGTTTCTTTCTCCTCCCTTCTTTCATAAACAAGAGATAAGGCGTAAGCATGGTGTTTGACATAAGCATAATAAAAGTTAATTTGGGGGCTAAACTAAATTTGGGGTGCTGAGCGAATCTTTGCACCCCAGTGGCACATATGCTAAAGACTCCCTTGGTGTGGAGGATCCGACTGTGGCACTTTCATCCCCCAGTAAACAGCACAGCAAAGATGAAAACAAAACATTATTGCTGCCAGCCGCTGAAATAACCTGATTATAGAATATTCTGCCCAAGTCAATTTTACTTTGGGGTATTTTTAAGTAGGGCCAGCTGTTGTCACTTTTAACCAGAGGGTGACCATTGTTAATGGGAGGGATGGTGGGACAGACATGTATATTTGGACACCCATGTGATCCTGCAGAAACACTCCTCACAAAGGATCTGTAGCTGGAGCAAAACAGAAATGGAGAGATGAGCAATGCTAAGATCTGATCTTAAATAGATTTGTAGGAAGAAATAATAATAATAAAAAGTAGTATGAGCAGGTAGTCAGTCAATCAAAGATGATTAATCAGGAATGTTTTAACTAGGGACAATGGACTTTCTGAGCAGGTTCATCTTTTGAGAACAATGACTACAGTGACACAATGTTGACTAACTCAGCCTCAAAGAGCCACTTTCCCATCTAATTCAATATTTGCAATTCTGTGGGATTCCCAGTTGGTTGAAGAAGGCTGTCCCCTGCATCTACAGAGTTTTTAGGATGTCAAAACCTGCTTATTTTTATTTATGCTCATGTTTTTAATTCTGCCGTTAAGTTCCTTTGAGCCCTCTGTGTAACAAGTATAGTCGAGATGGTGGTTATCAATAGTCCAGGTTGATCAGGCAATATGAGATATAATACAAACTCTGTTCTGAAGTTAAGAGGTTCATTGGTTTCTGAATATAAACTGTAGTGTAAGAGTAAGCATTGGTCCATGTTAAAGATTTCAGCAATTAATTCTCTTTAAAACCAGTTGTAAAGTACCATATTTTTCGCCCTATACGACACACTTTTCCCCCTCCAAAAATGAAGGGGAAATCTGTGTGCGTCCTATGGGGTGAATGCAGGCTTTCGCTGAAGCCTGGAGAGTGAGAGGGGTCGGTGCGCAGCGATCCCTCTCTCTCCAGGCTTCTGGAAGCTGTCCGCAAGCCGTGGGAGAGCTGTGCGACTTTGCGCAGCTCTCCCACGGCTAGCAGACAGCTTGCCTGCACCCAGAAGCTTGGGGCGCACTGAGCTCAGCACACCCCAGGCTTCCGGCTTCGCGCAGCTCTCCCACGGCTTGCGGATAGCAGCCTGTTCTGGGGACTGGGAGTGGGGGAAGCTCGGGCTTCCCCCACCCCAGCCCCGCACCTCGGGGAGGGAATAATTTTTTTTCTTTATTTCCCCCCAAAAAACTAGGTGCATCCTATGGGCCGGTGCGTCCTATAGGGCGAAAAATACGGTATTTGAGTTCTGAGGCATCCAAAGAGAATGTTAATTTGCCTGGGTTTTCCCAGCCACTCTGGGTAGCCTATGTAAAACATAGTAAAATATCAAACATCACCCACTCAACGGACAAAACTGCCCGTACTCAGGAGGCTGAACTATCCTAAATCCCACTAGTAAACTACAACCCACTGGACTTGAATTTGGGAGGCACCCACATGGACATCTGGATCCAATCAAATCAGAACATGTAGCTAACCTCCAGCTACCACTGCAGCAGCCCATTAGAGAAGGACGTGTTTGTAACAAAAAGAATAAGTAAACATGCCCTGATCTAATTGGTTCCAGTGGCAGCACGTGGAAGCTAGTACGGGCTGTAGGCTGAATCTTAGAGACTGGGTAGGGTGCAACAATACAGTGCTCTCACCCCATCCACCATCTCCCCGGGCCAATCCAGAAAGCTACTGTGTTCCACAACCTCAGGGAGAGCCAACAAGGTCACGCTCCACACACACACACACCCCACTGCCATCTCTCTTCCAACTGGGCGGCCAAGGCAGTTTTGTACTTTTTGCGTTTTTCAAACCAGCTAGGTGTCCTTACCTAATTGCCCTTACCTTCCTGCTGCAGCAGGAAGTAGAAGTTAGCCAGGGCTATAAACTGAATGCAACCCAGCAAGAGAGCTTACTCTATGGGCAAGAGTGAAAACCACACATCTCAGGCCCCTCAGACCAAATGCCAAGGTACCAGGGAACATTTTATAATAAACCCACTTTAGGTATAAAATAGGATCCGTGGAACGTTTGTTCACAATTCATGATACAAAAGGGACAAGGATGGAAATGTTTATGATTGGCCAATTTTTTGGGGAGGTGGTGGTGTGTGTGAGGAGATCGCGCAAACCTGCTGGAGATGGTGGGTTGCATCCCTGTATGCAGAGTGAATTATTTCTGTTACATAGTTCTGTAGAACTGGGCCACACTCACAAATAATGGTGTCTCATTCCCAATGAATTTTGCGTTTGATCAAAATGAATTCCTTTCAGTGGGTTTATAAAGGAGAGTGCTAACATATTCTGTGTTGTGTTATGTTCGGTTTGTTTGCTTGTTTGTTTGTTTTAAGCAAATCTCAAATCACAATGAAACTCGCCATCCATTTCTCCTTGCTACTGATTGTCCTTCAAGTCCACAATGGTCATGGAGATAAAGATCCACTTCAAGAAAAGCTAGCTTGCAGCATTGCTGACTTTGCATTTAAATTCTCCAAACACGTAACTTCACGTCAAGGTGCCAAAAATATTTTATTCTCTATTGTGAGTATCTCCATGGCTTTCTTAGCACTTGGCCTGGGTGCTAAGTCTAAAACCCAAAATCAGATCTACAGCGGACTTGGATTGACGACAATTGACACAAGCAAGATACATACAGGTTTTCAACAGCTCCTTAAGGTGCTGACCACTTCAAAAAAAGCAGGCAAGATGAACATAGGGAATACCTTCTACTTAACTAAGGGCCTCAAAATAGCCACTAAGTACAATAATGATCTCCAAAGTTTCTACAATTCTGAGATCTTTGCTATTGACTTCAAAGACAATGTAGTGACTGAAAAGCAGATAAATGATTATGTGAAGAAGAAAACTCGTGGGAAAATAACCGAAATGGTTAGAAACGTAGCTCAAGGCACTAGCATGTTTCTTGCGAACTATGTCTACTTCAAAGGTATGTTGAAAAAATATAAGTAACAAATATTTAATGCTTTGAATTGCTTAATCACCTGAAGATAGCAGGAATGACAAACAAAGGAACATTTACTCTCTAAAGTACATAATCTGGCAGGCAATGGTGGAAAAGTTATCACTTTCAAATGGGTGGCTTTAAAGTTGCATGTCTTGAACTGATTTTTGTAATAGTATATTACAGACCAATTTTTGAGAGTTTGTAAAGTATAAAAGAGTTGAAAGTTCCAAAACACATAAGTTCATTGAAATATTACAATATTAAAGAAGGGCAAGGGTTGAGGGAGGGGTGACAAAGCTCTGCATCTACAGATGTTCTGGGACTACATCTTCCACCATCCCTGACCATTGCCATGCCAGCTAGGGCATAGCATCTGTAGGGCACCAAATTTCCTGTCCCTGAATGCTTCTACCAAAGGAAACAGTGCCCCTCTACTTAGTCCACATTTTGGCCCATGGGACCCTGCTTTTCCCCTTTTGTCTTTTCCTTTCTGTCTTCTAAAAACTTCAAAGTTTTTCTTTTTTGCAGGCAAAGAATTAGTTTCCCCTCTTCCCTCCCCTCTCCTGCCACTCAGGGAGGGAGTTCTCTTAATTTTGACGTTAGGAATCAAGTCCTTTTAACACGATTTTTCCAGTTCTTAGCTTAGAAGGTCTTTGCTTTAATCTGTTTACAAAAAGCAGAAGGCGGACTTCCTGTTTACACCTTCCCGCTTCAGTACCAAATTCTAATTTTTCCTTTAGTTTCTCCTTTGACTGCACTTGCCTGATGTGACGCATTGCTTTCATGCTTGAAGATTAATCCTCAAATAGGCAGTTACCTATTCTTTTTCTCTCAAGACAACTGGGAGAACCCTTTTGAAGCTCCTTTTACCTGGGAAGAAGCCTTTTTTGTCTATGCAAAGACAACTTTGAAAGTCAAGATGATGCGCAAAACCGAGACTCTCAATTATCCCCGCGATGAACACCTGTCTTGCTGGTTAGTGGAACTTCCCTACAGAGGAGGTGCTGTCACCTGGTTTGTTCTGCCGGACAAAGGGAAACTGAAGACAGTGGAGGATGCATTGGGGCAAAATACTCTGGCCAGGGGGTGCCACTAGGGGCGCATTGGAAGATGGCCGACAATAACATCTCTCCGACCCACGCGAGGTAATTAAGAGGCTGTGATGGGAGTAAGCAGCCTCCCGCCCCCCCAAGCGAGTGGGGGGGGACTGCCCTTGCCTGCTGTGCCCTATACCACCCCCGAACTTGAGGGGGTGGGGGCACTAGGCAGAAAGCCCTTGTGTGGACCTCGGCTCTCCTGGACGCTGTCTCTGATTTGCGCCTCTAGCTGCAGCAACTTCAAAAGAAACAATTAGGAGGAAGCTAATGCACATATTTCAAGGAAGAATGCGGAGTAAAGTCTGCTAATTGAAGAGATTTCTGAGAAAGAACACGGGTCAGATAAACAGGAATATATCATGGGAAGACACACCAAGGCTCGGTATGTCAGCAACGGGACTGGGTGGAGGGGACTTTCCTTTCTTTTCTCTATGTGATTAACCAAGAATCCCCCCCCCAAGTCAGAATGCCTCTTAAAGCTGATGATTTAAAACTGTGTGGAGATAATTTTCTAACCAAAAGCATGTTTTAAGGAGATCGTGGAAAGTATAAGAGCTTTGGGATGACCCAGTAAAAAACAGCGTCGCCATTTTGGCAAGATCTGTCGAAAGACTTATGTCTTGGAGGAAGAATGGTTCTGCTTTCATATTGCGGGCGAGCCTCTTCAGAGGACTAAAATTAGGCGATAGATTTGCGAAGATTAATGATGGAAAGAGTGTTTTTATTTATGGAAGTGATGATATATGGAAACCATCTCGATATGGTGATTGGATGAACGGAAAAATTCACACAGGATTATAACTGGTGTTTACTTGCTTAAGGAGATTATCAGAAGAGATCACAAAGAAAAAAGAAAAATATATGAATAAGATGAGACGTGGAAACAGCAAGATAGGACTGGATAGAAATATGAACATTATTTGGACAGATTTGTGGATATTAACGCAGCAGTAAGAAGATGATTGGAATCCCCTTCAGAACTTGAAATATGGGTACCCCCAACAAAAAAAATTAAAATTCGGCTTTGTAATTCGGAATTTATCTGATTTGATTTGATTTGATTTGATTTGATTTGATTTGATTGGTCGGTTAATAAAAATTATTTAAAAAAAATAAAAATACTCTGGCCAGGTGGAAAACAACTTTACAAAAAGGGTAAGCTTTCTCTCTCTGCCCTTTCTAAGTACCTCTGTAGTATTCATTGTGCACAAGAGTATGGAATGAAGGCATTCTTTTAAAACAAAGGAGAACACCTGTGCAAAGGACTTTTACCGATATACCAGTAGATGACTCGGGAAACCACTTGTGGTGGAAATGATAAAGTTTTATTGAATATGGCTCCTTGCAGGATCTGCAAACCAAATTATACTTACCATAGATTCCGGCGTATAAGACAACTTTTTAACCCCAGAAAATCCTCTAAAAAGTTGTGGGTCGTGGCTGACAATACCATCTCTCCGGCTCACACGGGGCAATCAAGAGGCTGATATGGGAGTATGCAGCCTCTCTTGTTACCCCAGGGAATGGGGAAACACTGCCTCGCCTACTGTTGCCATAAATCACCCCGAGTTTGAAAGAAGGGGGGTGAAGGCGCTAGGCGCACAGCCCCCGCGTGGGTCGGCTCTCCCGGACGCTGTCTCTGATCGCGCGAACTGGTTGCAGGAGTTCGATATAAACAATTAGAGAGAAGCAAATGCACATATTTCAAGTGAAGAACGGGAGTTAAGACTGCTAATTGAAGTGACCTCTGTGAAGTAGAGCGACGGGTTGGATTCAACAGGAATATATCAAGAAGAAGATACCTCAAAGGGTCGGTATGTCGGAACGAGACTGGATGGGGGGGGGACTTTTCTTTTGCTTCTTTATGTGATTACCTAATAACCCCTCCCCAAGAAAGAACCGTTGCATAATTGACCATAAGTGGGATGATTAAAAAACTGTGTGAAAATGAATTATTAACCAAAGGCTTGGCTTATGGAGATCTGGAAAAGAATAAGGGCTTTTGGAATGACACAGCAATAAAAAGAGAGTCGCCATGTTGGCAGGTTTTGTCGAAAGACTGATGGCTGAGGAGGAGGAAGCTAAGGATTTGTTATTATATTGGATTCCTGGCAGAACCTCCTCAGAAGATCGAGAAAGGGAGTGACAGGCCTGAGAAGATTCACGAGCAGACGGTAAGAGTGTTTTTTTATGGAAGTGATGAAAAGCGGCAGCTGTCTGAATATGACTCATGGATGAATGGAAAAACCCACACAGGATTACAAAATATTTGTTTCAACTTGCTTGCGGAGACTATCAGAGGTCACAAAGAGAAAGGAAAAATATATGAAAATGTGATGGGATGATGAGCTGCTTGTGCGTAAAAGCTTAGTCCCTCAGAGTTTGCTCAGTTTAGCAAAGCTCTGTCTTAAGCGGAGCCCTTAAGCAGGGCTCCGTCAATCGCTGGCAGAATCCGACAGTGGGCGTTTACGGAATTTACTCCAGCATAAAAGCTCCTTGACGGAAACGCGTCGTCTGGATTCACGGCGCGACAGTTTCCGGCGAGGAGTGGGTGTACCTATGGGAGGTCCTGAGACTTCTCCGCTGTTATCGCTAGAAGACTCCCTGAGCCATTCCTTCGCCTCCCTCTCTCTCTGATCTCCCATTCTCCCCCTACTGGTGCCTTCCTCCGCTGCTGAGTCTCTCCTGACTTCTGAGAGCCCCTCCACCTCCTGTCTTTCCGATGGCAGTTCCCTGACATCCACCTCCCTTCCAGGGCCCCCTTCACCCCCTCCCGCCTCCTCCCTTACTGGCGGTGAGGATGGAAAACCCCGGAAGGAACACTCCTCATCATCAGAGGATTCAAACACTTCTCGCCACTGCCTCCCGTCTCTTCTTCCTGATTCCTCTTCCTCGTCAGAGTCTACTCCCTCCTCCACCCCTGACTCTGGGAACCCTTCAAACTCCCCCTCCTCATCGGTGGTGCCGAAGTGTTCCCTCCTGAACTGTGCCACGGGCTGAGGTTTCCTCGGGAACCGTTGATGAAACGTTTCTATTAAAACCTCGTCATTGACCTCCTCTGCCGGTACCCATGTGTTTTCTGACTCCGCTTCCCCTTCCCATTCTACCAAATACTCTACTTGATTCCCTTTCCACCTGGAATCAATGATTTCTGCCACATGCATGTTGCGTTCCCTTTCTTCTATGACTGGTGTTTGAGTAACCTCCCTCTCACGTTCTCCCCACTCTCGCCCCTCTCGGTACGGTGACAGTAAGGACCTGTGAAATACTGGATGCAGTTTCATGTGGTTGGGCAATCTGAGTTTGAATGCTACCGGGTTGACCTGTTGTATGACCTCAAAGGGTCCCAGCCGTTTGGGTCTCAATTTCTTACACCCTCCCTTGAACGGCAGTCCTTGGGTGGATAGCCACACCCGGTTCCCCACCCTTATGGTTTCACCTTCCCTTCTGCTTCTGTCTGCTTGCTTCTTGTATTCTTCCTTGGCTCTCTCTAAGTTGAGTTGGAGTTGCCGGTGGATCGCTTCCATCTCTTCAACAAAGTGTTCCGCCGCCGGGACACTCCACCTCTCCCCTCCTTCTCCTGGAAATGCCCTGGGATGACACCCATAATTTGCCAGGAAGGGACTCATCCCTGTGGACACGTTCTCCGCGTTGTTGTAGGCAAATTCTGCCAGGGCCAACTTATCTACCCAATCATTTTCTCTGTCATTTACATAACACCTCAGGTATTGTTGTAAAATCCCGTTTGCCCTTTCCGCCTGCCCATTTGTTTCTGGGTGCCGGGCAGTTGAAAAATTGACTTCTACGTGCAGTAAGCTCATTAGCTTCCTCCAGAACCTGGAAGTAAATTGTTTCCCTCTGTCTGAGGCCACCCTCAAGGGGGTGCCATGCAACCTGAAAATATGCTTTACAAACAACTTGGCAGTTTCTTCCACTGTGACTGCGTGTGAACAGGCTATGAAATGGCACATCTTAGTTAATAGGTCTACCACCACCATGACAGCTGTTTTCCCTTTGGATTTTGGCAGATCCGTCATAAAATCTATGGATACTGCCTCCCATGGCCTTTCTGGTGTGGGTAAGGGTTCCAATAGCCCCGCTGGTGCCAGCCTCTCCCCTTTCGCTCGCTGGCACCTGTCGCACCCCCTAACATATTCCCGTACGTCTTCCCTCACCTTGGGCCACCCAAACTCCCTGGTAACCAACCACATGGTTTTGTGCTGCCCGAAGTGCCCCGCTGTGGGGCTGTCATGTAGCTGCTTGAGCACTCTGCCCCTCAGTTCCCCATCGGGTATGTACAGTGCCCCTTTGTAATACAACGCTCCGTTCTTTTCCTCAAACCCCCCTGTGTTCTCCCCTGTCCCCCTGAGTTCTCTGAGTTTCTCTTGGGCATATTCGTCGTTCTCGGTACCCTCTACCAGTTCTCTTTGCCCCACCAATGCCGCCCCACACACCCAGTGGTCCTCGGGGATGATATGCCTTTCCTCCGGCGCTCCCTCCCCCTCTAAATACTCAGGTTTTCGGGAGAGAGCGTCCGCCCTGACGTTCTCTGGTCCTGGTACATAACGGATTTCAAAATGGAATTTGGAGAACTCCTGGGCCCATCTCACTTGTCTCTGGTTCAGTACTCGGGCAGTTCTCCAGTATTCTAGATTTTTGTGGTCGGTCCGCACTTGGACCTTGTGCTGCGCCCCAATCAGCAAGTGTCGCCATCTCCGGAACGCTTCATGAATGGCGAGTTGTTCTCGGTCGTATACGGTGTAGTTCCTTTCGGATTTGTTCAACTTCCGCGAGAAGAAGGCACACGGTCTCCATTCCGACGTATCTTTTCCCAGCTGTAGAAGCACGGCCCCCACCGCTCTGTCTGAAGCGTCAGTCTCCACTCTCATTGGTTGCTGTAGATCCACGTGCAAAAGTTGTTCTTCCGACGCAAACGCCTTCTTTAATCTTTCGAACGCTCGCTGCGCTTCTTCTGTCCAGACAAATTTCTTCTTGCTGCTGAGACAATCAGTGATGGGTGCCGTTAAGTGGGCAAAGCTCTTGATGAACTTCCGATAGAAGTTTCCGAAACCCAGGAACCTTTGCACGTCCTTCTTAGTTTTCGGTGTCTTCCATTCCAGTACCGCTTGAACCTTGCTAGGATCCATGGCCAATCCCTTGTCTGACAACCGGTACCCCAGGAATTCCACCTCTCTGGTATGAAACTGACACTTCTCCAGTTTCACCCACAGCTGGTTTTCTTGCAGTCTGCTCAGTACCTCTCTTACATCTCACACATGCTGCTCCTCATTCTCTGAGTACACCAGGACGTCATCTAAGAACGCTACGCAGTTCTTGTAAAGCAATGGTCCCAGGACGTGATTCATGAACGATTGAAAACAGGCCGAGCCCGCCTGTAGACCGAAGGGCATAACGAGGTACTCAAAGGCCCCCAAGGGGGTGAACATAGTGGTTTTCCACTCGTCTCCCTTTCTCATACGTATCAGGTTATACGCCCCCCTTAGGTCCAGCTTGGTAAAAATTTTCCCTTTCCTCACCCGGGTCAGAATGTCATCGATTCTGGGCATGGGGAAAGTCACTGGTTCTGACACCGCATTTAGGGCCCTGAAGTCCACGACCAATCTGGGTTTATTAGTATTTTTTCTGTCCACAAAGAACACTGGGCTGACCCCACCGCTCGTGACTCTCTGATGAAACCTCGCTTGAGATTCTTGTCAATGAACTCCCTTAACTCCTGCATCTCTCTGTCTGACATTGCATACAGCTTGCCCACTGGCAATTGTGCTCCTGGGAGTAAGTTGATTTGACAGTCAAAGGGTCTGTGCGGGGGCAGTTTATCTGCTTCCCTTTCGCTGAAGACGTTAACCAGGTCGGCGTATTGTCGTGGTACCTTCCCTTTGTCTGTTATTTCCACCCCTGCTAGCGTGGCCTGGGTTCCTACTTGGGCTTCCCTTTCCTTACAGTGTGCCAGGCAATGCGCTGACCCAAATGAGACTACTCTCTGGTGCCATCCCACTAGCGGATCATGCAGTGCTAGCCAGCTCATCCCCAAAATAATGGGCGCTCCTCCCAAGGTGGCCACATTAAACACTATCAGTTCTGTGTGCCTTGCCACCCTCATTATCATTGGGACAGTCTGCTGGTTAACTTCTCCTCCCAACAGCGCCCTCCCATCAATCGTGGTCACCTGCAAAGGGTTACTTAAAGGGATAGTCTGTATCTGGTGTTCGGCTGCAAACTCCTTACTCATAAAATTACAGGAGCTGCCTGAGTCCAATAGCGCCTTAATCTTTAGTGGGTGCCCGTTTGGCAGCTCTAGCGACACCTCTATTACAAGCGCTGGTCTTGGGGGTTCCGGCGTGGGCACATTCACTGCTCCTTGGCCTGGCTGCTGTGCCCCGATGGTGGCAGCCAGGCGTTGGCTTTTACTTGCTCCTTAGCTCCCTCCTCCTCCCCCCCAACAGCTCCCGCCATCCCTTGCCATTCCTTTCTTTGCGGACAGACTCTGGCAAAGTGACCTGGCTGTTGGCAGAGAAAAGATTTCTTGGCGCTCTTTCCCTCCTTCTTCCGCCCTTCACTGGGGTTTGAAACTGCGCGCGCGCGCGCTGTTCCAATTTCCTTTTTTTTCCCCCAAATACATTTTTATTGAGGTTATGCACATAACAAACATACAAACAAATACAAAAGAAAAAATTATAACAAAAGAAAAAGAAAAGAAAAAACACACACACACGCAAAAACCACTTCCTGGACTTCCTTCCATCCTTTTGGTAAGTATCGAATATCTGCTTCCATTACGTATTTGATTTTTAATCTATAGGCCTAAATTCACACGCTGGTAGTATTGTTCTGACCCCGCCAATCACATTAAGCATTTATTCCAATATAGTTCCAGTATTTACTCCAATTTTTCAGAGATTTCTGTTCATCGTGGTCTCTTAATTTACCTGTTAATTTATCAAGCTCAGCATAATTTATCATTTTAATTTGCCAATCATTTATATTGGGGATAGTTTCCACTTTCCAATATTGTGCCAATAAAATTCTTGCTGCTGTGGTGGCATAGAGGAATATCGTTCTATCTTCTTTCTTAATATCTTTACCCGTCATTCCCAGCAAAAAGGCTTCGGGTCTTTTGGGGAAAGTGTATTTAAATATTCTTTTAAGCTCATTGTAAACCGATTCCCAAAAGCCTTTCACCTTTTTGCATGTCCACCATAGATGATATAGGTCACCCTCCACCTCCCCACATTTCCAGCATTTCTTATCTTTTAGTCTATACATTTTGGCCAACTTCACAGGGGTGTGGTACCACCTATATAGCATCTTCCAAACATTTTCTCTCAGAGACATACATGCTGTAAACTTTATATTACAATTCCACACTTCCAGCCACCTTTCAAAATCGATATTATAACCAAAGTCAATTGCCCATTTAATCATTGCCTCCTTCACCTCCTCGTCCTTTGTATACCACTCTAAAAGTATGTCATAGATTCTAGATAGGGTTTGGTTTTTACCTTCTATTACTTCTACATTGAATTTTGATTTTTTGTCATCAAAACCCAACTTCTTCTTGTCCTCTTTTAGCAAATCATTCACCCGGTGGTATTGCAACCACCCAGTGAATAGATTTTTTATCTCTTCATAAGGTCTAAGTCTTGGCCCTTGGTCTGTTTTTCTTAACATTTCCTCATAGGTGGCGTTTTTTTCCTCCATGTTTGTTTTCTTCACCGTTAAAGCCTCAATTGGTGAGATCCACCATGGGGTCTTTCTTTCAAGGAGATTTTTATTCCTTTCCCATGATTGGTATAAAGGTCCTCTAAAAATATGATTTAGAAAGCTCTTGTGGACCTTCACTTTCCCATACCAAAGGTATGAATGCCATCCGTACCAATTATTAAAGCCTTCTAAATCCAGTAGATCTCTATTCTCCAGTTTTATCCAATCTTTTAACCAAAGTATGCAGGCCGCTTCGTAGTATAGACTTAGATCCGGGAGAGAAAAGCCCCCTCTTTCTTTTTTTATCTATCAAAATTTTCATTTTTATCCGTGGCCTTTTCCCCTGCCAGATATACTTTGCCAAGACTCTCTGCCACTCTTTGCATTGTTTATTGTTCACAATAGGTCACTTTTCTCCTAAGAAGGAAAAGGAGAGTGTTGACGACCTAAGGCTAATTCGCAGGTCACAAAGAGCCACAAAAGGCAGACCTCCAAAGAGATTTGCTGATGAGTTTGCTAAGACAGCAGTAGCAGCTGTTAAAAGCTCCAAGAAGCTATTTGTACCTTCAAGTTTCCAAGAAATCCAGGATTTGGATTCAAAGGATGCTGAGCCATGGTTAAATGCCATGAAGGCTGAGCTTGATTCCTTAGTGAGGAACAAAACATGGGAGCTAGTTCCAGTAGTTCCAGGAATGAAACTGCTTAGAAGCAAATGGGTCTTCAAAGCGAAGACAGATCAAAATGGCAAGGTAGTAAGACACAAAGCCAGATTGGTAGCCAGAGGTTTTTCACAGGTACCAGGTGAAGACTATCACGAGACCTACTCACCCACAGTGAGGTATGAGAGCATTAGGCTTATGCTCAAGCTGGCTGCAGAGGAGAATCTACACATTAGTCACCATGATGTGAATACAGCATTTTTGTATGGATCTCTAGGTGAATCACTTTATATGCTTCCACCTGATGGCGTACAGGTAAAACAGGGATTTGTTTGTGCTCTGAAGAAGTCCCTTTATGGTCTCAAACAAAGTGCACGGTGTTGGCACACAAAACTCACTGAAGTATTGTTTACTCTAGGTTTTCAGCAAGGGAAAGCTGATCCATGTGTATTTGTCAAAGAGGAGGGGCAAAAGAAGCTGTATTGTTTTTTTTATGTTGATGATATTTTATTCTTTTGGAAGGATGTCACAATGTACAATAACGCCCTAGCTCAACTGAAAAAGCACTTTGACATGAAAGATCTTGGTGAGGTAAACAACTACCTATCTCTGGAAATAGAGAGAGATCAAGATATTAACATTCTAGTACACCAGTCACGGAAAATTGCTGATGTGTTAAGCAAACTAAATCTGATGGATGCTAACCCTGTAGACACACCGATGACAACAGGTTATCAGGTAGATGACACTGAAGAAGCATTTTCTGACACTACACTGTACAGAAGTGTGCTAGGCAAGCTAAACTTCATTGCCAGATGTTCAAGACCAGACATTGCTGTTAGCTGTTATTTGCTAAGCAGACAAGTCAACAATCCTACTGTTAAGGATTGGAAAGCTCTGAAACACATACCTCGCTATTTGAAAGGCACTATGCATTACAGACTGAGATTTAACAATCAGAAGTCTGGTGGCCTTGAGATATTTGCAGATGCAAGTTTTGGTAGTGACACTACAGACAGGAAAAGCACGTCTGGAGTTTGCTACATGTACAATCAGGGTCTATTTGATTGGTCATGCAAGAAGCAAACAACAGTTAGCTTAAGTACTTGTGAAGCTGAACTGAATGCACTGTCTTATTCACTTAAGGATTGTGAATGGTTGTTACAATTGTGCAAAGACATGAAAATCCCTGTCAAATGTCCAATCCGGGTTTACCAGGACAACAAAGCATGTTTGGCTTTGCTGAATTCTGAAGGTTGTAAGCAAAGCACGAAGCATTTGCAATTGAAACTGCAACATGCTAGGGAACGTATTCAGAAGGGACTCGTAACGGTATCCTATATGCCAGGTAATGAAATTCCTGCTGATGTATTGTCCAGGTTTGTATCAAGGGATCAACACTGTACCTATGTGCAGAAGTTGGGTTTGTACTGATATTGTACGAACACGCTGCCCAGTGATGTTCACAGAAAGGGGGAGCATGTTGGTGTCTGCTTCCTTCACTGTGCAGCAAAATGCTTGTCACAAGACAGTTGTTTATGTGCAGATAAGATGGCGTCCAGCACGTTTCCTTGCTGCGCCACTGGACGTCCGTGCTGATCGAAAACTTCTTCCAGCTCCCTTAGCTCTCTTACTTAAGGCTATAGCAGAGTTCACGCAGTGGGGAAAGCTGTTGCTTGTGTGGGTAATAAATCAAACTGAATGCAGGCTTTCTTTCTAATCTCAAACAGTCTTTAATGAGTAGAAAAACAACGTAAATCAGCCCGGCGAATTGGCTGGCATCTTTCCGCTTCACCGTCAAAAGTGAAAGAGAACAGACACACAGAGAAACATACCCGTATGTGAACATAGCCACGCCTCAGAATGTGAGACGTCACTCAGAACTGTTTAACCCTGTAAGTTCTGATTCTCCTCACAGTTTACATTCCACAGTCCGCGTTACTGTTGGGTTCCCATGGGAATAGGAGACTGGATGTGACGTTCACTGGTTTCCTGTTTTTCACTGTTTCTCTCGGTGTTCTTTGTTTCCGAGAGGAGTTGCTTCTCTGCTCTCGCAGAGGCAAGATGCATGTTTGTATTCTCTCAGCATAGAAGTGTAAATAAAGTTAAGAATGTGGCACATACTGCTCATTCTTCTGCTGTGTGTGACGACGCTCTGCTTTGGGCTCCAGATAAGATGAGCCAGTATCAGCTTCAGCTTCAGATGGGCAGAAGCTGGTCAAAACCTCACAGGAGGCAGCTGCAGTCAGCTTTGGAAGTGACAACACTGGACCCAACGCCCCAAGTCCTGTTCTACTCAAATTTGACAGGCCATTCTTTCTCTTCATGTGGGCACCAGAGGACTGGGTAATGCTTTTCATGGGGGAAATAGTGAACCCACTTCAAGCATGACGCACCAATGGAACATCCATTTGCTATTTCAGATCTGTAACGTGATTTATGCCTTCAAAAGGAACATAGAAAGTAAATCGCTGAATCTTACAGAAATGCCAACGTGTTAAAAACGAAGGTTCCCTAAGGCTTTATCGACAAAGAGGGGAGCCTCAGCTGCTATTGCGAATGTGTGATGCATTTCAAACCATTAAACAAGGCACCTATACAAAATGTTCTCCCTTCCTGCTGATGATGCAGCTGTCATGTTGTTGAAACTTGTGAATTACATTCCAGCACTATTTCAGCTGTTTAGGCAACTGTTCCACTTAATTCCCGGCTGCAAAATAAATATATAACCAGATAATGCCAGATTAGATTTAATTTCACGTACATTGACTTGAGACAATACAATAAAAGAATATATGATAAATCTTACGGTGTGATTAGCTTGTTATTAAATATTGCTCTTTTTTTGTTGTCATAAAAGTTCATTAAATGAGACATCAACATCTTTAGAATGCTGAGCATTGCTACCACTTGATGTGGCTAGATAAAATATCTGTGATTAGGAAGAATCTACTTCTTAAGGTGTGGGGGTGAAGTTACCAGTATGGAGCCATGTGTGCTTTACTTCTCATGACATGTAACCTTTCCTGGCATATGTGAAGATGTTTTATGACTTTGTTTGCTGTGCTTGAGCTGCAATATAAGCTTTTATTCTGAAGTTCCTCAGGGCAGACCTTCCCAACTGGCACATTGAGTTGAGTGAGCTCTGTCTTATTACAATAGCTACAAGAAACGCTGGGTCCATAAATCTGGATGCTGGACTTGAAAACAGTTTCCTTGTGGATTCTGAGTCTTGGATAACAAGTAGGCGACTGTGGACAGATACTTAAATCTACAGGATGGATTGTGTTTTGGCTTGTGTTATTTTATTTATATTTATTGTTTATTTATTTTAACAAATATATTTCTAAAAAACCTGCAAAGTGGTTTACCAAAACAAAAAACATATCATTTAATATCTTGACCCTGCTCCACTGAATTTAAATTTCAGCCTTCACGACATAGGAAAACGGCCAAGTAAACAGCTATTTTCATGGAGGAGGGTCAAGATATTAAATGATATGCATGAAATTTCATATAATCCCTAGTGTAGTAAGATAAGACCTTTGGAGCAGGCATTTTCAAAAACGATTTTTATGAACTGCCCTAGTAGGGTAGTAATTGTTCCTTGATAATTTGTCACCCCCCTCCATGGTGGCACCTGGGGCAAGCCGCCTCCCTTCCTACTCCCCACCCATGTGATTGTAAGCTAAGGTACTGAAATATCAGAACTGTGGGGTTATTAAAGCCCATTCTGGTGGACTCTCCTTCCTCAGAGGATTTTAAGCAGAGTTCGGATGACCATGTGTCATGTATCATCTAGTTGAGATTCCTGCATTTCGGGAGGTTGGACTAGATGACCCTCAGGATCCCTTCCAACTCTACAATTCTTTGAGGCTTTAAAAAAAAAACTTTTAAAGGACTTTTGTATTTTCATGATTTAGTATTTCTTGCACTGCCATTTGGTGCCGCAGGACCTTCAGCAAAGTACGCATGTTCAATATTGACAAGAGAGGGAGAAAGACACAGCTCCTGCACATATCCATAGACTAAGTCTGGACAGTGTTCCTGTGGGAGTCTGTCCTACATCAGTTTCAAGATGGAGGGATGCTCCTTGCAGAGTAGGAGCAGTGCTTTCCTGGTTTGAATGTGTCTTAACAAGAGTAAAGCAGTTTAAGATCTTCCTCTGCTTAGCCTGTTCCAATCTCCTTTTTTGCCGTCTTGTAACCAGCATCATCCCTCACAAGAAATAATAATAATAATAAATTATTTATACCCCGCCCATCTGGCTGGGTTTCCCCAGCCACTCTGGGTGGCTTCCAACAAAGTATTAAAATACAATAGTCTGTTAAACATTAAAAGCTTTCCTAAAGAGGGCTGCCTTCAGATGTCTTCTAAAAGTCTGGTAGTTGTTCTTCTCTTTGACATCTGGTGGGAGGGTGTTCCACAGGGTGGTGCCACTACCGAGAAGGCCCTCTGCCTGGTTCCCTGTAACTTGGCTTCTCGCAGTGAGGGAACCGCCAGAAGGCCATCGGCGCTAGACCTCAGTGTCTGGGCAGAACGATGGGGCTGGAGATGCTCCTTCAGGTACACTGGACTGAGGCCATTTAGGGCTTTAAAGGTCAGCACCAACACTTTGAATTGCGCTCGGAAACGTACTGGGAGCTAATGTAGGTCTTTCAAGACCAGTGTTATGTGGTCTCAGCAGCCACTCCCAGTCACCAGTCTAGCTACCGCATTCTGGATTAGTTGTAGTTTCCGGGTCACCTTCAAAGGTAGCCCCATGTAGAGCACATTGAAGTAGTCCAAGCAGGAGATAACTAGAGCATGCAGCACTCTGGCGAGACAGTCCGCGGGCAGGTAGGGTCTCAGCCTGCATACCAGATGGAGCTGGTAAACAGCTGCCCTGGACACAGAATTGACCAGTGCCTCCATGGACAGCTGTTTAAAGAAGATTGGAAAATGTTTATTGAATATATGGGAGATAATTGTGTACACTTGAATATATGGGGGGAGGGATTGTTTACACTTGAAAACGTTGCTGGCATTAAGATAAATTCAACAGTGTAATTAAGTTGTGATGGATGTAATAATGGAATACTGAATGGTTTAATTTATGTAAAATATGCAGGGATTTATGTTGTGCCTCGGTTATCTGCCCCACTGTCTCTTGAGCTGTCTTTCCTGCCCTGACTAACAGCCAATTAATAAAATGCAATAGATCAGATAGATCAGCATTCCAGATAGATCAGCATTGTCGCTAAACACATCAGTAGTGCCCAGCCCAGACAGCACATTGTTGAGATTATAGGATGCAGACATCGAGAATTTTGGAAGGGACAGACGAATTTCTTCCGTAAACGAGAATCAGAACATTAAATCATCAGCGATGAAGATTTTTACAACACCCAGCAATAAACTGCATTTGCAGTGTCAGATCTTCATACCCTTAAAGAGAGGCATTTTACAGTTTTAAAACAGATGCCTTCATTCCATACTAACTACTACAGAGGCATTTAGAAACAGCAGAGAAAAGCCTTACCTCTTTTTTAAAAATGTTCTCCATTTGGACAAAGTTTCCTTCCCCATAGCATCCTCCACTTCCTTCAGTTTGCCTTCATCAGGCAGAATGAACCAGGCAGCAGCACCTCCTTTGTGAGGAAGTTCAACTACCCAGCATGACAGAGCTTCATCGTGGAAATATCTGTAACGCTTCTTTTTTTCATCATGTCAACTTTCACAGTTTTTCCTTCGTCAATAAAAAAATCTTTTTTATGGGTTAATTCAGCATTAAAGGGATATTTCCAGTCATCTAAGATGAAAAAGAAGTATAATAATAACAACAAGAATAATAATAATAATAATTTATTATTTATACCCTGCCCATCTGGCTGAGTTCCCCCAGCCACTCTGGGTGGATTCCAACATGGCGTGGAGGTGCTATGATGATATTTGAGGGCTCCACAGCTTTTGTCTCTCTCATATGAGACTCCTGAGGAATGGAAGAGGGAAATGGTTAAGGAAGAAGAGTACAGACCACTCCTGCCATTAATAATGGCCACTCTCTGTCTAAAATGATGACGACCGCCCTACATGAAAATATCACAAAGTGAATTGATTTGAGCAGAACATTCATATCATGTTCTCTCAGTGACTGGCAGCAATAAAGTTTTGTTTTTATCTTTCCTGTGCTGTTTACTGGAGGATAAAAGCACCACCCTGAGCCAGCATTTGTCAAGATGTGGCTTTAACCAAACTGAAATCAGTAAGCAGGAAGTACATTAAGATTTCCACCATTTCCTCCTGAAAGCCAGGAGAGTCTTATTCACAGATGAACAAGCTCTTCTAAGAAATTCATGAATTATGCCAAATGTTTTTAAATATCAAGCTGATATTTTCCCTGCTAACATTTAGAAGAAGAGTTTGGATTGGATATCCCACTTAAAGGAGTCTCAAAGTAGCTAACATTCTCCTTTCCCTTCCTCCCCCACAACAAACACTCTGTGAGGTGAGTGGGGCTGAGAGACTTCAAGAAGTGTGACTAGCCCAAGGTGACCCAGAAGCTGCATGTGGAGGAGCTGGGAAGTGAACCCAGGTCACCAGATTACGAGACTCTTAACCACTATACCACACTGGCTCTAGGATTGTGCAGAAGCTGAGGTTTATATGAAGAACTACATTGAGAGGAAAACAGATGTAAACAGATGTACACTAGGGTCTCAATCTACATATATATATGATGGGTGTTCTTATTTTCAGGGGGATGCCTTATATTACAGTGAGAGGCAAAACTGGAAGTAGGTCTTATTTTCGGGGGATGTCTTACTTTCAGGGAAAGACGGTAGTACCTGAGGAATGGAAAGGGGAGCTGTTTGAGTACAATAAAATGGGAGAAAACGGACATATTAAATATCCCAATGCCCTCTCTTGCCTCCTCCACAGCTCTGCCAAAGTTTTGCACAGTGCTGCTGGAAGAGGGGATGTGGGCCTAGTGTGGCTTTCCTGATTGGGGAATGGGCTGCCAGAGACAGAGGGAGGCGCGAGGAGAAGCAGCGTGGGAAGGCTCCCTTCAACAGGGAGGGAAGGAGGGATCAGGATCAGCTACACGGCCCCCTTTGACAGGGAGGGAAGGAGGGAGGTTAGGCACTATCAGGATCCACATTGTCTATGTGGCTCCCTTTGACAGGGAGGAAAAGGAGGGAGGGAGGGAGGCAGGGAGCTGTGTGGCTCCCTTTGGTGGTGGTGGTGGGAGAATGGAGAGAGGAGGTTATCCAGATCCGGATCAGCTGCGGAACTCCCTTTGACAGGGAGGTGGGAAGAGAGAAAGGGCTGGCTTGGGAGAGAGAGAGAGAGAGAGAGAGAGAGAGAGAGAGTTGCTTTGCGGGGGGGGCTTGGCTGGTGGTGGAGAGAGCTGCTTAAAGGGAGTGGGGGGATGGCGTGGGGGATACAGAGAACTGCTTTAGCGGGAGAGAGAGAAAGGGCTGGCTTGGGGAGGGGCAGGCCCAGACAGGGGGGGGCATATGGGCCACTTGGGCCAGGCCTCCGATTCCAAATGGGGCCTCGGTCAGCATATTTATCTATGTTTTCCATTTTGTCTTCATTTACCCCAGGGTAAAAACAAAAAGAAGGTGGGCCACATTATCTACCTGGCCTGGGCCTCTGCCTGGCTCCGCAAGGCTCTGGGGAGGGAGAGAGAGAAGCTGACTGGCTCCTCAGAGCAAGAACTTTTGCTTCCTTCCCCACCCCTTAAACTCCCCCCTCCCATGTCCAGTTAGCCACCTCCTTCCGCACACACAGTCACATACACATACACCTTTTGCGTGCTCCTCCTCCCTCCAATGACAATGGGTAGATCACTGCCAATTTTTTATACTGCGTAGATGGCAGCCAATTTGAAGTTAGATATGCCTGTTCTAGTGCAATAGTGCTGTTTCTCTATTAAGCAAAAATTTGGCAGAGCTGTGGAGGAGGCAAGAGAGGGCATTGGGAAATTTAATATGTCCATTTTTCTCCCATTTTATTGTACTCAAACAGCTCCCCTTTCCATTCCTCAGGTACTATGTGTACTCATGGTACTAGGTGTTGCAATCAACATCAAGTGTCCTTTTCTACGTGGTACATTAAAACATATATTTAATATAAGAACTTCCATCATAAATGTATGTAGATTGGGACCTTAGTATACATCTGTTTAAATCTGTTTTCCTCTCAATGTAGCTCTTCAAATGAACCTCAGTTTCTGCACTATTCTAAATGTGAGCAGGGAAAATGTCGGCTTGATGTTTAAAAACATTTGGCATAATTCATGAATTTCTTAGAAGAGCTTGTTCATCTGTGAATAAGGCTCTCCTGGGTTTCAGGAGGAAATGATGGAAATCTTAATGTACTTCCTGCTTACTGATTTTGAGGCATCTAATCATAAGCCTGAATTTTTATTAAAGCTTATATGTTTAATCAGGGCTTGTATTTTAAAAAATGAGCTTAAAGATCTTCAAATGTTTCATGCCAGGCAGAAGACCAGCTGCCTAAGAACCTTGGCAATGTTTTTCTCCTAGACAAAGGGGCCCCCTGATTTATAGCAGAAAACAATTCTCAAAGTCGTAAAAAGGGAATTACAGGCTGAGAGCCAAGGTTACACTGACCCTACAAATTAAGGGTGGATAAATAATAAAATGAGCCATATCTTCTTCCTAAGGTTAAGAAGGTCAAGAGCAGTGAAAAAGACAACTGGCTTGGCTGGAGAAAATAGGTTTTCTTTCTTTCTATTTTTGAGGCTGAGAAACAAGAGAAGAAGAGCTGGCAGAAAGAAAGAGAGCATTTTTGGGAAGCCTTTTCTAAAGCTGTTTCTTTCTTAAACTAAGATCCTTTTAAGATTTCTTTTCCTTTTAAAAGGTTATTTAAGTATTAAATATATTAGCTTAAATATAATTATGCAAAGGATTTAAGAAATGCTAGATTCTTATTTCATATAGTTGTAAGAGTTGTAACTATCCTGAAATTAAGTCAGCCACCAGCCCCCCTTGTCAGACAGGAGACGCCATCGAGCACTCCTGATATATGGTTGTCAGGCCTTTTGTTTAGAAACCTTCAAATGAAGGAGATCTCTCAATGTTGATGTGAACTCAAAATCCTTGACATATGTTTAAGATAAAAATTCAAGATTAACCATCTGTTTTGGAAGGCAATAGGGCAAGGAGGGCAAGAGGTGAGCTGGTAATTAAGATTCCTTGTTGAGACACATGTAAGATATATTACTACTTATTTGTCATTTATAGATAGAAGAATATATAGCTTTTTGATTCCCATAAAAGGGCAGAAGGAAATGGGTGTATCTTTTGTGATTGGTTCTAGCAAACAGCCAATAGGAATTTTAACCAGGCTGATTGGACAGAGGCAGCCATAGGAGGAGCAAGGGGGCTGGATTAAGGAAATATAAGTGCTGGCCAGAATGGCAGGAGGCCAGGCCAGAGCTTGGTAACCATATACCACTGTGCCTCATATTTATTTGTCTGACAAATAAATTATTATTTTAATTTCTCTATTGCTGCGTTGAATATTTCATTCCAGCTAAGTGTTAACCACAAGCAGGGTGCTACAATTTCAGTTTGGTTAAAGCCACATCTTGACAAATGCTGGCTCAGGGTGGTGCTTTTATCCTCCAGTAAACAGAACGGGAAAGATTTTTTTAAAAAAACATTATTGCTGCCAGTCACTGAGAGAACCTGATAGTAGAATGTTCTGCTCAAATCAATTCACTTTGTGATATTTTCATGTAGGTCGATCGTCATCGCTTTTAGACAGAGTGGCCATTGTTAATGGCAGGAGTGGTCTGTACTCTTCTTCCTTAAACATTTCCCTCTTCCATTCCTCAGGAGTCTCATATGAGAGAGAGAAAAGCTGTGGAACCCTCAAATACGATACAATACGATAACCTTTACTGTCATTGTCCCATACAGAACAATGAAAAAATCTACATCAGACATTCAGAAACCCTCAAGCCTGCTATCCCAGCTATCCCAGCCTGGTTAGCCGCTAAAACGCTGATACCCCATTATTGGATACAATATACTCACATAAAGGCTACCTTACACGACATTTAAAACCAAAATCACATTTGGATAGAAACTGTTTCTCAGGCAGCTAGTCCTAGTCTTTATAACCCTGTACCTTCTTCCAAAAGGCAGAAGCTGAAAGAGATCATTTCTGGAGTGCGCACTATCCTGCACTATCTCTGCAGCTTTCTTATGGCACCTGGAAGCATAGATTTGATCCAAGGTGGGAAGACTGCACCCAATTATTCTCTCCACAGTCTTTACAACCCTGGAAAACATTGTTTTTCCCCAACCATACAGCTCCCAAACCACACACAGAGACCACTCTCAACAGTACAATGGTAAAATGCCATCAACAGGTCCTTTGAGAGATTATTTTTCCGGAGGATTCTCAGAAAATATAACCTCTGCTGTGCTCTCTCCATCAGGTCTTTCCTGTTTTCTCCCCAGGTTAGGTCATCTCTCAACTCCATTCCCAGAAATCAAAACACCAAAACCTGTTCCCCACACTGCCCCTCAATAATAAGTTGCTGAATATTCAATTTACATTTTCTAAACTCCACAATAATCTCATTTGTTTTCTTTGTTTTCTTTAAGTTAAGGAGTATCATCATAGCACCTCCACATCACATTTTCCCACTTGTGTCACCATGTGTTTCCCCGTGAAAGCTTTAGAAATCAAACTACTTTACAATTGGTTTTACACTGGAGTGAAATCACACTTTAGTTCACGGTTTTTGCAATCTCCGGAGTGATGAAATGAAGGACATCTCCCTTTAATCCCTACTCAATGACAAATCACTTTGAACTTCGCTGGCAAAACTCCCCATACTCTGGGGGCTAGGTTTTCCTAAATCCCGCTGTTTAACTACAGCTCATTGGAACTGGATGCAGTTGAATTACGGAACCACCACATATTTGTGTTTTTCAAACCATGTAGTCGTGATCTTATCGGCTGGCGCAGCATCAGATACAAACCAGGTAGGTGTCCTTACCCAATTGGCTGCTGCAGCAGCAGGTAGAAGCAAGCCAGGGTTATAAATGGAAGGTAACCTAAGGAGAAGAGAGCTTATTCTGCAAGCAAGAGGGAACAGCAAACATCTCAGCCCAAAGGAGCAAGTGTCAAAGTAATAAGCGTCACTACAGGACGTTTTGGGGAAAGCCCAGGTATGTATAAAAAGTTTGTTAATAATTCACCATCCATAAGGGGCAGTGAAAGCTAGCTGAATGAGTGTGAATGGGGAGACATACAGGTTAACATCAGGCCACCTGCCCCCTTGCAGAAGTGGCTGACTCTAAAAGGCTGCTGTTCTAGGAGCACTAGGCCCTGGTGAGGCTGTATACCCCCTGCCTGAGTGGCTGAAGCAGCTCAGGACACTCCCCAAACTAGGACACCTTTCATTAGTGCTGGGGAAGGGAGAATGCAAGGCAAGCCTGCTGAGGATGTTGGGCAGCATCACTGGCAAGGATGATGAGCGAGAGGAAGCCCCAGGCAGTCAAAGCAAGTTATGCAGATGTGTGAAGGGACAATAGGTAATACCCATTTATTGACTCATTTGATCAAAGTAATTCTGACCAATAAGGGCACAGTAAGCTCACAATATCTGCTGGGATCCAAATCGCGGGAGAACTAGAGTAGGAAGCCTATAGAAAAGAGCTAGTGTTGTGCAAAACTAGGCCACAGTCAACAAATGAGAATGACACATTCCCAATAAATGTTACCTTAGAACAAAAAGAATTTCTTAGAGTAGGTTTCCATAGAATAGTGCTAATATATGCTGGAGTTTTGTGTGTGTGTCTGTGTGTTTAGGAAATCTCAGATTGCAATGAAACTCGCCATCCATTTCTCCTTGTTACTGATTGTCCTTCAAGCCCACAATGGTCATGGAGATAAAGATCCACTTCAAGAAAAGCTAGTTTCCAGCATTGCTGACTTTGCATTTAAATTCTCCAGACAAGTAGCTTCACTCCAGGGTGGCAAAAATATCTTCTTCTCCCCTATGAGTATCTCCATGGCATTTTCAATGATCGGCATGGGTGCTAAATCAAACACCAAAAAGCAAATTTACAAAGGACTTGGATTGGAGAAAATTGGCACAAGCATGATACATAAAGGATTTCAAGAGCTCCTCAAGGTGCTGACCAGTTCAAATCATCAAGGCATGGTGAACATGGGGAACGGCTTGTACCTAGCTAAGGGCATCAAAATAGCCACTAGGTACAATAAGGATATCCAAAGTTTCTACAAATCTGAGATCTTTGCTGTTAACTTCAAAAACCATGTAGTGGCTGAAAAGCAGATAAATGATTTTGTGAAGGCCAACACTAAAGGAAAAATACGCGAAGTAGTAAGAGGCTTAGATCCAAACACCGTGATGGTTCTTGTGAACTATATCTACTTCAAAGGTATGCTGAAGAAAGATAAGTAATCAATATTTAAGGCTATGAATTGTTCCGTTATTATTATTATTATTATTATTATTATTATCATTATCATTCCCCACACATCTGGCTGGGTTGCAAGGAGTATACCTTCAAAACAAAGGAAGCTTTGCTAACTAAAGGACATAACTTTGTCATCTTTGCCTGCCAAGTTACCAGTTGCTAAGGGGTGGCTTGAAAACTGTTGAACGTCCCAAAATATGTAGCATTCAATGCAGCATTAGAAAAGGACACGGAATGAGGCTGAGATGGCTAACCTGCAGGCTTCCAAATGTTTTTGGACTACATCTTCCACCATCCCTAACCATTGGGCACACTGGCTGACACTGATGGTGGTGAACTCGAGCAACATCCAGAGGGCACCAAGGTCCCAGCCCCTGGATTTTTATCTACCAGACAGGAAGCAGCTCCCCTTGACTCAGTCCACGTTTGGGCCCATGAGACCCCACTATTCCCATTTCTTCTCTCCCTTGCTATCTTCTGAAACAGGGGTCAGCAAGCTTTTTCAGCAGGAGGCCGGTCCACTGTTCCTCAGGTCTTGTGGGGGGCTGGACTATATTTTGAAGGTGGGGAAATGAACGAATTCCTATGCCCCACAAATAATCCAGAGATGCATTTTAAAAAAAAGCACACATTCTACTCGTGTAAAACAACAGGCAGGCCCCACAAATAACCCAGAGATGTGTTTTAAATAAAAAGAAACATTCTACTCATGTAAAAACTATGCTGACTATCTGCGGGCTGGATTTAGAAGGCGATTGGGCATGTTCTGAAACAGCAATAACATGTTGACTTACCCTTGGCAATCTTTCTCCTTTGTCTGCACTCTCCTGATTCAACACACTGCTTTCATACACATGGCTGAAGGTTAATTCTCAAATAGGCAACTAACTCTTCCTTTTTTCTAAGATGAGTGGGAAAATCCATTCCTTCCTGAAAATACTGAAAAAGAAGATTTTTTTGTTGATGACAAGACAACTGTGAAAGTCAGCATGATGAAGAAAACTGACTATTTTAGACATGTACATGATGAAAGTCTTTCCTGCTGGGTCATTGAACTTCCTTACAAAGGAGGTGCTGTTGCCTGGTTCATTCTGCCTGACAAAGGCAAACTGGAGGAAGTTGAGGATGGTTTGAAAGGGGAAACTTTGTCCAAATGGAGAAAATCTTTAGAAACAGGGTAAGCCTTTTCTCTGCTGTTTCTATATGTCCCTATAGTAATTAGTATTTGGTAATTAGTAATTAGCATGGAATAAAGGCATCTGTTTTTAAATCAAGGAGGACATACAGTGGTGCCCTGCAAGACGAACGCCTCGCAAGACAGAAAACCCGCTAGACGAAAGGGTTTTCCGTTTTGGAGGCGCTTCGCAAAACGAATTTCCCTATGGGCTTGCTTCGCAAGACGAAATGTCTTGCGAGTTCCTGCAGGTTTTTTCCCCTCCCCCCCCTTTTCCTAAACCGCTAAGCCGCTTATCAGCTGATCTGCTGATAAGCTGCTTATCAGCTGATCCGCTAAAAGCCGCTAAACCACTAATAGCGCTAATCCGCTAAGCTGTCAATGGGCTTGCTTTGCAAGATGAAAAAACCGCTATACGAAGAGCCTCACGGAACGGATTAATTTCGTCTTGCCAGGCACCACTGTATGTGCAAAGGACTCTGCCAACACACCAACAGAAGAGCCAAGAAACTAACTGTGGTGAAAACAATTATGTTTATTTAATATGACCCTTTAGGGGACCTGCAAAACAAATTATACTTAGCCTAAGCAAAATGTGGTGTATGAAGACAAGTTCCCTAAAATCGTGTCACTCCTGACAGCAGGGCATCTTTACAGGTGATACTCAGTGATGCAGATAAAATAATTGGAAGGGATACTTCCTTCTTTCTCTAAGTGCAGAGTAGCCCTACTGGACCTGCCCCCCTTGCCCCCAAATGTGCATGCCAAGCCTAAAGTTCATTTCCAGTGACCCAGTACAAGTCTGAATAAGGTGACCAAAGGTTGCCCTTAACCCAATACTGCCTCAGTTATTTACTCCCTGCCATCTCCTCACTTTCCTTTCCAGCCCAGACTAACAGCCAATTAAAGCAATCAAGCATTGCCACTACAAACAAATGACTCCCAGTAGTATGAAAGAGGCCAAAAAAAGAGAGAGGTTTCTTGGGGCCAGTTAGGGGCTATTGTGGAAATGATAAGGACCCTCCCTCTAGTGCTAGGATTTGCCTACCTAATGTTTCAAGATGCTGTAGGAGTCATGAGCACTCATCACCATCCTATTTTCCTTCACTGGGTCAGCAGGAAAAGACGCTTGTAAGATTCTCTTACCTGCAATGAAGCTTAGAACTTTGTACTCTGCTCTCCAAGTACAAGATTTATTTGGTTAGCAGTATATGCTCACTGTATTCCTGTGGGATTTAGTAAGCTATTCTCCTCCCACTCTTGACAGCAGCAAAGAAACACAGAACACAATCAGAACTGATATACTCAGTGGTGTTGCATGTCTTGTTTGCATGCTTGTGGGACCAGGGGCTGGGTGTGAAACCCAGCACACCAGCCCAACCCTTGCTGCTGCCACCACTGAGTGGGTGTGGGGTGTGGAGGGTTCATGGGGCTATGTTGCACCACCTGCCCACTCGCTCACACAGGGCCAGGCCGTCCCCCAATGCTGCCATTCAGCGAGAAGACTTGCAGCACGGCAGCAAGACCCCCCAGTGTCAGGCAGGGTAGGGGTGCCTGCAAGCTGACACCTGGTTCACGCCCCTGCCGAATCATGCGCCTGGGGCTTCAGTCCCTGTCCCTCCCCACACGACGCCTCAGGATACACCCGAAAACAAACTGCAAAATGCTTCCCTTTAAGTACCAGTATATGTAGACCTGAAGCCATAAATGCTGCATATTTCTAAACAAAGTTTCTTATCGCCTATCTTTTAACGTTTTGATTCTTGTTCAGAATGCAATTTTATTTGTCCATCCCCAAATTATCAATGGCTACATCCTACGATCTCAAAGATTTGTTGCCTGGGCTGGGCATTTCCGAAGTCTTTACTCCCAACGCTGACCTGACTGGAATTACTGGAGGTGCCAAAGTGAAGATTGACAAAGTACGTATGTCAGTTTGGGTGTTTCATGGTATGTGATTGGACTTTTTACAAGATTAAGCAGGTGATGGAAGGCACTCCATACCACTGAGGCCACCTGAGCCTCAAGTGACAGCAATGGATCCAGAAATGCCCCCAAATTGCATACTCCTTCAAAGGGGGTGTTACCCCATCAAGAGCAGGCAACCTCCCATCCATCCAATCTAGGGGACCACCCACTAGGCTCTGGGGACAAGGATGGAACTACAGTGCCCCAACCCCAAACTCCTTGAAATGCCTCAAAAGGATACTGTGGTCAACAGTATCAAAAGCTGCCAAGAGATCAAGTAGACTGAGCAGTGTCACATTCCCCATCCCATCTCTCTCTTGATAAATATCAACAACAAGGGCAACCAAATCAGTTTCAGTGCCATGACATGGCCTGAAGCCAGACAGGAATTGCTCCAAGTAATTAGCTTCCTCCAAGGATGCCTGAAACTTGACCACCACCATCTCTAAAGTACCTGTCCAGAAAGGGGATCTTCTTCTTCTTTGGTGATCACTCGTAGCCGAGTAAGATTGCCTCCCAAGAACATGGTATTAACGGTGAGTCCATGTGTGACTGTGGAGGCCAGTTCTGGATCCGCATATACAGGTGGGGACATAGGTTTCTGGGTGGGAGTTGATCACGGTGATCAACTTAGCACAAGATCAACTCTTAGCATGTTTCTCCCTTGCGTCCTGAGTTTGAGTGTCTTCAAAGCCCATGACACCTTTGGTAAAGGCTGTTCTCCAATTGGAGCGTTCATAGGCCAGTGTTTCCCAATTGTCGGTGTTTATACTGCGTTTCATTAGATTTGCCTTGAGAGAGTCTTTAAATCTATTTTGTTGACCATCAGCTTTACGCTTTCCATTTTTAAGTTCGGAATAGAGTAGAAAGGAAATATTTGCCAATGGACAATAGTGGTTTAACACTTCTGGGTGCAGGGAGATTGTCTTAAGGAAAGAGTGTACTATCCCTTCCTTCAAGGCAGATGGTACCTTTTCTCCTTCCAATGAAGCATTAATCATTCCTGGTACCCACCCAGGTGGGATGCAGTTGGCGCTGTGGGTTAAACCACAGAGCCTAGAGCTTGCCGATCAGGTCAGCGGTTCGAATCCCCGCGACTGGGTGAGCTCCTGTTGCTCGGTCCCAGCTCCTGCCAACCTAGCAGTTTGAAAGCATGAAGTGCAAGTAGATAAATAGGTACCACTCTGGCAGGAAGGTAAACGGCATTTCTGTGCGCTGCTCTGGTCATGTGGCCCCATGTATGCTGTATGCCAGCTCCCTTGGCCAATAAAGCGAGATGAGCGCCGCAACCCCAGAGTCGTCTGCGAGTGGACCTAATGGTCAGGGGTCCCTTTACCCACTGAGATGAACATCTGGGCCACTTCAAATAAAGTGGAAAATTTGTTATATCCTGCCTTTATTCCATTCAGCGCAATGTGTCACTCATGTCTCTCCACCACAAACCTACATCAGGTCGCTTTAGCTCTGCATTGTATTCCTATATCCAACACACCCCTTCATGGATCACTGCCTTGCCGTGGCGAAGGGGCTTGAAGAACTCAGAGAAGCTATGAACTATGCCGAGCAGGGCACCCAAGATGAACAGGTCATAGTGGAGAGTTTTGACCAAACGTGATCCACCTGGAGGAGGAACCGGCAAGCCACTCCAGTATCCCTGCCAAGAAAACTCCATGGACAAAGACAACAGGCATATAAAAGTTATGACGCTGGAAGATGAGCCCCTCAGGTCGGAAGGCGTCCAACATGCTACTGGGGAAGAGCGGAGGGCAAGTACAAGTAGATCCAGAGCTGATGAAGCGGCTGGGCCAAAGCCGAAAGGACGCTCAGTTGCGGATATGCCTGGAAGCGAAAGGAAAGTCCAATGCTGTAAAGAAAAATATTGCATAGGAACCTGGAATGTAAGAACCATGAACATGGGTAAGTTGGAGGTGGTCAAAAATGAGATGGCAAGAATAAATATTGACATCCTGGGCATCAGTGAACTAAAATGGACGGGAATGGGTGAATTCAGTTCGGATGACCATCATATCTACTACTGTGGGCAAGAAACCCGTAAAAGAAATGGAGTGGCCCTCATAGTCAACAAAAGAGTGGCAAAAGCTGTACTGGGATGCAATCTCAAAAATGATAGAATGATCTCGATACGAATCCAAGGCAGACCTTTTAACATCACAGTAATCCAAGTTTATGCACCAACTACTGGTGCTGAAGAAACTGAAATTGACCAATTCTATGAAGACTTACAACACCTTATAGAAGTGACACCAAAGAAGGATGTTCTTCTCATTATAGGGGATTGGAATGCTAAAGTAGGGAGTCAAGAGATAAAAGGAACAACTGGCAAGTTTGGCCTTGGAGATCAAAACGAAGCAGGGCAAAGGCTAATAGAGTTCTGTCAAGAGAACAAGCTGGTCATCACAAACACGCTTTTCCAACAACACAAGAGACGACTCTACACATGGACATCACCAAATGGGCAGCATCGAAATCAGATTGATTATATTCTCTGCAGCCAAAGATGGAGAAGCTCTATACAGTCAGCAAAAACAAGACCTGGAGCTGACTGTGGCTCAGATCATCAGCTTCTTATAGCAAAATTCAAGCTTAAACTGAAGAAAGTAGGAAAAACCACTGGGCCGGTAAGATACAATCTAAGTCAAATTCCTTATGAATACACAGTGGAAGTGAGGAACAGGTTTAAGGATTTAGATTTGGTGGACAGAGTGCCTGAAGAACTATGGATGGAGGCTCGTAACATTATACAGGAGGCAGCAACGAAAACCATCCCAATGAAAAGGAAATGCAAGAAAGCAAAGTGGCTGTCCAATGAGGCCTTACAAATAGCGGGGGAGAGAAGGCAAGCAAAATGCAAGGGAGATCGTGAAACATACAGGAAATTGAATGCAGATTTCCAAAGAATAGCAAGGAGAGACAAGAAGACCTTCTTAAACAAGCAATGCAAAGAAATAGAGGAAAGCAATAGAATGGGAAGAACCAGAGATCTGTTCAAGAAAATTGGAGATATGAAAGGAACATTTCGTACAAAGATTTCCATAATAAAGGACAAAAGTGGAAAGGACCTAACAGAAGCAGAAGACATCAAGAAGAGGTGGCAAGAATACACAGAGGAATTATACCAGAAAGAAACGGATGTCTCATATACCCCAGGTAGTGTGGTTGCTGACCTTGAGCCAGACATCCTGGAGAGTGAAGTCAAATGGGCCTTAGAAAGCACTGCAAATAACAAGGCCAGTGGAAGTGATGGTATTCCAGCTGAACTATTTAAAATTTTAAAAGATGATGCTGTTAAGGTGCTACACTCAATATGCCAGCAAGTTTGGAAAACTCAGCAGTGGCCAGAAGATTGGAGAAGATCAGTCTACATCCCAATCCCAAAGAAGGGCAGTGCCAAAGAATGCTCCAACTATCGCACAATTGCACTAATTTCTCACGCTAGCAAGGTTATGCTTAAAATTCTACAAGGAAGGCTCAAGCAGTATGTGGACCGAGAACTCCCAGAAGTGCAAGCTGGATTTAGAAGAGGCAGAGGAACCAGAGACCAAATTGCAAACATGCGCTGGATTATGGAGAAAGCTAGAGAGTTCCAGAAAGACATTTACTTCTGCTTCATTGACTATGCAAAAGCCTTTGACTGTGTCGACCATGGCAAACTATGGCAAGTTCTTAAAGAAATGGGAGTGCCTGATCACCTCATCTGTCTCCTGAGAAATCTCTATGTGGGACAAGAAGCTACAGTTAGAACTGGATATGGAACAACTGACTGGTTCAAAATTGGGAAAGGAGTACGACAAGGCTGCATTTTGTCTCCCTGCTTATTTAACTTATATGCAGAATTCATCATGCGAAAGGCTGGGCTGGATGAATCCCTAACCGGAATTAAGATTGCCGGAAGAAATATCAACAACCTCAGATATGCAGATGACACAACCTTGATGGCAGAAAGTGAGGAGGAATTAAAGAACCTTTTATTGAGGGTGAAAGAGGAGAGTGCAAAATATGGTCTGAAGCTCAACATCAAAAAAACGAAGATCATGGCTACTGGTCCCATCACCTCCTGGCAAATAGAAGGGGAAGAAATGGAGGCAGTGAGAGATTTTACTTTCTTGGGCTCCATGATCACTGCAGATGGTGACAGCAGCCACGAAATTAAAAGACGCCTGCTTCTTGGGAGAAGGGCAATGACAGGCCTAGACAGCATCCTGAGAAGTAGAGACATCACCTTGCCAACAAAGGTCCGTATAGTTAAAGCTATGGTTTTCCCAGTAGTGATGTATGGAAGTGAGAGCTGGACCATAAAGAAGGCTGATCGCCGAAGAATTGATGCTTTTGAATTATGGTGCTGGAGGAGACTCTTGAGAGTCCCATGGACTGCAAGAAGATCAAACCTCTCCATTCTGAAGGAAATCAGCCCTGAGTGCTCACTGGAAGGACAGATTGTGAAGCTGAGGCTCCAGTACTTTGGCCACCTCATGAGAAGAGAAGACTCCCTGGAGAAGACCCTGATGTTGGGAAAGATGGAGGGCACAAGGAGAAGGGGGCGACAGAGGACGAGATGGTTGGATAGTGTTTTCGAGGTTACCAGCATGAGTCTGACCAAGCTGCGGGGGGCAGTGGAGGACAGGAGTGCCTGGCGTTCTCTGGTCCATGGGGTCACGAAGAGTCGGACACGACTAAATGACTAAACAACAACAATCCAACACACATACATCCCGTACCCATGGGGAAGTACAAGGATTGGGCAAGTACTGAGAGACCATCCTTTGAATGAGAATAGGGGGAGTATACATGTGTCTTCCGTTTCATCTGTGATGTGTTGGAGGCTGTGATGGTTTCCAGTAAAATACCTATTTTCCCTCCTGTGCAGGCTTCTCACAAGGCTCTTCTGGATATAAATGAAAGTGGCACCGAGGCAGCCGCCGCCACCTTTATGAGCTCTATGGTTGGAGCTGCTCCTGGGCCCCCTCCCGTTCCTTTGGTCTTTGACAGGCCATACTTTTTTTTCTTAATGGCATCAGTTGATGGGCCCATGCTTTTCATGGGGAAAACAGTAAACCCAGCTCATCCATGAACATAAGGGGACCATTCCGAGGCTTCCAATGGCCAGCTTTCTTAGTGACAAAAGAGCCCCCCCCCCTTTGTTCTACAGACGCTGTGGAATCAGCCCAATATCAAAACCAGCAGTTGATTTTTAGGATGACTATGCCACTGACTACAAACTAAATGTAAAATAAAGTTGATTGTAAAACACTGGTTCTTGGAAGTAGGTGAAATTCATGTGCCTCATTTCAAATGTGTAACATGTTTTCTGCCCCGAAAAAGAACTTAGCAGAGTGCTAAATCCTACGCAAATGTCAACATGTTAAAAATGAAGGCTTTTAGATAAAGAGGGGAATGGCCCGAATGGCTCTGTTTTGGAACGTTTCGGCTCCTGAACACCGAAAATCTGGAAGTAAATGCTCAGGTTTTCGAACGTTTTTCGGAAGCCGGATGTCTGATGTGGCTTCCGCTTGAATGAAGGACCAACCAACCAATCGGAAGCCACGCTTCGGTTGTCGAATGTTATGGAAGCTGAAGGGGCTTCTGGAACAAATTACGTTTGACAACCAAAGTTTGACTGTAATGACATTCAAAGTACTGGCTGTGGTACTGACATAAAACATCCTAGCCAGCAGCTGGAAACTGTAGCAAAAACTTTATTCCAGCTGTTCCCCTTTATACTCTTGAAATTTCCACATACTGTAGAGACTTCACTGTGCCTGTTTTAACACTTCACCATCTCCCTTACTGGAAGGGAGACACTCACAATCTTTTCTTAGAACCAACCTGTCTGCTTTTGTCAATTGGGCATTGAAGCAGTTGAGCCCATAATACTGTACAGCTCATATTACAAACCTCAATCCTGGCATTACCTGTACATGGGCCATCATTCCCTGGAGATGTGGAGCCTGGATAACAGGGGTGGAGGCAGAGTTAAACTCCTCCCTGTAGATTCGCAGGAGGTCTTGTGGGGTGCTACCTTTCATAAAGATCCCGTGAGATCCATCAAGGGCCTGGGCTGGGTCTTAAAAGGTTCACTGTGAGGGCTCAAATACCAGGAACAAAACTTTGAGGTCATGGTGGATTGTTCCATGCAGATTTAAAATATCCTCGGAGTCCTGTAGTGATTTCATGCTCTTTATTGCAGCTTGTAAAACAGTGATGAATTGCCCCCAAACCTCAGGTTTTTATATACATTATTTACACAATGAGTCCCGTTTGATTGGCTGATTCTGCTTCCCTCCTGGAGCCTGATTGGTCTTTTCCTGCAGGCCAATCAGTTGTTGCATTCTATGATCCTACCAGCCTATTGTTCTAGGATCCAAGATTAGTACAGAACAAGATTTCTACCTATTGTGTGACTGCTGTGGAAAAGGGAAATTCCATGCATGCTTTAGGATTCCTACACAGCTTGTGACAGACATTGGTTCTCAGTTTACAGCTGCAGATTTTGAGCAGTTCCAGAGTATGACTTTGAACACATTACTTCCAGTCCACAATATCCACACTATCCTAAACTAGGGACTACAGGCTATAGCCCAGCAAAACTCTTGATGAGCACACAACTTAGGACAACTGTTTCTGCCTTGAAATTAAATTCGCACCGACATGGCTTAATATAAGGAAAGTTGCAAGAGTGGGACAGAAAGACTAAAGAATCTGACATATACTTTTATAATAATCACTATTCTGCTAGTGCACTATCTGACTTCAATCCAGGAGACCCTGTTCAGGCTAAATTGGACAATGAAAAAAGATGGAAGACTCAAACCAATGTGAAGAAGTACTTGCCACCCAGTTCCTATGCTATCAAGACCAACTGAGGAGAATTCATTAGAAATCATGGATATCTACAGTTAATGCCAAAGACTACACAAAGAGAAGAAGAGATCCCCTGTTACCCTTAGACCAGGGTCTCAAGCTGTTGTTGGACTAAAATGCCCATCATTCCTAGCTAGCAGGATCAATGGTCAGAGATCATGGAAGTTGTAGTCCAACAACAGCTGGAGACACAAGTTTGGAAAACCTTGTGTTAGGCTCAGCATCCGGAGATCTACCTGTTGAAACACAGAGGGATAGATAAACAAACTATTCAACAGCCAAATGTTTTACTCATTAATTCATTCTGGGGTCTATCAATAACCAGCCATTTGATTTATTTCTATTGTAGAATTTATATAGTACAACCTGCAAGTAATTGGAGGGAGGAGATGTAATGTAGAATTAACTAAAAGAATTCCTTCCAGTAGCACCTTAGAGACCAACTAAGTTTGTTATTGGTATGAGCTTTCATGTGCATTCATCTGAAGAAGTGTGCCCTTTCATCTGTTAAACTAAAAGTAATCTGCTATCTGATTGGATTTATTTTGCAGTCAAGAGATTAAGCTGGACAGTTAATGTCAGGGAACTGACATCAGAGCGAGAGGCGGAGGCAGGGCTCCAGAGCGATGCCGGAGAGGGGACCAGCAGGGGGGAAGGAATTCAGCGTAACACCAGTAGAGAAGAGAGGGAGATGGAGGAAGTGGAGACAGCTCTCCAAGACCCTTCACCAGAGACTAGTGGAGAGAGCACTGACATGCCCCTGCCTTCCACGTTCTTGCGCAGACGAGTTCCGCGCAGGGAAAGTAGGAGGAGATTAGGCGTCAAACAGCTCTTATGCTGGAAGAGGTTCAAGAAACGCCCACTGGCAGATTCTGCAAGTGACTGACCGGCCACGGAGTGTGAGCTGTCAGCCAAGGCATGGTTGGGCAGGCAATATAACTAAAACTGAAGGCAACTTACGCACAAGTAACCCCCTTACAACCATTACAGCAATCTGCCAGTCTCTGAAGTTACTTGTACGCAGGCAGGGGGACCATGAGCCAGACTGGAGGCAGCGGCACCGGCGCAGCGGAGCAAGCTGCAGGTGTGCAGGACCTGGTGAAGAGGAACCGGGAGCTGGAACAGCATGTAGCTCTGCTGACGGCACGGCTGGATGAGAGGCGAACCCAGGATGCGCGCGTGAATGGGTCAGGCCCCTAATGGCCACGCAGAATGCTGCCATGAGGGACATCCGGAAGTTCTTCCAGGCGATGGACGCAATGTATTCAAGCCAAATTGGGCAGAGTGTCACCCAGCGGGAGTTGATGAGATGCAAGCAGGGGGATCTATCTGTTAGAGACTACTGGTCCCGCTTTGCGATGCTGATACACCGGCTCGAATGGGATCTAGATGATCCGCCCATACGGATGTTGTTTGAGGAGGGGTTGTCCCCAACCGTGAAGAACGAGCTCTCCCGCGTGCCCCGCCCACAATCTATGGATGAACTGACTAAAGCTGCGCTTGTGATAGGAGCTCGGCAGGAAGCGCGCGCTTTGGAAAGGCGGGAAGGGAGAGGAGAACGTTGCCCTGACTACCGCATTCCTGAGATGCCAAAGCAGCCTTCCGGCGACGTTGAGCCAATGGAAATCGATGGGGCGCATGCGTGCGAGGCTTCGAGCGCCAACCCAGGATTCAAAAGGGAGGGAAAGGCGGCCAAAAGCACCAAGAAGTGTTTCCTCTGCCAACGGCCAGGACACTTTCCCAGGGTCTGTCCACAAAGAAAGGCTTGGCAAGGGATGGTGGGGGCCGCTGGCAGCGAGGAGGAGGGGGCGGAGGACAAGGTGCAGGGAAACGCCAACGCTTGGCTGCCCACAGGGGGGCGCAGCAGCCAGGCGAGCAACTAATGGAAGTGCCCCCACCAGACCCACCCAAGGCGTCTATAGCGATAGAGGTGGTGCTAGAACTCCCAAATGCACACCCAGTCAAGGTTAAGGCAATGCTGGACTCAGGCAGCTCTTGCAATTTTTTTAGCAAGGAGTTCGCACTAGAGCACCAACTCCACCTGCTGCCACTTGATTTTCCCCTCCAGGTCACCACGATAGATGGCAGGGAGCTGCTGGGAGGGGAAGTGACACATCAAACCCCACCAATGCGTATGAGGGTTTCCAGACACACAGAAACCATTGCCTTTCATGTGGCCACGCTGGCTGGAACCCCGATAATACTGGGCATGAGCTGGCTGGTGCTGCATGATCCAGTGGTGGCTTGGCATCAACGGACAGTCACCTTCGGGTCAGCGCACTGTTTGGAACACTGTCTAGGGGGGGAAAGCCCAGGGGGAGGTTGGCCAGAGTGGCAGCAACTACACTGAAGCCGAGAGCAGAGGTGCCGCCACAGTACGCGGACTTACAGGAGGTCTTCAGCGAGAGGGAGGCGGACAGGCTGCCACCACATAGGCCCTTTGACTGTCAAATCAACCTACTCCCTGGGGCACAGCTGCCAGTGGGCAAGCTGTATGCCATGTTGGACCGGGAGATGCAGGAGTTGTGGAACTTTATTGACAAGAACCTAAAAAGGGGGTTCATAAGGGAATCTAAGGCAGTGGGGGCAGCCCTGTGTTCTTTGTGGACAAAAAAACCACGGATCAGCCTAGGCTGGTTGTGGACTATAGAAAATTGAACCTCGTATCGGAACCCGTGACCTTCCCAATGCCCAGAATTGATGATATTCTAACTCGGGTAAGGAAGGGGAAGATCTTTACCAAGCTGGACCTCCGGGGGCAGACAATTTGATTAGAATGAGGGAGGGGGACGAATGGAAAACCACCATGTTTAGCCCCCTAGGGGCCTTTGAGTACTTAGTCATGCCATTTGGATTACAGTCGGGCTCAGCCTGTTTTCAAAGCTTCATGCACCATGTGCTGGGGCCCCTGCTGTACAAAAACTGCGTAGCATTTCTGGATGACGTCCTGATCTATTTGGACAATGAAAAACAGCATGTCCAGGACGTCAGGGAAGTGCTGAAGAGGCTGCAGAAGCATCAGTTGTGGGTCAAGCTGGAGAAGTGCCAGTTTCACGCCAGAGAAGTGGAATTTCTGGGATACAAGTTCTGGGATACAAGTTCTACCAGAAGTTCATCGAGAACTTCGCCCACTTGACCGCACCCATCACAGATTGTCTCAGTAGCAAAAAGAAGTTTGTCTGGACTGAAAGTGCCCAACGATCCTTCGAAAGGCTAAAGAAGGCGTTCGCCTCGGAGGAACAGCTCCTGCACGTGGATCTGCAGAAGCAGATGAGGCTGGAGACAGACGCATCAGACCGGGTGGTAGGAGCGGTGTTGCTGCAACCAGGAGGGAGCCAACACACCTGGAGACCATGCGCCTTCTACTCGCGGAAACTGAGCAAATTGGAACAAAACTACATGGTGTATGATCGCGAACTGTTAGCAATTTACGCAGCCTTTCGGCAGTGGAGGCATCTACTAATAGGGGCTCAGCACAAGATTCAGGTGTGCACGGATCACAAGAACTTGGAATATTGGAGAACGGCTCGAGTGCTCAACCAGAGACAGATTCGATGGGCACAGGAGTTCTCCAAGTTCTTCTTTGAGATCAAGTACGTGCCGGGAGAAGAGAATGTGAGGGCAGACGCACTGTCCCGGAAGCCGGAGTACACGGAAGGTGAAGGACCGCCGGAAGTAAGACACGTGTTCCCAGAGGAACGATGGGTGTGTGGGGGAGCGTTGGTTGGGAAATGAGAACTGACCGAGCTGATTCGCCAGGACAAATTCGCCCAAACCAGAATCAGAGAACTCAGGGAAGCGAGGGGACACCAGGGAGGCTTTGAGGAAAGGGAAGGACTGCTGTACTACAAGGGAGCAATGTATGTGCCCGGGGAGGCCTTGCGGGAAAGGGTGCTCAAACAGCTTCACGACACCTTCATGACACCTTGGGGCACCTTGGGCAACACAAAACTATGTTACTGGTTACTAGGCAGTTCTGGTGGCCAAGGGTGAGGGAAGATGTACGAGAGTATGTACGTGGTTGTGACCGCTGCCAAAGGGCCAAGGGGGAGAGGGCTGCCCCGGCAGGGCTACTGGAACCTTTACCCACATCGGGAAGACCATGGGAGGTGGTGTCTATCGATTTCATGACAGATTTACCCAAATCCAGAGGGAAGACAGCAGTCATGGTAGTAGTAGATCTGCTAACCAAAATGTGCCATTTTATAGCGTGCTCACATGCAGTAACGGCAGAGGAAACTGCCCGGTTGTTGGTGGATCACATCTTCAGGTTGCACGGGGCTCCTTCGAGAGTTATCTCAGACTGAGGGAAACAATTTACCTCGAGGTTCTGGAGGAGGCTCGTGAACTTATTGCAGGTGGAGGTGGGATTCTCGACGGCGAGGCACCCGGAGACTAACAGGCAAGCAGAGAGGGCGAACAGCATTTTACAGCAATACCTACGCTGCTACGTCAACGAGAGGCAGAACGATTGGGTAGAGAAGCTAGCACTGGCGGAGTTTGCGTATAATAATGCCAAGCATGTGTCCACGGGGATGAGCCCATTCATGGCTAATTATGGGTGTCACCCCAGGGCCTTTCCCGGGAGGGGGGAGGAAGGGTGGAGCGTACCCGCAGCAGAGCAGTTCATGGAAGAAATGGAAGCCCTGCACCAGCAGCTTAAGATGAACCTGGAAAGGGCCAAGGCAGTGTACAAGAGGCAAGCAGACCAACATCGCCGGGAAGGGAAGACTATAAGGGTAGGGGACCGGGTGTGGTTATCCACCCAAGGCCTACCCTTCAAGGGAGGGTGTAAGAAACTACGGCCAAAACGGCTGGGGCCCTTTGAGGTGACACACCAAGTGAACCCGGTGGCATTCCGGCTCAAGTTGCCAGACAGCATGAAAATCCACCCGGTGTTTCATAGGTCACTGCTCTCACCGTACGGGGGGGGCGGAGGGTCCGGGGGGAAGTAGGGGAAGGGCTCACACACCCACAAGTGGAGGAGAGGGAAACCACCACCAGGTGATGGAGATCCTGGATTCGCGATGGCGGGGGCGGCAGGTGGAGTACCTGGTAGCGTGGGAGGGAGAACCCGAATCTGAAAACATGTGGCTTCCCGCAGGGGAGATAGATGATGGATATCTGGTGGAAGAGTTCCACAACAGGTATCCGAGGAAGCCCAAACCCCTGGAGAGATTCTGGGAGGAGCAATTTGCTACCACCGATGATGAGGAGGAGGATTTTGCGGGTTTTCCAGCTTCCGAAGAGGAAGGAGGAGAAGCGTCAGGAGAGGAGGGATCAGACTGGGAAGCCCGTCCCGCGCGAAGATATCGGAGCGGGTGGGAAGCGGGGTTTGAGTCCTCTGACGACGACAGCAGCTCCTTTCGGGGGTTCCCTGCATCGTCGGCTGAAGAGGGGGACAAGGTTACATCACAGGGTCGGGCCGGGGGTGGAGGGGGTCCTGGGAGGGAGGTGGATGTCAGGGAACTGACATCAGAGCGAGAGGCGGAGGCAGGGCTCCAGAGCGATGCCGGAGAGGGGACCAGCAGGGGGGAAGGAATTCAGCATAACACCAGTAGAGAAGAGTGGGAGATGGAGGAAGTGGAGACAGCTCTCCAAGACCCTTCACCAGAGACTAGTGGAGAGAGCGCTGACATGCCCCTGCCTTCCCCGTACTTGCGCAGACAAGTTCCGCACAGGGAAAGTAGGAGGAGACTAGGCGTCAAACAGCTCTTATGCTGGAAGAGGTTCAAGAAACGCCCACTGGCAGATTCTGCAAGTGACTGACCGGCCACGGAGTGTGAGCTGTCAGCCAAGGCATGGTTGGGCAGGCAATATAACTAAAACTGAAGGCAGCTTATGCACAAGTAACCCCCTTACAACCATTACAGTTACCTAAGTGATTGACATGTTGTTGTTGTTTAGTCGTTTAGTCGTGTCCGACTCTTCGTGACCCCATGAACCAGAGTACGCCAGGCACTTCTGTCTTCCACTGCCTCCCGCAGTTTAGTCAAACTCATGCTGGTAGCTTCGAGAACACTGTCCAACCATCTCGTCCTCTGTCGTCCCCTTCTCTTTGTGCCCTCTATCTTTCCCAACATGTTGCCACCACTGATTTAAAACTGATAAGACCACATGGTGCTCCTGTCTAGACGGATTCTCTCTAAGGGAAATCCACAGCTATTCTCCCCCGTGCACTTTATTTGGGCAGCTTTGAGCAGCCTGCTCCATGGGGTGCATTCTGGGAGCTGGACTGCAGTGCTTTGCCAACAGGAACAATCCAGTTCCTGATGCAGACAACTGTCTTTTGTCATTGACCTCTTGGCAAGAGCCCTTAGAGGTGCTCATATGACTCCTCCTCTGGGCATTGAAAGAATATCATAGAGTTGGAAGGGACCCTAAGGGCCAGCCCCCTGCAATGCAAGAATCTCAGCTAAAGCATCCATGACAGATGGCCATCCATAGAATCATAGAATCATAGAATCATAGAGTTGGAAGAGACCACAAGGGCCATCGAGTCCAACCCCCTGCCAAGCAGGAAACACCATCAGAGCACTCCTGACATATGGTCGTCAAGCCTCTGCTTAAAGACCTCCAAAGAAGGAGACTCCACCACACTCCTTGGCAGCAAATTCCACTGTTGAACAGCTCTTACTGTCAGGAAGTTCTTCCTAATGTTTAGGTGGAATCTTCTTTCTTGTAGTTTGGATCCATTGCTCCGTGTCCGCTTCTCTGGAGCAGCAGAAAACAACCTTTCTCCCTCCTCTATGTGACATCCTTTTATATATTTGAACATGGCTATCATATCACCCCTTAACCTCCTCTTCTCCAGGCTAAACATGCCCAGCTCCCTTAGCCGTTCCTCATAAGGCATCGTTTCCAGGCCTTTGACCATTTTGGTTGCCCTCCTCTGGACACGTTCCAGTTTGTCAGTGTCCTTCTTGAACTGTGGTGCCCAGAACTGGACACAGTACTCCAGGTGAGGTCTGACCAGAGCTGAATACAGTGGCACTATCCAACCTCTGCTTAAAAACCTCCAAGGGAAGGAGAGCCCACAACTCACTGCCGAACAGCTCTTACTGTCAGAAAGTTTTTCTGAATATTTAGTTGGAATCTCCTTTCTTGTAACTCGAAGCCATTGGTTCAAGTCCTACCCTCCAGAGCAGGAGAAAGCCAGCAAGTTCCCTTCTCCATGTGACAGCCCTTAAGATATTTTAAGACAGCTATCATATCTTCTCTCAGTCTCCCCCTTTCCAGGCTAAACATACCCAGCTCCTTCAAGCGTTCCTCATAAGGCTTAGTTTCCAGACCCTTGATCGTCTTGGTTGCCCTCCTCTGCACACGTTCCAGCTTACCAACATCCTTCTTCAATTGTGGTTCCCAGAATTGGACATAGTATTCCAGATGTGGTCTGACTAAGGCAGAATAAAGTGGTACTATTACTTCCCTTGATCTGGACACTATACAGTCGTACCTTGGTTTTTGAACAGAACGCATTCCGGAAGTCCGTTCGACTTCTGAAACGTTTGGAAACCAAGGCACGGCTTCCGATTTGCTCCCAATTGTACAGGTGCAAAGAAACAGTAGCGGAAGCTGCATTGGACGTTCGGCTTCCAAAAGAATGTTTGAAAAGCGAAACACTCACTTCTGGGTTTCAATCATTTGGGAGCCGAAACGTACGAGTACCAAGGCATTTGACAACTAAGGTACGACTGTATTTCTGTTGAAGCACCCTAGAATAGCATTAGCCTTTTTTGCTGCTGCATCGCACTGTTGACTCATGTTAAGATAGGACCCCTAGATCCTTTTCACATGTACTTCTAGTCAGCCATCCTATATTTTTGCATCTGGTTCTTCCTGCCTAAGTGCAGAACCTTACATTTGTCCCTATTGAAGTTCATTTTGTTAGCTTGCACCCAGTTTTCCAATATGTTAAGGTCATTTTGAATTCTGATTCTGTCTTCTGTGGCATTAGCTTCTTCTTGTTGTTGTTTAGTCATGTCCGACTCTTCGTGACCCCATGGATCAGAGTATGCCAGGCACTCCTGTCTTCCACTGCCTCCCACAGTTTGGTCAAACTCAGGCTGGTAGCTTCGAGAACACTATCCAACCATCTCATCCTCTGTCGTTCCCTTCTCCTTGTGCCCTCCATCTTTCCCAACATCAGGGTCTTTTCCAGGGAGTCTTCTCTTCTCATGAGGTGGCCAAAGTATTGGAGCCTCAGCTTCAGGATCTGTCCTCCCAGTGAGCACTCAGGGCTGGTTTCCTTAAGAATGGAGAGGTTTGATCTTCTTGCAGTCCATGGGACTCCCCTCCCAGTTTGGTGTCATCTGCAAATTTGACGAGTATCCCCTCAGTTCCTTCATCCAAGTCATTTATAAAGACGTTGAACAACAACGGGCCCAGGACAGAACCCTGCAGCACCTCACTTGTCACTTTTTTTCCAGGATGATGAGGAACCATTAATGAGTACTCTTTGGGTTCAGTCAGTCAACCAGCTACAAATCCACCTAACAGTTACCCTGTTCAACCCACATTTTACCAGCTTCCTCGCAAGAATGTCATGGGGGACTTTGTCAAAAGCCTTACTGGAATCAAGATATACTATGTTCACAGCATTTCCCTGATCCACCTAGTTTGTAATTCCATATGTGGAGGCAGTCATGGGGTTCCATGGGCTAGCCCTGCTTGTTGCCACTGTGCACCATCAACCAATGCCCATATTTCATCCAAAGGAGTTAAGTGCATGCACTGATGGATGCATGTACAGTTCCTCCATGCAAGGGGGAAGCTCTGATTGGGATGAGAGTCTCTCTCCTTGCATCTATTGCAATTAACATGCAAGTAAAAAATACAATGTGGGACGTGGGTGGCGCTGTGGGTTAAACCACAGAGCCGAGGACTTGCTGATTAGAAGGTCGGCGGTTCGAATCCCCGTGATGGGGTGAGCTCCCGTTGCTTGGTCCCAGCTCCTGTCCACCTAGCAGTTTGAAAGCACGTCAAAGTGCAAGTAGATAAATAGGTACCGCTCCGGCGGGAAGGTAAACAGCGTTTCCGTGTGCTGCTCTGGTTCGCCAGAAGCGGCTTAGTCCTGCTGGCCACATGACCTGGAAGCTGTACGCCGGCTCCCTTGGCCAATAAAGCGGGATGAGCGCCGCAACCCCAGGGTCGGTCATGACTGGACCTAATGGTCAGGGGTCCCTTTACCTTTACCTTTAAAAAATACAATAAAAAGCTAACAAGCAATAAAATTACAAAAAACATGTTAAAAACAGATTTAACAATATGATGTAAAACCATCGGCATTGCCCAAATGCTCAGGAAAACAGAAACACCTAAGCCTGGCACCCAAATGATGAGGTTGGTGCCAGGTGGGTCTCCCTGGGGATAGAATTTAATGAATGGGGGTCTACCACAGAAGTGTAGACTTTCTCTTCTATTGACCAAAATGGATGGCATTAGCAGGCATAATATGCCCTCCAGAGTGGATAAAGCCTGGCAAATCACAGGCAAATAGGTCCAGGGACTTTGATGCTAGGCACCTTTGCAATCTGAGGGTCCCCCCCCCCCTTTAAAGCAAACATCTATAAATGTTAATATTTTGGAGCAGAACTGGCTGAAATTTGCAGACAGAGTTACTTTGGAGTGCATGAATCGTGTGGAATCTCTGAAGGGGAGCTGCAATGTTTTCCTTGTAAGAGCAGATATTTTAGGGAGGGGAATGGTTTAAGAAAAGGAACCACTGGGATCCTGGCTAGGATAAGAGAATGGATCATCATCAGCAGTTACATCACCAATGGAGATATGTGGAATTCAACGTGTGGTTTTCTCTCTTCTTTCAAGAACGTTCCATCTCAAATAAGCCCCCCATGTGGTGAAGCTGGGCATTGCCCACAGCCAGAACAAAACCAAGCCAGGGATTAACAATGGGTGTGATTGCTCGGCCAGCATCTGCATGGAGGCAGGGCGAGCCCACCCGTGAGGTGAACTGAAGCAGCTGCCTTAGGTGGTGGAAACCCATGGGGCAGTGCCCCCATGGTTGTTCCACCTGCCCCTGCTGCTGCACAACCTGAGTAAGTGAGGCTTCGGTGAGGGCAGTAGGGGTTGGAGGTGTTATGAGAATTTTAAGGTCTTAGATATGTAATAAATGTACCAAGCAAACATGTACATAAATATATAAACCACATGTCTGGAGCAGCACAGGAAGACATTCCTGAAACCATTTTGACTCCCAAACTGACTAAATGTTTCCTCTACATGGAGGAAGGCGGTGAGGGAACCTTCCCATTGTCTCAGGAATTGGGTAATCACCATTTCAAAGGAACGGCCAGACCACCAGAAAAGGCAGTCAGATAAGGCATTATCAGATAACCTGGCAGACAAGAAAAACAACAACATTCAAATTTCTGTTGTAGACCACCTTTTCTGTGATGTAGGTATGATGTTTGTGGTGGGTGGTCTTGGGTTACACCCCTTCTGTGATGTATGTATGATGTATGGAGGGGTGGTCTTGAGCTCCAGGGCAGGGAATTTAAAATGTCTATATAAGGGCAGGAACACCTTTGTCCTGGTCCTCCTCCATCCTCCTGTGTGTGAGGGGAGCACCCTGTTGCAACAGCTTTAATAAAGATCAGGCTTACTAGCTGCTTTGCTTCTCAATATTCTCTGGCTGGCCTCTGTTATTTTCTCCTACCGATAGGTAACCCACTTAAGGACTCTATACAGGCTTTGGGAAGAAGGGCAGATTTTGTTTACAACAGGGGCAGCATCTTTACGTTTTGCCTCAGGCAGCAAAACACGGTGGGTCGCCCCTGCCTGGAAGTCTTAGCAATGCCTCCTCCCCTTACACACTATTCTTGTTTCCAGAATCCCTCTGTGTCTTGCAAAAACCCTAGCCCTTCATACTTCACCAGAGGACCTATGTTGAGAGGCACGCACACAGTTTTCAGTGGGCTGTGGCCTCGGCAAATGTTTTAAAGCAATGATTTTCTGGCACGAGAGAAAGACCAGATCACATGAAATAACTGTTTCAATATTATTTGGGGAGCTGTCCTTTCAAAAGCAAAGTGTGTGGTTCCTTATGGTGCAGCCCAAATTTGATGTGACCTTCCTAGTTTGGGAGTGCCGGGGAGGTGGGGAGAGGAGAAACTGTAATAAAATTAAGTTTAAAAGGTTGCCACAAAACCCATTTTGCTTACCTGCCTTAATCAAGCAATGTGGTCAGAATTTAAATTTGCAGCATCAGAGAGCTAAATGCCCGTCAGGCGTTTGTGCCTGGCATTGAACCACAGGGACATACTTTCAGGCTGCTGTCTGATATGGTTCTGAACATGATTACTATTCCTCAGCTCATGGAAGTAAAAGGAAAATATCTAAATCCACAGGTTTCTGTCCCCTATGGTATATTCTGTGCTGTGCCAGCAGATGGCAGTATTTCCACATCTCACCACAGAGTTCACAGTTCAAAATGTGCCGAATTCTTTTCATTGGTTTTCAAAAATTATATCTTTTTTCTTACTTCAACAAAATTAATGCAGTTATGCATAACAGAGCAACGCATTCCTTATGTGCTGCATTATTATACAATAAATATCATCATCACTATAAATTTAAAAGAACCCGCTAGTTTTAACCAAAGACTCATTTAGAACAGGCATAGGCAAACTCGGCCCTCCAGATGTTTTGGGACTGCAACTCCCATCATCCGTGACCACTGGTCCTGTTAGCTAAGGATCATGGGAGTTGTAGTACCAAAACATCTGGAGGGCCGAGTCTGCCTATGCCTGATCTAGAATCTAGAATCATAGAATCATAGAGTTGGAAGGGACCTCCAATGGCAATCTAGTCCAACCCCTTGCAATGCAGAAAACTCCAATGAAGGAGAGTCCACAACCTCCTGAGGGAGTCTGTTCCACTGTCGAACACTGTCTGAAAGTTCTTCCTGATATTGAGGCAGAATCTTTCTTGTAACTTGAAGCCACTGGTTCGAGTCCTGCCCTCTGGCCCAGCATTCTGTTCCCACAGAGCCCAATCAGATGTCAGCGGGAAACTCAGAAGCAGAACATGAGGGCAAGAGCTCTATGCTGCTCATGATCCCCAACAACTGGTGATTATTATTATTATTTATTAAATTTATATACCGCCCTATACCCACAGGTCTCAGGGTGGCTCACAAGATAAAAAACACATGATAAAAACATGAAATGCACAATCAAAATAAAAATGAAAGCGACCCAATAACTCCTTCCCAACACATTTTAAAAGGTCATGTGTACACACTAAATCTTTAAAGTACACTTGAAGCACATTTTCCTCCTCAAAGAATTCTGGGTACTGTAGTTTGTGAGGGGTGGTTGGGCATCAGGGCCAGCCTGCCCATGAGGCAAGGTAAGGCGACCGCCTCAGGTGGCAGATGCGGCCCACTGCTGCTGTGATACACACCTTGGAGGCCAGATTCGCCTCCTCCTCTACCCTGCCCCCATGCTGCCTTTACAGTGGTCTCTCAGCAGACAGGAGGCTCTGCTGGTTTCCTTCTACCCCTAGGGGGGAAATGATGGGGGCTGCCCTCTGGGATCACCTGGGCTCTGCACTTGCTTGGCATAGTTCAGAGCAGGCCCCTTTCTGCCCCACAGCAACCTTGGATTCCCGCTTCAACCATTGGGTAAGGTTGATGTGATCTCTCGCCTTGATCCTGAGGTGAAGCTTTACTCCTGCCTCATCTCCTGGTGGGTGGGTGGAGAATGCCATTTTGTAGTTCACCTCAGGGTCCAAAATGTCTTGCGCCAGCCCTGCTGGGAATAGCGACTCTGTGAGGGGGAAAACTACAGTGTCTGGAATTCTTAAAAGTATAGTGTGTACTCCGCTTGGACATTCAGTTGTGGAAAGACAGATTTTGGAGGTGACAATCCAATTAAAAATTCTAATCCTTCTAACCTCTTTTGGGTAGGTTTGCGGGTGTGGCAGAAGGAGATAGGATCTGCCCATGTGATGCCCACCTGGTGGAAACTCTAGCTCACATGGTCCTGAAGTGTAAAATGCACAGTGGTACCTCGGGTTACATACGCTTCAGGTTACATACGCTTCAGGTTACACACTCCACTAACCCAGAAATAGTGCTTCAGGTTAAGAACTTTGTTTCAGGATGAGAACAGAAATCGTGCTCCAGCGGCGTGGCAACAGCAGGAGGCCCCGTTAGCTAAAGTGGTGATTCAGGTTAAGAACAGTTTCAGGTTAAGAATGGACCTCCGGAACAAATTAAGTACTTAACCTGAGGTACCACTGTATGATGATCTCTGCCAACAATTTCTAGACCATCTATGTATTCAAAATAGAAACCAGAGACAGAGGTTATACGCTTCTTATTACAGGGGAGAGACCAGGAGCTCACCAAGACAGTAGCTAAGGATCCTGCCCTTGCTGGAGATCCACAGAGATGAAATAGATTGCTTGCCTCTTCTTCCCTTTGGCAAATGACTGTACTGTTGAAATGACTATGAGATCGCACTGGCCTATTTCTTCTGAATGTTTGTATGTGATGCCAATAAAGGTTTGATGATGATGATGATCAATTAAAAAATATTCAGTTTAATTCAACAAAATTGATGAACCTGATCCAGTGACACCAGCTTTTCTAAGTCTGATAGTCATTTACATCTTCAGCACCTCCCTCCCCTTGCACCCCTCCTAGGTGATCCCACTGCCCCCCTAGAGAGGGCTCCACCCACTTTGGGAACCACCCAAGCCATAATTCAGTTTCGCTCTGCACTTGTTTGCAGCTGTGGAGGTTTGTTTATTGCCCTCCCTCGCCTCCCCCACCATCCTGACAAACAACACCAATTATTTGAGTGATGCGCTGGCTTATCTTACAAAACAGTCGTTAAAGAACTCGCTCCTGCAAAGCACCTTCCAACTTAGATTATTGTATTCTTGCCTTCCACACCCAATGATTTCAGGCAAGAGCACCTGTCTCCCCAGGCAATCAACCCTCGTCCCAGTCAGCATTGGGCAAAATGTTACAAAATATTATTTCAAGCCATGTTTCGTTGTTGTCGTCATCAACCCCCCACCGCCCCGTTTGTGACATTAAACAGTGAGCAATATTATCTCTTTCTCGAATGGCTCATCACTCTCAATCAGAGGAGATACAGGCGAAATGACTCATTCTTTTATTAGAGAAAGTGAAAGGAACTTTGCTGCAAAAATCGGAACCATATTGCAGTTTGCCCTTTACTCAGACATTGCAGGCTTCAGTTTCATGGACTGCATTAGAGGACATTTGCATAGTTTACATTCCTCCCAACCAAATCTTTGCAACATCCTCATTCCTGTCACTCCACCCTGCCAATTAGCCAAGTTATTAGCACCTCCTTACATAGAGTTGCAACCACTCCCACTGCTGTGTTTTCCCTGTATAAGGGGGGGGGGGGGGAGCTGTGTTGCCAGCTGTCAGCATAAGAAGAGCCTGCTGGATCAGGCCAATGGCCCACCCAGTCCAGCATCCTGTTCTCACAGTGGCAGCCGTGGGAAATCCTCAGCAACTGATGTTCAGAAATATTACTGTCTCTGTCCATGAATGAAGAGTACAGTGGTACCCTGGTTAGGAACTTAATTCGTTCCGGAGGTCGGTTCTTAACCTGAAACTGTTCTTAGCCTGAAGCACCACTTTAGCTAATGGGGCCTCCCGCTGCCACCGCGCCGCCGGAGCACAATTTCTGTTCTCATCCTGAAGCAAAGTTCTTAACCTGTGATACTATTTCTGGGTTAGCGGAGTCTGTAACCTGAAGCGCCTGTAACCTGAAGCATATGTAACCCGAGGTACCACTGTACTGTATAGCCATCATGGCTTCCAGCCCCTGATAACCTTCTTCTCCATGAATTTGTCCAATCCTGATTTAAAGCCGTACAAATGGATGGTCCCATTGCTGCCTCCTTTGGGAGTGAGTTCCATAGTTTAGCCATGTGCTGCAGGGAACCCCTCTGCAAATCAGCTGATGATGGAAGGGTACCTCTTCTGGACTTCCTGGGAAAGGTAATCCATTAAACATCCACCAAGAAAATCATCTGGGGTTTCAGGACAAGGATCTAAAATCAATATAACCAGATAAGAATAAATTTAACCAGATCAACGTTTATCAGGCATTTTAACAGAGAATTCACCAGCTGGATCATTTGATTACCTGAAGGAGCGTCTCAACCCCCATTGTTCAGACAGGACGCTGAGGTCCAGAACCAAGGGCCTTCTGGTGGTTCCCTCACTGTGAGAAACAAAGTTACAAGGAACCAGGCAGGGGGCCTTCTTGGTAGTGGTGCCCACCCTGTGGAACGCCTTCCCATCAGATGTCAAGGAAATAAACAACTATCTGACTTTTAGAAGACATCTGAAGGCAGCTCTGTTTAGGGAAGTTTTTAATGTCTGATGTTTTATTGTATTTTTAATCTTTTGTTGGAAACTGCTCAGAATGGCTGGGGAAACCCAGCCAGATGGGCGGAGTATAAATAAATTATTATTATTATTATTATTATTATTATTATTATTATTATTATTACTACTACTATTATTATTTTATTATAATTCTCTGGTCTAATAAGCCTAAAAATCTCAACTCCCCAGTTATATCATCCAATTTATTCTCAAGCAGATCATCCAGCACTGTAGTTAAATACTATTTTCCAAAAGCCAAGCCATGGACCCCCCCCCCCCAACTTTTGAGAATGTTGATGTCTCTGTGGTAGCTTTTGTTATGTGAATGGTGCCACTATACCTTCCTACATGTCCCAGTGCAAAACCAGGCCATGCGTATTCCAGGTCGCACTTCCACATGAAACACATGACCTGCATGAGAGCATAGCACCCAAAACTGTGCGGACCCCGTGGGTGGTTTACATGGACTCCCTGCAGTCTGCGGACCAACAATGGGCTACCATTGGTCTATCAAATTCTCAAGTAAATAAATCAAAGCTAAATGCAAGTTAAATCAGAAATTACTTCATTACTTGTGATGCAAGCCCAACCCCCACTTACCTGGGCATAAACACCACTGAATTAATGAGGAGTTACTTCTGAGTAGACATGTTTAGGATAGCACTGTAAGGTTTTTGTCTAGAAAAATTACCCTTGGGAAGAGCATTGCTGCATTGTTACTTTCAAACTCATCTTGGGATAGGCTGTGTACATGTGAAAACCCAGGTCACAAATTTAATTTTACATGGTGTTCTTCCAGATGACCTGTTTTTTCAACATTCATCCTGATTTCCTTTACAGAATGTTTGCATGTGTTTTTTTTTATATATATAAATGTTTATTAAAATTTTTTGAATACAAATGCAAAAATAATCAACAATATAGCATATATCATGACATATTTTCAAAACCTCTTTGGACTCCCTCACATCTCCCGCTCCCACTTACATCTTCTTAAATTTTAACCAGCAAATTATCATCTTATTTATATTCCTAGGTCCCATTCTTTTAAACATAATCTAATCATTCTCCAAATGGTTTATATTTTCCTCGATCTACTTATCATCCTAATTCCATCTAATTTAGTGGTGGACAATTATTTATGATCTAGCATCCTTCTTAACATTCAACCAAATTACAATGCTTTTTTAAAATAAATCTTAAATTTCTTCCAGTCTTCTTCAACCTTCTCTTCTCCCAGGTCTCGGATTCTGCCAGTCATCTTGGCTAATTCCATATAGTCTATCAGCTGCATCTGCCACTCTTCCAGTGTGGGTAGATCTTGGGTTTTCCAGTGTTTAGCGATAAGTATCCTTGCTGCTGTTGTTGCATACATAAAAAAAGTTTGGTCCTTCCTTAACACCCTCTGGCCGACAATACCCAGGAGGAAGGCCTCTGGTTTCTTGGGGAAAGTATACTTAAATACCTTTTTCAGTTCATTATAAATCATTTCCCAGAAAACCTTCACTCTAGGGCAAGTCCACCAGAGGTGAAAGAATGTTCCTTCGGCTTCTTTACATTTCCAACATTTATTATCAGACACATGGTATATCTTTGCAAGCTTGACTGGGGTCATGTACCATCTATATATCATTTTCATTACATTTTCCTTCAAAGCATTACATGCAGTGAAGTTCAACCCAATGGTCCACAACCTTTCCCAGTCCTCAAACATAATGTTGTACCCAATATCCTGTGCCCACTTTATCATAGCCGATTTAACCATTTCATCTTGTGTGTTCCATTTTAACAGCAAGTTATACATTCTTGAAAGTACCTTAGTCTTAGGTTCTAACAGTTCTGTTTCCAATTTCGATTTCTCCACCTGGAACCCTAGCTTTTTGTCATTTTTAAAAACTTCTTTAATCTGAGCGTAGTGTAACCAGTCTCGCACTTTATCCTTCATTTTCTCCAAACTCTGCAATTTCCAATTGTCTCCATCTTTTTCTAGTATTTCCCAATATTTTGGCCATTTGACCTCCATATTGGGGTTTTTTCGGGCCTTAGCTTCCAGCGGTGAAAGCCACCTTGGAGTTTTATTTTCCAATAAGTCTTTATATTTTGTCCAGACATTAAACACTGCTTTTCTGACAATATGATTCTTAAAGGCCTTGTTGATCTTAACCTTGTCATACCATAAGTATGCATGCCATCCAAAAGCATTGTTAAAACCTTCCAAGTCCAGAACGTCAGTGTCCTCGAGAAGTAGCCAATCTTTTAGCCAGCAGAAAGCTGCGGCCTCATAGTACAACTTTAGGTCTGGCAGGGCAAAGCCCCCTCTTTCTTTCGTGTCAGTTAATATCTTAAACTTAATTCTGGGCTTTTTGCCCTGCCAGACAAACTTAGAGATATCTCTCTGCCACTTCCGGAAGCACTCCGTCTTGTCCACAATCTGTAGTGTTTGAAACAAAAACAACATTTTTGGCAATACAATAATAATAATAATAATAATAATAATTTATTATTTATACCCCGCCCATCTGGCTGAGTTTCCCCAGCCACTCTGGGCGGCTCCCAATCAGTGTTAAAAACAATACAGCATTACATATTAAAAACTTCCCTGAACAGGGCTGCCTTAAGATGTCTTCTGAATGTCAGGTAATTCTTTATCTCTTTGACATCTGATGGGAGGGCGTTCCACAGGTCGGGCGCCACTACCGAGAAGGCCCTCTGCCTGGTTCCCTGTAGCCTCACTTCTCGCAATGAGGGAACCGCCAGAAGGCCCTCGGCGCTGGATCTCAGTGTCCGGGCTGAACGATGGGGGTGGAGATGCTCCTTCAGGTATACAGGACCGAGGCCGTTTAGGGCTTTAAAGGTCAGCACCAACACTTTGAATCGTGCTCGGAAACGTACTGGGAGCCAGTGCAGATCTCTCAGAACCGGTGTTATGTGGTCCCGGCGGCCACTCCCAGTCACCAGTCTAGCTGCCGCATTCTGGATTAATTGCAGTTTCCGGGTCACCTTCAAAGGTAGCCCCACGTAGAGCGCGTTGCAGTAGTCCAAGCGTGAGATAACCAGAGCATGCACCACTCTGGCGAGACAGTCCGCGGGAAGGTAGGGTCTTAGCCTGCGTACCAGGTGGAGCTGGTAGACAGCTGCCCTGGACACAGAGTTAACCTGCGCCTCCATGGACAGCTGTGAGTCCAAAATGACTCCCAGGCTGCGCACCTGGTCCTTCAGGGGCACAGTTACCCCATTCAGGACCAGGGAATCCTCCACACCTGCCCGCCTCCTGTCCCCCAAAAACAGTACTTCTGTCTTGTCAGGATTCAACCTCAATCTGTTAGCCGCCATCCAACCTCCAATCGCCTCCAGGCACTCACACAGGACCTTCACCGCCTTCACTGGTTCTGATTTAAAGGAGAGGTAGAGCTGGGTGTCATCTGCATACTGATGAACACCCAGTCCAAACCCCCTGATGATCTCTCCCAGCGGCTTCATATAGATGTTAAAAAGCATGGGGGAGAGGACGGAACCCTGAGGTACCCCACAAGTGAGGGCCCACGGGTCTGAACACTCATCCCCCACCACCACTTTCTGAACACGGCCCAGGAGGAAGGAGCGGAACCACTGTATAACAGTGCCCCCAGCTCCCAGCCCCTCTAGACGGTCCAGAAGGATGTTATGGTCGATGGTGTCAAAGGCCGCTGAGAGATCCAGCAGAACTAGGAAACAGCTCTCACCTTTGTCCCTAGCCCGCCGGAGATCATCAACCAGCGCGACCAAGGCAGTTTCAGTCCCATGGTGAGGCCTGAATCCCGATTGGAAGGGATCCAAATGGTCCGTTTCCTCCAGGCGTGCTTGGAGTTGTTCAGCAACCACCCGCTCAATCACCTTGCCCAAGAATGGAAGATTTGAGACTGGGCGATAGTTGGCCAAATTGGCCGGGTCTAAAGATGTTTTTTTAAGAAGCGGTTTAATGACCGCCTCTTTCAGCGGGTCTGGGAAGGCTCCCTCACAGAGGGAAGCATTCACCACCCCGCAAAGCCCATCGCCCAGCCCTTCCCGGCTCGCTTTTATCAGCCAGGATGGGCAAGGATCAAGAAGACAGGTGGTCGGTTTCACTCGTCCAAGCAGCCTGTCCACATCCTCGGAGGTAACAGATTGGAATTGATCCCATATAACAGGACCAGACAGAACTCTAGCACTCTCCCGCCCTGGCCCTGCTCCCACTGTGGAGTCTACTTCCTTCTGAACCTGAGCGATTTTATCTGCAAAAAACTTTGCAAAAGCATTGCAGGAGATCTTGGGGTCCCTACCAGGCCCCGGTGGTACAGCTGGTTCCGATAAACTGCGAACCACCTGAAAAAGTCTCCTGCTGCTGTTTTCTGCAGATGCAATGGAGGCGGCGAAGAAGGCCCTCTTCGCCGTCGCCATTGCCACTTGGTAGGCTCGACGTTGAGCTCTAGCCCGTGTCCGGTCTGATTCAGAATGAGTTTTCCGCCACCGGCGCTCTAGCCGTCTCAACGATTGTTTCATCACCCTCAGCTCCGGGGAGAACCACGGGGCTGTCCGGGCTCCATGCAATCGGAGAGGGCGCTTCGGAGCCAGACAGTCAATAGCCCTGGTTAACTCCACATTCCAGCGTGCCACCAGGGAATCAGCTGTAAGGCCATCAACTTGGGATAAAGCATCCCCTACCACTCTCTGGAAGCCAATTGGATCCATTAAGTGGCGGGGGCGGACCATCCGAATCGGTCCCATTCATACATTCATCTTAATAGCGGCAATTCGGCCTAACAAAGAAAGTTTCAATTTTGTCCAACTATCTAGGTCTCTTTTAATTTCAGACCAACATTTTTCATAATTATCCTTAAAAAGACTCAGATTTTTTGCTGTTATATTTACCCCTAGGTACTTTACTTTTTTAACCACAGTTAATTCTGTCTCTCTCTGAAACCGTTCCGACTCTGTATCTGTCAATTTTTTTCCCAACACCTTAGTTTTCTGTTTGTTTAATTTAAATCCCGCCACCTGACCAAAGTCTTGAATCAATTGTAACACTCTTTTCGTACTAGATTCTGGCTCCTGCAAGGTCAAAACTAGGTCATCTGCAAAAGCTTTAAGTTTGTATTGTTTCATTCCGACCTGGATTCCTTCCACCAACCGGTCCCCTCTGATCATGTTCAAGAGCACCTCCAGAACCGAGATAAATAGCAAAGGGGAAATGGGGCAGCCTTGTCGTGTTCCTTTTTCAATTTTAAACTCTTCTGTAACCACATTATTAACTATCAATTTAGCTTTTTGTTCTGAATATATTGCATCAATCCCATTCTCAAAACCCCGTCCCACTCCCATTTCTTTTAAATTTCCCTTCATAAATTTCCAAGAGATATTGTCAAAGGCCTTCTCCGCGTCTATAAAAATTAACACTGCTTTTGTATTTATGTCTGTTTGCAAAAGTTCCAAAATGTCAATGATATTCCTTGTGTTAGCAAACAAGTGTCTACCTGGGAGAAAGCCTGCCTGATCTTTATGAATTACTTCATTTAATACTTTTTTGAGTCTACTTGCCAAAACGTCTGCAAATATTTTGTAATCCACATTTAAAAGGGAGATGGGACGATAGTTCTTAAGTTGTGTCTTTTCAGCTTCCGATTTTGGTATCAATGTGATAAAAGCTTCTTTCCACGATTCCGGCGCCTTCTTCCCCTCCATAATTTCATTGCTGACCTCCATCAGTGGTTGTATCAGATAGTCTTTTAATATCTTGTAGTACTTGGAGGTCAGCCCATCTGGCCCTGGGGATTTGCCCAATTGCATGTTCTGAATGGCTTGTTCAATCTCTTGTCGTGTTATTTTGCAATTCAGGATTGATCTATTTTCTTGTGACAATTTTGTTAGTCCATTTTTTTCCAAAAATTGTTTAATCTCAACCTCATCTTGTGGCCCTTGAGTATATAATCCTTTGAAATATCTTTGGAAGCACTTTCTGATCTCCACAGGGTTCTGAATATTTCTTCCTTCAATTTCTAAATTTGTAACTGTATTTAGTTTTTGTCTCCTCTTCAACTGCCAAGCTAGCAGTTTCCCACATTTATTTGCCGATTCAAAAGTTTTTTGTTTCATTAATTTAATCTTCCACTCTATTTCCTGGTTTATCAATTTAGAGTATTGTGCTTGATGAAGTTTGATTTCTCTCAGGATCGGCTGTGACTTCGGATTTGATCTTAACTTCTTCTCCAATTCTTTAATTTTCTCCAATATCTTATCTTTCCTCTCATTTTGTCTCCTTTTATTTACAGCATTCTGTTGTATCCAGAACCCCCTCATTACAGCCTTACTTGCATCCCAGATAGTTCTTTTTTCCACCGTAGTGTTCATGTTTATCTCAAAATAGTCCTTCAAGGCTTTTTGGGCCTTCTCAACAGTCTCCTGATCTCTGAACAAATTGTCATTCATCTTCCATCTAAAGGAGCCGGTTGGTATTAGTGTCATGTCCATTTTTACTGCATTATGGTCGGAGCAGGTCTTTGGGCAGATTTCCACCTTTCTAACCTTAGGTGCCAGACCTCTAGATATCCATATTTGGTCGATTCTTGTCCAAGTCAGTTGGGCTTCAGAGAAGAATGTTCCCTCTCTTCCCAAGGGGTTCTTTATCCTCCAGATATCAATCAAATCCATATTGTCTGTCATTTCGAAAAAGGTCTTTGGTAGTCTGCCGTCTTTTGTAACATTTTGACTTTGTGACTTATCCATGTTGGTTGATACGACCCCGTTCATATCTCCCATCAAAATGATGTTCTTGTAGTCCAGATAGTCCAGCATGGTCTCATGCAACTTCTTATAAAATTCCAATTTCCCCTCATTTGGCGCATAAATTCCTAATATCAAAAATTTTTCTCCTTGATGTTGTATCTCAATTGCCAAAATTCTTCCATGTTCATCTTTAAATAGGAGTTTAGGTGACAGGCTCTCTTTTGCATAAATGACCACACCTCTCTTCTTTACTCTGTCCGAAGATATAAATTCCTGGCCCAGTCTTTTATTTGTTAGCACTTTTCTATGGAGCCTAGTCACATGTGTTTCTTGCAGGCAAATAATGTCCAATTGTTCCTTTTTGAATATATGGAATATTTTCCTCCTTTTTTCCGGAATGTTACAGCCATTTATGTTCCAGCTCAGAAGTTGCAGAGACATCCTGAAAAATCTAGTTATTTTTCCAGGGGTGGTATCTTGTTCGCTGAGTGTTCAGGTTCCAAGGGTGCCGGTACCGCAGGTGCTCCAGGCCCAAAGGGTAGTTCAATTCCTTTTTGAAGGTCCTCTCCATATGTGGTCAGAAATTTGTCTCTATCTTCCAGTGTTCTAATTTTAATTTTCTTCCCTCTGAAGGTAAAAGATAATCCTTGGGGAAATTCCCACCTAAAGATAATTGAATTGCTCCTAAGCAATTTAACCAGTTCAAGGTAGGCGGATCTAAGGTTCAGCAGTTGTTTAGGAATATCTTTGTAGAACTCAATTCTTCTATCCAAGATGTTCAGTGACTTTCCGTAGTGTAGGCCCAAAATCTTATCCCTTTCCTCCTTTGATCTCAATATTATCAAACAGTCTCTGGGCTTTTCTTTCTTTATAAGTCTTCCAAGCCTGAAAGCAGACACAATTTTAAAGTCCTTTTCCTCTAAATTCCAGAACTTGGAAAATTCTTTAGTCAGAAACTCAGCTAGATTGCCTTCTTCCACTTCTGGTATCGACCTTATCCTTAAATTACCCTCCCGGTTCCTCAGTTCAATCATAGATAGATAAGTCTGATGTTCACCTACTTGTTTGCAGATTGGTCTTACCTCTTTCTCAAAATTTTCTAATTTTTTACTAGTGTCCTCAGCCAATTTCCGATTTTCTAACGTGGCCTCCGTCAACTGCCCAATTGCCTGTGCGTTCTGTGATACTTGTCCAGTTAATCTATTTAGAGTTTCTGTATTTTGATCAATTTTAGCTGTTTGTTCATCAACTTTCTTGTCCAGAGATTTCCCTCTCTTATCCAAAGATTCCAATTTTTCCAAGATTTTCTCTAGAATAGAAGCATTTGCTCCTGAGGCCATATCTTCCAATTGTAACTGTTCAGTTTCTCCCTCTCCTGCCCTTGACAGAGCAGCAGCTTCTTCCTCTGAAGGCAAAGTGGGTACAGATGATCTACGTGCCTGCGAGACTGAGGTTAAAGTTGTCAGAGTTGCTTGTCTAGTTCTTCCCCTCCTTCTTGCGCCACTCATTCCAAAGTTATCTGAAAGTCAAGGTCAAGCTGAGTTGTTCCCACGAGAAAGCAGCGGCCCAGAGAGAAACAATACAGGAGGTTGGGGAAAAGGAAAGTAAAATAATGTCACTGCTGTAAATCCCAGATCCTCTAGAGGGATCTTGAAATGACTCAAGGGAAGAATCCAATTCTAATAAATTACTAGAATCAAGTTTAATGTCCAGGGACCTTCAATAGCAAATTTTAGGCAGAGTTGGTATTAACAATCACATTGTATCAAACAGTGCATACTGGTGCTTCAATTGATACTTCAAAGTAGCAAGTCCAAACCCTCAGATTGTTGCAAGTTCTAATACACAGTAGCCAGATCTGTAAAACTGACAGCTCAGGTTGCCCAGGCAGCTCCAGCACCTGGGTTTCTCATCCAGATTGTAATTCCAATAGAAGAAAGGTATCACATTGCGAATAAAAGTCAGATAGTCCAATACTTAAAGTTCTTATTTTGTTTAAGAAAAGTTCACTGGGTGCTCAAATCAATTAAGCTGAAGATTCCTTTAAAGCCTCCACTCCTCCAGCACTTTGCGTTGAAGTTCAATGACAGCGGAAGACGGACTTCCTGTTTTGCGTCGCTCCGCTTTCAGCCAAATTCATTAATTTAGACTCAAATTATTTAAAGTCCTTCTTTACTCACAGATTGTTACTTTCCGGATCAAATTTTCCAGGAAGAAAGGTCAGCGCTCACCGGCAGCAGCAACGCGGCTTCACTCCGCAGATCGCGAAACGACTCACAGCGCCGCAACCCCCTCCATGTCCCGGAGCTCCTTACGGGGTTCCTTCTGCGTTTTGGGGGCCGCTTCAGGCACCCGCCGAGTCCCAGGACCACAGGCTCTTGCTGCCTGTGGGTTTCCAATGTGGGTCTCCGCTTCCAGAATGTTTGCATGTTTTCCTGTTAATCATTCAGTTATCCCACAAATTTGAGTGCATTTCCCCACCAACCTTCTAACTGCAAAAGAGCTGTTGTTGTTTTGAAGTAGATTTGTTTCCTTAGGCCCACAGAGCTCTTTAATCCCCTTTAAATGGGAAAACAGAAAGTTCCAGTATTCCTATGAATCCCACCTGCGAAATACTGGCAGCCTGGAGAAAAGGAGATCTGCAAAGTCAGAAGCAGCAATTGATGTTGTTTCTGAAGTTAATATGGTATCTTAATAAAGGTGTACTTTAATTTCATTGTAGAGGAAAACAGCTGTTATTTAAAATATAGCAAATAGCAAATAAAAATAAAATAGCAAATATTTAAAATGGCAAAAATAATTAATCGACAGTAGAGAATGTGTACTTCTGGAACAGTATAATTCACATCATCTTGACGGATGGTGTTTTAAGATATTAACTGATTTATAGAACAGTGAGTAATTATCCTAATGAGAAACGAAAAGCTGTAGGCTATTAGAGAGGAAGTTCATAATTTTCCAACTTTTGATCTTCTCTGGAGTGTAATTTGAAACTGTTGCCAGGGTTATGCCTCAGGTCTTGTCAACCTATTTAAAGTGCATTTAAAATGGGGGGGGGGGTTTGTCCCTGAACGTAACACATAAGTGGGGAGGTGCCTGTACTGAACTGTTAAGGTAGCAAAGGTGGCTGCAAATCCTAACCTCACTTACCTGGGAGTAAGCCTCACTGAATTCAATAGTATTTCCTTCTGAAGAAGTGTGCATGCATATGAAAGCACATACCAATAACTAACTTAGTTGGTCTCTAAGGTGCTACTGGAAGGATTTTATTTTATTTTATTTTATTTTATTTTATTTTATTTTATTTTATTTTATTTTATTTTATTTTATTTTATTTTATTTTATTTTATTTTATTTTATTTTATTTTATTTTATTTTATTTTATTTTTGTTTCTTCTGAGTAGTTGTGGTTAAGTTTGCAGCCATACAGGGTCGGATTTAGGTTTGATGAGGCCCTAAGCTACTGAAGGTAATGGAGCCCTTTATATGGCCAGCTGTCTTTTGTCAACAACATATTGTCGCTGTTTTTTGTGTTGAAGTATATGCTATATGGTAATTTATGGACCTAATAGGTATCTAAAGCCATTCACACATAACAAAACATGTATTTTATCAAAGTAATTGCTGAACTGAAATACAATTAAGAAGAAGTATCCAGTTTTTCCCCCTTTAATTTTTTTTGGGGGGCCCAAGAGAGTGGGGCCCTAAGCTATAGCTTGTTTAGCTTATACGTAAATCTGGCACTGCAGCCATAGATGGATTTGTGGCGGGTCATTAGCCACTTCATTAACTTTGAAAAGGAACATTTAGGAGAAGTTATTGTTTTGCAGATAGGACTTGCTGATCAGAAGGTCGATGGTTCAAATCCCCACGATGGGGTGAGCTCCTGTTGCTCGGTCCCTGCTCCTGCCAAACTAGCAGTTCGAAAGCACGTCAAAGTGCAAGTAGATAAATAGGTACCGCTCCGGCGGGAAGGCAAACGGCATTTCCGTGCGCTGCTCTGGTTCACCGGAAGCGGCTTAGTCATGCTGGCCACATGACCCGGAAGCTGTACGCCAGCTCCTTCGGCCAATAAAGCGAGATGAGTGCTGCAACCCCAGAGTCGGCCACGACTGGACCTAATGGTCAGAGGTCCCTTTACCTTTTACCTTTATCCATGACTGAGATGTGGTATCTATCATGTTACACCCCCACCCCCCCGCTCCAGCCTAAGAGAACACTAAACACACACTTGTCCAAAATACAGCAATTGCTGCAGAATGGAAAATACCAGTTGAAAGAGCAAATGAATATCAGATTGGATAGAGGCATGTTCGTATATCTCTGTCTCAAAGTGTCAGCTGTCAAGACTAGGAAGCTCCTGCCATTCCAAGAATGGTCGTTCCCAGCTGGGTGGACCAAGTATCACGACTGCACCCTGCCCATGAATGCGTATTATACAGCTAATCCCCTAAATTAGAACCACGTCTGGAGCTAGAGGAATAAAAGCACTCCTGATTTAATGCACTCCCAGAGACGGAAGGATTTGCGTTTGCTTGGCAAGTGTGGCAAGAAGAAACTCTTCCCTTGACTTTCCTTATTCTCATATTTCGTTCGACTCCTTTTTCTCACACGCTTCACACCACAGCGACTTCTGGCACCCCATACTGCTGCCAGTCACATATTCCAGCTTCCAGGCTTCCATTGTTTGGGACTCCCTAACACAGCTGTTTGCATTCCATTCAAATCTCTTTTTCCAAAACAGGACTCTCCCAACAATTGTCGTCACCCTAAATGCTGCCACACACCCATTGAAAGGAAAGGAAAACAATTGTTCCATTTTGATAACTATCTTGGGCCACCCCCCCCCTCTTTATGTCCTTTGTGCCATGAGTAAGGTAGAGTTTCTATGTAAATAGGTTATTGGTATGAGCTTTTGTGTGCATGCACACTTCTTCAGATACCCATGCATGCACACGAAAGCTTATGCCAATAACAAACTTAGTTGGTCTCTAAAGTGCTACTGGAAGGAATCCCCCCCCCCCACGACTATGGCAGACCAACATGGCTACCTACTGTATCTGTAAATAGGAACAGTCAACAAACAAAAGGGAATCCACTGTAGGTTAAACCACAGAGTCTAGGACTTGCCGATCAGAAAGTCGGCGGTTCGAATCCCCGTGACAGGGTGAGCTCCCATTGCTCGGTCCCTGCTCCTGCCAACTTAGCAGTTCGAAAGCACGTCAAAGTGCAAGTAGATAAATAGGTACTGCTCTAGCGGGAAGGTAAACGGTGTTTCCATGTGCTGCTCTGGTTCGCCAGAAGCAGCTTAGTCATGCTGGCCACATGACCCGGAAGCTGTATGCTGGCTCCCTCGGCCAATAAAGCGAGATGAGTGCTGCAACCCCAGTGCCACGAAAGGACCTAATGGTCAGGGGTCCCTTTACCCTTTATCTTTACAAAGAATAAACATTGCACTCAAAATGGCCACACTCTGGTTTTAAAAATCTGGCCTACCCCCACCCCTGTAATTTAGGCACTTGGTGGGTCTCCTTGCCCTTTCCTGACTTTTACTTTGAAGAGGGGGAGGTCCCAGGAGAGGGGGTTCTCCAAATCCCTAAGCTATGGGATTTCCACCCTACAGAGGTGTGTCTTGCACCTTTATTTCATAGTTTGCATCAGATGCTGAAGATGCACCACCTTACCCCAGCCTTTGACACTTGAGATATATGTTTGACGGCCCTCCCTATTCTCTTGGTTTTATTTATTTTCTAAAAATTATACCCCGCCCTTCTTCCTACAAAAGTCACCTGGGGAAGATTACTATGGGACTGGATGGACCGCAGGTCTGATCCTGCAGGCTCTACTTATGTTCTTATGAATGTCATTGGAAAACCATGATAATAATAATAATAATAGTAGTAGTAGTAGTAGTAGTAGTAGTAGTAGTAGTAGTAGTTTATTTATACCCCACCCATCTGGCTGGGCTTCCCCAGTCACTTAATACCAGTTGCTAGAAAGCATGGGAGGGGAGAGAGGGGAGAGAGCCCTAGTGCTTGAATCCTGCTTGTTGGTTTCCCACAGGCATCTAGTCAACCACTCTGAGAACCAGGGATCTTCTTATGTTCTTATGTATCATCTGAGATGAGATGCATGTTGCTAGGGGCGGCCCACCCATGAAGTAAGGTGAGATAACCGCCTCAGGCGGTACGATTTACAGGGGCAGCAGATCCTGATGTAGAGCTTTTCAGGAATGGCCCACTCATGAGGCAAAGGGAGGTGGCCACCTCAGTTGCCAGGATCCACTTGAGGCAGCAGATCCCAATGTCACTCTTCCCCCCCTTATTCCTGATGTACATCTTCCCTCACCGCTTCTTCCCTGGCAGGGAGGGCCTTGCATTTTGGGCTCCCTCCTCAGCTGCCCTGAGTCAACTCTGTATTTTGATATGCTTTTTTAAAGCAAAAAAATGCATCAGAACATTTGGGAAGTAGAAAAACTAGAGGGTAACTAAGTTCCAATCTGCACATTAGTCTCAAAGGTGCGGATCAGGTCAGCTCAAAACAGAACTTGGAAAGATCCGATTCTCCATGCATTCCTATTTAAAACAAATCACCCAAGAATATAGTAGTGTTGTGCTAAAAACATATCCCATATCCCCCCACAACTATTTCCCACCAATTTATTTGAAAAGGAATTGCATTCGAAGATTATCAGATAGAAAATTTCAGTGGAATTCTTACAGGTGAGAATGGCCCTTAATTTACTTTTGAGGTGGCTAAAGTTGCTTGTGTCCTTTCTTTCATTCTACAAAGCACACTTCCAGTGGTCTGCATGCTTCAGCCCTCCCCAGTGCCCATGCTTCAATACAATCCTAGCAGAAGACATCGTAATATAACTTCTCCCAGGGGGCTTTTTCAGATCAGGAAGTGCAGCTAATCAGAGAGACTGCAGAATCCACTCAAAGCAGAGCCGTCTCTGCCATTGGGCAAACAGAGGCAGCTGTCTCAGGTGGCAGAAGCTCCAAAGGTGGCAGTCCCACAGGGCCCCCCGCCTGCTCCTCTGGCAACACAGAAGTGCTGCAAGTATCTTGTGAGTGCACAAGATCTCAGCGAGATTTCAGTGAGATTTCACCCAAATCAGCAGGCGCTACCCCTGCCTCCAAGGGATCTTGATGGTTAACTTTCAATCTGATGTCCATCTACTCAAAAAACACGGAGTTCAACAGGACTTACTCCTGCAGAGGTTCAGGATTGCAGGCTAAGTGCAGATTTGAACTTGTTCTTCCCTCTACATATTGAATAATTTATTCAACAATACTCCTGTGACGGAAATACTCAGTGTAATAATAATTATTATTTGCCACTGTGGGTCACATCTATTATACTGCCATGCAGACATCTTGTGGTTTCGTTGATGTTTATCAGCACATTAGACTTGTAGATGGATTTTTGCATAAAGCCAGCTGGAGAGTTTCATGAACTTAACTTGAACTTGAATCTGCACTCCTTTTACAGCAGCGATAGGCCTCCTAATTAACTATTACGAAGCTACAATGAAGTTAAATCCTCAAATGCGCCCCATGAAACTTTCAATAAATTGGTGAATTCCTTTTTCAAGAAACAAGGTAGATCTATTTATTTCTTGAATTCCGTGAAAACAACTGATTTTGTTTTAAGAGGAATATTAAGGGAGCAATCCTAAGCGCGGAGAAAGCAGCATGATATATGCTGTTTTAAATTAAGTTGACATAAAGCATGCCAGATCCCGACTCCATTTGGGGGCGGGACTACAGTTGAGTCCGCCTAAGCCTGGCAGAAGGGAAACAAGCCTTGACAATGGAGTTTGACTTATATCACCATTTTTGACAGAGGAAGCTCCTCCAGGTTGACAGGTCATGTGACTGAGCTGAAGGGAGTTAGGGTCCAACATATGCCCTGCCCTGCCACTCCTCCTCACTCCCCCAGAATGCCCACATTTCAAGGCTTATGCCAGTGAATGCTCTGCCAGTCGCTGTCTGAGCTGGGTTTGGAGACTTATGTTGGCATAACCCAGCTCAGCTGGGAACCTGCTGGATGAGTGAGAGACCCACCTCATCCTAATTTGCTTGTTCAGAAGACCAAAAATAAAATATATGTTATGTAGCAAAACTAATATGGTTAAATAAATAAATGACAATTCAACACTGCCAGATGACCAACTTGGGCTTCACAGGTAACCCCCCCCCCAATTTCTTTTGGGCTTCAATGCCAATTCTCTTTCTCTGCAGGTTATTCTAATACTACAGAATCACCGGTTTGCTATCCATTACTTTGAACATGGGTTGTTCTTCATTTGTCTGCAAATTGCTCTGGGCTCCTTTGATGGAAGGACGTGCAGACGCACCTGTCTTTATAGGTCATGACTCACACAAGGACAATTGCATTGTGTGATTTCTGTTGCAGCTGAATTATGGATTGAATGTACAGATTCATTAATAGAAATGAGAGAGGAAAGTAGGCCAGAGCTGCAACCAACAGATTTGACTAACAAAAGTTGTAAGCCACCCTGAACTTATTGGATAGGGTGGAGTCCAAATTCAGTAAGGCATGTCTGACAAAGCTTTGTGTGTAGCATGCGTCAGGGAGTGAACCTGGATTGATTTGAGTGCTTGTGTCTTGCAACTAGTTCTTAAATTCTATAGGAACTTAAATTGTATAGGAACTTCCCTCTCCTGCCTCTGTACTGCTAAGATTATTTACTATTTACTATTATCATTATATTTATTTTAATCCCATGCTGGACTAGATGGGCTACGGGCAGCAAGGCTTTTCCTCTGTTCTTGTGTGCTTTTCTCAGTGCTGTTCTTGGCTTGTTTACAAAGCTATTGTACTACCAAACTTACTGTATGCTTGTGAAACATGGACAACTTATAAACGACATCTCCAACTCCTCCAAAGATTCCATCAACAGTGTCTCCCAAAAAATTTACACATCACTTGGGAAGACAGGCGAACTAATGCCAGAGTACTAGAAGAAGCAAAGATTGCCAGGGTCAAAGTAATTATTTTTCAACATCAACTTCGTTGGACTGGTCATGTTGTGCGGATACCTGATGATCGTCTTCCAAAGCAACTACTCTTTTTCCAAACTTAAAAATGGAAAGCAAAATGCTGGTGGTCAACAAAAGAGGTTTAAAGACTCTCTTAAGGCAAATCTAAACAAAAAAATGTAATATAAACACCGACAACTGAGAAACACTGGCCTGCGAGTGCTCCAGTTGGAGAACAGCTTTTACCAAAGGCATCATGGGCTTTGAAGAGACTCAAACTCAGGACGCAAGGGAGAAATGTGCTAAGAGGAAGGCACACTTGGCAAACCCTCACCATGATCAACTCCTGCTTGGAAACCTATGTCCCCACTGTGGAAGGATGTGTGGATCCAGAACCGGCCTCCACAGTCAATTATGGACTCTCTGTGTTTGTGGAAGACAATCTTACTCAGCTACGAGTGATTGCCAAAGAAGAAGAAAGCTGTTCTTGGCAGAAGCACGGAATTAAAAGGAAGCAAACCATGAAAGGGACGAAGGGGGAAAGGAACCAGCACCCGTCGTTGACCACACATTTGATCACAAAGAAGCCTCCTTATGGCGGCTGCCGCCACAGCCACCCCAAGGCTAATAAAAGAGAAGTTTGCTCTGCTGCAGGGCTGGATACAGAGAACCGAAAAAGCACAGGGAAAAGGGCCAGATTCCTTGGCGTTCCCTCCAGGAGAAGCCTGCGCAGCTGGTGGGGAAGGGGCCACCAAGTTCCTTTGAAGGCAGCCTGCTTGTCATTCCTCTGTCGCTCTTGCCCAGACGCCAGCTGCTCCGGATCAGAGCTGCAGGGCTTGTGGGATGGCCCCCGCCCACTCAAAATCAATAGCAGAAGCCAGTGGCTGACTCCTCTTCCAGAAATCAATAGGAAGTTCAGGAGAAATGCCAAAGTCATTTGAAAGCTCAAAGCCAGGAGACGAGCCAAGGGCAAAGCCATCTGCGGCCATTCCAGTGTGTAGCTCCTGCTGCTTCTCTTCACCTTCGTCTTCTCATGGCGATGCTTTTGGCAAGCACCTGTGAAGCCTCTTCTTTAGCTCAATGTTTTATTAAACCTTAAAATCTTTACATGTACCGTATTTTTTGCCCTATAGGACGCACTGGCCCATAGGATGCACCTAGTTTTTTTGGGGGGGAAATAAAGGAAAAAAAATTTATTCCCCCCCAGCCGCAGATATCTGCCCAAAGCGTGGGTGCTCTGCTTCAGCGCGCCCCGCGCTCCGTGCAGCAGGCTGCTATTCACAGCCTAGGGAGCCTTGCGGGAACTCTCGCAGGGCTCCCTAGGCTGCGGATGTCTGCCGGAAGCGTGGGGCGCTCTGCTTCGGTGCGCCCCGCGCTCCGGGCAAGCAGGCTGCAGATGTCTCCCGAAGCATGGGGTGCTCTGCTTCGGCGCGCCCCGTGCTCCAGGCAAGCAGGCTGCTATCCGCAGCCTAGGGAGCCGTGCGGGAACTCCTGCGGGCTCCCCAGGGTTGCTGATAGCTTCCTGAAGCGTGGAAAGTGAGAGGGGTCGGTGCGCACCAACCCCTCTCGCTCTCCATGCTTCAGCGAAAGCCTGCATTCGCCCCATAGGACGCACACAAATTTCCCCTTCATATTTGGAGGGGGGAAAGTGCGTCCTATAGGGTGAAAAATATGGTAAATTCCAGATTTCAGGTTTGTTACACATTCCTCTTTAAACTTTGACCTTCAACATGGGAGAGGAGCTGGTGGAAGAGGACTGGAAGAAATTTAAAGAATATCTACAGAAACAGTGTAAAATTTATGAATGCTAAAATGATGTTGGATTAAAAATTAAGTGGCATTAGTGATAAAGTTAGAAAGAGTATGCAAAAATGAATTGATGGATGAAGATATTTGAGTTGTGATATGTTAAGATACAAAGTTAAAGATGATAAATTGAAAGAGGGCAAGGATTTGCTGATTTGATTATGTAAATGGGAATACAAAAAGGGGAGGTGCGAGGAGGTCAAGGAAACAAGGTAATGAGCTTTAAAGTTACAAAAGGAAAGATGGACTTTTTCTTTTTTCCTTTTCTTTTTTATCTACTTTTTGGTTTTTGTATCTTGTATTTTTCTGTTTTCTTTTTTCTCTTTGTTTGCTGTATTTTGTTATGATTTTGTAAAATCTCAATAAATATTATTTTTTAAAAAATAAACTTTGACCTTCCACCTTTCGCTCCATGCTGGTCTTAATCCCAGCCCATTTACATGCTGCATTCTAATAAACATTTCACCTAGGGACAAAGAAAAATCATCATTATTTGCATCAGCTATTAGCCATAGCAATAAAATAAAATGTGCTGAAGATAGAGGTGAAAACTTAACTATACAAAATACATTCTGGAGGTTCACACCAATAATCAAATAATAGATCTTATTCTAATTGCCCCTGCAAAAATTATTCTATTTTCAATATTATCATTTTTCTTCCAATGCTAATAGTTCAAATCCTGTTCGCAATTTCATCTGATTTTAATATTTTTTCAGATATTCCAAAAGGGCTTCCATTCTTTCATGAATAGTCCGCCATGTTGGTTTCTGATTTTTGCGGTTAGTTTCACCAGTTCCACATAGTTCATTAGCTTTAAAGTCCTTTCTTCCTTTGTTGGTGTTTTGTCTTCTTTCCATCTCTGAAGTCTCGACAAACAGCCGAGAGGTAGCACAAAGTATAGCTGTATATATGTTCATGATACAGGTTCAGTCTTTGGCCACTGCCAGTGCTTTTTTCTGGGGGGATGCGGGGGTACGCATACCCCTAAACATTTTGTGAATCTTAGTACTTTTGTCCATTTACTATATTTATTTTCCCCGATTTGAACTATAAAATGGTGATTTTCTTGAGTCAAAGTTACAGGTAAGTAGCCGTGTTGGTCTGCCGTAGTCGAAACAAAATAAAAAAAATCCTTCCAGTAGTGCCTTAGAGACCAACTAAGTTTGTTATTGGTATGAGCTTTCATGTGCATGCACGTATATGAAGAAGTGTGCATGCACACGAAAGCTCATACCAGTAACAAACTTAGTTGGTCTCTAAGGTGCTACTGGAAGGAATTTTTTTATTTTGTTTCTTGAGTCAAAATGAGAGTACCTCTAAACATTTTTTTTTTTAAGAAAAAAAACCACTGGCCATTGCAACTGGACTGATCCAGCACACTTTTGTTATGCCAACTTTGCATCCTTATAATTGGTTCGATATATATTACGTCCATCAAAACTTATTTACACTGTTGAATTTATCTTAATGCTGCCAGCATTTTCAAGTGTACACAATTCCCCCCATAATTGGTTCATTGTGGACCTTTGTGATAGCTCCTGCACAAGGTAAACAAACACAGAAACAACAACAGAGAGTCTTGCAGCATTTCAACTGTTTTCATTGCAGTGTGGAGCCATCAATTGCAAGTAGTGTTAAATTAGGTAGGCAGCTCTGAGTATGCAAAGCTTTTCGTCTAGACTGATGTTCCAACTGTCTTCTTGACAAAAGAATTGGAGCCTCTGACACCAGAAAATTCATGGCATGCGATGAGAAATTAATGAGCAGTGTATGTTATGCATCTACCAATGGACAGTCAGTGTCATGACTGTTGGGCATACAGGATTCCCTCATCTTCCTCAGCCACCATTTGTGATGACAGTGGCCAGAACTTTCAGTGTAGTGCAGGTGTCCACGGGTGATGATAAACAGACAATGGAAGTCCCAAACTGAATTCTATAAATAATTCTGTACATTCTATTAATAAAATTTCTTCTGCATTCGCTTGTGACACCCTAGACCAGTGTTTCCCAAACTTGGGTCTCCATATGTTTTGGACTAGTGGTGAAGGATTATGGGAATTGTAGTCCAAAACAACTGAAGGCCCAAGTTTGGTAAACACTGCCGTAGACTATGGATGGAGAACCCATTGCCCTCCATGTGCTGTTCAACCAACCCCAGCTCCCATCAGCCATAGCTAGCATGGCCAATGGCCAGGTATGATAGGAGTTGTAGTCCAACCACATCTGGAAGACCATGCTTGTCCTAGAAATATGATGCTGCCTCATATTCAGACCATTGGTCAGTTAAGTCCAGCATCGTCTGCTCTGATTGGCCAGCTTCTTAAGCAAAGGCATTTTCTATGACCTGCTTCTTGATCTTTTCAACTGGAGATGCAGGGAAATGAGCCCAGGACCTTCTGCATTCAAAGCATGTGTTCTCAAAGTGAAGTCCTTACTTGCCCTGGTCAGTGAGAGGAGATTCTAGTTACCACCCTCTTACCCACTGGGGCAATTAAGCACATCACTTTCATGCTCTATTGCTAGGCTATGGCCATGTCATCTATGGGGAAACAGGCCCTATACTTCTCCTTTGTATAAGAGTGATCCTTTGTCATTTTTGAACTACATAGGTCCTTGCACTCCCCAGGCTGTTATTTCCATCATTACATTGTATTACTGATTATGGACTAAAAATGTGGCATTTCTTAAGAGAAACTGGCATTTCTCCATCCTTTACCAAGGCATGCTTTCCTGCCTACATTGTTTTATAAAATAATGGTTAGGCTTGATGTGGTTGGACCAACAAAGGCAGTCTGAAATCAAACAGTTCTCCATGAGTGCTAAAAGGATGGATTTTATGGGTTTAGGCATTGCACCACTGCAGCCCATGTCACACTAACAGGTTGTTGCACATCTGTGGGCCTACATAAGCATCAATGGGTGTGTGTTGTCTCCATTCTCTGCAAACTGAGCTGACTCATTCCAGGTATCTAGGCAACTTTCCACAACATAAAATTATTATCCAGCTGGAAGAGAGACTTTAGGAGGTGCTGATTGATTACCCAGAAGTCTGTCTAGCCTAAGTTAGACATTAAGCCAAAATCAATGGTTATGAAAGTCTCGCCATAAGGCAGTGTTGCCAATGCCAGCATTGTTTATGAATGAGCATTTTCTGGAAAAATATTCTCTTCAGAGTACTAAAATCCTAGGGCTCCGAAAGAAAGAGTTAGAAAGTTTTAAAATAGAATCTTTGTAGATGCTTAGGAAAACAAACACCTTTCTAACTTTGTGATAGCTGTTTCACTATCTTTACTAGAAAGGTGTCATTCAACAGTGGCAGTTGTTGTTTAGTCGTTTAGTTGTGTCCGACTCTTCGTGACGCCATGGACCAGAGCATGCCAGGCACTCTTGTCTTCCTGCAGTTTGGTCAAACTCATGTTTGTAGCTTTGAAAACACTGTCCAACCATCTCGTCCTCTGTCCTTCTCCTTGTGCCCTCAATCTTTCCCAACATCAGGGTCTTTTCCAGGGAGTCTTCTATTCTCATGAGGTGGCCAAAGTATTGGAGCCTCAGCGGCCATGATCTTTGTTTTTTTGATGCTGAGCTTCAGACCATATTTTGCGCTCTCCTCTTTCAGCCTCATTAAAAGGTTCTTTAATTCCTCCTCACTTTCTGCCATCAAGGTTGTGTCATCTGCATATCTGAGGTTGCATATGCATTCCTGCACAGTAGGGGCCTAGTTGAGGCAGCTTCATATAACAACCGCCCCAGTCAATAATTGGGTGCATCCAACACCCCCATCCTCACCCACCACATATATGCACCGTAGGCCTCCCAAGTCTCATGTCCAACCCAATGTTGTACTAGGACCAGGGAGATTGAGGTTCAAATCTCCACTCAGCCATGAAGGAGAAAGAACTTGCCCATGTGAAGACCACCTGGTGGAAACCCTTAGACATATGGTTCTCAGTTGTAAACTATATGCTGATCTCTGTCAGCAATTTCTAGATCAACGCTGTATCCCCAATTGGAAACCAGAGTCGGAGGTCATACATTTTCTATTACTGGGGAATGATCAGGAGCTCACCAAGTTAGTGGCTAAATATCTCTATTTGGTTTTTTTGTCATCGAAATACACTGCAGATGTCTGATCTCCCTGGAGACCAGGAGATTTTATGATAGACTGCTCTGCCTCCTTTCCTTTAGCACTGGGGAAGTGGTAATCCTGTATTGATTTGTTTTGGATGTTTGTATGTGATGCCAATAAAAGGTTTGATGATGTTGAAGAAGCTCACTGGGTGACCTTGGGCCAGTCGCTGCCTCTTACTTTCCTACAAGTTGTTGTAATTATAAATGGGAAAGCTCTTTGGAGGAAAGCTGGGATATCAATGTATGCATAATAGTAATAATAATTTCATTTGCCCATCACTTTTTACCAAAAGAGCAACTCCCAACAATAAAACACTCAAAAGTACAAAACAAATAAGTCAATTAAACACAATAATGTGTGGGTTAATTTTGTTCTGAGTTGTGCCTCCCATTCTGACGTGTGGAAGGAGGGAGGAGCTCTACTTGTTGTTCTCTCTTTGTCTCTGAGAGAGACGGACGCCATGAATGCTAGCAGTCCAGGAGAATCTGAGAAATGCTGAGCTGTAAATATTTGCTGCAATAAAGAACTGATGAATTTGGACACACAGGTGCTTGGTGTGTTTGTCTGGATCTGAAGCAAGCAGACTGCAACAGTTTTGTTCCACTGTGTTTTTACTCTGCAAGGCGAAACCGGAGAGAAGCAGGTCTGCGCAGCTTGAGGGCTGGGAAGTGTGCCGGACCACAATAACTGAGGCTAATTGGGGCCATAAAGTAATTAGCCAACAGATTTCGTCACAGGTTATGGGGGACCTAATTACCGCTAATAAAACTGTTGCTGAGAGTCTGCCGGTGAGCTTTGAAGTCGGCTTGCTCATGCTGGGAAGACGCTACCGAAGCGGAGCGGAGGTCTGCGTTCTGTGTTTTGCCTGCTGCTAAGAGGCGAGAGTTGCTGAGAGCTGAGAGCTGAGAGAGCAGCCGAAAAATCGGGTGCCGGAGAGCTGACTGGTTTTACGTGAGTAGCAGCTGGGGCCCCGGGGAAGAGGAGAGAATGGCAGACAGCCAGGTCCTTGAGGACGTTCCGCTTGAAAAGCTCACTTTAAGAAGTTGGGCAACCTGGTCCAGAAGAGTAAGGGGTTGGTTTCTGGTTACTGGGCTTTGGGATGTAAGCCAGAAAGAGCCACTTCCCCTGAATCCAGGTCCTGAAGGGACAGACATTGCAGGCTTTGAGGCTGAGTTGCCTGAAGATAGCCAGCAGAGAATGCAAAGAGAGCTTGCTATGCTAAAAGCATGCGTACATGCATCACTCCTGCCCAGTTTGGAGGGCGTAAAGTCAGCAAGGGCTGCCTGGGAGGTGCTGAGAAGTTTGTGTGAAACTTCAGCAGGAGGCCAGGGCCCTGGAGAAGTCATGAAGAGCCTGGAAATGGCTGTAGCCCCAGTCCCTGAGGTGCACGTCGGGGGGGCTGAGAATCCCAAAGGCAAGTTTCAAAAGTTTTCCACTGTGAGTGCTGAAGTGAAACGCAGTTTCAGCGAGGGCAGGGCTGGCACAGAGTGCTCTTCCGGAAGAAGGGGGGCCAGGCCAGCTGAAAGGAGCCCTGGGCAGTATTTTTCCACTGGGGATTGTCGTCAGCCAAAGTCTGGAAGGCTGCAGAGAGCTAGACGCTTCAAGGTCGGCCACCTGGACAAAGGGAAGATAAGGCCTAAAGAGTCGCGTGGGAACGCAGAGGCCAGGCCGGTCTCCAAGGCAACGGAGGAGGCTACTTCTACGGAAGCTGCCAAGGTCCTGAGCAAGGGGGAGTTGGTTGCCGAGACAACCAGAGAGAACTGCTGCAGAAGCCCAAAGAGAGGGGGCAGCGAGACGTTTGTTGCCAGTATGGCATTGTTTGAGGACAGCTCTGAGAGAGACACGGACTTTCGCTTTCTAATCGACTCAGGAGCTAACTGCAATCTGATTCCAGAGACCCCTGCAGTCGAGATGTGGAATTGCAAGGCAATTCCGGCTGGGAAAACTGTTCAGTTTGCAAATGGGACAAAGAAAAATGTGACTAACATTGCAAATGTCTTTTTTTCTGTTTTGCAGGAGCAGATGGAAGTTTGCATTGTGCCAGGAGTGCAACACTGTATTTTATCTGTGCCTTATTTGTTGAAAAAGGGGTTTAAGGTTTGCTTTGAACACGATGTTTGTACAATCTCCAAAGGAGGGAAGCAACTGGTCAGAGTTGCAAAGGGGCAGAATGATCTCTTCATTCTTAAAACGTCTCTGGAGGGTGAGGGGAAGGTTGAGAAAGCACAAGCCCTGCGTGCTACAGTTCCCACTCATGTTTCATGTTCTTGTGCGTGGCATAAGAAGACAGCACATGCTTGTCTTGAAGAACTACAGGTGCTACCTGAGGTTAGCCAAGGCTGTAGAATTGCGGAATGTGCAAGAGTCCTAGATTGTCAGGCTTGCAGACAGGCAAAGGTAAGAGGGTGCAGTTACCCCAGGGTGGAGAGGGTAACCACAAAACCTTTTGATCTTGTACACATAGATCTGTTGGGTCCCATGAAGGAGCCAAGTCTGGGAGGGGCCAGGTTTCTGCTGACGCTGCAGGATGATTTTTCGCAGAACACCTGGACACATGGTCTCAAATCCAAGGAAGATGCAGCACAGCTGATTAGACGTTGGATTGAGGAGGTGGAACTAAGGTTCTCCACGAAGGTGCAGGAAATTGCTAGTGACAGAGGTTCACAGTTTACTGGGTCTGCTTTGCAGAAGTTCTTTCACAAGAAAGGGATAAGTCACACAGTGACTTCTCCTCAACAGAGGGGGGTGGCAGAGCTAAGAAGTGAGGCTCTGGTTAAGGCTGCACAGGTGATGCTGTCAGATTCTGGGTTACCTTCAAGGTTTTGGATGGAGGCAGTTAAATATGTGAGCTTCACCTGGAATCGGTCCTACAATTCAGTGGTAGGAGACACACCGTTTTTCATGCTTCACGGGAGGAAGCCTCAGGTTCACTTCCTCCGTGCGTTTGGATTAACGGCCTCGGTGCCGGTGCCTGAAGCTTTGCGAGGGCCAGGTGAACCCAAGTTCCAGAAAATGATCTTCTGTGGGTATGAGCCAGCGGCTCGTGCATGGAGGTTTGCGTACCCATCAGGTGATCAGAGTAAGCTGCTGATCAGTAAACACGCTGAGTTCTATAAGCAGGATGAAAAGTCAAAGACTCCTGCCAGACACGATATTCTTTCAGAATGTCTTTCTGATTCAGAGCAGGAAGGTTCTGATGAGGAGGAAGGAGAGCCAGGGGCTGAGTCTGCTGATGACGATCAGCTCACTGACCAAAGTCAGGAGCAGGATGGGGCATCTCCACAAGTTGTAAAAAGAGAGCCCAAGAGTGAGCCTAGTTCTCCTGTGAGGGTAATTCCAAGGATTCGAAGACGCGTTAAGTCAGAGGGGGAATCCCAGGATGCAGAGGACACACCTGCTGACCACAGTGAGTCAGAGGCAGTGCCTGAGTTTGTGCCCAGGCGGTCCAGTCGCACAACAAAGGGAATTCCACCTGAGAGGTATCAGGCCACAGGTGCGTGGGTAAGTTTCGCACAGTGCGAATCTGAGAGTTGTGAGGATGTTCCACAGATGCCTGACAGGAACGCCAGGAGAGGGCGCAAGGCATTGGGGAAGGGATTGATCTCACAGAGGTCTGCAAAGGTACATCCACAAATCACCTCAGGAATGGAGGCAAGAGGGGGTGTTGGGATTCAGAACTTACTGGGTTAATTTTGTTCTGAGTTGTGCCTCCCATTCTGACGTGTGGAAGGAGGGAGGAGCTCTACTTGTTGTTCTCTCTTTGTCTCTGAGAGAGACGGACGCCATGAATGCTAGCAGTCCAGGAGAATCTGAGAAATGCTGAGCTGTAAATATTTGCTGCAATAAAGAACTGATGAATTTGGACACACAGGTGCTTGGTGTGTTTGTCTGGATCTGAAGCAAGCAGACTGCAACAGTTTTGTTCCGCTGTGTTTTTACTCTGCAAGGCGAAACCGGAGAGAAGCAGGTCTGCGCAGCTTGAGGGCTGGGAAGTGTGCCGGACCACAATAACTGAGGCTAATTGGGGCCATAAAGTAATTAGCCAACAGATTTCGTCACATAATGCACACTGCAAGTGGACATACAGACTAACCATTTACAGAAAAGCATAATCTTCCCCACCACCACACTACAAGAAGCAAACAATTATAACCAGAAGCTTGCCAGTCTGAACAGTTGGGTTGGGTCCATGCTAGTGGAGACACAGTCAGGTCCTGCTTCTGAATGAATGTGGATCTGCACATTTGATTAAGTGGTAGATAACAGGGCTTGTCTGAATCACAAACCAAATTAGGTTGATTCATACTGATTTGTGCTGAATCTGGATTGGGTCGAAGCAGCTCCAAGTGGGTTTGGCGGACCCAAAATGATTTGTGAAAAATTTGTGCCAATATTTCTCCAAGAGAAAGACTATTTCTCCAAGATCCAGACTGTAATTATTAATCACAACATCATTTATGGAGAACACAAGGGTGGCAGGAGGAGTGGAGCTACACTTACGTAGCTCATTGAGAGCTCTGGCTTCCAATGCCAGACTAGAATCTTATTCAATGGTCTCCCAAAATGTTTTGGGGGAGGAAAGGTGACGTCTTCTTCTTCTTCTTCTTCTTCTTCTTCTTCTTCTTCTTCTTCTTCTTCCTTACCCATCTGTTCAGCTTGTGTTTTGTTTCCTTCACACTACCCTACTCAGACTTCCACCAGTGCCTGTCTTTATCAGTAAGTACTTTGTTGTGTGCATTAGTAAGTCTTGTCAGTACATTGTACACAGTCCAGTACTTTTATACAGTGCTCGCAATGATTCACTCCCCCAGCCTCCTCTCTACTCTCCCTTATTATGCTGAATGAATTCCAAAGAGCTATCCCCATGTCTCCTGCAGACTGATGTCAAAGGCATGCTAGGCAGCAATTTCTTGCCAGGAAGAGATAAGTATTCCATATTTCTGGATTGTCAGTGCTGGTTTCGGAGTGGAAAGGAGGCCCTCTGCCACTGTTTCAGAACAATTTTGGGGTACATTTGGAAGGGGCATGTATGCAAAGTTCCACTTCTGGGCCAATCTCTCAATCTAGATACAGATACGGATGAAGTTGTTTTTGTTTTTTTGTTTTTTTGCAGCCTAAAGAACGCATGATGTAAGATGACAGCTGTGCTACTTTTTGAAATGTGGCTTCGTGCATTGCCTTTTTATCAAGTTAATTTGATTCACAAATGCCAGCTTAGGTGCACAGTTTCACAATAGACGTGCTATCCTTAAAATGTGTCTTTTGGCCATTGCAATTGTTGGATTTGGAATGTGGCTTTAAACAACAACACAAAAAACTTGAAAGAGAATCCATTTATCTCCCCAAACCCCCTAGCTAAAGAGGAAACATGGATATAAAGTATATGATGGTGGGAAGTAACAGAAACCAGAATATGTTTAATGGTTTCAGATTAAGAACAGCAATGTGCCACCATAAGGGAAGCAAAAGCAAGGCCAGGTTTCTGTGAGGTGCAGCAGTACAAACTAGGGTGGTCAACCTCACATTTTCGTTACAGACATTTCCCCCTAGTTTTGGTTTGATGCTCTACTTTATATTGATTGAAGTCATGAATGGAATTGTTGCCTTTCTGGGCTCAGCCTAAAAATGTGGAAAGAGCGTATATCAAAAATTTGATTCATTTCACATTTATACTTACCCAATTCACTTTCCCAATCATAGACTTCCTTTGAAATTCGCACTGTTCTGAAATTAGCAACGCAGGTCTGCAACCAAGCAATTCCTACAAAAATGTGTGCACAGAAATGCACATGTTAGTGAAAATAATGTACAAAATGCCGCATATTAAGGGAACTTGCTTTCCAAAAATGTCTATACTAGACAAAATTGTATACAAGTATAGGGAAGATGCATATACTAGGGCAAAGTGGGCATAAATGTGTATATGTTAGTGAAAAATAGCGTACAAAGATGCATTATTTAAGAGAAAATGCTTTGCAAAAAATGTGCATATTAGAACAGCATACAAAGATGGGTTTATTAGGAGAGATAAATACTAAATTTCTCTGCTGAATTTTCATGAGGACTTTTTTCTTTTAAAAAACCATAAACTGATGTGGAAATGGGGAGAACTGAGCATAAGGTGGGGAAAACAACAAGCTGTCAAACTAGCTGCAGCAAACATGTTGCAGAGAATTAGTTACTGTTGTAAAGAGGTTGTTTTTGTACTCCTGATATTTTCCCATGGGAAGCTGGAATTTATATTTTTCAAGCCAATTTGGCTGTCCAAAATGATGGATGGATGGATAGGTCCTCTGAGCTCCTCTGGCTAATTTCTCTCTGTGGCATGGCCAGTGCTTGGAAAGTTCATTTTTTCAAAGGGATTAATTCAAGTTCGCACATTCCAAAAATGAATTAGTTCCCGCTCATGCTCCCCTCTTCAAAGAGGAACTCATTCCATTCCAGTCCAATTCAAAATTCATCCCCATGGTCCTCTGCATTCTTCCCCAGCCTTCAAATTCTCACCAGCTGCTCTGCTAAAGTATAAAATATCCTTAAGGCTAAGAAAACCTCAAAAACCATGCAAGAGTGTAAAATGAACAATCATTCGACAATTATGATCATTAAGCCTAAACACCAGCATCACTTCTCAGATTGGTAAAGATGGTAAATTGAATGGTCTGTTTGGATGGACTGCAGCTCCCATCTTAAGAACGGGATGAAGGGCAGTATATATATATATATATATATATGTGTGTGTGTGTGTGTGTGTGTGTGTGTGTGTGTGTGTGTGTATGCAGGCATACATACATATCTCTCAAACAGCCCTCAGACACTTCAGCAATAAAGTAAGTGCAACAAAAGCCCTGCAAAAGCCCATTCATGAGAATTCGCTCAAAGCTTTCTCTTTCCTTTGATAATTTCTACATGCAGTTTCTGTTCTCATTAACTGATGGTGGGTAATTAAAAAACTGAAGGAGAAATTTCCAGCTACCTATCTACTGGACATTGATACCCATACAAACACCCTCAACCAAAAGGCCTCCTAGTTTTTCTGTGCAGCTGCTGAAGCTACAGCTTCCTGTCAAATTGACTGTGAAAAACTAATTACTGAGCTTCTTATTTTCTTCTGTGCCACAGCCCTTCATTAAGAAACAAAGGGATCTAGATGTTTGGCTCATGCATCAGGGCGATGGAGATGCATGATACAGGTGTGTGGGGATAAGTGGGAAGTTTCGGTCTTATTAAGACCTGTGGAAACAAAGCTGCTGGATCATGTTGCTTCCTTTAAAATGTAGAGGAATGGAGTCTCATAGAGGAGAACAGAATGTGTCACTGAAGGGAACCAGCTCCAGAAGATTGCAGATTGTCTCATTGCTTTGCAGTAATGAAACTGCCTTGTTAATTTTTATTCATTTATTTTACTGCATGAGTTTATATGCTGCCGTTCAAAATATGCTATCTTCCCATGGTGGCCTGCAATGCATAAATACCATTTGAAGCCTACTTGAGGTGGCATCAACAGAAATGTCCAAATCAAGGGAAGTAATAGCTAGTTTTGGCTAGTTCTGGGCAGCACCATTTAAGAAAAATATTGACAAGCTGGAATAAGTGCAGACAAGGGTGACAGAGATGATCAAGGGTCTGGAAACTAAGCTTTATGAGGAACATTTGAGGGAGTTCGGTATGGTTAGCCTGGATAAGCAGAGACTGTGAGAGGATATGATAGCCATCTTCAAATATCAATCAATCAATTAGGGATTTCCTTCGGGGGTTCCCTGGCTGGCACCTCCCACCACGCCTCATCGTCCAGTCAGTCCCTGACTCTGGGAGAATAATGTTCAAATCCCCACTCAGGCATGAAGCTCACTGGGTTCTTGTGTGGATAAAATGGGGAGGAGGAAAACAAAGTATGCCACATTGAGATACAAATACAAATAAATAAAAATATAAGATAGTGTATGACAAAAAGCAGATTAGCATTCTACGTTGTGTCTCATGATAGCAAGGTTGAGGATGTAAACATATTTTTTTTTAAAGTGTGGCGGCATATGGTTAACACATAATCCTAATTTAGTCAAAATCAAAATTAGAAAAGAAAGCTCCTCACCAAGCGTTACCTTACAAGGTCAGCTGTTGATACTTCACACACTATTAAGTTGTCAGCACTTCTCCTTACAGTGTACCATAAATTGTAATCATGCAAAGGCTTTCAATAGCAGTGCATTTTCCCACATGCTGAAATTAGAATTTTTGAATTAGCACAACCATCTTCTTATCCTCTGGTGTGGTGTGGTGGGGGGGGGGGACTCTTAAGATAAGCAGCATGTCATTCACACACCTCCGACAGCTTCTGAAGGCGGGAAGAGTGCAGCACGGCAGGAGCCCTTTGCTGCAATCTGCAGGCAAATGCAAAACTTTAGAGGGGAATTTAATGACTTCAGCAGTAATAAAGTTCCTTTGCGGTGCACAACCGTCACGTTTAATAACGCACCTAATCAGAAAACATCCCCATTTCTCCAGTCAACTGAGAAGAATAATATTGAAGGTGTCTTTCATCACTGCACACATTTATGAGGTGAGGTTGAAGCAGATAAACAAGAAAGAGAACAAAGCAGAAGAATATCTAAGGCTGGATTTGGTTTTGGTTTTCATTAATTTCAGGCTCACAGGATGATGCGTTCATCCTAAACTAATGCCCGACATCTGAATCTCAGGTTCCTCTCCTGATTAGCAGGATTTCGATTTTTGCAATATGTTGGCAAGGGAAGCATTCTAGTTTTGAGATGCTCAGTCATAATCCCAACCTGGATTTGATTCACTTGCTTCTCAGAAAGAGTGGAGTTTCAGCTATTCCACCTGCCCTTTAATTTGAATTCAGCCTGATCTTTTATTTCCCTTCTCTTCCCTCCCCCTCCCCTTTTATGAAGATTACCCACTCTGAGACCCCACAGCTAATTCTCCCCTGGTCTCCTTGCTGGCCCAAGTAGGACCAATTCAGCCAGCTAGCCCTGGGGATTATCGAATGCTAATTTCCCCTAAATTGACTTTTGATTTTTATTGTTATTCATGCTTTTATACTGTATTTTATGCTGCTTTTACAATTAAGTGTTTAAAATTTGTTGTTAACCGCCCTGAGCCCGGTTTTTGAACTGGAAAGGGGGGTATAAATAAAAATTATTTATTATTATTACTATTACTATTATTATTTATTAGTCTTGGGGGGCCTCCATGGTCATGCTTGAAAATGCCTTGACAGGGAGGCTGAGGCTGGCTTTCCCCACTCTAACTCTCTTGTCATGGTCAGATCATTTCTTGTTGATCTCATCCATGATCAGGTCATGGATCATTACGATCACCGCAGCCATTCCCTTCTGCAGGGGTGGGGGAACCAGTTAGGATAATCTGGCCCAGGGAGTTTATAAAATCCACAGGATTACAGACAGTTAAGGAGTTGAGTTGAAACTCCTTGAGGAGTTTCTGGTTGTCATGGCTGGTGCTCCTGTTGAAGCTTTGGTCTCTCTGGTTGACATCATTTCTCCTAAGTGCCCTCTTCTACTGAGCAGAGCCCAATAAGCTCTTTGGTATTCTGGGGAGAAGGAAGCAAGTAGGAAGAGAGTTAGAAATGAAATGGCAGGATTTACGCTGGATGAGTTTCAACGCTCCTGAGAACTCACTCTCTTTTTTTTTTTTTTTAAATAATTTTTATTGCATTTTTCACAAAAAAGAACAAAAAAAAGCAAATTTTCACACACATTACAAAAAGAAAAGTTTTCACAAACATTGCAAAAGAAAAGAAAAACATAGACAAAAAAAGAAGAGAAAAAAGGAGATTTTAACAAAAAAAAACAAAAAGAAATCCCTCACTTTCCAATTATAACCTTCAAAAACCTTATTTTCCTTACTTCCACCCGCCTCCCGATCTTGTATTCTATGTAATAATTAGTTCAGCAAGCTCAATCTTTGTTCATTTTGATTCTTGATCCCTCCCTTTGTGCTCTTATTTAACTCAGTCACTAGAACCCCTTCTTTCCTTTTCAATGTCCTCAACATTCAAAGATTTTACAGTGTTTTTGTAGATAGACTTTAAACTTCTTCCAGTCCTCTTCCACCTGCTCTTCTCCTTGATCTCGAACTCTGCCAGTCATTTCAGCCAGTTCCATATAGTCTATTACTTGCATCTGCCATTCTTCCAGAGTGGGTAGATCTTGTGTCTTCCAATACTTTGCGATGAGTATTCTTGCTGCTGCTGTAGCGTACATAAAGAAAGTTCTATCCTTCTTTGGCACCAATTGGCCGACCATGCCCAGAAGAAAGGCCTCTGGTTTCTTCAAGAAGGTATACTTAAATACCTTTTTCAGTTCATTATATATCATCTCCCAGAAAGCCTTGATCCTTGGGCACGTCCACCAAAGGTGAAAGAATGTCCCTTCAGTTTCTTTGCATTTCCAACATTTATTATCGGGCAAATGGTAGATTTTTGCAAGTTTGACTGGGGTCATGTACCACCTATATATCATTTTCATAATATTCTCTCTTAAGGCATTACATGCCGTGAATTTCATACCGGTGGTCCACAACTGTTCCCAGTCAACAAACATAATGTTATGACCAACGTCTTGTGCCCATTTTATCATAGCAGATTTTACCGTTTCATCCTCAGTATTCCACTTCAACAGCAAGTTATACATTCTCGACAATATCTTAGCATTGGGTTCTAACAATTCTGTTTCCAACTTTGATTTTTCCACCTGGAAGCCAATTTTCCTGTCCAAATGATAGGCCTCTCTTATTTGAAAATAATGTAACCAGTCTCGCACCTTATCCTTAAGTTTCTCATAGCTTTGCAATTTCATTTTATCTCCCTCCTGCTCCAGAATTTCCCAATATTTTGGCCAATTAGATTCCATATTAAGCTTTTTTAAGGCCTTTGCTTCCATAGGTGAGAGCCACCTAGGGGTTTTATTTTCCAATAAATCTTTGTATTTCATCCAGACATTAAACAATGCTTTCCTGACAATATGGTTTTTAAATGTCTTGTACACTTTAGCCTTACCGTACCACAAATATGCATGCCACCCAAAAACGTTATCATATCCTTCCAAATCCAAAATATCCGTGTTTTCAAGAAGTAGCCAATCCTTCAGCCAGCAAAGAGCTGCTGCTTCATAATATAACTTAAAGTCCGGCAGGGCAAACCCCCCTCTTTCCTTTGCGTCAGTAAGAATTTTGTATTTTATTCTGGGCTTTTTGCCCTGCCAGACAAATCTAGAAATTTCTTTTTGCCACTTCTCAAAACAGTCCATTTTGTCAATGATTTGTAGCGTCTGAAACAAAAACAACATTCTTGGCAATACATTCATTTTGATAACAGCAATTCTACCCAGTAAGGAAAGTTTCAAGTTTGTCCAAATTTCAAGATCTTTTTTCACTTCTGACCAACACTTCTCATAATTATCTTTAAATAAATTTACATTCTTCGAAGTCAAGTTCACCCCTACTGAGAACTCACTCTCAAGCCTACTCAGTGGCTGTGATGTTGGCAAATCAATAATTCTTTTCTGACACCATTGCAATTTCACTGTGCTACATAGGGCAGCTTTTCTGGGTAATTTGCAGCCTACTGAAATTTGGCACATCTGGTGATGTTAAGAAACCCACAGAGGCCTGCTGTGGCATGCTTGGAAGGCAGATGGAGGGTAAAATCCCTTGCATCCACTGTAACTTGAATGCAGCAGTCAAATCAGGCCTATCTATGGAAATGCCCAGAGCTCCATCTGGTCCCATATTGTTTGTTCTGCAGCTTGAGGATGTGAACAAGGTATCCGGACAAGTGCTGCTCAATCTGTGTATCTGCTTAATCCTTGCCCTTCTTCACACAGGAACATAGGAAACTGCTTTATGTTGACTCAGACCAAAGCACAGACATCACATCACCAACAAAGGTCCATATAGTTAAAGCTATGGTTTTCCCAGTAGTGATGTATGGAAGTGAGGGCCAAACCATAAAGAAGGCTGATCACCGAAGAATTGATGCTTTTGAATTATGGTGCTGGAGGAGACTCTTGAGAGTCCCATGGACTGCAAGAAGATCAAACCTATCTATTCTTAAGGAAATCAGCCCTGAGTGCTCACTGGAAGGACAGATCGTGAAGCTGAGGCTCCAATACTTTGGCCACCTCATGAGAAGAGAAGACTCCCTGGAAAAGACCCTGATGTTGGGAAAGATTGAGGGCACTAGGAGAAGGGGACGACAGAGGACGAGATGGTTGGACAGTGTTCTCGAAGCTACCAGCATGAGTTTGACCAAACTGCAGGAGGCAGTGGAAGACAGGAGTGCCTGGCGTGCTCTGGTCCATGGGGTCACGAAGAGTCGGACACGACTAAACAACAACAACATTGATCCATCTAGCTCAATACTGTCTATAGTGCCTTAGCATTTCAGGCAGTTGTCCTTGCCAAACCAATCCTAGTGTACTGCTTACACTACTGCTCCAGCCCAGTCCAAAAGAAGGCTATGCATCCGGGAACCCTGGTAGTCTGTAATACATATGTACATATATGTTGAGGTCCCCTGATCCCAGGATTGCACTCAAGAAATTCACATCTGTAACGCTATGCTGAACAAGCTAAGCATTCTTTTTTATATAATTGAGTTTTTTATAGACATTTTCAAAGTTCCACAATGAAATTCAATCTACTGCAAACAGAGCACAAGAATTCCACAGTATTAAAAGGAATTTGCACAGCCCAGATATAATTTTCAGTGCAACCATTTCTACCCATACAGAAAGTGATATTTTGAATAATGTTTGCAATATCACAATTTCTTAATGTGGAAATGCATTTGCTCGCATTGATCTCTTCTTACCCAGGGTATGAGCTGGAGGCGCATGAAGCTGCCATCTTGATGAAGCTAAGCAGGTCTGGAAAATACCTGGAAGACAGGTTTAATGCAAATATAATGTAATAAAATAAATAATATCCTCAGTTCTTGCTTTCCCTTATTCCCCTTAGATTGTAATCTCCTTGGGGCAGAGACCTTTCTTTTTTTGCTTATCTTACTCCGTAAAGTGCCATGTGCACTAAATGACTATGACTAAAGGTAAAGGGACCCCTGACAATTAAATCCAGTTGCGAACGATTCTGGGGTTACAGCGCTCATCTCGCTTTAAAGGCTGAGGGAGCTGTCGTTTGTCTGCTTCCGCAGAGAGTTTTTCTGCTATTTCTCCCATCCCATTGCACTCTGCAGCACTTTTCTTACTTGCCACTACTGGCTGAACATTGATGCTGCTGGTGGAAAGGAAGAGCCCTCATGAGCTTGGGAGTGAAGAGGTCTCTGCCTCCTGGGCAGAGCTCCAGAGAGATTACCACCATCACTCCGGGGCTGAACTCTGTTCCCCTACCCAACCCAGTCCACTCTGTAGCAGCTTATTAAGGAAAATATATTTGGAAGGTGGTTAAAAACAAACGAACCCAGCTCTCCTTTGGATGACTTTTGGACTGGCCATTTAAAGTATGGTATATATTATCTTTTTTAAAAAGGTTTTATGTTTAGGATGCCATTTTCATTTCATTTGGGGCCTTTTATGCCATAAATTATTTGATTGCCTTGGACTGTGAGCCCCCAGGGAGAAAGACTATTAACATTTATGAAAAACTGGTGGAAACTGATGTAAGCCACTTTTTGATGAGAACTAAGGGAATTTGTAACAAAAGGGGGAAAAAATGAGTGATTTAGAGAGAATTGGACATAATTTATTAATGCATAGTCGAAATTTATGCTTTAAGATCAATTAAGATGTGTTACAAATATGAAATTTAAAATTAGAGTTTTTTTGCAAATATTTCCTAATATTGATTTAAGTGTACATCATGGCTCTATAATTTGACAGACAGTTGTAAGTCTCTCCTGGTTTAATTATTTGTAGATGTGTAATTAATTTTTTGCTTGCCTGTGTCTCTATAGCTGCTATTTTTATTAATTTTATTACAATCATTTCAATTTTCCTTCCTCTGCCTCTGTGTTGTCATTTTTGAGCCAGTGCATAACAGGAAAAATGCATGCATACTCTGAAAAAAAACTGTGAGCCCATTGGAAAGCTCAGGACATATTAACAGTAAGATACCTTACTCCTCTTCTCCTTTCCTCTGCAGCCCCCTCAAAATCAGCTCTGGGGTGATGGGGGACCCTCCAGACAAGATTTTGGGGTGCAGGGTGGGGATGGGGGGAGGAAATGGAATTGCTGCTGCACCAGTGGAACTCTAATTTTGGATGCTTTGGATATTTGTTGGCACCTGTCTGTCTCGAGAGACAATGGAGTGTGCACCTAGGGGGCAAGAGAGTGGGTGGTGCTATGGTCTAAACCACTGAGCCTCTTGGTCTTGCTGATCAGAAGGTCGGTGGTTCGAATCCACACGATGGGGTGAGCTCCCATTGCTCTGTCCCAGCTTCTGCAAACCCAGCACTTCGAAAGCACGCCAGTGCAAGTAGATAAATAGGTACCGCTGCAGCAGGCAGGTAAACTGCATTTCTGTGTGCTCTGGCTTTCATCATGGTGTTCTTCTGCACCAGAAGCAGTTTGGCCATGCTGGCCACATGAACTGGAAAAACTGTCTGTGGACAAACACTGGGTCCCTCAGCCTGAAGCGAGGTGAGCGCCTCACCCCCATAGTTGCCTTTGACCAGACTTAACCATCCAGGGGTCCTTACCTTTCTTTACCTGCATCTGGGGGTGATGTCAAACTGATGGAAAATCATAGCTCCTACTGTGGCTGCAGAAACCAGTAACTTTTAAATGCTGCCTCCCACATTGTTTTTGCTGTGTTAGCAAACCTCTCGGGGCACAAACCAGGTCAATGTGTACGGGGCTCCTGGGCTGCCCAGACAACAAAAAGCTCCATCTCGGCCATTACACTCCTGGTCCAGTGAGCCAGATATGGTTCGCCAAAAGCAAGTTGGGTCTTTCTCGTGTGAAGCCTTTTATATTGCTACAGCAGTTGGCTAATGTGAATAAAGTTTATCTTATCTCCATCTTGACCTCATTGATGTGGTCCAAAGAAAAGAAAAACAAACTGTTTGGCACCAGCTTGGCTGCAGGAGTTGCTGGAAAGAGGCATACAAAGCACTATCCAACTGTTTTAGGGACTCCACTCCAAATTTGTGGAGGGTTTCCTCCTTAGCATTTTCTTCTCCCAAAGGTATCCTGCAAGGCAGCGGGTGTGGATTTTCCTTTGGAGTTTATTCCCAAAGTCTTTCTCAAGAATGTGTATCTTTGGATACAACTACTATTATTAAAAATAGAGAGCCAGTTTGGTATGGTAGTTAGAGTGTCATACTAGGGCAGTGTTTGCCAAACCTAGATCTCCAGCTGTTTTGGAAGACAACACCCATCATCCCTAGCTAGCAGGACCAGTGATCAGGGATGATGGGAATAGTTCTAAAACAGCTGGGGACCCAAGTTTGGGAAACACTGTCCTAGGACCTGGAACACCAGGGTTAAAATCCCCACTCGGCCATGAAGCTCACTGGGTGACCTTGGCCAGTCATTGCTTTCTCCCAGCCTAAACTACCTCACAGGGTTGCTGTGGGAGATAAGTGAGGATGGGGAAGACAATGTATGCCACCTTGAGCTCCTCAGATAAGAAAGTGGGATGGAAAATAAAGAATCTCATAGGGTATTGAACAGCAAATGTACTTCACTAAAAAAGAACAGACATTTTATCTTGAAAACAACACAGAGACCACTGAATGCCGTATGGGTACTGTACATCTTACATCAGATGACAAGCACTTGACAAGCAGATGACAAGCGGTGCTATCAATAGACTTGGCATCTCTTTTGGCCATCAAGCAAACACAGTTCCGGCTTAGTGCGAGTTGGCTTGCCAGAGGGTGTTGCCTCCTTCTTTAATTAGAGCTCTGAGGAGATGTTGTGGTTTCAGTGGGAAGGCATATGATGAGATTCCCTTTGCAAACATGTGCATACTTGGTCCATGCCTGGGTTTGGCACGCTTTAAGGAAGGGCTTTGTATTTCATGAAACAAAATCCTATTTTCCAGGGTTCCTGCAGTTGTGCATTGTGGTCCAGCGCCACCTGTCATAGCATCTCGACTTCTGCCTTTGGAAACTTCAATTCCAGCTCTCTGTCATCTGGCAGTTTAAAACCTGCTGTTTAGAACCCATAGCTCATAGCTAACCACATTTTTTAAAAAAAACTTCTTTCCAAAGGCTTCTAAAACTGTGGATCCGCACCAGTTAGCAGGAATATAAGCCCCTAATGATTCCCATTGCAAAGAGTGTGTTGGCAAGGACCAACAAATATGAACTATGTTGTTAGCACCATTTGACAAGCATATTGGGAAGCTCAGTGGTAGAGCATCTGCTTTGCATGCAAAAAGTCCGGCATTTCCAGGTAGGGAGGAGAGAGGCACCTTGGAGATCTGCTGCCAGTCCGTGTGGACATTACTGAGCTAGATGCACCAATGGTATAATCCAGCTTCCTGTGTTCCTATATTTAATCAGTGAGCATAAGCATTAAAACCCTTCAGTGCATTTTCGTCTTCTCATCCATATTATGCAGAGGGACTCACTAAGGTGCACGGTCAACTTTTCAAAGGGCTTTGCTGTTTCTTGAACAGCAGCCTGATCTGCAGCAGTTGTCAGGGAATAGCATTTGGGAAAGCTCCACTTGATAGTTCCAGCAGATCAAGCTGCTATTAAAGGCACAAAGAATGCCAGAAGAGCCCTGCTGAATCAGACAAAGGCTGCCAATCTAACTATGTCTACTGAATTGTAAAGCCTACTGAATTTGTTGGGATTACTCCAAAGTAAATGGGGTTAGGATTGCAGCCTAAAATATATCTAGTCCAGGGTCCTGTTTCCTGCAATGGCGAACCAGATATGAATGAGAAACCCATAAGCAGGCTCCGGAATAGCTCAGTTGGTAGAACATGAGACTCTTAATCTCAAGGTTGTGGGTTTGAGCCCCATGTTGGGCAAACGTGTCCTGCATTTCATGGGGTTGGACTAGATTACCCTTGTGGACCCTTCCAACTCTACAGTTCTATGATTCCATGAGAGCAATTGTGTTTCCCCAGCACCTTACTCATTCTAAAGGTAATATCAGTGGCGTAGCATGGCTTGCCAACTACCAGGGCCACGTGGAGGTTGGAAAATGGCACATTCAACTGCCTAACGGCATCTGTGTCACCCAGGAGATTGCAGCCATAGAGATAAGGAAAGAAGCAGTTTCATCGTCTGGAGAGGTCACTTCCTGGTTCTCATGGAGAAGCCATTATCAATGGAGCCCAGCGACGGAAGCACACAGCTGTGTTGTGGCAGCACTGGGTGTTGAAATTTTACACCCCTAACAATTTTGTGCCTGGGGCAGCCTCCCTGTGCCCCTTCCCATGCTACACCACTGGGTAATATATTAGGGCTGTGAGCCATAATCAGTAGAAAACCCAACTGAACCGATTCAAAGAGATCTGGACATGGGCTGTGGTGGATCACTCTGGGCTGGGTCAGGATGCCAGAGTGATCTGGGATTTTCAGAGAGCAGGGCATTAGGCAGGAAAGCTGCTGGGGTCTGTATCACCAGGGTGTTTTGTTCAAGGAAGACCCTTGTGAAATAGCACCCCTTGAGATTGAATCAAAGCTACAGGACTAAAAGTGGGCTCTGCAGAGTTCTTCTTTGCAATAACCTTCTCTGCAGGGAAGTTGCTTGTAAAGCAGAACCAGACAAGCTTTAATCCTCCTGCTCTTAGCCGGAGGTGGAATTTTTCATAGAATCAAAGAAATGTGGAATTGGAAGAGATCACGAGGGTTGCCTTGTCCAACCCCCCTGCAACGCAGGAATCTTTTGTACACTTCCATCACGTTGTCTCTTACTCCCCAAATGCTACAACATTCCCTCATAGGGAACCCCTCCTTTGGGATTTTTAGAGAAAGGATGAGTAAAGAGGCAGATGGTAAGTTATGTTCACGGTGCAGAGAAAGTCGATAGAGAAGGTTTTTTACACTAAGTACAGTGGTACCTCGGGTTACATACACTTCAGGTTACAGACACTTCAGGTTACGGACTCCGCTAACCCAGAAATAGTACCTCGGGTTAAGAACTTTGCTTCAGGATGAGAACAGAAACCATTCTCCGGCGGTGCGGCAGCAACAGGAGGCCCCATTAGCTAAAGTGGTGCTTCAGGTTAAGAATAGTTTCAGGTTAAGAACGGACCTCCGGAATGATTTCAGTACTTAACCCGAGGTACCACTGTACTAGAATCGAGTCACATGTTGGGAGATTCAGGACAGACAACAGGAACCCAGTACATATGGAATTCTCTATGACGATATACTGATGGCCTGGATGGCTCTATGACCTTCAGTATCAGAGGCAGCTTGCCTCTGAGTACCAGTTACTAAGGAACACAAGCAGGAGAGTGCTCTAGTGTTCATGGATTCAAAGAACTGTAGAGCTGCAAGGGATCACAGGGGTCATATAGTCCAACCAACTGCAATGCAGCAATGTTTTGCCCAATATGGGGCTCAAACTCACAACTCTTGGATTAAGAGTCTCATGCTTTATCATGTCCTGCTTCTGGGCTTTCCAAAGCGATCTGGTTGGCTACTGTGGGAACAGAATGCTACACTGCTTCCCACCCCCTTTTTAGTGGTAGTGCCCTCTTTCAAATTCAAATACGTTGGAATTCCTTGGTAGTTGTCCACATACATCAGGGGCCCTGACTTGGGCATCAGATTATGGGTGCTCAGCAGGACATGCAATGCACCATAGCAGTGCCTGGGAGCCCCAGAAGTCATGTTGGAGGCCCCACAAGGTCTTGGGATGTGACTTTCAAGCCCTCTCAAAGCACTGGAAGTTGCATCAAAAGGCATCACGAGACCTCTGAAGTGGTGTCTGAGGCCTCGTGGGGCCTCCAATGCGACTTCCGGTGCTTCGTGAGGCCCTGGAAGTCATGTCAGAGGCCCTGCAGTGTGGGTGCCGAGCACCCACAAGAAAATTTTTGTTGGCGCCAGTGACATACATATTTATTGAGCTTGATAGCCCCGTGGTCACAGTTTCCAGTTGGTTCAATAACATGTCTCTCACCAAGTGATGCAACTTTTTATAGTCCTGTTTACAATGCTATGCTTTTCATCTGTTCACACACTGAAGCTCATCCTTTTACATCAACCAAGCATGAACAGATAGTTTTGAAATCTTCATCATATGAATTGGTGTTGTGCATAGGAGTATGGTCCATTTCTCAAATGTTATACCCCAAATATTTTTTTCACCAACTTTGAAGAACATTATTCCCATTTCAAAGAATATCAAGTGCACAGGGATATAATTAGATATATGGAGCTGTTGCCTTCTAGATAGTGCTTGTCATTGCCAAATTAATCCACACTGCTTGGGCTTAATTGCCATTTTCAAAATTGTTCCTTTTGTTTATAATGAGTTGGAAGATCATGACAATTGAGGTGTGGATTGATTATTTATTTATGCATTCAAAAAGGGATTCGGTTTGATGAAAACCGGTTCCCAAATATCAAGGAGACAGACAGTCCTGTATCATTATAAAGTCACATGTCAATTTGGCATCTAGTAAAACTAGTTCCCTTTGTGCCTATGAGTCAGATAAACTAGTTTGCCAGTGTCAAAGGATGCTTTGCTTTCTCCAGCGCCCAAAGGGATCAAAGAAGAAGGAGCGGTGGTGAAGACACAGAGAGACTGGCAGGGCAATATTGATTGAACTGTAAGTAAAATTCTCTTAGTAAATTGGGATTTGTGATAAATATATTATTAGTCACGGTGTTGGATATCTGAAATTCATGAACCTACTTAATTGAAATGCGGGCTTGCTGGTGAATTTCATAAAGTTCTTATAAGCTAGTGTGGAAGAATATCCTTGTGCAAGGTAAGTTACCAAGAAATAATAAGAAAATAAAAAGGAAAGTGGAGAGATGAAGAATGAAATTGGTACGTTGATACGTTGAAATAAAAAAGAATGATCAAACCCAGTGGTGTAGCGTGGGTGGCCAGCACCTGGGGCTGTGTGGAGGGTGCTATTAAAGGCACAAAGAACACCAGAATAGCCCTTTGAATCAGACAAAGGCTGCCAATCTATGTTTACTCAGAAGTAAAGCCTACTGAATTAGATGGGATTACTCAAAAGTAAATGGGGTTAGGATTGCAGCCTGAAACATGTCTAGTTCCATTGTGGTGTAGTGGTTAAGAGTGGTAGTCTCCTAATCTGGTGAACCGGGTTCACGTCCCCGCTCTTCCACATGCAGCTGCTGGGTGACCTTGGGCTAGTCAAATTTCTGTGAAGTCTCTCAGCCTCACTCACCTCAGAGTGTTTGTTGTCGGGGAGAAAGGGAAAGGAGATTGTTAGCCACTTTGAGACTCCTTCGGGTAGTGATAAAGCAGGCTATCAAATCCAAACTCTTCTTCTTCTTCTAGTCCAAAGTCCTGCTTCTTGCAATAGCCAACCAGATACAAATGAGAAACCCAGAAGCAGGGTAGGAGAGTAATTACGTTTCTCCAGCACCTGAGTCACATGGAAGGTAATATCAGTAGCGTACCGTGGGTTGCCAGCTCCCAGGGCCATGGAAGGGAGGGAAACGGATGGAGTGCGCATGCGCATTTAACTGCCTAACAGCGCCCATGTAACCCAGGAGATCGTAGCCACAGAGACAAGAAAAGAAGAGTCATTCCGTTGTCTGGAGAGGTCACTTCCTGGTTCACATGGAGGAGCCATTTTCAACAAAGCTCAGTGATGGAAGTGCACAGCTGTATTGATGCAGGACTGGGTACTGAAATTAGTGGGATTTTTGTGTGCATTTTTTGTAAATTCTCCCTTTCATCCAGGGAGCTCAAGATTTCCCCCTCTGAACCAACCCATTTTTTCTTCACAGTCACCATATGAGGTAGGCTAGATTAGAAACAGCAACTGCTCAAAGATCACCCAGTGAGATTTAAACTTGGGCTTCGCCACCCCTAGTCTGGTACCCTAACTACTACACCAAACTGTCTTGGGTGGCTGCATAGAAGCAATTAACACTTCTGAAGTTTGATTGAGGGTTTAACTGTATGAGCCATTAAGCAGTGAGCTTGTCAAAATATCTTTGTACTGGGGAGACTGCAGAATAAGGCACACTTTATTCCATATGTGGGAATGTTTTCCAGTGAGAGCCCTTCAACAGAAATCCTTGTACAGACAGGACAACTTCACGGATGCTTTAGCTGAGATTTCTGCATTGCAAGGGGTTGGACCTCGGGGATCCCTTCCTGCTGTATGATTCTAGGATCTTCACCCTCCTCCCCCAAGTTGACCATACATATATGGTCCACTGGTCTCCTGTCACAACCCTTTCCAGTGGCTCAGCATGGCCAATACAAGCTTATCTCATTTGAGTCTTACAAGAACTCACTGAGATAGTTTATGCTTAGACATACTGTAGTGGCATCCACTGGTTGAAGCTGGTATAGCATTATGTAAACAATTCTACTCCTGCCTTAGCAAGGAAAGTAGAGGTAACAGCTTCTGTGAACATAGTCAGATGACTTACTCTTCTAGCTGAGTATTGGCTTCAGACTGTAGATATTTCCAGCAGTACCTGGAGATATCAGGGGTAGAATCTGGAACCTTCTGCATGCCAAACAAATGCTGTACCATTGGGCTCTTCTACTTTTATCTGTAACATGGAACAAGAGCCTGATTCTTAATAATATATTATTTAATAATGTACAGTGGTATCTCGGGTTAAGTACTTAATTCGTTCCGGAGGTCCGTTCTTAACCTGAAACTGTTCTTAACCTGAAACACCACTTTAGCTAATGGGGCCTCCTGCTGCCGCCGCGCGATTTCTGTTCTCATCCTGAAGCAAAGTTCTTAACCCGAGGTACTATTTCTGGGTTAGCGGAGAATGTAACCTGAAGCACCTGTAACCTGAAGCGTATGTAACCCAAGGTACCACTGTATTAAATAAATGTTTGAAACAGGGGGAATATCCAATCCCACTCCAATTCCATTCCTTTGTTTTATTGTCCCAGGGTTATCTCTCCCTGCGTGTCACTCGTCCTGGATTCAGTTTTAACTAGAAAATTTTCTAAACTTAATTCTAAAAAGGGGGGGAAAGGCTGCTTGCTGCAGCTTTCAGTTCCTTCAGTTAATTTACACCTGTCTCCCCAACCCTGGCCCCTCTCGTTTATAGCTGTGCACATGAACGTTGATAATACACTGCAAAATAACAAAATGAAAACAAAGGATAAATCTTAATGCCATTGCTTGCTGGTGTGTACATGAGCTCCTTCACGATGTAGGTATTCATAAAATCATATCAGGGTTGATGTTATCCAGTATTTTTTATTAAGTATAAAGGGGAAGGGGAATGCAAAGGAGCTGGAAGCTGCGACAAACTATGCACGCACAATGCTATGTAAAAAATATTGCAATAATAATAGACCATTATAAAATTTGGTTGGCTGAAAACTGCAGTGGCGGGGAGAAGGCTCTTGTGCTTGGGTCCTGCTTGAGGATTCCCCATAGGCATCTGGTTGGCCACTGTGAGAACAGGATGCTGGACTAGATGGGTCACTGGACTGATCCAGCAGGCTCTTCTCATGCTCTAATGTTCCTGTAAGTGGACTTCAAAGTTCAACAGGGAAGAGCCTGCAAGTCTTCTATAATGGAACCCAATATTCCATCTGCTGAATTATAATGAAGGTGGGGGTGCTACATTCATTGAGGTGGGATGAGGTGGCAGCGGTGAAATTGGGGCAGCTCAGGGGAAGTGCCCCTAACCTTGCCACCTCCTTCCTTCATCTCTATCCTAACCAGTGTGGTGTAGTGGTTAAGAGCGGTGGACTCGTAATCTGGTGAACGGGGTTCGTGTCTCCGCTCCTCCACATGCAGCTGCTGGGTGACCTTGGGCCAGTCACACTTCTCTGAAGTCTCTCAGCCCCACTCACCTCACAGAGTGTTTGTTGTGGGGGAGGAAAGGAAAGGAGAATGTTAGTCGCTTTGAGACTCCTTCGGGTAGTGATAAAGCGGGATATCAAATCCGAACTCCTCCTCCTCCTCCTCTTCTTCTAACAACAAGGGCAGTGCCACCAAAAGGACGCTACTACCTCTGCCCCTGCATGATCCAGGGTAACCATGGTTTACAGCCAATGGTGCAAATAGCACACTAGTTTTTTTTTGGGGGGGCAGCTGAAAATAATGAGTTAATTTAACTAATGTGTTTTTTTTATTTCTCCCTCCCCCCTTTATTTTAAAGGGGGAAAATGGCGATTTCCCTCCTCTTCTTTTTAATTGCTGGGATCCTGGCTAACAATCTTAACCTACCAAATTCTGTGAATCCCAGCAGTTACATGAACAGGTGTGACAACTATGATAGCAACCCCCAAGATATGAACCGCCAAAACCAACCCAATGGAGGAAGAACACAGACTCCAAACCAGGTCCTGGTCAACAGCAATTCAGACTTTGCATTCAAGTTCTTCAGGCAGGTTTCTTCCAATGGAGGCAACCGGGGCAGTCCATTCAAGAAGAACATTGTCTTCTCTCCCATGTGTATCTCCACAGCTTTTGCGATGCTGGCTTTGGGTGCTAGGGCCAACACCTTAGACCAGATCCTTAGAGGACTTGACTTCAAGCCATCAGAGATTCAGGAGAGGATGATACATGAAGGCTTCCACAACCTCATCTACTCATTAAGCAACGGAGGTTCAGGCCTCCGAATGGAAATGGGGAATTGTCTGTTTGTGCAAAACGAGTTGCATCCACAACCTCAGTTCCTAAGGGAGCTCAGGAACATTTATGGAGGAGAGATCTATATGGAAAATTTTAAGGACACAGCAGTAACTGAGGAGCACATCAATCAATATGTCAAAATGAAAACCCATGGGAAGATTTCTAAGCTCGTCGATGGAGTTGACCCAATTACTGAAATACTACTGGTTAGCTATATTTACATGAAAGGTAAAACAAGCTAATGGGCCTGCCCTGTTATCTCCTTTCCTCACCTTATGGCTAATCCTAGATTCTTGTCACTTCCCACGTAGTTCCAAAGTAGAACTTCATCCTGTGTACTGATGTTTGCTTTTGTTTGTGAGGAAGAGAATTTGGTCAGGCAACCAATTCCTGCTTCACAGTGATTCTATGCAATGGATCTGTTATTAGGTGACCTCAGTAATTACGACTGTGCAAGGCAGCCTCAATTCAGTTCAGAACCTAATTCAATGTCCTAACCCCTTCCTTCCTTCCTTCCTTCCTTCCTTCCTTCCTTCCTTCCTTCCTTCCTTCCTTCCTTTCTTTCTTTCTTTCTTTCTTTCTTTCTCTTGTTCTGTCTGTCTTTCTGTCTTTCTTATGCCCTGCACTTCCAAGGCCAGTAAAATGCCTGGAATTCCTTATTGTGTTCACTGAAGTTAGTAAAAGTATTTAAAGAGCACTTAGTAAAAGTATTTAAATTAGGCACAATGACAGAAGGTGGGAAATACAGCAAGCTCTGATTTAGATGAAAAAGTGGAACAAATAATTAAATATGTTTCCATATATGAATTATTAGCCAAATACTGAAGTTGTATTCAACCACATACAACCACATACAAGCCAATTCCATTACCCGTAGCCCCATTGAAATTAATGAACCAAACTAGTCATGTCTATTATTTTCAGGAACTCTACTCTGAGTAAGACTAACACTGGATACAACTTGGAGAAATGAAAGGTAAAGAGATAGAAGACAAAATCCCGTGGACTAAAGATCTAGCCAAGGTCAAGAAATGTTGAGTGTCCTAAAGTACCTGCAGCTTCTTGCATGCAAACAGGTCTATGCAAGAGTAGAATTGTCCTAATGAGTAACAAGTATCTATGCCACTTTTTAAAAAAATAATATCCCTTTCTTCTTTTCCGTAAGCCAAATGGAAGAAGCCCTTTGACCCAAAGTACACGACAGAGCAGAACTTCTACGTGGATCCTTACACGGTTGTGAAAGTGCCAATGATGTTTCAGATGGGCATGTTTGAAACCGGCTATGACAACGAGCGACTGTGCACCGTTTTGAAGCTGCCTTACGAAGGACATGCCGCTTCCTATTTTATCCTACCCGACAAGGGGCAGATGGAGAGGGTGGCTAACAGCTTGTCATGTGGTGCTTTGCGGACTTGGAAGAGAATACTCACACGGAGGTAACAGCTTTCAACTTTTGACTCTGGTGTCAGGCAGCTCAGATTCAGAGATATAAGAACAATTGTGGGGTGAGCTTTTGAAGGAAAAGCCTTACTTCAGCAGTGGGGAACCTGAGGCCCTCTGAATGTTGCTGGACTCTAGTTCCCATCAGTCCCAGCCATCCTGGCCAATGACTAAGGATGAAGGGAGTTGTAGCTGAGCAACTTCTGGAGGTCTACAAGTTCCCCATCTTTGTTTTACTTCAGCAAATGCATGCAGGGGGTGGACATACAACACCCCACAAGTGTCCCAGAAAAACTGGGACATCCTGTTTTATTGTATGAGAGCATGGCAGATCTTGCCCTGGAAAAGTATCTTTTGGGTTGTGTGATCTCACACAGGTCACATGATTTTGTGCAGGTACACAGCCTGGAAGATGTGCTTCTTCCAGTGTTTTGGGACTCAAGATGTTGGACACTCAATATGACATACTGTATCTGATGAAATAGCTGTTGTCTAAGAAAGCTGATGGCAAAGATGGAGAACTTGTGGTCCCATTCCTCCCCCTCCCCCAGCGTTGGACATAAAGCAAAACCAAGCAGCCTTTGGAGCACTTCAGACTGAGATGGCCTTTGTGATAAAGTACAGATCAGGGTCCAAGTTGTACCTTTGTTGCTGGTGCACACTCTTTGTTAAGCAGCCCTTCCTTATAGTTTGTCCCTGGCATTTGGTGTTCAGGTAGCCTGCCTCTACACATGGAGATTAGGAAGCTGTCTTCTGGGAAAATAGCAGAATATAGTGCAGATATCGCACTCATTTTCAGGTTACATGCTTCCAGAAGATAAACATTTCCAAACAATGCAGAATGAGCCTTAAACTTCAGCCAGATTTCTGAAAGTGGTTTTTTTACATTGCATGAAAGCTGAAATTAAACGCAGAAATTAACGGGCAGGGAAATGTTGGGGAAATGCAATAAACTGCCATGTGAATGCAGCCTGGGTTTGCACATGAGAATAAGGAGGTAACATAGATGGTTTCACTTTGGAATACAGGTGAGGGTACCACTTTTGAACACTCCCCCATGCAATTCTCCCTCCTTGAAAATAGAAAGCTAGCCTGGCAGGGAAAATTTTCTAGCTCAGTCCTTAGCCTGGATCTCTCTTTGCAAGGATTTTTACATGTAGTGGTACATTATAGAGAGAGAGATAGCCATCCATCTAAGCCCATTTTACCACTTCATTCTGCTGTATAATATACACAGCCTAATATGCATGGTATTTTCTCATATGATTAATAAATTCTTCTTTGTCTTTCTCCCTTGTTTTATTCTTGAATAGCTCTGTAGATGTGTATCTTCCAAGATGCTTGGCGAGTGGAGAGCTTAACCTGAAAGACATAATGTACACCATGGGTGTGGTTGATGTATTCACTGACAGAGCAGACCTGTCTGGAATTACAGGGCAGCCTCAGCACAGGCTTTCGGGAGTAAGTTGGGGCTTTTGTGTGTGTGTGTGTGTGTGTGTGTGTGTGTGCATAGGTGCCGACTCCATGGGGCCTGAGGGGGCCCGAGCCCCCTCAAAAATTCGTTTGGGGGGGCTCTGCCCCCCCAATAATTTAAGAAAATTATTAGTTATATTATGCTTTGTAAAATCACAAAATTATGTTGGTATTTTTTATTTTCCTTGTTTGACGATAGTTACCTTTTAAAATACATTCAGTAATGAGTTAAAACAAAGCCACTCCCGATCTAGAGAGGGGGTGGGGTTGCGGGCTCTCGACCCATCAACAATTTCGCGGGGCTGGCGTCAGCCCCGCGAGAAGCGGGGATTCCCCCTAGCTCATTAATATTCACCGCCCACGGCGGCAGCCAATCGGCTGCCGCAAAGGGCGGGCCCTCACAGGTTCACTTAAGGTCGGGGCAGCCCGGGGCTCGCCCCTTTCGTTCCCCCAGCAGCAGCGGTTTGGAGGTCTTGGGCCCCCCCCCAATATTTTTTATAAGTCGGTATGGGCCCCCCCCCAATATTTTTTATAAGTCGGCGCCCCTGTGTGTGTGTGTAGGAAAGAGAATGAATATGGTAGAAGCTGTGAAGGCTTGAATTTCTGCATCTGCATATCACCAGGCTAACGTGTTTCAGCATCATGGTGTCCTTCAAAAAATCCAGGTGTTGTCATTTGGTGAGGGTGGTAAACATTTTCTGTTAATTAGCCCCAGGGCAAAGAACTCGGGGCCTCTCAAAGAACTCAAAGTTTCTAGAGATTCTGGAAAAAAGTAAAATGACCTGTTCCACCACTTTAAGACAACTATGGGATGTAGATAATGGACAAAGTTCCAGCTACCTTGCACAGTAAATTCCAATTCCTTGGATACCAAGGAATTTATATGTGTACCTGGCAGGGCAATCTTATACATACTTAGCCCACTGTGGGCTTGATCTCTGCTAAGTCTGTATAGGGACACAGTCTTCGGCTGGATCTGCACTGACCTTTTTAACGTTATTAGAACAATATTAGATATATCGTTCTAAAATGTCACATGGCATACTGGTAGATTAAAAATGTTCATTACCTTGTTTTGTCCATCAAAACACACTTTTCCTATTGCCAGTTCCTGGGTGCCTTCTGGTATCACATTTTAATAACGTAACTTCCCTGGGGAGAAGTACTAAAATGCTGGTGAATTTTCACAGGAAATTGGAAGGGACTTGCATGGAGACAAGGAAACTTGTGAAAACTGGCCCTTTTGCAAACAGAACCCTTTTGCAAACTCAGGATCCAACCCTGTGTCAGGAAGCATACAAAGTGCACCTGGTTTTTCTTGATAAGTTGCTTTGAGCATTTGTTTTCTTTGGTCTAAAGCAGCTAACAAATGTAATAAATAACAAAGACAACCCTGGTGCCACTCAAGTTGATTCTTTCCCCCTCCCAAACCCCCACCAATTTTGGAGGCAGTGGCAAAGAAGAAGAAAGAAAAGAAGTAGACTCATTGCTGGTGTGAACACCCCGATGGTGATGCAAATCACCTCCTCCCTCATCATCAGGAAAAATGGTGTTTGTGTGTGTCTTCTGTGTGTGCTCATATGAGGGTGTGTGTTCGAGAGTGTGGGGCTTCTGCCTCTTGGAAGTTTGGGCATATGAGAATGCTTCCCTCAATCTCAAAAAACTGTGAGCCACCCCTAGTCCAAGAAAACACATTTGCATTTTATCCATCCATTGGCAGCATGACAGTCTCTCCCCCTCCCCCCAATCTTTCCTTTGCACAGGCCCTTCATAAGGCTATGATGATGATAGATGAGAGAGGAACAGAAGCAGCAGCAGCCTCTTCTATGGACATGGTGCCAATGTCTATGCCTACTATCGTTAAGTTCAACGAGCCTTTTATAACCATGGTGGTTGATGAACCTACTAACAGTATCCTCTTCATGGCGAAGATCTTCAATCCTACAGAGAAGTAGCTGTAGACCAAGATCACCAGACTGTTAATCAGCATGTACTCAATAAACTAATTGGTTTGATCAGCACTGAATTGACTTGCTTATTGTATCTCCAGTTCAGCTGCACTACTGGGTTACTTGGGGAGGAAAGGAAGGGCAAAAGGCCAACTGGTGTCAACAAATCAGCATTACCTGCAAATTTGGGAACAGTACCTTGTGATGTGGTAGCTTCAGACCCATTCTATCACCCTATTTATATATATATCGGCTGCCCAAATAGATGAATCCCTAGTGCAGGGGAGGGGAACATTTTTCAAATCAAGGTCAGTGTTCCCTTCTGTGCATCCTGGGACAGGGCAAGTGCTTGTGATGGGCAGGGCCAGAGGCAAAGATTCAGCAATGAATGCAAATATTATCTTTGCACAGCAGGCTAGTTTTTACATGCATACACCTTTCTGTTTGTTGGATTAATCCATCAACCTCTGATGGATGATTTAGATGGATGTGTGTGTGTCCCAGTATCCATACTCGGCAGAGTTACATCTCAACGCAGCTCCTTCCTTGGAAGCATCTTCGGGGTTGAAGGTACACCAGTAGGCAATAAACACTCATGGACGCCACAAAGATTCAGTCAAGTGTAGAGGTTTACTTGACAGGCATAAAAGCATATTGGTAGCAAATGTGTACAGACATTCACCACTGCCATGATCAAAGCATGCTTAGAGTCCAACAAGAGTCCACCACAAGGTGCAAGCAAGAGACTCACAACAAGTTACAAGTTACACAGAACCGTTATCAGTACTTCCTGTCACACTGCGCATGTCCAAAGAACAATTCCCACAGAAAACATCCTTGCTACCTTGGCTCCCAGTATGTTTCCAAGAACAATTCAAAGTATTGGTGCTGACCTTTAAAGCACTAAACGGCCTCGGCCCAGTATATCTGAAGGAGAGTCTCCACCCCCATCGTTCAGAGCCGAGGGCCTTCTGGCAGTTCCCTCCATGCGAGAAGCCAAGTTACAGGGAACCAGGCAGAGGGCCTTCTCAGTAGTGGCGCCCGCCCTGTGGAACGCCCTTCCACCAGATGTCAAAGAGATTAACTTTAGGGAAGCCCTCTTTAGGGAAGCTTTTAGTATTTGATGCATTTTAATATTTTGTTGGAAGCCACCCAGAGTGGCTGGGGAAGCCCAGGCAGATGGGCGGGGTATAAATAATGTATTATTATTATTATTATTATTATTATTATTGACAAAACAGTCTCAGCCTTCTGCTTCTTCTTGAAACTTATTCTCTTGTTTCTGGAACAAATGATTCTCACACAGAGAGAATATCCAACACTGTTCTCCAATCAGGAAAGCAAGGGAAGAGTCCTAAAGCCCCTGCCCAATCTGGACTAGATGGACCATTGGCCTCATCCAGCAGACTCTTCTTATGTTCTTATGAATTATGAGTTGACAAGGGCCAAAATTTGATGCAATGCCCCACCCCCTTGCAGTACTGGTAAGGAGGTGCAAGGCTCTGGCAGAGTCCTAGAGTCCCACCTCCTTCTCCAAACTGTGCAAGTGCTGGCTAAGCTTTGGGAAGGAGGCAGGAGGAACCAGGGACCCTGACAGAGCCTTCACACCTCCTTCCCAAAGCCCAGCACTTACTAGGCTTTGGGAATAAGGTGGGTAGGTGCCTGCTTGGCTCCCAGCGCCCTGTGCAGGAGAACTGGTTGCAAATAATGCACATGTAGGCTCAGGACTGCAGCATCTCAGGGCCACAATACTTTAAGGACTACTTCTCCCCAGATTAACAGACCCTGCAATAATCCTCTGAAGTCCTTTCTTGTGGATGTCCTCCACAACGGGTCTGGAGGGCGGCAACATGAGAACAGGTCTTTTCTGAAGTGGTTCCTTATTTGTGGAATGCTCTCCTCAGGGAGGCTCACCTGGCGCCTTCATTACATATCTGTAGGTGCCAGGCAAGATATTTATACGCCACCCATTTAACTGGGTTGCCCCAGCCACTCTGGGTGGCTCCCAACAAAAAAATATTATTTTATTATGTATGTTGTGTTCTCATTTTGTATTTTTCTCCTGTAAACCACCTTGTGATTTAGGGATGTACACAAATGATGATGGTGACAGTGATGTATCATTCATTTGTATTTATAATAGTGAATATTAGTCATACTGTTGTTTATGCATGCATATATGGGATGGATGAAACCATATGTGTGAACCAGAATGAATGAATGAATAAAATACATTTGTATACTGCCCTGTATCCACAGGTCTCAGGGTGGTTTTCAAGATGAGATCACAATATGATACACAAAATAAATGCTCAAAATAAAAACAAAAACAACCCAATAACCCCCCTAATACTAGCTACATCATAATATTAGGTACATAATTTGGTACGTTAAAATAAAAATCTTACTTTGCAAACGAACAAAAATGCTCTGATTGGCTCCCAGCTAACTGCTATAGCATATTATCATTAGGTGGTCATGTTGCTTATTTTAATCTTCTCTGTTTAGAAACAAATTTTCTTCCACTTGAATGAGTGTCTGTGGCCTCCTCCCCATCCTCCATACACACAACCATTTAGGATGGAAAACTGCAAGCAGTCCCATATCTCAGGTCATCAATACTGCATAGGGTGGCCTGTTGAAAGCACCTTGGACAGACCTGCCCCTTGAAATACTTTTATTTTTGACCTTAAAGGTTAAGTTACAATAATTATTAATACCAATAGTTCAAATACCGAATTATATAATTTAGATAAAGTGTCCCCCTGCATGCTAGATTGGATGAATTGATTATTTGTTTTATTTCTGCATTCCAAAATCTTATTAATTTCTATTACATTCCAGTCATAATAACAATCCTTTACACAACAACTGCAATATTAATAACTTCTATTCGTGTTGGCATATTCAGTGATTTATAAAGCTACAAGTAAGGAACTCAAACTATATCCTTGTAATTCCTGTGTGTTGCAGTTATTCTATTCGTGGTGTTTCTTCCTGTCCTTATAAGATGTTATGTCTTTCTTTCCCCCAATTGTTGCTGTTATCCAGCAGGCCTTGGGCAGAGCTGATTTCCTATTGTTGTTCCAGAATTTTCTCCATTGCTGTGTCCCGTGCTTTGTTGTTTTGCAGCTTTAACAACAGCTGCAAAAGTCACTCTGTCCCAATAAATAACTTACTTTTCACCATTTTCTCTCTCAGTCTGGGAAGAAGACCTCATATATCTATCTATATTAGACAGTGCATTCCTGTACAAAGAAGAAGAAGAAGAAGAAAAGTTTGGATTTGATATCCCGCCTTTCACTCCCCTTCAGGAGTCTCAAAGCGGCTAACATTCTCCTTTCCCTTCCTCCCCCACAACAGGTGAGTGGGGCTGAGAGACTTCAAAGAAGTGTGACTGGCCCAAGGTCACCCAGCAGCTGCATGTGGAGGAGCGGAGACGCAAACCCGGTTCTCCAGATTACGAGACTACCGCTCTTAACCACTACACCACACTGGCCCATATACTCTAAATATTAATTTTTGCATAATCAACTTCATGTTCAGGGGAATATTCTGTACAGCTTCTAAAGCACTTTTCTATTGTTTATGCTGTATACTATTCTCTAATTCCCTGTTCCAAATTTCTCTAACAATGCATTCAGTATTTATAAACAGTGGTTATAGGTTGAATTTTCTGAAAAAATCCAGTAATTCTCTCCAGCAGTATAGGAAATGCTGAAGCACTCAAAACAGATAGGCCATAAAAATACACCAACAGATGTTGTAATTGAAAATATTGTCATTTTTCATTCATGGTTAATTGATACCTTAGTTGCAGAACAGGAAGTGATTAAAATTATCCATCTGAGCTTATCAACTGATCTAATGCATATATGCCACATTCCACCCATTTCTTCCAAAAAGACTGTCTCCTGGTCTTCCGATCTGGATTATCTCACAAGGTTAATTTAGCATGAACATTTGGATCAGCTGGTAGCTGAAGAGCCAATTTATACCATGTGAGCTGACTTATTAACATGAATGACGACCTTGAACATCCCCAGTTTGCTTTGTTACGCAAAGAGCTATTGTACATTAACATATTTGCAAGGCAGATGATGTGAAACACTCCCAAAACAACCCCTTTGTTTTGGTTTGTTAATCAGAAAATCAAACAATAGAAGCCATTATTTAGATAATAAATAACTTGAGGCAACCATGTAAAAGCTGGAGAGGTGGGGAAACAGGCAAGTTCATCCTGCTGGCTCTGACTTCTCAGTATTGTCTCCCGTGTCTTTTCTGCTGGTTAAAAAGAAGGTCTTCAATAACCTTCTGTGCTCAAAGCAGATGCTCTACCATTGAGCTGGAGTCCTTCCGCAAAGGAAAACTGTCCAAACTGTTGCAATCTCATAAAGGTCAGAGAGATGGGGAAACTGAGTTAGGCAAGTGGGCTAGACCAGCTCTAACTTCTGATAGGCATCTCTCACGTCCTTCCTTTGTTTAAGAAACTATTCGGAGAATGTATGGCAATGCTGCTGATGCTGTAGCATGATGCTGCAGAATATGATTGGTTATTTGGGACACTTAATTGAGGGAGTGGCTTGTTGACCACTGAGGTTGCATTGGACTTCATTGAGGATTTTTCCATATAACTATCAAGTAGTCAAGATTCAGAGCACATAGAAGCAGGAAGTCTGAGTGAGAAAGACCACCTTGCACTCTCAATCACTGTCAAACTTAAGGTACAACATAGGGTACTTTGCTGGAACTCTCACAGTGGGAAACAGATCATCATATGATCCATAAAGGTAACATACAATACTATGTTTTAAAATGGTTTTTTATGAATCTGTGAGTTGCTTGTTGCCAGAATGTTTTCCTGCTGTCCTGGCAAACACCTATTGAATTTCTTAAATCTTAACTTGGTATGTGTGCTTCTGGGCCAGGGGGATGCAAAAACAATACTTTGATTAGCACAGTCCTACAAGGATGAATGTTAAGGAGTGTACTTGTGGGGTGTGAGCAAACGTTTGAGGTGATCCTATGCAAAGGATGAGGTAAAAAAAGTAAAAAAGGTAAAGGACCCCTGGATGGATAAGTCCAGTCAAAGGTGACTATGGGGTTGTGGTGCTCATCTCGCTTTCAGGCCAAGTGAGCAGGCGTTTGTGCACAGACAGCTTTCTGGGTCATGTGGCCAGCATGACTAAACCACTTCTGGCACAACAGAACACCGTGACGGAAGCCAGAGCGCACAGAAATACCATGTACCTTCCCACTGCAATGGTACCTATTTATCTACTTGCACTTGCATGCCTTTGAACTGCTAGGTTGGCAGGAGCTGGGACAGAGCAACGTGAGCTCACCTTGTCCTGTGGATTCGAACCGCTGACCTTCTGACTGGCAAGCCCAAGAGGCTCAGTGGTTTAGACCACAGTGCCATTATACCCATTGCAACTGAGGTCATTCCTTTCAGTTATTAACCTGTTTCTCATATGTACAAGGTGATTCAAATCAATGTTTCAAATTAGCCTTTTAATGGAACCCCAGTTTAAGATTAAACTTGCCTGAATTTAAACCAATCCACTCTTGATTAAAACAATGTTCCATAGACGGCCAGACCACAACTCCAATTTGTCACAGAAATATTATTTTAAATTGGGAAAGTATGCACTATTTGCAGTGCCAGCAAACCACATCACTTTCTTAGGGTGAGATGAAGATAAACTTTGAATTATTAGCATGAAATTCCAGGCTCTGGCTTGCCAGTCAGAGATTTGAATCATGCAAATTGAACAAATAACTACTGACCGGTGAGCTTGGCATTGATACCAGGAAAGGTCCTAGAACAGATAACGAAACATAGACATAGAAAAGGATGCTGTGATTACTAAAACCCAACATGGGTTTCTCAAAAACAAGTCATGACAGATGAATCTCATTTCATTTTTTTAAAAAATATATAAACTTACAAGCTTGGTGGATCAGGGGAATGCTGTGGATGTAGTGTATCTTGATTTCAGTAAGGCTTTTGACAAAGTTCCCCATGATATTCTGCATTATATTCTCCATATATATATATATATATATATATATATACACACACACACAGAGAGAGAGAGAGAGAGAGAGAGAGAGAGAGAGAGAGAAGCTAGTAACCTGTGGGCTGCATGAGATAACTGTTAGGTGGATTTGTAGCTGGTTGACTGACCAAACTCAAAGAGTGCTCACTAACAGCTCCTCACCATCCAGGGGGAAAAAGGGACAAGTGGGGTCTGCAGGATTCTGTCCCCAGTTTGTTGTTGAGGGGATGCTTATTAAATTTGCAAATGACACCCAACTGGGAGGGGGAATTAATGCTGCAGAATACAGAATCAGGATTCAGAATGAACAGACTGGAGAACTGGGCTCAACCATAGGGAGGTTCTACACTTAGGTAGGAAGAACCAGCTGCACAAATATGAGATGGTGGACGCCTGGATTACTAGTAGTACAGGTGAAAAGGATCTAGGGGTCTTAGTAAACCACAAGCCTAGCATGAGTCAACGGTGTGATGCAGCAGCAAAAAAGCCAAATGCTATTCTAGGCTAGTCCCAGCAATGAGATAGGATCCACCACTGAACGGACTCCCATAGGTCAATCATCATAAAGAATGCCATCTGGAAAGCAAACACCTCAAGAGAGTTTGCTTTGTTCAGACATAATACTAATCCATGGCTTGTTTGGGTGGATGTTATGTTTGATGCGCCTCGTACCGATGTATCCAGACACCATGGCTTCTTTCTTCAGAACTTTCTTTGCTTTTCTATTTTCTTGTCTCATGTGTCTGTAGGTTGGCAATTGTATGGAGCTTGGGGTAGTGGCAAACAAAGCATGGTTAAACATGGCTGGGGAGTTCAGGCACAATGCCAAACAACAGTTAAAGCAAGTCCTGGTCTGTAAGGCAAGCAGTCTGTGCTTTGCTGCCCCAAACAAGCCATGGTTAGTCTGCACTAGGTTCAGACATTCAAACAAACCACATTCTGGCTCAACAAACCACAGATTGGCTTTATATGCAAACCAGGCAATGACTATATTATTGTCACTGGATCTAGTAATGGAAATGTCATTCTTTACGGGTTACTTTCAGAGGAACACAATGCCTCATTTCAATCTGTATTTGATTTTTGCTGGACTCTTAGCTGTTGCTAACTGTCAGACCGGTCAACCAGGCAATTTACCCTATGAGAAGATAGTCCCAAGGAATACTAAGTTTGCCTTTCAATTCTACCACCAGGTTGCTCTAGAGGCTCATAAGAAAAACATTTTATTTTCTCCTACAATCATTTCCATGCCCTTTGCTTTGCTGGTGCTGGCAGCCAAATCCTACCACACGGAGTCAGCTTTTGTCAGGACTTTGCTTTAACCAGACAGATATCAGCGAGCAGAAAATTCATAGAGGTTTCCGTCATCTTATCCAGAAGCTAAACAGTACTGAGGCCGAAATCCAACGGAGTATTGGGAATACCCTTTTCCCAAATAAGAAATTTAAGCTGCGGAAAAAGTTCTTGAATGATGCCAAATATTTTTATCAGGCTGATGTTCTTCTTACTAACTTTGAAAATGCTACAGAAGCCGAGAACCAAATCAATAACTACATAAAGGAGAAAACCCATGGAAAAATAACTGATATTGTCAAGAATCTTGATACAAAAGCTGTATTGGTTATTATAAGTTTTCTTTACATGAGAGGTAAGTCAGATGGAGTTTACTTTATTATTATTGCAGGGTGTTGTAACTAACTTAAAATGTCCACTGCTTAAGCACTAATGCTAGATACTGCTCAATCTGTTGTATCTGTTGCAGGAGAGCCAACTTGAATAAAATACTGGGGGCCCCAGGTAAGTCTTGCCCCACCAAATTGAGCACATGGCAGAGCACATGCACACCATTTGAATGGCAATGTCTATCAACTTGAGGGGGGGGGGGAAATGACCTTCTCCAATGATATTCCCCTGCTGGCAATAAGTAACCTTCAACATTATCACTCTTTCTGCTTGTACAGTCATACCTCGGGTTGAATGTGCTTTGGGTTGAGCGCGTTCGAGTTGCACTCTGCGGCAACCCGTAAGTAACGGAGCGTGTTACTTCCGGGTTTCACTGCTCACGCATGCGCAGACACTCAAAATGACATCATGCGCATGCGCGGAAGCATCAAAACGTGACCTGCGCATGCACAGACATGCCATCATTTGTTACATTTGCTTCAGGACACGAACAGGGCTCCAGAACAGATCCCATTCGCATCCCGAGGTACCACTGTAATGAGATGGGTTCATTTGGGAAGAAGAGCTACAGAAACTGCGTTCAGCATAGCAAATATTCTTCCGCCACCCCGGAGCTTTCCCTATTGGTTCAGAATAAGGCAAATACCATGGGTTTCCTCTGTATTCAGATGAATACTGAACCAAACCATGAGGACAGACAGATTTGGGCCTTGTCAGACTAGAAGCAGGATGCATACAAGGTGGGATAATTCAAAGCAGGGCCCCTGAAGCACTCTGTAGTGCTTTGCAGATTCGGCTCTTTAAAAAAGAAAAAAAAAGCTTCTCGCGAACATCAGCTAAAAAGTTGAAATATACTCAGAGTCGAGTGTGGATTTCATGCTCTTTATTCAGCTCATAGTAGTGAGGAATGAAAGTTCCCCCACAATATCTGCTTTATAAACATTATTTACACAATGGGCTGCACGTGATTGGCTAATTCCAGGATTCTCCTGTAGGCCAATCAGGTTGCGGATTCACTTCCACCTGGAGCTGGATTGGGTGGCTCCTGTGGACCAATCATACTGCTGCATTGTTCTAGGACCAATCAGACTGCTGCATTCTGAATCCTGTTGTTCTAGGACCAATCAGACAGCTGCATTCTGAATCCTATTGTTCTAGGACCAATCAGACTGCTGCATTTTGGATGCTATTTAACTCAGTACATAACAAAAGTGTATTCTCTTAACTTCCTGTGTACATAATTATTCCTGGGTTAAATGATGAGGGAAGGGAAAGCAAAAGGTGAGGGAAGAAAGAGCTCTATTGTGATTGATAGGTTAAACTTGTAATTGGGCAATACAGTGGTACCTCGGGTTACATACACTTCAGGTTACATACGCTTCAGGTTACACACTCCGCTAACCCAGAAATAGTACCTCGGGTTAAGAACTTTACTGTAGGATGAGAACAGAAATTGTGCTCTGGAGGCACAGCGGCAGCAGGAGGCCCCATTAGCTATAATAATAATAATAATAATAATAATAATAATAATAATAATAATAATTTATTATTTGTACCCTGCCCATCTGGCTGGGTTTCCCCAGCCACTCTGGGTGGCTTCCAACAAAGATGAAAAGTACACTAAAATGTCACATATTAAAAACTTCCCTGAACACCCTGAAAGTGGTGCTTCAGGTTAAGAACAGTTTCAGGTTAAGAATGGACCTCCGGAACGAATTAAGTACTTAATCCGAGGTACCACTGTAGTTTTAACTGGAAAGCAAATCCCTTTTAGTTGTCCCTCCATGTCTTATTTAAAGTGTGCAGCACAAAGGACCCTGGCCCAGATTGTTCACAATTTGGCAGGTTTCTGATCAAATGGCAGCGCTCTCATACTTGCAAAGGTCAGACCCACAAAGCACTAGGGGATATTTAAGTGACTCATTTTTTTTGCCCACCTCAGAATCGTAACATCAGCCTTTGCTTGAAATAACACATCTGTCATTTTGAAATTTGAAATAACACAGCATCTGTCCTTTTGAAATTTTGCATGTGATCTTGCCTGCAAATTCCCTTCAATTCCCTACCACTACCATCATAAGAAAGTTAATGGGAATTAGTTGCAACTTTGTAGACTTTATCAACGTTAGAGAGGCTGTTATGCCTACAAATTCCATCAAGTTCTAGCAAAAGGGGGGGGGGGAGTTACAATCACTGTTGCTCTTCAGATAATGAAGGGGAGGTGGACTAAGCAGATAGACTGACAGCTGAATCAAGCAGGTTACAATGAGCCTCACACTGATGTGAAGCACTGAACTGAGGTCCAAATATCATCTTGAGGGTAGTGCATGTTTCTTGATGGAGCATCAAGAAGAAATATTTCACACTGTAAGCCAATTAAATGAGGAAAAACAACCAGGAACCATCAGTTCCCAGACTTTTAGGGCAGCTGGAGTGGAAGCAAGATCTCCTAGCAGAACTCTGCAGACTCACTGTCTCTGGAAGCCTAGCGAGATAATAATAATAATACATAATAATAATAATAATAATAATAATAATAATAATAATAATAATTAATAATAATAATAACAACAACAACAATAATAATTTATTACTTATACCCCACCCATCCAAACCAGATCTTATGGGAATGACCTGTACCCTCTTGTTATTGTCCTCATTAGATTATTGGGAAAGTCCTTTTAATAGTCAGAACACTCGAGAAGAAGACTTCTTCGTGGATGTGCAAACAACAGTGAAAGTTCCCATGATGATCAAAGACAGCACTTTTAAGACGTACTATGATGAAAGTCTGTCCTATGAGGTGGTCAGCTCCCTTACAAAAGCGGTGCCATAGCATTCTTCATTCTGCCTGATCAAGGGAAACTGAAGCAATTGGAAGATGGTCTGAACAGAGACCTCTTGCTAAAATGGATGAAATCAGTGAGGCAACAGTAAGTCTGTGCGCTCTAGCAGACAAATCACCACACCTTTAAAGGGGGCATTACACCTGGAACAAGCAGGACTTTGATAGCCATTCCTGCTCACTGGGTGACCTGAAGCAAGCCCGCATCTTTCAGCCTCAGAGCTGTTATCATCTTCTATGATTAAATAACAGGGAGGAAAACCCTTTGTTCAACCATGATCTCTTGGGAAGAAAAGCAAAATCCATCAGTGCTAATAAGTCCACATCTCTTGCACAGATGTTTTCTGATTCTAGAGTGAAATGCATACAATACAGATTCAAGTCCTTATTCAATGTGTCCATGGAACATGATACAATCTAGGGCTTCCTGTTCTCTTCACAGAGAACAGAAAATGCAAACTACTAGACAACACTTTCCTGTTCTTTGGGGGGAAAAATACACCCAACCTTTTACAGTGGTACCTCAGGTTACAGACGCTTCAGGTTACAGACACTTCAGGTTACAGACTCCGCTAACCCAGAAGTAGTACCTTGGGTTAAGAACTTTGCTTCAGGATGAGAACAGAAATTGTGCGTGGCGTGGCAACAGCTGGAGGCCCCATTAGCTAATGTGGTGCTTCAGATTAAGACCAGTTTCAGGTTAAGAATGGACCTCCAGAACGAATTAAGTATGTAACCAGAGGTACCACTGTATTTAATAAGTGCATCGTAACAAATTACAATATATTTAAAATTTAAAATATTAGATTTAGCAAGCATTAAAATTACTCTCGTGTGTGTGTGCGTGTGTGTGTGTACTAACCTTAGGCTGGTTATATAAATATATATTCAATAGGCACAAATGAGGTTCTAATGGAGTTTAATATTCAAAGTTCTCATTGAGTGCAGGTGTTACCATCTGCTAGTACAGCTTGAAAACAAACCCAAAGATGTCATGCACAGCGAACACAAATAGTGCGCACGCCTGGTATAAGTAGGAAGACACACTAGGACCACAACTTTATTAACATTTAAGAGAGGAGACCTGCCATGAACACTGAATTACAATGGGGGGGGGATGAGGCCACCTACTGACCTCCTCCCTCCCTCTTGTGGTGGATCAGCTTAAGCTTCAGTTCAGAGACTGAAAAGTAGCTACTTGGCCAATTATTAATCTTCCCAACCATGCTTAAAGTTCTCTAGTCCCAAAGTCTCATCTCCCCTGAATTGTCTTTGATAGTCCTTTTTACCTTCTTGGCACCTCTTCATTACCCAGACTGCCCCGTTAGTTGCGATCAGTTATTCATGGGAAGGACCATAGCTGAGTCACAGAACACATGCCTTGCATGCAGAAAGCCTCAGGCCTCATCTCAAGGCAGGGCTAGATTTCAAGGCCTTTGCCTGAAATCCATGAGAACAGCAACCAGTCGTGGTAGACCAGGAATGGTCCGTCCTGTTTCATTGCCTGAGGTGAAATGGGAAGGTGCTTCCCCACAGCTGTCTTGACACCAAAGCCCACCCCCACCCCCTCTGAAACCTTCCTTATCTGGGTTCTAGTTAGCTCTCAAAAGATCTTGGCGAAAGCTGCTGACACTGCTTCCATACAGCGCCCACAAGGGGCACCACCTCTTGGGTGCCACTGCCCAATGCAGATGCTTCAGCCCATCGCATGGGCAGGCTGGCCCTGTTGTCAACAATACTAGGCTAGGAGGGCCAATGGTCTAAATCAAAAGAAGAGTCCTATAGTTTTATCCCTGATTTGTCCCTTAGAAAACACTGCAAAGTAAATAAATTCACCCATGGATTGACAGTGAAACCAAAAGAAAACCTGCCCTGAAATAAAACTCAGGGGAGTGGTCTACATTTCTATGCAGCCTGTTTGTGATAATCTAAGCCTGTACTGCATTCTGGATCGGTGGGCTGGTTAAAGCAAACAGCAACTGTGTATTGAGGCTGTAGATGGGCTGTTTGTCTCCTTCGGCACCACATAGGGAGAATTGCTCCCACTACCACCACTGATGCAATTAGCATCTGAGAGAAGGAACAGTAGTCACATACAAAATGTTATATTCAGCAGAGGCCTATGTGTGCTTAAATCCACCATATTGACTCCACTCCTCTGACGGAAACATAATAAAAGTTGGGGAAAATGTTTAATCCAAAAGGAAATACACATTTTTAATTTAAAGCTGTGTGAATATTAGGTAGCATTTTTACACTGTTGTGCTTATTTTTACAACTTTAGTCTTGACATTTTTTATCTAGCCAAACTGTAAAGTGTCTACAAATTGTGTCATCTAAACATTTTCTAAGAGTGAAATCTTAATAGCCTCTGATTCTACTTTCAATAGGAGAATAGTACTTCACCTTCCAAAGTTAATGATTCATGGACACTATGATCTTATAGAGATACTAAGTAGAATGGGTATAACTGAATTATTCACAGACCAAGCAGACCTCTCTGGAATTACTGGGAAGCCTGAGGTGAAGGTTACTAAGGTAGGTTTATCAAAATTCAACATAGTGTAAGAATTGAACGTAAGACTCCACATTGATATGTTGCTTCCTGGGTCAGATATATATTTCAGGGTTCAAATAAAGTTGAGGTTTAGAGTACTTGAATGTGGCACCACACATGGAGATCGTTCCCTTGTAAGCAAAATTCATGTGCACAGTGTCTTCTACATGAAAACAAATACAACTTAAGATACACTTGTGCAATTTTTCACGTGTGGAAGAGTGCTCACATTTCCTTCCATCCAGAATTCATCTCAATAGATGAAAAAATCATGTGTGAAGCAAGTCTAAGATATGATCTCTAATAAGGCAAGGCTGTCCAGGCACCCTGCTCCTCAGGCTTCTATACAATACCCACAACTCTTTAAAATGCTGTGCTGACTCTGTGTTGGGAGCAGCATAGGGCTCATTGGTGTCATGGGACACAGACCATTGGAATCACACATCATTAAGGATCATTTTGGAGAGGAGAGATCATAAGGAAACCTTCCCAGTTTCTTCCTCCAGGCTAACAGGTGCAAGATGACACTTCACACACACACATGATTGGTTGGGAGGGTGAGATCAAGAGATCACGAGAGTAAGAAGTGACAAAGTCAACAAAGACTTTCAATGGATTCCTCTGAAGGAGCAGGAGTCTCTCATATACTTAACTCTGGGTCACTGTCTGTACTAATGTTTGTTTGCTTTCTTTACAGGCTATTCACCAAGCTTATTTAAATGTCCATGAGAATGGCACTGAAGCTGCAGCTGTCACTTTTATTGAAATTGGACCTCCCACCTGAAATTAAACAAAATCACCCATTCATCTTCTTAATTATGGACTGGCTTACTGAGGCCATCTTATTCTTCGGGAAAGTTGCAGATCCCACAAAGAACTAAGAAGTCACCTAGTGCTCTTCCTGCAGCGCTGGCAGTTGGGTGCCGCTTAAATATATAGCATGTGTGAAAAGATACTTAGATTTCATTTACTATGCTTGGGGTGTCACTATCACACCTTCTACAACAAATCAAATGCTGATGTGATACATGGAAATCTATTAAAGCATTTTGTTTTTCTTTCTGCAGCAGAAAACGCATAACCCTAAAGATGCATGCTAACCAGTGTGCGGTGCATATCATCCCTAAGCTCGCAGTCTTGAAAAACATGTTATTAATTGGATGAAAGGAGTACGATCTTGACAGCAGCCGACTTCATATAACTTAGGGAAGTGCTGGGTGAGATCCCATGGACAGTAATACTAAAAGGAAAGGGAGTTCATGATGGCTGGGAGTTTGTTAAGAGGGAGATAGTAAAAGCACAACTTCAGGCAATACCAATGAGACAGAAACATGGAAGGTGCCTAAAGAAGCCAGGGTGGCTATCTAAAGAACTTTTAACTGAGTTAAGATTAAAAAAAGGATGTGTACAAAAAATGGAAAAGGGGGGAAACCACCAAAGAGGAATTCAAACAAATAGCCAGCACGTGTAGACACAAAGTCAGAAAAGCTAAAGCACAGAATGAACTCAGGCTTGCTAGAGAGGTTAAAAGCAACAAAAAAGGCTTTTATGGGTATGTCCGTAGCAAAAGGAAGAACAAAGAAACAGTGGGGTCACTCAGAGGAGAAGCTGGTGAAATGCAAACAGAGGACACAGAAAGGGCTGAACTCCTCAATGCCTTCTTTGCCTCAGTCTTCTCCGATAAAGAAAACAATGCCCGACCTGAAGAATTTGGAGCAAATGATTCAGCAGAGGAAACACAGCCCAGAATAACTAAGGAGATAGTACAAGAATACTTGGCTAGTCTAGATGTATTCAAGTCTCCAGGGCCAGATGAACTGCATCCAAGAGTATTAAAAGAACTGGCAGATGTGATCTCAGAACCACTGGCAGTCATCTTTGACAATTCCTGGAGAACAGGCGAAGTCCAGGCAGACTGGAGGAGGGCAAATGTTGTCCCTATTTTCAAAAAGGGGGAAAGAGAGGACCCAAATAATTACCGCCCAGTCAGTCTGACATCAATACCAGGGAAGATTCTGGAGCAGATCATTAAGCAAACAGTCTGTGAGCACCTAGAAAGGAATGCTGTGATCACCAATAATCAGCATGGATTTCTGAAAAATAAGTCATGTCAGACTAACCTGATCTCGTTTTTTGACAGAATTATAAGCCTGGTAGATGAAGGGAACGCAGTGGATGTAGCCTACCTTGATTTCAGCAAGGCATTTGACAAGGTGCCCCATGATATTCTTGTAAAGAAGCTGGTAAAATGCGGTCTTGACTATGCTACCACTCAGTGGATTTGTAACTGGCTGACTGACCGAACCCAAAGGGTGCTCATCAATGGTTCCTCTTCATCCTGGAGAAGAGTGACTAGTGGGGTGCCACAGGGTTCTGTCTTGGGCCCGGTCTTATTCAACATCTTTATCAACTACTTGGATGATGGACTCAAGGGCATCCTGATCAAATTTGCAGATGACACCAAACTGGGAGGGGTGGCTAACACCCCAGAGGACAGGATCACACTTCAAAACGACCTTGACAGATTAGAGAACTGGGCCAAAACAAACAAGATGAATTTTAACAGGGAGAAATGTAAAGTATTGCACTTGGGCAAAAAAAATGAGAGGCACAAATACAAGATGGGTGACACCTGGCTTGAGAGCAGTACATGTGAAAAGGATCTAGGAGTCTTGGTTGACCACAAACTTGACATGAGCCAACAGTGTGACGCAGCAGCTAAAAAAGCCAATGCAATTCTGGGCTGCATCAATAGGAGTATTGCATCTAGATCAAGGGAAGTAATAGTGCCACTGTATTCTGCTCTGGTCAGACCTCACCTGGAGTACTGTGTCCACTTCTGGGCACCACAGTTCAAGAAGGACACTGACAAACTGGAACGTGTCCAGAGGAGGGCAACCAAAATGGTCAAAGGCCTGGAAACGATGCCTTATGAGGAACGGCTAAGGGAGCTGGGCATGTTTAGCCTGGAGAAGAGGAGGTTAAGGGGTGATATGATAGCCATGTTCAAATATATAAAAGGATGTCACATAGAGGAGGGAGAAAGGTTGTTTTCGGCTGCTCCAGAGAAGCGGACATGGAGCAATGGTTCCAAACTACAAGAAAGAAGATTCCACCTAAACATTAGGAAGATCTTCCTGACAGTAAGAGCTGTTCATCAGTGGAATTTGCTGCCAAGGAGTGTGGTGGAGTCTCCTTCTTTGGAGGTCTTTAAGCAGAGGCTTGACGACCATATGTCAGGAGTGCTCTGATGGTGTTTCCTGCTTGGCAGGGGGTTGGACTTGATGGTCCTTGTGGTCTCTTCCAACTCTATGATTCTATGATTCTATGATTCTATGGATGGCCATCTGTCATGGATGCTTTAGCTGAGATTCTTGCATTGCAGGGGGCTGGCCCTTAGGGTCCCTTCCAACTCTATGATATTCTTTCAATGCCCAGAGGAGGAGTCATATGAGCACCTCTAAGGGCTCTTGCCAAGAGGTCAATGACAAAAGACAGTTGTCTGCATCAGGAACTGGATTGTTCCTGTTGGCAAAGCACTGCAGTCCAGCTCCCAGAATGCACCCCATGGAGCAGGCTGCTCAAAGCTGCCCAAATAAAGTGCACGGGGGAGAATAGCTGTGGATTTCCCTTAGAGAGAATCCGTCTAGACAGGAGCACCATGTGGTCTTATCAGTTTTAAATCAGTGGTGGCAACATGTTGGAGCAGCTTGTAGCCAGAGGCTGAGATGGCTGCCAGTCAGCACAGCACAAGCAACAAGCTTGCTAGAGTTTTGAATTCAAGGGAGCATTATGTAAATTCACCAGCTTTGCATAAAAGCACCTCTCTCTCTCTCTCTCTCTCTCTCTCTCTCTCTCTCTCTCTCTGCCAGCTAATTAGATGTCCTTCAAGAGTGTTTTCCTAATTGCTGCTCTTCACTTGTCTGGCTGGAAATCAAGGCCGACTGCCAAAATGAGATGTAATAAGTATTTAGCCCGCCCCCATTACTCACAAGCTTCTTTCATGCCTTTGGCTTTCATGAAGTCAACGAAGCAATTTGAGGTTTGCAAGACCCACCTCTTGCCTTGTGAGAACTTGGGGGGGGGGGAGTCTCGTCCTCAACTCTGCATGCGCTACCTAAACTTTTCTGCAAGAGATACCAACAACAAGTCATGTTTCATGTTTCAGCGATTGGAATGTGAGAAGGAAAATGAAAGAGAGTTGTGCATTCCGAATTACAGATGTGGGGAACGAAGGATTTAGCATTGCCATAGGTCTGCTACCCAAGGCAATGGGAATTGTGGCCAGTGACCTGGGTGGGGCTGCATTTTGCTTTTAGCTTCATTTCATGCACTGTTGTTTTGTCAGCCTGATTAGTGGGGGTTAGGGTTATCTCCTCTGGCACCCAACTCTGCTCAGGGAAAGTGCCTTCAAGCTCAGCCAAGTCAGAAGCCTGCTCCATAATGTAAGCTCCCTGCATGTTTCAGAACTCTGCAAGATCAGGGTTCTAAATCATGCGATGGGGCTATAAGCATAGAACAGACTCTCTGCCTCAGATCTTCTCTTCCAGTTCACCTAGAGCAGGCATGGCCAAACTTGGCCCTCCAGCTGTTTTGGGACTACAACGCCCATCATTCCTAGCCAGCAGGACCAGTGGTCAGGGGTGATGGGAATTGTAGTCCCAAAACAGCTGGAGGGCCAAGCTTGGCCATGCCTGACCTAGAGCAACAGAGACATGGGACAAGGGACTCAGCTACACAACTGCAAATATAACTTTTAAGTGCATTATACAATGTGACACTAGATGGCGATGGCGAGCTTATGGCAGATTCAATATATTTTTCAAAACTTTTTTTTAAAAAGCATTTTCACAGTGCTTTTTATCTGTGTCTAGATGCCACCACTCCTGCCAACCTAGCAGTTCAAAAGCACGTCAAATTAATAAAATAAGGCGAACCCACTAACCTCTAAGTTTTCCTCCCGTTCCAAATAGCGGGTGGCTCTGTGGGTTAAACCACAGAGCCTAGGGCTTGCCGATCAGAAGGTCGTCGGTTCGAATCCCCGTGACAGGGTGAGCTCCCACTGCTCGGTCCCTGTTCCTGCCAACCTAGCAGTTTGAAAGCACATCGAAATGCAAGTAGATAAATAGGTACCGCTCCAGTGGGAAGGTAAACAGCGTTTCTATGCGTTGCTCTGGTTCGCCAGAAGCAGCTTAGTCATGCTGGCCACATGACCCGGAAGCTGTACGCCGGCTCCCTTGGCCAATAAAGCGAGATGAGCACCGCAACCCCAGAGTTGGCCACGACTGGACTTAATGGTCAGGAGTCCCTTTACCTTTACCTTTAGATGCCACCAAGGATAAAACAGAGAGGGTGGGACCATAGGCATAGTCAGAGGGGCAGAAAGCGGGCAGCTACCATAAATACAAAATACTTAATTAAAGGTAGAAATCATCAGAATGCTTGAAACTCAGCAAAGAAAGGCTCTGCTCGTCTCTCTTGCTCAGCCATGCACCACAAGTACCACTCTGTCTTTCAGGCAGAGAGTAAAGATGTGGTTAAGGTCAGCGATGACAGGGGTGCGTCTCAATGGGCTATTCCTACTGAGCGTGCACTGCCCCCCCCCCCCCATAAATCCTAGCTACGCCCATGAGTGGGACCAGCTATTGTGACCCTCCCTTTCCCTTTATGTGATGACAATTGCATGTGAGACTGAACACCCAAATGCTAATGAGAAAACAATGCATGAGTTGAAGATGTGCAACCAGAGGGTATGGTTGCTGTTATGTACTGAGTTGAATAGGATCCAAAGTGCAGCAGTCTGATTGGTCTTAGAACAATAGGATTCAGAATGCAGCAGTCTGATTGGTCCTAGAACAATGCAGCAGTATGACTGGTCCGCAGGAGCCACCCAATCCAGCTCCAGGTGGAAGTTAATCCGCAACCTGATTGGCCTACAGAAGAATTCCAGAATTAGCCAATCACGAGCAGCCCATTTTGTAAATAGTGTATATAAAGCAGATATTTTGGGGGAACATTCATTCCTCACTACTATGAGCTGAATAAAGAGCATGAAATTCACACTTGACTCCGAGTATATTTCAGTTGCACTAATCACAAGTAGAGTGGAAGCGCTGTGTCCATGTGATTTTTAAATTTTTGTCTTGGCATTTCCCCTGCAAATACTCTCTCTTTAACGCTAAATCAAAACAAATTGCAATTTGGGTTTTCTGCGGATTACTCTTGCTCCAATTCAGTAGTAAAAAGCAGGCTTCTTAAGAAAAAGTGCTGGGGGGGGGAGCACTCAGACACACTGCTTTAAAGCGTGGGTCTTTGCCTAGAAATGTAGCGCAAAAGGAAGTATCGATGAGCTCTAAGTGATGGCCAGTGAAGTATTTCAATAGTAGCAGCTGCTGCAGAACCAGCATCTAGCAGGAGGTGGCAGTGGAGGCATCAGTCCGGTTGGTTGCTACTGGCTAGCTGCCCTCTCTGATATTATCAGCATCTGCCTGCTTGCCTGCTTGAAGAGCAGAGGAGCAATCCAACCAGCAGTCACAGACCTACCTGATGCAAGCTAAGATACTTCCACAGTTGTGTCCCATCGGTTTCAGTAACTAAGGGGGCTCCCCTCCCCTTTGACGGTTGGCAGTTCCAACTTGCGAGCAGCTTCACCCACCGCAGCTGTCAAAATGTGCAAAATCAACTGGGGAGCGGGGAGGAGGCAAGTCAACATGTTTACAAATGGCAATGAAATCTGTCCTTAGTTAAGACGCGGCGATAATGTTCTGCCACTAGCATAGGCATGACAAAAAGTGGGCTTGGGCCAACAGGCAAATAGAAAACATTTTCTCTGAAAGAGCCTCTATTTTGCTACTTCTGATGCATCGATGTACCTTGGCAAGCGAAACATAAGCTAAAAATAAAGTCCCCACATTACTGGATTAGCGGTAAATACTGAAATAGGCAAATCGGCAGAAGTTGCAAGAAGCCACAAGTCACTAGCCAGGAGGGGGGGGGGACAAGACTCTGTGATGTGGCTTTTTAAATCGCTGCTTCAGCTGCCAAAATGGGAGGGAGAGAGGGAGAGAAATGAGTGGCAACTATTCTGTCTGTTTTTGCAGTGTTATAGGGACTAAAAATGTAAGCTAGCTGCAAAATGAGTAGCTACTGTAATGGTGATGCGAGCGTGGGAAGAGAATCAAACAGGCTGAACGTGTGTGTTAATGTGCAATTAGCAAATCTTTGGCTCAAATTGCTGCTTTCAGATAATACTGGAAGGTCACGACTTTGTGTTCCTAACGAGGATTTTGATAATGCTAAGATCCACACACACAAACAGTAATAAGGAAACCCAGAACAAAATTATTGGTGTGCTAAATAAGAGTATTAAACATAGCACAAATCCCACAGAATGGGGACCGATCGAAGCTATCAAAGTGTTTGGGGCTGGTCTGTGTAAAAGATATGGCACATCAAAAGCAAATCTAACAAGATGTCTTTGCCCAGAATATTATAATTTGTTTGCCACATGCCTACAAGCACCAAACTCATCTTCAGCAGAGTAAGTGATGTGGCTTGAGAAGCGGCAATTGGTAAGACTTTAAACATAGGTCTTCTTCCAAAGTATTGTGCAAAGGATGCTTAGTAAAAGAAGCAAACATATACTGATGGTTAAGGAAACTTTTAAAAAACACACACAAAAAAAACAGAATTCCAAGCTCATTGAGGATGCCTTCAAGCCCCAGTTTTACCACCAACTCCCAGTTCAAAGAGCAAAATTGGTACGTGCCTGTCCACACGGACACTCTCGCATTTTTATCCTGGTGCAAAGCTGCTAGTGCAAAGATCTTCCTACATGCATGTAGCTACTTACAGCAGTATCCAAGTAACTAGTAGACTGAAGGCTTTTCTACATGCCAAGTGGTTCTGTGTAGGAAACAGCATGATAGCTACATGTGGCACAGGTTATCTATTTCACCTTTCATACTTCAAGGTAGGTAGCCGTGTTGGTCTGACACAGTCAAAATAAAAAATTAAAAAATAGTCCAGTACTTGCACACAAAAGCTTATATCTAGAACAAATTTAGTTGGTCTCTAATATGCTACAGGACTACTTTTTCATTTTTTATTTCCACCATTCATACTGACAATCTGCGGTGTAACATGGCTGCTTGCTGGGAATATGTATAGTGAAAGAGACACATGTGTGATAACTTCCACAGAGCTACATTCATCCCAAAGAATCCTGGGAACTGTAGTTCACTGAAGCTGCAGAGAGTTGTTAGGAGACATGTATTCTTGTAGCACCCTGCTTGTGGTTAACGCTTAGCTGGAATGAAATATTCAACGCAGCTATAGAGAAATTAAAATAATAATTTATTTGTCAGACAAATAAATATGAGGCACAGTGGTATATGGTGACCAAGCTCTGGCCTGGCCTCCTGCCATTCTGGCCAGCACTTATATTTCCTTAATCCAGCCCCCTTGCTCCTCCTGTGGCTGCCTCTGTCCAATCAGCCTGGTTGAAATTCCTATTGGCTGTTTGCTAGAACCAATCACAAAAGATACACCCATTTCCTCATGCCCTTTTATGGGAAACAAAAAGCTATATATTCTTCTATCTATAAATGACAAATAAGTAGTAATATATCTTACATGTGTCTCAACAAGGAACCTTAATTACCAGCTCACCTCGCCCTATTGCCCTCCAAAACAAATGGTTTAATCTTAAATTTTTATCTTAAACAGATGTCAAGGATCTTGCATTGAAAGATCTCCTTCTCTTGAAGGTCTTTTAAACAAAGGCCTGACAACCATATGTGTGCTCTAATGATGTTTCCTGCTTGGCAGGGGGGGCTGGGCTGGTGGCTGATGGCCCCTGTGATCTCTTCCAACTATATGAAATAAGAATCTAGCATAAGGATTTAACATTTCTTAGCTTCTAATTCCTTTGCATAATTACATTTAAGCCAATATATTTAATACATAACATAGATAGCTTTTTAGAAGAATAAACCTTTTCAAAGTAAGGAACAGTTTCCAGCCTCAAAATAAGATAGAAAGAAAACCTATCTTCTCCAGCCAAGCCAGTTGCCTTTTTCACTGCTCTTGACCTTTCAACCTTAGGAAAATATGGCTCAAGTTGAATGGGAGGCACATGGTTTTATTTTACTATTTACCCACTCTTAATTATGTTTTTCTCTGCTTTTTTATCTTCTGTAATATGTAGGGTCAGTGTAACCTTGGCTGTCAGCCTGTAATTCCCTTTGACTTTGAGAATTGTTTTCTGCTATAAATCAGGGGGCCCCCTTATCCAGGAGAATAAACATCTTGCCAAGGTTCTTAGGCAGCTGGTCTTCTGCCTAGCATGAACATTTGAAAATCTTTAAGCTCATTTTAAAATACAGGCCCTGATCAAGCCTCAATAAAAATGCAGGCTATGATTAGATGCCTCATTCTCTGCACAGAACGACAAGTCCAAGAGTTCCCTGGGAAGAGGGATGTACTGTTAAACCACTCTGGGAATTATAGTGCGGAGAGGTGCAGATATGGCCCTAGTCACGGTGCACAGAAGGCTGGTGAGGTCATCTTGGCACCCGAGGCAGATAATTCCACAAGTGGCACACCTTTGGACTTAAAATAGAATAATAATAAAACGAAGACAGCTAATAGTGATCTCTGCCTAATTATACCTAATGGTGGAGGAAATTGTTTGGAGATTGGAAAGGTTTCCATCAAAGCAGAAAGTTTGGAAGCCGTCGATCTAATGCTATCACAACTGAGAGGCATGGAAAGGAATTGTATATATGAATCACAAAGAATTTACATAGCTATAGAACAATCTGTGTAGCGCAAATTGAACAGAGGCTATCAATCTGATGTAACTACAGCTTTCCAAATGAGTCAGTCTAGCAACAGACGGAGCTCTCCCGTGCAAAACAAATTTAAAAAGCCAGCAGGGTATTCTGTTTCTTACTCTCCTTCATGATGTTTTGCCTAATGCAATGAATATCAGCAATTCCTCCACCTAGCTTCTACTGGTGCTCAGGGGAAATATTTGCTTTGGGTTCACATCACATTGTCATCAATCTTAATAGCCTTTCCTCAGTACAAATAAGTCATTCAAAGAGTACGGCTAACGGCGTTGATTTTCTTCATAGAATATTCTGTGCATGGCTTCCATAAGTCCACTGCCTCATTCCTGCTGGGAACTACAAGGCCTTTATACTCTGTGTGTGTGTGTGTGTGTGTGTGTGTGTAAACACGCGCGCGCCCGTGCATATTCAGAATATATACATAACTTTTGGGAAACCATTGCATCTTGAAGCTCAGTGGCCTGTTCTTCTCTGATTGATAACACTCATTCGTTGGGGATCCATGCTGACACAAGAAGCTGGAATTTTCCAATATTAGCCTTCCTCTAGATACTTGGATGGGGACGCGGGTGGCGCTGTGGGTTAAACCTCAGCGCCTAGGACTTGCCGACCGCATGGTCGGCGGTTCGAATCCCCGCGGCGGGGTGCGCTCCCGTTGCTCGGTCCCAGCACCTGCCAACCTAGCAGTTCGAAAGCACCCCCGGGTGCAAGTAGATAAATAGGGACCGCTTACTAGCGGGAAGGTAAACGGCGTTTCCATGTGTGGCTCTGGCTCGCCAGAGTAGCTTCATCACGCTGGCCACGTGACCCGGAAGTGTCTGCGGACAGCGCTGGCTCCTGGCCTCTAGAGTGAGATGAGCGCACAACCCTAGAGTCTGGCAAGACTGGCCCGTACGGGCAGGGGTACCTTTACCTTTACCTCTAGATGCTTGGATGCTTAAGTCCCTAATGAAGATGCTTATTGTTTAGGAAGGGGCAATGCAAAATATCAGTAGGAATGGCTTTACTGGGGGGGGGTTAAGTTTGTGGGGAGGTTTTTGTTTGTACTTTACCTTATTTTTGCCTTGTACAACACTTTGATGGCCCCAAGTGCTGAAATGGCTTATACAGTTGTAAAATAAATATGAATAAACAAATAAGTCTCAAACCAGGCTGATTCGAGCTATTTAACATCTCGGGCTAAACTAGGTATGACTTCTGTCCTTCCATAGTTGATGGAAGGGGGGGGGGGTTGAGGTGGATAAAGAGCACTGCATGAAGCTGGGAGGCTTCAATTCTTCCCCCCCCCCCCCACCACCACCACGGTGGTCTTGATATGAATCTCTTCCTGCTATTCTCACTTGGAGTAAAGTTCCAATTGCTGCCAATGGAATATTTGCTTATTTTAAAAAATATACACACCAATTAATAAAATAAGGCGAACCCACTAACCTCTAAGTTTTCCTCCCATTCCAAATAGCGGGTGGCTCTGTGGGTTAAACCACAGGGCCTAGGGCTTGCCGATCAGAAGGTCGTCGGTTCGAATCCCCGCGACAGGGTGAGCTCCCACTGCTCGGTCGCTGCTCCTGCCAACCTAGCAGTTTGAAAGCACATCGAAATGCAAGTAGATAAATAGGTACCACTCCGGCGGGAAGGTAAATGGCATTTCCATGCGCTGCTCTGGTTCACCAGAAGTGGCTTAGTCATGCTGGCCACATGACCCGGAAGTTGTATGCCGGCTCCTTCGGCCAATAAAGCGAGATGAGCGCCGCAACCCCAGAGTTGTCCATGACTGGATCTAATGGTCAGGGGTAGAGGGGTGATTTTGATTGGAATTGGTTCCAATCTGCTTCTCCCACCCCACAAATGTCACCCATTAATTCATTCATTTGCTTGCTGCATTTATATCCTGCTTTTTCTCCAAAGAACTCAAGGTGGTGTGTGTCATTCTCACCCTCCTCATTTAATCCCCACAGCAACCCTGTGGGGTACAGTTAGGCTGAGAGAAAGTGGCCCGAGTTCATGCAGCCTAACTTATTTGAATCCTGGTCTCCCGTGTCCTAATTCTGGCAAGCTAACCGCTATACCACACAGATTTTCTTAGACATTTGTTAAAGAAACATCAGATATGGAACGGCAAGTGGGTTTTTATAGAAGAATGTGGAAGCCTTTTCATAATTTACTATTTGAAAGGGCACTATAGTCAAGTGAAATCACAGGCACGGTTCAAGACAGAAGCAGTGGAAGAAAAATGAGAAATTAATTGTATTAGAGGGATTTCTGTGATAGACAAGAGTTTGATCTCTAATGCGGTTGAAAAGGGTTTGAACAAAAACACTGTGGAGATATGGGTGAGAAGTCCATACATGAAACAATGTAACTATTTAATTTGTAAGTCAATTGGTAAAAAATTGGAAATTCAAAAAAACTTATATTGAAGAAGAAGAGGAGGAGGAGGAGGAGGAGGAGAAGAAGAAGAAACATGAAGTCCAGTTTGGGCCTCGGATTCAAAGCCACAGAGCTTATTTTATTTCATTGTTCCTTACTCTGAGGTGGAAATATTCACTGAAGAGCGAGTTTGTTAGGGGGGGGGAAACTTTCAAAAAATGAACGAAGCAACATGGGGGAGGTTCAAGCAAGCATTTCTGGATTCCTAGTATCTGCCTATATATTTAATAATAATAATAATAATAATAATAATAATAATAATAATGTGGTACATTGTGTTGTGTTGGCAGCCTACTAGACATTAACTCCCCTGTAGAATCTGTCAGGGAGTTGGGGAACCCTCCTGATCACATAAATTTTCAGCTTGCTATGAGGGCTGTACTGTTGCAGTTATTGTGCATGAGTTTATTAAGCAGGCATCTCTTCGTGTGCTCCAAACATCCACTATAAACAATAATTATTCATTACAACACTTCAGTTGCCACTGCTAAGATTGCAGACCCACCTAAGAGATGAAGACAGACAACGAAGTGATGTAATCTGGCCTCGGGCTGCTCATCCATGAATCACTTGGGGAGTGTCAGAATTAGAACTCCCAAGCTTATGTTTATCATTTGGCCTGGATTCCGTCACACTCTTTCAGCAAGTAGCCCTATTGCTCTAGCTTCATGGCCCAGATCTTGCCAACACTGGACCATTTTTAGAAAAGAAAAAAAGAAAGGAAAGAGGAATTTTGGCAAGGATTTTCCATGGTTAAACAAACAAGTAAGAGAGAATGTTTTGCAATGTCAGCCAGTCTATGGGGATTTCTGGACTGTCACTATTTTGGGGTGGCATTCAGTCACATACCATCAAGTTCAGATTGTGCAAATATTGTTGACTGGAAGATCTTGTGCAACAAACACACTTTCCCAAAAGATCAAACCTTTTGTGATTAAAAACAAAATGACAGAAAAATGCAATGAAAAGTGTGGGGCAACACTAGCTTTGAAACAACTTCATTAGGACCACAATCACACCTTGCATTTAAAGCACCACAATCCCATGGCATCTCCCAAAGAAATCTAGGAAGCGTAGTTCGTTAAGTGTGCTGAGAGAAGTTGAGTCCCCTATTCTCCTCCCGGAGCTATCATTCCCAGAGTGGTTTAACAATCAACCTTTCTTCCCAGGGAACTCTGGGAGTTGTAGTTCTGTGAGGGGAATAGGGGTCGCCTAAGAACTCTCAGCACCCTTAACAGACCAAAGCTCCTGGAATGCTTTGGGGGAAACCAGGACTGTTTAAAGATGTATCACAATTCTTTAAATGTGTGGTGTGGGTGTAGCCTTAACTTCCCAGATACAAAAAACCAGAAAGAGTGCTCAATAAATATCTGGCATTGTCTAACCTAGCTGCAAACTTTTCAGGTTGAGTTCCTGTGATCAGGTTGTCTGGAAGCATCATGATTCTCCAGAAGACATCTTGATCCTGCTGTATGACTGTTCCCTGTGACCTGACCTTCTTAAGCAAGCAGTAATGGTAAAGAGGCAATGGAGGAGCAGGGGGCAGCTTGCTGAATTTCACAAATAAATCTTGAACTAACCAGAAACTATTTGGGTGGCAGGCCATTTGTTCTCCCGTCAAAGCTGTTTTTGTTTAATATTGTTGTTTTAATATTCGTTTGGCCCTTTAAACAGAAAGCCCTCCTATTTATTATTACTATTATTTAAATAAAAATAAATAAATATTCATGTGGGGTGTGTGTTTGAAACAAAGATACTCTCTGCAGTACATGTACCGTGCAATTCGTTCTCATCTTTACAATGTTCATTTCCCAATTTGCTTTGATAAGATTTTGTTTTGTTTTGTTTTTGGGTGGAGGAGGGGCGGGGGCAAGGGTTAGCTGGAAATAAAACAGGAAATGGAACAACAAATAAAATCTCTCCGACAAAAAAGCAAAACAAATAAAATCTCTCCGACAAAAAAGCAAAACGAAACACCAAACCAACCCCTATATTTTCTGTAATTTGATCGTTAAGTGCTTCATCTAGCAGAGAGACGCGATGCACATAAGAGAACATAGAAAGCAGGGTTTGGTTGCATAAGACATGCCTCAGCCTGTCAAAGGCTGGCTTTCCAGAGAGCTGGACCCGTGCCAAGGGCCTCACTGCAAAATACCAACAGGGAGGAGGCAGACATTTCCCTAATACAACACCTCTTCTGCTCCCCACCCTCACACTATAAAGTCCTTCTCTCAATAACAAAGCAGAATCTTGAATCGCTTGGCAATGTATCCCCAGCAGGGTTCCAAATATCCTCTGAACAGCAGAGGTGGGGGTGGGGAGCAAGGAGAGAGGTTCTGGTGCAATTTCTTTGGCTTTCTGGCTTGGATTCATGCCTCACAGATGTGATCCTCCTGCAACAGAGGCAGGCTGTCCTTTTCAGCCCAAGGGCTGTATTCTGTCATCCAGAGGTTGCCCAGCAGTGGCTGGAAGGACCAGAGGCAAAAAATATAGACCCTCCAAGTGTCCCTAATTTCCAGGAACAGTTCCAGATTGACAGAATTTGATCTGATCCCAGAATGTCCTGCTTTTCCTTAGGATGTCCCTGTTTTCATCAGAGAAATGTTGGAGGGTATGGAGTTATGTGACCCCCCAGAGCCAAGGAGCTAAGTAACTATACAACCTTTAGGAAACATCTGAAGGCAAACCTGTATAGGGAAGTCTTTTAATGTTCCATGTTTTAGCATGTTTTTTTATAAAAGTTGGATGCTGCCCAGAGTGGCTGAGACAACCCAGTCGTTTGAGTGGGGTATAAATAGTAAAATTATTGTTGTTATTCATCTTATTATTATTATTCATTTTCTTGAATTGCTGTTACCAAGCCTTTGGAAGAGGCAAATTAGAAACTAACACAAATAAAAGAAATACATAAACATTGCCTGACCCTCGTTATTTCTTGGCATTTCCCCCTCCCCCTGTAACGTATAAACAGCCTATTCATCTGTCCAGCATATTTGGGGGTGGAGGAGAAAGAAGGGAATTGCCTTTTGACTTTTTTCTAAACTTGTCGTTGAGCATTAGAAGTCTTGACTGGATTGATGAGAGCTAGAGTATGACGCAGGGATGGAAAAAGCTGTCAATTCGTTACCAAAATATATAGGCCTCACTTTTAATTATTCACTTAGTAGCAGATTAGATCTTATTGACTGCCAACTGGCTCACCTTTCCACTCCTTAAGGTCAGCATAAATCAAAAGAAATCAGATGAGCTTGGACTGGCCATAGGCACTTCTAACCCTTTCATAAGAAAATCTGCGTAAGGGGCAGCAGGAGGGAACCGACAGGCAAGACTCTGCTCAATAAAGAAAGCATTATTAACTCTAAAGAGCCAAATTTCCTGTTTTTTGGTGTGTGTTTTCATTGCGCTGCCACAAGTAATATTCCGGGGGTGGAGGGTGGGGACTCCAATATTGTTTTCTTTGTGAAATAAAGAACAAAATTAGGAACCCAAACATACTTACAGGTTTCCAATACGAATGAGGCCATCCTGTTTCTGTTTTTTAAAACACCATTCACCGCTACAAAATGGCATTTGTCATGTTTGTTTCGGTTGCCTTATAGGTTGAACGTGTGCTAAGCTTAAAAATATACAAGCAAACAGGGTTTTTTCTAAGGGGTTGTCCTAATTATTGCAGAATGTGTGCAAGCTGCAATGTTCATGCCTGTTCGATCAATGGACTCGATGGGACATTTGTCCCTGGTGCTATTAAACCAAGAGGCAGCGATCAGCAATTCTGGCTCTTGACAGATGACCGCTGAAGGGAGGTAAAGGAATTTTCTGGTAAGAAACACCGGCTTTCACTATGGGGCGATTGAAAAGAGGCGGGTGTTCCATCTTTAACAATGCAGTCATCACCATGATCTGTGTAGATGCAGGTTTCTGGCATCAGAAATAGGGGCCGGCTAGTCAGGAATCACTTGCTGAATGTTGCTGAGGTATTTCGCAGCTGATGCATCCTGTAGCTTCTGATAAGGTGGGGGTTCTCCTACTCCTTCAACCCTCCTGCAAACTGCTTCAACTGGTAGTTGCACCAGAAGCAACAGCTTATAATGACATAGTGGAGCGGCTTTGCCAGACTTCCCCACCACCTTTCCCCTCCCCCTCCCAGTAAGACAACAGCAGCCCACCTGCTGGGAAAAGCTGCTATTGCAATTCCACCCCACCTAGCAAGGAGCTGTTGACTTCCATGGATAATTGCTGGGTGCCACCTAATGGAGCTGAGTTCACAGTAAGAATGTTCCAGCATCTGCACTGGCTAACTGTTGCTTTCCAGGCAGAAATCCCATTATGGTTTTCACCCTTGAGATAAGCTGCTATGGCATCAGTCCTTCTTGATGGGTGAATCACAAACAAGCAATATCGATGCCGGAGGGGGGGCGGGGATATTGTGGTGCTTAAGGAATAAGCAAATTGATATCCTAGAAGCTCTTGGGAGCCACAGCACATATTGTCACAATGCCCACAAAAGCTTGCGTTGCAGAAAACCTGTGCCACAATGAGGGTTGGGGGAGGAATTCAGTTTGCCTTTAAAGACGAACCTGTCAAATTCACACTTTCCAAAGCGATTTGTGAACTAAGCACAGCTGTCCTTTGAAATTTCCACATTTATCGCAGTTTTGCAGTGCAGTTTTCCATTCGAATACTGCATTCAAAAATGTGTATGCTAAGGTAAATGCATTATGTCAAGGGGAAATGCAAACATGTGTATTAGGCATATCTGCAAACAAAAATGTGTTTGTTGGGAGGAATTTGCTCTTAATTTTTAAAAATTCAGACATGGGGGACTGAATTTAAGATTAGAAAAAAATGAGAAACAGAACTGAAACTTACAGATCCATCCATCCCTAGTCATAATACAACTTTCTTTGATGTTTTTACTCTAACAAAATAGCCCCTTTCCATTTCCTTTGCCTTGTGTAAGAAGGCTGTCTATCAGAAAGCGATAACTTAACAAATCTACCTATGCATGTCTATCTTGACTGTTTGCTCCCTGCCCTAACCTAGATATCACCGGTAAGTTTATTGGGCTTCCTGAACATGTATGTAAAATTCAGAAATGCTCTCTAAGGCATTCCTGCAAACCTATAACAGCCCCAGAGCATAACATGGGCTTGTTAAAGAAAGGAAAGCAATACAGGAGTGCACCTAAGCGTCCTCTTGCTTCCCTCCTTGTGTCTGGCGTTTCCTGGGGAAAGAAAGCAGAGAAATCTCCCTTGTTTCATAAATGTAGTGTTCTGATGGGACAAAAGCCCCAGTTTGCCTGTAATTATTCCTAACCGCATTTGCAGCTTTTATAGAAATGTTACCAGTTCATCTGTTAAAATAAGGGATGAAGAGCACAAACAAGGAACCGTTTCATATAAAGGCAATTTCATATGCTAAAGGAGAAGATGTGTTTCCATCATTCACCATGTGGCTCTGTGGAAGATTAGCATCTGGGCAAAAGGCACACAGATCACCTGATCACGGACCTCCCACTATTGTGAGTTGTATTGCGTTTCTCTTTCTAGTTAAAATTTAGTAGTGTTTTCTAAACTTGAATCCAGTATGAGCGGGATTCAGCTAACCAGCCCCATCAGCAGAAGCTCTGTTCATGGACTTCTGTTTGTGTATCAGGGCTTCTCCTCCTCCCACCCCCAAAATTGGCTCTGTGGGGTTGAGAGAACCTCCAAATAGCATGCAGGGGACAGAGAAGGATGATTGTTCTATCCAGAAAGCTGCCATGCTTGCACAGATGGAGCAACTGGAAGAGTGCAATGTTGAATTCCACCCAGCACATATAAGTTATCAATTGCCAATGCTATGCAAATCTGTGTCCTCTTTTGCCCTCATTTTGGGTTTAGGCTGTCCTAAACCAAATACAGCCTGTGAAGCAAGCCACAATACTTGCTGGGTGAGCTGCTTTTGGTTAACATGTTGACCAAAAAAAAATCTGCAATGTTATCTCCAAAAAAAGCTTTGCAGCCCCTATTTTTTCTACCCTAAGCAGGGAGCAAAAATAGATTTATTGAGTTCCTGGTGGGCTGCCATACAATGCTGGATAAAGTTGTTCAGCCTAGTAGGTCATAAAGTATGACTAAACATCAGGAAGAACTTTCTGACATTAATCTCTTCCTATGTTTGACAATCTCTGTTGTCATCCTCACTGACCCTGGCAGAGCCCACTGAAATCAGCTTGCAAAAATTAAAAATGGCCATTATATAATAGTGACCAGAATTTGAGATGGTCAGTGGCTGGAGAGAAGAAATTTTAAGAATCAGCTGCCTTGACTTCCATCACTGAACAAAATCTGAATATGTGTGCAATAACAAAAAATGTTCCAGATTGGGAGCTGTTTTTTGGGTAGGGACCTGACATTCCACACCACTCAACCTTTGTAAAGCCCCCTGTAACTATAACTGATGGTACTGTAGCAATAACATCTCCCCCTGCCAGTTACAATAGTTGCAGTGTAGATATGTGGCCGTTAAGCAGACATTTATGTTTTCCAATGATGATACAGTAAGGCAGCTGAGGAAAATGAGCAAAGACAGCGATGAAGCAAGACACCTTCGAAGGACAGTAGGAGGTAAAGTTTCGCTGGTGACGAAACTGTGTTGAAGGATGCCCTTTGTAGGAGATCAATTACATTTGCATGTTTGCAAGCAAAATGGTGAATTAGAAAATGCAGGTTCATTGCAGTGCATACAACGAAGTGAGAAATAATAACACAATTACTGCATTTTTAAAAATAACAACAACAATATGATATATTTTTTCTGTGAAAACCGGAGGAGAGGGGGAATGGGAAGCATTTAAAACCACAGGGAAATATTGGCACTAGAGGGCACCAAAGCAAACATTATTTCCTGCATGTGCTTGCAAAAGGAGCTAAAAGCTACAGATAGACTTTAGAAACAAAAACACCATTCTTGGGTTTAGCTACTGAAGATTTGAAACAGATTTCTGCACAAATGTGCAAATAGCTTTTACTCTTTTTTTTTCCTTCAAGGTCCCAATTAGCTTTGCAAGGGTGCTGAGAAGTCTTTGTTAGGGATGCCAAGATCCCATGCTGAAGCTCTCAGGACTCTGGGGAAGGGGGCAGAAAGCTTTTGCTGCATGCCTGCACAGTGCACAGCTCCTTTGAACAGAGTATGCAATGCCTTCTAAACGTTGCTAGACTACAATTTCCCTCATCCCTAACTTTTGGGCATGCTGGCTGTTATTGATGAGAGCTGGGAGTCCATCAACATCTGACAGGCATCACATTGCCTAACCCTGCCTTTGTGAGTACATCTAACCTAGGGTTGTCATATTTCAAAAAGTGAACATCCGGACACAGAAGCTTTTGAAAAATCTTTTTTTAAATGAAGTTGTTGAGCTACTTATTTAGGAAATCTGCCAAAATATAGACTTCCTGTGTTGCAATAAGAACTAATCACAACAATACAAACACAACACATAGGCTAATAGTTAGTAGAAAATATATAATAGAATAATGATATCATTCAAATTATTGGAGTAAGCCAATCAAAGTTCATATATACAATATAACAGAGTGGGAGCGAGGACCATCAAGCTGTGTGTTCAAAACAGATGTCTAGGGACAGTCTCACAATAGTCTTTCAAAAGTATCAACAGAAGACATTGACACAAAAGTTTTTGAAAAATATTTTTAATGAAGTTTTTGAGCTATTTATTTAGGAAATCTGCCAAAATATAGACTTCCACCATGGGTTGCCATACATGCAGATTTTCCCAGACATTACAGCGATTTCCAACCAGACATTGCTTCCGACTGCCGTCTTCTGGCTATGTCCGGGAAGTTCAAGACACAGGCCAACCCTAAATCTAACCCAGAGCAAAGGTCTTTGTTCACAGACGCCATCTTGCAGCCTGAGAAGTAATTTGCTCAACTACAGTAGCTGTTCTTCCTCTCTTTGCACCTTAGACCTTACAGTTATACAAGTGCGTTCAGTGACAGAATGTTGCAGCATAGTGCGCTCCTGTTCGGTGTTCCAGCCAGCCAAGCCCTCTTCCACAATACTCCATTCCATTTCCCCACTCCCAGCCAATCAGCATCCCATGAGCCACTGAGCATGCTCAGTCCCCACTGGGCTGTTTGGGGGAGTCCTCACCCCTACAGCTTTTTTCTCCAAGTGTTTTTGTACTTCTGAGACCCTTGGGGTTCCCAAAGTCTGATTATAGTGTGTGTGTGTGTGTGTGTGTGTGTGTGTGTGTTCCCATCTTGGCAACAGAGAATTAGTTATAGAACGTGCTAACTCATGTGTCTAATAACACTGAAGTAAAAGCCCAAGCACAGGGGTCCAGTTATGATAGGAGATTACACATTCCCACATGCATAAACAAATGAATAGGAATACACTCTCACAGTGCAGAGGTTATTGTCATGTGCATCAACAGTGTCTCCAAAAAAATTTACACATCACTTGCAAAGACAGGTGAACTAATACCAGTGTACTGGAAGAAGCCAAGATCACCAGTGTTGAAGCAATGATTCTTCAACATCAACTTTTTTGGAATGGTCATGTTGTGCGGATGCCTGATGAACGTCTTCTAAAGCAACTACTCTATTCCGAACTTAAAAATGGAAAGCGTAATGCTGGTGGTCAACAAAAGAGGTTTAAAGACCATCTCAAGGCAAATCTAAAAAAAAAAAAGTAGTATAAACACTGACAACTGGGAAACACTGGCCTGTGAGCACTCCAGTTGGAGAACAGCCTTTACCAAAGGTGTCATGGGCTTTGAAGAGACGCAAGGGAGAAACATGCTAGGAGGAAGGCACACTTGGCAAATCCACACCATGATCAACTCCTGCCCGGAAACCAATGTCCCCACTGTGGAAGGACGTGTGGGTCCAGAATTGGCCTCCACAGTCACTTACGGACTCATTGTTAAAACCGTGTTTATGGAAGACAATCTTACTTGGCTACGAGTGATCGCCAAAGAAGAAGTGCATCCGAAGTTGACAGAGTGACGTAACGCTGGGACAAAAAATGAAATAATGGTCCCATTACCACCACACGAAAGTGTGAATGAGACACTGAACTTGCAGACCGTGCACTACATTGACACAAAATGATCAAAGCTACAAAGAAGAAAGCATGCCATTTCCAAATAAGTATCTCTAATACCAACACTTGAAGCACATAAAACAGAACAATACCGAGAATATCAAATTACAGAAAACAAATTAAAAGAATATGATGCTGGGATATTTGGACGTCTATGAATTCACACAACAAAGGATAGAGTGAAGTAACGCTGGGACCAAAATGAAAAAGAGGTGTGTGTCCCTCCCTTCCCATTCAACCCCATTAAAAGAAAGTAAGAATGAAACACAGAGTTTGCAAACAATGTCGGTGGTTGTGATAAGGTATTTTGTGCTTTCATTTTGTATTTTTATGCTATAAAGTGCCCTGTGATGTTTGAATGAAGGGGGGGGTGTATAAATTTAATTCCCACTCAGCTGTGAAGCTCACCGTATGGTCTTGATCCAGTCACTTTCTCCCAGCCTAACATACCACACAAAGCTGTCATGGATATAAAATGGGGAGACAGAGAGCCATGTTCACCACCCTGGAGGAAAGCTGGGATAGAAATGTAATAAATGAGTAAATAATCTCCTTTGTGAAGCCATCCAAGTCAGTGGCCATCACTACGCCTTGCAGATGCCATAGTCTTACACGCCATAGTTAATAAGAATGTACCATCACATTTATATCTCCTCCCTACAGTCTCAAATATAGCTGTGTAGATTACAGTAATGTATTTGCTACTCTTGACTAATATGCTACCTTTTCCAAGTCTGCCTTCTACTAAAATCCTTTTTTAAAAAGTTAATAAAGGATGAAAGAAATGGCACCGTGGACCAAGAAATTCCTGTTTTGTTTTCATTAAGTATATAGACCCTGGCCAATATTATTTCCTATTTTTAAAAGACATCTGAAGGCAGCCCTGTTTAGGGAAGTTTTTAATATTTAATGCTATATTGTTTTCAACACTCGATTGGGAGCCGCCCAGAGTGGCTGGGGAAACTCAGCCAGATTGGTGGGGTATAAATAATAAATTATTATTAAATTATTATTATTTCCCATTCCCAAACTAGGATTAGATGACATTCTATTGCCTTTCTCTTTTGCTTGCTTCCTCAGTTCATGGCAACTTCCACACCCTCCAACATTTCTCTGATGAAAATAGGAACATCCAATTTAATAATAATTATTATTATATAATATACCCCACCCATCTGACTGGGTTGCCACTCTGGGCAGCTTCCAACATATATAAAAACATAATAAAACATTAAACTTTTTTTAAAAAAAACCAAACTTCCCTATACAGTCTTACCTCGAGTTGAATGCGCTTCGGGTTGAGCACGTTTGAGTTGCACTCCGCGGCAAGCCAGAAGTAATGGAGCGCGTTACTTTCGGGTTTCGCCACTCATGCATGTGCAGACGCTCAAAATGACATCACGCGCATGCGCGGAAGCGGTGAAACGCAACCCGCGCACGCACAGATGCGCCATTGCATCTTGCGTTCCACTCAGGATGCGAACAGGGCTCCGGAACGGATCCCGTTCGCATCCTGAGGTACCACTGTACAGGGCTGTTCAAATGGCTCAGGGGTCAGATAACTCCATACCCTTCCACATTTCTCTGATGAAAATAGGGTTGTCTTAAGGAAAAGCAGGACATTCTGGGGTCAAATCAGAAACCAGGACGGCTTCTGTAAATCTGGGAAGTCCCTGGGAAATAGGGACACTTGGAAGGTCTGAAATTCTCTATGCTAAATTTGTACTTATGGTGGTAGGTAGGAAGGAAAGGAAAGGGGATTCCATAGAATTTTTCATCACTTGAAAACCTGAAAGGCCCTTAAGGGAAATGCACTAGTTTTTCCCAGTTAGGTCTTGGCAGAGGGCTATTTCCCCTGAAGCTTTGCATATAAGAACCCACACAGGTGACCAAACTATGCAGGGTAGGGTATCTGGATCATTCTGCCAAGCAGGTCTGGTGCCAGCATGCAGCATTTTCCAGAAGCTCCTGACCAAGCAGGGCCCAACACACTCCTGGTGGTTTCTCGGGGCTGGATAGGGGTCTTCTATGCTGGGTAGTGCTAACCAAGGGTGGGGAAATGGATCCCAAAATATCTACACATGGTGAAACAGTGGCACCAGATGGAAGGCTGAAGATTCTTAAAGTATTTCCCAGGAAATATTTATTCCACTGTGTTTGAACAAATAGCTTATACAGTCATACCTCAGGTTGAAGTAGCTTCAGGTTAAGCATTTCCGGGCTGTGCTCTGCGGCAACCTGGAAGTAACGGAGTGTGTTACTTCCGAGTTTCACCACTCGCGCATGCACAGACACTCAAAATGATGTCATGCGCATGCGCAGAAGCAGCGAATCATGACCCGCGCACGCGCAGATGTGCGAACGCGGGTTGCTTTAGCTTCAGGATGCAAATGGGGCTCCAGAACGGATCCCTTTCGCATCCAGATGTACCACTGTAATTGTCACTCTCATTTCGATACCTTTTTGAATACGTGGGCTGCCTATGTATTATTATTTTATACCTTTAAGTCAGGGTTTGTGGATATTTTTATTGTTCATGTCAGCAAATGAAACTTCATTCTCTCTCTCTCTCTCTCTCTCTTTCCCCCCTGTTTTATTTGCAGAAATGTATTAAATAAATAAATAAATAAATAAATAAATAAATAAATAAATATTTCTAATCTGATGACCTCAAGTCACTATTCACCCTCTTGGCTTCTGACACTTGAGGTGCATATTTTTAGGGCTCGCCTTATTTATGTGATTTTAAGCTGCTTTAAACTGTTTCTAATATTTTGTTTTAATTGTAACCTGCCCTGGGGCCTTAAGAGTGAAGGCTGCATAATCACGATAATAATAAGTAATAAATTTTCCTGCCTGAAAATCAGAATAGTGTATTCTAATATAGTTCATTGGATGATTTCCAAGTTGTAGGGTTTTAAGAATGAGCAATTCTCTCCACCCCACCCCAATCTTTATGTTCTCCACATATTTCAAAATGTATATGCCTCTGTCCTCCTTTATCTTCTTTTCCCCCTTATGAGATCCAACCCCCTAGCAAAAATGAAGGGACAAACTGTAATTGAAGAATGCGAACCTTCCACTTTCCTTCCTGGAAAACATTACAAGAGGATGAATTAAAGGTGTCTAACTCACCACCATCACTTGCAACTGTTTTGCGGATATTACATGGTTCATCTGTTTTTCCTCCTATGAACCCAGTTTGGTCAGTTACCTGCCTTTCGTGTTAATTAGTCACCTCCCGGAGAACCAGTTTTTCAGGATGTGAAATTCACTTTAGAGGAAATCCTTTTCTCTCACTCTCTCCCTTTAAGTCCTTTGGCAATATCTTCAAATGACAAATGCAGACCTGCCATGATCATGACACAAGTTAAAATTCATAGGCTGTTAATTAGCATGATGAAGAGTGTCTAAATATTTCACCAGGTATGTCTCTTGGCTGGCTGTATTCTAGCATCAAGCACATTCAACAATGTTAAATTATGAAGCTTTAAACATGAGTGACTTCTGGGACTGCTTTTATTAATTAAACCCTATCTGCTCTTGTTTAAACCTTTAAGACCCATGTGTTAAATGGCAGTGTCTGGATTTCTCTAAGAGGGGCGTCTCTGTCAGAATAACAAGCAAACAATTGTGTTTTCCCCCACTCCTAAAGTCTCTTTAGCAGTGTTTCTGTGTTCACAACAGTCATGCCTCTTATTAATTTAATAAAATTTGTGTCCCAGAAACTAAAGGAAAATAGGAAACAGGCATGTCAGAGCTGGATGTTCACTCTTTCTCTTTACAATGAAGAGAAGGAGGATCCAACAGATCCTATCAAATATTATTGTCCATCTATAGGAACAGGGGTAGCTGCCCTACTGAGTCAAACCATTTGTCAATCTAGCTCAATATTGTCTATCTCAATACAGTGGTACCTTGGGTTACATACGCTTCAGGTTACATATGCTTCAGGTTACAGACTCCGCTAATCCAGAAATAATACCTCAGGGCTGCAAGCCTATACCCACTTACCTGCGAGTAAGCCCCACTGCGAGTAAGCCCCACTGCGTTCAGTGGGATATACCTCTGAGTCGACATAGGATTGCGCTTTTAAGTCTCGTCAGTTACCTGTTTCCTGAAGGGACAAAGACCACACACGTGCTTCCCAAAAGCCCACTGCAATTCTATCCATTTCTCCTCAAAAATAAGCCCCACTGGGTTCAATGGAGCTTACTCTCAGGTAAGTGTGTAATGTTACCTGGGCCCCGTCTTCCCAGTTAACAAGAGCCTTGCAAAGCGTGCAAGATTGCGGGGGCGTGGTTGCTTGTGTAGGTGCTTTTCTCTTTTTGCATCCCGAAAAGAATCCTACCATTCAAACGATCAGAGCATCAGGGTCAGTCCTCTGGTCCCTCTTCACTGGCCCCAGGGCAAGAGGGGTGATAGCTGGCGATGGGTCCGCTCAGCTAGAGCCCCACCGGATCCAGTGTTGTCAATATGTGCGTTAGAATCATGGAAACAGCAGCCACGGAATGCACATTTCCATGCTCTGAGCATTGGCTAGCGTGCACAATGAAGACTCAACACTGACAGGCAATGGTGGAGAGCAATCCGTAAGCTCTGCTCTCCTTTAAACTGCTTGGAAAGAACTTGCCCAATAAGTCATGTGACCAATGTCATGATGTGTCATTAAATCACCTTCCCAAATCTTGCTCCTTACCCAACCCACAATTCTGGAACAGCTTCCTCCTTTAAAAAAACAAAACAAAAAAAACCACAAATCAAATTGAAGGAGAGTGAAAGTGCCCCTGTTAGGAACAGAGGGTGTTGCCTTAAGTTACACCCACTCAGATCGTTGGTTCAGGGGATATTATTCAGACAGAGGACATTATTATTATTATTATTATTATTATTATTATTATTATTATTATTATTCCACCTTTTTACTTGACAGGAACTCAAGTAAAGGTTTACAGCCAAGGGCTTACAGCTACAGGCTTACAGCTAAAACAGAAACAGCTAAAAACATAGGAAAAAGCAATCATTAAAAAACAATTAAACATTAATAAAATATGCACACACACAAAACAAACAGATCATTACAATAAGATATCTACACTTTCCCACCCTTATAGCTGCAGAAAGAAAACTGCTACAATAAAAAGTCTAAACAAAAGACACATTGCATAAAATGTTCTCATCATATTCCCCGCCCTAAATGGAGATGTGGGGAATGAAACCTGCAGTCTTGTGCGCACAAGGCTTGCTCTCTTTCACTGAGCTATGGCTCTTCCCTTCAGTGTCATTACATGAAATCTATGTTTCTATTGATTGGTTTTATTGTACGCAAGTCTACTCCCCACACTTTCTTACACTATTCTACTTGAAACCTGGCTCCTCCGGATTCACACCTCCAGAACAGCAGCCCAGAGCCTTCTCCCTCAGCAAGTTTGATGTGGATTAGAGCCAAGAGTTTGTCAGGCAGCCTCCCTGACCCATGGCGAGATGGGCTTTAAAAGAGACGGGGAAAGGCTACAATAAAATGTGCAACTTTTTTTGTGTTCCTGTTTCATAAGGGCCTGGGGAGAAACCAAATAAATCCAAATTAAGGAGTGACCAGAACACTTCCATACTACAGTGGTACCATGGGTTACAGACGCTTCAGGTTACAGATGCTTCAGGTTACAGACTCCACTAACCCAGAAATAGTACCTAGGGTTAAGAACTTTGCTTCAGGATGAGAACAGAAATCGTGCTCCAGCGGCACGGCAGCAGCAGGAGGCCCCATTAGCTAAAGTGGTGCTTCAGGTTAAGAACAGTTTCAGGTTAAGAAAGGACCTCCAGAACGAATTAAGTACTTAACCCGAGGTACCACTGTATTACTGGCAGAGGCTCCACATGGTTTCAGAAAGGGGCTAGGGATGGCAAAGAAACTGGATTCTGTTCACATTTAAAGGCTAACCCACTAGATTTGCCCTTTGCAAAACAACATGTGGACCGAAACATAGCCATTCTTTGAAATTCGCTTTGCAGCATTTCACAGCGCAGTTCTCCAGCCAAGTACAAAAATGGATACACAAAAGTGAGCTGTGCACATAGATGCATATATTTGTGAAAATTAACGTGCACAAGTGTGTAATATCAGGGGAATTGCTTTTCAAAAATCTGCACATTAAGCAAAACTGCATCGGGACAAATTTGGGCTACAAGGCTGACAAATTTTCATAAGCATATTACAAAAATGCTGACTGATGTGGAGAACTGAATGGGAGGGGTGAGAAATAGAGAGAAATCCAGATTGATAAGATTGGCTCATCCCCACAAGGCATCTTCCCAAATGCCAGGGATCTACCCTTCTGCGTGCAAAGTAGATGCTATATCCCGAAACTACAGTGGTACCTCGGGTTATATACGCTTCAGGTTACAGAATCCGCTAACCCAGAAATAGTGCTTCAGGTTAAGAACTTTGCTTCAGGATAAGAACAGAAATCGTGTTCTGGCAGCACGGCAGCAGCAGGAGGCCCCATTAGCTAAAGTGGTGCTTCAGGTTAAGTACGGACCTCCGGAACGAATTAAGTACTTAACCCGAAGTACCACTGTACTGTGCTTTTCCGAAGCAAGCTGATTGGGCCAAATATAAGGAAGTATGTGAGTTGTGTTGACTCCTTGACTCCATTTTGCCCGAATGTAAAACCTTTATTTACAATGGCTTTGTTTGCCATGATGGCTTCTTTATTCTGTCAACCATCAGGCTCCCCAGATTATTTCTTTCTGCATACCACTGCAATGTATTTACCAAACCCCAACATATATATCCTGCCTTCATTGAAAAATACTGTGTCTGAGATGGTGCAAGATGACATGGAAGTTCTGTTAATAATAATAATAATAATACTAATACTAATACTAATAATAATAATAATAATAATAATAATAATAATAATAATATTTATACCCCACCCATCTGACTGGGTTTCCTCAGCCACTCTGGGTGACTTTCAACAGAATATTAAAATACAATAATCTATTAAACATTGAAAGCTTCCCTAAACAGGGCTGCCTTCAGATGTCTTCTAAAAGTCTGGTAGTTGTTTTTCTCTTTGACATATGGTGGGTGGGCGTTCCACAGGGTGGGTGCCACTATTGAGAAGGCCCTCTGCCTGGTTCCCTGTAACTTGGCTTCTTGCAGCGAGGGAACTGCCAGAAGGCCCTTGGCACTGGACCTCAGAGTCCAGGCAGAATGATGGGGGTGGAGATGCTCTTTCGGGTATACTGTTTATGGTGGCTATCTCTAGGACAGCTCACTTAGGGATGCAGGTCCTCTCAGGATGCTATCATTATGAAGCCATGGACCATTCCTGAGTGAACCAGCCCTATGCCAGCCACTGTCTGATAGTCCAACATTTTCTGTGGAGGCACTGAGATAACTGCAAAAAAAATTCCACTTTCAGACAGTGGCTGAGTCTAGCTGTTCAATGTGCTTATGCAAGATCCTCTTTTTTGTTTTGTTTTTTGGAATCAAAAGTATTTTAAAAAAGTTTTCTGGGAGTACTGCAACCTTTTGGCCAGGATAAACAGATGACCTACTTGTTTGGGAGGATCATTTTGTCAAGACACTGGTTGAATGTGGATTCTAAAATTACAGCAATTTCTCTCCGTTGTTTTGAGTACACCTTTGCTACGTTGGAACACAGAGCTATGAAAAAGATCTTTGCTTCTTCTTCTTTTTAAGGAAGTTGGCTTGTCAAAGCTCTGCTGTCCATTACTCTCTAGATTTTCAGCTTTGTGTCTTAAATATGCCTCTTATTTGATTTATTCTGACTAGAGTTACATCTGTTTAACATTTGGAGCATGAAATATTAGGAAGCATGCAGTGAAAAGAAAAATCGAGTGAGCTGTTGGACGGACGAAAGGGGAATAGTCAAATAACCTAGAAGATATAAAAGCATCTCTCTTCAGTTGCAAGACGGACCTCTAATGTCATTAGACTGAAATCTATTTTCTTGCTTGCCAGAATCAGATGCAAATTGCAGGCATGGTCACCCCTTCTGAAGGGATGAAACCAGATAAGTATCAGAATAAGAGCTGCAGAATAACAGCTGCAGTCCCATAATGGAAGACTTTGCCACTGAATACAATAGGAATCATAGGTGCATGCATCTCTAGGAAGGACTGGAGTGGGTAAAATATTCACCCTCCAGCAATGACTCTATCACCCCAAAGATCAGTGGGGGGCTTCCACTCCCTCAGCACAAGATATCTCAAGGGTAGCACCTCTTCTCCCTGCCCCTTTTTTCCAGATGGCATTTGGGGAATATAATTTAAAGTAGTGGCGTACAGAGACCAATATATTTGCCTTGTATCTGTAGCATTTTGAAGCAGCCTGGTGTGTTTTGGACCTGCTCTGTGTTGTTCTGATTCCATTGTCCAAATCTGAACAGTTAAAGCCAAAGATCTGTTTCACCTCTGGTGGCTATAACAGGGAATCTAAAAATGACCATAACTTGTTTCCTGTTGACATAAGTGGATGAAATTTGCAGGCAAAGAAGCCCCTCCAAGTTGATTAAGCCTCTCAAATTGTAGGGAGTTCCATCCAGGGGTTTTTATGCAAGGAACCTTTAATTTAAAAAGGAAGGAAGGAAGGAAGGAAGGAAGGAAGGAAGGAAGGAAGGAAGGAAGGAAGTATCCTGCTTGTTTCTGTTCTGCCAGAATTGGATGCAAATTTCGGTCATGGTTACCCTTTTTGGAGTGGGTGAAGCCTGCCAGATTTCAAAGGGTGGTCATTTATACATCATCAAAAAACAGGAACTGCAGCACCAAAATAAAAGGCACAGGCCAACTGATGTATAAAGAGGCAACTTTAGAAACAATTACTAAAGTGTAAATAAAAATGCAATAAATATTATAATACAGTGGTACCTTGGGTTAAGAACTTAATTCGTTCTGGAGGTCTGTTCTTAACCTGAAACTGTTCTTAACCTGAAGCACCACTTTAGATAATGGGGCCTCCCGCTGCTACCGCGCCGCTGCCACGCGATTTCTGTTCTCATCCTGAAGCAAAGTTCTTAACCCGAGGTACTATTTCTGGGTTAGCGGAGTCTGTAACCTGAAGCATATGTAACCCGAGGTACCACTGTAGTGAAAAGACATGGTTGAGTAGATGACCAGTGTGTCTGCTCAGAATACTCTAGGTCCTAACTGAATGGACAATTTCGAGGTCCCTGTTCTTCCTTCTTACAGTTCTTTATCTTTCAGCAAGTCTTGGGCTGGACAGCCATTCAAAAGAGAACTGTGAAAAGAAGATGGCCCTATAAATAGAGCAGGAACTAGGAGTGTCAGGCCAGTGAGCCAAATGGAGCTTTCCAGGTCTATCTGGCCCTCTAAACTCCCCCCCCCCCCAGCTCACACCCCTCACTGGCTGTGCTTTGCACCTCAGGAGTATATGCTTGGTCGGAATGTGTCCTTGAACTCTGATATTGCCTCTTGCTTGGATGGAGGGTGGAGAGGGATGTATGAAAGCAGCCTACTGTATGGAAGTAAAATTTATTGCCTACCCACTTTTGCCCTTGTACCCCCACAACTAGCATGTGGATAGTTGACAACTATAGAAATAAAACCATCATTCCAAAGCAGATATCTAAGCTATCTTGTCGCATCCAGTCTCCTCAGATGTAGATGCACATGCTAGAAGAATTAGGCTAAGTGCTGCCCAATCCAGAACATCAGCTACACTGTTTAGAGCTGCAGTGGTTGACAGGGAAGAGCAATGCCTACCTGGCTTCCCAACGCCAGGGTTGCTGCTGGTGACTGGAAGTGGGAGGGGCAAGGTAGCAGGGAAGTCAGTGCACCCCTGCTTCTCCTCCTGGTCCCATACAAGTAAACTGAATGGCCAAAAGAGTCTATTGGGGGCTGCCCAGAAGGGAATGTGTCCCTTGGTCCAAGAAAAGCTCCTCATCTTGGAAATAAAGTACTGTCCTCTGACAAGTAGGATACCCTGTATGCCAATGGAATGATTGAAGTAGGGTACCAGGCCACCCTAATGACTAAATTTGGACTGGGAGTAAATCTTGAACTTTGCTTAAATGTTCTATTTTGCATTACTTTGCTTTTAGAAAAAGGAAGAAAATTCTGCTGCACAGCAATGAGTATGGGGCAAGGGCGGTTTTCAAAAAGTGGATGCAGAGTTTGAAATAAGCGTCACTGTGGCCCTAATAAGTATACCCTCTTATGGCGCACCCTAGTATTTCTAGCCGATCAGCCCGTGTCTAGCACATCAGCCCATGTTACACAGAATGCACAAGGAAGGAGAAACGCAGGGCACAACTCTCTAGAGGTGCTTGCTGGATAAGGAATATGCTTAGCAAAGCACATACAGATGGTTCAGTAATGCACTCTTTGCCTTCGCTAATGATGTCTGCTTGTAATAAAGATATCAAGCAAAAGTCATTTTCTTTCAAAAGTTAATGTGAGAGTTATTGAAGTTTGCTGAAGTTTTCATCTTTTGCCAGTGGAGCTTGATTGAGTCATGCATTTGCTGCATCACAAAATCCTATTGTTTGGGTGCTCAGAAGACAGGGTGTGTCTCGCTTGATTTTTCATGGCTAAGGCCTGGTTCCCATGCACTGTTGTTCCTTTAGCTGCTCAGCCATTTCTCTTGGTGCAGGGGGTAAGTGGGGCAGGCCTACTCTGGACTGAGACCCTATTGTGGTGGGAAATACTTTAACACTTTGCCCCCTGCCATGGTCCAGACTTGAGGGGGGCACCCCTTGAATTTGCACAGGAATTTACATGTGTGGAGAGGCTAACCAAGTCAGATATATAGTGGGAGCTAAAATATTAAAGTCCCCATCCCCAACAACACATACGCACAATGATAGGGTCCCAATCTGTATTGGGGAAGCAGGTGCTGGCCATTTGTATGCGTGTTATTTAAAACCTGAACTTAGAAGCACAACTAAGTAGCTAAGATAACTTAAAAATTGGTCCTAGATGACTGCAGCAGCCTTCAGAGATATAAGTGCAGAGAGAACAGTCATGCCACTTTACATGCAGTGCTTTCCTCATATTCAGGTACAGTACTAGTGCATGTGTGAATGACCACCTCAGCAGCAGCTGAAAGCATGGACAACTTTGGAAAGTACAGCACTTGATAAGATGTGAAGTGATATAGAAGTTCTATTTGTGGTCTTGCATCTATGATGACCTACTTCATACAAGCAGTCATCGCTGGATACTCTGGCCCAAGGGAGGGTTGGCATGCATGTGTGAACCAACCTTTCAGCGCCTGCAACCAAAATGCCTGTACTGGCACCACATAAAAGCAATGGGTGACATCCAACTAACCTGTTCTGTCAGTGCAAGGATTTTCACTTGTGCAACAGAAACAACCCTTTCCACTCCCTGCACACGCCCTGCGCCCTTCCCAATTCTTCTACAGACGGTTGATGGGAAACCCAGAACACATTTAGAGGGGACAAGGGGGGAAAGGGAGGAAGTTCTCTTGTGCAAGCAGAAATCCTTGTGCTGGTGGAATGAGCTGGTTGGACGTAGGTGTTATGAAAGTTCTGTATCTGTGTTGGCCTTTGAACACATGTAATCATCCCTGGATGTTGTGTGACCATCGAGTGAAGAATATTTATGAGTGAAGCATGAAATTAATTATACCCTCGTCAAGTGCCAACAAATCACATGTGTGCATGGATGTGTGAACCAGCAGGGGTGGCAGAGGGCATCCCTTGTCTCTTTTGTCATGACTCCATTACATAGATCTGCTATCCCAAGGTATGCCTCTTTCAGAAGACACACTACCTCCACAAGCTAGTCTCCATTTCTCCATGAAGACTGAGCCACACCCTTCCCACCACTTTCAGACACATAATCAGAACTTCCCTCTGCTATGTCAAGTCTTCCAAGGTGATTTGGGCCTTTGCTACTGGCCAAGGGGAAAAGGGGCATTGGGAGGCTGCACTCTTACAGGTAGTAGTAGTAGTAGTAGTAGTAGTAGTAGTAGTAAGCGATAAAACATCAAACATTAAAAACTTCCCTAAAGAGGGCTGCCTTCAGATGTCTTCTAAAAGTCAGATACAGTGGACGCTCGGATTGCGATTCAGGTTGCGATTCGGACACGCGGGTTGCGATTCGGCACTTTTCTGCATGCGCAAAGCGCAATTTAGCGCTTCTGCGCGTGCGCAACCACCAAAACCTGGAAGTAACCCCTTCCTGTACTTCTGGGTTTCGGTGGTCTGCAACCCAAAAAAACACAACCTGAAGCATCTGTAACCCGAGGTATGACTGTAGTTGCTTATTTCCTTGACATCTGATGGGAGGGCGTTCCACAGGATGGGTGCCACTACCGAGAAGGCCCTCTGCCTGGTTCCCTGTAACCTCGCAGTGAGGGAACCGCCAGAAGGCCCTCACTTCCAGAAAGAATATTTGGTCCCAACTGACAGGTGTGCTCGGTCTGCAACTCCAAAGAAAAGCATCCTCTGGCTTCTACCACCAGGTAGGGGAGCAAGGGCCACTGGGAGATCACACCCCCTACTTTCCTGAAAAGGATTGCACTACTGAGGGGAATCCAGGGGACTAAGAGCTGTTGGGTGTGTTTATTTAAAGGCAGGACCATCCATCCAACCAGATCACATTATTGACTGATTGATTACTTTTATAATCCACCTATCCTGCAAACATCTCAAAGTGGATCACATAGTTTTCCCCACAACCCCTCCATTTTATCCTTTCAGCCACCCTGTGAGGTAGGTTAGGCTGAGAGATGGTGACTGGCCCAAAGTCACCCAGTGAGCTTCATGGCCAAGTAGGACTAGAACCCTGGTCTCCCAGGTCCTAATCTGACACTCTAACCACTACACCACACTGTCCCTGGATCTAGTCACATCAAAAAGCATTTCAGAAAAATGCATTCTAAACTTCATAAAGGGAAATCACATTGGCGAAAAAAGGGACTCTACAGCACCATCTGGCGTTACAGTGTTATAACACATATAAAGCGCTTTTTCTTTGTCAGTGTAGCTGAGTCCCATCTCTGATACTACACACTGACACTAAAGTTATGTTATTTCAAGAACGGCTGTCTGAATTTGCTTGCTCTCCTCTTCCGTCTCCATTACTTTGTCCTTTTACATCACCTCTTGAAGACTGCAAGCAAATGGGGCAGGCATTGCCTTTTGATCTCTGTGCAGAGTTTTTACAATGTTTGGCATTTTATATGATGGCAACAACTTGACTCACAATGTAGTTGTGAAAATGTGAACATATATTGCACACCCAAATTATCATATAAATGAATTTCAATGGAATGCAATTACTTTGACTCTCAGGACATGTGTTTCTCAGAGAACGGACAACTATGTGGGTCTCACCATCACATCTGTAAAATTCCTTGATCACGAGAGTTTTGACTGGAAAACCATCCACACTTTATAAACTTCCAGACTTCTGTAGAGTTTCGTTATTCTGGGAATCAAGTCATTTTCTAGTTAACTGGTCACTGTTAATTTTAACTGAACATTAAAATATATTTTACAGCCATATTACTTTTTTAGAACTAACATTGCATCATTAAAAAAAAACCTAAAGTCTATATAGTTCCAGATTATAGTCTGGGGGGGCCTGGGAGTTAATATTATTTTAAGTACCAGTAAAAAATCGGCATTAACAGCATAGTTTCTGCTCATCAAAGTTCCATTTTCCATTGGATTCTTGGTTTTCAGCTCCATAAATCCTAAATGTGCCTTTCATTTAATTTTTCCATACTTTAAGTTACAGCTGTTCAACATTTACCTCACTGAATATTAGGAAGCATGTTTGAAGAAATATTCCTTTCACTTGTCAGCCCTAACAAAGGAAAGGAAACAAATTTAAGGTTCGGTAGCTTAGTGTTTACTAGATAAATCTCTCACTTACTAATAGTCCCTATATCCTCTCTTCCCCCCACCCTGCCAAAAAGAGAGAATTATGAATGCAGTTCCTATTAGGAAGTGCTTTAAAGTCTATGGGAAACTGCTATTTTCTTAAATATCTCCCTCATGTGTTTCCAATTTATACTTCCTAGTCCTGTGAATGGGAATATGAAACAAGAGAGTGGTTCTAATCTCTTTTATGTCTACCGCAAGTACCTCAGATTATCACTTAAACTGAAGGAATCAGCACAGATAACACTTAAGGCCATCTCATTCAAATAATGTGACATGTTATATCTCCTCCATTGGGAGATATTTTTCGCATTCAGAAAAAGGCATACGGTTACCAGATCCTATCCTGCTGTGAGTATAGCACTCTTCGGGCAAACAGGGAGGAGGTGTAGCTCTGTGGTACGGTATCTGCTTTGCATGTTTAATCCTCAGCTTTTCAAGACAGGGTTGGGAGAGAACCCTGCCCAAAATCCTCTCCATAGTTAAAAACATGCTCAAGGCAGCTTACAACATGACAAGATTTACATAATGACAAACATAATGAAAGCAGCCTTAAATCAATAAAACACATCAAAAAGTGAGCAAACAAACTCAATCATAATAAGATCTAAAAATAAAGATGATGATGATGATGATAATAATAATAATTATAACAGCAACAAAGAAACCCTAAACCCAAATGTCTATTCATCAGCCTCTGCTTTTGTAGCTGGAGTCAGTCAGCTGGACTCAGCAAAGGAGGGAACAGGTGTTCTAGGACTTACAGCCAAGATGCCAGTCATCAATTGATAAGATGCAAAATGTGCATTGTAGAACATGTGGGATAATTAGCCTCATATAACCAACATGCTAAAGTCTAGTTAATGCAGGAAGGGGTTAAAACCATAGAGTAAGCTGTCCTGCCTATATTTCCATGTTTTTCCTTGCTGAATATTTTGCAATTTTAAATCTCTGCTGGGTTTCTCTCACCAAAGAGTAATTGCCCCAAACTTGAATCTTGACATCCAGGAATTCTACTTTTATACCAATTCCCTTGCAACCAACAGAACATTATTGACTTCTCCACTGTACCATTCATAGCAAAGGCAAACCACTGTTCTTTCAGATATTTACCCAGCCAATGTAGTGAAGGAACAAGGGTCCTTTTGTCATGCACAGAATAAAATGCACGATGCAGGAACTCTGCGCAAAAATAAACATGGACACTCAAAGCATGAAATTCTCAAAAAAGGGGAGGGGTATTGCACAATTTAGGCTTTTCTTCAGTTGGGCCTCCTTGTAGTACTGTCCTCCAAATGTTTTTAGACTCCAGCTCCCACCAGCCTCAGCTAGCATGGCCACTGGCCAAGGATGATGGGAGTTGTAGTACAACAACATCCAGAGGCTCACAGGTTCCCCATTCCATCTGTCACCTAAGTAAGTGACAATAAGGAAAGTGTCTTGATGTTATTATGCTGTGAGCAGAGTGGTACTGGCGTCACAGCGTGATCCACTCATGGAGCACAACCTAGAAGATCTTTAAACTGGAGTTAGTAATATTGCCATTTTTTAAAACTATCAAATCTCATTTCAAACTGATTTTTTTTTAAATAAATAAATAAATGTAGGAATGTAAGCTCACTTCCCATGTCATTTCAGTTACATAATTTCAACATTGCAATGCACTTCCCCCTGCCCTCCATGATGTGCCGGTGTGCCATGCTCACTACAGCACAGTCTGGTCTGCATGCACAGTCCATGCCCTGTTATTTAAAACTGTCTCCTTCTGGTAGCACGTATGAAAAGCAGAAAGTACGAAAATGAATTTGAATAATTCTTGCTCAGGGATCACTGAGGGTTCCCTTGGATTGTACTAGGCTCAGAGCTTCAAGATTTATTTCCTTCATTGGATTTGGCAACCCTGCACGCTCAGACTGATACTTTTCCTGATCTGCTGTCCCAACTTTTTATTTTCTGGCTTCCCTCGCTCCCTTATTAAAAGCGCTCAAGTTATTTTCTTTTTTTATTAACTTATAAAAACTGGAATTGTTCTTGGAATGAACTGGTAAAAAGGACTGGAAAGTTAGTAATCTGAACTTCCCAGCCGAAACAGCATTTGCAGACAAATACTGTGGCTGTGACAGACACGGCAAAGGGAATTTCAAATATGAGCTTCTGTTCATTAGTTTTTGCATTTGATTACTGGTTCCTATCCCATTTCTGTTTGCATTGCATTCACACGGGGGACCAAAATAGTCCACAAACCAGCTCAGAGTTAGGCATTTTGTTTTGTTTTATTCTGACGTGATTAAGCCCGTAAAAAACAATGAGGCTAATGCACCTATATCTGTCTTGGACTGTGGCGCAGATCTCTCAAATGTTTGAATTACCCCCTCATCACACCCAAACCACCTATGTGATGCAACTACTAACTCGCTTTCCCTTCAAATCCTTCCTCAGAATCAATGGGTGGAATTCAACATGGTGCTATCAGGTGAAATGATTCCCTCCTCCTCTACCATGGTCTGTTCTGGGGGTATTCCAAGCACTCCCCCAGAACCAATTTTTTTGGGGGGGGCATAGGCGATGCACAAGGGATGCAGGTGGCACTGTGGTCTAAACCACAGAGCCTAGGGCTAGCTGATCAGAAGGTTGGTGGTTCAAATCCCCACGACGGGTGAGCTCCCGTTGCTCAGTCCCTGCTCCTGCCCACCTAGCAGTTCGAAAGCATTAAGTGCAAGTAGATAAATAGGTACCGCTCCAGCAGGAAGGTAAACAGTGTTTCCGTGTGCTGCTCTTTTTCACCAGAACCGGCTTGGTCATGCTGGCCACATGATCCGGAAGCTGTCTGCGGATATGGCTAATATTTGTCCTTGTGAGTTGTGAACTGTGTTATACTACTTGTGGCTTGTACGAGTCCGCTGTTTTATTTGATTTGTTTTGTTGTGTTGTGTTTCATGATGGGTGTAAAGCCGAATAAACATTTGATGAGGCAGGGGTGCCAACCTGAAAAAATATATTTGGGGCAATAAAGCCTTGCCCAACATAATTGATCACATAACACAGCACACATGCACCATTTGAATGACAATGCCTATCCACTTGGGGGGGCACCTCCCTCAAATATTTTATTGGGGGGCTGAAGGGACCCTGGTCCCTGGGAATCAGCTCCTATGGAAGGAGGAGAGTGGGGGTAGCTCTGCTGCACTAGTGAAAGCCTTTGTCCAGGGCCAGTCAAGAACATAACAACAGACCTGCTGGATAAAGCCAGTGTCCCATCTAGTCCAGCATCCTGTTCTCCCAGTGGTTGAACAGCTACCTGTGGGAAGCCAGTGAGCAGGATTCAAGCACAAGAAGAAGAGTTTGGATTTGATATCCCGCCTTTCACTCCCTTTAAGGAGTCTCAAAGCGGCTAACATTCTCCTTTCCCTTCCTCCCCCACAACAAACACTCTGTGAGGTGAGTGGGGCTGAGAGACTTCAAAGAAGTATGACTGGCCCAAGGTCACGCAGCAGCTGCAAGTGGAGGAGTGGAGACGCGAACCCGGTTCCCCAGATTACGTGACTACCGCTCTTAACCACTACACCACACTGGCTCTCACCACACAAGAGCCCTCCCCCCCTCCTACAGTTTCCAGCAACTGATATTCAGAAGCATTGTGGCCTCCAGATGTGGAGGCAGAACAAAGCTATCATGGCTAGTATAGCCATGCTGTTACTGATAACAGTTATACTGATAACCTTTTCCTCCACGAATTTGCCCAATTCTCTTTTAAAGCCATCCAAGTTGGTGGCCATCACTGCCTTCTGTGGGAGTGAGTTCCATAGTTTCTCTGTGTTCATATAGATAATCGTATAATTGTGGAGTTGGAAGAGACCCCGAATGTCATCTAGTCCAAATGCAGGAATATTAATTAAAACATTCAGGACAGAGGTTCACCCAACCTCTGCTTAAAAACCTCTAAGGAAGGAGAGTCCACAACCTCCCGAGGGAGACTGTTCCACTGTCTAACAGCTCTTACTGTCAGAAAGTTCTTCCTGATGTTTAGTCAGAATCTCCTTTCTTGTAACTTGGTTCCATTGGTTCGAGTCCTACCCTCCTGAGCAGAAGAGAACAAGCTTGCTCCATCATCCATAAGACAGCAGCTTAGATATTTGAAGATGCCTATCATATTTCTTCTCCGTCTTGTCTTTCCTAGGCTAAACATACCCAGCTCCTTCAAGCGCTCCTCATAAGGCTTGGTTTCCAGAAATTGGTTGCACTCATCTGCACATGTTCCAGCTTTTCAATATCCTTCTTAAATTGTGGTGCCCAGAACTGGACACTGTATTACCAAGGCAAAATAGAGTGGTACTATTACTTCCCTTGATCCGAACACTATACTTCTGTCAGTGCAGCCTAGAATAGATAGATCTGTGTCTGTTCATTACACACATCGGTAGCTGGCAAGATGGATTAAACCTGAAAGCAGGCATTCTTCTAGAACCTTTTGTCATCCTTCTGCCAGCTCATCACAGAGGAGGTTTTCACGTGGCATGGCAGTGAGTCTGAATGACACGAGCGTTCCACTTTCTTAATCTGGATTTGGAACTGCAACTTGATGAGCAAGCAAAAGAAAATAGAAAAACTTCATTCACGACCAAGTTGGCATTTCCACCAGCAGCCAATGCTGCAAGACATCTGGGATTGGTTTGGAATGTGAGATGCTTAGTTGGGATAAAACAGGCTGGGCAAGATGGTGCGGCTGTTGAAAAGAAGTGATAAGTGGAAAGGTTCAGCGCCCTCTTTCAGCACGCCACTTCTCTGTGGCCTTTGTACAGCTGGCAAGTTTCTGCATACATACATTCCTCCCTGTCCCCTAGTCAGGCAGACCAGATGCATTGAGTTTGAGAACGTATCCCAGCCAGGCAAAAGTATTTATGGCTTGAAGCAGGGCCAGTGAGCAGGACCTGGAAAGAGGGTCTATGGCCAGGGGGAAATTCCAAGGGCCAGATAGAGAAGGCTGGAAGACTGAATTTGACCCCAAGGCCTGATATTCCCCACCTCTGCTGCAGTATATTCCTGAAACTTCCAACACTATTGAGCTTTCTTGCGTTCCCCACTTCCCAACAGAAAATCCATTCCAGTGGTCATGTATACCGGCCTTTCCTAATGGGGGTCCAATGCAGACGGCAAGCTGCAAGTCCATTGAATGGCCATCTGTCATAGATGCTTTAGCCAAGATTCCTACATTGCAGTGGGTAGGACTAGATGACCTTTGGGTCCCTTCCAGCTCTAAGATTCTATGATTTTACTGAATTTCCAAGCCGCCGTCTTCTTCTTCTTCTTCTTCTTCTTCTTCTTCTTCACAAATTTCTGCCTGGGAAGCTATCCTTTCATAAAATTGTAATACCAGATCATTTTCCTTCCCGGAAAAAAAAATGGAATGCTGGCTACATGTATTCATATTCATATATAGTTGTTGTTTTAGCTTCCTTTCCCCTCCCCCCCCCACCCCACCCTCCACTTCAGCTTCTAATACCAAAGATTTCTGGATTACAAATTGCATGAAAACCGCAAAAAAAGTTAATGATATTAGGCCTAACGTACTGGGGCCTTTTATTTTGCAAAGCCAAATATAGTAAGAATTCCTTCAAAAACATTTTATTGCCTATTTTATGCTTTGAGAACCATGGAGAGTGCATGGTTTTCAAGGGGCGCACGTGACTCAGAGGAATAAAAACTGCAGCTAGGCTTGTAAAAAATGTATTATTTTTTAAAGCTTTAAGCCAAACGAAGCGGAAAAGCCTTGTGTGCCTTTCCCTCTTTTTTATGTAGAGGATATTAAGTGTAATTTCAGCCCCTTGTAACAATGTATCATCTGTATGGCAGTGGGAGGAAATCAGCTTTTTTTAATATGGCAAAGCGACATGCAAGTTAATTTTCTAATTGAAACCTGTGATCTAAGAGAGACTGCTGGCATTTTAGATGGGGGATTAAATAATAGGGCTTCTACATTTGCTATTTCAAGCAAGGGGGGAGGCAACTCAACACTCACCTACATATCATTATATTATTGTTAAAGAAAAGGAACTCACAATAGCCAGGAAAGTCTAAATTCTACCATTCACATAAATTGCCATTCAGCAACACTCACTGGTAATAAAACTAGCCTTTAAAAAAAACTATCCACCTGCAGAGGATATACGTGTGTGTGTGTAGACACACACACACACACACACACACACACACACACACGGATGCTGCCCCCTTCTAGCATTGCTCACCCCCCGCCCCCAATATTCTCACAGCTCCTGTGTTTCTCCATCTCTGCTTTATTGAAACCTTTGCTGTTGCTTAAAACCACCATTTCAAAATCGGCCCCCTCTCCTGCTCCAAACCACAATCCTGGATTAGCATGAAGTCAAACGGGGCTGAACAACGAGAGGCTTGCATTTTTATGTATATAGGAATATATATATCCAGGACTTTTCAAGTGTTTATAGCTGCAGGAACAGCTAACAACAGAGTTTAAAATTTGCACAAACGCGCTCTCTCTCTCTATATATATATATTATAGAGACAAACATTAAAACAAGCAAACTTATATAAAGCAAACAAAACATTTCAAAGATCATTTTTTTGGGGGGGTGCATAAGTGAACCATGCAGCCTCATTACACACTTTGGAAAGAATATATCTATAAATGCCAAACATATATAGGACTGGTTGCAACAACAGACTTGCAAAGTTAACAGCGGCCTTCTTTAAACCTGGGAGAGAGTCAGTGATGTGATAGTTAAATAAAGAAAATGCAGGATATTGAGAAAATTTTCAAGATAACATATCTCTTAAAAAGGTGGTCTAGATCCTTCTGGTGAGAAATTAATGAAATTAATAGTAATAGTGCCACTGTATTCTGCTCTGGTCAGACCTCACCTGGAGTACTGTGTCCAGTTCTGGGCACCACAGTTCAAGAAGGACACTGACAAACTGGAACGTGTCCAGAGGAGGGCAACCAAAATGGTCAAAGGCCTGGAAACGATGCCTTATGAGGAATGGCTAAGGGAGCTGGGCATGTTTAGCCTGGAGAAGAGGAGGTTAAGGGGTGATATGATAGCCATGTTCAAATATATAAAAGGATGTCACATAGAGGAGGGAGAAAGGTTGTTTTCTGCTGCTCCAGAGAAGCGGACACGGAGCAATGGTTCCAAACTACAAGAAAGAAGATTCCACCTAAACATTAGGAAGAACTTCCTGACAGTAAGAGCTGTTCGACAGTGGAATTTGCTGCCAAGGAATGTGGTGGAGTCTCCTTCTTTGGAGGTCTTTAAGCAGAGGCTTGACAACCATATGTCAGGAGGTCTCTGATGGTGTTTCCTGCTTGGCAGGGGGTTGGACTCGATGGCCCTTGTGGTCTCTTCCAACTCTATGATTCTATGAATGAAAATGAAATTATTGGAAAAAATGAAGGGAGACCAGTTACCATAAAATTTATCTCTGGTAATGTCACCTCTGACTACTTTGCAATGTTGTGTTAGTTTGCCTACAAACCACAAGTTTTAGTTTAGACTGGGAAGGTTTCCAACCTTAGTCCAAACCGATTAAGTAGATAACCTGCTGTATCATTTGCTTCAGGATCTGTTGGTTTCATGGCCCAGGTCACATGCTGACTAGGTTGTCCATGTGGCAGGACATAAGAACTCACTCATACAGCCTCTGCCACTGACCAGTGTTGTCTGGGATTCATGGGAACTGTAGTCTGTTACTGAGCTCAATTTTTTGGGGGTGCAAATCTGCATGCGTTGAGTCAATATGACCGCGTGGTTTCCCACCACAGGGTTTCTCTGTTGTGAAGGAGAAAGAGTCACGTAGCTTCTCCACAAAACTATTAAAATACTTTCTGGTCTTGAAGGTATGAGAAACAGGGTAGACTCAAATATCTTTCCTGTGAGCTAATAAAAAGAGAGAGGCCGCGGAGAGTTAATTTATCTTACTATTGTGAAACTAAAGCCCATGCTAAACTTCTCAGGTATGACAGCGTAGGTCAGAAGTTTGAGTCAGGTCATTTCGAGAGTGAATCTGCATATTGAGGGTGATCACCCCAAAAACTGGAACTGAATGGAAGCTAACTTTGGTCAAGAAACTCTGGCTTATAACTGAGGTAGGCCTCGATGCCTGTTTTAAGGGCAGAAGAGCCTTGGTCTCCCTGGCCCCTGTGCTGGAACACAAGAACAGAAGGCTTGGCAAGGCTTTCATTGAACTGAGATCATGAACAAGAGTCATGCACAAGAAGAGTTTGGATTTTATATCCCACCTTTCACTCCCTTTAAGGAGTCTCAAAGCGGCTAACAATCTCCTTTCCCTTCCTCCCCCACAACAAACACTCTGTGAGGTGAGTGGGGCTGAGAGACTTCAGAGAAGTGTGACTGGCCCAAGGTCACCCAGCAGCTGCAGGTGGAAGAGCGGAGACGCGAACCCGGTTCCCCAGATTATGTGACTACCGCTCTTAACCACTACACCACACTGGCTCTGAGTGACTCAGGGAATCCCAATATGCCCTGATAAGGCTCAAGAATATGCCAACCTCCCCAAATCATTAATTAAAGATAATAAACCCCTTCTTAACAGGAGTCTATGCCTGATGTCATTTACTAATACATAACTGAACTTTAGTGAGAAACGGCAGGGTGAGAGAAAAGATTGACTGAGAAAACAGGGAGATTTGGAGGAGCAGAGGGATCTAAAAGAGATTACACTCATAGCTAGAGGTGTCTTCTTCTACTATTTTTAATTTTGCATTTGCTTGGCTCCAAGTAATGTTTATTCTGAGATCTTTGGAGCCCAGTTTGCCCTCTTGCCTTCTGGTTGAGAGGAGAAGGGGTTCATTGCTTTGAGCATATCCGTCTTTCAGTTTTTTTATCTTGCTCGTGGCCATTTTCTCTGAACTAACCTTTTTGGGTCTGGATGTTTGGCTCATGAACTGCTTTGAATAGACACAGGTTTTTTTGTTTTTTACCCCTGAAATCTTTTTTTATTTTGGTTTTACCTTCCGTTTATTCTAGGGTTGCCATACGTTTGGATTTTCCCAGACATAGCTCGGATTCAGACATCTGTAACAGCTCCCGGGCGGAAATCACTTAAATGTCTGGGGAAATTTGGACGTACGGCAACCCATGTTGGAAGTGTAGATTTTGGTGAATTTCCTTTAAAAGAGCTTTTTGAAATATGGCAACCCTAGTTTGTTCCCTTGTGAGTCTAAATGTTCAATAGTCCAAAGATTTCCCCTCCATTTTATCTGAAATTATTTCCCACTTGGACCATTCAGGATCCAAACACTGGATCTTGAGTTCATCTTTTTCAACTTTGCCCCTGAGGCCACAGAAGCCAGATTCATGGAATCTTTCTTGGATTGGTAGCTACAATGGTCACCTCTTTAATATTTAGCTTAAATTGCTGTAAGGATGTTTCAGGAGAGTGCAATTTGATATCTGTTGCGTTGATTATTTTTATTTGCCAGTATAATAGTTTTTTTTCCTTTCATAAACTGATTCATACATCCTTTTTATTATTATATTTGAGTTACTGCTGAGTTTGTATACATATATATAATCATTTCTCTGCTTTAATTTAAATAAACTTTACTATTTACTTTCTATATTTATTGTTCTGATTCTGATCCTTTCTTGATTATCATCACTAGCTCACTGGAGCAAATTTTGACCTAGGCACCATTGGCACCATACATTTATAGCACTATTATACTACAGTGGTACCTTGCGTTACAGAAGCTTCAGGTTACAGACGCTTCAGGTTACAGACTCCGCTAACCCAGAAATAGTACCTCAGGTTAAGAACTTTGCTTCAGAATGAGAACAGAAATTGCGGCAGCAGGAGACCCCATTAGCTAAAGTGGTGCTTCAGGTTAAGAACAGTTTCAGGTTAAGAACGGACCTCCAGAACAAATTATGTTCTTAACCCGAGGTACCACTGTATTCCAAACAATCATGGTTTCCCCCAAAGATTCCTGGGAGCTGTAGTTTGTTGAGGGTGCTGAGAATTGTTAGGAGGCCTCTGTCCCCCTTACAGAGCTACAATTCTCAGAGTTATCTGAAGAAGTGTGCATGCACACAAAAGCTTATGCCAAGAACAAACTTAATTGGTCAGTTTACCTTCCTGCCGGAGTGGTACCTATTTATCTACTTGCACTTTGACGTGCTTTCGAACTGCTAGGTTGGCAGGAGCAGGGACCGAGCAACGGGAGCTCACCCTGTCGCAGGGATTCGAACCGCCGACCTTCTGATCAGCAAGTCCTAGGCTCTGTGGTTTAACCCACAGCGCCACCCATGTCCCTATGAGGGGAATAGGAGCTCCCAAAAGCACACTTAACAAACTATAGCTCCCAGGAATCTTTGTGGGAAGCCATAACTGTTTAAAGTTGTACAATAGTTATTTAAATGCCTTGTTTTCTCCAGAAACATCTGGAGAAGAGCCACAGGTTATCCACCCTTACTTTAATTTACTCTCTGTTTAACAGAGCTGGGGCAAGTTTTTGGCCCTTGGTACTGCTTCTCTTTTGTTCTCAGTGAATTAAAAGCAGGCCATGGGGTCTGGTGCCAGCTACACTTAAAATACCATTATTTGTGAATAATCATCTCACAAAGCAGTCCACTGCTCCAATGCTACTTGCTCTGGAGAACTGACCAAACATTTCTGAGAAGCCTTACTCACAGGGAGAAAATGTGTGGCCTGGGCTGAGCAGCGCAATTGAGAAAAAGAAAAGAAATCGAAGCCAGCGAGCATTTTTTCCAGATCAGGAAACATAGTTTATGGTGCGGGAGGAGGGGGGGGGGAAATAACAGCCATTCTGGAAGAGGCACATTCTTCATTATTAACCAGTTCAGAATGAAAGATATTTAAATGAGAAGAATGAGCTGTAAAGCTACTAGAGAAAGCCTTGTAGTCTGGAGCCAAGACTTGCCATTTCTGTGCAACCCTGGGCAGAGACCGGCTAGTGCCCACCTCTGGGTGTGATTGTTTATCTGTGGCTGCAGGCTGTGGGGACATTCAAGTCTGTATTTAGCTTCCAGTGTGGTATGCCACAGAACTTCAGATTTGAGGCATCTGCCTGTGTGGTGAAGTTTTCTGAGGTTTTGAACTGGGCCCGCCCATCTACACTGACCATTGGGCCATCCTAGACAGGAAGGGCTATAAAAGGTTTCGTGTCTGGAATGGAACCTTGCAGCAAAGTATTCCTGGTTCTAGAGTGGTTCTATTTGTTCCTTCAGTTGTGACTCCCCAGCTTTCTCCCTCCCAGGTATGCTAGCCTCATCTTTTCTCTTTTAAATTTAAGCTCATTGATATACTGCTCCAAACAATTTGTAATTGGTCTAGAGCACCTGTTCAGAGAAGCTCCTCAGACTGTGGCCATCTAGGAATATAAGGTAAAAGGTAAATGAGCCCTGGACAGTTAAGTCCAGCCAAAGGCAACTATGGAGTGCAGCGCTCGTCTCGCTTCAGGCTGAGGGAGCCGGTGTTTGTCCACAGACAGCTTTCCGGGTCATGTGGCCAGCATGACTAAACCACTTCTTGTTTAATGGGACACTGTGACGGAAACCAGAGCGCACAGAAACGCTGTTTACCTTCCTGCTGTTGGGGACTTCAGAATACAGACCAGAATGGAAAAAATCCAGGCAGCAATATTTCTTAAAAAGAAGATTTTATTCAATTTGGTTTTTGTCAGACAAAAAGCAAAAAGGGGTGCATTCAGGAAGAAATGAGAGAATGCCCCCCGTCAGTCAGATGCAGACAACTTTTATGCCCTAAGGCAAAGCAACAGTTCAGCCCCTTGACCCACCCCTTAAACATTCCCCTTTATGCATAATCATTAAAGCTCTACCAATTAGAAAATTGATGGTGGCCTTTTGGTTCCAAACTGCTTTCTCCATTAGATGGCGTTGCTAGCTTATAAACTATCTGACCTAATTGCTGTTTCCAGGAAATGCTCTGGCCCCCCTGTTTATCAGGAAAGGGGTCTTGTGGTTTTAACAGGTTCAGGCCTAAGTCTGCTTTTAGAACTTTGTGGTGAGCTAGACATCCTGGGCAAACAGACAAATCCCCTGACCGCATCCTCTTGCAAACTCGCTGTGTTGCAAAACATATTATTTTTTGCAAGCAGGGGCAAGCAGGGGAGAGAGAAATGTCTTTTTAGCTTTTAGTTTGCTCTCTAAGATGGCTTTCAGCTTATAAAATGGCTCCAGCCTGGCTCTCTAGTATTACCAAGGTGGGGACTTCTGGTCTTCACTCCTTCATTCCCCCCTTTCCATCATGAAAATGCTGGCCGGTTCCGGTTCATCATTTTCGATTGATGGACCTATAGGTCATAGAGAGCCAGGATATGGGTACGTGCTGAGACATTGACCAGTGCTCGTTTGTGAATGGTGGAACGGTTAAGTGGCAGTGGGAGAAGTGGCAGTCCACTCGTGGCATCTGTTGGGGCCAAGGTGCATACCAGACATTTCGACTTATTGGCCGAATGGGCTACCATTTCAGCCATTTGTAACCTCCTATTGTAGGGGTTGTGGACGCCCCATTCAGTCATTAGACGGGAAAGGTTGGCAGGGGAGACCAGGGGACTCTTTCCCGCTTTGGCCAATACACAGGTAGGTTCTCCAACCAGATACGATATCGTTCATGCCAGCAAAAATACAGGAGCATCCAAAGAAGTAGGGCAGTACATACCACTCCTACCCACCAACCCCAATATTTCCATAGTTCCTCCCACCAATACTCGGGGCCATTCCTAATATTCTTTTACCGCTGAAGGGCCCACTGATATTCGTATTCTATAAACGCTTGGGCCTCTGGGGTTATTTTCCACCTTATTTCGGAAGCTCCTACCACTTGGATCAACTTCCCAACTATTCCCGGTGGGTGGAGACCCCTGTGGTTTCCTGGGAAAATACTATATCCAAAAGGGGCCCCTTCTTCCACGTAAATGATGTTGCACCCACAAGAATATATCCACCCCTGCAACGGCCTGAAACACGGGGTGACTATATCAAGGGGTTCTGGTCCCAATACCAAAAGTCCTAGTGGTGCCTCTAAATTTGCTGGAGAGCAAGTTTCTACGTTGGGGACGCTGCCCGCTGGCGCCCCTCCCATCCAATTCTTCCGGAACTAGGTGCCCTGTCTGTCTACTGGGTGGCAACTCTTATGCAGCCACAAGAATACCCTGCCACATTCAAGGGTATTAGGTGTGGAGTTACCAGGCCCAGCAGTTTAGGTAGTATTCTGGGATTTTGGGAGGCTCGAGCCACCACGACAACCACAGGTGGGGCTGCAGAATTTACTGGCACTTGTTCAGCAATTTCAATGCACACCTGGTTCAGGCCCCCTTCCCCTACAACACTTGCATTAAGATAGGTTCCGTCCCATGCAACACCTGGGTTAAGATTAGGACCTGGTCTATTAAATGGGGTTGGTACAGTGCTCTACCCCCCGATTGACAGTTGGTTACCCCCCACAACAGCAAGAGCGGTCCAGAACTCGATAGATTTCGACCGTCTCTGCAAATTCCCGTAGGAGCGGTACCCACGTGCGCTGGACAGTGGTGTGGAAGAGGAGCCACAATGGGGTAGTGGGATGTTTCAATACGGCAACCTCATCAAACCCCTGTTTCCAATAGCCAATGAGCACGCCATCTCTTACCACCGGCAAGACGAACCAGTCGTAGCAGAGGCCAGCAGGCCAGTAAGGTTGGTATGGCTCGGTAGGGTCAGGGCAATAAGACACAGAACAAATCAATATAGAACATAATAGAGAAAAGAGAAAGTCCTTATGAAAGTCCTTGTGATGATCAGCTGCAGGATCTCGTTGCCCGTGGCCCAACGCGCATTCCCGGTAGCGTCAGACACAAGGTGATGATCAGCTTCAGAGGGTCAGCAGGATTTCTCTTGTAAGTCCAGACACCCTCTGACTTCTTCAGACGCGTGTGATGTACCCAGGGGATCACCTCGGCTACTTTCACCGCAGTTGGGGATGAGGGGGTCGCCAGACGCTGTCACCCTGTTGGAACTGGTGAACCGGCTCAGCGAGACTGGAGGAAATACCTGGAAAGGGAAGCAAACACACAGGACACGGATTGCACTTGTTCCTGGCTGATGTGATCTCCCACCCGCCCCAAACTGGCGGGGATGTCGCTGACGAAATGGGGTGGTCTGCCATATAGAAGTTCAAAAGGTGATAGTCTCAGTCTCTTAGTTGGAGCGATTCGCACCCGAAACAAGGCAATGGGCAGGATATCTATCTAGTTGAGTCCCATTTCCTGGGTCAGCTTGGCCAAGTGGGTCTTCGAGGTACGATTTATTCACTCAGTGTTTCCCGAACTCTGGGGTCTGTAGGCTGCGCACAGGACACACTTCTGGGATATAGCAGCAGTTAGCTGAGATAGGTTGGGGATGTAGAATATTCTCCCAAGGTCTCCTTTAGCCACTGGGCCTCCCAAATGGGTGGATTCGTGGTACAATGACACTGGCCAGATGCTGTGGGACAAAAACACGGTTGTCTGGAGTGAGTTCTGGGATGAGGGCTGCGGTGACCACTGGTGGAGGTTTCAGAGCTGCTTCACGAGCTTCTGGTTGCCTTTAGTGACCATGTCCCAGCCTCTCCCATGGCCTTTGTAGTGCATCACAGCAATCTCTTCGGGGGCCCATACAGCTTCCAGTAATGTCTCAACTTCTGGACCGTATTTCAGGGCTTTCCCGTGGGCTCCAATCAAGTCCCGCTCTTTCCATAGGGCGCCATGCGCATGCAGGGTTAAGAAGGCATATTTGGAATCTGTATAGATGTTAGCCTTGCATCCAGCTGCCAATTGCAGGACCCTAGTCAGTCCAATTAATTCAGCCTTTTGGGCAGAAGCGCCGGGGGACAGGGGTTCTGCTTCCACAACCTCCTCATTGGTCACTACAGCATATCCTGCTTTACGAAGGCCGTCCACAATGAAACTGCTGCCATCTGGATAATATACAATGTCTGGATTCTTCAGCGGCTCATCCTTCAGATCCGGTCTGCTGGAATAGACCTCATCCATCACTTGGAGACAATCATGGTGTTCCACGCTGTCTGTGTCTGGCAAAGGCAGTAGAGTAGCTGGGTTGAGGGTGTTGGCAACCCGTAAATGTATTCTGGGATTATTCTTTTGGCAAAGCAGGCATTTCCTGGAAATCTGGGCTGCCAGTTGATAAAGCTTGGCTATATAGACATACTTCTCCAGCTGCTTGGTTGTGGCATCTGGCCCCATGTGGGTGGACTCATGGTATCTCTGAATTATCTGCTGAGAAAGGGACTCTGGGATCTATATCCTATCATCAGAGGTAAGGTACCATTCTTCTTTGAACAATGTCAACTCCTGAGCATCTGCAGTGTCCCTTTCCTGCTTTGTATAGGCTGGTTTGTCAGCAGTGCTTAAGATCCCTTCTGGGACCACTGCTCCAATAACTGAGGCTGGGGCTGGTGCAGTCATGAGGCATCACTTAATAGTCTCAAAAGCTTCTTGTTGGGCTGGCCCCCACTCAAAGGGGTTTCTTTCTCCTCCTCTGGTACTGTCGTTTAGAGGTTTTGCTAAAATACTGAAGCCTGGGATACAAATTCTGCACAAACCTGCTGCTCCTAGGAATCCTCGCAACTGTTTTCTGGTGGTGGGTTCCTTCATGCAGCAAATAGCTTTTTTTTTTCTCTGGTCGCAGTGTCCTTTGCTGGTGTGACACATTAAAACCTAAGTATTTCATTTTATTTTGGCACAATTGACCTTTCTGTTGGGAAACTTTGTATCCCGCCTCCCACAGCAGGGGGAGCAATTCTTCGGTGTCCTCTCCTTCAGGGCTGCCCTGGTGCTAGAGAGGCTGGACTCAGCTGCACTCAGGTCCTTATGGCTCTGATCCCCTGCCAGCCTCACTTGAGCCTCCAGCTCGGCTACCTCGCTTCTCCTTAGCCTCAGTGTTGCCTTTAACTCTGCTGTTGGACTTGGCCTTCTCAGAGCTCTTGGAACGGCTTCCCTGGCCTGCACCCCCACTTTTGGGTGCTCTGCTGCCTGAGAAACAACTTGCAGCTGCCTTCTCAGCCTTTTTCCAACACACAGTCCATCACACAGATGCGTTGAACCGTAGAAACAACTTCCCAAAGCAGCCTCAGCCCCCTCTGGGCTTGGTACTCTTTCTGGGCATCCTCTAGGCCCCTCTGGGCTTTCTGGGCGTCCCACAGCTCCTTCTGGGCTTCCAGGTCCCTCTGGTCTGGCTTCTACTGCGGCCTAACATGCCGTCTTCAGTCCCTGCCACGCAACCCAGGGCTTCTCTAGAGCATCAGCCACGTCTGCTTCACAAGCCTCCACTGCGCCTGTAAACTTCTTAATGGGCTGGGCAAAGCCTGTTTCAGCCTGTGTACTTTCCCATAGCTGCTTTTCTGCCAGCCAGTAGTACATGCGTTTTGACCAGGCTTCCCAATTGGCTCCATGCAGCCTTTCACAGGGGTAACTCTCATGGCCTTGCTGTTGCTGAGCAGGCATCTTCCTCCCCCTTGGCCGCGGGTCTCTGAATGGCTACGGCGGACCCCTCGGGTCCCTGGGCTGTGAGCCATTACCGTGCCTAACACTGCTGCCTTTTCTTTCCTCCACTGCTTTTTCTCCCTCTTCTCAGCCTCTCCTCTTTGTTCAAACACCTTCTGGGCGATGGCCATGATCTGAGATCTGGACATGCCCTGGAACCCAGGCTGTTTTGGATTTTGGTTCTAATGTCCTTTGCACATTGTCCTATGAAGGAGGCATTTACCATTAACTCATGTGCAGGGAGTTCAGGGTCAAAGGGGGTCCAAATTCTGTATGCCTCCATCAGGCGTTCCAAGAAATCGCCCGGAGATTCATCAGACCTCTGCACGACGGCAGTCACCCTAGACAGGTCAGTGGGCTTCCTAGCTGCCCTGCGAACTCCATGCAAAAGGAGTTCGCGATAGGTACTTAGAGCATTGCGATTGTCCACATTATTTGGGTCCCACTGTGGGTTGGTTAAGGGATACCGATTAGGCCAATCTGCCTCCTGAACCTGCTGGTCTTTCAGGTGTTCTAAAGCCTGTGTATTAATTCTCCTCCTTTCCTCTGAGGTAAAGAGAGTGTTCAACAATTGTTGACAGTCTGCCCAGGTAGGCTCATGCGCTGCAAATATAGAGGACAGCAAGTCCACAATTGCCTGGGGCTTCTCAGCAAACGCAGGGGTGTGGGTCTTCCAATTCATCAAATCGGTGGTGGTGAAGGGGACATATTGGAGGGTGAACGGAGGCGCAGGGAGCGGGTTGTCCCAAATTACACGAAGGGGGGGGGGTCAGGACTTCTGCTTCTCCTGCCTCTGCGGTGGACCTGGACCGCTTTATGTACTCCCCCAATGCTTTGGCTCGAGCATTGTGATAAGCTTTTTCAGCTTCTCAATACATAGGGGTAGTCGTCCTGTATTTGGCCATCTGTTCTCTCAATTCTTTAACTTTGGGGTATATTTCCTCCAGGGTCTGGTCGTTGGGCTCTGCCTTGTCTACTTCTGGGGTGTCTGGCAGCCCCCCCTTTCCTATTGCTTCGGCTCCTGGGGCCACATAGTGGGGCAACGGTGGAGCATTGGGGACATGGGGCTGTCCCTGTCCTCCCAAGGGGGCCACCACGGCACTGGGAACAGACATTTTCCTGCCTGTGTTCCTTTAATTTCAGTCCTAAGGGCCATAATTTTGCATTGATCAGTCTTATATTTCTTCAGCCAGGGGGGTGGGGGGGGTTTCTCTATTATCACGTGAACCTCTAGAACTTCATCCATGGTCACAAACTCATCCAAGTTAAATGGACAAAGCTCTTCTTCCTCCTTCTGTTTTGTGCAGTTTTTTTTGTTTGTTTGTTTGTTTTAACTTCTAATAGTTCTCCCAGCAGACACCTGCCACTGGCTGCTCACACCCTGTGTCAGCTTCAGGTGTCTGGCTTATTCTTCATCTCTTCCTTCATCACTGTGGTGGCCACAGAGATGCAGGTCTTCTCTTGAGGCTCCTCTGCCTGAGCCTCAAACTAGGGGTCTGTTGCAGTGTTCTCTGAGACACACCTGAGCTCTGAGCCATCCAGCTGGTGCCTGGTTAAGGGCACCAATTAAATTGCCCTCCCTGTCTCAACTGTAACTGCTATAGGTCTGAAAGCATTTCGTATTTCCTAGCCATAGACCACCTCTCTGGTCATCAGAGAAACTAGGGGTCTGTTGGTGGTTTCCCTGATGTGTTCCAAACTGCCGCTGGTCACAGAGGTACCCAGCTCTTCCCTAGCTAAGTTCTGGGATTTAGGTTGCCCTCCCTGGTCAAGCTGTAGCTACTATAGGGATCAAAACTGTTGGAGGTCTGCGAGGCTCATGTGCTTCCCAGTTCAGTGCTGGGCTATGGAGAAACTAGGAGGCTTGCCTTACTACCAAAGCCACAGCTCAGCAGAGAACCCTCCAGCTTTGCCTGGCTGAACTCTTGCCTTCATTGAGGTCCAGAGATCTGAAAGTTTTGTATGCATTCTAGTTCAGTATACCAACTTGGATAACCTAAGGGATCTCTGGAGCGATCCCCTCCATCGCTCCCAGAGCTGCATCTGAGTCTGAAACTCTTCCCTAAGTAGGTATTCAGCCTCAAAAGATACTCCTTGTTGCCCTGTCCCAGCTAGGGCCCCTATGTTTCTGAAAGATTTGATGCCTGCTGACTGAGGAGCAGACATCAGAAAAGCTTCGGGGTGGTTATTCCTTTGAGGCCTCCTCTCTCTGATTGTAAGTAATTTGGGCCAAATCAAAAGCATTCAAAAGGACTACATTGGCTTGCTTCAGACCCCATTTTTTTTCAGATACTCCGCTCCTAACCGGGTTTCAAAATTCCTTCCACTCTCCACACACTTCAGGTTGTGACCTAGGTGAGGTCGCCCTACTAGGAAATGCACAACCCTGCACTCGCTTGGCCAAAGGGACGCTAAGCCCTGACCGCTCATTCACAATTCATGCACTGGAGTATCTGACATACAACATACAAAACACAAACACCAACACCAATTCCCTCTGCCCCATTTCCTTCTTCCTTCTTTTAAATCCTTAAGCGTGGGTGGGTATCAGGGGCCAATCCTTCCCTTACTGCCACCAAGCACGCTGGACATGTGATCAGGATGTCCCTTCCCCTTAATTACAAGGGGGTTTGCCTTCCTCTGTCCTCAGGGCCCTTTGCCATGTACTCACCCCAGCCGGCTGGTTCCTCCTGCCCTGTCCTGTCAACCTCGGTCCTTCAATCCGTTGTCTCCTCTCACAGGATCCAGCAGAAGGGTCAAATTGGCTTCGCCCTCCTCCGAAGAAAAGCCTCGGTGGCGCCAGGAGCAAGCGGCCGGTTGCCCCTTCCCCTGTGCCCTGTCTAGAAAAGGACAAGGGAGCTGCCTTCTGGTCTTTTTGAGGACTTAAGGTCCCTATCCGAGTCACGCAGGCACCAGAAATGTTGGGGACTTCAGAATACAGACCAGAATGGAAAAAATCCAGGCAGCAATATTTCTTAAAAAGAAGATTTTATTCAATTTGGTTTTTGTCAGACAAAAAGCAAAAAGGGGTGCATTCAGGAAGAAATGAGAGAATGCCCCCCGTCAGTCAGATGCAGACAACTTTTATGCCCTAAGGCAAAGCAACAGTTCAGCCCCTTGACCCACCCCTTAAACATTCCCCTTTATGCATAATCATTAAAGCTCTACCAATTAGAAAATTGATGGTGGCCTTTTGGTTCCAAACTGCTTTCTCCATTAGATGGCGTTGCTAGCTTATAAACTATCTGACCTAATTGCTGTTTCCAGGAAATGCTCTGGCCCCCCTGTTTATCAGGAAAGGGGTCTTGTGGTTTTAACAGGTTCAGGCCTAAGTCTGCTTTTAGAACTTTGTGGTGAGCTAGACATCCTGGGCAAACAGACAAATCCCCTGACCGCATCCTCTTGCAAACTCGCTGTGTTGCAAAACATATTATTTTTTGCAAGCAGGGGCAAGCAGGGGAGAGAGAAATGTCTTTTTAGCTTTTAGTTTGCTCTCTAAGATGGCTTTCAGCTTATAAAATGGCTCCAGCCTGGCTCTCTAGTATTACCAAGGTGGGGACTTCTGGTCTTCACTCCTTCACTGCCACAGCGGTACCTATTTATCTGCTCGCTCTGGCATGCTTTTGAACTGCTAGGTTGTTGGAGCTGGGACAGAACAACGGAAGCTCACCCCATTGTGCGGATTTGAACTGTCGACCTTCCGCTCAGCAAGCCCAAGAGGCTCAGTGCTTTATACCACAGCACCACCCACATCCCTAGGAATATAGGGATCCCCTTTGTTCTGGGAGATAAAGGGATGCCACATACATTTTTCCTTTTTTCCAGAACAATTGCTTTCAGCTTCAACCATTTGATTTTTTTCTTCCAGTTTTAATATAATTAGTATTTTCTTTCAATGTCTTGGAGCATTTCATAGAATTGAAAAGTTGGAAGGGATCCCATCTGTGTTATTTAAGTGACTTTGCTGACAGTTCCTAAACTACCTTAAGTACAGATTTTCAACCAATTAAAAATCAAATTAAATTAACCTCAGAAAATAGTTCCGTTAGCAGCTGAATTGAGGTGACAGCACAACTGTAGAATATACCACCTGATTATCAAATACAAAACCAGAGAGGTTTCCTTACTCTAACAAATGATAAGGGCATTGTTCCAAAGAGCTGTCAACTGTAGCTACTACAGACCCCAGAACATACATGAATGCTCTCTCATAGGGCTTAGGTATGAACTAAAAGGACAACCAAATGATCAAGGGAGTGGAGTGACTCCCCCAGGCACACAGGGTTCTGCCCAACATTGTGGGGTCCGTCAGAGCCCACCGCTGACGTGGGAGGGCCCAATGGAGCTTGTCACAGCCTCAATATGCCCCTTCAGGACTGTCAGAGGGTGTGATGGGCCCCTCCAGAAAAACCCCCAGCAAAGCGGGTAATTAAAAGTGGTCAGGTATCACACTCACAAACTTGCATTGCACCAGAAAGATGGCAAACAGCACACCTGTATCTGGGTTGACGTAGCATACTGGAAACATCACTTCTGGGAAGTGTTGCTGGGCTCGTCCGACAAAGCCTCACAAACAATCAAGCTCTTTCTAAAATGTTCTCTTTGCATGAGTTGAAACAACTTTTCCAGAGGGAAAGATAATCCCTAAACATGTGAGGCAGGGCTCTTTGACATTTAATGAATCAGACAGGCCATGTTTTAGGTACGTACATCCAGGCCAAAGTTATCAGATTGAGAAGGCAGCACACAGAGGAATGATTCCAGCGCTCAGATCCTGGGGGCATGAATGGGGAGGCTCAAATCTCTGTGGGCTCATCTCCCACAACCACATCCGTTGAAATATTGGCCACTGTAACCGACTGCCAAATAATGCTTGGGAAGAAGTTGCCATCCTGCTCCCCCTAGTGGTCCTTTCAGCATATTCTTCTGTGGGCTCCATCCACCCATGGCTAGAATACTACATGTCACCCACATGGAAGCACTTCATATGTTCTCTGCACTGTTTGGATCAATCAATCAATCGATTTTATTGCATTAGCCATACGGCCATAGCATAATATACATAGAAATAACAACATAAAATGGGGGTGGGGAGATAAAAGTGGATGTTGTCCTGGGGGAATACTTTGAGAAAATGAGGATAACAAAAGTAACGGGGGATTTAAAACATCGAGTGACAGAACTGATCCGCACCTCCTCTCCCTAATTATTTCCCTTTATTCAAACACCACAGCTCGCGTTCGAATTGGTCCCAACGGCTCCCTTACCACTCCATTCCCAACGGCCAGGGGCGTCCGACAAGGTTGTCTCTTGGCCCCTTTACTGTTTAATCTTTATCTTCATGATGCCCTTTCCCCTTTGAAGCTAGCAACTAAGTACCCTCCTCACTTAGCAGGCCACCCCGTTGCTTCCCTTTTCTATGCGGATGATGCCGTCATCTTATCCAGAACAGCTGCAGACCTAGCAAATGCAGTTAATGCATTTATCGCCTATTGTAAGGCGGAAGCTCTTAATATTAATTATAAAAAATTGAAAGTTCTCCATTTCACTCGTTCCCGCAAACTCAAGCTGGAGCCGCTTAAGATCACAGGTGGCTACTTAGAAAAGGTAAAAGCCTTTAAATATCTAGGCTTAATATTTACTTATAATCTCTCCTGGACCACCCATCTACAATCTGCCTCTCTTGCTGCAACCACGACCTCTAATGCCATTGTCCGAATTTATCACCAGAAGGGCGGCAAATACCTTCCAGCAGCAATTCAAATATTTAATGCCAAAGTTGTCCCTAAATTATTATATGGCTGCGAAGTATGGACTACAGCAATATCAGGTAACTTGGATCGCCCACTTCACATGTTTCTGAGATCTCTTTCCGGCGTCCCGAGATGTGTCTCAGGTGCAGTCCTACGACTTGAATTCGCCCAGCCCTCAATTGTAAAACGAGCATGGAGTCGAGCCATTTCCTATAGCTCCCACCTACTAGCATCGGATGCTCGAATTAGAGGTGGTTTCTCCAATTTGATCCTAAGAGATATTCATAATTCTCCTTGGAAAACTACAATTAATCTCAAATTCCGCTCTCTTCTCAATTTGAACCGTAAAACTGTTTTTAACTTAGAGTGTATTAGCCCGGCGGCCCTACCTCTAATCAAAAAGAAGCTACAGCAACTTGACTTCTCTAACACAGCTTCCCATGCAAGAGGGCCATGTTCAGGCTTAGCCCTAGCTATTCCACCCCCTGAAGGGATCCCTCTATACTGCTTCACAATTCCTTCGGAGGCTAAGCGAAGGGCCTTTACCTGTGCCCGTCTCAACTGCTTTCCTACAGCAGTTCTGTCGGGTTGTTACTCCAGAGTTCCCATCGCAAATAGAACATGCTCCTGCAATGACACGGCTCTGGAGACTATGGAACATGTAATGCTCTTCTGTCCCAACTGGACAGATGAAAGATCTCGGTTTCTAACTCCTCTCGTGAACAAGTTTCATCTCCCAATCCAGCCCTGGATAGTGTCCCTTCTTCTGCAGGATTCTGACTGTTGGATTACCGAGATGACAGCTAATTTCCTGCTTAGTGTGATGAAGAGGAAAGCGGCACCAACTCCTTCTTTAACACCACAGATGTAGTTGATATGCCGCACAATGGAACGTGTTTTTGTATTCTCTGTCACTGTTTGTATTTCTGGAGAATTTTGGCTGTAAAGCTAAAATTTTACCAGTCTATCCAAAGGAAATCCAAGGATTACCAGCCCTAGTTTTCACTGTCCATCAATGGCAGTTCCAGGTATTTCTAGTATATGCTTAAGAACATAAAAACCTGTTGCTCCAGGCCAATGGCTCTTCTTGTCTAGAATCCTCTTCTTACAGTGACCAACCACACGCCTGTGGGAAGCATTCAAGAAGCACAACAGCATTCTCATGAATGACTTTCTTTTCTGGTCCAGTAGGGCTCTCCTTAAATTCTCCTATTCTTAAACTACAACTAAAAATGAAGGCAATAACTAAAGCAGGCACTTCCAAATTGAGGGATCTGAACATCTATCAGCACTAGGCTCAAAATTTGTAGGAGAATAAAATGCAGAAATAGTTTCTGCCAAGAATATGCCCATTTTTGACCTCCCAGGTCTCACGTTTCGATTAATTTCTGTGACCTTTCATGGCATAACCTCTTGAACCCCCATCATATAAGACCTGTTTGTTTATTCTGAATGGGCTTCAGTTTTGCTTCACTCCTAACAGACCACAGAAATGTTGCAGCTTCTGCTTCTGACTTTTCATGCAAGGCCGTGTTCCCTGGAAAAGGTTTGTAACAAAGTATAAATATTTCTTGGGATCAACCAAAAGATTCTATCACGAATCTTCATCGTGCTGTTTCAGTTCAAAAAATAATCCCCTGACTGATCAGCATGTTACTGTTACCTTTTCAGAAATAAAAAATTATTTTTTAGGGGGGGGGGACGGACATCTGAAGGCAGTCCTTTATCAGGAAGTTTTTAATGTTTGATGTTTTAGTATGTTTCTATATGTGCTGTAAGCCACCCAGAGTGGCTGGGGAAACCCAGCCAGATGGGAGAGGTATAAATAATAAATTTATTATTTAAAAAATATTATTACTCTGTTACAAATTTATTTTATAAAGGAAATAAGCAACTATCTGACTTCTAGAAGACATCTGAAGGCGGCCCTGTATGGGGAAGTTTTTAATGTTTGATGTTTTACTGTGGTTTTATAATTTGTTGGAAGCTACCCAGGGTGGCCGGGGCAACCAAGTCAGATGGGCAGCATAAAAATTTAATGTTGTTGTTGCATTGGCAGATATCCTGAGGAGTACATTGCAGCTGCTAAAAAAAAACCAGTGGGTTGGATCCAGTGGCGGAGCAAGCCGATTGGGCGCCTGGGGCGGGGCGCTTGTCCTGAGCCCAGGGGTGGGACCAGCCAGGGCAGGACACTCCACAGGCCCTCTGAGGAGCCTGCCTGCCTCCTCCCACTCAGCTGCCCTACAGCTGAGGGTGAGGTGGCAGGCGGACCGTTTGGGGCACATGGAGCCTGCAGGCGCCCAAGCCACTGTGTCACTCCCAGGAGAGACGCGTGGCTCGGGTGCACTGCAGGCCCCGCGGTGAATGCTGCCCACCATTTTGTCACTCCCCTCAGTGGTGTCACATGGGGCAGACCGCACCCCCCTTCCTCCGCCCCAGTTGGTTGGATCCAAAGAACTATGAGGAGATGGAAGTAGCCCCTTAGTGCTGTTCAGTCAATGAAGGTGCATGAGTGCTATAATAAGCAGAATCTGCAAATGTTCATATGCTTTGGCTTGCACAAGAAGATTGCTTTGAGAGAAGGGCAAGGGCTCAATAACAGAGCATTGAATTGAATTTTATTATTTCAGTCACAGACCAGTTCCAGCCCACATACAATATCAAGGAAGTCATAAAACACAATAGGGATACATTTGAATTTGCAATTAGGTGTAACAGGGACAATACTGATACATATAGCAACAGTTAAAAATATATATAAATTAAAACTTAGTCACTAACATATAACCTAAAATTATCATTTAAAACCTTAATCATTATGATAGCACAGCTTCTTCCCTAAGTTTTATGGCAATCGCACAGAATTTGGCTACCCTTAACGTGATCTCGGGATCCTTGTCCTCTACCAGGGATTTTAGACTCAATAACAGAGCACAAGATTTGCATGCAGAACATCACAGGTTCTCGGAGGGCCAACTTGGCTCCATGGTCATGGGTGTCTGAGGTCGTGGGTGCCATGCAGTGTGCACCACAATTTGTGGGTGCCTGGCCCCCTCCTGGGGAATTTTGTGGGTGCTCAGCACCCAGGGCCCCAAGGAGCAGGCACCTATGACAGGCTCAATCCTCAGCATCTCCAGATAAGGCAGGGGAAAGACCCCCATGTGAAACCCTGGAGAGCTAGATGTACTAATGGTCTGACTCAGTACAAGGCAGCTCCATACAGTAAAATGCAGTAGACGCCAACTGCACCTCAGAGGGAAGAGCATTCCATAACTGCCACCACAGAGAAGGCCCTGTCTCATAGTGTAACATGTCATTCTCTTCAGCAGCACATTGAAAAAGGCTCCAGGCTCCAGGGAAACAACAGCAATAGTGAGAGCATAAGGAAAGCATAGGGAGTTGCCTTACACCAAATCACACCATTGGTCCCTCTGGCTCAGTATTGTCTACACAGGCTGGCAGCAGCTCTCCAGCATTTCAGGCAGACTTCTCATCAGGTTAAGATGCCAGGGATTGAACCTGCAACCAGCACAGAATGCAGGTGGTCTGCCACAGAGCTGTGGCTGGTTCCCTCATGTCCTGTTTGTGGGCTTTCCAGATACATCTGGTTGGCCACTACAGGAAACAGAAGGCTAGGCTAGATAGGCCTCTATTCTCCTTCAGGGTTCTTCTTAACTTCTAATGTATTTGTGCAATGTGACTGGCCCTTCTGGGTTGGATATGTAAGAGGAACACAGGGCCAAGCTACATAATAGCTTACCTATACAAATGGCATTGTTGTGCCCTTAAGAGTGGGGGGTCCAGATCAGTGCATCACTACTTACAATAGTGGAGGGAGGAAATTCTTATGCAGTTCCATGGAAGGTTGTTTCCTAGGGAAATTTCAGCAATTATTTGGATCAGGACCATAGTGAAGTACAAAGCATTAAATCCCCGTAAACCCCCCCCCCCATGCTAGGGTCTCAGTCTGGATCAGAACCCCACTGTGGCAATTTGTGTGTTGTTGTTGTTGTTGTTGTTGTTGTTGTTGTTGTTTCCAGCCCTCCACTTTACAGATATGTGACAAATGTATTATCTTTCTGAGTCCAGAGCTGCATAACGCTCCTAAAACGAGAGGGGGTGGGGTGTCAGCATGACAATTCTCTGTAGAAAATGGGAATGCTAACAAATATTTGCTAATCAGGCCACAAATACGGTTTTTGAGAAAGCTAATCACAAGATTAATAGCTCTGCTTTGACATCCAAGAGGCTTTTGGGAACCCTTGGGGTTACAAACACTTTGTAAATCATTTTCAGGGCAGGGCGGGAAAAGCACTTACCAAGATTTACTTAAATAAATTACAATGGAATCTTGGCAATTTTTCATAAATACCAAAAGTATTTAGAATAACAGTCACTGCTGCACGGCTGCTCAGCTCTGCTTCATTCTTTGCAGCGTTAGAGGGAATGTTTTTACTGAGGCAAGAACCGGGAGGAGATCAAAACAGTCATGGCCTTCAGTTTTTCCTCTGCTAATTCTAACATGTGGCCTCCTGCCGCTGAAGTCAGTGACCAAGCTCTCTCTCAGGGCCAGCCCAAGACATTTTGGCACCTGAGGCAGACCAGAAAATGCTCAGGGAAGAAGCGGCAAGTGAAGATCTACATTAGGAATAAGCGAGGAATGAAGATATACACTGGGAACAACAAGGGTGGGAAGAGACCAGCAGCGCCTTCTATGTGCCAAGAGGCCACTATAAAAGGAGCATTGGTGGGGGACTACCAAGGAGGCTTCAGATCCAGCCTCCAAGGACCATTCCACAGCTGCTGCTGTCATTGTGGTGGCAGCAGCAGCAGTGGGCAATGCATTCCTTGGATCTGATGCCCCTGTGGATCCTGCTGCCTGAGGCAGCTGCCTCATCTTGCCTTGTGGGTGGACTGACCCTGCCAGTAGTAGCAGCTGTAAAATGAATTTCTGCAGCCTTGTTCTTTGTCCCTAGCCACTTACTCTCAATATAATGGCAGTTATCTAAGTGGCAAGAAGGTAAAGGTAAAGGGACCCCTGACTGTTAGGTCCAGTCACAGACGACTCTGGGATTGCGGCACTCATCTCGCTTTACTGGCCAAGGGAGCCGGCATACAGCTTCCGGGTCATGTGGCCAGCATGACTAAGCTGCTTCTGGTGAACCAGAGCAATGCACGGAAGCACTGTTTACCTTCCCACCAGGAGCTGTACCTATTTATCTACTTGCACTTTGTGCTTTCAAACTGCTAGGTTAGCAGGAGCAGGGACTGAGCAACGGGAGCTCACCCCGTCGCGGGGATTCAAACTGATAACCTTCTGATCGGCAAGCCCTAGGCACCACCAGCATCCCATTATCTAAGTGGTAAATCACTTTAAAAGTTATGATACTGGGGACAGAAGAAGAGGTTGCTGTACCAATATCTTTTTGATGCAGTGGCACTGATGAGGAGAAAATGGGGAGGCCAACAGTAGGTGAGGCTAGAGTCAGTGATGGACTCAACTCTCTGTTCAGTTCTACAAAGACAAGACTGAGCTAAAGAGGTGGAGGAAGGTAACAAACAGTGCTGCTCCCTGGGCTGACAAGAAGACAAGCAGGGAAGAACTCCTTTGTGACTGACAGCCTTACTCGTAATTGAGTTAGTCCTTTGTTACATGACCCAAAATTGTAATGTCTGCAGGAAAACTGGTGCAGCAATCCTCCTGAAATTTGGTGGAATTCATGCCCTCAAAGGGGATGACTTTGCCTGCACATTTCATCCACTTCTGCTCAAAAATAAAAAGTTTTAGATGTGGGTTTATTGGTGTGTGTTTTTAATGAGACTTCAAAGGTGTCCAGCAATATAGCGCCTGGATCTATTTTTTGCTGTGATTTGGTTGGCTTTATCCACATTAGAGGGACTAGTAGGCTTGCCTAGTTGGCAAATTTCACTCACCTTCGTCAAAAGATGGTGTGTTATAGCTGTTCTTTTCTCTCTTAATAGTGAATAACTAGAAAAACAAAGTTGACTCGGGCGGACTTGCAAAGCACCTAGGACTGAGGTTGGCTGTTTTAGGAAGCACCAAATCAGGGTCTGAACTGAATCTTGTGCATAGCCCTACTTAATACTTCTACCTACTTAAGTGACCACTTAATGCACCAAACTGGGATTTAGCCTACAAAATCATGTCTCAATAAATATGATAGTCCTTAAGACACCACAAGGTTCCTGGTTTTGTTATGAACTAGTTCACACAGCTTCTCTTCTGGAATTTGCCTTTATGAATTTTTGAGCTATTGGCCATATCAGAGGGATTCACAAAGTGATGTGTGTGCGCGTGCACTTACAAAGCTGCTGTTGTATGTCAACTTCAAATACCAGGATTTGAGCCTGTAAATGGATTGGGCTCCCCTCTCCCAAGTTTCTAGGATATAATGTTCATAACTGGGGGAGAGGGGTGGGTTTGCCAATGGAAAAATTCTGGATAGAATTATAATTCACATGACTTTTGGGTTGAATTCAGGAAGGCCATGCGAGTGAAAGAGTAGATGAAGAGAATAGCCATGTTTTCCTTTTCTACGCTTGTCACAACTGACCTTTTAATGTCCTGACACATTCTTTGCTTTTTTAATATGGAAACATTTTCAGCTCTGAAGTTGTTCTTCCTGAAGTTCAAGGGAGAAATTTCTCATTCGGTGCTGAGAAGATTTTGACATTCATGTCTTCCCACAGATTTAAATAGCTGTCACGAAGTAAATAGCAAACCTCTGTACAAATATTCTGGTTACTAGTGGTGTGCATTGTACCCCAAATTTCAAGGTAAATTGGGGTAATTTGGGGGAAGATTCTCAAGGATCTTGAACAAAAATGAAATCTGTCAAGGTTCTGGCCAGTCGATGGTCCAATAATCCAAGGAAGGTTTAAGTATAATTTTGCTCTCTCTTTTTCACTTATGCTATTGATGTTCTGATCTCAATGTTGTTCAGCAACATGCATCATTTTAGGTTGCATTGCCAATCAAATGGTAATAGCAACTCCCCCTTCTTAGGAGCACATATGGGTTTAGGGCTCCATGTGTCATAAAGGTTTGGGTTTTCTTACTTTTATGGGATTGGACTCATTTTGGGATTACCCAAAAGCTGCAGGAGACTCATGGGCCCAGATGTTTACAGAGGGATGACTGCTGTAGCATATATTCCATTTAAACAAACCCAAGTTGGCAGCTGGCTTCCCCTGTACTCCACATCAGAGAAGGGTGACTTTCTCCACCGCAGGGATTGAATAACTTGTGGGAGTAAAATGAACCTCATTGAAGTGGTGCTTGGAGAGAGAAAATTAAATGATCCAGGCATTGTACCAAATATACCCTTCTTGGCCAAATTAATCCTCCCCTCTACTCACTCTCCCCCTCTCTCCTTACTCTGTGGCTTTGCTATGTCAAATTGGAAAGATGTGGATTTGGGATAAAATGCATTTCTGAAGTTTTAAGTGTCTCAGAGAGCATCAGTTAAGTATATCAGCCCAAATCCTATCTAGGACTGCAAGCTTTCTATAGATAGCTTATGGTGATATATGACTGCAGGGTGTTCCCCGAGGAAGTGGGTATGTGTAGCTTTGTCTTCAGTAAACCCTTGAAGTAATAAGTACAGATTCATAGACAGGTCAAATCGCTCTTTATTTAGAAGCAGAAAGCTGGAAAGAACTGGGCTGCCATGGAGACTGATCCCGAAGACACAATCCCAGATTGTGGGAGGGGAGGGAACAGGAAAGATTAATTTCACAACGTAACAATGCAAGGAGAAGCCAGCCAACAAGTCCTTTCCTCTAGCAACGTGCTGATCTGCCGAGGGTATTGTGGAGGAACAGCAAAGGGCAACCCAGTGCCTCATGCCTCTCCAGTCAACCTTGACTGAACAGACAGCATGTGGAAGCATTTAACATTCTGTACAGTCAGAGCTGGGCAGCATGCCACGAGGGTAGCATAACTTGTACCCTATCTCTACGGGCTAAAATACACACTATGCATGAGATCTGTGATCAGATCTCTCCATGTTTCAACTTTTATTTAAAAGCAGCTCCAGAAGGCTCCAGTTTTGATGGGAGCAGCAATGCTAGAGGTAGCGGTGTAGCATGGGGGGGGGGGCCACAGGGGCAGTTGTCCCATGCACAAAATTGTTAGGGAGCAGAAAATTTCAACACCTGGTGCTGCATCAACACTGTTGTGTGCTTCTGTAACTGGGCTCTGGTGAAAACAGCTTCTCCATGCGAACCAGGAAGTAACCTCTCCAGACAAAGGAACGATTCTTCTTTTCTTATCTCTGTGGCTGCAATCACTTGTTAGGCAATTGTTAGGCAGCCCCGGGCACTGGCAACCCATGCCATGCCACTGGCTAGAGGAGGAGATATTTTAACCTTTTCTCCCAGTGCCTCCTTTTTTTCATTATCTAACCACCCAAATCTTCTATTAGCTCCACCTGTAATACATTTTTGTCCTGATTTGAACCTACCTGGATGCTTAGAGCTTCATCTGCCGCCCTTCTCTGGGTCCCTCTTCTGAGGCAGGCTCAGTGGGAGATGACAAGGGAGAGGGACTTTTCAGCTGCGGCTCCCCCTCCATGGAATGCTCTCTCCAGTCAAATCTCCCTGGCACCTTTATTAACATATTTTCAGCACCAGATAAAGACAGAGTAGGAATTCAACTAATAAGTTTTGTAAGTGGAAGCCATGTGGAAGGACTTCCACTTATGCACTGGGGATTTCCACCCTTTCCTCCATCTGTGTGCCTCCTTTGCCCCTGAAAATGGCTGTGGGGGAGCAGTATGAGGGGGGGAGAGGGCATCATGCCACCTGTCAAGCTGAAATGTTTGCCCTGAGAATTATCACCTTAGAGCAACATCAAATTCCTCCCTTTCCCTCCATGCCTTTGATGGACTGAGCCGATTCTACTTTATGGTTCATGTGCTGACCAATCTTCCTATGGCTGTTATGGGGGACCCCTGTTTTTTGTATGTTGTATGTTTTATATTAATGTTCTCTTTTTCCCAATGTTATAATGCCTTTGCATTTATGTTTTTAAATGTAAGTTGCTTGGAGACCTTTTAGGTAACAAGCAGCTAAAAAGTTTCAATAATAATTTTCACCAGCCTGGCTAATAGCCATTTGAGGGTATGTGGCGAGGGATGAGAAAAAGAAAAACCGCACAACTTTTCTCAGCAAAAAAAGTGACTTCAGATGAATTTTACATCAGTTCCAGTTTCAACAGAGTTTGCAGTGCAATCTTCTGCATGCTTACTCAGAAGTGAGTCCTGCTGAATTTGACATGGCTTACTCCTAAGTAAGTGTACATAGGATTGCAGCCCTTGTCTAAACTAACTTTAGCAAGATCGAGGCCTATGACTGTGAGTGTGAGACTGCCAGATATCCCACTCCACACAAAATAAGCATTTTCAGAATGTTGACGTTGTGAAACCTAGTCCAAACTTGAATTAAGTTTTTCAGTCTTGTAGATGAATCAGAAATCACCAGCAGGGCAAGACAGTGGCACTTCCCTGACGTGTCCCTGGCATCTCTGTGGCTTCCCTAGAAGGTGAAGGGTGAGGAGTTTGGATTTGATATCCCGCCTTTCACTCCCTTTAAGGAGTCTCAAAGCGGCTAACAATCTCCTATCCCTTCCTCCCCCACAACAAACACTCTGTGAGGTGAGTGGGGCTGAGAGACTTCAGAGAAGTGTGACTGGCCCAAGGTCACCCAGCAGCTGCATGTGGAGGAGCGGAGACGCGAACCCGGTTCCCCAGATTACAAGACTACCGCTCTTAACCACTACACCACACTGGCAGAAAGAATGACCCAGTGTGATCCAACACTCTGGCCGGTGATAGAAAGTCAGGTAAGTGCTACTGTCCTGCTGATGGCTACTGTAAATGACAGAAGTGACTTGAGAGGGATTACTGTGTCTTAGGATAAATGTACACAACATAGGCTCTTAACAACCCTCTTTTCATACAATGAAGAGGAACAATAGTTTGGAGTGAGAGCACAGTCTCTGGCATCTCGAGTAAGAGCAAAGCTGAAAATAATGCCTCCACTTAAGCCCTTGGAGAGCCACTTCCAGACTAGACCACAGTTCTTCAGCCTTGGGTCCCCATTGGCTGATGATGGTGGGAGTTGTAATCCAATGACATTGGGGAACCCAAGGTTGAAGAATCCTGGACTTCACACTACTGGGCTACAGCAGCAGGCAGAGAGGTTCATGACATAAATTAGTACAATGTGGTTTTGTAGGAACTTAAAATTACATTTACCTTTGGGGTTGCAGTGACACATTGCTGGCTTATGTTTCATTTGTTTTCTATTGAAAGTTTTTTTTTTAATAAGTTTCAGATGCACTGATACCTAGCTATTTATCTCTCATCTTGATTGATCTGGCTCTTGGCCCAATCTGCTGTTTTTCAAGTTCTTTTTGATCCTGTTGGTGGAGGGAATCTTTCCTTCTAACCCAGCAAAGAGACAGTGAGGAAGGTCATGGAAGGAATTGAAACCAATTCCTAAATTATTCCTAAATTAAACCCAAAGATTGTTGTGAGTTGATTGATATTCCAATGTCTGTTTCTTTCTTTCTTTTTAAGTTCTGTTGGATAAGGTATTGCAAAAAAATAAAAAAAATTGATACCATAATTCTCTACTGGGTGATGCACTATTACTGAAGTGATACTTGACTGACTGAAGCCAAATATTGTATTTTGAATTATTTTTTCATCGTAGGAGATGAATATTTCCCCATATCCTGTGCATCTGTTTTGTACTCATATTAAATGCATGCATTTCTTCCATCTGGATATTGGACACACAGATCCATGTCCTGGCAAAAGTTCTGGGAATTTCTAATATGGTTTTTGGAGTTTACTTATTTATGACTGCACATTCCATTCCTCACAGCTTATATGAAACTTTGTTCGGTTCAACAGAGGAACGTTAAGGTAGCATAGGATGATAACGCAAAATAGGGTTGCCTTTACCGCAACTTTTTGGAAGAAGACATGTGTGAAAAATTATTTAATAATCAGTGCATGTTTATATCGGGTTGGACAAAGGCACCATAAGCCAAGAGCTCAGAGACATAATAATTTTTGCACCCTTAGCAAAACTAACTTTAGAACCTAATAATTTTTTTAGGTAAGTAAGGCAGTAAGTGTTCCAGATCCATTTTACCAGGACTCTGAACATGGCTGAGCGCTGGGTAAAAGTCTGCACTAATCCACAGTTCTGCTGAATCTGTACATAAACAACATGCCTTGCTGATTCCTAGCTCTAAGCTAGCATGTTTTGCTGGTTTGATTAAAGTGAATGAGGCTCAGCACATCTGCTTGATTCTGCAAAAGACTTAATCATCCTTTAATGGATATAAATCCCTCTCCAGTCTTTGGAATGTCACACCCTTCAGCTAGTGAACAGGACAGAGGAACAGTTTGTTGCAGTGTGAATCTGGGCAGTCAGGTGGAGAGCAGGAATTTTAGCCAAGGAGGATTACCATTTTACTGTTTTCTATCACACTATGCAAGTAGAAATTATTTTGGGCTCTTAACCGAGATCCAGATCTACAGTTGTAATGCATTTCTAATATATGTCCCTGAAGAAAGGAGGATAGAAAGAAAAGCGTTCTACAGCAAAACTGTATTAAAACATTCCACAAATGATGCTATGAGGGCAACAGCCCCCAGTGATGGGTGTTGGAACCAGATGACTGAGGGACTGCACCATCTCTAACACTGGAGCCCTACTAAAGTGTTAAAGGAAGATTTGTATAAGCATCCATCTCTAATGTGTTCACACACTCATTTCAGAGAGACAGTGTGGTAGAGTTGTTAGAGTGTTGGATTAGGACTGGGAAGACTAGGGTCCAAATTGCCACCCAGCAACGAAGTTCATCTTGAGGCACTTACAGTGTTGTTCTGGGAATTAAATAGAAGTGGAGGGGAGGACAAAATATGCCTCCCAGAGCTCCTTGGACAAAAAGGTGAAATATAAATGCAATACTGTAAATAATATTAATAGTTTTCAAAACAAAACAAAAAAATAGAAGATAGATTTTAACATAATACAAAATGAACATCTAAGGCAAATAACTTTTCAAATGCTTGTTGAAACAAAAATGTATTCAGATGTTTCCAGGTAGTGCAAATAGTGGGTGCCTGTCATATATTCTCCTCCTCTACTTAGAATGGGTGAGTCTGACAACTTTGGTCTCCCTCAATTTCTCATTTTTCCAGTTTTAAGTTCCTCTCCCTATATTTACACATCAGTTTGCAATTTTCTTTAAGTCGTCACAAAAATTCATCAGCATTCAGTAGACACATTTTTGGTATGCAGTTTTGCCTCATACACACATTTTTGCAAACCAGTTTCCCTAATGTAATGTGTTTTTCTGAGTAAAAACAAAATCAGAGAAAACTGGGTCATTTCAGCTCAACCCTACCCTAAAGTACTCTTGAGAATCAGTCCTCATAATTTGTTCCAATGAATGATACAGCTCAGGGATTGCCGGTGTGGCACCCAGAGATGTACGGGAGCCTTTAAGGGTCTTCTCAAGTGCCTCCCCTCCCCTCCTCCCCACCACCCCTTCCCCTGCTGAAAAAAAGACTTGAAAGAAGCCTTCCATTGCAGGTGAGATGTGTGCCTGATTGCAAGCATGTGCATTTATCCAAATGGGCCAAAGAAGAGAGCTAGAAATATGTAGGCAAGGGGCAGGCAAGTGATGGGTTCCTGGGTTCCCTTGGGTTCCTGAACTAATTCAACATCATGCTAAGGCAATTGTTCCCTCGGGGCAAGTGTTTTGGCTTGCCTGATGGAACAATGCCCTCTCTCCTCCCCTCACCTGCTAGAAGAAGAAGAAGAAGAAGAAGAAGAAGAAGAAGAAGAAGAAGAAGAAGAAGAAGAAGAAGAATTTATACCCCACCCATCTGGCTGGGCTTCCCCAGCAACTCTGAGCAGCTTCCAACAAAATATTAAAATACAGATGTCTTCTAAAAGTCTGGTAGTTGTTGTTCTCTTTGAGATCTGGTGGGAGGGCGTTCCACAGGGCGGGTGCCACCACCGAGAAGGCCCTCTGCCTGGTTCCCTGTAACTTGGCTTCTCACAGTGAGGGAACCGCCAGAAGGCCCTCGGTGCCGGACCTGTGTCCAGGTAGAATGATGGGGTCTTCTGACATACACACACACCCTAGATGCAGGGACAGGAGAGGAGGAAGCCTTGTTCACATCCACTGATGTGGCCTATCAGTTGATTCCTGTCCCTTGTGTTTCACGGGGGCCATGTGGTCTTCATAAATGCTAAGGGAATTAAGTTGTGTGTGTGATGGCTATGGAAGGAATGACTCTGGGTATCCCAAATCCCACTCTAGGGCTGACCCTCTTTCTATTTTTTATACAAACAAAAAAGCACTTAAACACCACAAGTTCCCCTTTCCCTTGCAGTTGACCACCCTTCCTTCCAGTTTCAGCCTAGCAGCCTGGCTCACTTCAGACTGTCCGATCTGATCATGTCCCGCTGCCTAAAAATCCTTCTCCATTTGTTGCACCTCCTCCTCCTCCTCCTCCCGACTTTCTTTCTGTGTGGCTCAAAGGCTTTGACATATCCGAGCTCCAGCTTTATGGTTTATGGCAGTTGTAAATGACAACTTGAGCATATGTGGCTTTGATATATAGCGCATTGGCTAACATTACAAGTTTTCAGAAGCCAAATGGTTTGTAAATATGATTGCTAATGACAGTTTGGCAGCCGCACCAGGAAGTATACAAATAGAGATTCCAAATCTGGCATAGACAAATGCCAGGAAATATTTGAGCAGCATGATGCTGATGGGTGGGGAGCGAGGAATTGGGTTCTGTCTCTCTCTCCAATGCGGTAAGAGGCTAACTTAGTGTTGGCCCAGTATCCCCCCTATGAGTAGAGGCTCTAGCTGAAGTGAGCAGGTGTTTTTACAGCAAAGTTATCTGTGGGTCTAAACTACACTGTAATCTCCTGTCTCAAGCTTATTGAATAAACTGGCACATTTGGACATTTTAGTCTGGACTTCTCATAAACATTAGATCTCAAGAGCCTCCACGATTTCTGGAACATCCTTTCCAGATCAGTTCATAAGCTGTAGTTGTGTTAGGGAATTCACAGGCTATATTGTGATCAGCCTAAGAGGAGACTGAAAAGAAAAGTGGGAGGAACAGAAAATTCTAGTGATATTGTAGACCCTCCAAGTGTCCCTATTTTCTGGGGACAGTCCCGGATTTACAGACACCATCCTGGTTTCTAATTTGATCCTGTAATGTCCTATTTTTCCTTAGGATGTCCCCATTTTCATCAGAGAAATGGTGGAGGTTATGGAGTGATGCAACCCCTGAGTCAAGGAGGTACAACCTTTAGAAGACATCTGAAGGCAGCCCTGTATAGGGAAGCTTTTTAAATGTGTAATGTTTATTATGTTTTTATATATGTTGGAAGCTGCCCTGAGTAGTCAGATGGGCGTTGGTGTTGGGGTTGTTGGGGTTGTTGAATAGGATGTCCCTATTTTCATTGGAGCAATGTTGGAGGCACTGATTTCGTGATCAACCTAAGAGGAGACTGAAAACAAAAGCAGGAGGAACAAAAAATACTAGCGAAGCCAGTAAACCAGCCTCCATCAACCTATTGCCCTTTCTCTGATGGGAGTTGTAGCCCAAAACCATAGAGCTTTTCTCTGCCTTCAAAATTCTGTCAGTTCTGCTAAAACTGGATGAAATGCTCATTTCTAGCCAAACAGACAATATATACACCAGTGAGAGCCTGGTCTCCACTCATCCATGAGGCTTCCTGCATTGGCAGGGGTGGACTATATGTCCATTAAGGTCCCAGGCAATCCTCTGATTTGATTATACTTATTGATTATAGTGGTACCTTGGGTTACATACGCTTCAGGTTACATACGCTTCAGGTTACAGACTCCGCTAACCCAGAAATAGTGCTTCAGGTTAAGAATTTTGCTTCAGGATAAGAACAGAAATTGGGCTCTGGCGGCGCGGCGGCAGCAGGAGGCCCCATTAGCTTCAGGTTAAGAACCGTTTCAGGTTAAGAACGGACCTCCGGAACGAATTAAGTACTTAACCCGAGGTACCACTGTAGTTCTGTATAACAAAAGGAAGCACCAAGTTTGATTTTCCCCCCTCTCTCTCAACAATTGCTTTACACACAGATGCACTCACAATAAAACATTTAGCATCAAACTGCAGTATTTGCTTTAAGTAAATGTACATTGATAACAATAGCCGTAGTTTATTTGATATTGTTAATCAAAGCTCTAGCACTTACAAGCCCTTTGTGGAAACTATACATTAAGAACAGAAAGGGCTACATGTTCAAGCATAAACCCTCAATATATACATACTGTAAACTTCAGCTATGTGTTTCATTATAGTGGTGCCTTGTAGCTTTTAAGGGGTTTACAGCTTGGCCGTAATTATTCACCACGGGATACCATTTGGCACCAGATTGATACTTTCCAATTCTCTGCTCTTCTTAATGAAGAGTTATTCACTCTGGGCCCTGTTCGGCTCTCCTTGCTATCAATATATTCACCGAGTTTATTTGAGGAGGTTTGCAAACGATTATGTACAAGGTTTCATGAAATGATTTCCGTGATGTATTCTTGAATTTTAAAATCGCATTTCATTAAGCCAGGCTCCCTCCTGGACTAAGTGTCTGATGGGCAAATGGCTGTGATTTATGCATGGACCAAAATATTTTATGCCGCACCAGCGGCTCCGCATACAAAAAGGTTTGTGTGTTCGCTGCGCAGAAACCCAAAGCTCTCTTGCAGACATATAAAACATTTCCCGTTAAGAAAAGAAAAGACACTCCATGCAAATATTTAGGTACTGCTTAGCAGCCAATCCCATGAACATTTACTCAGAGGTAATCACCACTGATGGGACTTACTCTCCCTTAAGTTTTTGTGGGGCAGCACTAGCAATCCTATGGTGGGGTATGTTAGGGGGAAATAGAAGTCCTCAGCTGAAGCCCTGTTGTCTAGTTATGGCCAGGGCAGCTAGTGGAGCCCAGTCTGCTCTCTTTTTCCCCCTTCCATTTTTATTTTTCCTCTTCCTGCTGACTCCATTGCAAGGAAAATTACCGTGCCAGCTCTCATGGTTTGATACCCATCTGTGGGGCATGTCAAAGAAAAATGAAGTCCTGCAGATCCACAGCTTCCCTTTCCATACTACAACACTGACCTGAAATATGTCGTTTCCTGCACACAGCTGGTGGACTCCCATTTTCAGGACATCAGTATCCACAGAGCTTTCTGTGGGCCAGTTGTAGCTAATGAGGAGTCTCCGAGCATTGTTGGACTACAACTGCTATCATCCCTGACCATTGGTCCGTCTGTCTGGGGCTGATGGGAGCTGGAGTCTAACAGCTTCTGGAGGGCATTGGGAACAGGGACATCTAGTAGCATGAGCACTGTCTGTTCATTGGGTATTTACACATTTGGTAAACTATTTGGGACATTTTCCTTTAATGGAAAAGTCAGGTGGAAATGCTCAGATATAAATACATAAAATCTGTGAAATGAATATATGTATGTACGCACACAAAGAAAGAGAGAGATCTTTGCAATATGGTGGTTACTGTGATTGAGTCCGGTGATTTATAATATGGGTTATTTCATAAAGGAAATTAATTCTGAGCCAGCTTGCTTAAAATGGGTCTCTTAGTCCAGCTCATGTACATATCAGTATATTGCATCATTATGAAATACATAATAACAAATATAATATCAGCAGCTGATATCTATAAGTCACACTTTAAGCAAATAGGACCCAAATTAATATTTGTTAAAGAAAGAAAGCTAACATCCTTTGCTTAAAGCTGACACTGCAACCCTATGCATGTCTACCGAGAAATAATCACCATTGGATGTAATGAGACCTACCTCCAGGAAGTGTGTGTAGAATTTCAGCCTATATTTCATAATTATGAAATCCAATTGCATGGTACAGTCATACACCTTATTTTGTAATTCACAAACACTTCTTTTCTATGCACTCTTTATGTACTGGTTCATAACTTAGTCATACCCTGTAAGAATTAAATTAATTTCCAGCATCTGCCCTCCCTGCTTTCCCCGCCTTCCATGGATATTAGAAGTCTGGAAGTGACCATATTTTACATGATATTAAGTCCCGAAAATGTGAACTTCCAGCCCAACAAACTGCAGCTACAATTGTTGTCCTATTGCAGCCTTAACGTCAGGCCTGGGTAAGTGGGAACCCTGGAGACTGAAACTAAATTGATTAACACTCTTAGTTGCATTCATTCAAGACTTCCAGGGTCTGCAAAGTAAGAAAACACATGGCATAAATGGAATATAGACATCTGAAGTGTAATGCACTTCAAATCTCCTAGGGGTTTTGTTCACTTATACTATCTTGCAGATAAAACCCAGAAGACCTATAAAAATGCACATTGCGATGCAGAAATATTACAGACTCTCTTTGGCATGGGCGAGTTTTCCACCTTTTCCAGTGATTCCACTAATCCTAATACCATTTGCTTCTTTGTTTGGTGTATTTAAAAGATTGACATTCTCTTAACCAAAAGCTGATCCAGTGCTAGGTCCTTGCCTATTTTGTTCTTGCTGAAATTTATACAGTCATACCTTGGGTTACAGACGCTTCAGCTTGCATTTTTTTGGGTTACGGACATGCCGAAACCCGGAAGTACCAGAACCGGTTACTTCCGGATTTCAGCAGCCGCGCATGCGCAGAAGCACTAAATCGTGCTTTGTGCATGTGCAGAAGCGCCGAATCACAACCCGTGCATGCACACACGCGGTGCTGTGGGTTGCGAATGCTGTGGGTTGCGAACATGCTTCCCACACAGATCACGTTTGCAACCCGAGCATCCATTGTATATACTTATCAAGCCCTATTGACCCCAAAGGACATTACATCTGAGTAGTAAGGTAAAAGGTAAAGGACCCCTGGTTAAGTCCTGTCAAAGGTGACTATGGGGTGCAGCACTCATCTTGCTTCAGGACGAGGGAGCCGGCGTTCGTCCACAGACAGCTTTCCAGGTCATGTGGCCAACGTGACTAAACTGCTTCTGGTGCACTAGAACACGGTGATGGAAGCCAGAGCGCACAGAAACACCTGAGTAGTAATAGGAAGAGAGCACAACAAACAACTTTAGTCCTTTCTCTTCCTCTGCAGCCCCCCTGTGCCCAAAAATGCTTCTCCAGAGGGTTGTGGGTGGGGGGCTCCCAAACAGTGTGGGCGGTGGTGCTGGTAGTTCCAGGGACAGAGGGGCTCTCCCTCCCACCAGCAGATCCGGAAATGTATTATTCACAGAGCAGGAGATTCCACTGGATCTGACTCAATTCTGTGCATGGAAGGAGCCCTTCTGTTTGTGGAACAGCTGGTCTGGATCCAGCCCCTACTACTGTGTGCAGTTGACTGGACTTAATCATCCAGGGGTCCTTGACCTTTTACCTTTACTTCCAAATGTTTCGAAACCGGTGTGTATGGATAGCTTCAACCCCTCATCATCCCGTTCCATACCAACACAAACTTACTCCTCAAGTTTTCAGAGGGGAAATGCTAGCTGCAAGCAGTTTTACATGAAACAAGCCACTAAGGCAATGAGGGTAAAGACTAAATTCAGTAATTTAAAAGGGGAAGCGGGGGGGCCACTAGGTGGCGCATCGGAAGATGGCTGACAATAACATCTCTCCGACCCACACGAGGTAATTTGGAGGCTATGATGGGGGTAATTAGCCTCCTTAACCCCCCCCCCAGGATTATGGGGGGGACGGCCCTTGCCTGCTGTGCCCTATACCACCCCCGAATTTGTGGGGGTGGGGGCACTAGGCACAAAGCCCTCCTGTGGGATTATCGGCACTCCTCGACGCCGTCCCCGATTCGTGCCGCTGGTTGCAATGATCTTTAAAAGAAATAATTTGGACATGATTAATTGCACATACATCAAGGAAAAAGGGGAGTAAATACTGCTGACAGAAGAGATCTCTGATAACAAGACAACAATAAAATACGAGAAGAACGTCAAGATACGGTAATGACTGAGGGGGGAGGGGGGAAAAACCTGCCTCTACCTTTTTATGTGATTTAACAAGAATCCCCCTCCCCTAATGAGTCAGAAATTAAGGACTTAAGCTGTGGATTTAAGGCTGTGTGGAGATAAACTTTCGATCCAAAGCAATGTTTCAAGATGAAGCTGGAAAACTAAGAGTTTTGGAGTGACGCAGTCAGGAAAAAATGCCGTTCGCCATTTTGTGAGGCATTGTGGGAGCTCTTGGGTCTGGGAGGAGAAAGAGAGAAATAGAGTTGTTTACATATCGTGAATCAACTCCTCGGTGGGACTTAAGAGCGACAAATGCCAAAATTTACGATGGATAAAGTGATGTTATCTACGAAGGAGATATATGGAAACCATCTGGACTTAGTGGAGGAACGGGAAATCCACACAGGATTATTACACTTGCTATCGGCTTAAGGAGACTAACAGAAGAGATCGTAAAGGAAAAAGAGAAATTATACGAACAAGATATGATGTGGCAACACCAAGATAAGACTGGATAGAATTATGAACTTTGTTTGGACTGATTGGGACTGATTTGGACATTAACGCAGTAATAAGAAGATGATCTGAATTCCCCTTTGGATCTTAAAGTATGGGTTCCCCCAACAAAATTTAAAAATTTGGCTTTGTAATTCGGAATTTATATGATGTGATTTAATTTGATGTGATTGGCCAGTTAATAAAAATTATTTTAAAAAAAAAATTAAAAGGGGAAGCGGAAGGATTCCATGCTTTCAAAATAAATATCCTGCACTTCCCTATTCAATTTAGGGAATCCTTATGATTATTCTTCAGTATTATCAGTTACATCTGGGCTCACTAACCCTTAGGTTGACCCTGGACCATTGACTAATACAGAGACAGAGAGGGAACCTGTGACCCTTTAGAGACCAGCAATGATTTGAGTTATAGCGCAAGAACATCTGGAGTGTGACACCTTTTTCATCCCTGATCTAAGCTATAGTTTAGACCATTGTGAATGGGTTGCAGCAAACCTCAGGCTTTCATACTTACCCTTCCCTCTGCACATGAGTCGGCATTTGCTTTCAGTTTTGACTAAACTTCTTCCTCCGGTTATGAAATCGAGAAACTATGGTCTATTCTAATTCAAGATAAACAAACAAACAAGAATAGCAACCCAGGGGTGAGGGCCTTAGCTCAAAGGAAGAACAGGGGCTTTGCATGCAAAAGATCCCAGATTCAAAACCCACCATTTCCATTTAAGACTAGGAAAGACTCCCATCTGGAATCATGGAGAGCCACTGCAGATCAGTGTAGATCAGGGTTTCCCAAACTTGGGTCTTCGGCTATTTTTTTGGACTACAACTCCCATCATCCCTAGCTAGCAAGACCAGTGGTCAGGGATGATGGGAACTGTAGTCTCCAAAAAGCTGACTCTGTATAAGGCCGTTTCCAATGTTCCTAAGCAGTATCAAAATAATTAAACAACTCACACACAGTTCTTTGAATTCTGTATTGTGAAACTGTAGTTTAATCAAAACCGAAAGCAGAAGCTTTCACTTTCCTTGTTCAAAGGAGGAAGAGATCACAGCACACCTGAGGCCTGCCACAACTTGGCTGCAATAGTCTAAACTATGGTTTAGAAGAGACGATGGTCTGAACCAGATCATTGTGTGAATCTGTTTTAAATTCATACACAAAATGAATATGGGGGCAATCTATCAAATATTTGCCCTGATCCTAAACCCATCTAGTACATTCTCATTCAGTTCAATAGAATTTACTTTTCATCTCCATTAAAGATGAAAAACACTACATATTTCTCCTTCCTCCAAGGTATCAACGATGGCTATAGGACAGGGGTCAGCAAACTTACCGCACCTTGGGCCAGTGTCTCCAGCACTGATTGCGCAGCAGGCCGGAGGTCGCGTGCCCATACGCGTGCACACACACTATTTCCGGTGTACTTCCAGGTCAGAGGAGCACCGGAAATAGCTTGTGTGCATGTGCACGGGCCTCCTCTGACCCAGATGTGCAAAGAAATAACTCTTGCGCATGCACAAATAACGCATGTGCATGCGCACAAGCTATTTCCGGTCCTCCTCCGACCCAGAAGTGGGCAGCCGTGCAGCGCAGCACTGGTAAGAGTGGGTGGCAGCAACGGGTGGCGGGGGTCACTGCAGGCCGGATAAACGAGTCCCTTGGGCCTTAGTTTGGGGACCCCTGCTATAGGATGACTCTGGTGCAGGTATCACTTAATGGCAGTAGCATTTTTTGTTTTAAAAAAATGTTATTAAACAAGTCTGAGGAAATTTTTAATTATGGCTAGAAGAGAAATAAAGATTAAGAGACACTGGAGAGCTTACACTCTACCACTGTGTTCTCAAAAAAAAACCAAAAAACCCTTAGTTGGCTATTTTTGTATTTAAAAAATCAAGCTTTTTCCAGTTGCGAAATCTACCTTCCTTGCCAATACTATGAAAGAAGTTAATGAGCTCAAAACTTTTGTCAAATTTTGAATTCTTGCCATCGTACATGTGCCAAACAGTGTTATTTCATGACAATATTTCACTAAAATGAGGCAGGGCAGATAACACGGTTTTATAATTTTGAAGAAAATATGGAAGTAATATAACTGACCCTGCCCTTTGCATTTCCAAGGCTATGGTACAGGCCACAATTCTTTATGGTACGGATCACCGGGGAGTTCACAAAAACAGTAAGAAAGAAAGAAATAGTTCCAAAGAATTCAGTTTGGATTGCCTTAAATCTTTTCATGAGTAGTGCAGCTGCACCATTAACAGTTAGATCTGGACAATATTCCAGGTTTATCAGTGTTTATACCTTAGCCTATGATATCTTATTCAGCATGGTCCCCTTGCAAACAAATCCCTCCTTAAACTTTGATTGCAAGATATTTGAGAACCACTAACAGTATCTGGTGGTTGGCATGCAATAATATTTAATATTCAACACTCTTTGGCAGTTGGTATGGGGGTTGTTTGTTTGTTTTTAATAATAAAAAAGCATTTGATAGATACAGTGGAAATTGTATCTTGAAGGCATGAAGTGACAAATTTGCTGGAGCTAAGTAGGTTTGATCTCATTCTGAATCTGATCAAAGTATGGAGGCCATCTAGTAAGGAACTTGATGTACACCACCTAGAGCTTTGTGAAGGAAAGGCAGGATATAAAGTAAATACATAAGAACCAAAGAGCCCTGCTGGATCAGGCCAAAGGCCAATCAGATGCTTCTGGGAATCCCGTAAGCAGGCTATGATTGCTTTGAGATGCTCCCAGTGTTGTTCGATTGTTCTAGGGCTCAGTTGTTTAGAAAGTTTGCTTCTTAGCCATGACTGGAACATGTATCTATGCAGGGACAGTGTGTCCCATTTTACTCCATTCTGCCACCATTTCTGTGCCATGCCGTCCACCCTACTGCGACCTGCAGAAATGTAGGTCCTGCATCAGCACTGATTTCTGGTGAGATCTCATGAGATCTCACTAAAATCTTATGAGATCTCACACACTCCACAAGATCTTACTGGAAATTGGCATCAATGGTGGCACCAATTCTCTGCCAGTGGTACAGGTGGTGTTTAGTGTTTTGCGGTTCTTTTTACTATTATTGCCATGACCTAAGACTGTGTGCAGCATAAATAAATTTGCATTTCCATGTGTCTTTGCACTGAGTAATTAATTGCCCTACACATATATATCTCAGGCAATGTACCAAACATAACAAAAATAACTTCTTGCCGATTGGAAGGTCAGCAGTTCAAATCCCTGCAATGGGGTGAGCTCCCGTTGTGCGGTCCCAGTTCCTGCCAACCTAGCAATTCGAAAGCACATCAAAGTGCAAGTAGATAAATAGGTACCGCTCCGGCGGGAAGGTAAATGGCTTTTCCGTGTGCTGCTCTAGTTTCGCCAGAAGCGGCTTAGTCATGCTGGCCACATGACCTGGAAAAACTGTCTGCAGACAAACATCTGCTCCTTTGGCCAGTAAAGCGAGATGAGCGCCGCAACCCCAGAGTCATTTGTGACGGGACTTAACTGTCAAGGGTCCTTTACCTTTACCTTTATTTTTTTAAAAAAGCCAACAGAATACAAGTTTTAAAACAATGCAAAAATAAACACCTATTTGTCCAGCTGTGAAAGCTTGTCAGAAAAAAACTGTTTTCAGCTGTTTCTGAAAAGTAGTGATAGTAGGTTCCTGTCCTATCTCAACAGGAATCCTGCTTCACAGAAAAGGGACAGGCACACAGAAATTCCTGCTCAGCATTAGAATGGAGCAAGTAAATATGCAGAATTTGGGATTTCCAATTACACCGTATTTCACAACAATTATTATAGCTACATGAGGGTGGTTTGTTTTCATGAACTTTGAGCTCCTGATATTGTTTGCATTTTAAGAATGGGAGTAGGTGGTGTATGCAAAATACTGAGTTAGAATAATATTTTCTATGCTTCCCCCCCCTTCCTTCAGGTGTTGCTGGATTCCATCACCTATCAGCTCCACCCAGCACAGCCAATAGTCATGGATCAGGAGGCCCACATTCCCATCATAATTGTGCTAGAGAATAGTACAGAAAGGTATATAGGCCACTTCACATTGCCATTTCTCAACCCAGAGGCTTTCCAAGGTGCATTTTGCATACCATTATTTACCTTATGATGCTCAATGGAGGCCAGAAGATTTATCTGGGATCAAGCTCCATTGGATGCCATTGGACTTACTTCTGAGTAAACATGTATAGGATGACATCAGGTATAAGTCCAGATAATATGCTGGAAGGAGAACTGAGAATATTCCACAACCTGAATATGAGCATTATGGTCCAGGTAGCACTGTGACTTCTTCCCGGGAGCCTGGCCTGAAGAAGATATCAAATATCCTGCAATGGGGTCAAATATTTTAGGGTGCTAATTTAAAAGCTCTTTAAGGTGCAACATATACAGTGGTACCTCGGGTTAAGAACTTAATTCGTTCTGGAGGTCCGTTCTTAACCTGAAACTGTTCTTAACCTGAAGCACCACTTTAGCTAATAGGGCCTCCCGCTGCTGACGCACAATTTCTGTTCTCATCCTGAAGCAAAGTTCTTAACCCTAGGTACTATTTCTGGGTTAGTGGAGTCTGTAACCTGAAGTGTCTGTAACCTGAAGCGTCTGTAACCCATGGTACCACTGTAGTATGGAAGTGTTCTGGTCACTCCTTAATTTGGATTTATTTGGTTTCTCCCCAGGCCCTTATGAAACAGGAACACAAAAAAGTTGCACATTTTATTGTAGCCTTTCCCCGTCTCTTTTAAAGCCCATCTCGCCATGGGTCAGGGAGGCTGCCTGACAAACTCTTGGCTCTAATCCACATCAAACTTGCTGAGGGAGAAGGCTCTGGGCTGCTGTTCTGGAGGTGTGAATCCTGAGGAGCCAGGTTTCAAGTAGAATAGTGTAAGAAAGTGTGGGGAGTAGACTTGCGTACAATAAAACCAATCAATAGAAACATAGATTTCATGTAATGACACTGAAGGGAAGAGCCATAGCTCAGTGAAAGAGAGCAAGCCTTGTGCGCACAAGACTGCAGGTTTGATTCCCCACATCTCCAATTAGGGCGGGGAATATGATGAGAACATTTTATGCAATGTGTCTTTTGTTTAGACTTTTTATTGTAGCAGTTTTCTTTCTGCAGCTATAAGGGTGGGAAAGTGTAGATATCTTTTTGTAATGATCTGTTTGTTTTGTGTGTGTGCATATTTTATTAATGTTTAATTGTTTTTGAATGATTGCTTTTTCCTATGTTTTTAGCTGTTTCTGTTTTAGCTGTAAGCCTGTAGCTGTAAGCCCTTGGCTGTAAACCTTTACTTGAGTTCCTGTCAAGTAAAAAGGTGGAATAATAATAATAATAATAATAATAATAATAATATCCTCTGTCTGAATAATATCCCCTGAACCAACGATCTGAGTGGGTGTAACTTAAGGCAACACCCTCTGTTCCTAACAGGGGCACTTTCACTCTCCTTCAATTTGATTTGTGGTTTTTTTGTTTTGTTTTTTTTAAAGGAGGAAGCTGTTCCAGAATTGTGGGTTGGGTAAGGAGCAAGATTTGGGAAGGTGATTAATGACACATCATGGCATTGGTCACATGACTTATTGGGCAAGTTCTTTCCAAGCAGTTTAAAGGAGAGGAGAGCTTACGGATTGCTCTCCATCATTGCCTGTCAGTGTTGAGTCTTCATTGTGCACGCTAGCCAATGCTCAGAGCATGGAAATGTGCATTCCGTGGCTGCTGTTTCCATGATTCTAACGCACATATTGACAACACTGGATCCGGTGGGGCTCTAGCTGAGCGGACCCATCGCCAGCTATCACCCCTCTTGCCCTGGGGCCAGTGAAGAGGGACCAGAGGACTGACCCTGACGCTCTGATCGTTTGAATGGTAGGATTTTTTTCGGGATGCAAAAAGAGAAAAGCACCTACACAAGCAACCACGCCCCCCGCAATCTTGCACGCTTTGCAAGGCTCTTGTTAACTGGGAAGAAGGGGCCCAGGTAACATTACACACTTACCTGAGAGTAAGCTCCATTGAACCCAGTGGGGCTTATTTTTGAGGAGAAATGGATAGAATTGCAGTGGGCTTTTTGGAAGCACGTGTGTGGTCTTTGTCCCTTCAGGAAACAGGTAATCGACGAGACTTAAAGCGCAATCCTATGTCTACTCAGAGGTATATCCCACTGATCGCAGTGGGGCTTATTCGCAGGTAAGTGGGTATAGGCTTGCAGCCCTGTTTCGGGCCAAGGGAAAGGTTAAGACGGAACAAGATTATTGAGTCTTCATGTGGCCCTTCGCAGATGACTTGCGTCACTCGTGGCAGGTGCTCAATAATTTGGGGGGTTGAAAGGTATGTGCCTGGGCAGATTTCCTTTTCGCTTGAATCTCTGAGCGGCAGTCAACTAAATTTTACTCAGAGTAGACCTATTGAAATTAACGGACCTCGCTCAGTCATGCTCATTCATTTCAGTGGGTCTGTCTGACGTGGCATTCACAGCGCAAAATGTTGACGGAACATTAACACTGGCTATCAGCTAAGATCGCAGTCGGGATTCCGGATTCAAGGAGGCAAATAATTCATCCCTTTTGTAAATAGGCTGATTTCATCCGCTACGGAACAGTACAGATATGTGGGGGGGGACACATAACCAAATGCGATAAACAGCTGATTGGTATTGCTCGCAGTGCACAACCCTCTCCAACGAGTCTTGGTTTGGCCTCAGATGCCTCAACAACTATACCTTTTCCGATATTATCATTCGTGAGGAAATAGGGAGAAAGACGCTGCGGTTTTCGGATTGCTCAGCAATTCCTTCGCGTGCTAAACTATGGAATAAGTGGCCTTCAGCAAACTCTGCGCTTCCCACCATCGTTTCCCTAGCAGCATTGAATGAAGCTGGTTACTAGGAAAGGCGAAAGTGCAGTAAAACGTTCAGCTGTTTTTGTGGGTTTCCCCCGCACCCCTCCAGATCAGATACTGCCGATGGGAATAAACAAACGTTAAAGCCTTTGGGGAAACGAGCGTGGCTCAGCGGCAGAGCGGACATCTGCCTCGCGCGCTGGAAGGCCCAGGTTAAATCCCTGGTAAAATCCCGGTCTCAATAAAAAGTCTTACCAGAAGCCCAGGAAATTTCTGCGTCTCCCCACCATTTCAAGATCAGGTTTAAAGAAGCCAGCAGCTCCTTTATCCCCTCTGCTCTCCTCCTTTCCCGTTTTAATTGAAGGCAGAGATCCTAAGTAAACTTCCTTGGAAATAAGTCCCATTGCAATCGACGGGACGCACTCCCGCGGACAGAAAAAAGACGGGTGCGGTTTCAGGGTTTTGCCATTTCCTATCGTTAATCGGAGCAGATCTCTTTTCAGTTTTACAGCCCGGTCAAGTTAAAGGTTATTATTGTGTTCCACTGAAAGGAAAAAATGCTTAAACTCGGACAACTTTCGCTGAACTTGGCTGCCGTTTGCCTGGGATTAATGCGAGCCTGGATTACTCTGAGAAAGCGGCTGTCCTAGGGAACAAATCCTAACGGACTGCTTGTGGTTTTCGTTTGGGGAGCCCTGCTGAAGATCCCAGCCGATCCCAGCGCGCACCTTTGCTCGGGAGTTAAGTCCCAGAAGTTCGAGGGGGCTTACTGGCAAGGAAGTGTGTGCTGTTCTGTACGCGTTTGCAGCCTTGCAACCTCTCTCTTCTAAACGCATAAAGCCAGCATCGCTTTCCCAGAGTTGGGAATCAATAACCAATAGCGCAGCTTTATGTCTCCGGCTCTCCGTTCTCCCCACCCCGCCTTCTTCCTAACCCAGCCAGCCAAAACAATGGAAACCAAACCAAACAAAAAAAGAGCAGCAGACTAAACAAGGCTGTGGGCCCCACCCCGGCCTGTGATTCTTCGGAGCCGGGTCTGTCAGAGAAACCCAAACAAAGCAAGCGACCCCAAACACCCACCTGTGCAACACCTCCGCAACACGCTTTATTTAAAAGGGATCGCTCCCAGGGTCGTCATGTGTACATTATATACAGATAGATATATTTATACGGTCCTCCTTTCCCTCCTCCTGCATAGGCAGAGTCTGTGCAAGAATTCTTAAGCATCTTCCTTCTCGGTGCAAGTTGTGCAGGCAAGCTATGTCCATTCCGCCGGCCCAGCAAATTTATCCTCCGGGTGGGGGGAAAGGTATCAGCTGTCGGAGTCCAAATCGCTTTTGCTTTCTTCTTGTCGCTTCTCTGGGGATGTTTTGGAAGCTTTATTCCATTTCTGGGCATTTTCTGACTCCTCCGAAGAAGACCTCTTTTGCCTTCTCCATTTAGCCCGGCGGTTCTTGAACCAAACCTGCCATTCGAGGAAGTGAAGGAGGGGAGGGGAAGGTGTCAATACTTGCAACAACACTGTTTGCACCGCGTCTTTCAGTTTTGCACGGCTGCTGCAGCAGCATGGAGCTCTGACGCTGCACGTGCGAACCAGCCTTTACAGATCTAACGCCACAAAAGCGGCAATGCTATACCTACTTCCCTGGGAACTCAATGGGAATTTTGAGTAGGCATGTATAGGATTGCAATGGGATCGAGTTCTCCTATCACTAGATGCCACGCCATCTCAAACGTAATGCTTCCTCTGGTGGAATCGGTTCACACACCCCGACGACGTAAACATGCATGTGTGAACAGATTACCTTCTGAACAAGATGCTATGCAGCCTAGAGCTTCAACACAGAGCCGCGAACTAAGAGACGGGTCTTGCATTTCGCTGCGCGTATGCGCAAAAGGTAGAATCTAACATCATTCCCCCGCGCAACCTCAACTCCCGGTTGAGCTACTTCGACGGCGGCTGCAGTTGCTTCCGCGCACCTGGGAAGTGTTATACCTTACAGGATCGCAGTGCAACCGGGGTTATTTTCAAGTCAACACTGCAGGACTGACAGCGTAAGGATGGGGAGTGTTACCATTAGTTTATCCAAATAGCGCTGCTGGTTATCCTACTGTTCCTAGGATTTTAGGGCCAAGGGTGTGTCAGAAGTTGTGCAAAATACAGGTTTGATATGTTCTGCCTAAAGTGCTTAGCTCCTGCAAAAAAATACATTTGACCAGCAGAGCGACGAGTTGCATCTTAAAACCTGGGAAGCGAACGCTTAAGAAGCGAGGCATTTTGCATCGCAGCTACAGAGGTAAGTTGGGTGGCGTTGTCTAGCTCTGCACCCCTACCCCCTTCTCTCTCCGTTACCTGGCACTGGATGTCCCGGGCCAAGATCGGACGCAGTTGCCCGTCTCCCCGCATTCAAAGGGACTTGCTTCCACCAAATGCGTGTAGGATCGGCGTGCCGACGCCTCCCAGGACCGCCTAGTACTGTTTTACTCTGGGCCTAGTACACTGCCGGGCTCTATAAATAAGTGCAGTTGTTGTGAGCAAGTACTTCGGTTGTCTTTAGACAGGCAAGCCTAGTCTACAATCCAGTGAACACAGAAGTCACCGTCCAAACCGAAGTCCCAAAGTATTAAGAGGGGGACTCGGTGCCTCTTAAAACTAAATCTGAAGTGGAGGGAAGCTGCAAATCCTACCACACTCATCAAGGAATAAGTTCCATTAAACTTACTGCTTTAGGGTTAAACTCTCAAAGTTGTGGATCGCGCCACGCGAATAGGACTGAGCACGCCGAGTATGCAAAGTGCCCGTCCAAGTTGGGAATCTGCGGAACTGAAGCTGCGATCCAGGGACCCGCTGAATTGTTGATCCCATTGCCTAAAACGCGTCCTCAACACACATACTTAAAATTACGTTTCATTTAAATCAGTTGCGTTCACTTGAGGGTAAACAGTGCAGGATTGGGGCCGAATGACAATGGTAAGGAGAATTACGGAGTAATCCTATGCATGTCTACTCAGAAGTAAGCATCACAGAGCTCAACGGAACTTACTCCCAGGTAAACTAGGTACAGAATTGCTGCACTACTCAGTCTTCTGAGTAACTGCTACTACTGAGTACTAAGTACTACTGCTACTACTGAGTAAGCCTTACATATTATTCCTCACCAAGGACGTGCCAGGCGCTGCATAAAATACAGAAGCGAGTTTGCAGTCGGTTTAAGACGCAAACTTTCCCACTCCTTAGGAAATCTACGGGTTGCTTCTCTCCCTCCCACCCCCACCATCACTCGCCCTCCCCTTGGATGGCATAAGGAAAAAACGGCCCCCGGTCTCCCTCCGCCTGCATTTTGCAATGAAGCCCAGAAGCCCATTCCAATTACCTCCACTTTCTCCTCCCGCAAATGGACCCTCCTGGCCAGCTGTTCCCTAGTGCCCACATCTGGGTATTTGGTTTCCTGGAAGAGGTTTTCCAGAGCCTCCAGCTGTTCGTCCGTGAAGATGGTGCGGTGCCTCCTTTTCCGACGGCAGTGCAGCTGGTTCAGCAGCTGCAACTCAGTCCGGGACAAGGTGCCCACGTTCATGTACGGCAGCATCTGATGGGGCACCGGAGACATCAGGACGGACCCGGTCCCTTCGTAGCCTAGAGAGAAAGGGAGAGGGGCGAAAGGAGGTGATATGGTACCGTTTGAGCTGGATTCGGAGCCCACGAAAAAGCACGGCCTGCCAACTACGAGAGTTACCAACCAGTTACCAGCCAGGGGCAAAAGGCCACAAAGAAGCTGATTAAAGGCTATGGAGCAAATTTGGAAGTTTCAGTTTGGTGAAAATTCCCACTAACTTTTGCAGGGATGCGGAGTCTGGGCTTGGCGCTGCAGCGCACGCCCATCCCGCTTACTTCAGATTTGCCCTGGAAGACGGAAGCAAGTCTCATTCACACATGGAGAAAATGCTGACTGCCACTCCACACGTGACCCTCTCCAAAATGATAGACACAGATAGACGTGTGAATACGTCCCACTGAGTCCGATGGCGTTTCACTCTCTACTTTAGTTCAGTGAAGTTTACGCATTAGGGGGCATGCATTTAGCTCACCGGCTAGGGCCGCTTAAGCGGGTCAGAAACTAGGGTCCAAGCCTCTCAACGACGAAGCAATAAATCCCCGCTGAATTCACCCAGGAGCCCCAAAAAACAGCCCACAACTGGGATCACGTTAAAGTGCGGGGATTTTTTTACCAGCCCATCAATATATGCCCCCACCTAACTCATTGGAGGGAAGTTGGGGTACAACTGTAATCTCCATTGCCATCCAGACAAAATCAGTTCAAACTGAACAGGATTAATAACCGAACTTGAACTGTGCCCCTGACCCTCACATATTTTTGGGGGGAAGTTCAATTAATAAACTAACGTTTCCTTCTATGTATTTTAGAATAATCTCATTGCCTTCAACCAGGTTAGCAACCTAATCAGATGTCAGTGAAAGGAAGCCCCACTAAATTCAGTGACATTTAACTTTGTCCTAAATAAATGTGTTGAGGATTGTATTTTGAATCAGGTTCATCCCCCCCCCAAAAAAACCCCACATTTTAACTGGGTGTGGATCGGATTTGCCCATTGGTTGACTTCAAAAATCAGGTTTGCCAGATTTGTTTATTTTATTATGGAGTGATTTACATCTCGATCTCAGATATATTTTCTTGGAAGTTTTAATTAATTCAGTGGAACTAAAAAAAATACTTATTTAAATAAATAGGACTGGAAAGTTGTAAGTAAATTAAGGAGAGCAGGTCGCCGCCTCAGAAGTTTACACTCCAATCCTAAAGACGTTTGCAGCATTTGTTTACTCAGAAGCAAGTCCCACTTACTTTAATTGCATTGACGGCCACATAAATATGCTTTAGGACAGCAGCTTTACACAGAAGTCAATCTAAATACTCCCTGGAATGTTGGAAGTTGTAAGGATTCCAAACCTGCGTTTCAGAGCGGGTATATGTCTTAAGGGTGGGAAGCGAAGGGACGGGGAAACGCCGCTTCAGAGAAATGCACCCAACCAGCTCAACTCTCAACACAAACCGACTTCGATCACAAGCCATCTTGGTTCGAATATGGAACGTCATTTTCAGCCAGTGCGAAGGAATGTATCGCTGCTTCGCAGCATTCTGTCACGCCGTGGAGTGACCAGGCAACAGAATCCCGGACGGGACTAGCTGTGCCTTACAGAAGCAGCAAACTGAGCTCCCGGCTTCCCACACCCTTGCAAATTTCCCTCGTTGTAAGTGAATGGGCTATTCTTCATTCCCACGAACGAAAGTCCACAGGGGACCGTTCTCCCCACCGCGCAGAGGAGAGGAGAGGAGCGGCGGCGGCGGCGGAGCCTCGTCCTGTAAATGACGGCCATTACTCAATCATTACCCAAGCGCAAAGGAAAGTCTGGAAGCGCTGGGAGGGGCGCGCGTAAACATAAGCGAAATAAGCGAAAAAAGTACGGGGAGTGGTGGTTAACTTTGATTCTCTCTTTTACATTCCCTCCTCATCCCTCTGGGTTGAAAGTGAATAGGGTAGTTAGTACTGGGAGGGTTAATATTATTATATTATTAGCATTCTTATTGCCTTACCTGTTGCCGGGACGCAGGAGCACTGCTGCGCGCCCAGGGGCTGCATCGCGCCGCAGCAAGGCGGCCCCACGGCGGACGCCTGGACGTGCAGCTGCCCGTAGTAATAGTTGCCATAGCCTCCCAGTCGAGATCCGCCCAGCGCGGGCAAGTTGGAGGCCGGGGCCACCGCCCGCGAGTAATATCCGCCGTAGTCTCCGCCGGCGGCGGTAGCCGAGGCGTACAGCGAGTCCCCGCCGTGCAGGCTGGTCGAGAAAACCACCGACGGCGCGCTCGGCTGAGGCGCCGCTTGCTGCTGCTGCTGCTGCTGCTGGAGCAGCCCCGACTCCTTGCAGCGGGGTCTGGCCGCCAGGATGTTGTCGATGCTGAACATGCCCGCAGGCATAGCCCCCAAAGCGCGCGGCTCGGAGGGAGGGCGGGCGGGGGCCGACGGAGCCAAGGAGAAGCTCCGCTCAGCAAGGCGGCGGCGGAGGGGGAGCGGAGCGGAGCGTGCGCGGCGGCGGAGCCGAGGAAAAACGCGGACTGAGGTTTCCCCAGGCTCGGGGCGCCAGGCTTATTTGGGGGAGGGGGAGGGAGAGGGGGGCCTGTCCGCCAGCGCTTTCTTTTTTGAAAGCAAGCGAGCCAGGAGAGGCCCTTCCTGGTCACTTTGCGCGCTTCTCCCCCTCCTCTTTTTCCTCCTCCTCCTCCTCCTCCTCTCCACTCCCCCTTTCCTCCCCTCTGGTCTGTTTCCTCCTCAGATCTCAACTGCATGGGAGTCTCTACTCCACCCCGACCCTCTTTCCTTTTTTATACCCCGGCGACGTCATCCTGGATTTAGTTCCTGCTTATAGATCAGATCACAAATAAAACCAGATTTCTCTCTCTCTTCGCCCCCCCCTTTCCATCTTTACCAAAGTAAAGTCAGCAGAGATGGTGGCGGTGGGGAGGAGGGAAAGTGGAGGGGTGGGGCTGATGGGCGCGTCTGGGGGAGGAGGGAAAGGGAGAGAGACGGGTCTCTGTGCATTAAGAATTAACGAAATTAACGTAATCCTTTCCATTAGCGGATCTCTCTTTTTTTTCCCCGCCTCTCGCCTCTTCCCAGCTCTCGGCGAGCTCGCTCCTCGCACCCCGCACCCCCCCCCCCCGCGATTTAGGGTTGATCTCTCGCTGTTTGCTGCCCTCCATCGCTAATTGTTGACCGGGTTAATCTGGTTAATGTTATTGCGGAGAATCGCCTAACACCAGCTCCCGGCCGGCTCCGAAAGTGCCCCGCTTATTTTTCTGCAGAAGAGGCTGTTTGCTAATTCATCAGCTTCTGTCGCGATCCGAAAGGGCGACTTCCCTGCCGTCCATAAATGAGCTTAGGATCGGGGTTAGATGTTCCCGAGTTCTTGCAAGAAATGCGTGCGGGGGCGGGGGGGAGGGGAGGAAGAGTGAAAGTGGGGAAACAAGGTTTAGAATATTCATCTTTAGTCCATTACAGCCCCTCCCCGATTGGCTTTGTCTTTACTCGACGGTAAACCCCTTGCTTCAAAGAGCGTAGCGTTTCCTTCCCTTTAGCCATTCCGGTCACTGATACATATGTTGCATAGAGTGTGTTCCTTTATCCCATTTTTCCTGCCCCACCCCCAGCTGAACCCCCCATCCCTCCCTTGAACCCGAAATAATGTTTCGCTGAACTTCCTACCTAGCAAAACTCTTATTTGTGAACGATTTGGTGCTCAGACTGTTGCCCTCTATGGCGACATGGTTATAGGCGTGAAGGATGCCGCGGACGGAACGAAAGGCCCATATGGCCATCCTCTGCAGGTTTACTCAGAAGTAAGCCCCGATGAGTCCGGTGATCCTTAGCCTCGAGCCGGCCAGTGTCCATAGGACTGCGGTCGGAAATGGACCTCTCCGAAGCACATTTCGCTTGGAAATAAAAGCCAGCTGCGATCAGGTTAAGTCAAGACCCGGCCACTGCGCATTAGTCGCTCGGGTTTCCGCGGGGCGCGTTTGAGTAAGCATGTATAAGAGCCGCAAGACAACACCCATTGATACCGACAGGATTTAATGGTTCTTAGCTTCGTCTGGGATTTTGGATTGCGGATCTGTGCCATTACGACTGTCTTTAGGTTGGTATACACACACACATCCCACACAAAGTAATGGTTACTTTAAAAAAAAGTAGTTGCAGGAGAGGTGTAGAAATTGATATGGTGCTTTTGCACCTTCAAAATGTTGGGGAATATTTTCAAATGTGGTTTTCGACAAACATGTGAAAAAGGAGGGTCTATTGGGGTACCATCTCAAAAAATAATCTCTTTTCCAGTCATCCAACTATTGTATGGATGTATGTATGTATGTATGTATGTATGTATGTATGTATTGGGGCTGATGTGGTTCTTTACATTTCGCATGTACCTTCTGGTGAAGGGGTGGGTCGGCTAAGTCCTTTAAAAACTCTTGTTGATTAAGACGCGACCGTCTCTCCTGGTAGCCGGGTCCTTGTGATTTGCAAAACCCTTGGTCTGTCACGATTGTCTCCAGCGATCTGCAGGAGGTGAACTGAATCAGATTAGAATATTTACCCCATCAGCCCTGCATCAATGAAGGTAGGAAATTGTCCGCGCGAAACAAAACTAAGCCATTAGGGGCTGTTTACGAGGAACAAATGATTATTATTTTTCTTCTTAAAAAAAACCTGAACAAAAGAATTCCTTTCTCTCAAGGCTTGCATAGGAAATGTGACATCTAAGCCTTCTTTTATCCTCTCTTAGTCTAAGCAAACCTCACGTCGCAGGAGACACACACAATCATATGTGTATTTCTCGTTATTTCTATTTCATCTTCCTTCGTTTTCACCGCTTCCCCAGCTCAGGTGACCGACAAGTAGTCTAAGAAAGCAGTTTAATTTCAGTCTATTTAGAGGCGCACTGGATCGGTTCAAGTAAATCAAGGTAGAGGCGAAAGGGGCCCTGAATGAATGGAGCTGCTTAACTGTAAGCGCCTTGAGGGCAGAGATTTTTCTCTTCATTAAAAGTACATAGATAATATAGTTTCTAAATACAATTAATCAAAATGAGTACAGTACAAACGTATGGCATTAATGCCTGTGGCCAACACGATATATTTGAAGAAATTAGAATATGTGTATGTTTGTACGTATTTTTTCTTCAAACGTCTTCAGAATTTTCTGAGTAGTTCTACGGTAGTTTAGAAAATTTTTAAAAATCACAAATACATTTTTATTGACACTTTCCCCAGAGTTTTTAATCTTTAGATTTCCGCATGAGGTCGGTTTTACCAACTACTCCCCTGCCGCAACCCCCACCCCACCCCACCCCCAACAAGCACCTGAGTATTAAGTTTTAATGTGGAAATCACTAAATTAATGTATATACATCTATCTATCAAAACTGAACGCAGCTTCATCGATGCCGCAAAGTGATTGCATCGCTTTGATTGGCACCTCCAGACTAGTTAGCAAAAAATAAACACAGCCCGTTTTTATTTATTTTTTAAAGTAGGGGACTAGCCTGGCAATTTTTGCGACCCAAGTCCCCCCCCCCCCGCGCGCGCGCATCATTCCCGGTCCGATGCAGTCAAGACGTCGACTCTACGGCTCCAACGACTATAGCCCAGGCGTGCAACATGAAACTGTTTAGCTGCCGTGGCGCGCGCTTTTGCTCTGTGCTTCAACTTGGGTCAGCGTTTCACTTTATTAACCATCCATGCAGGACAGAAAGGTCCAGAGTCGAGATCCTTTCACCAAAAATATGCCACAGTTTTGGAGTCTGAAAGGGGCAGGATTCTCTCTCCCCCCCCCCTCCCGTGTGCATATATACCTACATTGCGCGTAATTTGTGGCGCATCAAAAGTGGAATAAATAGAGGCACGCCGCCTGTGAAAATTAGGGAGAAGTCACTGGAAGACAGAAGATCTGATCGGATGCTCTGTTATGACTGTTTTGCGACGAATCGGTCACATCTCTAGCCTTTTCAACACACAAACGAGGGACTGAGGCAGCGCTGGTCAGTTTCGCTGCGTGCCTATGGAAGGCTTTGGAGAGGGAAAGGAATATATTCACTAATCCAATGGGACGGGAGAGTTGGCTATTACAAAAGCAGAGCTCTGCGGAGGTTCACTTGTAGGCTGGTCGTGTTTATATAATTAGCAATACCTCCCCCGCCCTTAAATTTATTCCTCTCCCCATTGGAAAATTGCTCCTCGGGACACAAGAGCTCTTTAATGAGAAAATCTGTGGCGAGTCAACAGCACAGATATTTGGATACAAAGCAGTCCTTCGTGAAACGAGCAGCCAGGTGAGGAGAAGGTGTACAGTACTTGATTCATGCAGAAACCTACAAGCAGCTGACGAGATATAGGTCGGAAGCACCAGATAGCGGATCGGAGTACATATCAAAAGGGAGTCCAATTCGGTTTAAAATTCTGTGGTTACCTGAGCTCAAAAGAGCTATCGCCTCCATCCGTAGGAAATCCAACGGTTTTCCACGGCTCTGCTTACTTTCAAGTAAACGACTTTAGGAGCCAAATAAATATGCCTAATACAGTGGTACCTCGGGTTAAGTACTTAATTCGTTCCGGAGGTCCGCTCTTAACCTGAATCTGTTCTTAACCTGAAGCACCACTTTAGCTAATGGGGCCTCCCGCTGCCGCTGTGCCGCAGCTGCACGATTTCTGTTCTCATCCTGAAGCAAAGTTCTTAACCCGAGGTACTATTTCTGGGTTAGCGGAGTCTGTAACCTGAAGCGTATATAACCCGAGGAACCACTGTACTGCAAGCATTCTTGGGTGTAAGTTTCACGGAACTCAGTTCTGTGGGACTTACATTCCGATAAATTGGGGAGTGGTGCTGGAGCACATAATTTTTTTCTTTTTGTTTCTGAATTGGAAACTTTATTGGTTTAAAATATTATGGCCCCATCTGAGTTTAGGGGTCGGGCTGTGTGTTAACACCTCAATCGTAGCGACACTTCCTGAGAAATAAATCCCATTGAAATCAGAAATTGAGTTTTAGGATTATTATTATTTTTAAATTCCCCTACTAAATTGGTTAGCTGCAATTTAAGCCTTTTGAAATTAGTGAGACTTACATCTTATTTCTGTTTAGGTTTTGATTTTCGACTATTACGAATCAGAATCATCATCATTAACAACAACTTTATTTTGAATCCCCGCTCCAATGACTGTGCGCGCTCAACGTTTTTCATATTGTTCAAAAATCAGATCCCAATTCGCCTCGCGCACATCATGCAGACAGACATGTTGGGACAGGCATATTCGCTTTTGCCGGTGATTCCTGCAAGCTTACTCCGGATCGTGGTCCATCCAGTTGAAGCACTACCTGTCTGGCTCCACCGCCCCCCTTGGATGGACTTTGGTGAATTTCTGGTTTCCCTTTCTGTTCTCCCTCTTCTTCACTTTCGCCTCCCATCCCAGTTCTACATTCCGCATTAAATAAACAATCACTTGTCACTCATTGGAAGAGGATGACATTGGAATAACAAATGAAAGCGCAGCAAATTTCGCGCGTCTGGCGCGTTGCTGGCGAGCGGGTGTGGGGCTTGTTAGTTCCCGGGGCCAGAGTCACAGCGTGGGCTGGAGGACGCGTGGAAAGAGGGAGCTCGGCAAGGGCAGGAGGAGCTGTTAGAGGAGGAATCAAGTAAACACGGCGGTGATTTTCAATATTATTACCCAAACACGATTTCCCACGAAGCAATCACGACGCACGAGTCTATGGAAATGTGGTTTGCTGAAAAGATGGTCACTCTGAACCAACATTTCAGTTGGAAAGAACGGGAATACTTCTAGTTCAATGTAAGCAGCGTCCTTCTACAGGGTGATTGCTTACTGTGCTTTTATTTCCATGGGGTTTGCAAAATAAAGAGAAAAAGAACTCTCTCCCTTTCTCCAGATTTCCTTGCTACTCAATCTCCCACCCCCTCGCGAGATCCCCTATTTGTCCAGCGCTCTAGACAATGAACCCAAATACTAGACAAGGGAACAGCGCGTTCCCGGTGCCTTCGGCTCCGCAGGATGATCAATAAGGGACTGTGCAGATTTTTTCCCCTCAAGGAATTTTCCATCGCTTGGAAGGCGCTGAAGGCGCTGGCCATCTCCTTTTTTAAAAAGAAAAGGGTAGTAGTATGTTCATAGGTATGCGCTGCGACGCTGGGGTAAGATAGCCCACAATTTCTCTAAGCAGCCAAACAATTTCATTCCGGAATGAATGCCGAGCGTATTCGGTGTCCAGGTTTTGCGCATTCCTCAAACCTAAATCCCCGCGTCCGCCCCGGATTTTTATCCTTGACTGTGCCATCACCCGCACAATTCCAAACACCGAGAGGACGAGATTGCCAGCGCAATCCGAGGGGTGTCTACTCAGAAGTAAGCCCCGTGGAGAGTTCAATGGAACTTGGGTCGTATCCGCGCTAGACCTTATAGGAATCAGGGCTATCGCGCGTAATAGCAGCGCACGCAGACGAGAAATGGGGAGTTTTACAAAGTTGTGACAAATAAGTCTGAGGGACAATGGCTAAAGGGGAGCAAAGAGTTTAGATGCTTAATGCATGTCATGACTTTGGGCATGTTCCCTTCCGAAAGATTATAATAAAACCAGAAACTCTGCGACCTTTACTTCGAAGTCACCCGCTGAAGGAACCTCTTATGTAAATAGAAGGATGACTGAAGGTTTTAAAATCCCCCAGTAAAGCGGATTACTGGGAGGAATCAGAGTCCTACCTGGTGCGGATCGGTATCCACAAGCAGGTAAGGGCCCCAGATTTGGTGTAAACCCATCAGATCGATTTACATCCTGCTTAAAGGCCGGACTTTGACAACGGGCTCATGGACGCGTCTGTCTTGACACGGTGGATTCAGTTCGACGTCAGAGTCGTTCTGAATTCAAACCCGTGCGCGCCCGCGAAGTCTACCCCAAGCACACTGGCTAGCTAAATCCACACAAAATGCTAAAAAACAACAACACCCAGCGTGTCGAATGAGTTTTTGGAAAAAAATCTGATAAAAATAATTGGCACACGAATCATTTTAAGACGTTTAACTGAGTCGTGGGTCTTGCCGGGAATCACAAGAGGGGAGCGTGCTCTTGCGCTCAGATCCTGCTTTTGGGCTTCCCATAGCAGGCAGAGAATTATAGAATCATAGCCTCATGGAGTTGGAAGGGACCACGAGGGTCATCTAGTCCAAGCCCCTGCAATGCAGGAATATTTCCCCCGAAGTGGGGCTCGAACTCACAATCCTGGGGTTAAGCAGCTCATGCTCTACTGACTGAGCTATCCCAGCATCATCTGGTTGGTTACTAGAGCACAGGGTGTTAGACATGGGCCTTTGGCCTGGTCTAGCTCTTGTTACCTACTTATAGTAACCCAGACACTGATGCTTAGAAAAGACCCCAATCGATTTCACTAGAACTAGTTTCCAATAAATTGTCCCTAAAGACAGCATTTAAAACTGGCTGAGGTTCAAATACTCTGGATTAACTGGTAGTCTCCCCTGGTGCACAGTTTGGGGTCAGGAGGCTGTGCAAGATGGTGCCATTGACTAGTTTTGATTCTCAGATTAAATTATTATTATCATTTACTGAGTTTAAAAACCGCCATATACCTGGGGGCTTCAGGGCAGTTCACAGAATAAATCAAGAAATAAAAATAAAAACAACAACCCAATAGCTCCCCCCCCAAAAAAAAAACATTTTAAAAGGGCATAGGATGTAAATCAGATCAACCAAAGACCAGGGTAAAAAGGAACATTTTTGCCGGGTGCCTAAAGGTGTACAGTGGTACCTCGGGTTAAGAACTTAATTTGTTCTTAACCTGAAACTGTTCTTAACCTGAAGCACCACTTTAGCTAATGGGGCCTCCCACTGCTGCTGCGCTGCTGGAGCACAATTTCTGTTCTCATCCTGAAGCAAAGTTCTTAACCCGAGGTACTATTTCTGGGTTAGCGGAGTCTGTAACCTGAAGCGTATGTAACCTGAAGCGTATGTAACCTGAGGTACCACTGTATAATGAAGGCGCCAGGAAAACTTCCCTGGGGAGAGCATTCCACAGATGGGGAGCCACTGCAGAGAAGGCCCATTCTTGCGTCGCCACACTCCAGACCTCTCAAGGAGGAGGCACACAAAGAAGGGCTTCAGAAGATGATCTCAGGGTCCAGGCAGGTTCATGTGGAAAGAGGCGGTCCTTGAGGCATTGCGGTCCTGAGCCGTTTAAGGCTTGCTTATGGAGTAAACACAAATTTCATTGGGAGATCCAGGTTTTTTAAAAAAGGAGAGGAAGGGAATGCTACACTACAAGGTACCAGAGGTACCAGAAAGAGAATCTGAAGTGATCCAGAGGTCCAACACCTTTCTTGCTAAAACATTTGGGATCTTTTTGTTTAGAAGGAGGTGGGGGAAAGCTTGTGGGGAGGGACAAATAACATTCTCAAGCGTGTAAAGCAGGGGTCAGCAAACTTTTTCAGCAGGGGGCCAGTCCACTGTCCCTTAGACTTTGTGGGGGGGCGGACTATTTTTTTTGTGGGGGGAATGAACGAATTCCTATGCCCCACAAATAACCCAGAGATGCATTTTAAATAAAAGGACACATTCTACTCATGTAAAAACACGCTGATTCCCAGACCATCTGCGGGCTGGATTTAGAAGGTGATTGGGCCAGATCCGGCCCCCGGGCCTTAGTTTGCCTCATAATACTGGAACATGAGTCCACCAGCTGAAAATGGTGCAGAAAAACCAAAGTCCAAACCGTAGTTAACTGTTAATGCAAGGATTCGCTGTCACAATATGTCCCAATGGCTACTAGATTGGCCTTGTGAAAGCACTAAAATAAATTTATAGAGGATAGGTCTAACAAGACCTTCTTTTCAAAGGAGCCCAGGGCAGCAACAACAAAGTGATGGAACAATACAATTAAAATATGAAATAAAAATAATTTAAAAACAGTTAACAGCATCTAAAAACATTTTATAATACAATCACAGCATCAAATGTCATAGTTGCCAGACTATGGTATATTTCAGACATCAAATGCCTAGGCAAACAGGAATGTTGATAATGAGGGAGAGAGTCGCATCTCACCAAGGAGGGCATTTCACAAATGGGGGGGGGCATCACCAAGAAGGCCCTGTCATAGGTCAGCACCAACCTGGCAGCACCTAGTGGCAGCACCACCACCAACAGGGTTTTCCCTGCCAATCATACATGCTGAAATGGTTGGTATTAGGGAAGGTGTGGTTTAGGTACTTGGGTCCCGAGACATTTAGGGCTTTGTGTGCTAGGGCAATTGGGCCTGGTAGTTCACAAGCAGTGGATGCGGAACTTTTGGGACTGGTGGAACATTATCTCACCAGGCTGCCTCCCGTCAATGTAGCAGATGCATTTTGCACTAGCAGCAGCTTCTGGACCATCTGCCAGGGCAGCCCCATGTAGAGCAAAGTGAAGTAGTCCAGCTTGGAAATCACAATTTGTTATTATTTGTTCAAATTACATCCAGCCTTTCCTCCCAAAGGAACCCAGGGAGGCACTAGGGCATCTGAGGCCAGACTATTCTGGTGCAGACATGGCCATATAGACTTCTAGATACCAAATGCTGCTGCTTTCAGGCTCTGTTTGTAGGGTTTCCAAAGACCTGGTCCCTAGTGTGAACAAGAGGCTGCACCAGATGGACCTTTGGTCCAATCCAGCAGGGCTTTTCTTATGTTCCTTAAGTGTCAACACCCGTGTGGCACTTAATGTATGAGTAAAGATATGATAACTAATTATTATTACTGCTGTTGTTATGAGCTATCTTATACACTATATCAGGGGTCAGCAAACTTTTTCAGGCCAGTCCACTGTGCCTCAGACCTTATGGGTGGGCAGATTATATTTTGGAAAAAAAATATGAACAAATTCCTATGCCCCACAAATAACCCAGAGATGCATTTTAAATAAAAGCACACATTCTACTCATGTAAAAACACACTGATTCCTGGACCGTCCGCGGGCCGGATTTAGAAGGCGATTGGGCCAGATCCGGCCCCCGAGCCTTAGTTTGCCTACCCATGCACTATATCAATACTTAATGAAGGGCTCATTGAAAGTTCAATGCGCTTAGTATAGAAAACATCTCAGCCTCCCCGTAAATATTATTATTGCTCCCTTTGTTTGCAGATGTTCCAGTGCAATTAACAATGCCCTCTTCCCTGATTTCTCAAAGTTCAGGAAGTCTTTACCTGTGTCCTTTCAAAAGACGCCTAGTGCTGGATCCAGTCCTCCATGGGCACAGTGCCCGCATGCAGAAGGACCCCTGTGGGGCTCAAGAAAACAATGTTTTCCCCATCCCACTGGCACTCACTGCCATGATTGGGAAAGGGAAGCCCATGTGCACCTACCCAGCCTTTCCTCTCCATAGCTCAGTTGGTAGAGCATGAGTCTCATAATCTCAGGTTCGTGGGTTCGAAACCCATATTGGACAAAAAGATCCCTGCATTGCAGAGGTTGGACTAGAGGACGCTTGTGATGCCTTTACAATTCTATGAATGTAGGAAGATGGAGCAAGTTTATTTTCTCCCGCTCTGGAGCGTAGGACTCGAACCAATGGCTTCAAGTTACAAGATAGGAGATCCTGACTAAACATCAGGGAAAACTTTCTGACAGTAAGAGCTGTTAGACAGTGGAACGGTCTCCCTTGGGAGGTTATGGACTCTCCTTGCTTGGAGGTTTTTAAGCAGAGGTTGGGTGGCCATCTGTCATGGATGCTGTAGCTGAGTTTCCTGCATTTCAGGGGGTTGGACTAGATGACCCTTAGGGTCCCTTCCAACTCTACAATTCTAGGATTCTCAGTGCCTACAATCCTCCTCGTAAAGACCTGACATACAGAGTGTCTGTTGGTGTGGGTGGAGAGCAAGAAAATACAGCTCTGAAATGCCCTGTAGGGATCCCTCCATGTATGGGCATTGTGCCCACAGAGAACTGCTTCAAGTCCCCTATAGTATGGTCGGATTTATTTCCTGAATAAACTTCTCTTGAACTGATCAGGAAAGTCAAGTCCATCTTGAAAACACACAGCAAAAGAAAAGAACAGAAAAAGCCCATTCTTCAACCCTTCCCTCGAACAATATCGGCTTCTAAAGTTTTCATTCATATAAACCTTATTAATGAAGATCTTTGCCTGAAATGTCAAGGGGGATTTGAAATTTCAAGTAAATTACGAAGCTTGCATGTCTCTGCCAAGTCATGGGTCAAATGCATTTGGGGGGGGGGGACTGCTAAAAAAGAGCATATGGTTTGGAATTTTTCTACAATGACTAGTGTTTAAATAAATTGCTTGTACTGCTTAACTTCATGTATAATTTTGACAGAAATTGGCCTATAGCCTTTTGATATGTAAACATTTCAGCCCTTTTATGCGGTAGAAAAAGACACTTGCTTTTTAGGATCAGCTAAAGCAGTCACCCAGTAATTCAAAAAACTGGCACCTACCATTACAATCTTTGCTGCATTTCAGCAAGAGAAAGAAAGAGGGAGGGAGGGAGACAAGGGGGGCATTTCAAAAAGTAATGTCCATTTGGATACAGAGATATATATGAAGGCAAATGAGGTGAGAATGTGTATTTATTCTCTGGCGGAAATGGATGAATCATGGCACTAAAGTGCAGCCACTGTCATTTGCCTGCCTTGTGATAAAGGAAAATTAGAGTGCAGAAACACTTAACATAACATAACACGCGTGCTATTGAATATATGTCTTCCAACAGATCAATCATTGGCAAAGCGTTACAAGGTGTTGTGAGGGGGGGTTAGGGCCGGAAGTTATCATTTCAGCACAGATATCTATTAAAATGTTCTGCTGGGTATATTAATTCAAATTAAAAACTGGCCACCGATAACCTTGCTGTACTGGTTTTACCTGTAAACACAGAGATTGCAAATGACTTTCCCACTGTATTTGTTTTCCAAAACTCCATTTCAAAACAGAGTTCGTTCCCCACCCTGTTGATGGAACGAACATTGAGCATATATGAATGAGGAAGAAGAAGACAGGAAGGTGTCTTATATTTTCATCAGTTCCTTGGTCTATCCAGTTCAGTGCCCTGACTGGTAGAGACCCTCCGAAATTTCAGATGAGATTCTAGGGATTGAACCTGGGACCGTTCGCACTCAGAACATGTGCTTTCCCTCTGAGTTATGGCAATCCACAAAGATTCCTGCATGCGAAGGCATTCATTTTCAGTTGATGGGACACCTGCAACTGGGTTATGCCTTGACCTCAGGTGGCTCCTTTAGGGCAGGTACAGGTAACCGTTGGCCCTCCAGTTGTTGCTCGACTTCAACTCCCATTAATCCCAGCCAGCATGGCCATTAGTCAGGGATGATGGGAGTTGTAGTCCAGCACAACGTGGAGGACCACAGGTTTTCAGTCTAGGCATTTGGGGCAACACTTCAAATTTTTTTTTTTACAAGCATTTTCTTTAAGGTGGGGAAGAGATCACTAGCACAAAGAGATAGAAACATGCATTCCTTTATTTAACGCACATCGGTTTTATATCCTGCTCTGTCCCAGCATTTCTGAACACCTTGCAAAAATATTTAAAATGCTGTATTTAAAAAAATAAATCCATAGAAATTAGATTTTAATATATTTTGTTCCATAAACTACATTGGAGAACATATGAACAGCCCTGCTGGACAAAAAGTTGATCTGCTACAGCAGCCCTGGGCAGTGATTCTGAGAACTTTTGCAGTTATTCTTGTTTGTAGTAACCACATTGAGACCTGCGGTTGTAGGGCGGTATATAAATTTAATTAATTAATCAAAAACAACAATAACTTGGACTAGATCTGCCTCTGCAGTCACAGGGCAATAGATAATTGTAACAGATAATTGTAGATGGAATCTTTGCTAGGAATCCTTCTAGCTCATGATTGGGGCCTTGACTCTAGCCAAAATGAAATTCCACATTGATTGGGGGCAGCTATCCTGTTGTCTTCCAGATGTTGTTGGACTGTCACTGATGCTTTAGCTGAGATTCCTGCGTTGCAGGGGGTTGGACTAGATGACCCCTGCAGTCCCTTCCAACTCGAATTGTAGAATCTATGACTCCCAGACAGCATGGAGCTGTAGCTCAGAAACATCTGGAGGCCCAAAGGTTGCCCATCCATTGCATAATATAAACAATTTACATCAGATCCTATGTTGCTAATATATTCCAGGGCTGAAAAGCCTGAAGGTCCCTGCTTGAAGTGACCTCTTTCCATTGGCTTGATCTACAGTACAATTCTATGCATGTCTACTCAGAACCAATCCAACTTGAGTTCAATGGGATTTACTCCCAAGTAAGCATGTATAGATCCTGCCAACCTAGCAGTTCAAAAGCACATAAAAGTGCAAGTAGATAAATAGGTACCACTCTGGCAGGAAGGTAAAAGGCATTTCCATGTGCTGCTCTGGTTCGCCAGAAGCGGCTTAGTCATGCTGGCCACATGACCCGGAAGCTGTACACCGGCTCCCTCGGCCAATAAAGCGAGATGAGCGCCGCAACCCCAAAGTCGGCCACGACTGGACCTAATGGTCAGGGGTCCCTTTACCTTTACCTTAAGCATGTATAGGAGTGTGTTTAAGCACAAGGATGCCAGACTTAGAGAAACCTCTTCACCATTCAGATCGTATCCATGTTTACCAAGAATCTGCCTTTCATGTCCATGGAACTTACTTCCATATTTTTAGGGCTTTACCCTACAAGATCCTCCATTATTTCAGCAGCCTTCATGCCTGTGTAAAGACTGACGAAAGTCAGAGGAAAGATCTCTGTCGTGTTGCATACAGAAAATTATTTGCGTACAGAGAAACATTTGCTTCCTGCTCAATAGAAAAAGGACTGACTTTAAAATAAGGGGTTTACAATCTGGTGGCAACTCCTATTCCCATCACCACCACCACCTCTGACCACCTGTAGAAGAACACAGAAGTCTAAGGAAGATTAGCCATCCTAATAAAATGTGTTCACCTCATTTGCTCATTGTTTTCAGGGGAAGGGCTGACTCCTTTCCTAGGTTACCAAATGCAATGAATTTCAAAAGTGCATAAATCCAGTGGGCTACTGAATAAATCCACTTACTGTATGCACACACACACACACACACACACACACACACACACACACACACAGACACACACACAAAATCTCCTAATGTTGATTGGAGAGAGAAGTCTCACCCTCATGCTAGACAGAACAGGACTTGGGAGGGTTGCCTGGTGCCAGACGGCTCAATATGTTTATTTCCTGGGGCTAAGCTGAATCTAGGAAGGGGATTGGAAGGAGTGATATAATTGCAATCTGTTACTGTAGTAAAAGAAATGCATATTTATTGTATATGTCAGTTTGTCATGCACAGATTTCTTGAGACACACTGCACCTTTTGTTAGCTCCTTAAGGCAACCCCCTCCCCACAAACACACACACACTCGTCAAGATTATAGCAAGAGATGGATGCAAGTCACTTCTATACAGTTCAGATGCACTAGTAATTCTGAATGCATTAATAACAAGGACATATTTCTCAGGGGGGTGAAAACTAATTTAGAAGACAGAATCCCACAAAGGTGTCTGTGAAGGTGGACACCCAGAGGCAAAATGGGTTTAATGCAGGTTCCATGTGTGCTTCAAGTTCAGCATGCTGCGTTTTAGGAGAAAAATTCATATACTGTATTGCCTCTCCCCTTTATTACAAATGTCAACAGTTCCAAGTTGTTATTCTTCTTAAGCTTCACATTATTTTATTTTTTGTTGTTGTTAAAGGTAAAGGTACCCCTGCCCGTACGGGCCAGTCGTGTCCGACTCTAGGGTTGCGCGCTCATCTTTGCTCAAGAGGCCGGGAGCCGGCGTCGTCCGAAGACACTTCTGGGTCACGTGGCCAGCGTGACGAAGCTGCAACTGGCGAGCCAGCACCATTGCCGCACACGGAAACGCCGTTTACCTTCCCACTATAAAGCGGTACCTATTTATCTACTTGCACTTAGGGGTGCTTTCGAACTGCTAGGTGGGCAGGAGCTGGGACCGAAAGACAGAAGCTCACCCCACCGTGGGGATTCGAACCGCCAACCTTACGATCAGTAAGTCCTAGGCACTGAGGTTTTACCCACAGCGCCACCCGCATCCCACCTGTTGTTGTTATTTAACCCACTATTCACCCCAAGGTCCTAGGGCATGTGACAACAAATTAAAATATAATATTAAATACCGTTTAAAACAAATTGCAATCACAAGAATAGGCTGGTTGCAACTTTTCTAAAGTTTGGCATCCGTTAATTGAATACATTAAAGTAAAGGAACATAATTGGTAGCTACCCTTTTCTTGTGGATTCCTTTGGAAAAACATTATTGGATACACTTATGAGGAACAATTGTCTGGAATTATAATACTGTTTTTGGAATACTACCACTCCTTTTCTCTAGTCTGATCCTTCCTTCCTTTTCTTTTTCTATCCTGCTTTGATCTCTTCACTTCCTTCTTTATTGCTGTTGTTATTGCTTTTTTGTATTAGGAAATGAAAATAAAAACTTATGTAAAAAAGCGTAGGCTCACCAGAAACCTTACCTCATTCTGCGTCCACAGGTCTGGGCTTGTGTTTTGTCACTATCATTTTATTTGTAAAAAATAAATAAATATCAATACCACCCTCAGGGCTTCAGAGCTATCTATAACAATAAAATATCACACACACATGAGCATTCACAACTTGATACAATGAAAACACATTAAAAATCTAGCACAACAAAAATGCCTAAACTGCCTACCTAAAGAACAATGAGGAAAAAGTCCACTCTAACCTTCCTTTTTTGGGGACGCAGGTGGTGCTGTGGGTTAAACCACAGAGCCTAGGGCTTGCCAATCAGAAGGTCGGCAGTTCGAATCCCCGCGACAGGGTGAGCTCCCGTTACTTGGTCCCTGCTCCTGCAAACCTACCAGTTCGAAAGCATGTCAAAGTGCAAGTAGATAAATAGGTACTGCTCCAGCGGGAAGGTAAATGGTGTTTCCATGCGCTGCTCTGGTTCGCCAGAAGCAGCTTAGTCATGCTGGCCACATGACCCGGAAGCTGTACGCCGGCTCCCTCGGCCAATAAAGCGAGATGAGCGCCACAACCCCAGATTCATCTGCGACTGGACCTAACGGTCAGGGGTCCCTTTACCTTTACCTTTAACCTTCCTTTTGACGAAGTTCCATAACTGGGGTGCTGCCACTGAAAAGGACCAGCCTTAGTGAAGGAACATAGACCAGGGCTCCAGAAGATGACTGCAATTGATGGACAGGTTCATCCAAGAAAGGGCAGTCTTTCAAATAGCCTTGACCCCAAATCACATGCAGTATAATGCAAATCAGTTTCCAGTTGTATGAGGTTTCTTCCTAATCTACAACTTTTCCCTTCCAGAATTTCTTTTTCGGTCACATTCAGGCCTAGTATACAACAGAGGAAGCTGCCTTATAGTGAGTCAGACTACATCTAGCTCTGTATTGTCTACACTGGCTGGCAACAGCTCTCCAGAGTTTCAGATACCTCTGCCAGGGGCTCCTTTCATGTTTGATATGTTCAGAGAAGGATACTTCACAGTGCAATCCTATAGAGGTCTACCCACAAGCCAGGTAAGTGGATATAAGATTGCAGCCTAAATCAGCTTCCCTGGATCAGCCTGAAAACCCACACGTGACATTTGTTTTTACTAAAACACATTCTATTCTCTGGGACAAAAAAACAGCCCAATGCAAAAACAACAGCTTTATGAATGCTTTATGTCCCAATGTCATTTTTGCTTACAGTATTATCTATGTGATCACTTTTGATGACAAGGATTGGGTAGAAAGTTACTGACTGGCTCAAGGTGAGCTTCGGTGCTGATTGGGGATTTGACCCCAGCACCTAGTCCAAGACTCTAACCACTACACCATGCTGCCTCTCTAAATAGGTGAGTCATAAAATAAATATTTGGAACAGTGACATAAATAGCTAGTTTCAGTAACCAGCGACTGGGCCGGATGCACAGTAAAATAATAAAACAGAAATATCTAGCCAAAAGTAACTGTGTTTCATGGAACCAGGAAATCTCTCATCCTTCGACCAGGTCTCATTTAAATCGCAGGACCGAATCGCCTTCATCCCTGTTTTAGTTCTAATTTATGTATTCAGGAGGGGAGGTGTAGTCTGTTCTTTGTAATGATAGTTTGGGGAATTCAATGCAATTTCCAAATGCTAAGGAGCTAAACTAAAACCCCGTATCCACATGATACTGCAGAATTAACTACTCCCCGTGGGTCCTATTTTTTTCCATTTGCCATGCTTCTAGGCTTTCTAACTTTCTTGCCTGATCTCTCAGGCAACTCTGACCACAAAAAAGGTAACAAATGGGGACTTTTTGAAAGGTATGACCAAATACAATCCAGCCATAGCATATTTTAAACAACTCTGGAATGGAGTCATAGCAAAGTCATTATTATTTATATTACAAGAGATATTGAGGACCAGTGAGCTGCAGGAGCTAGCTGGGTACAGATTTTAGTTCATGTGCAAATTGTACACTGGATAGCCTGTATTCACATTAAAGTGTATCACAGTTTTTCAGTCTCCCCTGCTGCTAGTAGGGCCTACTAACATCAGGCCTGGACACCTGGTTTTTGTATACATGAAAACCCCATAAAAAATATTTAGGGGATCTATGCAATGAGCCCCCTGTCTGTGCATAGAGTTGAACAGAACACAGAGATTTAAGAGATTTAAGATTCTCCTACAACTCAGAGTCATCCAAGCACCCTGCCAAATTTACCGAGTCCTGGCCGCAGTCTGCCACAAAGAGCCTGCGCATCACAGAAAGAGGACCATTCAACAACTTGATTCACATGCTCTATTTTTGCTCAAAGTTGCATGGGCATCCGAAGAAGAAGAAGAAGAAGAAGAAGAAGAAGAAGAAGAAGAAGAAGAAGAGTAGTAATAGTTTGGATTTGATATCCCGCTTTATCACTACCCTAAGGAGTCTCAAAGTGGCTAACATTCTCCTTTCCCTTCCTCCCCCACAACAAACACTCTGGCTGAGAGACTTCGAAGAAGTGTGTCTAGCCCAAGGTCACCCAGCAGCTGCATGTGGAGGAGTGGGGACACGAACCCGGTTCACCAGATTACGAGTCTACCGCTCTTAACCACTACACCACGCTGGCTCCCTAAAGAACAGCAGCCTGGTTTTCAGCAGTGAACATGAGGCAACACTGAGGACTTGAGAAAATATACAGTAATTTCGCAACCACTCATCAGCTGCTCAAGGAGTTCCCTCCATTTTGACCCAGGCACTCCTCACTCAAAGGCCCTCCTCCAGGAAACACGGGTCCCACTTCTAACACCAGTGTTGCACGCCATGCCAATCTCCAAGTGGTGTGAAATGACAGGTGTTCCAGGATTCATGTTTCCTTCAGAATGGGGTACAGCAGAACCTGTGGTGTCTCTATGATATATGGTTTATTTACACATATATATAACCTGAGCCTATGATGGAGGATTTCATAGCATAAGCAACCAAAAAAGGTCCTGCTTCTCTCATAGCCATAGCCTTGGATGCCAGGAGAAATGAGCCATGGCTCTCTGCCTCCAGCTTTTGTATCCAGCTTCTAGCTCACATAGAATTAAAAAATGTGGAGTTGGGAGGGGTCCTGGGGGTCATCTAGTCCAACCCCTTGCAACGAAGGAATCCTAGCTAAAGCATTCATGAGAGATGGCCATCCAACCTCTGCTTAAAAATCTCCAAGGAAGGAGGTTTCATCACTCAGTTCTCAACTCTGACCTTTTCTCTTTCTAACCAATAGACAGTTGAGTTAGGGATGCCCACCAATTTGCTGTGTAGCACAGAGCCACTCCCTTTGTTCCCTTAAGGACCCATACTTAGCAGGCTACTACCAGGCTGGCCTGGTTCTTCCAGCAATTGAATCCATGCTGGATCCAAGAATTAGAAGGACCTCAGCATACAGCCTACCTCCTCCCCACCAAACTGGCAACAATACCGATCAGGTTAGTCTAAACTGATGTTTATCAGAAGTTAGCTGATTTTTCTCATGTGCTAACAGCTGGAGAGTTTGACTAATAAACGGATCATTAACTGCAGGTAGTAGCTTGCCAATGATAGTTTGTTATTTCAGGAAAAAAACGTTGTCTTTTAGAAGATGTCCCTCATAATTGAACATGATCACACCTTTCTGCTTATCTCTTTAGGGTGTGTAAGTGTGAAAACATTTCTAAATAAAAAAAAATGTTGGATGGATGAACTTCTTTATATTTTAAGGAGATGTTCAGAGTACTAATTAACACAATTGCTAATATGAAAATGTAAAAATAGGAGGTGGATGGGACAGAATCCTTAGGGTTAGTCTGCCTATGTATTAATTTCATTGTGGGTATTAATTTCATTAATGACTTCTGAAATGTGTGCAATTCAAGGCTGCTCCAACATGCAGTTTTATGTCAAAAAAATTCATTGCTGGGAAACAAAGAGGGAAATGATATTCATATACTGCATCTTTATTTCAATACTGTTTTACGGTATTTTAATGGTTTTTGCAAACTACCCTGGTGATTTATTTTGAGAGTTAAATATTAAGTAGTAATAGTAATACTATTAAGCAAAGGTAGCTGTGTTTGTAAGTAAGTCAGGATGCAACTTAGGCCAATGTGTTCCCTTTCAGTACAGGTGTTAAATTAGCATTGCAAAGCTTGAAGGACTGTGTCATTATCACCAGTTACTGCTCTTGTGGAAGGTCACAGAGCTTATCTTTTCTACATTTGTACGCATCCTGTTGTTGGCATACATATACCTGTCTTAGGAGACAATGGAGGAGTAGTGCACTGTTGTAGGTGAGGTCAAGCTGTTAGAAGTTTATAGTCTTTGCTGTGGCTGTAGAGACCGATATGGGAGAGACATATTTTGTTGCAGCTGGGGCAGATGAAGGTGTCTGGCATACCCACCAACATTTCTCCAATGAAAATAGGGACATCCCATTCCATAATGATAATTTTACTATTTATACCCCACACATCTTACTGGGTTGCCCCAGCCACTCTGGGCAGCTTCCAACATATAGAAAAACACAATAAAACATTGAACAATCCTATACATGATTGCCTTCAGACAGTGAAAATAGGGACATCTTAAGTGGGACATTCCTGGATCAAATCAGAAACCAGGACAGCTTCTCTGAATCAGGGATATCCCTGGAAAATAGGGACACTTGGAGGGTCTGGTGTCTGGCTGTGCTGCTGCAGATGCACCATTCTTCTCTGTGTGCTCCTCCCAGCGGTCATTTGTCCTCTGGTCACTCCTATGGATACATGACCTGGCTGTCTCTCTCCAGGCGCTGTGGTCCTCTGCAAGGGAGATTTGCATAAAAACATCACATGGCCTTTGGGAATCCACTGTTCACAACAATTGTATGTATGGGTCTACCTGAGAAGTGGGGAATCACTTCTTAGCCTGAGGGCCATCTTTCCTTCTATGTAACCTCCCAAGGACCATATGCCAGGGGTGGGTGGTGTCAGGCGTAAAAGGGGATGGAGACAGTGGCAGAGCTTCATGCTCCAGCACCGGGGGATGGAGAGCAGGTGGGGCAGGGCTGGCGCACGTCCCGGGGGCATGGCATGCTGCCTGCAATGGTGTGGCACGCATCCTGGGGGCGTGGCACACCACCTGTGGGGGCATAGCACCCAGCATGGGTGGGAGGGGGCAGCCGCGATGGCACCCCATTGGGATCGTGCTGCCGAGGGCGGTGCGCTTCCCCCGCACCCCTCTTCCTCTGCCAGTGGATGGAGAAGCAAATGCCGGGTGCCCCAAATATTTCAAGTGAAGCCGGCCTTCCACACCTCAGCTGAGCATCTTAACAAGCACCCTGCCACCACCTCGTGTGAGCCAGAGCAGCACAGGGGCTTGCTCAGCTTAGGCACAGAGAAGCTTCACCACATTTTTCACTCTATAGGAATAACATTTTTTTCCCCTCTGAAAATTAAGGGGATTTGTGTGCGTCCTATGGAGCGAATGCAAGCTCCTTGGCTTCAGCGATACCAATGCGAAGCCTCCGAAGCGCAGAGGGAGCGTTCCGGAGGCTATGTGTTGCTTTCGCTGAAGCCTGGAGAGTGAGAGGAGTCGGTGCGTACCGACCCCTCTCACTCTCCAGGCTTCAGGGATAGCCGCCTGAAGCTTTTGGAGCGCAGCGGGACCTTGCGCTGCGCTCCAAAGGCTTCGGGTTCCTTTTGCTGAAGCCGGGAGAGCAAGACTCTCCTGGCTTCAGCAGAGAGGGAGAGCTGCGCAGCGCCCCTTCAGCGAAGCGGGAGGAGAAATGGAAGGGGCTCTGTTTCTCCTGCCACTTCGCTGAAGGGGCGCTGAGCGGAGAGGGGGAGGATTTTTTTTCTTGTTCTCCCCCTCTAAAACAAGGTGCGTCCTATGGTCGGGTGCGTCCTATAGAGCGAAAAATACGGTATATAACAAAGGTGCCATGTGACTCTCCCTGAGGAGAACCTTCCACAAATGGGGAACCACTGCAGAATAGGTCCGTTCTCATGTTGCCACCCTCTGGACCTCTCATGGAGGAGGCACACAAAAAAGAGCCTCAAAAGATGAACGCAGAGTCCGGGGTGGTTTACATGGGTATTGTGGTCCAGAGCCGTTAAAGGCTTTATTGGTCAAAAACAGCACTTTGTATTGGACCCAGTAGCTAATTAACGTTAATGGAAGCTTTCCCCTTTTAGTGCCAATGGAAGTTTCTTCTCATTGCAAATAGCAGATGCAGGAGGGTGATTCAAATCAAGACTGCAGCAAGGGCAAAGGCTTGGTTATTTTTAAAGCAAATATGCCAAAGCAGAAGACATGATTGAAGCCAAGTCTTGTTTGGCCCACAATTGTACACATTGGCAGAACCCGTCACACACAAATCTTGCTTCTGCTAAAATAACTTGGCAAGTGTTTTTTTTAATGACCTACCTAGGCTGCATTCACTTGCATTTCTTATATATCCGCAGTAATTATGGCACTGTCTCCCAAATACTGGGAGAAGTATCTGTAATCTATTTTTCAGATCAGGTTCTTGAGGGGTTTCCAGTGGCGGGAAAATAATGCTCATAAATTCTCTCTCAATTCCCATTTAATAGTTTCCTGTTCCAGAGGCAAGAGAGACAGTTGTCTCCTAAAGTGCCTGTTGTGCGTTCATAAATTGCAGCAGTGCCATTTCCTTGAAAATCCATTTCTAATCCAATAAAAAGAGGAAAAAATGTAATGGAATTAACTGCTTGGAAATTTTGTTGGGTAGCACATACCTTAATAGAATGAAAGGAATGTATTAAGACTACACAGTTGTGGAAGGGTACTGGAAAGCAAAAGTAACAATAAGATGTAATCAAGAATGAAGAATGCCAAATCCAAGAGCAGATGATGGAGAAGATGATGACAACTACTGTATTTTTAGGCAGGATGCCAGGTTTGGGGGGAGGGGTGATGCAATGGCACACATCTGGGCACTAGCTTCATTGTAACATACTGGAAAGGAGAGGTGGCAGCACTGTGCGGACACGCCAGCAGGAACAGCAGACTGGCTCTGCTGGTGTGTCTGCACAGCACCAAACTCCCCATTGCTTCATCTCACCCCTTCCCAGGAAGCTGCAGGGATATCAGAGCTGGGAAGCCATGTCTGCAGCACTCCCCAGTTACAAAACCAGATCTCCCTACAGCGCTTCACAGTGTATTGATTTACACTTTAAAGCAGCTGTGTGGAGCTCCAAATTCGAGTGGAACAGCCGTGCTAGGTGGGGAGGGGTTAATTCTTTCCACCTGTCACAGACTGGCTGGATGCCGACACTCCTGCACAGATTCTGTTTTTGCTAATAAAGAGTTAACTCCAACTTGCTTGGTGTGATTTACTGCTGTCACCACCCATATATTTTTCCTAACCTAACCTCCACCCTCAGCTTCCATTACTATACAGTAGGGGGGGAAAATACAGCTACAATATAACAAAATTTCGAAAAACACTGCCTACCAGCCTGCCTGCCTATTTCTTTTCCCTCTTGGTGAGAATGTGTGGGTTTTCAGGTGACACAGAGCTGTTCTTCAGTTTGCTCCAGACACATCTGAGGGGAAATCAACTGAAAAACACACTAGGTTTGTCTAGTTGTTTTGAATGAGGCCTGGGTGACTGTTGGTCTGGATTTGGCCTGTTCTTCTGATCAGCTGTCCAGCGAGTGAGTGAACAAATAGCTATTTCCCCGAGAGAATAAGTCAGAGCAAATTCTCAGATGCTCACTTTAGAAATTACTATGATCACTGTGTGTGTATATATAAATGCTTTCCCCGGTTAACAGCAGCTTCTCTTAAGGGCATAATTCTCATCTTTGGCGATGATTAAACTTTAAGATTCTGGCACCTTAACAACTGACCTTGATGGTTTTGAATTGCCTGTCATAAAAAAGAAAGAGCTCTGGACACCAAGCAATTATTTAGTGATGGCCTTCAAGATAAATATTCGCCAAAGAGATAGCAGGGGCCAAAAAAATAAAAATAAAATGTAATCATAAAGTCAAATTTTGATTTACATGTGTCCACTGTTTTGCACTCTAAGTTTCCCTTTTCAATTTCCATCTGCTGGAAATGTACCAAAGGTAAAATTTAAGACTTCACAATAAAATTGCATCTTGGCAAGGGTCATCATATAAAAGATGAAGGCTCAGAGTTTGATGTCAAATCAAATTAGAGCACATTAACATTGAATTTGTTACAAATTGCATTCGCATGTTGCCATTTTTACTGCTAAGCTTGTTCAGTAGCTTGCAGGTCCAACATTTCTTACGGTGCTTTCAGACGGCCCTTATTTCCTAAGGTGGTTTTGTATGATGGAAATACTCCAGCCAGGCACCGGGGTGGGGGGTGGGGTGGGGAGGGGCTTCAAGGACCGCAGCTCTGTAAGAGAGTTCATGCTTTGCATGTTCAGTCCCCAGCAATTCCAGAACAGACTGGGAATAGTTCCTTCTGAAACTCTGAAGAGCCTCTTGCAAGTCCATGGCAACAATACTGGGATAGAGAGACCAATTCATCTGACTTCCTGTATTCCTATGCCTTTCCCAGCTGAGCTACCTAAGATCCTTTTAACTGAATGTGACAGGGAATAATCCTGAGGCCTTCCGCTGCAAAACCAGAGAGCCATGGCCCCTCTTCCAGTTCTTAAAGAAAATCTAGTCTTAGACTATTAAGTCTCTTGTCAGATGAATATCTAACCAGAAAACTTCATGCATATATATATATATATATATATATATATATATATATATATATGATGAAGAGCTCAGCACATTTTGAAAAGTTTCCATAACAGTGGACCGTGCAATAAATTCAATGCCAATTCCCTGTATTCCACTGAGTTCTCTTCTTGGACGATGCCTTTCTGCCTGCTATCACAGAATAGTCCTTTGCAGCAGACCATCTCATTTATCAATCCCAGGCAATCAGGAAGGATTTAACACACTCCCGCTGTTGGGCAGCCAAATGCCATGCAAGAATCCGACTCTTATTTATATTTCACAGAACATTAAGATGGTATAATAGATCAAGCCTTCTATGCACAAATAGACCCTCACTGCTCCCATTCCTCTTTTTCATGCATGCAACCAGTTCAGACGTAGGCTGCCTTCAGATGGCTCTAATTGGGAGGTTGAGAAATGTTGCTTCAGTGCCTCCTTGGGTGTTTTGGTTGGTCCCCGCGGCTTCCCCAGTTGTGCATCCCATTGCGGGGACAAGTCCTAGCATTAGGCAGAGTGAGTTGGCTGCCTCTAGCAGGAACTGGTGCTAAGGGGCATGGAGTGTCAGCAATGCTTGTGGGGTGTGCCATTCAGCCAGACTTGCACCCCCTAAGTTAGCCTGCTGCTCTCAGGTGAGGTTGTGGGACACTGTCACATCACCAGTGTGGAAACAAGAGTCAGATGCCAGCCTGGTAGGCTTCTGCATGTGCAGAATTCAGCAGCCAGGTTGCTCACCAGAGCAAGACGATTTGAGCATGTTACACCAATCCTGGTCCGACTGCGCTGGCTACCAATTAGTTTCCGGCCCAATTCAAAGTGCTGGTTTTGTTTTTTTGTTTTTTAGTAAAAAAATTTATTAATTTCCAAAATTTTAACAAACACAAAAACAACATAAAAACAAACATAAAAAGTCATACTTTCTTTACCTCATTTCCATAAGCCTCTTTTCCCGGACTTCCCCATACCTTCCCCTTTTTGCATCCTTTATTTTAAACAATTGTTCAGCAACCCTTCTTAGCCAATTAAATATAAATTCATTCTCCTTTTCAATTTCACCCTAAACTTAACACAATTTACCGCTGCAATTCTACGTCTTCCTCTCCCTCAGCATTTTAGCACTCCTCAATTTTATAGTAACTCTTAAGATATATTTTAAACTTCTTCCAATCTTCTTCCACAGTCTCTTTCTCTTGGTCGCGGATTCTGCCGGTCATTTCTGCCAGTCCCATAAAATCGATCACTTTCGCCTGCCATTCCTCCAACGTGGGTAGCTCTTGTGTCTTCCAATACTTTGCTAGGAGAATCCTTGCTGCCGTAGTAGCGTACAAAAAGAAATTCTTATCCTTCTTCGGCACCAGCTGGCCGACCATACCCAAGAGAAATGCCTCTGGTTTCTTGTTAAAGGTGCACTTAAGCACTTTCTTAATTTCATTATAAATCATTTCCCAGAAGGCCTTAATCTTTGGGCAGGTCCACCAAAGGTGGAAAAAGGTACCTTCAGTCTCTTTACATTTCCAACATTTGTTATTGGGCAAATGATAAATCTTCACAAGCTTGACTGGGGTCATGTACCACCTGTAAATCATTTTCATAATGTTTTCTCGTAAGGCATTACATGCAGTGAATTTAATACCTGTGGTTCATAACTGCTCCCAGTCAGCAAACATAATGTCATGACCTATGTCCTGTGCCCATTTAACCATAGCTGACTTCACTGTCTCATCTATTGTATTCCACTTCAACAGCAAGTTATACATTCTTGATAAATTCTTAGTATTGGGTTCTAACAGTTCTGTTTCTAGTTTCGATTTCTCCACCTGGAGACCAATTTTCCTGTCTTGTTTGTAAGCCTCCATTATTTGAAAATAATGGAGCCAATCTCGTACCTTGGACTTTATTTTCTCATAACTTTGTAATTTAAGTTCACCACCTTCTTGTTCTAAAATTTCAGAATATTTCGGCCAATTAGTTCTCATATTAAGTTTCTTTACCTCCTTGGCCTCCATAGGTGAAAGCCACCTGGGAGTTTTATTTTCCAATAAATCTTTGTACCGTATCCAAACATTATATAGCGCTTTCCTGACAATGTGATTTTTAAAACCCTTGTACACTTTAACCTTGTCATACCAGATATATGCATGCCAACCAAAGTTATCAAATCCTTCCAAATCTAGAACATCTGCGTTCTCAAGAAGTAGCCAATCTTTTAACCAGCAGAAAGCTGCCGATTCATAGTACAGTCTCAAGTCCGGCAGGGCAAACCCCCCTCTTTCTTTAGAATCGGTAAGTATCTTAAACTTAATTCTGGGCTTTTTGCCCTGCCAGACAAATTTAGATATATCTTTCTGCCACTTCTTGAAACAGTCCAGTTTATCCACAATTTGTAGTGTCTGAAACAAAAATAACATTCTAGGCAATACATTCATTTTGATTACTGCAATTCGACCTAACAAGGAAAGCTTCAGGTTTGACCATATTTCTAAATCTTTCTTTATCTCAGTCCAGCACTTATCATAGTTATCCTTAAATAAGTTAATATTCTTAGATGTCATATTAATCCCCAGGTATTTTACACTCTTTGCCACCACTAACCCAGTTTCCTCTTGGAATCTCTCTCTTTCAACATTTGTTAAGTTTTTTTCCAGTACCTTGGTTTTTTGTTTATTCAACTTAAATCCTGCGACCTGGCCGAATACTTGAATTAATTCTAAAGCTCTTTTGGTACTAGTGTCTGGCTCTTGCAAGGTCAATACTAAGTCGTCTGCAAAGGCCTTCAATTTGTAATGTCTGGCTCCGACCTGAATCCCTTTTACCAGCTGGTCCCCCCTAATCATGTTTAACAAGACCTCCAGGACCGATATAAAAAGTAATGGGGATATTGGGCACCCCTGACGTGTCCCTTTTTCTATAGGTAATTCATCCATGACCACATTATTTACAATTAGCTTTGCCTTTTGCTCAGAATAAATTGCACTTATACCATTTTCAAACCTTTGGCCTACCCCCATCCCATGGAGATTCTTTTTCATAAATTTCCAAGATATATTGTCAAAGGCTTTCTCCGCGTCCACAAAAATTAAAACTGCTTTTGTATTAATGTTCACTGTCAACATTTCTATAATGTCAATTATATTCCTTACATTGGTAGATATATGCCTACCCGGGAGAAAGCCTGCCTGGTCTTTATGGATCTCCTCCACCAACACCTTCTTTAATCTTTTTGCCAAAATGTCTGCAAAAATTTTATAATCCACATTAAGTAATGATATAGGGCGATAGTTCTTGATCTGTTTTTTATCAACCTCAGACTTTGGTATAAGTGTGATGAAGGCTTCTTTCCACGTCTCAGGTGCCCTTTTCCCCTCTAGTATCTTGTTGCAAACCTCCTTAAGCGGCTGTATTATCCAGTCTTTCAAAGCTTTGTAGTATCTGGAGGTTAATCCATCTGGCCCTGGAGATTTCCCCAATTGCATATTTTGAATGGCACCCTCAATTTCTTGTTCAGTTATTTTCTCGTTTAAAAGCAACATACTTTGTTGCAAAATTTTTTGTAATCCATGTTTCTTGAGAAATTCTTCCATTTCTCTTTCGTTTTCCGGCCCTTGTGCGTAAAGTCTTCTGAAATAACTCTGAAAGCAATTACTGATCTCATTTGGTTTAGAAATGTTCTTTCCATCTACCTCCAAACTTGTGACTGTGTTCAATTTCTGTCTCTTCTTCAATTGCCATGATAGGAGTTTCCCACATTTATCTGCCGATTCGAATGTCTTTTGTCTCATTCGTTTAATTTTCCATTCAATCTCCTGATTCATCAATTCCATATATTGCTTCTGATACAGTTTAATTTCTCTCAAAATCTCATGTGACTTTGGGTTAGATCTCAATTTCTTTTCACTGTCTTTAATCTTTTCCAAAATTTTATCTTTCTTCTCCTGCTGTTTCCTCCTTTTCAAGGAATTCTGCTGTATCAGGAAACCCCTCATCACGGCCTTGCTTGCGTCCCAGATCACTCGTTTCTCCACTTCTGTCCTCAGATTTATCTCAAAGTAGTCCTTCAAAGTCTTTTGGGCCTTTTGGTACACCTCTGGGTCTCTGAATAAGGTGTCATTCATTCTCCATCTGAAGGAACCAGCTGTTGTTATTTTCATTTCCATCTTTACCGCATTATGGTCGGAGCATGTCTTTGGGCAGATTTCCACTTTCTTTATCTTTGGAGCCATTCCACTAGTAATCCATATTTGATCTATTCTTGTCCAGGTCATCTGTGATTCTGAGAAGAATGTTCCCTCCCTCTCGAGAGGATTTCTTGTTCTCCAAATGTCAATCAGGTCCAAGTTGTCAGTCATTTCAAAGAAAGTTTTAGGTAATCTCCCGTCTTTGGAGATCACCTGTCTTTGTGCTTTATCCATATTTGTAGAGACGACACCATTCATATCGCCTAAAAGAATCACCTTATAATCCAAATAGTCCATTAGTGTCTCATGCAATTTCTTGTAAAATTCTGCCTTCCCTTCATTCGGTGCATAAATTCCAAATATCAGGATTTTTTCTCCTTGAATCTGTATCTCAATTGCCAAAATTCTACCCTGTTCATCTCTAAAAATCTGTTTTGGAGCCAATTTCTCTTTTGCATAGATCACACTCCTCTTTTCTTAACTTTATCTGATGAAGTAAATTCTTGTCCCAATCTTTTATTTATAAGTAGTCTTCTCTGCACCCTTGTCACGTGGGTTTCTTGTAAACAAATCAGATCCAATTGTTCTCTTTTCAAAATATGAAAAACCTCACGCCTTTTTCTGGGAAGGTTCAGTCCATTACAATTCCAAGTTAAGAATCTCAGAGACATTGTTAATTAGTTGCCTCCAACTGCGCCCTGCAGCTGTTCTTCGTCTGTTGGTGATTTAAGTCCAAATGTCAAGTTCCCCAAATCTGTATCCGAGGTTGAGTTTAAAACCCCTTTCACCAAGTCCTCTCCGTACTTGTGCAAAAATTGTTCTTTATCATGTACTGTTCTTATCTTGACTTTCTTTCCTCTAAAATTAAAAGACAAACCCTGTGGAAATTCCCACCTGAAAGGTATGTTGTTCTTCTTCAGCAGGTCCACCAAAGTCTTGAATTGAGTTCTCACCTCCAGAATATATTTTGGGATATCCCTGTAGATTTGCACAGAGACGTTTTGAATCTGAAGTGTTTTCTGGTAATGCAAACTTAGTATCTTGTCCCTTTCCTCTTTGGATCTCAATGTTATCAGGCAGTCCCTTGGAATCTTCCTACCTTGCCTTCTGCCCAGTCTGAAGGCAGTTGTTATCTCAAATTCTGTTCCCTCTAGGTTTTCCTGCCAAAAATCTGAAATTTCTTTTGTGAGAAAGTCCACTAGGTTGTCCCCTTCACTTTCTGGAACCAACCTAAGTCTTAAATTCTTCTCCTTACGCTGCATGTCCCATAAAGAGAGGGTCGCCTCATGCTGGTCAAGCCTCCTGCAAACCGGTACTAAATTTTCCTGTGTAGATTCCGCAGTGGATAGCTTCTTCTGCAATCTTCCTTATTGTGGCGTTTTCCTCGACCAATTTGTGAATAATCTGTGTGTTAGATGTCACACTCTTGGTGTTCAGGTCTAATTTTGCCGTTAAATCTGCCAGTTGTTTAGTATTTTCTGTACTCTGTTTATTCAATCTTTCTAAAGATTCATTTATTTTCAGTAATGCCTGCGTCACTGACTCCATGAATGCACTTATTCCTTTTTCCTGTCCGCCTGGACCTGTTGGCAATAGTCCTGATAAAGAGCCCCTTTTCTTTTGTGCTGCCTTTGACTTAGATCTTGTTGCTATCTCCTCTACAGGGCCACTCATGTCCCAAGGTCGTTCTCACAGGAACAGGTCTTGAATGGAAAAATCCAGTGACTTTGTTTTTAACAGTCAATGTTGCAACTGTTACCTTCAACCCTCTAGAGGGAGCCAAAATGTCCAATAGAACAAAGAAACAGTGAATCCAAAAACCCTCAGAGGGAAAGAGTTGCTAAAAACTTCTCTCAGTCTTTTTAGTTGCAACCATGTTATTTCTGCAAAGTCTCAGTAAATTGTATCAATAAAGTCCCCACTTTGCAACACGTCTGACAGTTGCCTGTCAAAGTGCTTCACCCAGGCAGTCCGTTCCCAGTGTCAGAGTCTGCAGTAAATTGTCCCTTTAAAACTTTTCCCGCAGGTTTCCTTTCTTCTTCTCCCCCCCCCCCTGTTCCTGCTTACTAGGGGGGGGACTTAAGCTCAGTGCTAGGGTTAGTCCTTTTTAAAAATTAATCCTTAAATATATCGATTACAGCTTGCTGGATCCGTTGCTTTAGCAGTCATGCAATCTGGGGAAGGCAGACTTCCTTTATTTACCATCCCCACTTTTGGCCGAATTTTTAAGAAAATTAATTTAAAGTCCCGATAAGTTTGCCAATCCTACTCACGGGAGTCTCTTTCAGTCCAAATTTCAGGAAGGAATCGGCGCTCTCCATTAATGGCGATGCGGCTTCACTCCACGGGCTGGGTAGCGACTCTCAGCTCTGCGCACCCCCGATGCTCCTCCGGAGCCTTTAAAAAGGCTCTTTTGCAGTAAAGGGGGGCACAAACGATGCCCACCAAGTCTCCTTGTTCACAGGCTTCCGCGCCTGTGATTTTAGGGGTCCCCGCTTCGCCGTAGCGGTCAGACCCGAACTCGTGGAGCAGCTCCCTCTCCAGAGATCGGAGAGCGAGCCGCCATTAGCGCTGGCGCCAACCGGAAGTCCAAAGTGCTGGTTTTGACCTATAAAGCCTTAAATGTCTCAGGACCACAATACCTCAAGGACCGCCTCTTTCCATATGTACCTACCCAGACCCTGAGATCATCTTCTGAGGTCCTCTTTTGTGTGCTTCCTCCTTGAAAGGTCCAGAGGGTGGCAACATGAGAACGGGCCTTCTCTGCAGTGGCTCCCCATCTGTAGAATGCTCTCCCCAGGGAAGTTCACCTGATGCCTTCATTATACACCTTTAGGTCACAGATGTCAACTTACAGATTTGAAAATAAGGGACCAGCAGCCTTGAAAATAAGGGACCAGCAGCCAAAATAAGGGACCTGCAGCCTCACCTGTTCCAGGCACTCCAGTCTTCCTGTCCTCCTGCAGTCTAGTCAAACTCATGCTGGTAGCTTCAAGAACACTGTCCAACCAACTTTGTAACCAGAGGTTCAACTGAATAGAATCTGAATCACATGCACCACAAGGCCTATGCAGCCTCAACTTAAGATGGCTCCCTGGCCTGGCTTTGCACTGCAAAGTTTGCAGCAGCACGTGCAACAAAATGGCGTCCAGCATTCAAAAACCCCCTCAGCTTGCATTAACTAGCCACACACAAGGCATGCAAGCTCCACCTCCCAGTCGTTCTTAGGCTTCTTATTGGGTGAGCAACACAGCCAAGCAACACAGTTGGAGCCTCCCTCCTCCCTGGCCGGCAGGGAGGGAGGGAGAGGAGCTGCTTCCTTTGAAATTTAAGGGACATCATTTAAGGGACATTTAAGGGACATCCATCAATAAGGGACAGCAGCGGGACATGGCGCTGGAATAAGGGACTGTCCCTTCAAATAAGGGACACTTGACAGCTATGCTTTAGGTGCCAGGCAAAAATGTTCCTTTTTAACCAGGTCTTTGGTTGATCTGATTTACATCCTATTTCCTTTAAAAATGTGTTGTTTTTATTTTTATTATGTATTTTGTGGTTTTATATCTTGATTTTATTCTGTGAACCACCTGAGACCCCCGGGTATAGGGTGGTATATTAATTCAATAAATAATAATAATAAGGTGTGTGTTCCATTTCCCCCTCTCATCTCGGGCATCAAAATGACTTGGGCAGGCCATTTCCCATTGACCTCAGTGAGAGAAATGGCACACGCACACTTAGGAACACTGGAGTAGGAACACTTGGACCATGAGTCCACCCAGCTTAGCATTGTCTACACTGATTGGTTCACCAGGGTTTCAGGCAGAGGTCTCTTCCATGGAGATGCCCTACGCAGAGATGGATGGAACACAAGATCTTCTGCATGCAAAGCAGATGTGCTATCACTGAGCTACAACCCTTAACCTCACTGCTGAAATCTGTGGAGCTGAAATGTCCCAGTTTGGCTAGATGGATCTTAGATCAAAGTTATAATCGTAGCCTTAATTTCCCCCCCACCCCAAATATTCTGAATTTTTCTTTCTACATTGCTGGAGGAGACTCTTTTCTTTTCTTTTCTTTTCCACAAGGGAGGCCATGGACTCATTTCCATACATGTTCACATAAATGTTTCGAAACACTTAACAATGTGTGCTAACCAGCGCTTAATTGAAAACACTCCTGAAGAGAAGGTGTTACCAGCAAACAGCTGTTCCGCGGGGACCAGTGTGACACAGTGACTTACTCTGGCTAATTAATTAGAACACCTGGAGTATCTTTCAGAGCAAAACTGGAAACAAAATACTGGAGATTAAGTTTTCAAGCTACTGGTGGTCCCCAACTAATCTCTTTCAGGTGTAAACCCATGTGTATGTGGAGAGCAAAATCTGACCCATTCCTTCGAGACAGGAGGTCTTTGGGCTAATAACTGCAGCATGTAGTTTCCATAAAATTTACAAGGCTGCCTTTAAATTTTAGTAGTGGCGGGCCTGCAATAAATGCCAATGAGTTCCATCAAAATGAGCAATTTTTTTTCCTGTGTTTCCCCATAAAAACAGATCAACCTTTTTCACAGACTCCATGCAGAGGAATTTGTATAATTATGCCATGTCTCTTTGGCTTGCAAGTCCTCCTTCCACCGAAAAATCAACATGGTAAGTCATAAAGACAGGGAAAAATAAACACTGGGACATAATAAAAGTCGACTAGAGCTGGATTAAGTGGTTCTGTCTTTACCTCAAATGCCAATATTGGAGCAACGAAATTTCTAGCAGGAGAGGTTTTCACTGGTCTGGGGGAGGAGGGCTGGACTTCTCCCCAGTTCCACAAATTCACTTCTATGCACGTCATCCTTTGCTTTTCCAACATCAGAGGACTGGTAGAGCTGCAATACTACTGGCTGATTATCCATTGTTAAGAAATTGAGACAGACCATATATTCTCCCATTCCACCTCTTCTCTTCTGGAGCACAAATCTCCCCACTGGATTTTTAAAAGATAGTTGGGGTGGTTAACCTCTACATAGGCAGCCTCGTCCATTGTGGTTAAGGCTAACCACAGTTTTCATTTCACCCAGTGTTGCAGGGATGGGGAACCTCTGGCTCACAGGTCAAAGCTAGCCCACTGGGGATTCAAATTTGGCCCATGAGGCCATTTCCCCAAACCATGTGCACCCATATGTGATATCAGGTGTGGGGCAGACACGGCTGCCTTTTGCACAACCAGAAATCTTAAAGTGTGCTGGGCAAGGGCTTCAGCTCTACCATACATCTGCCATATTTCTGGTGGCTGTAGCAACCAAAATCTATTCTTTATGGTGTCAGGAAGTCTCTCCCACATGGGAGGAAATATCTTAGGAACTTCATGCTGTGTGAGAATGACACTAATCATTTTATCACTTGCTATCCCTTGGGGGCGGGGGGGGGGGAATGTTGGCCAGCTTGAGGAATCTTTGGATATCGGGTGTGTTTTCATAAACAGCTGCTATATATCATCCTATCTCAGCATAAAAAGGTAAAGGTAAAGGTACCCCTGCCCGTACGGGCCAGTCTTGACAGACTCTGGGGTTGTGCGCCCATCTCACTTAAGAGGCCAGGGGCCAGCGCTGTCCGGAGACACTTCCGGGTCACGTGGCCAGCGTGACATCGCTGCTCTGGCGAGCCAGAGCCGCACACGGAAACACCGTTTACCTTCCCGCTGGTAAGCGGTCCCTATTTATCTACTTGCACCCGGAGGTGCTTTCGAACTGCTAGGTTGGCAGGCGCTGGGACCGAGCAGCGGGAGCGCACCCCGCCGCAGGGATTCGATCCGCCGACCTTTCGATCGGCAAGTCCTAGGCGCTGAGGCTTTAACCCACAGCGCCACCTGCGTCCCCTCATCTCAGCATACCACACCAAAATATTCTGTTATAAGTTTAGTTCTTGTCCACAATGAATTTTGGGATCCTGAGAATATTAACAGTTCACAGCTAATTCAAGCGAGAGGACTTCCTTGCCATTTTTGGTCTGGAATCTTCAGCTCACCTTCTCTTGTCTGGGAAAACCAGGATGGTCATGACCTCAAGAAGCACCTGTTTATAAACCCTGGAGAATAATACTGAAATATCACCAGTGTACTCTGGAAGTGAAACGTGCCGTGTTGTTTTATTTTTCTTTGCAGCATGCAACACCTGACTCTTCAATTGCGGTTTTCGTTTCCCACAGATCTCTGAGGAGTCAAGAAAATGTAAGGGTTGATTCTTCCCTTGAAAATGTGAATGAGGGCATTGCTTGGTTTTCATAATCAATTTTGGGGCATAACTAGATTGATGCTATTGACTCTGGCTAGTGAATATTATGTACATACCTTTATTAGGCAGATAAGTTTGGGTCAAGCTGTGAAATGCTGTATACAGCACAACATTGCCTGATCATTGAAAGCATTATCCAGTGCCTCTAAATCAGGGGTGGGGAACTGGATCCAGCTAACAGGCCAGATCTTTATTTCCATGGATGACATTTGACCAGGGGTGGGGTGGGGACTGCCCTCCTGTCAAACACCTGACATCACAATGGTTTCAGATGATCCATTTTTGCCCACAAGGTTTCAAATCAAACTAGGTGAGCACCACTTCCTAAACCAGGGGTCAGCAAACTTTTTCAGCAGGGGGCCAGTCCACTGACCCTCAGACCTATGCCCCACAAATAACCTAGAGATGCATTTTAAATAAAAGCACACAGTCTACTCATGTAAAAACACCAGGCAGGCCCCACAAATAACCCTTAAGTAAAAGGGCACATTCTACTCATTTAAAAACATGCTGATTCCCAGATTGTCCGCGGGCTGGACTGAGAAGGTGATTGGGCCGGATCCGGCCCCCGGGCCTTGGTTTGCCTGCCCATGTCCTAAACACTGACTACCACCTGACTGTCAGTGCTTGGGAAATCCTGCCTGCAAAGCTCAGTTTGTCCAAGCCCTTCCCTCACTTGCTCATCAACCTGACATCATATAGAATGTCAGGTGTTAGAGCAGGTGGGTGTGTCTTGGCTGAAATGGCCTGAAGGACCTGCAGTCATCGCTGGACGCCCTTCTCCCTGTGCCTCCTCCACCAGGTGTTATCTGAAGGGTGGCAACATGAGAATGAACCTTTTCTGAGGTGGTTCCCCACTTATGGAATACTCTCTCCAGGGAGACTCACCTGGCGCCTTCATTACATATATTCAGGTACTAGGCCAAAACACTCCTCTTCTCCCAGGCCTTTGGCTAATTAAGCAATTGATGACCTTTTCAGGTGTGCCAAGTTCTGCCCAACACTGCGGGGGCCCCGTGTGTGTGTGTGTGTGTGTGTGTGATGTCACACAGTGGGAAGTGGCCTGACGGAGCCCATCGCAGCTGCAGGAGGGCTGACAAGACCCACCCAACTGCAGAATACAGAGAACTGGGCCCCCTCAGTGGAAATTGGGGGGGCATGGCCCTCATGTTCCTGCATAGATGCCCCACCTGGACCTTTTAAACTGGGGTGTGTGTGTGTGTGGATTTCTGTTTTTGTTTGTTATTATGGTATGAATTCTTGTGTTTTTTATATTGTAAACTTCCCTGTGCTCCTCGGATGGAGTGTGATATAGAAATTTAATCTGATCGCAGTGGGCAAGAATCAGTTACAGCAGATCATACCAAGCCTGTATTCTGAATCCTACCTGCCTCTGTAAAATCAAATCAAATTTTAACAGTGCCGCTATTGTGATTTACACATAACTGAGTGTGCCAGCTCATAATCTTTAATATCCACTGCTGACAGGATGGAATTAGCTGCATTTTTTTGTCTAACTTTTCATTCCTGCCCTACCCCCCCCCCCCCCCGCTTCATATGTCGCTATCCATTCCCATCCTCATATCATTTCGGCTCATGGGAGGAGCTGGCTCTCAGTCTGTGAGCGGGTTTAGGGCGAGACCTCAACCTAACAATATTTACACAAGTTAAAGATGCCTTTTGTTGCAACGTTCCAGCCTTGGTTGCCAACAGAAGCGTTTCATGTGCAAGAGAATCAATAGAGAATTATAGTTAAGCCCTGTAATAATTATCCTCATTAGACGTAACCAGAGCATGGTTGGGATGAATTCAGTTCTAAACTCTACTAATACCCAGGAAGTATATTAGATATGTAATTTAATAATCCTGGAAATAACTACACAATTCTTTTTGTCTTTAAACCAGAGTCTATTAAAGGAGAGAGGCAACTCACTGAAGAGTAAGTCGAAAAAGCTGATTTATTTGTGGGTTGTTTTCCCTGGTCTTAACTAGGCAGTAGCCTCTGAATATAAAGCTAAGAGCTGTAACTGTGCATTTCCTGAAGGAAGGAGAAAAAAGATGGTGGACTCTCCTTCATGAGAGGTTTGTGAGCAGAAGCTGGATGGCCACCAATCAAGGAGGCTGCAGGATTCAATTTCCTGCATTGGCAAGGGTTTGGACTAGATTATTTTTGAGGGCTCTTCCAAGTCTATGGAGGATATGCAGACAAACAGAAGCAACATCTACACCTGAGATTTAAAGCGCTGTGTTACTGCTGCAAACAGTCATTGCTTTCCCCAAAGGATCCTTGGAAGTTGCAGTTTGTTAAAAGTGCTTAGAGTTGTTAGGAGGCCACCTATTCCCCTGCTGCATTTGGGTCCCACCTGCTTACTCTTCGGTGTGGGGCCCTGGATATGTGCCCTAAAGTTCTGCCCTGATTTGTTAGCCCAAAAATGGAAAACGAGTGAGGTCCCTACTAAAGAAGAATGGCAACTTAAGTTGACAGAATATGCACAGCTTGCAGACTTAACATATAGAATAAGAGAACAAGAAGAACATACGTTTAGAGAAGATTGGAAAACATTTATTGAATATATGGGAAATAACTGTGTACACCTGAAAACGTTGGCGGCGTTAAGATAAATTCAACAGTGTAAATAAGTTTTGATGGATGCAATATTGGTTTAGTTTTTGTAAAATATGCAGGGATTTATGATATGCAAAATGAACCATGGAAAGAGAAGAAGGGAAGTCACTGATATTTTAAGGATGTTTAAATGAGTATTTTAGAAAATTTAAGTAAAATAGAAAATGAGTATGAGTAATGAGTAAAATAGAATATGAGTAAAATAGAAAATTTAATAAAAATGAGAGAGAGAGAGAGAGAGTTCTGCCCTGATGGCACTTTGTGTCCTCATACAAGAAATGTGGGATTGCATTTCACATTTTGTTGTTGTTGTAGTTGTTTTTAATATCATATCAGGATGGAGGCAGGGCACAGCATCAGGATTGGATCTGCGGTGTGTGGGGAGTAACTTTTCCCCTTGCACCGTGATCCCAACAAAAATCCCCTTCCCGAAATGGGAAAGCGCCATGGGTGCCCATGGCAACTCACACCTAGGGACAAATAGCAGTTTCAAGGGGGAGATTTTCATCAGCACAATGGAATGAAGGGAAAGTGTTAACCCATTCTTCCTGCACTCCAAGGGCCGAATCTTGATCAAAGCACCCATGCTGCAATTTTAAGGGGAGGGGAAATGGAAGCATAACATGTGATTTTGCCTTTCATGTATCAACTATTTGACCCTTAGTTAGCTCAAGTTTGTAAAGAACGAATGAAAATAGCTTATTTTTCAGGAATATCTTGGCTTGGTTTCTTGTTCTAGTTAACTGGTTGTAAGCTACTTCTCCATGATTAGCCTTCAGAAACACAGCCTAGATTCCCTTCCACTTGCTGGAAAGATCAACTGATCCATTTTCAGAATGGCATGTTATAATAAGATGGCTGTTTTTTAAAAATATAAAAAATAAAAACGAGAGAAATGAAACAATTTGTTTCATGGCCTGATTGTAAGCAAGAACAAGTTCCATCAGATTGTGCTCAAGTAATGTCAACATTTGTTAAAAATGAGTCCAGGGCATTAGATATTAGCAATTTATGTGCTCGTTGCATACAGTGTAGAGAAAAGTTATAAACAAAACCCAAACCACACACTATTAAATTATGTTATTTCTGGCATCATTGTTATTGGCAGTAAAATTACCTTGATTGCTATCAACTATAATCAAATGGAGGGGAAAGCTGGCATGCTAATACCTCTCACAATAAAATGCATGCTAATAGGTGGGGGGGGTTGCACAGAGGAGAAACACTGACATGACATGAAGTTTAAAATGCTATTTTGCAGAAGCTGATGAGGAACATAATGAACGTTCTGTTTGTTTCAACGTACCTAATATATCTGACATGTTTTATTATTTTCCCCGCGTCAACAGTTTTGCACTGTAAAAGTGCCAGTGGAGCATATGGAAATGTTTGTATCAAAGGAGTTTGCTTCGGGCCAGATCTGACGTTGTGTTGTACATCTGGCGTTCCTTCTTTCATGTGCAATCCTTTGCATGTGAGAAGTGTACACCCATGGATTTTTGGCACGTGGCAATTACACAGAGGTGTCCAGGAGAACTGGCTGATGATGGCTTTGCAAGAAGGGGTGCTCTCATAAGCACATAAGAAGAAACCAACTAGTCCAGCACCTTGTTCTCACAGTGGCCAACAAGATGCCTGTAAGAAACCTGGAAGAAGGACCTGAGCGCACAAGCACTCTCCCCTCCTGCAGTCTCCAGGAACTGCATCCCACTGAACATGGAGGCAGACTATGGAGGTAGCCTTCAGCTGTCATCTCCTCCTCCTTGAATATGTCCAATCCTCTTTTAAAGCTCTCCAAGTTGGTGACCATCACTGCTTCCTGCGGAATTGCATAGCTTAACTACAATACGATATGATAATCTTTATTGTCATGGTCCCATACAGAACAACAAAATTGAAAAAATCTACATCAGACATTCAAAAACCCACAAGCCTGCTATCCCAGCTATCCCAGCCTGGTTAGCCCCTAAAAACTCTGATACCCCATAACTGAATACAATATACTCACATGGAGACTACCTTACACTGTGTTTAAAACCAAAATCACATTTGGGTAGAAACTGTTTCTCAGGCAGCTAGTCCTAGTCTTTATAACCCTGTACCTTCTTCCAGAAGGCAGAAGCTGAAAGAGATCATTTCCGGGTGTGCACTATCCTGCACTATCTCTGCAGCTTTCTTATGACAGTCTTTACAACCTTGGGCAGCATTGTTTTTTCCCTGACTGTGCAACTCCCAAACCACACACACAGACCATAAGTTAATACACTCTCAGCAGTACAATGGTAAAATGCCATCAACAGGTCCTTTGAGAGATTATTTTTCCAGAGGATTCTCAGAAAATATAACCTCTGCTGTGCTCTCTTCATCAGGTCTTTGCTGTTTTTTCCCCAGGTTAGGTCATCTCTCAACTCCATTCCCAGAAATTGAAACACTGAGACCTGTTCCACACACTTCCCCTCAGTAATAAGTGGCTGAATATTCGATTTACATTTCCTAAAGTAGTGCACTGCATGAAGAAGCCCCTTCTTTTCTCTGTCCCAAATCTTCCAACATTCAGCTTCATCGCTTGTTCACAAGTTCTAGTGTATAATTTTATGAATTTCTGCCATGCCAGCTTTTACTCATGTTTTCTCTAAACTAGTAAGTCCCAACTTCTGCAATCTTTCCCCAAAAGACGCAATGGGATCAAAACTATGTCACATGGAAGATGGAGTAAGATTAGGTCCATCGCCCCCCTACTCTGGAGGATAGGACTTGACCCAATGGATTCAAGTTACAAGAAAGGAGAATTGGGAATAACTTTCTGGCAGTCAGAGCTGTTCGACAGTGGAGGTGGTGGACAGAGGTTGAGCAGAGATTGGATGACCATCTGCCATGGCATCTTTGGTTGAGATTCCTGCATTGCAGGGATTGGACTAGTTGACCCTTGGGTCCCTTCTGACTCTACAATTCCATGATTCTATGACACAGATGGGACCCAGGCTATACTGGGACAATGCTCTGCCCACCTGTGACTGCTGTCTTCAATGGTGGAGGTAGATCATAGCCATAATCTAGTCACTGATAGTTTTATCCTTCAGTGTCCTCCAGTAGGACTAGCATCAGTATACTGGCATGGTTAGACACCTGGTTAGACACCAGGTCAGAGTCATGTCTATTGCTCAAATCACTAACCCCCCTGATATATATACTTAATTTCTCAGGAAAGGGTAATCTGGATTAAATTGGGAGGGGGGAGAATAGGGGCTTCCATTTTGATGCCAACAATGTCATGTGGACGGGGGGGGGGGACCTTCATGCATGAGGAGCACCAATGCCGCATATATCAGCATGTGGTCTGAGAGCATATGAGACTGAAGCTAAGCAGGTGTGGATCTGGACAGTAACTGGATTTGTGACTGCCTGGGAACCACATCTGTAACACTTTGGGTTCCATGATGGGTAGAGTTGTAAGAAAATTAATAGATAGCTAGATTGAGGGAAGTCACGGGGTTCGGAGAATCCCATTTTATGGATTTGACATTGTTTTTGTGTACAAATTTCTTCATTTGTGGTTATTATTGTATTTGTTATTGTTTTTTCGTTGTGTGTGTTTTTGTTGAAAATGTAATTAAAATATTATTGTTATGTACTGAGTTGAATAGGATCCAAAATGCAGCAGCCTGATTGGTCCTAGAACAATAGGATCCAAAATGCAGCAGTTTGATTGGTCCGCAGGAGCCACCCAATCCAGCTCCAGGTGGAAGTGAATCTGCAGCCTGATTGGCCTACAGGAGAATCCCGGAATTAGCCAATCACGTGGGGCCCATTGTGTAAATAATGTATATAAAGCAAACATTTTGGGGGAACAGGCATTCCTCACTACTATGAGCTGAATAAAGGGCATGAAATCCACACTTGACTCCGAGTATATTTCAATTTTTATTTTTTTAATAGATAGCTAGATTGAATACCTATTTGGAGCACCAATCTTCTGTATGCTATGTGAACTTGATTCCCCCTGCCTTTGGCTTTTCGATTTGCACCACAGATTTACACAATCAAAAGCTGACTTAGCGATCTGCTTTGTACCTCCTGCTCCTCTTCTAAGCAGGCTGCATGCTTTTTAATTTCGCAAAAGTGATCCAGGTACCTGGGGCACCAGCCACCTAACATCACCCACAGGTAAAGGTAAAGGGACCCCTGACCGTTAGTCCAGTCGTGGACAACTCTGGAGTTGTGGTACTCATCTCGCTTTACTGGCTGAGGGAGCCGGCATACAGCTTCCGGGTCAGCATGTGGCCAGCATGACTAAGCCACTTCTGGTGAAGCAGAGCAACGCACGGAAACACTGTTTACCTTCCTGCCAGAGCGGTACCTATTTATCTACTTGCACTTCATGCTTTTGAACTGCTAGGTTGGCAGGGAGAGGGACTGAGCAACTCATCCCGTCATGGGAATTCAAACCGCCAACCTTCTGATGGCAAGTCCTAGGCTCTGTGGTTTAATGCACAGCGACACCCACACCCCACAGATAGATCTTGCCTATTCAGGCTGCACCGTGTTGAGAATCTGTATACCCAGTTTTACAATGAGCTTGTTTCACAACAGGAGTGCATCTAATTACAAGACCAAGAAACCTTATTGACCACTCCTGCCTTTGTTCACACGCAATTGTATATTCACATGTTCATACAAAAAGAGTTGTTGGTCTGATGGAGAAGTGGTTGGATTTGCATCTGTGATCGACTAGCTTTCAGTAACACACCATCAAAACCAGTGGAAAAACTAAGATTATATTTTCCACCCCCTTTTCCTTGTAGAAGAGGCCTTAGAAAATGTTTGCTTCTTCAGACTCTAGATCAGTCCCCCAAAGACAGAGCTAATCTGGATCCTGTTCCCTCCCCAGAGTTATATTTAGCAGCTGAATTCCAGAAAGTACTGGTGTTACTGCACAATTCTTTGCCCGGGGCAGGGTGGGGGGTCACATTGCGGGCAAGGGACTTTCTGCCTAAATAGAGCAGAACCATCTCATCTGAAAGTTGTTTACAGTGAAAGTCTAGGATTTCCAAAGGAGCAGAAATCTCCCAAGTGCCTACACTCCATGCGAAATAAATAGAAAATGACAAATCAACAAGGTCACTGCTCCATCTAATTTGTTGCTCTGGTTCTGCCTGTTAGCCTATGCTAGACATGCAAAGTCTTTAGAAGAGAGAAGAGGGGAAATGCTGTCACCTCTTTGCAATACAGTTTATTAATGGTGATGTCTCCTAAGTGGAAAATGCTTATAACGGCCAAGGGGACGATCATTTCACATACTGAAGGCTACATCTTGTCTCAGTCTAGATGTATACAGTAATTTAGAAGATCTTATAAGTGCTGTTGCAAGTCTGGGTTTTAAAGGCTAATTCAAATAATCCCTTTCTCAGACTGGGCTCAGTTTTTTGAGTCTTAGCATGTATGGTATTAACATAAAAGTCCAGTTTTAATATATCTGGTAAGTGGCTGTGTAAATGGATTCACCATGCACCCAGATGGCCATACCTCCCAGAAGACCATGGGAAGTTAAATCAGTACAACAACTCACCATGGGTTCAGCAGTATTCTGAACCATTCAGATGTTGAACCCACATTGTGCAATCTAGCCAGCTTTGTTGAGGGGAGCAGGGTGAGCAACAAAAATTCCACAATTAAGAACAAGTGCAATTTGCACTAACATCATAAAATGCAAACACAAAACAACAATGATGAAATAACAGGACAGTAGCACAGAACAAGCAGCGCACAGCGATGCAGGAATTCATGCAAGTATTCTTCTCTTTCTTTACTCCTGTTTTATCCCTTAATATTAGGAGGGATCAGCAAAATCATCTGATGGAAACTGGATTCTAAATAGCTTGGCATGGTGGTGATAATGCCAAGGTTGCAGGTTCGATTTCCATATGAGACAGCTGCATATTCCTGCATCACAAGGGGTTGGAATAGATGATTCTCATGATCCTTTCTGCAATTCTATGATTCTGTGATTCAGTGATTCAGAAGAACTTATGAACAGAACATTATTATAGAAGAACAGTTAATTTGTGTGTGTGTGTGTGTGTGTGTGTGTGTGTGTGTGTGTGTGTAAGAGAGAGAGAGAGAGAGAGAATGAATTATAGATAGAATGAGAATTGTTCATACTGCAGATGGAGTTTCTTAAGACAGTGCCCAGAACTGTACCTTTAGCCTTGAATACAGTTATCTAGCTCTTGGAACTATAATTGCAGCACATTTCTGCCTGCACAGTTCCTGATCCAGCAGACAAGGTGAGGATCAGGGAATATATACGTATTGTAATCATCCCATTGGTGCGGTGGCCTCCAGATGTTGCTTGCCTACAACTCCCTGGCTTAGAGGATGCAACAATCATTTCATTGAACGGGACAGAACTTTGTACTTTGGCCCACAAAGGTCAAAGAGGCAGAGTTATGGATCACGAAGCCCAAGCTTCACATCTCACCTCAACCATGATTAGATGGCTTTAGGGAGGCCATAACCTCTCAGTCTCAGGCCCTCATCTGCACTGTAAGAGAAATCCTCACCAACCTTACAGAATTGCTGCATGGATTACAATAAGGTACTGTATGTGAAGTGCTCTGAACACTCAAAAACATTATTATTATTATTATTATTATTATTATTATTATTATTAGGTGAGCTCACACATGCCCTTCACAGTAGATGAAGCATCTAGTGATTGCATGAATGTGTGAAAGGGCCACCGCAGTCCAAACTCCACAGAGAATTTTTATAGTACAGTGGTACCTCGGGGTAAGTACTTAATTCGTTCCGGAGGTCCGTTCTTAACCTGAAACTGTTCTTAACCTGAAGCACCACTTTAGCTAATGGGGCCTCCTACTGCTGCCGTGCCGCCGGAGCACGATTTCTGTTCTCATCCTGAAGCAAAGTTCTTAACCTGAAGCACTATTTCTGGGGTAGCGGAGTTTGTAACCTGAAGCGTATGTAACCTGAAGCATATGTAACCTGAGGTACCACTGTATTCTTTATTTATTAATTTGTTAAACTTACTTGTTACCAAAAATGTCTCCAAGTGAATTACATTTAGAAACAGAAACATTAATACATTATACCACAGGGGAAGAAAAATTCATATAAAACATTAACATTTTCACACAACATATAATAAGCAGCTCCCTCCCCACCCAATAACAGGCTTAGGAGACTGTGGCAGCACACTAAGGTTATCATCAGCACCACCTTTATACGGCTTCAGGGCCAAATAAGAGGGAATTGTTCCATGTACTGTTGGCCTCCCTGCTTTTTTTGCCCTACCAGTTCCAATGGGCACCAGTCTCTGCTGAATGAGATCCTTGTTCCCATTGCAAGCAATGGGTGTTGTGCGGGCAATTCTGTTTGGGACCATGGGGAGGAGGAAAGGGTTAATGCCATGATCCCATTCCAACTATCCGTGAAGGTAAGCAACCCAACGACACAAAGGGCAAACTGCACAACGGACATCCTGATATATTTGGCTCTGACCTAATTTCAAACATAATGTTTAATGGATGTTGGCTCTACATTCAGTAGAAGAAGAAGAGGAAGAGTTTGGATTTGATATCCCTCTTTATCACTACCCTAAGGAGTCTCAAAGCGACTAACATTCTCCTTTCCCTTCCTCCCCCACAACAAACACTCTGTGAGGTTAGTGAGGCTGAGAGACTTCAAAGAAGTGTGACTAGCCCAAGGTCACCCAGCAGCTGCATGTGGAGGAGCAGGGAATCAAACCCGGTTCACCAGATTACGAGACTACCGCTCTTAACCACTACACCACACTGGCTCTCAGTAGTGTACTGGGGCATCACGAACATGCCAGATGCGACTTAAGTTCACGCCTAACAACGAATTCGATCTCGTTTTGTTTGCAGCTTTGCACTGACATTGCAAATCTGAGCTGAGCTGCCAACCGAGTGTTTAATGGAGCAAGTGTTTCCTCTGTGCATTCTGAACCTAACATGGATCCGTCAACTCACTTTCTCAACATGCCATTTTGGCTGGGGGAACTGACTTTGGCTAGCCAGACAACATAGCTTGGAATAGCCCTCAGGCTCAAGGAACTACAGTTTTCTGCCCCACTTCTCAACTGTGTCCAGCTGACATCAGCTCCTAACCACAAGAGTCTGCACACACCAGACCGGCAATATTTATCCACCAGTTCACATATTTAAGTTAGGTTTTAATTTCTCTTTCTTGTGTTGTAAACAGTGGTGCCCATGTGTTATTGGCACAGACTATAAAACGTACAGGATGCCTTTGTGTGTGACTATGCTTTTGCATGTGAATTCATTGCTTCCAGATCTGGCCACTGGATGCTGCATTTTAAAAAAAACCCCAATAATAATAAAAAGGAAAGTACATTAACAAAGAGGCAAAACTAAGCAACTGTGTGCATTGGAAGCCTTTTGTCTGAAGTTCAGTCTTTTGCCTGCCTAGGAGTGACAGGATCAGGGAAGAATTTTCTGTGACTAATTAGGTTTCAACTTGCCAGAGAGAAAATGGACATTGGCAGGCTATTGTAGAATGGTGAAGCAGAGTTTGAACTAGATTGAACTTAATTTCCTTTTCACTGAAAGGAAAGAAAGATTAATGAAATATCCCCAAATCCATCCTGTTAGGGTTTTTTTTTATTAAATCAGCAAATGAAATTTAAGCTCCAATTCTGTTATAAAATCTTTTCCTGTAGATTGAGTTTCAGCAAACACAACTGAAATGGACATGCTTCCCCGTCTCAGCGTTTTAGATATGAAAATTGCATTATTTCAATCAACAGTAACATTACTTTAGGCAAAAGCCATGCTAAAAACCAATCGCTCCTCACAAGACAGACACGAGTGTTACCTACTTCATTAAATGGTCATAAATTTAGCTAATAATTTCTATGGGTGGGTGTATTCATGTTCCACTTTTGCCTGCTCCTTCTCTGGCATTTTTAAAACCAATCCTAAATAAAAACAGGAACACACACACACACTTTGTTTCTGTTTCTTCCATTCTATACATTTTGTTCCATGGGCAAACTTACTTCTGTTCTAGTAACAACTACAATCTCTTTTGAGATAGAAGGTGTGTGAACGACAGGACTCGGAGCAAAGGATAGAAGTCTGTTATAAGTGTCATTCCTGTGAAATGAAGAACTGCTCTATCAGAATGATAAACTAGAAGCAGTGCCAACCCTACCATTAGGCAGAGTGAGGCAGGCATCTGAGATGTTAGGGTATGTGTATTTGGGGAGTCGTGCCAGCCTCTTCCCCCCGAGCCTCCTAATTGTTCCTCTCTGTTCTAGGATAGAGCTATGTGCACCCCATAGTCTATTCAGCACCCCTTAAAATCTGCTCTCAAAAGTAGAGTGCCCCAGTACAAGTACTGAAGATTCAACTTCTAGTGCAGTTATATTATTATTATTATTATTATTATTATTATTATTATTATTATTTATTAGATTTCTATATCACCCTTCAACAAAAGATCTCGGGGCAGTTCACTTCTGCATGTGGAATAGACCTATTCTGATGATATAGTTAAAACCATTCCTACAAACTCTATCAACAATAAAACACTCCTACAATTTATATTTCATAGCTGTAGCCAAAAGTCTCCCTTCTCTGTATCTTTCCAATGCACAGGAGCTTCCTGAGGCCTAGACCTGGTAACTCTAAGCTTCCTGGCACCCACACCTACAGTCATGGCCAGCTCAAGCATTTTGCTGCCTAAAGCAAAATACAAAATGGGGTCCTCGCCAAAAAGCCAGTTGATTTATCCTTCAACACTGGCGATGGGGCAGTGTCCTTCTCAACAACAGAGGGCAGCAGACTAGCATAAGAGCTCACACAGTTCTGTCCTGCAACAGGAGGAAATGGCCAGGGGCTTCAGGAGGAATAATCACCACAAGCACTCATCTCCTGTCTTTCCTCACCTCTTGCTCCTTATGCATTTGATTTGGTCTGACCCTTGCCCTGTTCCTGTTCAGTCGAGGCAGTGTACCACTGACTGGAACATTTATTTATTAAAAACATTTGTTTATTTTATTTATTTATTACTAATTTATTTCTGTGCTGCCGTATCGTAAAGTATCAGGGCAGTGTGCAGCAATAAAAAATAAAACAGCATCAACACAAATATTTATCAAAGTGACTGGCTAATTGATTTAAACAGCTGAAAAGACCTAGCAGCATAAAAAAGTCTTCAAGAGATGCCTGACAGGTGAAAGTGAGGATCCCTGCCAAGTCTGTGCTGGGCAAGTGTTCCAAAGAACAGGAAAGGCAACACTAAATGCCCAATTCCTGGCAGAAGCCAGTCAAGTCTCTGTAATATCAGGGACTATAAGCAATACTCCTCCAGATGGTCTCCATGATCAAGTTGGGATATAAGGGCTGAGGTGGCCCTTCAAGTATCCTGGAGCCAAGTTGTCTGGGACTTTGTATATCAACAAAAGCATCTTGAACCTGCTGGGGACAGGTAGCAGGTGAGGATTATAGACCTCGTGCCCCACTTGTGAACATCCCTTTGGCATCTGGTTGGCCTCTATGGAAAACAAGGTGCTAGGCTAGATCGACTATTGCTCCTATCCAGCAGGACTTGTTGAAGTCAGAGTAGCAAGATCGCAGCTAAGAAGCTCAAATCATATGACTGACACCCTTCTTTGGAAATCAACCAATGTCTAGACTTTAACATTCAAAAACTTTACTTGCAGAAGCTTATAGCTATAGATGGATTGAAACATAATATTTACAGTCACATGCTTCTCCAATCATGGGCTTATAGTCCCTTCTTCAACTGTATCTTTCTCTCTTTCCAGAGCTCAGCACTCAGCCTCCTGTGAGAGATTTCCACTTTTACAGTCTCTTGCAGCTTTGCTCTCTTTCCTTCAAGCACAGAAGCAGCAGCACTCCAACACTCTACTCAACTTAGCAGTGTTCACAGTGGATTCTAAAGCACGGTCACCTTGCTTCACATAAAATTGAGTCCCTCTTTCACTAGATACCTCCCATGTGACCAACGTTAGCCAATCACATGAGAACTACTTCGGAACTGTCTAGAATTCACTTACCAACCAATCAAATTTAAACACATAGTAATGCATACAAGCATTTACAATTTCAGTGAATTAAATTACTATGCTTAACAGTGGTGCACCAGTCAGTCAGCTGGTGGTATCAGATGATGGAGCATTTTAAAGTCCCATCATTAGAACTTCAGAGCACCAGGCGAGATCCCAATGCGGTGCTCTAGAGCAGTGTTTCCCAACCTTGGGCCTCCAGCTGTTTTTGAACTACAATTCCCATCATCCCTGACCACTGGTCTTGCTAGCTAGGGATGATGGGAGTTGTAGGCCAAAAACATCTGGAGGCCCAAGGTTGGGAAACACTGCTCTAGAGTGCCCAATACTTCAACTCTGCTGCCAATCAGATCTTGAGCTGATTCATCAGGCTTCAACTTTCCTGCCCACCCAAAGTCTTCTTTCCCTCGCCAGCAAACCAATGGATCCAAATTATAGGAAAGGAGAGTCCAAATAAATATCAGGAAGAACTTTCTGGTAGTAAGAGTTGTTGGACAGTGGAATGGACTCACTCACTAAGGTGGTGGACTCTCCTTGCTTGGAGGTTTTCAAGCAGAGACTGGATGGTTTTCAGGCAGAGACTGTCTTGGATGGTTTAGTTGAGATTCCTGCATTGCAATATGACCCTTAGGATCTCTTCTAACTCTACAGTCCTATGAATTAAGGCTCCCAATTGTGCACTGTCAGGTGTGTCTATGGTTTGGGGGAAATGGCCTCATTGGCCACATGTGAATGTCTGGTGGGCCAAACGTAGCCCATAGGCTTCCTTGCCCCTGTGTTAAAGGAAGGATGGCACTTTGCCCATGCTCAGAGGCACTCTTCATATGCCTCAGGATTAAGCCTTGTTGTAAAAACAAAGCCCCCATACCTCCACCGCTCAGCGAGCTCTGTCTCAAATTAAACTGGCACAGCATATAATAACGTGGAATAGATTAACTGATGCTGCCACTGAATTCAAAACATTAACACCGTCTCCTTCGAGCCGCAGCACAAAGCTCAGCACTGTGAGATGATATAACATATTCACAACCCTTGCCAAGAAAGTAGATGCAGCCGGTGCTCTTAAGCACATCCTCTGGAACTGATTATGCCTAATCCTTTAGAAAATGTATAAATAAAATAATGCCAAGACTGATGGACAAACTGGGGCACCTACTCATGTTTCTAATATATTGCTTTCTCTCCTCTGCCCTCCTCCTACAAACAATTTCATCTTCCTCTTTCTTTCTTTCTTTCTTTCTTTCTTTCTTTCTTTCTTTCTTTCTTTCTTTCTTTCCTTTTTGTGTGTGGTAAAAGTAACTTAAGTTGACATTCATGTAAAGAAATCAAACTGTGTATAAGTGAACGTTCTACGGCATGTCACAGCAAAGTCACAAACAATTGAAATCTACTAGAGATGCACACACACACACACACACACACACACACAAACCTTTCTTCATAGAGCCATTATTTAATTCCTCCTAGCAAGGAAAACCACGCTTAACAGGAACACCCGAGGTGTTTACACTTGGTATTAACTACTCAATCACAGTGCCTTAATCCCCAAGCCCCAATCTATGTGTTACTGGGAATGTAGCAATTAATTACCTTAATGAAAAAGTTAGATGGGATTTGGTAGGGGTGTGTGGAAAAGGAGGGAGAGACCTGGCCAGAGAGGAGATCTCAATAGGAGGATAATTAGTTTTACATACTAGCATTCTTCACATGAGGCCAGATTCTAGACCTCTTGCTTTGGCCATAGATTTCTATTGAACTCAAAGGCAGTTTAGCAGGAGTCAAAGCTGCCCAAATCCCCCTCTAGCCTGCAGTTTCCAGACCACCAACTGTGACCATCAGGACCCTCTTGGCTGCATGTTAGGAGACACATCGCCTTGTTCATCTCAACTCAAATACATTGTAATCGTCATTTTTTAAGGGGAAAAAGTTGGGGGGAATCAAAAGCATGCTGTGTAGTAAACTAGAGGAAGGGGATTTCAGCAACCCCTCTGCACATTAATAACTGCTTTCTTTGGTGCTTTATTCTGCCCAGAACAAAATTCATCTTTCGAGCAGATGGATTCCACAAATCCCTCTACCAAGATACTAAATAGGAGCAAGGTGTATTTAAAACAGCTGGACATAGGCTGTTTTTACAAATAATACATTGTAGTAGGCTGAACACTCTTGGCTTTCAAGTGCACATGTGCGATGAGTTCAAAATAGGGTTTGAAAGCAATGGTTCCCACACTTCTGATACCTAGGATTGCTTTTGTTTAATCTTTTCTCTTTTTTGGCTGGATAAAATTGAAGGCACACTTCACTTGACTCTTTAAAAAGTTGGTGATGGTGGTTTTTATTACTACAGTTGCCACTACTACTATTCACAACGGATCCTCCCAGGTGTTAGTTAAGATAGACAGTTCACCTCCTGTAAAAGTAAAGGTTAAGCACCCCTGGACAGTTAAGTCAATCAAAAAACCACTATAGGGTTGCTGCGCTCATCCCGCTTTCAGGCCAGAGGAGTCGGCGTTTGTCCTCAGACAGCTTTCTGAGTCATGTGGCCAGCATGACTAAACCTCTTCTGGCGCAACGGGACACCGTGACGAGTGCCAGCGCACATGGAAACACCATTTACCTTCCCGCCACAGTGGTACCTATTTATCTACTTGCACTGGCGTGCTTTCGAACTGCTAGGTTGGCAGGAGCTGGGATAGAGCAACAGGAGCTCACTCCATCGCAAGGATTTGAATTGCTGACCTTCCGATTGGTAAGCCCACAGCACCACCCGCGTCCCTAAGACATGGAATCCCTTCTGCACAAAGGTGTATCTGGCACCTTCATTATCATATGCTGAAGACACGCCCTTTATCCTGACTTGTGATACCTGAGAGAAAAGAATACGGGGTCTCTCTCTCTCTCTCTCTCTCTCTCTCACACACACACACACACAGAGAGAGAGAGAGAGAGAGAGAGAGAGAGAGAGAGAGAGAGAGAGAGAGAGAGAGCCAGGGCAAAGAGGTGCATCTTCAGCATATACAGCTAAGCAGTGAAGGTACAAGATGAAAACTGTAAATGGCTTTAACTCTCTCTCTCTCTCTCTCTCTCTCTCTCTCTCTCTGTGTGTGTGTGTGTGTGTGTGTGTGTGTGTGTGTGTGTGTGTGCATGCGGTGTTGCAACCCACCCAAGGACCTTATTGCAAAGGGCAGGTAAGAAATCCAGTGATGGCAATTATCACCACCACCAACAATAATAATAAAAAATAGGATATATTCATAGAATCATAGAATCTTAGAAGGTACCCCAAAGGTCATCTAGTTCAACCCCTTGCAATGCAGGAACCTTACATTTGTCCCAGCTGAAATTCGTTTAGCTTGCACTCAGTTTTCCAATATGTTAAGGTCATTTTGAATTCTGATTCTGTCTTCTGTGGCATTAGCTACCCCTCCCAGTTTCATGTCATCTGCAAATTTGATGAGTATCCCCTCAGTTCCTTCATCCACGTCATTTATAAATATGTTGAACAACAATGGACCCAGGACAAAACTCCACGGCACCCCACTTGTCACTTTTTGCCAAGATGACGAGGAACCATTAATGAGTGCTCTTTGGGTTCGGTCAGTCAGCCAACTACAAATCCACCTAAGATTTCTTCAACTAAGGTATTCAACTAAGTTCTTCTCGGAGCAGTGCCATTATAGAGTATGGCTAGCAGTAGACAGAACTTAATAACAATACCACCACATGTGATTCTTCTGCAAATTACTCTGTAGGAATCACGCCCATATATTAGGACTGCCATATGTCTGGGAATCGCTCAGAAAAATGGCGTCAGGGTGGATTTTTGCTGAGTCAGTGAAATGTCTGGGGAAACCCAGATGTATGGCAATTTGGGCTATTTAAAAATAATAATAATAATCTTGAAAAATCAAAGAAAGCCCCCCCCCCCAGCTCAACAACTCTGTCTGGGTTGTTTTGGAGAAGAGGGATTGATGGTTCATGGGGTTTCTCCATTGCAAAGAGCATAGAACATATGCATCCCAACACAGCATCTTAATTTTTCAAGGGCACACACTTCTTGCAGCATAAGAATATAAGCAGACGCTGGATTCAGCCAATGGCCCATCTAATCCAGCATTCTGTTTTCATAGTGGCCAACCACATGCATGCTTAAAACTTGCAAGCAGGACCTGTGTGCAAGAGCACTCTCCCAGTGTGCCAGTGTGGTGTAGTGGTTAAGAGCGGTAGTCTCGTAATCTGGGGAACCGGGTTCGTGTCTCCGCTCCTCCACATGCAGCTGTTGGGTGACCTTGAGCCAGTCACACTTCTTTGAAGTCTCTCAGCCCCACTCACCTCACAGAGTGTTTGTTGTGGGGGAGGAAGGGAAAGGAGATTGTTAGCCGCTTTGAGACTCCTGAAGGGGAGTGAAAGGCGGGATATCAAATCCAAACTCCTCCCTCCTCCTCCTGCTCCCCTCCTGCTATTTCCTGCTCCCTGTTCTGCGGACCCTTTCCCACCTGGCGTGACTCACTCCAGCTACAAAAGCTGAGGCTACTGAATAGATGTTGGGATTCAGAACTTACAGGGTTAAGATATTCTGAGTGATGCCTCACATTCTGACGTGTAATTTGGAAGGTGGGAGGAGTTTTGCCTTACTTGTCTCTGTGTCTTCGAGAGAGACAGCAGCCATTAGCCATGAGTGCTAGAAGTCCGGGAGAATTTATCTGAGAAATGCTGAGTTGTAAATATTCTGCTGTAATAAAAGACTGATAAAATGGACACACAAGTGCCTGGTGTGTTTGCATGGATCTGAAGCAACAGTTTTTCCGCTGTGTTTTTACTCTGCAAGGCGAAACCGGAGAGAAGCAGATCGGCGCAGCTTGGCTGAGGAGCGTGCCGGACCGCTATAAACTGCAGCTAATTGGGGTCGTAAACCAATTAAGCTTCATTTTCTAACAATAGATTCTTGGGCTGTGGTATTGTTTATGGTGGCGGGTTGTTGGGGGGGGGGTTATTGCTGTTATTGATATTAATTTTGTGTATCTTTATTCTACACCTTATTATGATTTATGTGGAAATGGTTCGATATGTACTTTTTACATGCTTTTACATACTTTTTACGTTCTTTTATATATATATACAAAAAAGCAAAATGTGTTCGCATAAAATACAGTCATTTCAAACAGCAGCTGAAAACCTTGTGTGACCCAACAACACACCCATATAAAACTAGTTTGAACAGGGGTAAGATAGGCAGATGGTGACAGCAGCCACGAAATTAAAAGACGCCTGCTTCTTCGGAGAGAAGCAATGACAAACCTAGACAGCATCTTAAAAAGCAGAGACATCACCTTGCCAACAAAGGTCCGTATAGTAAAAGCTATGGTTTTCCCAGTAGTGATGTATGGAAGTGAGAGCTGGGCCATAAAGAAGGCTGATCGCCAAAGAATTGATGCTTTTGAATTATGGTGCTGGAGGAGACTCTTGAGAGTCCCTTGGACTGCAGGAAGATCAAACCTCTCCATTCTTAAAGAAATCAGCCCTGAGTGCTCACTGGAAGGACAGATCCTGAAGCTGAGGCTCCAATACTTTGGCCACCTCATGAGAAGGGAAGACTCCCTGGAAAAGACCTTGATGTTGGGAAGGATAGAGGGCACAAGGAGAAGGGGACGACAGAGGATGAGATGGTTGGACAGTGTTCTTGAAGCTACTAACATGAGTTTGACCAAACTGCGAGAGGCAGTGAAAGACAGGAGTGCCTGGTGCACTCTGGTCCATGGGGTCACGAAGAGTCGGACACGACTAAACGACTAAACAACAAATGATTTATGTGGAAATGGTTCCATGTGTACTTTTTACATGCTTTTACATACTTTTTACGTTCTTTTTATATATATATATACAAAAAAGCAAAATGTGTTCCCATAAAATAGTCATTTCAAATAACAACTGAAAACCTTGCATGACCCAACAACACACCCATATAAAACTAGTTTGAACGGGGGTAAGATAGGCTTTAGATGTATGCTGTGTATGCAGCCATAGAAACTCCCTTCGGATTTCATAAAGGTCAACTGTGTAGCTGCCTTGTGCTAGGGTACCTGGAGTGAGGCAGGCATGATCACTCGCTCCCTAGTTTAAGGCCACAGGTGTTCACCCTGGGTACATAAATAGGACTACTGTCAAATGGCAAGTTGCTGGTGCATAACATGCAAAACATCCCCCACTGTTTCTCCTTTCACTGCATAGCCTGTGATGAACATTTCCTTGTTTCTTCTTCTTCTTTGTTACTTAGCACCATGAAGTGGGTGCAAATGTTCTCATGATCACAAGGGTCTTTCAGTGCTCAGAACCTTGCTGGATGCTTTCACAGACTTAAAATATCTGCATAGCAGACTTGCAAATTTCATTAAGCAGGGAAACTAATTACACAAGGCAGAGGTGTCAGATTCATGCTTTGGCATTTGCCTGTGTAAGAGTTAAGCGTTTTTGGGGGACAGAAATAATCCCTTGTCACTTAGGAGGCTATTCGCACATCATGAGCAACACAGAAAGAAGCAAACACGTTCTCTAAACCTCCTGTGAGAGTTAATTGGAATTTGTGTAATGGGCTATTACAAATAGGGGATGAAGTTGCAAATCTCAAGGCCAAATCTGGGGGAATTTTCTCATTTCTACCAACTTCCTCAAAGGGTTTCAAGGGCGCCTGAAGAGTGGGGTGCACCGGGTGATATTCAGTGTTCATCATATTCAGATCTCTTGAAATCAATGTCAACTGACTTCAAGAGATCTGCTCTGAGTATGATGAACATTGGATATCACCCAGTAGCTGCAGCCAGTCTGATAAGTATGTACGGTATATATTTCAGGGTGTCTTCCAAATGCCACTATTTTGTGGGAGGTGCTCAGGGACATGCTGGCAATTTAAATTTGTACAATCAAAGTGGATTAAACATTCTGCCGCCCCAATGCAAGTTTTTTCCCACTGACTTTTGCAATCAGGAAGGTGACATGAAATGCACAGAAAGCAAATGATTAATGGGAAGATGTATGAACATCCCATAAGAAAATTAGGATTGATGCTTATCGTTGAACAGCAATCCAATGAAGTAGTTGACCAGCATTATCTCAGTTCACTTCACTGGGCTGCACAACCACATGGATTAGGATTAGCTGCCTTATATAGAATCAAACCAACCGGTCCATTTAACTCCGTATCATCTACATCATGTGGAAGTGGTTCTCTCTCTCTGCATTCTCAAAGAGGGGTCTTGCCCAGCCCTATCGAGAGAGGCTGGGGATTGAACCTGGCAGCTTCTGCACGCAAAGCAGATTTTCTTCCACTGAGCTACAGTCCTTATCTTTAATATATTTATGTCATTTGCAGAACAACTTCAGCCTTATTGAACGTGATGCGTTCTTCCCCCTTTCTGCAGAGCAGTTTGCTTATGCAGTCTCAGAGTTAGAGGACAGAGCCTGAATAACAAACAATTTTGTCACAAATACAAAGCACATTTGATAATTAATCCCATTTAGCAGTTTTAAAAAAAATCTCTCAGAGGTATTTCATTAAAGAAGCTAAGAGGATTGAGCAGCCCTTTTGCCTTTACAGTATATGTTTACCATTAGATTAGTTCTGGTTGATTGATGTACAAGGCCAAGTCCAGAATGTGTTGCTTAAGAGCACACCAGAGCTCTTTCTTTTTTGGCTCCCTGACTGTGCCCCTTGCAGTCTTCCTCAAGACTGCCTTGATTGTCTCCCAAAGAATGTCTAACGTAAAGGAAAGAGCTGAAATATGCCCCATATTTAATTTGATTTCTTGGATGATCAAAAGAGCTTTACTGGAATGAGAGTTACACTCATTTAATTCTCGTTATATTCCACTTGGTTAGTAGTCTTTTATTTAGAAAGAAAAGAAAAGAAATACATTGAAATGTGGAATGTCTTCCTTCTGAATGTTTGCTAGCGTCAGTTTCAATTATTGTTGTTTCAAATAAATCGTGTTTGCTACAGGTTAAAAGCATGAGGGATGCAATTACTACCCCTTTAAAATCCATCACCATCTATAGCTAGCACTGAGGTGGTAGCCGCTGGGTTTGCACTGGAAAGAGCTTGTGACACAAAGAATTAAAAAATGTTAGTGTTCACATCTTATACTGAGTCAGGCCATTGGACCATCTTGTTCAGTATTGTCTACTCTGAGGTTCTTCAGCACAACTGGATGCTTTCAACTGCCCCAGACACAACAACACGTCTGCCCCATATCGGTCTCTACTCCAACATTACCAGTGCAGAAATCATGTGGCCACAGCATTCCTGACCTGGATGGTCACCCAGAGCCAACCTCTTTCCAGAAAAAGAGAGCTCCAGAGACAGTCCTTCCTGTTTGGAAGTTTCTCCTAATACAGGTATTTCCTGCAAAACCGTTTCCTTGCCATTTCCATTCATTACTCTGTTGCTCCATGGAGTGATAGACAAAAAATATTTCCCATCTTCTTTGTGACAGCTGTGCAGATAGCTGAAGGCAGCTATGCAGCCTGTCTCCCCATGGCCTCCTCTTTGCCAGTTTCAAGAGCAGAAGCAACCAAGCACCCCAAATGCTTGTCTTCTACTGCACAAGTTCTTGTGTAAATAAATGCTCTAGACATGCAAGGCAGGGTCTTTCTGCACATAGAAGGTGTGCCATCTTAAGAACTGAACCAAATCTTCCTATCCTTGGCCTAGATTTGTTTCTGCAGACATTCCATGCTTTGCTAGGCAACTTGTTGCAAAGCATCTCTCCTTACAAAGCAGAGCAAAGAGACTGAGTTTCATTTCCATCTCCACAACTTTGTGTCCTGAATTATGGCAACCCTAAGCAGTAGAGGCTTCCCCACTTGGGCTAATGTGGCAGTGACCCACCAATCTCAACCAGCCATCTCCTGCCTGTCCTCTGAGTTCAGGAGATGGTCCTGACTATCAGCTTCCTCCTGCGCAGCATCAATATTATCCTCGCAGAACTCAGCAGGGAGGAGGATGCGGGGTGAAACTGGAATCTGCTTGTCATTGGCTGTGGCTCCACCTATTCTCCCCACACCCTCCGTGCTACCAGTTCCAATGGATGCCAGGCTGCCCAGAGGCATACCTAGGCTCTATTGCGCCCTTGGCAAAGAACTGTATCAGCAACCCCTGCCATCGCTTTTCACATCCAGAAGAGTCTGCCCAGAGCAGCAGAGGAATAGCCTGGGGAGCACACAGGAGGGCGTGCTCCTAACCACTCCAAGCCAGAGTGGAGAGGTGTGATTTTTGCACCCCCTGGGCCAACCCCTAGGTATGCCCCTGCTGCTGCCCCCATCATCTGCCATTCTCTAGGGGCTGAGCTTTCATTTCCTGGGCTTTGGCCCTGAGGCACCACTAGATGGACCACAGAGGGAAGGATCAGCTTCACGGCAAAAAGGAGCACACAGGAACTGCTATATTCTGAAGCCCGAAAAGCTCCATGGAGGCTGCCCAGTTCCAACTGGAAGCAGAAGCCTGCCTCGTCCGCTCAGGCTATTTTTCAATCTATCGTTGCTTCTCTTTAAACGACTTGCTGAAAGCTCAGCCTCTTGTACATTGTTTTGAAGTTCAGCTTGTCTTCAAGGCCTTTTACCTTCAATTTCGCATGTTGTAAGCCTTTCGAGTCTGGTATTAATAATAAATATTATTGCCATGCATCCTTTATTTTTTGCTTAATTTAATTACGGAAAATGTAATAGCCTTATGAAAACAATATACGAGTTTTCAAACCTAATTATCATGATACAAGCGCTCTCAGGTCACTAGAGCTGTTGTTTTATCTGGAACCCTTCCATGCAAATAGATAAAAACAAAACTGCATTTAATTCAGCAACTTCAGCTAAAAGTTAAATCAAAGATGACTAGTTCTGGCCCGGGGGTGCAGACTTCTTGGTAATAAATACTTTCCTTTTGTCATGATTTTAAGGTGGGGGGGAAGAGATATGCATACCCTATCAAAGGGAATTTTTTAAAGGTATGTCCAACTCAGCCATGACCAGAGCTGGGCTGTTTGAGCAGCTCTGGGTCAATAAGGAGAAAATCAATCCAGATGTAACACAATCTCTTATTGGACTGCAGAAAGTATTTGGGGGGGGGGTTAGAGAAAAGTGGTTTCCAGCACGAATCATATGAGGATCAGAACTCTTATGGGTCTTGTTCTAGTAGGCAAAAGGTAAAGGTAAAGGCCCATTGGATGGTTAAGTCCAGTCAAATTTGACTATGGGGTTGTGGCGCTCACCTCCACTTTCAGGTTGAAGGAGCCGGCATTTGCCCACAGACAGATTTCTGGGTCATGTGGCCAGCATGACTAAACCACTTCTGGCACAACGGAACACTGTGATGGAAACGAGAGCGCATGGAAACACTGTTTACCTTCCCACCACAGCGGTACCTATTTATCTACTCGTGCTGGTATTCTTTCAAACTGCTAGGTTGGCAGGAGCTGGGACATAGCAATGGGAGCTCACCCCTTCGCACAGATTCAAACTGCTGACCTTTCGATCAGCAAGCCCAAGAAGCTCAGTGGTTTAGACCGCAGTGCCACCCGCGTCCCTGAAAAAAACCACAACAACCCAGAAGTACAAAATGGCCAATCAGGAGGAACAAGGAAAGCTATACAGAGTGAGACCATTGGTTTATCTAGGTAAAAAAAGATATAGGACCCCTGGACGGTTAAGTCCAGTCAAAGGTGACTATGAGGTTGCGGTGCTCATCTTGCTTTCAGGCCGAGGGAGCTGGCCTTTGTCCATAGACAGCTTTCCGGGTCATGTGGCCAGCAGGACTAAGCCGCTTCTGGTGCAACGGAACACCGAAACCAGAGCAGTGCACGGAAATGCCGTTTACCTTCCCGCTGGAGCATTACCTATTTATCTACTTGCACTGGTGCGCTTTCAAACTGCTAGGTTGGCAGGAGCTGGGACAGAACAATGGGAGCTCACTTCATCACGGGGATTCGAACCACTGACCTTCTGATCGGCAAGCCCAAGAGGCTCAGTGGTTTAGACAGTAGCTCTCCAGGGTTTCAGGCAGAAAAACACTCTCAGTCCTATCTGGAGGTGCTGAGGATTTAATCTGGGACCTGCTACATGCAAGACAGATGCTCCTCTGCTGAGCTGTGGCCCTTCCTCATGTCAGAGGCTGCTTTGGAAAGCCATGTCAGTTCCATAGAACTTGAGTGGTTGACCAAAGTGGATCCTCCTGCAATTGTGGAAATGCTGCCAAAACCTCATTATGGGCATCCAAGATACAGGGGAGGGGAAACACCAAGCAATTCAGCTGAGAACCTTGCCTTGCCCTCTAGGCCAGGAAAGGAAGAACGGAGTGACCTCAGCTCAGCATGATATACATCATTTCATTGATATACATTCATTTCAGTTCCCTGGCACATCTCACCCCAACCCCTTCCCCTGTTGACACCCATCCTACCCATAGGATCATATGTGTGGGAGATGTGTTGAGTTGCTTCTCATCATAGGAACTGTCCAATAGGTACCAGCAGCATGCATTCAGCATTACATTCAGGCAGCACTCCAAATTATAATAGCCCCACAAAAAGAGAAGAAAGAATAAGCATATTTGTTTTAGATTTTTTTTACTGCTTTATATTCAAAAGAAACTCAGAGTGATGTACAAAACATAATTCAATGCATTGTATTAACTATCAAGCAAAAGGCTATTTAAAAATCAGTATACAGTGGTGCCTCGCAAGAAGAAATTAATTCGTTCCGCGAGTTTTTTCGTTTAGCGATTTTTTCGTCTTGCGGAGCGCGGATTCCCCGGGTATTAACGGCTTTAAGAAAAAGGAAGCAAACTCGCAAGACGTTTTCATCTTGCGAAGCAAGCCCATAGGGAAATTCATCTTGCGAAGCAACTCGAAAAACGGAAAACCCTTTCGTCTAGCGAGTTTTTCGTCTTGCGAGGCATTCGTCTTGCGGGGCACCACTGTACTGTTCCATCGATAATATCTACAATCGCACGCCTACCCATGTCCCATATCAAGTTTTAACTTTCTCTTAGTCCCAGGCATCAGTAAGTTTCCAAGAAAAAGAAGGAGCACACAAAACTGTGTGCAAAAACATCAGCACCGCCACCACCATCAAATTTGTATACCGCCCTATACCTGTAGATATCAGGGCAGCATGAAAGCGTCTGTCTTTGATTTTCCTACTTGATTCAGCTTTTCTGCCTGCATGATCCTACACGAGTTTAGGATGACCCACTGGATCATCACGAACACAAGTCAGAGCAACGAAATCTCATGGCTTTCAGCTTGGACATTACAGTCTTAAAAAAAAAAAAAGATCTTGAATGTATCGGTGCTTAATTCAGAGCAAAAATGTCAGTTTTATGAGGACACATAAAAGCTTTAGGACAGGACTGAGCTGAGTGCAGGTGCATACACGAAACCAAGCCTTCCACAAGAAACCCCAATCATATGGCCAGCAGCTGTAATCCAAAAAGTGCTAAGTGTCACCATGATTTTATGGCGTTCCCCTGTTGACAGCAACAGCACAGTAGTGCAAGGCCAGAGGTATTTTGTTTTCTCACCAAACATGAACAGGTGGAATTAACCGCTCTTATGAGAACTACAATTGAAACTGCAATTGATTAATTGACAGTGGAAACCAGCTATGCATCCATCAGTTTAAGGTTCATAGTGGCCTCTTTTATTCTACCAAGATTTCAGACAGTCTGTATCTTGCAGGAGGGATTGAAGTGAATATTGTAAATTTAGTTTCACACAGCCAAAGGGGACTAAAGTGCTCTGTTGCCGTGGCACAACTGCTCCAGTTTGAAAATGAATCAGACTTGTTGCAATTTGGGTAGTGATACAGAAATGCTTTGAGTTTCCTTCCAATTCACGATTCTATGATTCTATGATTAATTGTGAGTAATATAAACACTCTAGAGGCAAATCAGGATGAACGCAGGAATTATTTAATTTATTTATTATTTCACAACGTTCGTACACCACTTGATTGCAATAAAACTTTTAAGTTGTTTACAAAAAGAATAAAGCATTAATAATATTATCAGTAGTAATAAGAAAGAAAAGAAAAGTAACCTTAAAATTTTACAACATTTTAAAAAGAATTAATATCAATAATAAGTTAAAACCGGATTAAAACAGTTTCTACATCTCTGGATAGGCTTGCCCAAACAAAAATGTCTTTCAGCAGGAGCCAAAAAGAGTACAATGATGGCACCTGCCTGGTATCTATGCTTATTTATTTACTTTTATATTTCTATCCTGCCTTTTCTCCAATGAGCTCAAGGTGGTCTGTATAGTTATTCTCTTTCCCATTCTGTACTCAGAACAACCTGAGAGGTAAGTTAGGAAGGGAGACTGTGACTGGCCCAAGGTCACCCAGGGATTTTCAGGGCTGTATAGGGATTTGAACCCTGGTCTCTGGGTCTTAGTCCAACACTCTAACCACTCCACCACACTGCCTCCTTATCCACATCACAAACTCCTTGCCTATTGACTCTCTGTGCAGAGCCGATCATGTGAACTGCCCTTCAGAAAAGAGCTTAGCCTGTATTTATAACAACATCATTTATAAGAGAAAAGGCTTGGGCTGCCTTATAAAGAATGCTGGTTTGGAAACAGCTAAGAAACAGGCATGTGGCCTCCTCTTAAAGCACCCTTGGGGTTGTAATACATGCGCATATGAGGAGAGAAACAGCATTAGGGAAAGGGTGTGTGATGCAGGTGGCGCTGTGGTCTAAACCACTGAGCCTTTTGGGCTTGCCAATCGGAAGGTTGGCAGTTCAAATCCCCGCGATGGGGTGAGCTCCCATTGCTCGGTCCCTGCTCCTGCCAATCTAGCAGTTCGAAAGCACAATGTGCAAGTAGATAAATAGGTACCCCTCAGGGGGGGGAAGTAAACGGCATTTCTGTGTGCTGCTCTGGTTTCGGTGTTCTGTTGCGCCAGAAGCGGCTTAGTCATGCTGGCCACATGACCCGGAAAAACTGTCTGCAGACAAATGCTGGCTCCCTCGGCCTGTAAAGTGAGATGAGCGCCGCAACCCTAGAGTCACCTGTGACTGGACTTAACTGTCAGGGGTCCTTTACCTTTACCTTTTTTAGCTCTCAACTAAAAGCAAACCACTACCAGAGCTCGATTTGGGCACTGGTAAATATACAGGGCACTGGTAATATACAAATATACAGTAGTACCTTGGGTTAAGAACTTAATTCGTTCTGGAGGTCCGTTCTTAACCTGAAACTGTTCTTAAACTGAGGTACCACTTTAGCTAATGGGGCCTCCTGCTGCCACCACACCGCTGCTGCGCAATTTCTGTTCTCATCCTGAAGCAAGGTTCTTAACCCGATTTACTATTTCTGGGTTAGCGGAGTCTGTAGCCTGAAGCGTCTGTAACCTGAAGCGTCTGTAACCCGAGGTACTACTGTAAACAAGAATTAGAAATGCATTTTTCTTCTTATTCTTGATTAACCTTGCCTTCTAGGAGCAACACCATGTATACCTACAGATACGGAACCAAAGCTGTTTAATTATCAGGTTCCCAAACCTACCAGATTATGGATCTGCCTGTGGTTTCAACTGCTGTGAATATTTCATGCACAGATCATTGTGGCAAGGGGTAGTCACTCAGGTTTTAACATTTTCCCTACATCCATTGCAACTGGTGCTATGCTATGCGTTTACTCCTCCTCTGTTTTAAATGTTTTAACTGAAGCCCTTTCACACCACACTCCAGTGCGCAGAAAAAGCTCCCAGGACAGCTTATGTAAAGTAGATTAAAAACAAGGCAATGGCTGCCTGCAGACTTGGAGTGTAAAAAACACAACTCAAGGAAAAGTGACTCAGGAGGGCAGAGGAAAACAAGCAAACTCTGTTCTTAAGGCAACTGTTCTTAAAGTTACTTATAGAAGCCAGGGTAAATTGAAGATGTTCAGGGTATGAAAGAGCCAAACAGAACTATTTACCAATAATCTCATAGAGGTTTAACAGTCAATCTTTTTTCCAGGGAACTCTGGGAATTGTAGCTCTGTGGAGGGAATAGGGGTCTGATAACAACTCTCAGCACCCTTTAGAAAGTACCACAGCACTACTTTAAATGTATAGTGCAGATAGGGCCACGTTATCACAGGATAAATATTTATTCATTTATTTCACAATGATTATATACCGCTTGATTGGTTTCAATAGGCAGGGGGGTTCCAAAGACTGATTTCCTACAAATGTAGGAGAATTATGTGGCACCTGCACCAGTTGTGCAGATTGAGTGGGCAGCTGAGTGGGCATATCTGGGGTAAGTCTATCCCACAAGAAAACATACAAGGAGTCTTTTGGAAAGGGAAATCCGTTTAAAGAACCCTAGCACAAAAGAGCTGCATTGTAACAAGAAAGGAATTACGTGGCTTTACTCCCCAAAAGATGCATCTGGATTTTGGGGGGGGGGCAGTTAATTTGCTAAGGACAGATGGGGCCAAAGCCTGCCTAACTTAAAATCAGCATTACAAGAGCTGCATTGCTGCTTTGGGGCAAAAAAAGGGTCTCGCTTCTTCAGTCACATCAGAGGAAATGCAGATTAACTCCTGAATCACAATGAAGCCTTGCCTGAATTAACTTCAGAGTCTATGATTCTGCAATTGGCATTTTACAGCTAGCCACTCCACCCCGTGTCCCCTGCTTGCGTCTGTTTGTCTTTGCAAGTTGCAACAGCAGTGTGTTAGAACTGAGCAGTTTCACAAAAATTGAAAGGGTACATTCCAGCCAAAGAAAAACACTTTCAAGTTCCACTAATTCCAGAGGAGTGTTAATCTCACACTAAAATTCACCCCCCTTTGGAAATCAATCATAACTTCAGGATGCAATCCTGTACTCACTTACACAGGAGTAAACCCCATTAAAGTCAGTGGGATTTGCTCTTAAGTAGGGATGGGAAAATGATCAATTTTGGTTTCATTCAGTTTCTCATTTTTCCATTCTTTGGTTCAGTTCTTCACATTTCTTCATCAGTTTGCAATTGTTGATGTTGTTACTTTTAAAAGTCCTCAAGAAAATCCATCAGCATTTTTTTCTAAAATGCACATTGTTATAAGATGCACATTTTTGCAAGCAAAGTTCTGTAATGCAATGCATTCTGACATCCCACCACACACACACACCAGTTCATGCATTTCAATGCATACTTTCCCCTCATACTCACATTTTTGTACACATCATTTGGTTGGAGAACTGAATGACAAATTTCAAAGACCTACATTGGCTCCCAGTACGTTTCCGAGCACAATTCAAAGTGTTGGTGATGACCTTTAAAACCCTAAATGGCCTGGGACCAGTATACCTGAAGGAACGTCTCCACCCCCATCATTCTGCCCGGACACTGAGGTCCAGCTCCGAGGGCCTTCTGGCGGTTCCCTGACTGAGAGAAATGAGGTTACAGGGAACCAGGCAGAGGGCCTTATCGCTGGTGGCGCCCTCCCTGTGGAACACCTTCCCATCAGATGTCAGGGAAATAAACAACTATCTGGCTTTTAGAAGACATCTGAAGGCAGCCCTGTTTAGGGAATTTTTAAATATTTGATGTTTTATTCTGTTTTTAATCTGTTGGGAGCTGCCCAGAGTGGTTGGGGAAACCCAGCCGGATGGGTGGGGTATGTATGTATAAAGAAATATTGTTCATATATTCCAATGAGCACAAGAACAAGCTGTCTCTACACATGCATAAGTGTCTGCATGAAAGAGGGCACCCTTGTTAATCTGCATAGCTCAGCTATTGTGTACAAAGTGGGATTCAAATATAACAACAACAACAACAACAACAACAACAACAACAACAACAACAACAACGTCTGAACATTTCCAATACACACACACTTTGCTGTTGGTCTTCATGGTTGGCCCATGACATTTTACTGCCTGAGACAGAGCAGCAAATGACATCCCCACCCCAAGTCATTTCCAAAGATTTCTGTACCACTTGGTTGTAATAAAATCTCAAAGTGGTCGTACATAAAGGTGACCAAGTTATTTCGACACCGTTGGGAGAAAAATATCAGACAAGGCTCTTCCTGGTAGGTCAAAATAGAATAAAAGATTGTTATAAGATGTACATTTTTTGTTTCTTCAGCTTGTAAACCGCCTTGAGTATTGTAAGATAGAAAGACGGTATACAAATTTTAAAAAATAAAATGATGATGATAAAAACAAATTGATTAATTTAACAGTTTCCTACTGTGGCACCCAAAACCAGCATCAGTTTGATCTGCCTTTTTCATCTGTCTCATAATGGTAGAGCAGGCATTCAAATATATGGTTATACTTCACAACCACGTTTTCATCCACTGGGTTCTTCTCTACAAGTGAGCTTTTTCCCCGCAGGGGAGAATTTTCTTACCTCCAGTTTTGATCCATGTAGCTTTAAAAAAACCAGCAATGATTTTTTTAAAACCCCACAAAATCCTCCAATATTCTTTAGCATTTTTCTGATACATCACAGCTTTTATTTTGCCCATTCAAAAGAAACCCAATGAAATGTAAATTGTGCACCAAAATCAACTAAACCCATAAGTCTTTAATTTAGATCTGGAGTAAGGATGAAGTTATCGATTCATGCTTAATGAAATATGTAACGGTTCATAATATGATAAAGAAATCTGTTGGAGCTTTTAGAAAATGCTCCTTGGGCAGATTATAGTGGCTGTTTTGTTTTCTTAGTAATCACTTCTAGCTTTTTTTAATGCTACATTTTATTATGTTTTTAAAAAGAAAAGAAATCTTGAAAGATGCATTAAGAGGAGCTAAATGCAAAGTAGACTTTAGCTGAGCCAGGTAAGCAAGGCTTTATTAAAGAATCTAATTCATTGCAGCTCCATTTTGAAAGCATTGCAGGATATGGTTAATGTAGTGTATCAGACGGGAATGGCATGCCCAGAGCCACCTGCATTTAATATACAACTGTCAGAATTCTCTACTCACTACCACTTAACCCTGAAAGAAATATGCAACTATTTGATTGGCCCAGAAATCTTCAATGTAAAAATGTAAGGAATTGTATCAAACACTCGTGCAGTGACATATCAAAGCACAAAGCACAAAGCACAGGAAACAGGGCCTTTTATGCACACACCTTGCACTAAAAAAATAATCTAGATATACTGTTGTTGTTGTTGTTGTTGTTGTTGTTGTTGTTGTTGTTTTATTTGCACCCCATCCATCTGATTGGGTTGCCCCAGTCACCCTGGGCAGCTTCCAGCATATACAGAAACATAATAAAACATCAAACATTAAAAATTAAAAATTTCCCTATGCAGAGCTGCCTTCAGATGCCTTCTAAACATTGTATAGTTACTTATCTCCTTGACATCTGCTGGGAGGGCATTACACAGGGAGTGCACCACTGCCGAGAAGGCCCTTTGCCTGGTTCCTTGTCACTTCATTTCTCAAAGTGAGGGAATCGCCAGAAGGCCCTCGGAGCTGGACACCAGAGTCCAGGCTGAACAATGCGGGTGGAAACTCACCATCAGGTATAGAGGGCTGAGGCTGTTTAGGGCTTTAAAGATCAGCACCAACACTTTGAATTGTGCTTGGAAACGTACTGGGAGCCAACGTAGGTCTTTCAGGACCAGTGTTATATGGTCCTAGCAGCCACTCCCAGTCAACAGTCTAGCTGCCACATTCTGGATTAGTTGTAATTTCTGGGTTGCCTTCAAAGGTAACCCCACATAGAGCGCATTGCAGTAGTCCAAGTGGGAGATAACTAGAGCATGCACCACTCTGGTGAGACAGTCTGCGGGCAGGTAGGGTCTCAGTCAGCATACCAGATGGAGCTGGTAGACAGCTGCCCTGGACACAGAATTGACCTGTGCCTCCATGGACAGCTGTGAGTCCAAAATGACTCCCAGGCTGTGCACTTGGTCCTTCAGGGGCACAGTAACCCCAGGACCAGGGAGTCCTCCACTACTCCACTACTTCCATGTTGGTGGATCAGGTCTGCGGCATCTGGAGGTGGAGAAATTAAAATGCTCCCCTCAAGCTGCTGAAATTTACAGATAGCATGTTGGTCACTAAACCAACATAGGGATATTGCAAATTCCTAAAAACGTTGTTTGTTTGTTAATTGGCTTGATTTACTGACACAATATTTATGTACAACTTGCTTGTAATCAATCCTCTAAGTGCTTTACAGTAAGAATAAAACAACTATTTAAAAATCTCAAAAATAATTGAAATCAAAAATTTGGTGAAAACCAAATGAAAACAAAGGCCAACATTCTACCTGGTGGGATGCATGCCTAAACAAAAATGATTTTAGCAGGTGCCAGAAAGGGCACAGTGAAAGCACCTGCCTGGTGTCAATAAGTGAGGAGATCCAAAGGGGGCATGCTACCACCTCAAAAGATGGATTTCTTGCAAGCACAGAACAAGAATTACATGGTACCTGTAACAGTGCTAGTTCCGCAGATTGAAGTGATTGCGGAAGCGTATATCAGGCAAGGAGATCTTGCGAGTAAACTGGCCCCAAGATGTTAAGGGCTTGATATACTAACAACTTGAACTTAGCCCAGGAGCCAACAGGCAGCAATTTCTGAGCAGAAGGATTATATGATGACATGGACACATTCCTGGCAGCGTCATCGTGCCTCAACATTCTGCACTCACTGCAACTTTCAGATCAAGCACAAGGGATGCCCAACATAGTGTGCCTTACAGTAATCCAGGCTTGAAGTAGCCAAAGCAGGAACTTACTGAGTAAAGAATGAGACTCTTAATTACAGCTTTGTGGGTTCAAGCCCCATGTTGGGCAAAAAATTCCTGCATTGCAGGGGGTTGGACTAGATGACCCTTATGGTCCCTTCCAACTCCACAAATCTATGATGCTATGATTCTATTATGGCCCAGCATTCCCAGTCCGGGAATGGTGGTATATGTTGTACCAGTCATAAGTGCTAAAACACACTCCTTGTCACTGAGACTCCAGTGGCAAAGCTGGATCTAGAAGCATTGCCAGCCTGTGAATCTGCTCCATTAGGAAGACAGCTGAACCATTTCTCAAACATGGCAGCTACTCGCTCACAGCCCCTCTGTATTGCCAGGATTCAAAAGCTGCCCTCCCTGCCCTCTGATGCCAAGAGGTTTTTCCCTCTGATGCCAAGAGGTGGATGAGAATTTGCTTTTGTTGCTGATGCAATGGCTAGAAATACTGTTTATACATACAGCCAGGGGGCATGAAGTTAGTTTAAAGTGAAAGTTCAAACTTTATCTAAACTGTAAGCAATGGCACAAGACCACCTTGCCCAGAATGCCTCATTCTGAGGAAGGACCATCAGAGTTAGAGTGAGGCTTGCGGGTGAAGGGCATACTCTCCAACACCACAACAGCAAAATCTGGGACATCATCTTCCTGGATGCCATCTTCCCTTTTTTCCTCCCTCACGACAGCACGGTGGCCATTTTGGGAGCCATGATCTCGCATGATTTTGAGCTGCAATTTCCACAGGAAAAGGCACTTGTTCAGGCATGGAGCCCCAAAATACATGTTTTGGACTGCCACGCAAGATTGCTGCCCCCCAAGCACTTTTGGGGGCGAGTCGCAGTGTTAAATCATTCACGATCACAGTGCCCAAAATGCCTGCCGTTGTCTTGCGAGAAAAGATGGGATGTCCCAGTTTTTCCAGAACACTTGTGGGGTATGGCAGGGGGAGCAGAGGGCCGCACCAGGAAGGTGGGTGAATGAGTGGTGGCAGCAGCAATAATGAGAGCTGGTCAAAATGCAGCAAGCATCCAGGGACTCAGGGTTGTGCCAGTTTCCTGTGTCCCTGCTCCTGCCACCTGAAACAGTTGCCTCAATGTGCCTCTTTATCGTGCAGGCCCTGCATACGACGACTTGTCAGCGTCTGTCGGGTGCTTGTGTGGAAGACTTCCTTAGAAGAATATGCATGCTGCTTTGACTTTCGTGCTGGAAGAAAATGGGATATAGCTTAATAAATTTGGAGCATCATAAATCATTTCCCCGCAAAAAATAAAAGAGTTAATAATTGTAGTTACCACTAATGAAAAGGTCCAGCCATGAGCACTACAGATTCCAGCTTTCCAAACATAACAGGATCGATATATTAACGATATGTTATGTGTCTCTTCACAAAAAGCAGCTTATGGCTAAATACAATTTAAAAAATATTCAAATAAATAGAACTCCATTTCCTGAGTTTCTTTCAGCTCAAGATCAGGATTTCAGTACATGAGCAACAATACTGCTAGAAAAGTTTAGGAGATGGGAAATCCTGATTCACTGCAAACGTTTGGTCTGGGTTATCCTTGAGATTGCCTGAAGGAGCCATGGTGTTGGGACATGGCATGAGTAACTGCTCCACAGAAGTTGTCTTCCAAGGGCATGAGGCATAGGCACCATTAAGCCCAATGCTTTTTTTCTGGGGGGGGGGACACGGGTACACATACCCCTAAACATTTTGTTAATCTAACGTGAGAAGAAACTAAAAAAAAAAATTAGTTTCTTCTCTAGCACGGTGAATCGTCAGTTCCATTGCTACCCCCAATGGCGGCCTCATTTCCTGTCATGGTGTTTCCTGAGTCTCAGATGGAACAAGCTTTTAATGTGTGAAGTAGGAGTTGGAATCTAGCACAGTGATTGGTCAGTTTCGTTGTATTTACTTTACTTATTTCCCCCGATTTGAACTATAAAATGGTGACTTTCTTGAGTCAAAATGACAGTACCCCTAAACATTTTTTTTAGGAAAAAAAGTACTGATTAGCCCAATAGGTGGGCCAGGAGTTTGACAAGCCATCAAAACTCAGAGAACACTGTAACCTACAGCATGTTTGTCACTTGCCTGAAATGTGTTGCTTTTTAAAAGAAACATTGTAAGGCCGTTCTTATTATATCTTTGCTGTTTTTCTAAACAAACCTGTGAACTACCTTGAATGTATGACTAGTTGGCATGAAAGCATTTAAATAATAATAATAATAAGGAATCAACACAGCAGACAACTTCTCCACAGGTATGGCAGAACTTGGGTTCATCCTTACAGTGGTACCTCGGGTTACATACACTTCAGGTTACATACGCTTTAGGTTACAGACTCCGCTAACCCAGAAATAGTACCTCGGGTTAAGAACTTTGCTTCAGGATGGAAACAGAAATTGTGCTCTAGCGGCGCAGCAGCAGGAGGAAGCCCCATTAGCTAAAGTGGTGCTTCAGGTTAAGAACAGTTTCAGGTTAAGAACAGACCTCCGGAATGAATTAAGTACTTAACCCGAGGTACCACTGTGTTTCTAGTCATTTGATTCAACCCACAGCTTCCACCATCCTTGATTATTGGGCTATGCTGGTCAGGACTGATGGGAACTGGAATCCAGAACCATCTTCAGGGCCACAGGTCCCCCCCCATGCCTGCTTTATGGTGTGGGTGGAATCAAACAAGGATGAAATTAAGTCCCGTGAGGAAAACAGTTTCCAGTATTGTTTTCTTTCTGCTGCAAAGGCCACAGTCACACCTTACATTTAAAGCACTGCGGTACTGCTTTAAACAATCGTGGCTTCCTCAAAAGAACTCTGGGAACTGCAGTTTCATAAGGGTACCAAGGTTTGTTAAGATTCTCCGACAATTTCTAGAGTGGTATAATGACCAATCTCTCTTCACAAAGAGAACTGTCGCTCCATGAGCGAAAACCCTAACAACTCTTAGCACCCTTAACAAATTACAGCTCCCAGAATTCCTTGGGGGAAGCCATGTCTGTGGCTTTAAATGTGTTTTAAATGCAGTATGAATGTGGCTTAAGTCTAAGAGTCGACGCAGTGCCTTCTGCAGTTCTGATACTGAACTCATTCTCTGTCTCTCTCTATATATATGCCCAGAAATTTGGGTTGGTCCCTTCATCTTCTTCCCCAGCCCCAAGCCCAGACGAACGGTGTCATTGTTGCACAGTCTGTGCATTGGTTACCTTATAATCAAATTTTCGCTGCTCTTTCTGACAGGTTTTTAAGTTGCTTAGGGGATCTATTTATATGTGGAAGCATCAACATCATGCAGTAAATCCAACCACAAGTCAGTCACATATTTTATTAAGTCTAAGTTCAGTGAAAGTGCAGAGTAAACTAGGGCCCTCTGTCTCTCCGTTACATCTGATTTGCGGTTGCTATAAAAAGGCCCACATGCCGCTCTTTCAGATGTGTTTTGGATTGAAAATAGGATTAATGTGCTAAAGTGTGATTAGAATGGTTAAACACGATTAATTGGAACAGACTTGTATTGCCAAGGGAGCTCCGCTGTAGCTGGCTGGCCTCCAGTTTACCAAGTGAACAAAGCAGGCCAACTGTCCAACTTTTTTCCCTGCGTCTTTCTGCTTATGTGCCTTTTTCTCTCCCCCCTTTGCATTTTCTCATAGCCAGCTTGTCTCAGAGCAGATTAAATACAGCTGAGAATGTTGGTCTAGGTCTGCAACAAGGCATCCTGGGGGAATAAGCAGGAACCTCGGGGCCCAGACTTGGCTTCTCTGGTGCTGGTTGAAAACTGCCATGCACCTAGGGCAAGGGTCCAGGTGGATCGACTAGGGAGCCGGAGTAATTTGGGGTTTTTAAAATGATCTATTAAACCCCTGAACTTTAATCAAGCTGCTACCATACTGACAGCTATGATTTACTCTTCAAAACGGCAGTAATGGATAGGAAAAAGGACCCAGGTCTAAGCACTTGCCTTGAATTTTATGGAGGGCTCCGGCATATACAAACACACAGATGGCAGGCAAATGAACAGGCCGGGGGGTTGTTTCAATAACAAGCAAATTCACAGGTATCTGGATAGGAAATTTATCGTGTTGTTTATTCGATATTTGACTAGCTATGTAGACCTCCTCTATTCTACACACACACACACACACACACACACACACACACATTAATGAGTTTAAATCTTGAAGCTGCAGGCCTAAACGCACTTACCTGAGTTTACCTCTGAATAGACCTGAATAGCATTGCATTAAAAAAGGAAACATGTGGAAGGCCAGTGCCCATCCATTGTGTAGAAAGCCTGCACCAGCCATTATGCATCAGATGTCAAGGAGATGAATAACTATATAACCTTTAGAAGACATCTGAAGACAGCCCTGCATACGGAAGCCTTTTAGTGTGTCATTATGTTTCTATATATGTTATAATCTGCCCAGAGTGACTGGGGCAACCAATGCTAGTTGGGCTAAGGATAGACTAGGGTGGGGGAGAAATTCAGTTCAGTTCACATTTTAATGCAAATAGGCCTAATTTCACCTCCCAAAACAATACACATACAGAAATGCACATTTCTTAGAAAGTGAAATTCACATTTCTTTGAATTTTGCCATAAAGATGTGTGCAAAAGTGCATATATTCAGGGCAGGCCTGAATAGAAATGGATATACGGTACTCATGAAAGAAAACATATAAAGATGTGTGTCAGGGACTCAGCGGGAGCGCAGGGAGGAGAGGAGATGGAGAGCGAGGGGGAGCAATCCGAGGGCAGCGTAGGAGAAGATGACAGCAGCCCAATAGATTCCATGAGCCTCTCCAGCGAATCGGAAGATTCACAGAAGGGGGCGCCGATGGGCAGGGCAAGGGGGGACCCAAGGGGGACACCCCAGAAGCAAGGGGCCAGCGGGGACTCCCAGAGCAGCAGTTGGAAATCGGGACCAGCTTCCCCACCAGAGCGTAGTGGGGGGGAGGAGTCCCAGGTATCAGAGCCCACATATGCACCACCAGCGAGAGAAGATGAGTCAGGGTTGGCCACGCCTCCATCGGAGAGCGAGGGAACGGTCAAGAGGAAAGTTGCAGGCTGGGCGCGCACGCCAAGTTCAAATGTACAGGCGAGCGGCACAGAAGGTAGCCCGGATAGGGAACCAGGTCCTAAAGCCCGCCGGAAGGAGGGGGAAGAATCATCAGGGTCAGCGTCAGAGGAGTCCAGAAAGGATGAAACCCTAGCGGGCAGGAGGGCCCAGAGGAGAAAGGAACTTAGGAAGAGGTGGAGCAAAGCGAGAGTGTTAAACTGGTGTGGAAGGGGCGGAGACTTAGACGGGACTTCGCCGGTCTAAGGTCGAGACGTAGAGCTGCGCGCTGCGGCTTTAAAATGGAAACTGAACCTCAATAAAGACTTTTGTACATAACTACAGCCTAGCGTTGGTCCTCTGTGAGCTGGGACCTGGAGGCAGCTCTGACAATGTGCATATTGAAATAAATGTGCACTGAAACACCAACACATTTTCTTATGAGAAAGTATTTTGCAAATGGATGCAGAACTGTAGCGAACTGAACTTCAGGCTGGGAAAATAAAGCAGCTCAGAGAAACCAAAATTGGTGAATTCATCCACTTATAGTGAAGAACCAGTGAACTCAACCTGAATTGCATCCCACTTACCCTCCACAATGGAACACAATGAAATTAAGCTCCAGGAAGATGATGATGATAATAATAATAATAATAATAATAATAATAATAACAACAACAACAACAACAACAACAACAACAACAACAACAACAACAACATTTTTTTATTTATACCCCGCCCTCCCCAGCCAATGTACTACTACATTCCTAGTAGTCCCAAGCTCTTCTTGTTGGCATCTGTCTGTCTCAGGATACAATGGAGGAGTGCTCCTTTCAGGTGAAGTCAAACTCTTGGATGGTTACAGTGTCTTCTGTGGCTGTAGAGATTGATATGTGAGAGACATGTTTTGTTGAAGCTGGGGCAGATGCAAATGCCCGGTTGTGCTGCTGCAGATGCACCACGACTTTTCTTCTCTCTGTGCTCCTCCCTGTGGTCATTTCTCCTCTGGTCACTGCTATGGATTTACAACATGTCTCTCTCCAGGCACTGCGATTGTCTGCAAGGAATTCCCACGCTGCAGGGTCAGTGTTGCCAACCTTCATGTCATGTTTGCAGACATCTTGGTAACACACCGTTGATCTGCCAGTGGGCCTGGTGCCTGCTGTTGCCATCCTATGGGCAGCTCAGCTACCAGAAAGCCAGCTAGAAGAAAAACCTTCACGCAAAAGCTTCACCACTGGGTGGAATGGAGCCACTACACTGGCTTCCCTGCAGATGGGTTGCTTTTGCTTCCTGGGAGGGAGAGGGGTGAGGCAATGAGGAGTCCATCGTGGTACAAATGCACCAGCGGGAGTGCTGGATTGCTTGGTAAGCTGCAATGACTCATCTGCCAGGAACTCCCATCAGCCCCCACCTGTGCGGCTAATGAAGATGGGAGTTGGAATCCAACAACACTTGGAGGGCCATATTCCCCATCCCTGACCTGGATTATAGAACAGCCTTCCTAAAGAGCTCTAGATTGTAGGAACATAGACCGTTGCTCTATCTAGCTCAGTATCATCTGTCAGTGGCTCTCCAGGGTTTCATCCTGGCGTCTTCCTCAGCCCACCCCCGGGAAAATAGGGCTTAAACACAGAATCTCACACATGGAAATTAGCTGCTATGTCACTGACCCTTCCTTAATGTGGCAGCCGTCTTAGAGGGTTTCATTGGACTCTTTCTTTGCCTGCATTTAAGCTTGCATTCAAAACTGTTTGGTTTCAGTGCACTTTTTAAGATATATAGTTAGTGCCACCTTTTCTTTTTTCTTTTTTGCACGGCTGCCATTCATTGCCATATTTTTATTGCTTCTGTTTGTTATTGCTGTAATTTTAGGCTTTCAGTTTAAATTTTGCATTCTTAAAATTTCATTTTTTATATTCCACTTTTTTCACTGAAATTTTATTTTGTTTTTAAAATTTAAACTTAATGTAGCAGTAAGGAGGCAGGATTTAAATGTTGAAACCAAGAAACAGACAGACGCCTTAACAACTGGCCTTTGCATTTCATTACACGTAAAACTGAGTGCAGTGCTTTTGAATGCCAGTTGCTGGAAGCTACGGGATGGGAAAGTGCTCTTGTAGTTGGGTCCTGCTTACAGGCGTCTGGTTAGCCACTGTGATAACAGGATGCTGGACTGGATGGACTTGGTGTGGTGGCTCAGTTGGTTAGAGCATGGTGCTGATAATGCCTAGCTTGTGGGTTCGATCCCCGTATGGGCCAATTGCATATTCCTGCATTGCAGGAGGTTGGGCTAGATGCTTCTCTGGGTCCCTTCCAACTCTTTGATTCTGTGACCACTGGCCTGATCCAGCAGACTCTTGTTATATTCAGAGCCAATCTGATGCTGCCAGCATTGTGCCTGCACTGCACCAAGATCCCCACCACCTTGCCCCCCTCTCTTACCAGCAGTGACCTCCACATTGGGAAGCTATGGAAACAACAACACCCCACAGACTCTTACTGAGCCCCAGCATCCCTGACAAGGGTGGAATCTACACACATATAAAAAACACTGTGAAAATGTCTGTAACTGTGAAAATGCTTTAAAAAAAATGTTTTGAAATATATATTAAATTTGTCATAGCTCACCATCGCCATCTAGTGTCACATTTGTATAATGCACTTTACAACACACTTAAAATGTTTTATTTGCAGCTGTACAGCTGAGTCCAAGGGGGCATCCAGCTTGTGCTTAAACACCTCCAGCAAAGGGGATCCCACCACCTCCCAAGGCCACCTCCCAAGGTAGTTTGTTCCACTGTCAAATAGCACTTCCCTTTAGGAAGATGCTGCTAATGTTCAGCCTTTAATTTGGTTCAAAATGCAGACTGGGTCCAGGATCCACCTTGGACACAAGGTGCCCAAAATGTAGTGTAATAAGTGAAATTAAAGCTGAAGTCCTGTGCACACTTACCCTGGCAGTAAGTCCCACTGAACACAGTAGGGATTACTTTGGACAGGATTAGGGCTGAGTGGTGTCCGGTTTTCAGCATCATGATATATCACCAGCTAAACATAATAAAATATCGATACATCATGATGTCTGAAATAAGGATGTAACTATGTAAAGGCAAACGGCATAATCTCCTGGCAACTGCTACGACTTCAGGGTCTGATACATTTGTACCTACCTTTAACATATTCTTACAACTGTTATTTTATAGTACAGTTGTACCTCAGAAGTCATGCGTTCTGGAAGTCCATTCAACTTCCAAAATGTTCGGAAGTCGCATCAAATGTTCAGGTTCCAAAGAATGTTCACAAACCGGAACACTCACTTCCAGGTTTGTGCCATTCGGGAGCCAAAATGTTTGAGTCGCAAGGCGTTCGTCAACCAAGGTACGACTGTACAGAGCAACAGGAGATGCAATGGAAGGCATCACAGTTTTCCCCACGTCACATTTTTTTACAAGCCCCCCCCCCCACACACACACACACATTGTGATTTGCGATACATTGCCATGTTGAATATATGTCCACGATGTGGACTTCAAAACAATTTTGAACACTGTATTGGCACATCACCCATCCTTAGACGGGATTGGGCTTCACGTCTTGGTACCTCCGGAAAAGTTCTCTGTCCTCCAGTGCAATTCTTATTGTGCTAGCAGATGGCTGAGTTTATTTTGCCCAGTGGAGGGACCCAGTGCTACCGTTGCACTAGCAGAAACCCATTGTGAAACAGACAACAGCAACCTGCTTAGGCATTTTCTTGCTCAACAGCGTTCCACAGGCACAAAACAGTTTGCCAGCTGAACAGGTCCAAGTGACGTTAACTTAGCAAAGTCAGGTTTAAAATGATATACCCGATGGTGGTGGATATCCATGGCTTAAGTCCCAAGAACTTCAGTAGGATTTCAACAGCCCAACTGGGTGCAGGAATTCAGCTCTGGTTAGAATCTTCCGTGCTTGTTTACTGAAAACGCCATTGCCAATGATGCGAAGGCTTAGAAGAGGAAGGCGTTCTAGGCAGCTCGTGGAATAACAGGGCAGTAAAGCATTGTGCTGTGCATCTGTACCATGGCGTTCCTGTCATACGTCAGTCTATCAACATAAAACTACATTTGTGTATAGGTCTTATTAGATGAAATCTACTTGAAAGTGACTGCTCGGGTTACCAGTAATTACTTTCCAATGATTGCCTGCACCCCTTCACTCTCTCTCAATCTTACTTTCTAAGTTTGAAGTTTGCTGAGCCTCGGGCAGTAATCTTAATGTTGCTGTACGTCAGATAAGGAGAGGTCTGGTTTTTTATATACTCATAATACATACTGTATATTGGCCATTGCTAAAGGGAATCTCATTTTAACCAAAGCCAGATTTTTATGTCCTTAATAGAGTTAGGAATGGTGTATTATTTTCCAACTTGGACCGACTATTAATACTTTATAAGTTGTGAACATGGAAAGAATTCCCATAAATCTATATACAATATTGCAGTGTGCAGCTGAAAAGATAAGGATGGATCAAAGGTGGGCAAAAGGGAGTCTGTTTCTTCAATTCAGTCCTGGCTGCAAAGGCCACAATTCTGATGTCACTTCTGCACTGAGGCTCTATAGTTTTTGGAAGAAATTACGCACTTTAACTCATGACGGCGTCCAAAGTACATCAGTTCAGAGAACTCCCCACCCAAAAATGCAGTCCTCCAGCTCAGCATGTTTTCTGCATTTTGTAATGGCAAATCTCTCCCTTGTCTAAAGGTTGTGCTTTGGGCCAAAAGAGGAACAGTTTAGTAAAATAATTTAATCTCCTTCGTGAAGTTCTTTTCCTCTCCTGCCTGGGGAAAAAATAAAAACAGGTATAGACATCAAATTTAATATATCCAAGGCATCTAATGAAATGAGTAGCATTTTTTAACTGGTAGCTGGTTAAAGAAAGGAAGCAGAGAGGAGAGTGATGTGCAAAAATAAGAGATAAGGATGGAGAAATCTGTCAATTTCAGTTTCCCATTTTCCTATTTGGCACATTTTTGCATCAGTTTTTGACACACACCCCTCAAAAAAAAGTCCTCATGAAGTTTCACCTGCATTTTAGCATGAATTTCTCCCAACAGACACATTTTTGCAAACAATTTCCCCTAATATAATGTGCTTCTGTGCGCTATTTTCACTGATGTAGGAATTCATATAAACATTTTTGCACACATTGGTTGGTTGGAAGACTGCACCAGAAAATTCTGAAAAGTGAAAGTTTCAGAGGCTAACTCTTTCTGTTCACGTATTGTTTCAGGAAGTTCTAATCAGAGAGTTCTATATTTTAATGTAAAGTGAACCTAATTCCCCCTCCACCCCTAGTAAAAAGTGGGTTTCCCTCAAAAAACTGTATTAGGCCCAGTGCTTTTCACTTGCCCATAAATGCTCTTGAGTTGGGATCAGCAGTAATGTGGCAAAATATGCTGGTGTCACCAAATTATCCAAGGTAGTTAAAACAAAACAAAGTTGTGAAGGGCTCCAGAAGGATATCTCCAAACTGGGTGAATGGGCAGTAGAATGGCACATGCAGGCAGTTGTGCCAGCCCCATGGGGTGGAAGTGTCTTCAGCCCCCTCTGATTTGGGGAAGGGGGCTGAACCCCCTCAATGTCAGACTTCCCAACAATCTCTTTGATGGGCAGGAAGGTGCACTGGTGATCTCAAAGGGACAGGCAGGGTGAAGGTGCTTTGCCTTGGCACACCCCTTTGAGATCACCAGCACACCTTCCCAATTCTCCAAGGGACACGCCAGGGTGAAGGTCAAACTTCACGATGCTCAGTCTTCTCCAGTCATGCACGCATCTCACACTCGTGACATGTGAACGTGTGTGATGTCATGTGTGTGCGACGGGCATGTGGGGTGTCCTGTGTCTAGAAAGCACGGGTCCAAGCTGTTTTCACTTGTCCCATGCTTTCTATACATGGTCCGAGTGGTTTTGCCTTTGACTCACCACTTCCCCCCTGCCAATTCTTTTAGTGCTAAATCTTCTTCTTCTTCTTCTTCTTCTTCTTCTTCTTCTTCTTCTTCTTCTTCTTCGATCACTCGTAGCTGAATAAGATTGTCTTCCATAAACACGGTTTTAACAGTGTTTATGTGACTGTGGGGGACGCAGGTGGCGCTGTGGGTTAAAGCCTCAGCGCCTAGGACTTGCCGATCGAAAGGTCGGCGGTTCGAATCCCTGCGGCGGGGTGCGCTCCTGCTGCTCGGTCCCAGCGCCTGCCAACCTAGCAGTTCGAAAGCACCTCCGGGTGCAAGTAGATAAATAGGGACCGCTTACCAGCGGGAAGGTAAACGGCGTTTCCGTGTGCGGCTCTGGCTCGCCAGATGCAGCTTTGTCACGCTGGCCACGTGACCCGGAAGTGTCTCCGGACAGCGCTGGCCCCTGGCCTCTTGAGTGAGATGGGCGCACAACCCCAGAGTCTGTCAAGACTGGCCCGTATGGGCAGGGGTACCTTTACCTTTACCTTTATGTGACTGTGGAGGCCAATTCTGGATCCACGCGTCCTTCTACAGTGAGGACATTGGTTTCCGGGTGGGAGTTGATCACGGTGTGGATTTGCCAAGTGTGGCTTCCTCTTAGCACGTAACGCTAAATACCTGATCAGCACTGGCAGCTCATGCCAGTTGTGTAGAGCAAGTCAGCTGATTGTGTTCCCTGCGCTGAAGGCAGAGATGGATGGTGACACGCAAGGCCAGTTCCTGCTTGCTGTTCTTCCAATTCTGCAGGCTTGAGTCACAGAATCAGAGAATCACATAATTTCAGGGTTGGAAGGGACCCAAGGGTCATCTAGTCCAACCCCCTGCAATGCAGGAATCCAGCTAAAGCATCCATGACAGGTGGCCACCCAACCTCTGCTTAAAATCCTCCAAGGAAGGAGAGTCCCCCACCTCTTGTGGGAGTCTGTTCCATTGGCAAACAGCTCTGACTGCCAGAAAGCCCCCCCCCAAAAAAAAATGTTTAGCAGGAATCTCCTTTCTTGTAACTTGAAGCCATTGGTTCGAATCCTACCCTCCAGAGCAGGAGAGTCCAACTCACCATGAAAAGGGGCTCAGTCAGCTGTGGGATGTGAGGAGGGGCACCACCCTCCTAGCTGCCACACTGGGGTTGCATGCTGTAACAGGATAGGATAGCAACTAGGGCAGGGGACCATCTGGTTAGTAGTGGCAGTGAGTGCTGCCCTGCCTTGCCCCACCCAATCCCAGAAAATGGCAGCACTGCCAAAACGAGCCCTGACCCGACTCAATACAAAGCTGCTTGGCGTATCCATACCACGCTCATAAAACTATTATTTTGCACTAAGACTGCTCCACTCTGCTCTGAAACCATCTGTATTGCAGTGGAAAAAAGTAAACAAGCAAAGACCGCTTTCTAGTTGCTGTGATGAGCACCACTATGTGTCTATGGCTATCTGACATTGTTGTGGTAATATTCTGAAGAACACGAGCAAATGGTGAGATACTGGGGCAGGCTTCCCTAATCCAGACTAGCACCCTCCAGATAAGGATGGGCAAATCTGTCAATTTCCATTTCTCTCATTTCTCCCAGTCTGAAGTTTAGTTCTCCACACTTCCACAAATTTCATTTTGTGAGGGTTTTTTTTAAAAAAATCCTCATGAAAATTCACCAGCATTTTAGTGCTAATTTTTCCTAATATATACATTTGAATGCAATTTTCCCTAGGATGCCCACTTCTGCAAAGCAGTCTTCCCAGTTACAGAATAATGCATTTGTGTGTGTTATTTTCACTAATATAGGCATTCTTATGCACATTTGATGCTAATATATGCCATTTGTTGCACATAACTTGGTTGGAAAACTGCATTGCAAAATTCAGAAAAGAGTGGATTTCAAAGGATGGTTGTGTTTCAGTTTGTGTACAATTATTGGGAGGGAAGCAGAAAAAAAGAAAGCAGGCATTATTTCTTAGTTATAGCATTACAGGAATGGCCACCTGGAATGGAAATATTTCAAGGGAAGGAGGAGCAAAAAATGGCCGCTCTTTCGTCAGAAGGTCAAGGTCAAGGACCCCTGGACAACTAAGTCCAGTCAAAGCCGACTATAGGGTTGTGATGCTCATCTCACTTTCAGGCCGTGAGAGCTGGTGTTTGTCCACAGACAGCTTTCCAAGTCATGTGGCCAGCATGACTGAACCACTTCTGGCACAACAGAACACCATGACAGAAGCCAGAGCGCACGGAAACGCCATTTACCTTCCCGCCTCAGTGGTACCTAATTATCTACATGTGCTGGTGAACTGCTAGGTTGGCAGGAGCTGGGACAGAACAACAGGAGCTCACCCCGTCACAGTGATTCAAACCACCGAGCTTCCAATCAGCAAGCCCAAGAGACTCGGTGGTTTAGACCACAGCGCCACCCGTGTCCTTCTTTCATCAGAACTGATGGAAAGGCCCAGCAAATCCCACCTATCACAGCCTTGACCTTTAGACACGCTGCCTTGGGCTGCTGGGAGTTGTACTGCTGTCTACAGCAGAGATACCATCAGGCTATGCAAGAGGGAGAAAGATGGGAATTGCAGGGATTCTTCATCAATCCAGCAACATCTGAAGGGCACCATGTTGGGGAAGGGTGATCCAGAGTAACCACAAAGGGCTCAGACATTAGGTTGAAATCAGAAAGGCCTTTGGCTCTGAGAGACATATGAGAGGTATGCATGGACCATCTACCACTAATTTGATACAAGGGAAATGTAATGTCTGAAAGCTGGCCTTCATTACTAATAGAGCCAGCATTCCAATACAGTGCTCTGTAGATCAAACCTTGGCTTCATAATCATCCTTTCAGGCTTTGCAGCACAGGAATCTATAAGGAATTTCTAGGAGTAATTCCTGGCCAGTCTATGCCTCTCCAATTCTCTTTCTCTCTCTTTTTCTGTGATCTGGAAGAATGGTAATAACCCAATCTGGCAAAAAAGCTACAATTGCTGTTTTTTTAAATTAAAAAAATGGTCACACTTGGTAAATTAGCAAATGTAAAGATCAATTGTAAAGTCAATGAAGGAACTAAACACACATACCAGAAACAAAACTCATGTTCCGAATGAGGTTCAGATAATTATCTCATTCTGAAATTACCTCATGAATCTGGCAGCCTGGTCGGCTTTTGCCCTTGGAGAAATCTGAACTGTTTGGCGAATCAGTGGCTCAATTTCCGGCTTAGCGTTTTGAGCTAAACTCCAGGGGGAAATGCTTCAGTCACTTAGCAGTAGTCTAGCTTCATTCAAAGATATTTGTTCCTTTTAAAATCTGCATAATCTACACGTGTCTGTGCCACTTCCTCTGTGGAGGGGAAGATGAACAGTGGAGACAGTTAAGTAGGCCTGGAATCAGGGGTGCTCACAGAATTTTCTGGACCCAGAATAATCAGTGGATCAGGCCCTACTCACCGCAGAGGACACAAATCTACATAAAATGTACATAGATTTAGGGTGAAATGCAAATATTATATGGTGGTACCTCAGGTTACATACGCTTCAGGTTACAGACGCCGCTAACCCAGAAACAATAGCTCAGGTTAAGAACTTTGCTTCAGGATGAGATCAGAAATCCTGTGGCAGCAGCAGGAGGCCCCATTAGCTAAAGTGCTGCTTCAGATCAAGAACAGTTTCAGGTTAAGAACAGACCTCCGGAACGAATTAAGTACGTAACCAGAGGTACCACTGTACTCCCTTTGCAGGTAGAATTCTATATAAGAGCTCTAAGGGCCACTTATGACTAATAAGATGTCAGACAGGCAGAATGTTCAAAAGGTGAAGCTTTCCCCATAATACTAGAAAAGTGCTTGACTGGTTGAATTTCTCCCTGCCACACAGCTAAATGCCAAAGGACCCTGCTCTCCTTCAGTGGCAGACCTGGGGCCGGCACACCCATGAGGAAGGTGAAACAACCGTCTTGGGCAGCAGGATCCACAGGGGCAGCAAATCCAGCCTCCAAGGAATGTAAAGCAACTGCAGCAGCAGCAGCAGCAAACTGCTCAGACCTGTGCTTTCTAGGTAATAGGGCAAGTGGAAGTGGGGACAAGCCCTAAGAAATGTCGTGCCTGCTTGGCTTCTCTTTGCTTTGCTACGCACGAAATGGCTTATTGAAAAGGGGAGGGGAGAAGAAGTGTCAGGTCTCATTTGCTTCCTTTTTGCTTTGCTGCCTGCTGGTCTTGTGGAGCAAGCAGCGGGCAGCTGCTCTGGCCATAGAGTAGTTTTTTTTGAAAGTATCTGCATGTATGGAATGGTGGAGGAAGAAGTGCAGGATCTGCCTAAGGGGTTGCACCCGCAGTTAATTCACCGTGCCTGAATATAAGAGAATTGCCTTTTTGGTGACCTTAATGTGGGTAGTGCAATGTTTGATTTGGCCTTTAGTCACTCCCTTACTCGAAAAGAGATTTACTGTTTAATGAGTCATTTTTATGCTGAGTTAAGTTGTGTCAATAGAACTAAAACTTAGTACCACAAGGAAAACCTAGAAAGCATTTTTTTTTCTGGAAACATTTGGAACGTCACTTATTTAAAGGGGATGACACTTCATACAGAAAACACTTAAAGTCAGGATAAAGCACATTTTTGAAGTAGTTCCCAGAATGAGCTGCTGCAGCTAGTACCCTGGCGTATTCAGAGGTCAGGGCACTCTCTGCTCTTTGATAAGCAATCAGAATACTTAAGGAACAAAGCAATCAGAAACAAAACACAAACTTTAAAATGCATGTCCATTGCCCATTGATGGGACAAAGAAAAATGTAATGATTTTGTATTAGCTCATCGTGCATTAGTAGTACTATAACAAATTATTTTTATTTATTTATTTGGCAGTTAATTCCTATTTTTACTACTGCTGACTACAATGGCAGTATTTAAAGAGCTATTTACTATAAGGAAGCCTGCCCCAACCTAGTGGACTCCAGCTCTTTTGACTCCATCTCCCATTAGTCATAGACAGCATAGCCAATGGTCAGAGCTGATAGGGGTTGTACTCCAAAACATCTGGACAGGTTGGCAAAGGGTGCTGTAAGGCTTTTCATAGGTGACTGACATTTGCCCATTTGTATTGTCCATGCCTGTGTTTTACACACTTTTCTACTGCATTTACAGCTGTAGGGGGAAATTCATTGTTTCCTTTATTACATTTTAAATCAATGCTTTATGTCAAATTGTATTAACTGATTTGGATATTTTTATTTTCTAGGGAAAAGGCAGATACATTTTAAAAATAATTACATTAATAAGTAAATCTTAGCTGGCCACATTGGATTCCTCATTGTGTTAAGCAGACCACTGAACAGCCAGGATGATTTCTTCTGCCTTGATAACAGTATGGCTATAGAACTTCTAAATGCACACTTTCATTAAATGCAATTCTACATGGTCATTTGCAATCTACCTGCCTCTTTGCATTAAACCAACAGGTTAAGGTGGAGAATATGTCCTTCGGTGTAATCCTAGTTCATTGTTTTATTCTCTTTGCTTGCATGCTGCTTTACTTAGCCTAATAACATCTTTGCCTTCTGCTCATAGTTTCGAATCCACAGGAACAGAAGCTTGTCAAAGGGAAGAATGTTCAAACGCTACTAGTTTCCCCCAGGTCACTTTTTCTTCTACTCTGTAATTAGGGACTCGGCATTGCCACAAAGCAGTTAATGCATAAATGCAGCAGATCTCTTCCAGAGCTTCTGCAACTCTTTCCCCTGCTACTGAGCAGGCTGGGGATGGGAAGGAAACACTCCCTCTTCTTCCTCTTTTCATTTTTCAAAGAGAAAGACAAGAAGCAATAGATTTAGGAGCTAAGAAGAAGCAGCCCCATATAGAATGGGAACAGAGAAATGGGAGACAATTGCATCACACAAAACTTAGCAGAATACACAGGCACCGACGAATCCACCAATGGTCAGTGAGCTTCATTCAGGTGGACTGTGGCATTTCATTTATTATTTACTTTATTTATTAAATTTGTTTGTGGATTTGTGGTTGAAGCTGGGAGATGACACATGTATTCACATTGCTTTTTATTTGCATTTCTATTGCTTTTTATTTGTTATGTTGTGTTTTATTGAATTACAATTTGAATTCTATGGACTTACAACAGGCAGAGAAATCATTAGGTGCTCCCCCAAGACCCTCAGCAATTTCAAAGTAGTCCATGAAGGAGAGAGAAAAAAGTTTGGGAACCACTGGTCCATAGCCATTCAAGCCTTGAGAATGTGTTTCAAGCATTTTCTTGGGTCCCGCCCCCCAGTTACTTGTTATTATCTAATTTAATTTATTATGACCTTTAGATCCCACCTTTCCTTCAAGGAGCTCAAAATGGTAAACATGGTTCTCCCCATCCTTTGCTCACAGCAGTGAGATATTAGGCTAAGAGGCAGTGACTAGCCCAAGGTCACACAACAGGTTTCATGTTTGAGTGCACTCTAATCACTATGCCATACTAAAATGACACCATTGTAGTGATACCAACGCATAACCACAGAAAATGGAGCATCCTTTTGTCGCGTCAGTGCCAGAGAAGGAAAAAACCTAAACACATAGCAGGATTCCCCAAAAATAGACCAGAGGCAATTGTACTTCATCCAGCAGAGCTTTACTGGTACTGAAGGCAAATGACCATAATGGTTACAAATCCAAAACATTCAGGATTGGCACAGTCCATAAGAAATCCAGTTGCAGCACTTACAATAAAACTTACAAACTTATAATAAGACTAAACATCAGAACAAAGAGAGATAGGAGAGAAAGTGAGTGAGATCCAGGCTCCTCCTGCTCTTCCTATTATAGTCAGTATAGCCACCCCTCAGTTCCAAAAAACCTCCATTTTGGAGCACTTTGACTCTTGAACTCTGAAAACCTGGAAGTAAGTTTTCCGGAAGCCGAATGTCTGACGCAGCTTCCACTTGGGTGCAGGAAACTCCTGTAACCAATCAGAAGCTGTACCTTGGATGTCAAACATTTTGGAAGCTGAACGGGCTTCCGGAATGGATTACGTTTGACAACCAAGGTTTGATTGTATGACCTTGACAGAAAGAACAACAAAACTTGTTTAAACCAGCTGTACTCAGCTTCCCAGCGGCAATAACCCAAACAAAAACCTTCTTCCTGTTTCTTTCACATAGAAAGAAAACTTTCTTTCATAAAGAAAAGAAACCTTCTAGAACCCTCTTGAATTAAGCAGAATGGGAAAGATCTCTACACAGCAGGTCAATACTTTCTGTACTAAGAAATGCAAACTGACACCTTTTTCGTTGGTTAGTTTTATATTAGCTGTATTTCCATGGCACAATGTGTCCGTATATGTCTTGCCGGGCATCTGTGAGGATGCCCCCAAATCCTTCTTATGTTCTTAATTACAGTGAGGAAATGTCACTTTATGGAGACATTTCCTTGTAAACATTGGCTGCGTTCATATGTTGCAACAAATCATGGTTTATTAGGAAATCATGGTTTATTAATAAGGATGACCTAGCGCAATCCTTGGGCTAAAACACCCCTCCCTCCTTCATGGTTTGTAGCACACTGCACTTTCACATTTCTCCTGAATAGATTATGGGAAACTTAGAGTTAATTACCAAGCCAAGATATCACACCATGAAAGGGTGAATGGTAGTTAACTTCCATTGTGAATCGTGTTTCCTGTGCTGCTGGGGCTCGGGGCTCGCAGGGAAAATAGGAACTGCTAACCAGAGTCTATGCCAGGATGGTCTTGTCAGGCAAAGTCAGATCGGATCTCTTTAAGCCAGGGGTCAGCAAACTTTTTCAGCAGGGGGCCAGTCCACTGTCCCTCAGACCTTGTGGGGGGCTGGACTATTTGGGGGGGGGGTGTGAACGAATTCCTATGCCCCACAAATAACCCAGAGATGCATTTTAAATAAAAGGACACATTCTACTCAGGTAAAAACACGCTGATTCCCGGAATGTCTGTGGGCCGGATCGAGAAGGCGATTGGGCTGCATCTAGCCCCCGGGCCTTAGTTTGCCTACCCATGCTTTCAGCAGATGTCAGATGAATCAGTACCATGGAGAGATCCTTATAGGTCCTGTTAGCTGAAGCTTTCTCCCACACTGTAGCTATGGAGAAATGTTGCATCAGCAGAGAGCTGAAGGCATCTAAAACATTATGTAGTCTTGCAAGGCCTGTACTGCAATTGACCCTGCCTCCTTGAAGGAGCTAGCTGTGTGGTCATATGGGACCCTTAATAAATTCTGGAAACTCTGGCTTCTAAGATGAGGAGGAGATGTCACTGAAGGCTCATCTCCTGAGTCTGAGGAAGGTAAGAGGGCTTGGAGGACTTGGGGGAAAGTGCTGAGGACCTCCTCTAAGGGAGCAGCCTATGCTTTTTCATCACCTCTACTTTACTTGAGGTCACACGATTGTGGTGGCGTCTGAATGCTACCATTATTTCAGACTCTAGAAGACCTGTGCCTTGTTACAGCTTAGCACATCTTGCTTCAACCCATTTATTAACTCATATAGTATCAAGGTATCTGCTGCATGGACACCTTGTAGTATATGGTGACATATTGTGGCTTATAATATACATGAATCTGAATCTGCTGAACATGTCCATCTCCTTGATTCTATTACTCTCTTTACATATCCTCAAAACATACCATAAATTAAAATGCATTATTTTAACCAGCAAGTTAATTCTTTCATCAGAAGTAGTGCAGTTAACCAACTCTTAAGAACCTACTCTTTTGGCAAAACATTCCTTTAAACTGAATATCACTTGTTACTCCTTATGTAATCACAAAGTTCTCAGACGCTGCTTAGAAAGTATTAAAAAATTCTTTCTGCAGTTTTGACTTTGCCTCCACAAGAATTATCTCAGTCTTTATTGAAAGGGAAAAAATATTAGCATGATTTTACTCCAAACTGCCAGCTGTTCCTCCTTTATGGATATTTCTTTCCTATTGGTGTCATAGTGAACCTTTGCAAAGTAAACTAAGTTAAGGCTTAGCAAAACAGTGGGATGATTCATGCAACCATAAAAATATATTGGTCTAAGGTTTGGGTTTTTTTAAAAAACTGAAGGCTCTCTCAAAAATGATTTGGATTTACTGGTTTTCAAGCTGTAATCATAAGCACCCTAAACTGGAGTCAACTAAGACTGCACCATGAAGTCATCTAATTCAAAGTCACTGATGCCCATTTCCCCTATCAAAACAGACCTGTAGCCAAACGTACACCAGTTCCAGATTAAGAGAGCTTGTCACAGCAAGGTCTAGATTTTTAAAACTGGGATACTATTTTTTTCAGACTTAAGTGACTTAATAGCTTACACACACACAAACACACACAAAAATTACTATGCATGCTGGCAATATGTGGCTTTCCCACAGTTCATTTGTCCACAGGTCTTCAGAGCATGCTGTGACACCTTGCCTTATCCAATATGCAACAGTAATGCAGTTTCACTGTACTCAAGAGGTCTGAATGGACTTGACCTAGGCTGCATCTGTTGAAACGGTCTGCAAGCACAGGTAATAATGCACAAGAGGGGAGCAGGGTTGCGCCTGCCACCTCTACCTGCAACCCCCCTGTGTTCATCATCCCCATGAACAAAGCCCACAGGCAGACAAGCCAGAGGTAGGGAATTTTCAACATTCCCCATTGGGCAACCTTCACAGATTGCATGTTAGTGTTTGGTGGGGCCAGAGGCAACAAGTAGGTGGGGCAATGGGTGGAACTCAACCTTTGTTCAGTAGCCTATATTCCAGCTATACAAATCCAGTGGTTTCTACACATTGTACTCCAACATCTCTTTAGCCCCCTCAATAAAATATTTGAGGGTGCTGCCCCTCCTAAGCTGATAGGCATTGCCATTCCAATAGTGTGCCTGCACCGCGTCTTGTGACTGATCATGCAAGGTGGGGCTTACCTATGCCTCCCCCTTTTATTCAAGTTGGCACCCCTGCAGGAAAGGAAGAAACATTATCAAAGTTCAAGAACACTTTCCAGCCTGGCCAAAGCATAAGCAAGCATCAGGAGCAAGGTCAGTTAGGCGGTGGCCTGGGGAGGATTTCTACTGGATCAGATAAATGTAGCCCAACATCCATTTCCCACAATAACCAGCCAGGTGCCCTGGGGAGCCCACAAGAACATGAAGGAGAATAGTCCTCTCTTGCTGTTCTCCAGAGACTGGTCATTTAGAGGAATGCAGGAATTTTGGGTTTGTGGTACTGTATTCCACAGTTTAATTATTCCTCTGATCTATAGCAACAAGTACAGTGGTGCCCCGCAAGACGAATGCCTCGCAAGACGAAAAACCCGCTAGACGAAAGGGTTTTCCGTTTTGGAGGCACTTCGCAAAACGAATTTCCCTATGGGCTTGCTTCGCAAGACGAAATGTCTTGCGAGTTTTTCCGACCCCCCCCCTTTTTCTAAGTCGCTAAGCTGCTTATCCGCTAAGCTGATAAGCCGCTAAAAGCCGCTAAAAGCCGCTAAGCCGCTAATAGCGCTAATCCGCTAAGATGTCAATGGGCTTGCTTCGCAAGACGAAAAAACCGCTAGACGAAGAGAATCGCGGAACGGATTCTTTTCGTCTTGCGAGGCACCACTGTATACAGAATCATTACTGCCTCCGGCTGCATGAGATGACCCCAAGATGTAGGATTATGAGAGAAGGAGCAAAACACATATTCCTAACCACTTTCTCCACAATGTGCATAAATGTATAAACCTCAGTTATGTCCCCTTTTCAATGGCATACTCAATTTTATACCAATCACAGCAATTTACTTGTTTCAATTGGCAGTGGCTCTGAATAAGTCTCCTGGACAGATGCATACAACAAATGCAGATTTTAAAAAAACTTATGCCACACCCTTATGCCTCATTATACTTGCGGGAAAACAACATGCTCCCACATCAAAGAGAAACATCATCAACGAAAGCAATTTCTCCTTCACCCATTTGCTCTGCAACAGATGTCTCCCAAGATTCTTCCCCAGTATTTGGACCTGTCTGTCTATTGTCTTAAGAGTAAAAAAAAAGAAAACGCTCAGCCTTCTGTAGTTATGTTAAACTGTAACAAAGACTCCCTAACTCTCTCCATCCAGGGATTAATTAAGATTATCAGTAGCTTGGTCCCAGTTTAATCTGTTTACCCCTATATTCTTCCTTTTACAAAACAAAAGAACAAACATCACTTTCCTTCTTTTCTTCAGCATCAGTGGGTGTAATTAATTTTCCAAATGACTAGGAAATAGTGTGTCGCAGAACTCTTTTTGTCAGTCCAGTGGGAGGGAGATGGGTAAGTAGGAATATCAAATTCTCCTCCGCAGATTTCCAAAGGGTTGTTGTGTGTCTTTGACATGAAGGCAGTTCTTTGCTCACTGCTGACTTGGTCTGCCAGATCAGTGCAGAAGGACCCTAACCCTCTAATTAACAACCTGAAACAAATTGAAAACAGCTGGGAATAATTAGACAATTTAAGTGCTGTTAAGGAGGAATAATTTCTGCAGCCATTGTAATAAATCTTATGCTGTCTGAATTCATACGTCCTGCATGAACTTTCTTCCTCCCCCTCTCCCTTTTTTTTGAGTTAGTGCATTACTCATAAAAGAAACAGTATCCCTTTTGTTTTGATTGGGTCTGCTTAATAACAAAAGAGCATATCTTTTGCGAAGGGAAGTATGATGACAAAGAGAATAGGCCTTTGCGTTTCCTTAATTTTCCAATGTTGTGGTTCAAATCCTGTGTCAGATTCCTGGCGTGTGCATCAGGTTAAAGGCAGGGGGAGGAGGAGTTGCCTTGATGTACACTGTAAATAATACACATTTCCAATCCCTTGGACAAGTTCAGATTTGGTTTTAAATGAGCATGTCCAGAAAACACCCTTTTTAAGCAGAAAAAGAAAATTTTCGGGGAGAAACACGTTTAGAGATGGGCAGGCCAAATACTACATATAGCCCCCCAACAGGTGTTTGGTGGTTTGTTATGAATATTTTAAATTCATTTTATAAGATAAACAACAGCAACACACGATACGTGTCTCAAGTAGAGATTCCAGCAAAGAAGTTGAGTTGGAAGGTTAAGCAGGCCCATTCTCCAACAAAACAACTATTGCAGAAAACAACTCCGGAAATTTCTTTCAGCCTCTGGGGACTTCTATCAACTCAGTCATTAATAAATTAGAAAAAAGGAAGCTTTGTTATGGTCACTGAGTCTTTCTCAAAACATCCTCTGGGCCTATAACCAACTCAATCACTTTTGCGGAGAGAGCCATAGACTGGTTCCAGTTGTACTTGTTGTCCAAGGTGAAGTCAGAGGACATCTTCCAGCGTCGTTGTGGTCACAACAAATAAAAAGTATATAAGGTCCATGTAAATAGGCAACTGTCCAGCTGCAGAAATAGCAACGCTAGGAAGAAAGATTTGGGGACTGGCAATATTGGAAAGGTGATCAAAGACTTTGTCCCCAAAACAGTCAGCATAGGAGGGACATTGCCACCACATGTGAAAATATGTGCCAACAGGTGTTGAGCCTGATGACCATAAATATGTGTTGAATGTGAAATGTCACAGTTTCAATCCCAGTAATCTCCAGCAAAACAAAGCAGCAGGTGACGGAAAATATATCTACCCAAGACCCTGGAGTACAGTACCTAGACAGTTCTGGATCAGGTGGGAAAATAGTCTGGCCTGGTATGAGGCAGTTTTCCATGTGAAATTGTAACCACTCGTCTATGACAATTTACATGCTCAGTAGTGGAAATGTGATAGGGAGTGCAGATGTCATCATAGCATGCTTGGATAGTGGTCCTCTGTTGTGAACTGGATGCGTGAAAACATGCCTGCACTAAGGACTCATTCACACAAAACACTGGGTTTACAGTAGACACTTGAAATCCATATGTATGTTCATTGTGGTTGTATGAATACATTGCATATAGTTCAGGTCTTATTGCACTGGGGACTTACCGAGGGGCATGCAAAAGAGTTTAATTCTCTGCATCACAGCAGACTTTCATACATATGTTGACTATGGCTATGTGTAGCTTCTGCCATCTACACAATTCAGATTTTAGGTCCATCAGAAACCTAGAGGGGTGTGCAAAGAGCTTAATTCTGTGCATGACAGGTTCTATACCAGGGTCAGCAACCTTTTTCAGCACGGGGCCTGTCTACCGTCCCTCAGACCATGTGGTGGGCCGGACTATATTTTTTGGAGGGGAATGAACACATTCCTATGCCCCAGAGATGCATTTTGAATAAAAGCACACATTCTACTCGTGTAAAAACACCAGGCAGGCACCACAAATAACCCAGAGATGCATTTTAAATAAAAGGACACATTTTACTCATGTAAAAAGACACTGATTCCTGGACCGTCTGCAGGCCGGATTGAGAAGGTGATTGGGCTGCATCCGGCCCCCGGCATAGCTGTCAACATATCCCTTTTCTTGCAAGGAATCCTATTTGGAATAAGGGAATTTCCCTTAAAAAGGGGGGGGGGAGTTGACAGCTATGGGCCCCCGGGCCTTAGGTTGCCTTAGGTTGCCTCCCCCTGTTCTATACAATACCAGCTAGCCTTATTTAAATGTTTCAGGCAGCTATGGGGGAAAGCTCATTTTAAGCATTGGCTTAATAAGACTTAGCTGATTGAAAAGCTCATTCTTGCAAACTTTTATACAGTGGTGCCTCGCAAGACGAAAAGAATCCGTTCCGCGAGTCTCTTCGTCTAGCGGTTTTTCGTCTTGCAAAGCAAGCCCATTGACGGCTTAGCGGATTAGCGCTATTAGCGGTTTAGCAGCTTTTAGCGGCTTTTAGCGGCTTATCGGATAAGCGGATAAGCGGCTTAGCGGCTTAGAAAAAGGGGGGGAAAGGGGGGGAAACCCGCAGGAACTCGCAAGACATTTTCGTCTTGTGAAGCAAGCCCATAGGAAATTCGTTTTGCGAAGCGCCTCCAAAACGGAAAACTCTTTCGTCTAGCGAGTTTTCCATCTTGCGAGGCATTCGTCTTGCAGGGCACCACTGTACATCAACTTAACACTGCAATAATGGTTTTGATTCCACTATCAATTCAATCAAACAGTAGTTTCAGTATTAAGTACAGTTGTTTTTTTACACTGTACTATCCAAACGGTTAAATACACAATTGTTTTCAGTATCAAGTAAAACCTCTTATAAAGAGCAAAGACTGAAGAGTCTAGCCTTTCTTTTTTTATATAAAAAAGCGGGGGGGGGGGGTCACACACTGAAAAATCCCCCAAGATGTATTAGTAGGCAAGTGCATTTGACTTTTCCATGATTTGAATGAGTAGTTATGTTTTGAAGAAGCAGTTCTTTTTAAAGGATTTTGTAAGACTGCACAGAGAAAAGAACTCTGGGCATCACCCTTTTAAAGAAATCCAACGACTTGAGATTAAAGGTGACCTAGGATTTATGGAGCTGCTTGTCAGAACAATTCCATTAGATTACATAAGGTCCTTGCAGGCAGGTTTCAGGTTTAGTTGCCACACTGGGGAATTAGGAAAATGTCCTCCAGCAAGAGCCATAATATACTATTCCACCATCAAGCAGAAGCACAAAGCAATGTCAGTGTGCATATCTCTAAAACCTCATATATCTTTATTCCCTTCCTCCACCCCTCATTTAAGAGGAGAGGCTGTCGCAGCAGGAAAGATGAAAAGCCACTACCCCCACACCACACGAGGGGGGAAAAGTGATCCAAAGAACATCAAAAACTGACCTCAAGAAAATAGAAATTGCATATCAGGAGCAATTCTAGGGAGATTTTAGACAGGTTAATTACGCTACACTTAAAGCTCGGGTTTAAATTGTCTCAAAAGGAGCTGGAAGGCTCATCATTAGGTTAAATAGGAAACCAGTTTGTGAGAAAGCAAGCACAACTAATTTAAGGTGAAGGACTTGAATTGGGGTGTAGGTGTGGGGGAATTAATCCTTCTGAAGTCAGTGGAGATTAAATCAGCTTCATTCCTACCACTTTAGTATATAGCTGGATTGCGCAGCCCCAAAAGAAGCTTTGGGATTGACTCCAACTAACACTCAGACCCACTGAAATCAATGAACAAGACTAATTTCAGAACATTCACTCCAATAGCTCTATGCTAAGTATGGCATGCTAGATCTTTCTCTTCCCCTTTCCTTTCATTCTCTAGTTCCATCTCGGAGGTGTAGTAGCCCAGGGTCACGGGGGGGGGGATCAAAGATCCATTTCTATTTCTAAAGCAGGGTCCCAGTTTCCAGAATCTTGGAGCCACCCAGTCGGCATGAAAGGGAAGCTTTTTAGCTACTGAGAGAAAGTCTTCTTACTCCTTGTGTTTAATGGAGCCAATGGGATAGAAAGGAGGTGAGGATCACTCTGGCGAAAGTGGGTGGGAAGAACCAAGGAGCAGTTCTTCTGTTTTATCCATTTAGGAACACTGAAAAAACAAGGTGCTTCAGTTTCAAGAGAATGGAGTGCAATTTGTGTTACGCACAATGTAACTTCAAGGAAACCACAACTTAAGTCACTTTGATACTGGAAAACTCCAAACCATCATCTGCCCATGTATGTGCACAGAAAATAGACTTACCGGTAAGCTGAAAGGCAACAAATGGAGATCTGGACTGAACTCTGCAATACATAGCTAATTATTATTCTTGTATAATTATAAGATTCTTGTGTAATCGTAGAAAGCTTAGAAGGGTTGTGTGGCTGTGACCATCATGAAAGAACCCTGCAGTTATGAATTTATCAATACACTACCTGCTTTTTTTTTGTTTAAAAACTCAAAGCGATTTACAGAAAGAGACAACAATAAAATCAATAAAAGTTCACAACCTTACTTTAAAATACACAAAGGTTAAAATACTAAAACAGATTAAGATTACCTCAACCTTCTGAGCATCTGCGTCTGCGTAGGCTTGTATTAACAAGAATGTTTTTAGCAGACACCGAAAAGAGTGCAGTGAGGATTCCTGCTTGATAGCAATAGGTACCGCTACGCTAAATGACTGAGTTCTTACAAATGTGAAGCTTGTAAGTAAACTGGTCCCATGTTGTTAAAGAAGAAGAGGAAATCTTTATCTCCGTCTACAGCTGTACTGGAACTGTTTTTGACTATCTTTAGAAATGGAATTATTTTTAAATGTTCATCTTGCTTTGTTTGTTTCTTTTTTTACAGCTGGAATCATTTTAAGTTGCTTTATAGATGCACCTGGTTGTTTTTTTTACCCCTTTACACTTTTCTTGCTTTATGGTTACAATTGTTCTATTTGTTTTTTAACTGGATATATTATTAATAAACAAAATAAACCAAAGGCGAAGAGTATAAGTAAATACTGTTACAACAGGTTGAAAGCAGCATAAGCTTGGACGGTATCACTTGTTGTTCCAAAACATTGCAAAAAATGCCCATTTCCCCATAAACCTGGTTCGTATGTATTTTTATTTTTTATTTTTTTGTAGTAAGCTAGCTTGATCGTAGTTATTATGGACCAAATTTTCTCAGTCATTTCAGATACATTAGGAGACATGCTTTTATAGTTGTATATTTTGCCCTTGTAACTCACCCTGGGACCTTACAATAAAGAGGAGGTAAGAATGCCAACAAACAAACAAAAAACAAACAAACACTGGAAATGGGAAGGAGATAGAGAAAAGCAGGAATTGGTGTCTGAAAATGATATAGAAATGCTGTAGCGTCGGAGACACACACCATTCTGGCTCTGCCTCCGTCAGCAAAATATCTTGGGGTGTCACAGGGTAGTTCCTTAAGCGAGGTTAAGTGCTTTCCCACAAAACACAGCAGTTTATCCGACACATATAATGACTATGGCACAACCAGCAAGATTGCTATCGATGACCCAACCCCATCAGGGGGCCCTGCCCTAGCCCTGGCCTTACTTGGTGGCAATAGCTGAGTCTAGGAAACTACCCACTGTTTCAAAATTCACACAGTGCCTGAAGAGCCTAGCCCAGCAATGCTGCAACAGGCCTAACTGGGGCATTATGGGTAATGAACATGGTGGACAGCTTTGCCAGATGCAGCTACCCAGAAAAGCCTGCAGCTGAGGGAACAGGCTGGTTGGAGGGCAGGGCAAACAGATGTTAGTGTCAGTGCCAAGGGGCCTGGTCATGTTGCTTCAGTGACATCAGTGGTCCAGGTAAACTGGCCCTGATATGCATATACATATAGTCCTGAAATGTGCAAATCTACAGACAACTGGACTGGATTTGGAGAACATGCTGGTTGCACCAAGCTATGTTTTAAGAAAACTTGTCTGCCATGACTATACTGCTGTTCTCTGCAACGAATTCTCAATAAGGTTTCTAAGAAACCCCTCACTGAAACATTCACTGAATTATATCCACTGGTGTGGAGCATGTTGCTGGAAAACAAAACTAAACCCCTTACAAATATCCAAAAATCTAAAAGCTTTATAAAAAAAAAAAAAAGAGCATTGCCTGAGCTTCTCCTACATGAATTGCATCACCTGGAGGTTTAGCAAATGGACTTGGCTGGCCGGGAGTGAATGAAAAAGAAGACCCTCTGGTGTTTATAATTCCAATTGGTGTAAAATTTCCTGATGGTTAACACATCACGTTACAGGCGCTTTTGAATGAATGACTCATTCCCAGATAATTGACTAGCTTTGTAATCTGGGAAGTAAAATTCACTTTTATGAGTCCCTGGAGCAGAGGGCCTATATTGTTGTGCCTAAAAAGTAGATAAATCATTATTTAAAAAAGGGGGGTGGCTTCATTTATTTATTTGGTAAAAGCTTCCATTAGCCTTTTGTGAATACATTAGAGTAATGCTTTTTAAATGCATGCAGCTGCCTTAAATCACTGGTGCATTTTTAAAAAATCAAGTATTTATATATTTTGAAGTTAAATTACATATTGGCTCTTGTAATGCTATCTTCCTTTTATTTTGGGGCCATCGTTTCCGAAGGGATTTCTTAGTAAGAAGCCTCTTAACAGGAACAATCTTAAATGTACACAAATAAATCCAGCCATAAGTATTTCCCCCCCAACTAATCCGAAGAGTGCTAATTATGTAAATAGAAACAAATCAGAGCAGAGAGGATTAAAGGCAAACACATGGGATTATCAAATAAATGCCTTTCAGATATAGGTAGCCAACTTGTACCCCAGGTTCTTTCCCCTTAAGTAAGGGGGGCTGACACAACCAATACTTCATCACTAATAGGAGAGCTGCAGGAGATTGCTGCTGCCTGAGGAGACCGTCCAGATTGTATGAAGCCAAAACACTGGGCTGCATCCGACACTGGATGGCTTTCAAAGAGGATTGGACAAATTCATGGAGGATAAGTCTATCAATGCTATGAACCATGATGGCTATGCTCGGCTTTCAAAGTCCGAGGCAGCTCAAACATCCTCCCAGTGGGCACACAAGCAACTCGCAAAGGACCAACTACCAGGAAATAATTTAATAAGGTCCCTATTTTTCATTTCCAGAAGGTCCTGCTATTCCTTAGGACGTCCCTATTTTCATTGGAGAAATGTTGGTGGGTATGAAGTTACACACAGTGGCTTCTGTAAATCTGGGAAACCATCCCTGGGAAATAGGGACACTTGGAGGGTTTGGAATCTGTTTGAATGTTGTTTGCTTGGTAGCCTTTTCCCCCAAGCTAGTGCCCCAACCTAGTGGTTTGGACGACAGCTGCCATCAGTGAGGAGCCTGTCTTGGCTGGTGCTGAAGAGAGTTGTAGTCCAAAAGTAAGAAGGCACCAGGTTGTGAGGAAGGCTATTCTATAGAAACCCACCACTCCCATTGTCGTGTTGCAAAGGCCTTGTGTCAAAGACTGTGGAGAAGTCTACCAGGATTAATAGGATGCAATTGCCCATATCAGTCTTGAGGCAGACACCCCTGATGAAAGCGATCAACAAAAATCTCAGTACCACCCTCCCAGGCCGTGCTCTAGAATAGTAGGCTCCAAGTGTGTCTGTATTAGAACTACTCACATTCAGCTGCCTTCTCCAATAAGGCCCAAAATGGCTGTGGTTACTCCTATTTAGGGGGAGAAGTGTATCCTGCACATGCTCACACATTCCATACTTATCACATCTTACAGGGCTGATCCCTGAGACTGAAACAGATTCCAGAGCTGGGCTTTGGTGATCTCCGGCTCAAATTAAATCTAGGGTAGTACCTAGAGAGAAAGGGAAAGGGGGGGGACCCATAATGGAAAGAATCTTTGAATCAGAGTTCCTAATGTGGTAATTAAATTGGGCAATAATCAGGTCCTTAGTGGGATTGCTCTTTTAATTGTGATGCTTTTGCAACTAAGAAGTTCCCCTACCTTTCAGATACGCAGCTGTGTTCGCCCCATATATTTTTTTTCCAAGAGTACTGTAAATGAGTTTAGTATGCTTGAAAGACCCTGTAATTGTTTCTCCTCTTGTTGACACACCAACTTGATGCCACACAGAACAAGACTGGGTTCAAACCCTTTGGTTTTTGCAGTTCCAGTGCATTTCAACCGCTTGACAGGTCCGGCGCTAAGATGTTCTGAATTAGATTTGAATTACAGCCACTAAATGCCCTTGTCAGAGCTAGTTATGCCTGACACTAGCCATGCCCATTTAACCAACTGTTCCTAAGGAAAGTATACAGCTTAAACAAAGACATGCTCCAAAGTTTCATACTGAATTGTCAGAATGTAATTGAGTTTAAAAAGCAACTAAACTATACAGAGAGCAATCTTTGCTGCTTTCTTGGGTTTTTTTTCTGCCTTTTGAAAATAAATCCGTAGGAAATTTAGTGGAATCTCAAAATAAAAGAGTTTATATTGGTTTCATGGAGGCACCAACATCCCATAGAAACACCAGCAGTGCTCATCAAAATTGGACACTATGGCTCCAGCAATGACACACGGGGGAGCGACAAGCAGTTCAAAAGTTTGCAGAACGTTTCAGCACATGGAGACATTTCAAGAAAAGAAATTAAGGTGTTCTGCACCTCTTAGTCCATGAAGTCAATGTAATAACACATTGCATCGGGCCAAAGGTCCATCTACTCCAGTATCTTGTTCTCAGAGTGGACAACCAGATGCCTATGGGAAGTCTGCAAGCAAGATCTGAGTTCAACAGCATAGCAGCTGCACTTGGGCCAAGGGTTATACATGCATGGGTTACTAAATGCTATCCAGTTGCCCAAAGTATCTCCTGTATTTCCCCCCCAACCATTCCCCTTCAGTTACTGAGGAATTTAATGTTCGAAAATTGCGACAGGGAAGATAAGATTTTGGAGAAAACCCCATAGGTGGGGTTCAAGGTTTTCATTGTGTATGATTTACTTTTGGAGAGATGCTTGTGTATGTCATTTCTTTCATTCTACAAATCATCACTCTGCAACCTTTCTGAAAACACCATGACGTCTTTAGCTGGGCATCACTGCAAGTGTGGGATGCAGGGATGCTGCCTACTGTGTGCCTGGCTGCTGTTCATTAATGTTTAGAACCAACATCTTTTTTTTTACTTTTAAAGAAATCAGTGCAAAAAGCTGAAAGAATTCTGCCCCCCCCCCCCAAAAAAAATGAAATTAATGATTATACAGTGGTGCCCCGCAAGACGCATGCCTCACAAGACAGAAAACCCGCTAGACGAAAGGGTTTTCCGTTTTGGAGGCGCTTCGCAAAACGAATTTCCTATGGGCTTGCTTCGCAAGACGAAAATGTCTTGCGAGTTCCTGCGGGTTTTTTTTCCTTCCCCCCCTTTTTCTAAGCTGCTAAGCCGCTTATCCGCTTATCCGCTAAGCCGCTAAAAGCCGCTAATAGCGCTAATAGCACTAATCCGCTAAGCCGTCAATGGGCTTGCTTCGCAAGACGGAAAAACCGCTAGACGAAGAGACTCGTGGAACGGATTAATTTCGTCTTACGAGGCACCACTGTACTGACACCTAACATAAGACAGTAAGAAGAGGTTGCTAGATCAGGCCAAGAGCTCATCTAGCCTGGGATCCTGATCTCACAGTAGCCAACAAGATGCCCTTGGGAAGCCCAAAAGCAAAACTCCAGCACAAGGGCCCTCTACCCTCCTGCAGTTTCCAGCAACTGGTATTACTGCCTGCGACTATGGAGGCAGAGCATAGCCATCATGGCTGGAAGCCATTGAAAGCCTTCTCCTCCAGACCAATGGAGGCTGGTGCTCATTAGCACTGGGGGGACAGAAGGCAGGGAGGCCAACAGTAGGTGGCGCTAGAGCCAATGGTTGGTATAGCCAACTAATTCTGCTTTTGTTCCCATCCTCCTCTCTATTGAGTTCTGCAAAGACAACTCTGAACAGAAGGCGGAGGAGCAGGTGGCTCTAGAATGGCTTTAAGAAAGGAGTTAAGGCCGGCTGAAGGCAGACTGATCTTGAGGAAGCTGTGCCCTTCTTGTCTCAGTGCTTAGCAGCCCTCACCCCCAGCTTTCCGAACGCCGGGGAAAGACACCACAAGGTAACTTCTCCCATGGAGCTTCCTGAGATGATGACAAACAGGCAGCTACGTAGGCTGGAGAGTTTTGGAGAAATGCTTCATGGGAAGAAAAACTCCAGCCCCAGCCACTTTGTAACGATAAATAAAACTGCATCCTGTACGCACCAAAAGTATAAAGAAATTCTAAAGCACCCTGTGAAAGAGGCAGGGGAAAATGGAAGCCTCCTTTCACAGGTGAAGAAAACTTTTGAAAAACTGGAGAACAGATTTCAAGCGTCGCACGACTAAATATCGCCGTCTTAGCCTACATCAAGTACTCCTGAAGTAAATAAAAGAACAAAGACCCTGGGAGCCTCCAGACTCTCAGTAATTTTGTGGGAGGGATTCAAGTGCATACCAGGAAATTAAGGTTTGTGCAATTAAAGTGGATTAAAACACTCTTGTTGCCCTAGTGCATGTAATCCACTTTTAAAAAAGAAAACAGACTTCTCGGGGATAGGAAAGTGATGGGGAGACGCACTGAAAAGTATGGTATGAATAGGTGGTTAATGGGAAGGCCTATAAACACCCTGTAAGCAAATAAGGATGAATGCAGAACAAAGGTTCAATGAAGACAATATTCTCTAACCTCTGCATAGCTTGTGATCCATTGCCTAAATGGAAAGATGGGGTGGGCACATGTGTGTGTAGTAATCTCTAGCTTTTGTGTGGCTGGAATGCACCCAACTGTACACAGGTGAGAGTCACTGCTGCATCTGTGTTTGACTCTGGCTTTGCCCACCATTGGCATGATCCCCTGGAAGACAGCCTATAAGGAAATGTGGTTCTCTATTTGAAAAAGGTTGCCCAATCCCATGGGTATAATCTTGGTCTGCTGGATTTTATGGGGTTGGGTGGGTTGAGCCTTTTATTGTAATTTTGATATTGTTCACTTTATAGTGTTTTGGTCTGAAGAAATGATCTAGAATAAACTAAACATCATCATCATCAGACTGCTTTAGTGGAGGAGCTGGAAAGCAGATCTCACAAGCTTCCCATCCCTGATTTATGGGGCAAGGTGCAAGTGGAAGGAAATATTCCTGAGGTCCAAAAGGGAGAGTACTGACACATTGCCTTGAAAGCAGGACAGAGGACAAGACGACAGAGATTTGCATGCAATTTGCACGTGCTAATGAGTCAAAATGAAAACTTATAATTGCTATTATGTAAATACAAATGCAACACAGCTCATCAAAACGGGGAAGACTGGGACCAGGTGACCTGTGTGTCTAATGTCCAAGTGCTCACCATTGATGGAAACCTCAAGGCTCCTCCCCCTTCTAATTGTTGTTTTAATAATCTTTCAGCTGGACTTGGATCAGATAACCCTTCAACTTGAGGATCCTTGGAAAGGAAAGACTGTCCTCTGACCATCTTACTCATGGAGGACTGACCTTTGTAAAGTAGGACACAGGATTACTGGCTACCCACTGCACTAATTAAACTCAAAGTCAGGAACTCCATTTCCCATCCGCCTCCTGCTGAGATTCTTCCCATTTCCCAGGAGTCCTGCCTTTGAGGTGGAGGGTGTTGAAGAAGCAAATGCTAACTGCTTCCAGGGGGGAAAATATATGTTTGCAACCCACATTAACCTTGAGAATCATGGGAGTTTTGTGCTGTGGTTTTCCTACTGTTTGGTTTGGTTGTTTATAAGTCACACTGGGTTATCCTGGGCAAGATAAATAAAACACAACAATAATTTAGTTATTGATGCTGCATATACTGTATGTCTGGGACGCGGGTGGCTCTGTGGGTTAAACCACAGAGCCTAGGACTTGCTGATCAGAAAGTCGGTGGTTCAAATCCCCGCGACGGGGTGAGCTCCCATTACTCGGTCCCTGCTCCTGCCAACCTAGCAGTTCGAAAGCACATCAAAGTGCAAGTAGATAAATAGGTACCACTCCAGCGGGAAGGTAAACGGCTTTTCCATGTGCTGCTCCGGTTCGCCAGAAGCGGCTTAGTCATGCTGGCCACATGATCCGGAAGCTGTACGCCAGCTCCCTCAGCCAATAAAGCGAGATGAGCGCCGCAACCCCAGAGTCGGCCACGACTGGACCTAATGGTCAGGGGTCCCTTTACCTTTACCTTTATACTGTATGTCTAGTTCTTCTCTGGTGCTTTCAGTGCATTGCACCAGCCTGGATTCTGCCTGCCTTGATAGCAGAGCCTTGTATCATCTGCGCAAGGGCAGTATCTACCTCCTTCTTGACACAGAATTTTACTTCTGGAATTGACCAACCATACAACCTCCAATGTACACGAGACTCCTGGCAGGACCATATTGTATACATGAAACAACAACAAGTGTGATTTGGGCTATTTTCTTTTAGGAAAAAACCCTGAATGAATGAGTGAATGATCTAGACAGTCAGATTTTTAAAATCTTCTGGCAGACCTGCAGCTATGATGAGTTACCATAGATGCTTGTACAATCCGCCCGGCTGCATGCATTGTAACCACAGGCGGCAAATTGGTACACCCTTGCGACTGCTTAAAACCTTTTGAAAGTTTTAGTCCTAAGGGCTCTGTACTAAATAAGTGTAAAGTTTCATCGAAAGGCACTTGGGGGAGGCGGCGGCGGGGAGCCTGTAAAGGCCATGCTATTCTTTGTTAATTTTTTTATTCAATTAAGAAGCATATGCTGATTACTTTTAGCTGCGTCCCCCTGATACAATTCAGATGTAAATCACATCTCTGCAGTCAGCTGCTGCCGCTTAAGCAGAAATATTTTGACACAATAATTATAGGGCTGAAACTATGCTTTGCATTCGTGTATAAAACACTCATTAAATTAAAATTCTTCCATGAAATCACGAAAATAAACAGTCTGTCTGAGCTGGCATCAACAAATTCGCAGGATACTTCTGCGTTTTCTCAGAGCTGGCCTTCAGATGACTGAGTTACGGGGGCCCTCGCGTCGCCAGCAGTGCTAAAGTTCGCATTCTTTTGAAGGTTCCCATTCTGCTTGTTGTTTTTAATATTCCTGCTATGATTGTTTTTACAACTTGCATGGTTTTAAAGCTATTAAGCTTCAAAGGTGTGGGAGAAATTAGAAAGGCGATCGCCGACCGCATTCAAAAGTGATCTAATGGTGGCAACACTTCTGCGCCAGCGTGGATTAGAGGCGGACGACAGGGCACGGCACCAGATACAGCACCTCAGGTCCCACTATTATGACTAGAAGGCAGGATATGCACTTCATGCTCAATTCCTTGAGAAGTTCAATAGAACTCTGGCAACCTGGAGAGGGGGGAGAAGGGACACGGATCACGGGTATTTGGATAACCCGTCCCTCTAAAGGGAGGGATTTCCATTTTCAGCTCTTAATGGGTCAGGAAAGGCTACAAGCCAAGGAACTCCAAGACAAAAGTGGGAATTAGTACTATTGAACATCTGTAAATGAGACTCGCAACAAAATGGTGCAGTGCATCATTAAGGGTTCCAGCCGACTAGCCATGTTTTTGTTTTTGTTTATGTTTTGCAGTTCCCAACTCCACGGTTTTTCGGGGTGGGTCGGTTCCAAAGTGACAGCCAATGGCTCCTGAGCACACTCGGTCATCCTTAGGCTGGTTTTTGTAGTTTTGAACACAGGTCTGGGGTTTTTTGTTTTTTGTTTTTTAAAGTTTTTTGTACTTCTGCAAACCTCCCACTTGTTTCTCAGTGATGCTGTTTCTGCTTCAAAACCACCGGCATTCAGAACCTGAATTCAAAAGCCCTGCTCTATTTATCCAGCTTTTTTCACATCCTGTTCTCACAGTTGCCAACCAGATGCCCAAGGAGAGACCACAAACAGGACTTGAATTTAATAGCTCTCTACCACTCATGTTTCCCTGCAACTGGTATGAGAGTAAAAAGGTAAAAGGTAAAGGAACCCTGGATGGTTAAGTCCAGTCAAAGGCAACTATGGGGTTGCAGTGCTCATCTCACTTTCAGGTCGAGGGAGCCGGCATTTGTCCACAGACAGCTTTCCAGGTCATGTGGCCAGCATTACTAAACCACTTCTGGCACAACGGAACACTGTGAATGGAAACCAGAGCGCACGGAAATGGCGTTTACCTTCCCGCCTCAGTTGTACCTATTTATCTACTTGCACTGGCGTGCTTTCGAACTGCTAGGTTGGCAGGAGCTGGGACAGAGCAATGGGAGCTCACCCTGTTGCAGGGATTTGAATCGCCGACCTTCTGATCGGCAAGCCCAAGAGGCTCAGTGGTTTAGACCACAGTGGCACCCCCATCCCTATGAGAGTATACCACCTCCAATACTTGGGAGATTAGCTGATGATGGCCTTGTCCTGTGTGAAATTAATCTCCTTTTAAAGCCATCCAAGCTGGTGGACATTATTACACTTCACAACCCTTGGCAAGATAGGATGCCCACCTAATCTCCACAAGATTATTATGTCCTTCCATGACAACATGCCTCACCCTTCCTAGTCTGATGGTTCATCCTTAGATGCCTTCCTGATTAAGAGCAGTGTGAAACATGGGTGTGTTCTTGCTCCAAGTCTCTTTGGCATATTCTTATCCCTCTCCTCTCCTATGCTTTCAGCTCTACTGAAGATGGTGTCTACTTCTTCTGTTCAAGGAGGAATGGAGGTCTGTTCAACCTGGCACATCTCACGCCAAGACATAAGTGTAGTGGGTCCTTATCTGAGAGATGATGCTGTTTGCAGATGAAGCAGCCTTGAAAGTGCACTCCAACGAAGCTCTATGCAAACTCATCATCTGTTTTGCCCAAGCCTGCAGGGAGTTCGGCCTGACAAAGGCCAATGTCCCAGGTCAGGACACCACCAGCACTCCATTAATTAAACAGTACTTACGTTTTTCGGAAACCAGGCTCATTCTTTTTCAGCAAGACTTGCTCTTCTCTAAGCTTGGCAATTTTATCTTTAATATTACTTTCCACCAGTTTTTGTTTTTTTAATGGAGCAGATGTTAAGCTAACCAACAACTGCTATTAGAGGCAGCAAACAGTATCAACCAACTGTGTAGGCAGCATAGAAAGGACCATTCTTGGCCCAGAAGACTCGTGATCTCATCAACAATCTAATCCAAACTCATCACATCTTTGTGAATTTCATTATATTCAAGTAGGAATTAGTGTGGCACTACACAGTGCAAGGAACGTGGGGCTGCAACAACAACAAAAAGGCTGCCCCGTGTTGTGTTCCCTCTTTATAATTAGAACAGTTTACCAAGTGTCCTTCTGCCTTTGTAGTTAGTATTTTCCTACTCTTGCTCCATCACATTGGCTGCTTCTGAAATGTCAGGAAGGAAGCTGCTCCCTTAGATGGTTCAGAGGAGGAACCCAGAACTCAACAGACTAATGTGAATGCAAAAGTGTGTTTATTTAACTACTAGCTATGAAGTATATCTGATTTCTCTTCTGCAGTCGCTATTGATAACACTCAGGGATGATCACACAAATAACATGCAAGATGCAGAAATGTCATATATCTACATGATGCAATTGCATGGACTTTGTGATCCTTAGTTAGCTGGGAACATTTCAGGAAGGATATTGACAAGCTGGACCACGTGCAGAGGAGAGTGACCAAGATTTTCCAGGTTCTGGAAACCAAGCCTTAGGAGGAAGGCTTGAAGGAGCTGGGCATGTTTAGTCTGGAGAAAAAGAGAGGTGATATGATAGCCATCTTCAAATATCTCAAGGGCCGTCACGTGGAAGATGGAGCAAGCTTATTCTCTGCTGCTCCAGAGGGTAGACCCATAAGCACTTGGTTGTGCTTGACCACTGTGAGAATCAAGACCTTGGACTTTGATTTGTTGCAGCAGAGCTCTTCTTAAGTATCTGTAATTATATGAAGGCCCCAAACAAAGCCCAAAATGCCAGCTTCAGAGGGAAAGTGGCTGAATTCTCTCTACTCCCAACTTGAACTAGTGGCTCTCCAGAGTCTAAACTGAAGTTCAAACCACTAAGCCTTTTTCTTCTCCTTCTGGGTGTGCAAGTAAGCACACATGTATATACATACTAATCCTTATAAGCCCTAATTGTGTTTTGTTTGTGTTTTTGTTCATCTGTACAATGTCACTGATCTCTATGACATAAAAAAGCAAGCTGTGGTTTCTCTGGCTTTGGGAGTGAACAACACGGGATCTTTTGAAATAAAGATGATGTAATCTCAGTGGTCGAGAACATTTTTGTTACATCTATATTCCACTAGAATCCTCAATTATGGTTTGCTTGGTCTTTTGACTGAAGAGATTCCAGAAAGATGGTCTGCCACGGTAATTGCACCATTTAATCTTCAGATGCGAATCTTAGACTGATCCCTCCGGTCTGATGAAATTACACACACCATGTTATTTTCTCAATTTGCACAAAATGTATATACAATGGTGGCTGCAGGAATGTATACTTAGCTTTAAGTTGTCAGGATGTGTATGTGCATCAGCTTTAGGTGGCGGGGGTGGGGGTGGGAATCAAAACCATTAAAAGAATTTATTAACCAAAAGATTGGAATGTTTAAAAATAAAATAGCTTCCAGTAGAATAATTTCATTTATTTTATTCTATTTTTTTATTGCACCCTCCCTTCAAGGATCTCAGGGTGGTATACACAATTCTTCACCTCATCCCTCTTTTATTTTCCAAACAACCCTGTAAGGTAGGTTTGACTAAAGTTGCGCTGTGAGTTCTGTGGCTCAGTGCAGACTTGAAACTGGATCTCCCGAGGCCTAATCCAACACTATCATACCTGCCAAGTGCCCTGGGGGGAAAGGGACATCCTGTTTCTCATGTGAGATCATGGTGAGATTTTGCCCCAGGGAAAGCACTTTTTTCAGGGTGAGAGCAAGGCACGGGTCAAGTGACTTGTCCGGGAGCATCTCCTGAAAGACGTGCGTCCTGGTTTTGGGTCTCCAAGAGTTGGACATTATGCGCTATCTCAGCACCTGGACTCTTCTAGATGTTAGAATTGTAGAGTTGGAAGGGACCACAAGGTCCATCTAGTCCAACCTCTTGCAATGCAGGAACATGGGTCTCGAACCAATGACCCTGAGATGAAGAGTCTCTTGCTCTACCCACTGAGCTATCCCAGCTTTTGTTGGACTACAGCTCCCATCAGCCCCAGCCAGCATGGCCCATGGCCAGGAATGATGGGAGTTATAGTCTGAGGGCACTAGGCAGGGGAAGGGCTACACTGGGCTTCATATTTAAGCTCCTAAGACTCTCTCTTTCAATATCACCTTTTCATTTCAGGAGGGAGCAGACTTCAGACTTGCTAGATCTACTTTATTTTTCAATAGAGCCCCAAAATCTACTAACCCAAGAGCATAAGAAGAGCCCTGTTGCATCAGGCCAGTGGCTCTTCTAGCCAGCATCCTGTTCTCACAGTGGCCAACCAGGTGCCTATCAGAAACCCACACAAGACCACTCTCCCCCTCCTGCAGTTTCCAGCAAGCGGTCTTCAGAAGCATTACTGCCACTAACCATGGAAGGAGAGGAGAGCCATTATACCTAGTGGTCATTGAAATGCTTAATCTCCATGCATTTGCATAATCCACTTTTCAGGCCACCCACGTTGGTGGCCATCACTGCCTCCTATGGGAGAAAGTTCCATAGTTTAAAGCTGCGTATAGAAGTATTTTGTTTTGTAGGACCATTTTTGTTGGTCAAAAAAAGCATGTGTGGCTTTCCCTTGCTCCCCAGGCTCACCTTCAAGCATCTAACCATTTCGTTGCTTACTGATAGGAACGCTTCTTTTCAGAAACCAGCCTTCCTCTTCTGAACCAAGCCCCCAGCCAGCTGTCTTTGTACTTTCACTTCCCCATCTCTTTAAATAGCTCTTAATAAGCAGCACATCAAACATTCTTAAAGCTTCCTTTAGCTAAACCATAACATCTATGCGGGTGGGGTGGGGTAGGGTAGGGAGAAGAGAGATATTCTTGACCCAGATTCCCAATCTGTTTCCTTTAAACCCAATAAAATGTACGTTGTGAGGCTTAAGGGCAGAGGGCTTCACTGGGCTGAAAAATAAGTCAGCAAATGCAAAACATGAAAAACCCCAAGTATCTGTATATGATATTCTTCTATTTCAATATTCCTTTGATATTCCACTGTGAAACCTACACTTGTTGGGGTTTCATGCATTTTTCTCCATTTCCCCCACTTTGATTTCTCCTGACTTTCCCCCTTTGGATTTAGGTTCCTGCAACCACTGGACTGCAGGCTAGAAATACTTGATACTTGTTTCCGGAAAGCGGTTCCACGCAGCTGGTTGTTGGATGAGATACTATGCCGTTTGGTCACTTTCTCTGCTTGGAAACCGGGTTATCCGCTGAAATGCTTTTTTTTATATATCCCGCCCTCCCCAGCCGAAGCCGGGCTCAGAGTGGCTAACAACAGTAAAATAATACAACACTCTAAAATCAGTTCATTATAAAATCAGTTCAAATCAAATTAATGGCAACCATTGGGCTAGAGTTCTGTGAGGATTGCCAAATTGTCAGGCTGTGCCCTAGCCAAAGGCCTGGTGGAACAGCTCTGTCTTGCAGGCCCTGCGGAAAGATGTCAAGTCCCGCCGGGCCCTAGTCAACTTGTGACACAGCATTCCACTAGATTGGAGCCACAGCTGAAAAAGCCCTGGCTCTGGTTGAGGCCAGCCTAAACTCCCTGTGGTCCAGGACCTCCAAGATGCTTTTGTCTGAAGACCGTAAGGTCCTCCGTGGGACATACCAAGAGAGGCGGTCCCATAGGTATGAGGGTCCTAGGCTGTATAGGGCTTTAAAAGTTAAAACCAGCACCTTAAACCTGATCCTGTACTCCACCAGGAGCCAGTACAGCTGGTATAGTATAGTGATCCCACAGCGAGGACCCCGTAAGGAGTCTCGCCGCAGCATTCTGCACCCACTGGAGTTTCTGGGTCAATCTCAAGGGCAGCCCCACGTAGAGTGAATTACAATAATCCAGTCTGGATTTTTATTGAATACTGGTCTTCCCACACTACCCCCGCACCATGCCCTTGTTATAAGAGAACTTCAGAGAGATAAAATGAATGCTGGGACCTGAATCATAACGTTCCAGGGCAGAATGCTTCTGTTTTGCCAGCCAGCCAGCAGTGCCCTGTTCCAGGATACCCCATTGCCTCTCTCTCCAGTTTTCCATCCTCACCACCACAATACCATCTGCTTAAAAGGATTGGGAAGCAGGAGATGGGAAAGACCTCCAACCTTTGACTTTGGAACAGGGATGGGAAACCTTTTGCCCTCCAAGTTTATGGAAAGATAAGGTGATCAGTGGCTGCTATCCCTAATGGCTATGCTCCACCTCCACTGTTAAAACAGTATGCCTGGAAATCACAAGTGGGAAAAGCACTGTTGCACCCAGGTCCTGCTTGCAGACTTCCCATAGGCAACTGGTTGGCCACTGTGGGAAGAGGATGCTGGACTAGACAAGTCTTCAGCCTGATCCGGCAAGGCTCTTGTTATATTCTTATGTTCAAGTGTTGCTGCATTACAACTCCCATCATTCCTGACTGTTGATCTTGCTGATGGGAATTGGAGTCCAAAACATCTGTAGGTTACAATGTTCTCTGTTCCTGCCTGGAGCAGTAGCGAAGCATATGCCCATGCTGCCCGGGGCAGGCGCATGAGGCACATCCGAGGAGGGCGGGGCGCGAAGGGTGCCCTCCCACGTGCCACAGTTCAGGGTAGGAGAGGGGTGGGGAAGCTGCTGTTCACTCTCCCCCTGCTCTCCGCTACCGGGTCAGACATGACATGGCGACGGAGGTACTGAAGCTGGGCTCGGGGCGCCAGCGCCAAGCAGAGTGGGTGACAGCATTGCCACCGACCCTCATGCTCTCTGCCACCGGGTCATACCTGACCTGGTAATGGAGCTGCTGTGCCTCGCCGTGGCTGAGGAGGGCTGCTTTCTACTGCCAGGTCAGAAGAGCTGCTGCTGCCAGGCGTGCCGTGGCCGAGGAAGATGGGCAGCAGCGGTGCCGTCCACTCGCCTGCTCTTTTTGTCCTGGTTCAGGGCAGAGTTGCACCAAGCACAAGCGCTACAGCACCTTCTGGTGTAGAGCCAGGCTCCAATGAAGGAGTCCGCTGTGGAAACATGACATGGCGACGGAGACATGACATGACGCTGTGGAGACCTGTTTGCACCCAGCTGTGTTTTTAAAACACATATTTCTGCCAATTTGTCACTCCCCTTGGTGATAACACACAGTGTGGTCCATACCCACCGCACCCCCCTTCCTACGCCACTGGCCTGGAAACTTCAACTTCTTCTTCTTCTTCTTCTTCTTCTTCTTCTTCTTCTTCTTCTTCTTCTTCTTCTTCTATCACTTGTAGCCAAGTATTTGTCTGACTGTGGAGGCCAATTCTGGATCCACACGTCCTTCCACGGTGGGGACATAGGTTTCTAGGCAGGAGTTGATCATGGTGAGGGCTTGCCAAGTGTGCCTTCTTCTTAGCACGTTTCTCCCTTTCGTCTTGAGTTTGAGTGGTTTCAAAACCCATAACACCTTTGGTAAAGGCTGTTCTCCAATTGGAGCACTCACAGGCCAGTATTTCCCAGTTGTCGGTGTTTATACTACATTTCTTTAGATTTGCCTTGAGAGAGTCTTTGAACATGAGACTAGACAACACTGGCTAGATCGACAAATATTCTCACCTAGTATAAGGCAACTTCCTATTTCTCTCTCTTTTTAACAAAACCCCCCTCCCACTCTTATTATAATGGAATGCTGTTTTCATTTACCCTTCTGCTTTACACCGTGCTTTTATACCACAAGTATAATTTCCACATCTAATATGGTTGGCAGAGCTTAAAACATATGAGGAGAAATCAGAATTATTAAGGGTTAACCAAAATATTTATTACTGATTCCCACTCCCCCCCCCCCAAAAAAAAAAAACAATCTGCAAATGTTTCCTATTACAGTCTGATCCAAAGAATTTACTTATTTTATATAAATATAAACACACAATGGTATGGCCCCTTTTCAAAAGAGCTCAATTCCGCTGCTTATGCCCCAGATTTTGACGTTATTCTCCTTTTGAGTGAAGCAGTAAACACAGCCAATACCTGTTTATTCAGAAGGAACCAAGAATCATTCGACAAATTTGTTGGCTTCCCTGTAATTTGCAAGTCATCATGTTATATGCCTCTTTCTTAGCGCAAATTGCTTAACACATCCACCCACATTGACTAAAGATGCCAAAAATCAATTTGGCAAGCATTCATTATACAGAAATCACTTCTTTTTTTAAACATCGCAGAAAGGTTAGCAAAAGAATCATAGCTATTAAGGAGGATGGAATTGAATAAGGTGCCAGAACATAACAAGAAGAAAAAAAAGGCTTGGAACAAGTGGCTGAAAAGCAGCTCTGAAAAGCTTTTACCAGCTTACCCTGGGCTCATCCAGAAGACCTGCTTGCACAAAACTTTCACAGAGGTTACACTATGTCCAGTCTTTAATGAGCATTCATTCTGACTTGTATGCTGGGAGGTTATGCGAGAACAATCATCCTGATTTGATTGCACTGTGAATATATGTATTCCCATTAAACATTTGTTCCTGCCGCATCTTTCAGTGCATTTGTCCATCCCTTTCCTGTCCATCAAAAGTTGGTTTAGTTTCAGGGTTTTTAAAGTGCAATAGTTGATCTAGAGGGTGACTTGCAGTTCGGTATCATTACAGTAGTGGGTGGCCAGGTTGATTTGTCTCTGCGGCTCTGCCTTCCTAAGTTGTGCAGCCGACAGCAGCACAGCATGCAAGAGACAGTTCAGAGTGCAGTTCTCAGTCTGTGTCATTCCAGGCCCATGTGTCACCATAGGCATGTGGCTTGCTCTGCAGCCTCTTTTTGTTGGATCTCCCTGTCATCCTTTATATATCGCTGTTGCATGTTGTTCTGCTCAACCTTGCTATGGCATAGCCAGTTGCCACATTCAGGGCCGGGTTGGAAATTTCTTAGTTGGAGAATTGGCTCCAGCCCTCTGGTTTTCACCATCCTCATAGCAATTGTCACAACTTTGGTGGTTTAGGCATTGGATAGGCATAGTCTTGGTTGGCGGGGAGGTTTTAGTCTCTGCCTGACCCCTCCGAAAATGGAGTACGTTTCCGAGTACAATTCAAAGTGTTGGTGCTGACCTTTAAAGCCCTAAACGGCCCTCGGTCCGGGCCCTCCATCGTTCTGCCCAGACACTGAAGTCCAGCGCCTTCTGGCGATTCCCTCACTGTGAGAAGCCAAGTAACAGGGAACCAGGCAGAGGACCTTCTCGGTAGTGGCACCCACCCTGTGGAACACCCTCCCATCAGATGTCAAGGAAATAAACAACTACCTGACTTTTAGAAGACATCTGAAGGCAGCCCTGTTTAGGGAAGTTTTTAATGTTTAATAGGTTATTGTATTTTAGTGTTTTGTTGGAAGCAGCCCAGAGTGGGCGGGGTATAAATAATAAATTAGTAATAGTAGTAGTAGTAGTAGCAGTATCCCATTAAAAGTAGGTGGAATGATGGATGCTAATGTTACCTTTGGGTAGTACAATCTAGTTTCTATGCACACTTATGCACCCCTCTCTATAATCCATACAAGCAAGCAAGATGCATTGTCAGAGTTCAAGGACAAATTCCAGTCAGGCAAAGGCACTCAAGGAGGATGCAAAGTAGGGGCCAGGAGCAGGTGCATCTGGGCAATGGGTGTGGCTTAAGGAAGGCCAGGCAGAGAAGCTTAGAGAGTGGCAGTCCTGGTTTACAGCAATTTGATTCCCGCATCCTACTTGCAAGGAGCATCTGGTTATAGAAATTTAGTCCTGCATGCATGTTACATTTTCCTTGAAAGAGAGCTGGGGGGCGGGGGGGGGGGCTGGAAGAAGCCTCCTTGTTTCTGCCATGTCTGAGAGGTCAACTTCCATCAGTAAAGGGTCCTGTGAGCACAAATCGTAAGAAGAGTTTTTGGGAGCTGTTTCCAATTTCTGCAAAACAGTAAATCCACTTGTTTTTATTTCTCCGTTCTGTAAACATTTCTCTGTCTCACATGGTAACAGCTGTTTACAGAGAGCAGCAGTAACAACATGGGACAATGGGATTATAGTATTACATCAATACGTCCAAACCATCATAAAACATAAATAAATCAGAAATTAGAAAATCTGAAGATTATTAAATGGGTTGTATTATGAAGCATAGCACTTCTTGCCTCCTGCTGCAGTGAACTCTATCTGTAATTATTTTCTTCAAAAGCACAAAGCAGTCTTTAAAGGCATAAGAATAAGGGGAATACACTTTTAATTGTAACAAAAATCAATCCTTTACAGACTAGCATTAGAACAGCTTGTGGGAACAGGGAATAGGTCATAATAATGCTCTATACAATTTTGCATGGGGTGGAGAAATAATAGAACTTAGGGTCATCCAATGAAACTGATACGGAAAAGAGGACACAAACCTTATATTCCGTGTCTGTGTGTCTTCATTCCACAAAGCGGGGATCGGGTCCTCGAACCACAAAGCCTCTCCTCCCTCCAAGAGGGGAGGTGTTGTGGGCGGGACGCGATTTCTGCGTCATGCAGGGGGCATTACGCCCCCTGCCCCACTCACCTGGCTGGCACACCACGCCCACAGGTAAGCGCCGAACTGGGCGGCTTGGAGGGGGTGTGGTTTGCAGTTTAACTTACTGCTGTGCCAGCCATTCCGCCTCATTTTCCGTCTTCCCATCGCGAGTCACCCACCTTCCACTCCCTTAGAGTAACTATAGAAGATTCAGGAGGAAGTATTTCTTCACTAAGGATAGTAGCATCTGTCATAGAAGCATAGAATTATAAAGTTGGAAGGGACCCTGAGGGTCATTGAGCAACCCCTTGCAATACAGGAATCTCTGTCAATTTCAGTTCTCTCGGTTTCTCATTTTTCCAACCTTCAGTTCAGTTCTCCACATTTCTGCAGCAATTTGTAGGTTGTTTTTAAAGAAAATCTTCATGAAAATTCATCAGTTTTATTGCAAATTAATCCTGTTAAACACATTTTTGCAAGCATGTTCCCCATATATAATGCAGTTTTGTATGTTATTTTCACAAGTATATTCATTTTTATGCACATGAATATATGGAGTTTTACGAACAAGGACTGGTTTGAGAACTGCATCTCAAAATTTGGATAAGTGTAAGTTTATTGTTGTTTCTCATACTGTCTGGGAAAGTGCCAATTCAATATATTTGCTTTAAAATCTGGAGTGAATTAAATTTCTTCACACATCATGTAATACTTTTATGAACCTCACTATCCATGGCTGTTAGTCATAATAGTTACAGAGAACCTCCAGGTTCAGAGTCAACACACTTGTGAATACCAAATGCTATGGAGCAACAATGGAAGTGGGCTGTTGCCCTTGCCAGGTCATGCTTGTGGGCTTACCAGAGACAAATGGTTGACCACTGTAGGGAACAGGATGTTGGTCTAGACCAGCCTTCCTCAGGCTGGTGCCCTCCAAATGTTGCAGGGCTACAAATCCCATCTCCCCTGACAATTGTGCAATACTGACTGGGACTGATGGGATTCCAGAGGATCCCAGAATGAGGAAGCCTGGTCCTGATGGGTGGTGGGTGTGTTGCAGCAAGGTGATCCTTCTGTCCCCATGTTCTTATAACACACAGTTATTTTTAAATGTCACAAACTAACTTCAGTCTGACACACAGTGCCAGATTAAACCCTGTGGAGTCCCCTAGGCAGTTAGAATCTTGGGGTGGGGGGCCTTGCAAATTATCTCCTAATACTCTCGAATATTCTACTAGGATCTGGAGTTGGTGGGAACTCATAATAAAAATAATTATGATAATAATTACACACACACACCGCCCATCTGGCTGGGTTTCCCCAGCCTCTCTGGGCGGCTCCCAACAGAATATTAAAAACACGATAAAACATCAAACATAAAAAATTTCCCTAAACAGGGCTGCCTTCAGATGTCTTCTAAAAGTCAGATAGTTGTTTATTTCCTTGACATTTGATGGGAGGGCATTCCATAGGGTGGGCGCCACTACCAAGAAGGCCCTCTGCCTGGTTCCCTGTAAACTCACTTCTCACGGTGAGGGAACTGCCAGAAGACCTCCGGAAGTGGTCTCAGTATCTGGGCTGAACGATGGGTTGGAGACGCTCCTTCAGGTATACTGGGCTGAGGCCGTTTAGGGCTTTAGCACCATCAATGTTGAAAATGTCATTATGCTTGGGTTTAGAAGACACTTTTAAGAACATCATGAATTCCCAGAGAACAACACACTAACTCACAAAAATCTGGAGGTTTCTCATGAACTAAGAAAGCTTGATTGCAATTTTCTTTCAAAATCAAATCAAGATTATTTTGACCCATTATCGTGGGGCCACTTAAAGGTGTGGGCCCATAGGCCACTGCCTACTCTGCCAATTTGGTAATCCAGCACTGCTCGTTCAGTGATTACTTGATCGTGGGACTGCCGTGTGTTGGTGAAGAGAAGGATCTGAAATGAACCAGGTGACATGGTTCAGCAGGAGCCTGTTCATCTGTGTGACACAGCCTGCAGATCTACTGATCGAAGACGTGCCTGTTTTATCTCCATATGCTCTGCTGACATGGACTTTATTATTTCTGACAAGACAAAAGTTTTTGAAGGACATTAATCCTAACTCAATATTTCTCAGGTGTTTTATCCCGTCTGAAAGGCTACCAATCCCCACAGACCCTCATTTGCTTCTTGCCCTTTTGGTCGCATTCTCTGGGATTGATCAGCATCGCGCTCTTTGCAGAACCTGCCATGGGGCCGATTTGTCATATTTCTCACACAGAGTTATTTCGGTGGGGGCAAAGTGGATAGACAAATGATTGCCCTCAAGACAGTAATATGATGCACAGCCGGAATTGTTCTTTTGCCTGTTGTATATAAGAGGAGGAGGTTCAAGACTGAACAATTGCACACACAGTGCTCTTCTTACAGAGCTCAAGAACAGCCCATCGCTAATGGCTCTTAGGAAGCTCAAGGGCTGACCCATCCGTCATGAATCCTCCAGGATATGCTACAGTCTAATCTGTCAGCGTTCTTATGGCTGCCATTAAAGGTGGTAGATATTCAGGTCCTGTCACATGACAGGGTTTTAACCCCTGAAAGGAGTCTGGACCGTGTCATGTGACTGGAGCCAGACCCATAAATACCACTCACCAAGCAGCACTTTTCCATGTCATGCCTTTATTGCACAAGACGATCCTGTTTCCTCTCTGTAATATCATGTTGTATTTCCCAGTATTCCCTGTAGCCTTTAGGTCAGTACTTAGGAAGCTTGAGAGCCTTGGCGTTTCATAAAATCAAATGGATTTTCTAAAGCTAATGAAAGAGCTAAAGTAAGGCGCCAGATGTCTGGATTTGACCTGGGAAGCACAATAATTATCTGCAGGAAAGGCTTTCTCCTTGATGCTGAATATCCAGTATATATATATAACACAGCCTTTGCCAACTTGGGCCCCTCCAGATGTTTTGGAGCCACAGTTGCCATAACTAAATCAGGGAACTGTAGCTATACACCCTAAAAGAAGCATTAGGCCACCCCAAATGCCACTTCCACACCACAAAGGTGTCTCTCTCTCTCTCTCTTCTCTTCAGCGATCACTCGTAGCCGAGTAAGATTGTCTTCCATAAACACGGTTTTAACAATGAGTCCATAAGTGACTGTGGAGGCCAATTCTGGACCCACATGTCCTTCCACAGTGGGGACATTAGTTTCCGGGCAGGAGTTGATCATGGTGTGGATTTGCCAAGCGTGTCTTTCTCTTAGCACGTTTCTCCCTTGTGTCCTGAGTTCGAGTGTCCTCTATGGCATGTCATAGAGTTGAGTCTGGCCCAATTCTTTCTTTTCCCACTAGGCACTGCCAACTATAGCAACTTCACACAAAACCTCACAATTTCAAATGAAATGTTTATTTAGTTTGTCCTGGGCATATATAGTCTCTTGGTGTCTGTCTGTCTTAGGAGACAATGGAGGAGTGCACCTTTGGGGGTGAAGTCAAGCTGTTGGAAGGCTGCAGCGCCTGCTGTGGCTGTAGAGACCGATATGGGAGAGACATGTTTTGCTGCAGCTGGGGCAGATGAAGGCATCCAGTTGTGCTGCTGCAGATGCGCTATGGCGTTTCTTCTCTCTGTGCTCCTCCCAATGGTCATCCCTCCTCTGGTCACTGCTATGGATACACAACATGGCTGCCTGTCTCCAGGCACTGTGGTCATCTGCAAGTGATTCCCGCATAGCAAGGTTGATGTTGCCAGCCTTCATGTTATTTTTCCAGACATCTTTGTAACACTACTTGTTTATTTTCAGATGAGCCATCATAATGATCATCCATTTCCTCCTAAAATAGATGTTCACCGTCTGCTGAACTTAAGTCCTGGTTACCACAGTTGGGGAGTTTGCACAGTTGGGGAGTTCGCACATGAGCCCATTTTTTAGGCACACACATTTTGGTAGCTCACACTTCCTTGCGCACTTGCAGGCTGGTAGACAAAGCACAGCCTCAGATGCTGGCAGACTCTCCAGCCACCCATCTCTGACTTCTGACTTCCAGCCCCTGCCCACAGGACTTGGTGTTCTTGGGTCCTGCTCTAAACACCTTCTACATATCATGGACTGATAACTTGCACATTGAGCATGTTTAATTGAACATTCCTGCATGGTGGCAATTGGTAGATCTCTACCTTTCCTTTCTTAGCACAGAACAGGTGGTACCTTCGATCCTCAACATTCAGTGCAGAAAGTATGGGAGCACAAAGACAGCACAAAGACTGTCTGGAGATACTGAATATAACCTAGAGTATCCACAAGTGTACAAGTTATAAGTTAGTGGAGGAAATGTCTGTAACAACAAACCAGAATACAAACGAAATATTACAGAGAGAAGCCGGGGGTGGGGAGGAGTTAATCACCATGGTCAATAAGAAATGCTATAAAATAAATAAAGATGGCAATGAGGAGGTGCCTTCTCACTATACCTGAAGAAGTAGGTGGATGAGCACTTCTGCGTGCATCCATGCTGACCCAGAAGGCTCTGAAGCAGTTCTGTTCTGATCTGCTGACATAGAAGTTGTTATGTGCCTGGGATTTAGGAACAGAATTGTAGCGTAAGTGCATTTGCCAGTAAAAGGAAGGCAAGTTCCCTAGAAATCTTGGGAAACAAACAAGAAAGCATTTTTTGAATTGGATCCTTGATTATTCGTCTGCGGAGATAATGGGAAAACTATGGACATGTTGACTTTATGTTCCCAAACTTTCTGCTCTTCCAATTCCATTCTTCCAGGATAGCAATTGCTTGTACTGAAGTGAACCTCATAATCCCCATTAGTTCCAGTGGTGAAACAAACAATGCCTTGCTCCACCACAGCTAAGGGACTTTCCAGACAATCAGCCTGTAGTGCAGCAAATTGGGCAGTTGTTGCTCATTTGTCACAGCAGATCTGCACAGTTCCCCCAAAGTTTATGCTTCTGTTGCAGAAACGTAACTTTTACAGCGCTCAAACCACAAGGTGGAAGGAGAAGTATTTCCCTCTCTCCATAGTACATCGCAAGTACAGTGGTACCTCGGGTTACAGACGCTTCAGGTTACAGACTCTTCAGGTTACAGACTCCGCTAACCCAGAATAGTACCTCAGGTTAAGAACTTTGCTTCAGGATGAGAACAGTAATCATGTGGCGGTGGCGGCGCAGTGGCAGTGGCAGTGGGAAGCCCCATTAGTTAAAGTGGGGCTTCAGGTTAAGAACAGTTTCAGGTTAAAAACAGACCTCCAGAACGAATTACGTTCTTAACCCGAGGTACCACTGTATTCTTGCCAGTGCTGTGTGTAGTATGATTGTATGAGCATCATGAACATCTATTGGATCATCATACCTGTGATACAATTGTTGATGAATGGCAATGTCCATCATGCCTAAATAATTTTTGAATTTTGCATTTAGAAGCCAAGCAGTCTTGCACCTGCACTCACGTAAAACGGCCTTAAAACAACACAAACACCAGCAAGGCGACCTCCTCTCTTCCATTCTGAGAACTCTGCCTTTTCATTTCAGTTATTGTAGAATTATAGAATCATGGGGTTGGAAGGGACCTTTGGGTCATCTAGTCCAACCTCCTGCACTTCAGGAATTACAGCTAAAGAATCCCTGGCAGATAGCCACCCAACCTCTTATTTAAAAACTTTTAATTAAGGAGGTTATGCATTTACTTATATAATTTCTGCTCTACTGCTCCCATCCCAGCTATGTAACACAGCTCACAGTATGAAGAAAAAATCAGGACCATCAAAAAGAGAAAGAAAAATTATCCACAGCTCTAAAGCAGTATAATTCAAAATCCCTTTAGAATGACAATGAAAAAATGAACTGGACAATTCATTATTCATTCTGATTTGCTCTCTGCTGGTTTTATGTGCCCTCTCTGAGTTTCTCTGGATTGCACACAGGATTTTCCATTGTTTTGTTTTTATTTTAAGCGGTAGACACAATCCCCTGAAGCAACGCTACTCCCACACTACCCATTATGTAAGGGCTGAATGGCATATTACTGGCTTTGAATCAGGACTTAAGGGGCTATTCCACAAAGGCTAAAACACGTTAGCCTTTGCTTAGGCTCTGCATTATATTTGTCTGGCAATTGGAGCACAGTTGCTTGGCACATTAAGGATATAAGATGAGCCTGCTAGACCAGGGCAGTGGCACAAATAGACCAGAATCCTGTTCTCACAGTGGCCAACCCGATGAGTCTTTTTTTTTTTTTTAATTTAATTTATTATTTGTACCCCGCCCATCTGGCTGGGTTTCCCCAGCCACTCTGGGCGGCTTCCATAAAAACCAAAAATACACTAAAATATCACAGTCTGATGGGAGTTGCAGACCCAAACTTCTGAAAGGTACCAGGTTGGCAAAAGCTGATTTAAATTGGGAGCAGATATGGTCAGGTTTTTTTAAAAAAGTGCTTCCCGCAAGTAAGGGTAAAGGGCAAAAAAGGGGGGTGAGAAGGTCACATATTCATACCCTTATATTTCTTCATTTATTTGATTTGTATCCCACTTTTTCTCCAGGGAGCTCCAAGTGGTTTTTGCCTTCCCCGTTTTATCCTCACGACAACCCTGTGAAGTAGGTTAGGCTAAGAGGCAGTGACTGGCTCAAGGCCACCCAAAGAGCTTCACGGCCGAGTAGTAATTTGTACCCTGTTATCCCAGGTCCTAGTTCAGTACTGTAACCAATACACCATACCCATCAACTACCCCAGAAAAAACGGGGCATCATTTTTTGCTGCAGGACAATGGTGCAAAATGGCCGCCACTATACCACGCAATTTCAGGCTACACTTTTTCGGGCATAGCACCCAAAAACAAACATTTTGGGGGGGGGTGTGATCTTGCACGGGTCACATGACTTACACAGAAGTGCGGGCCCAGGAGATAATGTGCAAATAAATATTTTGCAGTTTAGTTTTTCAGGTTTTAATTTTGTTTCTTTGTCTTGTCTTATTTATTTGTTTTGAATACTATATATATATCAGCAACCTCGTACCCAGTGGCTCAGGAACGCTACAAAAGAATGAAAGATCAGTGCAGTTTGAATAATAATGGCTAAAATCATAGAATCATTGAGTTGGAAGGGACCCCAAGCGTCATCTATTCCAACTCCCCACAAAGCAGGAATCACGGCTAAAGAATCGCTGATGGATACAAGAATGCATTATATTAGGGAAACTTGCATTGCGAAATTATGTACATGAGGAAAGTTGCATACCAAAATTTTACGTTAGTGCTGATGAATTTTCGTGAGGGCTTTAGAAAAAGAAGAAAAGAAATTGCAAACCGGCGTGGAAAGCTGGAGAGCCGAACGTAAGAGTGGGAAAAGGAGAAATTGAGAGAAAGCAAACTTGACAGATTCGTCCATCCCTTCGCTCTGTGCATGTTACCCCCATTCCAGTTTACATTTGTCAACCATAATTTATGCCCCTGCATAATTCATTGCTTAAAATAAATATTGAAGCCCAAGAGGAAAGCTCTGTGCAGGATTTGTAACGTTAAAACAGAAACGCACACCAAAAAAAAAAGTGCCAAGTAAATGGAAGTTGTGGTTAACTTCAGTTCCAGTCTTATTAGCATTCTCTGGGAGTACTGTAAAACAGACTTAGCATTTAAAAAAATGGGGGGGGGGGGGTATTTTACTAGCCTCTATTGTGTCTGTTGAACTGCTGCTCTGTCTTTAGTACAATCTCCCGCAATCGAAATCTTCTATTAAAACCACCTGCAGGGCTTTGTCAGCTGAGGCGAAGGCTGTCAAATAATGGGCCTGGCTTAAGCCAATACAAGTCATTAGGACGGAGGTGAATTAGAGATCTTGACGTTGCCAATAGGAGCTATCTATGATCAATTGATACCTTCCTCTGATAAAGTGGGGCTCTGCAGAAGACACCCGCTTCCCCCCCCCCCCACGATCCCCCCCCCCCCAGATTCATCCACCTAGGCCTCTAGCCCTGGATCCAATTAGGAGTGAGGAATACCAGGCCCGGGTTTGTGCTGAAAGGCCATCAGTAGGCCTATCCATTAATAACTCTCCAGTGCGCTGTACATTGTAATTGTCAGGCTGCAATTTACAGTAATCCTCCGATGCGGGGCGGGGGGGGGGGGGAGAGAAGAAGAAGAAGGGGGGGTCGGACTTAAAGAGCTGCAGCTGATTTGAAATTCATACAACCAGTTGAAAGAGAGAAAAACAAGATGCACGGGTTAAAAGGCCAGAGCGTGCAAGTGTGTGCGTTGAGTGACAGACATTTTAGTACTAGCAAGGGACCATATTTTAAAAGGTCACTGAAAACTTTTGGCTTGGGCCCTCTGACAAACAATGAACTTTCCATATATTTATTTGCCATCTCTTTGTTTTTACAGCAAGCAGAATAAATGAGTTAAATGACGTTGCGGGGGCCTGCACATTGTCAGCACAGGTTATAAGTCATTATTAAACTCCATCAAATCAGACCCAACCCGGTCTAGGCAACGAGACTAAAAGTTATTTGCATTCCTTCTGTCATAAAAAATCATATCCCCTTACCCCGAGACTTTCGTTTCTTTATTAAATGCAGCCACAAGAGTATTTCAGGTCTGGCAACGTGAGCTCAGGAAACCTTACTCTGTATAACTCAGTGTAACAGCTTAGAACCGATTCCACTAAAATGTCCCAGTTGAGTGTATCTGGGCACTCAATCAAGAAACACATATTACTTTTAAATAAGATTAGCCTTTCTATTTTGCTGCTTAAGTTAAAACTTTTCATGTCATTCTCTGGCTTTGTGTAAACCCCAAACCTTCCTTTCGGGGGGGGGGGGGATGTGTCGCACAAAATTAAAAACCTGAGGCTAAAGGTGTCTGAGCAAACGTCACCTAATGGCAGGGCCGGCTGGTCGGTGACGAGCAAGTGTTATTAAAGAAGATGGATTTCCCTTGTGCTTCCCTGGGTTTGTAATTATGCTGGAGCAGTTAAGTGCCTTTTCCTTCTAATGGCAAAAGCAGCATCTCTGAGTCAAGGACTTAAATGACCTCTCCTCTTGCCCTTTCACCTTCTCCCAAATCCCAAGTCAATACCTGCAATCCCCTCCACGGTCCTTTCATACCTTGCCATTGGGCTAGAGAACACATGACCCACTGGAGATTATTGGACTCCAACTCCCATTAGCTTTGGACAGTGTTGCCAATAGCCAGGGATGATGGGAGTTGAAGTTCAGCATCATCTTGGAGTGCCACAAGTTCCCCACCCGTCCTATAAAGTAAGCCCTGGATGAACCCAATACAGTGGTATCTCTAGTTACAAATTTAATTTGTTCCGGAGGTCCGTTCCTAACCTGAAACTGTTCTTAACTAGAGGTGTGCTTTCGCTAATCGGGCCTCTTGCTGCCGCTGCGCCCCCAGCACACAATTTTCATTCTCATCCTGGGGCAAAGTTCTCAACTCAGGGTAACTCTTCCAGGATAGTGAAGTTTGTAACCAGAAATGTTTGTAACCTGAGGCGTTTGTAACTCGAGGTACCACTGTATGAGGCTCCCCCTGCTTGTTGCATACATACCTGCCAACTGCAAGATGTTTAGGAATGCCCTCCTGTATTTTCCCCAATTTGAGATCTGGTGATAAGGTCTATGTATCCCGTTGTTCTTTTGTGCTTTATTTGCAATGCCAAAATTGGCTTCTGGGTGGTTTGCAAGTTTAAAAACCAATAACATAAGCATTGAAGTATAAAAATCCTCATTAACATACCCAATAAAACAGTTTTATCAAAACATTAAAAGGTAAAGGTAAAGGGACCCCTGACCATTAGGTCCAGTCGTGGCCGACTCTGGGGTTGTGGCGCTCATCTTGCTTTATTGGCCGAGGGAGCCGGCGTACAGCTTCCGGGTCATGTGGCCAGCAGGACTAAGCCGCTTCTGGCGAACCAGAGCAGCGCACGGAAATGCCATTTACCTTCCCACCAGAGCGGTACCTATTTATCTACTTGCACTTTGATGTGCTTTCGAACTGCTAGGTTGGCAGGAGCTGGGACAGAGCAATGGGAGCTCACCCCGTCGCAGTGATTTGAACTGCTGACCTTCTGATCAGCCAGCCCTAGGCTCTGTGGTTTAACCCACAGTGCCACCCGCGTCCCAGCATCCATGATTACACTTCCATATTTCACAGGTGAAAACAGACACACCTTGGTGATGCCCTTAAGTCTCCTAGAATTATAGAATCACAGAATTGTAGGGTTGAAAGGGAACCCAGGGGTCATCCAATGCTGAATCACAGCTAAAGAATTTCTGACAAATGGCCTTTCAACCTCTGTTCAAAACCCTCCAGTGCAGTAGAGTCTACCACCTTCTAAGGCAGAGTTTCCCAAACTTGGGTCTCCAGCAGTTGTCGGACTACAACTGCCACTATCCCTAGCTAGCAGGACCGGTGACCAGGGATGATGGGAACTGTAGTCCAAAACCAGCTGGAGATGCAAGTCTGGGAAACCCTCTTCTAAGGTATTCCTTTCCCCTCTCAAACACCTGTTACTGTCAGAAAGTTCTTCCTAATGCAGAGCTTTCCAAACTGTGTTTCGCACATGTAGGTGTGTCAGCTGGAGGGTGCAGGTGTGTCGTGTGAATGCTGCCTACAATCCTCCTGGGGCTAGAGTGGAGTTAGTTGAACCTCGTTTGCTAGTAAAAACTAAATTACTGTGTTGCAAAATGATGCATGTCTAAAAAGCATGTCACCAACATGAAAAGTTTGGAAAGCTCTAGCCTAATGTATAGTCTCATTCCGAGGATCGCTGGCCAAGCCCTCCAGGCACACCAAACACTTTGATGAAGACTGTATTCCAGTTGCTATATGCTAGGGTTGCCATATGTCTAGAATTTCTGGGACATAGCCAGAATACTGCAGTTGGAAGCAGTGTTCGGGCAGAAATGTCCATGAAAATCCTGACATGTGGCGATTTTGCCCAAAAAGCTCAACAAGTTTGGCCAAAAAAATTAAAAATATACGGCAACCCTACTATGTGCTGTATTCATTCACTCCAAAGTAGCCTGCACCACACCACTTGAAAAAGACTAAAAGGTAAAGGTAAAGGTACCCCTGCCCGTACGGGTCAGTCTTGACAGACTCTAGGGTTGTGCGCTCATCTCACTCTAGAGGCCGGGAGCCAGCGCTGTCCGCAGACACTTCCGGGTCATGTGGCCAGCGTGACGAAGCTGCTCCGGCGCACCGGCACCAGAGCAGCACACGGAACGCCGTTTACCTTCCCGCTAGAAAGCGGTACCTTTTTACCTACTTGCACTTAATTGTGCTTTCAAACTGCTAGGTTGGCAGGCGCTGGGACCGAACGACGGGAGCTCACCCCGCCACGGGGATTCTAACCGCCGACCATGCGATCAGCAAGTCCTAGGCGCTGAGGTTTTACCCACAGCGCCACCCGCGTCCCTTGAAAAAGACTAGGGAATGCTATAATAGACATATATAATTGTCCTCTAATATGTCAACTCTAGTTTTAAATAAACCTCAACACACAAGGCCAGCCCAGGACATTTTGGGGCTGGAGGCAAAGGAAAAGATGGCCTCCCATACACTGTTCCAACTGGGCATGGGGCGGGGGGGTGGGTTTCCAAAGTTGATGGGCATTGCTATGAAAATGGTGTAAATGTGCCGCTTCTTGTGATCAGTTTTGTAGGGCAGGGCTTACTCACTCCCACCCCAATATTTTATTCAAGTTGGCACTTCTGCAGGAAAGTACTTGAATGGTCCCTCTTAACAGGTTGTGGGGCTGAACCTGAGGGCAGCAGACTGGCTGTGTGGGCCTAAATAGCTCTGTCCTCCAACAGAGGGGAATGTCCCAGGAGCAGCTTTCAGGAGGAACAGCCAGGGCTACCAACTCTGATCACCACACTCCTTGATATTTGATGTCTGAGGCAGCTACCTCAACCTGCCTAATGGTTTTCACCTGCCAATGGAAGGAAGTCAACTATGTCTTGGGAGCTCCCACTCCCTGAGGCAGCAGCTTCACCCTGCCTAATGGCACATAGGAAACTGTTTTGCTGGTCTGACTATTTGCCATTTAGCTGCCTCGCCAGCTTGCTGGTTCTCAGATCCTTATAACTAGAGGTGCTCCGACCCTGAGCTGTGGTCTTTTCACGGGGCCATTTCATTACTGAGTGAAATGATTCTAGCCTGAACGCCCTGTTGCTAAAAGTGGTTTGGGATAGGAGGCAAGACTGTATGTGAAAAAAGAATCATATATATGCTATTAAATCAACGAAACTCCATTCATCATAGGTGATGAATTCTGACTTTGTGAATTTTGAATAGGCACTTGCAACTCCATTGAGTTACTGCAGAGATTGGTTATGAAGAGTGTTTATGAATTGCTTTTACAGTTCTTTCTCACACAAAAAGTAGTTTTATGACAGCTTATGGCAAGAATTGATGCTGGATTCATGCAGCACGATTAGACCTTAAAATATTTTCACTGGGATTTGTTCACTAACGGTATATAATGAACCTTAATGTAATGAATTAGAAGGCTGTGTGGAGAAATTCTGCAGAAGTCTTATTCTCTCTCCCCTCCAATCTCCCCCGGCTTTTAAACTTGCAGTTTCTATTTTAAAGCAGCAAATCTCAGGTCGGCATTTTACAACCATGGCCCCAGCCCCCAGATGCTCTCACACCATAAAAAGCTGTGCACGTGTTGCTGGGCAGGAGAATCTCTCGTGCTGAATAAATAGATGTCAAGTCAACTTTGACAGAGGAGTGAGGAAGGAACAGAGAACAGTGTTTCTGCCCTTCAAGCACGTGATTAGACCTCACAAAGCTAGATTTGATCACACACAATTTTGCTTCTATGGCCACAATCTGGGGATCCATTTGTGGAAATCTCTGTCTCACTATGAATACAAAAGAAAGTTCTTCACACAGTGCATAGCTAAAATTGGATAGCTTTGAAAGATTAGAGAAATTCAGGAAAAATAATGCTGCTCTGGTCCATGGGGTTATGAAGAGTCGGACATGACTAAACAACAACAAGGCTATCAAAAACTACTAGCCATGTGAGCTACGTTCCATCTCCAGGGTCGGAGCTGCTGGAAATCACGTCAGTAAGATTAGCTCACTGATGGCATTTTCCTCTTATTCTCGCTATTATCTACTGGGTAAGAGCCCATTAATTTAACGTGCAGTTTTGGAAAGAGCAGTAAGGCAACCTTGATCACTCAGCTACTAGCTCTTCACTTCCACACTACTAATGCTCAAGTGCAATGAAGACAGTTGGAGTGCTGTTGTTTTCAAAGTATATGACTCCATAAGATCTGAGTGTCAAGTTACGATTCCAAATACATTTTGTGAATATTTGAAAATAGATATCCCCCCTCCCAAACTGGTTTCAAACCAAGAAATGCAGTCACTTATATGATATCCTAGTCACTGTTGTGGGTTTTCATACAATTACAACTTCTTTGCCCTGAAATTGTAGTGAAAGGACCAACTTCACCCCATTCAGTCATGCTTAGGAAATAACTGGATGACCTCAGCACAGGCATTAGCTGTCAGTCTAACCAATCTCTCAAGTGTGTTGTGCAGATAAAATGGAGAAGGCAGAGAATTATGTACAGTGGTGCCTCGCAAGACGAAATTAATCCATTCCGTGAGGCTCTTCGTATAGCGGTTTTTTCGTCTTGTGAAGCAAGCCCATTGACAGCTTAGCGGATTAGCGCTATTAGCGGTTTAGCGGCTTTTAGCGGATCAGCTGATATGCGGCTTAGGGCTTAGGAAAAGGGGGGGGACCCCCGCAGGAACTTGCAAGACATTTTGTTTTGCGAAGCACCTCCAAAACGGAAAACCCTTTCGTCTAGCGGGTTTTCCATCTTGCGAGGCGTTCGTCTTGCGGGGCACCACTGTACACTGCCCCAGGCTATTTGAAGGGCAAGGTAAAACGTGATCAATATTCATGTTAATACTAACACTTCTACATTTACATGCATTACATAAGGCTTTAAGGAAAACAGTAAACACAAAAATGAACAGACCATAACTTTATTGGAGATATATTCAGCTACAATTATTACAAAAAAATCTATTAAAGGTAATTGTGATCCATAAGGTGCAGACTGCAAATTTCTGCAGCATGATTACAGTATGAATGAATTACATTTTATGTCCCTTAGACAGCTGCAGCATGTGATGGGAAATATTTTATTGTCCATCAAATTATGTTATTCATTCTACTTGATTTTAACCATCTTTACAGTCAAACTATTTACAATAAAAAAGCCTGCAATTTTCAATGCTTGTTCAACTTCTGTTTCTCTAGATAACTTGCTGCTGTAGTAAAACTGAGTGCATCAATCATATCAATTTAAACAGTCTGTGGTTATCCAAATTAAACATATGCAAGTGGGGAAGCTATAAAAGGACTTAGGAAATAAAACTGATAGATTAATGTTGAGTTACTCTTGCATGAAGTTGCAATTAACGGTTTTGGGCTGGATCAAAACTAAGATAGTTGAACTTAAGTTCCACTGAAAGCAATGGATCAAGCTAGTCATAAGTGTCACTGATATCTATGGGAACTAAGTTCAACTCGCTTAGTCTAGATCCAACCCTTTGTATTCTACCTGACTTTATGGATATCTGTTATCAGACTTCTGCTGGTGAAAATGTAGGTTTCAGTTACATTTCATGGTTGTAAAGTCTTAAGGATTTAAAGACACAGTCTTATAAATATTAACACATCTTCGCTTCACTGAAAGTGAAAATATTTGCCATTAATAGTGTAGCGTTGCCCTAGGTTCAGTCTCTTTAATTACTCACACACAACTAATTCCATTACATTCAATGAGGAAGGTAGAACAGCGCATGGCTCAAATATTGTCAAATAACTTTTTTTTTTCAGTTAGAAAAGGCTGTGACTTTGGGGACTGCCAGTTTATGCCACTTGCAGATGTGGCCTTACCCCTTACAGGACTTCTCACAGTTCAATCTGGTTAAAAATTCTGCCCTCTGGACTTGACTAGATGATACCTACAGATAGATCCCTTGATATTCAAAATGAATGTATGCATGTTCAGTGAATTTACAGCAAGGCAGGGCAAGGGAAGGGGAGCTCGAAAAGAGTCAATTTTAAATATTAACCATTTCACAAGACAGTAAAAGGATGGCAAAAAGAGACACTGCTAGGACCCCGAGAGTCCCTGGGCAGTGTTCTGCTTGTGCAGTGTGGATCTCACGCCTCCTTTCTGCAGCCCTTTGCATCCACTGAAAAGATAGGGGAGGGACAGGGACTGGGACTGGTGGCCAGCCAAATGCCAATGGTCAAAGATAATGGTAATTGTAACCCAGCAACATCCAAAGGTCATAGGCTCCCCATGTCTGGGTTAATGGATCTCCAGAAGGAAATGGGACAAGGTGTGGGTAGCTGCATCTGGGAGAGATGACTCATTGGAAATTGGAGAACACCCCCTCCCTTCCCACTTGCAGAAGCACCTTCCAGTCATGCAAGGGGCTCTCTGGATCCTAGACCAAAGTCTTTCTTCCTTAAAATATAGAAAAAGTTACAGATAAAAAAAACCAACAAATAGCCTATTTCAGTTGTGCAATTTAAGTGACAGATTGCAGGTATTCTAATCATCTTTTTTCAAATTCAGTAAATCAAAGCAGCAGCAAGGCCCAAACCACATTAATTCCTCTAATTAAGTATCTTTCTCCTTGAAATGAGGTAAAGCACGGTACCAAGTGCAATGCTTACTTGTGCTACATGAACAGAGCAGCACAAAACAAAGCCATAACAAAAATAAAAATGCAGCATAGTTAGGAGGACTGTTTTAAGTATACAGTGTAACAGAACACACAAACACACACACAAATCCAAAATTAGGTTCATGCCAATTAACCCCTCTGCTGTCTACATGAGGGGTCTGTGTGATACATTGTGAAGACAGGCTTGCAACAGTCCATTTCCTCTCATGCTTGTAGCATGTCAAGGGATTTCGATCCCAACCTTCAAAGGGTGAGATTTAGGTCTAAATAGCATACATTTTCCAATACTCCAACTGTACTAAAAGGGGGAGGTGGGTAAAGCAGTTGCACAGCATGGAAACTAGTGTGTTTTTGCATTCTAACAGCATTATGTAATATTTGAATTAAATCATACAGCAAAAAGGTTGTTGCATTAAACACGCACACACACAAACAGCAGCAGGACCTACATTTATCATTGGCCCCTACTCAATATTTTCAGTTTCAGTTCATTAGCTTTCTTCAACAGGGAGGCATTGAATACTTCTGATTAGAGAGTGTAATTATTCCTATTGCCATCAGGCTACACTCTTAACCTTTGAAATTATCCAAGTATGAAACATTTATGTGAAGCATTTGCTATCTTTCAGTCTCATGAGATTGGTTTTGATTTTACATATGGCATTTCACAAAAAGAAAAGAAAAACCAAAGCTTATATATTTGATTGGGGTAATACATGCCCTTTTTTTGAATTACAGAAACTTGCAAGTTTTTAAATGCTGATCTGGGCATCAGCAAAGAAAACTATCAACATTAGTAGCTATTATTTACTAGAGCTGCAAAATCCTTGCTTTGGGCTGCAATTGTAGATTTAACAGTGTTTATTCATAAACTACCTATGCATGAATAGAATTTAGATGGTAATCCTCAATCCACTTACCACTGAAAAGTCTTGTTAAACTCTAAGAATACTTTTACAGCACCTCAGATTAGTGGTTTGAGGACTACAGCTTTACCTAAATGTTGTAACAAATGTCACAATACAAAACTAAATTTCAGGAATACTATGCATGTAGTGGGCATTTTCACAGACATTTTCACAGCAGCTGCTCATACTGAAGCTGAAAAGGGCCGACTGGAATCAGCTGGAATCACCTGAAGGGTGTTTCTCTGTGCCATCCTGGACCCAGGTAGGTTAGTGCTGCGTAGAAGTCAAAGGCAGGAATATCAATAGGTTCACAGGAAGTTTTAACCTCTGCGTTCCCGTGAGCAGTCTCCAGGTACAGTTTTGCCAAGCTAAGAAGCAGAGACAGACAGAACACCACACATACCACATGCAAACAGGTTGAACTCAGTTAAACATCTCTGCGTGTGCATATAATTACGCCCCCAACGTTTGATCTGTAGGCAGCCATTCATGGAAAAAGCAGGATGTGGCCCTGGATGCCAGCAAGGAGAAACACCCTTCAGGTGAGCTTAACAGACCCTTCTCCTGTACTGGCATACTGGACCCAGATGGGATGTTTGAAAGCTGACCAACATCAATAAGGTTATTGGTGGCTGCCTAGGGTGGAGGAAGCACACTTTGTAAGACTCATCTTCCAAAGGACACTTCAGCTGAAGCAAATAGGTCTACCTTATAATGACAAATGACCCCGTGGCTCCCTGGCATACCTCCTAAAGAGGTGTGTTGGTTGAAAAATGCTGCTGGAGCGAGCAGTTGTGGTGGGCAACTTTAGGAAGTCACAAGCCAGGGAAATGCCAGCCTTAATCTGCTTTGCCCGGGTCGAGAGCAGAAAAGATAACAACAAGGAATCTTTTTATGTTTGAGTCCTAGAGATGTAGCGCTTTAAGGCATCTTAGGGAGTGCCACATCTTCTGAGTGGGGTGGAGTGGGAAGCTGCAGAAAGTAGGCAGAATGACCTCTTCGTATCAGTGGAAGGTCAAGCTGGCTTTTGGGATGAAGAAGGGATCCACATGTCTGGGAAGGTGCACCAATGTTTGGCCAATGAAGCCACTAGTCTTGTCAATACAGAGACTTGAGTGTCTTGCAAGGCTCCAGAAAATACTTGGATGCCCAACATTTGAACACAGTGGACCTGCTTCCCATAACTTTGCCCAACACTGCTTTTGATTCATTCATACAGAGACTTGAGTCCAAATCAGGGTAGTCATGACATACAAGGGCAGGCCGCAGTGGTACAAGCAGAGGCTGCTGCTGAATAGGTTAAGTTGGGGGAAAAGAAGTTTGCAATATCTGCTAACAAAAATTGCATGTTTTTAGTTCATTGTAGCTGCATGAATAGGGAAAATGATTTGACTCAATAGCTAGGGAGTTTAATCAGAGAGGGAAAACCTGGGAAAATCAACAGTGGGAGGGGGCAGTGGTAGAATCCATTGCAGAAGTTATTTTTTTCCGAATAAAAATGATTTTAACAACAATCAAACCTCTCTCACACACGGACAACACAAGTTGTAAGAAAAAAATAAAGCTATCTGAGGTAGCCATGGTGAGCTAAATAGTAGGATGCTGAACTCTGGCTAGGACTTGGGCAGATGAGAATATCCCCCATGGAACACAAAAAGCAATCAGTGAAAAATACAAACAGATCAAAGCATGCAAGAAGAAAGGAAATTAGAAGGATTCTGGCCAAGTACACAGTACAAAAAGAGCAAGTAAAGAAAAAGGCAGGTGAAAGTAGAAAATGCAAGCCTGAAGCTGAGGAGAAATCAGAAACCTTCCTAAGCTGCTGCTCTCGAGGAACGTATTTGAAGACCGATTCCAGGAACAGTTAAAACATCCTGTGACTCTAACGACATTCCCGTCTTCGGGCTCTAGGCAGCACTAACCTACCTGGATCCAGTGTGCCAGTACGGAAGAACGGTCATTTTCCAAACTGAAAATGAGGCTTGCTTCCTCATCCAGGGGGGTGGGGGTAGGGGTGGGGTGTCTGCAGCAAAAAACAAAGAAACTTTTGAGCCATGTGTGTAGTTCATCCTTGCACATGAGCTTGTCTTTTAATCCTTCCATGACATTTTACTTGCTCACTGTGACTGAAGTCACACAAAAATCTTTCATTTCACTTCCATCGTTAGAAAGATTTGTTAAACTAAATTCTGTATTTCAGAAAAAGTTTAATGTCTTCTGCCACTAAGGTATAATCCTTCTCTTTTAGAAAGGTAAGCCAGATGTTTTCCCCTCTAAATTTTGAATGCACATGTGTGAGGAAGGGGGGTGTCTTTAACACAGAACACAGTATTATCTGTAATTTAACACATAAAACAGCATCAAGAGCAGACCACTGTGCTGGAAAACATTAAAAAAAACTTGCTCAGCTCTCTCAAACTTCAAGCATAATTAATGGGGTAAAATTGCAGCAAACCTCTATTGATATTGGTGGGAGTGCAAGACGACCCACAGCTTTTTAAACAAGGTAAAATTAAGAGGTATTATAGTTACAGTGCAAAAATTAAAATTTCAAGCATAATACATACACATAGCACCAAAAACAAACAAAAATGCATGCAAAAGGGAAAAAGACACAAAAAGAACAAAGAAGAACTGAGGTATTTAAGTGAAGGGTGCCTACAAATATCTAAAGAAACTTAGGCATAGCCTAAAAAGTATGCTTTCATATCAACTGAAACAATAATGAGCTAGTTATTCTAAGGTAAAGGACCTAAATCACAGATGTATCAAAAGTATGGCAATTTCTCTCACACAACAACTTCCATGGCATTTAACAGCACAGCTTTGGTAGGTGAAATATGCATGCAATTCTGAAAAGTACAGTAAGAAATTTACGTGGAAATCGCTCTTAAAGGTGTAAAGGTGCTCCGTTTGTTAAATATGTATCCAATATAAAATCTGCAGCATATTTTAGGTGCGATATGTCAAAAGTTATTTTTAAAGCAACAGTTTGCACTGTGCAGTTAGCTATTATTACAAAGTTCCAATACTGGAAGCAATGCCTGCAATCCACCAGGAAAATCTCTTGCACAAATCCCTTGAAGGGAAAGGAGGTTCCACAAGAGTGATGGACTGTGCTCAGTCTCGGTTTCTGTAACAATGGAAATCAGCGAGAGACTTTTCTGTTTGCAATAACAAATAAGATCTGTACTAACCATTTCCTCTGAACTGTTAAAAAATAACCTCACTACATATATATGAATACGATTTCTATTACAGTCCTGTAATAAGTTAGGTCACAGCTAAACTAACATGTTGTACTGTAAATATGGAGCTTCATCATTGTAAAATGCGTTCTAAAAATGAAGGGAATGTAATACAGTTTGCTCCAAGGAGTTCAGAAATGAAAGGTTGCATGAGTGAGGGCTTATGTACTTTTAAGGCAAGAACCTTTTGATGCAAGACTATGTGGCATCAGTTTTAAAATCTATCTGATGCCAGACATTTCAATTTAAACCTGTCCCTAACAAACAAGTGCAATAATGATTGGGAATGCCATCTTAATGCAAAGATGGCATGGAAAGAACAAGGACAATACTGGCACACTTAATCCTTACACCAAATCATCCGGTGCAGTTTATCAACTGCTTCGTGACTGGCACTAGTGCACAGATTTGAGGAATTTCAAGATTAATATATATATATATATATATATATATATATATATATATATATATACATATATATATAAATCTAGTAACTGCAATAGGCATAAACTCCCTGGCCTTTAAACACTAAGCAAAGCTGTACTGACAAAGTAAACCAAAGATACCTGACAACAATTATTTTGAACACTTGCTAAATGTCATCATTAAAGCACTCTTGTGATTAAACAAAGCAGAAGTGAGGAAAGAAGACAAGATTGTGTTTGCGCAAAAAAACCCTATAACTACATTTCGTTCCAAAATTATGTGTACATGTTAAATGTTGTTAGCTATTTGTTATCAAACTTTAAATGCTGTCTTCAGTTTGTTCCTCTCAACATATATCTTTTAAATTTCTCTATTGAGTGTGTGGTTGTTGTTGTTGTTGTTTTTAAGAGGTGTCTCAGCTATTTGGAACCTGAGGTTGATTTGCTTTGAGGCTTCGTAGAGCTCTTCTTGCTGCAGCAGATTTGGCGATCCGATAGCTTCTTCCAACACCTTTGAACTTTCCCTTTCCTACAACTTCCACAGTTACTCTGACCTTTCCATCATAGGTTCTTTCCGCAGGACTGTGTGAGTGGAGGGGAAGCAGGAAAAGCAGAAATAAACACATATGCCAATTAAAACAAAGATACTCAAAGTGGAATCAATTCCGGAAGAATAACCATGTTAATCTGAAACAGCGTACGGTCCCGTGAAACACAATTTATTGCAACATGAGCTTTTGTAGAAGCAACAGCCTGCTGCAGGGATGCATGAAGTATAAAGACATTGTGTACATATACAGACATGCATCCAGTGGGAGGAAACAAAAACCCTTCACATACTTCAAATGGAAGCAAAAGTGTAGTTGGAAGTTCATTACTGTTTTTCCTCAGTTTTGAGATTTCTTTCCCAGAAGAGTATGTCATTAAAATGATTACAAGGACACTGGGTGGCATCCAGCTAAGCAGTTCTACTAGCAGACGCACTTCTAACTGTACAGCAGAACATCCCTCTCCTTCTCCCCTCCGGTCCCTAAATCTGCTCCAAAGTACTGAAGGAAACCCTAGAACATATTAAAGGGGTGTACAACAAGAGGAGGAGGTCCACTGTTAGGAAAAGAAAAAAAAAAAGCTTGTGCCAGCAGAGCTGTTTAGCTAGACACCACATATTACTATTAACTTTGTTTGTGACCTTATATTGAAGGGCAGGTAAGAAATTAAGGTCACAAACAATTTTAAAATGCAGCAATTTTAAAATACAGTTTTTTAGAAATAATACAAATATATTTCCTATTATACAGTAAAACACAATTATAATCCATTGCAAGGTGCATGACTTCAGGAATATTTTACAGAAATATTAAGCAGATTAATTCTTACCTAAATTTAGCTGTCTCTGGCTCCATTTCCAGCAGCTCTCGTACTGGGGAACGGGGCACATTTGCAGAGAATTTCTCTGTGATTAAAAACAACAACACCATGTTTGTAAACCCTCTTAACGACAAACAATGAATTACTGAACATTTCTTCTGAGAGCTCCAATGTTACCTATTAATGGCCTCATCATTGGATAGTACACTTGCCAAACCATTTCAAGAGACATTCCACTATCCATGTAAATGGCACCAGCGAGTGACTCAAATATATCCCCCATGGCCTTTGGTACTTCTATGTCCTCCTCTTTTTCTTCATCTTCTTCAGATCTTCGAAGCTAAAGCAAATACCAAAACAAAACCATGTTACAAAATTGTTGCAAATTTTCAATTAAAAAGGATTTATTCACTCAGAACTGCCAATTTTCAACTTCTAGACGAGCAAGAATGGATTAAACGAAAGTCTGACATTAAATTGGTATTAAGCTAGCTTCGATATCTAGTCCTCCTCCTGTGTGCTATTCAAGTTCCTTGAGATCAGCCTTCTTTTTCTTAAAAGTTTTCTGTTCTTACAGCTATAAAGAAATGTTTGAGCGATGCCTGTTAAAGTCTGAGAAGCAAGAGGATGACTAAGATATCAGTGACTGGGAATAGGCTTCAGTGTTCCCCACTCCCAACTAAAAAAACCTCCAATAATTATATGCAAAATTGCAGCATTATGCAAAAGAGAAATGGTGTAAATATGCTCCATTTAAGTAATTTATACTGGTTTCAGAACTGTTTTTATTGGCACAAAATTTGAACTACTTAGCCACAAAGTTTAATTTTTTTAAAAAAATATGCAACACACAACCCTGGTCATAGGGTCAGTAGTTCACAATAATTCTGAAGTAGTGTGACGAAAGTCCTTGCTTGTATGCGGCACAGACAAGGATGAAATTTAGAATGCAGCCAGAATCCAATAACTAGTTGCTGTTCACAATGTCCTATTCAGTAGAAAGCCACTACTTGATCTTGCCATGTTGTGCTAGATGTTTAAATTCTTCAATATAAACTCACACTAAAATGAGCTTCAACACACACACAAATGATTTTCCCGTGCCACTAACCTCGGAATCCATTCCTTGCATTTCATTTTTTTCCATCTGAAACTGCACAAAGTCATCAATAACATGAAACAGCTCGGGAGAGACAGCTTTGAAGTATTTGTGGTAGTCGTACTTTACAGCCAATGAGGCAAAGATGGTGTTGTTAACAAGAGCAGATCGCAGGTCTGTTAGAACTCCAGGAGAGTGCTGCCGTGGGTCTTCGTAAAGGTGCTTGGTTATGAGGTAGTCCAAAATTGCATCTCCCAGGAATTCCAACCGCTGGTAACAATCTTAACACACAAGGGTTGAGGGATTGGCAAGAAATAGATAGCAATATAATTAACAATCCTCCCAGATAATCTGCATCTCTTCAGGCATGTAAGCTTAATGCAAAAAGGGGATTTTTCACATGACTTACCAGTAATGGTGTTGTAATGATAGGAGGCATGAGTAAATGCCTGAAGTAGATAAGCCTTATTCTTAAAACTGTAGCTAATTTTCTTCTCAAAGTTTTCAAAGCCAGATATAAGGTGATGTAAGGTTCGCTCAGCATCTGGATGATCAAACATACATCTTGGAGGAATCTTTAAACAGCCATACATCAAGTCTTTATACAGAGAAGACTCTTGATTGGCTAGAGAGGCAGAAACACAGATTGCTGAAGAATGTTTCTGCTGGTGGTTAAAATGCTCTCTGTAGGAATACAGAGCACTCTCCCAATCAGTTTTCTTAATAACCGGAAGCACTTTTAGCCCCAGTGAACAGAGGAAGAGCTGGGCAGCTCTTTCACCGCAGCTGGTCAGATAGCAGCCCAGAAGGGCTTCCACACAGTCTGCAATGCTTTTGTCAGCAATGCATTGTTCTGTATGTAAGTCATAGGAGATGGACTGTTTTCCAGCATCAATACCACAATTTTCCTCTGATGGATTCCAGAAACCCACTACAAAGTCATCCTCTTCAACAGCCTTGCTAGGGTCTAGATAGCACATTGCATCCCAGGAGCTGTAATCAAAATCATCAAAATCTGATGCAAACTGGACATTAGTCAAGGTTGATTTTTTGGGTGCTTTCCATTCATAACTGTTATCAGTGGGTGAAAATGGGGAAAGGGATATTTTCTTCACAAATGCTCCAGAACCCATTAACATATTGTCAATGAATTTGATATGCTCCTGATCGTATTCCATAAAGTCATCCTCAAAGTCAGCTTCCTCCTTGGGTACTCGCCACATTAAGTCGTCGTCATCATCATCATCATAATCATCATCAAGTTTTCCATTAGGCATCAATCCCTCTTTTGCCTGAAAGTAGGAAAAAAATAAAACAGGAAGGGCAACTTAGTTTAATTACAAAAATAATTCCACAGCATCACAATAAAATGGTTATGGACAGTATTAACTATGCCTTTCTTTCTTTCTTTCTTTCTTTCTTTCTTTCTTTCTTTCTTTCTTTCTTTCCCTCCTACATTAGATCTAAATACATTATTATTTATGCTGTTTAAGAACTATAGATGCCTGAACCACCTAGAAACAATGCTAGGCACTGGGAGACACTGTTCTACAGTGGTTTCAGTCCTTTTTGGAAAGTTTGTCTCAGAATGTGGCACAGCAAAACTATAGAGAAAACAGAAATCTCTATTATCTTGGACTACTACAACTATATTGTGCTTAAGCAGAAAAATGTCAATTTCTCACTTTAGTAAATAGAGCTTTTTGCAAATCAGTGAGAAGCCGATTTGCTCAGCATGAATGAAACCAGTTTAGACTATTGTTAAATTATATCTATAAACAGATGCAAGAGCTGTAGACCAAATATTTTAAGCAGGGGTTGACACTGATGTAAACAATTACTTGGATAGTACTGAAACACCATGCTAGGAATTTGATAGCTTGGTAAATGCCATAGGTTTAAAGAAAGTTTTAGCTTTCAGATACATATTATATTTGGGGTGGGGGGGATCACAACAAATTGTGATTTTTTTTAGTTTTAATACATAACATTTTGGATATTCTGCCAACACATTGTTTTTCAATTATGATTTAGGACAAGAATGATACTGTATTCAAATCTGCAAAGTAAACGAAGCTAAGACTGAAATACATCCAAACAGAAACAAGCCACATTGATACAATCAAGCCATTTCCTTTCCAATGCTCTCTCGTTTTTACAATAGAGTAAGAAGAGACAATGAGGGACATCCAATTGTGCCTGTGTACCAGTAATATGAATGGACAATTGAACATTGGGTTTTCTCATCCCTGCAGTCCCTTGTATGCCTCCCAAATCTGCTTTGGACGGTTAGGTGACCTGAGCAATAGGCCTGGGCAACATATCAATAAAAGGTAAAGGACCCCTGGACGGTTAAGTCCAGTCAGCTATGGGGTTGCAGCGCTCATCTCGCTTTCAGGCCGAGGGAGCCAGTGTTTGTCCGCAGACAGCTTTCCGGCTCATGTGGCTAGCATGACTAAACTGCTACTGGCACAAAGGAATATTGGACTTTTTCGTCAACACAGTGTGCGCAGCGACTGGAGCATAGAAATAAAAGGCTGTCCGCAATATCTTTGCTTATTTTTATTTTTGAAAACGTAACAGTCAAAAGCTGCAAGCTATCACCAGTCCTCACCAGCAGCTTACAAAACATTTGATCAACTTAAATACAATTTCAAATAATCAATTATCATATCACATCCCTTCCTGCATCCGGTGCAGAAAGTAACTCCCCTTTCTAATTAGGGGAAAAGTCAAGAGACCACAGGTGTGCAGCTAAGTAGGTCAAACTGCAAACATACACCTGTGAGCTTCAATTAACCAACCCCGTTCCTGTGTAGCATCATTGACCACTTTAAGATAAAGAAAAACCAACATGAAACACTGTGACGGAAACCAGAGTGCAGGGAAACACCGTTTACCTTCCTGCCACAGCAGTACCTATTTATCTACTTGCACTGGTTGGCAGGAGCTGGGACAGAGCAACGGGAGCTCACTCCGCTGCAGGGATTCGAACCACCGACCTTTGGATCGGCGAGCCCAAAGAGGCTCAGTGCTTTAGACCACAGCGCCAGGATTGGTATGAGGAGCAGACCACGATGTCAGCTTCGCTGAGTAGTATATCACTGGTGAAACTGCCACTGCTCCTAAGTCCCTCTGCTAGCAACTTCCTCCAGCGAGCGTTGCTAGCAGAGGGACTCAGGACAGGAGCAGTGGCGGTTTCACCAGCAATATATCTGCCCTCATACTGCATAGAGAGAGAGAAAAGCTGCATTGGTGAGGTGCCGATACAGCTTGTTCCTCCCTCTGCATCTTTTAACTGGTCGGCTGAGGAGTATGCGGTTGCTGCCCCCTTCAGCCGAGCAGTTAAAGGATCCCCCAGCCCGGCGCTGGCTCCCCCATGAGTGGGAAGAGCACCGGGGACAGGGAGCCCTCCCCACCCTCGGCAGAGGGCAAAGGATCCCCGCTGCTCTCCCCTCTCATCCACGAGCGGGAAGAGCACTGGGGATGGCTCAGCTGGGCATCAGGAACCCTCACCACAGGCTCCTGACTGCAATAGTGAGGCAAGAGGACAAGTTTTCTTATGGATCAGTAACTGGTTAAAGAACATTTTCACAATGGAGGGAATCAGTGGATTATCACAATGATCTTTACTAGGGTTAGTGTTATTTTAATGTGCTCATGAGCAATGAGGAGTCGTGTGAGTGCTGAGATGGTCAAGTTTGTGGATGACACCAAACTATTCAGGAGGTGAAAACTGAAGAGTTCCAAAGAGCCCTTCCAAACAATCCAAACAATCAAAGAAGATCAAGTTTAATGTAAGTGTAGAATGACTCCCATCTTGCAGCAAAAGCATCAACTGAAAGGACCTTAAAAGGCTGTGACTATGAAAGAGATGCTATGTCTTGATGGATGAAGAAGATGCCAATGTAGAAAATAGTGACAGGGAAAATAATAATGTTAGGGTTCAATTTTAGCATCGTCACATTTGAAATATACCAAGCATAGCCTGATACTGTTGGACTACAACTCCCATCACCCCTTACCATTGGCCAAGATGACATCACACACACACAGAGAGAGAGAGAGAGAGAGAGAGAGAGAGAGAGAGAGAGAGAGAGAGAAATACAGCGGTGCCCCGCAAGACGGAAAACCCGCTAGACGAAAGGGTTTTCCGTTTTGGAGGCGCTTCGCAAAACGAATTTCCCTATCGGCTTGCTTCGCAAGACGAAAATGTCTTGCGAGTTCCTGCGGGTTTTTTTTCCCTTCCCCCCCCCCTTTTCCTAAGCCCTAAGCCGCTTATCAGCTGATCCGCTAAAAGCCGCTAAACCGCTAATAGCGCTAATCCACTAAGATGTCAATGGGCTTGCTTCACAAGACGAAAAAACCGCTATACGAAGAGCCTCACGGAACGGATTAATTTCGTCTTGCGAGGCACCACTGTACAGTTCTTATTTGGCAAGCTCAAAATTCCCAGATTTTTATTTTATTATTATTGCAGAGTGAGTGAACAAGACTCAGATGGACAGGACAGCTTCTTCCCTTTTTTCCTGAGGAATTCCCATGACCAGTGCATTCAATCTATACTGCTAGAGTGTAATGGATTCCCTGTGTGCTAGTGCTTGTCCTATCCATATACCTTCAAGTTGTTTCATGGTGTTGGCAGAAGCATCCCCCCACCTTCATGCCCCCCTCTCAATTCATGTACCCTCCCTTTCTATAACAGCTCACGTGCTGCTAAGAGATTATAACATACAAACTATATTACGTGCACAAGTTATATCATTAAAACCATTCTATTTTAAGAGCATAATAAAATAATACTGTTTGAAGTGAGTATACTTGAAATGTTTTACTCTACAATAAATATTTCACAGTGCAAACATTAACAGTCTTTCAGTGTGCCCTCTGGTGGCTCTGTAGTCAAAATATGAATTTCAGAAAACCGATGAGCTCAAATAAAGCATTATTTGCTTTTTCTAATCAAAATATTAACTTTTTATGGAGGAAAGCTAATCATAAAGCAAAGGACCACTGTAGTCCCCCCCATATTGAGCTGTTTTATATGAATATTGAAAAAGAAATAATAAAATAGAAACAAGGCTATTATACAGGAAGTTATATTACCAATGAATCAGCAGAAGTCTAGCAATCTTTCTAGCAATTTGACATCTGATTATTTTTACCAGTCAATATTCTTTACTCAACAGTGAAACAACTCATAGTACTAGATACATCTGGACTTTGTCCAAACACTATCTGTGTCAGTGTTTCCAGTAAATTGAGCGACGGCTTCAGAACCCCAGTAAATCCCACTATGCAGTGACAGTTTTGGCAAAGCAAGACAAATATTAGTTCAGATCTATGTTTTTGATCCTTAATGAAGATTTAATGAATGTTAACGAGCTAACAGTCCCATTGCAAAATGCCAGCAAGATGACACCCCACTCTGAAAGCACTACAAGTAAAACCTTTACAGTGGTGCCCCGCAAGACGAATGCCTCGCAAGACGAAAAGCTCGCTAGACGAAAGGGTTTTCCGTTTTTCGAGGTGCTTCGCAAGACGAATTTCCCTATGGGCTTGCTTCGCAAGACAAAAACGTCTTGCGGGTTTGCTTCCTTTTTCGTAAAACCGTTAATACCCGGGGAATCCGCGCTCCGCAAGATGAAAAAATCGCAAGATGAAGCAACTCGCGGAACGAATTAATTTCGTCTTGCGAGGCACCACTGTACTTTTGTACTCCCTGGGATAAACACACCAGCCACAACATAATGCAAGTCGCATATGAACCAAGAACAGAGAAGAAGAGTTTGGATTTGATATCCCGCCTTTCACTCCCTTTAAGGAGTCTCAAAGCGGCTAACATTCTCCTTTCCCTTCCTCCCCCACAACAAACACTCTGTGAGGTGAGTGGGGCTGAGAGACTTCACAGAAGTGTGACTGGCCCAAGGTCACCCAGCAGCTGCAAGTGGAGGAGTGGAGACGCGAACCCGGTTCCCCAGGATTACGAGACTACCGCTCTTAACCACTACACCACACTGGCTCTCAAGCATATGAAAAGATAAATGTAGACTCACAGCTTTCCTTACATCCCCTCTTGGAAGAAGAAGAGGATTGCTTAGGTCCAGTAAACAACATGCAAATCTGTACATGCAGTCTTACAAACATTTCCATGCATATTTATATATCTGTAGAAGCAGATAATTACTGCTCCTGAGAGGAGGGGAGAAGCATGTGAACCTGAGGATACTGGCTGGTAGTTCACGTAACACCAAACCATGGTCAGGGCTACATCTGAACCACCTTGTGTTCGACATTGCAGCAAGTGCATGGGGCAGAGAAGGGTTCTTAAAAGACAACCCTCTGCAGTGAGACATATTAAAAGCTGCATACACACATCTTTAACCCAGACAATCTTGCTCTTTTGGTCACATGAGGCTAGAATTGCTGAAAACACATTCTTTATCAATTTCCATAATAGGTGCTAGCACCAAGGTAAAAAGGCCATCTAGATTTTTAAAAACCCTTATTTTTCATGAGTATTCATGTTCATTCATAGCAAAGAGATAAATGTTCCTGAGGGACATTAAGAGTTTCCTAACAGCAGGCCAAGGAAAATATTAACAGTATATTTTCACTGCAAGTATTTCTGTTCTTTTCCACTTTATTAGTGAACCAATTTCCACAAATTGCCCTTTGTTAGTCTTCCAACATGACTTCGCTCTCTATTTTTATTAATTAAAGCAGTGGTTTAAGAGGAGTTAAACACAAAGATGTAATAGGTGATATTCTGCTGAAGTATGATAAGAAGCAGAAACCCCATTTGACTGTTTCACTTGTAATGATATACTTATACACCAAGACATTCAATTTTACATGTATTTCAACAAAGGCTTACCATTTCATCTTTTTCCCATTTGTCTGTATTACTCTTGTCTTGGTTTACTATGTAACCAGGAGGAAGCCAGTTGACAGGTGGGTCAAAAATAGATACCACCATGCGACTAGGAAGCCCTTTCTTTTTTCCAAGACGATACAAGTTACAATTGCTGACCTTTAAAGAAAAAGAATTTATCATAATCTATAGGCAATCAATAATTCTGAGAACACAGTAAACACAAACTTTGATTTAAAACTTCCATTTATAAGCTTAATTTTGTGGTAAATTTCCCCCATATAAATACACACCCACACCCACCCCTACATAATTGTTATCCAACTATGCTCAGATATGGGCTGTTACCTACTATTCATGGTTTATCCAAAAAAAGTTAATATACAATCCGTGTGAAGGACAAGGAATTAGGACAAAACAAAGCTGCTCTTAAGTTTAGGGTGACATGATAAAAGACAAAATCCCATGCTCCTAATATATGCATTGTATCTTTTATTGAAATCAGGAACAGTAAGCTATCATGTTTCACACTCGATTCAAAAAGAAAAAGTCTTGGTGAACAAGGATATTGTAGAAATGGGAAAAGTTGAGGAAAGGGCAGCCAAAACGATAAAAGGGCTGGAGCAATTTACCCATGAGGGTTTACAGCATCTGGAGATTTTTAGCTTAGAGAAAAAGAAGGAGAGTAAGGGACACAACTGAGGTGTGTAAAATTATGTATGGTGTGGAGAAAGTGGATAGATAAAAGTCTCTTTCCCTCTCTAGTTCTAATCTAAGAACTTGGGCAATCCCTAATCATGCAAATCACTGTGTGAAGTGCTTCTGCAGATTGGGGTGAGCAACAAGGGGTGGGGTGGGGGAAGTTTAAAGGGAGGAAGAGTTGTTCAGGTGTGGGGAAAGGTTAGCTGCACCTAGTCAGATATATTCAGCCATCCCTTCTCAGTAATGATAAAGCTGCTTGCCTTTAGAAATCCCCATTAACTTATACTAGCATTGGTTATGTAACATCAAAAGCTGCCTTGTGGAGTCAGACCACTGTGTCTATCTAGTTAAATACTGTCTACGCTGACTGGCAGCTGATCTCCATGTTTTTGTCTCTCCCAAGGTAGAAATGCTAGGGATTGAAATGTAGGAATTTTTGTATGCAAAGCAGGTGTTCTTCCATTGAGCTATGGTCCTTCCACACAGCATATTTCTATCCTGCCCTTCATCCCAGGATCACAGGGTGGTTTGTAATATAAAACCACAATAATACAAAAATCATGCTAACAAACAAATAAATTCAGAGGCTAAACTTCTTAAGGAAACTGTGCATTACAGTGCTACTGGCATACCCATCCATTTCCATCCTGTATGTGGACTTATTATTTTTGGAACAGTTAAGGATCATGGAAGTATTACTCACTTTTTTGCTTCTCATATACGACAGGCGTCCCTCATGAGCATCAGGGTAAGTGCAAAACAAATATGTAGTGATGGCATGCTTTAGAAATGAATCACCAAGCATTTCAAGACGCTCCAGATTAAATCCATCGCTAGCATTTGAGAGAGTCAAAGCCTGAAGAATGAGACCAGGGTTTGGGCCAAGGGTTTTTGAGGAGTATCCCTTGGAAGGGCTTGTTACAGAATCCATTCTTTCCTTTGAAAGATCACAAGCATCTGAAGCACTGGTGTTCAGGGCCATTCTGGGACATCCATCTGAGGTAGATTTGTTAGCATTTCCATCAAGATATTTATTACTCAGTAGAGTACATTCATTGCTGGGCTTGAGCTGGTTCTTACTGTTGTATAAATTCTGAATAGGATACGAGGTAGTTGGTTGTACAGGTATTTCCTGCCTGGAGTAATTTAGCTGATTTCCTTGGCAAAAGTCTCGGCTAGCTAAGTCAAAATTGCCGTTGGCAAGATTTTTATTGTAAGAAACACCATTAACTGTTGCCAGTTCTACCGAGACGTCATTTTGGAGTTTACTAGGTGACTCAATCAATGTTCTGTTGCTCACAGACATTTGGTCATGCTTATCTGCAGAAGAGGTTTTATTAGCACCTTGATATGCAGCATTTTCAGGGACTACAATTGCGCTGTGCTTAAAATAATTTTCATTCTCTGCTACAGAAGAGCTAGAAGCAGAGATGAAGGATTTGCTGTCAATAGACTTTTTCCATCCAAAGTCCAGGTTAGGATATCTGTAAAATAAATTAACCGATTAATCATGTGTACACATACATGTAGATAGATGCTGATGTGATTATTATTTTTTACTGTAAATGTTAATTATCTGAAAGCATTTTAACTGATTTTGTTTTTACTGATAATGTTAACTGTTCTTGTAAACAGTTTAGAGGTTTTATGACAATCAAGCAGTATATACATTTTGTGAACTAAATAAATACGGCACAGGGCCACAACATTGGTGCTTTCCATCTACCTACAAAAATCACACACCCAAATAGCCCAAACTGAAAACTGCTTTGGGAACTCACATTCCAAGTCAGCTCCTGAACAGGAACTGAGCCACTCCTAGTAGCAAAAGAGGAAGATCCCACTCATAGGAGCCAACTTCTAGGGGCTAATGACCCCCCCCTAAAATATTTGAGGAGGGCAGACCCCTGCAAAGCTGATGGGCATTGCGATTCAAATGGTGTGTGTATGGTGCATCTTGGATTATGTGGGGCGGGGCTTACCTCCCCCCCACCCCAATTTTTTATTCAAGTTGGCACCCCTGACCCCGCTGTAACACTTCATTATGCTGGGCAGTGACCATAGTGTAACAGTTTGATATCTACATTTTTTGATAGATGCTGATTATAAAATCCAAAGAACCACAAGTGGAACAATATAGTTGCTTGCACTGTTCTACAAATACGTGAGCCACATGCTACTATAAGAACTCTGAAACTAAGTGCCTAAGTTAGTACCCTGCCACCCAGTTCCTTTTCCTTCTGCCATGCCTTTTAGATGGATGATAAAGCCTGGGATTAGGAATAGTCTTTTTATTGATCCTGGTAAGCTGCTCTGGAAAACTTTTTTGGTGGATGCATGGGATAAAAATCCTTCAAAGACACAACTACAGAGGAAGAGTTTGCATAGTGCTATAAGAGGCATGCTATATAATACATCTCATGCTTGCACATGGAGAGCATTATGTTTGAATTTAGCTTCAATTATTGCACAACATATTAGGTGTGAGGTGTATAAATAGCCCTTCCATGAGCAGAAGACGGTTTCTACATATGGAAGGCACACCTTTGGCAAATGAGAAGCTACCAGAGAACATAGCAATGGCAAAATATCAGACTACTATGCAACATAACTTTATAGAGATAAACTATAGTATTCCAATACCTGAAATCTGAAGGAAGTGACTTAACTCCTACACCAGCATCAATGGCGGTTTGGGATCTGAGTTCCTCGGCTGTCAAAAGGCAGTGAAGACGATAAAGAATGCTGGGGAGGCAAACTGCTTTTCTCCACAGCGATGCTGGAATAGGATGGATAGCACAGAGTTCTGGAACCAGAATCTTTAATAAAGAATAAAATTTGCCTTTAGTCACTCAATATTTCAGAGCACAGGTGGCAACCCACAGTTCGAGGGCCTGATTTCCCGCCAAGATTTTTTTCTACCCCCTTCCCTTCCCTAAGGACCAAACTACAGTGGTACCTCTAGATACGAACGGGATCCGTTCCGGAGCCCTGTTCGCATCTAGAATTAAACGTAACTAGCGATGGCGCGTCTGCACATGCACGTGTCGCTTTTTACCGCTTCTGCAAATGCGCGTGACGTCATTTTGAGCGTCTACGCATGCGCAAGCGGCGAAACCCGGAAGTAACGCGCTCCGTTACTTCCGGGTTGCCGAGGAGCGCAACTCGAACACGCTCAACTCGAAGCGTATTCAACCCGAGGTATGACTGTAATTTTGGCAACAGCAGCCAAAAGGGAAAGGGGAAAAGGGAGAATATATAGCACTGTGAAGGATAAAAGCCCAACACCTTGATAGAGTTGCACACTCCCATTCCACCCTCCAGATCGAACATTTGATGAGTTTGGAGTGGGAACAGCCTCTCTTCAGGTAATCTAAGTGGGGGAGTGCATGCCTTGGGGGGCGGGGGGCGTGCAAAAGCGTGCGTGAGATGCAGCTTCCAGAGGGTTGGGGCAAAAGTGAATACTGTCCTCAGACCAAAAGTGGTTAGTCAACCCATTTTAGGGTACTAAAGAGGTGCTGAACACCATAAAATAGGAAATTCGTCATTACCTGCTTGTTCTGTAGACTTTCCCACTTAGCTTTCCTCTTCTCAGCACTACTCAGTGGAAGAGCTTTCCCCTTCTGATTCAGATGACGAGGAGTCAAAAGATTAAGTCTAAAGAGAAAATGGGAAGGGCTGTTCTTTAAAATATGCAGTATAACTTTGCATTTCACCCTGGAAGGTGGTGCAAGGAAAAATGAGGAAAAGCTTGATTAAAAGATGTTAAAACCAGGGACGTGGGAAAATAATATTAGATATGTTACCAGACTTAGAGAAATTATTTTTGTTTCCCTTGAAATTCCCCAGATGTTTCTCCTGAGCAGGAACCACCAAATGCATTTCAGGTAAAAACTAATTTCAACTCTATTTAACAAGTGGGGCCTGCAGCAAAAATTTGCAGCACGGAGAGCAGCTGTTCTGGATTCCAAGCATTACATTCTGTTCTTCCCTTTCCCATTTTCCAGTCCATCTCTCTCTCTCCCCACCCTCTCTCAAACATATGGCATTCTGCAGCCAATTTTTTCTACTTCTGCAAACCTTGAGAGATTCCACGTTGACTATATTGAAACAATACAAATTAGAACTATTTTAAGCTATCAAAACCCTCTTTACCTTGAAGATGTGTGGTCCACATCCAGCAATGGCTGGTTGAGATTGGTCAGGTCAAGGTTATACTTGGTTTTATAATATTCAGCAAAAGTTTCATATTCTGGGGAAGGAAATTTGCTCAGTGGAGTAAGATCTGTGTAGACATCAGCAACATAAAATCGATGAGGCTGATCAAAATTTCGATACCTAGACAGAAGCAGATATTTGGGTTGCAATGTCAAATGTTCTGCTGAACAAGTTCCCTAACATGACCTGAAGTTATACATCAGAAGAGAAGTCCTACTATGCAACCACAAGGAAGCCCAAAATAAAATATAAGTTATTTCCATTAATGCTGAGTGGAATGACTGGATTTATCAAAATAGTTAAGCACTGGCCAGGACACAAAGGGCTACTCTGGGCACATCCAGTAATCTGTGCCAATGAGAATTTTATTGGTTTTAATTTTATTTTATTATTTCATTAACCATATTATTTTTTACTTGTAGACTCTCCTACATATCAGGAGGTGAGCTCCTGTAAACCAGGGTTAGGCATATTTAACCGTGTTTATATCTATGAAATATTAGCAGCTGACAAATACTGGTCTCTCTCTCACACACAGTATAATCACCTTGGAATGATAACTGCATCCTGGTAATCTTCTAATTTGAAAATAAAAGGTGTCTCTTTTGTATACTGTGTACTGGGAATGCCTGTACGTGCTTCAGATTTTTCAATATCTTCCATAAATTTAAAATCAATGTCCAAAGTGCTGGAGCCATCAACTTGAAAGAAAGAAAAATTTGTTTTAGCTGTCAAAACAGATTTTTTTTAAAAAAAACAAACCCCCTTGTGTACATTCCCAAACATCATCCATTTACCTATTGTAGCAAAACCTACTAAGTCTTAATGCTGCAATAGATCTGTTAGTATCACAGGACTCTTGCTGAACTATAGTTGTAATCCACAGCATCTGGAGGGCATTCTGCAGCCCACAACTTCTAAGAGAGCACCAAGCTGGTTATCCCTGCTGTATTATATACCTCTGATGTAATTCCAACTATAACCATTACCCTTTTCTCAAACTGTGAATCTAAAATAAACAGAACAATTCACTGGATCCAAAGAAGAATGAATAGAAATTAGCCAATGCAAACATATGCACAAGATTCTGCACAGGAGTGCCTGAAGTGATGTAAGGGGTAGCTTCTACAACAGTTCTAAATATCCTGTTTTTAAGTGCAAGTGGAAGAACAAAGCTGGATTTCCCTACCCATAGAGATGCACCTGGCACCTTCACTATACAGCTTTCAATGAACTCTCAAAACATACTTCTTTACCCTGTCCTTTGATACATGAGGTGTGTGTTTTCAAGACCCACACAATTCCTCTGAGTATTTGTTTTAACTGTTTTTAATAATAACTTTTAAATTTCCACGGGATCTTCTGGGATGCATAATAAGAATAATGACAATAACCATAATAGCAAATTAATATTTACAACAGTCTTCTCCTCACCAACATTAAGAGGTAGAACACAATAGGCTGAATCAGCATCGGTAGGTCTGAATTCTAGTGCAGGTTTCTCAAGCCGAAGAATGTGAGAGAAAATGTACTGGTGAAGTCTTGTGATCAACTCAAGCATTTGTAAAGACAAAGTGAATCCTGATTTCTTTAGCTCAATAGATATGGTCACTTCTCCCGAGCGGGTATACACAGGAAAGTGAGGAATCTGAGTGAAGAAAGGGAGGGAAAGACAAGTCAATATGAGATTGTTCCAACAAAGAACTGGCCAAAGTGCTAATGTGCAACTATTTATGCATAGTTTTTCTACCTGAAGACAAGTGGTGCAGAGAACTGATGGACAGAAATGTCTCTCCAAGCATCTCTAAATTCAAATGGATTATGGAAGGGTATGTGTGGCTTTGAGATTTGGGGGAAAACTTTTTTTTTAATTGCTTGGCATATCACTTGGTAGGGCTATGCCCTGGCTACCTAATGGACCAGCCTCCACTGACTTTAATCATGAAGTAGGAGAAATGAAGAGTGGAAATAATGCAACAAGCTAAAATACCAAAATTCATTGAGCACCATTAATTGCTTGTAGTCATGTTTCAAAGCTATCCTCTCAGCTAACAATATAAAATAAGTTGGGGGCGGGGAGGCTCAGTAGAGCATACCTATAAATCCACCACCTGGAATGTGGGTGGCTCTGTGGTCTAAACCACTGAGCCTCTTGGGCTTGCCGATCGGAAGGTCAGCAGTTTGAATCTGTGCAATGAGATGAGCTCCCGTTGCTCTGTCCCAGCTTCTGCCAACCTAGCAGTTTGAAAGCACACCAGTGCAAGTAAATAGGTACCACTGCAGAGGGAAGGTAAACGGCGTTTCCGTGCACTCTGCCACTCGTCATGGTGTCTTGTTGTGCGAAAAACGGTTTATTCATGCTGGCCACATGACCTGGAAAACTGTCTGTGGACAAATACTAGCTCCCTTGGTCTGAAAAGCGAGATGAGCACCACACCCCAGTCGCCTTTGACTGGACTTAACCATCCAGGGGTTCTTTACCTTTAATAAATCCACCACTGTCTATTTCCAAGTCATTTTTATAAGCCACTGGATTGTGACATGCAAAGCCACAGATACCAAAAAGCTCTGAGCTACTGCTTTGAAAGGATAAATTATGCTGGAATGATTGAGGAAACTATTTGTAGTGAACTAAACAGAAATGATTAAGTTTGTTTCATGAATATGAATGTGTTATGTGACACAATGACCTGCTTCCAAATCTGCAACATCTCAAAGCAGACTAGATAGACTACAAGCACAAGTTTACTACCTGAGGTATAGGTTTGGCTGTCAGTATTCCAAAACATCTTGCAGTATCTTCAGGAGGATATAGCTTTCGCCGCCTGAAGTTGAGCTCATCAGGTAGAGGGGTAGTTAATACCATTCCAATTACATAAAGGTAACAGGGTTGGTCAGGTTTGGGATAGCTATCCGTCAAACATTCTGGAATCTATAGGCATAGAATAAATTGAATTTATTTTTAAATCAAAAGTTCCCTTATGAATTACTTTTGTACTTATTTTTTTACTTATAAATTTATCTTTGTACACAAGTAGTTTAAAATAGAAAAGACATTAGGACATTTCAGTGTGCATCCTGAGTGTAAGCAAAACAAGAAGATCAGACATCTCTGCTCCACAACGTGCATAATTTCTACCCTTACAAGTGTTCTGCCACAACAACAGTAAAATAATAAATCTGCAAATAAACCACAGCAGAATGGAACAAATAACTCATGGAATGAACTCTAGGCATTTTGCATGTTCATGCAAAATGAACATGATCCAAACAACTGGTGAGTCTTTGCAAGGACTCTAGCTGCACACGGGGGCAAAAAAAGCAGTGTATGAATACATTTGTTCTTGTAATAAAGAAGTTCATTAGCAGCCATTTAAAAGATGGAATTGTTAAGTGTTAAAGGCTAAGTGACTTTACTACATCATAAAACTTATGGGTAGGGCTGTAGCACAGTGCTAAAGCACGTATTTTGCACGCCAGAAGTCAGAGCTTCATTCTCTGGCTTTCTGCAGACTTTCACACAGGCACTAATTAGTCCTACATCTACTTGGCTTAAGTGAGGAGGCTCCAACATGTGCCATCAAACCCTGTCTTGAATCACACAAGCAAAATCCTGAAGTAGCAGCCTGCCTTTCGTTACTCTGCTGTCGTTTAAACATAAAAAAGTACTATATATTCTTAAATGAAGTAAAAAGTATTAATTTTCCACAATGTCAGATTAGTGCCCACAATATAAAACTTTATACAAAACTATTTCCTCCCTCAACCTCCTTCTCCACCCGCCACCCCCCAGATCTGAATGGAAAAAGTCTGGTGTCTTAGCCTATGTGATCATAGTATCCATTACTCCGTGGTAGAGTATCAAGACTCCTTTCCCCAAACATATGGGAATTATTGTTTGCAAAACATTTCTGTAGGACCTTGGGGTTAGTCTATTCATATCCTGCCTCTGCTATGCAACTTAGAAGAATCTTAAGCAAACATGGTTCAACACCACAGCACAGTCACACATAGTGAGGGCACAGAACTATACTAACAGCTTTAGGGTAGCATTGCCTTCGTTTTGTAGAGCCTGGCCTTCCTGGAACACTGGTTTCTTCTTCATCATGCAAATCAAGTTCCTCCTCATATTTCACTGTCTCTTTCCCAACAGGCATCAAGTGATCATCCAGTTCACCTAAAATGCATTGATAAAGAACAAGTTATAAATCCAATTTTATTTCATAAAATGTGGAAATATCTATCCCTCCGGGGACGGGGGAACTTTTATAAGACCTATGATAAAAATGTTGAGGAACTGTGACATTTCAGTGAACTCAGTAACAAAGCATCAGCAGTCAATCCACATGCACCTTATATTCTTTGCCAATGAAAGGTCTTAAATTCCTCATTTAAGGCAATGTTGTTTTTTGGTTGCTTTTTAAAAAATCTTTCCAAGTACATGCAAAAGAATTAAAAATAATCCTTTGTTGGAAGTGACAGAGTACTTAATTTCCTGCACCAATGGCTTGGTGAAAGCTGCCTAAATTTAAATAACCGACGAAAAGCTTTTAAACATTCTCAGATGCTACACTAATTTTGTTAAATGCTATTGTTTAGAGACCAATCTATAACACTAAGCATCTAAAAGTAATATATTCAGCTTGATCCTATTCATGTTTACTCAGAAGGAAATCCCACCAAGTTCATTGGGCTTTATTTCCAATACAATTTTTTGCATTATTCCCAAACATATTGACTGGGATTCAGACTTGTGAAGGTGGAAGTCCACTCAAGCAAATGGCATGGCCTCTCGTCTTGACGATAACCCCAATATTCTCAAAAAAGCTGCAACAGCTGGCAAAAATGGGGTGGGGTAGGAGAGTTATAATTATGTTTAGCTGTATATATTAAAAATGTAGTGACATCTATGAAAATCAATAAAAAATATTTACTACAACAACAAAAAAGCTGCAGAGGATCTGAAGAGCCTCCATAACAGCGGGGACGAGATGAGAGGAGTTTCAACTGGTGGAAAGAATTGCGGGAAATCAAGCTGAGATACCTTACAAGTCACCCTCAGGAGTTAGGGGTGGGGGCACATGGGGGCTGCATAAAGGAGGAGGTGGGAAACCGGCATTGTATGAGTGGCCTTCCACTCACATGTTTTTGGCTCCAAATCCTATTTCCCTGCAGCCAATGATGTATCAGCTATATCATCAAATATATATATATATCTGGAGGAAGTGTTCCAAAATTTATGTTGTGCTTTCCACAATTGCATGAAATGTTTTTGGCAGCAAATATGTAGGCGTTGACAAGCATATCCATAAAAAAGTACAAAATTGTATCCTTTAGGTTTTTCATGACTAAATAAATGTTCCTCGCTTTCAAATATGCTTACCAATCTTATGCAATTTTTCACAGCAAATAAGAGCAACAACTCTCTCTGCCAATCTTGTACAATTCATTGGAGGACCCTAGAAATAAAATTTGAACCAATTATATTAAAGGAAGCATATGTTCTCATATGCACGTGAGCACGTGCGCACACAAGCGCACGCACACAAGCACACACACACACACACACACACACACACACGGCTCCTATGCAAAGGACACCTTAAATAATAATGAAATCACATTAAAAACACATAGCCTTAAATAGAATAGATAAAATTTTGATTACCAGCACAAGTTGTTAATTTTTTCTCATGCAGCAGCAAATAAGATACATGGGGTCTTACTGTATAATAAATACCAAACCACAGATGATTATTTCAAGTGAACAATGAACATGAAGGAATAATATATTTTCCTTTAGATTCCAAAAGCTCTGTGCTGAGATAGCTGCTAACAGAAACTGGGCTCGGACCCAGCTCAATGAAGCACTTCCTATGCAATTTCCAATGAGTTCATTCAAGTCTTAATATGCTAGTCTAGTCAGGATGATGAAAAAGATTAAGATTATCTTCTCTCACTTCCTATTTTGGGCTCTATGCTCTACAGTGTTTAGAACAGTCAACTGTGCCCCATTTGATAGTTTTAGCTGATGCAGCATAATTCGCTGCTTGCACCAATTATCGAGCTTATGGCAAATCCATGGGATGAAGCTGCCAAGCAGAACAGGGCTGCAAAGTAAGCACTACAGCAAAGCGTTATCTTAAACCAGTGCCAATGGAAAAAAGTAGAACTTTGAACATATTCCAAGCATAAAGTAACCTAAATAAACTGAAATACTTACAACTATTGATGCTCGTAGAGGAGAATTGATAGGTAGATAAAGAGTTGAATAAAATGTGTTATCAGAGAGTTCTCTAGTTTTACACTTGGGAGCTAGGTGAGTAAACGGGTCACTTGGCAGTCTAGCACAGTACCTATGTAACACAAGATTAAAGATAATTAAGTTATTCTAGGAAAGAGCCATGCCACTGAAGAATTTAAAATAATGCACTGGGCTTACTCTGGGAAGGGGAAAGTGAGCATCACATGCTAGCCCTGCTTCCAACATCCCTGCAGCTGCTCCACCTCTGATCTTCTTGAAAAGTCTACAGGAAATCTGAATGTTCAGCTGAACACAGTTGCAAATTGTCTCATAATCAGAAAGGTTCCTGGTAATGTGGTGGCTGAATGTACTTATAAGCCCCCTTCAGACCTTCTTGCTAAACAAGGAAAGGTCAGGGATTGAGTGGACATTTTTAAAATCAGATACTAGAAATGAATGGGGAAGGAGGAGCCAATATGTTAAAAGTCAAGGCTCAGAGCCCTCAACAGGAACTGCTTTTGAGGATGAACAGTAATAACTATCTGACAGTCATGGAGTGGGAACAAATTGAGCTTAAGGGCAGAGAAGTTCTAATTTATAGTGAGAATGATTACCTAAGCTTTAACGGAATTAAACTGGATTCTCTGCTTACAATTTCAGTTAAAAATGACATTTAGTAGAACATTTGTACACCAGAAAGTGTTACAGAAATAAACAGTGTCCTAACAATAAGGGGGGGACGCAGTTGGCACTGTGGGTTAAACCACAGTGCCTAGGACTTCCCGATCAGAAGGTCGGCGGTTCGAATCCCCACGATGGGGTGCGCTCCCATTGCTCGGTCCCTGCTCCTGCCAACCTAGCAGTTCGAAAGCACGTCAAAGTGCAAGTAGATAAATAGATACTGCTCCAGCAGGAAGGTAAATGGCATTTCCGTGTGCTGCTCTGGTTCGCCAGAAGTGGCTTAGTCATGTTGGCCACATGACCCAGAAGCTGTACGCCGGCTCCCTCGGCCAATAAGATGAGCGCCGCAACCCCAGAGTCGGCCATGACTGGACCTAATGGTCAGGAGTCCCTTTACCTTTAAGAGTAAGGGAGCACCATGCATGGGTAAGGTGGGTGAAAGGCAGTGATTAATCAAATTTGAGGTCTGTCCACTGTCTGCAGCCAGAAAGGATCCTGCCAGCAGAACTTCCACCCACCAATGCTTGGCTCTAACTCCAACCCAGCACAAAGGGGTTTTGGATTGCTGTGTAAGACATACACTGGTCAGCATTTATTTATGCCAGTGAGCCACGCTGAGTGGAGGATTACATAGCAAGAGAGCAGGGTAACTGGTAACTGGTATGGTTAGTTGCTTCCCTAAGGGGAACAATTTCAAGTTCAGGGAACAATACTTGTTGATCCTTATAGGGGGATTTAAAACATAAGCAGATTCTTCTGTACCATTTAAACATTCTTCTGCATGAGTATCCTAATAATGATATAAATCAATATTTTTAAAGATTTGATTGCCTTATTTTTTAATAAAGGGAATCCACAGCACAACCAGAACAATTTCCTCAGATCTAAAGACAATTCCCCTCAGGCTAAAGCAGGCTGTCTTAGAAATTCAGCAAATTACTGTATTTTTCGCCCCACAGGACGCACCTAGTTTTTTTGGGGGGGAAATAAAGGGGAAAAAATTATTCCCCCCCCCAGGTGCGTGGCTCCTATCCGCAAGCCGTGGGAGAGCTGCGCGAAGCCGGAAGCCTGGGGCATGCTGAGCTCAGCACACCCCAAGCTTCTGGGTGCAGGCAAGCTCTCTGCTAGCCGTGGGAGAGCTGCGCGAAGTCGCGCAGCTCTCCCACGGCTTGCAGATAGCTTCCTGAAGCCTGGAGAGCGAGAGGGGTCGGTGCGCGCACACATTTCCCCTTCATTTTTGGAGGGGGAAAAGTGCGTCCTATAGGGCGAAAAATACGGTATGTCAAAACTGAAACACCAATAGATTTCATACCTATTAATGTGCCCAATAGCAGTGTTTATTGTGACTCTTGGACCGCCGTCTTCTGGTCTTAGCACATATGGTGGGAATATATCATCGTCATCTATAATGGGTTCATTTTCGGTTTCACTAGTATCCACAGACTTCGAGCATTTGTTCCTCAGGATCTTTAAAATATACATATGACAGAATGATGATAATTCTACGCAACTCAGAACTGATCTATGTATTTTGCAAAGTTTAATGTCTGTTTTTTCCCTCTTCTCCATGCATTTCGACACCTCTTAAAATATAGCCAAATTTTGCATTATCAATTGGTTCCCAATATCAAGAAGCTGGATTCTGTCTATACAATTAAACATGATTTTGAATCAAGATGGCAGACTAAACCTTTCAAAACTGCAATTATTTTTTTCCAGACACTTAAATAATTAAGTATAAGAATGTGGGGGAATGAAGAGAGAAAATACCTAGAGCTGTATTAAGCAGCTGCGGCTAAGCCCTAGCCTATGTTACAACCTCCTCATACTGTATACAAAAGCTACTGACTAGCTCCAATAACTGATTTGCCACTTTTAGCTACCCCCACCACCTTTAAAGAGGGCACTTGCCCTGGGCATCACAAATGGAAGGGGCTGAATCAGTATTAGCCAACAGTACATTTTGTGGGAAATTTGCAACCTGTTACAGGGTGTAGTGAAAACGGAAATGGAGGTGGGAGTCTCAAATGAATGTTCATACCTGGAATATTTGTCTAAATTAAGGAAAGTGGGGGGGGGGGGGGAATTCTTCCATCCTTTTACTCATCTGCTATGTAGTAGGCCTGGGGGAAAAGGCTGGCCAGATCCTTTTTCAGACCCTGAGCCACCCAGGGACTGAATTTTTCTTTAACCCACCCCTCCCACTTTACTCACTAGGCCCTACACAGTCCTTCCTGCAGCTTTCCCAACCCTTCCAAACAATGGATATTCAAGCCTTCTGCCCTAGTCACTTCCTCCTATCATTTTTCAAGGCATAATTTTCAATTAAGCTTGGATTCTCAAGTCTCCAGCCCTTAAGTCTTCTTCAGCCCAGGTTCACCATATTTCTTCTAAGAACAGAGTGTTTTGATTGGGGCCAAGGACCCTTTCCCCCATTTTTATTGCTGCTTGAGTGTCTAGTGGTTTTTATTTTTGTTACTCATTCTCTTTTGCCACATACCTTCTCAATTGCCTTGTAGGTTTTAAGATCTTCTTCAAAACATTTGATTTTGTCTGAATCTGCTAACATGATGTAATTCGAGATAGGTGCCCTGGCCCTTCCTTTGGACTGCACATAGGAACGATATTCTGTGGGCAAATCAAAACGAACCACCAAATTGCATTTTGGTATGTCAACACCCTCTTCTACAATACTAGTTGCAATTAGTAAGTTGGTCTCGTGTGCTCGAAATTTTCTAAGTACCTACAAAAGCAACCAAGAAGATACATATCTAAGACCAATCAGTTATTAAATCATCAGCTTGACAAAAGTTTAATACATACTTCAGAATTCAATAATCAAGTGTACAAATTCATATACAAGCCATTAGTTAGCAAAGACAGGTTTTAACCAGAAAATAATTTTGTAATTAGAAAAACAGCTTACTAGAAAAAAGTGGGATTTGAATACTTTCAGCTCTTCTTCATACTAACAAGGTAAATATTATAACAGCCCTATAAGCAAACCACTATTTTTATCACCACAGAGGCCTTTGATAGAAACCCACTGGTTTTGAAGTCTTTGATGCAGACAATGGAAATCTGATCACACAGCAACTATGGTCTTACGGGGGTGGGGGACACACCAAAGAATTCCATGATGTGCTGTTCTATTCCTTCTTAAAAAAAGGTATTATTCACCTTTGAAAGCAGGCTGGCACACTTTTGCCAAAGTGTAAAACTAAAGCCCGTTATATTTTTCTGGGGAGGAGGAACCCAGTCTGTTAAATTTTATCGCTGCTTTTAGGGGAAAAAATTGTTTTAGAAGTTGCATTTTTCTTTGCATTTCATTTTGTGTGTGTCATTCACACAAAAAGAACTAAAACTGTATCAGTATTTCAGAAACAGGGCATTTACAGTACCTTCACGGAGACTGCAAATCTGATATCAAAGTAACATTTTGAAAAATAGCTAAAGTTTTAAACCAGGAATAAAATTTCTCATTCTGTAGTATTTTCAACATAAACCTTAGCTCATAAGCAGTACAATTTCAGCCAGCTGTTGTTTGTCATTTTTGTTTTAAAATTCAGGTTTGCTTCAGAAACTTGTATGATTCTACATATTGATCTATAAGAACTATTCAGAATTTGTAAGATGCAGAATCTCTGGACTTTGCAAAGGTTCTAAAGGTTAAGCAACTATACAGCATTTTTGTACAATTATTTTCATTAAAGTTACCTCTTCCTGCTTTCGGAATTCTACTTCCATCTGTTTACTACGGGGCTGATTCTTTCCAATGCCATGTCCAGTTATAAAATTGCTGCTGATGTAAGCCAGCTCTGGGTCTTGTTTGCCAGCTTCTTTTATCAACCTAAACACATTATACACATTTTGGAAGTAGTTGAGAAAATAGTTGAGAAAATGTAAGCTAATCATCTTTTTGATATCAAGGTGGTATTTGCATTTAAAATTCTTAAAATAAATTCCTCCAGTGGTTCTATACCCGACACAGAGAAAGACAGCCTTACTTTTGATGAACATTTAGTTCATGTATTCTTAATGGTCCCAAAGTCTAGAACAGAAAATATTATATCTAACAAGTCCCAATAGTGAGTGCCTATTTAGTAGGGACGGATCGTCACATAAGCCCACCATGCAGCAAAACCAAGGTTCTTATTTCTGAGAAAAGCAATCCATAGGAAATTCCTATTCTCTTGGAAACCTGTTCCTGGATTTAGTCATTCTGATAAGCTTCCACTGGCTTAATTTACACATTTTACCCACTTGACAAGGGAAGATTGTTTTAAAATCCCTCATGCTTTAAATGGCCTGTGGTTCTAACAGCCTCTACAAGTAGCCATGGCCAGACCTTGCCCTGCCCTACATTTCTATGAAGGAGACTGCTGCCATATATTCACTCACAGCATTGCTTCTCTTTTCTTTGGCAGAGAAATCAAGGAAATTACAAGTGTTTTCCTTTCTTGCTCTCTCTGCCAGCAACTAATTTTATCCCTCACTGGGAAGTACCAGAACACATATGATCACATGGTTTGCTGTACAGCCAATCAGATGGCTTTGTATGTCTATAAAGATGGCATGTATGCATGTATATAATATGGAATCCTATCTTGAGAAGCATTTTATAAGAAGCGATTGCTAAAACAGAGCTACTAAATGAAAAGTTTGTCATTCCTAACCCCCCCCCCAATATATATATATATATATATATATATAGAGAGAGAGAGAGAGAGAGAGAGAGAGGAATTTTCTACTGCTCTTTTTTCCCCCTGCAGTGGCCTTTGGTTCAAAAATGAAAGAAAAGTTCAGTCTTATGAAATACAAAGATCTTAAGTAAAATTCTTTTAAATCATAATGAACACTTCCAATTGACTCCTTTCCTCCCTCATTTCAATAAACCCAGTTTTTAAGAAGTACTATATGCAAATAAATTTTTACGCAGTATCATTTTCCCTGCAACTTTCCCCCCAAACTAATGACTTCATTGTAAGCAGAATACTTCATTGTAAGTAGAAGTAATCTGTTCATTATTTTACTGTTTTAGTTGTTGCTTTGTAACGTATCTTGTATACCATAAAGCAGCCCAAATTAAATTTGTTACTGTTAACAAGGCTTTAGTTTTTCCATTTATGAAGAAGACATGAACTGTGGCAATACACAAAACTGGTCAGGATACTTTTAAAGAGAAAAGTGGAAGTTGTTTTATCTCTATATCCCCACATACATACATACATACATACATACATACATATATTAGTGCCTTTCTCTTATTACTCTGTATATTATCACCTTTGCTTGTGTGCCTGGTATTTGTGGTAAAAAAAACTTCTGAATTCTATTTAAAAATTATCCTAAGCTTTTAAACAGTTGATAACTGCATATTCCACATAGCCTTACTACATTTAAATCATTTAAATATATTTACAAGTTGTTTTTGCTAATTTTTAAGGGTTTTTATGTTATGTTGTGGCTATATCGACCATCTTCTCTTTTTTATGAAGTGTGGTTTGCAGAGATTTGCAAAAGCTAGCAGGCTTCATGAGCATTTGGACATATTTCTTCTATAATTCCGGATTAACGTTCAATTAGCTCTTTTGCAATTCACAATATTTTTTATTTTTTTAAAAGAAATCATACCTGTTCAAAACAACTGCTGTGTATCTTCTTTCCACAAAAATAATTCCACATAAAATATTAGTAAAGGGAGAAGGAAAATTAGTTTCTGTTTTCTCTTTCTCCTCTATTTCTTCATCTTCGTCCTCATCCTCAGAATCACTCCAGGACACATAATTATCCTGATTCCGATTATTATACCACTCAACACTTTCAAACTGTTGCCGTTCATAGGGCTTGTATTTACGCAAAATTTCAAGCAGTTTTATTACTTTTGGGGTTACAAATTTCAGGTCAAGTGAGGCAGGTGAGAAGTGCTCTTCACAGAGTGCGTGTATTTTCCTTAGGAAAGTATCTGTAAACAATAAAAATTTCCTGTGCAGCTCCTCTTGCTCATGCTTTATGTACTTCTGTAGCTCTCTCACCATCATTCCAGCTACTTTATCAGCACACCAGGGTCCCAGAACAAGCAACACTGCTCGGCAGTCTGACAGTATCTGCAAACAAATTAAATTCATCAGTTTGGTATGGCACTGTAGCAGTCAACACAGCTTACACTGAGCCTGCAAACCATTATTTAGAGCAGGGGTCGGCAACGTTTATTGAGGCTGGTACGGTCCACTCCCCAGCAAACCTCTCAGTGGGCTGGAGCATCCATGCCCACGCCCAAGCTATTTCAGGTCGCAAGAGCGCTGGAAATAGCGTGTGCACATGCGCTCCTCTGTCCCGGAAGTGAGCCGGAAATAACGTATATGGGCGCTCCTCTGGGTGAGGAGCACCCGTGCGAGTGCGCACTCGCTATTTCCGGTGCACTTCCTGGATGGAGAAGCGCCTGTGCACGTGCGCACACGCTATTTCCAGCGCTCTTCAAACCCAGAAGTCAGTACCCACGGGCCTTAGGTTGCCGACCTCTGATTTAGAGCGTGGGGGGAGAACCGCAATGCACATTTGCTTCTTTGTAGATAAACTAATGATATATACAGTGGTACCTCGGGTTACATACGCTTCAGGTTACAGACTCTGCTAACTCAGAATTAGTACCTCGGGTTAAGAACTTTACCTCAGAATGAGAACAGAAATCATGTGGCGAGAGTGGGAGGCCCCATTAGCTAAAGTGGGGCTTCAGGTTAAGAACAGTTTCAGGTTAAGTACGGACCTCCGGAACGAATTAAGTACTTAACCTGAGGTACCACTATAAAGGGATTACTGTTCCAGATAAGTATCATTTCAGAATGCAACAAAGGAAGGGAATGAACTGCATAGCTACATTTTCCTGGGATTTTGCTTTTTTAAATCACACATTGGTCTGGTTTGATAGCTGACCAGATTCTGAATGCTAAAGGTTTAGCAGAGAGACATGGCAGCAATTACAGAATTGTGCATCAATACTTGTTACCATACTTTGTGAAGAACCTGCAGTTCTAGGTAAGACACACGAAGGAGGGTTCATCTAGATATTCGGAAATTTGTTCCCATGTGTTTTCACTTTGCTAGTTAAAAATAGCTTTCACAATTTTGTTAGTTTCGTAAGCAATATTGTGGAAACACCATGGGGGTGAAGTGGGATAAAACAAATCAGTACACCTGCAGCATGATGTAAGGATATTATGTGCTAACCGTAATTTGTCTTGCTGTCCAAACTGCACAAATTATCATTACTGCAAACTACAGTATGCCTCCATAACAGAACCCGAAACTCATTGTGTCACACTGGTTCAATATGCCAAGGAAAACTATAGTTACCATGAAAAAGGCTGTGAGGGAGGGAACTGGAACACCCTGGAAGGTGTGCAGATTAGAAATATACAAGTTCATAAAGCAAGTTCATGACTGAAACAGAGCACAGTCTGAACTATTTTTTCTCGCTCAAGTACAAGCTGCTTGTAGGGAAACTCTTGGAAAGTTTCTACTGTGTATTTGTTCAGATGTCATAAAATAATCTCAGACTAGGTAAAATAAGGGACAGATTCTAAGACATGTAAAATTTTGTGGTACTGAGCAAATTAGCATCAAGAGTGACCTCAGTCCCCTGCCTACCACTTGGTCATTATTTGAAGTGCACTTTCTTTCCCATACTTGGCTGAAGTATTAAAGTCTGATCTTCTGGAGAAGTAGCTGAAAATGTATGCTACCTTGCCAAACTGATTGTCTTAATAATGAGTACGAATAATTTAAAAGTGGCAGTATTTCTGGAAGAAAGCAGTAAATATTTCTATTAAGAGGTTAGACCAAACTGCAGTTAAGCAATGCAGAAACAATGATAAATAATGTGCCCATACCTGTTTAGAAATTAAGGTAGAATCTCTCTCTCTACACAGTACAGATATGTTGCAATCATTCAGAAAGTGAAGTGCATCATCCAGCTCCGTTAACAACCTTTCATAGAGCCCACTTTTGTCAGCATATGGTCCACAATCTACCACAATCTCACAAGGCTGAGAAGTATACCTTTAACACAAACAAACAAACAAACAAACAAACAAACAAACTTGTCAGCCACATTTTAAACTGCTGTTTAAATGGCACAATTACAGATTTGGCAATTCTAAAAAGCTATATGGGCTGCACAGCAGAATACAAATTCAACCTGGCCTTACTTTATTGAAATAGGTTTAAAGAATGCCATTGAGTGTTTAGATTTTTATTTAAAACAACAACAGCAGCACACCAAGCATGTAGATATCAAGTCACCTCTTCCAATGTAATTTTTTTATGAATGGTATTCAACACAAAATTCAAAAATAACAAAATGTACCTGTCCAAAACCACTAAATCAGTTGCAGTTTCCGCACTACTCTTTAGAATGTTCTCCAATTTCTGAATCTTCTCTTCCAACTCTGCTGGATCACATTTCCCATTTAAAATGGAAGCTGTTAATCCTAAAATTCGGGGGCATGATGGACAACTCTCACAAAGCTGAAAAATAAACCAGAATAACCCGCAAGGTTAAGTTTGGTCTTAAGTAGGGTGGGGGGGATCCAAATCAAGAAAAGGATCCCAGTGGCGAACAGTGGCATTCTGCACCTTCTTTTCCAGCATGACACAAATCCTAGAGGAGCAGAATGAAAGAGAGAAGAGGCTTGCTGAACTCCTGCAGGGGGGATGAAAAAAAAGAGTTCATGCCTCACACACATAAACCTGGTGACCCCAGAACTGGAATTGATCCTTCTAATATTTTGATATTTAAAAGTAACAGGACTTTTATTTTAAACAACAACTTTTCAAGTTAGTGCAGTAGGGTAACAGTTTTGAAGTCCTAAAGGTCATGTGATCCTAAATAAGAGAAAATTAATGTAGCTTCAATCCCTCAACTGCATGCTTCCAAAGGAGGAAGCCCAAGAACTCTGCAGAATCAGGTGCAAGCCCAGGTTCATTGATTTGTGCAATGTAATGGCTACTTAGTAAGCTCTCCTGATGTTTCTGATTTAACATTTGGCAATGAGAGGTCACCACAAATTTTCTGCCAACTCGTTCACTGGATAGTTTCAAGAAAGCCTGCCAACATTTAAAACAGCATCTAGTGCTCCACTTTTAGACCTCCTTGATGGAACATATTTAATCAGGCCATTTCCACCTTCATTAGCCTCCCAAAACTTAGAGCAGGTTTCTGACTCTGTTAACCATTACAGTCGGCGGTGACTGAAGAGAACTTCAAAATGTAACAGGCACAACTATCCTTGCACACTGAGGACAAAAATAGTTTATTATTGACCATTCTGTCTGCACTGGCTCCGTTCCTTTCCTTTCCCAGTCACTTTGCAGCATCTGATGAGCAAAGAAATGCAATCCCTCCACCCCAATCCTTGGCAAGTGGGAGAACTATTTCCTCAAGGGAAAGCAGCTGGCACAAGAATGAGAGAAATACAGAGAAGGAGGCTTGGTGTACACTGAGTGAGCCACAGTGCCCACATGGGGGTAGGAATGCAAGTCAAGGCAACAGGAAAGCACACACTTCAACCAGTGCTGCCTATTATGGTCTGTTCATTTATTCTAGAAGCAAGGGGGAGGTGGATATCCCCAATTTAGAGAGTAATCTGAAGGCCAGTCCAAAAACGGATAAAAATTAATAAATGCCAAGGTAAGTTAAATATTAATGCGTAATATGCAAACTCTTCAGCTTGCCTACTTATTTGTTTTGTCAGTGGTTAAAGCTATATAGACGGGTCACAACCTACCTGCATAATTTCTCGATAGGGGTGATCCTGAATTGCAAGATGGCACTCATCAAAAATAAGAAGATTAATGTTTGACAGGGATAAATGGTCATTTTTTAAAATATTCAAAGCGACACGACAGGTCATTACCAGAACCTGAAATATGAAGAGATGCAAGAAAAAAACTGAATGTTATTTTATAAGATTTTTAGACAGCATTAATAAAAATTAAGCATTCATTCTTCCCTCTATACAAAATGTTGGTTAAAACAAACAATTGACCACTCACTTGTACCTGAGACAACATTAAGTGAAGTGCATTTTAATTCTGCCCAAAGGCCACTCAACTGAAATAAAATATTCCATTTCCATCTACTCTAAGGACCAAACTAGACTTGTAAGCCTCTCCAGGAGCTTTTCTGGCTAAAGAGTGGAGTATAAATCTTTTGAACATGCTGCTCAGTAGTGACTCCCCATCTATGGAATGCTCTCCCCAGGAAAACACATCTGGTACTGGTTTTTAGGAGCCATGCTAAACATTTTAATCTACCCAGGTTTTTAGTGGTTAAGTAGTCTCTACTGTTGTGCTCATCTTTTAGTGGGCTGGGGTAGTACTGGAATATAGGTATGAAATGCCTACAGATGACCTCCATAGCATTTTATACACCGCCCATCTGGCAGGGTTTCCCCAGCCACTCTGGGCAGCGTCCAACAAAATATTAAAATACTGTGGTCTGTTAAACATTAAAAGATTCCCTAAACAGGGCTGCCTTCAGATGTCTTCTAAAAGTCTGGTAGTTGTTTTTCTCTTTGACATCTGGGGGGAGGGCATTCCACAGGGCAGGTGCCACTACTGAGAAGGCCCTCTGCCTGGTTCCCTGTAACTTGGCTTCTTGCAGCGAGGGAACCGCCAGAAGGCCCTCGGTGTTGGACCTCAGTGTCCGGGCAGAACTATGGGGGTGGAGACTTTGCAAATCATCCTAAAAACAATAAGACCTTAAACTATGACACTGGTTTATAATTTGCAGGGGCTTATTGTATATTAAAGCTATGGTTTTCCCTGTAGTGATGTATGGAAGTGAGAGCTAGACAATAAAGAAGGCTGATCGTCGAAGAATTGATGCTTTTGAATTATGGTGCTGGAGGAGACTCTTGAGAGTCCCATGGGCTGCAAGAAGATCAAACCTATCCATTCTGAAGGAAATCAGCCCTGAGTGCTCACTGGAAGGACAGATCCTGAAGCTGAGGCTCCAATACTTTGGCCACCTCATGAGAAGAGAAGTCTCCCTGGAAAAGACCCTGATGTTGGGAAAGATTGAGGGCACCAGGAGAAGGGGACGACAGAGAACGAGATGGTTGGACAGTGTTCTCGAAGCTACCAGCATAAGTTTGACCAAACTGCGGGAGGCAGTGGAAGAGTCGGACACGACTAAATGACTAAACAACAACAACAACATGGTATATTAATTTGCCTTACCTGATACTTAGCAAATTCTTGGTTCCATTTCTCTTTTGTCCATGCTTCAGTTATTTCCAAACTTGAATACTCTCCCACTTTGAGATCTGAATGCGTCCTAACAGTTGACACTTGCTGAGCAACTTGGTTTGCTGTATAGGGAAGAAAAAGTGGAATTTAGGCAGCAAAGCAACTACTTTGAAATGTGATTCCAACTGTGTACATGCAATCATAGGGGTGATTCCATAGCAAGCATTTAGTGTGTGATTGTCATGCTTCATTCACTCACATTTTACAGGGCATCCATAAAATGCAGTCAACCAATCATTGTCATCTTTATTTTCTCTGTAATTCTTCTATTTTTACCCAACAAAACATTTTACTTTCAAAAGAAAGTTTTGGCATGGGGGGGTGTTAAACAAGCTTTTAATTGGTGCTAGGTGGTCGTGTTTTCTTTTTTTAATTAAAGAAACTGGTTAGGACCAGAATTAACATTCCTGTAGTATAGTGTTAACTGTAGTATAGCACTATAACACCTTAATACAAAATTAACATTATAAAATTATGGTACTACTTAATTTGAAAATGCTATAGTATTGCCCACTAATTTTATGGTACAGTTTGAACACTTATCCAATCCTTATCAATTATGTCCCGTACAAAAATGTGTATTACTTCCTTACCAGAGTTGACCAAGAATACTGTTCTTTTTCCATTTTTGTTAAAATCTCCCCTGATCTGATAAGACAGTTCTTTAATGAGTAGTACTGCAATAAAAGTCTTCCCTGAGCCAGTGTTTAAACAGACTATTGTATTATGATCCAGAGCTGCTTCCAGCAGTTCAACCTGTATTGGCAAATACAAAACGTTTTGTTTTTTAAAAAGAATCCTTAAAATTACATGTAGACAGGTTTCAGCTGACTCAATGAAAGACAATCCAAGACACAGAAGTCTCTTTGATGTATCAGCCAAAGAAAGTCAATGAACTGCATACCTAAAACATCTAAAAGTCTATCTGACATTTCTCCTTCCACCCTGTGATATACCTTTTGGAATTTTTCTGTGAACGCTTTACACATGGAATAGTTGCAGTACAGCAAACTGTCATGTAAAGTTTTCAACAGGACCTTAAGATCCTTATCCTCTGAAATCCTATTCTAATATAACTTTGTTGCATGGATGAGCTTACAGGAGTAGTTACATAAAGACTTCAGTATGAGCAACAAATGGCTTACCTAAATCAGCTCTAAAATATTTAGTATTCAAGCCTTTAAAACAACTGACGTTGTGTGAATTTTTCATAAAAGTTGTAATTTGCCAGAATCACATTAAAATGCAGGGCAGTGTTCTTGAAACATGCAGTTCTGAAAGTTTTACTGAGCTCTTATTTATTTAGAATGCTTATGTTCCGCTTTATATCCCCGTATATCCTCATCATCCCTTACCACTGGTCCTGTAAGCTAGGGATGATGGGAGTTGTAGACCCAAAACATCTGGAGGGCCGAGTTTGGGGATGCCTGCCTTAGAGGCTCTCAAAGTTGTTTTAAGACTGTTGAATGGTTTCTTTAAATGTAAAGGTTCATCATTGTTCCATCCGATGGGTATGTCTTTAAGGGGCCAGAGCAAGGGCCAGAGCAAGATAACGAGACCCAGCTTTACAGCTGTGAAACATAGCAGGTGCTGCTGAGTTGTATTGATTAAGCCCTGTCTGCAATTGGGTGTAGTATATAAGGAGCAGCACCTAGCTCTCCCATTACCCTGGGGGTTGGGTTGGTGGTTGGGTCTGGTTTGTTGTTAATGTATTTAGTGTATAAGGAGTTTTTGTTTTTGTAATTAAAACCTTGTTTAATTTATTTTTGAGTCCCTTTTTAATGCATGGTCTCCCCAGCAAGCTCTCTGCAGCGCTACCATACTGCAAAAAGCCAACATCGACTTCCAAAATAAAAATCATACTTAAGTCTGATATCAGAACAGAAACATCATATGATGGCAGGATTATACAAGTGGCATTTGCTGCGCTCATCTTTGTTTTTTCTTGGTGTTTCCACATAGTTCCTGTCTACTAGGCAGTAGAGACCAGAAGAAATCCTCTGAGGCAGGGGAGGGGCTGAGCAGCTGGAATCATTCAGCCCATGACAAAGGCAAGACACAGGTGACATATAATAATGATAATAGAAAAGAAAGTAGTTCCATTTATGCAAAGAGGAAGACTGCTTATTGTCACGGATGTTTCCTCACACATTTTCATTCACTCTTATTTATTTAATCTTCATCAAAGTAACAACTTCATGGTAAGACTATGAGCACTTTAATAAAATGCTCTTCTGTTTAGTCAAATATCCCTCAAGTGTGACAAGCTAATTGCTGGCGCTATAATAAATTATCTCAGTAAGCCAAAGACGCTAGGGCTGATATCTTCACTGCTTCTAGTGTTAGTGAAGAAGAGAAAAGGGTATATTTTCACTGTGGTTCATTCTAATGGAAATGCATGTAAGTCGGATACCAGCCTCATGGTCAGTCTCCAGGAAGCAGCCAGATTTCATTTTGCTTAACAAATATTAACATTGTCATTAGTACCTGGTATTTTCTTGGTGTGTAAATATTATCATGAATTGCTTCTTGTTGCCATGGAAGTCCAAAAAAAGGACCCATTGGTGAGGAAGCAGGGGTCATGAGTTGTAGTCCTGCCATGCTGAGGAACTGCAAAGCAGGGCTTTTCATTCATTCATCCAGTGTTTCTTTCATTGCATTTTTGTTCCAACACAGCTTACTGTGAGGGGGGAAAGAGCGTTGAAACCAGTTACTAATCATATCTTACAGGATAAAAACTAAAACGTTTACAGTATGACTTTTCCATTCAGGTTTTACGTTTTTAAATATGCCCATGGAATCTTCAAAGACAAACTAAAGGCAATATTCCAGACTTAACGTATGATAAAATTCAGTTGAATACAGGCAGCAATGCTATCAATAATAATAATAATAATAATAATAATAATAATAGAATAAAAGGAGTATTTGCACAGTGTTCTCAATGTTCGAAACGAGTCATATAAATCATATCTCACTGCAAGTGCTATGTAAATACTCACAACAGCTATGTAAGTAGTGCAAATGGGCACTAGGTAATGCCTAAAGTGGCTTGCCTAAAGTAACTTAGGGAGTTAGTAGCAAATGTAAGATTAAACTGGCAACCTTCCAGATCATTGCTCTTTCACCACTACATTATATGAGCTCTCCATCCTGGATAGATTATGTTAATCACTTAAGGACTAACTCAACTATATTTCATGGACTTTCAACTTGAATTTTGCATACCTACCTTCTTATGGTCTTGTGCAGTACACCAAAGAATATCATATAACGTTTTTAAAAATCCGTAAATAATTGAAAGGTTATTTCCACATGCCACGGTTGGAAAATTGAGACCAAACAAGTAACGGAAAGCACCAGAGATATACCCAGCAAACAAGGCAGTACCCACTTTCCCTCTAATATTCTCATTCAGTGCAGTTAAATGAAGAGGAACTCAGATGATGAAAATACTCGTAATCCTGAGTTATACCTGTCCTTGCTATTCTCCAAATTAAACTGGAATGTTCTCTCAACCTACAGCACTTAACAACAATTATTCCACTACGTTCTCACCGTAGATTGCTAGGGGCGGTGTGGGGGAGAGGCTCCATTTAATTGCACTTTGAAAAGATACTAATGCTATAAGCCAGTGGTTCCCAACTGGTGGTCTGCGGACCTCAGAGGCTCTGCATTACCCACCCAGGAGGTGTGTATTAACATAACAAAAATCACCATAGAGATATCAACATTTTCAAAAGTAGTGGTTCCACGACTTGGCTTTTGAAAAACAGGGGGTCCGCAGTACTTAGCTGATTGGGAACCACTGCTATAAGCAATTAGTATTATTAATGTCAAACAATCACTAAACAATTGTGAAGTGATTTGAGAACTTATTTTAAAGAGAAATGTCCACAAACAAGTTCAAAATAGGTATCACCTCTAACTGCATTGGTGAAATTGCAGGATAAGCCACATCACCACCTACAACCTTATCCAATCTCTGCCTAGAGTGCAAATTCTATGTGAAGGTATTGAGAGAAATAATGCTTGACAGGGGAAGATAGTTTGCAATTGCTTTACCCTACCTGATCCCTTAACCATTGTTAAGATACAGGGCACACACTGGTAAATAGTGATATTAACTTCCAGCTGCCACAAGAATAGAGTTCATGGACTAAGCTCAATATAAAGTCATACATATATTTTTGTGCTTTGCATTAGTTCAATTCTCTTTAAACCGGTTTTGATTTTATTTTAAGGGGGCATTAACTCCAAACAAGTATGTTGCAAGTACTTATTTATAGCAGTTTTCTCTGTACAGAAAAGAAAACCTAGATATTGGAAAAGCTATGAACCAATAAACATAACCACAAAACAGTACTATCACCACTTTAATAATAAGTGGTATATAAAGTTTCAAAACTAAACTCCTCAATTTAACACAATATAGATTGCTTTTTCAGAAACCCAAAAAGTTTTTCGAATTATTAGCAATATACAGCAATTCCAAAAAAAATGGGGGCTGTGGGGGCCATTTCAGACGCGGATTTAACCTCTCCGGGAAAATCTGAGCTCAACAGGAGATGGGAGCTTCACAAAAGCGCTGTGAGCTCCGGAAAAAAACCCAAAGGGAAGTTTTGGGTGCTGGGGAGCCAGTGGCACCCCTGGCGTATCTCCCCAAAGGCGAACAATCCCGTAAAATGGTTTGGAAGCTTGAGGGGATGGAGGCGCGGGTGCGATGGGGGTCTACTCGCTACTGCTGTTGAGCGAAGCCTCTGGTTCCGATGGCAAGCTGAAATGTTTGTGCTGATGGAACGATCAGAAGAGCCCAATGCTGAATTCCTCCCAATAGTCGTAAGAGAAATTGAGCAATGTGATTTGAAGTTTTCTTCCAAAGAAATGCAAGCATTACGTAGACTATTTTAAAAGATAGTGATTTCTGATTGAATTAGATACAGACTTACCATATTAGTTTCTGTGCCCTCTAAGTATATGTTCTCTGAACTGCATTTTGACACCATTATATCTGCTTCGAGGCTAACCACATTGCTGCTCAGCTCCTGCTCAATCAATATAAGAAAATTGTTAGCGAAGAGCTAAAATACTTTTACAAATACTAAGGATAAGATTCCATTCAAGATTTCAGTCAAAAGTGGATTTCTATCTGTAGTTTCTCTTTAGAACAATCAATTTATGATACTCAGATATCATAAACTGTGCATAAACTGTACTATTGAATTTGAAATAAAGTGTTATTAAAAACAAGAAGGGGTGGAGAGAAAAGAGTTAGTTCAGTCCATCTTCGGATGTGCCAGCCCTCCCTGCAACCCAAAATGTCATTTTTTGAGAGGGCTGACAATGATGACGATGGAAAGACCCAAAGGAACTCCTGTATAAGGAGCCACATATGCAGGAAGGGGAGGAAATAATGCATTAAGTGACCATATTGACCCTAAATAGTTTTTGCTAGATTTCAGAGTTTTAAAGCTAAGTAAAGAAAATTATCAGAGTAAGCCCTGTGTTACACCACAAATCCCTTGTATCTAGAAGCTGGGATAATAGAAGTTCCTGAATGAATATTTCCTCCACCACCCCCATAAAAATGAAAAATATTGTTATTAAAAAGATAAACTCTTCAAGCTTTATTTTATAATGTCAATAAATTGAGTAATACAAAATTGGTGAACATGGCCGATATACAACAATAAACAAGCATAATAATTCTCCATTAAATAAAGACAAATATTAGTTTTAAAAGGGAGTCCTTTTTACATATGGAGCAGCAGGGATGATGGCTTCTACTCTTTCTACAGATTGAATAAGAACGTGTATATTTATACTTATCAAAATGACTAAAGCAGCAAGGTTCCCAAGCCATTGTAGAAGATACATATAATCATTTTCTAAAATACGGATGCCATTTTTAAATAATTATCCTTGAGAATTTAATAAGATCATCATGCCACATTACATTTTAAATGTAAAAATAAATAAATCTATACTGGTAAAATCATCAAGGATTTGGTAACCACAATATAGAGTCAAAGTTTTACATTTTATGTACTGAATGAAAGACAATTTCCTACTCCTAACGAACTGTTCGGGAGGGGGGATAGTATGGTGATAGCAGGTCATTTTTAAAAGTTAAAACAAAGTCAGAATAAAAGGAAACAATCTTAATGAGAACTTCTACCCCAAGTAGCATTTAAAAGTTAAGGAGACCATAGCATTAAGGCGCACACGTAAGCATTTTTCTACCTTGAATCTTGATATTGAGCTTATCCAGAGTTTCCAAGACTGTAACTTTGTTTCAAACCTAGATATCCTAGAAGGCAATAAAAAGAGCACATTTTCAAAAACACTAATAAAACCCAACCACACCATGTAATACTCTTCATCCTTGCATTTTAATGTTTAGCTCTGGGGAGCAGCACATTAACCTTCAAAAGTCCTTTTTGGCCAAGGATGCAGACAGTGAGTGTCTGAAAGATCAGCTTGAAGGGCCTGAACACATTTGCTTATTTTCTACTTTACCTGTTAAAATAATTGTTCACTAACATCACTTAGGTTTACAACTAGTTCTACTTCACTTGCTGTCACTATGAAAATGAAATCTTAGGGAAACTTAATATTCACTTTGGAGGAATTCAAAGTTGTGCTAAGGCAATCCTTCTGCCAGACAGAACAATTCCTACTGTCTTCCCCACTTCACATTATCTGCTGTTCTGGGGTTTCTCCTGACCCACCAAAGCCATTTGGGGGGCATGGGGGGGGGGAGCCTGGATACGCAAGCCGAGTTCCTTGTGCAGGGATTCCACTGACGGGATTCATTTGTTGAAAACAGCCCTATGCTATAGGGCAGAAGTGACTGGCATCCATTTTATTGCATATTTCAAACACAACTACCACATTATTTATTATACATAGTGATAAAAATGGCTAAACAGATAACCATTGCCCATTTGTGTGTCCTCATTGCCCATTTGTGTGTCTTCATGTAAAACAAGGCAGTGTATCAACAACCCTTTTCCCATTTCACTATGAGAACGGTACAGAAATCAATGGACACATTGGTTTTAAAAATTAAATGTTAATTGGCTTTTCAGTTTAACTGTTCTATTTCCCATGCATTTTAGCCAAGTGAAATCAAATTCTTAACAGCATGCTTCTAGTCTGTGTAGTCCAAAAACAGCCTATTTAGCAAAGACCAAGACAAAATTCATCCACAGGAGTTGAAAAAGCAGTTCACTATCAGTGAAGAATACTGAGGCTATTATCAACAGCAGCTTTGGGGTGTGGGTATTCAGGTTCACATTGGGAAAGTACCAAAACAAAATATCCAGCCAGAACTGTTAATCTTCCTATCTCAGCTGTAACCCAGATCAAGGGGTGGCATGGAACACCATTACAATTTAGATGGGCCTTCTGCAATGGACATAGCCCCAATTTGTGACAGAAATTCAGCACACAGCATAACACACTATTTTGTGTCAGATTACACCATCTTCTTTCCTCATAAATTTATTATACCCTTCCCGCTAAAGCAGGATGGGGAACCTGTGGCCCTCCAGACGTTGTTTGACTCCAGCTCCCATCATCTCCAGCCACCATGGAAATGACAGTCCAACCATATCTGCAGGACCACAGATTCGCCATCCTGATTAATCCCTTGTTGATTGTGTGGGTCAACTGATTATTCCACACTGCAAACCAGGTGAAGATACCAGACCTTGAAAAGGTTGCAGATGGCTGCCCTTGCTAAAACTATGGCAAAACCACAGGAATCTCAGCTGTAGTTTCTGCCCAATGTTTCTGTAATAAATAGGTATGGTTATGCCAATGAACACAAACCTGCTTCCTTTCTCCACAAGACCCCTGCGGTTGCTTTCAATCCTGTAAAATTTCACTGAATTAAAACAGAATTTAGTCTACCCTGGCAAGATAAAAGGTAATGCTGGCTTTCATTACAATCAGAACATTTGTCTGAACAGAAACAATTTCATTGGTCTGTCCCACCTTGACACTGGTAACTCATCACTTCAATCGCCAAAATATTTAAGATTAAGATGGGGGCCATTAGTTTTCCTCAAAAGGGGTGTAAACAGAAGAGTAGAAGTGTAGCTGACAGAAAAATAAAAATTGGATACTGCTGCCCTCGGTGCAGCAGGCCCTTTCAGTTCCTAAGCTAACATACTGCTAGACAGGCTTCATGCAAAAGACTGAGCCAAGTTCTAGTAGGAAACTGCAAGCTTACATCATATTACCATGTCGATTGTGTTGGTGCTCTCCTCTGGACAAAAGGCCTGTTGCAGCAGGCAGGCAGGCAGGCAGGCAGCCAGCCAGCTAGCTTCTGTTTGATGGTCAAAGTCATATACCATTTGCCAGGAAGCATAGCCTCAAGAAGCAAAACTCCTGGTCCTAAAGCAGCAGCACTCACCAGTAAATTTACTTTACAGATAAAGATCCAATGTAAGGAAAAGAAATATCTGCTAAGTACAGAGCATGCTGTTTTCCATTTTAGTTCTTTATGCAAGGAGAAAGATTGTGTAACCACAGTACAAAGCCATGTGTGTCATATAAATGTGTTTTTATTTGTGCAACTGCTAGTTTAATCCTAGCATACATGCCCAATAATAATACGTCCTATGCTCTAAGAATATTATAAAAGTTAAAGGCTCCATATTGCTTCTTCAAGGGACGCAGGTGGTGCTGTGGGTTAAAGCCTCAGCGCCTAGGGCTTGCCGATCGAAAGGTCGGCGGTTCGAATCCCTGCGGCGGGGTGCGCTCCCGCTGCTCGGTCCCAGCGCCTGCCAACCTAGCAGTTCGAAAGCACCTCCGGGTGCAAGTAGATAAATAGGGACCGCTTACCAGCGGGAAGGTAAACGGCGTTTCCGTGTGCGGCTCTGGCTCGCCAGAGCAGCGATGTCACACTGGCCACGTGACCCAGAAGTGTCTCCGGACAGCGCTGGCCCCTGGCCTCTTAAGTGAGATGGGCGCACAACCCCAGAGTCTGTCAAGACTGGCCCGTACGGGCAGGGGTACCTTTACCTTTACCTTTTTATTGCTTCTTAGTGCTGGTCCTTTAAAATGCAGACACTGAAATTTGGCAACTCCTTAGTTTGGAGTACAATGAAACCTACTTAAATTTTAGAATTCCAAAGCTATCAAAGTTTAACATTAAAAGCTTTTTTTAAAAATGCACCGGATTTTTCATGATGCAATTACTTTCAAATAATAATGTGAAATATGAGATTTTGAACACAAAAACTATCTAGAAATACCTTTAACACTTTCCCTCCAACTGTTAAATCATTCACTTAAGAAAAAAAAGGTGATAAACCAAATTGAGACTAATCTTTCAGTCAGATCTGCAGTCAGTTTTTTCCATACTTTATAAACTTAGGACTCACTGATATAAGCTGCCTTTTCCATAACAACACTAGAGGCAAATGGTAGAGCTGGGGTCTTTTCAGAGCCTCAACCATTTTTTACTTCATGGGAGCATAGCAGCTGCCTATGTGTGGTTTCCAGACACAAGATTTGCATAAATGTAAATCATATACTTCTCTTTTCTACACTACTGAGTTGGAGCTGGCAAACTGCCAAACTATTCAAAGGAAATGTGTGTTCAACTCATTAAGGAATGGCTGTGCCACATTTCTCACAAAGGAAGCCCTTTAAACAAGCACTTTCTATGCAGACATCATCGGCCCTAGCTAATTTTCTTAAACATGGGCTTAAATGTCCCAGACCTGTAGCATGGCATGGGTCTTGAAACTTAGGAAGCTTCCCCCCCCCTTGAACACAGTACCCCTCCCCTACACCACCTGGAAAGCTTCAAGCCCCAGAACCACCGCCAAGAGATCAAGCCAGTTACAGCTCATGGATGTTTCCTGCTCAAACCAAGAGTCTTGTGCATACAGCTGGAGAGGCTTGTATCAACTGCAATCTGGATGCTGAAGAATTCCCCTTAGTGAACTCACTTGGGCAGCTAATGTGAGCAAATCTAGCAACTTCTGGAGGCCAAAGGCAACTTATAAATTATCTTCTTGTACAGGGGAAACAATATCCACTGTTGAGGCCTGAAATAACATACATATAGCACATGGGTCACTAGAGTAATTCTCAAAAGGCTCCCAATTTTATAAGGCACTTCAGAAGTTTACCCTAAAGGGGCTATAATCATATCTTGTCTGGAGACAAAATATCTTGTCACCATTCCCCATTCTACTGGTTGTATCGGGACAGCAATGGAGTCTCGGTCATTCATTCCCTGAGATAAAAAGGTGAAGTGCTTGAAACTAGGATAGAACGCCAAAACAGTCTAGTCGCCACTAGGGGGGCAGGTCAGCAACATTTTATTTCTTATTTTGATAAGCATGAACTCATACACAATTCACATGAGTGACACATTGCTAATATCACATTTTTATCAGAAATGGTTAATACATGCTTAATTTGGTGTTGACAATAAAAATATTACTTCAGTTTTGAAAACACTCTACTTTATTGTTAAACTCCTTAACATATACTTTGAGGCTTCAAAGCACATACATTTCAGTAATCCTTGAGTGTCAGCCAAAAATGGCACCCAGACTTGTTGAGGTGCGCAATCATCTATTCATTTGATTTTGCTACCAAAAAAAGTAGTCATACCTCGGGTTGAATGTGCTTCAGGATGAGCGCATTCGAGTTGTGCTCCGCAGCAACCCGGAAGTAACGGAGTGCGTTACTTCCGGGTTTCGCTGCTTGCGCATGCACAGATGCTCAAAATTACGTCACGGGCATGCGCAGAAGCGCCGAAATGTGACCCGCGCACGCGCAGACACGGGTTATGTTTGCTTCCAGATGCGAACGGGGCTCCAAAACGGATCCCGTTCACATCTAGAGGTACCACCGTATGCCGCATTTGAAAACTGAGTTCAGCATGCAAGTGCAAAGTTTCCTTAAGAGCATAAGTCATGAAAACGTCTTGCATGAAAAGACAGTCAGTCTACATGTGGAAGCCTTGTTTCCATATCCAGGAGATCTATCCAAATGGTTGCCACTGACTTCAGAACTCTGTGTATTTCCTTACGCCAATTTGAAGGAAATGTGCTTTAAAGTTTATTTTCCCACATTTTCTTCCCTACCGAACTTTCCCCAGTGCATTAATTATATAATTTATATATAATTATATACATTTATGTGTGAAGGCAACATTTGGCATATTTGGTGGCATGCCATTCTGTTGTGAATTTTCAAGGTACAGGAGAATACTTTTGCTTCAACTGTAGCATTTAAAGCGGCCTTTACCAACCTGGATGGGGCTGATGTAATAGTTATACAGCGGTACCTCGGGTTAAGAACTTAATTCATTCCAGAGGTCCGTACTTACCGTATTTTTCGCACCATAGGGCGCACCTAGTTTTGGGAGGCGGAAAACAAGAAAAAATTATTCTGAACCCGAGAAGCCAGAACAGCAAGAGGGATCTGGCTTCTGGGATACCGTGTGGCTGTTCTGGCTTCTGGGGTAACCGCGCCAAGCCTCTTCAGGGCAGCGGGATGAAGGCTCCCCCTGCCCAAAGAGGCTGCGCAGGGCTAAAGCAGAAGCCAGGACAGACGCGTCGCTGAAGGAGCACTGCGCCTTCTCTCTCTCTGCCCAGTGCCCCTCCTTCACAGGAGAGGTGCTGCGCAGAGAGGGAGAAGGGGCATCGCCCTTCAGCGAACCTGGAGAAGGAACAGAAGGAGACCCTTCTGCCGCCCCAAGCCTCGCGCGCCCGGCGGGACCTCCCGCCGGGCGCGCAAGGCTTGCAGACACTCGCCCGAAGTACGGGGAGCCCTCCGGAGGGCTCCGCGTGCTTCGGGCAGCAAGCTGCCGCCCCAAGCCTCGCGCGCCTGGCGGGACCTCCCCAAGCTAGAAGAACGAGATTGAGCCCTCCGTCTCGCTGTTCTGGCTTGGGAACAGTCTTCCTTTGCGCGCAGCCATCCCCAAGCTAGAAGAGGCAATAGAAGCCGTGCAGCCCCTTTAAAGAGCGTGCGGCTTCTGCGGGATGTGGGGAATACTCCCAGAGTTTGTCAGGGCTGGTGGGGGAAGGCTTGCGGATAGCAGTCTGTTCTGGGGGCTGGGGTCGGGGGAAGCTCGGGCTTTCCCCGCCCCAGCCCCTCGCCTGGGGGGGGGGAATAATTCCCCCCCCCTTTATTTTCCCCCAAAAAACTAGGTGCGTCCTATGGGCCGGTGTGTCCTATAGGGCGAAAAATACGGTATACCTCTCAAGCACTCCCTAGCTGTGCTCTTATAGGCTGTTAAACAATTTTTTTGAATACAGAAAGTTTGTTGTAGCACTTCCAATTACTGGATGTTGGTTTATTCCATAGATCAGGTTAGCCTTCCACATTTATGCCTAATTAAGCAAGATCAGAAAAGGAATGTATTAAATGGCTCTTGCCCTGTAAAGGTTACATATGACTGAAAAGAATGAGCTCACTCTCACAGATTTAGTTTAGCTCGGCCCACTTACAGCTAAACTATCAGAAACCAAATACAGGATGCAGAATACCAATTTTGCATCCCTATCACCCACTCAAGTAGTTTCAGCTAAGGTTAGAAGCATGTGACTAATACTCCTAAATTGGAAACACTGACTAGCTCTCTGCTTCTCTCCAATATATCTCTTGGGTTCTAGATTGCAACCACCAGAGTTCATTAACTTGTCATGACATTCATTGTTTTGCTTCAGATAAAAGCATCTTCTAAAACCACCACCGTAATTTATTGATCTGTCCACTTTGTGACAGGATCAATCTTGTGGAATTTCTAACTTCCCCTTGAAAGAGTAATGGGGAGCCTGTGACCCTCCATATGCCGTTGGACTTCCATCAGTCACAGCCAACATGGCCAATGGTCCAAGATGATGGGGGTGTAGACCAGCAACATATGTAGGGCCACATGTTCCCCATCCCTGCCCTTTTTTAAAAAAAATGCCTGCTTTGACAGTATGATTACTAGATAAATGATTACATTTATTATTACATTTATTACCTGCCCTTCACCACCAAGACTCAGTGCAGGTTACAACTATTTAAAATTCAGTATTAAAAACAGTTAAAACTAATAACAGGACTATGGTAATGTTCACCAAATTACTACTGCTGCCAACACTTCTTGGCTAGGAGCATCAACAATCAGAAAGAATTGTACAGTGGTACCTAGGGTTAAGTACTTAATTCGTTCCAGAGGTCCATTCTTAACCTGAAACTGTTCTTAACCTGAAGCACCACTTTAGCTAATGGGGCCTCCTGCTGCTGCCATGCTGCCGGAGCACGATTTCTGTTCTCATCCTGAAGCAAAGTTCTTAACGTGAAGCACTATTTCTGGGTTAGCGGAGTGTGTAACCTGAAGCATATGTAACCTGAAGCATATGTAACCCAAGGTACCACTGTATCAAGTCTAATATGCCACTCTGAGGCATTACTATTTTTTTAATGATATCCTTCGCAACATGTGCCCGATTCAGCAAGGGACTATACAGACAGAGAAGCAGGTATATTCATGCATATCCTAAGCTGGAGGGGAAACTGCATGCATGGACAGGGAAACTGCTGCACATGATTCCCCAGAGCTGCAGCATAAATCCCCTGTGCAGCATAAATATAAGATTTGGATAAGCGATAACTTATCAGCAAGGAAGAAAAACCTAGAATACCTAGAAGAAGAAGATGGTCAGAATTCCTAATGTTATAGAAGTCTCAAGATTTCAAGTAATTTTTCATAAATATGCACCTCAATCCAGCTAGGGGCTCTCAGATACACAGGAAGTAGCTCAAAACACAAAATAATTTATGGGCTCATTCAAAGGAAGGGCAGGATATGAATTTAATAAATAATAGTCGTAAGATGGGTCAAGTGTTCTAGCCCTTAGAATACTGAAGCTCTCTGGTCTCAGGTATACTTTTTGTTGTAACTGAATTTCTAGTAGGTATCCTATTTCATTGTGAGTCGCCTTGAGTTCCTTCCAGAAGAAGAGTAGAATACAGATTTAAAAAAAAAAAATGATTTGACTCTCATACCCAAACTTTCTAACTAAGGTACACAGTTAATAAAAGGTGAAAAAATATACGATCTGAAGAGAAACCAGAGTTCAAAGAAATAGTTAAAAGGACTAATCATTTCTGGTTGTGAAGTCAGCTCAGCAATTATTCTTTTGGCACTCTAAACATTGCGGCAGTGTCATAACCGATCTCTGATGGTTTTAGAGTTTGACTTGTTGAAGAATCAGCTTCCATTTAATATATTTTCAGTAAATGCTAAAAGGCTTATTTCAATTTGGGAATGATATAATCACACAGTCCTGATAGATAATTCTGACTGTAGTCCTGACAGCACCTGTCCACCTCCACCAAGTCATAGCACTAGCAATTACATCCACTTCTCTGCAGTTTACATTCAAATACTATAGCTCTTATGGGGTTGCCAGTTCTAGTGACAGGGCATTATATTGGCATAGAAAATAGGCTTCTGGATAGTTTCCTCAAAAAGAAGCTTTATAACCTCTTCCAACCTTCACAACTTGCCCTTCAAGGAGTAGAATTGTACTCAGACAAATTACACATAACATCAAGAGTGGGGAACCTGTGGCCCTGAATATATTGTCAGACTCATTTCCATCAGTTTCAGTTGGCATGGTCAATAGTCAAGGATGATGGAAGATGAAATCAAACAACTTCTGGAAGATCATGTGTTCCCCATGACTGCTTTACAGAGTTGCCTGCAACTTGTTCCTTTCCTTTGCAACGAACATGGCATTTGAAATTGCAGTTAGGAAAAGAGAAGGAGATTAATTAACCCTTTCTCTGCTAGGAATTTTGCCTTCCCAAAATTGCCTTACCCATCAAGCGCAGCAGAAATAATGGTGCAGAGATTCTTATCAGGCAAAGCGTGAAAAGACAAAGGTCTTGAAGCAGCAACAAGTGTCAGAAACTGTAGTTAACGGGAATCAGAACTGTAGAGTTGGAAGGGACCCTGAGGATCATCTAGTCCAACCCCCTGAAGAATTCATTCCTCTTCCCCAGCAGTAGCAATGGGCACTTTTGTTAAAGCTGTGAAATTTCATTTACCCCTTAAGTTCTTTAAAGGTGATAGGTGATACTGTATATTGAAGAGAATGCATAACATACAATTAGCAGTGAATCAGGATAATACTTGTAGAGTGTTACCAAGGGGCAAAATTGCTTTATTGTTGCTTGGAAGAACAAAGAACCTCATGAAATATTACTGGATAAACTGTAGGATCACTGTTCCATAGCAAACTATCAAACGCATAGCCCAAATATAATGAGCATGAAGAGATCTAGCTTCTTCCCATTACTGAGACTGTAATGGGCCAAGATTATACAGAATATAAAATACTACCTCTATATCATGTGATTAGTGTCTCCTTACACTCAGCAGCAGCAGAAAATTTGCTACAATACATCAAGGGAATTCTGCTTTAAAAATCATGCCTTTCAAAAGATTACTCTACCACAGTAAAACATCCAGTTTATTATTTGGTGTTACTTAAAACTTGATTGATACAGTAAACACCAGTAAACAAATCCCCACCACCACCTTGCCCTTACTATGAAGTTACAATTCCAATCTTCTCATGGAGCCACGAGGGAAACATTAGAAGCAGCAGTGAATAAAATTCACATCTTTTGCTCAGAGGGATGAGAAGGGAAAATGTATTTATTCCAAGAAAACTGAGTTAATTTAAAGTGTGTGTGTGTGTGTGTGTGTGTGTGTGTAAAAGAAAGAACCCTCCTGTTATCCCAACAATGCCAGAGACAGACAGCCGGAACAGACGTGAGGCAGCAGCGTGCCCAGGAAAAATTGAGGTTACCAGACACTTCTTATTTATTCTAGCCTCGTTGACATGGATCAATGGCAGTCACTTCAATTCAAACCCCTGTAAGCCCACAGTGTTATAGTGAGACCCCTTATTTCTTGGGACATTGTGTTCTGGTAATCCTAAAGGACAATGGATGAAGTAGGACAAGGAACTGGGAGGAAAAAAGAAGAACATGCCTGCGAAAGCCCATTTCTGCTGCTGCTGCTGCCCTGCTATGGCCCACACAATTGGCTGGGGTGGGAAACAAGGAAGCACATCTAGCTGCTCTCTTAATGTAAAGTGTGGCAACCTCATGAATTATACCCGTAGGAGCACATGGACGCTGAACATCCCTCCCCTCCATAGCCTGATCCATACCTCATTTTTTAAAAAGAAAATGGAGAGGAAAAAGAGTCTCACAGACTCCAACGAGACTTGCCTCCACAGTAAGCAAAGGCTTTATCGAGCACCACCGTTCTTTTTAAAACAATAAAGACACAGGATGTTTTATTTGGCATTACTGCGGGTGTTTAAGACAGAAATGTGCCAATGGCACGGGTGCTTTCTCGGAACTGCTGGGTGAATCTTAAAAGCTGCATCCAACCTTCATCACGCTCAGCGCACATGGCTCACATGGGCCCCGTTAATACCAGTGGATCTACTCTTGAGAAGGAACGCAGCCTTAAGGGGGAAGCATTTCAAATTCATGGGCGGGTGGCTGGAGAGAGAAGAGCAATTGGTCAAAAAAAGAAAAGAGAAAACGTTGGAATTCTGAACCTCTCTCCCCCCGGGAGTTCGCCAAACTGAAGAAAGCGGGATATCCCCGGGGAGACAAAGAGCAGCGGGAGGAAGCTTGCTGCGTGTGGGGAGGAGGAAATAAAGCGAAATAAAGGCGACACGGCCGCCCACCCCCTTTAGGGAAACGGAAAGGAAGCGGATTAAGCGGAGCGGAGGCCCCGACAGCGCCGCCTGGGCGAGACAGAGACAGACACCGGGAGGGAGAAAACGAGGCTGAGAGGAAGACAAAGGCGCCCTTCCTCCTCCTCCTCCTCCCACCCGGCGGCGGCCCACAGCTCCGCTGAGGGGGGAAAGAAAAGGAAGCCCTCCCCCCGGCAAGTGCTGGGCTCCAGGGCAGGCCCGTTGAAGAGCAGCCAAGCGAAGGAGGCGAGGGGGTTGTGAGGGAAGGAGAAGGGCCGGGTGGAGCCTCCTACCTGCCAGGCGGGACCCAGCCTGGAGCTGCCCCGGTTACAGGCGTCGCCTCATTATGCCGCTGCCGCTCCTTCCCCCGCTGCCGCCGCCGCCGCCATTTCGCCGCCTCCGCCTCTTTTAACTGTCAGGCTCCTCCATTCACCTGGGCCCGGTTAGGACAAGCCTTCTCCCCGCCCCTGCCTACGCAAAAGGAGCTCCACCCTCCTCCGCCTATAGGGCCCGTCTCTGCGCTGCTGGCGCAGAAGCGTTCAGAGAATCCGGGACTTGCCGCCGCCTTCGCTATACGTAGACCAGCGCACAGGAGAGAGAAAGAGAAGGAGAGAAACCACACTCGCCTCAGTTTGCGCCGATGAAACGGCGGGCGCGATTGGAGAGGAGGGCCGGGTGAGAGGTGAAAGGTGGTGGGGCGGACCAATCGGGTGGCGGGAGGCAGCGTAAACGGGTAGGGGGCGGGGCTTCGCTTGGGCAGAGGCTCGCGTGTGCTGATGGCTACGGTGCCGGCTCGCCAGAGCGCTCGCTTAGTGATGGGAGCGCAAGGGAAGCCCTGCTGGGTCAGTCCAGCAGCCCGTGGTGGGGAACCCGCAAGCAGGACCCTGTGGCTTCCAGCAGCAGTTATTGGGAAGCATTGCTGTAGGTTGACTATGTGCTCTGCCCTGAATCTGCCAGCATTCAGCTTGACTTGCATGGATGTCCCATGAGTTCTAGTCAGCGTTCGAAACTGCCATTGTTCCAAGGTGCATTTTGCGCCTATGATTTTGGATTTGAAACTGCAGTGTTGAAGAAAAGGGGGAGCTTTTTCTGCCTCCCCACCTACAGCTACTCTCCGAAGACTGGAGAAGAGACCCTCTTAAAAATATTAGGGGGGTGGGCAGGGAAAGGACCAGACCATGTGGAAAATGAACATAACATTTACAGTATCTGCAGTTCATGCATTTTCAGCTTTGTATTCTAGTTATATAAAAAAGCACGCCTCGACATTACGTTGTTGCGCCTATAACCTAGGCTCACAGCATAAAAATTTAAAAAGCAGCAAAAAACCATAAAAAACAAACCAACCCATAACCCCAGCCCATTTTTAAAAGGACACCCTTGCCTTTTCTCTAAATTGAAAATTACCGTTGTTGAAGCCTGTGGGAACAAAAGAGCCAGTTCCATTTGGGCGACATCCTTATGGGGCCCTAAATGGAAATACTTCTCCCCCATCCCCACAAGGTACTCTTAAATATTTCTTCCAGCCTTTGAGATTGGATGGAGATACAAACCCTCCTATCTGGGATGTCCTCTCCCACTTACCTTGGGAAGCTTGAAAGCCAGACCTTAGTGCAACAGTGTTTTCCATATATGTGATTCCCGCCAAGCGGCATTCAGGTATCTCCAACCATGGAGATAGAAAATTGTTATTGTGCCTAATAACTATGAATTTTGGTTGATCTTAATAAAGGGGTCATAACATTTACTCTGGCTTTCTGTTTTTTCCTAATGAAGCAGCATAGCTACCTACAATGTGTGTGTGCATTCCATTCTTACAAACGCCCTTCATTATATGAAGGTACGTTGACATGCTTAATAATAAATTTTATTTGTACCCCGGCCGGGGCCGGGCTCAGACCGGCTAACATCATATAAATATCATAAAGGTAAAGGTAAAGGTACCCCTGCCCGTACGGGCCAGTCTTGCCAGACTCTGGGGTTGGTGCGCCCATCTCAAGAGGCCAGGGGCCAGCGCTGTCCGGAGACACTTCCGGGTCACGTGGCCAGCGCGACATCGCTGCTCTGGCGAGCCAGAGTCGCACACGGAAACGCCGTTTACCTTCCCGCTAGTAAGCGGTCCCTATTTATCTACTTGCACCCGGGGGTGCTTTCGAACTGCTAGGTTGGCAGGCGCTGGGACCAAACGACGGGAGCGCACCCCGCCGCAGGGATTCGAACCACCGACCTTTCGATCAGCAAGCCCTAGGCACTGAGGCTTTTACCCACAGCGCCACCTGCGTCCTTATAAATATCATAGTATACATAAAAACAGGCATCAATTAATTAAAATACATCTTGAAATAAATTCAGACAAATTAAAATCTGGACAAACGGCAGTTATCAGGTTAAGATTCAGAGCAGTTAATACTTGCCAGGACCAACTGTTTTCACTGATCATATAAGGACCTGTGAACAGGCTGTGAGGCCTCCTTCATGCTTGTTCTTATACAAAGGGAAAAGGTCAGACTGCACCCTGGCCAAAGGCCTGTCGGAACAGCTCCGTCTTGCAGGCCCTCCAGAAAGATATCAAATCCTGCTGGGCCCTAGTCTCTCGTGGGAGAGTGTTCCACCAGGCTGGGGCCACGACCGAAAAGGCCCTGGCTCTGGTCAAGGCCAGTCTAATTACCCTGGGGCCCGGGATCTTCAGTGTGTTATTGTTTGCAAATCTTAAGCATGCTTATTCAAATACAGGTTATTACTGCATACCAGGGGGTTGAACTAGCTGGCACTTGGGAGTCACTTCCAATTCTACAATTCTAAGAATCTGGATCCCATTATAGTCAATGGGGCAGATTCCCAAGCAAATGCACACAGGACAGTACCCATAATTTTACCTACTCAGCCCCTAAGGGACCAGTACCCTGATTCTAATTATATTTAGTTGCAAAGCAGAGTCTCTTCTCTTCAAAGCCTTATGGTGCAAGCCCCTCTCTGTACAAATTTTAAACTGCAGCCAAACCCACTTAAAAGTGACAGGTCAAGGCAGGAGCTTAATCACTCCTTTCTTTTTTGTCTGAAATTCTACTGTAAAATGGAGTGCCCCTATCTTATGAGCATCAATAATTTCCTAGTATCCTGATTTCCACCTATGCCTAATCAATTGTTAAGTGGGTCAAAGTAATTTTGTTTCAGATTGTGAGCTGTATATGTGGCATGTGGCATCTATCCTTGTAGATTTGTTTTGTTTTTGAAGCTTAAAGCAGAAAAGGAATTTACATAATGAAACAGACCAGAACAGACTCCAGCAAATACTCAGCATTGGGGAAACAAAACATAATGATGGAAGCAAGAAGTTAATAAAAAGAAACTTGGGACACACATGGGAGTGTGTTTTATTTGTGTAGATCCCCTCCACAATTTAGAACCCCAGCAGAAGTCTGCAGAAAAAATGTTTAGATTTGGGGAAGGGGCTCTGTCAGTGGCAACTTAGAAGATACATGGACTAAAGATCATTTGAGGGGGTTGAAAAGGATTTGACAGCTGCTTCCAACTACCATACTATATACTGTGTAGTTAGCGTTCCCTTCCTTCGGTTCATGAGATGAGTGTCAAGTCTCATCTTCAGCTGTCCTGAGGCCTCTAAAATTCCAGTGTCTCATCCAAGGGAACATAAATGCCTTAGAACTCCAGAGTGAAAAAAAATATCTTAGATTCCATACGCCCATATTTCTGTTAAAAGAGCCACATGTAAACATTAAAATCTCAATTACTCAGTGGCAAGATTTGCTACCTAGTAAAGGCAAGAATGATACTGTTAAATTGTGCATTTATATGTTTCTCATTATTTGATATCAACCAGTGGCTTACATAGGAAATGGTAAGGGGCTAGCAATGTGCTTGTTGCAGTGGAAAGCTTCTAAGCTAAATTTATTTTCTATTAAAGAGCCATTTGAAGTACATCGTCCAATCTCCTTTTTAAAAACCCATGCAATTTTAAAGGATTATAGTACCATTTAGCATTTATATGATGTTTACAATGTTCAGAGCACTTCATATATGTTATTGCAGTAATCTTGTTTGGGTAAAGGAGAGGTTATAAAAGAGCCAGCTTTCTATATACCGGTAGACAGACAGAAGAACAAGAATAATCACTTGGGGAAGGGCCATCATAGCTTCATGGCAGATCACATACCTTGCCCACAAAGGGTCTTTGTTTTACTCCCCAGCACCTTCAGGTAGGGCTGAGGAAGACTCCTGCCTGACACCTGAGCCACTGCCAGCCAGTATAGCAAGGCAGAGGTGGGGAACCTTTGGACCAGGGGATGCTGCATCACTTCCATCAGCTCCACCCAGCATGGCCAATGGTCAGGGATGGTGGGAGTTGTAGCCTAGCAGGATCTGGAGGGTCAAAGCTTCCCCATGCCTGAGATCTGGGAGATCTGTGGCCCTCCACTTGTTTTACCTACAACTGTTATCATCCCTGACCACTGGCCATGCTGGCTGGGACCAGGGGGCTTTGAAACTAAACCAGGGACTCAGCTATACAGCTGCAAATGTGTTGTAAAACGCAATTTACAAATGTGACACTAGATGGCAACAGTGAGCTATGTCAAATTCAATAAAGTTTTCAAAACTTTTTTTTTTTAAAAGCATTTTCACAGCTTTTTTAATATGTGTGTAGTTTCCACCCAGATCTGGAGACCCCCAGTTCCTCACCCTTGGTGTAGACAATGGTGAGCTGGATGAACAAGTGGTCTCACTCGGTATAGGGCAGTTTCCTGCAGTCCTAAGAACGAGAATTAGGTAAAGGCTATGAATAACCACTGTTTTCATGTTGCTAAACAGTTTTGGTTTCATTACCTCTCCTTCCCTATCTGAGCAGAATGCTGGTTATTTAAGAATGTGTGTTCTGCAAATCAAAAAGAAGGGACATATTCTAGGAAAGGGTATATGTAGTATTACTGGTATTTATTTATTTTATTTATTCAATTTATATACCACCTTTCATCATAAGATCTCAGGACAGTTCACAGAATAAAATACAGCATAAAATAAGTAAATAATTAAAAACAAAACAGCCACTATTGAGATGGCCCATTCGCGTGTTGCCACCCTCTGAACCTCACATGGAGGTGCACACAAATAAGGGCCTCAGATGATGTACAGGATGGTTTATACGGGGAAAGGCCTGCACATCGTTCAAGCTACCAAGTAGAATTCAGCCCACCATGAGGTCAAACTCCTGTTGCTAATGGTTGGGGCTGCAAAAATGGAGGTGTGCCGAAGGGACAGGTAGGTCTCAAATTATGGCTGGTGGATTGTGCTAGCCTTGGTGGGTCACGTGTAAGGTAAAGGTAAAGGGACCCATGACCATTAGGTCCAGTCATGGCCGACTCTGGGGTTGTGGCGCTCATCTCGCTTTATTGGCCGAGGGAGCCGGTGTACAGCTTCCGGGTCATGTGGCCAGCATGACTAAGCCGCTTCTGGCGAACCAGAGCAGCGCACGGAAATGCCGTTTACCTTCCCGCCGAAGCAGTACCTATTTATCCACTTGCACTTTGACATGCTTTCGAACTGCTAGGTTGGCAGGAGCAGGGACCGAGCAACGGGAGCTCACCCTGTCGCGGGGATTTGAACCGCCAACCTTCTGATCGGCAAGTCCTAGGCTCTGTGGTTTAACCCACAGCGCCACCCATGTCCCTCTGGGTCACGTGTAACTCACACTTAATGAGGGAAGATGGGGAAAATTAACCAGGCTCATGGACCTCAGAGGAAGCTCCTGCTGTCCCACAAGAATCCTCCAGCCTGCCTGAAAGCTGATGCCCTCCACATGCTGTGGGAGTACAACTCCCACCATCCATTGACCATGTTGGACGGGGCTGATGGATGTTCTTCCAATACGGGAACATTGGAATACTCCAAAGTCCCGATGCAAATTTGCTCTAATCAGTGCTGCACCAGAAAGGAGCCTCTTGTGTTCCCTGCATCTGAGTCACAGATATACCAACCGTTCTGTTTGCAGATAAGATGCTGGAAGACTTTTTATTTTATTTTATTTTTGCATTCATCTAGCACTTTGAGCTGTACCAGGTGGGACTGCCAAAGCCATACTTCGTCCGTTTCCGAAATTACACCCGCTTCTTCAGCGCAGCTCGGGTACTAATCGCTAAAGCTGTAAAGTATCTGTGGTTCATTCCAGGGGCATCGTTCTGCTTTCCGTGGCTGGATGAAGAATTATGTCCTGTGAGGAGACCGAAGGAAGGGGAGCAGCTGTTCTGCTGTACGCTGTGGGAGTTGGTCAGAACATGTGAGGCCGTGCATCTGCTTAGGTCAGGCAAATTTTGAATTCTTCAGTGTATTTTTAAAGTAAAATATAGCAGCAAGGTGGGAAGAGTGGGGGAACTCACACAAACCCCAAGACTAACCCATGCAAGTGCTTTGCAGGCTACCATCAAAGGAGGTGGTTTATCATGATGTGCAGGAAGTTCAGATAAAGGCCAACCTGGAGGATTTATAGACCCATGATAAAAGACGTGATAGGGAGATAAGGGTTCTTTAAGTGTGCTCCTCTATTCCTCCTGCCTCATTGCAGAAGGAAGCGGATTTGAAGAGGCCCTGGACAGAGACTGCCTCCTCCATCCCAGGGCTTTAACCAAATGAGAGTGGGTGACATCAGCAGCCCCTGGTTGCTGACTCTTAACTGCCATTTTAATTTTCCACTATACAGTGGTACCTAGGTTCTCGAACTTAATCTGTTCTGGGAGTCTGTTTGACTCCCGAAACCGTTCGAAAACCAAAATGCGGCTTCCGATTGGCTGCAGGAGCTTCCTGCACTCAAGCGGAAGCCGCAGGCTTCCAAAAAACATTCAAAAACCGGAACACTTACTTCCGTGTTTTCGGCATTTGGGAGCCGATTTGTTCGACAACTAAGCTGTTCAAGAACCAAGGTACCACTATACCTGGTTTTTTGCCTTCAAGGTGTTGGGAAGGTTTGATGTGGTAGGCTTTGCCAGAACCCAGGGCATGTTTCTCAACCTGAAAAACAATTTAGTTCAGAACAGGTAAATTCACTATTACAGCAGGGTTCGTGTCAGAAAACTATAGGGATGGAAAACTTCTGTGTTTCTTACAGAATCTAATAATACTTTAGGCGCCAAGCAAAAATGTTCCTCTTCAACTAATCCTTTGTCTGATTAACATCCTATACCCTTTTAAATGTGTTGTGGGAGGGAGGGGGTTATTGGTTTGGCTCTTTCTTGTTGTTTTTGTTATGTATTTTGTTTTTATCTTGTGAGTACCCTGAGATCTATGGATGAAGGGTGGTATGCAAATTTAATTTAATACTACCACTACTACTAAGCATGGCCTCATTATTTCCCCAATGGAGGCTTATCACTAGGCTGTGATTTTTATGGGGGTACTCAAGAGTATGCAGACCCCCCTCCCCCCCCCATGTTAAAAGTGTGGCACTTAATTGTGGCAACTTCATGTCAATCAACCAAACTTCAATCAATCAGTCAAGCAAGCAAGCACTGAGTAGGCGTGACTAGAACCAGGGGGCGGGGTTTGGGCCTAGGCTATTCTCTTTTTCTCTTTCTTTCTCTCTCTCTCTCCACACACACACACACTTATGGGGAGTGGATTGTTCATTTTTACAGACATGACTCTTCACCCCATCATCACAATACATACATAAATTTATTTGTATGCCACCTTTCCATAGTTAAATCCATGCTCAAGGCGAGTTACAACATGAAGGGGGGGGGGGGGAATCACATAATTACAAACATAGTAAAAGTAGTCATAAACAATAAATAAAACGCCAAAAGTAGACAACGAAATTGAACCATTACCACATAAATCATAATAAGATCTAAAATAAAAATACAAAAAAAAATTAATGTCAATAATGGCAACAACTCCCTCCCTTAAACATTGCCCCCAGCCCAAGAGTGTGTTCAGCAGCCTCAGCTTTTGTAGCTGGAGTCAGTCCTCTCAGATCAGGTGGGAAAGGCCAGCAAGGCAGGGAGCAGGTCTTCCAGGACACAGCCAAGATCTCAACCACACTCCCTCCCAGCTCACCCAACAGTTGGGGAGAAATTGGAGGTAGGACACCCCCATTGGCCACACTAAAGGCCTCTGAAGACCGTGTGATTACCATCTGTAAACTGGGAATTTTTAATTATGTAAAATGATTGGAGGTGTGTGCACTTATATCTCAAACGTGGAAGAGAGAAGGCTCTCTCTAAGGTACAGGCTCTTTGGTTCATTAATTTTAAGTGGGCTTGTTCTGGCTTGCAGGCTCAATTTGGCAGTGACGCTGAGTTCTGAGTGTAACGCAGCAACTAGGTGCAGGTTGCTTTTTGTATATCTTGTTCTTGTTGTCCTCTCATTCTCTTGTAGCTTTTGCAAAAGGTCAGTGCCTCCCACTTTGTAATGTTGGTTTTTACAATGCCAGCCTGAATTTACGGGCCCTAGATGTCCACTTCAGGAACTCCTTCCCGAAAAAGAAGAGTAAAATCAATTCTAGCATTGAGCTGAATCGAGAAGTCTGTAAAAGATTAAAAGGTCGCAGAACATTAACCAAATACAGCGGGAGCCTTATCCCCTGAAAGAACGTGTCGTGCCTCTTGTTAGCGTGGGCTGATTAGAGAGAGAAATAAAATCAAAGAAAAGGGCATCTAATGTCTACGAGGAATCAATGACAGGACAACTTTGTGTGCAGAAGGTAAGGAACATAGCAAGCGGCCTTAAAAGCAGGTGAGAAAATCTAGCCCAGTATACCCTGCTCTGACTCACACAGCAATGCTGCTGACTCCAAACCCTTCATATTGCGTGGTCAATCAATCCTTCCTTCGCCCAATGTCTGCACATTGAGCATGGACAGGTATGCAGCACAGATGGGACTCCACGTGACAGAGGTGCCTGCAGAATTAGGAGCGCTGGATGCTGTCTTAGGTTGAGTCAAACCATTGTTCCATCTAGTTGAGTATCATCTACATTGGGGCACCCAATGGGGTGCCTGCCCTCCAGGTGTCACTAGACTGCTGGTCAAGAGTGATGGAGGTTGAATGTCCAACAAGATCTTGATGCCCTTATGTTGGCTACCCCTATTCTACACTGACTGCCAAAGGCTCTGTAGGGTTTCAGGCAAGGTTTCCCCCAACCCAACTTGAAGATGTTAGGAACTGAACCCAGGATCTTTTGCACTTTACAATGCACTGAACTAAGGCCCTTCTCCAAGGAACCACTAGGCATCATCAACTGCTCATTTGGAAGGTTCCAAATGTCTACCTGTTAGGGGAAGGACTGAGCCAGCCATCTGACAGTAGGGCAGGGGCAGGCTTTGGTCATTTTTCATAATATGGTGCCCTGTGTGAGCCCAAAATTTGGTGCCCCCATATTTTCAAGTATGGATCTTCTCAGTTTTGTGCCCTCTCGGCTCAGTGCCCCGTGCGGGAGCACAGCTTGCACCTCCCTAAATCCAGGGCTGTATATGGGGTAGAGCAGTGATAATAATAATAATTATTATTATTATTATTATTATTATTATTATTATTATTATTATTATTAATTTATTATTTATACCCCGCCCATCTGGCTGAGTTTCCCCAGCCACTCTGGGTGGCTTCCAATCAAGTGTTAAAAACAATACAGCATTAAATATTAAAACTTCCCTAAACAGGGCTGCCTTCAGATGTCTTTTAAAGAGAAGATAGCTGCTTATTTCCTTCACATCTGAAGGGAGGGTGTTCCACAGGGCAGGCACCACTACCGAGGCCCTCTGTCTGGTTCCCTGTAACCTCACTTCTCGCAATGAGGGAACTGCCAGAAGGCCCTCGGTGCTGGATCTCAGTGTCTGGGCTGAACGATGGGGGTGGAGACGCTCCTTCAGGTATACAGGACCGAGGCCGTTTAGGGCTTTAAAGGTGAGCACCAACACTTTGAATTGTGCTGGGACACATACTGGGAGCCAATGCAGATCTCTCAGGACCGGTGTTATGTGGTCCCGGCAGCCACTCCCAGTCACCAGTCTAGCTGCCGCAGTGATTCCTAAACTTGGGTCTCCAGCTGCTTTTGGACTACAATTCCCATCATTCCTGACTACTCGTCTTCCTAGCTAGGGATGATGGGAGTTTTAGTCAAAAATAGCTGGAGACTCAAATTTGGGAAACACCGGTAGAGCCAGTTGCACATTTTCCTCCTCGCTCTAAGCGTGAATCCCACTGTACAGTCTGTATTGTTATAAATTTGTGGGGAGGATCCCCCTCTCCCCAAAAACCCCTAATAAATGAATGAATGTCAGGATCTAGCTAATATTTGGAATATTTAAGAGAAGGTTCCAGGCCATTGCAGAATACAGGCTAAGCTTCCTTTTCAAGCCAGGGCCTCACCTGGGATAGAGACATTATCATGACAAAAGGTGTTAATGACCAACGCCACAGAGAAGTCCTTGGACCCTGGCAGACTGTGCTGCAGGAAAAATGTGGCTCTAAAAAACAAGGCTTGGGGAGGAGTTGCTTGCCAGAAGGGTACGCTGAGAACAAGAAAGAACAACAAAGGTCAAAACCATCCTGGCAGGTAGTGAGAGAGGGCAGGGGTGCCTCTGTCTGCCAGTAACTTCTGCACTCCCCTCACCTACACTCAGTTTGCATATATGTGAATAAACCACATATCTTAAAAGTCACTAACTTTTCTGCCGCACCTTCATTTCCCCAAAGGAACACAGACCGCGGAAGAGGGCCAAAACCCCTGGAATCTTGGGCATTGCTTGGCAAAACTTGACGTTGCTTGTAACATTGTAAAGGGAGGGAGTTTCTCTTGCACAGCTCCCAAGATGTTTGTCCATTTGGGTATTTCAGTTTGGTAACTCTATAAGCCACAGATGTCACGAGACAGCATAATGAAACAGTAACCTTACTACTCGATTGTGGGGATAGAGTAGAATTTTGCTCCACACGGACAGGATAAGTTTTCAAGATTAGAATGTGAGGGAGAAGGCAGGTGCTAGCCTGACACGTTTTCTACGTAAGGGATTTATTTTTGCTGAAGTAGTACAGTACACACAGACTGCTTTCACCTGCTGCTTATGAGAACAAGACCTAGCAGGAAATAAGCACTCTGAGGGGCCAATTTTATCACACTGTTAATTAGAAGGATGCGAGGAGGACATGATGATAAGCTAGCTTGTAAAGGAACCTAATGGCTGGTGTAATAGTTGGATTTTTAAAAATAAACTGTTCTGCATTGGTGATCTGAATCTTAATGCCATTAGCCTTTACCATAAAAATAAATTCTGAGCACCTTTGGCTATTTGCTGAGCTGCTGTGATGTCATGGAGGGTTAATGAACACTAGCTGGTTCTATAGAATAGAATGCTGAAAACGGTGAGGCTGTTGAGTGGGAAATGGGAGGCTAGATTGGGGTGGGATGGAGAGAAAGAAACCAAGTCTATTGTTGCTGAGAGGGGATGCACAGACATGGGGAGGGTGTCTGAAACGGACATATTAAATTTGGTGTCGCTGGACTGATTTTTGGCGGCAAGTCTGTAACGTATCAAATGTCGGGTATGGAAATTAATAGACCGGCTGCTATGAGCCAGATTTGGCCTGCGGGGTCTTCCAGTCCTGTCAATCAGACCGGAACTGAAGCATGCCGATGGAGAGCTTGTGGGGTACGCAGATCATAGAGATGACCAAAGCTGGGAATTCCTCTAAGAAGCAACTTTCCCCCTATGAGAAGGAGAAATTGCAGGAACCCTTTCCTTCATGATTGACCCAATAAGTGTGACTTCCATACAAGGAAAAGTTGAATCAAAAGACCAAGTTGTCATCGTTTATAAATGCCTTAGCCATATATATATATATGTATATATGTATATATATATAGTTCGAGCAAGGTACCAGCCATCTTTGGATGCAGGTGGCGCTGTGGGTTAAACCACAGAGCCTAGGGCTTGCCGATCAGAAGGTCAGCGGTTCGAATCCCCACGACGGGGTGAGCTCCCGTTGCTCGGTCCCTGCTCCTGCCAACCCAGCAGTTCGAAAGCATGTCAAAGTGCAAGTAGATAAATAGGTACCACTCTGGAGGGAAGGTAAACAGCATTTTCGTGTGCTGCTCTGGTTCGCCAGAAGCGGCTTAGTCATGCTGGCCACATGACCCGGAAGCTGTACGCCAGCTCCCTCAGCCAATAAAGCGAGATGAGAGCCGCAACCCCAGAGTCGGCAACGACTGGGCCTAATGGTCAGGGGTCCCTTTACCTTTTACCAGCCCTCTTCAGGAACATTTATGGAAACATAGGAAGTGGGGACACATGTACAGTGGGGCTGTGCCTTTGGCCCAGTTTCACGTCACACCTCTTTCACTGTCCCCTTGGTGTATTTGCAGCAAACCTCTTCCCGGCACAAAGTGAGAATGCTGAGTTTCCAGGTTGTCACTCATTCAGGCAGCCTCCATGCAGGGGAAGCTGGCCCAATAGGGCAAACAGGGCACTGCCCTGCCATGATCAGTCTGTCCTCAGGCAGCCCCAACCTCCTTAGTGAAAACCTGTCCTAGGGCTGGCACTGGCTGTCAGCTTCTGACACCTTCTTCGGGTTGCCTTTGCAGAATTCAGCAGGGAGGGATGGGGACCAAAGAAGAATTTGGTGGCTCCACCTATCATTGGCTTTGGCTCTGCCTACTTTTATCCTTCCTGCCTTCCTCCTCACAGACTTCCAGACACACAAGGCGCCCATGCCACAGATGTTCACCATAAACATGCATAAGTGCCAGAGGAATTGCGCGACTCCACAGTCCTGCTCCACCCATGTCCCACTGATCATCCCTGGAGAAGCTGGCGAGAGCTTTTTAAGGACGCTGTGGCTTAAAATATGCAATTCTTCCCGATATTGTTATTTGTATAGTGCCAGTACCAGCATGCATGGCACTTTACAAAGTGTAAGAGGACAAGCCCTCTGCCTCAAGGAACTTACAATCTACAATTCAACCCATGGGAGACAACAGAAGACAGGTGAGGGAAAGGTGTAGCCTGTGTTTATTTTTGTTAAACGTATACTTGAAGGATATATACCTGAAGGAGCGTCTCCACCCCCATCGTTCTACCCGGACACTGAGGTCCAGCACCAAGGGCCTTCTGGCGGTTCCCTCACTGCGAGAAGCCAAGTTACAGGGAACCAGGCAGAGGGCCTTCTCGGTAGTGGCGCCCTCCTTGTGGAATGCCCTCCCACCATATGTCAAAGAGAACAACAACTACCAGACTTTTAGAAGACATCTGAAGGCAGCCCTGTTCAGGGATGCTTTTAATGTTTGATGTATCATAGTATTTTAATATTCTTTTGGAAGCCGCCCAGAGTGGCTGGGGAGGCCCAGCCAGATGGGCGGGCTATAAATAATAAATTATTATTATTATTATTATTATTATTATTATTATTATTATTATTATTCGTTGCAGAAGGGCAGTGGTTCCCAAACATCTCCCTGCCCCAAGACCATTTCATAATTGCGGAGGGTCTTGGTGGACCACTCAACGATTTCTCTGCCTGTTTAGGAATCGTGATATGCTGTGTATGCTTTTTGAGTTTCCCTCTGCTCCTTATCAAGTGTCTTGTCAGCCTCTTTCCCCAACTTAGGATCTATCTCTATCCTGTACAAGCCAAAGTTTATTCATCTGGGGAAGAAAAAAGCCTCCTCCTTCTTTCACTTCCACAAACCACATGAATGAAACTCCTGGACCACACACTGTGGGAAGCCCTGTGGTTGCATGCAGGGACTAAGAAAGGGTTAGGGGTCCTGATATTTGTAGGACTCCAGCTCCCAGCAGCCCCAATCATCCTGAAAAATGGTCAAGAAATATGGGAATTGTAGTCCAGCAAATATCTGAAGGAAAATTGGCTCCCCAACCATGGATTAAGATGTTGCTTGGAAGCCCTAGTACCTGTCTGCCTCTTCTCAAATCTTTTCTAGTGCCCTGAGACCTCTGGGTATAGGGCAGTATATAAACTCTAATAATAATAATAATAATAATAGTAGTAGTAGTAGTAGTAGTAGCAGTAGTAGTAATAATAACCAAATTATTTCAGCTTGTAACAAAAATGGTACAAAAAGCTGTTCTGACTTCCTAAATACGCAGAGGTTAACATAGATTTCGAAGAGGAAAGTAGGCAAACAAACCAATTTAGTACAGAAAATCCATCTATTTATTTGAAAATCAGAGGCATTAGAAAATAAAGTTTCAAGCTGTTCACTATTGCACTCTCCTTTTAAGATAACTACAGATCAGTGGTTGGGGTAGGGGCAACCCACGTCCCCTTTACTGTTTGTTCCAACTATACATAAAACATTTTATTTATTTATTCTTAAAAAAATACTTTTGGAGACTAAGTGCAAACATTCAGTGTATAGAAGTGACCGGGAAAACATACCAGGAGTTCATAATGTGCTTGCTTATTTCTGTGCTTTTAAAAACAAATCCTTCTGTCTTAGTAACACCATGTTCAGATTGTCCCCGCTCAAAAAATATGCCAACGCACCACAGAACAAAACCTGAATAAGCCAAAGATTGCCAGTAGTTTGTAGAGTTCAAATTGCAGCACAATCCTTTGCATATTTACTCAGAAGATCTGTCAAGGATTTCTACCACAAAAAATGTGTACAGGACTGCAGCCTAAATAAATGAACTACACTATGCACCCCAGAAAAAAAATATTGGTGTGCAGTAGTGTAAGTTCATAAAGGAAGTTTTGTTGCTTTGTGTGTTTATTACATTTATATCCCATCTTTCCTCCAAGGAGTTCAAGGCAACATACACGATTGCTGCCCCACTTTATCTTCGCAACAACCCTGCGAAATAGGTTTGGCCGACTTAAGGTCATCCTGTGAGCTTCGCATCTGAGTGGGGATTTGAACCTGCAACTCCCCGGTCCTAGGTAAGAGTGCTAAGCCACTACATCACATTGGTTTGCTCCAATTCATTTACAAACTCTGGTTAAGCGCCTTCAGGATCTTCTTTTCCTTTTTTAAAAAATAAGGTTCTCTATTTTTCTCTACAACCCTGAGGACTAGAATATTGGAATACAGTATATATTTAAACGAAAGTTCTGGGTTTCAGGATTTCACCTCTGGAAATGCGAGTTTCTTCCTTTGGTGCTTTAAGTGAAGAATTTTGGTTATTTAAATACTTGGCTGAATGTGGCCCATTTCTTAAACAGTTCAGCAGTGGAACAGACTGCCAAGGGAGAGTGTGGCACCTCTTTTTTTTGGAAGCCTGCACAGAAAGGTTGGTAGGCATGTGTTGAAGATCCCTCGGGTGCAGGAGATGCTGCCTTTGGAAGGGTCTTGTGTGTCTTCACGTTAACGCAGGTGTGGGGAGCTGGATCTGGATTGGCAAGCTACATCCTTACCTCCCCTGCCCCCTGCAGGATAACTCAGCAAGTACCGTATTTTTTGCTCCATAAGACACACTTTTTTCCTCCTAAAAAGTAAGGGGAAAAGTCTGTGCGTCTTATGGAGCGAATGCGTGGTCCCTGGAGCCAAATTGCCCAGGGGCGAAAAGCAGATTGTGTTTTTGTTGTTTTTTTAGAAAGAGGAAAGGGGGTGTTGAAATGAAGCCGCTGAGCAGCTGATCGGCAAGCAGTTGAGAGGGAGATAAGGGACACCAGAGATAAAGGAGGCTGCCTGGGAGTGGGGAGGTAAAGACAGCAAACTTGCAAGGAGAGGAGACAGGAATACTAAAACAAGCAACGAGGAGAGAAACTGGAAGAAAAGGAGGAGCAAAAAACTGCTCCTGCTAAGGAAAAGACGCTCAGGCAAACAAGAGGGAAGGGGGTGTTGAAAGGAAACGACTGAGCAGTTGAATGGCAAGCGATCAGGAGGGAGATAAGGGAGGGGGGAAGTAAAAGCACACGGATCCTCAGGATTTTTGCATTGGGTCACCCCAAATTCATCATCAGATCACATAGCATGTCCATGGCTACAGCCTGCACACAAAAAACCTGCATCCACTGTTTCGTGGGGCCGCAATGGCATAAGAACGTTGATTACAAAATATGGATCCACATGGATCCTCAGGATTTTTGCATTGGGCTACTCCAAACTCACTGTCAAATCACATATCATGTCTGTGGCCACAGCATGAACCACAAAAATCATACATCCACTGTTTGGTTCAGAATATTTTTTTTTCTTGTTTTCCTCCTCTAAAAACTAGGTGCGTCTTATGGTCAGGTGCGTCTTATGTCGTGAAAAATACGGTAAGTGTGGCTGCCCAAGTGTCCATCACTTAACATCAGAGTGACATCAAGTGACCCCTTTTCCTTTGCCTGTATGGTCTGAAATCAAGCTGCGCCAGAAAAGGCACAGAGCTTTGCAGATGCTAAGGACCACCTGATTGCCAGTGCTTGCAAACTCCTGTGCCTTTGCTGGGATCACTGGCTGTGCCTCTGCAAGCCCAACAATCAGCTGTTCGGTGGTGGAGAGCCATCAGGTCTCTCATGCCGCTTAGGGGACGGAATTTGACTAGACGGCACTAGATGGTTTTAGCTGCCCTTGTTGCACGATTGGGCCTGCAGTCCTAATCAGAGTTACTTACTTGGGAGCAAGCCCCACCGAGTGAAAATGCTGAGGATTGCGCTGTTAATGGGCAGGAGGGCTGCAGCTGCAACAGGGCAGTTATGTGCTGCAAAAGCTAAGAAATGGGATTTCTTAGCCTCCTACAACTGCACCCTCCAAATTACTCTAAGAGCTACGGGAAAACTGAGTAGGCAGACAACACACCACTGTTTGCTTCTCTCGCAGCATTCTCCCCTTCCTGTAAATTCAGCTGGGTTTCTCGGCACTGTTCAAGAGACAAATTCTGTTTTGCTAACCCGCATGATCTATCAACTGCAGCAGCTGCAGACTGTATCTGGTTTAATCTGAGCGCTCTGCCGCTTGAATGGCTAGTTGGTAAGCAGTGGGGTGGAAAGGGAGAAATAATAATAATAATACAGTCATCCTTGCAGCCCTTTTGTTTTCCTGGCAGAGGAATTATTTTGGAAGAATATCAGTAGCATCAAGCGGCAAGAGAAACACTTTTCTGAGGTATCATGCTGCTCGTCACAGATGACTTGACTTTTTTAGAAAACAAAAATGCAGCTATGACACATTTGGGGAAATTCAGCAGGATTGCCTCCAAATGATTTCTCCCAGTGATCGGGATGCTTGCCAAAATGGTCGTGCACAATTCAAAACAGCCAAAATCATGTCACACGGAGAAGGTCCTCTTCCTGCCACGTTAATCTGCCACGGAAATAAGACCCCAGAGGTTTGGCCGCTGTTACATGCAGATGGCAGCAGAGGCAATAGTAGTGGAGTTAATGCAGCTGAGAAAAGCCCAGCAGAACCGCCATTTCGGTCAAGAGGCTTGAATAATTTGAAATTGCGACAAGATGAGCTTGGGATGTCAACAGGCTGGATGACCTTTTAAAACCTTCCCCAGGGCAAGCTGAATTGACGGTATTATTTCTTACTGCAGACAGGAGACATCATTTCTACGTGCTCCTTGTCTCTAGCAACAGACAGGACACCACAAAGAAAGGCTGTTGATTCTTTGGAACTTTTATATCTATCTATCAATTTATCTATACAGGAGAGCTTTTAAAAATGGTATTTTCCCCACCTGCAGTCTGAGGTGGTACAGGCCATTCTACTCCCGCATTCTGCTAATCCAGGGAGTCTCATTGCATGAACTAAGCCTACATTCAATCGGCTTCCCAAAGAGGTGCAACAGACTCTACCCTCTGTATTCAGAACATGTCAAGCCTGCTGGATCAGGCCAATGGCCCACCCAGCCCAGCATCCTGATCTCAGTGGTCAACCGGATGCCTCAATGGGAAGCCTGCAAACTGGACATGAGCACACTGCCCAGCTGTGATTCCCAGTAGCAGGGATTCAGGGGAGGTAGAGGAGCATCATCATCATGGAAGCACCTAGTCATTGATAGGCTTGCCCTCCATGAATTGGCCAAATCCTCTTTTAAAGCCATCCATGCTGGTGGCCAGCACTGCCTCCTGTGGCAGCAGGTTCCTTCATGCTCCGTTTCTGAGCTCTCCAAAAGGATCTGCTTAACTGCTTTTGGAAACCAAATGGTGGACAAAATGGATATAGGTCTGATCCAACTTCTTATGTCCTTATTCCCACCCACTGGGACATTATGAGTTTTATCTGGGAAACCTAACCATTATTGAAACCCCATTGTTCATGCTTGTTGACATCCCAACTCTGGTTCACATTCGTTGACATCTCAACACACGGAGCAAATTCTGGTTGTGCGAAGGTAGAGGAAGAAGCATGTACAAGACACACACTGGAATCCACTATATAATAATGCCAGCCATTGACACTGCAGCTCTGGTGCTACGGGATTATGCTGAGAGAACCATGGACTGAGCATTTTACAGATTCTAATATGGCAACCAGAGGCTAACAACTTTCCTACCTTGGTCAATAAAACACAGTCTCTCACCTCATCTCTGTATATGGCTCATCTTCTCTCCTGCCCACCCTCATGACACTGATACAGTTCTAAATAAAAACATTTCTTCTGTACATTTCCACTAAAAATTATAAACAGGGTCCCTCCTTCATTTTTATCTAGAGCAAGGCTGAGGGGAGCCTGTGGCCCTCTAGGAGTTGCTGGACTACAACTCCCATCATGCCTTGCCACTGTCTGATGGGAAGTGGAGTTTTTGCAATGTAAGCAGGCATCCATTTATATTCCACTCCATGTCCATAGCATGCCGCGCCGGTTCCGTACCACTGCAGTTCAACTTCCATCAAAAGTCACATTGTTCATCTTGTTGTTCACTGTGGTGAAATTTTACATAATTATGTAATTAATCCCTGGTGCACCTGAAGCAGCAAAACCAGAAGCCTTCATCTGCCCCGCCTGCAATAAAACATGTCTCTCCTGTATCCATCTCTACAGCCACAGCAAGCGCTGTAACTCTCCAATGGTTTGACTTCACCTCCAAAGGCGCACTCCTCCATTGTCTCCCAAAACAGACAGATGCCAACGATTGTGATACTATACCACATCATTCATTTAAATACAAAGGACATTGGATAAAAAGGAAACAATGCAAAGGTTGTGTGTGACATCAATTAAGTATTGTTTGAGAACTAAAAACAACAACAGTGAAGACCTGAAGAGCCACACGTTCCCCGTTCCTGACCTAAATCACTGTCTGGTATTCCTTCACAATCCCATATACATTAACCTAAAAATTGGTTAAATTCTGGTCTTGAGTCATATCACATACTTCTTTAAAAAGTTCTCTGGAGCTATTCCAGATTCTTCTAGCATAGACTATATAGTGCAATCCGATACATGTCTACTCAGAAGTAAGTCCAATGAATTCAGTAGTGGGTACCGGACTGCAGCTTTAGATTGGCTCTAGCTGCACGTGTTAGATAATAAAATAATTACATCTTGCTTCAGTTTATGGAGGAAGGACAACTTTCTTCAATCAAAAATTTCTACTGAAAAGGCAACACAAAAAATACACACATATATATTTTTGGCAGATTTCATGGCTGTAGATAAAATCCGAAGTATAAGAATGATTCTTTTTGAAGACTAGAACTCTCTAAATCTAGGATCTTTTCCCTAAGAGATTATTCATTTTATTTAACATCCTATAAAGCAAGGCACAGACATACAAAAATTGCAAGTATTAAGTAATTATCCCAATGACTTCATTCTCTCTCTTGATATATATAATCTCTACCTAGTTATCTATATAAATATATACCATATGTACACAAAGTCAGGTGAGCTGAATCTTCATAATGTAACAAGCCACCTGAGTAAAAGACCGAGCTCTGAATTCAGGAGAGGGGTGTATGGAGTCCTGTACTTTGGCTAACATTTCTACCTCCTGAAGAAACGCATTTAGGGGCACATCAAACAAAGAACATCAAGCCGCTATCTTTTATTATTCTGGCTCACTCACAGGGATCAAAGGGGGCTGCTAACCAGCTGTGGAAGGAGCAATAAGCAGTAGACCAGCACCCAGAGGAAAACAATGAAGTAAAACAGCTCAGGCTGGTCTGTCCGCGGAGAGGGTGTAGGCCCGCTGGCCTGGTCAGAAGAGTCTTTCTTTTCAAGGTCTTTTCTCTTCCTGCAAAGGAATAAGAAGAAAGATAGTCACTGGAGGCCTGTCTCAGAGTATCTTGTCTGCAGGTGGGCAGCTACTGCAGAGAGGGAGCCTTGTGGAATTCCAAAGATGATCCACTAGGCCAGAAGCAGCTCACTGGGATGGGGACATTATGCTAGCTTCCTAGCAGGTGGGTCACTGTTGCCTACCAGGAGAGAGAGAGGCAAGGCAGCAGGGAGGCGGGCGTGGTGCAAACACATCATCAGAGTCAATCCAGTCTTCCTCCTCCTTGCCACTTTCCCTCTCACTAAGCAGCAGCGACTCACATGCCAGGCTCCACCCCATCCACTAAGCCACTTCTACTCCGGACACCTTCATCACTACCCTTACTGGTCCAAGGAAAAGAAAATCCTGATTATTGGAGCTTTCAGTAGCTAGTTTCATTGGTTTAATGCATCGCAGCATTTGGTTTGCTTCACTTCATTTGGCTTGTGGATAGTTTAGAGCCTGCTGAATTAGTTAGTTGCTGTTATCTATTTTTTAGCCCACAATGGCAGATTTTTTTATTAATTCGGCTGGCTATTCTCTATTAGGATAATCATTTTTTAAAATAATGGAAATTTCGTTACGTCACGCTGAAATGCCAGAAAAAGGTGGCACACAGATCTTTCAAAAAATGCAACATTGATGGTATCTAACACCATGGAAACTTTCAAAAATGTATAAAAATGTGTCAAGTAATTGTTCTCCAATGCGGAGACGCAGGAACATTCTACCATATGTGGTGGATATGTAGGAAAATACAGGTATTCTGGGAGAGCATACATGCAGAACTGCAAAAAATGCTAAAGAGCTCTTTCAATAAAAAAAACCAGAGGCCTACCTCCTGGGAATAACAGATTTGGATATTCCACAAAAGAGGAAGGGTATCTTTTTATATGCGACGGTGGCAGCAAGAGTTTTGATCGCAGCAAGATGGAAGAGTAATGAAATCTCCTCTATACAAGATTGGATCCAAAAGCTGACAGAATATGCCAAATTAGATGGTTTATCAGAAAAAATAAAGAATAAATCAAAACAGGAATTTGTTTCTAAATGGGAGGTTTTCAAAGAATATCTGAAAAATAAATATAGTAGTTTAAATTCTGTTGCAGCATTCGAGGAACTTCAGTAATAGTTGCTAGGTAGACAGAAGAAATTAGATTTATTGAGAATAAGTTTAATTAGGAAAAAATTGCGTATTGGCAATAAATAATATGAATTTGAAATATGGAATAGACGGGAAGTTGGGTCTTTAGTGTTAAGACCAATAGATGTTTTATTGTTTGCCAAGAAAATTATGTGTCTATGGTTATTTTTGTAATTTGTGTGTAATTTGGTATTTGTGTTTTTGTGTGTGTGTTTTTTTCTTGTTGTATAAATTAATATTTTTTTTAAAAAAAGAGACAGTTTTTTTAATGCTTGGGCCATAGGCCATTTGCATAGAAGATAAATACAGTGGTACCTCTGGTTACGTACTTAATTCGTTCCGGAGGTCCGTTCTTAACCTGAAACTGTTCTTAACCTGCAGCACCACTTTAGCTAATGGGGCCTCCCGCTGCTGCCGCACTATTTCTGTTCTCATCCTGAAGCAAAGTTCTTAACCTGAAGTACTATTTCTAGGTTAGCGAAGTCTGTAACCTGAAGCATATGTAACCTGAAGCGTATGTAACCCGAGGTACCACTGTAAATGCAATATAAAACAATATAAAATACTGCGTAAAATCACGTTACTGCCTGGAATCATGCATAAAACCTATATCTTTGAAATACTGCATAAGTCACATCTAACATATTAAGAACTTACATATTTAATACAGACAAAACCATTAATCATTATCCCCAAAGCAATCAAATGCAATCTCCTTAATAACACTTGCCTGGATTTTCAACGCTGCTAGGGCAAAAAGATTGTAGGGGTTACCCTACAATAGGTGTTTGACAGGAAGTAGAAAATCTTTTCTGGAATGGGTCTTTCAGGTGTAAAATAAATAAATATGCAGGTGCAGCAGTGGGTAGTAAAAAGTCAGAATTACCAATCATTACATAGCACTGGAATACGTGGTAATTTATGGAGGAAGAAGCAAAAAGACAGATTGCTGCTCTGATTGGCATTAATCTAAATTAAGTCTTGGTGTCTGTGTGCACATGTGCAGGGAGGCAACATGGAGTTGGGAAAAGAAAGCTTAACAAAGAATAAATAACAACCAGGACATACCGTATTTTTCGCTCTATAAGACGCACCTTTTCCCTTCTAAAAAGTAAGGGGAAATGTGTGTGCGTCCTATGGAGCGAATGCAGGCTGTGCAGCTATCCCAGAAGCCAGAACAGCGAGAGGGATCTCTTCAGGGCAGCGGGGAGTCGCGCTCCCTTTAAAGAGCTGCACAGAGCGTGATGGGCTGCTCTTCTCCCTCCTCAGGGAAAAGCCTGCAAGCGCCGCACACACACTCCACACGGCTCTGCTCAGCACTCCCTTTAAAGCAGCGTTTCCCAACCTTGGGCCTCCAGCTGTTTTTGAACTACAATTCCCATCATCCCTGACCACTGGTCTTGCTAGCTAGGGATGATGGGAGTTGTAGTCCAAAAACAGCTGGAGGCCCAAGGTTGGGAAACACTGCTTTAAAGAATTTTTTTTCTCTTGCATTCCCCCTCTAAAAACTAGGTGCGTCTTATGGTCAGGTGCGTCTTATGGAGCGAAAAATACGGTAATCCTCCTTGTCCTCAGGCTCCACTGCAGGCATGGGGAACCTCCAGCCCTTAGGCCAAATCAGGCCAAGCAGGGTCCTAATTTGGCTCATGAGGCCACGCCCACCTGCCCCATACCTAATGGCAATTAACATAAGGTGTATGGCAGGTAAAGACACACAGTTCCACTTGTAGCTCTTGACTGTAGCTTATCCTTTGTAAAACCGAGGCTTGCAGCCAAAGCTGGTGTCTGTCTTCACCCTGAGGCTCAACTTATGAAAGAAGGCTAAGTGCCCACCTGGAAGAGGAGCTAGCAATTTCACTTGTAGCCGTGCTCTTTGGAACATCAGTGCTGCCAAGTTCCTGGAAAATAATCAAATCCAAATTGTCACAACAATCTAATTAAATAGCCTGGACTGTAAAAGATATAACAGGTGTATTTACAGTATTTATATCCCACACTGTAATAAAAGTCATCTGGACAACTTACAATCCAGGGGAAATGGTAAAATTTTAAAAAAATGAAAACCATGAAATCTAAACACAGCAATAAGCCAGCAGCAGAGAACAAAACAAGAAATGAAGCACACCGCAGTACCCAAACTTTCACAGATCTTAAGACCCTAAATGGGTTAAGTATTTGGGATTGTTGTAAGCTGTTACGGAGCTCAAATCTTTTGCCATTAAATCAGTAACTGATCATTTGAACAGGTAGGTAGCCGTGTTGGTCTGCCATAGTCGAAACAAAATAAAAAAATTCCTTCCAGTAGCACCTTAGAGACCAACTTAGTTTGTTCTTGGTATGAGCTTTCGTGTGCATGCAGTTCTTCAGATACACTGAAACAGAAGTCACCAGACCCTTCTATATAGCGAGAAGGTGGGGAGGGGTATTACTAAAAATAGCTTTATCATGTTTTATCATCTCATCCCTTGCTTTTTCCTGTAAGACCAATTGCAGTCATTAACAGTCGTCAACAGGTTTACCACACCTATCTGCCAATCACCCATTCCCACCACCCTTCTGAGAAATACCCCTCCCCACCCTCTCACTATATATAAGGGTCTGGTGACTTCTGTTTCAGTGTATCTGAAGAAGTGTGCATGGACACGAAAGCTTATACCCACAACAAACTTAGTTGGTCTCTAAGGTGCTACTGGAATGAATTTATTTTGTTTTGATCATTTGAATGTGGTGACTTGTAGTAGTTTTCAGGACTGTAAAAAGGCTTTATTTTTTCAGATAAGAAGATTTGGCAAAACGAAATGGAATGATATCGTACTCCTGGATAAAAGGATTAAACCGGAAGAACCCTCATTATTAACATTTTCAAAAATGCAAGACACTTTGGAGAGGAGACCCCAGTAGTCACCACCACACCTCATTTGAGAGGAAGACTTGGGGAATGTGCTTCAATGGTGTACAGGCAGCCAGCCTGCTGTTTTAACAGCACTGACAAGGGGAAGGCATATTGAAAAGCAAGAGTGTAATGCCACAAATCCCATGGCAGAACATGCTGAAAGAACCTAAAACATGGGGAAGGGTCATAGCTCTGTGGTAGAGCATCTGCTTTGCATGAGAAGGTCCCTGGTTCATCTCTAGGTAGGGCTGGGAGGTGGGCAATTGGCTTGATCCAGCAGATCTCCTCCTGCGATCTTATCTTAACAACAACAGGTCTGCTAAATGCATGGTGAGAGCAGACACATATCAATACTGGAGCACAGTAAGCAGTTCAATTCAAGACAGATCTCAACTCAGGGTGACAGAAAATAGATCCCCCACATACAGAGAGATTAAAAGCCACTGACTGTCTAACTGCTGGCTAACCAGAATTATTTAAAGCCATGTTGTACTAGCTTGGTTTTGAATGATTATGCAAAAGAGAGATACGTGCATATATTTACCTTACTGGTCGACTCTGCTAAATATCTTTGGGAAACGACATTGGGATCACTGTGACTGACCCTGAAAAGGTTAATTGAATCAATATGTAAGAGAAGCTTGATTGGAAAGACAGCCCAGCTCTAACACTTTTGCAAGGTGTGCACTGGCTTGACATTCTTCTCCACCCCAGTTTCAAGATATGCACAACACCGTATCGTCCAAAGACATTTATCTCCTGCGAGGTCCAAATTCTCAAACTCCACTGCAACCAGCATTCCCATTTACTACAATCTAATTAATGGTCCCAGCCCAAATTCATATGCAACACTTTAGAGAAACCATAGCTCTGGGAGAGAAAGTGACCAGACTCCCAAGTTTGCATCTAGGGATGAAGCATGAACTTGATGTTGTCCACACCCTTTCTCTCCAGAATGAGCAGAGCTTATGGAGAAGAGGACAAGGCAGTGAGGGTTAAGGGATGAAAGGAGGAATGTCCAAAATTGTTTCCTGTAGGTTATAGAGCAGGAAAAGGAAATGGTGTTGAGGTGGCCCAGTGAAATTGTTAGGTAGGACAAAAATTCTTGAAAGTGAATAAGTGGAGAGAATAGGTGGGGAGAATAGCATATTGGCTCGAATATAACCCACATTCCCCCCCCCCCCCGAATTTTGACCGTGAAAAGTGCTGCTTATATTCGCAACATTATGGTATGCAGCCAGGAGTGTGGGGCAAACAGCACCAGGAGCGTGGTGAAGTGGCACCCGCCCTGCACATACTTCCCCATCTGCATCCAAGGCCAGGAAGGAAAAGAGCAAGGAAGGGAGCAGCTTATATTTGGGTATTTTTTCTTTCCCTCCTCCTGTTTTAAAGGTGCAGCTTATATTTGGGTAAATACAGTAGATATAATATTATCATCATCATCATCATCATCATCATCATCATCATCTATTACTTATACCCCACCCATCTGGCTAGGTTTCCCCAGCCACTCTGGGCAGCTGCCAACAGATTAAAAATACATATTAAACAATGTCACTTGAATGCATAAAGCTAGCTTGAGACTCCCCGTTGTGCTAACAAGGTTTAACCAGTTTGGTTCATTGTACTAAATGATGATTCTGGAAGAACAGGATCAGAACCCTATATTAATCTGTGAGTCCACCACAAAGTTCTCTCTCTCCCTTTCTCCCTCTCCACATGCACAACTCATCTAGACAACGTTTAACAGCCTCCCACTGAGTGCTACTGCAGAGATGGGTTAAGGCCCATAGCTCAGTATCTGCTTTGCACACAGAGAAGTCCTAGGTTCAAACCTCACATGTCCAGATAAGGCTGGGAATGGCCCTTGTCTGAAACCCTGGAGAGCTGCTGCCAGTCAGTGCTCATCTAACTGTTCCATCTGCACAAGTATTTCAGTTTGTCAGATGAAATGAGCCCCTCTTTCCTCCGCCTGTGCACTGATCTAGGGGTTCCCCTGACCCTCCAGAGCCAATTTCAGGGGCAGGCAGGTGGGTGGGGGAAGCGACTTGCTCATTATGCTTGGAGATCAGTCATCGTTAAGAACCGAAGCATGTTTGTGCTAAATTCTTCGACTGAAGTCAATGGGGCTTAAACACACTTCGGCACTTATGGGAGCTGATCACCCAGCAGGTCCCAGAAGTACTTAGATTTTGGCTGCACCTCGCCCTTCCCAAATGCATCCGGCTGCCTGGACTTTTCCTCCCCTGCCTGTGCTATGGCTGTCCAGGACTGCAGCCAAGAAGGCCAGCAAAATATGAGACGTGGCAGGCAAATAAGCTTTGCCTGGAAACCAGACAAGAAAAAGTGGCAAGACGGGTTTTGTGTTTAGGAACCAAAGAAGCAAACGGAAAGCACCTTGAAAGCCCCTGATGGTCCATGGATTCTTCCTCTAGCTTATCTAGTAGCCGGGTGGAGCCAGCTTTCGGACTTGGGTTGTTTTCTCCTTGAAAAATTGACTTGTTCTTCCTTTTCTCTTTCTTTTTGCTCCTTTCTTCTGGCAGTTTTCTTTCTTCAGCCGCAGTATCAAACTGGTTTACCACTATCTGTTAAAAATTAAAATGATGATAATTCAGGTTTTTAAAAGCAAGCATTTGTACAAGTTTAAGATCCGCCTATTTAATCTTTGAAGCTCCTTTTTTCTTCTTTATATTGGCAAACTACATTCACTTGCTTGTTTAGCTAGCAAGCTAACTAGACACAGACATGCTTAGACAGAGGGATTTCTATTTTGCCTGCTACCCAGCAAAATAGAGGTGCCCAAAGTGGCAGAAGCTGGCAAAGAACATCAAAATAAAATAGATACAGAGGTGGGTAGCTGGGTGGAGAGAAGGATTTCTGCCCTGTCTCCCGACCACTACAAAATAAGGTGGCTAACAAGCAACAATCAAACGAAAAGTCACTGAAAATACAAAAGGAAGCAATCTTAACACTGAGAAACCCATGTAGAAGCCTAGACCAACTAGAAGAACTCTGTATGACAAACAACTTAAAATCTCATTGGAAAAAGAAATCCTCAGGTGTCAATGGAAAAATTGTGAAGTACAAAGCCATCTATTCTTCTGGGGCAGATAATTTCACATACTGGGTTCCACAACTCATTTGGTGCCAGATGTTGCTGTACTCCAACTCCCAATATTGCTATGCATTGGCTAGGCTAGCTGAGGCTGCTGGGAATTGGAGTCTGACAGCATCTGAGGGCTGCCATGTTGACGACCTCTGTCTCAGAGGGTGTTTTAGTGCACCAGAATGCAAGTAGGGCTCTACCGATACGAAAACAAGCTGAACAAAGTGGGGTTATGTGTGGACAGAACATTTTGTCCATCCTTAAGCTGATCTTCTCATTTTGACAACTGTTTCCTAAACAAGTAAATGTATACAGCGTCACTGCCAAATGATGCCTGGGGCACTTTCAAGAAAAGCGAAGGAGAAATGTAACCAACCAAGTATCCAGGTTCGGGGCTGCTTCACACATCATGGTTTGCATCGAGGCTAATTTAGTTGAACTTTAAAGGTAAAGGTAAAGGTACCCCTGCCCGTACAGGCCAGTCTTGACAGACTCTGGGGTTGTGCGCCCATCTCACTTAAGAGGCCAGGGGCCAGCGCTGTCCGGAGACACTTCCGGGTCACGTGGCCAGCGTGACATCGCTGCTCTGGCGAGCCAGAGCCGCACACGGAAACGCCGTTTACCTTCCCGCTGGTAAGCGGTCCCTATTTATCTACTTGCACCCGGAGGTGCTTTCGAACTGCTAGGTTGGCAGGCGCTGGGACCAAGCAGCGGGAGCGCACCCCGCCGCAGGGATTCGAACCGCCGACCTTTCGATCGGCAAGTCCTAGGCGCTGAGGCTTTAACCCACAGCGCCACCTGCGTCCCTAGTTGAACTTTAGCCTTCTTGAAACCAACAGGGCAAATTAATTCTGACTGATGTTCCACTGATGTCAAAGGGAATGAAGTGCAACAAAGTCTGGATCCAACCTTATGTTTGGTGTTTAGGTGTACACCTCAACATGTAAAGTGCAATTGTGAAAGATAGGTGTTTGAAACCAAGGGCACCGTAGAGGCAAACTCACAAGAAAAGCCAGGATTGGCTACAGCTCCCTGTTGAGAGTACACTTGCATGGTAAATCTGGGCTTGTGTTATTTGTGAAATGACCCTTGGGATTTTCTAACGCCCAACAAAACGCAAACACATCTATGAACACGGCTGCAGGATCAGTACGTACAGTGGGAGACTTGCCACTTGAAGAAGATCTCGCTTCCCCAAACAGAGCTAACCTCTTAGGACAATACATCAAGCCAAACAGAAGCGAGTCCAAATTAAACTCTCATTTTAGGCTGATATTACACCTTATTCTAATGGCTACCAAATCGGGTCATAGGGCTGTATCCAACTAAGTCCTACCCAGAGTGGAGTCACTGAAATCAATGGACCTAAGTTAGTCACGACCACTGATTTTAATGGGTCTACTTTGAGTAGGATTTAGTTGGACACAACCCATAGTATACCACATGAAAATACTGCATTGCTCCAGAGACTCACAATCTAAACTGAAGTACCATCCTGCAGTACCATTTACTACTCCTGCCAAGAAGTCACATTGGTAGAAAACAAGTTCCCTGACTCTCATGGGAGCAGCAACCACCCAATATGGTTAGTGTGTGTTTGACCAGTCAATGGGCCTGATCCCAGATATTTAAATATAAGCATTTAAGTCAGGGGTGGGGAGCCTGGGGCTCTCCAGATGTTGCCAGACTACAACTCCCATCAGCCTCAACCAATGGCAATAATTGGGACTGATGGGAGTTGGAGTCCCAACAGCACCTGGAAGGTCACAGGTTCTCCATCTCTGCATTTAAAGACTACTTCCAGGTGCAACACCAGGGGGATAGACCCAAGCAGTTGCTAGTCACCAGAGCCCTCAGAAAAGGAACTATGGTGTAAGCTTCTCTATAATAATTAAGATGGCATCCAGTGCAAGGGAAGAATTTGGCACAAGAAAACAAGTAAATGCAAAAACCAACCGTACCACAGGGACATCTGAGTGAGCAGAATCCACGCTGTTTGCTTTGAGTATCACATTCTTCCCTTCTGCAGCAGCGTTGTTAAGGGAAGCCTTGGTGTGACCACGGGCATCTTTTTTCTGCTTCTCCGGGCTTTTATCATCCAAGGGTGTTGGTGCTGCATTACTCGTGTGTAGGCCTGCCTTTGAAATATCCTTCTCCGCGTTTTGGTCAAGCAACTCTTTCTCCGCCAAACAGTTTACTAAAAGCTCGGCGCAGATCTTGTTGTTTTCCGAGAGGGTGGGGTCTGCGCCGGGTGTAGCAAAAGCATCCAAGACGTCTGATATGGGAACATCATAATGGGGGTAATAGAAGAGGTCATGGGGGATTATGGAGATTTTGGAAGGGTTTGCCATCATTTCACCCACCGAGCTGTCTTCATTAGTAATATCTAGGCTCTTGGGAGTGTTTCTAACTGGAGAAAAACGTTCCAGTGGGTAACGCTCTTCTGAATTATCGTTGAAATCAGGTCCACCAGTTTCCTGGTGAGTAGCATGTCCTTCCCTTATGGAAGAAGACTGCATTGCATGGTCATATTTTTCTGGGAGCTTAGATATTTCCTTGTTCAACAATTCTAATATATATTTCTTTGTGCTATCTTGCTCATCAGCAGCTGGAATTGGATGTTCAAGTTCCGTTGTCAGATGTTCCGGTACGTTTTCAGGTAGAGGGGATGAGCAAGCCTTTCCATCAGATGATTCTTTAGTTTCAATGGCTGGCTTGTTCTTGCTGAATTCTTCGGAGTCGACTCCCGAAGAGTCAGCAGGTTCAACAGAATGTTTGTGATACGGAGGTGAACTTGGCAGAAGAAGGTAATCGCTCTGTGTTGGTGAATCGGACATACTCAGCTGATCCCCTTCAGACCCGTTTACATTATTGGCAAAAATGTCGGCAGCAGAATTGGACTGATAATCAACAGGCTCTGTTATTGGCAGTGAGCTCGGCCTCTGAGGTTCTTCTGTGGAAGTCTCTGAATGATCTGATAGTTGCTGCTGCAGATTGTCATTAATCTCCTCATTTGCCATATGAAAACTTGGGTTCTCTGGATTAAGGGGCGAACCAGGAATATAGATTTTGGGAGGTGAAGACTGGCTTCTGTCCAGGTGACCGGTATAGGTGTGCTTCCCATTCTCATTCAAAATCAAAACCTTCCCTTGATTTTCTTCCCCTGGTGTCTCTTTGATGTGGAAAGGAGATTCAGCTGCAAAGTCCTTGTCCGGATCTGAAAAATCTTCCTATACAACATTAAATAAATCATCATCACCATCATCATCATTTGATAAATACAGTGGTACCTTGGGTTAAGTACTTAATTCATTCCAGAGGTCCATTCTTAACCTGAAACTGTTCTTAACCTGAAGCACCACTTTAGCTAATGGGGCCGCCGTGCTGCCGGAGCACGATTTCTGTTCTCATCCTGAAGCAAAGTTCTTAACCTGAAGCACTATTACTGGGTTAGCGGAGTCTGTAACCTGAAGCGAATGTAACCTGAAGCCTATGTAACCTGAGGTACCACTGTAATATTTCTTTTTGCAAGGTAGTTGTCGGAACAATTAAGCCACGCTTCCACCAGCCCACCAAAGACTTGCTATCATCATAGGAAACAGTAAGACATCTCTGCCTGAGTTGCTGCATGCTTCCCAACTGTAAGGAGGCAAACCAAGAGCAGTGACTCACATGCAGAGATGCAATGGCTGGTCTCCTTTGAGGGCAGAGGGTGTTTCTGCTGTGTCTCTGCAATAGTCAGAAGTGACCAAGCCACCTTATGCAGAGATGCATTGGGCGGCCTACCTTGAGTTATGGGAGTGTTTAGTTGATGAACATCTAATGATATACCTGCAGCCCTCTCAACTTCCAGGTTTCTCAGGTGCAGTTCAGGAACTGCTCATGCAGAGTCAAGATCCCAACAGTGTCTCTTTGATTCTTGCCATTTCCAATCTAGGGGGTGGGGAGACAAGAGGAAAGCCACCCACATTTGCTGCCCACTGTCCATATTGTTGGGAATTGGGTTCACCTAGTGAAGTAAATACAACTGAACTGAGGTAAAGTAAAGGAGACCAGATGAGGGAAACAATCACCCAACTTCCTCCTAAATGTGGAGGAGGTGCTTATCGCTGAGAGTGACCTAACTACACTTACAGGAAAGAAGCATTCAAAGAGCGAAGTGAAGGAACATACGTACCCCTTCCAGCTCTGGGAAATGTTCCAAAAACTGTGCCACATAGGTCACAATGGACTGATCGTCGGGCGACTCAACCATGATGTCTGGGGAGACACACATATTGTCTCGTGATGAATCTAAATTTATTTCCTTTTACTTATTGATTTCATTAAAAAAATATATGACACTGGAAAAAATTCAGAGTGATTTACAAACAAAGATAAAACAATGTAATGATCACAAGGCCCCACTGATCAGCCTGTAAATCCCAAAAGCCTGCAGAAGACATTTAGGTATGAACAAGTTACCTTCTGGCTCCAGAAGTCTTGGAATACCTAGGTGGTTATGTGCTGTAGTGAATGCATCCTCTAAATTCTCCCGGGGTGATTTCTCCAAAGCTTGCTTCATATCTACCAAGCTCGAATCTATGGCTTTGATTACTGCCAAGAAAGCCAGGCCACTTCGCCAACTGCTGGTAAAGTCCTGAACGGCAACCCCATACCTGGAGGTGAGAATACCAAGGAGAGAGGTGGTATGAAAATCCATACAGGGAGATGGGCATGTTCAAGACTCTCGTAACACAGAAAATTATTCCAGTGCAAAGGCTTCCTAGCTTTAGGGGAATGCATCATGCTCTAAGCATTCACAAAAGGGAGTTTTTGTACACAAGGTGCCTTTTCGTCCATCATGGGGTGAGAGAGATCCAGCTGCCTAGCCCTGCTGCCTGCCCTCAGAGGACCTCAGTGAGAGCTTTTGCCTGGCAAATGGTAACTGTCAGCAAAGGAATGTAGGAAGCTGACCAAAGCAGACCATTGGTCTATCTAGCTCAATATAGTCTACACCAGGAGTAGGGAACCTCCAGCCAAATGTGGCCTGGCATGTGTCCCAGTTTGGCCGAGGGTTGTCCCTGTCACCCACCCCAAACCACACTCGCGTGCCCCACACGTGATGTCACCTATACATGTGGAGCAGATAAAAGATGCATCTAGAGCAGGTGAGCTGAACCACAGAATCGATCCCTGTAGAAAGCAGGGCTGAAGTCACCTCGCATCAATAGGAGGGCAGCTGGATCGGCTTTCACCAGCAAGTTCCCTGCGGAGAGCTTGATCATGCAGCCAAGCCCTGTACTTTGTACTGGTGAAGCCCCATGCACATCACTTTCCAAGCATCCAACAACCCATTTACCACTGGGCATTTGGGAAGCGCAGCACGAGAAACTTTGGCAGGTGGACAGGACAGCGCACCTGTCGGTCACCTGATGCCATTGATGATTTCACAGGTGGGTTGTCCCACTCACCTGTCAAAGTTGTCCCACAGTGGTGGGGACAGGGAGGGATCTGACCCACCAGGCCGAAAAGGTTCCCTACCCCATGTCTATTGATATCTATTGATATTGATGCTACATTTTATGTTGTATTTTATGCTGTTTTATAGTCGTATTTTAATCAGTGTTTTATATTTCCTGTTAGCCACCCTGAGCCCGGTTTTTAAACCAGGTAGGGCGGAATATGAATAAAACTTTATTATTATTATTGTTGTTGTTGTTGTTGCTGTTGTTGTTACTATCATCATCATCATCATTATCATCACATTAGCATGGAGATGGCCTTGTGCCTCCTGTGAGCTAATGTAAGGTCCAGCCATGAGCACATCTTTATACTTGGGATCCCCCCAAGGCAACGTACGCTGCAAAGAATAGTCAGAATAGGGTCTTATTACTGACACAAAACACAGAACTGTGAAACAGGAAGGACAGCAAAAACCCAGCTGCATAGCCCAAGCTCTTCCTTGGCTGATACAGGCAAAATTACAGAGCCTGTTTTATTGCTTGCCCTCAAATCCACTTTGAATGCATCCAATCCATTTTATCACACAGATAACTAATGGAAATCTTCTTCCATCTGATTGGCAGTGGGATTTGCGGCGACTTTTAAGGGGGGGGGGAGAAAAGTTGGCTTACTTTCTTGTTTTCCTTTGGACCCAGTTCAAAAGGGTCTTGATTGCTTTTCGCTGATCCTTCACCGAGACAGACATGCTTCTCTCGACATTAGGCGTGTTGGGATGAGAGGTGTCTGAATCAGGGCCACTGGGTCCCGACGACAGGCTGGAAGACGAGGAGTTCCTATTGAGGTTGCCTGTGAGTTCTTTAATCTGTTGCAGGGGGTGGGGGAAAGGCAGCAGCCAGGGTCAGAAAAACAGAGCAGAGAATCCATCATTCTGTCATGCTGCCTCGAGGACAAGCAAGCCTATTCATTTCTTCAGGCAAGCAGCCGCTTCCAAACTTCACAAACAGCCCTGTCATGCCGGCTAGCCCCGCGCAAAAGGCAGCGTTGACTTGGGGCCCGGTTTCATGCTATCTGAAAGAGCACTTGCCCCTCGGCGAGACACATGGCAAGACTCGAGCCAGCAGCCTCGGCCGCTGCATTCCAGACACAGGGAGTAAAAATGCATAGCAACTTCTAAATCAGGGATGTGGCTGGACTTTAGCTCCCATCAGCTTTGCCCATTGGCCATGCTGGCTGGGGGGAGTTGGGAGTCCCACAGTATCAGGTGTGCCACAGGTCCCCCACCCCCCAATTCCTGCTCTAAAGGCAAGGATCCTGTAATGGAATGAATATGGCCCACATGTCTTAAGGTCATATATCGTGTCATTGTCCTGCTTGCAAGATTCCCCTAAGCTCCTCTGGGTTGGTTACTGCAGTTAACAGGAGTGCTAAGATGGGCCTTTGATTTGATCCTGCAGGGCTCTTCTTATGTTCTGGTATAGCAACAAGAACCACAAGAAGAAAGGTCACATCCGTACCGCACATTTTAAGCACTCTTATGCTATTTCAACAGTCAGGGGTTCCCTCAAAGAGTCCTGGGAACCGCAGTTTGCTAAAGCTGCAGAGAGTTGCCAGGAGACCGCTCACACAGCTAACATTCACCAAAGTGACTGCTTTGAAAGGTGCTTGGAAGTCCTGACTTTGGGACTTCAAAGCACCTTGCTCACGGCATCACTGTGATGTCATGGGTGCAGCCTTGCTCACCAGTCAAATGCGGCCCATGAGGCTGACCCTGAGAGGATCTCGCCCCTGGAGCCAAAAATGTTCCTTGCTCCTTGTATAGACAAAATGGATTTCCCCATAAACTATGGAAGACACAGAATGCTAGAATGCAAAGGGGCAATTCTCTCAGTGGAGAGAGATCAAATGGCGAGAGGAACATATAGGCAGCTGGGGGATGGGGCACAGACTGGGGCAAATGAACCATATAGTGCTGGAGAGAAGAGCGAATTCTTGCTTCTCAGTCATTTGATCTTGTGGTGCCAGAAGACCCCCATCAGCAAAACCAGTATTAGGAATTCCTTTGCATGAGATAACAGAAAAATCCAGAGTCATTTTGGGTGAGTGCAGACATCACATCCTGATCTCTTAAGGGCAGTTAAAGAGTTCAGTCATAGACATGACTTATGCTGTCTTAATAGCTCAGTTGGTAAAGCTTAATCTCGGGGTTGTGGTTTCAAGCCCCACGTCAGGCAAAAGATTCCTGCATTTCAGGGGGATGATGGGAGATATGAGTCCAGCAACATCTAGAGCTTCTCCGATTTAAGGGGCAGAGTTGGGGGTAGGAGAGCTGTTCTGCTGGGTTTGCTGACTTGGGAGGATCTGCTTTCCTGTTTTTGAAAACTTGGCTCACTTTTAAAGAAACAGGCTGGGTCAATCTAGAGGCGGCTACAATGACACAGCTGGCAGTAAGCATGATTGTCCTTTGTTTAGTAAATAGTAGCTGCCAGGGGGGTCAACTGAATTTGGATTGGGACCCTGGTGGCAGCAAAGGGTAAATTCCCTTCTCTCCACCTATCACCAGCTGCAGTCCTAATCTGGACACACACATACACACACACTAGCCCATGAGTGTGGTTGCTATTTAACTGAACAAAGAACAATCACACAAGCTACCAGCTGTGCGATTATCATCATGTCTACTTTGGCCCTTTGTTAAGCAATGTCGGAAATTTTTGGATGGGAATTGTGTGGCTAAGAGGGTGACATAAGAGACGCTCATGATGCCAGTTGGATTTGGCCTTCTTGTGGGGGAAGGGGAAATAAAAGATTTTAAGTGTTCAAGCTGGATTTTGTTTAGTTGACTGACTGCATCCGCTAGTATATTTGGGGATGATGAATTCCAGGTGCCCAAGAAAATATATCAATACCACCCCCCCCCACCACCATGTTTTCATCAGTTCCATTTGGGAGGATACTGGAATCTAGAGTGTAAGAAGTGCCCTGCTGGATCAGACCAGAGGCCCATCTTGTTCAGCATCCTGTCTTCTCAGTGGCCAACCAGATGCCTGTGGGAAGTCCACAAACACGACATGAGCACAACAGCACTCTCTCCACTTGCGATTCCTCTTCCTCTAACCTGAATCTGAAATTTGGATTCTTCACCTGAAACTCTCTATGAGCTTTCAGATTCCCTAGAAGGGGATGGTAGGCTTTACACGGAGGAGAGGGCATTGCTAGGCCCTCAAAAGGCTTGAGGCACAGGGCCATGATGCAAATTTGAATAACAATGACATACGTTAATTTATAAGTATAGGTTCAAAGGGAGACAGACTTTCAGAGGGAAGGGGAAGGTTAGCCATCAAAGGTAACCCTGAGAAGTGGAATGCCAACAAGATTTTCTAGGCCAAGTACTGCATGTGGATTGTGCCCTCCACCTTGCCTGATATTAAAACTGAAACAAGTGTCTCTGGGCAAATGAGGTTGGCAGATGAATAGGGCTTCACTAGTACTGTGCTTTTATATTGTACCTGTTTGCACCAACAATGCCCCTGTATGGAGACGTCATAGTTTTTGAAGGAAGCTCAGGACCATGTCAATGCTTTTCCTAGAACCATAGACTCTTATGAGTTGGAAGGGACCCCAAGGATCATCTAGTTCAACTCTCTGCAATTCAGGAATCTCAGCTAAAGCATCCATGACAGATGGATATCTGTTTAAAAATCTCCAAAGTGTCTATTTTAAATGGTTTGGGCACTCGTTTGATCTCTGGCCTTTTAAGCAGAGAAACTATTCCAGGAGTTTTCAGAAATCAATGCGACACTTTAAAAGTTTTAAAAATACTAGGAGGAACTTAGCACACTTTGATGGGCTCTCCCATAGGCCATCAAGGTCTAGTTTAGGAATTAACCAGTCTCCTGAAATGGCCCATAGATGTCAGTGTCCTTCCTTAAATTCTGAAGGCTCTCAAAAGGTGATATCCAGATCCCAAGGCACATGAAACAAGGTGCTTGCTTGTGGTCGTTCTATAGAGCATCATAATCCAACAGTCCACACCTTCCCTGAGTAACAGGGAAGTGGTTCAACTTAATGGTGTAACGTTGGAAAATGTCGACCACTTTTCCTACCCGAGCAGTTATCTTTCCACAAGGGCCAACATTGATGCCAAAATCCAGCATCGCCTGAGCTCTGCAAGCTCAACTGAAGCAACAAGTGTTTGAGGACAAGGACGTTCACAGAGAAACCAAAATGCTCATTTACAAAGCCATTGTACTACCAACTTTACTGTACGTTTGCAAACCATGGACCACTTATAAACATTATCTCCAACTCCTTGAAAGATTCCATCAACAATGTCTCTGGAAAAAATTACACATCTCTTGGGAAGACAGGCGAACAAATGTCAGTGTACGGGAAGAAGCAAAGATCACCAGTGTCGAAGCAATGATTCTTCAACCTCAACTTCGTTGGACTGGTCGTGTTGTTTGGATGCCTGATTACCATCTTCTAAAACAACTACTCTATTCCCAACTCAAGAATCGAAAGTGAAATACTGGTGAACTGCAAAAGAGGTTTAAAGATGTTCTCAGGCAAATCTCTTAAAATGTAGCATAAGCACTGATAACTGGGAAACACTGGCCTGCAAGCGCTCCAATTGGAGAACAGCCTTTACAAAAGGTGTCATGGACTTTGAAGAAGCACAAACTCAGGGTGAAAAGGAGAAACAAGCGAAGAGGAAGGCATGCTTGGCAAACCCTCACCGTGATCAACTCCCACCTGGAAACCTATGTCCCCACTGTGGAAAGACATGTGGATCCAGAATTGGCCTCCACAGTCACTTATGGACTCACTGTTAAGACTGTTTTCATGGAAGACAATCTTACTTGGCTATGAGTGATCGCCAAAGAAGCAGCAGCAATACAATAAAAGAACAAGAAGTGGAATGATTTTGTGAAAGGGTATATAGGATTGTATCCAATGATGGTTTTGAAAGCTCTATTTCACTGCACAAATTAGACTGCCCAGGTTTTTCAGATTATCCTTGCGTACTACCCTCAAGAGTAGCGTTAGAGGAGGACAGTGGGAATCAAGTGGCTTGGTAAAAATGGGGTGCCATGCCTTGCACAATGAGGGCATTTTCTAATAAAGAGCCACCTGCAACCCAATCTAAAAACGTCTCCTGGAGATAATAACAACAAGGAATTCAGCATGGTGCTAAAAGCCAGAGATCAGGGTTTCCACCTAATAATTTTTTGTAATATTATTATACAATGACAAATATCATTATAGCTTAATAATCAGCCTCCTTTGGGGATTAAAATGATTTAATCCTGAAATCAGGGTTGTTATCGTTATTAGGGCGACACAGGATTTCATTTTTTGCAACTTCCCCACAAAGCAGTCATAAAGACAGCTGTCTGCTATGAATCACTCCATGCATTTTCCTTTCCCTTTTTTATTATTTGCTTCTGGAATTGAATCTCATTATTAGTCAGGTGCTCCTTGAATTTGACAGCTAGCATGTAAGTGACTTTGAAAAATCCCAGCATTGTTCATAATCTACAGGGGTTCTCGCTTTAACCAATTTTACTGTCTGTCCCCCGCTCACTCCCTACACTAATCAGTAGTAAGAGAAAATATCGACATGTTTGGATATGAGCCTACAGCACAATCCTAACCTTCCAGGTAGTAGTGCTGGGGAGGGTGGCTAGAATTCAGTGGAAGTAGCCCTCTTCCTAGGGACGCGGGTGGCGCTGTGGGTTAAACCAGAGCCTAGGACTTGCCGATCAGAAGGTTGGCAGTTCGAATCCCCGCAACGGGGTGAGCTCCGTTGCTCGGTCCCAGCTCCTGCCAACCTAGCAGTTCGAAGGCACGTCAAAGTGCAAGTAGATAAATAGGTATCGTTCCGGCAGGAAGGTAAATGGCATTTCTGTGCGCTGCTCTAGTTCGCCAGAAGCGGCTTAGTCATGCTAGCCACATGACCCAGAAGCTGTACGCTGGCTCCCTCAGCCAATGAGTGCCACAACCCCAGAGTCGGTCACAACTGGACCTAATGGTCAGGGGTCCCTTTACCTTTTCCTAGCCCTCTGCCTGGCTCTGCCAACAGGGGGTAGCATCACAGCAGAGTAGGGCTAGGCAAAATATCGATTTATTGTCCCAAATCGATTTGAAGTCCACATTGATTGTCGTATTGGATTCATAACTATTGACCTGGAAATATATCGCCAATTGTGTGTGTGTGTGTGTGTGTGTGTGTGTGAGAGAGAGAGAGAGAGAGAGAGAGAGAGAGAGAGATGCAAAAATCACAATGTGGGAAAACCGTAAAGCCAGCCAGTGCTTCTATTAATCCCGGCAGTGCCTGTTAACTCTGCCGACAAAGCTCTCCCCTACTTCAGGCAGGGGGCAGCGAATCACAAGATCAGGCGCTGGCAGAAACCATGGTGAGGGGGAAACCGTGCCCCTAGATAGCTCCATCCTTACTTCAGACATCGTGATATATCAGTATATCGCAATGTTTAGCTGGTGATATATCACAACGCTGAAAACCTGATTATCGCCCAACCCTACCGCAAAGGATCTTGCAGAGGGTGGGCAAGATATGGTAGCCAACAGGGGACCCTGAAATGGGACATGGCAGGCTTAGGGTGGGCGCAGAACCGTACTGCCTATGGATCTACTGGATCCTAAGCTAAGCGCTTCCTGGAGAGGAGCCTAATTTGGGTGTAAAGCTGCTGTAGAGGAAAAAAAGTGTGTTTGTGTGTAATAGCTGCAGACTCAATGAAGGACCCTCCATATTGCACCTCCCTCAAAATTTGCCCATGGAAGGAGAAGTGGGTGTGGGTGGGTAGGTAGAGGGGTAATATACTAGCCCATTGTCTGCTCTTATCCATGATTAAAGAGATTGAACTAGGTTACATCTGCACCAGACTTTTGAGAATGGTCAAGTTCACTGGCTGCATTCAATTCTTGGCATTTCAAGGCTCCCAGATCGTTGAAATCCGTATCAGATTCCATCTTAGTACATGAAAGTAGTGCAAGTAATGCATATTAAAGGGCTTTAAAGCCTCGTTACAGGACTCAGGTCTTAAGACCCATGTTGCTAAAAATGCACAAAGCAGCATTCAAGTGTTTTCAGCACAAAAATAGAAAACAAGATCTTCTGATCTGGGTTCTGGCCAGCAGCCACATGCACACAAGGCAGGCTGGACTCAAGTACTTTGAGGCAGAAATCCATTTGCAAGGGCAATGAAGTGGACTGCAAGGTGGGGGGAGGAAAGTGCAATGACGCCCAGGTGTTTCATCTATTTCGGTTTATCCAGGTTTGTTCATACATTTTACGGAGTCTTTAATGCAAGAAAAACGAAGACCTGACACAAAACAAGGTACATGGGAGAAACGAATCTGTTTCATTCCTAGCCTTTAGACATAACAAATCTGTATTCTGATGAAAGGTTTAACAGAAAAGCCAACATGTAACAACATTCCTTACCTGAAAAAACAGGATTATGTTCCATATCAGGCCCAGGACCATGGAAGAGTTTCCATCTGCTATTTCAGCTGCATCAATGCTAACCAGCTTCACCTACAGAAAAGGGGGTTGCAGGTTTTAAAAGACGTTTAAAAATAGGTAGACAAATGCATTCAAGTGCAGTTTCAATTACAGAATGCACATGTGTCCCATCTAAAGGCCAGGGAACAGGGAGTTGCATTTTGCACTCATACTGGGCGAGGTTTTGGCTTGCAATGTATAAAGCTGGATTGCTTGCTTCTACGTATATCTAGTTCACGCGATATGGTTGCAAGATAGCGGCTCACTGAAGGGAGGACCATTTTCTTTATGCAGGGAGAGAGGGAGAAAGAAAGAAAGAAAGAAAGAAAGAAAGAAAGAAAGAAAGAAAGAAGCCACATGGCTGCTATGCACTCATGTAACTAGTTTGACCCTCAGTTGCATTATTCTTAATGCCCTTGTGATGAAGTATTTACTTGATTATATTAGGCATATTTGCAGCTACATAATCTGCTGTTATTGTTCTGCTGAAGTCAGATTTATCAGGTCCATCTTGGCAGACAGCCTGCTGACGTGCAGCATGTGGTTCGGGGAGGGGCAGGCATGGGTAGGCAACCTATGGCCCAGGGGCCAGATCCAGTCCAATCGCCTTCTAAATCCAGCCCACGGACAGTCCGGAAATCAGCACGTTTTTACATGAGTAGAATGTGTGCTTTTATTTAAAATGCATCTCTGGGTTATTTGTGGGGCATAGGAATTCATTCATTCCCCCCCCCCCAAAAAAATATTCCAGCCCCCACAAGGTCTGAGGGACAGTGGACCGGCCCCCTGCTGGAAAAGTTTGCTGACCCCTGCTCTAAGGTGCCATCTGAGCTTCTGGGGTGATGGGAAAGGGGAACAGAATGCCACTCTAATACTAACTGGGCAGAGAAACACCTCTCCACTATCTTGGGAGGCTCAGCTATCACTACAGATGCCTTCTCCATTTTTAAATGCTTGTTGAGCACGATCTGGGGAAGGGCCGTAGATCTTTGGCAGAACATCTGCTTTGCATTCAGAAGGTCGCAGGTTCAATCCCCAGCATCTTCAGGTAGGGCTGCCTGAAACCCTTGAAGCCCTGCTGTCGGTCAGTGCAGACAATATTGAGCTAGATGGACCAGTGGTCTCTGTATAAAGGCAGCTTCCTACATTCCTATCAAGTTACCAAGGATTCTGGGTTTGAAGCCATGACAGGACCCAGAGTTCCCACAGAGAGGTTTAATCCATATGACGAGCTTATGTTTCTCCTTCAAACGACACACTCTCTTCTCTTGCTCATTCATTGCAAGCAGGATGGCAGAGTAGAAAAGAGAGAAATCCCCAGGCTGCCCATGACAGCGTTAAACCCTTGCGTTGCAATACAGGGCCTCAGACCTTTCTGAAACGCTGACAGTAAGAATATTGAGCCTCTCCCCACCTGTCACAATTCCTCTCGAGTTCTGCATTAACTACACACCATGGCTGTCCCTTCCCACCTCTTTCATGGTGGCTTAATATTTAAACTGCTGGCTCTCCATTGCCAGGGGAATGGAAACAACATTTCCCTGCCCTGCCCTGACTTCTAAAATTTGGTTAAACCGGCTTGAGATCAAGAGGGAAACCTTTTAACCTGCGGCTCAACTGCAACAATGGTTCAGTCCCAGTAAGATGTCACCAATGTCATATCATTCCTCAGAGGGAAGGTCACAAAGGCAGCACATGGGCTGGAGCAAGATTAGGCAACATGGTGCCTTCAGATGTTCCGGCCTACAAATCTTGCCAGCTGCAGTCAACATGGCCAATGGTGAGAGATGACGAGAGTCAACAACCTGGGGAGGGCACCATGTTTGATGCTCATGGATAAATTTTAGGCTGGGGTTTTTTTTTGGGGGGGGGGTGTTTGCGTGCCCAGGCACAGGAGCCAGACCTCAGACCAAGGAAAACACATGACAACATATTTTGGAATTAAAATGGCCACAATTTTATTGAATTTCAAATGTAGGAAGCCTTGGCTTAGGCATTGGGCGTATATCCCTCTAAGCCCCCCCCCCCCCGGGGGTCTGAGGAAGACAGGGAACATGGGGACACTGCAAAACATGCTTTTACACAGCTGGCCCCCTCCCTGCACTGCTGAGGGAAGCTCTATGGCCCACTGCTGAGCGCTTGTGGTCAGAGACTCCCCTCAGGACCCTTCTAACAGGGAACCCTGATATCGCCGCCGCAGAAAGGGGTGAGTCACCGCAACATCCCTTCCTCGGTTGTTGGACTAAAGGATTCTGCCCAAGGCCTAAAACTGCCACCCAAGACCGTGAAATTGCCACCTCGCCGCCAAGACTACCTACAGCTGAAAGCCACACCTCATGTCCTCACCAACCATTCCTCAAGGCCCTGCTTCACATCCCACAACCAGTGTTCATTTCCCAATGGTGCACGTCATCAGCTCTAAACAATTCCAGCATGTACGTTTTAATGTCCGGATGTTTAATCACTCGGCTCCCAATACACAAGAGTCACATTGCAAATAGCCCTGTTCATTTTAACTTGTGCCCTGGGCCACAAACCTCACCCACAGCCAGAGCTGGTGAGCGGTTATTTAAGCACATCTCTATCCCACTGTAGCACTCACAGTTTGCAAAGTATAAAGTAAAGGTAAAGGGACCCCTGACCGTTAGGTCCAGTCGTGACCGACTCTGGGGTTGCAGCTCTCATCTCGCTTTATTGGCCGAGGGAGCAGGCATACAGCTTCCGGGTCATGTGGCCAGCATGACTAAGCCGCTTCTGGCGAACCAGAGCAGCGCACGGAAACGCCGTGCACTTTTTGGCGTGCTTTCGAACTGCTAGGTTGGCAGGAGCAGGGACCGAGCAACGGGAGCTCACCCCGTCGTGGGGATTCGAACCACTGACCTTCTGATCGGTGAGTCCTAGGCTCTGTGGTTTAACCCACAGCACCACCCGCGTCCCTTTTTTTTGCAAAGTATATAACCACCCATATATTTGTTTGGTTCTTGCTGCAACATCCACAAGTGGTGGATCACTCTTATTCCCATACTGAAGATGGCCAATTATAGTGGGGAATTTGGGGCCCATCTCTTCCAGTCCCAAGCCTGACTTCTCATTTTTTTCCTGAAGTTTTCCAATATTTCATATGTACATTTCAATACATAATAAAAACTCCCCCCCCCCAAAAAAAAACTTCCCAGCCCCATTCCCATGGTGTTTCTGTTTGTTTCCCCCTGCTGCACTGTCTTTTATCTCTTAAACCTTAACAAGAATACCATAACCTCTAATCCCTTCTGTTGCTCATAGTTCAAATCATGCTCATGCGTTCATCATATAATAATATTTCTTTAAATTAATCCAAAAGGGTTTCCATTCTTCCACAAAACCTTCGTCATTAGACCAAGCCTGACTTTTCTTATCTACTGCCCAAGGTGGGTCCTGTGTGGGAATTTAAAAATGCCTATAAATGGGAAGCTGGTTAGACACAGCTGTTGCAAGTCCTTGGATTCGAGACCTGGTGGCCCTGGTTTCACCACCATACGTGAATAACTCTTCTACATCCTTTCCAACTAAGCATGACTTACAAGAATGAGATTGTGAAGACCCTTAGAAGGGGCTGGACACAAGAGACCAAATCAGTCCATCTGGCCTCCGAAAAGTTCAGTGTGTGCCTAAAGGAGTGTTTCACCTTACATAAGCTTTTAAAGCAAGGCAAGGCACTTACTATGACATACCAAGGCCCCTGGCAACAGGGCTAGCATGAGCGTGTGAAGTGTGATGTCAGCAGCACATGCAGAATCCAGTGATAATGGAGAAAAGCAACAACGGCCTAACAGAGACACTGCTGTGAGGCTGGGTGGTGATTTATAGGGCCACAGCTAAGCGACAGAGCATCTGCTTTGCGGGTCCAATCCCCGACACCTTCTGCTTGTCAGTGTAGATGAGGGACAGCCAATGTGTCTTCCAGAACTTGTTGGATCACAACTCCCATCATCTCTGGCCATTTGGCTGGGGATGATGGGAGCTGTAGTCCAAAAACATATGGAAAACACTATGTTGGCTATCACAATGCTGAGCTAGCTGGGCCAACTACCAGACTTGGTATACGCAGTGGTGATGTTTAACTGCTTGAGGTGAAACAGGAAGAGCCGCCCTGTCACTCCTGCCACCACCACCGACATCAGCACTGATTTCAGGCAGGATCATGCTGATTTCAGGCGAGATCTCACCTAAATTGGCACCAATGGTAGAGGTGCTTATTTGCTGATGCGGTTCTCATGGCTGCCAATTCCTGACTTGCTTTACATTGCTGCCCATTGCCCAGACTTGAAAGAGAACTTTATCCATCTCCTCACCATCACATAAGACTCCAAAGTGAGTCTTGCTTAGGTGAAAGGCCATAGTTCAGTGGTAGGGTGCATGCTTCCATGCAGAAGGTTGTAGGTTCAATCCTTGGCTTCTCCAGTTAGTGCTGGGAGATAACCCAATCCCGGGCAGCTTTTGACAATGCTGAGTGAGATGGACCAATCTTCTGATTCAGTATAAGAAAGCTTTCTACATCCCTCCTTCTGCACTTGATGCAAAGGCAGCCTGCATAGCAACACTAGTGTGGGGTGGCATCCCCCCCCCCACATCATTACACAATGTTCAACCCCAGACCTTGCGGAATTCTAGAGTAACCGTTTCCATCTTTCTTTGAACAAAGCTCAAATGATCTCTTGCTATAAATTGGGCAGAGAAATATAGAACATGTGATGCTGAAATCATTTTTTTGGGGGGGAGGGAAAGTCAGATGACTCAAATCACTAACCTTCAGAGCAACTTGAGCCCAGCTGCTTAAAGGCTGCTGAACCCAGTCATTTCTTTTATTTTCTTTTAATATTGGCCTCTTGATCCTTTAATCCAGTTGAACATTACGACATTAAAATAATAATTTGGGTTGAGAGGAACCCCTCCTTGTGCATACTGTATGCAGCCTTTCAGACGCAACTTTAAACAAAACATAATTCCTTCAGCTTACACATTCCTCCTTTTGGAGAGAGAGATATTGTACTGGGAGAAGTGAAAAACAATTCAGCAGCTTTTGAATTACTTACATTGCTGTCCTCCAAAAACTTGAGGGCTTTTGCGATATTGTTCAGTCGAAAAATACGATGGGTTGAGGGCTTGTATTCATGCAGCTAAAAAAGGAGGGAAGTAAGCCAGTTAGTGCTTTTTAAAGTGCATTATTGAAGGGGGAAATGCTGTGGCATCCGCTTTGCATGCAAAAGGTCCCATTTCAAACCCACCGCCTGAAACCCTGGAAAGCCATTGCCAGACAGTGCAGGCTCTACTGAGCTAATTCTGAGCACATCTACCAGGAGGTAAACACCAGTAAGACAAGCTGGAACGTTTGCAGAGGAGAGGGACTGAGGTTATCAAGGGTCTGGAAACCAAGCCTTACGAGGAATGCTTGCGGAGGTTGGGTATGTTTAGCCTGGAAAACTGGGAGGATATATGATAGCCATCTTGTCAAATGGAAGCTGGAGCAAGCTTGTTTTCTCCTGCTCTGGAGGGTAGGACTCGAACCAATGGCTTCAAGTTACAAGAAAGGAGATTCTGACTCAACTTCAGGAAGAACCTTCTGACATCAAGAGCTGTTCAACAGTAGAACAGGCTCCCTCAGAAGATGATGCCTGGACCTCAGAATGGAGGTATCTCTTCAGAGGATGAGCAGAGGAACTTGACTCACCCACCATCCGCAAACCTCACACTGTCATTGGCCATGAAGAGCCATTGGATCCAGACCTCATTCCTTCCACAAGACTGGCATCCCCCTGCACCAACTGCCTGGGCTAGGTCAGTGACCCACCATTTCTGCCCTAGCCCCATAGGAGCAGGACAGCCGGGCTGGAGCAACCACCAAAGAGGCCAGCTAGCTGAACACAAGGCCACACAGAAGGAAAGGGAAGCCACAGGGGACATTTGTCCAGATCAGGGCCTGGCTGAGAGCCATTGTTTTTGGGTTGTTTTGTTTTTCTACTTTGTAAATGGAGGTTAGTATGAGGCTTGGGATTGCTACCGTGGAGGGGCGAGGGAGGTATGGCGGTGGGGGCAGATGTTATAGGCGAAGGGGATTGAGATACGGATATGCTCGTACCCCTTCCAATCTGCGCCCCATCCCGAGAGACGAGGGTAGGGTGAGCAAGGATTACTCACCTCCTTCACTGGTGTTGTGCAATGCCAGGTCTATAGGCAACAAAACCGCCACCCTGCGAGATTTCTTCACCTCGCAGGGGGTCGACCTGGCTTGTGTGACGGAGACCTGGGTGCGCGAAGGGGTAACTGTTACCTTACGAGAGATGGCGCCCCCGGGTTTCTCCATCCTCCACCAGTCACGGACTGTGGGCCGGGGGGGGAGGGGTGGCATTATTAATCCGGGCAGATTGTTCTTTCAGGGCTCTACCATCGCCTTCGATCCCCGGCATTGAATGTGTTGGCCTAGTGTGGGGCTCCGAGGAGAGCTTGGCTGTCTGGCTGGTGTACCGGCCACCTAGCACACCAGCAGCCACCCTGTCAGGCCTGCTGGAGGCGGTGGCCGGCTGGGCCTTGGAGTTCCCTAACCTATTGGTATTGGGAGACTTCAACTTCCATGCTGATGCCACAGGCTCTGGACCTGGTGTCTTCCATGGCGACACTAGGGCTCTCCCAGTTTGTTTCGGGCCCCACAGATCAAGCAGGCCACACACTGGATTTGATCTTTGGTGCCGGTATAGATGTGATCATGTCTCCTTCGATGAAGGTGCCATGGTCTGATCACTACGCTCTGAAAGCCAGGATTGACTTTCCACCCCCACCCTGCTTAGGTGGCGAGCCGATTTGGGCTCGCCCGCAGAGGCTGATGGACCCTGATAGATTCCGTCAAGCCTTGCGGGACCTTGCTCCCCCTGGCGACTCATTGACTGAGCTTGTTGAGGGCTGGAATACCCAGCTCCTGGCAGCCATCAATGAGATCGCACCTAAGCGCCCTCTGCGACCCGGCAGAAACCGGGCTCCCTGGTTTACCGAGGAGCTTCGGAAAATGAAGCGGGACCTCAGACGGCTAGAGCGAGTATGGCGGGGTGCCCGTGACGGAGCCTCAAGAACATCTTATAGGGTCTTTATGAAAACCTATGAGATGGCAGTGAAGGCCGCTAAGAAGTCTTACTTCTCGGCCTCCATTGCATCCGCTAGCTCTCGCCCGGCACAATTATTTAGTATAATTCAGTCTTTAACGTCCCTTGAAGGACAGCCAAATCTAAATAACAATCTGACACACAGCTGTGAGGCATTTGCGAGCTTTTTTTGCGGAGAAGGTCCTGTTGCTCCGCCATGACCTCCCTGCCAATTTGGATACAATAAAGGAACTGGAGGCCCCTCGACTGTCCTCGGGTCCAGTATTGGACCACTTTGACCGGATATCTCCAGCCGATGTGGACAGACTCCTCCAAGCTGGAAAGCCCACCACCTGTCCTCTTGACCCGTGCCCGTCATGGCTGATTAGAGCGTGTCCAGACGAGGTGCGGGCCCCCCTGGGGGATATCATCAATTTGTCCCTTGGCACTGGGATATTCCCAGGGGAAGTGAAGGAGGCAGTGGTGCGCCCGCTCTTAAAGAAAACATCATTAGATCCCTTAGATCTATCCAATTACCGCCCGGTCTCGAATCTTCCATTCCTGGGCAAGGTGATTGAGAGAGCGGTTGCTGAACAGCTTGGTAGGTTTCTGGATGAAACATCTGCTCTGGATCCATTCCAGTCCGGCTTCCGCGCTGGTCATGGGACCGAGACGGCTCTGGTCGCCCTAACAGATGATCTCCGCAGGCAGCTGGATCAAGGCGGGTCGGGGCTGCTGATTCTTCTAGATCTGTCAGCAGCCTTCGACATGGTCGATCATGAACTCCTGGACCACCGCCTTGCCGACGTGGGGATCCAGGGCACAGTCCTTCAATGGCTGCGCTCGTTTCTCTCTGGTCGGGGACAGAGGGTGGCGCTCGGGGGGGAATTGTCATCGCGCCACTCCTTGGTGTGTGGAGTGCCTCAGGGTGCGATTCTCTCCCCGATGCTTTTTAACATCTTTATGCGCCCCCTCACCCAGCTTGTCCGGAGTTTTGGGCTGGGTTGCCATCAGTATGCTGATGACACCCAACTCTATCTGTTGATGGATGGCCATCCTGACTCGGCCCCAGACACACTGGCGAGATGTCTGGAAGCTGTGGCTGGATGGTTACGTGGGAGCCGGTTGAACTTAAATCCTTCGAAGACAGAGGTCCTCTGGCTGGGGCGGGACGATATGGGATTGAGGGGGCAACTCCCATCTCTTGCGGGGGTGCAATTAGTGCCAGCACCGTCCGTTAAGAGTTTGGGTGTAATCTTTGATACCTCCCTCTCTATGGAGGCGCAGATTACAGCTATAACAAAGGCGGCATTTTTTCATCTCCGCCAAGCTAAGCAGTTGGCCCCTTATCTCTCTCGCCCTGACCTAGCCACTGTGATCCATGCGACGGTCACCTCCAGACTGGATTATTGTAACTCGCTCTACGTGGGGCTGCCCTTGAGACTGACCCAGAAACTCCAGCGGGTGCAGAATGCCGCGGCGAGACTCCTTATGGGGTCTTCGCTGCCAGATCACATTCATCCGGTACTATACCAGCTGCACTGGCTCCCGGTGGAGTACAGGATCAGGTTTAAGGTGCTGGTTTTAACCTTTAAAGCCCTATATGGCCTAGGACCCTCGTACCTACGGGACCGCCTCTCCTGGTATGCCCCACAGAGAAACCTACGGTCTGCAAATAATAACACCCTCAAGGTCCCAGGCCTCAGAGAGGTTAGGCTGGCCTCAACTAGAGCCAGGGCCTTCTCGGCTGTGGCTCCAATCTGGTGGAACGTTCTGTCACAAGAGACTAGGGCCCTGCGGGACCTGACATCCTTCCGCAGGGCCTGCAAGACAGAGTTGTTCCACCAGGCCTTTGGTCAGGGCGCAGCCTGACTCCCTCCTCTGGCAACCTGCACAGAATCTTGCTTAATCGGTTGCCGTTAATTTGATTTTAATTAATTTTTTTAATGAAATATTTTTAGAATGTGTAATTGTTTGATTGTTTGATTGTCTGATTGTTGTTGGCCGCCCTGAGCCCGGCTTTGGCTGGGGAGGGCGGGATATAAATAAAATTTATTATTATTATTATTATTATTATTATTATTATTATGTCAGACAGAGGCTGTTAACGAAGGTTTACACGTACCAGATTTTGCCCTGAGAGAACTTCCAGCAGAGCCATCAAAATTTTGCCATCTTTAACATCAACCAGCAAATCTTTCACTTCCAGAGGGGGGCTGCACTGTGAAGAAAGAAAAGGGCACAGGATTGAGAAAGGTGACCTTTGGCTCTGTCACAGGGCGAGCTAAACAGTAAATCACATACTTCAAAATTGGAGTCAACTCGTTATTTGCAAACATTGTCTTCATAGACTTAGCGGAGTGTCAGACCTAAAGAGCACAAAAGCTCATTCCCTGTAGGTCTTACTCCATGAAATCAGTTCTGAGACTGAAGGTCCCCCCTCCCCATGGTTGTCTATGTCTCCACTGCTTCAGGACAAGCAATCAGAGACTATACCTGCATGCCTGTTTTTGCTCCTCCCGTTTCATGCTTCTTCTGGTTCTGGGAGTCATGGGGAAAGTGGAGATACCCGTGACTCTTCACCAGCATGACTCATCTCTGCCTCTTCACCTCTCTCCTTTCACTAGCCTGATGAAGCTTCTGATTCTGAACTTCTCTCTGCCACAAACTCTCCCCTGTTCACTAAGCCCTGTCACCTCTTCAGCTTCCAACATCTCCACCTCCCAGTCTTCTCCCTCTGACCACTCATTATTGTTCCACCACCAATCCCCAGGCTCTGAGTTTTCTTTCTTTGGGGGTTTCCCAGCTGGTTCCTCCCACCACTTCTCTGTGTCCAACCAGTCCATGATAGGCACTCAGTTGGAAAGGACCTCCAGACCACCTGCAAATGTATCAACAGATAATAAATATTTAAGGAATAATATGAACCCCTATCCTTTCTCATCCACTTTTCAATAACTGCAATTTTTAAAAATGATTCATTGGTTTGTTATTGCTGTTGTTATTTATCTGCCCTTCATCCTAAGGTCCCAGGGCAGGTTACAACAATTAAAACATTATATTCAAAACAGTTTTAAACAACTTAAAATCACAGAGATAAGGTGGGTCCCAAAAATATACATCCAAAATGCCAAAAGCCAAGATAGAAAGGTGTGTCTATAATATTTGAGTGGGCTAATTTGTTCAACAGGCTTACCTTTTCCAAATGTAGGTTTATCCAACGGGTAAAAGTCCTTTTCTGCACATTTTCCCTTTCCACTAGAAAGGAAAGATATAAAGAAACTCAGGTTTATTAAAAAGGGAAGCGCCTATTTAACAAAGTGAATCTGCTTAGGAGAAGCAAGGTTTGGCTTCCAGTGCAACTGTGGACTTATATGTTATGCAATCTATGAAAATAACATTAAGGACACTTGCCGAAAGAACACCAGAGGATGCTCCCAGCATCATCGGGCCACATTTGATTCACATGTCTCTCGCTGCTTGCACCTTTTCTATTGCAGAACTCCCAATACGAAGCATTTCAATCTGCATGGCTCACAGAGGCTTCATAAATGTAATACAGTTTCCAAAAACCCAATTAAACATGTTCTTTTTGTACCTATCCTTGTGAAAAGCAGCAGTCAAAAAGGAAGAAAGAAAAATCTGTCCAAGTCTTAAGATGTCTGCTCACATACATATGGTTTACTGAATCTGTGTTGGCTTTTTCTGGGCATCCAGAGAGCAGTAACAGGATTATAAATCTCATAATTACATACAACACACGGCTAGGCCTGTTCACCAATCCACGGCACCATGCCAGAAAGAAGTCATGTTTACTAGAACTCAGTAATATAAACAGTAAAGAGAGAGAGAGAGAACAGTCTGGTTTCAGTTTTAACCTTCCAGAGTTCCAGGCTCAATAAAGACAACAGGAACTCAAGAGGAGAAATGATCACCAGGCAGCTGACTTCGAAACTAGGCTTAACTCTTACTCTCAACTCAAGTTTGAAGCAGCACACCGAGACCAGTCGTTGCTCGTTCTCCCTGTGCACTCGGCACTCCAGAACCCCTTCAGCATTTGTGTGTAAAGACGTGACAATGGCTTACTGGCATTCTAGAGCCCCGGCGCACCCAGGTCATGTTCCCATGGGATGCCTCTGCAAGATGATGGAAACTGAGTCAGCAGCAAAAGTTAACTCAGTCTAAGATTCATAGAGTTGGAAGGGACCCTGAGGTCCCCCTTGAAATGAAGGAATATGCAGCTGTCCCATACGGAGATTGAACCTGCAAACACGGAGTTATCAGCACCAGGTTCTAACCCACTGAGCTTTGCATGCAGGTGCTGCAACTCAGATTAACTAGTTAACAAAAATCAGAGCAGGGTAGCGAGGAAATGAACAGTATGGGACAGGAAAGGGTTGTGTTGGGGCTACCCTTGAGGTTGGTCTGGAGGCTGCAGTCAGTGCAGAACACAGTAGCTAGATTGCTTGTAGGAGCAAACTACTGCCAGCATATAATATCTGTTATATGTTATAAAAAAAATCCTTCCTACACACACAAACACACACACACACACAACCTAGATCACTGGAGCAGTTTTGAATAAAATACGATTGCATCTTGCGTGCAAATAATTTGTGCTCTCTGTTCCTGTTTTTGAAAATGCAAATAAAAATAAAACAACAACAACAACTTTTACAATTTCAACCTTAAGCCCTTGAAAGCTGGCCAGTTGAATTTATGGACATGCATGAACAACATAGAACAAGGGAACCTGGTGGGGGTGGAGGAAAGTCAGGGGATTCTAGTAGTCCCAGGTTTTGGATTCAATGTGCACTGTCTATAGAGTTGTTTTAAGGTTTTGATGTATGGTTTTTCTTTTTCATGTGATGTTTAGTTGTTGTAAAATTAATAAAAATATTATTTCTTTTTTTTAAAAAAGAAAGCCATCCAGTTGAAATCCCGTAAATTAATTGCATGCAAAGCAAAAAGCTTAAGAGCTCCTTTTGCACCAGGTTTTTCTGGTGCAGAAAGAGCTTTTAAGCTATCTGCCTTTCTTACCAGACTCTGGGACGCTCTCACAAGATATTCAGGGATCATGAGCTCTTGCAAAAGCATTCTGGAGCCCAGGAAGCAAGGCTTAAAAGCTGCCCATCTTGCTTAGAAGGCAAGGATGGTTTGTGTGGAAAGAGAAGCAGCAAGGTGGCAAATGAATTTTACAAGCAATGTGGACAAGATGACTAAAGCATGCAAAACCAGGCTCTGGCACATTGAGTGGACAAGACCAATAGTGGGACCAATGGTCAAGAAGGCGGTTTCTGCACATGCTGTTGAGGGAAGTGAGGGGCAGATGGGGCTCATCAACCTGGGAAGGTAGCCCATCTAGGAGAAGGAAAACTCTGATCATAAACCTCTGCTGCCTTGCAGGATACCTTTGGGAGAAGAAAAGGCTAAGGAGTAAATGCTACAGAAATTTGGAGTCCCTAAGACTAAGATCATTGCCACCTCCTGGCAAATAGAAGAGGAAGAAATGGAGGCAGTGAGAGATTTTACTTTCTTGGGCTCCATGATCACTGCAGATGGAGACAGCAGTCATGAAATTAAAAGACGCCTGCTTCTTGGGAGAAAAGCAATGACAAACCTAGACAGCATCTTAAAAAGCAGAGACATCACCTTGCCAACAAAGGCCCATATAGTTAAAGCTATGGTTTTCCCAGTAGTGATGTATGGAAGCAAGAGCTGGACCATAAAGAAGGCTGATCGCCGAAGAATTGATGCTTTTGAATTATGGTGCTGGAGGAGACTCTTGAGAGTCCCATGGACTGAAAGAAGATCAAACCTATCCATTCTTAAGGAAATCAGCCCTGAGTGCTCACTGGAAGGACAGATCCTGAAGCTGAGGCTCCAATACTTTGGCCACCTCATGAGAAGAGAAAACTCCCTGGAAAAGACCCTGATGTTGGGAAAGATTGAGGGCACAAGGAGAAGGGGACGACAGAGGACGAGATGGTTGGACAGTGTTATCAAAGCTATAAACATGAGTCTGACCAAACTGCGGGAGGCAGTGGAAGACAGGAGTGACTGGCCTGCTCTGGTCCATGGGGTCACGAAGAGTTGGACACGACTAAACGACAACAACTAAAGCTGATCCATCTGTTCTTTAGGAGGGCAGTAGAGTTCTAGATTTTATCTTTCTTTCTTTTTAGTTGAGGAAAATGCAACAACTTTTTCTGCTGTTTGCAAGACCAGCATCCACCATTTTGTACTACCCAAGGGATCTGAGAGGGGGCGGGGAATTTGCTTCTTCAGTTGAGTAGTACTTTAAACAAAAACAACAAAAAGGCCTCATGAGTTTGCATTGGATTTGGCTACCACTTAATAAAATGATGTTAGTTACTAAAAATAGCCCCTCTTGTTTTACTGGATTAGAACAGTAAAGCCTAATTTAATTGAAAAATAACTTCACTCTGTGTTCTTTTATTCCAGGAGGTTGCCAAGCTTTAAACTGCTCAAGTTATGAGTTTACCTACTCCGATTTTCAAATCATTCGTAGTGGCAAAATCGCACAGATATTCTCTTTCTTCTCTCCCCCTCCCTTTATTTCAGGATTCTGTGGAAATTTCATTTGGTGGGTAGAAAAGTAGAAACCACTCCACTGGGAGGACTAGACGGTGCTGGATTTTGATGGGATCCAGCAGGCTCCTTCTTATATTATGGGATGGGATGTGGGAAAGAGACTGAGTTAAAGGAGGTTTAAAATCCCTTCACGTCTGCTCTGATCCCAGCAAATAATTACACAAATACCTCGCTGAAGTTTGCATTTTAAAAACCTGCACCCCAGCATTTCTTTCGGCTCTTTGTCAGAGGTATTTTCCAGAATTGTTGAACTGTCAGTGTTTTTCTTTTTTTAAGTATTTCACACACCTGTTATTCTCCATTCTCCTATCATATCTCAACAGAATCTCTTCTCATTCAAACTGGTGTCAGAAAAGCTGGTTGCACACTTTACGAACTACTGTCAGCAATCCCATCCCCTCCCACTTCCTTAAAAATCCAGATGTCGTTCCATTTCAGTTTTATTTTTGGCCACTGTGAGCACGCCGCATATTTTAAAATCTATTCCTATCTTTGAAAAACAGAGTTTATGCTATAATTTTCTCTGGCAATGGGTTATACAGCCATTCTTGATGGGATTATCTTCTATCTTGTTAATTATGGTGAAAAGCGCCCTGGAATTCTGAAATATGAAGTTACAGCGCAATGGGTAATTATACCAAATTACATAATGAAACATACACTTACTGCTATTTCATCCATGGCCAATACTACTCTGTAAGATTCACAAAGGACCAGCCCTACCATTGGGTAGGATGAAGCAAACCACCTCAACCCCACCTTCCTCTTTTAATGAACTTTTTGGTCTTTCCCAGTCTGCATCTATATCAGAATTGTTTTTATTTTTTATTTTATCACTTGCTGTTTGTCAACTTGTGCTCCTCTGGGAAGAAGGGCAGGATATAAGTTAAAGAAATGAATGGCAGGCTTGGGGATGATATTAAAAGGGCATTTTGTCATTTAGTTAATTTCACTGTTTTACCACCAGAGTTCCAGCAACTGGTATTCAGAAGCATTGCTGCCTCGCAACCGTGGGCACAGAACATAATCATCATGTCTTGCTAGCAACCACAATAGAATCATAGAATTCTAGAGTTGGAAGGGACCCCCAGAGTCATCTAGTCCAACCCCCTGTAATGCAGGAATCCCAGCTAAGGTAAAGATAAAGGGATCCCTGACCATTAGGTCCATTCATGGCCAACTCTGGGGTTGTGGTGCTCAACTCGCTTTATTGGCCGAGGGAGCCGGCGTACAGCTTCCGGGTCATTTGACCAGCATGACTGAGCTGCTTCTGGCGAAACAGAGCAGTGCACGGAAACGCCGTTTACCTTCCCGCCTATTTATCTACTTGGTACCTATTTATCTACTTGCACTTTGACGTGCTTTTGAACTGCTAGGTTGGCAGGAGCAGGGACCGAGCAACGGGAGCTCTCCCCGTCACAGGGATTCAAACTGCCGACCTTCTGACCGGCAAGTTCTAGGCTCTGTGGTTTAACCCACAGCTAAAGCATCCATAATACATGGCCATCCAACCTCTGCTTTAAAAACTCTAAGGAAGGAGAGACCACGACCTCTCAAGAGAGACCGTTTCACTGTTGAACAACCCTCTCCTCCATAGAAAAGGATCCTTACTTCAGATCATTGCCCTCAAGCTCATGGTTTGCTGTACACAGAATAAATACGTTTCATGGGACAGGGTGGAGCTCAGCAGCCCTTCGCCTCCACATAACTGCTTACATGCCGTGAACACCCATACAAGGCTCTGTTCAGATCTCAAACTATCATCTGCTTGTAGAGCGTTGTGTTTATACAAAAACATATGGCAAACAGTTTGAAAGTCCTGCTAACTTAGTTTGTGAGAACATGGGCAAGGCTCCACGAGGCTGAACCGGTTTTGCACCTTAGGAGGAGGAGATGAAAGACTTGAGTGTGTGTGTGTGTGTGTGTGTGTGTGTCGTTGTTTGTTTCAATTCACCATGTCTTCGTTTGCTTCACCCTTGATAGGAAAGTCAGAACTGGAGCAAAATGTTCTGTCCATGTTGGAAAGGAGAACTTAACATTTGTCCCAGGAGTCATGTGAAATTCCATGTCCCCTGCCAGGGAAAGGAATCATTGTTCATAAAATGTATTTCTAAACTGAAGTTGCTATTACTATTTGGTTTAGAATACAAATTGTCCTGTAACTGTAAACTGTACAGGCTAGGGCAAAATCCCATATCATCTTGGCTTTAAGTTACAAGAAAGGAGACTCCCACTAAACATATGAAAAAAACTTTCTGAGAGTAAGAGCTCTTTGATCATGGAACAGTCTCCCTTGGGAGGTTGTGGACTCTCCTTCCTTGGAGGTTTTTAAGCGGAGAGTGGATTCCCATCTGTCATAGAAGCTTTAGCTGAGATTCCTGCATTGCAGGGGATTGGACTAGATGACCCATGGGTCCCTTCCAACTCTACAAATCTATGATTCCATGCTCATCAATGTCTTATGCAGACCGTTTTGACTCACCAATTCCACTACCATATTCATTGCAGAATTTAGCTTTACAGAAATCAGTTCTCTGTCTGACGGGCTGAAAGAGGACAATTCTCTATTTGAGGGAGCCCTGTATCTGAAAGGCTATCCAGTCCTAGTTCAGTTTAAAAATAAAGAACCCTAAGAGAAGGAATCAAGAAGGGCCTGGAAGTTACCACCAGACTAGGCAGGACGCACTACATCGGTTTTCAGCCTTCCTCACTATGGAAAGTTGTAAAAAGGTAAAGGGACCCCTGACTGCTTCTGGTGAACCAGAGCAGCGCACAGAAACGCCATTTACCTTCCCGCCGGAGCTGTACTTATTTATCTACTTGCACTTTGATGTGCTTTCGAACTGCTAGGTTGGCAGGAGCAGGGACCGAGCAACGGGAGCTCACCCCGTCACGGGGATTTGTTTTTTTTTTTTTCCTGCATAATTTTTATTGTTTTTTAATCATAACAAACAAGAAAGTAAAACAATTTACGCCTTGTTATCACAGATTTCTTTCTATAAGACTTCCTTCAGCTTCCCCTGAAATCATCCATACGCTAATTTAACAAATTCACACAAATCCTAGCTTATATTGACATTATTTTCTCTTTCCTTCTTTTTCTCTTTAGACAATATTCCAACCTTTTCACAGAGCTTTTTTAAACCCAACTAGCATTATCTGACCTTCACTTATATTTTCCAGATATTCCACAAATTTCCCCCAATCCTCAATGAACCTTTGGTCTTTTAAATATCTAATTTTCCCCGTCAATCTGTCCATCTCCGCGTATTCTAGTAGTTTTGCTCTCCATTCCTCAAGCGTCGGTATGTTCTGTTGTTTCCAATTTTGGGCCAATAGGACCCTTGCGGCTGTTGTTGCATATTGGAAGAATTTACTATCATTGTTCTTTATATCACTTCCTGCTAGGCCTAGCAGAAAAGCCTCCGGCTTTTTCCCAAAGTTATATCTTAATATACTTTTCATTTCATTATATACACTTTCCCAAAAGCCTTTGACCTTTCTGCAGTCCCACCACATGTGGAAGAAGGATCCCTCTTTTTCCCTGCATTTCCAGCATTTATTACAAGTTTTATGTATTTTTGCTAATTTTGCAGGTGTTAAATACCAACGGTAAAACATCTTCATGAGGTTCTCTTTTAACGTTATGCAAGCTGTAAATTTAAGATTTTTTTTCCAGAGTTTCTCCCATTCTTCGTAGTATATATTATGGCCGATGTCCCTTGCCCAATGAATCATCACAGACTTCACTTCCTCATCTATCAAGTTATACTCTAATAGCATATTATACATTTTAGAAAGAATTTTATAATCATTGTTTATTATTTCAGTCTGGAATTTAGATTCTTTATCCGCGAATCCTCTCTCTTTAACGTCTTGTCTAAACATTTCGTTTATTTGGAAATAGTGTAACCAATCATAGACTTTTTCTTTAACCTGGTCATATGGTTTCAGTTTCCATGTCCCCCCTACTTTTGTTAACAATTGTTCATAAGCCGTCACGGGGATTTGAACCGCCAATCTTCTGATCGGCAAGCCCTAGGCTCTGTGGTTTAGACCACAGAGCCACTTCTGTACTTTTAATTCACATTATAGTAAATCTTTCTAAATTTGCACCTATGCAGATACAAATCAGCACATGTACATTTTATGCAAACCATTCCCCCATTTAGTCCTCTTTTGGATTGATCGGTTTCCTCTCTTTCATTTAATATTATTTTTTAGGATGATCCTTCCTTCCCCTTAGATGCATGCTGTACTTTGGTGGGCAGCCATACTGATCAATTTATCTGTGTCCCCAAGACTATAAACACGACTGGGCTAAGAAGGAGGTAGCCACTGGGGTACCATCCAGATGTTGCCATACCCATCACCCCTGACTATGGGTCATACTGGCTAGGGCTGGTGGGAATTGTGGGACAATTCTATGATCCTACGAACATATGGGAAGCACCACATTGGCTACCCTTGACCTAATACTAAAAACTGATGTTTATCAGCAGGGGAAAAACAAAAATCAAGTCAGGTTTTACAGTTTCATTGACTGATAATATGGGGATACAATCAACTGTTAGTTATCTTCTGTGCAAGCCCCACTGAAAAGGGCATCTGTGGTCACTGGAGTTTGCTTAATGAAGGAAGTTGGAGCAATGATGATTGCCACAGGCCGGAAAACTGATTTGGACTTCACTATGGTCATTTGAGAGCCAGTGTGGTGTAGTGGTTAAGAGCGGTAGTCTCCTAATCTGGGGGACCCGGGTTCGAGTCTCCGCTCCTCCACATGCAACTGCTGGGTGACCTTGGGCCAGTCACACTTCTTTGAAGTCTCTCAGCCCCACTCACCTCACAGAGTGTTTGTTGTGGGGGAGGAAGGGAAAGGAGATTGTTAGCCGCTTTGAGACTCCTTAAAGGGAGTGAAAGGCGGGATATCAAATCCAAACTCTTCTTCTCTTCTTCTTCTTCATTTGGTGCACTCGTATCTGGACATTAGCCCTCTTGGGGAAAATGACTTACGCAGTTCGTAAAGCCTGTAGGCACTCTAGGAAGGCCTCATTTTAAACAACATGGATTGTCTTTTTCTCAGTTATCAACAAATTGACAGAGGGGAGGAAGTCCTCATGAACTAATGGGTTTCTGGAGACATTTCTCCATCAACTAGACCAGTGGTTCTCAATCGGCTAAGAACTGAGGACCACCTTGTTTTTCAAAAGTCAAACCATGGACTCGCTACTTTTGAAAAATGTTATATCTCTTTGGCAGTTTTTGTTAGGTGAATAACACCACAGCCCCCCTGGGTGGGTGATGCAGATCCCCTGGGGTTGGCGGACTACCAATTGGGAACCACCAGACTAGACAATTACTGTCAGATCCAGGATATTTCTCCTCCATTTTCCTCCTCCTTAAACTTTTTTTCTGCTCTTACTCAGACAAGAGTACCTGTACTGTTCGTTCACTTTATTGGAAATCAACAATATACGTTGCTGTTTTTAAAAGAAGCTAGCACATGATTGCAGTTTCCCATAGCAGAAATCTGCCTTTCAGATAGATAGATAGATAGATAGATAGATAGATATAGATATTTTTTTCTAGAAAAAGAAGTACCAGATCGCACCATGAACATCTCCCTTGTTCTCTTGTAATGGCAATGGCGCCCACCTGAGAGGTGCCATAACTGAGTTCCAGTGAGTTCTGGCTGAAAAAAAAGTCCTGGATATACAGCTATATGGCAATCAACCTAAATGGGATATGGTCAAAATAGACTACAAGGACAGCACAGTTTTCTGGCCTTAGCTGAATAAAAATTCAATGCAAGGAAGGCGGGGGGAACGGCAACTGTGCACATGACAGCAGGAGAGAGAGGGAGTTGTCATGGCCCACTAAGAACCTGCACCACCCTTAAAGAGGTCAGATGGTCAAGTCTGCACTGGGTCTAACAGTTTGTGGGTTTCAATATTTGAGTTCATTTGGCCATTAGCCCATGCTGAAGGTCACAGGTCCACTGAAAATGCCTGGAATTTCCCAACGATAATTTAGCTTCCCTGCTAGCTACAAAATAAGGTAACCCTTTGACAACATTCTGACTACACCAGGCTTCAGCAATGTCTAAGGAGTATTTGAACAGCCATTTCCTGAAAACGGATCCCCACTTGTATCACAAACAAATCATTTATAGCACTTATCTCCTTGAGCTTTTTACATTCTGGAACTTGAGCCCATGTGAAACGCGCAAAGAATTTTCCACAGTGAGCCCTTGTCATTTTTTTTTTTTTTACAATATAGTGAACAGGACAATATGTATTTGGCCCCAAAAAATTGAATCAAGGATGGGAGGTGTAGTCTAAAAATATTTGGAGGGCACCAGGTTCAGGAAAACTGGTATCAAGATGTGTTATATAACCTATTGAGCATCGACACCAGCATGTGCATTGCGCTTCATTTTTCTCATCGCCCATCAACAAAAGATTTTGCTACTGGCCTCAGAGAGGGAAGGAGGAAGACGGCTTTGAAAAATGAGTTATCAACCCACAAAAATGTTTATGAGGCCTAGATATATCCATGACTCATTTGTAGGCTAAAGGAAGGAGAATCAGCTCTTGTAAAGTTGCTGGATGCTGTTGCAAGTGGCTACTTCAAACACTAGGTCAGGATTCTTCCTTCTTGCCTTTTTAAAAGTACATACACATTCCACCTTAAAGGCTTCAAAGTGTTCCAGGCGGCCTACCGTAACCGTAGCAATGTAAACAACACCAAAACTGGATTAAGGATCTTAAATAGCAACCAACCCTTAAAATCCAAGGACAACCTGGTGCCTCCTCAAATCCCTGCCCGTTGGCCATGATGGTCAGGGCTGGCAGGAGGGATGTATTGATGATATGCAATGTCCAGACTCTTTATATTTAAAAGAACTTTACATTCATAAGCATATAACTGAGGAGAATCGATTTACAATCCCATGCTTATTCACTTTGTTCCTTATAGAAAGTTCTTCCTATTAACTTATAGGGATATTCCTCTTTGTCTATTTCACTTCAGACAGTTCACAGTAACAGACACTGTCCTCATCACTATCCAGAGAAGCCTCTCTCAGCAGCCATTCTCCTCTCACACAGAGAGAGAAGAACAGAAAACAGTTAAAAAATGACAGTTACTGGAATAACAATCACAACAGAATGGAATGCCTCTCATGTGACTCACAGTCAGCCAATCACATGAGAGAGCTACTGCCAAAGGAAAAAACCCATGCTAAAAATACACAGCAATTTGAAATAAGCAAACATTCCCATTTCAGGAAATTAAACCATTATTAGCCCAGCTATACGATTGCCAGGACAATGGGAGTTGTAGTCCCAAACATCTGGAGGGCACCACGCTGGCAAAAGCTGTTTTAGGTCCTATTTCTGTGCAATAAAACAAAAACCGCTTTCCTGCTAAGTGGCATTCAAACTGGAGGCAGATAAGGCAACTGCTCACCTCCTGTGCCTCTTGGATAGACATCAGAGGAGCCATAATAAAATATCATAGAATCATAGAGTTGGAAGAGACCACAAAGGCCATCGAGTCCAACCCCCTGCCAAGCAGGAAACACCATCAGAGCACTCCTGACATATGGTTGTCAAGCCTCTGCTTAAAGACCTCCAAAGAAGGAGACTCCACCACACTCCTTGGCAGCAAATTCCACTGTGGAACAGCTCTTACTGTCAGGAAGTTCTTCCTAATGTTTAGGTGGAATCTTCTTTCTTGTAGTTTGGAACTATTGCTCCGTGTCCGCTTCTCTGGAGCAGCAGAAAACAACCTTTCTCCCTCCTCTATGTGACATCCTTTTATATATTTGAACATGGCTATCATATCCCCCCTTAACCTCCTCTTCTCCAGGCTAAACATGCCCAGCTCCCTAAGCCGTTCCTCATTAGGCATCGTTTCCAGACCTTTGACCATTTTGGTTGCCCTCCTCTGGACACGTTCCAGTTTGTCAGTGTCCTTCTTGAACTGTGGTGCCCAGAACTGGACACAGTACTCCAGGTGAGGTCTGACCAGAGCAGAATACAGTGGCACTATTACTTCCCTTGATCTAGATGCTATACTCCTATTGATGCAGCCCAGAGTTGCATTGGCTTTTTTAGCTGCCACGTCACACTGTTGACTCATGTCAAGTCTGTGCTCAACCAAGACTCCTAGATCCTTTTCACATATCCAAGCCCTTAAATCTGTGACACTGATCTGAACTTAGGATTCCCCATGGGGGGCTCAAGAATCATGTTGCCAGGCAACAGCGGATCACCATGTGGCCTAAATGTTTGATAACGAGATTTTGGTCCCTACACAGACTCATTAAAAGGATGTATCACATGGCACCACAGTCTCTGAGCAGATCCTACATGATGGTATGAAGCCTCTATTCACTTCCTTATCCATGCCTCAAACATTTCATGCATTAATGTAGCTGGTTTAGCATACAAACAAATTTTAAAACAGTATTTCTTGGAATAGCCAAGCTCCTACGACACAACTCTTTAGATGCATCAACCTAAGAATGCAAGTGAGATGCCCACAGAGTTCTCTCCCTGTTATGTACTGAGTTGAATAGGATCCAAAAGGCAGCAGTCTGATTGGTCCTAGAACAATAGGGCCTAGAATGCAGCAGTCTGATTGCTCCACAGGAGCCACCCAATCCAGCTCCAGGTGGAAGTGAATCCGCAACCTGATTGGCCTACAGAAGAATCCCAGAATTAGCCAATCACGTGGGGCCCATTGTGTATATAAAGCAGACATTCTGGGGGAAATTCTATTTCTCCTCACCACTATGAGCTGAATAAAGAGCATGAAATCCACTCTCGACTCCGAGTATATTTCAGTCCCTAATGCATCCGGGATTAGCCAGGCTACCTACAGGCATCACTCTTTTCGCAGAAGGAATCTGGTCCATTCCCCTTCCCTATGACTTGAAACATAAGGAAAGAAAGCCCTGCTGTTGTTGGCATCTGAAGAGACAATGGAGTGCGCCTCTGGGATTGGAGCCGAACTGCTGCATTAGTGACCTTCCCGGGGCGCAAGCCTGGGCAGTGTGTAGTATGAGGGTTCTGGGATGCTCTCGGCCTCGCTGATGGGGTCCAAAAGAAAGCAGAGCAATACGTTTGGCACCAGCTTGGCTGCAGGAGTTGCCAGAAAGGTGCCATCCAACCACCTTAGGGACTCCCCTCCAGATTTCAGTAGCATCTACTGTATTTTTCGCTCCATAAGGCGCACTGGACCATAAGGCGCACCTAGTTTTTAGAGGGGGAAACCAAGAAGAAGAAAAAATCCATAAGACGCACACACATTTCCCCTTACTTTTTAGGAGGGGAAAAGTGTGTCTTATGGAGCGAAAAATACAGTACTCCTTAGCCTTTTCTTCTCCCAAAGGTATCCTGCAAGGCAGCACAGGTTCAGGATCAGAGTTTTCTGTCTCCTAGATGGGCTACCTTCTGAGGTCGACAAGCACCATCTGCCCTTCACTTCCCTCTAAAGCAGGCATAGGCAAACTCAGCCCTCCAGATGTTTTGAGACTACAATTCCCATCATCCCTGACCACTGATCCAGTTAGCTAGGGATGATGGGAGTTGTAGTCCCAAAAAATCTGGAGGGCCGAGTTTGCCTATGCCTGCTCTACAGCTTGTGCAGAAACCGCCTTCTTGACCAGTGGACCCGCTATTGGTCTCGTCCACTCGTTCACATACAGGGGAAGTTCTTAACTCACCGAGACTTTGAGACCCATTGGCTACCCTCACTTGGTTTAGCCGGCTAGTCAAAGTCAGTCCACAGGTGAGAACTGAGTGCAGGGTGGGGACCAAAGGTAGAGACACTACCTCAGAAGGAGGACAATGTTTCCCCCACCAGAGGCACTACCCCTCCCCTAACACCCCATATACCTCAAAGTATCTGTGGGGGTGGAAGCGTCGAGCATTGCTGTATTACTTAAACCAGGAACCTGTGGTCCTCCAGCTGTTAGAGGACTACAACTCCCATCAGCCCCAGCCAGCACGGTCAATAGTCAGGGATGATGGGTGTTGGAGTCTAGCTCCTATGGACCCAAATCAATGTCTCGGTGGGAGGTACCTGGGAGCCCCACGTAAGTTGCTCTGAGCTTTCCAAGCTACAGCAGAAGTGCAGGCATAAATCATGCCCATCTCCACCATTCCGAAAGGATCATGTCTGCATACAACCCACGTGCTAGCAGAAGCCTCATAACATTACCGCTGCCAGGACGCGAACAGCTGCTCTCGGAGTCAGCCTTTGGCAGCTTTCGCATGTTTAGATTGGCCCATCCCTCAAAGCTCCTTCACTGCTCAGGAAATGTATGTTACCTTTTAACACAGCAAACACTGATTAAGAAAGAGGGGGCCGCAAGTTCAGAAAAACCGAGTGTGTTACGCTTTGGAGCCACTCCTGATGAGTGCAAAAAGAAAAGAAAAGAAAAACTGCTCTCCACATATGCACTTAATTGTTCTCACAAGGACTGTAAGTGCAGGTAGCACATGCACAAGTGCTTTCAAATGCTTCACAGATTAGCGTCAGGGGGAGCAGAGGGCATCGTGCAGAAGTCTGGAATCATCTCAAGGAAAACAAAGAAAAAGAATTAACGCCAATCCTTCAGGATTTAAATGTTTTCTCAATTGTCTTTTCAGGGCTCACTCCTTTTTTCTTTTCTTTTTTTAAGGGAACACTTCCTTAGCCCTGCAATGCCAAAGCAATTGTTGACATCTGTCTGTATCGGGAGACAATGGAGGAGTGGACCTTTGTGGGTGAGGTCCACTTGTTGGAAGATTGCAGCACTCGCTGTGGCTGTAGACACCGAATGCCACAGAATCGCAAAAGGTCGTTTCACGCATTTCCCAATCTATGAGGTTTTAAAGTGCACATCCAGAAATGCACAGTGCAAATGTCCACAACAGAAGCACATTGATCAGGGAACCGTGATTGGCTACAATGATCCGCAGCGTGCAGATGGGTGGAAAACCTGCGATTGCCTTTGTGCAATGTGTGAGCTGTTCCTAAGAATCCAATCAATGGGACTGGATTCAGAGAGCCATAATGTACACCGATATCCTTTGGGGCCTGGCTCAAGCTGTAAAATGCTCAGACATGCTCTTGATATCAATTAGGTGAAAAGAAAAATGTGGCCAACTCAGTGTCAGAAGCGGAGTGAAACTTTAGTATTATTATTATTCCTGTGTTGGGGTTCAGTGTGAGTGAAGACTACTACCCTGTGCAAAAATTAGCCAGTTCAGTCATGTCTTAAGTTACAAGTGTGCGCAGCCCATGCATTTTCCAGTAATATGAACAGATAAACTAAACACAGCCAGACCCAAGATTTAACTCTGATCTCTGGAACACTTCCTGAGATTTCAAGTAATCTAGCCTGACAACCTTTCTCAACTTGAAATTAGACCTGCCCAGATCAATCAGGTCCTGCCTTTTGTTCTTTCTAGCTTGCTTATGGAAAAGTCAATATATGCAGAGAGTTCCTACCCATAGCAAACCCAAAACCCTTTTGCTGAAGAAGGGACTGCTGGCAAGCTGACAGCATTACATAGCGAAGCCTTGCTTGCTGAGACTTCTCATTCGGATCACAAGGTATGAATTACAGCCAGAGAAAATCAAGTTGTTAAGGATGAAATTGCCTTCACAGGAAAGTCTGGGTCCAGTATATTCCAAACCAATTTATATCACAGATGATTTTTATTTTTTTGGTGGTATGCCTAGAAGAAAAAAGGCCTGGTCCAACAGGGCAGGATTTGAACCCGAGCTACATTAGCATTCAGATTCCATCCAGCTGTAACCCCGTCAGATGGAACCAATTTTAAAACAAAAACTGGTATCTGCTCTTTTGAAAGATGATGCCAAATATGTAGTATGACTCATTCTTTCAGCAAGAACTACAAATGGACAACCCATTTTTGAGAGTGGCCTCCATGCATATGACCCAGGAACAGTGTCAGAAACTGACATATTCTTAGGAGGGTCCCTTCTCCAGCCTTCAGAAAATAGCTGGAAGTGGGGAGGCAGAAAAAGGTCCTCCTTTCCTTCCACTCTGCGGTTTTAATCCAAAATCTTAGGTGCAGTATAGTGCCCAGAGCTCAGAAACTGCTTGTGCTAATGAAATTCCCTGTCACAAAGTGTGCCTTAGAACAATGGGAGTTTTGAACACAGCCTGTGAATATGCAGGAAGCGTCCTTTGCATGAACCAGAACCTACATGTGGGCACAGTGTGTACAGTAACATAAGATGAACCTGCTGGACCAGACCCCTGACCCATCTACTCCAGATGTTCTTGGGCTACAGATCCCATCAACCCTAGTCTGCACATCTAATGGCTATGGATTGTGGGAGTTGTAGTTCAAGAACATTGAGAGGGCACTATGTTACCTATACTCTCAGCCAATGCCTCTTATTACAACTAACAGATTGGAGTAAAATAATTTAGAGAGAGCGAGAGAGAGAGAGAGAACCTGATGATTGTTCAAACTAAAATTACTTTCCATCATGTTTTATTTAGGCCTGCATTATTGTATAGGGATGAGCAATCCAAGCATGTGTGACCTGCAGATGTAACTTGTGTTTATCTTCTATGAAATGGCTTTGAAAAGCAGCAGCAGCAGCTTAGAATCCACAACCAACCATAACAAACATAATTTGATCACATGGAAGTCCTGAGCACCCATTTGGAAAATTGAATTTGGAATGGGAGAAGAAGAATGCAAGATAGATACCAGCCTCATGATATGAATGAATGCTGTTGAATCTGATTCACCACAGAGGTTAAGATGACCTGGTCCTCCCACTTGCCAATGTAGCTTGTTGAGTCATGATCCGAGCTGTTCCCAATAGCTGTGCACTGCACCTTGGCTGAACCTCTGAAATTCTGGACCCGTGAATATCTAGAAATGGAAATGGTGCAATCTGCGCCAGAGGTGGGGAAGAGATGTGGCTAGGTGGCTATCTGGGAATGCGCTATATTGAAGCAGTGTCTCCACCTCCATCGTCCAGCCCAGACACTGATGTCCAGTTCAGAGGTCCTTCTGGCAGTTCCCTCACTGTGAGAAGTGAAGTTACAGGGAACCAGGCAGAGGGCCTTCTCGGTAGTGGCACCTGCCCTGTGGAAGGCCCTCCTACCAGATGACAAAGAGATGACCAATTACCTGACTTTTCAAAGACATCAGAAGACAGCTCTGTATCAGGAAGTTTTTTATGTTCAATGTTTAGTTGTGTTTTTATATTATCTTGGAAGCTACCCAGAGTGGCTTGTGCAACCCAGTCAGATAGGCAGGGTATTATTATTATTATTATTATTATTATTATTATTATTAAACCAGGTCCCTGCAGCCACTGAGACTGAACCCTCTGCTCATTAGCTGATGCATGGAGGGTTCCATCCTGCTGGTACTGCTTCTCCAGCACGTTCCCTTCATGAAACACACTGCTGAAGCAGATCCCTCTTTCTTACTCCATACAGTCATACCTTGTTTTGCAGCCGGGATCAGTTCTGGAGCCCCGGCTAGCTGAAAAGGATGCAGGGCAAAGCGCCGCGTCTGCGCATGCACACAGAACAGTTTCCGCTTCTGCACATGTGGCAAACCTGGAAGTAACCCATTCAGGTACTTCCAGGTTTGCCGCGGACGTTCACTAGAATGGACACTAGACAAGACGAACGTTCGCGGAAGTATTACTGTAGTTAATACCATTTCCATTTCCACTGTGTGTGTCTCTCCTTGCATACTGGGACAAGTGGACTGTTTTAAGAGTAAGCTACAATCAAGCAATGTAGTCGAGATCACAGCGCTGGAAGGGTCCCAAGGCTCATCTAGTCCAACCGCCTGAGAAATAGACATTCCGTTGTGGCGAACATAACTTAGGCTTAAGGTGCCATTTGGCACCTAGTTTATATGCATATTAATTTCTAACACTGGAACAAACACAGCGACCTTCCAAGACAACCAAATATGCAAAACAGAGTTGGGTTAGGGTGTTAGTCAGTTGCACTTCAGTACTATGCGGATGGCGCTGTGGTACATAATCTACAGGGGTTCTGGCTTTAACCAATTTTACTGTCTGCCCCCTGCTCACTCCCTACATTAATCAGTAGTAAGAGAAAATATTGACATGTTTGGATATGAGCCTAGAGCACAATCCTAACCTCCCAAGTAGTAGTGCTGGGGAGGGTGGCTAGAATTCAGTGGAAGTAGCCTTCTGCCTAGGGATGCGGGTGGCGCTGTGGGTTAAACCACAGAGCCTAGGACTTGCCAAACAGAAGGTTGGCGGTTCAAATCCCCATAACAGGGTGAGCTCCTGTTGCTCTGTCCCAGCTCCTGCCAACCTAGCAGTTTGAAAGCACACCAGTGCAAGCAGATAAATTGGTACCACTGCAGCAGGAAGGTAAATGGTGTTTTCATGTGCTCTGGTTTCCATCATGGTGTTCCGTTGTGCCAGAAGCGGTTTAGTTGGCCGCATGACCCAGAAAACTGCCTGTGGACAAATGCCCAGCTCCCTTGGCCTGAAAGCGAGAAGAGTGCCACACCCCATAGTCGCCTTTGACTGGACTTAAGCATCCAGGGGTCCTTTACCTGTTTTTAAGTCCTATGGGAACTAAGTTGCATCTAATTTAAAGCTGCATCCAAACCACCGTCTGTGGTTTGCCCTACAATAGAACTTGGGCTTACCTTAAATCCTCACTGCTTTACCCCCACCCAGTTCCCTCAAGCCTACTATTAATTTTTAACATGCTACATTTTTCTATTTTATGGGCCAGTTTCAGAGGGATCATTTCAGCGCAGTGGTTCCTGCCTCTGTGCAAAGGAAGCTGGATTAAATAAGCTTTGAGTCCGCTTCCAGACCGATGGATACCACGAGGTGCATCCAGATGTAGACAAGAGTGCGCACTCTAAGTGGTTAAGAAAGGATTGCACTGTCAGAGGAAGTTCACCCTTGTTGAAAGCAAAGCGACACAGCATTCTTCTCTCTCACCGCCTCAATAACCAACCTCTTTCGGTTTGCTCCTTTAAGTAGCTTCTCTGTTACTGCCTAGAGCTGTGATAAGAGCAGCCATCAGTGTTTGAGACAGACACACTGTCCTCTGTCCAAAGCCGCAGTCAAAGTCATATTTGTGCTCCAAATTGCTTGTGTGCTGCTTGCTTGTAGCCCAGCTCCTCTCCCTAATCTCTCTGCTAAATATCAAATCCTGTTGCAAGAACCTGTGTCAGATATACCACCAAAAACAAAATAAAAATAAATCACCGTGCATCTACCCACGTTCCCCTTGGGGCTTAATTTGAGGCAGAGCTCTAAACTGAGTTTAACACTAGCATACAGACTTGTGGAAAATACAGAGGACGGTTGAACTCGTCAGAAACCAATCTATGAAACTGCCTTATACTACTGCCCATTCTACCTAGTCCAGCCTTTCCATATCTGATCGAATCCTAGAATTGTAGAAGTGGAAGGGACCCCAAGGATCATCTGCTCCAACCCCTAAAATACAGGAATCTCAACTACGGCATCCATCCTCTGCTTAAAAACCTCCAAAGAAGGAGAGTCCACCATCTTCTAAGGGAGCCCGTTCTACTGTCCAACAGCTCTTACTGTCAGAAAGTTCTTCCTGATATTTGGTCGGAAACTCCCTCCAGAGCAGGAAAAAACAAGCTTGCTCCATCTTCCATGTGACAGCCCTTGAGATATTGGAGGACGTCTATCTCTTTTTTACTAGGCTAAACATACCCATCTCCCTCAACCATTCCTCATAAGGCTTGGTTTCCAAACCCTTGATCATCTTGGTCTCCCTCCTCTGCACATATTCCAGCTCGTCAATATCCTTAAACTGTGGTACCCAGAAATGGACACAGTAGACAGTATTCTAGGCATGGTCTGATCAAGGCATAATGGAGTGGTACTATTACAGTGGTACCTCGGGTTACCTACTTAATTTGTTCCGGAGGTCCGTTCTTAACCTGAAACTGTTCTTAACCTGAAGCACCACTTTAGCTAATGGGGCCTCCCGCTGCTGCCGCGCCGCTGCTGCGCAATTTCTTTTCTCATCCTGAAGCAAAGTTCTTAACCCGAGGTACTATTTCTGGGTTAGCGGAGTCTGTAACCTGAAACATCTGTAACCTGAGGTACCACTGTACTTCCCCTGATCTGGACACTATACAGTCATACCTCGTGTTGCGTTTGCTTCAGGTTGTGTCCCGCGGCGACCTGGAAGTACCAGAAAGGGTTACTTCCGGGTTTCACCGCTCATGCATGCGCAAACGTTCAAAATGACGTCAGTGCATGCACAGAAGCAGCAAATCTGCACATGTTGTGATCCTGTTCACAACCAGAGGTACCACTGCACTACTGTTGATGCAACCTAGAATAGCGTTAGCTTTTTTTTTTGCTGGTGCATCATCACACTGTTGAGTCATGTTAAACTTGTGGTCTACTAAGACCCCTAGATCCTTTCCACATGTACTACTGGCAAGCCAGGTGTCCCTCATCTTATATTAGTACACCTAGTTCTTCCTGCCTAAGTGCAGAACCTTAAATTTGTCCCTATTGAAGTTTGTTTCGTTAGCTTGGGCCCAGTTCCCCAATCTGTTGAGGTCATCTTGAATGCCCTCTAACTTGTTGTGGATTGCAACTCCCAACATCTCTGAACCAGTTGACCAAGCTGCCTGGGGCTGATGCAAGTTGGAGTCCCACAACATCTAGAGGACACCAGGTTGAGGAAGGCCAGCACAGCACATGGCTCTCGAATCTGACCGCCTGCAGCTCTCCCTGAAACCTTTTAACTGGAGATGCCAGGAAATGAACTTAGAATTTTCTTCATCTAAAGCACATACTCTAGTAGGGTGTGTGTGGCCTGTAGAAAGTCTCAAGGGCCACCCAGAGAGCTCCAAAGAGCAGCATTTGGTCCCCAGCACCGAGGTTCCCAATCCCGGCTCCAAGACATCACTTCTTTTGGAATAGCCTGTATTTTACTCTTGAAATAGGCTTCCTCAACATCTAGAGGGCACCAGGTTGGGGAAAAGCTGCTCTAAATAGTAATTCCTATCTGTTTCTCAAATTAAACCAAGGACAGGCTGAAATTACCCATCAATTATAGTCTCACCTCCAGGGAACGATTTGTGCTCCATGGGAAGGCTTGAAGCTGCACAGCTAAAAGCAACTGCCTCTTGGTTTAGCAACGGCAGACAAAACGTGCAGAGATGCCCTTAAATTATACATCGAAACACAGGATTTTAAAGTCCACCACGGTGCACACATTTCATGCATTATTCCTTGACAGCCACATTTTTAAAAAAGACGCTACAGCTGATATTTTTAGCCGGCTTCGCTGCTCTCCAGTATAGTAAAAACGAACAGCAAAGTTTGGGCTTTAATAATATATGGGGAAGGCGCAGCTGATGGTTTTGTACATTTTGCACACTGCTACGGGCTTTTCGAAGATGTGCGATGGGACACAGTGTGGCCTTAAGGTATTATGCTCTGCCAGACAATTTTCTCTCTGCCAGGCCTTGGTCTGCTATTTTTAAAGGTTGTACAGAGATTCCTTCATTTATTTATTTTTTTCAACATTGTTAGATATGGACAATTGACACAGGGTTGTGTTAATTACAAATGAGGCACATGTTGGTAAGCAAAAGACCTAACCAAATGCCTTATACTGAGTCAGAGGATTGGTCCAGCTAGCTCAGGGTAGTTTACAGCACTGACTGGCAGCAGCTCTCTTGAGTTCCAGGCAAGGGGCCTTTCCCAGCCACTACCTGCTGATGCTGAGAATTGAACCTAGGACATGCAGAGGAGATGCTCTACCACTGAGCTACACCTCTAAACGGCCTGCACCATCCTTGTACCTGCACAAAGACACAGGACTGATGGCAATTCATCTACTGTTCATCTGTGCTGCCAGGGGGTAGCTGCTTATTTACTTATTTATTTGCCACCTATCTGACTGGGTAACTCCAGCCCCTCTGGGTGGCTTCCAACAAATTAGAACACAATTAGACATCAAACATTAAAAACTTCCCTATACAGGGCTGCTTTCATATGTCTTCTAAAAGTCAGATAGTTGTTTATTTCCTTGACATCTGATGGGAGGGTGTTCCACAGGGCGGGCGCCACTGCCAAGAAGGCCCTCTGCCCGGTTCATTGTAACTTCACTTCTCGCAGTGAGAGAACCGCCAGAAGGCCCTCAGTGTCCAGGCTGAATGATGGGGGTGGAGACGCTCCTTCAGGTACACAGAGCCAAAGCTTGTATACAAGGCCAAAGCCCCTCCATACCTTAAGGAACACCTCTCTTCTCCATACAAACCAACCAGGACCCTGCACTTGCCACCCAAGGCCCTTCTCTGTGTCCCCCCTCCCCAAGAGATTCAGATGGTAGCAACATGAGAACGGGCCTTTTCTGTGGTGGCTCCCCATTGATGAAACACACTTCCTTGATAGATTTGCATGCTGCCATCATTACATGTCTGTAGGCGGCCAGGGGAAAACATTCCTCTTTACGCAGGCCATTATATGATCTATGGCCTGTTCAATGTGCTGGGCTGGGGGGAGTTTGTTATTATAAACATTATTGTGCTGTGTATTACTATGCTCTGATGCTCTGTATTACTTTTTTTATCATTACATTGCGTCCATTATGTTCTGCTCTCCTGGATCTTTGGATAAAGGGAGGTATAGAAAATGAATGAATGAATGAATGAATAACAAGAGGAGGCTGGAAACCTGAAGCACAGGTTGCAGGCACATCAGTGCAAGCATGTAGTCACCTGGACCTTAACCCCAGCAGCCTACACCAGAATTCCTGTTGTTACGCAGCTCACATTCTACAGGTGTTGGGAGTACATTTCTCCATAGGTTTTGGAGCAGAGCCCTGATTAAAATGTTAGCAAGTCAGCTTTTTCCAGGACAATATTAATTGTTCACCCCCCCTCCTCCCCCCAATGTCATCTATGTCGGGTTATATTGAAGCCTGCCCTAAATTCTTGAAACAGGTCAGAAAAAAGTCTAAAAATAAATACAGGACACATTAGCCTGCCAACTTCATTCAGTTGGTCTTATGCTGGTGACCACAGTTAGCTAAATTAATGTATAACAGAAAAAGGGAAAGCGGGGAGCGAGGGGGAGGGGAGGAAGCTGCTTCATCGTTCCTCCATTGATTACAAAAGCTGGTTGTATCTGCGCTTGTTTCAGTGCAACCCAGAGCCAGCGATGCTTTAGGTCTTCAGTTTCACCTAAATTCTCCATGCATGCAAAATTAATACAGTAGGATTGCATCTCACACAGATTTTACTTACTCACATCTTTACATGCTTGGCCAAATTCTTTTTTTAAAGTGTGGGGGGGGGGGCAAAGTAGGAGCAGACCATCAGCGAAAAGAGCTTTTAAGCTCTCTGCCTTGCTTTCCAGGCTTTGGAGGCCTTTGCACAATCTCGCAGGACCGTTCAAGTTCTCGCGACGTCATGCAAACGTTTCCAGGGCTCAGTAAGCTCTTCACCTCCCTTGCCTGTGGGCAGGGGTCACTTAGCTTTGGGAAAGTAGGTAAAAGTAAAGGGACCCTTGACCATTAGGTCCAGTCATGGCCGACTCTGGGGTTGCGGCGCTCATCTCACTTTATTGGCCGAAGGAGCCAATGTACAGCTTCCAGGTCATGTGGCCAGCATGACTAAGCCGCTTCTGGAGAACTAGAGCAGCACACAGAAACGCCGTTTATCTTCCCGCCAGAGCGGTACCTATTTATCTACTTGCACTTTGACGTGCTTTCAAACTGCTAGGTTGGTAGGAGCAGGAACCGAGCAACAGGAGCTCACCCCGTCGCGGGGATTCAAACTGCCGACCTTTTGAACTGCAAGTCCTAGGCTCTATAGCTTAACCCACAGCGCCACCCGCGTCCTTTGGAAAAGTAGGAAAGGTCTTACGCGGACAGTTGTGGGAGAGCTCAGATAGCATGAGACTCTTAATCTCAGGGTTAAGAGTTCATGGCCAATGTTGGGTGAAAGACTCCTGCATTGTAGGGGGTTGGACTAGATGACCCTCACGGCCCCCACCAACTCGACAATTCTATGATATTTGACTTTATGTACTTCCTGCCCCACACCTCACCCTGGAACGTAACCCCCATGCCATATGTGATCCTACTGTACTAATTATATACAAATGTCAGGGTAAGAGATGCTGAAAACAGTTTTAGGATTCCTCAGGTTGATAAAACAAAGTTAGCAATAATCAGAATGTAGGTTTCCTTTTTTTTTAAAAAAAGGTGGCACTTCTGCTCTCCAGATCATCTCCATAATATTTTTAAATGTGACATATTCAAGTTTTGCTCCTCCACAGCATGCTTTCTGAGACCAAAATGCCCAATTCCTAATTGACATCAGGACAGAACTAATACACAAGGTAAATAAACGCTTTCCAGAAATGGAAAGAGTTACAACATTTTTAAAAAACCATTCTAAATTCTAAAGTTTGGTTCTGTGGGAGGGAGAAAAAGAAGAAAAAAACACAGCTCCCTTCCAAACCTGAAGGTATCTAAGGTAGCAATCTGCTGTACCCAGACATAATTTGTTTAATTATCTGCCTTTGCTTTTGATCCGAACATCCATTATTATGGATGAGATATTATTTTTATCTGCATGCGTTCCAAGTGTATCTTATGCATAAGCCTCCTCTGGTGAGAGCTTGCTTTGAGGATAGGATTGCTTGTGACCTCAAATTGCATTAATCAATTGCATCCTCCTTCTTTTGCACAAGGGCATAGGAATAGCTGCGCTGAATCAGGTCAAAGACCCATCTAAGTCCAGCATCCTATTCCCACAGCGGCCAACCAGACACCTGGAAGCCCATAAGCAGTACCTGAGCACCACAACACTTTCCCACTTGTGATTTCCAGCAACTGATAGCGAGAGGCACACCACCTCTGATAATGCCAGATGTGTTGTTCTTTTACCACATTCCATTCTGGAAAATTTCCACTTTGTGCTTCTCTACAGAGACAACTGATAGAACTCATTGGCTTGGCGTCTATGGATTATCACAAGAATTTCCATACTAAGCTATATAATGGCTCTGGAAACTCACAAAGAGCACATGGCGGAAACACAGGAAGCTGCCTTATACTGAGTCAGACCAATTGTTCCATCTAACTCAGATTGACTGGCAGGGCTTCATGTAGGTGTAACCCTACCTGGTGAACCCAGCGGTTGAATTTTGGACATTTGCATGCAAGGCAGGTGCTCTACAACCGAGCTGCAGCCCTTCCATAATGGTGATGGCTATGACGTCCCTGGAGTCCCACATAAGACCATGGCCCGCAGAAATGCCTGGGTAAATGACAGTAACCGTCATGGACTGGCTGGGTACAGAGGAGTGGTGGGAGGCACCAGATGGGAAACCCCAAAGGGAATCCCCAGGGCAAGAAGGTTCAGAGCCAGGGGATTGGTGGTGGGATGACGACGACGAGTGGTCAGAGGGAGAAGAGGGAGCAGGCTGGGAGGAGGAGGAGGTGTCGGAAGCTGAAGAGGCAACAGGGTTTAGTGAGCAGGAAGAGGCTGGGCCAGAGAGCAGTCCAGAATCAGAGGCAGGAAAGGAGACAGAGATTAGGCAGGCTGCTGAAGAATCCAGGGAGTCTCCCCCTCCTGCTGCAACGGGCAGCTCCCCTCCTAGAACATGCAGAGAAATTAAGAGAGGAGACCAAAGAGAGGCTAGACCAAGGGTCAGTAAACTTACCGCGCCACGGGCCGGTGTCTCCAGCACCGATCGTGCGGTGAACCTGAGGGCAGTGGAGCGCGTGCCCATACGCGGGCACACACGCTATTTCTGGCACACTTCCGGGTCAGAGGAGCGCCGAAAATAGCTTGTGCGCGTGTGCACGGGCCTCCTCCGACCAGAAATAACGCTTGCACATGCACAAATAATGCTTGCGCATGCGCACAATGTATTTCTGGTGCTCCTCCGATCCAGAAGTGGGGAGCCATGCAGCGCAGCACTGGTAAGAGCGGTTGGCAGCAGCAAGGGTCGTTGCGGGCCAGATAAACGAGTCCCTCGGGCCTTATCTGGCCCACAGGCCTTAATTTGGGGACCCCTGGACTGGACAAAGGAGCCTCGGGTTGTTTGGAAAGGACCTGGGAGAGGAAGCATCTTAGAAAGTGCTGGGATGGTGGGAACCTTCCGTCCTCGCAACTGCTCCATTGGGGAGGTGTTGCTGGAATCACCAGACCTGGGCTGTTTTGTTTCTTTGAGTAAAGAAACTTCATTGGCATCAGGTGCTTTATTGTTTTAATGCTGATGTACTTCTGACTCCAGCTTCTTCACAAAAACTAACTAGGTGTTGCGACACCATTGCAGCTGTCCATTCTTTCTAGGTTTTTTAAATAACAATGCATACTAAAGCAGGAGTAGCGACCATCCTGTGCTTCAGATGTTCTTGGACTACAGTTCCCATAATTCCTGACCACTGACCATGCTAGCTGGGGCTGATGGAAGCTACTAGTAATCTATGGAGGGTAGCCACACTGGCTGACCCTATGCTACAGGATCAGGATTTCAAGGAATGTTATGCCAATAATGCGCTTGCCAGCAGACCAGGTACATCATGTGCCCATTCCTAGTAGCAATCCAGATCAAAGGAGCCCCTTTTTTGTCTCCAAATTATATGCATCTATTAGATTTCTGGCTGCTTTTGATCCTTTTGACAAAGGCATAATGTTTCAAGTTAATAAGGCCAGAATGCAACATTTCAAACACACAGACACACAAAAGCACACAATGGTTGCCACAGGAGAAAATTAAGCCTACCGAGCAAAAACCTTCTCTGACCTTGGCATGGGCACAAGAGAATAGTTACTTTTAGAACCTGTATCAAACTTGTCAAAATGAAACTGGAACAAAAAGTACTTTTCCAACCTTCCAACTTTGTGTACCTACAAAAATTAAAGCTACTTTCAAGAACTGGGAAGAAACGAAGAAGTTTGCAGAGTTATTTGAGTATTAAAAGATTTCTGCCACAAGGGTCTCTTTCCTTAATAGGATTTAGGACCCAGCATTTATTTATTTAAAGCTGGCTGTCAAGATGGAATAATAATAATAATAATAATAATAATAATAATAATAATAATAATAATAATAATTTATTATCATTTATACCCCGCCCATCTGGCTGGGTTTCCCCAGCCACTCTGGGAGGGTTCCAACAAAATATTAAAATACAATAGTCTGTTAAACATTAAAAGCTTCCCTAAACAGGGCTGCCTTCAGATGTCTTCTAAAAGTCTGGTAGTTGTTTTTCTCTTTGACATCTGGTGGGAGGGTGTTCCACAGGGCAGGTGCCACTACCGAGAAGGCCCTCTGCCTGGTTCCCTGTAACTTGGCTTCTCGCAGCAAGGGAACCGCCAGAAGGCCCTTGGCGCTGGATCTCAGTGTCCGGGCAGAATGATGGGGGTGGAGATGCTCCTTCAGGTATACAGGACCGAGGCTGTTTGGGACTTTAAAGGTCAGCACCAATACTTTGAATTGTGCTCGGAGCCAATGTAGGTCTTTCAAGACTGGTGTTATGTGGTCTCGGCGGCCGCTCCCAGTCACCAGTCTAGCTGCCGCATTCTGGATTAGTTGTAATTTCCGGGTCACCTTCAAAGGTAGCCCCACGTAGAGCAAATTGCAGTAGTCCAAGCGGGAGATAACTAGAGCATGCACCACTCTGGCAAGACAGTCCGCGGGCAGAAAGGGTCTCAGCCAGCATACCAGATGGAACTGGTAAACAGCTGCCCTCGACACAGAATTGACCTGTGCCTCCATGGACAGCTGTGAGTCCAAAATGACTCCCAGGCTGCACACCTCGTCCTTCAGGGGCACAGTTACCCCATTCAGAACCAGGGAGTCTTCCACACCTGCCCGCCTCCTGTCCCCGCAAAACAGTACTTCTGACTTGTCAGGATTCAACCTCAATCTGCTAGCCGCCATCCATCCTCCAGCCGCCTCCAGACACTCACACAGGACCTTCACTGCCTTCACTGGTTGATTTGAAAGAGAGGTAGAGCTGGGTATCATCCGCATACTGATGAACACCCAGCCCAAACCCCCTGATGATCTCTCCCAGCGGCTGCATGTAGATGTTGAAAAGCATGGGGGAGAGGACAGAACCCTGAGGCACCCCACAAGTGAGAGCCCAGGGGTCTGAACACTTAGGGGTCCCACCACATTCTGAAAACAGCCCAGGAGGAAGGAGCAGAACCACTGTATAACAGTGCCCCCAGCTCCCCAGTGGTCCAGGAGGATGTTATGGTCGATGGTGTCAAAAGCCGCTGAGAGATCCAGCAGAACTAGGATCTTTGTACAGCTCCTACCCTTCTCTTCCATATGTACCGTATTTCAAAATCAGTCTGGCCTCATTAGTTGTATTATTATTGGCAATATCCCCTCAGGTATTGCATTTCTGAATAGGCTCGTCAAGACTGGACACCTCCAGGGCGGTTTCCCCCCCCACAGGTGTATTCCAGAGCATGTCACTGATGCAACAGAATTTTGTTAGTGGTTCTGAAATGCTTCCCTAATGTTACAGCAAGCCCAAAACTTACATTCCAGGGATCTCACCTAAAGCCAAAATCTTGGAAAGTCAAAACACCTTGGGTTCAATGGCATGTGGGATTGCCAAAGTCATTTTTCTCGGAACCCTGACCCTTTTCCAATCCCTTTTATTTGGGGGGGGGGCACACATATAAAGCTGTATGCACACGAGTTAAATGCACATTAAGTTGTGGGCTTACTGCATTGTCTTCTGTAGGGGTTCTCTTGCATTGCAGCACAAGAAAAGTGGGACCCTCCAGCCTGGAACATTTGTGGTACAAAAAGTTACAGGGTTTAAGCAGGAAGCCAAGGGACATGCGCTTATTGCAAGCAAGTCTGTTCAGTCCATCCCAAAACTTTTGCAGGTGCAAATGTTATTGAAAGCTCAGTTGTGTATAACTGCCTTGAAAGCACCACGAGTACAAACCACAATGACTTCTCAATACAAATGAAGTCTAGAAGGGCCCCTAATCATACCATCAATTTAGGAAGAGACAGAGACAGAAAACACCTCCAAAGACTAAATTCCCACTTGCCTTTTAAGTCTGACTGATTACTGTTTCTGCATGGACAGTTCCCGACTGCAAAGCTGCAAGTCCTATCTGTTTGGAGAAATAAGCCCTTCTTCAGCAGACAGTCTCTAGCTGTTGCTTTGTGGGGAAAAGATGCTTGATTTAAAAGTGAAGACGCGTGGCCTTAAAACTGCAGATTGCGGCGAGGAGATGTAGTTCAGCTGCTTGCTATGAAACACACCAGCAATTATGATCGAGTACACCCCCCCTCCCCTGCAATTCCCATTGTTAAGACTCACCCGCCTCTACTGAATTTAGCTGAAAAAGAGGGATTAAATAATAGAGAGGGAGCTGTATTAAAAGAAGTTCAGTCAGTCCTCCGGTTTAGCTGGTAAGGATGAGGCTAACAATGGCTATCGACCACAATGTTCTCCCTTCACTGTGGGAGGCAGTGTGCCTCTGAATACCAGTTGCCGTGAACTGCAAGTAGAGAGTGTGCAGGAATTTTCTTATCGTCTTAACTCACTGTAAATTTCGACAACCTCAAACATGGATTATATTAAAGCACCAGGTTCACAACTAGTTTACACACACACACCCCCCCCATATTTTTCCGTGTATAAGACAAGGGTTTTTTAATTAAAAAATTATGTAAGAAATTGGTGGTCGTCTTATACACGGATATTGTCAGCATTGGTCTGGTAGGTGAACGATTTTCGGCAACCCTCCCCCAAAAGGCTTAACAACTCTTGGCAATCTCCCCCATTTTCTAAATTTGGAGTCCCCCAAAACAGGGGGCGTCTTGTACACGGGGCGTGTTATACACGGAAAATACAATATATGCCACAGTTCACGGTGAAATGTGCAAATTACACTCACTGCCAGCGTCAATATTTCCCTTTCAGAGTGTTTCCAAAACTCAAATTCTATTGCGCTGCGTGTGTTTTTAGCACAACCCTTGTAAGGCTGGCAGTGGAAGCTTCCTCCTTGTACAGTTTACAGATCAGAAGTATGCAAATCTCATTCCTTGGTTGGGAAGTTTACTAAATGTTCTAGAGCTTCATGATGTAGCTTTGCACCCTGCAGATCTTGTCAAATTCATTTATTTTAATTACCATTCCTGCTCTGAGTGATAATGCTCCAGAGATGTTACTGACAGTATAAATAGCTCACGGTATTAATGAAAGACTCTCGGCTGGACCATTAAAAATGAAATAAATGAAGGCGAAGATTCTAGGCTACTCTTGGGGTCATGCTACATGCTGGTATTAAGTAGGGAGCTCCAGCCTAACATGTAGTATGGTCACCACAGCCTTTATATCCCTGATCAGCAACTGGTCTACCAGGATGGCTGCTGCTTTGGCTGCTGCTATTATGTTTTTATATGCACTGGTAGCCACTCAGATGGGTGGGGTATAAATATAATAATAATAATAATAATAATAATAATAATAATAATTTAATAATAATTTTTTATTTATACCCCGCCCTCCCCAGCCAAGGCCGGGCTCAGAGCGGCTTACAAGCAATAATAAAAACAAGATGAATGATTACAAACTTAAAAACAAAAATAAAATACAACATTAAAATAATGGAACATTAAAATATTAAAATGTAGCCTCATCGCAGGAGGAGAAGGAAAAGAAAGAAAGAAAAAAAAGAGAGAGAGAGAGAGGGAGGGAGGGAGGGAGGGAATCAAACTGGCTGCAAGCCAAAGGCCAGGCGGAACAACTCTGTCTTACAGGCCCTGCGGAAAGAAATCTGATCCTGCAGGGCCCTGGTCTCATGAGGCAGAGCGTTCCACCAGGCCGGAGCCAGAGTTGAAAAGGCCCTGGCTCTGGTCGAAGCCAATCTAACTTCCTTCGGGCCCGGGACCACTAGGGTGTTGTTATTTATGGACCTTGAGGCTCTCCGTGGGGCATACCAGGAGAGGCGGTCCCGTAGGTACGAGGGTCCTAGGCCGTGAAGGGCTTTAAAGGTCAAAAGCAGCACCTTAAATCTGACCCTGTACTCCACCGGGAGCCAGTGCAGCTTGAAAAGCACTGGGTGAATATGCTCCCATGGCAGAGACCCCGTGAGGAGCCTCGCTGCAGCATTCTGCACCCGCTGGAGTTTCTGGGACAGCTTCAAGGGCAGCCCCGCGTAGAGCGAATTACAGTAGTCAAGCCTGGAGATGACCGTCACATGAATCACTGTGGCCAAGTCAGGGCGGGAAAGGTAAGGGACCAACTGCTTGATGCGGCGAAGGTGGAAAAATGTCGCCTTGGCTGTTGCTGTAACCTGCGCCTCCATGGAAAGGGAGGCATCAAGGATTACACCCAAACTCTTAACGGAAGGCAATGGCACTAATTGGGCCCCCGCAAGAGAAGGGAGTTGGTCCCTCATCCCCATGCTATCCCGACCTAGCCATACGACCTCTGTCTTCGAAGGATTTAGTTTCAATCGGCTCCCATGAAACCATCCAGGCACAGCTTCCAAGCATCTGGTCAGTATGTTCGGGGTCGAGTCGGTGTGGCCATCCATCAGCAGATAGAGCTGAGTGTCATCAGCATATTGGTGACAGCCCAGCCCAAAGCTCCGGATAATCTGGGCAAGGGGGCGCATAAAGATATTAAAAAGCATCGGGGAGAGAATTGCGCCCTGCGGCACTCCACACACCAAGGAGTGGCGCGACGACATTTCCCTCCCTAGTGCCACCTTCTGTCCCCGACCAGAGATAAAAGAGCTCAACCAGTTACGGGCTATGCCCTGTATCCCCACGTCTGCGAGGCGGTGGTCCAGAAGATCATGATCGACCATGTCAAAGGCTGCTGACAAATCTAAAAGGATCAGCAGTCCTGACCCGCCTCGATCCAGTTGTCTACGGAGATAATGATGATGATGATGATGATGATGATGAAGGCTTAAGCTAAGCAGGCCTGAATCTGGTCACTGTCTATGGTTGACTACCTTGGAATGACATGCATGCCACCTCAGGTACCACTATGGAAGAAAGGCAAAACATAAATGGAAGAAAATACTGTACTTTTCTGTTTATAAGATGCCCCCATGGATAAGACGCCCCCAATTTTGGGGGACTCAAAATTCAGAAAATGGGGGCGAGGGAGAGATGGCTCTGCTTTTTTGCAGAGGGTTGCCCCGAGTTTTACAGCTTTTGGGGAGGGGGAATTGCCAAAAATCACTCACACCCAGCATCGATGCTGACAATCACAAGCAGCCAGCAATCACCTACTTGCCACAGTGACAGCCAATCGCAAACAGACCCTTCCCCAGCAAAAAATATTTTACCCAACTGAGAAAAGCTGTCCTCTGGCAATCGCGTGCGTCCCAGAACAGCAGCCACCAATCGCGGCAGCCAATCCACAGCAGTGTTTGATGCAGAAACCAATCACCAACCCCATTAGAGAAGCAGCAGCCAATCCAGAGCAGCCCTTCTAGCAGCCAACAATCATTGGTGACGAGCTCCTGCTTGCAGCTGCAGCCAATCACCCATCCACCCCATTCATTATCCATGTATAAGACGAGGCACGTTTTTGAACATAATTTTAGAGTAAAAAAAAAATCTTGTCTTATAAAAGTCATACCTCATGTTACGTTTGCTTCATGTTACGTTTTTTCAGGTTGTGTCCCGCGACGACCCGGAAGTACCGGAAAGGGTTACTTCCGGGTTTCGCCATTTGCGCATGCGCACAAGTGCTAAATCGTGCCTTGCACATGCGCACAAGCGCCAAATCGCACAGCACACCTGCGCAGAAACGGCACTTCAGGTTGCGGGCTTTTCATGTTGTGAACAGGCCTCCGGAACAGATCCCGTTCGCAACCTCGGGTTACAGACGCTTCAGGTTACAGACTCCGCTAACCCAGAAATATTGCTTCAGGTTAAGAACTTTGCTTCAGGATGAGAACAGAAATTACGCGGCAGCAGTGGGAGGCCCCATTAGCTAAAGTGGTACCTCAGGTTAAGAACAGTTTCAGGTTAAGTTCTTAACCCGAGGTACCACTGTACATGGAAAAGTACGATACATGCAGGGGGCTCAACCCATTGCCTCCAAAGTTGGCCTCTCAGCCACGTTCTGCTGCCACAGATGTCGTTTTCTCTCGGTACCTTATGTCCCAAGTTGGCACCTGGAAGGAGGGAGCAACCAACATCTGTCGTGGGACCATGTCTGCCCACCCCTTCAGGACAACAGCATCCCACCTTTTCCTATGCGAGTTCTCAGACAGCTTAAGTACTCCATCTGAAACAGAAGCTGCTCCTGCAGATTTAAGCACCGTCTGCGTCTAATGTCTCGCTCAGTTGGCAGGAAGGCAGCACCATGGTAAAAAACAGAGTTTGGAAGAGAAGACAACGAACAGAATATCATCATTTTTGCATGGATGAAGTCCCAGATGCCAGTGCCTGTTTCAAAGCTGATGTTTTCCCTCCTCCACTTATTCCAAGGATGAAGAGTGGCAGCTTCCTTCAGTTAACAGATGTCTCTGGAAATGCTATAAACGAGCCCAGATAAACTGCGGAGACGGTATAATTTCAAGGCAGGAGCAGGGAACCTGTAGTTCCCTCAGCCTAATTTCACGCAAAATTCTGCAAGTAAGTTAGTTCAGATCAGAGGGGGAGTTGGAAGAGGGGATCTAAAACAGGCTGGTTCACATGTTGCAAGCAACACTAAGCTGTCTCTACACATGTACAAGTGTTTGTGTGAAAAGGTGTGCTCACTTGATGACTCAACTCTTGTGTACACAGGCATAAAGGTAAAGGTACCCCTGCCCGTACGGGCCAGTCTTGACAGACTCTGGGGTTGTGCGCCCATCTCACTTAAGAGGCCAGGGGCCAGCGCTGTCCGGAGACACTTCTGGGTCACGTGGCCAGCGTGACATCGCTGCTCCGGCCAGAGCCAGAGCCAGAGCCAGAGCCGCACACGGAAACGCCGTTTACCTTCCCGCTGGTAAGCGGTCCCTATTTATCTACTTGCACCCGGAGGTGCTTTCGAACTGCTAGGTTGGCAGGCGCTGGGACCGAGCAGCGGGAGCACACCCCGCCGCAGGGATTCGAACCGCCGACCTTTCGATCGGCAAGCCCTAGGCGCTGAGGCTTTAACCCACAGCACCACCTGCGTCCCTGTACACAGGCATACAGCCTCTTTATATTCAGTGCTTCCTTTTCAGCGGGTACTCAAGGCTACGCAGTACTGGCACCTATTTTTGTTGTTAAAAAGCGTGGCACTTACTTTAACAATTTCATGGCGAGTACTGGCACCTATTTTTCTAGGTAAAAAGCACCATTTATACTCATTGAACTTTCCATGTGAATAACTGCACAGATATACAGTCATACCTCAGGTTACAGACGCTTCAAGTTGTGTTTCTTTGGGTTACGGAGTGCCAAAACCTGGAAGTACCAGAACGGTCACGCATGCGCAGAAGCGCTAAATCGTGCATGCGCAGAAGACCAAATCGCAACCTGCATGTGCGCAGACGCGCCACTGCAGGTTGTGAACGCTGCTGGTTGTGAACGTGCATCCCATATGGATCACATTCGCAACCCGAGTGTCCACTGTACAGCTCAATTACTTGGTACGCAGACTGTATACACTTCCTGAATGAGACACGAGGACAACCCTAGAAAGATGGAAGAATGGGGGGGGGGGGGAGAGAGAGAGAGCACACACAATGTAATGCCCCCCCCCAAGTGTTAGAAGGTGAGATATATGTAAGCTAGGAGCTAAATGGCACCTTAAACCTAGGTTATGGGCGCAACTACGGAAAGTCTAGGCACACTTTTTTAAATAACAAGAATACAAAGCTGAAAATGAATGAACTGCAGCTAAAATATTATGTTCATTTTTCACATGGCCTAGTCCTTCCCCTGCCCACCTACCCACCCTAATATTCTTAAGAGGGTCTCTTCTCCAGTCTTCAGAGAGCAGCTGGAAGTGGGAAGGCAGAAAAAGGTCCTCCTTTCCTTCCACTGTGCAGTTTTAATCTGAAATCTTAGGCGCAGTATTGTGCCCAAAGCTCAGAAACTGCCCGCAATTCCCCGTCACAAAATGAACCTAGAACAATGGGAGTTTTGAACACTGACCCCCCCCCCAAGCCATTCTGGTGTCTGAGGCAGATAATCTCACAAGGGGTATCTCCCCCCCCCCCCCGTTAACAATCATAACACAACAGAGTACTATCCTGATGAATAGTTAACATTATGCTGCCTTTTGACAGCAGCTGCCTGAGGCAAACGCCTCACTCTATCTGATAGTAGGGCCAGACCTGTGAGACCTTTCCTTATGCATGCCTTTCAAGTCCTCACTAAACCAGAGACCTGTGGGAGACTAGCAGTGAAGAGACCACATAAGGTGTGTGCTTTGTCAATTAATTACTAGCCAACCTCTCGTCCTAAAAGGCCATTTAGAATGCCATCAATGTGGCCATCTAGATCCTGTATCCCCAAGAGAAAGAGCTTGATCCACCTTCGCTGTTATCATTAACAGGTTGTAAATTGCCAAGCATCGTGATTAATAATGTGCCTATGTTTTCTAAGGACTTTACAGAAATTTTAAGCAGTTCTTTGGTGCATTTCATTTTCATCATTGGGTGGGGCGGGGAGGTTCAGATTTTCTGCCTCTGACACCAAAATGGCTTGGGCATCTCAAGACAAGGAGTGTCTGAACTAACAGAGTTCTGATATCCATGAAGCTGAGGTCAGGGGATCTGTCCTTTTTCAAAGAAGTCAAACTACAGTGCCATAAAAATATACAATGGTACCTTGGTTTTTCAAACATAATCCATTCCAGAAGACGGTTCAAGTTCTAAAATGTTTGAAAACCAAAAAATCAACAGCCAACAGCTAGGCCTCAGGATCTTGCACTCAGCGGAAGCCGTGTGGCATGTTTGACTTCCGAGGTGTGTTTGAAAACCGAAGCATTTACTTCCGGGTTTACACCAGCATTTGAAAACTAAAATGTTCATCAACAGAGACGTTCAAAAACCGAGGTACCACAGTATAGCAAATTATGAATTCTATAGTTTACAGAATGGAAGCATGATGTCCTAGTAATTATAAAGGTGCATGTCATACAGGTAAATAATTATTTGGCTGTAACAACAATGTAAGGCTATAGGAGCCTCCTTTATACAGAGTCAAGTCTACTGGTGCATTTGGTGTAAAACCTTTGACTTTGACTAGCAGTGGGTTTACAGGGATTCAGACAGGAGACATTCCCAGCCCTACTTTATAGCCAGGGATAGCTCAGTTGGCAGAGCATAAAACTCTTAATCTCAAGGTCATGGGTTTGAGCCCCATGTTGGGCAAAAGATTCCTGCATTGCAGGGGTTGGGCTAGATGATCCTTATGGGTCCCTTCCAACATTTGGGTTCTATTTGGAGATGCTAGGATTGAAACTGGGACCTTCTGCATGCAAAGCATTTGCTCTGCCACTGAACTATGCTCCTTTTCACCAAAGGATTCAGAACAGGATAATGTTTATGCAAAACAATTCCACGTAACTCCATAAATTTCAACATGCATCTTTTTGTCAGTGGCTTTCACCCCGCTCACAAACTTAGATCCAAACATTTCAAGTAAACTTTCTAAACATAACCTCTCACATTCTATTTGGGAACAAGCAAGATGTGATTTTTTTCAACTTGGTCAAAAAGAATTCCCTGAGTTTGAGAAGTTCTCACTTAAGGTCATAAAAGGACTTTAGGCCAATGTTAGACTATCATATTCACAACAGGGTTTTTTTTTAATTATTTATTTATTTTAAAAAATAGCAGCTCTGCTGGTGAACACACTTTGGCAGCCGAAATTGCCTTTGGCACCATAGCAAATGGAGCTTTAAAGCCCTGCCCTCTCTAAAAATCAATTAAAAAAAATCCCTCTGGACTTCAGAGTAAGAGCAAGGCAAACATTCTGTGCCACTTCAAAAACCTCACTGGTGCATTCAGATCATACATCACATTGGGTGGAAAAAACAGATTGGATTTTTAACTGGATAACTGCTGCACCAGGTCCATTACATCAGACGATGCGGCCTGTTGCCTATGAGAATACATATAATATATTTGACTAGTTAGTCCCTGTCATCCCAAAGCAATAACTCGGCTATAGTCAATCACTGCATATCTTCTAGAACTGCATTTTTCATCTTTTTGTCAGGCTCCAATTAGTCCCTGAACAGATTTTACCAATGATGCACAGGGGGGGAAAACAAAAAACAAAGAGCACCAGTAAATTTGCCTTAAAAGACAACCAGCTGTATCCAATGTTAATCATACCCAGAGTAGACCCATTGGAAAATGGACATGAAATTAGATCCATTAATTGGGGTGGGTCTACTCTAGGTAGAAGTTAGTTGGCTAAAATTCTCAGCTATGGAGAAGATGCAACAGAATTCTCATACAGCATTTTATCCTTTTATTTGTATCATTTGCCTATATATTGCATTGTATCCTGCCCAGGTATCAAGAAGAATGGTGGGTTATAAATACTTTTAACAGTTAAATAAACATACAGACAAGAACCAGGTGCCAACCCTTAATTCAAAGTCCCATGAGCCCTGGGACAAGTAATGTACTGTACAGTAAAATGCAAACAAGAGCTTGCTTGTATGCAGAAATATATCTCTGTTTGCTTTTACCGTTGTATTATATAGGCACTGAAGTGTTCCCATTTTCCTGCTACTTGGACAGTCTACTCCTGCGCATTGAATTGGTCCTCAGCACTAGAGTTTGCCAGATGTACATGCTTGGCTTGACATCCTACTGGGAACTGGGAGCCCATTTGGGCCCATGGCAGCTGCTTGAATTCCTGTGCGTGTTGGATCCCTGTACGTGGCTAGCTGGTTAGGTGTTGTTGCTGCTGCCTCCAGGCACAGGGAGATTAAATGCTTTGCATTCCACCACAAAGCTTTGAAAGAAAGAAAAAGAAAAAGACATTTAAGAGTGGCAAGCAGAGCAAAGTCTGTCTCATGGTGGCAAATACAGATGCAGCGAAATTTCTGTTAGGTTTTGTATGTAGTTGGTTTATACCACTTTTAATATTTGCTGGTTGTATTTTGTACTTTTTCTATGCTTATCCCCGAAGAGGGGCTGGTAGATAAACTGTATAGACATGAAACAAATATGTAAGCAAATAGGAAGTTCTCCGCTTATATAGTGGAATGGTACAGCCAATTATTTCAACCAACATAGCAACTGAAGAAAACTTTATTAAAAGTTATACTGCAAAGCTATTGTCTATTTTTCTTTTTAAAAATCATTTTAATAATAATAATGCAGATAAATGTTGGGATGCCGTGTTAATGATGCTTGATTATTATTTTTTTACACATTTGGAGACAGTGTTAATATTTACATTACAACAATTTAGGTATGCTCTCAATTACAGGAGATGTTCTATAACAGGAGATGTCGCAGGGAGTGCTATTGAATGAGCCAAGAAACTGGGCAGAAAGCTGAAGGAATGGTTGGAGTTTATTAGCTGGAGCAAAAAAGCTGTGCACACAGAATAGGAATGTGAAAACAGCAGTGCGGGGGTGGGGGGGACTACTAAAGAAAGAAGAAGAAAGTATGTGTTAATGTGCAAATTGGCCATCAGTATTAAGACATGAAAGGAACTGTAACACTAGGAAACTGGAGAAAATTTAGCACATGGTGGTTGATGATAACCAATAGTAGTCCAACTCAAAAGCAGACCCATCAAAATCAATAGACTTAAGTGACTCAAGACCATTAATTTCAGTGGATGTACTCCGAGAATGGCTTAATTAGATATTGCCCTTTGGGGAAAAAACTTTCAAAAGAGTAGGTGCACAAAAATATTTATTTAGTTACTTAAGTACATTTCTGCAGTTCACTATAATGAAAACCATAAAATATAAAACACAGACACAAGGAATCTAAAACCAACCGTGCAGTATAAAACCTACGACAGAGAAAACAGCAGCACAAAAGGTATAGGTAAAGGTAAAGGTACCCCTGCCCGTACGGGCCAGTCTTGACAGACTCTGGGGTTGTGCGCCCATCTCACTTAAGAGGCCAGGGGCCAGCGCTGTCCGGAGACACTTCCGGGTCACGTGGCCAGCGTGACATCGCTGCTCTGGCGAGCCAGAGCCGCACACGGAAACGCCGTTTACCTTCCCGCTGGTAAGCGGTCCCTATTTATCTACTTGCACCTGGAGGTGCTTTCGAACTGCTAGGTTGGCAGGCGCTGGGACCGAGCAGCGGGAGCGCACCCCGCCGCAGGGATTCGAAAGGTATAAAGAATAGTAAAACACTTTTCTAATGGCCCTGGAGGAGTAAAACCAGGAAGACCACAGCATGAGTGCTAGGTGGGACTCTCTATAACAACCATAAAAGCATAATATTTGTTTCAACATTATAGCCCTTCTTTCCTAGATTTTATTTGACAAATGATAAACACTATGTATGTACTCTTTAATATATGTGTGAATGCGTGATCTGCAGCATTAGTCAGATGGACCCACTGAAGTCAAAGGATTTAGCTTGTCAATTTCAGTGTGGATCTATTCCACTGAAGGAGCGTCACCGCCCCCATTGTTCAGCCCGGACACTGAGGTCCAGCTCCAAGGGTCTTCTGGCAGTTCCCTCACTGTGAGAAGTGAGGTTACAGGGAACCGGGCAGAGGGCCTTCTCGATAGTGGCACCCACCCTCCCATCAGATGTCAAGGAAATAAACAACTATCTGACTTTTAGAAGACATCTGAAGGAAGTCCTATTTAGGGAAGTTTTTGATGTTTTATTGTGGTTTTAATATTCTGTTGGGAGCCGCCTTTTAAGTGTTGTTAAAAATGTTTCCTTTTAAATTCTACGGCAGTGCTCAGGAAACCTCGAAAGGAGCAACGATGAGCTTGAAACACATGTAGCCTGAACCTCACAACCTTCCTAGCACATATTGAGATATGTGTATTTATGTTTGTGTACACTCTCTCTCTCTCTCTCTTACAGACTAGGCTGCAGGGGAACCATCTCACCCTCAGAATTGTGGGTGCCCACCACCACAACACAGGCGTGCTACGTCACATGCACATACATGTACATAGCACATGCCACATCACACGCACAACGTGCAGGTGTGTACATGTGACATTGCATGTCTGCCTTGCAGTGGTGGCAGCAGCTGCTCTTCCTCCTCCTCTCCGCAGCCAGCGAGGCACCCTTTTCCACAGGAGGAGCTCAGACTCAGAGGAAAAGGGGGCCTTGCTGGCTGGCTGCGGAGGGCAGAGCTGAACTGCTTCTCTCTCGGAGGCAGCGCCACTGCTGCCTGCCAGCTTTTCTTGTTGACTTTGTGGGTGCCTGGCCCCCACAATTACATTATTGTGGGTGCCCAAGCACCCACAGCCCCCTGGAGTTGGCTCGATTCTCGTTTGTGACTTTAACTACAAAAGTCTACTGCACTTTTCAACAAACACTATAAAAAGGTGATGGCTCAGTCCTACGCAAACAGTGCAATCCTATGTACGTTTGCTGAGGAATAAGTCCGACCACTGTACTTAATAGAGCTTGTTCTCAGGTAAGTACAGTGGTACCTCAGGTTAAGCACTTAATTTGTTCCAGAGGTCCGTTCTTAACCTGAAACTGTTCTTAACCTGAAGACCACTTTAGCGAATAGGGCCTTCTGCTGCTGCCGCACCGCTGGAGCACGATTTCTGTTCTCATCCTGAAGCAAAGTTCTTAACCTGAAGCACTATTTCTGGGTTAGCGGAGTCTGTAACCTGAAGCGTATGTAACCTGAAGCGTATGTAACCTGAAGCGTATGTAACCCGAGGTACCACTGTATGCATAAGATTACAGATTCAAGTCACTTGCTCATGCGCAACACGATCCAAACTGAGTCCCACTGAGTGTAATGGAACTTGCTTCTCAGCCAAGTGTGCTTAGGGTTGGTATTAGTAGAAAACAAGTCTGTTATAAAACAGAAACCACGTCGCTTCCCATCAACTGCAGCAATTTTCTCTGCATGCTTTCCTGTCGTATTAAGAACATTTGCTCCCTGCTTCTAATGATAATGGCATGTAATCCCAAACCTATTATTTTAATACAAGGTACAGCTATACTTCAGCTTAACATCAACTGTTGATTAAAAAGATGGGGATAGGCTACATTAAGCAAATTGTTTTCCCATCTCTGTATAACCACAGCTCTTCTTTTACTGTTACTTGAGTTGGCACAGCCCCTGCCAACTCAGGCTTACTGGAGAGGAGCAAACATAAACTTTGCTGGACATATCTCATCCACACAGAATGAAAGCTAATGAAAGTCAATACAGCTTTGCTATTGCATTAGCCGATCTATAGGCATTGCAGATAGAACAATCCATGTACCATTTCTCCTTTAATTTGCTCTAGCGAGGTTCTATTGCAAGGTTTCCATCGCCAGTCACGTTCTGGCCTATTCTGACAGAGTGCTGTAAACCAAGCTGGTTTTCCCAGTGAAATTTCTTTCCTAGCACAGTATACACCTTTGCAGTTGATCCTAAAACTACCACTATAAACCTACTGCTGGACTCCCCTTTAGACCAGCACTGCCAGAATAAAATTCCAACCCAGGGAAGTAGGACCTAGGGCCCTCCAGACACTGCTAGACTAAGTCCCATCTTCCCTGTCCACTGGCTGCTGCAAGTAGCAGCTCAAAGCATCTCAACACTTCTAAATGAGTTCCACTCTCTCAAAATCATGGCTTAAGATCATTCCATTATGGCCAGACACAACAACAACAACAATTATTTCTATACTGCCCTTCATCTGAGGATCACAGGGCGGTTTACGATATTAAAACACAAAAATGCACAGCATAAAAGCAAAGATCTGAAAATAAAGTTCCAAATCAAAGGTTAAACTTCACTTTCAAAGTGAACTAAAAGAGCCCCCAAACCCTGCAAAGATCACAGGCTCTCAACTTGCTTTGTCTACCTCACAATATTTGACCTTTAAAGAAAAAGAAGAAGAAGAACCAAGATTGTTACAAATACTGGCCTTTGAATAACAGATTGTCAAGAAAGTGCCTGGGAGAAATACTCTAAAATTACTTCTTCGGGGATGGCTGTGTCAGGTAGCTAGAACAGAGATTTTGAGGAGGAGGAGGAGCATCAAAGCCAAACTGCATCATGCACATGCCTCTAAGCGTTCATGGAAGTCACATTTATTTCTGTTAGCAACCAGTTCCTCCTAGTTCCTACTGATCTTAAGAGGAAGACTAGCAGCCTATTGCATCTGGGCCAGTAGCCCATCTAATTCTTCATCAACCGGCAATAGCTCTCAAGGTTTTTCAGAGAGGACTCTTTCCCAGTCCTCCCTGGAGATGCTGGCAGCTGAAGTTGGAACCTTCTGGAGGAAAAGCATGTGCTACAGTCCTTCCGCCTTGCATGATGAAAGCACGCAAATTATTGCTTTTAAAACTCAAACCTAAACATGTCAACTCAGGCCTAAGCCCATGCGAGGATTACTGTACAACTGTAAAGAAATTCAAGCAAAGCTGGCGTGGCACAGAATTGGTGGCTGGGTACACAAAAAACTCTGGCGAGCATGGGCACTTAAGAAACATAAGTTCAGTGGTAACACTCGAGAGATATACATATTGGAAGGACCATTTCCTTCCAGTAGCAGCATGGACTCTGTGTCCAGTCCTTTGCAGAAATACTACTGCAGAACAACCTTGACCCAGAAACGTCTGAATTCCCAACTGTGAAGGAATAAGCCTTATTTGATGTTCTACCACAGATCTGGAACGCTGCACAAGAGACTCTCTACACCCCCCCCAAAAAAAAAACCCAAACCCTTGACAAACATATAAATTGTCCGGAGGAATTTCATAGGTGTAAGGCCACTGAAAGCATTAGTTGTAGAAAATGTTCCAGGCAAGTCTGAGGAAGCCTCCCTCTCTTTTACTTATTTCAAATATAAGGATAACCCAGCCTCTCAATACAGAAACCAGGGCATGCATGAACATATACATACAAACACACACTTAAGAGTCCATACATGCAAAGATGGCTTCCATAGTCTCTAGCTCTTCCTAGCTATCTATATGCAAGCAGTCATGTTCAGGAAAACATGATTTAAACTTAGTGACCTAAGAGGAAGAGTGCAGTGGCAAATGCCTGTAATCCTGGAAGCAGAGGCTGGTGGATTGCTTGAGCTCGGGGCTGCTGTGGGCTATGCCAATCAGGTGTCCGCACTAAGTTCAGCATCAATAGTGAGCTCCAAAGGATGCCATTTCTGAAAGTTACCCATTGCCAAGAGTAAAAGCCATCCTAACGATGTCACATTCTTGGGGGGGGGGGGGTTGACCAGGTACCACAGATATCCCATGAATAACATGGATATCCCATGAATAACAGCATGGACAGCCCTTCCTGTTGCCATGTTGGTTCTAGATCAAAAGCTTGGCAACCTGTGGCCTTAGGCCTCATTTCATGCAGCCCTTGGCCCAGTTTCAAAATGCCTCTGCAATTGATCAGGACCACTGGCGAGAGTGATTTGTCCCTCGCTTGGCAACCTACTGGCCAGGTATGACAAAGAAGACAGAGAGAGAGAGAGAGAGAGATGGGTAGCAGAGAGAAAGAGAAGGAGTGGCCTGTCCAATTTGTCCTCTAGCCCCAACCGCTGCTGGCTTTGGCTCCTGATTATTACCCTCAAAGGAATAGACTGATTTCACAAAGTTAAGTTAAGTTAAGCTAAGCAAATATATAAGATTGAATGTTTAATTATTAAGATACAAAAATACAATCTCAATAATAAAGTTATAAAATAATAACAAGGAAGTCACACATGGAAGACACAGGGCAAGAAATAAGAAATGGATAAATGTTGGTACATAATGAAATGTGAAAATGTGAATTTACGAATATTATGTATATGTATCATTATGTAAAGATTTCACATATGTATTGCAACATTAATAATAAATAAATAAAAGGAATTTGCTCCCAGAGAAAAAGGCTGCCTAGCTATCCTCTAGATCAGTGGTTCCCCACCTCTTTTGGCCATGCCCCACCTAAGCATCTCTAAAATCCTGATGTCCACCCCCCCCTCGGTGACATATAATTCTTATTATTCAAAAAGTGGACTCCTATTCACGTGGAGGAAACCTAAAAAGCCATTCACTGTTAATAACTTATTCTTGAATTACCCCCCCCCTTAAAAATCAAATTGCCCCCCTGTGGGGCATGTGCCCCATGTTGGGAACCACAGCTTTAGATGATACTGTGGGTCTTCTGTCAGGTACGATTTTAATGGGCTTTTCCACTTACCCAATGAAAGCTTAATATTTTTAAGCTACCTGATGTGGAGGAGGAAGCAAGGGCAGATTATAGGAAACAGTCCATTACAATTTCCCAGGAAATTTTCACTGCCCTTGCTTAACCATGCTCCAAATTATATACTTAGCACATTTATTCCCTTAATCCGCTGAAAATGTGAGTATTTGTGATAGGCTTTAGAAGCTGTGGAGGAGAAAGAAAGGACGGTGCAAGGATGTCTATGAAATCAGAGTATCCAGCCTTATGAGTCCATTAGATCAGGACTAGGTTAGATGTAGGCCTTGCCCTGTCTAGCATTCTTTTTCTTTTTTTTTACTAAAATCTTCATGGTCTATCAATGTACAATGCAAGAATGCACACCCAGAATCTACTGCCATCTTTACAAAATACCATCAATATGACTGGCATTTCAGGAAGTATAAGTGGAGGGAGAGAAGAGATGAAGGCAGCAGCACTGTATACTGTATATTGCTTCAGTTGCACACACTTAAACTTAGTTGCCGTGGCGCATGGGGAGGTTATGGAATGGCTAATCAGTGCTATGTGCTCCTGAGAGTACATTATTGCTGAAAAAAGTGCCTTGCTTGCTCAGACCAGGGCCCATCAAGTCCAGCAAGCTTTGCAAGAATCCCAGCAGGCCTTGGGGGCCTAGAAATTGGCCCAGTGGTTTCCCAGTGAACCATGATATACCATCATATTACCATATTTACTCAAATGTAATGCACACCTTTTCTGGCTAAATTACATTATGAAAATTAGGTTACGAATTAGCTCTGATGCCCCATTTACATTCGCCAGCAAATCCTTTTTTGGTTTCAAAAAGAGTTGGAGGTGCGCGTTAGATTTGACGGTGCATTAGATTCACGTAAATACAGTATATCCCATTTTTAGGTTCTCTGCAATGCTGATTGCTTCAACTTTTCCTAAAGTTAAAGACCAAAGCTAACGCACATAACCGCTTCTCCTTCTGCGCACAAGTCTCTCTCTCTATGATTTCCAAGCAAAAAATTAGCAGCAAAAGCAGAATGATACCTTCAACAAGTCACCTAAAATTACATCTTTGGCCTCCTCCGATTCCCCAGTCCTGCATACACAAGCACCCCACCACCACCAATTCCTCTTCGTGCCCCAGCGTCAGCTATTTTATCCTTAAGTTTACACACATTAAGATAAACACCCATATACTTTCTTTTTATTTTTTGGTCTCCCAGGCACAGCGGATCAAAGCAGCCAACGAATGGGAAGCTGTGCTCATATGCACAGGCGGAATTAAGACGCGGGAGTTGGGGGGCGGGGGGAGGGAGAGAAGGAAGGAACCGGAGTTTAAAATCCCCAAATCGAATCCATCTGGAAGCCAAAGCCGGAGGGGAGCGCGCTCTTCGGGTGCGGACACGCACGCCGCACGCGCGCACACAAACTCGAAACACGGAGGGGCAGGATTGGGGTGCGGGGTGGGGGTCACAAATATAAACATCTAGGTATTTTATTTGTTTGCTTTTACCTTGGAGATTTTGGACTCTGATGTCGCTGATCTGTCCGATCAGCTCCTCCCGCTGAAACCAGTCCCATTCGTTCCCAGCCATGAAGGAGCGAGGCAGAAGTGGCGATGGAAACGCCGCGGCTGCAAAAGCGGGGGTACCCCTCTCCGTGAGATCTCTCTCTCTCCCCCTTCTCCGAAAGCGCACTCGGGCGGAGGCAGGATGGGGGGAGAGAGGGAGAGCAAAACGAGGAAGAGAAGGAGGAGAGAGAGAGAGAGAGCGCAAGCGGCAGGGGAGCGATGGGAGGGAGCAGGAACTGCTTGGCCAGAAGAGTTTGGGGAGGGGGGGTGGCGTTCAAAGCCACTGAGCAGACACACGAGGGGTATAGGGAGGGTGGGTCCGAAAAAAAACACCAGACCTCACATTTACGCACAGGAAAAGGGCAGTACGCGGAGGAGAGGGATGCAGAAGGTATAGGGAGGGGGCTGGCTGGAGAGGGACCCGGAGCCTCTTCTGGACGGGAAGGAAAGCCCCGCGCTCTCCCCAACTCTTCCCACCCCCTTCCCGGTGGGTTCAAGTTTTTAAAGGACGGAGGTGAAGCCTGAGGATTCTCGGTTGCATGTTGTGATGTTTCGCACAGAGGCGACGCAGCCGCTGGTTTGAGCGAGGAAAGAGCCGCCGCGCAGAAATGCGCACACAAACACCACCTGGTTAATGTTTACTGGAGAGCAAGACGCGTAACGCTGGCGCCGGCCACCCATTCACACGCCTCTCTCTCTAGGCCAACGTCAGCCTCGCCTCCTCTGCTCTCTTTTTTTTCTGGCCAAGAGGATAAAAAAACAATCGCCATCTGATTAATCATTTTTTTCCAATTGCCAATTGGTGGGTGGGTGGGTGGGAGGGAGGGAGGAAGGAAGGAAGGAGAAGGGGGGGGTCTCCAAATCTCTGGGGAAAGCAAGCAGATATTCTGGTTAGCGCGACCGTCCCCTCTGCCGGTAGCAAAAGCAGCAGCAGCCCCCGTTTGCAAAATGAAGACATGAGACCAAGCTCTGCATTCCTGCTTGGGGATTTCAAACCGTGTGTGTGGCGGAGAGGAAAGGAAAGAAGCGCAGGGGGGGCGGGAGGGAGGAGATCAGTATCACCCGAGCAGAAAAAAAGGGAGGAGAGAGAGAGAGAGAGAGCAGGAGGGACGGGAGGAGGAGCAAAACCCTCCAACCTGTAGGTTCCGGGGGCATCCAGGACTCAAGGAAAAATAATGCAAATATTTTTAAATGCCCAGAAGAAGAATTTGGGCAGAATGGTTAATTTCTACGAGGGCTTCTTCCGGTCCTACCGTCTGCCAGTAACAAGCTGCAACAGGAGAGAGAGAGAGCTCTTTTCTTCAGGTTCTTGTATAGTTTCTCGCCCCCAACCATCTCATTATCACTGGATGGGTTCCAGATCCGTTTGCCAGTTGAGTGTTTCTCAATATGCGATACTCGCATAGGGCACGTGCTCAGCCGATTTCATGTTTCACGTGGGAGCAGGTTGGAAAAATTATTTACGCAGGGATCGAATGGCCCTAATTTGGGAGGCGACTCGCACATTTAGAGCGCTTCTGAACCGGAGGGTCTCTCCGGATAATGGCCTTGTTATTTTAAGGAGTGCAAAACCAGTGCTTTTTCTCCAGGGGTACTCAAGGGTACTTAGTACCGGACTACCGGCACCTTTATTTCCTTGAAGAAAAGCACTGTGCACAACTCTCTTGAATTTATTGCAGGCAATCCAAATGCCTCTCTTCCGGATAGCAACAAGGAAATTGTGTTTCTTTACCAGGATTCAAAAGTGCAATTTGGCCAGTTTGCAAAATTTTCCCTACTAGCACCGGTAATGCTGTTGGGAGAGCTTGGGAAGATGGTCCTAGGTGCCCGTAAACATCACGGAGGGCAAGGGACACATTCTGCTCCCCCTCTTGCTTGTTTAATGTTGCCAGATCTCTGGATCTGATCCAAAGTTTTCAGGTTTGGACCTCCTTTTCTATGTCATCAAGGAGCTAAACCTCTGGAGGACTGGAAGAACAAGGATAGCCAAGTATTTGTGTGAGACAATGCACACCGTGGTGGGTATTGGGAGATGACAGAAGCAGGTACCTTGGTGAGCTGAGATCAGCCTCAGCTGGAGCCACAATAGCAGGGTGAGCATGTATCTTACTTTACAGAATGGCTTTCTATTTGAAAAACTGTCGGAGGACAAACCTCTTCTAGAAGATGCCCTCAATCTGAAGGGCTGTTCAGTCCAAGGGACCCCAAAAAGGGAGAACAAAGGGGTGCTTAAGGTTGCCCACTAATGGTTAGAAGTTCCACAGCAGGCACACAAGTCACATGGTCATAGACTGTGTCTGTATTTAAAATATTTGCATCTTTACATCTCAGCTAGCATATGCAAGTAGATAAATAGGTACCACTCTGGCGGGAAGGTAAACGGCGTTTCCATGCGCTGCTCTGGTTTGCCAGAAGCAACATGGTCATGCTGGCCACATGACCCAGAAGCTGTCTGCGGACAAAAGCCGGCTCCCTCGGCCTATAGTGCGAGATGAGCATGCAACCCCAGAGTTGTCCACGACTGGACCTAACAGTCAGGGGTACCTTTAGCTTTAGCATATGCAAATTTTATGCAAATACATTTCTTTTTTTGGCCAAGCATTTCTTCTTTCTAAAAAATGTGTAAGGGGCTCTGTACCCTATAGTGAGTTCCTACTTTGTTCAGCCTTTCTCTGTTTCTTCTCTGCCTTTGTCATGTCAGAGGTGACTGGGAGTTGGTTCCACATCATAAGCCGTCTCCCCCTATTCAGAGAAACACGGCACTCAATGTGTCTTGCGTGCAACAAACTGTATGGCTTAGTGCCATTATACTGTCGGGCTCCAAAAACTGATTTTACCCCACTGGCCAGCTAATTTTTCTACTGGGGCATCTAATTCCTTTACCCCTTAAAAAAGCATCGTGAACTTTGGGAGGAAGCAGAAGCTGATAGTAAAAATCCTCAAAATGACCTGTTTCGTTTTTGCTGCCAGAAATGCATACAAACTAGCTGGCCGGCCAAGTGATTCTCCCACAATAGACACAAAGAAAAAGCTCTGTGTGGGTGGGTAGGATATCAGAGCCTCTGCTAATTATGATGTGGAGAAAGCACTGCTCTCCTGATGCAACTGCCTTCTTTAAGCAAATATGGAGGAGGTTATCCCATAGAGAAATGACGACACGCCCCCTCCCCCAAAAAAAATTCCTGAGCTGTTAAATAAGTAATGGCCACTAGTAATTGAAGTAAATATTTAATTATGCACTTTATAGCTTTTCCATCTTGCCTGTGTGTTTAATACATGGGCAAGTGCAATAAAGATACGTGTGGCACGATCCTCCGCATGCATGTTGACTCGGATATAAAACCCACTGAGATTAGCATGGATCACTATAGCTCGCTGGTAGAGCCTCTGCTTTGTATTGCAAATGCTCCTGAGTTCAGTGGCATCTCCAGGCAAGGCTGGCGAAAGGTCAGTGTGCCTTGGCTGAAAGTATTATAGCTGCTATCGTGGTTCAGATAACATGCTGAGTCACATATTAGCACTTTCCCTCATACAGGGGGCTCTCGGCAATCTCGGGATGCATGGTTAGTATTCTATAGATCCATAGATTGTTGTGATTCCAAATGGATCTCTGTTCTGTGAACTTGGCATGTTTTAGCCAGAACTCAAAGTTTCCATAACTGGCCTAGCAACTTTTAGTATCGGTAGTAACAATCAGATAGGGTGGACGGGGTAGGTTCAGGTATCAACATCATACCCATAAAGCAAAGTATAAAACAAACAACAGTTGTGGGTGCCAGCCAGTTGCGACGTGCGTCGGCTCACATATACCTCTTCCATTATAAAAACATGTATTGATTTGCATGCATAAGCACACAGGAAACTACCTGTGCCAGGCTATTGGACCCTTTCAGTTCTGTTTGCACTCACTGGTAGTGGCTCTTCACGGTGGCAGTCAAGGGATGTTCAGAGCCCTACCTTGCGATTAAACGTGGGACCTTTTGCATTCAAAATAGATGCTCTACTAGTGAGCTACATCCCTTCCCCTTATTCAAAATTAAAATGTCATTTAATTAATTTATACTCTTATTCATTACGTGGCCATCATCCCAAGGTCCCAGGGCGGGTTACAACAATTTAAAATGTAGCTTTAAAACAACAAACAATTGCAGAATGAGAGTGCGTCCTAAGAACATACTTCTCAGGCTTCAAAGGGGTAAAGAGGTGCACATACATTTATAGGATTGTGCTAATATATTTATTGTGGCATGCACTTTCACAGACTAGCTTCTTCTGTGTATTAAAGTATTTAGATAACTTTGGCCACAATGCTAAGCGTGCTAAAGGTGTAACAGATTCTATTGAAATTGATGGATCATACTTCAACGTACCATATTTAGGGTTGGCATGAAGTATAAGTCCACAAGCCTATACACCCAAGTACTTCTCATTCACATACGTTGATGTTTATTCCGTATCTCTCTCTTCTGACCAACAAGCATCTCATGTACAGTTGGTTACACTTTGCTCTCACAACCATCCTGTGAACTGGATTGTCAGTTCTCACCGCCCCCCCCCCCCATGGTGCTGTAGTGACTATTACAAGATCTAATAAACAAGTCAGGATTCAGCCACTACATCTTTCACTCTTTTCCTCCATCAGTCAGTGCCGGCCCTACCATTAAACAGTGGTTACCTCAGGCGGCAAAAGATGGAGGGCAGTGGCAGAAGCCTGCTTATCATTTCTCTAGAACCCTCAACTTTTTGTCCCCTTTTCTGGAGTAGAGAACTGTTTCAGCACAGGACCTTTTCAGTAGTGGGATGTTTATTTATAGAATATGAACCCACATGAAGTCCCTACGGCTCCTTCATTGGTGACTTTTAAAAAGACTGCCAGTATTTCAACCTGCTCTTTATTACATATGTATTAACTGCTGTGTTTTCAATGATGTTTTTTACTGCTGATTTTAAATGGGTGTAATTGTGGATTTCAAGTTACTTATCTTACATGTTGTGTGGTTGATTTTGTATACAGCCTTGTGATGAAACTTCTTGTGAGGACACAGATGGGATATAAACGCAATAATAAAGGGTTGTCTCCACTAACGTACTCCTCATCCCTTGATACAAAAGATGCCTGCTATCTGTACTTTTCCAGAAATAATTAAGCACATTTCTGTTTCGACAAGCTGCATTTGTTTCTCTGCATTTGTTGTTCATTTTGCATAGCTTTTAAAGCATGTATTTTTTTAAAAAACCCATATTTTTAGCACTTTTATGGTATTTTTGTAAATTGCCTTGAAGCTCATGTAAAATCAGTTCGTGAATTCTATTATTAATGATCGATAATAATGATAATAATGGATTTTAAAATCCATTACTTTCTGTGCCACTGCAGGATTTAGGATTATGTGGGGGGGGGGGGGATGCAATACAATTGCATTTGAAGCTTAACGTCTTTTATCAACCAGTGATAATTAAAGTGATTTTCAAGACATGTGTGACAATGCCCTAAGCTGAGATGAGGCCTGGAACAAATTAATCACTGAGTTATGCAAGTTTGAATAGCACAGTTTTGACTGAACGATTACAGAAAAGGAGCTGTGGCTTATTCCAGTTCCTTAAGTGGCTGTAAGTGTCAGGAGTGGCTCCTCTTTATAACGTACAGTGGTACCTTGGTTCTCAAACGCCTTGGTTCTCAAATGCTGAAAACCCTGAAGTAAGTGTTTTGGTTTTCGAACAATTTTCGGAAGCCAATCGTCTGATGCGGTTGTCGGTTATTGTTTCCGGGGCGCCTGCACCAATCAGAAGCGGTGCCTTGGTTTTCGAACATTTCGGAAGTCAAATGGACTTCCGGAACAGATTAAGTTTGGCGCTTTTGTTTTTGCTATGAGAGGAAGTGTGGGTAAGTTCAGTGATAATTTCATTGTGAACCTACCAGATTCACACTTTCAGAAACAATATGCAAAACTAAACATGGCTATCCTTCAAAATCAGCTCTTCTCCAGATTTGGTGATGCACCTCTCCAACCAAATAATGCGCATATTAAGGGAAAGTGTGGCTAACATAGATCAATGAAAGTAACATATAGAATGCATTATATCAAGGGAAATAGCTTTTAAATGTGCATATCAGGAAAAAATTGCATTTAAATGTGCATATCAGGAGAAATTTGCACTAAAATTATGGTGAATTTGCAGAAGGGCTTCAAAAAAAATAATGATCTCCATCTGATGCAGAAATGTGGAGAACTGAAGACTAGGAAATTGAGAGAAACTAAATTGAGAAATTCATCCATCCCTAGACCCACCCTATTCTTTCGGCTGTAAATTGTTTTAAATAATACTGTGTTTTTGCATTGCTATGACTCACCTTGTGATGAAGGGCAGCAAAGTAATTAATAAAAGGATGAACGAAAACCATCCCTCTCTCCACAGCGCTTTTCCTCTAGCCAGCTTCTTTGTTCTCTCTCCCCCCACCCGGACTCTGGGATGCCCATCCGTCGGATTTTCGTACAGTAGAGATTCTGGTGGGTTTCTCTGTGAAGGTAAAACAAACCATATTCACCCAGGCATTTAGGAGAAAAACTTCCTTATTTTAATGTTGCCATGCTATTGCTTTATTGCTTATTTTACTTTTTAGTAGCACTTATTTATGATTGCATCTTTGTTGGAAACCACGATGGAGGGCGGGTACAAATTGGAGGAATAAAAATAAATAAATGAATAATTTGCCTTGTCAGTACAGCATGAGACAGGGGTCAGCAACCTTTTTCAGCTGTGGGCCGGTCCACCGTCCCTCAGATCATGTGGTGGGCCAGACTATATTGGGGGGTGGGGAATGAACGAATTCATATGCTCCACAAATAACCCAGAGATGCATTTTAAATAAAAGCACACATTCTACTCATGTAAAAACACGCTGATTCCTGGACCGCACGTGGGCCGGATTGAGAAGGCGATTGGGTCACATCTGGCCCACAGGCCTTAGGTTGTCTATCCCTGCATGAGACTCTTAATCTCAGGGTTCTGGGTTGGAGCCCCACATTGGCCAAAAAGATTGCTTCCTTACAAGGGGTTGGGCTAGATGAGCCTTGTGGTCCCTTCAGACTCCCCAGTGCTGTGTGCAATGATCTGTAATAGAAGTGCTATTCTTTTCTTGCAATAAGCAGCTGTCAGGGTAGTCGTAAAAGTAAAGGGACCCCTGACCATTAGGTCCAGTCGTGACCGACTCTGGAGTTGCGGCGCTCATCTCGCTTTATTGGCCGAGGGAGCTGGCGTACAGCTTCCGGGTCATGTGGCCAGCATGACTAAACTGCTTCTGGTGAACCAGAGCGGCGCACGGAAACACTGTTTACCTTCCCGCAGGAGCGGTACCTATTTATCTACTTGTACTTTGATGTGCTTTCGAACTGCTAGGTTGGCAGGAGCAGGGACCGAGCAACGGAAGCTCACATGCAGAAATTCTATGTAAAGTGGGAAGCTGCACATTATATTTAAAAAATGCCAATGCTAATTTGTAGTGTACTGGAAGAAGCAACGATCACGAGTGTTGAAGCAATGATTCTTTAACATCAACTTCATTGGACTGCTCATGTTGTGCGGATGCCTGCTTAGCGTCTTCCAAAGCAACTACTCTATTCCGAACTTAAAAATGGAAAGCGTAATGCTGGTGGTCAACAAAAGAGGTTTAAAGACTGTCTCAAGGCAAATCTTTAAAAATGTAGTATAAACACCAGCAATTGGGAAACACTTGTCTGCGAGCGCTCCAACTAGAGAACAGCCTTTACCAAAGGTGTCATGGGCTTTGAAGACACTCGAACTCAGGATGCAAGGGAGAAATGTGCTAAGAGGAAGGCACCCTTGGCAAATCCACTCATTGATAAAACTGTGTTTATGGAAGACAATTTTACTTGGCTACGAGTGATCGCCAAAGAAGAAGATACATGAACATTTAGAGATATATTACTATAGTAGAACTTCAGTACTGTACATCTCACCACAGTGACCTGTGTCCAAACTACCTGAGCATCTAATCAGTATGCTTTCCTGGCGCCAACTTTTGACTGACAACTTCAAATTGCTCTCCCTTCTCATGGTTCTTTGCCTTTAAACTGGGCATGGGCCAGACAGCACATCAAACAGGGGAATGCATATCTGGCCGAGCATTCTTTGTTTATATCTTTGCTGAGCATTTGTTCTGATTTGTTTGTGGGGAGGTAATACAACAATGACCATTCATCCTGGTTTGCTTGTGACATGTTTGTAGGTCTTCCTGTCGATCATCCTTTCATCCAAAACGACTCCATGCGTTTTGCTGTCACTTTCCTGATCGTAAAAAGTCAGTTTCTTTTTAACAGTGAACTATATGCACTAGGGGCAACAACAGCATTTTAATCCACTTTAGTTGCACAAACCTACATTTCCTAGTATGTGCTGGAATCCCTCCTCCTAAATACTGATAGTCTGGAGGCACCCAGCATCTGAACGTTGGAGGCAATGTTGCGCACTCTTCCACCATGTGAAGGCTAGGTAAACATCTGAACCAGAGCCCAAACTCTATAGAAAGAGTCAAAGGGAAAATGTATAATTGCTGTGGAAAAAAAACCCTCCTTCTAATAACTTGCAGCCTCATTGCTCTGGCCACATGACACATTTTCTTTTTCTGCAGACGTTCTCACTGCCAGCGTTTGGTGCTGCTCGTTGATAGGATCTCTTCTTTGGTTTCCGACTTCACATTTCTGTCTAAGAAGGATTAAGTCCTGCAGCTGTTCCGCCCACATGAAAAGTCGAAATGTTGGCTGCTAAACTGCTGCAAACTGGCTGTAACTTTGCAATAATCTGCAAAGACAGCGAGGGTCTAATGTAGTCGGGTTGGCAGCACTCCGCAGCTTATGGCAGTTCTCTGGCAAGCTTATAAAGGAACTGTCACCAGCCTATGACAGGCAGAGGTCCTGAGGCAAGTTTGGCCAATTACATCAAATTGCCATTAGTTTGTGACACAATTATGATGACTGTTAACCACAGCATGGGTCAGCCGCATGGCCGAATGCTGAATTTCCTGACATGGAACAGAAAGATGACTAATCTAGCACCAGAACCTTCAGCAATAGCATTTCAGCAAATTTTATCTTAATGATCTTCAGCCAGGCACTGAGCATTGTTGATGGCCACTACTGAAACATTTATCTAGCCTATAATACAAAAGTTGCTTGCATTTCAACCATGATCAAGAGAGAATACATATGCAAAAAAAAAAGGGGGGGGTGAATACTTCATTTTAAATTGGGTAGGGAACAGAATAAGGGGCATGTAACGCCTATTCTCATAGGTGCCCATTGGCCTCATGTATAGCACATTGTAATAATCTACACTGGATAATGGGACGCTGGTGCCGCTGTGGTCTAAACCACATAGCCCAGGGCTTGCCGATCAGAAGGTCGGTGGTTCGAATCCCCGCGACGGGGTGAGCTCCCGTTGCTCAGTCCCTGCTCCTGCCAACCTAGCAGTTCAAAAGCACGTCAAAGTGCAAGTAGATAAATAGGTACCGCTGCATCGGGAAGGTAAACGGCGTTTCCATGTGCTGCTCTGGTTCACCAGAAGCGGCTTAGTCATGCTGGCCACATGACCTGGAAGCTGTTTGCAGACAAACACCGGCTCTCTCGGCCCATAGAGCGAGATGAGCTCTGCAACCCCAGAGTCGTCCACGACTGGACTTAACGGCCAGGGGTCCCTTTACCTTTACACTGGATAATATTTGAGCATGCATCACAGAGCTCAGACTATCACAGCCCAGGAATGCATGATCTAAAGGGGATAGAGAAAAGCTTTTCACCCTCTCTCATAACATCAGAACTTGTAGGCCTCCAATGAAGCTGAATGTTGGAAGATTCAGAACAGACAGAAAAAAGTAGTTCTCCACACAGTGCATAGATAAACTGTGGAACTCACTGCAACAGGAGGCAGTGATGGCCAGCAACCTGAATGGCTTTAAAAGAGGATTAGGCAGATTCATGGAGGATAAGTCTATCAGTGGCTACTAAGCCCGATGACTATGATTTGCCTATTCTTTCCATCCCCCACATATCTTGTATGTTGTTCTGCATCTTACTATCGTCATCTGGAGGTCTGTGCTGCATTATGTCAGATATCAGGCCTTTAATGTGGTAGCACTTAACCATTTGCAATACCTTCTCATAAAATTGTGCTTCTGCCACCTACTGAAGATCATCATCATCCTTTTATTATTTATATGCTGCCAATCTGACTGGGTTGCCCCAGGCACTCCGGGTGGCTCCCAACAAAATATTTCAAGAAGCCTTCTAAGTGCTTATCAATAATTCCTCTTCTCCCTCTGTTGAGCTCTAAATGGGGACTTCTATCCCATTTGGTATCTGCTGGATTTCAGTGGATTTGTATGGGGGGGGTGTTGTTGTTTTGATTTGAATTGTGTTTATATATGCAAATGCTTTGGCTGTTTTGTATTTTTTAAGTATGCAATTGTTCTGAATTATGCTTTTTATTATATTGCAAATTGCTTTCATTTTTAAAAATGAAATTAATACATAAATAGTCCTTGGGACCCAAGATATTTACAGTTTTTTACACTAGGACTAACACTAGGAATTGGGTCCAAGTAGCTCACTGGCAGCTAGTGCAGTGATCTCAGAATTTAACTGTTCTGACTCAGGAATCGTCAAGATTGTTGGAGGGAGGTCAGAGAAATGGGATTTTGCTGTGCTCACCCTGTGCTGTGCAGGGTATTGTTTTGTTGTTTTTGTGTTTAAACTTTTTATTTGTATTTTTATCTTGTGAACCGGCCTGAGATCTTTTGATGAAGAGCAGTATATAGCTCTAATAAACAACAACAACATTGAATCAAAACCAACCACAATTGGGAGCAGGTTTCCTATGGGTGACTAGAAAACTGGGCAAGAAAGCAATTATACTTCCACAAAATCCCAAATGCATTACTTTCCCCAAAGCTATGCTCAGGAGAGCCAGACTGTTGAGAGAGAGAAAGCTAAGAGGAAGAAGTTCTGTCTGGGTGTTTATCTTCTTTTCTTTACCTCTGTCAACTACCTGGTGCTTTCAAGAGCTGGCTGAGAGAAGGGTTTCCTCATGATGCTAGACAAAACTTATACAATCACTTCCCATTTCCAATATTTATTTCAGTTCATCTGCTGATTTAAGTACCTGCTTCGTCAAGTGCTCCACAAGTGCAATTCAGACTGCGTCTTCAGACTGTGCAAGCATTTATCAAGGTAAACATCTTTCCGTGGAAACCGGGCGATACCTGGGCACCGTGCCCGCAGCTGATAGTTGAGTCATTAGCTTGTTAAAAACGACACTTCTTGCTTGGATTTCATATGTGGCAACACAATGCTGTACCTCTTTCAAATAAGAGAATGCCCTGAGGTACAGTTAAGGCATGAAATCATTGAGCCTTTTGTCTTCCTTAGCAGCAAAAGCATGCACTATGTTCTATTCATATTTTATGCAATTTGTTTATCTATCTGGTTATCTATTCATTTGCAGTTTTCATTAACCTGCCCTTCCTCAAATCAGGAGCATAGTGTGCTGACAGCAAACTATTTATGTAATAAATAATATGTAATAATATGTAATAATAAATTTTAATTCATTGTAATGTAATAATAAATTTTAATGTCAATAAAACTAAAATTAAAATCAGAGAACCACAATCCAATCTTAGGGGAGACGGCACACTAAAAGCCTCTTTTCCTCGTGATCCTAAAGCCTAGGAAATAAAAGTCTAAACCACAGAGCCTAGGGCTTGCCAATCAGAAGGTCGGCGGTTCGAATCCCCGCGATAGGGTGAGCTCCCGTTGTTCGGTCCCTGCTCCTGCCAACCTAGCAGTTCAAAAGCACATCAAAGTGCAAGTAGATCATAGCTATCAACGTTTCCCTTTTTAAAAGGGAAATTCCCTTATTCCGAATAGGATTCCTTGCAAGAAAAGGGAAAAGTTGACAGCTATGAAGTAGATAAATAGGAACCGCTCCGGCGGGAAGGTAAACGGCGTTTCCGTGCACTGCTCAGGTTCGCCAGAAGCGGCCTAGTCATGCTGGCCATATGACCTGGAAGCAACAGTAGCAACTTTTTGTAACTATCCAATCTCTGAACGTCACTTTCAATTCCTTATTTGCATATGTTCAGTTCAGTTCAGTTTGATTTATTACGGCCATTGGCCCATATCGAAAACAATACATCAAAATTTATCCATAAACAATACAATTTAAACAGTTAAAATCCAAGTTAAAACACCCATATAAAATTTGCATATGTGAATCTGAGTGAAAACTATCTACAGTATCCCCCTGCTGGCCCAGGGTGAGAACGTCAGTACATAACAATAATGTTTGCCACCCCTGCTGTATTCTATAATTGTTTTAGGCAACAATCCTCTGCACAATCACCTGGGAGTAAGTCCTATTGAAATCAAAGGGCCTTACTTCTGAGTAGGCATGGCTAGGGTTGCACTGCCAATTGTATGCTTCTTCTTGTTGCTTTCGTTGCCATAGCTTGGGGGAGCACCTCTGCCTTGCATGCAAAAGGTCCTACCTGCAGGTGCTGGGGATTGAACCCTAGCTATGCCTACTCAGAAGCAAGCCCCCCCAACCCCTGGAAAGCTGCTGCCAGTCAGTGTGGTGCCAATGGTAAGCTCCCTCTGCTTCTGCTTTCTCTTGCAAGCTGCCTGGACTGGGCCCCTAGAGAACTGCAAGGCATGCTCATTCGGAATATAAACAAAAACTCATAAGCAGCAGTCTTCAGCATATTCAAAGTGTCTGCCGTTTAGCATGCACTAAGTGCCGGGAGGAACTATTTATCATATTGTTGGCTCAAATCCTGACCAGACTCACTGTCAAGTCTTGCGGCATCCATGCAGCTTTATTGAAGACCTGGTTTTCAATCTCTGACATTCCCTTTCCCCTCCGTTTCTCCCTGAAAGAGGCTTGTAACAATGCACACCACGAAGCACATTTTGCAGCATGCATTTCTAGACACAAAACCACCATTGAGAACTCCCCGGTGGCCACCGGCAGCTAGTTGGAACGAGATGTAAATTCTATGAGGAGCCATTGTTGTTTTTTGCAATGATCAGATGCACTTTGTCTCCTGGCAGCCTACATAAATATTTGAAGGCAAGCCTCCATGATCAGCATGCTAAAAAAAAAAAAGGCAGTGAGCACAGAAACTGTTTACTTTGTGCTAGGAAGTAATTCACTTCCTCAATCATTTATTTCTGGTTTGCCAAACAACAGGGAACAGCCTGTTTGCCATGGAAGAACTTGGTTGGGATACCTGCATTTGTTGCAGTGTCTGGTGAACTAAACTATTAATTAATACATAAATTAACAACAGGATTTCTAGCCTGCCCGTCATATGCAAGGAAGTCTGGCTTATTAGGGTAGTGGGGTTGTTATGTACTGAGTTGAATAGGATCCAAAATGCAGCAGTCTGATTGGTCCTAGAACAATAGGATTCAGAATGTAGCAGTCTGAATGGTCCACAGGAGCCACCCAATCCAGCTCCAGGTGGAAGTGAATTCGCAACCTGATTGGCCTACAGGTGAATCCCGGAATTAGCCAATCACGTGGGGCCTATTGTGTAAATAATGTATATAAAGCAGACATTCTGGGGGAACTTCCATTCCTCCTCACTGCTATGAGCTGAATAAAGAGCATGAAATCCACTCTCAACTCCGAGTATATTTCACAGGTCTAGTCTGCCCACCAAGCCTAGTCTGCCCGCAGGTAGCCCACCTGCCTACTTCCTTACTTAAAACCAGTCTAGGGGGTGGCACCCACCAGTGGTCCACTTCCTCCTGCTCCATGTTGCCTTGGTAAAATTCAGCAGGTTTGGAACCAAACCAGAATTAGTTGGCTCTGGCACCACCTGCTGGTAGTCTCCCAGCTTTCCATATGACTGTTCCCAATGAGCATCCGCCTCTATATGATCCCAGGGTGGGTTTCAATGCAGTAAAACAGTTCAGCCCAAATTTCAGGAACAGAGAAAACCAACTGAGCAACAGAGATTGGTCCTAGACAAAACAGGTGAGTTTTCACCTGGCGCCAAAATGACAGAAGACATGGCACCAGTCAGACCTCCTGTGCATGAGATGCTAATAAAAGGGGGGGAAACAGATTTGCCTGAAAGTTGCATATGCTATTTTATATGCACAGGAGCAAATTTAGAAGAAATAATGTAAATGAAAACACAATATATCTCACCCAGTGCTTTTCTTCTAGGAAAAAAAAGGTGCAGGGGCCCTTGAGTACCCCCAGGAAAAAAAGCACTGGTCTCGCCAGAGCAAGGGAAGCTGGGATGGATGATTTGTGGGCCAGCTCAATCTGCTGTCCAAGTGCCCACTGTTGATATGTAGCTTCAAGGCCACTCTTCTTAGGGTTTCACATGGTGATTTAACTTTAAACCAGGCTGGACAGTCCTTTAGTCAGAGGACTCCTTTAAACACAGAACTCCTCTGAACAGAGGATGATCTGGTTTCACATTTATCATAGGCAAACGACCCTTGAGCTAACTGTTTTGAGCCTCCCTGCCACACACGCACATTTTTTATTATAGCTGTCACTGAACTGAATAAATCTTAGTTGATGAATTGTATGTGTTTAAATAGATTAATTAATTAATTAGCAGTCCCCTTGTGTGTACTTATTCAGAAGGAAATCCCACCTTATGGACTGGGATTTACTCCCAAGTAAGTGTCCACAGGAGTGCTGCCTAAATCTGCATATATTTGCATATGAATCAGATAACGCCTTTGAAGGAAACAAAAGCACTTCTTCGCTTTGTAGGTAATTTTAGATGCGCCACAGCAGACAGAAGCTTAGAAGAGGCATCTCCCTTCCGTTTAGACCTGATTGCAATGTTCTAATCTGCCATTTAATCGGTGGCAGAAGAATGTGTGAGAGCGAGAGAGAGAGAGATGCACAAACACAGGGCAGTGTACCTTTCGAGACTTGAATATATACACTAAATAAAATACAGAGAAACACTAAGGGCGCAATCCTAACTTCAGCCCAGTGTGGCTTTGTGGAGCTGCAGAGCAGTCACTTCACCTGCAGCCTCACCCTGCAGGGTGGAAAGTGGTGGTAGACATCTCACTGCGTTAACATCCAAATTGGACCCAATGCTGCCACATGACAGCATCTGGACTACATCAGGATTCGATGGATCCTGGGCCAGCTCAACCCCAGCTCTAGAAAACCTTGTTTTGGATCCCACTGTTGGCACTTGCACCCACCCATGGCATGATCATAAACCTCTCCTGAAGCCCTCAGTGACCAGACAGTGCCATGGGAATTTTTGCAATAGTTAAGAATCAGTCCAACCTTTCCCATTAAAAAGATCAGGAAGGTGGTGATGTGGAAAGTCCCTTCCTAAGGCTCTGGAGAGCCACTGCCTGCCATGGTGCGGAGGTTGGTTAAAGGTATAGGTAAAGGTACCCCTGCCTGTATGGGCCAGTCGTGTCCGACTCTAGGGTTGCGTGCTCATCTCGCTCTAGAGGCCGTGAGCCAGCGCCGTCCGAAGACACTTCCGGGTCACGTGGCCAGCATGACGAAGCTGCAGCTGGCAAGCCAGCACCAGCGCAGCACACGGAAACGCCGTTTACCTTCCCGCTATAAAGCGGTACCTATTTATCTACTTGCACTTAAGAGTGCTTTTGAACTGCTAGGTGGGCAGGAGCTGGGACCGAACGACGGGAGCTCACCCCGCCACGGGGATTCGAACCGCCGACCATACGATCGGCAGGTCCTAGGCACTGAGGTTTTACCCACAGCGCCACCCGCGTCCCTGAGGTTGGTTACTAGTTCCCAATAGGCATAAGAGTTCACAACATTCAGAGCTGACAATGCTACATGTGATTATTGCAAACCCATTTTTTAAAAAAATCTGCATCTGTGACAATGATGTATAAATCAGGGTAAAAGGTAAAGGTACCTCAGACCGTTAGGTCGAGTTGCGGACAGCTCTGGGGTTGTGGCACTCATCTCACTCTATAGGCCGAGGGAGCCGGCGTTTGTCCGCAGACAGCTTCTGGGTCATGTGGCCAGCACTGCTAAGCCGCTTCTGGCGAACCAGAGCAGAGCACGGAAACGCCATTTACCTTCCCGCCGGAGCAGTACCTATTTATCTACTTGCACTTGACGTGCTTTCGAACTGCTAGGTGGGTAGGAGCAGGGACCAAAGGATGGGAGCTCACCCTGCCACGGGGATTCAAACCGCCGACCTTCCGATCGGCAAGCCCTAGGTTCTGTGGTTTAGACCACAGCGCTACCCACATCCCTTATAAATCAGGGTACAGAGGCCTGTGGGATGCGGGTGGGCTGTGGTCTAAGCCACAGAACCTAGGGCTTGCTGATCAGAAGGTTGGCGGTTTGAATCCCCGTGGCAGGGTGAGCTCCCATTGTTTGCTCCAGCGGGAAGGCAAACGGCGTTTCCGTTAGTGTATTTTTGGTCTTTGTGGAAGCCGCCCAGAGTGGCTGGGGAAACCCAGCCAGATGGGCGGGGTACAAATAATAACTTCTTCTTCTTCTTCTTCTTCTTCTTCTTCTTCTTCTTCTTCTTCTTCTTCTTCTTTTCCTGTGCGCTGCTCTGGTTCGCCAAGTGGCTTAGTCATGCTGGCCACATGACCTGGAAGCTGTACATCGGCTCCCTTAGCCAGTAAAGCAAGATGAGCGCCACAACCCCAGAGTCGTCCGCGACTGGATCTAACGGTCAGGGGTCCCTTTACCTTTACCTTTACAGAGGCCCAAATCTAAGTACAAAAGAGGTTCATGGGGGGAAGTGGTGCTGTACCCTCTCCCTTAGTCAGTTTCTCAAAATACTTTTCTCTGTTCTCAGCTCCTGTATGAGAAGTGAGCTGAGAAAGGACTTGGAGCGCTGTGCTCAGAGGAGAAAGCAAGATGCAGAGGGATGAGGGTTTAGCACCTCTCTCCTCCTTGTACTGTTCCATCTCTACCACTTTCTATGTGAATAGGGAGGACCATTCTCAGGAACTATGATCAGGTAGCCTCAAGGAAATAAAGATGAGACCCACTGCCCTCTGCTGGGCCAAAAATGTATCAGACAACCTGCTCTGTTTGGCTTGCACTGAAGTATCGTCACATGAAACTATCCTTTGGTTCATATGAAATGGGGTGGGTGATCACATGGCAGAGGAACAATGTGGAGACCTCTTCCTTCTATCATGCAGATGAGGTTATGTGAGCTCAACAATCCCACAAGACTGCCTGATCTCACAAAGACACAACTTAGGTGATTATTCCTGTCAAAAAATGATGAAGACTTGTGTGAGCAGGGCCTCCATGGAACTGGGCACTCATATGAGCTCTCTTGAGCAGTTATAATCCTCCACTCTAGAAGAAACATGTGGGTGCGAGAGGGAGGGGAAGAGGGTGCTAAGCCTCTAAGCTCCACACCCCATCTGTTGAGGTTCTGCATCATATGGTGGACCTCCATGATAGTCCTTCCTCTTCAGAATGTTGCTCTCTGACTTATGGAAGGCAATTGGGATTGCAATAGAGGTCCATGAGTTAATAATAATAATAATAATAATAATAATAATAATAATAATAATAATTTATTTATACCCCGCCCATCTGGCTGGCCTTCCCCCAGCCACTCTGGGCAGCTTCCAAAAAAATATTAAAATACAGTAATACATCAAACATTAAAAGCTTCCCTAAACAGGGCTGCCTTCAGATGTCTTCTAAAAGTCTGGTAGTTGTTGTTCTCTTTGACATCTGGTGGGAGGGCGTTCCACAGGGAGGGTGCCACCACCGAGAAGGCCCTCTGCCTGGTTCCCTGTAACTTGGCTTCTCGCAGTGAGGGAACTGCCAGAACGCCCTCGGTGCTGGACCTCAGTGTCCGGGTAGAACAATGGGGGTGGAGATGTTCCTTCAGATATACTGGACCGAGGCCGTTTAGGGCTTTAAAGGTCAGCACGAACACTTTGAATTGTACTCAGAAACGTACTGGGAGCCAATGTTTATCACACTCGTCCTGTGGACCTCCAGAGAAGCTGAGCGTTGGAAGATTTGGGATAGATGAAAGAAAATACTCATGCAGTGCATAGTTAAAGAATGGCACTCCCTCCCTGAGGTGGCAGCACCAACTCGAAGGGCTTTAAAAGAGGAGCAGACAAATTCAGGGAAGAGAAGACTACCGATGGCTACTAGCCACAATGGCTATACTTTATCCCCACAGCTGATAGCAGCAATGCTTCTTAATAGCAGTAGCTGGAAGCCACAGGAAAGGAGAGGGCTTTTGTGCTCAGATCCTGCTTGTGGGTTAAGTCCAACCAAAGGTGACTATGGGGTTGTGGCGCTCATCTCACTTTCAGGCCAAGGGAGCCGGCATTGTCCACAGACAGCTTTCTGGGTCATGTGGCCAGCATGACTAAGCCACTTCTGGCGCAACGGAACACCGTGACAGAAACCAGAGCACACGGAAATGCCGTTTACCTTCCCGCCAAAGCGGTAGCTATTTATCTACTTGCACTAGTGTGCTTTCAAACTGCTAGGTTGGCAGGAGCTGGGACAGAGCAACGGGAGCTCACTCCGTTGCAGGGGTTCAAACAGCCGACCTTCTGAATGCCAAGCCCAAGAGGCCCAGTGGTTTAGACCACAGGGCCACCCACATCCCAGACCACTGTGAGGACAGGATGCTGGACAAAATGGGCCTTTGGCTTGATCCAACAGGCTCTTCTTCTGTTCTTATTCCATGGCCACTGATCAAGCTCATTCCTCGTGGGAATGTTTTTTTGTTCCCTCCTCTTTCCCCTCTCAATTTCTTTTTTGTACCATTGCTAGATCCTGAAGCTGAGACTCCAATACTTTGGCCACCTCATGAGAAGAGAAGACTCCCTGCAAAAGACCCTGATGTTGGGAAGATGGAGGGCACAAGAAGGGGACGACAGAGGACAAGATGGTTGGACAGTGTTCTCGAAGCTACCAGCATGAGTTTGACCAAACTGTGGGAGGCAGTGGAAGACAGAAGTGCCTGGCATGCTCTGGTCCATGGGGTCATGAAGAGTCGGACACGACTAAATGACTAAACAACAACAACAAGCTAGAACAGGGGTTTACTGCTCAGACCTGCTTAAAAAATGCATTGTTGGAGCGTTACCCAAGATGTTGTCTTCACCAGCAAGCAAAGCCTCCAAACTTGTGAAATACATTCCCTTGTATTTCACAGTCGATTCCCGCCTTACCAAAGGAGTTCCCTTGCAATGTTGTTAACCTTGTTACCTTGCGGTTCGGCATCCTGCACTTTTCAGAGCCAGAAATGCATTTGGTGGAGAGAAGTAATAAACCCTTTCATGCTGTTTAATGAAACAAGAAAATGTGTTGCTCACACTTGGATGCTAGACTTTATTACCCAAACACAGCTAAAAAAATAAATGGAGTATTTCCTGTTTAGAAGTGCCTCCAGATCATGTGATCTTGATTTTACCCAGGTGTGGTGAGTCAAGATGAAACTGGTGCTCAAGTTGTTTTTAGGGGAATAAATACACACACACACACACACACACACACACCCTTGCCATTCAAGTGGAGAAGAGATTGCCAAAGAAAAATAAGCACATGCAATGAAATGTGATATGCAGGAGTTGCCAAATTACACAGGAATTTTGCAAGATGTTATGCAAAGCATTTAAGCTCATTCCTGGTTTTCCTAACACTCTACAATCAATGATTTACGGAATCATAACAGAATCATCATAGGATCACTGCATAATAGGACTGAAAATGGCATCAAAGGTAAGAAGAACCACACGTTTGTTGTTCAAAAAGTGATGTTGGCAAGAGTATAGCAATAAATTATATTGTTTCTTATTAGAAATTATTATCTTAAAGAAAAAAATAGATGTCAGACAGGTACAAATAGAGAGGGATACCAGTATTACGTAGTACCAAATTAACAAGTACTACCAGGGCTTATTATAAAGTAAAGGTAAAGGGACCCCTGACCATTAGGTCCAGTTGTGGCCGACTCTGGGGTTGCGGCGCTCATCTCGCTTTATTGGCCGAGGGAGCCGACGTACAGCTTCTGGGTTATGTGGCCAGCATGACTGAGCCACTTCTGGCAAACCAGAGCAGCGCATGGAAACGCCGTTTACCTTCCCGCCGGAGCGGTACCTATTTATCTACAGTGGTGCCTCGCAAGACAAAAAGAATCCGTTCCGCGATTCTCTTCATCTAGCGGTTTTTTCGTCTTGCGAAGCAAGCCCATTGACGGCTTAGCGGATTAGCGCTATTAGCGGCTTAGCGGCTTTTAGCGGCTTATCAGCTTAGCAGATAAGCAGATAAGCAGCTTAGCGGCTTAGAAAAAGGGGGGGGGGAGAAAAAAAAGTCGGAAAAACTCGCAAGACATTTCGTCTTGCGAAGCAAGCCCATAGGGAAATTCGTTTTGTGAAGCGCCTCCAAAACGGAAAACCCTTTCGTCTAGCGGGTTTTTCGTCTTGCGAGGCATTCGTCTTGCGGGGCACCACTGTACTTGCACTTTGATGTGCTTTCAAACTGCTAGGTTGGCAGAAGCTGGGACCGAGCAATGGGAGCTAACCCCATCACGGGGATTCGAACCGCCGACCTTCTGATCGGCAAGTCCTAGGCTCTGTGGTTTATTTAAAAAAAAAAAAAAATATTACTTTTAAAACTTACAAAAAGAAAAGAGAAGAAAAAAGACAAAAAACAACAACAAGAAAAGGAAAAAACAATACAATACAATATATAAACAATACAAAACACAACATTAACCTAAACAATACAAAATAAAAACAATTTGAAAACATACATTGTAGCATTTCAGTAGTCTATCTTTCATACCCTTGTTTCATCGACCTCCTCTCACCTCCCTTTTTGTATTCCACTTCTATTAATTGTTTCAGCAATTCCTTTCCATCATTCTCTATTTTCTGTCATATAAATATCTTAACTTATTTTTACCCTTATTTTCCATTAATACTATAATGCTTATTTATGCTTTACTCCTTATAACAAACATTTCAACTAAAGCCATAAGATTTCATTCCAACATTTCCCTAACACTCAGTAATTTTACAATATTTCTATTTCTGAAAATAAACTTTAAAACTTTTTCCAATCTTCTTCCACCATCTCTTCTCCCTGGTGTCGGATACTGCCAGTCATTCGTCAATTCCAAATAGTCCATCAACCTGGTGATCTTCTGTCCGAGGCTCTTAACTCTTTTCCAAGTCCCTTCTATAGGTCTTCTTCATATTTATACATGCACTTTACTTTGTCTTCTACTGATCTTGTTCTTATTTTCCTTCCTTTGATACTGAAGAGCAGATCTCGGGGAAGCTCCAACCTAGCAATGCTTTTATTCCTTCTTGACAGGTCAACCAAATCTCCATGGTTAAATCTAAAATCCATAAGGTATTTCAGGACATGTTTCAAAATTCCTCCAAATCGAAAGGCCCCCACAGCTCTAATCTCTTCATGACCCGTCCAAATCCCAAAAGTCAGTAAATCCCTGCATGAAGGGATCTGTCCAACTTTCCTTCTCCAGTCCAGGCAGGGCTCTGATCCTCAAAATCTGACTTTTTCTAAAATCAATCATAAAAGGCCTCAACTTATAGTCCTCAATTTGCCTCTGTAAGGCTGGGACTCCCACTTGTACCACCTTAGGTTCAACAACAGCAACTTTCTCCTTCGCCTTCTCAACAATTTGCCCTATCAAAGTAGATTCCTGTATCAGATCCTGAATAATTTCTGTATTGATAGCCACTTTTTGTCCCAAGTTAGTCACTTTTTGTCCCAAGTTATCAATTTTAGTAGTCATGACATCTGTCTTCTTGTGGAGTTGTTCCAACGAGTGACTTATCTTGCATAATGCAATCACTAAAGCTTCTTCTGTCGACATTCTCAAATAGTCCAAGGTCAATCCCTGATTCTCACAGTCTCTTATCTTGCAGCTGGTTCCCCCAGCTCAGCTCTTATAACAGTTTCAAAAGCTCCCTCTAGAGGGAAACAGTTTCTATTTGTGTCAATCCTTTTAAGCACAGTTCAAACAGTAAATATAGTTTCAATTTTCAGTTACTTTTCCTCCTTTTTAAACACAGAAGAGGACTATGGAAACAATATATTTCTCTTATTTAGCTAACTGTCAAGATACGTTCTATTCACAGCCAATGAACTTCAAAACGTCAATCTTACTGGCAGAACCCTTTCCAGGTTCGGAGCAATGATGATTTAATTTTCAACACTCTCTCCTGCAGGCTTGCGTGATCCAAAATTTCCCCCCTCTTCTCCTGCTTCCAAGGGGGGTTTAATAGTTTTAATCGATGGAAGTTTAATCCTTTACAGAAGACTTTCCAAGACCTTAGCTTGCAGCGTCTTTGCTTCAATCTATTTACAAAAGGGGAAGGCGGACTTCCTGTTTAAAACCTTCCCGTTTCGGTGCCAAATTAAGACATTTATAGATCCAATTTTCCGTTCTACTCACGGGTAGTTGTTTAAAATCGAATTGTCCACAGGAAAAAGTCAGCGCTCTCCGGCAACAGCAATGTGACTTCACTCTGTGAAAGAAGCAATCAATTCGAAGCACCGCGCCGCTCACCCCACGTCGCTCCAGATCCCCGAAACCAGGTCTCCCCGCGAGTAGGGGAGGCGCAAAAGGTGCCAGCCGAATCCCAGGTTCACAGGCTTTTCCCGCCTGTGATTTTTAGTGGGTCTCCGCCTTCGCCGTGGCGGCCAGACCCTGTTTCCACGGAGTAAATTCCTCCCGATCAGAGGAATTCCGCCATTGTCAGAGGCGCTAACCCGGAAGTCCCCTAGGCTCTGTGGTTTAACCCACAGCGCCACCCGCGTCCCTAGGGCTTATTATGCCCGATTACTATTTTTATTTTTTATTTGAAGAATTCTTAATCTAAAGAACACAACACCAAAAGAAAGGTGATGGGGAGAGAGAGGGAGCAAAGCAAATACAGGTATTTGACTTTTAGCTATAACGTTCTTATAACAAACTGCTGGAAGGGGAAAATGAGGCGAGGAGCCAAAAACTGCTGGCTCCATTCTGAGTCAATGGAGAGGCCCTGTAGTCTGTTTTTTTTTCTCTGCTGCTACATGGCTATAATTATATCTGCTATGTAATACGAATTTAGCAGTGGAGATATGCTCATTAGAGATCCATCCAGCTGTGATTTTGCTAACATGAGAGACAAATCAAAGTCTCTGATAAAGCTTGACTTGCTAGTGACTTTATTTTTTAAGCAATATCCATAGTTAGTGGAGAATAGTAGGGGAATAAATTATAAGTTACTTGGTTTATTAGACTGATCACTTGTCCATCTCCAATGGCATTTTTTCTTGGCGGGGCTGCTCCCCCCCCCCCGCACAGCACCAGTCTGAATAAAAGGGGCTTTCGCATACCATCCAACTTTTTCAAAAGCACCAAACTTCTTCTGGGTGAGTCACGTGACCCACGCCTCACTCTTGCCCTGGAAAAAAGTGAGAGTGCAGCTCAAGAGTTTGCAGGATCATGGCACCCAAAATGGCAGCCACAATCTCGCTTGAAAAAAAGGAGATGTCCCTTTTCCCCAGGGCACTTGGAAGTAAGCTTTCATCACTTGCAGTAGATGTAGACTCTATGAGTGGTGTATCCATTATCTCCAGCTCTGTCATCAAGCAAGAAATTGGAATAGGTGACAAAACAGCCCATGTGAGCTGTTTCTCTCTCTCTCTCTCTCTCTCTCTCTCTCTCACACACACACACACACACACACACACACACACACACTTGCCAAGGTGCAGAGGCATGAAGTAGAAGCTGCTGGAAAACCAGCCACGCTTTGGAGAAACAAGCTGTGAGATGGCTCGTGGTTTGCTGAACACGTTTTAAAACCAACGATGGCCCGTTTGCTGAAGCCACGTTGAGCTGAATGGAACGGAAGCACCCTGTTAAATTTCTTCGGGTCATTTGCAACTGCAGCTTGCTCGCCTTTATGCACACGGGTCTCCTGAGCATACGCAGCATTCCCTGCAGCTGTCAAGCTAGCACACGTGCTTTCTCGGTGAACCTGCAGGAGTTAGTTGCTCAGAAGTCATTACTCTCTTCCTATTTTCCGATGTGTTTTTATAGCAGCTTGTGCAGAATTCCTAGCTTCATTTATATGGATCTGGGGTTTCTTTGTATGCTTTAAAAAAAGAGAGAACCTGTTGTTTTTCTTGTTCTTTCTCCCCAAAGGCAGCAATTTTACAGCATCCTCAGCTTGTGTCTCCAGGTTTTATGCTATGGGACTCTTGTTTGATTTTTCTCATGGAACAGTCTTGTTCCCCTCACCCTTTACTATTTCCCTCATGCCTTGTATTGCATTTTTATTACAGTGGAGACTGCGTCTACAGGTCCTTCCGGTTATTTGTTCCGAGACTTTTATTGGATTCTCAATAAATATGTGTGCCATTGGGGGTCCTTAGTTGGTTTCCTTGCTTTTTTTATTTATTTATTGAAGCTGTGCTTTCCAGCTGAAATGTTAAGCGCCCATTTCTACAGCAATCTGGTTTCTTTTCTGTGCTCTTGCAAAGGTTTCCCGACATGTTTGAATTGGCTGAGGTACATCTCAATTTTTTTGATCTGTCCCTCGTTGTTGGCCGCTGAGGTGAGTGAGGTGCTTTCTCCCTGTGTCATTTCCATTTCACCTTGTAACACAAATAAATCGGTGCTTTGTGGCAGGTGGAACTGAAAAAGCTCAGGTCCCCCACTTTTTTATATTTTATTTTATTTCTTATTTTAGTGATGCAGAAAATCCTCAAGGTTGTGGGCAGGAAACAAAAAAACAGGTTAGAATAGGTTCATGGAAACTCACCTCCTCTGGTTAATGAGTTCCAGTTCGTTGAGTCAGACATGTGCAAAACAGACATTTAATAGGAGGACCAGTTGGTCATGTAGATCAATTAACGTATTGTTCTCCATTAATTGTGCTGCTTTCACTTAAGAACGAGCCCAGTTGAATTGACAATGACAAAATGTCAATACTACTAAGACGTATAGCTATTTTAAAGTGGGCGGGCATAGTGGTTCCACACCGTGACCCTTTAAAATAGCCCTGTGAGGCAAATGACTGTGGTGGCAACATAGTAAAAGGGCCGAGGGCATCTGGGTGAGCTCAGCTGTAGAGAATGACAACAGGAGGCCCTGGGCCAGGAGTAGCCCATGGGGGTGCCCTTGGGATTTCTTGAACTACAACTCCCATTATCCCCGGCCATTGGCCACACTTGCTGAGGCTGATGGGAGTTGTAGTCCAAAAAAATATCGCGGATACCACATAAGCTACCACAGCTCTGGCCCATATTGAGCAGTTGAAATAAGGATTTTGAAAGGAAGCAAACTCCTCCCTAATATGTAAACCTACTGACAGGCTCTAGGGCCAACCAGATACCATATAGGAGCCAGTGTGGTATAGTGGTTAAGAGTGGTTTTCAGACCATTTGCCTTCAGGAGAGATTTGCCTTCAGGAGAGCTAGTGTGGTGTAGTGGTTAAGAGTCATGTAATCTGGTGAACCGGGTTCGCGTCTCCGCTCCTCCACATGCAGCTGCTGGGTGACCTTGGGCCAGTCACACTTCTCTGAAGTCTCTCAGCCTCACTCACCTCACAGAGTGTTTGTTGTGGGGGGGGGGGGGAAGGGAAAGAAGAATGTTAGCCGCGGTGAGACTCCTTTGGGTAGTGATAAAGCGGGATATCAAATCCAAACTTCTTCTTCTTTGCCCAGGGCACATTCGCTTTCAGCTTGAGCCTCAAAAAATCAGGATAACCCCAGCCTAAAAGCTGCTTCCCCCCGAAGGGTGGTCAGGAAATCTGGCAGGGACTCAGCCTTACCATGTATTCCTCACTCCCCCAGTAAATGTGCTAGAAATACTTTAAAAAAAAAAAGTGTTGTCAGCATCTCCCTACGGGAAGACAAACCTACAAGTCACTTCATAATCTACTTTTGATGAGAGATATCTCTCTCTTCTTTCCCATTTAGAAGAGAAATAAACTTGACAGCTCTTCCCACCCTCCCTCAGGGTTGGCGCAGCAGAAAATCCTCCCAGCTCTGATGAATCACTGAACTGACAGCCCGGCTCATATTGGCACCCCAATTAGGTGCCTGGAATAGACTTCAGTGGGCGATAGTGGAGCAAAGATGCCACACAGGAAGCGGCTTGCTTGCTGTTCAGGACTGCAGCGTAGGAAAGGGACTGTTGTTCATGGGGGTTTCCATGCAGCAGCAGGTCCCAACTTCAATCCTCGGCATCTCCCGATATGACTGGGAAGGACTCTGGCCTCAAATCTTGGAGAGGTGCTCCCAGTCAGGGTGGACAACACTGACCTAGATGGACCACTGGTCTGACTTTGCATAAGACAGCTTCCTAGGTTCATCCATTTCCCTCATCTTCACCTCCCTGTAGAAATAAAATGTAGACCTTTCCAAGTGTCTCTATATTCCAAGGACAGTCCTGGATTTACAGAAGCCGCCCCAGTTTCTGATTTGATCCTGGAAGGTCCCACTTTTCTTTAAAATGTTCCTTGTTTTCATTGGATAAATGTTGGAGGGTAGGAAAATGTGTTCTGTGCTTTCTGAAGAGCCAGTGTGATATAGTAGTTGGAATGTCGGCCTAGGACCTGCGAGCCCAGGGTTCAAGTTCCCACTTGGCCGTGAAGGCAGCCCTGTTTAGGGAAGCTTTTAATGTTTAATAGATTATTGTATTTTAACATTCTGTTGGCAGCCGCCCAGAGTGGCTGGGGAAACCCAGCCAGATGGGCGAGGTATAAATAATAAATTATTATTGTTATTGTTATTGTTGTTGTTGTTATTATTATTATTAGCTCACCGGGTGGCCTTGGACCAGTCACTGCCTCTCAGTCTAAGCTACTTCACAGGTTTGTCGTGAGGATAGAATTGGGGAGGGGGAGAACTGTGTATGCCACCTTCAACTCCTTGGAGAAGAAGGTGGGGAATAAATGGAATAGTAATAATAATAATAATAATAATAATAATAATAATAATTAATAGACTTTCTTGGATGGTGGTATAATTACCAAGGAAATTATTTCACACAAGCTGCATTGAAATGCCAGAGATGTGTAGGATTGCCAGCTTCCCTCCCCTGCCCGGTTTTATCTGTGTAGCACAGGCATAAGCCTCTTTCAGTGAGAGCTCACTTTGAGGGTTTGTTTGCTCCATATTGCATTCTCCGCTATGGGTGGGTACAAGAGCGAGGATCTCTGTCTCTTGTACATATGAACCTAAGAAGAGCCCTGTTGGATCATACAAAAGGCCCGTCCAGCATCCTGTTCTCACTATGCCCTAGCAGATACCTATGGGAAGTTCACAAGCAGGACCTGCGTTCAATAACACTCAATAATTTTCAATGCTTGTAGATTGTGCATGACAAATGGTTGCAATGGTTCTTCTTCCTCTTCTACCTGCTACCTCCTTGCCCCCACTTGCTTCAAAGAAGAACAGGAAAGAGCTGTCATAAATCACACACAGAGAATCACGCCTTCTCATTGTTGACATTGAAAAGAAGAGGAGTGAGTCATTTAGGATTGTTAAGTAAAATGATATTGTGCTTACTCTGTTATTTTTTTATTGTGTTGCTTCTTTTGTGTAGTCTTGCAGGATGCCCCAAACTTTACATTGATTGATACTACGTTGTTGTTGTTTAGTCATTTAGTCGTGTCCGACTCTTTGTGACCCCATGGACCAGAGCACGCCAGGCACTCCTGTCTTCCACTGCCTCCTGCAGTTTAGTCAAACTCATGCTGGTAGCTACGAGAATACTATCCAACCATCTCGTCCCCTGTCGTCCCCTTCTCCTTGTGCCCTCAATCTTTCCCAACATCAGGGTCTTTTCCAGGGAGTCTTCTCTTCTCATCAGGTGGCCAAAGTATTGGAGCCTATAAATGTGTTAATTTCATTTTCAGTTTGTTTCTGTTACCCATGCTGTTGTCAAATGTTGCAGTTGCTTTCTCAAGGAGAAATCCAACATGCCTGTATTGACCAGCGTAAGGTGTAGCACTTACCCACCCTCCTTCTCTTCCTAGATGTAGTTGGAGAATGCTTAGTTTAGATAGGATTTCAGGGTAGGATGATTGTTCTCAAGAGGCTTCAGAAGTCCAGCCTGGCCCAGGGAGAGAGACACTGATCCAGAAGAGTTGGGAAGGCCTACAGACTCTGATAACTTACAGACCTGCTTTAAACTTTTTGCAGGACTCAAGTAGGAAAGAATGAAGAGTGTGCCCTCTTCAAAGAACAATCTGAATATCAAGTCCAAAGGACTCTGAGCCATTTCAATTAGACTGTTGCTCGGTGCATCTGAAGGGCATTGAACGTATTTGTAATGCAGGAGCCCTCCTACTTTTAATACTGTTTGTGCCTGCAAAGATTTAGGGGGAGCCACACTGCTTCATTTCTTACCTGTGCACAGCCCATAACTTCCTGCTGAAATTCCAAAACTTTTTATACCACAAATGTTCTGATTTATTTTTGTCCTGCTTTGGGTAGCAATAATTCAGTAGCCTAGGAGTGTACTGAATGAGACCATTGGCCCATCTAGCTCAGTAGTGTTATGGGTTTGTGGGTGCCAGATCCCTCTAATCCAGGGGTAGTCAACCTTTTTATACCTACCGTCCATTAATGCATCTTTCTTGATGGTAAAATTTCCTTACCGCCCATGAGTGCTCAATGGAAGGAGGATTCAGCTTGTGCCGTAGAACCCCCTACCACCCTCCTAGAATCCTGAAACGCCCACTAGTGGGCAGTAGGGACCAGGCTGACAACCCCTGGTGCGCTCCCTGAAACCTCTGTTGCCCCCTGAACAAAGATGCCTGCATTATGTAAATGTGGGCAAAACACATGCATGTTGCATTCACACTTCACAGTGTCCCTGTAAATTCTGTCCAGGCCTTATACTCACCCCCACCCCAAATCTGTGTCGCTCTCCCTGTGCACCGCTGCTTTGCTTTGATAATTTTTAAGCTCTTCCGTCTGGTTTGACTCCCACCTCCTCCTGGATTATTCTTTGTTTGTTCCGCTTTTGTTCTGCTATAGAATTTCCATCTGCTTTTGCTTCCATTTCTCTTTAGTTCTGCTAGAAAGCTGTCATTTCGTTTTTCTCACACACTCCTTTTAACTATCCACGTGCGAATGCTATTATTTTAACCTTAACTACTTAGCTCCTCCATTGAATTTCTCTCACTCGGGGTTGGTTCTTCCCTTTCCGCCCGATGTTTTCATTTTTCTTTTTGTTCAGAACTGTGTTCACCAGAGGTGATACTTTGGACCCAAACTTCTCATTACTCTATTTGTGTCTTTCCTAGAGTTGCCAAGAGATAAAAAAATCTGGACACAAAAAGTTGTGTTGGCAACTTTAGTCTTTCCTTCAAATATTTGGGGACAGAGTTCCTCCCCAGAATCTCCGCCATTTTCCTGAGGTGATGCTGCTGTGAAAGGAAAATGAAAGGGTCCAGGGTGTATTGTAGGAGAGTTCTGAGAAATCTTTCATGCCATGGAAGGCCCTTCTCAGTGGTGATGCCCCCTTTGTGGCATCCTTTACTCAGGAAAGCTTCCCTGGTATACCCACATTGTAAACTTTCTGGAGCCAGAAGAAGAAGAAGAAGGAGTTTGGATTTGATATCCCACTTTATCACTACCCTAAGGAATCTCAAAGCGGCTAACAATCTCTCCCCCCCCCCCTCCAACAAACACTCTGTGAGGTGAGTGAGGCTGAGAGACTTCAGAGAAGAGTGAGTAGCCCAAGGTCGCCCAGCAGCTGCATGTGGAGGAGTGGGGAAGCGAACCCGGTTCACCAGATTATGTGTCCACCACTCTTAACTACTACATCACATTGGCAAATGCATTTTTCTCCTCCCAGACTTTATATAAGTTTTCATTCTGGCTCCTATGGATTTCATTTTGGATCTTATCTCTATCTATCTATCTATCTATCTATCTATCTATCATCTATCTATCTATCTATCTATCTATCATCTATCTATCTATCTATCTATCTATCTATCATCTATCTATCATTTATCAATCAATCAATCAATCATCTATCTATCTATATCTAGTGCTTTTTTTCCTGGGGGGATGCAGGGGTACACATAACCCTAAACATTTTGTGAATCTAAGTTTGGCCTCATTGTGGGGCAGTATTTCAATATGAGTAGGAAAATGAGAGTACCTCTAAAAAATCTATCTATCTATCTATCTATCTATCTATCTATCTATCTATCTATCTATTCTACCTATCCTACATTTTTTAAAAAATGTAAACCACCTGGGTGCTTGGCTGATTTAGCTGTCTGAGCAAGGTGTCTGTGGTCTTGCTGGAAGATAGTTTCCCCCCAAAAAACTGTGTGTGTGTGTGTGCTGTAAGCCACCCAGAGTGGTTGGGGAAACCCATCCAGATGGGCAGGGTATAAATGTTGTTGTTGTTGTTGTTGTTACTACTACTACTATTTCTTCTTCTTCTTCTTCTTCTTCTTCTTCTTCTTCTTCTTCTTCTTCTTCCTCCTCCTCCTCCTCCTCCTCCTCCTCCTCCTCTTCCACTTGATTGTTTAAAAAACCCCTCAAATAGGATTACAAAAAAAAGATAAAACAAAAATATCCTTGCTAAAAAAATATTTTAACAACAATCTAAGACATTCAAAAAGTTAAAATAACAACAGACAGAAAACAAGATCAAAACACACACCAACTTTCTAAAAGTCTGGGTAAGGTAAAAGCAAGAATGTTCTTTTAGCGGGAGCCCCAAAGAGTACAGTGAAGGTGCCTGCTTGATTTCATTAGGCAGAGAATTCCAAAGTTTAGGAGCTAAACGACCAAATTCTTACAAATGCGGAATGGGCATTATGTGGCACCTGTGATAGGGCCGAATCTGCCGATTGAAGCGATTGAATGGGCACCTATGGGGGTAAGGTGATTTCGTAGGTAAACTGGTCCCAGGTTGTGACATGTTTTATATTCCAATAGCAACACCAAAGTTGCTGGTTCTAAGGTCATAACCTTGTACGTTCATTTCATTGTACCGTCTGAAGCCAAGTGTCTGATGTGTTCTTGGCCAGCGGCCTAGTCTGGCCTAATGCAAATCTTCCTTGACTTGTTCTGGCACCTTGAGAGGAACAGATGATTTAGAAGAAAAAAGGTAATCATAACCAAGCATCAGAAGTGCTTTGCTGGGCTTGAAGAGAAACTTCCTCTTGCGCTTCCAAGTTATCTTCCAGGAACATTTCCTCCAAGTTAAACAATTTCAGAGGGACTGGGAACGCCTGCTTAATTTCAACCTCAGCCAGCCCCTGTTGCTGTTCATTCCAATGTATCAAAATTAAAATGTTTTAAAACGTATTTATCTAGTTGCTATGGCTCCCCCGCCCCTCCAGCTCCACTGGCTGCCCATGTCTGCATCAGGCACTTGATTCATCAAAAGTGACAACTGATATATATATATATATATATATATATATATATATATATATATATATATATATAAATTTATATTTTTAGACACGGTTCACAGATTCTCTTCGCCGCGACTTTCCCCTCCACTTCTCACTGTGTGTATCTGTTCTGTACAACTGCAGCTAAATGAATTACTGCCACAGATGGCCTGCAGAGATTTCATACATGTTACAGCAGTTCATTTGTACAAGAATAAAAAGGGGGGAAGGGTGGAACCCATAACTCTCATCTCGTGTGGGTATTATAAGTGACAGTGGATCAGACACTGCCGGGGTCACTTGCGTTCTGGGCTGTACTGTTTCCTATATTTGCATGACTCATAGTTTAACATTATTGATCTTTTTTAAAAAGAAGCAAGTTTACCTGAATGGCACATAAGAATTTACTGGCATGACCTAGGGTTACAGTTCCTTTTTAATAATACAGGTACGAACTGTTGCTGCAAACAGCTTAATGGAAACGCTTGTTGTGTCGAGTGAGGGCTCCCATCATTCCTGCATTACTTCTTCATAATAATAATAATAATAATAATAATAATAATAATAATTTTATTATTTATATGCTGCTCATCCGACTTGGGTTGCGCCAGCCACTCTGGAAGGCTCCCAACGAAATATTAAAGACAAAAAACTTCCCTGAACAGGGAATATAACATTTTGTGTGTGCAATTTTGTCTTATGCACACTATTGCAAGCCACTTTCCCTAATGCCTTTTTGTATGTTACTGTCACTACCTGCATTTTTAAACAATATACACATTTTTGTGCCCGTTTTTGTTTTGTTTTTTGTTAGAGAACTGCACCTCAAATTTCAAAGGATAGCTGCGGTTCATTTTGCATGCTGTCTCAGGATGAGCAAATTATGAAGGTGAACCTAACCAAACTCCTCCTCCATCCTAACCATGGCCAGCATCAACCATGGTTTGTTGGCTTGGACTGCATGACAAACTGCAAATGGTTAAAACTGGAAGTGAAAGCTTGTAAGCTCCTCTCTTGGCCTTAAAGATGTTGGAGGGGAGCGAGGACACGAGACTAATTTCACATCTCATCAAACCAAAGTTTAGTGTGACAGCTGAATGTAGCCATGGCATCAAGTCTCCTCTGTTGCTGCTGTTTGGATGCATTCATGTAATTGAACCAGGCCAGTGGGAATGGGGGGAGCTTTGCCACTTTGCTGGCTGCTTTCCCCCCTTCCCCTTTCGATTTGACAGCCCTGCGCTCCTGGGCTGCTGGAGGAGGCAGGCAGGCAGGGAGAGGACGGGAAGGAGGCAGGTGAGCAAATAAGTGAAGGGTGGAAGGAAGGAGAGAAACTCCTTCAACTCAGGACCCAAACTCTGCAACCTGCAACCCCACAAAAAGCTCAACAACTTTGGCCAATGCTCCCCTAACAACTTTGGTCAATCCTTCCTTAAAAATAGCTCAGCAACTCCTGGTAATGACAATGAGTAGATCACAGCCAGTCTTTTTATACTGTGAGTAGAACGCAGTCTCTTGGGAGTCCAACTAGATTTCAATGTGTGTGTGTGTGGGGGGGGGGGTGACAAGAAATTTTCCACACCGGGTACCACCTAACCTTGCTACACCACAGCTACAGACAAAGGTAATTCACCGAGAGAAGCATCATTTTATGAACTTCTTAAACTACATGAAGGTTTGGCTTGTTTTTCCAAAATGTATTTCATATTTTAAACTTCTTTACATAATTGCATCACAGAGAAAGGCAAGGCGCCTTCTATGACAATGAAACTTCACCCCTGATCACTGGAAATATCATCCTTTGGCTTCCCATATTTCATCAAGTATTGGTTCAGTACTTCCAGCCAAATCCAACAGGGACTAGAAACTTGTTTTTAAGAAGAAAAGAAAGCTGAGAGTCTCAGTATATGGCATTATACCATATTTCTGTACTCCCATGGAATCATGACATACACCCCCCCCCTAGGTTATAGGTCAATTCAATTTATCATAGTTCTTTAACTTCTGAAAATCAGCTTCCTTTGGGAAGCAGCCAGAACCTTTGCTAAGTTTTGTCATTTGCAAAGATGTGGCTCCCCATCCCCCAAAATGGATTTGAATGTTAAATACACACACAGCCCAATGCCTAAATTATAGAGATGTATCGTCTGGGTGCTTTGCAGCCCCTGTGCTAAGAAATGATATGACGAGAAATGGTTGTCATGTAGCACCTTTGCAATACTTTATTATCTCATAATGAGAAACTGGCTTTAAGTTATTGGTAATAAAAAGCACCGCTGATGGGAAGGAGCAACGTCATTAGGTAGCTCCCAGGTATTCCAAATGATCCCCTTTCTGGCAACCAGTCATGATCTGCTCCCTGTCTCCATTTTCACTTCATTGTGTTATCTCTTTGGAAGTCAGGAAATCCCAGCAGATGGAACAGATCGTCCATCATCTCCATTTCTCTTTCTCTCTCTCTCACCATCAATAGTTGAAGAGGGAGGAAAAGTCATTTAAAAGTTCATGGAGCCTTGCTTTGGTTCAGCTGACTGCCTTAAGGGGATCCACCAAAAAATATAGAAAGATGGACAGCTAAACAGTTTTTTTATATATATTATGTATACATTCAAACTGCCAATCAGGAAACATTCCTCTGAAAGATTAGCTCTCTTTTTATTTGCTTGAATAGTAAAACAAAAAAAGAGGAGAGACAGAGAGAAAGAGGCATGAAATACTTAGTGCATTTGTAATGCACAGCAGATGGGAATTATACATATTTATGGACACTGTTAACCACATCTCTCCCACATTACTCTGATGGAGTGCATGCATAGACTTGGCAAAAAATTATTTAAAAAAATATTAAACAGCCCATTAGTACAATTTATGAACAGGGCTTCCACTAAGGGAGCTGTATCGAGAGGTCTATAGTCAGTACGGTGCAGCCCAGCTGATACCATCTGTTTGGTGTATTCACTGAAGAAGATTATATTACAATCCTTAGTAATGCCACAAATGCTACAGCTAAACTGGATGAGACTTCAGCTTCATTCCACTGCAGCAATATGGGTTTATCGTGAGTGATTTTCCACAGCTGGAGGTGGAGACTTGATTTCATGGAATCACAAGAAATAAAATTCTGAAAGCTTGAAATATTAACCTAAAGGGGGACAAAAACAAAAAAACAAAAAATATCTAATTCCTCTGCATTATATCTCTCCTGCATGATGCATTTGGCGGAACCCTCTAGACAAGGTCAGATTTCAGTGCTAAATGTTTCTGAGAGGGATTGAACCAAGGATGGCTCCAACTGTGTAGCTGCCTGTTAGTGCTCATTTCATGACTATCATTTCACCTCTGGCAGTCTTGTCCCTTTCCGTTCACTTTTATAGAATTCTAAATGATGGTGCCATTGAATTGGGGAGAAGAGCATTATGGCACAGCTCCTGAAATTGCTTTTATTCTGGCAAGCGCGTTTCCAACTTGAAGGGAAAAGCAGAAGACGTAGACTGTAAATCCACTGAAATGCATTTGATGCACTCCCTGTCTCAAGATGCCATGACTTAGCTAGGGACCATTTGAAAGCATAAATAGACGCTCTCTTTTTGCATATATCTCTAGTGCAGCGGTTCTCAACCTGTGGGTCCCCAGATGTTGTTGGACTGCAACTCCCATCATCCCTGAGCTCTGGCCTTGCTAGCTAGGGGGGATGGGAGTTGTAGTTCAACAACAACTGGTTGAGAAAGGCTGCTGTAGTGGGATGGAGAACCACTTGTGTGATTGGGAACTGTGTTTACCCTTCTCCTGTTCCACCACACTCAGAAGTTCACGTATGTGGCCTGGGAAAGGACATTCACTTTGGTGTTCCCTAACCTGTGGCATTCCCTTCCACACAGAGGCACATTTGGCACCTTCATTGTACAGTGGTACCTCGGGTTAAGTACTTAATTCATTCCGGAGCTCCGTTCTTAACCTGAAACTGTTCTTAATCTGAAGCACCACTTTAGCTAATGGGGCCTCCCACTGCTGCTGCGCTGCCGCCACACGATTTCTGTTCTCATCCTGAAGCAAAGTTCTTAACTCGAGGTACTATTTCTGGGTTAGTGGAGTCTGTAACCTGAAGCGTATGTAGCCTGAAGCGTATGTAACCTGAGGTACCACTGTATAGCATCCATCATATGCTGAAGACACAACTCTTTTACCCATCAGCCTTTGACACTTGAGATATGTATTGTTGGGACCCACCCTATTCTTAATCTGAATTGCTTAAAAAACTGATTTTAATGTTATATTATTATGGGTGCCACGTCACTCTAGGATGGGGAACAGCAGGTCAAAGATGATTTTGTATGCGAGAGTTGGAAGCTGGAGACACAGAGGTACATCAAGCTGGACCATGTGCAGAGGAGGGTGACCAAGACGATCAAGGGTCTGGAAACCAAGCCTTAAGAGGAATAAGGGGAGACTGAGAGATATGATAGCCATCTTGAAATATCTAAAGGGCTGCCACAGGAAAGATAGAGCAAGCTTGCATTCTCCTGGGGAGGGCAGGAATCAATGGAGTTACAAGAAAGGAGATTCCTACTAAACATCAGGAAGAACTTTCTGACAGTAAGAGCTGTTCAACAGTGGATTGGACTTCCTCGGGAGGTGCTGGACTGTCCTTGCTTGGGAAACCTAATGTGGAAGCAATATCTGTTTGAATGTTAATGATGTGACACCCTGCCCACCCCACCCCCATAAACACCCTATGTTCAAATTATGCAATGCATACATAAACCCACAGTCTCCACTGATCTTCAGTACAGTGGTACCTCGGGTTAAGAACTTAATTCATTCCGGAGGTCCGTTCTTAACCTGAAACTGTTCTTAACCTGAGGTACCACTTTAGCTAATGGGGCCTCCCGCTGCACAATTTCTGTTCTCATCCTGAAGCAAAGTTCTTAACCTGAGGTACTATTTCTGGGTTAGCGGAGTCTGTAACCTGAAGCGTCTGTAACCTGAGGTACCACTGTACATGGAAACTGAACCTGAGTAAGCTCAGAAACCCCTGGAGTCCGTTGCCAGCTGGAACTTCAGGCTGTGTGCAACAATACTGTAACTTCCTTTTGACCTTATGGTGCAGGATGGGTAAGATAACAACAACTGTCACTGTATTCATGTAGCTCAATAGTATATCCAGCAATTTCCCTGACCATCTGTCTGGAAGCAGAGGCTGCACATGGTAACTGCTGCTTTCTTCTCTAATGTAATTCTGGAGTCCCCAACGTCGAGTCCTCAGACATCCCCATTGGTGCCCCTTGTTGGAGGCCGGAGCTGTATGCCCCACAGGCCTGTCATATGTTCCTGAAACTAACCTGCTACCCTCAGGCACATTGGAGAACACTATCCATTTGCCAATGTCGAAGGAAAAATCAACTGCTGGGCCATTCAGCCTCTGTACATGGAAAAGTGGCAGGGAGGGAGGTCAGAGGCGCCATCTTGTTTTTTGCCTTAGGCAGCAAAATATCTTCTGCTGGCTCTGCTGCCTGGACGCAAAGGTCTACAAACATGTTCCTGTTTGGGCTGAGACTTTGCCTCAACGTCTCCCTCCACCTGGCAATGTATCTGTGTGTTCTTCAGCTATGGCTTCCTGGCTCACCTCTTGACAGCTGTTTATGGCTCAACCTCAACAAAATGGGGTTTTTTCATTGGCCCTGGATTACTTACTTCTAGATGTGTGGCCTTGCTTCTGGAAACAGACCCAGAACTGCTGTTCAACTGAGTGGAAATTGTGAGGGCTCGGTGCCGTTGGTTGAAACTATGTTCCTTGGCGATTTGGTCCCCATTTTTCATTTAACGGGCTAGACTTCAGCCTGCCTCCCGGCATCACAGCAAAGATAGTATTACGAACAGAAATTCGCAGCGCCGTCAAAGTGGGCAGCAAAAGGCTATTCTGTCACTTTTCATTCACCTGGGGTACTAGAGTTAAACTAATTAGAAAAGACTGAGGAGGCCGAGGAAGCTGAACATTCTTAGCCCTAGGAAGAAAGCTGCGGTGAGGGAAAGCCCAGAGCTGCCATAATCTGAATAGTAACCACTTGTTCTCAGTGACTGCCCTGGTCTGGCACTCGCAGAGAAAAGATTTGGGTTAAATAGGAGGATTTTTGTAATGCCGAGGCTAGCCCAGCGGCAACAGGATAAGCAACCATCTGCAGCAGTGTTTTGTTAAATAAATAAAAGAGAGATCCTCGATTCTCAAGCAGAGGCTGAAGTGTGCTTTGCTAAATGAAGCCACCTACCCCCACCATATATGACCAGTGGTGTCATCCCAACGAATGCCCACTAGGGCTGCAATCCTGTACACATTTGCCAGAATTAAATAAAGATGCGTTAGGATATTGTGCGCGAGGGTGGTAGGACTTGCGTTTTTTCTTTTCTGTACACTTTGCAGGCTGGAGCTTAAGCGGGTATTAATGCTTATTAGGAGAATCTTAGAATTGGAAGGGATACCTCAAGGGCATTCTAGTCCAACCAATCTCCAGACACGGTCTCCCATCCACTTTGGAACCATGCTGGACCCTGCTTAGCTTTGCAAATGTGCTAGCTGTTTTATTGCTGCACCACTCGGTTGCATATTTAATGGCGCCAACTACTGCCTGTGTCATAGTGCCATGTGTCCGGAGGGAGATGGAGGAATAAACTGAGTGAAGCAAAGGTGTACGAAAGGCAGCACTTGAAGAGAGAGCAGCCAAATCATACTATTCGCCTAAGTTAAGAAGCTGTTCTTTTAATAGGAAACCAGTGTGCTATTGATCAGACTGAAGGGATAAAGAATAAATTGTCTACAATAGGCTGGCATATTATATTCCTCCATAACTAATAGTAAGAAGTTCCCCAAATCGATTATTTTATTAGTTACAACTAGGGTCACAGCCACATCTTACGTCTAAAACACATGGCCTCCCCTTAACAAACCACAGTTCCCTTTTTCATTGATTTAGTAACAAAAAAGTGTTATGTTTGTACAAACCACCATTCCCATGATTCTTTAGGGGAAACCATATGCTTTGAATGTGTTTTAAATAAATAGTGTGGATGTGACTAAACTTAGCATCATCTGCTCATTGTTCAACATTCTCAGACATCTGGGTTCCATGTGACATGTGCAGAACCCCTCTTGGAATACAATATAATAGTCCCCGCCCCCGCAAAAAAACCCAAACTGAAACAGCAGCTTACAAACAGGAAGGCATTTATTAGAATAAAAATATATGCATTTTTTTAATTAAAAAAAGCCATTTACAAAAATACCACAGTGACGGTAAATGAGCACACAGAGGATTCTTCTTTCTATCTTTTTCTTTTAAAAAGTGCAGCTCTTCAAAAAGACAACAGTCTCATGACAGGGTTGCCAAATGTCTGAAGTTTCCTGGACATACCTGGAATACTGCATTCAGAAGCAGTGTCCGGGTGGAAATCGGCAAAATCTGGACATATGGCAAGCCATGTTGGCAGTGTCATCTTTGCCGATTTTCCTTAAAAAGTGTCCGGATTTTTACTTTTTGAAATCTGGCAACTCTATCTTGTGAAGGAGTTGGGCTGCTCAGCATTTCTCCATATGACGCCAGAAAGCTTTAGGAAAAGTCCTGACACAAAATCTGCCTAAGAGAAGGTACAAACTGCGATAGCTCGCACATGTACTGAGACATCCGTTTGGGCCCACACTTTTTAAGCTAAAATGAGCCCAGCTTCTACAAACATAGTTCAAAACCACACACCATAGGACAGTGTGATGGAAATGGTCCCTACAGTATGGGGGTGTTTGTTTATAAGTGCCCAAGCTAAAACATCAAAAAAGGGGTGGGGTAGCAGTAAATATGAAGCCTGTGTCCTAGTAGTCCATTGTCAAAGGGCCATGATCGCCAAGAAAAGCTGGGAATGATGTACAGTTGCTTCAGCCACCTGGGTTGTTTTACGAAACCCGTTCCTTGAACTACGCAGAGCCTTCTAGCTACATATGTCTGCATGTAGCCAGTCTTTCTATATGTTAACAAATCCACTGGCAGATCCACACCATGCATTTAAAGCCCACAGCTTCCCTCCTGGAACCTGTAGTTTCTTAAGGGTGCTGAGTATTAAAGCTCTTTGAGGGCAAAACAGTAGTTCCCAGGGTTTGTTGAGGGAAGCCATGTGCTTTAAATCTGTGCTGAATGTGCTTTAATTGTTCTCTGAAGAGACTCGGAGAATCTCTCTAACATGTGGAAATGATCTGTCCCAACTATTTACCACCACCAGTAAGCTCCATTGATCATGTGTCTTGTCAGGTAGGATGAGATGAGATGATAAGGTAACATGGAAAGAAGGGCCATAGCTCCATCTTAATGCCTCTGATTTGGTCTACAGCAGTCTTCCCAACCTGGTGCTATCTAGACATTTTGGATTCTGACTCCCATTGGTCCCAGTCCGCATGACCAATAGGGAAGATGAGACTTGTAGTCCAACAGCTGGACGGCATCATGTTGAGGAAGACTGGTCTATAGCATCTCCCATTCAAGATCTTGGGTGCTAAACTGAGAAGGATGCCTGCCTGAGATTTGTTGAGCTGGTGACTAGAAGGCCCAGGGCAAGGTGCAGCATAGTTTTGATTCAACATAAAACACATCTCTAGCTCTTCTAGGTGATGCAGGGAAAGAAACGAGGTTCTATCTCTGGAAGACAGCAAAGACGATCTTCTCCCTGGGCTAAACAATGATCATGACCTTTTCTGAGCCAACAACACACAAGTTAGCACAAATAGAAAAGTTACAGAAATCAAGTGGTTTACTTTTGACACACACACAAAAGCATTTTGTTGCCTGGTGCATTGTACAGAAGAAGCAAAGTTGGAGCACCCAATGAGTTGACTTACATTGCAGAATTGCAAGTAGAAACTGGTGTCACTGCAATTTAAAGCACAATTGATATGCCCGTGGATTGGAGCACTGGTCACACTTCAGAGTCCATTCATTTCAGTGGATCATGCATAGAAACATTGCTCCATGGTTTGCATTCCTAGACAGTCATAGGTACCAGACTTTGTGTGATGATCTGTAGCTCATCAATTTGCTTGACTGGTACTATATCGTATTATGTAAATAAGCTGTACACATAATGGTTCCTCTGCCAAAAAACACTATGGAGCGGTGTCCAGTTCATAAGAAAGAGTTATGCATGGTTGAGGTTCACTGACTAAAGAAGTCCCAGAATGCTATCTGTTTTTCTGACACCTTAAAGAATAACAAATATATTGTCATGTCAGCTTCAATGGGCCAGAGGTTATTTCATCAGATCCATGCTTATGCCACAATATATGTGCTAGTCATAAGATTCTTGGTTGTTTTAACACTGGAAAAACATTTCAAACATCCATTTGTACAGATATCTGCATGTAAGATCAGCTCACTGTGAAGTCGCACACACACATAAAAGTGTTACGTTTTGGGGTAAGGTGTTTGAGATGCTTTGGAGATGAAAAACCATCATCATGTGAAGCTAAAGGTTTCTTCACATACTAGGATTGTGAGATATTTCTTCCTAGGAGTTTCTAAGCTCACCCATCCAGATACTGGCCAGACTGAAAGTTATTAAACTTCAGAGACAGAACTAAATCTGGCACTAATGATATTATGTGTATAGTGGCTAGAATTCTTAGCACCCTTCCTAAACTACAATTCCCAGGATTCTTGGGGGGGCAGGGAGCCATGGAAGTTAAATTGTCATAAATATTATTTATATATATTAGTTTGCTGTGAAAAGGCACCCCCAGATAATCAGTATTTTCACAATTTACTTTGCATTTATGTCTAAAAGTTAAAAACCCTGATAATTCAAACACAAATCCATGGGTATCCATGTAACTTGAGAGAAATACAATATTCAGTTCAAAATTCAACGCCCCCCCCCCCCCCGGCAGCACCATAAAGAGGTCAATTCCAGCAAAATCCCAATAGCATGAATGGAATGAATGAGAACCCTTTTTATTATCTGAAACTAACAGGATCAAGCCTTAGCAGAAGGGAAAGCTTAGCCCAATAAGCTCCCCCCACCCCCAAAAAATCTCTCCACTTTTATGAAAGCATCCTTCCTTTTTATAAAGCTGGGCATGAAAATTATATGGATGTGGAACGTCACCTTCCTTTAAATAGTGCAATTATGACATTTCCTATTATATACAGATCACAGCAATGGTTAGGCTCTGCTTATAGAGCTATGAGGCAGATGCATGTGTGAGGCAATGCTAAGCCTGCACTCTTTTACTCTTATTGGAGTTGACAAAGGCTTTTCGTTTTGAGAAAAATAGACATGCACCCCAAGTAACAACTGGGGTTGCAGGAAAACGATGGCTTCAAGGGGCAGAAGCGCTAGGCAAGTGGGTGGGAAGAAGCCAGTTTGCTGCCTTCTCCTCCTCTAGAAATTAGCTATGCCTTTTTTGGAATCTATCTACACTAATTCCAGGAGGAGACATTGATCAATGGCTTGTGAAAAAGAGAAAGACTGCGGGTAAATGCTTTGTTACTGCCGCCTGCTCACGGTTACCCCCGTCTTTTCCTTCTGAAAAACACAAGACCCTGCTGTGTAGTACAATCGGCCTAATAGTGACATTTTCAAACATTTCCAGCAGGAAATGGGGCTCCGGGCATCAAAATGCACGGCTGAGCTTGTAAAAGCCATATAGCAAAGCTGGAGCAAGAGAGTCATGTTTGAAAAAGCGTTGCCTTTCCTTCCTGATTGAATGACACATTAACGAGTAAACAAACAAACTCCTGTGTTGCAAAATATGAGTCAGCAATATCAAAAGCAACACGATGGCCAGAAACAATAACAATGTGAAAAACTTTATGGAATAATTCAAAACATCAAAACTAACAAACTGAAGTCTCTGAAAGTCCTTAAATGAATCACAGTGCCAGACTTTACCCGGCGGAGAGCAAGCTGTGAAGCTTTGTATAATCAGCAAATGTCCAATTCTGATGTCCAACTCTGAACTCTGCTGAACAGTGTTTCCAGATAACAACTACTGTTTTATTGAATTCTTCATCAGCCAATTAGTTCAACACTCGTAAGTAGAAAGATATGTAATTTCTTCATTAACCAATCTTTTTTTCGAATAGATATACTGAAAAATACTCTGGAACAGTGCTCATGTGATTATGTAGTCACTGTTGACTACAGTTTGTTAGTTTTGATGGTTTGAATTATTCCATAAAGTTTTTCACATTGTTATTGTTTCTGGCCATCGTGTTGCTTTTGATATTGCTGAATGACACATTAGACAGGGGCCGCTTCCTGTGTAAAGTGTGGGTGGGGTGTCCGTCTGCCAATCTGCTTAATTGTGGGGAGGGCAGAGTAGGAAAGGGTATCTCGTTGTGGCAGAGAAAGCGCTTCCCCTGACTTCCCACCACCTCCAGTGAGACTAGTACCCCGATTTGAGATGTTGGAGAGCTGCCGCCACCAAGCAAATGGCTTAACTCCTACTCTCACCGCCCTCAGCCAGCATGCCCAATGGTCGGGAATGATGGTAGTTGGAGTCCAGCTACATTTGGAGGGCCCCCCCCCAATCCTGCATCTCTGCTGTAAGGCACTCTCCTATGTCCAAGTCAACTATTGATGTTGGAAAAAGCAAGTGCATGCTGTCTCTTCAGGACAAATCAAATGTTGTGGAGCCTCTAAAGCACAGACCACATGGGGAGACTTCCACTGAGGGTGGCTTGATTTCTATGCTAGGCACAGAGATGAGAGAGACTACTCTAACTCTCCTCTATCACATTCTAATGCACATTCCAAGAACCAGATAGTTACAAAAAGCAGCAAAAAGAAGTAAAATCCTATCCATATCACAGTCAAAGTACAAGATAAAGACTGCATTCTTTTAAACTGCTTTTTAATTGTATTTTTATTTTTAAATGTTTTTAACTGTTTTATGGGGTTATTCAGCTGTTTATGTTTATATTTTGTTTATGTATTTTGTGTTTTTATATTGTAATTTTACCTTGTGAACCACCCTGAGACCTGTGGGTGTAGGGCAGTATATTATTATTATTATTATTAATAATAATAATAATAATAATAATATCAGCATGCTCATTTGCCTGCATTGGATTCCCTGTACATATCTGCATTTACAGTGGTACCTCTGGTTACGAACGCTTCAGGTTACGAGCTCCACTAACCCGGAAGTAGCTGCTCCTGGTTGTGAACTTTGCCCCAGGATGCGAATGGAAATCGCGTGCCGGACGCCCCATTAGTGAAAGCGCGCCTCAGGATAAGAATGGTTTCAGCTTAAGAATGGACCTCCGGAATGAATTAAGATTGTAACCAGGGGTACCACTGTAGTTTCTTGTAACCTATAGCTATCAGGTTTAAATAAAAGGCTGGCTTACGATATCCTTAAGCTCCACAAGTCATTCTGCACTGGAGGCTCGAGGCAGAAAATAGGCTTTTCCCCTGCCACCATTCCCTGGGAGTTGAAGTCAGTTTGAAAGAGGAAACCTGGCATGTTTCTTTTGTTTGCTCATTAATATATGCATTTACACAAACACTTTGCCCTAGTATAGGCATTCTTTGTACACATTACTTGTCTGAGGAACTGCATTGCGAAAATTCGTCAAAGTGTGAATTCCGAAGGGGGGCCGTGTTTCTGTTAGTGCATTTCCAGAAAGTGCAAATTAGGTAAGTTTAAGTGCAAACTGAATCAGATTCCCCACCCTCTGCCCCCATTCCTACCTGGAAGCGACCCCATTTAGGACCACCACCTTCCCCACTCCTTGACAATCCAGCCTCACCAGCAGTATGTTTGAATGCCTTATGGGAAGACAGCCTGGAAAAATATACGACTAGCCAATCCTTGTGCAATTTCCAAAGCAGAAAAAGTAACAATGGGTTGCTTGTGGATCCCCTTGTGCAATTACGGTGGTGCCGTTTAGACTACAGGTCAGCTCAGCTTTTCCAAGATAAGTCTTATTCTTTGGAGACCCCTGATAATACTTTAGTAAACACATGCCCAGGTTTTAAACTAAACAGAACTGAGGCAGGTTTTTAATTTTTTTCTTTTTTAAGGAGGGATATCAAATGCTAGATTTCTTTCTCTCTCAGAAATGAAGACCACAACATGAACTGCATGGAGTAATGGAAGAAAATGAGTGGACCTGCTTGCCTCTTAGCCTTACACAAATATAACGGATCTAAACAAGAAACAAAGCTAATTTCTTTGTTCCACAGAAAAGGGGGGAAAATCACATGAAAGAGAGAGCTAGCGTAATATTTTGGAAAACACCACGATTCTGCAGAGAGCAGGGATTAAAGGCGATAACGCTGCTAAAGTGATCATAGTCTATCAGCAAACAAACCATTTGAAGGTTCTGAGCAGGGATGCTGAGACGAAAGCTGAGCAGCTGCAGCAGCAGCTGGGTTAAAGCAAGAAAGTGGAATGTCTCGAAGCAGACTGATACGTCGAATACCAAGCTGGACTTGTCTGCCACCTTAGGTGACCCCTGCATGGGCTAATGAGTCTTCTTCCCAACCACACTGTGCGGGTTTGAGCAATGAACAAGTCAACCTCCAGTGGACACTCGGGTAGTCAACAGCGTAAGAACATCCCGTGCAGGTGGGCTGCTAACATCCCTGTGAAGCAGCCTCCTTATTTGCAAAACGGTAATAGTCTTAATCCACAGCGGCAAAATATTTTAAGCACAGTTAAGCGATATCAGTAGACCTTTCCTCTGAATAATTTTTATGGGACCAGAGTGCAAAAAGGCAGTGAAGGATGCCAGAGCAGGAATAGGCGTGGAAAGAGAGAGGAAGGGGGTGCAGGCCCAGTCTTTTTTTTCCGGAGCGGAAGGGATGAAATCATCTTCCAGATCACCAGGGTAAGTGGTGCACCCTCCTTGCTCTAGCAAGCGACTGAGTTGTTAGTGAAGTTTTTTCTGTTGTTTGGGACAGATTAGCATAGAGGAAGTCAGAGAATGGGGGCGGGGGAAGCAGAAATAAACAAGCAGAGGTTGGACACATCTTTCCTTTCCTTTGATGGAGTTCCTTCTTCACGCTGGCCGTTCAAATGGTAACACTTCTTTGCAAGATTGTTTAAAAGCTAAAGGCTGAAATTCAGCTGGCTGAAGGCCTTTTGTTAAAGCCTAACATGCTTTACAGGGGGACGCGGGTGGCGTTGTGGGTTAAACCACAGAGCCTAGGACTTGCCGATCAGAAGATCGGTGGTTCAAATCCCCACGACGGGGTGAGCTCCACCTTGGAACTGATAAGCATCAGAGAGTTCGATCAAGTTTACTCGCAGGTAACTATGCAGAGGGTTGCAGCCAAGCCATGCGGCTGTGATCAGGGATGGGAACCAATTCTCAGAGTGGTTTAGCAATCAGTCCCCCTTCCCTGGGAACTCCAGGGGAATAGGAGTCTCCTAACAACTGTCAGCACCCGTAACAAACTATAGTATAGGATTCTTTGGGGGAAACAATGACTGTTAAAGTGGTACGATCCTATTTATTTTATTGTATAGCGCAAATGGGGCCTAACTTGCAAAGAGAAAAGGGCTGGATTGGGCAATATGAGAGGCTGAGGAGTAGAAGGTGATGACTAGACTCTGTTAAGTCCAGTGATGATTTCTCTATGGATGGGTCATCTAGGCCAATGCCCTGCAATGCAGGGACTGGGAAGGAACCCCCACAGCAGCCCACTGGGGAGTGGCCATGTAGTGCTGAATATTGCAGGGTAGAGAGTGAGTGAATGAAAAACTGGATAGAAGGGGAAACCAAAGTTAGCATCCTGGAAGAGGAAGTCTTACAGGGCAAAGTTTTAGAGACCCTGGATGTGCTGTCATATTCAGCAGAAAATTAATTCCATGCTGAGAGGAGGTTGGTGGGGGTGGGGAGACCCCAGCTTGCCAAAATGTGTTTCCAATTTAGTTTCCCCTTCTCCAACAATTTTTTTTTTTTGGGGGGGGGGGATATCATAACATTTGAAATGTTGAAGTGACGTTGCCACTATTTTGCTCTGACCTCTGCACATGGAAAGAATGTCTGCTATGTTGCCTACAATCACCCTAAGCTTCTGCCTCCTCCTCCTCCTCCTCCAGAAACATCTCTCCTGCCGAGGTTGGCAGGATCTTTTGCCGGCTGGTAAGAAGTGAAACGATAGAGAGGGGTCAATCGGACTCAAGTATTTCAAGTTATGTTAAGTGTGCGAGAGAGAAAGCGTTGATAACAGGAGAGTAGCAGGAACGGGGAAGAGAGACGAGATGGCGCAGCAAGGTTCAGGGGCCTCATCTTGCATATAAAACATAGGAAGTCTGTGCAGGATCAGGCCAAAGACCCATTCAATTCTCATAGTGGCCAACCAGGTACCTATGGGAAGCTCATAAGCAGGACCTGACTGCAACAGGACTCTCTGTGCTGGCATTCCCAGAAGCTGGCATTCACTCGGGGGCACATTGAGTTTTCCGGTGCCACAGAATTCCCAGGATAATCTCTTACCTTCTCACACTTTGGGTAGAACTGGCAGTGAGAAGCTCAATGGTTGCCACTAAAAAAAGGCAGCTCCATGTGGCGTTCCCTTCCTCCGCCCGTAGAATGTAATTATGAAAATGTGGTATGATATCACTATCTTGCCACAGCCAATCGTGTGGAACAAGTACAGGGTTGCGACTGTTAGCTGATTAATTGGTTAGATTAACGGACTAATTCCTTTTTGAACAACTAAATAATAATAATAATGCTCTGATTAACTGGGTAGCAGTTTTTTAAAAAAAAAAATCTTTTAAATGCATATACATATAAAAACAGAAGAAAGAAAGCATCACCTGTAAAAGAGGTATTTCCCATTTTCTCTCACACGGAGGAGAAAAGATAGGGCCTGCCAATGGCATGCAGTGATTTTTTTTGTAGGAGAACAGAGTCAGCTTGCGAGGGCAATGCGGGGGGCAGGGGAATGTTGCAGGTGTGAGCATCGTGCCTCCCTCCCTAAGCTTCCTGGGCTTCGGGAAGGAGGCACCAATCCTCTGATAGGATGCTGGATCCCAGCTGCCTCCTTCCCAAGGCTGGGCAGGCTTTGAGAGGGTGGCAGGAGGGCTTTTGGAGCCTTTAAGGGACTAGCCTAGTTCCCCTAGTCCACTGACGGCATGTTGCTGGTGCCTGCTGTAAAAGCAGATGTCCACCCTCTAAAGCAGGCATAGGCAAACTCTGTCCTCCAGATGTTTTGGGACTACAACTCCCATCATCCCTAGCTAACAGAACCAGTGGTCAGGGATGATTGGAATTGTAGTCCCAAAACATCCGGAGGGCCGAGTTTGCCTATGCCTGCTCTAAAGATACAGGCAATATGTGTTTGCTGTTTCACTTTAGTTCTTACTCATTTTCAAATGCATGCAAACTGGATAGATTTAAGTACTTAATCAACAACTACAATTAATCAACCAGGATCGCTTCAAGCAGGTGGCAGCTGTAGTTTTCATGAAATTCACAGGTCAAGGAACCCTCCCCACGACAACCTCACATTTGTCCCTGTTTGTGGTTATGCCTTAGCTTTTGGTTTCTATGCTTACACAAGGATTTAGTTGAAACATCTACTGTTACTCAACGAAGACAAAGGCATAAAATAAGAACAGCAATAAAATTGGCAGGGTTAAAAATGGAAACGGTGATTTCAAGATATCTTTCATTGAGACACATATATAAAAATCATATATACAGTATAAATATAGCCATATATCTTTAAAAATATAATTTTAGCTCTAAGTATGAATACTTCATTTCTGTGGACTGAGCCTATATGGACAATGCAGGTCATCTGACCAAGTTTCCAGTTTACACGGGTCCCTTAGTGAGTTGCGTTGGATTCTGGGGGACCTGCAGGAGGTGAGACACCTCAGGGAAAAGCCACTCGGATAATTTAATCTGTCACCTCAGCTGCACCTTCATGCGTAGAGGACTTTTAAGTTGGCGGTGGGCCGTTGTATCTCAGCACCAGGTTGAAGGAGCGGGCGTAATTGTTGGCGAGCTTGCAGCTGTGTGTCTCCTCTACGAGAGGCAGCAGGAAGGCGAGGAGCAGGAGGAGTAGCAGGAGCAGCTGGAGAGGCAAAGCGGCGCAGCAGACGCGGCGCAGGAAGGAACACGCCCCGGCTGGTCGTCCCTGAAAGACACAAACCAAATGGAGCATTAATGTCATGGGCTGGGCAGATAAAGAGGAGGGGTGGAGACCCCCTCCCCAGGAGCCCTCCAGAGAGGAGGAAGGGGCAGATGGTATTGGTCTACAGGACTGGTCCAACACAGGGCACACCCCAGAGCAGAGGTAGTCAAACTAAGGCCCGTGGGCCAGATATGGCCCACTGGGCTCGTTAATCCGGCCCGCGAACCTTGCGGACCCTGCCACTTGCTCGGTCAGTCCCCGCACTAAACAGGTGCGGCGCAAAGGCCTTGCATGGAGACTGACTTCCGTGATGCAGCTGGCATGGCTTCTGATTGGCTGCAGCCAATCAAAAGCCGCGGATGCCTCTGGGCGGGCAGCGATGCTGGCAGGCTTCTGATTGGCTGCAGGAAGCTCCTGCAAAATTCAGAGAAGTGTGAATTTCAAAGGATAGCCGCATTTTCATCCTCATCTAGTTTGGGAAAGTGCAAATCAGAAAAGCACACTTTCAATAAGAACTGAATCAATTTCCTCCTCCCCACCCCCACAACAGCAGAGAGGACTATAAGTGTTTGGGGAACAGGAAGTAAAAGTTAATCACTCATCCTGTTCACTCTCTCCCCTACAATTTTTAATGCATCAAAAACTAGTACTGCAGGTGAAACTACACAGAATGTTAAATGCGTCTTTGAACCTGAAGTGACATTTCAGAGAAGGGGTTTTCATTATGACCACAGCAGGGAAAGAAAGTACCCATTTTCTCATCCCTGCCTTCTGGGTTCCCAATAATTATTTGCTCTTCCCAGCTAATACAATTTGCATTTTATAATCTAATCTGCAATTTTATCATTTATTTGTTTATTAAATTTGTATTTAATTATACCCACAGGTCTCAGGGCGATTAAAACATAAAATCGCAACATCAAAATGCAAAATGCATAATAAACACACACACACACACACACACACACACACACACACACACAAAGGGCACTGCATGTCAATCAGCCAAAGGCCTGGTAAAAGAGAAATGTTTTTGCCTGGTGCCTAAAGGTGTATAATGAAGGCACCAGCCCAGGGGTCAGCAACCTTTTTCAGCCATGGGCTGGTCCACCGTCCCTCAGACCATGTGGTGGGCTGGACTATATTTTGAAAAATATATATGAACAAATTCCTATGCCCCACAAATAACCCAAAGATGCATTTTAAATAAATGGACACATTCTACTCATATAAAAACATGCTGATTCCCAGACTGTCCGTGGGCCGGATTGAGAAGGCGATTGGGCCGCATCCAGCCCACGGGCTTTAGGTTGCCTACCCCTGCACCAGCTGAACCTCCCTGGGGAGAGCATCCCACAAGTGGGGAGCCACTGTAGAAAAGGCCCATTCTTGTGTTGCCACCCTGTGGACCTCTCATGGAGGAGGCACATGAAGAAGGGCCTCAGAAGATGATCTCAGGGTCTGGACAGGCTCATATGGAAAGAGGTGATCCTTAGACATGAAGAGGCATTTAAGCAGTGGAGGCTCTTCCATTACGTCAAATGGGGCTACCAGCCTCCCTCTGCCTTGAGCTTGCCCCCGTTTGCCTGCCTTCTTACTTCCAACCAGTCTAAGGAGTTGCACAGGCTATCACCTTCACCTTCCTCATTATCCATGTTGCCTTTCTGGAACTCAGTGGAGAGGATTCTGTCATTGGATCTTGCCCCACATCATGTCGGGCTCCTGGCTTTCTGTCTCACAAGTCCCAATAGGCCACAACTGCATTTAACATCAAACTTGGCTCTGTCCCTGAGCCATTAGCATGAAGTGATTTGATTCTTGGCACACCATCTGATAATTTTCAGACCATGAAGCCATTATGTAAGGCAGTGTGCCCTCTACAAGAGCTAGCAATGCTTCTATGCAGGAACGGACCACACCCTCAAGAGACACGAGGTGCTGAGCAAAAGGGACTGGAGGTTTCTGGGTACCATAAAAAAGGCTTCCGTGAGCCAACGTTTGGGGTTGACCTATGTGTGACAATCTGCCAGACGCTAAAATCTCTAAGAAAATGCTTAGTGTTGCAAACAATTTTTTCCAGACAATTTCTCAGCCTCGGTTTCCTCGAGGGACAACGCAGTTGCTTTTAGTATTAATTTTGAGATTTCCACGCGCCAGTTACAATTTTTCCAACCTGTCTTGCGTGCCAGACAGGAACTTGGTGGCTGCTGGAGAGAAATGGCCGCCTTTGGTTGGGTATTCAGTTACAATGAAGTGCAAGTTTCACACACTTTCCCTCATGGCCAAAGCTCTGCTTCATGTTTGTATAGGTTTGCCGAGTTCAGGGGCAGCCGCCATTCTGGGATATACAGCATCTGAATCTAGCCATGGGCCTTCTCTGTTTAATCTCTGGACAGCAGCAGAAAGCTCCGGGTCCCCACCCCTTGCACCTCACTTTATAATCAGGCTGACTTATTTTCATTGCTCCCTGTACAAGCCTCATATTTTACAAGATGCCAGAGAATAAAAAGGGAAGTGGAACAGATGGTGAAATTTGAGTTCAATGTATAGCAGTAGCCTTTACAACTGGGTCTGCTGCTCCGAAATGGCTCATTATAAGAAGGGCAAGGGAGCAAAGTGGGCCAGGAATCCAATTCTGGCCTTACGAAAAGGTTTGGTTTCCTTCTGAGAACACCAGAGCGGCAGAGAACACCAGACCGGCACAATGCATTATGGGGGAATAACAGCCTGGGTGTCTACATTAAAAATAACCACGTCCCATATTTGCCAGGTCCCCCCCCCCGGGAATTTTTCATTTATTTATGAGATTTCTTACCCCCACCCCTTCACTGAAATGTCCCAGGGCGGGTTGCAACAACGGAACAGAAATAGGTTTCATACAATTACAAAAACAAACAAGCAAGCAAAAGCAGAACAGTATGGCTTAAATAATCTTCTTCTTTGGCGATCACTCATAGCCAAGGAAGACTGTCTTCCATAAACACGGTTTTAACAATGAGTCCATAAATGACTGTGGAGGCCAATTCTGGATCCACACGTCCTTCCACAGTGGGGACATTGGTTTCCGGGCGGGAGTTGATCACGGTGTGGATTTGCCAAGCGTGCCTTCCTCCTAGCATGTTTCTCCCTTGCGTCCTGAGTTTGAGTGTCTTCAAAGCCTATGACACCTTTGGTAAAAGCTGTTCTCCAATTGCAGTGCTCGCAGGCCAGTGTTTCCCAGCTGTCTGTGTTTATACTACATTTTTAAAAACTTGCCTTAAGACAGTCTTCAAACCTCTTTTGTTGACCACCATCATTATGCTTTCCATTTTTAAGTTCGAAATAGAGTAGTTAGGCTTAAATAATATGGAAGAAGTAGATATCACAAAACAAAATCCTTTTAAGAGCCTGCTGGATCAGGCCAATGGCCCAGGCAGCCCAGCATCCTGTTCTTATAGTGGCCAAGCCTGTGGGGAAACTGCAAACAGGATTGAAGCACAAGAGCACTCTCCCCTCTGGTGGTTTCCAGCAACTAGTATTCAGATACATTACTGCCTCCGACCAGAGGATAGCCATCATGGCAAGTAGTCATTGATAGTTTTCTCTCCCGTGGATTTGCCCAATGCTCTTTTACTAGGAGTGAGTGCCATAGTTTTACCACACACTTCATTTAACTGTGAAAGGTAAAGAGGTGTGTCTTCAGTGTATGACTGGAAGCTGTCCAACAAAGACAGCAGGATGCACCTCTGTGAGAAGCGAGTTCCAAAACTTAGAGAAAGACGTCTCCCTTCCGGGCCACACTTTTGAGGGGGGCAGAACTACCAAGAGAGCCCCCTCTGCCACTCTTAACTATGCTGAGGCGCCGAGAAAGATTTCTGTTGTTCAGCTTCTCACCCAGTTGCTTTGTCCAACGTCCTTATGCAACAAGCAGGGAAATTCTAGATACAGGGCTGCCAGAGTTCAGGTTTACAGGATCTATTTCGCTGTGTGTTGTTGTTCAGCTAGAACTTTGACAGGGATGGCCCGAGACATTTTGCTGCCCAAAGCAGACAAGATGGTGCCCACCATTCCGTGTACAGAAGTTAAGTGGACTGGAAATTGAATCTTCCTCAAAGCATGGGTGCCACCTGAGGTGAATGACTCACTCTACCTAATGGTAGGGCCAGACTATAATTCCCAGCACTCTTAATGAACTACAGCCCCCAATATTATTATTTCTGGGGCGTGTAGGAACTCTAAACGTTTGGCATGCATGCAGCATCAATGTAGCCTTAAGTAACTCCTGCCAAATTCACCGTGAAACAGCACAGCAACTTGTTATTTTGACATTATTGAATAACAGAAGGGAAATCAGGGGTGTGTACAGAAATTGCAATGAGGAAAAGTAGGTTTCTAGCTTTTTGAGGTTCATGGATTGGAACATCCCCCCAAAACTACAAGTCCACCAGGGTGCAGGAACTGGAATGCCTAAGAGTTTGGGATTGGACAATCTTTTCTTAGATGGTGAATGTAATGGCCACAAGAAAAATCCAGCCTAAAGCCAGTTGATTACAACCCTTGCTCTCCAGTGAGCTGAAACATTCCCATAACTATTTTTGGCATTGCGTCCTTTCTATGTTTCTTGGAAGCTGAATGAGATTTTGAAGAGTGGGTGCTTAAATTAATCCATCCCTTGGGATGCTTTGACATGCATGCCTAGCATCTGAGTAAGTGGCTCAAAGCTGCCATAATCCTGGCAGCATAAAGAAACAACTGCAGCACAAAGGACAATAGTCTTGCACCCAGCTAGATGCCCCAAAGGAATCTTCCATCTCCTAAATCCCAGGGGGACATTCTAATCCCCGTGTGGGGGATCAGAATTGCTTAAGGGTGAGTGGGAACAAGCTTCATTTCCCTAGTTGACATGAAGGGTTACAACATCTCAACTAAGCTTATTTTCCTCAAATGAGGAGTTGTTTTGCCTTCATATCCCAGGCAGATGGATATTAATCTACTTAAAGGACCTGATGATTAAGCAGTATATAAATGCTGTTAAGTAAAAAATAAATACAAATAAAACTATACTTCTGTGCCAATTTCTTCATCAGTCTCAATCCTATGTGTTTAATTTCAGCACAAGGTTGCCAGCTCATTTCTGGGTCCAATTCAAGGTGCTCATGTTAGTGTTTAAAGCCTTAAATGAGGCACGTCCCAAATAGCTGAGAGACCGCCTCCTTCCCTACAGATCCCCCCTAGGGCAGTGTGGTTCTCAAGCAGTGTGACGTGGCAGGGGAGGATGATAACTGTGTCTGGAAGGTTCAAGGGCAATCACAGAAACTTTTAAACATTTCAGAGTAGTATAGTATTGAAATATTTTTATTATTATTTGCAGAACATGGATAGATCTCTTTTTAAAATGAGTGCAAGGGCATCTAGTGATACTGAGGACAATCCTAGTTGTGTTTTCCAATGTATTTCTTATCAATAAAAAAAATCGGTGTGCTGTGAGGAAATTTATTAACCTGAAATTGTGGACCAGTGTAAAAAATTTTTGAGAACCACTGCCCTAGGGTGTTGCGATAGGCAGAGGGGGCCCTTTTGGCAGTTCCACCGCCCTCAGAAGCTTGGGTGGCAGCAGCACAGGAAGTCAGGTGTCCCACACTGACTGCTGCTCATTCACTAGGTGTTTGGGTCTGTGTTCAAGGTCCCAACTTTGTCACGGACTTGAGGTGAGTTTTTGAGAAACTGGCTGTCTTTCAGCCTCAGTTCCCAACCTGTAAAATGGGAGAATGGTGACCTAGCTCACGGGGGTGTTGTGAGACCTGAGGAATGTGAAGCAGTTGGTAAACTGCGATGCTGTTTCGCAAACAAGCTGCACACTATGGTTCTGATTCTCCCTTTCAACTTATCCCTACTGCCCTAAGGCAAACACCTGCAGGAGAGGTCATGTAAATCCAGCATTCCTGCCACTGCTTTCCCTCCCACCTGCTCTCGGCTTGGCTTTGCCTGATCCGGCAGCCATGCTATCATGCTTAATGACTCAGCTGGTCGCCATGGAAATGCCCAGGCTGTCACAACTTCAGCATTGTGATGCCGCTGCAGGATCAAGGAGTGGGAAGGCACCATGGGCTTGTTGACTCGAGGCATGATCAAAATGCCATGCATCTTAGCTCTGCAGAGCACAAAAATTCAATTGCTGGAGCAATGGCGGGTCTCGCCAATAACACTGCCAAGGACAGTGAGGCACTGAGGCACAGTGAGGCACATTGCGCAAAATAACCAGGTGTGAAGACAGACATTAAGAGTGCTGGCAGTGTCAGAAGGGACAGAGGAAGATGCTGAATGCTAGGGAAACCTCAGGCCCAGGTATAAATGCCTCTCTGTCTGGCCCTGGAGACTCTGCCCAAGCTATACCCATCACTGGCCATGCTTCAACACTGAGTGCTTTTCCTGGCTGGAATGGGAACTAGGAACTCTGAGAATGCCTCTTGCTTGTCTGCTTGGAGGAGACAAGGTGGGGGAAATGAGTGTGTGTAGCAATGAAGTTCCTATACAGAGGTGAAACTCATATTTGTTCCCTTGTCCACTTTGGCCTCTCGCTTGATCCACCATGGGCTTTTGGAAGATTGCTCAGAAGCAGAGGCAGAGTTAGGGTTTTAAAAAAGGTAAAGGACCCCTGGAGAGTTAAGCCCAGTCAAAGGGGTTACAGCACTCATCTCGCTTTCAGGCTGAGGGAACCGGCATTTGTCCACAGACAGCTTTCTGGGTCATGTGGCCACCATGACTAAACCACTTCTGGTGCAATGGAACACTGTGACAGAAGCCAGAGTGTACGGAAATGCTGTTTACCTTCCTGCCACAGTGGTACCTATGGGGAGAGGCCGAATTTTAGCATCGCACTGGGTGCTGCTGAAATACGAGAGCCAAAAGTCTGCCACTATCAGAAGGGAATGTGGTCCCTGTTTGAAAAAAGGCTCTCTACCTCTGCCTTATACCAAGGTGCCTTAAGAATGCGAGCAGAGCCTCCTGGACCATGCCAATGACCACAGCAGCCAACCAGATGTTTGTGGGAACCCCTCAAGGAGGATCTGAGCACAAGAGCACTCTCTTCTCCTGTAGTTTCCAGAAATTGAAATTCAGAATCTCTGCTTCTTCTGACTGGAGGTAGAGCATATCCTCCATGAATTTGCCTTATGTATGAATTTGCCTTATCTAGGGCTGTAGCTCAGTGGGAGAGCATCTCCTTCCATGCATTTGATCCCTGGTTCAACCCCTGGCATCTCCAGGTAGGGCTGGGAATATTCCCAGCTAGAAACTCTTGACAGCTGCTGTCAGTCAGTGCAGACATTACTGAGCTGAACAGAGCAGGCCAATGGTCCACCTAGCTCACTATTGTCCACACCAGGGTTGGGAAGCCTGTGGCCCTCCATACGTTGTTGGACTCTACCTTCCACCATCCCCAGCTAGCATGGCTATGTGTGTGTACATGGGTAGCCATGACCAATGGAATTAGCCAATACTCATCTGGATGGACCAATAGTCTTATAGTCCTGGATTGGCAGTCCTACTTGCTAGGCTCTCAGAGGCCATTAGCCAGAGTGGGAGATTTCTCCCCTCTTTTCCACACTTGGAGAAGAGCAGCAGAATGTCACTCACTGGTGACTAGGCTAGCACAGCTTCACGGTACCTCTCCATGCCAGGCGTAAACCTTCGCCTGCTACATTTCTGCAGGCCAGGCTATTAAAAGCACAAGAGCACAGCTAGTAAAAAAAAGTTGGCAACCGTATGACTTCTGTAAAAAGAATAGTAAAATTAGATAAACATTCCACCAAGCATAGAAGGCAGTGTGTAGAAAATTATATTTAAAATGTTTAAAAGTGCCACTAGGACTGAACTCAAGCTGCACGGGCGGCCTAGCTGTCCTCAGTCACATTTGCTCTTGACTCATCCTCCTGAGGCATTTTGACTCCTGCTGAGATGGTTATTGGGGAGCTGTGGGCTCTTTAGCACATTATGCAGAGCGTTCATTAATATAACTCCGTTCCAAATATATCGTGAAAAATGGTTCTGGTAACAGGCAGGAGAAGCAAAAACAAAAACCCCTAAGCCTCCAGGGCTGGATAGAGTGTCCCTGTGAAAGTTGGCAGTGTATTTCTCTGCAGTCGCTGCTTTCCCAATATTTCTGCCAGGAATATTGAACGTCACCTTGAATGGAGATGCCCAAACCATGCAAGCAATCCAAGCAATTATTTCAGTGAAGGGGGGAGCTTTTCTTCTGCCAAGGGCTGCATCCCCCCCCCAAGGGTAAAATTTAAGCAGGGGATGCTGGTGATATTTGGACCAGAGCTGGCAGTGTGTGTGGCCACCTTCTTTTATTTCTCTCTTTCTGCCACTCTTTCTCTCACACACTTTTCCTCCCCATGAAACAGGTGACAGGTCACTCTTTCCAGAGGCCTTGTTTGCAGAGGATTCCCATTCCTTCTCCTTCCCAGATTCCATCCCAGTGGGACTTCCTTCCCACACTCATCAAAAGTTGAGGACCACATGAATTGAGACCAAGAGCCTCAATGTCCTGCTTGTAGGCTTCCCATAAGCACCTGGTTGGCCACTATGAGAAAAGGATGCTAGACTAGATGGGCTAACGGCCTCATCCAGGAAGCTCTAATGATGTCTGGTTGATATCAGGAGCATGGTGTCCTAGTATATCCACTGGGCTTCCCATAGGGACCTGATTGGCCACTGTGAGAACAGGATGTTGGAGTTGAAGAGCTTTGGTCTCATCCAACAAGATTTCATGTTCAGATTCCTTCACTGAGCATTGAATAACTAGGCTGTAGGACCTCAAAAGTCCCTTCCAACTCTAAAATTCTGTTTTACAGCAGTGAAAGAATTTTACTCTCGTTGATGTTTTTAGCATGAGGACCTGAACCAAGAGCCTTCCAGAGAAGGAGCGAGTGAACTAGCATTGCTCGCGGCTGGCTGAACTTATTTGGTCCGACGATCAGTGGCGACTTTCTAAATGAGACGCAATTGCAGATCCTGACTCTCCATCTGCTCCAGGAGATTACATCCCACAGCATCTCAAAGGGAACCAATTAGGCAGTCATGAATCTAATAAATCCTAATTACTTTGTTTGTACAAACAATGAGGCCCAAATCATTTGCGCAGCAAGGAGCTTTAATTAGGGTTGAGCACTGCAGAAAATAAACCAGACAAGAACTGCTGAACCCCATAAATAACCTGCTTTGATTTCCAATTGACGCTAAGTATGCTCCTGCAATACTTTCAGCAACTTGGAAGCCAACCTTTGACGAAACATTTATCATCATTATTTTTTTAAATATTTGTTTTTACAATGCTCCGTCGTATGTGAAGAGGCAATAAGCTATTCCATAACTGTCAGCCTACGGGGGAGAAACCACAGGCCCCAACGCATTAGCTTTCTCAATTTAATTTTCCAGTCTTCTGTTTATGGATAAAATTATGCTAGTGCATATTTGCCGTTTGTTTTCTATCTGACATCTTTTTCTCTGTGCGTGCTATTTATCCAAGCAAGGTTTTTATGCTCTGGGATGATCAAGGAATGGTTCTTTCATTATTGCAGACCATGCGTACACTTACTGGTGAGTAAGGCCACATTCACAACATACATTTAAAGCACTAGGGGTTGTGGTTTGTTAAGGGTCCTGAGAGCTCGCAAGAGGCCTGTTTCCCACCCAGAGCTGCAATTCCCAGAGTGGTTTAGCAGCCAATTCCTCTTCCCAGGGAACGCTGTGAATTGTAGCTCTGTCTGAGGTACAGGAGTCTCTTAACAACTCTCTGCACCCCTAACAAACAGTAGCCCCAGAATTCTTTGGGGGAAGCCATGATGGTTTAAAGTGAAATCCCTCCTTGTGCTCTGATTTTGTCAATGTGCATATGTAGTCCTGTGCATTGGTGGCTTCTAAAATGGGGGTTGGGAGGTTAGTGAGCAGAGAGATGGGCCTGAGGAGCAGCAGACTGAAGTCCAAAAATATTTGAAAATGGAAGAAGGGCAGACAGCTGGAGAAACACCAAAGTAATTCCATACTCCTCGCACATTGGGATGGGGAGAATTTTTTGAGCATCTCTAGTACATATGTATGCAAACGCATATATGAGTTGTGTATTTTTTGTGTTTTTATATTGTAAAACTGCCCTATGATCCTTGGATGAAGGATAGTATAGAAATTTAACAAACTAACACGTGCATTAAATGCATGGTGCGAATGCTGCCTAAGTATCATTGAGTCAGTGGAATTTATTTCTAGCAAAACATGCACAAGATTGTACTGCACATGACATCTAACTAGCTCTATATCTCTATAGATGTTCATATATAAGCCAGTGGGGATAGGGTTATCTAAAAATACAAGCAAAATAATCAAATATTAAAATGGGGGCGGGGGATGGCCTTGATTGGTCTTTCGAACCATCCCTTACAGAGAGGAAAACTGTATTTTTGTCTCGGCGTCTGGCAATGTTCCCATCAAGAATTAAATACAGCATGTTTTCCCCCTAGGGGTATAATGGATGCTAAGAGAAACATTCCTGCCGCTTGAGCTGATTCTACTGAGGGAGGGAGATGGGAATCAATAGACTTTAGTTGGGCCCTGGCAATATCCAACATTTGATTCCCCCATCCTACTAATAGCCAGAATCCAAAAGCTTGTGCAGCCACATGGAATGATGTGGATGCACCTGAGGTTGCAGAACTGCTGAAGCTAAGCAGTTAATATAGATCATGTCAATTCCTTGGATGAAGTTCCATCAGAACCTCAATGAAAGAGGAAGAACATTCCCTGATGGATTGTAAGGGCATTGTAGCAGATTCTTGGTGGCTCCTTAGTGGACAAACCACTAGGGGAAGAAGAAGAAGAAGAGTTTGGATTTGATATCCCGCCTTTCACTCCCCTTCAGGAGTCTCAAAGCGGCTAACAATCTCCTTTCCCTTCCTCCCCCACAACAAACACTCTGTGAGGTGAGTGAGGCTGAAAGACTTCAGAGAAGTGTGACTGGCCCAAGGTCACCCAGCAGCTGCATGTGGAGGAGCGGAGATGCGAACCCGGTTCCCCAGATTACATGACTCTTAACCACTACACCACACTAGCTCTCCTGAAGGCAAATCTCTCCTGAAGGCAAATGGTCTGAAAACCACTGGCTTAATTTAATATATCCTCTTCATCCTGACTGACTTATGATGCCCTTTTAAATGTGTTTTGTGTGTATGTGTGTTTTTGGTTTGTTTTTGTTCTTGTTTTGATTAAGTATTTTGCGTTTTTTTTATTGTAATTTTGTGTTGTGAACCACCCTGAGTTCTACGGATGAAGGACGGTATACACATTTAAATGACAACAACAATTGTGGCTAACAGTGTGTGTATTTCACTTTCCAGGGCAGCGGTGGGAGCACACTGGATGCTGAGGAAAACAGGAATGGTAGGCTGCTGGGACATACAGTGGTACCTTAGTTTACGAACTTAATCTGTTCCGGAAGTCCGTTCTGAAACCAAAGCGTGCTTTCCCATAGCAGCGGGGGACTCAATTTACAAATAGAACACACTCAACAGGAATCGAAACATGTTCTTATTCCAAGGCAAAGTTCACAAACCAAAATACCTGTTTCCGGGTTTGCAGCATTCTTAATCCAATTTCTCATAAACTAAGCTGCTGTTAAACCAAGGGTGAACCATATTAGAAAAAAGAAGACATTTAGGTCTCCTCAACTGTTCACCTCATAAAATGGCCAGGAGTGGTTCAAAGCAAAGCCATCATGGCTGAACTGCTTATGATACATCTTATGTCTACGTTAAAGCAGTCTTTGCCAACCTGGGGCCACCTTCTGCTCCCATCAGCCCCAACCTGAGAATAGTCAAAAGTAACTGGAGGCCACCAGGTCAGCGAAAACTGCTTTAAAGTCTTTGACATTTTAAAAATTACTTTCACATTTTAGTGTACTTTCCTTTCATGTTTATTTTGACTCCACCAAGTGCAACTCTTTCTCTGTGTTCTTGAAGCACTCCTCTCTCTATATATATTTTCCTTTACAATTTTATTAATGGTAAATGAGATAAGCAAAGAGAGCTAAAAGAGACTGGCTGTTCTGTTTTTTTTAATATATATAATTTTTTAATAAAGATTTATTAGTTTACTAAAATACGTGCATTGCCTCTTTCTTCAAGTTGTGTTTTCTACAGATCAGTTTCATTTGTTGTGAGACATTAGTGTTGCATGCAGTATTAGGTTGGGAAGAAAAGAGGGGGAAAGAGGGGTCAGGTGGCAATGCTTCTATTTTTCTACTCAGTGTATGTGTGGGGTTTCATGTCAGCTTCACTAGTGGGGGTTCTCTTTCTATTCGCTTGTTATATTTCCTTGGTGGTGAGAGAGGTTGGAGGTGGCCTAGGGTGCGGTTGGCTGTCTTGGTTGACTGCAGTGAGATTTGTTTATGCGTGTGAGAGGGTGGGTTTTGGGGTCAGGTTAGCCAGATCGATTTATATGCTGTCGGTGGATTCTTGTTGTTGTCTTGTTGGGCTACGTATGTGATAAAGAGGTGTCTTCTATTTGTCCCTGTGTCTGTTTCAGTTTATTGGTTAGTTTTTCTAGTAAGTTTTCTCATGCTATTTGATACCATTGGTCCATGTTCACTCTTGACATCTCTCCAGTGTCTGGCTATGATGCTTCTAGCTGCTGAGACTGGGTGGGTTATGAGCTCTTTATAATGTGAGTAGGCATTATTATCTTGGAAGATGTTCAGTACGGCCAGTTCTAGGATGACTTCTAATACTTGTTTAGTTGTTTTACATATGTATTGTATAACTGATGTCCAGAAGAGTTGGATTTTGGGACAGTCTCACCACATGTGGAGGTATGTGCCTGTGGAGGTGCACCCACTCCAGCATTTTGGTGAGGCTCCTGGGCGTATTAGCACTAGTTTTCTTGGTGTTAGGTACCACCTGTAGGTGTTTTTCAGAGTGAGTTCTTTTCTTTTTATTGATATGGATTTAAAGTGGGGGGGGGGTTAGACCACATTCTGGTCCATTGAGTGGGGTTAATCTCATAGCCTATGTCATCCTCCCATTGTTTTTTGATTGTGTCTAGGGAGTTTGTGGGATTTTGCAGTAGTGTTTTGTATATTGTGGATACCATCCCTTTACCATGTCCCTTTGTTGTTAGGAGGAGGTTTTCAAGCGCCTAATTGCTGCTGATTTCCTACTGGATTGTTTAAGAAGGCATTTAGCTGGTGGTGTTAGCCAGGGCATTTGGGTGTCCCCTAGTTTGTCTTGTATTTCTTGTGTCAATGTGGCTTTGTTATTTTTGTAGAAGTCTGCTAGGCGATATGAACCTTTGGTTTGCCAGGTTTTTACCTGGAGGTTTTGTGCTGCGTGATGGAATAGTGGGTGGTGAGCCAATGGGATTAGTGGGATTGAGGTCGGGGACAGTTTGCCTGATTCTTCCTTCCATGCTTCCTTCCAGGTCTGTGTGAACCTGTTTAGTGTTGTGGGGATTTTCCTTAGTTTGTTTGGGAGGAATGGGTATGCTATGGTGGGGGTGTTTTTGATTATGTCTCTCTCCAGGTGTACCCATTGTTTTGTTTCGTCTTCTAGAATGCATCGTATTATGTGGCACACTTGGTTGGCAATGTAGTATAATTTTATTGTGGGGATTCTAATCCTGCAGCCGTGCCCTCCATAACAAAATATACTTCATTTCATTATTGGACAACTATGTTTTTAAAACACACAAACACACATATGCCCTTCCCTCTCCTTTTCTGTGAACAAACAAAAACACACTCTTACCTTTCTAAATGTGTCTGTCTCCTCCAAAGAGCTTGTTGCCTGTTTAAAAAAGACAAAAGCATTGGGGTTTTTAGTTAAGAAAAGAAACCATGGTATCCCCTAGGAACCTATAAGCCAATGTTTATTTCACGAGGGGAATGTTGCTTTAAATTTCTCATCGTCTGGACAAGCTAAAGCAGCAGGTGATTTTCTATTTAATGAGCTTTATAGCACACATCCAGTTTAAATTCCAAATGGATTTTGTTCCCTAGCAAGTTAAAGTCTGGTTTAGGCTTACAAGAGAAATAACTATGATTTCACTGACACCTTCTGACTAGTTGTAGTTTTGCAGGAGATGGCACAGTAAAAGCGCACCACTGAGGCTGGATTCCTACACACATTTTCCACAGAGTAAGGACACTGGACACTAACTTCTTACTTGCACTTTAGCCAACATTTGATTGTTGTGTATTTTTTCCCATCTAGCTTTCTTATTACTCCATATTCACCCCACTTTTTTAAAAAATCATTGCATTTAGAACTGGGGAAATGAAGAAGAGCAAATTCCCTTAAAATTTTGAGCACTTTCTTCATACAAAACAGTAAAGATTGGAGCTGCATGGCATGCCTCTCCCCATTTTTCCCCAAATTACATGCAGACCAGCTAAAGGCATGTTGCAACATTTCCCCAAACCTCACAAGTGTTGGCCAGTGAAGTACAGCAGGGTAGGAAAATGTGCAGGGAATTGGAATCACACATTCCCCCCCTCCATTACAACAGAGATGGGGGGGGGGGCGCGGACCTTTTCCAGCCAGAGGGCTGCATGCCAGTTGTGGGCAGAGCCAGAGGCAAAGTGGAAGGAGCAATGAATGTCAATATTCCCTTCGTACGACAGTGTGATGGCCTGGGATTCGGACTCAGAGGTTGAACCTGAGGAATCCCAGCCTGCACAGGAGCCCCCGCCTCCAGAACCAGCTGAGCCAGGGCTGGGGCTTGAGCCTGAAGGGTCCTCACCTGTGCTGGATCCTCAGGTACAGGCACCAGCTGAGTCTGCTCTGGCCCCTGAGGTGATGGAGGACCCATTGCCTGCAGGTGCTCCACTCTCAGCCCCGTCAGGGGAAGCTGAGGTTGCCTCTGGGTCCAGTAACTCTTCAGCCTCTCCTGAGCTGCAAAGGCTCAGGGCAGAGAGGCAGAGGGAACTAAGTTCCTGCAGGAGGAGTGCTCGCCTCCAGGCCAGGAGAGGCGAGTCACCCGTGGACCGGGGCTGCCCTATGCCTCGGGGCAGATAAAAGCCAGCCAGCCCCAGTCCCAGGTTGCAGGAGCAACATCATTGGTAGCCTGTTCCTGCCTGACCCTGACCTGCTCTTCTGCCAGAGTTCCTGACCCCACCCGACTCCCTGCCTTGGACCCAGCTACAGCTTGGACGGACAGCCTCCATACTGCACCATCAACTTCGGACTGGACTTGGACCTCGCCTCTTGGTTAGCCCCCAGGAACAGCACAGACAGGCTAGGTTTTTAACATGCACTCCCCAGCCCACCCCCACTTTCGATCCTCCACAGAAGAAGAAGAAGAAGAAGAAGAGTTTGGATCTGATATCCCGCTTTATCACTACCCTAAGGAGTCTCAAAGCGGCTAACGTTCTCCTTTCCCTTCCTGCTCCACAACAAACACTCTGTGAGGTGAATGGGGCTGAGAGACTTCAGAGAAGTGTGACTAGCAGCTGCATGTGGAGGAGCTGGGAAGCGAACCCGGTTCACCAGATTACGAGTCCACCGCTCTTAACCACTACACCACACTGGGTCCCCAGTGTATAATGTAAAAGATCCCTGATCCACCTATCCTCAGATCACAAGGCCTACCAAGGAGTTGCCAGAATCGTTCAGTTTCGACTTGTAGAGCATCCATCGGTAGCGCAGCTCCTCCAGATCATCAGAGTTTTTAACAATCGGCCGAAGGCGCAGGAGATCTTCAAAATGTTGCTGACCCTCAGGGACGCGAGACTGAAGCTCCTGGAAGGGAAAGTGGGGAGATAAAGCACTGTTTTGTTGTGCAAACGATCGAGGTGGTAGCGGTGAAGAGAGAACACACCGCCTTTTCCCATTACACATACAGCAATTAGGGGGCATTTCACAAATATTTCCAAAGGGGAAGGCGGATCACAAAGCGGTGACGCTTCCAATTTTTTTATTCCTGTGTAGCTGCCTGGTTTTATTTTACATGGTTTTATGTCTATATATTTCATAAATATATATTAACTATATTTATATATTTCTTCCAAGGGTCACTAAACCAAGCTTTAGAAGGAAAGGTTGACAGAGTTGGATATGTTGAGCCTCGATAAGGGGGAGGCTAAGAGGAGATACCAAATATCTTAAGGGCTGTCACAAGGAAGAAGGAAAGAAAGAAAACACCAACTAAGAAAAGGATACAGTTGTACCTCGGGTCCCGAACGCCTTGGGAGTCGAATGTTCTGGCTCCCGAACGATTGAAAATGAGACGTGAGTGTTCCTGTTTTCAAATGTACTTTTGGAAGCCAAACATCCAACGGGGCTTCCTGCAGCCAATCAGAAGCTGCGCTTTGGAAGTTGAATGTTTCAGAAGTCGAATGGACTTTCGGAACGGATTCTGTTCGACTTCCGAGGTACGACTGTATTGACAGGCTGGGATGTGTGCAGAGGAGGGTGACCAAGGTGATCTATGGCCTGGAAACCAAGCCTTATGAGGAATGGTTGCAGGAGCTGGGCATGTTTAGCCTGGAAGACTGAGAGGATATATGACAGCCATCTTCAAATATCTCAAGGGCTGTCACGTGGAAGAAGGAGCAAGCTTGTTTTCTCCTGCTCCAGAGTAGAGGACCTGAACCAATGGCTTCAAGTTATAAGAAAGGAGATTCCGGTGGCCTCACCTTCATTGGAGGTTTTTAAACACAGGCCAGGTGGCCTTCTGTCAAGGATTCTTTAGCACTGGGCTAGATGCCCTTTGGGTTCCCTTCCAACTCTACAACCCCACTCTGAACTACTTTTAAAACTATGCTAGTCTGAAAGATGTGGAAAGACTTCTCTGGGGATATTGGGGACAGGCTCACAGCTCAGTGGTAGAGCACATGCTGTGCATACAAGGAGGTCCCTGGTCCAATTCTTGGCATCTCCAGGGAGGGCTGGGAGATGCTTTTGCCTGCAAACCTGGAGAGCAGCTTGCAGTCTGGTCAGTGCAGTCATTCCTGAGCTTGGCGGACCAATGCTGTGGCTTGTCATAAGGCAGCTTCCTATGTCCCTAGCCCATTGCAACAGACCAGACTGGGGTGTCTTCTCAAGCACACCATACAGTAATGCGAAATTAACGCAGCATTGTGGAGTGGAGCAAACCTTTAACTTGCTGCGCCTTGCTTTAAGTTCTTCACCACTGGATGGTTTCCAGGCGAGAATTTCAGACAGCTTGGCATTTTCTTCTTGCAACCACTGCTCAAAGTTCTTAATGAGCTGGAGATCATCAGTATCTTCCTCTTTGGCCATGTTCTCCTGAGTTGCAGAAACAATTGCAAAAGACACAAATGTAGAAGACAAGAGCATGCACTTTCCCCCATGAGTTATTGATTAGTTGCATCCCATACCCAGCAGAGTCAGCTATGAAACAAATCATTCATTTATCTTGTCTTCTGTCATTCCATTTGTGGAATGTTCTTCCCAGGGTGCCCTCCTGGTACCCTCATTATATACCTTTAGGAGCCAGGCAAAAACGTTCCCCTTCAACCAGGCCTTTGGCTGACTACCATCCTGTATCCTTTTAAATGTGTTTGTGGGAGGTGGTGTGAGATTATTGTTTTGGTTTGCTTTTATTATGTATTTTATGTTTTTAAACTTGCATTTTTATGACGCAAATCTTTTTTTTTTTATATAAAATTTTTATTAAGAGTTTTAATAATACAATAAAGAAAAAAATACAGAATAAACAGAAAACATCGAAAAAAATAAAACAAACATAGGATTTTACATCTTGTAGTAACCATCTTTTCTTCATTTTTCCCTTTTGGACTTCCTCACGTCTCTCGCTCCTACATTCCAAGTTAATAAAACTTTAGCCAGCAACTTATCACCTTATTTTCATTCTTATTGTACGAAATTCCAATATTTTATCCCTAACTTTGAATATTTTTATCAAAATCTTAAATACCTAGTTTTAACATGATATTCATTCAAAATTTGTCTTTCTCATGAAATTCACTCATTCTCATAGTCTTTTCAGCTAACTTTATGGTGCCCTGTTATTTTCAAATCTCTCATCCTTCTTAACACTCATATAATTTACAGTGTTTTTGAAGATAGTCCTTAAATTTCTTCCAATCCTCCTCCACTGCTTCTTCTCCCAGGTCTCGGATTCTGCCGGTCATTTCTGCTAGCTCCATGTAGTCCATCAGTTGCATCTGCCATTCTTCCAGCGTGGGCAAATCTTGAGTTTTCCAATGTTTGGCGACAAGTATCCTTGCTGCTGTTGTTGCATACATAAATAATGTTCGGTCCTTCTTTAACACCCTCTGGCCAACAATGCCCAAAAGGAAGGGCTCTGGTTTCTTAGGGAAGGTATACTTAAATACCTTTTTCAGCTCATTATATATCATTTCCCGGAAGGCCTTAACCCTAGGGCAAGTCCACCAGAGGTGAAAGAATGTTCCTTCAGTTTCCTTACATTTCCAACACTTGTTATCTGGCAGGTGATATATTTTAGCTGGCTTGACTGGGGTCATGTACCACCTATATATCATTTTCATAATATTTTCTTTCAAGGCATTACATGCCGTAAACTTCATACCGGTAGTACATAACTTTTCCCAGTCAGCAAACATATTATACCCAATGTCCTGTGCCCATTTTATCATAGCTGATTTAACCGTTTCATCCTGTGTATTCCACCTCAGCAGCAAGTTATACATTCTTGAAAGTAATTTAGTCTTAGGTTCTAACAGTTCTGTTTCCAATTTCGATTTTTCCACTTGGAATCCTAACTTTTTATCCAGTTTAAAAGCCTCTTTAATCTGAGTGTAATGTAATCAATCTCGCACTTTATCTTTAAGTTTCTCCATACTCTGCAATCTCCAATTGTCTCCATCTCTTTCTAATATTTCCCAATATTTCGGCCATTTGACCTCCATATTAGGTCTTTTCACAGCCTTAGCTTCCATAGGTGATAACCACCTTGGGGTCTTGTTTTCTAATAAGTCTTTATATTTTATCCAGACATTAAACACTGCTTTCCTTACAATATGGTTCTTGAAATTCTTGTGAATCTTAACCTTGTCATAAAATCCGGAGAGGGACATATCGAAGTTTATTTGGCAGGGCAAGAAACCACGCATCAAGTATAAATTACAGGCAAAAGTTTTAGGTAGTCTGCCATCTTTTGTCACATTTTGGCTTTGAGACTTGTCCATGTTGGTTGATGCCACTCCGTTCATATCTCCCATCATAATGATGTTGTCATAGTCCAGATAGTCCAGCATTATCTCTTGCAGCTTCTTATAAAATTCCGATTTCCCCTCATTTGGTGCGTAGATTCCTAATATCAAAAACTTTTCTCCCTGATTTTGTATCTCAATTGCCAAGATTCTTCCTTGCTCATCTTTAAATAGAAATTTTGGTGATAGGCTCTCCTTTGCATATATGACCACTCCTCTTTTCTTAACTCGATCCGAAGAGATAAATTCTTGTCCTAATCTTTTATTTTTTTATGACGCAAATCATCCAGAGATCTATGGATGAAGGATGGCATTCAAATACAGTGGTACCTTAGTTCTCAAACTTAATCTGTTCTGGGAGTCCATTCGACTCGAAACCGTTCAAGACATATGTGTGTTTTTGTATGGAATGTTTGGGAGGAAATAAGACGGCAAATAACAAACTAAATATTGATGTATGTAATTTTTATTTCTCAATTATATTTAGTGGTAGTATGGTTGTAATGTTTCTTGTAACATAAAATCATTCAATAATTTTTTTTTGAAAAAATTTTAAAAGAAAAGAAAAGAAAAGAAAACCAAGGCGCAGCTTCTGATTGGCTGCACGAGCTTCCTGCACTCAAGCGGAAGCCGCGTTGGAAGTTTGGCTTCTGAAAAACGTTCACAAACTGGAACACTCCGGGTTTGTGGCATTCGGGAGTCGATTTGTTCCGGAGTCGAGGCTTTCGACAACCAAGGTACCACTGTATAATAAATAATAACTAGACTGGGACACTATTTGATTTTTTAAACTGGATTGGTGGAGTGGGAAAAAAAAGCAGGAGTGACTAACCCTTTTTTTAGTCTTTTTTTTGCCTTCTGGGGGCCACATGAACAGAGAAACCCCCACCGTTGATCCTTGAGGATTAGTCCTATTGTGACACAGGACTGGGCAGAAAGATCTTAAACCTCTCTGCTCAACCCACAAGGTAACCCACTGCTGCCGTTATAAATGTGCCCAAAAGTTGCTGTTAGGTTAGATTGAAATTTGGTTCTGAGGGGGGCAGAAAGATGCCAAGGAGTTCTCCTTATGCTTGTTGGTGGGCAGAAAGCTTTCCTACCAGGTGCCATTGAGAACCACCAAGGAGCAGAACGCAGAACTCAGGAAGGAGTTCTCTGATCTGCAATGATGTTTCCCTGAGCACAGAGTCAGTCCCATTTGATTTCATTCTTCATTCGTTCTGAAATGAACGTAGATCCCCAGTTGAGGGGAGACACTAAGAAGGACTTTTTGTTGGTTTCTGCTCTCTTCACTGTGCAGCGAAGTGCTTGTCACGAGACAGGTGTTTACATTCCACAGTCAATTGCTGTTGGAGTTTCTCACGGGAAAGGAGACTGGATGTGACGTACACTGGTTTCCTGTTTTTCACTGTTCTCTCCGTGCTTTAGAGGAGAGAGGATGCTTTCTCTGCTCCGGCAGAGGCAAGATGTTTTTCTGTAACCTAACAGCTTTGAAGTGTAAATAAAGTAATATAGAGTATGTGGCACGTACTCCTCATCATTCCGCTGTGCACGGGACACTGCAAATTCAACACTTTTAAGGTACTGGAAAAGACGGCGCTTTTCACATTCAAAACATTTCAGAGCCGAGAACAGGCTCCGTTCCCAAGGTGTTTGCCGTTTGGTTGCATGTCAGTGTTACAAGCTACACCCGCTGTGAATATGGCCCCAGGTTCCCTATTAAAAAGTTTGATGGCTGAATGAAGAGTTGTAAACTGCAGAAAACACACTTGGAATTAAAACAAAGCAGCGCGGGCCTCTTTTTTTTAAAAAAAAAAGGAAGAAAAAGGGTCTGCTGCAAAATCAGGATTTAATTTGAACCAGGGCTCTCTGCAACATTCAGACCCGGCCCCTGCACACTCTGTCCTGCCACCTATTTTCAATGTCAGGGGTCAGTCCTGGAACATGTAAAGCAATGGCAATAAAAAAGGGAGTGTGCCAATTGCCATCTGCAGAGAACATTTTCTCCCCTATTGAGTAACTGTTGCCTGTCCCAGTTAGGACTGGTAGGTAGAAGTTGGGAGTTTATGAGACTAGATTTGAGCTCCAGCACCCATCGTGTTGGAGCTATGCCACTGCGTACAGGAAAATCCACCTCTTCGTATTCCCTCCTTGGTGAAAGGGCCAACGCTCAGTGGTAGAGCAGCTGCTTTGTTTGCAGAAAGTTCAATCCCAGATATCTCCAGGTACTGTTGGGAAAGACTCCAACCTGAAACCTGGAAAGCTGCTGTCGGTCAGTGTGGACATTACTGAGCTTGATGGACCAATGGACTGACTCAAATTAAGGCAGCTTCCTATGTTCGCAGTACAATGCAAAAGAGAAGACCTTTGAGCTGGCAGCTAAATATCAGTTCCACACTGGCAACCGGACAGCATCTGCCACTGTAACTGTGAGCAAACAGGCCAGTTTAGGGGGTGCAGCAGAGCAGCTTTTGTGGTAGACCTGAGTTTGTGAAACACACACACACACACACCGTTCTCCCTACCAAGCATCAGTTGGGCAAAGCAAAAATAACAGACAGAAGAGCCCAGTTCATATTGCATACACTGAACGGAGATAGTTAGCATCCTACACGGGTACAAATCTACAATGCGCTTCCTGACAAAGGCAAATCTGAGTCAATCTGATTTCCACCCTCAGAAGTTGGTGAGAACTATAGCAGGGTTTCCCAATCTTGGGTCTCCAGCAGATTTTGGACTACAACTCCCATCATCTCTAGCTAGCAGGACTAGTGGTTAGGGATGATGGGAAATGTAGTTCAACAGCAGCTGGAGACCCAAGTTTGAGAAACCCTGACCTAGTGTTTGGAGAAGCAAGGGAACACAAGGGAACACAGCGCTCTGGCTGAAACAGGTTCTCACCTTTATGACCCCAGCTGTGAAATTACTACAGAGGCTCAGACCCATTCCTTTGCCAGCCCTGTTGCACAAAACTTAAGTCATAGCAAAAAGGTGACTGAAATGCTTTTCTCACCCAGGAGTGGTTGAGATCTTCTGTAGAGCGAATGGCAAAACCATGGGATGACAGGTTGGCTGAAAAGTTTGTTTTCTTGCCGGCATCTACCGTTGTCCTGTTTGGGTAGATTTTCTGGAGGAGACTATGGTTAAACCGAAGAAGGGGAGGGGAGAGGAGAGATAGTTAAGCTAAGGCTTGTAACATTTATAAAACTCCACTGCCTCCCTTATTCATCCTGGGACTACCAACTAAACCGTTAAGCTTACTAAAGATTCCTATGGGCTACATAGTGTGTTGAAGCTGTGGCCGATATTGTCATGAGCCCTGAGCTGGTGTCCTTGAGGGAGCAGTCAGATGAGAAGGAGGGATGGAAGAAGCATGGAGTAGTTAGAACCCTCCCAATCCACTCCAGAAGGATAGGAGAACCCCGAGATGAGTGCACAGGGGGAGGAGAGGGGGAGACCATTCTGTCTGGCAAGCAGAAATTCTTGCACTGGGAACGACCAGAAGAGTGAGGCATTAAATCCCTGCCTTCATCTTGATTCATGGATGACCTTGCTTGGATAAGCTTTCTCTGACGTTCTCTAGCAACTGAACCACTAGCTCCCAAACAGCACAAGCACAGCAGCATCACAGGACGAAGCACAGATGTAAAAGATACCGTGACAAGTTCCTGCCAGTGGGTTTTATTTATTCTCCCTGGACATGGTCTTGCCGTTTTAAGGCCACTTTTTAAATGGATCGTTACTTTCCAGGGGATTGTTCTAGCAGAGCGCTCCTAGCTGCGATTAGGAAACGGTTACAATCCGCGGCTGGTTTCTGAACTGATGAGGAAACCTGACAGGCTCAGGAGGTGGGGAAAGAAAGAGCTACTTAGATTGGAAAGTGTGGGGTGGGGGGTGGGGGGTAGAAGTCTGGGCAAAGGAGAAAAGCATACAACTTGCCAGGAAAGTTAAAGGAAAGGGGGCGAAAGCTCAAATTCCCAGAACCCCACAGTGATTCATAAAGACTTAGATGGTATTATTCAGCAGCATTGGGAAAGATCTAAAAATTAATGCTGAATTATTGGAGCTTAAGTGATTAAATATTGGAGCAGAAACACACACACAGAAAAGGGTTAAGTATGGGAAGATCATTTAAGTTTATGGCTATGTACACGGTATGCATTATTATTAATAATAATCAGTGCTTTTTTTCTAAAAAAAATGTTTAGGGGTACTCTCATTTTCCTACTCATTGAAATACTGCCCCTCAACGAGGCCAGATTCACAAAATGTTTAGGGTATGTGTACCCCTGCGTCCCTCCAGGAAAAAGCACTGTTAACAATAATAATGATAATGATGATAATAATAATTTGTGCCCTGCCCCAGAAACTTTGGGTGGCTTCCAACATATATAAAAACATACCGGTAATATACTTAAAGCATACGTTCCCCCGAGCCAAAGAACCCTGGGAATTGTAGCTCTGAGAGGGAAAAACTACAGTTCCTTAGATTTGTGGGAGTGTGGGAAAATGTACTTTAAATGTACCTTATGAAAACAGAAACGTCTCTCTACTTTGGAAAATAAAAAGGGCCTATTGGAAGAGAACTGGTTCCTGCTTGTAGGCTTCCATAGAGCACAAACGCTGCTGGGTTCCTTTGTTACCAAGATACAGCTTTATAAACTGTGGGGTGCATTTAGATAAACAGTTTAACCACACTAGAACCACTGCTGCAGCATTTTGGAGCTTTCATGCAGCAGTTACTCAGAAAGGAAGCCACTCTGCCTGCTGCTTCCTGTGCCGTGTCTATATCAGAACTGTTACTTAAGCACTTGCTGAGTAGCCATGGGCAACATGGCATTGCCGGCAGGTGAATGAACAGGCTGGTGGAGGAGGAACAGAGTTCTCCATCGCTCCTCTGCAACTAGAAAAAGAAACTGAGCCGAGTGGCAGAGGAGGGAAGCCTCTGCCACAGCCAGCAACTTTTGCAGGCTAGTAACTTTAGTGGGCTTATTTGCAAGGCTGAACAACATTGCCAAATGAGGATCAGCAGGCCTCAAACTGGAAATGCTACCTAAGGGCATAAGAAGAGCCTTGCTGGAACGACTCAAAGGCTAATAGGTCTAGCATTCTGTTCTCACGCTAACAAAGCAGTTGCCTCTTGGAAGCCCACAAACCACACAGACCTTTCAAAGTGTTGAGAAAATGGGAGCTAATAACGCAACCACGGCTTTGCTTGCCCTTTCACTCCGTCCACCCTCTGTGCCAGCCAACTTGGAGTGCAAAACATCAGAACTGCCTATCTGCCTACCTTGACATCATGTCTTCAAGAGACTCAAAAGATTCCTTTAGCCTCTTCACTTTGGTTCGGATGTTCTCAGCACCTTCCAACGAAGAGTTTTCTGCCACCAGCTGCCCGTGGGCTTCAGTGAGGTGCAGCTGAATCTCTCTGTCTGGAAACTCACTTTGTAGCCCCTGAAAGGCACAAGGCACAACACGCAGAATCATGTAGATGCCACTAAAGTATCTCTCCATCAACGCTGAGCCGGACAAGCATATTGGCAAGGGAGCTGCAGCAATGGCTTGCCTCTCCAAAAGGGTATGGAAGAATGTGATGCTAATGTCCAACACCAAGATGAAGGTCTACCAGGCTTGCGTCTTGAGCATGCTGCTTTATGGAAGTGAGTCATGGGCAACTTACACCCACCAGGAGTGATGCCTCCACGCCTTCCATATGTACTGTGTCAGGAAGATTTGGGGCATCATATAGCAGGAAAGTGTCTCAAACAAAGGCGTGGTCTCCCAAGCCCACATTCTGCACTCCTGTCTCAGCAACATCTACGCTGGCTTGGTCATGTCCACAGAATGGAAGATGGCAGGATCCCCAAGGATGTGCTCTACGGGGAGCTGGCTTCCAGCACTAGGCCCGGTGGTAGACCAGCTCTGCATTACAAAGATGTCTGCAAACGTGGCATGAAGACTGGCAACATTAACCCCACCCTATGGGAATCCTTGCAGACAACCACAGTGCCATGGAACAGACAGACAGGCTGTGCATCCATAGCAGTGAACAGAGGAGGAATTGCCACTGGGAGGAGCACAGAGAGAAAAAACGCCATGCAGCAGCACAACTGGATGCCTTCATCTGCCCCAGATGCAACAAAACATGTCTCTCCAGAATCAGTCTCTACAGGTACAGCAGACGCTGTAACTCGACAACAGATGGATGCTAACAGTCTATGCACAGGTGATGCTTTTGTAAATGGAAACAGAAGAGGACCCCAAGCTAGATCACCCATGGATCCATCTGTACCCGGGATGGGGAACCCCTTTCAGCTGTGTTTCCTTGAGGACAACATTTTAGGGGTGCAAGGTTGGTTGGAAATGCCAGCCAGAGGCAAAGGTGGGTGTGGGTCAATGGATTTAATTCTTTGTTTTGTACAGCAGGTTACATTTCAGTCATGCAAAAGTCAAGGGCTTCTGCACACACATTCACACTTCTCCACCCTTTCCTCCAAGAAGCAAGAGCCTTTATCACTTGAGAAGGGCACAGAGCAAGGGCTGGTGGGAAGTGTGGCTTGGCAAGCGTGTGACTGAGGAAGGGATGTGATCTGGAGGCAGTCCCAAGGGCCAGACCGAGAAGCTTGGAGGGCCACATTAGGCCCTGTGCCTGAGGTTCCTCACCCTCATTCTAAACCAAGGATAGGGAACCTGTGGCCCTCCAGATGTCGATGGACTACAATATTCTCCACCCATGACCATTTGCCATGCTGGCTAGGGCTGATGGGAGTTGTAGTCAGAAACACCTGGAGGACACCAGGTGGGGGCAGGCGGATTTGCCACCTGCACAGCATGGTCATGACATCACAAGGAAATAAATGGTCCTCACCTCCAAGTCCAAAGCCCTGTTGTTCGTTTTCCACCCTCCGTTGCCATCCTGATAGGACTCCAACTTCTGCTTGGTCACCGTCAGCCACTGCAGGAGATCTGACGATTTGTCATTAAATGTCCAGTGGACTTGGACGTGGTGCTTGCTCTGGGCTGTCATGTTCTACAAAGAACATCAGGGAGAACCACATCAGTAATCAGTCACAACAGAGATATCTTTATTGGCCCTCCTTGTTATCTCCTAGTGAGCAAGGATGGTGCCTTAGGCCTCCCTGCATACTGCACAGTCCTGGGCTGCAACGCAGCTCCAGGTTTCATTCTGACACTCCTTGAGATGGGGGAGAAATTTGATTTGATGATTTTAAAACCACATGCATCAAACCAGCACTTTCTAAAATGATATGAGAACCAAAACACAGTTGAGCCATCCTTCAAAATAATCCACACTTATCCAGATTTTGCAACGCAATTTGCCAACAAAACAATGTTTATGAAAATGCAGATTTTAGGAGAAAACGTGCATAAAAATGAAGATGTAATTGAAAGTAACATACAAAAATTCATTGCATTAGGAGAAAATGTTTGTGCACACGGGTTTGTTTATTTGGAGAAATTTGTGCTAAAATGCCTGCTTAGAGTGGTGTGATACTGCTTTAAATGTATAGTGCAGGTGGAGCCTTATTTGCAGTCCTATATACACTCACATTGCAATAAGTCACATTGAACTCAACAGTACTTTTTTCAGAGTAGACATGAGTACAATTGCACTGCAAGTTGGTGGCAGGAGCAAACCTTTTCCATAAATGAAAAATGAGGGTAGATAGCAGACCAAAGTAACATCTGCATCAGCAGTAAAATGAGAGCTTTCTTTAACCAGCACGCAATTAAAAGAACCCTTGCATATTTAAAGCTAGCCACACGGTGGTGTTCTAGGAATAAAAATGCACCATGCAAGTGTATCGCTGGGGATGAGGGAGAACTTGCTTGGTTTTCACAGTGGACTTGACCTGAGCTGATGCTCTCAAATGTATTTGTGGATTAGAACGCAACTCCAGGTCAGATTATGCCCTTCTCAGGATATTGCAGTTCATTTTGGGGGTGAATAAGAACTTAAAACATGTGGAAGGTGTATAGAAAATGCACATTTTACTGATGAAAGCACTGGAAAGTTTGGATTTCATACTAGAAGTGTGCATAAGATGTGTACAAAATGCATACAATGGGTTTGAACAGGCCTATGGCTGAGTGACAGCGAGACCAGAATGGAATGGAATTGGTTGCTCAGCCCATCCTTACATTTATTTATATTTCTGATGAAGTAGGATGCAGCACAGGAAATATATACAGTGGTGCCTAAGGTTAAGAACTTAATTCGTTCTGGAGGTCTGTTCTTAACCTGAAACTGTTCTTAACCTGAACCACCACTTTAGCTAATGGGGCCTCCCACTGCTGCTGCGCCACCGGAGCATGATTTCTGTTCTCATCCTGAAGCAAAGTTCTAAACCCAAGGTAATATTTCTGGGTTAGCGGGGTCTGTAACCTGAAGTGTATGTAACCTGAAGCGTATGCAGCCCGAGGTACCACTGTGTGTGTGTGTGTGTGTGTGTGTGTGTGTGTGTGTATATGAACTATGAACCATGAACTATGCCGAGCAGGGCACCCAAGATGAACAGGTCATAGTGGAGAGTTTTGACCAAACGTGATCCACCTGGAGGAGGAACCGGCAAGCCACTCCAGTATCCCTGCCAAGAAAACTCCATGGACAAAGACAACAGGCATATAAAAGTTATGACGCTGGAAGATGAGCCCCTCAGGTCAGAAGGCATCCAACATGCTACTGGGGAAGAGCGGAGGGCAAGTACAAGTAGATCCAGAGCTGATGAAGCGGCTGGGCCAAAGCCGAAAGGACGCTCAGTTGCGGATATGCCTGGAAGCGAAAGGAAAGTCCAATGCTGTAAAGAAAAATATTGCATAGGAACCTGGAATGTAAGAACCATGAACATGGGTAAGTTGGAGGTGGTCAAAAATGAGATGGCAAGAATAAATATTGACATCCTGGGCATCAGTGAACTAAAATGGACGGGAATGGGTGAATTCAGTTTGGATGACCATCATATCTACTACTGTGGGCAAGAAACCCGTAAAAGAAATGGAGTGGCCCTCATAGTCAACAAAAGGGTGGCAAAAGCTGTACTGGGATGCAATCTCAAAAATGATAGAATGATCTCGATACGAATCCAAGGCAGACCTTTTAACATCACAGTAATCCAAGTTTATGCACCAACTACTGGTGCTGAAGAAACTGAAACTGACCAATTCTATGAAGACTTACAACACCTTATAGAAGTGACACCAAAGAAGGATGTTCTTCTCATTATAGGGGATTGGAATGCTAAAGTAGGGAGTCAAGAGATAAAAGGAACAACTGGCAAGTTTGGCCTTGGAGATCAAAACGAAGCAGGGCAAAGGCTAATAGAGTTCTGTCAAGAGAACAAGCTGGTCATCACAAACACGCTTTTCCAACAACACAAGAGACGACTCTACACATGGACATCAGCAGATGGGCAGCATCGAAATCAGATTGATTATATTCTCTGCAGCCAAAGATGGAGAAGCTCTATACAGTCAGCAAAAACAAGACCTGGAGCTGACTGTGGCTCAGATCATCAGCTTCTTATAGCAAAATTCAAGCTTAAACTGAAGAAAGTAGGAAAAACCACTGGGCCGGTAAGATACAATCTAAGTCAAATCCCTTATGAATACACAGTGGAAGTGAGGAACAGGTTTAAGGATTTAGATTTGGTGGACAGAGTGCCTGAAGAACTATGGATGGAGGCTCGTAACATTATACAGGAGGCAGCAACGAAAACCATCCCAATGAAAAGGAAATGCAAGAAAGCAAAGTGGCTGTCCAATGAGGCCTTACAAATAGCGGGGGAGAGAAGGCAAGCAAAATGCAAGGGAGATCGTGAAACATACAGGAAATTGAATGCAGATTTCCAAAGAATAGCAAGGAGAGACAAGAAGACCTTCTTAAACAAGCAATGCAAAGAAATAGAGGAAAGCAATAGAATGGGAAGAACCAGAGATCTGTTCAAGAAAATTGGAGATATGAAAGGAACATTTCGTACAAAGATTTCCATAATAAAGGACAAAAGTGGAAAGGACCTAACAGAAGCAGAAGACATCAAGAAGAGGTGGCAAGAATACACAGAGGAATTATACCAGAAAGAAACGGATGTCTCATTTACCCCAGGTAGTGTGGTTGCTGACCTTGAGCCAGACATCCTGGAGAGTGAAGTCAAATGGGCCTTAGAAAGCACTGCAAATAACAAGGCCAGTGGAAGTGATGGTATTCCAGCTGAACTATTTAAAATTTTAAAAGATGATGCTGTTAAGGTGCTACACTCAATATGCCAGCAAGTTTGGAAAACTCAGCAGTGGCCAGAAGATTGGAGAAGATCAGTCTACATCCCAATCCCAAAGAAGGGCAGTGCCAAAGAATGCTCCAACTATCGCACAATTGCACTAATTTCTCACGCTAGCAAGGTTATGCTTAAAATTCTACAAGGAAGGCTCAAGCAGTATGTGGACCGAGAACTCCCAGAAGTGCAAGCTGGATTTAGAAGAGGCAGAGGAACCAGAGACCAAATTGCAAACATGCGCTGGATTATGGAAAAAGCTAGAGAGTTCCAGAAAGACATTTACTTCTGCTTCATTGACTATGCAAAAGCCTTTGACTGTGTCGACCATGGCAAACTATGGCAAGTTCTTAAAGAAATGGGAGTGCCTGATCACCTCACCTGTCTCCTGAGAAATCTCTATGTGGGACAAGAAGCTACAGTTAGAACTGGATATGGAACAACTGACTGGTTCAAAATTGGGAAAGGAGTACGACAAGGCTGCATTTTGTCTCCCTGCTTATTTAACTTATATGCAGAATTCATCATGCGAAAGGCTGGGCTGGATGAATCCCTAGCCGGAATTAAGATTGCCGGAAGAAATATCAACAACCTCAGATATGCAGATGACACAACCTTGATGGCAGAAAGTGAGGAGGAATTAAAGAACCTTTTATTGAGGGTGAAAGAGGAGAGTGCAAAATATGGTCTGAAGCTCAACATCAAAAAAACGAAGATCATGGCTACTGGTCCCATCACCTCCTGGCAAATAGAAGGGGAAGAAATGGAGGCAGTGAGAGATTTTACTTTCTTGGGCTCCATGATCACTGCAGATGGTGACAGCAGCCACGAAATTAAAAGACGCCTGCTTCTTGGGAGAAGGGCAATGACAGGCCTAGACAGCATCTTGAGAAGTAGAGACATCACCTTGCCAACAAAGGTCCGTATAGTTAAAGCTATGGTTTTCCCAGTAGTGATGTATGGAAGTGAGAGCTGGACCATAAAGAAGGCTGATCGCCGAAGAATTGATGCTTTTGAATTATGGTGCTGGAGGAGACTCTTGAGAGTCCCATGGACTGCAAGAAGATCAAACCTCTCCATTCTGAAGGAAATCAGCCCTGAGTGCTCACTGGAAGGACAGATTGTGAAGCTGAGGCTCCAGTACTTTGGCCACCTCATGAGAAGAGAAGACTCCCTGGAGAAGACCCTGATGTTGGGAAAGATGGAGGGCACAAGGAGAAGGGGGCGACAGAGGACGAGATGGTTGGATAGTGTTTTCGAGGTTACCAGCATGAGTCTGACCAAGCTGCGGGGGGCAGTGGAGGACAGGAGTGCCTGGCGTTCTCTGGTCCATGGGGTCACGAAGAGTCGGACACGACTAAACGACTAAACAACAACAACAACATATATATATATATATATATATATATATATATATATATATATATATATTAAACACACCCATGCACACAGAAATATGTATGTTTTTGTGCTGCAAGGCACACTTTTTTCTTTTCTCAAAGCCACAGACCTAAACAGCCAAACCACCATTCAGGGTAAAAAAAAAAAAAAAAAAAGAGTTCTCATTCATAGTGGTGCTTTTTTTTTTTAAGTCTTCCTAAAAGAGGAGTTTGACATTTACAAGCAACTTTATCCCTCTTGAAAACCCACCCCAAATTTCTGCATTACTGTACATTTTTTATCACCACCTTTAGATTTCGGTTGGCCCATCAAACTAAAATATTGCAGCAAGCTTGTTGTTTCTTTTGAGAACGAGTGTAGACCTTTATTCCCCCACCAACAAATCACTAGACGCTAAATTGATTCGCTATGTTACATAACGCTATTTGTTTCCAGCGGTTATAATCCTCTGGCAATAAACTGTGCGGATGATTTAGTACTAAGATTCTCTGCACAACAATATATAAAGGCCAGATCGATGCCTGAAGTGGCGGAGACACCCCCTCCCCCGAAAGCTTTGGAAAAACACCAAGATGGATTTTTATGTCCCACACATCAGCAGCCTTAAAGTACTGAACAGAGACTTCCAGGTTCACAGCAGTGACAACAAAAAGTTCCATTTTTTAAAGTGTCTTGAGAGTGCATCCCAGACCGCTGTGGAAAGAACTTCCACTGAACTCAGCTAGACTTGCTTTGGATCAAATGTGCATAGAGAATCAGGCTCCCCAGAAGCTAAATATGTGATCTTAAACAGGCAAATGACACTTACTGTTAAATGTGGCTTTGCATTTGTCCTTAAACCACAGCAGAAAGTGTGGAGGCCCAGGCAGGACTTGGCTTGTGGCAGGCATTGTAATGAAAATTGTGCCGCTGCCCCTCGCTACTATTTGCACTAGCGCCAATGAAAATAGCAACTGTGGGGCGGTGGGGGAGGTAAAGCAGTGGTGGGCCACCTTCGGCCAAGGGGCCAAATGAGGCCCTTCAGTCCTCTCCATCTGGCCCTTGAAAGTCTCCCAGAGCCACGCCATTCACTGACCTTGCTTTGCAACCAAAGCGTTTTTGCAAACTATGCCACAAAGCAAAACATTGAGCAAAACCTGATTTACCTCCAGAGACCTCTTCAGTATTTGATAGCTGGAGGAAAGCTGCTTGGTTTTGTTAATCTGCGCTGGGTCGGACTGCGCGAGTTTTTCCAGGTCTTCGATTTGAACAGCGCACTCTGTCATGTCTCCTTGGATGACCTGGAGAAGAAGATTTCACATTGCACAAGTTGCCGCGTGTGAAGTCTCCCTTCCTGGAGATGTTTGCACTGAAAGCATTGGCATCAGGGGGTAGGGCTAGTCGGCAATGTATGGCGGCATCAGGGGGAGGGACTAGTTGGCATTGGGGGTTGGGATTCCCAACCGGCTCTGGTCCCACCCGTTCATGCATAATGCCTGGTGATGATTGTCATCATCATCATCATCATCATTGTCATCATATATTACTTATACCCCACCCATCTGGCCGGGCCTCCCCAGCCACTCTGGGCAGCTCCCAACAGAATATTAAAAACACAATTAAAACATCAAACATTAAAAACGTCCCTAAACAGGGCTGCCTTCAGATGTCTTCTAAAACTCAGATAGTTGTTTATTTCCTTGACATCTGATGGGAGGGCGCCACTACTGAGAAGGCCCTCTGCCTGGTTCCCTGTAACCTCCCTTCTCACAGGGAGGGAACCGCCAGAAGGCCCTTGGAGCTGGACCTCAGTGTCTGGACTAAACGATGGGGGCGGAGACACTCCTTCAGGTATACTGGGCCGAGGCTGTTTAGGGCTTTAAAGGTCAGCACCAACACCTTGAATTGCGCTCAGAAATGTACTGGGAGCTAATATATGTTACATGGGCTCAGCGGCCGCTCCCAGTCACCAGTCTAGCTGCTACCTGAGATCCTTTAAGTGGCAATGCCAAGGATTAAACCAACAGCCTTCTGCAGTCAAAGCAACTGCCCTGCAACTGGGCACATCAGGAAAAAAGCCCCACAGTGAGGATTTTCTGTGTTGTGCCTTTTACATGATGCCATATGCAGAATTGCTCAAACAACAGTACCACCAGCAAACCAAACAAATATGTCAGGAACCTGAATGCCCTAACACGTTCATTAGGGCCGATGAGCACCCATCTCTAACTTTTATTACCACCACCACTCTCCACAGTTCAGCAGCTTAGCATACAATTCAAGCCACATTTTAAACTTCAGAGCTAGTGGCAGAGAGAGCCTGGGAGCTGGGGAAGGGACTGAGGAGTTCTTGTTTAATCACAGCGGTTTTGAACACTGTCACATAGAAGACTCTTCTGTACATTACTATATATGTGTAGGAGAGAATGAGAGCCTTGCAAAGACATCAGAGAAGGTGTGCAGTGGTGCACATACAGAAATGGTACAGAGGTAAGGAAAACTCAGAGTCTCAGCTTTCAAAATGAAGGAATTGCAATTATCCCACCTTTCCTACAAACAGACAGGCTGGTGGACATGCTCTCTCTCTTTTTATCCTCAGAACAACTTTGCAAAGCAGAATAGACACAAGGGAAGAGAGTGATTGGCCCCATGGCTATCCGGTAAGCTCTGTGGCTGAGTAGGGATTTGAACCCAAGTCTCACAACTCCAGGTCCAATGCGCTGACCACTACACTACACGGGATCTCTCACTCCTGTGACTCCACAAAAACACCCTGTGGATTGATGGTGCTCTTTTGCCTTAGTAATGACATCCACCAGAACAGAATTCGTCTGAATAGGAATTGTCCAATTACTTGTAGCCTCTGCAGCCGGGCTTCTTTGCCCGCCAGGTCAGGCAATGGTTCCTTCTCTGCCTCCAACTTGGCTCTGATAGCAGACAATTTCTTCTGCAAAGGCTCGAAGACCGCATCAAAGTCTTTATGCTGAGACACCAAAGCCTAACCGAAGAGAGAGAAGATTGTTTTTTTATTTCACACAGTTTGGCATGATTGCCTTCCGCTACTTACTCTGCCAGACTCACATGAAGGCATACAAGTGTATCAAATAACAAGAGGACTCATGATCCCAAAACGCAGAATTCATCCCGTGGCCTAAGAGCAAAGTCCATAGAAGTGTCTCACCTGCAACCTGATTTTGCTCTGAAGCAGACTTTTGTGCAGGTGTTCCGTTTCCTTTGCGGCATCAGCTGCTTCAGCCAGGAGCGACTTTGCTCTCTCTGCCTCGAAAATGCTGCCCAGGAAATCTTTCTTCATCTGCAACATCATGAGCTGCTCCTTAAAGCGGGAGCTTTCGGCCAGAAATGCCTACAGGGGAGAACACATTTTCACATGAATAATTTGTACCCTGCTTTCCAAAATAACACCAACCCCACCATTAAAGTCCAGCGCATGTCAAAAATGCAGCAATGCACATGAAAATCTGAGAACCTAGCATATAAAAGCCTCCAGGAAATGAAACATTTTCAAAGCCCATCTGAAAACAGGAACAGGCTGGGCAAATCTCTCTGCAGAGAGAATTCCCCAGCTGCGGTGCCAACACCAAAAAGGCCCCGTGTCCTGTGTCCACCAATAAAACCCTTGCTTCCAAGTCCAATGGCATGTGATAGTGAATACCTTTGGTTTGGTATTTTATAACAACTGTTGCTGTTCTTAGCTTGTTTTTAAAACTCCTAAGTTATTGCTTTAACTTACATGGGTTGCCACCGTGAGCTCACTGAGAAAAGGTGATAGTATAAATGTTCTCAATGGTGACTGGCCAGAAAGCAGAGCTCTCAGATCTCAATATCAGGGACTGGGTAGATTTGTACTAGTTGGGGTGAAAAAATGCTACTGGCTATGGAATCTATGTTCTGTCTCCAACCGTTGAAGGAAGCAGAATACCACTTTCTGGGAACTGCAAGTAGGGAGAGCACTGCTGCATACAGATTCTGCTTGCAGGTTTGGTTGGCCACTGCGAGAATAGGATGTTGGGAATGGATGGTCCTTTGGCCTGATCTGGTAGGGAATTTTTGCTCTTATGTGCACACACCAGTAACCTGGCCCCAGGCTGTTTAAGGTTTTAAATCTTCTATAGCTTTCAAACTGTGGCCTGGGATTCTTGGTTTGTTTATGAGAGATAGCTTGGTGAGAAGATCATAGCGATGGGAATTCTTCCCCAAAAGACAACTTGTCCACCTCTAACCACCTTCATGGTGACCCAGAAACCACAACTAATCCAGAATGCGGAAGCTAGACTGGTGACTAGGTGTGGCCACCGAGACCATATAACACTGGTCCTGAAAAACCTACATTGGCTCCCAGTACGTTTCCGAGCACAATTCAAAGTGTTGGTGCTGACCTTTAAAGACCTAAACGGCCTCGACCCAGTATACCTGAAGGAGTGTCTCCACCTCCATTGTTCTGCCCGGACACTGAGGTCCAGCGCTGAGTGCCTTCTGATGGTTCCCTCACTGCGAGAAGTGAGGTTACAGGGAACCAGGCAGAGGGCCTTCTTGGTAGTGGCACCTGCCCTGTGGAACGCCCTCCCATCAGATATCAATGAAATAAGCAACTATCAGACTTTTGGAAGACATCTAAAGGCAACCCTGTTTAGGGAAGTTTTTAATGTTTGATGTTGTAGCGTGTTTTTAAAATTCTGTTGGGAGCTGCCCAGAGTGGCTGGGGAAACCCAGCCAGATGGGTGGGGCATAAATAAATAAATTGTTGTTGTTGTTGTTGTTGTTGTTATTCCTCACTGATAGATTCTGCTGACTTGGGGAGAAAGGGAGCTGTGTTTCCATGCACAGAACTTAGGGCTCTTCGCTGCATCCAGATCTTATCATTACTGTCAGTAATGACAGCCATTACTGTGGGTTGAAAACAAACGGGGTTGTTTTGCTGCACATTTTAATCATGGCCATTTATATTTTTATGTTTTAATGGGACTATTTCATTGCATTTTAATTATGGTGCGTTTTTAATTGTTCTGTATTTTAACAACATTGGGCAGTTGGTTTTATGTTTCGCGAAATGGCTTGGGAGCCATCCGGGAATTAAGCAGCATGTAATTATTTAATAATAAATGTTGTTTCCTATAGTAACAGAGAAGCCTTCCTTTAACGGGGGCTGCCCAGTGGTTGCAGAAACATCAGTGTCATGTCTCCTTGTCAGCAAATTATTTGTGTGTGTGTGAACACAAACAGGTTCTGTGCTTGACCAAGTTTTAGGCTTTCAAGAACTGCAGAGAATCTTGTCACCTCTATCTGATGCAGAAAAGCATCTGTCAAGGCCGGGTCAGAGACATTTGCCGCAGTGTCTAGGAGCCTCTGAGCCGATGGCTTCCACAGCTGGAACTCTCTCACGGGGTTTTGAAAGCGTTGCCTCAGTTCCGTCTCAGTCTCGGTGCTCATTTTAAAGGTCTTCTGCTTCAGGCTGCAAAAACAGACATAGAACTACTGTTATGAACTCAGCTGAATAGGATCCAAAATGCAGCAATCTGATTGGTCCTAGAACAATAAGATTCAGAATGCAGCAGTCTGACTGGTCCACAGGAGCCACCCAATCCAGCTCCAGGTAGAAGTGAATCTGCAACCTGATTGGTCTACAGGAGAATCCCAGAACTATCCAATCACGTGGGACCAATTGTGTAAATAATGTATATAAACAGACATTCTGGGGGAAATTCCATTCCTCCTCACCACTATGAGCTGAATAAAGAGCATGACATCCACTCTCAATTCTGAGTATATTTCAACTATGCTACAAAGCTGAAGGAGAGAGAGGGAGAGGGAGAGGGAGAGGGAGAGGGAGAGGGAGAGGGAGAGAGAGGGAGAAAGGCCTGGCTTTTCCTTTACATTGGAAGCCAAATGGTCAATGCCCTCTGTGCTTTGCTTTTTTGACACAAGGCAGTTCAGTCTCTGCTTCATAATAAACCCATTTTCTTGCTTCCGGGCAGCTGCCTCTGCTACTCAGAGGAACAACAAAACCTTTTTTACTTTATTTTTAAGATACCAAGATGCCAAGATGCACATTCCTTCCTGGTGCACCTGCCGTATGGAATTGCCATAAGCGGGCCTGTGCAACTAGAACAAAGATCACTCGAGACAGACCACTGGTTCGCCTACCACAGCATTGTCTACATGGAGAACAGCTGCATCAGGCCCATCATCCTGTTCTCACAGCAGCCAACTAGATGCCTGTGGGAAGCCTGTAAGCAGAAAATGAGTGCAACAGCGCTCTGCCCACCTGCGATTCCCAGCAACAGGAATTCAGAAGGATAAAGCCTCTGGCAGTGGAGGCAGAGCACAACCATCATGGCTAGTACTGTCTGGCAGTGGCTCTCAAGGGTTACAGTAAGAGGTCCCTCCCAGCCCTGTCTGGAGATGCTGGAGATTGAATCCGGAATCTTCTGCATGCCTAGCAGGTGCTCCAGCACTGAGCTATGCCCCTCCCCCTCCGACCTAGACAGGCAGAAACCAGCAACGACTTCCCCAAATAAGAATCTACTTGCTGCTTTACAAACACTTGGCAAAACACTTTTTTCTAGCTGGATGGAACCTGGCCAGATGCAGCTGCCAATCTTAATGGAGAAACATCTTTGGAGAAAACATCTCCTGGGTGTTAATTCTCCCTGAGAGAAACCTTTTGTTTTAGCTAAACTAGAGACAGTGAGGAGTTTTCATCTCACTTGACACCGCACAGCAACATTCTCATTTCCCTTTGTATACAATAAGAGGAGGTTGCCCTCAAACTAGTTTTGGAGGATGAGAGGCCCTGCGACAACTACCTTTGCTGTTCTTCCGCTTCTGCCCCTTAAGGATTTGCCACTTCCTGCAAAGCAGCGAGCTGGCAGCAATCTGTTTTTTCTGCGTTGGCAAACGTTGGGAGTTTTCTTTTTCCTTGCTACTCCTCATTGGAAAGCATCCCAGACTTGCTTCCTAAAATCTGAACTGCCTTCTTGAAACGACCCATTTAATATAGACAAACCTCTTTCAGCTTGCCAGCGTGCTCTGCACTTGACATAAGGAAGACAGCTTTTCAGACGCAAACAAAATTAACTGCGCCTTTGCGAAACCGACGATCTTTCCTCCAAGTATGGAAAGGTGTGGGCTATATGCTCGTCACTTCCTGATTCCAGTTAGCCTGGAAGTGCAAGTCTTTTGCCAAAGCTCAGGGGGAGAGGGAGAGGGAGAGGGAGGGAGAGAGAGAGGCTGGATTTCCTATCCCAACTGAATGTAAGTAGGAAACAGGAGGTTGGCTGTTAGAAACTGGCAGGATAGGTGTACCCAAAAATCTACGACGGGAAAGAAATTAGCCCAGCAAAACTGGAGAGAAGGGCCATGCCTAGCAATTCACTACTGTTACTGCTACCTCTGTACTGTCTGTCTTCAAGCACGGCAAACAAGGCACAGAACATTTCAAGATAAGGATCCGAAGTATAAATGGGCAGCCCTAACCTAGAGACTAACAGCACTAAAAGTGACCTACAGAGCAAGCTGGCTCTTAGGACAGATGTCACCCAGGCAAGCAGGAGAAGTGGTTTTGCTCAACTTTCAAAGCAGACTGCCAACACCGACATTCAGAATAGACAGGAAGGAGGGCAGGGTGCCATGCAAGGTAGCGAGAGGAGAAGCATCCTTCTTCCCACCCTCCCTTGCCACAGGAACAAATGATGTGATTTAAAACTGGCTGCCTACAGACTACTGAGCTAGGTTCAAGGCCTTAGTTTTAATTTGCAAAGCCCTGAACAACTTAGGTCCAGGTTATTGCAGGGACTTTCTAAGCACTTATATCTCAGCACCATTGCTGAGATCGTCTGTAGGAGCTTCGGTGTTTGCCTCCGAAGTTTTTATTTATTAATTATTATTATTATTACTTTTTAAAATTGATATACCACTTGATTATAGGGTGGAAGAATCCTCAATTGACACCAACACAAAACTGAGCCATTCAGCGCCATTGCCTATTCCTGTGGAAAACCCTTCCAGCAGAGATTCAGCAGGTGCTCTCTCCATTTACTTTAAAAGGTTGGTGGGGAAAAATTCCTTGCTGCCAGGCTTATACAGACAAGTAAGCTGGGGGGGGGGGTACATTTCCCACAATAGTCAGCTGGTGATCTGCTTTAATATTTGTGTGATTCCTATTATAGTTTAACCGCTTTGATATTTTAAAATGAAACGACAGTCTGTTTCGGCACTAATGGCAGGTGAGCTGGCTTAAGCAGCAGTAGATGGGAAGATACTATACCCTAAGTCAGACCACTGGTCTTTCCAGCTTCACATCGTCTACATTTACTGCCATTGGCTGTGCTGGATTTTAGACAGGGGTGTTTGTGAGTCTTTCTCACAACTAGATGCTGCTGATGTGCTCCAGCACCAGAACACCGATTAGTAAGTTTGGAAAAGACCAAAAGGCTTATTTGGGTCACATCCCAGGTATGTGGCAGAACCACCCAGTACTTCAAGGAAGGACCAGAGCTTAGTGAGAGAGCAATTTGCTTTGCAGGCCCAAGATTTCTTCCCTTGCATCTCCACACAGGGCTGAGAAGACCCTTTCCGAAATCCTGGTGAGGTGCTGCCATAAGACCTATATTATCCAATAAACATTTAAGGGTCAGCAGCTAAAGGAAGACTCTTGCCACCAACACTTTCCCCATGTATCCAATAATGGGATCTCCCACTTCACCTCTTTCTGCTACAGAGATGGACACAAGGACAATGGTCCATCGACTATTGCATCCTGTTCTCACAGTGGCTGAGCAGATGCCTCTGGGAAGCTTGCAAGCTAGACATGAACGCAACATCACTCTGCCCACCTGTGAGTCTCAACAAGTGGTATTCAGAGGCATAACACCCAAGGCAGTGGAGATGGAGCATAGTGAATATATTGCGCTAGATGACCCAATGGACTGACTTGGTACAGCATAGCTTTGCATGAATATCCCACCAAACAGAGCCAGATGTGAAATAGTGATCCAAGACATTTTGCTGCCTGGATAGAAGCCAAATGGTTCGCCTCCCCCCTCCCCCATCCTGTATACCTGAAGGAGCGTCTCCACGCCCATCATTCAGCCCAGACACTGAGATCCAGCACCGAGGGCCTTCTGGCAGTTCCCTCATTGCGAGAAATAAGGTTACAGGGAACCAGACAGAGGGCCTTCTCGGTAGTGGCACCCACCCTGTGGAACATGCTCCCTTCAGATGTGAAGGAACTAAGTAGCTATCCTGTCTTTAAAATACATCTGAAGGCAGCCCTGTTCAGGGAAGTTTTTAATATTTAACGCTGTATTGTTTTTAATACTTGACTGGGAGCCGCCCAGAGTGGCTGGGGAAATACCAACTCTTCTCAGGTATAGTTTATTTTCAACGGCTATTTGTTCCTGTCCTCCTCGTTCCCCCCAAATACCTTTGATATTCCCGTATTAGGCCTATCATGCTTTCGGAAAGTGCTTGCGTGTCTTGCGAAAACCTGAACAAATCCTTCAGCTGAGCCTTCAGTCTCTCAACCTTTGATTCCTCTGCTGCGAGAGTTGCCTTTGCTGCCTTAAAACACAAAGGTATTATGATTTAAAATGCACACACACATATCAAATCAATTTATCTTACTGGGCACATGTGCATATATTTTTATTCTGCATTTATCTAGAAAAAGGCAATTTTCTTGTTCCAGATTGCTTCCCTATTGCTCTTAAAATTCCCTGAGCAAAACAAGTTTGCATACTTCAATCACATGGGTATGTATAAGTGTAGATAAGAAAGGCCGGCAGGATAATACAGACTTAACAATTTCCTTGTTCCCTGTCTGTCCCTGACAAAATAATCACTCACCATGAATTTTCTCCACAGAGTGATTAAGTCTTCGTCGCCTCTCACTCTGTCATCTGATTCAAAGGTGCTTCCTAATCTCTTCAGGCTTTTACGGAAGTCCTGGACCTCGCCTTCCAAGAGCCTGGCTTGCGAATGATAGGCGTTTTCAGATTTAAGGCTCTTCAGCAGCCTCTCTTCTTCCTCAGCGCTGACCACCTTCAGCTTCTCCAGGGCTTTCTTCAGATCCTCAAGCTCCTCTTTCAACTTCTCGGCTCCCAGCGGGGAGGTGTTCTGCATCACACCTGTAGACTGAGCTTCAAGATGTCGCCATTTCTTTTCCCCACTCTTCACATCTTTGGCAATGTCCTACAGGAGAAAGGGGTTCAGAAAGAGTTACATAGAGGGACAAGGTTGCTACTAGGACATCCCAGGACTACTTGGACTAGATGAACCTTGGGAGTTGCTTCCAACTCTACAATTCTACTACTACTACTCAGGTACATAGGAAACTGCATCGTTCTGAGTCTGACCCATTGGCCCATCCAGCTCAGAACTTTCTGTCTGTGGATCTCCAGGGTTTCAGGCAGGAGTCCCTACCTGAAGAAGCCAGGACTGAACCCAGGACCTTCTGCATGCAAGGCTCTACCCACTGAGCTATGGCCCTTCCCCAAATAATGCTAATAAATATTTCGTTTTAAATGCTCTTCCTCCCAGAGTTGTCAATTCCCAATTTTAAAAAAATACCTAGAGCACTTCCAGGTTGTTGCTATTTTTTGGCTGTGATTCAATCGCATACCAGCAAATTCAGGTTGTGCAAGTATGGCTGACCGAGAAGTCTTGTGCAACAAACCCACTTCCCCAAAAACTTGGACGTTTTGCTCTGAGGAAAGTGTGGGATAACTCTTGCTTTGACGCAACACCATCTAACCTGCCCGCAAACAAACCAGAATAGGTGCCCGTTACATAGTCAGCTTTGTCTTATCTCCCTGCAAGCAAATCAGGATGAATGCCCAATGAGCAGGTCATGTGGAAGAACACCAAGTCAGTGGTCAGAGCAAGGGACAGGTCAGTGGGTGGAGCCAACATGAGATTTAAGTGGCCAGAGGCAGGGCCTGGTGTGTTTCTGTCTGATTGGCCCGGGTGGGCTTACTTAGAGGCAAGGAGTTTGTGCTCTGAGCAGTAACATGTGACCAAGTCAGACCACCATTTTTATTTCCCAGAATGCCCCCAGTGTAGCGCGGCTCCAGGACATTGCAGGAAATTAAAATGTCAGCTAAACCCAGGCACCTGGCGCTGCTTGGAGCACTGGGCCAATATATACTGTATATATGGGGAGAGGTGCTCAGGAGTTAGGCTGTGCTGAATTGCTGAGGTACTGAGGTCCAGCTCCGAGGGACTTCTGGCGGATCCCTCACAGTGAGAAGTTAGGTTACAGGGAACCAGGCAGAGGGCCTTCTCAATGCCCTCCCTGGGGAATGTCAAGGAGTTAAAGAACTACACAACTTTTAGAAGGCACCCGAAGGCAGGCTTTATTGGGAAGTTTTTAATGTTTGACATTTTATTATGTTTTCATATGTGCTGCAAGCAGCCCAGAGTGGCTGGGGAAACCCAGCCAGATGGGTGAGGTGGTAGTAGTAGTAATAACAACAACAACAACAACAACAACAACAGTTGCTCAAGGATGCCACATGAAAATGCCTGTCCTGCACATTCTGGCACATTCAAGCATTGAGGGCTCCAACACCGGCACAATATCTCTTCTTCTTTTTTTAAAAAAAAATCCTCACAACAACCATGTGAGGTAGACCAGGCAGCTTCCCCTAGGCTGCCTTGTGAGCTTCAAAGCTGCAGAGGAATGGGATCTTTGAAATGGAGGCTTCTGTTTGGGTGGAACACATGAGCTCTTTCAGAACATGCCTTTCATACACCTGCTCATGGATGGACGAGGAAATAGGAGTAAAGCTTTCCGCTCGCGACAGAAAGCCCTGACACTGTTCAAGTACCTGCAATGACTTAATTCTGTTCTCTGCTGGCGATTTTGCTTCTTGACTAAGGCAGGAGTTTAATCTCTCTGTCACCTGGGTCAGCCACAGCTGAAACTGGTCCACGTTGCTCTTATATCGCTCGTGTTCCTTTGTTATCTTTTCAAGCAGCTGCACTCTCCTCTGTAAAAAGAGAAACATCAGAAACAGCGAAAGCGAAAGTTATCTTTGTCCTCATACTTTGCATTTTTGAGAAACCCAGAACACAAAGAGCCTGTTCTTTTCCTTTTGCCCCTTTGCGTGCTCGTGCACACACACCAATCACTTGGCTGCTTTTGGGAATTTTGAAACAGTTTGCTGTCTTCAGCTCAAGAACAAAACAGTGTGTCCCAGGCCTGAGGATGCTGTAATTACCAAGCACTTAATTAAATGAATGCAAGGTTTTCAAGGGCCTTGTGAGGTCACAGTCTTTCATTCTCTAGAAAAGAAAAAGCGAGATAACAAAAGAAAGGCTTAGCATGCCAAAATCTATCTGCAAAACATCCATGCTGGATTTCCACATTTTATACCCACAATTTCAAAACGCTTCATCTGTGGAAAAAGAATGCACTTCAATGCTGCTTACTTAGCTTTTGCACAATTTATTATGCAGATGAAGGCCACAGCCACCAGGGGGCCTGTGTGGGCCTTCAAATTTTCTACCCGTTTTTTGCTCATGAAAATACAGTACAGTGGTACCTCGGGTTACATACGCTTCAGGTTACAGACTCCGCTAACCCAGAAATAGTACCTTGGGTTAAGAACTTTGCTTCAGGATGAGAACAGAAATTGTGCTCCAGCGGCGCAGCAGCAGGCCCCATTAGCTAAAGTGGTGCTTCAGGTTAAGAACAGTTTCAGGTTAAGAACGGACCTCCGGAACAAATTAAGTACTTAACCTGAGGTACCACTGTACAAGGAAATCATTCTGCAAGCCATTCTGAAATCATTCTGCAACCCAAGGGCTGTGGTTGGCTGGGGTTGCGCACTGGAACTTGTGAAGTTTCAGCATTAACTGTCCAACTGACTGCAGCTGCAACCTTGTGCCCAACAAGAATTTCTTCCAAGTAATCCCGTAAACAGGCTTGGACTTGCACCTTTATTTCTGTGGGAGAGTTCCACTTGCCCTTAGTTTGCCCGTCAATGAAACCTAGGGCTTAGAAACACTTCCTCTTGCCATGCTCCTTTCCCACTTAGGGAAAACAGCTCTTTAGTGCGAAATCGGAGCAAATGGCCATTTGGGATTTCCCCAGATTGCCATTTGTTCCTATCTGTCGCTAAAGAGCAGGTTTTCCCTTGGAAAGCAGTGGAGCAAGGGGAAAAGAGCTCAGACCCAGGCTTCCTAGGCATGACACAAGTGGAAGCGTGAATGACTGTGCTTTTTTTTCTGTGCTTGGTGCTTTATCGTGTTTTTAATATACTGTTGGGAGCTGCCTGGAATGGCTGGGGAAACCCAGCCAGATGGGCAGGGTATAAATAATAAATAATTGTTGTTGTCGTTGTTGCGTTATTCCAGCATTATCATATAGAAAAGGAAAAAATTTTCCTTCCAGTAGCACCTTAAAGACCAACTAAGTTAGTTCTTGGTATGAGCTTTCGTGTGCATGCACACTTCTTCAGATACCAGATACCACTTCTTATCTGAAGAAGTGTGCATGCACACGAAAGCTCATACCAAGAACTAACTTAGTTGGTCTTTAAGGTGCTACTGGAAGGAAAAATTTTTTTGTTTTGACTATGGCAGACCAACACGGCTACCTATCTGTATATAGAAAAGGGTCCTCCTTCGACAGGCCTTTTAAGAAGAGAACTTTTATCCCAGTTTGCATCTATATTGCAACTATTTTTAACTGGTTTTTTAATTATAAATATATGGAATTGTTTTCAAACATTTGTATTACTTTACATAATGGGATTGTGTGTTTTTTAAAATTGTTTTATATACAGAACTGGTTTTACATGTTTTTCCACTTTTCCTGTTTTATGGTTGTAACTGCTTTGTTTTATAATTGTTTCATATTTTATAACAGCCACAGCAACAACATATTGTACGTTTGCCACCCACCCTCTTCCCACAACTCACCTTGCTTCCCCTCCAACATTATACAATGCACATTCTTTTGCAATCCAAGAAAATCTTTATTAAAAATTATTTCAAACAACAACAGCAATTTTATTATTTGTACCCGCCCATCTGACTGCATTGCCCCAGCCACTCTGGGCGGCTTTCAACAAAATATAAAAACACAGTAAAACATCAAACGTTTAAAAACTTCCCTATACAGAGCGGCCTTCAGATGTCCTCTAAAAGATGTCTTCTATTTCATTGTTGTAGCCTTATGGTAAAAGTTGAGTGAGAAATCAAATAAATAAATAGGCCGTCTTTTGAAATGTTGTGACACATGGATGTTGAAAAACAATAGATCAAGGTTGTTTCTGAGACCTGACTTGCTCCTTATCTCATTTTTCGGGATTAGATTTTCTGGTGCATTTCTGTAACCATGAGAACAGGTTACTTAAAAAGAAAGAAAAAGCAAATGAAGGTTGCATGTTTATCTTTTTAATCAGTTGGCCTTTTTGGCCTGGCTCTGCTATAATTTATAACTATTGCAATTTCTCAAGGCTTTTGAAAGCTTAGCTACTTATGCACATCTATCAAGAGGATCCAGACTATGGTATTTCTTGTGGAACCAACCGAAAGGTCATTGTCAGCAACACAAGTTGAGAGTTAAAATGTTATGACTGCGTTATTTGTGTTTAGTGTTTCAGGGACCCAACCTTTTGTCTGGAACATTGTGTACAAAAAGAGATGGTAAAAGTAATCAGTGCAAAGTGATGCCAAATGAAATTCCAGGTTGTTGTTGCTGCTTCCCTCACCTGAACCATGACAAAACCCAGACTTACCAGTTGGATTGCAGTGGGACACATGTTTATTTGCACTATCCTGCATGAAATAAGCATTTCGTGGGCCTGATTCTAACCCAGTGTACATAAACAAAGGGGTACACAGACTTTAGGCTTGTATGATTGACTCTGTTTTCTACCTATGGTCCGCCAACCCTCTCTAGGTGGGGCCATCCTCTGTGCCGAGCCTAGAGAAGTGGGAGCCATCTTCTGAACCAGGTTGGGTCTTGTGGGATTGCCCAGAAGCCTCTGCACTTTCATGAGGCTTCTTGGGAAGGTGGGACTTCCTCAAAGTGGGGGTTCCTGCCATTAGACCTGCTTTACAACCCCCCCCCATCAGATCCCTTGCTGGGAATTTGGTTGGTCACTGGTTGACAGGGCTAGAAAGGAATTTTGCTCACGCCAAACTGGCATGCAGTTGTGAGTTTTTCACTTTCCCCTCAGCAGGAGCTCTGTAGGAACATTCGACAAAAAAATAAAAATAAAAAAATCTGTTTCTTATCATAACTGTGGAGGCACCAGGTAGTGGGTGGGATCTTGCAGGCAGTGCATTAGACAGCTGTAGCTTGAATGTATGGTGGGGATGGCTTTGTACTGCTCAGCCAAGTTGGCCAGTGAAACTCACATACTTGGCCTGCGCCACAGTGGGAACGTTACGCTGGCAATGTCCAGGAGGGGACCCCAGCAAATCAGCTAGGATAGATCATCGGGAAGCCAGTCATTATTCCTGCCCATGCCTAGACAACCCTGTATATTGCTGTAGCCAATAAAACTGTGTCCAGTTTTCACGCACAACTGCACTCCACATTTCAAGCAGCATCATACCACTTTAAACAGCCATGGTCCCCCCACAAGAATCCTGGGAAGTGTAGTTTGTTATGGGTGCTGAGAGTCATTAGGACAGCCCTGTTTCCCGCAGAGAACTACAATTCTCGTAGCTCATTGGAAAGAGGGATTGATAGTTAAACCCAATGCTTTTTTTCCTTAAAAAATGTTTAGGGGTGCTCTCATTTTCCTACTCATATTGAAAGACTGCCCCTCAATGAGGCCAAACTTAGATTCACAAAATGTTTAGGGGTATGTGTACGCCTGCTTTCCCCCCACAAAAAAGCACCCGCTAAACCACTCGGGAACTGTAGCTCTGTGAGAGGAATGGGAGTCTCCTAACAACCCTCAACACCCTACAGTTCCCAGGATGCTTTGGGAGAAGGCATGCCTGTTTAAAGTGGTATGATACTGCTTTAAATGTACAGTTGGGGTATAAATCTTCCATTTGTTCCACTCCTGGGATGAGGCCCACTCATACATGGATGCAATTGTAGAGTCCCGGGCCAGCCAATCAGAGCTAGATGCAGAAGGCATGCACTTAGAATTAAAAAATCATGGACCCGGGGATTTGATCTGAGCACCAGAACTTAATAGAGCTCACAGCCCTTTTGCACAAAAAATCCACTCCTGGTTCCTTCATTTCAGCAGAATAATTTAGGATGCAGGAGTCATTTTCTTGCTGCTATTATTAAGCAATTGGTAGTCAGAAATCCCTACTGATCTCCTGCAAATCATCCAGGCTTTCTGCCCATTTCCAGTTACCGCCCTCATTGATCATTCTGTTGGCCTCAGTCAGGAATGTACCAACTAACTGCTATGAGACCAGGTTCAAGTTACACAGAGAAAACACCAGTGATGCTTCCCACTAACCTACACTGCAGTAAAGTAGTGAAATATCCCTTTTCAGCTAAGACAGGATGTCCCCTGAGTGGTTATTTACATTATTTCAAGAGCGAATTGCCAATAAACCTTTTAGGCCATTTCTGGCTCAACTGAATGGAAAAGAAACTGGCAGGAAACTTGTAAAGTTGTGTTTCAGTAGTTATAGTTCTTTTTGTGTTGTTTTTTTTTTTAAAAAAATTAAGGAGAATGCAGCCAGGAAGAGTGAGAATACTTTTTTGGCACAAAATGGGAACATTAGTTTGCTCCCAGTGGTGAGCAAGTGAACCTCTTTGAGTAAGAACTGAAATGCTCAGTTTAGGAGAGAGAGGGATTGGGAGTTCAACTGGGAACAAGAAGTGTCACTATAACTTCACTGAGCATGTGACCCCTTGGCTGGACTAACTTTATCTGAAGAAGTGTGCATGCACACGAAAGCTCATACCAAGAACTAACTTAGTTGGTCTTTAAGGTGCTACTGGAAGGAATTTTTTTATTTTGTTTTGACTATGGCAGACCAACACGGCTACCTATCTGTAACTTTAGACTTCCTGTTGTGCCTACGGAACTGGAGATTATTATTATTTCAGAAAGTTTTTAATGTGTGATGTTTTGCTGTGTTTTTATTACGTTTTTATGTAGGAAACTGCCCAGAGTGGCTGCGGCAACCCAGTCAGATGGGCAGGTTATAAGTAATAAATTATTGTTGTTACTATCACTTGTTCTTTAATATTCTGCCTTTTCTCACCCTTAGTTCCCTCCTTACCTGTGCTTCGTCCTTGACATCTGCGTATTCCTCTTTCATCTTCTTCTGGATGTCCTCATCAACACTTGGGTCCCCAATCCTGTTGTAGAGGGAAGAGGCTTCTTCCAGCAGCCGTTCCAACAGGGCTGACTGGTTTAGAACATCGTTCAGCAGGACCTGGGCATGGCTGAGCTGCCACTCTTTCTCCTTCAGGCCAAGCTGCAGCTCTATGTCAGGCTCCAAAGTCACCTTCATGTTGTGAATCCATACGTAAAATTCATCTTGGGCTTTCAGGTATTCACTCCAGTGTAGCCACACCCACTCGATACGGCTGCAAAAGGATAAATAGAGAGTTGGATGATGGGAGTGATGGACTTCTTCCGGAGCAGTTAGCTGTGTTCCCTTCCCATACTGCTGTTGTCACTATGGTTGGTCTCCACCCCCATCGTTCAGCCCGGACACTGAGGTCCAGCTCTGAGGGCCTTCTGGCGGTTCCATCACTGCAAGAAGTAAGGTTACAGGGAACCAGGTAGAGGGCCTTCTCGGTAGTGGCGCCCTCCCATTAGATGTCAAGGAAATATACAACTATCAGACTTTTAGAAGACATATGAAAGCAGCCCTGTAAGTTTTTAATGTTTGATGTTTTAATCATGTTTTTAATATTCTGTTGGGAGCTGCCATAAATAATAAATTATAAAAAATTTATATAAAGTGTAAATAATAAATTATTGTTGTTGTTAGTTCTTCAGCCCCAGTGGGGAACCTCCAGCTTGTGAGGTCTTTGGCACCAGGCTCTGTTTCATGGATCTCAGGGTTCTATCAAAACACAAGGCAGGGCCCACTGGCCTGATCCACCTCTGCTAGTGCATCATGGAAGATGGAGCAAGCTTGTTTCCTCCTGCTCTGGAGGGTAGGACTCGAACCAATGGCTTCAAGTTACAATAAAGGAGATTCCAACTCAACATATGGAAAAACTTTCTGACAGGAAGAGCTGTTCAACAGTGGAACAGTCTCCCTCGGGAGGTTGTGGACTCTCCTTCCTTGGAGGTTTTTAAGCAGAGGCTGGATGGCCATCTGCTATAGCTGAGATTCCTGCGCTGCAGCGGGTTGGACTAGATGACCCCAGGGATCCCTTCCAGCTCTATGATTCTTACCACAGATAAAATGGTCTGTACGTTTGCTATGAAGGTGCTATAAGGGAGAACTAAATATTGTTGTGTCATAATAGTTTTGCTGGATATGAGGGACAACACAGTGTTCAACTTAGGGTCTTCCCCTGCCTTAGAGGGGCTATATATCCCCGGCAGCCAAACTAGGAGAACAAAAGCAGAATCTGGGATTTCCTGGAAAAAATGGCAGAGATGGTGGATCAGGCTTTCTACACAGAAGGTCCCATGTTCAGTCCCTGGAATTTTAAGGTAGGTCTGAGAATCTCCCCTTGAATGAAACCCCAGGGAACGACTGACAGGCAATGCAGACAACAATGATATAGCTACAGGGGTCTGCAACCTTTAAGGCAAAAAGAGCCACTTGGACCCGTTTCCAAAGGAAAAAAAACTGGGAGCCGCAAAACTCGTCATTATAAAAATAACTTTTTTGTCACTTTTTATTATTTCTTTGTTTGACCCCTCAGAATTACTCCTCCTCATAGAAATAAAGGTTAAATTAACAAGTTACCTTTTTTTGTGTGTGTGTTCTTCACTCCCCTTCAAAACAGTGACCAGCGTACATGCCCCTTACAATGTAGCGGGCGGGCGGGAAGGTGACATCAGGACGGTGTGTGACTAACGCACGCACCGCCCCATGCGACGTCACAGCCAGTACAGCGCCCGCCACAGTGGGGAGTGTCGGGGCGCACAATGCGCCTCCTCCCCTCGCTAGTATCCACCCCGGAGCCGCGGCAAAGGTGTAAAAGAGCCACATGCGGCTCCGGAGCCGCGGGTTGCAGACCCCTGAGCTATATAGACCAACAGTCTGACTTGGCAAATGGCACATTCCTACGGCTGGAATCTTACCTGTGACAATGTGTAATGTATATGGCTGTCTCTTCCCACATGGCTTTAATATCCTTTAGTTTGGATAATATCTCATGTTTCTTTTCCTCACCGGTGCACTGAAGGAGAGCATCGGCCTTCATGAGAACCAAGTCCATCTTCAACCGGCCCTCAGGTTCCAACGCACAGATTTTCTGTTAGGAAGAATCAAACATTAAAATTAAACCACAAATAGGTTTTTTTAAAGGGGACTTAGGAGCATTGCAAAACCCCATTCCACCTTTCGTGGGGAGACTTAGGACCAGAGGGCCCTTAGAGAAAGCAGAAGCCAGGAGATCCAGGCTATGGGTCGTAAAACTATCAGGTTTGGGAAGGGTCTCTCAGCAGCCCTAAAGAACTGCTGAGATAGTTGCTCCTCAGGCCTGTGTGCCCTCAGGGAAGGCAGAAGAGGCGCTGCCTAAGTCATAGTGCTAGTGCCATCAGCCCCTGAAGGACGCCTTAGGCTATTTTGTACTATTTGTTTTGAAAATTGTAAACCACCTTGCGTGCGCCTTGGCAGGAAGTCGGTATATATAAATGCAATCGATCAACAAAATGAAAATAGTATTAAAAAATAAATCAATATCCAAGCAGGCCACAACCCTGTGGCAGGCTTCCAGGGAGCTGGCTGTTAATTGACTCAATCTAATAATTCTATGTACGAATCAGGCTTCCACAGGTTGATCCACAAATACAGTCGTACCTCTTGTTACGTTCGGTTCAGGTTACGTCTTTTCAGGTTGAGTCCCGTGGCGACCCAGAAGTAACGGAATGGGTTACTTCTGGGTTTTGCCGCTTGCGCATGCGCAGACGCTCAGAATGACATCACGCGCATGCGCAGAAGTGGCGAATTGTGACCTGCACATGCACAGATGCTGGTTGCGTTCTGGTCATGGTGCAAACGGGGCTCAGGAATTGATCCCATTCGCAACCAGAGGTACCACTGTACAAGGGCACAAGGAAGCCAAATGATGTGGGGGGACCCCCCAAAAAATTAATGCATGTAGGGTAGCAGAACTTTTGAGGTGAAGGCTGGGTATGCACTGTACATTTAAAACACATTTAATATGCATGACTTTCTCCCCAAAGCATCATGGGAACCGTGCTATGTTAAGGGCGCCAGGAATTGTAGCGCTGTGAGGGATAAACCACAATTCGCAGGATTCCTTGTGGGGAGGTGATGTGCTTTAAATGTAAGGTGTGCGTGCAACCTAAGGCCCCATCTGCACTATGCTTTTAAAGTCACTTTAAACAGCCATGGTTTCCACCAAAGAATTCTGGGAAGTGTAGTAGGGTGCTGAGAGTTGTTAGATCCCTGTTCCATTAACAGAGCTACAATTCCCAGAGGGACTTAACAATGAATCCCACTTCCCCGGGAACTCTGGGAATTGTAGTTCAGGAGAGGTAAGATGAGAGAATCAGAGTATATGAGGAGAGAAGGGAGCATGTGATCATTGCAGCACTTATCTGATAGCCACACCATGGTATGGCCATGATGTCTAAATTAAACCTTAGGTTGCATCTCCCCGTAAACCAGGGTGTGTTTCTATAGAACTAATTAAAATTCCCAGGAGCCAATCCCAGAATATAAACTGCACTAGGTAACAAAAGGAAGATCTATAAATAAACCTGAAGCCAGGTTTCAGAACTCATTAGTGCTCGCAGTAATGGGAAGGTGAATAGGTGTTCTTGAGAAAATCTGTTGCAATGATGACATTCTCGTTTTTCATGCTTTTAAAAAAATAAATCTCTGCTTTCCTTGGCTGAAGATTTCATTAACAGATTAATGGAACATAAATCATATAAATCAAGTATGACTATAAACTGCACAGCTCAGAAACAGCAACTTTGGAGCCAAGTTATTTAAAAAGCCAACAGCCAACGAGATTGAGACATTAGCAAGACTAATTTCTGTATGTAACGATGACTGCAGATATGAATTAACCATTAGCTAATTTAATCATTTAATAGGAGGAAAAGACAGGGCACAGAGGACTGGATTGTGATTAAATCAGAAGGATGTGCCATAGCCTTTGCTTTCAGATGCCTACAGCCAGGGCCTTTTTTTCAGCTGGAAGTCACCAGAACTCAGTTCTGGCACCTCTCAGGGGGCTGCCATTGATATTATAAGAGAACATGGGAGGCACTCATGGCGAGTTCTGGCACCTCTTTTTCTAGAAAAATAGCACTGGGGAGCACATCTGGAGCAGGTCCTCAGACAAGGATCTCAATGTCAGGGCAGGTTCAGATGGTAATCACAGCAGTAACAATATTACATCTGAAAAAATGTCTGAAGGAAATCAGGTGTGTGTGTGTGTGTGTGTGTGTGTGTGTGTGTACCTCTGTGTCTCTTAGCCTGGCCTCCAGGGCAGACCTAGGTCCCTTGGTGTTGTCATTGATCCGCAGTCTCTCCTGAATGGTCTTCATCCAATCTACTGCCTTCTCCACGCTGCTGTCAAATTCATCCTGTGGCTGCTGGGTCATTGCATTAGATGAAACTACGGGAGAGAGAGGAGTTTGAACAAGCTTACTTTCCTGAGGCATTACTATAGCGCTGAACCACTTTGGGCTAAGGCTACTCAATGGATTTCAGTCCACTTTTTTTTTTTTTAAGGCAAGCAACCTGCTGCATGTTTCCTGGACTGATATGCAAATCGTAACGCGGTTCTGTTCTCTGAATTCTGTGATGTAGCCATCTCCTTCAAAAAGGCATATTTGGAGAAACAAATGCATATAAAATGTGCATGGGGGGATACATTAAAAAATAATGCACTTTTTGTGCAACATTTAAAAAACAAACAAACTCACAGTTGTACAGTGGTACCTCGGGTTAAGTACTTAATTTGTTCCGGAGGTCCATTCTTAACCTGAAACTGTTCTTAACCTGGAGCACCACTTTAGCTAATGGGGCCTCCCACTGCTGCTGCCGGAGCACGATTTCTGTTCTCATCCTAAAGCAAAGTTCTTAACCTGAAGCACTATTTCTGGGTTAGCGGAGTCTGTAACCTGAAGCGTATGTAACCTGAAATGTATGTAACCCGAGGTACCACTGTATATAGAAACAGAATGGGACCGATTTACCAGTGAGAAACGGACATGAAATAGGCTGATTGTTTCATCTCTGCTTGGGACACTGTGGATGGGGTGAATTAAAAACCAATAAGCACTACATAGGTACTTCCAGTTCCTTGCTCTTTGCTGATGCCAAAACAGGATTTCTGTAGCTTCTCCTCAAGTGTGCAAATGTGCCAATTATCTGCACCATCTGTGCACCTCCATACCAGGGGAAAATGCTTTCTGCTCATGCCAAATCTGGTATGCCATTTTGAACCAGGGCCATGTCTGGACCAAGTTCACATGCAAATCGACACTGCACCTCTGAATACCAGTTGCAAACTGCAGGCAGGTGAAAGTGCTGTTTTGCTCATGTCCAAGCTTGCAGGCTACCCATAGGCTTCTGGCCAGCCACTGTGAGATCAGGATGCTGGACTTTTGGGCTATTGGCCAGATCCAGCAGGGCTTGCCTCATGCTCTTATGCCTTCTCTCTGCTCGGCTGGCATGCCCCAAACTTTCAGTTGTGAGGCTTCATTACAACAAACGTCCTCTGGGCACGTAAAGCTTTCAAACCTGTCACACAAGGTGAAACTTGCTTTCAAGTGGGCAGGGTTCATCTAGGGACAGGGTATATTTCCTCATAGTGAAGAACAAAGGAAAATAGTTTTGAGTGGTGAATATCAAACCTGCCTCTAAGAAGCCTCCACACTGATGGGAATCTGCAATTGCCCAAGCTTCGCTGTGTCAGCTAACGAATTTTACTGGGCCAATGCCTCTTTACAAGAGTGGGTGGTCCCTGCCTGTTTGAAGGAGGCAGTGGTAAAACCACTCCTTAAGAAACCTTTCCTGGAATCAGAAAACCTAACTACCAGCCAGTTACTAATCTCCCTTTCCTGAGCAAGGTTCTGGAGCGAATGGTCGCAGACCAGATCCGGGCGCTTTTGGAAGAAACTGATTTTCTGGATCCATTTCAATCGGGGTTTAGGGCCGGTTTTGGCACAGAAACTGCTTTGGTCGCCCCCAACATATTTGACTCTCTATTTGCCAGTGACAGTGACCATAACTACATTATGTCTAAGAAAAGCCCTACACAGCTGAGCCAAAATAAAGTTCAAAACCGGAAAAAAACAGAAAACAAAAAATGGCTATTTCTATCCAAATCTCTCCCCCAACCCTGAATTTTCAAAAAACTTTGTGTCCCTCCTTCCACAGAGGCCAATATCTCTCTCTGGCACTAATTCTAAGCGTTAGAAGAAGAAGAAGAAGAGAAGAGTTTGGATTTGATATCCCGCCTTTCACTCCCTTTAAGGAGTCTCAAAGCGGCTAACATTCTCCTTTCCCTTCCTCCCCCACAACAAACACCCTGTGAGGTGAGTGGGGCTGAGAGACTTCAGAGAAGTGTGACTGGCCCAAGGTCACCCAGCAGCTGCATGTGGAGGAGCAGAGACGCGAACCCGGTTCCCCAGATTACGAGACAACCCTCTTAACCACTACACCACACTTAGCTTCCTTCCAGAGACATTGACTGTCTATTAAGGACTATTAATCAGTAATCTCCCTAATGATGGAAAGCCAGCAGCCTCCGCAATACCTTTGACTGCCTGAGCAAGGGATTCTTAAGCATTTTTATCTTGCAAACAGACAAGCGGGGGTGGCTGATAGCTGATCACCTAATTGGCGGCGACAGTGAGCCCCCCACCCCCACCCCATGAACTTGGCACTGTTTGCGAACCCAGCTTGCAGAAGAACGGCTGGGAGCTCTCTTTCAGCTCCCAAATGGTCCTTTGGAGCCACATTCCTCACTGTGCCTCACCTGACACCACACATGATGTCAGGTCCAGAGCAGGTGAAATAGCCTTTGCAGGCAAAGTTTGGCTTGTATTGGGCCTAGTTAAGGCCACTGAGCTGGATGTTCTCTGTGCCTGCTATAAGATGGTTGGTTACAGAGGGAAGGTAACAAGAAATGCAACAAGAAAAGGCTTTGAGAAAAGTAAACACTGTCCTGATCAACAGAGAAGTGAAATTCCATCAAATTTAGAACTACCATCATTACTTCATTTTGTGATGTCTTTAAATGATTGCAGAATCTCTTTGTTAATTCAGCAGTTTCTCCTGACAGTAAAGACATCGGGGAGGAAGACTCAAGTCTGAGGCCTGATCCCAGGCTCTTCCACAGGGATCACCTCAGTTACCTTCTGTCTAAGCCCCACTATTCAAGCATGTTTGTTTGCTTGCTTTTCTTTATCTATTTATACCTTGCCTTTTTACACCGCAATCCTAGAATCCAAGAATTGTAGTGTTGGAAGGGACAGCGGGGGTCATCTAGTCCAACCCCCTTTAATGCAGGAATCTTTTGCCCTATGTGGGGCTTGAACCCATGGCTCAGAGATTCTGAGTCTCATGCTCTACCAACTGAGCTATTCACAGTCCTTACGGGACTCAAGGTGGCATACAGATAAGAATAAGGACCACTAAAAACATAGAAAAAGTAACCATTAAAAAAGAAACAATTAAACACTGATAGAATTAAAGCAATATACATAAATATATTAACACCATACCAATCATTACAATGAAAACAGCACACCAGCCCTTTCATTAAAAGTGGTCAGTTTCCCAAAGCCTGTTGGAACAAGAAGGTTTTCACCTGCCAGTGGAAAGACAGCAAGAAGTGAGCCAGTCTAGCTTTCCTAAGGAGGGAGTTCAAAATCTGGGAGCCACCACCGAAAAGACTCTGGACAGTTGTAAGTACAACTGTTCATAGGATCTGTATAAGGCCTTAAAGACTTAAAGACCTGGGACCAGATCTAGATTCACATTTGAGGGTGCACTGGGCAAAGGTTCCGCTGTCTCTTTGCCTATCAGCAGCCCCTGTCAGGCTTATCTGGCTGTGGAAGCAGAGTGCCCAGCAGCACTGCAGAGCTGGGGCTATAAACTCTTTTTAATTTCCCAGAATGCATCAGCAACAGGCCTTGGCAGATGTGAAAGCATCCCAGATGCAGCTGTCAGCAGGGCACATGGGAGCTTAATGTAATTATCTGTGCTTGTTTCACTTCCCAGTTACTCTATGTACCATAGCTGTTAAAAAGAGAAGAGAATAACGAGTAATCTGTTTGGCTTTCTACTTCATGTTTTGGGTTTGTCCTTCCCCCTGTCTCAAAGTGCCCTATTTTTAACTGTGTGAATATGCTGCTCAGACAGACACACATTTTAAGTATACCCCCCCCCATTGGCTTTTCCTTTCTGAGAAAAGCAGAGATATTATCAGAGATGTTTCCCCCTTCCCCCATACAGTGGTTCTCAATCTGTGGATCCTCAGATGTTGTTGGACTGCAACTCCCATCAGCACTGAGCTCTGGCCTTGCTAGCTAGGGGTGATGGGAGTTGTAGTTCAACAACATCTGGGGACCCACAGGTTGAGAAAGGCTGCCCCATCACAAAGCAGCATGGGCCACCCCAATGCTTTCATCATCTCAAACACTAGATACTACAAAAATTATTGGAGAAGCACAAGCCCAGAGGCCTACATTTTCAGTTAAGTGGCAACTTAATTTAAATGACTAATCTTAGCAAAGTGAACTGCAGGAACTAGCTACGAGCAACGACTGCATAGCTAGCCAAAAATTTGGGGCATTTCACAAACAAAAGCCTTATTTGCAATCCAGCCTATGATCCTGATTTGTGATCCTAGTCTGCAGGCAAGCTCTAACCATAGTTTACTGTTCAGACAAACTAGAAAACTATGGTCTGTCACAAACAAGGTTAGGAAATTGAGAATTATGGCATGCGCCAGAGGAGGGGAATCTGTACGAGGGTCTGTGGTTCTTTGGAGCTTGTTCACATAAGGGCAAAACATCTCAATAGGCCAGGATATCAGGAGGTCAATTCTGCACAATATAGGGAATATATAGCCCCTTATAAGCTCACTGGAAGGACAGATCCAGAAGCTGAGGCTCCAGTACTTTGGCCACCGCATGAGAAGAGAAGACTCCCTGGAAAAGACCCTGATGTTAGGAAAGATTGAAGACACAAGGAGAAGGGGATGACAGAGGACGAGATGGTTGGACAGTGTTCTCGAAGCTACGAACATGAGTTTGACCAAACTGCGGGAGGCAGTGGAAGACAGGAATGCCTGGCGTGCTCTGGTCTAAACGATTAAACAACAACAGGCCCTTACAATGCTACCATTCTATGATTCAATAGTGCTGTCTCTGTTGCCTTTTTGGTGCTTATGGAATACCTTTGAAACTCAGATCTTTCCCTGTCTGCATCTGAACTGGAATTGTTTTAAAGGTTTTTTAAAATCATTTTACTGCTTATTGTTTGCTGGCTCATTTTGAAGAAAGAGAGGGATATAAATTCAAATAACAAGAACAGAAAGGTATTTAAAATTGTTTATGCAGAAGTGGGGGGGGGGACCCAGTCCAAATATGCATTATACAGTGGTACCTCGGGTTACATACGCTTCAGGTTACATACGCTTCAGGTTACAGACTCTGCTAACCCAGAAATAGTGCTTCAGGTAAAGAACTTTGCTTCAGGATGAGAACAGAAAGCGTGCTCCGGCGGCGCAGCAGCAGCAGGAGGCCCCATTAGCTAAAGTGGGGCTTCAGGTTAAGAACAGTTTCAGGTTAAGTATGGACCTCCGGAACGAATTAAGTACTTAACCCAAGGTACCACTGTACAGTCATACCTTGGATGCCGAACGCCTTGGTACTCGGACGTTTTGGCTCCCGAACGTCGCAAACCCAGAAGTGATTGTTCTGGTTTGTGAACTATTTTTGGAAGCCGAACTTCTGATGGGGCTTCTGCAGCTTCCGATTGGCTGCAGGAGCTTCCTGCAGCCAATTAGAAGCCGCACTTTGGTTTCCAAACGTTTTGGAAGTTGAACGGACTTCCGGAACGAATTCCATTCAACTTCCAAGATATGACTGTATTCAGAAATCTTCTTTATTATCCAAGGCACTGCAAAATCCGGAGCAGTGTTTTCTTCTGTTTTAAGTATACCATTTAACTATATTGACACTGAAACAAGCGATCCTTGAGAAGGTGCGCTGACACCTTCATTGTCAATATTTGTCATGCAATCCTGAGAACCTTGCAAAACGTCACTGCTGGTGTTCTGTGTATTTTGGGGAGTTATTTTTGTGTCTGTATTGTCTTATTATATAAGCGTAGAGGTGGATTTGTTTTGGGCTGCTCATTAATGCAGGAGAAAGTAGACATGAAGGGGCAGTTGGGTGTTGTAAGCATTTCAAATGGAAGACATGCTCAACTGCATTGGCTGAAATTGTTTTGTCTATGGGCAGCACATTTACGCTACAAAGTTAAAGTGGTTTAAAAGTGGCATAACTGACATGGCTCTACCATCTCACCCAAGGAGGGATGGATCAAGATCTTGCAGATCAAGCTGGAGCAATCTTGGCATTTTCCAGCATTACAACTTTTTCAGAACGTTTTCCATTTGGAAATGATCAGCGCTCTGAGTTTCCTTTGGAGAAAGCTACTCAAAATATGCTGGAGTGTGTCAAATGTTATACACAGGCGACAGCCTGGAACTGGCCGATGTCCATAGGACTGTCTGGATCAAATGATCTGAGATAATTATCACACTTGTTAGTACTAATCTAGATAATAAGAACTTTTGAGGCTGCTTGGATGACTTAGGAATGCTGCTCCTCCCTTCCTTTCATTCCAAAGTGAACTTGCTGATTCCTGTCCAATTGTGCTTCATTTATAGAAGAGGCTCCTTTGAGGTGGGGGAACCTAGCCCGAAACTCTAACCACTGCACTGCACTGCCTCCACTACTGCACACTTCCTTGAAATGCTTGCTTGGAGGAAAGGGTGGGGTAAAAATGCCAAGCGGTGCCTTATTGAGGAACTGAGTGGAAAAGGGATGTCTGATGCAAAATGCCCAGAAACTCTATGCATATGCATGTTATTTATTTACATTAAGATTGAGATTTCTATTGTTATAGGAATTCTAAGGTCATATATATATATATATATATATATATATATATATATTCATTCATAAATGTACAAGCAAACACATACATAAGTATATAAACCACGCATCTGAAATAGTACAGGAGGACAATCCTGAAGCCATTTTACTCTCCCAAATTGACCTCAAATGTTTCTCTGCAAGGAGGAAGGAAATGGGAAAAGCTTTCTAATTGTCTTTGGACTGTAGGGGCTTACACCTCCCTGTAAATACAGTCTGGCAAGTATGGTATCTGTTAAGCTGAGCACACTATCAATATGCGTAAGAGATTCAGGAACTAAGTATTTACCATCTCAAAGGAATGGCCAGGCTACCCAGAAAAGGCAGTCAGAAAAGGCATTATCAGATATCCTGGCAGACAGGAGAAGCGACACACTCAAATTTCTGCTGGGGACTACCTCTTTCTGTGATGTATGTATAATGTTTTGGGGGTTGGTCTTCAGCTACAATTTCAAAAATCTATATAAGAGCTTGCACACCAATGTTCTGGGTTCCTCTCCTCCCTCCCTACATGGGGTGAGCAGGGGACCCTGGTGCAACAGTATAATAAAAATCAGGCTTACTAGCTGCTTTGCTTCTCAATATTCTCTGGTTGGCCTCTGTTATTTTCTCCTACCAATAGAGAACCTACATAAGGACTCTATGCGGGATCTTGGATACCCCATAAGGAAAAAGAAGCAGTTTTTTCTTATAACACTATTCTGTTCTTTAAGCGCGTATACATTGTGAAGAGTAGCTTGCAACAATTTAAAATGGCAATGTCATGAAATGCAACAAAAAAGCAACCATCAAATAGTTCAAAAAACACAATGAAAAGGCACAGACCGCAGCTAAAAATTACATTAAAAAAGAACAACAGCAGATACTTAGCAGACAAAAGCCTCCTGAATAACCATGCCTTTTGTAATCTGAAAAAGACAGCCACAGGTTATCTGCATTATGCAGACCCTCCCTTTACATACATCCAGCTTGTAAAAAAAAAAAATATATGGGCATTTTGCTAGTTTTTTCAGAACTGCCAGTAAACATTACATGGAACTTACCTTCAACTTTCAGGCTGTAATCCTTAGCAGGTGTCTGGTGAAAACAGCCCAAATCTATGAAGCCAGCTTCACTTCCCTGAAATAAGAGTTATATTTTTATCCATATATCAAAGGACAGAAGAGCTCTTGCACTGATGTTTACCTGGTATCACCAGATTGAATTGGCTCCTCTCCTACTGCAGGCAGCAATCAAGATTCAGAGCACTTCAAAACTAGGGGCATGCGTCTGCTAACACTGGGCAAAAACTGTATTTCAAAGGACGGTTGACTTGGTGACCTGTCTGCCTGCTCAGTCAGTCTGTCATCCTGAAGTTACCTGCTACCTGCTGAGAGGTCACTTCAAGGCCCCTATGCTCCCTTCTTAGGGTTCTTTATCTTTAAATCAGACTTTGACCGGACAGCTCTTCAAATAAAGGATGTCTTCAAATAGAGGACTGTCTTCCGGCAGCTGTTAAAACAGAGCCCCATCCTCTGAAATGTAGGGCACCCAACCACCCTAAATACAGATTAAGTTTCATTTTAATATTGCTTAGAAAACCGGGAGGGAAATGCAACACCAGACAATCTCATAGATTACTTTCATCTCGGGGATTTCCCCAACGCATTAAGTGATTGAAAAGAATGGCTGTTGCTGTTATTGCTTTTATAATGCATGCTGGTTACTCTTTCCTATATGATAGCCACAAATCCTGTTTTAACATTTCAGCAGCACTGGTTAGCTTTGATATCACCCTCAAAGCAATGTAGTAAAAGTTAAGGTTACTAGTAAGCAAATGCCCCTTTCCCCTAAAAATGGAAAAAATAAAATATTGGACAATGGCAGTTAAGTTACAAGGGGTGGAATTAAAACACTGCAGTTTGCCAGGTGGAAAAATCCCCTCTGCTCCCCTGCACACTGTTCTGGAGGGCCTCCCACCTACCCACCCCCAGCCAATTTCAGACTTCTGCTGACGCAGCTCCTTAGTTGAATCCCACCCTCAGCGATTTAACTTAGTGATCCTTGCTGCATCGTAACAATTATTCAAAGCTACTCCTAATGCTGGGAGTTGACAGCATTAATATAACACGGCACAGCAAGTCAAGGGCGCAACATGGGAGTCACTAGGATTGGTATGCACAACTTTTTTCTTGTAAACCGCTTACAGGGTTTTGCTACAATCGAGCAGCATATAAATTACGTTAAATCAAATAAAAGCAAATAGGCGTAAGCTCTGTTTATCCTTTTTCATGCAGCATGCAGGAGCGTACTGCTGTGGCTGAATTCACCAGCCTACCTGCAAAAAGTTAAAAACTACTGCTCTTTTGAGCGTACTTTTTGCAAACCTTAATAACAGATCACCTGGCAAACCAGCAGGGGGCTTTGTGGCAAAGCTTAATTGTTTCTGAAGTTAGAAATTAATTGCAAGTCCTGCAGGATGCCCCGTGCCAAAAACACAATCATATCCTTAATGGCATGGTAGCAGCATTAATTGCAGGATGAAAGCGCAACTATGCTAATGCTGTTCTTGTTTGCACCACGAGAAAACGTATTACAGAAGACTATCTGATCACAATCGCTCTGGGCACCAAACTTTTGGAAGGATCTCAAAGCCATGTGCTCCAGGATAATTAAAACTGCTCCTGGATGATCTAGCCATTCAGCTTCTTTTCATAACAGCATCAGCCCTGAGTGCTTCATATTGCAAAACAACCCTGACAAAAAGCAAATACCAGTTATGCAAAGGCTTGCCTGAATCTGAGAAGACCGACCAACAACTCCATCTCCACGCTGCTCTCCCTTCAGAAAGCAAATCAACTGTTACAAACCCCACATTGCACAGATAAGTTTTTGAACCGCAGAACACAGTTTTGGAATTGAGTAAAATAGGCTGTTTTCTTGCATGACTCATTTTTGCCTGGACTTCTGCAGTTTTCCATAAATTAGTCACCCACCCCTCCCACTGAGCATATATGCCAGGCATTGTGGGTCAGAGGCACAGACAACATCTGCTTTCAATCCCTGAAAGTATTTCTTTCTCAGCCAATTGGTACATTCAATTCTGCAAGGACGCTGGAGTATCATAGGAACATAGGAATCTGCCTTCCACCAAGTCAGACCTTGGTCCACCTAACTCAGTCTAGTCTACAGCAGCCTTTCTCAACTTGGATCCCCAGAAGTTGTTGGACTACAAGTCCCATCATCCCTGTGCTGCTAGCTAGGGATGGTGGGAGTTGTAGTCCAGCAACATCTGGGGACCCAAGGTTAAAAAGGGCTGGGTTGTAGTGACTGGCAGTATCATCATCGGCATTTCAAGGTTTGTTTCGCTCATGCTGGAGAAGAGGAGCAAGCAGGAGTGATCAAGCAGCACAACACAAACCAGGAACATGGATTCATCGTGATGTGCAAATTAAGAGCCTTAATAGTATAGTTATGACATGCTTTTATAAATCTTTAGGTGCCTTGATTGGGGAGATATGGGAATGTAAGTTCAAATCCCCACTCAAACAAGTGGGCTTGGGCTTATTCAACTTATAATAATATAATAATAATTTATTATTTATACCCTACCCATCTGACTGGGTCTCCCCAGCCACTCTGGGCGGCTTCCAACCAAATATCAAAAACAATACAGCGTCAGACATTAAAAACTTCCGTAAACAGGGCCGCCTTCAGGTGTCTTTTAAAAGTAAAATAGTTGTTTATTGCCTTGACATCTGCTGGGAGGGCATTCCATAGGGCAGGCGCCACTACTGAGAAGGCCCTTTGCCTGGTTCCCTGTAATCTCACTTCTCACAGTGAGGGAACCGCCAGAAGGCCCTCAGTGCTGGATCGGATTGTTGTGCAGCTAAAATGCTGCTTTGAACTTCTTCATATTGAAGAATGGGACACAGCTGTAGCAAGCCATAAATTTAATAGGATTTGGAGAATTCGCAACCAGACATGATGTGGAGAATTCACAATTAGGATTTGGAGAACCCCTCTCTGTTTCAAATACAAAACGAGAAGTTGTCCTCTGAAGTTAGAGCAAAACTTAACTTTCTGTGTGCATTTCTTTTTTTGCAAGTAGTAGATAGAGGCAGGAGAGGATGGGAGAAATGAAGAAGAAACAGAAAGGAAGTAATGAGTAAGAGGGGAGAGGAAAAAAAGCCCAACTAAGATCAGTTTATAGAACAGGAATTAAAAGAAGATGCTTTATGCAGGGAAGGGCTGGGACTTAGAAGCTATGCTGCAGATGCAGAAGATCCCAGTTTTAATCACTGGTCTCTTCTCTTCAAAGCAGCAGGGCTTGAGAAGACCCTTCATGAGATCTGGAGACCTACTGTCAAGTTAAGGAAGCCCGGGGCTGGGGAACCTGTGGCCTTCCACATGTTGCCAGACAACATCTCCCATCATCCCTGACCACTAGCCATGTTGGCTGGAGCTGATGGAAGCAGGAGTCCATCTACATCTGGAATGCCAGAGGTCCTTTGTCCCTGCAGTAGACAATCCTGAGCTAGGTACCGGTCTACCTCTGTATAAGGCAACTTCATATGCAACCTTAACACCCATGACTCTTTTTCCAGGGATTGAGGCAATGAGAGCTTTCCTTTTCTTTACGTATTTTTGTTAAGCAGTAGTACTATTGCAAACAGCAGGTGCAGAGGCAGTTTTAGGAGAATGCGACTGGCTCACCGGCACTAAGCATCAAAATGAAAAGGGCATCACAACAACATTCCCCTGGTCCTATCTCTCCCCTATCCCACTTAACAGCTATTTATTTAACAAAAATCACGTATGCACCTGATGGCGAATGTTACATCTACTGTAGTTTGGCCTTAACACGCACTGAAACCTAATATTTTACTTCCTCTTCTTTTAATACTGTCAACTAGTCCCCATTCATCAGGCGTCTTGTAGTTTTTATAAGTTTCAAACATTACTCTTCTGTGCAAGTTAACAGGTTTATTTGATGGTGACCTGGGCTCCACAGAGTTTTTCCTCGGGGGATTATCTCTATTTAAATCTTATTTGCCTTTTCAACAGAGGCACCCCTGCTGTGTGCCGGCCTTTAGTTGCATAAAGGGATTCTCTGGAGTCAGACAGCGGCCTGCTCTTCCCCTGTCATCTATACAGTTGTGTGGGAGACAAACAGGAGAAATAGGAACCATTTATTTGCTTACTTATTTCACAGCGTTTATATACTGCTTGATTGCAATAAAACCTCAAAGTGGTTTACAAAAAAATATAAAGAAAGAGAGAATAAAATTGTCATGGAGAACCAGTTAAAAGCAATGATTTAAAACAGTAAAAATATAATAATTAAGATCAATAAGCTAAAAACCAGATTAAAACATGTGCTGGTATTCTACGGGTCTGGACAGACCGTTTGCCTAAACAAAGGTGTTTTTAGCAAGCACTGAAAAGAATACAGCAAAGTTGCCTGCCTGGCGTCAATAGGCAGTTCCAAAGTGCATGTGCTGTCACACTTCAAGCTATATTTCTTACAAATATAAGAAGCAAATATTATGTGGCCAGTTTTGCAGATTGAAGTGGTTGAGGAGGCATATATGCATAGCTGTCAACTTACAGATTTGAAAATAAGGGACCAGCAGCCTCAAAAATAAGGGATCAGCAGCCAAAATAAGGGATTTTCCTAGCACAGGTATGTTCAACTTCTGGGCCCCTCCGAGCCAAAGGCAGAAAGCCCAGCCAGCAGCCAAACAAAGCCTCAAGTGATGGTTCCCACAGCACAGCAACCCAGCAAAGGGGATGCAGCAAGGAAAACCACCGTCACCTCTCCGCTGGGAAGCGCTGAGCAAAGGCGAGTCCCCAGGCAACGTGGCCGATTTGATCGGCACAAGGCATGCAAGCTCCACCCCCCAGTCATTCTTAGACTCCTTATTGGGTGAGCAATGCAGCCAAGCAACACAGTTGGAGCCTGCCTCCTTCCTGGCTGGCAGGGAGGGAGGGAGAGGAGCTGCTTCCTTTGAAACCTGGGAAATTTAAGGGACATCATCAATAAGGGACAGCAGCGGGACACAGCGCTGGGATAAAGGACTTTCCCACCAAATAAGGGATGGTTGACAGATATGCATATATGGGGGAAGAAGATTTTGCAAGACTCTTGTTTCCTTTAATATATAAAATGGACTCCTCCTAGTTTCTGCCTTGTTCTATTTTTTCCTGTTTCAACAGTTTCAGATGGAGTTTTGACAAAGCTTAGCTTTTTCATTCGCACAAGGAACCCAGAGTACTGCCTAATAGCAGGTCGAATGATTTGTCTGTGGTGCTGAAAGGCAGCAACCCCTTCAGGTGCCAGTCAAAGTTCTATCCCATCAACAGCTTCTCTGATCTTTCTGTAACTGGAAATGCCAGTACAGTAGTTTCAACTCAGGAGCCTTCTGTATGCAGCAAGTCAAACTGTACATTACATGACTAGGAATCCGCAATGGAAGTGATTTGTGGACATTTATATCTTAATGTTTTGATGGGATTGTTTTAGTGTGCATTTCTGTTTACTCCATATGCTGTGCAACCATTTTCTATGTTTTTGTAAACCACTTTGAAGCCATTTCGGCATTAGCTAGTACAGACCTACCTTGGATCCTGAACACTTTGCAAGTTGAAAGTTTTGGCTCCCAAACGCCGCAAACCCAGAAGTGAGTGTTCCGGTTTGCAAACATTCTTTGGAACCCGAATGTCCAATGCGGCTTCTGATTGGCTGCAGGAGCTTCCTGCAGCCAATCGGAAGCCGTGCCTTGGTTTCTGAACATTTTGGAAGTCAAACGGACTTCCGGAATGGATTCCATTTGACTTCCGAGGTACCGCTGTATATAAATTAATAAATGCTACTCATAATAATACTTGTGCCCCTTTTGCAGGACAGATTCCTGCATGGCTTGAAACCAGTACTGCTGTTTTATTATATTTGTGTTATTGGCTGCCTTTTGCACCATTTGGTGGAAAGACAGGATACAAATATAACAAAGCAACAACAAGCAAGCTAATAAACAAATGTTCTCAATGAGAAAGTAGCTCAGATAGCCAGGGTTGTCAGCTTGAATAAAATATGGGGGGGGGGGGCAGGTAAGCCCTGCTTTGCATAACTGATCACATGACATGGTCACATAAACACACTATTTGAATGGCAATGTGCCTATCAACTTTGAGGGGGGCCCGGCCCCCCGCAGATATTTTAGGGGGGGCTGAAGACCCTTCTGCCCCTAGGAGTTGTCTCCTATGCAGATAGCTCAGACAGACGTTTAAGTCTGCATGGTAAAAGGAAATAATTTCAAACCATGCAGCAAATCCTCTCCCATAGCCAGGCATTAGAGATAACAAATCTCAAAGTTCCCTGTGAAAAGGGATTGACTGTTAAACCACTCTGGGAACTGCAGGTCTGGGAGGGGAACAGGGGTCTCGCACCAACCCTCAAACGCTTAGCAAACTACAGCTCCCAGATTTCGGGCCGGGGGGCCATGTCTGTTCAAAGTGATATCACAATGCTTTAAATGTATGATGTGAACATGGCCTTAATTCACCTGGAAATGGTGAGAAATACTGCCAGGGATTTTTGAACTAATTCTGCAAACTTTGCTTAACCAAACTATGGTAGTTCATTCTGAGCAGTGCAAATGCTGCACTGCCTGCCCTTGATCTGGCAACCTCCCAGGCAAAAAAATTGAGATGCAGTGGTAGGAAGGGTTTTGATAGCATCCTGGTGTGGCCTTTGTACCAGGAGTAATTCTGCAGCTAGATGTGGGCTTAGCTACAGTTGACCATAAATCCATCAGGTCTTCTCTTGGATTTGCTGAATGGTGGACAAGGAAACCTTCTCCATTAAACGCACAGAAAGTGATGGAGTTACTGAAAGGATTACTTTGGCCCACTAATTAATCTGCAGTACTTAACTGGTGCCGCCCTTTGCCGTCTAGTGTCTGTTTTCAGGGTGAAAGCCTGCAACTCTCCTCTGTGCCTGTAAGGCTTTTAAGGCAAAGAAGGGAGCTTTTTAAACTAGCCCAGCATGTATCTAAGTGTGATCACAAAAGGGCGCTCACTGGGAGAGTGCTGGGTAATAAATAGTTAAGAAAGCTTTTGTGCATTGCTAGCATTCAACCTGCTGGAAATGCCAGCGTCCAGCCCTGGCACATGAAAAGAAGTGTGTCTGAACATGCACAGAGCACCTTTTTCCTTGCCCATGAAAAGGGGACAATGCTGGCCTGAGTGACGCTGGCCCTTTTCATCTTAGAATTTGGGCACTGCCTAAATCCTCAAGGATTAAGAAAGCAACTTACGAATAATTTCAGGGTGGCGATAACCTTGCAGCTGCCTGACTGTAAGAATTCTCCCTAAGCAGGCTTTTTGAATCATATGTTTATCCCTGCTCATCTCCCTGCTTAAACTGGGATTTGGCACTCTATGAGAAAACAGGCTTCCCTCAAAAGAGGTATCAGTCACGGGATGTTGCCTGGGGACAGGAGACATTTACAATTCATGTGGCTTTGTAGTGATTTTGTTAGCTCCAGGTGGCTGACAGCAAGTCCAGTGCCTGATGGGAAAGATCTGTATATACCATAACAAAGGCAGATTTAAAGAGGGATTTATTTAAAAGAGGATCTGGTGGCTTTGAAGAATGCAATGAAGAGATTTACTACCCTTCCAAATGTACAGTGGAAGATAGCACAGCGACTCTGGACAATTGTGTGTGTGTGTGTGTATGTGTAGCACTGGCAGCTGTTCCAATATTTTTAAGTGATACCATCTCCAAATGGCTGCTCCTTACTCCCCTCTCCCCTTCCACAGAGGATATATTTTATTTACTTAAACACAAATATCTATCTCCATTTTCTCCTCTGAAAGGAAATGCTCAAAGCAACAAATGAAGTAGAAAAGCAAACACAGGAAATAACATTAGCAACATGGAGCTCCAACCCAGAAATGCACATGGCATGAGCCACACACGATCAGGTCTTGTGGCTGACTTTTGTAAAAGTAGTGGGTCAGTTCAGGTATCATAATCCCTGTGTAATAAAACGTGGGTAAAATCTACAGCTTATCCTTACACCTGAATGGGAAACTGTGACTTAAGGGTCTGGTTCAGGATGTAATTTAGTTCCATGCAACGGAGGCTGGGAAAGCCTTGGTCTCTCACACTCCCCCTTTCCCTCTCCTTTGGTGCAGTTGCAAGCAGTGGCGGAGGTACCATCTCCAGCACCCAGGGCAGGACGCTGAGAGGCGGGGCAAACTGCCTGGTGATGCATGTGCGATGTCCATACAGACTGCGCACGCGTGGCAGCCCGTATGGTTGTTGTGTGAGAGGAGCCCATACTGACTGCATGTGCCCTCGGCTGCTCTACAGCTGGGGGGTGGAAGGGGCCATCTTGTCACCCCCCAGAGTGTCACCCGGGGTGGCCACTTCATACGCCCCTGGTTACAAGGAGATCAGAAACATCCGTGCCTATGTTTAAACTAACCACGGTTTCTCACTATATCTGAAAAGGGTAAACCGTGGATAGTTAAAACCATAGTTTACAGAAATACACCAAGGTCAAATCATGGTTTATGATCCTGATTTGTTCCAAAAAACCTTTGACTACAATTTCCGATTCAGATGTTAATGAAAAACTGAGGTTAACATGGTTTATGACCCTGATTCGTTCCAATAAAACCTTTAACTACAGTTTCTGATGCAGATGTTAATGACAAACTGAGGTTAACATAAGAACATAAGATGAGCCTGCTGGTCCCTCTGGTCTAGCATCCTGTCTTACAGAGGCCAACCAAATGCTTCTGGGAAACCCACAACCAGGACCTGAGCTTCTGCAGTTTCCAGCAACTGATATTCAGAAGCATCACTGTCTTCTTTGACTGTGGAGGCAGCACACAGCTCTCATAGCTAGCAGCTGCCAATAAGTCTTATTCTCCAGCCCACTGCCCAGAAATGCACCAAGCTGTTGGCACTTCCATTCTTCCTCTGCCAGCACATGGTGGGCTAGCAATTTTCTGCGCAGGCTAATGACTTTTGAGGAAATTATTTCCAAAGCTGTGAGGCCACAGTCCGCACACAACTCCGACGCCAAGCCCTTTGTGCTGAATAAACACAGTGACGGGCCAAGCTGTCTCCTCCCAAGCTTCACAGGGGTTTTTGCCAGCTTGTGTCACGCAGAACATAACACAGGCCGTCACCTGCCACTTTTTGCTGCATTCCGCCAGGAATGAAAAATGTGTGTCTTCCCAGGGGCCCAAGAGAAACCTGTCAGGTCACATGTGCAATGTAAGCAATGCGTCTCCCATTAACCTGTCACTAATTCAGCCTGGAGAGAATGGTGTGTTGTGCTTTATTTCTTTTAAGGGCTGTGCTCCTCAGGTTCTCCACTGAAGTTGCCAGGAAGATAGTTAAGCTGTCACTTAAAGAGTTGGGAGGAGGCCAGCTCCTCTTAAACCACCAGACACTGATCAGATAGTAATGACTCTCAGTCACCGCTGACCTTATCTGGAGAGGCACCAGCCACCCAGGTCTCAAATCTCTTTATTAAAGCTCCTTCGGGTCGGTTAGCTTAGTCACCTTTGACTGGTTAGGTACAGGTGCCTACTTGGGGGGGGGGAGTTTAACGGAACTGTCCCTTTGCCATTCATTTGTTCCAGTAATTACTGGTATTGCAGGCTTTAAGTGCTTCAGGTAGTAGATTAATCAACTAAATGCTAGTTGATTAATTGGCAGGGATAATTTTAATGGGTTTGCGCAAACACAACCACTGGGTCTGGGAGTTAAGGACAGAATTATCTGGCTGTATTTAAGCATCTGGTTCTTGTTTGAGGCGACATACTGCTGTTTATTTCATTTTGAAATGGCCCTGCATCCAGTGGTTGCCAATCCCTTTGGGGCTTGGGGTGCAGATTTGCAAACCGGAGAAACAGTGGTGGGCAGCATGACACACCGTAACCGTGCACAAACCATGTGGATACATGGTACAACCACCACCACTGCACTTCACCAGCTCCCTGATCCTTTCAGCTGGAATTATTTGATTCAGAGACCTTCTCTGCATGTAAGGCAGGTGATCTACCCACTGAGATATGCTGCATAATTGGGGATATTAGGTGCCTTCCCTGATGCCACATCACTGGTGATATGCATTAAATCCTCTATGGTCATGCTGCTTAACTTATACCAGCCTTATATTTAAGCATAAACTTGGCAGCCGTAGGCAAGAAGGCACCGCACAGAACCGAGTAAGCAGGCTGGCAGAAAATACTTCCTCCTGCTATGGGAATGCAGTGGGAAGCTGACTTAGACACAGAGCTCTCTGTCCTTCTCCTGGCAACCTAGGATCCCCCTCCCCCCAGGGTATTATTATTATTATTTTACAAGGCTGGTTCTCAGATGAAAAAGCTCAAATAGCCTTGCCAGCCAAATGGTTGTATTGTTGTGCTGTGGGTTTTCTGGGGGAACTGTTAAATTGGGAGCATTTCGGGGGGGGGGGGCTTTATGCAAACCAGGCCAATTTTCATATGACAATTTTCATTGTTTTTCTTTTTTCTTTTACTTTGGATTGGACTTGTCATCTGAACGAGCATTCTTTTCCCATGGGCATTTTCCAGAGATGATTTGAAAACTTTCACGCTGGGTTAAACAAGATAGCGACTTCACCCGGAAAATCTGTTTTCCGGGGTAAGCTTTTTGCCACTTCCCCTCTTGATGCCCTGACGCGTTCCTGGGCTACCCCTCTGAGCACATGCAGTCTACAGTTGCAAAGCACAGCATGGGAATGACTGGAGAGTCAGTGCTGTGGGGCAATTCCTTGCAAGCTGACCCATTAGAAAGGAAGGGCTCTAGCCTCCTGCTTCATCTGACATGCTTCAGTCTTTCCTTCCAAGAAGATCAGAGGTTGTGTGTGTGTGTGTGTGTGTGCAAGGACACAGACCAGCAACTCACTTGCATCCACATGAAAGGAATGGTCACCAGCTGTGTTTGAATCTACTTAAAGATAAGTTTTACATTTAACAACAACAATATTTTTTATTATTTATACCCCGCCCATCTGGCTGGGTTTCCCTAGCCACTCTGGGAGGCTCCCAACAGAACATTAAAAACACGATAAAAGATCAAACATTAAAACTTCCCTAAACAGGGCTGCTTTCAGATATCTTCTAAAAGTCAGATAGTTGTTTATTTCCTTGATGGGTGGGCGTTCCACAGGGCGGGAGCCACTACCAAGAAGGCCCTCTGCCTGGTTCCCTGTAACCTCCCTTCTCGCAGTGAGGGAACAGCCAAAAGGCCCTCGGCGCTGGACCTCGGTGTCTGGGCTGAACAATGGGGGTGGAGATGCTCATTCTGGTATACTGAGCCGAGGCCGTTTAGGGCTTTAAAGGTCAGCACCAACATACATGACCCCAGTCAAGCTTGCAAAAATATATCACCTGTCTGATAATAAATGTTGGAAATGTAGAGAGGCTGAGGGGACATTCTTTCACCTCTGGTGGACATGCCCTAAAGTGAAACCTTCTGGGAAATGATCTATAATGAACTAAAAAAGGTATTTAAATATACCTTTGTTAAGAAACCGGAGGCCTTCCTTTTGGGCATTGTCGGCCAGAAAGTGTTAAAGAAGAACAGAAGCTTTTTTATGTACGCGACAACAGCAGCAAGAATACTCATCGCAAAGTACTGGAAGACACAAGACTTGCCCACACTGGAAGAGTGGCAGACGCAATTGATAGACTATATGGAACTGGCTGAAATGACTGGCAGAATCCGAGACTTGGGAGAAGAAACAATGGAAGAGGACTGGAAGAAGTTTAAGGATTATCTACAAAAATATTACAAGTTGTATGAATGTTAACTATTTGCACGATTTAGAAAATACCAGCTCCAGCGAATAGGCTTTGTAAAATAGAAAATTAAGTTATAAGTAAGAAAAGGTCAAAATTTAAGGCAATATTTTGTTTAATTTTAAGGTATGAGCAATTGGTAAAAAATATTTTAAATTTAGAAGTATAATATTTGGAAAGTACAAAATAAGGTATGAAATAAGGTAATAATTTGCTGACATTCTGATTATAAATAATGCAGGGTAAGGAGATGCGAGGAAGTCCAGTTAGTTATATAAGGAAAGTTATATTGAATGGTTGGTTATATTTTTCTCTTTTTTTTTTCCTCTATCTTTTTTTTCCCTATTGTTATTTTTTATTCCTTTCTTTCTATATGGTTTCTTGGTGTATTTGTTTTGGTTTTTTGGTGTAGGGATCTTGTATTATGTATTTTGAAAATTTAATAAAATATTTTTTTTTTTTAAAAAAAAAGGTCAGCACCAACACTTTGAATTGTGATTGGAAACATACTGGGAGCCAATGTTGGTCTTTCAGGACTGGTGTTATATGGTAGTAGTAGTAGTAATAATAATAATAATACCAAACCTTCCTAGTGGTGCAGCAATAAAACTGCTAGAACACTTAGCAAAGCTGAGCAGGGTCTGGTCTGGTCTCAGATTGGATTGGGGTCTCTGTGTTGAGATTCCTGTATTACAAAGAGTTGGACTAGAGTGGTTCCCAACCTGTGGGTCCCCAGATGTTGTTGGACTACAACTCCCATCATCCCTGAGCTCTGGCCTTGCTAGCTAGGGGTGATGGGAGTTGTAGTTCAACAACATCTGGGGACCCACAGGTTGAGAAAGGCTGGTTAGATGATCCTTGGGGTTGCCTCCAACTCTACAATTCTCTGACTCTAACAACACCAGAAAAAAGTGATCCGCCAAACATAGGAAGCTGCATTCTGTCGAGTCAGACGCCTTGCTTCCTCTAGCTCAGTGTTACCTATAATGACTAGCGGTAGCTTTCCAGGGTTTTAGACGGCAGATATTCCTAAGCCTTCCTTGAGATGCCAAGGATTGAACCTGGAATCTGAATGCAAAGCAGACCCTACAGCCCTTCCCCAAACGTCTATGATGCTGTTATATTTGCCTTAGAAAGCATTGCCTTTCTCTATGCAGAATAATCAAGACCTAAAGTCTAATTTATGCACAACATGGGCAAAGCCAGCCCACTAATTATGCCGCTTGAGCCAGAAGAACAAAAATTTGCCTTGCAAAACCCAATAGGCTAGAGGGTGGGGGAAGGGATCTCGTTCTTCCAGGATGCAGATTAGGCCAGAAGCAGTGCGTCCTATCATTAAAATGGGTCCGAGCTGCTTAATATAGCCAAAACGAAGAGCTCAACCTCCTGTGAGTCACTGTCCTTGCAGGAAAGCTGATGGCTTCCTGGGAGGGACTCAATTCAATTTCTTGGTTTCAGGGTGGATTTCAGTGAGTGGCGAAGAGACCAGGCCTCCAGAGCCCTGATTTACTCTCCTAAAATGGTGATTCATTTCTGCAAAGCACAGTGTTCTTAATAAATGACATCTGTTTGTTCCTTTCACTAACCCTGTAGGGATGAAAGTCAACCTTGCAGCCTACCCCTGCAAAACTGGTTTGTTCAGAAGAACCTTCTGTTGTCTGAACTGGGCAGCCAGATATGTAGGGCTGGCCAATGTGTGGACCTCTAGATGTTGTTGGATGACCGCTCCATCATCCTTGACCTTTGGCCATGCTGATGGGAGTTGGGGGACCAACAACATCAGTGAGGCAACAGGGTCCGCATTCCAGACCCAGAGAGAGAAGTGTCCAGTACTGAAGACAGGGCTTGAATTGGAGTCAAAGAATCTGTTTCCAATGACAGCCCAGCTAACATGGTGCCCTCCTGATGCTGTTGGACTACAACTCCCAAGAGCCTTAACCAACATAGCCAGCGGTCAGAGAAGATGGGAGCTGTAGTTAAGGATACTGGAACATTGACAACCGCCATCTTATAGAGCATGCCCTGAGGTAAATCATTTATTTATGAATCGCCTTTCACATGTGACTCAAGACCATTTGCAAACACACCACTAAGTACAGCTAAAAGTTCAGAAATAGTACAGAAACACATCTAAGTACAAATTTAAACACAATACAAAACTGACAACTAAGGCAGAGGCCTTTTTCGTCCATCTGGAACAGGTTGGCAAAACAAGAATGTCTTCAAATGTTTCTGGAAACTAGAAACAGCAGGGGTACCTAAACGGAGATGCTGTTTGGCAAAATCGGGGCAGCCACACTGAAAGTTCTGCTCTGAGTTACAGTGGAGGGGACTTCTGATATTTTAGGGACATGAAGGAGAACTTTCCCCTGACAGTTGTAGTGACTTGCTAGGTATATGAGGTGTTTAGGACATGGGTAGGCAACATAGCTGTCAACTTACAGATTTGAAAATAAGGGACCAGCAGCCTTGAAAATAAGGGACCAGCAGCCAAAATAAGGGACCTGCAGCCTCACCTGTTCCAGGCACTCCAGTCTTCCTGTCCTCCTGCAGTCTGGTCAAACTCATGCTGGTAGCTTTGAGAACACTGTCCAACCAACTTTGTAACCAGAAGTTCAACTGAATAGAATCTGAATCACATGCACCACAAGGCCTATGCAGCCTCAACTTAAGATGGCTCCCCGGCCTGGCTTTGCACTGCAAAGTTTGCAGCAGCACGTGCAACAAAATGGCGTCTAGCATTCAAAAACCCCTTCAGCTTGCATTAACTAGCCACACACAAGGCATGCAAGCTCCACCCCCCAGTCGTTCTTAGACTTCTTATTGGGTGAGCAACACAACCAAGCAACACAGTTGGAGCCTCCCCCTCCCTGGCCTGACAGGGAGGGAGGGAGAGGAGCTGCTTCCTTTGAAATTTAAGGGACATCATTTAAGGGACATTTAAGGGACATCCATCAATAAGGGACAGCAGCGGGACATGGTGCTGGAATAAGGGACTGTCCCTTCAAATAAGAGACACTTGACAGCTATGGTAGGCAAACTAAGGCCTGCAGGCCGGATCTGGCCCAATCGCCTTCTCAATCTGGCCCGTGGATGGTCCGGGAATCAGCATGTTTTTACATGAGTAGAATGTGTCCTATTATTTAAAATGCATCTCTGGGTTATTTGTGGGGCATAGGAATTTGGTCATTCCCTTCCCCCCCAAAAAATAGTCTGCCCCCCCAAGGTCTGAGGGACAGTGGACTGAACTCCGGCTGAAAAAGTTTGCTGACCCCTGTTAGGCAGTCTCTCAAGCATAGCTGTCAACCTTCCCCTTTTTTGCAGGAAATTCCCTTATTCCAGCGCCGTTTCCTGCTTCTTCCCGCTGCTATCCCAGATTATTAGATATCCCGTAGACTGTCCCCAGGATAGGTGAGGCTGCTGATCCCTTATTTTCAAATCTGAAAGTTGACAGCTATGCTCTCAAGTAACCTTGTCCCAAGTCTAAGGTTAATAAACTACTGTTCCCTCGCCCAAATCTCTGCATCTGAAAATTTGCCTTGCACAGATCTCCAGGGTTTTCAGGGTCCAGATTGCAAAGAGACACCCAAGCACGGAATTCCCTACAGACGTTTGTGCTAAACATGTGAAGGTCAGGCATGGTGGAAGGGGCACACACATGTCCCAAAGCCCCTTGTAAACTTCTTTCCATTGCATGTTCAGGCTGAGCGCTCAAAGAAGGTGTAAATATTTTTGATGGGGAAAGTGCAAAAAGCAAAAGATCGCAGGAGGCGCCACTTGGGTGGCTATCAGTGGTAGATTGGTCAAACCATTCAATAAAAGGAAACACCTTTATCAGATTTTGGGGTGTGGGTGGAATTTTTGAGAATGAGCATCCTGTGACCAGTTTATTCTGATGAGCAAGTTAAAGGCTCCCTAAGACTTGCTGAAAAAACACTGAGGTTTCCTGCCGAGATGCAAGTCACGGAGGAAATGAGAAGTTGGTTTCTTTCAAGAGTCTATTGGCTGGAACGCTTCATGACGGGGAGCTGCTGCGAAGCTGTTGCCTCCCTGTTGTGCACCTTCTAGCTTGCTACATATTGGAAGCTCCTCTGAAAACCATTAAAAATAATTGGTGACGCCGTCTCTTCTTTAAAAAGAAACAATGGCTTGTTGTGGAATCCTGGGCCAGGCCGGCACACCTTCTGAATATGTGGGTAAACTATTTAGAAGCAGGCATATATTAGAGAGGAACCATAAGGACCAGTTCTTGAGCACCTTGTCATGGACTGTCTGGAGGCAAAGGAGTGGTGGGAGGCACCAGCCAGGGAACCCCCAGGGGAAGAAGGCTTAGAGCCATGGGATTGGTGTTGGGATGATGATGAGTGGTCCAAGGGAGAAGGGGGAGAAGACTGTGGCCTCCTGTTGTTAAGTGTGGCTGTCCAGAAGCTCGTGAAAGGGACGTGAGTGCAACTCTCCCCACTTGCAATGTGCAGAAACTGATATTCAGAGGCACTGCTGCCCCCAACAGTGGAGATGGAACACAGGTACCATGGCAGATAGCCACTGATAACTTTATCCTTCATGAATTTGTCAAATCACAGGAGGAATCTGTGGCTAGCCAAGGAGGGGCCAAATGAGGATCCAACGTGCCGGGGGGGGGGGTTTCAGCTGGGAATGCAAGCCGCACCTCCAGAACCCAAGGAAAGCCTTTTTGGCAAGGCCTGACATGCTGCTGTGTAAACACGGGGCTTGGCTTCTCCTCCGGCGGCAGATAAAAGAGAAGAGCAGATGGCTTAAAAGGGAACGCAACACACGGTGGCAGAGAGGAAAGGATGCAGCTAATTCCCTGGGAATTAAATCCCTCACATCGAGAGTTTTAGAAGCAAGAAGAAGAAGAAAGGCTGGGGACAAAACTGGATTCGACAGAACTCTCCTAAGGAAAAAGTGGAAGGTGTTACACGGAGAGAGACTACAAGCCTGTGTGCTACTTTTGAGTTTGGGGAAGGGAATCTCGAAAAGATGGGTGGGTAAAGGGATTAAGGGTGTGTCTGTAAGGAAGCTGGTTCTTGCTTGTGCTTCGGCTCCTAGTGCAGGAGTGTAAACTCTTAAGAGCAGGAGCACCAGAGAACCTCACGCCTATAGTTCTCTTGCAGCTTGTATCCCAGCCAGTTGTCCCTACCCATCAAGTTCAGTACTGGTGTCTCTGACGTCCTCCAGATGTTTTGGACCACAACTCCCAAGGGGCTGATGGGAACTGTAGTCCAAAACAGGCTGGCCATCATCATCATCATCATCATCATCATCATCATTATCATCATCATAATTTTATTATTTATACCCCACTCATCTAGCTGGGTTTCCCCAGCCACTCTGGTTCCACTAAATGCCTGGGGAGCTCTATGGTTACAGATAGGGGCCTTTTCCACCTGGAAATGCCAGGGATTGGACCTGGGGCATTCTGCATACAAAGCATGTGCTCTACCCTTAACTCCTATCATTCTCCTAACCCTTCTCTTTCTTTGGCGATCACTCATAGCCGAGGAAGATGGTCTTCCATAAACACGGTTTTAACAATGAGTCCGTAAGTGACTGTGGAGGCCAATTCTGGATCCACACATCCTTTCACAGTAGGGACATTGGTTTCCTGGCGGGAGTTGATCACGGTGTGGATTTGCCAAGCGTGTCTTCCTCCTCACACGTTTCTCACGTCCTGAGTTCACATGTCCTCACACATCCTGAGTTCAAGTGTCTTCAAAGCCTACGACACCTTTGGTTAAGACGGTTCTCCAACTGGAGCGCTCGCAGGCCAGTGTTTCCCGTTGTCAGTGTTTATACTACTATGGCTGTATGCTAATGCAATAAATGTTTGATTGATTGATTGATATACTACATTTTTTTAGATTTGCCTTGAGACAAGCCTCTTTTCTGACCACCAGCAACTCATACTGCTTACAACACACCCTCCCTGTTGTATATGTAAATCCACTTAAAGGTTATGCTCCATGCAACTCATGAAGCAGAGACTTGTCCACTAATGATATAATAAGGCTGCTAGTTTTTAAGATGCCCCAAGACTCAGTTTGACCCCATGGCAGCTGTCTACTTTGCAATGCCAAACTGCTTCTTTCTCTTTAGATACAGGTCCCCCCAGCACCAGTGTGTAAGAACATAAGAATAGCCTGCTGGATCAGGCCAATAATGGCCCATCTAGTTCAGCATCCTGTTCTTAGAGCGGCCAACCAGGCAAACCAGCAAACAGGACCCAAACCCAAGTACACGCTCCCCTTCTGTGATTTCCAGCCACTGTTTATTCAGAAGCAATACTGGCTCCAACCCCAGTGGCAGAGTCCAGCTGTCATAGCTAACTGTCTACTGTGAAATGTGTCACAGAGCTGTCGCTAGCCACTAAGCTCCTTTTCTGGCTCTCCAGAACCATCGAGCAAAACCCTTTGCCTAGTTCTAGAAACACCTGTTGAAGATCACTGCCCGTTGGTGAGTCCTCAGGTTAAACAAAAGTTGGTAGCCTTTTCCAGCTAATACCACACAACAGGACTGTGTTACAAAGAGGTGTGTTAATAAAAGGGTGCTGCTGGATTTCAGCCGCAGACAAGCAGGCCCAATAGCCAGGGATCATAGATCTGTAGAGTTGGAAGTGACAACAATACGATAATCTTTATTGTTATTGTCCCATACAGAACAACGAAATTGAAAAATCTACATAAAACATTCAAAACTCAACAAGCCTGCTATCGCAGCTATCCCAACCTGGTTAGCCCCCTAAAAACTCTGATACCCCATTTTTAAATACAATATGCTCCCTTACACTGTGTTTAAAACCAAAATCGCATTTGGGTAGAAACTGTTTCTCAGGTGGCTAGTCCTAGTCTTTATAACCCTGTACCTTCTTCCAGAGGGACGCAGGTGGCGCTGTGGGTTAAAGCCTCAGCGCCTAGGACTTGCTGATCGAAAGGTCGGCGGTTCGAATCCCTGCGGCGGGGTGCGCTCCCGCTGCTCGGTCCCAGCGCCTGCCAACCTAGCAGTTCGAAAGCACCTCCGGGTGCAAGTAGATAAATAGGGACCGCTTACCAGCGGGAAGGTAAACGGCGTTTCCGTGTGCGGCTCTGGCTTGCCAGAGCAGCGATGTCACGCTGGCCACGTGACCCGGAAGTGTCTCCGGACAGCGCTGGCCCCTGGCCTCTTAAGTGAGATGGGCGCACAACCCCAGAGTCTGTCAAGACTGGCCCGTACGGGCAGGGGTACCTTTACCTTTACCTTCTTCCAGAAGGCAGAAGCTGAAAGAGATCATTTCCGGGGTGTGCACTATCCTGCGCTATCTCTGCAGCTTTCTTATGGCACCTGGAAGCATAGATTTGATCCAAGGTGGGAAGAGTGAAATCGGTTATAAATAATTCATTCGAACAAACCCTGACTCCCCTCCAGTGAGCTTTCAGCATCTGCACGCGCCGCCATCTTGGAAACTTGGGCCACCCATCTGGTCCAACCCTCTGCAATGCAGGAATCTTTCTCCCAATGTGGCGCTCAAACCCAAGACCTTGAGATCAAGCGCCTCACGCTCTACCAACTTAGCTATCTAAGGTGGGAGCTGCAGTTCAACAGTCCAAGAGACACACATCCCTCCCACCCTGGCCCTAATAAAAGGAACATATTGAGCGGCCTCTCTAAGTCCACAAATCAAAAAGGCTGTTGGCTGTCTTTCCCTCTGCACAAAAGAGCTGGATGGTTTGGCATGAATGCTTTGAAGCTGGCCAATGGCAAGCAGTTTATTCTGCCCTCCTCTTGTTTCCCTGCTGAATCGGGTGGGTCTTCCATGCCCAGCCTCTTTCGTGCAGGCGCCTCCCTTTCTGGAAAGAGATATTTTGTTTATCCCTTGCAGAGACAGGCCCACCAAGCAGCCGCCAGTGGGAAGGCACCAAAGGGTGCCAACAACACACGTCTACGATGCAAAAAGGTCATCACGTGCCGGGCTGTAATTATACCCCGGAGAGCAGCTCTTTTGGCGGTTTAACTCTGCAGAGGCACAAGCCAAGACTTGTCCACAATGCTAATGGGTGGATAATGAACGTGTTTCACTCAGAGGACAAGCCATAGTGTTACAATAATCTGATGGACAAAATGTTAACATGTTTCTCCACCCGCCCCGCCCCCCTTTAGGTCCTACCTGGAGCCATTAATAAAGACATAAAGGCGGAGGCTTCAGGAGGGCTCCTGAAACTACCGGTAATTAATGCCTGCTTCTACTTGGCATTAAGAAGAATGCTGAGCATTTAAACAGGGGATTTCAAATTGCTCTATGTATATCATCTCAATGATCTTTAGAACAGGTAATGAGGGGGGAATTAAATTGATGGAAAACAGCAAAACCCTAAAAATAAGTAGTCTGCAATACATAAACGTATGCATTTAATGCTGCAATTAAAACACACTTTAATAAAATTAAAGCAGCAGTTCCATGCACACCCATATTGTACCTGCAGCACTGAATGCAGTAGGATTGCCTAATCCACTAACTTCTTAGCATTCTTCAGTCGCCTCTAAGGTGAGGTGCCTATTCGACTGCTTCAATCTGCAGACTTGCACCTTTTGCAAAGGCCATATATTGTTCGTTCTGCATTTGGAGTCAGTCCCTTACTGTGGTCATCCTTTGGAACTCCCTGCCAATTGACATTAAGAAGGTGCCCTTGCTGTTTTGCTTTAGAGACCTGCTGAAAATGCTTACCCAGACAGGTAATTTAGTTACCTATATTCATTCTAAAGTTGTATTGATTTTCATCTGTGTTTGCATGGTATTTGTTTTATGTACATTTGTTTTTCATTGCTTTCTGGATTTTAGCTGTGTTTCCCTTTGGACAGCTTTTTGATTAAGCACTTAAATCATCCGAACAAACCAACAATGCCTTTGTGCTCATTGCATTGGAAGGCTAGAACGGGCTCACTTTTTGCTGAGCAGCCAGCCAGCACACTACCTTTGCATTGTCCCTTATATCTCCCTAAGGGAAGATATATGTGTTTAATATTTTAATATTCTGTTGGGAGCCACCCAGGGTGGCTGGGGAAACCCAGCCAGATGGGTGGGGTATAAATAATAAATTGTTGTTGTTGCTTTTTTAGGCTGGAAGCTCAAGGATGGTATAAGATACAGTATCCATATACCCACTGGCTTGGCTCAGGCACAATTAGCAGTGCTGGTGTCCAATCACAGAAGGCAAACAGGTGCGATTGGAGAAGTTTCTCCACCAACATCTACCTGTGTTTTCCCACAGCTATATACTTGCACCTTGCATGAGCACCCTAAGTATCTTGTTTTCAGTTTATGCTTATGCTGCAACTTACAAATATTATTCAAATTAGGAAAGGTAGGCAAAGGAAACAAGAACATTGTTGGAAACTGCCTGTTTTCCTCATGTTTTCAAAGAGTAAGGTGGATCATAAAGCTAAAACATTGTGTTTTCTTGGGAACACTGTAAATTAGAACGAGAGCAAAAAATTATCAAGGATTGTATTCAACTAACTTTTACTCAGAGTAGACAAACTGAAATTAATGGGCCTAAATTAGTAGTCATGGCTATTGATTTTGGTGGGTCTTCTCTGAATAAAAAGTAGACACATATATAGGACAATTGCATGTTGATCCCGCTGTCCCTTTCTGCAGACCAGAAAGGATGGAGCTGGAATGAGAGCTGTGCTTCAGTGGTCAAGCAGCTCAGTCTGTACATAGCAGCTGAAGGCTCCATCTGTAGTTCAGAACAGGTGTATCCCTGCGCCTCCCCTCCTCCCGAGTCACTTCACATGCTGCTAGGCAGACACTTCTGCACCTGCTCTGCAGTTCCTGCTCAACTGTCTCCTCTGCGGGTGGGTCTGTCAGACAGCCACAAACCCAGGCAGCTGGTAGGGGGACCTCCAGTCCAAGGAATCCTAGGAACTGGAGTTTGCTAAGGGTGGTAGGAAACTGTACCTCTGTGAAGAGTAGACTACAGTGTGCTGGGGTGTGTGTATGTGCTTTTAAGTGTATGGTGTGCACACAGCTCATCCTCTGGCCAAGCAGGGATTTGACCCCTGTACCAAATTGCACCCTTCTATCCACTGAGAGAGCAGCGGCACTGGAGCATACGTACAGTGGTACCTCTAGTTGCGGACACGATCCGTTCCAGGGTGCCGTTCTCACCCCGAAAAGTCCGTAACCAGAGCGGCACTTCTGCGCAAGCGCAGAGTGCAATAGAGCACTTCTGTGCATGCACAAAGCACACAGAATGCTTCTGCACACGTGCGCATGGTGAAACCCGGAAGTATACACTTCCAGGTTTGCTGCGTTCTCAAGCCGAAAAGACGCAACATGAACCTAATGCAACATGAGGTATGACTGTACATAAAAGCTCGCAGGATCAGGCCAATGGTCCATCTAGTCCAGCATCCTGTTCTCACAGTAGCCGAGCAGATGCTGCTGTTGCTTCCAGCAACTACCATTCAGAGACACTGTTACCTCCAACTGGGGAGGAAGAGTTTTATGTTCCACAAATTTGGCTAATCCTCTTTTAAAGCCATCTACGTTGGTAACCATTAGTGGCTGATAGTGAGTTCCATAGCCTGCCGATCAGAAGGTCGGAGGTTCGAATCTGCACGATGGGGTGAGCTTCCGTTGCTCTGTCCCAGCTCCTGCCAACCTAGCAGTTTGAAAGCACACCAGTGCAAGTACCGGTAGATAAATAGGTACTGCTGTGGTGGGAAGGTAAAAGGCGTTTCCATGCACTCTGGTTTCTGTCACGGTGTTGCAGAAGCAGTTTAGTCATGCTGGCCACATGACCCATAAAGCTGTCTGTGGACGAACACCAGCTCTCTTGGCCTGAAAGCGAGATAAGCACCGCACCCCATAGTCGCCTTTGACTGGGCTTAACCATCCAGGAGTCCTTTACCTGTTTTACCTTTTTAGTTTAACTATGTGGTGCATGAAGAAGTACTACAGAAGTTCTCTCTCTGCCACCTCCCCTTCTGGCTTTCCTAAGAGTCAAAGGTTTCAAGCTACTTTGGGAAGAATCCTGCCTACTGCATTTGACGTTTTGAAGGGAAGTGTGCCAGCCCATTTCAGACCAAGGAATTATTAACTTGCTTTTGCACCCATGAAGGCACCAAGTCATGATTTCCCCACTCGCATGCTAAGTAGAGCAAATATAACTATTTTAGGATGAAGTGAAAATGGTTCTTAAGATTCGCGACCCCTACAGACAGGTGTCAAAATTTAGGTGGAGGGAATTTGCCAAATATTCTCCAGAACAATTGTAGGTAGAACATGAGACTCTTAATCTCAGGGTCATGGGTCTGAGGCCCACGTAGGGCATTGCCAGGGGTTAGACTAGATGACCCTCGTGGTCCCTTCCAACCCTGCAATTCTATGATGGAACTACTGGATTATAGGGAATTACAACAAAGGGTCGCAGCTCAAAGGTAGAGGAAGTGATCTGTATGCCGAAGCCCCCTCCCCGCCCCATTCCGATCCCCGGCGTTGGAGGAGGAAGAAGCGGAAGAAAATGGAACAGAAAAATACATTCGAGTCAGTTAATTCTGAATGAAACTCTGTTGTTAGTGTCTATTGGTCAGCGAGCTAAGAGAGGAGGGCTGGGAGGAGCTCAGACCGAGGCCGTCCCTTCTTTCGGTAGTATTAAAACAAAAATAAACAGTTACTTCTGGACCCACAATTACGCATGAAATTCTCCACTGGGGGAAGAATGAGGGAGGAGGATTTCGCCAAATGTCGGAGGCGGAACAGAAGTTATTTTTTCGGAGAACACCCCCCACTCCGCACACACAACAACAAAACTATCAGGAAATGTATCTCTGAGAAAATAGCGGCCCAGCTGTTAAAATATATTCTCTCTCTCTCTCTCTAAAAAAAGGCGCCTTTTTCCAGAGGCTCCTCCTTCCACGAACTATAAATAAACCGCTACATTGTGTACGATACAAGGAGGCAATTGCACAACCGGCCCCTTTCGGCCAGCGCCCCTCGCTCCCCCCCCCCCCATCTCTGCTCCTCGCATTTTTCAGTTTCTGTTTTACAGAAAGACTAGCTGTCACCCGATACAAGAAAGTCCCCCTCTCCATTTGCCTTTCCATAGCGCACCGCGAGTGCCGCATGCAGCACCTCCGCCTGCAGCCCTAAAGGACACCCGGAGACTTCCTTCCAACATGCAGAGGCAGTTAGGATCCGCGCCGCGCGTAAACCGCTTTCACCGCCGATCTATCTCTGCGGCAGCGGGGAATCTAATAGTAATAGCAATCGATACATTATTAGCGTCCGGAAACACAGCCGGTGGTGACGCTGCCCCGCGCCGCTTCGAAAAGTTCCTAGGCTTCAGCCTTAGAACTGGGAGGGGACCTGACGGCGACACCCGGCTCGGGGTGGGATTTCCCCGTCTGCGCTCTTAGCGCGCGCGGCGACCGCTAGATCCCGAGGACGGCAGACTGGGCGGGAGGGGGGGGGGACACACACATGAAAAGTTTTGCCTGCCCATCTCCGAGGAAGCGGGGGGAGATGATCCCTGTCAAGGGAAGAAGGGGGCACCCATTTGCCAGCAGCCGGTGCCCCCGAACCGAGGCTGAGGGTGGCGCCATCGCATGTCAAAGTGACCGCAAAGGTGAGCTCCGGTCGCGCGGCCGAGGGAAGCCCCGCTGTGGGTCGTCCAAAGTCAGCCCGAGCACGCCACTCACCTAAAAGGCATGGAGAGACGGAGGGAGCGCGCGAGGATCCCGGTGCAGAGGAGGCTCCTGCAGCAAAAGAAAGGCAGTCGGCAGCCGGAGGGCTCCAGGACCCGGAGCTGCGGCGGGGCCGTCGATGGCGTTGCCGGAGACTCCTCCCTCTGGGCCGCGCTCTCTCCGCCTTCGCCGCCGCTTGCCCTGCCTGCGATCGGCCGGGTTCATCGCTCCGCTCTGCAGAGCGCTGCGCAAAGGCGCGGCGGGACAGGTGTCCCGGGACGCTTTGGCTGAGCGCGCCCCGGATCGGAGATGCGGGGTGCTTGCTGCAGATCTTATCTTCCGGGGTCGCTGGGATGGCGGCGGTCGGGGCTTGTGTTATGTAAGCGCGTCAGGAGGGACTGCTTAAGAGGCCGGACGAGGCTTATGCAATGGCCAGATGCTCCCTAGGGGTCGAGGCTTGCAGTTGCGGGAACGAGTTTATATACTGTACCAAAATCACATAGACTGCATTGGCACGATGGCGCCTTTGAACTTCACGCCGCCGCCCCCTCTTAGCCATGGCGTTTTGCGCGTTCAAGGTTGCCGCATTCAAAAACACAAGGGGTGCGGGTTAGTTTGGCCCGTTGCAGTTTGGTTTGGCTTTCCTTGCTGGAATCGCGTAGGCTTCTCAACCCCTTTGAACCACAGTAACTTTATATTGGGCGCCTTTCCCTCCCTACACACGCAGGGCGCACCACACCAATCATGGGCATAGCCGGGAGGGGGGCAGCTCCCCCCCCCCCCGCATCAAGAAAATAAAAATACTTACCTAAAAGTAGAAATAATCAAAGTACATTGAAATGATCTCTGAGATACCACAATCTTCCTCCCTAGCGAACATTTCCCCTTGAAAAAGTCAGTGCCTGCTTTTGTTCCACATAATACATGGAGCATGTCATTTTGTTTATTGTAAAACAAAGCAAAACTATCCCACAGTATGAAAAAAAACTATAGGTAGCATATAAACATCAACACAAATTCTCTCAAAAGAGCCAGTTGATCCTTCCTAGTATTAAAAGTTTAGGTCAGAGGTTTTCAACCTTTTGAGTCCACAGCTCCCTTGACCAACTACGTTCTTTCTGTGGCACCCATGTGGGGCTCAGGAGCCCACTTACGTTACCCCTTGTCTGCACGGCTGGCAGCCTCTCACCCTTTTTCAAACACCTTCCTTTGTGGAGTGTTCCCTCAGCCTCTTCTCCCCTTTCCTTGGGTGTCCTCTGGGCAGCCGCAGCTGCTTGCCCCATGTCTCTGAGCTGCCTCCGCCCCGCCCCAAAGAGAGATGCCTCTTCAGGGACCTGGGAAGCACCCCCTGGCCAGCCCCAGAGGCACCATTCACCTGGGGAGCTTGTGGCCAGGGCTGCTGCAACAAACACCTGTGCAAGCCTTTGGGAGGCAGAGAAGCAAGAGGGCATCAGATGAGGGAAAGAGGTCAGTGTTGCCCACGGCACCCCTGACCATCATTCAAGGCACCCCAGGGTGCCATGGCACACTGGTTGAAAACCACTGGTTTAGGTAAATGGAACTGATTTTGGTGTCCTAAAAGCAACGGTGCCCTAAAATTCAGCTTTGCTGAGGGAGTTCCATAAGTGAGGTCCTACAAGGGAAAAAAAAACTTTCAGGTAGCAAAACGTCTGGCTGAAGGGACAGTCCAATAATGGCTTCATTTCAACCTCTCAGGTGACAGGCAGAAAGTGGTCATTCTGATGAATTTAAACACATAATAGTGGAAAGTTGCTGTCAACATTTACAGCCTAAATCTAAATAAGTCTTTCTTTCTGTGGAATCAAGGGAATTGCAGTTCTCTGGGAGGGGGCTGTTAGAATTCCGCACAGCTCTACTAAACCATGATTTCCAATATTTTGGGGGCAATCTGTGACAAAATGGTGCAAAAGTAACATACATTTGAAGTATAGATGCATGCCTTGCTGGTGCAATCCAATGTGTGTCAACTCAGTAGTAAGCTCTCAGGTAAGTGTACACAGGATAACCTCATTTTTTGATACAGCAGGAATACGTTTGCGGAGCTGTAACATTAAAAACAAATAGAACTCTTATGTGTTCAATAGCATTCTCTTTTATTCATATCCACGGTGGGATAAAAGTGGAAAGGAGATGAAAATGACAAAAACATACAAACATTTTTGAGGTCCCCATCTGACTTGAATTACAGTAATTAAGTTAATTAATAGTAATTTATAGACAGGCCCGTTCCATAGACTCAGAAAGTCAATAAAAAATGTGTGCTCAAAATATCTTGTTGCAGTCAGATTAATACAAACTATTAGTACTAAAACACCATCTGCCCGTCAGCTTAACTCCAGCTGTTGAATGAATCCCAGGCTATGTCAAAGGAGCTTTCAGAAGACCCCTCTGAAAAATGGATACTTTAGCCCTGCAGGGTTGCTTTACAACACCAGAAAAGTTAGAGGATGTCATGTTGATCCAGAAGACAAAGCTGCATATTGGTGCATTCAGCTTTACTAAAGTGTGTACACTATTTGGTTGGATGACCTAATATAAAGGCAGTGTGTTAAGGCGGGTTTTTGGAATTACAGTGGTACCTCGAGTTACATACGCTTCAGGTTACAGACTCTGCTAACCCAGAAATAATACCTCGGGTTAAGAACTTTGCTTCAGGATGAGAACAGAAATCGTGCTCTGGTGGCGCGGCAGCAGCGGGAGGCCCCATTAGCTAAAGTGGTGTTTCAGGTTAAGAACGGACCTCCGGAACGAATTAAGTACTTAACCCGAGGTACCACTGTATAACATTATAAGGGGTAGCTTCACTGCCCACCCCCATTTTGTATTTTTCCTAATTCATGACCAAGAGAAAATTCACACTGGCTCTTTTTTGCATGTCACACTAGGTCAGTTTATTTTAGACCATGGCTTAATCGTGAACATGCTTCCTGTCCCCTCACAGCTGCTTGCTCATGGCACAAACCAACCACAGTATGTCTTGTTGTGTTGTGTGAACTCAGAATACATTTTTTTCTTTGTTTCAAACAAACCATAAGCAATCCATGCAGGTGGTGATGGTGCGGCAAGTTCACAATTAAGTCATGGTTTAAAACAAAGTGGCTCAGTGTGATGGGTGAACAGGCAGTGGTAACTACCAACTCACCTCTGTTTACTGTTGCTCTGTTTATGGTGATCTGAATGCTCTTTATGAGATGAACTTTGGTGCCATTCTGTGCAGCCAAATAAGCATTTTATGATTACATTTCGGGATGAACAAGGCTCCGTGAAGCCACCTCTAGGAATTTTGTTTTAAGGGCCATATTCAACTGAAGCTTGGCACTTTTATGTTCCATCGATTTCAGTGAGAGGCCCCAGGCGCAGAACTCTCCTAGTGTTGAAATCAAAGGGTCCTGAAAGGCTCTTAAGTGTGGTTGGATAATCGCCAGACTTACGAGACACAGATTCTTAAGGAGCATGTTACATTAAGGCAGTGAGTGACACACAACACCTGACTTTCCACAGGACCCTACTCTGCCTGTACTACCAGCCAGTTTTAATCCTATATAGCAGCTGTCCAGACTTTAAATAGTCCAATTGTCACAAATGGAATAGTGAGCATAGGAAACATGCTGTGTTAGCAGCCAGCACATCATTTCCCTCATCTTCTGCCCTTAATAGAAGCAAACGGTAGCTGTGCTGAATTGATGACATTTTTATTGTCCCCCTTTTCCAAGAAGCATGGGACAGTGTGCTTGGTTCTGCCCCTTCTACCGGCTAGGGATAGGGAACCCACATAACTCCAGATGTTCCACAACATCTGGAGGGCCACAGGTTTCCCATCTCTTGATTCACCCATTATTACTATTTGTCCTGTTGCCAGTTCCCCCCGCAAAAGATGAACTCAATGGTTGTCCATTTGCTCTCCCAGATGATTTCCCTTTTTGCTTTCAACTTACTGCAGGCTTCCCATCTAAAAAGTTTTATTGGGATGATTGTCTCCGTCCCTGGGCTAAGCTCAAGGTCATGCAACTGAAATGGGCAGACATTCTTGCAGTGTTTATACGTGTCTCTGCTCCCTTCCTCTTGTTACTTCATCATAAAATTTTAGATTTTGACCTTTTCTTTAAAGGACAACCACCGCCACCATGTTAGATAGAGAGATACATACATAATACACAAATGCATTATAAATGTTGAAGTTGCAACAAATGTACTTGGAGAACCAATTCTGTCCATGAATTACACAGTTCTCACTTTAAAAAAACCATTTATTTCCCCTCAAGGAGAGAAGAGGAAGGACATCCTGTCTTTTGTCATACTGGCTGTGGTCTAGACACATTGTTTTCCCCAAAGAATCCTGGGTACTATAGTTTGTTACGGGTGCTGACAGTTGTTAGGAGACTGGGATTCGGGTGGCGCTGTGTCGTAAGCATATCAGTGAAAGTAGATAAATAGGTACCACTGTGGCGGGAAGGTAAATGGTAATTCCATGTGCTCTGGTTTCCGTCATGGTGTTCCGTTGCACCAGAAGCGGTTTAGTCATGCTGGCCACATGACCGGAAAGCTGTCTGTGGACAAACACCACCTCCTTCAGCCTGAAAGCTAGATGAGCGCTGCAACTTAACTGCCCAGGGGTCTTCTACCTTTACCTTCTAGAAGTGCCTCTTGCTAATTGGTTTCCATGGAAACATATTGCCCCTAGTTTGCATAACAAATGGAATATCTAACAGACATTCAACAAATGAAACTGAATGAATCATTTTAGCCATTCCTCTCCAGAGACAGATGCCAACAGCAAAAAAGGTTAGAGGGCACCTTGAGAGTCCTTTAAACCCAAAACCGTATAAATGATAACTGTGTTTTATATATTCCTTGGCTTTTAATCATGGGAGGGTGGAGACTGAGCTGGCATTGCCACTTGAAATGTGTGGAATTGAACTCTAAACTTGTCTATACCACATTACGTGTCTCTATCTCCATTCAACAGTGTTATCAGGTTAACTGACAAAGTTGCAGCTGGAATGATGAATGAGCCCAGTAGTTAAACCATCTAGTTGCCTGGCCAACTAAACAATGCAGAGATCATCTCTGAGTTTTATGCTGTACCTGTACAAATCCTGGGAGGAATAGCAATGATTTAGGGTGGTAAGCTTAAATTAATAGGTACATTTTCTTCTTTTGTTCTTTTTCAGCATGCATTTCTCTTCTCTAGCTGGCAGGCTACTCTGGGATGGGCGTTGCATTTCCCTGCATTTCCCACGATAAGAGTGCCCAAGAGAATGGATAGGAATGACTAAACAATAAAAAAAAAATCTGCTAGAAAGGAAAACACCTTTACACCCTTAAGGAACGAGAGTGATTGATGCTTAAATTTCTACAACAATGGTTATGCCCCACTGAAGCATTTACAATTAAGAGAGTCAGTATGGACAGACAATGGGCGACTTACAGGTACCAGTAATTGCTGGACTTTGCAGGGGTCGAACCCAGACTGAAACCTATGGAGAACTTAAGAAGCCAAGTTACCCGGCCTCGGCTGGGGAGGGCGGGATACAAATAAAATATAATAATTATAATTACAATTACAATTATTATTATTATTATTATTATTATTATTATTATTTAGGACATGTTTAAAGTATGCCAAAAAAATGCATTCTATGGACCAAAGCTCATAATCTGAAAAATAACTGTTGCAAAATAAGGATAAACTCCTGTCTAAAATGTGTAATTTCTTACTAGAATGGGAAACAAAAGATGAGCATCATTGACACACCTATACCTCTGGGAGAAACTTTGGAAAAGTGATTTGAAATTTACCGTGTGTTATTTTCTGAAAGAGAACGATTTGAAAATCATTCATAGGTGGTATTTAACTCCCAGTAGGCTGGCTAAGATGTATAAAGCAGAATCAGATACATGTTGGAAATGTAAAGAAATGGGAGGAACTCCCCCCCCCCCTCATGTGGTGGACATGTAGAAAGGTAAAGGAATATTGGGAAATCATTTATAATGAGTTGAAAAAAATGTTTAAATTTACCTTCTCAAAAAAACCAGAGTCCTTTTCGTTGGGAATAACCCAGACAGAAATCCCCAGGTGCCAGAAAAAGTTATTTATGTATGCAACTACAGCGGCCCGGGTTCTGTTAGCCCAAAAATGGAAAGTGAGGTCCCTTGTAAAGAGGACTGGCAACTTAAGATGTTAGAATATGCAGAATTTGCAGGCTTAACACACAGAATAAGAGAGCAAGAAGAACGTATATTTAAAGAAGAGTGGAAAATATTTATTGAATATATGGAAAACAATTGTACACAGCTGAAAACGCTGGGAGCATTAAGATAAATTCAACAGAGTAAGCAATGTTTGATTGATATAAAAGTGGAAAAATGATTTGAATGCTTATAGTAAAATATGCGGGAAAGTATGATATGTAATAAGAACCACGCAAGGAGGAGAGGGAAGTCATTGGATGTTTTAAAGTTTGTAAAATGTTTATTTTGAAATGTAGAAAAATGAAAAATGTGTGTGTGTACATTTTTATTCTTTTGTTCTATCTTCCCATGCCTTCTGCAGCATGTATTTCTCTTCTCTAGCTGGCAGGCTGCTCTGGGATGGGCGTTGATTTCCCTGCATTTCCCGTGATAAGAGTGCCCAAGAGAATGGATAGGAATGACTAAACAATAGCTGGCAGGCAACCGCGAGGGCATTCTTGGCACAATGTACGGTAATCTTTAGGTGGAACCAGGGCAGCAACTTTTAAATCAAGCAATGTTATTTATGCAGCAGGCTCTCCCGTCTTTCTTCAGATGCTTGTTAGCAGGGGGCAGCTTGTATATATTTAGTTTCTGGAAGTGTTATGCGAAATCTGTAAGTAATCTGTACAGTGGTACCTTGGTTCTCAAACGCCTTGGTACTCAAACAACTTGGAACTCAAACACTGCAAACCCGGAAGTACCGTATTTTGCGCCCTATAGGACGCATCCAAAAATGAAGGGGAAATGTGGGTGCGTCCTATGGGGCGAATACAGGCTTTCGCTGAAGCCTGGAGAGCAAGAGGCTCTCGCTCTCCAGGCTTCAGGAAGCTCTGCGCAAGCCTCTGGAGCCCGGTGTGAAGCCACGCTGGCCTCCGGAGGGTCGCGCAGAGCTGCCTGCATTCTGAAGCCTCAGGCGTGCTGAAGAGCGCGCCCGGGCTTCGCACAGCTGTCCACAAGCCTGGGGAGACCGGCGCGGCTCCCTAGGCTTGTGGATAGCAGGCTGTTCTGGGGGCTGGGCTTCCCCCGCGCCAGCCCCGTGCCTGGGGGGAAAATAATTTTTTTTCTTTATTTCCCCCCCCCAAAAAAAACTAGGTGCGTCCTATGGGGCGAAAAATACGGTAAATGTTCCGGTTTGCGAACTTTTTTCACAAACTTTTTTACCTGAAGGAGCGTCTCTTCCCCCATCGTTCTGCCCGGACACTGAGGTCTAGTGCCAAGGGCCTTCTGGCCTTCTGGCGGTTCCCTCGCTGCAAGAAGCCAAGTTACAGGGAACCAGGCAGAGGGCCTTCTCGGTAGTGGCATCTGCCCTGTGGAACACCCTCCCACCAGATGTCAAAGAGAAAAACAACTACCAGATTTTTAGAAGACATCTGAAGGCAGCCCTGTTTAGGGAAGCTTTTAATGTTTAATAGGTTAGTGTATTTTAATATTCTGTTGGAAGCCACCCACCCAGCCAGATGGGTGGGGTATAAATAATAAATTATTTATTATTTATTATTTATTACCGGTATTTATTATTTATTATTTCAGAAGCCGAATGTGCTCCATTTTGAGTGCCACACTCCCGTTTCGAGTGTTACACTTCCACTTTGAGCGTTACGCTTCTGATTTGAGTTTTACGCTTCCGGTTTGAGTGTTACACCGAGGTCGGTTTGTTTTGGCTATTTATTTTGTGTTTTTGTGGCTCTTTTTCTTTCTTTTTAGTGACTGCGTGGAACCCAGTTCAGCTACTGATTGATTTTGTGACTGCAGTACATTGTTTCATGCTTTCATATAATGGATCAATAGTCTTGTTAGATAGTAAAATTCATGCTAAACTGCTGTTTTAGGGGTTGTTTTTAAAAGTTTGGAACGGATTGATCCATTTCCCATTATTTTCTATGGGAAAGCGCGCCTTGGTTTTGGAACACTTTGGTTTTGGAACGGACTCCGGAACAGATTAAGTTTAAGAACCAAGGTACCACTGTACAATCACAGAGCAGCTTAGCAATCAGTCCTTCTTCACCAGGAACTCTGGGAATTGTAGTTCAGTGAGGGGAATAGGGGTCTGCCAACAACTCTTGGCACCCTTAACAAACTACCCTTCCCAGGATGCTTTGTGGGAAAGCCAAAGTAGTACAGTGGTACCTCAGGTTACAGACGCTTCAGGTTATAGACTCCGCTAACCCAGAAATAGTACCTTGGGTTAAGAACTTTGCTTCAGGATGAGAACAGAAATCGTGCAGCGGCAGCAGGAGGCCCCATTAGCTAAAGTGGTACCTCAGGTTAAGAACAGTTTCAGGTTAAGAACAGACCTCCAGAACAAATTAAGTTCTTAACCCGAGGTACCACTGTACAGTGAGGGTTCAGTTCGGGGGGTCTACTCGCATAGGCAACATTGCGCAAAGTCAGGAACCCCCAGAACTGACCCCCTGCAAGGTGGAGGGCTGTTTACCAGGCTCTGGGAAGGCCAGTTTTCACAGCAATACCCCACAGAGGAACTATTTATGACTTGCCAGCTGACTCCGCTGTAAATTCAAACATGGTTTCATGTTAAGGCACTTCACAAAGTAGCTGGGACATTCCAGCTAACTCTAAACTGGATTCTGCTCGAATAAATGGCTGCAGGTCTATATTAGTCCGTAACCGTAGGCACCAGTGTTTGAAATCTTCAGCAAACAGTTGCTGTGGCATTTCTGAACAGCCATCACAGCTGCCCCCCAAAATAAAGTCCAATTGGCTTATGAAAGTTCTGCTATTTTTAATATGGTGGCTCAGCATATTTGCTTGAATGTTAGAAGAGCAGTCCTGGATCAGGCCCCTCTTTGTTGGCATTGAGTGGAGGTGGACCATAGCCTTCATGCTTGGTCGTTACTGAATGCCCAGTCCTCCATGGATTTGTCGAAATACCCTTGTAAAGCCATCTAGGTTGGTAGCCATCATCTCAGTGGCAGACCTTGGGGTCTCAAATTTCAGTGGCACCCTGTGTGATTTCAGAATTTGCCCTCCCCCACTTCTTGCCTTCTATTCTACATCATAGTTGGGGTGCCCTCGTGGCTCTGCTTCCAGTGCCACAGAACCATTTGTGCTCCCCTAAATTTGGGTTTCCATGTTTCAAAAAGTAAAATTCCTGACATCTGCAGGTCATGTCTCAGGCAAGCTTCCCCTAAATCTGCCTCTGTTGCAAATTCCATAGTTCAGTGACGCACTGTGTGGATAACTACGGTGCTTTTATCTGACCCGAATCTTCCTTGTTTTGCTGTTCCGCTGTTCTATTATTTTCATTATTTTCTCGTGGTGCCTTCTACTCATGCCTGTCCTCTGTTGCCTCCTAGCTGCAACCTTGCTTTATTAAACTTACAGCTTTTAAATTGAATTGAGTTTTGGCATTTTATATTGGTGTTAGCTGCTCTGACAACTCTAAATTTGGGTACACTCTCAGGACCAGCCCTATGATGAGGCAGAGTGAAGCAGCTGCCTCAGGTGGCAGATGTTGAACCAGGCAGAGGGCCTTCTCGGTAGTGGCACCTGCCCTGTGGAACTCCCTCCCACCAGATGTCAAAGAGAAGAACAACTACCAGACTTTAAGAAGACATATGAAGGCAGCCCTCTTTAGGGAAGCTTTTAATGTTTAACAGACTACTATATTTTAATACTTTGTTGGAAGCTGCCCAGAGTGGCTGGGGAAACCCAGCCAGATGGATGGGGTGTAAATAAATTATTATAATAATATATATATATCACACAAAAAAGAAAGAAAGAAGTACATCAGGTCTGAAGAACCACTTTCCATTGGGTGCACTCTCAGGGCCAGCCCTGTGATGAGGCAGAGTGAAGCAGTTGCCTCAGGTGGCAGATGTTGATGGGCAGGGAGGGGACAGTGCCATGATGCTTGCCCCGTATCCCCTATGCTAGCCTGGTGCCCTCAAGTTCCCTCAATATATTTTCTTTCACCAATATTTGAGTAAGATTCAACTGTCAGTCCAATTGACTTCTGTATGTATCTTGCCCTTTGCCTCAGGCAGCAAAATGAATTGATCTGGCCCTATACATTCTTCTGTCGCCCAATTGCTTTGTGCTGTAATTGCCTATTCAATGCAGACCAGGTAGCCCTATACAGGCTCTCCTTTAGCTTATTTTTCCAGTGCACAGTGCGCAGTGCTTTCGCATTTCTGCTCTCCAGGAGAGCAGAAAAATTTCTATTTCCTGCACTGCAGCAGCCCCTGGCGGCTATAGAAAGCAACTACAAATGGTTATTTATTCATTGATTTGATCTGAATTGATACATTGTAGCACCCTGCTTGTGGTTAACGCTTAGCTGGAATGAAATATTCAACGCAGCAATAGAGAAATTAAAATAGTAATTTATTTGTCAGACAAATAAATATGAGGCACAGTGGTATATGGTTACCAAGCTCTGGCCTGGCCTCTTGCCATTCTGGCCAGCACTTATATTTCCTTAATCCAGCCTCCTTGCTCCTCCTGTGGCTGCCTCTGTCCAATCAGCCTGGTTGAAATTCCTATTGGCTATTTGCTAGAACCAATCACAAAAGATACACCCATTTCCTCTTGACCTTTTATGGGAATCAAAAAGCTATATATTCTTCTATCTATAAATGACAAATAAGTAGTAATATATCTTACATGTGTCTCAACAAGGAATCTTAATTACCAGCTCACCTCTTGCCCTCCTTGCCCTATTGCCTTCCAAAACAGATGGTTAATCTTGAATTTTTATCTTAAACATATGTCAAGGATTTTGAGTTCACATCAACATTGAGAGATCTCCTTCATTTGAAGGTTTCTAAACAAAAGGCCTGACAACCATATATCAGGAGTGCTCGATGGCGTCTCCTGTCTGGCAGGAGGCTGGTGGCTGATGGCCCCTGTGATCTCTTCCAACTATATGAAATAAGAATCTAGCATTTCTTAAATCCTTTGCATAATTATATTTAAGCTAATATATTTAATACATAAATAACCTTTTAAAAGGAAAAGAAATCTTAAAAGGATCTTAGTTTAAGAAAGAAACAGCTTTAGAAAAGACTTCCCAAAAATGTTCTGTTTCTGCCAGCCAGACCAGTTGCTTTTTCACTGCTCTTGACCTTTTTAACCTTAGGAAGAAGATATGGCTCATTTTACTATTTATCCACCCTTAATTTGTAGGGTCAGTGTAACCTTGGCTCTCAGCCTGTAATTCCCTTTTTACGACTTTGAGAATTGTTTTCTGCTATAAATCAGGGGGCCCCCTTGTCTAGGAGTAAAAACATTGCCAAGGTTCTTAGGCAGCTGGTCTTCTGCCTGGCATGAAACATTTGAAGATCTTTAAGCTCATTTTTAAAATACAAGCCCTGATTAAACATATAAGCTTTGATAAAAATGCAGGCTTATGATTAGATGCCTCAACATCATGGGAAAGATAAGAATAAAATTCCAAACGACTTTGCCAAATTGGGGAACTGGGCCAATGCCACTAAATGAAATTAATCAATTGCTGCTTCTCTTGGTGCATCCTATATGCTTTGCTCTGCAATTTGCATCTTGTTTCATTAGCACGAAACGAGGTTCTTTGCAGTTTTGGGAAACGTGCCAAGTTTCTCTTTGCTTGTTGATCCTTGAACAGTAGCAGCTATTTAAATTGAGATCCTCTTACAGATATTAGGGCAGCTTTTGGACATATTCATAGAGCACGAGGCTATAGGTGGCAAGCCGTGATAGCTATATACTATCTCCAATGTTGGCCACGGCTCTAAATAGCAGTGGCTAGGAATCACAAGGCAGAAAAATGCTGTTTTGCTCATATTCTGCAGCTTTCAGTCTCCCTCGCAGGGATCCGGTTGGCCACAGTGAGAGCAGGATCCTGGACTGGAGGGGCCCTGGCCTGATCCAGCAGGCCTTTTACGATGTTCTTAGGGAATATAAAATCAAGTGTGCTTTGTTATTTTATCAAGTCAAGTGGCCTGCATGTTAGTGATTATGTGTATGTTGTTTTCACCGGTATCTTCATTTTTATGCAAACTCTCCTCTAATATACGTGCCTTTTTGTAAACACTGGTTGGCAGACTGAATAATAAAATCCGTAGAAGTGCTCATTTCAAAGGATAGCAGTACTTTCATCTTGGAAAGTACGAATTTGACAGATCTGCCTTTAAATGAGAACTGAATCAAGTATCTTCTCCTGAGGCATCTAATCATAAGCTTGCATTTTTATTAAAGCTTATATGTTTAATCAGGGCTTGTATCTTAAAAATGAGTTCAAATTCACAAATGTTTTATGCCAGGCAGAAGACTAGCTGCCTAAGAACCTTGGTAAAATGTTTTTACTCCTAGACAAGGGGCCCCCTGATTTATAGTAGAAAACAATTCTCAAAGTCGTAAAAAGGGAATTACAGGCTGACAGCCAAGGTTACACTGACCCTACAAATTAAGGGTGGATAAATAGTAAAATGAGCCATATCTTCTTCCTAAGGTTAAGAAGGTCAAGAGCAGTGGAAAAGCAACTGGTCTGGCTGGCAGAAACAGAGCATTTTTGGGAAGTCTTTTCTAAAGCTGTTTCTTTCTTAAACTAAGATCCTTTTAAGATTTCTTTTCCTTTTAAAAGGTTATTTATGTATTAAATATATTAGTTTAAATATAATTATGCAAAGGATTTAAGAAATGCTAGATTCTTATTTCATATAGTTGTAAGAGTTGTAACTATCCTGAAATTAAGTCAGCCACCAGCCCCCCTTGTCAGACAGGAGACGCCATCGAGCACTCCTGATATATGGTTGTCAGGCCTTTTGTTTAGAAACCTTCAGATGAAGGAGATCTCTCAATGTTGATGTGAACTCAAAATCCTTGACATATGCTTAAGATAAAAATTCAAGATTAATCATCTGTTTTGGAAGGCAATAGGGCAAGGAGGGCAAGAGGTGAGCTGGTAATTAAGATTCCTTGTTGAGACACATGTAAGATATATTACTACTTATTTGTCATTTATAGATAGAAGAATATATAGCTTTTTGATTTCCATAAAAGGCAAGAGGAAATGGGTGTATCTTTTGTGATTGGTTCTAGCAAACAGCCAATAGGAATTTTAACCAGGCTGATTGGATAGAGGCAGCCACAGGAGGAGCAAGGGGGCTGGATTAAGGAAATATAAGTGCTGGCCAGAATGGCAAGAGGCCAGGCCAGAGCTTGGTAACCATATACCACTGTGCCTCATATTTATTTGTCTGACAAATAAATTATTATTTTAATTTCTCTATTGCTGTGTTGAATATTTCATTCCAGCTAAGCGTTAACCACAAGCAGGGTGCTACACTCCCATCTCTACACACGAGTGAGTGTTACTCCCATGAAGTAGCTGTGATAGCTGAAGTGGAGCCTGGGTATAAGTGGGAAATGGAAGCAGCTTCATGTTGGATGAGAAAAATGCCTTTCTTTTACTCAAGACGATAGTTGCTGTGATGTGGCCCAGCCTAAGACCATATGCTATTTGCAGAGTCTATATCTGGAAAAATAAACAGAAAATCTTTCAACACCTGTCTTTACCATCAGTTCCACTTTTACCTGTACCTATGAACTGAAAAGTGATAAAGCAGGGAGAATAATCTTTGTTTAGTGATTAGTGTTTAGTGATTAGTGACTGTCTTAAGCAGGGGTCAGCAAACTTTTGCTGTCAGGGACTGGTCCACTGTCCCTCAGACCTTGTGGGGGGGCCAGACTATTATTTTTTTTTTGGGGGGGGGAATGAACACATTCCCATGCCCCACAGATAACCCAGAGATGCATTTTTAATAAAAGGACACTTTCTACTCATGTAAAAACACACTGATTCCTGAACGATCTGCAGGCTGATTTAGAAGGCGATTGGGCCGGATCCGGCCCACGGGCCTTAGTTTGCCTACCCATGGTTTTAAGAGTCCCTTAACATGTGACATGAATCTCACTCACAAATGCTTTGGAATTAGTGTTATTGAAGCACCAATACTTCCAAGTTTCAGATAAGCACAACTTGAACCATATAATGCAAGTCCTTCTTTTGTCTGTTTGCCTTTCTTGCATTTCACACTATGAGTGCTGAGGGCATTTTCATGAATGGGCCAAACATCGACAATGGTTAAAACATGCATTCTGTCCCGTGTTAACAATGCAAGACTGTTTCCTGCACACATGCACAAGACTATGCCCTTCGAATCCCCCTCCTTTTAATGTGTAATTAATATATATATATATATATATATATATATATATGATATTTATTCACATTTTAAAGATTACAAAGAGAAAAAAGAAAAAGAAAAAAAGAAAAATAGAAAGGACAGAAAAAATACAGACAATTGAAAAAAGAGAAAAATAAAACACAGATCCAACCTTTACATCACTTGCTTTCATTCACTTACTTCCTTGACCTCCTCGCACCTCCCATTTTTGTATTCTAATTCAGTTAGATATTTCAGCAAACCCTTTCCAGCTTTGTTTTTATCTTAATAGTTTATCTTAATATATTGTGATTTTACATTCTCTTCTTTCACCAAATTATTTTTACTTAATCCTTTATATCTTTTCTGCTAAAACCAGATAATTCTATTCCAACACCTTTCTAACATTCCTTAATTTTACAATATTTCTGAAGATAAACTTTAAATTTTTTCCAATCTTCTTCCACCGACTCTTCTCCTTGGTCTCGGATTCTGCCAGTCATCTCAGCCAGTTCCATTTTCCAATACTTTGCAATAAGTATTCTTGCTGCTGTTGTGGCATACATAAAGTTCTATCCTCCTTTAGCACCAATTGGCCAACCATGCCCAAGAGAAAGGCCTCTGGTTTCTTCTGGAAGGTATATTTAAATACCTTTTTCATTTCATTATAGATCATCTCCCAAAAGGTCTTAATCTTTGGGCACGTCCACCAAAGGTGAAAGAATGTACCTTCAATCTCTTTACATTTCCAACATTTGTTATCGGGCAGATGATAAATTTTTGCAAGCTTGACTGGTGTCATGTACCACCTGTACATCATTTTCATTATATTCTCTCTTAAGGCATTACATGCCATAAACTTCATGCCAGTGGTCCTTAACTGTTCCCAGTCAGCCATCATAATGTTATGTCCAACATCTTGTGCCCATTTAATCATAGCAGATTTAACCGTTACATCCTGTGTATTCCATTTCAACAGCAAGTTATACATTCTTGACAAATTCTTAGTTTTAGGATCTAACAATTCTGTTTCCAATTTTGATTTTTCCACCTGAAAACCAATTTTCTTCTCCAAATTAAAAACCTCCCTTATTTGATAGTAATGAAGCCAGTCTCGTACTTTGTTTTTTAATTTGTCAAAACTCTGCAGTTTTAATCTGTCTCCTTCTTGTTCCATAATGTGTAATTAATATATAGTCTGTGGTTCTCCTGTCTATGTTTGGATGTGGGGCACATCCAGGTTCTTTCTATAGGATGATATATCGTTGGTATCTACATAATATCAAGTAAACTGGCAAAAATGTATAAATCTAAATCAAACAAGTGTTGGAAATGCAAAGAGAAAGAAGGTTCTTTTTATCATATGTGGTGGTCTTGTAGAAAGGTTAAAGCTTACTGGGAAATGATATAGAATGAATTGAAAAATATGTTTAAAATAACATTTGTAAAAAAACCAACCAAGCCAGAAGCTTTCCTTTTAGGAATTATAGGGACAGAACTACCTAAAGTGTATAGAAATTTATTTATGTATGTGACGACAGCAGCAAGAATGTTACTCACCCCAAATTGGAAAGAAGCAGAAGTCCCAGCAAAGGAAGAATGGATACAAAAACTTATGAATATGCAGAAATGGCAAAACATACTGGAAGAATAATAAATCAAGATAACAAACTTTTTTAAAAATAAAAGAATGGAAATGGTTTACTGAATATTTACAGATAAATTGCGAACAGATAAAAACATTGGCAGGTTTATTGTAATAACCTGCAGTTTCATAAGAGTATATATTTAAAGTAGATAATTAAATGAGCAAATTACATGAATTTGGATGTGGAGAAGATATTTAAAAATAAATTTAAGGAACCGCAGAAAGAGGGGGAAGGAAGTCAAACCTTGAAATGTTAAAATGATTGTAAAATTAATGAAATGTATAACTTTGAAAAGTATAAACAAAAACGTTATTTTTAAAAAATGTAAAAAAAAAACAAAGTTCTTTCTATAGGAGGAAAACAAGGGTAAATTGTGCTGTACCTGATGGAAGGATGTTTTATGACGGGATGCTAAAGCTCTTCATGCCATAAAAATACCCTGATGTTGCCACATAGGACAGGATGATACAATCTATGTAAATGGCTCAGATGCATTAGCAGGTAGCAAGTTTTGCAGCAGCAGAGCACTGTTCAGGTGCTTGTGAGCTGTTCTGAATTGTCTGGGAGCTGCTGGGAAGGTGATGGACTTTCCTTTGTCAGTGGTTATTAAACAGAGGTTGGATGGCCATCTGTCAGGGATTGTTTAATTCCTGCATTGCAGGGGGCTGGACTAGATGATCCCTGGGTTCCCTTCCAAGTCTGCAATTCTATGATTGCATGGTACTCTGGATTGCTTGCATTGGGAAGCTAAGCATCCTGTGCTCTGCTGGTGGCATTGACTGACTCATGGGTGAGTGAGCACAGGGCATTTTTTATGATTTCGATTTTCTGTATGATTGACATGCCTTCAGGGTGCAAGAGACAGACTGCAATAAAGCATGTTCATCTTGAGGACTCTGAAAAAATACATATACAGTGTTACCTTGGTTCCCAGACTTTAATCCGTTCCAGAAGTCCATTCCAAAACCAAAGTGTTCCAAAACCAAGGTGTGTTTTCCCATAGAAAGTAATGCAAAATGGATTAATCCGTTCCAGACTTTTAAAAGCAACCCCTAAAACAGCAATTTAACATGAATTTTACTATCTAACAAGACCATTGATCTATAAAATGAAAGCAATAATCAATGTAAAAGTAAAGGTAAAGGGACCCCTGACCACTAGGTCCAGTCGTGGCCGACTCTGGGGTTGTGGCGCTCATCTCACTTTATTGGCTGAGGGAGCCAGCGTACAGCTTCCGGGTCATGTGGCCAGCATGACTAAGCCGCTTCTGGCGAACCAGAGCAGCGCACAGAAACGCTACCTTCCCGTCAGAGCAATACCTATTTATCGACTTGCACTTTGATGTGCTTTCAAATTGCTAGGTTGGCAGAAGCAGGGACTGAGCAACGGGAGCTCACCCCGTTGCGGGGATTTGAACCGCCGACCTTCTGATCGGCAAGCCCTAGGCTCTGTGGTTTAACCCACAGTGCCACCCGTGTCCCTAATAATCAATGTACTGTACTATAAAATAAATAAGACAGTATTGTAAATGATAAAAATTAAAATTGTACAGTACACTTGTACGGATGATAGTCATTGTTTGGATGGGGGGCTTTTATCCATTTCCACAGTCACACAATCAATCAATAGCGGAACTTGGTTCCAGTCACAAAAACAAGTCACGAAAACAAAGTCACGAGTCCCATAAAACGAAGAGCAAGCCACAGTCGCAAAAAAATAGCAAAAACAAAAGCACCAAATATCACCTCAGAACACTGCAATCAGAAAGGGAAGGCTACAATCACATTGGGTTTTTTTGGGTTTTTTTTAGCAAATTAGCAGCGCAACAGTACAAACGGAAGCTCATGAGCACGTACAGCTTCCGAAGCAAAGTTTGCAAATTGGAACAATTTCCAAGTTGTTCAGGAAATAAGCTGTTCGAAAACCAAGGTACAACTCTAGAATCTTTTCGGCACACTTCATGACTGTATTCCCTGAAGAATCTTCAGAGGGCCATGGACCTTTTTTATTCTGTGTTTGTGAGCCCCTGCTTTCTAGAGTAGTACAGTGCTTCAGTTGCATTCAGAACGACCCTTAACAGTGGCCTAGCAGTACTGCTTGACCTCCTGTGCTAGCTTTGTGAAGTCTTGTTGCCTCTAAAACCTAGAGTGGATCTATACACTGGGAAAAACACACTATAAACATCATAAATTAAATCGTCACAAAAAACCCCTATGTAAAATCGCACAGAAAAGTTTCATGCTCTACAGCGCCATCTGGTTTTGCATATTTATAATGCATTTAAAATGCTGTTTTTTGACTAATGTAAATGAGTCGCTTGTTACTGGCCTGCAGCACTTCTCTGGCATATGCACAACAGTTTCAGTTTGCAGAATATACCTAAAAATAAATAAATAAGAAACTCAGTCTGGTGGGCCCCCTGATTGAATTCATTGCCATTTTTTGACATTACTTTTTCCATTCACCTCCATTTCTGTCTCACAGTGATTCCATTATTGTCGGCCTTTTCACTTCACCTAGTGCTATATGTTTATATAAATATCAAGTCATAGTAATCCTAATTAAACTTTACCAAACCGTTAACCCGGGGTGGGAGATTATTACTCTCAAACTAAAGTAGGGAAGTTTGAGTTGCTTAAAAGAGAGAGAGAATGAAGAACTGCAGAATCAGCAGAAGAGCTAGGATGAAAATGGAAACAATTACTTGACAATACTGAATAAAGATGTAGCCTGAAAGGAATGTAAGCTGCAATCCTACCCACTTACCTGGGAGTAAGCCCCACTAAACTCAATGGCACTTACTTCTAAGTAGATATGTGCACTTCCTGGACTGCAGTTCCAGCCATGTTTACTCAGAAACAAGTCTCATTCAATGGAGCTCCTTATTCTTCTTTGGCAATCACTTGTGGCCGAATAAAATTGTCTTCCATAAGCACGGTTTTAACAATGAGTCTGTAAGTGACTGTGGAGGCCAATTCTGGACCCACACGTCCTTCCACAGTGAGGACATTGGTTTCCGGGTGGGAGTTGATCACGGTGTGGATTTGCCAAGCGTGCCTTCCCCTTAGCATGTTTCTCCCTTTTGTCCTGAGTTTGAGTGTCTTCAAAGCCCATGACACCTTTGGTAAAGGCTGTTCTCCAACTGGAGCGCTTGCAGGCCAGTGCTTCCCAGTTGTCAGTGTTTATACGACATTTTTTTTAGATTTGCCTTGAGACAGTCTTTAAACCTCTTTTGGTGACCACCAGGAGCTTAAAGGTAAAGGTAAAGGTACCCCTGCCCGTACGGGCCAGTCTTGACAGACTCTGGGGTTGTGCGCCCATCTCACTTAAGAGGCCAGGGGCCAGCACTGTCCGGAGACACTTCCGGGTCACGTGGCCAGCGTGACATCGCTGCTCTGGCCAGAGCCAGAGCCAGAGCCAGAGCCACACATGGAAACGCCGTTTACCTTCCCGCTGGTAAGCGGTCCCTATTTATCTACTTGCACCCGGAGGTGCTTTCGAACTGCTAGGTTGGCAGGCGCTGGGACCGAGCAGTGGGAGCGCACCCCGCCACAGGGATTCGAACCGCCGACCTTTCGATCGGCAAGCCCTAGGCGCTGAGGCTTTAACCCACAGCGCTACCTGCGTCCCTCCCAGCTTAATCCCAGGTAAATGGGTATGATTGCAGCCCATGTTGTTTTTATTGCAGTTGAATACTGACAGAAAGCAACCAGAAGATGGCAGCACACACCTGTTTATTTCTTTCCTCACACAGTGTGCCTTGCATTTGTAAAGTTTATAACTTCACCAGCCAAAATAGTGCCCAAGCCATACTGAAGCCAGGAGCCTTTTTGCGTGTGAAAAAGAATATCCAAGCATGCAGAAAGGAGAATATCTTTCGGAGGGAAGATTCATGGATACCTTCTTTAGGGGTAAAAGATGAAATTGCCTAGAGGAAAATCTACATGCTCTGTCCTTGCCCCTGGCATGGTGCATATGATATGTAATGTAATTCCATAGATAAACGAGTCTTCTGATTGTTCTTTAACATAAGGCAAAATATTTGTGGTAAATGTTTTGTGCCAGGCAAAAAACATCCCTCTTCAACCAAGCCTTTGGCTGATGAATATTCCGCAGCCTTTTAAATGTGTTGTTGCTTTGTTGTTTTAACTATTTATTTGTGCTTATATCTTATGTTTTTATCTTGTGAATCACTCTGAGATTATTTGATGAAGGGCAGTATATGCATCTTAATAATAATAATAATAATAATAATAATAATAATAATAATACATTTCCAATTCTCTCAGTTTCTCATTGTTCCAAACTTAAGTTCTGTTCTCCACATCAGTTTGCATTTTCTAAAAAAGCTTCATCAGAGTTTTTGTGCAAATTTCATCCCATACACCACTGGTGCGTGTGGTTTTTGTGTTGTGTGCACATATTTTACAAAGCATTTTACAAAGCAATTTCCCCCAATAAGTGGGGGGTTTTGTATGTTATTTTCACCAGATAAGAACACGGGCAGGATTATTGATTATTGCAATAACCTGCAGTTTTATAAGTGTATATACTTAAAGTAGATGAATAAACGAGTAAGTTAAGTTAATTTGGAATATGCAGAATATATATATATATATATATATATATATATATACACACACACATATACACACAGTGATGCCTCGCAAGACGAAATTAATCCGTTCCGCGAGTCTCTTCGTCTAGCGGTTTTTTCATCTTGCGAAGCAAGCCCATTGACGGCTTAGCGGATTAGCGCTATTAGCGGCTTTTAGCGGCTTATCGGCTTATCGGATAAGCAGATAAGCGGCTTAGCGGCTTAGAAAAAGGGGGGGGAAAGGAAAATCCCCCGCAGGAACTCGTAAGACATTCTCGTCTTGCGAAGCAAGCCCATAGGAAATTCGTTTTGCGAAGCATCTCCAAAACGGAAAACCCTTTCGTCTAGCGGGTTTTCCGTCTTGCGAGGCATTCGTCTTGTGGGGCACCACTGTATATATATATATATATATATATGGAACCACAGGAAGAGGGGGAAGGAAGTTGAGTTTCAAAATGTTAAAATGGTTGTAAAATTATTGAAATGTATAAAATTGAAAATAATGAACAATTTTTTAAAAAAAAGTTTGTGGAGGGTCTGCTGAGGATACCAACCTTTCGACTTGGATGGTTTTAAAAGATAAGCAGACAAGTGTGTGGAGGGCAAGGCTATCAGTGTCTAACTAGCCATGATGGCATGTTCTATGCCCACAGCCAGAGGTAGTTTGCTTCTGGGTACCAGTTGCTTGAATTCTTGAAACCTCAGGAAGGGAGAGTTGCTTTTGCACTTGTGCGAACAGGGTGCTGGACTAGATGTGCCACTGGCCTGACTCAGCAGATTGTTGTTATGTTCACTGACTTCCAATATTTGGTCTTTTCCAAACCAGTTTACAGTCCTCAGCGAAGCACAGCACCCTCCTTCCGTTTAGGAGACATTTTCTTGGCTGGGAGCTCAGATTATTAGAGTGGCTTCAGTTATGTGCCCCTGATTGGCTTCCCAGAGTTGATTTACTCCCCTTATTAGCAGACTGGAGTGCCACTTTACTTACATTTAGGTTGGCACATGAGATTAAAGAGTCCTTGCTGGACCCCTATATATTTTAAGCGTCTCCTGTCAGTCTGCCTCTGTCAGCCAACGGAAGGGATATATAAGCCTGCACTTAATGCAGCGCTATCTATTTGCTCCACCTGACCATGCAGTAAAACGCAGCTGAAAAACTCTAGGGTTCGATGTAGCTGAAAATAGAAGTTATTTCTGCACTGTGGAATTTTGCACTCTGACTCCACAAGGCTTTAAAAAAAAACCCACCACAAATTATAACACAGTAGAGTTTTGAAAACTTCAGGAAACAACGAAGTGGCTTCGAAATGTTGGCGACTCTGAAAGCTGTTCTACAGTTATTAGTGACAGAATATCTCTGTACATTTAAGTCTTTGAATCCTAAATACTAGGAGCAAAATTGGTGGTGGTGTCTGGCGGGGGGGCGGGGGATGGGGGACGGGACCACCTACCTTTACATCCAGCTTGTGAGAGCTGGGAACCAGAGTTAAAGGTAAAGGTAAAGGGACCCCTGACCGTTAGGTCCAGTCGCGGACGACTCTGGGGTTGCGGCGCTCATCTCGCTTTACTGGCTGAGGGAACTGGCGTACAGCTTCTGGGTCATGTGGCCAGCATGACAAAGCTGCTTCTGGCGAACCAGAGCAGTGCACGGAAACACCGTTTACCTTCCCGCCGGAGTGGTACCTATTTATCTACTTGCACTTCATGCTTTCGAACTGCTAGGTTGGCAGTTGGCAGGAGCAGGGACTGAGCAATGGGAGCTCACCCTGTCGCGGGGATTCAAACTGCCAAACTTCTGATTGGCAAGTCCTAGGCTCAGTGGTTTAACCCACAGCACCACCCGTGTCCCAGACTAGATCTAACTCTAACTCTAACCAGAGTTAGATGTCAGCAAACCCGACCAAAAAGTAGCCAGCTTATAACTCATCCCCACAGTATGAAAAATGACGAAGCTGATTCAATATTTGTTATTAACGCAGCGCTATGGAGGGGCATTGGCCCTGGCAGTCATCTTGCAGCAGCAAGCATCGCTGGTAGCATTTCTGCAAATTGGCCTCCCACAGAGGGTCTGGTAGTTTTCCTCACACCACTGCAAGCTTCTCCTTTGTATCAGTTAGCAATCTCATCCTGAAAATTGCCAGATCGGCAGGGAATCCATTCACACCTACGGCTTGCCATATAAGGATGGCCGCCTTTGCAAGCAGCTACTGCACTGCAGAGGGCATGTGAGAATTAGGCACAAGACAGGTCACTGTTTTGCTCCCTTGGCATAACCCATTAACAGCCCCTTCACCATGGAAAGGCTGTGCTTTGCCCCTCTCTCTCACACAAGGAAATCCGCTCGACTTTGTTCCATTAGTGCCCCTCCCCGCCATAGCAAGGTGACTTTTCCTAGTCCTTCCCTGCTTCTCATTCAATTCTGGGTCGCTATTACCTGCCTAGTACAAAGTTGTCTGTCCAGTGCATGCAACCTAAAGAAGGGGCGCCTTTTTTCATTTTGTTTTCTGACTTCCTTAAGGTGCCTTTCACAGCGCTGCAGAAAGAAGCCGCAATCTCCGTTCGATAACTCAAACTGGGTCACTCGGAATGCAGAGCCTCCAGGTTGGTCCACATTTCATTTATTTATTTAATCCCATTTCTGAATCACTTCCTGCGGAGGGGGGGAAAACCCACAATAAAAACATCGGTGCAAGAAAAAACACACAATTGCACGCATATAAACAACCCCAACCAGTTTGTTTGTTTTTTAAAAAATGACGATTAAAAACAGTTTCACATGTCAAAACAATTTCACGTGTAAAAAGAAAGAAAAGAAAGTCGAATATTTTTATGGACAATATAACAGGAACAATGGAAGAATCAGCATTAGTTCACCAGAACAATAAGAATAAATAATCAGTAATAGAATCTTAGGAACTGTGGAGTTGCAAGGGTACCTCAGGGTCATCTGGTCCAACCCCTTGCAATGAAGGAAACCTCAACAATATAATTTGAAATCTGTTTAGCTTCCATGGGATTGATAGCTTAAATGGGATTGATAACTGTCAGAGTCAAACATAGAAAGGTATTAAGGTATTAAGATTGAGAATGGATGATGGGTATTTATGCTTCCAGTTTTGAGCTACAGTGGTACCTTGGGTTACAGACGTTTCAGGTTACAGACGTTTCAGGTTACAGACTCCGCTAACCCAAAAATAGTACCTTGGGTTAAGAACTTTGCTTCAGGATGAGAACAGAAATCGCGCAGTGGCGGCGTGGCAGCAGCGGGAGGCCCCATTAGCTAAAGTGGTACCTCAGGTTAAGAACAGTTTCAGGTTAAGAACGGATCTCCAGAACGAATTAAGTTCTTAACCCGAGGTACCACTGTATAAGTCTCTTTAGGGATGCCGTAGGGCAAGTAGATAAATAGGTACTGCTGCGGCGGGAAGGTAAATGGTGTTTCCATGCGCTCTGGTTTCCGTCACGGTGTTTCATTGCGCCAGAAGCGGCTTAGTCATGTTGGCCACGTGGCCTAAAAGCGAGATGAGTGCCACAATCCCGTAGTCGCCTTTGACTGGACTTAACTGTCCAGGGGTCCTTTACCTTTTTTTACCTTATAAGTCTCTTTGTTAGAAGGGTTCTCAGGTTCCTCTTTCATTGTCCATCTGTTGCTCTCCATGTCACAGGAATGTAATTTAGAAGTGTGTAACCCTTGCAAGCATTCCCCCCCAACCCCCAAAGTCAATACTAACAATTTCTGACTTACAAGAAGACACCACAGGGCACACCCACAACTGATACCTCAAATAAAACATTATCAACTCCGGTCAGAACTTTGGCGACCCAATATAGCCAAAACATTTCACTGCTGTATATTACACAACTGAAAATTGTGTAAAATCTAAGAACACATTTTTAAGACTAGAAATCCAATGAAGCAGAGTGACGGCAAGGGAAACACGCACCCATAAGAACAAAAAGAAACGTGTTAACTTATTGTTTCATGCATGCATGTGTCAAAAATCTGGCACCTTTATTGACATACAGGTAGAACCTGTGCACATTCAGATTGGAAAGTGGAAAGAAAAAAATGGATTTTCTTCACAGGGTTTTGTTCATACCTAAAGAAGGTGTAACAATAGCCTGAACTCATTACTATTATGCGTCCTACTTCCTATCAGCTCCACACTTTTTTTTTTTTAAAAAAAGCTTGCCTCAGCAAAGAATTCCAGGTATTGACCTCACAGCCCTGAAGCAAGATGAATAATGGGTCTGATCAAATGGCTTTGGCTCTTTGATGTTGGTTGAAATCTGTGACTGAAGAGAAGAAAGAGCGATGAGCCAGGGAGGGAAAGGGCCCATGAATTATGAAAAGTGATTCAAACTAATGAGGAAGGAAAGTTTGCTTTATTCTAAAGAATAAAAAAAACTAGCTGTGAGGGGATCAAAGGATTTGGCATTGTCTTCACACAAAAAAACGACCTACTGCATACCAGGCTTATGTGGCCATAGTGTAACATGGCAGCCCATTCTTAGCTTTTGGATACTGGACTGGGAAACTGGGAAAACCAGCTGAGGCGTGCTGGGAACAACTGCTCCTTATGCCACATATTGACTTAACTCTGGCATGTTGCAGCAAAACAGGAATTGACAGGATAGGTGAAAAAAATGGTTGACCTGAGTCAAAACCCCTCAGCAGGTAATCCCATCAACCCCTCAGGGAGTAAGCTCATTATTTAGTCCAAACAACAGAGCACCTACTAGGCTTTCAGTTCGTGAGTTGGGAGCTCTTTTGTCCTGGGAATTAACATTTAAAGATCACAACCAGCATATGATCTCCTTTAATCAATGGATCCATGACATGACAACACTCACAGCATATGAATGGCTTACTTATAGATGCAAACTTTGTCTAAATATGTTGACATTTGGAACGAGTTTACAGTGGTACCTCGTGTTAAGAACTTAATTCGTTCTGGAGGTCCGTTCTTAACCTGAAACTGTTTTTAACCTGAGGTACCACTTTAACTAATGGGGCCTCCTGCTACCGCCGCTGCACTGCTGCCGCTGCGCTGCCGCCGCCGCCGTGCAATTTCTGTTCTCATCCTGAAGCAAAGTTCTTAACCCGAGCTACTATTTCTGGGTTAGCGGAGTCTGTAACCTGAAGCGTCTGTAACCTGAAGCGCCTGTAATCCGAGGTACCACTGTGTACAGAATATAGCAGGCAATTAATAACCATATATGTATTAGGACAATAATATTAGTTATATATCTGTGTATATAATAAAGTATGGAGATGGACAATAACTGATTATATTTAGTGTACTAAACTGTATCTTTCTTTCTTAAAGTGCTTTTTGCACTATCCTCCTCTTCTTTTTCTCTTTCATCAATAAAATCAATCAATAAAAATCACAACTATCATGATTCAAAATGGCTGCCAAAACCTTAAGAATGGGTCCGGGAGACATGGTGTCCACCAACACTCCAGCTATTATGGAAGCTGTCACTGATAAAATTAAATAATTTCATGCTCCACTTACTGCTGAGTGGACGAAAGTGTTTGATTCTATGAAGGAAAAATTAGAATTCTTAATGCAAAAACCCCCAGACCATTGAAACAACTGCAGATGAACTGCTGGATCTGGCCATCCAGTAAAACATGGACTTTATTAAAAGCCATTTTGAGCTCTCTATAAAGGTGGATGACCAGGAGATTAGAGTGAGATGATAAAACCTGTGCTAGAGGGGGGTTCCAGAGGGGGCTGAACAAGAGGATAGGATCAAATTTTTGCTGGTATGGTGGGTGACCAAGATCCCTAAAGTACACCTGTCTCCTGGTGATATTGAAAGAGCCCAGCAAAGTTTAGCTCCCAAGCTCAAGAATTTATCTATGTGCAGATACATTATCGGAGTATTTAAGCATTTCATTATTAAAGACATGAAAAAAATATAATGGAAAATATTCATGAAAAAATATCAGAACATGAGTGGGTTGGGGATTTGCAGGGAAATACATAATGGTGCTTCAGGACCCGCATTCAAAGACTTTAAGGAAATGTAAAGCTTTGAAACCAGTAACCAAAAAATAACAAGCAGCTCAAGTAAAATATTGTTAGGCTTTCCCACAACTAGTGGGGTTTGCTACTAATAAGAAGGAGATGACTCGCTTTCTGCAGCTACTGAATTTAGGAACCCCTTGGGATTTAGAAGAACTGGAGGAAAAAGATGAGAGCTTAGCTGTGGAATATTCCATGGAATATAGTGCCAGGTATTTCAATGGTTTGGTCGATTCAAAATGGGCTAGATCTGTTCTCAGAAATGAATATCAAATACAATTTGCTTGACGTATAGAGGATATTACACAGATAGAGATCACAATTTTAACTCACCTAGGCACAACAGATATTGTAGAATTAATTGCCTACCAACATCTAACACTCTTCATACTAGGTTCCAAGAAGCATACATAGGTTATGTTTCTGGTACTTAAGGTTGGCCTGGGAGAGATCCCTACAGAAAACCCTGAAGGACCTCTGCCAGTCGTGTCGACAATACTGAAGGGATGTGGGTGGCGCTGTGGTCTAAACCACTGAGCCTCTTGGGCTTGCCGATCGGAAGGTCGACGGTTCAAATCTCTGCAACAGGGTGAGCTCCCATTGCTCTGTCCCAGCTCCTGCCAACCTAGCAGTTCGAAAGCACACCAGTGCAAGTAGATAAATAGGTACCGCTGCGGTGGGAAGGTAAACAGTGTTTTCGTGCGCTCTGGTTTCTGTCACGGTGTTCCATTGTGCCAGAAGCAGTTTAGTCATGCTGGCCACATGACCTGTCTGTGGACAAACACCGGCTCCCTTGGCCTGAAAGCGAGATGAGTGCCACAACCTTATAGTTGTCTTTGACTGGACTTAACTGTCCAGGGGTCCTTTACCTTCACCCCCCCTTATTTTACAGTACTGAGCTTGATGGACCAATGGTCTGACTCAGTATAAGGTAGCTTCTGTTATGTCCTGAAGTTCTCACCTTGGGCCAGCAGGGGGATACTGTAGATAGTTTTCACTCAGGTCCACATATGCAAATAAGGCATTGAAAGTGTCATTCAGTGATTGGATAGTTACAGAAAGTAAAATAAAAAAATTCCTTCCAGTAGCACCTTAAAGACCAACTAAGTTAGTTCTTGGTATGAGCTTTCGTGTGCATGCACACTTCTTCAGATAAGAAGTGGTATCTGGTATCTGAAGAAGTGTGCATGCACACGAAAGCTCATACCAAGAACTAACTTAGTTGGTCTTTAAGGTGCTACTGGAAGGAATTTTTTTATTTTGTTTTGACTATGGCAGACCAACACGGCTACCTATCTGTTACAGAAAGTAGTTACTGTTGCGTTGTAGTGGAACTCTATATAAGCAGGCTGGCTGAGCCCTTCAGTTCAGTTCAGTTCTGTTCTGGCCTGTGAATAAACAAGAGCTGTTTGAAGAATCGCTGTGTCGTCTGATATGTTCACCCACAACGTAACAGCTTCCTATGTTTCTTCTACCAATCCAATCCAATAGACTTCTGTATGAGGCATAGGAAGGGGATTGTATCAGAGTGCAATGTTTGGAGACTTCTTGCCCAGGTTGTCCTTCAAACATGGCACTCTGATACAATCCCCTTCCTTTTCTCTTCCAGGACCTTCCAGACAAGAAGATGTGACTTTGCTGGATTCTTTAGAAGGCTTGCTCTCAGAGCAGGCCCTGACACTCCTATGCCATGGCGGGGGGGGGGGGATGAAGCTACAGGATAAAATGACTTTACAGAGGTGGACGGGTCTGTAGCAGGACTAATCCACCCAGCCTTCAGAAAGTTTTTGCAACTTGGAGATGCAACAGCTTCCTTTTTACCTGAGCTCTGTCCAGGGTTGTGGCCTGGTCTCTGCCTTATTCTGAATTGATGGTTTAACAGTCAAGACTTATCCCAAGAATTCTAGGATTTGAAACTCAGCCTTGAAATTGTGTAAATGTTCTCTACCTCTACACCTTCCCCCCACTCACTCCCCGAGATCCTTAGTGAGAGGGAGGGAATTACTTGGAAATCAGTTCAAATTTGGAGTGTTGATGGATTGTAGAAAGAGGATGCTGCTGACTAGTTTTCCACTGAAATGAGTTGTGGTACAATAACAGATTAAGTGGATTTTTTAGACTGTAAACCCGAGGGCAGGAATTGTCTTTCTTGCTGACATTTGTAAGACAATCTGGGAGCCTTTGGGGGGGGGGCTGAAGAGTGGAATAAAAATGGTTTAAATAAATAAAATCAAATAAATATACAGCCTGGAAGAAAGTGCCACCCTTTCTGAAGTCTTCATAGTCCCATTCGGATGCTTCTCTCAGACTGAGGCGTTTTATGAGCCTAATTAAAATTTCCAACCAGGTTTCATTTGTTTCCTAATTATGTTTCTCTGCAGAGTCAAGCAAAAGAGAGAGAGAGAAAGTATCTTGTCTTGTACATAAATCACTATCAGCAAAAATGCCAACTAGTAGGAATCTTGGGAATCAAAGCGTTATGAGCACAATCGTACCTTGTAAGCAGCAAGTGCTTCCCTCAGAAATGCTCAGACGCGGTTTCCCGTAATGCATCGGTCAAGTTTCTTTCACATTCGCACAAGACGCATGCTTGCCAGGGTTGTTTAGCTGGAATGCAGAATTCACGTTTCCTGTAAAGGTTCCTTGTAATATCCAGATGTGGAGAACTGTGGTTTGTTTAAACTACGGTTTCGGAACAAGCCAGGACCTGAAACCACAGCTTGATGCTGGCTTGTTCTCACTAACCATGGTTGAGACCAGGGGCTCCCAACCTTTGAGAGGTTGTGGCTCTGTGATTATTCACAACATCCTCCACTGGCTTTGCATTTGCCAGCAGTGAGAAAGAAGCCTGACTTGTGGAGGGCTCCTTTATGTGAAGAAGAATCCTAAGACAATCAAGATTCCCTTTTTGCACAGAGGATCCTATAAGGACACATTCACTCGGCTGCTGAATGAGTGGCTGCTAAGGGAGTAACTGCTGTCAGGAGCTCATCCTACACTCGTGTAGGACCCTGGTAGAGACACATGCCCAACTGGCATGTTCTCTCCCTCCTGGTCGATCGTTCGGGAGCTTCAAAAGCTTTCTTCAGCCTGAACATCACAGCAACTGATGCCAACAGACATCGGCACACTTAGGGATCCGCAGAGTCTTCGCAGCTTGTGTGACAGACCTCAGCAACATAGCATTTTGGCTAATCTACTTTATTTATATCTAAACACACACAGAGCACTGCAACATGGCTCCCTCTCTCTCTAGCATCAGACAGCAAAGAGCAAAAAGTACAAAGGACAATAGTCCCACTTCATGGAACATAGTAACACAAACATCCTGTCTCTGTCACTTCCCACTCTGTGGAGTCAAAACATATACCGTCATGTGATAGACAACAATCCCATGACTGCAGTCATGGAGCAGGAATTCTAACAATTGCTGCCTGGTGCAAATATTAGCAGCTGACCAATGACAGTGACGGCGAAGCTCATTTGCATGTACCTTCATGGTGTGAGGAAGCCCCCTAGTGGTGGTACAAGGGTAGGATAGCAATTTCCTGCTATTGCCCCTGCATTTCAACAATACAGTGGTACCTCTGGTTGCAAACGTAATTCATTCCGGAGGTCCGTTCTTAAGCTGAAACTGTTCCTATCCAGAGGTGCGCTTCCGCTAATGGGGTTTCCCGCTGCGCGTGCGCCTCCAGCACATGATTTCTGATCACATCCTGGGGCAAAGTTCGCAACCAGGAGCAGCTACTTCCGGGTTAGCGGAGTTCGTAACCAGAAGCGCTCGTAACCAGAGGTACCACTGTAGTTACAACCATGCACGTGGTGAGCATTCTGCCCTGTCCTGAGCTGAGCTCATCAAATGCCTGTGAAGTCAATTCTGCAGGCAGTCTCTCTTTCCCACCTCTACAACCCCAGGGCTTGCAAATACCTACCAAGCTATCAATCCATCTCTTTTCTGTGAGCGTTTAAATTCAGTTCCACGTCTGCAGACAATGCCATTGTAATCCTGGGATGTCCAACACATCTTATCTTTTGTAGAAAATTCAAAACTCCTTCTCACTTTTGTTAGTTTGGGTGCGGAAGCCTGGAAAAAGCCACTTAAAAAACACAATAGTTCCAACCTGAAAGATTTCTGGAGGGCAGCAAATCTGTAGCAAAAAGCCGTCCTCTGATGTAAATGACGCCCCTCTTTTTATTGGATTAAAAAAAATATATCCAGGCACAGAGAGGCATAAAGCTTCTCCTTTTTCCCGTGTGAAAGCACTAATAATAAGACAGCTCTGGAAGACTGAGCGATGTAATCACACCCCAGAGCAAAGTTTTAATTTGATTTAAACCTACTGTAGTCCAAGATTCTAACATTCAGGTATGGGCTGTGCCTGAAATTGCTGTGATATTAACCTCTCTGATAGTGGCTGTGTTTGCTGAGTGGCATTGATGAGCATGCAACCATTCTCCTAAACTATTCGCACATAATTGCAGTTAATGCATGAGATATACTTAATTTGCTGCAGGACCAATAGCAATATTTTTGAGCGCTACTGAACATCTATTCAGCAATAAAAAATTTGCAGGCTTTATGCTTTCCTCTTCCAGCTTTTGTTACCCCCCCCCCCCCCCCGGTATGGTGTGAATCTGTTAAAAAAATGCCAACTCACGTCAATTTGATTACAATCAAAGTGCAATCACAACAGATGTAACCACATAACAATTAAGTTTATGCCCCTTTCCTGAAATTACTGCATTCAAAGTCGGTTGAAGAAAATACAACAAAATGATTCTTTGTGATGCTAAACTGAACCAGTCATCCAAAGTATGTCAATAATCAATGATACTCAACTCCTAATAATCCATTATGCTAAAACTAGCAGAAACACCACAGTGCCAATGCTAAAGAACAAGTCGCAATTCTGACACTGCACATATTTGGTATGGTATTCTATGACCATGATCTCCCAGATATGTGCGTGTATGCATACATATATACAGTATACCGCTTAATTGCAAATAAAACCTATAAGTGGTAAATAAAACTTCTACAATTGTGATTCACATCCTGAAATGTCACTGTGAAAGCAAGTAGGTGAAAAACAATATTTCTTTAGAGAAAGTTCTCTTTTGTTTATAATAATATATAATTATTATATAATTATAATAACTGCTTCATCTATGGCAGCGTTTCCCAAACTTGGGCCTCCAGTTTTTTTGGGTTTTTTGGACTACAATTCCCATCATCCCTAGCTAGCAGGACCAGTGGTCAGGGATGATGGGAGTTGTAGTTCAAAAAAACAGCTGGAGACCAAAATTTGGGAAACCCTGATGGATGGCAAGACCTCTTGATGAATTTTGTATAAGATCTGAACTGGGGCTCTGATGAACGGAAACACATAAAACAAGGAATGGGATACCCTTAACATAAAGGCTGAAAATTACAGCCCACAAAATGGTGACGCAGAGGCAGAGTCTGTCAGAAAGAAGTTTGTTAAAGATGCTGAGAGTTTTTTAGGCAACCCCTATTTCACCTCCCAGATTTATAATTCTCAGAGTTCCTTGAGAGTTATGGCTCTGGATGGAAAATAGGGGTCTCCTAACAAGTCTAAAGGTAAAGGTAAAGGTACCCCTGCCCGTACGGGCCAGTCTTGACAGACTCTGGGGTTGTGCGCCCATCTCACTTAAGAGGCCAGGGGCCAGCGCTGTCCGGAGACACTTCCGGGTCACGTGGCCAGCGTGACATCGCTGCTCTGGCCAGAGCCAGAGCCAGAGCCAGAGCCAGAGCCGCACACGGAAACGCCGTTTACCTTCCCGCTGGTAAGCGGTCCCTATTTATCTACTTGCACCCGGAGGTGCTTTCGAACTGCTAGGTTGGCAGGCGCTGGGACCGAGCAGCGGGAGCGCACCCCGCCGCAGGGATTTGAACCGCCGACCTTTCGATCGGCAAGCCCTAGGCGCTGAGGCTTTAACCCACAGCGCCACCTGCGTCCCTCTAACAAGTCTAATGACCCTTAAATAACAAGTCTAATGACCCTTAAATAACTACAGTTGTGTGTCAAGGCCCCTAATCCACCCCCAGGAGAATAAAGACACAAGGACACAGAATTTTAGGTTAAATGTTAATGGGCAAAATTTAGGCTGAAAGAGGAAGCCTCAGAATTGCGCCGTGGCTTAAATCGCCCCTGGCCATGCCCTCAAGTGACCTGATTGGCCGCCTGGCAACCTGACGTGGCCAGGGTCTCCCCCAGTGGGACGCAGGATGTTGTCCTGCCACTGACACTGAGGGGAGTGGCTAGGTGGCCAGACTGCAGCCCGGCACCACCAGGAAGTGGACCCAATTTCCCATAATTTTTTTTTTGGGGGGAGCCATGGCTGCTTAAAATGGCCCCATAGTGCTTCAGTAGTGTGAATGTGGCCGTCATGATGGTCACCAATATGGATGGGTTTAAAAGAGGATTAGATGTGATATTCCAAAGGAGCAGAAAAGACTTTTTATGTATGCGACGACAGGCGCATGTATGCTGTTAGCCCAGAGATGGAAAGAAGATAAAGTCCCTACCAGAGAAGAATGGCAAATGAAGCTGTTGGACTATGCCAAAATGGCAAAACTGACCGGAAAGCTCAGGAACCAGGAAGACCAAAACTTTAACAAAGATGGGGGGGAAATTAATATTGATCTTGGAGACCACTGTAAGCAGATGAAAACATTAGAAGGATTGCAACAACACTCGTAATGTAGCACGTACTATGGAGATAATGGATTTATATAAAATATGGACTATTAGAAAAGGTGCAGTAAGGTAAAGGTAAAGGTACCCCTGCCCGTACGGGCCAGTCTTGACAGACTCTGGGGTTGTGCGCCCATCTCACTTAAGAGGCCAGGGGCCAGCGCTGTCCGGAGACACTTCCGGGTCACGTGGCCAGCGTGACATCGCTGCTCTGGCCAGAGCCAGAGCCAGAGCCAGAGCCGCACAAGGAAACGCCGTTTACCTTCCCGCTGGTAAGCGATCCCTATTTATCTACTTGCACCCGGAGGTGCTTTCGAACTGCTAGGTTGGCAGGCGCTGGGACCGAGCAGCAGGAGCGCACCCCGCCACAGGGATTCGAACCGCCGACCTTTCGATCGGCAAGCCCTAGGCGCTGAGGTGCAGTAGAAAAGGTTTAATAATAGGACCCACGGAGGGGAAGTCGTGAAGTCCAGAGATTTGGAGGAATGATCTATTTCAGCTTCTGCCTTCTGGAAGAAGGTACAGGGTTATAAAGACTAGGACTAGCCACCTGAGAAACAGTTTCTACCCCAATGCAATTTTGGTTTTAAACGCAGTTTAAGGAGTCTCTATTGGAGTACACTGTATTTTAAAAATGGGGTATCAGAGTTTTTAGGGGGCTAACCAGGTTGGGATAGCTGGCTTGTTTGTTTTTGAATGTCTTATGTAGATTTTTTCAGTTTCGTTGTTCTGTCTGGGACAATGACAATAAAGATTATTGTAACATATCGTATCGTGTATGCTTGTATTGTTATAATTTTTTTCTTTTCAAATCAAATAAAAATTATTTCAAAAAAGAGGATTAGATGAATCCGTGAAGGTGCAGGATATCAATGGCTACTAAGATGACACTGTTTTCCCTACACTGTCAGAAGGGCCGTCTTTAGCATGTGCGGCGCTGGGGTGCAAAAACCGCCCAGCGCCCAAATTAAGTTGTTGAGTACTTTTTGAGGGGGACAGCTCAAAGTTCTTGAGCTTTGTTTTAGGGGGGCACACAACTCTCTGCCATGCCACTGCAGGAAGAGAGCATTTCCCAGAGAGGGAGGGACGCTGTGCACCCTCCAGCCATATGGGTGGCGGGTGCACAACTCTCTCCCATGCCACTGCAGGTGGAGGGAGGAGAGCAATCCCTGCAGAGGCTTGGGAGAGAAGCTGCATGCCCGCCAGCCATCTAGTGCCCCCCAGAATTTGGCATCGGGGTGCCCCACACCCCATGCGCCCCAGAGAAAAGACGGCCTTGACTGTCAGAGATGGAGTGCCCCTGAATGCCAGTTGCTAGGAATCACATGTGGGAAGATAGCCAGTGTGGTGTAGTGGTTAGGAGTGGTAGACTCGTAATTTGGTGAACCGGGTTCGCTTCCCCGCTCCTCCACATGCAGCTGCTGGGTGACCTTGGACAAGTCACACTTCTTTGAAGTCTCTCAGCCCCACCCACCTCACAGGGTGTCTGTTGTGAGGGAGGAAGGGAAAGGAGATTGTGAGCTGCTTTGAGACTCCTTAGGGTAGTGATAAGAGATTTTACTTTCTTGGGCTCCATGATCACTGCAGATGGTGACAGCAGTCACGAAATTAAAAGACTCCTGCTTCTTGGGAGAAAAGCAATGACAAACCTAGACAGCATCTTAAAAAGCAGAGACATCACCTTGCCGACAAAGATCTGTATAGTTAAAGCTATGGTTTTCCCAGTAGTGATGTATGGAAGTGAGACCTGGACCATAAAGAAGGCTGATCACCGAAGAATTGATGCTTTTGAATTATGGTGGGCAGCCAGTGGCCCTTGATTAAGTGTCAAGTAGTCTTGAGAGTCCCATGGACTGCAAGAAGATCAAACCTATCCATTCTGAAGGAAATCAGCCCTGAGGGCTCATTGGAAGGACAGATCCTGAAGCTGAGGCTCCAATACTTTGGCCACCTCATGAGAAGAGAAGACTCCCTGGAAAAGACCCTGATGTTGGGAAAGATTGAGGGCACAAGGAGAAGGGGATGACAGAGGACGAGATGGTTGGACAGTGTTCTCGAAGCTACCAGCATGAGTTTGACTAAACTGTGGGAGGCAGTGGAAGACAGAAGTGCCTGGCATGCTCTGGTCCATGGGGTCACGAAGAGTCAGACATGACTAAACGACTAAACAACAGGGTAGTGATAAAGTGGGATATCAAATCCAAACTCTTCTTCTTCTTCTTCTATGCTTCTGGGTCTTGCTTTGGGGCTCCCCATAAGCATCTGGCTGGCCACTGTGAGAACATGATGCTGGAGCAGATGAACCTTTGGAATGACTCAACAGGTTCTCCTTCCAGTTGCCACATCAAAATGGCGGCTTTCCAGCTTTGAGCATGCCTTTCAAGCAGCTTCCGTACACAGTAGCTCAGTTCAGTTCCAACGTATTTTTAGGATTAGCCACATCAGAAAATAACAACTACATCTTGTGGGCCATCTTCTTGCCATCGTACACCTACAGGAATCATTGGTCTCACTTGCGACTGCAGCTTATTCAGCCTCATATGGCATTATTGCCTCGTAAACTGGATGTACCCTCCAGTTATCATCATCATAAATAAGAGCAGGGTTGCAATCAGACCAAATGTGTGATCGACTCCTCGGAGCAAGGTTGTTGGGTGTTTTTTTCTTTTCCTTTTCCTTTAAACCAGTCATCTATTATGGCGGAGCACATTGGCAGCAGTGCTGTAGCTGAAGGGTCTGGCAAAGGTTTTCTTTCTATAACTCTCATTTTTCAAGGCTTTAATAAACTCTATTTATGCCAGTTTGATCACCAGGGTGAAACTGGCCATATCGCGTCCCAGTAGTACAACAAACATTTTATTTTTCTTAACACCAGCCTTCAATAATATTAAGCTTTAGAAATACATACATTGTGGCAGCAAAAAGAGGCTTATTTGCAGTTTAGGAGCTCCAGAAAAGTTCTGCTTTGAAAATAACATGGCGTTTCAGCCTTAAGTTCCCATCTTATGATCCCTGTACTCTTGTCTCATATAAACCTACCTTACAGGGCGGTTCTGAAGATAAGTAGGGGGCAAACTCCTTTCTTTACAAATGTATTCCCCACTTTTGCCCCTGCAAAAGCCTTTAGGGTGGCAATAACAATAGCCATAATAAATCTAACACATTTAGGTTAAGGATAAAGTCCCTTGACCCATGTTTTAGTCTAGCAAACTCTAAGGAGACCTGATGGAGATACAACAAATTATAAATGGGAGAAAATAGATGAGGGAGACGACTATAGACGACTGAAAGAGCTTCAGCATGCAACATAAAATTAACCGGTGGAATTCACTGCCACAAGATAAGGTGGTGTGTGCTGCCATTAGCAAAATTGTTTTTTCAGAAGATCAAATGGAAGAAAATTTGTTTTTGATGACTGCGCATTTTATTGTTGCAACCTGCCCTGGGACCTTACAATAAAGAGCAGGCAACCAACCAACCAAACATAACAACATGGCACTTTGCCAACTTGGTGCCCTCCATATGTTTTTGGATTACAACACCCATCAGTCCCAGCCAGCAAGTTCATGCCATTTTTTTCCAACCCACCCTATGCTCTCAGTTCTTACTGGGCTTTTGGGAGGAATCCCCTCCCTTATTTCCCCCTCAAAAAATATTTTTTGAACTTCTAAAAACATTGGAATTTCTCAATACCTCTGAATACCCAATACTGGTGATCAACAGGGTTGTTGAATTCATACCCATTTTATGAGCTTCTCAAAGGCGATGTTGCAGACTGAATGCTACAAGAAATGAAGCTTTAATCTGAGCCAGCGAGGTAGTTTTTTATTATTATTATTATTTATGTGGCTGGCTGGCCTGTAACTACATTTACCACTCCCAGAATGTGCACACATTTCCTTCCCTCTTCCCCACCCAGGCTGATTGCCAGGGCTTTCATAACACGAGGCATGGCATTTTGTAAATTCTGATGTTCAACTGATTCTCTCGACTTCTGTGCGCAGTGCAATGCAAACTCAAGTGATCAGCTGATTGTTGGGGGTTCAGAGAGGATGGTGCATGGGACATTACAAACCCTATGCAATAAAGAAAAAAAGAAAATAGCTCACTAATAATAATAATAATAATAATAATAATAATAATAATAAAATTATTTATTTATACCCTGCCCATCTGGCTGGGTTTTCCCAGCCACACTGGGCAGCTTACAAAATATATAAAACATAATAAAGCATCAAACATTAAGAACTTCCTGATACAGGGCTGCCTTCAGATGTCTTCTAAAAGTTCTTTATAGTTCTTTATCTCCTTGACATCCAAAGGGAGGGTGTTCTACAGGGAGGGTGCCACTACCGAGAAGGCCTTCTGCCTGGTTCCCTGTAACTTCGCTTCTTGCAGTGAGAGAACCAGAAGAAGACCCTCGGAGGACCTCAGTGTCTGGGCTGAGCAATTGGGGTGGGGACGCTGTTGATCTTTAAGGTGTCACAAGACTGTTGGTTTTGCTGCAACATCAAACATGAATAACAACAATCAGATCCTATATAAAAAGTCACAATTAGTATGACAGTAATTATGAAATCAGGTGACCTTTGCTTGCAAGGCACACGGGAGACACAGTTCACTAGCAATTGATCTGGTGGTAGTTGAATAACATTTTTCACTTAACTGGTCCATGAGATCCACATCCTCATCCGTGTATTAATGGTCCTGTCTGGCGTACGCAGTCAGCTAAGGCTCTGTGAGTCAATTCTAGGAGAAACATTACTGTCTAAGGCAAGCAAAAGGTTTTACAAAGTTTAAGTCCCAACCGTTCCTACTGGCTTACCGTTCCCCTGGTTAGCTTTATGAAAACATTAACCTTGACATTTTGACGACATCTTTCCTTTCCCTTCATTTAGTATCTCATTTAAAGTTTGTTTTCATTGTCTTCCATTTAACGATTCCCTTGGACTGATTGCACAACCAAAGTCCTTTGAAGAATGACAGTCCGGGGCTCTCGGTGGCAGATCCCAAAGTGGGGTTTAAATGTCGAAAACAGAGCCAAGCTGCTATGTGGTGCCTGGGCAGCTCTGCGTCAGCATTCTCAGGTAGCAAGGCGGGTGGAACACGGAGAAGCAAACAACCGCTTGTTAGAAAAACAGCCTGAAAAAAAGAGACAAGGCGTGTGCTTTTGTAAACCAAGAAAATCTTTAATAATAAAATTATTTAAGGAAGGGAAAGAAAGGCAGGAGGCGTTGCTCTCAGTGTTGCCTCATTTCACTGAATCAGTGATATCCAGTGTGGTGGAAGACCTGGGTTCCAGTCCCCACTCAGACAATGAAGTTCACAGAGTGACCTTGGGCCAGTTAATGTCTCTCAGCCTACCTCACAGAGTTGTTGTGAGGATAAAACAGGGAGGAGGATAACCACGCACGATGCTGTGCGTTCCTTGGAGAAAAGGTAGATTATAATTGTAACAAGCAAATAAAGAGCCAGAAGAGATTGTATTTATGTATTTCTCGCAATTATATCCCACCATTCCTCCAAGGGGCTCAAGGTGGTTCTCTTTCTCCCCTCACAACAGCCCTGTGAGGAAGGCTAAGTTGAGAGACTGTGATTGGCTCAAATTCACCTAGCGAGTTTCATGGCTGAGCAGGGAATTGAACCTTGGTCTCCTAGGTCTTAGTCCAGCACTCTAACCACTGCACCACACAGGTTGATTTTGAAGGTCATCTGTCAGGGATGGGTTCCAGGAGCAGGTTAGTAATAACTCACTCGGCATCAGTGAAGCCAACTCTTTAGTGAGCGCAGGCCCAGTGAGCGCAGCAACTCTTCGCAAGTCTTGTGCCAATGAGGCAGTTATGATAACTGGAAGTTCCCACCTTCCCACCGCTCTCTAAGACTCTTCCCCCAGGTCCTTCCTCAGCAAGCTGAGACTCCTTTGGTCTTTTCTCTCTTTGCTTCATTCCTCTTCGTGTTCTGGGAGAATGGGGTGGTGGTGGAGGAGCTATTTGCAACAGGAGGGGGACACTTCCTTGGCTTCTTCAGCAGCCTGTCTCATCTCTGCCTCTTGGGCCCCCTCCTCACCAGCCTCCTCTCCTGAGTCTAGCCTGCTCTCTGCCACAACCTCTTCCTGTTCACTAAGCCCTGTGAACTCTTCAGCTTCCGATACCTCCTCCCCCCAGTCTGCTCCCTCTTCTCACTTTGACCACTCATCATTGTCCCGCTACCAATCACCTGGCTCTGAGCCTTCTTCTCTTGGGGGTTCCCCAGAGAGTGCCTTCCACCCCTCCTCTGTATCCAGCCAGTCCATGACATCATCTAATCCAGCATATTCACATTGCTATTACCGAGAAATTATAGTTAACAGACTATTCCCCCAGAATCCTCTAAACTAGTGTACTCTCTGCCCCCTAACTTAGCCTGCTGCCCTCAGGTCTAGGGAAGGATATTGCCCCATTACCAAAAGTGAATAAGATTTAACTGCCAGTTGAGATGGATTCTGTGCATGGAATAAGGGGGTGCCATCTTGTCCCTTGCCTCAGGCCGAAAATATCTTTGAGCTGCTCCTGCAAGTCTAATTGATGAGGAAATAAAGGTGACAGCAGCACCAAACACATGAAAGAAAGAAAGAAAGAAAGAAAGAAAGAAAGAAAGAAAGAAAGAAAGAAAGCCTCAAAATGGCACGGAAAAACAGAATTTTATAAAATAAATGTCCTTATAAAATAATGAGATGCCCAATGTGTTTCAGCAATGACTTCATTTGTGTTGCCTTTATAGGAAAAAGTGTATTCTTGTGCTCCCAAATATGGCATTTGCTGAAATGTGACATGCATTCTCACTATTATATGACATTTTTGTCATTTTATGAAATCCAATTTTCTTCGGGACACTTTTAGGGCTTCGCCTCTATTGTTGACAAGCAGGACTCTGCCATCTCCACAGTCATTCTCCCGCCCTGCCAGTCACTGATCGGAGGTGGGAGGAAAGAAACAGAACACAAAAGCTCTGCAGCGATGGGAGGGACATAAAAGGGGCATTCCCCTTCTTTGACCTGCAACCTGGCAGTCCTATGAAAAAGTGAAGCAGAAATCTAAGGGGATTGACAAGGTTATAACTGCCTTGAGATGGAAGCCCAGACACAGGACTGGGATCACTCTGCAGAGGTGGTGATATAAAGAACAGAAGAGAACAGAGGTAAAGGACCCCTGGATGGTTAAGTTGTGGCGCTCATCTTGTTTTCAGGTCCACAGACAGCTTTCCAGGTCATGTGGCCAGCACGATTAAACTGCTTCTGGTGCAACAGCACATTGTGACAGAAATCAGAGCGCAAGGAAACATTTTTTACCTTCCCACCACAGTGGTGCCTATTTATCTACTTGCACTGGCGTGCTTTTGAACTGCTAGGTTGGCAGGAGCTGGGACAGAGCAACAGGAGCTCACCCTGTCGTGTGGATTCAAACTGCTGACCTTCCGATTGGCAAGCCCAAGAGGCTCAGTTGTTTAGACCACAGCACCACCAGTGTCCCTCACCTAATAGAATAGAACAGAATGTCTTGAAATAGTAGGGCTGCAGCCTTTAATTGATTTCATGATTAATCAAATTAAAATCTTTTTAATAAGGCTAAAATCCATGATTAACCCCGCAATGCCTTTTTTTAAAAAAAAAGAAAAAACTGATTTTAATACAAATATTGCCAGGATAGCAGATGGTATCACCCATCTCACTTCAGTCTAACTGCTTATAGGTTATATAATCTAAACACAGTGAAAATAGTATTGTCTCTCCCCCCCCACTCCCAAGGCATTGTTTTCGCCACAGGCAAATATATATGCAGATTTAACGGGGTAGCTAGCTCATCGGATCAATCAACTAATCTTTAATCAGGAGATTGCCCTGTGCACAAAGGCTATATGCACACACTCCTGGTTTGAGAAGCAGTGTACACATGACATTTTCCGCAAAACCAGCTTCAATCCAAACTGGGGGAAAAGAACAACCTAGCTGCATTTTAAGCTGGTAATGTGTACACAACCAGAAAGGTAGGCTTAACGGGGTGGGGGGTGGGGAGACAATTTAGCACAGGGTAATCCTGTGTGTGTTCGACTCCAAAGCAAATTTTATTATGTTCAATGGGACTTATTCCCAAATAAATGTGTATAGGACTGCAGTCTCTGCCATTTTGTTTAACCAGCTTCCAAAGGGGCAGGCATGTTAGACAGCTGCAGTAAAACCAACAAGTCTTCTGACACCTTAAAGGCTAACTCATTTTATTTTGGCGCAAGCCAGCCTGCTGCTCTCCAGATGTTTGGGACTACAGCTCCCAACCAGGCCAGGGCTGATGGAAGCTGTCATCCAAAGTATCTTATATATATATATATATATATATATATATATATATATATATATATAATATTTATTCAAATTTTGAAGATTACAAAAAGTATCAGGAGGGCACCAGGTTGGCAAAGATTTTCTTATGCCATAATAAAAGGTAAAAGGACCCCTGACCATTAGGTCTAGTTGTGGCCGACTCTGGGGTTGCGGCGCTCATCTCGCTTTACTGGCCGAGGGAGCCGGCGTACAGCTTCCGGGTCATGTGACCAGCATGACTAAGCCACTTCTGGCGAACCAGAGCAGCGCACGGAAACGCCGTTTACCTTCCCGCTGGAGTGGTACCTATTTATCTACTTGCACTTTGACGTGCTTTCAAACTGCTAGGTTGGCAGGAGCAGGGACCGAGCAACGGGAGCTCATCCCATCGTGGGGATTCGAACCGCTGACCTTCTGATCGGCAAGTCCTAGGCTCTGTGGTTTAACCCACAGCGCCACCCGCGTCCCTATAATAGTTATAAAATTTATATTATAATGCCATAATAGTTAGTCTTAAAGGTTCTTTGATTTTTTTAAAAAAAGTATCACCATGAAGAATACAATATACAGATAATTGCCATGCTCTGGGCACCAATTATAACCGCAGTGATGGATTGCTACTTCTTGAGGGGGGTGGAATTAGATTTAGATACTATATGGTGATCATGTCAATAGAGGGATCTTTTTGCAAACTGTCGTATGTTTAACTGGATGGAGTGTTTTATCGAATTCTGCTTGAGGGTTCCCCGCAGGCATCTGGATGGCCATTGTGAGAACAGGATATTGGACTAGATGAGCCATTGGCCTGATCCAGCAGGCTTTTCTCCTCTTCTTATGTGTTTTATATTGTTGATTTAAAAAATAAAATAAAAAAGAATGCTTTTGTATTCTAAATATGCCCTCTACTGCAGATTGCCTGGAGACCCCCAATATAGATGATGAATTAAGTTTAATGATGATGATCATAATTAAAAATTAGCATGCAAGAATCCACAATGAAAAATCCATAGGGTTACTAACTTCTTGAAGGACGCGGGTGGCGCTGTGGTCTAAGCCACAAAGCCTAGGGCTTACCGATCAGAAGGTTGGCGGTTCGAATTCCCACGACGGGGTGAGCTCCCGTTGCTCGGTCCCTGCTCCTGTCAACCTAGCAGTTCAAAAGCACACCAAAGTGCAAGTAGATAAAGAGGTACCACTCTGGCGGGAAGGTAAACGACGTTTCCATGCGCTGCTCTGGTTCGCCAGAAGCGGCTTAGTCATGCTGGCCACATGACCCAGAAGCTGTATGCCGGCTCCCTCGGCCAGTAAAGCGAGATGAGCGCCGTAACTCCAGAGTCGTCTGCGACTGGACCTAATGTTCAGGGGTCCCTTTACCTTTTTTACTAACTTTTTAGAGGGAAAGGAGTGGGGGCGGGGAAGCAACCGAGTTTTTATATATGGAATTACTAGAGAGACTACTTAATCTGTTTTTAAGAGATCCAGTTGCATCCTTGTTACATAGTGCAGCAGTGATACCTTGTCCAGGTGCAAGGGGAACAGAATCCCTTTGTTCTTACTTGAATGCGGATAACATCTGCATCCAGCAACCCTTCTTCCCCTTGCGGATTGCTTGGTTGCTATCTTATAATTGTTAGGCATGTCTTTGTGCTTCTCTGACGCCTCCACTTTCCTCTCGACTCCTGTGGATATGGGATTTCTGCCTGATGATAACAGGCTTTTAAAAAAATAAATAAATGCAAAGACTGTCAGAAATGTTCAATTGACTTTGTGTTTGGTTCTGGCAGTAATCAATGCCAGGAATTTCTCTCTCTCTCGGGGGCTTCCAATGATATCTTACTAACTACCTGCTGTAATTGGCATTTTCATCTCCTCCCTCCTGGAATAAGGCACTGTAGATGTCACATTTTTCTAAGCCTGAAATCTGTTGTCATTATTTCTTAGTTAAAACCAGCACTGCTATTCACATTCTGGAATTTTTTACTTCTTTCTCATGACCGGAACGTGTATTTTAGGCAAGTCTGTAGAAGGGCAACTACAATTTGCCCTTGTACGATCACTACAACCATTCCTCTTCCATGGATGCCTCCCTGATTTCGTTCTCCAGCTTAACATCACCCTGAAGATTGTGGTCAAGGGGAAAATAATACATCTCCAGTAATAAATTATTTTTGGGGCATGATAAATCTGGTATCTACCAATGAGATAATACTGAGAATCGTTCAGTTAGAATGAAGGAGTCAGAGGTTCAGAACCACAGGTGGCAATCCTACAGGCAGGGCCAGCCCTATCATTGGGCATAGTGAATCTGTTGCCACAAGGTCATTTTTGCTGAGCCCCTTCTCAACCCAACCATTTTTCCCTGTTACAGGACTGTGGTGTTTGGCTTTGTGGCCTGTTCTGCACTCCCTAATCTAACTTGCAGTGGCAGATGATGCTGTCCCATTGCCAGAGTTGAGTGAGATTCAACTGCAAGTCCAGTCAGGCTCTGTATGTGAACTGGTAGGGACGCCATCTTGTCCTTTGCACCAAGCAGCAAAACAACTTGGGGCAGCCTTTCCTACAGCTGTGTGCATATTGCAACTGCCAGAGCTTCAGAGTCTAGCCTGGAGGAGCTAGATGGAAGAACCACCTTCTGACTGCTTAAATACACTTGTTAAAAGGTGAGTACTCATCGGTTCAGCTGGACCTTCTTAATGGTAGAGCTTTTGGCCTCCAGGGACTTGGTCTGTGGTAGCTTTGCTTGACTGACATTGGAATCAGTAGCCTATCAGTGAGAGCCCACAGGGAAATATGCAGCTTCAGTATTCAGTGGTACTATGCATGGAATTTGGTTCCAGTGTGTCTTCTGAGGATGGCCCCTGAAGCAGGTCTGCTGTTGCTTGAGGATTCCAAGGACTCAGGCCATGACACTTCCACTCATGCATTGGGCCACTTTTGGGTACAGGTCTCTGTTTTTGTTAATGGAATGTTGTTGCTGCAAATAAACTCGGTCAGTCTCATACATGGCAGAAATACTTCTTGGGGGCGGGGGAAACTTAACTGACTGCAAGCAACATATATAGCATGAATTCAACAAGGAGGGGAAATGGAAAGAGGAAGTTAAAGAGGAAGTTGCTTAAATCAGAGATAGAAAGAGAAATAAGTAAGCTTCAGCCAATTAAGATAGGTTACAGCTCCATCTACTGTTGGAGTGGACTAATTACTACTTCAATAAGCAAGAAGAAGAAGAAGAAGAAGAAGAAGAAGAAGAGGAGGAGCCTGGATAGCTCAGTTGGTTAGAGCATGGTGCTGATAACGCCAAGGTTGCAGGTTTGATCCCCATATGGGACAGCTGTATATTCCTGCATTGCGGGGGGTTGGACTAGATGATCCTCAGGGTCCCTTCCAACTCTATGTTCCTATGATCTAAGAAGAAGAGGAGTTTGGATTTGATATCCCAATTTATCACTACCTGAAGGAGTCTCAAAGCAGCTAACATTCTCCTTTCCCTTCCTCCCCTACAATAACACTCTGTGAGGTGAGTGGGGCTGAGAGACTTCAAAGAAGTGTGACTGGCCCAAGGTCACTAAGCAAGGCATAGCTCTCACCAGACATAGGTTGTTGCATCTCCATCACTTCTTAAGAGGTTTCTGGTAAAAGTGACCTGTTTTAAAAATTATTATTTTTAATGCAGTTTTTAATTTGCATAGTACAAATGGATTGAAGCAAGGTATTAACACAAACAGCAAACTGCAGGGTTTGACAAGCGGTAAAAGTGTGTTACAGATGCATGGTGGGGGAGGGTGTCTCATCACATCTTAATTTTTTATATTTTTTGTAGGAGGTATTATTATTATTATTATTATTATTATTATTATTACAATTTATTATCCATACTTCACCCCAAAGTCCCAGGGTGAGTTAGAGCAAATAAACCACAATATTAAAAACTGTTTAAAATAAATTAAGATTGCAGGAATCAGTTGGGTCCTAAAGATAAGTATTGCTATCCATTTCCTGAGTTCCCCAAGAGATCCAGCAGGTTTAGGGCACAGTTCCCTGTCATGTGTTATTTACTCCAAATAAAAGTATATTGACTCGGTAGCTGTGTCCCCTTATGTGCCTGCTTCACAAAGGAAATAAAATCATGCCAAATGGCATAAAATGTGTCTTCAGCCACCTGGCCCTGGAGGTGGCTTGTTAATTTATCCATTATAAATAGAAACCATAGAAGATTGGAGAAAATTTAAGATTTATTTGCAAAAGTATTGTAAATTGTATGAATGTTAAGCAGGATGTTTGATCATTGGGCACCATGGAAACAAATGAAGTGAATTATGAAGATAAGTTAAATTTATGAAAAAACTAAATTTTTAGATAATTATTGGGTTAATCTTAATGCACTGAAGAGGAAATAAACATATCTAAAATTTAAGATATAACATTGTAAAAAGGGATTTTAAGGTGGGGATAAGGTGAGAAATTGCTGGTTTAATTTTTATAAATTTGGAATGTAGGAGCGGGAGATGTGAGGAAGTCCAAGGAGGATCAGAAAATATGTTATGACACATGACATTTTTGTATGTTTTATTTTGTTTGTTGTATTTAAAAAATCTTTAATAAAAATTATATATATAAAAAATATAAATAGAAACCATAGTTTGTCATGCCAAATGATGATCTGCATTTCAGTGCAGAAAATAATGATTTTACAACAGCGTCTATGAAGCTCTGAACCAAGGAGAGGTAGACTGGCAAGTTATAAATCTGGATGGTTTGACAGTTTTGCATGATGATTTCTAAGATGGAAGCAAGATAATAATATGGAAAGCAATATTACCATGCATCAAAGTGCTCACCATAATTACTCTTTTCAAGCCACCTCCAGTACATTACCGAGGAGGGTTGTAATTATTGAGCAGGAAAGGAACTGCAAAGTATGTCAGCCCAAGAATTGGAAAACAACAACAACATAAACACAAACTGCAGCCATTTCTTGGGAGAGGAGCAGTCAAATGGAAAAGCACAATGCTTTTCTGCACTCAGTGTTCTGAATTGTTTTCTTATTGCTATCAGGTGGCTGTTGGATTTCTTACATTTCCTCTCTCAGAGCACATTTCCCTTTTATGCAAAAGTTGTGAAATGCCTGTCATTATGATGGGCAACCTGTGAGGAGCATAGTTTTGAGTTTAGGGGGTAAAAGTCAACTGTCCACAGAGGCTGAATCACCCAAAGTTGGGGAGCATCTCTAAGTCCTGCAAATTATTTATTTTTAACCCATAGGAATGAATTCACTCGGGAATTCTAGTATTATGGGAGAGGGATGATGCCTGGGTTAGCCTTGATTTTGTGACTTGTCTACAGCAACCACTTATCTGGGCAAATGGGACGTTGCCCCACCAACCTTAGCCAGCCCACACTTGTCTGCTTTCTTACTTACAAGCAGTCTGGGGGCAACCCTGGCCATCAGCTTCCTCTCCTTAGTTTTGCCCTTTGCAGAATTTAGCAGGGGTGGTGGTGGTTGGGGAGAACACTAGAATTATTTGGCTTTGCCTATCAGGGCCTCTGGCACCATCTACTATTGACTGGCTGGTCTTCTGCCCAATTAGTCCCAATGGGGACCAGCCACAACTGGCCTCTTGTACTTGCAAAGGGGACAGTCCACATGTGGCTTACACACTTGCTCCATTGGCTTGGAGAGAAAACAAGAAACATGAAGACAAATTCTCTGGGTTCTCCTTCCTTGCTATTGAGTCATCATGGGGGGAAAAACCCTTGTGTGAAATGGCTTTTTGCTATGCAGGACTTGGAAGAAGTGCTACTGTGCTAGTATTGATAGCTAACTTATGGTGAGAACATCTTACCATGATCCTGCAATGGCTATACTTATTAGATGTTTGTTTCTGGGCTCAATCCAAAGTGTTGGCAATTATCTTTAAATTTCTAAGTGATTTTGGTCCAGGATAACTTAGGAATCAACTACTCCATACGATCTTGCCTGCCCCCTAGCATCAAAAGGAAAAGCCCTTCCTTGCTTCTTTAGCCTGGAAAAGAGGAGACGGAGATAGCCATCTTCAAATATCTAAAGGGCTGTGACATGGAAGATGGAGCAAGCTTGTTTTCTCCTGCTCTGGAGGGTAGGACTCAAACCAATGGCTTCAAGTTACAAGAAAGGAGATTCCAAATAAACATCAGGAAGAACTTTCTGACAGCAAGAGCTGTTTGGCAGTGGAACAGACTCCCACGAAAGGTTGTGGATTCTCCTTCCTTGGAGGCTTTTAAGCAGATGTTGGTTGGCCATCTGTCGTGGATGCTTTAGCTGAGATTCCTGCATTGCAGGGGGTTGGACGAGATGATCCTTGGGTCCCTTCCAGCTCTGCAATTCTGTGATCCCACTGAGAATGGAAGCATAGCTCAATGGCACAGGAGAAAGGGCCTTCTCAGTGGCAGCAGCTGGAGTATGAGATGTGTAAACAGTGGCCTAGGACACTAAAAACACAAATATTTGAAAGGTTAAGGAGAATAATAATTTACTTGGTGCTAAAATTACTACAAAGAAGGCATCAGGTGAGCCTCTTCAGGAAAGGCATTCTTCAACTGGGGTGCCACCACTGCAAAGGCCTTCTGGCCAGCCCTGTGTCCTCCCAACCCATCTGTCAGATCAACCTCGCTAGACATCCTATAGTTCATTGCTGGCTGAAAATCATTTATGGATAAATTGAACAGCACCAGCCAGAATGAAGATTCCCTGCATTGTGAAAGCTGTCTGTTTAATGCTACCTTCAGTTTCTCTTTCTTTAACCGCTTATAGATCAGTTTGAAGACCTCTTCCTATGACTGCTAAGCTTATTGAAGATCTTTGATGAAGGACTTTGCCCAAAGCTTTTTGGAAGCCTGAATATACATTGCACAGTGGCCAAGGAAGGCTGGTGAGTCTTTTAAGGAAGGGAAATCTCTTGGGCAAACATCCCAGCACTTTGCTGAAACTGGACAGATTAATCTTTCAAAGTAACTTTGGGCTCAGCCTGCAATAAGCTACGAGAGCGAAGTCAAATCCATGGCTGTAATAGATTCCGTAGCTTATTATGCACCTCACAGCACCACTAAGCTTGGCTCATTGGAAAGTCTAATTGGTGCTTTGGGGAGAGCTTCAGCCTATCAAGGCTTCTCCACCCACGAATGGTGGGTTTCCAGCCAGCCAGAACCTTCAAGGGGGCTGTCAGAGAAGCCAGCTCTGCTTAGCTTGCTAGCTCTGTTTTGTGACTTGACATGAGACAAGGTATTACCATATAAATGAGATAAGGTCTTAGATAATTGCTGACTGAAAGTAAAAAACTGAACTGAGCTGCTTGTGTCCGGAACTATTAAATGTACCTTTCTATCTACCATCTTTTTTTCTGTCTTTCTAAATCTGTATAATTTTCTCTGCTGCTGCTTCTATTTCTTCCATCTTCTCTCCACTAGTAAAAACTACAAATTATACATAGAGAGAGAGAGAGAAAGAAAGAAAGAAAGAGAGAGAGAGCTCTAGGACATTTTAAAATTCTGTCCTCCCTTGCCCACCCACTCACATACACTATAAACCTAGGAAGCTGCCTTGCACTAATTCAGGCAATCTAACTCAATATTGTATAAGCTGATAGGAAGTAGGTTCTCCAGGATTTCAGGTGGGACATTCCTTGTCCTACCTGGAGATGCTGGGAATTGAGCCTGGGACCTTCTGCATGCAAAGCAGATGCTCTGCCACAGACCCACATCTCTCTGTCCCCCCGAAATACAGCTCTTTCTCTTGTAAAGGACTATTGAATTTGAATATTCTATTTGAATTTCTAGAGTCAAATGCTCATAGGAGGAAGAAACTGTGAGGCAGAGAAAGACACCAGCCAGACTTAAGGCCATCCTACATGATACTCAAAACACATGCCTTAGCTTAGGCCCCAAAGCACTATGGGCCCATCACCTCCTGGCAAATAGAAGGGGAAGAAATGGAGGCAGTGAGAGATTTTACTCCATGATCACTGCAGATGGTGACAGCAGCCACGAAATTAAGACACCTGCATCTTGGGAGGAAAGCAATGACAGCATCTTAAAAAGCAGAGACATCACCTTGCCAACAAAGGTCCTTATAGTAAAAGCTATGGTTTTCCCAGTAGTGATGTATGGAAGTGAGAGCTGGACCATCAAGAAGGCTGATCATCGAAGAATTGATGCTTTTGAATTATGGTGCTGGAAGAGACTCCCAAGAGTTCCATGGACTGCAAGAAGATCAAAACTATCCATTCTGAGGGAAATCAGCCCTGAGTGCTCACGGGAAGGATAGATCGTGAAGCTGAGGCTCCAAGACTTTTGCCACCTCATGAGAAGAGAAGAGTCCCTGGAAAAGACCCTGATGTTGGGAAAGATGGAGGGCATAAGAAGAAGGGGGCGACAGAGGATGAGATGGTTGGATAGTGTTCTCGAAGCTACAAACATGAGTCTGACCAAACTGTGGGAGGCAGTGGAAGACAGGAGTGCCTGGCGTGCTCTGGTCCATGGGGTCACGAAGAGTCAGACACAACTAAATTACTAAACAACAACAAAGCATCCATGACAGATGACCATCCCACCTCTGCTTAAAAACCTCCAATCATCCACTAGCAGGCAAACCCCCTTTCATTTAAACAGGTATCTGGTTCCTGAGTTGTTTTTCCTCTGCCAATGTGTGTTTAAACCTGTGTTTTTATTTTCAACAGGCCCAGCCCTCAATTTTCTTTTTAAATCTACCCTCATCTCATTTTCACACAGTTTTATTATGATGTTGCTTATTTATTAAGTGTTAGATAATACATTGCCTTTGGCATTTTTTAAAAAATATGGAAATGCAGCCTATACATGGAAGAAAGAATAAACAGAGAATAGCCTTCAATTTTATTTGAGTAACCCCATTTTGAGCAACAGCTAAGATAATTTGAAAGACGGGTCTATAGCTCTTGTTGCAGCCTGCATTTATATACAGTGGACAGAATGCTGGACTTGGACTAGGAAGATCCAGGTGCGAATTCTTACTCACCCATGAAAAGCCGATCATTTTTTCTCAGCTTAACCTACCTCATAGATGTGTTGTGAGGATAATGGAGGAAATATGTATATCATTCTGAGCAACTTGGAGAAATGGCAGCATAAGAAAAATATAATGAACGGAAGGAAAAAAAATAAGAAAATTGAAACAAAAAGGAAAACAATAGAATTACCATTTGAGAATAAAAGTAAGCCCCAAACCCAGAAATCTCACATAACTATGAGTCATTCTGTGGGTGGTTTGATGATTGAAGGATATCGGTGTACAGACAGTTGAAAGGGAAAGAACATTGCAGTAGATAAGAAGTTGAAAGAGAGGCAGCTTGAAAGAATAACGAACGGACCAATTAATATTTCAGGAGTTCCTATTTAAAAATGATGTTATTACAATGCTTCAGGCATTAAATTTGCCAAGCTGACTATTATGGGAAATCAGTGCAGTTTAAGTACTCTGCAATCATAGAGAATTCATGGAAATTTAAGAGAAGTTATATATTATACATTGGATATTGGGGAGGGAGGGAGGGAGGGAGAGAGAGAGAGAGAGAGAGAGGGAGGGAGGGAGAGACCCAATACAGCTAAAGAAGGATGGCAAGCTACCAGCCTGATTCTACGAACCTTGCATGTACTTTGCAACATTTCACAGATGAAAACAGGGATAACCTTGTGTACTCTTAACACCTTATACCAGGCACCCCCAAACTCAGTCCTCCAGATGTTTTGGGACTACAATTCCCATCATCCCTGACCACTGGTCCTGTTAGCTAGGGATGGTGGGAGTTGTAGTCCCAAAACATCTGGAGGGCCAAGTTTGGGGACACCTGCCTTATATCCTCACACCAAACACCATTCATTTACTCCTGGGTGGGCTTCTGGAGCAGGATCTGAAGAAATCCCCCCTCCCGTATTTGTTTTGACAAATTTAGGAGGCAAAACTTGAAATGCCTTCAGGCTTTGATCCTACTAGGAGTAAGGCTCATTGAACCCAATGTGGCTTGCATTTGAGTAGATGTGGCTAGGGCAGAGTTGTGAGTAGCACTGACTCTCTGCCTCGTCGGCTATGGAATAGATAGAGGGGAAACTGGGCGGTACAGAAGTACAGGCTAGACATAACATGTAGGGATGGGTGAGCTGATGTGCATCCACACCAAAGATTAATCTGACTGCTCATTGTAAGAACATAAAAAGAGCAGAAGAAGAAGAGTTTGGATTTGATATCCCGTTTTATCACTACCCAAAGGAGTCTCAAAGCGGCTAACATTCTCCTTTCCCTTCCTCCCCACAACAAACACTCTGTGAGGTGAGTGGGGCTGAGAGACTTCAAAGAAGTGTGACTGGCCCAAGGTCACCCAGCAGTTGCGTGTGGAGGAGCGGAGACACGAACCTGGTTCCCCAGATTACAAGTCTAGCGCTCCTAACCACTGCACCACACTGACTAGATGTGCCAGGCCAATGGCACATCTAGTCCAGCATCCTGTTCTCACAGCAGCCAGCCAGATATGAGAAGCCTGAAAGGACTCTCTGCACTTGTGCTTTCCAGAAACTGGTATTCAGAACGTATTAACAAAAAATGTTTAAAGATGTTCTCAAGGCAAATCTTAAACAAATGTAGTATAAACACTGACAACTGGGAAACACTGGCCTCTGAGTGCTCCAACTGGAGAACAGCCTTTATCAAAGGTGTCGTGGGCTTTGAAGACACTCGAACTCAGGACGCAAGGGAGAAACGCGCCAAGAGGAAGGCACACTTGGCAACTACACACCGTGATCAACTCCCACCCGGAAACCTATGTCCTCACTGTGGATCCAGAATTGGCATCCACAGTCACTTATGAACCCACTGTTAAAACCATTGTGGCATTTGTATGGAGCCCCTGGTCGTCTCATGGACTATTGACCTGTACACCACTAATCCGCTGCCACCAACCAGGTCCTCCCTGGTAAATCACTTAGTCTCAGTCAGGTTCTTAAGTTAACAAAGAAGAGTGTAGTTTGTTGACAACACAAATAAACTTTAACTGCATTCAAAACGTTGTTACGCTGTACCTTCTTAGTCTTATTTTTATCCTGTCTCTAACTCTTCTACCTCCCCTCACACAAGAAACAACGGCACTAACTGTCTCTCTATTTCCAACTGTCTGCCAACTGCTTTCCCAACTGCCTTTCCCAACCAACCAACCAACCAGCCAACCAACCAACTAAAACCAACCAACCCAAACCTCGGGCTAAGCCTTTTTATAAACAGGTAGGCTCCGCCTCTGGCTTTTCTATTGGTCTACCTATTAACTCTTTCTCTCCCCCTGTACAGACATTTTCAAAAGAACGGGCAAACACCACAACCGTGTTTATGGAAGACAATCTTACTCAGCTACGAGTGCTCACCAAAGAAGAAGAAGAAGTAGAAGAAGAAGAAGAAGAAGAAGAAGAAGAAGAAGAAGAAGAAGAAGAAGAAGAAGAAAGATTTCAGAACTGTATAGCCTCTGACAGTAGAGGTAGAACGTAGCCATCATGACTAGGACCCACTGATAGGCTTATCCTCCATGAATTTGTCTTTTAAAGCCACCCAAATTGGTGGACATCACTACCTCTTGTGCAAGCGAATTCCATACAGTAGTTTTAACTATGCACTGTGTGAAGAATACTAGAACTGTAGCGTTGGAAGGGATCGCATGGGGCATTTAGTGCAAAGCCCAGCAATGCAGGTACCTTTTGCCCAATGCGGACCTCGAACCCACAACCCTGAGAGTTCTATCTTAATCTCTGACTGAGCTATCCTTCTTCCCCAAAGTACTTACTTTAAATTGTCCTGCTGAACCTTACAGCATTCAGCTTCACTGGACTGGACTCTAGTATTATGAAAGAGAGAGGAAAATTCTACCCCATTTCTGCACCGCATGCATATTCTTATACATCTCTGCCATGCCCCCCTGCTAACTTGCCTTTAGCTGTGTTGTCTGAAAGCAGGAGCAGAGCCTTGCAGGGCTGTCCAAGTTGCTCTCTGGGGGGAATCTTCTACCTTGCAGACATGCCTGCTGTTTGCCTCTGTTTATGCTGTGCTTGTAAGAAAACATTACCAAGATGCCTTAGGTCTCTAGTTCTCTAAAGGAAACCAAAGCAGGTACTGACACTGTCCCCCTGATCTTCTCACCACTTGGGGAAGTAGGCAGAGGGCAACAGTAGCTTTCTTTCTCAGATCTATACTTACTGACTATAGCTTTTAGCGTTTTACAGGTGACGTTTAACAGTGGAACTGCAGGTATCTACACTACTGAAATGGCTATAAAAATATATAAAGCCCCTATGAGAATTTGCTTGCTGCAAAGGAATACAAAAGGCTTTCAGAAACCAAAATAATTTTGACCTGTCTTTTTTTTTTGGGGGGGGGAGTGTTTCCTTAAGCAGGAGACATGAACCCATCCAGCTATACAGCTTGACCCTGAGGTTAATGAGGCTGTCATACTTTATACATCTCACGTTTGTAGTGTTGTGCCCATAGCACCACCGTGCTCCAACTCACTCCCAACTATATTTTGGATAGGATGTTGACTGTGGAAAGGCATTCTGCCTCTGTTTCAGTGATCCTTGGCAGTGACTTACCAATGTCTTCTGTTTATGAATTTTGATACAGTATAGTGTTATAAAAATGTTGTCAGTACAGTATATTATTAGGCGATGTGCTGCTTGTTGTTGTTCAGAGCACTTTATTCTGAGTCAAGATTCATAAATCCCAATCTGGCGAGAATCACATTTTACAAAATAAGCTTCTAGAGCTCAAGAGGGGAGAAAAAATGGGAAGAACGAAAAGAACTTATTTAACAGTGCAATCCTATACGAGTCTACTTAGAACTAAACCTAATTGAGTGCAGTGGGACTTCCATGCATGCATGTCTTTAAATATTCAAAATGCAGAAAGAAAACAAGGAGGGGAAGAGCCATGAAAGAGTTTAAAATAACAATCTTGGGATAATAATTTGATGGATATTTTGGCTTGGTCATACTGAACAAATGCTACCGAATTTAACAGAGCTTATGAGCTGCCAGAGTTAACCCACCACTTCCACATTATTGAATCTATATACAAAAGGAACAGTGATAACAAAGCTCTATGAACCTGTCCTTCTGCTGAGATAACCAGCGGAGGCCCTGATCCACACACATTCCCCTTGTCAGAAGTGTGACAGGCAGCAACACAAGGTGATGTCTCCCTTGAGACATCAGTACAGCTCTGACAGTGCAGGTACTTGCTTGAGAGTGGTTTTTGTTCCCCTGTGACTCTGGTGTTTGTTTCTGCTCTGCCATATTTATCTTTTATAGGTACAGAAGTAGCAGCTTCAACAAAACAGCAACGTAGAAGGCAATTAAATCATCTCCATCATCTCACCTCCTAACAAGAACACTCCTGTTCAGACAACTTCATTGTCCAGAAAGTGGGAGAAGCAACAAGAGGAACAGCCATTTTAGATCTGGTCCTAACCAGTGTTGATGACCTGGTTAGTGGGGTAGAAGTGGAAGGATCATTAGGCGCGAGTGATCATGCTCTTCTGAAGTTTACTATACAGCGGAAAGGAGCAGCCAAGCATACTAGGACTCAATTTCTTGACTTTAAGAAAGCCGACTCCATAAAACTTAGGGAAGTGCTGGGTGAGATCCCATGGACAGTAATACTAAAAGGAAAGGGAGTTCATGATGGCTGGGAGTTTGTTAAGAGGGAGATAGTAAAAGCACAACTTCAGGCAATACCAATGAGATGGAAACATGGAAGGTGCCTAAAGAAGCCAGGGTGGCTATCTAAAGAACTTTTAACTGAGTTAAGATTAAAAAAGGATGTGTACAAAAAATGGAAAAGGGGGGAAACCACCAAAGAGGAATTCAAACAAATAGCCAGCACGTGTAGACACAAAGTCAGAAAAGCTAAAGCACAGAATGAACTTAGGCTTGCTAGAGAGGTTAAAAGCAACAAAAAAGGCTTTTATGGGTATGTTCGTAGCAAAAGGAAGAACAAAGAAACAGTGGGGTCACTCAGAGGAGAAGCTGGTGAAATGCAAACAGGGGACACAGAAAGGGCTGAACTCCTCAATGCCTTCTTTGCCTCAGTCTTCTCCGATAAAGAAAACAATGCCCGACCTGAAGAATTTGGAGCAAATGATTCAGCAGAGGAAACACAGCCCAGAATAACTAAGGAGATAGTACAAGAATACTTGGCTCGTTTAGATGTATTCAAGTCTCCAGGGCCAGATGAACTGCATCCAAGAGTATTAAAAGAACTGGCAGATGTGATCTCAGAACCACTGGCAGTCATCTTTGAGAATTCCTGGAGAACAGGCGAAGTCCCGGCAGACTGGAGGAGGGCAAATGTTGTCCCTATTTTCAAAAAGGGGAAAAGAGATAATTAAATAATTACCGCCCAGTCAGTCTGACATCAATACCAGGGAAGATTCTGGAGCAGATCATTAAGCAAACAGTCTGTGAGCACCTAGAAAGGAATGCTGTGATCACCAATAGTCAGCATGGATTTCTGAAAAATAAGTCATGTCAGACTAACCTGATCTCGTTTTTTGACAGAATTATAAGCCTGGTAGATGAAGGGAACGCAGTGGATGTAGCCTACCTTGATTTCAGCAAGGCATTTGACAAGGTGCCCCATGATATTCTTGTAAAGAAGCTGGTAAAATGCGGTCTTGACTATGCTACCACTCAGTGGATTTGTAACTGGCTGACTGACCGAACCCAAAGGGTGCTCATCAATGGTTCCTCTTCATCCTGGAGAAGAGTGACTAGTGGGGTGCCACAGGGTTCTGTCTTGGGCCCGGTCTTACTCAACATCTTTATCAACGACTTGGATGATGGACTCAAGGGCATCCTGATCAAATTTGCAGATGACACCAAACTGGGAAGGGTGGCTAACACCCCAGAGGACAGGATCACACTTCAAAACGACCTTGACAGATTAGAGAACTGGGCCAAAACAAACAAGATGAATTTTAACAGGGAGAAATGCACTTGGGCAAAAAAAATGAGAGGCACAAATACAAGATGGGTTGGCTTCAGAGAAGTACTTGTGAAAAGGATCTAGGAGTCTTGGTTGACCACAAACTTGACATGAGCCAACAGTGTGACGCGGCAGCTAAAAAAGCCAATGCAATTCTGAGCTGCATCAATAGGAGTATAGCATCTAGATCAAGGGAAGTAATAGTGCCACTGTATTCTGCTCTGGTCAGACCTCACCTGAAGTACTGTTTCCAGTTCTGGGCACCACAGTTCAAGAAGGACACTGACAAACCGGAACGTGTCCAGAGGAGGGCTACCAAAATGGTCAAAGGCCTGGAAACGATGCCTTATGAGGAACGGCTAAGGGAGTTGGGCATGTTTAGCCTGGAGAAGAGGAGGTTAAGGGGTGATATGATAGCCATTTTCAAATATATAAAAGGATGTCACATAGAGGAGGGAGAAAGGTTGTTTTCTGCTGCTCCAGAGAAGCGGACACGGAGCAATGGTTCCAAAGTACAAGAAAAAAGATTCCACCTAAACATTAGGAAGAACTTCCTGACAGTAAGAGCTGTTTGACAGTGGAATTTGCTGCCAAGGAGTGTGGTGGAGTCTCCTTCTTTGGAGGTCTTTAATCAGACGCTTGACAACCATATGTCAGGAGTGCTCTGATGGTGTTTCCTGCTTGGCAGGGAGTTGGACTTGATGGCCCTTGTGGTCTCTTCCAACTCTATGATTCTATGATTCTATGATTCTATGATTCTATGATTCTATGATTCTACCCCCCCCCAACAGGCTATTACTCAATAAGGCTAATCTTCTTCAACAACACCCCTGCCACATACAAACAAACCATACTACAACCAACTGAACACAACCAAGCTCTTGACGCTCTAATCTCTTGCAATGCCAGTCAATCAATCAATCAATCAATCAATCAATCCATCAATCCATCAATCATCTACCTATGTGATGCTGACACAAACACTATGCAATAGAATGAAGAAAGATTGTCACTACTTCTCTTCCTCCCTCTCCCTCTCCCTCCTCTCTTTCCCCTCAACCACACGATGTGTATGACAATAGTGTGTCATGCTGAACATAAATGAAGTGTGGAAAAAACACTATGAATCCAAAATGGAGACGCTATATGTGCTTTTCCTTGTTTATTTGTTTGTTTTGTAACATAAGAAAATTTTTAATAAAAACCTTTTTTAAAAACAGGAAAGATAATGGATGGTGGACTACAGCAAATAATTAGGGATGGTTAGGCTTGTGCTTCAGAACCTTGGACAGCACCAAGGCTGACAATTTCATCTCCTGGAAGTTAGACTTAAGCCACTAAATCAGGGTTTCCCAAAGTGGTTGATATTGACCTCCTAGGGTTGAGGGGATTGTTTCAAGGGGTGAATAAAGATCTAGCAACTGGGAGGGTAGGAAAAGAGGTTTCTAATGTGAAAAAAACAACAATTAGGAAGGATGAGCCTGCAAAATAAAGGGCATTGGCATGTTCAGAGGCAACCTCCCTTTGCCAGTAAGGAACCTCTGTACAGTCGTACCACAGAAGTCGAATGGAATCCATTCTGGAGATCCGTTCAACTTCCAAAATGTTCTGAAACCAAAGCACAGCTTCTGATTGGCTGCAGAAGCTGCATTGGACATTTGGCTTCCCAAAAAAGTTTGAAAACCGAAACACTCACTTCTAGGTTTTGTTCATTCAGGAGCTGATTTGTTTGACAACTGAGGCATTCGACAACCAAGGTACGCCTGTAGTTAATAAGATGATTCCACAATTCCACAGCATTTCTTTTTTTAAAATATTATTCCTAGTAATGGTGACCAATGATTAATATATGCTGATTATATGTTGATGTTTCTTGACTTAATTGCATTTACATTCCTAAGAATTTGAGTTGGGGTCAATGGCAACTTTATAAGCTCATCAATGGGTCAGTGAACTCATAAGCTTGGGGAACCCTAGACTGGACTATGCTCTTATGTATGTGTGCAGGTCCTGAAGTTCTAGCCAGCCTCCAAGTCGTGATGAGGAGCATTGCAGTTATTCCTCGCCAGCCCTTGAGTGCCACAAAGGACCTGAGTATAAATGGGGGACAGGGAAGCAACAAACCAACATTTGGCAAAACAGACCACAGTTTCTTTGAACATCTGTGAGCCATATTTTGGCTTGTTCAGGGAACTAGGGTTAAAAGCAAGGCCTTTCCAGAATGGGGAAAAATTGTTGAATATATGAAGACAAACTATGAACAATTAAAAACGTTAACAGGATTGACATAGACACGAGCAGTAAGAAATAACTTAAAGGGAGTATAAAGGTTAAATTTTTTAAACAGGTTTGAATTGGTTATGCAGTAAGATTACGATATCAAATAAGGAACCGCAGGGGGGGGGGAGGGAAGTCGAAGAAAATGTAGGTTGAATTTGTTTTGATTTAATTTTTGTTGTTGAAAAATTGTGAAATGGAAAAACAAAATATTTAATAAAAGAAAATGAAAACCAAAAACCAAAACACAAAATAAAAGCAAAGCCCTCCCAATGGCTTGGTATTATGTTGTTTAACCCATACCTCACCACTGAAAAATTGCCACAGCAATTTTCCCCCATAAAGGGAAAAGCAGCTGGGGGGATTTTGATGAGAAACCACAAGAGTATAAGGAAGAAACCTCTATGGCTGCATTTTGTTTAAAAACCCAAGAATTATACTTACCCAATTAATTAATTAATTATCATGGGAAAGCTCAGTCGGTGTAGTCTGAGACTCTTAATCTCAGGGTTGTGGGTTCGAGCTGTATTGCAGGGGGTTAGACTAGATGGCCCTCATGGTCCCTTACGACTCTACAATTCTATTATTCTATGCTATCCATGACCGAGAACAATGATGGGCAAATCTGTCACTTTCTGTTTCTCTCTGTTTCTCATTTTTTCAATTTTAAAGACAGTTCACATTTCCACAATATATATATGCATGAGCCTTTTGCTGTAAATTTCTCCTAATACATGCTAGCTTGTATGCAATTTAGCTTAATGCACACATTTTTTTCCAAATCAATTTCCTCTAACATAATGCATTTTTGCATGTTATTTTCACAAATATATGCATTTTAATAAAAACCTATACCCCATTATTTGCTGCTTGGGTTTTTTTTTTTACACATTACCTGGGTCAAGAACTCCATTGCTAAATCTGAAGATCTGCAAATCTTGAATGATGGTTTTGCTTTGGTTCTTGAATTGTTTCAGAAACTGTGTATTAGGCAGGCCTGTCTTTAAATGTGAACTGACTCCAAATTCTTCCTCATCCCTAACTGAGAATCCTGTATAGTTTCTCCCTTTAATTGTCATTTTTTATATTTTTTTTAAAAAAGCAACCCATTTTCATTTGCCTTGAAAAGAACCATTCAGCACATAGTAGACATATTTCTGGTGAAACAAGCAGAGTTTCAAAGTGTTCTCTATCTACTCCCTTAAGTTGTGATCCTTTTAGTGAAGGAGCCTTAAGGGGAGTTGATGGCCTTTTCTGAGGCACTCTCAAGAACTCAACGAGACCTGAGAGTACATAACACTTTACAAAATAGATCCTTCAGGCTGTTCAAGAATGTTAGGGAATCCTAGACTTGTCTAGCGAGTTATTCGTGACAGTTTCTTCTAAAAGCTTCAAACATGTTGATCAAAGAGCATCCTTTGCCCTTGAGACAAAAGCTTCTCTTTCCGTTTAAATATAGAACAATAAATATAGAAAAGTTGGCTTTGCAGATTCCACCTACAGTGATAACAGCAAGGGTCAGCTCGTTTGTGTATTTTTAGCACTTGCACAGGGAGTTTTCAAAGTTGTCAAGGTGGTAGGATGGAAAAGGTAATCATCCTGAATTTGGACGGGCCTCACAGGTTGCAAACTGATCTTTGCCAGAGGATCTCGCGTCCCTTGCCAGATAATGCACCTCCGAGCTCTGCAGAAATATGAAGGCCAGAGACATTTGTTTTGGAGATAACCCGTAGTGTTTCTAATGCATTTTGTGGCATAGATGGTGCACATCTCCTGGAGTGTGAGATAATCTAACATGGCACATGGAGTTATAAATAGAACGATGAGATCTCGCAAAAACCTGCCTGGGAGGCAAGCTCACTGTCTCGTTCTATCCCGCAGTTCCCCCCTGTCTTCTTGGTCTGAAATGTTTTCTTAACCAAACTCATCACCCCTCCAGCCTGCTCTTTAGTTCCTTGTAAACCTGATGGTAAACCCACCAGTGCGTCCATGGATTCATTCCCTGCCCCACATAAAAATTATGAATGGTGTGGAGGGAGGGACTATTTTCTCCCTCTCCTATGGCAAGTAGAACTCGAGATCACCTGATGAAGCTGGACTCAGGAGGACTTACAGAAGGAACGACTACACAAAACACATCATTCACTTACTTTGGTTGGGCTTCGGCCTGATCCAACAACACTGTTCTTCTGTGTTGCTCATGAATGAAGAGCCATAGCCAGGTCCCATAGTCAGGGGCGCCGACTTATAAAAAATATTGGGGGGGCCCAAGACCTCCAAACCGCTGCTGCTGGGGGAACGAAAGGGGCTCGCCCCGGGCTGCCCCGACCTTAAGTGAACCTGTGAGGGCCCGCCCTTTGCGGCAGCCGATTGGCTGCCGCCATGGGCGGTGAATATTAATGAGCTAGGGGGAATCCCCGCTTCTTGTGGGGCTGACGCCAGCCCCGCGAGATTGTTGATGGGTCGAGAGCCCGCAACCCCACCCCCTCTCTAGATCGGGAGTGGCTTTGTTTTTCTTAAATTATTGGGGGGGCAGAGCACCCCCAAACGAATTTTTGAGGGGGCTTGGGCCCCCTCAGGCCCCATGGAGTCGGCGCCTATGCCCATAGTTGAAAGGGCTTTGGTTGCCAGGCAGACTGGAGCCTTAGCAACTGTAGTTTCAAAGAATAATAATTGGCCAGGACAATGGCAAAACATTGCAAATATGGCAAGGAGAATGCCAGGGTAGCTTCAGTTTTAGGAAGGGCTTAACATCTTCCCAGAGATACCTGCAAGATTGCCTTGCCCTGTATCTGGCCACTCGAATGCTTCCCTCTGCAGAACTGCCAAGATAGCAAGCGTCACATAATACTCTGTGTTTGTCAGAAATGGATCTTTCGGTGTGGCAGCAGCCGCACTTGGGAACTCTCTGCACAGGTGCCCTTCGCTGTGCTCTTTTCAGTACATCCTAAAAACTTTTCTGTTGAGGCAAACCTGTCCAGATTGTAGAATATTGATATGTGTTTTGATCAGTTTTTAGCTTATTGTTGATTTTAATTATTTTTGAATGTTTTAAATAGCTGTTTTCAGCTGTTTTTTTTTTACTGATAATTTTATTGTTTTATTTTTGTGTGAGGGTTTTTTTGGGGGGAGGGGGTTGTTTAACAATCAAGTAGTATATAAATGTTATGAAAAAATGAAATGAAATGAAATAAAATAAAATAAAATAAAAATACACTTGCTTGGACCTTGAGAGCATCTTCCTTGGCTGCTTTCATGAAGTGATTTTGCAGAGAAGCCAGTTTCCAGGGTGCTACTACAGCTGTGAAATCCTCTTCCCAGAGCAGCTCACTGGACACCTTCTTCGTTGTGTTTTTGGTGTGAGGTGAAGACTTCGGTGATTCCCCAAGTTCTCTCTCTCTCTCTCTCTCTCTCTCTCTCTCTCTCTCTCTCTCGCTTCCTTCCTTCCTTCCTTCCTTCCTTCCTTCCTTCCTTCCTTCCCACCTTTGAAACACCTCAACAAATTTGCTTTAAACGGGGTTGAGGGAGCCTTAGAATTTGAGATACTCTTATAACTGTGGACACCTCCAGATGTCCTGTTTCATGAGCATTTATCCTGATTTCCTTGCACAAAACTATGCAGAGGTTAGACTATATGCAGTACAGTCTTTATTCAGCATTCATTCTGATTTGTTTGTGGGGAGGGCATACGATGATGACCATTCCTCTTGCATTCATCCTGATTTGCTTGCTTTCCTGCTAATCTTTTGTTCATACTACACGTTTAAGTGCATTTCCCTGTTGATTTCCAAATCATAAAATTCCCCTTCTTCTTCTTCTTCTTCTTCTTCTTCTTCTTCTTCTTCTTCTTCTTCTTCTCCTTCTTCTTCTTCTTCTTCTTCTTCTTCTTCTTCTTCTTCTTCTTCTTCTTCTTCTTCTTTGGATTCATTGCACCAGGGTGACAGAGGGCTTTAATCCATTTTAATTGCACAAACCTAGCCTTCTGATATGAATTTTAATCCCTCCTGAAAATACTGAGTCTGGGGGGGGGGGGGCGGGTCACCAATATTTTAGCGTTTTGATTGTTCGAGTAATTAGCGCAAATAAATTAATAAATACATGCATAACAATGAGCAAGGCAAGGAAGGTATTCAGAACCTCCCACTTGAATTACTTCTGCAGCAAATCAGGTTACTTCCCATTAGAATTGTCTTCCCATAGATTTATGTTTGCTGAAACCTTGAAGCTTCCAAAAACCAAATTAGCCCAAGGCAAGCCTAAGGCATGAAAAATTGAGTTCCTGCCAAACGTTAACTATCCAAGTTAAGGGAAAAGCAGCAGGAAATAGCTGTCCTATTCAAGAACGGACACAGAAAAAGGAGCGGATTTTCGGGTCCCACTTTTCCTTCATAGTATGAAGTTTCAAGGCACTTTTCTTCTTTTTACAGAGTCACTTTCCTTGTGAGGAGAGAGCACTGAAGATTTTGTAATATCTTATGGTGCTAGAGTAACTATTAGTTACAGCGGGGCCTTCTTGGTGACTGCTCCAGACTTTGGAACTCCTTCCACAGAGAAGCTAGACTGCTCCCCTCCTTATTGCCCTTCTGCTGGCAGGTGAAGGCTTCCTTGTTCCCACAGGATTTGGGGAACTGACTACAGCAGCAAGAATGCTACTTGCCCCAAAGTGGAAAGAAGCAGAAGTCCCAGTAAAGGAAGAATGCATACAAAAACTTATGGAATATGCAGAAATGTTGAAACTTACCGGAGGAATAAGAAATCAAGATAACAAACTTTTTATAAAAAAATGGAAATGGTTTATTGAATATTTACAGATCAATTGCAAACAGATAAAAACATTAGCAGGATTATTGTAATAACCTGAAGTTTCATAAGAGTATATATTTAAAGAAGATAATTAAATGAGCAAATGAAATGAATTTGGATATGCAGAAGATAATAAGAATAAATTTAAGGAACTGCAGAAAGAGGGGGAAGGAAGTCAAATTTTGAAATGTTAAATTGATTATAAAACTAATGAAATGTATAAACTTGAAAAGTATATATATATTTTTTTTTAAAAAAAGGATTTAGGGAACTGACTGCTTTTAATGAAAGGGCTGGTGCCATGCTGTTTTTATTGCAATTACTGGTTTGGTTTTAATAGATTTTATATATGTATAAAGTTTTAATTAGATCAATGTTTATTTTTTATGACCCCCCCCCCCATGTTGTTATTGGTTCTTAGCCACCCTGAGTCTTGTCAGGGGTAAAGGCAGGGTATAAAACAACAACAACAACAACAACAACAACAACAACAACAACAACAAGAACAACCGTTTGCAAATGTGCAACTGGCTCAGGCAGCACCAGCCTCCCTAAGTCAACTGCACACCCTCGTAGCTTCTGCAACTGCTTCTTAACAGAGAGTTACGTACAAAGTTATCAGCTTCTCACTGTGCCTTTCTGTTTGAAATGACCAGCAAACAACTTTTCCTGCTGTCTCCCTGGAGTGGTGTGACCTTTGCCCAATTCGGATCAGTGTATCACTCAAAACGCTTGAGAGTAATCCCCAGCTATCAAGAAACTTTCTCCTTAATCATCAGCTGACCAACCTGGACTATTAAGAACTAGCCAACAAAAGGATCAATTGCAAACAGATAAAAACAGATAAAAACAGATAAAAACAAAACAAAAAATTCCTTCCAGTAGCACCTTAAAGACCAACTAAGTTAGTTCTAGGTATGAGCTTTCGTGTGCATGCACACTTCTTCAGATACTGTGTATCTGAAGTGTATCTGAAGAAGTGTGCATGCACACGAAAGCTCATACCTAGAACTAACTTAGTTGGTCTTTAAGGTGCTACTGGGAGGAATTTTTTGTTTTGACTATGGCAGACCAACACGGCTACCTATCTGTAGATAAAAACAAGCGTGTCCGCTTCTCTGGAGCAGCAGAGAAAGGTTGTTTTCTGCTGCTCCAGAGAAGCAGACACGGAGCAATGGTTCCAAACTACAAGAAAAAAGATTCCACCTAAACATTAGGAAGAACTTCCTGACAGTAAGAGCTGTTTGACAGTGGAATTTGCTGCCAAGGAGTGTGGAAGAGTCTCCTTCTTTGGAGGTCTTTAAGCAGAGGCTTGACAACCATATGTCAGGAGTGCTCTGATGGTGTTTCCTGCTTGGCAGGGGGTTGGACTCGATGGCCCTTGTGGTCTCTTCCAACTCTATGATTCTATGATTCTATGAATGGTTGGTGGCCATTGTAACAATATCTACCCATCCATAGTCATCCCTCTCCTTTGTTGCTCAGCTGGTCCTCTGTACATCTCTGAGTGAGTTACAGGGTTTGTAGCTCTAGGCCCCTATCCCTATGCAATAGGAATACATCACCAAAGCTGTCCCTGACTATGAACTGAAATGGGAAATCTCTGCTTAACCAATGGATATCAGAATGCAAGAATGTGCACAGTTTCTGTATCAGGATGCGGGTATGCATTTCTGTTTGCTTTCTGAGTATCAAACCATCTCCTCACCCCCAGTAAGCATGATGCAAGGCTTAGATGCCATTGAAATTCTTCTCTGAATTTCTTCCTTAAATTCCGAGCATGTTCAAGCTGCAGCTTGGAATGACACTGTTTCTCAAGGCTGTGTTTACAAGCCCCACTCTCGTGAATGAAGGTACACAAAATAGATGAATGGTCCAGGACGGGCAAGGAATTTGTGCTTGTTTGGATACCAATAGGACGAGTGCCTACCTGAATCATCCTCTGCCTCCAGCAGGGAAGGCCCTTTTTGGTTTCACATCTGAGGCTGAGTGACTGAACACTAACTTTGTGAGGCTTAATGGGAGAATACTACAGAATGCTGCCAATGGTTGCCTGTTTCTGATGGCTTTACAGTGGTACCTCCAGTTAAGAACTTAATTCGTTCCAGAGGTCCGTTCCTAACCTGAAACTGTTCTTAACCTGAGGTACCACTTTAGCTAATAGGGCCTCCCGCTGCCACTGTGCCACCGCCACTGCGTGATTTATGTTCTCATCCTGAAGCAAAGTTCTTAACCTGAAGTACTATTTATGGGTTAGCGGAGTCTGTAACCTGAAGCATCTGTAACCTGAGGTACCACTGTACCTCAAAACACTACAAATACTGTATTTTTTGTAAGGGGAAATGTGTGTGTGTCTTTTGGAGCGAATGCAGGCTGCGCAGCTATAACAGAAGCCAGAACAGCAAGAGGGATTGCTGCTTTCACTGCGCAGTGATCCCTCTTGCTGTTCTGGCTTCTGAGATTCAGAATATTTTTTTTCTTGTTTTCCTCCTCCAAAAACTAGGTGCGTCTTGTGGTCTGGTGCGTCTTATAGAGCAAAAAATACAGTATGTCACAGGCAAAAGAAGTCAAGTGCAAAACTCACAACTCCTTTTATCAGCATGAATGCCAGATTAAGAAATGCACTGGATCCTAACAGGCTAGACTAGATTAGTGACTGGGCTCAGGCTGGAGATAGACATGAAGTTCAATGTGCTAAAGTGCTAGAAGGTTTGCTTTAGGTTGTGGGTGAAAATTTCCAGTTTTTCATTTTGCTTAGCGCAAACAGAAAACTTCCTGGTGTCCTACTTCCCTTTTTACGGAGATTATTTTTTTAAACATGCAGGAGCATTCAACTAAATTAAGCTAATAGCTATTTTTCAATTCCCCATAAGAGTGAATGGCAAATGCTGAGCTTCATTTTATACAAATGGGTCAGAACCCAGGGTGGTTTAACAACCAATTCTTCTTCACTCTAGGAATTCTGTGGGGTGGTGGTGGTGGTATTGAGGTCTGCTCACAACTCTCAGCACCCTTAAGAAATTACTGCTCCCAGAATTCTTGGGGGGGGGGAGCTCTGACATATTTATGGGACATGGGTGGCGCTGTGGGTTAAACCACAGAGCCTAGGACTTGCCGATCAGAAAGTTGGTGGTTTGAATCCCTGCGACAGGGTGAGCTCCCGTTGCTCGGTCCTTGCTCCTGCCAACCTAGCAGTTTGAAAGCACGTCAAAGTGCAAGTAGATAAATAGGTACCGCTCTGACGGGAAGGTAAACTGCGTTTCCGTGCTCTGCTCTGGTTCGCCAGAAGCGGCTTAGTCATGCTGGTCACATGACCTGGAAAAACTGTTTGCAGACAAATGTCGGCTCCCTCGGCCAGTAAAATGAGATGAGCGCTGCAACCCCAGGTCAGAGTCGTTCACGACTGGACTTAACTGTCAAGGGTCCTTTACCTTTACCTTAAACCTTAGCATTACCAGTCTTTACTTGTAACTCATATATATATGTGTGTGTGTGTGAGTGTGTGTGTGTGTTTTACATAAAAGTTATACACCATAAACATAACATTTACATATATTAAAAAAAGAAAAGGGTTCTTTCGAACCTTGAGACCTCCTTCCTGAATTGTCGCCATATATTGCACCTGCTGTACTACCTTAGGGGACAGAAATCTTAGAAGAATTTTGGGTGGGAATGGGGAGTGGGATGAGGCATAAATATAATCTAGTTCCCTTTCCCACCCACACTCAGTGTGTGTTTGTCTGGCCTGGTGTTAGTATACAGAACGACATGCAACACTGATGAACACCAGCTGCCATGAGATCTGCGAGGGATCATTCGTTTAGGTGGTTCCCTCAGTGTCTGTCTTTACAACCAGTGCTTTTTTCAAAAAGTCAGCCTGTGTTTGGGAAGATTCCACTGGGCTCCCCCTCCCTAGTAATTACACAGAACACTCAAGAATCCACATGTCGTTAGCGTGAGTGGAATTCAAAGAGGGAGGAAATCTCCATAGGAGGGTCTTGCGAGACTTCCATTGACTTGCATCCGGTCAAAACCCACAAGCTGGTTACCCCAGTGGATATGGATAGGACTCCTCCTCACCATACTAAACAGGGGGCCCTGCCAACTATAGCAGCTGTTGCAATCACCAGGAATTCAGTAGTAGGAAGAAAGGGATTTCAGTTTGGATTTCCCTCCCAAAACTGAAATCACTACCCTCTCCCAATGCTGATATATTCGTCTCCAGGCAAAACGTACAGGTTTCCAGTTTTGGCTTGAACCAGAAGTTCGTAGCTGGTGAAATTTGCTGGTAAGATGACAAACAGAGGGCTTCAAATATATATACCGTACATATATTTATATCACACACACAAACATGATACATATTCACATTTGGTATTTTGTTTACTTGTATTAAAATCAAGCAGTAGGTCTCTTCAGTGGCAAAAAAAAGATGAGACATTTATATATGTGCATATAGATGATGCAGTCAGACGTGCATGAAATCCCTGAGGAGCAGTCCTCAGAAATAAAAATGAATTTTGGGCATACTGTATCAATTCAACCATTCATATCTCTACTGCAAAAATGCACCTTGGTTAGCTAGAACTGCAGCAACCTGTCTGACACAATCTGCACAATTTTTTAAAAGCCCAAAAACAAGGTACCCAAGAGTTAGGTTTTGAGGAAGACTTCTGAAAATGTAATATAAAGGAATCTTCACGCTGCCTAACATGAGGTCGCTTCTCAGTTATGGTTAGGGATGGGTGGGGAATTCAATTCAGTTCACATTTAAAGGCGAATCTATCTAACTTTCCCTTTGAGAAGCAATATGAGAATGAAAACAGCCATCCATTGAAATCTGCACTTATCTGAATTTTGCAGTGCAGTTCTGCAGCCAAGTAATGTGTACAAATATGCACATGCTGGGGTAAATTGTGCACTGAATGCATATGTATTTCTGAAAACAACATACAGACATGCCTTATATTAGGGGGAAATGCTTTACAAAATGGTCAAAGGCCTGGAAACGATGCCTTATGAGGAACGGCTAAGGGAGCTGGGCATGTTTAGCCTGGAGAAGAGGAGGTTAAGGGGTGATATGATAGCCATGTTCAAATATATAAAAGGGTGTCACATAGAGGAGGGAGAATGGTTGTTTTCTGCTGCTCCAGAGAAGCGGACATGGAGCAATGGTTCCAAACTACAAGAAAGAAGATTCCACCTAAACCACCTAAATGGTTCCAAACTACAAGAAAGAAGATTCCACCTAAACATTAGGAAGAACTTCCTGACAGTAAGAGCTGTTCAACAGTGGAATTTGCTGCCAAGGAGTGTGGTGGAGTCTCCTTCTTTGGAGGTCTTTAAGCAGAGGCTTGACAACCATATGTCAGGAGTGCTCTGATGGTGTTTCCTGCTTGGCAGGGGGTTGGACTCGATGGCCCTTGTGGTCTCTTCCAACTCTATGATGCTATGATTCTATTCTATGTCTATTAGGGGAAATGATGTATATATGTATATATTAGGAAAAATTCACACTTTCCAAATTCATATAACCAAATTTATCCCCCATCTAGTCCCATTGCTTTCAGCGGGACATGCTGCCAAGTATGGATGCCTGGCAATGAATGGTCATTTCTGAAGCTAACTTCCAGGCACTTTATCTTCATCACACTTTTCTGATGATTTAGCTCTTGAGGAAGAGTGAGAAGAAGGCAGGCGATGACAGCTACTTACCATTCTGCAAAACTCCCAGAAGACCAGTATCCAGTTGTGTGAAGGGCATGGAATTGAGGAGGCCAGGGAGATGGAGAGGTTGATTTGCAAGATTCTGGAAGGGAGAAAAGGAGGAGCGCTGAGCTAAACAGAAACCCATCTTGCTGATTGTGTCAGAGATGGGAAACAGGTTTAGCAAACTCTAGAGGTTGCATCGCAAATTAATCCCATGAAACCACTCTCACTCTTCTCTTTCCGAAACCCAGTGTGAGATTCTCCTTCCTCTTTGTACTTGGAAAAGGTTGAAAAAAAAGTCACCCCATTAAACACTTGTTGTAAAACAAAATGCTTCCATGTGTCCTGTTGTGAGATGAACAGTCCCCACTTTCCGGTATATTCTCAGAAAAGCTATGTACAGGAGGTATGGGGAACCTGTGGCCCTCCAGATATTGTTGGACTCCAAATCCCATCATCCCCAGCCTGCATGGCCAATGATCAGGGATGATGGGAGTTGTTGTCCAGCAACATCAGGAAGGCCAAAGAACTTGAGGAGACTGTAGAGGAGGGCTGGTGAGGCATATGACCTTAAAAAAGGAGGTATGGCCTACCATCTTGAAGGTTAAACAGAGGCACTCGGAGGACCACATTGGGTCTGAAGCTCTCCATCCTTGCTAACAGCTCATGTTGTTCTATCAGCTAGGAAAGTCATTGCTTGTCTCAGATCACATTAATTGTTCAATAAAGTTGTGACCCAGTTTTACTCTTAAATCTCTCTTTATTCACCACTGGGTCCACAATTAATCTAGGTAGACTGAACTCCTGGACACACCACAGAAGACTCCGATCTTCTAGCACTAAAAAACAAACAAACATAAAGGACCCCTAACAGTTAAGTCCCATCACGAACAACTCTGGGGTTGCGGCGCTCATCTTGCTTTACTGGCCAAGGGAGCTGACATTTGTCCACAGACAGTTTTTCCGGGTCATGTGGCCAGCATGACTAAGCCGTTTCTGGTGAAACCAGAGCAGTGCACGGAAATGCCATTTACCTTCCTGCTGGAAGGTAATGCACGGAAATGCCATTTACCTTCCTTATTTACTTGCACTTTGAAGCACTTTCGAACTGCTAGGTTGGCAGGAGCTGGGACCACGCAACGGGAGCTCACCCCATCATGGGGATTCGAATCGCCGACCTTCCAATTGGCAAGCCCAAGGCTCAGTGGTTTACACCACAGAGCCACCCACGTCCCTATATCTTCTAGCAATAATGCAATTTAAAAGTTAATCCACCCCCCAATCCAGCTTCCCCCACACCACACCCTGAGCAGACTTTTGTGATCTTTCTGACAGTTTGGCTGATACATTTTTCATTTAATTGAGTGTCACTTCTTGCAGCCTGGAATGTAGGAAACAGGGCTCACCCTTTCTGCAAAGTGTAGCGTGTAGCGATATTGCTGGTTCCATCAGTAATTAAGTTGTCATTCTCTCAAATAATCTGGCTTTGGCCGAAGGGGGGGGGGGGATAAAGGAAATCCAATTATTTGGAATCTTAATTTGACAGAGGTGCTAATTTGCCTTCAATAAAGCCTTAATAGATTATCCTTTGATGTGACATTATGAAATAGATCTGAGGGATGGGGAAATCAGTCGGGGCGGTTGGGTTCAGCAAATGTTTAAATGAAAATTCATTTCCTGGATTGCAAAGAGATCCCAGAACACCTTTCAGATTGTCCATTGTTTCATTGGTGGCTGCTGTGCATGACCTAAGAAGTGTCTGAAATATCGCAGAGAATTCTGACGCACCAGCCACAGCTCGTCTGCTGCAGCTACCAATTCCTGCATTTAATCCGAGGGCTGCATTGTTGCAAAATAAATGATGGCACACCTCCCAGTTGAAAAGCTGCATCCAGACACATTTTTAGTAGATGCATTACTAAAGGTGGGATGAGGAAGCTGTGGCTCATGAGTGAAAGCCTGCTCACAGAAAGTTCAGTTTCATTCCGTGGATGAGATATGCAATAGCTAGATAAATAGAAAAGGAGGCTTTCAATACAAGTTCTTATAACAGATATCAAGGATGTGGGTGGCGCTGTCATCTAAACCACTGAGCCTCTTGGGCTCGCCAATCAGAAGGTCAGCAGTTTGAATCTGTGTGATGGAGTGAGCTCCTGTTGCTCTATCCCAACTCCTGCCAACCTAGCAGTTCGAAAACATGCCAGTGCAAGTAGATAAATAGGTACTGCTGCAGCAGGAAGGTAAACAGTGTTTCCATGCGCTCTGGTTTCCGTCATGGACTCCCATTGCTGGCCACGTGACCCAGAAAGCTGTCTGTGGACAAACGCCGGTTCCCTCAGCCTGAAAGTGAGATGAGGGCCGCAACCCCATAGTCACCTTTGACTGGACTTAACCATCCAGGGGTTCTTTACCTTATAACTGAAGCAACATCCCCTTCAGGGAGGAATTTCCTCTTTTCTCACATGGTAGGCATTGCCTCCTGCAAAATGATGCCATCTACAATACATGTGCATATGATCTAAAGACAAACTTTGCAACCTGTTTCAGAGAGCTTACTTTACCTGTGTGCAAATTTAATTGTGAGATCAATTGATTAAGGCATCAACCCTAACCCCACCACCACCATTACCTGAATTTGGTAGGGCTTACTTCTGAGTATGCATGGCTAGCACTGTATGTGATTGTCTGGAATTCCTATGAGTAGCCAATTCATATTTCGAATCAAGCTAAAACAGGGTTGCTATCTCGGTCCATCAGCAGCAGGCAAAGACTGTTGTTTAGTCGTTTAGTCGTGTCTGACTCTTCGTGACCCCATGGACCAGAGCACGCCAGGCACTCCTGTCTTCCACTGCCTCCCGCAGTTTGGTCAGACTCATGTTTGTAGCTTCGAGAACACTGTCCAACCATCTCGTCCTCTGTTGTCCCCTTCTCCTTGTGCCCTCAATCTTTCCTAACATCAGGGTCTTTTCCAGGGAGTCTTCTCTTCTCATGAGGTGGCCAAAGTATTGGAGCCTCAGCTTCACAATCTGCCCTTCCAGTGAGCACTCAGGGCTGATTTCCTTCAGAATGGAGAGGTTTGATCTTCTTGCAGTCCGTGGGACTCTCAAGACTACTTGACACTTAATCAAGGGCCATTGGCTGCCCACCATCATTTGAGGTGGACCAAAAAGCCTCCTCCCCATTAAGGCTCAGGACTCCTCACCAAAATGCTGCCATTCAAATCAGTCATTCTACCTAAATCTGTGTGCAATGGCTGTTGGGTCATTTGTTTTGGTTCCTTCCTTCCATTTAGTGCAGTGAACTGCAGCTTGCCACACTCCAGTTATGATGTCTGAAAGTCTCCAAAGGTGAATTTTCCCTACATGAAATTAAACTGCCGGGTTTTTGGTTCAGTAATCAAGAGCTAGCTAAAAGACAGGGAGGGTGGGAGCTCATGTTACTGCTACATCTGTAACCCAATTACTCTCCTACCCAAGACAGATTTGAAACGGCCTGCATGATTAAGTTGCTTTTTATAACTAGGCAAGCTTCCTATTTGATGTGAACACCTTCCTGCATCCAGATCCACACCAACTCACTTTGGATTCCCTGTCTGTAAACTCATCACCAAAGTGAGAGAGAGGAATGGCAGAGGAACAGGGTTGGCTTCAGACGGACAGAAAGCTGTTCATCATATTTACACAGCACTGACAGGTGTTGTTACAAATCATTCAGAAAGCCGTTTAGGAGATGTATCGCTCATTACCTAGCAAATGAAAAGCAAATCAAATCAAATCAAAGGTTTAGAAAATTTCTGGAAGGCAAAGGAGAAATTCTGGAGCTTGGCCTGGTTGCAGAAATTAAGGTTCCAAACACATACTTGGCAAGGCTTAGCTTGCTTTCACTTGTGGGCTGTGGAAATGTACCAATACTAATAGCTCAGTTGGTGAGAGCGTGGTGCTGATAACGGCAAGCTTGCAGATTCAGTCCCCATATGTGGACCAGTGTGGAGCGAGCCGATCGGGTGCCTGGGGCGGTGCGTGTGCCCTGTGCCCAGGCCAGCCACCTGCGGGGGCAGGGTGAGCTGGGGCAGGACGCTCCATGGGGCCTCTGAGGAGTCTGCCTGCCTCCTTCCACTCAGCCGCCCTACAGCTGAGGTGACATTTAGACCACAGTGCCACCCACGTCCCTAATGCTAAGGTTCAACGACCATAAAAAAACCAGACACAAAAAAGAAAACAATACAATGCAACAAACAAAAACAAACAACCCCAATGGAAGCAGTTGTAGAGTGGGAATGTGGAGTTGAGGAGCCCAGGAACACAGAAGGTTCTAGATTCAATTCATGGCATTTCTAGGAAGGACTAGCAGAGACTTCTGCCTGAAACCCTGGAGAGCTACTGCCAGTTTATTTGTTGTTTTTATTAAAGATTTTCTTGTTTTACAGAAGTATGTGTAATGTCTCTTGTATTTTTTTCCATGTAACATTTTTGCACATCCGTTTCATTTGTTGAGACATTAGGGGGAGAAAAAAAGGGGTGGGGGGGGAGATGGGTGGGGTTGGGGTTGGGTGGCGATGTTTCTATTTTGCTTACTGTATGTAGGGTTTGGTGTCAGCGTTGGCCGTGCAGGTTCTCTGCCGTTCACTTGTGTTCCTTTGGTGGTGAGAGAGGTTGGGGTTGACCTAGGGTGTGGTTGTTTGTTTGTGATTGGCTGTGGTGGTCTTTGTTTTCGTGTGTGAGTGGGGTGGGTGGGTGTTTTGGATCAGGTTAGCCATATTGATTTGTATGCTGTTGGTGGATTATTGTCATTGTCTTGTTAGAGCTACTGCCAGCTGGGCAGTACTGAGTTAGTTGGACCAATGGTCTGACAGCATAAGGCAGCTTTCTGAAAGCTGTGCTGAGGGAAACTAAAACTAAATCATTCAAATGAGGTGTTTTTTAGGGCCAAACACAACACAATGGCAACAGTCCTGTTTGTTTATTTCCAAGCCTGATCCAATTGGCAATGGCTTCCTAGGATTTCAGACAAGGATCTGTCCCAGTCCTATCTCTAGATGTTGGGGCTGAACCTGGACCCTTCAGCATTCAAAGCAGATACTCTGCTACTGATGTCTAGCCTGTCCAAATAGGTTTTTCCCAAAGACTCATTCCAGAGGTCCTGACTGTCTTGTTTCTCTTCTAACCTGAACCCAACCAGGATATGCTTAAGTTTCCATTGCCTCCCTGATTCCAGTACTATGTTACTTTGGTGAATTACATGTACTCTTCAGACAGATTGACAGTGTGGCAGGAAGAATGAAGTTTTCTCTGATACACAGAATCATTAAGGCTCCATTAAGGCTTCCTGTAGTTTCCTATGTGCTAATGTGTCTCACTTGGGGAAATCTTGTTTGTTAAGTCCGAATTTTCAAAGGGACTTTCCCCTGAAGGATAGCCCTTTCCTTTCTGGGATTATTTTGGAGTATAACATGTTTTTTTCTCCTTTCTGCATTTTTATGAGTTGAATGCAAGTTTCCGTATGATATGTCAGTGATAGAATGAATAACAGTATCTGAATGATTCCTTCTGTGCAGAAGGCAAGGCTTTTCTATTTCATACATCAGTAGAATTTGCTGCAGTACAGCTAGAAAGCCATATAGCCATGGTGTTTATTAACACAAAGAATAAATTCCACCCTTTAAAAAAAAGTGTTATTTTAGGGTTGAATTCTGGACACATTTGGGGATAACTGAAGAATCCAGGTTTGCATCTGGTCAGTGCAAAGATTTACACTTGCACAATGGGAATTGCCCCCCTTCCTTTACATGCCCCCTAATTCTGTTCTCAGAGTTCCCCAAGCACTCCAGAGCAAATTTGGGGAGAGTGCAGGGGAAGAAGTGGGGTGTGAGTCCTGTTGCATAAATCTGTGCACTGATAGGATGGTTCCCTAGCACTACACTGGAACAAGCAAAACTATTTTCAAATTCCAGTACAAATTGGCCTGATTCGAACCTCCTCCTGTAATTACATACATATCAGAAGTTACGTACCCTCTGAATTTGCTGTTCACCAAATGGCGAGTCATAATATTCAGCTTTAAAATGTATCACACGTTTAAAGCTTTTTCAAAATACACATTGCAGTAACATTTAACTGCGAATTTCTTTACTTTTATAAATGCAGAAATGGGATAGAACAGAGTTAAGGGTGGTCACATGCAGATTTAAGTATATATATATATAAAATAAATGTTGCTCTGATTTAACAGCCTCATCTCTGAGTTCACATTGTAAGGCTTATTAGAGGCCTTTAAGACTTAACAGTCGATGTGAAGTTGCAATAATAATAAAAATACAAGCAAGAATACAGTCAGCTCTTCAACATTTTAAGGTTGGAAAGAACAGGAGATAACCCCGCACTCCCCACCTCGACCTTCAGAAATTATGAAACTCCACAATGTGGATTATAGAGAAATGAATCCCTTTTACTTCCCCCACACAAAGCCCCTGGACCTATTCATCTGCAGTTCAGCTGGCTTAACCCAACCTGGAGGAGATCCTGTGTCTGCAAATATAATAATAATAATAATAATAATAATAATAATAATAATATATTTATTTATTTATATCCTCCTCCCCCCCCCCCAGCCAAGGCTCAGAGCAGCTATCAACAGTAAAATAATACAGCATTCTAAAATCAATTAATTATAAAATCAGTTCAAATCAAACCGATGGCAACCATTGGACTAGGGTTCTGTGAAGAATTACCAAAGGAGGGGGTCAGGCTGTGCCTTGGCCAAAGGCCTGGTGGAACAGCTCTGTCTTGCAGGCCCTGCGAAAGGATGTCAAGTCCCACAGGGCCCTAGTCTCTTGTGACAGAGCGTTCCACCAGATCGGAGCCACAGCCGAAAAAGCCCTAGCTCTGGTTGAGGCCAGCCTAACCTCTCTGTGGCCTGGGACCTCCAAGGTTTGAAGACTGTAAGGTCCTCCGTGGGACATACCAGGAGAGGCGGTCCCATAGGTACGAGGGTCCTAGGCCGTATAGGGCTTTAAATTTCATCTGCTACGGTCATTTTCAGATTTCCCATTATAGTGAATGGGGACCATGGACCAAAATAGCATATCTGGTTCCTCCCCATTTTATCCTCTAAACATGCCTGTGAGATAGGTCAAGCTAACAGGTAACAGCTGGCCCAAGATCAATCAGAGAGCTTCATGGATGAATGGGGATTTGAAGTCTGATCCCCCTGGTCTTAGTCCATCACTCTAACCACTACACCATGCTTGCTTGCTTTTTGCCCAAAGCTAAAGAAGATCAAACCTATCCATTCTGAAGGAAATCAGCCCTGAGGGCTCATTGGAAGGACAGATCCTGAAGCTGAGACTCCAATACTTTGGCCACCTCATGAGAAGAGAAGACTCCCTGGAAAAGACCCTGATGTTGGGAAAGATGGAGGGCACAAGGAGAAGGGGACGACAGAGGACAAGATGGTTGGACAGTGTTCTTGAAGCTACCAGCCTGAGTTTGACCAAACTGCGGGAGGCAGTGGAAGACAGGAGTGCCTGGCGTGCTCTGGTTCATGGGGTCACGAAGAGTCGGACACGACTAAACGACTAAACAACAACAAAAATCAGCCATGAGGCCCACACACAAGTGAGAATCTGACAGTGGGGGAGGAACTTTAACTCTTCCCCTGCACCATTTCTCCAGTATAAACCACCCCCTTTTGCCCTAAATAGGTAAAAATACTTAGGGACCCACTTACATGTTCCTCCCACCCCAGTGGTGTAAGTAGCAGGTATGGGGGTACAATTCAACCTGTGAAAGCACCAAAACGTACTGAGGAATGCTCCTCTTCATGGGGATCTGTGCCAATCACTCTCCCCATCTGCAGATCCCCCCCAACTCCCACACTGCTCTGGAGATCTTGCAGCTCTCCATAGCATCTTCTGAGGGGCAGGGGGAGCTTGCCGAGGAAGGAGGAACAAGAATTGCCTCCCCTCTTCTTCCAACAAGAGCATCCGATGAGTGCAGTTGCACTTGAGGAAATTCTAGATCCAGCCTCATCTCTTTCTTTAAGGGAAGAAAGTGCAACAGCATACCTTGGAGTCTCAGTAACAGGCTAAACCTACAATGACAGCTTGATCTTGAGACTCTCTCTGTTTCAAAGTCCTTTATAACCATTCCTAAGCATCTGCCTGAGTAGTGTGCTTTATCTGATTACCAACCAGAGTGAGTCTAAAGTAATGGAAATGGATGCTTTCAACCAAATTCACTTTGTATTGGAGAATCTTTTCAATGTATCTGTGCTTCAGATGCAAAGGCGATACTCCCCCCACCCTATAATTCACAAGTAATTAGTTTTTCTTCCTTGAACCACTCATTTCCTGAAAGGGCTGTTTATCCCATCTCCACCACAGTTATTGGAAAACAGGAAAATTTGTCTCCCCCTCACTGTTGTTGAATCACAAGCTCCTGCAGTCAGAGAGATTTTGGGAAACGAGATATAATTCAAGAGAATTGTGACAGAATGGTCTGGCTTCAAACAAGTCTTCAAGATACTATACAACCCTATTTGCACTGTACATTTAAAGCAGTATCATGCTACTTTAAACAGCTGTGGCTTTCCCCCAAAGAACTGTGGTGAGTGCTGTTAGGAGACCCGTCTCCCCCCCAAAGAGGTACAATTCCCAGAATTCCTCGGGAAGAGGAACACTCTGGTCTTGACACTCTTGTTGTTGTTTAGTCGTTTAGTCGTGTCCGACTCTTCGTGACCCCATGGACCAGAGAACGCCAGGCACTCCTGTCCTCCACTGCCCCCCGCAGCTTGGTCAGACTCATGTTGGTAACCTCGAAAACACTATCCAACCATCTCGTCCTCTGTCGCCCCCTTCTCCTTGTGCCCTCCATCTTTCCCAACATCAGGATCTTCTCCAGGGAGTCTTCTCTTCTCATGAGGTGGCCAAAGTACTGGAGCCTCAGCTTCACAATCTGTCCTTCCAGTGAGCACTCAGGGCTGATTTCCTTCAGAATGGAGAGGTTTGATCTTCTTGCAGTCCATGGGACTCTCAAGAGTCTCCTCCAGCACCATAATTCAAAAGCATCAATTCTTCGGCGATCAGCCTTCTTTATGGTCCAGCTCTCACTTCCATACATCACTACTGGGAAAACCATAGCTTTAACTATACGGACCTTTGTTGGCAAGGTGATGTCTCTACTTCTCAAGATGCTGTCTAGGCCTGTCATTGCCCTTCTCCCAAGAAGCAGGCGTCTTTTAATTTCGTGGCTGCTGTCACCATCTGCAGTGATCATGGAGCCCAAGAAAGTAAAATCTCTCACTGCCTCCATTTCTTCCCCTTCTATTTGCCAGGAGGTGATGGGACCAGTGGCCATGATCTTCGTTTTTTTGATGTTGAGCTTCAGACCATATTTTGCACTCTCCTCTTTCACCCTCAATAAAAGGTTCTTTAATTCCTCCTCACTTTCTGCCATCAAGGTTGTGTCATCTGCATATCTGAGGTTGTTGATATTTCTTCCGGCAATCTTAATTCCGGCTAGGGATTCATCCAGCCCAGCCTTTCGCATGATGAATTCTGCATATAAGTTAAATAAGCAGGGAGACAAAATGCAGCCTTGTCGTACTCCTTTCCCAATTTTGAACCAGTCAGTTGTTCCATATCCAGTTCTAACTGTAGCTTCTTGTCCCACATAGAGATTTCTCAGGAGACAGGTGAGGTGATCAGGCACTCCCATTTCTTTAAGAACTTGCCATAGTTTGCCATGGTCGACACAGTCAAAGGCTTTTGCATAGTCAATGAAGCAGAAGTAAATGTCTTTCTGGAACTCTCTAGCTTTCTCCATAATCCAGCACAGACTAGACTAATTGAAATTAGAGGATCTAAGTTAGTCATGTCCACCAATACCAGTGGCTCAACACTAAGCAGAACTTAGTCATACAAGCCATTATGTGAGCTGAAAACAGCCATCTTTCAAAATTTGCACTTTTCAAAATTTTGCAATGCCATGTTCTGCAGCCAAGTAAGATGGCCCAAAATGCATAGACCTGAGTAAAGTGGGCATAAACAATGCATGTATTAGTAACAGCAGGCAAAAAAATGCACCATACTGCCAAAAAAAGTCCATATCCAGATAAATTCACACTAAAAAGCTGATTTATTTACATGAGTACTTTAAAAAAAATGCAAACCAGTGTGGTAACATAGCCATCTGAATTTAAGAATACAAAAGGGAGAAGAGCAGAGAAACTGGAATTGAGAGATTCAGTCATCCCTACTTCCCACACCCATAAGAGAGCTCAGCGAACAATGTGATGGGTATTTCAGGAAGTGCAAGTTGCCTGAAGATCTGTGGCCTATGGACCAGCAGAGAAGAAATTTGCAGAATGAATGAAAGACATCTCACAAACCCCTCTTGGCTATCTTAAGCATAAAATAAGTGCAATAAAAATCCTATACTTCACCAGTGGGAACTTCTCTCTCTTTTGCTCTTTCGCACACAAATTTTCCTCTTTGATCATTTTTAATGCAATTGCTTTTCATATTAATTGAAGGGTTAAAAAAAAAGCAGGAGGAATTTTCGGCACAGCACTAATTTTTTTGCCCCACCGGCCAGAAAGGTTTAAAATAAAACTGCTGAACAAGAGAGAAGTCCCGGTTTGATCAAGTGCATCCAGGTATTTTTAGAAGACAATTTTGAATGTATTTATAGAAGTCACTTTTTGCATGGAGCCTTCATACTGAGCTGTTTATTATTTGCAAGAGTTACAAGTGCCTGCTTATGTGCTGCATATGCAAATAAAGCTGATCCATGGAATTTTGGCATAAGCCAGCACGCTTCATCTGGGAGCAGGTGCTTATAAAAGCCGTCCTGTTGGGGGGAAACGAATGTTTTCCGAGAGTTTTTGGAAGCATCTCACATGCAGCTGCTGACACGTTACAAGCAGATCCCTCGGCAGCTGAGCTTTTGCTGGCTTAGGCGTCTGTCCTCTTGCTCAAGGTCCCACTTCCCACCACACTACGCTTTGCTTGGCAGCAGGTAGAATTGCTAAGCACACAATATGTCGGATGCTAACTCGCCAAAGCGAGGAATGAAAAATGAGGTGCTTCAAGATCTCAATCCCCTGCATCCCTTGGCGTTATGATACCCAGACTCTGGATCAGGCATTCAGTAAGATCTCACTCAGAGAAACAAGGTCAGGTGCCTTGTTTAGAGAGGTCAAAGAGTGGCACTCAAGTACATTCCAATGTTTTGGGCTACTTATAAAGCCCCCAAATGACTTAGGGTTCAGATATGGAGCAAGGTCATAGACCATCTGCTCTGTATGAATGAGGTCCCAGGTTCAACCCCTGACTGAATTCCTAGAAAGCCATTGCCCATCAGGGTAGACCAAAGGCGGAGAACATGTGGCCTTCCAGGTGTTAGTGGATTCCAACTTCCAACAGCCCGGAATAGCATGGACAATGTCCAGGGCTGAAGGGAGATGGACAACATCTGGTGGGTCCATAGTTTCCCCATCAATGGTGTTGAAAACAGTTATCAGGCTTTGGATAATCGGCTTTCTCCCCCCATGGCAGTAGATAAGAAGATCAAATGAAATGAACATCTTACCAGTTAGAAACTTCAATAATCACAGCAAGAGAACAAAGAACACATCTCCTAGAAATGGCAGTGCTCCCAATTAAGGGTCACCCCCCGTTCCTATTAATCTACATCACTCCTACGTCTTGTAATCTGAGCTTGTAGCCTCTGCACTTTCTGTTCTAACACTTTCTGAGCTCTCCATGACTTTGGAGATGGGGAGTGAATGCTGTCCAGAGACTTTGAATCTGTTAACCCTCTCTCTCCATGTTTCTTCTCCTAGCTGCTCCCCATCCAGTATTTCCCAGCTTCTGCCTTCTTAACTACGCCCCTCTGCAAACCACTGTTCCAAATCTACACTGTCCTCCTGCTCCTGGGAAGATTCAGGATCAAGATCATGGGGAGGGGGTGGCTCCCACCATTCGTCCTCAGTGCAGCCCTCCTCAGCATGGTCCCTGACATGGGTGAAAGGAATTAAAGATGAAACTGCCAATATCATAATGCTGTTATACAAATCAATGGTGCAGCTGCACTCAGAATACTGTGTGTAGTGTTCTGGTCACCTCACCTCAAAAACGGACATCTTGGAGTTAGAAAGGTTCAGAAAAGGGCAACTGAACTGATGGAAGGGATGGAGCAAAGGTGGAAAGACTGAAGCATTTGGGAAATTTCAGTTTAGAGAAAAGCTGAGTAAGATGTGACCTGATAGAAGTTTATACAATTATGCATGGCATGGAGAAAGTGGATAGAGAACAGTTTTTAATCCCTCTTTTGTCTAGTAGTTTGGATAGGTCAGTTGGCTAGAGCATGGTGCTGATAACACTAAGGTTGCAGATTTGACCCCCTTATAGGACAGCAGCATATTCCTGCGTTGCAGGGGGATGGTCTAGAAGATCCTCAGGGTCCCTTTCAACTCAACAAAACAACAACAACAACAACTTATTATTATTTGTACCCCACCCATCTGGCTGGGTTTCCCCAACCACTCTGGGTGGCTTCCAACAAAGATTAAAAACACATTAAAATGTCACACATTAAAAACTTCCTTAAAGAGGGCTGCCTTCAGATGTCTTCTAAATGTCAGGTAGTTGTTTATTTCCTTGACATCCGGTGGGAAGGTGTTCCACAGGGCGGGCACCACTACCGAGAAGGCCTTCTGCCTGGTTCCCTGTAGCTTTGCTTCTTGCAGTGAGGAAACCACCAGAAGGCCCTCGGCGCTGGACCTCAGTGTCTAGGCAGAATGATGGGGGTGGAGACGCTCCTTCAGGTATACTGGACCGAGGCCGTTTAGGGCTTTAAAGGTCAACACCAACACTTTGAATTGTGCTCGGAAATGTACTGGGAGCCAATGTAGGTCTTTTAGGACCAGTGTTATATGGTCTCGGCGGCCGCCCCCAGTCACCAGTGTAGATGTTGCATTTTGGATTAGCTGTAGTTTCCGGGTCACCTTCAAAGGTAGCCCCACCTTGAGCACATTGCAGTAGTCCAAGCGGGAGATAACTAGAGCATGCACCACTCTGTTGAGACAGTCGGCGGGCAGGTAGGTTCTCAGCCTACGTACCAGATGGAGCTGGTAGACAGCTGCCCTGGATACAGAATTGACCTGTGCCTCCATGGACAGCTGTGAGTCCAAAATGACTCCCAGGCTGTGCACCTGGTCCTTCAGGGACACAGTTACCCCATTCAGGACCAGGAAGCCCTCCACACCAGCCCGTCCCCTGTCCCCCAAGAACAATACTTGTTAGGATGCAACCTCAATTCTGCATATCATTTGCTGGAAGCCACAGGAGGGGACAGTGTTCTTGTGCTCAGGTCCTGCTAGTGAGTTTCCTACAGGCATCTTGTTGGCCAGTGTGAGGACAGGATGCTGGACTAGACAGGCCACTAATCTGATCCAGCGTGCATTTCAGCTTCCATCTTCACCCTTAGCTCCTAAATTGCCTTCATTGCTAATGAATCTCAAACTTCACACAGATCTAGCAACCTTAACTAAGAGCCTGGTAAACCTGGTTAAATTTAACCAACTGTTTAAATTACCCAGTTCCCAACAAAATCTGAAGACAATTATAATTCTGTGGAGCTGGAAAAAAAAAAAAAAGGTTTTGGCAAAGGTGTGTGTGCAGGAGAATTTTGCTCTTTGCACAGGAAGAAAATCCTTTAGCATTTTTCTCTGTGCAAACAGGCAACTGAAAAGTGACATTTTATCCCTAGATTTGACTTTTCTTTTCATGTGATCTCTTAATCTTAACAAACACAATAGAGCCTCAGATTTAGGAAATAACTTGTTTGCTTCCTGTGTCTAGAGAAAGAAAGAAAGAAAGAAAGAAAGAAAGAAAGAAAGAAAGAAGAAAGAAAGAAAGAAAGAAAGAAAGAAAGAAAGAAAGAAAGAAAATGCTTGAAGGAAGTGGTTTGGCGTATCAAAGGAATCAGGCAAGAAAAATTGGACACCAGGAATGCATGGAGGTCTATGGGGTTTGAGACATTGCAAGGCATATTGGCAAGAGGGCCAAATTCAGTCTGGTTTTAAACATGACAGCTTAGTTTAAAGTCAACGTAAGCACGTGTATGTCTTGCTTTCAAGGTGCTGTCGGCAAGCAAGCAAAAACCTGAAGCTGCTCAAAATGCCATCTTTGTGTGTTTGAACATCCTTCCATTGACAGAAGCTTGACGACTGCTTGGAAAATTGACGTGATAAAGGGGAGGGGGAGAGAATGAAAGGTTAGCAAATGTGGCTCAACTAAAACTACCTGTCATTTTGTTTTGCAGGCAGTCCTGAGAGAAAAAGAGGCAGAGATAAGGTACAGGGGGACAAGTGAACTAATTCCTTGCTATTGTATTCAGGTACAATTATGGCAACCTCTATAAAACTGGAATTAATCCATACAAGATGCAGCAAACAGGCTTTATTGCTTTGAGGGAATAAATCATTGGTGAAACTTCCAAGGTATTTCTATATATCCATATAATCTTGTCTTAACTGTCATTGTGGAAAGGTCACATTGCTCACCACCCCTCCTAGCCCATACCTTTGCTGAGTATGTGTATTTGTGTTTGTGTGATTCTTCCTCTGTCACTTAAGCCCTTTTCAATTTACGTTCTCTTGGTACATTTTGTGCCTCTCAATTGCCTTCAGTCAGAAAGAGATACATGGCTTTGTGCTTCCTAATTTGTCTGGTACAAACACCTCATGTGCCTGTCAGAGGGGATTTGTTTTCTTTGCTGACCGTGTTTGTGAAAACTGCTTCAACGGGTTGCGAGGGCCTGATGGCGGCCCCTTCAGCAGCTCATGTCACCAATCTAGTGAAAACAATTCACCGGCGAACCTGATCAGGGCTTCTTCTAGGCATGTGGTTGGCCACTGTGAGAAAAGGATGTTGGATAAATTTACCCTTCTCTGTGGTAAAAATAATATCTTCTCCACCCCCTCACAACCTGACGCACACAAAGCTCTTGTGTGGTCGATCTCATGGCCATTCAGAATGCAGGATGTGAGGTACGAGTCTCCTAGGCTGTCAAGGAGAAGGTATCACTTGAAGTGTCTCAAATCCCTTTTGATGCCAGTCTTTTCACAGTGACTCTTATTGGAATAGAAGCCTTGTCATGAGAAATTTGAGTGGCAGCAGAAACAGCAAAAACACACCAACCCTTAAAAAAAATAGCAGGAGGGGAAACAGTGAAGAAAACTTGGTGACTCAGATAGCGGAAAGGGCGTCCAAATTAATCATCTCCTCTTGCTGACATCAATGCTTACTTTCCTTTCCTGACATCAGTTCCTTTTGGCCAATAGAAGCAGAATGATGATGGTCTTTCTGTCACTCACTGTCCTTTTTCAAATGCCTCTCCCCTTTGTTTCTGTAAATCTAAGGATGAAAGTCACCTTTTCTTAAAAAAAAAAAAAAAAAAAGTTTGATGATGAAGAGGGAGGGAAAGTATCGGTAAAAAGTTTGAAAAAGTAAAGGCTTGTTGGAGGTGACCTCAACATCTAGTTCGCTAGAGCTACTGAGCACCTTGGTTCAGCTGGAACTCTACACATGCCCTCCGACTATTTTGAGTTTGCTCTCATTATGTGAGGAAGCCAAGGTAGTTCAGACTAAGAAAAGCGCAACGGGAACCATAATAACTGAGGTACAAGGGGTTTTTTCCTGCCTTTTATAGTATATGTAAAGGATTATATAAGTGGAAACATATTTAGTCCCTGGCCCGTTGGTTACATCTAATACAAATATCTACCCCCACACCTTCATTGAGATTAATTAACTCTAGGAAAATCAGCATCCAAGGTTATTTCAAGGATAAAAGGAGAGAATCATATATGTGCCCTTGAGCTCCTGGGAATGTGTGTGATAAGAATGCAATGTAATCAGCCAGTACAGGGGATTCTCATTAGGCAAGCCAATACAAAAAGGAGGTCTCAGTGGGTAGAGAGTTCAAAAACTATGGGGTTAGATGAAGAGCAAGCAGTGTGAGCCTTGGGCCTCCATATGTTGCTAGACAACAACTCCAACCATCCCTGACCAATGGCTATGCTGATTTGGGCTGAAGGCAGTTAGAATCCAACAACCTCTGGAGGGCCACAGGTTCCTCACAACTGGACTAAGCACTCATGGGTAGGTCATTTAAGCTTAAGGCAATTCATTCTATTGCCATGACAGGGTCTCTCAGAGTGTAGAGGAGGACTCAGATGAAAAGGCTGTCATCCACAAGGGGGACCCTTCAGGACCCTCTTTTGCACCATTCTGGCCGAAAGACCTCCTCATACTTGGATGATGAATTTACAAGAGCACAATTCTCTTCTTCACTTTGCAGAAGCTTAAGAATACTAAGGACATTTTAAGGCAGAGCTTTCCAAACTTCAGTTGGTGGTATACCTTTTAGACATACATCATTTTGTGACACAGTAATTCAGTTTTACTAGCTAACCGGAGGTTAAACTAGCCCCTCTCCAGCCCCAGGAGGAGTGCAGGGAGTGGTCACGCGACACACAGCAGTCGACACACTAACATGTCACGACACACAGTTTGGAAAGCTTTGCTTTAAGGAGTACAGCAAGCTCTTTCCAGGTGACGGGGGCTTTAGCAAAAAAGACAAGTGCCTTGATAAGTCTGCAAATGAAGCCAGCTCCTAGGTGTGGTACTCAATGGGAACTCTCCAAGGTGCTGATCTGGCTAGCTGAACTTGCAAGCTCTGTGATTCTCCTGGATGGGTCTGCTACTTCTGTGACTACACCAGTTGTAATGGCACTTATTAATATGATTCTAACCACTGAGCTTCCCCAGCCTAAAGTCCTGGACCTTTGCAAGGCTAGATATCTGTCCACTGAGCAATGGTTCTCTGCTGCTTCAGCTGTCACCTGCAGGCAGCCGCTATTAAATGGATGAATGGATGAGATTAATCAGCAAATGAATAAGCGCAGATGATTCCCATTTCACAGGGCCACTGAGAGTATTGTGCTCTACCCACCTCCCCTTGCTTTGCTGGATCGCTGATTGCTCTTGGTGAAGGAATAGTGCCAGAACCCTTGCACAATCAGCAACGGGAGATGGTGGAAAAACAAAACAACACGCCGGAACAGAAACCACTTGAGAATTGGTTCTGAGTTGTTTAACTGGTTGTGTGAATTGAGGTATCCACTGGATGAATTGAGGAAGCAATAATGTGTGATGATTCACTGTGTGGTGACTTATGCAAGCAATTTCACATATTCAAGCAATTACTTGCAATTACCATGTGATTAACGTAATGTGCGAACTTGCTCTGCCTAGTATGAAAGGCAATTTCCTGGCACTGCTGGATGCATGTGCTTACCCAGCAATTAACAGTTTGCAGGCTTGAAACTCATTTTCTTTGCATCTTAGAAATGTCTCCCTCTCCCCCTCTCCCCCCTCCCAGGTCTAGATTAATACACTTGGGGGCCCTGTGCTTCATGGAGTCTCATGTCTCTGACTGATAAAACTAGTTTACGCCCCACCAACAAAACACAGAAGCCCCATGCCAATACAAAAGTTCACATACATCCCCCATCATTACTGTCCACCAAGGACTACTCTGCCCTTGATAATTTTCTGCAATACAGGTAGTATGCACCCAGCAATGTTCCTCTGGTGGACCCAGCAACCGATATCACAAACACAATTCTGGAGATTTTGCTGCCCAAAGCTGTTGTGTTGCATGATCTGACAAATACAACCCTGTGGAAAGCTGCAGGAGATACTCTCTGAGCATGCACAATTACACAGAATCTGAAAGAAGTGCTTGGCTTCTACTGGGATATTACAAGGGATTCTGGGTACATTATCAGGTCTTGCACTGCTTCACTGGTACTTTGGCCTCCATGAGACAGCTTGAGTTGCTTCTGCTGTTGTTGGCTGTGGTCTCAAATTTCCCCACTGTTTGGAACAGTCATTGCTCCCCTGTTTCAGTATGTGGCAGCAAACAGTTTCCTAAGCTGTGAATCTACCACTGAAGATTATGCCACGTAGAATCATAGAATCTTAGAGTTGGAAGGGACCCCAAGGATCATCTAGTTCAACCCCCTGCAATGCAGGAATCTCACCAAAGCATCCATGACATGGACATCCAATCTCTGCTTAAAAACCTCCAAGGAAGTAGAGCCCACCACCTCTCATGGAATCTGTTCCACTGCTGAACAGCTCTGTCAGGATGTTTTTCCGAATGTTTAGTCAGAATCTCCTTTCTTGCAACTTGAAGCCATTGGTTTGAGTCCCACCCTCCAGAGCAGGAGAAAACAAGCATGCTCCCTCCTCCATGTGACAACCCTTAAGATATTTGAAGATGGCTATCCTATCTCCTCTCAGTCTCCCCTTTTCCAGGCTAAACATACCCAGCTCCTTCAAGCGCACCTCATAAGGCTTAGTTTCCAGACCCTTGATCATCTTGGTTGCCCTCCTCTGCACATGTTCCAGTTTGTCAACATCCTTCTTAAAATAGCAGTAGCTTTTTTTACTGCTGCATCACACTGTTGACTCATGTTAAGCCTGTGGTCCACCAAGACCCCTAGATCCTTTTCACATGTACTGCTAGTAAGCCAGGTGCCCCCCCATCCCATATCTAGTTCTTCCTGCCTAAGTGCAGAACCATATCTTTGTCCCTATTGAAATTCATTTTGTTAGCTTGCACCCAGTTCTTCAATCTGTTAAGGTCATTTTGAATTCCAATTCTGTCTTCTGTGGAATTAGCTACTCCTCCCAGGTTGGTGTCATCTGCAAATTTAATGAGTATCCCCTCAATTCATTCATCCAAGTAATTTATAAAGACGTTGAACAACAACAGGCCCAGGACAGAACCCTGCAGCACCCCACTTGTCACTTTTTTCCAGGATGATGAGGAACTATTAATGAGTACTCTTTGGGTTCGGTCAGTCAACCAGCTACAATTCCACATAACAACCCACATTTTACCTGCTTCCTCGTGAGAATGTCATGGGGGGGCTTTGTTAAAAGCCTTACTGAAATCAAGATACATTATGTCCACAGCATTTCCCTTATCCACCAACTTTGTAATTCCATTAAAAAAAAAAGAAAACAGATTGGTCTGGCATGACTTATTTTTGAGAAACCCATGCTGGGTCATAGTAATCACAGCATCCTTCTCTAAATGCTCACAGGTTGGGCATCACTTTCCTCTTGGGTGAAGATAGGGGCAAAGTAGGTGTTGAGTAGTTCTGTGTTTTCTCTGTCATCCAATAGCATTTCTCCTTGTTCCCCACACAGAGGACCTACCACTTGCTTGTTCTTCCTCTTACTTCAGACATAGCCAAAGAAACCATTTCTTATTATTTTTAACCTCTCTTGCAAGCCAGTGCTCATTCTGAGCTTTAGCCAGCATGACTTCCCCCCTGCAACTGTTGGCTACTTGTGTATACTCCTCCTTTGTGATTCCCCTTCTTTCCATTTCTTATACATGTCCTTCTGAACTCTCAGCTCATCTGTAAACTCCTTATGCAGCTACACCGGTTTCCTTAGATGCCTCCCACTTTTCTTTCTTGTTGGTATTGCCTGCGTTTGGACCTTCAATATTTCTCCTTTTAGAAACTCCCATACTTCTTTGACTCTCTTCTCACTGACCAGACCAGAGGCCTTTTTATTAGGAATTATTGGGGATGAAATTAGAAAAGAAGATAAAACCTTGTTTCAATATTTGACAGCAACGGCCAGAATACTAATTGCACAAAATTGGAAAAGTACAAATATACCAACGGTGAGGGAGTGGCAATCTAAATTATTTGAATTTGTTGAATTAGCAAAAATGACACAAAAAATTAGAAACCAAAAAAATACAAAGTTTATTGGTGACTGGAATAAATTTATGGCATATATCGAAGGAAATCACAGAAACTTAACAACTATAGCAGGTCTGTTATAAAACTTACGATGTACAACCCAGTAACAATACCAGCTGCAGAAAATGGAGTTTTTAATTAAGAAACCCAAATCCAGCAGGGAAGGAAGTCAATTTGTATGTCTGAAACGGTTTTTGTCATGTATATCTGTTTTTGGTTTTTTTTTTGTTTTTTCTCTGTTTCTGTGCCTTTTTTAATTTTTTCATCTTCTGTGTTTAGTTTTTGACATTTTTATTTGTTTAATGTTCTTTCTTGGTTGTAAAGGAAACTCAATAAAAGAGATTTTTTTTTTTAAAAAAAGACTCTCTTCTCACTGAATATTTCTGACCAATGCTTCAAACTCAAGTACCCAGGTATAAAGAACGTTAGAGTTCCTGGGCATTTCATAACTATGTAGAAGAGAGGGTTTTTAAGTTGATCTGTAGAAAACACAACCTGAAGAAAGAGACAATGCATGTGCTTTTGTAAATGAGGAAAATCTTTAATAAAAAAATATGTTTTAAAAACCACATAGCTCTCCTCTCCACAGCATGATGAACCTACATCTGCAAGGATCCCCCTGGTGCTCACTATTAAATGTGCAGAAGGCTGGTCTTCTTCTGAATCTGATAACTGTTTTTTTTTCTTTTTCTTTCCAGTGAAGGATGCAGAGAGGTTGCTGACATCAGAGAAACCAATCCAGTTCTCAGCCAGATACTGCAGCTTTTTTTATTGTTGCTGTTGCCGTGGATCTTAAGGAGAAGAGAGTGTATTTCTTTCCACACAAGTCTTGTAAAACCTACTTTAGAAGTCTGAGAAAAGAGCTGGTAGCAGCCTCCAGAAATGTGCGGCAGCCAAGCTCACGATGACTTGGTTCTCCTGCAGCCAGGAAAACCCGAAGGAGAAAATCTTGGTGGTTTTTCTGAGAAGATAAATACCTTTTGATCCTCAGAGTCTTGAGCTCACCAGCGCGCAACAAGTGGGGAGGTGGAGGGGGGGGATTCCTGCCAGTTCCGTGTTTATGGTTCAGGAGTTCAGTTAAAACCGCACGGTCTGCTTTGAAATGTTACAGTAAGCACAAAGCCCCAGCAAAGCAAAGCAGTAAACATGATGACACCCGCTTTATTGAGGGGCTTCTGCGGGAACTAATTTGAAGCCAATGCGCTCCCAGAGCAGCAGAGGTGCGGCAAGACCTTAGCTAGCATATTTTAAATTAGGCCTTTCCGTTTGTGATAGTCCCCGGGTTGCACTGAACTGCTGAATGATTGACGGTACGTGCATCGTTAACTTGCATGGAGCCGCTGCGGAGGGAGAGGGAAAAGAAACCCTCAGTGTAATAAATATTGTAGGAACTAATGATCCCATCCCGGATTTTGCTCAAGCTTCAACACCAGGAGGCTCCAGTTGGGTTCAGAGGCTCTCAGATGGCAATGACGTGCATTTCTGGAGGGAGGGGCACAGTTCCCCAAACCAAATGGAAATCCTAGTGGTGGTGAGTTCACTTCCTAGACTTAGTATATATTAAAAAGGAGGACACTCCTGACGTGATTTCATAATCAACAGGAAAGAGGCCTCTTCTCTCTACAGTGGTACCTCGGGTTACAGATGCTTCAGGTTACAGACTCCGCTAACCCAGAAATAGTACCTCGGGTTAAGAACTTTGCTTCAGGATGAGAACAGAAATGGTGCTCCGGCAGTGCGGTGGCAGCGGGAGGCCCCATTCGCTAAAGTGGTGCTTCAGGTTAAGAACAGTTTCAGGTTAAGAACAGACCTCCGGAATGAATTAAGTACATAACCAGAGGTACCACTGTATATATCTACAAGATGAACAAGGTTGTGGGGTTCTTCTTGTAGGACGCTTGGTTGGGGAATGGGGGGGGGGGACTAGTCACAGGGTATCAACGTTTTTTTCTTCAGCATGTTTCATGCTGCATGTTGATCATGGAAGAGCAGGCTTAAAAAGTCAAGAAATAAAAGAAGTATTTTATCAGCCACTCTGCTAGCAAACTCAGCTGCTGCCTGAGGCAATGGCCTTCTTCCACCTGATGTTAGTGCCGGCCCTCTGTTATAGCTCTGTGGAATTTATCCCTTGGGCTTCCTGTATTAATTTATAGCTGCTGTGATGTTTAACTCTCAGGAGACCCTTTTGGCCATTCAGTTTACTTGTATGGGACCAGGAGGAGAAGCAGGGGTGCACTGACTTCCCTGCTACCTTGTCCCTCCCACGTTCAGTCACCAGCAACAACCCTGGCATTGGGAAGCCAAGTAAGCATTGCCCTCCCCTGTCAATCACTGCTGCTCTAAACAGTGTAGCTGATGTTCTGGATTGGGCAGCACTTGGCAGTAATGTGCCTAATTCTTCTAGCATGTGCATCTACAACTGAGGAGAGTGGATGCGCCAACATAGCTTAGATACCTGCTTTGGAATGATGGTTTTATTCCTATAGCTTTTCTTCTTCTTTGCTGATTCTTTTAGTCCTACCAATCAGGGTTTCTGTTGCTTTGAAAGAATATATATTTTGGGGAGGCTATTTCTTTTTTCAGGCTCTGTTTTTAATTGTGTTGGTGAGACACATCTTTACTGGCATATATAATATTCGTGTTACAGAGAGAGAGAGAGAGAGAGAGAGAGAGAGAGAGAGAGAGAGCACTTTAAATTTTGGTAATAGACTTTACAAAAAGAAATGTGACAGCTTTTGTTTAATAAGAGTTTATGAATTGGGTGGCCAATGGATGCTTTAGGTGAGATTCCTGCATTGGACTAGATCAGCCTTGGGATTCCTTCCAACTCTTAAGATTCAATGATTCTAACTCCCCCCTCATTTATTCATTTGATTTTGCATATTAAAATTTACAATTCTGCCACAACACCTTCCAAAAGTACAAGATTCCCACGAATCTCTGGACTTCTCCCCCTCCATGGGTCCCTTTTCTACTGCATCTTTTAGAATAATCCAATTTTTCAAAATCTCAATTGTATCCATAGTTCTCAAGTGTTATTGCAATCCCGCTAATGATTTTGACTGTTTACAGTGGTCTCCAAGATAAATTATAAAATTTCCCCATTCCTTATTAAAGTTTTGGTCTTCCTGATTTCTGACTTTTCTGGTCATTTTTGCCATTTCGGCATAGTCCATCAACTTGATCTGCCATTCTTCTCTGGTAGGGACTTTGTCTTCATTCCATCTCTGGCCTAGCAGCATCCACACAGCTGTCATCGCATACATGAACAGTCTTTTCTGTTCCCTTGGAATTTTAGCACCTGAAATTCCTAATAGAAAAGCTTCTGGGTTTTTTGTAAAAGTTATTTTAAACTCCCCCTTCCCAGTTCCTTATATATCATTATATATCATTTCACAGAATGCTTTTATTATCTTGCATGCCCACCACAGATGATAGAAGGTGTCTTCCTTTTCTTTACATTTCCAACATATATTTGTACCTGTCTATGACTCTACTTTGTAGGGACATGGGTGGCGCTGTGGGTTAAACCACAGAGCCTAGGACTTGCCGATCAGAAGGTCGGCGGTTTGAATCCCCACGACGGTGTGAGCTCCTGTTGCTCAGTCCCAGCTCCTGCCAACCTAGCAGTTCGAAAGCACGTCAAAGTGCAAGTAGATAAATAGGCACCACTCTGGCGGGAAGGTAAACGGTGTTTCCATGCACTGCTCTGGTCAGCCAGAAGCGGCTTAGTCATGCTGGCCACATAACTCGGAAGCTGTACGCCGGCTCCCTTGGCCAATAAAGCGAGATGAGCGCTGCAACCCCAGAGTCGGTCACAACTGGACCTAATGGTCAGGGGTCCCTTTACCTTTTATGACTCTAACGTATGCCTTCATGGGTATTATTGGTCTCTATCTCTCATCAACTCCTGCCAGAATGCTCATGGCTGATGAGAGTTGTAGTGCAACAACCCTGGTTCCCATCCTTGATTTAAAGTAAAGGAGGGGAACCTTTAACATTTCAAGGGAGGGAACTACATTGCCTACTATTGATATCAAGACATGGTGTAACAGTGTTGTGCATTATGGAGGAATCAAAGGATGAACCCAACAAAGGTATACCATTTAAGGCAGAAGCCCTGTGTTGAGTGTGCAGTTCCCTGCTTAGTCTCCTGACCTGACCTAAATATTGGTGTCAGCATGGGCTGAAGTTGTTCTCATATCAATAAATGGTTATATACAACAACCTGAAGATCTTGAGGGTACCTGCAGTTGTCCAATATGTGGGATATCCCATCCCTGACTGTTGCTTATTTTAGTAGAGTAGACTACCCAATTATTATTTGAAAAAAACAAAGGACGGAAGGAAATTGAATGATTACAGTTTAGTAGAATTTTTTTTTGTTCAGATGAGTCTTGTGTGTGTGTGTGACATGTAGAAAATAAATTACAGTGCATTCAGAAATCCAGCTGCTTCTATTTGAGTGGAATATATCATGATTTAATGAAGACGGCCATCTGCTCTTGTGTAAAATCCTAATTAAGAAATATATGAATCAGAACAAAACGAACTCTGAAGTAATTAGTATTTTGTAACTTTTGCAAGGAACATAGAACAATTATGGTGCAAAAAGCTTTCTTAAGCATGTTGTAGCTATCATCACGTCTTTAATGTGCTGAGGCAGATGTAAAACTTTTCTTCCTGCCCCCAGCAGATATCACCACTGTCATGGAGTTTTACGTGTGAAAACAACCAGTTTATTCATTAGCACATTTATAGTCTTTTGCCTTTCTTTCTTTCTTTCTTTCTTTCTTTCTTTCTTTCTTTCTTTCTTTCTTTCTTTCTTCTCCCTCCTTCCTTCTTTTCAGCTTAGTGTCAAATTTTTGAATGAACGTGCATTTTTTCTAATTAAATCCACAGAAAAGTAATGTTAGAGGCCTTGTTCTATATAAGTGATTATGGCATGTCAGATCATTAGTCAGTCTGTCAGTGCTGTCCATGCGTCAGAGGTTGGATCTACATACAGGGGGAAAACACTATAAACGAGTAATAAATTAAATCATTATAACAAAAGGAAAAAAACCCCTCCAGGTAAAATCACTTAGAAAAGTTTTGTGCTCTACAGCACCATCCGGTGTTGCATGTTTATAATGCATTTAAAATGCTGTTCTTTGACTAATGTAGCTGAGTCCGGAGTCTGCATTACATCTTGACTTGCTGAAGCAACATAAATACTTTCTACAGCATCTGATCTACAAAGCCTACAAGCTGTATGTATATATATTAATGTCCAGAACTGATCTTCTGTAGGAGCAAGCGATTTTGGGCCTTAAGCTACCTCTGTGTGGTGACTGCAACTGGGGGCAACTTCTGCCATGTGGGTATCACATTCAGACTCCCAAGAGGCATGGGAGCAATCAGGCAGCAAAATATATTAGCTTAATACTGCTGATCTGTATTAATGAAGTTCCTAAATGCAAGTGTATGGTCTTTCTTGCTTTAAATCTAGCCATCACATATGCAAATACTCTTAAAAATTATGTAGGATCAGAAGCATTCAGACTGGATTCCTATTGGGGCCCATGCAGGGCCACAACTAACATGCACACCACACTGTCAGATACTTGTTCCTTTTTTGCTTCTGATACATTATTGTTGCTTAATTCAGCTGACCTTGGGAATGACTGCAAATAGCCGAGGATAAGTGACAAAAGTGATTGTGAGTTCGGCTCATTAATTGTGAAATAAATAAATAAATAAATAAATAGAGCTAAATAAAATAAAAATAAAAAAAATTCCAGTAGCATCTTAGAGGCCAACTAAGTTTGTTCTGGGTATAAGCTTCCGTGTGCATGCACACTTCTTCAGATACACCGAAGCAGAAGTCACCAGACCCTTATATATGAGAAAAGAATCCAATATCTCTATTAAGACCAGGTCTCTCCATTGTTTTCAGTTTAGTTATAAGTTGTAACTCAGCAACTTCTCTTTCAAGTCTATTTCTGAATTGAGATACTGGATTCTTGTCTCATTACATATGCTAAAGCTATTTTTGGTCATCTGCATACTATCCCTTGCCTTTTCCTGTAGGACTAATTGCAGTCGTTAACAGTTGACAACAGGTTTACCATACCCAAGGAGTCAATCACCCATCTCCCACTACCCTTCTGAGAAAAACCCCACCACACCCTCCCACTATATATAAGGGTCTGGTGACTTCTGTTTCAGTGTATCTGAAGAAGTGTGCATGCACATGAAAACTTATACCAAGAACAAACTTAGTTGGCCTCTAAGGTGCTACTGGACAATTTTTAATTTTATTTATTTATTTCATCTGCGTCAGACCAACATGGCTACCTACCCGAAATTATGAGAGAGCTGGTTGTATTTGTGCAATGGGTGCATGTGAAAAAAGGGTTGGGAGCCCTCTGTTGGCTAGCTCTTGAATTGCATGAAACCAGAACTTAATGATGAAATAATCCTTATAAATTTTCTATTAGTGTTTCTACTTGGTTGATTGATTGTCACAACATGCCTCTGTAACTTGAGATCTTAACACATGGTAATGTTCTAACCCAATTAAATATAATTCAACTTTCTCCAATAGCATTGTAAGAGTGAAACAGGCTGTGTACACTTTCTCATTTACATTGCATCCAGGGGCACATCCTCCAAGGGTTTGGGATGTGGCCACGCTCCATATCTATCCCAAATTTAACCTGTCACTTCTTATGAAATGCTACATTCTTATGTGTATTCCTCCAAACCAGTTACGATCCAAATTGAGAAAAAGGACAACCTAGCTGTGTTTTAAGCTGATAATGTGTACGCAACCACAGTCCGGAGACTAACTTTAGGTGGAATTTTATCTTGTTCTGGGCTTGTCATTTTAGATATTTGTACTTTTTAAGTGTTGATTTGCTATTAAAAGGCAAAGTATATATTTTATAAATTTATAAAGGAAAAATTCTACCCCACTCTATTGAAAGGTGAACACCAGTACAAACATTGTTGTTGTTTAGTCGTTTAGTCATGTCTGACTCTTCGTAACCCCATGGATCAGAGCACACCAGGCACTCCTGTCTTCCACTGCCTCCCGCAGTTTGGTCAGACTCATGTTGGTAGCTTCAAGAACACTGTCCAACCATCTCATCCTCTGTCATCCTTCTCCTTATGCACTCAATCTTTCCCAACATCAGGGTCTTTTCCAGGGAGTCTTCTCTTCTCGTGAGGTGGCCAAAGTACTGGAGCCTCAGCTTCAGGATCTGTCCTTCCAGTGAGCACTCAGGGCTGATTTCCTTAAGAATGGATGCGTTTGATCTTCTCAAGAGTCTCCTCCAGCACCATAATTCAAAAGCATCAATTCTTCAGCGATCAGCCTTCTTTATGGACATGGGTATCATCATATCCTATGACCCCAGTTAAGAGCCAAATTCATTGGTGAACAGGAATTTTTTTCTGACTGGCACCTAAAAGTTGGTGTTGATGGCACCAGGAGCATTTCTGGAGAAATTGTTCCAGAATAAGTGGATGTTGTTTAGGACCACAATGTGATACCACCAAGGCATTTTCAAAATTGGGTAGTCAGAGATAGATTTTCCTCAGCCTCTCAATGGAAACTCTGAGTCTCTTCATGAATACTGAATATGCTGTCTTAGTTTTTCCGAGCTCAAGGGTATGCGTTTTTGTGTTAGAGAAATAAAATTTTGTCTGCATGCATATGACAGCAGCGGCAGAAATAAGTGGGAACAGCAGCTTTTCCTTGATACCATCCCAAAATCCCTAAGCATAAGGTTGGATTTGCACCAGTCTGTGTTATTGCAACAGCATTAAACCTGAACTGAGGGATGATGCTTGCCAAAAGGAAGCTACCCTGTAGCCCAGATAAAGGTAAAGGGACCCCTGAAAATTAGGTCCAGTCATGGACGACTCTGGGGTTGCTGCTCTCATCTTGCTTTATTGGCCGAGGGAGCCGGTGTACAGCTTCCGGGTCATGTGGCCAGCATGACTAAGCCGCTTCTGGCAAACCAGAGGAGCGCACGGAAACGCCGTTTACCTTCCCGCCAGAGCGGTACCTATTTATCTACTTGCACTGACATGCTTTCGAACTGCTAGGTTGGCAGGAGCAGGGACCGAGCAACGGGAGCTCACCCCTTCGTGGGGATTCGAACCGCCGACCTTCTGATCGGCAAGTCCTAGGCTCTGTGGTTTAACCCACAGCGCCACCCGCGTCCCCTGTAGCCCAGAATTCTTATGCAATATTATGTTGTGTTGGCAGTGTCTCTCATAAGGACTACCACTGCTCCCTTGGCCCACTTTGCAGACCAGTGGAAATCTACATGCTGGTTCCCTGTTGCCTGTGGAAATCAGATGGGTGCATTTTGACCATGTGAACACACACCCCCAAATGGACTTCCCACAAGGCCTCGTTCATAACAAGAGGTAAGCCTGTGTCTCAGCTATGCCACTTCAGACTACAAGTGAGGTCTCACGTGACTGAATGGCCTTTTATAACCAACTGAAGAAGCAAAGACCTCCTTGCACAAAGGAAACTCGATGTCAACGAGAAGACAAGGCTAGAGCTTTTCTTCCTGAAGCACTAATTGACTTTATTATCATTTCTTCCTCAAGTCAAGCAAAGCTTCATTTGCGAGATTTCCCTGCATCAGGCACAGGAGCAGAACTAGTAAGAACATCAGTGTGGCCAGTACTATTTTTCTAGAAAAAGAGATACTGGAACTCACCATGAACGCCTCTCTTATAGGACTGTCGTGTGTGGAGGAAAACTTAAACACGTCGCAGAGTCCCCTCCAAATAGACCAGAGGCAATTGTACATCCAGCAGAGCTTTACTGCTACTGAAGGAAAATAAGCATAATGGCCACAAATCCAATACATTCAGGATTGGCACAGTCCATAAGAAATCCAGTTGCAGCAGACTTAACTTGAACTTAGCAATAACTTTTAATAAGACTAGTGCTTTTTTCTGGGGGGATGCAGGGGGATGCATAACCCCAAACATTTTGTGAATCTAACAGGAGAAGAAACTATTTTTATTTTTTAAAAATATGTTTAGTTTCTTCTCTAGCACGGTGAATTGTCAGTTCTGTTGCTACTCCAAATGGTGGCTTAATTTCCTGTCACGGTGTTTCCTGAGTCTCAGACGGAACGAGAGTACCCCTAAACATTTTTTTACGAAAAAAAAGCACTGAATAAGACTAAACCTTAACACTATAGCATACTGTGTACAGAACACCACACCAGAACAAAGGGATAGAAAGAGAAAGTGAGTGAGACCAAGGCTCCTCCTGACCTGACTATTATAGATAGCATAACCTTGACAGAAAAAACCTTGACCAGTTTAAACCAGCTGTACTCAGCTTCCCAGAAGGAATAACCCAAACATCAGAAAACTTCTGCCTGCTTCTTTCACATAGAAATAAACTTTTCAGAACATTCCCGAACTAAGCAGAACGGGAAAGATCTCTACACATCAGATCAATATTTTCTGTACTAAGAAATGCAAACTGACTGTATTCAGGGCCTCTGCCTTCGGAATCCATTCTAACCAAGTCTTTGGCTGGTTGACATTCAATGCCCTTTTAAAATGTGATGGGAAGGGGGTGTTTATTGGGCTGTTCTTGTTCTTGTTTCTATTTTTATTCTGTATTTTATGTTTTTATATTGTGATTTGATCTTGTGAACTGCCCTGAGACCTGTGGGTATAGGGTGGTTTTTTAAAAAAATATATTCTTCTTCTTCTTCTTACAGTAGTACCTTGGGTTACTACACTTCAGGTTACAGACTCTGCTAACCCAGAAATATTACCTCAGGTTAAGAACTTTGCTTCAGGATGAGAACAGAAATCGTGCAGCGGCGGAGCAGCGGCAGCAGGATGTCCCATTAGCTAAAGTGGTGCTTCAGGTTAAGAACAGTTTCAGGTTAAGAACAGACCTCCAGAACGAATTAAATTCTTACCCTGAGGTACCACTGTATTATTATTATGTCTTTAGCAGAAAAGTGAGCAGAAATGTCTTCCAAGAGAGCCCAAATAGAATCAATATCTGGTGCTATTCAAATGGAATACCTCAGGACAGTTATAGCACTTACCTTGTCATGAAGTAAACATGATGTTTGAAAGCAACCATTAATTACAGTGAGATTAAAGATCTTTAATCAGCTTAGGCTGTGGATCAAGGGCTTGGAAACTTGCCTGGTGCTATGTACAGAAGTCACACATTTCCCAACTGTGGGACAGCCCGGATGAAATACTGCTTGCTGTGGCAAGGCATTTATCACTATCCCCGCGAGATTGCAATGGGAGGAGGTAGGCGCGTTCAGCCTACCAATTCAGGCGGGCTTTTATGAAATCTCACACGGCGCAGTTGTATTCGCAGCCTGAAGGTTAGTCAGCTTATCAGTTCCTGCACCACAGCGAGGTACTACACTCTAATGAAAGGGAATATACCCGATAATATTAAATAATGGCTGTATTCTTCAGATACATTATCACCGAGAGAGTACATAACATTTGAATAAAGGGATTTGTGTGTGTGTTTTGAGCAGAAAGAACCATCTATCAACCATTTATCAGGCGGTGAGATAAAAGCTGCCTGAGATACTAAGGAGCTCAACATGAAGACAAAGAGGCCTCATGAATACACAATACCTAGCCTACTGGGGGGGGGGGAGGATTTGTATGTGAAGGAGCTGGGGTGGGGGAAAAGTTTAGGAGCTGGAAATCAAACAATAATTCCATATACTCATAAACTCAAGTTTGGAGCAAGTTAGAGAAGTCTCACTGAAATGCATGCGACATAAACTCAGAATTAAGCAAATGGTCATTTAACAGGACATCTGATTGCAAGCATTGGTCACGAGCCACTGGGTTGCTTTAGGCAGGATTTCAGCTTGTGTGCCACCCAAAGAGGGAACTGCAGGGAAAGCCAGAGGCATAGGGAGGGCCAGGGGGCCCATGGCCCCAGGCACACATTTTTGAGGGGCCGCAGTCAGGCACTCCCCATGACAGGCATGGAGCCCTGGCAGCTGAGGCACAGCGACAGGCTGGTTGGTCTAGTGGGCAGGTGGATGGAGGCAACCTGTTGGAGTTGGGCTCCATTCACTCTCCATGTGGACTCTGTGTGCACCTCCACCCCAGTTGCCCAGTTCACCAGACGGGCGCAATACTCGCCTCGCCCCAGGTGCCGGCAAGCCATGCTATGCTGCTGACACCAGCCAAGGGAGCCTTTATGTGTCAATTGGTCAGAAGAAGTCAGATGATATTCGACAAGCAACTAGAATATGGTTACCAGATTTTTTTCAATGAATCTGGGGACACTTCTTTTTCTTTTTTTTTTTTTTGAAGCTGAGTAGCAACAGAGAGAAGGGACGCAGGTGGCGCTGTGGGTTAAAGCCTCAGCGCCTAGGGCTTGCCGATCGAAAGGTCGGCGGTTCGAATCCCTGCAGCGGGGTGCACTCCCGCTGCTCGGTCCCAGCGCCTGCCAACCTAGCAGTTCGAAAGCACCTCCGGGTGCAAGTAGATAAATAGGGACCGCTTACCAGCGGGAAGGTAAACGGCGTTTCCGTGTGCGGCTCTGGCTCACCAGAGCAGCGATGTCACGCTGGCCACGTGACCCGGAAGTGTCTCCGGACAGCGCTGGCCCCTGGCCTCTTAAGTGAGATGGGCGCACAACCCCAGAGTCTGTCAAGACTGGCCCGTACGGGCAGGGGTACCTTTACCTTTACCTTTACCTAGCAACAGAGAGCCAGTAGTGGGGATGGTGAGGCAAAAGACCCTGGGCCAAAGCACACATGCATATTGTATTAATGTGCAAAGCCCTTCTTTTGCACCCTGTGAAACATAAATGCGCAGAGTTTTTAAAAAAACTGGGCAATGGTTCCTGCCCACAGCTCCCGAGCCTCCCCTGATCTGTCAAATCAAAGGGGGAAGAGGGCAGGAGATCAGAGCCTCGGCAGTCATGGGCGGGCGGCAAGCCGTTGCCCAGTTTAAAAAAAACTCTGCACATTTATGTTTCACAGGGTGCAAAAGAAGGGCTTTGCACCTTGCCTGGCAGAGAAACCACATGCCTTGTGCCCCTCCTGGGCAACGGCCACCCACCCACAACTCCCAAGCCTCCCCCACCAGTCAAAACAAAGGGGGAAGGGGGCAGGAGATCTGTACTGCCAGACGTCCCCAGTTCCCCTTCGGCAGTGGCGGTGGCGGCAGCAGCGGCAGTCAGCAGCCTGGAGCCAGCCACAGCCAATTGCACTACCAGACTGGCTCTGGGCTGCTGAGGCTGCCGCTGCCACGTTTCCCAGGGACAGATGTGCAAATCTGGGGACATTCCAGGGACAGAATTTGTCTGGGGACAGATTTGCAAATCCGGGGACGTCTGGTAATCCTAAACTAGAAGCTCTGATGTTGCTATCTGCCCGTAGGGCACCTTTCATGCCCCCTTTCCTGCCTTGCCCAGCTCTTAATTGCCTGGGAGCCAATCTTGAAGGCCAAAATGCATGGCATACACCATGGGTTGCTCAACTTTTATTTATTTATTTGAAAGCTTCTGTGGGGAGGGGGCTTGAACTTTATTTGAAGCAGCCACAGTGGAGAAGGGCCATTTGATCCTCCCCCTGCTATGCTGCTTTGAGCATTGAGTGGATTGCTGCCACTCAATGCTATTAGCATACAAAGACACCCAGCCAGGGGGAAGGGAAGGTGGGATAGGATAGTCCTAGAAGGAGCTCTTTTTATTTTTAATGGCCACAGATACCATCCAGCAAACCTGCTGTGGAAAGCAGCTTTTCCAGCCAGGTGATCATTCCTTGATCCCAGACAGCTACCTGGCTGCAGAACAAAGCCTTATTTTGAGCAACAAATTGGGTCTATAGGGTGGCATTTTACTGATTGCCACTTGGATAGAGATGCACAAATATATTAAACCTGACAAAGACTCTGCGTGTGATTTAGATTCTAATAAGCTACTAATTAAGATAGAGCTAACAGGCATCCTCCTAATTTGCTAGTCAATAATTGCAGACAAAAGCCAGTAACATTTTATTAACTAGAACAAAATGAAACAGAGTTAAGTGCTGAAGACTCAGAGGCTCAATGTATTATTTCGGAGGAAGGGGGAGGGGGAAATAAACAAAGGCTGCAATCCTATGCATGCTTACTTGGGAGTAAACCCCACCCAACTCAGTGGATTGGCACCTGGCTCCCTGCAAAGAATCCCGGGAACTGTTGTTTGTCAACGGTGCTGTAAACTATAGCATTGTAAGGGGGTAAACTACAGTTTCCAGGATTATTTGTGGAAAGCCATGTGTTTTAAATGTGCATTGAACGTGCTTTAAATGTATGGTGCACAGTTCTCGGGATTCTTTGCAGGGAGCCAGGTGCCAATCCGCTGAACACGTACCACTGTTGAGTTGGGTGGGGTTTACTCCCAAGTAAGCATGCATAGGATTGCAGCCTTTGTTTATTTCCCCCTCCCCCTTCTTCCCAGGGGACTGGAGCCTCTGGCCTTCCAGGGACGCAGGTGGCGCTGTGGGTTAAAGCCTCAGCGCCTAGGACTTGCCGATCGAAAGGTCGGCGGTTCGAATCCCTGCGGCGGGGTGCGCTCCCGCTGCTCGGTCCCAGCGCCTGCCAACCTAGCAGTTCGAAAGCACCTCCGGGTGCAAGTAGATAAATAGGGACTGCTTACCAGCGGGAAGGTAAACGGCGTTTCCGTGTGCGGCTCTGGCTCACCAGAGCAGCGATGTCACGCTGGCCACGTGACCCGGAAGTGTCTCCGGACAGCGCTGGCCCCTGGCCTCTTAAGTGAGATGGGCGCACAACCCCAGAGTCTGTCAAGACTGGCCCGTACGGGCAGGGGTACCTTTACCTTTACCTTTAAGCGTGCATAGGATTGCAGCCTTTGTTTATTTCCCCCTCCCCCTTCCTCCCAGGGGACTGGAGCCTCTGGCCTTCCAGTTGCTACTGTATTACAACTCCCATAAGCCTTCACCATTGGCCATGCTGGCTGGGGCTGATGGGAGTTGGAGTCCAACAACTCTGGAGGGCCACAAGTGCCCCATCCCTCTGGTAACTCCATCAGATATCTTGCTCTTGATTCGGCCTTGGAGGAAAGAAACCTAGGGCTTTGGGGTGGGTGGTGTCTTCACTCTTCACTTTTGCACTCCTTTTGCTATGAAAAGCAAAAGTAATATATTATCATCCCTCCCCATTAAACAGAGATTAGGAAATTCAATGTTTCCTCCTTTTTTCCTCTTTCTTTCTGCCAGCGCCTTGCTCCATCTCTCTCACTGCCACCCCTTCTCTCCTCCCCATTTTCTGTCTCCTCTCTTCTCTCTCTCTCTCCTACCCCATTCTCTTCTCATTCCTTCTGCCACCCCCCTCTCTGTCTCCCTCTTCTCTCAGCAGGCTGAATGAGGGTCAGATTGCTCTTGCTAGAGCTCCAAACTGATTGCTTATGGAGGACTTCTGAATTCAGGCCAAGGGCCCAAAGCTGTCCTTTGCCAGATTTGACCATGCTACTCATCCATGGGATGATGTGTACAGGTGCCCCCTTCACCAAAAGGAATAGCAAAGCTTTTCCAGGTGAGAAATTTCCTTGCACAGTCGTGCCTTGGTTCTCAAATGGAATCCATTCTGGAAGTCCATTCGACTTTCAAAAACGTTTGAAAACCAAGGCGCGGCTTCCAATTGGCTGTAGGAGCTTCCTGCACTCAATCGGAAGCCACGGAAGCCATGTTGGATGTTTGGCTTCCAAAAAACAGTTGCAAACCGGTACACTCACTTCCGGGTTTGTGGTGTTCGGGAGCCAATACGTTCAAGAACTAAACTGTTCAAAAACCAAGGCACAACTGTATATATTGAAACTTCCACATACACAAATAAATCCCTGAACTCACTGATTCAACGGGATGGAAGGTCTATGTGGCCCTTCAGTTGTTACACAGCCAACAGCCAACAGGGCTAAAAGGGATTATGGGGTACCTCACCCAACTGAGGTCTCCAAACTGAGGCGAATATCAGAAGCTGCAGTGTAGACGGCTGTTCCTGTTAGCACATCCCCAGCTTGTGTTCTCTGCACCAGCCGAATGACAACAACTTATAAAGTGATGACACTTAAGGCCATTTATGGTCCAGTTGGCTTGCCCTGCCAAATGAGCCACTTAGACGCGTAAACATTCCTTGCTTGTGCTGCTAAACTAATTCTCCACAGGCTGTATATCACTCACCACAGCAGAATGTGGTGATAAAACTAAGAGCCTAATAAGTGGGAAGAGTGATGTGCAGCTATGCCAATTAGGAGATCGTTTTATAGGGGCCGTGTCAATTTGGGGATGTGTACAGGGGAAAGTGAAGGAGCTGACGGCTAATAAATATTCACAAGGGCAGGTCAGCCGGCAGCATGGCTGTGTTTCGATATAAATGAGCTCCATGGGATGTTAAGATAGGGTGCTGCAAAAAGAAAAGAAAAAGCACCAGATTGATTTCTTTTCTTTTTTTAATGGGGGGTGGGTGGGTGTAGGTTTCGGAAGGTTATTTAAAGACTTACTATTTTCACAAAGTTTGTGATTTTAAAGCAAGCACTTAGAAAAAGGGGGAAGGAAATTGACATTGTTGCAACTATGGGTTATGAGCAACTTTTAATGCTGTTTGAAAGAAATGTGGATGCTTTTGTATAATGGAAATGTGACCCCAGTGTAATTCAATGTACTGACGACTTGGGGCCTGTTCATAGCTCAGCTTGATGCGGACTGTGAATAATAATAATAATAATAATAATAATAATAATAATAATAATATATTACTTATACCCCGTCCATCTGACCAGGCCACCGAGCCACTCTGGGCAGCTTCCAGCAGGATATTAAAAACACAAATAAAACATCAAACATTAAAAACTTCCCTAAACAGGGCTGCCTTCAGATGCCTTCTAAAAGTCAGATAGTTGTTTATTTCCTTGACATCTGATGGGAGGGTGTTCTACAGGGCGAGCACCACTACCGAGAAGGCCCTCTGCCTGGTTCCATGTAACTTCATTCCTCGCAGTGAGGGAACCACCAGAAGGCCCTTGGAGCTGGACCTCAGTGTCCAGGCAGAACAATGGGGGTGGAGATGCTCATTCAGGTATACTGGACTGAGGTTGTTGTGCCTCCTTTAATTCTCCCTCTTCTATGTGGTGTTCTCCTCCAACTATTGCTGTCCCACATTTTCTCCTCCTTCATCTGGAGATTCCCTGTGCAATCGATGTAGCTCTTCTATTCAGATTCTCAAAGCATGAATGAAATGGAAATGGTGACTGTGATCTTGTACACACTGATCTACGACGTCATTGGGCAAGAGTGGACGCACAAGCCCATCCCACTGCTGGGACTGCCTACGTCTTGTTTTTAAATGGGCAAACTGCGGGGTAAGGCAGAATCAATCTGCAATGAGCTTTTGATTTCGGAATGAAGCCAGTTTCTCAAGAAGTGCTTTTCAGGGGCAAAAAATATGCAAAAGATCTAGACTGTGTGTGGACCACATAGAAAAAACACACACAGCCTCCATTGATTCTAGAATAAAATGTTGTGTATATGCAGCTATTGCCTACGGTTCTTCCTTTTGGATTGCTCTACCATGGAACTTAAATGTGAAATTAAACAAAGACTAACAAATTTATTACAACATAAGCTTTTATGTTGTAATGGCTGACAACAATTGAGATAGATAATGTAATCAGCAAGGTCAGAGAAAACTACAGACCACCAACTAAGGAGAGCATTTCATTCATGGCTAAGTGAACCTTAGTCCACAAAAGCTATAATAGACATGTTAGTCTTTAAGGTGCCACAAACCCCTTTTTGTTTTTTCCTGCAACAGAGTGACATTACAATTTGTCTCCATATTGCTTAAATGTGAATTTGTTTATCAAATTTCCTGAGCTTAACAGATGGATCCGTCTGTTTCCACTTCACGTAAATTTCACGTGAATTCATTCATAAGCCTGCTCCGTCTTGTTCTGCATTTACCTGTGAATTATGAAAAATTCTATTAAAACATTTTATCTTGGTATATGCATCCCTAAATATATTTTACCTAAAATATCATTTTTGTACACATTTGGATAACTTTTTGGCAGAATATCGAAGTATTCTGCAAAGAGCAAAATCCAAAGGAATACAGTGGTACCTCGGGTTAAGTACTTAATTCGTTCCAGAGGTCCATTCTTAACCTGAAACTGTTCTTAACCTGAAGCACCACTTTAGCTAATGGGTCTGCCGCGCTGCTGGAGCACGATTTCTGTTCTCATCCTGAAGCAAAGTTCTTAACCTGAGGTACTATTTCTGGGTTAGCGGAGTCTGTAACCTGAGGTACCACTGTATCTAGATTTGGGCTTACACTAGATACTGGCATTTCATGCTTATGTTTTTAAAACGTAACGGCTTAACCACATTTATCTTCTACATATGCTTTCTAAGCACACGTTTGCATTTCCCGGTCTGTGTCCTAGTGTTTTTTGTGCTGTTGTTTTTTTTGGGTTTTTTTGCCATGTCTCTTTTCCCAGGCAAACCTGATCTTTACTGCAAGGTTGGAGCAAATGGCAATTCAAGTTTTTCACAGATTGCTGTTGATTCCGATTCAGCGGTAAAGAATGGGTTTTGTTCTTATCCTGAAGAATGATTTCTGTTCTTATCCTGAAGCAAAGTTCTTAACCCAAGGTACTATTTCTGGGTTAGCGGAGTCTGTAACCTGAAGCGTCTGTAACCTGAAGCGTCTGTAACCTGAGGTACCACTGTATTATGTTGTAAGCCATGCATTGGTCCAGGAGATGGGAATGGGGTCAGCTTGCTTAAAAAGTGTGGACCAAATGAAATTCCCTCCATCCCTAATGTGAATAATAATAATAATAACAACAACAACAATAATAATAATTTATCATGTATACCCTGCCCGTCTTGCTAGGTTTCCCCGGCCACTCTTTGTGCGAGAGTCACTAACATCCATAATAGACAATACAGGGCATAGAAAGACCAGTATGTTCTTTTCACCTGTGAATCATAGAATCATAGAATCATAGAGTTGGAAGAGACCACAAGGGCCATCGAGTCCAACCCCCTGCCAAGCAGGAAACACCATCAGAGCACTCCTGATGGTGAAGGGTCATAGCTCTGTGGCAGAACATCTGCATTGCATGCAGAAGATCCCAGGTTCAATGTCCATCACCTCCAGGTAGGGCTGGAAATGTCCTCTGTCTGGAACCTTGGAGATCCACTGCCAGTTAATGTAGACTGGGGTAGGCAACATGATGCCCTCCAGATGTTGGAGTACAGCTCCCATCATTTATTGTCTGTCTGTCTGTAGGTTACTTTGGGTTGCCCTGGGCAAAATAAAACAATTAACAAATGTAATGCCTAATAAAATAATAATCCCTGATCATTGGCCATGCTGACTGGGGATGATGGGAGTTGGAGTCCAACAACATCTGGATATGCCCTGTGTAGAAAATACTGAGCAAGCTGCTCCTTTCAGCTAGATAATGCAGCTTCTGTATTGTCCAATGAACTATCTGGTTTGGGGGAAGGACCATAGCTCAGCGGCATCTGCTTTGCTTACAAAAAGTTCCAGGTTCAGTCCCTAGCATCTCCTGCCTGAAACCCTGGAGAGCCTTTGACAATCAGTGTAGCTTTCCCAAACTTGGGTCTCCAGCTGTTTTTGGACTACAGCTCCCATCATCCCTGACCATTGGTCCTGGTAGCTAGAGATGATGGGAGCTGTAGTCCAAAACAGCTGGAGTCCCAATTTTGGGAGAAGAAGAGAAGAAGAGTTTGTATTTGATATCCCACTTTATCACTACCCGAAGGAGTCTCAAAGCAGCTAACATTCTCCTTTCCCTTCCTCCCCCACAACAAACACTCTGTGAGGTGAGTGGGGCTGAGAGACTTCAGAGAAGTGTGACTAGCCCAAGGTCACCCAGCAACTGCATGTGGAGGAGCGGAGACGTGAACCTGGTTCCCCAGATTATGAGTCTACCGCTCTTAACCACTACACCACACTGGCTCTTAGAGACAATACTAAGCTAGGTAGACCAATGGCTTGGCAGCTTCCTATCTTCCTGTGTTTATTAACTGACAAGGGCTGGGATAGATTCTCATAATCCTCTCCCAATGTGGTTCCAATATCCCCAGTCTTATGCGTAATGCAGCCATAAGGGGAAATACCACAGGGAACCAGCATCTGTCTCATGGCAGTGTTTATGCACTTAGGGAGGGGATCATGTCAACTTTGTCAACAGTTATGATGCAACTAGCTTCCTATTCCCATTTTCTATGTTAAATTTAATTACATTGCAAAACAGTTGGCATTAATGGACTTCTGAGCTCTTCTCCTCTCTCGGCTTTTCGTTTCCTGAATTTAGAGTCTCGCTTCATGTGGACCCAGCAAAGTCACAGCTCATTAACTAAGATGTTGATCAATACGATGTGACCTGTTAAAAACGTAATGCTGCCAGTTAAATCGGCTCTAAAACATATTTCAACTGACAGCTAAGAGCTTTAGGTTTCAAGGCTCATAATGGAGAACTATAATGATATGTTGTGGCCTGCCCGGGATCTTGGAAGCCAAGAGCATTATCCAAATAATCAGCAGATGGAATGAAATAAACAAGTTACTGGGAAATTGCTACAGGAAAAAGAAGAGGGGTGGGGAAGCATCTTGGTGAAGTTTCATCTCATACAGGGTGTTCAATAAAGCAGAAATATTGTTATGGGGACTGCTCCGGTGGTTGAAAGGGCTTTGAAAATGAAGTCATGTGCTATTTGTTAAGGGCAAAGCAAAACAGAACAAAGGCTGCTTCCTCTTTGCCTAATATGGGGAAATGCTTCTGGGAGGCAGGCTCAAAATTCTGCCTCAGTTTATGCCACAAGTGGACAACCAGTGGTCCAGAGGGCCACATGTAGCTCCAAGCTCATTTTATGCAACCCCTGGCACCACATGAAGCTGCCCTGTTCTTTCATCCCATCAGAGTTCATTCCTTCCTTTTGGCTTCCTCCTTATTCCTACTGGCTTTTGAAACAGGATTTTATTTGATAAAAATACAGTGGTACCTCAGGTTACATACGCTTCAGGTTACAGACTCCGCTAACCCAGAAATAGTGCTTCAGGTTAAGAACTTTGCTTCAGGATAAGAACAGAAATCATGCTCTGGCGACGCGGCGACAGCAGGAGGCCCCATTAGCTAAAGTGTTGCTTCAGGTTAAGAACAGTTTCAGGTTAAGAACAGACCTCCGGAACGAATTAAGTACTTAACCTGAGGTACCACTGTAATAACCATAGTAACACCAGTGATAATAAATTTGTATACTACTTAATTCCAGAATAGCCTAAGCGGTTTACAAGTATAAATGCCAATTACACAAATATTAAACTACAAGGGGTCTTCATCCCTGCTTGCTCTGCTCACCAACCCCCTGGTATTTCCCCTACATTAATGCCGAGAACTTCCCCCTTTCAACATTTTCATGCCCTCTTCTCTTCCCTATTCTGCAACCCCCTTTGCACACACACCATGTTATCACCCTCACCCCATTTTCTTTCCTCCCTTCACCCTCCTTTTTCCAGCTATTGTTCACAGGCCACCCCCATTTCCATGCCTTATTCTTCTTCCTGTTCTGCAGCCTTGCTTGTGTGCACATGCCATAATGATATGTTACTGTATCTTCGAGATGAATGGAATCTGAAGAGCAAGTTGTCAGTTAGCTTCTTCAGCTAGAGAAGGTGAATTCTAGTTGATAACAAAATATCGGTTCTAAATTGCTAGATGGATTTTGAAACTCCCCATTGAAGACAACACACGGAACTACGAGCGAAATACAACCTGTGAAGGTATTGTGGAATATCTGAGGGCTCTGCATTCTTTATGTCTCTCACAGGAGACTGCTGAGGAATGGAAGAGGGAGACATTTGAATACAGCAAGAAGGAAAATATTCTGAAAGGGGGAAAGTGGTTGTTTTAAACAATGGCAGAAGTTCAAGTGAAGCAAGAATGGAAAGACACTGAGAGGAAAATAGTAGTTTTAATCAACAGCAACCATTTGATGAGAGATGTTATCTGAACACGGATCAAAAAGTAATTTCTTATATTTGTTCCCATTTTGCCTTTTGAGATTTTGGAGCCAAGCCTTGGACAGATGAAAGAACTGTGAGAAGGTGACAATGGACTGAGTAGCATAGCTCTGAAGTCTGCTGATGGTTCTGGAACTGAGTAAAAATTCCCCAGAAGACATTCTTTTGATATGATTCCCCATTTATTTTTATTTTTCTCAATCCACGGGGGGGGGGGGGGCACTTAGCAGCATTTTCTCTTATTATTTTCCACATTTTAAAATGGTGGTCTCCATTTTCCTTCCACAGTGCCTCAGAATACCAATTCCTGGGAATCACAGCTGGGAAAGGCACTGTTTTGTTCAGATTCTGCTTGGGGCTTCTCACAGGCATCTGGTTCAGGGTGCTGGATTAGAGAGGTCTTCGGCCTGATCCAGCAGGGGTTCTTAAGTAGAATGTTGATAGGTTTGGGGCATTTAGGACGATACAAAATGGTGGTCAAGCTGCCAACACAGTTGCTGCTGCCTTAGGGGGAAAGAAGAAAATTATTGCAGGTGCAAATGGTGAGGCCCACCCCTGAGAAACTGCTGGAGAATTTCATCTCTGCCTGGAGAAATGTTCCTCCCAATTACTCTGCTGACTAGGGTGGATAATTTTAGGTCTTTTTCACACCACCCAAATACGGGCCATAATTTATGGAAAGCTTCTTCAGATGAGAATGTTTACATGGTTCTTTTTTGTATAGGATGGATGATAAATGCTGTAAATAAAAAAAATAATAATGTGTCAGAAGAGTAATTCACATTTACAAAGACTGCTAGATGGGCAAAGGTTTAGATTTTTCATGTGCATTTGATACATGAAGCAGACCTTATTGATGAGTACTGGGACTTTGAATACTAAGAATGATATCTGTTTGCCTGTTGTCACACCAGATGATTTTAGATTATTGATGTGGGTAGAAGCTTCAGCGATGTGAATTATACATAGAATGATGACCCTGGAGAAAACGCAAATGATGTAATTGACTCAAGGGGCTTCGACATGACATTCAGAGTGAGCCCTCGGAGTGAATTCAACCATGCCTTCACTCTAAGGCCATCTATTGTTATTTATTATACATCATCTTCAAACGGATTAATCTTTTAACAGCCTCTTCTTCATTGTTGCAAAAGGGCTAAAGGAAACACTGTGATGCAATTCAGGATCTTGCCAGCTGAAATGCGTTGCTCATTTGAAAGCAACTTCCAGTGAAGGAACTGCTGTGAGGTCATTTGAAGCAGAATTCCAGAGATGGGGGCATTTTCCTGCCCCTGAGCTCCAGTTTAGTAGGGATGCTCAAAAATTCAGTCTTTTTCAATTCTGATATGAACTGAACTGCTCCACATCTTCCAAATAAACCATAAGACTGTGTTGGGGATTTGTCCAGAATTCCATAGCAGCAGCAGCAGCCGCCGCCAGGAAAATGCTTACTTGCATACTCAGCCCTCCAACGCCTTCAGTTTAGGGAGTAGGGTAGGACTTCTTTGTTTATTAATGGAGATTTTCCTGCACAAATGAGACTCCCCACTGTATATCTAGGAGATATGCATGCTTGCTCTCTCCCTGGCTCATTTTCCATACACACACCAATGTCTGTATACCCAGCCCTCCATTTGCTATATTAGTTTCTGTCTCTTTGCCCCCCTCTTAAAAATGCCTGTGTGTGATGCTTCTTTGACAGGGCCCAAGCTACAGGGCCTGTTAGGGTTGTCCTACTCACATGTAGGACCCTGGCAGAGACACATGCCTGACTGGCATGTTCTCTCCCTCCAGGGTGGTCGTTCGGGAGCTTCAAAAGCTTTCTCCAACCCGAACATCACAGTGACTGATACCAAGAGGCATCAGCATACTTAGGGATCCTGCAGGGTATTTGCAGTTTGCGTAACAGAACTCAGTAGCTCAGAATTTTGGCTAATCTACTTTATTTACATATAATACACTCAGAGCATTCTGACTTAGCTCCTTCTTCTTTCTCATCAGACAGCAAAGAGAGAAAGAACAAAGGACAATAGTCCCACTTCACGGAACACAGTAACACAAACAACCCATCTCCGTCACTTCCCACACTGTGGAATGAAAACATACACTGTCATGTGATAACAAAACAATCTCATGACTGCAAACACGGAGCAAGAATCCTAATAGGGCCATGCATCTTCTCAAAGGGTGTGTCTGGATGGCAGCTTTCTGCCTTATCAACACATCCCTGCAGCATTTAACCAAAAGCACAGGACAAGCGACTCCACATTCCCTGAGTGGTTGGAATTTCCAGATGGCTAGGCAGCCTTTGACAGACTAGTCAGTTTCCTTGCAAAGAGAAAGCACTGAAGACATATGGCATCTTTGGAAAAGATGTGTTTATATCCAAATACAAATGCCAAGCATGGAAGATCTGGCAAGTATCTAGGCATAGCCCGTGCTAGTATGTGAAACAGCACTGATTTCTTAAAAGGAAGAAAAATAGGGCACCCTCGGAACCCAACTTCATACCATGACTCCTTCGCAAGCCAGCCACAAAACTGGCAGCAGAATCCTATGCATGTCTACTCAGAAGCAAGTGCTGGTGAGCTCATTATAGCTTACTTCCAAGTAGGTGTAGGATTGCTGTCTTAGATCTCTGTCCATTATGCTCTTGCTGAAAAACTGGTTCTTCCAGGCTAACCAAACGGATGGGGCATGTGATACCTAGTAGTTTGGCCACCATATCTTTTAGCTCAGGATGGGATGAAGAACTTGTGACCTTCCAGATACAGTGGTATCTCGGGTTATGAACTTAATTCGTTCTGGAGGTCTGTTCTTAACCTGAAACTGTTCTTAACCTGAGGTACCACTTTAGCTAATGGGGCCTCCTGCTGTCGCTGTGCCGCCGCCACACAATTTTTGTTCTCATCCTGAAGCAAAGTTCTTAACCAGAGGTACTATTTCTGGGTTAGTGGAGTCTGTAACCTGAAGCATCTGTAACCTGAAGCATCTGTAACCCGAGGTACCACTGTACTGTGGAATTCAAACTCCCATCAGGAGTTTGAACGGCTCAGGACTGCAATAACTCAAGGACCGCCTCTTTCCATATGAACCTACCCGGATCCTGAGATCATCTTCTGAGGCCCTTCTTCGTGTACCTCCTCCTCGAGAGGTCTGAAGGGTGGCAACACAAGAACAGGCTGTCTCAGCCCCGATCTGTGGAATGCCCTCCCCAGGGAAGTTTGCCTGGAGTCTTCATTACGCACCTTTAGGCACCAGGCAAAAACATTCCTTTTTAACCAGGCCTTTGGTTGATTTGATTGACACCCTATGCCCTTTAAAAATGTGGGTTTTTTAGGGGGTGGTTATTGGGTTGTTGTTTTTTTTCATTTTGATTATATATTTTGTGGTTTTATATTTTGATTTTGTTCTGTGAACCGCCCTGAGATCTCCAGGTATAGGGCAGTATATAAATTCAATAAATAATAGTAACCATCAGCCCTGGCCAGCATAGCCAATGGGTCCTGGGTTTTAGAATAATAATATTGACTGGTTTATGGCAGCTATTAAGCTTGGAAGCTGAATCCACTCAGTCCGTCTATCATCTCTTCTGTCTCTTTCACACCATCACTAGCACTCCTTAAAAAGATAAACAAAACACACAAAGGTGCCGTTGGTAAAGCTCACATGGTGAGAGCTGCTTTCATGCCTGCCTTGTGCAGAAGAGAAGTGAGAGCGAGCAAGAGGAAGGGGCAGAGCTTGGGGGGTTACTGGGCACCCACAAAGTATATTTTCCCCTATCTGTTAATCTCAACTCTACCCTCTACTGACTGGAGGCATGAATGGTTGCTTATACTCAATGATTGGAACCTCAGGTGGCCCCTGGGACTCTCCTCAAGCCACACCCCTTCTCAAACACCACCCCTTGTCCCCAGGCCATACTTTTCATTGGCTGAGCTCTGCACCCTTCTTGGGTGCTTTTGTTTGGCTGGAATGTGGCCTGGTAATGCTTCCGACTTGCCTGGATGGAAACCAGAGGCATCTCTCTCTCTCTCTCTCTCTCTCTCTCTCTCTCTCTCTCTCTGTGTGTGTGTGTGTGTGTGTTTTGAAAAACAAGCTTACTGCAGAACGGTAAAATTAACATTTGTTCATTCCGCCCACTTTTGCTTCTGTCCCTGCTCGTTGGAAGCTTGCCTAGAAGGGAGGGTGACCCTCAGGCTAAAAAACGCCCCCCCATTCCTGTTTTCTTGGGTACTGAAATTGGTAGACAGAGTGGCATGGCAAAGACAGACACAGACACTTACGCAGCCATCACTGCTGGTTCTGTAAGGGAAGGAGACTTTGTGAGTTCTGCTTTGCTCCCAGGCACTGGTGGCTTTCCTGCTGGCACTGGCGTTGCTGACGTGGTGGCTCCCATACCATTTAAAAACCATGTGGTGCTATATATGGGCTGAATTAATCAGACACAAAAGAGCCGGTGTCTCCTTTCGAGGGAACTGCTGGAAAGGATAGGGGAAAGGGTCATGGGAAGATTAGACCCTTTAATTTTGCCTCCTATCCTTGGGAAGATGTCATGATGACAATCACCACCTCGGCATTGGATGCTAAGTTGCAAGACACAGTGACAGATGAGATACATGTTGCCTGGAGCTTTTGCCTCGCTGCTCATAAGAAAAAAAATGAATGTTGTGATATGACTTAGACAGCGGGCTGCAGATTCCTGTAGAGAAAATGGAGCGCTCAAAGGCTGTCGCTTGAGGGAATCCTCTGCTCTCAGGATTGAGAGACTCAGCTTCTGGGAGAGCCTGTTCTCTCATCTACAAGGCAGCAAGGGTCATTTGGAGCACTCACTCCCACATCTTTTTTAGTTTCAGAATTTCTGAATACTCTATGTTTTTATAAATAACACATCTAATATGTTTTGAGGGGGCACGTGGGAAAAATGGCAAGCAGCTGGGCTGCTGGTATCATGGGGCTGGCTCTGGGTAACTGCTGCACTGCACTGGACACTGATACAGGGATGTCATCCCCAAAAGCATATCTGTAAATGGGAGTAGAGTCTTTATTTCCTATTCTTTTCATTATTCCATTAGTTCTGGTTATTCAAAATACAGTGGATGCTCGGGTTACGAACATGATCCATGCTGCAACCAGCAGCATTCGCAACCCGCAGCGCCACATCTGTCCATGCGCGGGTTGTGATTCAGCGCTTCTGCACATGCACAAAGTGCGATTTAGCGCTTCTGAGTATGTGCAACCACTGAAACCCAGAAGTAACTGGTTCTGGTACTTCCGGGTTTCGGCGCATCCATAACCCAAGAAAATGCAACCTGAAGGGCCTGTAACCCGAGGTATGACTGTAAGACTCATGAGCATAAAGAAACGCCTGTGCAAAGCCCATCCTTAAACACTGGGTGTAATTAGTGTACCAATTGCAAGATTTAGTTTAGGCCCTGATTTGTTACTTCAGAAAACAGCCCTCCTCAATCCGGTTCATAGCTGCCTGATTCAGCTAGAGATCCATCCAAGTCCATTTTGTATCCTCCTCCCTTCCTCAATTCACTACTGGGAAATCAAATTGCAGCTATAACTCCACCCCACTTCTTGGCAGAAGTGGATGGAATTTGCAGAAATAACAGCCCTATCACAAAAGACATCCTGCCACATTGCAGGTAAATAGAGCCAGGTGAATTTGTGCTGGGCCCCTCTCAAGCTTAGAGACATTACTTTTGCTTTCAGCAGGCACTTGTCTGCAGCGCCCCCCCCCACTTCCCCCAAAAGTCTGCATTACCATAGCACCACAACACATTTCAACAGTACCCATTTGGGCTTGCGCTTTGCTTTTGACAAGCTCCACATCTCCCAGAAGCACCCCATTTTGGGTTAGAATTCATCCAAATCCAATGAAACTTGTATGAAGAACATATATGTACACCTTGATCTAAATGAAGACCAAACTATCTGCATTTTTTTTTTTTTTTTTGCCTGAAGATAGAAAAGCTACTTGGGGGAGCATGATTTTGACTGGAAAGCCATATGTTCTAAAATGGTTAAGCATCTCCTCCTCCTCCTCTTGTCAAACTTGAAATCTCCTGTAGGTGCTTTTATTTTTAAAACACACATACCCCAAGACTGTTTAATATAGTGATACCTCAGGTTAAGTACTTAATTCGTTCCGGAGTTCTGTACTTAACCTGAAACTGTTCTTAACCTGAAGCACCACTTTAGCTAACGGGGCCTCCCTCTGCCGCCATGCTGACGGAGCACGATTTCTGTTCTCATCCTGAAGCAAAGTTCTTAACCTGGGGTACTATTTCTGGGTTAGCGGAGTCTGTAACCTGAAGCGTATGTAACCTGAGGTACCACTGTATCTAGATTTGGGCTTACACTAGATACTGGCATTTCATGCTTATGTTTTTAAAACGTAACGGCTTAACCACATTTATCTTCTACATATGCTTTCTAAGCACACGTTTGCATTTCCCGGTCTGTGTCCTAGTGTTTTTTGTGCTGTTGTTTTTTGGGGGGTTTTTTTGCCATGTCTCTTTCCCCAGGCAAACCTGATCTTTACTGCAAGGTTGGAGCAAATGGCAATTCAAGTTTTTCACAGATTGCTGTTGATTCCGATTCAGCGGTAAAGAATGGGTTTTCGTGGAGAAAGTGGTGGGGCAAAAGCTTTAAAAAGTGCTTGGACCTGGACCTGGAAAGCCTGGACCTGGACCTAGAAATGCAGAGCAATGGTATATGTGGCTGGGCTCTAATTCGTTGGAAGACCTTTTAGGTAACAAGTGACAAGTAAGTCTGATAAAGATGGTGATGGTGATGATTCAGAGATACAGAAAGATGCATCATTGTTCTCCTGAACTGTTTGCATCTTTTGTGAGGCAGGGGAAGAAGAAGGTTCGAAGGAAACTGCTTCATACCAGGATAGATCACTTGCCCATCTAGGAACATAGAAGTCTGCCTTATATTGAATCAGACTACTGCTCCATCTAGCTCAGTATGTCTACACTGACTGGCAGTGGCTCCCCAGGTTTCAGGTGGGGATTCTCTCTCTACCCTACCTGGAAATGTTGGAGACTGAGCCTGGACCCTTCCGTGTGCAAAGCAGATGCTGTACCACTGAACTACATCAGCAGTCCTCCTGGATCTCAGACACAGGTTCCCCACATTGCCTGCTACTTGATCCTTTTAAACTGGAGATGCCAGGGATGGGACCTGGGACCTTCTGCATGCAAAGCATGTTTTCTACCCCTGAGCTGCAGCCCTTCCATAGGTGCCTAACAGCAACTGTCGTGTTGTTAGCATTCAAGAGCAAGTTGCCCAAAGCGTAATAGACACATGGAGGTAATAACACCACTGCTGTCAGACAGGTTTAGGGAAAGCTCACTGCTCAGCATGGTGGCTTGTTTTCATTGCTTATAGCAGTTTGCCATTAAAATATTCATACACAGACTCATCCTGCAAACAAGTAGCATCTCCTGGTGATACCGTGTTCCCTCAATTCCCATAGGAGCAGACAGAGCTGCATTGCATTCAGCATCTCACCCTTGGAAGGTGGAGCCTTCAGACTACTTTGGCACTGTTTTGTTCTTACACAGAGATGAAATCGGCCATGAATAGCATTGGTTTAAGACCTGATTAGCAAAGAGGCTTCAGGGATGCATCTTACTAAGTGCCTTAGGCTTTGCTGTAGGACTTGACAATTTTCAGGTAGCTAAAAGAGATAAAGTCACGCATGCCGTATGCGTCTTCTGCCCTCTTATCTCTTTTAAAATATTTGGGGGAAATGATTTTTAGATGCAAATGCTCCAGGTTGTTGTTTTTTTGTTTTGTTTTTCTAAAAAGGCGATATCCATTATAATTCTAGTGCAAAGGGAATGGGGAAGCTTTGAATACTTATGCATGTATGTGCTTTTTATTCAATGGTGATGATGATGATAATTAATGAAAAAGAAAGAATGCATATTAAATTATCGCCTCTTCAGTTATAACCAAACAAAAATCGAAGATAGAGCTACAATTTTCAAAACTTATTGCACAGTTATATTCTTAACTTTAACTTGCAACTATGGCATACCATGCAGTGCTATGTATATTTCATAATGATCTTAAAACACTTTGATACCACCCTTGGATTGATGAAGCAAAGTGTTTCCTCTGCAATGTCCAATAAAAAGACTCTGATTTCATACAGTTTTCTTGTTGTCTTTTTTGGGTTGTTGTTGTTGTTGCAATACATATCCCATCCTTCCTTCTGAAGGAGCCCTGGGTGGCAGACATGGCAATGATAAAACCAACCAAGCAAAATGTTTAAAAACAGTCAAAAACATTATCTCAGCCATTGATATTAGGGTTGCTCAGAACTGTGTCTTTCAACCATCCAATTCCTGAGTGAAAAGGAAAGCTTTTACATTTCTGCTGGAAGTCAGCAATGAAGTCACAAGGGAGGGCATTCCAACAAATGGGCAACTGTTATTGAAAAGGCGCTGCCACAGATCAATGCCTACTGAGCATCACCAAGGCCTTACCTGCCAATTGCAGGGTCAGAGATGGTTGGCATTGGGGAAGATGCTCTTTTAGGTACTTGGGTCCCAAGCCATTTGGGGTGTTCTATGCTAGTAAGGGACGCGGGTGGCAAGGGACACGGGTGGCACTGTGGGTTAAAACCACAGAGCCTAGGACTTGCTGATCAGAAGGTCAGCGGTTCGAATCCCCACAACGGGGTGAGCTCCTGTTGCTCGGTCCCAGCTCCTGCCAACCTAGCAGTTTGAAAGCACGTCAAGTGCAAGTAGATAAATAGGTACCGCTCTGGTGGGAAGGTAAACGGCGTTTCTGTGCACTGCTCTGGTTCGCCAGAAGCGGCTTAGTCATGCTAGCCACATGACTCAGAAGCTGTACGCCGGCTCCCTCGACCAATAAAGCGAGATGATCACTGCAACCCCAGAGTCGGTCACGACTGGACCTAATGGTCAGGGGTCCCTTTACCTTTACCTTATGCTAGTATTAACATCTTGAAATTGCCCCAGTAGCTCAGCTGACAAAGTCCCTCCCTCCTTAAATAGTCCAGCAGCTGTTTGCTCCATTTTGGCTGGCACACAAGGGTGGTGAACATCCACCAACATCTGCATGCCATGCTCCCATCTGCAGCTGGGCACAATGCCACCTCCCTCACATCCTTTGTAGCAGGGAAAAGGAAACAAAAGCCAGTTATTCACAAGGACAGGCGGTAACAGAAAGGTTTGCTTCAAGCACAGGAGGGATCTGGTCCTGCTGAGTGGGAAGATAAACCAAACCACTTACATGTCAATGGAACGTGCAGTTATTTTGAGTGCCAATTGTTGGCTCTTAGGAAAAGGGGGAATTGCAGCCTCTCTGAAGACACCAGTCTCAGTTGACCCTGTTTCAGTTTCACCCCATCTGAATATCTTGAAGTGGATTTCTGGATGGAAATCCTAGGGTGCAAACAACTTTCCAAAAAATAATAATAGAGCAAGTTCATTTGGCATCCAACTGAACTTAAATAACCCATCCAAGGATTGCAGTTCTGCCTCCTAAGCCAGTCAGAGTTGCCAAGAAGCACACCGTGGTCTCAGAAGTGGTTTGCTGTAAGAGCTTGTCAATTAGCGCTAAAGCTAGCTAATTGCTTAGAATACTAGCAATAACAATGAGAGGTTACTGCCAGGTTGGGTTTGTTTAAATTAAATTGCCCTTGAAATGAAAACTCTTGCTTATTAGATCCATCAGCTTTCGTTAAAAGCAAGAAACACGCTGTGCAGTTGATGCAGACTCTCTAAATTGTGCTTAATGTTTTTAACATCCTGATGGGCTGCTTGTCTCTTAGAAGTTCCACTTTTAATGCTGGTTTTTAAATAGCCCAGAAGGCTAGCATGACTCAAGACGTACACACCTTAAAAAAAACCAAACAAAAACACCTTATTGATATTCCTGAAACACCTGGAGGGGAAGGCAGAATCATGGATGCTGAATATAGCCCCAGCATGGACACGTTGACTGTGCCTGGGTTGTCTCTGCACAGTAATTGGGAACCCTGCAAATGGTGGATTCCTTGTTGCAGGTACGGCACTTATGCAAATTCAACTGCACCAGAATCTCAGTTCAGATCTTCAGCTGAAGGCATGGTGGGAGAATAGGAAAAGAGACACAGCAGGTGTGCCACAACTTTCTTCTCTATGCATTCATTGTGTACATAATTGTTACCTAAATAGGGCTTCCATTATGCCTCCTTGTGGTTTTTTACCATCAGCAGAGAATGACCTCTTGATAGTGCTGTGTTGTACGTTTGAAGAGAAGTAGACTGTAGAGAGATGTCTTTGATGGTGATTCTCCGGACCAGCTGAGAATTAGATCCTTTTCATGCAATTACTGACTTATTTAAAAGATTAAACAACTCTTTTTGGTTTTTTTTTAATATTGTTGCCCACATCAAGCCTTTGGGACAGGGAGGTCCCAATATGAGCAAATGGTATTAGATCTCAGTTTGTGAATGAATGGCACTGGATTTCATTATGTGAATGAAGGGCGTTGGATTTTCAGTTGCAACAAGTAACATCACTATCAATGGCCTCTGCTATATATATAACAGGAAGCCTTTCCATCACCATAGCTCTGAGGCCCAATGTAGTTAGTTAGCTCTGAGGCCCAATGTAGAGAGAGATCATAGCTCAGCAGTAGAGCATCTGTTTTGCATGTAGAAGGTTGCAGGTTCAATCCCTGGCATATCCAGGTAGGGCTGAATCTTTTGAGAGCTGCCGCCAGCCAGTGTGGATAATACTGAACTAGCTGGACCAATGGTCTGGCATGGTGTGAGGCAGCTTCCTATGTTGCCAAGCAGAAAATTTAACTTGCCTTCTGTTTGACCAAGAAAGGGTCCAGGGGCACAAACGCACTCCTGACAACCATGATGGTTCCAAAATTCCAAGATGGAGTAGGTTGCCCTGATTAAGCTCAGTGTATTGTTAATTTAAAAACAACAACCCTGATGCAGTAATGCCAGAGTGGGGAGGCTAAGGGATGTCAGCCCCACCAAAACCCATTATTATTATTTTTCTAAGAACAAATTAAGAGAGCTCAGTCAGATGAAATGGCACCCCTCTGCTTTTAACACTATCGCGGCAGATACAAGCATGAGATGACTACCATTCGTGTTATGTCTCCTTAGCATTTAATACCCAGGCATGATACCTTGAAACAATACTAGAGTCATCTAGATTGTTTTGACGTATAAAGGCTTAAACTGTCCAGGACTATGATACCGCAAGAACTGCCTCTCCCCACTTGAACCAATCCAGACCCTGCAGTCATCATCGGAGGTCCTTCTTCATGTGCTTCCTCCACAAACAGTGGTATAGCGTGGATTGCCAGAACATGGGGCAAGGTAAGTATCCTTGGCACTACCTGATAATAGGCTGGAACAATAGCTTGGCAAGCTACCTGAGTGGCAGCTGCAGCTCCCTGTGAGTGTTGAGCACGGTGGAGAGTGGGAGCGATGATTGGTTGGGAGTGGGTATCTTTCTAAAGCCCATGCTCTAGCAACCGGCCATCACCCAAATCCACTCCTCAGTCCGTCCACACGAACATTGTGAGATTTTCTGTCTGAGGGGGACGGCGTGCTATAGTTAATCTATTATTACTACTTTCCTTTTGAAATTTTGCGCCCCTAAGAATTTTACGCCAGGGCAACTGCTGCTGTGGCCCCACCCACACTTCACAACCATCCACAAGAGGTCCAGAGGGTGGCAACATGAGGGCCTTTTCGGCAGTGGCTCCCCGCTTGTGGAATGCTCTCCCCAGGGAGCCCCACCTGGTAACTTACATAGCTTTAGGCACCAGGCGTATTCCTCTTCTCCTGGGCCTCTGGCTAATTAAAGAATCTGCAGCCTTTTAAACCATGTATATGCAGAGGTTATTGTTTTGTTTGTTATTATGTTATGTGTTCTTGTGTTTTTATATATTGTTACAGTAAGTGTCACACTTTTTAACTTAAAAAAAGAGAAGAGGAACAGGTACTAAGCATGAAGTTGTTACATTAAGTGTGCCACATTTTTAACAACAACAAAAAAGAGGTGCCAGTGCTGGGTACTCTTGAGTACCCCCTGAAAAAAGCACTGCTTAACCCTAATGATAAATCTAATTCTAACCCCAGCTCCAACGCTAAACCTAACCCTAACCCTGGCTCCAAACTTAACCCTAGTCCTAACCCTAAACCCAACCCTACCTCCAACCTTAACCCTAACCATACCTCCAACACTGACCCTAACCCTGCCTAGAATCCCAACCCTAACCCTAATCCCAATCCTAACCCAACCCGAACCTGAACCCTAAAAACAACCATAGCCCTAGCCCTAGCCCTAGCCCTAGCCGTAGCCATAACCCTTCTGCCAATACTTATCCTAACCCTAACACTACCTCCAACCCTGATCCTAACTCCTTGCTCCTGCTGAGCCTCTCACTGTCAGGCAAGCCAGTCCCAGCTGCTGACAGCAGCATTATTGTTGTGACCTCTGAACCTGCAGCCAATCTTCATCTCCTGGCTGCAGCACCAGCTACAAAGCAGAGGCAGAGCTGCTGCTCCAATAACTTTTAACTATTTAAACTGTTTTTAATTGTTTTCTTTCTGTCATTTATCGGATGAAGGGCAGTATAGATATTTAATAAACAACAGCAACGGTAACATTTTAAAGGTTTAGCTGCCTATATTTCCACACTTTTACTTTGCTGCATATTTTGCAATTTTGAATTTTGGAGTATTTGCTCCAAACTTAGAACCCAAGAATTCACCTTTCTATATTGTTTTTCTTTGTACCAATATTGGCTGGGACTGAGCCCATATATCTGCTCTCCACAAGTTATCTGAAAAGCTATCTGTGGCTATTAGCCAGAGGTAGTAAATCTTCTGAATGCCGGTTGCTGGAAACTTCCAGAAGGGAGACAGCTCTTGCGCTTAGGTCCTGCCTGCGAGTTTTCCACAGGCATCTGGTTGGCCACTGTGAGAACAGGATGCTGGACTAGGTGGACCATTGGCCTGATCCAGCAGGCTTTTCTTACATTCTTGTTTTACTTGTTGCATTAGGGAGATAAGCTATGGCATCCAGCCTTTTCCTCCTGTGCCCTCGTCTCCCTTTTTACCTTCCCATCTACCTGAAAAAAACATCCTGAACTTTGTAGCTCGCTGTTTTCCCATGGTGTTTCAGAGAACAACAACTTCCACACGGAATATAGGTCAGAAGGGGAATTCAAGAAAACATGCAGGCAGCCATCAAGCAGGCATTAAACACTACAGAACATTATTAGGGGAACATAATGGTCTGGAACCTGTTGCCTGGCAACAAGTGCTTAGCTAACCAACTACCGGAGCTCACCTGCTCCAAAAAGCACCAACTTTAAACCACCGCACCCTCTAGGCCTACACAACTGCAATATTCACCATGCTTCTTAGACTGAACTCCCCGTGAAGGTAAATTAAGACCTTTTTGTAGGTTGTAAGAATAAGGTTGCTGCTTTGTTCCTTGTAGCTGGAAAACCGTATTACCCTGGTATCATTTGGATGATGAAAGTCATCTGTGAACAGGGATGGGCAAATCAGTCTCTTTTCTCATTTTGAAAACATTTCATGTCAAAATTTGCATTTCTAAATGTATTTTCTCTCAATGCACGCCTATATATTGAAAGGTGATTTCAGAAGTGCAAAAGCCACTAGTTAATTAAGTTCCGCTTTGCACATCAGTCCAAAAGCTGCAGATCAAATCAGTTCATGTTGGAATTTGCAAAGATTGGATTCTTTACGCCTCCCTGGTTTGGGAGTGCCCATATCAGTTTTCATCTCAGATCGCTTGGGAGCTGTAAAGTAGAAATTGACACTTCCCATATGAGACATCTTTTATCTTGTGTTTTGGGTCGTCCAAACATTACAAGAGTGGTGCATGACAGAGAAGGGGGAACCAGCAAATATGAGTTCATGCATAATAAGGGGAAGTGGGGGGAGCCTCTGCCCCCCATGTCACATGCTTGCATTCACCCGACCCCAAATGTTGTGGACTTTATATAAGTTCTGACTGCTTTTTTAAGCATTCCACACTTAAATGCAGAGCCGTAAAGCACCAAATTGGGTTCCTGAGGAAGATCTTTGACTCTCTGAGCCTCCTTGTCAGCTTGCCCGAAGAGGGAGATATTGGACTAACCTCTTAGTTACCATCACAGTGGATGTTTAAAGAGTGATACTTCAACTCTCCAAAGGTCTTATGAAGGGTCAGTGATATGAGCAGCTGGTTCAGTCTGAGCAACTTGACTTTCAGGTGAAGATGCCCCAACTTACTTCTCTACCTCTCCACTCCCTTGATCAAAGGTTTGCCCACTTGCCTGCCCAGCTCTTCTTCCTGTCTTGCTTTGCCTTCTCAAGGTCTTCAGCCCTTATTGAAACTATATGAAGTAGCTCTAGGAACCGCAGGAACTTCCTGCAGTTCCCAGGCCATGTTCCATTCCCACCCCTCTGTCAAGATAAGCCACTTCCGCCTTAGGGAGGAGGTGGGGTTGCAGGCTTCACGGCCCCTTCCATGTGACCAGAGGATGGGAGGCCAACCCCTGCACGACTGGGGGATTCCTGACTGCATCACCCCCTGGCCAGCCAATCGGTTTGCTTCAGGGGTGTGGCCTGCCCTGCCCCTTAAAGGCAGGACGCAGCCGGGGATCTCCCTCTTTGCCTGCCCACCAGCTGCTCCGGTTTTTCCACCCTCCCGCCCTTTAAGGTTGCTTCCTCTGACCTTGCTATGGACCTTGGTTGGTCGCCATTGAGGGGCCTGGTAGGAATTTTTCCACTTGGCAAACTGATACCTGCCACTTGGTTTTTGCCTACCTTGTAGCAAATCGTCACAACTTTCTGTGTACTGGCAGTTAGGCAATGGAATAATTCTGTAGATGGAAAAAGGGGAGGTAGCACCATCACCTGCCCCACATTTTGAAGGGTATTCTGTTAAAGGATTTGGGGGGCTATCTGAAGCCTAGAGAGGTTAGGGCCTAAGGCACGCCCCCTATCGGTAACCCCGGGGGAGCTCCTAGTTGATGTGCATCAGCAGGACTCCCCCTACTGGTGGTTATCCCTTCCCAGACTTCCAGCAGATGGGCTGGAGTCAGATATAGTCAGTTAGGTCCAATGCCTAAGCCAATACTGCTCATCACCTGTAACCAATAAAGTTGTGGCCTTTTTTAGCCCATTGTTGTTGTTTAGTCATTTAGTCATGTCCGACTCTTCATGACCCCATGGACCAGAGCACACCAGGCACTCCTGTCTTCCACTGCCTCCCGCAGTTTGGTCAAACTCATGTTCGTAGCTTCGAGAACACTGTCCAACCATCTCATCCTCTGTCGTCCCCTTCTCCTAGTGCCCTCCATCTTTCCCAACATCAGGGTCTTTTCCAGGGAGTCTTCTCTTCTCATTAGGTGGCCAAAGTATTGGAGCCTCAGCTTCACAATTTGTCCTTCCAGTGAGCACTCAGGGCTGATTTCCTTAAGAATGGAGAGGTTTGATCTTCTTGCAGTCCATGGGACCTTCAGGACCATAATTCAAAAGCATCAATTCTTCAGCGATCAGCCTTCTTTATGGTCCAGTTCTCACTTCCATACATCACTACTGGGAAAACCATGGCTTTAACTATATGGACCTTTAGCCCATTAACCTTAACTATATGGACCTTTAGCCCATTAACCTTAATAATTGTGTCATGTGTCATTATTTCTACATGGGGGGGGGGCTGGGAACTCGCCATGCAAAGTCATATCTGTTGCCACTGTGGGGCTGGAAGCTTATGGATCCAAGGGGAAAGTCCAACTTCTTGTGTATGCAGTGAAATTGTGTACCAGATGTTGTGCTTCAAGAGCTTGCATTCTCCCACCAAGAAGTACAGCAAGGAGCAAAGCTGTTCTGTTCCATTCTTGGGTCTCTGTAGCAGCAAACATGCTGCATGGCTTCTCTATGTGCCCTTTGCCAGATGTTCCAGTGGGCCACAGGGAGCCATCTATTACCCAAACAGCTGTGCCAAAAGCTGTTCCGCAGCTGAATAATTAAGAGGGCATTCTCAGTTGGCTGCGAAATCTTGGTGGAATACAGAGCAGGTAAAGGAAACAATTTCATAGCAAGATGATCTCAAAACCGTGAACTGTGGAGGCATGGAGTATAGATGGAGATTATGGAAGAACAAACTTTTTTTGCATTGAGTTGATACTCTGTGAATGGTAAGGAACATACTTAACTAGAAATTCATTCATTCTTATTAACAGCAGAGAATGATAAAATCCATCAGTGTTATTATTCACCACAAATACACATTTGAGAGATCATCAGTCATGAGCCATATGCAGCTGGAGGCTTTTGTATGCAATCACTTCTTTTGTACCCCCTTCATATAGAATATGAGCACAAGTTAGTTACGCCTGGGGATGGGACGGTACCCGCAGATTCAGAAGCAGGCAGATCTGATTTGATCCAAGACGATAATGACCTGGACTGGATCATGAGGCCACTTTGCGAGATTGCCCAAGGGCTACAATGCTGACACTGTCCTTTGACTTTCTCACTTCCGTTTTTGAAAGCTCCAGAACAGTCGTTCAACTGCCCACAGCCTGGAGTGGCTATCACATGAGGTTCCTTGCCATTGCACATTTTGAATTACAATAAAGGCAATCCACCTGGGAGAAGTGCAACTTGTTGACATTCTGAATTGTACAGAAAAAGTGTATGGAAAAATTGTCTGGAGAAGGCACCACAGCAGGGAGCCCTCGAACTATCTTATACTTTTAAAACAACAACAACAACAACAAAACCTTTGTATTTCCATACAGGTTTTTGAGGGTTCCCCCCTTTGAATCCACAAGGAAAGGACAGACTTAATTCTGTCCTCATGTGGAGCTGGAATCTATCCATCCATCCCTAGTTACATGCTTAACTGTTGTGCCTTCTTACTTACAATAGATTTTTAGCATTTGTGGAAACAGTGGAGGAAACCTACACGTAAGCATCTTGCAGCCTTGATTTGCCTGCCAAAGAGTTGTCCTTTGGGAGAAAACTCAAATAAAGCACCGTCTCAAACTGCAGCCCAGAAACCGAGGGGAAGAGAGAGAGAGAGAGAGAGAGAGAGAGAGAGAGAGAGAGAAAGAGCGCAGAACTTTTCAAGAAGATGCTGATGAGTTAACATTTCTTCAGCAAGGCAGATCAAACAAAGGCAATTCTTTAAGATGATGTAAACTCAAGACTAATTAATAGCAGCTCTTTTAGACAAATCGCATGGCAAAAACATCCATTCCCTCTTAGCTGATTGAGAGCAAGTGCTCCCCAGCCTTCATCTTTCCTAGTTTATAGGTTGATTTGTGAAACATCCTTCCTGACACAAAAAGAACAATTTGAAAAGGTAACAGAAAATCCCTAAAGGCACCCCACTCTCTCTAACACACACACCTCAATAGGAAAAGCAAACAGTAAATTAAATTTGGTAGCACCACAAAAGGGTAATTTACACGCGTTGCAAGGGCTGGGAGCTATGGCTTCCCACTTATCTACATCACATTCTTTCACTCCAAACAGAACAGACCAAACAATTTTTTCTTCATGTAATTTTGTGAAGGCTCCAGCCATCTGAAATACCCGATAATTTTTGCCATGCTTTGTTATGATGATGAATCACTGTGTATTTTTCTGCTGCACTTGTTAATCTCACTCGGCAGTACAGGGCCTGTATGTGCACTAAGAGATAAATTGGACAGTGACCCCCATGTAGCAGTGTCACAGCCAACTGTCTAAGGACGTTCTTGAAACATATTGCTAAAATCATGCAGGTTCTTGCTTTGTGGGATGTTGGATTCACCACTGGCCAGGAAAGGCCTGGTGCCAGTGGCTCCAGCTGAATTAGAAATCACATAATAAACCTATTGTCAGGGAACTGACATCGGAGTGAGAGGTGGAGGCAAGGCTCCAAAGCGATGCAGGAGAGGGGACCAGCAGGGGGGAAGGAATTCAGCGTAACACCGGTAGAGAAGGGAGGGAGATGGAGGATTCGGAGAGAGGTCTCCAAGACCCTTCACCCGAGACCAGTGGGGAGAGCGCGGACACGCCTCTGCCTTCCCCTTACTTGCGCAGACGGGTTCCGCGCAGGGAAAGTAGGAGGAGACTTGGTGTCAAACAGCTTTTATGCTGGAAGAGGTTCAAGAAATGCCCACTGACGGATTCTGCAAGTGACTGACCGGCCACGGAGTGTGGTCTGTCAGCCAAGGCACGGTTAGCCAGGCAATCTAACCGAACTGAAGGCAACTTATGCACAAGTAACCCCTTACAACCATTACACCTATGAAGAAATGGGACAGCCATATAGCTAATCCTTCTACTATTCATTGGTTACTTAGAAATACAAGGAGGCCAATCTCAAAACAAAACAAAAGCAGGTTTCTTGTCACCACAGAAGACAACCTTGAATTCAAGAAGGGTCTGGGCTGTTGCTGTTGTTTTTTTTAAAGCTATTTAGCAGAACAGCATTATGAATAAGTAAGACAATGATGAAGACAATCTATTGTGAGCAGCTCCATCATTTTATTTCAACTGGTAGATTGTTTACCACTTGGAAGAGCAGGCACCATAGCCAAATATGAAAATGAATGCTCTCAAGAATTCTGGATGATACAACCGTTGTCAGTTGAATCAGCAATGAACAACGTAGAGAAAGGAAACCAGTTTAATGCCCTTTGCCTCACTGTAATCACATCAACACCACACATTTAAAGCACTCTGATGCAACTTTTAACAGCCAAGACTTCCCCCTTAGAATCCTGGAAACTGTAGTTTGTTAAGGGTGCTAGGAACTGGAGCTCTGAGAAGAGTCTCCTAGCAACTCTCAGCACCCTTAACCAACTGCAGTTCCCAGAATTCTTTGGGGGAAGCCATGACTGTTGAAGTGGCATCAGAGTATGGTGTGGATGTGACCTGTGTTGATGAGGCCACATTGCACACATATGGGATGCCACCACTTTTGACAATTGAATGATCTCAGATTGACCATCAAACACAGATGCTGACGTACAAGGTCTTTGTCCTCAGCATCTAGCTGCATGGCAGTGCACCCTCAGAACACCTATTGTGGTAAAGACTCAAGAGAAGAAACCCGGCGACTTCCACAGCTGCTGTTGGCAACGTGCCCTTGGCACTCCTTGTCACGCTAAGATCATCACTGAAGGCCAATCCACCAAGCACCCTCATACTTTGACTTGGGTATGTGCTTCAGGTGAAAGATGACCACACATCTTTGACTTTCTTGGTGTTGCTAAACTACAGGTCCCATCATCCCTTGCTATTGGACATGTTTGCTGGGGTTCATGGGAGCTGCATTCCAGCAACATTCAGAGGACCAAAGCTTCAGAGGACCAAAACTTCAGGCAATACCAATGAGACGGAAACATGGAAGGTGCCTAAAGAAGCCAGGGTGGCTATCTAAAGAACTTTTAACTGAGTTAAGATTAAAAAAGGATGTGTACAAAAAATGGAAAAGGGGGAAAACCACCAAAGAGGAATTCAAACAAATAGCCAGCACGTGTAGACACAAAGTCAGAAAAGCTAAAGACAGAATGAACTCAGGCTTGCTAGAGAGGTTAAAAGCAACAAAAAAGGCTTTTATGGGTATGTTTGTAGCAAAAGGAAGAACAAAGAAACAGTGGGGTCACTCAGAGGAGAAGCTGGTGAAATGCAAACAGGGGACACAGAAAGGGCTGAACTCCTCAATGCCTTCTTTGCCTCAGTCTTCTCCGATAAAGAAAACAATGCCCGACCTGAAGAATTTGGAGCAAATGATTCAGCAGAGGAAACACAGCCCAGAATAACTAAGGAGATAGTACAAGAATACTTGGCTAGTTTAGATGTATTCAAGTCTCCAGGGCCAGATGAACTGCATCCAAGAGTATTAAAAGAACTGGCAGATGTGATCTCAGAACCACTGGCAGTCATCTTTGAGAATTCCTGGAGAACAGGCGAAGTCCCGGCAGAGAGGAGGAGGGCAAATGTTGTCCCTATTTTCAAAAAGGGGAAAAGAGAGGACCTAAATAATTACCGCCCAGTCAGTCGGACATCAATACCAGGGAAGATTCTGGAGCAGATCATTAAGCAAACAGTCTGTGAGCACCTAGAAAGGAATGCTGTGATCACCAATAGTCAGCATGGATTTCTGAAAAATAAGTCATGTCAGACTAACCTGATCTCGTTTTTTGACAGAATTACAAGCCTGGTAGATGAAGGGAACGCAGTGGATGTAGCCTACCTTGATTTCAGCAAGGCATTTGACAAGGTGCCCCATGATATTCTTGTAAAGAAGCTGGTAAAATGCGGTCTTGACTATGCTACCACTCAGTGGATTTGTAACTGGCTGACTGACCGAACCCAAAGGGTGCTCATCAATGGTTCCTCTTCATACTGGGGAAGAGTGACTAGTGAGGTGCCACAGGGTTCTGTCTTGGGCCTGGTCTTATTCAACATCTTTATCAACGACTTGGATGATGGACTCAAGGGCATCCTGATCAAATGTGCAGATGACACCAAACTGGGAGGGGTGGCTAACACCCCAGAGGACAGGATCACACTTCAAAACGACCTTGACAGATTAGAGAACTGGGCCAAAACAAACAAGATGAATTTTAACAGGGAGAAATGTAAAGTATTGCACTTGGGCAAAAAAAATGAGAGGCACAAATACAAGATGGGTGACACCTGGCTTGAGAGCAGTACATGTGAAAAGGATCTAGGAGTCTTGGTTGACCACAAACTTGACATGAGCCAACAGTGTGACGCAGCAGCTAAAAAAGCCAATGCAATTCTGGGCTGCATTAATAGGAGTATATCATCTAGATCAAGGGAAGTAATAGTGCCACTGTATTCTGCTCTGGTCAGACCTCACCTGGAGTACTGTGTCCAGTTCTGGGCACCACAGTTCAAGAAGGACACTGACAAACTGGAACGTGTCCAGAGGAGGGCAACCAAAATGGTCAAAGGCCTGGAAACGATGCCTTATGAGGAACGGCTAAGGGAGCTGGGCATGTTTAGCCTGGAGAAGAGGAGGTTAAGGGGTGATATGATAGCCATGTTCAAATATATAAAAGGATGTCACATAGAGGAGGGAGAAAGGTTGTTTTCTGCTGCTCCAGAGAAGCAGACACGGAGCAATGGATCCAAACTACAAGAAAGAAGATTCCACCTAAACATTAGGAAGAACTTCCTGACAGTAAGAGCTGTTTGACAGTGGAATTTGCTGCCAAGGAGTGTGGTGGAGTCTCCTTCTTTGGAGGTCTTTAAGCAGAGGCTTGACAACCATATGTCAGGAGTGCTCTGATGGTGTTTCCTGCTTCGCAGGGAGTTAGACTCGATGGCCCTTGTGGTCTCTTCCAACTCTATGATTCTATGATTCTCCACACCTGCCTTGGTATATTTTTTAAAAAATAAGGAGAACTGTTTCGCTTCCAGAGGGTCATCCCATTTTATTTTATTTTATTTTATTTTATATCTTATTTTTGTATGAACACAGTGAAGCCAGAAGTACAACAGTGCATGGAGAAAATGTAGTGGCCAATTTTCATCAAGTACTCTTCCCTACCCCACACCTGCCCTGTTTTTGCTTTCATTATAGCAGTGGGGCAAGCTCATCAGTTTCTTGAGTAAATGCGAATGCGTTTGCCCTGCAGAGCAATTTGTTCACCCTCTATGAATGACAGTTAACGGTTACTTTACTTTGATACATATTTTCATTTCAAAATGGAAATAACTCTTCACTGATCTCATACCTTTCACCACACCGCTTTGGACTATTTACAACCAAAAATTAAGGTATAATGGGTTTCAGCTGCTGTTCATTCTAGGTTGCATGCTACTGCCCAAAGAGCCCAAACATTTTTTATTTTTTTTAAAAAAAGAAAGTAATATATGGCAAATGGAAATTGCTGCTTTGGAATTGTTTGCATATGACTGTGTAGAGAAGTGGAATGGGAGGAAGCAGATAATGAAAAAGAAGCCTTATATATTCACATGCACACACCCCAACCAACCTCATTTCCCCAACAAACACTGGATATCCAGAAACTCAATCAAAGACAGAGCATTCCATGCTTTGCCTAGCAAACTCAGGGATAACTAACTCGTTAGACACCAAGTCCATATACCTAGGAAGTGTATGGTGGTCTTGTAATAAGGTTAAAGCTTACTGGGAAACTATATAAAGTGGTACCTCTGGTTACGTACTTAATTTGTTCCGGAGGTCCGTTCTTAACCTGAAACTGTTCTTAACCTGAAGCACCACTTTAGCTAATGGGGCCTCCCACTGCTGCCACACTGCTGCCGCGCGATTTCTGTTCTCATCCTGAAGCAAAGCTCTTAACCCAAGGTATTATTTCTGGGTTTACGGAGTCTGTAACCTGAAGCGTATGTAACCCAAGGTACCACTGTAGAATGAATTGAAAAAGATATTTAAGATAACATTTGTAAAAAAACAACAACCCAGAAGCTTTTCTCTTGGGGATTATGGAATCAGAGCTACCTAAACAATATAGAAATTTACAGCTGCAAGAATGATATTTACCCAAAAATGGAAAGAAGGAGTCCCGATGAGAGAAGAATGGCTACAGAAATTAATGGACTATGCAGAAATGGCGAAACTTACCGGAAGAATAAGAAATCAAGGCAACAAACTTTATAATAAAGGACTGGAAATGGTTTATTTAAATTATATTTTGAGGCATCTTGTCTTTGCTATTTAAAGGAATGGATATCATTGGAAAATGGTTCCATATTAGATCTTGAAGGACACCTTAACAGATTTGGCTGGCACACCTATGTGTGGTATGACAAGGTTAAAGTTCATAAGCTTTTTTGAATCATGTTATATGGAAACCCCACATGACCCGGAAGTGTCTCCGGACAGCGCTGGCCCCCGGCCTCTTAAGTGAGATGGGTGCACAACCCTAGAGTCGGACACGACTGGCCCGTACGGGCAGGGGTACCTTTACCTTTATATGGAAACCAGTGTATGAAGTATGGGATAAATACAAAAATTTATTGGAACACAAAACACCATGGTGGCTCTCTCCACTTGAAGCAATATCAGTGGGGGGAAAAGGAATATGAGAAATGATTGGGCAACATATAAAGAATTATTAATAGAAGTAGATAAAGATTTAAAATTAAGGAGGTTCGAAGATATAAGGGACTTAGGAGAGGGGGGAAAGTTGGGTTGTGCAGACAGAAATCCTTGCGCTGATGGAACTTCACTTAGTACCATCTTGGATATAGTTCATTGGGTTGGACAGGACCTTAGAAGTCATCTAAACCAACCACCTGTGCAATGCAGGATCTACACTGCAGAATGCAAGGACAGCATCCTTTCTTTCCTTGGACCATGCAGTCTCTGCTCAAATACCTCCAGAGTAAGATAGCCAACACCTCCTGAGTCAGTCTATTCCACCGCTGAACTGCTGTTACCATTAGGAATTCCTCCTAATGCTTAGCTAACTTCTCTGCTGTTCCCATCCATTCATTCTAATCCTGCCCTCTGGAGCAAAGGAGAACAAGTCTGCTCCATCATCCATATGACAGCCCTTCAGATCGTTGAAGACAGCCATCTTGTCTCCCCTTAACCTTCTTTTCCCCAGGGCTAAATATACCCAGCTCTTTCAAGTATTTGTCTTAAGATGTTTCACTTTGGCGGCTGCAGGAAGAAGTGACTGCTAGATGTTAACATCTAGCTACCTGGAAAGCTGCCTCCAAGCAGTGGCTAGTGGTAATTCATTAGATGTGAGCAAGAATCTGGCAGAATATAACTCAGGATGGAGTTTTCTGAAAATCTCAGGGTTGAACTTACCCAACACAGATTTTTGCCCTCCCAATTTCTGTCTCACTCCTTGGTGAGTAATGTTATTTCCCCCCACTAGTTCTACTATAAAAAAAATCTTGCACATTACAGTGGTACCTCAGGTTAAGTACTTAATTCGTTCTGGAGGTCCGTACTTAACCTGAAACTGTTCTTAACCTGATGCACCACTTTAGCTAATGGAGCCTCCTGCTGCTGCCGCACCACTGGAGCACGATTTCTGTTCTCATCCTGAAGCAAAGTTCTTAACCCGAGGTACTATTTCTGGGTTAGCGGAGTCTGTAACCTGAAGCGTATGTAACCCGAGGTACCACTGTATATGCATTTTTTCTATGAACATATATTATCTGTATCTGAATATACACACCCAGTGCAGATATACAGACAACAATAAATGTACTATAAGTGTATTAAAATACTTTAAAAATCATGATTCTTAACTAGAGTACCACATGGGGCTTGAATCTCTTATGTATATTTCTTGCATGTAATGTTGTATATAATTAGGCTTAAAGAGAAATAAAATGTGCATGTTGTTTGGACATAAGCTCAATTCAAAAAGCAGTCTGGTGTGAGAAAATCTTGATTGGGCAAGAACCGCCAAGTTCTGTGTATAAATCCATTTGAAATGGAATCTTTTCCCATTCCCTGAATTCACTGGAACCTACCTATAGCCCAACAATTCACTCACATTTGATGCCATATGCTACTACTGTCATATTATTATAGTAGTAATACTATAAGGGCAGTTTGCAACATACTAGCATGCCACATTGAATAACTCAATGAATGAATGAATGAATGAATGAAGAAGCTATATGTTGTACTTTTGCATGAATCACTGACTTGGATTGCTCCTTCCAATGAGCAGGCAGGCACAGAGCAGTGACTCAGACACAAGAGCAGAAATACAAGGCAAAGGGAGATTTTTCAGAGTGCTCTTACTCTCAAATTCGCCTGTTTAAAGAACACAGCTATTTCAGTCATGAAAAGACTGACACTATATCTTTGAATACCGGTACCAGTTGCTGGGGAGCACCAGTAGAGAGAGTGCTGTAGCTCTTGTGTCCTGCTTGCCAGTACTGGACTAGGTAGGCTGTTATTCTAATCAAACAGGGCTATTTTTCAGGCTCTCATATTGCATGAATTCTGCAGATTTTTATAGTCTGTCCTGCAAGGTTCTTGTTTCCTCTGATCCTGTTTCAGGGTGAGTCAAGGCTAACCCTTGTTTACGTTTCCCCACCATGATCGCCCTCGCCACACAGGAAAATAAATGTAAGTTGTAATGTACGGATGGCGTCAGAAGAGCCCATTATTTACAGCTGCACAAGCATTTGTTCACTGTTTATAAACAGCTGCACAGGTCCAGAGGTTGGTGAGTCATTTCTAGGTATTCACTTTCTGCTACAGCAGGCAGGTTTTAGGATTCTGCTGTAGGCAGTCTGAAATCCAAAACCACCCAGTTTAATCAATCTCTTTATAAACCTGATGCCCTTGGAAAGTGCTAGGAAGCTTCAGCTGGTCCAAAATGCTGTGGCCAGACTGCTGACTGGAGCTAGTTATGGGAAGCATGTTAAAGGTAAAGGGACCCCTGACCATTAGGGCCAGTTGTGACCGACTCTGGGGTTGCGGCACTCATCTCGCTTTATTGGCCGAGGGAGCCGGTGTACAGCTTCCGGGTCATGTGACCAGCATGACTAAGCCACTTCTGGCGAACCAGAGCAGCGCACAGAAACGCCGTTTACCTTCCCACAGGAGTGGTACCTATTTATCTACTTGCACTTTGACGTGCTTTTGAACTGCTAGGTTGGCAGGAGCAGGGACTGAGCAATGGGAGCTCACCCTGTCACAGGGATTTGAACCACCGGCCTTCTGATCGGCAAGTCCTAGGCTCTGTGGTTTAACCCACAGTGCCACCGCATGTTACTCCTCTGCTAAAACTACTTCACTGGCTACCGGTTCGTTTCCAGGCACAATTCAAAGTGCTGGTTATGACCTACAAAGCCCTTTACGGCTTGGGCCCAAACTACCTGAGAGATCGCATCTCCTTATATGAACCTGCTCAGGTGCTATGATCCTCAGGTGAGCACCTTCTCTTGGTCCTATCATCACCAAAGACATGGCTGGTGGTGATAGGAGAGAGAGCCTTCTTTGTGGCTGCTCCCCTGTTGTGGAATTACCTCCCAAGAGACGTTAGTTTGGTTCCCTGTTTGTTAACCTTGCTCTGGCAGCCTAAGACCTTTGAAAATTGAGGTGCAGGAGATGCTGATCACTGATGCTGATCAGGTCAACCTGTAGTTCAATTGTTGGGTTTAAATGTCTTTAAATGCTGTGTTTTAATTATTGGTTTCAAGTAGCTTGTTTTTATTACTTTGTATTTTATAATGTTGTTCAAAATGTAGTAAGTTTCCATGAATCCCAACTCAGGCAAATAGTGGAATATAAGCACAGTAAATGACGATGATTATAATGTTGTTGCAATGTGTGGTGCTCTGTGCTTTTATAGATAGCTCACCTAAGTCATCCTATCTAAAACAAACTTTATCATTCTGGGTCATGGGTAGGCAAACTAAGGCCCGGGGGCTGGATCCGGCCCAATCGCCTTCTAAATCTGGCCTGCGGACGGTCCGGGAATCAGTGTGTTTTTACATGAGTAGAATATGTCCTTTTATTAAAAATGCGTCTCTGGGTTATTTGTGGCACCTGCCTGGTGTTTTTAGATGAGTAGAATGTGTGCTTTTATTTAAAATGCATCTCTGGGTTATTTGTGGGGCATAGGAACTTGTCCCCCCCAACAAAAAAATAGTCCGGTCTCCACAAGGTCTAAGGGACAGTGGACTGGCACCTTGCTGAAAAAGTTTGCTAACCCTTGTTCTAGGTCTTTGCTGAAGCTTCTAAGTCTCAATCAGCCACGGATCAATATTATTAACAGTCCTTTGAAAGATCACAGACGTCTGTAAGGCAGTGTGTTCAATTCATCCATGGTGGAACTTTTGGAATGATGTTTGATAACAATGAATCTTATTTACATCCCCTGTGGCAGATCTTCTGCAGTCGGTCCATGGTTCAATCCATAGGACTAGGAGTGTTTCCTGGAGAGCTGTATCCAGTCAATGTAGATAATACAGAACGAGAGGTCTGACTTCCAGTAAGGCTCCCCTTGTCCCTGTGTCTGGTTCCAAGCATCTGCTAACCACCACTCAACATAGAATTCACATAGAAATTTATCTTGGATTCAAGTACCTAATTTCCTTAGGCTGCAAAGCTTTCTTTGAAGGAGCCCCAGTCATTTCCATGATTCTCATTCATGCCGTTCTTTGCCTTTGAAATATCGCTGCCTCAGAATCAAAGAAAGATTGAATTAGATGGCACTTGTTATAAACTCAAGCAAATCTGATGAAAGAAGTACCCATTGACCCTCTCCTTTTTTTTTTTTTTTTTTGTCCTTGGGAGTTTGAAAGACCGAGCTCGTATGAGCTTGTGCTCTCCTCCGCCTTTTTCCAATTGAACAATTAACTTGCCATTTTAATTCAAAATTGATGGAACATGCCTGTATTGTTTTCCTGCCTTATTTATTCGCTTTTAAAAAGTGGACAGAGAACATGTCCTAAAGCGCCAGCACTAATATTTCAGCAATAGCCCAATCATCATTAGAGCACAAAGAAGACTTTGGGGGTTGGGGTACCCAGTAAACAGATCTTATGAATGCTGCACCATGCAGATTTAATTCAGATTCCGCCCTGTCCCCCTTTATATTATTAACTAATTTTTCTAGAAAAAAACCAGATTGTCACACTGGAGTAGTTAAGAAGATAATTTCTGTCGTTACTAATAGAGAAAGAGCAAACATTCTTTACAAAGACAAATGAAAATTAATCCATGACATTTTGAGATTATTTAAAACATAACTCATCCTTTGAACATTTGAAACCTTGAGTTACTGTGTGTGGGGGTGTTATATATATTTTAAAAAGATCTAAGAATGAATGGGGAGGATGTAACACATGGTGGAAGAAAAGATGCTTGTTTCCATAATTCAGATTGTACACACACACAAGTGCTACTATTAAACTTTGGGAAAAGCTTAATGGCAGCATAGGACCAACCACCATGGGAGTCAGAGGGGTGGGAAGAGATTTAAGCAACTCAGTACAATTACAGTGGCACCTTGGTTCTCAAACTTAATCCGTTCCGGAAGTCCGTTCCAAAACCAAAGCGTTCCAAAATCAAGGCACGCTTTCCCATAGAAAGTAATGCAAAACGAATTAATCTGTTCCAGACTTTTGAAAACAACCCATAAAACAGCAATTTAACATGAATTTTACTATCTAATGAGACCATTAATCCATAAAATGAAAGCAATAATCAATGTACTGTACTATAAAATAAATAAGACAGTACTGTAGATGATAAAAATTAAAATTATTATTTTTTTCTTACCTGCACTGATGATAGTCATTGTTTGGATGGGGGGCTTTTATCCATTTCCGCAATCACACAATCATTCAATCACTAGCTGAACTGGGTTCCACACAGTCACAAGAACAAATTAATGGAAAAAGCCTCAAAAAGAAAAACGCAAAATAAATAGCAAAAACAAAAGCGCCAAACTTAATCCGTTCCGGAAGTCCGTATGACTGCCGAAATGTTCAAAAACCAAGGCACAACTTCTGATTGGTGCAAGTGCCCTGGAAACAATAGCCGACAGCCGCATCAGATGTTCGGCTTCCAAAAAACGTTCGAAAACCGGTACACTTACTTCTGGGTTTTTGGAGTTTGAGAACCAAAGTGTCTGAGAACCAAGGTACTACTGTATCCAGCAGTGAAAAGAGGGCTGGGGGAGAAGGAGTGGGAAGTACCTCTGATCCTATCCACTGCCATCTTGGGCCCCACCCACTGCTGAAAGAATCCTGCTCTTGATAGTGGAAGAGTGAGGGAATCTTGCTTTCTGATGATATGCACATCCCCCAAGGCCCGTTGGAAATTCGAGAATGTACACCCCGCCACCGCCCCCAGTATATATCTTTATTGAGTTTACAATAACACAAATTAAAATGAAAGCAGTGGAAACTCATCTGGGAAAATACAAATAGTAAAGCATGAACATATGAGAAGGGAAGCAATTTAGTACGTATACATTATAACTTCATCGTTAATATCATTATCTAAACATTAACTTTTACAGGGTTTGAGAAGGAGAAGTGAATTAAAAGTTCCATAATCAGAAGAACGCTGGGGGTGGCAAAGAATAATCTTTTCTCAGGCTCACATAGCTAATGAACATCTTCCATGTTGTCTCAAATTAGTCCTTTTCCTTTTTGTCGCATGATAACTTTTAATTTTTTGTGTTCGTTTCTCTAAAAGAGTGCATGGCCAAACTCTCTGGTACTGCTGATCAGTATGTATGCAATGAAATGTCATTGAGTTCTGTGTTGTGACCGCTCTTGTGGCTGAAAATGGATGGTTCTTTATGACGGAGATCTAAACTTGCATCAAGAAACAAATGTAACAGTGTCAATGTTCCGGAGCTGTTCCGCCAGGCCTTTGGTCGGGGCTCAGTCTGAACCCTCTCCTTTTACAAGACCCTGCATATAAGTGGCCTCTCTAACTCTTCTCACCGGCTGATACAAATAGTTGAGTCTGGTGAGTACTGAAGGTTCCCAACCCCTATAGTGAAGGTAAAGGGACCCCTGACCATTAGGTCCATTCATGGCCAACTCTGGGGTTGTGGCGCTCATCTCGCTTTATTGGCTGAGGGAGCCGGCATACAGCTTCCGGGTCATGTGGCCAGCATGACTAAGCCACTTCTGGCGAACCAGAGCAGCGCACGGAAACGCCGTTTACCTTCCCACAGGAGTGGTACCTATTTATCTACTTGCACTTTCACGTGCTTTCGAACTGCTAGGTTGGCAGGAGCAGGGACCAAGCAACGGGAGCTCACCCGTCACGGGGATTCGAACCGCCGACCTTCTGATCGGCAAGTCCTAGGCTCTGTGGTTTAAGCCACAGCACCACCCACGTCCCTATTCCCAACCCCTATATTATAGTTATTTTGATCTTAATTGATTTTAAGCTCTATCACAGTCAATTGCTGAATTTTATGTCTTAATGTATTATATATTTTGATGTTAGCCACTCTGAGCCCGGTTCTGGCCAGGGAGGGCGGGATATAAATAAATATTGTTGTTGTTGTTGTTGTTAATGCTCAGGAGGGGTGTACCCGGCCAAAATCACAATGTGGGGAAAACTGTGAAGATAGCCAATGCTTCTATATAGCTCCATCTTTATTTCAGACATCGTGATATATCGATATATCATGATGTTTAGCAGGTGATATATCATGATGTTGAAAACCAGATTTTGCCCATCCCTACCTCATGCATGCCAAAATTGGGTCAGGGTGTGTGTGCAAGAACCCATGGAACAGCATGTTGGAACAGTTGAAATACTTGTGCAGATGGGACGATGGGAAGAGCATGGTGTTGAATTCTACCCATTGCATATTGACCTGGAAATGTGCATAGTTCCCTCTTCCTGGAAGGGTTATGTGCACTTTCCCCAAGAGGCCTGGTGAATGTGCACACTAGCCAGTTGTTCTGCACATTAATCACTCAACTTACATTCATATATATATATAATGATTCTGAAGGCCTTGGGAAAAAGCAGACTTAAGAACAAAAAACCTATCAATTAATGGTTATAACTCTCTCCGGGGTTGGCCAGTTAGTGAATAAAAAATAGATTTGCTTACTGCCTGATTCCTTACAGCATCCTTTTCCTGGTGTAACATCACACAACCTTCACGTTTTTGATGAGCACAGCATATGGGTCCATGTATTGAGCTGGGCTGTGCAAAATATCTGCTGCAAGGTTTGTCAGAAGGATAGGAGGAGTTCTTTGATCTTTTCAAATACACTCCCCCACCCTCGCCCTGGATAAAGTGCATGCAAATCATAATTAAAATCATGTCAGCTTTTTCATTTCCACCCTCCCCAACTTTCTCCACTTCTTTTGCTAATAGGTCTTCTCTTGCGTTTGGTTATAGATCCAGGTGGCACAATTCATTTCAGCTACGGAAGAACAATTCCTTCCCTTTCCTAAGGCGTCAAGAAATAGGCAGCCCAAAGCTTTTCATACCATGAATACAAACCAGATATTAAATAAAAGATTAAAAGAAAATCTGGGCAGCTTCTTCTGGGAACCACTTCAATGGCCCTTATAGGAATGGGGACCATCTTTACCACTGCACACCTTCCTCCATCACTTCCTGTAGTCATGACTTCCCTGAATCCCTCTTGCTGTCCGCAGTTATGAGATCACATAGAGCAACAGAGGGAGCTACTTAATACTAAGACAGGCTATTGGTCTATCTAGCTCAGCACTGTCCAGACTGACTGCCCATAGCTTTGTGTGGTTTCAAGTGGCGAATGTTCCCAGCCATACCTGTCGATGCTGGGGACTGAACCTGGAATATTCTGCCTGCAAAGCAAGTGTTCTTCTGCCAAGCTACAGCTCTTCCCCAACACGCAAATTTCCTAGCAGCTAGGATGTATTGTATATGCTTTTTTATAATATTGTAAATTGCTTTGGGGTGCCTCATGGGAAGCGATTCATAACTGAAATAAAACAGCAACAACTCTTGGACTATCATGGCAAGACTGATTCCTAACTTTTGGTGTGGAAAATAAGATCCCATGTTTAATGTCCCAATGCTTTCCCCGGGGTCATTACTCCTCACCTGCTGCTAATGTCACATATGGTCCAAGGTGCTACTTTCATCCACCACTTTTAACAAAGGCATTTGTACTTTAGGTGCAAAATATACTATTGAAGTACAGTTGTACCTTGGAATATGAATGGAATCGGTTCCAGAAGTCCACTCAACTTCCTGAACATTTGGAAACCAAAGCGCAGCTTCTGATTGGCTGCAGGAAGCTCCTGAAGCCAATTGGAAGCCGCGGAAACCCCATCAGACATTCGGATTCTAAAGAACGTTCACAAACCGGAACACTCACTTCTGACATTGCGGCGTTTGGGAGCCAAAATGTCTGAGTACCAAGGCATTTGGGATCCAAGGTATGACATCCTTTAGATGTGAGAGTAGCTCAGCTGGTAGAGCATGAGACTCTTAATCTCAGGGTTGTGGGTTCAAGCCTTGGGGTCCCTTCCAAATCAACCTCAGCAGCTGTGGCATTTCAAATGGCAGATTCTGCCCTGCAGCCAGTGCCTTAGTGGCCATGTGTTCACTAGAGACAATCCTCCCATGCTTTCTCCCACTTGGAGGGTCAAACGACATGTGGTGTGATAATTCAGTTATTGGAATTCCTGACAACTTCTTTTATTTTGCAGAAAGCAGCTGTCTGGGGTGTGTGTGTGTTACAGTTTGAATTGAGGCTGTTGTACATGGGGATAGCTGACCCTTTGCTCCTAGGCCTTTGTCCAAATGCCAACTTGGGGAGGGTCTAGTTGGGGCAACAGTGCAGGAGAAAGGATTAGAAACCCTCTTCCAACACCACAGTTCTAATCCATTTGCAAGGTGGAGGAATGTACCTGCCGTTGTTTTTTAAATATAGCACGAAAACAGAAACTCTCACATCACATACTGTTTGCCCCTGAGTTCTGTTTCAGTGTATCTGAAGAAGTGTGCGTGCACACGAAAGCTCATACCAATAACAAACTTAGTTGGTCTCTAAGGTGCTACTGGAAGGAATTTTTTTATTTTGTTTGACCCTGACTTTTGGTATCTGGAGACCTTGGAGGAAGGATCTGAATGGTGAAGAATGACAGCTGTGGCATCTCCAGCTCGGCAGTCCAACAAACCTATCAAGTTTGGCCTGTAGGCCTAGATCAGATGTGGATCTGGCCCATGGATCCAAAAAGGGACCTTACTTGTGTCTTAGAGGAAAACTTGGCACCTATCATTTTCCCATTCCCGTGCTGCGAAAGCCTATTTGATTGCAGGGTATCTGCTATTGCAGAAGATTTTAGCCTGCTCTGTATTTTAAGGATTTGGGTTTTAATTGTACAGTATTTGCCTTAGATGCTCTTGTCCTGAAGCCAGTTTCCTACTGTGACTGTTTAATTTGGATGAGTTTTAATCGTATGGTGACCCACTCTGGTGCCAGTTATGACGAGGGGCGGGTGAGGATATTTAACAAATATTCTTATTAAGTAAACATTTACATTGGCTGGAGTCTGCCCCATAGCCATGAAGGGGGGCACACCTTAGGGCAGTTCACATAATCAAGCTGTTACTGGAATGTACTGGGATCAGGTGCACCAAATCTAAGGGGCCAAAGGCACCTGGGACCCCTCAATATTTGCTTCAAGGGAGCTGGCCCCCCTCAATCTTGAGGCAGCCCTGTGCATGTTGTGTGTGTGATGTCACACCTGTGCCACAACCTCCTCCTTTGCACACATGATGTGTGTTGCACATGTGATGCGTGCCATTATTGGGGTCAACCCAGTGCCTCTCACTGGGAGACTGTGGGTAGAGAGACAGACAGACACACAGACACAGAGAGAGAGTTCATTTGGTGGAGGTACGCACATTTCGTTCATGAGCTTCAGGGAAGTCTGGGGTTTGCGAGAGCAAATGATTTGTCATTTGAACTTGCGTTAACTTTTGAAAGTGCACCTTTCAGCAGGACTCACCATGCAACATTTATGAAACCCGCACAAGCCTTTTGGAAGAAAAGCAAGAGTGGAAGTTTTAGGTTGGATATCTGAGATTTCCAATAGGGCTCGCAATGTGTCTGTAGAACAAGGCCATTAAAAGTGATTTGGTGTGACATTCCTAGCACGCCACAAAAGAAGGGAGAAAGGAGCCTTTTCATTAACAATAACCCTCATGCTCTTCAAGCTCCTGGAGCAGTGCTGCATGGGACGAGGTGCCTCTTCAGATATGGTCACCTTCTGCATCTCCTTGATGCAGAGAGGCAATGTGTAATTAGGAAACTGGCTAGAAACATCAAGTTAATATTTTTCTTTCCATCCCAGCTCTGTCCCCTGTGATCACAATAGCAACTCCCAGATTCTCTCCAGCTGTGGCAGCTGTGGCACGCATGGTATTTATTCATTTAAAATCTGCCTTGAAACATTCCTCCATTAAAAATACTTTAATGCTGCATTTCAATGAAAAATTGCCCATATATGCAGGCATCACTTACATTTATATTTTGAGTTGTTTGAATTGATTGTTGGCTGCAGGTTTGTTTAATGGATCTAATGTCACTGTGTGCTTTATTTTTATTTATTTAACAAAATCACCATTAAACAATTACAACTAGAAAAAAAAATAAGAGCAGGTACAATTAAATACATCCATCCAGTGATTTTGGGTTTCCCAGCAACCGTATCCTTGAGCTACCAAATGCCTGTGTGAAAAGTAAGCAGTGACCATGAAAAAGGCAAATTCCATGCTATGGACCTTTAGTGGATTTACATTGTTGAGGCTCTGAAGCTTGATTTGTCATGGGGGCTGGCGGGCATTGTAGCCAGCAAGAAAGTCATCTTCAGTGGACTTGTTCCACGACAGGTCACTCCACCTTTACAGCATCTGTGCTACTGATGCCCAAACTTTTGGCTTGTTGAAATATATGCAACAAAAAATTGAGTTGTGCAAATCACATTGGGTCTACTAGACCCCCCGCCCCCCAAATAAAATTAAGCAATGTGGACTAAAGTCACTTTTGGAGTCCCTCCAGGATTGGGGCCCTGAAGCTTAAGCTTCATTAGTTTCATAGTAGATCCATCCCTGGTAAACATCCAATGAACCTGAATGCTGGGAGATTCAAGACAGATATAGGAAAGTGCATCTTCACACAGTGCATAATTAAACTATGGAACCTGCTCCTCCAGAAGGCAGTGAAGGCCACCAATCTAGGTGGCTTTGAAAGAGAATTAGACAAATTTGTGGAGGAGAGGGCTAATGATGTCTACTTGCCACGATGGCTATACTCTGCCTCCATAGTTCGGGGATAGACTCCTGCTAGGGAACAACAATCAAGGAAGGTGTGGAACAGGACCGGTGGTGAACGTAGCCTGGGAGGGGATGTGATTTAGTGAGAGTCCACAGGCTAAGGTAAAAAAGGTAAAGGTAAAGGACCCTGGATGGTTAAGTCTAGTCAAAGGAGACTATGGGGTTGTGGCGAGCATCTCGCTTTCAGGTCGAGGGAGCTGGTGCAGACAGCTTTCCGGGTCATGTGGCCAGCATGACTAAACCATTTCTGGTGCAACGGAACACTGTGATGGAAGCCAGAGTGCACAGAAATGCCGTTTACATACCCACTGCAGTGGTACCTAAACCGTTTACCTTCCCGCTGCAGTGGTACCTATTTATCTGTGTCTCTGAAAATTGTTACACATCACTTGGGAAGACAGGCAAACCAATATCAGTGCACTGGAAGAAACAAAGATCACCAGTGTTGAAGCAATGATTATTCAACATCAGCCTTGTTGGACTGGTCATGTTGTGCAGATGCCTGATTATCGTCTTCCAAAGCAACTACTCTATTCCAAACTTAAAAATGGAAAGCATAATGCTGGTGGTCAACAAAAGAGGTTTAAAGACCGTCTCAAGGCAAATCTAAAACACTGACAACTGGGAAACACTGGCCTGCGAGCACTCCAGTTGGAGAACAGCCTTTGCCAAAGGTGTCATGGACTTTGAAGACACTCAAACTCAGAATGCAAGGGAGAAACGTGCTAAGAGGAAGGCATGCTTGGCAAATCCACACTGTGATCAACTCTTGCCTGGAAACCAATGTCCCCACTGTGGAAGGACGTGTGGGTCCAGAACTGGCCTCCACAGTCACTTACGGACTCATTGTTAAAACCGTGTTTGTGGAAGACAATCTTACTCGGCTACAAGTGATCACCAAAGAACCTATTTATCTACTTGCGCTGGCATGCTTTCAAATTGCTAGGTTGGCTGGATGTGGGACCGGGCAACGGGAGCTTACCCATCGTGGGGATTTGAACTGCTGACCTTCTGATCAGTAAGCCCAAGAGGCTCAGCAGTTTAGACCATAGCATCCCCTACAGGCCTGGATAGAAAGTCCCCAGCCCTAAGGTTCTGCATCTCTGGTGCTGACGGTGGTAGGTGTGAGCCATTAGAGATGCAACAGAGGTGTAGGGCACCAGGAATATGGACTTGCTCTCCTACTCATGCAATTCCAATTTTGTGAAGGGCAAATGCCCAACTAGGACTACAGTTTGATGGTGCATATCATGATTATTTCTAGTCTGATTCTCTGTCTGACGTGAAATATTGCACATGGGCATAAGGATCCTTTTCAGTCCGCCGCATGCACTGCAGTGACGGAGAGGGGAAAGTGTCTTTGGTTCTCCAATCTTGCAGATTTAACATCTGCTCAAGCCCTTCTTCTTATTCTTATTATACATGCATATAATACTCAGGCTTCTCCTTTTCTTCTGGGCATGAAATTAGAGAAAAATTCCAAGGAGAAGACAAACGCTAATAAAAACCACATCTGTTCAAGGTACTTGAATGGGGTTTAGGCAGATATGATTGAAGCAAAAGTCGAGTTCTGGAGGCTTATATGGAAAGCAAGAGCCGGAGACTTCCCACGAGTATGCAGAAATGTAAATTAGAAGCAATCAGATTGTTTCTCTAGTTAGAGGCGTAGGGAGTTTTTAATCCCCGGGACGTATTTGTTCCTGACCTGATTTTTGTACTTTACACTAAAGATATGCTAGGAAAGCAAAATGGTCCAAGAAGCTATTACCAGCCATTCAAAATGAGCCCCACTAGCATGTGAAAAGATTGACTACGCTGCATGGAATCAGTGTTCACACATGTGTGTTTAAAAAGACAGGTGCATTAGAGATGAGGTCTATTTCTATACAGTCCAATTACACAGAGTTAAGCCCATTTAATTCAATGGGGCTTACTCCCAGGTGAGGTTAGGAACAGCGGTGGAGCATATGCTGCTGCTGCCCAGGGCAGGTGCGCAGTGCACTGGGGGGCGGTATGTGCTGGAGGCAGTGTGTAGAGGGAGCCCGCTGCAGTCGCACCAGCCCAGCCCTCACCACTGCTTCAAATCAGCCTGTTCAGCCTGATTGACCTGGTTGTGCCCCCTCAAAAAAATGTACCCAGGGCCACGGTCCCCGAGCACCCCATGCTATGCCACTGGTCACGATTGCAGCCTATCCTGTTTTATTGCCATGAATATAGTCAGATATTCACAACATATATTTAAAGCATGCAGCTTGCTCCTAAGAATCCTGGGAGCTGTAGTTTGTTAAGGGTACTAAAACCTCCCAGGGTGGCTTAACAATTAATCCCTCCCAATTAGGGACTCTCACCTCCTGTGGTTTCCAGCAACTGGTAACCATGGGACTGTGGCTGGCTACACCCCAACCACTGCCCCCAACTACAAGATCTGCATGTGTCAGGGAGTGGGCAGAGGAGGAATTGTGGAGACCACCTCCCCATTCTGACCCTTCCAGGGAAGAGGAAGAGGAAGACTGTATAGATTTACAACAGGGGTTGGAGGGAGATCAAAGCTCAGAGGCAGGTGAAGAGAAAGGTTGGGAAATAATGGGAGAGGAGGAGCAGGCAGCAGCTGGCTGACACATCATTTGAAAGCATTCCAAGACCCACCATCTCCCAGAACCTGGCGAGCCTTAAAAGTAGGAGAGCAAAGAGCTCAAAGACAGAGGGCACGTAGCAGCACCCATAGAGGAGACGATGAAAATGATGAATGAGGAAGTAGGAGAGATGTGGGGTGGAGATGATGATGATGGGAGTGGTGGTAATAATAATAATAATAATAATAATAATAATAATAATAATAATATATTATTTCTACCCCACCAATCTGGCTGGGTTTCCCCAACCACTCTGGGAGGCTTCCAACAGAAGGTTAAAAATACAATGAAACAGCAGTCATTAAAAACTTCCCTAAAAAGTGCTGCCTTCAGATGTCTTCTAAATGTCATATAGTTGTTTATTTCTTTGACATCTGATGGGGGGGCGTTCCACAGGGTGGGCGCCACTCACTCAGGACAATGCCATTATCCAACAGGCTGGGTTCTACAGCCTCTCTCCATAAAGTTTGAAATAAAAAAGGACAGTAAGAAACTTTCCCTTGTCTTTATACTTTCCTGGGCAACCAGCCAGGGCCACTGACAGCATCCTGACATCCTGTTGGGTGTAACATCTGGAAAAGGTCACTGATTCACATACATCTGTATGTCCATAGGCTTGCTCCTTTCCAAGGCCACAGAGTGAATGTGTAAACTCTAAGAGGGGCTATGCGATGCACTGAACTGGGATGTGTGTGTGTGGAGCTGGTTGCTGTAAGTCCTCCTGTTTCCTCCATGCGTTGGCTGTATATGTTGAGGGATTCACTTGTACTTCCTTCTTTCCATGGAGAAAGCAGGACCACACCTGCTTCCTAAATCATATGTTACTACTACTCAGCCAGCCAAGCCCCGTAGACCAATAAATAATGTACTAGCATCACTATGCTGCAGACCTGCTTTGCTGACCTTTCCTCCTCCTGACACCATCCCAAAGCAAACATCTAATAATAAATTACACAGTTATGTCCTCATTTGTTCCTGTGAACATCCAGAGTGAAGGTGTTCAGCGGTTAAGCTATTCCTCTTGAGATGGAATCAACCAGCTTAGCCTGAAATCCCCGACACCATCATATCAATCAAATAATTCTTTGTGGGCATGTGATGGGCATATGGAGTTCCTCTGGTCACAAAGGCATGCCCATTCCTTCCAACAAGGTGATAAGTTCAGTGGCCTCACAGAGATGTACACTCCAAAGCTGCTGTCTTTTCAGAAGCAAATGAAGAAGCTGGCTGACTAAGAAGCACTGAGAGTGTGTGCAATGTGTTTTGTGAATTGGAATGAGTAATGAAGGAGCAATTCAATTCACTTCTCATTTTAATGCAGACGTACCTAATCTGCACTCCCTGATACAATATGCAAACTGAGACACAGCTATCCTTCAAAATCCACTTTCTTGAATCTTGTGATGCCGTTCTCCAACCAAAAAATGTGTACAAATTCTCTCTCTCTCTCTCTCTCTCTCTCTCTCTGTGTGTGTGTGTGTGTGTGTGTAGTTAGGCCTCAGCACAGAAGGGTTATGTGCAACTTCAGTCTATGTGGCTGGTATTCAGTACAACACCTCTGGCTTGGCCTTTGCCTGGTAAACAGAGAATAAATTCTTACTGAAATATACTCGGAGTCGAGTGTGGATTTCTTACTCTTTATTCAGCTCATAGTAGCGAGGAACGGAAGTTTTCCCAAACTGTCTGCTTTATATACATTATTTACACAATGGGCCCCACGTGATTGGCTAGTTCCGGATTCTCCTGTAGGCCAATCAGATTGCGGATTCACTTCCACCTGGAGCTGGAATGGGTGGCTCCTGTGGACCAATCAGACTGCTGCATTCTGGATCCTATTGTTCTAGGACCAATCAGACAGCTGCATTCTGGATCCTATTGTTCTAGGACCAATCAGACTGCTGCATTCTGAATCCTATTGTTCTAGGGCCAATCAGACTGCTGCATTTTGGATCCTATTCAACTCAGTACATAACACTTACCTTCCGCTCATGACCACTGGGACCCTGGGACTACATCCTTATCAAACACTGAAAACACTTTAGGCAGGCATGGCTTCTCCCAAAGAATTCTGGAAGCTGTAGGGTGCTGAGAGTTGTTAGGAAGCCCCCTGTCCCCTTCACAAACCTACAATTCCCAGGAGTTCCCTGTGAAGTGGAATTGTTAAACCACTTTGAGAATTGTAGTTCTAGGAAGGGGAAAGGGGATCTCCTAACATCTCTCAGCACCTGTAACAACCTACAGCTCCCAAGATTCTTTGGGGAATGAATAATTAAAGAGGTATTATGATGCTTTCATTGTAGGGTGTATGCTATTTATGTATGTAATGTTTGCCTGAGCTTGAGTCTGAACTAGGATCCAAAGTCCTGTGTTTTGATTCAATACATGATATCCAATCACATAGTATTGTCAGGGTTTGGGCTACTGGTATTGGCTCTTAAGCTCTTTGTTATGATTTGCAGCTTGGGGATTTAGATAGCCAATCACGCTGAAAGTGGGAGTGGCCCAGGCCTTCAGAAATATATATAAGCAGTTGCTTTGCCCTTGTTTGACTGTTCTGTGCTGTTAGTCATCAGCTCGATAAAGTCTTTTGCTGTAATCACTGTGTCTCACCTCGCAGAAACCCACCAGCCTAGGTATGTTGAGGGGCACATGCTCTAGGTTGCAGCAGGGTGTACACACGTAGTTGAATGAAGCAGGAGCAGGGCTTTCTTCAGCCGGAACTCAGTTCCGGCACCTCTCAGGTGGCCTCCATTGACATTATAAAAGAACAAGGGAAGTGTTCATGGTGAGTTCCGGCACCTCTTTTTCTAGAAAAATAGCACTGATTAGGAGCATTCTGAGATGGGAGAATGGGCCGCAGGAAGGGGTGCCATTTTGCAAGTATAAGATTAACAGACCAGGGACTAGACTGGTCAAGAACTTCTCTTCTTGATGGGCTGCTGTTGTTGTTAAAGAAATGGCATCCCGGACAGCAGTCTGAAGTGGCACAGTCCATTCTACCACCTCAATATTCTTCCATCTCATTTTGCTGCATGCATAGAGACTAGGTGTTTCTGTTAGAACAGCAGCTCAGGGTAGAAATATAATGCGCACCCACTCCTCGTGACAGAATTTGAGAGCGTCTGCTTTGGAGGAGATAAATATGTCCAGTTTAGCAAAACGGCAACTGGATTGCTTGCATTCTTCAATATGCCCTTGACACATTTTTATTTATGAAATTTGCTGATATATCTGAAACAACTTACATCTGGGAGTCAGAGGAGAGAAAAAAATCGATAACTAAGCATGTCTATCTTTGCCACTGGTGTAAAGGGAGACAACAGAGGCAAGCCCTTCTGGAGGTTAAAACCAGCTTTCTATCTGAAATACAATAAGGTTGGTGGGCATGAAATTTGATAAGATCCTTAGCAGACCATTCTTAAGGCACAAGGGATTAAAATATCCAAATTACTTTACGGTTTAAAGGATGCCCTTTATCGCAGCTTTTGTTCAGGGTTGCAAACTTTGTTATGAAGCAATTGTTGGGCCCAATTATTTGATCCTATAAAGTTGGTTATTCTTTAATTTAAAACTTTTCATTGTGTTGCATTCTTGAAAAATGTAAAGATATACAAAAAATAAAGAGGTAGATCTAGATTTCCCATCATGCTTAGAGTAGACCCGCTGAAATAAATGACATTTAAGTATGTTCCTTTGATTTCAATGATCCAACTGCAAGCATGGCTATGGCACTTTCTGCACTGCAAATTTAAAGCAATTCCCTAAATAGACATTTCGTCCCACAAAGTATGTATTCAGTGGTCTGTGTTTTGCCTGAGTTTGAGTCTGGACTAAGGATTCTGAGCCTTTGTTCTAATTCGATACATGGTATCCTCTGCCATTGGCCCTTAAACTCTGACTTACGATTCACAGCTTGGAAGTTTAGACAGCCAATCATGTTGGGAGTGGGAGTGGTCCAGGCTTCCAGAAATGTATATAAACAGTTGCTTTGCGCCTGTTGTCCAGTTCTGTTTGTTCAATAAAGGTTCTTGCTGTTATTACTGTGTCTTGCCTTGTGGGAACCTACCTACACTTCAGTGCAGTTTGTTAAGGGTGCTGAGGCTGATAAGAGTTGCTAGAAGGCCCCTACGGAGCTACAGTTCTCAAAATTTCTTAACCATCAATTAATCTAACCAGGGAACTCGGATAATTTTCACTCTGTAAGGGGAAGAGGGGTCTCCTGACATCTCTCAGCACCCTTAAACTACAGTCCTGGCATTTTAGGGTGGGAGTCATAGGTAGAGAACAGGTAGAGAACTGTTTAAAGTGCTCTGATACTGCTTTACCATATAGTCGAGGCTTTAGCTTGGATCCAATCCATTATGGAGCATTATGGAGGACTGTTTTCCTCCTCTCTGGACAGCTAGACTGGTAAAGAAAAAGCTATTTATATGCGTTGTATACCTTCAGTATATCTGAAGGAGTGTCTCCACCCCCATTGTTCAGCCCGGACACTGAGGTCCAGCTCTGAGGGCCTTCTGGTGGTTCCCTCACTGCAAGAAGTGAAGTAACAGGGAACCAGGCAGAGGGCCTTCTCAGTAGTGGTGCCCACGCTGTGGAATGCACTCCCATCAGATGTCAAGGAAATAAACAACTATCTGACTTTTAGAAGACGTCTGAAGGCAGCCCTGTTCAGGGAAATTTTATTGTTTGATGTTTTATCGCTTATTATTATTATTAGTGATATAACATTGTGTCACTGGATGGCGATGTGGAGTCCTGTTTTTCTCTACCTGTTTTCCCTGTTTTAATTTACAACGCTTTAAACTGAAACACTTCTTTGATGTGTCTAGAGCCAGCCTCTTACCACCTCCTTCTAGGATAGTGGTGGAAACCCTGCCCACTGGCAGAGTTCATAACTTGGCCTACAGGGGCACTCCCCCCCCCCCCCAGTCACACCTACCTGGCCCACAAATATGATGCCCGATGTGGAGCAAGTGAAAACTCAGTTGCAGAAGAACAGTCAAGAGTCTTAAATGAACTCTTAATTGTCTCTTGGCAATGTATTTAGTAACTTTTAAATTAGAATCTATGAGATATTAAACACTGGATGGTGCTGCATTTCAGTAGTTTTTGTGATCTTAAGTATGTCACTTTTAAACATTTTAGAATCCGGAAACAATTTTATTTTTAATTGTCTGAAATAAACTTCTTTGGAGAGAGAAACAGAGCCCACGAAATATGTTTATTGTCATATTGGCAAAATAACCTGAAACATGATGGGAAAAATAGCTGTGGTAATTCTCTTAGGTTGTAGCAGAGAAACTCTCTATAAATTCACATATATAGATAGATCAGTAGGGATATATTTGGAAGCCCTGGTGCCCAGTGAAATAGCTATAATTTGTTCTAAACTGAATTTGAACCTAGCCTGTCAAAGCCATTTTCCCGCACAATGAACTGTATGGGAGAAGATGTAAAATACAGACTTCCGTGAACCACACTATGAGATTATTTTCGCTTTACGTTTTGTGCTTTAATATGTGTACCTACTTTAGTGCCCCAGGACTCCTCCAGTTGTGGCAGGGAGGCTTAAACACTGTCTCTGTCCTGGTTTCGTCTTTGGCCTCCCAAGATTCTCCCTCCCTTGACCTCAGAATTAGAGGGAAGAGGGTGAACCAACTCAGTTCTTCAGCCTTGTCTCCTAGCAGTGAAGCAAAGGCCACAGATTTGTCCTCTGTGACCAGGAACATAATCTCACGAGAGTTCCTTGCCATCTTATGAGACTTTCTGGGCACCCTCAAGCTGAGATTGTCTTTCCCACTGCCATGGTAACGGGGATGCAGCTCACCTAGCCACTCACCTACTGTATTGAGGAATGCATAGGTCTCCACACGACCACACATGGATTCCTGTCCTGCTGTGGGTGCCACCTGAAAAGATGACAGGCAGATGAGGCAGGATGGGGAAGTGCTATCTGTATTTGATTCACATGGGAGGCAATTACAGACATCCACACAAAAACATATGGATTTACCCAGGCAAGGGTGTCACAGAAAAACTTGGAAGCAGGAGATCATGATGTCCCTGACTCTTCACCTGAGTTTTTGGTGTGAAATATGTCCACTTCTACAAATCACCAGTGTTGAAGCAATGATTTTTCAACATCAGCTTTGTTGGACTGGTCATGTTGTGCGGATGCCTGATTATCATCTTCCAACGCAACTACTCTATCCCGAATTTAAAAATGGAAAGCATAATGCTGGTGGTCAACAAAAGAGGTTTAAAGACTGTCTCAAGGCAATTCTAAAAAAAATGTATAAACACTGACAACTGGGAAACACTGGCCTGCGAGCACTCCAGTTGGAGAACGGCCTTTACCAAAGGTGTCATGGACTTTGAAGACACTCAAACTCAGAATGCAAGGGAGAAACGTGCTAAGAGGAAGGCATGCTTGGCAAATCCACACTGTGATCAACTCTTGCCTGGAAACCAATGTCCCCACTGTAGAAGGATGTGTGGGTCCAGAATTGGCCTCCACAGTCACTTACGGACTGATTGTTAAAACTGTGTCTATGGAAGACAATCTTACTCGGCTACGAGTGATCGCGAAAGAAGAAGAAGACTTGATGGGCACATGTCTATGTTGTTAGGGTATTCAAGCACAAAAAACAGAAGCCTTATGTTGAACTGGAGTCTGTGACTGGGAGATTTGTGGTTATCTTTGTTTCCTGATGACTTTTCTCAGCATGGCTCCAGTGACCAGCTCCTCCTCTTCCTTCTCCTCCAGCTACAGAGGGGAAGGAGGGTCAAAAACACCTCTCACTGGTGGCAGCGCTGTTATGTACTAAGCTTGGATCCTAGAACAATAGGCAAGTAGGATTGTAGAATGCAACAACTGATTGGCCTGCAGGAAAAGACCAATCAGGCTCCAGGAGGGAAGCAGAATCAGCCAATCAGATGGGACTCATTGTGTAAATAATGTATATAAAAGCCTGAGGTTTGGGGGGCAATTCATCACTGTTTTACAAGCTGCAATAAAGAGCATGAAATCACTATAGGACTCCGAGTATATTTCAAGCGCCAAAAGAAGTTGGAGGAGGAGCTGCCGGCCATTGAAGCTGTGTGGCCGCCATGTTCCTCCCAATGTTCTGATGTCGTGTGTGTGACGTTGCCCCCACCCCAATCGCCTCTGCAAGCTGGAGCCTTTGTTTCCTATGGACATATCTAAAAGGTCTCATCCCTTATATACCAAGCTGATCACTGTGTTTTGCAGGAAAAGACAAATTCAAGATGCCATCTTATCAAGAGGTCTGCTGCACACAATGTTGAAATTGGGCCTTGAGTCTGGCAGTGCCCTTTGAACCTCTCTCTTGTTACACACCACAGAACTGCCACCTCTGTTGGCTTTTCTTCATCATTTGTTGCAGACTTTCTGCTTTCAACAAGCTTTCTAAGTGAAGGTCTTTTTTTTATATTGCCATCAATGCAGTTGCTGGTACATACACATTTTCAATTGTTTAAACTGTTTTTACATAGGTAATTATTTGGATATGGTTTTTATTACATTGCTTCATAGGAAGCAATTCATAATGAATAATAGTAACAACAAGGATAATATATTTATTTTCCTGTGTGGCAAGAAACTGGATAATAATTTTCATTCCATATAGTCATCGTAGCTCTATTCAGACGTAATTGCCTGTGCAAGAAAAATACATGAAGTCAGAAGCAGGGCCATTCTGGCTAGCCAGATTCAGCTACCTTATTCCGCAAGCAGAAGCCAGCACAAGGACTCCTGCTACTGCAACTGAGCTTTCCTCCTCCTCCTCCTGTGCACTCTCCAAGTTCACTCTGAAAGATCAGGAGAATCCCCAGTATGGTGCATGGGAGGAGGAGAAGAGGAGAGAGAGAGTTGAATTTCACCCCATTGAATTACACTCTGTTGAGTTTCATCCTATAGGTGCTGTGGTCTAAACCACAAAGCCTCTTGGGCTTGCCAATCAGAAGGTCGGCGGTTTGAATCCCCACGACGGGGTGAGCTCCTGTTGCTCTGTCCCAGCTCCTGCCAACCTAGCAGTTTGAAAGCACCTCAAAGTGCAAGTAGATAAATAGGTACTGCTCCAGCGGGAAGGTAAACAGCGTTTCTGTGTGCTCTGGCTTCTGTCATGATGTCCCATCACGCCAGAAGTGGTTTAGTCATGCTGGCCCCATGACCCGCAAAAACTGTCTGTGGACAAACGCCGTCTCCCTTGGCCTGAAAGTGGAGATGAGTGCTGTATCTCATAGTCAAATTTGATTGGACTTAACTGTCCAGGCATCTTTTACCTCTTCCTTTTCCTGTAGGCCCCAACTAAGGATGCAATCTGATTCTAGGTACTGGTTTAGATTACAATTAAGTGGACTCACTTTTCAATGTTTCTCTTCAATTATTCCTTCTCTATTTTTACCTGTTCCTTTAGCTTGTTGAATATAATGTTATTCCTTACGTTTCTTTATGACGATTTCAGAGCTGGCTGAAAACTCAATGAGCCAGTAATTGCCCACTGAAGTATGCATCTTGCTTGAGGGTTGCTGTCTGCTTAAGTGAGGATGAGGAGGTGATGGACCCCCCCCCCATGAAGTTATTGTGGTTTTGGTCATTTTTTACTGTCAGCTAGCTAGCATATTAACAGCGTATATTGTCAAGGACATGAGCGACCCATCAGACCCCCCAAAACCCAGCTCGCATTGTTCAAGGCATTTTAGTTGTGGTTAATGGCTAATATAATCACCTCAACACATAATCAATGAGCAGAAGTTGAAGTGAATACACATTTCAAAGGTACCGTGTTAGCAGGCCATTAAGATAAACATTGGTGATGGTAGCTGACTAAATTGTATCAGAACAAATGTTGTCGTATTTGACAAATTCTGTAAAACACACACCAAACAACCAGCATAGGGAAAATCCACAGCAAATTGTTCCAAGCAAGATTGCTTTGCAAGGAGACAAGTGGACTATGGGTCAGTTTGTTATGTAGCCCGTTTGCACATTCCACCACCATCCCTCGTCTCAACAATCCTTGTCTCAACAATACAATGTGTTGCTTTCCATAATACGTTTTAGAGAACTGGGTTTTCTGCAGTGCTTGGTCCAGTAAAAAAAAGCAGCTGGCACTGGTCCAATACATAAATATAGAATAGCAAGTGTCAACAACAACAACAACAACAACAACAACAACAACAATTTATTTATACCCCGCCCATCTGGCTGGGCTTCCCTAGCCACTCTGGGCAGCTTCCAAAAAAAATTAAAATACTGTAATACATCAAACATTAAAAGCTTCCCTAAACAGGGCTGCCTTCAGATGCCTTTTAAAAGTCTGGTAGTTGTTGTTCTCTTTGACATCTGGTGGGAGGGTGTTCCACAGGGTGGGCGCCACTACTGAGAAGGCCCTCTGCCTGGTTCCTTGTAACTTGGCTTCTCACAGTGAGGGAACCACCAGAAGGCCCTTGGTGCTGGACCTCAGTGTCCAGGTAGAACGATGGGGGTGGAGACGCTCCTTCAGATATACTGGAGATATACTTTCTTTTCTCTTCAGTATTCCAAGTCCAAATCTAATCTCAATATGCTTCTAGTTACATAATCAGGAAAGCAGTGAGGTCCAACCACTTGCACCACAACTCCTGCCATCCCTTCCTTCTTACGTTACCTAGCATTAGTAGAATGGTTGGGAGACCTCACCAGAGACCTTGTTTCCTCCCTTTCCGAGAGCTGTTGGAATTTCTCCCTGGGGAGGCTATGGAACTCCTCAGCTGTTTAGAGGTAGAAAAGGTCGAACGAGCTGGAACTTAAGAACATAAGGAGACTGCTGAATCAAGCCAGTGGCCCATCTAGTCCAGCATTCTGTTGTCACAATGTCCAACCAGATGCCTGTGGTGAGCCCCCAAGCAGGATTCGAGCACAAGAGCACTGTCTTCTCCAGTGGTTTCCTGCAACGGGTATGCAAAAGTATTACTGCCTCCAACTATGCAGTAGACATCATGGCTTGTAGCCATTGACAGCCCTCTCCTCCATTTGTCAATTTGTCTAATTGCCTTTCAAAGCCATCTTGGTTGGTGGTCACTACTGCATCATGAGGGAGCAAGACCCACAGTTTAATCATGCTCCGTGGGAGGAAGTTATTTTCTTTGTCCTGAATCTTCCAACCTTCAGCTTCATTGGACATCTATGAGTTCTTGTATTATGACAGATGGAGGAAAGCTTTTCTCTGTCCACTTTCTCGATGCCATGCATAATTTTATAAACTTCTATCATTACTTAATGTACTTACCCCTGGTCACCTTTTCACTAAAATGTCCCAAATGCTGTAACCTTTGCTCACTCCACCTGCTTGATCATTTTGCTTGCCCTTTTCAAAACCTGCTTCCACCCTATAATATCCAATTTTGAGCTGGAGTGACCAGAGCTTATTGTTTTATTGTTGGCTGCTGGATTTATCCTTATTTGGTCATGGAATGAATATGTTATTCTTGTATATTGTATTGTTCTTGTGCGTTTCAGTATCGTTGTATGCCACTTTGCGGAGAAGCTTTCTTGAAAAGTGTGGTATTAATTTCTTAAATAAGCAAATGTGTCAGTTTCTGATCCCTGTCACCTTTCTGTGACTTGTTCCAGCTGCTCCAGACTGTTTTCATCCCAATAGTTGTTTGGGAGGGAGGGGATAAAATGGTCAAAATGAATGAAAAATGAATTTCCATTCATTCATTTGCTTCCCCATCTGTTCCCATAACTAAGACAAATGAAACAAATGGGTCTCATTTGCTTTGCTTTCCATCCATTTTACAAAATGAATGTGCACCTCCAAAAATATTATAAATAAGTTATATGCAATTCCCCACCAGCCCCTTCACTAGCGCAGATATTGCTTCTGAAATCTTGCCTGTGAGGTGAGTGTGTGACTGTCTCAGGACCCTATTGGGTAATGCCTGTGATATCACTGATACAGTTCCTTGGGGAAGTTATTCCCCTGCAGCAGGAGTGAGAAAGCTTCGTGACTCCACAGGCTAAATCCTTATTTTGCCTTGAGGGGAAATTATGACAGGTGAGTGAGGCCATTTACCTGTCAAATGAACACCTTTGCAAGTCTCGCCCTTCCCTTTTAAACTCCTAGTCTTGGAGGTTTAACAGGAGAGTATGGGGATAGTTGCAAGGCTATGAAACAGGCCCTGTGCTCGTTTCAGCCTAAATTGGGAGTGTGCAGTGCAGGGATGTCTCGAAGGCTTTGCAAAAGTGCTGTTTGCAGCAGCTGCCTGCTTCTCCTTTAAATGAAGAAGAGGGAACAGCTGCTGCAAACAGTGCTTTTGAGAAGTGCTTTCAGGCAGTTCCCACTATTTCATTTCTGCTGAAATGGAAGTATGGTGGCTTCCTTGAAGTGTTTCTCAAAATGTGTTTAGGATTGCAACCTAAAGCTGTAGACTCACATTTACCTGAGCTTATGAGAGTTGCCACATATAGGATTGTACAGCCATGTATTGTTTGTTAAGGGCTACTTTAGCGCTATACTTTTATTTCTTTAGTTATAAACTTATCTCCCACTTGTTTTTCAGAAGAAATTCTGGATGGCCAACAACAACAATAAAATAGTGTTAAATATAAAGTTCACAATTGAAGCAAATCATAAATTGAGACATTAGCATTTTTAGCTTCTCCTGTTGGTTCAAACGTTGGGCAGGGGGATGCTGAACAAACACAAGCAACAAATCTCATCCGCCTCACAGGATAAAAAACCCCTTGCAAAATTAATGGATATGGAACATCTAAATATGAATGAAAGTCATCATATCAGTGGCTGTTAAAATAAACAATCAAGATCGGAACTGCTGCATTTGGACTAATTAAGAGTTTTGGAGCTGGATGGAATAAGAACGACACCCCCTGAAATCCAGAGCATGGGAAGTCATCCAAATTGTTTGATTTGGCATTGGATAATTGGCTTTAATAACTGTATTATAATTTGGTATTGTATTAATGTGACTTTTATTGGATTGTTATAAATGAAAATTAATAAAAATTATTATAAAAATTCTCATCCCCTTTAGCATTTGCAGAAAGATTGTATGCATTCATGTCCAGAGATGCTTAACACCAAAATTCAGCTATTACTTTCATACCCTACTCATGCTCTTTCAAGAGACACCTGGCTGTCCACTGCTGGAAACAGAATACTTGAGCAAATGAACCTTGCCCTGATCCAGGAAGCAATTTTTATGTATACAGTTATAAAAGCAAATACCTTTTCCCTTTTCTCTTTCTCTCCGCCCCCCCTTCTCCTTCTTTCCAACCCAGCACTGGAACACATGTGACTGAGAAAGGAATGAACAGAATCTCTCCTTCACACTGGCACTGGCACTGGCACTGGCTCTCAGACACTGGCATTTCCTCTTTGCTATATTAGCAGTGATCTCACACTACAAATACATCACACTTATCTCACCTATGCATGTGCCTGGGCATTTAATGTCCCAAAGCGTATTTACAAGCACTTGCTAACAGATGTTGATTGTGCACAGAAGAATCAACAGCTTTCCTTTTTGAAACAAGAAGGCAACATGGTTTTTATGTTGGCTGGGATCCAGCTCAGGAAGCGCTTCAGAAGGTAAGAACATTCCTGAGGTTCATGTTCAAGCTAACAAATAGTTCTGAATTGGTGGTTCAGTGCTCCTAGTCCACATATATGGGGGACTTTAGCTTCTTCTGGTCTCCTCCAGTCTATGACCAGCTGAGGCTGTATAGTCACATGACTTCTGCCCAATGTACCTTATGGAGATGCCTTTAGAGAAAAGATATCTACACTCCTGGGTCATTCCTTGCACCCCACGTTAGCCATTACAGTCCTGAACAATACAGGAATGCACCCCAAGAAAGGGCTTCTTCAGCTATGTGTACTGCTGTTGTTAACTATTTTGATGCCCACCCTATAAATTTAAATGCACTGCAGCCATCTGGGCAAGGGATCTTGGGAACTGTAGTTCTGAAAAGAGGGTAGGGCTATCTACTAGAATATACAATTCGCAAGGTTCCTTAAGGAAAGTCGAGTTTCACATTTAAATTTATAGTGGATATGTTACCACTAGAAAGCGGATGTGCATGTATGGTATGAATCCGACCTGTCCAGCCCTCAGACCACACTGCTCCTCTTCTCTTCCTGCACAGTGGAGATCAAATGAACCACACTGGCATGTGGCTCTGCACTGGCAAATTAAAAATGCTGGGATGGGATTCCAGTTGCTTTCTTGATGTGATGAAGTGGCAGTAGCAGAAGGTCAGAGGGCCAGTCCTACCATTAGGCAGAGTGAGGTGGCTGCCTCAGGTGGCAAATCTTGGGGGACAGGGGCTCCAACTTGAATAAAATATTGGGGGCAGGCAAGTCCCGCCCTGCATAATCGATCACATGATGCAGTGCACGCAACACCATTTGAATGGCAATGTCCATCAACTTTGGGGGGAGGGGCTTCAAATATTTTATTGGGGGAGGGAGGCAAAGGGACTTTGACCCCTAGGAGTTGGCTCCTATGTTGGGGAAAGTGAGAAGAAAGCAGTGAGAGACCCTCAGTTGTTCTTCCTGAGGTCCCTGAGCATTTTCCTTCTTTTGGAAGACAGGGCTGTGTTCCCCTGCCCCTTAACAAATAAGCTAGCACACTGCCCTCAGGCATAATGCAAAATGTAATCCCTGCTGGATAGAAGACTTGGCTATCAAAAGGTTACCAGGAATCATGTCAGGGCATCTTGGCCTTTCGTCTGACCCTTATTATCACAGAACAAAGTCCTGCCTTTGGTCATTGGCCTTATTGACTTCAGCAAATCAGGACCAGGGCAATATTTTCCCCCCCAGATCCTGTTCTTCTTCATCTTTCTCGAGGAGGGAGAAAAGATACATCTGGTGAGTTAATCCCGTTGTTGTTGAACCGTGGCTGTAATGCCGAGCAAATCAGCAAAAGTAAATATACACATGCTGTATAACTTTTCCAGAAGAACTTGGCTGAGCCAACAGATTTTCACTCCATGAGACAGGTTTCGCTGTATTTGTAGAGGTCTCTTTTTTAAACAACAACAAACAACAAACAAACTCCCCTTGAGGAGCATTAAATTCAAAGCAATCACAAGATGCCCATCCCTTCCTGATGCTCACTAAGCAGCTGCTTGTTTCTCTGTATCATTCCGTATTGCTTCTCCAACCAACCAAACCATTTGTGTGTGTGTATATATATATATATCTGTGTGCTTGCTTGGCTTTATTTGAACCCAGGGGCTGCCTTCCACTTCGAAAAAAATGAATACCATTTGATATGGGAAATGCCCGGGCATGTGAGAGCATTTTTCATCTCTGAAGAGTTCAGTTTCATTTGCTCTCCTCCTTCTGTGTTCCAAGCAGGCAGTGCAGAACGCTGTATAAATAGCCAAGCCTGTGCTACATCCAGTTTGAGATATCCAGGCATCCAGGAGGGGAAGGCACACGGCAGGGGGAAAGCACTGAGCAGCTTGCGAAACTAAAGATGATGTATATTTCAGACTCAATCTCCTGAGCAATCTTGGGAAGCTCGGATGGATTACAATAATACTTCAGCAAGGCTGCCGGCGTCCGTAAAGAGCTGTCACTTACCAAGGAGGATAAGAGCTGGAGAGAATGTCATTATTTCCTTTCCACGTAAGATAAATGTGAAGGGCTGATTCTGTGGACAGGATGAGCAGCACTGCAAAAGACGATGGCTTAAACTTTTAACATCTCTTCCAAGTGGAATATGTGAGTCTTAAGACCCTTCTTCTTCTTCTTCTTCTTTTTAAAAAACAAACAAACTGAATGGGGGTTTGAGTGGGGGGCAGTTGTTGTTTCGGAGGAAATTGCGTGACGCTAGTTTTTAGCTGCACAGTGCTATCTTGGCAATACTTGCAAGACAAATTATTCATGCCCGAGTTGTACGTTTTTCATTAATACATTTTAGCTGTTTCCATTCTGAGAACTTGGGCACAGCTGCCCAGCAAGCATGTTACAAAGGTGGACCTTATCTTAAGAGGAGGTCTGTATTTACAAGTATCCTGGCAAATTTTGACTGGATCCTTATTGCACAGTGATGTGGGGGTAAGCCCCAGTGAAGTCAGTGGGACTTACTGCCAAATAAACATGCATGGGAACAGGCTGTGTGATTGCTCAAGCACATCCTTCCAGTTCGTTTTCTCAATCTTTGCTTTTTGCAACCATCAAGTTCTTGTTTCACCAGGATTCTCTCCCCCCCCCCCCATTAGCTAGGTTTCTGTTCGGTGGCATTTTAAATGCTGATAAGCTGAATGTAGTCTCTGGATCAACATGAAGATTCTTAATGGGTTTATGGTTAATCTGGGCTATTCAACTTGGATCAGTTACAGAACTACTGCATGAGTGAGGGATGTGCTAATAATGCCTTAACAGAGAATGCTATTTGCAGTGACAGGTGATCATTGGTTCTTTTGCTAAGAAAAATTGAAAATTACTCTTGTGTGCATATATGTGTGTGTGTGTGTGTGTATATATATATATATATATATATATATATATATATATATACACACACACACCCCCCAATGCCACTCGAATTAAAACATCTCAGTTTTTTAGTTGCACTTTCATGGTTTTCAATATGAATCTTAAAGGTGTAAGATGAATTTTTAGGGTAGCCTTTTAGGAAAATAACCCAGAGGCAGTGTTGAGCAAAATTATTAATTTTATAGCGATACCACAAGGGAGAAAGTATAGTTGACTGTGGAAAGTAATTAATTCAAATACTGGTTTGCATTTTAGTTATGCGATCTGCACACAAGCATGCTGACAGAGAAAAAATATAACTAAAATATATGAATAGCTGTATGCTTAATTAACAGCAGGCAAAGCTGTTATCGTTTCTGCACCGCATAAGCCATTTAGCACCCCATCTCACAGAGGGCTCACGTTAAAAAGCCACCTCATGATCAGCAGAGGAAAGGAAGTGAGATGTTAAAATAGGAAGAATTTAATATGAACTTAGTAGCTGATTAACTGTGGAATATAGGGATATAGGCAAGCAAACAAGAGTCGCATCATGTCATATCATATTTCTCAGTTATGAAAGCAGCAATCTGGATGTACTGTAGGAACGTGATTGCTTTGGCATGGTTTATTTCCTAATAGACATCAGCTGGGATTCTGAGTAAACTATTCCACAAACCAGTCAGTGGAGCAGGTTTAGTCCCATGGAAGTTTCCTGACCGTGACCTCACATGTTGGATTCTAGTCACATTTACCTAGAAGTAAATCCTAGCAGTATTGCTGCTACTTACTTTCAAAAAAGTGTGCCGGAATCCTAGGCATGCTAAGTCCCATTGTGCTCAGCATCATGCTGAGTGTGCTTGGGGCTGCAACCTTAGTATCACTATTCTGCTAATTTCCAAATGTCTTGCATCAAATTAAGACATTTCAAAAAGAAAAAAGAAAAAAGATTCAGTCAAGAAAGTTTGTCGAAGATGAAAACAGTTGCACAGAACAGTGCTTCAGAAAGATTAAGTCCTTTCACGCTCTTCATGAGCGCAGATTCCTTAAAAGCATTTTTGAAAAGCGATTTCCTAAATTCCATTTCCCATTCCTTTACATCTAGTACTCAACCAAATCATTTCAATAAACTTTGGAAGCCTGAATAATACGATTCAGCACAGTGAAACGGAGCAGAGCACAAAACTGACAGCCAGAGCATTAATATTAAAGTCTCAGCCTTGCAACATGTTTTGATTTTTTCGACTGCATTATTTGAAATGTACACACACACACACACACACACACACACACACACACACACGTGTATACTTTCCTAGAAGCTAATCCAATGAAAGAAGATATCCCCAAATTTCTACAATTTTCAGTGCATAGAAACTTGAAGAGAAGTTATTTTCCTGTTCATGATTTTAAGCCAATAATGGGGAGCTTAACTAAACTTTAATAAGACTAATTGAGAGGATAGCTGTTTTCTTCTCCAGTAACCTGATGCAATTCTCTCTCTCTCTCTCTCCCCCCCCCTCTCTCTCTCTGCCTTTTGGGCATTTGCACTAAGTTAAAGAATAATAATAATAATGTGTGTGTATTTATGCAGCGGTTACAACTGTTAATTTGGGTAACTTACTGGACAGTTTTCTCTCTTTTTTGAAGTACAAATCTGCTTAGGGTGAAAAGGATTTCAGGCAGATGATCACTCTTGAGATTCAGTGAATTCGCACATTGCATGTCCTGTCTTATTACATGGTTGTACAGGAAGATGATCATTTCCCCAATGAGCTTCGACAACAAACAGAGGATGTGCAAATACATCACTGCATCGTATTCAGAGATAATCTGATTCTTATATGATGTTTGGAATGGAAATTCTGCAAATTCATCCTTATTACTTCTGCAGACTGACACGTCTCCTTCATAAGATTAAAAGCAAAATCTACTTAGAAAAGAAGCAATGGGAATGCGAATAATATAATTTGGTCCAATGCTATGGGCCTGATTCAGACCCTTTCCTACACACAGCCCCCCTCCATGTACAACTCTCCCTGGAAAAGACCCTGATGTTGGGAAAGATGGAGGGCACAAGGAGAAGGGGACGACAGAGGACAAGATGGTTGGACAGTGTTCTCAAAGCTACAAACATGAGTCTGACCAAACTGCGGGAGGCAGTGGAAGACAGGAGTGCCTGGCGTGCTCTGGTCCATGGGGTCACGAAGAGTCGGACACGACTAAACGACTAAACAACAACAAAATTAGGAGAGGAGAAGCTCATGGGAGCCCCCTACTCAAAACAAGGGTGCATAAGAAAGGGAAGAGAGACAGTGGTTGAGGATTACAACATTTATTATGTTTTTGCATTTGACTGATGGGGTGAGACGTTTTGTTGCCTGTGAGAGATCGCTGCAGAAAATCAGAGAGGCAACTTCAGCAATGTTGCAAAGGCTGCTTAGGCACCCTCTTAGTTTCAGCATTGCTTCAGGGGTGGTGGTGGGTGGTGGTGGTGTTTGCCTGGAGCATGAGAGATGAAATATGCACCGCAGGAACCTTCGCAACATAGCAGGGAAGGATGGGGCACACCTCTTAGCTCAGAAGCCACTTGCGCCAGCACATGGTCTGAGGGCTCTGCCCCACTGTCCTCTGCAACGTTCACTTTGCTGATGGATCACATTGGGTTGCGTGGGGCTCCCACTGCTGATGCAGCCCCATGTCGCTGATGGCGCAATGCATCTGCTTCCCTTGGGATCTCGTAAGTAGGTGCATGATGGAGAGAGGGGAGCCACTATTAGAGTAGGCTGCATCAAAAAGCATGCTCACACCAGTGAACCTCTTGGAATGCTTGTGAAAGGAATGGCTAACTTTATTCCCTGCCAAGGTAGTTGTGTAATCAAAGGGGGGGGGACCCCTTTGTTTTGCCATCTACAGGGGACTAAGGCCCTGCTTTTATGCTTATTTCCCATGCAGGCAAGTTGAGGGACTCAAGGCAGACTTTACTCAAGCACATCTGATCCCATGAAGAAATGTTCTATGGGTACTGCTAGATGAGACTGGAAATATATGATGAAGATCACCCACTCTTTTAAAAAATAATAAGAATAAAAGAAGTTCAATCGATTTTATTGCATTAGCCATACGGCCATAGCATAATATACATAGAAATAACAACATAAAATGGGGGTGGGGAGATAAAAGTGGATGTCGTCCTGGGGGAATACTTTGAGAAAATGAGGATAACAAAAGTAACGGGGGATTTAAAACATCGAGAAGTTAAAAACAGCTTTATAAGTGAGGGAAATGGGGATATGTGGGGATATCGTGCTAGAGAATAGGGGGAGTCACTTGCATCATTTCTTCAAACTAAAAAATGCCCTTAAAAGCTGTCAGTATCCCTATCACAACAAACAGAGAAATACCATACTGGTCCTTCTGTTCTCCCCCTCATGAAAGGGGTGATTTAGATCAGGAAAACAGCACAGGGAGAAGTGTTGACTGTTCTTTCCCCAGCATCTTGGACCTATTCTTATGCAGGTTCCTAACAGCTGCTTTGAACTTATTTTTCTTTTAAAAAAGGAGATCCTCATGCACTTTATTCATTCATTCATTCATTCATTCATTCATTCATTCATTTATTTGCACCATAATCTAATTTCACCCTCATCAGCTCACAAAATTCTGGGAAGCCATTCCCAGTTCTGGCACCTAATCCATGAGAGCTTATCTTAAATTTCCCAGAAGGTGTTTTTCTGAGGAAAAAGTCTGAGATTTCCTCTTTTCTCTCCCCAACCCCTCACCTGGAAAAAAGGAGGCCGCTTTGCAGATCCCCCCCCCGAATATTCTTCACTTCTCTCCCCCCTTTTGGGGACAGTTGCCTTAGAGCAGGGATAGATCCAAGACACAGTGGAGGATTTTAAATGATGGCCAGCCTGCCAGCGCAGTCGCTGCTTCAGCACCAAACTTAAGAAACCCACCAATTAGGGAAAAAGGAAGAAGCTTTGTAACTGCTACTATGCTGATGATGAACCCCATCCCTGAGAAGCTGTTGGAGAATTCCTCCTCTCTCTGGAGAAGTTTGGTGGAAAGCCCCTATCCCCAGCACAATTTCTCTGCGCGCAAATAGGATGCAGAATTTCTGCAATCAAATTATGCCTCTGCTATCCACATGCAGCCTTTAATGGCCATTCGCTGTTCCAGATCACCCCTGAGGGAGCATTGCTGGAGCAGAAGTAGGTTCGGCCAAGGGAAGCAGTATGAATAGTGCACTGAAACACTGCAGAAATTGCCTATTAGGAGTGTAACTTAGGTCAGCAAACTCTGGCTGTGGCTGGTATGTGCAGAGGTATGTGATACTTCCTTGCAAAGCTTGATCTGCAGCTTCATGAAATAATTAGGTATTGAACAGTAAGTGTAATTTAAACACAGCTACTTAACTCAGATGATAAGTGTTCTGCTTTTTTTTTAATTTTTCATTTCTTTTCCATATTGACTCAGTTGCAGTAAAATATTTTGCACTGAACTGCTTTTTCTAGTTTTACGTAGTGTTATTCTATACATAGTTGAGCACTGGAGGCTTGAAGACTGTATGGCAGTTTCTTTTTTTTTTTCTTCCAAAAATTTTATTGGTTTTCACAATATTGTAAACAAACAAACACACAAGACAAACAAACATAACAAACATAAATCATAGCCTTATTGAAATTTACAGTCATTAACTTTGTTAAGTGACTTCCTCGCTTCCCCTTTGTTGAATTTCATTGCATGTCCTTTTAACGGTTTTCCAAATACTAATTTTTATAAAATTTAACTTAAACATTAACATCCTTAAATCTTCACCTTATATAATTAAACATATTAATTCATCACTTAACATAAACAAAATCCTAAACCTGATTAAATATCTGCAAGCTATTTCCAGTTAATTTAACTTAACAAATTTAACTAGATAATCATTAAATTTATTCAATTCTTCCTGATATTCCTCCTCCTTCTGCTCGTGGACTCTTCCGGTTAGGTCGGCTAGCTCCAAAAAATCCATCATCTTCATCTGCCATTCTTCTACTGTTGGTAATTCTTGGGTTTTCCACTTTTTAGCTAACAAAATACGAGCAGCAGTTGTGGCATACAAAAATAATTTAACATCTTTCTTGGGCAATTCCAAACCTGTTATTCCAAGAAGAAAGACCTCTGGTTTCTTTATAAATGTATATTTCAACATTTTTTTCAATTCATTATAAATCTTTTCCCAGAAGTCTGTACGGCAGTTTCAGCCACTATCTCTAAATGCTGAGGGTGTACTTCTTTTCCCTTCACATTTTCAGGTGTACACTGATATTGTCCGATGGAGTCTAATCTCGCCAACTTCCTGAATCCACTGTTCTTCAAAGCCGAGACTGAGTTGTACTAAAGCATTCCAAAAACGTGGCTTCTAAACTGAAGTGCAATTTAGTTAGGACAGTGGCTTCTAAACTGTGTGCCGTGTCACCTTCTGGCATGAGAATTTGAATGAGAAGTTGAAAATGGTAGTCAAGTTTTCATGTGAGCTAGCTTGTCTATCACTTCCAACCTACACCCCTTGCTCCCAGAGCTTTTTTCCAGCCGGAACTCACCAGAACTCAGTTCTGGCACCTCTCAGGTGGGCACCATTGTCATTATAAAACAACAAGGGAGGCATTCATGGTGAGTTCTGGCACTTCTTCTTCTAGAAAAATAGCATTGCCAGCCTCCATGTATGACAGCTGCATATTCCTACATTGCAGAGTGTTGAACTAAGTGATCCATACAGTCCATTCCAACTCTACAATTCTCTGACTCTATGACTGTAATACACAGTTGTGAGTGTTCTTTTCACACTTTCCAGGCCCAGGCCCAGGCCCATGCAGAGCTTATCTGATACCAGGGCAAGAGCCCCCTGCCGGCTAGGTGGCACAGGGCATTCTTGGCATTTCATCATTTTATTTGTATGCTGCCTTCCCACAGTTAAAAAAACCATGCTCAAGGCGGCTTACAGCACGACAAGATTTAAAGGTAAAGGGACCCCTGACCATTAGGTCCAGTCGTTACCAACTCTGGGGTTACAGCGCTCATCACGTTTTATTGGCTGAGGGAGCTGGTGTACAGCTTCCAGGTCATGTGGCCAGCATGAATAAGCCGCTTCTGGCGAACCAGAGCAGTGCACGGAAACACTGTTTACCTTCCCGCCGGAGCGGTACCTATTTATCTACTTGCACTTTGACCTGCTTTTGAACTGCTAGGTTGGCAGGAGCAGGGACCGAGCAATGGGAGCTCACCCCGTCGCGGGGATTCAAACCGCCGACCTTCTGATCAGCAAGTCCTAGGTTCTGTGGTTTAACCCACAGCGCCACCCGCATCCCCCTATGACAAGATTTACATAATTACAAAAGTCATAAACAATAAATAAACCACATCAAGAAGATACACAACCAAATGGGAAACAATTTCCACATAAATCAAAATCTAAAACTAAGAATACAGCATTAATATCACAGTTTAAAATGACATAGGTAAAAAATAGCAGCAATTGAAACAAAAAACAGAAACAAAACAAAACAGCACTCTCTGCCCAGCAGCAGCGGTGGCAGCAGTCCTTTATAGAGCCCATCAGGCCCTGCCCTAGACCAGGTGGTGAGTGGCAGGACTGGGGCCCTCAGGCGCTGAGCAGGGGAGTCCTTCTGGGTGGTAGCTGCAGCAGCAGTTCTTATAGGCCTGTCAGGCTCCGCCCTGGGCCAGGTGGTGAGTGGCATGATTGTGTAAGTCCAGCAGCACCCCTCTGAGGCCTGGAGCACGTGTACTCTGCTGCCCCACCTCTGCCCAGGCCTGTCCGGGACTAATGCTGAGCATGAACTCTCCCCCTCACACACATTTTGCTGACCCATTCACAGAGTTGTGAAATGGTGCGGACGTTCTGGTGGTTCTCCAAGAGAGGGGCGGAAATTCCAGGAATGGAGGCAAATTCTTCTTTGTTCTTCTTGAGGGATGCTGACTGGCAGCTGTCGTTTCTCCTGAGAAGGCCTTTCCAAGAAAAGCTATGTCTTCATGTAGTTATCTTGTAATCAGTTGATCATTAATGCTTGTAAAGACGTAAGACCATAAGAAGAGCCTGCTGGATCAAGCCATCAAGTCTAGCATCCTGTTCTCACTAGGGCCAATCAGATGTCTGTGGGAAACCTACAAGCAGGATTTGAGCACAAGAGTGATCTCCTTTCCTGTGGTTTCCAGCAACTAGTATCTAGAAGCATTCCTCCAACGTGGAGGCAGAGAATAGCAATCATGACAAGGAGCCATCAATAGCCCTCTCCTCCATGAATTAATCTCATGCTCCTTGAAAGCCATCTAAGTTGGTGGCCACCATTGCTTCCTGTGTGCAAAGAAATAACTTATCTGTCCCAACTCTTCAAATTTTCAGGTTCATTGGGTGTCTGTGAATTCTGGTGTTCTGAGGGAGGGAGAAAAGTTTTTCTCCATCCACTTTTTTTCATGCCACGCATAATTTTATAAACTTCTATCGTGTCACCTCTTAAGTCCCAAAAACTGCAATTTTTCTTCGTAGGAGAGTAACTCCATCCCCTTGGTCACTTTGGTTCTAGATCTTTTCTGACTCTATGTTTTTGAGGTGAGTTGACCCATGCATGGCACTTCATAAGACCAAATAATCAGCTGATTTTCACAGCTATGCAGACCACCAGTCCCTTCAGAAATTTACAGTTCCTAGAGTTCTCTGTGAGGAAGAGGAATTGACAACCACTCTGAGAATTGTAGCTCTGGGCAGGAAACAGGGGTCTCCTAACAGCTCTCAGCACTCTGACTACAGCTTTTTCTTATTCATTCTCTACCAATTAATGAAAAAATAAATTTTATGTGAATATTATCGTTTGTGTGTATGCATGTGTGTGTATGTGAAATTTAGGTGATGTTCTCATGTGTGTGGTATAGAGTTTTGTTGCACTTAACCTTACTTTGAGGTGACTGATGGGGGAGTAGAGATGGAGGCAAAATTACTTTTTGTTTGCGTTTTAATGGGGCAATTCCCAATTAACACTTCTTGAAACAACACACAAAGTGAAACGTTGCTATGCTTTGGAATTCATACTTCTCTGAATTTTGCAATGCGGTTCTCCAGTCAAACAATATGTACCAAATGTATATATTGGGTGTGTATGTGCAGAAGAATACATATGTTGGGGAAAGCAATATACAAAAATTCACTTTATCACGGGAAATTTCTTGCAGAAATGTGTTAGTTCATTATTAGTTAAAAGTACATACAATAATGTGTTTATTAGGAGAAATTTGCACTTAAAAGCTGATGAATCTTCATGAGGATTTTCTCCTTCTTGCAAATGCCACAAAATGTGGAGAAATAAATTTAAGATTGGGAAAATGAAGACATTGGGGGAAAAACAGTATTGGGAGATTAATATATGGTGCCAGCTGTTGGGCAAGTAAAAGCAGGCCTTGGGTGAAAAGGGCTTTACTGATCAGCACTGCCTGCAAAGCCCCTTGCACAACACTTCTCTGGCAGTGACAATCAGTTGTCTGTCGGCACTTGGGAAGAGTGTTCACAGTTTCCCCAGTGCTGACAATCAGCTTATTGTTGGAGTGTGGAAAGAACGGCACACTTCCTCCCCACCCTGCAAAGGCAAAAATGGGTCATGTGATGTCATTGTGACATTAGGTGTCAAACTTAGCCTGCGGGGTTTGAATGTGGAGGTAAGAATCTGGCCTACCACCCAGAACCTGTGACCCACCCCTGTTATAGATAATCATAGAATCATAGAATTGTAGAGTTGGATGAAAATATTGTTGTTGTTGTTTGGTCGTTTAGTCGTGTCTGACTCTTTGTGACCCCACGGGCCACAGCACGCCAGGCACTCCTGTCTTCCACTGCCTCCCGCAGTTTGGTCAAACTCATGTTAGTAGCTTCGAGAACACTGTCCAACCATCTTGTCCTCTGTCGTCCCCTTCTCCTTGTGCCCTCAATCTTTCCCAACATCAGGGTCTTTTCCAGGGAGTCTTCTCTTCTCATGAGGTGGCCAAAGTATTGGAGCCTCAGCTTCAGGATCTGTCCTTTCAGTGAGCACTCAGGGCTGATTTCCTTAAGAATGGATATATTTGATCTTCGTGCAGTCCATGGGACTCTCAAGAGAAAATATTAGAATATGAAATATGAAAATATTATAAATAAACTATGTTTAGAAATTGTTATTTTGTGAGAAAGTACATGTTTAAATGTGATTTTTCCAGCAGTTTTCCCCCTGTATTGTTGTTGTTGTTGTTTGCATTTTAATGTGGAAATAGCAGCGAAGCCACTTATGAATGAATGCATGTGACAGCGACTAGCTCCAGAAATGAACTGATGGCACCCATCCCTAGCTACTGGGCACTGAAGAGAGTCACTGTCCATCAAAGTTAACAGTACTAAACCAATGGTATGATTTAAGGCAGTTCCATGGAACCCGGCTAATGTCTAAGAGAAATACTGCAAACTCCTCTTGAAATACAGTGGTTGGGCTTTGAATGCGGCTTTCCAAATTTGGAAAGTAAACTTCCATTGGCTGCAATGCAGTGGTGGCAGATGAGCCAAACCATGTAATTTGGCTAAATTTTAGTCAGAATTCTTTGAACTTCCTTCCAAATGATTCAACTGTTTTACCTGAGTAGGAGCCTCACATTCACATTTACTTCATTTGCAACTTAATGAATACATATTATTAGATATGTGAACATAAACTTGCAAGCAGCATGTGAATGTACTTTCCCTACTTGTGATTCGCAGCAACTGATATCAAGAGACATAGTATCAAGAGACTGATAGATTTTTCTCCATGATTTTAACAAACAAACAAAATAATGGGGGGGGGGGCATTCCACAAATGGAGAAACTGCCAGTGAGAGGAACCTGTCACTTGTCAGCGCCGATCAGACAGCACTGCTTTTAGCATAACTACAAAGGCTTAATTGTGTGTCTGAGCTTTCCAGTCAGTTTGAAGGGGATCTGGGCAAAACTCTATTATTGAATACTCTTCTGAGTTGGTGGGCAGCAACAGCAGGCAGAGGCAAGGCATCAGTGCTGTGATCTGTGGCAGTGAGTTAGTAGGCCAGGGCCCCATGTTAAATTTCCAGCATCTTCAAGTGAAAGGAACAAGCAATGATAAGAAGATGTATGCCTGAAATGTATGCGTCTCCACCCCCATCATTCAGCCTGGACACTGAGATCTGGCAGTTCTTTCTCTGTGAGAAGTGAGGTTACAGGGAACCAGGCAGAGGGCCTTCTTGGTAGTGGCACCCACCCTGTGGAACGCCCTCCCATCAGATGTCAAGGAAATAAACAAGTATCTGACTCCAGAATCTCAATCACCTTGGTTATTCTCTCCCACGTCTCCATCACTCCCTCTCTTAAGATCACAGTTCTTTGGATCATCTCTCTTTTGAATTCAGAGTAAGCAGCCCCAGAGTGAATCAGCCTGCGGCCTTTTCTCTCGGCTGGAGGATTTCCCCTTTCCGGCGAATTTGTCACCTCTCTTATCCCAACCGCTTTCTAAAGAGAAGGCAGAATTTCTAACGCCTGACCTAACACAGGTTAGGAAAGGAGAAACGGGGAGTTTCTTGTTTTAATCTTCTTTTAAAGCAGAGGGAAGTCATTTGTCGGCAGTGCAAAACTGAGCTGCAATTACAGAATATGCACTATGTGGGAATTGCGAAAGTTTGTTCATTAGAAAATAATTGCCTCTTTGTAGGGGGGATGGGCAACATTTTGTTGCAGTGGAGTAAAGGAGATGCACCCTCCTCCTTTTTGGTTAGCTACTCCAGAGCTTCACTAAAATACTTCTCTCTCTCTCTCTCTCTCTCTCTCTCTCTCTCTCTCTCTGCCCTCCTCCCTTTCCTTTGGAGTCTCTGATGACAGCACAGATCTCGGAATGAAGAACCTCTCCAGGCTGATTGGAAATGGCATTGCAGAGCTGAAACGTAACTGGAGGAAACATACCTCTCAATGAAGAAAGTACAATGCACTTGAAAGCTCTGACTCCTGGTGAAGAATTCAAGCCTAGAGAAAACTTGTCCGCTTGGCTGGGAAGGATGGGTTGGACAATCTTCACGCATTCCAAAGGGAATCTGGATGCCATGCTGAGCTTAATCTCTGCAGCATGCTCGGCGATTTTCTCCTCCTGATGCATTGCATGGTAAGGCCATTTCTCTTCTCGTAGCAAATGCTGGTTTCAGTTTGAAAGCATGTAAAACTGTGCTCACTGTTTGCTTATTATTGTAATCAGGCATCTAGGTCCTCAATGCTTGTGGCTTAAATGTTTCATGGTGTCTTTTTTTTTAAAAAAAAAAAAATGAAAACATTGGCCAGGTTGTGATTTGTATTGTATTTTGGGGAGCAATATAAGATTATGGATTTGGTCCTGCTGTCACTTGTGTGTGGCTGAGTTCCATCGATTCAGCGGGACATATACATGAGTACCTATGCATGGGATTGTAGTCTATAATAGCCTTGTTACAATGTATGACCAAGGTAATTTGGCTGTTGAAAAGTGGCCTTCTACTATCTCTGATCCCTGCATAAGACAAAGGGGTAATAAAGCAGAAGAAGACTTCTCTGGCTTTTCTGCTGTGTTAGACTTGGATTCTACAGACACTAGGCAGGTAAAGAAAGTTTGTGGGTGGTCACCACTCAACTTTATGACAACGAAACCATTTCCACAGCCATTTTCTCAGCACAATTACTGCAGGCTACATGTGCAACTGTAACTGCATGGAAAAAGTATTGCGTGAGCCATCGGCACACTGGTCCCCCGTTGCAGCAATTTCCACGATTGCGGCAGTACTTTGTGCTGTCACTCCTGTGGAGGAAATAACTGCAAAGTGTGTTTGTGAACTTTTAGTAAATGCGATATTTCTCCCTATATTATCATATGCTTAGAGGTAGCGAGTGTAAAGCAAGTGACAACACACTCAAACAACAAAACATCCCTAAGCTACAAAAGCAATCTAACATTAGCAACTATGCACAGTAGCCCATTCAAATGACAGCTCTGAGGACTGATGGAGTGTGTGTAGGAGGCAGCGGGTCACCAGATTATAGAAACAGTGGGATTTTCCTCTTTAGGACTGGAATCTTAAGCAAACTTACGAAAAACTCAGACTCATTGAAATCAAGTAGGTTTCTTTTTGATCGAGCTGAAGGTTCCCCTGAGGTAAAAATATATCATTCACACCAATGGATGCCTGTTGTAGTAGCATTTTGTTCTTATAATTTCTGGACATAAATATATTTTTGATTGGCTGGACAAGTCAGGCAAAAGTTGGAATACCTGAAATATTGATAAGACATTATGTATATATTGTCCTGAGGAATCACAGTGTGAGCATGAGGGAGAAAGACACTAAGCGAAACTCCTTTGTTTGGACAGTCAGTGCATGAGTAATAAAGACAACATAGAGGTGTTTTGTAAGAGAATGGTTGTGGTGGTGTTGCGTCTTTTGCTGGCACCCGGGGCATGTGCACATGCATGCACATGTACTGGGCAGGACAGGGGGCAGGGTGAGGAGGGTGAACAAAACCGGCTGTGCCAGCCCAGCACTCAGCAATGACACCATGGAGGGTTTCTGGGGCTGCTCTGTGCCGCTTGCCTGCCCGCCCACACAGGGCGGCCATTCAGCAAGGGGGCCGGGGACATGGTGGCAAGACAACCTTGACAGGCAGGGTGGCACAGGGTGGCAAGACAACCTTGGCAACCAGCAGCAGGCAGGGTGGAACAGGGATCCCTGAATGGGTGTGCCTGGTTCACAAAATTGTGTACCAGGGGCTATATCCCCTGTCTCCCCCCCCCCCACGCTACATCCCTGACTGGTTGTGCCTTGCAGAATCTGGAAGTGTTCAAACGTACAAGTCAAACAGTGACCCAGATGATGACAAGGTGTGGTTACAGACTGGGGCTGAAGGTCAGAAGTTATCAAAGCAGGAGAAATAAGGGACAGAGCAGAATGGTGTAAATAAATAATAAATTTTTATTTATTTATTTATACCCCACCCTTCCCGGCTCAGAAAACCGGGCTCAGGGCGGCTAACAACAAATTTAAAACATTTAATTGTGATACAACAAAAAAACAGCATAAAATACAGTATAAAAGAGTGAATAACAATAAAGTTCTAAAATCAATTTAGGGGGAAATCCATCCAATAAACATTAGATGATCACCAGGGCTAGCTGGCTAAATTAGGCCTATTTGGGGCAGCAAGGAGGCCAGGGGAGAATTAGCTGTGGGATCCCAGAGCAGGTAAACTTCATAAAAAGGGGAGGGGGAGGGAAGGAAGGGGAAGAAAAGATCAGGCTAAATTCAAATTGAAAGCCAGGAAGAATAGCTCTGTCTTACAGGCCCTGCGGAAGGAGGTTAAATCCTGCAGGGCCCTGGTCTCATGGGACAGAGCATTCCACCAGGTCGGAGCCATCACTGAGAAAGCCCTGGCCCTGGTGAAGGATAATCTGACTTCCTTAGGGCCCGGGACCTCTAAACTATGGTTATTCATGGACCTTAAGGTCCTCTGCAGGGCACACCAGGAGAGCCGGTCCCGTAAATACGAAGGCCCTAAGCCGTAAATACAAGGGCCCTAGGAGAAGTACAAATGGATTAAAAGGAGGTTATATGGGAAAGTACAGCAACTAGACTTGGAGGAGGTGCCATTGTTGTGGATGCAGAAGGTCCCCAATTCAGTTCCCATCATCTCCAGTTTACAGAAATGGGTAGTGGATAATGAGAAAGATCTCTGCCTCTCCCATAGACCTTGGAGAGCCACTGCCGGAAGTCTAATGACACTGTCTTAGATGCACAAGCAAAAGCTGCAGTTCCCAGCACCCTTAATAAAAGTTCCCAAGATTCCTTGGGGGAAGTCATGTGCTTTGAAGGTATGGGCTGTACGCAGTCGAGGATTAAGCATAGAAGGTTCTGCAGCGAATGTCCGGGGAGGCAGTATATCTGAAGATCTCTGCTGGATCTTCTTTTCCAGCATCCTGTTCTCACAGTCACCAAACGGACATCTATGCAAGCGAAAAATGAGGTCAACAGCACTCTCTCCACACTGATTCACAGCAACTGATATTCAGAGACATATTGAACCCAACAGTGCAGAGTGAACATATCCATCCTGGCTAGTAGCCACTGATAGTCTTATCTGTTATGAATTTGTTGAACCCCTTTTAAAGTCGGTGGCCATTACTATAGCAGGCAGGAGTGAATTCCACAGTTTAACTATTTATTATTATTATTATTATTATTATTATTATTATTATTATTCGCTGTGTGAAGAGAGATCCCCTTTTGTCTTTTCCTGAATCTTCCAATATTCAGCTTCACTGGATGACCCCAAGTCCTAGTGTAGGCGGTACTTATCTACTTTTTCTATACCATGCCCAACTTTATACACCACTACTCACTTTTCTTTGGAACTAAGAAGCTCCAGATGTTTTCACCTTTCATCATAAGGTATTTGCTCCAACCCTTTGGTCACGTTGGTCGCCCCTTTCTGAACTTTCTCCAGCTCTACTCTCCCCTATTTGGTGAGAGGGCCAGAACTGTACACAGTATTCCAAGAAAGAGGGCATGCTGTGGTTCTCAAGGAATCATGGATTGCACAGACACCTCTGGTGTTGGTGCAACATTTAAAAAACATGGTTGGGAGAGGTGATACTGAAGTTCCATCTGAGACGGTCCATTCACATGCACAAGTCACTACCAGTCCCTGGAGTGATCAAATAGTGAATGTGCTTGGCCCTTAGTCCTAAACCGAGATGGGGGGAAATATAGCTGCTTGTAGTACAGGCAACCCCCTAATTATTCACATTCTTCTATGCAACCCTGCTTACTATACATATTTTTGCAAATACTTTTGCCTAATTGCACAATGCAATTTTTTGTATGTTGACTTCACTCATAGATACATAATAATAATAATAATAATAATTTATTATTTGTACCCCGCCCATCTGGCTGGGTCTCCCCAGCCACTCTGGGCGGCTTCCATAAAAACCAAAAATACACTAAAATATCACAGATTAAAAACTTCCCTGAACAGGGCTGCCTTAAGATGTCTTCTGAATGTCACATAGTTATTTATTGCTTTGACATCTGCTGGAAGGGCATTCCACAGGGCGGGCGCCACTACCGAGAAGGCCCTCTGCCTGGTTCCCTGTAGCTTTGCTTCTCGCAATGAAGGAACCGCCAGAAGGCCCTCGGCGCTGGACCTCAGCGTCCGGGCAGAACGATGGGGGTGGAGACGCTCCTTCAGGTATACTGGGCCGAGGCCGTTTAGGGCTTTAAAGGTCAACACCAGCACTTTGAATTGTGCTCGGAAACGTACTGGGAGCCAATGTAGGTCTTTCAAGACCGGTGTTATGTGGTCTCGGCGGCCGCCCCCAGTCACCAGTCTAGCTGCCGCATTCTGGATTAGTTGTAGTTTCCGAGTCACCTTCAAAGGTAGCCCCACGTAGAGCGCATTGCAGTAGTCCAAGCGGGAGATAACCAGAGCATGCACCACTCTGGCGAGACAGTCCGCAGGCAGGTAGGGTCTCAGCCTGCGTACCAGGTGGAGTTGGTAGACAGCTGCCCTGGATACAGAATTGACCTGCGCCTCCATGGACAGCTGTGAGTCCAAAATGACTCCCAGGCTGCGCACCTGGTCCTTCAGGGGCACAGTTACCCTATTCAGGACCAGGGAGTCCTCCACACCTGCCCGCCCCCTGTCCCCCCAAAACAGTACTTCTGTCTTGTCAGGATTCAACCTCAATCCATTAGCCGCCATCCATCCTCCAACCGCCTCCAGGCACTCACACAGGACCTTCACCGCCTTCACTGGTTCTGATTTGAAGGAGAGGTAGAGCTGGGTATCATCTGCATATTGATGGACACCCAGTCCAAACCCCCTGATGATCTCTCCCAGCGGCTTCATATAGATGTTAAAAAGCATGGGGGAGAGGACGTACATATGCTTCCCCCCATTTTGTACACAATTTTTGGTTGGAGAACCATCAGAGCAGTGCAAATTTCAAAGGATAGCTGCTTTGTGGTTCACTCCCCCCCCCCAGGAAATGTAAATCAGGCAGGTTCGCATTAAAAAGCGAATTGAATTCCTTCCCCATTCATATGATGGTGCATACACAGTAAACCATTCACTATGTTTTCTGTGACATCCAAGCACCCTCATTGAAGGATCTTAAATACCACGAAATACTATTCCCTCTGAAGAGAATTTGAGAAGAGAGGGGTACCGATAATTCCATGAAAAGCACAAGAGAACAGGGCAGACTTTGCCTGGCCCTTTAGAAAGAATAAAGATGGTGTCAGGCAAACATGCCTAGGATGTGAGCTCTAACGTTTAGGGGCCACCACAGAAAAAGCTCTTTCAACAATAGCCATACATCTGACCTTCAAAAGGACATAGGAGGAAAAGATCATAAATGAACCACATTTGAGAAAATCATTATTACAGCTCTTATTTGTTTGTTTGTTTGTTTGTTTGTTTGTTTCATTTATGAATCGCTTCCCATGAAGGACTTGCTGAAAAGGCATGTCTTCAACAGGTGCCAAAAGCCCAATAGAAAAGGTGTCTGGGGAAGTTGTAAAGGATAGGAACCATCACACTAAAGGGCCGATTCCAACATTGTGTGGCGCAAACCCTGGTTAGGATAGTTTTAAGCATTTCCTGTGGTTAGAACTGAACGTTGAGGCAAATTCTGACTTACGGCACTCAATCCAGTGAAAAGTGAGGTGAAGCTAACATGTGACTAAAAACAATTCATGTGAGTAAAGGTTTTGTCAAGTTGGGTTCCTTCATTGTCATGGCAGCAGTCATTAAGCTTGGGGCATAATTCCTTTTTTTCTCTTCTAAACAGAGTCACTTTAATAACATTATTTTTGCTCACGTAAATCTTTCCTTACTGTGTAATTACAGCAAGCAAACTAGGTCAATAACAGATATATCAGTTTTTTTAAGCTCTGTAAATGCATTATTTAGCAATCTTTTCCAACTGCAAAAGTTTACAATTAATTACAGGTCCAGAAGCACAAGTAAATATATTTAAACAGAAGCTCGTATTTTAATAATTTGTATATTTTTCATATAGTAAAAACTAAGGAAAAGTTCGGTGACAGCAGTCACGAAATTAGAAGACGCCTGCTCCTTGGGAGAAAGGTGATGGCAAACCTAGACAGGATCATTAAAAGCAGAGACATCACCTTACCAACAAAGGTCCGTGTAGTTAAAGCTATGGTTTTCCCAGTAGTGATGTATGGAAGTGAGAGCTGGACCATAAAGAAGGCTGATCACCGAAGAATTGATGCTTTTGAATTATGGTGCTGGAGGAGACTGCAAGAAGATCAAACGTATCCATTCTTAAGGAAATCAGCCCTGAGTGCTCACTGGAAGGACAGATCCTGAAGCTGAGGCTCCAATACTTTGGCACCTCATGAGAAGAGAAGACTCCCTGGAAAAGACCCTGATGCTGGGAAAGATAGAGGGCACAAGGAGAAGGGGACAACAGAGGACGAGATGGTTGGACAGTGTTCTCAAAGCTACAAACATGAGTCTGACCAAACTGCGGGAGGTAGTGGAAGATAGGAGTCCCTGGCGTGCTCTGGTCCATGGGGTCACGAAGAGTCGGACACGACTAAATGACTAAACAACAAGAAGGAAAAGTTCAAAGTTAGAAGGGTCATTTACCCTCTCCAAAGTCCTGAACCAGTATGAGGGATCCAAGTGTAAGCAGTACTGTAATGTTGATGGGGGTTTTGTTTTTTTTGAGGGGTGAGGTTCATAGTGAGGAACAATTTTGGGGTGGTATGTGATGTTTTCATCAAAAGGGAGAAAAATCTGCCCTTTGCTATGAGATTATGACTGTCCCCAAGTGCTACATCTCTCCTTGCATGTCAATCCTGAAGTTGGGAGATCAGTAAATTAAGATCCGGACTCTCTGGGAGAACAGGTTTGCCACACATGACTCCTATTTTAATAGTATATTCATGAGAGTCAACCTTCAGCCAGAGAACTACCCAAGACAAGAGGCTTGAGCAAGCGCACATCTCAGCTGGTCCTCCATACTGTGGTGTGATGCATTGTATTTCTATTTGCACTATGGTAATTACATTTTTATACAACTTTAGTCAATGCAAATAAGTAAGCAATTCCAAGCCCTTTCTTTGAACTCTTTTTGAGAGATGCATCTCTTTTTTTAATGATGGGTAAGTGAACAACTTTTCTTAATTTGGGGAAAGTTTATGAGCCCCTCGCTACAATGGCCAATGTGCAAATTCTAATTTGAGTACTATAGAGAAACAGGAATCCTGAAATAACTTGAGTTTCCCTTACACCAACACATGATTCTGGATTCATTACACATGCTCAACTTTCCAGTTTGTTCTGCAGATCAGTAGTGGCATGCAAGGAGCTTAAAACTGAAGCCTTAGAAGTGGCTCTTGGTGATTTTCACTCTGAATGTTAATTTATTTGTTGCTTTTTGGGTGAAGAGGAGACAGAGAAAACACTTGTGGAATGGAATTACTGAGGTGCAATTCTTTTATCTTGCATTAAGGAGATCTAGATTCCCCAGGCATCATGAGATACCCCCCCCCCCACCACATCTTTGAAAATGTGATTTTTCAGCATTTAACTGAGTCTGCAACACATGATTCAAAGGTGTGGAGCGGGATTTGCTTACCTTTGGTGCTCCAGGTGTCCTTCATAGAATCATAGAATCGTAGAGGTGGAAGGGACCCAAGGGTCATCTAGCATAGCTGTCAACTTTTCTCTTTTCGTGCTAGGAATCCTATTCAGAATAAGGGAATTTCCCTTTAAAAAAGGGAACCGTTGACAGCTATGTCATCTAGTACAAGCTTGCTCCATCTTCCATGTGACACAGCCCTTTAGATAGTTGAAGATGGCTATCATCTCAACTCCTCCTCTTATCCAGGCTAAACATACCCAGCTCTTTCAACTGCTCCTCATAAGGCTTACTTTATTGATCCTTGTTCACCTTGATTGCCCTCCTCTGCACACGTTCCAGCTTGTCAACATCCTTCTTAAATTGTGGTGCCCAGAATTAGACACAGTATTCCAAGTGTGGTCTGACCAAGGCAGACCAGAGTGGTACTATTACTTCCCTTGAGCTGGACACTATACTTCTGTTGATGCAACCTAGAATAGCATTAGCTTTTTTGCTGCTGCATCCCACTGTTGACTCATGCTGAGCTTATGGTCTACTAAGACCCCTAGATCCTTTTCACATGTACTGCTGCCAAGCCAGCTGTCCCCCATCTTCTGTTTGTGCAGCTGGTTCTTCCTGCCTAAGTGCAGAACCTTACCTTTGTCCCTATTAAAATTCATGTTGTTAGTTTAGAACCAATTCTCCAATAGGTCCCGATTCTGTCTTCTACCCTTCCAAGTTTGGTGTCATCTGCAGATTGGATGAGCGTTCTCTCAATTCCTTCGTCCAAGTCTTTTAAAAAGACGTTGAACAACAAAGGGCCCTGGACAGAACCTTGCAGTACCCCACTTGTCACTTTTTCCGGGATGTTGAGGAACCATTAATCATTTCCAACTCACATCAGCCCCAACTGGCATGGCCAAGGACAGGGATCAAGGGAGTTGTAGTTCAGCAAACATCTGGAGGGCAAAAGGTTAGCCCGCCCTGATGTGAAGAAGATGCAGGCAAATGTATCTTCCTTCTTAAAGCATCTGGGGTCATCCATCTGCCAACACAGTTGTCGTTATCTGCTGGTGTATCATTACCATTTTAAAAGTATACTGTTTTTAGGTAGACACCTAAAATTTTAAGTGTATGCCTAAAGATGTAATTGTTGATACTCTTTAGAATTTTATCTTTATTTATTTATTACACCTGTGAAGCATCTTGAGCACACATTTTAAATATGTAAAGGTGACGGATATACCCCCCCAAAATAAATGAATGCAGTTAGAAGCAAAGAAGAATGGGAAGGAGGGCAATGGAAACAAGATGGAACAGAGCATGAAGATTTTCTCGTAAATGTTGAAAAATGGAAAAGAAAAGAAAATTACATTACATTAAAATTTAAAATTTAAAAGCACATTTGCTGTGATTATGCAAATGAAGTGGGGTTTCTGTAGGAATGCCTTAAAGCAATCCTAACCATGTTTACTCAAAAGTAAGTTCAATGGGACTTAGTCCCAGTTTAGTGGAGTCAGGATTGCAGCTTTAGGGATTTTTGATTTTGAAAATCCCGAAAGACAAATCTAGACCAGCATGTGTGTGTGTTTGTAACTTCTGTAGTTGGGTATTCATTGTGTGTTTATGCAGATTTTTGAGAATATCCATAAATAAATCCAATGTGGTAATGGAAAACTATCCTGCTGAGAAATATCAAAGAAAGGCCATTTATTATGTGAAATTGGTACAGAATATTAATAGTGTTATTTGTGCCCAAACTTGGAAGATATGACATGAGCAGGTAATTGGTGCCTTTAATAAGGACACTGTAACTCTTCAATTGGAAGTAATCCCTCAAATTTATATAAAGAAGGGGGGAAATGTTTGGGAAGGTGGGTGGGAAAGTTTCTCCAAAACAAATCAGAAAATGAAGGAAATTCAGTTGATCACTCTTGTACTATCAATAAAACATTTTATCCACCAGAGGGACAGCTTTTATTAAGGCACCAGGCTTTTGGAGGAGAAGTAATTCTGTAGCAGTACGTCCATGAAGATAAATTGCGCTATGAAGTCTCTACCTGTGTGACTGGCGAATGCTGCTCCATGTGAAATAGCAGAAGACAATTTAAATGATGGAGAGCATTGTTTTTCAGCCAGTTTAACTAGATATGAAATTATTAGAAGACAGTTTAATTGAATACATTGTTCTTGCCAGATACAACACCTGAAAATATAAGCTGGGTATGCAAGAATGCAAGAATAAATTTAACTGCTTTTGCACCAACCTTGGCCTGATCTCCTTGCTGATTTTGGAGATGGAGGTTGCAATCCTATGCGCACTTATCTAGGATAAGTCCCATTGAAATCACTGGGGCTTACTAGGGCTCTGACATTATACAGCATGCATTTGGGAATCCCAGGGTATTTTGCATTGCAAGGAAAATCTATACAGAGTTCTGTACCTCTTCAAAAATCTGGGGGAACTCTCTCCACAAAGAGCCACTTCCCAGGAATAAAATGCCATGTTGCTGTGCATTTAATGACTCCACTTCCCAGGATAACCTTAGCATATGCCAAGTGGCACAGGTTCTATTGCTGCCTGGAACAAACCATCATCACTCTGGTGCTTGGGAATTAAACCATCACAGGGCAGGACCAATTGTATAGGCCAGGGGTAGGAACCTGTGGCCTGACAGATATTGCTGGACTCCAACTCTCCCTCCCGTAAAATTAAACCCATGGGTGCCAACTCCAAGTTGATGGGCATTGCCATTCAAATGTTGTGTGTGTGACCCATGTCTTGTGATCAATTATGCAGGGTGGGGCTTGCCTGGGGTCCCCAATATGGATGACCCTGATTCCACCTGAGACTTCTGGAATGTCATCAAGTCCCATCAAGTTAATAATAATAATAATAATAATAATAATAATAATAATAATAATTTTTATTTATACCCCGCCCTCCCCAGCAAAGGCCGGGCTCAGGGCAGCTAACAAGCAATAATAAAAACAAGTTGAATGAATACAACTTAAAAACAACATTAAAATACAACATTAAAATATTGAAACATTAAAATATTAAAATGTAGCCTCATCGCAGAAGGAGAAAGGAAAAGAAAAAAGAAAGAGGGGGAGGGAATCAAATTGGCTCCAGGCCAAAGGCCAGGCGGAACAACTCTGTCTTACAGGCCCTGTGGAAAGAAATCAGATCCTGCAGGGCCCTGGTCTCATGAGGCAGAGCGTTCCACCAGGCCGGAGCCAGAGTTGAAAAGGCCCTGGCTCTGGTTGAAGCTAATCTAACTTCCTTAGGGCCCGAGACCACTAGGGTGTTGCTATTTATGGACCTTGAGGCTCTCCGTGGGGCATACCAGGAGAGGCGGTCCCGTAGGTAGGAGGGTCCTAGGCCGTGAAGGGCTTTAAAGGTCAAAATCAGCACCTTAAATCTGACCCTGTACTCCACCGGGAGCCAGTGCAGCTTGAAAAGCACTGGGTGAATATGCTCCCATGGCAGAGACCCCGTGAGGAGCCTCGCTGCAGCATTCTGCACCCGCTGGAGTTTCTGGGACAGCTTCAAGGGCAGCCCCGCATAGAGTTCTTGGCGACAAGAACATTCTGTGGGCAGCTAGATTGTCTATTTTTAAAAAATTTAAAGGAAGAAATACATTTCAGAAGAACAGACGCAGTGCTGAAGCCCTCAGTCTGCCTTGTAGTTACTTTTTTTTAAAAAAGTTTGCATTTCCATGCAGCTGTCTTAAGGATTTCCCCCCAAAATCCACATGGAAATGGGATGAAACAGCCTTAGCCCCACCCTAACTGGGATGGACCAGCTGTTAATGGGGGACACTCAACCCCAGCCTGTCTTCAGTTTCAACAAGCTCGCGTCCTGCCACTTCCAGTCCGTGCAGAACAATTTCTACTCACCAGCTCATAACAAGGCAACTGGCCAGTTACAAGTCTGTTACATAATTCTGCTATAGCACAAAAGCTGATTGTGAATTTAAATTATTTCTTTGCATTGATCTTCACTTCAGGCGTAGATGGAGAAAAATCTATAGAGCGTGCATTCTTTGAAAAAAGGAAACAAGCCAATTGCATTTTTAAAAATAAAATAATAATAATAGTTTGTCAGGCATCCCATTACATAATTATGAGAACAACCCAGAGAACACTTTGCCAGTACGAACTCTGTTGAAACTCAAAGTGCAAACAGAGCAATTAAAAAGGAAGTGGCGTATCCTTTGCATCCAGTATCGGATTTAAGCCCAGCGCCTCAAACCATAGAGCCAATATAGAATCATAGAATTAGAAGGGATCCTGAGAGTCTTAGGGTTGCCATATTTCAAAAGGTTGTTGAGCTACTTCTTTTTTTAGTTTTGAGCTATTTTCGGGAAATCGCCAAAATATTGACTTCCGACATGGGTTGCCATACAGTATGTCTGGATTTTTTCCAGACTTCTGCGTTTTCAACCTGGACAATGCTCTCAGGTGCCATTTTCCAGCAATGTCTGGGAAATTCCAGATGTATGGCAACCCGAACAACCCCCTGCAGTGCAGGAATCTCAACTAAAGCATCCATGATATTTTTTTTTAATCATAATTTTTATTGATTTTTCTATATTTCATCTTAATTTCATACACATATTCACAACTTATGTTATTTGCTCAGAAGGAGCTTTGACTTCCTTCCGTCTCTCTTTCTGACATCCCTATGACATTTAACATATCTATCGCATTCCCATAGTCACTTCTTTATCATATATTAGCCTTTAGAAATCACATTTTTATTTGTAAATATTTAAAAATAAATCAGCATCTTAATTTCTCATTACAAAACATTTCACGTTAATGCTACAAACGTTTTCATATGGGTACAATTTTCTTTCAAATAATAAATAAATTTGCTCCAGTCGTTTTGGTATTTTTCTTCAGGTCGATTCCTAATCCGCCCCATCAGCTTCGCCAACTCCACAAAAGCATCCATGATAGATGGCCACCCAAACTCAGCTTAAAAACCTCCAAGGAAGGAGAGTCCACCCCATGAGGCAGATTACGCTGAAAGTGAGGGAGGGTGTGGCCCTAGGTCACCCAGTAAATTTCATAGGCAAGTAGAGATTTGAACCTTACTCCCCCAGGTCCTAGTCTTACACTCTAACCACTGTACTACACTGGTTCATGGTAAGAGTATTTACTCATAGAGGATACCCACTGAGTTCAATGGATTTACTCAGTGAATATGCTTAAGATTACAGTTGTGCAACCCAATCCTATGCATATTTGCTTCAAATTAAGACCCATTCAATTCATTGGGAGCTACTCCCAAGTTTCCATTGGGCCACAGCCTTAATTAGTGGGGAAGTCAGTGTAAGGGAAAACTGCAATTCGTGAGACTAAGAATTAAGACCACAACAATTTATTTTCAAAGCTATTTTGATTCTGGTGTGTTCACAGCCATAACTAAAGAAAAGAACACAAAAGATTATCTTTCATCCAAACAAAGAATGGCAGCTTCTGTTAATTAAATTATAATCAGTTTCACACTTTCCTTAGTATCTCATGAGAATAATCTATATTGAATTTTTTGTGATATGTAAATTTACTTAAATGTAATCACTTAATTAATCAGTTAAAAGTCAGGTAATAGTGCAAGCCTGGACATGTCTAATCAGAAGTAAGTTCTATTTAGATTATTATTGTCAGGAGCAATGCAGCAATAAATCACACATAGTACATGAAGTTAACTCTTTCTTAGAAGAAACAAGGTCTCCTCAGGAGTGTCAGGCCTAATGAGCACAGCAACTCTTCTGGGTAGGACTTGCCCCTATGAGGCATTTGTGGAGACTGAAGGTCCCCATCTTCCCACAGCTGCCTAAGTCTCCTCCTTTCCCAGATTTTTCTCAAGCAATCTGAGACTATGCCAGTGTGCTTGCCTTTGCTCCTCCAACTTCATCCCTTTCCTGGTGCTGGGCAACCACAGGAGGGGAGTTTTTCTTGCAGAAGGAGGAAGAGACACCTTTGCTTCTTCACCAGCCTGACTCATCTCTGCCTCTTGGCCTCTCTTGCTTCAGCTTCTGCCTCTGATTCTGGACATATCTCTGCCCCAGCCTCTTCCTGCTCACCAAACCTGGTTACCTCTTCAGCTTCCAACACCTCCTCCTTCCAGTCTTCTCCCTCTTCTCCCCCTGACCACTCATCATCATCTCACCACAAATCTCCAGGCTTTGAACCTTCTTCCCTTGAGGGTTGGGATCTGTGTCCTTCAATGGCAATTATTATAGACTTCCTTAGACCAATTAGATTTTAGTTTATGACCTGCTGTTTAGAATTAAACACTTCCATATAACCAATAATCTGCAGCAAAACTAAACTAAATTTAGTTTAGTTAGTTTATTGAATTTGCGCTTCCAGGTGCCTCAGGAAACTCAAAAGGAGAGCAAGCTCCAAATAAATCCTTTAAACTGCAAAGAGAAAACCTCCTTACATTTTAAATCAGTGGTGACAGCAGTGCAGGGCTTTGTTGGATGTCTGGAATAAGGAGGAGGATTTTGGTTGGCTCCAATCTTTGGAGCAAGCCTCTCTGGCACCCAGAGCGGCACAGGGGCGGGGCTAGCTGCCCACACAGTGAGTGTCCCTAGCCTTCTGCCGCCCACGTGGTGAGCGTCTGGGGAGGGCACGATGATGTCGCCCCCCAGGGATGGCACCCAGAGCAGGCCGCACCCCCCGCACCCCTCTTCCTCTGCCAGTGAGCCTCTCCAGTCCACATCCAACAGATCATACTTAGTTGGGACACAGACATGGAGATTAGGTTGCACAGCAGCACACTTTTCCAGAACACAATTCCTTTCAACTTAAATTTATTTATTTAAATAATTTGTATCCCACGTTTCACTGTATGCCTCCAAGTGGCTAACACACACACTCTCACACCACCACACACCATGCAGTATACAAAATTTAAAACACAGATGAAAGCAAGAAAAACATCAGAACAATGTCATGGTGAAAAGAGCCCCTGAAATACGTAGAATTGTTTTAACCTGGCATCTGACATTTAGGAGGGGCAGAGCCTGTCTGACCTCTAATGGGAGAGAGTTCCATAGATTTGAACCCACTACACTGAAGGCACAGCTTTTCGTTACTTGTGTGTATCGCCAGTCGGTTTACCAGGTGACCTAAGATTAGGCTCTTAGGGGAAGAGAGAGATGCTTATTGCAAGTTAATGGCTTAATTTCAAGAGGAAAGGTAATAAACACAGATGTTCAGAACACCTGTAATTGCTTGTTTAATTTAGAATGGCAATTTCCCCATATGCAGAAGATGATCCAAAGCCCTTTACACTTAAGTGTCATTCTGACACGCATTTGGAATAGAGGGAATCAGTGGCAGGAAGCAGATCAGCCAGGAGGAGATGACTGCCCTTCTGTGTGGCTGAATGAATTATGCTACGCTGGAGGAATTTACTCAACGGTGCCTGCATTTCTATGCTTGCTTGCTTTTTTCTTCTTTTTAATTATTGTGCCCTTAGTGTTCTTAATTGCATTTGTACACTTTTGTATTTTTAAAAAATTATGTTTGCATAGTCGTTTTTGTTGGGCACCTTAGCCTTCTCTCTCTCTCTCTCTCTCTCTCTCTCTCTCTCTCTCTCTCTCTCTCTCTGTTTAAAGGAAAGTTCACATGTAATTCAAACACATTCATGATATTTCAGATTTTCGCATGAGAAGTTCTTCCAGGGACATGAAAGGCCTAGCTGAGCTAGACAAATTGGTACTGTTGTTGCCTCTACGTTGGTGAAAACTTTTAGTCTGTATTGTGGAACCGGCATTACTTACCAAATCCTAGCAGCTACTCACTCTGTTCTGCTCTAGCTTTTCCCAATGGTCTCTTCATTTGAACATCAAATTGGGTACATCCCTTTTCCCTGTCTGAAGTATTAGAGGCACTCAGGGCTGGCCCAAGACATTTTGCTGTCTGAGGCAAAGGACAAGATGGCGCCCTCGAACCCTTCCATGAATCAAAGCTGATTGGACTGACAAACTCCCCACCACCACACACACACATCTTGTCTGTAGGTAGCAATGTGTTTTTCTTCACTTATATTAGGGGCAAACATTGTCACACTTCACATGGATGTTCTTATTGTTGTTTTCGGAAGCCATATCTGAAAGCCAGTTCATATCAAGTGGGTGTATGGATGATCCGTTGCAGACCGAATTCCACAATCAAAATTCCATTATGACCCAAAACCCAATGTTTTTCAATGGTGAAAGAGATGTACAGAGGTGAAAGAGATGTACAGAAATCACATGGGATGTATGTGTTGGAGGACTGGCCCATTTAAGCTGCTGGGGAGCTCAAATGTTTGATTGGTCCCCCATGTCTCTGCATATGCAGGTTAATACAGCAGCCTTTCCCTTCACATGCTTGTGTCATACAGGAGTTGTTACTGTTGTTTCCATTTTTGGGAGCATATTAGGGTTAGGTCTCTTCATCTGAAAGAACAACAACAACAACAACAACAACAACAACAACAACAGTAATAATATTTTATTTACACCCTGGCCATCTGGCTGGGTTTCCCCAGCCACTCTCGGCGGCTCCCAACAGAATAACTTCCCTAAACAGGGTTGCCTTCAGATGTCTTCTAAAAGTCAGATAGTTGTTTATTTCCTTGACATCTGATGGGAGGGTGTTCCACAGGGTGGGCGCCACTACTGAGAAGGCCCTCTGCCTGGTTCCCTGTTACTTCACTTCTTGCGGTGAGGGAACCACTAGAAGGCCCTCAGAGTCCTCAGTGTCTGGGCTGAATGATGCCGTGTTTCTGCATATAGCTCCAAAGTTCTTTTCTGTCTTCTTTGTGTTGACCTTCCAATGTTTCCTTCCCTTTCCTGCAGTTAATTGTGTTTTATAAATCCATGGAGTTAGATTTTTATTTTTATTTTTTGCAAAAGTTTTCTCTTTGTCTTTTGTTTACTGAAGAATTGATCTTGTGCATCTTGCATTCCTGCTGTTATAAGAGATTGATTGGGAAATGTGGGATCAGTCCGCTTGCATGTACGTGTGGGTTGATCAATACACTCTTTGCTGGTTCTGTGCAAAATGTTGCTCTCCATATCATGCTTCCAGTTCCATGGTGTGAAGGGTGTAAAATATATAAAACAAAACAAAACACAAATCAAAAAGAGAGCAGCATGTCTACTCAGAGCAAAAACAGATGTTTTTATGCAATAGCAATGTCCCCTAAACCAGACCCATACATATGTTTTGCTGTAAATATGCATCCTCTAGCAAATTTCTCCTTTCATATTAAACACAGCCATGTCCATATGTGAATACAACAGCCAGTCCTTTTCAGCCAGTCCTTTTCAGTGAGAAAGTCCTTGCTGGTTTTCAAGTCTTGTGATTCTAAGTAGGATTGTCAACTCTGCAAGTAAGAAATCCTGGAGAGAGAGAAAGCCTAAATAAATTAAAGGGGTTGGTTTGCTTCGGTGTTTTATATATCAGTTATGGAAATAAAAAAAATCAAATAAATCCCTCCTCATTTGAACTCCTCTTGAATAACGTTTTTAACACAAATTGTTCTGAATTCGCCATGGGTCCAGTGCTACCAGCTATCACTGGCTTGTTTCCGTCAAAATTAGTTCAGGGTTTTCTGATTTCCCCTCTCAGAAGGTACATGGGATTCACAACACACATTACAGCCACATAGATCTGTTGGGATACTGCCAGGGAGACAAAAGCCACCATGGCCCCAAGCCCCAAGGCGGATATACAAAAAAAGAAACATCCTGTGAACAGGAAATACGCAGACTGACTCACAAAGCCTGCTCCCTTTTAAGGTGGAACGGAAATATTCTAACAAGATCTCCCCCTACTTCTGTCCCTCTAGTTCTTTGAGGGTCTTCCCTTTGGGACGATATGGGATTGGGGGCCCAACTCCCATCTCTGGCGGGGGCACAGTTAGTGCCAGTGCTGTCCGTTAAGAGTTTGGGTGTGGCGTTTGCCCATTCCTTGTGGTTATGTTTGTGCAGGGGGATGGAAAAGGTTAATGTAGATAGACCAATGAGAAAGCTCAGAGGCGGAGCCTACCTGGTTTTACCCATAGGGTGGAGTGAGGGTCAGACAGAGGCAGTAAAAGTCAAACATAGTGGTTATGACAGTTAGAATGAGAGACAGGGATAGAACCGAGAGAGAAGAGTGTGACAGTGTGATATAGTGCCACATCTAGTTAAGGGTGCTCATTTGAGAAATCTGAACATATTTAAAACTTGTTTGTTCTTCAATAAACTTTAATCTTCATTGTTGACTTTACAACCTGACTGAGACTCAGGATTTCACCAGAAGAAACCTGGTTGGTGGCAGCGGAAGGATAAAGCCGTGGTATGCAGGTCAATAGTTCGTGAAACGAGCGGGGGCTCTGTACGTATGCCACATTGGGTGTAATCTTCGACACTTCCCTTTCTATTGAGGTGCAGGTTGCATCTATAACAAAAGCGGCATTTTTTCATCTCCGCCAAGCTAAGCAGTTGGCTCCTTACCTCTCTCGCCCTGACCTAGCCACTGTGATCCACGATCATCTCCAAGCTGATTATTGTAACTCACTCTACGTGGGGCTGCCCTTGAGACTGATTCAGAAACTCCAGGTGGTGCAGAATGCCGTGGCGAGACTCCTTACAGGGTTCTCACTGCAGGATCACATTCACCCAGTGCTATACCAGTTGCTCCCGGTGGAGTACAGGATCAGGTTTAAGGTGCTGGTTTTAACCTTTAAAGCCCTATACGGCCTAGGACCCTTGTACCTACAGGACTGCCTCTCCTGGTATGTCCCATGGAGACCTTACAGTCTTCAAATAAAAACATTTTGGAGATCCCAGGCCACAGGGAGGTTAAACTGGCCTCAACCAGAGCCAGGGCTTTTTTGGCCGTGGCCCTGATCTGGTGGAATGCTCTGTCACAAGAGACTAGGGCCCTGCGGGACTTGACATCTTTCCACAGGGCCTGCAAGATGGAGCTGTTCTGCCAGGCCTTTGGCCAAGGCACAGTCTGACCCCCTTTCTCCTTCTGTAGTCTTCATAGAACTCCAACCCAATGGTTGCCATTAATTTGATTCTGAATGGATTCTATTTTTTTTTTTTAATAATATTTTATTGAGATTTTTAAATACCAATGCAAAATTAGTAAACAATGTAACATATTTCATAACATAGTTTCATAACTTCTTTGGACTCCCTCACGTCTCCCACTCCCACTTACATCATTATAAATTTTTGCCAGCAATTTATCAACTTGTTTGCGTTCTTATGTCCCACTCGTTTAAATATAATTAATAATTCTCCAAAAAATTTATATTTTCCTCAATCTCACTTATCATCCTAATTCCAACTATTTTAGTGGTGCTCAATTGTTTGTGATCTAGCATCCTTATTAACATTCAACCAAATTACAATATTTTTGTAGGTAAATCTTGAATTTCTTCCAATCTTCTTCAACCCTCTCCTCTCCCAGGTCTCGGATTCTGCCGGGCATCTCAGCCAGTTCCATATAGTCTATCAGTTGCATCTGCCATTCTTCCAGTGTGGGTAGATCTTGGGTTTTCCAATATTTAGCGATGAGTATCCTTGCTGCCGTTGTTGCATACAAGAAAAAAGTTCTGTCCTTCTTTATCACCCTCTGGCCGACAATACCCAGAAGAAAGGCCTATGGTTTCTTAAGGAGGTATACTTAAATACCTTTTTCAACTCATTATATATCATTTCCCAGAAAGCCTTCACTTTAGGGCACGTCCACCAGAGGTGAAAGAATGTTCCTTCATTTTCTTTACATTTCCAACATTTATTATCAGACAGGTGGTATATTTTGGCAAGTTTAACTGGGGTCATGTACCATCTATATATCATTTTCATTACATTTTCCTTCAAAGCGTTACAAGCAGTGAAGTTCAACCCAGTGGTCCACAACCTTTCCCAGTCATCAAACATGATATTATACCCAATATCCTGTGCCCACTTTATCATAGCCGATTTAACCGTTTCGTCTTGTGTGTTCCATTTTAACAGCAAGTTATACATTCTTGAAAGTACCTTAGTCTTAGGTTCTAACAGTTCTGTTTCCAATTTCGATTTCTCCACCTGGAACCCTAACTTTTTGTCATTTTTAAAAACTTCTTTAATCTGAGCGTAGTGTAACCAGTCTCACACTTTATCCTTTAATTTCTCCAAACTCTGCATGATTCTGAATGGATTCTAGAATGTATTTTAATTAATTGACTGAGTGATTTTATGCACACTGTGCTATTTTTACCTGCTGTTAGCTGCTCTGAGCCCGGCTTTGGCCGGGGAGGGCAGGATACAAATAAAATTATTATTATTAGTAGTAGTAGTAGTAGTATTCATGCAATATATACGAATTTAAATGTATTCTGAACAGCAATGAGCAGCCTGGTACAATTATATATGGGAGAGGGGCCTATCCAGATGGTTTCTGAGAACTATAGATGAGCTTCTAAGTACTTAAATAGCCAAAGAGGCAGAAGGAGATAGACTTCACACAAGCCAGATTTCAAGTAGCTTTTACAGGAAGTGACATTGAAGTAGGAGGGGCCTGGTATAACTTGGAGTCCATCCTTCATACAAACATCTAGAAAAATGAGGCTTTGCTTAATGCGACTGTGCAGCTAGGCTCAAGAAGCATATTGCTTGCTGTTGTAAAAACGTGTATTTGAGTCAGGAAATGTGTAGTTTGAGAAGGGATTCGGTAGATTAATTCTTATTGACAGTGGGGTCTTTTCACTGTAACAGATCTTGAAAAATTCCCAAAGTGCTTTATGGAAGCAATGCACAGAAAATAAGCAGCTCCATGCTTAGATAGTTTCTCCTCTCCCTCCTTCCTCTCTCCCTCTTCCTCTCCCATCGCTCTTTAGACATTTCTACTAGGGATGGAAGCATTTGTCATTTCGATTCTCTCAGTTTTTCAGTTTCAATCTTAAATTTGGTTCTCTACAAAAAAAAAAAAATATTTGCAGCAATTTGTGGATTTTCTTTTTTCTTTTTTAAATCCCCCGTTTTGCAGGGGAAGGTCCACACAGGATCCAACTTGTGTTTGCTCCTCCACATAATAAAGGATCCTGACAGAACAAGGTCCTTGATAACACAGGGGAGTCTGCTTGCATTAGAGACAATGTGAGTAGGATCCCTGCAGATCTTCCTTGTGCAATAGAGGGAAGGTTGGTGACCAAGGGGGAGTGCAACACGTGTGAAGGCATTGGGGGCAGGGCTTGCATGCCCCCCATCACTGTCCATACTTTGAGGATTCACATTTCAGGCAAACACATCTACACGTTTCAGGTCAAGCGTCCGTTCTTGAATTCACATTCACACAAAACATTTAGTAGGAAGCAGCTAATGAAACACATACCTGTATATAAACGAATTAAACTTTTCTCACACAGATAATGTGCTGCCCCAGCAGCAGAGAACCTGAGCGGGTCCCCATGGTGCATATAAGCTACTTGGGTGATGATTTTTGCTCTGGACAGTTAAGTCCAGTCAAAGGCGACTATGGTGTTGGGGCACTCATCTCACTTTCAGGCTGAGGGAGCCAGTATTTGTCCACAGACAGCTTTCCAGGTCATGTGGCCAGCAGGACTAAACCACTTCTGGCGCAACAGAACATCGTGACAGAAACCAGAGCGCACGGAAACGCCATTTACCTTCTCGCTACAGCAGTACCTATTTCTCTACTTGCACTGGCGTGCTTTCAAACTGCTAGGTTGGCAGGAGCAGGGACAGAGCAACAGGACCACACCCCATCATGGGGATTTGAACCGCCGACCTTCTGATTAGCAAGCCCAAGAGGCTCAGTAGTTTAGACCATAACACCACCTGTGTCCCTCTGAGCTTGGAAGGACATAAGAACCTATGGGAACCTATGCCTATAGGAAACCTGCAAGTAGGGCATGGGCACCACAACACCCCCAATTGTGATTCCCATCAATTAATATTCAGGAATATACTGCCTCCAACACTAGAGGTAGAACATATCCATCATGCCTTGTAACCATTGATATCCTCCATGAATTTGCCCAAGTACCTTTTGAAGTCCAAGTTGGTGGCCATTATTATTATTATTATTATTATTATTATTATTATTATTATTATTATTATTTTTCTATCCCACCTTCTTTTCTTGACACGGCACCAGCCCTTTTATTAAAAGCAGTCAGTTCCCAGAAGTCTGTTGCGAGAGGAAAGTCCCCTGCCAGCAGAAGGACAACAAGGAGGGAGCTAAACTAACTTTTCTAGGGAAGGAGGTCCAAAGTCTGGGAGCCACCACTGAGAAGGCCCTCTCCTGCATCCCTGCAGAATGCCTGTGAGGGTGGTGGGACTGAATAAGGGAATTCAGGTGGCTTGGACCTAGACCTTGCAGAGCTTTTTATGTCATAATCGGCACTTTTAATTATGCCTGGAAACTGCCTGGGAGCTGTTGGAACAAGGGAGTTAGGACTGAATGCCATGCTTTAACTATGCACTTAGTGGAGAAGTACTTTCTTTTGTCTATCCAGGACATTTCAACATTCAGTTTCATTGCATGGCACCATGGTTCTACAGTTAAGAGAGAGGGAGGAAGACTTCTTCCTACCCACTCTGTCAAAACCACACATAATATTATACACCTCTACCATGTCTCTCGTTACTCATATTTGTCCCTAAACTGTCCTGTTGTGAACCGTCCTGAGATCTACGGGTATTGGGCACTACAGTGGTACCTCAGGTTACAGACGCTTCAGGTTACAGGCGCTTCAGGTTACAGTCTCTGCTAACCCAGAAATAGTACCTCGGGTTAAGAACTTTGCTTCAGGATGAGAACAGAAATCGTGTGGCAGCAGCGGGAGGCCCCATTAGCTAAAGTGGTACCTCAGATTAAGAACAGTTTCAGGTTAAGAACGGACCTTCAGAACGAATTAAGTTCTTAACCCGAGGTACCACTGTATACAAATTTAATAAACAAACAAACAAACAGCCCCAAACACCATGACCTTCCATCACAGAGGACTTGCTCCATCTACTTTTCTGAATCCTTTCAATTTCTACGATAACCATTTTGAGGTGTGGCAGCCAGAACTGTACTTACTATTCCAGTAATATGGTTATGCTATAGATGCTCTAGGGCGGCGTTATGATTTCGACAGCTTTATTTTCAATCCGTTTCATGGATATTTTGCCTGCCTCACCTTTGCCACAGACTGGGGCCGGCATTTTCATCAAGCTATCCGCTGCCGCCACAGTGTCCTTTTCTTGCTTCTCTCCTCCGTTGGCAACATTTGCCAGTGATGTGCTGCAAACTAGAAGGCGTTCTCAGCTTCAGATGTGAAGAATGTCCTGACAATGCACTTTGCCTAGCCTTTCAGAACTCCTGTCCTCTAGGATGCCTGTGCCCATTCTCAAGCAGAACATTAAATCTTGCTCTTTGATGAACACCTTCAAAGGAATAAAGTAACTCTTAGAAGATGAAGGAGCCTTGAGCTCTTTCTTCTGACCTTTTGAGCAGCCTGTCTCCTCAGCTGCAGCCAAATATAACCGTTGTGGAACTTTTTTTTGCCCTTGTATCCAAACCTCCAAGTGCATGGAAGCTACCCATTCATCAGGCCTGTAAGTAGGGGTAGATCTGTTAGTTTGGGCACAGTCAGTTTCTAATTTTTCCTGTATTATATTCACTTCTTCACATTTCTGCAATGATTTGCATGCCTTTTTTAAAACAAACAAACAAACAAACAAACTCATGAATATGCCCTAGCATTTTGGTGGAAATTTCTCCTCTACTGTTTTAACTAATCTACAGTTTTGCAAGCAATTTCCCCCAATAGAACATATTTTATAGGATTATTTTTTTAGCCACCCAGAGTGGCTGGGGAAACCCAGCCAGATGGGTGGGGTATGTATAAATAAATAAATAAATAATTTCAGTAATATAGTCATTTTAATGCACATTTTCCCCAAGATGTTGTTGATGTTGTTGTTGTTGTTAAATTTGTATACAGTGGTACCTCTGGATGCGAACGGGATCCATTCCGGAGCCCCGTTCGCATCCAGAAGCGAACACAACCTGCGCGTGCGTGGGTCGCGATTTGCCGCTCCTGCGCATGCGCATGACGTTATTTTGACCGTCTGCGCATGCGGAAGTGGCGAAACCCGCAAGTAACACGCTCCATTACTTCCAGGTTGCCGCAGCACACAACCCAAAAATACTTATCCCGAAGCTACTTCAACCCAAGGTATGACTGTACTGCCTTCATCTGAATATCTCAGGATGGTTCACAACAGAAAAATCCAAAATAAAAATCCAAAATAAAAATAAAATACACAATAAAGCAAAAACAAACAAAGCCAATAGCACACCCCCCCCCACATAATATATGCACCTTTATAAATACTGCTTACTTATAGAATGGCATTGCAAAATTCAGAGAGGTGCGAATTTTGAAGGCTAGCTGTATTTTGAATCTTGTATTGTTTCAGAGGGTGGGACACAGGTGGTGGGTGGGACGCAGGTGGCACTGTGGGTTAAACCACAGAGCCTAGGACTTGCTGATCAGAAGGTCAGTGGTTTGAATCCCTGCGACGGGGTAAGCTCCCGTTGCTCGGTCCCTGCTCCTGCCAACCTAGCAGTTCGAAAGCACATCAAAGTGCAAGTAGATAAATAGGTACCACTCCAGCAGGAAGGTAAACGGCGTTTCCATGCGCTGCTCTGGTTCGCCAGAAGCGGCTTAGTCGTGCTGGCCACATGACCTGGAAACTGTATGCTGGCTCCCTCAGCCAATAAAGCGAGATGAGTGCCGCAACCCCAGAGTCGGTCCCCAGAGGGGTCCCTTTACCTTTACCTTATTGTTTCAGAACTTGTGAATTAAGTAAGTTCACCTGGAAATGCGAACAGAATGGACTTTCCTCATCCGTAGCTATAAGAATTAGTGTCTCTTATCTTGATTTTTGTTTGTCCAGAGACCAAAGCAGAACAGAAAAGAAGTGTATGTTCACAATGAGCAACAATGGCTTCATTGCTTTGCTTTTAAAAAAACCTAACGTGATGAAGCAGATGTGCATGTATCTGCCCGGTTCACACCTAAAGCAGGGAAGAGGTGGGTCTACTCCAGAGGAGGCTGACAGACTACAACTTCCATCATTCCTGACCATTGGCCATGCCAGCTGGGGCTGATGGGAGTTGTAGTCCAACAGCATCTGGAAGACTCCATGTTGGCTACCCCATGTCTACTCTTTACATGAAAAAATGTCTTCCCTATACTGACCAACCATAGCTGCTGATCACCATACCTCTCCTGATCACAGCAGAGAATATAAAAAGGCATGTCATCTGTAGAACTCGCTTGTTCTGATGATTTAACAAAGGTAGTCAGCACAAACCCCAGCTCATTTGTGCTGGTGAGGTTTTTATCTCTCTGAAAAATCACATCAACAAACAAATGTGAAATGCCATTGTCGTGTAGTGAAGCATCTCCATCCCATTCCACATCAACGGCAACTACTAATGAAGGCAGAGAAAGGAAACTTATAATATGACAGCACACCATGAGATGTTTATATTAGTCATTATGCTGGGAAGGTAGAAACCATGGCTGGGAAATAAATTCAGCTCAGCCTGCATTTAAAGTTTACCTAATCCACAACCATGGGTGAACCAAAACACTGCCATCATTTTGACATTCCCTCTTCTCCAAATTTTGCAGCGCAGTTTTCCAGATAGGGAATGTGTACAAAATGCATATACTAAAGTAAAGTATGCATAGAAATGGACATATTGGTGAAAATAACAAAAAAGGCATTATATTAGAGAAAAACTTTGAGAAATGTGTATTTTAGGCAAAATTGCATGTAAAAATGTGTGTATTGGAAGAAATTGACACTAAAATGATGGCAAACTTTCAAGATGTGCAGATGTGGAGAACTGAACTTAAGGCTGTGAAAATGATTCACTGGGAGAAACCTGAACTAGCAGATTCTCTCATCTCTAGAAGAAATTCCATACAAAGAAGCAGTTGAGGCATAAAAGAGGCAACGTCTAGATTTAGGTGATGGTCATTAGCCTCAGTGACCTCAGGAAGAAGCTAGAGATTAGCCATGCTTCCTTGCATTCTTTGTTAGTGGCATCGATACGTCCAAAGCAGGCATAGGCAAACTCGGCCCTCCAGGATGTTTTGGGACTACAACTCCCATCATCCCTAGCTAACAGGACCAGTGGTCAGGGATGATGGGAACTGTAGTCTCAAAACACCTGGAGGGCTGAGTTTGCCTATGCCTGGTCCAAAGTATCTTCATCTACCAGAAGCTGCTGAGGGTTTATTTTGGCTTCACAACATCAAAGTGGAAGGAAAGCAAAAGTCCCTGGAGGAATCCCTATTCTGACTGGGGTGAATGGCATTCAGACTATGGCTACTGATGACTCTTAGGCATGATGGCTACACTCTGCCTCCATGTCAGAGGCAGCCATGCTTCTGAATAACAATTGCTGGAACTGCAGGAGGAGAGAATGCTCTTCTGCTTAGGTCCTGCTTGCTGGTTTCCCACAGCCATTATGGTAGCCATTAAAAAAAAAAAAATGCTAGACTAGATGGGCCATTGGCCTGATACTGGAAGGTAGTTCTTCTGTTGTTAGGGCTGCCAAAAAGAAAAAGAAAAAGAGGGCAAATGAGGTTTTAGAACAGGCATAGGCAAACTCGGTCCTCCAGATGTCTTGGGACTACAACTCCCATCATCCCTGACCACTGGTCCTGTTACAGTAGCTACAAGCCCAGTTTCTTCACAGTTCTGCTCAGATACTCCTACAGGCAGTGCTATTTTTTTTAGAAAAAGAGGTGCCAGAACTCACCATGAACACCTCCCTCGTTCTCTTAGAACAACAACAACAACAACAACAACAACAACTTATTTATACCCCGTCCATCTGGATGGCAATGGCGCCCACCTGAGAGGTGCTGGAACTGAATTCCGGCGAGTTCCGGCCGAAAAAAGCTCTGCCTCCAGGTCTCCCTACATTTGATGACGCTCTCCGTATGCACAAGAAGGAAGCTGGTGTAATTACAGCCCAAGGGCAATTTTATGTGTCCCAATAGACGCTTCCACAAAGCAAAAGGAATATAAATTTTGGACCAGTGGAAGGAAAGCTTCTGTTGCTAAATCCAATGGGCAAACACATATTTTTAAAAAGAGTGCTCTACTTCAACTTGAATGTCAGCTCTGCTGCGATTTAGAGTCTGTTGGCCCTTGCTCTAGTTTTTATCTTAAAAGCAAAGTCAGGAGCATTAAACTTGTTTCTCTACTTTTCTGCTTTGTCTTTTAAAGCTAGCTGCTTTGCAAAAAAAAAATCTGGAGCTTTAACTCCTTAGCTCCTCTGCTGGTAGTTTTTCTTGTAATGAAGGACCAGATTGAACTCATGAGTTCCCTCAGCAGAAGCTTGAACAACTAGGATTTCTCCCCGTTCTCCTCTGTGTGCCACTTACACCCCCCCCCCAAAAAAAATACATGGCTCAGGGGAGTCAGGAGAACTTTTAGAACAGTGCAGGGGGTAAGAGAGGGGGTATCATCCCATCTGGCAAGCCCAAATCCTTGCCCTGATGGAACGATCACCTTAGCATGATGCTGAATTCCTCCTGAAGGATGCACATACAGTCCTGTGCACACTCATACTTGGCAGAAAGCTCCATTGAATGCAGTAGGACTAACGTCAAGAAAATCCAGATGGGATCAGTATGGGTGGCTGCCATTTTGTGCAAGCTTACATGTAAGTCTTAGCTTGGAGTCTACAACTAGCCTGGAGTCATAGCTTGTTCAGGTGTTACTGCAGGCCAGTGGTGAGGATTTTCAGGTCTGGAGGATGACTGCAACCTCCCATCTCACAGGCCTCTGTGCCCAGCCCCTTGCACTCTCCCCAGACTATCTCCTTTTCTGGCCCTGCTCTGCACCTTTCTCATGTGCTCTTACCTGACTTGGGCTGTGACAGTGCCTCTTGCTCACATAGATGGTTGATTATGATTATGTGTCTGTATGTAAACCTTCGGCTTTTGCCTTGGCTGAAACATAGCCTGATGTATAATGGAAAGTGTTGCCTATGCTCTACCTCCATGTTCCAGAAGCAGTAATGCATCTGAATATCAGTTGCTGGAAACCACAAGTGGGAAATGTGCTCCTGTGCTCAGGTCCTGCTTGCCGGGTTGCCACAGGCATTTGGTTGGCCACTGTGAGAACAGGATGCTGGACTAGATGGGCCATTGGCTCAATCCAGCAGGCTCTTCCTATGTTCTTCTGCCACACCTGTTGCTCTGGTTCCACCCACTTTTGCCACTCACAGTGTGGCTTGTGGCCTCTGGAAGGGTGCCCATAAAGGAATGCAGCCTTTGCAGCCTTGCCCACCACTACCCAGTTTACTTGGAGAACAGACGTATACCATTTCTGCCCTCAGACAGCCCTAGAACTACTGATCATGGTGCTCATAGGGAAGACAGCAGCACGACCCTCTATTTGAAGGATCATGAAAAGAGGCCAGGAAAGAAAAACTATGCATTGTTATATTTTGGTTATGACTCCTTCTTCATGTCTCAGGAGCCATAGATCAACTGTTAGTGTTTAGTGACCTTCTGCCTAAGAGTAGAGAGCCCCTGGGTGGTTCTAACTTGTGTAGCTGGCATTGAATTGCAGATAATCTAAGATGACACAGACCTTGGCAACCTTCTGTGAGTAATCTTTTCAGCAGGATAAGCTCTTGTTGAACAATTCCTTCAATGTACTTTTGTTTTGTACACACTCACGGCCATCATTTCAATCCACATCACTATGGATTTGTTTCTTCTCTCTCCACCGGCCGACACTGCCTTCAATGAAAAATAACATCTCAGCCACCGCGGTGTGGTCACATGCTTACTTCATAGCCTAGAGTGCCACTGAAGTGGGTAAAGCTTTTTCGCTTTGCTTGGTTGATGAGCAGTATATAGAGTCATAGAATCGTGGAGTTGGAAGGGACCCCAAGAGTAATCCAGTCCAACGCTCTGCAATGCAGGAAAATCAGCTAAAGCATCCATGATGGACGGACATTCAACCTCTGCTTAAAACCTCCAAGGAAGGAGAGTCCACCACCTCTCGTGGGAGTCTGTTCCACTCTCAAACAGCTCTTGCTGCCAGAAAGCTTTTCCTGATGTTTAGTCAGAATCACCTTTCTTCTAAGTTGAAGTCATTGGTTTGAGTCCTACCCTCCAGAGCAGGAGAAAACAAGCTTGTTCCCTCTTCCATGTGACAACCCTTGAGAGAGTATGGACGTAGGATTGTGGCGGTTTGAGATGGGTCACTCCCCATAAGATGAAAGGAGCAAGATAACAGTGAACAGAGACAGGAGTCAGATGTGTTAGAAACAGTACTGTGGCCAAGTAACATGCTGTCTCTGGAGAGTTTGCCAGAGCCCCCTGCTTCCCCTAGCATCAGACGTGCCCTTCATGTTTCAGAGCAGAAAGCCAAACAGAGAAATTCCCTTAGCAGCCACCATAGGCAGCAGGAGGGGTCTGTGAATGCTAGGAAGTAACTGCCAGGGGGGAGGGCACTCTGAGCAACGTTGGTTCAAGTGTGAGGATGTACATTCCATGTCTTCCTGTGTTTCTGTGGATTAAAATAAAGTAGCTGAAAAGCTCTCTCTCTGATTTCACTAGGCAGATAGCCAGTGAGTTGTTGATGGCACCCCTGACACTTGATCATCTTGGTTGCCCTCCTCTGCACATGTTCCAGCTTGTCAACATCCTTCCTAAACTGTGGTGCCCAGAGTTGGACACAGTATTCCAGGTGTGGTCTGATCAAGGCAGAATAGAACTTCCCTTGATCTGGACACTATACTTCATGTTGATGCAGACTAGAAAAGCATTAGCTTTTCTCTCCCCCCCCCCCCCCCCGCTTCATCACATGGTTGACTCATGTTAAGCTTGTGGTCCACCAAGACCCCTAGTCCCTTTTCACATGTACTGCTTGTAAGCCATTTCATAAATCAGGAGTGGGGAACCTCAAGCCCAGGGGGCAAATATGGCCCCCAGACTTCTCTAGCTGGCCCTCAGAACTTTCCCCAGACACCCCAGGTTTATTGGCCTGACTGGGATATTTCCTAGAACTCTGATAATGCCTCTTCCTTGCTTGGGTAAGGATAGGAAGCAGTGTGCATAGAAACTGGCCTACTGCACTGTCCTCCGTCCACTTTTTGCACCTGGCTCTACTCAGTGGTGACATGCGGCCCTTGGAAGGTTTCCCAGAAGGCATTGCAGCCCCCAGGCTTAATAAGGTTCCCAACCCCTTGTGGTTGTTGGCATCTGTCTGCTATATGCTAGGGAATCTTTAACTTGGAGTGCTCTGGCAATCAGAGCCGTTTTTCCCATAGGGCTTAGTGGTGCGTCGCGCCAGGGCGCTGGCCTCTCAGGGTGCCCCAGCAGGTGGGGGAGCTGTGCAGCTTTGCCGGCGGCCTCCCCTTTCCCTGCATGCCCGCCAGCTGCACCCCGCCAACCATAAAGCTAGCACACATACAGCTTTCCTCCCAAGCCTCTGCAGGGATCACTCTCCTCCCGAGGAGGCTTGGGAGGGAAGTTGCGCTCTCCTCCCTTGGAGGCTTGGGAGGGGCGCAACTTCACTCCCAAGCCCCGGGATCGCTCTCCCGCAGTGGCATGGGGGAGAGTTCCGCCCCCCCCCCGGATGGCTGGCAGTGCGCAGCTACGTCTACCCAATACTATCCGTGGTACTTTGGGGGCGCTGGGCGGATATTTGCACCCCGGCTCCGCATCTGCTAAAGACAGCCCTGCTGGCAATACCAGCTGATGGAGACACCAGGCGATGGCTTTCAGCTGTGAAGCAGAAAGAACAGGCCAACCCAAATAATTGAGGGGCTGGAACAGCTCCCCTTTGAGGAATGCTTGGGCCTTTTTTGAACTTGGTAAGAAATACGGAGGCAAGAAAGGGTGACAAACATGTATGCAGGATGGTCAAGAGAAAGTAGATAGCGAAACATTTCTCTCCATCTCTTGTAACACTAGAACCCAGTGGTAATCCATTGAAGCTGATTGGTGGGAGATTCCAAATAGACAAGAGGAAGGACTTTTCTTTGCGCTGTGTGTGAAATTCACTCTCCCAAGAGGCAGTGATGGCCACCTGCTTGGGTGGCTTTAAAAGACGATTGGATAAATTCATGGCGCATAAATCTATCAGTGGCTACTGGCCAGGAGGATAGCTGGGTTCTGTTTTTGCTGCTGGAGGCAGCTGCCCTGAATACCAGATAAAGATGAGATTATCAGTGTCCACTCACTGAGTTGGTTGTATACTACTATCTCTAGCATCAGGCAGCAAGCTTCTGAAAACCAGTAGCTGGGAAACATGAAAAGAGAGCAAGAGAGAGAACTGTTGCTACGTATTTTATTCATGGGTGTTGGGAGATATTGTAGGTTTTTGTTTGCTTGTTTGTTATTATGTTATGTATTTTTGCACTGTTATACTGCAAACCACCCAGTGATCTTCTGATGAAGGCCGCTATAATAAATATTGATAATAATAAGCTCAGATCTACCTCCACTATAATGGTGCCTGGATACCGCCACTGCAGGATAGGGGCAAGATATAATTTGCTTTGGGGGCAAATTCTTGTTTTTATCTCCTTTTTTACATAGTCACTGTTTTTCAATTACTGATGATACATTAGAGCATGTCAGGATGCATCATGTACAGTGGTGCAACCTACCATGACCTTGAGGCATTGCAATGTATATGCTGCATTGCAAGAGACATTCAAATATGTTCTTTATATAGTCTGGCCACCATTGCAGAGAGGAGACTATTCTCCACAACAGCAGAGAATTCAGCCCTGCATAGGAGAGTTATAGGGTGCTTCCAGATGGGTGTTACAGATGACCAACAACTTTTTTTCTTTGGCAGTGTCCGCATGACACCCTTGGCATAAAAATGGCAGGTTGTATCCCTCCCACCCCATAATCCAGATACACTCTTCATGCAGAAAATTCCGTAAGATTTTTTTTCTGCAATACCTGTCTGAAAGCACCCAGGGTGACTCTGAAACACACTCATGTTTGACTATACACAAGAGTCTTGTGACGTTACAGCGTTGTTCTGAAGAGAAGTTCCAGTGGGTGAGATCCAATGCCGCCATTTTGGTCCCATAGCTGATTTTGATCCAGTGGAGGCATCCCTTCCCCCCTGCAGCACCCCCATGCCACTCTTTGTGCTGTTTTGGAGGGTCTCTCCATCGGTGCAGGGACATAGGATGCAAAAAGGACATGAAGAAGAAGAGGAGGAGGAGGAGGAGGAGGAGGAGGAGTTTGGATTTGATATCCTGCTTTATCACTATCCTAAGGAGTCTCAAAGCGGCTAACAATCTCCTTTCCCTTCCTCCCTCACAATAAACACTCTGTGAGGTGAGTGAGGCTGAGATACATCAGTGTGACCTGCCCAAGGTCACCCAGCATCTGCATGTGGAGGAGCGGGGGAGGAGCGGGGAAGCGAACCCGGTTCACCAGATTATCAGTCTACCGCTCTTAACCACTACACCACACTGGCTCTCAGTGAGAGAATATCACCTCCCCTTACCTTTGTTGCAAGTGGAACAGCAGCAGGGAATTTCACCCCACAGGTGCTGACCTGAGGAACAACAGAACACATATGCGATCATCCAACCCCAATCCTTGTGAAAGGTCTATCATATAGTTAGTTGTGGGGCACAAGGCAGGTAAAGGAAAGGAGGGAGAGTCCATATCTGATCACATGTTTACATAAACTGTCTAATCCTCACAGTGTAGGTAAGCTAACCTTCTCTAGCCTGAAAGCTGCATTCAGCCCTGGTCAACCCTCTGTCCAAAAGTGGGTATGGCTATCCAACACTCTCGCATGCAAATCCACACTGAGAAGGTCACACAAGGACCCTGGGAGGTGCAACAGCTTCCCCATACTCTCCATTTATTCATTTATTCATTCATTTGCTTACTTTTTGGGCATGCCCCTAAGGTTGCATTGACCTATGCAAGTTGCGTGTTCAGACCCAGAGACCTCCCCCCTAAATAAAGACACATTTGACTCAAATTTTAGTTTTGGATTTTGGCAGAATTTAGGCCACAGCTTTATTGATTACAGAAAAGTGAGTGGTTGCATAGGCTCTGGTTCGACTAGCTCCCTGCACCCTTGCAGGTAGCACTGACCCAGAGCTCTATCATAGGTCAGCCAAGGGTGAACACCTGAGGAAGGTGAAAAGCCTGGGAGCAGAGCCAGTGTTGTGTAGTGGTTAAGAGCGGTAGTCTCGTAATCTGGGGAACTGGGTTCGTGTCTCCCCTGCTCCTCCACATGCAGCTGCTGGGTGACCTTGGGCTAGTCACACTTCTTTGAAGTCTCTCAGCCCCACTCACCTCACAGAGTGTTTGTTGTGGGGGAGGAAGGGAAAGGAGAATGTTAGCCGCTTTGAGACTCCTTAAAGGGAGTGAAAGGTGGGATATCAAATCCAAACTCTTCTTCTTCTTCTTCTTTACTCCTCAGATGCTCCCCTGGACTCAGGCATGGACACAACCCCTTTTCAGAGGTTGACCAAACCAAATTGAGTCCCTGGATTCCTTTAATGGAATACTCTTCACATAGGGATGGCAAGACCGTTCTCCCATCCCTATCACATGAACCAGTGCCTATCCACAACCTTACAATTTGTGACAAATTGCTACTCAGCAAGCGAAACCCAAATGGCTATAGCCAATCAGCCAAGTGGGGAAAATTCCTGCCATGCCCCTGTCCCAACAACAGACGACACATGACGGCATAGCAAGGTCAATCGCAAAAGGCCCTAAAATTAGGGAGAGGTGGGTGGGTGTTCCGATGCACGAGCCGAAAGAGGAAGCTCTGGGTCACGTGCATGGTCATATATAGGTCCCTTGATCTGTTTAGACTGCACCCCATTGGCCAGATTAAACCTAGCAATGAGGGACCAATTGGGTGTTGTGGCTATCCAATAGACCCACCCACAACAGGAGGTCAGTCTCCAGGTCTCACCGCAACATGTGCCCTCCTTTAGGGAGAACACGATTTACACATTAAGTGGTGGGCCCACTGTGCTGTGTTGCATGAAGAAGTGCTTTCTTTTCTCTATCCTGAATCTACTGACAATTTCCTTGGATTACGATTTTCTAGCATTCTGAGAGATGGAGCAGAACAGCGGTATGGTTGTCTGAGTTTTGTACAGGTTTCTCGGGGCTTTTTTGTAGGAAAAGGCAGGATACACATTTACTAATAGACAAAGAAGTGGTTTGGTTTTTAATTTTGATTGCGGTGCTCTTAATGTTGCGTCTCTGTTTCCCTGAACCTTTCTTAGCCTCCTTGGGAGGGTTTTCTACCCTGAAAGGCAGTGTACACATTTATTAAAGAACTGCATGAAATAATTGAGCAGGGAGCAAATCCAGCCTGGCCTGTTCCCATATCTTTGAACGGAAGCTTGATCTGCAGAAATCACCAGGCAGAGGTTTCTAGAGCATGGAGATAAACAAGGCGGCCTCCTGAAGCCTTCAGATGCAGCTGCTGCAGGGGCCTGTTGAAAATCAGGAAATGCATTAAATCCTCATTGTGATCAAAAACTCAAAGGTTCACCACTCCGCAGTGGTGTGGATTTTGCATACTGTAGTGGGATGTCAAGACGTGCATTGAACAGCACCACAGAGTTCAGATGAGCTTTGGCTTGGAGGGCATTATCTTTAGAGTGCATAATTGCTGCATGTTAATTTTATTTTATCGTTAGCTGCCATGAGCATTGGGCCATGCTGGCAGGATCCATATTCAGGATCTGCAGAAAAGAGAAATAAATTCTAAATCTGACTCTGGGTCAAGCTCCGCAGCTTTTGACCATTATGGCGTTGATCGCTTTTGCTCCTTGTCTTAGACTTGCAAAAATTGTGTGGATGGGCAGTGTGTCACAAGCTCTTAGCATTCCACGAATGGGAGTCTACTGCAACTTATAGCATGCATTGACTTCTTTGTGGTAGCCCCCATTTATGGAATGCTGCCCCTTCTCATTGCTTTGATACCAGGCACAAGTGTTTTTGTTTTCCCCGGCTTGTAATGGGTCTATGGGATTTTCTTATTGCATTCTCCCCTCCCCCCCCCCTTGGCTGTAAATTATTTCTCAACTCTTTTACTAGGAAGTAGCACACAGGCCATAAGCACACCATACATTGAAAGCACTATCATACCCCTTTGACAGACACTCCAAGTGTCCCTATTTTTTCAGGGACAGTCCCAAATTCATAAAAGCTGTCCCAGTTTCTGATTTGATCCCGGAATGTCCCACTTTTCCTTAGGATGTCCCTATTTTCATTGGAGAAATGTTGAGGGTATGGTATGGAGTCACGCGGCCCCAGAGTCAAGGAGCTAAGTAACTACAGCGGAACCTCAGTTGTTGAACATAATCTGTTCTGGAAGGCTATTCGACTTCCAAAACATTAGACAACCGAGGCGCAATTGCCAGTCAGCAAATTCCTTTTAAAAATAGAGAAACACACCTCAGAAGCTGTTCGACTTCCGAGGTGCGTTCGAAAATGGAAGCATTCACTTCCAGGTTGTCGGTGTTCAGGTTCCGAATTGTTCGGCTTCCGAAGCGTTTGACAACTGAGGTTCCACTGAATACAACCTTTTGAAGACACCTGAAGGCAGCCCTGTATAGGGAAGGTTTTTTAAATGTTTAATGTTTTATTATGTTTTTATATGAGTTGGAAGCCCCTCAGAGTGACTGGGGCAACCCAATATAAACCCAGCAGGGTATTATTATTATTATTATTAATAACAATAATATCCTTCTTTTAAGTGCTTTTTTCTCATTTTGACTCAACAAAATCACCATTTTATAGTTCAAAATGGGGAAAAATAAATATAGTAAATGGACAAAGATTCACAAAATGTTTAGGGGTATGTGTACCCCTGCATCCCTTCACAAAAAAACACTGCCTATTTTCATCAGAGAAATGTTGGAGGCTATGCTTTAAATGGCGTTTCCGTGCGCTGCTCTGGTTCCTCAGAAGCAGCTTAGTCATGCTGGCCACATGACCCGGAAGCTGTACGCTGGCTCCCTCAGCCAATAGAGCGAGATGAGTGCCGCAACCCCAGAGTCATCTGCAACTGGACCTAATGGTCAGGGGTCTCTTTACCTTTACCTATGCTTCAAACAATCATGGTTTCCCCCAACGAAGCCCGGGAACTGTCCTTTGTTAAGGGTGCTGAGAATTGTTAGGAGACCCCCTACTCCCCTCACAGAGCAACTTTTTCCAGAGTTCCCTGGGAGGAGGGATTGGTCGTTAGACCGCTCTGGAAATTGTAGCTCTGTGGGGAAGCCTCAACCCGCAGTCCTTGGAAGCCTTCAGGGCAGCCTACTCAAGCTGGGAGGGGGGCATATACGAATGACACTCCCTGTGTGCCATCCCCCCATCACAAGTGTGTCCCCCCACCCTGACAAAGAGCTCTGTGGCTGTTGTGTGTGTTTGTGTAAATGAATCACCTGCCCATCATCTAGGCTTCACTTGAAACCAGTTCTAGCACTGCCTACTGCTGGTTCCTGCCACACCCACAAGAATGTCCATTCCCCACAACCAGGGCCTTCCTGCCTATGGGGCAGGCGCCTCAAGTGGCAGAAACCCAAGAAGCGGTACTCCCACAGGCGCCCCTCCTGCCTTACTGCCAGCAGAGAAGTGGCGCCAGCAGTGGCGCCAGTTTCTGGTGGGATCTCGCAGAGTGGACCAGCTGGCAAGGAAGGCTTGCAAGGTGGGGCAGTGGCACAGCACCAGCAGGGCGGAGCGGCATATTCTACCTGAAGCAGAGAAACAAGATGCGCCACCCCTGCCCACAACGATCATTCCACTGCCACATGTTTTCTTCAAGGGCAAGAAGTTTGCATGCCTCTGCCTTAGCAGACAAGAGTGGAGATTATTCATTGAACTCAACACCCAGTAGAGGAATTGGGTAGCTGCAGAAGCACTGTACAGATGGCCTATCCTATGTTGGTTATGGGGAGCAGGTGAAGCTGTGGTCTAAACCACTGAGCCTCTTGGGCTTGCTGATCGGAAGGTTGGCAGTTCGAATCCTCACAGAGCTCCTGTTGCTCTGTCCCAGCACCTGCCAACTTTGCAGTTTGAAAGCAAACCAGTGCAAGTAGATAAATAGGTACTGCTATGGTGGGAAGGTGAATGCTGTTTCCGTGTGCTCTGGTTTCTGTCAGAGTGTTCCATTGTGCCAGAAGTGGCTTAGTCATATTGGCCACATGACCGGGAAAGCTGTCTGTGGACAAACACCGGCTCCCTCGGCCTGAAGTGAGATGAGTGCCACAACGCCATAGTCGCCTTTGACTGGACATAATGTCCAGGAGTCCTTTAGTTTTTTTCTTTTTTCTTTTTTTACCTATGTGGGTTAGAGGTGCTGCTGAACTTCAGGAGACCAAAAAAGAATTGTTTCCTGGCATGGAGATGTTCACCATTATGAGATCTGAGAACCTTTCTGACTCGGGGGAAATTCTTTAATTTGCAGCCAACTCTCCCGTATGTCCTCAAGTAGCTTCTATTCTCATCATACTTCTTGGCCACAGCAATTCCCTCCCAGCTGTGTGCTGAAGGATATGACGAAGGTTTTGCAACCTTTATGCTGCCACAGAATGTCTCTCCCTTGGCCCATTTGACTGCCTTACATTCCTCTAAAGCAACATTTTGCAGTCAGATTTCAATTGACCCTATTACAGTTGTTGTTGTTAATTACATCCTTCCTTTCCACCCAAATGGCTCTTTTGCTGTTTAGTGGATTTGGACAGCCCCCCTTCCACAACCTGGTCCTCTCCAGATGTTTTAAACTGCAACTCCTATCATCCCAGACCATTGGCTCGTCTCTTATCTGACAGCCCCAGTCATAAAATCGTAGAGTTGGAAGGGCCCCCAAGATTCATCTAGTCCAACCCCCTGTAATGCAGGAATCCTGCCCCTTGGTGGGCTCAAACCACCAATCTTCTGGTTAATGGCCAGATGCATTTACCCATAGCATCACCTGGCACTTTTGATGGGTTTATCTTTTAAAGCAGAGATGGGGAAACCATGACATTCCAGGTTTTGTGGTATTCTCATCCATCGCAGTCAACATGACCAATGATCAGAGTTCCACCCACTCTCTGGAACACAGTTCCATATGCCGTTCATGAGGCAGGAACTGTGAACTGCCCTGAGTTCTGTGAACTGCCCTGGGATGCGGGTGGTGCTGTGGTCTAAGCCACTCAGCCTCTTGGGCATGCCGATCAGAAGGTTGATGGTTTGAATCCCTATGACTAATCCCCGTGAGTTCCCGTTGCTCTGTCCTCGCTCCTGCCAACCTAGCAGTTCAAAAGCACAGCAGTGCAAGTAGATAATAGGTACTGCTGCGGCGGGAAGGTAAACAGCGTTTCCATATGCTCTGGCTTCCATCATGGTGTTCCATTGCAACAGAAGCGGTTTAGTCATGCTGGCCACATGACCCGGAAAGCTGTCTGCGGACAAACACCGGCTCCCTCGGCCTAACCCTAACCCCATAGTCAAATTTGACTGGACTTAACCATCCAGGAGACCTATAGGGCAGTATATAAATTCAATTAACAAAAACAACAACTGTGGCAGACTTTAAACACTCCTAAAGACCTGTCTATTTAAACAGGCATTTCATCGCTCGGTTATGTTTTATGTTTTATTGATATTTAACTGAATGCTTTATTGATAACTTCTTCTTTTTTTATTCAGGCATTTCTTTGTATTTTTGGTTTTAAATGTTGTATATATCTTTTTTCTTTCTTAATTATCTTACTGGATTTTATATAAACTCATTATGGACTTTGCATATTAAGCGGCATATAAGTAACGATCACAAGGATGATGGGAGGTTGAGGAATGCTGATCTAGGCTGTTCTTATTCACTAAACTATTACTAGAGAGAGGAGGGAAGTATTTTGTAAGTACTAGATGGGAAGAACCACGGATCCAACATGTGGAAGGAAATCAGCTCTGCGAAAACTTGCAGGGTTCTCTGGATCTTGTGCCACTGCTTTGCACATTGCTCCAGCACAAGGTGGGACACCACCCTTCCATGAGTGGAGCACCTTCTGCAGTATCTAACATGCCACATTTCATTTGGATCCAACCCATGAACTTGGAAGACTGAGGGGAAACAATATACACATGCCATAATGATCATTAGTCTAGTGTCTAGAGTAATCTAGAGCCAGCACAGTGTAGTGGTTAGAGTGTTGGACTAGGACCTGAGAGACCAGGGGGTTCAAATCCCTACTTAGCCATAATGCTTCCTGGGTGACCTTGGGCCAATCGCTCCCTCTCATCCTAACCTACCTCACAGGGTTGTTGTGAGGATAAAAGGGGGAAAGGGGGAACCATGAGTGCCACCTTGAGCTCCTTAGAAGAAATCTGGGATATAACTGTGATATAAATAAATAAGGTCAATGATCACATTGGCTTTGATTTGTGCTTTATTTAGTTATTAATGAAGAACCATCTCTATGCTCGCTACCTATTTCAGAGCACTTCCTCATTATACCTGGTCAATTCTGAGCAGTATATTGCAAAAATATAATTGTTAGCACTGGTAGATTCACAATAATAGCTAAGGCTAGTTGTGAGATGATAAACATAGCAATCTCTGCATCAGATGGTATTAATTTTTGGTTAATTACTTGTAAATGGCATTACTAGCTGTATTTGTTTTATTCTTTTCTTGTTCTTGTTTTATGATATGTTGATTATTCATTGTTTTGTGATTGTGGGCTCATCTATACTGTTGGTTAATGAGGACAAAAAGTTCCCTGTACCTTCATTAATTCTCCATTTTCCATAGGACCTTCTCCTCTAAATCACTGCCTTCTCACACTTCCCTTCCCTCAATACAGATTTTCTCATACAAGGGATACTCCAAAAGGGATTGGGGTATAAGAAAGTCCAGAACAGGGGAGGGGAAAGTGTGGGAAGGCAGTGATTTAGAAGAGAATGGCATACAAACAATGGTGAATTAACAGAGGTACAGAAAGCTTCCTATCCATATTAAACAACTGTATGGACAAGCCTGGTATTTTAGTTTATGCAATTTGTCCTGAGATTTTAGGGTGAAGGGTGGGTAAGAAATACCAGAAAGAAAGAAAGTCAAAAACATATTAATGCATGATGGAGTCAAGTAGTTGCACAACTAACACATTACTGAACTGATTGCTCAGTTGCCCAATGGTAATCCATTTTTTCAATATTGTACTCCATTCCAATGCACAGTTAAGGCCTCCTTGAGAGGCTTCTGCATGGCTGGGAGAATGTGCAAGAGCCTATTGGATGGATCTGTTAATGGAGAATTGGTGTTGCATGGAAAGAGCTGGTGCCCATTATGTGGGAAGACTCACATAACCAACCACATTCTATTTCATATATATAGACATGGAAGGACCAATGTGGAGATCCTGCTGGTGCTTTTGCACCAGGCACAGCGCACCACTGCTTCTCCCTCCCCCCTCCACCTCATTGTAAGCAGCAGCAGTGCAACCGACCGGAGCTCAGGGGAGCATTGTCGCTCCACTGCTATTGCAGTAAGCTGCATTTGTGCAACCTGAATTTTCTGGTATGTGATAGAATCCTACCTGAAAACAGCAAATATCTAGAAGCACCTTGATTTACCCATGAGTGCACAACAGTTTCTTACAACCCTGGTAGGAACCTTCCCAGGCCCTGAACAGCTGCATGAAAAATGGAAAGTATTTACTATCAAAGAATCATAGAATTGTAGAGTTGGAAGGGACAGTGAAGACCATCTAATCCATGGGTAGGCAAACTACGGCCCAGGGGCTGGATCCAGCCCAATCACCTTCTAAATCTGGCCTGCGGACGGTCCAGGAATCAGCGTGTTTTTACATGAGTAAAATGTGACCTTTTATTTAAAATGCATCTCTGGGTTATTTTGGGGGCCTGCCTGGTGTTTTTACATGAGTAGAATGTGTGCTTTTATTTAAAATGCGTCTCTGGGTTATTTGTGGGGCCTAGGAATTCATTCATTATTTTTTTCAAAATATAGTCCAGCACCCCACAAGGTCTGAGGGACAATGGACTGGCCCCCTGCTGAAAAAGTTTGCTGACCCCTGATTAATCCAATCCAATCTTGTAGCACCCTGCTTGTGGTTAACGCTTAGCTGGAATGAAATATTCAACGCAGTAATAGAGAAATTAAAATAATAATTTATTTGTCAGACAAATAAATATGAGGCACAGTGGTATATGGTTACCAAGCTCTGGCCTGGCCTCCTGCCATTCTGGCCAGCACTTATATTTCCTTAATCCAGCCCCCTTGCTCCTCCTGTGGCTGCCTCTGTCCAATCAGCCTGGTTGAAATTCCTATTGGCTGTTTGCTAGAACCAATCACAAAAGATACACCCATTTCCTCTTGTCCTTTTATGGGAAACAAAAAGCTATATATTCTTCTATCTATAAATGACAAATAAGTAGTAATATATCTTACATGTGTCTCAACAAGGAACCTTAATTACCAGCTCACCTCGCCCTATTGCCCTCCAAAACAGATGGTTAATCTTAAATTTTTATCTTAAACAGATGTCAAGGATCATCATTGAAAGATCTCCTTCTCTTGAAGGTCTTTTAAACAAAGGCCTGACAACCATATGTGCTCTAATGATGTTTCCTGCTTGGCAGGGGGGCTAGGCTGGTGGCTGATGGCCCCTGTGATCTCTTCCAACTATATGAAATAAGAATCTAGCATAAGGATTTAACATTTCTTAGCTTCTAATTCCTTTGCATAATTACATTTAAGCCAATATATTTAATACATAACATAGATAGCTTTTTAAAAGGAAAAGAAATCTTAAAAGGATCTCAGTTTAAGAAAGAAACAACTTTAGAAAAAGACTTCCCAAAATACTCTCTTCCTTTCTGCCAGCTAGATGCTTTTCCATTGCTCTTGACCTTTGAACCTTAGGAAAATATGGCTCAAGTTTAATGGGAAGCACATGGTTTTATTTTACTATTTACCCACTCTTAATTATGTTTTTCTCTGCTTTTTTATCTTCTGTAATATGTAGGGTCAGTGTAACCTTGGCTGTCAGCCTGTAATTCCCTTTGACTTTGAGAATTGTTTTCTGCTATAAATCAGGGGGCCCCCTTATCCAGGAGAATAAACATCTTGCCAAGGTTCTTAGGCAGCTGGTCTTCTGCCTGGCATGAACATTTGAAAATCTTTAAGCTCATTTTAAAATACAGGCCCTGATCAAGCCTCAATAAAAATGCAGGCTATGATTAGATGCCTCAATCTTTTGTTCAATGTGGGGCTTGAACCCACAACCCTGAGATTATGAGTCTCATGCTCTACCAACTGAGCTAGACTATACTATGAATTAACCTTACTAGAAACCATAGAAATCATAGAATTGCAGAGTCAGAAGGGATCCTGAGCATCATCAAATCCAACCCCCTGCAATGCAGTTGTCCCATACAGGGATCGAACCTGTAACCTTGGCATTGTTAGCACCACACTCTAACCAACTGAGCTAGAGCAGGAGAAGAGTTGAATCCCTGCTTGTTGCGCAGCTGTTACATCAGCACAGGAGTCATGCCACAGAATGAACCCAGCAAACTTACAAACTTGTACCCCCTGGTCCAAGAGAAATCATTAGCCTACCTTAGTCGATAACAAGCACCAGAGGAATAAGGCTGCCAAATGACCAGAAAAGGGGTCTGGCATGCTCTTGTGCTTCTAATTTCAGTATCGTGTATGGAAACACAACATTGTTGCTGTTAAAGACAGTGCCACGGTGGCTGGTTTAAAACTTGGCAACCCTGCAGACAGAGAGTAGCTCATGAATGAGACCATTTGGGCAACCCCTGGAAATGCATTCCCCCCAAATAATCTGAGAGGAAATGCTTCAACTTTTTTGAGACAGGCTCTGAATGTTGCCGGCACCTTGGCTTGCACTTGAAAAAGTTGTGGGAATGATGTGATTTGAGATTAAAAGCAATAATTTATTAAGATGCTCCAGAGAGATGCACGAGGAAAGCTTATCCCGTGGAGAACTGAACGGATTCAACTCTCACAGCTACTGCAGTGCCAGAAGTAATTAATTATCGCATCGCAGAAACTTGCTTGACACCATGTTGGACCAGGCTCAACATTATGCTGGCAAGCATTATCTGATGATTTGCAAAACAAGTCAGGCCTCTTCTTTGGTAACCATTTCCCAAAGGCCACATCTGCCGATGGTGTAAATCAAGAGCAGCTTTCCCTTTATTTGAACGGAGCATGAAAAAAGACCGAAAAATGAGGATCTGTCCCACACCTCTGTTCAGTCTAGCTTGACTATCAGCCCCCAGTTCTGTATGCTTTCATACACAATCGCAGATCTCCCAGGCAAATTGTTCAGAAATTTCAGCATGTTTTCTATCCCTAGGCTATTAATTGTGATGACACATTAAGAGATAAGGGAGCATTAATTTTGGGAGGATAGTTTCATCCCTCTGCAGATGAGAGATATACAACAGAAACCTGCTTTGATTGGCAAACTGAAGTAACCCCCGGAAGGAAGGGGTAAAGAGGTGTGTGAGTTCCTGTGCTGTTGGAGTGCTGAGTCTCCCTTATCTCCTGAAGAAGAGAGGCACCAGCAGTGATCAAATTGCCAAGTAGGGAAGAGAAGATTCTGGGGAATGCATAGGCTTGAGCCGTATGAATGAGACAAAAGAAAGGAATATTCCTTTGTTATTTATCATTTCTTTTAAATGTGCTGCTGCTCCCATCTTCTGAAGCGCAGAGGTTGTTCGAAGTTTGCAGTTGGGAAACTTTCCTAAAAGCAAGCTGGTGGTTGACTCCTTCAACAGTGACAAGGAAACAAAACATATGTGCCTCAGCCCCTGATGCCAAGTTGACCAGCCACATTGGAAAAAAAAGATCAGGAAACGGACCTGTGATATGTGACAGAGGACACCAACGTGGCATCTGTAGGCACGATGGCACAGAGGAAGTCCTTCATTAGCACACCTGAGCAGGAGCTCCAAACTCTGAGGGTTTTTTTTTTTTTTAAGTCTCTAGTCATCCTAGAAAGAGAGTTATGAAGCAAAATCACCCATCTCAGTGATTTCTGCAAAATGAGGTCATCCTGATTGCTCCCACCTGTTGAAGGCTGAAGGTTTTGGCTTCAGATATGGGTGGTTTGGCAGTTAGCATTTGCTCAAGTGGTGGTTTAGGCATTGGGTAGGCATAGTGTTGGATGGAAGAGAGGTTGTAGTCTCCGCCTGGTCCGTCCAAAAATGAGATAGCCCATTAAAGGAATCCAGGGGAGATGCTTCTGTCTGGATGTCCAGGTGTGAGTGTGGGGCCACAACACTCCACAGGTGCAATCCAGTGGGGGAGTTACTCCTTGATGTAGGTCAGGGACTTGCCCACTTCTGGTTGAACCCAATGTAAGTCCTTCTGGCAGGCTAGCCAGAAGTCATGGGTTCTACATCTGTAGTCAATAAAGATGTGGTTTTACACAAAATAATAGAAGAAGATGAAGATGAAGACGAAGAAGAAGACGAAGAAGAAGGAGAGTTTGGATTTGATATCCCACTTTATCACTCCCTTTAAGGAGTCTCAAAGCGGCTAACATTCTCCTTTCCCTTCCTCCCCCACAACAAACACTCTGTGAGGTGAGTGGGGCTGAGAGACTTCAAAGAAGTGTGACTGGCCCAAGGTCACCCAGCAGCTGCATGTGGAGGAGCGGAGATGTGAACCCGGTTCCCCAGATTAGGAGACTACCGCTCTTAACCACTACACCACACTGGCTCTCTAATAGTTGTCATGCCTTTGGTATGGGGGGGGGGTCTAAAGGGCAGGGGGGACGCCTTGCCACACAAGTTAGTTGTTTGGAAATCAGACAATAAGAATCCCTGGGATCCTAAAGAGCTGTTTCCCCATTCTCTTTAGTGTACATTTCCTGCTTCTCTCTTATTTTCTAATATCCTTTGGAATATCCATTATTTGCTCTTTCTTTTTTCATAGAGACCAGGATGTATCTTTCCTGTGGTGGGCTTGTTTGAGATCAGATACTCCCTACACGTTATTTGCTGCAAATACTGCTAGGCAGTAAGTGTGGTTGGGGGCTAAGGAATCCTGTGCCCAAATGGCAAGTGCACAGTGTGAAAATTTAGCAAAAGGGCTTGAGCATGTCTCAGCTGTGCAGGACCTAAAACCAGGCACTCATTAAGAATCCACTACATATCTCACTTACAGAATAACGATAGACATGCTGCACTTTTGTGGGGAACAAGCCCCTCTTGAAATGACCACGCTGTATGATCTGGGCTCCCTCCACACAGACTGAAGGTGTAAATGGGTGAATAAATCATATTTCTTAAAGCTACGATAGTCTCCACTGTGTCTTCAATTCTCCAAAAGAGAATAAGCCCTGGGTGAGCACCTGGAACCCCCTGGAATCTTGCTGTCACTCGGCAGAGAGTGAGGGTGACTCCCAACTTCTGTAAGAATATTACCAGCCTGGGTAGGGGTTGAGAGATTGGTTCTTCAACACCTTAGGGCATGTTTTCCACCGGATTTTGATGAACACCAGTTCGCTTAGAGGAGAAATAGGTCACAGACGAAGCCATACCCACAGCTTTTCACCTTGCAGCGAGTCATCTGGAGAGACCGGGGAATTAATGCTGTTTATTGATTATAGCTCAGCTTTTAATGCCATCCTTCCGGACATTCTTATTAAAAAGCTGATGGACTTGGACCTTTCCTCTACCATCTGTGATTGGATTAAAGACTTCCAGAGGGATCGCACACAAATAGTGAGGATTGGGCCTGTTACAACTACCTCTCTGAAGCTCAGCGCTGGCACCCCACAGGGATGCGTGCTGAGTCCCTACCTGTACTCGTTGTATACATATGACTGCATTTCATCTGACCCATCCACTGCAGTTATTAAGTTTGCAGATGATATCACTATAATGGGTCTAATTACAGGTGGAGATGAATCAGCGTATAGGGAGGAGGTTCAAAAAGTCTCCACATGGTGCCTAGAGAACAACTTGCACCTAAATATCAGCAAGTCAAAGGAGGTGGTGTTGGACTTTCGGAGGAAGAGAGAGAAACTAGCCCCATTGTATATCAGGTGTGTGTGTGTGGAGAGAGAGTCTCTTCCTTTAAATTCCTGGGAGTTTGCCTTAGTGAAGACCTCACTTGGAAAATCAATACAACCCAGGTGATTAGGAAGGCCCAACAGAGCCTCCATTTCCTCAGGGTCTTGTGAAAGAACAATGTCAAACAACAATTGATGATCTCCTTCTACTGGGCCACAATAGAAAGTGTCCTTTCATACTGTATAACAGTGTGGTACACTGGTTTGACAGCCACGGATAGGAAGTCCCTACAGAGGGTAGCGAATACAGCATATGACATCATGGGCTATCCTTGGAGTTCGCTAGATGATATCACAGGAGACTGCTGCCTTAGGAGAGCAAGGAAAATTCTTAGGGATGACTCACACCCTGCCCAGCACCTCTTTAATCTCCTACCTTCGTGCAGGAGATACAGAAGTATAGTCAGCCGCACCAACAGGTTAAAGAACAGTTTTTATCCGTGCGCTGTTGGGCTGCTGAATGAAAAAAAATAGTGGTGTAATTGACTTCCGACAAGCACACAGAGCACGAACAAGACTGAGGGGGGGGGCTCATTTAATTTCACTGCACACAGGTGGTGTAGTGACAATAAAGGTTTATTATTATTATTATTATTATTATTATTATTATTATTATTATTAGAATTGGGGGTCTTAGGGATGAAACTATGGCAAAATCAGGTGGGTCGAGATCCTGCCTTGCTTTCAGTGATGGATATGCAGCCGCCTGAGTTGTGGATGCAACTTGGCGCAATGTGATTGCCTTTCAGAGACCAAATATCAGTCATGGGTGTGTGTGTGTGTGTGTGTGTGTGTGTGTGTGTGTGTGTGTGTGTTTCACTGTCCTAAAGAGCTTGCAGATTCAAAAAGTGGGCCTGTCCACCACCATATCCCACCAGCAGCGGCTGTCCGTGCTGCAAATGTTTCATTTTATATTAAGGAGAAGGAAAAACAAAAAGAGAAAAACAGTTCCATCTCTGGTTTTATTCTGCATTATTTATAAGAAAGTCATTGTAGTTTTCTTTCTGTGCAGGGAAAATATAGAAAAAAGGCGGGGGACTCTTGTTTACCTCCTGGGATTGTTTTCCTCCCCCTGATTATATTAGCACAAATGAGATTTGGCCAAGCCTGTTCTGCTATGCCCTCACCTGTGCTGCTGCAGAGTGTCAGATCTTGAAATCAGAACTTCTGAGAACCTGGGAAAGGCTAATAAATGAACCCTTTTGGCTCCAGGTTACAGAGCCCAGAGATGGTCTGGGTGTGCAGCTTAACAGGGGGCCGGGGTGGTTTTCGTCATATCAAAGTGAAGCCTGGCAAGGTTTATTTATTTGTTTAAGAATAAATAAAAAGAGACAATGAGGTGTAGTCATTAGAGTGTTAGACTAGAACCTGAGAGACCAGGGTTTGAATCTCCATTCAGCCATGAACAGCATTTGAGACTCCCATTGTTCTAGGCGCATTTTGTTACAGGGAATTTCATTAGCTTGAGCAGTTTCTAAGCTCTGGGCACAGTATTACGCCTAAGATTTCAGTGAAAGGAAAGGAGGACCTTTTTCTGCCTCACCACTTCCAGCTACTCTCTGAAGACTGGAGAAGAGACCCTCTTAAGAATATTAGGGGGCTGGCCAGGGGAAGGACTAGACCATGTGAAAAATGAACATAATATTTTAGCTGCCATTCATACATTTTCAGCTTTGTATTCTGGTTATATTAAAAAGTGCACCTAGACATTCCATTGTTGTGCCCATTATCCATGTTTAAGGTGCCATTTAGCTGCTAGCTTTCATATCTCAGTTTCTAACACTGGCCAAGTAGCTCATTGGATGACTCTACTCCAGCCACTAACTCTCAGCCCCACTTACCTAATGGGGCTGCTGTGAAGATAAAATAGGGAGGGGGAACCATATACACCACCTTGAGTTCAAATGTGGAAAGATGGGATGCACATTTAATAAATAAACAAGCAAAAGCTTTCTATTGATCTGTAGCATCACACACAAAAACCCCATAGCCAGGCCATTTTTGTTTGGGGGGTGGGGGTGGTTTTTTTGCAACCCTATGCAGTCGAAAACTAGCCTTCCTGTTCCTTTTAGGAATAGACAAATCAGTCAATTTCAGTTTCTCAAAACTAAAAACTAAAATTATATTGTTGTAACCCACTGTGGACCTTACGGTAAAGTGTGGGAAAGAAATCTTGTATATAAAATAAAATAACATCTAGCTGGCTTGCAGAATGATTGGTTGACTATTATCAGTATAAGAGATGCTCATTATTATAGGGGTTATTACTATTATTATTTATTTCATTTATATATTTTTAAGAAAAATGCCAAAGTGGTTTACGGCATATTAAAACATCACTAAAACAATCCAGAATCAAACATTTCTGAAGAAAGTCAAATATAGAGTATACAGTCAGAGCAACATAATTAACAGAAAATTAACAGAAAACTAAAATGTTATCTTAAAGATTTCAAAATAAAACATTACAAAGGAGGTCAACTACAGAATACGTATTCAACACAAAGGGATGGGAGGGTGGGAATTCAATTTAGTTCTCATTTACAGGTAAAAGTGAAGTTACCTAATTTGCACTTTTCAAGACAATATGCAAACCAAAACACAGCCATCTTTCAGAATTCATCTTTCTCCAAAATTTCACAGTGCAGATCCCCAGTCTATAAATACATAGAAAAATGAATAAGCTGGTGTAAAGTATGCACAAAATGCTTTTATTAATGAAAATAACAGGCAAAATGCATTAGATTTGAGGATGTTGCTTTGCAAAAACATGCCTATCATGCAAAACTGCATACAGAAGTGTGGTAAATATTGCCCTCAGGTACTGAAGCATTTTCATGAGGCATTTTTAGTTTTAATTTTAAAAATTGCAAGCTGATGTGAAAATGTGGAGAACTGAAGACTGGAAAAACGAGGAAGTGAACCTGACAGAATTTGCCCATTCACTAATTCATAAATAGAGCAATTGTATTCTGACTCTCTGCTTTGCTCCCTCTTTCTCTCTCTCTTTTTTTTACATTGTAGGTTAGCCTGAGGAGAAGGATTAAGAAACTGGCTACCAAGATGGTAATCACTAGTGGAAATGAAGAAGAAAAAGGCAACCAGGAAAAGGAGAGCAAAGAGGAGTCCATCCTGGCAATGCTGGGCATTATCGGGACAATCCTGAACCTCGTCGTGATCATTTTTGTGTACATCTACACGACATTGTGAGCCGCAGACGCAAAGCGGGGGAGACAGCTGACAAGAGGTGATGGCAAACGTGGCCGGCTATTGACACACGGCTTAATGAGAATTGACTCTGTAGTATATTAAGACGTCATAAAAGCTCTGCCTGAGGGCGTTGGAGGTTGAAGCACAATTAATTGAACAAGACTTTTTTCACACAGTTACAAGCAAAACTCGCATCTCTCTCTCTCCTTCTCTCTCTCTCTCTCTCTCTGTTCTAGAGAAATGAGTGCAAATCTGTAAGTATCAGCTTTGGACAGGGGGTCAAGGGAAAACCCCCCACTATGGATAAAACTTTTCAATACAGCCAAAGACTGGACACTATTATAAACAGTGACAAATATATAGCATATCTGTGCCAAGTTATGTTCCATGCCCATTAGTCCGCATCTTCTCTACTCTCCTTTCTTTGATTTACATCGAAGCTAGCAAGCTTTTCTTTCTCTCGCTCTTTGTTTTTCCAGTTTTTAACTTAAAATGAACATATGGTGCAATCACAAGGTAGGGGGGAGGGGAACCAGCTACTCCGCTGAGCTGCCTGAGCTACCAAAGGGTAAAACCTTGAGCAAAGTAAGGTTACCTGACGTTCCTTTTCTCTCTCGGTTGCTTGACATCTGTGTCTGTTCAAACCAATGTTTATAAATATATATTTTTAATAAATGTGCTATATTTTTAGCATGAGCCAAACTTTGGGTGACACCAGTGTTGTTGTTTTTCAGCCTGGGTTTGTTCCACAAAAGAACGCCCCTCTCTCTCTCCCCTTCCTCCACCCCCCCCCCCACCTTCTAAATCAGCGTATGCCAAGGGTTTGGGCTTTAGTTTTGTTTCTTTGCAGCAGAGACAGACACCTTGTTTCCTGCTCCACTGCAGAGCACAGACACATCATGCTTACATGCCTGACTTGAAACGGGAATATCAGTTGGAAAACATCGCATTTCATATGGAGGTATGGCACGGCGACCTTTGCCAAGTCGTTTCATGGGCACAACTCTATATATAGACAGACGACAACAGGGGCAGAAAGAGTTGTTCCACCTCCACGCTTCCTCTCAGAGAATGTCAAGCCTTTCAAATATGTATTCAGTTCCCATTTTTGACGGGGACTTCAAGGCTATACTGAAGTCCCATTAAGTTCAATGGGGCTTGCTGTGAGATAAACAAATATAGGATTGCGGCCCACATCTTTGAATGGGATTTAGATTGTGAGGGGAATCTGAAAATCTGTGGCTTCTTCATGGTGCTCATGGACATAGGAGCCAACTCCTTTCAGCCCCCAAAATAAAATATTTGAGGGGGACGGGCCCCCACAAAATTGATGGGCATTCCCATTCAAATGGTGTGTGTGCACTGTGTCATGTAACTGATTATGTGGGGCAGGGCTTACCTGGGCCCCCACAATATTTTATTCAAACCGGCACCCCTGTTCTTGGATATGAGTTCAAAACTGAATAGTATTGGTTTGAGAGGTCCTTCCACTTCTCTTACTAATACTTTGCAAGTACTGCTTTTTGTTTCGCCTGCTTTGGACTAATGCTGGGGTGCCCTCAGGACCCCTGTGGACCTTCACACTTTTATGCAGGGGGATGGAGCTCTGTGAGAAAGGATAAATGGCAGTGACAGGAGGTGTGCAGAGAAGACCTCTTATGGGGTGGCTGATTTTAGAGAGGGACAAAATGGATGGAGCAATGGAATGAGCGAAAAGAGGGTTTTGACTTACGTTATGGATGGCATGCATAATATCTGTATTATGACAAAACAAAGGTACATAAAGGTTTCAAAAATCATGTAGTAAGTAAGAAGGAGCCTGTACACTGCCTGGCTGAGACATAAGGACCTCTTAGAAAGGAAAACCCCAAGGTGGTTATCCCCTACTGAGGTGGTATCAGTGAAAAGGATAAACGTGGATAAAAGGTGGGCTACTTATAAAGATCTCATAGAGTTTAAAGAAGAAAGAGTGAATGGTGGACTGTACAAGATTATACTACGGATTGGTTCCAGTACTTCCAGTTGAACAATCTATTTTAAAAAGATAAAGAAAATGGATTTGGGAAATTGGCTCAGAATTCAAATAAATTGTAATAGGAAATGATGATAAATGAATCTCTAAAATATATAAACTGTTATTGGAGTGGGAAACCAAAGACAAGATGGTAAAGGCAACAATGACTAAATGGGCAATCAATATTGGTTATAATATAGAAATTTCTGCCTGGGGAAAATTATGGGGGGAAACCATGAATTTCTCAGCCTGTTATCTTACCAAGGAAAGCGTACATAAGATGATGTACAGGTGGTCCTTGACACCTAGCAAACTGGTAAAAATGTACTAAAAAGGGGTCCAAGTTATGTTGGAAGTGTCAAGAGGTAGATGGAACTCTGACGCATATGTGGTAGTTGTGCAAGTATGCTAGAGAGTACTGGGAAAAGATTCATATAGAATTTTGAAAAGATCTTTAAATTTGCATTTCACAAAAGATCTGAGGCCTTCATACTAGGGATAATAAGCAATGATATCCCAAAGAAGACATTCAACCTCTTCTTACACTCAACCGCTGAGGCTAGAATAGTTTGTGCGAAAAAAATAGAAAGAAAAAGAACTACCAATGAAAGAAATACAGCAGAATAAATTGATAGAATTGACAGAATTAGCAATTATGACCATGAAAATAAGAAATAAAGATGAGACACAGATAAAAGAAGGATGCAAGTCTTTCGGAGAACATCTCAGGAGATATAACACTCCATTTAACCAGCCAGTAGGAGTATAACCCTTATGAGCAGCAGTTAATATTAAACAAAGGAAACACATGAGATAAAATTGGGTGGAATAACAGGATATGCAGCAGAAATAAGGTTTGCATAGAATGTCATGGAGAGATGGACTTGGGAAGTCCTAAGGGAAGTGATACTGTATGTGATGGACAATGTATGATGTCTGTATAAAATTTGTGGGAAATGCATAAATAATCTTTTTTCAAGAAAAGAAGAGAAGGAAAACAAGACCATTGGAAGCTTCTGTTCAGATCTCTGGCAAGAACTACCTGTTCATTCCCCAGGAGGCTGCTAACCATTGAAAGGAGTGGAGAGATAAAGGGGATCAGTGGGAGAAAGACACAAGTGGCAGAACGAGAGAAAGAGAGAAAAGGCATTGGGAGGAAGAGGGAAAGAATGAGGGGGGGGGGAGTGAGAGAAAGAAAAAAGGGACTACATTCTTTTTTGCTCCAGCCATACCTACCAATGGCTTCAACCTTGCCCATTGCCAGTGTGTGGCCCCTGGCAGGTTACCTTGGACAGAATGTGGCCCTCAACAGAAAAAAGGCTTCCAACCCTGGGACTAAAAGCATTAAACCAGTGTGGGAAGTTTCCATCCAGATCCAATACATTCAACATTCAGGTCTGATACAGCTATAAATATATTGGACGGGATTCACCCACTGAACCCTGCCAGCACATGGGCTTCCGCTTGCGCAGGGGGCTCCCTCCACTCTCCTTCCCCTGTGTACCCCCACAGCCCATGAAATGGGCTTTTAAAGGGTTGGGAGAACCCCCAGAAAAAGCACATGGAGAGAGGGGAGGGGGGATCATTCCATCTGATAAGCTGATATGCTTGTGTTGATGGAACGATGAGAGGAGCACGGTGTTGAATGCCGCCATTCCCTTTTCAAGCAAAGACCTGTAGTAGCAAAAAAAGGAGCCATTTCACCCCTTCTATAAAGCAGGATGTGAAGAAGAACTCTTCTGCACACAAGGACAAACGTGAGGCTGAACTTATTGGAAAATGCAACCCTAATTGGAGATAATTAGCTCTTTTAAAAACTGGCCTGATGACAGGTAGACTCTCCTGGTTATAGTTTAGGACTGAGAAACTAGTGAAAGGGTTATAATTTGGTTTGTGTTTACATCTTGCCTCCTCTGTGCCCGGGGAAAGGCAGTTAACCTCTCTTTGCTTTGGATAATAATGTAGATCTTTCTCGGCGGGGTGCTAAGAGGCTTAATGTTGAGAAAGCACTTTGAAAAGCAAGCATGGGGGAGCTATCAAAGCGGTGTCTTATGACTGTGTATCTTTGCTTCAGGTTTTACTAATTCAACCTGCGCTGTAAGAATGCAGAACACAAAGATGGGGGAGGAGAACCAAGTCAGCCAGTCCTGATTCCTTGTACTGCTCAAAATTAGATAAGAAAAAGGATATGGGCTTTTCTTTTCTTTTCTTTCCCCCCAGCAAACCACTGCCTGGCTATGCAAATTCATCACTAGATGGCTGCAACACCAAGAGATGATCATAGGATGTTAGAGTTGGCAGGGATCTTGCAGGTCATGTAGTCTAACATATACAGGCATTTTGCAACTGCAGCGTCCTTGGCAAATGGCTGTGTAGCTCCTGCTTAAATAACAGCAGCAACAGAGAAACTATCACCTACCAAGGCAGTGGAAAGGTTCTTGCCATTAGGACATTTCTCCAAAATCTGTTTCCTTCCCATTTCCACCCACTGGTCCTAGTCCTGCCCCTCCAGAGCAACAGAAAATAAGTCGGCTCCATTGTCAGCATGGCAGCTTTTCAGCTATTTGAAAACAGCCCCTTGACTTTCTCTTCTCCAAGTTAATCGTAGCCATTCCTTGTAGGACTAGAGCCAAATCTGTATTATACATTTAAAGCAGTATCACACCACTTTTGCATTCACAGCTTCCCCCAAAGAATTATGGGAGCTGTAGTTTCTTCAGGGTGCTGAAAGTTATTTGGAGACCCCTATTCTTCTCACCAACCTACAATTCCCACACTTTTGGCACTCGTGCAAAGGCTCTCTAGAAACTTAAGAATGTCTGTGTGATCCCTTACTGCTGCATTGGCAGGTTTTATTTCCTCCTTTGCTACACATCCAGTGACTTCCCATGAGCTCAGCTTGGTGAACAAAGCAAAAGAAGACCACAAGAGAATGCCTTGAGGAAAAGCAGGCTTCCTTTTACAACCTTCTGGAAAAGAGGCCATGAGCACTGATATAGCTTGGAAGTGGCTAGGGCACATGTACAGTCCGCTCTCTTTCTCTCCTTTTAAACAATTTTTGTTGGTTTTTAAACAAATGCAAAAGCTATTAAACACTCATCCAGCAGTACAGCTAATGGTGTTTGTTCTAACCATCTGTTATAGACATAAGCTTGCACATTCAATGTTCAAACATATTACTTGACGTAACCTGTCCATTGAGAATATTGAGTGATGGGTATAACAAGGGCTGGATCTACACAGATATGAAAAACGCTATAAAATGTATTGATAGCTCCCAGTGCAATTTACCATTGACTTCTGATTGCTGCTCTAAAGCGCCATCTGTGTCACATTCTTACAGCACATTTTTAACGTTAGAATTGACCTGTGTAGCTGATTCCTGAGTCTTGATTTTAGTCATTAACATAGTTAAGGAAAGGGGTCCACATTTCTTGGAAGGCGCCTCTTTTCATCATGCCCTTAATTACCCACTTGTACCGGGTGAGACACTCAGACATTGCTGTATCCCAGATATCATTTTCCCAAAATTCATTCCTCTCTTTGAAGGGCTGTCCAGTTCAAATCCAGTTTCATTAGAAAGGAGAATGTTGAAGTTACCCATCAACAGAATGGACAGCAGAATGATCTCAGGCACATAGGTCCCCTTTTAACGGTCTCTCCACTGCAGTGAGCTGTATTGCATTTCTGTTTAAATTATAGCAATTACTTCTAAATTTGCACCTGTCCCTAAAAGTCGGCATGTGCAAAATTTATGCAAATATGTGCCTTAAAAAACAACAACAACCCTGTTATGATTCTGAGACAGAAAGGCAGTTTCAGATCTCACCACTGCTACAAACTCTCCAAGGCTGTCAAACATTTGCAGAGAATTCAGCGGGGCTCCCTACTGAGTAAAAATGCAAAGGATTGTGCTGCACACCTGACTTTAAGTGAACCACTGTTCTCCCTTACCTGCCATTTGGAGCTGAAAATAACTGGCCATGTTTTTTTTTTGGAGGGGAAGGAGAAATTTGTGACATGGATAGGGAGAATAAGCCTCTGAAGGGTGGGGATTTGAAGCACTGAAACAGTGGGCAGAGGAATGATTAACACACACACATACACCTCCTTGCTGTTTCTTAGCTTCAGATTCCCCACCCCTGGCACTGCATTTCATTGTAGGAAGTAGCGCTAGGAATTAGCTTTGCACATTTGCATAGCCTGTGCTGTTATTATTCCCTTCCTTAAGTATGTGTTGAGCAGCAGAGTCTCACTCTAGATCTGCATATGGAACAATACATTTATTTCTTCTGCTTGTTTCTCTGTGTACATTTAAGTTGCAGAGATCAATTTAAAAAGCCCACCCCCCGCCCCCATTCCAGGATACAAACCTCTTTCCTGTGTCACATAAAAGAGCTGCCATCCCTATATCCTGTGGGTGCCCTGTGTTCTCCATTGTTGCTGCTGGTGGTGTGTGTGTGTGTTTGTGTGGCAAGGGGAGTAGAGTTGAAAACAAACACACAACGTAAGCACAAGCCTGAGGGCAAGAAATCAAATCAAGGCCTCTCATGAAACAGTGTGGAACATTGGACAAATCATTGGCAAATGCACTGTAACAAACACTCTTGCACAGGTGGGACAGCCAACTGTACTCTGTGTGCTAAAGTGGATTTTTCTTCTTCCAGACATACTGTAGGAGCCTATATGTAGGCCACAAAATCTGTACTTAACTATTCAGCCACTAGCCTTTAATTGTTTGTTTTTTAGATTTTGCACCCACAGTTGGCATAGGAAGCCCCTTCTTTTTCCCCCTGCAATAGTAATGATAATAATAATAGTTGTTGTTTTACGGCTGCTACAAAATCTGATTATATGGTCATGAAAACTACATTCTCAAACTATTCTAATGCTGCACACTGCTATTTACAGGAGCAGCATTGCAGATTGCATCTGATTTTCAGACCAACTCCCTGCAAAATGCAAGGCTTTTGAATTAGTGCCACCCAGATCTTTAATCAGTGCTATTTTTCTAGGAAAAGAGGGGCTGGAACTCACCGTGAATGCCTCCCTTGTTCTCTTATAATGGCAATGGTGCCCACCTGAAAGGCTCCGCCACATCAAACTAGCCACTCCTGCCACCGGTCCAGTTGAATTTTATACCTGGAATAATAGGGGGAAGAGGGTCCTTGGGAGACCAGAGCCCTCAGGCAAACATACTCTCTGCCTTCTCAATTGCTGAAGAGCCAAAGTTTTGGATTTGTTTTGTTTTGACCTGTGGCTGGCCCTGCCCCCAAGGCACAAAATCCAATCCTGACATGATGCACAGCTAAAGCCAGGCTGAAATGTCAATGTTAGGAATGGATTCATCCAAAAAAAAATCTCCCAACCATGTAGTGTTGCTAGGTTGCACATTGTCCAAAATTTGCTGGGCACCCAAAACGAGCAATGAAACTTTTGACAAATCTATACGTTCCCCTGTGTACACATGTGGAGTCTTGCTCACTGTAGAGGAAACATCGGAAAGGACTGGAAAGGAATTAAGGTTATCCCTCTGTTCAAGCCATCCTCACATCAGCTAATTGCATTAATTTGGCTAGCCCAAGACATTTTGCAGACTGAGGCAAAGGAGAAGATGGCACTAAGATGGCGCTATTGAGATCCTCTTGGGAACTTTCCAAGTTGATCAAAGCTATGGAATGGGTTGAGCAAATTAGCCCAAGTCAGACCAGTGGTCCAAGCAGCTCAGTATTGTCTACACTGACTAGCAACAGAAGACATTCTCAGTCATACCTGGAGGAGCTGGGGATTGAAGAGGAGGAGGAGGAGGAGGAAATGAAAAGAGAGAACCCCTTGTACAGGGATTCTACTGCTTGGGAATCAAAATAAAGAAGCGGTCGATAAACAAGCTGGCTGCTCTTCGATCACTCAGCTCTGGGCTTACTGCAAGATTTACTGAGATGGGAGCCCAGCCACCACATTTCAAATCAGGTAATTATTTATAGGCTTTGTTACCTGGCCAGGGGTACCAGTTCTTTCCCCTTTTCCTCCAAGCCCTGATACTGACACTGGTTGTTGTTCATTTTTTCAGTATTGCTTCGTGGACATTTAATTCTGCATATACTACTCATGTGTGACCCAAAGCAAAAGTAACAGGATATCAAAAAGGAAAGGGCTAACCTTTCCAACATACATCCCTTCAGGCAGACACAGGCCACTAACAGCCCAGAGGCCCAATCTGGCCCCCAAGGGATTCTTCCATGGCCCCCAGTTTCAAAGGGCCCTCCTTTCTTAATTATTACCTTCACCATCTGTTTATTTGTATGCCACTTTCCCCCAAATAACGTGCCCGAAGTGACTCACAACGTATCAAAAGAACAATGATGTACAGTGGTACCTCGGGTTACAGACGCTTCACGTTACGGACACTTCAGGTTACAGACTCCGCTAACCCAGAAGTAACCTCAGGTTAAGAACTTTGCTTCAGGATGAGAACAGAAATCGTGTGGTGGCAGTGGGAGGCCCCATTAGCTAAAGTGGTACCATAGGTTAAAAACAGTTTCAGGTTAAGAACGGACCTCCAGAACGAATTAAGTTCTTAGCGTAAAATCATTCATATTATCTATGCATATGAATACGAAACAATTAGAAATACCATCAATAAATAGTAAGTACAAAAAGATCGATCCAAATTTGTTTAAACAATGCAAATAAACCAATCTGTTTCGACAGCTTTAAACAAGAAAGAGAATAATGCCTAAGACAAAAATTTTAAAAGTGGTATCCAAAATACCCATATGCTCCAGAAGATGCATCTGTTTCTTATACAGTCATAAAAGATAAAGGTACCCCTGCCCGTACGGGCCATTCTTGACAGACTCTAGGGTTGTGCGCCCATCTCATTTAAGAGGCCGGGGGCCAGCGCTGTCCGCAGACACTTCCGGGTCACGTGGCCAGCGTGACAAGCTGCATCTGGCGAGCCAGCGCAGCACACGGAACGCCGTTTACCTTCCCGCTAGTAAGCGGTCCCTACTTATCTACTTGCACCCGGGGGTGCTTTCGAACTGCTAGGTTGGCAGGCGCTGGGACCGAGCGACGGGAGCGCACCCCACCGCGGGGATTCGAACCGCCGACCTTTCGATTGGCAAGTCCTAGGCGCTGAGGCTTTTACCCACAGCGCCACCTGCGTCCCTAATACAGTCATACCTCGGGTTAAATATGCTTCAAGTTGAGCACGTTCAAGTTGCGCTCCCCGGCAACCCGGAAGTAACGGAGCTCATTACTTCCGGGTTTTGCCGCTTGCGCATGCACAGACGCTCAAAATGATATTACGTGCATGCGCAGAAGCGGTGAAAAGTGACACGTGCGTGCGCAGACGTGCCGTCGCTAGTCACGTTTACCTCTAGATGCGAACGGGGCTCCGGAACAGATCCCGTTCGTATCTAGAAGTACCACTGTAGTTTTGATCTAAATCTCTGTCTTCAGATCACCCCATCTGTCACCTGCATGTCCCTAGCTAAAATGTCCCATGCAGAGCATCTGCCATATCCCTGAATATGCATGGGTAGAAAGCAGGGAGCAGAATAAGGGGTGGGTAGGTGGGTCATGTCTACCATTTTACACTCTTCCCAGAATGGCGAGATGTGTACGGTGGAACCTTGGTTGTCGAACGTAATCCGTTCTGGAAGACCGTTCGTCTTCCGAAACATTTGACAACCGAGCCACATTTGCCGGTCGGCAAAATCCATTGAAAAAGAATGGAGAAACACGCTTCGGAAGCCGTCTGAGCCATATTCGAAAATGGATGTGTTCACTTCCAGGTTGTCGGCATTTGAAAGCTGAAATGTTCAACTTCCAAAGCGTTCGACAACCGAGGTTCCACTGTATCTGTTTAAATCCCAGCAGTTATTCCTAAATCTGCACCTGTACATATAAATTGGCATGTGTGTGTTTTCGGCAATTCTTCTAAGTCATGGGCAGTAGATTCAGAATGGACTGCTGAAAGTGCTTCTTCACTCACAACAGATAACCAGTTTGCCGTCACAGGATGTGGTGAGAGCCACTGGGTTAGAAAGGATTAGATAAAGCCATTGGCCGCCGGGGGTGGGGTGGGGGCAGGCTGTCTATCAGCAGCAAATACCCACAACCAGTACAGGAAACTCCAGAATGAATTCCACTTCCTGAAGGGCCATAGATGGGGAGGGCTATTGCCTTCATGCCTTGCAGGTGGACATCAGGGAAGCCTTGTTGTTGTTTAGTCGTTTAGTCGTGCCCAACTCTTCATGACCCCATGGACCAGAGCACGCCAGGCACTCCTGTCTTCCACTGCCTCCCGCAGTTTGGTCAGACTCATGTTTGTGGCTTCGAGAACACTGTCCAACCATCTGGTCCTCTGCCGTCCCCTTCTCCTTGTGCCCTCAATCTTTCCCAACATCAGGGTCTTTTCCAGGGAGTCTTCTCTTCTCATGAGGTGGCCAAAGTATTGGAGCCTCAGCTTCATGATCTGTCCTTCCAGTGAGCACTCAGGGCTGATTTCCTTAAGAATGGATGCGTTTGATCTTCTTGCAGTCCATGGGACTCTCAAGAGTCTCCTCCAGCACCATAATTCAAAAGCATCAATTCTTCGGCGATCAGCCTTCTTTATGGTCCAGCTCTCACTTCCACACATCACTATTGGGAAAACCATGGCTTTAACTATACGGACCTTTGTTGGTAAGGTGATGTCTCTGCTTTTTAAGATGCTGTCTAGGTTTGCCATCGCCTTTCTCCCAAGGAACAGGCGTCTGCAGTGATCATGGAGCCCAAGAAAGTAAAATCTCTCACTGCCTCCATTTCTTTCCCTTCTATTTGCCAGGAGGTGATGGGACCAGTGGCCATGATCTTCGTTTTTTTGATGTTTAGCTTCAGACCATATTTTGCGCTCTCCTCTTTCACCCTCATTAAAAGGTTATTTAATTTAATTCCTCTTCACTTTCTGCCATCAAGGTTGTATCATCTGCATATCTGAGGTTGTTGATATTTCTTCCGGCGATCTTAATTCCGGCTTGGGATTCATCCAGCCCAACCTTTCGCATGATGAATTCTGCATATAAGTTAAATAAGCAGGGAGACAATATACAGCCTTGCCGTACTCCTTTCCCAATTTTGAACCAATCAGTTGTTCCATATCCAGTTCTAACTGTAGCTTCTTGTCCCACATAGAGATTTCTCAGGAGACAGATGAGGTGATCAGGCACTCCCATTTCTTTAAGAACTTGCCATATTTTGCTGTGGTCAACACAGTCAAAGGCTTTTGCATAGTCAATGAAGCAGAAGTAGATGTCTTTCTGGAACTCTCTAGCTTTCTCCATAATCCAGCGCATGTTTGCAATTTGGTCTCTGGTTCCTCTGCCCCTTCGAAATCCAGCTTGCACTTCTGGGAGTTCTCGGTCTACATACTGCTTAAGCCTGCCTTGTAGAATTTTAAGCATAACCTTGCTAGCGTGTGAAATGAGTGCAATTGTGCGGTAGTTAGAGCATTCTTTGACACTGCCCTTCTTGGGGATTGGGATGTAGACTGATCTTCTCCAATCCTCTGGCCACTGCTGAGTTTTCCAAATTTGCTGGCATATTGAGTGTAGCACCTTAACAGCATCATCTTTTAAAATTTTAAATAGTTCAGCTGGAATATCATCACTTCCACTGGCCTTGTTATAAGCAGTGCTTTCTAAGGCCCATTTGACTTCACTCTCCAGGATGTCTGGCTCAAGGTCAGCAACCACACTACCTGGGGTATACGATACATCCATTTCTTTCTGGTATAGTTCCTCTGTGTATTCTTGCCACCTCTTCTTGATGTCTTCTGCTTCTGTTAGGTCCTTTCCACTTTTGTCTTTTATTGTGGTAATCTTTGTACGAAATGTTCCTTTCATATTTCCAATTTTCTTGAACAGATCTCTGGTTTTTCCCATTCTATTGTTTTCCTCTATTTCTTTGCATTGCTCGTTTAAGAAGGCCTTCTTGTCTCTCCTTGCTATTTTTTGGAAATCTGCATTCAATTTCCTGTATCTTTCATTATCTCCCTTGCATTTTGCTTGCCTTCTCTCCCCCGCTATTTGTAAGGCTCGTTGGACAGCCACTTTGCTTTCTTGCATTTCCTTTTCATTGGGATGGTTTTAGTTGCTGCCTCCTGTATAATGTTACGAGCCTCCATCCATAGTTCTTCAGGCACTCTGTCCACCAAATCTAAATCCTTAAACCTGTTCCTCACTTCCACTGTTTATTCATAAGGGATTTGACTTAGATTGTATCTTACCGGCCCAGTGGTTTTTCCTACTTTCTTCAGTTTAAGCTTGAATTTTGCTATAAGAAGCTGATGATCTGAGCCACAGTCAGCTCCAGGTCTTGTTTTTGCTGACTGTATAGAGCTTCTCCATCTTTGGCTGCAGAGAATATAATCAATCTGATTTCGATGCTGCCCATCTGGTGATGTCCATGTGTAGAGTTGTCTCTTGTGTTGTTGGGAAAGAGTGTTTGTGATGACCAGCTTGTTCTCTTGGCAGAACTCTATTAGCCTTTGCCCTGCTTCGTTTTGAACTCCAAGGCCAAACTTGCCAGTTGTTCCTTTTATCTCTTGACTCCCTATTTTAGCATTCCAATCCCCTATAATGAGAAGAACATAGAATCATAGAATCATAGAATCATAGAGTTGGAAGAGACCACAAGGGCCATCGAGTCCAACCCCCTGCCAAGCAGGAAACACCATCAGAGCACTCCTGACATATGGTTGTCGAGCCTCTGCTTAAAGACCTCCAAAGAAGGAGACTCCACCACACTCCTTGGCAGCAAATTCCACTGTCGAACAGCTCTTACTGTCAGGAAGTTCTTCCTAATGTTTAGGTGGAATCTTCTTTCTTGTAGTTTGGATCCATTGCTCCGTGTCCGCTTCTCTGGAGCAGCAGAAAACAACCTTTCTCCCTCCTCTATGTGACATCCTTTTATATATTTGAACATGGCTATCATATCACCCCTTAACCTCCTCTTCTCCAGGCTAAACATGCCCAGCTCCCTTAGCCGTTCCTCATAAGGCATCGTTTCCAGGCCTTTGACCATTTTGGTTGCCCTCCTCTGGACACGTTCCAGTTTGTCAGTGTCCTTCTTGAACTGTGGTGCCCAGAACTGGACACAGTACTCCAGGTGAGGTCTGACCAGAGCAGAATACAGTGGCACTATTACTTCCCTTGATCTAGATGCTATATTCCTATTGATGCAGCCCAGAATTGCATTGGCTTTTTTAGCTGCCGCGTCACACTGTTGGCTCATGTCAAGTTTGTGGTCAACCAAGACTCCTAGATCCTTTTACATGTACTGCTTTCAAGCCATGTGTCACCCATCTTGTATTTGTGCCTCTCATTTTTTTTGCCCAAGTGCAATACTTTACATTTCTCCCTCTTAAAGTTCATCTTGTTTGTTTTGGCCCAGTTCTCTAATCTGTCAAGGTCGTTTTGAAGTGTGATCCTGTCCTCTGGGGTGTTAGCCACCCCTCCCAGTTTGGTGTCATCTGCAAATTTGATCAGGATGCCCTTGAGTCCATCAGCCAAGTCGTTGATAAAGATGTTGAATAAGACCGGGCCCAAGACAGAACCCTGTGGCACCCCACTAGTCAATCTTCTCCAGGATGAAGAGGAACCATTGATGAGCACCCTTTGGGTTCGGTCAGTCAGCCAGTTACAAATCCACTGAGTAGTAGCATAGTCAAGTCCGCATTTTACCAGCTTCTTTACAAGAATATCATGGGGCACCTTGTCAAATGCCTTGCTGAAATCAAGGTAGGCTACATCCACTGTGTTCCCTTCATCTACCAGGCTTGTAATTCTGTCAAAAAATGAGATCAGGTTAGTCTGACATGACTTATTTTTCAGAAATCCATGCTGACTATTGGTGATCACAGTATTCCTTTCTAGATGCTCACAGACTGTTTGCTTAATGATCTGCTCCAGAATGTTCCCTGGTATTGATGTCAGACTGACTGGGCGGTAATTATTTGGGTCCTCTCTTTTCCCCTTTTTGAGAATAGGGACAGCATTTGCCCTCCTCCAGTCTGCCGGGACTTCGCCTGTTCTCCAGGAATTCTCAAAGATGACTGCCAGTGGTTCTGAGATCACATCTGCCAGTTCTTTTAATACTCTTGGATGCAGTTCATCTGGCCCTGGAGACTTGAATACATCTAAACTAGCCAAGTATTCTTGTACTATCTCCTTAGTTATTCTGGGCTGTGTTTCCTCTGCTGAATCATTTGCTCCAAATTCTTCAGGTCGGGCATTGTTTTCTTTATCGGAGAAGACTGAGGCAAAGAAGGCATTGAGGAGTTCAGCCCTTTCTGTGTCTCTTGTTTGCATTTAACCATCTTCTCCTCTGAGTGACCCCACTGTTTCTTTGTTTTTCCTTTTGCTACGAACATACCCATAAAAGCCTTTTTTGTTGCTTTTAACCTCTCTAGCAAGCCTGAGTTCATTCTGTGCTTTAGCTTTTCTGACTTTGTGTCTACACGTGCTGGCTATTTGTTTGAATTCCTCTTTGGTGGTTTCCCCCCTTTTCCATTTTTTGTACATATCCTTTTTTAATCTTAACTCAGTTAAAAGTTCTTTAGATAGCTACCCTGGCTTCTTTAGGCACCTTCCATGTTTCCATCTCATTGGTATTGCCTGAAGTTGTGCTTTTACTATCTCCCTCTTAACAAACTCCCAGCCATCATGAACTCCCTTTCCTTTTAGTATTAGTGTCCATGGGATCTCACCCAGCACTTCCCTAAGTTTTATGAAGTCGGCTTTCTTAAAGTCAAGAAATTGAGTCCTAGTATGCTTGGCTGCTCGTTTCCGCTGTATAGTAAACTTCAGAAGAGCATGATCACTCGCGCCTAATGATCCTTCCACTTCTACCCCACTAACCAGGTCATCAACATTGGTTAGGACCAGATCTAAAATGGCTGTTCCTCTTGTTGCTTCTCCCACTTTCTGGACAACAAAGTTGTCTGCAAGGCCAGTGAGGAATCTATTTGACCTTATGCTCTTGGCTGAGTTTGACATCCGGGTAATTGAAGTCCCCCATTACTACTTCCTTTTGCATGCTTGGCCATCTGTTCCAGGAAGGCATCATCTATGTCCTCCGTTTGGCTTGGGGATCTATAGTAAACTCCCACAATAAGGTCACTGTTATTCTTCTCTCCCTTAATTTTGACCCAAATGCTCTCACTTTGGCTTTGAGGTTCTAAATCTTGGATCTTGTCACAGGTATACACATCCCTGACATATAACGCCACTCCTCCTCCTTTCTTGTCTGGTCTGTTTCTCTGAAATAGATTGTATCCCTCCATTATTACATTCCAGTCGTGGGACTTATCCCACCAGGTTTCAGTGATGCCTATTATGTCATATTTAGTTTGCTGTACCAAGAGCTCAAGCTCATCTTGTTTATTTCCCATGCTTTGTGCATTAGTGTACAGACATTGAAGTCCATTAATCATTCCTTCTTTGGTGTCATTTCTATAAGGTGTTGTAAGTCTTCATAGAATTGCTCGATTTCAGTTTCTTCAGCACCAGTGGTTGGTGCATAAACTTGGATTACTGTGATGTTAAAAGGTCTGCCTTGGATTCATATTGAGATCATTCTATCATTTTTGAAATTGCATCCCAGTACAGCTTTTGCCACTCTTTTGTTGACTATGAGGGCCACTCCATTTCTTTTACGGGATTCTTGCCCACAGTAGTAGATATGATGGTCATCCGAACTGAATTCGCCCATTCCTGTCCATTTTAGTTCACTGATGCCCAGGATGTCAATATTTATTCTTGCCATCTCATTTTTGACCACATCCAACTTACCCAGGTTCATGGTTCTTACATTCCAGGTTCCTATGCAATATTTTTCTTTACAGCATTGGACTTTCTTTTCGCTTCCAGGCATATCCGCAACTGAGCGTCCTTTCGGCTTTGGCCCAGCCGCTTCATCAGCTCTGAATCTACTTGTACTTGTCCTCCGCTCTTCCTCAGTAGCATGTTGGACGCCTTCCGACCTGAGGGGCTCATCTTCCAGCGTCATAACTTTCATATGCCTGTTGTCTTTGTCCATGGAGTTTTCTTGGCAGGGATACTGGAGTGGCTTGCCGGTTCCTGCTCCAGGTGGATCATGTTTGGTCAAAACTCTCCACTTTTACTTGTCCATCTTGGTCTTATCCAGGAGAACTCTATTTATATCCCTCGGTTTTTGATGCTTTGCAAGACGTAGCACTGATATGCAAAATCTGAGTAAACAGCTGGAGAAAGGTTTCTCCTTTCAACTGCAGTCATTCCATGTGGTAGAACAGGGATTTCAGGCAACCCTGGGCCTAAATTCAAAAGACCACTGTAAGCAATTGGCTCAGATCTCTGACAAAAGTGAGAGGAAGAGGTGGAGGAAAAGAGAGGCCACCTCCATGTCATACATTTAAAGCACTCTTGTTGTTGATGTTTAGTTGCTTCGAGAACACTGTCCAACCATCTTGTCCTCTGTTGTCCCTCCTCCTTGTGCTCCATGGACAAAAACAACTCCACAAACAAAAACAACAGGCAAAGCACTGTTATACTGCTTTAAACAGCTATAACTTCCCCCAAAGAATCCTGGGAACTGAATTTTTAAAGGTGGTTTGAAGAGACACCTGGTACCCTCACAGAACTACCACTACCAGAGTGGGTTAACAATCAATCCCTCTTCTCAGAGAACTCTGGGAATGGTAGCTCTGCAGGGTGAATTGGGGTGTCCTAGCAATTTTCAGCACATTTTAAGAAACTAATTCCTGTAATTCTTTGGAGGAAACCATGACTGTTTAAAGTGACCTTTGGTGTTTGGTGCTGAAATGGCCAGATAAGAGTGCGAGGGGAGAGAAGAGGATGGCCTCACCCCCATTTTGCTCTTCTCCCAACTACTGGAATGTGCCCCCTCCCAATATTCCACCTGAGGGACTTTAACACTCACTGAGGGGGGGGGGATGGCCTGACTTTGAGTTAGCATGCTGAACTTTTTACAAGACAAATTTTGCATATGCAACGTGCACATTTTATTTTCATGGGAATCCAGGTATATCTGCCAAGAACTGCTCTCTACCTTAAATCCACAGCATGAGAATTGGATGCTATGGAGAAATGTACAGGTTCGAGTTGGAGTGAACCTGGTGTGCCTCACATTCCTGCTCCACATGCAACTCAACCCATATTTATCACACCACTACAAACTTTCTAAATGTGAGCTGACAGTCTGTAGATTTTATGTAGGATAAAATGAGAGGTTGGAGTGTGATTAAGCTTCAAAGAAGCAATGGCCTCCATGCCTAACTATGCAAGGATCCACTCAACCCTCTGTGCTAATCTGCTTGTGCAGAGCACTCCCAGTTCACCATTCTTGCCACCCTAATGTTTCTCTAACTTTGCAGAGTCCAGCAGAGCTCTGTGTGTGCAGCAAGACTTGAGCCATGACAAATTCTTCATTGGTTCACATGCTGAAGCATGTCTGCTCAACACACTGACAGCTTGTGGGTGCAAGCTGCTTGCCATAACTCTTTGGCTGCTTTGCATCTGTTAAGCCGTTGGCCTTGTTAGAGGGACTCTGCCTTCTGCTTGTCTTCTCCATTGTTTAGAATCCTGTTCATAGCTTTCCCTTTTCACAATGTGCTGAGATGAGTCTTTACTTCATTACATCCTGCTGTCACCACCATCATCTTCTAGGCTTCAAAATTCTAGTGTAAAACTCTTCTCCTTTACGTACAAAGGACCATTTGGAGCAAGCTTCTATTTTCCTGCTCTGGACCTGAACCAATGGATTCACTTTACAAGAAAGGAGATTGCAACTCAACATCAGGAAGAAGTTTCTGGGGGTGAGAACTGTGGAACAGACTCCCTCAAAAGGTGGTGAACTCTCCGTCCTTGAAAGTTTCCAAGCAGAGGTTGGATGGCCACCTGTTATGGATGCTTTAGTTGAGATTCCTGCATTGTCCTCTAAAAAATATTTAGCATACATCAGAAAACTTTAATGTGCAAAGAGCAACAATGGGTGATTATGCCATCTTTGGTTTCTCATTTTTCCAGTCGTAAGTTTAATCCTCCACATTTCCACATCGGTTTGTGATTTTTTAAATTTTAAAACATCCTCATGAATTTTTTTTCATCTAATTATGCACAATTTTGTAGGCACTTTTGCCTAATAGGCTGTGTTTTTGTATGCTATATTCACGAATAAGTGAAACTTATAACCGCACTTTATCCTATATACTATTTTGGGTGCATTGCCTGAGTTGCACTGCAAGATTCAAAGAAGTGTGAATTTTGAATTCAGTTTCTGAATCATTTCAGAAAAATTGAAAAGGTTAGCATGATTTTAAACACAAATTGAATTGAATACTGACCCCACCCCATGCCTAGAGAAGTAGAAGCTAAGGACAGGCTTCGTTTTAGCTTTTCATTATGGGAGGAGGATGTATATAGAAATACCAGAAGTACTTGGTGGGGCAGGACACTGAAATGAAATTAAAACTGGCCTCAGTGCGGGCATGAAGACTCTCATGTCTCTTCCCTGCACCACTAATCCCAGAATCTAAACCACAGCTCTGCAAGCCCAGACAATGAGAGCTTTGAACGCAGGCCTTTTGCCTTCCCCTGTGTATTTTTCCCACCTCTTCTTTTTTATCTTTTCCCTGCAGCATGCCTTATGCTTCATAACTAATAAATCTTCTTTTGCACCTATTTCCCCAGAGTGGAAATGTGTTGAAAACTTCCCTTTCCCCCCACTGCCTCCAGAGAGTAAGGTAAACAATAGCCTCCGCTCTCCCCCAGGCTACTTGTCATCTCGAGCAAGGCGAGGCTTACCCTCCAAGGAGGTGCTTTCGCTGCCTGGCTGCGCAGCGCCGCTTTTCTCAAGGTGATTTAAAACTAGCCCGCCTGCACCTGCTCGGGAGGTTATTAGCCCGCTCGGGCTGTATCCATTCATCATCCACCTGTCTGCAGGTGTAGAGCACGTGTCGGGTCACTGGCTGACTTTTCCAGGGACGGTCCCAGCAAACTTGTATGCTGATATTTCCCTGATCAGGATGCGACGCAGCCCTTTCAGTGTGTGGTAACTGGGTGTGTACTGTGAAATGGATTGATGAAGCTCCTGGACCATAACTGGTGTCATGGCCTGGAACAGAATTCCCTTTCTCCAGAAGATGAGATGGGGGCTCCCGAGTCAGAGGGGGTATCATAGAATCATAGAGAAGAAGAAGAAGAGGAGGAGGAGGAGGAGGAGGAGTTTGGATTTGATATCCCACTTTATCACTACCCTAAGGAGTCTCAAGGGATGTGGGTGGTGCTGTGGGTTAAACCACAGAGCCTAGGACTTGCCAATCAGAAGGTCGGCAGTTCAAATCCCCATGACGGGGTGAGCTCCCGTTGCTCGGTCCCTGCTCCTGCCAACCTAGCAGCTCAAAAGCACGTCAAAGTGCAAGTAGATAAATAGGTACCATTCCGGCGGGAAGGTAAACGGTGTTTCCGTGCACTGCTCTGGTTCACCAGAAGCAGCTTAGTCATGCTGGCCACATTATCTGGAAGCTGTCTGCGGACAAACGCTGGCTCCCTCAGCCTATAGAGCGAGATGAGCGCCACAACCCCAGAATCGGCCACGACTGGACCTAATGGTCAGGGGTCCCTTTTCCTTTTTAAGGAGTCTCAAATCGGCTAACATTCTCCTTTCCCTTCCTCCCCCACAACAAACACTCTGTGAGGTGAGTGAGGCTGAGAGACTTCAGAGAAGTGTGACTAGCCCAAGGTCACCCAGCAGCTGCATGTGGAGGAGCGGAGACGCGAACCCGGTTCCCCAGATTACGAGACTACCACTCTTAACCACTACACCAGCCTGAGGACCATCTCAGCCTAGTCCCTGCGATGTCAGAATCTCAGCTAAAGCATCCATGACAGGCAGGGGCAGAGGAAGGGAGTGTGGTAGGGGCATGTCGCCCTGGGTGTCACTACTGAGGGGGGTGACAAAATTCCAGGCGGAACTCACCACGGGGCCTGCAGCACGCTCAAACCACACGTCTCTCCTGGGAGTGACATGGTGACTTGGGAATGCGCAGGCTCCACGCTGCCCCAAACAGTCCACCTGCCACCTCCCCCTCAGCTGTAGGGCAGCTGAGAGGGAGGTGGCAGGCAGACTCCGGAGGCCCCACAGAGCATCCTGGCCTGGCTGGCTCTGCCCCTGGGTGGCTGGTCCCGCCCCTGGATGCATGCCACCCCAGGCACCCGATCGGCTTGCTCCACCACTGATGACAGATGACCATCCAACCTCTGCTTAGAAACCCCCAAGGAAGGAGAGCCCACAACCTCCCGAGGGAGACTGTTCAACAGTCAAACAGCTCTTACTGTCAGAAAGTTCTCCCTGATCTTGAGTCATAATCTCCTTTCTTGTAACTTGAAGCCATAGGTTTCTCCAGAGCAGGAGAAAACAAGCTTGCTCCATCTTCCACGTGACAGCCCTGCATATTGTATTGTACAATGGTACCTCTAGTTATGAACTTAATTCGTTCCGGAGGTCCGTTCTTAACCCGAAGCTGTTCCTAACTAGAGGCATGCTTTCACTAATGGGGCCTCTTGCTGCCGCTGCAATTTCTGTTCTCATCCTGGGGCAAAGTTCTCAACTTGAGGTAACTCTTCCAGGTTAGAGGAGCTTGTAAGCTAAAGCGTTTGTAACCTGAGGTGTTTGTAACTCGAGGTACCACTGTACTACAGTTTCAAACACATCTTTCTCTTTCCTTTTTTGTTTTGTGATCACTTTTCCTCATCCTTTTTTAATTTTATCCCTTTGCTGAAAAGTTTCAATCAAACGTAAATATTAGAAGGCTGCTTGTTGCTGAAGCAACACCAGAGCTCTTCTCTCTTATAGCAGCGCCTGGCCTGCTGCTTCTACTTAAGGCTGGTCTGAAGCAAGATCATAGCTTGGTAGCAGTACCTGAGCCAGCAGCAGTGTGTAGGAGAGAGAAATTCAACAAGTGTAGCTTCTTTCAGTCTCATCCCTGCATAAGAAACTGCACTTGCAGTTGATCACCTTCCTGCTTATCCCCAGAGTGCTCATGGCTTTAGTAATCTGTTTTCATCCTCCACTTCATGGAATGGGAATGCACTTTATACTTCCATGCACCATATGCATACCCTCCAACAGTTCTCCTATGAAAATAGGGACATCCTATTCTATTATTATTATTATTATTATTATTATTATTATTATTATTCCCCACCCATCTGACTGGGTTGCCCCAGCCACTCCGGGCAGCTTCCAACAGATAGAAAAACATAAAACATGTGGTTGGTTGGTTTAAAGTAAAAATAAATTATTGATACTTATTCAGAGATATAAAAAATACATACCCATTACAAAGTATATTTTTTATAAGATACTGATATGAAAAAGCTATTTAGTATAAAAAAAGAATAAAGGCAGAAAAAAAAGACAAGAGAAGGGAAAACCTAAAGAGAGAGAAGATGAGAGAAGTTGCAACAAGTGTTTTTTTAAGGGACTTAATTTGATTTAGCATTGGTCATTTGTTCTGTAATGTATTCTTTTACAACTTTATGATGTTTGAATGATGCTACTAATAAAGATAGAAAGAAGTAGATTCAGCAGTTTAGACATGTTCTTATAATTAAAGGAACATTCCTGTGAGCTTGTGATGGCATTTCCTTTTAAAACTTGATCAGAAAAACTCAGCCTCAGTTACAGCAGCTGGGATTTGGGTACAAAATGCCTTGAGTGGAGAAATGGTGGCCTGAGTGTTCTTCGGAATGTGATTTGAGCAACTGCTCCAAAGTTTAGAAGCAATTTCGCGACTTGACCCGTGCGGCTCACTTCAAACGCCTGTCCTCTGATAGGTTTGTGTGGGAAGATCCTTCCTAATACAGAAGCGATTAGCAAGCTGTGATGTGGCGAACTGTAATTTAAGGCCTCCCTTCCAAAGATAATTAATCCAGTTAGTGAAGAAAGCCCTAGAGCTCATCTCAAAAGAGGCCATTATCAAACAATTGTTATCTACTGAGAACCATTTCTTTCCTCTCTCCTTCCAAATGCCCTGCTGAGGCAGAGTAGAATATTTGCCTCTCAGAGTAGAGTGTCTGAGAGTTTCCCTCTGCCTGAGGGATGGACTGCAATTACGGCACAGTAAATATTTCATTAGAAGAAAGCAAAGCAATAGAGGCACCAATGGGAGGCAACCTTCTCTTTATTTAAAACTTTTATTAGAATACAAGGAGGAAATCTAACAGAGGGATTATTCTTCATGCCCAACATGCCAATCAGACAGAGAGACTGCAATACACTGGGGTGACATCTGGTCTGCAGATGCCTCGGCCCAGTATACCTGAAGGAGCATCTCCACCCCCATTGTTCAGCCCGGACGCTGAGGTCCAGCTCCGAGGCCCTTCTGGCAGTTCCCTCACTGTGAGATGTGAAGCTACAGGGAACCAGGCAGAGGGCCTTCTCGGTAGTGGCACCTGCCCTGTGAGATGCCCTCCCATCAGATGTCAATGAAACAAACAACTATCTGACTTTTAGAAGATATCTGAAGGCAGCCCTGCTTAGGGATTTTTTTTAATGTTTGATGTTTTATTGTGTTTTTAATATTCTGTTGGGAGCTATCCAGAGTGGCTGGGGAAACCCAGCCAGATGGGTGAGGTATGTATAAACAAACAAACAAACAAACAAACAAACAATAATTATTACCCACTGAATCCTAAATGTTTAAAGCAGCTTAAAACAATCCACCTTTTATCATTGTCCAAAGGAAGGCCAGCTCCATGATGCTTAAGAATGAACGCTCACTTGGGCTCTAGCTATGGTCTTAACATATACCAGAACCCATCCAATAGAGCTGGTTGTTAGAAGAGTCAGGATAGGCAAAAGAAATACTTTAGTACACAGCACATGGTTGAACTACGCAATTCACTCCTACAGGATGCAGTGGTGGCTACCAACTAGGCCGACTTGGTCTAGACAGGAATCATGAGCCTGGATTCCTGGAAGTCCTGACTAGGGGAATCTCAGCCTCAAGAACTCCTGATCCACTGGACTGAGTTTTCTTAACAGCACTGCTAGACTAATGGAGCAAACAAATATCAGCTGCAGGGGTGGAGAACACTTCCTGACCATCATCTCCCCATATCTGAAGGGCCGGCTTTGTCAGATTAGCGTGGTTGTGCTTTGAAGGCCCGATTGTTGGGACTTCAAAGCAATTTCCCCAAATACAATGCATTTCATGCTATTTCCATGTATATATGCCTTGTTATACCCACTTTGTCCAAGTATATGCATTTTTGTACACATTACCGGGCTGAAGAACTTCATTGTAAAATTTAGTGTGGATTTAGAAAGATGATAGTGTTTCAGTTCCCATATTGCTTTGGACGGTACAGATTTGGTAGGTCCACCTTGTAATGTGAACTGATTTTAATTTCTCCCCCATCTCTACTTGCTACAGCTAGTAGGAACATTTCTGGTGGTACCGTCCCATCCACTGAGTTTTCCATACCTGGCAGGTGATGAAGGCCGGCAGATGGACACCTCCACTATATCCTAAACCCTTTCTATCAGTAAAGATCAGGAGGTTAGGATTTCTCCCAAAGTCCCCTCAAGCAAACAAACAAAACAGTGCAAATTCATTGCGGATGCTTTCACTTGTTATCTGCTTTTAATTGTTCTTAAACTGCCTAGTTTGTTTTAAATATATGTCGTTGATAGCTGCCTTGAGGTTTCAGCATTTAGGTGGATTCTACAATTTCTAATATATATGTGTGTGTGTGTGTGTCACTTGATTGTAAAAACAAAGAAACAAACCACTAAGTGTTTTAGGAAAATATGAAGCCTTAAAATTGTCAATAAAAAACTGTTAAAAACAGGTAATTAAAAATATTCAACAGATGGTTAAAATCAACAGTAGCTAAAAAGAAATGAAATGCATGTTACATAAAGGCAACTTTCTTGGGGGGAAATGGAAACTTGCCAAAAATCCAATACGGCATCGAGTGGAAACGATTCTAACTAGTATTTATATGCATTCACACAAAATTCAACTATAATCCAATTACTGGAGGTTATTCAAAGGTTATTTTTAAAGTGCTCCGCAGAGGTGGGAATACAGCATTTCATTCATTGACAACAGTGGCTGAATTGGGGAGAGGAACTCCTACTGGAGGCATCAAAATAGGTTTGAACTCCTGCACTATGGGGAAATCTTCCAGCAATCAAAGGGTGACCTTCACAGAAACAGGATTCCGCTGTGCTCCCACGTCCTGAAGAAAGAGGAGTGCTTGCATAATTAAAATAAAAATAAAAATAAAAATGAAGAAGGTGCTTTTTATGTGACTGACATGTTGACATTCGTTAATTATCTTAATCTTTGCTCAGAGATCTCCAGCTGTAGGATGTGATTAAAGCTACTGTTTAAAAGATGCTGTTTATTTGCTTTCCATCCTTTAAGTTGTTTGCAAAATATTTTACAGTAATTAGGCATTTAACTACTGAGTATTTCAAGTGAGGATTAGGTAACGTGATTCCCAAGAAGTGCACAGAAACAGAACGGAGAGGCACCGAGCCCCTTAGCAAAACTCACTGATTGATCGAGAGTCTCTCCTTGGCCTCAAAAAGCAAGTCTGTAATCTATATGCTATTATCCAACTCAGCCCACTATGCCAATACCATTCAGAGACATTTACTGAGCTCTGGAACACTTGACTCCTCTGATATTTGAAAGCTCAAAATTCAGAGCTGTAACAATGACAGGCTTCAGAAAAACCAATGGACACATCACGTCCCCTTCCCTCCACATTCCCTGCCCCAATCTGCTGAAACCTACTAAATTCACTTTATTGAAACTTTTTAAAATGAGTGCAGAACTATAGTGACTTCTCTTCTGGCTTTTACAGATTATGGTTTTAAGGCTGCAAACCTGCAGTATATCCTCTTCCCAGGGAGTAAACAATCGATGGATTTAGCGGCACTTATTTCTCAATAAAGAGCTACGATACCCAGACTGGTTTAACAATCAATCCTTATTCGCAGGAAATTCTGAGATTGTAGCTGTCTAGAGGAAATAGGGGGGTCCTGTCATAATTCTCAGCACCCTTAACAAATGACAGCTCCCATAATCCTTTGAGGGAAGCCATGATTGTTTAAAGTGGTACCACAGAGCTTGAAATGCATGTCAATGTGGCCTCTGTCTTTTCCTACTTTTCTTAAAAATAAAGAAATAAGCAAGCAAAATAGAAAAGAATGTGGTGGTTACAGTCAAGTAAGGACATAGCTGAGAGCTAAGGGCGAGCTGGACCATAAAGAAGGCTGATCGCCGAAGAATTGATGCTTTTGAATTATGGTGACTCTTGAGAGTCCTATGGACTGCAAGATGATCAGACCTATCCATTCTGAAGGAAATCAGCCCTGAGTGCTCACTGGAAGGACAGATCCTGAAGCTGAGGCTTCAGTACTTTGGCCACCTCATGAGAAGAGAAGACTCCCTGGAAAAGACCCTGATGTTGGGAAAGATGGAGGGCACAAGGAGAAGGGGACAACAGAGGACGAGATGGTTGGATAGTGTTCTCGAAGCTACCAACTTGAGTTTGACCAAACTGCGGGAGGCAGTGGAAGACAGGAGTCCCTGGCGTGCTCTGGTCCATGGGGTCACGAAGAGTCGGACATGACTGAACAACAACAACAATCTATTTGGCCTGGCAGCTTTGCCATTGTACTGCCACATGCTTTAGAGTCTCATAAGCCACTTTGTGAAAGCAGGGCACCCTCAAAATAAAAATAAGCAAACAAACAACCCCCATTGCATCTTAGTTAATTTTCGCTTGGTCTGATCTCTGTGCAAGCAGGCAGTGGGAGATGCCTAGCGCGAGTGAGACATTTGACTGTGGAGAAACTTGAGACAGGCAAATAGCATTTTCAAAGATCTCTGATAGAGCTGGCAATTCAGTTAGGCCATGAGTAGCAATGTGATTGCCTGTCTCTACCTCTCTGAAGGGCAGTGGTCAGGGATGATGGGAATTGTAGTCCCAAAACGTCTGGAGGGCCATGTTTGCCTATGCCTGGCCTAGACCCTGTGCAGCAGCTACTCATTTCTTGTTTGATAAACTGGTTGTTTGGAAAGGCCTTTTGGAAATTCAGCACTAAAACATTTGCCCCAAGGACTGAGTGCAACCAGTGAAGAAGATGCACCGCTACTGGGGCAGCTGGGTGGCTGTGTCACAAAGAAATGGCCAAGGATGGTGAAGATTAATTCACTGTACAACAGGGTGCTGGGTGCGTTTGAAGCAAATAGGTCGCCCTGTTTTATTCCTGATGCTGTTAACAAGCACGAAGAAGCTATAGCCCCGGTGAGTCAGTTGTATGGTCTCCAGGAGGGAAACACCATTTGTAAAGTGTCAGGATGGAGAAATTTCCCTCTGCTGTTTTGTATGTGTATATGCAAAAAGACAGTGTCAGGGGCTCAGGAGCAGAGGCACAGGGAAGAGAGGAGATGGAGAGCGAAGGGGAAGAATCCGAGGGGAGCGTAGGAGAAGAGGACAGTGGACCGAGGGATTCCATGAGCCTCTCCAGCGAATTGGAAGATTCACAGAAGGGGGCGCCAGTGGCCAGGGGTAGGGGGTTCCCAAGGGGAACGCCCCAGGAGCAAGGGGGCAGCAGGGACTCCCAGAGCAGTAGTTGGAAATCAGGACCAGCTTCCCCACCAGAGCAGAGTGGGGGGGAAGAGTCCCAAGTATCAGGGCCAGTGCATTCCCCACCAGGGAGAGAAGACGAGGCAGGGCTGACCACGCCTCCATCAGAAAGTCGGACAACGGAGGGGAGGTCAGATCCGGCCAGTATCCCGGAAGAGGGAAGCAGTGACCGAAGTAGTGTAACGGTTAGGAGAAAGGTCACTGGGTTGGCGCGAGAGGCATGTTCAAATGTACAGGAGCGCGGGACAGCAGAGAATGAGGATTGGGAACCGGGTCCTAAAGCCTGCCGGAGGGAGGGGGAGGAGCTAAGCGACTCAGCGTTGGAAGAGTCCAGAAAGGGCAATGCCCCAGCGGGCAGGAGGACCCAGAGGAGGAGAGAGCAGCGGAAAAGGTGGAGCAGGGCTAGGATCTTAAACTGGTGTCAGAGGGGAGGAGACTCAGACGGGACTTCGCCGGTCTAGGGTTTAAGACGTAGAACTGCGCGCTGCGGCTTTGAAATGGAAACTGAACTTCAATAAAGACTTTTGTACATTACGACAGCCTAGCGTTGGTCCTCTGTGAGCTGGGACCTAGAGGCAGCTCTGACAGACAGCCTGGCAAGATAACGCTCTGTTTTCCTCAGAATGCTCCCTCCAAACTTTCTCAGCGGTGCCCAGAAGACCTGAGCTGAATGATGCACTACATATACTTCTGTGGTAGACTCATTCTCTCTCTTCAGACCTGGCCTAGTTTCCCTCTTCTCTGTTTTGTAAGGAACCTATGGCGATGCAACTGCCATTGGGAACAAGCTTGTTTCCTCCTGTTCTGGAAGGTGGGACTTGAACCAATGGCTTCAGGTTACAAGAAAGGAGATTCCGACTAAACATTCGGGGAAAGTTTCTGATGGTAAGAGCTGTCTCCCTCAAGAGGTTGTGAGCTCTCCTTTCTTGGAGGTTTCTAAGCAGAGGTTGGATGGCCATCTGTCATGGATGCTGTAGGTCATATTCCTGCATTGCCGGGGGTCGGATTAGATGACCCTTGGTGTCCCTCCCAACTCTACAATTCTATGTGATCTGCCAAGGGAAAGCCACCACAGCTAGGAAACTCACCTATCACAAGGTGTGAGCTTTGGCTAGCAAGAATTGGGACACTCTGTTGGGCTGCCCCTTGACCTGAGCTATGTCCTTGTTGTTGTTGTTTAGTCGTTTAGTCGTGTCCGACTCTTTGTGACCCCATGGACCAGAGCACACCAGGCACTCCTGTCTTCCACTGCCTCCTGCAGTTTGGTCAAACTCATGTTGGTAGCTTCGAGAACTCACCCCGCTGTGAGGATTCGAACCACCGATCTTCCGATCAGCAAGCCCAAGAGGCTCAATGGTTTAGACCATGGCGCCATTCCCACATATATAACACTGGCCTGGATGGACCCTGCATGTGAAAACAGGCTCTGACAGATTGAGTGGATGAGATCAAAAGTGGGTCCAGCGGTAAGAAGGCAGTTTCTGCACATGCTGTAGAGGGAAGTTAGGGGCAGATGGGGCCTGTCAACCTGGGAAGGTGGCCCATCTGGGAGAAGAAAAACTCTGACCATAAACCTCTGCTGCCCTGCAGAATATCTTCAAGAGAAGAAAAGACTAAGCAGTAAGCCCTACACAAATCCAGGGTGGAATCCATAAGGTTGGCACCTTGTATGCCTCCTTCTGGCAACTCCTGCAGCTAAGCTGGTGCCAAAAGCATTGCTCTGCTTTCCTTTGGACCACATCAGCGAGGCCAAGAGGAGGCTCTTGCTTCCATACACATTTCCCAGGCTTGCGCCCTTGAGTACTCCATTGTCTCTCAAGACAGACAGATGCTGTTATGTACTGAGTTGAATAGGATCCAAAATGCAGCAGTCTAATTGGTCCTAGAACAATAGGATTCAGAATGCAGCAGTCTGATTGGTCCACAGGAGCCAACCAATTCAGCTCCAGGTGGAAGTGAATCCTCAACCTGATTGGCCTACAGGAGAATCCCGGAATTAGCCAATCACGTGCAGCCCATTGTGTAAATAATGTATATAAAGCAGATATTTTGGGGGAACTTTCATTCCTCCTCACCACTATGAGCTGAATAAAGAGCATGAAATCCACTCTTGACTCCGAGTATATTTCAGATGCCAACTAGCTGGACCAGTGGGTCTGACTCAGTATAAGGCAAGCTTCCTATGTTCCTCTGTTCATTTTGTATATGGTACTAAAAGACCATCCTAACAGTCCATTTAGCACACCTTTAGATATCAAAGCAAAAAAATGATAATCAATCTTCAGTTCAAAATTTCTGCAGTTCTATTTTTCAGTCCCTGACCATTCACCTTCTATCAAATCCCATATCTGCAAAACAGTTTGGGGACTTGTATTTGTTTTACTGCTGTTTCTGCCTTAACCTCCTGTTTCTGTTTCAGATGGAACAGGCAGGAGTGCTCCTTTTCCTCCCCCAAACTTCTGTCTCCAGCTTTTCTGTCACTGTTGGACAGATTGTCACCCGATATTTGGGTATGCAACCTCAGGGGTTCTCTTCGAGAGCTCTCAATTCTTCCAGCTGCCACATATCCAGGTCTTTCCGTTCTTTCATCTCCAGCATCTCCAGCACCTAGGCTTTCAACTAAAGCCTTCATCTGTGTCCTCATCATCTCCTTTCCCCCCTCTATTGCAACCGCCTGATGTCATGTCACCCATCCTGTCAATTCCAAAAATGCCTCTGCTACAGTCATCATCTCCTGTCACTAGGAGCTTAAATCCCCCTCTCATTAGATCGCTTCACTGTCAGTACAGTATCAGCTTCAAAACCTTGCTCCACGTCTCTCCATCCCTTATTATAGAATCAGACAATATGAGCTTATACAGATAATACATTTTCAAGTGACCTAAACCCATATCCACCTTGCCCCAATCATGCTGGACTTATAAACTGTAGTACCATACTAATCATTTTCTTAAAATGATGGACATTTTATGGTGTAGTATCGCTCTTGTTTTCTGGACTGTATGCTGCTATAGGATGGTTTATCTATTGTTTCGATTGTTTTAGATGCTGTGCTGTTTTATTTATGCTGCTTTGATTGGGGGGAGCTTAGTGCTTATTCCTTTGATGAAAACTGATATATGTATACTTGAAATACTTGTCCCTGCCCCCTGGTTCCTCAGAATCCATAGTGGTATCCTGGGCTAAATACAGACCATAGATTTAAAGCACATGACTTGCCCCAAAGAATGCTGGGAACTGTAGTTTATCCCATCACAGAGCTACAATTCCCAACTCCCTCCAGTTCCCAGGATTCTTTGGAGGAGAGTCACATGCTTTAAATCTATGGTAAGTACACAACCTTTATTATTATTATTATTAAAATTTGTATGCTACAGCATAAAAATACAAGATAAAAATGCAAAATACATAATACAAATGAACACAAACACATCCATTTTTATCCTCACAACCATCCTGTGAGGTGTGTGACTGGTCCAAAGCCACACAGTGGGTTTCATAGCAAGAGTGGGGATTTGAACTGTGGTTTCCCTGGTCACAGGACGCAGGTGGCGCTGTGGGACGCAGGTGGCGCTGTGGGTTAAAGCCTCAGCGCCTAGGGCTTGCCGATCGAAAGGTCGGCGGTTCGAATCCCTGCGGCGGGGTGCGCTCCCGCTGCTCGGTCCCAGCGCCTGCCAACCTAGCATTTCGAAAGCACCTCCGGGTGCAAGTAGATAAATAGGGACCGCTTACCAGTGGGAAGGTAAACGGCGTTTCCGTGTGCGGCTCTGGCTCGCCAGAGCAGCGATGTCACGCTGGCCACGTGACCCGGAAGTGTCTCCGGACAGCGCTGGCCCCTGGCCTCTTAAGTGAGATGGGCGCACAACCCCAGAGTCTGTCAAGACTGGCCCGTACGGGCAGGGGTACCTTTACCTTTACCTTTACCTTCCCTGGTCACAGACCAACACTCTAGCCCAGCCTTTCTCTACCTTGGGTCCCCAGATGTTGTTGGACTCCCATCATCCCTAATGAAAAGTGCCAGCAGTCAGGTGTGATGGGAGTTGTAGTCCAACAACATCTGGGCACCCAAAGTTGAGAGTGGCTGCTCTAACCACTACACACACTTGTGTTTTAGCCAATGGCAGAGTTCAGTACATGTCAGCCTTCTCCCTCAGAGTTCTCAATCAAGGACAAAACCTTGACTTTAAACAATTGCCAGCATTTTTGGAGGTTGTCCTACTTACTATCCATATATGCAGTGCTTTTTTTCTTTTAAAAAATGTTTAGGGGTACTCTCATTTTCCTACTCATATATTTAGGGGTATGCATACCCCTGCACCCCCCCAAAAAAGCACTGCATATATGTGTATATATGTGTGATTTGTTTTCAAACCTCTCATCTGTTTCCTTTGCCAGTCCACTACTTTCTCATCTATGAGAGTGGGAATTATACTTGAGTTGAGAATTCTCAGCTTTGATCTAGATTGAATAACTTTAATTCCCAGATATTGTTAAGTTTGTAAAACACTTCAGCTCCCTCTTCTGCATTCTAATAATGCCTCCTTTTGTTATACCTCTGGCAGCTAGCATGGAGCTTTCCCAAGTAAGTGAAATTGTTTTCCTCCTTCAACTTCTCACCTTCTAATAAGATGCCTGCATTTCAAGCATGCCGGTCTTATTCCTATTGATTTCAAGTCTTAATGGACAAGCAATTTCTGCAAGCTTAATTGTCTCAGCTGTGCAATGTGTCTGGCAAAAATAAACATCTCCGGTGTATTTGGCATCTATCCGGGCTCTTTCAATGCTCACATTTTGAAGCATTTCCTCATTATCGAATCTACAGTCCCAAACAAGAAAGGTAATGTAACATAGGTTTGTTTCACACTCCTGCTCAAACCTTCCTGCCTTCAGATTGTTCACTTTCATGCCTATTTTGCCTTAGGCAATCTAGTATTGAACTGGACAACTAACCCCTGTACTAGGGCTCTGGATCTGGCTAAAGCCTGCATCCTGAACCAAATTGGCCAGATTCAGGACAATGTGGCCTTGGGTTGGATTGAGCTGAGATTGCCCTGGATTGCTTCAGGTTAGATTATCCCACCTGGAGCATTCCAAGGCTGTCAAAAAGCAGAGCTCTGGGGCAACAGAATGGAAGAAGTGGAGGCAGGTGGCCTCTGCAGTGTGGGATGTGATACATAAGTAGCAGTCAAATACAACATTCCTTGTTTTCCTAGAGTGGACATGCAAGGGAATGTTTGGTCCAGCCAGTCAGAACTTCCTGTTTCCTCCTGGGCTGGGACACACTTCCTTTGCATGTGACTAGAGGTGGGTGTGTCCTTACCTGTGCAGGTGACAAAAGCACAAGGCATGCAGCACTCTCCTTCTCTTTGACTTCCTCCGTCGTAGGAGCAACATCTTTTTAGCTAGAGGACACTAAGGTTATTCCCATATGGGATAGTTCCACATGTACTGTATATACTTTGTAACTAAGTCTGCCTTCAGGGATCCAACTGTGAACTGATGATGTTGTGAATAAACTTCTTTTATTGACTTTAAATAAGATTGCTGTGTGTTCATTCTTTTAAGAGGGATAAAAAGTGGACTTACCAGGAACATACAATTCAATACTGAATTGTATGATAGTGAGAGGCTTAAACAAGCCTGCAACCAGCTACCCGCTGTGCGTTTAAAAGGGGAATGCACTCTGCTAAGTAAAGGGACTTGCTAGTGCAAGTTAGGAAGGATATTAATAAACAATATATCCTCACCTGACTCCCTGAACATTCCACATGCAGAGTCTGCTTTGCTAGTGCTTCACTACAGGGAACATCCTGGAGGAGCAGCACATAGCATGATTGAAGCCTCTGCTCATCACCTGATGAGCAGAGGCTTCAATTCTGCTTTCTGCAGGGGTCTGCTTCACCAGCACCCAGCAGGATTGGGTCAGCATCTCCTTCTTCCCCCCTTCTGACTGCATGATTCATTAGGGTTTAAAATTATTTAAAGCTACTGTGGGTGTCAAGTGTATATAAATAATAATACATTAGGGCCACTCTAGATTAATTTTGCTCGTGATGGTATCAGGGCAGTTATATGAGATCCCAAGCTCAATACTGTTTGCACCTGCAAAGGTTTTGGGGTAGATTACTGGTTTGTTTGCAGACAGTGGATATTCTGTAGCTTCCTGCTGAAACCCTGCAACTTTTCATACTACAAATGTTGCTGTGCAAGAGTGGCCCTCCAGACGACAATGGTAACACTGGGATAGCAACAGTGGCTGGATCTAGACACATCAAAAATGGGTTTCAGGAATACGCATGCTAAACTACATGAGGGGAAATCACGTTGGTGAAAGACAGGATTCCACAGCGCCATCTGGTTTCACAGTGTTATAACACATATAAAGCGTTTTTTCTTTACCAATGTAGCCGAGTTCAGGGTGGTAATACTGGGGAAGCATCGCAGGAGAATGGATAAACTGGAATGATGTGTGGACAATCCAGGATAAATCCACCACTACTGCAATATTGTTGCATCAGTGATGTGTTGTACAATATGCACACACACAAAACCACCAGTGGTAGCAATTGCGGACAAACATCCCTAAAAAAACAGCTTGATTACAACTTCTAAGCTCCCCTGCAGTGCAAAGCCACAGGGAAACACTGATTGATTGATTGATTGATTGATTGATTGATTGACTGATGATTTGGTAGCACACACACAACAGGGGTCAGGGCCATCTTAAGCTTATCTGGTGCTGTGGTGCAAAGTTCCCTCCAGCGCCCCTAGCCCCCCCATTTCCCAGAGGCGTCCACCTTTTTTTAGGGAGGACGGTGCTGCCGGCAGGGCTGGAGGAAGCAGGCAGCAGCTGGAGGGCAGCTCCTCTGGCAGGGAAGAGGCGGAGGCTGGATGTGGCGCCTCCTGGCTCAGCTAGCCATTTCATGCCATGGTAGCTATGGCAGACAGAGGTTCCGGACACAGTGCTGCTTCAGCGTGGCATGACGGAGGAGGGCGAGGGCGGCGAGCTCATGCCGGGAGGTGCTGCGTCCAGCCTCCGCCTCTTCTCTGGCACCCTCCAGAACTTGGCGCCCTGGCACCCTGCGACACTAGCCTCTATGGGTAAGACGCCCCTGACAGGGGTGCCCAGTATTTTTCTTCTAGGGGAAAAAGGTGTCGGTACTGCATACCCTTGAGTACCTCCAGAAAAGAAATCTCAATAGGTTATGATTGATGGAATGTGCAGAGGTCAGACTGCTGACTGCAAGAGGTATTGGGGCTGACTAGGAAAAACTGAATGAGATTTGAGCACCCCCTGCTGAGGATGGGGGGGGGGGGAAACGGAATGTATTCAGGCCATTACTCAGAGATATCAAGCTTTCAAGGAAAAAGATGATCTGGCAGATTGCAACATCTGGGAAGGAATTAAAAGAATTGTAGGGAGTTTCCAGATGGCAGGATTCCCAGCAGTGTTGTTGTAACCTGGGAGGTAATTTTTGATCACAGGCGTTTGGAAGTGCCATTGCTGGGTCTGCAAGATTACCGCTGCCCTACTTTCACACACATACACACAGAGAGATGGGACGGGCATCAGTCACCAACAGAATCAGTTCATTTTGCTTCTAGCTTATGGGCGTCTAGCATGCTGCAATCATAGAGCACTGGTTTCCTGCAAAAACACCATGATTTGCTTGTTTCCTGTCAGGTGAAGAAAGCAAACTCAGATATCTGTTTCTGCCAAAAACTTTTAATGCGTAAATCTGAGCAATACATAGGGAAGGCAAAGCGGCTGAATTGCATGCTTAAGTGTGAGCCGAAACATTGATCCACAAAGGGACACACAGCCAGTCTCTTCCTTTTGAAAAGTGGGGTGGGTACAAGTGTCAGCATGGCAGGCACCAGGCATCTCTGATCTGGGCAAGCAAACAAGCACTCCTGCAAGTGGGATGGGCCTTTAAGGTCTGTTCACGCTGGCATATTTGTGCCCTTAGTCCTGGAGCTGCCAGCTCAGTATCTGGCTGACTCCCAGGAACCTCTCTAGCAAGAGGTTCCTCACTGACAGGAGGAGCTAGCAGGAGGTGCCTGACCAGAAGTGTCCAATAACACAGAGGCACACAACCCACTGGCTCCCTCTACCTTAGCCATTTCTCAAAGCCCATCTCCCTCTTGGATCCCCACCCCCACCCCCCCATTGTAGAGCTCCAACTCTCTGATCTCTTCCTCCACAGGATCTGCCCATCCACTCCATGGCATCTTTGTAGGATTCATGACAGCTTGACAAAAGCAATTGGGTGCAAGTGCCTGCACTAAAATAATAATAATAATAATAATAATAATAATAATAATAATAATAAGTGAAATGAAATGAAATGAAATGAAAGTAATAATGGGTGTTTCCTCGCATCAGCTTGGATTTGCCCAGCAATGCGTGCACTTAAATTCCCACCATGCTAGAAGCCAGATATCAATTAAGCTGGTTGCCATACTTATAAAGTGCTAGCCCCATCTCTTTGAGTGGGGTGGTAGCCTAGTGGGGCAGGAACTGTCACAGGAACCCAGAAATGGTATCTGCAAGTCCACTGTTTCCTCTTATATCTGATGGTGCCTCTTTTGCATCCCAGGTTGCAACTATGGGCACTTCCAGGCTGCTGGAATTTTGTGGGAGTGATCTGAGCAGACATTGGGACATTTAGGTTTATACAGTATAAAGTGGATGTATGTGCTCTTTCTGCCTGGTGAACCCAATCCACTTTTTAAAAAAAGAAAAGGAAGAAACAGACTTCCTCCAGTTAGGAAAGTGACAGGGCCATTACAGGAAGATGTGTAAACAACACCCCACAAGCAAATCAGGATGAATGCCCAGTAAAGACTGGGCAGAATCTAACCCGTGTGAGTCGAGCTTTGTGCAAACAAATCAGAATGAATGCTCAATAAATAGGTCATTTGGAGGAGCCCAGCCTAGCTGGAAAATCTGCCATCTGGGAACTCCCTCAATTCTTTTTAAGTCCCTTGCAGAAGTTGTGGTCTGCCTGTTCCTCCTTTTCTGAAAGCTTGGTATCTGCAAGTAATGGCCTGAATGCATTCCCCCTTTTTCAGTCTCAGCATGGGGTGCTCAAATCTAATTCAATTTTCCTGGTCAGCCCAAAGACTCCTCGCAGTCAGCAACCTGAATAAAGATAGATACTCTGCTGGCATTTGGTTGTTTGTATATTGCGATCTGCCCATTTGGCTGATCTGTAGAGCAAATAGTTGTATCTAGGAGAAGGCAGTGGTCACTGACTGAACCAGGCTTCTTCTACAAACAGCAAGGACAAATGTTCAGCAGCTGTTAAAGGTTTGAATATCCAAGCCTCATGACACACAGACATGAGAGGGTAGGATTGTGTGTTTTAGCACACCTCGCTCTGATCTATAACCACATAACCAGTGCTTTTTTCCTAAAAAATATGTTTAGGTGTACTCTCATTTTGACTCAAGAAAATCACCATGTTATAGTTCAAATCGGGAAAAAGAAATACAGTAAATGGACAAAAGTACAAAGATTCACTAAATGTATGCGTCTCCCTGCGTCCCCCTAGAAAAAAAGCACTGCACATAACCACTAGAAGCACATTTTTTATCTTTCCATGAATGCTGAGGATTAGGAACAGAATCCAGGCACTTGTATCTACTGGTATTCTGAAAGGGAAATGGCAGCTGTTTCAAGGCATGTCTGCATATGCCTCCAAGTGTCCTGTTTTAATGGCTTCTGTTTGCATCCTGGAATCTCCCTTTTTTTTTTTTTTTTTTGGTCTGGGACCGTAGCATGAGTCAAGAGCACTGGACCCAAAGATGTTCACTCTGCTTCGAGTCAGCCGGGTCACTCCACAACCCTGCTGACAAGCACCAGAGCGTCAGACCAGAAGGGGTGCCCCTCCTGATGTCCCAGTTTTGGGGACAAAAGTATTGAAGGGTATGCATTTGCATAGTGAGTCTGAATGGGCTAGGAAGTGCATGAGTGCATTTCTGAACCCTGTAGCACCCTGTTCCCCAATTTAGTATTTTTCACACCACAGAAGGGGAACGGCCGGGCAGTAGCACAGTGTAATGACCAGCTTAGATGCGATATTAAATGTGCCATTGCATCTAACATGCACGTTTGTAAATACCTGATGAGAAGTCTGATAATTTTGGGGAAACACAGAAGGCTGGCGGTGGGTTGCCTTTACATGGATGAGCCTTCAGAAGCCTAAGGGAAGCATGAGTCTTGAGTAGGGACAGGGGAGAAATTTGATTCAGGTTACCTTTAAAAATGAACCTGCCTAATGTGTACTTTGCCAGACAATATGGGAACCGAAACACTGCCATCCTTCAAAATTTGCACTTCTCTGAATTTTGCAGTGCATTTACCCAATGAAGTGCAACAATGCACATACCGGGATAAAATGAGCATAACAATCCATATAATAGTGAAAATAACATGCACAAATTCCTGCTTGGCAGGGGGTTGGACTCGATGGCCCTTGTGGTCTCTTCCAACTCTATGAGTCTATGATTCTATGAATATAGTAGGGAAAATTGAACATCCAAGAATACCTGGAGGGACACAGAGTTCCCACCCTGGAATATAGGGTTTCAGGATTGGGTCCACAATGAGTCCGACTAGCAATGAGTCCTACTGTCCCCAGGCATTCCCACATCTCTCCAAAAACCGCTCTGGAGGTCAGGAAATGCCCAGAAGATCAGGTGGGGAGAGGAGGAGAGAACAGAGCAGAGCTGATTCTGTCAGGTAAACAGAAGTGCTTGGGCTGCCAGAACAATCTCCTGAAGGCTACTTTGAATTCCACCCTAAGCCTTCATCCATTTCAAGCACCTGCCACAGTTGTTTAGAACTGCTTCACTTACAGCAAAGTTCCTTTTGCCACTTTTTATAACGAGAAAGGAGATTTCGTTGCTTCCGGTAATATATCAATATGGAGTATCTTGGCTATCCATGTGGGGGAAAAGGAATTGAGTTTTAGCTTTTAGTTCTAAAGATGCAAGCATTTCTTATCCCTGAGGGCCACCTCTTGGTACAAGGAGAGAAATGCACTGGCCTAAGAGGGACCAGCATCCTTGTGACAGCTGCTACTGCTGTTGCTGCTAGTGCAACTGTTCTCCTTTGCATGCTTCCTAAATTCATGACCTGGCAAGGTAGGATCGGAGTCATTTTATTAAGGGTTGCTTCTCATGATATATGCAGTACTTGGGAGGGAAGCATTTACAGTTTCTCATTTTTCCAGTCCCAGGTTCGGTTCTCCATATTTCCACATCAGTTTGAAATTGCTAAAGACCTCCTGAAAAATTGTCAGCATTTTGGTGAGAATTTCCCTTGATGTACACATGTTTATAGGGACGCAGGTGGCGCTGTAGGTTAAACCACAGAGCCTAGGACTTGCCGATCAGAAGGTTGGCAGTTCGATTCCCCGCGACGGGGTGAGCTCCCATTGCTCGGTCCCTGCTCCTGCCAACCTAGCAGTTTGAAAGCACGTCAAAGTGCAAGTAGATAAATAGGTACCGCTCCGGCGGGAAGGTAAACGGCATTTCCCTGCACTGCTCTGGTTCACCAGAAGTGGCTTAGTCATGCTGGCCACATGACCCGGAAGCTGTACGCCGGCTCCCTCAGCCAATAAAGCGAGATGAGCGCTGCAACCCCAGAGTCGGTCACGACTGGACCTAACAGTCAGGGGTCCCTTTACCTTTTTACACATGTTTATATGCCAAGTTGCCCACTGTACACATTTTTGCAAAGCAGTTTTTGCTAATGGAATGCATTTATGTATGCAGTTTTTAATGGTATATGCATATTTATGCAACTTTACCCTGTTTGTTGACGTTAGGTGGTCCCTATGCTGCATTGTTTTGGACAACTGCTGGAGGGGGTGGAATATTCAAGCAATTCTACCCATATATATTTCCATGTTTGTTTTTAAAAGTTTGACAGACTCTATCTGTAGTTCATTGATAACTATTTAATATTTATTTGCGGGCATTTTTGTGTGGATTTAGGTAATGTTTTCTTTTGTGTTTTATTTATTATTTATACAACTTAGAGATTTTTTGCAATTATGCAGTCTACAAATCTTATTAAATAGATGCAATAAATAAATATCAGGGCGTTTTCTTCCCTCTTGCTTTCAACAGATGCACATTTTGTGTGTGTGTGTTTGTGAGTGAGAGAGAGAGAGAGAGAGAGAGAAAGATACAAAGGAAGGCTGCAAATACAGTGCACCACAAGGGAAACATACTGACACTTATCTTTCTGCAGCACCGCACATCAATTGCATGGTGGAGGAACGGCAATTGCACAACTCACATCACATTAGCTCTGCCATGGTTGCTTTGGCTGAGATTCCTGCCTTGCAAGGGGTTGGACTAGATGAGACTTGGGGCTCCCTTCCAACTCTACAGTTCTATGATTCTACAAAATGCTTAGCTCTGGAGCGCACCAACCAACTCCTTAGTCTTCTTCCCATGCGCCTCCTCTAGAGTGACCCTAGGAGCCGATCCTCAGTGCCTGACCTGCCTCCTTTCACTCTGATTGCTTCCAATCAGCACGAAAGGTGAGAAGATTTCTTCTCAGTGGCTAAGAAGCTCCATTTTCAGTTCTACAAATTGTAACAAGTCCTTGACCCCTGCACCATTACACCTCTGTCTCTGCTTCTTTTTGTTGGACCTAGCTACAGGCTGCTATCAGTGAGTCGCAAGGCCTATCTAGATATTTGGAAGTCTTTTATAATATTTTAACTAGGATTTATATATTGTAATGTTTGAAGTATGAATTTGGTATTATTGATTATGAAAAGTATTTTTTTCCCCTTTTCTTTCTTTTCTTTTATCTCTTTTCTTTTCTAGTCTGCTTTTTGGAAAATACGTAGACAAATGTGTTTACAGTGTTATGTATTGATTTTTGTTTCTGTTTCTTTTTTCTTTTTCTTTTCTTGTAATATTTAATAAAAACTAATAAAAAAGTAAAAAAGACGTTGTTGTTGTTGTTGTTGTTGTTGTTGTTGTTATATATTTATTTAGTATATCCCAATGAAAGAGAGTCTACCATCTTCTGAGACAGTCTGTTCCAGTCTCGAACAGCACTCACTGTCAGAAAGTTCTTCCTAATGTTTAGCCAGAATCTCCTTTCTTGCAACTTGAATCCATTGGTTTGGGTCCTGCCCTCAGGAGCAGCAGGGGTGGGGGGTGGGGAGCTTGCTCTGTCTTCCATGTGACATCCCTTCAGATATTTGAAGATGACTATCATATCACCGGGACACAGGTGGCTCTGTGGGTTAAACCACAGAACCTAGGACTTGCCGAAGGTCGGCGGTTCGAATCCCCGCAACGGGGTGAGCTCCCGTTGCTCGGTCCCTGCTCCTGCCAACCTAGCAGTTCGAAATCACGTCAAAGTGCAAGTAGATAAATAGGTACCGCTCCGGCGGGAAGGTAAATGATGTTTCCATGCACTGCTCTGGTTCGCCAGAAGCGGCTTAGGCATGCTGGCCACATGACCCGGAAGCTGTACACCGGCTCCCTCGGCCAATAAAGCGAGATGAGCGCTGCAACCCCAGAGTCGGCCACGACTGGACCTAATGGTCAGAGGTCCCTTTACCTTTACCTTTACCTATCATATCACCTCTGTGTCTTCTCCAGGCTAAAGATGCCCAACTCCCTCAACTGTTCCTCATAAGGCTAGGATGGATTTGGAGCCGGAAGAATTCTTCATCCTTCACTTTGTAGTGTCAGATTGAACACTGTCGAAGAGCATTGTCCAAAATGGGTTCCAACCTATATGGGGTTAGATTTGAAGAGTCTTTAGAAGCTTACACTTGGTCCAGAATGCAGAAGCAAGGGTGTCCATTCCCATGAGACTATGTTATACCTATCTGGCCATGTCTGCTCTAGCTCCCAGTTTGCTTCTTGATACAATTCAATGTTGATTATTGCCTTTAAAGCCCTAAATGAGTTGGGATAACTGAGAGATCAGCTCTTTCCATATCATCCTGCCTTATTCCTAAGATAAAAGAGATCATTCTCTGTGACCCAAGTAAGGTGAAGATATGAATAACAATGACAATAGATAAAGCCTGTCCAGTGGCTGCACCAGTAGTATATTAGTTTGCCCCATGGATGCCCCCTTCCCTAGCTGTCTTTCACCAACTGGTAATACAGTGGTACCTCAGGTTACATACGCTTCAGGTTACATACGATTCAGGTTACAGACTCTGCTAACCCAAAAATAGTGCTTCAGGTTAAGAGCTTTGCTTCAGGATGAGAACAGAAATCGTGCTCCGGCGGCGTGGTGGCAGCAGGAGGCCTCATTAGCTAACGTGGTGCTTCAGATTAAGAACAGTTTCAGGTTAAGAACGGACCTCCGGAACGAATTAAGTACTTAACCCGAGGTACCACTGTACATGCTTATTCTAGCAGGACTTTGTCTGCTAAATATTATCTGTTGTATTATTTATATGATGTTAGCCACTCTGAGCCTGGCTCTGGCCGAGGAGGGCGGGCTACAAATAAAAATTATTATTATTATTATTATTATTATTATTAGGTTCATATTAGATATTTTTGCTTCATTTATTGGTGAGCTTTATGGCCACTGAAATTTGTTGTAAGTGAAACAAAGCATTAATTGTTGATTTTAAGTATACCTTTATACTTTTTATTTTGTATCATTAGTGTGCAACTATGTTTATATATCCATTCTATCCATTCTAAAGAAAATCAGCCCTGAGTACTCAGTGGAAGGACAGATCCTGAAGCTGAGGTTCCAATATTTTGGCCACCTCATGAGAAGAGAAGGCTCCCTGGAAAAGACCCTGATGTTGGGAAAGATTGAGGACACAAGAAGAAGGGGATGGCAGAGGACGAGATGGTTGGACAGTGTTCTCGAAGCTACGAACATGAGTTTGACCAAACTGCGGGAGGCAGTGGAAGGCAGGAGTGCCTGGTGTGCTCTGGTCCATGGGGTCACGAAGAGTCGGACACGACTAAATGACTAAAGAACAGCAATATTTATATGGCATTTTGTGGTGTATAAATAAATTGATTGTGATCTCTGCTACTGTGGCTTTTAAAGGGATTTTAATATGCTGTGTATTTTATTCATTTCTCTTGTTTAACCCTTTGTGCTTGTAATATAGTTGTACCTTCTCATGATTTCAAATTGTAAGCTACCCTTGCATTGTACACGGGCACTAGAAGGATGCGGCAGGAATAAATACAGTTCACAGCACCATCTCCCACTAAGAAATAGATCTTTCTCTGGAACGGAGGAAATTCCTTTATAAACTGTGTACAGTCACATGGGGGCAGAAGAGGCTTAGCAAAAATGAACGGCTCCTAGCAACAAAGACTCTAAATATATGCAGCCTTCCCTGCTTGAGGAAAACAGACTTCCCTTTTCAAACTAGAGATAAGAATGCACTGGTGGGCAGAGAGAGAAGACTGTTCCGTTAGGCCAACCTAGATATGTTCAGTAGACCTGCGCATGTAGAGCATCCTTGTGTAGAAATGAACTGGCTGGTCTGCACAATCCGGAGTTCTGCTTTTTGAAGGCTGGTTATGCAAACAGAGCCTGGCCTTGCACAGTTTGTACATGTATAGACTTTATTCCCACAATCGGCTGAAAAGGAGAGGGCTGCACTGTGCATGGTCATCTCAATCCCATTCCTCTCCCCTACAAACATGGGTTGAACTCTAGGCATGGCATTAATCGTGGGAGTGTGCTCAGCAGGTCTTGTTTTTATGGTTTATCTAGCAGTGGAAGTGAGAGCTGGACCATAAAGAAGGCCGATCGCCAAAGAATTGATGCTTTTGAATTATGGTGCTGGAGGAGACTCTTGAGAGTCCCATGGACTGCAAGAAGATCAAACCTATCCGTTTTTTTCTTTTTTTCATAACATAAACCCCCCACCCCCCAATACAGAAATCTACCCTCATTAAACGCATACATAACATACAATAAGCATAAGATACAACAATACAAACAACCAGATAACAGACTTCCTTTATCCTGTATCTGTCCTCCTTATTTACTTCTTATATGCTGTATCCTTTATGAATAATTATTAAGATTTTTCTAATTATAACTTAAATATCCACAAAGTCTCCTGCAGACATTAATCGAAACAAGTCCAGGTATGTATTTTAGGGCACTGTTTTGTGAAGTATTCTCTGCATTTTCCCCATTCTTTTTGTAATTCTTGTCTAGTGTGATCTCTAATTTCCTCTGTTATTCTAGCCAGTTCAATATACTCTAACAGTTTGTCTTGCCATTCCTTTTTTGTTGGCACAATTTCTTTTTTCCAGTTTTCAGCAATTAGGATCCTTGCCACTCCTGTGGCATAGAGGAATATTTTCTGATCTTCTCTTGCTATACCTGTGTCCGTTATCCCTAGTAGAAAAGCTTCTGTATTTTTCATAATGTTATACTTAAACTTTTTTTAAGCTCGTCATATACTATGTTCCAGAAACAAAACCTATCCATTCTTAAGGAAATTAGCCCTGAGTGCCCACTGGAAGGACAGATCCTAAAGCTGAGGCTCCAATACTTTGGCCACCTCATGAGAAGAGAAGTCTCCCTGGAAAAGGATGTTGGGAAAGATGGAGGGCACAAGGAGAAGGGGACGACAGAGGACGGGATGGTTGGATAGTGTTCTCAAAGCTACCAGCATGAGTTTAACCAAACTGCGGGAGGCAGTGGAAGACAGAAGTGCCTGGCGTGCTCTGGTCACTCCAGAGTCGGACACGACTAAACAACTAAACAACAACAATAACAAAGCAGTGATTCACAGGGATGAGGATTAACCCTTTTCCTCCCTGCCACTGCGATCCAAATGAAAAATGCCTATCCTCCAAGCTGCTATTAGGGTAGGAGGTCACCATCAACGCTGTTTGTCAGCTAAGAGGGTCTGGAAGCGTGTTTATATCAAAATGTTATTGAAAATACCATGAATCCATTTTCCAGAAATATCTAATATCTCAGGAAAACTGAGGACAGAATATTCAAGAGCAGGGGTTATTTTTCAAAGGAGATAAATAAATGTGGATATAAACTTTTTTTTGGATTATGTTTTAAAATGTTGGTTAGAGGGCTGCCTCCATCCCTAGGCAATGTTTAAAAACACAATTATAAAATCAAAGAAGATAGAGGTAGTGGGCAAGAGGTCAGTAAACCTGAAAATGAATTATTTCACTTTGGTTTTCTTTTCGCAGCAAAAGTAATCTGTTGTATAGTGAGCAAAATACACTTAAGAAAATGCACACTTGCCAAATTGAATGCATCACCCCAATGAATCATTTAACATCCTGATGTTTATTAATGCATTTAATCCATTTTGTTTGGAACTCTCCTTAAATAAATATGACCAATTGTTCTGTTTTTATTTAATGCATTAGCCTTAGGTCATAAAGCAATCCAATAAATTTAAAAGCCACAATAACCGCAAACATATACAAGGTGATAGTTGAGCAATAAAAGGGAAACTCCTAGAATGAATGGATCCAAAAGCGTATGAGAAGGTTGCATCTAGAAAAGAAATAAGCCACATTAATGTGGAAGCAACTAACAATAATAATAACAACATTGTAGCTGGCAGTGATTATTGTTTTCCAAAAACAGTCTCATACAGTGCAAGCCTATCACTGTCTGCTCAGACATTAGCCCCATTGAGTTCAATAGGCTTTACTTTACATATAAATGTTTATATGACTGCACATTGGGAGGATTTGTTCATTTCGGGCACTTCCAGGCATTGATTTATAAAAGCTTTTATCACAGCTGCTGAGCTACAGCAATATGTCTCATATCCATCATAATTTTCACTTAATATCAACAGATTTGAAAACAGTCACCATGCAAGTGGGACCTGTAACAAAAAGGTGCAGTGTGCAGGGACCTCCGTTCATAGCATGGCGATATCTCCAGTATTTGAAGGTCTGTCTAGTCCAGTGTTTCCCAACCTTGTGCCTCCAGCTGTTTTTGGACTACAATTCCCATCATCCCTTGCCACTGGTCTTGCTAGTCAGGGATGATGGGAGTTGTAGTTCAAAAACAGCTGGAGGCACAAGGTTGGGAAACACTGGCTAGTCTATAGGTACCCTGAGAAAGGAGAGTGGGTGTGGTCTTCGGCCCACTATACTTGCCCAAGAATAGTGAGCACCTGGATAGCAGACAGAGCAGGCACACAGGTGACCTGGTCACGTGGTCACAGTCTTTACCACCCTGTCAGAACATAAGACACCACTTTACCTGTTCAGTGTCTCAGCCACTGCCTCCCATTCCCCCTCCCAGAGGTTTTCCATTTCCACCCCTGACATCAGTCAGCACCAGGTGGCCACTGAGCTATTTTAGATATGTCCCACCCTGCCTCCTTAAGAGTTTTATTCCCAAAGATTTCCGCAAACCTGGTGGTTCCCTGAAATCTGCTTCTTGTGCAGCGTGCCATTTTATCTATGCAGGCGACAGCAGCCACTTCTGTATGTATGGCATGAAAAGCTGCCCATTGAATGGCCCCTTTGTGTCCACGTGTATGCATGTCCTGTCACAGAATCACAGAGTTGGAAGGGACCTCAGTGGTTATTTAGTCCTGCCGTTGATTTGATTGATTTGTTTCAATTATATCAAATCAAACACAACTCTGTATACAGTGGTACCTCGGGATGTGAACGGGATCCGATCCGGAGCCCCATTCGCATCCTGAAGCAAACGCAACCCATGCCTGCACATCTGCGCGTGCTGCGTTTCGCCACTTCTGCGCATGCGCGTGACGCCATTTTGACCGTCTGCGCATGCGCACGTGGCAAAACCCGGAAGTAACGAGCTCCGTTACTTCCAGGTCGCTGCGGAGCGCAACCTGAAAATACTTAACTTGAAGCACATTTATCCCGAGGGATGAATGTATAATAAAAGTATAATGCACACTGAATGTCCCAATGCAATCCGTATTATGACTCAAAACGATCTCAACACAAAGCATATATGTACAGTTGCAAGGAACTTGAAAAAATATATATAGTCTTGAAAATTGCTATACAATATAACTGAGATTGAGAGTTCAATAGTTCAATGGTGTAGCAAATCTTGTCAACAAGACTGTATACACAAAGGACTCCAGCTGACAAGAAGACGTCGAGGTAAGGTCTTTGTTTCGTATGCCTTTTTCAGGTTAGTCCAGATATTTTGGTAAATGTCAAGTTCGTGCTCATAATTAGGTCAGCTCCCAACTTGCATGGGCTCTCAATTCCTAGTATAATGCGGTTTAAATTATAAGCTTAAGGCTGTGTACACACAACATTTTCTTCTGGGAGGCCAAGTAGTTGTTTTTTTCTACATAGTCCGAATGCAATCTAGATCTACTGCATTTAAAAAAAAAAAATGCTCCTGAAAACCAGTGGCATTCATGCTCCAGCACCGGGGGCGAAGAGCAGACGGGAGCATGGCTGGCGCGTGTCCCGGGGGCATCGCATGACACCCGCAGGGGCGTGGCGCATGTCCTGGGGGCATGGTGCGCCGCCCATGGGGGCGTGGTGCCCAGTGGGGGGGGGGCCAGCTGCGATGGCACCCCACCGGGATCGTGGTGCCAGGGGCGGTGCACTCCCCCTGCCTCCCTCTTCCTCCCCCAGTGCTGAAAACTGGTTTGATTCCAGAAATAAAAGCTCACTGCAGATTGATTCTGCATTACCCTGCAGTGTGTCTGTTTGAAAACAGATGTAGGCAGTTCCAGCAATTGTGGGTGATAGTGTAACCATTTCCTTCTTCATTCACCTGGAACATGTGCAGGAAGGAAGAGGTATGGACAACCTGATCTAGTAATGTCATATCAAATTACTACAATAATAACCAAGATCTAGATGGATGGCAGGATCTAGAATTCTTTTTGTAAATACAAGAGGCTGTCCTTGTTATGTCCAGTTACAGATAGGTAGCCGTGTTGGTCTGCCATAGTCAAAACAAAATAAAAAAATGCACACGAAAGCTCATACCAAGAACTAACTTAGTTGGTCTTTAAGGTGCTACTGGAAGGAATTTTTTTATCTTGTTATGTCCAGTTTGACTTTCAGAAGAAAGAGCTGCTCAGCTGCATTTTCAACAAATATGTTTGCATTTAGAATGTAGTTTGATTCAAAGACCATCAACAAGAAATTTTGACCGTTGACTTTCAGTTCAATGACTTTCAGTGGGATGATGAGTCAACAAGCAGATTGTGTCGTAAGTGCAAGTTAAGTTAGTTAACAGAGCCTATAGATTTTATTTACATCACCTCCCCACAGAGGTTCTTTTACTTTTAAGAGTACCGCAACTACAGTTGGCAAAGGGGCAATTTTACAGGATGACAACCACAAATACAGGATTTGACAGCCACAAATACAGGGTATATAGCGGTCCATGTTTTTCCACACAGTGGACACGCGCACTTCACGGCTGAACACGTGCACCCTGAAAGCAAGATTGGAGCGAAATTTGACAGGTGTCTCATGGTGAAGTAGATTAGTAGATGAAGTTTGCTTGAAGTAGGGGTGGGGGTGGGGCTCCGTTTTTGAACTTTTCTCCCCAAAGCTAGACTCGGACTACTTCTGTGAAAAGTATTACTTTAGAAAATTTGATTTGTAACAAAGGTTGTCAAAACGATTTGGGTGCCTCTTGTTTTGGAAACCAGCTTCAGAATGAAGATTGATATTTAAAGCAAGCCTACAATGTCCCCCAACCCAACTAGAAGCTGTCTTTAATTGGGTCAGATATTTTGTCCACCAAAAACAGCTATCCTGATGTTGTGTGGCCCCCACTACCCCCAAATAAACAGGCAGGGCAACATTGCTTCAGGTCACATCAGGGCATGACTTTATTGACTACAGATGTATACATTCGGCATAGGTATTGAGTATAACTATCAAACCATGAGCCCGCCTGCTGGAATATACATATGGGGTCAACCCAAGACAAAAGAGGTACTATGACACACATCAAGAAGGGACCCCTTGTGGGGCTGCCACCTCGAGGAGTGCTATGGTCCTAGCCCCCACCTGGGCATTTGGACAGAAGCAATTCCATCCAGGAACACAGGTGGCGCTGTGGGTTAAACCACAGAGTCTAGGACTTGCCAATCCGAAGGTCGGCGGTTCGAATCCCTGCAGCGGGGTGAGCTCCCGTTGCTTGGTCCCTGCTCCTGCCAACCTAGCAGTTCAAAAGCACATCAAAGTGCAAGTAGATAAATACTTCTGGCGGGAAGGTAAACGGCATTTCCGTGCGCTGCTCTGGTTCGCCAGAAGCGGCTTAGTCATGCTGGCCACATGACCTGGAAGCTGTACGCCGGCTCCCTCGGCCAATAAAGCGAGATGAGCGCCCCAACCCCAAAGTCAGTCACGACTGGACCTAATGGTCAGGGGTCCCTTTACCTTTAATTCCTTCCAGGTCCCTTTAACGCAGTGTTTCCCAAACCTGGTTCTCCAGCTGTTTTTGGACGACAACTGCCATTATCCCTAGCTAGCAGTGGTCAGGGATGATGGGAAATGTAGTTAAAAACAACTGGAGACCCAAGTTTGGGAAACAGTGCTTTAATGGGATACTCCTAAAAACTGGAGGGTCAGGCAGAGGCTACAACCACCCCTCCGCCATAACTACGGCTTAAAGGTAAAGGTAAAGGTACCCCTGCCCGTACGGGCCAGTCTTGACAGAATCTGGGGTTGTGTGCCCATCTCACTTAAGAGGCCAGGGGCCAGCGCTGTCCGGAGACACTTCCGGGTCACGTGGCCAGCGTGACATAGCTGCTGTGGCCAGAGCCAGAGCCAGAGCCAGAGCCGCACACGGAAATGCCGTTTACCTTCCCGCAGGTTAGCGGTCCCTATTTATCTACTTGCACCCGGAGGTGCTTTCGAACTGCTAGGTTGGCAGGCGCTGGGACCGAGCAGCGGGAGCGCACCCCACCACAGGGATTCGAACCGCCGACCTTTCGATCGGCAAGCCCTAGGCGCTGAGGCTTTAACCCACAGCGCCACCTGCGTCCCTAACTATGGCTTACCCAATACCTAAACCACTAAAGTTGTGACAATTGCAATTAGGCAGGCGAACCTAAAGAACTGGGCCAATCAGTCCAATGGACAAAATCCTACCCTGCCCCGAATACGGTGACCAACAATAGTCCTTAGCGAGGTCAAGCACAGACAAAAACCAAGAAAAAGGGAAGGAAGGTGGGAGATCTGATGAGGAACTGAATGAAGGAGGTGGAGGCTGGTGGGTTTTATATACTCAAGGTGGACTGAAGTGAAGTCTGCCAGCCTAGTCTGATCCGCTGCTGGGGCTCAGCCAGTACTGCAGCTTGCCCACGATAGGCCAAATTGTGGACAGGCTATGATCCACTTCCCAGGCTGGTGTGAGGACCATTTTGGGTCACGCCGACCTGGGAAAACTGCCCGAGACATGCTCCCCATCGAATTAAAAGGTGTGGGGAGCCTCTGTCCTGCAATGCCACCTGACCAGGAAAGGTAGGCAGACTTGTTTGACTCCAACACCTATAAGCCCGGGCAGTATAGTTAGTGGTCGGGGATGATGGGAGCTGGAGTCCAGCAACATCTAGAGGGCAGGAGGTTAGGGAGGAAAGGCCTAATCCAATATATTGTATATTCTCGCTGGCAGAAGCTCTGCAGAGTCTCAAGCAGAGCTATTTCAAATAATCTGCTAACCAATTCTTGTAACTGGAGACAGTGGAGATTGAACTAGAAGCAGTCAAGTGTGCTCTGCCACTGAGCTATGGCCTCTTCCAATGACCTCCTAAGTAATTAACTATCTATTAAATAAAATATCAAAAGACCTACATGTCCAGGGTATGTTTTCAGAATGTGTTTTTTATTTCAATTTTTGTGTGTGTGTGTGAAGTCATTTTTAAATTGTTGGACTACCATCAGCTTCAACCAGCATGCTCAATGGTCAGAATAATGTAGTCCTACAATATATGGAGCCCCATATGCTGTAAAATACTGATTGCTGCTGCATGTCCAATGTGTTGTTGTTGTTGTTTAGTCATTTAATCGTGTCTGACTCTTCGTGACCCCATGGACCAGAGCACGCCAGGCACTCCTGTCTTCCACTGCCTCCTGCAGTTTGGTCAAACTTATGCTGGTAGCTTCGAGAACACTGTCCAACCATCTCGTCCTCTGTTTTCCTTCTCCTTATGCACTCAATCTTTCCCAACATCAGGGTCTTTTCCAGGGAGTCTTCTCTTCTCATGAGGTGGCCAAAGTATTGGAGCTCAGCTTCAGGATCTGTCCTTCCAGTGAGCACTCAGGGCTGATTTCCTTAAGAATGAATGTGTTTGATCTTCTTGCAGTCCATGGGACTCTCAAGAGTCTCCTCCAGCACCATAATTCAAAAGCATCAATTCTTCGGCAATCAGCCTTCTTTATGGTCCAATGTAAATATTGCCAAAACAGGGCTGCTGCATGTTAGGTCCCATCAACTGTTAACTGCTACCAGCTGTCAGTGTCAAACTGCTGTCCAAATTAAATCTGTGTTAACCATGAACATATCAGTGCAGGTTGTTAAATACTGTCAGAAGCTGCTGTCAGGTGTTTTGTTTTCTTGTTCCAGTATCGATGGCTACTGCATGCCAGCTGTCAAACACTGCAAAACGTTGAGCTATATAGTTGTCAATTGACAGTGCTGGATACTAAATTTTCAATTGCTGCTTACTGGCTATGCTAACAATGCGAGCATAAAGGTAAAGGTAAAGATACCCCTGCCCGTACGGGCCAGTCTTGACAGACTCTAGGGTTGTGCGCTCATCTCACTCTAGAGGCCGGGAGCCAGCACTGTCCGCAGACACTTCCTGGTCATGTGGCCAGCGTGACGAAGCTGCTCTGGCGAACTGGCACCAGAGCAGCACACGGAAAGCGGTACCTATTTATCTACTTGCACTTAAGGGTGCTTTCGAACTGCTAGGTGGGCAGGAGCTGGGACCGAACGACGGGACCTCACCCCGCCGCGGGGATTCGAACCACCAACCATGCGATCGGCAAGTCCTAGGTGTTGAGGTTTTACCCACAGCGCCACCCGCGTCCCTAACAATGCGAGCATATCTGCCACCAAAACTGGCAAAGTATCTTACAAACAACTTTTTTCAAGAAAATCAATTGCAATTCCGCATTAAGTGTACATTAGGAATGGCCACCCAAAAAAGGTATTGCTGAGATGGAAAACATTCAGAAAACCCTGCACTGAAAGGTTACAGCATTTCAGGATTTTTTTTATGGAGCTGGTGAACGAGGGTGTGTGACAGAGGTGTATAAGCTTATGCATGGTTTGCAGAAAATGGATAACAACACTTTTTCTCACTCTCTCACAATACTAGAACTCAGGGCTATCCAACAGTGGTGTAGCATGGTGGGTCACAGAGGTGGCTGCCCCAGGCAGAAAATTGTTAGGAGGAGCAAAATTTCAACACCTGGTGCTGCCTCAATATAGCTGCACACTTCCATCGGTGAGCTCCATTGAAAACAGCGTCTCCATACAAACCATGGAGAGACCTTGTTAACCTCCAGTTAACAACATTTTGGGATCTTTCCAGACAACAGAACGACTGTTCTTATCTTTGTAGCCGAGATCTCTTGGGCGATGTGGATGCCGTTAGGCAGTTGAATGCGCATTCATATTATTTCCATTTCCCTCCCTCCCACCCACCCACCCCTTCTGTGTGGCCCCGGGCACTGGCAACTCATGCTACACCACTGCTATCCAATGAAGGTGGCTGTTGGAAGATTCAGGGCAGACAAAAGAAAGCACTTCTTCACACAGCACACAACTGAACTAGGGAATTTGGTCCCGCAGCTGGTAGTGGTGACCACCAACTTGCATGGCTTTAAAAACAAATTAGACAAATTCATGGATCTATTGATGGCTGCTGGCCACAATGACTATATTCTGCCTCTCCTGTCAGAGGCAGTATTCCTCTGAATGTCAGTTGCTGGCAATCACAAGTTTTCAGTTCAGATCCTGTTTGTAGGCTGCTCATAGACATCTAGTTGGCCACTCTGAGAACAGGACACTGGACTCCATGGCTTTTGGCCTGGTCTAGCAAGACTCTTCTTATGTAAGACAGCCTCTATATGGTGCCCTGTACATACATTACTAGCTGAGGTGAACATGGCTTGTAGCAGTACTGATGTGGCTCATCCTGCCAAAGGCTCTTGTCATCTGTCAAAGCGAATCCATCATCCCCTATAAAATATAAAGCACCTGTCAAACCAAACATGCCATGAACTAATCAATTCGAAGACATTGTTGTCATAATGAAACAAATTGCCTATCAAGTCAAGCACTGGGGAGAATTCAAGGCGCACGCAGCGGGGTCAGAATTCATTGATATGATAGATGTATTTATAAAAGCTTATCTGCATCATGGCTTTTAACGAGGCTTAAACTTAGCATGTCCTCAAGCTGGAAAAGGTACATGACATGGCACTGGCATTGGAAGAAAAGTTCTTATTTTTCCCAAGTAAGCAACGGATCTTAATACAGAACTTGGTTATTCACAGGTGGATTTCTTTTATTTTTTACCCACCAAAGTTGTTTGCAGGCTAATGTGCCTCACTCACTCACTTACTCACTCACCCAGCTTTACACTCCTGATATGGCCAGGAACTGGTGTTCCTGTGATAAGAACATCAGGAAAGCCTGTTGGATCAGGCAAACAGTCCTCACACTGGTCCGGGAAGTGGATCATAGCCTGCCTACAAATTGGCCAATGGCGGTCAGGCTGCAGTACTGGCTTCGCCCCAGAGTGGATCAGGCTAGGTTGGCTTTGGGGTATATAAGCCCAGCCATCCTCCACCTCCTCTTTCAGCGGTCAGTCATCCTGTTCGGTTGCAATCCAAATTCTCTTTGCACAGGACTGGGAGGGGGCTGTGACTGGGTAGGACAGAGATGTCCAACCTCCCATCCCTGCCAGCCTGCTCTCCCTTCTTTCAGTTCCCTATCGTATCCAGTTTTTAACCAGAGTAGAACAGGGCAGACCTTGAAATAGGGGGCACCATTAGGCAGAGTGGTTTAAGCAGCAAAATGCTACGTATTTATTCTTGCCTTTTAATTTTACCAGCAGGGGAGAAGTTGGTGTAGATGGGAATGGGGTCTGCCCATCCCTGGTCTAGACTATTGTGTGCCACACAACTGACAAAACCACCACTCATCAATAAAGCGACCCCAAGCTGTCATTCTGGAGGAAGAAGTGAACACTCTTCCCTTGTAAACTCACCCAGAGTCCCAATAAATCCACGCTACCAACCCCCTCCTGCTGTTTTATGTTTGCTTGGCGGAACTCATCCAGGAGGCAGGAATGCAATCCTCTTGTTCAGCTGTAAATCAGTTGTGCCCTACTCATTGGAGACTCTGTGAACAGGCATCTATCTTCACGCTGCAAAACTAAACATTGCAGTACAACTGTGTGCCATGTAAGATTGTCGCCTGCTTCTCTGGGTTGCAAAGCATCCTCAGGAGGGAGGGATTTGCAGGAAGAAAGGGGCAGAAGGGGATCTGGTGTCCATTGCCATTCCTATTTCTCTCTGAAACATCCTCTGCCAGCTGCTTTTTCCTTCCAGATGTTTCATAGCTATGTGTATTTTGCAGTGTGGCTCTGGAATACCATGGAATGAAAAACGGCTTGGTGTTAAGAAGTTTCAGAGAGAAACTTCCTCCTCCCTCCCTCCCCACCTCTCTCTCCCTCCTCCACCTCCTCCCTTCCTCATTGAAAATAATCACTCCAAGGGTATTTTTCAAGGGAAAAACAGCCAGTGGGCTTACATTACATGAAGCCCTTGCTGCACATGACTTGTCAAAGAGGCAAATGATACTAGGATTTTTTTTTAATCAGCATCACTGCAATATGCTTCCTTATGTCATCTTTCACTTCAAGGCTAGGAATGGCATCTCAACCAATCTGCAGGGCACCATAATAACAGCTGATTCTGAGAAAAGAGGGAATCAGCTACCGTTGGGGAGAGAAATGAAACAAAATTGGTCTCTCAAGGTGCTAGATGCACATGAGAAAGTTGCTGTGATAATAATGGCTGGTGTTGGGGTTATGGAACGATTCAGATCCCTTCTGCTGCCTTACCTTTTGCCTGCTGCTTTCAGGAGTCACCATGATGGCTATCCAAGTTGTAGTTCAGTGGTAGAACATCTGCTTTGCACCCAGAAGGTCCCAGTGTCTCCAGGTTGGAAAGTCTGGAAAGTCACTGCCAGTAGATGTAGACAGTACTGAGTGAGATAGGCCAATGGTCAGACTGTATATGGCATTTATTGACCTGACTAAGGCTTCTGACACTGTAAATTGTAATGCCCTGTGGACTGTGCTTCTGAAAATTGGCTGCCCAGATAAATTTGTAAACATCATTCAGCTCCTCCATGATAATACGACAGCAACAATCGCAGATAACCATGGCTCTCAAAGTGAACCATTCACAGTGGGATCAGGTGTTAAACAGGGTTGTGTTTTCGCCCCAACTCTATTCATTATCTTCATTGCCATGATCCTATACTTTGTCAAAGGGAAACTCCCCACCGGAGTAGAAATCATATATCAAACAGATGGAAAGCTCTTCAATCTGAACAGGCTGAAAGCAAAGAGTAAGGTTACCGTAACTTCCATTATAGAGCTTCAGTATGCTGATGACAATGTAGTGTGCGACACTCAGAGGATGACCTCCAAAACATCCTAAATATTTTTGCAGAAGCTTATGAAAAGCTTGGCCTATCACTCAACATCCAAAAAACCAAAGTGCTGCACCAACAAGTACAAAATAACCCCTCTTCAGCACCACAAATCCAACTCAATGGTGTAACGTTGGAAAATGTCGATCACTTCTCCTACCTAGGCAGTTATCTTTCCACAAGGGCCAACATTGATGCCGAAATCCAGCATCGCCTGAGCTCTGTGAATGTGGCTTTCTCCCGATTGAAGTGCAGAGTGTTTGAGGACCGGGACATTCACAGGGAAACCAAAATGCTTGTTTACAAAGCTATTGTACTACCAACCTTACTATATGCTTGTGAAACATGGACCACTTATAAACGCCATCTCCAACTCCTCAAAAGATTCCATCAATGGTGTCTCCAAAAAATTTTACACATCACTTGGGAAGACAGGCGAACTAATATCAGTGTACTGGAAGAAGCAAAGATCACCAGTGTTGAAGCAATGATTCTTCAACATCAACTTCATTGGACTGGTCATGTTGTGCGGATGCCTGATGATCGTCTTCCAAAGCAACTACTCTATTCTGAACTTAAAAATGGAAAGCGTAATGCTGGTGGTCAGCAAAAGAGGTTTAAAGACTGTCTCAAGGCAAATATATATTAAAAAAAGTAGTATAAACACTGACAACTGGGAAACACTGGCCTGCGAGTGCTGCAGTTGGAGAATAGCCTTTACCAAAGGTGTCATGGGATTTGAAGACACTCAAACTCGGGACACAAGGGACAAACATGCTAAAAGGAAGGCACGCTTGGCAAATCCACACCGTGATCAACTCCCGCCCGGAAACCAATGTCCCCACTGTGGAAGGACATGTGGATCCAGAATTGGCCTCCACAGTCACTTATGGACTCATTGTTAAAAGCATGTTTATGGAAGACAATCTTACTTGGCTACAAGCGATCGCCAAAGAAGAAGACTTCTGTTAGGAAGCCTGTCATTTGCAGAAGGTGGTATCAGCTTCTCCAAGAAAACATCTGGAGCAATGGACTCTGATCCAGGCTCAGGAATGCAATACCTCATGGACCGCCTCTTTCCATATCAACCTACCTGGACCCTGAAATCATCTTCTAAGGCCCTTCTTCGTGTGCCTCCTCCTTGAGAGGTCTGGAGTGTGGCAATGCAAGAACAGGCCTTCTCTGCAGTGGCTCCCCATCTATGGAATGCTCTCCCCAAAGAAGTTCGCCAGGCGCCTTCATTATACACCTTTAGGCATCAGGCAAAAATGTTCCTTTTTAACCAGGCCTTTGGTTGACCTGATCAACATCCTATGCCCTTTTAAAATGTGGCTTTTTGGGGGAGGTATTATTGGGTTATTGTTTTTATTTATTTATTTATTTATTTGTTTATTTATTTATTGTGATCTTTTTTGTGAACTGCCCTGAGACCTCTGTGCATAGGGCGGTATATAAATTTAATAAATAAATAATAATCCAGAGTCCTAAAAATGCCAGTGTTCTGGATGGCGGTTTACAGTGCACATCCTTAAGTCTGAATTGCGCACAGACCCAGGACAAGGATTAAATATCCTTTTGATGGTGCTGTATTGGGAAACAGTCCTTGCTGATCTACTGTAAATCACCCAGAGAGCCATCTGTAGATCTCCGTTGACCTTCTACTTATCTCTGGTCTAGGTGAGGCCATAAAACTGGGCCAGGCTACGCAAAGAGTTTCATTAACTCCAGGGTTCCAATTAAGCTAATTTATTTAGGAACAAATGAGAAAATCGATTCTGAAATGGGGGGGGGGGGAATAAAACAAAACACAAGAGTTAACTAGCTAACCTTTATATGTGAGCCAAAAATAGAACAGTGTGCATTTCAAAAGAGCTTACAAGCAGGGTCTGGGTGTCTACAGGCAAAGAGTCAGGCCTCTTGACCAATCCCAAGAAGAGCCAGGAGAGGTGGGCACTGGAATTCCAATGGTCCAATCAAATAGCAGCAAAAGGCCATGGTCTTTGGTACGTCCTGCGCATTCCTTTAGATAACAATTTGCTGAGTCATGCCAAGGCCTTCCGCTGATTCAGATTGTGGTGCCTACAGATGCCTGGGCAGGCCTATGCATAGTTTTAGCTCAGAGGCTTGCTATAGGAAAGAGGGAGGGACCACTGGTTCATCACAAAGGCCAGATGTCGAGATGAGTTGGGACCTTTCTTGTAGGGTAAGGCTGGAGAATCTTTTCCAGCCTGAGTGAAGCATTCCTTCCAAGGGGAACCTTCCAGTGGGGCTCTGTATTCCAGTATGGAGGGGTAACAGATACAAAGCCGTCAACGTTTCCCCTTTTTAAAGGGAAATTCCCTTATTCCGAATAGGATGCCTCGCAAGAAAAGGGAAAAGTTGACAGCTATAAACAGATATGCTTCTTACCTCTGTAAAAAAAGTAAAGGACCCCTGACCGTTAAGTCCAGTTGCAAACGACTCTGGGGTTGCGGCAATCATCTTGCTTTAGTGGCCGAGGGAGCCGGCGTTTGTCCACAGACAGTTTTTCCAGGTCATGTGGCCAGCATAACTAAGCCACTTCTGGCGAAACCAAAGCAGCGCACGGAAACGCCGTTTACCTTCCCGCTGGAGTGGTACCTATTTATCTACTTGCACCTTGATGTGCTTTCGGACTGCTAGGTGGGCAGGGGCAGGGACCAAGGAACGGGAGCTCATCCCGTGGCAGAGATTCTTACTTCTGTACAGTAGACTAAATTCCAGCTGTGCAAAAGCCAGAGGTTTGCACAAATACACACGCCCTTCCATCCTGGCACTATTGCAGTTCAAGGACACATAATAGCCAGCCAAAAATATTTTGAATGGGCTGCAGAGCAGGACCAGTGAGAGGTGCGGACTGGGAAAGGGAGTGTTGCCTAGTCAGAGCCCCAAGGGCAGACAGGGAACCGGGGGGGGGGGGCTGCATTTGGCCACCAGGCCTGAGGTTCCCAACCTTTGGCCTAGTGGACCCTACTACACGTTCCCTACCCCACCAAGATTCAGGTGGACCTGCCTTACAGGAGCTCTGCCATTTTGGAAATACTAGTTTCCTTTGTCAGGCTTTTAAGCAAGAATATACGTACAGTGGTACCTTGGGTTAAGCACTTAATTCGTTCCGGAGGTCTATTCTTAACCTGAAACTGTTCTTAACCTGAAGCACCACTTTAGCTAATGGGGCCTCCCGCTGCCACCGCTCCGCCGGAGCACGATTTCTGTTCTCATCCTGAAGCAAAGTTCTTAACCCGAGGTACTATTTCTGGGTTAGCGGAGTCTGTAACCTGAAGCGTATGTAACCTGAAGCATATGTAACCTGAGGTACCACTGTATTTCATCTTCCCGGGGTCCTTTTTTGCTGTTTGAGGCAAGATCTCTGCCGTGTTCTCCTTTTTATTCTTATATGATTTTTTCCCGGCTTACATTTTGTGTTTACTGTGCTCTTATCTTGCAATCCCCCTGGAAGGCCCTTTTGATGGAAAAGGTGGCACTGAAAGCAGATGAACAAAAGAGAAGGGGCAAAGAGCACCAGCTTCTTCTCTCTGCATTTTCACTTCACAGATCATGCAACAATGTTCTGGTGCGTTTCCCCCCATTGTTCCCCTAAAATACCTGTGCAGGCACATTTCTGTCACATTACACGGGTGGGCGGCTGGGAATTCCATCAAATTACCGATTATTTATTCAGGTCCCTAAGTGGTGCTGAAGGATGAATGAAAAATGTAAAGAGTTCCTTAAGTGCATTTTCTTCTGGCAATTCAATCCAATCAGGCTCTGGTATTAAAAATTCAGCATCTCTCGTCTGCTTTCTGTTGTAAGGAAACAACAGGGGGGGGCGGTTTGGCAGACATTCTGCACTCTGTCTCCAGGCAGGGCTCCTCAGATCCATTTGGACGGGGCTCACCAAAGGCAGCAAACCTCCAGATGCTTCGCTTGGGTGAATCCCATGGGGCTCCCTAGTGCAAAGCACAGAACACAATAAAAATGGGATGGTGTTCATGTAGGGACAGTGTTTAATTGACAACACTGTACATGAATTCAAAGGTTACCACTCAGGATACAGATTTATTTTGTGTTAAGTGTGATGGGTATTCAGCTAGGTTTTACTCAGAGAATAGGCCCACTGAAATTAATGAACATGGCTAAGTTGGGGCCATTCGTTTTGTTAAAAGAATCCTAAGGTCTCAAATATAAATTAAATGTTCATAAATGCACAAGACGAACACATGCGTAAGTATATAAACCACATGTCTGAAATAGTACAGGAGAGCAATCCTGACTCTCCCAAATTGACCTCAAATATTTCTCTGCAAGGAGAAAGGAAATGGGAAAACCCGCCCCGCCCCCCTGTCTTTGCTTACAGATCATGTTTAAAGGATGTATTTGTGTATGAATAGGGTGAGCTTGTGACCTGGATTCAGGAACTAAACTATTAACCATCACAAAAGAATGGCCAGGCTGCCTAGGTAAAGCAATCAGTGACTATTATCAAGTATCCTGGCAAGCAGAATTTCTGTTGTAGACCACCTCCTTCAGTAATGTATGTATGATGTTTCAGGGGGGGTGGTCTTGGGCTACAGGGTGTTGTTGTTGTTTAGTTGTTTAGTCGTGTTTGACTCTTTGTGACCCCATGGACCAGAGCACGCCAGGCACTCCTGTCTTCCACTGCCTCCCGCAGTTTAGTCAAACTCATGTTGGTAGCTTCCTGTCACTCCTGTCACAAAGGAGCCTCTACTGAGGCAAGATGGACACAGAGGAAGCCTCTCTGTGGAGACGGACATGGAGATGCCAAGCAGTATCCTGAACAAACCTCGCTGGCCCTGCCCACTTGTAGAAGCACACATTTACTTGCCCAAAGCAGGAATGCTTGCCATTTGCTATGTTAAGTCTTGTGTCTGCCCCACTCTTCAAAAGGAAGAGGCAGGGGGATGTGGAGTCTGTTGGATCAACATCTCAGCTTGCAATTAGCCATGTGATTCACCCGCTGCACATGTAAACCTTGTCTTGTCTATATATATATATCACCCAGATCTATACATTTATTAAACACTGGCAGAAATAGAAACCCGAGTTCGAGTTCTTCTGGCAGCAAGGGCCAGGACACACTCTGTATAGTCTACCTTTCAACCAACAAGTATTGCCAGGATAATAATAATAATAATAATAATAATAATAATAATAATAATAATAATTATTATTTTATTTGTATGCTGCCCATCTGACTGGGTTGCCCCAGCTACTCTGGGTAGCTCCCAACAGAATATTAAAAACACGATAAAACATCAAACATTAAAAACTTCCCTAAACAGAGCTGCCTTCAGATGCCTTCAAAAAGTCTAACAGTTGTTTATTTCCTTGACAACTGATGTGAGGGCGTTTCATGGGGCAGTTGTGACTACTGAGAAGGCCCTCTGCCTTTGCCCTATTGAAAGATTAAAAGGAGGGAGGAAACTGAGGACTGGTGGTTCCCCTGTTTTCTGGGTCTGCCCCACTACCAGACCTTCACTTCTCTAGTCCAGAGGCAGAATACAATTGTGGGTGGATGGTTCTCTCCATCTTGTGAGATTAAAAACAGGGAACTTTGCTAACTGGGCCATGAGTCCCATCCAGCAAGCTAATCCTTGCATTCCAAATGTTTGTATTGTTTAAAAGAGGTCTAAGAAAGGAGAACTTTGAATTGCTTTGGAGACTAGAACACGACATACAGTAAACGCAAACACACATAAATACGAGCACATTTTTAAAAAATCCTCTTTGGAAGCCAGACTCAACTGTCAAATTTAGTTAGATCTGCTTTATGAAGCAAAAGCAGAGCTTATGCACACATTCAGTGCAACAAAGGATTTCCTACTATGCCGCAGGAAATCTGACAAACCCAACGATTCACTAATTGACGTATGTTCCAGTGCTCTGAGCGGGGAGGAGGGGACGACAAAACCCTGTCCTCCCCCTTTTGAAGTAAACAGCTTTAAAGCAAATATTCACGAAGCACTCTAATAAACCATAGTCTGTATTTGAGTGAGTGATGCATAGATGTCTATGAGAAGGTTCAGTTACTCCCTGGTAAGCATGTATAAGATAGCATGTATAAGATATTGCAGCCTGCATTTGGCTTCCCAGGTGATGTCGAGTTACATATTGCATAATTCGTCCAATGCACGAAGTCAACCTTTGCCAACCTGGTGCCCCCTGTTGTCTGGTGGCAATGGGAGTTGTAATCTAAGCTACCCAGAGGTCACCTGGTTGATGAAGGCTCTTCTAAGGCATGGGGATATTTTATTTGTTTGTTTCTTTATTTAGGAGAATTAATTAGAGAATCCCTTATGAGGAAAGTGTTAAGTTGTGGGTGAACATATCAGACGACACAGCAATTCTTCGGACAGCTCTTGTTTATTCACAGGCCAGAACAGAACTGAACTGAAGGGTTCAGCCAGCCTGCTTATATAGAGCTCCACTACAACGCAACAGTAACAACTTTCTGTAACTATCCAATCACTGAACGTCACTTTCAATTCCTTATTTGCATATGTGGACCTGAGTGAAAACTATCTACAGTATCCTCCTGCTGGCCCAGGGTGAGAACTTCAGTACATAACAGAAACTTTGCAGCACAAGGGGACAAGAAGGAAGTTTTATAAAATTATTCATGGCCTGGAAAAAGTGGATAGAGAAAAAGATTTCTGCACTGCTACAACACCTGAGCCTCTAGTGACAAAGCTGCATCTAGGAGCACTGCTAAATCACGTACCTGCTCCTTCCAAGGTAGGGCACCCAAATCCAGACAGGCAACTGATCTTTTTGTCAGGCATGAGAGCCACTCACCCACAGAGCCCTCCCCCTTCCTAGGCTTCATACTGAATTTCTCCCCTCGTCCAGCTCACTGCAGCAACGAGGCAGTGCACTGGTCCAGGGCCACAAAACTACAAACAATAGGAGTCCCCACATAGGGTAACACAAACAGCAACATGACCTGGAACTTTGTGAAAACTTAAAATGTACATATATTGAAGTCTCATGTCTGCAATGTACTTTACAGACAATGAATAAACCTACCAATAGTGTGGAGTGCTGATAAGGGTTGGTTTTGACATTATTATTATTATTATTATTATTATTATTATTATTATTTATATACCGCCCTATACCCGCAGGTCTCAGGGCGGTTTACAGAATAAAATCAAAATATAAAACCACAAAATCCATAATCGAAATAAGAATAACAATCTAATAACACCTCCTCCCAACCCACATTTTATAAAGCCATAGGATGTCAATCAAATCAACCAAAGGCCTGGTTTATTAGAGTGTGCATGTGCACAGGCACAAATATAGATGAGAGATGCTTCATGAGTCATAATGTCCTTTTTGCCCATGGCCCCATACTCCAAGTTACCTTGCCGCTTCGAATGCCATAAAGTGAACCCTATATCCATGTTCTCAATGCTGAGTAATAAACAAGCCATAAATCTAGAAGAAGTGAAGTTGGGGAGAGTCAGCTAAATTACTTTCATTAGAGCAAATTTTATTAAAGTGTATTTTACCTATTTATGAAGCGCACAGAATGCTTTTCACCACAGTGTGGTCCACACCTCACAGCTTCCAATCAAACACAATAAAACCAGGACAATTAACATTAACAATACAGCAGCACAGACTTGGCCTGAGAGAACAGATATGCTTTAACTAGGCAGAAGCAGAGCAGCTTATCAAAGGTGTAGCCATCAATATTTTCCTAGGCAGGGAGGGGGGAAATTCCAGAGTTAGGGTCCTCTTAATGATTGCAGTCCGCCTTGCATCTTCCCAGACAGCAACATTTGCCAGTGGGATGAGAAGGGCTTGCTCTGCCAATCTCGAGAGTCCAGGTTAGCTGTAATTCAGATGCAAACCTCCATATCTTCACCAAGGTGTCCATACAAGTAGAAGAAGAAGAGAAGAGTTTGGATTTGATATCTCGCTTTATCACTACCCGAAGGAGTCTCAAAGTGGCTAACATTCTCCTTTCCCTTTCTCCTCCACAACAAACACTCTGTGAGGTGAGTGGGGCTGAGAGACTTCAGAGAAGTGTGACTAGCCCAAGGTCACCCAGCAGCTGCATGTGGAGGAGCGGAGATGCGAACCCGGTTCCCCAGATTATGCATCTACCGCTCTTAGCCACTACACCACACTGGCTTTCCAGTGTGGAGAGTAGGTCTGCTTGGTTAATGTAATCGTTGTCAAGTTTGTGTAAGTCCCAATTCCCTGGTGAAAATTCTTCTCATTCTGAGTTGCATTTAGAGATTCTGTGTAGTTGTAATAGAATTCCTCCTGCTATGAAGCAAACCACAGACAATGCGGTTTTCATAAAAAGCCGGTCTTCAGAAGCCCAATATGTTCAACCATGGAGGCAGAGCGTAGTCAGAATGGCTAGTAGCTCCTAGAATCATAGAATCATAGAATCGTAGAGTTGGAAGAGACCACAAGGGCCATCGAGTCCAACCCCCTGCCAAGCAGGAAACACCATCAGAGCACTCCTGACATATGGTTGTCAAGCCTCTGCTTAAAGACCTCCAAAGAAGGAGACTCCACCACACTCCTTGGCAGCAAATTCCACTGTCGAACAGCTCTTACTGTCAGGAAGTTCTTCCTAATGTTTAGGTGGAATCTTTGGTCTTGTAGTTTGGAACCATTGCTCCGTGTCCGCTTCTCTGGAGCAGCAGAAAACAACCTTTCTCCCTCCTCTATGTGACATCCTTTTATATATTTGAACATGGCTATCATATCCCCCCTTAACCTCCTCTGCTCCAGGCTAAACATGCCCAGCTCCCTTAGCCGTTCTTCATAAGGCATCGTTTCCAGGCCTTTGACCATTTTGGTTGCCCTCCTCTGGACACATTCCAGTTTGTCAGTGTCCTTCTTGAACTGTGGTGCCCAGAACTGGACACAGTACTCCAGGTGAGGTCTGACCAGAGCAGAATACAGTGGCACTATTACTTCCCTTGATCTAGATGCTATACTCCTATTGATGCAGCCCAGAATTGCATTGGCTTTTTTAGCTGCCGCGTCACACTGTTGGCTCATGTCAAGTTTGTGATCAACCAAGACTCCTAGATCCTTTTCACATGTACTGCTCTCAAGCCAGGTGTCACCCATCTTGTATTTGTGCCTCTCATTTTTTTTGCCCAAGTGCAATACTTTACATTTCTCCCTATTAAAATTCATCTTGTTTGTTTTGGCCCAGTTCTCTAATCTGTCAAGGTCGTTTTGAAGTGTGATCCTGTCCTCTGGGGTGTTAGCCACCCCTCCCAGTTTGGTGTCATCTGCAAATTTGATCAGGATGCCCTTGAGTCCATCATCCAAGTCGTTGATAAATATGTTGAATAAGACCGGGCCCAAGACAGAACCCTGTGGCACCCCACTAGTCACTCTTCTCCAGGAGGAACCATTGATGAGCACCCTTTGGGTTCGGTCAGTCAGCCAGTTACAAATCCACTGAGTGGTAGCATAGTCAAGTCCGCATTTTACCAGCTTCTTTACAAGAATATCATGGGGCACCTTGTCAAATGCCTTGCTGAAATCAAGGTAGGCTACATCCACTGCGTTCCCTTCATCTACCAGGCTTGTAATTCTGTCAAAAAACGAGATCAGGTTAGTCTGACACGACGTATTTTTCAGAAATCCATGCTGACTATTTGTGATCACAGTATTCCTTTCTAGGTGCTCACAGACTGTTTGCTTAATGATCTGCTCCAGAATCTTCCCTGGTATTGATGTCAGACTGACTGGGCGGTAATTATTTGGGTCCTCTCTTTCTCCCTTTTTGAAAATAGGGACAACATTTGCCCTCCTCCTGTCTGCCGGGACTTCGCCTGTTCTCCAGGAATTCTCAAAGATGACTGCCAGTGGTTCTGAGATCACATCTGCCAGTTCTTTTAATACTCTTGGATGCAGTTCATCTGGCCCTGGAGACTTGAATACATCTAAACTAGCCAAGTATTCTTGTACTATCTCCTTAGTTATTCTGGGCTGTGTTTCCTCTGCTGAATCATTTGCTCCAAATTCTTCAGGTCGGGCATTGTTTTCTTTATCGGAGAAGACTGAGGCAAAGAAGGCATTGAGGAGTTCAGCCCTTTCTGTGTCCCCTGTTTGCATTTCACCATCTTCTCCTCTGAGTGACCCCACTGTTTCTTTGTTCTTCCTTTTGCTACGAACATACCCATAAAAGCCTTTTTTGTTGCTTTTAACCTCTCTAGCAAGCCTGAGTTCATTCTGTGCTTTAGCTTTTCTGACTTTGTGTCTACACGTGCTGGCTATTTGTTTGAATTCCTCTTTGGTGGTTTCCCCCCTTTTCCATTTTTTGTACACATCCTTTTTAAATCTTAACTCAGTTAAAAGTTCTTTAAATAGCCACCCTGGCTTCTTTAGGCACCTTCCATGTTTCCGTCTCATTGGTATTGCCTGAAGTTGTGCTTTTACTATCTCCCTCTTAACAAACTCCCAGCCATCATGAACTCCCTTTCCTTTTAGTATTACTGTCCATGGGATCTCACCCAGCGCTTCCCTAAGTTTTATGAAGTCGGCTTTCTTAAAGTCAAGAAATTGAGTCCTAGTATGCTTGGCTGCTCCTTTCCGCTGTATAGTAAACTTCAGAAGAGCATGATCACTCGCGCCTAATGATCCTTCCACTTCTACCCCACTAACCAGGTCGTCAACATTGGTTAGGACCAGATCAAAAATGGCTGTTCCTCTTGTTGCTTCTCCCACTTTCTGGACAATGAAGTTGTCTGCAAGGCCAGTGAGGAATCTGTTTGACCTTATGCTCTTGGCTGAGTTTGACATCCAGCAAATATCCGGGTAATTGAAGTCCCCCATTACTACTATCTCCCTTCCTTTTGCATGCTTGGCCATCTGTTCCAGGAAGGCATCATCTATGTTCTCCGTTTGGCTTGGGAATCTATAGTAAACTCCCACAATGAGGTCCCTGTTATTCATCTCTCCCTTAATTTTGACCCAAATGCTCTCTTTGGCTTTGAGATTCTAAATCTTGGATCTCTTCACAGGTATACACATCCCTGACATATAACGCCACTCCTCCTCCTTTCTTGTCTGGTCTGTTTCTCTGAAATAGATTGTAACCCTCCATTATTACATTCCAGTCGTGGGACTTATCCCACCAGGTTTCAGTGATGCCTATTATGTCATATTTAGTTTGCTGTACCAAGAGCTCAAGCTCATCTTGTTTATTACCCATGCTTTGTGCATTAGTGTACAGACATTGAAGTCCATTAATCATTCCCCCGTGTCTCTTATTTAAGGATTTTTTCCTCCCACCACTAGGTCTGCGTGCTGTTTGCTCCATTTGGTCTATGACATTTGGATGATCATGTTCATCAATTGATAGACTCCTACCTTCAGGAGCACTGTCTTCCTCCCCCACATTAGTCAGTTTAAAGCCCTCCTGATGAGGTTTCTGAGATTTTTGGCAAAAACATTCCTCCCAACCGTTGTGAGGTACAGCCCATCTCTTGCCAGAAGTCCATCTTCAAGAAGGACTGACTTTGCTGCTCGTCTTCATATACCTGATCGACTGTAACGAGGGAGAGATCCTCAAATGGAGTCTGCTCTTCGTCTTCCATTCTAGGGGAGAGGACCTAAAGCGATTGTGTATTTCTAAACAATCAGAGCGAACCCTGGGCCTCCTACCTCTTTGAGTCACGTTTCTCCATATATTTGGCTCCTGTGTTGGTGAACTAGCCTCCTTCTCAGGGGAGTCCCCTGTCTCCTCCTTGGTGGAGACGGTGTGCTCTGTTGCTTCCAAGAAGAGCTCCAGCTCTCTAATTCTTTGGAGCGTAGCCACACGTTCCTCCAGTTGCTGGACTTTGTCTTTTAAGAGGGCAATCAACATGCAATTGCTGCAGGTAAAGCTGCCTGCAACCTTTGGCAAGATGGCAAACATTGTGCAGGAACCGCAGGCGACTGCAGCTGTTCCCTCACTCTCCATCTTGAGAACGTGTTGTTGGGGCTGGCTACAGTGGTCCTCCATAATAAGAAGCGTGCAGACAGGACAAGTAACTCCCCCCCCCCCAAAAAAAACCTAGGTCTCCCCCAACAAACGTTTGAGACTAGCTCCCCTAAATCTAAAGATAGATCAAATTGTGCGCGCCACTAGGCGCGCGCCGCTGCCCTACAAGCTCTGATAAGCTCCTCCCACAGCTAATCACCTGCCTCAACAGAAACCCTGCCCCCTCTGACCTTTGCACAGGGAGAGCAGCTAATCAGCCACAAGAAACACACACAGGAGAAAACCCTTTTGCTCCTTCTTCAGCCGCTGCCCTACAAGCTCTTGAAATTCCCATCCTCCGTGCACCCTCTTTTAAAGCCATCCAAGTTGGCGGTATATCACTGCCTCCTGCAGGAGTGAGTTCCATAGTTTAACGATGTGCCATGTGAGTAAATATTTTATCTGTCCCAATTCCTCCAGCCTCCAAGCTTCATTAGATGCCCATGAATTCTAGAGTTATAGGAGAGGGAGACCCAATGAGCATATACAAGAAATTAAGGTTTCACCCCAACATATACAACTTTACACTTTTCTTTTACGCTGAACTGCACTTGCCAATTTACCACCCATTCACTCTGTCATCCTTTTGGTGCTCTCCAGGGATGCAGGTGGTGCTGTGGGTTAAACCACACAGCCTAGGACTTGCAGGTTCGAATCCCCACGACAGGGTGAGCTCCTGTTGCTCGGTCCCTGCTCCTGCCAACCTAGCAGTTCGAAAGCACGTCAAAGTGCAAGATAAATAGGGAAGGTAAACGGCGTTTCCCTGCGCTGCTCTGGTTCGCCAGAAGCGGCTTAGTCATGCTGGCCACGTGACCCGGAAGCTGTACGCCGGCTCCCTCAGCCAATAAAGCGAGATGAGCACCACAACCCCAGAGTCAGTCACGACTGGACCTAATGGTCAGGGGTCCCTTTACCTTTACCTTGTTTTCACCACCCTGAACCATTTAGTACAGGGCCACTCCTGATCATTGTGGGGTGAGGGGTGGGGACACTCCATTTCTACATCTCTCCCTGCAAAGAACTGTTCCTTTATCCTTACTCTAACCAAATCCTGATACAGGAAGTCCTCTCCTCTTGAATCATAGAACTGTAGAGTTGGAAGAGAGTCGGAGGATAATCTAATCCAGGTAAGTCCAACAGGTAGATCGTGATCTACCGGTAGATCACTGGACATCTGTGGTAGATCACCGGTTCCTCCCAAAGAAGCCTGCACCCCTTAAAACGAGGCTTTTCTCCTCCCCCAAAAAGCTCAACAGATTACTGCCTGTTTTGAACTCTGGGAGTTGATCGCAGGGTCTTGGGAGCTGGCCACTCACCCCGATTCCATTGCAGGAATACGGGGATCGAACCTGCAACCTTGTCATCATCAGCACCGCGCTCTAACCAACAGAGCTATTTCTTATTCCATAACTGCGCAGTTTGCTCAGGAGTCTTTGGTGAGGCGCCTTGTAAAAAAGAAAAAGATAGAAAGCCTTTTGAAAATCTAATGAGTGCTTACGAACAACGGAGATGCTGTAAGGCTGGGAAAACAGAAGTGACCTGTTGAACGTCTGCCTGCCTCTCATATCATCCGGGCATTTTTTTTAAGGCACAGGAGACCTGCCAAGGGGGAACACTGTCACACACACTCCATCTGCGTGTGCGTAATGTGTGTGTGTTTGGCATCGTAGCTGGGGACTCAGGTGGTTGGCTGGCTTAGCAATTTCCTTCGCACGAGGCAGAAGCCGGAGCAGGAGGCGGAGAGGGGAGAGCCTGTCCCCCTTTGTCTGCTGCTGCTGCTGCGACTGAGCGGCCCGGGAAAGGGGGCGTGGCCAGGCAGCAGCGAAGGCGGCTCCTCGCGCGGACTAGTTGCTTGTGGAGACTCCAGCTGGCGCCGCCGCCGCCGCCACAGCCAGCATCGGGGCGGACCATGTTCCGAGGAAGCTGGGGACAGCCAGGCAGCCGCGCGGGCTCCGCCACCCCAGGGAGCTGGAACTGGTAACGCGCCCCAAGCTGCTGCTGGGGGAGGCCCCTCCCCAGCCCCCCAGAGACGAAGCCACGCCGGGGGGCAGCAGCAACCTCAGCACCAGCTTCACCGCCAGCTCGGCGAGGAGCACCAACAACAACAGCGCCAGCAGCAGCAGCAGCAGCAGCAGCACCTCGGGATCCAGCAGCACCATGGATCTCTCCTTTATGGCCGCGCAGGTAAATGGCGAGAGGCGGCGTCCCGACCCCACCCCGTCGAGGGTCCGCTGAGCCTTTGAACCGCCCCTCTCCGCGCCCCCGAATATTGGGAGGCGGGTGGTTTGCAACAGCGGACACCCCCCCCCCAAGATGCGTGGGTCATCCGTCTCTGACATCCATAGCCGTCGTGATGAATGAAAGGGGATTTTGCGTAAAGCGCTTAGGATTCCAGCGGAACAGCTTTGAGGTTCTGGGCGACTAAGCGGGATACAAGTCCCGTCGAGTGAATACAGTGAAATGAATGGAGGAGGCTTTGGATAGAGGGGCGACATCGAAGCCGCCCCTCGCTAGGAAAGGGTATTGCGGTTGCACAGGTTTCTGGGTGGATGCTTTGAGATGCACTGACCCCCCCTTCCTTTTCTATTTTTAGGCGAGGAACAGGAGGAGGGGAGTGGGGAAGCCTCTCTCTCCCTCCCTCTCCCTCTCCCTCTCCCCCTTTGTTACTTTCCAGTAACAAGAGGTTTTAGGGCTTAGTGAAATAACCCCGAAAAGAACGTGGGGATGGGGGGATAAAGAGGTTTGTGCAAGATTTTTCTTTTCCCCTTTATTTTGAATGCAACAAGCCGATTTCCCCCTGAAGGAGATGAAGGGCTGCGTCTGCCTTGCAGCAGCAAATAATAGAATTCTCCAACTGCACTGATTTCTTTCATTTGCTTAAGATGTTTCTGTCCCACTTAATAATTTGCATTTCTAATAATAATAATGTATTACCCGTCCGTCACCCTAAGGTCCCAGGGTGTATGCAAAATTCAGTATGCTTGGAAACCTGTTAACTGTGGGATAATTAGATTTGGTGGTGTGTAGCATGAGTAAGTACACCTCCCTGTGGGGATAGAGCAGATGGGTAGGAATAATTTTCAAAATCCACCCCCCAATACTTCTATGTATATATAATGTAACAGCACTATCCTCTATGTTTACTCAGAGTAAGCCCCACTAAGTTCAATGGGATTTACTCCCCATTATATAGATATAAGATTGGAGCTTTACCTGTGCTTGTCTACTGAAAAATAAGCCCCACTGTCCTGCTCTGGGCCTGATCCAGTCATCTTTCCATCCTCCCTGTCTTGACCTACCCATCCAGCACAGCCATGCTGACTCTGGCTGATGGGATTTGTAGTCCAAAACATCTGGGAAGTATCAGGTTAGCAAAGTTCGATCTACTGTTAGATTTCTGGCTTGCAGTAGATAACCAAGGATTTCCAACACACAGTTGTTTAACAATAGCAGCAGCAGCAACAAAAACAACAACAACACCACACACACACACACACACACACACACAGAGTTAGCTGCTGATATGAGTGGGGGACAAGGACTTAAGGGAAAACGAGTGCAGTTTTGTATGCAAAGACTGAGAACTGAGTTCCTAGACATGCATACCACAGATGCTCTGTTCCTTAATTCTAAGGGTGTATCCACCCCTTTCCTAAACCACTATTTTCACAGAATCATAGATATGTATTCTGGACTGGACTGGACTGGACTAGGCTCCAGCTGGCGAACTTCAGTATTCTAGGGTAAAAATAAGTCGATTTTGCAAGCTTGATGCCTTATGGCAAAAGGTTTAGTAGAGCCTCAATGAAGGATTAAAGTTTAATTTCCTATATGGAAGGGAGGAAGCTCCTGCTGATTCTTATCTCCCCAGCTGGTTTCTTGACTGACCTCATATAGTGTCACTATATGATGATCAGTGTTAGGAACTGAGATATGAAAGCTAGGAGCTAAATGGCACCTTAAACCTAGGTTATGGGCACAACAACGGAATGTCTCGGCACGCTTTTTAAATAACAAGAATACAAAGCTGAAAATGAATGAAATGCAGCTAAAATAATATGTTCATTTTTCACATGGTTTAGTCTTTCCCCTGCCCACCCCACTAACATTCTTAAGAGGGTCTCTTCTCCAGTCTTCAGAGAGTATCTGGAAGTGGGGAGGCAGAAAAAGTCCTCTTTTCCTTCCACTCTGAAGTTTTAAATCTGAAATCTTAGGCACAGAGCTCAGAAACTGCTCGCGCTAATGAAATTCCTCGTCGCAAAATGCTCCTAGAACATTGGGAGTTTCAAACACTGAGGGCAATAGATCTGGTGTAATCCTACTGTTCTTGTAAAAAGAAGAAGAAGAAGAAGAAGAAAAGCAATCTTTTGGCATGACCAACCAAGAAATCCTCCTGCACAGTCCTAGTGAAATGAACAAGAGGTGCATGAGAACATGGGTGCGTTTTTGCATGGTTCCCATAAATTGAAATGGACTGTGTGTAGGTGTATATCTTAGAAAGGTGTATATCTTAGAGTGCTCATTGTTTGGAAAGGTGGGTTGTGTAAGTACCCAGACTATGTTTTGAAAAGTTTTCTGTCTTTGCCATAAGGGCAGCTGAAGTTAGAAATCGCAGTAATAAACAGCAACTCCAGTTGTCATTGATCATTACTGGCACGCTTTCTCTCCCTTTTTCTCAAACATGGCATCTTAACAGTAGCTTTAGGAGCACAGCCAATATATTCTTGCCTGCTGGTTACTATCTAGCTGTCTGGCCCATTCATACTTATTGCAAAGCTTTGAGCTTATGTCAGGTGATTTCACGTTAAATTGAATTAGGCTGCATTAAGGAGAGATGAAATATTTGTCTGCTGGTAATTCTGACAGGCTTCCCTGCCCCCCACCTGACATAAATGCCTGTCTCTTCTCTCAGGAAGGGAAGAAGACCAGTTGCAAAATGGCTCTCCAGTTACTCAGTTACATTTTGCATGATGTATTTTGGTAATAGGGAGAGCCAAAAGAATGTGGTTGTTTTACACCATAGCTCAGTAGCTTTGCATTCAAAAGGTCCTAAGTTCTGCTCTTGACATTTGTAGGTAGGGCTGAGAGAGAACCTTGCCTAAAACCTGACTTAGTATAGTGGTACCTCAGGTTACAGACGCTTCAGGTTACAGATGCTTCAGGTTACAGACCCAGAAATAGTACCTCGGGTTAAGAACTTTGCTTCAGGATGAGAACAGAAATTGTGCGGCGGCAGCAGCAGCAGGAGGCCCCATTAGGTAAAGTGGTACCTCAGGTTAAGAACAGTTTCAGGTTAAGAACGGACCTCCAGAATGAATTAAGTTCTTAACCCGAGGTACCACTGTATATAAGACATCTTAGAATCGCAGAATTGTAGAGTTGGAAGGGATCACAAGGATCATCTAATCCAACCTCCTGCAGTGCATGAATAATAATTTTCTTATTTTTATACTGCCCATCTGACTGGTTTTGCCCCAGCCACTCTGGGCGGCTACCAACAAAAGCATAATAAAACATCAACGATTAAAAACTTCCCTGTACAGGGCTGCCTTCAGATGTCTTTGAAAAGTCAAATAGTTGTTTATTTCCTTGACATCTGATGGGAGGGCGTTCCGTAGGGCGGGCGCCACTGTCAAGAAGGCCCACTGCCTGGTTCCCTGTAACCTCACTTCTCACATTGAGGAAACCAGTTTCTATGTATCTTACATTGTATTTAGTTTATGTATTGGATTGTATATTTATCATACCCTCTCTTTGTTCTACATGTGCACTGCTCTGATACAAACATGAAATAGTTCCCTACTATAAGAACTGCTTGCAATATTTATGAAAATGTCTGGAATTTTTGCCCGACAAGTGGCCTATATTTATGATAAAAAAATAATCGGTTAAAAAAAATCTATAGAGGGAAGAATGCAAACTGCAGCGTTTGGGGGCAAGAATGAACTTCCCTCAGTCCTGATTTGCTTGCATTTTGCAGAGCAAGATTCAAACCCTGCTTCCCATTCACAATTCACAAGCCTACTGAATTGATGTAACTGAAGCAGAGGTCAATATAGCTTGCTCTCATAAGGTCTACTATCTCCTTGAATTGCTTTTGCAGGAACACAGGTGGGACCTGCAACAAAAGGTTGCAGCATGGAGTGTTCCTCCTATAGATTTCTCAATTCCATTACAACCCCTGTCCTGGTATACACATAACACTAAGCCATAGTTTGGTTAACAAACTTTGAGTTAACCATGAATTTCCCCACAGTTGATCAAACAAACCATGGCATGCTTCTCTAAAGTTTAGTTTGTTTCCCAGCTATTCTTGTCTTGTGCCTTTGTTGCTTGGTGAGAGAATGGGAAGGGGAGCCACTGGAATAATTTCCTATTTCCAGGGAGCTGTTTTGCTTCCATAATCATAGAACCATAGAGTTGTAGTGTTGGAAGTGTGGGAATGTTGAGGAAGGTAGGAGAGGATATATTGATTCAATATTATCCCTCTTCACTCACGCTAGTGAGCAAGCAGCAGAGAACATTCCCTTGCAGATTGCTGGAAGCAAGTTGATGGATTCATTTAAATTAAGCAATCCAGTCTGGATTGTTCCTGGTAAGTTTCCCCTTTATTTCCCTCTTAAAATGATAATAACATGACAGTCTTCTTTAAAAGTAAGAGTAAAGTTTACTTACCTTCAGTTCACAGCAGTAATCTGAAGTCAGGCTTTATCTTGTGGTTACAGTTACATTGTAGAGAAAAGAAGTCTGAGCTAGGCTTTATGGCTTCCATCCTCTGTAAGGATGAGCCATGTGCTGGCTAAGAACCAGGAAAGGAGTCCGAAAGGAGAAAATGGAAGAATGGAAGATGGCTGCATGGCTTGTCCTTTTACAGGGTCTGCTAGGGTCACGCCCATCTACCTAGTTACACACAGAGGGAGGAGACTCCAGAACAGGTATGTTAGGAAGTCCTCCCTGTCTGGAACTACATTCCCCTGTGTGTCCACTCCAGGCAACAGGAAAATGTTGTCTTTGACTGCTTCGGTGAAGATACATCCCACAGGAAGAGACCACAAAGGTCATCTAGTCCAAATCCCTACAATGCAGGAATCTTTTTGCCCAGCGTGGGGCTCAAACACAAGATCCTGAGATTAGGAGTCTCATGCTCTGCTGACTGAGCTATCCCTTCAGCATTCCCTTACTCTAGGCCAAGAGTTTTCCCACTTCATGCCTTTGAGTGTCTCTTTCTACAGGAACTTGTGTGTTGCAGAGAGCCAGGGTGGTATAGTGGTTAGAGTGTCAGACTAGGACCTGGGAGACCAGGGTTCCAATCCCCACTCAGCCGTGAAGCTCACTGGGTGACCTTGGGCCAGTGACTCTTGCTTTGTCTAGCCTACTTCACAGGGTTGTTGTGGAGATAAAAATGGAAGGGGGGAGAAATATGGACACCACCTGGAGTTCTTTCGAGAAAAGGTGGGATATAAATGTAATGGTAAATTGTTAAAAAAGAAAAGAACACATTGTCAGTAGGCATGGAATGGTGGCTAGGTGTATTGAGCCTTATTGTTGACTCTCGGGAGCTAGGAACGATCATTTCTGAACGAGCTTTGCAAGGGAAAGTTGGTAGCTGGAGGCAATTTAAGCTCTCTATCTTTCTCTGTCTTTTTCTGAGGCACAGCATCTGAAGATCTGTGCTCTTCAAATGTTACTGAAGGGGGAACAAGGCAGAATTACTGAGCTCCTGTTAGTGGAGCTCATGGTGATTGCATGGTCCTTTTGTGTTTCTGGATCTTAGAAACAGAGGAGGAGCAAACAATGAATCCCGTCTGTTATCTGCTTGCACATGTAGGCCTTCCAAGTTTCGCTCGTGGCCTGTGTATAAGTATCCATGACAGTAATGAATGTACCATTCCCGTTTGGCAATGTATTCTTTTCTGGAACAAATCCAAGGAAACGAGCTTTAAAAAGAGAAAGAGGTTATATTTTTTCCGGGGGTTGTGGGAAAGAGAACCTGGTGGAGACGCCACATGTTAAAAATGCATGAATACCTGCCTATATGTGGCACACAGACATCGACTGCTCGGAGATGAAAAACACACAGCTTCTTTGATGCTTGGCAACAAACCTTCATAGTGTGAGTATTTGGGTTTCTCTCATGGGAAGCTGTTGACCTGGTTCCTAAGATAAGTTAAGGAAGTTCATGGAAGGTACCTTAAGATGTAGATTTGAATTTGTGCAATACAGGTTATGTCAGTACAGTGGTACCTCAGGTGAAGTACTTAATTTGTTCCGGAGGTCCGTTATTAACCTGAAACTGTTCTTAACCTGAAGCACCATTTTAGCTAATGGGGCCTCCCGCTGCCGCTGCGCCGCCGGAGCACGATTTCTGTTCTCATCCTGAAGCAAAGTTCTTAACCTGAGGTACTATTTCTGGGTTAGCGGAGACTGTAACCTGAAGCGTCTGTAACCTGAAGCGTATGTAACCCAAGGTACCACTGTATATGGCTAACAGGAAACAGTAAGTAATTGGTCCCATCGCTTGGCTCTGGGGTGCCATTTTGCACCGGTTTCACCTGCCTCCCAAAGCCCCAATTTTGCACTTGGTTTCATTTGGGGGACCTCAGGCTTCCGATGGGTAGGGTGGAAGCAAAGTCAATTCAGCAAACCTGATTTGTCAGTGCCATTCCAATGGGCTTCGCCAGATGCCTATCCACATAGCTTGCTCTGTGTTAGAAACCATGGTCTTTGGAACATACTTGTCAGAGCTGCCTCCAGGTCCCAGCTCACAGAGGACCAACGCTAGGCTGTAGTTATGTACAAAAGTCTTTATTGAGATTCAGTTTCCATTTTAAAGCTGCAGCGTGCAGCTCTACGTCTCGACCTTAGACCGGCGAAGTCCTGTCTGAGTCTCCGCCCCTTCCACACCAGTTTAAGACTCTCGCTTTGCTCCACCTCTTCCTAAGTTCCTTTCTCCTCTGGGCCCTCCTGCCCGCTAGGGTCTCATCTTTCCTGGACTCCTCTGACGCTGACCCTGACGATTCTTGCCCCTCCTTCCGGCGGGCTTTAGGACCTGGTTCCCTATCCGGGCTACCTTCTGTGCCGCTCGCCTGTACCTTTGAACTTGGCGCGCGCGCCCAGCCGGCAACTTTCCTCTTGACCGTTCCCTCGCTCTCCGATGGAGGCGTGGCCAACCCTGACTCATCTTCTCTCGCTGGTGGTGCATATGTGGGCTCTGACACCTGGGACTCCTCCCCCCCCCACTACGCTCTGGTGGGGAAGCTGGTCCTGATTTCCAACTGCTGCTCTGGGAGTCCCTGCTGGCCCCTTGCTTCTGGGGTGTCCCCCTTGGGTCGCCCCTTGCCCTGCCCATCGGCGCCCCCTTCTGTGAATCTTCCGATTCGCTGGAGAGGCTCATGGAATCTATCGGGCTGCTGTCATATTCTCCTACGCTGCCCTCGGATTGCTCCCCCTCGCTCTCCATCTCCTCTCCTCCCTGCGCTCCCGCTGAGTCCCTGACAATACTGCATGACTATGTTGTTGTTTTGTGCAAGAGATGACCGGACAGTCACCCCCACTAAATTGTTTTAGTTCTTTAATTCTTAACAGGAATGTGTCTGTGGCTTTCAGTTGCATTAATTCTCTCCTATATGTACCGTATTTTTCCATGTATAAGACTATATTTTTTCCTAAATTTTTAAAGTTTAAAATAAGGGGTCATTTTATAAATGGATAGTGCATGGTGCGTTTTCTTAATTTTGGGTTAAAAAAGTAGGGGTCGTCTTATACATGGGGGTGTCTTATACACAAAAAAATACAGTAGCCTGGTGGGGAGGGGAGAGGGGTGCAGCTACAGTCATGCATGCTGGCCCCTTGGAAGGTGGGGTGGAATCTAGAAATAACTGTAGTGCAATGTCTTTTATTAGGACCAACTAAATATCACAAAGCAGTGAGAAATCGTTTGCCACCTGCTGCATATGCCTACCTGAACCTCAAGGCTTGGGGCTGCAAGAAGAACTGAAAATATGATTCTTCTTAGAATCCAAGCTGTGATCAAGGCTGCATGGCTCGGGGTAGCTGTTAGGGGTACCTGGTAGGGGTGGCAGATCTGGCCTTTGTGGAGCACAGCCAGTGGGCAGATGCAGGTAGATGCGGGCACAAAGCAGAGGAGGAGGCAATAAACATCTGCATCCCCTTGAGAAAACACCCTGGGAGATTTTCTGGGAATGTTTTTCCCACATTGGTAGTGACAGACGAGTAGTTTGATCCAAATTGCATTAAATGGTGAACCTACGTAATTCGCTCTTTCCGAAACAATGCACAAACCGAAACAGCCCTCCTTTGAAATTTGCACTTCTCTGAATTTTGCCACACATTTCTCCAGCCAAGCAATGTGCACAAAAATGCAGATACTAGGGTAAAGTGTGGGTAAAGGTGTATATATTAGTGAAAATAACATGCAGAAATGCATGATATTAAGGGAAAGCGTATTGCAAAAAGAAAAAGTGCATGTTAGGCAAAATTGCATGTGTATATCAGGAGAAAATTGCACTAAAATGCTGATGAATTCTCATTAAAACTCTCATTAAAACTTTTTTTAAAAAAATGCAAAGTGAGTTGGAAATGTGGAGAACTGGATTTAAAAATTGACAGATTTGCCAATCCTTGGTCCAGAATCTATCAAACTACCTAATTGTACCACTGTAGGACAGCACAGATTTCTATAACACAGCAGAAGACTCCATTCTGGCTGCCATACAGACATTTTGAGGTGGGAAGCCTCTGCATAGCTGTAACTTCCCCAGTGGGGCTTTAGAATGCTTTGGCTGAATCATGCCTGTAGGGGCTCCCATAAGACCATTGTGTCCAGTATCTAAAATTGCCTAATTTCTCCATTGGACATTGGCCTGCTTGCTTAAACATCATTATCTATGGCAGTGTAAGCAGGCAGTGTTATGTCTTCTTAATGGACCCCTGCTTTTCTTTTCTTTTTTTGGGGGGGGGGGTAAAAAGCCCTGTCCACCCTGGATAGTGCTGTATTAACTCTTTGGCAGGGAAATCTGTGCCATTTTGCAGTCTGCCAAATTGAAAAAGCATGCACACATCATTCACATCCCCTGATGTAACTGAAGGGGTGATCATCATTTTGTATTCTCGACCCCATTGCAAAGAGCTAAACTTTCTAAACAAGCATGCCTACTGTGGCATGCTAAGATTTCTTTTCTCTATATCCAGCAGGGTTCAGTTCTTGACAATTGATTAGTTTCAACGATTGGGTTAAAGGGGGGGGGGGGAATCTCATCCCAATCATAATTTTGCAAGCCAAGCATTTGGTCTAAAGTGGGAATATTATTCTACCTGGCTCTTGTTAGGATGTCATGTGTAACGGTCTCATTTGACAACCCCCATTTAGATCCTTGAAGTGAAATGCGGCGATGTGGAAAATTAGAACAATGTCGCCAGGAAGTTCAGCAGTGACCAAATGTGTTAGCGCAGGCAGCGCTTCCACATGAAATGCTTCGTGGCACGAAATCCCTTCAAGGAGTGTGGAATGTTAATCCTTCGACACTCGGTTGATCCATCAAAACCTCCAGCTGTCAAATCTTCTAGGTCCTCGGTGAATGTGATGCACCGTAGCACAAAAGTGGGGCATCGCTGGTGGCAAAGCACTAACCAACCTGTGCTTTGGAGACAAGATTAGGATTGTCCAAGGTGGAAGTATCCTTTTAGGTAATTCACTGTCCAGCCAGAAGGCCTTGGATAAATAGCATCAGTTGTGTCTTCTCCTACATACACTCAAAACAAAAATGTGGTTGCTTTGGCGGTAACTTTATGGGAAAGGGCCATAGCCTGGTGGTAGATCACATGTTCAGTCCCTGGCATCTCCAGATAGGGCTGGGGAAGACTCTTGCCTCAAACCCTGGAAAGCCATTCATCACAAGGAAGCTTCCTGTGTCCAAGATATATGGAGTAGTGGTCGGTGTGTTGGTCACTCAGATTCCTACTCAGTTGTGAAGCTCACTGGGTGACCTTGGGCCAGTCATTTTCTCTTAGCCTAACGCTCTTCATAGGATTGTTTAGAGGAGAAAATGGGGAGGAGAACATTGTATGCAACCTTGAACTTCCTGGAGGAAAGGTGGGATATAAATGAAAAAATAAAATAAATATAAATCTATCTTAAATGAGATTGGTAGGATCAGCAGTAGTGTTTGCTTTTGGGGTTTTGGTAAATAAATTTATATTAGTTTTTCACAGTTACATTTTCACAAATAAAAACAAATACCTTTTCACAAACCTTCTCTGAGATTCTTTAAATCTCTGGACTTCCCTCGTTACCCTCTTCTGGTTACTTATATTAACCAATTTCTTCTGTATATCCATTCTTAAACCTTTTCCATTATTATTTCCCTTAATTTTATCTAATTTTCTACTAGTTGCAAGCATTTACTTAAAATCCTGCCAATGTTTCAGCTTGTTTACAGTATTTTTGCACATAAACAATAAACAATTCCCACTCTTTGTTAAATTTCACGTTATGGTAGTCTCTGAGCTTTGCCATTAATTTTGCCCTTTCGACATAGTCGAATCTGCCATTCTTCTTTCGTAGCTTGATCTGCCATTCTTCTTTCGTCGGTGTCTTCCCTCCAACTTTGGGCTAACAGTATTCAGGCAACTATTGTAGCATACATAAATATTTTCTTCTGTTCTTTAGGTAGTTCCGTTCCTATCCTAATAAGAAAGCTTCTGGTTTTTTAACAAAAGTCATTATAGATAATTTCCCAGAAGCTTTTAATAACCTTACATTCCCATCACATATGATAGAATGTACCCTCCCTTTCTCTACATTTCCAACACTTATTAGAAGTAATTTTTAAGTTTCTCCTGGATATTTCTCCCTCCCTCCCTCCCTCTCTCTCTCTCTCTCTCTCTCTCTCTCTCTCTCGTGTGTGCTCACTTGCTATTCACAACGCATTTCTGAGAAGAGTAATACACATAGGGTTGCAGTTGGCTTTTTAGCAAAAAAGGTTAATCTGTTTCTCAAATCCCAATTAACCCCTATTTGTAGGTTTATTTTATTTTATTTTTTAAATAATTTTTATTAACTGGCCAATCACATCAAATTAAATCACATCATATAAATTCTGAATTACAAAGCCAAATTTTTAAATTTTGTTGGGGGAACCCATACTTCAAGATCCAAAGGGGAATTCAGATCATCTTCTTATTACTGCGTTAATGTCCAAATCAGTCCCAATCAGTCCAAACAAAGTTCATAATTCTATCCAGTCTTATCTTGGTGTTGCCACATCATATCTTGTTCGTATAATTTCTCTTTTTCCTTTACGATCTCTTCTGTTAGTCTCCTTAAGCCGATAGCAAGTGTAATAATCCTGTGTGGATTTCCTGTTCCTTCACTAAGTCCAGATGGTTTCCATATATCTCCTTCGTAGATAACATCACTTTATCCATCGTAAATTTTGGCATTTGTCGCTCTTAAGTCCCACCGAGGAGTTGATTCACGATATGTAAACAACTCTATTTCTCTCTTTCTCCTCCCAGACCCAAGAGCTCCCACAATGCCTCACAAAATGGCGAACGGCATTTTTTCCTGACTGCGTCACTCCAAAACTCTTAGCTTTCCAGCTTCATCTTGAAACATTGCTTTGGATCGAAAGTTTATCTCCACACAGCCTTAAATCCACAGCTTAAGTCCTTAATTTCTGACTCATTAGGGGAGGGGGATTCTTGTTAAATCACATAAAAAGTTAGAGGCAGGTTTTCCCCCCCTCCCCCCTCAGTCATTACCGTATCTTGATGTTCTTCTCGTATTTTATTGTTGTCTTGTTATCAGAGATCTCTTCTGTCAGCAGTATTTACTCCCCTTTTTCCTTGATGTATGTGCAATTAATCATGTCCAAATTATTTCTTTTAAAGATCATTGCAACCAGCGGCGCGAATCGGGGACGGCGTCGAGGAGTGCCGAAAATCCCACAGGAGGGCTTTGTGCCTAGTGCCCCCACCCCCACAAATTCGGGGGTGGTATAGGGCACAGCAGGCAAGGGCCGTCCCCCCTCATAATCCTGGGGGGGTTAAGGAGGCTAATTACCCCCATCATAGCCTCCAAATTACCTCGTGTGGGTCGGAGAGATGTTATTGTCAGCCATCTTCCGATGCGCCACCTAGTGGCCCCCCCATTTGTAGGTTTAAACAGATTTTGCATGTCTTCAAAGTACAACTGAATTTTTCAGAAATTTCACATAGTGTGCATAGGTTTATATGAATGAACACACATGTATACCTGCTTCAATTGTTCATCTTTCGATAGTTGTGTTTTGTTTGTGGTGATAATGTTCCCTTTCTGCTGTTAACCCAATTACCACTCATTCCCATTTGAGAGTGAATTTTGTACTCACTAGCCCTAAAGGTTCCAGCAGTCAGCGAGTTGGAAAAATGCTTTAAAAATTCTGTTCACATCCCTTATTGGCTACAAGCGTGTTTGAAATCATAAGTTGATAAGAAAGGCTGTCCTGGCTGCAAGAGGCCAAATCCCTTGTGGTGTCTGAAAATTCAGCGCTGTACATTTTTAGTCATAACTGGAATTTCTCTTTCTGAGTTTCCTAATGCCCAGCAGGCTCTGAATCTAGAAAATGAAGAATACATTACAGCTGAATTGCCTGACCTGCTTGCAAAATTATGCAAGGTGCCACCCGAAATACTGATACAAGTCTTCTGCAGCCTACATTTCAGATATCTTGGACCATTATCTGTGCTGGCTGAGGCTGATGCAAGTTTCAGTCCACAACATTGGACTGGGGGAGGTTGGGCAGTGTCATTGTCTGGGGTCCAAGTTTGATTTGCAACCACAAAGCAATGAGTGCCAAAGCAAATGAATACAGTGCAGTCTAATGAGCTTACGGAGCAATCCGATACATGGCTACTGAGAAGTAAACCCCACTGAATTTAATAGGGCTTATTCCCAAGTATAAGGTTGCAGCCATACTTGAACTGACATTAAAATAAATGAGTTAATGTCCCAGTAACGCTGTTGGGGTTGACAATGTCCGTTGCACAGATCAGGAAACACCCCAGCACCCCAAAAAGCAGGTACGATTCCTAGATTTTGTAAGCTTTGGTTTCTGCTTGCACAGGCAACTCCTCTTTAGGAATTTGCCAGGATGATGGAGACTGGAGAAAAAGAATACCCCACACTAGGTGTGACACAACCTAGCTTGTTTGTTGGGGTCATAACCAACCAATCAGGAAGTGGCATGGGGAAACAGGGCCGGGTGTGACCTGAGTGGAGGAACTCCTTTCCTCTGTTCTGCTCTCTTGGGACTTAAAAGCTAGACTTCCTCAAACCTAGTTATAACATTTCCAAAACGTACAAAGCATTTTGCCCTGGGTAATAGAATGGAAAGCATTGTTGCTGTTGTTGTTGTCATGCCAATCTGGCTGGGCTGAGCTGCCCCAGCCACTCTGGGTGACTTCCAACACACATAATAATAATAATAATAATAATAATAATAATGGACACCAAACATTAATAATAACAACCAGATCCTATATAAAAGGTCACAATAACTTTAAAATAAACAACTTATATCAAATAAAGCAACATTCAATAATCCATTAGAATCCAATAGTAAACAGTAAAATTAAACATCAGCAAATTATAATTAAACAGTTAACACTTATCAGTTGCTTACTTTCTCTCCCTCGATGCTTAAAAAAGGGGTGACACAGCAAATTTAAATTCCTAACATTTCTAAGCTGTCCTCTCTTAGGAAACAAATTGCAATCGCATAAATTGTTTTTCTTGGGATGTTGGTGTAATAGACTTGCCTCTTGAATAATCACAGGGGTAGAGAGCTCATCTGTGTAATGCCAAACTATAGTTTGTTGTTACGTCTGAACTGAGTGACAAAGAAGGCTCAGCTGCCTGAACAAGTCCATTCTTTCTCATTGAGTTTGTTGATTCAGTCTTCCACAACCTGGTGCCCTCTGGAGATGATTGGGCTTCAGCTCTTATCATCCCAGGTCATAGGTCATGCTGGCTGGGGCTGATGGGAAATTGGGAGTCACACAACCTCTGGAAAGCACCAGGTAGGCAAAGGCTGATTTAGTTTTTAGACCTACTTAATATGTCTCTGCACATGGTTTTGGGCACACGTCAATCATGGCAACACAAACCATTATCTAAGAGTTGTGATGCCATGATTCACCCACATGGCTCAGTACGCAGAGCTGTTCCATGTAGCACGGTTCTGCTTTGCGTTTAGTTTGTGCAGTCTTCTACCCCATCGCTTTTAGTTAGCCCTCCTCTCCCGGTTTAAATCCCAGTTCACTATAATGGTAAGAAGCAATGAAAGGGCATGTGAGGACGCAACTGAAACAGATGTCTTAGGCATTGCTAGCACCTGTGAAATGACCTATTAGTGGAATAGCCTTTGCCAAAACAACGAGGTGGGGGGGGGGAGCTGCCATTTTTGCAACTCTTAAATTTCACACTGCTAGCTTGAACATACCATGGAAATGACAGATGGCTAGGAGACTGAAATCAGACATTTTAATGACAGATTTCGTGCTGAAGGTAAGGCAGATGGCATGCTTTCCTGGCAAGTGTGCTCAGAGATGGAAAAAACAGGAATCGGCCAATAGAAACTTTTGCTGCGAAACACCTTGCCTTCCTCTGTAGATCATCAGCCTTGCACACAGAATGCAGCAAAGTGTGTGTGTGTGTGTGTGTGTGTGTGTGTGCATGCACACACTTTCTTGGAAGTCTCCATACAATACTGAGGCACCCTTGAATATTTTTACAGAGAGGCTCAGGATAGAATTCATAACAAATTGGAAATACTTGCAACAAATATTTGCAAACTTTCTAATGGAAGGGCAGCCTGCCGTATGGTTTAAGACGTTTGCTCTTAAAAACAGATTTAAGAGATGTTTCACAGGCCCATGGCACAAATTTGCATAGATTTTTATAGAGTGCCTCTGGGCAAATTAAGGTGGCAGGTGGATGGGTGCTCTGTCGCAGTGGCCCATCAGTATATTGAATTTTAAGTGCAGGACTAAGGGGCATGAGGTCTGATGCCTAACGTAGAAGTTCTGGTGCTCAGACCCTCTGGGGAAACCCATTAACAATGTCCTCTGTCCAGCAATATCAGCGGAACATAGAAAAATGTCATAAACTTAGTCTGATGATTGGTCTATCTAGCTCAGTATTATCTGTACTGGCTAGACCCCGCTCTCCAGGGTTTCAGGCGATGGATTGAATGTGAGACTTTTTCATGCAGACGAATTTTCATGCTTTATTACTGAGCCAAGGCCTGCTAGGCTCTCAGTGTGACGGCTCTGTATCAAGTGTGGGGGACATTTGGCCTTCTAGAAGTTGCTGAACCAAAGCTCCACGCAGCCCCAGAAAGCATGGCCAATGGCCAGGGGTTGCTGGGGGTTGCCATTGTTGTTGGCATCATGGAGTGCACCTCCAGGAGTGAAGTTGAACCACTGCATTAGCAGCACCAAAGTGGTGTAGTGGTTAAGAGCGGTAGACTCATAATCTGGTGAATCGGGTTCGCGTCTCTGCTCCTCCACATGCAGCTGCTGGGTGACCTTGGGCTAGTCACACTTCTCTGAAGTCTCTCAGCCCCACTCACCTCACAGAGTGTTTGTTGTGGGGGAGGAAGGGAAAGGAATTTGTTAGCCGCTTTGAGACTCTTTTGGGTAATGATAAAGCAGAATATAAGATCCAGACTCCTCCTCCTCCTCCTCCTCCTCCTCCTCCTCCTCTTCTTCTTCTTCTTCTTCTTCTTCTTCTTCTTCTTCTTCTTCTTCTTCCTCCTCCTCCTCCTCCTCCTCCTCCTCCTCCTCCTCTCCAGATTTGTGTGGGGTTTACTGCTTAGCCTTTTCTTCTCTCAAAGATATCCTGCAAGGCAGTAGAGGTTTAGGATCAGAGTTTTCCTTCTCCTAGATGGGCTACTTTCCCATGTTGACGAACCCCATCTGCCCCTCACTACAGCATGTGCAAAAACTGCCTTCTTGACTGTTTGGTCTTGTCCGCTCAATCTGCCAAAGCCCATCTTCGCATGCAGGTTTCATCTAGGCCAGTGTTACCTGTACAGACTGGCAGCTTTGCAATTGTAATGTCATGTGCTTTAGAGTCTCATAAGTCACTTTGTGAAAGCAGGGCACCCTGAAAGTAAAAACAAACAAACCTCCATTGCATCTCTGTTAATTTTCACTTGGTGTGATCTCTGTACAGGTGGTTGGCTGATGGGGAGTGAGAGATACCTGGGATGTGTGAGCTCCTTCCTTGGAGACCTTGGACTGGGGAGAAACATGAGAGTCAGAGTTCTCCTTCTGTTCCTCACTTCCCTCTACAGCATTTGCAGAAGCCGCCTTCTTGACTGTTGGACCCACTATTGGTCTCATCCACTCAATCTGCCAGGGCCTGTCTTATACCCACTATTTTAAAAGTTCTTAAAAGTGGGGTGGGACGCAGGTGGCGCTGTGGGTTAAAGCCTCAGCGCCTAGGGCTTGCCGATCGAAAGGTCAGCGGTTCGAATCCCTGTGGCGGGGTGCGCTCCCGCTGCTCGGTCCCAGCGCCTGCCAACCTAGCAGTTCGAAAGCACCTCCGGGTGCAAGTAGATAAATAGGGACCGCTTACCAGCGGGAAGGTAAACGGCGTTTCCGTGTGCGGCTCTGGCTCTGGCTCTGGCTCTGGCCAGAGCAGCGATGTCACGCTGGCCACGTGACCCGGAAGTGTCTCTGGACAGCGCTGGCCCCTGGCCTCTTAAGTGAGATGGGCGCACAACCCCAGAGTCTGTCAAGACTGGCCCGTACGGGCAGGGGTACCTTTACCTTTACCTTTAAAAGTGGGGTAACAATGCCTCTTGACAGGAAACGCTGAGAATTGTAGCTCTGTGAGATAAACAACAGCTCTCAGCACCATTAGCAAACTACAGCTCCCATAATTTTTGGGAGAGGAAACCATGACTGTTAAAAGCGGTAGCTTTAAATGTACAGCAAATGTGGCCTACCTCTCCGGTGAATGGAAGCTGATGTAGGAAGCAAACACAACCCATTCGTAACGGTAAAGACTTCTGTAATGCTTGTCTCAAAGGTTGCTAGTTGAATTCTACAGACAATATTTTTACCACTTCAGATCATTCACTCCGTTGTATCTGTGCTGTGTTGGTGTTTGCTGACTGGGTCTTAATTGGAGGACGCAACTTGGGACGCAAGCCAAGTTCTTGTGTTAAAATAGCATATGTGGTGGCCGCTTGGAAATAGAACTGACAGGGCCTTGCTTTTGTGTGGGAAGCAGCTACCCATCTTGCAGTCGCTGTGTTAGCTATGGCTCACAGCAGCCACTCCTTCAGATGAAAAGCTTTGTAGCGTGGAATGGAGCAAAAGCAGATGTGCTGGCAATAGCAGCTTGGAGAAAAACCAATCAGGTCACATAGATGCATCTTAGAGTTCTAAGCAGGTACATTTTCGTGTAATGCAACAAGTCTTTGTTTCTTTGCTGAAAGCTATACATTGGTATATTTACCCATACTTTTCGTTTCTGGGAAAGGCCATTGAATGAACAAGTAAAGAAGATGATTTTTTTAGCTTATAAATATGGGAGCATCGCTCTTTGTTTTTCTTTCATCTGATTCTTTCATCTGCCACCATCTCTTCCTTGCCTTCGAGCCATTCTATTTACTCTTAAATGATCTCATTCTTTCATCCATAACAGCACAGTAGTGCTTTAAGAGAAATAATGATAGCACCATCAATAGCTTGTTGGACTGGGTAACTCTTTTGATAAGTGTCAGGGAACTGCCATCGGCTCAGGGGCGAGAGAGGGAAAGGCGGATGGATTACAGAGAGCCCCCGAAAATCGTGGGAAGCAGCACTTCCTCAGCGGAGGATGGAAGCCACGCCTCTAGTGGGGAGGAGATGCAGCGCTCGGAGGATGCAAGGCGGTGCCAGGACACCTTGCCTGAGCAAAGCAGGGAGTAGGGAGGTCCCCCTTTACCCAAGCCTTCCTTGCGCAGTAGGCCTTCGCGCAGAGAGGGGAGGTGCAGACTGGGGGTCAAGAAACTACTCTGCTGGCGAAGATTCAAGGACCACCCACTCTCAGATTCTGCTGGTGAATGAGCAAGACATGGAATAGAGGCGCTCTGCATTGTAAAGGTTTTTAGCACCAATAATGAAGCTTTAGAACAGACCAGTGAGGCATCTTGCCTGATTGCTCTCGAGCAACCACCCGATAGCCTTAACAATAAGCTTCTTAATCTGAGCATTTTTCCTTTTCATCCAAGTACACCAGTAGCTTCTCCTGAGCATGCTAAGCCTTTGTTCAGAGAGCAGCGAAATCATAGCAGTTTTGCACACGTCACTTAAACTGTGCACCGGGAGCCAAACTGGATGTTTTCCCAAGATCCACAACTGATCTCTAGACTTTCCTTTTTAAATAAAAACTAAATGCAGTTGGGGGTTTTTGGGGGGAAGGGGTGTGTGCTTCTAATTGTGATTGGTGACAGAGTGAGCAAAAAGGTGCAAGACTGCAGTCTAAGACAGTTCTTCAAGTTGCAGCTGTAGAAATTAGAATCATAGAATAGTGGGGTTGAGGGACCCCAAGGGTCCTCTAGTCCAACTCCCCTGTAATGCAGGAATCTCAGCTAAAGCGTCCATGACAGATGGCCATCTAACGTCTGCTTAAGAACCTTCAAGCAAGGGGAGTCCACAACCTCCTGAGGCACAGACCATTCCTGTTAGCTCTTCAACCATAGTTTAGAGGTCCCGGGTCCTAAGGAAGTCAGACTGGCCTCCACCAGAGCCAGGGCCTTTTCACTGATGGCTCCGACCTGGTGGAATGCTCTGTCCCATGAGACTAGGGCCCTTCAGGATTTAACCTCCTTCCGTCGGGCCTGTAAGACAGAGCTATTCCGCCTGGCCTTTAATTTGAACTCAGCCTGATCTTTTATTTCCCTTCCCTTCCCTCCCCCTCCCCTTTTATGAAGATCACCCGCTCTGAGACCCAACAGCTAATTCTCCCCTGGCCTCCTCGCTGGCCCAGGTAGGACCAATTCAGCCAGCTAGCCCTGGGGATTATCTAATGCTTGTTTCCCCTAAATTGATTTTTGAATTTTATTGTTATTCATGTTTTTATACTGTATTTTATGCTGCTTTTATAATTAAGTGTTTTAAATTTGTTGTTAGCCACCCTGAGCCCAGTTTTTAAACCGGGAAGGGCGGGGTATAAATAAAAAATTATTATTATTATATTATTTATTATTCAAGTTTAGCAAAGTCCTTCCCCTGGATTCCCATCCTCTTTTAGGCAAATGATGAAATGGGAATGCCAGCAACTAAAATTTCTAGGGACTCACCTTTGTACTAAGACCATAGGAAGAGCCTTCTAGATTAAGCAACAGTCCTTCCAAGGCCCAACTTGTCCAGCATCTTGTTCTCACAATAGTCCACCAGATGCTGCTGAGAAGCCTGAAAGCAGGACGTGAGCACAACAGCGCTCTCAGCAACTGGCATTCTGAGATGTACTACCTCCCATAGAACATAGTGATAGTGTTGAGTTGCCATGTGTCCTCTTCTTCCAGGACACGTCCTTTTTTTCAGGGGTAAATATTGTGTCCGGGTGGATTTTTTAAAATTTGCCCAAATGTCTCTGCCTATAATTTCTGGATGGGACATAGACATAACTGGTGGCTAAAGACTTGCTTTCCTCTTCTCTTCTCCTGCCCCCCTCAGCAGTAGACCACAGCTTCTATAGCCTACATATAAGGTAAAGGGACCCCTGACCATTAGGTCCAGTTGTGGCCGACTCTGGGGTTGCAGCGCTCATCTCGCTTTACTGGCCAAGGGAGCCGGCGTACAGTTTCCGGGTCATGTGGCCAGCATGACTAAGCCGCTTCTGACGAACCAGAGCAGCGCACGGAAACACTGTTTACCTTCCCGCTGGAGCGGTTTACTTGCACTTTGACGTGCTTTCGAACTACTAGGTTGGCAGGAGCTGGGACTGAGCAATGGGAGCTCACCCCGTTGCAGGGATTCAAACCGTCGACCTTCTGATCAGCAAGTCCTAGGCTCTGTGGTTTAACCCGCAGCGCCACCCGCATCCCTAGCCTACATATAGTAGGGCCATTTAAACGAGAGTCGTTCATAGCCCAACAGTCACACAGCACATAGTTAATCTATGAATTTGCTCCCAGTAGAGGTCGTGATGGCCACCAAGCCAATGTGCCTTCAAGAGGATTATACCAGTTCATGGAGACTAACACTATCAGTGGCTACTTCTTCTGTCTTTACTGGCAGCCAGCATTCTAGGTTACCGCAATTGAATCTCTTTATGCTCTTCCTTAAATCATTCTATCATGCATTGGTGTTTTTATTTCAATGGAAATACTGTACCCAAAAACCTATCATTTACGCTCATTATGGTACTGGGTTTCGAGCACATTTCCCCCACCCCTTTTCATTATACACTGTAAACATTTTCCTGCTAGGAAGGTAAACCCCATAACCCTCTGAAATCAGTGACCTAATTATGTATGACAGTCATTAGCCCAGTGGAACAGCAGCCTGCCTGAGAGCATCTGTTTGAGAAAGCCCTGTGTTGCCGTTTTACTCTGATGCATTTGAAATGCAAATCGCAGCGCTAATTAGACAGCCTTTCTGCATCGAACCACATAGCTCTTTTCTCTTGAAGCTTGTATGCAACTGTCAGGCAGGCTTCAGAAGAGTTTGGGGGGTTTTTGCCTGTCGCTGTCCGCAGCATTCTCGTTTTCCCAAATGTGCAAGAGCGTTTCTTATGAGGCAAGTGATCTGAGGATGCATCTCTGTAACCTTGCATGCTCACAGAGCCACTCCCATTTCTTGGGGCCCTTATCTCCAAATCCTTCCATGCAGATGTGGGGTGTGGTTCTCCATGAAGCCGCAGTCAACTGAGCCTGTGTGCATAAATATTGTTAAAATAGCCGCTCTCTTAGAACAGCCTCCTAGCTACAATAGTCACCATACGCCTCCTTGAATAAAAGACATCTTTCATTGCCTGTAGGGAAAGTGCTCTCTCTGCTGGGCTTCAGGGGACATCTGTCAACAATGGAGGTAGAGCATCTCTTCAAGTAAAGACTCCTAAACCAACCTAGTTGCATCATTTAAGCTCTACCGAATGTTTGGGGAAGGGGTCAGCAAACTTTTTCAGCTGGGGGCCAGCCCACTGTCCCTCAGACCTTGTGGGGGGTCGGGCTATATATGTTTTTTTGGGGGAGAACAAATTCCTATGCCCCACAAATAACCCAGAGATGCATTTTAAATAAAAGCACACATTCTACTCATGTAAAAACATGCTGATTCCCAGACTGTCCGTAGGCTGGATTTAGAAGGTGATTGGGCCACATCTGCCCCCCGGGCCTTAGTTTGCGTACCCATGGTTTGGGAGAACGGGAGCTCTGAGGCAAGGGGGCAGCCTTGTGGGGAGGAAAGCTTATCAATGGCCCACATAAGGGCGGTCTCTTATGTATTGGCAAAATGAACTACATCAGCAAAAAGAGGTCAAAAGAGGTTACAGATTCAGTGTAGTGGTGAGAGTGTTACGATACGATATCTTTATTGTCATTGTCCCTTGTGGAACAATGAAATTGCAAAACTACATAAAACTACATAAAAACTACATAAAATTACCATAAAACTACATAAAAACTACATAAAACTACATAAAACATTCAAAAACCCCTAAAAAACTCTAAAACCCCATTTTAAAATACACTATACTACAGAGACCCCTTATGTTGGACTAGGACTTGGGAGACTAGGGTTCAAATCCTAACTCAGACATTATACTCTCACTGGCTGATCTTGGTCCAGTCACTGCCTTTCAGCCTAACCTACTTACAGGGTTGTTGTGAGGAACTAATGAGGGAGAGAACAACCTTGAGCTCAATGAAGAAAAATATGTACCGTATTTTTCCTCTATAAGACGCACTTTTCCCCTCCTAAAAATTAAGGGGAAATGTGTGTGCATCTTATGGAGCGAATGCAGGCTGGAGGCTCTGCTCAGTGCTCCCTTTAAAGAGCCGCGTGGAGTGTGTGTGCGGCTCTTGGGGGCTTTTCCCCAAGGAGGGAGAAAGGCAGCCCTTCACCCTCCCCTGGGAAAAGCCCCTAAGAGCCACACACACACTCCGCACGCTCTTTAAAGGGAATGCAGCACTTGGGGGAGCCTTAGCCACGTGCAGCCTCTCCCGGGCAGGGGATGAAGGCTCCCCTTGCCCGGGAGAGGCTGCGCACGGCTATCCCATAAGCCAGGACAGCAAGAGGGATCGCTGCGCAGCGATCCCGCTTGCTGTCCTGGCTTCTGGGATTCAGAATATATTTTTTCTTGTTTTCCTCTTCCAAAAACTAGGTGCGTCTTATGGTCTGGTGCGTCTTGTAGAGCAAAAAGTACGGTAAATGCAATACATAAGTAATAAATAATCTTGTGTATCAGTCAAAAATTTCTTTTTGCCTGTACTCAAACCATTGATATATTCAGGCTGTCAGAGCTGCTTGTTTGTCTGTTTTAAGCATTTTATTTTACATGTGCTCATCCATCAATAAGGCTCTCGGAGAAGCTTGCATAAGATCAGTAAAAACCAGACAGCCTTTGCCCACTGGCTTGCACCATAAAAGACACCATACAAAGGGGAAAATGGAGAGGGAAAGTAAACAAGGAAAGTCAGCTACTAGTTCTCGAAAGTCTTAAAATAACCAGCTGGAATAGAAACAATTCAAGGAGAAAGACCTAATGGAGCTCATCTCACAGTAGAAAGTCAAGATAGGGTGCTATGTGTGGCCCTGATCCAATTCAAAGATGTTATTGGCATCAAGCTTCAACTCATGAGGTGAGGGGAAGACCCCATCTGCCGAATCACCCCGATTTACCTTGTTACCCAGTCACCACAAAGAGTCAATGCATACCTTGAATCAATTACTGCTTCAAGTTATTTCAAGGAAGAATGCATGGCAGCCATTTTGGGAAGTCATGAGTAGCATTCAACTAAGTCTTGCTCAGAGAAGGTCCTTTGAAATTAATGAACATCGCTTAAGTTAGGTTTGTTCGTTTCAGTGGGTCTATTCAAGAGTAAAAGGTACTTGAATAGCACCTCATGAAATCACATTTTCTCTCTCTCTTAAAACTGAGATCATGAAGAAACGTGCATATGTCACGAGGCCCTAGAATTAATTGGCTCACCAATGCACAGCGACGGTAATTCAATTAATAGCAAATGCTCTCAGAAAAGATTACTGAAAGGCACAGATTGAGTCATAGGTTGGGCTGGTTATTTTTCAGGCTGAATTTTCAGCACTGTGAATAAAATAACCAACAATGTAAACTTAATGTGCCCCATGCATTTTTGTTTTTAAAAAGAAATATTTACATTAACCGCACAAAATGTTAACTGCACACACATAAACAGTGCAAGGGCGAGTTTACTCAACCTCCTTTCCAGGCAAATGTTACAAAACTAAACAGATCTCTTATGATTTTTCTCTGAGGCTCTGGTTGAAGGGAAAAGCTTCTCATATGGTTCCTGTATTACATCTCAGAGCTGGCTTTTAATTCTTCTTTACAGCAGAGCTTAACACTTTATCAGTTTATTTGCAAAGATTTCAGGATGCAGTGCTCGCCAGAGGAGTACTTTGCTTATGTGTGGTGATGGTAACGGAACAGAGCTTGGTTTCTTGGTTCCATGGCTTTTGTTTAATAAAAAAAATCATGCTTCTACTTCTCAAACAGAAGGCAGGGATTAACACATGTGACCAGCTTCTGCTTTTGGTCTAAAATGGAAGGGATTAAGAACATCAAGCCAATGGCCCACCTTGTCCAGCATCCTGTTCTCACAGTGGCATAACTGGCAAGCGGGGTCTTGTGCTTCCCAGAAACTGGTATTCAGAAGCGTACTGCCTTCCAAAGAAGAGGAAAAACATGGCAAACATGGCTAGAAGCCATTGATGGCCTAGCTATGACGACTATGCGTCTGAGGCAGTGCCAGTTGCTGGAAATCACAAGTAGGAAAAGCGCTGTTGCACTGATGTCCTGATGCTTGCAGGCCTGCCGTCTCAAAGGCCTCTGCAGGATGTGAAAAAATACTTTCTTTAGCCTGTCCTGAATCTTCCAAAATTCAGCTTCATTTGATGACCTCTAGTTCCTATAATATGAGAGAGGGAGGAAAAGACTTTTCCCTTTTCTAAAGTTAACGATTCAGAACGCCATAGCTTTTCCCTGTTAAGGACAAAAGGAACGTTTGTGATATGTAGTGCATCAATGGCTGGGAAAGGGAAGGGGAAGGATAAACAGTCCTTACCTGTCACACAGGTAAGTTCAGAAGTGATGCTAAATGTGGGTTGTCAGTTTGGGGGGAAGCAGTTTTTGGGGGACTTCTGCCCAGATTTTTCTGGAACATGTTTTCTTTCCAGTGTTTAAGGTTGGTGCACTTTTTGTTGATTCGAAGAAAATACCAATTAAATGACATGGTCCTAATTTTTCGTGGGGAGGTGGGTCTAAGATGATGGTTGACACACCTCCCAGATTTCATAACCCGGATGAGTGGGGTTGGAGAAATGGCATAAATAAAAGAAATGGTTATAGCAGTTAGGCTAAGATTACTGTTATAACAACAAGGGCTGGTGCTGTGCTGTTTTTATTGTAATTATGTTTTTAATAGATCTCTATTATTTATATACAATATTAATTATATTAATGTTTAATTGTTTTTAATTATTTTTTCTCACCTTGTTTTTAGCTGTTCCTATTTTACCTGTAAGCCACCTTGAGTCCCTGTCAGGGGGAAAGGCTGGGTGTAAATAAATAAATAAGAATAAGAATAATTAGGAATGTATGAGGGTTATATCTCTATGCAGCACTGTGGTTCTTGGCTAGTGGGTCTGACAACAGTCTGGAAGGAATCAGCCCCAAATAGGAAACAGGATGTTTGACTGAATGGATCGTTAATGTCATAGAATCATAGAATCATAGAGTTGGAAGAGACCACAAGGGCCATTGAGTCCAACCCCCTGCCAAGCAGGAAACACCATCAGAGCACTCCTGACATATGGTTGTCAAGCCTCTGCTTAAAGACCTCCAAAGAAGGAGACTCCACCACACTCCTTGGCAGCAAATTCCACTGTCGAACAGCTCTTACTGTCAAGAAGTTCTTCCTAATGTTTAGGTGGAATCTTCTTTCTTGTAGTTTGGATCCATTGCTCCATGTCCGCTTCTCTGGAGCAGCAGAAAACAACCTTTCTCCCTCCTCTATGTGACATTGTTTTATATATTTGAACATGGCTATCATATCACCCCTTTGACCTCCTCTTCTCCAGGCTAAACATGCCCAGCTCCCGTAGCCGTTCCTCATAAGGCATCGTTTCCAGGCCTTTGACCATTTTGGTAGCCCTCCTCTGGACACGTTCCAGTTTGTCAGTGTCCTTCTTGAACTGTGGTGCCCAGAACTGGACACAGTACTCCAGGTGAGGTCTGACCAGAGCAGAATACAGTGGCACTATTACTTCCCTTGATCTAGATGCTATACTCCTATTGATGCAGCCCAGAATTGCATTGGCTTTTTTAGCTGCCGCGTCACACTGTTGGCTCATGTCAAGTTTGTGGTCAACCAAGACTCCTAGATCCTTTTCACATGTACTGCTTGTTGTTTTTGCAGAGTCTTTTACGCAGTGGAATGATGAGCAGTACATCGCTCTCAAGCCAGGTGTCATCCATCTTGTATTTGTGCCTCTCATTTTTTTCCCCAAGTGCAATACTTTGCATTTCTCCCTGTTAAAATTCATCTTGTTTGTTTTGGCCCAGTTCTCTAATCTGTCAAGGTCGTTTTGAAGTGTGATCCTGTCCTCTGGGGTGTTAGCCATCCCTCCCAGTTTGGTGTCATCTGCAAATTTGATCAGGATGCCCTTGAGTCCATCATCCAAGTCGTTGATAAAGATGTTGAATAAAACTGGGCCCAAGACAGAACCCTGTGGCACCCCACTAGTCACTCTTCTCCAGGATGAAGAGGAACCATTGATGAGCACCCTTTGGGTTCAGTCAGTCAGCCAGTTACAAATCCACTGAGTGGTAGCATAGTCAAGACCGCATTTTACCAGCTTCTTTACAAGAATATCATGGGGCACCTTGTCAAATGCCTTGCTGAAATCAAGGTAGGCTACATCCACTGTGTTCCCTTCATCTACCAGGCTTGTAATTCTGTCAAAAAACGAGATCAGGTTAGTGTGACATGACTTATTTTTCAGAAATCCATGCTGACTATTGGTGATCACAGCATTCCTTTCTAGTTGCTCACAGACTGTTTGCTTAATGATCTGCTCCAGAATCTTCCCTGGTATTGATGTCAGACTGACTGGGCGGTAATTATTTGGGTCCTCTCTTTTCCCCTTTTTGAAAATAGGGACAACATTTGCCCTCCTCTAGTCTGCCGGGACTTCGCCTGTTCTCCAGGAATTCTCAAAGATGACTGCCAGTGGTTCTGAGATCACATCTGCCAGTTCTTTTAATACTCTTGGATGCAGTTCATCTGGCCCTGGAGACTTGAATACATCTAAACTTAGCCAAGTATTCTTGTACTATCTCCTTAGTTATTCTGGGCTGTGTTTCCTCTGCTGAATCATTTGCTCCAAATTCTTCAGGTCGGGCATTGTTTTCTTTATCGGAGAAGACTGAGGCAAAGAAGGCATTGAGGAGTTCAGCCCTTTCTGTGTCCCCTGTTTGCATTTCACCATCTTCTCCTCTGAGTGACCCCACTGTTTCTTTGTTCTTCCTTTTGCTACGAACATACCCATAAAAGCCTTTTTTGTTGCTTTTAACCTCTGTAGCAAGCCTGAGTTCATTCTATGCTTTAGCTTTTCTGACTTTGTGTCTACACGTGCTGGCTATTTGTTTGAATTCCTCTTTGGTGGTTTCCCCCCTTTTCCATTTTTTTGTACACATCCTTTTTTAATCTTAACTCAGTTAAAAGTTCTTTAGATAGCCACCCTGGCTTCTTTAGGCACCTTCCATGTTTCCGTCTCATTGGTATTGCCTGAAGTTGTGCTTTTACTATCTCCCTCTTAACAAACTCCCAGCCATCATGAACTCCCTTTCCTTTTAGTATTACTGTCCATGGGATCTCACCCAGCACTTCCCTAAGTTTTATGAAGTCGGCTTTCTTAAAGTCAAGAAATTGAGTCCTAGTATGCTTGGCTGCTCCTTTCCGCTGTATAGTAAACTTCAGAAGAGCATGATCACTCGCGCCTAATGATCCTTTCACTTCTACCCCACTAACCAGGTCATCAACACTGGTTAGGACCAGATCTAAAATGGCTGTTCCTCTTGTTGCTTCTCCCACTTTCTGGACAATGAAGTTGTCTGCAAGGTCATCTGTACATTCTTCTGCTTATTGTGTTGCGGCAGTGATATAAACCTCATAGTACTGTTAAATCTCAAATCACAGTCCAACATCTAAAACTTGAATGAACATCCAGTTATCTCACATTAAGGCACTTCGCCAAGTTTCACTGCAGAAGGCATGTTGATATTCTTAGGGGGATATACAAGCCTTGGGCTGGTTCATTCTGTCTGGGGATGCCATTCTATAGAGGGACGTTGCGATGTATTTACTAAACTGAGTAGAGTCATTGCTGCAGGTAATGGCAGAAAATGCTTCATTCTCAACACCTGACAGTCAGCCACCTTGGGGATGCAATTGTAAATATACCTATTTAGAGACAGGTCACTGCCCACATCAAACTGTAAGCCCAGTAGCAATACTAGAATGTGAATTGTCCCTGACAGCAGGACTCTCAAAGGAGGTGTTTGGTTTTTTTGCTTTTTGTTTAAGATAAACAAAATGGAAAAAAAGAAAATGCCCACCTCCATTTCATAGTTTTAAAGGGTTTTCAAATATATAAAGTGGGGAGGGGCAAAGGGATATATTTACCTTCTGCAAAGAACTTTTAAATAATGTGTGTGTGTTGACTTTTTATTTAACATTATACTCTCATCCTGTATTCATTTCACAATGATATGGGAGGTAATTACAAGAGCAATGTGAGGTAATTAATTTTGTATATTTCAAAAATGGATATTCCATTGCTGTTTCCAAGGTCTGCTTTCTGTTATTTTGATTTAATTCGACAATTAACCAGCAATGCAAGGTCATGGATGGAAGTGTGCAAGCTGAGTTTGCCATCAACCTGTCTGTATCACTCTTGTTATGCGTTTGGACTGCTAAATTAAGATAGACCAGAATTGCTCCAGGGATGAAGCCTTAAGGGTGTCTTGGAAGGGACCATGTGAAAATATCCTTCTGGAGTCCAGAGGCAGGGTGTGGAGAGACAAAACTCTGTTTTGCAGATCCTCTCCCCCAATTAGATAGCTGGGTACTCTTCACCATTACGCAGCATGTTGTCCAAACAAATGTTCTGTGTCTAAGTAGAATCACTGCTGATTCATTTGTACAGTAAATTTAATTGATTGACAAGCTGGAACGTGTGCAGAGGAGGACGACCAAAATGATCAAGGGTCTGGGGAATGATTGAGGGAACAGGGTATGCTTAGCTTGGATAAGAGGAGACTGAGAGACGATATGATAGCCATCTTCAAATATCTCAAGGGCTGTCACATGGAAGATGGAGCGAGCTTGTTTTCTCCTGTTCTGGAGGATAGAACTCAAACCAATGGCTTCAAGTTACAAAAAAAGGAGATTCCAGCTAAAAACCAGACAGAACTTCCTGACAAGAAGAGCTGTTTGACCGTGGAATGGACTCCCTGGGGAGGTTGTGGACTCTCCTTCCTTGGAGGTTTTTAAGCAGAGCTTGGCTGGCACTCTGTCCTGGATGCAACCGCCTCAGGCGGTAGAATCCACGGGGGCAGCAGGTCCCGATGTCAATCTTTCTTCCTCTCTTGTTCCTGATGTAGATTTTTCCCCTCATTCCTTCTTCCCAGGCAGGGAGTGGGGTTCTGCTTTGGGGTCTGCCTCGGGTGCCGAAATGTCTTGTGTCGGCTCTGCCCCCTACGTTGCAGGAATCACAGCTGATCAGGGTAGATATGTAAGGGTCTGACACCAGGGAATGTGGGCAGTACTGACTTAGATGGACAAATCAACCTGATTTATTGTAATGCAACTTCCTAGGGACGCAGGTGGCGCTGTGGGTTAAAGCCTCAGCGCCTAGGACTTGCCGATCGAAAGGTCGGCGGTCCGAATCCCTGCGGCGGGGTGCGCTCCCGCTGCTCGGTCCCAGCGCCTGCCAACCTAGCAGTTCGAAAGCACCTCCGGGTGCAAGTAGATAAATAGGGACCGCTTACCAGCGGGAAGGTAAACGGCGTTTCCGTGTGCGGCTCTGGCTCTGGCTCTGGCTCTGGCCAGAGCAGCGATGTCACGCTGGCCACGTGACCCGGAAGTGTCTCCAGACAGCGCTGGCTCCTGGCCTCTTAAGTGAGATGGGCGCACAACCCCAGAGTCTGTCAAGACTGGCCCGTACGGGCAGGGGTACCTTTACCTTTACCTTACCTAGGTTCTGAAAGGGTGGCTGGGGCGGGTGGAGGAGGTACATATGTGTTGATGTATGTTGCTGTAGATTCCCCCTCCCCCTGGTTTTAGGTTTGATATTACATTAGTTACGGAACAAGGCTTCTTCTTTACTGGCCCTGATCCAGGAAGCCCCTTTAAACACATGCAAGAGACTGTACGCAAGCAATGCAGCTTACAACACATTCATGAACAGCAGCTCCTTATATAGTACCACAAACTGCCCTCCCCCAAAAGGAATATTAAAAATATTTGCACTGCAGCATGCAGTGAGGGAGGGGGCACTGTTGTCTGAAAAAATATATATCAGGCAGCACTGGTTTTTAATCTGCTAACAGATTACACCTACATTTTCTGGAATTGTCGCCCCCCCCTTTTTTTTTAGGAATTCTGTTTCTGAAATAATTTCAGAAATGTTACGCTCCATTTGGATAGGTGTTCCTAAGATATTTCTGCTTGGATACTTAAAAGGTGTTATCATAGACAGCGATCAAGGGGTGGTAATCAATTTGATTACTGCAGCAAAAATAATAATTGCTAAGAATTTGGGGGGGAGCTTTTTCCCTCTCACTACCTTTGAGTGGGTCGAGAAGATTTGGAATATGGCAAAAATGAATGAGGGAACTCATTATAGGAGAATACAAGCAGAATTAACCAAATAAATATATTTGGGGAGCTCAGGGAGGGCAGAAACTTCCCATAGAACAGAAGGGCAAAAGCTGCTTGGTATTGCTTTTCAGTATATGGAGAAATTGTATTTTTTTGATATACTGGAATAGCAAGTACAATGATAATATACAGCCTTCTGATGCTCTCCATTCATCATAATGTGGGGGTTTTCTAGTTGGAAATTTTATTACTGTATTTTAAACTTACTGGTTCTGGCTGTTTTTTGCAAACTATAACCATAAACATTGCACCACAGCATTTACAAAATGTAACTAACTTATTATTATTATTAATAAAGGACATATCCTCCACAACTCTTTCAACATTTTATTTTATTTTTCTTTTAGATACAAGATTCCCCCCCCCCCAAAAAAAAAAATCCAGCCCCACTATATATGGGATTAAAAAGCAAATAGCTTTATAAGTTATCAAAACCAACAAATTTATGATTAGTGGCCTAGTTCTTTAACTAATTTAGCACACAAATATAAGCATTTTAAAGCATGAAACATTACACATCTATCTGTTTTTTGCATCCTATTGTTATTTATAACAAAGACTATGAGCAAAAGGGGAAATAGATATTTATTTTATGATGAATTAAAATTCAAACTTGAACCTACTTAGTATGTTGCTAGTCTTGTTTGTTTCACTTTATATAATTTCATTGTTATATTTCTCTTTCAGTTTTCTCTCTCTTTCTTATATTTTGAATGTATCACGCTGAATTTATTGACAGCATCCTGCTATTTGGGGCACTTATTTTTATTTTCACTAAGTAAAACATTTTTGTACTTGACTTTTAACAATGATTTTTATCCATAGCAAAGAGATTTCCTTTGTGAGCAAGCTCACTTTCACATATACATTTCAAGGCATAAATGTGAAGGTTGCTGAGGCAAAGGGGGCCAGGAGGGGCAATATAAAAATTTTATTTCTTAGCAGAACATGGAACCAGTGGGAACTGCACACTCATTCTGAATCTCGATTGAGGAAAATCTACATTATTCCATGTAAGAATTATTAGTTACATAGGTGTCAAATGTGCTAGCTTTTGGGGGGGAGGATCACAGCATACTTTTTTTCATTATTGCATACTAATGATAAATATTTATGATGTTGGGCCTCTCTCATTTAAACAATGGTGTGAAGAGATGCTGAGCCACAAGGTCGGAATACATGGCACATGTGCAGTCGTGTGCTTTCTGAATTCAATAATTGCTTCCATAGCAATAAGTGCTTCATTAGAAAGAATTTATTCTTCCCTCGAAAAGCCTTCCTTTCCTTAATATGAGCAGGCTGCCATACCTTAAATCTTCTTTTCCTTTACATTTCTTGTGCAAAGTATTAATGTCCTGCAAGAAACCCATCCTCTCCTGACTCCTAAAACAACAATCCTCTGCAGGGCCAGCCCTCCCATTGGGCAGAATAAAGCGGCTGCCTCAGGCAGCAGTTGCAGGGGGGCCGGGAGTGATGCAAGGTCTTGGAGGACAGAGAACTGTGTGTCAGGCAACTTGCCCTGTGCCCCCTCAACTGAACTGCTGGCCTCCATTGTGGTATAGGAAACCACCAGTGTTCAAGTTCGATTCAGGGAGCATCATCTGAGAACCTGTTCCACTTTGATCCATGTTTATTTTGAATTTCTTAATTAAAAGATGTAGGGTGGGGAGATCTGGAACTGACCCCCCCTCAAAAAACAGTTCTGGGTTGTTTGCAATCTAAATTTTTAGAGTTTCTTCTGTTTTTCAGTCTTTCCTTTTTATTTCCCAATAATCTGTTGCTGAAAACAGATGTGGTCTGTTTGTACAACTTAGTCCTGGGCCAAGATCAGTTGGAATGGATTCTAGTATCCTTTTAAGCATACGAGGTTCTTAATCTTCCCCCAGAGTTCACAAATACTTGCATGACCTTGAGAGAATCTTGAAATGTACAAGATGGTGAGTAGAAAGATGGAAATGTAGGGAACTGCCTTATAAAGCAGGTCTGACTATTTTTCATATAGTCCCGTATTGGTAACTTTGAGTTGCAGTGACTGTCCACTACCTGAAGCAGAGATCTTTCACATTGCCTGCCACCTGACCCAGTTTTAAACTGGAGATCCGGAGGATTGAACCTGTGACCTTCTGGATGCAAAGCCAGAGCTCTACCGCTGAGCTGTGGCACCCCCCACCGCCATGCTCTGGTTCCCCTCTTACTGAAAGACATTAATGAGAGATTTTCCTGTTGAGTCCGGCTGTTTCTAGACCATCACACTATAATTCATTCATACAAAGTGGAGTTGATGGTCTTGCGCAACAAAGCCACTTCCAAAAGAAGTGGGGTTTTTGTGGCAAGGAGAGTGACAGGAAAATGCATTGGATAATGGCAGTGTTGGGCGACATCCTAAAACCACCATCCAAACAAGATGAATGCTCAATAAACAAGACAATCTGGCAGAGCCCTCTGTTGGATACTGCGATCAGAAACCTAAAGATTGCTTTAAACAACATTGTTCAGTTTTCCCGCAGCTAGTATATGTTTGTGCCAAACAAAATCAGTTTCCACAAGCATCATTTCATTTGTTTCCTGAGCTTTTTCTAGGGATCTTTTTTGTGAATACAGAAAACATAGACTAAAACACCCCTTTTCAAACTCTTTCCCTAAATGTCTTGTAAAGGGCTTGACACTGATCTCTTAAGATTTTCTGCCAACCCTGGGGAAAGTAAGGCACCGAGGGTACAATTTAAATGGAAAGATGATGTATTGTGGGGCTTTGCTACAAATAGCACATTGCCCAATTATAAGAATAATCTTCTCCAAAGCTTGCCTAGTAGAGACATGTTAGAAACCCAATCGGTCCCCTTAGCTATTTGGCTATCTGAGCTTAGGGCCAGCTCTGATGTGTCTTTATTCACTGATAAAGGCTCTCAAACCACTAGACTTTGAGAGCTTTCTGTAACAATGATTCACATGGACAATTAAGAAGAGTAATTCCCCCAGCTTCCCCCAAAGGAAGAGAACTCTGGGTTTTCCCAGTTGCTCATTTGAAAAGATCTGCTTCTCTTACACATTTTCCTTTTGTGCTCACTTCTTCAAATCACATAGTACTACAGAAGATTTTTAAGTATACAGTGGTACCTCAGGTTACAAACACCTCAAGTTACAAACACTTCGGGTTACAGACTCCGCTAACCCGGAAGTAGTACCTCGGGTTAAGAACTTTACCCCAGGATGAGAACAGAAATCGTGCAGCAGCGGGAAGCCTCATTAGTTAAAGTGGTACCTCAGGTTAAGTACGGTTTCAGGTTAAGAACGGACCTCCGGAACGAATTAAGTTCCTAACCAGAGGTACCACTGTATTGGTATTAGACACCTAGGGCAGTGTTCAACTAAATAACTGTGCAAGTGGAACATTTATTGCACTGGGACTTTGTCCCCATCCCTCAGTCTCTGTGTGTCCTGAATCTGTTCCAGAGAATTGGGGTAACCCCTAGAACAGATTTAGGGGGTCCACAGGGAAGAAGATTAGGGAGGGACTTTCCATTGCAGTCATCTTCATGCTGTGATTAATCCCATCCCTATTAAAATTCTTTAGGTGTGACATTTTAGGTTTAAAAACACAATAATATGCAGCGGAAGTCCACAGTAAGTCATAACATCCAAGTGAACATACAGCCACGTATTACAAAACCACACTAAGAAAACACAATAAAATCTCAAGAGCTGAGAATGTACTAACATGACTAGCAAAATACAGAAGTTAACACTACCATGAAAGCTGGGAGAACAGAAAAGGCTTCGCTTGATGCCTAAACGACAACAATGTAGGTACTCCCAAGCCACTTTCCCTTGGGTGAGCATTTCATAACCAGTACACTACCCAGCAAGAATGAATGTAAGACGAGCCTACTGGATTAGGGCCAGTGGCTCATCTAGTCAAGCATCCTGCTATTGCCATGGTCAACCAGATGCATATGTGAAGTCTTCAAGTAGCACCTGAGCACAGCAGCACTCCTCCTGTCTCTCTTGGTTTCCAGTAACTGGTATTCTTAAGCTTAAAGAACACCACTGAGAAATGTTCTCTTTCTCAAAGCCACCCTCAGCTTCTGATGAAGAAGACACTCAGATGAGGGGCTCCATTGTCAAGGGTATCATCATATGGGAGGAGACATTCCCTTGGGTACTGAGGTGCCAAGCAATGTGGTATCCCATCCTTCTTCAAACAGCTCAGGGTGGCAAAGATGGAGGGTACTGTTCTTGTTTTATCCATGCAGCAATCCTCTCTGAGGTAGATTCTGTTAACTCAGTGAGTTTTATGGCTTAGCAGCCCTTCAAGTTGAGGACTCGTCTCTTAAAAATAGGACATGAGGGCACCCCAGCTCAATCTCTTAAAGTTTCTTAAAATTCTCTTAAATGATGGGTCTTGTCATATCAGATGGTTAACTTTGTCTTAATTGACTGCAGAATTTGTGGGGAATGGTGATGGCAGAGGGTGCCTGTCATAGGAACTTCAAGCCCAGCTGTTAGCTTTCATGGCAGAATTTGTCCCGGGCTCCAGACAAGCTCTGAATTAGAATTTAAATTCATCTGAAGGAAAAGACTCTTAATTCCCACCCCCCTAAAGTACTGGTTTCTTGCCTGGGATCAAGAAGGCACTTTGACATGCTGAATTGTGTGTCCACAGGAATATATTTTCCATCTGGGCGTTTTCCCCTCCCACCAATAAACTATGTAAGATACTATGTTAGAAGCCTGAAATCCCATAACAAATATTTATCTTGGACAAGCCTTGTTTACTGAAATGGTCATTCTGGAAGAATGACTCTTGAACTGATGTCATACAGAATAGGTCTATCCTTTAGTGAGGAAAGAATCACCAGCCTGGCACATCAGGCCTTCAGAAACCAGGACTAATGGGCTAAATTAGCCACTTGCTAGCCCTCTCTCCTTCACTTCCTTCCACTAACTACTGTTACCTCACCATACTGTCCAACTTTTTCTGACACAAAACTGGGAAGTGCAACTTCCAGGATGTGCTCATAGCAAGTTACGTGACCCGTGCTTCACTTTCATCACAAAGGAAACACTTTTTCAGGGCAAAAGCACATGAGACCACAGTACCCAAAATGGCCGCCAAGATCTTGTGTGAAAAAATGGGATGGCCGTTTTTTCCCAGGGCTCTTGGAAGGTATGCCTCACTTCATGCACCTCTACTATAACACATTTGAAACCCATCACCTGCATGTTAGGAGTCCTTTTGGAACACCATGTGACACAGTCCATAAAGAGGCAGGCCCTGCTAAACTCTGTGCACTGTGGTCTTCAAGTTTTAAAGTATTCGCTTTAAGGCTCAGAACCAGAAGCACGTACAGTTTTCTTACCCTCCTACAAAGAAATGCTTGTGTAAAGTCACTGCAAAACAGAAACACCCATAGCATTTATTTTTCATGAAAATGTGCAAATCATCTTACACCTCTCTTAAAAGTATATTTTTGCAATCCTCACTATTATATCACCAGATATTGCTGGACTCCACCACAAACAGCAAATGATGGAAGTTGTAGTCCAATGGCACCTGGAGGACAGCAAACAAGTATCTATTTATGGACCTCTTCCTCCAATTCTTGACCCTAATGTTCTAAATTCTTCTTCCACAGCTTCCAGTTATGGGAGGAGCCTTCATGGATTCGCCCAACGAGGACTTTAGTACGGAATACTCCTTGTTTAATTCCTCCGCCAACGTCCACGCAGCTGCTTCGATGCCGAACCAGCCTGAAGATGCCTCCCGTTCTTCAAACGACGCCATTTTGTTATGGATTGCAATTATAGCCACAATTGGAAACATAGTTGTTGTCGGAGTTGTGTATGCCTTCACGTTCTGAGAAGAAAGGACAACAGCTTGGGAAGGTGGACAGTTGCTGTTTCATCAGCGCAGAGTGTGTGTATGTATGTAGATATATATATGCGCACATGCCTATATACAAATGTAAATCTTTTTAAATATTTGTAGGTAGACCCTTGTTAGCTAAGAACAAGCTTAACCAATAGGTGACCAAAAGATAAATGGGGGGGGGGAGCCACCCTTGAAGTCCTTTGTAAGTGATGTGGGGAGGAAGCATCTCATTGGTCCATCTAGCTCGCTATTGTCTTACTGACTCAGCAGATCTCCAGGATTTCAGATAGAGGGACTTTTCCCCGTCTCCTATCTGGAGGTGTCAGGGACTGATCCTGAGACCTGAATGCAAAGCAGAGGCTTCATGACGGAGCTACGGCCTTTCCCCATAATGCAAACTGCAACGCACACAAAAGAAAAGGCAAGTTTGCTCACCAAGGGCTCTGATGCTTGCTGGCTAGTGAATTTGTTGCTTATCTCATTTCTCTATGGTTTTAAGTATCTAATTACTCCTGAATTGGAGCTTTGTACATGAATACCTGCCTCCTCAGGTTCTGCAGCAATATCTTTCCTTGCCCTCCGTAGGCACTGGACAAGTAGACATGCAGAACTGGTTTGAATTTTTATTTTAAAATGGCAGGAAGGTTCTGGCAAGGCAGCATGTGGAGAGTCCCCCTTTTTTGTTGTCCATTCCAAAGGCACATTGAAATATTTCAATTAGTTTTGTAGATATGGTTACTTTCCTAGCAGTTCGTTCTGCCGGTGAAAGAAAACGACTCAGGTGTCTAGAAAGTTGTACGATCCAGTTGCAAAAATCTGAAAACCCTGGGTCTGGAAGGATAACATGGTGGAAGTTCAGGATCTGATAATGAAATAGAGGCTTGCAACAATATTAATAGATATTCTTGGTTACATGGGGAAACATAGTGGTGACAGCCCCAAAGCCACTCTCTCATGCACAGAGGGAGATTCTGATGTCTTCTAACCCAGCTGCATTGACCAAAGTCTGTGATGGTCTAGAACAGAATGAGATGTTATTGTGTGTGTGTGGCTCAGAAACCAATGCCACTCGTTCACCAGGTCCATAGAGATATTTGTATAAAAACTCATGTCAAAGGGAATTGGGAGAAGGCCTCTTTTTTGCTGTTGTTCTAAACCAGGGATAGAGAACCTATTCTTGTGGTTCCAGTTTCCAGCAGACCCAGCCAGCATGGGCAATAGACGGGGATGATGGGAGCTGTAGTCCAGCACCATATGGAGGGCTCCAATTGTCCACTCACTGCTCTACACTCACTGCCGTGGTTGCCACCTGCTACTTCTCCTCTGAGTCATCGTTGCTCCCTCCTGCTTGCTTGTCAGACACAGTCAAAGAGCAATCAGACAGTGATGGCTGGTTATCAGCGTCACTACTGCAGCACATAGAGGTCCAAAGGGAGTGGTGTAGTGGCCCATGGAGATGTCACCAGTCTGTTACCATTCCTCTTGTAGGGTCCCTGCCTCCAGTGTCCTAGAGTCACCCAGTCAGCATGAAAGGGGAGCTTTTGTAGCCTCTGTATGCTCTCAAGCTAAGCATTTAGGGACACCAAGAACACAAGGTGCTTCAGTTTCAGTAGAATGTTGTGAAATCAAACTTCATGGGGAAAAAACACACAACTCAAGTCACTCTGAAAGAAGATACTGGAACACTCCAAATCATTTGCCTGTGGACATGTATAGAAAATGGTAGTTCTAAAAAATTAATATTATAGAAGGTTATATAATTGTAGAAGGGATATAGCTGAGAGGGGGCATGGCTAGGACTAGCAGGAAGGGACCTGCACTTCTAAATTTGTCACTACACTCCTGGCCAAAGGTTCTCTGCCCCAGTTCCAAGCCATCGTTTGTACTGCTTATATGTCTTCTACCTCTTCCCATTCCCAAAGCTCACCCCACATTTCAGACCTTATGTGATTATTCCTCAAGAGCATCTGTATTATTTTTCTGGCCAACTTTTTGGTTCTGCACACTTGAGTGGCTGTTGTTATAAGCAGGTTAATGAGCATTCTCCCTGCATTAGCAACATGGTTTCAGTTAGCATGTCATATAAAAAGATAATCATGACAAATGCTATGAAAGTTCACTTTGTGTTTTTATTTATTATCATTTTTTGCAGTCAAATATTTCAGTGTTTCCAAAAGTGGATGTATAAATCTTGGTGAACATTTCCTGTGTTGCATTTGGAAATGCTGTGAAGAATAAGCTATTAATAAGCAATGGCCTGATTCTCGAGATCATTGCACTGTGGTTGTTTCATGGAAGGCAGGGTCAGAGGCTGCAATCCTGTGCACATATCTTCCTGGGATTGTACATTGTGAGAAAAAATGCTCATAGGACTGGACCGGGAAACTTCTGTCATAAATAACTGCAGAGATAAAGATGGAGGATGCAGTTAAACCTCTAAAAATGATGGAAGAGGTATCAGTGGAAGGAAAATATCAATTCTGGCTAGTGAATATTTATAGGCATCGTCTAACTCCCCCTCCCCCCATTTATACATCAGGCCTACCTTTCAAACAGTTGACTAGCAATACATCTTTTCTTGCCTTACCGTTATTTTCCATCAAGTCATCAGTCATCATTTGTTCAAGCAGCACCTTTGCAAAGCTAAGCAGGGTCTGGTCTGGTTTCAAATTGGATGGGAGACTGAGTGTTGAGATTCCTTCATTGCAGAAAATAGGACTAGATCACCCTCAGGATCCCTTCCAACTCTTCGATTCTGTGAGTCTACTGCTCAAACGCAAATTTTCCCAATTCACCCCTCCCCCGTCACTTCCCATTCCAAACCACTAATGAAAACTAAATGACTTTAGTTTCACGCTCCTGAGTGCTTTTTTGTTTTGTTGCAAGCCTATTGCTAGCTTCATGATTAGATTGATTAGATATTCATAGGAGTTTCAGCAGCTCTGGCACATTTTTGCAGCGAAAACAAACTTTGCACCGTCAAGAAGAGAGAAAACCATTTCACCATGGTTACACACAATTGTACTTATTTTATTTTATTTTTACCCAGTGGGCTCCCTGTGCTGCTTGATGAATTTGCTGATAACAATGCTTCGCTTGAGCTAATTTGTGGGTTTTAATCTAAGTGCAATTAACAGTGTTTGTGTTTGTTTGCCGACGGACTAGACCAAATTTTAAAAGAACATTCAGCCTTGGAAAAAAAGAGCAGACTAAAACAAATTGTGGAGAAAAGAACCAGGCTGTCTTTTTAAAGAGCGAGAGATGTAATTGCATTGCATGAGTGTACTGTTTTCAGAAAACAAGGCAGAGAAGTAGTTCTCTCCACCCCATATTTTCCATATTCACGGTTTGCTAATATTATTAGTAATGGTCTCACAAAACTCGATTACTGATTTAAGACCAAACTGCTGCTTCCCACAAGAGGCAGTGAGGGCCGTCAACATGAATGGCTGTACAATTAGACAAACTGAGGAAAAGCTATCAAAGGGTTATATCTGACTAAATTCTACTCAGAGGAGAATTGTTGAAATTAATGGACTTAGGAAGGGACAAATAAAATTGACCATCCTAGTTCAGTGATTTGTTGTGTGTTTTTCCCTCCTATGAATGCATCCTCTGCGGTATCCTAGAGATATTCAAGATCTTAATAACCTCTCCACATTTTCCTGCAGGGGAGTTATTAATGTGTAAAGCAGTTCTGTTTTTCACATCAGATAATGTAATTTTGTTCAGTGTCCTGCAGGTAATCACAGAAGTGGAGGGTCTGTGAAATGAATTCAGTTAAAAAAAGAAGAAAAAAAACCCTTTGGAAAAAATTAATTTTGCATTTAGAGTTCTCACAGTTTGAATCTGCATCTCTTTGCTTAGATAATGAAGAGCTACCCATTTCTAGTACAGTGGTACCTTGGTTTTAGAACAGCTTAGTTTATGAACAACTTGGAAATACAGTGGTACCTCTGGATGCGAACGGGATCCGTTCCGGAGCCCTGTTCGCATCCAGAAGCGAACGCAACCCGTGTCTGCATGTGTGCGGGTCACGATTTGCCGCTTCTGCGCATGTGTGTGATGTCATTTTGACCGTCTGCGCATGCGCGGCAAAACCCAGAAGTAATGCACTCCGTTACTTCCGGGTCGCCGCAGCACGCAACCCGAAAATACTTATCCCGAAGCTACTTCAACCCGAGGTATGACTGTAGAACACTGGAAACCCAGAAGTAGATGTTTCGATTTGTGAGCTTTGCCTTGGAAGCTGAACATGTTCTGCTTCCTGTTGAGTGTATTCCATTTGTAAATTGAGTCCCCCGCTGCTAATCAGACGATTCCTGTTGAGTCAGTCAGCTGTTGAGTCCCAAGCACCCACACAACACAGAGGTGATATTTGGAGCCTTTGTTTTTGCAAATTTTTTGTGTTTTTGTTTGTGTGACTTTTTCGGTTTTTTGACTGTGACTTGTTCTTCGTTTTATGGGACAGACTTGTGACTGTGGCTTGTGACTTTGTTTTTGTGACTGTGTGGAATTAAGTTCAGCTCCTGGTTGATTGTGTGACTGCAGAAATGGATAAACACCCCCTATCCAAACAATGACTATCATCAGTGCATGTAAGGGGAAAAAAATAATTTTTATTTTTATCATCTGCAATACTGTCTTATTTATTTTATAGTACAGTACATTGATTATTGCTTTCACTTTATGGATCAATGGTCTCATTACATAGTAAAATTCATGTTAAATTGCTGTTTTAGAGGTTGTTTTTAAAAGTCTGGAACGGATTAATCCATTTTGCATTACAGTTACACCTCGGGTTAAGGTAGCTTCAGGTTGCGGTTGCGCTCCGTGGCGACCCGGAAGTAACGGAGTGTGTTACTTCCGGGTTTTGCTGCTCACGCATGCGCAGAAGTGGCAAGTCATGACCCGTGCACGTCAGACGCGCAGATGCAGGTTGCGTTCTGCTCTGGATGCAAACAGGGCTCCAGAACGGATCCCATTCACATCGGAGGTACCACTGTACTTTCTATGGGAAAGCACGCCTTGGTTTTAGAATGCAGACTTCTGGAATGGATTAAGTTTGGGAACCAAGGTACCGCTGTAATGCTGTGATGGATGGCCACAGCTGTATAAGGAACAAATGTATGAAACCATGCACTGTAGCAGCTTCTTATTAGTGAGAGCATAAACTTTTAATCTTAAGTGCATGAACTTTGAATACTATGTGAGTGAGTGCTTAGCCAAACTGTGGAATTTACCAGCACAGGAAGTCATGATGGCCACCAATTTGAGTGCCTTCAAAAGCAGGTTAGGCAAATTCATGGAGTTTGAGTCTGTGTTACCCTGTTGGAGGCAGTATGCCTTTGGGTGCCAGTTCCTGGGAGTCACAAGTGGGGACTGTGCTGTTGCATTCAGGCCCTGCTTACAGGCTTCCAATAAACATCTGGCCGGCCACTGGGAAAACAGAATTCTGGACTAGATGGGCCATTGTTCTTAGGATGCATTGGTGACTTAAAATCCTACCCACTTGTTCTTTGCATGTAATGGCTTTTAGCCATCATCACTATTCCTTTCCTTCGGAAAATGTGTGTTAGGGTATGGAGTCTGCAGAATGGGTATTAGGGTATGTGTGTTAGGGTATGGAGTCTGCAGACCTTGCTGAGATCAGGGTTTGCTGGTACAGAAATGATCAGGTGCTGATCTGTGTAAGTCTCCCCCATTTCTGGGTGGGGACAATTCTCAGTGTGTTCCCCAAACCGGGTTGTTTCCAGAAGTGACCTCCAGTGGCGTGGAGAGACTACACAGTGGGGATGGCAAGTGTCAGAGCTGCCCCTAGGTCCCAGCTCACAGAGGACCAACGCCCGATCGTCGTTATGTACAAAAGTCTTTATTGAAGTTCAACTTCCATTCCAAAGCCGCAGCGCGCAGCCCTACGTCTTAAACCCTAGACCGGCGAAGTCCCGTCTGAATCTCCTCCCCTCTGGCACCAGTTTAAGATCCTAGCCCTGCTCCACCTTTTCCGTTGTTCTCTCCTCCTCTGGGTCCTCCTGCCCGCCGGGGCTTTCCCCTTTCTGGACTCTTCCGACGCTGAGTCGGCTGACTCCTCCCCCTGTCTCTGGCGGGCTTTAGGACCCGGTTCCCAATCCTCATTCTCTGCTGCCCCGCGCTCCTGTACATTTGAACTTGCCTCTCGCGCCAACCCAGTTACCTTCCTCCTGACTGTCACACTGCTTCTGTCACTGCTTCCCTCTTCCGGGATACTGCCCGGATCTGACCTCCCCTCCGTTGTCTGGCTCTCCGATGGAGGCGTGGCCAGCCCTGACTTATCTTCACTCCCTGGTGTGGAATCCTCTGCCCTCGATACCTGGGACTCTTCCCCCCCCCCACTATGCTCTGGTGGGGAAGCTGGTCCTGATTTCCAACTGCTACTCTGGGAGTCCCTGCTGGCCCCTTGCTCCTGGAGTGTCCCCCTTGGGAATCCCCTTGCCCTGGCCACTGGCGCCCCCTTCTGTGAATCTTCCGATTCGCTGGAGAGGCTCATGGAATCTCTCGGGCTACTGTCATCTTCTCCTACACTGCCCTCAGATTCTTCCCCTTCGCTCTCCATCTCCCCTTTTCCCTGTGCTTCTGCTCCTGAACCCCTGACAGCAAGCTTGGGCTCTTTAGCTCTCCTGAGTCTGCTCATGCAGAGAAGTTTCCAGTATTAATTTGCCCCTTTTATAAATCTGCAAATGCTCTGTTATTTTTAACCAACGTAAAATACTGGGCTGTTTTTGAAGCCATCAATATAGAAGTAGAGCCAGTTGTTTTGATAGCCACAAACAAGTCTGGTATGGGATATAACTGGGTGTCTCTTTTGCACTCCAGTTACTCTCCTTCAGAGCTTGGAAGCCCCGTTAGGGGCAAAGCATACATAAGGTTATGCACTCTTGGGATTCTGGACACAAATCAGAATTCTGATGTAAATTTCTCATGTGGATCGTTCTATGGTAAGTGGGTGGTTAATCTATTTATTTTTCACTATTTTGCAGAACTTTTTTTTGGTGAGTGTATGTTCTTTCTCTCTCCCTATTCTTTTGCAATGTGCTGAAAGCTATCAAGGTGTTTGTGAGGTTTTGCACAAAAGAAGCCATCAGTTTTGCAAAGCATGTTCTTTCCGCTTTTTTAAGTAGTCTTAACGTGACAGGTGTTCAACTACAAAGAAGAATCCTGTCATCTGTACTGTAGCATGTGCTCCCAATGAAGTCTCTGGCTGCAGCACCCTAATACAGTCGTACCTTGGATCTCAAACGCCTTGGCTCCCGAACAAATCGGCTCCCGAACGATCAAAACACGGAACGTTCTTTGCAACCCGAATGTCCAACGGGGTTTCCATGGCTTCTGATTGGCTGCAGGAGTTTCTGCAGCCAATCCGAAGCTGCACTTTGGTTTCTGAACATGTTGGCAGTCAAACGGACTTCCGGAACGGATTCTGTTCAACTTCCAAGGTACAACTGTACTACTAAGGCAGGTGGAAGAGTTTCTGGATGCCATTAGCTGAGATGCTTTGAGCCTAGAGAGTGGCCAACTGCCGTGGTGCCACCATGTTGGTTGCTGAGGAAGCTGCCTAGTACTCTAGGAGGGCCTTCTACTCACACCTGCCCTGGCCCCCTTTACCTTTAAACATTTTTCACCCAGCATTTGATGCAGGCCAGGCAATTTGAGTATTGGAGCGGCCATTTTTTATTTCCAACAATGCCCCTTCTCAATGTGTTGTGGGAAATTCAAATGGTTTCTCCAAGATCCAGCTACCAGTTCATCATTTCAGCACCGTGCTGCTGCTGTCAGGTGATCCTTCAGGAGAAGCCACATCATCAGAGGTTCCCTTCACCTGAGCTAGGTCTTGCGGTCCAGAGTCTTGTGATGGAATCTTTATATTCTCTCTCTCTCTCTCTCTCTCTCTCTCTCTGATAATCTTTTTCTTTATACAGCTTGGTTTCTTTGGAAAGGTCAACAGTTGTACCATTTTTATCTTGTATGAATTGTTCTACAGAAACTTATTCTTGTAATAAAACATGTTCTTGATAACGGGGGTTTCTGAACAGAGGGCAAAACATTGAGAATGCTTCTGTGTTTTACCCGGGGTTTGCATAACATCTTGTATACATCTTGAACTGGTTTAAGCAAACCAAATGTATACTACTTTTTCACTACTACAGTGCTCCTTGTTGTTTATGAGCCTCACTATACATGTAATTATTGATATTATACTATTATTATTATTATTATTATTAATTGGGTAGGGTGAAAATGCCTTTGTTAAAGTACAGTTATATTTGTGCTTTTCTAAAAAAAAAAAAAAACAACTATTAAAGTTATCAATGTTTGCAAATGGTGATATTTTGATTCTTTTCCTATAGTTACATTTTTTCTTTTATTTTACAAAAATGCAATGCATCTGCAGTCAGGTAATGTGACTTTATACTGGATTTTCTTCCCTTATCAGGTTATTTGCAAATCAGGACAATTCAAATGGGGGATGAGGTAGGCAGTGCAGGCTGCAATGTGGATAAAGAATATATTGTGTGGATGCCACAAAACTGAAACAAACACAAGCAGCTTCAAACCCACCTTAAAACCCCAGTGTGAATGAGTCCTCTGTCTATGTCACAAGCCATGATCTAGCTCATTACAATGTGTTACACTTTGCAGATGCCATTAGACTTCTCCCTTTTTACCTTCACAGCAATTGTCAGTTGTCTATTACAGGCACATCCTATGCATGGCACTCTTAGGTTGCCAGTACTCCCAGCTGAGGGATCCATACTGTGGTTTAGACAGGAAGCATTTTGCCCTGAGGCTCTGTTCTGACTCACTATCCTAAATCCATGTGCTGCTGCTGTAACCCTGACGCCTGATGACAGGGTTGATTCACAGCTGTGGGCTCTGGAGAAATCCTGGTTGAATTACTGCCCTGAAAGTCGGCGTGCTCAACTGTTTCTGTTGCAGCAAACATTAAATGATATGTCTCTTAAGATCTTCATGGAAGAAATAACTTCAGTTCACCGTAATACGTTGCAATAGGTTGAGAATTTACATTGCCAGCCAAAAGAATAAGTCTGGGGTGCTTCATTGGATATATTTTCACTGTGTGTTGTTCCCTCCCATCAATTTCTTCTTCTTCTTCTTCGGTGATCATTCTTAGCTAAGTAAGATTGTCTTCCATGAATATGGTGTTAACAGTGTGTCCATAAGTGACTGTGGAGACCAATTCTGGATCCTCATATCCTTCCACAGTGGGGACATAGGTTTGCGGGTGGGAGCTGATCATGGTGAAGATGTGCCAAACATGCCTTCCTCTGCAGTCTCGTGGTCAAGCCCATTCCTTGTAGGCACCTGGGTGGCCACCGTGAGAATAGATTGGCCATTGGCCGGACCCAACAGGCACTTCTTATGTTCTTAAGGCCCCATATTCATTCCCAAGCATTCAAAGAAAACCATACAAAGCTAGATGGACACAACATAAGACATCTTCATATGCAATAAGAGGACAGTTGCCTTCAGGGAACTCCCAGCAGAAATGTGATCAATAGACGTCATGAACAAGACCAGGCTTAATTCTGAATGGTTAGTGCCAGGAGAAGATTTAGGCACTCCCCAAAAGAGTGTCCTAGTGCACCTCTCTACTTTTGTCTGTAGCCAGAAAAGCCAACGTGGTGCTCTCTGGGTGTTGCTGGACTCCATGTCCCATCATCCCCAAACCAACATGGCCAATGGTCTAGTAGGATGGGTGTTGTAGTCCATCGGCATCTGGAAGGCATATTGGCTGCCCCTGGTTTATGGGACTGAATGACAGTCTACGGGGTAAAGTGAAGCACTATATGTGGAGAGACCATTGCAGGCATGGCATCTCCAGACCTGACACAGGATACCCCAGACACAGTTAAAGGGTTCCTATATATAGTGCAAGGGATGCGGGTGGCACTGTGGGTTAAACCACAGAGCCTAGGGCTTGCCGATCAAAAGGTTGGCTGTTTGAATCCCCACTACGGGGAGAGCTCCTGTTGCTTGGTCCCTGCTCCTGCCCACCTAGCAGTTTCAAAGTACGTCAAAGTGCAAGTAGATAAATAGGTACCACTCCAGTGGGAAGGTAAATGGCATTTCCGTGGGCTGCTCTGGTTCGCCAGAAGCGGCTTAGTCATGCTGGCCACATGACCCGGAAGCCTTGAGATTTTGACCAGCTTCGGCTCATCTGAAGCTGAAGCTGATACAGGCTAGTGCCTTATAGTTGAAGGCCTCAATTTCTCCTTTACAGAGAATATAAGAACGTCATTGCTGTGTAAGACCCAAAGTCCAAATCAAGACCAACATCCTGGTTTCTATGCTTCCTGTTTGCCATTTGTATGTAAGGTTTCACCTGTGGGCATCTGCCGAACAGTTTAATTTTTTAAGGCCACCGTCTTTTTTTTATAAGATACGCTTTTTTAACTTTTTGAAGATGCAAATTAAAAATAAAATAAACAGCTAAGCAGCTACACATATGAATGATCTTAATACTTTCTTCTTTCTATTTTCTTCACAGGGTTTTCTTTGCCAGATTTTTTATTACAGGGTTTCGAGATGGCTCAAAAGATCCATATTCCAGAGGATCTCAAGGGTGCATTACCTTTTACCTTTGTGTTGTCAGTAAGCAGTTTCCATATTTTCTCAAAAGGGTCTTTTATATTTTGTCCCCTATTTGCCCGTTGTTTTGTATTAATTGCTGTCAGAGGGCATTTTGATACCGCTGGTCAATATTTGCATTTTGCAGTTACCTTCCAATTCTAAGCTCTTGGTGCTCATGAAGCCCAAAGTAAGTGATTCAACAGCTCTTTCTGATCAAGATCTAGATTTCTTATCCAAGAACACATTAAGCAGCACCAAAGTCAGATTGTCCATTGATCTCACTGATCTCCTGGTATAAGAGCTTCCAAACACTTGTACCACAATCTTCTCAAAGTTTCACCTTGAGCACTTCTCACTGTTGTGGAGGAATAGAGCTGTTGGTTTAAATCAGACTCTGTTGGCATAATCAAGAGTCTCATCTGCACTATACATTTATAGCAGTATCATATCACTTTAAACAATCATGGCTTCCTCCAGAGAATCCTGGGAAGTCTGTGTTCTTAGGAGAGGCTGTTTCCCCTCTCAGAACTAGAGTTCTCAGTTTAACAAATCAATTCCCTCTTCCTTGGGAACTTTGAGAATTGCATCTCTGTGAGGGGAACAGGGGTTTCCTATCAACTCTCAGCACTCTTAACAAACTAAATTCCCCAGGATTCTTTTTGGGAGTAGCCATGACTATTTAAAGTGGTGCCCTACTGCTTTGAATTTATAGCACAGACGGGGTCAACGTCAAGGTGACACAAGCATATTCCAGCCTAACTGTGTTGGTAAAAGTCAAGTTAGGTTTAATTTGCTTCTTGTTCTGTATACCAAACATCTGCTCTTCACTTCTGTATTCTGGTGACTGAACCAAAACAGAATTAAAGTTTCATTGCCAGCTGCAACTTGCTGTTTATTTCAACCAGCTGTCCATCTTTTTTCTAAAGGCACTCGTGCTAGTTAAGGGAGCAGCATAGAGTTCTCTCATGGGAGATACATTTCTTGAGAGATGGAAGAGTGGCTTATTTAAGTTGAAGGTGGCAGACTTGGGGCAACTTCTTGTGGATTTGGTGCTGTTAAGATTTTCTGCAGCATCTGCTTACTGTTGTCTTCATCGACATGCCAGCCTGTATTCTTTCCCAATTTAATCTGGATTTTTCTTTTCCGTGGAGAGCCCAACCATTGTTAAAACATCGGCACCGGTTGCCCATTTACTGCTGATCAAGGTTCAAAGTCATTGTGTGAATTCATAATGCCCAGAACAATTTAGGTCTAGGGTACCTGAGGGACTGCCTGAACCCTTATATCTCAGCTAGATCACTCAGATCATCTGCAGGAGCCTTGTTGGCTGTCCCCTGAGTTGACAAGGTTCATTTGTCATGGAACGACCTCCCATCAGATGTCAAGGAGATAAAGAACTATACAGGGACTCTAGTCAAAGAACAGCGTTTTGCATACATTATAAACATGCAACACCAGAGGGTGCCGTAGAGCAGAAAACTTCTATGCGATTTTACATAGCATTTTTTTCCTTTTGTTATAACGATTTAATTTCTGGCTTGTAGCGTTTTTTCCTGCCTGTAGATCCACCCCAACTTTTAGAAGAAACCTGAAGACAGCCCTGTATAGGGGAAGGTTTTTTAAAAAAAGTTTTATTTTGTTTTTATATCTGTTGGAAGCTGCCTAGAGTGGCTGAGGCAACCCAGCCAGATGGGCGGGGTATAAATAATAAAATGATTTATTATTGTTGTTAAAGCCAAGCCTTTAATGCCATTGGCCCAGTCTTGGGGAATCTTCTTCCAATAAAGATTCAGCAGGTGCCTTCTGTTCCAACTTGTAAACTTTTAAAGGTGAGTGCAGTACTGAATTCAGCACAGGATCACATTGTCTTGAGACCAAATCACATTGACTTGAGACTGGCCTGGTGTAACTTTTCTGGCTCCTGCTTTGCTTGTTGTTGTGTATGCTAAGCAGTCTTCTCTGGTGGTGCTGGAGATACAGCGGTACCTCTGGTTACGTACTTAATTCGTTTCTTAACCTGAAACTGTTCTTAACCTGAAGCACCACTTTAGCTAATGGGGCCTCCCGCTGCTGCTGCTGCACCACTCACAATTTCTGTTCTCATCCTGAAGCAAAGTTCTTAACCCAGGGTACTATTTCTGGGTTAGCCGAGTCTGTAATCTTAAGCGTATGTAACCTGAAGCATATGTAACCTGAGGTACCACTGTAATTATCTTGGTGCTGGGGGTGGGGTGACGGTTTTGAATCTCTTCTTTGTTCTTCATTTCCCATAGGGATGGGGTAAGCTAACACCAAGTTTTGCCACTAGGGGTCACTGTTTAAACTAGTTGAGACACTAACTTGACCCCATATCAGTTCCCATGAAAGGGGAGGGGGAATGCAAAATATATTGCAACAACTTGCACCTGCAAACAAAAAGAAAAACCATGTTGCAGTATGAAATGCTCCTGTTCAGCCGTGCCCTCTTCCAGGATTCTGCCTCCTACAACTTTTTACTTCCTTTTTCCAGCTTCTTTTCAAAAGAGAGCTCAATAATATGTTTTCTTGGGCACTGTGAAATCAGACTAGAATAGCAGGGGGCCGGTCCACTGTCCCTCAGACCTTGTGGGGGGCTGGGCTATATTTTGGAGGGGGGGGTGAACGAATTTCTATACCCCACAAATAATCCAGAGATGCATTTTAAATAAAAGGACACATTCTACTCATGTAAAAACACGCTGATTCCCGGACCGTCTGCGGGCTGGATTTAGAAGGTGATTGGGCTGGATCCGGGCCCCGGGCTTCAGTTTGCCTACCCATGGACTAGAACTATGGACTAGAACTAGTACATTTGTTACATAATAAAAGGTAAAGGGACCCCTGACCATTAGGTCCAGTCGTGACCGACTCTGGGGTTGCGGCGCTCATCTCGCTTTATTGGCCGAGGGAGCCGGCATACAGCTTCCGGGTCACGTGGCCAGCATGACTAAGCCACTTCTGGCGAACCAGAGCAGCACACGGAAACGCTGTTATATCTTCCCGCCGGAGCAGTACCTATTTATCTACTTGCACTTTGATGTGCTTTCGAACTACTAGGTTGGCAGGAGCTGGGACTGAGCAACGGGAGCTCACCCCGTCGCGGGGATTCACACCGCCGACCTTCTGATCGGCAAGTCCTAGACTCTGTGGTTTAACCCACAGCACCACCCGCATTACATAACACACCTTCTCAAACTTTACATTCAAAAACTAGCCCAACCCCTTGCACCCCTTTTTGAGGGAGATGTCAAAGTGCCCAGTAATATAATATCTGGGGAAAGTCTTTGAATCATTCTGGTTACCTAAATCCAAGACAACTCCCCCCACAAGAGACATTTAGGGGACATGCTCTTGGGTCAAGGGCTAGTTTGTTGCCTTTCAAGCAGTATTTGTGTTGGAAAACCAAAACTGAATGCACACAAAGGACTCATTTAATTCCCTCCAAACCAAGTGTTGCTTATACAACACAGCAAACAAGGTCATTTGCAGTCTTGCCCCTAAAAATGTCCTTTCTGGCATGGCACAGAGAAAGAACCCACCAATTTTAAACAATTTAACAACACTGGCCAGACACATCGGCACTGTTCTGTCCCAAACAATCCCATTGCAGTGTAAACCCAGGGATGGGATCGTGTAAGCTCTGCATATGAGCTGTAGCAATAATAAATTCCCCAGTAATTACTACTGAATTTTGTAAACAGCAGATGGCTCAGTGAGCTTAAGCAGACTGCATCAAGACTGCTGAGCACTGTCAACTGCTTTCAGGACATTCCCTGCAGCATTTGTCTGCTATCGATTATCCCCTTCATTTTCTCACTCTCAACAAGAGGCTCTCTGCCTGCTCACTGCCACCTTCTAAAGTTTTGTGTGCTCTTATTTCATCACCCCGAGCAGCCGCTAACCAACCAATTCCGGAAATCCATTTGCATAGAAGGAAGTTCTGGTCAGAGTAGACCACTGAAATCAATGTAAAGAAAAAGAAGGTACCTTTTATCATATGTGGTGATCATGTAAGGTAATAAAACCTTTCTGGGAAATGATAGATAATGAATTGAAAAAAAATTTTAAAATAACTTTTGTGAAAACAACAACAACCAGAAGCTTTTTTTTATTAGGAATTGTAGGCACCAATATCCCAAAGGAGCAGAAAAGACTATGTATGCAACAGCTGCATGGAAGTTGCTAGCCCAGAGATGGAAAGAAGATAAGGGATGGCAAACCAGGCTGATGGATTATGGCAAAATGGTAAAACTGACTGGAAAGCTCAGGAATAAAGAAGACAAAAACTATAAGAAAGAATGGGAAAATTTTACCATTTATTTAGGAGACCACTGTAAGCAGATGAAAACATTGGCAGGATTTTAATAACACTGTCTTCTGTGGGTTACATTTGAAAAAAACAGAGGATGTGAATTATCTTGATTTTACAACCCAGAATGGCAAACACATCTAATGTGGAATAATGTTGATGTGCTACAAAAACATAAAAATGTAGTCTTCCACTGGAAATCTATCTTCTATCAGCGATTTCTAATTATTTCTCCAGGCAATAGAATTACATTATTTGGGAAGTCAGGTTGGATGACGATATGGACCAAGGAGAATATTAGATTATAATGGCATTAGAGCTGAACGTTAAGTCAACATAAAAAAAAAGAAATCAGCTTCAGAACTGTTGTGCAATCTTCAATGGATGATTCATAGATAGGGTAATTTGCATTATTCATAACGAGTCTTTGCAATGCTCCTAAATCAAATCTAAACAACGAATCTTGTGGCATTTTACAGGCTTATGATGTTTGTTATGCCATAAGCTTTTGAGAATTTGAGTCCATTCCATCAGAAGCACACAGCGTTATCATCAGTTGCAAATAGATATTCATGGTGAGCTGGTGTGTAATTGTTAACAGTGAGGTCAGAGGGACATGAAATGAAGAAAATACCATGTGCCGACTCAGTGAACTGGCATGAAAAAAAATGACGTTCATTAAGAATATTTTTGTGTGTGTGTGTGTAACTCAAGATGGGGAAATGAACATTCCCATCCTCTCTAAATGACATTTTTGCCCAATCAAGTTGCAAAATCCCGTGGATAAAGTATGCCTTAAAAGGGCAGGAAACCAGTTCCAGGTGGAACAGGGCAGTGGAAACCTGAGTTAAGTAGGACACCAAGGAGGTGTGAATATTCGCAAGACTGTTCTTTGAAAAATTACACTAATAGGACCTGTTGCTATAGCAACATTGGAAGAAGGGGCTCAGCTTTCTCCTTTTCTCTCCACGCGTCTGCCTGCATATCATCATCAGTGACCTCCTTTCTGCTCACTTTGTAGAATGGGATGGCAGCTTCAAGAAGTACCATTCATTTGGAGGGCTACAAATGGAACCCCAGTTGACTTAGGACAGGGGTGAGCAAACTTTTTCAGCAGGGGGCCGGTCCACTGTCCCTCAGAGTTTGTGGGGGACCAGACTATATTTTTGGGGGGACATGAATGAAGTCCTAGGCCCCACAAATAACCCAGAGATGCATTTTACACATTTTACACATTCTACTCATTTAAAAACACGCTGATTCCCGGACTGTCCGTGGGCCGGATTTAGAAGGTGATTGGGCCGGATCCAGCCCCCGGGCCTTAGTTTGCCTACCCATGACTTAGGATCTCTAGGCTTAGACAGGGTGATAATACAGAGCAGCATTATATAACGACCCTGTACGGTTCCGCAGTTGGTTGTGATAGGCTACTGGTTACTGCAGAGATAGTGAATGCGGTGTCCTCTAGATGTTGCTAAGCTACACCTCCCATCATTCCTAGCCCTTGCCATGCTGGGTGGGGATGATGGGAGTTCGGCAGCATCTGGAGGGCACCATGTTTTTTTAATTTTTTTTTTTTTTTTTAATCTGTAAGGTGCCTTGAGTCCTGTTAGGGGGGAAAGCAGTGTATAAATAAAAACATTAAGAAAGTTAAGAAAGAACAAAAGAAGGACGGAATTGTAAATTTATGTACAGGGTGGAGAAAGCGGATAGATAGCACTAAAATGAACCCCCCATTTTTATTTTTGCAGTAGATTCAGGGCAGACATTGCCCCTTGACCTGCAAATGGATCCCATACAGGACATGATTATCTTGTGGAATTCACTGCTGTAAGATGTGATGATAGCCAGTAGATGGTGATCAGGCAAATTCATGGAAAGTACTATCTGGCTTAGTAAAACCTCCATGTTCAGGATGATGATGATGATGATGATGATGATGATGATGATGTTCAGAAGCAGCGTTCAAGGGCTATAGCCTTCATGACCTACTTGTGGGCTTTTCAGAATTATTCGGCTGGTCACTGTAGCAAACAGGATTTTGCACTAGTTGGCTTGATCTGGTGGATCCCTTCCTCTGCTCTTGCATAATGCTTTACGAAAGAATGGTTTTGAGCGATGTAATATCCAGCTGTTTGGCATGTCATTTTGACATGCACATTAACAAAAATAACAATTCACAAGTGCAGTGGAACTATTGCACACTAAAAACAAACAAACTTCAATGCATGCTTTGAAATTATTATTTTTTCTTAAAGAAATATGCTCCGCCAATTTTGAGCAGATGTCTGCGCTCTGCCTAAAGTTCTTTTCCTCAAGGCATATGATCCATGGCTTTGGTTTTCTGTGAGCAAACCAATGTGTCTAGGGAGGCATGAGAGAGAAATGTTGGGATTTGTTCTCTTTCCAGTTTCTAGATCCAATTGTTTCAGGCTCAAATTTCATGCCTGGTTTAATCGGCTTTGATCCTTTACCCAGGATCTCTCTGCAAAGATTATACTTGCATATGCAACACATCAATAAAAATAAGGAAAATCTCTGAATGATAGAATTGAACTATGTGTTTAGTGATAAACTGGGGGGGATGGACCACACATAAAAGCACACATTCTACTCATGTACAAACACCAGGCAGGCCCCACAAATAACCCAGAGATGCATTTTAAATAAAAGTAACATTCTAGTCATGTAAAAACACACTGATTCCTAGACCGTCCGTGGGCCAGACTGAGAAGCCGATTGGGCCGCATCCGGCCCTCAGGCCCCTGGTCAAAACCAACTGAAGTACCATCAGACACTTCCTCTGTTATTATTGTAGGAAAGCCCTTGTGGAAGGTCCAATCTGGTCGAAACACACTGGGCATTAATAAAAAGTGCAACACTCTTCAGCAGAAGGAAAGATTCCAGAAGCTGGCTGCTGGGACTGCAAGACACCTAAGAATGGGTGGATCAGTCTACGTATGATTCATGTCAGTTTCACTTTGTTCATTCATAAGTCCAGTTCCTAGCATTTCCACATCAACCTGTGGAATTTTGTGCCCCCTCCATCATCTGCTGCCAGTCAGTGGAGACAATGCTGGTCTAGATGGGCTAATGGTCTGATTTAGTATAAGGCAGTTTCCTGCGTTCCTCCTATGCTCCTATGTTTATATGCATTTTTAATGAAATTTTCAAGCTGAAAACAGTATCACAAAATGTAAAAGTGTAAAAAGTAAAGGATAGCTGCATTCTGAATGAGTTTGGAAAGTCTGAACCAGGCAAGTTCATTTAAAACTGCAGAGCATCCTTAGGGACTAGTTGCTTACAGGAGTTCATTTTGCCTCTTTCCCAGGCCCAGTTGTATCACCAGTGCTTTGAAGTATATACCAACACTTTATCTTCTTTTCGTTCTTCCGTTCAGCTAGAGTTTCTTCAATGTGCAGCTCCCTCGTGGTGACCCTTGAGTCATTTTTTTATGACAGTTCTAAGTACCTTCGTCCCTTTTCTGGGAAAGGAAATGGTTGCTCACATCATCATCATCATCATCCCAGCATACTTTTAAAAATGGATCCTGGGGCAATCCAAAGTTTGTTTTTCCTTGATTATTTTACAGCAAGCAAGCATGAATGCCAAGTTACATCCGAAGAGTAATCTTAGAAAAATTACAAGCAAGTGGAAACATTTGTAACTGGCAACTAAATATTAACACCCAACGAAATTTCCTGCTATGCTTCGGTAATTGTTAAAGCATTGCTCTTGGTGTAAGAATTTCCTGGTAGTGAAATATTTGGAACTGTTAACTTCCTTCAGGAAGTAGCAAATGCTCATTGAGAACTCTAGTTTTTCCCACACAATTCTGTTGGGAGGCATGAAGAATTGTAATCCATTATTCAAATAATATATTTGGTCTTTCAAAAGATCACAATGGATTTTAGGCAAATATATTTGTATTTTATACATGAAATCCTTCTTCAGAACATAAGAAGAGTCTTCTGAATCAGGCCAATGGCCCATCTAGTCCAGCAATGGTTCATAGAATCATAGAATTACAGAATTGGAAGGGAGCACCAGGGTCATCTAGTCCAACCCCCTGAAATGCAGGAATTTTTTTGCCCAGTGTTTAGGGAAGTTTTTTTTTTTTTTAATTCCTTTTTATTAAGTTATAACTGACAAAAACAACAAACATGCCAACAAACATACAAAGTACACAACCGAGGATGGAAAGAAAAGGAAAGAAAAAGAAAAGAAGAAAAACATAAAAATGCATAAAGCATAAACACATCAACTTACATTAACTCACGTGACATTGATTGACTTCCCTTCATCTTGATTTCGGAAAGTATTATATTATTTTTCTATCTGCAATTTCTTTTCCTTAAAAAAAAAAAAACTTTTTGCGTCACAAGCGTTGTCTCATACCTACTGTGATTTTTACATATTTTTTGTTATTATTGTTATTGTTTTTAATTTTCCTTTGTCTGTATTTCCATGTATACCCTGAATTTATCCCAATCATTATTAAATTTTGTACTTTTTTGGTTTCTTATTTTCTGTGTCATTTTTGCCAATTCTAGATAATCAAATAATTTAGATTGCCACTCATTTATAGTTGGGGTTTTTGGGGTTTTCCAATACTGTGCTATGAGGGTTCTGGCAGCCACCGTTGCATATTGAAAAAGTGTTTTATCTTCCTTTTTTATTTCCTCTCCGATTATCCCCAGCAGGAAGGCTTCAGGTTTTTTACTGAAGGTATATTTAAGAAATTTTTTTAATTCATTATAGATGGATTCCCAAAATTTTCTAAGTACCTCACATGACCACCACATATGACAGAAGTCGCCCTCCTTGCTCTTGCATTTCCAACACATTTTGTCACCTGTTTTGTATATTTTTTCCAATTTTACCGGCGTTATGTACCACCTATACATCATCTTATACATGTTTTCGTGTTTAGGGAAGTTTTTAATAATTGACATTTTAACGTATTTTTAATCTCTGTTGGAAGCTGCCCAGAGTGGCTGGGGAAACCCAGCCAGATGGGCGGGGTACAAATAAAAAATTGTTGTTGTTGTTGTTGTTGTTGTACAAATAATAAGTTGTTGTTGTTGTTATTTGGGGCTCGAACCCATGACCCTGAGAGTAAGAGCTTCATGCTCTACTGACTAAGCTGGCCAACCAGATTCCTATGAGACATCTGTAAGAAAGGTCCACGTGCAACAGCGCTCTCCTCACTTGTGATTCCCAGTGACTGCTAATGCAACTGCCTCTAATAGTGGAGGCAGATAATAATAATAATAATAATAATAATAATAATAATAATAATAATTTATTATTTATACCCCGCCCATCTGGCTGGGTCCCCCCAGCCACTCTGGGCAGCTTCCAACAAAACACTAAAATACAATAACCTATTAAACATTAAAAGCTTCCCAAAACAGGGCTGCCTTCAGATGTCTTCTAAAAGTTTGGTAGTTGTTTTTCTCTTTGACATCTGGTGGGAGGGCATTCCACAGGGCGGGTGCCACTACTGAGAAGGTCCTCTGCGTGGTTCCCTGTAACTTGGCTTCTCTCAGTGAGGGAACCACCAGAAGGCCCTCGGCGCTGGACCGCAGTGTCCGGACAGAACGATAGGGGTGGAGATGCTCCTTCAGATATACTGGACCGGGGCCGTTTAGGGCTTTAAAGGTCAGCACCAACACTTTCAATTGTGCTCGGTAACATACTGGGAGCCAGTGTAGGTCTTTCAAGACCGGTGTTATCATCCTGGCCAGTAGCCATTCTTGGCAAACATTTTTGCATCTTGCATTTGAAAGAAAATGTTTGAACTTCTCGTTACTGAGACAAAGAAGGAAAGACAACCTGCAATGCCACCTAAGAAGTAAATATATTTATACAGTATATGGATCTAATTAATGGATGTTTACATTGGCAATCTGAAAAGCAATCTTATCAACACTGAAGCACTGTTTCATTTTGCCTCTGAAATATAGTATGGTAATTATGATAAAAATATTTAAAGCAGATGGAAGGGCTTGCACAGAAGGGTTTGTCAAGCTGAAAACTTAAGAGAGAACTTGATTTATCCTTGGTTGAAGTGCCCGTTGGATTTCATTAATTCCTTGGTTGAAATCCAGAAATAAGGGTGCCTTGAGCACCAAAAGTTTTGCCAAGCGAGTCATCACTGCTTGCACATCCATCCACAGATGCACATTTGCGGAATGTTCAAGGCTGCAGCTGTTTCCACACTCTGGATATAATCAGAAGAACCAGTGAATGGTGTAGCTGGAGGCATCAGTGCCTAGATGGGCAGCCACCAGAGCCCCATGTAAATCACTTGCTTTTCAACAGAGGAGGGAGGTACAATCGCTCAAGAACAGAAGAAGAGCTCTGCTGGATCAGATGCATGTTGGCAAAGAATGAGCCCTGTGGCAGGGCTGGGGAACCTGTAGCCATCCAAATGTTGCTGAACTACAACTCCCATCATCCCTGAGCATATTGGAATGGAGGCTGAGATGCCTTGGGGGAGGATTGTGAAATAATCAACATTATGAAACACCAGTAGTATGGAAATCCACACTGCAGCATTTTTTGTTGCAGGACCTCCTTGCACCAGTTAACTAGTACCCAGCATTCTGTGTGTTTTGGCATGCTCAGAATGTGTGGCTGAACCAGAAAACAGGCAATTGGTTTGAAGGAATGAGGACGTATCGTCTCCCTCCCATCCACATTTGGACCTAGATTTGATAACACAAGGCAAGGATGATATGTTTCCAGGGTTTTACTCCTGAGTTCAGGACTTCACCTGAGGGGGCTAGAGAGAAAGGGAGAGGTGAGTAAATATGTCGATTTTAGTTGATCCCCACACACTCCACCACAAATCTTAAACTTAGTTCTCCACATTGCCACATCAGTTTGCAAATAATTCATTTTCAAAAAGTCTTCATGAAATTCACCAGCGTTCTCCCAATACAGTGGTACCTTGGGTTACATACGCTTCAGGTTACAGACTCAGAAATATTACCTCGGATAACCCAGAAATATTACCTCGGGTTAAGAACTTTGCTTCAGGATAAGAACAGAAATCGTGCAGTGGCAACGCAGCGGCAGCAGGAGGCCCCATTAGCTAAAGTGGTGCTTCAGGTTAAGAACAGTTTCAGGTTAAGAATGGACCTCCAGAACGAATTAAGTTCTTAACCCGAGGTACCACTGTACACACATTTTTGCAAAGCATTCCCCCCAATGTTATGCATTTTGTGCGTTATTTTGACTTGTATGTGCATTGATAGGCTAATACATGCACTTTCGTATATATTACTTGGCACTGCAGAATTTAGAGAAGTACAAAACAGCTGGTACATTAGTTAATCTTGAAGGTTCAACAAGATTCTTTGTTGCTTCTATAGTTACTGTGTTACAGTTCTATTTCTAACTATTCATTGTGCTTTCTTATCGTAGATGTTAGCGTGGCCAACATCCCAGCTGGAAAAGAGAACTTCCTACCTTTTTTTAAAAAAAAGCCTTTTACAGGCCAAGAGTAAACGGTTTGCTTTTAAATATTAAAAGTCCTTTCACAGGTCAATAATGATGCCATTATTTACAACTTGCTTTTGGAAGAGAGAAACATAAGATTCACATAACAATTTGTTTTGTATTATTTATCCAATGTCAAGTCTAATTTGCCCATAAAGAATAAACAGAATAAGGTAGCAGTTTCTTATAGCTTGTTTCTGCCAAGTAGGACCTCATCATATCATGAAATTCTAGGCACATTGACTTGGAAGTAATTCCCTTTGTTTCCTTTGGCGCTTACTTCCAGATGTGTGTACATAGCATTGCATCCAGGCAAAGCAACCCTATATATATATGTGTGTATATATATATGAATCTTCCCCGACCTGATGCCCTCCAGATATTTTAAACTACCACTCCCACCACTACCCAGCCAGCATGGCTAATAGAGATGATGGGAGTCATAATCAAAAACATCTGGATCAGTGTAGAAGGGGTGATGGCATCATGTTCTGTGCATGTTAGGAAATGGGGGGGACACAACCAAAAAATACAAAATGGCTTCAGAAGGACAGGCATACACCCAACCCAGACATCCTCCCCTCCAGTTTCTGTCTTCAGGCAACTGATCCACATCAGTTATAATGATGAAGAAGAAGAATTTGGATTTGATATCCTGCTGTATCACTACCCTAAGGAGTCTAAAAGTGGCTAACAATCTCCTTTCCCTTCCTCCCCCACAACAAACACTCTGTGAGGTGAGTGGGGCTGAGAGACTTCAGGGAAGTGTGACTAGCCCAAGGTCACCCAGCAGCTGCATGTGGAAGAGCGGGGAAACGAACCTGGTTCACCAGATTACGAGTCCATTGCTCCTAACCACTACACCACACTGATGGGGGTTGCCACTCTTTGATGGTAGCCTAGCAGCAGCCTTGAGGGATGCCATGCAGGCCCATACTTCTCAACTGTCCTGATTAAACTGGGACATACCATTTTTGAGGGCCATGCTCTCACGCATGTGTTTTGGGGCTCTGTGCTCTAACGTGGGTCACTTGACATGGGAGCGTGCCCAGAAGACAGGCGTCTCGGTTTTTGACATGTTGGACTATATGCAGGCCATAGATCCATAACATCCACCCAGGTATTCTGCTTGCTGGTTCCAGGCCTGATTGCACTAGAATTTTTGGTCTACTAGATGCGCGTTTATATGCAAGTCAACCGGATTCAAGATACATTGAGCCAAGAATTCCAGAGAGCCAGGAAAGTGGGCTACAAGCCGAAGAACTCTGCTGAACACAACAGCAAAGTTGGAACTTGGCTCAAAACAGGACTTTTTAAAAGGTGATGTGGAGAATCCATTAGTGAAAGCGTCCCTTCCAAACCCTGCAGTCACGTTCCTCCACAATACAGATAGGTAGCCGTGTTGGTCTGCCATAGTCAAAACAAAAAAAATTCCTTCCAGTAGCACCTTAAAGACCAACTAAGTTAGTTCTTGGTATGAGCTTTCGTGTGCATGCACACTTCTTCAGATATCTGAAGAAGTGTGCATGCACACGAAAGCTCATACCAAGAACTAACTTAGTTGGTCTTTAAGGTGCTACTGGAAGGAATTTTTTTTGTTCCTCCACAATGTTTATGATTGAAGCGCCAAATTGGAAAGGGCTCAGAACTGAGAAACAAACATGAAGAATTTGGGAGGCGAAGCTTGTAAGGAACGTTGGCTACGAATCATTTTGTTAAGTGCTGCAAACTGAGTGGAGGGTAAGCTGATTTATTGATGATCCCAGGAAGGGATGCCAAAAGGACCGCCTCAAACTAACTGATGAAGGATTGGTGAAATAAATACCTTTATTTTCTAAGCCATGGAAGGGACCGTAGCTCAGTGCTGTAGCAATGCTGTGTCTGCAAAAGGTCCCCTCACAGAGTTACCATTCCCAGAGTTCCCTGGGAAGAGGGATTGATTGTTATATCATGGTTAATTGTAGCTCTGCAAACGGCATTGTAGGAGATGATATAAACAGAAAGGATTGTAAGTTGTCTTTATAAGCAATGATGGCAGCAAGAATATTGTTGTTGTTGTTGTTTAGTCGTTTAGTCGTGTCCGACTCTTCGTGACCCCATGGACACCAGGCACTCCTGTCTTCCACTGCCTCCCACAGTTTGGTCAAACTCATGCTGGTAGCTTCGCGAACACTATCCAACCATCTCATCCTCTGTCGTCCCCTTCTCCTTGTGCCCTCCATCTTTCCCAACATCAGGGTCTTTTCCAGGGAGTCTTCTCTTCTCATTAGGTGGCCAAAGTATTGGAGCCTCAGCTTCAGGATCTGCCCTTCCAGTGAGCACTCAGGGCTGATTTCCTTAAGAATGGAGAGGTTTGATCTTCTTGCAGTCCATGGGACTCTCAAGAGTCTCCTCCAGCACCATAATTCAAAAGCATCAATTCTTCGGCGATCAGCCTTCTTTATGGTCCAGCTTTCACTTCCATACATCACTACTGGGAAAACCATAGCTTTTACTATACGGACCTTTGTTGGCAAGGTGATGTCTCTACTTTTTAAGATGCTGTATAGGTTTGTCATTGCTTTTCTCCAAAGAAGCAGGCGTCTTTTAATTTCGTGGCTGCTGTCACCATCTGCAGTGATTATTGGCAAAAAAATGGAAGCAAGAAGAATTACCGACAAAAGAAGAATGGAGGATGAAATTGATGGACTATGCAGAATTAGATAAACTAACAGGTAGGATTCGAAACCTGTGGGACCAGAGATTCTTAGAAGACTGGAGTAAATTTACGGACTATTTGAAAAGTAATTGTGATGAACAGATTACACTAGTAGGTTTGCAAGAAGTTTTGTAAGGTGAACTATTTCAAATTTTGCAAAAAAAAAAGACAATGAGGAGAATTATTAGTTAAGGATATTAAAAGTAATATGAAATTAAGAAATGCATAATATGTGATAAATAATGGGGAATCATCAGAGGCGTTGACAGAAGTCCAAAAATATTGTATAGGATGAGAAGTTATGTTGTATGAATGTTAGAATTAATATGTTAAAACATTAATAAAAATGTATATATATAAAAAATTGTACCTCTGCAAACTGCAACTCCCATGATTCTTTGGGGGAAGCCATGATTGTTTAAAGTGATATAATACTTTTTAACGTGGTATAATACACGGCCTTAGTTAGCCCCAATATCCACCTGGTAAGATGGGTCACTTTTATACATTGTAGAACATCGTATAAATTTCCCCAGACACTGGTCCAACAGTCCAGCAATTTTTCAGTTAATATGATTTCTTTACCACCCCAGCCAAACTTTGAGCTGTACCACAGGGTGCCTGTTCCCTTTTTTTCTACTGAGGAGAAACTTGAGGAATTCCTCCTTTGCAAATTCTAGTGTGAACTGATGTGCTCAGCACTCATGGATTAATGAGCATATTGGATGGCAGTTAAGCTGAGGGTAGGATTAGTGTGTAGATTAGAAGCAATTAATACTAAGAACAGGACTCTTCTGTGGTGTCTCCCCAACTGCAGGATGCCCTTCCCAGAAAGGCTCACTTCACACCAATTTCATCATCCTTGCAACACCAGATGAAGACATTTTTATTCTCCTGGGTATTTGCACAGTTCTAATGGTATGGCCGGGACAGGGGTGGCGCTGTGGGTCACAGAGCCTAGGACTTGCCGATCAGAAGGTCAGCGGTTTGAATCCCTGCGATGTGGGTCAGCTCCCGTTGCTTGGTCCCTGCTCCTGCCAACCTAGCAGTTCGAAAGCACAACAAAGTGCAAGTAGATAAATAGGTACTGCTCCGGCGGGAAGGTAAACGGTGTTTCCGTGTGCTGCTCTGGTTCACCAGAAGTGGCTTAGTCATGCTGGCCACATGACCCGGAAGCTGTACGCTGGCTCCCTCGGCCAATAAAGCAAGATGAGCGCTGCAACCCCAGAGTCGGTCACGACTGAACCTAATGGTCAGGGGTCCCTTTACCTTAATGGTATGGCCTTTGGTCATTGATTTTTGTTGTTTGTGCTTATTGTTATTTTACGTTTTGGGTGGTTTTTGTGGGTGAACACTTTTAGTATATTTTCTTCATTACTGTATAAGGAAATCTGTTTTGAAATGTATGGTGTCCTGCAAATCGCTTCAAGGCCCCATTTGCATGAAATAAGATATACACTGAATCAATCTAATCTGATCCAAATTTTGTGTTGCAGTTCTCGGCTCAGAAAAAGACGCTACTGTAAAATGTATTTTAAGAGGAGAAAATACATAGCTTAGAAAAGAAGTTGTATGGAAATGCAAACTTCATGGGGAAAAAATATGTTCAAAACATTTTTTTTTTTATTTAACCAAATGTATATGTAGCTTACTAGAACAGAAGATGTCTAAATATTATTTATAATGCTAAATAAATAAATAAATAAATAAATAAATAAATAAATAATATGCTGCTTACTTGCCAAAATGGCAAATCCATCCATTCCTACTAATGATTTAAGTATATAGTTAAAGGCTAAGAATTAGCCCCACAGTTGGATTTCTATCAAGCTTTGGCTTGGCTTCTGGTCTCAGTTTACATGCCTTTAGGATATATCAGCTCTATGACAACCAAGCCCTGAAATCCCCAATTTACCTTCTTTTCTTGGAACTACTGACACCCCCTTTGCAGCAACAGCAGTAACTTAGCAGAGATTCACTATCTTAAAGGACAAAGAAGAAAAAAATACTAAAGTGTGAAATGTTCATCTTGATTTGATGCTCCTGTGCTGGCAACAAATGCTCAGCAATATGAAAACGCTTTCGACCCTGGATTCTTTCTGGAACCGTGCATTTGTGCACTCCTCATTTGTCTCTCTCCACCCCAGGGAGTGCTGTGGTTTGGCTGGCATTCTCCGTCACAGAGTGTTGAAGAACCACAGTAAATAATTTGAAGGAAAATGGGGCACTTTGGGGCATGTTTAGTGGGACCTCTGCCTTCCTGCAAGTGTCTCTGGTGTCTGGATTGTTGAGATCACCAGCAGTGAATATGGAAAGCCACCTTATGCAAGGTTGGACTATAAGGATGTAAGGAGATCCCTGCTGGATCAGGCCAAAGGCCCATCTAGTCTAGCATCCTGTTCTCACCGTGGACAATCAGATACCCAGGGAAAGTTCACAAACAGAACCTGAGCGCGCAACAACACCCTCCTCACCTGCAATTCCCAGCAACTGCTCTTCAGGGGCGTGCTAGTTGCGTGTCAACCACCCCCTCATTGAAATGAAACACACAGGACACCAATATTAGGTTAATGTTATTGGGCAAATTTTGGCCACAACTTTATTGATTACAGAATGTGAGCGGTATTGGCTTAGGCACTGAATGGACCTGACTATATCTGACTCCTGCCTGTTGCACAGGGATAAACCACCAGAAGGGGGAGCCCCCATTGATGCAGACCAACTTGAGCTCCCCCATGTGTTCCTGACGGGGTCGTGTCATGGCCCTAGCCCCACCCCAGGCTTCAGACAAGATCCACAGCCCTGGATTCCTTTAACGGAATACCCTTAAGCTTGGAGGGGCAGGTGATGGCCACACCTCACTTCCCCTATCAAAAGGTCAAACAATGCCTAACCGCGAAATCTTACAAAGTTGTGACGATTGCTACGAGGTAGGCGAAAACCAAATGGCTAGAATATAAAGCAAGGGGTCTTCCTCACCAGCCCCAACCTATTTAAATCATAGAATCATAAAACTGTAGAGTTGGAAGGGACCCTGAGGCTCATCTCGTCCAATTCCCTGCGTCTCAACTAAAGCATCCATGATGGATGGCCATCCAACCTCTGATTAAAAACCTCCAAGGAAGGAGAGTCCACAACCACCCAAGGGAGACCATTCCACTTTTTTCATTTTAGCTTGGGGTGTCAGAGATTGAATCTAGGACCTTAGCTACAGCATGTGCCTAACTTCTCAGATATGGCACCAGATGTAGGTGGAGTTCAGGGACCTCCTTGGGGAGGGCCCTTCTGGCATCCCATAGCTCAGTAAAAGACAGAGCTTGGGCAGATCCACACCATACATTTGAAGTTCTTTCAACTCACATTCAACCTGCAGTCCAAGCGTCCAAATAGGTGCCTAAATAAAACTGATTGTGTGCATTGGTAACCTCACATCTTGACTACTGCAATGCATTCTACATGGTGCTGGCCCACGAGGTCAGTCCAGTTCTGCTGCTGGTGCAGAACACATCAGCTGGGTGGCATGTGGGGACAAACGACCACTGGCAATATAACACCTTGTTTGTGGGATTTGCACTGGTTGCCACTCTGCTACCGGGCCGAGTTCAAGGTGTTGGTGCTAACATATAAGACCCTACGCAGCTCAGGAGCCAGTTATGTGAGAGATTGTCTTGTCACTTATATACCCAGTAGTTCCCAGTAGGTCAGCAGGAAAGCTTCGTCTGCAAATCCCAAAGGTCTCAGAAGCTCACTCTGCAGTAGCTTGGAGCTGGGACTTTAGTATGGCTTCCCCTATAAAAGAGCCTTTCTGCAACAAGTGCCCACTATCTGCACTTTCCTGAAACAACTGCAGACATTTTTGTCTTGCTGAATAAATGAGTCTTTGCAATGAGTCTCTGTTTTGTATTCTTTTACTTTTGTTTTAAATGCATCTGCTGCTTCTTGTGGTTTTATCTGTTTGTTTGCTGTTTTTATTGTACATCACCTTAACACGCTTGCGTAGGAGAGAAGAAGAAGAAGAAGAAGAAGAAGAAGAAGAAGAAGAAGAAGAAGAAGAAGAAGAAGCAGCATATTGTCAGGGGTTCAGGAGCAGAGGCACAGGGGAGAGAGGAAGCGGAGAGCGAAGGGAAACAATCCGAGGGCAGCGTAGGGGAGTATGACAGTGGGCCGAGAGATTCCATGAGCTTCTCCAGCGATTCGGAAGACTCCCAGAAGGGGGCACCGATGGCCAGGGCAAGGGGGGTCCCGGGAAGGACGCACCAGAAGCAAGGGGCCAGCGGCGACTCCCAAAGCAGCAGCTGGAGATCGGGACCAGCTTCCCCACCAGGGTGTAGCGGGGGGGAAGAGTCACATGTGTCAGGGCCGGCTTCCCCTCCAGTGGGGAGAGAAGATGAGGCAGGGCTGACCACGCCCATATCGCTGAGTGAGGGAACGGAGGGGAAGTCAGACCCAGCCAACCCCCCCGAAGGGGGAAGCAGTGACAGGAGCAGTGTAACGGTCAGGAGGAAGGTTGCCGGCTGGGCGCGCGCGCCAAGTTCAAATGTACAGGAGCGCGGGACAGCAGGGAGGTCGGATTGGGAGCCAGGTCCTAAAGCATGCCGGAAGCAGGGGGAAGAATCCGGGGAATCAGCATCAGAAGAGTCCAGAAAGGGCGACACCCCAGAGGGCAGAAGGACCCAGAGGAGAAAGGAGCAGAGGAGGAGGTGGAGCAAGGCTAGGGTCTTGAACTGGTGTCGAGGGGGAGGAGATTCAGATGGAGCTTCAGCGGTCTAGGGTTGAGACGTAGAGCTGCACGCCGCGGATTGGAAATGGAAACTGAACCTTAATAAAGACTTTTGTATATAGTAAGAACTGGCGTTGGTCCTTTGTGAGCTGGGACCTTGGGCAGCTCTGACACATATGTTCAAACATAGAAAGGGCAGTGAGATCTTCAGATCACTAGGTGAGAGATGGTGGGTGTTTCAGCCTTCCAGTATAAATATCTTAGGCATCATAAGAGCAAAGCTAAGGGTTAATTATTTCTCCTTAGGGTTTTTAATTCAGCTAGTGGGTGTAATATCGGGGGTCACTCAAGGTGCAAGGATAATTAACAGCTCTGCTTTCATCCAGAGAACCCTGACTGCAAAGGGCAGACGTTGCTTAGCAACTGGGGAGAACCAGTGCGGCCTTCAGGTTTCTTGTATATAAATAGGATGTCCAGTATGTGTACTAATTCCAGTTGTGCTCTTTGTTTCTGGAACAGTCAACAAATGAGTTCCAACTTTATTAAGTTGCCTTTCTCTCCCTTGTCAGAATCAAATTGAATGCACAAGTTTTAACCATATGGATTGTACCACCCAAATCTCACTCACCGATTTTTTTTCTCAGTGGCCTGAGAAAAGCTGCTACTCTCCTAGCTGTAATAAACAAGTTTGTCACCAATTCTTGTTTTCTGTCACATACTAACAGCACAATTCTGTGTGCTCTTACATACCCTCCAACATTTCTCTGATGAAAATAGGGGCATCTTATTTCATCATCATCATCATCAATCCCCACCCATTTGACTGGGTTGCCCCAGCCACACTGGGTGGCTTCTAACCTATATAAAAACATAATAAAACATTAAAAATTCCAAAAAACCCCTCTACAGGATGGCCTTCAGACGTCTTCTAAAGGTTGCCTAGTTACTTATTTCCTTGGCTCAGGGGCCGCATAACTCCATACCCTCCAATATTTCTCCAATGAAAATAGGGACATCATAAGGAAAAGTGGGACATTCCGGGATCAAATCCGAAACCAGGACAGCTTCTGTAAATCTGGGACTATCCCTGGAAAATAGAGACATTTGTAAGGTCTGCACCTACAGGGAAGTAAGCCTGTTGTCATGGACTGGCTGGATACAGAGGAGTGGTGGGAGGCACCGGTTGGGGAATCCCAAGGGAATCCCCAGGGGAAGAAGGCTTAGAGCCAGGGGATTGGTGGTGAGACACTGATGAGTGGTCAGAAGGAGAAGAGGGAGCAGACTGGGAGGAGGTGGTGTCGGAAGCTGATGCTCACCTAATACTATACCTCCCATTCAACTCCCACACTTCATACACTTCCTTTCTCCCATCCAGGCCCCAACTACAGACATCTTCAAGCTGGATTGCTGGATGATATGTGATGTGCGGCTTGCAAGGTGATTGAGCGAGTGGTTGCTGAACATCTCCAGGCATGCCTGGAAGAAGCAGACCACTTGGATCCCTTCCCGTCGGGATTCAGGCCTCATCGTGGGACTGAAACTGCCTTGGTCACACTGGTCGATGATCTCTGGCAGGTTAGGGACAAAGGTGAGAGCTGTTTCCTAGTTCTGCTGGATCTCTCAGCAGATTTTGACACCATCGACCATAACATCCTTCTAGACCTTCTAGAGGGGCTGGGAGCTTGGGGGCACTGTTATACAGTGGTTCCGCTCCTTCCTCCTGGGCCATGTTCAGAAAGTTGGGGGGGGAATGAGTGTTCAGACCCCTGGGCTCTCACTTGTGGGGTGCCTCAGGGTTCTGTCCTCTCCCCCATGCTTTTCAACAACTACATGCAGCCACTGGGAGAGATCATCAGGGGGTTTGGGTTGGGTGTTCATCAGTATGCGGATGATACCCAGCTATACCTCTCTTTCAAATCAGAACCAGTGAAGGTCCTGTGTGAGTGTCTGGAGGCAGCTGGAGGATGGATGGTGGCTAACAGATTGAGGTTGAATCCTGACAAGACAGAAGTACTGTTTTTGGGAGACAGGAGATGGGTGGGTGTGGAGGACTCTGGTGCTGAATGGGGTAACTGTGCCCCTGAAGGACCAGGTGCGCAGTCTGGGAGTCATTTTGGACTCACAGCTGTCCATGGAGGCACAGGTCAATTCTATGTCCAGGGCAACTGTTTACCAGCTCCATCTGGTACGCAGGCTGACTCCCTATCTGCCCGCAGACTGTCTCCCCAGAGTGGTGCATGCTCTAGGTATCTCTCGCTTGGACTACTGCAATGTGCTCTACGTGGGGCTACCTTTGAAGGTGACCCAGAAACTACAACTAATCCAGAATGCGGCAGCTAGACTGGTGACTGTGAGCAGCCGCTGAGACCACATAACACCGATCTTGAAAGACCTACATGGGCTCCCAGTACATTTTCGAGCACAATTCAAAGTGTTGGTGCTGACCTTTAAAGCCCTAAATGGCCTCAGTCCAGTATACCTGAAGGAGCGTCTCCACTCCCATTGTTCTGCCAGGATACTGAGGTTCAGCGCCGAGGGCCTTCTGGTGGTTCCCTCGCTGCAAGAAGCCAAGTTACAGGGAACCAGGCAGAGGGCCTTCTCAGTAGTGGCACCCGCCCTGTGGAACGCCCTCCCATCAGATGTTAAAGAGAAAGACAACTACCAGACTTTTAGAAGACATCTGAAGGCAGCCCTGTTTATGGTAGCTTTTAATGTTTAACAGACTATTGTATTTCAATATTTTGTTGGAAGCTGCCCAGAGTGGCTGGGGAAACCCAGCCAGATGGGTGGGGTATAAATAATAAACTATTATTATTATTATTATTATTATTATTATTATTATTATTATCCACAGCTGAATTTAATGAGTATTTGAAAATGTTTGCATTCCCATTTTAGTAGGATCATCCACACAACATTCCCCTCAAACAAATCCTGTCCTGCTGCTCCCCCCCCCCCCCCCCGCATTCAGATTTCCCTGATCCAGTGAAAATCCTGGTAATTTTTGAAAAATGTGACTCCAAACTGTCAGGGACTGGGCAGAGAAGGAAGACGACACTGGAGAGAGGGGTGATGTCAGGGATTGAGAAGAGGAGGAGGAGCGGTGGAAATCGCCTCCCCCTCCTGACCCTTCCAGGGAGAAGGAAGAGGAAGAGGAAGACAGTATAGATTTACAACAGGGGTTTGTGGAAGGTCACAGCTCAGAGGCAGATGAGGAGAAAAGTTGGGAAATAATGGGAGAGGAGGAGCAGGCAGAGCTGGAGCAGCAGCTGGCTGACACGTTATCACTAGAAAGCATTCCAGACCCTCTATCTCCCAGAACCCAGCAAGCCTTAAAAGTAGGAGAGCAAAGAGCTCAAAGGCAGAGGGCACTTAGCGGTACCATGATGATGATGACGAATGATGGAGTGGGAGAGATGGGGGGGTGGAGATTCACTCGGGACAATACCATTATCCAAGAGGCTGGGCTCTATAGCTTTTCTGTGTAAAGTTTGAAATCAAAAAAGGAATGTAAGCAACTTTTCCTTGTCTTTATACTTTCCTGGGCAACCAGCCGGGAGCCTCTGACAGTACCCTGACACAAACCAAGCCTCTCTACAGCAGATACATTGCCTTGATTTTTTTCCTGGGGATGGGTCAAGCATCCATGTTTGCTTCTCCCCTTACAGAACTCTAAGGGCAGAAGTGCTCCCACAGCAGTATATTTCCACCGATCCTGGTGTCCCTATCCCCTCAAAACAGATTTGTGCAATTCAGGAACACAGAAAGAAAGAAAGAAAGAAAGAAAGAAAGAAAGAACTAATGCTTTCTCCAGGTCTCCCTGCTTCGTGTTTTTCTTTTGATTTCATTGTATTAATAATAATAATAATAATAATAATTTATTATTTATACCCCGCCCATCTGGCTGGGCCTCCCCAGCCACTCTGGGCGGCTTCCATAAAAAGCAAAAATACAATAAAATATCACACGTTAAAAACTTCCCTGAACAGGGCTGCCTTAAGATGTCTTCTGAATGTCAGGTAGTTGTTAATCGCTTTGACATCTGCTGGAAGGGCGTTCCACAGGGCGGGCGCCACTACCGAGAAGGCCCTCTGCCTGGTTCCCTGTAGCTTTACTTCTCGCAGTGAGGGAACCGCCAGAAGGCCCTCGGCGCTAGACCTCAGCGTCCGGGCAGAATGATGGGGGTGGAGACGCTCCTTCAGGTATACTGGACCGAGGCCGTTTAGGGCTTTAAAGGTCAGCACCAACACTTTGAATTGTGCTCGGAAACGTACTGGGAGCCAATGTAGGTCTTTCAAGACCGGTGTTATATGGTCTCGGCGGCCGCTCCCAGTCACCAGTCTAGCTGCCGCATTCTGGATTAGTTGTAGTTTCCGAGTCACCTTCAAAGGTAGCCCCACGTAGAGTGCATTGCAGTAGTCCAAGCGGGAGATAACCAGAGCATGCACCACTCTGGCGAGACAGTCCACAGGCAGATAGGGTCTCAGCCTACGTACCAGATGGAGCTGGTAAACAGCTGCCCTGGACACAGATTTGATCTGTGCCTCCATGGACAGCTGTGAGTCCAAAATGACTCCCAGGCTGCGCACCTGGTCCTTCAGGGGCACAGTTACCCCATTCAGGACCAGGGAATTCTCCACACCTGCCCGCCCCCTGTCCCCCAAAAACAGCACTTCTGTCTTGTCAGGATTCAACCTCAATCTGTTAGCCGCCATCCATCCTCCAACCGCCTCCAGACACTCACACAGGACCTCCACCGCCCTCACTGGTTCTGATTTAAAGGAGAGGTAGAGCTGGGTATCATCCGCATACTGATGAACACCCAGCCCAAACCTCCTGATGATCTCTCCCAGCGGCTGCATGTAAATGTTGAAAAGCATGGGGGAGAGGACAGAACCCTGAGGCACCCCACAAGTGAGAGCCCAGGGGTCTGAACACTCATCCCCCACCACCACTTTCTGAACACGGCCCAGGAGGAAGGAGCGGAACCACTGTATGACAGTGCCCCTAGCTCCCAGCCCCTCAAGACGGTCCAGAAGGATGTTATGGTCGATGGTATCAAACGCCGCTGAGAGATCCAGCAGAACTAGGAAACAGCTCTCACCTTTGTCCCTAGCCCGCCGAAGATCATCAACCAGTGCGACCAAGGCAGTTTCAGTCCCATGATGAGGCCTGAATCCCGACTGGAAGGGATCCAAATGGTCCGCTTCCTCCAGGCGTGCCTGGAGTTGTTCGGCCACCGCTCGCTCAATTGTATTGTTATGCATTTGTTGCTTCTTTAAAAAAAAAAACCAGCTAGAGAGGTGGGGCAGCTGGATGCACTGTACTCCGAGGGGCTGAGGCTCCAGGCACATATCTCATCTTCATTTCCCAAGGGAAAAGAAAGTTCTTCTCTGCACAGTCTGCCCAGCCACCTGATCCTTTGAACTGTTATAAAATGTGAAGGGATCCCTTCCCAGATCCCACTGCTATTTAGTAAACTGGGCAGGGTGGTTGCACTGGGTAGAGATAGAAACCAATGGAGCAGGAAAGCAGTGCCAGGGACAATGCGGAAAGTGGGGGGGGGGGGAGTGCCCAGGCTGGCACAGGGGTCCCTGGAGGGCACCATGCCCAGCCCCCCCAACCTAGCAGTACTCTACTCCTACAAGAGTCTGGCTGTGGCAACCTGCTCCCCACCTCCCAGTCTCCCAGATCCCAAAGAGGTATGAAGAGAGCAGAACAAAGGCAGACAAGGCGAAGGAGCCTCAGATTGCTTGGAAATGGACCAGGGGAGGAGGAGATTTAGGGAGCTTTGGCAAGGCCTTCAGTCCTCATAACTGCCTCATAGGTGCTAGATCTACCAGGAAGAGTTGCTGTGCTCACTAGGCCTGTGTTCCCTAGCTTTGAATGCTGCTATTGGGTTTGCACCAACATCATGTTTATTTCACTGACTCTGTGTGAGTTGTTGCTGACTTGCTCCTGGCTCCCACCATGACAGGCAGATTGCAGCTCTACTTTTTAAAATTATTATAAAAATATATACAACTTGTTATTCCTAGCTGGTGAACAGAAAGTTTCCTGAATAAATATATTGTCTGCCAAGTAAACACACATATGGAGTTTTGAGCCAACCAGTGGGTGGATTTTATAATACAATACTAAATATTTGGAAATCACTTGCTTCCAGTTTTGCTTCTCCGTCAGCATTAGTCATTGGCTTAGGTCTGTGATGCAGCCACTTAGACAACACAGAGAGAGAGAGGGGGGGGGGATTTCCAATTTGTCGAAATGTAGCATCTTAGCCAAACATAATGAAAGGAATCAAAAAGGCAAGCAATATCTGGAGTACAAACTGCAGGTTGAAATTCAAGAATGTGTTTAGAGGAAGTCCCTCCCACATGCATGAGTCTGCTGCAGAGTAATTTACATTATTGCTGCTGTTATTGTTTTACTAAGAGAGTGGCTTTTTCAGAAAGTTGTTGTTGTTTAGTCATTTAGTTGTGTCCGGCTCTTCGTGACCCCATGGACCAGAGCACGCCAGGCACTCCTGTCTTCCACTGCCTCCCTCAGTTTGGTCAAACTCATGCTGGTAGCTTCGAGAACACTATCCAACCATCTCATCCTCTGTCATCCCCTTCTCCTTGTGCCCTCCATCTTTCCCAACATCAGGGAGTCCTCTCTTCTCATGAGGTGGCCAAAGTATTGGAGCCTCAGCTTCAGGATCTGTCCTTCCAGTGAGCACTCAGGGCTGACTTCCTTAAGAATGGATAGGTTTGATCTTCTTGCAGTCCATGGGACTCTCAAGAGTCTCCTCCAGCACCATAATTCAAAAGCAACAATTCTTCGGCGATCAGCCTTCTTTATGGTCCAGCTTTCACTTCCATACATCACTACTGGGAAAACCATAGCTTTTACTATACAGACCTTTGTTGGCAAGGTGATGTCTCTGCTTTTTAAGATGCTGTCTAGGTTTGTCATTGCTTTTGTCCCAAGAAGCAGGCGTCTTTTAATTTCATGGCTGCCGTCACCATCTGCAGTGATCATGGAGCCCAAGAAAGTAAAATTTCTTCCCCTTCTATTTGCCAGGAGGTGATGGGACCAGTGGCCATGATCTTCGTTTTTTTGATGTCCAGAAAGTAAGTTTTTTTGATGTTTCAGAAAGTAAGATTTATTTATTTATATACAACATTTAGAACCTGCCCCTTGCCCAAAGGTCCCAGGAAGAGAAAATGTACATATTGAAACAGTGTCGATATAATTAACCATAGAACCAAAACAGAAGTAAATCCACAACCGCGGAGAGATTTTCTCCATACTTAATACTTCAAGCAAGATCAAGAATAATTAAACAACAATATTTTTTGTGCCAATACAAGGAAGGGTTGCAGCACTCAGTGCTTTTCAGTTTAGAGAAAAGTCAAGTAGGAGATACCATGATAGAAGTTTATAAAATTGCACAAGGCATAGAGAAAGTGGATTAGAGAAAGGTTTTGCTCCCTCATAACCAATGAAGGTGAAGGCTGGAAGATTCAGGACAGATAAAGGAAAGCACTTCTCCACACTGTGCATAAACGATGCAACTCACTCACAGAGGAAGCAGTGAGGGCCACCAACTTGGATGACTTTAAAAGAGGATTTGACGCATTCATGAAGGAGAAAGCCAATAATGGCTATTAAACATGATGGCTATGGTTGGAGGCAGCAATGCTTCTGAATACCAGTTACTGGAAGCCACAGGAAGGGAGAATGCTCTTGTGCTCAGATCCTGCTTGCTGGTTTCCCACTGAGGCATCTGCTTGGCCACTGTGAGAACAGGATGCTGGACTAAATGGGCCATTGGCCTGATTCAACAAGCTCTTATGATATGAGTTTTGGCCAATAAACAGCTGGAGACTCCTGAGAGTCTCATGGACTGCAAGAAGATCAAACCTATCCATTCTTAAGGAAATCAGCTCTGAGTGCTCACTGGAAGGACAGATCCTGAAGCTGAGGCTCCAATACTTTGGCCACCTCATGAGAAGAGAAGACTGCCTGGAAAAGACCCTGATGTTGGGAAAGATTGAGGGCACAAGGAGAAGGGGACAACAGAGGACAAGATGGTTGGACAGTGTTCTTGAAGCTACCAACATGAGTTTGACCAAGTTGCAGGAGGCAGTGGAAGACAGTAGTGCCTGGCGTGCTCTGGTCCATGGGGTCACAAAGAGTCAGACACGACTAAACTACAACAGCAACAATAGTCTGTGTTGAAAGGTTCACATTCAAAACATTCTCTGATTGCACGCTCAACTCCTCCTCCTCCGTCTTCCCTCACCTTTCCACAAATTCTCATTTGCCCTGGGGCAGCAGCCACAATTGGTTTGCCCAGTGGGTCCCTGATGTTTTCCAGATGGGAGAGGGGCAAGGGGAAGTTGGCGCAGTGCAAATGTATCAGTGGAGTCTGCCCAGTTCTCCTGCTATTGGGTTTGCACCAAGCCAATCTCCCCACTGCACCACCCTTCTAACTCCTGATAAGCAACAGTGTCCCACCAACCGGGAAACAGGCAACTGGGAAACTCTGCCCCATCCTCAAGCCACTTCTGGCTACAGAGCAAACCTGTGGTCTCTGTAGTCAGGAGATCATGGACCACTGGGAGTTTGTACCTCCTGCCTCACAGCAACAAGAAGACAGAACCTGGGCCCGCACATCAACCAAAGATGCTTGCTTCCCCACTTCACAATGGAGAGAATAGAATGCTCTGCTTCAACTGAACTGCCTGTTGTCCTGCAACTGAAGAAGTACGGGGAGGCCCATCTCAGCTTCCAGCCAGAGGAACAAGGGTCTGTTGGGTCAGATGCAGCAGCTCTGTTCATGCCAGACCACCATCAAGGGAAGATAAGCCTGGCCCTAAATGGATGTACACAAAGGCCTGCTGACAGCTCACTACATTGTTCTGGTGCTGTCAAACTGGTCTCCCGCCTGTAACTTTTCCCACCACTGCCCTTCTCTTCTTTTTATTGTGTGAGCCTTCTCTCTCCTGCCCTTAGAATTGATGTGAGCCACTTTGGGAAAAGACAGTGTTCAGCTGAAAAATGAGATGAAAATATAACTGCATGAATTTGACAAATACTGCGTCCCATCCAGATGTTACATGAGGAGTCAGACACATGGATTTCGTAAGTGGAATTCACTCAGGGCCAGACTACACATGAGGTAGAAGATCTGTGACTTGACTGCCTTACTTGTTTAAAAAACTGAAATGGTGGTGGTTGCTGTTGTTAATATTGGAGGAAGGAGACGTTTTATCCATTTCCCTCACACTGTTTTCCTGTTAATAATCCCTCCATCTCCAGCTGGTGTTTACTGTTTGAATGGGGGAAATACAGACCCTCCAAGTGTCCCTATTTTCCAGAGACATCCCTGATTTAGAGAAGGTGCCCTGGTTTCTGATTTGATGCTGGAATGTCCCACTTTTCCTTAGGATGTCCCTATTTTCAGTGGAATAATGTTGGAGGGTATGGAGTTATCCGACACCTGAACCGTCTGATGGCAATCCTGTATAGTAGGGTTGCCATGTGTCCTCTTTTCCCAGGACACGTCCTCTTTTTCATGGGTAGAGTCATCATAGTGATCCATAGTTAAAAGTAGAAGTCGGCAAATGTGTCCTCTTTTCTGCTCTTCAAAATATGGCAACACTCTAGGGAAGTTTTTTTAAATGTTTACTGTTTTATTATGTTTTTATATATGTTGGAAGCTGCCAAGAGTGGCTGGGGCAACCCAGTAAGATGCGTGGGTTATAAATAGTAAAAATATCATTATGGAATGGGATGTGCCTATTTTCAAAGGAGAAATGTTGAAGGGTATGGAAATACATGGAAGCAATTTAATCGGGGGGGGGGGGATGCCACAGAAGACACCTCTCTCTCTCTCTCTCTCTCTCACACACACACACACACAGTGTCCCCCACCCCCTGAACATTTTGTGCATACAGTTGTATTTCAGGAAACAAAGAATGATGAAAAACTAAGCACACAATATGCAAGCCACAAGCTTCTGGGTGCAGAATTTTGATCCATTTCCTTAACGCAGATTACGTATAGCCTTGTAACCACTTATTGATTCATGAACTTTGCTGTTGACTAATCCAACATGGAGCTTTGGGATCAATTCTGGGTGAGCCTTGACTCATTAGCCTTCCCCTCAGTGCGTCTGGCACACATCCCCCTTCTGATATAGGTTCATTCAAACCACTCTTACGCCTCTGGCTCGCTGGCCTTCCTGTTTCCTGCATCCATACAACAATGGGGTCATAACTGATTATAGCTTCAGTATTGTTATATTAAACAATTCTGTCCTTGCCCTTACAGTGGTACCTCAGGTTACATACGCTTCAGGTTACATACGCTTCAGGTTACAGACTCCGCTAACCCAGAAATATTACCTCGGGTTAAGAACTTTGCTTCAGGATGAGAACAGAAATTGTGCCGTGGTGGCACAGCAGCAGCAGGAGGCCCCATTAGCTAAAGTGGTGCTTCAGGTTAAGAACAGTTTCAGGTTAAGAACGGAGCTCCAGAACAAATTAAGTTCTTAACCCGAGGTACCACTGTATTTTTAGTTTTTAGATTATGTTCGGGTTAATCAGGAGGAAGTAGAGACAGGAAGCATCATAAAAAGAATTTAATGAAAGTGGTTGGTGATTCTGTGCATAGTCATAAGGCCATTATTTTGTGCTGTAATAACCATTAATATTGTATTCATGAAGCTGTGACAGCATGTTTACATGTCTCTTCTGGGAAGCTTAAGATGTGTCTGGCTTTTTGACCTTCATTCACTTTCCATCTATTTGTAATTTATGACTGGTTCTGTTATCGTTTTCTATTAGTTACTGGATGGTAACTAAGGTCAGGGGTTGTTGTTGTTGTTGTTTAGTCGTTTAGTCGTGTCCGACTCTTCGTGACCCCATGGACCAGAGAACGCCAGGCACTCCTATCCTCCACTGCCCCCCGCAGCTTGGTCAGACTCATGCTGGTAACCTCGAAAACACTATCCAACCATCTCGTCCTCTGTCGCCCCCTTCTCCTTGTGTCCTCCATCTTTCCCAACATCAGGGTCTTCTCCAGGGAGTCTTCTCTTCTCATGAGGTGGCCAAAGTACTGGAGCCTCAGCTTCACAATCTGTCCTTCCAGTGAGCACTCAGGGCTGATTTCCCTGAGGTCAGGGGTGGGCTCCTCCAACTCCTAATGCAATTGTTTTTTTCCTGCAAACACCATAGCAGCCAGAGAAGTATGATTCACTCTAAGATTTCCAAATAGGAGGAACCCCCCCTTTTTTTTTAGCTTCTACACTTGTTGCAGGATGTAGGGTTCTCTGCAAAAGACAACCTTTGCCAGAATTTTCAAAGAAAGCGGGAGTATGTTTGTTTAGTGTATGCTTTGGCTATATAAGAGATCCATGCATGCAGTTCTAAGGTTGGCTGCCACAACCTTCTGAGCTGTTGCTCATCAGGGTGCAGAATTCTGGCTTTCGTCTCTAGTTATTACCAAAATGTTGCCATGTGGAAGGCTCCTCTTCTTTAATCCCCACTTTTTTTTTTTCATGCCTCCCCAACAGCCAGTCGGCATCCTGAGGATGCTCAGTTCCCATTGGACAGTTTGTGGATCACCCTCTTAGGATTTCCACCGCTAAAGAATGTTTGTATTTTTGCAGAAATGTAGATTTTCTCCAGTCCTGTCGACACTTCCCTTTTGTATGTGAGTAGTGCCTCTTAGTTGCATAAATGCGCAGCACTTGGAGAACTGAGTTCACTGTTAGATTATATAGTAGCCTTCGCCAACCTGATGCCCACTAAAGGTTTTGAACTACAACTCCCATCAGCCCCAGACAGCATGGTGTAGGCTGCTATATATGATGGCAGAAAGCGTGGAAATTCCATTTCTAGTTCTGCTTCCTCTCAAAGTGGTGCTGTGCATTATGGGCTCACCTCAGCAGCGGCCTTTCCAGCGCTTGCCTCCGGAGAGAGCTGTCTGTTCACATTCCTTCAAGAACTTCTATCCCCCACTACAAAATAATACATGTGAGGACCAGCTTCTTCTTCGTCCAGAGAGGTATGTATCTTGGGAACCAATGAGTAAGAAGAAAACAAAGTCCACTTCCCTGGAGTAACAATCAGTGACTTGCCATCTTTAAAAGGTCAGGCCTTTTTTTGTTGTTGTTCAGCCATAACATATTGTGTGCAAGAAGTGCTTCAGATTGGTGGATTCTTCTTTGCCTGAAGTTTGGAAGTGCTGTAGATTCCTACCTTGACAAAGATCACTTATGAAGTCCGGCTGACCTTGGGGTGCTGAGTTCCACGTTCAGACCCACATTCAGCAGCACAGAATGGTGTCAGCAAGGGGCTTGAGGGCAGTAGGTATTGAGATTATTAATATTGCACTTGCGGAAGCTACTGGGTGAATAAATACTGACTCTCATGCTGAAATAAAAATTATCCAGTCCAAAAATATGGTTCAAAAGCTTTACTCACAGGACTTAATTTCAAAACAACTTAAAACAATAAAAACTGCAACCAGTTAGTTTCATATTTCTTATATAGTGGTACCTTGGGTTATAGACGCTTCAGGTTACAGACGCTTTAGGTTACAGACTCCGCTAACCCAGAAATAGTACCTTGGGTTAAGAACTTTGCTTCAGGATGAGAACAGAAATAGTGCGGTGGCAGTGGGAGGCCCCATTATCTAAAGTGGTGCCTCAGGTTAAGAACAGTTTCAGGTTAAGAACGGACCTCCAGAACGAATTAAGTTCTTAACCCCAGGTACCACTGTACTGATCCCAGCTTAAGGCATACTTCATTAAATATATGTTGCATTCTGTGCTAAAAATCAAAGCGCTCTCTCTCTCTCTCTCTCTCTCTCTCTCTCTCTCTCTTCTCCATTGCAGCCTCTATTAGCCTCAGGCTGGTTGCTGGAGACAGAGAATCGCACATCCATTCTCTTTGGTAGCTTAGAACAAAAGGAACACCACACGCAACATGGATGCCTACCAGATTAGTATATGCATAGACCTGAAATACTATTTTTTTCTTGTGACTGTGAGCTAATGACCTTGTGACAGAGCCACAAAGATACAGTTCCGTTACACAACACCATTAATGATTAAGCTGGTAGGCTCTTCTTCAACTTCATGGGAACTTCCAGCCATGCTTCACAGTATGTAATGCAAGCACATTATGTAATTCCCATTTCAACATACATTAAACAATTATATTGGTTAATGACAAACCTATGGCCTTTCTTATGTCGTTTGAGTCCATCTCCCATCAGCTCCCAGCCAGCATGATCAATAATCAGGGATTATAGTTGTTGGAGTCCCACAACATATGGATAGCCACAAATTCCTGACCACTGTTCTAGGGCTTGAATTAGGATCCTTGTGGTGTGAAACAGGGATCTAAACTTCCATATACTGTTTATGCTTGGTTCTGAAACCCCTTGTCAAGCACAGAAGGAAACCGCTGTTTCCGTTTCTCATTTTTCTCAAGGAGTCTGAGTTGGAGAACACCAGTTCCATTTACCTGAACTTGTATCAAGTTGCTGGTGATGGAAAGAGAATGAAGTGAAGCGTTTTCTCAACATTTCAAACGCATTTAAGATTCAAGTGCACTTGAAACTCCTGTGCTCCTGTGGTGAGTTTTACCCCTCTGGTTTCAGGTGCTGCCAGTAGACACTGGAGAGAAATGTTGCATAAAGACTGACTCCATGAACAGCTTATTGTGGTCTCCCTGAATTTGCTCTCAGGCATAATAACTTCTACTGTAAGATAAAAAAAGGTAAAGGACCCCTGGACGGTTAAGTCCAGTCAAAGGTGACTATGGGGTTGCGGCGCTCATCTCGCTTTCAGGCCAAGGGCAGCCTGAAATTTCTGCTGTACTTTTTGCACAAGCCTAAGACATTTTACAAAGCACAGGGTGCCATGCACACACACCCATTCCTTGTGCAGGATGTACCCAGTCTGGCAGAATCCTATCTTACCTCAACAGTGGCAATGAGATAACATTGCTCAAGGTAACCGAGGGCAGCAGGCTAACTGATGGGATCCAAGCGAATGGTGGGAGCTGTTTGGCAGGGCTGGCCGGCTCTGCTTTTGCAAACCACAAATTGTTGTTCATCTAAGGTAGGCACCCTCAAACTCGGCCCTCCAGATGTTTTGGGACTAAATTCCCATCATCCCTGACCACTGGTCCTGTTAGCTAGGGATGATGGGAGTTGTAGTCCCAAAACATCTGGAGGGCCGAGTTTGTGGGTGCCTGATCTAAGGAATCGTCCACACTTACCTTTCCTCTGCATTTCTCAGCACAGGTTTGGGCTTTCTAGGTTCATGAAAACCCGCTCATTATAGTTAAACCAGAGTAAACAGCAAACTGCTGAAAACTAATTTGCTGTTTGCTCCAATTCAGTAGTAAAGATTGGGTTTTCCTGGGGAAAGTGGCAGGGCAAAAAATAGAGCACTCAGACACAGACCAGAAAAACGCAGACCTGTACCTAGAAAGTGTGAGGCAAAATGTAAGTGTGGGTGAGCCTTAACACTCAGGAAACTTTACCTACTCAGCCCAGTGCTCTGCGGGTCAGCACCATGACAACAACAGCATCAACCAAAATGATATCCCACTCTTCTACTAAGTGTACCCAGAGTGGCATATAACAACATCCTAAAACCCTAAATGTCAGTACAATAAGCATATTCTAAGCAGTAACAAAACCAACACTTAAACCGAAAACATGAGATCAGTCAACCATTTGACTTCTTGGAAAAACCAAGGCAACTGAGTGACTTGAAAAGTTGGGGACTCCCTCGCCCCATTTGAGATGCCTTGTTAATGGAGTGGCCCGGCTGAGGAACATGAGAGTTTGCCCAGAACTGCCGCAATTTGCCTAGTTATTAGGGTTACACACATAGCTGATGCACACCTCTAACAAATACTATGCCCAACGTAGCTCTCAGCAAGAAGAAAAGAGAATACCTTTGACTGCGCACCTTTAAATAAATGATGTCCTCCTCAAGTGATATCATAGTAACGAAATCATTTTGCCAAAACTAGGAGCACTATGGGAACTGTAGTGCGAAAAGAAAAGAAAAGGAGGACTAACCATCCTAATTATTGTTGGGCATCTCAAACACAAATATTGAACCTCACAAAAATTGGGGACACCACTAGCTTAATCTCTGAGATCTCATTAGCCTCCTTTACAATATGCATTTCTGCAATTACATTGTCCGATAGCACTCCACCTTCCTCCCTTTACGCTCCCAGCCCCATGAATTTTAATGTGATGCTCAGCACTTATAAAAAGCTAGAATCTTCAAGATTTCCTTGTTAATGGATGTTTTATGTTCTCCTCTCTTATTTTTGAAATGTGTTAATGCTTTACTTATGCAAGCTACAGGATGCGCCCTACCACAGGGATGTTTTGGTGAATACAGCACTCATCACTGCAAAGTATTTTGGAGAGTTTGCTGCAAAGTTGCCATTCCAATTCATTAGAGCCAAGGAACATAATTACCATTGGAACACCCTAAAACTTTCACTTCTTGACATTGAGAAGACAGCTTTTAATGGATGACCGGGGCCTCTCAGCTTGTCAAGTAAAAGTGGTTCTGCGATTTTTATTTATTGCTTATAATTCAATGGACGCCAGAGTGGGCAGAGGGCATAAAAGGGAAAGAACAACTAATTAGGATGGGGTAAAACAGGAAGCTCACGGTGGCAGGATTTGTTGTTTTTAGTACTCTCCCTTCCTCATTTTCCCAGTCTTAAATTCAATGGTCTGCAATTTGCAGCATTGTTCTATTTTAAAAATTGTAAGCCTGTTTTCCCCACCTTCCTAGTCTTCCATGATACCGCTAGATTATGTCAGTTAAGAATTCTAATGCGTATCAGTTTTGTTTCATTGTGCAACTTGGAGTAATTGGTCTGGGTGGAATTTCACTTGTCCATCACAGTGGACATGAAAAGAGCCACAAACCTGTTGCAGGACTTCAAAGCACATTGCATGTGACATCATTCTGATGCCATGGAAACAGAAAGGTAGGCGGCACTACCCACCTGTCAAATGTGACTTGCAAGGCTGATCCTGATAAGGATCTGGCCCACTGAGCCAAAAAAAGTTGCCTGCCCCTTATCTACGTTAACCGTGTGTTAACATTCTGGTGCTCACCTGGGCCCCACTGAAATAGGTGTGTGCAGGGGTGCCAACTCATGGGGGTTAAGCCCTTGGGGGGGGCATGACCCTGCAATGTCCCAAAAAATCAGAGCTGGAGGAAGCTTAGTGGAGAGCTGAGTGTGGTGTGGCTTCAGTGGTCAGCTCCTTCTCCTCCTCTGCCAGTGGTGGTGGCAGGAGGAGGAGGAGCCACTGCCCAATGAAGCCGTGCGGCTCTGCCCCCGACTCCTCCCAACATCCTGATGTTGCATGTGTGTGATGTCACAGGTGACTTCACGCATGCGTGGCGTCAGATCCCCCAATCACCCTCGCAAGCTGGTGCCTCTGAGTGTGTGTCTTTCTTTTTTTGTTCATGGGGAGTGGGTGGATAGTGCCATTATATGGTTTAGTCACTAGATGGCACTGGACTCGGTTGCATCTGAGTGGAACCAGGAGTTTCCTATGTCTGTTCTATTCTTGTTTCAGCAAGACTGTAAAAGTTCTTAGACAGGAAGCTGTCATCTACCGAGTCAGACCACTGATTTGTTTAGCTCTGAGTAGCCGCAGTTCTCCAGGGTTTCAGACAGACATCTCTCCCAACCCTAACTGAAGATGCCATGGACTGAAGCTGGGATTTCTGCATGCAAGGCAAATACTGTGCCACCGATGTGTCCACAGAACCCTTATTTTCTCTTCACACCTTTATGAACAGCGGAGCTTAGATGAAATGCTGTGAGCTTCAGAGTTAGACTGTGTGCCCAACAGGACTCCCTCAAAGAGCGCCTGAGCACAGAGGGACTCCTCAGACCTGTCAGCTGTGTCATAAAATCCCCATGTGGTTGAAACCTGCAAAGCTCAGAGAAGATGTTAGCAGCTGAATTTAACAGCTGTCTAAACAGCCCAGTTTGCAGGCAACATTCCCTTGACTTTCCTGCTTCACTTTATTCTCCTCAGAATAATATCTATTAGTTTGTCAACCCTGCTGGCTGCCACACAATTAAAATGCCACTTGTCATTTTCCGAGTGTCTTTTTTTTATTAAAAAAAAATTCCTCTCAGGATTGAAAGGATTGCAACTTAATTGCTTGGCCTAAATTCCCTTGAAATCATCAAGCTTTCACTTTCTATCTCTTCAGAGCCACTGAAGGTGGCTGTTTTGCAAAAATATATTCGTTTCATATTTCAAGTGCGTGCTCAAGAGCTTGCTCCTTTATCCTCTCTAGTGTATGGTGGTTTCTATTGTTTCTCATTTATTTATTTCATAATGCATAGACCTGAAATACTATTTGGCAGAGTTGGCTGTCTGCCCCGGGCAGCTGCTTTTGAGTTTCATGCAAGGGCAAGAAATGGTTAGTCTACATGTAATGTTTTTCACTGCCAGGAAGAGGGAGAGGCATTTGTGGGTTTCTCCCAGATAAAACCCATTTATCTGGGAGTAATGGGCGGCTGTCATTGAGTAATCTGGATCATTTTCTAGGGAGCCTTGTATACCCCCTTCCAGCAACTCCTGCAGCCAAGCTGGTGCCAGTCATATTGCTCCCTTTCCTTGGGACCGCATCAGTGAGTCCGAGAGGGGGGTCTTGTCACTGGGCAGCCCAGGAACCCCATACACAATGCCCAGGCTTGTGCCCTGGGGAGATCACTTCAGTGTTGCTAACCCAGCAGTTTGACTTCTTCACCCAAAGGTGCACTCCATTGTCTCTTGAGACAGATGGATGCCATCAACATGCCATTGGACCTACGCAATTGCATCTAAGTGGAGTTGGGAGTTTCCTGCACCAATTCTAGTCTTGTTTAAGAGAGGCAATACGAGTAAGAGCTCTTGGAACATAGGAAGCTGTCATATACCAATTCAGACCATTGGTTCATCTCACTCAGTATTGTCAACATGGCCAGCAGTGGTTCTCTAGGGTATCAGTCAGGGCATCTTTCTCAGCCCTGGGGGAGCATTCTGCCCCTGAGCTACAGCTCTTCCCCTTCTTACTTAGCTTCCTGACTGGCATGTCCTCCAAGCTTTCCATGAAAATTCCCACCCAGAGATATTAATGTTTGCATATTACCTGTACATTACTGTCTTGATATAACAGATCTGGGGAACTTGTGGCCTTCCAGATGTTGACGAATGCCAATTCCTATGAGACCCAGCCATCATGTCCCATGACCAGGGCTGATAGGAGAATGAATCCATCAACATCAGGAGAACCACAGGTTCTCCAATTTCAGACACATGTGTACTATTTATAAGCAATGCTGTGTGCAAAACTGTATACTGATAAATCCGTTCCCAAGTACAACTGGTACACATGAAACATCTCTCTGATTCCCTGCCTTTCTTTCTCTTATGCTGGTTTTGAGCCATGAAAGCAGATGCAACAAGGCAGCACGACATTCCTTCTGCCTGATAACAGAGCACAAGAGCTCTCTTCCTTATAAAGTGTTGTCGTCTTAGGCAGCCTCCTGCATCACTCTGTCGCAAACCCAGATGAGTGTTTGACCATTAATAACTTGATAACCAAGCCAGCCTTGCCTTTCCACTGTAGCTCAGAAACATTGGCAGGACCCAAGTAAGGCAACATTTATTTATTGGGTGCAACCGTGAACCAAGCGACGAACATCTTACAGTGTTCTTTGCTTGAGGAATTTCCCCCGACACAGATTTAAATCTTACTAATTTTATTAGATACAAGCGAAAGAAATGGCACCGAGCTTGTTTAAAGGGCTTCGGGCCAGACACTCCACACTCCATTACGCTGCACAGCTCAGTGGAATTCATCTGAGCTATGCCAGTGTAAAATTGATCCAACGGAGAGGAAAATCAGGCCTGTTAACAACCATTCCTCATTAAGAATTTCTCTTTCCTGGGTTGAACAGTAGGGGAGAATCTCGGCTTGTGCAAACGGGTCTCTTTCTGCTGTGGTGAGGTTTCACAGGAAAATGAAATAGGAAGGGACTGAGGTAATTTTTTTTGCCAAGGAACAAGAATGGGGCCTCCACTCCCCTTTCCCCTCAACCATTAAACAGAACTAACTTGCCTCAAGCCAAGAATGTCCCCAACTCCATGACCTTCCAACTTGTATGTCTAAATACCCTTGTATTTCTGAATTAATGTGTCCTGATCTGCCTGAATAGTTTCCTAGTCTTTCCTGTATGGTTGGCAGGTTGCAAACTAAATGAAAAAATAATGTGCATTTATCTTTAAAAGGAATCGATGGCACAAGTGATGAGATAGCTACGGCTGCTGGGTTTGTACCTTCTAACTGAAGTCCTTGTTCTGCAGTCAAATTGGCCCTGGTGAGTCACACTGATGCCATGCATGGTCCCCCCACCCCCACCCTCAACTGGTCTCTGGATGTGTGATTCAAGGAAAGGCATTGAAAGACATTTTCTAAAAGGCCACAGAATTTCCTGCACAGGAAAGGAAGTGAAGGAGATGGATGGATGGATGGATGGATGGATGGATGGATGGATAGCAGAAAGATAGCAGATGATGATGATAGATAGATAGCTAGATGATAGATAGATAGATAGATAGATAGATAGATGATAGATAGATAGATAGAAGATAGATAGATAGATAGATAGATAGATAGATAGATAGAAGATAGATAGATAGATAGATAGATAGATAGATAGATAGATAGATAGATGATAGATAGATAGATAGATAGATAGATAGATAGATAGATAGATAGAGATAGATAGATGATAGGTAGATGATAGATAGATGATAGATAGATGATAGATTAGATAGATGATAGATATATAGATAATGATAGATAGATGATAGATAGATAGATAGATAGATAGATAGATAGATAGATAGATAGACGATAGATCTAGATAGATACCAAATCTTGAGGGGCCACACCTTGTTGGGCCTCTCCACAGTGGAGGCATTTCATAGGTGGGCCTTAAACTTGATTGAAATGGATCCTGATTGTACCAATCTGTACCATGCAGAGAAACTATCTGCTTATTTTTTGTTACTCCATTTTTAATTTTCCAGCTTGTGCTAAAGGCAGACAGTGCTTCTTCCACTCCCATTATGCATTTCCCTTCCTGCACCATATTTAGCATAAAACCTACCCTGCTCTTAAAGTGAAAGTGTGCGCAAGCACATGCACACACACACACACACAGAGAGAGAGAGAGAGAGAGAGAGAGAGAGAGAGAGAGAGAGAGTACCCAGTTCTGTGTCATTAATTAAAAGTCGTGTGATGTTGATGGAAACAGTTCTGATTTGTCTAGAACCATAGAACCACAGAACAGTTGAATTGGAAGGGACCCCAAGGGTCATCCAGCCCAACCCTCTGCAATACTTATGATTTTTCTTAATGAAGAAGCCACAGGAGCCAGCTTTTAATACACTCCTTAGAAACTTCCACAATCAAGCAGTATATAAGCAGCTGCGGTAAATAAAAAATAAGTAAATTAGTCTCAATGTGCACAAACTATGCACATTTAAAGCAACAGATGTGGCCAGTTCCCACAGCACACACTTGCTCAGTCTCAGCGGATGTGAAGGAAGCCCTGGAGAAAGACTGGCCTTCCATCGGACGTGTCTGAACAGACCTGAAAGGAGTTGATGTGCCCTTTCCACTTGGGTCAACAATATTCAGATGCAGGAAAAGGAACATAAAACAGACCCAGATAGGCTATATCAGGGAAGTCCTGGTCGATCGTGTGATCCTGATTGATGGCCCCCCCAAAAAATATCACCAATCTTGGGGGTCTCCCTCCCCCCAAAAAGTTCAACTTTGGTCAATACAATGGGTAGATCACTGCCAGTTGTTTCTTTTAGTGGGAGTAGATCACAGTCTCTTTGAAGTTGGACATCCCTGGGCTATATAATGCCATCATCCACCATCATTTTATTATTCAGGCTGAGCAACAGGAAAGAAATGTTACTGAAACCTTCACTTTCTACCTTGTGTCAGTTCCGCTTCAATGTAGGCTGCCACCCTTTCTAGTTAGCGCTCTCTCTGTGCTATATAGTCTGCCAGTTTCCCCACAGGGATAAGCAGGAAGAAAATCAAACTGAGACTGAAGTCTTCTAGTGAGTGGGAGAGACACTATAATCCCACTGCTACCCGATTCCTCCTGGATTCTGCCAGCACTGAATTTCCATGGTGCCCACTGTTTCTGTACTCTGCAAGTGGGTGGTACATTTTTACAAGGCCCGTAGAGTAGTTGGTTCCAGTTATTAATCATGACTGTGGATTTCCACAACAACAACAATCAAATGCCCCTTAAAGATGAGCTTTTAGTAAACTCATTAAATCATCAGTGATGGCAAAAATTTCCATATTTGGTGGTGCATTGGGAAGGATAAATAATGCATCAATTTCTCGACAGGCAAGGGCCCATCAGCTACTTGCGTGCAAACTTGCTGCCAAATATATACAGAACATTTCAAAGGAGACTGGGTCATGTCATGTAACGGTTCCCACCTGTGTGATTTCACTAGGAAAATCGGTGCCAGAACTCATCATGAACTCGCTCTCTTAGAATGGCCATGGTGGCCACCTGAGAGGTGCCGGAGCTGAGTTCTGGTGAGTTCCAGCTGAAAGAAAGCTCTGCTTCCCACATACTGGGCAGTGTTGGGGTTACAGAGTGCTTACTTAACATATTCAGAATCTATGGCTTCCACAATGTCATAGAATCATAGAACTAAAGTTGGAAGCACAATTCAAAGTGTTGGTGCTGGCCTTTAAAGCCCTAAATGGCCTCGGTCCAGTATACCTGAAGGAGCGTCTCCACCTCCATCGTTCAGCCCGGACACTGAGGTCCAGCGCCGAGGGCCTTCTGGCAGTTCCCTTGTTGCGAGAAGCCAAGTTACAGGGTACCAGGCAGAGGGCCTTCTTGGTAGTGGCACCCACCCTGCAGAACGCCCACCCATCAGATGTCAAAGAGAAAAATAACTACCAAACTTTTAGAAGACATCTGAAGGCAGCCCTGTTTAGGGAAGCTTTTAATGTTTAATAGGTTATTTTATTTTAGTGTTTTGTTGGAAGCCGCCCAGAGTGGCTGAGGAAACCCAGCCAGATTGGCGGGGTATAAATAATAAATTATTATTGTCGTTGTTGTTGTTATGGCTGATAGGTGTGGTAAACCAGTTGATGACTGTTAATGACTGCAATTAGTCCTACAGGAAAAAGCAAGGGATAGTATGCAGATGACCAAAAATAGCTTTAGCATGTATAATGAGACAAGAATCCAATATCTCTATTCAGACCCGGTCTCTCCATAGTTTTCAGTTTAGTAATAAGTTGTAATTCAGCAACTTCTCTTATAAAGACTTGAAAGAGAAGTTGCTGAATTACAAACTTAGTTGGTCTCTGAGGTGCTACTGGACAATTTTTTAATATGTTTTAAATTTCTTTATTGAGATTCCTGCATTGCAGGGGTGGACTAGATGATCCCCTTGGGATCCCGCCCAACTCTCCAATTCTAGGATTCTCCATTTACCTACCGAAAGCTTTTCTGTGTTCAGGCTAAAAAGATCGCTGCAATTTGATTCACTCAGGAAGCCTTTAACCGGAAAACAAGGGTCCTGCATGTGTAAAAACAGATGTTGAACAAGTACAGCAATAATTGAATTTATTTTCTTTTTCTTTTCCTTTATTTAGGGCCTCTGGTAAAAAAATATAAAAGTGGAAGCAAATTTGCTTCCTAGTCCTTCATTATCTAGAGCCTGTTGCTGTTGTGCATTGCCATTAATCTAAATGGGATATGGAAGATGGTATCTTGACCTGTATGAGCAGAATAAACATGAGGCTCGCCTGGGGGAATACTCTTTTTTCCAATCCCCTGTGCTCTCTCCATTATTTTTGGAGATAAAAAAGGAAGCTTGTCATTCTTCTTGACCTTATTTTTTACTGTTTCCTACACAGAAGTCTCCTCAGCAGCCTTGCCTCTGCAATACAGGAATCTTGCCTTCAGCACATCCCATGTCTTGATAATAATTAAGAGTTGGAGTGGTTCAGTTAGGGTTTTAATGCAATTAAAATATGTGAATTGAAACACAGCCATCTCTCGAAATTCCCATTTCTCTGAATCCTGCAATTCAATATAGGAAAATGCACATATTTGGGGGAAGCATGCAGAAATTCATCTCTTAGTGAAAATAACATGCAAAAATACATGAGGAAATTGATTGTAGAAATGTGTGTGTTGGGGAAAATATGCACCAAAATGCATATTTTTCAAGGGGACTTCTAAAAGAAAATCACAAACTGATGTGGAAATGTGATGAACTAAAGATTGGAAAAGTGAAGAATGGAGAGAAATAAAAGTGGACAGATCCGCCCAACTCTAATAACAGCAGACACTTTCACTAGCATGTGTGTGGAGCTAAAGTGACAACGTGCTTGATGTCTAAATTTCTCCATAATTCTCAGTACCAAGACCCATGAATACATCACTTATAATGAATTACATGGTCAGGACTCCTTGACTTTGGCCTGGCAATAATAAATGTCTCCTACATCTATGTCATCTGAGTTTTGCAGCCCAGTGTTTCTGACTCATCCTGTTCAAGAAGTTTGAGAAGCATTTTGAGTGAAGAATGGAAGGCCGTGGATGCAAACTGAAGAATCACTCCCTCAGGCTAGTTGCCACAGCTATGCGCAAGGCATTCAACCTCTCGGAAGCAGTGGAAACAGTCGACCCGCCATAAGTGTTCCAGCAGGATTCAGAAAACAACCTCTTTCCTTTGGCAAATTTCCAAAGAAGCACGCCATTTTCAGGCTGTTTTCAGCTGCCTTCTCTCATCTCCCCTGGCAACAGTGATGGGGAAAACAAAATTATCCAGAGACTACTTGGAATACTCTTTGCCTGGAGGGACCATGAAAGGGAGGGGGGTTGTTTCCTGACTTTGAAATTCTTGTTGAAGACCAAGAAGGAAGGAAACGAAGGATGCTTCCTCTGCTTGACAATCCAAGAGTTTCAGAGTCATCCCAAAGCTGGCATGGACTTAGACTCAGGTGTATAATTAAAGTCTTGTTTACTTTTAAAACACACAGTAAGTATCAGGAAGCAAGAGGCGGGGGGTAAGGGTTCTTTCGACTGAACTTTCTCAAGGAGACAATGAAAGACACTGCAGACATGAGACATGCCCTGGGCTGATCAGGTAGGAAGAACAAGCAAGCATCTGGCTCTCTTGTTGTACGTACCTTCCAGTGTCATCAGCTTACCATTTCTTGGCAAGGGCACATACTCGTTTTTGCCTCCTTTCCCCAACTCCCCCCATTCCTATAGCAACACACACATTTAAATTTGCTCATGTGGGCGATTATAAAAAATAAGATTCAAAAGTGACAAGAAACAGGAGTTTCTTCTGGGTGGATCTCTCTATGGAAAGCAATGGGCTAAAAACTGAGGAAAGTGAGGAACAGTTAGCACAGCTGCTCCGAATACAAGTTTTCATCGCTTGAAGGATGGACTGCTTCTAGCCATATCCACCCCCATCAACTGCCCTTGGAAAAACTGGGACATCCCATTTTTCCCTTGCGAGAGTATGGCAGCCATTTTGTATGAAGCGATTTTGGACCGAGATCTCTCGTTGAAAAAAGCCCAGTGTTTTGTATTGATTGATGTTTTCTTTTTTCTTTGGTGTGAGTTGTTTATTTTTGTTTTTCTTTTTTGTGTGTGATTTGGTTATAGAAAATGAATAAAAAAATGTAAAAAAGAAAATAAAGAAAAAAACTTTGTCGGGGTCTACAATCTCATGCAGTGCCCCCAAATACAATTTTGTGTGTGTGTGGCATGTCTGAAAAAACACTTTTTCTGAGACCATGATCTCATGTGGGTCACGTGACTCATGCAGGATTTTGGACCTGGAAGATGGCATCCCAGATTTGGGCCACATCGTGTTGGAGGGTATGCCATATCTAGTCATGACTCTTATACCAGAGGTATCCAAAATGGTGCTCTCAAGATACTCCCAGAATCCCTGACCATTGACCATGCTGACAGGAGCAGATAAGAGCTGTTTTCCAGGAACATCAGGCAGGTGCCATGTTCACTACCTCTGAGAACATGTGCTTGCCACCAGGCTATGACCTCTGCCTGCAATTCTGCATGGTCAAGGACCTTAAGGATGTAACATAAGACGAGCCCAACTAGATCAGACCTATGGCCTATCTAGACCAGATGCCTGTGAGAAGCTCACAAGCTTTGGCCTGTTCCTCACAATTGCTTCCCAGCAACCAATAGATGTTTGGCCCTCACCATGATCATCCAAGCTGGAATAAACAAATGTTACTTCTTCAGGTCACATTGTAGAGAAATTCTTCATGCAGTTCCAGAGAGGTAGCCATGTTGATTACATGGTCAGACTCTGCAAGTGTTCCTATTTCCCAGGGACAGAACTGTATGTACAGAAGCCGTTCCGGTTTCTGATTTGATCTTAGACAGTCCCGCATTTCCTTAGGACGTCCCTGTTTTCATTGGAGAAAGCCACTTCCGAGCTTGGGAGGAGGTGGGATTGCGGGCTTCACGCCCACCCCACGTGCGCGGGGGCTGTTTCCAACCCCCGCGAGATCCAGGGGAATCCTCGGCCACATCATTCTCCCCGCCAGCCAATCGGCTGGCTGGGGTAGGGGGCATGGTTCATCCTATTTAGAGTTGGCACGGCCGAGGCTCCCCCTCTTTGCATCCGCGCCAGCTCGAGTGGCGGTTAGGCATTGGCAAGGGAGGGTTAAGTGTACGTGAGGGGGGGAGGGAAGCGCCATCGCCTCCCCCCACAGAAAAAGGGTAGACCGATAAAGGACTCCGGGGGGCGTGGCGCTGTCCGAAGCCTATGGAGGTGAGGGCCCAAGGCACGCCCCCAAGCAGTGACTCCGGGGGAGTTCCTAGTTGATGTGCCTCAGCAGGACTCCCTCTACTGGTGGTTAACCCTTGCTGGTCTTCATGCAATCGGGCTGAAGCCGGCTAGTCGATAGGGGCTAATGCCCAAGCCAATACCGCTCATTCCTGTAATCAATAAAGTTGTGGCCTATTTTGCCCATTAACCTTCATTCTTGGTGTCCTGTGTCTTTATTTCTTCCTGGGAGGAGGCAGGAACTCGCCACGCAAATGTTGGAGGGTATGTACGGTACATAGTTAAACTATGGAACTCACCATAGCTGTCAACGTTTCCCTTTTTTAAAAGGAAATTCCCTTATTCCGAATAGGATTCCTCACAAGAAAAGTTGACAGCTATAGAACTCACCCCCACAGGATGCAGTGATAGCTACCAACTTGGATGTCTTTAGAAGAGAATTGGACTAATTTGTGGAGGACAAGGCTATCAACAGCTTCTAATCACAATGGCTGTGTTCTTCGTAGACTGTCAGAGGCATCGTGCCTCTGAAGACTAATTTCTGGGAATCGCAAGTGCTGTTGTGCTCAGGTCCAGAATGCAGGCTTCCCCCAGACATCTGGTCAGTCACTGCGAGGACAGAATGCTTAACTGGATAGATCACTGGTCGGATCCAACAAGCTCATCCTATGTTTCCATGAAGTCCTGTGTCATGGTAAATAAATGTGTTCATCTTTCAGGTGACGCAAGACTCTTGGTTGCTTTTGCTTCTTTATGCCTACTTCTTATTCCTTTATTATTATTTTGAAGGTCCAAAGTGCACAGTACTGGCTACGATGAGATAATGTCTCATAGAAAATATTACCGCATCCGCTGCTGTTAGACAAATAGTGGTTGATATTCTACTAATAAGGCTTACTAACAATTTGGAAGTGTGTGTTAGGGACCAGTGCTGAAATGCATCTGACAGTCCACTGGATGTGCATCACCGGATGTCCACAGATGTCCTTCGTGCCCCCAGGAGAATCCTAATAGCCCTATCAATATGAGACAAATGGACTCTGAAGTCGCCTGCCATGTGTTCCCACACTTAATAAGCTGTGAAACCTACTTTCGCAATGCCAAAAGGAATTAATGGATCTGCCATGACAACCTCTCGAAGCTTTTAAGAAGGCAAGCCCTTTTTCTTTTTTTAACTTGTGGAATGTAGAGAAAGATAGAACCAGTCAGAGGAGAGATGTGTCTGAATAACTGAGATTGCAGTGATTGAGGGCCGGGGATTGCACAGTTGGCTTACCTTCCTGGCACGGAATGGAACAGTTATCAAATTCCGAAAGGATTAGACCCTTTGGCTAAACAAGCAAGTGGGATATTCCAAAGGGGTAAGGCTACAATTTCCCCATTACTTTGTTTAGAAAGAAAGAAGAAAAAGAACAATACATCAGTACAGAGGTGCATCTGGTGCCTTCATTATACAGTTTTTAGTGAATGCTGAAGACACACCTTTTTATTCTGACTTTTAACACTTGAGGTTAAAACGTGATGTTTCTAAGACCCACCTGCCTCCTTTTTGTGGTTGTGAGTTGCTTTGAATTGTTTTTAATATTCTTTTTATTGCTGTATCCCACCCTGAGACCATACAGTGAAAGACTGGTAATTAATTGCTGAGTAATAGATCTACAGATTATGATCTGTACAAATGAAGCTATTCAACAAACTAAAGCAATTTGCACCATTGATAAAAGATATCCATCAATTGTTTAATAATATATATTTTCGTATCCCACCTTTTCCTCCAAGGAGCTCGAAGGTGGCCTACATGGTTCTCCCTCTCCTTATTCAATCTCCACAACAACCCTGTGAGGTAGGTTAAGCTGAGAGATAGTGAATTGCCCAAGGTCACCCCATGACCTTCATGACCGGGTGCAGATTTGAATCCTGGTTGCCTAGGTTCTAATCCAACATTCAGTGGCATCTTTGCACATTAACTTGAGACATTCCCAGAGTCCTTTGGAGAGTCCTTACTCTTCTTGGCTCAGTTGTAAATGGATTTGACTAGTTTCACCAGCTTAGCCATAGGGATTCAGTCCACCATAATCAATAGCTGCCATTACCTTGTCTGAGATATAGCATAGGGCAAGTCTGGGATTGCTATAGAAACAATGCACATCTAGGATAAGCCAAATATCTAGAAATGACAGCTGCATTCAGTTTTGCCCCTAGAACTGGACACCACTTGGCCAACAGAAAAACTGTATATCAGGTCCTCCCTTAAAGAGGGCACGTATTGCGGTGAGACCTGGACCACCGACACCCTATACTGTGGGTGGGAACATTTGGTAAGCCACAACACCCAATTGGTAGGTTCCTCGAAGCTGGGTACAATCTGGCCAATGGGATGCAGTCCAAACGGTTCAATGCACGTGACCCAGAGCTTCCTCTTTCAGCACGTGCATTCAGAACACCCACCCACCTCTCCCTAATTTTAGGGCATTGTGCGCTTGACCTTGCTATGCCGTTGTGTGTCGTCTGTCGTTGGGACAGGGGCACGGCAGGAATTTCCCCCACTTGGCTGATTGGCTGTTGCCATTTGGGTTTCACCTGCCACGTAGCAAATCATCACAACTTGTAAGGTTGCGGATAGGCTCTGGTTCAGGTGATAGGGATGGGAGAACACTTTTGCCATCCCTATGTGAAGGGTATTCCGTTAAAAGAATCCAGGGACTCAATGGTTTTGTCAACCCCTGTGAGGGGGTTGTGCCCGTGCCTGAGTTCAGGGGGACATTTGGGTGGAGGAGTTAGCTCGTTCCCGGCTTTCCGCTCATCCAGGTGTTCACCCTTGGCTGACCTATGCTAGTGCCCTGGGTCAGTGCTACCTGCATGGCAGGGAGCTAGTCGAACCAGAGCCTATGCAACCAGTCACTTTCTGTAATCAATAAAGTTGTGACCTAAATTCTGCCAAAAACCAAACCAAAAATTTGAGTCAAGTGTGAATTTATTTGGGGGGGAGGTTTCTGGGTCTGAACACGCAATTAATTTTGGCAATTTAGCACAGAGATTCCTATCTCTCATACAGGGAAACATTAATTCAGAGCTGCAGATGCACATAGCTGAATTGGGGCCTTTTGCTTGTTGCAGTCAGTAGTCCAAACTACTAATCTATGATGCTTCAACTCCACAAAGGTTGGTATTGCCTTTCTCAATTATCAACATGTTTGAAACGTTTCTATGATGCTTGCCAGAGGAGTGGAAGTTGAAGGCAACTTTGGCAAGAGTTTGTTTCCTATGGAGGAAAGCACTGTGGAGATGTTTGTTGTCTTTATAATAATCTGTCTATCTCTGCACATGGACAGAATGAGAACAGAAACGTCAAGAGTCCAATAGCAAACACAGCTGGCTCTGAAACAATTCAGGTTCCTTCAAATCCAATGGGCTTTTTGGAGTCTAGCAGGAAGTCTAGGTGTGCTGAAACAAGCACACGGGGTTTTCCTATTTATAGGCAAAAAGTGGAGAGAGGAGTCAACATTAAATAAGGGGAAATGGATCTTGTTGCACCCCTGCCCACCAGCTCTTAAGAATTTGTAAGTGTGGTGCATTTAGGTAATTTTAGACAGTGGTCTTCATGGTCTCATTGTGTGTAGTTCTTCACTCACTTCAATATGTAACAAAACAGCCATGCAGCACTGGGGGGCGGGGAATGACTCCTGCTCAATCTGTTGAGTGTGGCCCTGGCCGTTCACCCAAAAGCCCTGCCCCAAAGGCACTGCCGTTGTAACCCTCACCTCCAGATGATGGACTACAGCTCCCATCATACCCAGCATAGCCAATGGTCAGGAGCAGAAGTTCAGAAACAGCTACAGGACAGGATGGTGGCAACACCTGGTCTATAGCAAAGCCTAAAAGAAAACCCATTTCTACCATTTACGTAACACAGCAGCATGGCTCCCAAGACCACCGTATGCCATAAAGGATTTTTATGTCAACATCACATAATAATGCTTAGTTTTTCAAACTGAAGCTCAATTTTGTGAAGGTTTTTTTAAAAAACCCAAAAACCAAACTAGAAGCCCCATCCTACTATCTACTAAGAAGTAAGTCCCACTATTTCAGTGGGGCTTAGCTAGTCTAAATTAGTTGACCTTACTTAAATATTGTTGAAATTAATGGAACAGGTCAGTCACAACTTAGGCTGAAGCAAAAGGGAACGGGAACAGTTCCCTCTCCTCAGGAAAGAACGCCTCCCTTTCAGAATTCCCTCCCTGCAGACTGACTTATTTATTTATTAGATCTGAATACCACCCATCTGCAAACCACCAGATAAAAGCACAAATAAATGGTAACAGGAACAACGAAACAATAACCCAGGGCAGAAAGCGTTCATACCTTCAGCATGTTTTGCCCTCACTCTCAATGAGCTTTGCCTCGTCATAAAGCCAAATCTGATGCCATAGCAACCTTATACTATTCACGGGATCCCTGACAGGCTGGGAATACTATCTGTAGAAGGAAGATACAGTTTTTTAAACAAAAACAAAAAACACAACAGTGTCAAAGCAAGTACTGAGGGTTAGTGAACAGCATCTTAAGCAGTCAAGGGAGGGAATTGAACACCTGACCAGGGCCAGCCCTGTCATTAGATGATGTGAGGCAGCTGCTTCAAGGCGGCAAATGTTGGGGGTCAAGAAGCAGCAATGAGGTACTGAAGGATGGAGCCGTGTGTGCTGCGCAGTCTGTTTCCATTTTCCTATACCAGCTGCTGTTTACAGCTCACTGCCCTATTGCCAAAACTGAAGTGAGAATTAGCTGACTGTCCAATTGGCTTCTGTACATTTACTGGGAGTGGCAGGGGGTATCTTGACCAAAATGCCTTAGGTTGGCCCTGCTCCTGGAAAGGTAAAAGGTAAAGGACCCCTGGACGGTTAAGTCCAGTCAAAGGCGACGATGAGGTGTGGGGCTCATCAGTCGTGCTGGCCACATGACCTGGAAAGCTGTCTGTGGACAAACTCCTAAAAATAAGCCCTCCCTTTAGCACACACACCAACTGCAAACTTTATATTGTTCCACTGACCTGGGTATCACTGGTTTTCTATGGGCATGGTCTAAAAAGCGAAATTGGCCACCTTTATGTTTTTCCTGAGAAAAGAAAGAGTTACATTTAAGTCTGTCTGGAAAACCACAGTGAAAAAGATGCTTGCATAAATAAAGATTTTTATTATTATCTTCTGCTTTAAATTTTTTTTTTTACAAAAATCACGTCAGAGCATACTTAGTCCAGCACAGTGAAGTGACCATACTGGGCTGCCAAATTAGTTTATCAACATCCTGGGAGTGATTTGGGTGTTATTTATTCCTGCTATGAAGTCAAATGCCGGTGACTTCATCATGCCAAAAGCAGTTGCATTAAAAGGGGTGGGTGTGGAAGTGTGTAATAGTCTCAACGACAGAGGGAGCAGCTGCTTCAGTACTCTTCGGAAACCACAAGAAAACTCCTCAGAAACATTCACAAAGGCACTCCGCAGCCAGCCCCAGTGCTCCCAGAGCCACCCAAGTCTTTGCTAGAAAGGTATGTACTTCTGCTTTTCTCTGACTTCATAACTCTGTTAATGGTGGAATTTCCCCAAAAGTTTTCTTAGCTCCCGGTTGCAGTTACTAATGAACTTTTCTTTTTCTGTGTTACAAAAATTCTGCTTTATTTAGAAACATTGGAAGCTGTCTCATCCCAGGTTAGACCATGGGTCCATGATGTTTTCAGACAGGGAGCACTCTACCTGGAGATGGCAGGGATCAAACTGGAGACCTTGCGCATGCAAAGCAGATGCTGTACCACTGAGCTACAGCCTTTCCTCAGTGTGTCCCTTTGTTCCCAAAGGGCTTGTTATTTCTACTTACTGCATTGCAGTGGCAGGTTTTCTCAATGAATGCAATTACTTGTTGGGAGTCAACATGCACACAGACGCGCACACAGTCCCTTTGCCTCTGACACAATGGATGTGCACACACAGCTGATTTAAGTAGTATTAAAGTTAGGGTGCCAAGGCAGGACTTGCCAGTGGGTTACATAAATGTCCGAGGCATGGGTCACTAAAGTTACAGTTCTAAACACGATTGTAAAAGGCAGTGAGGCCCGCTGAACACAGGGGGACTTACTTCTGAGTAAGCATGCACAGGATTGCTCTGCTAGTTACTAAGAGGTGATTGGCTGGTGATGACAGCCAGTTTCAAGGAGTTGTGGACCCTTCATGTTTGGGATGATGCATGTAGAATGATGATCTTTAACTGCTGGATCAGGACCCATATGGGTTGTGCTTGCAGCATTGCCAGGACCATTTCCTTTTGTTGTCCTTTAGGTTTTCCTTTTTTTCAAATGAGAGAGACAAGAGGAGGAAAACAGAGAGATAAAAGTGTAAAAATAATTGAAGTGGCTCCCAAGTTGCAGGCTGGAAAGACAGATCCTAGCTTTGAAAAGGCTGCAGAAGACAGTTATGGTTATGAAAAGAAACAACAGTTGCGTGTGTAGGTCCCCAGGCCACCCCTCAAATAACTTCACACATAACACGTAATTTTAGTTTTGGTTTTTGGGCACTATTTTGGCCACAACTTTATTAAAACACAAAATCAGTGAGTGGTTGTTTAGACATTGGTTATGACTATCTGTCCCCCCGCCTGGGACAGAACTGACATCCCGAGGTCCGATCGGTAGCCAGTAGAAGAGAAAGTCAAACTGGGGGTGATTTGAGCTAAGCGTCGGACCCACGCCGCTCACCCCAGCAGCTCCCCGAAAGCTTGCCTGCCCGGTCCTATAACAAGGATTCCCATAACAGGGATTGGGCGGCCCTGGTCCCATAACAGGGATTGGACGAAATCATGGCAAGCCCCAGGATTCCTTTAACGGAATTCCCTTCAGCGCAATAGGAGGGGCAGGCACCGCCTGAACCCCTCCACCACCAGCATATTATAACCAATGCCTAACCGCAACCTTACAAGTTGTGACGAATTGCTGAGTAGTAGGCAAAAACCAAATGGCACAGCCAATCACCAAATGGCAAAATTCCTACTAGGCCCCTGCTCCAAGGCAGATGACCCCATGACAGGCAAAGCAGGGTCAACCGGAAAGAGGGCGGGCGGGCGGGTGATCCGATGCACTCTGCAAAGAGAAAGAGAAACCAGAGTGCACCAATATTTAAAGACTATGGTCCCTCCCACCCAATTTGCAACATAGAATTTGCCCCAGCAACCCGGTTACCCAATCATGATGCCAGGCAACAATTATTAACCTGCCTGGCAACAAGAGGCCTGGCCTGGTGGCCCACACCGCAACACGTGCTCTCATTTATTGGAGAACACGCTTTATCTGGTTCCTAGTGCAATTGCTTGTTGTAGGAAATGTGACATAGGGAGTAGACAGGAGCGGAAATACCCTAGCGTGCGTACTTGGGAGTAAGTCTCGTTGACCTCACTGGAACTTAGCTCTGAATAAAAATGCAAAAGAACATGTTATGAAACAAAGTGACAACTAGGTAGAGAACTTTATTTCTCCTTATATGCATACATAAATGTCTCTGGGCTGGTGGACTAATATGTTTTACTAATATATTTGCAAGTTGGCAATAGCACTAGTACATGTGTCTGAGCAGGTGAGCAACTAAATTTCATGAATATATTTGCAAGTTTGTAATAGTAGCAGCAGTACTACTACTAGTAGTATATGTGTCTGGGCAGGTGGGCTAATAAATTTTATGGAGTTTGCAGTTGTAGTAGTATTAATGGCAGGGGCAGTAGCAATAGCACTGGAACTCCAGACCACCACTTCATTGTTGCCATTTTCCAAGTGAGTATTTGCCTGCAGCATATGTGTTTTGTGCAGGGCAGCTGTGTGACAAATTACAGTGGTGCTTGCTCCCCAATGCAATCTGCAGAAACTGGTCCTACCTGGTTTCAGGACATTAGGTGTCCTGTGTGCTCTCCCCAAGTCCCATTCCTTAACTCATAATTCCCCTTCCCTGAATTGCAGTTGTGTTGGGACTCCTGCTTCTGAAAAATATTGCAATGCTAAGCTGTCTCCAAGCAGAGTTCCCCACAGTGATGATAGTACCAGTCTAGAAGAAGATAGTTCTAGGGAAGGAGATACTACCCATGCTGATCATACAAGTCACTTTGAATTGGTAGCCATCAATATGAGGTCATAAAATTCTCAGTGTGGCTTGCAGATAGCTGCTCACCTGCAGAAGTCTGGAAAGGCCATGAAATGTGTGTGCAAAGTAAAGGTAAAGGTAAAGGGATCCCTGACCATTAGGTCCAGTCGTGGCCGACTCTGGGGTTGCGGCGCTCATCTCGCTCTATAGGCCGAGGGAGCCGGCGTTTGTCCGCAGACAGCTTCCGGATCATGTGGCCAGCATGACTAAGCCGCTTCTGGCGAACCAGAGCAGGGCACGGAAATGCCGTTTACCTTCCCACCTATTTATCTACTTGCACTTTGATGTGCTTTCGAACTGCTAGGTTAGCAGGAGCAGGGATCGAGCAACGGGAACTCACCCCATCGCGGGGATTCAAACTGCCAACTTTCTGATTGGGAAGTCCTAGGCTCTGTGGTTTAACCCACAGTGCCACCCACGTCCCATGCAAAGTAGCATTTCCTTAAAAGATGGAGAACCTGTGGCCCTCCAGATGTTGTTGAACTCCAGCTCCCACCAGCATGGTCAATTGTCAGAATGGTAGGCATTGTAGTCCAACAGAGGGCCACAGGTTCTCTACTCCAGTTTTTAATTGCTAGAAGGGAAAACAAAATCAAACGAACAAAAATCCCACACTGATATAAAGAAATGGAAAGAGGGGGACACAGGGCCCATGAGACAAGATGAAGCAACCACCTCAGGCAACAGGGTCCACTGTGGGCAGCAGATCCTGATGTCAATCTCTTCTCTGTTCCTGATGTAGATCTTCCCTGCCCCTCATGTTCTTTGGTGGGGAGGCATCATTTTGGAGGTCCGCTTCAGGTACTGAAATGTCTTTGGCTGGCCTAGTGTGGGTGGGCATAAATACCCCATTAAATCTCTAATGCATGTTCAGCTGCAAAGAACCTATTAAGCTGCAAATAACCTTTTATGTAAGGGAAAAACTCCTACGTAAAAGCTTCTCTTTCCTGAGGGAATCTGCAGGAAGAAATAGATAGGGTTTGTTTTCCTGGCAGCTTTGTCTTCTATTGGGAGTATGGGAGATGTGCTCAAGCTTGATTACGAAAAGGATCATAGAACTGTAGAGTTAGTCCAATCCCCTGAAAAGCAACAATCACAGCTAAAGAATTCCATTTAAAATCCAACCTCTGCTTAAAAACCTCCAGTGGTGGAGGGTTCACCACCTTCCAAGGTGGTCCATTCTACTGGTCCCAACTGGGAGATTCTGGAATCAGACAGTTGATGAGAAGAAGGACCGTTTCAATTGACCTCAACTCTCACTGGAATACAAGTGGCAGCCTTATACCAGGCCAGAACATTGCTGCACCTAACTCAACACTGTCTGCATTGACTGGCTGTGGTTCTCCAGGGCTTCAGATGGGACTTTCATTGTCCTAGTTGAAGATACCAGGGCAGTGAAGTTAGGAGATTAGGTGGTATCCACCTAATCCATCAGTACAAGCATTTCAACTTGCACAACAAAGCAACATTTGTCCTGCGAGTTCCTCCAACCTTCTACAGCAGAGGACAGGGAGACGAGTGGGGGAAGTTCCATTGTACAAGTGGAAACTCTTCCATTGAATGAATGAGTTAGCTGGATACTGCTCTGTGTCTGCAAAACATGTGAGACATGGTCCATGCCACTGAGATATGGTCCTTATATTTAGTTATCTCTTCCCAAAGGTTTTGGTTTTTTTAAGCTGCAAAAACCCACTTTTATTCAAATTTCCAAAGGTAATTTTTAAACCACATGGAAACTGTGGGCAGGGGTAGGGGGGAAATTGTTTCACTTCACCCTTAAAGGCAAAGCTACTTAACTTGCACATTCCAAACCAATACATAAATTGAAACACAACCGTCTTTCGAAATTTCCACGTCGGTGAATTTTGCAGTGCAGGTCTCCAGCCAAGTAGTGTGTATAAAAATGCATATACTAAGATAAAATGTGCATAAAAATAAAAAATAGTAGGGAAAATATTAATAAACAAAAGTACATTATATTAGGGAAAATTTCTTTGCAAAAATGTATATAAGGCAAAATTTAATTTTAAAATTTATATATTGTGAGAAACTTCCATTGAAATGTCAATGGAGAGAGAGAGAGAGAGAGAGAGAGAGAGAGAGAGAGAGCTGTACACTGTCCTGAGATCTTTTGATAAAGGGTGGTATATAAATTGAATAAATTGTGTGTGTTCAGTTCTCCACATTTCTGCATCAGTTTGTAATATATATCACAAACAGATGTAGAAATGTGGAGCACTGAATAGTGGAAAAATGAGAAACGGAGAGCAACTGAAATTGACAGATTTGCCCAGTCCTAATGGTGGATGTTTTCTGATTTTGTTAGTTTCCAAAGACTGCTGAGGCACCTGCCATTAGGCCTTGCTTCCACTTCCTGTAGGTGGGCTCACTTGAGCTGTGTTCTTATTTCAGTCCCATTTGTATACTACCCATACAAATGTATCCCAGAGCAGTTCACAATGAGAATTTGCAAGTACTATACAGTCATACCTCAGGATGAATACGCTTCAGGTTAAGCATTTTCAGGTTGTGCTCCGCAGCGACCTGGAAGTAATGGAACGTGTAGCATGGGTTGTCAGCACCCAGGGCAAGGCAAGTAATTTGTGCCCCCTAACCCATGGATTTGCACCCCCTAACCCGTGGATTTGCGCCCCCTAACCCTAACCACCAGATGTTGCGCCCGGTGCGACCGGCCCCACCTGCACCCCCCATGCCACGCCACTCGCGCATGTGCAGACGCTCAAAATGACGTCACACACATGCATGGAAATGGTGAAACACGACCTGCGCATGTGCAGTCGTGCAGTCACGTGTTACATTCGCTTCAGGATGTGAACGTGGCTCCAGAATGGATCCTGTTCGCATCCAGAGGTACCTCTGTAATGCAATTAAACTACTGCAAAAAGCAGGGGTTAGCAAACTTTTTCAGCAGGGAGACCATCTGCGGGCCGGATTTAGAAAGCGATTGGGCCAGATCTGGCCCCAGGGCCTCAGTTTGCCTACCCATGGCATAAAGCATACTGTATTTTTTGCCCTATAGGGCGCACCGGCCCATAGGATGCACTTATTTTGGGGTGGGGGAATAAAGAAAAAAAATTATTATGCCCCCCGCCCATCCCCAAAGAGCAAAGAAGCCATGACAGCAAGAGGGATGGATCCCGCTCGCTGTCCTGGCTTCGTTTTTAGCCTAGGGGCTGGGGGTCCGAGAGCTTGCTTGCGGGGCTGGGGGCGGGGGAAGCCCGAGCTTTCCCCGACCCCAGCCCCCAGAACAGGCTGCTATCCGCAAGCCTTGCAAGCCTTGCGGAGTTCCCGCCGGGCTCCCCAGGCTTGCGGATAGCTTCCAGAAGCCTGGAGAGCGAGAGGGATCGGTGCGCACCGACGCCTCTCGCTCTCCAGGCTTCAGCGAAAGCCTGCATTCACCCCATAGGACGCACACACATTTCCCCTTCATTTTTGGAGGGGGAAAAGTGTGTCCTATAGGGCGAAAAATACGGTAGTTAAAATTAAAGCACTTTCCAAAGTCATCACAAGCCTCAGACCACAGAATGGGCAACTCAGTTACTGCCCTTTAGATACCCCGGTAATTTCCTTTCCCCTCTGATCTTAAAACGCCTGCAGCAGGAACACTTGACGCAATCAGCAAAAACATGTTTCATAAACACAGGAGGCAAAAAGTGCTGTTTTGGAAACCTCGGGTTGTGCCCTGGAAGCCTCTTCTCTTAATCCCAGATGTGAAGATGTAATGATAAGGAAGAGCACTTCCTATGTTCTCAAGTGTGGAAACGCCAGCAGGCCTAAGAGCATTCAGTGAAATTAGTGCCAACAAGTCTACTTTAACATCCCAGCAATGCAAGATACAGTAGTACCTCGGGTTAAGAACTTAATTCCTTCTGGAGGTCCGTTCTTAACCTGAACCTGTTCTTAACCTGAGGTACCACTTTAGCTAATGGGGCCTCCCGCTACCACCGCGCCGCCAGAGCACGATTTCTGTTCTCATCCTGAAGCAAAGTTCTTAACCCAGGTACTATTTCTGGGTTAGCAGAGTCTGTAACCTGAAGCGTCTGTAACCTGAGGTACCACTGTACTGAGACAGGTGGTAGGGATTACGCAAACTCAAGGACATTGTCTCCAGCAAAAGTAGCTCATTCACTTCAGTTGGCTGATCAATGAGCAGGCTGAGTGCTGCTGAGCTTACTTAGCGCCTTGCTGAGATTAATGATATTGGGGTAAATGATCTTACAATAATGAGAGCTTCTACCAGGTGTTTCACTCTGTAAAATAATAATAAAAAGTTGGATTTTCTGAGCCTGGGGGTCAGGGGGAACCCAGAAGTTGAGCAGGGAAAACATGGGAGCAGAATGTTTTGTAATAATAATAATAATAATAATAATAATAATAATAATAATAATGTACTGTTTTAGTGTTGTTAGCCGCCCTGAGCCCGGCTTCGGCTGGGGAGGGTGGGATATAAATAAAAATTATTATTATTATTATTATTAATAATAATAAAAATTTATTTATACCCCGCCCTCCCCGACCAGAGCCGGGCTCAGAGCGGCTAACACCAATAAAATCACAGTAAAAAACATGATAGGGGAAAAAGAAAAAAAGGAAAAAAACCAATTTAAAATACAGATTAAAATGCAATTTAAATTGCAGCCTCATTTTAAAAGTAGCCGATAAATCAAGACCATAAGGGGAGGGAAACATAAGGGTCAGACTGAGTCCAAACCAAAGGCCAGGCGGAACATCTCTGTCTTGCAGGCCCTGCAGAAAGATGTCAAGTCCTGCAGGGCCCTAGTCTCTTGTGACAAAACATTCCACCAAGTCGGGGCCAGTACTGAAAAGGCCCTGGCCCTAGTTGAGACCAATCTAACCACCTTGTGACCTTGCAATTGCCTCATGAAAAGTATGTGAATCTAGCATGGTTCTCTCCCCCCCCCCCCCGGCTGCCACCCGCATTGCTGCCACCCCCAAATGGCCAGTTTGGAAGCAGTCAAGTCTCTACAGCATCCAAGAAGCCTCTCCAAAGAAACTTGTTGATGAGACATCTCCATTCCTTTCTCCTCCATGCCAAACAAATGATGTCATGGTGACCTTAAGCACCTTCAATCAAATGTTTGCATTCTGGAAGTAACTGAAAATATAATCAATTATGCTTACAAGTGAGCCAGTCTTTCACCTGACCTAGGTAGCATTCACCAGTGAAAAAAGAAAATCTGGTTTACTTCGCTCTTATGCCCTTAACAGCAGCTTGACATGCAGAAATCAGCACATGAAGCTTCTAAATGCATGGACATAAACATTCTTACTTGGTGATATGTGCACATCAAGCAGCTATTAAAGACACGAGAAAAATACAAAAAATGGTCAACACCACCCCTTGGCAGATGTGTCCAAATACTTTCCCTAGATTCCAACTTTAGGCTCTTTGGAGAGTGTGGACTGCTAATGGGAGGCAATGTAATATTATCTGAGTGTAGAACCCAAACCATTGTCTTGGCTCTTTAGCAGAAAACATTGGGAGTTTTGCTCAGAAAGTTTGTTTTGGAGTTGAGGTGCTTCCAGGGCTGAAGCCTCTGAGCCATAACCAGGCTTCACACCTGTGTAAACCAATGAATGTAACCTTCTCCTTGAGATTACTAATGGGAGCTGAATACAATAGAGCCCCTCTGGTTAATGCTGGCCAGTGGAAGATGTCAAAGGACAGACAACATTCTTTCTCTTAGAGACTTTTACAGGCTGGTGTGTGTGACTTTAGGCAGGAAACAAGAGGCAGATGTTTGTTCTGCTTTTTGCCACAAGCTGCATCTCTCTGGCAGAAGAATGCAAGTTGTAACCAGAAAATTCTGCTTTGTCTACCTGACCACTCCATTCTCCACCTCCTGAAGGAGATTTTCCTATCTCTGGCTTTTAATTTCATGTGATGACTTATCAAGTAGCACTTATTTGGGGAGGAACAGCCTGCCACACTGGGGAAAATGCTCACAAAACTGCACTGAGAAGGGGCACGCTCCCTGCCAATTTCAGGCAATAAAGTGGTGTATCCTGCAAAAGAGAAAATGATGAGTTCCCCTGAACCTCGGCATAGCTCATTCCTCCTATGAAGCTGGTGATTAACAGCTTAGCTTGTAATGAGAAGCCTAATATGTGAAGCACCATCCATAAGTTGCTTCACTCTGTTCTGGCACCTCTCAGGTGGGCACCATTGCCATTCTAGGAGAATGAGGGAGGTGTTCATGCTGAGTTCCGGCACCTCTTTTTCTAGAAAAGTCGCACTGGTTCTAAGTATTAAAAAACAAAGCCCCAAGTTGCTTTTTTCCATTCTTTTTTACTCAGCTCACTCTTGAAAAAGCATGTTTTTTAAACCTTCAGAGCGTGTCTTTATCATGGACTGTTTCTAAAGCATGTTTTACAGTACAAAGTGCTTTACAGTCCTTGTTTCTGTTTGGCCTCCTTTACAGGGATGATACTTTGTATTTACTTCCTCAGGAGGAAATAGGTAAATCTCACTCCTCAACTGCTATAGTCTTGATAATTATCTGCCCCTCCTGTTGATTAAAAAAATCTGCAGGGTAACTATAGTAGGCCCTGACATTTGAGAAAAATTGAGACTTAAGGAAAATGGCAGTGGCTTCGCTTAGTGTTACATGCAGTCAGGACACATATGTGTTGCTATCCATCTGTGAAACTTGGAGCTCATTCCATTCACCAACTCTCCTGCCACTCCCCCCCCCAATTAAATCCCTAGAACTTTCCCTTCCCACCCAACTAAGTTCGCTTTTCAGCTTCCCAGCCTGATTTCTTCATGCAAATCCAGGATTGTGATGTGGCACTACAAAGCCTCCAATGGGGCATGCGTGATGACAGCCTTACATTTTTATGTATATAGGAAGATACACACACACATTCATTCATTCTCGTTTGTATTAGGGCAGGGGTCAAATCCAGCTCTATCAAGTGAAGCCACCAAGTTACCGTATTTTCCCGTGTATAAGACTAGGTTTTTTCCCTAAAAAATAATGTCAAAAATTAGGGGGCGTCTTATACTCTGTGCTACCTCCCCCCATTTTCTTAAATCTGAGCCCCCCAAAATAGGGGGCATCTTATAGATGGAAAAATACAGTATATGGCTTCACTAGGCGATGAAACAAATGTATGGAGGGCAAGGTTATAAGGATGACTATGTACTTCCTGAAGTATCAGAGGCAGCCTGCTGGGGAACAACAGCAGGAGAGGGCTGTTGTCTTCCCATCATCTTTGTGGGCTTCCCAGAAGCATCTAGTTGGCCACTGCAGGAAAGATGATGCTAGGCAGGCCTTTGGTCTAATCCAACAGGGCTCTCCTTATTTCCTTATCCTTGGTATCTGCAAAGGGTGAGTGAACTGCCTCTGCCTTTGGACACTCCCCGCTCCACCAGACATTAGAAATATATTAAATTGGATGACGTGAAGGGAAGCAAAATGGCAGGCAGACAAGTCCTACAAGTCACAGGGGAAATTGCCCTCTTTGATAAAGATCTCCGGCGCAGACAGACATTTTTCTGGCACACTGTCAGAAAGGTACGTTATGTGGTCATTTGGATGGCCACATAATTGTATTGTACAAGAAACCCACTGCCTACAGTATTCAATTTATCTTTTGAGCTAGTTGCATGGCAGCTTCATCAGACGATGCCAGTGGCATCTCTGCAGTTTACTGCTTCTTTCCTGATGCAGGCAAAAACTATTCTGCTTGTTAAAAAGAGATCAGGAATTATTTTCATCAGATGAAGCTGATGTTGCTTTCCATTAGGATCAAGACTGTTTTCTTCTTTTAAAAAAACAACCCCAGAAAAGACCCAGAAACATAAACAACCTAGTTTGAAGCATAGGCTCCTTTATTTTTCTTAGAGGTTTCTGAAATCCTTGCTGCAAAATAGTGAATGGTGTTGCATTCTGACCTACAGGCCTTCAATAACCTGATTGTAGGATTGCCTTTATACTGAATAAATCTAGTGGTACATGTAGTCCAATATTGTCTACATCAGAACTGCGGAGCCTCAGCAAGCATGGCCAGGGATGATGGCAGGTGTTGTCCCACAATACCTGGAAAGCATTGTGCTAAGAAAAGGCACCTTGGGAGCACTATGAATCTCGTCAACCCTTAAGATTATCTAAACCAGGCAAAGGCAAACTCAGTCCTCCAGATGTTTTGGGACTACAATTCCCATCATCCCTGACCACTGGTATCTTCCCTTTTTTTACATTTCCAGCATGTATTTGTACTAGTTCTATACATTCTTGCTAACTTACTAGGAGTCAAATACCACCGGTACATCATTTTCATATAATTTTCTTTCAGCGTACAACATGCCACAAATTTCAAATCTGTTTTCCATAACCTTTCCCAGTCTGCCATCTGGATATTATGTCCCAAATCCTTTGCCCAGTGTATCATTACAGATTTAACCTGTTCATCTTTCGTATAATAATAATATAATAATTTATTATTTGTACCCCGCCCATCTGGCTGGGTTTCCCCAGCCACTCTGGGCGGCTTCCATAAAAACCAAAAATACACTAAAATATCACAGATTAAAAACTTCCCTGAACAGGACTGCCTTAAGATGTCTTCTGAATGTCAGGTAGTTATTTATCGCTTTGACATCTGATGGGAGGGCGTTCCACAGGGCGGGTGCCACTACCGAGAAGGCCCTCTGCCTGGTTCCCTGTAGCTTTGCTTCTCGCAATGAGGGAACTGCCAGAAGGCCCTCGGCGCTGGACCTCAGCGTCCAGGCAAACTGTACATTTTCGGCAACAATTTAATGTTATTTTCTAACCACTCTTTAACTAAAGCCGTTCTTGTTATCCATCTTAAAAATATCATTTAATTGGTGAAACTGTAACCACTCTGTTAATAACTCCCTTATCTTGTCATAACTAGCTAGCTTCTACTTTCTTATCTTTACTGCCTTCCCTTGCCCTTAACCTTGAAAGTAATCGCGACTGCACACATGTTGTTTGGTCCTTTTCTCACAGTTATCTTGCAAACACAATCTTCAAATTCCAACCTTCACTTGCTCATTCTTTCTCACGCCCATTTCAACCTTCTTTAATTCTTTAATTCCTTCATAATTTTATTCTTCTACAGTCAGGGCCTGCCACAACTTTAGTGTTTCAACTGCAACATCAGTTCTTATCCACCTAGGACAGATGATCCAATTCTGTTTCCCCCCCGTTCAGTGAATCCCATATGTTTTCCCCACAGTAGCTCTTCCCTGCCTTCCTTATTTTGCCTAAATAATGCTCTTAAGGTTCAATCAAGGCCGGATTTAGGTTTGATGAGGCCCTAAGCTACTAAAGGTAATGAGGCCCTTTATATGTCCAGCTGTCCTTTGTCAACAACAAATTGTCGCTTTTTTGTGTGTGTTTGAATATATGCTATATGGTAATTTATGGACCTAATAGGTATCTAAAGCCATTTGCACATAACAAAATATGTATTTTATCAAAGTAATTATTGAACTGATATACAATTAAGAAGTATATTAATACAATTAAGAAGAAGAATATTAATAGTGAAATAATTACCAGTGACATTTTAGGGAGCAGGCTAGCAGGCAGGGCCCATTACTTACACCATAGGAGCCTACACAACACAAAACACTTTTGCTGTATGTAGGTTTTATTTGTTTTTTAACTTATATTTGGAAATGTACATCCGGCGTTTTTTTTCCTTTAATTTTTTGGGGGGCACCCCAAGAGAGTGGGGCCCTAAGCTGTAGCTTGTTTAGCTTATATGTAAATCTAGCACTGGGTTCAATTCAGTAGCATAGTAACATTTTTGTTATCCCAAGGTCTCTGTGTGTCAGACATGTTTGTTGTGGGTCAATAAAGAGGCATCCTAATCAAGTAATAATAGATAAGGCCAAGTTTTTACTGCCAAACTTTATCTGAGTTACTTACTTGATACTTTCTGTGGCGCCATCTTACCTTAGGGATACCTGCTGTGGGTTAATCCCCTGGACCAGCCTGAACTACTATGGGGAAATACACAGCTCCTAGAAATAGGTTGCTAAATTGAATGGAATTGGCACGAGAAGATTTGACCTGTTCTCAGACAGATACAGTGGTACCTCGGGTTACATACGCTTCAGGTTACATACGCTTCAGGTTACAGACTCTGTTAACCCAGAAATAGTGCTTCAGGTTAAGAACTTTGCTTCAGGTTGAGAACAGAAATTGTGGACTTCCGGGTTAGCGCCTCCGGCAATGGCTGAATTCCTCTGATCGGGAGGAACTTGTTCCGTGGATTTTAGGGTCTGACCGCCACGGCGAAGGCGGAGACCCACTAAAAACCACAGGCGGGAGAAGCCTGTGGATGTGGGATTCGGCTGGCACCTTTTGCGCCTCCCCTACTCGCGGGGAAACCCGTTTCGGGGATCCGGAGCGACGTGGGGTGAGTGGCGCGGTGCTTTGAATCGACTGCTTTTTTCATGGAGTGAAGCCGCATTGCTGTTGCCGGAGAGCGCTGACTTTTTCCTGTGGACAATTTGATCTTGAAACAACTACCTGTGAGTAGAACGGAAAATTGGATTTTTAAACGTCTTAATTTGGCATCGAACGGGGGAGGTTTTAAACAGGAAGTCTGCGTCCCCTTTTTGTAAATAGACTAAAGCAAAGAGGTTGCAAGCTAAAGTCTTGGAAAGTCTTTTGTAAAAATTAAATTTCCATCGGCTAAAATTGTTAAACCCCCCTTGGAAGCAGGAGAAGAGGGGGGAAATTTTAGATCGTCTAAGCCTGCAGGAGAGAGAGCGAAGAAAGATAAATTATCACCGTTTTGAACCTGGAAAAGGGCTGCCAATAAAAGTGATGTTCTGGGAAAGTTCATTGACTGTGAATAAAACCTATGTGGACAGATAGCTAAACAAGAGAAATATATTGTTTCCATTGTTTCCTTCTGCGCTCAAAAAGGAGCAAAAGTAACTGAAAATTGAAACTAATTTTGTTGCTGGATCTGCGTTTAAAAGGATTGATACAAATAGAAATTGTTTCCTCTAGAGGGAGTCTTTGAAACTGTTACAGGAGTGGATCTTGGGAATTTCCCAGCTGCAGAGATAAAAGACCGTGAGAATCAGGGATTGACCTTGAACAGGTAAGAATGTCGACAGAAGAAGCTTTAGTGACTGCATTTTGTAAGATAAGTGCTTTATTGGATCAGCTTCATAAGAAGACAGATGTTATGATTATTAAAATTGATAATCTGGGACAAGATGTGACTGACTTGGGACAAAAAGTGAACATCTATACAGAAACTACGACATGGCAAGTTGTGGAGAAGGCGAGGGAGGAAGTGGTTGTTGAACCTCAAGTAATACAAGTGGAGAGAGCCCCAGCCTTACAGAGGCAATTTGATGAATATAAGTTGTTGCCTTCTATGACTGAATTTAGAGAAAGTCAGATTTTGAGGATCGGAGCCTCGCTTGGACTGGAGAAGGAAAGATGGACAGATCCCCTTATACAGGGATGTTCTGGCTTTTGGGATTTGGATTTGGGTCAGGAGGAGATCAGAGTTGTGGGGGCCTCCAGCTTTGGAGGGATTTTGAAACATGTCCTGAAATATCTTTTGGACTTTAATTTTGACTACGAAGAATGGGCTGACCTGTTGAGAAGGAATAAAGACATTGTTAGGTTGGAGCTTCCCCGAGATCTACTCCTCAGCGCCAAAGGAAGGAAATTAAGAACAAGATCAGCAGAAGATAAAGTAAAGCGTATGTATAAATATGAAGAAGATCCGCAGAAGAGACATGGAAAAGAGTTAAGAGCCTCGGACAGAAGATCACCAGGCTGATGGACCATATGGAATTGACAGAAAGGACTGGCAGAATCCGAGACCAGGGAGAAGAGACGGTGGAAGAAGATTGGAAAAAAAGTTTAAAAGTTATTTATAGAAATATTGTAAAATTAATAAGTGTTAGAAAAACGTTGGAATGAAATTACATGGCTTTAGTAGAAATGATATAAGGAGTTAAGTACAAATAAGCTTTATGGTATTAATGGTAAGATAAGGATAAAATAAATTAAGATAAGAATGGATTTGCTGAAATAATTAATAACTAGAATATAAAAAAGGGAGGTGTGAGGAGGTTGATGAAACAAGTAAATGAAAGACAAAGAAATGGAAAAATTGGGTGTGTTCTTAACTGTTTTTGCTTTTATTTTTGTTTTGGATGTATTGGGTTTTTTTGTTTGTTTTTGTGTATTGTAGTGTATTGATTTGTTTTGCTTAATTTTTTTAATTTTTTTTCTTTCTTCTTCTTTCTGTAATCTTTAAACTTTTAATAAATATCATTTAAAAAAATAAAAATAAAAAAGAGAACAGAAATTGTGCTCTGGCGGCACAGCAGCAGCGGGAGGCCCCATTAGCTAAAGTGGTGCTTCAGGTTAAGAACAGTTTCAGGTTAAGTACAGATCTCCGGAACGAATTAAGTACTCAACCCGAGGTACCACTGTATTGGGTTATCTGATCATCACAATGCTTCCGATTCCTTGTTAACCTTTTGTAAGCGAGGCGGGAGGAAGAAGAGTGATACATCTCACACTGTGGTGTTTATAGTTATATCCACATTACTTAGCCCCCAAAGAATGACCATCAGCGAGTGAAAACATGCTGATATCTATCACTCGAAAAGCCCTGTGGCTTCACGTCTGTGCCGGTGGCTGAGAGAAAAGCACAGGCAATGGAGCTGAAAATTTGAAGCACCAAACCATGAGATTGCTCCCAGAAAAATGCACTGAAAGAAAGTCAACAAAATCCATTCCATTCCTATACTGGCCTGATTAGAATGAACAAAACTGCATTGCTATTTTTTTGAGAAGGTGAGGGGGATCTGATTCCACACCATAATAACACTCGTCAGAAAATAAACAACAGGTAGCATTTAACAGGAAGCCACAGTGCAGCGGCAAAGCTATGCAAGGAATCCAGGGCATGCCTGGTCCAGCCCCTGGTATCTCCAGCTGAAAAGTAGCTGGGAAAGGACTGCTCAGTTCCCTGGAGAGCTGATGCCAGTCTGAGCAGACAGAACTGGGAGAGATGGGTCAGCACAAATCTCCTTTTAAGTTGTAATATTCCAAGCTTGTGATACCACCCTCCCCCACCTTGCTGTGGCAAAGCATCATAGCAAATGTGCCAACATCACCTCATTACTCCCACTTCATCCAAAGCTCTTGCACTCCTCTGATACAGTGGTACCTCGGGTTACATACGCTTCAGGTTACATACGCTTCAGGTTACACACTCCGCTAACCTAGAAATAGTGCTTCAGGTTAAGAACTTTGCTTCAGGATAAGAACAGAAATCAGGCTCCGGCAGCGTGGCGGCAGCAGGAGGCCCCATTAGCTAAAGTGGTGCTTCAGGTTAAGAACAGTTTCAGGTTAAGTACGGACCTCCGGAACAAATTAAGTACTTAACCTGAGGTACCACTGTAAATTTAACCTCCTCCTCCCTCTAGCCTGCTATTTGCCCTGGAAAGGAGGCTATTGTGGGTGCAAGTAGCAGATTTATTCTTGGTTTTATAGCAGCTTAGGTGGTAAGTTCTTAGGGCAAATGGCAAGAGGGGAAAGGGATTAGATCCATTTTCTCCTGTATTATGGTCTTATTTCAGAATTGGGGTGACCTTTTGCTGTTACTCCTTTAAAAAAAAAATCAATGTAACTACTATCGGATATATCCCATAATGTCCAGTTTGGCCTGAATGCTTTGATCAGTTTTTAAATCTTGCTTCCTTTCTGGGGATCCGGGCCAAAAAAAATTGTAGGTGGACAGAAAGAAATCCCCTCCACAGTTAGCTGATGCCAGGAAGTGCAGCGTATTGATGGGCTGAGCTGCCGTCGGCACGCAATTGTGCACTGACCTTTGCCTCCCCCACAACAGCTTTCAGAACTGTTGTGATGATAAATGGGACTCCCATATGGCTAGGCATGGCTCCAGGAAACAAAAAACAAACAGAACAGTGAGGCGAAGCCTGTTAATTACATACAGACTGGATCTGTGCTAGCAAGGTCTGTGAAGGCACGATGAAAGGCATGCATGCAGCCTTTAAGGAACTACTAGGATTAAATCTTATGACATGTTTGGGGACCTTTGGCCCTCCAGATATTGCTGAACTACAACTCCTATCAGCCTCAGCATGCATGGCCAGGGATGACGGGACGAGGAGCTGCGCGAGGAGGTGGAACCTGGCCTGATTTAAATACTCAAGAGTGGACCAGAGTGAGACCTACAGCTCAGTCTGGTCCACCCCCAGGGGCAGAGCCAGTCAAGTAGCCCTCCCACAATTGGCCAATTTGGGGGCAGGCTACAATAAACTTCCCCGGATAGCGTGAGGATCATTTTAAGTGTCACACCATCCCACAATGCCGGGTCGGTTAAGCAGACATCTGAACAAGACTTTATCTGTCAGTTTGATTCCATGGGTTTAAGACTCGGTCACATTCCTAGCCTAAAGTTAGCAAAGCAAAGCTGGATTTGTACAATGGGGCAGGTGGGAGTTGGGAATTCAACAAGATCTTAAGGGTCATGTGTTAGCTACCTCTGGTCTAAGTGATTCATACAAATAAATCACGGGCTGTACTTTGGCATTAACTCTCACCCTTGTTTAGGAGATAGCCATTTTTGTGCATATATTCATCATGAAGAAGTATCCAGTGCATCCTTGAGAAAGCAAGAGAAAACAACTGCTCTGACATCCTCCCACACTTGCCAGGTGTCTTCTTTCTAAGCAGGTGAAGCTTCTGCTTCTCATTAAACCCGCAATAGTATTTATTTTCACAAGGAATCGCCATGATGAGATGAGATGAGAAAGAGCAAAGAGGGCTACTGGATAAGTGCATCACACAGGGTCAGAGACATTCTTTTCATGCAACCCTCTAGTTTTATTGGGATTCTTTGCTAAATATTTATAAGAATATCATAAGAGCCTTGCAAGATTAGGCCAAAAGCCCACCTAGTCTGACATCCTGCTTTCAAAGTGGCCAGCCAAAAGCCTCCGAGAAGCCCACAAGCAGAATTTGTCATTCCCAGATGGAGATACAGTGGTACCTCTAGTTAAGAACTTAATTCCTTCTGGAGATCTGTTCTTAACCTGAACCTGTTCTTAACCTGAGGTACCACTTTAGCTAATGGGGCCTCCTGCTGCGGCCACACGATTTCTGTTCTCATCCTGAAGCAAAGTTCTTAACCTGAGGTACTATTTCTGGGTTAGCCGAGTCTGTAACCTGAAGCGTCTGTAACCTGAGGTACCACAGCTATCTTGGCAAGCAGCCATCTCCTTATCCTCCATGAATCTGTCTAACCCCCTCCTGTAGGCATCCATAGGTGCCAACTCCCAGGAGCCCAGCTCATTCCCCACCTCCTCATGTACAGAACGATCAGGGGTCAGAGAAAGTTGAGCATGGAGGGGCTTCAGTGGCCAGCGCCTCCTCCTTTTGCCATGGAGGAGAAAGAGCGAGGAAGCAGCCTCCAGCCAGTGGCAGCAGCAGTAGGAAAAAGAGGAGGCCGATTGTGGAGATGGGCGTGGCTTCAATAGTCAACGGTTCCTCCTGCTGCTGCTGTCACATAAGGGAAAGATGGGAGAAGCATCCACTGGTGGTGGCAGTGGTAGGAGAAGGAGGCCGAGCACAAGAAAGGAGGAGCTGTTGGCCATTTAAGCTGCACTCCTGCCACGTTCAGCTCCACCACCTTGCTATGGTTTTGCCTGTCACTGTATTCTGGGCCGATGAGGAATTTATCCTTCAGACTAATTGAGCCTGTCTGTGGGTTTTGCCCTCCTCATAGTAATTGTCACAACTTGGGCAGATTAGGCATTGGGTGTAGCCTTAGTCATGATCAGAGGGGAGGTTGTAGGCCTCTGCCTGCCTCTCCAAGGGAACGGGGTATCCTGTTAAAGGGACCCAGGAGAAGGTGCTTCTGTCCAAGAAGGTCTTCTGCCCAGGCAGGTGCTAGGGCCACAGGGTCCCAGCAATCCTGATGAGGTCACTCCTATTTGTTGTATGCATGCCGTAGGACCCCCTTCCCTCAGAATCAATAAAATGGTGGCCTAATTTGAACCGAAGAACGTTGTCTTGTGTGGTCTTGTCAGGGCGGCGGGCCCTCGGCGCCTGGGCACACAAAACTTGTTACTACAAGCAGCCAGTAACTGCCCCTGCTAAAAGGTTGAAAGGACAGGCTTTTTATAGACTCAGTAAAATTAAATGATGTAATGGCAGGAACACTCCACTTAACATTGTCGGCACCTTTTTTTGGTTGCCCTGAACAAAACTAACCTCACAACTCAGCTGGAGTTGAGTAAACATACAGGGGTTAGCCTGGGAGTCCTTCCCTGACAGCTTGTTTTGTTTTGCTTTTTTATATTCTAACTGCTTCTTTTGGGGTTGTGTTTGTCAATTTTAATATAAACACATACAGGGAAAAGGCATAATGACACGAGAGAAGACAAGTATCGAATGAGAAAAGCAATATCTGTTTGCTGGTGTGGAAACTGGTTACTCCTTAATTCACTTCAGCCATCCTCATGTTGAAACAACAGATGATAGAAACTGAGAGGTGATTTGTCATCTATATTAGTAACAAAATGGAGGACATGTGGTTGATCCTATACTTATGAATTAAAAACTCATTCTTGGGGCAACAATCCTTACATTCCCAAAACCTTAGGTTGTATCCCATGTACATGAATGTTCAATCGGCGCAAGGATTTCAGCTTGTGCAACAAGAGGTTGTCCCCCCTCTTTTCCCCCCACATGTCCCCTAAATCTGTTGCCCCAACTCTCTGGAGCAGATTTAGGGAGGGAGCATGGGGGAGGGAGGGAGCATGGGGGAGGGAGAGACCCAGGGGAAGAGGAAGGGGGGGCAGTCTGCCCTGGGTGCCATCACTGAGGGAGGCGACATTTGGTGTGCTGCCCACCCACGACTCCCAAGCCTACCCCGAGCCATTGAGGGAAGGGCCAGAGCTGCGCAACTTTGCCAGCGTCCTTCCCCCTTCTTTTTGACAGCTCAGAGGAGGCTTGGGAGTCACGGGGGGCGGCGCACCGTTGCCCCCTGCTCCTGGGCTGCTTCCGGGGGGAAGCCTCCCCCGAGCTGTCAAAAGGAAGAGGGAATGAGCATCTCCACCCCCATCTTTCTGCCTGGACACTGAGGTCCAGTGCCGAGGGCCTTCTGGTGGTTCCCTCACTGCAAGAAGCCAAGTTACAGGGAACCAGGCAGAGGGCCTTCTCGGTAGTGGCACCCGCTCTGTGGAACGCCCTCCCACAAGATGTCAAAGAGAAAAACAACTACCAGACTTTTAGAAGACATCTGAAGGCAGCCCTGTTTAGGGAAGCTTTTAATGTTTAATAGACTATTGTATTTTAGTGTTCTGTTGGAAACTGCCCAGAGTGGCTGGGGAAACCCAGCCATATGGGCAGCGTATAAATAAATTATTATTATTATTATTATTATTATGAAGGAAGGCTGCTGGGAAAGTGGTGCAGCTCCCTCCCACTCCCCCCCCCAGGAAGCAGCCCGCCATGGGCAGCTTGCTCCACCACCCATGGGTGGCTCTCTCTGCCCCCATGGGTGTCTTGCCCCCAGGACACTTGCCACGGTGTCCCCCTTGGATGCTCCCCCCCTCCCCATGGTCCCACCCCTGGGTGCACAGTGGCTAGCTTCGCCTCTGGAGAGACCACCATTATGCAAGCTGAAATCTTTGCACTGACGGGACACATTTGTTGAACCCAACACACTTTGCACACAAATAAGCTATCGGGTATCTTAGGGGAACCCCGGGGTATGCAGAAGAACTAAAGGTATTTAGGGGAGAAAATCCCTCAGCTACCAAAAACATTCCAGTGAAGAGTTTTCAGTTCTCTGTGCAGGAATGTCCAGGCAAACCTGCCCTTTTCCAGAATGCTGGACTGCATCCCACGCCCAATTCTTGGTATATTTACTGTAGTTGTGAAAGCATCCTGCCATTACGTGGTTGATGCAGTTGGGCTGTGTGGAACTGCCAAAGGAGTCTCCTTCCATTTCCTTTGTCCTTGTTATGTTGCCATAAATAGGTGAGAGAGGAGAGCATCTCGTGCACACGACAGCTGTCTTTGTTTTGCTACTAATAAATTTGTCCACTGTTAAAGGTAAAGGTAAAGGTACCCCTGCCCGTACGGGCCAGTCGTGTCCGGCTCTGGGGTTGCGCGCCCATCTCGCTTAAGAGGCCGTGAGCCAGTGCTGTCCGGAGACACTTCCGGGTAACGTGGCCAGCGTGACGAAGCTGCTCTGGCGAGCCTGCACCAGCACAGCACACGGAAAAGCCGTTTACCTTCCTGCTATAAAGCGGTACCTATTTATCTACTTGCACCCGGAGGTGCTTTCGAACTGCTAGGTGGGCAGGAGCTGGGACCGAAAGACGGGAGCTCACCCCGCCACGGGGATTCGAACCGCTGACCATGAGATCGGCAAGCCCTAGGCGCTGAGGTTTTACCCACAGCACCACCCGCGTCCCTTGTCCACTGTTAGTTGCCCCCAAATCAATAGAGATCACATGCAATGTGTTTCTTTGGCTTTAGTTTTAGTAAGCAGCGTTAAAAAAGAAGAAGTATGTGCCGCTTAGTTTTATGTACTGTTTAAAAATCCACAAAGTTTTTCCAGTTACCAAAAGGAATTAAATTGAAATATTTGACTAGGAGAAAAAAAAGTGTGGGGGGGGGGGGTGTTGCGAGCTGCTGGGACTGTTTACATGCTTGGGTAAATCTGTTTGTTTTAGGAGGAGACAAGATGCAAAGGGATCCTGGGATCCTGTGCGTTTAATATTTGTGCAGAAGACAGAATTTCAGCAGGTGAAATTTGTCAAATAAGGGCAAGGAATGCTGCAATTGTTGTAATTCTCTCTTCCATGCAATAATGAACAGCAGCAGAGTAACCCTGCCTGCTTTGCATCTGTCCTCTCTGGTTTCTTTTATAGCCTGTGTGATTCCCTAAAACCTCTCTCTGCCTGTCAGTTTTTAACTGTCTGCTCGTACTTTCTTTTCTGTCTGGTTAACGGCAGAGACAGACTTATACAGTGGTGCCCCACAAGACGAATGCCTCGCAAGACGAAAAACCCGCTAGACGAAAGGGTTTTCCGTTTTGGAGGCGCTTCGCAAAACGAATTTCCCTATGGGCTTGCTTCGGAAGACGAAATGTCTTGCGAGTTTTTCCGACATTTTCCCCCTTCCCCCCCCTTTTTCTAAGCTGCTAAGCCGCTTATCCGCTTATCCGCTAAGCTGATAAGCCGCTAAAAGCCGCTAAACCGCTAATAGCGCTAATCCGCTAAGCCGTCAATGGGCTTGCTTTGCAAGACGAAAAAACTGCTAGACGAAGAGAATCGCGGAACGGATTCTTTTCGTCTTGCGAGGCACCACTGTAATCGGTTCAAGGTACTGTGAACACCCTTTGATACCACTTTTTAAGGCACATGTGACTGCAGCATGGTAGCAAACAGAAACTTCCTTTACTATTTTGACCAGGAGCACTTTTTCGGAATGAGAGTGCAACCCAAAATCGTGGCACCCAAAATGGCTGCAGTTATCCTTTGTGAAAAAACAGGACGTCCCATTTTTTTCTGGGGCACTTTGCAGGTATGAAATTGTCAGCTCTGGGCAGCTGTGAAGTGGAGAGACTTCTAAATGTCACAATCGAAGGTGCAAACCAGAAGTCCATTGGAAAGGAATTATGTGGCTTTGGGGCCACCATCAATAAGGCCCTGCCCATTTTGTGTTCCAACCTAACTGATGGTGGAGCATATGGGCAGGATTAAATGGGTGAAGTTGGCCCACTGCTAATCTGGACCCCAGTTGTTTGGGACTTTAAAGCTTAAGGCTAGAACTCTGAATTGCACCCAAAATTGGGCACAAAACTTGGCTGCCTGCTATTCACTTTTCCTGGCAATGCCTCTCTCTTTCCGGCTTCTGGGAAAGGAAGTGCCCTCAAGGCCACTTAACATTCTCCCACCTAAAGCAAGCATCCGGGGGATGTTTCACTCCCCAAAAGAAGGAAGAAGTAGTGACAGCATAGATAGCTAAATGGTTGTAGCACAGCAGCTTTTGATTCACAGCTATGCGCAAGCATGCCTTCCTGAAAATGGTGGCTTCCGCATGTTTTGTTTTACAAATCCCATCTAGAGACATACCTAGGGTCCCTTGTGCCCTTGGCAAGGAGCTGTATTGCTGCCCTCCCCCTGGAAAAAAACATCACTTTACCACACATCTTTACCATAATAAATTATTATAATAATAATTTTTTTATTTATACCCTGCCCTTCCCAGTTCAGAAAATCGGGCTCAGGGCGGCTAGCAACAAATTTAAAACACTTAACTGATGCAACAGAAAACAGCATAAAATACAATATAAAACGTGAATAACAATAAATTCAGAATTCAAAAATCAATTTGGGGGGAAATCCATCCAATAAACATTAGATAATCACCAGGGCTAGCTGGCTAAATTAGTCCTATTTGGGCCAGTGAGGAGACATGGGGAGAATTAGCTGTGGGATCCCAGAGCAGCTAATCTTCATAAAAAGGGGACGGGGAGGGAAGGAAGGGGAATAAAAGATCAGGCTAAGTTCAAATTGAAAACCACTTCTCCCGCGTTTGATCTCGTTATGGCCGTGGTGGTGCGTCACCACACATCATACACCCCATTAGTCTCATAGGTGATTTTTGTGCCCCCCCCCCAGGCCTTAACTGCCAGCAGGGGCTAGTTTCTCCCACCCCTCGGTTAGCCGTTGCTTCCATCAGCCCCAGCCAGCCTGCTTAAACAAGGCCATTGCAGTACATTTAAAAAGGTTGTCCCTGTTGGCTATTTGCAGTATGGTAGCGCTGCAGAGAGCTTGCTGGGGAGACCATGCATTAAAAAGGGACTCAAAAATAACTTAAACAAGGTTTTAATTACAAAAAACAAAAACTCCTTATACACTAAATACATTAACAACAAACCAGACCCAACCACCAACCCAACCCCCAGGGTAATGGTAGAGCTAGGTGCTGCTCCTTATATACTCCATGCAAATGCTGACACACCTTAATCAATGCAACTCAGCAGCACCTGCTATGTTTCACAGCTGTAAAGCTGGGTCTCGTTATCTTGCTCTGGCCCTTGCTCTGGCCCCTTAAAGACATACACATTAGGTGGAACAATGATGAACCTTTACATTTAAAGTAATCATTCAACAGTCCCAAGGCTTGTTCACAGTGTTCTTTTTGATAGATGCCTGTCCCTTTCCGACACTGACTGCCGGCTGGGAGTGTGTCACCTATGCACAACACATCACCGTGTGGGGACTTAGCCTACAAACCCTGATCAATCTCAAATGCCTCAGCGCTAGCAGTCCAGCAACAAAATGCATCTTTCATCTTAGCAGCAGTTTTTCATCTTTTTAATGAACTGCCCAGCCTGACTGTAACGCAACGCTTTCCTCAATCTGTTCTGATGGGGTCCCCTAGCCTTCCACAGCAGATTGGGGGTGGTGCAAGGTGTGTGCAGCGGGGTGTGTGTGTGGAGGACTCCTGTTGCACTGGTGAAAATCCTTGCACTGGCTCCTGCTAGTTGATTATGCACCTCAAAAGCCAGCTTGGTGTAGTGGTTAAGAGTGGTAGACTCGTAATCTGGTGAACCAGGTTCGATTCCCCGCTCCTCCACATGCAGCTGCTGGGTGACCTTGCACCAGTCACACTTCTTTGAAGTCTCTCAGCCTCACTCACCTCACAGAGTGTTTGTTGTGGGGGAGGAAGGGAAAGGAGAATGTTAGCCGCTTTGAGACTCCTTAGGGTAGTGATAAAGCGGGATATCAAATCCAAACTCTTCTTCTCCTCTTCTTCAAAAATCTGGCCCTTGGTTTTTAATTGCATATTGAGCTTCTGCATATTGCACCAAAGACTGGTCTAAATTTACCTCCTTGTTTTCCAGCCCCCACGTGGACCACTGTCATGGCCGAAAACAACACAGCTCTTTATGATGTCACAACTGCCTGGAACTCTGGGGTGAGCCACAACACGACAAATAACTCCTCCTGCGGCTGGCCGCAGGAATGGAACTGGCTACTTGACATCCAGCCAGTCTTCCTCTGGTTTCTTGCCACGGTGGGAATTGTGGAGAACATCTTTATCCTCAGTGTCTTTTGCTTCCACAAGAGCCGCTGCACGGTGGCCGAAGTTTACTTGGCAAACTTAGCAGCTGCTGACCTCCTCCTCCTCTGTGGTTTGCCTTTCTGGGCAATCACGATAAGCAGTAACTTCCATTGGGTGTTTGGGCTGCCCCTCTGCAAAGCCGTCAATGCCAACGTTTCTATGAACTTGTACTCCAGCATTTACTTCCTGGTGATGGTGAGCATTGATCGCTACCTGGCCTTGGTGAAAACAATGTCTCTGGGACGCCTGCGCCGGCCTTCTTGTGCAAAGTGGAACTGCCTCGCCATTTGGGTCTCTGCGCTGTTCTTGAGCTCTCCTGCTCTCCTCTTTAGAGCATTGGAAGATGATGAAAAAAACAATGTCACCGCCTGCATTCTGAATTATCCATCAATTGTGCAATGGACAGTGATCACAAACACTTTGCTGAACACAGTGGGCTTTGTGATGCCTCTCTGCATCATAACCTACTGCACAGTGCAAATCATCCATGCTTTACAAAACAGCACATTTCAAAAGATCAGAGCTATCCAGACAGAGAAAAAAGCCACTGCCTTGGTTCTCTTCGTCCTTCTTCTCTTCATTGTCTGCTGGCTTCCTTTCCAGATCACCACGTTCTTGGATACGTTGATTCGCACTGGGGTTATTCTTGATTGTGGGGCTGAACAAGCCAATGATGTGGCTAGCCAGATTGCCGCCTACTGCAGCTTCAGCAACAGCTGCCTTAACCCAATTCTGTTTGTCCTGGTAGGCAAACACTTCCGAAGGAAATCCAAGGAGGTCTACTGTGGAATGCTCCAGAGAAGACCTAGCGCAGCACCATCCATCCAGACAGTGACAACCCTGGAAACTCTCCGAACATCCTTTTCAGTTGAAAACCACCGGAAAAAGTCTGCTGTTAATTTGCAATAGCGCCACTTGCTTGTTACCATAAGGAAAAAACACACATAAAGTGTTGAATGTAGCAGGCTTAAGCAGAGGGTTTGATATGGTGCCCACATTGGATTAATTGGTGGATTAATTCATTGCTGATGAAACTTTGGAGAAAACAGATATCAGCTGTAAAGTTTGCATTGACCACCTGCTCCAGCCAATGAATAAATGCTATTTTTATTTCTAGGACTGAAATCTGTATACATATACATTTGCACTTTCAGGAGCAATCTTTCTTGGGCCTTTTTCTGTCATTTGAACTTGTGCAATTGCTCAAGCTAAGGGAGTGATTTCGGTGTGTCATTGATCCAAATCTTGGTCCTTGGTGCTATCCTGCTTCTCTTGGTACCTACACTATTCAGATCTGCAACACAGAGACCTCATTCAGATGAGATATTTGTGCAGGAAAAAATATGCATGGCTATTATTGGAATGAAATTCTAGGGCTCATCCAAAGAACAGCACCCCATTGCTCCTGGCTGGGAGAGTTAGAGGCAGCAAAAAGCCCCAGAAGTGTGTCTTGGTGCAAAATTAGGACATTCTGTCCTGATGCACCCCATGCTTTTGTCCTGAGACATTTGCACATTTGTGCCATGGACACGGCAGCCATTGACTGCTGCAGGAGTGGGGGTACGTGTAGCACTTATTATATTGTTGGATTCAAAATCCCCTTAGTCCCAGCTAGCATAGGCAATGGTCAGGACTTGGACTACTGCAATGCGCTCTATGTGGGGCTACCTTTGAAGGTGACCCGGAAACTGCAACTAATCCAGAATGCAGCAGCTAGACTGGTGACTGGGAACGGCCGCTGAGACCATATAACACCAGTCTTGAAAGACCTACACTGGCTCCCAGTACGTTTCCGAGCACAATTCAAAGTGTTGGTGCTGACCTTTAAAGCCCTAAATGGACTTGGTCCAGTATACGTGAAGGAGCGTCACCACCTCCATCATTCTGCCCGGACACTGAGGTCCAGCGCCGAGGGCCTTCTAGCGGTCCCCTCGCTATGAGAAGCCAAGTTACAGGGAACCAGGCAGAGGGCCTTCTCGGTAGTGGCATCCACCCTGTGGAACGCCCTCCCACCAGATGTCAAAGAGAAAAATAACTACCAAACTTTTAGAAGACATCTGAAGGCAGCCCTGTTTAGGGAAGCTTTTAATGTTTAATAGGTTATTGTATTTTAGTGTTTTGTTGGAAGCCGCCCAGAGTGGCTGGGGAAACCTTGCTAGATGGGCGGGTTATAAATAATAAATTATTATTATTATCAGGGATGTTGTAATTCAACAACCACAAAAGACTGCCTCCTCTATACAGATGAAAAGCTGAGTTCACAGAAATGCACCAGTGCATCAAGACCAGTTTCTCCTCTGTAAGTTCCTTGTAACATGGGAGAAAGGATATAGAGTAGGGGATAAGAGAGTCAACTGATTAAAATATTGCACCCACTGACAACGTGGAATTAGGCAAGCCACAATTCTCTTCATCATAGTCCTGTCCCCCATTCACCCCATCTAAAATATGAGGATAATAAGCTGCCCTGTCTTACAGGGTTGATCTGAGAGAATGTATGGGAAATGCTTTGCCGTTTCTGAAGTGCTATGTAGATGGCAATTGTCACATGCCACCCCAGTCTCTGTGAGAAATCCCACAGGTTCCAGGCGAGGGATTAGCCAAAGTTGAGTTTCCTTAACTTTGAGGGATGGCGGACATTGTGGTGTATTCAGGATATATGATTTATTTGCACACATGTATAACCTGAGCCTAAGGTGGAGGGGCTCACAGCATTAACTCCCCAAAAGGTTTTGCTTCTCCCATAGTCAAAGCCTAGGAATTAAACACAAATCAAGCATGGCTCTGGCTCAGCTTCTCAGCCTGCAGCCTGCTCTCAGCTCAGCTCAGCCACAACTCTGGCTCTTCAAAACAAAACAAAACAAAACAAAACAAAACAAAACAAAACAAAACAAAACAAAACAAAACAAAACAAAACAAAACAGAGCAAGTGCATTTTAAAATCACAAAGGATTTTAGACACAAGCTGAACTTCAAAATAAACGAGAATGTTCTCCAAAATGTGCATATGTACGAATATATCATCAGGACATTTGCTGTATGGTATTGTAAAATACGTTCTTCTACAGAATAAAACTCTTGTGCAGCTTAAACTGGAAGTCCAGCATTTGTTTTGTTACTGCAGCAGATTGGAGAAAAGGTGGTTAGTTCAGCAGTGAAATGCAAAGGGAAACCTGCAACAGAGTGTTGTTGTTTTTCCTCATTTCTAGCCACACCCTCTTCTAGGAAATTTCACCTCACTTCAGATTTCCATCTTTCTGCTCACAACTGACAACCATCACTACTGAGCATGCTCAGTCCTCACTGGATGTGTGTGAGAAAGGCATTGCTCACTTAGGGTGTTCCTTATATGATTTATTGCAAACCTCAGGTGTCTCCCCCTGAGCATGATGGGACAAAAAATTGGGTGTTGAGGAGGGTCAGTTGAGGAGTGAGAAATGTCCCAGTTTTCATCTGTGGAATGTTGGAGGTTAGGCCATTGGGACTCACCGCTTGAGTTTGTTGGGAATTCCTTGCTGCAGATATGTGGGATTGTTACATTTCACATGTTTGTTTACATTCCAGCACAGAGAGCTGGAGTCCCGTGAGCGGAACATCCGCTCTGTATTGCTTTTGTTTTCTCTCTCCCTGAGAAGAACAACAAGGAGAGAGGCCATGTTTTCTTTGCCCTGATTTATGTATAATAAATGCGTAGTTTAGTATTGTATCCACGCCTCAAGCCTGATCTTTTGTGTGTTTACTCTGCTGAGTAATGTGTACTCTTGCATGCACAGCAGCTTGAGTTGCAGACACATGTCGGAGGAGGATAACTGATGGATCTCCGAGAAGGAAGACACTCTGGCTGGGGCCAAGCCAGCTGGCTTTCCATCCCATGGTTCCGACAGAGTTTGCTATTATCGGGATAGAGCTTGTGCTGTTATAGGGAACAATGTTACACACTAATAGCTTGAATTTGTTATTAGGGGGAATGATGCTTAGGCTGTGCCTCAACAGTGGGAGTCAGTAATGCTCCTGAATACCAGTTGCTGCAAACTGCAGAATGGGATGTCTGGATCCTGCCTTTGGGCTTCCCTGGCAGCTGGTTAGCCACTGTGACAACAGGAGATTGGATAACATGGACCATTGGCCTGATCCAGCAGTGCTCTTCTTAGGTTTTCAGGTCTTGGCTTTGTTAATCTCATGTGCTACCTGAGAACCAAACGAAACAGGACAGCAGCAGCTGCATGAGTGTAAATACAGAGCTGACCTAGTCACATAAAACGAGAAGGATAGGAGCCTCTGCACCATAGAAGGTCAGATTTTGCACCCATTGTTTCTTTGGCCCAGCATCAGGCATTATGTGAGTTTTATAGTGGAAAATATTCCCCGTAATTCCCCCCTTCCCTCATGAAAACCCCAGGCACAGCTGAAATATTTCAGTCATGATTCTTATGCAGTGAATGTTCCCAGCTAGGAATGCTTTATTCCAAAAGGAGGCCAGAAGTCTTCTCAACTAAGACAGGTTGTTTTTGTACAAATATCTTTGAACCTGGAATAATTGCTAAGCGCAGGAATGTTAACAGTCAGTGTTGGCGATGGGGAGACATGGCAAGCCTTCTCACGAAGGCCTCCTCTTCAGCCAAGCTTGCCTTGTATGAGTTGTTAAGTGGGATGAAACAATTGCATCAATCACGGATGCATCCTGCAGCCAGAAGACCTACTACTAGAACACGGTGGTACTGCCACCATAGCTCTTGAGGATAAGCATCATTCTGAGAACTGAGAACCGAAAAGGTGAGTTGGGTTTTTCCCATAGTCAAAGCTGTTGCTTGTGCAGTGGTAGTAAGTCACCTTGTGCTGGAAGTTTCCATGATGCATGACAGAAATCGCTTCAAAACAAGTGTTTTTCCAAAGTTTTAAAGGAACCTGTCCCAGATCCATGTGACTGCATGACTGTTATGGGACATGTTCTAGGGTGCACACATTTCATGTAGAGGCCTTTTGCTCTGTGTGAACTGAGACTACATTCAAGAGCACATCCAGTGCTTACCGGAAGATGGCAGAAGAAGAAGAAGAAGAAGAGTTTGGATTTGATATCCCGCCTTTCACTCCCCTTCAGGAGTCTCAAAGCGGCTAACATTCTCCTTTCCCTTCCTCCCCCACAACAAACACTCTGTGAGGTGAGTGGGGCTGAGAGACTTCACAGAAGTGAGACTAGCCCAAGGTCACCCAGCAGCTGCATGTGGAGGAGCGGAGACGCGAACCCGGTTACCCAGATTACGAGACTACCGCTCTTAACCACTACACCACACTGGCTCTCTGGCAGCTGGATGAGCACACAATTTGCAAGCAGAAGGTCCGAGATTCAGCCCCTGTCATCACCATGTAAGACTGGGAAGGACTCCTTTGTTTTTATCCCTTCAGGCAGAAGAAAAAGATTCTAACAATCCTTAAAGAGGACTTTATTGATAACGTCCAGTCACATTCCTGTTTTCAGGCTCTCTTCCTCCTTCTACCTCTTTCTTCAGTTATTGATTACCACTAAGGACGAACGTCTCAACACTCAATGCACCACTGTATGTAGGGAAACTGAGAAGGAAGCTCCTTTCTCTGCTCTCCATCACTTTAAGTGCTGCCACAATTCTGCAGGTGGGATTTAATTACGTGCCAGCAAATTCAGGTTGGGCAGTTATCGTTGGTTGGGAAGCCTTGTGCTTCCCCTGCAAAACTCCTCTTCCTCAGGACTTCGGACTTTATGCTATAAGGAAAATAACAGCTAAATGTGTGAGGTAACACTTGTTTTGATATGGTGTCACCTAAACTCCCAGCAAACAGATCAGGATGAATACTCAATAAACAGGTTGTCTGGAAGTGCCCTGCGTGTGGATGGGTTATGTGACTGGAGCTCTCCTTTGCACAGGAAATCATCCCTAACTGGGGCTACAAGGGTAGTAACTCAGAGTAAACTTTCGTTCCAACCTGTAGAAGACCTGTCAAACTTGCATCTCTCTCCTTGAATACAAGCTTGCTCCCCACGAACTCAGCAGAGGACCAATGACCTCCCATTCAGCATCACCAGATTCAGCATTTGCCATCTGCGGGAGTTGTCATCTTTCATGGTTGCACCATTCAGTCTCTCAGAGTTCAAGTAAAGTTGAAGTGCTCAGAAGTCACACAAGCCCAGCGCCTGGTGCCACTTCGCTGTTTATCTCCTTCATTGAGTTGCTTACATTCCTGCCGTGCTGAGATCCCTCCCGTCTGTTCTTTCCCCTGGATTTCTTGTTCTGTATGAAAGCTGCTGAGGGACTTTCGTGGGGGAAGTTGCTCGTTTTTGCAACCAGGTTTTCTGCATGCTTGGCTTTTACAAACAGCTGTCTCAATAGGGTGGCCATTGAAGGAGATTAACAAAATGGAGAACGGCACTTTGTCATAAGCCCCTAGAGCAGGGTTCAGCAAACGTTTTCAGCAGGGTGCCGGTCCACTGTCCCTCAGACCTTGTGGAGGACTGGACTATATTTTGGGCAGGGTGAATGAACCATTTTCGCCCACCCGCAAAGAGGCCTGAAGATGCTTCTCTTTACGTGTCCCAGTTGTCGTCCCAATAGCCGCAGTTGGGCTTCTCCAGCCAGCCAGCCGCCGTTGCGGGGTAGGAGGCTTGGTTGGCTGGCAAAGACAGAAGTAGCAGCCCTGGCGGAGGAGCTGTGGTCGGAGGTTAGGATATTGTTCTGTTCCACCTTTAGAACAGGCATGTGGAGTTGCTGTATGTCACATGTCTGTTTACTTCCAGCACAGCCTGCTGGGAACTTCATTGTGTATAGCTTTTGCTTATGCTGTTTGCTTGGACACGAAGAGAAGCAGACATGTTTTTCCTTTGTCCTGTTGCTGAGTACAATGCTTGTAAATATGCTTACATATGCCTCTGTCTGCCCTTCTGTTGCAAAGAGTTCTTATCACTGCTGGTTTGCGTGCTCAGTCTCTAAAGGTCTCTGAGGCTTGAGTTGCAGTTTTGATGCTGTTCCGAGAACCGGAGTTCACCCGGCTGCCGGCCAGTGGGCTGGAGCCAGCTGGGGGCCTGCCAATTGCCCCCGTCTCCCTGGAAGCATCCCAACAGGGGAACCGGGGCGTCACAGGAGCTTTTACCCACCACCTGCTGCTGCTGCTGCCCCAGAGGCACCGCAGAGAAGAAGACAGAGCCGCCCACCAACCTGCAAGTGGCAGCCGCAGCCCCCGCAACAACCAGCCTGAATGCCATGGGAGGAATGAAGGAGGGAGGGAGGGAGGGAGGCAGGAGGTGACAAAGAAAGCTTGCGAGGAAGCGGCATGGAGAAGGGGTGCAGAGAAGGAAGGAAGGAAGGAAGGGCAAACAGAGGGAGAAGGAGGGAGAGTAGGAGGAAAATGCAGCAGCAGCAACTGGCATCACACGCCCCCTTCACAGCACCTCCCTGCTGAGGCAGGCAGGCGGGCAAGCCGACTCTCGCCGTCGACGGCGCCCGGGGTGGGACAAGATTGCTCCGTCCCTGAGGAGAAAAGTGCCGCAATGTGAGGGAGAGGGAAAGAACATGCGCGCTGGCGATCCATGTGGCAATTCCGGGACTGTCTGCGGGCTGGATCTAGAAGGCAATTGGGCCTGATCCGGCCCATGGGCCTTAGTTTGCCTACCCATGTCCTTGAGCATAAACCATCATGTTTCTATGATGGCATTTCAGACAACTTCCTTCCTTCCTCCCTTCCTTCCTGATGACCCCCTCATAGCTTCAGCAAGCTTGGGTCTGAAGCAGCAGTCAGTCGTGGCTTCCATTCTCTCAGTGCATCCTCCTCCAGCCAGCACTAAGATGGTTCTGCCTCTCATGGCCTCCGCCAGGTGTTCTATCTATTTCCTCCATCATCTTCCCAGCAGCCTTTGCAGAAAACAACCCTTTCACATCCAGCATTCTCCCTGTCTCTCTGTGGCCTCCATTTCAAAAGCCTCCTGAAAAAGGCACTTTTTTCACACACCCTGCAATCTTGGCAGCCTCCCCCTTTCTTCTCTGATGCTGAATGTCTCACCTTTTGTATTTGTTGTTGGGTGGCACCTCTCAAAGTCTAGCTCTTGGGGAAGCTGGCTTGACTTCAAACCCCATGTTCACTAGTTTCAGAAATTATGGGCAGAATCTGGCACCTAAGAATTTTAGGGGATCCTGGCTCCCTGCAAACCCATAACAGTACCTATATGCTTTCCCTCAAAAGGTAAATAGTGACTACAGGGGGTGACATTTTGGTCATCTAGCACTGTGATTCTGATATGATTCAGCACACATATATTCTGCTGTCCCACCTGCAGAATATGGAACACTAGATCTCCTGATGTTATGCCTGAATTTTATTTGCCCTAAGACCAGAATCACTGAGACATGGAGGAAATGAGGCACAGAGTGCTGATGTTAAAGCCTTTTGCAACTTGCACATGGAAAACCCTTTTGGACGGAATTGAGGAATGTGAGCAGAAAATCCCTCTGATGTGCAATACTCATTCTAGTGAGTCATCTGTGAGCAACAACCCGCCCTGCTCAGCTAGAATGCTTCTGTCTGTGACCATGATAAACGATTCCACAATTCTCATTCCATTTCTTTAAAAATAAAATAAAAAAGCACAAAGACAGAAGGAAAAAGAGTTGCAATACTGGAATAATATTTTTTTAAAGGACTAGATAAATGAATCCTTCTCCAGTTTCTGGCATTCTTCTGCACTGGGATCTGAAAATCAACTCTCGCACAGGCTGACTGAATAGTCTTTCCTTATAAAGCTGCAAATGGGAAAACCTGCAGCCACCATCAGGCTATCCTGGACCTTCTTTCCTCTCTGGAGCCCTTGTCTGTGTTGGTGCTCATTTCCCTCTTTCTCTCTGACCTTAAGGCAGCCATACGGGAACAATAAACTTCAAAAGGAGACTGTAACATGAAACTGCTGCATTACAATTCATCAAAGGACTCAGTGTTATTACTGACAGACTGAAACAGCTCAAAGCTTTCATTTAAATGTTAAAATAACACTTCATGTGCTCACTGGCTCACCAATGCCAGAATGTCTGTGTTATCAACAACTGTGTTTTGTTTTGGTGAATAGCAATCGCTACTAATATAATTATCACTGTCTGTGCTTTTTTTTTTTTTTGCATTTTGTTTCCTTCTGACCTCAGTATTTCCAGCCCCAGCCACATGTATGTATGCCTACAGCTCAGGATAATGTGTCATTGAATCTGATGAAGTGGGCCATAGTACACTAATAAATGCTTCAATCTATTATTATCAAATGACTAACAAAATAATTGTTAGTCTTTTGATAATCAAAGACTAACAATAGAATCCTTAGTCTTTTAATAACCAAAGACTAACAAAAGGGGTTATTAGTTAGACTAATATTATTTTGCTGCTTTCGCATGCATACTTGTGTTTCTGTGTGTGAGGCGAGGGGGGAATAAGTTGGCAGCCTCCATTTAGTGAGTGCCGAAAGATTAAGAAAAAGTTTCCTTGCCCTGAAAACCAAGAAGCAGGCAAGATCTGGCTTTAAATGATAAACAGAAAATGATAAACAGAAAAATTTGAGTGGATTTTGTAGCCCGCAGTCACCATCTTAGATTGTCTATGCTTTCTTCCTCTTTCCCCCATCCCCTTTTTAAAATTTTGTGTTGTGTCTTTTACATTGCAATTCCATGGGTAGGAACTACCTTTTTAATCTTTGTGCAGCTGCTTAGAAACATGTAGATGGATTTATAAATGAATAACAATTCTCACGCTCGTTTATAAGTACTGCTCCTAGTTTCCTTTCTCCGCTTTACAACTGTAAAAAAAAGTAAAGGGACCTCTTACCATTAGGTCCAGTCGCTAACGACTCTGGGGATGCAGGGCTCATCTCGCTTTATTGGCCGAAGGAGCCGGCGTACAGCTTCCGGGTCATGTGGCCAGCATGACTAAGCCGCTTCTGGCAAACCAGAGCAGCGCATGGAAACAGCATTTACCTTCCCACCAGAGCGGTACCTATTTATCTACTTGCACTTTGACATGCTTTTGAACTGCTGGGTTGGCAGGAGCTGGGACCGAGCAACAGGAGCGCACCCTGTCGCAGGGATTCAAACCGCCAACCTTCTGATCGGTAAGCCCTAGGCTCTGTGGTTTAACCCACAGCGCCCTTAACATCCAATACAAGATGAGAGGGCTCTCAGCCATGTTCTCTGGGATGCAGTGGGAAAGAGCCGGCCAGCAAACCTACTTTCATGTGCCTCTGTCCAAAAGTAAATCCAAATACTCTCCCCAGTAAGATTTTGGCGCTCTTCCTAGTGTGCAGAGTGGTCCTGCTGGCATCTCGGCTTGTGAGCGCCTGTTTCCAAGCTAGTGGGTCACCTGCTCCTCTCGCTGCCACAAATCCTCAGATAATAAAAGGTTTAGCATCGGCATGTCAGTCACTGTAAGTTCACACAAATTGAAGTCGGCGGAGCTAGGCTTACATGTACCGGCAGAGTCTCTGTCAAAGAACAGAGGCAGCAATGCTCTTTATACCGTAGTTCATTAGTGTTTTAAGGCAGCCGTCTGATTTGAAAAGGGCTAGTTAGACCAAGCATGAAATCAGTATGGAAAGAGTGGGAAAGGAGCCCAGATTACCTAGCATTTTCCATCATTGCTTTGGCTTCTTGTTGTGTCCTGGATGCACTGTGTCTTTCTGAGAAAAGACCATTGAAGCTGAATAAAGAAGCAATGGGTGTTGACTGTTGTGAGGAACTATAATTTGAGCCTCCCCCACCCCCCAGAGTCAAATCAAAAGAGATTGTGGTGAAATAGAAAAAGAGGCAGAGATCATTTCTTTGCAGAGCTCGCAATGCCAGTGTTGGTAAAGTGCTAAGAGAGTCTCATGTAGACCAGGGTGGAATCTACACACATATAAAAAAACGCTTTGAATTTTTTATTTTTTTAAAAAAAACTGTTTTGAAAAATACATTGAATTTGCCATAGCTCACCATTGCCATCTAGTGTCATGTTTGTAGACTGCATTTTACAACACACTTGTAAACATTTTTTTTGCAGCTGTATAGCTGAGTCTCAGGTGTGGGGAAACCTTTGGTACTCCAGATTGTTGCTGAACTACAACTCCCATCATCCCTAGCTATGAGCTATGTGGCTGATGGGAGTTGTAGTTCAGCTCCCCATGCTTGATATAAATGGTGGAACACTATTCTGTAGTGCAGTGTTTCCCAACCTTGGGCCTCCAGCTGTTTTTGAACTACAATTCCCATCATCCCTGACCACTGGTCTTGCTAGCTAGGGATGATGGGAGTTGTAGTTCAGCAACAATCTGGAGGCCCAAGGTTGGGAAACACTGCTGTAGTGGATGGCATGATGGGGTGCCACCTCTCACCGGACCAACAGGCCTATAACTTCCAGGAATCTCTTGGGATCACTTTTTTAAAATTGTGTTACACAGACTATTTTCCAATTCTCAGGTATGGAAGCTCATGGACAAGTTATGTTTTTTGTTTTTGTTTGTTCACATTTGAGTTCTTTGAGAACTCTCACAGGGAGGTAATCTGCTAACATCTGCAGATCAAACTGAGTCAAGAAAGTTGGCCCACTATGCACGACTCGTCCCATTTCATGATTCACAGCAGAATATGGATTGGAAAGGAAGAATAGGATGTTCTTGTACAGGGAAGCAAGCCAGCCCTGTTTTGAAAAACATAATTAAAAATGCTCTGTACGCGTAGCTGTCATTTCACTCTGCAGACTCCTGCTTTGACATAACCATTCATATAGCAGACTAAAATAAATAAGCAAATGTCCTTTGCCCAAAAGAGTATGGAAGTAAGTGTCCCAACATATTTAAGTCAATGAAATAAATCTATACAAGGTTGGTTCATCAGCAGGAATGCCAAGCACAGAATGACTGGCTCACCACAAGAAGTGCTCATAGAATGAATTACTCATGAGCAGCCTCATGCATTGTTGCAATGCAAGCCGAGACTCATGGGAAAACAGCGAACAGGCTCCAACCAGAATAAAGCCAATCTGGAGGAACTGCAGTGAGGAATGGTAAGGTAAAGGTAAAGGTCCCCCTGCCCGTACGGGCCAGTCTTGACAGACTCTGGGGTTGTGCGCCCATCTCACTTAAGAGGCCAGGGGCCAGCGCTGTCCGGAGACACTTCCGGGTCACGTGGAGTGAGGAATGGACTGCTCTGCAAATGCAGAGGGAAGTAATAGTACCACTCTATTATGCCTTGGTCAGACCACACCTGGAATCCTGTGTCCAATTCTGGGCACCACAATTTAAGAAGGATATTGACAAGCTGGAACGTGCGCAGAGGAGGGCAGCCAAAATGATCAAGGGTCTGGAAAGTGGAAACTAAGCCTTACAAGGAACACTTGAAGGAGCTGGGTATGTTTAGCCTGGAAAAGAGGATATGTGATAGGCATCTTCCAATATCTTAAGGGCTGTCACATGGAAGAAGGAGCATGCTTGTTGTTCGACAGTGGAACAGACTCCCACGAGAGGTGGTGGATTAGCCAGTGTGGTGTAGTGCTTAAGAGCAGTAGATTCGTAATCTGGTGAACTGGGTTTGCATCTCCGCTCCTCCACATGCAGCTGCTGGTTGACCTTGGGCTAGTCACACTTTTCTCTCAGTCTCTCAGCCTCACTCACCTCAGAGTGTTTGTTGTGGGGAAGGAAGGGAAAGGAGATTGTTAGCCGCTTTGAGACTCCTCAGGGTAGTGATAAAGTGGGATATCAAATCCAAACTCTTCTTCTTCCAACCTTGGAGGTTTTTAGCAGAGGTCGGATGGTCCCCTGTCATGGATGCTTTAGCTAAGATTCCTGCATTGCAGGGGTTGGACTAGATGACCCTTGGGTCCCTTCTATGATTCTATGAGTTCAGCAACCATGACCTTTGCAGATTCAGAGTTAACGCATTTCATATGCTTATCACTGCTGTGTGAGGGAGATCATTTTCATTTAACTTTAATATGTTTCTTCATATTGTTGTTGGAGAGGGTTCCAGAAGTCGGTTTGAGTATAGGGAGGCTTGAGCCAAGGAGACGGTTACTGAGCGCCCTCTACTGACTAGAACCATTAGCTGTCAAGGAAAAAAATGGAAATCAAAGTTTCTTAGCAGCACGACGGGTGCCAGAGATCTGCGGGCTGTTTGCTGTAGAAACCTTGCCACTTTAAGGTTATGGAAATTGTAGGGATTCCACAGGGAAACTGTTGTGTAAGACACATACAAGAGCTACAAAGAACTCCTCAAAATTAGGATACAAAGATTGGTACAGTATTTTCATTTCATTTCCTTATTTGAACTTCCAGCCTGCTCTTCGTACACATGATCAGGGTGGGTTACAGAAGTGTATTGAAAGCATTGTAAAATAACTTGTACAGTGGTACCTCAGGTTACATACGCTTCAGGTTACATAAGCTTCAGGTTACAGACTCTGCTAACCCAGAAATATTACCTCGGGTTAAGAACTTTGCTTCAGGATGAGAATAGAAATCGTGCTCCGGCGGCACGGCAGCAGCAGGAGGCCCCATCAGCTAAAGTGGTCTTCAGGTTAAGAACAGTTTCAGGTTAAGAACGGACCTCCAGAATGAATTAAGTACTTAACCTGAAGTACCACTGTACATTAAAGAACAACAAAAAACAGCAAATTGAAAAGAGTTGGAAAGGTCCACAAAAGCAATCTAATACAGCTCCCTGCAGTGCAGGAATCTTTTGCCCAACACGGGGCTCAAACCCACAACCCTGGGTTTAAGAGTTTCCTGCTGTAGTGACAGAGCTATGGATCAAATAGCACAGACAAGAAAGGGAAGTGGGGTGGGGTGGGGGGCTCTTTAGCTAAATGAACCGGTCTTTCTGCTTCCAGCCCCCAATGTGCTTCTGAGGCGTTTGGAGCTTACACTTCACAAGAAGCAGCATCGGCGAACAAACCTCGGCTCGGATGACGACGTGAAAGACTCTGAAGCAAATTGCCTTTGAAGGCCCACTCTCTGGATGTCAGCACGGATCGTCATATTAAATGGTACACGGAGCTTGAGGAAATGCTGTGCGGGCTGCACTAGGGGATGCAGGGAAACACGATCCACCACAATTGCCTCCTGTCAACCCAGCAGTTGGGTTAGGCCAAACCGACAGGGCCCTGTTCAAGCTACAGTGCCGAGGAAACATCCCACCCCCCAAAAAATGACCGTTTTTTGCAATCCTTTCCTTGTGGCTTGCATTGCCCTTTTTAAAACAAATAAAGTTGGAATCTGCCACCTCGGTGGTCCCATTCTCAGGAAAGAAGTTGCAGGATACAAATTTAGGAATTGCTTTGGTTTGGATTAGTTGTCCGAGCAAAAGTTAGTCAACTCACACCAATGAGGCATACACACCAACTCCTCTGTATCATAGACTCCCACCGCTTAAATGAAAAGTGTCTCCTTCTGATTTTCACTGATTTTCCCATCATATCCCAGGCCTTTACTGAAGGTTCCCCAAGAAAGGCTTTTGGGGTACATGGGCGCTTTCATGGAGAGTAAAAGAAAAAGCCCAACTCTAATCCACTGGCTAGTATCTATTATTATCATTATTATTATTTATTATACTACCCTCAGGTGGCATATAAATTTAATAAATACCCACAGGTCTCAGGGCGGTTCACAGAATAAAACCACAATATAAAAACACAAAATATATAATCAAAATCAAAACAGTATCTATCAACACACTTTAACTTACCCTGAAGTTCCGCACTCCGGATAACTGCTTTAGCATTTTAGTGGCTGTCTTCAGGCAATGAAAACTGGTTATCCCTGAAAGGTGTAAATTTGTAGTGCCTGCTTTTAAGCGCAAGACATGGGAGGCCATAAGTAAGCGCAGCGATGAAGCTTTGCTCTCTCAGTTAATCATATCCCCATGTTGTGTGCATCCCCCCCCCCCCCCGCAAAAAAGGTAAAAAAATCAAATGACTTATGGGTGATCACCTCAGTCGCTTGAGTGCAGTTAACTGGTTCAGACATGTCTACCTTAATTTCTCATTGATAACTAGCAGCTGTGTGATCACAAGGGGATGTGGAAACTCAGTGGTGTTTTACAATGTCTGTTTACACATTCCTGTCACCATCTGAGGGTGCAGTCATGGACCAAGGCACACATTTGGGATCCAGCCAATACTGCAGTGTGCTAGTCCTTTGGGCACGTTGTGGGCCTGGACTTTACAGTATATTTGGGAATCTAGTATTTGGGGTGACTTTTGCTAAGAGTCAAAGGACTGGTTTTGGTTTCCTTATCATATAATTGTAGCGTTCCTGCTGATTTGGACGCTACCAAAGAAAACTGCAGGAGACAGTGGAAGACAGGAGTGCCTGGCGTGCTCTGGTCTGTGGGGTCATGAAGAGTAGGACACGACTAAAGAACAACAAAGGGGAAAAAAGATTGGCTATGTGCATCAGACCTTTTTACAGTTCCAATGATAAGTGGACACAAGAAAACCCACACAAAACATCAGTTTAGACTGTTTATTTTGATGACAGTAGCTGACAAAAATCATGAATTAATTGCATCGAACAGAACACCGTATTTGTGTAAGGCCTTTACTAGTCGATATACATCAAAATTGGTACCAAGAAACTATGCTGGAAGCATAGCTGGGGGTGGGGGGAACTACAGTGTTTGAAGCCAAATAAGGGTAAAAGAAAAAGAGGAAAAAGGACTACAGCAGCTCTCTTCCAGAGTAGCTTCTAGTTTTCATATGATTCTACAGTTTGGTTTTGCATTTATTTATTTTTTACAATATCAGGCTATATACAAAATTATACCACACAAAGTGAAGTACATGTGTACTAATGAGTTCAACTTGATTTCAAAATGTAAACACAAACCAGCATTTGCAAAAAGTTCCATTTCCTGTCAGAATCGTAAGCTGTAGAAGGCTGGTGATGGACGAGGCAAGGTTATAAACAACAGCAATTCAAGAGAACGTATACCCGCATGTTTGTCACTGTTGAAAAATACTCTATTGCTATGAGGCCTGGCATGTTTCACATGTAAAACAGATTTCTACTAAATTAACCACTTCTTCCTATTTTACAAATACAGTACGTAGAAAAAGAATGAGGTGTCCCATTGGCAGGCTGTCTAGCTCAAGTCCGTTTCCAAGAGATTCGGATACTTTTACATCAGCAGCTGCTGATATATAGAGCTTCAAGGATGCAGCTTACGGTTTATAATGTTCACTAAATGGTGGTTAATGCAACGTAATATTAATCCAAAATCAAAAGAACACCAGCTCACAGCAAAGCGTTAGGGACAGGCAAGAAAGATAGCATGTGAAGCAGAGAGGGAGGGAAAGTAGCAAAGAACTAGCCTGAGTAGTAGTTGAAGAAGCTGAAGGGATGGTTGACATGATAGTGGCCCACTTTCAAAGTGTTAATTCCTGCCTTGAGGTGAATGTGGTGCCGTAACCCATTCTACCAGCCCTGCAAGCCAAAGGGAAACCTTTTCTGTGTCACTTTCCTCATAGTCAAGGAGGACTGTGGTGGCAGTTGGTTTTTAGAAGGAAAAGTGGGATTTCTAGCTAGGAAAGCATGTTCACAGGATACCACAACTGTGTGCAAATGATGCCTGAGCAAAACTGGGACTGTGCAAGACTTTTGATGTGAATTCATTGGAGAAGAGCCATAGCTTAGCATAAGAACATCTGCTTTGCATGCAGAAGGTGCCAGTTTCAGCTACTGGCATCTCCACTCTTCGAAAGATAGATGGACTTGGTATGAGGCAGCTTCCTATGTTCCTCTGCCATTGCGAAACAGACGACCCCACAGATCATCTATGTGAAGCAAGTGGGTTTAATTGTACATATTATTTTACACCGACATAGAACACCTTGCCTTCTGCAAAGTAGCAAGTTGCAAAATGTTAGTTATTTGGTTCTTATATGTTCCAGAAAAAAATATGTTCTTGACACTTCCTTCTGTTGATCAAGGGAAACAGATAGGGTATCAGCAACTACCAGAAGGATGTAGACACATATTGCAACCTGCCTGAATCAGGACACTGAATACACAACAATGGTTGCACGAGTTAACCACTCCAAACCAGCTGCATTAGGATCCAAATGCAAGGGCTTGCTTGTAGCTTCTTTTCCTCTAGAGAAGTTTTCAAAAGTTGGTTCAAAATCTGTTTCTACACCTAGATCAGCACCCAATGGGCCATTACCATGCTAAAATCTCACTGACTCATTACCAGTTTTCCTTCTCATCTTGCAGACATTAAAGGTAAAGGTAAAGGTACCCCTGCCCGTACGGGCCAGTCTTGACAGACTCTGGGGTTGTGCGCCCATCTCACTTAAGAGGCCAGGGGCCAGCGCTGTCCGGAGACACTTCCGGGTCACGTGGCCAGCGTGACATCGCTGCTCTGGCCAGAGCCAGAGCCAGAGCCAGAGCCGCACACGGAAACGCCGTTTACCTTCCCGCTGGTAAGCGGTCCCTATTTATCTACTTGCACCCGGAGGTGCTTTCGAACTTCTAGGTTGGCAGGCGCTGGGACCGAGCAGCGGGAGCGCACCCCGCCGCAGGGATTCGAACCGCCGACCTTTCGATCGGCAAGCCCTAGGCGCTGAGGCTTTAACCCACAGTGCCACCTGCGTCCCAGACATTAGACTACCACAAAGGCTTTGGCGTAGTTGGCTAGAGGCTAACGAAGGAGCTCCGATGAGAAGCTACTCGAGTTGAATTGGCACAAATTAGCTTTCAACCCTGGTTCTTCTGCGTTTGACCATTTGTGTCACGCAGTCAAGAGATTAAGGACAGATCTAGACCAAGTGGCACCACTTATTTAAAATGTGTACTTTAGATTAATGCATCTTAGAATCATAGAATCATAGAGTTAGAAGAGACCACAAGGGCCATCGAGTCCAACCCCCTGCCAAGCAGGAAACACCATCAGAGCACTCCTGCTTAAAGACCTCCAAAGAAGGAGACCCCACCACACTCCTTGGCAGCAAATTCCACTGTCGAACAGCTCTTACTGTCAGGAAGTTCTTCCTAATGTTTAGGTGGAATCTTCTTTCTTGTAGTTTGGATCCATTGCTCCGTGTCCGCTTCTCTGGAGCAGCAGAAAACCTTTCTCCCTCCTCTATGTGACATCCTTTTATATATTTGAACATGGCTATCATATCACCCCTTAACCTCCTCTTCTCCAGGCTAAACATGCCCAGCTCCCTTAGCCGTTCCTCATAAGGCATCGTTTCCAGGCCTTTGACCATTTTGGTTGCCCTCCTCTGGACACGTTCCAGTTTGTCAGTGTCCTTCTTGAACTGTGGTGCCCAGAACTGGACACAGTACTCCAAGTGAGGTCTGACCAGAGCAGAATACAGTGGCACTATTACTTCCCTTGATCTAGATGCTATACTCCTACTGATGCAGCCCAGAATTGCATTGGCTTTTTTAGCTGCCGCGTCACACTGTTGGCTCATGTCAAGTTTGTGGTCAACCAAGACTCCTAGATCCTTTTCACATGTACTGCTCTCAAGCCAGGTGTCACCCATCTTGTATTTGTGCCTCTCATTTTTTTTGCCCAAGTGCAATACTTTACATTTCTCCTTGTTAAAATTCATCTTGTTTGTTTTGGCCCAGTTCTCTAATCTGTCAAGGTTGTTTTGAAGTGTGATCCTGTCCTCTGGGGTGTTAGCCACCCCTCCCAGTTTGGTGTCATCTGCAAATTTGATCAGGATGCCCTTGAGTCCATCATCCAAGTCGTTGATAAAGATGTTGAATAAGACCGGGCCCAAGACAGAACCCTGTGGCACCCCACTAGTCACTCTTCTCCAGGATGAAGAGGAACCATTGATGAGCACCCTTTGGGTTCGGTCAGTCAGCCAGTTACAAATCCACTGAGTGGTAGCACAGTCAAGTCCGCATTTTACCAGCTTCTTTACAAGAATATCATGGGGCACCTTGTCAAATGCCTTGCTGAAATCAAGGTAGGCTACATCCACTGCGTTCCCTTCATCTACCAGGCTTGTAATTCTGTCAAAAAACGAGATCAGGTTAGTCTTCTTTTGCCTTTTCTGCACAGCACTGTATTGAGAAATGTGGGGTATTCTTATTGGATGGACATGTTAAAGGAAGTTTATGATGGGATGGTTTGGTCTATCTGTTTACTTCACGAGAAGCCTGTAAGTGCCACTGTTCCTTTATCTTCAGTGCATGTGATGGAAGAGCAGATAAAGCACCTGCAGGGTCAGCAAACCTTTTCAGCCGGAGGCCGGTCCACTATCCCTCAGACCTTGTGGGGGGCCAGACAATTTTTTTTTTTTGGGGGGGGGAATGAACAAATTCCTATGCCCCACAGATAACCCAGAGATGCATTTTAAATAAAAGGACACATTCTACTCATGTAAAAACACACTGATACCTGAACCATCCGCGGGCCGGATTTGGAAGGTGACTGGGCCGGATCCGGCCTCCGGGCCTTAGTTTGCCTACCCATGACCTAAAGGGAAACTGGCAAATAAGAAACAGCATTGCTTTGCCTCTGCAAAAAAGGCATCACAATACACAAAGCGCAACAGGCTGAATAATAATAACCGTAAACATTTTATTGGTTATTTCCTAACGTAAAGGTTCTAGCCCAGTATGTGCAATATATACAGTTCATATGTACGGTATATACAATAAAATGTTTACAGTTATTATTGTTCAGCCTGTTGCGCTTTGTGTATTGTGATAACTGTATTTGCGTAGCAAGGTATTGAATATGTTTTGCAAAAAAGGCAGCAACACACCAACGTGCTATTTCTGCAATAAATATCAATTAGCATTTTGATTTAAGTCCTTCGTAGTAATGTCTGTTTGTTAATGGAAGCACTCCCAAGAAGGCAGTCAGTCTGATTATTCTTATGCACTGTGGGTCTAATCTTTAAGTTGTTCTAGGTCCAGCCATCTGTATCAATTACTACCATTATTTAAGCTGCAAAATACTGCCAACAGTGCACTCAGGACAAGTGAAACTGTGTTTATTCCCAACACATCAGTAAATGTATTGACTTTACTTCTTCTCAACTCATTGTCATCATGTTAACATAGCAATCAGCAATGTGAAGTGGAGAAAGATTACTTTGCATTAAGTGCTGTTAGACAAGGTGCCCAGAACATCCATCCTAATAGCTTGGTGAAGTTCGTAAGTAACTTAAGTTAGGGATGGGCAATATTTTTGAACCAAAAATAAATAATCCAGGGTCATAGTGTCAAATGGCATGCATACAGAGCCATGGTATCCCAAAGGAAAGAAAGATGGGGAATGAATGCTGTAAACACTTGTAGCCAATGTCAGAAATAAAAATACGAGCCTCAGAAGAGTGGGGTAGATTGCAATTTCCCTTGTGCATTAGAGCAGGGGTGAGGAACCAAAATATCTGGAGGGTCAAAGATTCCCTACCCCTGGTTTAGCGACAGCTGATTGTAATGTTATTGCTTAGCTTACTGGTGCTTGTTCTTTGCTCTATTAGCACCTATCTCCAAATATCTCACTCATTCACCCAAACACTAGCTGGATACCTCTGCCCAGAGGACCTTTATTCAAATGTACACATTGCTTTTAACTATGTTAAGAAAGCAGCTTTTAAATGACAGCAACTTATTTCATTGCTGAATGTCTCCATGAAGAACCCCAAAATGCAGAGTTTATTTTGAAGAAGCTGCAGTTGCCACTGTGTGTCAGAAAAGAAGCTTAATATGAATCTGCATACCCTTCTCAGGGTACAATATTTCTGAGCTCTGTTTCCAATGAAAAAGTGTACACAAATTAGGTTTTGGAATCAATTAAGAACATTAAGATCACAGTAGAACAGCAGCTTGTCAAATCAATCAAAAAATATTCTGATATCTGAACAAGTTTTAAATAACTTTGTTGTGAAAATTGGAAAAAATGACTATCAAGATGTAACTTGCATAGCATTTAAACTGAATGAACTCATGTCAACATATACAAGTCCCAATATTCCTTTCACAAGACACCTTTCCCCACAAACTGTATTCTCTCTGTGTGTATTCAGAACCAACTGCTCACTAGACCCCTTTTTCCTATGCAGCAATAACTGAATAACTGCAAGCACTGCAATCCATTTTTAATGTCACTGATGATCTTGTAGTGTTCTGCCCCTTTAAGTGATTTGCATAAGTTTTAAAACTACGTAAGGACAAAATGCACATTTATTAACAACTATTTTAAAAAGGCAATATACAGGCAAAATTCTTTAAGGTGCAACACAACAGAACATGTCTGCAACATTCAGATTGCTCAAATCTCCACAAAAGGAGGAATTCATTATGAAGGGGAAACAATTAGTGTCCACAGTTGTCTGAAAACAATTTTCTGACCAGGTATCAAGACAGATTGTCCTTGTTGCTAAGTGCCACATGTGAGACACTCACAATTAGCAAAATAATTGAAATCCCCTTTTCCTTTTAGTATCCTGTAGTGTCCATGTCTCACGCCAGACATCAACCCTGTTACAGAAGGGCACTAATGTAACCCTTTGCTTTTTTAAACATATTTCAATCATGGTTGGGGAACCCCTTTATATACAAGTAGACTGATAAGAATGGGAAGTGTGGTTGCTTCAAAAGAAGGACAAAAATACCCTGCCAACAACAAATATCAAGATACCACGGAGGACATAGCGCCCAGTCTAAAGCAAGCATTTTTCCTGGATTTGGCCGTAATATTTTTTTTGAAGGTGCCACTCCATTTGGCACTGACCAAACTTGCTTTCAGGTTTTGCCATCAAATTGCTTTCCAATCGCTTGTGTTCCTGAGATAAGCATATTAAAAGGATACGTCCCATCTAAAGCTGCCATGAGGATAAACGATTTATGCTTCCAGTTTCCCAGTGTCTGTACGTCAACCACGCTTTTAAAGCTATCAGTCCTCTCCAAGGCGCCACTTCTGGGACTCTTCCTGACGCACGTCAGGCCTGATTTGGTTTCTCATGCCGCCCAACACATTTGACGTCGCCTCCGTTGCCATTATGAGAGGTTTCACCACAGTTGGCGGGATCTGGCGGAGGACACCTCCCACCGCTCCAGTGACTCCTTTGTTCTCATGTTCTCGAGCAGCAGTTTCATAGATGGTATGCGCCGTATCGGTAATCCCCTTAAGAGAGTCCCAGACACACAAAACAGAGTGTTAAGAACTGCACCATCTCCCTTTAGTGAAGTAAACTGCTTGGGGAAGGGGGGGGCGGTGGGTTGGGTCATCAGTCTTTATAAGCCCCAGAATCCCTGTCAATTACATCCCATTATTCACCGCAATGAAACAGGGAAGCCCTTCCCACAGAGCAGCAAAACGGTGAATTCCGTTCTTGCAAACCCACACTGGCTAAGTAGCTTGATGCCCACGTGAGTCGCCTAAGCTCCAGAAGCTGGTTACAAGGCAAGTAGATACAACCAGTGGTGAAATGCAGTGTGTGGCCTGCTGGGCCGCACATTGGGCAGAGAAACAAAACGTCAAGCATGGATTTAAATCTGTTTCTAGTCGTTGGAAAGAAACCAACGACAGAGCAATCAGAGCCAGCAGTGGTTAGGGGTTCCAGCGCGTCACAAAGGGCAGCTGAAATGCCACATTCCACAGATACCAAGCAACTGCAACCCTCTCTTGGGTGTCCACCTGAGAAACCAACATGGAGAAAATACCACTCCCCTAAGGAGAATTAAAATTATTGTGCAGAAAAATGAAGGATATATAGCCTCATTAAAGCCATAGCAATATCCTAAAAATGGCATCTATCCCTCCCTCAGTGAATGCAATGCAGATGGCCAGAAGACAATGGTAATGCTCCTTACCTCTTTTACAACACTGTATGCTTTGGCCACACCTTCACGAAGGTCCACAGGTTGATGAGCCAGGCGGTAGCGAGAAAGTCGTTTGATCTTCTTTGTCTCAATTAAACTAGGCCCGGGGGAAACCATGTCATAAGCTGTTTCTGCAGCTGCCTAAGTATCAGTTTCAATAAATAAATCAAAAACACATTCTCTTATCACGTGTGGTGAGCCAGTAAAAACCTAGATATGGCCATAATATCCAATTATTTGTACATTATGATAAACCTCGTAGCTTTTTAAAACACAAGCCAATGCTAAATATTAAGAATACATTCTCATCTCCCAGGGCTCCTTGTAATCTATCTATCCACTCCTGCCGATTCCCAACATACACTAAGACATGGTCCAAAAAAGAGCAAATTATGGCATTCAAAGGGACCAATTAGAGCACACCTTCATTTTCTCTCAACTAAGTTAATTATTGACATTCACTTCTGTAGAGATATAATATTTCATGGGGGTATTACTGTGGTGTGGATAAAATCAGTCTTTCATCTCCAACCCTACGCTACCTAGGCTCTGCTGACATGATTTCCATGGGGAGCTGCAATACGCATTCCCACAGTCTCTTTACAATATAGAAGCCCTCCTCTCTCACACAACGCCTGTTGCATCTACAGATATTTTGCCAGCAATGAATAGACATGACTTCCAAAGGGAAAAAAACCCCAGTGTGTTCAGATTTCAGCATTCATGCCTAACTCTTTAAAATGCTATTCCAAATACCAAGCTACCGAAACATCACAGGCCACACCTTCCCTCCTCTTAATTAAGGATGAAACAAGAGAGATCTCAGTTAGCAATGTAATTGTAGGCTTTAGTTGACTTCTGAAACCATTTTCCAAAATCTTGTTTGCTTCAAATAAGATTAGAACTCCTTTGCCTATCCCCATCGATAAAGGGAAAACATACCTGTATGGTCTGAACCATTCTGTTTGTCAGTTCCAACGCTGCCATTGCAGTAGATGTACCAAAAGAAGCTGCACCTCTCTGAAAGCCTCTTACAATGCGGCCGTCTTTTCGGTATTGTTCTATTGGTAACCACACCAAGTCTTTTAGACCCTGCACTGTAATTAAAGATAGCATGCCATGGATAATCGCTCAGGAAAAATATTCATTCATATGAATGCATGTGCATAGAATAAAAAACAGAGAGGCTTAAAAAATACTGCAGGAACGTACCTAATTGAACCAATGAATGCATTGGCCCGACTCCTCCTAGAATACCTGGTAGCTGGTTTTTCTTGATGTCGTTAATCCATTCTGAGATGGCGTAAGAGAAAAGCTTATCCACACCTAGCAACCTGTGTGTGAACAAAAGTAACATTTTGTTACCTAAAGAATGATAGGAAGGTATGATGGAGAGACTACATCACTTATTGCTACTAAAATCTGTGAATTACTTTGGCCAATTACCAACCAAACAGTTCTGCTAGAGCAAGCACCGTTGGCTGCACTACAGAACTTCCTTCCCTCTCCATGTGCACCTCTAAATATGTTTTGGGGTTCCCCCAGCTCTCTGGGGCAATTTAGGGGGCACACAGGGGTTTCACAGAAACAGGAGAGGGAGGGAAAATTCAGCTTTGCAGCCCAAATGCTTGAACTAGTGAAATTGTTCTGTTTGTCTTTCCTTCACAGCAAACACAGGGCAGGAGTCACCTCACCAGCCCCGTCAGCAGAAGTCCTGCTCAAGGACTTCCGCCCTCTTGCTTTCCTCCCCCTGTGCACCCCCCCCCCCAAATTGTCTTAGTGGTTTCAAGAGAACCCGCAGAACGGTGCACAGGGGGAGGCGAGTGGGGATAGTTCTGTATAGCAAGTTGTAATGCTTGTACAGATAGAACCATTGGAAGAGTGCAACACTGAATTCCACCCACCATTACAATGCTCGGTGTTGGTTTTCCTGGAGCAGACAGTCTAACACACAGCAACTCCATTAGAACAACTGGGGAAACTTACCCATGTCTATAGCAAAGCCTCTTCAGTTTCAATTCTGAGCAGTTTAACTGAGCAAGCCCAATCAGAATCCCAGCTAATGTACCCTGAAAGTTAAAAGGGTCAAACAGTTCATAAGCAGCAAATAAACACCAAAGTATTCTTGACTGCTTTTCATCATTTCTTTACTGAATTAACTATATTTATAAGCTGCCTCCCAAAATAAAGTCCCTGGGTGTTGTATAGAAAAGTAATGCTAGAATAAGACTTCACAATAAGCTTCAGAAAGTCGACTGGCGCAAAAGTCAAACACAAAATATAATAAAAACGGGAAAAAATACAACCAAAAGCATAGAAGCTGGCATCACCATCAAGTTACAGGAGGTTAGAAGCCACCAACCATAACAACAGGGACTAAAGTACATGATCTTAAATGGCCTGGGAGAACAAAGGCAGTCTAGGCCTGGCATTGAAAGGACAACTTTAGCTTTCCTAGAGTAAGTATTCCACAGCCATCACTATGAGGGCCCACCAATGAAATTATGCCTGTTTTGCAGTTAGGTATGTAAGTTTTACCAAAAGGTCTTTCACTACTACCTACTGCAGAATGCCATCTGAAATTTGATGGCATATTGGGTTCTGGCTGCTTTAATGAAAGTGAAACTTTAATGCAAGTTGCCTGCAGTGAACAAGAATCTCCTCCAGGTGACAAAGCAGAAAGTTGGTGATTTAATTTTTTTAAACCACAAATGACCCTCAAAATGGATGTGTGGGCGAATGGACTGGTAAGAATCTTTGCAGGCTACCAGCTCTTCTGGACTTATTTGCAAGACCGTAAGTTTAGCAATCTTTTGATTTATTTGAAGATTTTGAGCATAAACGTTTCATCTTTCCAAAATAAAGAAAGAACTATTGAATGTGACACTCCAAAAGGCTAATTTTATCAACAAAAGTCAACAAACCTGATCCATAGAAACATGCTTGCCATGGTAATCAAGACGTATTGGAACTTCTGATGTAAATCGAAATTCTCTAAAAGGAAAAATATGTTGATAACATGTTACATAGAAATAAAGATTGGGATCAACAGATAAAACCTAAGATGGTAAAAAGTAAAACTAATATCCCTGAGCTCCATATTTTTTTTAGGATCACTAACCTCCACCTATATTTCCTAAATCCCCAACTTCATAGGGGATTTAAAAGTTGCCAGACCTACTGGTCATCTTAATCTCACAAGATACAGTCTCATACTTCTATTCTTTTTGATAATGTTTATACTCAGAAAAGTCACCTTTAGGAAAAATAAAGTGCAGTTCTACTGTGTAGCATTTTTAAGGAAACAGTCATACCTTGGATCTTGAACGGCTTAGTTGCTGAACGTTTGGCTCCCGAACGATCGAAAACCGGAAGTGAGTGTTCTGGTTTCTGAACGTTTTTTTGGAAGCCAAATGTCCGAAGGGGCTTCTGAGGCTTCCGATTGGCTGCAGGAGCTTTCTGCAGCCAATCAGAAGTCACGCTTTGGTTTCTGAACATTTTGGAAGTCGAACAGACTTCCAAAACCAATTCTGTTTGACTTCCAAGGTACGACTGTACTACATGCAAGCAAGGCTTGGTCCTGTGAAGGAAACTTGTATTTCCTACTATCTTTTTACTTTAGCATCAGATGAAAACAGTCACATAATATACACTGTGGGGGAAGTATGAATACGATGAGCTTAAACATCAGGTGGGCAATCTTTTTACCCCCAGGAGCTACTTTCCAGTGGATGGGACCAGACTCAGTAGTGAGTGTGGCTAAGGCTGAAATCCCCTGCACACCTTTTTACGTTAATGAGTGTTTGTTTAATACACACATCCTTCCCAACGTTACACAGAAGGCACAAAGACAAACAACTGCCCCCTTACATGCAGGTGCATTTACGTGCGCACACGCAATCTTCCACTTCTCTCTTTTTCACACACTAACACACACTAACCACTCACTATCAATGCAGTCAAGATCAGGGGTGCTATTAAAAGTGCAAGGACTGTGATCTTTACCCCACTGCCCATGGATAGCCTTACATATGCAGGAGGTTCCTTATATATACATGCATATATGCTTTGCTACACATATAGGGTTCTGGACTGGGGCTACCGATGGAAGAAGTCCACTGATTATAAAATAGATGCTTCTGGACTGCAGAAATTAAGAGTTTACCAAATGAGTGAAATAAGAGGTGACTGTAACTTCTCTAGACTAGAGCATCTCATGGATCTAAGGTGGTGGTGGTGGGGGGGGGGAATCTGTGGTCCTCCAGATTTGCTCAACTACAGCTCCCATCATTCCTGCCCATTGGTCATGCATGCTGTGGCTGATGGGAGCCGGAGTCCAACAGCACCCGAAGCCACCTGTGATCTACGTCTCAAGGTACCTGAAAAAGATTGGCTGGTCACTGAATGGTGCCTCTTCGTGCACAAAATTATGGTCATCCCCATTGAGCATATCCACAGAATCGACACTTCCGTTCTGGCTCGCTCGCTTGTGTAAGGAGAAAGAAATGACTGGACTTGGCTCTTTGAAACTGCTGTGGTGCCTGGGCAAGGTACATGTCACTTCTGCACCAGGAGGCTTCTTAACTGCAAACAGATAAATAAACGAATGCTGAAATCTAAGGCTGCCTGCCAATGAAAGAGTTATTTGTTTGCAGCTCTGCTGTCCATGTATATGTTTCTATGAATTCATTACCAAAAAAAAAGGACAAATCATTTACCCTCGGGATCTGGAGTCATTAGGACTTCTACTTCTGTAGACAGGCTAGTGAAAAAATCCTTCAAGAAAAACAGGGCATCCTGAAACATAAAAGTAGCATATAAATCACAAACAAGTGAAACCGCCTTATATACCAGGGTGGATAAACTGTGGCCCTCCAGATGTTACTGAAATACAACTCCCATTACCTTTGGGTGATTGGCTATGCTGCCTGAGACTGATGGGAGCTGTGGTTCAGCAACGTCAGGATAGACACAGCTTGACCATCCCTGTTAAGACACTTTTTTGAGTTCAACAGAAGGAAGGGATAAGAGAAAGTGTTTTCGCATTTTTATATACATCACACATGCCTATAATAAGCCAATCTTCTGCCATGATAAAAAGGGGAATGCAGAGAAAAGGAATGGATTATTCTGACACAGGCTGGCTCAATTCTCAATGGCTCCCATCAACATCTATGGGTGAGAGTAAATGGGCTGCCAGCCAGGCAAGTTGAGAAAGAGCAAAACAGGCCCTCAGGCAGCTACTGGCTCCATGAGTGGAAGGGTTAGGTTGAGTTGCAGTGGTTTCCCATGAGCCCCTTTTACTTTCTCCTATGCTTTCCATTCATATTGAGGAAAATAAAAGTGCTGCATCTAGAAGCACTGTTGCAATGAAGGCAAAAGATCCTTACTGCCTGTCAGTGAGTGGACCACACAAGCAGGTGCAAAGATACACTATGCACAAGGCACAAAAATACACACTGAACATACATCCCTGGAGGAACCTCCATCCATAAATACCCTGCCCACCACGATTATGAGATTTTCTCCAATGATTAACAAAAACATTTTGGCTGTAAGTTGTTTTGGGTTACCTTTGGCAAGAGAAAACAACCAATAAATTCAATAAATAGCAACAACAACCATCTGTACTTCATAAATGGTTCTCTTTCTTCCACCGAAGCAAGCTACTTATGCAATAAAGGTAACTTTGCACAACTATAGTTGCAAACTTAATCAAATCACAACTTTGCAATTCACACCCACAAAATGTTTACAACAGATTATAGGAATGAGTGATTAAGGAATCATTACACTGCATAAGATATATATATAGATAGATAGATAGATAGATAGATAGATAGATAGATATAGATATATATATATATATATTCTCCTAATAAGTGTTGCTTGCTAAACCAACCTGGTCAATGTTGAGACGAAGTGGCATTAATGACACTCGCAAACAACACTCCTGGGGTGATCTGCCCGACTCTGGACGAACATGCAAAGCTTTGACCGTCAACTGAAGTAACAAGTGAAGAGAGAAAGAACAGCTGAATAAAAATGAAAGTATATTTGCGAATTGCTCTGACAGCATATATAAAAGATAAATAATCTTTACAGCAGAATCATTACTGATATGTTTCTAACTGGGTGTTTTGAACTTGTGTCAAAATTAGGTAAAGGTAAAGGTACCCCTGCCCATACGGGCCAGTCTTGACAGACTCTGGGGTTGTGCGCCCATCTCACTTAAGAGGCCAGGGGCCAGCGCTGTCCGGAGACACTTCCAGGTCACGTGGCCAGCGTGACATCGCTGCTCTGGCGAGCCAGAGCCGCACACGGAAACGCCGTTTACCTTCCCGCTGGTAAGCGGTCCCTATTTATCTACTTGCACCCGGAGGTGCTTTCGAACTGCTAGGTTGGCAGGCGCTGGGACCGAGCAGCGGGAGCGCACCCCGCCGCAGGGATTCGAACCGCCGACCTTTCGATCGGCAAGTCCTAGGCGCTGAGGCTTTAACCCACAGCGCCACCTGTCACTCTAATTCAATGCAACATGCAGTAAAGGTTGCAGCCATTGTGTATGTGAATTTTTATGGACTGTTTTTCAAGTCCCAGTGGAGGTCAGACACAACTTTAGTGGAACACAAACTTCTATGCTGCATGTGGACGCCGCATCTATTCTCAGCCCCATCATTTCCACATTTAGCAAGTTGTTACACGGCCTTACCATATTAGAATGTGCCTTCCTAGGCATCTCCTTACTGCAGTAGAGGTAGAGAAATTTATTCATCTGTGATGTAGCCAAGCGATCTCTGATCTCAAGATCTTGAACCACAAACACTTGACGAGACACGGGTTGCTCCAGCAGGTTGACCTCACACTCTGCTTCACCAGATGGATATACCTCATGCTGGAATTTGACCTTATAACCAGGAAAGGCAAAAGGCAAGAAGTCTATTAAGATGTGCCCCCCTTGTAGCATTTGCAATGCTTCTTGATACAGAGTTGTCACTTATAAGTTCAGGTGGCTTCAGTGGCAAGGAGTGCCTGTTTCCAGCTGTGGCCCATTCACCAGCTATGGCCATTCCACTCTCTGCCCTTTCTAAGTTCAAAAGGTCCAAGTATATACTGCTATGGCTCACAAAAAGGTCCTTAGATTTTAGAGCCTGAGGAAAAGGTCACATTGCCTCTGTATTTTTGTAATGCTTCATATCCTATAAAGGTAAAGGTACCCCTGCCCATACGGGCCAGTCTTGACAGACTCTGGGGTTGTGCGCCCATCTCACTCAAGAGGCATGGGGCCAGCGCTGTCCGGAGACACTTCCGGGTCACGTGGCCAGCGTGACAAAGCCGCATCTGGCGAGCCAGAGCCGCACACGGAAACGCCGTTTACCTTCCCGCTGGTAAGCGGTCCCTATTTATCTACTTGCACCCGGAGGTGCTTTCGAACTGCTAGGTTGGCAGGCGCTGGGACAGCGGGAGCGCACCCCGCCGCAGGAATTCGAACCGCCGACCTTTCGATCGGCAAGTCCTAGGCGCTGAGGCTTTAACCCACAGCGCCACCTGCGTTATCCTATGGATGCCAAACAAATGGGCAAATACGGTCCCCATCAGTTGTAGAGAACTTCCCAGCAATAAAGAAAAACTGTCGCCATTTCAGTTATTCTTACCTTACTTAACTGTATTTCCATCAAGAAATCTGGGTTCCTTCCTCTTCCACCACAGACTGTGTTGCGCCCATGCCTTGTTGGTGTGTGAGAAGGAGAGCTCTGAGGACTACTGGAATAGGAGAAAGGGTATTATTTTTCCATTTAAACTTTAAGTTTGGCTTGCAACAACTGTTTCAGTGCTCAACTGGTCATTTTTTGGTGCTGTATTACAGTGGTACTTCGGAAGTCGAACAGAATCCGTTCCGGAAGTCCGTTCAGCTTCTGAAACGTTCTGACTTCCAAAGCACGGCTTCTGATTGGCTGCAGGAAGCTCCTGCAGCCAATCGGAAGCCTTGGAAGCCCTGTCCGATGTTCTGCCGAGGTGCGACTGAATTATTATAACTTTTATTCTCAGTGTATTCTCAACACTACTCTGACATTTTGTAAGGCGAAGATTTTTATAAATATTTTTATAAATAGTAAACAAACTGAAGAGCAAAGAAAGAAAAGAAAATCAACTTGCTGCCACTGTTAACCAGACTGCATTTTCCTCTTCAAAAGAACTCAATAGACAAGCATTCTATAAGTATTAGGAAAATGTAAAGTGGCTTTTTAAAAAACCAAACCTTTCAGAATACACTCACTGAAAGTACATTGTCTCCTTTTACCACCAACAATTAATCACATGCTTCAAGGGAATGCCAGGTAGGAAGAGAAAAAAACCATGTTTGAGTGCATACTTTTAAGCTGCCATTTCCACTTGCTCAGATGGAGCTCCAGGGGAAACTGAATGAGATGATGTCCTGACACATAAATAATATCCATTTTATTTATTACAATTATTAATATCCTGCTTTTAGGATACAAGTTACCCCAAGACAGCATATAAGAAATCGTAAATCATGTTAGGGACGGGGGGATAATAAAAGCTGCAGTGAACGGTATCATTTTTAAAAAAAATCCAGTTCCTCGCAGAACACCTTGTCTGAAGGTGTGGAGGAGGGGAAAGTCTAGCTGGAACTAAGCTAAAGTGGGATTTTTTCCCCTTTATGCACTAGCCCAGTGAGTTTATGTTCTGAAGAAAAATGCATCTTTTTCCTATGTAAGAAGGTAACAAACAATTTTCTGCCATGTTTAAGAAGTGGAATGCAGAGAAAAGCAATGGACTATTCTGAGGAAGAGAAAATGAGAAAGGGCAAAACAACCCCTCACTTGGACACGGGGTTCAGTTTTATGTTTTGAAGACAAATGCATCTTTTCCCTATGGTATGAATTAATAAACTAATACCAGAAGTACTTACATGTAACTCTTAGCTGGAGATGTAGGGGGTGCATTTCCAAAGTCCTTTCCCCCATAAAGGTGCCAAATGAGTGAGATTTCTTTCACAACGTAGCGCACCAAGGGGATAGGAAATCTCAAGGGACCTTTGTTTGTGTCTGCTTTGTTTACCGGCAGACTGAAATGGTTCTCTTTTATCAGGATCGCATCATCAACCATCGTTTTCACTACTGGCTCTTCTACTTTATCCTAAAAGGTTACAGGATATTAAGTGCATGCACATTAAATGCTATTTATTTTTTTAAGTTATTAAGTTTACTGTAGGTTTGTAAATAGGCACTTGCCTGTGGCCAGTGGCAAGAAAGAACGGCCTTCAAAACAACCAATTCTGCTAATTAGAAGGTAAGGTAAAGGTAAAGGTACCCCTGCCCGTACGGGCCAGTCTTGACAGACTCTAGGGTTGTGCGCCATCTCACTTAAGAGGCCAGGGGCCAGCGCTGTCCGCAGACACTTCCGGGTCACATGGCCAGCGTGACAAGCTGCATCTGGCGAGCCAGAGCCGCACACGGAAACGCCGTTTACCTTCCCGCTGGTAAGCGGTCCCTATTTATCTACTTGCACCTGGGGGTGCTTTCGAACTGCTAGGTTGGCAGGCGCTGGGACTGAACGAGGGGAGCGCACCCCGCCGCGGGGATTCGAACCGCCGACCATGCGATCGGCAAGTCCTAGGCGCTGAGGTTTTACCCACAGCGCCACCCGCGTCCCATAATTAGAAGGTAGCTGGAGACTAACATAGGTAAAATTTGGGGGCTAGCATTTTCTATTGATTTAGCTTGACTCTGCTTTAATCAAACAGAAGGGCTCCTTTCCCTTGCCCTAAGATAACTTCTAATTCTAACATTAAAAATACTGAAAACAGCACTTCTAATGCATATATAACATATAGCAGCAGACTTCATGCTATATTTTGCACAACATGGCAACTACCCATTTCTCTATATATACAGCATGCTGGAGTTATTGCGCAATTTGAGCAACTGCCTTTAAGGTCGTTTAGCAATTGCATTATCAACCTGCTCTGCATGGATTTGTCATGTCACATTCCAAAGGATGACCCAGTGAGAAGCTCTCCAGATCCAACACAGACTGTCTTCATGCAACAGTTGTTAACCAAATCAGTTAACCTATGAGTTTTAAAAGTATTTTTTCCCCTCACATTAGATTTCTTATTAACATTAGGTTTTCCTTACAGAGACAACAGCTTTTGGTGCAAAAAGAATACAGAAGTCATCATTTTCAGAAGGTACATCTCCTATCGCTTCATTAATCATATGGGGAGTGAATGAAGCATAAGTAGGACTTGGCTCCTGAGAGAGGTTCCCACTTTCATCAGGAAACAGGAAAAGATCTGAGCAAGTTGGTGCTGGCGTTTGTGTCTTTTCATCCAAAACTCCTGGGAGAAGAGAAACAAGACATTTCTATCAGGATTAAGCAGGTGAAGTACGAGCAGAAGGCATTTAACATACAGTTGCCAGATTTCAAACAGTGAAAATCAGGACAGAAAAAGTTTTGCCCAAAGTTGTTCAGCTTTTTTTTTTGGCAAATCTGCAAAAACCGTTTTTGAGCTACTTTTAGGGAAAATCGGGGAAAACAGCACTGCCCACAGATTTTCATGGAAATATTTCTGATTTCCACCCAGACACTGCTAGAGATAGCAGTATTCCGCATAAGTCTGGGAAATTCCAGATGTATGGCAACCCTAATTTAACAGGATTCATTTGAAATACTGTTTTTAAATGGCATCTCTTTAAAAACAGAAGAAACCTGGAAAGATCTACCATTAGTTTGTGGCTTAGAGGGGGAAGTAAATTGCTGGGTTTCAATCTCTTCCATAGCATCACTCATTAAATCCCGTAAAATCTGTTGGTCAGCTTCTGCCAGGACTGGACCTTGGGATGATGGCCGGCTAGAGAAATCTGCCTGGAAGATAAGAAATACACCAATCTAAACTTATAAAGGAAATACAGTGTAGTTCTTTATAAATATCTGTAGCTGTGATGCATGCTAACTTAGTTTGTTACAAGAGTGTTGTTTCTCAACTTAACAAAAGTGATCTAGACCAGTGATGCCTTTTCATACCTTAACATTTTGCTTGGTCGCTCCACAAGTATTCTCTATCTTTGCAGGTGGATTCAGATCACCGTAACTTGCAATATACTGGATAAGATTCATTAACGCAGCACAGGAATCTGAGCATGTTCTAATGTGGATAACATCACTGGAACAATGGAGTTCAAAACGTGGCTTACTCTAAACAGATAATAATTCAAAATCATGTCCGACACCAGCAGAAGATGCACTTTTCTTAAGTCAGTCCTGAATGTATGATCAAGGAACCAGACATGTGTTTAGAAAATGACCCAGTATGTTTAAGAGCCAAATCAATTTCAATCACACTTTTTTGAACAAATATCTCAAAGTCCAAAGCTTTATTATAGGTAAAGGTAAAGGTACCCCTGCCCGTACGGGCCAGTCTTGACAGACTCTGGGGTTGTGCGCCCATCTCACTTAAGAGGCCAGGGGGCAGCGCTGTCCGGAGACACTTCCAGGTCACGTGGCCAGCGTGACATCGCTGCTCTGGCGAGCCAGAGTCGCACACGGAAACGCCGTTTACCTTCCCGCTGGTAAGAGGTCCCTATTTATCTACTTGCACCCGGAGGTGCTTTCGAACTGCTAGGTTGGCAGGCGCTGGGACCGAGCAGCGGGAGCGCACCCCGCCGCAGGGATTCGAACTGCCGACCTTTCGATCGGCAAGTCCTAGGCGCTGAGGCTTTAACCCACAGCGCCACCTACTATTACTTAAAAACACACACACACTCCAAAACTTAAACCACACATAATTTAGCTTTTATATTTTAACTCAGTTCCTTACTCTCTCTCCATCAGATCCAGGTTTCACTGCCCTTATAGTCAGTTCTAAGAGTCCCATGTCCATAACTCGAACATAATCTGAAGAAAACAAAATAATTATCTGCTAAACTCCTGAATTGTTGCTTATGCCTCATATTTAAGACCGCAAATGCCCTCATGATGATGGACTGTTTTACGACTGAAGCTCAAGCCCTTTCTAAACTACAGAAAATGAGCAGACAGCGCTCCCACCCCAGCAATGTTTCTATCTGCTTTTTTTTGTCTTATGAATGGGAATGATTTTAGAATGACTATTTTAGTGGCCAATTTTGTCTTGTGCTTCCATGGACAACTTTACAGTTGTCCAGCAATAAATCCAGAATTCATTAATATACTGGGATGCAGGTTGGCTATTTGATTCTGATATGTTGACCATAACTGGACAACAATCACATGCATGGGAAATTCAGAACGACAAAGCTTCTTTCCTCCATCATGCTACATCAGACAATCGTGTCCCGCTCAGCTAACAGTTGCTTAACATAAAAGCACCTTTTAATATCCTTACTAGTTACTTGGAATTGTATGAATCCCTTTAAAAGCTGAAATGCACTTACCTCTTTGGAGGTTCACTGCAACATTACACTTGTCAGACAGATGCAAAGCAGCCTCATCCAAGATTATTCTATAACAAAAATGATGTTTTTTAAAGGAATTACATGTTCCAACAATTTTGTAAGTGTTGAAAGAAATATAAGTTAAATGTGGGATTTGTTAAAGTTCTTAACAAACTTTACCTGAGAGTAGAAGATGATTTATCCAGTGCCACACTACTTGAAATGCTAAATGTTTCAACGGTAAGAAGTGATCTAGTTGGCAAAAACAGAGGCCTACCCAAAAATAAAAAAATAAAAATATTTGAAACATATTTGGAAAGCAAGCAGTTCAGAAATTCAAGTGACCATAAATAAACTTGACAAACTGAATATTAAAGCAACTGGTTCAGGACAACAGTTGACTTAATAGGCTGATACAAACACTTTATTTGTTTAGCTTACCTATAATTCAGGGCACAACTCCAGAGATGGACGTGAAAAGTTGTAACAGAAGCTGGAGGATTATATCCCAACACAGGCTCATCAGAAATGTTCAAAAAATACAAAATCTACAATTACAAAAGTGTAAAGATAGGCCCACTGTATTCTAATCAAGTAAGGTAACATCAGCTGTCACTGAAAGATTTTGCGGACTATATAAAAAGGAAAAGAGATGGATAATATTTTACCCAGAAGGATGGGGATTCCCAGTTATACAGGACTGAGGCACACAAAGCAAGCTTACAGGAACTCCAATACTCAGTAGGAATACTCTAAGTTAGAACATACACCCCCCCTCCAGAATGATCTCCAGATAGACCATAGAACATTTAGCAAATTAACATACCTGTTCATGCCAGCTTAAACCTGAAGGAAGTACTCTGTGTTGAAGAGTGGCTCCTCTTAGTCCAACAGCAACTAAAAACTCCTACAAAAACAAGTTCATCCAAAGTATTCATGTAAATACTTTCAGAGCATATACAGATATAGATATATAGATATTAATTTCTAAATACAAACCTTTGTATTGGTTTCCAACTTATTTGATTGTATCTTAACTGCAACAGACAACATGCTTAAGCACTCCACTCCCACATCATCTGAGGAAGCTCTACTGAGACCTTCTTCTTCCGAAAAGTAAATAGTAGGCTCTAACCAATGGGGTGGCGTTGCACTTGGCAGCCTTACTTCAGATGGACAGACAACTCCATCCACCACACCTGCAGAAAGACGGCTTTGTGGTTAGATGGTCCTTCAAAGACATTTTGAATTGAGATACAAAAAAAATCCACATATTTTACTCTAAAACTTGCTAACATCTGGCTGATGCTCTAAACACCCAAACTTTGTTAAGTAAAACTGCAGGGAAGATTTCTAAAATCTTATCAATCGTCAACAATTTCTTCTGTTATGTATACTGACAAACGGAAATACTATACTTATTTTAAAAACAGAACAATGCATTTTGGAGTAGTTCTCTTCTAGGAAAGGGGCCTTCAGAAATACCTGCAGACATCCAACACAACTTTCTTAATGTACAAATAGAAGGTTTTGCAACCATAGGTGTACTTAGAAAAAACTTTCTATATGTCAGCTCTGAATTGGTTGTCATTAGCAATTCACCCTCCTGTGTTTCACATAAGCACCAAGACTAGCTCCTTAGACATATTATGAGTACATTTCTTTCCATATGCTTACGGAATGCAATTGTGGTGGATAAATTGGACTGCAGCAGACTTACATTTGTAAAGAAGTAATAATTCCCAATTTGGATTCATATATTTGTAATTGGGGGGAGGACTGAAAGGCAAGTGCTCTAGAATATTAAATCAAATCAAATCAAATCAAAATTATTTGTGGAACATATATTGGAAGGAGGAGTTGCTTCTCACTGATCTTCAAACTGTAAGGCCCACAAACCCTAGCTGTCAAGGTTTTGTATAACTTGCTAGATGACAATCACTCATTTTCTCCCTTACTCAACCCCTTACCTTTTTATAGCTTGGAACACAAACATTATTTCTACACTGACATTTCATACCTTGATGATATAAGCTGAGGCTACTGGAATGGAGACAGATGTAATGCTGGTCTTCAAAGCCTTCATACTTTGTCACACAGAACAGCGACCCACTACTGAATTCAAACCAAAATTCCCCATGTTTGTCTTCACATACACTCCCATCGTCCTGCTGGAGAAAGAATCAGAGAATTATAGGTTGTCTGAAAAGATTCCTCTGCTTAGTCCACACTTTATCTGAAGGAATCCCATCCTTTAAAACAAAAACCAACATCATCCTTAACATACTATGAACGATCAACGTGCTACCATAGTGGTTTATGCAGTATAGTCAAAATAACAAGTCTAGTCAAGCTATTATGGGTTCTCTCACCCTAGATGTCATACCTTGACATCAGTGAATATTGACACTAATCCATGGTTAATGTTCAAAAGAACTGACAGAAAACTCTGCGTGTTCCTGTTCTGGGATTCAGTTTTTTTCTTTCTCCGGGAACAGTAGTTTGGATCAACGGTGGAAAAATATTGGAGTGTTTCTTCCTCAGACCCACTATCATCATCTACAAAAGGCAAAGCAAAAAACAAGTGAATCTTTAACCATCCACAATAAACAGCTTATCACAGAAAGTGAAACCACATTTTTTAGAAAATAAGGATGCTAAAAAATAAGCAGATTTTAAAATTTCCCTCAGTAACAGCAAGTAACCCCTTTATGTATAGTTTCTCCCTCTATCAATTCAGTAGCTTCAGCTGTATTAGAGATACACTTGGACTTTTATATGCTTAAATATAATAATTTAGTAAGATGTTTATAGTATATTACCATAGTGAATAGTAGATCTGAACTGACTGTCTTTACTGAATGTGTTGATCAGCTGGCTGGCCACTGAAAGTCCAACACCGTAAGAAATATTTTCAAATGTTTCTACAGGAGATGGAGCTGTGGGTTCCCACAGTAATAAATCATTACTGATCCTAGAAAGGGGAAAATACCGGCATATATTAATCTGAACCTGGAAGAACTTGAACAAAGGCAGGTCTGTGATCTGGAAAAATGAACTGATAATGGGTTTATTTTATTTTATTTAACTTAACGAAATGTATATGATGCTTGATTACAGTAAAGCACCTAAGTGGTTTACAAGCAATATTTAAATTACCGATGCGAAGCTGAAAACAAATACTTAAAAACATTTAAGAGAGAATAAAAAGTAACAGGAAAAGATTGAAGCACATCAGCTACTATGTATCTGGATGGGCTTGCCTAAGCAAAAATGTCTAAAGCAGGCACCCAAAAGACTACATTGAAAGCACCTGCCTGATGTCAACAGGCTGGGCAGACTAGAATACAGTCAAATCTTGGTTCTTGAATGGCTCCCTTTTCAAACGTTTTGGCTCCCGAATGCCGAAAACCCGGAAGTAAATGATCCGGTTTTCAAACATTTTTCAGAACCCGAACACCCAACGTGGCTTCTGCTCGAGTGCAAGAAGCTCTTGCAACCAATCGGAAGCCGCGCCTCGGTTGTCGAAGGTTTCGGAAGTCAAGCGGTCTTCGGGAACTGATTACCGAGGTTTGACTGTTTGGATTTCTTACAACTATGGAACAGGCATTATGTGGAACTGTAAAGGGGCTAAGAAAGGTTATCCTAGCCCAAAGCAGGAAAGGTGGCATTAGCTGTAGGGTGGAAGTGGTGGAAAGAGCTTTCCCCTGCCTTCTGCTCAAAAAAGGCCTCCTCTGGATCCAAATCATGGGTCACGCAAACCATGAAAGCTAGTGCTTATACTTACCGATTATATAGCTTTTCATAAAAGGTCTTGTTTGGGAATGTTAAATACACATTTGGTAACATGAGCTCCAGTACATAATGAGAATTGCTGATTGCTTTATCCTGAAACTCAGTCATCTCCAGTGCGTCTCCTGGCATCACCATCTAGAAATAAAAACATCATTTCAGGTATAATCTGTGGTTATTATTAGCCTTCCTCAAACATGTCTCAGTGCATTATACAAAATGCAGTGACAGAGCAGCTAAAAACAACACAGGAAATAACAACAGAGTAAATAACAGCATATTACTTCATATCGTTTTTAGATGCTCATGTAAGTTACACAGGCTTGCCTTGGGGAAATGGTTTGCCATGATTTGTTGAGACCATGCCAACTAACCAAACAGTGTAAGTTGAGCAATTTAAGATGGCTAATTATTTGTTGAAACTGAATACAGCAACCGGATGCAAAAAAAATGCCATATGGATAAGCCCTTTGTGCTTACTTCTTCATTCTCAAACATGACTCGACGTGAGGAAAAGGGAGATGGCTTTGGTCTTCTAAGATCACACACATCCTTCAGGGAGTGAGATCCTCCTTCTTCCTCTTCTTGAAAATGACCATCAACCTCCTCTTCATCCTCAGGAGCTATCCTTTCCAGAATAGAGTGCACAGCCAGTGGGTTTATTTTAAGTACAATCCTAATAGTCAAACAAGAGGAGGAAACTGTGACTAATTCCAGAAATAGTTACGCATTTTGTGGCAATGAAAAGGTTGTCATAAAAGTTTCTACAGCTATATCCGACACACACAAAATCTATTTCCATGTTATATAAATGTACTTCCCCTAAGTAGGCGGAATATGTGTATTAAGAGTGAGGAAGACCAGTCTCCTGGGCAGCACTGAAACACTAGACGTGACTATATAACTGATTTTAAGAAACTGTACGTGCTTATAATGGTGGAAATAAGAGTACTTTTAGTAACCCTTAGTCCTGCAGTAGAAAGAGACAAGCATGGGTTTATGCTGGATTAATAAAACCTCCTCCTGAGTGTTCTCATTTTATTTTAGATATTTAATATCTTTTCCAAATGAGACCCACACTGCTGTCTTTTCATTATAGTTCTGTTATTTCTGCTGTTTTGCTAAGTACTGTCAAAAATAGTTTTTAAATGTCTACATATTATAGATGTTTTTAGTAGTGGTTATGATGGCCTTGGGTCTATGGAAGAGCAAGAGTGGTCATATTCAAGCCATAATCATTCATGGGGGGAAAACACCATTCCAACATCCAGAGTACTTAATTACCAGACCAACACAACCTAGATTTGATTTAACTCTGCTCTAAACGGTTACAGTTTTTTCAGCAGCAGCACATCATAAGCGGTTAGGATTTACACAGAGAACAAATAGTATTTTGTTTTACCGTGGCCAGTCAAAGTTGTCTGATGAGATCATCTCTCCAACTACACCACTGGAAACTTGAAAAAATTGTACAGCTGATTCCTCTTTCCCTTCTTCAAATGATGCTATGGTGAAACCAGAGAAGATTATGTTGTGCATGCCTAGGACTAACTGCATAGCCATTTAATCATGAAGAGATTACATTCTTCATTTAGCAGTGACACAAAATCAGCCTTTTTGAAACAATTTTTCCTTTTCCATCACAAAGAATGGAAAAGTAGCTCCTTGTTAGCTCTGAAAATAATTTAGATAGTGAACTCCTCCGGCATCAAAAGAGAATTGCAAACTACTATGATTACTGAAAACCAAATATCTCTAATTATCATGTAACAGTTGTGTCTCAAATGCCAAAGATTTATTGGGCTTTGTCTAAAGTTGCAAAAAAAAGAAGTAACAAGCAAATTTCCCTGTAATCTCATATGCTATATATATAAAAACTGTCTTCCTTTCCATTCTCTCCGAAGAAAATCTGAATATTCCTATAATAACAGAAACTGGAACAATAAATAAGTATCATCTTACTAATAGGTCCCTCATATTGCCCAGGAACAACGTAGCTACAACCAGGATTTTGGGTGGGTAGGTGCAACAGTACTAAGTGGTGCTGAGTACCAGCAACCCTTTTTTTCACTTCCCATGCCAGCCATTTTGTGCTGGCATCCACTGCACTTTTATCGATATATGGCACCTCAAACGAAAAGCACTGGCTACAACCATCTATTGCAACCAATAGAGATCCCTTCACTTACCAGTTAGCTCTTTAAAAGTGAGCTCTAATTTAACTTGCTCTGGAGTTGGTCCTCCTGTAAACTCGGTTTTGAGTTCCATATCTGCAAATTCTAAATGAAGAATTTCTTTCTGAAGCGACTTCTTGAACCAAGGTCCTCGTTCTGGGTCTGACCGCAGGTCAGGAATTGGGAAGCGAACTGAGAGCTTCAAAGCTGGTGCAGTCACTTGTACCGACATTTTGCAATTTGCAGGAGTACGGGAATCGTCCAGGAAAACTTCAGCAAATGCCTTGTGCTGAAACAATTGCAAAGTAAGGGGAGGGCAAACAAATATTTTTAGAACAATTCTGAGGGGCAAAAAACACAACTTAAGGGGCAACATCCAATGTCACATGAGTGGGTTTTCATAAATTCAATAGAGCTTCCCATCCCACTCTTCCTGCCTACAGCCCACTGCACCCCCTTCCAAATTTTCTTTGGAGCACACACACCAAACTTTCTGGAGTGGATTTTGGAGGTGTGCAGGGAAAGGAAGAATCTATTCCAGCAATGGTGTCCATTCTGCTGGCTAACAGACACAGCTGAATTTCACATCTTACAAAGTTTTGGATCGCCTCCCACCTTCAAGAGAAGCTTTGATGAGGATTCAAGCACGGCAGTCATAAGCAGTTATTTCCACAGTCCATTGCATTACAGCAAACATGTACAATTTAGTCGAAATTATAGAAAACAGACGTTTTTAATGCTTCATTGTACATTTCAAACATTCTTAACAGTGTTTGTTGTTTAATGTGGGAGCATTGGCTAAAGTCAATTAACAAAGGTCTAAGCCAAACAGCTGTTCTATTGCAAAAAATGGTTCATCATAGATCAAATACCACTGGTATAACTTTTGTTCCATCTCGCCTCCCTAAACTTTTCAATGAAGTTCACACACTGAGTTGCAATTAATCAACTTCTGAGTGGGACAAAACCATGCACTGTAAAATTATTTATTAAATCATTAACATGGAAGTGTGAACCTGACAGATAAAAGCTGCCACATGCCATCTTGTCATTTTCCTTTTATCAGTGATAAAATTACAATTACTTTACCAGGCTAATGTGTTTGTTGTAGGAGGTGTACATGTGTGATGCCATCATCTCCACTGTGGTTAACTTCTGCGGCTGAAGCAGTGAATTTAGTCTGTCTACAATGCTGATATCTAATTCACAGAAAGCTGGACTCAACTTGATTTGTAAATCTGCTTTCTGGGGGACAGAGCTCAATCTCCCTTGGCTACCCTGTCACAAAAAAGTAAAATAAATAGTCAGTGGCAAAATACAGAATTTTCTACAGAGCAACATACACACAACTTGGAATAAAGATTTCAATTGTTTTTATTCAAAAGATAAGAAGAAATAATATATTCTAATCTACCTGAGGCCCTCTGTTATCCGTGTGCTTGTAATGGAGCTGAAGGCAGGAGAGAGGGTGCAGCTTGTTTCCTTGTCTTTCAGAATTAAACATTAGCAGCTATAGCAAAATAAAGGGTAGTGATGAAATGCAAGTATATTTCACAAGCAATTAAAATCCCTGCATTGTAGGGGGTTGGACTAGATGACCCTCAGGGTCCCTCCCAACTCTACAATTCTACGGAAAGCAAATACATTGATTAGGGAGGAAGACAAAATTATCTACTAGAAGCTCACCTCATTTAATTTGTTTCTCTACCAGATGATCTGCTGTGGTCTAATCCATTACAGACCTTCAGTATTTTTTGACATTTTATGAGTTGTCTAGAGAAACTTGCAGTGATGCAACAATTGTATTGCCAAGATGCCATCTCTCTTTACACTACCAGCTGGATGTGTAAAGAGAGAATATGGAACTTTGGGAAATTTAAAAGACAAAGGAGAAGTAGTCCAGCAGAACCAGTGGTCTTCTTATCATGCTCTGGTCAGTGATGTCAAGAGCATCCTGAAAGGGATGGAGTAATTCTGGAGTATTATGCACCAGGGGCATCCCTAAACCCCATCACCAGGGTCAACAAAAATGACCTTTACCTGGAGCCAACTTTTATATATCCTAGTAGCTGTAGCCTTGCGCTGACAGCAGGCCCTTTGATCCAATGGAGGCTTCTGCCAGCAGAAATGGGAGGTTAATTTTTTTTGCTGATTCCCTCTTCACCTGCAGTGCTGTGCCACCTGCCACACTGTTCTAAATAGTCCCCAACACTCTGGAGCAGGTTTTGGGGACACGCAGAGGGGGCGGGTGGGCGGGCTGAGGATAACTCAGCAAAAATCACCTCTCTCCATTCTGTTGACAGAAGCCTCTGCTGGAGCAAAGAACCTTCTGTCAGCACAGGCGATAACACTGGACATAGCCCTCGGGATGAAAATATATCATTTGCAGCTGACAAGAGAAACTCTTGCTGAGCTACAGTGCTGATAAAACATGCACTCGGGCTATCCAACTGCTTCTTTAATACCAGAACATGGAGTGACCCCAATTCCACAAACAGTACCTATGGCACATAGTACAAAAGCTTGCAATATGTGAGATCCTTCCCACTAACCTGAAGGAAGAGATATTTAATCTCCGAGCCTAATTTAAAGTGAAATTTCCAATCGAACGGCTCAAGTTACTGAAAAATTCCAGTTGTAGCACAAAGCGCCAGGTTCAACTAACTGGTCCCACTAGCGGAAGCCCATGCAAGGATTGCCACTAGTGCAATGTGGTCCGTCCCCACCCCTGCAAAATTGGCCCAGTGTGGAGGTGTCAGAAGGACCTCCAGAACAGCATGTGAAGGGAGGAGAGGGGGATTCATTCTGCCAGTCTAGCTGAAATTCTTGTGCTGATTGACCATCTGGAAAAGTGTGACATTGAATTCCTCTCCAAATAAGCATTCCTATGGAACACTTGGCCAATGAACTCAGTTTACGTGAAAGCAAATATTCACAGGACAGAACTATTGGAGCATTAAAAGTTTTTGCAATGCATTTTAATAGCTTGTGTTAAGTCATAAGAATTTCTACCTCTGTATAGTGAGGTATGTCAGAATGAGAGTCCATGGAAAAGAGGCACTCCAGAAGTTCCATCTGTCCAATATATAAATCTGTACTCAAACAACGGGAAGCCGATCTCTGTCTCTGTTCATAGGACACTTTGATGTCTGTGCCTATAAACCTATGGCGAGAAACAGTGGTATAAAACTGCATAAACTGAACACCTATAGTCATTCTGCATTGGAAATTATTTAAAATATTATAAAAATACAAGTCATTAAATTGCCAATATCACTGAAATAAAACAAGGAGAAAGATGCAATTTTGAAATCTTATTCCAACACATGCTCATGCTTAATTCCTTGCAAAACATACAAAGATGTGTTAAAACTGCAAGGTACAAGATAAATAAGGAAAATAATTTATTTATGTAATACCCCCACACTAGTGACATCTTAATTCACATTGCCAAACAAACATCCATGTCCTTCCTCCATTGTAGGAAACTTTTGAAATTAAATGCAGTGATTTCCAATACAACATTGCCCTAAACCAGCTTTCTGGCAGCTGATGCACACACAAGGGTAATCATTATTTTCACTCAAGAAAGAGGTTCTGCGAATGCTACAGGATGCTGAACCCTCTACTAAAGTCAATGGCAAACCTCACTTCTTGTAGGAGTTGTGTGCACATTGGAGGGCAAATGAATTTCTGAAACTGAAATTATTCAAGAGATCTGCTTGTGATCACACCAATCTATATTTTTCATGGTTCAGTACGAATCTTCTAATGCCTATATAGAAGCCTATACAGTCGTACCTTGGTTCTTGAACAGAATGTGTTCCGGTTCGACTCCTGGAACTGTTCAAAAACCAAGATACGGCTTCTGATTGGCTACAGGAGCGTCCTGCAGCCAATTGGAAGCTGCAGGAGCCATGCTGGATGTTCAGCTTCCGAAAATCGTTCGAAAACCGGGACACTCACTTCTGGTTTTTGATCGCTTGGGAGCCGAAACGTACAAGCTCCAAGGTGTTTGGCAGCCAAGGCACGACTCCATAGAGAAATAACAGCTGTGCTTACACAAAGCAGCAACCATCAGTTAACTCAGACATCTTGCAAAGACTCATCCTTTCCCTGATCCATAAGATTGGAATCTGTTTAATATGTGTAAATTTCCTGAATTCCCATATTATTAGATTTCATTTGCTTTTCTGCTGCTGTCTTACTGGCTTTAGGTTGTATTGGTGTTTGAATGACACTAATTGTCCTTACATTGTACGCTGCTTAGAGCTCTTACAAATATTAAGCGCTTTATAAATGCTTTTAAATAAATAATTAATCCTGCATAGAGAGAAAAAGAATTCTAACTTATTTTGTGGTGGTGACTTGAAGTGCACCAGGCACAACCCCACCAACCTACAGTGTCTACTGCTGCAATAATTAAGGGATGGTGGGAACTACCCCTTTATCTACCAGGTATACCTTAGCCTCTCAAGTATGTTCCAACAACACTCATATCAAATATTTACTGAGCAAGCTCATGTTGTCACAGAATTTATGCATTTTGTTTGCTATGTTAGCAGATGAATAAGCAAAGTTATACCTAAGGTGATCATGTGAACAAGCCTTTGCAAATACTTCTCGGAGGGACAGAAAATCTTCTGTTGGAAACTTAACTGGATCAACCTTTTCTATGCGGGTAAAAAAATCCTGTGCCATTGGTGTAAGTGGACTGGCGTTCAGTGACGTTTCAGGGGGTGGCAAAGGATCAATATGAAGTACCGATACTGAGAAAGCACCCACTGCTAGTCGAAAAAGAAGTTCAGGCCTGGATTCATCCACTGAGACAGATCTGGATGGAAGAGCTAAAGGGAAGGGAAAAAATGTTTAAAGGTAATATACAGTAGGTTTCAGCGTATGTATGTGTATAAACACACTTTTTTATATATAGTGCAGTCCCAATGAGTTCAACAGGACTAATTTACAGGTAAGTGTATGAAGGATTGTATCTCTGACTAGTACAAAAGTTGTTAAGTATTAAATTTGCTACAAAGATACAAAATTTTTTTAAAACGTCTCCATTTAAAATAATAAGTTGCTCTGATTTGCAGAACGTATTTTGACACAAATTACAAATAAGAATAACACTTTCAAACATATGGTGGATTTCAATATGCTCAGATCTCCTTACAGATTACAGATAATAAAACGTGCAAAATTAACACCGACTTCTTGCTTAACGTTCTGTTCTGAATGTATTCCCACAAAAGTAATACTCTCCTTTTAAACCAAGGCCACAGAAAGATGTGGAGACTCTCAGGCCCAGGGGCCAAAAATGGGCCTCTCTTTCTGGCCCTTGGGTCTGCCACACCCTTATTGGTCCTGCAGACTTTTGCCAGGTGGGAAGAAAGCTGGAGACACGAGCCCCACCCCACCCAGGACACAGATGAGTCATTGGTTTCATTGGAATGCTCTGTCACAAGAGACTAGGGCCCTGCGGGACCTGACATCTTTCCTCAGGGCCTGCAAGACAGAGCTGTTCCACCAGGCCTTTGGTCAGGGTGCAGCCTGACCCCCCTCCTCTGGCAATCTGCACAGAATTTTGCTTACTGGTTGCCATCAATTTGATTTTAATTAATTTTTATAATAAAATGTTTTTAGAATCGTTGGATTATTTTGATTGTTGTTAGCCGCCCTGAGCCCAGCTTCGGCTGGGGAGGGCAGGATATAAATAAAATTTATTATTATTATTATTTATTATTGTTGTTGTTTGGTTGTCTTTGCTTTTGAGGAACCACTGGAACCCTTGCCTTCCTTGAAAACATTGGCGAAAGGGCTGGGATTGGAATCTAAAGTGCCACTGCCTATTTTGGATTCGAAAGGGGCAAAAGGACTGAAATTGAGAAGCGTTTGGTGAAAAACGACTGGCTGTTTGTTTGTCATCTCTCTGGGTTAGCAAAACTTTCCTTTTATCCTTTTATTCAGTAAGGACATCTTTCCTGCTCTACATCCTCCTGAAGTGTTTCTGCTTGGCTGAAGTGTGTCCTTGAACTGATAATGTCTCTTGGTTGCCCGGTGTGAGTGGTAACCACTGACTTATTCATTCCTGGAAAGCAGTCTTATTATACTAAGGTAAAAGGGGGTGGCGCTGTGGGTTAAACCACAGAGCCTACGACTTGCCGATCAGAAAGTTGGCAGTTCAAATCCCCGCGGCGGGGTGAGCTCCCGTCGCTTGGTCCCTGCTCCTGCCAACCTAGCAGTTCGAAAGCACGTCAAAGTGCAAGTAGATAAATAGGTACCGCTCCGGCGGGCAGGTAAACGGCGTTTCCGTGCACTGCTCTGGTTCGCCAGAAGCGGCTTAGTCATGCTGGCCACATGACCTGGAAGCTGTACGCCGGCTCCCTCGGCCAAAAAGTGAGATAAGCGCCGCAACCCCAGAGTCGGTCACAACTGGGCCTAATGGTCAGGGATCCCTTTACCTTTACCTAAAAGTCACATTCGCTTCTGACCCCAACCACCTTGACTTATTTACTTACAAGTCCTTCGCAGTGGAGCTGAGTGGATGACACTAGGTGTAAAGGATGAACCTCTTATGTGTGGCGGTTCCTGTTTGTTTTGATCAAAACAGTCTCCCCAGGCTGGCTGCTGCTAAAAGGAAAAAGAGAGAGCTGGTTGTTACACCTGTACATCACCTCAACTTAACTAATGTAACAGAAAATGAACCTCAACATACAGTGGTACCTCTGGATATGAACACTTCTGGTTGCGCAAGCATCAGGTTATGAGCTGCGCTAACCTGAAAGTAGTTGCTCCCGGATGTGAACTTTGCCCCGGGATGCGAGCAGAAATCGTGCGCAGGAGGCATGCTTACACTTAATGGCGCCTCATGTTACAAACAGTTTCAGGATAAGAACAGACCTCCGGAATGAATTAAGTTCGTAACCAGAGGTACCACTGCATATTATCGTTATGACATGTCATTTTGTAGTTCCGCTGTTTCCATACTTTAAAAAAACCCACTCAAAGGTTGCTACATGTTGCCTACAGGGAAAGATCAGTGGTCCTCTTTACCTAGTGCCATAGATGTGCACAGCAATTTGCAGAGGACAAGTTTTTGCCCCGAGAAGCTTGTACCCTAACATGGCTTCCCCCTGGGTCTAGAGAAAGGAAAGCAGGGGAAGAATATTTAGTTAATTCAGTAATATGTACTTAGAAATAGTTTCAGTAGGTCATGGGAATTGGGGGCTGTGCTGTGCCAAAGGCTTCACAGGAAAAGTAGCTTTACAACGTGGGAGGACGTAGGATACTAGTTGCCACCGTGAGATCAATATGTGCATCTAAAGGGGAAGGGTCAAAACTCAGTGGTAGAAAGCAGGCTCTGCATGCAAATGGTCCTAAGTTTAATTCCTTATATCTCTATCAGGACTGGGAAAGATTCCTGCCTGACACATCCTACAGCCTCTGCCAGTCAGTGTAAACAATACTAAACTAGATGAGCCAATAGCCTGACTTGGAGTGATGCTACTGTTCATTTTGTCAAATATATATTTTGTCAAATATAGTCAATACATAGAATTTCGCAGAGCTTTAAACTGAAGCATTTCTTGGTTGCATTGTCAAATTATCTCACCCACCGGCACTGGACCTATTGACATCACAGCAAATGATGTCACACATGACATCATAGTGTCATGGTGAATTAGCGGAAAGATGTGAGGTTTCAATGTAGCTATAGTGCCTTCATGGAGATGCTGTTAAAAAAAAAATCATCCTGTAGCAGACACTCTTTGGGATGATGGCTATAAGGGTATGAAACTGGAAGGAAGACAGCCATGCACAACAGAGATTAGTGCCACTGTTTTAAAAAGCCTTTTAAAAAGGCTTTCAGACACGACATATTCCCCTCCCTTCCTGCAGATCCTGGGGACTGAACCTGGGCCTTTCTGCATACAAGCAAACTGCTCTACCACTGACCTATGACCTTTCCCCTCTTCATTTGCTCAAAGACAAACAGTTAAAGACAACCTACCACTGCAGCGCCATGGGGAGATCCTGCGGGCGTATTAGTGTATGTACTAGTCAAAGAAAGGTCTAAATCCATAGTAGGTGGGTCTCCAAGCGGTGGCAGAGAGGAAAGACTGTGAGACATCTCCATGTCAGCCATTGAGAAAAACACTTCTTCCTCTAATAGGAAAAAAATATATATCATCTTGTGTGATCTGTTCACAATGAAAAACATTTAGGTCAACTACAGCACACCAAAGCATGAATGAGATGGTAATGCTTCTTTTGCCTATCCCACCTTTCCCTGGAAGGTGCCTGCATCACCTCTCATTCCGCCCCCGCCCCCACTCTCAAAAGCAAATTTACAGGGTGCTGCAGCGAGAAGGGAGAATCTGTGACCATCACCTACCGGCTCCATCCTCTAAGTCAGCAGTTCTCAACCTGTGGGTCCCCAGATGTTGTTGGACTACAACTCCCATCATCCCTGAGCTCTGGCCTTGCCAGCTAGGGGTGATAGGAGTTGTATTTCAAGAACATCTGGGGACCCACAGGTAGAGAAAGGCTGCTCTAAGTTGAGCTGTACTACAACCAAGAGCAAGTCTTGCTCCAAAGCAAAGAGGAAACCAAAAAGCACCCTAAGATGTTCAATTGCTCACCCCGGCTTGAAGGAGTTCTGGCTGCCTCCGTCTCATAGAAACTCGGATCAGACTGTGCTCCTGTTGGCAATGTGTCTTTTCTTAAGTAGCGTTTGAGCTCCATCTGAATCCGATATTCATCTTCCTGCTGCATTGGCCGGTTTCTCCTATCTTTATTGCACAATTCTATTCTGCTAGGATTCTCTGTAATTGAAAACAGGGTGTGGCAACTTGACCTCCACTTCAATTCCCAAGCCCCAGAGATATCCAAGCACCAAATAATTCCCCCCAAACAACACCTTGTTTAGCTGTAATAAAAATCACACTTTTAAAAAAATGCTACCTAAAAGAAAACTAACTCCAAGCAACACTTCCATTTCACAAAGAAAGGCACTCAACAGAATTTGTGTGAACATTTTGAGCCCTTTAGGTTAAAATGTTTTTCTCCCAATTTCAACCTAAATTAGACGGAGGGCTATTTTAGGGTTCGTTTGGGGGTTTTTTAGAAGACAGGAAGAAATATGTTAGAAATTTGTGTACAAAAGGAACAATCTGGCATATAAGGAGGGAATTAAAATTTCCTGATTTGAGAATTTCTCTGTTTAAGAAAAATCTATCAAGCATTACTTTAAAATACACTATTTACTTTTTGGCCAGAGATCTTGAATCTTCTTTTGTTGCCTAAACAACTAGCCCTCTGCATGGAAGTGTATGAGGAAGAAGAAAGGGAAACAAACATTTATCATGCCTTACGGGCTTTCAAAAAAATCACAACAACACTAATTGATGAAGACTAGATAAAGTCTGCATGAGAAAAATATGTTACTAATATTAATCACAATTATGGAGCTACTAAACTGGTTTCAGATCCTTTTGACTATTTCCAATTCTTATTAGCTGCTTTCAGAAGGAGGAACAATACAAATCTACTTATGAGAAAGTTCCCCCCAACGTAAGATTTTCTTTAGACTTTTTGAAATAAAAGTAACGCTTCAGTAATTTAGGGCCAATCTAGTCAAAGCGTTTTAAAAAACCTTGGGTTTCAAAGGAAGAGTTCTAAGCATGTGCTTTCCCCTTTGCAGTTCAACATATGGGATTTAAGAGTGTTTAACTTTAAAGGTACACTTTTGATACTGCCCTTAGTCTAGAGATTATTCAAAACCTTGGAAATAGTGCAACGTGTTTAATGCAGTGCTCAAACTCTTTCTAACCACACAAGGCAATGCAACTTTGGCTCACCTGGTCCAGCGATTGCTGCTAACATATCCAGCAGAAGATGTACCTGTCTGGGTGACAGGAATAGGTGTATCGAATCTATCTCTCCATCTACATCCAACTTAAGAAGAATAAAGAATATATTCAAGAAATATGGATCAGAAGAATTCTTTCTTTCCAATTCTCGGATTATGTACTGTCTCACCATTGAACCAAAACAGACATTTCATTCCCAGCTTTAATTCCTTATTATTATTGGTCTGTATACACACTATATTCACCCAAAGACTGATAGGGTATCACAACACAACATTTAAATTGTTCTGGATACCAGTATTAGGTCCACACTTGGATGCTTATAATGCTTACTTTGACATCTCTGCATTGAACAAGGGCCATTTGCATACTCAGAATCTACAAGGCAGTTTGTGCTTCTGGGCCTGTTTGTACAATTGCCTGACAATTTTAAATCTGCAGCTGAGGTTTTCAATATTGGACTGGACACCTGTGAGATCTCTTCCCAGATCCTCGCCTACTACCACAGAAAGGTGAGCTTGAAAGGCTGATTCACACTGTAAGTTTTTTAATTCATCTCTTTTAAATGTTTGTAACCTGCTATACAGATACAACACATGAAACAGGCCAGCCATACAATCATTAGTAATGAAATTAAAAACACAACATTCAAAATAAACAGAGGCAGAATACTTGACTAACCCTGGTAGCTAAGATTGCATTGACAAAATGTTACAAAATGTACTGGAATATGCTGAAAAGACCTGGACTTTCAGTTCAACAGTAAAATATGCTCTATATTACAACAGCACTGCAGCAGTTCCCAACTGCTGACATATAAAACTCTTGGCAGTTGCAGTATATGTCAGTTGCCAGACATAGCACAAAATTGTATGAAGATGCACAGAGGCAAACCACTGTTTCCTCTTTAGTCGAATTCCATCTCATTCCCACTCTGTAGAAATCAGAGCATATTCTAATACCAACAGACTTTCTACAATAAAAACGAACAATATTCTGGGTCTTTATGACAGGATAAATTCTCTGTCTCTTGTTTTCCTTTGACCTAGTAATTTCTTCTTTTACTGCCTGCTCCTGCGACAGATGCCACTGCCAGCATATCCTGCCAAAAGGAAGCCCAAAAGAAGCTCTAAAAAGTAACCAATTCCTTCCAAATGGCTTCCAAAACATTTCATCTCACCATCTTTAAGCAACAGGGATCACTTAACTGAGTGTATCTTAGAGACAGCATTAGTTGTCTGTGAGCAGCAATTCCTCAAAGGATTGCTTATGTTTACATCAGAAGCCTTATCGCTTTCCTGTTACATGTAGACTTATGTAATGATGCTTTCTTGTTTTGGTTGATTTACACAATGAGCTAAATCCTAACTTGTCTGTTCATCCAAACCTAATCCAAGTTCATTATAACTTGTTAGGAGCAAAAATACTTCATGATCTATACCGTGCTTTGACACTGGTTTATGAATCTTGGCTTGCACTATCTGTGGTTTGTTATTATGCCTGAACTCTGCATCCAAATTTAATCCTATTTATTTACTCATTTATTTCTCACCTTTCCTCCAAAGAGCTAAAGGTGGTGTACATGGTTCTCTCCCTTTCCATTTTATCCTCATAACAGCCCTGTGAGGAACATTAGACTGAAAGATAGTGACTGGACAAGGTCACCAAGTGAGCTTCATGACTGTGTGGGGAATTGAACTCTGCCTGGCTACAGAAATGGAATGTGAGAGAGACGAGAAAATCAAACCCATCACATGGCTAAGAGATTCTTCCCAGGTATCCTTTCCCCACCTGCCTCTTTACTCACAAGCTCTCTATATCTCTGCATCTTAGCTGCCTAGTTCCACAGTAACCTTCTGAGGAAATTATTCTTATTTCTCTTAAAGGACGAAGGGCACTTTCTCCCAATTCTAATAATGATATATATATATATATATATATATATATATATATATAAACTGGGGTTTTTCCTCCCTCTTACCAAGTTGTTATCAGCAGTTCAACAGATACAATTACAGTTTCATCTAAAAGCTTCCCCTAAACACCAATGCCAACCCCATACCCATTTCCCACTAAAGTATTTTTGCAGCAACCCGTCTACCTCCTTTTAGATCCCAAGGACTCCAGTTATTGTTTTTCTGCTTGCTCACTAATTTGACTACTGAAAAAAATGAACCATTATTGAAAGAGCAGGCACAAAATGAAGAAATTTTGTTCAGGACTGTTGTGGGGAGAGGACTAATACAAAAAGCTAGCAATCCTTCATAGGGAGGTACTTAGGAATGGGGAAGAGAGGGTCATTTTTTGACTTTGTTTTGGCTCAGGGTCATCCTCCAAGCCACCAAGGATTTTGGAGGTGATGAGTTTCTTACTTCCCCACCCTGTTTTTGCAGGTGGCCAACCATTAGAGAACTGGCGATCCTTTGGACCCCATAAAATACTTTCATATAGCAGCTATCCATTCACAGGGGCAGTGCAGGGTTGGGTGGAAGACAACAAACCACCAAAGGCGACAGCTGTATATTAGGTTTGCTTGAATGTGAGCTGGATTCCAGCCTCTTCAATGTACAAAGTATGACTTAGCTTTCTATCAGAATGCAGCCACTGATGTATTAGGAAATCAAACAAAAACAAAGGTCACAGGGTGAATACAATCTGTGCCTGGCCATCAACTGACTAAAAGGAACATTCAGTAGCAGCAGGAGCACCTGCATAAAGAGTGGCAGAGTGGCAGCTTCCAGGTGCCCACACTATGGTTACCTTGCTTCTGTCCTGGGCTGGCCTTTATGCTGAATCCAGGAGAGAGGAAGCAAAAACTAGCATGCAGCAGTTGCTTCCATGCTCTGGAAATTTTCTAGATGCTTATAAATGTCAGTTGTGGAATTGCCTGGAGATCTAAACATGCCTACCCTTCTCCCTTTTTCAGGCCCACCAAATTAGCCAGGAGAGCTCAGCTGTGTGCATCAAGGAAAAAGAGGAATAGTGAATAAACCAAGGTATCACCTCAAGCCTTGGTGTAAAGGGGGAAACGCATGACTGCAATTTTTGTCTACAACTGAACTCCTGCCCTGGCAATCTGAACACATGTCTTTTACCTGTAATGCATGAAGCTACAACTAACCTTTGCTCCTGGAAGCACTTCATTTTGCTTTAATGTAAGGCTCAGTTCCATCCTTCCAATCAGCTTACATATTTGCACAGGATCAGATGGAGAAACCTCTGGCAAGTTTCTTGCTAATTGTGGGTGTGGTTCATACACAATTTTTGGGTTCCAGCTAGGTGAAAGCTTTGGTTCTGTTGCCTTTAAAAGAAATACAAGGAAAGGCATTAATTCCATAACACAAATTGACTATTTTATACTCTTAAATATGGCATCTCATTTTAATGAACATACTGATTGTCAAACTGCACTTGATGAACTCCTAGCATTACTTTGTTACATCTGTATCTTCTTTCCTCTAAAGACCTCCAAGTAGCAATTTTAGATTAGCAGCAACTCTTGACTTAGGCTACACTGAAAAATAGCAATGTTGCTCACTGAGCAGCCTTGACAGACTAGGGATTTGAACCTGAATTCCCACAGTCAAGAGAACATTCTAGCCACTAAAATCACGATGGGTATCCTCATTCAGAATTCGTTTACTATAAAATTGTAGGGCACAATGTATAAATGGAATTAACCCAATGCTATAAATCTTGCTCAATTCAGCCCTCACAGAAGCAGAAGCAGAGATATACAACACTGCAAGGAGCGAAATAAATCTGAGAGTAAAGAACAGCTGGGCACAGGGTCACTTTCTGGGTTCATATGTCCAAGAGATAGCTAGACGAAATGCATGGAAGCAACTCATCGCATAGCAAAATATATTCCAGTACAGTGGTACCTCAGGTTAAGTACTTAATTCGTTCCGGAGGTCCATTCTTAACCTGAAACTGTTCTTAACCTGAAGCACCACTTTAGCTAATGGGGCCTCCTGCTGCCACCACACTGCCGGAGCCCAATTTCTGTTCTTATCCTGAAGCAAAGTTCTTAACCTGAAGGACTATTTCTGGGTTAGCGGAGTCTATAACCTGAAGCGTATGTAACCCGAGGTACCACTGTAAAGGTAAAGGGACCCCTGACAGTTAAGTCCAGTTGCAAACGACTCTGGGGTTGCGGCGCTCATCTCACTTTACAGGCCAAGGGAGCCGGCATTTGTCCGCTTCCACAGACAGTTTTTCTGGGTCATGTGGCCGAATGACTAAGCTGTTTCTGGCGAAGCCAGAGCAGAGCAGAGAAACGCCATTTACCTTCCCGCTGGAGCGGTACCTATTTATCTACTTGCACTGTGTGCTTTCAAACTGCTAGGTTGGCAGGAGCTGGGACAGAGCAACGGGAGCTGACCCTGTCGCGGGGCCTCAAATCGCTGACCTTTCGATCGGCAAGTCCAAGCCGCACAGTGGTTTAAACCACAGTGCCACCCGCGTCCCTTAAAATATATTCTACGTTTCATTAACTATACATATGCATATATGTAGATCTATTTTTTTTTTACCAATTGTGTAGCTGAACACACTGGAGAGGATTTTGCTGATGCCAGAAATTCATCCCAGAAGAAAGAAACACCTGTGAGGTGTAACAATTTGTGAGCAAAAGCTGTGGGCTGATGCACATTAATTCCAGAGCATTCATCAGCAGTTTCATCGTAGTACATCGTTCTAGAAGGGTGGAAATAAAATAATGAAATACTTCTACAGCCATGTTGGACAGCGTTCCATTATTGGCACTAGTAAATCTAGAAGTAAGATTAGTAAAGGTAAAGGTACCCCTGCCCGTACGGACCAGGCGGGGTTGCGCGCATATCTCGCTTAAGAGGCCGGGGGCCAGCGCTGTCCGAATACACTTCCGGGTCACGTGGCCAGCGTGACAAGCTGCATCTGGCGAGCCAGCGCAGCACACGGAAACACCGTTTACCTTCCCGCTAGTATCTACTTGCACTCGGGGGTGCTTTCGAACTGCTAGGTTGGCAGGCGCTGGGACCGAGCAACGGGAGCGCACCCCGCCGCGGGGATTCGAACTGCCGACCTGACGATCGGCAAGTCCTAGGCCCTGAGGTTTTACCCACAGTGCCACCCGCGTCCCAGAAGTAAGATTACCTTTCAATAATTTGGTTGCTGTTTACTTCAATTATTCAAAAGTAAATTTTTAATTTTAAAACCCACAGTGAGAGTATGTACAGCATGATCCTAAGCCTGTTTACTTAAAAATAAATTCACTGAGCCTTGCTCTCTAATTGGAATTGCAGTCTTAAAATCCATTGTAGCACTGTGACCCAAGAAGTCAGCACCCCCATGGAGAATTGAGTGCTAGAAACCTATTTCACTCATGCTGTAGCTATTGTCTATTCAGAACCTGATCTGATGTGCATCCAAAAGCCCATTTCTTCACATGCATTCCCTAGTAGCAGTTCCTCGTTTATGAAATGCCCTCCCTGGTGAGGTTACAAACATTCCTGTTCACCCACATATTTAGTGGCTGAAATATACTGCTCCTAGCAACCATGAATGAGGAGATTTGGCTGTTTTAAAATGCTTTACTGTTTGCCAGCTTAGACTCCTTAGGGAGAAAGGGCCGGACAGATATCAAATAAATAAAAAAATAAAACGAATTCTCACACACAAGGACAAGATAACATTCTAAACTCTACTTAGAAGAACAATACTACTTACTTCTCAATGCGGATTTCAAGTGCTGTCCCACTTTTTGAGTTATCTGGCACATGTTCAATTCGTAGAACAGTGTCTAAAAAGGTGACTTTCACTCTCCTTAAAACTATAGTGAAGAAAGCAAAATGGAGGGGGACGTGTCACATAGAAACATGAATATAAAATATGATTTCAGCTATGCAGATATCTGTTGGCTATACCAATAAAGAGAAAATAACATAAAATACTATGAGCCCTCTTCCCCTCCTCACGTATGCAAGAAATTATGTAGAAGGAGCAGCTGGTATGTGCAGCCCTGAAACCACCTAGCTCTTCTTTTCCTCCCCAGGACAGGAGTAACTTGGGACTATGGTGCTGGGGAGAGAAAGAACTGCTGAAACATTGCAGGGAACACACAAGCTGGTTTTCCTTTTTAGATAATGACTGATGCATTTTGGTCCATGCATGCAGACTTGGGGGAAGACTTGTGGACACAGCAAGATTTGCATATTGGTATATCATGGCCCAAATTTTAAAGCTGACTACTGTTACCATCAAACAGGGAACTCTTCTAACCTGAGCAAACTGCACATGGAATAAATTATCAAGGTCAACTCAGTTGGCAAAAGATCCCTCAGCTCTACGTAGCGCATCTTGATACAGTATAGTGTTTTGCAAGCTCAAAGAGTCCGCCGTACCTGTTTCAATTGTTTCAGCAAACTTTTCAAGCCCTTCAAAAGGCTGGGAACCTTCTCCTTGTTCATCTGTCAGTTTCTGGCTAAGACATTCTTTTGCAAGCTGCATACTACTAGTCATGAAGCTTGACCAATACATGGGCTCTGAACCAGAAGCTAGAAAAGAAGAGATAAGCCTCAGGTGCTTTGTCATAAATGGCCTTCAGCAAATGTTCAACCATAACCAAAGCACACACATACAGGGATAAATTAGAAGCCCAGCTTCTGTATACAAGAATGAGAAATTCTGTGAATGGTACCTCCGAGCTGTGGGTTACACTCACAACAGAAGTATCAGCCTCCCCAGGAAGAAAGTATTATCTGCTTCTCTATAATGTGCTGAAGTTGGGGTCACCCCGCTGCTTCGAAGAAATCAGTACTCACTGTGGGATGTCCCAATAGTCCACTAGTCAGAAAATTAAATAGGCATGACTTGTGTTCGTCAATGATCCTTCTTAACTTACTTAGTCGGGGTCTTGGCTTGAAGACCATCTCTAAGCCCTTCACTTCAAGTGCACAGTTATCTTGAAGTAACGAACCCCAGGGTACAGAAAGCGAAATTGACTGAATAAATCCCTCAGTGACTTCCAGAGGAGCATCTGCTGATTCAAGAATCTCATTAAGACTCTGAAACAAAGAGAAAAAAGAATCAAGAATTGCTTTGCATATTGCATAAGCAGCATATGATCATTTTTTGTTGATGCCCATGACATTTTATATCAAAAATAATGTAACTTCCCTTCAGTATTAAATACTAAAGTGAATTGTGGATCCATGGTTTTGGTGAATATGTTATATGTCATATATATATTTGTGTGTGTGTGTGTGTGTGTGTGAGAGAGAGAGAGAGAGAGAGAGAGAGAGAGAGAGAGAGAATGAATGTATTTTGAGTAATTAATGTGCATAATAACTGGCCAATGTGCATATTCCCCAGGCCTTATGGGAAATGTGCACATAAGCACATTTCCTGGTCACTATACATAACCCCAACAAGCCTTAGGGGAAGTGCATATCTCAGATGAACTTTGTACATTCTCCAGCCATTATGCATAATCCACAACAGGCTTTGGGGCATGTACATAACTTGGCTGTGTTTTGTACATTCTCTGGCAATATGCACATTCTCCAATCGGTATGCATAGTCTCCAGGAAACACTACCTTTTTCCTATTTCTTGTTTAGAAGTGTGCAATCTGCACTCTGCAGGTTACTTCTGGCAGTTTTCTCCCATCTTTTCCTTCATCTGCATTCAAGTTATCACCTCAACTATTTCATCACTCCAAACTCCCTGAAATACCATGCTGCCAATTTATCCCTAGTCAGTGTGGAAGTATACCTGGAAGCAATGATATTCACACATGAAGTTGTCTTATTGCAGAGACACCAGGAAACCATCCAAAACCATAAGCCTCCCCAAGAGGACCAACTGAATTGCCCCCTACCAAGCATTAAGAGCTGCTAACAGCCTCAACTTTACCAGTAGTAATCTAGATCTATGGCAGACTCTATGGCATCAGGCTGGGCATACACACAGCTACATGTGTTGGGTCGAAAATGCTTTGGGACAGCCTCATGGCAGACATTAAGGCTTGAACTGCTCCCCTGTGGATGCAGGAATCTCCCAAGACCTAAAAATTTTGGAGTCATCAAGTCCAAGACCACCTCTACCAATCAGGAAAGTTATGTTAGTAAGCGGGGTAGACAGACAATACAAAGTAACAGAATTCAAATATCTATCCAGAGAACACAGAAAGAGAGGATGCTACCCTGATAAAGTCTCAGAAATCTGGCTCCCTGGCTATCAAGTCTATGCTGATGCCAAATTACAAACCCACTTGGGCATTGCTGGGGGAGACGGAGACCAATATCACCTCCCTCATCCAAACAACACTGATATAGGTAGGAACATCCTCCATATGACAATGATGGTACTTCACTAAACTATACTGACTACATATTTGCTAATACGTACTCACCGAAATATGCTTGCATTAATAAAGTTCACATCTGAAATCAGGAATGGCTCTCCAGATGTTCCTACACTACAACTCCTATCATCCCTGAAGCTTGCCCATGCTGGCTGAGCTTCATAGGAGTTGGAGTCCAACAACAGCTGAAGGACCACAAGTTAGTCACTCCTGCTGCACATGCTATGACAGGGTAGGAATAAGCCAATAGGCCAAGCTGGTGGCCTCCATATTATTATTTTTTACTACAATTCCAATCAGCCCCAGCCATGATGTTCAATGGCCAAGGATGATGAGTGTAGTAGGTCAAAATGATCTGAATGCCATCATGTTGGGGATAGTTAATGCACAGGTAGCCAAAACAGTCCCCTCCAGCATTCTGCACTATAACTCCATCAGCCCCAGCAAGAATGGCAAACATTCGGGGTTCATGAGTTTTACTCCACAACATCCAGAGGATGTTAGCTACACCAAAATTAAGGGCACTATATATAAATCTGAAGCCTGCTCCTTATCTCACCATGCATAAAGTTCCAGAGAGCACTATTAAGTGAGCAGTAATATTATTTAATTCTCAGTGACAGGGATTATGAACAAACTTGAACACAACTGGTACCTGTCAATACGTCCCCATTCAGTTTCACATCTGTATCACAATGCAGAAAATATTAGATTTTAATTCAATTATATTTTTCTTAAAAAGGCCTTTCCCATTTAGTGCAGGCTGTAGATTTTCAAGAAAGAAACTAAGTAACATCTGTTAAAATACTGAATAGGGAGGTTCCAGTGTGTTGGTTTCCTAAGCACTGCTTTACACTACAGTGGAAAAAATGCTCAAGAGACAACCTATTGTTGGCTGATCCTACCAATGATCTCTTTGAGTAATCTGGGTCAAATGTGATCACAATGAATAAACCTCAAATATCTACAACCAAGTGTGCCACATAATCCCCATACATTCCAGAAGACAAAACAAAACAATGGGTACACCTGGAGAGAGACATAATCAAAAATTCCCCCACCACAGAATACCAATTCCAGGACTGTAGCATTCAGGTGCAGCTCTCTATTATCACAATGAAATTATCCAGCTAAACTATCACAGCAGACATGACAGACAGTAACTGTAGAGAAACAGACAGAGATGCCCCAGATGATATGGAAGGTAACAGGTGAGTAATTTATTCTGTCCTGATTCACATGCCTCTACTTCAGTGGGGGGGGGGGGGTTCCTCACAGTTGTGGGTGACTTCTGGTTTTTAAAACTTTATGAGATGCATTTATACATTATAAAGAGAAACATTTGTACTATTTAGGAAGAGAAACATTTGTACTATTTAGAAAACAGGAGGCATGCAAAATAGTCAACTCAAAACTGAAGAATCAGCATATTTAAAAGGCAGTTACTAATTTACTTATTCTTTCTAGCATAGCTTGCTGAAGGGAGCAAAGGTCCTGGGATGTCCACTAGAGGATATTTAAATCAAAACATTCAAGGCTACCTAATGGCTATAAAAACTGAACTGTGCCACAGGGTCATATGAGAATAATCTTTATGCTTACAAAGTCAGTTACATCCAAACTCGAACTGCTTACACAAATGCTGAACATACCATATAAAAATTGTTATCAGGATTCACAGCTAGCCAGTGTTTTAAAAATGTATGAACACAGAAAAATTGAACATCATAAAATTAAGCATCTTCAAATGGTAAAGAAAAAAAAGTTTTAAATTGGTCTCCAGATCACCTGGAGAGAAACAGAGCAGACTACACCCCCCCAACATATATTTATACAAAATATATATAAAAAATCCTTCCAGTAGCACCTTAGAGACCAACTAAGTTTGTTATTGGTATGAAAGCTCATACCTATAACAAACTTAGTTGGTCTCTAAGGTGCTACTGGAATGAATTTTTTTATTTTCTTCCGACTATGACAGACCAACACGGCTACCTACCTGTATATATTAACACACAAACATATAAACTTTGGGAGTACTGTACAACAACAAAATATTGTGGGGTGGGAGTGACGTGGAAAACTGAGTTGACCAATACCAAGATGAAAGCAACCACATAACCAAAAGAATGTGCTTCCTGACACTTCAGTGCAGCCGACAAGCTAGTTTGTAGAACTAGCACTCCATACCCCAATAGCCACTTAGCTAGAAGTTAACTGCTGACACATACGGACCCGAAATTTCTATAGTGTCAATGAATTAGCAACTTTAAGATTATGAGCATGTTTAAGATTACAGACTGAATAAGACACCTGTCTCCTGGCAAGAGGAGCAGTCTTTTCCCTTCTACTGATTTTCCCTTTCCCTCAAAAAAAAAAAAAAAAAAAATCTGATCAAAGCCCTCCATGTGTTGTTTAACTCCCATAAGCTCCAGCAAGCATGGCCAATGGGCAGGGCTGATGAGATTTAACATGCAACAACATCCGGAGGACACCAGGATGGGGAATGCTGCCGCAGACGATCTATTCACTTCAACGGGAATTTCATTATTGTTATTGGAGTGGGTAGGGAGAAGCATTTAGGTTACAAGTCCAAGTGCTTGGAAGTGAAATGCAGTGTTCACACAGAAAAAAAGATGACTGCTTGTCAACTTTGGATCACCCCAAACCCTCATGCATTGAAAATTGCTCAATTATTGCAGCAGTAACAGTGAATCAGGATACAGGAAGTTTAAACAGTTGGCTAGGGCATATCTGTCAAAGTGAAAGGACAGCTCTTGACACTTGACAGATAGCAAGCTCCTCAGAGGGGATGTATGAGGGGTAGGCAGGAGAAGATGTCATGCCGTAGGGGCAAAAAAAGCTAATTCTATTCCAGGTTGCATCATCAGAAGTATAGTGTCCAGATCCATTCCATGCTGCTGTAGTCAGACCACACTTGGGAGTACTGTGTCCAGTTCTGGACACAATTTAAGAATGATATTGACAAGCTGGGATGTGTGCAGAGGATGATGGTCAAGGGTCTGGAAGCCAAGCCTTATAAGGCACACAGTTGAGGGAGCTGGGCATGTTTAGTCAGGTTAAGAGAGGAGATATGATAGCCATCTTCAAATATCTCAAGAGCTGTCGCATGGAAGACGGAGCAAGCTTCTTTTCTCCTGCTCCGGAGGGTGGGACTTGAACCAATGGATTCAAGATACGTGAAAGGAGATTCCGACTAAACATATGGAAAAACTTTCTGACAGGAAGAGCTGTTGGGCAGTGGAACAGACTCCCACGAGAGGTGGTGGGCTCTCCTTCCTTGGAGGTTTTTAAGCAGAGGTTGGGTGGCCACCTGCATTGCAGGGGGTCGGACCAGGTGACCCTCGGGGTCCCTTCCAACTCCACGTCCCTACTGCTCCTAAGAGACGCATGAAGCACCACTTACCCACTTGTCTAGGGGCACCTGTGCCAAGGAGCCAGTGCCTTGGTAGAGGTCCAGGGTGAGCTGCTCCAAGCTGAGCTTCTCCTGGAGGAAGTGGCCCAGGTACCTCTGCAGCAGGTACCTGCAGGCCCTCTTCTTGATGGACTCCGAGAAGGGCCAAGGCATGGCGGCTGCGATACACGGGCTGGCAGGCGAGGGGTCGGAGCTGCGGGGTCCGCAGGGAAAGGAGCCACCGGCTGGGCGAAGACGAGGAAGGGGCTGTACTCCTCCAAAAAGAAAAGGCTGGTTATGAGGGCTGGGAAGAATGAGGGGAGGCCCGGCCCGCGGTAGGCCAGGCTCCTCTCCCCACAATTCCTACTCAGCGCCGTCCAGGAAAGCGGCAAGTCCTGAGGGAATTCCCGCGCGGACGATAACAAGAGGCTCCATCGCCACCGCCTCCTCACGCAGCAGCAGCCGCAGCCGCCATCTTGTCAGCGCAACCCCGCCTTCCCGAGTGAGGGAGGCAAGGGGCGGGGCTTACGGCGGCACAACAAGCCACGAGGGTCTCTCTCCCTTCTCATTCGCTGCCCTCACAGTCTCCTCCGACTGAGCTCGTCGCGGGGCCCGCTTCTCGCCCGCCCACTCGCACTCCGCCTCCCTATCAGCGCGCAGATTGGAGCTTGGCTGGTTGTTGTGCTCATTTGGTCCCGCCCACGGGAGCGTAACTACGCTCGGTTGGACGTCCATCCCCGCGGGAGAGCGTCGTCATCAGTCCCGGCGCTGGGGGGACGGAAACATTAGGGAGGGCGGGGCGAAGGAGGCGGAAATGACACAGGTTTCCTCCTCTGAGCGAAGTTGGGGAGCCAGCGCGTGGGTCGCCCAAGCTTTCTGTATAGAAACATTTCCGCATTTCATTACAATCTGCATGTCTCGCTGTGTGGCTTTTTTGTGGTTGAAATAGATTTTTCAGACTTTTATCATGAAATCATTTGCATAAACAGCAGTAACTTAAATAACGTGCTATCATCATCAATATTTATTTGCCGCCTAACACAAAACCTATCCATGGGGCTTACATGCACAATAAAAAGTAATGAAATATAAGAATACAACAATATCCATCGTCCTTTACATACACACGCAAGAAGCAGCGGTGTTATTATAATTCCTCATAAACCCTAAATCTGGTGCTGAAAGGATGATGCTGTTGGCACCGGGTGAGCTTGGTTCGGGAGAGCATTGGGACGGGGAAATAAAAAAAGCCCTCTCGTCATCTCCAAAGAGGAGGATACATGGCGGAAGATTTCAGAAGATGAACTCAGGGTCCAAGCAAGTTCAAGTTGGGAGAGCCATGCCATTAGCTCTACATCGGGATCCTCTGCCCTGTGGATCTCGCTGCTTGAGGCAGTCGCCTCAATTCGTCTAATGCGTGGGCCGGGTCCTGCCTGTGTGAAACAGCAGAACAGCACTTCCCTCCTGAAGTTTCCAGCAACCGGCATTCAGAAGCATCAGCGTATGTTGCAATGAGAAACATTTGTTTATTTGATCTCTGCAAAACAGCAACAGCCAATGCGAGGGTTCCCCTACTCCCCCACCGCCTCCCCCTGCGGCCGTGCGTCCCTCCTCCTCGCCCCGCACGCTCAGTCGAGAGCCGGAAGTGTCGATATCGCTTTCAACCGAGTCTCTCGGCGCTTTTGCCCCGGCTCCTGTCCCGCCGATCGTGGGCGGGGCCTCGGCACGTGACTGGGGAGAGAAAAGGCCGCGAGTGGGAGGAGGGAAAAGAGAGCGAGAGGGGCCGGGCGCAAAACAGCTGAGAGAGGGAGGAACAGGGCTGGCTGCGCAGCCTCTCGTCTCGCGAGAACTTAAGGTCGGGATAGAGCGGCTCGCGGGTGGCGAAGAGCCGGAGAGTAGGGACGGGATGGAGTAGGGGCAGGTACGTCGTCGGCGTCCGTTGTTTCTCTCGCTCGTCCGCTTGTTAGATTGGCAGGTGGAGCTGTGTGCGCGTGCGTCGAGTTGTGTGGGGGGGGGGGGGAAAGCTTCTGAAAGCCTCCCGAGAAGCGTGAGGGGGGGGGGAGGCTGGGTGAAGGTTGCCAACTGACCCCCATACCAGCCTGTGCCTGTGCCTGTCAGGCGACAGCTTACTAAGGCGCAAAATATAACTATATTAAAATAAAACCAGCAGCGGGCGAAGCTCTTCTCCTCGTGGAAGTGAGCACGGTCCCCTTCCTTCTGTTTAAAAGAGGCCGGCTGGGAAGTTGGCAGCCCTTCTTCCCCTCTCGGAACTAGGGCCTGCGCTTGTTTAACGGGGACGTGCTTCTCTGCATGTCGTGGGATTGCGGCATCCTCACGTGTAGGGAAGGGAAGGAGGGAGGCAAGCAAGCAAGCAAGCAAGCAGAGCGTGGGTGTTTTGAGAGGGGCGGCGAATCCTGGGTCTTGAATTTCTTTTTGGACAGTTCTGTGGGTGGGTGAGTAGGAGCGAGCTCCTAAGGGGTGAGGTCCCTTCGGTTCTCCTCACCCCCCAATAAAATATTTGAGAGGACCGCACTCCCCACCCCAAAGTTGATAGGCATTGCCATTCGAATTGCCACATCTTGTGATCGGTTATGTGGTGCTTCCCTGTCCCCCCCCCACCCGATATTTTATTCAAGTTGGCACCCCTGGGTGCGTGGGTGGGTGCTTGCCTGAACCCGCAAGAGTTGGTCCTGTTACTGTGTACGGTCACTTAGGCAACTCATCAGGCATAAACTTGAACAAAAATAAATCCTGTTTTGAAATGGGGGTGGGCAGGCAGGAGATGTATGTCTTATGGGGTAAAGCTGGAGAGCAGGTGGAATGGATTGTACAAGGAATCTTCATCATCATTTATTTATACGCCACCCGAATCAGATGTCTGTCTTATCCAACCTAAGAAACGGTATGGCTAACAACATCTAGTGATTTTTTTGTGTGCGGGGGAAGATGTTTCTGACATGCATAGGTGGAAATGCAGACTGATGGTAGAAGATAATTTTTAGCAGGAGGAAGAGGCACTGAGTAGAGAGTTGGCAAATTAGCTTTCTCAGAATCAAAACGGGTACCAAGATGTTCCTTTCTTCAAGTAATGTTCCATTATGCTTTCTAGAGTGATGGTGGTTTGTAACTACCAATGCCTGGTAGAGAGATCCTAGCTGAAGAGGAGGGGGGAAACAAGGAGAAAGGATATGGAGTTTAGTAGTAGAGACCTGTGAAATGGTGTAAGGCAGAAAGGGGAGAATTATAGCATGTTTTGATGGCACTGAACATGACAGAGTGCAGAACTTCTGGGATTTTTGCTCTCATTTTAGGCAAAATGGCTAACAGAGATGTGTAGTCATCTTCTAAGTATTAAAAAAGTCAGTTTCTAGACTAAGGTATTGCAGCTTCTCAATACTGTTTGGATCAAAACCTTTTCCCTGCTGACATTGCTATACATTGTATTTATTATGTGAAAGGCATCCCAGAGGCAGAGGGTGATGATATATTATTCTAACTTCTTAAGGTGCATATTGAATGCGCATTTTTTTAAATAAAAAAAAAATTAATTGGCCTTTAAGAAGTACTAAGCATTATGCATTTGTATTAACTACTGTAATGCAGGCTGCAGGGGGTTGTAGCTAGTGCAGAATGCACCTGCTAGGTTAGTAAGTGGGGCAGCTCAATGGGACCATGTGTCACCTGTCCTGAAAGCTCTGCACTAGCCAAATTCAAGATGTTAATACTAGCATCTAAAGCTCCTAATGGCTTGGGATCCAAGTATCTAAAAGAGCACCATACTCATTGTCAGTAATCTTGCATTCTATGATCTGCAAGTGATGCCTCCGCCACTGGGTATCAGTTGTGATAGGGCCTTTTCAGTGTTGGTTCCTTTTCATCATAGCAAGATGCTTCTTTCTCCCTCATTACTCTGACTTTCAGGGGGGAAATTAAAAACATTTCAGTTTGTCCAGGCATTTGATGGCAAGACACTATTCTGGCAACCTTTAGATCACTGGTTGAGAATGCTTTTAACTTTTAAATGTTTTTAAACCATTTTTAGTTTTTTTTAATTTTTTTATCATTGCTGTGTCAGCTGCCTGGATTATTTCTGGAGGAACAGCAGAATACAAATTGAATAAATGAATAAAATAAATTTCACTTTTCTGTTTCTGCACTTTTCTGCTATGGTACAGTACTCCCTCCCCAGTGAGATCCAATAGGTCCCCAAATGAAGCATTTAAAATGATGTCTGAAAAGTTTTATTTTCCCGCTAGGACTTCTCGTCTATGGAGTTTGCTGGTTTTAATTATAGTAACTTGAAGAATTATATTGCAATTTAGTATTTTGTTACAAACTACTTTGCAGCCCTTCAGTTAAGGAAGAAAAACAGAGTATAGGTAAAATGACAGCTGCATGAAACGCAGTGTTAGCCATTTGGACTTCTTAGGCCTGATAATTGATTTGGATTATTAATAAAGTATTTAAAGAACCCATGCTTTTGAGGGGTCTGTATGCTGATCTTCTAGATATATCTTGGAATTCCAGAATCCCATTGTCATTGCTGTATTGTAGAATCTTTTATCTTGCATTTTTTTTTAAAGCCTGATATGCAGAAGTTTCAGTGCCTTCACTTGGTAATGGTGGGGGTTTGTATTTTTATTTTTTTATATTGATATACTACATTAGTGGGTTGCTATTCATAACAATTGACTGATGATTAAAACACAACAAACTTAAACTCCCTGTGTGTATGAGCATTTGTCTTGCTGAGCATAGTTCTGAATATATTTTTATTTTAAAAATTGTGTTGTGTGTGCAGAATGGAGATGGACTGCAATCCCATGGACCTATCCAATAACACAGGGGTTGAAGACAATTCTGAATTCAAGGATTTTGAAGGAACAGACGTGAAGGACATGAGATTAGAAGCGGAAGCTGTTGTGAATGATGTGTTGTTTGCTGTGAGCAACATGTTTGTCTCTAAAAGCCTCCCATGCGCAGAAGATGTGGCGTACATCAACGTGGAAACTAGGGAAAGGAACAGATATTGCCTAGAGCTCACAGAAGCGGGACTTAGGGTAATTCTTCCTTTTGTGAAGATTAGTAATAAAAGAAATGTTAGCCAAAGGCTATTGGGTAATCTACTTTATCACAAAAGCAGCCCTCTTCAATTTTTATTTTTTGTACTGAGTGTTTCAGAATGTTTATATTTATATAGAAGATGCTAACAAACCTACCATAACAACAACAACAATTAATTACTTGCCCATCTAACTGGGTTTCCCAAGCTACTCTGGGCATCTTCCAACAGAATGTAAAGAACACACAGTGTGTGTGTTTCTCTAATTAAGAGAAAAGATTTTTGGAGTTACCAGTTTTGACCCTCCAATCTTCTGCAATAGGGTTTCTTTTTAAAACTTTGCAGGGATCCTGACTGGCAGAAATGCATCAGATAAGGTGTTCCATGTCACTTGGTTCATGGTAGGAAGGCCCGAAATCTTGAATTTCTGATTACTAGGCAGCTTTTTTGTCCCAGATGCCTTTTCACTAAAAGGTGCTATCTATAGTTTGCCTAAATAAAACGTCCGTTTTCTTTTCGTGATCAATGTATTGAAAGATTCTGCATTTAATACTTTACTTCATCTTTTAATTATGGATAACAGTCTTTCAACATATAATTATACAGTACTGGAAGGAAAAAAATTAGCAGGTGCAACTTGTCATGTCATGGTTCTGCAAGGAGCATGAGCACCTGCAAGAATACTTTTAAATGTACATGAACTTCCATGTTGAAAGCTATCCATCCATGAATTAAAGCAGGGGTGGTGAACTTGTGGCCCTGCAGATGTTGGTCTTCCAACACCATCAGGCCCTGACAACATAGCCAAAGACTGTACTCCAGCAGCATCTAGAGGACCACAGGAGGTAACCATCCTTGATTAAAGAAATGAAGTCTTCCTTCTCTGGTGATCCACAGCTTTAAACCATTGCAAACAAACTGCATAATGATCACCCATGAAAGAAAGCACATATTTTCCACACATATCCACCACTGTAGACAGCTTTTTCTCCATGAAGGTTTTTATTAAGAATGCAACTGAAGTCTTGTCTGTGCCTGTTTGTGTACAGTAAGTATTAACTGTGAACTGCACGAATTGGAACTTGCAGTCATAATACAAGTCTTTTTCCAACTAATCACTCTGTAGTACTATAATCATATACTATTAGTGTGCATCTCAACTGTCATGGTTACTCTAGCTGAAATAACACATATGGAGTTCTTGTTTCCTTTTTGACTCAGTTCCCCCCCCCCACCCAATATTAATATCAAAATAGGGCTGGGAGATGTCAGCTTTTCAACATCGCAATGTATCACCAGCCAAATATCACAATTAGGTGATACATCGTGATGTTGAAATGGAGGAACAAGCTGTAAGGCGCTGGGGTGAAAACACTGCCACTCCTGCCAAGAGATGTGAGGCGGTTTCACCCCACGGGGCCAGGGCCAAAATAGCTTGTTCCTCCCACCAAGCGCTGGGGAGTCCCTCCGCCCCCAGTGCCCAGTGGAGGGATTCAGGAGTGGTGGTGGGTTTACTCGTGAAATTTCTGGGAAAAGCCACCATCACGCTCTGGCCCTCATACTGGTCCTTGGTCATACTGGTCAATATTACTACACCAGTTTTACTAGACAAGTTTTACTGGATAACTTTCAGGTATAATGTATTCAGTACCATTTGTAAATAGTTCTTGGGATTGTAAGATCTTGATAAACTTTACAAATTCCATAAAAGGGCGACTCACTAGAACAGTTTTTCGCGTAACAGCTGGTTTGGTTTCTTTATCAACCTTTTTGTTTGTGTGTGTGCACTTGGTTACTTAATTTCTTAAGTATGTTATTTTCTCTTTTTGCAGGTGGTTGGCTATGCTTTTGACCAGGTGGATGACAGCGTACAAAATCCCTATCACGAGACTGTCTACTCTCTGTTGGACTCTGTTAGCCCAGCGTATCGAGAAGCATTTGGAAATGCTTTGCTACAAAGACTAGAGGCTTTGAAAAGTGATGGGCAGTCGTGATTGAATTTGCAATCGAAGTGGGCTTCAATAACAGTTGCTGCTGGATCTAAATAGTTTGTTCTGAGGCCTGATGGTAGGGGGGGGGGAATTATTAACCTGAACTCTTTGCTTTCAAAAAATCCCTTGTTCCATGACTTGCAGTGACACCAACTTGTAAACTATGTCCTTGATACTGTTGTTCGGAGTTAGTTACCCAATTTATTTTTAAGGTAACATAGTTACATATATAGTTACTGTTCTTTGTTAAACTTTCCTTTAGATAGTTACAATGTAACACAGTATAGTTTTGGTCTCTGATATTTAACTTTAAAATTCTTCTAACAACTTTTGTATTTGTTCAGTAGTATGCTTCACAAATAACTTGGTTTTAAGAAAACCAAATGTTTGCCATAGCTAATTTAATGAAATGGATTTTGTTTCATTGAAAAGTTTTGTATTTAGCTCAACTTCTTGTATGTGGATTTAGACATTCTCTAGCTCATTCATTAGAGTGGTAAGACGAAACATTAAATAAAACCTCTCTTAGGATATGATCCACTAAAACGTTAGGCCAGTACTTTTCAGTAACCGAACAACAGTGTGCAGTATTTGGTGTAGTCTTGAGGGTAGCAAGCAGCAATGCTAAACAATAGATACATTGTTGGCATAATGAATGTATTCATCAGCTGAAATACAAATGGGATAAGCACAGTAATGAAAAAAATAAAAAGCCACATTCTGCATAAAGCCCAATCCTGCATTGCTTTTGTTAAACTATTAATACTGTGTAAAGAGAACTATTTGCATTGCTTTGAATGTTTACATAATGTACAGTATATCTAAAAGTATTTTTGAATCTTTATTTACTATATTACATGAGTATTTCTGCAAAGCCCCAACTATGCTGTAACTTACAATGGTTCATTGTATTGATTCAAAACCAAAGAAGGAAATTGGTATTTGAATTGGGAGAAGAATAGGTGGTCTTAAGTACAATACTAGTTACCTTCCAGTGCTGTAATCTCAGTATATTTTCTTGGGATAAAGGTGGTTTAAAAAAAACAACAATCACCCACAAAGCTATAGTAATTGTGCATTGTGATAGATAATACTAAGAGATGTTTTAATTCTCAAAGTGAGTGAATTTACACAATCGTCAGCTCCTTGATGGATGTAAATTTATATTTTGCAAACCTGAATCAACATGAGTGGTGCTGTTTAACCTTGCTGAGAACCTGATCTAGGAACTGAAGGAGTACCAGCTTTAGTTGAAGCATTTATTACAGCTTTGTCTTATTTCAGCTAATTATAGGATAACCAAGAATCTATAGTAAAACCTGTTACGAAACATTGACTGTTTCTTACTGTTTTAAACGCTGAAATGTCTTGCTTTATCCATATATAGAAAATTAGACTAAAATGTGCATTTCATTTTCTAAGAAAACTGGGTACATGTGCACTTACAATCTGGATTTGTAGCATGGAAGTTAAGAAAACGAGGAAATACGTGAAGAAAATGTGCTCTGTCCATTTTATCTGTACTTCCTTGAATAAGGCAGCCGTGTTTATTTTAGCAGTTATACGCTTGAAATAAAAGATGCAAAGTGGTCTGCATAATGAGTTTGCTTTTTAAAATACAGAATAAAATAAAACAGTGGACAGAGGGGTTTTTGGATTTCTGCACCAAACTCGCAGAATTTTGCTGATTTACCTAAACCTTCTTGGAGAGGGGGAGAAAAAAAGTCTACGCGCAATCTGGGCATTCAAGCGCTAGTCCGCTTTATTCGCGTCTTTGTTTTCACTTTATTCCATTGGCCACGCCCCCTCTCCTCGAGGAGGAAGCCACGCCCAGTTCCCTCCTGTCCGTCGTCTGCGTTCTGTTTTCTCCCCAAGGCTCCGCCTCTTCCTCCTACTCCTCCCTTTCCCGGCGCGCGCGCGCGCGCCCTGGTTGCCTAGCAACTCCTGCGCTTCCCTCTCAACCGCAGCCATGTCGGATGAAGAGGAGGCGGTGGCGGAGGCGGAGGAGATTATTCGGAGCCAGAGGATCTTCCTGAACCACTTGGACACCTACGGCGGCAGCAACATGGGGAGGGTGAGGGCCGGAGGCGGATAGTCGCCGAGCGTCAGTGGGTTGACGCGGCCCGGTAGCCAGGGCCGCCTCACCCAGGAGGGAAGCTGAGGCAACCGCTTCGGGCGCGCAGGACCCACAGGGGTAGCAGGTTCTCAGCAGTTCCTGATGTAGCTCTTTATTTCCCACCCTCTTTCCCTCATATATATCTTCAATCACCCCATTCTTCTTAATGTTTTAACGTTGTATTTTAATCTTGGTTTTTTTAATTGTATTTTTTTCCAAATTTTTTTTTATTGGTTTTCACAACCTTATAAACAAACAAACACATAAGACAAACAAACATAAATCATAGCCTTATTGAAAAGTACACTTATTAACATTGTTAAGTGACTTCCTCGCTTCCCCTTGTTTGAATTTCATTGCATATCCTTTTAACGGTTTTCCAAATCACAGTTCTTGTAAAGTTTAACTTAAACATTAACAACCTTAGATCTTCACATTATAAAATTAAACATATCAATTCATCACTTAACATAAATAAAATCCTAAGGCAATTAAGTATCTGCAAGCTGTTTTCAGTTAATTTAACTTAACGTATTTAACTAAGTAATCATTAAATTTAATCCACTCTTCCTGATACTCCTCCTCCTTCTGGCCACGGACTCTTCCAGTTAGGTCGGCTAGCTCCGAAAAATCCATCATCTTCATCTGCCATTCTTCTATCGTGTTTTTTAAATTGTATTTTAATCAACTTGTTTTTATTATTGGTTGTTAGCCGCCCTGAGCCCAGTCTTGGCTGGGGAGGGCGGGGTCTATTATTATTATTATTCCTTGGAAGGGCACCCTTTTGTGGTTTGCCTCAGGTGTCAAAATGTCTTGGGGCCGGCCCTGCCAGTGGCCCACCTGGTCCATCATCCTGTTCTCGCAGTGGGCAACATAGGTGCCAACTCCCTGGGTGCTCGAGCATCCACGAAATTCCCCGGGGCCAGGCACCCACACATTTCGGTGCTTGCACGCCGCATGCACCCACAGCCCCCAGGCACCCGTGGTTGTGGGGCCAAGTTGGCACTCCAACCAGACGCAAGCAGGAGTGCTCTCACCACCTGTGGTTTCCAGCACCTGGTATTCATTCAGAGGCATTGGGGGTTGTACTCCCAGCTACACTGTGGGGTGGGCAAGGTTGAGAAGCGCTGATCTGATGTGTGAAGAAACTACTTTTTATCTTTTAATACTTCCTTCCCTCCACACACACAAAAAGAACCTGTGTGTGTTTTCCAACTGCTTTCGGGGAGGTAAGAAAAAGTGAACGTGAGGTGTTACGCCTGGTTGTTTAAAATAAAACGCAACACACGTGAAACATGTTGGTTCGTAAAAGAAAGGGGGTGGACAGATCCCAAAGCCCACAGCTGGAGAATGTGAAACCGTGTGTGCTGTTTTGCAGATGTGGGTGGCGCTGTGGTCTAAACTACTGAGCCTCTTGGGTTTGCCAATCAGAAGGTTGGCGGTTCGAATCCGCACAATGGGGTGAGCTCCTGTTGCTCTGTCCCAGCTTCTGCCTACCTAGCAGTTCGAAAGTACGCCAGTGCAAATAGATAAATAGGTATTGTTGCGGTGGGAAGGTAAACAGTGTTTCCATGCGCTCTGGTTTCCGTCACAGTGTTTTGTTGTGCCAGAAGCAGTTTAGTCATGGTGGCCACATGATCCGGAAAGCTGTCTGTGGACAAATGCCGGCTCCCTCAGCCTGAAAGCGAGATGAGTGCCGCAACCCCTTAGTCACCTTTGACTGGGTTTAACCATCCAAGGTTCCTTTGCCTTTTAGTCCTGTTAATGAAAATATTGTCCAGCTGTGGATGTTGAAGTTTCAAAATAAAATGTCTATCATCAGAGTGACTTTAAAGGTTATTTAAAATATATACATTTGTTACATTTCTATCCCAGCCTTCATTCTTCTACGGAGCTTCTGGCAACTTTCATGATTCTTCTCCCTTCCCTAATTTTGCCCTCACAGCCATCTTATGAGGAAGGTTGAACAGAGGTATAAACAATGGTTTATTGTTTCCAGAATGTGTCACAATGAGCTTTGGGTTTGTGTGCTCCCATTTTCCCCTGCTTCATATGCATGGTAAGGAAACTGAAGCTCTGTTCATCATTTAACAACCTAAACTTTGATTTGCACTGTATTTGGACACAGCAAGAAGGATTCAAGTTCTCTCTTCTTACACGTGAAGGGGGAGTGGACAAGCCCATAGCTCACGGCAGCATGTTGTCATAGCAACACACCATAGTATCTTGTTATGTCCAAATGAGCACAATTATGAAACAGAAAACTGATTACCACATCACTATGAATGGAATTCTCTCACACTATCTCACTGATCATTTCTTGTATACTTCAAGTATCTAGCGAGCTGTACTGTTGGAGCCTCTCTGGAAGAAGTAGCAGAGGAAGAGGAAGAAGAAGATGAAGGTAGATCAGCTGTTGAAATTTCACCTCTGAAACCAAAGGAAGGAATATACCAAGTAGTGGGAACTCTTTCACAGGAGACTAGTACAAAACCAGATTTTGCTGTGGAAGCATATGGAGTGAGTTTTACACTTCTTTAATTTACTAAAATACTTGGGGATATAGGTGGTCACCTTTATTAAACGGCAGGAAAAGAAATCAAATCAAAAGAAGGTAGTATAATGTATAGCCACATAAACATTTGATAACGCTAATTCTGTAAAACCTAAAAGCTACAGTCTACAGTAGCTAAAGTTTGTCAGGGCTAACCAATGAGACTTAAGGTAGTTATCATGACTGAGAGCCTGGCTTTGACATCTGCCATGTGAGAGCAGCCTGAGTCTACCTTTTGAGAATTCCAAACACGGTTAAGCCAGCAGTCAGAACACCAGAGTGGATCACAATCTTTCACACTGTAAAAGAAGAACCCTCAGCCACCTTCAGCTATATCCATTGGTTCGCCCTGCTTATCTCTCTCCCTCTTTATTCACTGCTTAAGTTTACCCAGTCAGTGCAATATCCAAGTGCCAGCAGTCAGGGAAGTTAGATGGGATGAAATGGCAATGGAGATAAAAGCCACAATGATCTAATAAGAAATTGATTTTTTGATGGAATATATATTCTGGAGGGAGTAAAAGCAGGCCCTATCTAATTATACTGTAAGGTCCCTTCAGGATCCTCCTGGAGTGAACCAACCAACCCAGCAGTTCAAAAGCATGCCAGTACAAGTAGATAAATAGGTATCGCTGCAGTGGGAAGGTAAACAGTTTCCATCCACTCTGGTTTCCATCATTATGTTCCATTGTGCCAAGTGATTTAGTCTGTGAACAAATGCCAGCTCCCTTGGCCTGAAGCAAGATGAGTGCTGCACCCCATAGTCGCCTTTGACTGAACTTAACTGTCCAGGTCAGGGGTCCTTTACCTTTACCTTTTTTTATAAATCAAATAAACAAAAATCCTCATCACCCCAACCACAGCTTCCACTCTGTTAAAATTGTTAGAGGATAAAAAATAGAGGATTTTCTTCTTCTTCTTTAAAAATGAAGGATTGATTGCTAAAAGTTATTACTCAATATAGGGAAATAATTCCTCCTTATAGCTTTTGTTTGTTTTTAGACATCTTCTCGAGAAGAGCTGCTAGCTCGCCTGTTAGAGTGTGACATTATTATTTATAACATCACTGAAGATGTAAAACAGATTGAGGAAGCAGTCTGGGCAGCTACTGGTTAGTATAATTTGTTCTTAATCTGAAATGGGTATGGCACATTCATCAACTTTGGGAAGTGAAGCAGTAGATCTAGTGTGATTCAGCAGACTGAGACTTCAGATAGGCGCTACCTGAGTTCAAATCCTTCAGCCTTGAACTTACCAGGTGGTACAGTATTGGGGAAATCTCAGTTTCTTATCCTCTTGTTAGAAGAGCATAGTTTGGCTTAGCTCACACATACAATTTTAATCATGCATGTTGGGTGAATGTTCACCCAAATGACTGTGCTGGTTTAAGTGGTGTGGTCAAGTTGAACAGGTGCACAATATCTGAATTTGAAATTAGATGATTTGCCTATTTCTGATGCAGTTTATGCCCATCTCTGTGGCCTAATCCAAAAGACTCTGCCGGGGATTGACTGTGTATATCCCAGCAACCAAGGTGTAGAGCCCTGGAAAACATGGGCAAATTGCCATTGGATGGGAAATGGCTGTGTGTGGACTAATCTCAGACTAAAGCATTCCAAATGGCTGATCTGTGCTATCACTGAACTTCTTACAGGGCCACACGTATATAATCTTATTAGCTGAATCATAGGAGGAATCCTGTACACAACTTCCATTTGCACATCTGGTTTTTATTCATTTTATTTTGTTTTTTCATAAAAAATATATACGCTTGATTGTAAAAAACCCTCAAAGTGGTTTACAAAGCAGGTTACTCATTTAGATAGTGATCCACATGCTGAACCATCTAGCTGGATCAAAATTGTGTGTAAAAGCTCAATGTCTCCCATTCTGAGCCTCCTCCACCCACAGGCTTCTGAAATATCTTTGGATGCATAACAATGGTTTGCTGTCAGGGGTGAAAGTGAGAAGTCTTGATATGTGTGTGTAAGTCTTTGTACAGCATTAACCCTAATGTGGGGAAAGAAAACATTTTGCCTGCAGAACATTGTCATAAAATGTAATTAGAGGATTTTTTAAAAAAACATTCAGTAACATATACACTATAATGTAATTACACAGCAATACAAGCGGAATCATCAAAGTTTGAGAAGCAGAAAGTGTTCATTCTGCTTTCAACAATAATGACCTGGGCAAGAAGCAAACCTCTTGATCCGGTGAGTGGTAGAAAAAGTCAGGAAACCTCTGACATTTATTGACCTCAGCAGGTAAACCTGCACTTGAATTATTTGCCTTCCATAAATTGTAGTGACGGAATATATGGTGCAGGCTCATTTCTCAAACTTGCCTGGCACAGTTCCATTTTTTTATAGTTTCTAGCACAAGAAGCAGGGATTAATTCTTAGTATTCCATACAATGACTGTTCAATTAACTAATATTAGGAATGCAATTATTTACTTTAAAAAATCATTTTGCTTTGTCAAAATAAAAATTGAATGATACCAAAGGATACAGTTTTAGAATTTTTTTATTTTTGCTGTCTACTCCTCTCCACCCAGGAAGATCCAGAAATACCTTTCACTGAAGAAGACTATCGTCGAAGAAAACCCCATCCTAATTTTATAGAACACACTAATGCTGAAAAAACTGTTACCAAACTTGGAAAAATCGTAAGTGTTAATGGAAAATAAATTATATATGGTTTTTTAAAAGAAAGATGCAGAGTGTATCTACACTACAAAATTATATAAATTTTGTGATGGATTCTGAGACTTGGAGGGGGGCACCAGCCAGTTTCTGAACACCACAATCCAAATTATCTCCCTCTTTGTATAAGGCAAGGAGGCAAAACACCTAATCCTTGGCACCTAATCCTATGACCTGCAGTGTTAACAGTGGACTATTGCATGGTGGCCGAGCAGTTGTAACCTAGGTTTGTTGGCATCTGTCTGTCTTGAGAGACAATGGAGTATGCCCCAGGGATGAAGTGAAACCGCTGTGTTAGTACTGAAGTTACCTATCTGGGGCGCAAGCCTTTGCAGTGTTTATGGAGGTCCTGGGCTGACCAGACGTCAAGCCCCCCACCCCGGCCTCACTGATGTGGACCAAAGGAAAGCAGAGCAATATTTTGACACCAGCTTGGTTGCAGGAGTTGCTGGAAGGAGGCGTACACGATGCCTTCCAATCACCTTAGTAACTCCATTTCAGATTTGTGTAGAGTTTACTCCTTTGCCTTTTCTTATGCTACTTGTCATCTTGGAATTGTTGCGGAAGGGCTGGGTATAAATGGATTAAATAAATAAGAAAGTGAATAACTTGCCTTAAATTAGGTTTGTAAAATGTTTTTCATTTTTTAACACAATACCTTTTACTCTTATCAACAGGCGAAAAGCAAATTTAATACGTATGTTGTTGCTTCTGGTGTTCAGTATGGAGCTGAAGAAAAGCTTTTACACTACTTCTTTAAGGTAGATATATTTCAAGGTAATTTGGATGATAGTTAATATTGCAGGACTTGTCAAAAAGTGATTCAATACATTCTCAAATCGGTGAGCATGCGGAAAGATGTCCTCTATTGGAATTAGATGCTAGACTAGATGGATGTTTGATTTGGTCCAGCAAAATTGTTCCTATGTAGTAAAATGAAATGGCATTAGGTCTTTACAAGTTTAGCAGAGGATTTACTTCTGGTTCAGAAAACCATGCACTGATATGAGAATTCCTTAAAATACAACTAGCAGGGTGCAGACTTCCAGCTGCCTGGACACCAGAAAGAAAAGGAACTAAGAACTGTGGTTTGCCCCTCACAGAGCTACAATTCCCAGCACTCATAACAAACCACAGTTCCCAAGATGCTGGGGTGAGGGAATGTGCTTTAAATGTGTGGTGTGTATGCAGCCACCGTGTTCTCCCCTCTGTGTAACAGATGAAGGAACAGCATAAGAACTGAAATGGTTGAGCTGTAGATAGCAGCTTTTCCTGATCGTGCTACTGGGTGCATTAAGGCTGTTCTTCAGCTTACTTATCAGTCACTAAATAAGGCACAGTCAGCCTAGGAAGAAAAAAGGTAGACATGGAAATACGGAAAGAGATAAGAGGGAGAGGAGAATGTTGTGGCAAGCACTGTGTTCGAGTTGGGAAATTTAAATGAGTTGCTGTATGGAATCTATGCTATTCTCACTGAGCATTTTAAATTTGCAGTTCTTACTGTGCTCCTCTGTCAGCAAATCTGTTCTTATACAGGAATAGTCCCTATTTTGTCTTCCAAGGGGACTTTTGAGGAACGCCTTTTAGGAACGTCTTTAATTTGAGTTATTGGAATTGCCATTCTCAGAGATTTGGGTGTTAAGAGTGCCCCAAGAGTGTCCTATTTTCTTCTTTGAAATATTGGAGGTGTGCTGCTATTCCTAGTTTCTGAATGGAGGACTGCAATGGAGCACATGAGAGACTTTCCCTATGCCGCACAATAACTCCATGGTAGAGGCAGAACTTGTACCCATGTCTCACAGGTTGACTTTCTATGGCCAAGTATGGTATGGCCTAAATCTGCCTCCTTTAAAATATAAAATTTGGCAGGTGTGGAAAAACACTAAACAGCATCGGAATGCTAAGTTACAATTTAATGAAGGAGCAATGAGTAGCCCTGAACAAGACCAGGGCCCCAGCAGGAGCCATTACTGAATTCCCCTTTAAAATATTCTGGCCTAATGCTTCAAGCACCACTGGGCACCTGAGACTAGCTGCCATTGTAATTTTCTACAGTGCCCTTAAGTGACACTACACCAGAGGCACTGGAGGAATTATAATGGCAGCTAGACTCAAATAATTGGACTACTACTGCTGTCATTACCAGGGCTTAGCAATTGAGGAAGGGGTTCCATCAGGGCCCCCTCAAACTGGGCTTTAGGAGTTTTGCATAAGAATTTGTTCAGTGTTAATTAGCATATGTGTTCTGCGTCCTAAAAATGCAGGGAAATATGCGGTCTCTTGTGTTGGTGAAGATGCATCAAGGGTGGCAGGTCACAGGAACATGTGCTTTTTCATTAGGCACCAAGTTGAACTCTTTCCATATACCTGTTGTTTTTGTCCATGGAGTGTTCCTGGCAGGGATACTGGAGGGCTTGCCTGTTCCTGCTCTTTCCATATACCTGTTGTTTTTGTCCATGGAGTGTTCCTGGCAGGGATACTGGAGGGCTTGCCTGTTCCTGCTCCAGGTGGATCATGTTTAGTCAAAACCCTCCACTATGATCCATCTGGGTCCGTCTTGGGTAGCCCTGCACAGCATAGCTCATAGCTTCTCTGAGTTATTCAAGCCCCTTCGCCACGACATGAACTCTTTCACCTTCGTCTGTGAAAACTTGCAAAGCTGTAGAACTCAGATCCTATAAAACATGTTGTTAATTTGACTCCTCTAACTGATGAGGTAGCAACTGGAGTGAGTGATTCCTCATTCACATATACTAAAGTTACCAACTTAGGATACTCTGCAATTATTTTTCCAGTTATCTTGGCTTGGTGAGACTCCGGCAATACCAATTTTTGGAGATGGACGAAATGCTATTCCAACCATTCACATTGTTGATTTAGCAGCGTAAGTATACTTCTTAGCCATGCCTCACTTCAGGGTTAGAATCATAGTATCGTAGAGTTGGAAGGGACCCAAGGGTTGTCTGGTCCAACCCCCTGCAAAGCAGGAATCTCAGCTTCCATCTTCTTCCTTAATGAGAATCAGTATGCCTTTCTGTTCAGGTTCCAGGAAGGATGACTTTTAAAAATTGATTTCATTTCATTTTTTGAGACAACCTAAAAAGGAATCATGCCTAATATTGTAAAATAAACTAAGACTTCATTGTCCTTAGCAAGAGGCAAACTTTCATGAACTGTATTAGTACCTTTCTCATTTTATGTTTTTAATAATAAGTTCATGGAAGCTTCCATATACCTAGTCAGTCCCTTGGGCCCTCTAGTCAATACTGACTGACAATGACTTTCCAGGGTTTTATGCAGGAGTTTTTCCCAGCCCTACCTGGAGATAATAGGTCTTGAATCAGGGGCCTTTTGCCTGAAAAAAGTATGTACACCATTGAACTATGGCTCTTCCATAAGCATATAATAGTTCCAGTTAGTCACTATGGAGCAAGATAAATTTCTTTAAAATGAGATAGAAGCCATTACAGTGGTACCTCTAGTTACAAACTTAATTCGTTCCGGAGGTCCGTTCTTAACCTGAAACTGTTCTTAACCAGAGGTGTGCTTTTGTTAATGGGGCCTTTTGCTGCCACTGTGCCACTGGCACACAATTTCCGTTCTCATCCTGGGGCAAAGTTCTCAACTTGAGGTAACTCTTCCAGGTTAGCAGAGTTTGTAACCTGAGGCATTTGTAACTCGAGGTACCACTGTATTGTTATTTATTAAATTTGTATACCACCCTTCATCTGAAGATTTTGGGGTGGTTCACAGCATAAAAATACAAGATAGAAACACAAAATACATAATAAAAACAAAACAATGCCCCACCTCCAGCTGCTATCTGACTACAACTACACCCACTGATTTTTGTTCCTGCCATATAATTTGTATTTTAAGTCTCCTGCCTTACATTTTGAGGAGGGCTTGGGGAAATACCTTTTTACATTTGTGCTCCCTCCAAGTCCTTTGTGGCAGAGTCCAACCAGATCCTTGGCAAACCTTCCATTTGAAAGGGTTGAGCCATCCTGATATTCCAGCTGCATGGGTATGTCTCAGCCGTGACATGTGAGGGACATCTTCATTTAATGCCAGCTAGTTTAGACTGACTGGGTTAGATCCAAAATGCCCTTCTGCAAATTGCATGAGTCATTCCGTTCACAGAATGGCAGCGGAGGCTTCCAGAAATTTAAGGGAAAGGCAGCTTTTGCCAACTTTTTTCTCCTGTAGCCCCCTCCCATGCTAACCCTCTGGAGCAGATTTTTAGGTAGCTGCAGAAGGAAGGAGGCATCATATAAACTTGTCTCCCTGAGTTTGCAGAATTATAGTACTTGTATTCTGTATATTTATTCTATATTAATGTTAAAGATCCAGTGACTGACAACTGTATCTTTTGTTTCCTCCACTGCAGAGTTTTACAGAATATAGCAGATCATAGGCCAAGAACTCATTACCTTATTGCAGTGGACGAATCAATACAAACTTTTAGTGAAATAGTGAAGGTAAAGCATTTTAAGACTTTTGACTGTCATGTGTCTCTCTGTTATTCTTTCTTAAAGACTTTGAACCTCTGCAACAAACCTTGAGGACTGCAGTCCTAAATCAGAGGCAGGAAACCTTTTTCAGCCTAAAAGCCACATTCCCTTATGACCTACCTTCCAGGAACAACTGCTTGCCAATATGTGGCATATAATATATATTGAAGGAAGAACAGTTCTCACATCTACACTATCTGACTGTCCCCTTAACCTAGGGCTGCGACATATTTAGCAAATACATCCCTAGTCTTTGATCTGTCTGTATGCATAGGACTGAGTGGTGGGTCGTGTCCAGCCACAATAAGGCTAATCTGCTGTGGATGCATAACAAAATTTGGCTGAGCCCTGTAGTCCTAGGGATAAACACTGATTGCTAGAATATGTGTAACACCTTCATTATGTTATGAATTACTCGATTAACTAATGGTCTATGATGAGCACCAAGCTTCCCAAGCTGTATTGAAATAATTCCTAAAAGCAGTTTTATATGAAAAATTATTTGCAGGTCAATATTTGTGGGCAGTGAATACCCCTTATACAAAACTGCCAGAGAAGGGCTGTTGGAGATTATTCTAAAAAATGTTTCGTATTGGTCTTTGTAATATAAAGTTGACATGGAGTGCAATCTGAAAGGGAGGGGAAAGGAAAACTGAAGGTGGGTGAACAGTGTTTTCCTGTGCTTTGGCAGTTTCATGCAGCAGAGTGAAAGGAGTGTCTTCATTTTTCCTCTTTCTGTGGTTTTTATTATTATTATTATTATTATTATTATTATTATTATTAAAAGTTGTACCTCCCACTGATCACCTTGGAGCCCTGGTGTTAGAGAAGAACCACCTGCAAACCCTTCTGCAGCCTCACATAAGATGCATTCTAAGTTAGATTTCTACTTAATGTGGGCCTCTTTCTCCACAAAAAAGGAGCTCCAATGGATCCTCTTGCCCCCTCAGGGCCACAGCATTGCAGCAATGCTGAGCAGGAAAAATATGTTAACTGCAAAGCAGGTGGCTCAGTCCACTATGACAGCTTCCAAAATTTGCAGCAATTTTGTACAAAGGAATACGATGCAGTGTTGCAGGGATAGTTCTGAACAAATATTAAGTTTTGGTGTACTGTGCTTTTTTTGTTGGCACCTGACTACTCGATAATTGGTTCTTATTGTTATGGCCTTATGGCTTAAATCAATTAATAATCTATTTTTATTCTTCTTTCTGTATGTGTGATATTTATTACTGCTGCATTTAAAACTTATCCAGTATTTTTCTTTAACAGTGCATCAGCAGAAATGTTGGTCCAGGAAAAACACAGAAGGTTCCAAGAGAAAATGCTTTCCTAAACAAAGATTTAACGGTATTTGTTTAATCTTCCAATATTTTCTGCCAGAGAAGATAACAGCACTCTTTAATGCTAATGGATTAAAGAACCCTGACATGACTTTAGTGTTGACTGCCTTGTACTGCTTTTCTTTTTTACGGGGAGGGGTTTACAGGACTGGGTTAGGATTGGGAGTCACAGCAACTGCTAGTTATAGTTTTAAAAAGATGTATGCAGTGCCAAATTATATGTTTAAAATCAGGTCAGTAGTCAAGCTTTTTAATCAACAGGGAGAATGAGAGAGAGAAGAAGTGGACTTACTGGAGAGAATGTGGGAGTCAAAATAAATGAATGGCTTTCATACTTTATGAGCTTATTTTTTGGTCCAGTTAAAGGTCTTTTTTAAAATTTACATTGTAAAGCCTTATAGAATCTGGGCCCTGATTATTTCAAGCAGCACCTTCCCACATATTCTAGGTTTTATTCTCTTGTGAGGTTGGATTATCATCTACCAAGGACAGGGCCTTCTCGGATGTGGGCATGGAGATATGCTCACACTTGAGAAGCTCATCTAGCTTTTTCCCTGATTGTGTTTCGGAAACAGCTTAAAACATATTTTTGGTGTTTTAATGATTTTAAGTGCACTGCCATGATATTGTTCTTATGAGTTGGTGATGTAGAAATACTCTTATTTAGAAATACTCGTAAATATGTATTCTGCCAAGCAGTTCAAAACTGAGATTTTCCATTTCTCTTAATGTATATTTTACTATTTTTAATTAGTTTTACAATTGTGGTGTTACACTTTGTATTGTTTTCATCAACGCTGTGTTGAAAAGTCATTCGTAAATACTGTTAATAAGAGTGCATCATTCTAATAAATAATTGCACTTTCTTTAGCAAGAACAGTTGGATGAATTACTTGTGAACTTGCGAATGGAAGCTGTATATTTGAAGGAGAATTTCAACATTAAGTGGGTTGCTCAAGCAGGAATAGTGGAGCATATTGATCAAGTAGTGAAGGAATACAAGCAAAGTCGAGGCTTACTGGTAAATAAATAATATTTTATGTTATTTGACAATACATAGGTGGGGCAATATATGCTCTTACAATAGAAAATGTGAAGTATCCCAGGAAACCATAGTATTTATTTTTTGGAGGGATGTGGGTGGCACTACGGTCTAAGCCACCAAGCCTCTTCGGCTTGCCAGTTGTTAGGTTGGCAGCTCAAATCTGCGTGACGGGGTGAGCTCCCGTTCCTTTGTCCCAGTTCCTGCCAACCTAGCAGTTTGAAAGTATACCAGCTTGAGTGGATAAATAGGTACCACTGTGGCAGGAAGTTAAACATTTCTGTGCTCTCTGGCAATCATCATGACCCAGAAAAGCCGTCTGCGGACAAACGCTGGCTTCCTTGGCCTGAAAGCGGAGATGAGCGCCACACCCCTAGTCAAATTCTACTGGACTTAACCATCCAGGGTTCCTTTACCTTTACCTTTACTATTTATATATTGTAAGTTCTTGCTAGCAGGGAGTAAGTTTCATTGGACTCAGTAGGGCTTACTGAGCAGAGTGGCTGTTTCCTTTCATTAAAATCGGGGGTGGGGGAGAGAGATACTTTGTGCCAGGTCTGAGGCTAATGTAGTGCTGCTGATGGAAGGAAGGGTGGTTGTAGTCAAGGAGGATAAGGTACAACTTAGTGTCCCCTTTCCCTGTGCTTTAACCATTCCACCGCCATATCTCCGCTTGTGGAACAACAACACCAGCATTGTTTTCCTTCAACAATTCCACTGGCATATTTGTTGTGGTGGCACTATATATTCCGTTTCACCAACTGGTCATATTTAAGAATAGGGTTGTACCCTTTGCCATTCATTTTACTTCTGGCCATGGGATGCAAAGACTAGCTATTTTCATAAACACATTTCCATGTCTTCTCTTTCAGCCTGTCAAGATTTGTATTCTTGGCCCTCCTGGGGTAGGAAAAACTTCCATTGCAGAAGAACTGTGTAAACATTACAAGGTGCACCATATTAAAATAAAGGACGTGATTGCTAAAGCCATAGAAAATTTGGTAAGCAGGTTACTGTTTCATTGGAAATAAACTGAAAAGTTGTTAGGAAAATGTGGGCAGGAGACATAATTACCATTGGATGCAGTTAAAAATAAGTTTTTTACGGTTCATTACATAGCTCCAGACTGTGCATTTTATCTTTCTTGTTCTGATGCTTGATATAATCTCTTCCTCCAGTAAACGACTCATTGGTATTCTGCTGCACTATTTCAGTAGAAATATTAGAATATTTACAGACCTATTGTCAAATAATGAACTTCACTATAGTGCCGTTCTTAGCCTTATCGATACAAGGATCGTAGATTTAAGATAATATATTGATCCAGTTTCAGATAGCTTATAGACATTTATGAACATGGTCCACCAAAAGTTAACTTAGTTGTGCTGAAACAGGCTTCATTTTGACTTGATTCTGTCATCAGTTTCCAGCTTAGGCTTCAACCCTTTGCACACTTACTGAAAGTAGTTGAATTTAGTGAGATGTGCTTTTGAGTATAAAATATGGATGATGGTGCTGTTATTCGACTGGGAAACTCCTCCTTTCTGCCTTGCCCTCTAGGGCAAATCAAAAAAAGAAAGTTTGGGACATTGGCCACAGCTTTACTGATTATAGATGTAACTAGGCTTTGGCTCAGATACTGAGTGCATCTGCCTTCTCAGCCTCCTGATGGAGTGCTGACGCTTGACAGGGTCAAGCCTGAGATTATAGGTCCTCCACAAGACATAGGTCCACCAGGATGGCCCTCCCATGCCACTGCAGGAGCAGTCTGCATTTGAATGAGAAAGATGAAGTAAGATTGAAGTGGAACAAAAAAACGAAAACGCAAAGTGGTTTGGTTTTTTTTTTTTTTTTGCCAAGAACAACCAACAACGATGTCAGTTCAATGAAAAGGACAAGGAATATCAAATTAAAGAAATTATTTGTTGTGCTAGTGCATTATTTTTAATACATGGCAAGTGTCATAACAAGACTTGTCCAGATTGCAGATCTACTTAAAGGGTAATTCCATATGGCTATTCAGTATTCATGGATTATATTCATTCAGTCATCACTGACTGGAAAGCTGGTGCTCCAGTGAAAATGTGTATGAAGATCTTGTCACAATACATTAAAATGATGTGGAAAGACTTTATTCGTTTGTTTATTTATTATTTAAAAGCATTTCTAAACTGCTTAATATTTAAAAATCTCTTAAGTGGTATTTAAAAATATATAAAAACAATTAAACAGTATCATAAAAACAGAAACAAACAGTAAAACAATATTATAAAAAGAAGAATTAAGTAATAACAGGTTCCAGTCTTAACAGATCAGGGAAAGGATTTGACAGATTTCTTCATATGTTAATTCAAATTACCTAATTTTCAAATTTACAGATCTTCCTTAATTAAAACAAATCTTTCTCAACCAATAAACAGACCAAAACACAGCTATTCCTCAAAACTCATACTTCTCCAACTAAATATTGGAGGAACGTGCAGAAAAAGGTAAATATTAGGTGAAATGCGCACAAAAATAGAGATGAATTTTCATGCAGACCTTTTTAAAGAATCACAGATTGAACTAAGAACTGAGTTAAGCCCACTGGCTCTGTCCCAAGCCATCTTTGCATTATTCTGCCTTCCTTGCTCCGGCTCTCTGGGTTTTTTGTTTTTTCCTCTTCCCACCAAACCCCTTTTCTTTTCTTTTCATTTCTTCCTCCTCTTGCTCCCCAAGTGCGCATCGGTGGACCTGTACATCGCTGGGGGCTTTATTTTTGTATTTTAGCTCTATTTTATATAGCTAGAGAGAGATATCCCCACACCCTGAAATATCCCAGTGCAACTCCCAAATCAGCCATGTCAGACGCTGCTGTGGATACCAGCTCTGAGATCTCCACCAAGGACCTGAAAGAGAAGAAGGAAGTCGTGGAAGAGCCAGAAAATGGCAGAGGTGCCCCCGAGAACGAGGGAAATGGGGAGCAGAAAGCCGACAATGAGGTAGATGAGGAAGAAGAAGTTGGTGAGGACGAGGAAGAAGGTGAAGAAGATGGTAATGAGGCTGAGGGATCCACAGGGAAGCAGGCAGCTGAGGATAATGACGGCGATCCCAAGAAGCAGAAAACCAATGGAGACAATTAGGAGGCAGAGTAAATTTAAAAAACACACATTTAAAAAAAAAACTTAAGAGGATTTTTTTTAAAAAAAAAATGCCAGCATGACCAGTTCACCTTTGAAGCTCCTGTCATAAAATGTCCCCTCCTCTTCCTCCCCACTACCCCCTTTTTGCTGTGCTCACTTGTCATCAAGTGGGGGGGGGGGTCAGCCCTTCTCCCAATTCTGAGTGGAATGAAAGTGGGGAATGGTCTCCACCTTCTTTACCCATTATGCCACTTTTTGGGGGAAGGAGGGTTGGGAACGGAGAAGTTAAGTTACTTCCCCCCCCGCCTCTTCTCCCCACAGAAAACTTCAAGGCCCACTTTGCTTTCTTAAAAGTAACTTTGAAGGATAATTTGTATTTTTTATTAACAATTTATATTTTTGTATATATTGTGATGAGGTCAGTCATTTATAATGCGATCCCTGGTTGACCAAGGGGGGGGGGAGCTTTGAAGTGTGGTGGGTTTAAAAAAATATTTTTCTCTCTCTCCCTCTGTTCCCCAAAAACAAAACAAAAAACCGAAAAGAAAAATTTGAAATATTTCCTGACTTTACTTGTGGTGTGACCATGTCCAAAACATTTATCTCAAAAGGAGAAGGAAAAAACAGAACCTTGTAAAAACAAAAATAAAAAACGCAAGTTGAGTCTTTATTCTGAGCATTCCAGTAACTCTTTCTTTTTCTCTTCTGTGTATGTACTTTAGCTGTACCATAACTAGTGGGTTTGTATGAGATGGCAAGGTCAAAGATAAAAGGGTCTTTCTTTCCTTTTTTCTTTTCCTTTTTCGTTCTTTTGTCTACAAAGCTGCTGTAAAATTTTTTTTTATTTATTTTGCCTGTTTGATGTATGTGTGAAAACAATGTTGTCCAACAATAAACTGGAATTTTATTTTGCTGAGTTGTTGTAACAGAAAAACAACAACCTAAGAACTGAGTTAAGGCCAGAACAATGAGTAAGTGAGAGAAACTAGCATTGACAGATTTGCCCATTCCTATTTTTGTTTGCAATAAGTACTAGATTAATTCATTAACTCAAATACATAACCCAGTATAGAAACCATAAGCTAAAAAACCAATGTCATGCAGTGGGGTAGGAGGAAAGAGAAATCGAAGCTGGAGTTGCTTTAGAGTAACTTTGGCAGGTTTGTGGTTCCATTCAGAGTGGCTCAGCTTAGTTGCTGTCATTTTTGTGTAACTGAGGCAAAATTTGTCCAGAATTTGAGTGGCATTTTCTTTCCTATTACATCCCTAGGAGAAAATTGTTGCTCCTAAAGAGATAGTAGAGCCTGAAGTGGTGGAAGAGGAGGAAGAAGAGGAAGAAGAGGCAGAAGAAGAAGGGGAGAACATAGAAGAAGCCCAGGAATTATTAGATTCGGTTAAAGAAAACATGGAGCAAAATGCAGGTGAATCTTGTTTGCGATGAAAAGATAGTCTAGTTATTTGCATGCAGCTTATGTGAAATGCATGTCTGCCTTCTGAATCTTGTTAAACCTAGTTCATAAGATTTCCAGTCCAATACTTAGCATGACATACAGTGTCTTGTTAGTGAATTCGGGGAGAGGGCAGCAAAAAACAGGATGTCTCACGTCCCCAATTATAAAAGATTATGCAAATTTAATAATGTTTCCCTGTAAAACTAGGTCGTCTGGATGATAGCTTTGTGGTTAGGTTCATGAAAGAAAAGCTAATGTCTATGCCTTGCAAGAACCAAGGATATGTTTTGGATGGGTTTCCAAAGACCTACGACTTGGCAAAGGATCTTTTTAATCGTAAGTAAGAGTCCTCTACTGTACTTGTTGTTACTGTACATTTCACTATGTAACAAGTGCTAGTGGCCACATTTACAATAAAGTAGTTTTATCATAACTGTGGAATTATGCTGAAACAAGTGTGTTCATGATTATAACTTGAAATATCTAATCTCCATTGATGATCACTAGTGTTGTTAAGTTACTAGCAGCTCATATATGAGAGATACGAGGGTTAGAAAAATCCAGAAGATCAAGATGGACAACAAATTCTGCACTAAGGGCAACACTGGAAACACTGGAGAGTTGCAACTACGTTAACATATTTTATTGTTTGCCTTTGTTTCCCTGTTCTCTGGGTTTAGTGTCGTGGCTTTCAAGTGGATTTAGAAATTACGATATCTGAAAATATAGTGAAAAAGTGCAACTCTGGGGTGGGGAGCGTAAACAATTTAAGACTACCGTATTTTTCGTCCCATAGGACGGACCGGCCCATAGGACGCACCTAGTTTTTTTGGGGGGAAATAAAGGAATTCCCCCCCCCCTTTATTTCCCCCCCCAAACCAGGTTGGGGAATCCAAACCAGGTCGGGGAACAGCGGGATGGCGGCGCTCCGCCTCCCCGCTGTCCCCCAAGCTTGTGGGGCTGGCGCTGGGGAGAAGCGTGCTTCTCCCTAGCGCCAGCCTCAAAATCAGGTCGGGGAACAGCGGGATGGCGGCTCTGCGCCTCCCCGCTGTCCCCCGAGCTTGTGGGGCTGCCCGATGTCTGCCCGAAGCGCGGGGTGCCCTGCTTCAGCGCGCCCCGCGCTCTGTGCAGCAGGCTGCTATCCGCAGCCTAGGGAGCCCTGCGGGAACTCCCACAGGGCTCCCTAGGTGCGGATAGCAGCCTGCTGCCCAGAGCGCCCTGCGCTTCGGGCAGAAATCCGCAGCCTAGGGAGCCCTGCGGGAACTCCCGCGGGCTCCCCAGGCTTGCTAATAGCTACCTGAAGCAGTGACCACTCTCGCTCTCCAAGCTTCAGCAAAAGCCTGCATTCGCCCCATAGGACACACACAGATTTCCCCTTCATTTTTGGAGGGGGGAAAGTGCGTCCTATAGGGCGAAAAATACGGTATTTTGCTGTTTCCCCTCTCCTAAATTGATTATTTTGACTGTATCTTATACTGTGGTGCTGTTTCCCGCTCTGAGATAAATTATGAAAAATAAATAAAAGATTATTCCTAGGGGCAGGAAGGGTAAGAACAAATAAGAGATGACGTAGATCTGTGAGTACTTTCTCCATCTCATTAAATTTTGGCAAATACAGTCAACTCACAACTTACTGTACATCCTACAATTTCTTTGCCAAAATTTAAAGAAGCAGGAGATTCAGTCATGGATCTCCCTTATCCTGTTCTGTTTTTGCCCTCTGGCAGAGATTTCCCCCCCAGAAATGTATTACAATGCATTGAGGACACTATTGTGCCCTGTATACACAAACCCTAGTTGGGAGAATCTGCAGAGCCTCCTTGAGGATCTTGGGTGATTGAGTGTCTGCTTGTATGGAGAAAATCAACAGATCAGACCTCATTTGAAATAACTACATATGGTAGCAAACTGGTTGAGGGATATCTGTAACTTGTGAAAATGCCATGGTTTGTGAAAATGCCGTACGTCATGGTTAGGTACAAAAATGAAAATTAGAGGGAGGAGGAGCACGGAGGAAAGATCCTATGAGCCTGCAGGATAGGATGTGTTTGGGGCATGGTTAGAGAACATAAGAGAAGAGTCCTATCTCTGCTTAGTGATACTAGACATTTTTAGTACTGTAATCTTTAGTGTGCGAGTTTCTATTGATGACATCTTAATTGCGTTTTTTTTAAAGTTGAAGACGAGGAGGAAGAGGATGATCTAAAAGGCAAAATTCATCACTATGACAAAGTAATAATTTCTGGTAAGTTTGCTTTGCTTAAGGCCAAACTAGATGTGATGGTGGCAGTTCCAAGTATTTAAACCAAAATCTGCCCTGGTTATAGAAGAGGGTGGTTGAAAGTATCCCATTTTTAACAACAAAAGAACGTACACTGATTGAAAGTACATCCCTCTTTCTGCAGCTTCTCTACCTAACTTAACTAACCGTGTGGTATTCCCAGAAGATTAATTCTCATATATGTTTTTCTCCACAGACTATGTAATTTCCTTGAATGCTTCAGATGAATTCCTGAAAAATCGAATCATGAATCTCCCTGAATCTGTTGTTGCTGGAACTCATTATGCTCAGGACCGGTACTTAAGATCCCTGAATCTTTTCAGGGAATTAAACACAGAAGACGAAACTGTTCTCAACTATTTTGATGAAATAGAAATACATCCACAGTATATTGGTATAGTTGAAAGTGCATTTAATTTCTTAATCTCCCTTCCTTTCTCTTTGAGAAACCAGCTTCAGGGAACTACCAAGAGACGAGAGACACCATAGCTCTCTCTCTCCTGAAATCCCCCACTGAAAAGGGGAGGGGGGAAATCTCTGAAAAGGTAGCTTCAGTGAACCAAGAGGCCAAAGTACTGCGACTAATAATCAGGGCAATTTTCTAACAACTCACACTGAAATCTGTAGGAGCAATATTTATTTGAGATAGTAAAAAGAGCACCAATTCAAAGGTCCTGTAACCCAATGCAGATTTTATTTTATTTTTTTAAGATAAGTCAATAATTTTAGCACACACACCAAGATAATAAGAAAATAGTTCAGTTTAGGTTGGAATACTTTTTGCTCTTCAACCAATCTTAAGGTAAGATTGTTGGAACTTTCCAGAAACTAATCAGGAGACGGACTCTTATGACAGGCTCAACCACAAGGTGTTGTCTCTCATGGCTTAAGAATGCACAGTGACTCTGGGACTTCAGTACCCGCCTCAAGATATGGACTGTAAATCCCAAGGTGTTAGCAGTTAACTCAGGGTCCCAAACAGCCTCATTTTGCTGAAAAAATGCCCAGCTTTGAATCATCACAACTCCAATTATTGTCATGTTTAAGATAATAATGTAGGACAACGATTTTAACTAAGTAAACTTGTGCCTGTGGTGTAACTAATAAGTTTCCTTATTTTTCTCTCTCCATACTTGAAAGATGTATCAAAGTTTGAAGGTCTGGAGAACAGAGTTATAGCGAAAGAAATCATCAAAACTATTGGCGAGCCTCGAAATTATGGTTTGACAGATGAAGAGCTGGAAGAATTTGAACGAAAGCAAGCTGAAGAACGCCTTGCAAGAGAAGCTAAAGAAAAGGCTGATTTGGAACAAAAAGAAGCTGAGGAAAGGGCTCAAAAATTGGCAAACTGGGAAGAATGGGTAAGTAAATCCCAGATGCTTGATAATTCTAACATAAAGAGATTGCCCCCCCCCAACACACACCAAAAAATGATAACATGGCACACACAAATGCCTATTCACACATTGCAGGTGGGAAGAAAAGAGGAGAGGGAGAGAATTCTTTACATGAGGCACTGCCACTGCTTCTCTCATGTGACTTTACAGGCAAAGAGATACAGTAATAAATTACTGAAAGATTTTAGATGGTTTTCTTCTGTGTATCTAGTAAATATACTCAAGAGCAGCATTGGCAACACAATGAATAGGCTGCACTGGGATTGCATAACATATTGATAGTTCCTATTTAAAGTGAATGCAGAAGTTTACTTTGAGATGAATCGGTTTGGTCTAAATAGCAGCCTCATATCTAAGTATCCAATTCCTTCTCATGTATCCTTCAATTTTTGTTATAATTGATTGTATGTAAGTCACACAGGGAATGGCTGAATGGGATATAAATGCTATAAATAAATTCTAAACTTCATGTCGCATTTCTGGAGCAAAAAACTCAACACCGCCCCCCAGGCTTAAAAATTTCTCAATATTGTGTCTACTTACCTCAGTCTATGGTGTTTTTGTGTACACCATAGTACTTGGAATATATTTCCAAGTACTTAAAGTTTTAGATTAAGGTACGAATAAATAATAGCTGAATAGGGGAAGGAACTATAGCTCAACAGTTGTACGTACAGAAGATATTACACACACAGCAAGTTCATATGCAGAACTCCATGCAAACTGTGTGTCCCATCGCATCACACATGAGGATTGATTATACATTTATCTTTTTTTATTATTTTTACGAAGAACACAGAATGCCACATACATGTGTGATTGCTACATGGAACAATCCGCTTACAGTTGGCATGGAATTTTCCACATGGAATGGCATTTGTGTAGAAAACATCACAGCAGACCTCAATCATTTGTTATTGTGTTAACATTTTCTTTGAGGCATGTGCATAATGGTTTAGGTATGCAGTGTTAAATTTCATAAATGTGTATTTAGATCTATTTAGAATTTAAGAACTAAGAACCAGGAATACAAAATGGAATGCATTTCATAAAGTCAAATTTCCTGGACCTAAATTTGTTTTAGGTTTTGTATTCTGTTTAAGCAGAACCTAAATATATATTTATCTCTGCATTTTTTAAGAATAAACGTTTGGAGGAAGTGAAGCGGCAAGAACAGGAGCTTCTGGAAGCTCAGTCCATTCCGTTGAGAAACTACTTAATGAAGCATGTCATGCCAACACTTATGCAAGGCTTGAATCACTGCTGCATGGTTAGGCCAGATGACCCTGTTGACTTTCTGGTAAGGAAATGCATTTTCCCAGTATTTGTCTGTCTGTCTTTTTCAATTATAGTAAAAAAAAGTATGTCCCATTTTTTATTACATAGTTGTGAATTCTAGACATGCTACATTGTTGTCATAAAACCAACAAAGATCTTTGTACTGTCCTGCCTTTAATCCATCAGTCACTGTGGGCAACCTACAACTTCACCAGTAAAACTCATTTGAAGCCCAAATAGTTGGATTTTGAAATTTGCTTCATTTGTTCAACTGTGAAAAATCAAACTGTGCACTATAGTTGATTCCAGGTTGCTTCTTTCTTCTTTTTTTGTCAATTTTTAAAATTAATTTTCACAAAATTATAAACAAAGAAATAAACATATAAACATAAATCATAACCCTATTAAAACTACACTTAATAACATTGTTAAATGACTTCCTCACTTCCCCTTGGTTGAATTTCCATGCATATCCTTTTAACGGCTTTCCAAATCATAATTCTTACCAGTCTGTTAACATCCTTATACTTTTCAATTCGAAATTAAACATATTCAACATCACTTAACTTATATTAATTCCTAAGCCAGTCTGTTACCTGCAAGCTATTTCCAATTAATTTAACCTAACAAATTTTGTTAAATAATCATAAAATTTTGTCCATTCTTCCTGATACTCCTCCTTCTTCTGGTCACGGACTCTTCCAGTTAGGTTGGCTAGCTCCGAAAAGTCCATCATCTTCATCTGCCAATCTTCCACCGTTGGTAATTCTTGGGTTTTCCACTTTTTAGCTAGTAAAATTTGAGCAGCAGTTGTGGCATACAAAAGCAATTTAACATCTTTCTTGGGCAATTCCAAACCTGTTATTCCAAGAAGAAAGGCCTCTTGTTTCTTTATAAATGTATATTTCAACATTTTTTTCAATTCATTATAAATCTTTTCCCAGAAGTCTTTCACCCTGGAGTAGGTCCACCACATGTGATAAAAAGTTCCTTCCTTTTCTTTGCATTTCCAGCAGTTATGATATATTTTTGCTAATTTAACAAGAGTCAAATACCATCTGTACATAATTTTCATTATATTTTCCTTTAACATAGTACATGCAGTGAACTTTACCGCTTTCTTCCACAGTCTTTCCCAATCCTCAAACATTATACTATGTCCAATCTATCATCACAGATTTAACTTGTTCATCTTTTGTATGCCACTCCAACAATAACTTCTACATTTTCGATAAATTTTTACCTTTATTATCCAACAACTCCGTCTCCAACTTGGATTTTTCAGAAGCAAAACCATTTTCCTTACCCATTTTATACAATTCATTAATTCTTTTTGGCTCACTCTCCAATCAGTTTTCTTTGCCCCCAGTAGCGCTGTCACATAGCCAAATCTAACTGGTTGCATAGTGTTGCAATATCATTCTAATTATGGGTTTTAGGTGAGGGGTAGTACTTCTGGTGAGGAACATGTCGTGCTCCTTCTGGGGTAGTTGGTTTACATTATTATTATTATTATTATTATTATTATTATTATTATTATTATCCCAACCCTGCACTCCGCTCTGGCAAATTGAGTGGGTGAGACCAATAGTGAGTCCAGCGGTCAAGAAGCAGTGCACAGGAATGGAAAATGGTGAACAATCGCACAATTTTGGAGGGTTTCAATAAATGTTAGTATAAGCCACTGTTCAGTGCTATATGTACGGAAACAAACCTATATTACGGTATTAAAAATTTGTAACTCTTTTTTTGTAAATTCTAAATCAACAGGCAGAATATCTCTTCAAGAATAATCCTGAATTTGACTAAGAAGTATACAACCTCATTGCACTATCAGGTGTAGTTTCAGATTATTATGTTTCCTCTTTATCACTGTAAAATAATACTGGAATAAAAAGTTTCATGATTGTTCAAGATACTTGTAATTTGTGGTTCGTTTCATATTATCCTCTTACCCTCAAAAGTGCTCTGACAGCTGAGAGCATAAGAAGGCCCACATTTGTATTTAGAGCAGAGAAGCCGCATGCAATAAAGTGTTAAGCACTGTCTCCACACCATTTTATTTGCTCTAAATCTGAAAGTCCCTTTTCCTGAAAAGATCAAGTTTTGGTTGCACATGCTTATATGTAGCATGTACTTAAGCTCCAGAAGGAGTGGGCATGAAGACTTTGCAATTCCCTTTCATGTTGTACTACAGGTTCTTTTTACAATGCAATCCTATGCGACTTTATTCAGCAGTAATTCTCACTGGTCAGAGGAACTTACTCAATGCAAGTGTACTTTGGATTGATAAAAGGGGGAAAAATCAAACTTAAACCATCTATGACTTTGGACAATTGCCACAGAGTCATACTAAAAGTAGACCCATTAATTTCAATGGTCATCAATTTTAGTGAGTCTACTCTTAAGTATGATCTGGTTGCATACAGCTTCCCCCTTCTTTCCCTATTTGAGCAAGATATTGGAAAGGCTGGAGCCCTCTTACAGTGAGGGGGGAAAGTATTTGATCCCCTGCTAAATTTTCCCATTTGCCCTCTGATGAAGAAATGACCAGTCCATAATTGTAATGGTAGGTTTATTGTAGCTGTGAGAGACAGAATAACAACAGGAAAACCTCCAGAAACCTAGAAGACAAAAGTCAGAGATTGATGTGCACTATAATGAGTGAAATAAGTACAGTGGTACCTCAGGTTAAGTACTTAATTTGTTCTGGAGGTCTGTTCTTAACCTGAAACTGTTCTTAACCTGAAGCACCACTTTAGCTAATGGGGCCTCCTGCTGCCACCGCTGCATGATTTCTGTTCTCATCCTGAAGCAAAGTTCTTAACCTGAGGTAATATTTCTGGGTTAGAGTCTGTAACCTGAAGCATATGTAACCTGAGGTACCACTGTATTTGATCCCCTATCAACCAGCCAGATGTCAGGCTACCTGGTATCTTCACTGTATGTCACGAGCTGAGATTAGAAGCACCTGCTATGAGAGGTTTTACCTGTAATCCCAGCTTGTTACAGTACCTGTACAAAAGACACCTGTTGACAGAAGCAATCAATCCAGCAGATTCCAAACTAGCCACCATGACCAAGACCAAAGAGCTGTCCAAGGATGTCAGGGACCAGATTGTAGACTTGCACAAGGCTGGACTGGGCTATAAGACTATTGCCAAGCAGCTTGGTGAGAAGGTGACAACAGGTGGTGCAATAATTCGCAAATGGAAGAAACACAAAAAATAACTATCAACCTCCCTCGGTCTGGGGCTCCATGCAAGATCTCATCTCGTGGAGTTGCAATGATCAGGAGAACGGTGATGAAGCAGCCCAGAACTACATGGGGGGAACTTGTCAATGATCTCAGGGCAGCTGGGACCATAGTCACCATGAAAACAGTTGGTAACACACTACGCCTTGAAGGACTGAGATCTTGCAGAGCCCGCAAGGTCCCCTTCCTCAAGACAGCAGATGTACAGGCCTGTCTGCAGTTTGCCAGTGCACATCTGAATGACCCAGAAAAGTGGGTGAAAGTGTTGCGGTCAGATGAGACAAAAATCGAGCTCTTTGGCATCAATTCAACTCGCCGTGTTTGGAGGACGAATGCTGCCTACGACCCCAAGAACACCATCCCCACCATCAAACATGGAGGGGGACATATTATGCTTTGGGGGTGTTTTTCTGCTAAGGGGACAGGACACATTCACTGCATCGAAGGGACGATGGACGGGACCGTGTATCGTCAAATCTTAGGTGAGCACCTCCTTCCCTCAGCCTGGGCATTGAAAATGGGTCGAGGATGGGTATTCCAGCATGACAATGACCCAAAACACCCGGCCAAGGTAACAAAGGAGTGGCTCAAGAAGCACATTAAGGTCCTGGAGTGGCCTAGCCAGTCTCCAGACCTTAATCCCATCAAAAATCTGTGGAGGGAGCTGAAGGTTCGAGTAGCTACACATCAGCCTCAAAATCTTACTGACTTGGAGAGGATCTGCAAAGAGGAGTGGGACAAAATACCTCCTGAGCTGTGTGCAAACCTGATGGCCACCTACAAGAAATGTCTCCTGGGAACTGTAGCTTAATAGTGCTGGGAACTGTCTCTGTAAGGGCTAAACTACAGTTGCCAGGAATCGGGGGGGGGGGGCAGGTGCTGTAAACGTAGAGTGGATGTGACCATTTTCCATTGTTTTGTCTTCATCAGGCAACAATCCAGGGCGGGTTTTAGTTTTGATGAGGCCCTCAGCTAGTGAAGGTAAGGGGGCCCCTTTATATGTCCAGCTGTCCTTTGTCAACGAGAAATTGTCACTTTTTTGTGTGGGATACAGTGGTGCCTCGCAAGACGAAAATAATCCGTTCCGCGAGTCTCTTCGTTTAGCGGTTTTTTCGTCTTGCGAAGCATCCCTATTAGCGGCTTAGAAAAAGGGGGGGGAGGGAAAAAACTCGCAAGACATTTTCGTCTTGCGAAGCAAGCCCATAGGGAAATTCGTCTTGCAAAGTGCCTCGAAAAACGGAAAACCCTTTCGTCTAGCGGGTTTTTCGTCTTGCGAGGCATTCGTCTTGCGGGGCACCACTGTATATGCTACAGTGGTGCCTCAGGTTAAATACTTAATTCGTTCCAGAGGTCTGTTCTTAACCTGAATCACCACTTTAGCTAATGGGGCCTCCTGCTGCCGCCACACCGCCAGAGCACAATTTCTGTTCTCATCCTAAAGCAAAGTTCTTAACCTGAAGTACTATTTCTGGGTTAGCCGAGTCTGTAACCTGAAGCGTATGTAACCTGAAGTACCACTGTATATGGTAATTTATGGACCTAATAGGTATCTAAAGCCATTTGCACATGACAAAATATGCATTTTATCAAAGCAATTGTTGAACTGAAATACAATTAAGAAAAAGTATATTAATAGTGATTTTTTTTGGGGGGGGGGGAGGGCCCAAGAGAGAGGGGCCCTAAGCTATAGCTTGTTTAGCTTATACGTAAATCCGGCACTGCAACAATCCTATCGTTTACAAACTTTTAACGGTCCTCCTATAAAGTGGATTAAATGAGTGATAATTATGCGCTAAGCCGGTGGCTCGCAAGGAATTTACACCAGAATGCAAACAACGTCTCCGAGCGCGTAGTAGATGGATCTCCTCCTGTTTGCAGCTTAGGAAAGGCAAACAGCAAAGGACGGGTTAACTGCAATCTGCGCGCCACCAAGCGAGTCCTTGCCTCTGGCGCCTGCGCAGCAGCCGCGCCAGCCGTTGGCAGCTTTCAAAAGTTCGAACTCGCCTGCCTGCAAGGACTACACTTCCCGCCAGCCAACGCAAAGGCCTGGCGCATGCGCGGGAGTGCACGTCTCTCGACGCAGGGCGGGCGCCGCCGTTACGTCAGCGCGCCAACTGGCCCTGCACGCCTCTGCTCCCCCTCCCCTCCCTCGCCCCAGAACGTTGCTGTGGTAGCGCCTGGGCGCCATGTTAGGAGGCCGGAGGGGAAGAGGAAGGACTAGAGGAAGCGGCGGCGGCAGCAGCAACAACAGCGGCGGCGGCGGCGGCCACCAGGCCTAGCAAGCGGCTCTCCCCCCTCGGCCAGAGGGCCCAAGCCAGGCCTGTATCATGCTCGCGTCGCCCGCTTCCCAGGGGCAGGAAGAGTGACTGTTCCGGGGAAGAGGTGGCGGCGCTTAACCCACAGCCGGAGAGACGATGCCGTTGTAAGTGGAGGCCGGGTCTGGCGTGAGGGGGGGGGGGCGGGTGGAAGAAGCCCCGGGAAGCCTGGCAGGGGACTTCGGAGGCAACCTGAGCGAGCGCTTCCGGGACCCACGGCTTCCCCTCCTCGCCGTGTAGGCCCTCCGTTTGAACCCGCCTCGTCGGCCCTCATTTCCCTTGGCGCACAAATCCTCTCCCTTCCCACGCTCTCTCTCTCTGTGTGTGTGTTTCGGCGCCTGAGGGCCTCGTTCCTCTCGCTCCCCCCTTTTTTTTTTGCCCTGGCGCAGAACTTCGGAGGAGGAGGGGGCGGCCTCGGCGGCGCCTACGACCCTCAGCCGTAGCCCCACAACAAGTGGCGGCGGGCATTTCACGCCTCGCCTCACACTCGGCCCTCTTGCCGCTTTCTCAGGCCTTGGGGGGGGGGGGGGTTGTGAGCGTTTTGTGGGGCAGAGAGAGGACGCATGTGCGGCGTCTCGCGGGCGCCGAGGCCTATCTGGGGAGGTGCGCAGGCCCCGCCGCGCGCCGGAATCAGCCGGATGGTGGCAAAAGTCTGCCAACCAACTGCTGGAAGCGCCATCGCCGCCTCCCTCCCGCCGGTGTTGCGAAATCCCTGCCCACCTTCTTCCCCGCATCCCCGCCACACGTTATTTGAAGGGGGGGGGGCTGGCTGGCGGGAATTGTAACGCGAACGAAAAATCCTGTGCTGCTTAGGAGATCTCGCCTGAAGCACACCTGCAGCTTTTTAAAGTTGCACGCCTCTTGTTGAGTAATACCTGGAGAGCGCCAGCTTATTTTGTGGCCTTAGCCTCCCCCACCCCGTCCTCCTTTGTTTTGTTTTCTCTCCAACTAGAGGTTTTCTGTTTGCCGCTGAACATCTCGCTATACAGTTCTATGTAAATGTGTTGCCACTCGTTTGGTTGCACCGTGTTCCTTGTGAGGCATTGTCATGCTCGCGAACGCATTTTTTTAATTAAAAACAAATTGTATTTGGGGTAACTGGCACTGTGTGCACACCATATATTTAAAACCCATTCAAAGCACAACACACACCCCAGAAAAGAATTCTGGGAACTGTAGTTCTGCTCCCAGTCCCAGAGCTGCAATTCCCAGCATGCTGAACAAATTGCAGTTCCCAGGATGTAGGTGGGGGTGTATTTTTTAAATGCATGGTATGTGCACAGCCCAAGTCTACATTTATATGTGTACAGCTCTTTTCTGATACACAATGTTTGCTTGGGGTCGAACTGTGTGTTCTAGTTGCATTCTATTGCAGAAACCCCTGGAGAGTCTACAAAATAAACGTTTGTTTTCATTGTGTGAACTTTGCCATAGTTGTGTGCTGGGTATGTTAGGTAAATAATCCTTGACAATTCTTAATAGTGGGTATACGTTTGTGAAATGTATGTTTTTTAATTGTTTTTGGGAACAGTTGTTTCAGATTCCTTTCTGAATGTCTTGCAAAAACTAGTTTAACAAAGTTGTAAGATCCTGAATGAAAAACTAGTTGGTGACTTGAGGTGATGATAATGAGCACATTCCCTCTTTTCTAATATGGATTTGTTTCATGTATTTTTTCATTAACATTTACTTTTGAAAAAATTAAGAGACTATCCCCTGCAGCCAGTGTTAGAAACTCAGATATATAAGCTAGGCGCCAAATGGCTCTTTAAACCAAAATGGAATGTCTAGTTGCCATTGTGGGGTAAGGTGGCTCTAAAGTCTTATTTTTCAAATGATTGATTGACTGTGATTGATTATGAATTAAACATCTGACAACCTTGAGCTAACTTAAGAACTTTGAGAACTTTAAGAAGAAAAGTCACTTGATCCAGGGACAGTCCACATACATATTGGCCTATTTCTACCTCTTTTTCTTATTTGTGGCTGCTGCTGCTCAGGCTGCACAGAAAAAGCATTTTGGTTCCTGGAATTCATTCTGATTGTGCAGATAAAATCTAACTGAATTCTATAGGATGGGGTCTTAGTGTGTGAAAACAGTGATCCCCAGGCATGCACCTCCAGGTGGTGGAGGTGTGAGGCGCTATCCTGGTGCCCAGGCATCTTTACTTGGTCACAAGTGGTTGATAGCCAGCTGCAAAATATGCCTGGCTAATTTTGAACATTGCCTGCAGCAGATGAATAACTTACAATGAAATATTGTAAAGTTTTATCTGCCTGTTTGCCAACATCATAATTCTGTTTGAAAGGACCACTTTAGAAAAATAAAGAGCTATACATACTTTTGCGGATCAGGCTATATCCAAACCCTTATGAGCTCAGTTAAGTGAGAGAAATTGAGGGTTCTTTCAAAAACTTACCAGTTTAATACATGATATAAATGTGGAGACTAGTTTTTAATTTGATATAATATTTGTATCCCGCTTTTCCATCAACAAATGTTGAGCTCAAAGTGGCTCACAATAATCACAATAGCATTTAAAAAACCAACATTGTGGTCACTAATATCAAACACAATAGTGTATAAATAAACAAAGAAAAACAAATTCATCAAAATAATAGAATTCAATAAAGTAAAAGTAACTCCTGGTACTGCAAGGCTACATGGAGCCTTACTCCAGAATAAGCTGATCTACCTGGGCTTTCCAACTTCTGCATTCCCCACAAGAGCTTTTTAGTGTTTTTTGAGTTTCCATGAGGAAACTTACACTATGGAATTTCCCCTCCCTCTCTTCTCCTTCTCCCCCCATCTGCTCTATGGTGTTTGATGGACTTGGATCCAACCTGTAATACCCTTCAGCATGTACAAAGTAGGATTTCCCCGTTTTCTAACAGCATCCCTCCCGCAACATACTGCAAACTGCTTATGAAGGTTGATTAATTTGCTAACAAAAATGTGTTTGCGAGTACATGTATGTAAGATACAGTTTAAGAAATATACTCTTAATGTTTTTAAAAAGGTTGCTGAGCATCACATAATACATCATTGGAATTTTTATTTCTCTTTTTTCCATTGTTTTTAAACACTTTATATAATAAAGTGTCTTCTCGTGCCTTGTTTTTGCTGTGAAGGTAGTGTTCCCCAGCAGTCAATGTTGAATTTTCTTTGGAGCCAGGTTGAAGGCTCTTTGGGATGGAGCATAGTGGTGCTTTTCAATGTTTTATTTAGATCTTTGAGTGCCATAACAAGGCAACATGGGGTGAAGGAACTTTATAACTTTTCCCAGTACTGACAGAATACATAAAAGGGAAGTACTGTAGGATTGAAAGCTTTCATTATGGTTGTGTCCTTGATTAATAAAATCATAAGGATCAGAAAAGATAAACTAGTGCCGTCTGTTTCTTTTGCACTGGAACTGGAGGAAAGGTTGTTTGGGTTGTAACAGTGATCAGCTCCATTCTCCCTCAGTAAGTAAGCATTGCACTTTGTGGAAGTGTATTGCGGACCTAGAATCTTTTGGGGAAGTTTTAGTTTGGTTTGAATTTTAGAATCAAATGCAACTGATTAAAGGGGTAGTACACTATGCATTTTGAAGGGAGAATCCATAGTTTCTGCATGGTGCTTAAACATCTGATTTGAGTGTCTTTGTATTGTTCTTGGAATTGATCTAACCATATTATAATTAGTTTTACTGTAACCTTAGGCTGAGCTCAGCTTATATTGGGATGTGTAATGTATGGTCAGAGAGAAAAACCCTCCCTTCGTGGTAGGATTGGGGGCTTGACAACCATAATTTTTTTTGCTCACTACAAGTTGTAGACTTGAGTGAAAAAAAATGGATCACTGATGAGAGTGGTTTATTTGTTTTCTACTATAAAACTTGTTGATGATTAAAGTGTGTTTAATTCATAATTAGTATGAAAGTATGGCCATATGTAGAATAGGGTTTTTCCATTGCCTTGTAACTCCCAAAGACATTGAAAGATTTTATTTCTGGAAGCTTTGAAAATATTAGTTGTGATAATGATTGGCTTTCGGGTTTTTTAAATGCATCGTTGTTTTCCACCCTTTGCTTCTTTTAGAGACAGGGCTGGATAAAAATCATTTAATCTTCATAATAAAAGTCTCTCCTGAGAATTGGGGCCTCTCAGGAAAGGCTTATTTAGGATGTGTTTGTTTGCTGAAAATGACAGAAATCAGGCTGGGCCCACTAAGTTTACGTCTTTCTTCATAGCAGTATCATTTTAGTTCTAATGAAGATGATGCTTTGAAAACATATGATAGGTCAACTGGCTTATTTTTTGACTTGTCACACAAATACACAAGTCTAGTGATGGTTATAGTGTTTTTTATTACTGGATTATATGGAAAATAAATTCTTCATTTGCAGCTTGTAATGGAATTTAAGCCATTTTGAATATCTTGTGGGGCAGAGCTTCATAAGTACAATTCAAGTCAACAATGTATGTGCATGTTGTACAACTAACAGTGATGTACAGAAAATTTTTCAGACCTTTATTTTTTTGCAGAGTTTTATCATTAGCATATGTTAATTAGTAACAACAAGTGGATGCTAGTTGCAGATGCAGTATTAGACATGCAGTATTAGACATGAAACTGTCAGTTTCAAAGTTTTTAGCTTTGTTTACTGACTGCAAGTAAAATAAACTTGCTAAATTAGGTCACTTTGGGGGCATCACAAATGCAAACTGGAATCCCCCCCCCAATCCCCACAGTACTAGTAATTACAGTCATACCTCATGTTACGTTTGCTTCAGGTTACGTGTTTTTGGGTTGCAGACCGTGGGAAACCCGGAAGTACCGGAACGGGTTACTTCTGGGTTTCGCCGCATGCGTCAAAGTGCTAAATCGCACTTCGCGCATGCGCTGAAGCGCCAAATGGCACCTGCGCAGACACAACACTTCAGCTTGCGAACGCTGTGGGTTGTGGACGTGCCTCTGTCACGGATTATGTCCGCAACCCAAGGTTCCACTGTATATTATAATTATTTTTAAATGGTGGTTTCTCTTCTCCAGATTAGTACACTGTAGACACATGAAGCTGAGTTTAGTTTAGTTCCTGGCTGCATATCCGTCTAGTTCCTATATTTTTGATCCAAGAGAATTATTATATGCAGTAGCCCAAAGTTTATTTTACAGTATAGCTTCTTATTAAGGCTTCTCATATTGCTCTGTTTCAAACCTTTGTGGGAGCTGGGCAAAGAACTGGGAACTAGTAAGCAGGCACGATCAAAAACTTGTGGTAGAGACTATAGATAAAAAGGATATGGTAAATGCAGAACTACATTGAGTTGCAATGCGGAAAAAGGATTTGATTCCCAAAAAACTTTTACATTGAAATAATGGATCTAAGGCTGCAATCCTGAACACTGTTACTGGTGAGCAAATCTCATTGAAGTCAGTAGGATGTACTTCTAGGTTAAACTGGCTGTGGATTGTTCTGTATTCAGTAGAGGTCCTTGAGCATTAAAATGGTTAGCCACTATTAGTGATCCCTGATGGTTTGGCATTTACCATGGCTAATCTGGATAACTAGCATTCCAAAAAAAGGTAATCAAAATGAAAGTATTAAATGTCCAATATTTACTAAAGAGGTCACCATCTGAAATGAATCACCAGGACTAAGTTTCAGTGGGTTTACTCTGAGTAAAAATTAGTCAACTGTTTTGGTATGTTTGGTTTGATCACATAGCTAATACTCCTCATTATGGCCTGATGTCCAGATTGTTTTTATTTTTAATAGCATATCAACTATGGAATACATTGGTTTGCTGTGATACTTTTTTTGTGTTAACACTGCACTGATAATGATGACTGAAGAAGGGTCATGGCCTTGCATGCAGGAGGTTCCAGGTTCAATCACCAGCACTTCCAGGAAGAGCTTAGAGCCCTCAGTTTGAAAACCTGGGGAGCTGGTAGGGGTCATTGTAGACAGTACTGAGCTAGATAGACCAATGATCTGTCTCTGTATAAGGCAGCTTCCAGTATTCATATGGAGCATCAATGTTGGTAATTCAGGATATGGTAGCGTAGAACTTTAGATAGTGCTTTCCAGAGGTGAGGCCATGTTAGTCCCTTGAAGCAAAAACAAGTACAGCTAACTCCCCATTTATGCACAGTCTGTTTGTGTGCGACCGCACATACACACGGTGCCTGGAACTCGAAAGTGGAACGTAGAAATGGAGAGCACCCTGGAGAGGAGTCCTGGCTTGTGAGGTGACCCTCCTCAGAACCTGAAGAGAACCTCTGTGTGAGCCAGAGCATTGTTGAGGCTGCTCAGCTGACGCACAGGGAAGCAGCAACTGCTTCTCTACCCCACACATTAGCTATTAGACAGGGAGGCTGAGCAGCCTCAACAAGCCCCACTGCCCCTTGGGCTCTGGGGTAGGTCTCTTTGCAGGCCACTAGGACTCTCCAGGGTGCTCCCAGTATATGTGATTTCACTTAGACTCTGGCTACTTGGCACAGTGCTGCAGAGATGTTGCTTTGAGCTAGATGTGTCTAGATAAGAAATTGTCCCTACTTTAGTACTAGCACCTTTATAAATGATATAAATATAGAAACAATGAAAATATCAGCTATTCTAGAATAGAAATAAAATGAGTTTGCGTTACCTATGCTGGAATCCAGTGTTGTTAGAAATAGTGATGGGAAATCTCTGTTAAGAAGAGAGGGAAGGAGAAGAAAGCAAGGAGTGATTATTCCTGAAGCCTGTTCCTGATTTCAGCTGAGCCCATTATTACAATTACACTAATATCTACAGTGGACGCTCGGGTTGCAAATGTGATCTGTGTGTGTCTGCTCACACGGTTGCGATTCGGCACTTTTGTGCACGTGCAAAGCGCGATTTGGCACTTTTGCCAATGCACAACTGCCAAAACCCGGAAGTAACCCGTTCCAGTACTTCTGGGTTTCAGCAGTCCGTAACCCGAAAAAACGCAACCTGAAGCATCTGTAACCCGAGGTATGACTGTATATGGTTTTCTTCAGAAAGTTTGCAGATGGGGGTTTATCCTAGTAAGCTTAAGTGATGTGTGCTAACTTTCTCTTCAAGTGTTTTTCTTTCAGTTGAATTATTGAAAATATTGTCTGCTAGGGATCATTGAGAAAGGGATGGAAATTACAACACATATGTATGCCTTTATACAAAATTATAGTGTAAGCATGTTTGGAATACTGTGTACAGTTCCGGTTGCCGCATTTCAAGAAGGTGTTGAAAGGGGCAGACAAAGTTATCAGCAGAGTGGAGCAACTAACCTATGGAACTTAATACTTTAGAGAAAGTGGGAATATGATTGAGATTGATAGAATTATGTATGGAATGGAGAAAGTGGATAGAGTATTCATTACAATTCGTTATATATTGCCTTTCAAGATACAGATCCTTCTAAGGTGACTTGTAAGTTACATTAAAGTACCTTTTTAGAAATCACAGAAAGCAATATCTGCATGTAAAAAGTTGTCGGAATCTTTCTCACAGGGCAGGTAGACTAGCTGTATATGTGAAAAGGTGAGAGGGCGGTTCATAGCTAAGCTACCTTGAACTCAGTCTTCTTTGCCTCTCCGCTGGTATCTATCACAGGGCAGTTGAAGTGCATGGTCCTGTGAGTAGTGGAGCAAAAGTCCCATCTTGTGTCATGCCTTAAGATAGTCTTCAGCTGCCTTCCTCTTTTACCTACAATATTTCCCACAGAGCAGTTGATACTAGAATTTTCTTCATCAGTAAACACTGGTTCATCCAATGACTGACTGGTGAGAGAAGTGGGACATACAAAAGTACAGTATTTTTTCTTGTATAACATGCCCCCATGTATAACCCGATTTTTTTCTTTTGGACTACAAAAAAGGGGGGATTGTCCATAGTTGTAGAGCTTGGGGGGGTCACCACCATAAATCACTCTACAACCTGCCCGCCACTGCTCCTTCTCACTGCCCTTAAACCCTTTCATTTTATGTATCTTCACAGTTAGATATTCTAAGATTATAATATTTTTTCATTTTTTTCCTCCATTGGTTCACCCCTAGCTCTTCTGCATTTTTCCAGTTACCTACTATAATCTGTCTGGCTGTAATTACCATCAATTTTACCCATTTACATTCCTCTTTTGTTTCTAACTTGGTGCTACTCAGGCTAATAAGAACCATTAATTTAAATATTTCCACCTTCCTACCCACAATTCCCGATATTTCTATACCAATCTGTTTCCAGAATTCATTAACTAGCAGACAATCCTACCACATATGACTGTACGTTCACATCACTCCACATTTCCTCCAACAATTCTTACTTCCAGATTTTGTAATATGATATAACCTTACAGGTGTGTAATACCATTTCTGTACCAACTTCAACTCTTGTTCCTGGATTACCCAAGAGGTCGCAACAAAGGGTGGTTGCCGAAAGATTCTTTCCCAATCTTCATCTAAAATCTGTTCCTGAATATCTAGCTTCCAATATTATTTCAAACTTTCCTTTCTCTTTGTCTAATAACACGTTATAAAATTTTGAAACTATTCTAGCCCTATCTGTCCTATATCCTTTCACTAATTCTTCGAAGGGTGTAATAATTCCTAATAATAATTTAGCAGAGAGGAAATTTGTCCTTTCCGTAACCAATGAATCTTATTCCAAGTACCACAATCCTGTTCCATCGTACCTTCTGTTCCCCAGCTCTTCTCCATCTCCTCAGTTGTGATCTCCTTTAATTTATCCCCTACCTTCTTTGGGATGAGCTCCCTTAACGGGGCCATTTTATCATAATACCACATTTTGGTAAGGGGAGAGAGGCCAGGAAAAAGCTCCCTTCTCCGCTTCTCCCATACCCAAATGGACCCCGTAAATGTTCATATTTTATCTACTTCCCTTTTCCTTTTCCTCCTATCGAATATTCTTATTTTCCCTCCTACTACTTCCACATTCTCCCGCTCATCCGGGATGACTACTAGTCATGAGAGTTAACTACTACCTCCAGGTTCAGAGGAAGCGTGCCTCCTAATACCAGTTTTTGGGGAGCAGTGCAGGAGAGGATTACTGCCCTTGTGTTCTGTTTGTAGACAAGGCATATGGGTGGTCTCTGGGGAACCAGGATGCAGGATTAGATAGGCTGAGTGCCAGTTGCTGGAAACTGAGGAGGGGGAAGTGTTCTTGTATTCAGTTCCTGCTTGCAGGTTTCCCACAGGCATCAGGTTGGCCACTGTGAGAACAGGATGCTGGACTACATGGGCCATTGGCCTGATCCAGCTTGGTACTCTGATGTTCTAAGGCTTCATGTTTTTCTAAACAGTTTGCAGTTACAGTGTGATCACATCTTACACAGGGGTTATGTTCTGGGGATGGCGTGTATACACAAAAATGGGTGTACTCAAACTGCCTCCTTGAAACCATATCTGTGTGAACACAGAAAGGGCCTTGTCCCCCAAGTGGAAATGACACAGAAAGTGCTTTTAAGCTCTCGTGTCTTGTTTGCATTTAACTTACAGAATTTCAACCGGATGACCTTCAATTACATATGGTTGAAATTGCATGAGTGAAATGCATACAGCATGCAATGGTACTGTACAACTGAGTCTGCAGTCACTGAACAAAGTAGGTCAGTTTAATTTCATATAGTCGTCAAAGGACCACACTCTTGTACTGTGTTCACTAATCTGGAAGGTTTGCTTATTTACCATAGTTTAATTACTCTGATTATGAACAAAGCAGAGTTGTTGAATATTGTTAAAAGAGGTTGTTAAACCAATTTAAGTAACTATGTTTTTATAGTATAGAAACAGCTGAACATGTGCCCAAGTAAACACTTTCATTTTTTGTATTATTATTTTTTACTGCAGTGAATGGATTTGTTGATGTTGCATCTCTTAATTTTGTCTTACTTACCTTTATTAGTCCAGTTACAACCCAGGGATCACAACAGACACAGCAACCACAGAAGCATTATGGCATTACCTCACCTATCAGTTTAGCTGCCCCCAAGGAGATTGACTGTGTTCTTACTCAGAAATTAATTGAAACCCTAAAACCCTTTGGTGTCTTTGAAGAGGAGGAGGAACTGCAACGCAGGTAAATAAGACATTTATTGATACATAATATACTGTGGAGAGGTGACTATCCATACTGGGGTTATGGAATCACAAAACATTGAAAATAGATCTTCAAATTATTTCAGGTCCCAGTAATAGAAATGCTATACAATTCTGAACAATAGCTCGATGTTCCATTAAAGTGTGTCTTTTAATTTGTTCATGAATCCAAGTTTCTGGAATGTCTAGTGTTCATTGATGGGTTATTGTTGCAGCATAGTTGTTTCTGCACAGCCAGCTCCCATGTCATGCTGGTAACATCCAGGAATTGCATAGCACAGGTGAATGACATGATTACCTTCTTTGTCAGCAATGTGTCAATAACACAATAATCTATTCTAAGCTGTATGCAGTGTGAAGTGGGAATTGCATTAATTTTTGTAAACCACTCCAGAAATGTTTTAGTTTTACTTACTGCTTGGAACCTCCCTTTCCTTCCTGTGGAAATCCCTAAGGCACTTACAAAACGGAGGGGGGATTTGTACTCACAAATATTTGTGTGAGAGGGTATCATAGAAATAGTAGTACATAATATTTTCAACAAGTGGGACTGCAACAGAATGATGCAGCATATCGTCCCTCCTGAAAGCAGTGCTCCTGTTCTGAGTTCCAGTCAACCATTACCCCTAAACCAAGAACATTCCACCTTTCTTCTCCACATGCCCCTTCTTCTCTCTCTCCCTCCCATTTACTGTTCCATGTTTAATTTCCTTCAGACACTCTACATTCTGTGATGACTTAGCATGTTTAGTCCTCATTGGGTTATTGAAAAAGGGTGGCCCTGTCCATCCCCCCCCCCCCCAATATATATTGTATTTTCGAAAGTCTCAAATACCCAAGTGTGCTTTTATTTCCCTCTTGTTTCTCAGTGTCACATTTTGGTTACAATTCTAACAGCGATCACCACCTGAGTTTACTAGTAAAAGAAATAATAGACAACTATTGACTTGGGAATGGGAAAGAATAGAGCATTAAAAAATGATGCAGTTGTGTGAAATTTTATAAATGAAATCTTAACTGTATCCAGTAATTTTGGTTTGGGGGTTCTTGTATGCTCTTCTCACTCAGTAGCAGTTACAAAATTGGGGAAATGCTGAGTATTTATCAAAATTCCAGATAGGTGTTTTATCTTTATAGTAAAGATAAAATACTGCAAGACTTTGAGCTGTATAAGGTGCTGAATTTTGCTGCTTAAGTTAATGTTTGGAGGAAGGCATTATTTTGTGAACAGACCATATCAGGTATGTCCCGTCCCTGTCATTGTCCCCTCCTGCCCACTCTGCCCAGCATATGATGGGGTAGAAAAGGAAGCCTTAGTAATTTGGATCCCTTGTCTTCCAAATACTATTTGGCCAGTATTGTAGCTTACTCTAGCCACTGAGCTTGTGTAGGCAGTGCCTTTAGCTTCTTGGATTTGTGCATGGAACCTGGCTATAAAAGTAGGTGCCAAATATTCCACAGATGAAAATACTTTCTTCCAAATATCTATTAAATTATAATTTGAAATAGTGGTTTAATTGATAAAGTTTTGAAAGACCTGGTTCAAATACTAGCTCAACTATGACACACTTTTGTTGACCTTGGGCCACTTATCTCAGCTAATCTGCTTTGCAGGTACAATGCCAAAAGGCCCCTGTTATTGTGTCTTTAACTCAGTTTGTTCTGCATCTGTTAGCTGCTGGTGGTTATCTCCATTTCTTGGAAAGCTTCACTGGTGGGTTTCTGCAGCTCAAGCTGCTGTGAAAGGCACAAGAGCAGGTTAGCCCATTTTTTTCTGGTTGCCATCCTTGTTGGGCAGCTGCTGTGAGGAATATGTGTGATCATGTATGCCTCACCCTATTCCTTTGAGAAATGGTGGGATATAAATTAAATAAAATCAGTAATTTCTGGACTAGCTTTGACAAATTACTTGAAACATTCTGATCCTCTGCTACACTCTTGAGTTCCCTTTTCTGTGATAGGGAGTTTAAGTGCCTTAACCCAATTTCTTCATTGTGTGTAATTTATGAATGTGTTCCATCAACAGAATTCTAATTTTGGGGAAACTAAATAACCTAGTAAAGGAATGGATACGGGAAATCAGTGAAATTAAGGTATGAATTTCTTTATTCATGCAGATGTACATTAAGACTTGTATCTTTAGCTACAGCAGAATGTTAAAGCCACTGCATTTGACATTTAGCAATTGACATCAGTGGGAGAAAGATTATTTTATTTGTGATCCTTTAACACAGTCTTGCATACATCGATACTTAGCTGTTAAGCAGCGAAATATGATGTTTAATTAGATTTGTAGAATATGCAGTTTAATGAGTGTCTGCTGCATCAAGCTTAAGCAACTGACTGTTTCTGTTGATAAAACTAGCAGGATGCTATTGCAAATGGTGTGACAGCAAATTCTCATAGTGGCTTAGCAGTGATAACTAGCTAACTTTTTGCCCTTACCTCTTATCAGTGTGCCACAACGGAAATAAGCTCCTATCAGTAAGCTTGAATCCAGCGTCTAGAGTTTGAAGTGTGCTGCTATTTCACTGGTTCTGCATTGCTTATAAAAATTCAAATCCTGTGTTTGCTCCCTTTTAGAATCTTCCACAGTCTGTAATAGAAAACGTTGGAGGGAAAATTTTTACATTTGGATCATATAGATTAGGTGTACATACAAAAGGTAATGTGTCCCTAATATGTACCTAATATTTTATACATTTATAAAATATGTTTGCTTAGTGCCTAGTTGGTAGCCAATAGAAGTATAAAAATCTACTAAAGAGCCTATAAAACCTTTTACGATTCTGCTGCAAGTGACATCAATGACTTGCTTGGACAGGAGACTTGCCCTCACACAAACATGTGATTAGGAGAGGATGATGACTAAAGGCTATACGATAGCAATCATAGCAACAACTGGTTTCTGTGACTAGCCGTACCTCCAAAGCACAACGGTCCCATAGGTAGTTCTGTCTACACCATTTAATGTGATTCCATTAAAATTAATTATTTTAATGTGATTACATTGAAATAAATTATGGTTTTTGCACCACCACAGTTCAGTAGAATGCCACTCCTGAAATGCAGTCCTAGGACAGCAAAAGGAGCTCATCTTAAGATGAGGGAATGTTCCTCACAGTTGGACACATTTTGATAGCAACTCATTTGTGTTTGTGGGGGGCTACTATAAGTGCTGGTATAATATTAGATACGTTTTTAAAATGAACTTAGAATGAATTAAATTCTGATTAAATATTAAAAGCCTCTGCAGACACACAGAAACTGTTAGGATCTGATGCTAAAATAAAAGCATGCTGGGACCTGACACTTGATGGTGGCAGGGTAGGTGTTGGTATTAATGCAACAGAGCTCTCTGTCTGCCCTTCCACAGCACACCTGCGCCTTGAAAGGCAATGAGATTAAAAGTATATTTCTGCCTTGTGTAGTTCAGGCCAATCAGAACTACAGAGGATGGTACGGTCCTTCAGTATACCGTATTTTTCGCCCTATAGGGCGCACTGGCCAATAGGGTGCACCTCATTTTGGGGGGGGCACTAATTTTTTAAAAAAATTATTTCCCCCCCCCCAGCTGTGGGGCTGGGGTGGGGGAAGCCTGAGCTTCCCCCAACCCCAGCCCCCAGAACAGGCTGCTATCCACAAGCCTTGCAGACATCTGTGCGAAGGCTTGCAGACATCTGTGCAAAGCACGGGGCGCGCTCCAGAGCGCGCCCCATGCTTCGGGCAGCAGGCTGCTGCCCGCAAGCCTTGGGAGCCTGCATTTGCCCCATAGGACGCACACACATTTCCCCTTCATTTTTGGAGGGGAAAAAGTATGTCCTATAGGGTGAAAAATACGGTATGTTATTGTTTGTCAGGAGTAGAGTTGGGGCTGCCTTTTCTTGGTGGCCATTGTATACTTTATGTAATCTTTAGTTGTCTGGTACACTAATGTATTTATTTGCATTCATCTTTAATGCAATATGGTCTAATTGCCACTCCATAATAAAGATATCCTCAACCAGTGTCTGCTGCAAGCAGGTAATAAATTAAGAGTGAGGAGAGATATGAGAGATTTTAACTCGCATGCTGTGCTAACTCTGGTATAGATAAGAAGCCTAGCATGGAAGCTCCGTTTTAGTTTCATGTAAACTATTGAAAATTGTGAACTGTATTTCCTTATATTAAAAAAACACTGCTGCTTTCCAAAAGTAGCTCCAGTGCAAAACAATAAGTCAACTAAGTTAAACTGAGCCTTGTTTTAACTTATATTTCCATTATCAATTATACCTTTGTAAGTTGAGGATCATACTTGTGGTGGTTGATTTTAAATGGTAGATTTCTTGAAGTGGAAGTTGTTGTACATACTGAGTGAAAGAATGTACAGTCGTACCTTGGTTGACGAATGGAATCCATTCTGGAAGTCTGTTTGACTTCTGAAATCATTCAAAAACCAAGGTGCGGCTTCTGATTGGCTGCAAGAGCTTCCTGCACTCAATCGGAAGCCACATCGGACTTTGGGTTCCAAAGAATGTTCACAAACCAGAACACTCACTCCCAGGTTTGCAGCATTCGGGAGCCAAAAAGTTTGAGTCGCAAGGCGTTCCTCAACCAAGGTATGACTGTATTTCAATATGATATTACCATTTTTAAGTGCAGTATTTGAAAGAATCCTGTGCTGCAATAATTTCTGTTCAAAACGATACCATTGCTCTGTTGCCTCTTTTCTGATAGGCTTTATGTGGTAACTAACTCTGTTTATTCACGCTTCTTTTAGGTGCTGATATTGATGCGTTGTGTGTTGCACCAAGGCATGTTGACAGGAGTGATTTTTTCACCTCGTTTTATGAAAAACTGAAACTACAGGAAGAAGTAAAAGACCTACGGGTATGTGAATTACTCTGTACAGTGGTGCTTCGCAAGACGAAAAACCCGCTAGATGAAAGGGTTTTCCGTTTTTCGAGGCGCTTCACAAGACGAATTTCTCTATGGGCTTGCTTCGCAAGACGAAAACGTCCTGCGAGTTTTTTTCCTCCTCCCCCCTTTTTCTAAGCCGCTAATAGGGATGCTTCGCAAGACGAAAAAACCGCTAGACGAAGAGACTCGCGGAACGGATTGTTTTCGTCTTGCAAGGCACCACTGTATAAAGAAAGACATAAGTCCCCAAAGCGTTACGATAATTGTACATTAAGAACTGAGTTGATTATAGGCTGTTTTAAATAAGCATAATGTTTCAGTGATGTTGGAAGGTTATTGTAATATCTATTCTATATTTCTATATTTTTATATTTGAATCCAATTTCTGATAGAATTGCTTGCTGTTGTAAATTCTGGTTGATGTAGAATTAGAGTTGAATGGAATAAAAAAGCTATCCTAGCCAGGCCCTTAAATAGTTCCTGTTGAACATCAGGTATGAGTACTAGTCATTGTAAAATATTTATTTTTCAGGCTGTTGAAGAAGCATTTGTTCCTGTTATCAAACTGTGTTTTGATGGAATAGAGGTAAGAGTAATACAGCTTTTGCACCACCATCTGTTCACATAGTCCACCATCTAGTCACATAGTCCATACTGAGGCCATCCTCACATGGAAGTTATTTGTATGAACAGTTGTTTCCTTTTAAGGGACATATACCTTGCAACAGTAACTTGTTTTTTAGTGACTGCTCAAAAAATGCTACTTTAGTCAGGGAAATTGTGGCATCCATTTCAGATTCTATTTCAGATATTATTATTGTGCAGCTTGAAGCAGTAGGATGCATAAAAATTGACCCCACTTGGAATAAAAATGTCCAGACCCATCCACATATACAGTCCCCAGCACACACAGAAAGATGCTGCTGCCTGTAGCAGCTCGTTCACAGTTCATTGCAGTCCCAAAATGTTTGCTTCGGGTCTGTTGCCAAGCGTGAAGTGAGAAAATGTTACTGATTAAATGCTGATTAAATTCTTCCCGTTGCTGCATACTAAAATGCTCCCCAATTTGTCAACAATATGTCTTACATGCTATGTAATACCTTTGTAAGAAAAAGATCATGCTGCAGTTAGCTGCTGCCTTTTGTGTTGCTACTGCTGCTGCTGCTGCTGCTCCCCACCATTAGTCTCATGCATGCACAACAGGTCAAGGGAACTCCAGGGTTCAGGTGGGCAGCCTGGCCGAGTGAGCTGACAGGCAGGTGGTCAAGTAGAGCAAGTGAGCAGACAGACTTTCACACACACCCTGTTGTCACTATTACTGTGATAGAGGGTGAAAGTCTTTCTCTGCTTAGTCCATCGCCACCAGTAGGAAGCGTGCATTTCAAAATGCATGACTGTTGGTGGCAGAGAATGGTGAAGGAGCGAAAGACTTTCCTCTTCTTTCCCCTTTTTTCTCTAAGTGATGAGAGCAGCAGGACCTTAGGATTTGGGTGAGCTGCTAGAGGAGGGGAAGTTTTGGGCAAGCAGTGAAGGGATGGGGATTGGGCAATGGTGGGAGTAATGGGTAGGCAAGGGTGGGGTTTGAAGGAGCTGGGAACTTGGCAGGTGAAATGTAATTGGAAGGAGGGCAGCAGTCCTGAGTTCATTAATATGATGCAAACTTGTGTCCTTGGCAAATCCTTACTTTACTATGAGGGGTAAATGAGGATTCTTTTTCTTCTGTCTCATAATTAATTATAAAGCAGTGATGATGCAGCATTTTAAATTTGCATCCAGTGTCCAGAGAAGCAGGTGATCCTGAAATCACTGGCTATACAAACCGAGAAACTAAGTAGCACTGTCTCTACAAAGTACATTTTATGGACTTTAAAAAAAACAACCAACAACAACAGTTCATAGACTTAATGACTAGCATAATAATTGAATGATAACATACTTCCCTTCTTTGTTCTTGCTTATTTTAGATTGATATATTGTTTGCCCGATTAGCACTTCAGACTATTCCTGAAGACCTAGACCTTCGAGATGATAGTCTTCTTAAAAATTTAGACATTAGATGCATACGAAGTCTTAATGGTAAGTTATATTATTTTATTTGGTTTTTTTTATAATTGAGAAGATAGCTTTTTTGAAACTTCATACAAATACCTTCTGTGGCAACAGAAGATACTGCATATTTCAGTATTGCATAATAGTTGTTCAGCATACATTGATTAAAAATGTAATACTTGTTAAAGTGGCTGTCAAAACACTGTTTAATAATAATAATAAATAATAAATTTTATTTATATCCCGCCCTCCCCAGCCGAAGCCGGGCTCAGGGCGGCTAACAACATCAAAACAGTGCAAGAGGTAGTTTTAATGACATTGTTGCACACTGCAAGAATCTGAATTCTGCTGACCTTCCTTTGCAAAGATAATTAGTCTGTTCAATGTTAACCATAGGCAGAATTAAGGTTGATTGATGTAAAAGTGTGTGTGTGTGTTTTCCCATTCCTTAATATGGCTTGAGGCAAACATACATATCAATCTATGCAATTTCAGCTCTTAATTTTGTTCAGTTACAAAGTATATGAATTTGTGTTTAAATTAGACAGTTCATTTAATCTGTTTGGGTTGTATCTAAGAGTTGTCACTCAGCTGTTAGAGAAATTGAGAAGAAAGCAATCTTGGGGATCCCCTGCACGCCCCTATTATTATATCTGTGTCCCTCCCAGTTCCACTGATGGAAGCCTTATTGTCAGCTAAGCAAAACGGCTAGATATAACCCTGTGTATCCCAGTCCCACAAACAATTTGAGATAACATAACGTAGTGCAATAATTTGCAATGGGAGTCAAGCAAGGGCTTGACAAAGGCATAAATTCTCATTGATATGGAATGGTGGAGGTGCTGTAACTATGCCTTACTGTGACAATTGTATATGCTGAATTACCATCTTTCAGGTTATAGGTAAAGGTAAAGGTACCCCTGCCCGTACGGGCCAGTCTTGACAGACTCTGGGGTTGTGCGCCCATCTCACTTAAGAGGCCAGGGGCCAGCGCTGTCCGGAGACACTTCCGGGTCACGTGGCCAGCGTGACGAAGCTGCAGCTGGTGAGCCAGCACCAGCGCAGCACACGGAAACGCCGTTTACCTTCCCGCTATAAAGCGGTCCCTATTTATCTACTTGCACTTAAGAGTGCTTTCGAACTGCTAGGTTGGCAGGCGCTGGGACCGAGCAGCGGGAGCGCACCCTGCCGCAGGGATTCGAACCGCCGACCTTTCGATCGGCAAGCCCTAGGCGCTGAGGCTTTAACCCACAGCGCCACCTGGTACCTTTCAGGTTATAGTATAGCACAATATTATATTGTGATTTTATGTTTTTGTTGTGCTTGTTGAAGAGAGAACCTTTATTGTGCATAGCTTTGTATTGGTTAGGCTAAGAAATAATTAGGCTAAAAAAGACCCCTCTTCTGAAAAAAGCAAAGTAATCCCAAAACTCTCCAGTTTTGTCTAATGTCTTTTCTTTAATATTCATGATGGAAAAATGGTTTCTGTTTTCTAGGTTGCAGAGTAACCGATGAAATTCTCCATCTAGTACCAAATATTGACAATTTCAGATTAACACTGAGAGCTATCAAACTATGGGCTAAACGTAAGTGGGGTTTTACAAAATGGATTTTTAAAAAATGCTTATTTCCAGTTGAATGAAAGTGACTAAAGTTGTCTTGTCTTTTATCTCTACAACAACAGGGCACAACATCTATTCCAATATACTAGGTTTCCTTGGTGGAGTTTCCTGGGCTATGCTAGTAGCAAGAACTTGCCAGCTTTATCCAAATGCAATAGCATCAACTCTTGTACATAAATTTTTCTTGGTATTTTCTAAATGGTATGTCTTTTTAGATTACACTAAAATAAAATTTATTATAGACCCTGAATTTTAGTGTTGTTTCTATGACATTCCTTCAGATGGTATCAGGTTAACAAGTGTACTCATAGGAATATTAATCACCCTTCCGAGAAATTGCAAGACACTTGTCAGGTTTTATTTTATAGTCCTCTGTGCAAAACATCTACTTACATTATGTGAGGCACTTAAACACATGAGCTCTTGTGGAGCTCTGGCCTTTTTGTGTGGCTCTATCCATTTTAGGGCTAATTGAGCAAAGGGTCACAGACGGCATTCATACCTAGTCTGAACGGCTTGGTGTGTTAAAATGGGAACTCTTTAAGGTGAACAGCATTTGCCAGTTCATGTATGATGTGATTGTGCTACATGTTTAGGGGAATATTTGGGATAAGTGAACTGCCTGTCTTCTAAAGCACAAAAAATATTTTGCATAACTGGAATTATTTCCATATACAAGAATTAACAAATTTCTGCATGTGCTCTCATATAGAGATGAGATTTCAAATTAAAAGCGCAGAGTTCATTGCACAACACATGCTAGCTGCCCATAATCTGAAACCTTCTTGGAACCTTTGAAGATTTGATTTTTCTAATGTTAATTTGCTGAATTGGATTGATAGTAGCACCTTGGCTCATGTGCTGCTGCTGCATGGTTTCTCTAGGAAAAACTGATACGTTTGGGGGAGCTGTGCCTGTAAGAATACTAAATTTAAAATGTACATTGCACCTATGCACTATTGGTACACAAGGTTTCAATAAATAATGTGGTTGTTTAACCTGTTCCAAATACTTCTAAGGCCTAAGACAAATGGGTAGCATAGTGTGTGTGGAGTATAATCTAGAGTGGCACTTCAAACTTGCAATAAGGTTAGCTTCTTAAAAAGAATAACTTTTTATGGACAGAATAGCTGACGCATTGAAGATACCATTTTTTTAAAAAAATACTTCCTATCAGTCCTAGGATCAGTTTGCACATAACACCAGTGTCCAAGTAGCAGGGGGTTTCTTAAGCAAAGACACAATTTATAGGGAGACATTCTACATGCATTTGCCAAATTATGTGGAGTGTCCATACTATTGGTATCTTGCTGCTGTCTGTTGTTACCCATCCTGGACATGAGGAATGAGATGGATTCCAAATGTTAAAATAATGTTCCCCATAAATATTTCTAGCATAACAATAGCCCTAAAGAAGTGTGCTCTAAAGGTGTATCCATTTGAAGATGAATGGCTAAAAACCAAACCTTAAGCATTTGTCAGTTAAGTGCTATGAAAGTTGTTTGGATTGAAGGGAATAAAACAAAATCCATTCCTTAAGAAAGCTGGTTAGGCAGTTTTCTTTGAAAAAAGCTTCGTCTGATGCTGCGTCTGGTGTATAAAATGAAGGCTCACATTCAAACATGCTTGTTGTTATAAATAAGTGCTTTTCTTACTCAGTGCTACAATCTCTCTAAACAGGGAATGGCCAAATCCAGTGCTATTGAAACAGCCAGAAGAATGCAATCTTAATTTGCCTGTATGGGACCCAAGGGTTAGTGTATTATTTTTTCCCCCTATAAGATCAAACTGCTTAAAACAAATTGCTTAAGCCCTAAGGAATCTACCTTTGTTACAAATACAAATACTGGTTAGTTTTACAGCACTTCTATACTTTCTCTGTAAAATGTAGGCTGTCACTTAATTTTGTCCCAAGTTTTTACTTGAAGCCTTCTCCCCCCACCCCCGTTTTTGCCTCGGGATTTCTCTTTTTTGCTGTAAAATTCCCCAAATGCAGTCTTAAAAATGTGAATACAGTGGTAACTCCGGTTGCGGACAGGATCCCTTCCAGAGGTCCGGTCAGATCCTGAGGTGTCCGCAACCTGAGGACCACTTCTGCGCATGCGCAGACTGCTTCTGCACATGTGCGTGGGGCGAAACCCAGTAAAATACTTCCAGGTTTGCTGCGCACGCATCCCGAAGTTTATGTAACCAGAGGGTTACGTAAACGGAGGTTCGACTGTATACTTAAATTGGGTATTGCATCCGTTTATTCACTCTATGATTTCTGTGATGACCATAGAAAGTTGGGCCAGTACTGTACACTTATGCCATAGATGTCTACTCTGTAGGCAGGTGTTTATACTAAATCAAGAATAGTAAGTAGCTTTTTGCCATTAGTTTTTCCCATTTTTCCTTTAGAAAACTCAAGTTACTTTCACGGGACTCCCAGTAATCTTCTATCTGGCACTGATTAGGGCCACATCTCCTTAATTTCAGCAGTACTATAGGATTACTTGCACCTGGGCTCCTGCAAGAATTACACGTCATGTATTATAAAATAGGGTATTTTTCTCCCTATTGAATGTGGCTATCACAATCGAGTTCTGGGCTTGCTGAAACCCAGTTGGATATCAGAATTGTGACTACACAGTGCGTGGAATCGGAGCCTGTTGGTTGACCAACACAAGCAAAAATTGGTGTATATGAAGACTGTACAGTTTGTTTTCAATAAAAAGTTTACTTTAATAAAAGCCCACATCAGATGTTATGATTGTTTTTTGCCTTGTTATCCTTTGGCATATGAGCAGTATGTAACGCAAGTCCTTTGTACTCCAGTAGCTAAAGAAAACCATGTAAGGAAATGGTAGGGTTTCAACTTAAAATAATTACAACTTTAAAAGTATTGACATGCATCTGCACATTTCCTTCCTTCATCAAACATACTGTTCTAAATAAAGGATATGTTAAACACATTTGATCCTGTTGGGTGCTTAGTTTTTTATTTTTACTTTTTTGAATTGGCCTCTTCATGACAATTAATATACTACAGGAAAAAAATGCACTACATATTTCAAAAGGGTTGCAAACCGTAGTGTGCCTGGTAATAAAGTTCTTCATGTATCAGTCAGGTATCACTCCAGTTTCATAATTATAGACAGGCTAGCATTCGGTAAAGGTGCAATTGGAAAACAGATAATTAAGTTTAATCTGCTCTTAAAAATATGTCACTTTTCCTGAGTTTAAGTAGGCTGCCAGTATTAATTACCTCATGGACGTCACTAGTGATATATAACATAGGGATTTTTTTTTCAGTGGACAGATCCACATTTTTTAACTTAAATGTGATTGAAGAAAACTGATTGGCTGTTATTATATGTAGGTAAACCCCAGTGATAGGTACCATCTTATGCCTATAATTACACCAGCATACCCCCAGCAGAACTCTACCTACAATGTGTCCGTTTCTACACGTATGGTGATGGTTGAAGAATTTAAGCAAGGTAAGGAATTCTGAACATCTATTCCCGAAAGAATGAAAATAACCCTCCTTAGATTTTGTGTGTGTTGATAGTTTGGATCCAGGCTTTGTGCTAATGCTTATCTAGTAGCTTTTTCTAATTGTAAAGGCTTTTAGAAATAGCATTTCCAAACTAATTGGAAAGCAGCAATTCTTAAGTGTGGCTTCTTATCCAGCTTCAGCTTTTCTGGGTATTGCAGTAACCCAGTACTCTCTTTGCTTACAGCAGCTGGGAATAAATATATGGTAGTTTGGAGATACTGGGGAAAAAATGGGTTCTTGGAAACTTGTTCCACTGGTAAAATGCTGGTCAGAAAGGACGCTTAAAACAGTTTTAGTACTTGGAAAGATGGTGTATTGTAATTATTTTAGCCATAATTGAACACGATAAGCAAAACTTGTTTAAACGCCACTTGTACATAGCCCGTATAAATGAGGTGTTTAAAAAACGTATTTATTTGTTTGCTGCCTTGGGCTCCTTTGGATGGAAGGGCTGGTAATAATTTGAATAAATAAGTAAATAGTTCAGTGATACCATTCATAATGTCCCAGGTTCAATTCCCACCACTTCCTATTTAATATATATATATTTTTCCATTTGGAAAGATCAAGGCAGAGAAAGAAGCTTTGGTCTGAAACTTTAAATAAACTGTAGTTTGTTATTTCTTAGTACAGAGTTGTATACCACCATCTAACTTAAATTATGAACAAACTTTAAAAATTATCTCCATATGGGGCAGGCTGATAGCTCAGGGATACAACACTTTCTTTGCATGTAAAAGGTTCCAGGTTCAGGATCTATCATTTCCAGGTGAGGCTGGAAAGCTTGGAGGGCTACTAGGCAGTCAGAGGTGACATTGCTGACCTAGGTAGGCTAATGGTCTGACTCATTTGGCTTTCATTGGGTAGCTGTATTTTCATTTATATGCTCTTAACTCCTTGTGTTCAGTAAACTGTTGTTCCGATGATGAAGAAAATAATATATGAAAAGGCTGAAATGTGTTTTTATAATTCAGGTCTTGCTATCACAGATGAAATTTTGCTGAGTAAGGCAGAGTGGTCCAAACTTTTTGAAGCTCCAAACTTCTTTCAAAAATACAAGTATGTATTTTATGGCATGAAAGATGTTTTATGAGTATCTATTTTAACACTTTCACACTCATTTAAACTGGCTAACTTTACTAGCACTAGTTATAGTGGACAGATGTGATAACCCTGTTTTGCACGACATTTATCAAATTTTACCTAAATATGATGGGACATGTATGCATTTCATTTGAATGTAAGATATTTGTGGCTTCTAATCATTTACTAGTAAAACACTTTTTAAAAGTTACCCGCTAAATGCAAGCACTCTCTTCTGGAGGATTTCTTGAGACTTGCCAGGTATTTTAAGAGTTCCTAATAAGAAGAAAGCTTCTTGACTGTTTCTTGTATTTGGGTGAAAGTTGTAACATAGTTTATTTTATTTATTTTTAAACTTACCTTATTTGCCCTTGGTTGAAACTGGTCAGATGGCCACTCCAAGCTGAAACTTAAACATTTTCTGTATTGGGTGGTTATGTATTAATCTAAACAAAATGACAATGCAGCGTTTCACCCATTAAAAGAAGACTGATGATCATGATAATGCGTCTGTGTTTTGATTCCTCTAACTCTTTGCATTACAAATGCTAGAATCTTAAACAAATTTTGGGAGGCTAATCCACTTTGTGTCAAAATGGAAAATGAGCGTGCACACCTCTGGTATTCCAAGGAATATTGAAGATGTTTCTCTTAACACCTCATTTTGACAAAGTGGAAGGAATGCTAGGACTAATTTATCATGAAGTAAACCTTTCTTACAGATAGGTAGCCGTGTTGGTCTGCCATAGTCAAAACAAAAAAAATTCCTTCCAGTAGCACCTTAAAGACCAACTAAGTTAGTTCTTGGTATGAGCTTTCGTGTGCATGCATTTCGTGTGTGTATCTGAAGAAGTGTGCATGCACACGAAAGCTCATACTGTGTATCTGAAGAAGTGTGCATGCACACGAAAGCTCATACCAAGAACTAACTTAGTTGGTCTTTAAGGTGCTACTGGAAGGAATTTTTTTTGTTTAAACCTTTCTTATCCATCAGTTATAAATGATATGAGTGTCTCAATGGTCATAGATTTCTTAATTCAGGTGCCGCATAGATTAAAAAAAAACAAAACCTAATTGCAGTAGGTTTTCTGACCATCAAGGAAGTAAAATGGATTTGGTATACATTTAGTGTTATCCAGATTTTGAAATTGAAAGGTTGGATAGCTAGGTCATGAATACTTTGCCCGAAACATAATATTCAGTCTTCTCCCTGTCTGGTTCCTATATGTGTTGTCACTTATATAGCAATATAAGCAGAAATTTCATTACAATACAGGTATATGTGAAAGAAGTTACGTTAAAATCCATGATATTAATTTGAGAAGATGTTTTAGGATCCTGCCAGTGCTAAATCACCTTCTCTTCTTCCAGCCGATGCATGAAAGATTAGCATACACACATTATTTAATATTAATTTCCTTTGGTAAAAAAAAACACAACAACATTGTGAGAAAATGAATCAGTGGCTGTAAAAAGAAGGCTAATGAGTCAAATGCAAAATGTTGATGACTAGGTGTTCAGTCAGGAAAGGGAAGCCTGTGGCATTCCAGAGATTGCTAGACTATAGCTCCCATTATCCCTGATCATTAGCATTGGAGGCTGGAACTAATGGGAATTGCTGTCTAAGAACATCAGGAGGATCAGTGGTTTCCCATCTATCCATTAAATTAAGGCAGCAAATAGCAGGCCAGCTAACAGTTTCCATCAAGGAAAATATTTGTAATGATATATGATATGATATACTATGATATATGATAAATCCATGTCCCTGACTCTTGACACCATTCAAAAGGTCAGAATCCAGAGAGTTCCTTTAGCGATGCCCAAGAGCTTGTGTATACCAGTGGCACTCTGGACAGCAGCTCCCCTTGCAGTAAAGGATGAACATGAACTAGTCTGCTTTTCCTCAATTGATTCACCAAAAAATTCAGAATAGGAATTTCTAGATGTCGCCATATGATCACTTTAGAAAGGTCTGTTTAAAACAAACAAACAAAAAAACCTTTGGGTTCGTAATTACTCTAGTAATTATTCTGTAGACTTATTAAGACATTTATATACTGCTTAATTATTCACATTTCTAAGCTGTGTACATAAAACCAATCCACAGAAAATGGGTCAATAAAGCAGTACAAATTAATCATAGAACCAAGTACAATCTTAAAATGCCTGCTGGAACAAGAAAGTCTTGAGTCATGCGCTCTCAAGCTCAGCAAGGAGGGTAGCCTGTCTAATCTCAGTTCAGAGGGCGTTCCACAGTCTTGGATAATGATTTGATAAATCCTGGGTTGTAGAGAGGGAAGGAGACCCTGAGGGTCATCAAGTCCAACCCCCTGCAGGAATCTCAACTAGATCATACATGGCAGGTGACCATCCAACCTCTGCTTTAAAACGGCCAAGGAAGGAGAGTCCACCACCTCTCGTGGGAGTCTTGTTATAAAAATTTGAAGCCCCAGCCCTGACTACAGTTTTGGACTCCAGCTGAAAAACCTACATGCCAACTAATAAGAAATCCAGCTGTATTGCTTGTCAGAGTTGTCTGCATTTCTACAAATTATGCTGACTGCAATCTACTTCAATAAACTGTTGTGCACACTAGATCCATAATTTATCTAGATCAGATTTTTTTGATCAGGGTGTTTGGTAGCTACACATGGAGCTAAGGAAACCATGTTTGTTCTCCAAATGCCAATTTCTCATCTGTGTGCTTACAGAAACCAGCTAAAGCTTAACTCCAAATGTTTATGGTTACAATAGAAACAGTTTGATTGGCCTATTTAGGAGACTGGTATTTAAAGTTGCAGTCAACAAAAAACACGCTCTTAAGAATCACCATAATTTTAATTCCACCAGTATTCATATTGTAAGATGGTTTTCAGAAAGTGTCCTTTGCCCTTCAGATAGCATTGCAAATTATTTCATACTGTGACATAACTTTAAAAAAACTGCTTCTAGCATTTTAAAAATTATATTTATTATATTCTGTTGGTATATTATGAGTTATATATTAATTCCTGTGAAAAACAACAACAATTAGACTGCTACTGTGGGAGGAAGAGCCACTTAATGATGACATCCACTCAGAAAAGAACCTGTACATATTGGCACCAAGATGCTCAAACCTCCATTATATTTAATTTGTGTGTATGAAAAGATTCCAGACCTTGGCAATTTCCCCCTATTTTTATTTTAATACTAACCTTAAGAGCTGTAAACTGGGACTTGCTTAAATTGCTACTTATAACAATCAGTTGTTAACGTGCATGTTTTTGCACCAGTTTCTAAGAATGGAGTTACAGGTTCTGATAAGATTCTGCTTTCTTACAAAGAACCTTTCTGAAAAACACAAGTTTTATTCTTTTTAACATGTCCAACAGGCCCACATTTGCAAATTAATATTCCCAGTCCTGGGGTGTGTGCAGGATTGGCATGGAGCAGAACTCTACAAAAATGGGTGCTCCTGCAGGAGGAAGAGAGACAGTATTCTCAGGGATCAAGTAAATCATGTTTGCTCAATAGAGGCCAGTTCCCCCTTCATTCCTATAGCCCTCTGTCCACAAAAATCTGCTCCCAAGTGTTGCAGCACCCTCTGTAACAGCTGAGGGCCTCATGGAAAAAGGCAAAAACTGCCACCCTCTGCCCATGGGAGTGTCCAGTTTGTGGAGCAGGAGCCTCTGCTGGATCCAACTCACAAAAGTGGATGAACAGCAGATCTAGATCCAACTGCCTGTTTGCTTTGTAATGCTGCTGTGGGGGCAGTATATGCTGGAGCAGTTGGTGATGTTGAATTCTTCCACCTGATTCTCCCCTGAAAATCTCCCTTGATCTGGCAGTTTTGCAAGGGAGGAAGGGTGGTATATAAATTGTAGAGAAAAATAAATATTGAGCTGCGGCTCTTCCGTCTTTTTAAAGTCTAATCGGCACATGCGGAGAGTTTGCTAAATTCTGCTTTCTGCATTGCACTACTGCATCCTGCCACAGGTGTTCTGATAGACCACGTAGAAATCATGTGCCCACAAATGCAGTATTTTATTTCAATAGTAAAGGGATAGCGTTGTTGGCACACAACTGAACGATACTGCCGCTTCGTACACAGCAAAACACATTTGGTATTTCAGATTGGAATCTGTATTTAGGATTGAGGTGTCACTTGAGCCTTGCAAAGGCTCTGCTCATTCATGTAGTATTCCAGGACTATTTTGATTCTTTACCAGTCTTATCACAGTTCTTGGTATGGATCATGGGGGTGTCTAATATTTAGAAGAGCATTTCTTAACAGTGCACTGTAAAAATAACACCTGCCTGCTTCGTTTGATTAAAAATACATTTATGTTACCCTTCCCAATAAAGTCCCCCCACCCCATTATGATTTATCCCTGTTTGCTCTCAGTTACAGTTACGTGGCTGGTGAGTGTATTTCTGCTGATTCTACTAATGTTATTAGTTAATACATTTTTGACAAATACAACTCTTTCAGATAAATGTTAACAACTTAATAACTTCTAAAGGTCACCTGAATTTTAATTGTAGCTTAGACATAATGAATATTCACTTCCCATTGACTGAAGCTATGAAGGCATTGTTAATCTTACAATGAGATTTCGTTTATTGGAAATTCATGAGGTGTTGAAAATATACCAGTTATAATCTGAACTTTCAAAATCAAGATCGTATAGTATGTTTGTTTTTTTATCTTCAAAGGCATTATATTGTACTTCTAGCAAGTGCACCAACAGAAAAACAGCGACTAGAGTGGTGAGTACGTGGCCACTCCCTATGCCTCCTTCCCCTTTTAAAGTTAACATTTCATTTGGATCATTCTTCTTGTTTTTATTTTGATTATATGTTTTGTGTTTTTATATTGTGATTTTATCCTATGAACTGCCCTGAGACCTGTGGTTCTTGGGGTGGTATATAAATTTAAATAATAATAATAATAATTAGTGCATATTCTAAGGATGTGAAGATGTTTCAGGCTGCACAAGTCACTCTGAAGGAGCAGTTGGATTCAGGACCACCTGTCTTAACACAGATGCTAATTAGAGATATCAGGAACTCCTGCCTTAAAATATAATGGAACGGGAAGGGCATGCTAGGCTGAGCTTGATGAAGCACTTTTTCTGAGTTATTAATAGGCTAGCAATTAAGTGTTTTCTCAGTCTAATCTGTGACTTGAAAGCCTTGCAAACCAGGGACTGAGGGAAAGTGCCATGAAGGCCATGATATTTTCTCTCTCTTTCTTGAATGCTATTTTACTCCAAAAAAAGTAGTATAAAACTTTTAAGTAGAGCAAATATTTTAGAATGATAATGCACCTTAAGGTTTGACTTGTAGCTCACTAGAAATGCAAAAGCTGTGTTATAGTTTACAGCCTTTGCTAAGCCATTGTTGAACCTGCTGCTGCTGCACAGGCTTCCTTAAAATTAAGGGGCACAGAGAGCTCAATCCCTATAACCTTAAGTTAACTCCTAGATACCTGTGTATAGTATCGTAGTATTAGGATTATGGGGAAGAGTCTATGTTGCAGCATTTCCCTTCTTCTCTTTCTAGTATAAGCAGTTCATTCAGTTTTTAAGAGCGCTTTTGGGGCTATTCTGAGAGTTTTCAGTTCTGCATGCCAAAATGTTTAATATTAATGGGATGGCTGGCAGTGGGGCGGGGGTCAAAATCCAGAAACAAATTGTAGGTTTAAAGTTTTATTTCATAGAATCATAGAATCATAGAGTTGGAAGAGACCACAAGGGCCATCAAGTCCAACCCCCTGCCAAGCAGGAAACACCATCAGAGCACTCCTGACATATGGTTGTCAAGCCTCTGCTTAAAGACCTCCAAAGAAGGAGACTCCACCACACTCCTTGGCAGCAAATTCCACTGTCGAACAGCTCTTATTTAGGAGTATAAAAGCAAAAAGGACAAATGTTTACAGAAGGTCTTTTAATCCTTTTAACAGAACGAGAAAGAAGCATTTTTTGCCCATTCCCCCTACATCCTTTTTGCCACCTCCCACACTGTTTGAAGGGTTTCCCCAACCTCCTTGAGTTGTGAACGGAACTCTGTTCATGGCATCTCTGGATACTAACCCATAGTACACATAGTAAAAATTATTTCATTACATGTGTACTTACCTCCCAGTTTTTGTGTGTGTTTCCAGTACTAATATAATTGGAGCTTCCTTTTCTCAACTAGAAAAAGAGTATCTTTACTTGCAATACTCAGTATTAACAAGTTTATTTTTATTCAGGGTTGGCTTGGTAGAGTCAAAAATCCGTATTTTGGTTGGAAGCTTGGAGAAGAATGAATTCATCACACTGGCTCATGTAAATCCTCAGTCATTCCCAGCGCCCAAGGAAAATCCTGACAAGTAAGGCTCTTAATAAGACTGTTGGCAGAAACTTCTTACTGAAAGTGAAGGGGTGGGAATCAGGCTTACTGTTAGTATTGTCAAATGCTTTACCGAGATTTACACTTCTTTTAATATAAAAACATCATTCAGAAGAGGAACTCTCTTGTTCTTTGTCAATACATACAGGAAATGGAAACCATTAGAAAGATTGATGCTGTGCATGTTAAACAATATATAGTTTAAACTACCTCTACTGTGTTACAAGTGCTGGTTTAGATCCAGAAATGTACTAGCAGAAAAAATATATAACATTTGTGCTGAACTGTTGCACAAGAGCTAGCTTGAAGACACTAGCCACATTTGCACATAATGGGAAACTAAACTTTCTAGGCCTTGTTTGCAAAAGGGCACCTCTGGTTCTACCTTCCTGTTATAGATCAGGCACCAGACAGTCCCAGCTGAAAACATTTATTGTCGTCAAAACAGTCAAATGCTGTTGTGTATCTATTTTTGGACAGGCATTGCTTGTTGCAAATTACTTAAGACCAAAATCAGTGGTGCAGTTTATACACCTGAAAGGTAAAAATAATAAATGGGGGGGGGGGGGTTTGCATCACATTGAAGAAAATCACACTAATGAGCTGGAATTCTAATGTGGATCTAAAACTCAGATTGGCAAACTTGGCCTTCTATTGAACGTTACATTTAGCATATTCTCTTTTGTAAATCAGAAGTAGATCTATTATGACTTAAAGTGAAATATTCCTAAGACCATGACGTTTCTCAAGTTATTCAGGTTTTTTGTGACTGTATTATGGCATCCAATATGATTTTTTCTGTGGCTGGCCACTGAAGAGTAGCAGTAATTAATTAATACTAGTTGGAAATGGTTGGTTACTGAAAGGTGTATTTTTAGAATTTTCTGCTGTTTTCATTTGTGATGGTAGTTTTTACTTTATTTTTATTTTTTTCCAGGGAAGAGTTTCGTACAATGTGGGTGATTGGGTTAGTGTTTAAGAAAACTGAGAACTCTGAAAATCTGAGTGTTGATCTTACATATGACATTCAGTCTTTTACTGACACTGGTAAGCTTGACTCATGGAAATTGTTCTATCTCTAAAAATATGACAGCTAAGTTAATTGTGATTTGCCTTGGATCACAGATGTCCTTGCAGTTACTGACAACTGCTAGCAAAATATTTTCCTTCAAAACAATTATTTCAACATTTGTTGGTATAAATGGTCTGATCCTGTGACCAGGGCCAGTAGTAACCATTGTAGCAAAGTTGGTCTCACCCTGTGCTGCAGCTTCCACAGTGGACCAGTTGTCTGTATCCCATCTGAATCATAACATGCAAAATAGTCACATAGCAATATTAAAACTTGTTGGTTCTCTGTGATCATCATAGTGGCAGTTAGTGAGGGCTGAAAAGGCAGAATGCTGTCCACTTTTCGACATTGCAAAAAAGGGTTAACTTGCAAAGAAGCTTTTCTTTAAAAGATAGAAATGGAGAATTGTGAAGCAAAAAAAGACCATTAAGAGGCAGCCTGGATAGAAAGAGCTCTAAAGTTCAGGCTTCTCTTGAGAGAGATTCCACTTCTGAAGCATTGTTTATCATAGCAAGGCAGTACAGGAATTTCCATTCTTACACTAACATCCCTGTGTTAAGGTTCACTGACACTGAACTTCCTTCTTTCCAACTTCCATATTGCATTGGAGTTATAGGAAGGTGTCATGTTTTCATAGTGGAACACTAGTCTCTCATCTTGCTGTTAATACCACCTCCCACTTCCAGTGCCAGTTCACACTGCAAACATATGACTTCCCAAACAGGAGTTTGCAGCTCCCCCACAGTCCTTATAGCTGCCAAACTAAGCCATGGTTTGTTCTTGGCTACAGCTTGTGGTTAGTGAGGAGAGATCGTAACCACAAGACCAAATTCAGACAACATGCCAAGCCAAACCTTGGCTTAGTGTGACAGTAAAAAGGTCTGGCAGGGAGTAGCAAAGTGGCTAAGAGCAGCTCTTTGGGAATGTTCTTCTTTGCACTGCCTTGCTAAACCGTAAGTTGTTGTATCAGGCCCATAATTTTGCAGAAAAAAATGTGTTTATGTAAAGAAGTCTATATGATTATTTTGTTTTGCATAAAGCCCTTGTGAAATGCTGCTGCAGAGAATTTCAGGGCCAGGTTTTCGGGGGACCAGAGAGGGGGCTTAGAAAGAGCAGGGGGAGCTGCAATGTGTCCTGTGATTTGGTGGTGCTAAGAGAGGAAAACAGATTTGCAGGAGCAACCACATTGCTGGTAGCAGTGTTGAAGTTTAAAGAAGGCAAGAAGGAAAAGAGGCTTCATGCAACATTTCTGCAGAATTACTTACACCACCTTGGTTATTATCTCTGTTCCCCCAGTTGTGATTGGGTAGGTACAGCTTTTTGAACCTGAACTATGAGCTACAGCAAAATCCTGTTAACTTGCTAGCCATGTGAGGTCAGTCAGGGAAGGTGGATAACCCCGTCCCTTAGCGTCTGAGCAATGTGTCCCTGCCTACAGCCAAGAGGAGGTGCTATACACGATGTAACAACTCTTTTTCTTTGCCATCTTGGGATAAACTTTGAGGCAAAAATAGTAAAAATCACATAATGCCTTTTGAAAAGTTAGGAGAAAGGCATTTGGCATGATGATGCGGCACTGTGCATATTCCTTTTTCTCAGGATTGAAGAAAGTACCGTTTTTCATTCCAAAAGCAGAATTCTCAGGAATGCAAATTTCTTTCAGGACAGGCAAGTAATGGGCTTTCTCCAACTGTAAAACATCTTAACGGTCTTCTCGTTATATAGTTTATAGGCAAGCAATAAACAGCAAGATGTTTGAGATGGAAATGAAAATTGCTGCAATGCATGTCAAAAGGAAGCAACTTCATCAATTGCTACCTAGTCATGTGCTTCAGAAAAAGAAAAAGGTAAAGCTTCAAATGAACTGGCAAATATATGTGTGTATACTCTTAATACAAGCATATTCTAGTATCCCAGATTTCTGATGATACTAACTTGTCATAAAATATTTGTAGTCATAATTATAGGATACCCAAATTCTCTGTAGGCAACCCACTCTTCTTGTCTTCTCTGACATGATTCTGGGATTGACTTGTAGTTTGGGTGGTAACTGCTCAGAATTCCTGAAGCATTTCAAGTTAGTGAAACTTGCTCATTTTTAACAGTGGACAAGGATTAAAAGGAGCAATGTTTAAAAAAATCCTCAGAGGCATCCGTAGAGATACTGCTTTGACACCTGTCAACAGTGATTTTAGCCTTATGCAGCAAGTCTCAGACTTGCTGTAGCAGGTCTGTTGAACTTGTGAGAAAATGAAGTTACCTTACCCCAAGTATTATTATTATTATTTTTAAGTACCAGCTCATCTGGAATACCCTTTCACATAAAGTCCAGAGATGGGCATTGCATAAGAAAAGGCAAAGAGGAGGGATCACTGACCTACTGCAAAGTTGGGTGTACGGAAGCATCTATGTCCCTATTCAAATGTTGCTTATGAAGCAATCTCAACTTTGTAATAAGACACTTGGTCTTTTCTACTCCCCCTCATAGTGATAAGAAAGCAGCATCTGATCCAGTTTGTGCAATGTTGCTTGCTTGCTTTTTGGCCCCCCAAAAAGGTAAATTTTAGGAAATAATGGAGAAGTTTCTGATGTGGTGTCAGTTAGACATGCCTCACTCAAGCCCACATCAGGCATTACTCTTGTCAGTGAGGGGAGGGATTTGCACATGTACAAAGCTTTCGTATTGATATATAGGAGAGAGTGAATTAAAGATAACAGGCATGGTATGAGCAGACTTCTCTTTCTCTGTAACCCATCCCCTTCCCAAATCTGCCCTGAAGGATCTCCCACTTCCAGGGCAGATTTTGGCAGTGCGGGGGGAATTCCTGTTGCACCATCGTAAGTCTGTCCTGCTGACAGGTGGCCATATAGGATGTCACTATTTTTCTGCCAAATTACAGTAGAGTTTCTTACTGCTCCTGAATAGCATTTTGTGATTTATGGTCTCACCGATTTCAGCATTCGACAGAAGGGGTCAGATTGACAGCGCTGAACGACAGCAGCCTAGACTTATCTATGGATAGTGATAACAGCACATCTGTGCCTTCTCCTACTAGTGCTATGAAGACAAGTCCATTGAACAGTTCTGGAAGCTCTCAGGGGTAAGAATTCAGCTATCTGATGACAACATTCTCTAAACCACATTTATCTCAAAGTAAAAGGAAACAAATGCTTGCTGGGTTTGTTTTCCTTGTCTCGGCACATTTCCATCTATGCAGAACATCCATCCCTACTTTCAAGGTGTACTAATTAAGCATCGTTGCTCCTTCTTCCCATGCTACTGTTTCAGCCACCACAACCATAGTGCTTTTACAAGAACTTCCTGGTGCTAGAGTAGTTATTCAGACAAAAGCAAGCATTATTTCTCTTTATGTTTTGTCTCCTATCATTGATGGCCTGTCTCTTCTAACACTCTGTGCAGAATTGCCAATGAGGGTGCTTCACCAAGTTGATGCTTTCTGATGGATTGAAACTTATATGCTGATAATTGTGATTCGAGCACGTACAGATTGTGGCCCACCAAACTGAATGCAGCCCCTCAGCCATGTATTCTGGCTTGCCAGGTTCAGCTATCCTGTTTGTACACCCCTAGGGAGTTAGTAAATCCAGGAGGCTTATCAAGCCTCTCTAGATGCTGCTGAACTATTTGACTTGGTGAGTTGCGAGTTGTGTGGGCTTGCTTTAATTCATGAATGTGTTGTGTTTTCTCAAACAAATTATTTTAGCAGAAGCAGTCCTCCTCCAGCTGTGACGGCAGCATCTGTGACCAACATACAGGCTTCTGAAGTCACTGTGCCACAAACAAATTCCAGTGAAAGCTCAGGGGGTAGGAACATAATAATATTATGCAAATACTACCTTTCTAAGTTGGTTGTCAATTAAGTCATTTTTTTCTCTCTTTAAAATTGTTGGTGATTTGCCACTTGGCAGAAACTTATTTGCAGTACAAATATTGTCATATACTTTGCAACTTGTATTGTGAAATTACATGCTGATAAAGCATCCAAAATGCAAACAGCAGAATTACTTTTGGAAGTTCAGAATCTTTTAAAATGGTCTTTGTGCTCTTCACAATATGGTTACACAATGATTGCACAGCAGCTAAGCGGCATTGTTCCTCTGACAAAATCGAAGTTATTTACCAGCTTTATTGTCCTTGTCACCCACCCCTAAAATATTTTGGCAATATGGAAACAGAAAATCTTATCCTGCCCTAGAGTGTGCATGTAATAAAACATGTGAATAATAACCCATTATTTAACCAGCAGTCCAGTGCTGGTCAGTATCTTAGTGCTAGGGAATGTGATACAATGGTTGTCTTTCCTCTAGACAGTAACATAAACAAAGTTACGCTTTTGATAATGTCAGGTCCTCAGTATTAGGAATTCTCTGTCATGGCACTGAGAGCTCTGCCAAGGAGCCCCAGATTTGAAACTCAGCATAAATACTGTGAATTATAAATTCGATGTATTGCATGCCTTCAGATGGCAGTATTTCCTGCCGTGGAGCTCTGAGCACTGAAAGACAGAACTCATGGCCGTTGAGCCTTCAGTCATTGCTTAAAGCTCAGTAACAACGAGGTTTAGAACCTTTTTAATGCAATACCAGATTTCCCAAGGGCAAGATTAAGTACTGAAACCCATGTTTTGTAGTATGATGTATTACATAAACGCTTGATTCCTCCACCCCACCAAGTAGCCATTTAATGTTCTTGTTCAATGCAGTTTGACCTTGAAAACTGAAATGTCTTTGAGCAGAGCTGTACATACGTTGTGATTCTGTGGGAGTGCAAAAGAAGTATAAAGTGTTGATTCCTGAGAAACTGGGCTCTTTTTTGATTTTAAAGAGAACTGGTAGCCTTTTGAGACATAAATATATGTTTTAAAGTGTGCGAGCAATGCTTGTTGAAATCTCAGGTGCCAGAGAGGTGTGTTGAATCAGTGATTGAGGATGGCCCATAGTGTCCCTCAGCCACATGATTTGGAAAGCTGGAATAAATGGTATAAAACAGCAAATTTGGGTAACAAATAACATACAATATGAAAACACTGGAGATTTGCACAATTTGAGAAAATTATCCAGGCCACAAAATTCCTCAGTGTAGGACTTGGATTGCTTAGGCACAGAACTCTTGATTTATTTATTTTTAGTTCTAAATGTACAGCCTTGCTCGTGGGATTACGTGCTGAATATTTGATTTCATGGTAATTGTTACAATATATTTCCCAAGGTTCTTCAAGTGAAAGCATTCCTCAAACTGCCACACAGCCAGCCATCTCTCCACCACCAAAGCCTACCATCTCTAGAGTAGTTTCTTCAACCCGTCTTGTCAACCAACCACAGAGACCTTCAGGAAACGCCACACCGAAAGTAACTAGCCCTGTAGCAGGTGTGAAGAGGACATCATCCCCTCATAAAGAAGAGTCTCCCAAAAAAATAAAGACTGAAGAGGTAATTTTATTTACTATTGATTTGAGTTTTTTTTTGTGTATGCTGCTAGGAAGTGGTACCAGAACTAGAGGACTCAGTCCTGGGAACAGAGTTTTTAAATAGGTGGTGAATTCATTGGTTGCCTATGACAGCCAATGAGATTTCTTTGAACAGTTCAATACAAGTGAAAATAACATAGGAATTAGCAGGCAATGCAAGCAAAAGGTTTTACACAGTTCAGCCTTCTCACAACAAGTTGCTTTTTCCAGTTATTTTAGACATCCTGTGGAAGATTCCTAGGTGATTCCAGAGTTAGCAGGGTTAGTGAGAGGGATGTATGTGTTATCTGCACATAACATGTTTTGGGAGATACCCATGTAGCAAAAGTTGCTCCCAGTTCCAGTCAACACACAGCTTAAGGCCTGAATAGTTTACTGTTGCAGTTTGTAGGCGATGCAGATACAGATATGTACAAGTGCAAAAAATATCTCTGCAGCTCCAGCAATTCAAGCTTGTAACAGAATCTGTCTCACTATCAAACACTTCTGGTCAGACTCACTCATTTGATCAAACCTGCATTTGTTGCGGGGTGGGGTTGGGGGGTGGCCTCTTGCTGAGATGAAAGAACTTTCTTGGCTTTAGTCTGGATTTAGGGCAGGGGTGGGGAACCTTTTGGGTGGCAGATCCTAATCAGGACCAGCCGTGCAGGCCAAATCCTACAGGTGTGTGGGATCATGTGCCTGTCACTCACTCAAATGCCATCATTAAGATGCTGAATGATTGACAGCGGCGGGGCTGCCCATCTGTCAAAATCCTTCTTTGCAAGCCTTCCCTTTGTGAAACACTGCTACCAACTATTTTCCTTCAGCATATTGTTCTTGGACTCCAACGAAATATTTGAATCTACTTGTGTCCTGTTCTCAAGAAGCCTCTCCCAAGAGTCAGAGGGTGCACACTGGCACAGGGAGCAGTGAGAGATCAGAGAAAAATCAGGCGAAGGCACTTCCCACGGCTTAGTTTATGGAGAGCACTTCTCCCATATTTTTATCAATTAACACCAGAAATACTTTCCATCCAATTCAGGGAATCCATATCCTTGTGCCTTGGGAGAGGCTTTTCAGGAGGAGGGGACAGGAAAGTTGCCTCACATTCATTCTCTTCAGTTGACATTGCTCTAATTCCAACCGTGTAGGTTAGTCTTGCATCATGGCCTGCTGTCCTTTTTAAGATGTTAATTTTTGTTCTGTTTTGTGACAGGAGGAAGTGAATGAAGATGCTAGCTGTCTTGATACGAGTGATCACGATAAAACAGAAACTAAGGTAAACTTCTCATACAACTGTAGTAGTAGTAATAATAATAATAATAATAATAATAATAATAATAATAATAATAATAATTTATTATTTGTACCCCGCCCATCTGGCTGGGTTTCCCCAGCCACTCTGGGCGGCTTCCAACAAAGATGAAAAATACACTAAAATGTCACATATTAAAAACTTCCCTGAACAGGGCTGCCTTCAGATGTCTTCTGAATGTCAGGTAGTTGTTTATCGCTTTGACATCTGATGGGAGGGCATTCCACAGGGTGGGCGCCACTACTGAGAAGGCCCTCTGCCTGGTTCCCTGTAACTTGGCCTCTCGCAGTGAGGGAACCGCCAGAAGGCCCTCGGAGCTGGACCTCAGTGTCCGGGCAGAACGATGGGGGAGGAGAGTACAGTGGTACCTTGGTTTACGAACTTAATCCGTTCTGGAAGTCTGTTCTTAAACCAAAGCGTTCTTCATCCAAGGCTTGCTTTCCCATAGCAGCGGGGGACTCAAATTACACTCAACGGGAAGCAGAACATGTTCTGCTCCTAAGGCAAGGTTCACAAAGCAAGACACCTACTTCTGGGTTTGCAGCGTTCTGAATCCAAGTTGTTCATAAACTAAGCTGTTCTTAAACCAAGGCACCACTGTACTCTGATTCCCACAGCTTCTGAAACATGATGCTTGTACGTTCAAGTTTTTGGGCTACTTTGTTTTCTTGTTCCTCATGGAGATACTTTGCATAATGCAGAGAGGCCTAAGTGAGGGAAAAAGATTGGTTTGGGAGCAAAAAAACAGGCTTGAAATTGCATTGATAAATCCATGTTTACTTTGAAAACAGCAGTTAAAAATTAGCATTTTCCATTTCTGACAGCTTCAGCATATTAAGAACATAAGATACCTGTTAGATGAGGTCAAAGATTCATCCAGTCCACTATAGCCAATCAAATGCAACAACAGAATTACAATTCATCAATCACTTTAGTGGCATCACTTCTAGGTTAAATTGAGACAAAAGATTTTTATCACATTACATGTGTTAATTAGCTGCCCAATGCCATGGTTCCTGTGCTATCTCTGACTGTTTCTTACAAATGCCATGGTTCCTGTGCTATCTCTGACTGTTTCTTACAAATGGTTCCCTGCCCCCTCCAGGTATTAATACAGTCGTCTCAGCAATTATCACCAATCTTGTGCTGTTAAAGGTGTGCCTGTTTAATATAAATTTAAGCTGTAATCATTTTTGTCATCCAACTCCCACCGTACAATTTTCTTCTTTATATACCTGCCAACTAAGATTTCACTTCATGCATCTGTCAACGTGAAATCTTGTGCCATGATAAATTTGTTGGTCATTAAGATGCAACGAGACTCTTTTAATTGTTTGGAGCACCCGTGTTGTGTAGATACTGTCATTTTAATGCTGAATATTTGCCTGTTGTTTGCACTTGGCCAGCAATAGGTTGTTGAACCTAATCCTGGAAGACCTGGAAGAGGCAGGAGTTTACAGTACTTACCCTAGAATGCTTAAAATAGGTGGTATGGAAAAATCTCAGGAATAGTGTGTAACTATTTCTATCCTCCTTGACATTAATAGCTCATTCAGTGGTACCTCGGGTTAAGAACTTAATTCGTTTTGGAACTCCGTTCTTAACCCGAAACTGTTCTTAACCTAAGGTACCACTTTAGCTAATGGGGCCTGCCGCTGCGCCGCCAGCATGCAATTTCTGTTCTCATCCTGGGGCAAAGTTCTTAGCTCAAGGTACTACTTCTGGGTTAGCGGAGTCTGTAACCCGAAGTGTTGTAACCCAAGGTACCACTGCATTGCCCTTTTCAAAGGCACCATCCTCCCCACAAACAGTGCCAGGGAATATGAGAGAATCACTGTTTTCCCCTTCACCCTGCAGATTAAACAGGGTGAAATAGCAGTGTATAAACAGGACACTGTGTAAAATACATTACCACAGCAGTAAGTGCAGGGGGGAAATACTATTACTTCCAAACTTAGGTTTCCGCATGCTCTGCATGTTAAGTGAATAATAGAATCATAGAGTTGGAAGGTACCCATAGGGTCATGTAGTCCAACCACTTGCAATGCAGGAATCTGAAATAAAAAATCTGTGATAGACGGCCCTCCAACTTCTGCTTAAAAGCCTCTAATGAAGGAGGGTGCTTGTGGAAAATGCTGCAGCACCACTGTTATAAAGGTAAAGGTACAAAGGTAAAGGGACCCCTGACCATTAGGTCGAGTCACGGACAACTTTGAGGTTGCGGTGCTCATCTCACTTTAGTGGCCGAGGGAGCCGGCTTACAGCGTCTGGGTCATGTGGCCAGCATGACTAAGCCGCTTCTGGCGAACCAGAGCAGCGCACAGAAACGCCATTTACCATCCTGCCGGAGCGGTACCTATTTATCTACTTGCACTTTGACGTGCTTTCGAACTGCTAGGTTGGCAGGAGCGGGGACCGAGCAACGGGAGCTCACCCCATCGCGGGGATTCGAACCGCCAACCTGATCGGCAAGTCCTAGGCTCTATGGTTTAACCCACAGCGCCACCCACTGTGTGATAATTAAGCTTGTGTGCTACCAGCTGTAATATAGCATCAACTCTTAAACGCCTGGTGCTAAGGTTATGTTGGATCTTGCTCATACCATTTTTGTTTCTGCCTTTTCAGGAAGCACTTGATACAGATTCAGAGATGGCCTCTCAACCAGAAACCCTTCCGACAACAGTATCACTGCAAGCTCCTCAGGTACTCGAGTTTCGTTTCATAGTAATAAATCGCACAAGGCACCAATAACTCCATGATAGGTAGAGTTTGGGGGATGCTGCAAGTGGTCTAGAGACCTGTTCCACACAGCCATGGATGAGAAGCTGTTGTTTGCTATCCTCCTGGATAGTTCAGTTGGTAGAGCACGAGACTCTTAATCTCAGGGTCATGAGTTCAAGCAGAAAATTCCTGCATTTCAGGGGGTTCAACTAGATGACCCTCATTGTCCCTTCCAACCCTTCAGTTCTATGACTCCACCTGCAAGCATTCATGCATTCACCATAGCATGTCACTTGATTTCTCAACCTTTGTAGACATCCTAGCAGAAGGGTAGATTGACTGCATTTCTCATTGTGCCAGGATCCCCTGCCCACCCAAATGGCAAAGAGAGGAAGGGTGAAGGACCATGAGTTTAAGACCCAGACAAGACTTATGTAAATTTTATGCAATCCTCCTTATTTTCATTACCTACAAGGCCAAAATAAAGAGGTTGGGCGTGACTGAAACCATTATGGCAGTGGGAGAATTTAATAATGCAACACACTTGGCATTGTTGGACATGTTCCTAATTCCATTTGTGCTTGAAATTATGTGTCCTAACACTTTTTTCTCACTTTTCCACTCCATCAGAAAATGCCCAGTACAGACCTTTCAGATATTCCTGCTCTCCCTGCAAACCCTATTCCGGTTATCAAAAATTCAATAAAACTAAGATTGAATCGATAAAACCAACCTCAGGGGTCCATAAACAGTATCTGCCAATTCAACCTATTGTCTTCTAAATGCTGAAATGGAGAACAGAGAGTGCAAGACGAGAATGTGAATGCAGATGGATTTAGGTGTGTTTTCTGCACTTCCCTTGCTGGGCTATAATCACTTGATCTGGAAGTCCAGGTTAGTATGTGAAGTCAGGAGTACTATTAAATGTGTTAGCAACAGTTTTACATTGAATACTTCAAAGGATTACTGCCTTTCAAAAGGAACGGGAATACTATTTCTAGCCATATTTGACACTGATTGGATTTATGTTGATGCATTGTTTGGAACACACACACATACACAAAAACAGAGCTTAAACTGGCAAAAGAATCCCTTAAAATGCACTTTTATGTACTTTTTTATTGAAATATGACTAATTTTAGCGTTTCAGCTTGATAGGTTTTTTTATTTTTATTGGAGATATTCTTCAATATCTGCAACCTTCAAATTAGAGAATGGTCTGTTACCAATAACCCAGAGTAAAACTTTAAAAGAAAATGTCAAATCTTGAGGTTATAAGTTTGAGAAAACAAGTATTGGGTATTTGGCGGGGCATGATTAAGAAGTGGTCTATTTTTTATTTATAGGATTATTTTATGGTGCATACAAATCAGCTATCAAAAAGCAAATAATTTTTCATTCAGCTAATCGGATCCCCTCCTATTCCCTTCCTGTACCTGTCATCATATTTCTTGGGGGGGGGGGAGCTTTTGCATTTAATTTGTGTTTCAGTTTGTATGCCTAAATTTGGACTAATGCCGTCCGTCAAATGCTGGTATTTCTTTTAACTGGTCATGATGGTGGTTACAAAAGCTCTATAACTCTGTGGCCCTTCAGGCACAAGTGCCACGCCCCCCCCCCCCCATGACTGAAATGGAGTAAATAAAGTGTGCCTGTGAAGCATTTAACTCTGTCTTGATGGCCTTTTCATCACTAAATATAAGAGTTTTGTACACTCCATAAAAGTCCTGTCTGCATTACAAACATCTCAAATTTTAAATATATATATATGAAGGCAGATCTTTCTTACCCTATAGGATTTTAAGTTTATTTTATTTTATTTTTAGGTAGCTCACCTGAAAGTAGTTTTTACATTCTGAGCGTTTTCTTTTAAATCACAATTCTAGCAGACACTTGAAAACCTGATAAGCTCTCCTTGCCCAGTTGTCTTCGTTTTGTTCTGTAGAGCTATAAAAATGACTAGCGGCAACTTTGTTTAAAGAGGTATGAAAATCTCACGTGACTAAGCAGCAGAAAGTGAGGAATGCCAGTGATTATCAGATGGAGATAACAAGCTATATATAACTTTTGATTCAATCAAAATTAAGTGGGGATGGTTAAATTGCTCTTCCCATATTTTCTGATCAGCATGTTTAATGACTTCCTTCCCTGCATTGTGCTCAATCCTCCTACATGTGCATTTCCATGTTAAAGTAAAATTAATTGCTCTTCCCCTTCCCCCCATAAGTTAATTTTCCAAAGCCAAGAGATTGCAGCTTACTCTCCCGACCTCCCCAGTTGTGCAGTAACCAAGATTTTATTTTCTGCCCTTTTGTCTACGATGCTTAGTATACAAAATTCTTGCCCTTGCCCTGTACAGCCTCCTGTGACCCAACCTTCGCTGCCGTAATATTACCTTGCACCCTCCCTCTCCCCCGGGACCCAGTCCAAAAGGTTTAACTAACAGTTGAAGTGTACAAACTGTCTGTGTATTTTGTGTAGCTATGGAGTTTAGATCGAACTTGCCAGGCACAAATTTAGTCTCGTTTTGTTTACACATGAGGATTTATTTTTTTTTCATTTTATTAAACGTTTCATGTATCTGCACCCAAGTTTTGCCAAGCTGGGAACTTGGAATCTTTTCTGTATAGTGACTTTTTAATTCTAGTTTTCATAACCTGGAGATCAGACTGTTGCTTTCGCATGATGTACGTAGGTGTCTCATGACTGGAGTTGCTTTGTTTTATAGTATCTGTACTCCTTGTATTTTTCAAGAGCTATTTTGTAAACAGATGGTGTATTTCTCCATGGAAAACAATAAAAAAACAGCACAATCCCACAGTGGCTTGGTTTCTTTCGAACGTGTAAAATAGTGGTGTCTCAAAATGGTCAAATTGACTTAATTGTCTCTTGCTAGTTGGAAAACTATGTGAAAAGAACGATGCCGAGAAAAGTATTCAGTAAATAGAAGCTGGTTTTAAAACCATCAATTAACAGTGTGCTCAGTTTGAGTCTGTTAAAAGGGGGGAGTAAATTGCTATTTTCCGACCTACTTTGTTTTTCAAAAGACAAACAATAGGGTACTTATTACATATTATCACATAGTGTCCAACTTAACCTTGCATGGTAGAGTAGGGGGAAAGCACATGAATACAAACAATTGAAGGGGGGGATTTAATTTTAAGCTTGAAGAAGCTGCTTCTTTTTTTGTATTTGAACCAATCAGTAATGTGGCTTTGTAAGTACATATCTCTGTGGGAGAAGCATTGTTACTTGCTTTATTACCAGCAGATGGCAGTGTTTTCTTTGGTTTCAGTGGATCAAAACTCAAAATGATAACAAAGAACTGCTACAAACAGTGCCTCACTTAACTTAAATTGCCCATTGGCCTCTAGGCCAGAATAAAACAGGTGATTTTTTTTTTTTTTTAATTGTTGTGCAATCACTTTAAGTAACAAGCTGTGTTAATGTAAGCCTCAAACAGTATTTCATTGAAATATCCCATCAAATGTCTGGTTGCACCTGAAATTAGCTGGCCATTCTTTGGTCAATTTATAAAAGCTGCACAGAACCGAGTTACCCTATTCCAGGATTTTCCCCAAATTTAGCTCTTTTGTGCAGCATCAGAAGCTACACGGCGGTGTCTCTGAAAGCTGGGTGAATGGGAGTTGAGATTGATCGCCTTGAGAAACCTATGAACACAGTTGCACAAGAAAGCACCGCCTGTAGTTCTTTGTATCTGATTAAATTTTGATTTTAAATATATTTATTTAGGGGAACTACCAAGTTCCAGTGCATTTTCATTTACCGTATTTTTCGCTCTATAACACGCACCCAACCATAACACGCACATAGTTTTTAGAGGAGGAAAATCCGTAGACATGCCACCCATAGGCATTCCCTCCATAACACGCACAGACATTTCCCCTTACTTTCTAGGAGGAAAAAAGTGAGTGTTATGGTGCAAAAAATACGGTACTCCTGACTAGTACCATTTGCACATCTCATCTTTTACACTGGGTGTATATATTTTAAAACACATACCTCTCTTTAAGTGTACATTTGGAGAGTTTCTATGTGTAAAAATCTCCAAAAACTGAATCACCTTGAAGCATGATTCTTTCTTGGCTTTCTTACCAAATCAGGCAAATTATTCAAAGATTTAAAGTCACTCTGTTCTTCCTGTTATAGAATACCTCCTCTATTAACAATTATTTTAGTTTTGCTTTAATCATCTTTAAAGCATTAGTTTGGTATTCAGCAGAAACAACATTATCACAAGTTTGTTGATTGAAGCAGATGCAATTTGAGAAGGTTCAAACTAGTATTTGAAATCTATACGCATCAAACATCTGTCACTATCATCACCAAAAGAATAGTGCCAACTTTGATATCAAACTTCAGAGTCTATGCCTTGTTATAAAAAGATAACACAGTGAACCACTGCTGGATGTCCCATCTGTTTTGGTTGATATTTAAACCCTTAATGACTTTTAAATGAAGTTTAGGCATGTCAGTTTGTTGATACTAAATTCCGCCATGTTTGGTGCTCACACTTAGATGAAGGTTAGGTCGTGGCAGAGCTGGCTGCTTTCCTTTTTCTATCCGTGCATCATACTATCCAAGCATTCGGTTCTACAGGGAAATGATTTTAATTTGCTTTTAAGTACATTAGGAATTCCCTGTCTGTTTCAATAAATATATAACAAAATGAACTTTAAAGGCAAAGTGAGAAGAAGCTGAATTCAAGTAAAATTGTTTTGTGACGGATGCAAAAGCTGCACATTAATTAGTCTGTGGAGACATAACATCTAGCAAATTGCTGTTCAAAAAAAAAATAAAGAATTTGTACCGGGAGAAGAGTTTTTAGCTATAATTAGGAAAGAGAAAAATTAAGGAATGGTAAAGATGTGGAACTTTACACCACGTACACTTTGCAAACAGATATTAAAGGGCTGATGGAAGGGGAGAGGTCAAGAGACATATTTAAGTAGGCAGTTTACTAACTAAATGTAGCTTCTTGGCAGTGCATCTGTGCACATACATCCAGAGATGTAGCTGGGGTGGTGGTGGTGGTGGTGCAGAGTTGTGGCCCCTTCCAACTCTGCATTTATGAATCGGGGAGTAGGGAGTAAATGGGTAGCAAAACAGCCCAACTGCCCTCCTATTTTGGACTAACCGCTCTACAGTAGTAGCATGACACAGTCATTCATTTCAGCCTATGGAAAGCATTACAGCAGCAACTTGAGGTTGGAAGGAAAGTTTTTCTAACAGCAGTACTGTGAAAATGTTTTACCAGGGCTGCTCTGCTGGGGCTGGGCGATATACCATCCAAAACCAGTCCATATCATGAAATTGGTTTCATAATTTTTGACCTGGCAATATATCGCAAATTGGGATGTGTGGTGTGTGTGCTATGCAAAGATCACAATGTGTGGAAAAACTGTGAAGCCAGCCAATGTTTCTCCCGATTCCTGCAGCGCCTGTAAACTCTGCCAGCTCAGCTCTCCCCTGCCTCCTGCAACAGGCAGCAAATCGCAAGAGCAGGCACTGGCAAAAATTGCGATGCAAGAAAAACCGTGAAGCCAGCCAATGCCTCTACATAGCTCCATTCCAGATATCATGTTATATTGCAGTGTTTAGCTGGTGATTTATCGTGATGTTGAAAACCAGACATCGCCCAGCTCTATTTGCCACAAAGTTGATCTGCTGAAGGTTTGGGTGATCACGGATCCCACCCTCTTGCAGGTCTAGAAGAAAATAACACCATTTCTCAAGTTGGAGTGATGGTGTGGGCCAGCCTGGAAATCTGCCAGAAAGCTATAAGGTAAAGGTACCCCTACCCGTTCGGGCCAGTCTTACCAGACTCTAGGGTTGTGCGCTCATCTCACTAGAGGCTGGGAGCCAGCGCTGTCCACAGACACTTCTGGGTCACATGGCCAGCGTGACGAAGCTGCGAACCGGCACCAGAGCAGCACACGGAAACGCCGTTTGCCTTCCCGCTAGTAAGCAGTCCCTATTTATCTACTTGCACCCGGGAGTGCTTTCGAACTGCTAGGTTGGCAGGCGCTGGGACTGAACGACGGGAGCGCACCCCGCTGCGGGGATTCAAACCGCCGACCATGCGATTGGCAAGTCCTAGGCGCTGAGGTTTCACCCACAGCGCCACCCACCAGAAAGCTATACACGCATGTAAAAGTGCTACGGTAATTGGCCCAGTTACAAATGATTTGCATATATCTTGTAAAAGGCAGTTGAGAAATGATGTGCTTGGACATAGGACTGCCTTTCTGTGTTGGTGGCAGGGGGAAGGGGCCACTGGCCTGCAACTTTACATTTGCAAAAGCAAAGACAAAAGTATTGCCACGGTTGGATCAAAAAGTGCTCTTCATTGCTTATGGGTCAGGTCTCGTTTTTGCTCTCTTATCTCCTTACTATGTTCCACCCATTGGGTTCTGGAATAATGCACACTTCCTGGAGACTTTGGCAAGAGCCTTGATAAACTTTGCATTCTGCCTGCAGCGAAGTTGTTAGTTAAGAGACTGATGATGAATTTGTCTGAAAGAGACAGTTTGGACGGGCTGTTGGTTCCCCACGAGTGGAGAGAGAGAGGCCACGCTTTGTTATCACTGGCAAGAGAAGACCCGGCAGAGAAATTTCCCTGCTTAGACATGGTGTCCAGGTTGCAGCCTTTAGTGGATCCATGGTATTATTAATAATCATACCTTTTGCTGTTTTCGGCACTCCCTTTTAATCTGAGATAGCTCTCCCACTCAGTTTTTTATTAGCTGCTTCCACATATTGGACAAAAAGTTTCAATTCTAGAGGTTAACGGACCCACATACTTTCTGTTTACTATTAGAGTTGTAGCAATCTTTTGGTTGATGTCTTGTTTTATGGGGAAATGCAATCTTTTCGATTAATGAAGTTTGGATGTAATAAGTTTTTGGTCCAGACTATTGGAGAAGACACTTTGAAACAGCTTTTAAAAATACCTTTTGTTGTTTTTCATAGGGGATCTATAAGGGCTACCCCCCCCCAAAAAAAAAAAAACCTTTTGAGAAACTCAGGCTAGCTTTCCAATTCAAGAAGCAGATTTAAATTGTCGTGTTTCTAAATACATTTGCAAATTACATCAGTGGCAGGCACCTTGAAGGCATCCCGCCTTCCGCATAAGAGAAGGACTTCCTTCTGACAGCGTGCATACTTTTGACATGTGCAACATCTAAAACAAAAACATTTTTCGTCTTGACTGATTTATATTGTGGGGGGAATTTTGCTTGCTTTTGAAAACGCCTGCAGACAAAAATCTCTCCAAGTAGCTAATGGGTTTAAATCAGGGGTGGTGAACCTGTGGCTCACCAGATGATTTGAGCTACGATTCCTTACTCCCCCCCAACCCTTGGCCATTGACCATGCTGCCTGGGACTGATGGGAGTTGGGAGTCCAGCAACAGGGAGGGCCACACAGGTTCCCCACCCCTGATTTGAAAGAACGGGGATATAGCTCAGTCCAGGAGAGCATGGGACTGTTAATTAATCTCAGGGTTGTGGGTTCGAGACCACATTGGGCAAAAGATTCCTGCATTGCAGTGGGTTGTACCAGATGACCCTCGTGGTACCTTGCAACTACAATTTTATGATTCTATGAGATACGCAGGTTAAAAGGCAGCACAGGTGTATTGACCAAGTTGAAATCATTTGCAACAGGGATTAGGAATCTGGGTTCCCAATTCCCATTATTATTATTATTATTTTATTGATTACATTTGTAGCGCTCGTTTCGACAACACGTATATTAAAAATGGGAACAATACAAAGAAGGTTAGCATTTATTAAATTTGTTTACTGCCCTTCATCTGTAGATCTTAGAGGGGTTCACAGCATAAGAATACAAAATAAAAACACGAAATGCACAATAAAAATGATCAAAACAAGCCAATAACCCCCCCCCACACACACATACACTCCCCTCCCACAAACACATTTTAATCAACCAAAGGCCTGGTTAAATAGGAACATTTTTGCCTGGCGCCTAAAGGTGTATAATAAAGGTGCCAGCTGAACCTCATTGGGAAGAGCATTTCACAGATGGTGAGCCACTTCAGAAAAAGGTCTGTTCTTGTGTCGCCACTCTCCAGACTTCTCGTAGAGGAGGCACGCGAAGAAGGCCCTTAGAAGATGAACACAGAGATCTGGTAAGTTCATATGGGGAGAGGCAGTCCTTGAGGTATTGTGGCCCTGAGCTGTTTAAGGCTTTATAGATCAAAACAAGCACTTTGAATTGGGCAGCCAATGCAGTGCATCTCCAGCCAGCATGCCCAATGGTCAGGGTTGATGGGAGTCTACAACATCTGGAAATGAACAGGTTCCTCACCACTGAGGTAAGTCGTGAATTTTCAAAGGTGCATAGGCCAGGGCATTGTAATACATACTTACATTTTTGCTACCTTTTACAATGTGCTTCTCTGGATGTTCATGACATACCAGTCTATCCCAAGTTTCTGCTAAAGAAGAAAAGAGATCAAGCAATGAAGATTCAGTCTGTTGCCATTAACTCTTTGGAACCTCATTTCCCTCCTTGACATTTTACATATTTGCTGGCATTTGCAACTAGGTTTGTCCTCAGCAACATACAGCGACTACAGAAGGTGGGTTTTTATTTATGGCAAGGTCCAGTAACTGCCTTTCCCCAGCTTCTTCCTGTATCTTCCTGTCCCAAAATCTATAAATGCCTGGTTCTGTACACAGCTGAATATGTATGAGTCTTTATTTAAACAACTTTGTATATGTTTTACTGATAAACCTAGGTGCCGAAATATGGACAACCCTGATATGAGCAGCGGTTTTGTCCAAGCGACTGTTCTGGCACTTCGCCATTCCTCCTCGCCTGCCCTCACACTGGTACACATACACAAACCCCTCCACTGTCTTTCTCATATTTTGAACTTTATATAAGCACCTTCCATCATCTGATCTCAAAGCTTTCGGCAAACATTAATTAAGCTTCACAACAGTCCCAGGAGCTAAACAAATATTGGACCATTGGAGTTAGATGCATATTAGATGGGTAAAGGAAGATATGAGAGGTTGCAATTTGACCAAGGTCACCCAGGGAGTCAGCGGCAGGGCTGGAAAGTGCACTGGAATGGACGTGGAATCCCTAATTCTCTCTCTTCCTTCCCTCTGTCCCTCCCTTCTCCCCGGATTCTTGAAAGTTGCTAGTTTATCTCTCCGTGCATATGAATGAGGTGGGCTCTGTGCATGCAGAAAGCCAGGGGCAACATGGAATTCAGCTTCCTGATACTGTGGTTGCATGATCACCGTGCGCTTTACGGTGTAAAAGTGGACAGGGCCCCGCCCGCTAGGAGCTTACAATCTAAAATTCAACACAAGAAATAATGGAAGAAGTGGAGGGGAAAGGAGGCAGGAGCAAGCGGGGAAGCAGTATGGAGCTGTTTTCGTTACACGAGCTTAGCCTTTGCACAGGCTGAGTTGCAATAGAATTTGGGGACTGAGCAAAAGATTTCACAAATGTAAGTGGGTTTTGAAGTGAGAGTGGTGGCATTCCCCAGGTGTTCTGCAAAACAGTTCCAAGCCTGAGATCATCATTAACCAGTTTCTAGTTCTCATGAGTGCACCAGGCACTCAAAAGTCTGGGTTTTTTATCAGATCGTATATACTAATTCCTATCCTCACATTTAGAGGGATGCGGGTGGCGCTGTGGTCTAAACCACAGAGCCTAGGGCTTGCCGATCAGAAGGTCGGCGGTTCGAATCCCCACGACGGGGTGAGCTCCCATAGCTCGGTCCCTGATCCTGCCAACCTAGCAGTTTGAAAGCACATCAAAATGCAAGTAGATAAATAGGTATCGCTGCGGCGGGAAGGTAAATGGCATTTCCATGCGCTGCTCTGGTTCGCCAGAAGCAGCTTGGTCATGCTGACCACATGACCCGGAAGCTGTCTGCAGACAAACACCGGCTCCCTCAACCTATAGTGCCAATATATGAGTGCCGCAACCCTTGGGTCGTCTGCGACTGGACCTAACGGTCAGGGGTACCTTTACCACATCACCTCTGTCCAACAGATTCTAGGCAAACCTGGTGTTTTCAGAATACCAAAAAATAATAATCTGTGACCCTCCAGATGTTGCTGGACTCCAACTCCCTTCAGCCCCTGCTAGCATGGGCCAATGGTAAAGGGATGATGGGAGTTGTAGTCTGACCACATTGGGGGGGGGTGTCACAGAGTAGTTACCCAACTCCCCTGTGAGGAAAGAGTGCAGACTTTTTACTATAGAGAAAGGGTGAACAAGAGCAGACACAATGGAACTTTATAAAAAGTATGCATGGAGAAAGCAGAAAAATAAAGATTTTCTCCCTCATAGCTCTAGAACCCATGGATATCCAATGAGGCCAGATGTTGAGAGATTCAGGACTGATAAAAGAAAGTAATAAAAATTATTATAAAACGAAACAAAACTGTGAGAGCAGAATGCTGGACCAGATGGGCCATTGGTCTGATTCCAGAGGCTGTTGCGTTAATGAGCAACATAGGTCTAGACTGAGTGCATACCTGCCAAGATCCCTGGGGGAAAAGGGACAACCTGGTTTTTCTTGCGAGATTGCGGTGGCCATTTTGGGTGCAGCAATGTCACTCTGCTCTCTCGTTTCAAAAGAAAGCTTTTGGGGAGTGGGGGTGGGAGCGAGACGTGGATCCCATGACTTGCTCGGGAGCGTGTGTCAGAAAACACACGTCCCAGTTTGTGGTTTCCAAAGTTGGGTGGTATGTGAGTGCTTCATAGGGCAGCATTCACTTTCCAGGTGACGAGGGGGCATCTCTCTTCACTTCTGAAAGCTGAGACTGAGTACTAAGAAGGATCCCAAAGTGCAGCTGAGGGATAGGAGGAGGGTTGTGGCTCAGTAAGAGCAGATCACCTGCCTTGCATGCAGAAGATCCTTGGTTCAATCTCTGGTGTCTCCAGGTATTGCCAGAAATCCTGGAGAGTTTCTGCTCAGTGTAGGCAAAATGGCACCGTATGAAGAAGAAGAAGAAGAAGAAGAAGAAGAGGAAGAAGAAGAAGGAGGAGGAGGAGGAGGAGGAGGAGGAGGAGGAGGAGGAGGAGGAGGAGGAGGAGGAGGAGGAGGAGGAGGAGAAGAGTTTGGATTTGATACCCCTCTTTATCACTACTCTAAGGAGTCTCAAAGCAGCTAACAATCTCCATTCCCTTCCTCCCCGACACCAAACACTCTGTGAGGTGAGTGGGGCTGAGAGACTTCAGAGAAGTGTGACTAGCCCAAGGTCACCCAGCAGCTGCATGTGGAGGAGCGGGGAAGCGGTTCACCAGATTATGAGTCCACCGCCCTTAACCACTATACCACACTGGTATGAGGGAACCTCCTACTCTTTTCCACCGTCTAGAAATAAAAGTGAATCTTATGGTCTTTCTTGTCTGGGGTGGCCTGCAGAAATTGCTTGACCCTCTGTCTGTGAGGACTATTTTGCGTTTTGTAGATGAGGCTCCCACTCATCCAGCTGAAGGGGACACTGTGTGTGCATGCGTGTGAGAGGCGCACTGGCGCTTCTCTGTAATTACTCCATACATAATCAACTCCGACACCCTTCTCTCTTCAATACGCCACATCTAATTATCGAAGGCTTCCCGCGGAATGTGTGAAACTTTTTGACCAGGCCACCGCAATGGAAGTAAACACTCTTTGGTCTCGAGCTGGCGCACCACCGCGAAAGCTATGTGGTCAGAGCTGGAAGTTGGCCACAAATGGCTGCTCAACATTTGGCACGATCGAGCCTTCAAAAGAAAGCAGGTGCCCTTCTGGCATTTCATAAAGAGAGTCATTTCTGAATTGCAAGAGACTTGTATTTTGCATATTAGCACAAGTGCCAATATAAACCCAGCTGTGTGCGACATAAAGTGAAATATATATTTCAAAAACTAGGACACAGCTTTTCTATGGAGTAATCGCAAAACATTTGCATATGGATAAGCTGCTTCTTTTAAAATGTTAGCTTTTCTTTGTTTGGGGAGGGAAATTTCCCCCTCCCCTTCCCCTCGTAAACACGGCACATTTTAAAAATGTTTATCCAAGGTGACAATACAATAGCCCAGACGCAAGCCAGCATAATGTGGGCAGGTGTGCGGCAGGTTTTGCTGCTAAACGCTGAAACCTGCACCTCTGTGCAGTCTTTGCTAACCTCCATCTTCTTTGCTCATGAGAACATAGGGACAGCCTTCTGGATCAGGCCGGTGGCCCATATAGTCCAGAATCCTATTCTCAAAATTACCAACCAGATGCCTAAAAGAAGGCCACAAGCAGGATCTGAGCACAACCGCGCTCTCCCTGTAGTTTCAAGCAAATGGGTTTCAAAAGCGTGTTGCCTCCAGCCATGGAGGTAGAACACCCTGGCTGAGAGCATTCTTCTCCATGAATTTGTCCAATCCTCTTTTGTCCACGAATTTGTCCAATCCCAAGTTGCTGGCTATCACTACCTCCTGTGGTACAGAATCCCATTCCAGTCTGAAGGAAGGTCTCCTCTTCAGTAGAATGCAATTCATTTCAGGATTCACCTCATTATGTTCCCGTTGCTCATCCTTGACATGGCGGTCCAGGTGATAACAAAGAGGAACTTCATAGGTTGCAGCCTTGTAGAGATAAAAATAAGGACCCTGGCACATGTGTCATACTTCTATCCAATAGTGGCCTATTAGGACTTCTGGGGCAGAAGGCAGGGAAGCCATTTCTCCCCAAAAAGAAAGGAGCAGATGGACTTCATCCTGTTTGCTGAGCTGAGCTCTGCAAAGCTGCATCCAAGAAGGTGGGAAAACAGCAGAGGCATCCCCCTTCCCTGCAGGATGACCAAGGAGGAGAGCAAAGCAGCTGTCCAGAGTGTCAGAATTCAAGAGTCACCAGGCTGCCCTTTTGGCTTAAGGTCACAACCACACCATAGATTTAAAGCAATCTTAAACTGAGGTTACCAGATTTTTTTCAATGAATCCGGGGACACTTTTCAACTTCAATGGATTTTGTATGGAGACTGATTTGCAAATCCGGGGACTGTCCCTGGGAAACGGGGACGTCTGGTAAACTTATTTTAAACCACTTTAATCATAATGGAGACTCCCTGGGAACTGTAGCTTGAGAAGGGTGCTGGGAATTGCAGCACCGTGAGGTCATCACCCTACAAACTACGTTTCCCAGCATTCTTTGAGGAAGCCATGGCTGTTGAAGTAGCGTAAGAACGATTTCAAGATATGGTGTGTGTGGGTGTGGGTGTGATCCACACTTTAAACACACACACACACACACACACAATAAGACTTTCCTGGGATATGGCTATTGTGATAAATTAACATGTGTAATTAAGGTAAGATGGGTAATATGCAGGGGTGGGGTCACATTTTTCTTTTTATTTATTTATTATTATTACTTTGCTATAATAATAATAATAATAAATAAGACTTTGCCTCCTAATTGACAGCTGGTGTTTCTGCAGCTTTTCCTCTTCTTTCCTGAGAAGGTTAATTCTTGTTCTCAGATTCATCTTGTCCATGGATTCTAACTAATAATAATAATAATAATAATTTAAAAATAAGCTTTTCATTGTTCATAATCCTTAATATCTCTGAAAGAAAAGTGGAATATAAATGATAGCAATTAATGAGGAAAGTGATTTTAATAACAATGTTTAGGGCTGCATTCTTGCTAGGGATGGCTCCAGAGGGAAGTGGAGAGGGAGAGAGATTTGTGTGCATGTGCTTTGGGGGAACTTAAAACTGAGGTGAGGACACATAGCTCCTTCCAAAGGATAACTGTGGAAATTTGAACTGGGTTTCTGAGTAAAGGAAATAGCAGTAGTAAGAGGATTCCTAATCAGAAATGAAAGAGTATAAGACCAGAGTGCTGGCGTGTGGGCCATCAACTCTCTCTCTCTCTTAATTAAAAAAATATCCATGTGTTTATACTTTCTGAACCCAACAGTTATGAGAAGGAACTGGCCTTTCACTGTCGCATCTCAGAATTTTTTTAAAAATGTACAAAAGTACATACATCGTCTCTGTTTTCAGGTCATAAAGACATCTCAGCATTTTACAGACCATCGCTCAGCAGTAAAAGCACACGGCTTCCAAACCGAAGCTCCCAGGTTCTTCAGATCTTGTGGGGCTCCAGCTTCCACCAGGCCCAGTCAGCATAGCCAACGGATAGAGATGAGGTGGGAGATGGGAGTCCAATAACATCTGCAGAGCCACAAGTTCCCCATTCCTGGTCCAGACAATACTCTATGGATCAATGGCCTTCTATCAGTATAAGGCAACTAGCTTCCTCTGTCACTTGGCTGCCCGGATAGCTGTCCCCATCTTTTCTGGAACATGCACCTCCACCCACTGGTTGGCCAGTATCCTGGAGTCTTACAGTGAGATACGCAGGGGAATTTCTGAAGATGTGTGAAGCTACCACTTTGCTGCACCTCAGCTGGTTTGAGTCTCGTCATCAGTGCCTGGAGAGCTACATGTGTGTATTCACACATGGGGATTGGTGCTTTAGTTTAGTACTTTAGGAAAGAACTGCATATCCAGATTTTGTCACTGTACTCCCATGATTTTCCAGCTTAAGGGGCCTGTGAACAGGGTCCCCCCAGTATCAAATAATATGAAAATGAGCGCTATATTTCATAATCATAGAATTGTAGAATCAGATGGGTCTTTTAGTTCAACCCCTTGCAATGCAGGAACCACAGCTAAATTAGCGTTCCAGAGGTTTATTTTATTTCCATGTGGAAGCTCAAATATAATGCGGAAACACAGCGCCAGGGAAACGCCAACAAACTGGAAGAGGCTGCCTTATGAATACAGCCTGGGTTCCATTATGAAAGGAAAGCGGAATTGTGGGTGTAAGGAAATAAATAATACACATTGACAACTGGGCAAGTACCTATCGTGGGTGACACTTTCTCAAGGTTTCTTAAAGGAATAGGAATGCAGCTTTGATTTATCCTGAGTGTATCGGTTCTACCACTCTTCTGGGCTGCAAACAAACTGTTCTAACACTGTTCTAGGATCTCACAATGGGTCAATGAGCCTCATTCCTGCGCTTGGAAAGACAAGCCTGTGTTCACTCTCCATTAGCTGAAGTGCAAAACGTGCCCACAGAGCATCAACAATCCTATCTGCATTGACTTCTGTTCTTTTAAATAATTTTGATTTGTTGGCATTGTTTTTGGGTTGGGTTTTTTGTTTTTGTTTTCTGTATTTGGAGGATATATTTTTTTTAATGCCTTTCTGCTAACAGGTGCTTGGTTTAACAATATTCGTTCTCTTTTCAATTCTGGTAGATTTAATAGCATAGTAGCTAAATGGAGTTTATATAGCTTATCTTGTATATATTTAGAGATAAGAAGTTCATTTAGGGATTAGGGAATGCTTCTTGTCTATGCACCATTAAGCACAGCACATCTGCTACTGAGCTGGCAATCAGCAGAATATTGAGAAAAGTTATAAAGAAATCTTTTTGTACATTCTAACACTCTCTCTCTCTCTCTCTCTCTCACACACACACACACACACACACACACACGGAGCGGGGGACATTTGCATACAGGAGGAATCAGATCAGAGCACTGCAGCTCAAATCCACAAGGAGAGCACCAAATTCATAAAGTTTTCAGGAGGAGAAGCGTGCAGGGGGGGGGCAGGTTGTGGCAGGAGGAGGGGAGAGAGAGAGATTATATTTGAACTTTCTTTTCAGGAAAGTGGGTCAGTAAGATGGATGGCAACAACAACAACAGCAGCAGCAGCAATGCAATAATATGTATATTTCTTGGAAGGGGGGGGGCGAATCTAGGGTTTCCTTTGTAATACCATAACAGGCGGCTTATTCTGTTTTGCAGGCTGCATGATGAAGCAGAATAGTAATAGGGGAAGGGGAAAACAAATAATAGATCAAGGGTTCCCCCGCCCCTCTCTTCCCTGGTTAGTTCGTATTCAGATGATGCAGAGGGCCCCTAGCAATGGCCTTTATGTAATACAGAAAGGGAAAGAGCTACAATAAACCCTTTGGTCCTAGACTCCTGAGAGCCACTTTGTACAAGCCATTTTGTACTAGGTGTTCCAATACCTGAGTACAAAATCCATGCATAGCATCTTTCATGAATACCACCACCAGCTGACCAGGAAAACAACAACAACAAAATAATAATAATAATATTTTATTTATATCCCGTCCTCCCCAGCCGAAGCCAGGCTCAGAGCGGCTAACAACAGTAAAATAATACAGCATTCTAAAATCAATTCATTATAAAATTGGTTCAGATCAAACTGATGGCAACCATTGGGCTAGAGTTCTGTGAAGAATTACCAAAGGAGGGGGTCAGGCTGTGCCCTGGCCAAAGGCCTGGTGGAACAGCTCTGTCTTGCAGGCCCTGCGGAAAGATGTCACGTCCCGCAGGGCCCTAGTCTCTTGTGACAGAGCGTTCTCAACAACAACAACAACTGGCCTGGCTTTCTCCTGCGCTGTTAAAACTGCCCGCTGTTGTGGGGCAGGCTCTTTTGCTGAAATGCTGTTCACAGCCTGCCGATGAACATTATCACCCGCAAACGGCTGTAGACTGAGCAGCTGAGAACGGCACAGTCCAAAAGTTGGCAGATCTGGTAGCAAAAAGGGGCATTGGTATATAAATCATGGCTTTCCCCTTTGAAAATGCGAGACGTTTTCTAGCTGTTCACCCTGTGTGCATTTTGAAGGGGAAAGCTGCAATTCGTACACACACACAGAGAGAAAGTTTGTCAACCAGTTAATGGACAAAAGTCCTTATTAGAAGGAAAGACTGTGTCCAGTACCCTCTCACTCCTCCTGTAGTTCTGAGGAATTGCCTCCACATACTGAATCCATTTCATGCAGAACATCACGAGATCATATCAGCAAAATATACGCAAACAATTAAAAACAAAATCTTTCCCACCCCATCAACTGCAGCAAATGAAAGAGTTACATACTTGCCAGGATAACACCAAGAAACACACATTACCCCAAATGCCAAAACAAGAACTGTGCAGCTCAACCATATCTCTCCATCGCTGTCCTAATATTTATACTCTAGCTCAGGTGTGTGTGGGAGGGCTATTTCAGGATTTGAACTTGATGGGTCTACTGGATGGGGGTCACATTCCAATGGGGCGTGGGGCAAGGTGGAATAAAATAAAACAAAAAGCCACACAGCATTTAATAATAATAATAATAAATTTTATTTATATCCCGCCCTCCCCAGCCGAAGCCAGGCTCAGGGCGGCTAACAACAATAAAATAATACAACATTCTAAAATCATTTCATTATAAAATTAATTCAAATCAAATTGATGGCAACCATTGGGCTAGAGTTCTGTGAAGATTGCCAAAGGAGGGAGTCAGGCTGTGCCTTGGCAAAAGGCCTGGTGGAACAGCTCTGTCTTGCAGGCCCTGCGGAAAGATGTCAAATCCCTAAGGGACCTAGTCTCTTGTGACAGAGTGTTCCACCAGATCGGAGCCACAGCCGAAAAAGCCCTGGCTCTAGTTGAGGCCAGCCTAACCTCTCTGTGGCCCGGGACCTTCAAGATGTAAATTCCTCTGTGGGACATACCAGGAGAGGCGGTCCCGTAGGTATTTCCAGCCCTCTCCCCTCCAGCACTGTGGCTCTGCCTACTCTTTCGAAGGAATCCCTAAAGAGCAGGCAGCGGGGTTTAATCTCCTGATCTTAGTGCGAAGCCCCACAGCTCTAAGACTGGAGGTAAGAGTAAAAGGCTGCATTTTCCCTTATCCCCACTCCAGCACTGGAGAAGGTGGAGCTGCTGCCTCTTGCTCTTATCTCCCATCTTAGTAATGTCCACCTTAGAGCTAAGACCAGAGATAAAGAGATCCTACCACCTGGTTTTCAAGGTCTTATCCCCAGTCTCCATAAAAAGGATGTGGAATGATTGGCAAGTGGGTGGGGCTCACCAAGACAGGCCCAGTGAGTCATTTGAGGGATGCAACGGGCTGGATTAGGCCTGCCGCCTGCAGGTTCCCCACCAATGCTCTGCTCTGCTGAGCCGTGCCATCTACACCAGTCTTTAACTCAACGTGGTAGAAGCTCACCAGGTTCTTAGGTGGTGCCCAGCCTTGCTGCCTGAGATCCTTTGAGCTGGAGGACCCAGGAACTGGAACCCCCGTCCTTCTGAGTGCAAATCCTGTGTCCTGCCTCTGTGGGCCAAAACTAGATGTGATGCCATTCACGCAATCGGCAATTTTGTCAATTGCTTTTTACAAGGTGCAGGAGCCCTGGGACTCATCTACATTAATAAAGAAACAATGATTTGAATGCACTATAAACATGAGACACCAGATGGCGCTAGAGAGCAGGAAATTTTTATATGCGTTTTTCCATAGGTGTTTTTGTTGTTGTTGTTATAGCGATCTAATTTCTGACTTATTTATAGGGTGATTTTTTTCTCCTCTGTGTAGATCCAGCCCTGGTCCACACTGGGACCACAGTAGGCAGCAAAGGGATCAAGTCCCTCTAGCACCTACCCTGAAATACTCCCTACCATGCCAGGGTTCTGAGCTGAAGCAACTCCTGCAAATGGTTTACTTTAAACAAACACACACACACATTTACAGAATTGCCAATTGTCCAGACTGGTCCTGATCTATGGAACATTGTGTTTGGGCAGTGTAGTTAAAATTGATTTTGTAAGAAGAGACTGCTGGTCTTCCATCATCAGTGGTGACCCTCTCGTTTTCTGAGACCACCAGTTTTATGTTTTAAGAAAAGCACCCTATAGCCTGCGCCTTTCTAGAAACAACTTGAGAAAGTTTGGGCAGTGAGTAGATCAAGCTGAGGCCCTGATGCAGGGAGCATGCTCACACCTTGCCCACAGAGTTTAAGAACCTCGATGTTTCAGCACAATCCTCCGTGCAGCAGTGTACTGTTGAATGCAATATTCAGCATCAATATCCGAGCATCAGTGAATATGATTCGACTGCAGGTGTCACTGTTACATCTGAAATCAGAGCTTGCTTTTTGACGGCTGCTATCATTTGGAGTAATTTTTTTGTTCCCTTCCTCACATCACAACTGTGAAAGCATCGGGAAAAGGGGGGGGGGGATGAAGGAAGGGGCAGTGTGTTTTTGTGCATGTGTGTGTGTGTCCTCTCCCTGTATAGGTGTACGCATGCACGATATACATACATAAAAACATCTCGGTCACTACGTCAGTGCTTTTACATTCACAATTTCTATACCAGAGTGGGGAAAACGAAGGTGCTGGTGCTACTTTTAGGATGGATTTTTAAAATTATTATTATTTCAAAATACTATTTAAGGAGTGGTACCTGATGTCCCCCCTCCCCCCAAAAAAAACCCAGTTTGTAAAGTGATGATATTGTGGGATTAAGAAAAAGCCATTTTTAAAAATGTATACTTGATGCTGTAGCACAGGGAGGAAAAAAAAAAATCTGGTCTGTAAGAAAACCAGAATTTGCAGACATGGTTTGTACAAATCCATTTTTATTCCTTACTGAAGTCTCCTCTTTCCTCTTCTTCTTTTTTATAGCATACACCAAAAAGACACCTGTGTAAGAAATAGATCGAATAGACAGGCAGAGGGTGAAATCACTCTAGGGCTGCTCAGCTTGGGCTGGCTTTTCTTGTGTGGGGCTAAGTCAGTGTGGAGAGATTAAAAAGAGAGGTTTGGGAAGGGAATATTTTAATTTATTTTCCCCAGAAGTGAGTTCAAAAGGTACGTCATTCTCCAGAAAAACCTCTAAACAAATCTTCTAATTCTTTACATAAAATCTCAAATCCACGATGCTTGCTTATTTTCTGGTAGTGTGGCTGCAATGTAGCAAGCAGTCGTACGGTGCAATTCTGTACATGTCGACTTGGAATGAAACCCCACTGAGCTGAGCGGGATTTACTCCGAGTAAAGATGGCACAGTGGACTGCAGCCTAACAATTTTAATAGGCATACTTCCACATGATGAAGTAAAGGCTTAAATGCTAGATTATTGTTTTGTTAATAATACTGGGTGGAGCCTGTGTATTCCCCTTTCTCCAGTCTCCGAACATGCCACCCTGGAAAACTCTTCCAATTATTCTGTGACTATTATATGACGGATCAGTATTCAGCCTTAATGTTTTTGAGACTGTAGTTGGTGCATTTGTTCCCTGGCCTTCCCAGTTTGTGGCACTGCTCCCAGCATACTTACTGGTGTGTTGTTGTTTTTTTAAAAAAATGTCTTTTCAATTGATTTCTATTAGTTCCTCCCAAGTGCCAAAGAATTATTTATTTTTACACTGTGGCCCACTTTCACACCTGCATTCCAGGATCTTAGTGGTATATTTGTTTGACATACTGCGACTTTTCTCATTTCGAGTGAACAATGCAATATACATTATGCTGGCATGTAACAGTTACATCCCGTCTGTGAATAATTGTTCTGTGCCCTCCTAACTGAATGCAGAAGGTACTGTAGGACAGTCTTCCTCCTGTTTCGTTCTGAGTTTGTGTTTTGTTTTTCAACCCACAAAGCAAAAAAATATTTCGAAGGGGGTTAGAGAGGGCCAAAGGGGATGGGAAGAGCAGGCCTGTAAATTTTTGACTCTGAATGGCCTGTGTTCTGTGACCGCAGGGTAAATGCAAATCTCTGTTTTCAAAACACAGGCTTGTGAATTCTTATTAGGGGTTCGTGACTTTGCCTCCTAGTGCATCATTCCATATTTATAAGTGTCGAAGGAAATAGACTCCTTCCTCGTTCAGGTGTGTTCAGCTAAACGCTGCCCCTTTAATCTTAAAGAACAGCTCATCTGCTACGTTTTCTTCAATTCCCAAATTGTTAAGGGAATAGAAGATAAAAGATGTACGCTCACAAAAAAGAGAGAGAGAAAGCTGTACTCTTCTACAAAGATCTTTTTAGTGTCAACTTAAATGCACACAAATAGCAGATGATGATCTCTTTTATTGGGCTAACATTTATCCAGTAATATCCACACACTTTTAAAACCATTTGAGACCTTCTCTTCAGGTGTTCATTTGAATAGAAATAGCTGAACGAGTGTTTTTATAATTGATCCCCTGAGTATGGAATGTCTAGTGCAGCATAACCAATACCACCCCCTCCCCAATTGCTGATTCCCCCCCCCTCCAAATTGCTACTATGCAGAATTAGGATTTTCGTACACTTTAAATATGAAAAATTAACCTCCCAAATGCCAAAATCCCCCACAGCGCAATCTACTCAGAAGTAAACCCCATTGTTTTTCAGCGGGAATCGTCACTCAGGTGAATGAATACAGCATTGCAAAATTGGTGTTATTTACTAAAACGCTTGGCTCTTGTAAGTCCCTTCTTAATTGGCAAAAAAACAACATCAAAATTTAGTTTTCTCTTCAAATCATTAAATGAATAGAGAGGTGGCCCTAAAGGTTAAAACATATTTATTTGTGTGTGTACAGAATTTCCATGTTCAAGAATCCTTAACTTGCTTCATGCCGGGTGGGGGGTGGGGGGGAGAGAGAGAAACAACCCTTTATTTATAGCAAAGGATATGGTGTCAACAACACTAGTAAGGAGGAAACATTTTTTTAAATCTTTCATTTAGCTTGCATTATGTGGCATGTAGTTTCAATTGCCTTTCTAAACTTCCACTTGTGCCTGGCATTACCTTCCAATCTGTTGTGCTGTTAAAAAAGGATGTCAATACCTTCTCTTTTTAAAAAAAGTTTGTTTCTTTTTTTATTTCATTTTTTAAAAAGAATCTCGATATTCTATAGAACGCAGTATCAAAAGTTGAACAGGCGCTTTCAGAAAGCGCCGTCCCCTTTGAAGGCAACGCGCAGTCGTTAGGTGACGCTTGAATTATCCTCTTCTAGCAAGGCTTACCTGAATAGCATTTAAAAAGTAACAGAGGAAGATATGGTAATGAGCATGTGATAAAAACCAGTTAACATTTGTGTGCCATAGTAAACGCTTGAGTATAAAGAAAATACTAGCTGGCCACTAGAGAGATCCACTTATGTTCATGATACAAGCACTACAAACCCTGGTTCTATCAAACTATCATCAAGCATAAGATCCATCTTTAATTTAATCCTGCCAAGTCAAGACTCATTTTATTTGCGACTGTGCAGGGAGAAATTACTCTACTCCGTTCTTGCCTTGAACTTCACCCTCGCCCTTCTTTTTCTCTCTGAGCTTTTGAATAGCACAAGAGCTTACGCTCCCCTAGTACCGATTCTCTATTTTGTCTTTGAGCGAGATTATTCAGATCAACCTTCACAAGGTTCCTCAATGCGTTTTTTCGGCAAGGAAGAAATTATGCATTCCTTTCTCTCTTGACTACATGTCAGCATGCTGCTCGGACACAGATCTAGATTAATGAGCATGAAGAAAAGGCAGCATTTTGATCCTTGGTCCCCCTCCACCTCCTTAAGCCGTATATCATCATCATCATCACCATCATCATCATCATCATCATCACCACCACCATTATTTCTATTTTTCCAAAACAGAAACTCAAAGCAACTTACACCAATGACAGAACCTCCCTAAAATCACCCAGCCACACAGCTACAATCGCCTTTTCCTTGCCTCGGTAATTCAGTACTTGAAACCTGAAATGATCAATGAATATCTCAGCATTGCTTCTCTCTCTCTCTCTTAAAAACCTATGTGGCTGCAGTGATAGGTTTGAAAGTGAGTCTACAAATATCTGGTGAGATTCTCTAAGTTCTAGAGGTGCCTTGGCAACAGCACCTCTTGGCAGTTTGGGGGATGGAGCAGGACAGCAAGAGGAAATGTATTTATTTATTTGTGTATTTAAATCACTCATATGTCACCTTTCTGGGCAAAATCTTCCAAAGGTGGTTTACGAAAGATAACTAAAACCGGAAAACACACACAACCCACCCACCCCACCAATCACAAAAGCAAAAACGGCAGCAATTTAAAGCAGCTTAAAAACACAAGCCACATCACTTTTAATAGAACACAGTTTGAAGCAAATTCATTGCTAATGAACAAAGGTGTACCCTTCTTCTCAGGGAGAGTTCCAAAGAAATGGGGCCACTATTGAAAAGGCCCTTTCTCTATTGCTAGCCAGTCTGACAGATCTTAGAATCGGTATTATAGAGTTGGAAGGGACCCCAAGGGTAATCTAGTCCAATTCTCTGTGATGCAGGTATCTCAGCTAAAGCATCCAGGACAGATGGCCATCAAACTCTGCTTGAAAACCTCCAGTGAAGGAGAGTCCACAACCTCCCAAGGGAGACCGTTCCACTGTCAAACAGCTCTTCCTGTCAGAAAGTTCTTCCTGATGTTTAGTTAGAATCTCCTTTCTTGTAGCTTGAAGTCATTCGTTTGAGGCTTACCATCCAGGTTCTCTGATGCTGATCTTAAGGTAAGGTTACCAGATTATTTTCAATGAATCCGGGAACACTTTTCAACTTCAGGAGGAATGATATGATTTTGTATGGGGACTGATTTGTAAACCCGGGGACTGTCCAGGGACATCTGGTAACCTTATCTTAAGGCCCAGGCAGATAAGCTGCCCTCAAACCATTTAGAGCTTAAAAGGTTAACACCTACAACCATAAATTGAGCATGGAAATAAACATGCAACCAATCAGCGGCGTAGCGTGGGTTGTCAGCACCCGGGGCAAGGCAAGTAATTTGCGCCCCCTAACCCAGGGCAAGGCAAGTAATTTGCGCCCCCTAACCCGGGGCAAGGCAAGTAATTTGCGCCCCTAACCCCTAACCTGCCGCCGCTGCCAGCTTCTTCTTGCTGCTGCCTGGGCTGGTCGGGTGTGGTTCTCTCCTGCGCTCAGCGCTGCGCTGGGCGGCCGCTGCACTGTCCCTCCCCCAGATAGTCCCTCCTTCGCTCTCTCTCCGCTCCGCACCGCACCGCACGCCTGGCACCCTCCCCCTCCACAGTGGGCGGCGACCCGGCAGATCGGATCGGATTCGCACAGCCAGCACTGCAGTGAGAGAGAGTGAGTGAGCCAGGTAGGGGCAGAGAGCTGCGAGTGCGAGCGCGCCCCCCCAAAAATGTTGCGCCCGGTGCGGCTGGCCCCCCCTGCACCCCCCACGCTACGCCACTGCAACCAATGCAGCCAATAACAGTACAGTCATACCTCGGGTTACAGGCACTTCAGGTTGTGTTTTTTTGGGTTGTGGACCACCCAAACCCAGAAGTACCGGAATGGGTTACTTCTGGGTTTCGGCAGTCGCACATGTGCAGAAGCGCTAAATCGCGCTTTGCTCATGCGCAGAAGCACTGAATCGCAACCCGCATCTGTGCAGACGCGGGTTGCTAATGCTGCAGGTTGTGAAGGTGTATCCCGCATGGATCACGTTCGCAACCCGAGCGTCCACTGTATGTGGCTTGCATGGTCTGAATGCCTGGATCTCACACGCATCCTGCTGGCTGCATTCTGTATCAGTTGAAAGCTGGTATGCAACTAAACTGTTGTACCAGTGCAAGGATCAGCACTAGTGCAGCACAGTTCCCTCCCTGCTCATCCCTCATGATGTTCCTAAATCTGCTTGGCGGGTTGGGGAAAAACCGAGAACAGATTTAAGGAATGTGCAGGATGGAAGAGAGGGAGAGAGAACATTCTATTCAGCAAGGAGAAATCCATGCGCCAGTGAAATATTCCTTTAAGCCCTGCTTTGCATGTGGCCAAAAGTCTCAAGCCATTATGATGGGCAGCTGCAACGCATTTTAAAGAGGACACACAGATTTGCACATGCTGATTTGTATGTATAGATGCAAATTTAGAAATAATCACTGTAATGTAAATAGGATTACTGCACATCTCATCATAATGGGGAGTATGGGGGAAGAATCACGTGAACTCTGTTCATCCCTAATACGCCGAACAAACCCCTGGGCTTGGAAGTCTTTGATTATAGGCACATGTCTTTTGCACGAGGCCCTGGTTGGTGGATATTGCAGTTCTTGTGAGTAGTCTGCCTATCTCTGAAATAGAGGGATATCCTCTGTAAAGTAGGACACATGGCCTTCCAAAAAATGCTGCTAGATCAGGGGCAGTGTGGCAAGTTAAAAACCTTCCTAAATTTAGCCACCTGGAGCTGCTCAGAGTGCTGGACCAATTTGTTGGTTTCTGCTCTCTTCACTGTGCAGCGAAAGGCTTGTCACAAGACAATGTTTACATTCCAATCAGAGTTGCTGTTGGAGTTTCTCACGGGAAAGGAGACTGGATGTGACATACACTGGTTTCCTGTTTTTCACTGTTCTCACAGTGAGTGATTCTCTTTGTGCTTCAGAGGAGAGAGGATGCTTTCTCTGCTCCGGCAGAGGCAAGATGTTTTTCTGTAATCTACCAGCTTTGAAATGTAAATAAAGCAATATAGAGTATGTGCACGTATTCCTCATCATTCCGCTGTGCACGGGACACTGCAAATACAACATTTTTGGTTCTGGGCCCAGAAGAACGCAATCAATCTTGGGAATGGGCTCCAGTAGTCGGAACAGCGGCAGAGGGACGGATCGGACGCTATCTCTGCGCGTCAGGATGATTGATGAGGTATGTGCTACTGCTCCGGGCAGCCTGCCAGCGTCTAATTAATGGCTTTATGGCTGGACTTTGCGATTTTATGTCCGTTTGCCGGGCACAGGCAAAGGATCAAAGGATCAAGTTCCTATGCTGGGGAAATCGAAAGTAACTTTTAAAAGTGCTTTTGGGCTAAAGCAGCTGCAGCAGTGAGGCAGCATGATTTAAGGCAGCAGAGAGAAAGCACTTTTGAACTTGCCTTTGGAATGAGGCTTGAAGCAGCAGAGACGCAGCTTGTATAAAGCAGCTTGATTTAAAGCAGCAGAGATGACGCAGAAGGCTAATGCCAGAGTCATGATGGCTAGCTGCAGAAGGCTGGCTGATGCAAATGGGGAATCTGATGTCAATCAGCCAAATGCTCAGCTCAGAGTAGCCTGTGATACTGCCATGATTCAGAATGAAGCAGACCGCCAGGGTGATAGCTGCATGGGAAAGGGGGAGTCTTCACAGACGTCATCCCAGAGTGCAGTGGAACCACCAGATGGCGCCAAAGCTTTGAAGGCACTGAAATGCTACTCGTGTGGACGTCTAGGCCATATGAAGAGGGAATGCAAATATCCCAGGGCCAAAACAGAGCAGCGCAGTGGAAGCTCATCGCGTGGAAAAGGCCAGAGCAAAGGCAGAGGTCCAGTGACCAGGACAACGCAGTCCAAAGCAATGGTCTCACGCTTCACTCCAAAAGTTGCAGAGGTCCAGAAGACGTCTAGATCTTTCTTCATTGTTGATTCGGCTGCAACCCATCACATGTGCAACAATAAGCGACTGTTCTTGTCTTTTACACCGCAAGAAGGTGCGATTCACCAGGCGGATGACCACACAATCCCCAGTAAAGGCCACGGAACTGTTGTTCTTCACAGTTTGGACTTATCGATACAGAATGTACTTTATGTGCCAGATGCCAAACATAATCTGCTCAGCGTTGGACAGCTGAATGAGCGGAAAATTGACGTTTCCTTTAAGAACAAAAGGTGCATCATCACAAAGAAAATGATTATGTATTGTATGCTGAATATGTTGATCGTTTATATGTTTTGTATTATGATGATGTTGTGCAGGATGACACTTGTTGCATTGCAGGTTCTAACAAAAGTTTGCATGCAGAATGTATTCACGATTTTCATCGAAAATTTGGTCATTTGCATTTTGAGGCAGTATCTAAAATGCCTGCCTTGGTTGAAGGTATGACTATTAAACCCTGCAGGTACCACATGAAGTGCAAGGCATGCGCAGCAAACAAGGTGAAAATGGCTGCGAAAGGTAAGGTGTCTAGTAGGCAAGCTACAGAACCATACCAAATTGTTCATGCTGATTTGGTTGGACCACTAGCGCCCTCTTTGGGTGGAAATAGGTACTTCATGGTTCTCATTGATGCATTTTCCAGGTATATTTATGTGTACAATCTCAAGCAGAAATCAGAGGCTTTTCCTAGGTTCAAGGAATTCTGTGCTTGGTTGGAAAATGTGCATGGTAAGAAGGTAAAGACTCTTTTCAGTGATCGAGGGGGGGAATTCACTTCTTAGCAGTTTGAAGCTTTTCTGTCTGAGAAAGGAATTCAACACGATTTGTCTAGTCCTCGCTCGCCATGGCAGAATGGACTTGCAGAACGAGCAAATCAGACATTGCTTCAAGGGTTAAAAACTTTGCTACATGATGCAAATCTTCCAGAGAGTTATTGGGCCGAAGCTCTCTCATGTTTCACTTACAGTTATAATCGCAGGTTATCTTCAGCAATTGGTTGTACCCCCTATGAGAAGATGTTTGGCAAGAAACCATACATCAAACACATGAAAATTTTTGGTTCTGACATGTGGGTTCACTCACCACAAAACTCCAAGTTAGACAAGCGTGGTTTGCATGGTATCTTTCTTGGTTATGAGAAAGGTTCTTACAGAATAAGGATGACTGACTCTAAGACTATTAAGCTCACAAGAAGTGTTGAGTACAATACCAAGTGGGGGGAGAATGTGGGAATTTTCCAATGTTACCCTGATGACAGTGATGAGACTGACTGAGGATAGTCAAAAGCAACCACAGCAACCCACACCCACTGATGAAAGTTCTGATTCTGAGTCTGAAACTGAATCAGGTGATTCAGAGGATTTCAAGAGTGCGAAAGCCTCTATGCGACCCTCTGAAAGCTCTGATCAAGAATTGGAAGAACCATTGTTCACAATAGGTCACTTTTCTCCTAAGAAGGAAAAGGAGAGTGTTGAAGACTTAAGGCTAATTCGCAGGTCACAAAGAGCCACAAAAGGCAGACCTCCAAAGAGATTTGCTGATGAGTTTGCCAAGATAGCAGTAACAGCTGTTAAAAGCTCCAAGAAGGTATTTGAACCTTCAAGTTTCCAAGAAATCCAGGATTTGGATTCAAAGGAAGCTGAGCCATGGTTAAATGCCATGAAGGCTGAGCTTGATTCCTTGGAAAGGAACAAAACATGGGAACTTGTTCCAGTAATTCCAGGAATGAAACTGCTTGGAAGCAAATGGGTCTTCAAAGCGAAGACTGATCGAAATGGCAAGATAGTCAGACACAAAGCCAGATTGGTAGCCAGAGGTTTTGCACAGGTACCAGGTGAAGACTATCACGAGACCTACTCACCCACAGTGAGGTATGAGAGCATTAGGCTTATGCTCAAGCTAGCTGCAGAGGAGAATTTACACATGAGTCACCACGATGTGAATACAGCTTTTCTGTATGGATCTCTAGATGAATCACTTTATATGCTTCCACCTGATGGCGTACAGGTAAAACAGGGATATGTTTGTGCTCTGAAAAAGTCCCTTTATGGTCTCAAACAAAGTGCACGGTGTTGGCACACAAAACTCACTGAGGTATTGTTTTCTCTAGGTTTTCAGCAAGGGAAAGCTGATCCATGTGTATTTGTCAAAGAGGAGGGGCAAAAGAAACTGTATTGTTTGTTTTATGTTGATGATTTATTATTCTTTTGGAAAGATGTCACAATGTACAATAACGCCCTAGCTCAACTGAAAGAGCACTTTGACATGAAAGATCTTGGAGAGGTAAACAACTACCTATCTCTTGAAATAGAGAGAGATCAAGATGGTAACATTCTAGTACACCAGTCACGGAAAATTGCTGATGTGTTAAGCAAACTAAACCTGATGGATGCTAACCCCGTAGACACACCGATGACAACAGGTTATCAGGTAGATGACACTGAAGAAGCATTTTCTGACACTACACTGTACAGAAGTGTGCTAGACAAGCTAAACTTCATTGCCAGATGTTCAAGACCAGACATTGCTGTTAGCTGTAATTTGCTAATCAGACAAGTCAACAATCCTACTGTTAAGGATTGGAAAGCTCTGAAACGCATAGCGCGGTATTTGAAAGGCACTATGCATTACAGACTGAGATTTAACAATCAGAAGTCTGGTGGTCTTGAGATATTTGCAGATGCAAGTTTTGGAAGTGACACTACAGACAGGAAAAGCACGTCTGGAGTTTGCTACATGTACAATCAGGGTCTATTTGATTGGTCGTGCAAGAAGCAAACAGTTAGCTTAAGTACTTGTGAAGCTGAACTGAATGCACTGTCTTATTCACTTAAGGATTGTGAATGGTTGTTACAATTGTGCAAAGACATGAAAATTCCTGTCAAATGTCCAATCCAGGTTTACCAGGACAACAAAGCATGTTTGGCTTTGCTGAATTCTGAAGGTTGTAAGCAAAGCACGAAGCACTTGCAATTGAAGTTGCAACATGCTAGGGAATGTATTCAGAAGGGACTCGTAACGGTGTCCTATATGCCAGGTAATGAAATTCCTGCTGATGTATTGTCCAAGATTGTATCAAGGGATCAACACTGTACCTATGTGCAGAAGTTGGGTTTGTACTGATATTGTACGAACACGCTGCCCAGTGATGTTCACAGAAAGGGGGAGGATGTTGGTTTCTGCTCTCTTCACTGTGCAGCGAAAGGCTTGTCACAAGACAATGTTTACATTCCAATCAGAGTTGCTGTTGGAGTTTCTCACGGGAAAGGAGACTGGATGTGACGTACACTGGTTTCCTGTTTTTCACTGTTCTCACAGTGAGTGATTCTCTCTGTGCTTCAGAGGAGAGAGGATGCTTTCTCTGCTCCGGCAGAGGCAAGATGTTTTTCTGTAATCTACCAGCTTTGAAATGTAAATAAAGCAATATAGAGTATGTGCACGTATTCCTCATCATTCCGCTGTGCACGGGACACTGCAAATACAACACAATTCCCCCCCCCAGTGGGGAGCCAACAGCCAACTGCGGGCTCTAGTAGGACACAGCCCTCCCATCGAATTCCCCTTGGCCTTGAGCCAAACATGCAAATCTGTGATTCACAGGATTTGGAACATCCTAAAGCGGAATTCCATTTTTTATTGTATCCTTCATTTGCTGTTTCTCATGCAGAATAAATATGCAGACCTGCTTTCATGTGATCTGAAATGCAGCCTGTCTCGCTAAATAAATTATGGTGTGAGGCACAAAAATAGCTTCCTGCCTAACCTCCGCTTCTTTGGCAGCCCGACCAGTTCATGCAAAGTTTATCATTTAGAGGAGTGGCACACGTTTGTCTTTGCTCACAAACAGGCCCCTGGCATGCCTTGGGTTTGGCCCCCACCCTTTTTTTAAAAAAGTTTGCAAATATTGAAGTTCATCAAAACATTTCACAATACCAGCCCCTACTATTTGCAGTCCATTTTGTGCTATTGGCTGCCTGAAGCTGGTTTAATTTTAACAGAACCCAGTTCCTAATGCTGAAGAGACAAGCTGTTTTTAAAATAATAATAATAATAATAATAATAATAATAATAATAATAATAATATAACAATAACAATAACAATAATATTAATAATAATACAATATAATAATAATAATAATAATAATAATAATAATAATAATAATAATAATAATAATAATTTATTATTAATAATAATAATAATGGCTTGTCTCTTCAGCAGCCAACACTGCCACAGCATTGATGTCAAATTAAGTTCTGGTCTAGTTCTTGCACATATTGCTTCCCTAGATTACTGAAATATGTTGACATCAGAGCATGTTCCCTTCAGGGAATTTTAGCATGTCAGATGGATCTGTCTGAAGTCTTCAGCAGATATCAGCAATGGATATACTTACATTTTCCAGAATGCATTTGGGGAAAAAATATATTTTCCTTTATGCTGTAAGAATGCAAGAAATGCTCTGCTGGATCAGATCAAAGGACCATATACAGTGGTACCTCAGTTTACAAACTTAATCCGTTCCGGAAGTCCGTTCTTAAAACTGAAACCGTTCTTAAACCAAGGCACGCTTTCCCTAATGAGGCCTCCCGCCACCGGTGCCCTTCCACCGTTCGGCTTCCGTTCTTAGACCGAGGTAAAGTTCGCAAACAGGGATACTACTTCCGGTTTTGTGGAATTTGTAAACCAAATAGTTCGTAAACAGGGCTGTTCTTAAACCGAGGTACCACTGTAGCTAAGAAACTGGATGCCAATGGCAGTGGCAGATTTGGGGCTCTCAAATTTCAGCAGCACCCTATGAGATGCTAAATTTGGTCCCCCCACCTCTCATGCTCCATTCTACATGATTGTTACACTGTTCTCCTAAAACCACCTCTGCCAATGGTCAGGGCCATTTCCAGGATTGTATGGGTTCCATTTTGCCATGTTCTAGAGGGTGCCCCCTGGCTCTCAGTCCCAAGATGTTAAAGCCTTTTAGCAAAGCACTTACCCAAGAGAGCAGGGTTCAAGGTGCAGCGTAGTCTCAGCAAGCCAAGATCAAGCAGAGGTCCAAGGTCAATAGCGTTGGGTGTTCAGGGAAGACACATGACAGCAAGGAGGAAGGAGCCAAAGCTCAGCCATTAGCAAACTGCTTCCTGGTGGTCTCTATCCTATGCCAATGCAGCCCCTGATGGGCTTACTCAGTGGGCAGTGGGCTGTTGTTTACATTTCCTATGATGTTCCTAACTCCAGGGCATTGTGGGAAATTTAAATGGTAGCTCCCACTGGGGAACATGGAACCTATCCAAGAAACCTTCAAGTTTAGTAGCGAGGAATTGAAGATCTTGCTTCTATTATGGGAATAGCAACCGCAGCAGGAGATTTTAAATACAGTGGTACCTCTGGTTACGTACTTAATTTGTTCCGGAGGTCCGTTCTTAACCTGAATCTGTTCTTAACCTGAAACACCACTTTAGCTAATGGGACCTCCTGCTGCTGCTGCACTGCTGCGGCGCGATTTCTGTTCTCAAACTGAAGCAAAGTTCTTAACCCAAGGTATTATTTCTGGGTTAGCAGAGTCTGTAACCCGAAGCATATGTAACCCGAGGTACCACTGTATATATTTTAAACAGTGTGTGGGGCAGTGTACAGAACAATCACAGTCGATGAGGAGGGGATATTTAACCCGTCCATCCCAGTCACTATTCTAAAATAAATTACCCTTAGAATTAGCCTTAGGGCTTGTCCACAATGGAGCAAAATGTGGATTCACACTGGCATGTCTCCCCATTAATATAGGGGTGCCCAGACACCACCCTCCCCATCTCAGACCTTTCCGGTCCCTGTCCCCACTCCACCAAATCAGACGGGTTCTGGTGCAAACAAAGCCTTAAAGGTAAAGGTAAAGGTACCCCTGCCCATACAGGCCAGTCTTGACAGACTCTGGGGTTGTGCGCCCATCTCACTTAAGAGGCCAGGGGCCAGCGCTGTCCGGAGACACTTCCAGGTCACGTGGCCAGCGTGACATCGCTGCTCTGGCAAGCCAGAGCCGCACACGGAAACGCCGTTTACCTTCCCGCTGGTAAGCGGTCCCTATTTATCTACTTGCACCCGGAGGTGCTTTCGAACTGCTAGGTTGGCAGGCGCTGGGACCGAGCAGCGGGAGCGCACCCCGCCGCAGGGATTCGAACCGCCGACCTTTCGATCGGCAAGTCCTAGGCGCTGAGGCTTTAACCCACAGCGCCACCTGCGTCCCATTAACAAAGCCTTAGAAAATAGCAAATTATTTCCAGTGGGTGACAATAAACAGAACTGGCTGGTTGGTAATGTTCAAAATAATATTTTAATATATTGATGTCTTCATTGTATATTATTTCAAACTCAGTGCGAACAGCCCGGAAGACTTTAATTAACTGGGAGGTCAATAAATGTACATAAGACCAGCCAGATGGGAAGCCAGCAAGCAGGACCGAAGGACGAGAGCAACCCTCCATCCCCAATGGCTTCCAGCAACTGCAGAGCACAACCACAATGACCAGCAGCCGTTGATAGCTTTTCCCTCCATGAATTTGTCCAGTCTTCTTTTAAAGCCTTCCAAGTTGGTGGTTATCCTGTGGCCGTGAGTTCCATAGTTTAGCTGTGAGATGTGCCGACGAACAGCCCTTTCCCATTCATTTTGCTCGTTTCAGATGCTTCCAGTGTAATAAATGGAGTTCCTTCCAACACAAGTGTTGTGTATTGAGTCAAAGGATTTTATATCTGTATTATTATTGTCTGTATTTGCATTAGGGTAAAGTAACTGCCTTTTGGTTCCAGAGGGTACAGCTACTATTGGTTCATTTAAGCTGCTGTATTTGGATCCTCTGTCCTCTGCAGGACTGTGATTGCCTGATATTGTTCCCTCCAAAATGTATCCTTTCTAGCTAGTTCCCTGTCCCTATAAATGTAGCTCTCCCCTCCTCAGGTCTCAGTCTTGTTGCTTTAATAAAGAAGTGTTACTAGAGAACTGTCTCCAGCATATTATGTCAAGAGAGCTGAAATCACAAACCCCACGTCACAACAACAAGTTTTTTTTAAAGAAGAAGAAGAAGGAAGCCACATCCATATAAATGCATTCCCAAATTCTCTTTAGGAATTGTGTGTGTCTTTTGAGAGATGTGTTGTCAGATCAGACCAAAATGATGCTGGCTGAGCTTGAAGTGTGTGTGTGTGGGGGGGGGGGGAGCCATATTTGATCTTTTCTGCTGATTGAGCTGTCCAGTTGACTGGAAAGGGCTGACAGCAGAGAGGGCCCTGGCCTGAGCAGAGCAGCTCCCCGGCCAGCTGGTGAGGCTATGGGCTGGAGCCAGGTAATTATCGCCTGGTGCAGAGATCAGAAGCCTCCGAGAGACTGATGCACTAATGAAACACAAATGGGACATCTGTGTTCAGGAGTTCAGCAAAGCATAGAGAGCAGAAGTTTGCCAAGCGCCTATACACTTTGGAAAGCAGAAATGCTCTTCACTCAAGCCAACAGGAACCAACTGAGGAGCAAACAAGTTAAAGAAAGAGAGGGTTGTGGGTTTTTTTTTGCCACCTATTGTAGTTTGCTTTCATAGGCACGGTCAGTTTTAACACTTCATTGGTTTCTCTCTCTCTCTCTCTCTCTCTCTCTCTCTCTCTCTCTCTCTCTGTGTGTGTGTGTGTGTGTGTGTGTGTGTGTCTAATATGGTACTGCAGACCCTGCAAGTGTCTGGGACGGTCCCAGTTTTACAGATGCCATCCTGGTTTCTGATTTGATCCCAGAATGTCCCGTTTTTCCATAGGACATCCCTGTTTAGGAAAGTTTTTAATATCTGAAGGACTACTGTATTTTAATATTTTGTTGGAAGCCGCCCAGAGTGGCTGGGAAAACCCAGCCAGATGGGTGGGGCATAAATAAATTATTATTATTATTATTATTATTATTATTATTATTATTAGTTATCCAGGCAAATTGTGTACAAAAATCATATGCTAGGTTATAGCATGCACAGAAATGTGGACAGAAACTTCCTCTTGTTATAATAATAATAATAATAATAATAATAATAATAATAATAATAATTTATTTATACCCTGCCCTCCCTGGCCAGAGCCAGGCTCAGGGTGACTAACACCAATTAAATTACAATAAAACATAAGGGGGGGACCAAACAAACAAACAAAGAAAGAAAGAAACCAGTTTATTAAAATACAGGTTAAAATACAATTTAAAATGCATCCACATTTTAATAGTAGCCCATAAATCAAAACCTTAAGGGGAAGGAAACATAAGGGTCAGACTGAGTCCAAACCAAAGGCCAGGGGGAACAGCTCTGTCTTGCAGGCCCTGCGGAAAGATGTCAAGTCCCGCAAGGCCCTAGTCTCTTGTGACAGAGCATTCCACCAAGTTGGGGCCAGTACTGAAAAGGCCCTGGCCCTAGTTGAGACCAATCTAACCATCTTGCGGCTTGGGACCTCCAAAGTGTTGTTATTTGTGGACCTTAAGATCCTCCGTTGGGCATACCAGGAGAGGTGGTCCTGTAGGTACGAGGGTCCTAGACCGCATAGGGCTTTGACTGAGGTCGCTTAACTCAGGCCCCACAGAGACTTTCTGGGTGGTGTGGTGGACTATTACTGAAAGCAGAATGCTGGAAACCCCTCTTTGGCTCCCTGACCCTGTGCAATATTTTATGCATTTATTTATTTTAACCAGGAAGCATCCTGCTCCAGGAAGCATCCTGACTGCTGGAATCTGCACCCAGCTGATGTTTCAAAACAGTCTTCAGAGCCAGCTCTACATGTTAACACATTGTAGTAATATGACCTAGAGGTCACCAGAGCTCCTCTTCCTCTCTTTGTTTTCAATTGCACCAATATAACATTTCCTCTTTAGATGCCCTCTCTATTTCCCTCTTGTCTCCTTAGCTCCCTTGTGTCATGGACTCTGCTACCCTCCCATGTCCAAAACTACATGTGCACAGAGGCCACCCATTCCCAAGTCCCATGTGTGATTTCCCCACCTCCATTCCCACCAACCTCACCTTTCACTTCAGCTCCTATCAGTTGTACTGTTTGTTAACATTGGTTGACTGCCCCTGTCCTCTCAGCGGTTAGAACGCTGGTGAATGTTTGATGGTGTTGGAGCTGCGCAGAGGCAAAGGCTAAATTTGGCTCAGAGAGGCGATGGACATACCACTCAGCAGCACTCCCCAAACTCTCCTATGAAGGTCACGCACATGGAGTGCTTCTGACGATCAGGAGTGGATATTTAATTAACAAGTCTACAAGGGGTACTGAGTCTATAATTATGGAGAAGTCACTGAGGTTGTCTTTGTACTGCTCAGTTTAGGAACTCCCCTCTAGGACTAAATGGCAAGAATTTCTTGTCAATAAAAGGCCAGCCCTAATGCACATTTTAGGTTTGGTGCTCTTTTTTTGAAAAATAATAATCAGTCATCATTCCACTCTGCAAGATGACCCCTGTATAACAACAACAACAACAACAACAACAACAACAACAACAACAATAATGTAATGAAATAATGAGGTGAAATAAGACATCTTATCAAAGGAATGGAACAGCTTTTGCATTCTGGAAGCTTGACGGTTATCATTTGTCGTGGTCAGAATTTCATAAGCAGTATAGTTTTTAGTTGTCCATTGGTAAATTTAACTTGAGAGACTCTTCCCTCCCCATTCCATACAGGGCAAATGGGACTCACTCGTTTAAGAGACAGTGGCTGCTTCACATTTAAGATTCACTCTGTGCTAACTGTATCCCAGCTGTACACAAGGATGCATTGGAGAAGAGAAAGGAGCCTGTGTCTTGTCCCTTCCATGGATGGTTAGGAGAATATTGACATACATTATATCATTAATCCTTTTTTTAAAAAAATAATATTTACTACTTTTAAAACTTACAAGAAGGAAAGAGAAGAAAAAAAAGAAAAAAAGAAAAAAAAACAAGAAAAAGAAAAAACAATACAATACAATATATAAACAATATAAAACACAACATTAACCTAAACAAAACAAAACAAAAACAATTTAAAAACATACATTATACCATTTCAGTACTCTATCTTTCATACCCTTGTTTCATCGACCTCCTCTCACCTCCCTTTTTGTATTCCACTTCTATTAATTGTTTCAGCAATTCCTTTCCATCTTTCTCTATTTTCTGTCATATAAATATCTTAACTTATTTTTACCCTTATTTTCCATTAATACTATAATGCTTATTTATGCTTAACTCCTTATAACATTTCAACTAAAGCCATAAGATTTCATTCCAACATTTTTCTAATACTCAGTAATTTTACAATATTACTATTTCTGAAAATAAACTTTAAAACTTTTTCCAATCTTCTTCCGCCATCTCTTCTCCCTGGTCTCGGATACTGCCAGTCATTCGTCAATTCCAAATAGTCCATCAACCTGGTGATCTTCTGTCCGAGGCTCTTAACTCTTTTCCAAGTCCCTTCTGCAGGTCTTCTTCATATTTATACATGCACCTTACTTTGTCTTCTACTGATCTTGTTCTTATTTTCCTTCCTTTGATACTGAAGGGCAGATCTCGGGGAAGCTCCAACCTAGCAATGTTTTTATTCCTTCTCGACAGGTCAACGAAATCTCCATGGTTAAATCTAAAATCCATAAGGTATTTCAGGACATGTTTCAAAATTCCTCCAAATCCAAAGGCCTCCACAGCTCCAATCTCCTCATGACCCAAGTATTATATCATTAATCCTTACAATGGGACTCTGAGGCAGGCCAGTACATTACCTCCGTACGGCAGACGCCATGGCTTGCCAAAAATGCCTTAAGGAGCTAATAGGTGCTGTTCCTCCAAAGGGCACATACAGTTCTCTTTCCTCCTGCTTTTTATTCTTACAACAACCCTGTGAGGTGGATTAGGAAGAGAGGGGGAGGGAGCGAAGGAGCAGTCAGCTTCAGAGCTGGGTGTGGATTTATTTCTGGGTGTCTCTGGGTTGTCCTACCCCAATACTCTAACCACTACACCACTCAAGTCGCTACAAAGACCAAGCTTCATAGGAGTGGATTTTCTTCAATATGGTAGCTCCCTTTTCAGCTGCCATGAAAATGCTGCCAAGATCCTCTGCAGTCTTGGAGGAACCAGCCATACAGTAGGTTAGATTTCCATATTAATGTACCTCCAGTGACTGAATATATAGTCACAAAAGTTGGGTGCCTCCCTCTCTCTCTCTCTCTCTGCCGAGCGGTAGCAAGATTTCAGGAAGTTACAGGCACTCACCCAGGATCTGTGTTCCTTTGGAAAACTGTCATAGCTTTAAGAAATATGGTTTATTCACCTATTTACACCCTCTGTCTGCACGGAGGGAGTCCAGATCTTACAGCATGGCCATTTCAAGAGGGGCTTGTACCCCATGGCAATGCAGCTATGGAGTCCAAGGTATCTCTCCCAGCCAGCCTTCAGCCAGTCTGCCCAAGATGGATCCCAGTCTTTCTTCTCCCTTCTTCCCAGCATTCCTTGCTCAAAAACTCTATTTTCCTGTCATTTCAAACACACACACACATCACCTTGGCAACATCTGTCTCCCCAGGCTAAAGGATTCCTCTCAGATGACCCATCAACCCTTTTTGTCTTGTCAACAGATTTGTTCTTTGCTAGGCCAGCCAGACTGGTTTGCATAAAGCAGCCCAGGGATTCCTTTTCAGGGACAGTTCTGCAGCTGGTACAGTCGGACTTTGGCTCTCGAATGGCTTAGTTGCTGAACAGATTGACTTCTGAACACCTCAAACTTGGAAGTAAGTGTTCTGGTTTGCGAACGTTTTTTGGAAGCTGAATATCCAACACAGCTTCCACTTGAGTGCAGGAAGCTCCTGCAGCCAACCGGAAGTCACACCTTGGTTTCTGAACAGCTTTGGGAGTTTGAACGGACTCCTGGAATGGATTAAGTTCGAGAACCAAGGTACCACTGTACTTTCATCCATATCTCAGTTAATCAAAATCCTACCATTTATCAATTTCTAGAGTTTAAGTGGGTCCCCTCCAAATCTATATCACCTGGAGCAGAGGTGTGGGCAACCTTTTTCTGCTAAGGGCCACATTTCCTCAGGAAAATCTGTTAGGGGCCATATACTGAATGCGGGCAGGACCAAAGCCAGCAGCAGTTAAAAGTAGGTGGCACTCTATTTTTTTTCTCTCTGTCCCCCTCTCCCTGCTTCCTATTCCTCCTAGCATAGGACAGGTTCCTCTTACCAGAAATCTGAACTTGCAGAGTGATTTTGAAGTTAGGATGAAGGCCACACACAAACAAGAAAAATATGCTAAGACCACCCTGGCACAGAGAAAACTGTAGACATCTGAAATGACACCAACCAGTTTGTACTGTAGCATGAGCTCCCAAACTATTGTCTGCCGACACCGGTGGTCCACAAGATTCATTTAGATGGTGCATGGCATGTCCAAATTAAATATTGTTGTTGATTTTCAATTGCATCCTTCTTTCTTCTTTTCTTTATTTTATTTCTTCCTTTATTTACAGACATCTTCAAATAAATGAAGGGCTGTTACTCAGAAGGAGGAGCAGGCTCGTTTTCTGCAGCTCTGGAGGGTAGAACTCAAACCAAGGGCTTCAAGTTACAAGAAAGGAGGTTCCAAATAAACTTTAGGAAGAACTTTCAGACAGGAAGAGCTGTTTGACAGTGGAACGGTCTCCCTTGGGAGGTTGTGGACTCTCCTTCACTGGAGGTTTTTAAACAGAGGCTGGACAGCCATCTGTCAGGGATGTTTCGGCTGTGATTCTGCACTACAGGTTGTTGGACTAAATGAGCAACCCTGCATTTCTACGATTCTCTTGAAGCCTTATTATATTATAAGGACCCTGAGCCAAGGCTCATTTGCCCGCTTCCCCAGGACCTCAGAGGAGACAACTCACCAGGGACCAGAGTTCTTCAGAGAAAATAGTTTATTGAGATCTGCGCAGAGGCTGCCAGTGGAATCCCTTCTCAAAGACTGGCCGCAAATACATGGCATTTGGCAGGCATTCTTATACTGTAGGTACACCTTTCTCCACCAATCACCAATCGCCAACCTATAGGTACACCTTCCTTCCACCAATCACCAATCGCCAACCTAGCATCTTACCTTAGGAGGATAATCACGTTAAGCAAGTTCCTCACCCATTTCCCTGTCTTTTGTGGCTACGTGGCTTCTCTTATTCTTTACTTGACCTGTGTCACAAGCCAAACCTGCTTAAGCAATCTTTATTGGAATCTAAAGCCAAAGCTGCTCAGGCAATCTATATTGCAATCTATATTGCGACAGGGCTAAACTCTCCCTTCCTTCACTCTTATTTGTTACATTGTATTTTATTGCATTACGATTTGAATTCTGCAGCATGCAGATTGTAATACCATAAAATACAATGTAGGAAATAAAAGAGGCAATAAAAATATAATTAAAAACCATACAGCACCCAGCAAAGTGCATTACAGTTGCTACAGCAGGCTGAAAAATCATGAAGGGGGTCTGCCAAGATTCTCAGCAATTTTCAAGTGGTCCATGGGAAAAAAGTTTGAGAACCGCTGTACTATGGAACTTTGACTAAAACGCTGCCTACTTAGACAGTGGAACCTTGGTTTTTGAACGCCCCCATTGAAGAACATTGTAGTTTTTGAATGCCATAAACCCGGAAGTAAATGCTTCAGTTTTCGGAAGTCGAACATGCCATGCAGCTTTCGTATTGAGTTTTCCGTATTGAGTTTTCCATATTGAGGCTTCCATATTGAGTTTTCAGTTTTCGAACATTTCGGAACTCGAACGGTCTTCCGGAATGGATTACGTTCGAAAACTGAGGTATGACTGTACCTGGAACTATTGACAAGCCAATTAGATTGGCTTGTATGTAGCCTCAGAAGCTCGTCTGAGAAGGTAGCACCCTCCAGTGCTTTTTAGGATGCCCTGTGAAAGAAAAGAGTTCAAAAAGACAGCTTTCTCCCACGCCCAACTAAAAAGAGAGAAAAAGGACTGTCTTTGTGTCTTTTCATTCTCGAGGCAGCCATTCTAGTAGTGATTCTTCAGCGATTCCTGCCCATCAGGAGCAAACTGTGTACGCTTGAGGCTTGCCAGTCTCGTTCTGGACTCAAACCGCTTGCTTCTGCAGAGAGGGCACGCAGGCCATGCTGCTAGGGCTGCCTTGCCAGCTCTCTGGTGCTACAGACGCTAGGCCAACACTGAAGGCCAGGGAAGATTTTGGCTGGTTTCTGCAGAACTGCTGAAAGCAAAGGAAACAAAAGGCATATATGGCTGGTTAGCAGTCTTATTCCTTGTGTTTTCAGAAGAAGTATTCTGTACAATTGAGAAGGCTTGTGTGATGTCTTGGAGTGGGGGAAAAGGGTCTCTGTAGCAGCTCTGCAGAGAAGGCAGTGGAGGAGAGGCCAGCCATATGGTTTCAAAGAAGATGAATGTATCTTAAAAGGGGTTCCTTTTACAACCTTGGGCTGGTTACTGAAAATGAGCCCAACCAAGAGAAAGTTAGCGATCTTCAGTCCCATTTAAGCCAGTGGAACAAGTCTGCTATGTATTGTTATAGGCTGGGGAGGATAAATAGTAGGATATTGATTGTTTGGAGTATTGGAGGAAAGATTGCAGGCCGGTGGAAAAATACAAGCTAAGCTTTCTTTCCAAACCAGGGCTTCGTCTGGGATAACATGACAAAAGGTGTTGATGGCCCATTTAAGAGGTATCTTGACCCTGGACAGGCAGAAGGTTGCCAGGGTAATTGGGTGTGAGGTGACAGGAAAAGAATGTCTTTAGGAAGGTGTGTTGGGGAGAAGAAGGGAGAGAAAAAAGACTGAGATCCATCTTGGGCAGGCTGGCTGAAGGCTGGCTGGGAGAGATTCCTTGGACTCCAGTGCTGCACTGCTGTGTGGAACAAGCTCTGATTGAGATGACCATGGTGTAAGATCTGGACTGCCTCTGTGTAGATTGAAAGTGTAAATATGTGAATCATTAATGTTTCTTAAAGGTACAATACTCTCCAGCACATCTTGATTCCAAAGGAACACAGACCCTGGGTGTGTCACTTGAACCACCTAGAATCTTGCCATGACGAGGAAGAAATTGTAGGTGGTATCCAACTTTTGTAACAGTATTTTGGAAAGCTGTTCACTATGCATTTCGACTCCTCTTAAGATATCATAACCAAATTTGGTGTGATGGTTCCTGAGATCAAGGAACAGTTTTTGGATGCAATTAGGCATGATTTTGAATCAAGATGGGAGACTGATCCTTTCAAAACTGACTGGTTTTAAGCAGTGCAGTTTTGAAAGGTTCAGTCTGTCAACTTGGTTAAAAAATGACACCGGGTTCTATCCAAATATAGGAAGAAAAATGTGCTCCTTGATATCAGGACTGCCATGCAGAATTTGGTTGCAATATCATATAAGATGTTCAAACACATAGGGACCAAACAACTTACCAAAATATATAGCTGAATGATTGACTGGAAATAGGCAAATACCTTCAATAGGACTTCTCAGGTAGCTCTTTTGGGTGCTGGCTTGTTGATTCTCAATTAGGCAGCCAAGAAATGTTATCTACATTTCGTATTTTCCCTTTCCTTTTTTTCTGAATTTTTCATTGCCCTAGTGTAGGAAGGTAGAGCAAGAGGCAGTCAACCTCGGCAAGCAAATCATTTCCCTGTTCGCTGGCTCAAATGCTTTCTTACGGGGGCTTGTTGAAAATGGACGTGCCATATTTTTAATCCCTTTTGCACAAGTCCCCCTAACCAAAACACAAAGCTGGTCCAAGATATTTGCTTGCCTGGGGTGAAGGAAAACATGGCGTTCCCACCATTCTACGTACAAAAGCCAACTTGACTGGCTCTTGAATCCTATTAGAATACTGGCAATGGGATCATGTCCTCTGCCATGCCTGAGGGCAGTAGGCTAAGGGATGAAAGGATCTATCCATTTCTGTTCTCTTAGTTTCTTGTTTCTCCAAGCTTAAATTCAGCTCTCGACATTTCTGTAGCAATCTGTGAATTTTTTTAAGTCCTCATGAAAATTTATGAGCATTTTAGTGCAAATTTCTCCCAATTTGCATGCAGTTTGGACTACACATTTTTGCAAGCGATTTTTCTAAAACAATACATTTCTGCATGTTATTTTCACTAATCTGTTCATTTTTGTGTGCACTTTCCCCTAATATATGCACTTTTATAAATGGAGAACTGCATTGCAAAATCTGGGTGAGTGGAATTCTGAAGGGTGGCTGTATTTCAGTTCTCATATTGTTCTGGAAAGTGTTTCTATGATAGATTTGTCTTTAAATGCAAACTGAATCAAATTGATCCGCCAACCCTAGGCGCAGAGCAGACCACAAGACACACACTGCTCTTCCATCCAACAGAGAGATCTAGCTGGGCACTCAGGAGCAGCTGACAAGATCTGCTGCTGCCTTTCCACTGCATATCCTGTTTGAGGTGGTTGCCCCACAGTGCCTAATAATAGGGCTGGTTCTGTCAAAGATCCCTCTGAAAGGAGGAATTTCACTAAACAGATTTGGTCAGTTGCTGATGAGAGATGGTTTGGTTGTCAGCTGTCAGAGTTGTGCAGTGGTCATCTGATTTTCTGTTCTCAATAGTGTCAGTGAGGTAGAGTGAATGCCAGAGTGGGGAGCAAGGGAGTATGGTCCATTGCAACTGACAGGTAAAGCTTGTAATCAGAGGGGGATTTTTTTTTTACCTGGGTTCTCCAATCCAGAAAAGCAAGCACCTTTTAGTTCTCTCCTGCTCCCAAGCAACTTTAAAAGTGCCTAACCCAAAAGCCCCTAGACCAATTTGTCTGAAATTTTGCTTGCTTCTTACTAAGGAACACCTCTCTCATGCCTGCTTTTTACAGACCAATCACCCACAAAACACTGGGTGAGATGAAGTGAATCCTTCTTTACCCACCCTTTCCTTGCAGAAAAATCACTGCAACTATCCTTCTGAAATACGGAAGGTGTCATCCTCTCAGATGAGCCCACCATGCCTGCAAATTTCATTCACTTCTGTGAAAAAATCAAGAAATTAGACTCGTGTGTGTGTGTGTGTAATTACATGAAAATAAGTTGAACTATTTGCCTGTAATTTAGCAAGCTACATTCACTCTAGAGAGCTCATCTTGTCTGAAAATTTCATCCACTTCTGTAAAAAAGAAAACAAGTCATAGTCATTCTTAGATTTTCTACTTGTGACTGTGGTAGGGAAATGAATTGTCATCCCCCCCCCCAATGTGGGCTTGACCTCAGACCCCAAGCCAAACCAGACAGCCTCTGAAGCACCAAAGTGGACTCTTTATTTTTTGCAAAACTTCATATCAAAGTCTAAATCGAATCTTCTGGTTGGTCCACAATCCAAATACAAACCCCTCTTGAAATTGTCATTATATTCATCATCTGAGGTCATGTTCTTCATGTTGCCATCTTCAGACCTATGATTGCTTGGGATGCCCTTTTGGTTGTGCTGCAAAGGCTGTGGAATTTATTCGTTCAGACCCTTCACTTGTGGTTTCAAGATGAATGGAAAAAACTTCTTTATATCACTAGGCTTTTGATGTGGTTGAACCTCTCCAAGGGTTTGAGGCTTTAGGATTACTTCTCTCCTTCCTTCCCCAGCTGGTCTCTCCCAGATCACTTGCTTATTGAGCATTTGTCCCGATTTTCTTGCACAAAGCTTATGTGGTGGTTAGACTATGCCCTGTCTTTGTTGTGTGTTAATTCCGATTTGTTTGCTGGGAAGTTAAATGAAAATGAGCATTCACCTGGATTTGTTTGTATGTTGGTTATAGGCCTTCCCAGTAATCATTCAGTCATCCCACACTTTTCAGTACATTTCTCTGTCACTCCAAACTACAAAAAGTTACACACATTCACACCTGCCCTCACCTGCGTACACCCATACATACACATATATGAGGATTTTTTACAGTAGGGCAACAGAGTGCTTTAATCCACTTTAATTGCACAAAGCTAAATATTTGGTATGTGCTTGAATTTCTCCTTCAAAATACTGACATCTGAAGGCAACCTTTGACTGAGAAAAAGTTGTTATCGTGTGATACAAATCTATAAATTTAATACACAATTTAATTGCATGTACTAGTAGGGAGTCCTCTACGTAACAGCAGCACTGGTTCCCTAAAACAACAGCAGTGGCCATGACTACTGTACTTCTTGCTACTCAACTACAACATATTTCCCATCCCCTGTGCCCCAAGCTTCTTCTCCTTCCCTCTCTTTTTTTGCCTCCCAGGTAGAACACCAATCTCAGTTAGTGTTACCTACATTTCCAGCTGACCTTTATTAATCAGTAACCTGTATGAGTGGCTGAACTGGCATTGACACCATGTGTTAGCAAGGCCAGCCCCAACATTAGGCAGAGTGAAGCAGAGGTCCCAGGCAGTAGATTTTTGGTGTCATGAAAGGGCAGCAAATTGCTAGCATATTATTATTGTATTTCAATTCCCAGAAAAAGGTGCTTGTGGGATTTTGCGCTTTGGCTGTCAAAATAACTTGACAAGCCTTAGGTACTATGTCTTGGGCTGGCCCTGTGACTCAGGACCAATGTTGCACATGTCCCTTGTCTGGATTGGGACTCAATCTGGCAAATAGGCTTGGTATTTGCTGTCATTGTTTTCCCTCCACAGATGATACATAATTGATTACATTCCGACCCCCTCCATTTGCATTGAATTTCCTTGGCACTGACTTGGATAGAGTTGAATAACTCTATGAAATTCTCTATGAAATTCTCTATGAAATTCTCTAATAACTCTATGAATAACTCTATGAAATAATGAAATTGTAGTTTATTAAGTTAATGACATACATAATTTCATCACAGTGGATATTGAGATAAATTATGTCATTTCTGGCAGAAGGCGAAATGCAGTGAAACGAAAGCAGTGCTGCCTGTGATGGATGCAGGGCAGAAAATTATGCCTTTTCATTTACTTATTTGTTTATTAGATTCATATACCACCCTTCATCAAAAGATCTCAGGGTGGTTCACAGGATAAAAACGTGAGATAAAAGCAGAAATAAATACAGTGGTACCTTGGGTTACATACGCTTCAGGTTACATACGCTTTAGGTCACAGACTCTGTTAACCCAGAAATAGTGCTTCAGGTTAAGAACTTTGCTTCAGGATGAGAACAGAAATTGTGCTCCGGCAGCGCGGCAGCAGCAGGAGGCCCCATTAGCTAAAGTTGTGATTCAGGCTAGGAACAGTTTCAGGTTAAGAACGGACCTCCAGAATGAGTTAAGTTCTTAACCTGAGGTACCACTGTAGTTAAAACAGAAACAACAAACCAATACCCCCCAACACATTTAAAAGGCCATAGAATATTAATCAGCCAAGGGCCTGGTCGAAGAGGAACGTTTTTGCCTGGCACCTAAAGATATATAATGAAGGTACCACAAGAACCTCCTTGGGGAGAGCATTCCACAAACAGGAAGCCACTACAGAGAAATTCCATTCTTGTGTTGCCATCCTGTGGACCTCACATGGAGGAGGGCCTCAGAGGATGATCTCAGGGTCCAGGTAGGTTCATATGGAGAGAGGTACTCCTTGAGGTATTGGTCTCCTGAGCCGTTTACTTCCTTTTGCATTACACAAGTAGTGTTTTACATGAAGGCTTTTCTGCTTTCTCCTTCTGGCAGCAACCCAATCCCCTCAAAATCAAGTGATCCTCTCAAATATATAGGTGCCAACTCCCCGGGGCCCTGGGTGCCCGAGCACCCACAAAATTCCCCATGAAGGGGCCGGGCACCCACAAATTTTGGTGCCAGGGCCATGTATGCTGCATGGTGCCCACTGTCCCGGACATCCGCAGTCGCTGGGCCAAGGTGGCATTCCTGCTCTCAAACATGTTGCATAAGGGGCTGCTATTGGAAAGGAAAAGGTCACTCCCTTTCCTCCCCACTCTTTCCTCTGTGCTCACATAAAAGCACATTATGACCACACACAGACCGCTCTGAATCCTGGTCCAGAACTCATAACACCACAGTCTATAAAATGGGAACAAGAGGAATCCACCACTTCAGAGATGTTTTGTGAGGATAGGTGGAGTATTCTTAACCCACTCAAATCATTATCATTAAGACTTTGTGCATGTGGAATATATTAAAATGTTCAGGTGACAGCTTTCTTTTCTGTACTGTTTTCTGGGGGTGGAGGGGGGGAATGATAAAACCACAAGGTGGCTTTTATATCTTTCTTAAGTGCAGATGATTTGTAAATTCCATATGAGAAAACACACACACATACACACACACACACACAGAGAGAAACACACACCTTTTAACTAGTGAGCAATTTAAAGACTAATAGGATTCATCCATAATTACATAGTTAAGTAAAATTTATGTATGGAGGAATTAACTGATTTCCCTCAGGGCAATATAAACCATAGAGACAGCACTCTGGTTACTGAGTGCTGGGCGGTTGGGGGGGGGGGGACAAGGAGAGAAGGAAGGAAGTACAGTCTCAATGTTTAAAATACTTTCTCATCCTGCGGAGTGCTGTTAGGTGCCTGGGAACTGAGAGGCGCACGCATGGAAGTTTATTTACTGATCCTCAAATGACTGATATAACAGATCTTTGCTTTGTTTGGAATGGAAAACTTGAACAGCTTGTCCGCACCTCTCCGCTCGGACATTAAATCAACATGGCTCTATTAGTGTCCGTAGGATGCCAGCTGAGCCATCTCTAAGCCTGTCACCGTGATGTCTTCATCTGTAACCAGAGCAGACGTGAGCTCCTGGCAGCTTCGGGAGGTGACAACAAATCCAATTAGCTCCTCTCCATGGCGCCACAATGCTACTGTGAAACGGCCTGACAGGGAGGGTGGCTGCAATACCCTGCACAGTGGGGCATATCCTTCATAAAGGGGGAGAAGAAGGGGGGGGGAATCGCTACCAACACTTAATTGCTGGAATGACTTTCTAGGCGCCTGTTGGAACCTTTACGCACAATCTGGTCAGAAATGTGAGCTATCCTTGGGGGTTGATTGTTGCTGTTGTTGCTGCAAAGTGGGGCGTGGAGAGGGCAAAGGGTTTGTGTGAAGAGGAGCGCCACAGGCCCTGTGCAGATAGTTCTGTCAGCGCATATGCATCTCTCCCTCTCTCTTTCTTTTTTAAAGTAAGGGGTGGGGGACGTGTGTGATCTCTAAAAAAACCGTAGGAAGAAGCCCAAGTGGCTTTTTGTTCCCGTTTGGTCTCAATCCACACGGAGATGACACCTAGCGATGCTGTCTGTGGCAGGAGCTCCACATTATCTGGGGTTGAAGCCAAAAGACAGACGCAAACCCACCGCTCCAGATTTTGTCTCTCTTGGAAGTGGGGTGGGGTGGAGGAGTGAGAAAAAGGAGTTGGAAAGAAGACTAGGCCTAGCGAAAGCTTTTAAATGTGGCACGCGAGAGGAGGGTGGTACCGTTCCAAAGATGAAACTTGGCTGTCTGCGCTTGGACAATTGCTTGAATGCAGGCCTCTCTTTCAAACAAATTAGCTAGCAGGAGAAGACACTCTGCACATTATTTGAAAAAAGTTGCAATTTCCCCTTGAGGCACAAGATATTAACTTTTTGTGATATCATTTATTTCTCCCAAAATCCACTATGCACCAGTAAACTTTTAACTTATCGTTTACACTTACCAGTGCATTCCTCAAGTATGCTGCATACTTGAGTTTAATATTTTTAACAGATATGGCTTCCCTCAAAGAATGTTGGGGGATTGTAGCATGACAATTTCTTTTAAAGAATCAAAATTAATTCTTCATCCAGCTAATAGAACCACGGCATCCGGAATTCCTGAAGAGAGCGAACAGCTGTTAAACAGGTTTGTGAAAATATGCCCCTCAACAATATTTTCTCCTACTTGAGTCTTCAAGGTCTGATTTTCATGTTCTTTTTTTATATGCTAAGGCCTCTGTGTGGTAAGTTTAGCATCTTATTTGAATGTGACTTCATCTGATGAAATTAGGTATTTATAACTGGAGAAGCAACACTTATCCCGAGGTAGTAATCACATCACAAAAGACCTCAACATATAAGGTCTTATTAAAATGAAATATTCACTACACTACTGTTGTGCTAAACAACAACAACAACCCAGTAACCTTGTGGGTGATCTTAAAATCTCATAAATTAACATGAAAACTGGTCTGTGCTGGGAACTTGGAAAGAAAATGGACAAAAAAAATAGTCTTTTTAATGTCAGAAAGGTCTACTCCTCATAACTATTTAGTCTGCCAGTTGTGTGTATTTGAGAACTCTTACTGAAAAACCTTCCGCTTTGGACATTTTCTGCCTACCTCCCAGCAGGCTTCTTTATAAAGGAATGATTTCAGGAAAGTAACATTGGGAATTGGTTCTGTCTCTCAAACATTAAGTCCAGAAGCAAGAAGCATATTAGAGAAGGTTATTATGAGAATCTTATTGTGGCAGCCTAGTCAACTACAATGACCATAATTTTGGGACAAACACAAAGAGTAACACTGGAAAGTGCTTTTTCAAGAAGTGTTTCAGCAAAACCTTATTTCCTCCAGCATGTATTATCTCTTAAATATACATTTCTTGCCTCACAGGTATAACATCTTATTGTCTGATTCTATTTAGAGTTTTAAATTGCAATTATGATGCATTGATGTACGATAGTGTGCCTCCGACGTATTTTATTCTGTACTTACCATTTTCTGTATCCTACTTGGCAAATCTATGCTTTTTTGTATGGCGTTTCCGACAATATTTTAGAAGGTATCGACCAGATGGTAAGACTCGTTTTCAATCCACAGTAGGAAGACAATCCTTAGTAGGTCTGTCACAGCCTCAGCATATCTCAAGCTCGCCAAACCTGTGCTCATCAACCTGGGAAGGTAGCCCATCTAGGAGAAGGAAAACTCTGGTTCCCTACCCCTGGCTTAGTGGACATACCAGTCAGGAGACTAAACAAGAACTTTAATGCCTTTCTCCAAGAAGACCAGACGCAGCAGACTCCACCTACATACACCTATGTCCAGGGTCACCTAGTGGCTAAACAATATAATGACATTATCCCCACAGGAATGGTGTGAGCCAGTCTTTGCCAACCTGATGTCCTCTAGATGTTTGGAAGTACAACTCCTACCAGCCCCAGTCAGCACACACTGTTTGGGATGGATGGGGATTGTAGCCTGGAGGACAACATGCGTAGGGTAACGTAGATTGGGCTTGCCTAGGCAACAAATGGTGTTAATTAATAAATACCTAATAAAATAAAGGCTAGAATAATTTGTAATAATAATAATAATAATGCACCTTGCTGCAGTAGTATGTTATTACATAGACAGAAATCTCGTCCCAGATTTACTGGGCACAAGATCCAGGCATGTGACTGGTTTACTGAGCAACCAAATATTCAGTGAGTCTTGGAACTACTGGTTTTATTTTTGGAAACAAACGCAAAGCTGCCAGGCCCAATTATTTTCAGCAAACATCTTTTCCCCGCTACTGAAATGCAGAACAGTTGAGTTTTGGCCTGCTTGGTAAAGTATGGCATGGCTTTCAAAGCTTGCTAAAATTATCATGGTTCCTAATGTAAGCTGCTGAGCCAGGGTCCCAATGCACAAGAGATAAAAGATGCCCTGCCTATTACTCTCCGAGACACCTTCTTAACCTGTACTTAGCAGCTGCAGCAATTTTAAAGCCCAGCGCACAATGTAGCACAACTGGTTGCTTCCACTCCAGAGAATGAGAGTGAAAGAGAAGCTGTCAGTTCTACAAAGATTAAAAGCCGCAGTGGAAAAATACTACAGCGTAATGATGCATCGTAGTCTGTATTCTCTTCAGTTCTTACATCTGTGTGGGTGACTCCATTGGGAGTTAATGGAATGACAGCAGATTTATGCCAACAAATCTGAGAGGAAGAATCTAGCTTACGAGGTACAATGCAGTTGCCCCAGAGTAAGATGCTGCCAAAACACGACGGCGGGGTTTCAGGGAATGCTTGAACAAAAAAGTGGAATAATTTGGCTGAGTAACTTGTGCGGATAAGAGTAGCTGGTTTCTTGCAGCTGAATATGTGAACTGTGGCCATTGGAAAAAGCACCTGCGCCATCTGATGATCTGCAGCGATTCATTCGCATGACATGAATAAGGAACCATACATTTGGGAAGAAGCGCATAGGAGCAAATGAAATATTGGAGATGTATGATTTGATTTCTTTAATTTTGGGAGGCCGAGGGGGACGGACACAGGAAGGTGAGAGGTTTGGACTGCAGGGCTGACCCAAGGCATTTTGCTACCTGAGGTGAACCACAAAATGGCACCTCCACCGCTCTCTCCCCGCCTCCCACCTGCAACCAAGGAAGAAGGGATGAGCAAAGAGCTATGTCAGGAACAAGGGATGAATAAAGATCTAGGGGGTCAGTGAATATCTGCATCAGGGATAAAGGGAGGGGAATCAAATCAACCTTACCTAGTGGTTGAAGTGGGAATGAAAGACCATTGAGGGGTTGCTCTAAATCATGCTGGACAGTTGCAGACTCCTGGAGACCCCAGAGGGCAGCCACTGCCATTTCCTCCCTAGGGTGGGAGGAGACCTGCAGCCCCTGCTATTCGTCCAGAGTCCACTGTCGAGGTGCCATTGGATGTGTGTGTGTGTGTGTGTGTGTGTGTGTGTGTGTGTGTGTGCGCAGAGGAGGCAGCAGATATGGCTTCCAAGTAGCATGCCATAGTTTAACTATGTGTGAAGAAATACTTCCTTTTTCAACTGCTTGTTACTTTTGCCCTATGTATCATTTCTCAGTTGGTGACACCGCTGATACCTAGGCAGTTATCTTTCCACAAGGGCCAACATTGATGCCAAAATCCAGCATCGCCTGAGCTCTGCGGGTGCGGCTTTCTCCCGACTGAAGTGCAGAGTGTTTGAGGACCAGGAAATTTGCAGGGAAACCAAAACGCTTGTTTACAAAGCTATTGTACTACCAACCTTACTATATGCTTGTGAAACATGGACCACTTACAAACGCCATCTCCAGCTCCTCAAAATATTCCATCAATGGTGTCTCTGAAAAATTCTACACATCACTTGGAAAGACAGGCAAACTAATATCAGTGTACTGGAAGAAGCAAAGATCACCAGTGTTGAAGCAATGATTCTTCAACATCAGCTTCGTTGGACTGGTCATGTTGTGATCGTCTTCCAAAGCAACTACTCTTTTCCGAACTTAAAAATGGAAAGCATAATGCTGGTGGTCAACAAAAGAGGTTTAAAGACTGTCTCAAGGCAAATCTAAAAAAAAGTAGTATAAACACTGACAACTGGAAACACTGGCCTGCAAGCACTCCAGTTGGAGAACAGCCTTTACCAAAGGTGTCATGGGCTTTGAAGACACTTGAACTCAGGATACAAGGGAGAAATGTGCTAGGAGGAAGCACATTTGGCAAATCCACACCATGATCAACTCCCACCCAGAAACCAATGTCCCCACTGTGGAAGGACGCGTGGATCCAGAATTGGCCTCCACAGTCACTTACGGACTCATTGTTAAAACCATGTTTATGAAAGACAATCTTATTCGGCTATGAGTGAAAAGAAGACTTTTTTTTTTAATAGAATATTTATTAAAGTTTTCAAAAAATAATACAATGTGAAATAAAAAAGAAAAAATAACAAAAATACAAAAATACAAAAATAATTAAAAACACATAGAATTTCTGTTACTTATTTTCTTTTAACTTATTTTCCAGACCTCCTCATACCTCCCTTTCTTGTATTCCAATTCAAATTGTTAGTTCAGCAAATCCTCACCATTAGTTTTTACTTATTTCTATACCTCTTTTTTTCATTTCTCTTAAGCATTACAGCTGGAAACCACTTAATTTCTGTCCAACATCATTCTAACATTCATGTGAAAATAAGACTTTTGCCCTATGTATCGTTTCTCAGTTGGTGACACCGCTGTTATATTAATATTAGTTTATTATATTTGGCAAGTTGGGTTGAGAAGCAGGGTGTGGGTTTTTACATTTCATGTTGCAGTCCTTGAAGGCTCCCCATTGAGTTTTGTGGAACAAGGTATATTGCTCCCTCAGGTGCTCTTCCCTCCATGTTGGATAGGTGTGCGGATGAGGAAAGAATAAGAAAATGCCATCCCTCCCAAATCTCTCAAACCTGACAGTCCACCAGCTGATTTGTTACAAAGCAGACTTCTCTTTCTGGTTCAGTTTGATTGCTAATCTCATGTTTCTGGAGGAACACCTTACTTTTTCAAGAACTTGTTTTAGCTGAGGCCCTCGTTTTGCCAGAAAGCCTCCCTCCCACGGTGCTAATATCACAACAGCAGGATTTTGTGCCCTGCAGTATGTCCGCCCAATCTCAACACACTTTCATTTCCCCGGAAGCACCTTTAGGAGTATTCGCAGGCAGACTGTCTCTCCCTGGATCCTCCCATGCATCTTTGCAGACATCTAGGTAACATGCTGGAATCCCCAGGGAAGACTTCTTGGAAAGAGCAACACGAGAGTGTGAGTCAGAAAGGAGCTGGCAAAGATGGAGTGGGAGCCAAGACAATTCCCTTCCCAGTTTTTGGCCAACCCCCAGTAGTGCCTCCATAGCTGCCATCTGGCATTTTCCTCTTTGGTACAGTACCCCCTGCCTCCCCAAGGCCCTGTGGCCCCTTCAGGCAACATCTTAATTGCACCAAGAAATCAGCAGCTTGCAGAAGGTAAAAGGGAGTTAGGTGCAGGACGACAACTTAATGAAACCTTTGCATACACTTTTGAGGTCAGCTCTTGAGATTGCCATGGAAAGATCAAAGGAGCTGACATTCCAAGGAAGTCGGATGTGCCATTTAATTCAGCCATTGCTAGTAAGTGTTGGCTATCTAGGGTCACAAGCAGGCAGTGAGCACTCCAAGGCTTGTGTGTGTGTGTGTGTGTGTGTGTGTGTGTGTGTGTACAAGTTGCACTCAGTGGGTCTTCCTTCTCTTGAAGGTGCCACTATCCACTTGCTTCCCCTCTTCCTCTGGGCCCAATCCATATAACTGTCCAACGGGATGTGGCCTAGACACCCACTGCTCAGATGTATCACTCTAGTCATTGTTAGGGTGCTTGGGGAGAGCAGGTAAACAGGCAGTGACAACAAGGAGGATGAGCAGCAGCAGGAGGAAGATGTTGAAAAACTTGCCCCCTCAGAAGAGGCTGGCCCCTCTCCCCGGCTCCCGGGGCTTGTTTGCTGGTGATCTACCCTGGCTGGCTTCCTCGCAGTCCAGGAAGATCTTGATAGGCGACATCTCCCTGCGTGGAAGATGCACACCCCCTTCCCCCTTGCATACCAGCAGGAGAAAGAAGAAAGTCAGAAAGTCTGTTTCATCTACGGTTTATTTCTGACTGTGTTGTTGTTGTTGTTTAGTCGTTTAGTCGTGTCCGACTCTTCGTGACCCCATGGACCAGAGAACGCCGGGTACTCCTGTCCTCCACTGCCCCCCGCAGCTTGGTCAGACTCATGCTGGTAACCTCGAAAACACTATCCAACCATCTCGTCCTCTGTCGCCCCCTTCTCCTTGTGCCCTCCATCTTTCCCAACATCAGGGTCTTCTCCAGGGAGTCTTCTCTTCTCATGAGGTGGCCAAAGTACTGGAGCCTCAGCTTCACAATCCGTCCTTCCAGTGAGCACTCAGGGCTGATTTCCTTCAGAATGGAGAGGTTTGATCTTCTTGCAGTCCATGGGACTCTCAAGAGTCTCCTCCAGCACCATGATTCAAAAGCATCAATTCTTCGGCGATCAGCCTTCTTTATGGTCCAGCTCTCACTTCCATACATCACTACTGGGAAGCAACTGCCAAAGACTTCCTTCACAAAAACAACAGGAAGGTCTCATATTACACAAAGAACAAATCCCTGTGAATTCACTGGAGCTTCTGGTCCCACGGTCAGCTCCACCATGTGATGTAAACAACGAGCTGCTAGTTTGCAGCTGCGTAGTACTCATACCCCAACAGAAGAGTCTCTAGAGAATGGCCATGGATCCCTTGCAGGGCGATGGGTCTGTGCTAGGTCCCTTTCCATGCCTGACACCAGTTTTGCAAGCAGGAGTTTTGCACAGATCTGTTACCCGAGAGCTTTAATCAGCGATACTGGGAATCAGGGCTTTTTTTTCCAGCTGGAACTCACCAGAACTCAGTTCTGGCAACTCTCAGGTGGGTGCCCTTGCCATTATAAGAGAACAAGGGAGGTGTCAGTTCCAGCACCTCTTTGTCTAGAAAAATAGCGCTGCCAAGAACCATATCAAGGACTTTATATACTGTATGTTCAAAGCATGATTTCCATTTTGTTGTGCTTTAGGGGTTCCCTTAGTGGTCAGGGTCTCGGTTCCAAGAGGTAAAAGCCTCTTAGCAAAACACTTACTGCTTCCAACTGTGGAGGCAGAGCACAACCATAGTGGCTAGCAGCCATTGATAGCCTTCCCCTCCGCAAATTTTTCTAATCCTCTCCGAAGCCCCCACTGCCTGCTATGGGAGCGAGTTCCATACTTTGATTATGTCTTGTGTGAAAAGGTACTGTCAGGGGCTCAGGAGCAGAGGCACAGGGAAGAGAGGAGATGGAGAGCGAAGGGGAAGAATCCGAGGGGAGCGTAGGAGAAGAGGACAGTGGACCGAGGGATTCCATGAGCCTCTCCAGCGAATCGGAAGATTCACAGAAGGGGGCGCCAGTGGCCAGGGGTAGGGGGTTCCCAAGGGGAACTCCCCAGGAGCAAGGGGGCAGCAGGGACTCCCAGAGCAGTAGTTGGAAATCAGGACCAGCTTCCCCACCAGAGCAGAGTGGGGGGGAAGAGTCCCAAGGATCGGGGCCAGTGCATTCCCCACCAGGGAGAGAAGATAAGGTAGGGCTGACCACGCCTCCATCAGAAAGTCGGACAACGGAGGAGAGGTCAGATCCGGCCAGTGTCCCGGAAGAGGGAAGCAGTGACTGAAGTAGTGTAACGGTTAGGAGAAAGGTCACTGGGCTGGCGCGAGAGGCAAGTTCAAATGTACAGGAGCGCGGGACAGCAGAGAATGAGGATTGGGAACCGGGTCCTAACGCCTGCCGGAGGGAGGGGGAGGAGCTAAGCGACTCAGCGTCGGAAGAGTCCAGAAAGGGCAATGCCCCAGCGGGCAGGAGGACCCAGAGGAGAAGAGAGCAGCGTAAAAGGTGGAGCAGGGCTAGGATCTTAAACTGGTGTCATAGGGGAGGAGACTCAGACGGGACTTCGCCGATCTAGGGTTTAAGACGTAGGGCTGCACGCTGTGGCTTTGAAATGGAAACTGAACTTCAATAAAGACTTTTGTACATTACTACAGCCTAGCGTTGGTCCTCTGTGAGCTGGGACCTAGAGGCAGCTCTGACAGGTACGTTGTGTGAAGTCTCTCAGCTTCCATCCCTTCTTCCTATCTACAGGCAAGCAAACACTTAGGGCTGGGTATATGTCTGGCAGGTTCTCAGAGACTGTCCTTTTCTTAGCATTCACAAAAGCCATCTAGCATGAACGCTAGTAACATCCAGATGTCGCTTCTGAGAAAGATCGCAGAAACTGCCGTCGCCAAGATCAGCTCACATTTTACATGATGCTCTAAGGTTACATCTCACACCTTCCAAAAAAGAAAAACATGGATCCATGATAGCATCTGAATGGTTTTTAGGAGTGCAGTCAAAATGTCGTATCAGGGAGCTATCTAATAAAAGGAAGCAAAAGTCACCAGCATCTCACTTCAGTGTTGACTGCATCAATTTTTCCAATGGTCCAAGAGGCCACTGTGGATTAGGGCCAGCGTTGTGGTTTCTAAGTTGACGTGCATAGACATAAAATAAGCTAGGGTTAACCTTAGCAAGAATGCAGGTGGCACTGTGGTCTAAACCACTGAGCCTCTTGGGCTTGCCGATCAGAAGGTGAGCACTTTGAATCCCCACGACGGGGTGAGCTCCCGTTGCTCAGTCCCAGCTCCTGCCAACCTAGCAGTTTGAAAGCACACCAAAAAGTGCAAGTAGATAAATAGGTACTGCTCCAGCGGGAAGGTAAATGGCGTTGCCGTGAGCTGCTTTGGTTTTGGTGTTCCATTGTGCTGGCCACTTGACCTGAAAAGACTGCGGACAAACGCTGGCTCCCTCGGCCTGTAAAGCGAGATGAGTGCCGCAACCCCAGAGTTGTCTGCGACTGGACTTAACTGTCAGGGGTCCTTTACCTTTTTTTAACCTTAGCAAGAAGAATAGTTGAGAAGATGAAGTTATTGCCCCCTATAGACACACACACACACACACACACACACACACACACACACATATTAATGAATGCTGTATCAAAACTGAGAGAGGGATATCCAATGAGCATTGGATTGGACAGGTGGGAGGGAGTTTCAACTGCTCCCATTGGCCAATGGCTGTTTCCTTCACTCTGCAGTTCTCACGCGTCTGAGTCAATGGAGAATGTGTGTGTATGTGTCGGACTGACAGACAAGCCAACAGATCAAACACGACACATCAAAGGGAAGAAGAAAGACAAGAATGAAGCAATCCGGCATTACACTCCCTCAATGCTGGAAAACAAAGCTGACAACCCCCTACACACGGCCATTGCTACCATCCAGAGACCGAGGCTGTGTATACATGAGTTTGTCCCAAAAGAACAGGAAGAAGGAGGAGGGGAGTTTCAGGGAGGGGGGTGGAGAAAAGGTGGTCTCTAGTGACTACATGACCAGTTATTGCACTATTCGTGCTCAGACACTCTGAGGGGCTAATTAGTGCTTTTAATATGCAAATCAGAGCCTGAGCAGATTAAATCTAGGGGAAAAAACCAGCTGGTGAATATGTTATTTTAATTATTGCTCCAAAGAAAATATGGACATATTAAGATGACGACAGAGTCGGCCCTCCATTCTACCTGCAGTTGCAAAGTTATACCATAGTAGTTTTCCGGCAATGCCACCAACAGGAAACCAGTGCCACTTAAGAGGCAAGGAACAGTGAACCCAGCAGGAAATATACAATGTACCATGAATCCAGTTAGAATAGCTTGCAAGTTTGGCAATGGAGTTTCTAAACATAACCTTTTCCTAAGGATGTGGGAAAAATTGGATTCTGTTTGCCATTAAAGGTGGACCTATCCAAATCCGCACTTTCTGAAACAAAACACAAACTGAGATGCAGCAATGGTGCAAAATTCGCATTTCTCCGAATTCTGCAATGCAGCTCTCCAGTCAAGTCATGTGTATAAAAAGATGGGGAAATAGCATGCAAACATGCATTATATTGAGGGAAATTGCTGGCAAAACTGTGTATATTTGTCAAAACTGCACACACAAATGTGTTTGATAGGAGAAACTTTCGCTGAAATGTTGGTGAAATTTCAGGAGGAGTTTTACATAAAGAAAATGAGCATGCAGAAATACGGAGAACAGTATTTAAGACTGGGGAAAAATGAGAGAACTGATGTAGACATTTTCATCTACCCCTGTCCTTTCCTGGTTACTTTTAATCTCAAGGACCCTGGGGCCATTTGGGATTCCCTTGTAAAGATGAGTACTATTTTTTTTTAAAATGCAGAGCAGAAAACAAAACAACAATTCCTGCCTTGTTTTTATCTGTTCTAGAATAATTTAAGTGTGATCAAGGTGCATTGTATATCAATTCATGTTCTGATCAGCCCCATCTTCACTTTTTCAGAGTACAAGGAATGAAAAATTCATTTCCCCCCTACCTCTGCCAGCTTTCTCTGACAGCAAAAAAGGGGATATTTGCATGTGATCAAGAGAAAAGAGGCATTTGATGACTGGGGATGGGGGGGGGGAGAAAATGTGGAGAAGAATAAAAAATATACGTTTAATATGAAAGAAGATGTGGGTGGCGGGAAGTATTAAACACTGTATGGGAGGACAGAATCATATATGCTGGTAGCAAACTCAATCCTCTAAGTGCTGGTCCTTATATAGTCCAATCAGAGCCACCCTGCATATGGCAATAGTATTTTTATTATTAATAATAATAATAATGATGATGATGAGGTTGATGTCCCATCCATTTTGGGCTGCTTCCAGCAAAATATAAAAACATTAATAAAATATCAAACATTAAAAACTTCCCTGCCTTCAGGTGTCTTCTAAAAGTTGTGTTGTTCTTTATCTCTTTGACATCTGATAGGAGGGTGTTCCACAGAGCGGGCGCCACTACCAAGAAGGCCCTCTGCCTGGTTTCCTGTAATTTCATTTCTCACAGAGAAGGAACCACCAGAAGGCCCTCAGAGGTGGACCGCAATGTCTGGGCTGGACAATGGGGGGTGGAGATGCTCCTTCAGGTATACAGGGCTGAGGCAGTTGAGTGCTTTAAAGGTCAGCACCAACACTGCGAATTGTGCTTGGAAACATGTTGTTGTTGTTTAGTCGTTTAGTCATGTCCGACTCTTCATGACCCCATGGACCAGAGCACACCAGGCACTCCTGTCTTCTACTGCCTCCCACAGTTTGGTAACTTTTATACGCCTGTTGTCTTTGTCCATGGAGTTTTCTTGGCAGGAATACTGGAGTGGCTTGCTGGTTCCTCCTCCAGGTGGATCACGTTTGGTCAAAACTCTCCACTATGACCTGTTCATCTTGGGTGCCCTGCTCGGTATAGTTCATAGCTTCTCTGAGTTATTCAAGCCCCTTCGCCACAGCAAGGCAGTGAAACATACCTGGAGCTAATGTAGAATCTTTAGGACCAGTGTTGTATGGTCCCGGCGGCCATTTCCAGTCACCAGTCTAGTTGCCACATCGCCAGTCTACTGGTGCATGCAGGCTTGAGCGAATTCCAAGCCTTGCAAAAACCCAAGAAATATCTGGTAAAAGAAACACCCTCAGCGTGGAAAAGCCTACCCCACCCCCAGCAAAAACAACAACAACAGCCCAGTGAAGACTGAGCATCAGTGAACATGGAATGAAGGCTGAGTATTGTTGGGGCGGGAAGCAAGGGGAGTGAGAACGAAATGGCATTCTGGAAGAGGGCTTGGCTGGCTGAGCTGGAATCTTGAACAGGGTCTTCGCACAGCAACATTTGGCTGGAGGCCCCACTTGCAACAAACAATTTCATTCCCATGCATGGGAAATTTATAAATCTCCATTCCTACAAATGAACCAAAACAGTCTGTACAGTCATACCTCAGGTTACAGCTGCTTCAGTTGCGTTTTTTTGAGTTATGGACTGCCGAAACCCGGAAGTACCGGAACGGGTTACTTTTGGGTTTCGGTGGTCGCGCATGTGCAGAAGTGCTAAAGCGCGCTTTGCACATGTGCAGAAGTGTCGAATCGCAACCCGCGCATGCGCAGACACAGGTTGCGAATGCTGAGGGTTGCAAATGTGCATCCCACACAGATCACGTTTGCAACCTGAGCTGTAGTGGAATGCCTAGATTATGGTCCTACTTGCAAAATCCAGGTTGGAAAGGTAAAGTTAGATTTCCAAGAAATACGTTTCCTCAAAAGAAGGCATATGTATGCTCCGCAGGCCCCTCACATAATTCAAATCAGCACAGCTTTCCAACATGCCTGAAGGAATTCAGAGCAACTTTCTTGTGTGTCAGATGCTGAGAGTATCCTGTAGCCTCCAGTGAAGTTAAACTATATATATGTGTACACACACAGCAGATCAATTCTGTCGGTTGTGAAACTCTGAACTTTTCAGAGACTGAGGGAATAACAGCTAATTATGCTCACTTTGAACACACACACACCTCTTTGATCTCCCTCGCTCTGTTCTCTGTCTTGTTTGTCCACTTCATCCTGAATTGTAATAAATTATTAGGACTTGTATAAAGGGCTGGTTGCCTTCAGCTGTCCTCTGGTGGTGGAGGAATGTTAGGTTGCTGGAATAATGCGTGTTCTGAGCCTTTTCCCTCCACCCCTATAAACATATAATGTTCAAGCTTTCAGAAAATAGATTGCTACCATTACCAACTTTGCTTTCCAGTTATGGAAGGTCTGCTTAGACATAGCATGGCATAGCCGCTAAGCACCAGTGGGCAGTTTAAGCATCTGTTGGTTAAAGGACCTGGAATATGAGTCTCAGCTACCCAGAGTTCCCAGGATTCTTTGGAGGAGGGGGGGAGTCAGGTGTTTTAAATGTGCTTTAAAGGTACGGTGAATTTGCAGCCAATATTATGTTCTTTTTAAAATGCTCCCTCTATTAAACAACAACAACAACCCCAGAAAACATCAGGTAGAAAACCAACACATTTAAAGCAATCTTATTCCACTCTATCAGCCATGACCCTCTTCCGCCCACCAGAATCCTGGGAACTCAGTGCTGGAAGAAACCAGCACTGGGTTGTCCAATCTGAAGGTGGGATGTGTTGTGCCAGTGCTCACCTTGCTATGGGATTCTCTGACCACATTCCCCTGTGCCACCTTTTCACCTTATTCAAGGTGTACAACTCTGAGCTGGATTTCTGCTGGTTATTTTACTAAACACCCCCTTTATTCCTGCTACCACCCCCAGTCAATATTTTATCTAGACGCTGCACCCCTAACGTAGTCAAGAATGAGGCATGGGCTGTCATACAACTCATTTATTAGCTATAAATAAGACAGGGTTTCAAGATAACTGTGTGCACATACACATCTTGTGAAACACCCTGAGACCTTTTGATGAAGGGCGGTATAGAAATTTAGCAAATAGTGATATAATAATAATAATAATAATAATAATAATAATAATAATAATACAGTGGTACCTCGGGTTACATACACTTCAGGCTACATATGTTTCAGGTTACAGACTCCGCTAACCCACAATTTTGTTGTTTAGTCGTTTAGTCGTGTCTGACTCTTCATGACCCAATGGACCAGAGCACGCCAGGCACTTCTGTCTTCCACTGCCTCCCGCAGTTTGGTCAGACTCATGTTTGTAGCTTCGAACCCAGAATTACCTCAGGTTAAGAACTTTGCTTCAGGATGAGAACAGAAATTGTGCTCCGGTGGCGCAGCAGCAGCAGGAGGCCCCATTAGCTAAAGTGGTGCTTCAGGTTAAGAACAGTTTCAGGTTAAGAACGGACCTCTGGAACAAATTAAGTACTTAACCCGAGGTACCACTGTAATAATAAATTTTATTTATACCCCACCCTCCCCGGCTCAGGGCGTCTAACACCAATAAAATCTCAGTAAAAAACATAATGGAGGGGGGACAATTTGAAATACAAGTTAAAATGCAATTTAAAATGCAGCCTTGAGTTGGTATCATTACACATGCAGGTTCTCTCAAACCCTTCATGAAGGGCAGCTATCCAAATGTCTTTGCCATTCACATATGATGTCTGTGTCTGTCTCAGTTCTTTATGTGAAAATGAGCATGAGGGAAAGGAGAGAGAAATGCACCTCCATGCACACCTTATCTCAATGTTCACCTAAAACCAGAAGCTTGAAAAAAACAGAAGAACCCGCTGCGTCAACTGCACCTGCGCAAACGCATTCTGTCTACTGAGTTTCTTAATCCTTATATATATATGTGTGTGTACAAGAATTACAAGGCAGATTTCCTCAGTTTTATAGCAGCAAATGATTTCTTGTCACTGATGAACACACAACCTTTCTTTCCTATAACTCTATTCTCTGTAGAACAATACCCACGGGGTCAAAAGTGAAAGACTAACACTCAGAGCCCCACGCTGAGCAGTGTGGAGAGGGCAGGTTACCACGCTGAAATACTAGCCTGCAAATGGTACGGAATCTATTACCTTGGCTCTTGAGAAGTATCCCTTACAAAGGGAGAGGGGGAACTGACTGCCCCATGATCCTTTAGTGATTATCTCTTGGCACTCTGCATCTCCTTGGAGCTCTGTTTCCTCACACGCTTTTCACAGGGTCTTGCCAGAGAGGTCTGCTTGGACCTGGCCCTGTTGCTTGAGGAACAAACGGAAGTGAGATAATCGGGGATTTCCCTCTAACGGGAATACAAAGACATGAACTGGATCTCACACATGATGTAGGTCATTTGTCTGCCCTTCATTCTCAGACTCTTCATCTCACTTGCAGGACCCACCCACACACACACACACAATAGCACAAAAGATCTAGAGATACTGATAAAATGCCTTGTTCTCTAGCACTGCCGTGGTCTTCCATTTTTCCGAGCGCTGTCAAAGGAAAAGATGCTGCTGCAGAAAATTACTGAGATAGTAAGGGTTTCCAAAGTTGTTTGGCACAGGAAGAAATCCTTCGGAGGTGCTATGTTTTAGGGATACCAACAAAACTTTAATGGTATATGTAAATAAGCACACAAGAAAAAAAAGAGAGATGCTTCTGGTTAGTTTCACTCCCCCTCCCCCTAGGGATGGACTGAATTGACAAGGTCCATTTCACCCACCTCAAAATCATTTATTTTGCTTCCACTGCATTTCAGGAGTGAGGTGAACATATTTGGAGAGGAAAAGCCGCCACCATTTTGTCACCCTCCCTCACCTCCTACAAAGCCTTTTTCTGAGGTGCTTTTTTATCATGGCAGCCATGATAAAAGCAACAACAGCAGTTGCTTCTCTTGCCACTCACAAGGAACCACCATTATAGTGGATAGCTGAATATCGACAGAGAAACACACACTTCTACAGAATAGGCAGATTGTTCCTCTGGCAAGACATCTTCTTTAGGAGATGCACTTTTAAATACTCTTACAAAGAAACGGCAGTGGTTGAAGGATACTTGTTGAAAATAAAAAAGCTGTAGTGTGGTTTTCCATGCTATTCTTATGACAGAAATGTTAGGAAATCTTTTTAACGTTTGCATTCCCTTCTCTGATTTCTGTTCCTGACCACAGAGGAACACACAAACAGCAGCAATTTTCACTTCCTTCTCCATTTTCATTTGAAATCTCCAACATCCCTAGTTGGGAGGGGGCCATTTCAACAAATGTTGTTGTTTTTTTTTTAAAAAAGAGGAATGCAAAGAGCTTCAAATAGGACCTTTCCAAACTGAGTAAATGGGGAGTAAGATGGCTAATGAGATTCATTGTAAGGAAATGATGCAAGCCAGGGCAAAATAAAAAAAATAAAAAAATCATAATTTCACATATATGCTCATGGGGTCTAAACTGGCAGTGACTGACCAGAAATGCAACCTTGTGTTTGTAGTGGAAAGCTAGATGAAGATGACAACCCAGTGCACAGCAGCTGCGAGAAAAACAAATTCCAGGTTAAAGATAATTTTGATTGAATTGAAAACGAAACTGCCAATACAGTGGTACTTCGGGTTAAGTACTTAATTCGTTCTGGAGGTCCGTTCTTAACCTGAAACTGTTCTTAACCTGAAGCACCACTTTAGCTAATGGGGCCTCCAACTGCCACTGCGCCGCCAGAGCATGATTTCTGTTCTCATCCTGAAGCAAAGTTCTTAACCTGAGGTAATATTTCTGGGTTAGCGGAGTCTGTAACCTGAAGCATACGTAACCTGAGGTACCACTGTATCAGAATGCTGTTAATTAAATCTATGGTGTGGCCACATTTGGGATGTTGTGTACAGTTCTGGTTGGCTCACCTCAAAAAGGATATTGTAGAGCTAGAAAGGTTATGAGAAAAGGGCAACTAAACTGAGCAAGAGGATGGATTGAAACGGCAGGATGAGAGAGTGCTGTTGTTTTCAGGTCCTGCTTGTAGGTTTCCCACAGTCATCTGGTTGGCCTCTATGAGAAAAGGATGCTGGACCATTGGCGTGATCCAGCAGGCTTATCTTATGTTCTTGTGCCTGAATACTGCCTCATATAAAAACCTCCTTGCACATAGAAAACAGCTCTGTCAAGGGAATAGATCTGTCAAGGGACTTTAAAAGAAAACCCATAAGGTGTGGGGTTTTTTTTTGGTTTTGTTTGTCTTGTTTTGTCCCGTAAGGGACAATAGAGACTTTAAAAAACACTGGGAGCCATTTATGTTGTATCTACAGAAACAATGTAAAAACATGGACTCACTAGCAGGATTTGAGTAAACACATACAATTATCAAAATGAATATAGAAATTACAAAGATGATGTTATGATGATAAGAGCAAAATCTAACGAACTTTATATTAAGAGATAACAAAACAAGCAGGAAAAGTTGATATGTTAAAAAAAAAAAAAACAACCAGAGGAGGAAGCTGAGGGAAGTTGTGGGGAATTGTTTTTCTTTGGTTATTTGATATGATGTTATTATAATAAAATGTAAAATTCAATACAAAACTTTTTTTAAAAACCCCCATAAGGGATGCATTCAGATGTGCGATCCCTCCATCACCTGTGATCAGAAGTGAAACAGTCCAGCCACAGCTCCCGTGGATGGTTCTGCTAATCTTGTCGCTCGGCTTGCAATGCTGTGTTGCCATATGAAGTGGCAAAAGTAATCATGGCCACTTCAAATTAATAAAGAACACCTGCCTAGCAACCACAAGGGACAAAAAACCGTATGGAAATCACCCATTCAATTATTATTATTATTTTTTCAGGAGGCAAAAGAACTCAGAATACATTATGCACCTTCAAAATATGCTGTCCCCCCACTTTGCAGCAAAGAGCTGAACGTAGTAGCAGGCTGGTGAAATCAGAATGGCTGTACCTTTTTGCCTTTTAGAGCCCCCCCCCCCCCCCGTTCTTGCCACTGAATACATGTCAGCATACATCTACAAGCACAAGCGTTTTCTCTGATAAGACCTCTGTTTCCTCTCACGCTAAGGGATATATAATACTTCCTGGGAATTGTATTGTTATTATTATTATTGCCTCATATTACAAAACTATAGAAAGCATCACTGTATCTCCAACTGTGAACTATTTCATGCTCTAGCATAGCAAAGTGTCTGCAGACAGAGATAAGGCACCGTTTCCTATTTTCCTCTACAAAATTAATGATCTAAAAGTACAATAAAACTATCATCTCATGTCACCAGTGGGGATACTGGAACTGACTTTAGCTTTCTTTGTTGGGGGGTGGGAGGAATAGAGTAATGTGAATGTGCTTGAACTTGCAAATAGTTATGGGAGGAAAGAGAGAGATCTGAAATTAAGGAGAAAGGACTGACAGAAAGCATTGCTGTGAAGGAGGAGGGAGCAAGTCGTTTTCTCCCGGTAAAACTCACCTTTTATGAAGGATGAGGATGCTTCCAAAAAATGGCGTCCCCATGTCACATACTTTCCCTCTCTCCCTAGAACAAGTAGGACGATTTACCCTCTGTTGCGACCTCATTGCACAGTGCATTTCTTCCAGGGATGGCCCACCCATGAGGCAAGCTGAGGCCACCATCTTGGTGGCAGGATCCACAGGGGAAGCGGACCCAGCCTCCAAGGAACGCATTGCCCACTAATGCTGTTGTGGTGGCAGTGACAGCTGTGAGGCGCTCCTTGGAGAACAGATCTGCTGCCTCCTTGGTAGCTGTGGCGATCACACAGGGTCCCCGGACGTTTAACAGTCTATTGATCCCTGTGCCACCACTGTGCTCGCTTCCCCGCTGCCACCAACCAGTTACTCTCTGGTAAAACACTGAGTCCAGTCAGTTGTTAGAAGTGAACAAAAAAACCCCAAGTTTATTTTACAAACATTAACAAGCTTATGGTTTCTCAGATAATATTCCTGTCAGTATCTTAACTTTAGTTTCTTTACCTTCCTAATACCTTCTGGCTGGTTATCTCAACTGTTTGACTGACTCCTCTTAACAAATTCTCTCACTCTCTCACACCAGACTAGCCCAGCCCACAGACTTATCTCCTCTGTCTCTTCTAACTCCAGACTGTCTTCTCAACCACCCTAACTCTAACTCCTCCAAAAAAAACACAACCCCAACTCTGTTCTTAAACCTTATACACAGTTAACTCTGCCCCCTTGGGTTCCCATTGGTTAGTCATTTTACAATAAGTTAACCCTTTCCTTATGAACCCAGTATGATGTCACACACCTAGGAGGGCAAACGCCACAGTAGCTCCCCCCCCCGCCACCTAGTCTACAGCAGCATCTTGCAGGTGGGAGCTAAAAGAGGGATGGGGAACCTCAAGCCCAGGGGCCAGATGTGGCCCCACACGCCCTACTACCTGCCCTCTTGGGACTCTCTCCATCTCCTTCCCTGTCACAACCTCTATCAGACCTGCTAGTGTCCCCCCCCACTCCTTGCTGCCTCTTGCTTGTATGAGAGGACAGAAATGTCTGAGTGCATGTAGGCTGTCTGAGTGCATGTAGAAACTAGCCTGCTGTAGAAAGCTAAAAATTGCACTTGCTGCTCTGGTCACTTTTGCATCAGGCCCAGCCAACCGCAGGGTTTCACAGAAGGCAATGTGGCCCTCAGGCTGAGAAAGGTGCCCCAAGCCTGAGCTACACCTACTAGAAGTCTTCATTCTATGTTACTATCAAAGGTGCAGAAGCCATGTTTTCTTTCTCAGTGGGCCACTCCTCATGCCCCAAACTGTCTACCATGGGCCTTGGCTGCAGGGTGGAGAGATCTTATCTTCAACACACTGTTTCATTTATATCTTGGGAACAAAGGGAGTGCTGGAAACTAAGAATTGTAGAGCTGGAGGGCATCTAGTCCAATGCCCTGCAGTGCCAGTATCCTGCCCACCAGTTAGGGGAACAGTTGGGGTCAGAGGCGCCAGCTTGCGAGGGCAAGGGAGATGACAGGTTGCACGCGTGTTGTTGAGCGCTTGAGCATTGTGCCACCCACCCTAAGCCAGGCAGAAGCTTCCCGGCCTTTGAGAAGGAGGCAGCGGAGGAACATTTAGGGGATGAGCCTCGTCCCCCCAGTGCACTGACCACACGCCATGGTGGCCCACTGCGATCCCTGGGTGGGCTTGAACCACCAACCTTCTGATTAATAGCCAGCACACAGACTCATTGCACCACTGGGTACACAGCAAGAGAATAAATAAAAGGATGCTAAGGTGGGGAAGAGAGAGAAGAAAGGGGAACCCAGAAAATGGATCTCTTTCCAGTCACCTTTTCCTCACAGTTTCTGAAAAGTCATAATTCGCCTGACCCAGCACTGCTGAACGTTTGATCTATCTACACCTTGGGCCTGGAAGGTGTCACATTCGTAACGCTGGAAGGTGATCAGGTGTCTACTGCACTGGGGTGCAGCCCTGTTAATCCGAAACCTGCAACTGCCCCGTTTCTTCCCAGATGTGACATTCCTGTCCAAATGCACTTAACAACAACAGCCACAACCCCACCGTACTGTACCAATGCAAAAGTTTCATTTGAAAGATGCCAGCTGTGGTCCTGCCCCAGGTTTATTCGCGTGGGACCTTTACTAGGTCAACTTAATACTTGACTACTGCTTATTATCCCATCAGTCTTCAGGGACAACACATGATCTAATTGCCCAGCATTTATGTTGCCTGGCAACCATAAATACAGAGTAATAATCCTTAAAGGGACAGTGTAGAATTTCATGCCCCCGCAGTGAAGTACACTTCATTTCCCAGAGCACCCTGTGTTTTTTAATTCAGTGAATAAAAATGTGTAATGAATAATTAATTATGTGCTTGGAGGCACAATAGCTGCCTACTTTTGAATATTCATCAGCAGCATTATTAATTCACTAGGAATCCCAAGGAGCAGTGGGATAGGCTTTTAGCCTAGCTGGAGGACTTAACAGATAGTGCTTTGCAACATGAGCGAACTTTTATTTTTTTAAAAGCAGACTTTTCTGGGGAGAGATTTTTTTAAAAGTTTAATTTACATCTTTTGGAGGGGAGAAAAACCCCCATACACTACCACTAGTTGGTGAAACGAAGAAACAATAGCTGACTCTGATGCTCAAGATGGACTTGGTTATTAGGTGTATATTGGCTAAAGCTTAAATGACGAGGTGCGAGGACTGCCTATTTCAGGGAGGGGTAGGATTCAAGTAACTATAGCAGCAAGCAGAAATTTAGCAGGTAAATCCTTACCTACAATTTCATCTCTGTTCTAAAAGTTTTATCGGCTGAATTTCTGCCTGCTGAAGCACAGAAGCCCTGTCAAAAGACAGCACTGGTAATTCTGTGGGGTGCATTTGAAGGTGAAGGTAGATTTTTTTAAAAAAACAACAACAAAAAAACCCCTCAGCTTTGCAAAAGTGTTAATCTCATGCAGAAGAGTCTGCTCATCTTCCTTTCAGTGTGGGTATTCATCCTGACTACCCAAACCAGCAGAATATTCATTTAAGACATGATCAATATAGTCCAATGTGGGTTGTACGTCCAGGAGTGCTGAGCAACATTTGGAAGGAAAACACCGCTTGCCTCCAATCAGTGTCACCGACTTGCGATTCTAAAAATACCCGGTCAGTGGGCAAAATTGGGTGGATCAGTGGGCAGGGCCATGTGGGTTTTGATTGGCCAGAGGAAGAGTCTGATGATTTCTTTGCAGGTCAGAAGGTGGAGCCTCATGGAGTTTTGAAGGCGGTGCCTAGTAAATCAAGGTGTAGTGGTAGCAGAAAAATAAATAATTGGCCTATTTATTTTTGAAGCTTTCTGGATAGGTAAAGAGCCTGAAAGCTGGGTCTCCCCCATCACAATGAGGAACATATGAAGATCATACAAAAGACACATCTAATCCAACATCCTACTTTCATAGTGGTCAACCCAGGGCTGGTGCTATCATTAGGCTGCCTATGGGGCAGACCTTTGAGAGGCAGTTTTATACAGTTTTATATGGATTATTCAAAATCAGGGCTTTCCCCCCAGCCGAAATTCACAGGAACTCAGTTCTGGCACCTCTCAGGTGGGCACCGTTGCCATTATAAGAGAACAAAGGAGGTGTTCATAGTGAGTTCCGGCACCTCTTTTTCTAGAAAAATAGCACTGTTCAAAATAGTTTGCGTGCTAAAACGTTTTCTTTTGCATTTGAGAAATTTAATCAAAGATGGTTGTATTACTTATTCTTGAATAAATTTAGCAGCCTTGAGGTTTTTTGCTTTTCTTTTCTTTTTTCTGCAAGGCATCTGTTTTTGATCTTCAAGTTTTTTTAAAAATCAGGGGTGCAAGCAGGTAGCCCTGCCTAGGTCACAAAATAGCCTGGCACCAGCACTGGGACAACTAGATACCTGTGGGATCCCACAAGCAAAATGAGAGTTCTTGTGGTTGCCAGCAATTGGTATTTGGAGACATGATGTATCTAATCCCAGAGGCAGTACAGGCAACGACCCATTTACTCACATCCGAATGGCTCGGGACTGTGCGTGTACTCATGGCGCTGAACCCGGAAGTGACCTGAAAATATCACCAAAATGTTACTGAAAAGGGTGGAAAACGGGCGGGGTGGAACACTTTACATGGGCCCCACTGATGAGAGCAGGGGTCTGGAATGTAACCACCACACAAAACAAGAATTGCCTGTATAGCCGTCATGACTAATAGCCACTGATTAATAGCCTCATCCTCTATGAATGTTATTTATTTATTTCATTTATATACAACCTTTATCTTCCAAGATGGTGTACATCAGAGGTCGGCAAACTAAGGCCTAGGGGCCGGATGCGGCCCACCAAGCAAGTTAATCGGGCCTGCAAACCTTGCGGATCCTGCCACCTGCTCAGTCAGTCCCTGCATTAAACTGGTGCGGCACGGAGGCCTTGCCTGGCGGGTGTTAGTTTCTGTTTGCCACTGAGCAGCTCCTTAGAGTCACAAGGCTCTGTTTACATTCCAGAGACAGTCCAGGCTATTGGAAGTCTCACGGGAGACTAGAGACGGATGTGACGTTACTGGTTTCCTGTTTCCTTTGTTCCTTTGTTTCAGTTGCTCTCTGCTTTCATAGAGGGAGGATGTGTTTGCTCTCTGCATAGTTAGGACAATAAAACTCTTTGCAATGTAGCCCAAACCTCTCGTCTCTTCCCTGTGCTGGATTCTCTGCTGAATGGGGGAACGTGCCTTGGAGCCTCATCAAAGGCTCAAGGTCGTTAATTATTTGTCGGAGGCGATTCTGGAGGACTCGGCTGGAAGATGAGCTTTATCATCTTGGCCAAGTGGAGATTCTGACAGCGGGGACTGACTTCTGCAATGCTGGCGTGGCATTGGATTGGTTGCAGGAAGCTCCTGCGGCCAATCCGAAGCCGCGGGTGCCTCTGGGCAACGCCCCTTCCTTCCTGCTGAGGTGGCTGCGTATGGCCAAGAGCCGAGTGGGAAGAAGCGGCAGCAGCAGTGGGGAGGCTGCCTCCGTCGCCCAGGCCAGTGGCATGGGCTCTGTGTCTCGCAGACCCCTGGACGAGGCAGAGGATGATGCTGACGCTGTTGAAGACGAGGTGGCAGTGTGAGTGGTGGCGGCGGTGGGGGTCCTTTCGAGAGGGGTGGTGCTTTCAGGAGGGGGTGGTTCCAGCCCCCCACAAAGTCTGAGGGACAGTGGACCGGCCCCCTCCTGAAAATGTTTGCTGACCCCTGGTGTACATGGTTCTTCTCCTCCCCTTTGCATTTCATTCTCACAAGAACCTTGTGAGGTAGGTTAGGCTAAGAGATGGTGACTGACCCAAGGTCACCCGGTCAGCATGACAGCCGAGTGGGGATTTGAACCCTGCTCTCCCAGGTCCCTGTCCAACACTCTAACCATTATGCCACACTGGCTAATCCTCTTGTATAGCCATGCAAGCTGAAAGCCAATGCTGCATCTTGTAGTGGCCCTCATAAAGGTACCTCTTGGGCTTTGTATTCTGAGATCAGTGGTGGGTCAGATTCACCTTGACATAGAGTTGGAAAGTACCCTCGAGAGTCCATCTGGTCCAACCCTTTCAATGCAGGAGTCTCAACACATGGTCTCCCATCCAGTTTGAAACCATGCCGGATCCTGCTTAGCTTGGCAAATGGGCTAGCAGTTTTATTGCTTCACCACTGGTCATCTACAGACAAAGGTGGTCAACACTGATGGGGAGACTGAATCTGGAACGAACACACACATCTCTAAGAGGTCAGATGGTTTCTGTCAAAGCAGAAAGCACTGAATGTTTGATGCTTTGAACAATGATGGTATAGGCTGATGCCAATATTTCTATATTTGTTTACCTGGCATCCTGATATTTTCATGCGGGCATCTCAGGATGTAAATACTTTATCAGCTCCACCAAGCATCCCCTTTCTACATTTGATTCCAGCACTTAAGGAACTTGAAGTATTTTTCCAGCCCTGTATGGACAGCTTCTGCTTTGAAGAGGGTTATTATTACTGTATATCTGTGCTATTTTTCTAGAAAAAGAGGTGCCGGAACTTACCATGAATTGCAATGGCACTCTCCTGAGAGGTGCCAGAACTGACTTCCCTCTGTAAAAAGCCCTGCTGCACAGTGGTACCCCGGGCTGCATACGTTTCAGGTTACATACGCTTCAGGTTACAGACTCTGCTAACCCAGAAATAGTGCTTCAGGTTAAGAACTTTGCTTCAGGGTGAGAACAGAAATCGTGCTCCGGCGGCGCAGCAGCAGCAGGAGGCGCCATTAGCTAAAGTGGTGCTTCAGGTTAAGAACAGTTTCAGGTTAAGAACGGACCGCCAGAATAAATTAAGTTCTTAAACCGAGGTACCACTGTATATTATATCGTCTTCATTCTAGTCTTTGGACAGTTAAATTGTATGTGACCTCTATTGCTTGATGTACAGTAAGCCTGCAACATATGTTCACATTTCTTACACGGTCGTGCAACCTTATGCAGGCAGTGAAAAAATAAATATATAAATTTAAAAAATGGAGGAAATCAAAATATGCAGTGGAAGAAAGTGAGAAGGAGGAGGGAGAGAGGGAAACAGCAGTTGGCAATCCTGTCAGCCACTGTATTCACCCTGGGAGGGTGTTTGGGCAGTGTCAGAGAGTTGGAGAGTTGGAGACAAAAGAGTTGGAGACTGAGATACAGCCTAGCGAGAGCACAGAGAGCAAGGGAAGGTGATCAGGAAGGTAGTCAGAAAGCAAGGGGAAGGTGATCGGAGCAAGTGGAGGTGGTCTGAAAGTGAGGGGAACAGCTTTGTGGGGTTTTTTTTACAGATTGTTTAAGGGGCCTTCCTGACTTTGTGCATTTGTGCATGGTTTCCTGAAACCTCCCATTAATGTGGACTCACTGGTTATTATTTGGTTTGTTTTAGATTGTTTTATTGGATTTTAAAGTTGTAATGATAATTATATGGTTGTATATGGACATCCTGGGACCTTATGGTGAAGGGGACATAATAAAGCTTATCAATCAATCAACCAACCAATGCCCTGCTTTTCAGCCACAACTGGCACCAAAAGCAACTTTCAATTTAAATCCAGACAAAGTTACAATTTATTTTAATTTTATTTACACTAACTGTTTCTATACTAACTTTCCTCTCACCCCACAACAAAAAAGGCCCTTGGTTGTTTGCAACACATTAAATTTCAGTACAATGACGGAGTAAAGACATGCCACAGTCTTGATAACATTACCGTTATCAAAATTGAAATACCTTAACAGCTTGAGAGAATTTTTAAAAAATGTCTTAGCCACCTGCCTAAATAACATCAGAGAAGGGAAGGGTCTAACCTCTCTTGGGGGAGGTAGTTTCACACTTTGGGCTGCTGCCACCAAAAAGTCCCTGTCCTGCCTTCATTTAGTAGGTGTTTCTGGCAATCTATTTTTGTGCCTGCCAAGTGCTGCCATAGTCCAGCTTCCATGCTCTTCCCTCTAGCTGTGGGAAGCTAGAGAAATGTTCCTGACAAAGCGATAACTGCGTCGACCCTAATGCACCAATGCCCAGCTGAAATGAGCCTTCACCACAGCAAGCTTATCAGATCTGGTAGAAATGCAGAGCCCAGGGAGTTGAAATTGCAAGAAAGCAGATTTGGGCAAAACCTTAGAAATGTGCTAAGTTTTTATGTGTCACGCTAAGACCTTTTAATTCAGTAACACCTTTGGTAACTAAGCTGGCCTCTTGGGTGGAGCTTATCTTTTAGTGGAGTGCATATGACTTATCTTTATGATGATATTGGTTGACCATTTTAGATATTTTGTACTATACATTGTTTTAAATTTTCTGGTTTACCTGAAAATTGGGTCACCTGGAGACTTTTTTTTGGTATAAAGTAACTACAAATGCAATGAATAAGTGAATAAGTGATTGCAACTTGCATTGAGCAGGGCTTGTCTTGATGACTTTCAAGGTGCTCTTGAATGGTGATGATGACTTTTACTTGTCGGGATGGAGGATGATTGAAGCCTATTGTGCAAACATTCCTTTCATCCTTGGTCTTGCTCACATTTTGCCTTTGGCCCTGCCTAGTCTGGAACATAGACCCTGGCAGGATGCTCCCAAGGGAATGCAGCCCTTAGGCTTAAAACTTTCCCCTGCTCTTAGAATCCTAGAATTATAAAGCTGCAAACGACCCCTGAAATTCAGGAATCTCAGCTAAAGCTCCCATGACAGATGGCCATCTACCCTCCGCTTAAAAACCTCCAAGGAAGGAGAGTCCACAACCTCCCGAGGGAAACCATTCCACTGTTGAACAGTTATTACTGTCAGAAAGTTCTTTCTGAAGTTTAGCTGGAATCTCCTTTCTTGTAACTTGAAGCCATTGGTTTGGGTCCTACCCTCCAGAGCAGGAGGAAACTTCATCTTCCATGTGACAGCCCTTGAGATATTTGGATATGGCTATCATATTTCCTCTTTTCTATGCTAAACATACCCAGATCCTTCAAGTGTTCCTCATAAGCCTTGGTTTCCAGACCCTCAATCTTCTTGGTTGCCCTCCTCTGCACATGTTTCAGCTTGTCAATATCCTTCTTAAATTGTGGTGCCCAGAATTGGACACAACAAAAACCTTAAAGCTTGTTGTCTGCCCACTTGAACCCAGCCAGGTTCAAATGCACTTACCTCATGTCCTCTGACATCCCTTTAGTAGAGGCACTATCCTTTGTAAAACCAGACATGTGACCACTCTATCTCCCTTAGACATCTTATAGAAAAGCAGATAAGCAACACACACACACACACACACACACACACACACACACACACACACATCTATATACACAGCCCAGTATTTTACCATAACAATTGTAGGTTCACGGATTGTTTCTTTCTCTGCAGCACTGATGTATATACACCTTGAGCAACAGTACTAATAATATCCAGCTTGTTCACAGGTTAAACAACAGTCATTTTGCTCAGCAATTCAAACTTCCATTGCAATTTGCCAGGCAGCCAAGTGCATGGGCTACAAAGCCATTTATTGCAGCGATTTGCATTAAAAGAGGGTGTCATTGTATTACCTCGTAGCTTTGGCTGAAATTAGAAGTAATATCTACATTTATCTTTCATTCCTAGGAGTATAAAATTGTGCTAATAATAACAATAATAAAGCCAGTTCCTAAAAGCTTAGCAAACTCTGTGCCGATTTCCTCCCTCCACCCCCTCCACCCACCTCATTTCCCCCCTTCTGCTCAAGTAGGGGAGTAGAGAGATCATGAATAATAAATACGGAGATAAGAGAACTGAAACTGGGAAATCAATTTACTGCAAAATATTTGCATATTTTATTAAAAGAAACTGTGCATAAACCACAACAGGGTGGAATGATTTATATTTTGATTTGATTTGTATACATTATACCTCTGGGAGAACGGATGCAACTTAGTCATCCCTTCAAGACTTTCCCCCCTCCCTCTAGAAGATTTGTTGTTATGGCAAGGATGTTTCTGCTTAGAAGAGGGGTGGGGAGGGAAGATAACTAAAAAAAGGAGAAGAAGCAGCTTCCAACATGGGAGTTGTCAGATTTCCTGATGGAGGCAATTTGAAGTTTTGTAACATTTTGGCTCCTCACACATATGGAACACCTAAGAGGAGGAGTACCAGGGCATGTGGTTTTGCCTTCAAGTTCTGTCATTTGATTGTCCCCCGCAAGGCTGGCCTGCCCATGAGGTGTCAGGTGGCAGAGAAACCAACCCCCACGGCAGGTTGCCACAAACGGACAAGACAAGGAAAAGTTCTTACCAGCTGCTTTTATTCAATATTCACAGATAGAGGCTTGGGAATGCGGCCTCTCAGAATAATGGCGTTGCTCTGAGCAAAACCCCACCCCCTCCATCTCTCCCACTTCCTCATGCATCATTCTTATCATCTCCTCTACCGGTGCTGCTACATGCCCTCTGCCTTTGAGCTCTTTGCTCTCCTACTTTCTCCTACTCCTAACTCCAGCGGGTGCAGAATGCTGCAGCGAGGCTCCTCACGGGGTCTCTGCCATGGGAGCATATTCACCCCGTGCTTTTCAAGCTGCACTGGCTCCCGGTGGAGTACAGGGTCAGATTTAAGGTGCTGATTTTGACCTTTAAAGCCCTTCACGGCCTAGGACCCTCCTACCTACAGGACCGCCTCTCCCGGTATGCCCCACGGAGAGCCTCAAGGTCCATAAATAGCAACACCCTAGTGGTCCCAGGCCCTAAGGAAGTTAGATTAGCCTCAGCCAGAGCCAGGGCCTTTTCAACTCTGGCTCCGGCCTGGTGGAACGCTCTACCTCATGAGACCAGGGCCCTGCAGGATCAGATTTCTTTCCACAGGGCCTGTAAGACAGAGTTGTTCCGCCTGGCCTTTGGCTTGGAGCCAATTTGATTCCCTCCCTCCCTCTCTCTCTCTCTCTTTTTCTTTTCCTTCTCCTCCTGCGATGAGGCTATATTTTAATATTTTAATGTTCCATTATTTTAATGTTGTATTTTATTTTTGTTTTTAAGTTGTAATCTTTCATCTTGTTTTTATTATTGCTTGTAAGCCGCTCTGAGCCCGGCCTTGGCTGGGGAGGGCGGGGTATAAATAAAAAATTATTATTATTATTATTATTATTATTATTATTATTATTATTACTTTCAAGGCTCGCTGTCTTCTGGGAGAGTGGGGTGTTCTGGAATGCTTTCTAAAGACACTGTATCCGTCAGTTGTCCCTCCCCTTCTTCTTCTCCTTCTTCTTCTTCTTCTTCTTCTTCTTCTTCTTCTTCTTCTTCCTCTCCCATTATTTCCCAGCTTTCCCCTTCATCTGCCTCTGAGCTGTGAACTCCCTCAACCCCTTGTTGTAATTCTGAACTGCCTCCTTCTTCTCTGGAATGGTCAGGCTGGGGAGGCAGACTCCACCATTCCTCCTCTGCCCAGTCGCTGACATCAGGTGAGATGGTCACCTCAGGGGGCAGACCCAGCCTCTGAGAAGTGCACCACCTGCCTGTAGCCACCTGCACCCACTGCTGCCCACTGCTCTCCAGCCTCCTTTCCCTCCCCACCCCACCCCTTTTGCTGATGGGGTGTGTGTTTGGAGGGCAGCATTTTCTGTATTACCTCAAACAGCAAAATGGCCCAGCTCTGATTCCCCTCCATGTCGCTACAGATGTTAGTGCACCATCCCTGTCCAGTTCTTGAGAAACCTGACTGTGCAGCCTCGGTAAGACATCCGCCCACATTGTAAAATCAGGATCTGGGAAAACTGTACACGGTGTGTTGTTGCTGCACAAAAAGGAATGTCCATTTCACAGAAGGACAGATGTACACACAGATGCAGTTATTCCAGGGGTACAGTTCTCCTGTTCATAAAGTGACAAAGTTGGATGCAACAAGGGTTTTGTTTTCAGCTGGAACTCACTGGAACTCAGTTCTGGCACCTCTCAGGTGGGTGCCATTGCCATTCTAAGAGAACAAGGGAGATGTTCATGGTGAGTTCTGGCACCTCTTTTTCTAGAAAAAAAAATAGCACTGGATGCAACCCATGAAGGCTGCAGTGCTATGTACACTTCCTTGGGAGTAAGCCCTACTGATGTCTGTGTAGGATTTTGAGGTAAGATGCCTTAGACTCAGTCAGGCCATTGGTCTACCAAACCAGACATTGTCTACTGGTAGTGGTTTCTCAAGTTCTCAACAGAGGTGAGTGAATCTGTCAATTTTGGCCTCTCTCAAGTTCTCCCCCCCTCTCTTTTTTTCAATCTTCAAGTTCTCTGCATTTCCACGTCCGTTTGTGATTTTCAAGACCTCATGAAAATCAATCACATTTTAGTGCAAATTTCTCATGTCACATCCATTTTTGGACACAGTTTTATCTCGTGTACAGAAGAGTGACTGTGCCACCACTTTCTCCCCTCTGCAATTCTGAGCTGAAAGTTCCTGTCGGAGAACTTTTGACACTACACTGTTAGATTATTTTTTATTGAGTTAGTTATTCTGCAGATTTATACACCGCTGGATTGTTTTTAAAATGCCCTCAAAGCAGTTTACAAAGAGAAAATAATAATAAAATATTGAATGAAAACAGTTAGAAACAACCATTTAAAACATTTTTAAAATAATAAGATAAGCAGTGAACGAAAAGCAGATTAAAACACATAATAACATTCTACATATTGGGATCAGACGACTAATGACTCATGAAAGCAATAGCCTTTTCCTATAATTGCTCCTGGGCACCTGGAACTCAAACTGCTTCTGAACCCGGAAGTTGTCAAACCTAATTTGTTCTGCAAGCTCACAGGACCACCTCTGCTCACTAAGAACTTCCAACCTTCCTTCCTTCAAAGAGTTTATCAGTGTTTCTCAAATTTGGGTCCCCAGCTGTTGTTGAACTGATTACAATGCCCATCATCTCTAGCTTGCAGGACCAGTGATCAAGGATGATGGGCCTTGCACCTGGGGACTCAAGTTTGAGTTGGGTCTCCTTTCTGGGCAGCACTACAAACAGCCGTTATATTGGAACTAACCTAGCCCTCCTCTGAGGCTTCCCTGTCGTCCCCTCTTCCAGCTGTAGTGCAGGAATGGCTAACCTGTGGTCTTCCAGATGTTGTTGGACCCATATTAGCCCCAGCCAGCATGGTCAATGGGATGATGGGAGTTGTCATTCAGCAACACCTAGAGGACTGCAGATTCTTCGCCTTTGCTTTAGCAGAGCAGAATCTGGTTCCTAGCCACGTAGCCAGTGGCAGTCTACCCCATACTAGGCTCATGAAATGAATGTGTACGGGAGGAGGGAGTTGTTTTTGGGGAATGGTTTTGGGCTTCGGCAAAAAAAAACCATAATAACCTTTCCGTGCTGATACATACCAGTAAGTCTCACAACTGTATGTAAGCCAGGAGAAGGTTAGAGACGGCAGTAGCCTGCCAAACGCTGGGTGCATGATTATTTCATCATTTGTATTTTGGCCCAAATACTGTAGCAGCCATTCTGTGTCCCCCTCCCCCCTTCCCTCCACTTCTGACTCAGTGCCTTGCAGCCATGCAGACCTCCTCTAGTATTAATGAGTCGGTGACTTGAAAACTTACTTCAAGTTATAGCACAGCCTTTGATTTTCACAAAGCTCCTCAGAGTGCCTGCAGCTAATTGTGTTTTCAATAATAAACTGTTGAAGAAACCTTGGCTTAGTTGGGTTTACTTCGATCTGACTTAATTAGGGAATTTTAAAAGTGCTATTCTCTGCCACACACATTATTGGCTCTCTCACGTTACTTACAAGAGGACGTTGCCGTGCGGGCCTGACCTACGATTTATGGCTTCCCCACATGCTGTACATCATGCTGTCAGGCCGTAATGGAGGAGAAGAGCATTTCCATCCTTTCGTGCCAAAAGATTTCTACCCATGCAAGAGAGACTCAAAAGCATCCCTGGGTGCAGAAAGGGCCTCTTAATTTGTAGTGGTGAGCTACCAAATCCTGATTTACAGGGACCAAGGTTACCTACCAGAGGATTTACCAAAGGAATATAGATGTGCTACAATGATTTATGACTGAGATTTTGAAATCATTTGCACTCTCTCTCTCTCTTGGCTGCATTGTTTTGTGGTCATAGCATGTGTTGGTGGTCTCTCCTCCTCCACAACCTTTTAAAGCCCATATAAAATGATTGGTTGGTTGATCTATGGCCACTGCAGTGTAATTTGAAATCATGTTTAGACATAAGAGCCTGCTGGGTCAGGCCAGTGGCCCATCTAGTCCAGCATCCTGTTCTCACAGTGGCCAACTAAATGCCTGTGGGGAAAATTGCGCACAGAACCAGAGCACAAGAGCGCTCTTGTTTTCCAGCAACTGGTATTCAGTAGCATTTCTATGGAGGCAGAACATAGCCATCCTGGCTAGTAGCCATTGATAGAGTTCTCCTCCATGAATTTGGCTAATCTTTTAACGCCGGCGGGTGGCACTGTGGGTTAAACCACAGAGCCTAGAACTTGCCGATCAGAAGGTTGGCGGTTCGAATCCCCACGACAGGGTGAGCTCCCGTTGCTCGGTCCCTGCTCCTGCCAACCTAGCAGTTCGAACGCAAGTCAAAGTGCAAGTAGATAAATAGGCGGGAAGGTAAATGGCGTTTCCGTGCACTGCTCTGCTTCGCCAGAAGCGGCTTAGTCATGCTGGCCACGTGCTGTATGCCGGCTCCCTCGGCCAATAAAACGAGATGAGTGCCGCAACCCCAGAGTTGGCCACGACTGGACCTAACGGTCAGGGGTCCCTTTACCTTTACCTTTACTATGTTGGCGAACATCACTGCCTCCTGTGGGAGCGACTTCCATATTCTAACTATGCACTGCATGAAGAGGTACTTCATTTTATCTATCCTGAACCTTCTAACATTCAGCTTCATTGAATGCCCACGAGTTCTAGTGTCATGAGAGAGAAAGAGAACATTCATTTATCCACTTTCCCCATGTCATGCCCAATCATGTCTTGCTCACCTTTTTTTCTAAACTAAAAAGTCCCAAATGATGAAACTTTTCCTTATAGGGGAATAACTCCAATTCCCTTGATCATTTTAGTTGCCCTTTATCCAGTGCTTTTTTCTGGTGGGATGCAGGGGTACGTATACCCCGAAACATTTTGTGAATCTAACAGAAAAAAAATTAGTTTCTTCTCTAGCACAGTGAACCATCAGTTTCATTGCTACCCCCAATGGCAGCCTCATTTCCTGCCACAGTGTTTCCTGAGTCTCAGATGGAAGTGAGCATTTAATGTGTGAAGTAGGAGTTGGAATCTAGCACAGTGATTGGTCAGTTTTGTTGCATTTACTGTATTTATTTTTCCAGATCTGAACTATAAAATGGTGATTTTCTTGAGTCAAAATGATATTACCCCTAAATATTTTTTAAGAAAAAAAGCACTGCCTTTACCGAACCTTTTTGAATTCTAAGATATCATTTTTGAGGTGACACAACCAGAACTCTATAAAGTATCACTGCCGATTTGTATATTGGCATTGTGATTATCGGCCATTTTAATTTATAATTCCTTTCCTAATGATCCCTAGAATGACCGCTCCCCACATCAAATGGGGGCGCCTTTTGCATGATCATGCACAGGCCCCTGGATTCCAGTGCAATTCCTGGTAGTTCGGGCTGGCTTCATCCTCCCCAGCCGGGATACCTGCAGGTCTCTGCCTACCTCAGCCAATCCCCCAATCCCACCTGGGGAGGTGTTGCCAGGGCATTGGGACCGCCCTGCCCACACAACAAAAGGTGAATCTTACCTGCGAAGCAGCAGTCGGCTCCAGAGCTTCTCCCACCCTCCCTTCCCTCAGTTAAGTCTTCTTTTGCAGGTTAACCTCTTCTCCACAGGTACGCAGGCACTGATACGTCAGGGTCACTGTTGAAGGGCCAGAAAGGAATTTTCCTGCATTGGCAGGTTTTGCCTTTCCCGTAGCAAAACGTCACAACTTTGGCAGTTTCAGGCCTTGGGCGGAATCCTTTAGTCTATCTTCCTAAATGGGGGGGGGGGACGTGAAGCGGTGACCCATGCCCTCCTTTCAGGGGTGATACCAGGGTTCCCCGTTAAAGGGGTCTTGAGGGGAGGTATTGGCCATATGCCGAGAGGCTGTCATTGCTCTCCCCTCCAACGGCAGCAAAATGGGGGGTGGGCTCTCTGCTTGAACATATGTTCTCCAGAGCCAGCCCAACCCCCCCCCCCACATTCTGGATAACCCTGAAGTCTCCCAGATCCCCGGTTGGGGACTGGGAAGGATAAACGCCCAATGCCTGAGCCAAGGTCTCCCTACATCCAAAACTTAATAAAGTTGTGGCCAATTTTAATCCCATAGCATGTTGTCTTGAGTCATTATTCTGCTCGGAGGTTGCCTGGGGTTCGGGGGAACTCCACCTGTCCATGCAATGGAATTTGCCTTTTTCACAACTGACCCACACTGGGTCCACAATCAACCCCTCTTCCCTGGCAAACCTTAGAGCTCTGGAAGGTGAACAGGGGTCTTCTAAGAACTCTCAGCACCTTTAACAAACTATAGTGCCCATGATTCTATATGTATGATCCATTGCAGGGGGTTGGAATAGATGACTCTCAGCATCCCTTCGAACTCTACAATTCTACGATTCTAAAGTGGTCTCATTGTGCTTTAAATGTGCAGTTTAAGGTAAAGGTAAAGGTACCCCTGCCCGTACGGGCCAGTCTTGACAGACTCTGGGGTTGTGCGCCCATCTCACTTAAGAGGCCAGGGGCCAGCGCTGTCCAGAGACACTTCCGGGTCACGTGGCCAGCGTGACATCGCTGCTCTGGCGAGCCAGAGCCGCACACGGAAACGCCGTTTACCTTCCCGCTGGTAAGCGGTCCCTATTTATCTACTTGCACCCGGAGGTGCTTTCGAACTGCTAGGTTGGCAGGCGCTGGGACCGAGCAGCGGGAGCGCACCCCGCCGCAGGGATTCGAACCGCCGACCTTTCGATCGGCAAGCCCTAGGCGCTGAGGCTTTAACCCACAGCGCCACCTGCGTCCCTAAAAAAAATGTGCAGTTTAGCTGGGGCCAAAACCACAACATCAGCTTTGCAGATTTGATTTTAACGGAACTGTTCTGAGGGATGATCCCCTTGTTATGATTGAGATCCTCTCTTGGGATGGCCTTTCTGGTAATCTGATTTGAGATGTGTCAAAAGTAGCCACTGCCAGGGATATACCAAGACCCATTCCCCTTATTGCCACAATTAATATAATAACATGAAATAGATTAGTTGTATTCCTAAAAGCTATGTGGGCTTTTCAAAGATATCTTTTATAGCTACCCTTTCCTCCAAGGAATTCAGGGCATATGTTTTTTTTCCTTCCTGCAACCCTGTGAGGTAGATAAAGCCAAGAGATAGTGACTGGGCCCAAGGTTAACAGCAATCTCCATGGCTGAGAAGGGATTTGAACCCAAGTTTTTTTCCATTGTGAGCTTGGCACCCTAACCCATGGGTAGGCAAACTAAGGCCCGAGGGCCGGATCCGGCCCAATCACCTTCTAAATCCGGCCCGCAGATGGTCCAGGAATCAGTGTGTTTTTACAGGAGTAGAATGTGTGCTTTTATTTAAAATGCATCTCTGGGTTATTTGTGGGGCATAGGAATTTGTTCATCCCCCCCCCAAAAAAAATATAGTCCAGCCCCCCACAAGGTCTGAGGGACAGTGGACTGGCCCCCTGCTGAAAAAGTTTGCTGACCCCTGCCCTAACCATTATACCACACTCGTTCTTTTTTCCTGCACCCTATGGCAGTCAATTCCATTTTGGCACTGAAAATCTGGCACGGAAGTCCAACCAACCTCTGATGAGTCTAATTATATATGTGGGTTTTTAAAAATTATTATTGTTATGTAAAAATGTGTTTATCTCAATTATCACTGTGCATTCCGAGGCACACATTTAAAATAAAATCACAGGCACACATGCACACAAAATTGCTATATTTGTCCCCAATAACTTCCTTGCTCATTGCAAGTCTAAAAGTCCTGCTTCTGGGACACAGGCCTGTTTTTCAGAGCTAACATTTAAAGAGAAGGAAGAATTGTGTCAGTTCTCTTAATTACCAACAGTTGCAGAAATCTTAATAAAAAGAATGCTTTATAAGAACTGCCCAGATGTCTTATCTTAAACAAACATCTGCTTGAAAGGGAAGATTCATCTCCTGCCCTTAAAGTATTAGAGAGGAGGCTGGGCTTTTTTCCTCCCATTAAAAAAAAGAATAACCATGGCTATAAGTTGCATTTAGCTCTCTTGAAGCTCCTGTCCGTAGTGTCAAAAAACACACCAAAAAAATAACCCTTGGAAAGGTTAATGATGGCCTTTCTAGTGTCATATTCTACACTTTATGTGTTGTGGTAATTATTATCATTATAGCTGTAAGGATGTCTAGTTATCTTTCTTAATCACATGCTATAAAGAAGTGCCTCAGAACACATATCTATTATTTAATCAAAATTTCACAGTTATTGGCATTTACGCTTCTGGAAGGGCTGTGTTTATTTTCTGTTTGCAGGGGGGAAGAGAGACTCCCAGGAGAAAGGGAGACCTCCGTCCATGCCCACTTTAATCACTGTCGCATCATGTGACAACCTGCGCTATTAATATCAGAGACTGCTAATACATGTTATTAGGTCCCAGTGCCTTATACTTTCTTCTTGTTCTTCTTCTTTTTTTTGCGCTCGAGGAAAAGCACTTTTGTTCACAGATGAGGGCTGTGTGTGTGGAAACAGTGCGATAGCTCGGCTGCCTCTGCGAGGAAGAAAAGTTTGGCAAGAGCTAGGGACCAAATATATATATATAATCATGGCTGAGATACAAGACGTGAAGCTGATGGAGCATAAGAACTTCAGAAGAGCTCTGCTGAATTGGGCCAAAGGCCCATCTTGTCCAACAACCTGACAGGTGCATAATGCCTCCGAAAGTGGAGGCGGAACATAGCATACAATGGCTAGCAGCCATTAATAGCCTTGTTCTGCAGGCTACCATTTATCCCAGGGATGGGGGACCTGTGGCCTTCAGATGTGGTTGCCTTCCAACTGCTATCAGCCCCAGCCGGCATACCCAAAGATCCAAGATGGTAGTCCAGCAATATCTGAAGGTACATCAAACTCAACTCAAACTCTGCCAAGAATGTAAGGTCCAACAAATTCCTCCATTGCCTCGCTGACAATTTCATTTCCCAGAAGATAGAAGAAGCAATAAGGGGACCTGGTCCTCACCAACATGGAAGAACTGGTTGACGAAGTGAAAGTGCAGGGAACCTTGGGAGGAAGTGATCAGTCCTCTTGGGTTTCATGATACAGAGGCAAGGGAAAGCTGTGTGTAGTTGGACATGCACCCTGGATTTTAATAAGGCTGGTTTCAAAAAGCTTAAGGAACTACTGGGTGTTGTTCTGTTTGGTTGGAGGAATGTATCAAAAATCTAGAGAAGTACAAATCTCAAAGCATAGCGGAGTTGTGGTTCACATATTATTTTGGGAAATGCAAATTAGATAGGTTCACATTAAAATTTGAACCCCATCCCTACACTTACATACCCAGAAACAGAAAGGTAAACAAAATGTTGGGGTATAAAACGATGGGATATTAAAATCAGGATATCCAGAGGCATTAAATAAATAAATAAATCCTTCACATACATTATTTCTAATATCTTATAACCACCCTGCAAAGCTGGCCAATGTGATGACCATCTCCATATTCTAAAAGGAATTTTGAACCAAAACTTTAGGCTGCAATCCTGAAAATAAGCCCCCATTGCACTCAGCAGGGCCTATTTCTGAACTGGTTGAGTTGCACTGTAATTCTTTTAATTGTTATGCTACATTTCAGATTTTCCATTATGGTATTGTAAGACTGGGCATGAAGATTCCAGCTGATCCCTGGATCACATTGACATAACACTTTCCCTTTATTATATCTGGCTTTGGTTTCCCACTTTTCATGTATGCAGCCTTCAGGGGTAGCCAATATATTTATTTTATTTTTTTTCCCCTTCTCGAGTCAACGGAATGGCACACATTCCTCCTTTGTCAGCCACTTGGCTTCTCTTCGAAGTTCTTTGAGATGTTTCTGCTCAGCTGCCTAGACAAACACCCCACATTCCAACTTCTTGTTCCAAAGCTGATCTCTTTCGCCAGCAGCTTTAAAGAGTTTCATTCAGGCTGAAAAGCCAAGAGAAAAGGTGCTTGGATGATGATGGTGTTGGTGTGAGCAAACAATCAACATAGGCTTGTCACGCGACACCCATTGGCTTTTCTGCATTCAGCACCTGCCAGTACATGTCCATTGGGGATGAGAAGAGGGAGAACAGAAGACTTAGGAAATCGACAGCGCGTTTGGTGGCATGTACTTGTCATGCCTCGTCCAGGAGGCTTCGATGAAAGGAGTAAGGAGAAGTGGAAGTATCACAGCTCAGTGGTAGAACACATGATCTGCATGCTAAAAGCCCCAGGTTAAAAAAATAAGATCAAACGCTGAGGTCAAAAGTTGCTTCCTTGCTTTTTCTTGCACTTTGGTTTCCCATCTTAAATGTGTAGTGGTTTTCCTTGAACTTCTGGGAGAGCCTTCAACAACCTGGTGGCCCCCAGATGTTTTCGTCATTTCTCCTCTGAAGGAGTCCTCTTTGGAGAATGACCTGGAGCTCCCTGAGCCAAGCATCACAATCTCTGCTGCGGGACCATGAAGCAGTTCAGGGGTATCTCTGGGCCTCAGGCGACCCAACTTCCCACTCAAGATATAGACAGTCCCCTTGCAGAAATGGCCACTGAGTTCTTGGTAGCATAGATGCTTGAAGGTACAGGCTCGGACTACATTGCCCCCTACTTTTAAAGTGCCATGACACCCCTTTAAAACAGGTGTGCCTTACACTTCCCCCCCCCCCAATTCTAGGAGGCATAGATTGATTTTTTTTTTAAAAAAAAAGTGCTGAGAGGAGCTCCCCTTTCCCTTCCTAGAGCTCCCTTTGAAGAGGGATTGATTGCTAAACCACTGTCATTCTGGGAGAGGAATAGGGGTCTCCTAGCAATTCTCACCACCCTTAACAAACGACAGCTCCCAGAATTCTTTGGGGGAAACCTGTTTAAAGTGCTTTAATGTGAATGTGGCTCCAGTCAGTCACCAGTTGCTGACTCGCCTGCCTGAGGAACAAGGACTTCTCAGAATTAAAGGACACCAAATCCTCAGGCACCATGGATGGTCTGCAGCTGTGCTGTCTTGCAAAAGCCCTCTGTTCCAGGCACAGGGTACTGGGGTGCCTTAGTACCAGTCACCTGATTTGTGTATCATTGCGTACCTAACCCCCTCCCAGTTTGACCTTTGGAGTCTGCATTGAGTGCTGCTGCTGCTGCTGAGTTGGCTGATGGACTGTCTTCTGATACAGGTCCTTGTCAAATGAAGCAGGACATTTTTGAACCACAACTCCCAATGTCCCCAGTTTGAGTGAAGGCTTCTGGAGTAATTGTGTCAGGGTCTTTGACTGTTTGCTTCCACTGCTGGATCCATGCGATTCCTTCATCCAAGTGTTCCTAGAATTGTGTCAGACCCAACCAAATCCATGCAGCTCACTTGCAGGTGGATGGCAATTCCTGAATTTTCATGTGGCCCTAAATGGCATCTGGAAATGCACCAATCTTACTTTCCAACACTACATCTGGCCATGTGGCTAGATATTTAATGAAAGCAATTAGGGGTGTGTTTGCAGGCACAGAAAATATGTGAACCGTCCTACTTCAGTGCCCAAGTTCTATACAGAGGAGAATGTAAGTAAGCAAATGAATGCATGCAAATAAATTATACCTGTGGGTTGAACAAACTCTGTAGAGTATGACCTACTACAAGTCAACCCGGCATCCTGTCTTCCTCCCATCCCTAAATGTTTTTTACTGTATGCCTCCATAGCCAACCGGAAATTAAGTAACATAAACAGGGTGGGTTTAGTCTTTACATTAAAATTTAGATTATACATTTGTTGGTCAACTAATGAACACACTCTTGGAAAGCATTAATTAGCACATCAGTGATAAATACACTGGGAAAACCAACCAGGCTTGGCGTGAGCGTGCATAATATAGGCATACATGCTCAGATCAATGCTCAGGAGCTTCTACTGCAGCAGTTAGGCTTAGATTGAGAGGTCTCTGCTATGAATGGTTGGTGGGGCAGCCTGGACATCTTTCAACCAGTTAAGTGGACAGAGGAGGGACCATCGCTCAGCAAGACCATTGGGCCAAGCGGCTCTCCTTTGGCTCTCCATGCTCTGCATGATAAAATAATGTGTCTGAAGGCCAGTACTATGCACTCCACTAACTTCCATACAAACATACCTTTCACTGGAGAACTGGTGTTACTTCTCAGGAGAAGCCATCGGAATGAAGGTTCCAAGTTAGCAATGGCGGCGCATTGATCCACTATAGTGACAGTGAGGGATAGAGAATTATAGAGTCACAGTTGTTGTTAAGTTGTGGGTTGACATAGCAGACGACACAGCGATTTCTCCAAAGCAGCTCTTTACTTTGTAAACTGGAATAGAACTGACTGGCAAACAGCTCAGCCGGCCTGCTTTTATAGGCAGCCGGCTGTCAACATTGTAGCAGCAACAACCCAGAGTTTCCCGCCTAAAATAACTGACGTGGACCTGAGTGAAAACTATCTACAGACCTGAGTGAAAACTATCTACAGTATCCCCCTGCTGGCCCAGGGTGAAACTTCACTACATAAAAGTTGTAGCCTTGAATCATTTGTTTCAATGGCACAGACTCCATGTGTCTATTCCAGTGAACAGAGAAATCCAGGACTGAGGTCTGGAGGGGAGTCAATAGGTTAACGGGCTTCAACTTCTCTCTCCCACACTTGTTACTAATGACCAGAGCACTTTCTCCAAATTCCAAAGGTGCCCCCATCTCTGAAAGGTTGACAACCCCTGCTGCCTGAGGCCACATTTGTACCATACCTTTAAAGCACTATCATACCACTGAAAATAGTTACAATTCCCTCAAAGGTATGGAAGGCATGGTTTGCTAAGGGTGCTGAGAGTTGTCAGGAGGTCCCTATTCCCCTCAGAGATGCATTTCTCAGAGTGGTATAACACCCAATCCCTCTTCATTGGGAACTTGGGAATCGTAGCTCTCTGAGGCAGAATAGGGGCCTTCCTTGACAAACCACATCTCCCATAATTCTTTGAAAGAAGCCATGACTGTTTGAAGTGGTGTCGTGGTGCTTTAAATGCATGGGGAGAGCTTGGTCTTAGAAACACTGGCCAGCTTCTTATGAACTTGTTTACCTTCATGAATGCAAAGAGAAAGAAAGAAAGAAAGAAAGAAAGAAAGAAAGAAAGAAAGAAAGAAAGAACAAGCCAGCTTGTTTTGCTTCTCATCCATTTGCTTCAGTAATTCTCAGAGAGAAAGACTCTTAATGTCTAGGCTGTCCCATTTCCCCAGATTGTTTCCCAATCCAATCTTCTGCATTACGGAAAGCGCTCAACCTTTTGATTGCTTCTCCTTATGCTTCTCTCAAGCCTTCCTTTCTCCTGCTCCTCTTCCCCATGTTTCAAGCTGTCCATTCCAACACTCACCATTTTATTTTATTTTATTTTAAAAACCCACAAAAAAAAACACCTGATGGACCTTCAGAGATACTATAGCAACTCATCTCATTGCCTAGGTGGTGCAGTGATCATATCATGTAGGCTTCCATGGCTGCTTAGAATAATTTCCCTTCACTTCCTGACCTCTCTGGGCCAGGCAGAGCACTCTGCTCTTCTCCTATTCTGGCTGTTAAAGAAACAAAGCGAGTGCTGAAATCAGTTGATAATGTCTGCGTTTAAAGGGCTTTATAAAGTACAGGTCCGCTGTAGCTTTACAGAGCACCGTTTTTCTAAACTGATGATTATGAGGCTATTTCCACATGGATGTTCATTGGACTCTGCTTTACACCAGGGCAGACGTCTGTTGATCTAACCCAGAGTTTCCCAAACTTGGGTCTCCAGCTGTTTTTGGACTACAATTCCCATCATCCCTAACCCCTGGTCCTGCTAGCTAGGGATGAGTTGTAGTCCAAAAAACAGCTGGAGACCCAAGTTTGGGAAACCCTAATCTAAGCCAATATCGTCTGCTCCAGATGTAGCCAACATAGTGTCTTCCAGATGTTGATAGACTCCAACTCCCATCAGCCCCATGCCTGGCATACACTGACTGCCAGGAGCTCGCTAGTTTTTCAGACAGGGGAGTTTCTTAGTCCTAACTGGAAAAGCTGGGGATTGAACCTGGGAACATTTGTGTGCAAAGCAGATGCCCCAACATGGAGCTCTTCACCATCCAAAAGAAGCCCGTCTCTGACTCTCCACTATTGTAGGTAACCTCGCCCCCCTGAAGGAATTCCTTTCCAAAGCAAGCATGCCGGGTGTGTAGGCTGATGTGTTTTGGCACCAAGTAAATAACTTTTTGGGACGCGGGTGGCGCTGTGGGTTAAACCACAGAGCCTAGGACTTGCCGATCAGAAGGTTGGCGGTTCGAATCCCCGTGACAGGGTGAGCTCCTGTTGCTCGGTCCCTGCTCCTGCCAACCTAGCAGTTCGAAAGCACGTCAAAGTGCAAGTAGATAAATAGGTACTGCTCCGGCAGGAAGGTAAACGGCATTTCCGTGCGCTGCTCTGGTTCGCCAGAAGCGGCTTAGTCATGCTGGCCACATGACCTGGAAGCTGTACGCTGGCTCCCTCGGCCAATAAAGCGAGATGAGCGCCGCAACCCCAGAGTTGGTCACGACTGGACCTAATGGTCAGGGGCCCCTTTACCTTTACCTTTTTAAAATAACTTTTTATTGGATGGGATTCAACTTATGAGTCCTATCAGTGGAACCTGCCTCATCATCATCATCATCATCATCATCATCATCCCACCTTTTCCCCAGTCTGGGACTCAAGGCAGATTTCTACTTGTACAATGGGGCTTTCCCCCATCTCCTCCCCCCACCCACGTGGCCCCCAAATGGGTTTGTGGGGGGTCAGGAGAACCTTCAAAGCAGCACATGGGGGGAGAGAGGGAAAACATTCCATCCGGCAAGCTAAAGGAACGATCGTGATGGAACGATCCACAAAGCACAACAATGAATTCCTTTCATTCTTTCAGGCTCTTGAAAATTGTTTAAAGCGGCTGATCTGCTTTCAATTGCCGCTTTATTGGTTGTTAAAACATTTCATTTATCTCAAGGCTGCTGTGGTATTTTCAATCCTGTAGAGAACAAACACAACACAACATACCCTAGAATCTTGTGATAAAGGGCAGTAAATCAATTCATCAATCCCTAACGTGGGGAAAATAATGCACATTCCTGCACTAGACACCCAGCATGCCAGGAAATCGGCCACTGCGGAATCCTGGTCCCTGACTTTTAAGTTTTCTATGTGCAGGGAATGTTTTTTGGGGGAGAATGTTAAATCACACAATCACCAAGAGCTCTAAGCAATCTGTGGACTGCAGCCACTACCAGCGCTCTTTATTCAAAGTGAGAAAGAAGCTGGACTTGCTCTTCAAGAGCCTCTTCCCATGGCTTCTGACTCCATTTTCTTGACAGAAATAAGAAGCAATTAAAATCTGAATTTAACCAGTGGAGAAGTGACTTTGGAAAAAAAAAAAGCAGCTGAGGAGCAGACCTATTGAGTAGGAAGGTGCTGTTATTATAGTCATGCTTTAGAATAGCTATGCGATCGCTAAAACATATCATTAGGCCCTCCATTTTCCACTGGCTTTGTAGAAATCCAGAGCTCTTTGCTGTAGGAGGATAGGTGGCTTGGTACATGAAATTATAACTGTTATTTCTCTCTCTGTGAATTCTGCTTGCTACTTCAGAACCTTTCCTTTGTGTGCAGCCGCGTCTATTAAAAGCAATTAGTCATTAATGGGAATATGCTATAGAGCTGAAGGGGACAGTCATTTGCTGCAAGGAAAAGGTGTAAGGATGTTGCCGCTCGGGCTTTCATACCTGCGAGGTTATTCACAGTGAATGAAATGGCCACCTGTGCACCTCTTCCCCCCCGATATTGTAAAATGTACGAAACGAGCTGGGTGCATCGTTGGCACAAATCTTGCTGGAATGAATGGAGGTTCAAAATGTCAGCAGTCCCGTTGGGCTAACAGAGTTTGAAGCATCGGAGAGAACCAGCGCTCTGCCAAAAGAATTCACTCCTCTTTTTTCCCTCCCTTTTCAGCTTTTTCCTGTTTTGCCATTCACTGTCAATGCATGAGAAAAGAAATTGCCTTTGAAAGCGATCAAAGGGGAGATAAAATTTCTTATGGGTGATGTGTGTGTTTTTTGGGTGTTTTTTCTTCTTAAAAAAGAGCAGTCCTGCCAGATCAGGTCAAAAGCTCATCAAGGTCAGTGGGTGGCGCTGTGCGTTAAACCACAGAGCCTAGGACTTGCTGATCAGAAGGTCGGCGGTTCGAATCCCCACAACAGGGTGAGCTCCCGTTGCTCGGTCCCTGCTCCTGACAACCTAACAGTTCAAAAGCACGTCAAAGTGCAAGTAGATAAATAGGTACCACTGCGGCGGGAAGGTAAACGGTGTTTCCGTGCGCTGCTCTGGTTCGCCAGAAGCGGCTTAGTCATGCTGGCCACATGACCAGTCTGCGGACAAATGCTGGCTCCCTCGGCCAATAAAGCGAGATGAGCGCCGCAACCCCAGAGTCGGCCACGACTGCACCTAATGGTCAGGGGTCCCTTTACCTTACTCACAGTGCCCAAGGAGGTGCCTATGTGCAGTCCGCAAGCAGGACCCATTCACACTGCTGAAAGGCTGGATCAATCTTGTGCTCTTTATATCATGCATTCCCTGTACAGAGGCGGATTTATGGGAGCACGACTGGTTTAGTTGCACTGAATGTGGAACCTCGGGCGCGCCACAGGGAGACGCTGCGACTATGACTTAGAATGGAGCGTGAGAGGTGGTCAGGGGCACTGAATTTTGTCATTGCATGGGGCCCTGCTGAAATTTGAGACCCCAAGGTCCGCCAGTGCTATGGAAACATCTTGAAGGCAATGGTCTGGTGAGGAGTGGGAAGACATTGGGGACCTGGCTGGAGTCTGACCCTCGAAGGGGACCCAGCAGATCGGGAAGTAGTGATCTGGACCCAAGGGAAGGAGAACAACCTGCTTCAATGTCATGGGATCAAACACCCTGAGTGCCCCCTTCTAGCAAAGAGCCATCCACTTTGAGAGGAGGCACAGAAGGATAAATATGACACCAATCTGGCTCCGTCGTCTTTGCCTCTGTCCCCAAAGATGTGGAGGTGACTGTGCTGGCATGGACAGACTTCGCATGCTCATCCTACTCAGAGAAGTGCTTGCTTGCCCAGTCCTGAGCTTCGGGACACTAGCTGTGTACATGAGGTTGCCTGGTCTTCAAAAGGAGAGTTGATGGGGTGTGTTCATTGTTGGGTCAATGTCTTAGCTGAAGCCTAGCCCTGTCCTTAGAGCTTTGCCATGCTTCCTGCTTCTGTAACCTGTATCCCAACTTATATTTGGATGCTGCATTGAACTTTGGAATAAGTTGGACTAGGTAGGACCTGGGAGACCAGGGTTCAAATCCCCACACAGCCACAGAGCTCCGTGGGTGACCTTGGGCCAGTCACTGTCTCTCAGCCTAGCCTACCTCACAGGCTCCTTGGAATCGAAAGGTGGTCTCTAAATGTAATAAATAAAAATAAAATAAAGGGTGTGTGTGCATGATGTGAGAATGTTAGGCATATGTTTTGTGTTCAGCAGCCCAGATCCCTTTCCATTTGAAAACGTAGGCCAAAGATTCCCTGGGAATCACCAAGCCCCAGCATCACCAAGCTGATTAATGTTTTCCTAAAGTATTAAGATTACTGTCACCATCATTTTTTTTTTAAAAAACCCTCAGCCAATTCACTGAAAAATAAATCCACTCCACCCCTGAAAAATGCTCCTACTTCCAACCACCCCCTAATAGTTGCAACAATTTTCTTTCTTTCTTTCTTTCTTTCTTTCTTTCTTTCTTTCTTTTTTTTGGAGGGTGGTTGAACACTTTCAGCAGTCAGCCCTCTTAGAAGCATGTATTTGTTTATTTATTAAAATGGACAAGCCACCTAATTAAAAAACAAACTCACCTCTAAGCAAGGCACATAAAGAAATATAAAGCAATTATCAGTAAATCACAGATAAAATCAGCAAATGTTAAGAAAGGGTATACATAACTAAGTGATTTATTTTAGAACACATTTACTTAGTTAGAACATTTCGACCAAAGGTCTCAGGGCAAATAAAACATACATATTAAAGCAAAACAATACCCTAAAAGGAATATAAATCACAGAGCAGTAAATGAATAAAATTAATACATTCATTTGGAACTGTTGTAATCCCTCCCCCTCCGAGGGTGGAGCATACATATACATGAAAACAAAACAATACACCAAATAGAATATTACACTGATTATGTGTCTGGATGTTGTTGTTTAGTCATTTAGTTGTGTCCGACTCTTCATGACCCCATGGACCAGAGCACGCCAGGCACTCCTGTCTTCCACTGCCTCCTGCAGCTTGGTCAGACTCATGTTCATAGCCTTGAGAACACTGTCCAGCCATCTTGTCCTCTGCCGTCCCCTTCTCCTTGTGCCCTCAATCTTTCCCAACATCAGGATCTTTTACAGGGAGTCTTCTCTTCTCATATGAGGTGGCCAAAGTATTGGAGCCTCAGCTTCAGGATCTGTCCTTCCAGTGAGCACTCAGGGCTGATTTCCTTAAGAATGGAGAGATTTGATCTTCTTGCAGTCCATGGGACTCTGAAGAGTCTCCTCCAGCACCATAATTCAAAAGCACCAATTCTTCGGCGATCAGCCTTCTTTATGGTGTAGCTCTCACTTCCATACATCACTACTGATGTGTCTGGATAGGTTTGCTGATATACATACATACATACATACATGCATACCTACCTACCTACCTACCTATGTATATGTTTTTTTTAGCATCAAAAACAGTATAGTGAGGATACCAGCAGTCAAGATACCTGGATAAGGGCCTCTGATGGTGATCTCAGCAAACAGGCAGATAGATATATACAGGAGAAGACATGCTGAGTCCTATAGCAGAGCTCTCAGCCACAGCTCCCAGAATGCACCATGCAGTGATGAAAAATATCACAATAAGAAATAGGGAGCTGCCTTATAGTCAAACCATTGGTCCATCAAGCCCAGAACTGTCTGGCAGTGGTTCTCTAAGGTATCAGCTAGGAAGACCCTCCCAGCCCTACCTGGAGTGGACCTGAGACCTTCTGTGTGCCAAGCAGATACCCCCACCAATAAGCTATGGCCCCTTCCCCTTGATATATCGGGTCCAACATACTGACTATGCTATAGCGCCTTCCATATGTGGTTGCATTGGCCAACTTGAAGCAGGCAAATTTAACACACCCACAGAGGATTTTTGCGACAAGGCTCCCCAAAACAACGTTCCAAATCCATTCAGATTCAAGTGCCACTTAATTTCACAAACCTTCCACTTCCTCTCCGTTTATTGAAGGATAAAAAAGGGGAAAATAAACTCCCAGAAATGTGTCTCGAGGGCTTTCCCCCCCTCCACCCATCCCCTTGAAGCCTTTTCTCTCCCCCCCCCAAACTCCCATGCCTGAAAAGATGTATCAAACATTATCCGAGACAGAGATCTGACTTGAATAGGAACGGAATGTATACCTATTCATGTCGAGTGTGCACTCTCCAGTTCTTCCACATTAGGCATCCGTAATGCCTGCAGACAATAAACACAATTGCAAGAGTCTGTGTAGCATCAAAGCAAGAGGCAAAGTGATTTACAGCGTGTCAAGGTCTCCCTGTGATGGCGTGAGAACGCGTTGATAATGATGATATAGCACTTAGAAGTAATGATGTACTTATAAGTACACACGAAACACCTTTAATTTATTTGATAAAGGGAAAACTGAAGTGGGCAGCTTCAGAGAAACGCACACCTCTGTACCTGACTCGCTCAGAGTGTTTACTCTCAGAACATATGCACTGGCACCAAAGGCTTTGCCATTAACAAAGGATCCTTTTAAAATACGGCAGATACAGAGGAATAAAGGGCTTTTGAGACGGGGAGAGAGAGGCTTGTGGCTAGCACAATATGTACATTATCTAGAGGTGGACTGTGGCTCTCAGCATCAAGAGGTCACCCAGTACCCTTCGAGCACACCTCTCTGTGCTACCTAAACAGCTCACATCCCCCCCCCCAACTCTGCTCTTAGGAAGTGGTGTTGTTCCAAGTTGGCATGATGACACAGGCTTAGAGATGGATTCAGGTTGGAAGCCGCTCCTGTGGGGGTGAGCTGTGTTATTAACCCAAAATGCATTTAAAACAACAATTGTGTATAATATATACCAGCCTTCCCCATCTCGGTGCCTTCTGAACGTTTTGGATAACATTTCCTATCAACTGTACGGTTAGTGGTGATGCGAATTGCAATCCAAGAATATCTGGAGGGCAACAGATTGGGGGAAGCTGGTGCATACAAAGGTTTTTGTAAATGCATTTTTGGATAACAGGGAGGACCTACCTCGAGTCCTATCTGGTTCATAAGACCATAAGAAAAGCCTCCTGGATCAGGCCAATGGCCCATCCATCTAGTCCAACATCCTGTACTCACAGTGAAGAAGAAGAAGAAGAGTTTGGATTTGATATCCTGCTTTATCACTACCCGAAGGAGTCTCAAAGTGGTAACATTCTCCTTTCCCTTCCTCCCCCCCAACAAACACTCTGTGAGGTGAGTGAGGCTGAGAGACTTCAGAGAAGTGTGACTAGCCCAAGGTCACCCAGCAGCTGCATGCAGAAGAGCGGAGACGTGAACCCGGTTCCCCAGATTACGAGTCTATTGCTCTTAACCACTACACCACACTGGCTCTCAGTGACCAACCAGATGCATGTGAGAAACCTGCAAGCAGGATCTGAGCACAAAAATGTTCTCCCTTCCTGTGGCTATCAGCAACTGGTATTCAAAGCATTTACAGCCTTTGACCATGGAGATGGAACATAGCCCATACGGCTAGTAGCCATTGGTAGACTTGTCTTTCATAAATTTCCCTTCCTTTAACTCCTTCCTCAAAAACCACCTTCACCATGAAGCTTTGGGGACAAGCTGGTCCCCAAGTCCCAGGTTCCTCCTGTAACCCAGTGTGTAGAACCAAATGGTGCAAGTGTCCTGGAAGGTCTGTAAACACTACCTTGGTTGTCAAGATATTCCCAGGGCTAATTGGTATTTACTGCGATAATGAATTCAGATGTGTTTATCTGATTGCTTTGAAGCTTTTAAGACATAGTCTTGGTTCAGTTGGAGAGGGGCAGCTCCTCACACCTTCTGTGTGTCAGCTACTCACTTACTTGAGAGTTGGATGAGAGTTTGCTTGTTTTTTGTATAAGTAACACTTAACATGGTATTAGCCTCCCACAGACAAAGTCATGGAGCTTTGGTATGTGGCAGCAAGGGATCCTGGATTGCATTGCTGTATGTAAATCTCTTGATATATCTCTATAATACAACACTGATCACTCAGTTGGGTCCCTTCAGTTGGGTCCTTCAGGGCATCAGTCAATCCTTTGCCCAGCCTGTATTCGGACCCGCAGGACAGAACACCCAGCCTGTAGCTAGGCTTAAATACAAGTCTTTTTTGCTGTCTTGTTATGATTGATTTGTTCTGGGGCATTGTGGGAAATTAAAACAGCAGCCTTAAGACCCCCTCCTTTGAGGGGAAGGGGGTCCCATTTAAGCTTCCTCAAGAGAAACTAAGAAATTGACACAGGAATGTTTCAGATGTTCCTTTTATTGTGCATTCATGGTGATTTTTTTGCTCATCATCATCATCATCACTTTATTATTTATATGCCACCCATCTGAATGGGTTGCCCCAGCCACTCTGTGCAGCTTCCAACAAAATATGAAAACACAGAAAAACACCAAACATTAACTTCCCTATACAGGGCTGCCTTCAGGTGTCTTCTTAAAGTCATGAAAATGTTTGTGTGTCTGACATCTGATAGCCTGGCATTCCACCACTACGGAGAAGGCCCTCTGCCTGGTTCTATTCAACTTCAGTTCTCGGAGCTGGAGTTCAGTGTCCAGGCTGAATGATGGGGGTGTAGACACTCCTTCAGGTATACAGGGACAAAGCCACCTAGAGCTTTAAAAGTCAGCACCAACACTTTGAATTGCGCTCAGAAATGTACTGGGAGCCAGTGTAGATCTTTTAGGACCAATGCCATATGGTCCCAGCAGCCACTCTTAGTCACTAGTTTAGCTGCTGCATTCTGGATTAGGGGTTGTTGTTGTTTAGTCGTTTAGTTGTGTCTGACTCTTCGTGGTAGGTACCTTCAAAAGCAGCTCCACCTGCAGTAGCAGGTGGTAGCATAGAAATCCTTCATCTTTTAATACCATAAATGTTCTGGCTTATATATCCTCCACCCACCCACTTTTGTTGTGCTGTAGTGCATGAGTGTCTGTCTCAATGGTAATAAAACAATAGGGTTGCAGTCACATGGCAGTTTATTCCATTTTCATGATGCTTCCTTAACTGTTAATTCCCACATTATATTTGAGCTTTCACACAAAGTGTAAAAGCCGCTTTCAGAAGTATCGTGGAATATGGTGCAAGCTTGGTTTGATATTACTTGCAAATGGATTATTTCTGGAAGCAATAACATTGCAAGGAGCACTAAAGTTGCACCATATTCCACTATAGTTCCTGAGCAGCTTTTACGTTGTGTAGAAGATCAAATAGAATGCAGAACTTAACAGTTACGGAAAGGTCATGCAAACAGAACAAACTGCCTTGTGAATGCAACCTATATATTTTTTATTTAAAAAATCCCAGTGTGTTAAAAGAAGAAGAAGCCCCAAACAAGATTCAGTTGGAAATTTGTTTTTCTAGATGTTGTTGGCTGTGTCAAACACTTTTTGAAAGAAAATTACAGGAAAACCAACCAACCTGTGACAAGTAAGTGGCTGAAATTTGGAGACATCAAAGGACTGTTTTGTAGGTTTCCTTCTGTACAGATTCTGCTTTAAAAGTGAAGTCATTGTGCATTGTATGTGACTTGGGCCACTTTCACACTATACCTTTTAAGAACTACAATACAGCCATGGCTTCCCCCAAAGAATCCTGGGAGCTGCATTTTGTCAAGAGTACTGAGAGTTTAGAAGAGCCCTATATGCTTCATAGGGATGCGGGTGGCGCTGTGGGTTAAACCACAGAGCCTAGGACTTTCTGATCAGAAGGTCGGCGGTTTGAATCCCTGCGACGGGGTGAGCTCCCGTTGCTCAGTCCCTGCTCCTGCCAACCAAGCAGTTCGAAAGCACATCAAAGTGCAAGTAGATAAATACCTTCCTCCAGCGGGAAGGTAAACAGCATTTCCGTGCACTGCTCTGGTTCGCCAGAAGCGGCTTAGTCATGCTGGCCACATGACCCGAAAGCTGTACGCCGGCTCCCTCGGCCAATAAAGAGAGATGAGTGCTGCAACCCCAGAGTCGGCCACAACTGGACCTAATGGTCAGGGGTCCCTTTATCTTTACCTATATCCTTCACAGGGCTACAAATTTAATAATCCATTCCTCTTCCTTGGGGCGGCACAGAGTGCATTGGCTTGATCTGGGAGTGGGGGCAATTTGGGACAATGGGGAAAAATCCAGGGGTGCCAGGAAGGTTCTGTCGGTCTGTGCACTGCTATACTTTTTAGTTAGGTCACACTTCAATCCCATTGACACCTATGAGTCTTACTGTATGTTGGTGCCCAGAACAACCCAAGGGTACAGAAGGGATACTAAAAATGATTAAGAGATTATGGGTAAAAGTTTAAGAATCTTCCTTTTTTTGATGTTTGCTCCATTGATCGTTAAGCCAGCTTTAAGTTTTTCTCAGTAACCACAATGCATTTTTAAAACAAAAAGCTAAACAAAAACAAGCCATCTTGTTTTGTCTATCTGCAACCTCAGTTTCACTCAGCTAAGTTTTGTTCAGGTTTTCTTTTGTCTAGGGATATAAGATCATTATCTTATTTGAATTTATATGTCGCCTGCACTTGCCAGTGAATTATCCTTTAACATGCAGATATGCGTGTGCAACATCCTGACACATCTTTATAATTGGAGTCTTCAGCAGAAAGAGATTCATTGGCTTCCTTTCAAAGGGGATACCTTTTAATAATATTTTTTTCATGGACGTTTCCTCCATTTTTCTCTTTTGGTCAAAGACTGGCAGAGTTGTTAGAAACACGCATGGAGCTTTTCTGTTGGGATCGTATTATCAGGCTTGTTAATGAAAGTTAAATATTCTATAGCAAACAATGCAAACTGTACTTAAAAACATCTGCTTACAAAGAACTTACGGTAACTCTGGGTGCTGAGTACTTCCAAGCAAAAAGGGCATTTTTAAATGGGTACTACAAAGAAAGAAAGCAGGTTTCTTTCTTTTTTTGCTGGTGCTTGAGATAAATGGATGTAGCCATTGTTTGTCGCATATGTAAACAGAGGCAAGATTGATTCATCTAAGCACAGTTTTGTCTACACTGTCTGACAGCAGATCTCTAGGGTTTTGCACATAGTCTTTCCTAATCCTACCTAGAAATGCTGGGAAAGAAAATGAGGAAGGATTTTCTGACGGTAAGAACTGTTTGACAGTGGAATGGACTCCCTTGTAAAGTGGTGGACTCTCCTTCAATAAACGTTTTCAAGCAGAAGTTAGTTGGCCAACTGTCATGCATGCTTGAGCTGAGATTCCTGCATTGCATAGACAATTCTGTGATTCTATTGTTCTGGTCATAAATAAATTAAACACACTCACAGCCAAACTGAACAATTTCCATATATGTCATAAAAAGGTCTAAGAATAAGCAAACATTAAATATCAAGAACAGCTCAACCTCCCTGCCCCCTAAACAATAGCCCAGCTCAAGTGTCTGTTCAGCAGCATCAACATTTGTAGCTGGAGTCAGTTTGGGCCCATGCACTGTGGGGTGTGGCATGATACCATTATTGTTCTGCATGGGTTAAGAAAGTCAAAAAACATTTCACAACTCAAAGTATTGTTTCTCTTCAAGAGGCAGTTGGGTCACTTTTTCTTCTATTTTCATACACTGTGTTTTGTTACTATGTTTAGAAACCATTTTACCACTTTATCTCATTGTTTGGCAACTGGCAGATGCATTAGGCTGTTGTGCTGCATTTAGAAGGGGGTGTAGTATTTTATTATTTTGCCCAGAAGCTGTTATATCATTGCTGTTTTTCACAAATAATATCTCGAGTGAAATGTACAGATTCCTTGGTGCGCCTGACTTTTTTTGTGTTGAACCTTTGCAGGCTAAAGCAGAGATAGGGTAGCCAGTGTGGTGTAGTGGTTAAGAGCAGTGGACTCGTAATCTGGTGAACCGGGTTTGATTCTCTGCTCCTCCACATGCAGCTGCTGGGTGACCTTGGGCCAGTCACACTTCTTTGAAGTCTCTCAGCCCCACTCACCTCACAGAGTGTTTGTTTTGGGGAGGGAAGGGAAAGGAGATTGTTAGCCACTTTGAGACTCCTTAGGGTAGTGATAAAGTGGGATATCAAATCCAAACTCCTCCTTCTCCTCCTCCAGACTCCAACCCCCATCAGCCCAAGCCAGCATGGACAATAATCAGGGATGATGGGAACTGTTGTCTAACAACATGGAGGATCACAGGCTCCCCATTCCTGGTTTTAAGGAATAATAGGGAGGAGAGGTGGTGCTCAATAAAAGAGGAACTTTATCCTCTGGGGAAATCAGCTAAAGGGCCTCAAAAGATTGCAGGTCTTTCTTTCATACACCAGTGGCAGACTTTGGGCATTAAAATTCCAGTGGCGCTCTGTGCAATGCCAAAATTTGCCCCCCCTCTGTTGTTTGTCATGGTTACATCGCCCCCTGCAGCACCCTCTTGGTTCGGCACCCCGTGTGGGCGAACCCATCACACTCCCCATAATCTACCTCTAAATACGCACTGCATGATGCAGGTGATGAGGGCAGCAGAAGAAAGAACAAGAAGCACCAGCTTATGAGAGCAATTGGGAGGCCAACACCACGCACAATAATGTCCTGGCATCCTGATGTCCCACACGTGATGTCAGAATGTTGGGAGGAGCCGAGACAGAGCTGAACATGGCAGCCACACAACTTCAATAACCAGTAGTTCATCCTCCTCCTCCTCCTCCTGGCACTGCCACCGGCCGGATGCTGCTTCGACCCTCCATCCTCTCCATGACCGCACCACGCTTGGTTCTGCACTTCACCTTCATGCTTTTGAAACATGGGGGTGGGGGCAAAATGGCTCAGCCCCCTGGATCTGGGGGTATAAGCTTTGTTATTTCCCTGAGTTATTTCCTTTTGTTATTGCCCTGAGTACAACAAAGCTTAGAAGGCTGATTGTCGAAGAATTGATGCTTTTGAATTATGGTGCAGAACCTATCCATTCTGAAGGAAATCAGCCCTGAGTGCTCACTGGAAGGACAGGTCCTGAAGCTGAGGCTCCAATACTTTGGCCATCTCATGAGAAGAGAAGACTCCCTGGAAAAGACCCTGATGTTGGGGAAGATGGAGGGCACAAGGAGAAGGGGACGACAGAGGATGAGATGGTTGGATGGTGTTCTCGAAGCTACCAGCATGAGTTTGACCAAACTGCGGGAGGCAGTAGAAGACTGGAGTGCCTGGCGTGCTCTGATCCATGGGGTCACGAAAAGTCGGACACAACTAAACGACTAAACAACAACAACAGCAAAGCTTTGTTATTTCCTACAGTAACCAGCCGGTGTAGGACTGTTTTGCTCACTAGGACTTGACTGAGCTCTCAAACAGCCGTTAGCAGAAATTACCTGTGTTCTTTGAGCACCTGAATGGGACCATAGGAATCTCGTCCCTTCCGTTCTGAAACATACGAACGCAGCAGACTTTTTGCTGGAATCTCTGCGAGCCAGAGAAAGTAATTCCGGGGGCCCTATCTGGCCTGCAAGACACTCACTCGGCATTCTTGCGTTAAGCGAAAGAAGCACCTGATAATAATGACTCAGCATTTAAAGTAGGAGTTAGTGTCTTTTTAAAAAGTATATAGGATGGGATGGGAAACGCTATCCTTGACCATAGTTCCAAAGACTGCATCCACTTCTCATTCGACTAATTGGAAAACCCCCAAGGATGAGTGGCTAATGTGCTTCACTGTATGGAGAAGCAGAGGAGCATAGAACTTACGTAATTCACATAGCTTTATCTATGGAAATAAGCCTTCCTTCCAGGTGTGCAATAGCTTTAACCCTTACATACTCCAGTCTACTTCATATAGAGGTAGTGGAGATTCAATTTAATTCCTTTCCCTATCGATGGAAACACTTATTAGTAAAGGGGCCGTCGTGAAGAGCTGTTTTACGGGAGCTCCCAAATCTGCAGATCAAATTTCCGTGCTTTCAAACTCCCTGTAGAGTGAGTCCACCCTGCTGGGATAAACTCCTTGTAAAAAGATACTTGAGGGATAATACATCCTCTGCTGTCGGTGATACATTAGGGGTAAGATGTCTATCATTTCTCTTTGTGAACATTGTAGCGCAGAGAAACATTCCTACTTTCCCTCCATAGTTGCTGCCACCACCGCCATTATCAACCTCACCATAATCCACAGCAAATATCAGAGGGAAAAATAGGGGAATAGATAAGGCAGGAAGTATTAAGGTTTTCCCTGTGAAAATCACTTTTCAGCATGTCTAGAAAAACTTCTATCATTACTGAATCTTCTCAAGGGAGTGCAAGTCTTGGATCATCACTTGGCCTTAAGTCCTCAGCTTGCCTGAACTGTTCCAGTCCACCAGGCACTTTTTGTGGTCCTCAACTCTGCTCTCCCTGCCAAGTTTGTGACAGCTAATATTGTGGCATCTTGCATTACAGAGCGTACATTGAGAAAGGAGTTAGACTAGTTGACATCCAAGATCACTTCCAGTTCTTAGAAAATGATCAAGGGCAACCAAGCCCTTATGAGGAACGGTTGAAGGATTTGGGTATGTTTAGGCTGGAAAAGAGAGTGAGAGGAGATATGATAGCCATCTTCAAATATCTTAAGGGCTGTCACATGGAAGATGGAGCGAGCTCATTTTCTCCTGCTCTGGAGGGTAGGACTCTAACCAATGGCTTCAAGTTACATGAAAGGAGATCTCAACTAAAGATCTGGAAGAACTTTCTGACAGTAAGAGCTGTTTGAATGGTCTTCCTCAGGAGGTTGTGAACTCTCCTTCCTTGGATGGCCATGTGCCATGGATGCTTCAGCTAAGATTCCTGCTTTAGTTATGCTTCTACACTTCTATACACCTGAGCTACTTCAACTGATCTATTGCTCTATGAAAGTCTCCTTTGTTACTGGACTGTAATGTAACTGGGATCCCTGGGTATGATGTGTGAGGCACAGGAAGAAGACAGAAGCAGGCGTGTCGTGGAGGTGTGCCATTGCTCCATAGTGGGCCTTCTGCTTCTCCTGTGGCTGTGTAGTTATGCTGTTGATCTCGGGAGCAGGACCCCCCTGTTCTGTTGCATCAGGGATGGGGAATATATCCCTCCTAAACGCTGCATTATTTTCTACGCAACCTTCCAGGAGCTAAATTCCCATGGCCAGAAGCAACATTGGGTAGAGCACCTAATGTTAACCTTGCCTTTGTTTAGGAGGCTTGTTTCTATAGACACTCAAACATCCCTGCCCCAGGAAAGCCAGATTTCAAGGACACATTCCAGCCAGGCCAAAACACTCAAAGAAGGTCAAAGCAACAGGATGGGATGGCCTGGGAAGAGTCCCAAGAGCTAGACAGAAAGCCTTGGAGGGACATACTCAGCCACTGGACCTGATGCTCTCCCACGTCTTTTGTTATAACCTCTGATTTGCACCAGGGACGCGGGTGGCGCTGTGGGTTAAACCACAGAACCTAGGACTTGCCGATCAGAAGGTTGGCGGTTTGAATCCTCGCAACGGGGTGAGCTCCCATTGCTTGGTCCCTGCTCCTGCTAACCTAGCAGTTCGAAAGCATGTCAAAGTGCAAGTAGATAAATAGGTACCGCTCCGGCGGGAAGGTAAACGGCATTTCCGTGCGCTGCTCTGGTTCGCCAGAAGCTGCTTAGTCATGCTGGCCACATGACCCGGAAGCTGTACACCGGCTCCCTCGGCGAATAAAGCAAGATGAGCGCGGCAACCCCAGAGTCGGCCACGCCTGGACCTAATGGTCAGGGGTCCCTTTACCTTTTACTGATTTGCACCAAAAATGTTGTTCTCCCCTTTCTATCTAGAATCACTGTTGTCATCAGAGAATTCAGGGCACCGCCACTGAGAACACTCTCTTCCACCAGAGCATCCAGTTAAGGCAACATATTTGCTGAAGAGAACATAACACTAAGCATATGCATCAAACTGGAAACTTACCTAACTGTGAAAAACTATTCTAATGAGTTGAAGAAGTAGCATTGCACAGCGGAGAGGAATGAATACCCTTTCTTAAGTCTTTCACCAAATTCAGGCGGGCTTCAATATTTCCGGAAAGCTGAGCAAGGTTCTGAACTCTGCGTGGGTATTTTTTGGTTCTAAATTCTGCAGCATGGGTGTTTGTTTTTTTTACTCTTAAGTTCTTTGGCTTCCTTATTTAAGAAATAACCCATGACCAAACCTCTGTGGGTCTTCAGTGGATAAAACCTTCCACAGTTTAAACTACAAATAGAGAATAATTTGACCTGACAGATTCAACTGACCATGCAGCTTCCTGGCACCTTCTATTGCCTCCTTATTAAGCAAAATCTATGTTTATAAGCAGCAGTCATTACTATTTGCTAATATTAAACTGAAAGCAGTAACTCGGCAGAAGCAAAGGCCCTGAAAAACTTTTTAGTTCCAAGCCAAATGTTGGCTCTGTTACTTATTTCTAGGGTTGGGGGTGGGGAAATCAATTTTGTTTGCATTTTAACGAGGAACTATGGGGAAAAACATTTTTCCTGCTCTCATAGTGCTAACATGAATAGCAAGATATATCCCTTCCAATATTGACTCAATTGTGTTGGCAAATAGGGGATAACAGACTATGCACAAAACTTCTTCTTAGCTGGAATTGAAAGAATGTGATGTTTAGCATTTTTACGCAGCGGTAAAGCACCTGCTTTCTGTGCAGATCTCAGCTTCAGTCTACGGCCATACTACCCTGAACATGCCCACTCATGTCTGATCTTGTGGTGTGGTGATGGTGTGTGTGTGGTTTGGGAGCTGCACAGTCAGGGAAAAAACAATGCTGTCCGGAGTTGTAAAGACTGCAGAGAGAATAACTGGGTGCACTCTCCCCACCTTGGATCAAATCTATGCTTCCAGGTGTCATAAGAAAGCTGCAGAGATAGTGCAGGATAGTGTGCACCCGGAAATGATCTCTTTCAGCTTCTGCCTTCTGGAAGAAGGTACAGGGTTATAAAGACTAGGACTAGCCGCCTGAGAAACAGTTTCTATTCAAATGAGATTTTGGTTATAAATGCAGTGTAAGGTAGTCTCAATGGGAGTATATTGTATTTAATTATGGGGTATCAGAGTTTTTAAGGGGGCTAGCCAGGCTGGGATAGGTGGGATAGCAGGCTTGTTGGTTTCTGAATGTCTGATGTAGATTTTCAATTTCGTTGTTCTGTATGGGACAATGACAATAAAGATTATCGTATCGTATCAATCTTGGAAGCTAAGCAGGATCAGGCCTGGTTTGCACTTGGGTGGGAGACTGCCTGAGAATACTGGGTGCTGTGGATCTCAGCTTCAATCCCTGGTATCTCTAGCTAGGGCTGGGAGAGATCCTGGTCGGAAACGCTGGAGAGCCACTGCCTATCGGCATAGCCATCTCTGAGCAAGATGGGCCAACTTCAGACTGCTCAACCAACTGCCCTCAATGGGCCTTGCCTTCCTCTCCACAATCTGACTCCAGCTCTGTGTTGTGTTGTGTTGTGTTGTGTTGTGTTGTGTTGTGTTGTGTTGTGTTGTGTTGTGTTGTGTTGTGTTGTGTTGTGTGTGTAAGGAGGAACACTTAGTCCTACGAACTCCTCCTGAAATCAGAATTGGTAGAGCACAGGTTTGCTACCTCTGTGAGAACTAAGCTTCTGTGGATGGAGAACAGAATGATCTCCCCCTCCCAGAATACAGAAACTGGCCATCTGTGGCTGAGCTCATGCGTTATTTTTAGTAGTACTGGCAGAGTTTCAGTACAGTTTATGTAACTTTTATCCAAGTGCAGTTTATACAAGACTCAGGAACTAAATAATTACATGTTCTGATAGTTCCCCCCCCTTCTTTATGGAGGCTGTAATGGGCCAAAAAGGCTTAGTTTCATCCTTTGCCTTTGTTGCATTACTCTGTTGAGTAGTATCTAATCCCTTCATTAATTATCTCCTTATCTTGTTTCTACAGGAAGGCTTGTAGTTATTTTACTTTTAAATGTGTTATTTAAATATTTGGGTTGTCGGGTGGGGGGTGGGGTGCGGGGAGAGGAGATAAACTAATGAATAATATGGAGAACGCTGTTCCTTCCTTCTTAGAGACAGGTCCGTAATGTCTGCGTTGGACTGGTAACATCCCATTGATATCAGGGAACTCAAAATGGGCAATGAGAATGAGGTAGATGAAGGAGAAGAGAGGTATGGGTGTTCTCATGGTCCCCTTAGCAGCAGTGCTCCACAACAAGGGTTTGGTATAATTTAAACCATGTTCTGCATTGGGTGGGCTTTAATCTTAATTCTTTACACATCCTGATTTTAGAGCATACTTTCAGGGCTTTTGATTTTCCAAAATAGATGGTGATTATCTATTTTTCTTCTGTCTATCCATATGTCTGTCTATCTGTCACTGGTGTATATATATGTTGTTGTTTAGTAGTTTAGTCGTGTCCGACTCTTCGTGACCCCATGGACCAGAGCACGCCAGGCACTCCTGTCTTCCACTGCCTCCCGCAGTTTGGTCAAACGCATGCTGGTAGCTTTGAGAACACTATCCAACGATCTCGTCCTCTGTCGTCCCCTTCTGCTTGTGCCCTCCATCTTTCCCAACATCAGGTTCTTTTCCAGAGAGTCTTCTCTTCTCATGAGGTGGCCAAAGTATTGGAGTCTCAGCTTCAGGATCTGACCTTCCAGTGAGCACTCAGGGCTGATTTCCTTAAGAATGGATAGGTTTAATCTTCTTGCAGTCCATGGGACTCTCAAGAGTCTCCTCCAGCACCATAATTCAAAAGCATCAATTCTTCGGCGATCAGCCTTCTTTATGGTCCAGCTCTCACTTCCATACATCACTACTGGGAAAAGCATAGCTTTAACTCTACGGACCTTTGTTGGCAAGGTGATGTCTCTGCTTTTTAAGATGCTGTCTAGGTTTGTCATTGCTTTTCTCACAAGAAGCAGGCATCTTTTAATTTCGTGGCTGCTGTCACCATCTGCAGTTATTTTATATATATATATATACATGGAATGTCTGTGTAACAGCTTCTTGAATGCTCAAGTGAGCCAAACTGATCTTAGTACATTTTGGTTGACATTTTGAAACAGTTGATTTTGGACAAACTTTGTCCCAAATATACTGTCTGTGGGTCTTTGTCCCACAAGCTGCAGTTTTCTGGTGTGGTTAGGAGAGTGTGACCCTATTCAAGCAGGCTGGGAACTGAATACAAACTTTGCTGTCTATTAACTGAACTCATTTCTTGTGTAGTTTGAGCTTTGGTTCATCAGTCCTCATGGAACCCAACATTGAGTCCAGACCAGACTCCTGTTAAAAAATGGCATGTGATTGTATTAATCAACTCGCTGATAACATCCTAGAACTAACAACTCATTCTATAACATGCCCCCATTCTGTTTTATAAAAGTTTCCCCCTGCCCACTCATTGTGGGGTGATTGATATAAAGGTCTAAGCAGAGCTGTCTTGTGGAGGTTGGAGAAAGTCTGTGTTAGGGGAGCCAGATAACAAGAGTGATCTTTTTAAAATAATAATAATAATAATAATAATATTTATTACTTTTCCAACAATTTAAACACTACAAAAAAGAAAAAGTAAAAAAAGAACAATACAATACAATACAAAAAGACTACATAACACTAACACATTAAACTAACAAAGCAAAACAAAAACAGTTTAAAACACATCAAATAATTTCAGTATCTTATCTTTCATTCACTTATTTCCATGACCTCCTCACACCTCCCTTTTTGTATTCCACTTCTGTTAATTATTTCAGCAATTCCTTTCCATCTTCCTCTGTTTACTATCCTATAATTATCTTAGCACATTCTAACCTTATTTTTCCTTTAATACTCTATTAATCTGTTTATACTTAATTCCTTATAACATTTCTACTAAAGCCATATAACTTCATTCCAACTTTTTTCTAACATTCATTAATTTTACAGTATTTCCGTAAATAATCTTTAAACTTTTTTCAGTCTTCTTCCACCGACTCTTCTCCCTGGTCTCGGATTCTGCCAGTCATTTCCGCCAGTTCCATATAGTCCATCAACTTCATCTGCCATTCTTCCCGGGTGGGTAAATCTTGTGTCTTCCAATACTTCGCGATAAGTACTCTTGCTGCTGTTGTTGCATACATGAAAAAAGTTCTATCCTTCTTTGGCACCAATTGGCCGACCATGCCCAGGAGAAAGGCCTCTGGTTTCTTCAGGAAGGTATATTTAAATACCTTTTTCATTTCGTTATAAATCATCTCCCAAAATGTCTTAATCCTTGGGCATGTCCACCAAAGGTGAAAGAATGTACCTTCAATCTCATTACATTTCCAACATTTATTAGCGGGCAAGTGATAAATTTTTGCAAGCTTGACTGGTGTCATGTACCACCTATAAATCATTTTCATTAAGTTTTCTCTTAGGGCATTACATGCCGTAAATTTCATACCTGTGGTCCATAACTGTTCCCAGTCAGCCATCATTATGTTATGTCCAACATCTTGTGCCCATTTGATCATATCAGATTTCACCATTTCATCCTGAGTGTTCCATTTCAGCAGCAAGTTATACATTCTTGACAAATTCTTGATTTTTGAATCTAACAATTCTGTTTACAATTTTGATTTTTCCACCTGGAAACCAACTTTTTTGTCCAAATTGTATGCCTCCATTATTTGATAATAATGGAGCCAATCTTGCACTTTATTTTTCAATTTTTCAAAACTCTGCAATTTTATTCTGTCTCCATCTTGTTCCAAAATTTCCCAATATTTCGGCCATTTGGCCTCCATATTGAGTTTTTTCTGTGCCTTCGCTTCCATTGAAGCACAGTGTTCTTGTGGCTATAAAAGCTCACCCATTCCGTGTTAAGTATAATTGATTTAATTAACACTGAAATGAAAATGTATGTGTATTAATTAAGGTTTAAAATGGAAAATGGCTAAATGTGTGTTGCTAACATTGTGTCTTGCTGATTTGATGATTAACTAATTGTTGCTTTCTGCAAGCTAACATGTGAGTGTTGTAACCTTAGATCAGGTGACAAAAGTATTAAGTTGAAATATCGCCATCTTGAAAGGGTGTGGCTATTAATCTTTCTTGTGGGAATGTTCTGGGGTGCAGGAGAGGATATATTGACTAATTATATCCTTATCCAACTTGTGCTAACAAGTTCCCAAAATATCAGCAGAGTTTATAGACATTCCCCTTTAAGTTCGCAACGGTAACGTGTGCACAGGTTCGCTAGAACCTCTATAATAATTACTCTGGTAATTTCCCCTTTGTTCCCTCTTAAAATGCAAGACACGACACAGTCTTTATAAAAGTATAAAAGAGTTTACTCACGTTCTGTTCACAATATGATCCCAGAAGGTAGGCAGGCTTAAAAGGTTACATGCACTTAGAAACTATCTTATAGGAAGATAGTACTGTCCTCTCTTGGCTGAGAGCCAAGAGGGCATCCTTAGATGTTTCCTCATCGAAGGAAGATGGCAGAGAGAAGAGAGAGAGTGGCTGCCTGCCCTGTGCTTTTATCATTACCTGCACAGGTGAGGCCACACCCACCTCTAGTCACATGCGGAGGAAGTCCGTCCCCAGGAAGTTTACCTGCTTGCTGGACAGACATCCCCCCCCCCATGTTCTAACATGTACACTCTAGGAATGTTGTCATTGACTGCTCCTGTGTTTACATCCCACATTTCTCAGAGCAGAGAACAAAGTATCTAAATGGCTCTTCAAAAGCTGCATAGCCTTTGGCAGGCAAAAGCAGGCTGGATTAGGGGAGAGAGGTATAGTTTGGATTTTTGAAATTATCTTTTATTTCTAAGGTAATTAGCTGGTTCTGGACAGTACAAAGCATTGTATGAATATTTTAGATGTATCAATTGGTGTTTCAGTTTTGTTTTGAAGAGTTCTGCAAGTAAAAGTTTGAATAATATGTTGTTAATAATAATTTAATAATAATAATTTATTATTTGTACCCCGCACATCTGACTGGTCTGGACAATCTGGTTTCCTGGTCTGAACAATGTTTTCTACCAAAAGGAGTCAATTCCTATGCTTCCGGTCACTTCAAACTGCACAATATTAATATCTGTAACATTCCACCACTGGCATACGCCAAGAATGCTCCCTTTTTACTCTTCATGAACTTGGCATACCAAGGGTGGTTCAGCAATGGTGGCAAGTTTTAGCCACCATGGTAGGAAGGCCTTTGACTGTGGACCTCCCCTTTCCACCCATGGATACGAGGTCCACACAATCCTACAGCTTCCCAGCCACTCTTGAAAGTTTAGGGTTGCTCCAGAAATGCCCTTTCACATTAATTAATTTAGTTTTGAGGGAGGGAAGTGGAGAGAGAGAGAGAGAGAGAGAGAGAATGAGAATGTCAGTATTTAAAATGTTCAATCCATATTTTTTTGTTCAAATAAATAAATAAACCCCAACACCAAGCAATTGTGCATGTTCCTTAGGATCCCCATTGCGGAACATCTCATGGGTGTCATTGGATGCAAATTTTATTATGCTAAATATTCATGTATGAGTAGTCTGGAATACATTCCCTTGCAAATTGACAGAGAGCAAGTGAGAACTGTCCTTGAGCCTCTCCTCTGCCTCCGCAGTTTTGAAAAACTGTCTAGCACATGCATGCTTCTGCTGCTGGCAACAAGATATATTTGGCTAATGGAGGAGGCTCTGTGCAATGGCCAGAAAACTTCCTTCGCATCCCAGTTACTTACATCTAAGCATCTGCATGCATGCACGTACTTAAAATACAAATAGAAACGCACCAATCAAATTTATTGCCATGTCTTGGGAGCATCTCTTAAGAGCCTCTGCTGAATTTAGAGATGAAACTTGACATTCAGAAGTGACGATTGCATTCAAAGCATTTCACCTATGCTGTTTTTTTTTTTTTAAAAAAAAATTGCAGGTCTTACCTTTCAAATTGCCACACTCTGTATGCATAACAGCATGACTCAACAACATACCAAATACGAGTCCTGGGGAACATAAATTCCAGGGTTCCCAAAGTCCGCAGTTTGGACTCTGGTGCCTTGGAATACTATGTTTCCCAGACTCCCAAAAACATCAGGGAGGAAAGGAAGCATACTGGGTCTAGTTTTAACCCAAGACATAGAAAAGGAGGATTGTATGCACTTTATAACATATCCAATCATTATGAGCTGGACAAATTCATATTCTGAATCAGGTAAGTCTGGACTCTGGTGATAAGAATATTGATACTGAGCCTTGGATTTAGACCACAGAGAACTTGGTAACCTCTGCTCAAGCAGGAAGCTTGGTGGGTGACTTTGAGCTCTTCACAATCTCTTAGCATAATTAGCCTCACGGAGTTGCGAGGATAATACATAGGTCTGTCACCCAATTAAAGAAATGAATAAAGCTGCAATCCTGGGAGCATATCTTGTCTTCTCTCTCTCTCTTTCTCTCTTGGCAGTGGTTTTCCTTGGCAAAGGAATGGGCAAAAGTGGAGAGGAGGGGGGGCACCTATTTGAGATCATCTTGCCCAGGGGTCAGCAAACCTTTTCAGCAGGGGGCCAGTCCACTGTCCCTCAGACCTTGTGGTGAGGGTGGACTATACGTTGCCATGATTATGACCCCATTTTTGGCAAAAACCCTTATTGGGACCAACCCCAACGTTGCCCAAATGTGATTTTTTTTTGGGGGGGGGTGTTCCCTCATACACCCACACTGCTTCCTTTGCGTTTTACGCGTTGACAGTTATAATTTCTCTCATAAGGTGAGGTGGGGTGGGGGCTAAGGTAAGAGCACCATTCCTGGCAGCTCTGGAGAGCGTGTGCGCATACGTGTGCGAAGGGAAAGCTGCTGGCTATGCTAAGTCAGGCCGGCGCCGCTCAAGCAAAAACGTTCTTTTCCCCACGTGAGGGAAAACGAGGCGGTGGCAGCTATTTACCTTTCCATGGCTCGCACCATGTAGCTAACAAGTGGCCTCCCCAGCAGAGAATAGAATTGCTTCTGAGTGCAGCCACCCAGGTGCTCCTCGCTTCCTGGAAGAGGAGCGCCAGTGTGGTGTAGTGGTTAAGAGCAGTAGATTCATAATCTGGGGAACCGGGTTCGCTATCCTGCTCCTCCACATGCAGCTGCTGTGTGACCCACTCACCTCACAGAGTGTTTGTTGTGGGGGAGGAAGGGAAAGGAGAATGTTAGCCGCTTTGAGACTCCTTCGGGTAGGGATATAGCAGGATATCAAATTCAAACTATTCTTCTTCTTCCTCTGGCAGGGAGCACCGGTGCCACAGACACCGATGGGCATCGCTCCCGAGGTGCCTCCAAGCTCCTGCTGCCACAACAACTGCCCTTCCTGAGGTCAGTCGCCGGCAGCTCCATGGTGGAAATCCGAACTATGGCTCCTTTCCCTCTTCCCCACCCTGAAAGAAAAGATTGCTGCGCCCACACAACGGATGGAGAAGGGGCTTGTCTCAAGCAGCCGCTTGACTCACTATTGACCCCCAAGCCTGGCTGAGTTGCAAAAACCATAGCGCGCACGCGCTACGCTGGCTGCCTGGATTCCCGGACCGTTCGTGAGCCAGATCTAGAAGGCAATTGTGCCTTATCCGGCCTGTGTCCCTTAGTTTGCCGACCCATGATCTTGACCATCCCCTAAAAAGGAAAAAGAGAGAGAGAACTGGCACTATTTGTGAGTGGAAGTACACTTCAAAATCCCTATTCGGGCACAGAAGGATAGAAGCGGGAACATGGAACCTGAGATTCCTAAGCATTAATCAGAAGACTCTGGATTCACCCAGCCTACAAAAAATAAATATTAGGAGTAGGGTAGTCATGTTTACAGAGGACAGTTGCTGCACAGTCCTTTATTAGAAACCTCCCCAGGGAGGCTCACCTGGCGCCTTCATTATACACCTTTAGGTGCCAGGCAAAAACATTCCTCTTTAACCAGGCCTTTGGCTGAGTGACATTCAATGCCACTTTAGAATGTGTTGGAGAGAGGGGGTTTATTGGGTTGTTTTTGTTTTTATTATGTATTTTGTGTTCTTATATTGTGATTTTATGTTGTCACCACCCTGAGACCTGCGGGTATAGGACGTTATAAAAATTTAATAAATAATAATAACATCTGTGTGAGGGGAACAGGAACCTCCCAACATCTCTCAGCACCCTTAATGAAGCAACAGCTCCCAGAATTCTTTGGGAGGAGCCATGACGATTTCAAGCGGCATCATAGCACTTCAAATCTATGGCGTGAAAGTGGCCACAGACCGAGCCAGCTCTCAGAGCTGGGACGGCAGAGCTCGAGTGTATGGCCAGGGGAAAATACAAGAGGCATGTGGACCTTTGCCAGACCTGAGCCTGCATTCAGCAAGGGTAAACAAAGTTGGCTTTTGAGGCGAGGGGCCAAGATATATATTTTTAATTATTGAGCTGTGTGCACATTATAAAACCATTACAGAACCAAAGCATATAACATTCCAAATTACAAACAGGCAGTTGATACAAAGGGGTAATAAAATAAATAATACATTAACTAGCTACAATGCTCCGTATTCATAGACAGTAATGGAACCATATACATCAGAGGCCATAAAATGCATACATTAAAAGCGAGAGCACCGCGGTTTACAGAGTCTTTGTCTTGTTCCTTCCTGGCTCTGTGAAGTTCTATTAGTGTGAGGGGAGGGAGGGGGGGTGAGGGCCATGTTTGCTACTTAAGTCATTATTGATTGAGAAAGAGAAATGTGAACCTCGGAGGCCAGGGCGGCAGGAAAAGGGTGAGAACTTAATTTCACGCAGCACATTTAGCACGACAGTGCTGGAGGTCATTATGCATGCCCCCTGCAACAGGGGCGTAAGCTGCGCCTTCCTAATGTTCGGACTTGAACTGCAAATGGCGCTGACACCGTGTGAACATCATGCTCAGTGTTGGTTGAATGCACATGGATGGGGGGGGGTGGAGAGCCTTGTGTCCTCCTTAAGCATGTTCAGCATAGCTTCCCAAAGAGGTTTTGGCGTTTTGTATTGTATGGACATTGTTTGACTAGGATTCTGCCTCATACTGAGGTCACATCCGCAGTATGCATCCGAACCACTGTTGTACCACCTTCTTCCACAGAATTCTGGGAACCGTAATTTCGTAAGGGTGGTGAGAGTTGTTAGGAGACCTCGCTCCTCCTCACAAAGATACAATTTCCAGAGATCCCTGGGAAGAGAGGTTGATGGTTAAACACTTTATTTAGTTATCACTGAAATAAAAACAATTTGGGAGGGCTGGAAAGATGCAATTCCCTCTTCAGGTGCACTGGATAAAACTCTTCTGCTCTACTTAAACCTTTTTCCGACTTAACTAATCAGAACAGTTTGGAAAGTGTTTTACCCTTGACAGTGACCTATATTACAATTAAAGCTCATGATCTAGGCTTCTTATTTGCCCAAGGAGACAACAAGATTTGCTATGTAATTTGAGAAGCACTTACACCACTGCTACCCGTGATGTAAGCTGATTATAAATAAAGTTCAGCACAATTGCTTCCATCAGGAAAAAAACCAAACAGAATTCGCAGTCAGATAAAGTGTACAACCCAGATGTGCTGTTGTTTCATATGGCCCCTGTACATAAATCAAATTCTGCTTAGCAACTGCTGCATATCATGTTTATTAAATAAATTCTGGATGTTTAGCACCATGTAAAAGTGAGTGGTCTTTCTAATTCTAATATTTTACATGTCCAATACTTCTGCTTATCAATTCTTACCATGGAGTAGTGTATTTTGAGTGCTCTGAAGAAGATGTGCCTTGTTCTAAGACATGCTTCTCCTGTTCATTTTTTGATGGATGAGGTAAGCTTTCAAAATGCCATTTCATTTCACTTTTAATTTTTATATTGCCTTTCTATATTGCTATACATGAGGCGCTTTACATCAACAAAATATACAACAAAGAACGCACACCTTATAATAAACTGATCCAATACAAAAAGTCACGATAAACAGCGTAACTGTAAAATGGAACAACTTATTTAAAATAAAGTAATATTCAATAATCTATTAAAATATAATAGTGTGCAATAAAATTAACTCTCAAAACATTAGCAAATAATAATTAAACAGAAATTCACTCTTAACAATTACAATAAATATTTACTAAACTATGATCAATAAAAATAACTGCAGGTTACAATGCATAAAATACCATAATACATACAAAACCATATAAAAGGATCAATTTGAGAAACAAAGACACACACCTTATAAAACATTTTTTTTAAAAAACCCTAAACTGCTAAAAATCATTCTGCAGCACAGAGAGATCTGAGATTTCCCCTGTCCCAAAGATCCACCGTTACAGAAAGTTCTGCAAGATGAGATGATCCCAAGTTAAATATTCTTAGGATAAAAACAGCAGCTGAATGCATAGTGAGGTAAAAAATGCAGTTGAGAATCCTGTCCAAGCCACATAGAAATATTTACTTGGGTGCCTCCATATATTTACGGACACTCAGCAATGCAAAAGCAGCTTTGATCACAACCAAACCCAGTAGCGGCTGTGGAACTATTAAGACAGAAACTCCACCGCCATTGCCAGTGCATGAATTTCAATAGGGACAAATGTCAGGTTCTGCACGTAGGCAGGAAGAACCAGCTACACAAATATAAGATGAAGGACACTTAGCTTGCATGTGAAATGGCACACCCCTCAACTGTCCCGTGAAAACCGGGACATCCCATTTTTAAGTGCAAGAGCATGGCGACCTTATTGGGCACCGTGATCTTGGTGCCCCCAAAGTGCTTCTTTGTGGGTCACTCGCCCAGGAGTGCAGCCCAGAAGACGTGTGTCCCAGTTTTTCTCCTGGACACGCTTAGTAGATTATTATTATTATTATTATTATTATTATTATTATTATTATTATTAATTATTTATTATTATTTGTACCCCACCCATCTGGCTGGGTTTCCCCAGCCATTGTGGGCGGCTTCCACAAAGACCAAAAATAAACTAAGATGTCACACATTAAAAACTTCCCTGAACAGGGCTGCCTTAAGATGTCTTCTGAATGTCAGGTAGTTGTTTATCTCTTTGACATCTGATGGGAGGGCATTCCACAGGGTGGGTGCCACTACCGAGAAGGCCCTCTGCCTGGTTCCCTGTAGCTTTGCTTTTTGCAATGAGGGAATTGCCAAAAGGCCCTCGGCGCTGGACCTCAGCTTCCGGGCAGAATGATGGGGGTGGAGACGCTCCTTCAGGTATACTGGGCTGAGGCTGTTTAGGGCTTTAAAGGTCAACACCAACACTTTGAACCAACACCACAAGCTTAACATGAATCAACAGTGTGATGCAGCTTGGTCTGCAAACCAAGTCTTACGAGGAACAGTTGAGGGAACTGGGTATGCTTAGCATGGAAAAGAGGAGAGGAGATAGCCCTCTTCAAATATCTAAAGGGCTGAACCATGGAAGATGGAGCAAAGTTGTTTCCTCATTCACCTGAGGGCAGGACCCAAACCAGTGGCTTCAGTTTATAAGAAAGGAGGTTCCGACTAAACATCAGGAAGAACTTTCTGACAGTAAGAGCTGTTTGTCAGTGGAATGGACTCCCTCAGAAGGTGGACTTTGAAGGTGTACTCTCAGGTAAGGGCATTGCAAGCACTGACAATCAGTTGATCAGAGGTTACAGTGAACTTCTTTGAAGGCATGCTGGCCTCGTTATTGGAGATCTTCTTTGTGGTCTCCTACCTTCTGAGGTTAGGTGAATGGAGATCCAAAGTAGGGCTTTTTCAGTGGTACTGCCATGATTGTGGAATACTGTCCCCAGCCACACTCGGTTAGTGCCTCCTTTCAGGTGCTAGGTGTACAGGGGACCAGTTCCACTGCTGCAAGCTTTTAGTTTGACAATTTATTTGCTGCCGTGCTATTTTCATTTTTGCTTCACCTCTTATTGATGTTCTGGCTTTTATTGCTGAAATGCTCGCATATTCTTTTACTGTTTACCTTGCCTTCATTTCCCTCTCCCTTTCTCTGTCGTCTCAGCTGTATTGAATTACAGACTGTAAATTCCTAAGAAAAAATCTGTCCACCTGTACATTGTAGCATGCAATGGACAGGGCAATCATGGTTTTCCTCTCTGTGCTTCAGATTTTACTTCAGTTTCATTGTACTTTCATTGTTTTTCTCATAAATGGGTGATTTCAGATTTTTTTTTGTCCGATTATGACTTTTATGTTGGAAGATAGGATTTAATAAATAATAAAAAATAATATTTACCAGGGATGGATGGATGGGTTTGTTTTCAGCCCATTCAAGTTTCGTGTGCATGTTCGTTCATAAATCCATTCTATCCAATCACATTTTGGCATCAATTTGCATTTCTTCTATTAAAATAACTGTATGAAAATTTGTATTTAATATAAATTTTATCCCCAAACCCATCTTTAAATAGGTGACCACCTATTTCCCTCAGAGACCTACAATTTGCATAGTTGTTAACTGATCAATACCTCTTCCCATGGAACTCTGGGAATTGAAGTTCTGTGAGCAAAACAGGGGTGTCCTAACCACACTCAGCAGAACCCTTAACAGACTACAGTTCCCAGGATTCTTTGTGGGAAGCCATGACAGTTAGAAACGGTGAGAACTGCTTTAAATGTATAGTGCAGATGCAGCCCTGGGCTCAAATTTCATTGGGGCTTGGCCCTGGCGCATAGGGGAGTGATCTCATATTACAATTATGAGACTCTTATTTATGAACTTCAACACCATCTCTAATTATGGGTCAAGCTCCTGGAATATGAGCGTTCTCTTAAAAATATGAAATGTTGGCCATTGTATCATTTTGATTACCAAACGCTTCAGGAATTTCTCCCCATCTTCAGAAATGCCACCTTCCTGCATCAAATGATGCAAAAATGAAGCCAGAAAAACAGGTTATGATTTCCCCCTTTTTAAAAAGAGAAATAAAGCGGGGGGGGGGGCACACAGTGGTATCTACAACGCCTTAACATTAATAGAAATGATGTGCTTTTATAGACTTAAGCTAACATGAATGGATGTTTCACGGAAAGACTTCCATAAATCAGAAAGGAACCAAGTTCTTGACAGCCTCTATAGATGTACAACATTTACAACATTATGAAAAAGTCAATATCTGCTGTATCCAAGTAACCGGTTTGTGTGCGTGAGAGTGAAATTCAACTCCTCAACAACGACAATTCATTTTCTCGCAATCCTCAGTTTGACATTAAAAATCTCTCCCTCTTTATCAAATTGTGACTGTGGTAAACTAATTAGTTTTCAAACATCCTAGTTGTCCCCTCCCTGCCCCCCCCATCCAGTGCCATTTAGTTTGCTGTAAATTTGTATGCATGAAACGTAATTAAAGTGCTATGTTAATCTGGATGACCCTAAATGGACAAATTCAAATTGGAGGGGGAGAGACACAGCTGAAGGAGCAAAGGGGAAAAAAATCTATAAATTTAGGGAATAACCTAATAAACAAGAGAGATATAATTCTCATCTACACCTGGCATAACGATGGGGAATAATATTTAATTGCTTTTATTTCTTGCACTGTTTTGTGGTGGTGGTGCGAACTAAGAAGCATTTTTTTTGAAAACAACAGCAGTCATAGTTGTAAAAGCAACTACTGTAATAGCAGAACCTCTTTTTGCAAAAATGTTGTTGTTTATACCCTGGGAGAAATTAAATCAGAGCCATTTTGCTTCATACAGTGGGCAGTATGTGTGTGCATTTAATACAGGCAAGAAATAAAAAGGATATAGATCAATTTACCCAGGGTTAAAAGTAAATAAATCCTCTAGTCCTTTTTTCTTGCTGCCAACCATTTCAAAAATGGTTGCAGCTGAGGTAAATTGTAAGATCCAGCAGCCTCAGCAGGAGGGGCTTCATTCATCACTAAAAAAAGAATTCTCTTTGCTGGAGATGCCTCAGGAAGGGTCTCAATATAGCCACCTGTCTGCTAAAAGTTATATAAGTCATGTGGCTTCTACCAGACACATTGCCCTCCCAGCTTATGGGTACTATTACTCTGTTGGGCCTTAAGCGGTGGTTAGGCCCTATGCTGTTGAGAACCAATCAGAGGCAAACGGTGGACCCATTGCCCCCTTGACAAAGAACTGCATTGGTGCCCACCCCCAAAAAAATCACTTTACCACAATAGCCATGTTAGAAATGACATTTTATGCATGCTTCTCCTACATTTGATCTTGCCACAACAGCAGCCATGCATCACCACACACTTATATGTCATTTCTGGGGTGTTTTTTGTGTCCCCCCTGGGCCTGGGCCCCCAGCAGAGGCTGGTTCGCCAACCCCTAGGTACTCCTCTGGAGCTAACATGGTATAAATTCATGGGAAAGGTCATCATAACTGACTGATAAGGTGGAACATCAGGTTACAAGGAAAATTGAGGTGCTACCTAAAATGGCAGCCTTAGGTTGAAGGCCCTCTGAATAACGTCTAGTTCAGGAATGGGAACCTGTGACCCAGATGTGGTAGGACCAGGGCTTTTTTCAGTCAGAACTTTCCAGAACTCAGTTCCCGCAGCTCTCAGGTGGGCACCATTGCCATTCTAAGAGAATGAGGAAGGTGTTCGTAGTGAATTCCAGCACCTCTTTTTCTAGAAAAAATAGCACTGGGTAAAACTACTACTCCCAATGTCCTATTGGCTGTGCTGGCTGGGGTTGATAGAAGTTGGAGTATAACAATATATGGAGGGCCACAAGTTCCTGGTCTAGTTCAACATATCTCTTCCTCGCTTCCCTGATGTTATTATGATATCCATTTCCCTGTCTTTACAAATGACATCCTATGTGGAGTAAAGTTTCACCTCACATAACAAGAAGGAGGTAGAGGATCTGACTTAAGTCTTGCCACTAGTGGAAGATGGGAAATGGGCACTGCAGCTACACAAGAGAAACCGAACTAGAGGTTAATTCAAAAAGAGTCTTGTGGCACCTCAATGACTAGCAAATTAATAATGGCACAAGCTTTCAGGGACTGGAGTCCTACGTCATCAGCGTATGAAGTGTATACTTAACCTGTAGGTAAAAAACACATTGGATGAGGAGAGGGGGTTGTAAGCAGTGAGATCAGTCAATGGTGATGATGATCATTAATTTATTAACTTCCTTCTAAACAACCAGCTCAAACAGTTTACACACCAGACTATTAAAAACAGATGGAAATCAGTTGTACAAAGTGCAGGCAGAGACAGTTCCACTGGACCTTAAATGTTTGTAAAAGAAGGGCCGTGACCCTTAACAACAGTAGCAGTTAGACCTTGACAAGGGGCTGCCATTTTGGTACGCCATCTCCAGCTCCTCGAAAGATTCCATCAACGGTGTCTCCGAAAATTTTTATACATCACTTGGGAAGACAGGCGAACCAATACTGCACTGGAAGAAGCAAAGATCACCAGTGTTGAAGCAATGATTCTTCAACATCAACTTCGTTGGACTGGTCATATTGTGCAGATGCCTGATTATCGTCTTCCAAAGCAACTACTCTATTCTGAACTTAAAAATGGAAAGTGTAATGCTGATGGTCAACAAAAGAGGTTTAAAGACTGTCTCAAGGCAAATTTTAAAATGGGAAAGACTTGCCTGCGAGTGCTCCAGTTGGAGAACAGCCTTTACCAAAGGTGTCATGGGCTTTGAAGACACTCAAACTCAGGACACAACGGAGAAATGTGCTAAGAGGAAGGCACGCTTGGCAAATCTACACAGTGATCAACTCCCACCCAGAAACCAATTTCCCCACTGTGGAAGGATGTGTGGATCCAGAATTGGCCTCCACAGTCATGGACTCATTGTTAAAACCGTGTTTATGGAAGACAATCTTACTCGGCTACGAGAAGAAGACTCTTACTCTGAGGTGTTTGTTTGCATTGGCCACTGGTGCTTATCTCTGTTATTAGACTTTGGGCCATAGCCTTGTTAGCATGAAGTAACATTTCTCTTTGGCCAATACCTCAGCAGGTGCTGCTTTCTACAATGTCTTGTGTCCAGAGACAAATGTTGGAATGTTGTTAGTAGGCTGAGGAGGGAATATTAGGAAGAGTCCTAGATCATTGCTAGATCAGTCCTAGATCATGAAGGCTGATCGCCAAAGAATTGATGCTTTTGAATTATGGTGCTGGAGGAGACTCTTGAGAGTCCCATGGACTGCAAGAAGATCAAATGCATCCATTGTTAAGGAAATCAGCCCTGAGTGCTCACTGGAAGGACAGATTGTGAAGCTGAGGCTGTAATACTTTGGCCACCTCATGAGAAGACAAGAGTCCCTGGAAAAGACCCTGATGTTGGGAAAGATGGAGGGCACAAGGAGAAGGCGACGACAGAGGACGAGATGGTTGGACAGTGTTCTCGAAGCTACAAACATGAGTCTGACCAAACTGCAGGAGGCAGTGGAAAACAGGAGTGCCTGGCGTGCTCTGGTCCATGGGGTCACAAAGAGTCGGACACGACTAAACAACTAAACAACAACAACAGATCATTGCACGATGTCCGAATCGCCCAGGCAGATCCAGTACTGCCTTCCTCTAACTTGGTCAAAGCCTGGCTCTGCCTGAATCGTTCTGATTTGCTTTGGGTTTTGACTTGATCAGTTGTTGCACAGCCCTGGTGAACACTCCAGAAGACTGCAGCGACCACAGAGTCAGCAGGGCAGCTTTCCCCCCTGTTCACTGACTGGTACTGCATATCAATATGTTTCACTGAGCAGAAATATGAGTTGCAGGGCTGCCCCAGCCATTTGGCAGAGAGAAGCTACCTCCTCCTTGGAAGGTGCTCCCATGAATGTCCTGCCACCTCCATCAGTTGCTGAGAAGTACTGCTGGAATCAGTCCAATTTCCAGTGAGACCTCATGAGAACTTGTGGAGTGTGCAAGATCTCACCATCAATTGGCACTGATGACGGCACTCTGCCAGTGGTTTTGCCTCATGTGGCAATGGGTTAAAAACAAACTTAGCAATGCTTAGATCATAGAATTGTTGGAAGGGACCTCAAGGGTCATCTAGTCCAACGCCCTGTAATGCAGGAATCTTTTGCCCAAAGTGGGGCTCAAACCCATGGCCCTGAGGTGAAGAGTCTCATGTTGTACCAACTGATCTATAGCTGAATGTGTGAAATGACTTAAGCAAGTCCTGATGACTCACATATGCCCCCTAGATTGCATCGGGCTTAGTCTAAGCATCACTAAGTCAACATCCGACCCTGTGCTTCTACTTTGCTGTGCTTTTCCTGAAATTCAATTATTGTGTTTTTAATTTATTTTCAATATTAAACAGACTGCTTAATGAGTGTAAATACTTTCAAGTATCTTCATTATCACTTTTAATCAACTTCTGTTAGCTCCTATCAGGTCTTCTTTGGAGGGAAGGATCTCACTGCTATTACATATAAATGTGCAGCCACATAAGATTGGGGCCCCCATCCGTTTCAGAGAAGGCTGCTTTGGAAGTAGATGACTTCGAGAGAAGAAGCAATGGGGTGAGCATAAGGACAGGGTGCTTAACGCTTTTCCAGCACCCCTCTATTTCCAATCCTCCCTGCCGCTGTGTTCCTCCCATGGGTTTTCAAACATGATTGCTGCAAGGGCAGACATCTATTCAGAACCTCACTAAGGGTGGTGGCAAAGCAGCTATGTGGGAAATTGGAGCAGAGAAATGTGTTAGAGGGTTAAGAATCCTCTCCTCAATTGTTTTGCCATTATAAATCAGTCTCCCTATTCTCTCTCTCTCTCGATCTCTTCCTCTCTGTGTGTGTGTGTTGATGGAAAGGAATCGGGGGTTTTGTTTACATGTTTGCATGAAATGTGTTAAGTCAAGTGGGGCCATCAGTATCACGAGCCTAGCTGATGTGCATCTGGCAGGAGACTAAACAATTTGCTATTGCATTTTTGCTTTCTTGAAAAACAAGTTGATGTTGCAGATCTCTGCACCCTTTACCTGGGAGTGTTGTTGTTGTCGTTTAGTTGTTTAGTTGTTTAGTCGTGTCCAACTCTTTGTGACCCCTTGGACCAGAGCACGCCAGGCACTCCTGTCTTCCACTGCCTCCCGCAGTTTGGTCAAACTCATGCTGATAGCTTCGAGAACAGTATCCAACCATCTCGTCCTCTGTCGTCCCCTTCTCCTTGTGCCCTCCATCTTTCCCAACATCAGGGTCTTTTCCAGGGAGTCTTCTCTTCTCATGAGGTGGCCAAAGTATTGGAGTCTCAGCTTCAGGATCTGTCCTTCCAGTGAGCACTCAGGGCTGATTTCCTTAACAATGGATGCATTTGATCTTCTTGCAGTCCATGGGACTCTCAAGAGTCTCCTCCTGGGAGTAAGCATCATTAAATGCAGTGGGACTGAGTAAATGTGCAAAATATTGCTCTGCAAGTTTTACAATATTTCTCTACCCAAGTCCCCTCATGTAGAGCTTCTAATATTATAAGATAAAATGTTACAGTATAAAATGTACAAATATTTGTAGCCATGTACAGGATTTGTTTTGGGAAGTGTCTCTAATATTAAAACCATTTCAGTGTTTAGACCATGGTTCAAATCCCCATTCAGCCATAGAAGTCACTGGGTGACCTTTAGCAAGCCATTTTCTTTCGGTCTAATCTACATCACGCATTTTGTTGTGAGGACAAAATGGTCAGGGAAAACCATGTACACTGCCTTGAGCTCCTTGTGGGATGTTGTAAAGACATTCTGAAAAATTGACCAATGTAAAAATGTCATATTCTTCCTCTCTGAAGCATACAGTGAAGTCATAGAAAAAAGTGTGCCGTTTCCTGACCGACTTTTTTTGGAAAATCTTAATTGCAAAATTCTTCTCCTCACCTCCCCCCGCCTCTAGAAAAACAAATACTCAACTTTACTGTTAATTTTGCTTTTAGAAATAACATTGGGAACTTCCAGATGTTCTATTTATTGATCATTCCTCCTGATTTGTCTCCAGTGAGATTAGATGATGCTACTTAATGAGCATTCATTCTGATTTGTTTGTGGGGAGGTTAGATGATGTTGCTTCGAAGCCGGTGTTATCCCACACTTTCTAATGTGTTTTCCCATCACTTTCCTTATTGCAATTAGTCAGAGCTCTTGGGGAAGTGGGTTTGTTGCACAAGGCCTTCCCCAATCAGCCAAATTTGTGCAACCTGAATTTGCCGGTCTGTGGTTGAATCTTGCCTGGAAAAAGCAAAAGTCTGGATGTGCTCACCAAGTCTAGAGAACAAGGCATCTTGCATCCTTATTGAAATGATGCCATCTCAACTGAGTTTTCCATGCGCTTTATCACAGATTTTATCAGACCAGCCTCTTTCTGGACCATGTCAATATTGCATGTGCTCATTCACAAGTAGGGATGGGCAAATTTGTCAATTTCCATTTCTCATTTTCCCAATCTTAAATCCAGTTCTGCATTTCTGCACCAATTTGCTTTTTTAAAAAAAGTACCTCAAGATAACACTGGTCAACAACAAATTTGTTGTCTGCATTTTTTCAGTTGATTTAGGACGAATCTGATGCGCTGAATCCAAAACTCACATTGGTTTTGCTCAATCAGGTCAAGTTTTTGAGCTATGGCCACATGTCTTTTTTTACGTTTTTTTCCACATGTACGCTTGTGTGGAGCATTTTAGAAGAAGTTGGTGAGGGTAAAATGCCATGTCGAATAATTGTTTTGATTGGAAATGATTATTTTAATGACAAGAAGTATTCAGGTCCGATAGTTCTGGGTGATTATGTTGAAAAGGGATCAGTTTGAAGTCATAAAACCTCGAAATCTTCCATAAATTGGTGTGGCAAAGCATAAAGTTGAGGGATCAAAACTAAGTTAATGGGGCAGCCACCCCATGAAGTATCCTGATCTTCAATCAGCACGTTGTCCTGTAGCTCATTGTGATGAAATTCCAGTGCCTATCTTCGGAGAACTTCCTGACATTAGTGACGAAGATGCCTCCAGTGTTGAAGGACATGAAGAAGAAGAAGTGGTTCTTGAAGATGATGCTCCACATCCATTTTCCCAAAAGGAGTTGAATGATCTAGTTCGCAACCTCAGCTTGTCAAAGGACTCTGCCGAACTGTTGGCATCCAGATTGAAGGAAAAAAACCTCCTCTCTGACAGTGCTCGCATCAGCTTCTTCCGCAACAGGCATCAAGAGTACCTCCGTTTTTTCTCGGAAGAGAAGGACTTGGTGTACTGTGCAGGTATTGCGCAGCTTCTGCTCAAGCTTGGAGTGCCACAGTATGAACCCAAAGATTGGAGACTGTTCATTGACAGCAGCAAGCGATCACTGAAATGTGTTCTGCTACACAACGGCAACCAGTTTGCCTCTATACCCCTGGCTCACTCGACTACACTGAAGGAGAACTATGAAGCGGTGAAGTATGTGCTGGAGAAAATTGGTTATGATCAGCATAAGTGGTTTATTTGTGTTGACCTGAAGATGGTGAACTTTTTGTTGGGACAAGTACCCATGTTTTCTGTGCATGTGGGATAGTAGGGACCATGCTCAGCATTACACGAAGAAGGACTGGCCTGTGCGGGAGGAATTGGTGCCTTGCAAAGAAAGGAACATCATCAACGACCCTCTGGTGGACAGAGACAGAATACTCTTCCCACCGCTGCACATCAAGCTCGGCTTAATCAAGCAGTTCACCAAGGCTCTGGACAAGGATGGTGACTGCTTCACTTACTTGTGCCAGGCTTTTCCAGGATTGACCATGGAGAAGTTGAAAGCTGGCATCTTTGATGGTCCTCAGATCCGTCAGCTCATCAGAGATCCAGAGTTTGGAAAGTCAGTGAACGAAGTGGAACTGGAAGCATGGAAGGCATTTGTTCTGGTAGTGAAGAACTTTATTGGCAACAATAAGGCCAGAAACTACGCAGAACTTGTCAACAACATGCTGACTGCTTTCAGAAACCTGGGCTGCAACATGAGCGTCAAGATGCACTACCTATTTTCACATATGGACCAGTTTCCTGAGAACCTGGGTTCAATGAGTGACGAGCAGGGGGAGAGATTCCATCAGGACATGAAAGAGATGGAGACCAGGTATCAGAGTCGCTGGGATGCAGTCATGATGGCTGATTACTGTTGGACTCTGAAGAGAGACCTCCCTGCCGCTGAGCATTCCAGGAGTTCCAAGAAATGGAAGTTCAAGCCCTGAAGTTTGTAAAATGGTGAAGCAACATGCAATTTATGTGTACTTACCTTTATCAATGCCCACCATTCAGTTTACAGTAAACCTGACCTGATGGAGAGAAACGGATGCCATTTCCTGATTCAGCAGTACAAAAAACCCTAAATCAGTTGTAGACATCTAGACAACATTCAAAAAGTAAAAAATTGTTGCCCAGTGTAATGTGTCAGCATTTTAGTGCAAGGTTCTACTAGTAAACAGTTTTGAGTAAGATACACAAGTCTGCAAAGCAAGTTCCCCCTACTATAATGCATTTTTATATTTTTCACTAATATATACACTTGGATCCTCACTTTATCTTCATTTATGCATTTTTGTACACATTGCTTAGCTAGAGAACTGCATTGAAAAATCTGGAGAAGCATGAATTTGAAATGTTAGCTGTTCACATACTGTCTTCAAATGTGAAAATTCGATAGTTTCACCTTTAAATGCGGAATAAATCAAATTTCTCTAGTCACTAGTCTTGTTCCGTCCCATTTCTGCACTCATCACTGAATTCTTTAAAAATGAAATAAATAAATAAGTAAATAAAATGAACAAAAACCTTATTTAAATATATATATTTATGCAGATTATGCATTTAAATATGCATTTTATCACAAACTGCTATTGAAATACTTAATTGCAAACACACACATTTCCAAATGCAACATATCCTAAAAACACACATTTGTGCTCATTCCGGTACTTGTTTAAAATATGAAAGGCAGTATAAAATATGAAAATGCAGAGAGGTGCAACATTCCAAGGATCATTATGTTCCAGTCTACGTGTTGGTCCAAGGAGGTGCAAATTAGGTTGGTTGCTTAAAAATGCAGCCCGAACAATATGGTCCTCTGTACCTTGGGATAAATAATCACATTGCTGGCTCTGTTTATGTGCAGAGAAACAGAACCTATCAGATTCATTGGATGCCACCTTCAAGAAAAGGAAACTTAAGGTCATTCGGAATAAGACAACTGGGCATTCCTTCACAAAGCCTACATCGCATTGTCATGTTGGAAGGCAAAGCATTGTTTGTCCTGTATCATGGTTACCCCAGCTGATTATTTCATTCAAAGCCAGGGTATTTGAGTGGCAAAATAAGGACCTGGAATATTACTCTGACATGGTGCATGCCTCTAATTTACTGGGATGTGTGTGTGTGTGGGGGGGGGGGGTAAAAAGCTGAGTACTAAGGAAGAAGAGAGAACCTTCTCCCACCCTCCACCCCCACCCCGCCGTCCCTGTTAATCCTCTGCTGGAAACGACAACAATCAATTCCCCTTCGGCAGCTGTTTTGTTCTTCAAATACACAATCATTTTTTCAAACTGATGAAGAAGGGAAGAACGCGTTAGTTTTTCAACCAGATCAGTTTATGGGAATAAAGCAAGTTCTGTGATGCAAAGACAACATGGCAGAATGCCGTTTACCCAAACACCTCTAGATTTCCTATTCCTCCCCCCACTCCCTGCTTTTAGTGTTCTTCTTTCTTTTCTTTTTCCTCCTTAGAAAAGGGGTTAAAATTAGTAGGCACATTTCATATTAGTGTATTTTATGCAATAAAGCATAAATTATTTAAAATAACACGACCTTTTATCTTGCACCTTTTGAAGGAAGCAAATTAAAAATGTAAATTGGGAGCTAATTAATATGCAAATGTATTCATTCGCAGTTAACAATTAGCAATTAAACCTGCAGTGTCTACAAAGAGCACGGACAAAATTAGTAACTTAATTTATCATTAAAAAATGAAAACGTACACAAAATTTTAATTGACTTTCAAAATATTTCCCCTGCTTTTCCCTTTCATTTTTTAATAAAAAATAATTATAATCACAGTTATATGGATGAAACTCCACATACCTACAGATTTCTGAGGAAGTTCTTAGGGAGGGATGATGCAAGGAAAAGTTTCCCTTAAAAGATGACACTGAAGAGGATTTTTTTTTTTGGTGTGGGAAGACAGCGAAGAGTGTTTTCTGGTTGTTAATTTGTGGTGTGGAGTGAGGGATATATAGATTTTGGGCGTGTGTTACTATCCATTTGTAGTCTACATGTGCATTAAATATGCCCCAGCAGTATTCTTTGCTTGTGGTTTAGTGCTTGATCATGCTTCAATTAACGAAAAAAATCAAACACATACAAAATGAACAGAAAATGAAGAACTGCAGAACCTTAACAAGACTGCAGCCGCATGCTCATTTACTCAGAAGTCAGCCCAATTGAACATGGTGGGACTTACTCCTGAGGAGGCAAGCATGATATCAGGCTGAACCGTAAACTTTATATGTAGAGATTTTTTTGCATTACGTTCAGCTGTGAGTTTAGTGTAATGGCATTTGGCTTCTATTTTCTGTTTGTTAATCACTACCCCCGTTTCTCCACAAGGCTTTCTTTGGGGCAGCACTCTGAGGACTGCAGTGAGAATAATTTAAGTATGTTTGTGTGCGCAGTGCCCCCGTCTGACTACACACACATACAGATTAAATTAGTCACCCGTGTACTCTCCCACAGAAAGCCACAGGCAAATCAACGGACTGATCAATGGACAATGATTTGAGAATCGGCCCCCTTTCCAATACATTGCAATTCAGACCTGGGCAAATACAGCAACATCAAGAATCATATTTAATACCACCCCCTAAACACATCCCAATAATTCACATGCCAATTCACACACACCCTAAACACATCCCAATAATTCACACGTCCCAATAATTCTGCTAGGTTTCTGTGAAAAAAAATTTTTTGACTGGATTTTATTTCCAAAATGCCTACAAAAACTGGGTTTGTGAGGAGGTCTCCCTTGACACCAATGAAACTAACCTAAGAGAAGGCAAAGAGGCATTCTTGCTGCAGTTCCTGCACAATAAAACAGCAAGTATTCTAACGGCAACACATATGACTCAGCTCCATTCAGAATACTGTGTGTAGTCCTGATCATTGCAGCTCAAAAGAAAGAAAGGAAGGTATCACGTCCCTGGAAAAGATGCAGCAGGAAAGAAAGGTAACTTAAATGGTTAGGGGGTTGGAGCACCTCTCGCTTGAAGAACACCTGAAGTAGCTGGTACTTTATGCTCAGGGAAAAGCAATCATATACAGCTTGGTCCTTTCTGTGCAAGTCTGAAGCAAGTCCCAGTACATTTTGAGGGGCTTCCAGCCAAATACCAGGTGGTCCCTTACCATGCAAATATCCTGAAGTGTTAACCAGACTCAGCGCACGAGTGCCTGATTGTGCAAAGGCACAAATCCTCCATCTGCAAAAAGGGGACCTTGATATGACTGGGTGCTCACACTGCAGACCAGGTTCACGCTGGGGGCTATATGCATAGGGGACGAGAGGGTCACAGAGGACAGCCATGCTCTTGCAGCACCACCTCTGACTGAGTGAGTCCAGGCCTAAGGGCAAAAGCAAGAACTTGGCACAAGGTGTACAATTTAATTAATGGAATTCATCCAGAATGTGCTGACGGTTGCTATCTGGCGTGGCCACATGTCCTATTGCACAGAGTGCAGTCCTCTATCTGAAGGGTTGTCGGCGACACTAGAACCACCAGAAGGGACAGCAGGGGTCTTGGGGTTTTCAGCACCCGGACAGCAGGCGCACAGGTCAGCTGGTCATACTATGGAGAGATGCATTGCATTTCCTATTTAAATTACAGTATTTCTAACTTTATGTCTCTGCAAGTAAATTAGCATATACGATTGTTGTTGGCAATGCATTTCTGTGGCGTTTGCCCTCCTAGGTGTGTGACATCATACTAGGTTCATAAGGAAAGGGTTAACTAATTGTAAAATGACTAACTTATAGGAACCCAAGGGGAGGAGTTAGAGTTGGAGTTAGAGTGGTTGAGAAGACAGTCTGGAGTTAGAAGAGACAGAGAGGATAAGTCTGTGGGTTGGGCTAGTTAATGTTTATAAAATAAACTTGTTTATTTGGTCCACTTTTACCAACTGTCTGGACTCAGTGTTTTACCCGAGAGTAACAGGTTGGTGGCAGCGGAGAAACGAGCACGGTGGTGGCACAGGGATCAATAGACCGTTAAACATCCGGGGACCCTGTGTGATCGCCACAATTTCCTTTTTTTAAAAAAACCTTTTTCTGTGATGCTTATTGCTACCTAGCATAGAAGAAGTCCAGCATTGCACAGGGTTGGGCTAAATGACCCTCGTGGTCCCTTCCAACTCTACAAATCTATGAAACTATAAACCCAATAAATGTATGGCAGATAGGCCTCTCTCTCTTAAAAAGCTGCTGCTTTTTCGGAACAAAAATTTCCTGTAGGTCCCAGATTTTCCCCACATCTTTCTAAATTTGTGCTGGCTCTTCTTCACACACACCAGACCACCGTTTTTTTAATTGCTTATCTATATATAGAAATTATAATCGTTGAAAAAATAAGGGGTTTTGTATCATGGTCGTTGGGTTCCACCAGGTGGCAATGAGCAGTTTAATTGGTTTGAACATCAGGATGTGGGTCAAAAGTGCTGAAACGAGACTATGTTGATGACTCACTAATGGGCATCGGTAGGAATGAATTATAATGCAGATGTAGAGTGTGCAGAAGGTCCCAGTTTCATTAATGTGCATCTCCAATTAAGTGGTCAGATAGTGGGAAAGACCTCTGCCGGAGAAATTCTCCACCAGTACTGGGCTAGTTGAAGATGGGAAGCTGCCTTTATACAGAGTTAGAACACTGGTCTATCTAGGTTTCCAGCATTTCAGACAGGAGACACTCGCAGTCCTATATGGAGATGCTGGAGATTGAATCTAGATACTTTGATTGAAAGCAAATATTTTGGCACTGTGCTAAGGCCCAGATTGGCTGGGAAGTATATAGGAAGTCTAAGGCAGCTTCCTCTGTTATGTATGAATAATGAGAACTGAATTTGCTTTGAGTAGAGCAGAAATAGTTCCAGCATGACTGTAGCTTAAGTGGACGTAGGATCTGATTCCAGGGTCTGTAAACAATCGGACTGGAGGAACTGGCACACGCAGGACTAGGTTAAAAATCAAACGAGACAGATCAACTGTGAGGACAAGGCGTTGAAAGGGGATCCAGGGACATAAATCAAGATGAGCAGGTTGCAGTAAAACAAAAACAGGTATTCAATGCAGGCTGTAGGTTCAGCAAAAGGCTCAGGGGAAGTACAGTGTAAGAAAAAGCAGCAGATTTCTGGGTACAGGTGTGTCTACCTGGGAAGCAAAGATTTTGATGATCCACAGCCAGGTTGCTCTGCAATGGAATTTTGCAGATTTGCCAGCCAACAGCCTCTTCCTGCTTCCCATTGTTGAAGACAACGGGACGACTGGAGTCAATGAGGCCCAGAACCAAACAATCCCTTCAGTTCAGGTATGTTAAGCAGAGCTTGTGACTGCTGAGGACCTGACAGTGATCCCCTGAGCTGCAAGGCTGGAAATACTAATTTATAGAGTTGGTGGTACATAGCTGCTGGGACCTCATGAAGCCTAGAAGATTTTCTGGAAGCACCTTTCCATTTTATCTCAGCTGCAATGCGCCTCTTGCACAGGGTTTGCTGGTAATGGTTTCCCTGTGCAAACTCCATACCTTGCTGCTACCCATCGTACAAACGCCTCCCTTGTGGCTTTCCACAGCTGAGGATATAGGCATCATCCCCATTGTTTATGGAGAACTGAAGAAGTTGCCAGGGGTATGGACCATAGGCTGAAACATTATTCCTGCAGGCCTGAAAAGTTTCCTGGTGCATTCAGTGAGATGACACTTGATACAGAGTAGCTGTGTTTCCAGAAAGCACACTGTATTGCCATCACATGGAAGGTGATTTGGACAAAGCAGGCCACCAGTGACCATATTAAGCTGCTTTATACTGACTTTAAACATTCCTCTTTTTCTGGGCCTTTGGTTAATTAAGCAGTCTGTGGACTTTAAAACTGGGTGGAAGTGTGTGTGTGTTTGTTTGTTTCTATGTTATGTATTTTTGTGTTTTTATATTGTAAACTGCCTTGTGACCCTCTGATGAAGGGCGATATAGAAAATATAATAATAATAATAATAATAATAATAATAATAATAATAATAATAATCGGGCTGTCACCTGTATTCTTGATCCTGTATGCAAGATTGTATATAAAAATATACGTACAGTGGTAAGGTTAAGAACTTAATTCGTTCTGGAGGTCCGTTCTTAACCTGAAACTGCTCTTAACCTGAAGCACCACTTTAGCTAATGGGGTCTCCCGCTGCCACCGCACTGCCACCGCACGATTTCTGTTCTCATCCTGAAGCAAACTTCTTAACCCGGGGTACTATTTCTGGGTTAGCGGAGTCTGTAACCTGAAGCATATGTAACCCGAGGTACCACTGTATTACCAGAAATTTGCAATGAGATGTAGGTGAATTTTCATTATACCATAAAAATCACAAACTGATGTGGAAATGTGGAGAACTGAAGATTGGAGTTTATTTTTTAAGAAACTGAGAGAAACCAAAGTGGAACAGATTGACCCATCCCTAATTTAGACTTTATACCAACTGAAGACTAGTAACATGGGAAGTAATTTCTCTTTGCTTATTGAACTGAACAGATCGCTGAACTTTAAGAGTCAGATTTGTTCTTATTATTATTATTATTATTATTATTATCTCTTTTGAAGAAAATGGGAAAGCTGTGTTGGGAAACGATATATGTTGCAAGGCATTTTTAATTGTGTCACTGTATTTTTGCCCTGTATTTTGTATTCAGGAATAAAAAAAGGAAGTTTAAAGAAATACATGTTTGGATACATGCCCCACATATATAGAAACATGTGTCTACTGGACAGGACAGCATCTAAGATAATTACTAATTGCTGAGTTGTTTACATCTTTCCACTGAATAAAAGCACATAACCATAAAGAGAAAGTGATAAAATTATGTTTTGGCTGAAGATATGTTAACTTGCTGTCACTTCCCTTCTGGAACATACATTCTTACCTATTAGAACTGATTCAACAAATCTTAGGTGATTCATCGTATGGTTTCTAATTGATTAATTAATTGGTGTGGCTCCCTCATGTGCAAAGAGAGGAAAGATCCACTGGGTTCAATCCTGCACATGGGAGTAAGTCCCATTTGGTGGGTCTTAATTTTTGAAGAGAGTTTTTAATTGTAAATAGGATGCATTCTATTTACTTATTAATAAAACAATATTTTAGAAGGAAAAGGCCTTATTTCTTTGGGTGGTGCCTTCACATCACCGGAAGGGCTTGCGATCAATCTACTAAATGAAGAAGAGGTAAAATGCTGCAGTCCTCCCACAACCTCCTACCTTTTTCAGAAAAGTCCTTCAATTCTCTGAAATGGATTTGCCGTGTGTGCTTGCGGGTGGGAGGCGAGGGGAGGGGAATCTACAATAAACATGTCTCCTCCTCCTATAGTAGCAGATGCCTCCACTGGATCAAAAGTCTCTTCATGGGCATAGTAGTTGCGTTACACTCATTGCATGTGACTTGGTGTTCCTTCCCATGAGAAAATGAAGTAGAAACACCTCTTCCAAGGCAGTGCACACGGCCTGCATTTTTGTAAATATATGTATTTTAAAATCCCATTCACCCTTTGCTGTGTGGTCGACTTGGTACTGTTTTAATTGATCCAAAAGATTTATTTATATTACTTTACATTTGCAGCCTTTTACCTGGCACTGCTCAGGAAGAAACAAACAAACAGATGAAATCAGTGGTTAAAACCAGAGCAGTCTTAAAAGATTCAGCCCACTATCTTGATTCAAAATAGTGTGTCCAGCTGTTTCCAGACCTAGACAAAAACCTGCTTCTTGACTGCAGGAACCATTCTGCAAAATTTGGTTATTATATCTTCAGAGGTGTCCAAATGCATCGCAAACAGATGAACAACACGTGCGCGCGCGCACGCACACACACACACACACACAAACACAATTTGTATCTGGCTCTTTACTCAAATGTCCCAGGGTGGAAATACATAAGTGAATACGAAAGTTAAGACCATAATACTAAAACAGGCAAGCGTGAATTCCATGCAAAATTCCAAATACATTTCAGCAGCCCTGATAATCCAATCTAATATACCCCACCCTTCCCTAAAAGCTTGAGGTGTGTCTTCACCTGATGACAGCATGGCAACAATGTTTTGGTGAGATGCAGTTCAGAAGGGGAGGTAGACTTGAAGCCACTGCCAAGAGAGCCCATCCAAGGGTCTCCACCCCAGAGATCTCATTGGATACATATGGACCACTAATAGGATGCTGGAAGGCAAAATGGGATTGTAAATGTGCATCTGTACTGGAATTGTTTTAGATGATATAATTCTTTTATTGTTTTTGTGTTTGCCACACTGAGCTCATTTGAAAGGAAGGATGAGAGAGAGATTTAATAATAATAATAATAATAATAATAATAATAATATGCTTAATCCAATTGATGAGATTTTGCTTACTCCCCTCCTGTCTATAGATCCCTGTCTGTAGATAAGCAGATAGGAAATCAAAGCACATAGCTCTCTAGATATTGCAGGTAGCAATTATGTCTTACAAGCAAATAGGCAAAGGGAATAAACACCATCTATTTCTGTATTTCACGTGGCATGCTTAAAATTTTCCATACGACAGGGAAAGAAGAGAAAGAGCTTATCAAATGAAAACAATAATGCACAGATTGCATATATTTCAAAGCATCCTTTGCTAGGGCATGTTGAGTGATAGTTTTAATACACATAGCAGCAATAAAATATAGATGTTTCACACTGGTATAGATTATTTATTGATCTCATTCTGTGTTACTAAATAGATACTGTAGTAATGGTCATTGAGAAATACATATTTGTCCACTGACACATGTTTATACAAAATGTCACATATGCGGTGCCAAAATATAACTAAGCATTCCTGAGAACAGCTGGGAATACTATTTTTTTTTTTAGGGTGTTGAAATAATACAATACCCATTCTGTTTTGCTTTTTTAAAAAAACTTTCCTTTATCACTCTGGTCCTGCAGTCTGAGAATGCTCCCCCTCCCATTCTCCTGTAGATGCAAATGTAATTTTTAACACATTTCTCCAGAAAAGTTATTTTATCAAAATGTTAAGCTGCAACCTCTTACCCAGCACAGTGTTTTAAAGAACTTAATGGCTTTCTCCATGTTTTTAATGGCTGCAATATTATGCAGCTAACAAACAATTTCAGAATTAAGTTGCCACAATTAGGAATTAGAAGCAGGTGGCTCAATAATGGTGCTTTTTCATTTCATTTATTAGGAGGAGGGGGGAGGGAGGAAAAAGCTTCTCCCCCCAAAAAAAAACAACAACACAGAGCTTTAGTTATTTTCATCAACTCTACAGTAAGAGCATGTAAGCAATTTGCAAGACCCAAATCATTTCAAGTACAGCTTCACGCCCGTTGTTCATTCTCTGGAGTTTTTAAAAGCTACTTTGCAGCCAGCCCAAATTAGAAAAGATAATTTATTCCCAGTTCCGCAGGTACAAATATTTATTTATTTGGTTGGTACATTTCTTTCAATTATAAGATTTCTTACCCACCCTTCACCGTAAGCTCCCACTGTGGGTTACGACAATAGAACATACAATTGTATTTTTTTAAAAAAACATCCTAAAACCATTTGCAATTATATATATATAAAACACACACACACACATAAAAAGCATTCAAAATGGAACAAAACAATATGGACAGGAGCTAGTAAGATGCTGTTTAACAACACTATGTTGCCTTAAAAAAACAAAACAAAAAACCAACTATATTTTTCTAAGGGAACAGATGGATTGCATTTCCTCTGCTGGGTGATCCCTGAGGTAGGTGTCTGCGTGTGTGTACAGATCTATACGTGTGTGTGTAAGTATGTGTCTTAAAACCTCACAAACAAGCACATAACAACATGCCCCCAAAGTCTGTTTCAATCTTTCGTGCTTCCTTTCCTTTGCCCATTTGCAAAAAAAAAGGGTGTTAGGCTGATGCTGCTGTTCCCACAGGGTTCAGTGTTAAAAAGGAGACATTAAGCGAAAAATGTTATTGATAAACACACCATTTATGTAAGTAGATTCTTGTGCTCAAAAACATTAAACCGTGCAGCGTGCCTCCTTCCTCCCCTCTCTCTTTACATCCATTCCTTCTGCACAAGGCTGGGAGCTGTGACCCTGGCACACCCTCTAGCGGCGAAGTTCAGCAAAACAACCTCTTTTTCCTTAGCACCCTTTCTTGCTGAATGTGGGATTTGCGTGAGCCAAAGCTGAATGGCAAAGCCTGTCCCTCCGGAGAGACATTTTGGGACCTAAGGAAGAGAGAAATCCTGTCTCTTCCTGTCCCGTTAGTGTTGCCAGGTTGCTTTTTGCAAAAACCTGTTCCTTAGCTAAAGGTTTCTCATTTTTCCCATCTGAAGTTCACTTCTTCACATTTCCACCTCAGTTGGAGAATTTTGATTTTTTAAAAAAGAAAGCCCTCGTGATAATTCATCGGTGCTTCAGCGTGAATTTATCCTGGCATGCACTCCTTTGTTGGCAATTTCGCCTTACAAAATATGTTTTTAAACGCTAGTTGCATGCACATTTAAATGCACACTTTCCCTAGTATTAGCATTTGCGTAATCATTGCTTGGCTGGAGAACTGCATTGCAAAATTCGGAGAAATGTGAATTTCAAAGGGTGGCCATGTTCTGGTTTGCATATTGTTTCGGGAAGTGGAAATTAGATAGGTTTGCCTCTAAATGTGAACTGAGCTTCTCCATCACTATCTGCATAATCTTCAGTAGATCAGCAAGGGGTTGTTGTTGTTGTTTCTACTCCCAATGGTTTAACAACAGCGACAACAAAACTGCTTTTCCCATCTAGGCTGTTGAAATGAAAAATGCTAATCAAGAATAGACATTTAAATGAGAGCTAGCTCAATTCAGTTCTTGTACTGAAAAAATATTCCCTAGGCTCAGAGGGGGCACCTTCTTTAATTCCCGCTTTTGCACCAGTCTTTGTGGTAGATCTTGGGGTTTTTTGGGTGGGGTGTGGGAGATCCAACAAGCCTGAAGTCTGCTTAAAAGGTAAAGGGACCCCTGACCATTAGGTCCAGTCGTGGCCAACTCTGGGGTTGCGGCGCTCATCTCGCTTTATTGGCCGAGGGAGCCGGCGTACAGCTTCCAGGTCATGCGGCCAGCATGACTAACCATGGCGAACCAGAGCAGCTCACGGAAACGCTGTTTACCTTCCCGCTGGAGCGGTACCTATTTATCTACTTGAACTTTGACGTGCTTTCGAACTGCTAGGTTGGCAGGAGCTGGGACCAAGCAATGGGAGCTCACCCCGTCACGGGGATTTGAACCACTGACCTTCTGATCTGCAAGTCCTAGGCTCTGTGGTTTAACCCACAATGCCACAAGTCTGCTTACCCCTGGTTTAAAGGACTTTCCTTTAACCCACAAAATCCCTATGCCTCTGGGAGACATGTTGGCTTTACATTGGATAAGTACAGCACACACACACACACACACAAACACACAGTTCAATGGGATCCAATTGCTCTCTTGCAGACTATAGGAGCAATCCTATACACGAGAAGCTGGTATACAGTTACACTAGTTCCAAACCCCATTCAGCAGTGGGGCTCTACCTGAGCCTGGCAGAGGCAAAACAAGTCTTCAAAACAGTGTTCAACACCAGGTCACCAAGTCACGTGACCAAGCTGCTTGGGTTTAGGATCCTAATTCTCCTATCTCTGCTCCCACCATGCACACTCCCAGAACACTCCTTTGGGGGAACTTCTGCAAAGATTGATTTGCAGAAGCCACTCCCATCTAGAAACCTCTGCTATGGGGGGGGGGGAAGGACTCCTTCTGTGAACAAACGGGGGCCTTTGGGCAGGGGCAAACTTTGGTTATCTTTTGTAATATGGCGCCCTGTGTGAGGCCAACATTTGACACCCCCAAATGGATCTTCTCAATATTGCGGCTCCTCGGCTCAGTGCCCTGTGTGTGTGTAAGGGGGCGAGAACCGTCCGCAACACCCTAAATCCAGTTCTGTTTTGGGTCTATCCCATCGTCATTTCCTCGGCTGGAGGACTGCCTGCTGAGGGCCTGAAGGACCCTGCCTGTGCCTCTTTCCACCTGGCTTGGGGCGGGGTTTGATAGGCTTCACAAGGACTGCAGCTGCTTTTTAAATGTTTTTAATTTTTATCTGTGTTGTTTTAAATGAGACCATCTTGGCTGTGAGCCCTGGAAGACCTGCATCCTGCCTTGCTGGCCCTTTCCCATCTGGCCTGGGAGAGTGGAGTGCTGACGGACTCCAGCTACAAAAGCTGAAGCTGTTGAACAGATAATGTCATGGGCTTGAGTACTGTTTAGAGAGTATTGTTGAGAGAGCTGTTGCTGTTGTTGATATTATTGTTGCATCTTTAGTTTTAGATCTCATGATTTACGTGGAAATTGTTTCCATATAGTTGTGTACTTTTTGATGTGTTTTATTTATTGTTTATGACTTCTGCTATGTTTGTAATTATGTAAATCTTGTCATGTTGTATGCCGCCTTAAGCATAGTTTCAACTCTGGAAAGGCGGCATACAAATGATGGTGATGATTTCCTTCGAGAGTTACAAGGCTACTGGAACTTGATGCAGCCACAGACCAACCTGTGTTATGTTTCCAGCATGCCTTCCTCCTTCTGATGTCCACTGAGTGGGGCAGAACTGGCTGTTAGAATATTCCATTCCACCTTAAGGAACAGGCATCATTGTTGTGTGTCACATGCCTGTTTACACTCCAGCACAGCTTGCTGGGAACTTCCGTTTGTGTATAGCTTTTGCTTTTGCTGCATGCTTTGGATACGAAGGGGAGAAGACATTTTTTTCCTTTTGTCCTGATGTATGCTGAATAAACTGCTTGTAAATATGCTCACACAGCCATCTCCTGCCACTTCTGTTGCACAGCGTTATTTACTCTGCTGAATGTGCGTGCCCAGCTTCTGAAGGCTGCATGAAGCTAGAGTTGCAGTTTCATGCTGATCCAAGGACTGGAGATCGCCCAGCACACCGGCTGGTGGGCTGGGGCCTGCTGGGGGCCTGCCAATTGCCCCCGATTCCTTGGCTGTATCCCAACACTGGCATCCTACTTGTTACAGTAGGTGAGGGAAGTGGGCAGGCAAAGGTGTCAATGGATGGGTGGTACAAGGACCAGAGGGTGAACCATCAAAAAAGCAGCTCCCTGCTTCCATTCACAAGAACTGAGAACATGAACTCCTGTTCACAGATGACTTGGTTAGTGGGGTAGAAGTGGAAGGATCATTAGGCGCGAGTGATCATGCTCTTCTGAAGTTTACTATACAGCGGAAAGGAGCAGCCAAGCATACTAGGACTCAATTTCTTGACTTTAAGAAAGCCGACTTCATAAAACTTAGGGAAGTGCTGGGTGAGATCCCATGGACAGTAATACTAAAAGGAAAGGGAGTTCATGATGGCTGGGAGTTTGTTAAGAGGGAGATAGTAAAAGCACAACTTCAGGCAATACCAATGAGACGGAAACATGGAAGGTGCCTAAAGAAGCCAGGGTGGCTATCTAAAGAACTTTTAACTGAGTTAAGATTAAAAAAGGATGTGTACAAAAAATGGAAAAGGGGGGAAACCACCAAAGAGGAATTCAAACAAATAGCCAGCACATGTAGACACAAAGTCAGAAAAGCTAAAGCACAGAATGAACTCAGGCTTGCTAGAGAGGTTAAAAGCAACAAAAAAGGCTTTTATGGTAGGTGGCGCTGTGGGTTAAAGCCTCAGCGCCTAGGGCTTGCCGATCGAAAGGTCGGCGGTTCGAATCCCTGCGGCGGGGTGCGCTCCCGCTGCTCGGTCCCAGCGCCTGCCAACCTAGCAGTTCGAAAGCACCTCCGGGTGCAAGTAGATAAATAGGGACCGCTTACCGGCGGGAAGGTAAACGGCGTTTCCGTGTGCGGCTCTGGCTCGCCAGAGCAGCGATGTCACGCTGGCCACGTGACCCGGAAGTGTCTCCGGACAGCGCTGGCCCCTGGCCTCTTAAGTGAGATGGGCGCACAACCCCAGAGTCTGTCAAGACTGGCCCGTACGGGCAGGGGTACCTTTACCTTTACCTTTTCGTAGCAAAAGGAAGAAGAAAGAAACAGTGGGGTCACTCAGAGGAGAAGATGGTGAAATGCAAACAGGGGACACAGCAAGGGCTGAACTCCTCAATGCCTTCTTTGCCTCAGTCTTCTCCGATAAAGAAAACAATGCCCAACCTGAAGAATTTGGAGCAAATGATTCAGCAGAGGAAACACAACCCAGAACAACTAAGGAGATAGTACAAGAATACTTGGCTAGTCTAGATGTATTCAAGTCTCCAGGGCCAGATGAACTGCATCCAAGAGTATTAAAAGAACTGGCAGATGTGATCTCAGAACCACTGGCAGTCATCTTTGAGAATTCCTGGAGAACAGGCGAAGTCCCGGCAGACTGGAGGAGGGCAAATGTTGTCCCTATTTTCAAAAAGGGGAAAAGAGAGGACCCAAATAATTACCGCCCAGTCAGTCTGACATCAATACCAGGGAAGATTCTGGAGCAGATCATTAAGCAAACAGTCTGTGAGCACCTAGAAAGGAATGCTGTGATACCAATAGTCAGTATGGATTTCTGAAAAATAAGTCATGTCAGACTAACCTGATCTCATTTTTTGACAGAATTACAAGCCTGGTAGATGAAGGGAACACAGTGGATGTAGCCTACCTTGATTTCAGCAAGGCATTTGACAAGGTGCCCCATGATATTCTTGTAAAGAAGCTGGTAAAATGCAGACTTGACTATGCTACCACTCAGTGGATTTGTAACTGGCTGACTGACCGAACCCAAAGGGTGCTCATCAATGGTTCCTCTTCATCCTGGAGAAGAGTGACTAGTGGGGTGCCACAGGGTTCTGTCTTGGGCCCGGTCTTATTCAACATCTTTATCAACGACTTGGATGATGGACTCAAGGGCATCCTGATCAAATTTGCAGATGACACCAAACTGGGAGGGGTGGCTAACACCCCAGAGGACAGGATCACACTTCAAAACGACCTTGACAGATTAGAGAACTGGGCCAAAACAAACAAGATGAATTTTAACAGGGAGAAATGTAAAGTATTGCACTTGGGCAAAAAAAAATGAGAGGCACAAATACAAGATGGGTGACACCTGGCTTGAGAGCAGTACATGTGAAAAGGATCTAGGAGTCTTGGTTGACCACAAACTTGACATGAGCCAACAGTGTGACACGGCAGCTAAAAAAGCCAATGCAATTCTGGGCTGCATCAATAGGAGTATTGCATCTAGATCAAGGGAAGTAATAGTGCCACTGTATTCTGCTCTGGTCAGACCTCACCTGGAGTACTGTGTCCAGTTCTGGGCACCACAGTTCAAGAAGGACACTGACAAACTGGAACGTGTCCAGAGGAGGGCAACCAAAATGGTCAAAGGCCTGGAAACGATGCCTTATGAGGAACAGCTAAGGGAGCTGGGCATGTTTAGCCTGGAGAAGAGGAGGTTAAGGGGTGATATGATAGCCATGTTCAAATATATAAAAGGATGTCACATAGAGGAGGGAGAAAGGTTGTTTTCTGCTGCTCCAGAGAAGCGGACACGGAGCAATGGATCCAAACTACAAGAAAGAAGATTCCACCTAAACATTAGGAAGAACTTCCTGACAGAGCTGTTCAACAGTGGAATTTGCTGCCAAGAAGTGTGGTGGAGTCTCCTTCTTTGGAGGTCTTTAAGCAGAGGCTTGACAACCATATGTCAGGAGTGCTCTGATGGTGTTTCCTGCTTGGCAAGGGGTTGGACTCGATGGCCTTTGTGGTCTCTTCCAACTCTATGATTCTATGTTCATGGCTTTCTGGATCTGACCCAATATCTCCAGAATGCATCAAAGAAGTGTTGTCCCCACCCCTGACCTCAGGATTAGAAGCAAATATAATCTCTCTAACAAAAACCAGGTTAAATATTTTAATACAGTATGTGCTTTCATTTGTGTTTTACTTGCGTCCGTATCCTAAAAGCTGCAACAACAATGACAAAATTAGACATGGCACCTTGCCATATGTTAAGGTCAAGCAACAAGAGTCCTGTCTCCCACTTTATCTTCTTTGAACTAGGCATCCCCTGCAAAGGAAGGTCTACTTGCACAACCTTAACTCTGAGTTATCTAGCAACTGGCACAGTTTATCACAAGTAACTTGAGATATTGAAAAACAAATAAAGTTGCTGTAGTCATTCCAATGCACCAAATAAAAACCCTAAATGTAGGGAATAGCGTAGCCAGGTGAAAAAGAAGACAGGGCTTGAAGAGGGAATTGCTGTGCACAATTGAAGGTGCCCTATCCTTTTTCTCATCTGTCCAAAATTCGACAATGGCGGAAAGCTTAAATCAGAGGTCAGCAATTTTTTTCCGCAGGGGGACGGTCCACTGTCCCTCAGAACTTGTGGTGGGCCGGACTATATTGGGGGGAGGGGAATGCCCTACAAATAACCCAGAGATGCATTTTAAATAAAAGCACACATTCTACTCATGTAAAAACATGCTGATTCCTGGCTGGATTTAGAAGGTGACTGGGCCGGATCCCTGGGCCTTAGTTTACCTACCCATGGCTTAAATGTTAATTTTCAGCATTTTCAAACCTTGCCGGATCTAAGTAAACTTTTAATGCAAGGGCATCTAAAAGCAAAACAAAACTAAAGAAGAAGAATTCCTTGTTGGTATTATTTCACTCTACAATTTTTTTTGTTGGGAAGATGAGTACAAAATATCCAACTGCCTTGTAAAGAACAGTTTCCCTCAAGCTTCCTGAGCAAATCCCATGGGGATCCAGCTGTTGTTGGCTCCTATAAACCAAAAGCCCAGAGATCCCATTAAGTGTTTGCACCAATGAGACAGTTTTACATGGTTCCCTGATCTATTGTCCCTTGCTGTTCTGCTGCCAAAAGAAGAAGAAAGTATTTGCAAAGTGTGAATTGTTGGAAGACTTAAAATTTACAGTGTGCTGTGCGTTGAAGGAAAACCATATGAAAATGATGAATAGATGGTACTTAAGACCAGTAAAATTAGCAAAGATGTATAGAACTGCTTCTAATGTTTGCTGGAAATGTAAAGAGAAAGAAGGAACGTTCTACCATATGTGGTGGACATGCAAGATAACTAAAGCATTCTGGGAAATGATATATAACGAATTGAAGAAAATGTTTAAAGTAATATTTGTGGAAAAAACAGAGGCTTTTTTTATTAGATACTTTAGGTATAGAGATTCCGAGAGAGCAGAAAAAACTTTTCATGTACGCGACAACAGCAGCGAGGATACTACTGGCCCAGAGGTGGAAAGAAGACAAAGTTCCAACCAGAGAGGAATGGCTGATGAAGATGATGGACTATGCCAAAATGGTGAAATTGACTGGGAAAATCGGAAACCAGGAAGAGAAGAAATTCAAGAAAGAATGGAAAAAAATTACAATGTATTTAAGAGAACACTGTAAACAACTAAAAACCTTGGCAGGATTAGAGTAATGCTTGTAACGTACAAAATGCAATGGAAAAATGGTTAATAATATTTCTAACAAATTAGAGAAAATCGGATAAGCTGAAGAAAAAATGGGATTTACAACGGAAACCAGGGAAGGATGGTGGGAAGTCAAGGGATTCTGAGAATCCTAAATGTGAAGGTGAATGATATGTTTAAATTGAAATTTGTATTGTAAAATCTAATAAAAAATATTTATATATATATAAAAAGCAAAGTGTTAATTTTCCCATCTTTAGCGTGTGGTGGAAGGGATACCATAACAGTGAATCTTAAAATGGAGAGACTGTTCTCCTGAGGCCTAACTCTGCATCACTAAGCCCTTAACTCAGTTGTGCTTTGCAAGGGGACAAACAAGGGGGATATTGTGAAGCGAGTGGAAATGTGTCTGTATTCAAGTACTACTGGTTTGTGTGTGTGTGACTCTGGAGAATGTGGGCATTAATTAATTAATTAAATGTATGTACCGCCCTTTATCCAAGGTCACGGGTTCCCCATGCCTGCCTTACATGGACACAACTAGTAGGGGAAAAACCTACCTACTAATTTTTCATGTCAGACTTTTTTTTTTAAAAGGAAGAGGGTCAGGATCAAGAGTACGGGGGACAACCCTATATTATTATTATTATTATTATTATTATTATTATTATTATTATTATTATTATTATTATTTCTATACCACCCTTCATCCAAGGCTCACAGGACAGTAAACAACAAAAATATGCAAAAAACACACAGCATAGCAAAAAACAAAAACAGAAACCCTCCGCGCATTTTAAAAGGCCAGAGATTGTTTAAATAGCCAAAGGCTTGGTTATTGAGGAAAGTTTTTGCCTGGTGTCTAAAGATATATAATGAAGGCGCCAGGTGAGCCTCCCTGCGGAAAACTTTCCACAAACAGGGAGCCATTGTGGAAAAGGTCTATTCTTGTGCTGTCACCCTCCAGGACTCACGAAGGAGGCACATGAAGAAGGGCCTCAGAGGATGATCAGAACTCCTGAGTCTTGAAAGGGGTACTGGGTTTGTCTTCAAGGGATGGGGAACCACACCCAAAGGCTGTAAGGGTAAACACTGTTTCCTCAGAGAGGAACGCGGCTAGGGTTCGAGTCCCAACAAAGCCAAGTGTGAGACTTCCTGATAGTCAGAAGGGTTATGGCGCCAAGACCAGTCAGAAGTGCAAGATGGTAAGGCCCAAGGCTAATCCAGTTGCAGTTAGTTCCAAGGGTGGAACGGGTGATACAGGGGTATACTGTGTGTATGGTTGTTGCTTTTACATTGATGACTGTGACACAGTTCATGAATTGGGGGAGGACGTTAGAATTCCTGCTCCGTGATTTCAGTCATAGGATTGTTGTCTATCACGTGACGGTGTATGTTTTGACTCCACAGAATGGGAAGTGACGGAGACAGGATGTTTGTGTTACACTGTTCTGTGTAGTGGGACTATTGTCCTTTGTTCTTTTTCTCTTTGCTGTCTGATGCTAGAGAGAGAGGGAGCCATGTTGCAGTGCTCTGTGTGTGTTTATATGTAAATAAAGTAGATTAGCCAAAATGCTGAGTTGCTGAGGTCTGTTACATAAGCTGCGAAGACTCTGCGGATCCCTAAGTGTGCTGGTGTCGGTTGGCATTGGTCGCTGTGATGTTCAGGCTGAAGAAAGCTTCTGAAGCTCCCGAATGACCGACCAGGAGGAAGAGAACATGCCAGTCGGGCATGTGTCTCTGCCAGGGTCCTACTCGAGTATAGGCTGAACTTCTGACAGATCAAAGGATCTGGGTCGGTTCATATGGCAGGTGAATCTCATGAGAATGAGACTTCATGAACCCATGTCTGTGACCCAGCTTTAGGCATTCCAAGTTTAGGCTTTAAAGGAGCTGTGTTAATAGCAGTCGCTCCCGTTTTGCCAGGTTAAAATAGGGGCACATGCTAAACTTTGCATGGAAATATAGTTCCTCAGAAGAGGGGGAAAGCAGCAGCAGCAGCAGCACAAAGAAGAGATGCTTGAGGAATTTCAGCCTCACAAATCCTGATACAAAAATACCTGATCCGTGCATCTCAGACGAATGTGCGGATCAGAGCTTGGCTGTCCACCAGATTTCACACATCTCCAAATGCTGCAGTGCAGTTTCTGGCAGTTTAAATGTACCAAAATATACATTTTAAAATGTATTTTGAGAGAAGATTATTTACATATATATTAAGATATGTGTGAACATGTGCATTTAAATACTTATTATGAGAGTATTTATTTTTTAAAAAATTGTAGATGAGTTTGGAGATGCAATGAAATTGAGAGTGAAAACATGTGAAGCTGACATGGATTGGAAACAGAAAGTCTAGGCCAGCCTTAGAAACAAGGCACTTCTACACAGAGTCCATCAGTACATATGCAGCATGAATGAAACCTCTTCAAAGTTCAAAGGTTTGGGTTTTAAAACCAACAGCAGCATTTTGGTGACATTAGTTTGGGATATTTCCACTGCGCTAAATGAATGAAGCTGAGGCTCCAATACTTTAGCCACCTCATGAGAAGACAAGGCTCCCTGGGAAAGACCCTGATGCTGGGGAAGATGGAGGGCACAAGGAGAAGGGGATGACAGAGGACAAGATGGTTGGACAGTGTTCTCGAAGCTACGAACATGAGTTTGACCAAACTGTGGGAGGCAGTGGAAGACAGGAATGCCTGGCGTGCTCTGGTCCAAGGGGTCATGAAGAGTCAGACATGACTAAGCAACTAAACAACAACAACAACAACAACAACAACAACAACAACATGCCCTGAGTGCTCACTGGAAGGACAGATCGTGAAGCTGAGGCTCCAATACTTTGGCCACCTCATGAGAAGAGAAGACTCCCTGGAAAAGACCCTGATGTTGGGAAAGATTGAGGGCACAAGGAGAAGGGGACGACAGAGGACGAGATGGTTGGATAGTGTTCTCAAAGCTACGAACATGAGTTTGACCAAATTGCGGGAGGCAATGGAAGACAGGAGTGCCTTGCGCGCTGTGGTCCAAGGGGTCATGAAGAGTCAGACACGACTAAGCAACTAAACAACAACAACAACAAATGAATGAATGAATGAATGAATGAATGAATGAATGAATGATGGAGGAAAAGGAACAATCCTAATGGCACAAAAATCAATCAATCAATCAATCAATCAATCAAATAGATTAAATTTCCTGAGAAGTCTACCATGGAAATTTTTTTTATTAAAGATTTTTTAAATTAAAGTACACACATCATCTCCATTTTCAGATCGTAAAGTCCTTTCTGCAGATCAGTTCTATTCAGTGTAAAACTTTGATGCTGTGATTCAGTATAAGGTCGGAGCAGACTTCTGTTCTTTTACATGTTATATGTGTGAGGCTGTTGTGTCAGCGTCACATGGGTAGGTTCTCCCATATATTAGTTATCATTTAATGTTTGGTTGCCTACAGCTGGCTGCAACGAGTTTTTTTATGAATCGATATGGCTAACTTGATACCATGGAAATGTTTAGAGCACACGAACTTTCTCAGAGATGTTTCACCTAAACAGGGCGGTGTTTATGCTTGTGTAACTAGCAGTAATTAATTGTGTGAGCCATGCATCCCCACCCACCCCAGGATCGCCCACACTGATTACACAGAACATGTAGCTTGGGTCAAATAAGGCTACAACTCTTATTGATTACAGATGGTTTGGCAAGGCATTGGAAAACCATTTTGAGCACCTGCCTGTTTGCTGAGGTATACCACTGTCAAGGCTTTGGGAATTGTATTCCTTCCCCGGTGGCAGCAAGAAGCATAGAGAACAAGGTAGAGTCCTTATTAATGAGGTTATTCATTCATAACAGCGAGAGACAAAATAATGCAGTACAGTGGTACTGGAGGTCTGTTCTTAACCTGAAAATGCTCTTAACCTGAGGTACCACTTTAGCTAATGGGGCCTCCCGCTGCCGCCACGTGATTTCTGTTCTCATCCTGAAGCAAAGTTCTTAACCCGAGGTACTATTTCTGGGTTAGCAGTGTCTATAACCTGAAGCGTCTGTAACCCGAGTTACCACTGTATGCCCTGATAAATGCGTTGCTCCAACTGAGCTCCTCCTCCCTCCATCCTAGCGACAGCATTCCCCTTACGGTGGCTGATCATGCTCAATTATCTTTGAGTCCTTTGTTCCTGCACTCTTAACGAGAGCCGAGTTCTGGGAGAAGGGGGTTCAGAAATGCTCTCCAGTGACAACATGTCAGCTGGCTGCTCTGCCTCCCAACTCTTCTGTTTGTCTATCTCTGAGCTGTGACCTTCCTCAAAACCCTGCTGTAAATCAATGCTGCATTCCTCTTCTGCAGCATCAAGGGGGGGGGTGATCTCCACCATTCCTCCTCCATCTCACCTGTCAGGGTCAAACCAGAGATCTCAAGTTCCCCAGAGGGAGGGGGAAGCCTGGGAACAGAAGATGTGGATGAGGTGCCTGAGGGAGGGGGAGGCAATGAGGAGAGAGCGGCTGGAATAAGCTCAGAAAGGGCTGGGGAGACAGAAAGTTCACAGGGGACGCAGGGGTTAAGCTCAGGCTCAGAATCAGGGGCGGGAAAATTTACGACCGCCCTCAAGAGGCATGTGATTAAGAGAAGGGCTGAACGCAGGGGTGAGAGACTTTGCCATTTTATGAGCTGTTGGAGGGCCAAACACAGGCCTCAGCAGAGATCTGAACTAAGTGACTCTGATGGATGAATCATGTGCTAACGACCCATTGAAAATCCTGTAAATAAAGATAATAAAAACGTCAAGGAGGCTCTCGTGGCTTCTGTGGTGAGGAGAGACGCCCACAGCTCTGACATCACCCCACTGAATCAAATCCCTGGCAACAATTTGGGGTCAACCCGAGTCAAAGGGGGTCTGATGACACACATCAAGTAGGTACCACCCACAGAGTTGCCAGCTTGAGGAGTGCTATGGCCCCTGCCTGGGCTTCCAGAGAGAAGCAACTCCTCCTGGATCCCTTTGCCGGGATCAGGTGCGTCGGGTTCCACCCAGCAGTGTGGGTGCCTGGCGCGTGTGTGATATCACATGCAGCATGTGATATCACATGTTGTTGCTGCAGTGGGAGGGCCCAACGGAGCACCCCACTGCAGTGCACAACGTGTTGGGTCACCCATGGTGAAAATTATGTGGGTACCCAGGCCCCCAGGGCCCCCTGAAGATGGCGCCTATGACCGGGGTACCCTGTGCTTTGGCGGGGCAGGCAGAGGCTACAACCTCCCTTCCACCCAAAACTAAGGTTTACCCAGTGCCTTAACTGACAATGTTGTGACAACTGCTATGAGGTTGGCATAACCAAAGGACGGTGCCAATAAGTCCCCTGGGCAAATTCCAACCTGGCCCTGAATACAGCCACCAATAGTAGCCATAGCAAGGTCAAGTATCTCAGGACAGTGTGCAACATAAAAAATGCCACATAAAAGCATAGAATACATGCCAAAATAAACATACAGTCATACCTTGGAAGTCGAATGGAATCCATTCCAGAAGTAACGTTCAACTTCCAAAATGTTCGAAAACCAAATTGCATCTTCTGATTGGCTGCAGCAAGCTCCTGCAGCCAATCAGAAGCCACAGAAGCCCCGGTGGATGTTCAGGTTCCAAAAGAACATTCGCAAACTGGAACAATCACTTCTGGATTTGCGGCATTCGGGAGTCAAAATGTCCGAGTTCCAGGGCATTCAGGATCCAAGGTATGACTGTATATGATGTGTGGATGGCTCTTTCTCATTTGTGAAATGTGGCAGACCAAGCGAAAAGATAGTGGAAGAAAATAAGCCTACAAGATGAGCTTGCTGGATCGGACCAATGGCCCACCTAGACTAGCAACCTTTTCTCACAGTGGCCAACCAGATACTACCCTGTGGGAAATCCACAAATAGGATGGGATCACAAGAGCGCTCTCCCTTCCTGCGGCTTCCAGCAACTGCTATTCAGAAGCGTTGTTGCCTCCAACAGTGATTCCCCCCCGTTTGGGGTGTGTCCCTGGAGACAGGCATTGGCCAAAACTACTGTAATGGGCAAATTTTTATTGAAGCAAAGATCAAATTAAATTTGGGAACTGGAAGTTAAAATTAAGAGGTAGGAACAGACGGTCTGTAGGCGTGTCCCCTGAGATGTTCCACTTTTGTGCTAGTAGTCTGTCTTGCTGATCTGAACGAAATCTGGCTCTAACCAATACTGTTAGCCTCTGTTTCTTTCATTCATTTTCTTTAACGACTGCTTAATTCAATCGCTGTCCAATCTTTAAATACATTTCTTTCTTTCTATTTCAGTTGCGTCCTCCCTACGCTAAAACTTTTGATTTAATAGAATATTCAAGAGATATATCTCTACAGGTGGGACCAGTTTTTTCATTGCTCTCCCACCCCACTTGCTTCACGTCAGAAGCTCTTTTGAAAGTGGAAAGATTTTTAGAGGATAAAAAAAATGCAAGATGACTTGTAGGGTGCCTAGTTCCCAGCTGTAGTTGAGCAGCTAGGAATGAATAAGGGAACTGTGAGCTTCCGCCTTGACCTTCCCCTCCTCTCCTCTGGGCTAATAACATTTATTCTTTATTTATCAAATAAATAAATAATGTATTATTTAATTAAACTGGTTAGCCATGTCCTCCAAAATGGGGAAGTATGGTTTAATGTCAGCTTACTATCTGGGACCGTAAGCCACAACTTGAAATTCGTTTTACGTTTTTGCTTAGTAAACTGGCATTAGGTCACAGTTCCCAGCTAATTTGGTGTAACGTGCCTTTGGTAGTGGCGCCCACCGTGTGGAACGCCCTCCCACCAGATGTCAAAGAGAAAAAACAACTACCAGACTTTTAGAAGACACCTGAAGGCAGCCCTGTTTAGGGAAGCTTTTAATGTTTGACGGACTATTGTATTTTAATATTTTGTTGGAAGCCGCCCAGAGTAACTGGGGAAACCCAGCCAGATGGGCAGGGTATAAATATTATTATTATTATTATTATTATTATTATTATTATTATTATTAGGTTTGCAGACTTCTGAACCATTTTGGTGGTAAAGTTCAAGAGAGCTTTCTCTGTGGTGGTCCCACCCCTGGGGGGAACTCCCAGCTGCAACAGATTAGGTTATTGAAATATACTCGGAGTCGAGAGTGGATTTCATGATCTTTATTCAGCTCATAGTGGTGAGGAGGAATAGAAGCTCCCCCAGAATGTCTGTTTTATATACATTATTTACACAATGGGCCCCACGTGATTGGCTAATTCAGGGATTCTCCTGTAGGCCAATCAGGTTGCGGATTCGCTTCCACCTGGAGCTGGATTGGGTGGCTCCTGTGGACCAATCAGACTGCTGCATTCTGAATCCTGTTGTTCTAGGACCAATCAGACTGCTGCATTTTGGATCCTATTCAACTCAGTACAAAAGAGTTATCCTCCTCTCTGTCTGTGTTCTGATAGCAGCTGAAGCAACCTTGAGTATCCTTAGTGAGGCACAGTGCTCCTGAAGTTTCAGAAGCTCTGCTCTCAAGACTTCTGGAGTAAACAACAGTGCAAGCAGAGTCTGACTGCCTACGGCAAACAGCAAGATGGCATCCCATCTCCTTGACTCCCTACATATTTGAAGCTGGCTGGTGTTGAATCTCCAGCATTGGTGAAACCATCCCTTGTGATGGCAGTTCAGAGGATTTCAGGTAAGCCACCTGGCACACGCAGTTCAGCCTTCCAGCTCCTTAGCATCAGTCTCCACCCTCCAGCATCTGAGGCACCTACCTCACTCTTGTCTAATGGTAGGGGTTGGCCCTGATTACATACCATCCAACATGGGGAGACCCAAAACCGGGGTGCGGGTCTTCTAGGATACGCTTCCAGGTGAATCACACAACCCACATCTTGCTCTCGCCCCCCCAAAAAAAACACTTGGAGGGGGCGTGAGAGTGTGACACGAGTGAGTGGGACCCAAAATGGTTGTTGCAATCTTGCACAAAAAACCCAGGCGGTCCTGGTTTTTTCCTGGGGCACTTGGTAGGCGTGTGATTTGAAGTTGTAACAGGAGATATATTGAGAGACTATCAACCCAGACAGTGTGCACAGGAAAGCCACAGCTATTTAAGGAAGTAAGGAAGGTGGGAATGTACAGTGGTACCTCGGGTTACATACGCTTCAGGTTACAGACTCTGCTAACCCAAAAATAGTGCTTCAGGTTAAGAACTTTGCTTCAGGATGAGAACCCGAAATTGTGCTCTGGCGGCGTGTCAGCAGCAGGAGGCCCCACTAGCTAAAGTGGTGCTTCAGGTTAAGAACAGTTTCAGGTTAAGTACGGACCTCCAGAACGAATTAAGTACTTAACCCGAGGTACCACTGTACTGGTCAACTGTTTGTCAGGAAAGAGAGAACGGGGGTGAGCAGATGCAGCCCTCCACTCGCCCTACTCCAGAACAGCTGATCAGTGGGGCCCTTTCACAAACATTGCTTTGTGCGTGCCATCCTGGGGAGGGGGGGGGGTCGTGCATGCAAATACCACCCCCAGTTAGGGTGCACGCATGGAGCTCTGCTCCTCTGCTGCTAATTCCCTCCCGCCAACCCCTCTTTAATTGCTATTGCATCTCTTCAACATACCTAAATTCTAAGCTGAAGTTTGCTTTTGAAAGATCTTATCCAACGTTTTCAAGGAATAAGTTATCACGAGCACAGATCTGCAGAAAAACAGAGGGACATGGGGAGGTGCTTTCGAGCAGGTCGGGCTATTTTTCCATCTAGTCCAAGGTTGCCTGTTCTGAACGGCAGGAGCTTTCCCGGCCTCAAGCAGAAGTTGTTTCCTTCTCCTGCCACCTGATAATTTTAATGAGCAATGCCTTGCCTCTTTCTTCCCCCTCTCCTTGCTGCCAGCCACATGCTTTAATTAGGGCTTAACCCTTGATAAACATGTGCTTGGGAGGCCTTACACAACCCTACTTGTTAATGAAAATAATGTAGGAAAAAGCATTATGTCAGGGAAAATTGCTTGCAAAAATGCACGCATTAGACAAAATTATGTGCAAAAATACAGTGGTACCTCAGGTTACAAACACTTCAGGTTACAAACACTTCGGGTTACAGACTCCGCTAACCCGGAAGTAGTACCTTGGGTTAAGAACTTTGCTTCAGGATAAGAACAGAAATTGCGTGGCAGTGGGAGGCCCCATTAGCTAAAGTGGTACCTCAGGTTAAGAACGGTTTCAGGTTAAGAACGGACCTCCGGAATGAACTAAGTTTGTAACCAAAGGTACCACTGTATGTATATTTGGTGAAGTGCATAATTAAATCATTTGCAAGCTGTTGAGGAAATGGGGACAACTGAACTTAACATTGATAAAATTACCAACTGAGGGAACCCAAAATTGGCATATTCATCCATACCTAACAAGTCAAATGGGGACATAGAGAAAAATGAGGTTTTCTTCTTGTAAGAACTCCAGGATAAGGGGTGGGGGTGGGGACATGGGGCATATTAAGAAATGCTCATAACCCTCACAGTCAATGCAGTCTTGCCCATTTTGTCATTGGTACAAGTGATATAGTATTTGGGGGCCTCCATTAAGTTAGGACTGAAGTGGCATATTCACATATTACTTCATCTTCCCTGCTTTATATCTCGGAAGAAACATTTCCCTCTCTTTTTAAAAGTACATTATTATCTTTGCTGTTTGATAAAACAGGCCAATATACATTATGATATGTTGATGAGGCGGCGGTGCTACAAATTCAGCGCTTTTAAGAATTGACACGCCATTCCAAAATCACACACACAGAAAAAGGTTTCAAATGGCTGTGCTTACTTTCCAGAGCAAGTTGAGGCCCCCCCCCCCTTTTTCCCAATGAAGACTTGATGGCTGCAATTTGATTATTAACAGAGAAAAGAGCGCAGATGGAAGTGATATTTAAATTTCAGCATGTGTTGATATTGCATGGGGTGGGGAGGGAGATGAGGAAAAAATGTTTAGTGGACGGTTTTAGCAATATTGCCAGTTCTGTTTATTTATCCCATGTCAAGGATGCAGTAGAAATGGTTACAAAAAAATTGCAGTAGGTGTGTTCCCTGGTCCATTAAGGGGAACATTAACTCCAGCGGTACATGCCAGCTAATGTGCTGCAAAACCACCCAGCGTCTCTGCCACCAAAGGAAATCTCCTTACCCCATACAGCCTATTACAAGCGCAGCCTGTATGAAGAGTGCTTGCACCAGCGGCCCTCCAGTCTCTAAATGCACCCAGGGAATCGGTTCAGTGTTGTGGACCCCCCAAATCAGTCAATAGCTCAGTTTATTCCAGGTTCAACCTTGGATCAAATCTATGCTTCCAGGTGTCATAAGAAAGCTGCAGATATAGTGCAGGATAGTGTGCACCCCGGAAATGATCTCTTTCGTCTTCTGCCTTCTTGAAGAAAGGGAAAGGGACCCCTGACCGTTAGGTCCAGTCGTGGCCGACTCTGGGGTTGCGGCGCTCATCTCGCTTTATTGGCCGAGGGAGCTGGCGTACAGCTTCTGGGTCATGTGGCCAGCATGACTAAGCCGCTTCTGGCGAACCAGAGCAGCACACGGAAACGCCGTTTACCTTCCCGCTGGAGCGGTACCTATTTATCTACTTGCTTTCGATGTGCTTTCGAACTGCTAGGTTGGCAGGAGCAGGGAAGGTACAGGGTTATAAAGACTAGGACTAGCTGCCTGAGAAACAGTTTCTATCCAAATGCGATCTTGGCTGGGATAGATGGGATAGCAGGCTTGTTGGTTTTTGAATGTCTGATGTAGATTTTTTTCAATTTCGTTGTTCTGTATGGGAAAATGACAATAAAAATCATCATATCGTATCATATTGATCAGGTTGGACCTCATCAGACCCTGGCTGATGGCAATGGGAGCCAGATGAGAACCCACCCCTCCATCAATCCCTTCGGCGCTTGTCAGAGCATCCAAGGTGCCAGGCTTGCAAATGCCAAAGAGAAAAGAAGGGAGTCTTCCTTATTTTTCTCCCTGTCACTGGCAGTGGGAAGCAGCAAAGGAAAGAAGGGGGTAGATGAGAGGAAGGGCTTTGCTTCTACTTCAGCTGAGATTTATCAGGGCTAGCCAAGCCAAGAAGAGCCTCTGGGTTGGCTCAGGTGGGTCAAGAGGAGTTGCAAATTGCATCCACTCCGGTGCTGCTTCCGTTGGCTGCCCACAGCAGCTAATCTCCTCCTGCCCCTGCTCCTTGCCGGCCCCATTGCTGTAGACTGCCTGCATAGCCCCTATCCAAGAGAGAAATTGGGGGTGCAAGGGGTTCTCCAAGGCTATCTCGTTTGCATATGAGGTGGCTGCACCATCCAGGCTGGGAAGAATAAGGGGAGGTGGAACAGTGAGCATCAGGGACTGTAAGTCCACTAGTGGTGGGTGTGTGGGTGTTAGTGGAAGATGCCGAGGCAGTGGGAGTTGCAGCCAGGTGGGAAATGTTGGTCCTCCATAAGTGGCAAAATGTACTGGGCTGATGATCAGGCCACTGTGCTTGCCTCATATCTGAAGCAAGCACTATGAGCCACTGGAATTAAGACGATTTGGTTCATATCTAAGAAATCTGCACATCTGAGCATGCAAAGTTTGAATGTGGCCAACCCACATACCATGAGGGTCACTCTGATGACGGGCAATGCCCTCCAGTTGAGTGCAGCCAATGCCAAACTCTGGTTGCCTCTCTGCGATGTGTAGGACTGCTGGCCACCCCAAGCTTGAACTGCAAACCTGTGGACATTTATTTTAATTATTAAATTTCTATGCTGCCCTTCTTCCCAAAGCAAGCCCAGGGCAGCAGACAACAAAATGATACAAAGAAGAAGAAGAAAAGCCATTCAAAACATCTGGAAATATTTTCAAACAATCAAATCTCATCTTTGTCTTGGATTTATTGCCTTTTCAATCCTATAAGATCATTAAAACATAGAAATGAAAGTGGGGGGAAATTGTGACAGTCTCGGAAGGGTCTATAGGTTTTGCCCCAGCTACTGGCACAGCAAATGCCGACCCTTGTGAATAAGAGGCGTGGGATGTAATTCGATCTTCTCCAATCCATTCAGTACCCAGGCTGCTTTGTGGGGACTGGTGTTGGGGCTGCCAACAAGCACACTGATGCCAATTGTGACAGTTGTTTATGTGAGAGGGGACATCTGTCTACAGAGAAATCTGGAGTGGGATGACGAAATTATATCCTGCAGACCACGGAGGTGGTCATCCAATAGCAATATAATAAGTCCTTCCTATTATTGGCTTAGTTCTGATGTGACCCATTGCCCTGTTACAGCGTAGAGAAAGTTCTGTCCTCTATAAAGTTGTCATAGCAAAGTTATTTTTCACGAACAGGAAAAGCTTTCTCTTCACTGACAGATGGATAGCTGTCAACAGTATCTTGCTTCTCTATGTTTTTCATCTATTATGAAGTACAGCCATGAGTAAATGCATAAAAATATGCTATACAGTACCATAAATTCCACCATTAACGCACGCATACACACACACCAAAAAAAACCCTCTGCATTTGTTCGTGTTCTGGATGTGAATTCTGTGGTACTGATTTGCTTTCATGATCGTGGATTCTGGAAGTCCTTTCAGAAGCTATTAACAGTAGCCACCCTGAACCAATAAATTCTTATTCCAGAGGGCACTTCAGGTTTGATAGGGAAGGGCATATTTATTTATTAAAATAGTTTGACGCCCCATCTCTTAGTTAAAAGTTCTCAACCACATTAACTGCCCCCCAAAAAACATTGAAAACAGTGAAATGATCTAGCACTGTTCTCACAGACATAAATTATATATCTGAGCATTAGTAGACACAAGGTTTTATCAGTATTTAGATAGATGATAGATAGATGATAGATGATTGATAGATAGATAGATAGATAGATAGATAGATAGATAGAGTGGTACCTCAGGTTAAGAACTTAATTTGTTCTGGAGGTCTGTTCTTAACCTGAAACTGTTCTTAACCTGAGGTACCACTTTAGCTAATGGGGCCTCCCTCTTCTGCTGCGCCGCTGCCGCACAATTTTTGTTCTCACCCTGAAGCAAAGTTCTTAACTCGAGATACTATTTCTGGGTTAGCGGAGTTTGTAACCTGAAGCGTCTGTAACCTGAAGTGTCTGTAACCTGAGGTACCACTGTAGATAGATAGAAGTGTGTATATGCAGAACATCTTTTGCACTTGATCTGGAAGCTGTGTACAGAATGCTGCGGCACAATTGCTGACAGGAGTGAGACCCTGTCAGCATATTACACCCCTGTTCGAAGACCTCTGCTTGCGGCTGCTTTGTTACCAGACCAATTTCATGGTGTTACTACTAGCATATAAAGCCCTCCACAGCTCGGGACCAGTTTGCTTGACGGATCGCCTTATCGCATATGTGCCCATTTGACCGCTTCAATTTGCGGAACTGCCACTTTTGCAAATGCCAAAGCATGTTTGTTCTGCTCTTGCAAGAAATCGATCCTTTAGTGTGGTGGCAGCGCCTATTCCTTGGAACTGCATATAAATAGCAGGCAGGTGACATTACTGTCCTCTTTTCCACACCTGCTAAAAACTTCTTTGTTTGGGCAAACCTCTCCAGACATGTAATCTTACTTATATTCACTTTTAAAACTGTTGGTTTCATCCATAACTTGATTGTTCGTATTATAGCTACTTTTAAAAAATAAAGTTTGATTTCCTCCATACCTTTAAATGATTATTTTATATTAGTTTATGTAAACTGCTCAGGGTTCTTATTATCATTAAGCAGTATATAAACCTTGTTAAATACAGCAAACAAATGCAAATAGTACTATAGATGTATTTGCAATTTTGCAATTAATATTAGTTTTTAAAAGGATTTCAAATAACCTTGGTAGGAGCAAGAGGCACAGCCAAGGCCTTTGCAAGATCCTGTGCACACTTGCCATGGAGTAATGGATGGCTCAGTTGGTTAGAGTGTATTGCTGATCGTGCCAAGGTTGCAGGTTCGATCCCCGTATGGGGCAGCTGCACATTCCTGCACTGCATGGGGTTGGACTAGATAATCCTCCAGGTCCCTTCCAATTCTAAGGCCCTTGGAACACAGGAGGACTTCCTCCTGAGGTATCATGAAAACAAGGTTGTCTTGTTGTTGTTGTTTAGTCTTGTCCGACTCTTCATGACCCCATGGACCAGGGCACGCCAGGCACTCCTGTCTTCCACTGCCTCCCACAGTTTGGTCAAACTCATGCTGGTAGCTTTGAGAACACTGTCCAACCATCTTGTCCTCTGTTGTCCCCTTCTCCTTGTGCCCTCCATCTTTCCCAACATCAAGGTCTTTTCCAGGGAGTCTTCTCTTCTCATGAGGTGGCAAAAGTATTGGAGCCTCAGCTTCAGGATCTGTCCTTCCAGTGAGCACTCAGGGCTGATTTCCTTCAGAATGGAGAGGTTTGATCTTCTTGCAGTCCATGGGACTCTCAAGAGTCTCCTGCAGCACCATAATTCAAAAGCATCAATTCTTCGGCAATCAGCCTTCTTGATGGTCCAGCTCTCACTTCCATACATCACTACTGGGAAAACCATAGCTTTAACTATACAGACCTTTGTTGGCAAGGTGATGTCTCTGCTTTTTAAGATGCTGTCTAGGTTGTCCTACACTGTGCTAAAAAGAAACACCGATACAAAAACCACCTCACTGTATTTCAGGAGCCATTGTTTGATACCTTTCATGCCTTGTAATAGCTAAAGACGAAGACATTCCCGAGAAATAATTAGATGTAGTCGGAAACCCAGGGAGGCTGCTCCTCCACCCCACCTCAACAACCGGAGTATACACGTCCCATGACTTCTTGGTTACTACAGAACATCCTTGGAAATTAAACCCCTTTGAAGAAAGCTGTGTTTGATATCTTGGCTACAGTTCTTACTATGCGAGCGGCCTTTGTCCATGCTTCTGCAGTTATGTTTATTTATTTTTTTTATAAATATTTTATTAAATTTTCCAAATACATAATACAAAATCCCTACACCAAAAAACCAAAACAAATAAAAAAAAGATACAAAGATATAACTAACTGGACTTCCTCACATCTCCTTACCCTGCATTATTTATAATCAGAATGTCAGCAAATTATTACCTTATTTCATACCTTATTTTGTACTTTCCAAATATTATACTTCTAAATTTAAAGTAATTTTTGCCAATTACTCATACCTTAAAATTAAACAAAATATTGCCTTAAATTTTGACCTTTTCTTACTTATAACTTAGTTTTCTATTTTACGAAGCCTATTTGCTGGAGCTGGTATTTTCTAAATCGTGCAAATACTTAACATTCATACAACTTATAATATTTTTGTAGATAATCCTTAAACTTCTTCCAGTCCTCTTCCATTGTTTCTTCTCCCAAGTCTCGGATTCTGCCAGTCATTTCAGCCAAGCTTCTGCAGTTATGTTTAAAGCAAAAGAGCTCTGCTGAGATCAAACCAACATGTGTGCATAAAGGTAAAGGTAAAGGTACCCCTGCCCGTACGGGCCAGTCTTGACAGACTCTGGGGTTGTGCGCCCATCTCACTTAAGAGGCCAGGGGCCAGCGCTGTCCGGAGACACTTCCGGGTCACGTGGCCAGCGTGACATCGCTGCTCTGGCGAGCCAGAGCCGCACACGGAAACACCGTTTACCTTCCCGCTGGTAAGCGGTCCCTATTTATCTACTTGCACCCGGAGGTGCTTTCGAACTGCTAGGTTGGCAGGCGCTGGGACCGAGCAGCGGGAGCGCACCCCGCCGCAGGGATTCGAACCGCCGACCTTTCGATCGGCAAGTCCTAGGCGCTGAGGCTTTAACCCACAGCGCCACCAGAGGTGTTGACACCAACAATGGCTAAGCAGTCAAGGAAAGGTAGTGTTACCCTACAATGTGAGCATGCTGTCTGCATCGTATGCATGTACCATTTTGTCCTCTTCAGAGAGGAGAAAGATGACAGTGTCCGCTGGACACGGACACTAATAAAGTGTTGGTGCTGACCTTTAAAGCCCTAAACGGCCCCGGTCCAGTATATCTGAAGGAGCATCTCCACCCCTATCGTTCTACCCAGACACTGCGGTCCAGCGCCAAGGGCCTTCTGGTGGTTCCCTCACTGTGAGAAGCCAAGTTACAGGGAACCAGGCAGAGGGCCTTCTCGGTAGTGACACCCGCCCTGTGGAATGACCTCCCATCAGATGTCAAAGAGAACAACAACTACCAGACTTTTAGAAGACATCTGAAGGCAGCCCTGTTTAGGGAAGCTTTTAATGTTTGATGCATTACTGTATTTTAATATTTTGTTGGAAGCCACCCTGAGTGGCTGGGGAAGCCCAGCCAGATGGGTGGGATATAAATAAATTATTATTATTATTATTATTATTATTATTATTATTATTATTATTATTTGCCTGTATATGCCACCCCTCTGACTGGGTTGCCCCAGGCACTCTTGATAGCTTCCAACTATTATAAAACCACAGTAGAACATTGAACATTAAAAGCTTCCTGATACAGGGTTGCCTTCAGATGTCTTCTAAAAGTCACATAGTTGTTTATTTCCTTGACATCTGATGGAAGGGTGTTCCACAGGGCGGGCACCACAACCAAGAAGGCCCTCTGCGTGGTTCCCTGTAACTTCCCTTCTTACGGTGAGGGGACTGCCAGAAGGCCTTCAGAGCTGGACCTCAAAGTCTGAGGCTGAACGCTGGGGTTGGAGACACTTCATCAAGTATACTGGGCTGAGGCTGTTTAGGCCATAAAGGTCAGCACATTGCTGAAGCTAAGTGGACCTCAACCTACTTGGATGGGAAGCTGCATTTGAATCCAAGATTTATTGCTTGAATACGTTTGTATCACACCCTTCCTCTCAAAGGAGCCTAGGGCAGCAAATATGTCAGGGTTCGAGCAACGCAATAATTATTATTCAAAATGTTTAAAACATTTAGGCGCCTAATATATAAGCCACTTTGGGTTTGGACAGGGCTGTAGCTCAAAGGAAAAGCAGCTGTTTTGCATGCAGAAGTTAAATTTCCAGCATCTCAGGGTAGGGCTTGGAAAAAGAGCCCCTGTCTGAAACCCTGGAGAGTCAGTGCCAGTCTGCTCAGTGTAGACTAGACAGACCAATGGTCTGATTGCGTATAAAACACCTTCCTATTGTAATAAACCAAGTTCTTGACAGTGTCTGCAGTGCAACCTATTTGTGGGGCAAAAGAATTAGCAGTTCTCAGTCTTTTTTAAAATTTCTACAGAGAAGCACCCGTTCCCCCCTCCCTTTATTTTTGTGGTACAGTATCAAACTTGCCATCTCCATGCTTTCGGTTGGGGTGGGAGTAGGATGGGGAGCGGGAAATAGTATTATAATTCTGTCAAAAAAAATGAAACACTTCAATACGTGATTGGCAGGTTGATTACAATAATGCATGTGATTAAACTCTTAGCATGCCTGTCTAAAGAATGAGAGAATGTCAGTGGTGATTAACAGTATTTTTGTTAACTCTCAGTGTGTTAACTTTTTGAGCTTGCGTTGCCTGTGCAGGAGAACCAACGGGACATCTGATGATGAGTTTTTTGGAGGTTGGGTGTCTTTTGTTTACCTTTTTCTTTTAATATAAAAAAGAAGCAGCCAGGAAAGGGGATTGGTAATCAGGGAATCAATGAATAAATAATCAAAATTCCTTCTTTATATGCCATGTAAACTACCATGCAAATATAATAGCACGAAGTTCCTTGTATCCTCTACTTGTTGCTATTGCTCCTGACACAATGTACTTTTCAGGATATCATTGGCCTTCTTGGCGTCTGCTCCTAGACTGTGGAACTCCCTTCCACCAGAGGTTAGGCTAAACCTCTCTCTGCTTTCTTTTTTCTGATAGAATATTTTGTTCTGACAGGGTCTTCTGAGGGTGGTTGTTGTACGTATGTACTTTTAAATGGCTTTAAGTGTTTTCAGTGCTGTTTTTAATAGAAACAGTGCTTTTTTCCTAGAAAAATGTGTGTCGGTACTCACCATGAAGTACCGTAAGTGCCCCATTTTTTAACAATGAAAAAAGAGGTGCCAGTACTGCGTACCCTGAAAAGAAAAGCACTGGGGTTGATTATTGTCTGTTTGTTTGTTTTAAAATGTTTGTGTATATATAAAAACTTGGGGAGGTATCTAGGAGAAGGAAAACTCTTATCCTAAACCTCCGCTGCCTTCAGGAAAAGAAAACGCTAAGGAGTAACCCTACATAAATCCAGAGTAGTGCCTCTAAGATGGTTGGGTGGCGACTTGCATGCCTCCTTCCAGCAACTCCTGCAGCCAAACTGCTGCCAAATGTATTGCTTTCCTTTCTTTTGGACCACATCAGCGAGGCTGGGAGAAGGGTCTTGTCATCTGGGCAGCCCCGGACCTACATACCATAGCTGTCAACTTTCAGATTTGAAAATAAGGGATCAGCAGCCTCAAAAATAAGGGATCAGCAGCCTCACCTGTCCCAGGGACAGTCTACGAGATATCTAACAATCCGGAATAGCAGCGGGAAGCAGCGCTGGAATAAGGGAATTTCCTGCAAAAAAAAAGGGAAGGTTGAAAGCTATGCTCCATACACACTGCCCAGGGTTGCATCCTTCCACCAGCATGGTCATGGTCTGGTGGCATGGGGTGGCCACTTATATATCACCAAAGAAGAAAGCAAAAAAAGATACAGATTGGGTTAAAACTGGCATATGATGAACAGGTGCAAATTTAGAAATAATCACTCTAATTTAAATAGAAATACTGGCCTGTGCGGCAGCCGTTGCTGGGCAATTTAAATGCCAACTGCTCCCATCTTTGGAGTTTATCATTGAACTGACCCGGTACAATGCTGCTTTCTATCTTCCAGCCCAGACAGACTGCTCAGTGTTCATCTCCTGTTTCTAAAGTTCCAGATGCAACACAATTAGGATATTGAGCAAGCCCCAGATGCAGCACCTTACATGGCTGGTGGGTCATAAACTCAGCAGACCTAACCCAACTTGCTGGTAGGAACTAAGGATGGGCAAAACTGCCAGTTTTGCTTTCTCTCTGTTTCTTATTTTTTCAATCTTCAACTGGATCACTTAGCATATATATATATATATATATATATATATATATATATATATATATGTGTATATATATATATATATCCTCATGAAAACTCACCCCCCAATATACACATTTTTAATGCAAATTTGCCTAATGCACACATTTAACATATACACACAATCCCACAATATAATGCATTTGTGTATATGTGTGTGTTATTTTCAGTAACATATACATTCTTATGCACACTTTAACCCAATGTATTCAAATTTGGCTGGAGAACAGCGTGGCAAAATTAGGAGCATTTCATATTTTGAAGGACAGCTGTCGTTGGGTTTGCCTATTTTTGGAAATTGCAAATTAGGTACGTTCAACCTTTAAGTGTAGACGTTATCAAGTTTCTTCCTCATCCCTAATAGGAATTCACTCTAGCCTTTCAGCTCCACAGTGGCTGAGGTTGTGCCTATTAGTAGTATTAGTAGCAAATGAGGATTTAAAAATACATATACCTTCCACCTCACTGCATTGTGCCTGTTCCTAATTACCTCAGGAAATCACTCTTTGATCAGCAAAGCTTCTATCACTAAAGGCCAAACTCACTTCATTCAAGAGCTTTACGTCCTCCCGGCAACAGAGTAATAAATAAGGAGTTTATAGATTCTGGGGTTCTTGTTTTTAAATAGCATGTATTAAGAACACCGCTAGCATTTAATACAGTGATGTTTCAAGGTATGCTAATAGCCACAAGAAAATTTTCAAACCTCCATAATGTGCTTTAATCACCGGCTGGAGATCAAAACCCACCATGTGGTTTTATACAGCCTGGGCACCTTCCAGGATTGCCTTACATGGAAACAGATCAATGGCAAAATTGGTAGATACTGCAAAGCTTTTGCAATAAAAGCTTTTTATGTATCTCGTTCAAAGCATGTAAGTGCCTTTTAGATCACTGATTGAACTGTAGACAGTATAAAGTGGAACCTTTTAATACTAAAATAAATTTCCAGAGTAAAAATTCCATTATAGGAAAAAGTGTTTTTGCTGCAGCGGGATAGATAATAATTCTTTCACACGTAATGGGATTCATGAAATGTTTGATGATAAACAGAAGTCCTTTGTACAGCCATAGCAAGACTGTACCGTTTGTGGGGGCCTGTATTAGGTATATGATGGGTGGCATCGTATGCTATATTCCAGAAGGTGATTAGAAGGAAGGCCTAATGATGGTCCAGGTAAGAGGGTAAAAAGCACTCTCATCAACAAAAAAATTGGGGCGATAAAATAAATAAGCATAACTTTGAAAGTCACAAGAATCCTTTAATTTGGATTGATGTCATTCAGCAACAACAAAATAATTTCCCAGGCTTGGCACTCTTTAAGAGACTCCCAAGTTGAACTTACTGAAGTGAATCGTTCATCCGCCTCCTGATATCACCGGGAAAAATATTGTTGGCCTGCTTCCCGTGTAACTTTTTGCAACCACAATGAATATTTTCAACCCTCTCTCCCACAAACGATTCCGCACTTCCAGGGACTTTCATGACACCTATTTTGCAAAAGTCTAGGAAAGAATTGGAATACCATAGTTTAAAACTACTGCTAGAGGACAAGAATCCCAAGACTACATTAAATGTAGCTAAATTCTGTGCGTCTGCAATCAATCGCAGGAAGTGGTGCCCCATAATGACCAAACCCCCAAATGTTAATTACAGGGGGCACGCTAACAATTAATTTTTAATTTTTATATTTAAATCCTTGTTATATTCATATTGTCCCTTGTATTTTTTGATATTTTTTATGATCTGTGATATTGTGTGTGTTGATGCTGGTCCGTGACCGTATTAATAAATTCATTCATTGACTTCCAGGGATACAGATGTGTGAAAAGGTTATAAAGGCACATTTGCAACCAGCAGCGCTGCATCTGCGCACGCGCGGGTTGTGATTCGGTGCTTCTGTGCATGCACCGAAACCCAGAAGTAACCCATTCCGGTACTTCCGGATTTCAGCGTTTCCATATCCTGAAACCTCGCAACCTGAAGTGTCTGTAACCCGAGGTATGACTGTATTGAAACCAGAAAGTGGGAATATATATGAAGCCCTCTTGGAGAGGGCTCACAGCAGCAGCCGGCACCCTTGGGCACCTGCTGAGGGCCCTCTGCTTCTGACACATGGGGTCTTCTTTCCAGTGATTGCTAGGCAGTTGCCACTCTAACTGCTCACAGTAACCCCAGAGCATCTTACCAACAGTCTGCAGAGATAAATAGAAGGGTTGTCCACTGTTGTAGAAGACACAGTGGTTCTCAAACTCTTTTCCCTGGGCCACACTTTCAGACCCTCCAAGTGTTCCTATTTTCCAAGGACTGTCCTGAATTTACAGAAGCTGTCCCGGTTTCTGATTTGATCCCCAAATGTCCCACTTTCCCCCAGGATGTCCCCATTTTCAATGGAGAAATGTTGGAGGGTATGGTAGGACGTCCCTGTCTTCATCACAGAAACGGTAGAAAATATGCACACTGAATTTTTTTTATCGATAAGAAATACAGTGGTGCCTCGCAAGATGAAAAGAATCCGTTCCGCGATTCTCTTCGTCTAGCGGTTTTTTCGTCTTGCGAAGCAAGCCCACTGAAGGCTTAGCGGATTAGCGCTATTAGCGGCTTATCGGATCAGCTGATAAGCGGCTTAGCGGCTTAGAAAAAGGGGGGGGGGAAGTCGGAAAAACTCGCAAGACATTTCGTCTTGTGAAGCAAGCCCATAGGGAAATTCGTTTTGCGAAGCGCCTCCAAAACGGAAAACCCTTTCGTCTAGCGGGTTTTCCGTCTTGCGAGGCGTTCGTCTTGCGGGGCACCACTGTACATTGGAAAACAAAAAGAAACAACTAGCAGTCCTTGAACTGCAACATAGAACACAACTACTTTATAGTATGATAATGGGACATCGAGAAAATATGAAACAACGCAGCTACATAAGAACAGGAATCATTCCCAAAATATAAGCTGTTAATTATACAATGGTGTCAGCAATGCTCAGTAAATGATCAACAGTCTGCTACTGTAAAAGGTTAAGGTGTGCCTCTTATATATAAGCCCCAGTGATTACTGACTGTAATTTTTGCATCTCATAATTTTCTGCTTCGTATACCTTCCAACTAATATTTCATTTCATATAATAATAATTTATTATTTATACCCCGCCCATCTGGCTGGGCCTCCCCAGCCACTCTGGGCAGCTTCCAACAAAATATTAAAATACAATAGTCCTTAGATATTAAAAGCTTCCCTAAACAGGGCTGCCTTCAGATGTCTTCTAAAAGTCTGGTAGTTGTTCTTCTCTTTGACATCTGGTGGGAGGGCGTTCCACAGGGCGGGTGCCACTGAGAAGGCTCTCTGCCTGGTTCCCTGTAACTTGGCTTCTCGCAGTGAGGGAACCGCCAGAAGGCCCTCGGCGCTGGACCTCAGTATCTGGGTAGAACGATGGGGGTGGAGATGCTCTTCAGATTACCGGACCGAGGCTGTTTAGGGCTTTAAAGGTCAGCACCAACACTTCATGCATCTGACAAAGCGAGCTTGACCTCTGGAAAAGTTATGCCAGAAGAAATTTGATAGACCTTAAAGTGCCACAATACTGTTTTGTTATATATGCTTAACATTAAACTTAAGAATGGAAGGAGAGTTTGCTGGATCAGGCCAGTGGCCCATTTAGTCCAGCATCCTCTTCTCACAGTGGCCAACCAGATGCATGAGAGAAATCAGCAAGCAGAACCTAAGCACAAGAGCACTCTGTGGTTTCCAGCAACTAGTATTCGGAAGCATTGAGCATAGCCATCATGGCTAGTAGACCTGGACCAAATTCTCCTCTCTGAATTTGTACCAAATCCTCTTTTAAAGCCATCTAAGTTGTTGGCCATCACTGCCTCCTGGGGGATTGAGATTCATAGTTTAACTGTGTGCTGTGTGAAGCAGTCTTTTCTTTTATCCATCCTGAATCTTCAAAGTTCAGTTTCATAGGATATCCATGAGTTCAAGTGTTATGAGAGAGGGACATTTCTCCTCTATCCGTTTCTCCATGTCATGCATAATTTTCAAAAACTTCTACCATGTTACTCACCTTTTCTCTAAACCAAAGTCCCAAATGCTGCAGTAGTATTTTCCTTACGGTTGCACTATAAGTTCTTGTTCTAACAGATTTGTTGTTCGCTGACCACTGATGCACTTTCTCCCATTTCTGCACTGACTGAAATGAGTTTGTGCACACAGTTCTGCCTACCTAGAAAATATGAACAAGCTCATTCCATGAATATGCATTCTACTTATTTTGCAAGCTCTTGTCAACCTACTATTGCATTTTTTTTTATTTTTTCAAAATGCAAACGGCAGCTAATCCTAAACAAGGGAATTGCCTAGCCCTTTCCCAACCCATCACATGATTTGCACAATAAGTCACCCAGAACTGGGGTACTGGCCTTCTGAGTATTATTTATAATATAATATAATATAATATAATATAATATAATATAATAATAATAGCCCACCTTTTCTTCTGAGGGGACTCAAGGCGGCTTACAGGGGAAAAAAAGACCCACTAAGACATAAACAAGGCGCAGGGGGAATCATTAAAACAACAACAACCACAATTCAACATATATAACATCTACCAGTGCATGTACTGTAGTTTAAAATACAGTACTGTACATTCAAACTTAGTACCGGCTCCCCTCTTCAAACGCGCATGCGCGAGAGGAGGAGTGGGCGGGGTGGGAAGAAGCGAGAAACAGCGGCGCGCCCTTCCTACGCGGGAAATAAAACTACACTTCCCAGGATGCATCGCAGCACGCGATTGGCGTGGGAGGGTAGAGAGAAAGGAGGCAGTTTGCCTTGCGACGGCGGCCGAGGAGGGGCAAACGTTACAAAAAAAAGAAGCCTCGTCACTTTCGGGCGGGAGGGCGCGTGGATTAATTAACCAATGAGGTGCCGCGTCGCGCGGGGGCGGGAAAGAGAGGAAGCCGAGCGCTGGACTTTGACAGGGAAGCGGAGAGAGCGAGAGACTCGCGGCGGGAATTTCAGAGCGGGCGGAAGGAAGCGAGCGAGCAGAGGAGGGAAGCAGGGAGGTATATTACAGAAGTAAAAACAAAAGTAAGGAGGGGAGGCAGCCTGAGGGGAGGCAGGCGCCTGTGAGGGGGGCGAGGCGAGCTTAGGCCGCCGCGGGCCCAGGCTGCTCGCTCCTCTCTTGGCCCCCCCCCCTCAGCATTCCCAGCTGCACAGTGTAAATAGCGATGACGATAATAATAATAATAATAACAGCAGCCTCCGGGGTAGGGCTGGGAGGGCACCGCTGCTGAGGCGAAGTGAGGCGGGGTTCGACTAGATGGCCCTTGGGGTGCCCCTCCCGGTTCCACACGTGGGCTGGCAGGTTGCGGGGTAGGCGGAGCCACTCGGGCGGGGACTTTTCTGTGAGGATTTCCCGAGCGGTGTTTGCAGAAGAAAGTAAGGAGTTTTGTGGCCCGTTATTATTACTAATTATTATTAATAGAGAGTGGGCTAGAGTCACTTTTATCAGATACAAACGGGGAGAAGAAAGTGCGTCTGCATCTCATTCCACTCCTTGCCCTCCTCCCCATTATTGAGATTCCTTAAAATCATTATAGCTGCGCTCATTATCCTTGGAGGTGCTGGAGGCAGCTTAGGTGGCTGTGTCTCTCTGCCACCCATTTTGTTCTCAAGCGAACCATTGGGAGGGGGGCATGTTCAGGAGAGAGGCAGGGAGTAATAATAATAATAATAATAATAATAATTTATTTATACCCAGCCCATCTGGCTGGGTTTCCCCAGCCACTCTAGGGCGGCTTCCAACAAAATAATAAAAATACAATAAAATACCAAACATTAAAAACTTCCCTAAACAGGGCTCAAGGCCGCTCAGTGTGTGGCTGGGTGCAACCCTAACCCCACTTGGCCTGGGTATAAGCCCCGTGGAATTCAGTAAGATTTCTTATTATCTATTACATTTCTTGTCATTTTGTCTTGCCCAGGGAAACCCAAAGCAACTTTGCAACTAAATAGATGTGGTTAGGGCTGCACTGCAAGTGGGGATGTTCACCTGGGGTTGGGGAGCCTCTGGCCTTCCAGATGTTTATAGACTATGGTTCCCATCACCGCTGACCATGACATTGAGCTGATGGGAGTGGCAATCCGACACATCTTGAAGGCTGCAGGTGACAATCAGCCAAAACTTCACCAGCCACTGCACCGCGTTGGCTTCGGTGATGGGGGAAGTGGGTTGTGTGCTCTTTCACACTTTATCTCACACACAACCTTCGCCTGCTGGAGGCCTTTTCATCATCTCGCTTTGTATTGAAGCCCATTCCAAAGGGAATTCACTTTGGTGTAAATGTGGCGGGTTGTATTCTTGGTTTATTTTCACACACACACAGCTCAGGATACTCTAGGTCAACAAGTTTTAATGCAAAGCAAAGGCATTGTAGTGGCAGAGTTCTTAGAGCTGTCATGTATCAACAGAACTGCAAGAGAGCCATGCTGAATCTGTCCAAAAAGATGCACACACTTTGGCACTCTGCTTTTCACAGTGGGCAGTGAGATGTCATCTTGTACTGTAATTTGTCCCATTGTTTGACCTTGGTATCAGCTATTTGAAAGGTACACTGCCCCTGAACTTTGATGTTCCATTTAGCCATCATGATGGGCAGTACAGTGCTCTCACAAGGAAGTTCTGTAGTGTTCAAAAGGTCTTACTCTCTAGTGAGACTGTTTAGGATTGTAGCTTAATCTCTTCCAGAGTGGGATCTATGTTCGTCTTTTGCCACACAAGCAATGTTTGGCACCTTAAAGGTTCATGTTTATTACAGGGCAGTATTTTGTTGGCTAGTGTTGATCTGATGAAGTGAACTGTAGTCCACAAGAGCTTATTATGCCATAATTGATTTATATTCTGCCTCTTATTTTGCAAGCCATTTTAAAAAATTGTAAACTATCCTATATTCTTGGGTCTTGGAAATCTAGATTCACATTTCTATCCATGAAGTACAGAGGGCTCTTCTAATAAATTGCTGTCTTCCTGCTAACCTACCTTGCAGACTTGCTGTGAGGCTAGAATAGCAACAATGTAGTCATGTAACTGAATAAATTAAGTTAAATATAAACAATTTGAGAATATATGCTTACTGGATCTGCACTGACGAGTGACTGACAAGGAAGGAGATTTTAGGAGTTGTAGATACTTGAATGTGAAAAGGTCAACCCAGTATGCCGTAGCTGTGGAATAGCGGAATTAAATTATGTATTATTTATATGCATTCATATAATAAAGTGTCTTACTATAACAAGGTGGAAGCTATTTTTAGAAGTCAATATCCTGTATAGGTTTCACTTGGTAGTTCTAGTGCTCTGAATGATTAGTGCTGTCACACCACTGATTCATCTCTAGCCCAGAGGACTGTCTACTCTGACTGGCAGGGCTCTTTTTCTGCTGCCTGATATTCTTTGAAACTGGAAATGTCAGGACTTGAACCTGGAACCTTCTGCATGCATTTCTTTTGTATTTCTGCGTTATTATTATTTTGCTTTTGCACATTCAGATAAAATGCCTAAGAGAATCTCAAAAGCAATTTGTCCCATGTAAAAATGTGTGTGGACTTTGTTTTGTACTTCCATTTACCTGTTTTTAATAAAGAGGAGGTGAAGTAGCTTAATGGGAGTTTTGTTAATGAGTTCTAAATAAGGATTTCTCATATATTATTATGGGGTTTGTGGCATATAAACCCACAGAACCTGACATTACATGTCATCTTCTGGTAACTCACACAAAAAAAAGGTGTACTAAAGGCCTGAGAAGAATTTTATTCTGTGTACCACCCTGAGATCTTATGATGAAGGGCGGTATATAAATTTAATAGATAATAGATGTTAATTGCTTTGGAAATTATCTGTTTCAAGTCTGGTTGGCATCCATCTGTCATTGGAGGAGTGCTCCTTTGGGGGTGAAGTCAAACGGTTGGAAAGTTGCAGTGCTGGCTGTGGCTGTAGAGACTGATGTGGGAGAGACGTGTTTTGTTGTAGTTGGGGCAGAAGGCATCCGGTTGTGCTGCTGCAGATGTGCTATGGCGTTTCTTCTCTGCACTCCTTCCAGTGGTCATTCCTCCTCTGGTCACTGCTGGATACACGACCTGCCTGCCTGTCTCCAGGCTCTGTGGTAGTCTGCAAGGGATTGCAACATAAGCAAGGTTGATGTTCCCAGCCTTCATGTCACATCCATTGCCTGCTATCCCTGGCACTTTATAAGAGCTTCTGGGTACACATGTCTTAAGCAGGAAAGAGGCAGGAAGCCTTGCTGCCTGGGCAAAGTACTCATACTTTTTTGGTTCCAGCCATTTGTAAATTACTAAAGTATCCATACTATTTTTTCCCTTTCTCCTATTTGATAAACAGTGCCCCCTCATTTAAATAAGAGGAGAATCTAATTTCTTTATTTTTGAGGTTGGACGTGGGTGTTGTATGTCCCCTGTTCCTTGGGTTTTCTTAGAAAATGTCATCTATGCAGTACTTACAAACTTAGTGGCACTGCCTGATCACTAAAAGGAAGCAACCTTGCTGAAATAAACAGCAGTTTGTGGTGGATTAGAGCACTACCAAATGAGGAAGGACATCAGCTGTTGAATCATTCTGTGTTCCCACACAGCAGAAACTTTGTGTTCAAAATAAATTAGAGGCATGTTCATTTTAGTTCTGTTCAGCAGGGATGGAAACATATAATAGGAAATGGCTGCTAAGAAACGAAGTGTGCAGGGAGGGAGGGGGGAGAAAAATTAATGGCAGATGCAATGACACTGAACAGTCATTCATGCCCTAGTTATGTCTAAGTTAGATCATTGTAACACACTGTTGAGGAATATAATGGAGCAAAAATGACTGTTGCCTAGTGAGAGATGTTCCAAGTGCGCCACCTGAACATTATTTCAACTATAATACTTGCCCATACTATTTGCTTGTTCTTGCTTCAAACATAGCCAAAGAAAGATTTATTATTATTTTAAACCTCTCCTGCAAGCCTGAGTTCATTCTGAGCTTTGGCCCACCTGACCTTCTTGCAACTCTTGGCTACTCATATATACTTTTACTTTGTGATTTCTCCTTTCTATTTCTCATACCTTCTCTCCTTACATCTCAGTTCATCTGTAAGCTCCTTATGCAGTCACACTGGTTTATTTAGGTGCCTCCCACTTTTCTTTTTTGTTGGAATTGTCTACCTTAGTATTTCACCTTTAAGAAACTGCCATCTGTCTTGGACTCCTTTCTCTTTGAGTATTTCTGACCTTGGGATTTCACCCAGTAATTCCTTAAACTTTTTGAAATCAGCCTTCTTAAAGTCCAGTTTCTATGCTATTCCTTCCCTCCATTTTCAGGGTAGAATATATCATTAATTAGTTTGCATACTTTTTCTGTGTTCAGAATTTCTTTTTTCACTAGAGGAGAATCTATTTTAATTCGCAAAGTTGCAGACCCTGGGCAACAAAGTCATGACCTAGTTCCCTTGTAGCTCACGCATCTTCAGACTCTTCTCACAAAATCACGAGGACTACTTAACTTGCCTCTCTTCCTTGACCCCTTCACTTAAATAAGATTAAGAAGCAAGGCTGCTTTCAGAATACAAACACCATGCAAGTGTCAGGTCGGCTGGAAAGCAAGTCAGAAGCTTTGTGACCTACACCTACCAAGGGGGTGCTTTAAGAAACTCCCATCCATCTTGGACTTCCTTCTCTTTGATTTTTTCTTACTATGAGATCTTACCCCAAGTGTCCTTGAACTTTGTTAACTGAGGCTCTCCTGGTGATCTTTCTTTCACCATATGGAGTATGGTGGATGGGAACAAATGATGGGCCCTTTTAATAATGCTGAACTTTTGTTCTGTGGCCAAAATGTAGTTTCTCAGAAGAAACTGTAATGATTTAAAGTGGCCTATTTAATTTATTTATGACGGCGGTTACTGATTTTTCTTTTATGTTTCTATTTAACATTAGCTTTGTTTTGATTTTGTCATTGTAAATTGCCGGGAGCATTTTATGGAAAGACAAGGATATTTTTATAAACAAATAAAATAATTAGAGTTGTGGTTCTTATGCTTTCATAATGAGCCTATTCTAGTGTTGGTATTGTAGGTTGTCAGGACCACCAGCACAGTTCCACTGCCTCCCTTCTCCATGTTATTTATTCATTTGTTAATCACCTTTCATCAGAAGATGCCTGGGCAGTGTATGCCAGAATGCACAAAGAGAACTGCTGTAGCTCATTTTCCTAAACTTTTGCACCTTGCTGACCACTATATATATATATATATATATATATATATAGTGGTGCCCCGCAAGACGAACGCCTCGCAAGACGGAAAACCCGCTAGACGAAAGGGTTTTCCGTTTTGGAGGCGTTTCGCAAAACGAATTTCCCTATGGGCTTGCTTCGCAAGACGAAAATGTCTTGCGAGTTCCTGTGGGTTTTTTTCCCTCCCCCCCCTTCCTAAGCCGCTGATCAGCTGATCCGCTGATAAGCCGCTTAACAGCTGATTGCTAAAAGCCGCTAAACCGCTAATAGCGCTAATCCGCTAAGCTGTCAATGGGCTTGCTTTGCAAGACGAAAAAACCGCTATACGAAGAGCCTCACGGAACGGATTAATTTCGTCTTGCGAGGCACCACTGTATACACACACACACACACACACAGTGGTACCTCGGATTAAGAACTTAATTCATTCCGGAGGTCCGTTCTTAACCTGAAACTGTTCTTAACCTGAAGACCACTTTAGCTAATGGGACCTCCCGCTGCCACCGCGCCGCCGGAGCACGATTTCTGTTATCATCCTGAAGCAAAGTTCTTAACCCAAGGTACTATTTCTGGGTTAGTGGAGTCTGTAACCTGAAGTGTATGTAACCTGAAGCGTATGTAACCCGAGGTACAACTGTGTGTGTGTGTGTGTGTGTGTGTGTGTGTATATATTTGCACATTTCTAAAAGCAAGGGGTAATAGTTTGCTAATGAACAGAACAGTTTATTTTCAAGGGGCAAAAAGAGGAGAACCCTGTTTGTGAAGTCTTGTCAAATATAATAGCCAATAGCTGACTGTATCAGCTATACCTTTTCATCCAGCGCATTTCTGAGGTGTTGTAGTTCAGTGGCAGAGCACATCCATTGCATGCAGAAGGTGCCTGGTTCAATCCCTGGGCATCTTTACTTAGAAAGCAGCTGATGGTAAAGACCTGAGGCCGTAGAGAGCTGCTTCCAATGGGAATAGTGTTTGCTCGGCTTGATGGACAAATAGTCTGACCCAGCTTAAGGCTGCTTCCTGTATTTCTAATTCACATGGTAGTTAAGCCATTTGATAAATAAAACTAGTTACTGCTATTTGTGTTATCTGACAGTCTGCTGCTCACTGTTGTCAGTATGCCATCCGTGAAACTGCACATGCTAACATCCCCAAGTCATTCATGCATATACATATTTATTTAGATATCTAACCTGACTTTTCTGTAGGAAAATTGGATGGAAACATGTGCATGGATGCCTGCACAAAATTGCCACTCCTGTATCTTAAATCCCAATGGACAGAAGTACCTTTTCCTGAGTCTGGGGGCAGGTTAAAGGATGTTTGCAGTGAGTTAAATTTGAGCTGTAGGGGTGGTCATAAGTAGGGTTGTGTAAGATTTGATATCTCCACAAAGAGCAGGTTGTCTGGAAGTGAATGAATACTGTGAAATTTGTGTTCTGCCCATTCAGACTCATTGCTTGGCATCAATGCCCTAGTAATAGTTTGGCCACCTTGCAAATAGGCACAGTGCCATCATAAGCAGATGGATGTGGGCATTCTCGGCCAGGAAATGGAGCCTGTGCAGTTAGCATAACAGTAGGATTCCTAGAAAGAGTCTTGCTTTTACTTTTCATAGTTAAGGAGTCTCCCTTCATGTGCATTGCAAGTAAGCATTTATAACTGTGTAAAGCTTCCCTTCCAATTGAGAATAAGTTGTACAAGAACATTTATTTATTACAATTAATTGTATACCACCCTTCCAGCCAGGTTACCTTGCTCCTTCTGCCCATGTTTGTGAAACAAGGTAATATAATATGTTGCCACATGTAAAGTAGGCTTGCCATCGAGGCTTGCCTGGCTGCCGCTGTGACTTGTAGGTTATTTCTCCCTGCACTCATGAGGATGAGGTGCAGAAACTCTGGATAAAATTTTAACTGTTGTTAAACACAGCCCTCTCCTCCCCCCTGGTTCAACATCTCCCTTTGCTCTGTTGCCATTTCCATCTACAGTACTGGATAGTGAGGTCATAGTTATGGTTAGGATAGATAATTAAGACACATTTTAGAGCACAAGACAATTAATGTCTATAACAGGGAAGCATAAAGAGCTTTGCTCACATAGAAGTGTGGAAACTGGTTGTTCAGATGTACTCAATCTTTATGAAGGATTGAGAACTGCTGATTAAATTCAGGCCAAAAGCCCATCTAGTCCAGCATCCTGTTCTCACAGCAGCACAAGAGATAGATGCCTTCAGGAAACCCGCAAACCGGATTTGAGTGCAACAACCCTCTCCCCATTTGCCATTCCCAGAAACTGGCATTCAGAGGCATACTGCCTCCAACAGTAGACACAGAACATAGCCAGCATGACTAGTAGCCATTGATAGCCTTATCTTCCATGAATTTGTCCAATCCCCCTTTTAAGACCATCTGCCTTTGGCTGTCCTTCAGCTGTCACCTAGCAGTAGCCATCAAGTTGAAGCAGAAAAAAAGAAAGGAAGTATGGATCTTCAACTGGCTATACTGAGAGATCAGCTGCCTTTGGCTCTCCCTTATCTCCCATTCCATCAGGGTACCTGAGCAATTTCCATCCCAGCCCAGCTCTTCATTATAAGAACTGTAATTTAAAATGATAACAATACCTGAGTTTGCTTTTTTCCACTTTCTCGTCCCCTTTTCCTTTCGTGTTGAGGTTTTTATATTGTAAGCCTGGGGGCAGGGATTGTCGTGTGTGTGTGTGTGTGTGTGTGCTTTTTTAAATGGATCTGGAAGTCTTTTCAGCTCAAGAGCAGGGTAAAAGTGTTTTAAAATAACCTGTATGGTCATAATGAGTGTTTGAGAGCTGATACATATACCATTTGAGAGCTGATACATATACCATTTACAAACTAAAGAATTCTTATTGTTGTTCATGTGGAAATATGGTTTTAAGATTCAATTAGGAGAAGGCAATTTTGTCCCCAAAGGGGGAGAAAACAGCACTTCAAGTATCTTCATTCTAGAGTGAGAATTTGTTTGGTTCTTATTTTAGTACTTGGGTTTTGTTGGAGGCAGCATATGTTGAAGAAAGAGAACTGGTATATTAAATAACTAAAAGCAAGTGACAGTGTGGAATAACCTACCTCTTAACAGGTGTGTTGATTTTTGTTTTTTGTTTGTTTTAGTTTAGAATATGCCTAAGAAAGCAGCTGGGAAAAGAGGCCCTGCAAAACGGAAACTTGCAGAAGAATTTCCTCCAGGAGAAGTTTTTACTGACCTAACAAAGAAAGATTGGAAGCTTGGTCCGGTTATAGGCAAAGGTGGTTTTGGCTGCCTCTATCTTGGTAAGACTGAGAAAGAAGCCTGTTAAAGTTGGAGCACTGCATTCCTTTCTTTAGGCCAGGGGTGGTGGTGTGGGGAACATATACAGTGGTGCCCCGCAAGACGAATGCCTCGCAAGACGAAAAACCCGCTAGACGAAAGGGTTTTCCATTTTGGAGGCGCTTCGCAAAACGAATTTCCCTATGGGCTTGCTTCGCAAGACAAAATGTCTTGCGAGTTTTTCTGACTTTTTCCCCCCTCCCCCCCTTTTTCTAAGCCGCTTATCTGCTTATCCGCTAAGCTGATAAGCCGCTAAAAGCCGCTAATAGCGCTAATCCGCTAAGCCGTCAATGGGCTTGCTTCGCAAGACAAAAAAACCGCTAGACGAAGAGAATCGCGGAACGGATTCTTTTCGTCTTGCGAGGCACCACTGTAATCCGAAAACATGGGAACAGTGAAATCAATTTATCATGGGCACAATTTGGCTAGAGAATGGCAGCTTGATTTCCCTCCTTTCCTTCAAAATAATCACCTGATGAGCCCAAAGACACACTTAACATTCTGCTTTGTTTAGATTATTCATTTGCTTAGCTTACTAAGTTTCTGCTGCTGATCTGGATTTTATTCATCACCTTGCATGCCCTGCTTGGAAGCTTCCCAGACGCACCTGGCTGGCTGCTGTTTGGAAAGAGGATGCTGGACTTGACAGACCCTAGTCTGATTAAGCTAGGCAGTTCTTATGTCCTTTGTTATGTGGAAGTTTGGACACAGTTGGCTGTTGGCTGGGCATGGCTTGTAAAAATGAATAATGCATTTCAGCTAGAGATTTCCAGAGTAATACCTGGAGTTTGTGTCTCAGATTTCCTATGATGTAAAACCTACCCATCACTGCCTAATGAGTTTTCTTCTTTGCGTGTGTGTGTGTATAAATATGTAATCTGGTTTAGGAACAGAAAGCTGAAATGGATGGCCATAGTGTAAAGAAGAGGGAGGGGTTTCTGTCTCAAGACTTGTTTCCTGCCAGGTTGAAGCCAGAGGCTCTTACTTTCTATTACTATAATATTTTTTTTTTATTAAGAGTTTTGTTGATACAATAGAGAAAAGACAGAATAAACAGAAAATAAACATAAGAAAAAACAAGCATAAAATTTAACATCTTGCAGTACCCATCTTTTCTTCATCCTTTGGACTTCCTCACATCTCACGCTCCTGCGTTCCAAATTTATAATGCTTTAGCCAGCAACTTATCACCTTTTTTCAATTCTTATTGAACATATTTCCAATATTTTGTCCCTAATTTTGAAAATTTTTATCTAGGTCTTAAATATCTAATTTTAAACACAATGTTTATTCAAAATTTATTTTTCTCATGAAGTTCACTCATTCTCATAATATCTATCAACTAACTTAATGGGCCCTGTTAGTCAAATCTGTCATCCTTCCTAACACTCATATAGTTTACAATATTTTTGTAGATAATCCTTAAATTTCTTCCAATCCTCTTCCACGGCTTCCTCTCCCAGGTCTCGAATTCTGCCGGTCATTTCTGCAAGCTCCATATAGTCCATCAGTTGCATCTGCCATTCTTCCAGCGTGGGCAAATCTTGAGTTTTCCAATATTTAGCGACGAGTATCCTTGCTGCTGTTGTTGCATACATAAATAATGTTCGATCATTCTTTAACACCCTCTGGCCCACAATGCCCAGAAGGAAGGCCTCTGGTTTCTTGGGAAAGGTATACTTAAATACCTTTTTCAACTCGTTATATATCATTTCCCAGAAGGCCTTCACTTTAGGGCAAGTCCACCAGAGGTGAAAGAATGTTCCTTCAGTTTCCTTACATTTCCTACATTTATTATCGGACAAATGATATATTTTTGCCAGCTTGACTGGGGTCATGTACCACCTATATATCATTTTCATAATATTTTCTTTCAAGGCATTACATGCCGTAAACTTCATACCGGTGGTCCATAACTTTTCCCAGTCAGCAAACATGATATTATACCCAATGTCCTGTGCCCACTTTATCATAGCTGATTTAACCGTTTCATCCTGTGTATTCCACCTCAGCAGCAAGTTATACATTCTTGAAAGTAATTTAGTCTTAGGTTCTAACAGTTCTGTTTCCAATTTCGATTTTTCCACCTGGAATCCTAACTTTTTATCCAATTTAAAAGCCTCTTTAATCTGAGCGTAAGGTAACCAATCTCGCACTTTATCTTTTAGTTTCTCCATACTCTGCAATCTCCAATTGTCTCCATCTCTTTCTAATATTTCCCAATACTTTGGCCATTTAACCTCCATATTGGGTCTTTTCACTGCTTTAGCTTCCATAGGTGATAACCACCTCGGGGTCTTGTTTTCTAATAAGTCTTTATATTTTGGCCAGACATTAAACACTTCTTTCCTGACAATATGATTCTTGAAATTCTTATGAATCTTAACATTGTCATACCACAAATATGCATGCCAACCAAAAGCATTGTTAAATCCTTCCAAGTCTAAGACATCAGCGTTTTCAAGAAGCAGCCAATCTTTCAGCCAGCAGAAAGCTGCTGATTCATAGTACAACCTTAAGTCTGGCAGGGCAAACCCCCCTCTTTCTTTAGCATCAGTTAATATTTTAAACTTAATTCTGGGCTTTTTGCCCTGCCAGACAAATTTAGAAATATCTCTTTGCCACCTCCCGAAACACTCCATTTTGTCCACAATCTGTAAAGTCTGAAAAAGAAACAGCATCCTTGGCAATACATTCATTTTTATAGCAGCAATTCGGCCCAACAAGGAAAGTTTCAATCTTGACCAACTTTCTAAGTCCCTCTTGATTTCTAACCAACACTTTTCATAATTATTCTTAAATAGACTCAGATTTTTTGCTGTTATGTTCACCCCTAGATATTTTACTTTTTTCACCACATTTAATTCTGTCTCTTTCTGAAACCTTTCTGACTCTGAAGTTGTCAAATATTTTTCCAGTACCTTAGTTTTTTGTTTGTTTAATTTAAATCCCGCCACCCGACCAAACTCTTGGATCAGTTGTAATGCCCTTTTCGTACTAGATTCTGGCTCCTGTAAAGTCAAAACTAGGTCATCTGCAAAGGCTTTAAGTTTGTACTGTTTCGCTCCGACCTGAATTCCTTCCACCAACCGGTCCCCTCTAATCATATTCAGGAGCACCTCCAGGACCGAAATAAGTAACAGAGGGGAAATAGGGCAACCTTGTCGTGTTCCTTTTTCAATTTTAAACTCTTCTGTCACCACATTGTTAACTATCAATTTAGCCTTTTGTTCTGAATAAATTGCATCTATCCCATTTTCAAAACCCCGTCCCACTCCCATCCCTTCCAAGTTTTTCTTCATAAACTTCCAAGAAATGTTGTCAAAGGCCTTCTCCGCATCTATAAAGGAATTTTTTTTTGTTTTTTTTTGTTTTGACTATGGCAGACCAACACGGCTACCTATCTGTAACTTATATCTCTAGGTTAGTGATCGTATTTAATTTTTGTCTCTTTTTCAACTGCCATGCTAGCAGGTTTCCACATTTATTTGCCGAATCAAATGATCTTTGTTTCATCAACTTAACTTTCCACTCCACTTCCTGATTTATCAATTTGGAGTATTGTGCCTGGTGAAATTTAATTTCTTTTAAGATCTCCTTTGACTTCGGTTTCACTCTTAGCTTCTTCTCACAGTCTTTGATTTTCTCCAAGATCTTATCTTTTTTCTCATTTTGAGCTCTTTTCTTTGCGGCGTTCTGTTGTATCAGAAACCCCCTCATAACCGCCTTACTTGCATCCCAGATGATTCTTTTTTCCACCATGGTGTTCAAATTTATCTCAAAATAGTCCTTCAAAGCTTTTTGGGCCTTTTTGGTAATCTCCTGATCTCTGAACAGGTTGTCATTCATCTTCCATCTAAAGGAGCCGGTTGGAATTAGTCTCATATCCATCTTTATGGCATTATGGTCGGAGCAGGTCTTTGGGCAGATTTCCACCTTTCTCGTCTTAGGTGCCAGACCTCTAGTTATCCATATTTGGTCGATTCTTGTCCATGTCAGTTGGGCTTCAGAAAAGAATGTTCCCTCTCTTCCCAGGGGGTTCTTTGTCCTCCAAATGTCAATCAAGTCCATATTGTCAGTCAGTTCAAAAAAAGTTTTAGGTAGTCTGCCATCTTTTGTCACATTTAGGCTTTGAGACTTGTCCATATTGGTTGATGCCACCCCGTTCATATCTCCCATCATAATGTTATCATAGTCCAGATAGTCCAGCATTGTCTCATGCAGCTTCTTATAAAATTCCGATTTCCCCTCATTTGGTGCGTAAATTCCCAATATCAAAAACTTTTCTCCCTGATTCTGTATCTCAATAGCCAAAATTCTTCCTTGGTCATCTTTAAATAGAAATTTTGGTGACAGGCTCTCCTTTGCATATATCACCACTCCTCTTTTCTTAACTCGGTCCGAAGAGATAAATTCTTGGCCTAATCTTCTATTTATTAGCACTTTTCTATGGAGCCTAGTCACGTGTGTTTCTTGCAAGCAGATAATGTCCAATTGTTCTTTTCTCAATATGTGAAAAATTCTTCTCCTCTTTTCCGGGGAATTGCAGCCATTAATGTTCCAACTCAGAAGTTGCAGAGACATCCTGAACAAATCTGTTATTTCTCTGACGGTGGTATCTTTTTCTCTGGATCTTCAGGTTCCAAGGGTGCAGGTGTAGATAACGGTCCAGGCCCAAAGGGTGTTTCAATCCCTTTCTGAAGGTCCTCTCCGTAGGCAGTCAGAAATTTATCTCTATCTTCAGCTGTTTTAATTTTAACCTTCTTCCCTCTGAAGGTAAAAGATAGTCCCTGGGGAAATTCCCACCTAAAAATAATTGAATTGCTCCTCAGCAATTTAACCAGTTCAAGATAGGTGGATCTAAGGTCCAGAAGTTGTTTCGGAATATCTTTGTAAAGTTCAGCTCTTGTACCCGAAATATTCAGTGACTTTCGTAGTGTAGGCCTAGTATTTTATCTCTTTCCTCCTTCGATCTCAGAATTATCAAACAATCTCTGGGCTTGTCTTTCCTTGCCAACCTTCCAAGTCTGAAAGCCGACACAATTTTAAAATCCTTTTCCTTCTCTAAAGGCCAGAATTTAGAAAATTCTTTAGTCAGGATCTCAATTAAATTTCCTTGTTCAAGTTCTGGTATTGACCTCAATCTTAAATTATTTTCCCGGTTCCGCAATTCTATCATAGACAAATACATCTGTTGCTCGCCAACTTGTTTGTGCAGTGGTTTCACCTCTTGTTCTAGATTTTCAACTTTTTGGCTAGTTGCCTCAGCCAATTTGCGATTTTCTGCAGTGGCTTCAGATAGCTGTCCAATTGATTGTACGTTCAGAGCCACTTGTTCAGTTATTCTGTTTAAGCAGGCTGCATTTTGGTCAATCTTGGCCGTTTGTTCATCCACTTTCTTGTCCAGAGATTCCAATTTTTCAAAGATTTTCTCTAGAATTGAACCAGATGCTCCTGCAGCCATATCTTCCAACTGTAATTGCGCAGCTTCTTCTCCCCCTGCCGACGGCAGAGTAGGAACAGAAGATCTACGTGCCTGTGAGGCTAAGGCTAAGGTTGTTTGTCTAGTTCTTACTCTAGCCTCTTTTTTTTTGCACCACTCATTCCAGTTTTGTCTAGTAATCAAGGTCAAACTGATTTGTTCCCATGGGAAAGCAGCAGCCCAGAGAGTAAACAGTCAAATAGGAGGAAAGGAAAGAGAAAGTAAAATAAAGTCACAACTGTAAATCCAAAATCCTCTAGAGGGAGCTCAGAATATCTTGAGGGAAGAAGCCAAGTCAATAAAAGTCAATAAAGTCCAATTTAGTTTCCAGGAATCTTCAACTTAACTTATATTTAGCAGAGTTGGTTTAAAAGGCATTACATTGTCTCTAACAAGTGCCCAGAATGATGTTTCAATGTAACCAGTCCATAGACACTCAGGTTGTAACAAACCCCAATTACAAAGTGTCAAAGTCTGCAGTCTGACAGCTCTATTATTCAGGCAGTCCAAATACCTAGGCTTCTCAATAAAATTGTAATTCCAGAAGAAGAGGTTTAGCACAGTCCAAATAAAAAGAATAAATCACAAAGATAGTTAAAGTCCTCACTTTGCACAAAAGCAGCTTCAATAAATGCACAGATCAGTTATTTTTAACGCCTCTTCAAAGGCTCCAAACGTCGAAATCTTTTGCTTTGAAGTTTAAGCAGCAGCGGAAGACGGACTTCCTGTTTATATCTCTCTGCTTTTAGCCGAATTTATAATAGTTTTAGGCTCAGATTTTACACTCTTTTCTTACTCACGGATTGTTGCTTTTTGAAGATCGAATATTTCCAGGAAAAAAGGTCAGCGCTCACCGACAGCGGCTGTGCGGCTTCACTCCACGGGAATAGCGATCGACTCACAGCGCCGCGATACCCCCTCCACGTTCCGGAGCCCCTTACAGGGTCCCTTCTGCGTTTCTGGGGCCGCTTCTGGCGCCCGCCGAGTCCCACGACCACAGGCTCTTGCTAGCTGTGGGTTTCCGATGAGGGTCTCCGCTTCACCGTAGCGGACGACCCGTTTTCCGCGAAACTTCCCCTTCACAACAAGAAGAGGACTGCCATTGCCGTTCGCGCCGCCTCCGGAAGTCCGAGGCTCTTACTTTCTAATCCCTGCATATATATTTTGCTTTTTCTAAACTTCTGCTAAGTATCTCAGCCACAGGATTCCTTTATGAGCTGAAATATAAATGAGCAGAGCCTTAATATAAAAAATAGCCTTTCTGTGTTATAAGAGCACATTTGATGGTAACTCGCTTCCACGGTGATCAGAGTATTGATACAAGACCTGCAACAAGAAGTACCTCAAAGACAGTGTAGTTTCTAGTTTAAGCAATTGAGGCTCTTCAGTGGTACCGTTACTGTGCTGTCTGTACTGATCTTGCTCTGTTTGGACTAGCAATAATTGGAATGCAGAGGGCATGGTCCCTTTCTGGCTTGCAAGAGTTAGACAGGCTAATGTCACTATCTTCGTCACTTGCAGAAGCTAAGTGCCTGCTGGAAGTGACAAGCAATTCCCGGAGAGGCACTTCATGGTACAATTTAACATGTGCACGGAAAATTAAAATGTTAAGTGTAACAAGCACATGTTTATCACTATGGTTTAGCGCAATGTATACGAGCTGGAATGAGTCTAATCGAAGTTGCCTATTCTTTCCTCCTTCAGTGTTAATGCGAGAAGGATTTCACCATTATTATTATACAATGCACACAGGCCATGTTCGCATGCCACACTAAACCATGGTTTGGCGCTGGGTCCAGGAGCTACAATGAGCCTGAACAAAACATCAGTCTTGTGTGCTGTCATCTCCCTCTGCCAGGAGGAGAACCTCATCAGCATTTATTTTCAGTTTCCTCTAATCCTTCCTTGTCATTGTTTGAAAACCAGGAACTGTGATTTGTCACAAAATCTGGTCGGTTACAAAACAAGCCAGCGTCAAACCGCTGGTTATGAAACAAGTTGAACACTTAACTTTAAGCGTTCAACATCCTTATTTGTTACTACTAACTGTATATTAAGCAAATAGTTCTTTCACCATGCTGATAAGAAACCCTTCATATTTTAACAGCTGATGTTAATTCTTCAAAATCAGTCACCAGTGATGCACCCTATGTTATAAAAGTGGTAAGTATATATTTGAAGTAGTCCATTTTCAGATGCATGCACAGAACATCCTAGGAAAACTAGAAAGACTCTTTCAGTAGGTATGTAGAATTTTGTGGAGAGAAAATCCTTAGGCACCCAATGTCCCATGAATTACAAGTAGGTTGAAATAAGTTTAGATAAGTTGAAGCCTTACTTTAAAATCTTTTTATTCTGTTCTGCCATTAGCATTCCTTATGCATTGCTAAACCACTTCATATGAACATTCATAAATGGAAATAAATAAATACATAATACATTTAAAAAATGCAAACATTGTCCTGTTGCTGAAATAACTGAACACATACTGACCTACATTCCTATAACTGCACGGTTATAGTCTCAAATTACACTACTGCATTCATCTGCTGGGATTGTTTTTCTGCTTTAAGATTCCCTGAAATATTTATCAATTGCATAAGAAATGGACAGTTACTAATGCTGTGACAGATTGGAGCTGGAGTACAGGCTTATAACTTTTGGTATATGTCCTTATGGTATTAGAGGTGCTTAGCTATAATTCCTTATTTGGCAACTCATTCTGGCTACAAGCCATTTTACACAGTGGAGGGCCAGATCATCCCCCCCCCCTGTCTGGTCCCTGCTGTCCAACTGTACCACTCATAATCTTATTACCTGACATTGTTATTGTTATTAATTGAATTTATATACTGCCCTATACTTGGAGGTTTCAGGACGGTTCACAAAACAAGGCTGTCAATATAGAGGTGGCTGGGAGACGACTAGGCACTTGAAGCTGGCACTTGTTTCAGAGCCCCCTGCTATATTGGGGCATTCTGACTCCATACACCAGCCAGACCAGCAACAGTAGGAAAGAGAGTCATGCGTTGCTTCTGATACAGCCCGTTTCCCCATAAAAAGTGAACGTGTCACAGAGGACAGAGTGCAAGCTTTGTGCAGCCACTTCCTTTCTGCTGCCTCTCAGTTCCCTCTTCCACAGTCTCTCCACCCCTTGAGAAGGAGTGGATGTGGCATGCCTGGAAAGTTGGAGGGCGGGGGAGATGGCACCCCTTGAAGCAAATAGGATTTGGCCCTATTTGCTGAAACCCTGCTTGCTATTTACCTATCTAGAGACTATTGCCCATTTTAACAGGAAGAGGGAAGCCTGTTTGTTTGTTTGTTTGTTTGTTTGTTTGTTTGTTTGTTTAAGCCAAATTGTTAAGTTTCCATTTAGCATAGTTGCAAGTATTATTGCCTGGTAGCAGTAACCTAGTGCCGTGAATTTGCCTGTATCGGGCTGCCTGTTATTTATAGAGTTATAGACACTATGAATCGATTAAGTTTATGTTTGTAAAAATAGTCTATACATCATGCCCCTGACTACTAAATGTATTGAAAAGCATTAATGCGTAGTTCATGCCGATGATGTATGTGTGGTTTTAAGAGGATGCTGATATAAACATTTTATTTATACAGAATATCAGTACTTTGTAGCTTGCTTTAGTGTGTAACCATAATGGAGACAAATTGTGTTAATAAATGAATGCCTCTGACTACGTAGAATAGACAGCTTGAAAACATAAATGTCTTTTACAGATGGGGACGTATGACCCCAGATGTAGATTTGTGAAGTACTTGTGTACATTTGAGTTTACCCTGGATCAAGATTGAGTTGCTTAAGTCAACTTCATGTGGACAAAATAATGTGGTATATGACATGGGCAAAGTTTGTACTTTGGAGAGAAGAAAACAGGGTTGAGACGGGTTTCTTGGCAAGGGAAAGCCTACCATAACATTCAACTTGCTTCAGATCTCAGCAGGACGTGGCTGAACTAACATGAACATTTCTGACCAACATTAATCTCCCATGCCTACTAGGCTTTAGTGTGCATAAGCTCATTCACTGCCATTAGTGGTAAATGATCTGTGCTCTTTAGTATCTGAGCCTTTGTTGTCATAGGAACTGATTCAATATAGCTCAGTTGGTTAGAGCATGGTGCTGATGACGTCAGGGATGCAGGTTTGATCCCCCTATGGGATAGTTGCATATTCCTGCATTGCAGGGGCTTGAACTAGACGATCCTCGGGGTCCCTTCCAACTCTGTGATTCTATTATAAAAAACTATTCCTTGTACATATTGGAGGGATGATAGCTCAGTAACAGAGCCCATGCTTTGCATGCATATAGTCCCAGGTTCTATTCCTGGTGTCCTCAACCAAAAATATCAGGGAACAGGTGATGGGTAAGATCTCTGCTTGAGATCTTTGGGAGATGTGGACAGTTAGAATAGACAGTTTGGGGCTAGATGGACTAGTGATATGACCTGTTAGAGGGTATATTCCATTGTTACAAACACATATTTGCTCTAAGAGGGGGTCAAGCAAAAATGTATATAGTAGTAATTTGCTGTTTCTGCATACCACAATATTACTGAAATGCAGAAGATCACTTAAGTTTTCAGTCACCATATTAAGTTAATCCTTGCTCCCAGTATTGAAATCTACAAAAATGTTCCTTTTTTAATTGAACCTTTTTTTGCATTATGTAACAGTCATTAAGAAGATGAAGAAAAAGGATTAGAATTTACTTAGGTTGTTAGAATTCTGCATAGGACAGCGGAAGAAAGCTTTATCTGTTAAAAAGTATTTACTAGAGGAGAGTACCCAACAGATTTGAAAGCTTTCACTTTTTTTAATTAAAAAAACGTATTTTTTAAAGGAACCCAGTGACAATGGACCACTCTTTACAGAACTGAGTTTCTACATGCGGACAGCTAAACCTGACCTAAGTAAGTAATCTACTGGTGTTTGAATCAACAAAACAATATCTTTAAACCTTTTTGAATAATCTAATGTGAGACGTTGGGAGAGGTGTAATAATATATTTAATGATTCATGGGCAACGAAAACCATAGTTCTCAGAGGACTCTGAATGGTAACTTTAAGGGCATACCTAATTACAACTGGATGTTTCTTCATAATGGTGCAGTGTTGGGTAGTTATTGAAGGTAATTGTTTATAAACAGGGCCTACTGAACTGGAACACTTTCTCTTGTCCTTTTTTATGCTCAAAGGTCACAGCCCATTGAGGCTGCAGCCACTAATTTCCAAGGGGAAAGTGAAATTTTTGTAGCGCAAGGTGGCTGTTCAAAGGGGGGAGAAAGCATAAGCAATTTTAATTAAATAATATGCTTGGATTTGCTAGGAGACGAGATGTTTGCTATATTAAAATTGCCAAGAAGGCAGAAAGAAACTCGTGGAACGCATAAATGATAGAAAGGGCATAATGCAGTTCCTAAGTTGAGCCCTTTTAAATCCCACTAATTTCAATGAGAGAGACCTAAGCACATGCCTAACTCAGTTGTTAGAGCATGAGACTCTTAATCTCAGGGTCATGGGAACGAGGCTCACATTGCGTAAAAGGCCTCTGCATTGCAGCGGGTTGGACTAGATGACCCTTGTGGTCAATAATAATAATAATAATAATAATAATAATAATAACAACAATAATAATCTATTTATACCCCACCCATCTGGCTGGGTTTCCCCAACCACTCTGGGCGGCTTCCAACAAAATATTAAAATACAATAGTCTGTCAAACATGAAAAGCTTCCCTAAACAGGGCTGCCTTCAGATGTCTTCTAAAAGTCTGGTAGTTGTTCTTCTCTTTGACATCTGGTGGGAGGGCGTTCCACAGGGCGGGTGCCACTACCGAGAAGGCCCTCTGCCTGGTTCCCTGTAACTTGGCTTCTTGCAGCGAGGGAACCGCCAGAAGGCCCTCGACATTGGACCTCAGTGTCTGGGCAGAACGATGGGGGTGGAGATGCTCTTCAGATTACTGGACCGAGGCCGTTTAGGGCTTTAAAGGTCAGCATCAACACTTTGAATTGTGCTTGGAAACATACTGGGAGCCAGTGTAGGTCTTTCAAGACTGGTGTTATGTGGTCTCAGCGGCCGCTCCCAGTCACCCTTTCAACTCTGTGATTCTGTTGAGCCTTAAAATGCTTAGTGCATTAGATCACATGCTTAGTAACTAAGGGAGCAATCCTATGCACAAAAAGGTTGGCATAAGGCAAGCTGGTGCAAGTTAAAGTTATACCAGATCCAAACTCCATTCAGCGGCAGGGCTGCTGCTTTGCCTAAGCCTGGCAGATGGAAAGGTAAAGGTAAAGGTACCCCTGCCCGTACGGGCCAGTCTTGACAGACTCTGGGGTTGTGCGCCCATCTCACTTAAGAGGCCAGGGGCCAGCGCAGTCTGGAGACACTTCCGGGTCACGTGGCCAGCGTGACATCGCTGCTCTGGCGAGCCAGAGCCGCACACGGAAACGCCGTTTACCTTCCCGCTGGTAAGCGGTCCCTATTTATCTACTTGCACCCGGAGGTGCTTTCGAACTGCTAGGTTGGCAGGCGCTGGGACCGAGCAGCGGGAGCGCACCCCGCCGCAGGGATTCGAACCGCCGACCTTTCGATCGGCAAAAAAGGTGTTCTGTTCTGGGTCTCCAGGTCACATGACCAAACTGATTGGGCTTAGGAGCCCTCCTAAGTCCCTCATCCCCCATTCTGGTACAGCCCCCAGAATGCCACTTTTTTGGGTACTCTGACCTGGGTTCCACCAGCCGAGCTGGGATGAGCAAGTTATATGAGCATATCCTTAGCTGATTGGGGACTTAGCACTGGCTGAGCCAGAGATCTGCTGCATCCTAATCTTTTCAACCTGGCAGATCTTGCCATAAGATTGCCCCCTTAGTGAGTTAGTAGTAAATGTTTAGTACTTATCCATAGGAGTTCATCATTTTGCCTTCTGTCTGATTTAACTAATCACATCCTTACACAAATATGGCAATAATTGCTTTGCAGAAAGCTGTAACAATGCATATTTGGAAACTTTTTTCTTGTTTCAGTTAAGAAATGGATTTCTTCTCACAAGCTGAAATACTTAGGTGTACCCAAGTACTGGGGTTCTGGCTTGCATCAAAAGAACGGCAAAAGGTACAAACCATTTCTTATTTTTGAGTTTATAGGATTATTCATAGCCACTACTCCCCCTGTGTGAGTTTCTCACATTCTTAGCACATCTCAGTAACTGATGGCCTTTGGTGTTGTGTCAGCATTCAGACTTAAAAGTTGATCAATGTGAAAATATCAGAGGAATTGCCATGTGAGGAAAAATTCTATATGGAGAATTAAACCTGTACTAACAGTTAAATTAATGTTACTGATGAACAGATCAATGTTACTGGAAATATGTATGGACAGATGCATGCAAAAGGCATTGTTAGATGAATTTTAGAACTTTTCCCCTGAATTGTATCCAGTTGTGTCCCTCTGCTTGATGGGAAACTCTTGAATGTAGTAGCAGCAGTGTTTTTTTTCTGGGGGGACACAGGGGTACGCATACCCCTAAACCTTTTGTGAATCTAAGTTTCCAATATGAGTAGGAAAATGAGAGTACCCCTAAGAAAAAAGGCGCTGAGTAGAAGCTTATGTCACTACTAGAAATACAATTTTATCTGATTCTCCCTTCCCTTCTAGAACATCCTGCACCTCCCAAAGTCTTCTCCAGAGGGTTGGGGAAGCAGCACAAGAGGCTGCAGGAGAAAGGGGGCATTTTTTAAAAAACCCACCCACCCACCCAGCTCACAGAAGATTCTACATGATCAAAGAGCCCTCATGTTTGGGAAGAGACTGAATTTGTCTATGGCTCTTTTTTAAAAAAACAACAACCCAAGGGCTTCTGAAGATACACCCTTACATATAGCTCAGTCGTTAGAGCATGAGACTCTTAATCTCAGGGTTATGTTGTTTGAGCCCCACATTGGGTGAGATTCCAGCATTGCTGGGGGTTGGACTAGATTACCCTCGTGTTCCCTTCCAGCTCTATGATACTAGGAGCAACTTTTCACAGTCAACTAATGCAGCTTCTAGAAGGAATGGTACGTAGAAATGGAAATTATGAAATAACCATTCATCAAATTATTAAATAAAAAGGTAGAAGAGGAGAGAGAAGCAGCCTGACCCAGTCTTGTCATTTGACGCAGAGCAGGATCCTTCCCATTTAGTCAACGGCTTCCTGTTTCTGCATTTGAATCTTATTGAAGTTGGTGGGGCAGTGCCCCACTGGCTGTAACAGATCAACCTCCACTGCTTGAAAGAATTACATTTTCAGTTTGAGATCATAGTATTTATGGACGATCTGCTTCCACACGATCATTCCTTCCTCCTAAGATATTTTGGTGAGGCCCAGACCTCTGCCCCGCTAGCATCTCTTTCACCCGCTGTCATGGGACAGGAGACCAGACCCTGGAACACTCTCCCTCAGGAACCTAGTCTTGTCCCTGTTCATCCATAGGAAACTTGCTTAGCTCTTCTTATTCTGACAGTCCTTCACTATTCATTTGTTCTCCTGTTTAGACTTCTCAGTGGCTTATTGTGTGTATCTTTTGTTGCTACATAATTTAAATAAATACATTTAATGTATCTACAGTAGATATTCAATTTCTGTTGTTAAATGTGCATGTTTATTCATTTTGTACTTTGCTTTGGGGCTTTTTTTTTTCTTTGCTGGAAAGCAACCTAAAATTTAAAATACTTACACTAAAAAGGTATATATATATTAAGGTATCTCGTTTGGATTTTCTTAAAGGCTATGTTTTCTTTTTCTGAAACCAGCTACAGATTTATGGTAATGGACAGATTTGGGAAAGATCTCCAGAAGATTTTTGAAGAGAGAGGAAAGCACTTTACCCGCAAAACAGTATTACTGTTGGGCTTGAGAATAGTAAGTTAAAAATTAAGTATTATTAATGCTATCTAATGTAGTTTCTTTGCTTTAAAGTTAACCTGTAAAGAGTAGTTGCCCTCTGCTGTGTGTGGTTTATATATGCTGAAATTGTTCTGTTATGTCTTTATTAGCTTGATGTTTTAGAATACATTCATGAACATGAATATGTGCATGGAGACATCAAGGCCTCAAATCTTCTCCTGGGCTACAAGGCTCCACATCAGGTAACTTCCAGGTTTTTTCTTCATTGTTTAACCTATTGTTTTTTTTTAATGGAGCTGCTGTGAACCTCAGCAGAAATCTTGCCTTTATGAATGTGTACAGCATTAATATTTCTGCTTGACATTTATATCTAGTTAATGTTGTACATTTTTTATTCACTTTGCTGGCAGTTGATCAAATTGGCTATTCTGCCCTGAATAATATTCAGGAGAATGCTTGCGATACAAAATGAATTTCAAATAGCTATTTGGGGGTGGAAGTTTAAAATTATATAGTACACTGGTGAATTACATTTGCCTGTCTGCTTTGTCAATTTTTTATTTCCTTTGTTTGAAGAATCCATCAAGCATAAGTGTTCTGTTACTTGGAAAACCTGATTTTTAACAGGTTGATTGTTCAAATCAATTGGTTTACAGAAATATCTGTAGCTGTCTAATTTTATTATTATTATTATTTTACATCTTTAGTGTTTGGCAAATGCACATACAAAGTCCATAATTTCCCCTTGTTTGAGTGCTTATCTTGGAGTGAATAAGCGAATGTTTTACTTTTTTTAAAGTGGCCCAACTAGCCTTACAAATGAATTTGTGACACTTACTAGTCTACAAAAAAGAAAGAAAAAAAGTTTTACGAGTCTGCTACCCACATGTATATGGACTAAACTGGCCAGAGGTCTAAATGTCACTGGGCAATTACATTTTTTTTATATATACCAAAGCAAGAGTGCTAGCAAGGAAAGATCAGCTCCTGCCCTCATCTAATAAAGATGCCCATTTAAAATTCACTGCTGTTCTGGCATTGCCGAACTGATCTCCATCCTCTACCTATTCCCCCCCTTCCCTTCCCTTCCCTTGGATGTCTTGTGTTTTTTAGTCTGCCAGCCTGAGGTCAAGGCCTGTGTCTCATTTTAATTTATGTACAGTGCCTCCCACCAGGACTGTATTGAATTTTTCATTGATGTGAGCTGCTTTGGGAGACAATATTTTTGTCCGAAAGGTAGGATGAAAATATAATTATTAAAAACGGTTGAACAATTTGTTAAATCCTTTAATATCAAATTAAGTATTCAACCAGAGGGTAGAAAACTCTTGGTCCTATTGGAGGAAGGAAGAGCATTCTCCATTTAAGGTATAGGGAAGATGATGGCGCTGATACTGACTGGAGTCACTGTGCCAATTAGTGAGTCTCAAACAGATGCAAACCATCCTCTGCCATCTGAGTAGGTAGTGTCTGTTTGTTTAAAAATGAGCAGGAGTCTTCTGTAACTGAGTGAAAGCACTTACCATCTTACTTATCATTCGTGATAGGTTTAAAAAAGAAATTATAGATCAAACTTATCTTGGTGACTTGACGCAAATCGGAGCCACCTGGGGCAATTTGGTCGGATCCATGCAGCCAACCAAATGTTTCTTTTTCAAGGATTATGAGACAATATAGTCTTTACCTATATAGTTTAAAATATCCCCCCCCCCCCCCGTTATTTTAAAGCTTGTATTGGATTTCTCTAGATCAGAGACCAGGAATCTGTGGCCTTCCCATTGTTGTTGGACTTTAACTCCTATCAGTCCCAGCCAACACGGCCAGAGATGATGGGAGTTGAATCCCAGCCTTGTATTTAAGCACTAGCCTGGTAGCCATAAGTGACAAAGAATTGCATACAGGTGAGCAAACAGGCTGTTGGAGGAGAGATGGAGTGCTCCTTCCCTGCCTTGTGTCCATAGAAACCAAGCAGGCTGCCAGAAGAGGAAAAAACCCTCCTCCATGCCCATCATAGAAATATAGCGGGCTGCTGCAGCAGAGACAGAGTTTCCTGTGCCAGTCCCCAGCAGGATAGCAAAAAATTGTTACAGGCTAGTAACTTTTGTGGGTTTATTTGCAAGGTTGTTTTAATCCACTGGTCTTCCCATCCCTGCTTGCTTTAACTTGGTTTCTTCCTTTATTTTAACAACAACAAAAAGCAAGTATCTCACTATGGGATTGTGTTATATTGGAGTACGTGGAATCAATGATTAGTCACACCCAGTCATGAATGCCCCTTCTGTAGGCAAGGTAGTGGAGAGAGCAGTTGGAGAAATTCCTGGAAGATGTGGACTAGCTAGATCAATTTCATTCTGGGTTCAGGTTCGGATTTTTGACTGAACCAACCTTGGTCACCCTGATAGATGACCTGGATTGATAGAGGGATGGCAGGATACATCTTTTGCTCCTGCTTCTCAAACCACCTGCAACTTTTGATACAATTGACAAGGGTGGCTTTCTGGGATAGGTATTGGGGGCACTGATTTACAGTGGTTCCATTGCAACCTGCACATAACCCTGGTGCTTAAAAACTTGCACCGGCTGCCCTAGCCAGGTTCAAGGTTCTTGTATTAATTCACAAGGCCTTTAACAACATGGGTCCAGAGTATCCAAAGGACCACTTGATCCCTTATATCCCAGCTTGATCACTGAGATCTTTTGTGACATCTCTGTTGGCAATCCCCTGTGACTCAGGTGGCATGGCTCATAACTGCTAGAAGCCATGTGTTCAGAGCTGTGGGCCCAAACCTATGGAGCTCTCCTCCCAACTGAGATTAGACAGGCACCTCCTTGCTGAACTTTACATGCATGGCAGTAGAAGCTAGTGTTCCGTTTTATGATGACTTTTTATTACTTTATATTCTGCATGGTTTATGTTTATGTGCATTGCTTAGAAATATATAAATGACAGTATATAAATATATAAATGGCAGTATATAAATATATAAATGACAGTATATAAATGACCTTAATAATGCAATAAGGAAAAATGAATAGTTTGTAGATGTTTGTTCAAGTATAACCTAAGCATTTGAATCTGAATGATAAGAGAATTTTTGAAAGTATTGTAAAAGCATCCTTATAAATTCTTTGATGACGCTCATCTTTGTGCATTTGGAATCTTAATAGGTGTACTTGGTGGATTATGGCCTCGCCTATCGATACTGTCCGGAAGGTAACCACAAAGATTATAAAGAGAACCCCAAGAGGTGTCATGATGGAACTCTTGAATTTACTAGTATTGATGCTCACAAGGGGGTGGGTAAGTAGTTTTGCTTTGCTTCTTGCATAACGTTTCTTGTGGTTGCTGTGAATGCAAGGTAACAAGCTTGAAAATGTGGCCATGTTGAAATACTGGTCTAAAGTAGCCCACTTACTTATCAAGAATTAATTTAGAATTCCACAGTGGGAACAAAGCTGCAAATAATTAGCAGAATAACTTGAAACGATGTTACAAGCCAGATTGTAGTAGTGTTGGAGAATAATAATACATTATCACTTCGGCTTAAGTTACCCTTGGATAATGTAAACTTCGGGTTGCGAAAGCAGCAAACCCAGAAGTGTTTAGCTGTGCATGCATGCACAGAAGCGGCCCCTCTGGTTGCGGATTTGACCGGAGCTCCGTAACGGATCCCATCCGCAGTCAGAGGTACCACTGTACCAACATTGTCTGCAAACGGGACATCTGCGTGCTGAAATCTTTGTACAGATTGTCTTACTTGGCCAGTCAAATATTAATATATTTTATCATATTGCCAAGTATATAAAACAAGACTACTTTTTTTTTTTTTTTTTACATATTAGCTCTTAAAAAATATGTTTAGATCTTAGATGGTAAAGAATGGATGAATGTACATTCAAAGATGAGAGAGGAAGCAGCCTTATGCTAATTCAGACTGTTGGTCCATCTAGCTTAGTGTTGGCTATACTGACTGACAGGGCATTCCCAGGGTTTCATGCAGGAGTATTTTTCCATCCCTGTCTGGAAATGGCAGGATTTGAACCCAGGACTTTCTGCATGCGAAGCACATTCTGAACCACAGAGCTACACCCGGCTACTTTCACATAGCCAGAGCGCTCCTTTTTTTCTAAGCAGGATTTCTAAGTACAGAAGAGGTTAGCTGTTTTTAAATTCACAAGCTTTAGGCTTCGGGTGGGTACTGCTGCTGAAAACAATGGATAAAAGCAAAGCTCTTGCTTACTATTATTATTACAATTTGTATACCTTCCTATACCTGTAGACCTCAGGGTGGTTCACAACATAAAATCACAATATACAAAACACAAAATCCTTCATAAAAGTAAGAACGAAAACAAACCAATAATTCCCCTCCCTTTCCACAACACATTTAAAGGGAAATTGGATGACAATCAGCCAAAGGCCTGGTTAAAGAGGCATGTTCTCAACTGGCGCCTAAAGGTGTGTAAGGAAGGTACCAGCCGAACGTCACTGGGGAGCCCTCGCAGAAAATGCCTGTTCTTGTGTTGCCACCTTCCAGACTTCTCATGGAGGAGGCACACGAGGATGATCTCAGTGTCTGGGAAGGTGCATATGGAGAAAAACTGCCCTTGAGGCATTGCTTTCCATTATTCCATGCATGCATATCTGTTCTTTGGATCCAGGCTTTTTAAAGCAATCTTGATTGATTTTCAGATTATGAGTTGCATTGGTACGTTACAGTGGTGAGAGCAATGGCACATTGTTGCATTTCGTCTCGTAAGACAGGAGTTTTAAAAGTACAGTTCCAGGGGTTGGTGTCATTCTTGTGCTGTCCACAGTCAGAGACCAATGGTAAAAAAATTAATAATATAAAAAACTAAAAAGGGTCCCATCAGGAAGTGTGGCATGGGTCACTGTGCCTCAAAGTACATGTCTTCTAAGTTTACTAGGTTCAGGATCTTGAAAATGTTGAACCCAAAGAGGTTTTGGACTTGTGCTAATGCAATGAGTGGCTCCCCATTCTTGTCATGCTGCTGAGGATAGTCTCAAAAGCAATTTGTGAGACAGCATGGGATTTTCTGTTCTAAAAGAAACCCCACTGGACAGGTGCAAATCCTTGGGTACCACTAAAGTAGCTGTTTGGATCCCAGCCATAGTAATCTCTGACACCACTTAGAAACCTCATCAATTACACACCTCTTCTCCCTGCACATTTAATCTCCAACCAGGCAGAACAGCATCTGGGGACTCTCCATACCTCACCTCTCTATTCACTGATGACACTGGAATAATGATCCACCCTTAGAAGACCCTGAACTATGAGCGCCTGTAGGCCTGTGACCAATAGTACCATGCCAAATCTTGGCCAATGTTCCGCACACTCCAAAGAGATCCCATCCATCAGTTTTGAAAGACCCTGTGACAGTACACTGATGGCTCCTTTTGGATTCTTAAGAAAATATTTTATAGTTCCCAAACTTGATCTATAAATCATCTATATATCTCTAAATTGACTCTAAGACACAACTGTGAAGTTAATGCTCTGTTTTGTTTGCAGCTCCATCAAGGCGTGGTGACTTGGAAATTCTGGGTTATTGTATGATCTGTTGGCTTTGTGGTAAACTCCCTTGGGAAGACAATCTGAAAGACCCCAATTATGTCAAAGACTCCAAAATTAGGTAAAACTCTTATTTTTAATTTTCACAAACAAATTTGTCTTATTCAAAATAGTAATCTTTCAACTTGGCTGATAGTGAGGCTCCCAAATTCAAAATATTAGTCAGATGTATAGTTGGGGCTTGACTACCCAAAAGGAATGAGATTACTCTATTTTCCAATACTCACCTAACTGAATGAAAAGCCCTTATTTAAATAATAGGATAAGGTATTCACACTGATTATGGGTATTCCTCATTTTACATAAAAGAAAACAGATGACAGGGCTGGCCCAGGATATTTTGCCACTTGAGGCAACCCCCCCCCCCGTCTACTCCCCACCCCCCTCCTCCTCCACAGCCCCTTGCTTCTGCCAGCACACTGAGGCTTCCCTGGGTAGTGGTCAAGGAGGTACAGCAGCAGGCAGGCTGCAGGGGCGTGGCTAAGACAGTGGTGTGTAGCTGTAGTGGCAAAGGAGCAAGAGGAGGTGCCAAGCATCTGGCAGCAGTGAGCAGCAGGTACACAGCAGCACTGCCACCCACAGGAGCCTGCCGCCCTGAGGCATCTGCCTGATGGGTGGGCCAGCCCTGACAGGTGAACATACTGAACATGCAGCAAATGGAAAGTGTAGCTGTTGAACAAGTAGCTCACCATCCACTTTTCATCATTCTCATTGCACATGTCATCCAAACTTAGGAATCTCATTAAATGCACCCACCTGTGCACTGCTGGTTTTTTTGTTTTGTTTTTTGCAACAGTCTGATGGGGCCTTGGTAGCCAGAAACTGCAAACAAGGGCATAGTAGTATAATCTGTTACTGCTGAAAATTTCTAGGCAATGAGTACATACTACCTACTCATCCCACATCCCTCTTAGTTTGCAACAGATTCCAGACATGAATAGCATGACCATAGTTTTTATTAACGTTGGGCTCAGATCTGTTTTGGAACAAGCTGCCCTGAAATAACCTAGATGCTAAATCATTACCACAGTGTTCCTCATTTGCTAGCAGCAGCTTAGCCCTAGCTTTCGTGAATTACAGGGTAATCACCCCTCCTTGCTCTGCATAGCTGGAATGGGGAACCTGTGGGTTGGCTGCAACCCACAGCGAGATTTCATCTAGCTCTGTCTCAACCATCTGTGGGGAGGGAAAGGGGCTTATCTCTTGTGCAAAGTGTGCGGTTGCAAGTCCATCCTCTGCAAGTAGATCTGCTGGTGTGGGGCCTCTTTGACAGCATTCCGCTGGGGAAATATGACCCTCAGCTCTGAAGATGTTTCCAGCCTCTTCTGTCAGTGTAATTTCAATTTGCCTATTATTTCTGCTTGAAAGTTCTGACTTTCTCTACTTTCCCAACACAGGTTGGTCTAATTAAAGGCCCCGGCTTTCCTATTTGATATACATGCATGATTCTCTGGGAATTTCATGATATAGTAACACATCCATCAAAAATATAATGCAATAATCTTTTCATTCATCCACAGTTTTGATTGCCTGTATATTTTGAGCAAATGTTACTAAATGAGATTGTACTATATTAGAAAATGGGATATTTTATTCAGTACTGAAGTATAATTTTAAAATTTAAGGGATTTGCCCCATTTTTACTCTCATCATTGTGTTGATACACACTTATTTACCTAAGGGAGAATATTCACCAAAAATACTAGCTGCTGATCTCTTAAACATAATTTGTCTGCTTCCCCCCACCCCCCATCAGGTATACAGATAATATTGCAGACTTGATGAGTGAGTGTTTCTCTAAAAAAGATAAACCAGGTAAGAATATTCAATTGTCATATTAACCCATAATGAAACTTTTGGAAAAAATTTTTTACAAGAATTATAAAAAAGAATTCAAAGGGGTTTTGTTGAAACAAAAAGTGTCCAGGATCTGCTTGTTTTTGGAGAGCTTCTGGTGCTCATTTTCCAAACAAAGTTAAAACGACCCCTTGAACAACTTGCTACATATTTGTACATTTTGAATTTTGCAAATATAGTTGAGGTTGTCGTGAAATTGCAGGATGAAAGGATTGGCTTGTAAGGAAATATATTTTCTTTTTAATGCAGGGGGCAAAATTCAAAGCTATTAAGATCGTTTAGCGTTCACACATAGACCACCAGTGGGATTTGGGATGCCAGGAGGATCCAGATTCTTCAGTCATAGCATGCAGCACACATGAAACATGACTGGCTTTCAGATCATGACAATTTTTGCTTGCTGGAGAGATGTGTGTATTTCTGCCTGCAGACAAAACAAGCACTTTATGTCTAAAATACTGGAAAACGTGACATAATTTCTGGGAAGTTTAAAAACTCCTGAATGAATTGAACTTAGAAAGTGTAGAACTTCCGGGTTAGCGCCATTGCCAAATGGCAGAGTTCCTCCGACCGGAGGAGGTGGCTCCGTAGAAACTGGGTCTTCCCAACGCAGCGAGGGTGGGGACCCGCTAGAAATCCCAGGTGGAGGAAGCCTGGGAACGTGGGGTTCAGCAGAGCACCAGGAGCGCCTCCCCTACTCGCGGGGAACCCCATTTTGGGGCTCCGGAGCGAAGTAGGGTGAGCGGCGTGGTGCTGCGAACTGATTGCTATTTTCACGGAGGGAAGCCGCATAGCCATTGCCGGAGAGCGCTGACTTTTTCCTGTCAACAATTGGACTCTAAACAAGTACCCGTGAGTAGAAACGGAAAATTGGATCAAGAAACATCCTAATTTGGCACCGAAGCGGGAAGGTTCAAAACAGGAAGTCCGCCTTCCGCTTTTTGTAAACAGACTGAAGCAAAAACCTTGTAAGCTAATAGCCTGGAAAGTTGTTTTGTAAAGGTCGAAATTTCCTTCATTTATAACCACTAAAACCCCCTTGGAAGCAGGAGAAAAGGGGGGGGATTTGACTGTTTAAGTCTGCAGGAGAGGGAGTAAAGAAAAATAAGTTTCCACCGTCTCAAACCTGGGAACGGGGGTCAGAGACAGAAATTGTTGGACTGTGAATGGAACATTTTGACAGATAGCTAAAAAAGAGAAACAAACTGATTCCAATGTTGCCTTTTGCATTCTAAAGAAACAAAATATTTGAAAATTGAAAGTAACTTTCTTTTGTTGGACATGCTTTAAAAAGATGGACATAAATAGAAATTGTCTCCTCTAGAGGGAGCTTGTTAAATTGTTGCTGCAGTTTACTTGGGGACTTCACAGCTGCAAGATTAAGATCGTGGAAACAGACTGCGACCTTGAATAAAAATGTGTTTGGAAGAAGTCTTGGTGCTTGCTTTTTGCAAAACAAGTGCTTTGCTGGAGCAGTTGCATGAGAAGATGGATTTGATGAATGAGAAGTTGGATTTGATGACTGTTGTAGTCAGTGAATGTGGACAAACAGGGAATACTGACACAGAAATACAGGGACTAACTCAGGAAACTGGTTGGACTGGGCAAATGCAAGGGCAGATGATAATGGAGGAGGTTGCCGTTGTACCTCAAGCAATACAAATGGAGAGATCCAAGGCCCTGCAGGAGCATAAGCCGTTGTTTTGGAAGATTGAATTTGGAATGTGCCAGAGGGAGTCTGGAGCTGAGGAGGCTCTTAACTTTGGAGGGACTTTGAAATATGCTGTTAAATATTTTTTGAATTATATTGATGACTGTGGGGAGTGGAACTGTGGGGAATGGGCTGGTCTGATGAGGGGAGATGGAGATAATTATGGGCTGAAATCCCCCAGAGACCTACTCCTCAATGAGAAAGGAAAGAATTCAAGAAAGAGATCAACAAAAGATAAGGAAAAGTGCAAGTATGAACAACAAGAAGAAGATCTGCAGAAGGAGCATGGAAGAGATTTAAGAGCCTCGGACATAAGACTACCAGGTTGATGGACTAGATGGAATGGACAGTAAGGACTGACATAACCCGAGACCAGGAAGAAGGGACGTTGGATGAAAATTGGAAGAGTCTATAAAGGAAAATTTTTTTGGGGGGGGAACTAGTGTTAAATTAATGAATATTAGGGAAAATGTTGGAATGAAACTGTCTGGCTTTAGTAGAAATGATATAAAGAGTTATGTATAAATAAGCTTTAAGTTTTAAGGTATTTTACGGTAAGATAAGGTTAAATAAAGTAAGGCAAATTGAATAACAGAATATGAAATGGATTGTTAACAGGTCAGAATGTAAAGTTATAATATATTAAGATAAATTAGTAAGATAAAAACAATGAAGGAAAGGATTTGCTGAAACAACTAATGAACTAGAATGCAAAAAAGGGAGGTGTGAGGAGGTCAAGGAAACAAGCAAATGATAGATAAGATATGGAAAGATGGATTTGTTTTTAATTGTTTTTACTTTTTTTCTGTATTTTGTATTTTCTGTTTTTCTTTTTCTTTCTGTTTTAACTTTTTGAAACACCAATAAATATTTTATATATATATATATATATATATATATATATATATATATATATATAGAGTGTAAGTCATTGGGCTCAAGTCTATTTTCATTGAAATAAACACTCCTGAGCAAGACTAGTGTATTATGTAAACGCCTCCTTCCAAAGCAAAATTGCAGGGTTGTTTGTAGTGCTTTCTTATTGAAATGCTAGGATGGCTTTTTCATGATGAAGGGTGATATTCAGCATAAGTCCTACTCCGAGTAAACCCTTGAAATCAGATTCTGCACAACAGCCATGGCTGAGCGGTAGCATAGAATTGTGTGAATTTTCTAGGTGAATCACTTTAGAATGTGTTTGTAGTATAATTCAATCTCCTTAGATAGACACTTATTGTTTATTTCAGATGAAATAGCCAAATACATGGAAACGGTGATGTCTCTGACTTATGCTGAGAAACCACCATACGAGCAGTTACGGGAAATACTTCTTCAGGGTCTCAAGGACATTGGTCAGAAGGATGATGGTATACTGGACTTGGATGTTTCAGAGAATGGAGACATTCCAGCAAAGCCTGCACTTAAGGTCTTTATTTTTTAATTCAGATCAGTATTTAATGCCTCTTCTTTTCAGCTGGAAAGCGAGCGAGTGCTGTTGGAAATGGGTGTCACGTAGGTGAAATCCAGACTGGAAGAGGAAAGGGAACAAATGCACACTTGAGACTTGACTATATTTCATGAGCAAAAGGCTTGTTCCATCTTATTGTCACTGGCCTGAGTCCAAAGAGCTACTTTAGCCTTGCCCAAGAGCTTACACGTGCGCCACTGGGAGGTTTTTTTCCTTCTCTTTTATGGAGACCTCTGTGCCACATCACAAACCGCTGTTGAAATGCCACTTCACACAGTGTAAGGGGCTGAAGTGGAAAAACACACATCCACCCAAGTCTCCTTGGAACTCATGTGAAAGCTAGGAAAAAGCTCTTTGGATCTTGGCTGGTGTCTACCCAGAAGGTTTTCTTTTTTTGTGCATTTCAACATGGTAGATACAGTTTTCATGCAGGAAGTCCTTGTGTGGCTCAGGTATGGAGAACCTGTGGTCCCACAGATAATGCTGACTACAGCTCTCACCATCTCTGAATGGACTGTTTGGGGCTGAGGAGAGTGGGGAGTCCAACAACATCCAGAGGGCTAAAAATTCCCCATCCCTGCTATAGGCTATCAAATCTTTAATTGACATGATAGCTGAACAGCCAGAGAGACTGTTCTACAGATAAATCACCAGATGTGTTATTCCTGTAATGGCATGTAAACCAAGCATTCAGTCTACAGTGGTACCTCGGGTTAAGAACTTGATTCGTTCTGGAGGTCCGTTCTTAACCTAAAACTGTTCTTAACCTGAAGCACCACTTTAGCTAATGGGGCCTCCCGCTGCCGCCGCACTGCCGCCGGGCGATTTCTGTTCTCATCCTGAAGCAAAGTTCTTAACCCGAGGTACTATTTCTGGGTTAGCGGAGTTTGTAACCTGAAGCGTATGTAACCCAAGGTACCACTGTACTTCTATATAATATCCAGTATTTTACTTACCAGAATTTTATCCATAAGCTTGGTATTGGACACCAGGCTGTTTGATCAGAATATAATTACTGAGTACTAGCATAATGCTGTTCATGAACAGTAATTAAAAAGATTAGAAGTGGGATTTTGGGTTTGTCATAGTGATACATTTCTGTGATGGATTGTATCCCATGGGTAAAACATTGATGCACCAAATGTGTGTATTTCAATATTTTTTGTATGAACTCTGTATAAATGCTGCTTTTAATGCCTGTACTTCTGAACAGAACTTTTATCTACAAGTGTGTGTGTGTGTGTGAGAGAGAGAGAGAGAGAGGCAGAGGCAGAGGCAGAGGCAGAGAAAGAGAGGTCAGTTCCTTTTCCTTTTTAGAGTCCATCTCTTTGCAAAAGCATATTTGACTGCTTTGTTATTCATAAACAGGAAAAACCTTCAGCGAATATATGTATTGACAGAGATGTCATGAAATGACATTATTTATGATTCAAGTGTAAGATTTATTTGAAGGCTGCTGTGTATATACAGGAATCAGCACCCACAGCTCAAGATGATGATGTACTGATAGTTGAGACTGAGGAAGGTTTTTCAGCTAATGCTGATGACCCAGAAAGCAAGAGCCGCAAAAGGAAGCTGGATAAGAAGGAAAGCATTGGCACCAAATGGCTGCGCTCAGAGCTACTGACTGAAGAGAAGGATGAAGTGATAGTACTAGACTGAGCACTGGAATGCTTCAACCAATGGGATGTGCCAATAGGATGATGGTTCGGGTGTGCCATTTCTCAGGGTGTGGCTTCTGTCATGAGCTGACAGCTACTAGGAGCCACAAGTGGGAGCTGAGTGCAGGGTAGGGACCAAAAGTCAACAACCTACAACAGAAGGAGCATGACGTGTCTGCTACCAGAAGTACTACTCCTCCTCTAACACCCCATACTCCCTGCCAACTTCTGCCAGCCTAGCAGTTCGAAAGCATACCAGCACGAGTAGATAAATAGGTACCGCTGGGAAGGTAAATGGTGTTTCTGTGCGCTCTGGTTTCCATCACGGTGTCCCGTTGCGCCAGAAGCAGTTTAGTCATGCTGGCCACATGACCCGGAAAGCTGTCTGTGGACAAACGCTGGCTCCCTCAGCCTGAAGCGAGATGAGCGCCACACCCCATAGCCAGGTTTGACTAGACTAAACCATCCAGGGGTTTACTGCAAAACAATATTGATTTGTCGGCTAGTACAGCCTGAAATATATATAGGAATAGTCATAGCAGTAATTGTGGAATTAACAGTATCGTATAGTGAAGTCTTGTCACCAGGAAGCACAGTATACAATGTTCATTAGTATACTTGAAATTAATAGATCGTGCTTGACATGCTGACTGGTGTAGCCTATATGTTTAAAAGCTAGAGTTTCTTAATCTTTCAGTCGAACCATATTTTAACGAAGAGGAGTGAAATTTGAAGTGGACTAAAAAATGGATAGTTTAGAGAAGAAGCTGTTATCTTTCCATTCTGTTCACATAACGTATGTTCCGGAACAAGAAATCATTATTCCAGAGACTTCAAGGGAATATTGCTAAGGACAGGCAATCAATTGGCTTCTGTTGCCTGAGCCAAACAATAGCAGAAGCTATACACTAGCACATCTCTATGAAATGCATTAAAATGTTGAAAGCAAATACTGCATTTGGATTTGCGTGGGCCTGTCTTACTGCACTGGATGTTTTACTGCACTAGTGCAGCAGTTGTGCATAGCCCATCTCGTAGCAGAGCTGTAAGACCCTTTTCATCTGATGCTACCAATTTCCTGCAACAGAAGGGCAGGATATAAATCTACCTAAATAAATATCTGGGACCCATCACTTTTTGAGTCTCTTTCAGTGTAAATTGATGTGATTGCTCTTGCATTGAAACAGGCAGTTGGAGAATAAAGCCTCAATCAAACAAGAATTAATCTTAGCTGGTGACTCTCTTCTCATCCCCCTCAACCCCCACCCTGGCAATTGATTTTTGTCTATGATTCAGGTTGTTAGCCTATTGATGTTTAGTTAATTGAAGCTATAAGTTGCACTGAAATAATTGGTCTTGCTTCCAAGTAAATATCTTTGGGATCATGTTGTTGATCTTTCCCTCTAAGTTGACTTTAAATACAGGTGATGGTTGTATGGTATTTGTAAGTTTCCTTTTCCTTTCCCCAAACTGGGAAATTGTATTCTGAAAGATAATCTTCAAATGCCTTGCCTGAATCGAGAGCATTCTCTGTGCTGAGGATCTTTGAAAGGGAAGTGCTCTGATTTACAATTCAGGTAAAAAAGCCACACTTTAGTTAATTGAACCAATTAATATATTAATGCACTCAGCTCTACTCTCTCTCGAATTGTTCAATTGGTTTATCTTGGCATTTAGCTTGGTGTGAATCGTGAATCCAATCAGCATTCACTTGTTTGGTATGGTAACGTATCCGTAAGTGGGTGGGAGAATTGCACATAATGTAGCTGAATGGATTCATAGTCTAGCCTAGTTTTGGACTAGGATCGTTCATAGTATAATGGTTAGTTTTGAACTAGGATCTTGATGATCAGGGTTCAGATCCCCACTTGCCAGTGACTATCTTCCAGCCTAACCTACCTCACAAGATTGTTGTGAAGATGAAAAATAGGGGAGGAGGAAAAACTTGCGGAGAAAATGCAGGATCTAAATGTAATGAATGAATGAATGACAATAAATATATACACAAATCCAAAACTATTTTTTCTTCCTAACTCTTTTTAGAATAGATGTGCCATGCTTCACAGCAGCACTGGGTTAAAAAATAGAGATAATCTCTTGAAGAGCTGATGAATATTTATTCACTTTTAGAGATTTGTACAGTGCTGATCATCAAATTCCCAAGATGGCTTACGGAAAGGTCATATGACATTAAAACTAAAACAGGAAGACACCACTGTGTAGCTGGCAAAGTACAGTTGTAATGTGATCACAGCTCTCAGTCCCAGTTAATAGTGCTGGAGGTAGAACACAGCCATCATGACTATTAGCCTTACATCTCCATAAACTTGTCCCAAACTCAGATAGCTTATCCAGAAGAATTCCATTTCAGAGGTCAAGAACCAACAGGATGTAACAAGTTAGGCTAAAAATACTTTCCATTCACGCTTTGCCAGGTTGCCAACTTTATTACAAAACTAAGACTCGTAGCTATAAATAAAAAGTTGGTCATTTGCATAGTTTGCTTTGCACTTTTTCTTTCCTTGCTCTCCTTTTTGAGAATTTATAGGATCAACATCTTGGCACGCAGCCTTGCCATCCTAAGAACTAGAACCTCTTTTTCTGAGTGAAAACTCATATTCTAAAAGAGCCTGCTCATCACATGAGAACACTATAATGCCTGCAGGCTGCGTTAGCCATTTCATAATTGATTCATTAGTTTACTTATGATTGGTGTGTGAGATCGACATGATCCTTGTAAAGGACAGTGTATGAAGGGACTTTCAGCATTTAGCAGTTGTCTCGACTGGATTTCAAAGTGCAGCTTGATCTGGATTTTGTTCCTAGCTCAGCACTGATTTTTACATTTCCCATTCTGGGGTTTATCCACATACACCTTTTCTCTGCTCTTTCCAGGCACAGTCTGCATTTTATAGCTTCATGTCTGAGCATCCCCACTTTTTTTTTTCCTCCAGAGCCCTCCCCACAAAAACCCAAATTAACATTTGTTTCAATTCATCTTTAAATAGTGTGTTTTCATGGGGGAAGATCCAGAGCAAAGAAAAAGGTTGCTTGGACAGGGAGCTTTAAAGTGTGGCTGGAAAGAGCAGGACAAAAGATAAGCGTGGATAAATTCTCTCTCAGAAGCTTAGTTTCCTAGAAGAGAAATTCTAGAGTAGAAGTGTTTTGTCCTGTTTCTGACTGGTAAAAAATAACTTTCAGTTAATCTGAAGAAATGATCATGGTATTCTGAATTATGAAGTACTTCCAGTAAACACTTGTCATTATCAAGTCAAACAGCATTTATAGGTGGAAAAATACACTTTGCTTATTTTTCAGAAGAGACAAACAGTTATACGCGTCAGGGGAAGGAAGGATTGATAAATCTAACAGCACTTAAAAAAAAAAAAGCAATCAAAGAATTATAGAGTTGGAAGGGACCCTGAGAGTCAACTAGTTCAACCCCCTGCAATGCAGGAATCTTTGGTAATGCATGACTATTTTTGGAATAGAGGAGAAAGTGTTGGAAGCAGCTAACATCGCATAACGCTAAGTTTCCAGAGTCTTGATGTTAATCCCTCTCGTCCTATCAATCCCCCTGATGAGCCACGTGTGGTCACTCAGACTCTCCTGCAAGGATATTGGTGGGCTGTAGTAATTGAAATTGATCCAATTCAGTTGGACCAGATGGTACTTTGTATGCCTCCTCAGTATGGTGTCGAATTGCATGCAAATCCTGAGTGTCAAAGTGGCTTCTAAAAGTATCACCTCGGGCTTCCTTGCATGGCAATATTTTATGCTAAGCATAGTTGGCTCCAAACCCAAAGTTGGACCTATTGCTAGATTGGAAGAGGGAGGAGTGTGTGAACTTAATAAAGTTAATAAGCACTTTCAATCTAACTTTGGTTAGAAGATAAGACAGTCTTGCATATTAATTGGACCTCAGACAACTCTAAGATGAGCTGTTGTTCTCCCTTCCTAAAAATGAAATTCAGTTGAGAACTATATTTAAATGTGTAGACTCCTCTTCTGCTATTTCATAATTTGCATCCTAAACACACTTAGTAGGGAGTAAGCTCCACTGATCACAGTGGGGCATGCATCTTGCATATAGCATGGTAGGCTTCTCAAATGTTAAACTGTTGGGTGAACTTTAATCCAGTTTGTGCTAGGGTATATATGACATATCAGAATGGCCAGTATTGAGAAACAGCGGCAACATCTGCTGCCTACCTTAATTGAAATTCTTTTGCGCTAAGAGATCTATATTTTTTCCTCTACTATAAATTTTAAAATGATTCTAGTTCTGCGATTTATTAATGAGCCATTGTTTCCAACTTGGCTTGAATCTAATTCACTTTCATATGTAATGGATGATGTTACTTTAATATTTGCATGGGTTCCGTTAGCTCCTGCTGAAAGAGAAGTTATCCTCATTGTGGTGCAGTGAAAGCATCCATTATTGTTCCTGTAAACTACTCAAGCCGTGGGGCATGTCTTATGCTCGGTGATGGGCCCATTGATGGCACTCGATAACTGTTAGGAAACATTTGAAGTGAAATAAATATGAATTAGTGATTCATAGTTTGCCTTGCACTCTGCATCAAACATGGGTGTTGCCTCTGTCAGAGAATGATGCCTGACTTCTCTTGTCATGTAACTCACCTGCATCAAGATTAAGAAATCCCTTTTTTTATTGAATAAGCTTGGAAACAAGATAAATGTCCTTTTGCTTTTTGTGTGGGAAGTATTGGATATCTGTTTTCACAATGAGCCTTTTAAAAATCTCTCCTCGGTGCAACCAGGAGGAATGCGTTTATATCCTGAATATAAAAGCAATACAGTGGTGAAATATTCCTCCTTAATTTTGGTCAGAACGAACAAAAGTGTCTGTGTTTATTCCTGCCTAATGCATCACAAATCTGCTGACATGCTAACCTTGGAGTCTTGGTTGGCGTTAATCAGGCCTGTGCACCGGCAGGAAAGATGTACCTAATGCACTCCATCAGTGCAGTTTGCATATGGAAGTTCTCACAGGGGAGCTGCCCTGTGCCAGCTGAGGGTTACCTGCCCACTGCAGTTATTGTATGTAATTATCGAACCAATCTGTTCAGCCCAGCAGGGTTTAGATGGTAATCATGAAGCAACACTTTGGAAAGATGTAATGCACTCTCCCCTTCTCTCATCAGCTATGTGAGGTTGCAACCACTTCAGCAGCTATTTCAGTAAAGCTACACGTTTGTCAAACTTACCCCCCAAAAGCAGGCTGAACTTTCGCAGTTATTTTTATGCTTATGGGTGAAGATGTGTTTGTGTGTCTGGCAAAACGTACTGGCTTGTCGACATTCATTGCAAAAAAAAAAGGGGGGGAGAGGAGGTGATGGGAAAAGAGAGACACCCGATTTATTTTAAAGTATTTTGCATGCTCTGTTGTTTTTAGAATATGTCTAACCTGATGTATCTTTGGTTGAGAACCAGGTCTTCCCATAGGGTGATGTGGCAAGGGGGTGGGGAGAGAGAAAGGAGAGACATTTTTTCAGGCTTAGTTCCCATGATGAGGAAGGAGGGAATCTGTCTCTTTCTGATCCGTGTCACTTGAACATGTTCCCCACACGACTAAGTTCTCTTTCTGCATTAATTTGCATTTAAAAAGAAAAAAAAGAAATCCTTAAAAATATGAAATGTATGCATTTTCTCTCAAAACGTGTTCTTAACACATACTTCGAATTAGCCAAGAACTGTGTTGTGCCATTTGGAGAAATGTGAAATCAGGTGCATAGCAAAGTTCCAATGCACATACAGTATTGGTACGAGAGGTGCAGATCTGCTCATTTTGTATAGCAGTTTGCAAAAATCAGAGTTCTTGTGCATTCCTAGCTGATGCTGTCCACATATTGTAAAAATTGTGACGCTTTTCCCCTGTGATCTCAAAGACAAGAAACTTTAAAATAAACATTTGAGCTCAGTTACTCGGGAATCCCACAAAGTTCATTTTCTAGTCTGTGGCTGGCGGAATACCCTTGTGTCTGAATGCAATCCAAATGCATTTTAATGATACAGCATTTGATGTATTATACCTCATGACTGCAACTACAACCTTGTTCTCCAACAGACTATGGGTTTGCATAGGAACCTCATTTAAAAACAACAGCAAACTTTCAAAATGAGGGAATGAAAACCATGGTGTGTTAATTATGACAAAATACTATTCCTCCTATAGGCTTTTGATCTGGTTACTCACACAAGGGCAAAGATGGAGAAACATGCCAAACAGTTTACTACAGTGCACCATCATTTTGTGATTTAACTTGTCTGCATGCACTTTTCTGCTTTGTATAAAGTGTGGCTTTGTTTCTTGTTTTGTTCGGGGATAGACGAAAAGAAAAGCAGCTGCTGCATCAGGGCCAGCCTCTACTGATGAAGACAACGGCGAAACAGCTGTAGAAGATGCGAAAAACATCAAAAGAAGAAAACGTGCTACCTCTAGTAAGTACCCCATTGGTATTTGTCATAGATCTTTCATTTTGCTGAAAATAAAAAAGCATTAAGTTTTGCAATAAATGTCACTCTTTTATACTGGGCAACCTGGGGAATGTAAGCTTGTCAGTTGTCTATCTGCAGCAAACGCGAAATATGCTTTTGGCCCAACATATAAAACGGATGGTTGTGGTTGGTTGTAGTCCCCAGCCCCTTTCCCCACCTTTTATTTTCCTCTCTGTTCTCATTTTCATCCTCCCCTATCTTGTCCAATTCACTGTCAGGAAGTGCTCGCTCCTCAGGACCAATTCATCACAGCAGGTTACAGCCAGAGGCTAGCAGCAGCCGCCGCAGCCGCCGCCGTATTCAACAGTGAGTGGAGCTACTTTAAGAAAAGGGAGTTATCCAGATAGACTGAAAAAGAACCTTGGTGCTGCTTTGGCATAATTGGTAGCTTACGACCCAGGCTATATGCAGCAGCAGAACGTTTGAAAGCAAGACTTACCAGCCCTGTCAACCAAGATCTTTTTAGCAGGAAATGCCAGAGGTTAGATGTTGGAGCCCACACACCTTCCGCCACTGAGCCTATCCCTAAGAGACAGGCATCGGTGCAGGTGATACTATTTCCAAGTGAAGATGCATGGTGTATGCATAACTCAATGGACTCGACTTCCACTCAGTCTGTTACTCTTTTTTTTTTAAGTGATATTTATTAAAATTTTAAAGGCTACATAAAGAAAAAGTAAAAATACCACATTAAACAAAAACAAAACAACACATCACAATATAAAAAAACAGAGACATAAAACCGATTAAACAAAAACAAAAATGCAAAGAAAAATACATCAGATCTCCTCATTACTAATCTTTCATTAGCTTATTTCCTTGACCTCCTCACACCTCCCTTTTTTGTATTCTAGGTCAATTATCCATTTCAGCAAATCCTTTCCCTCTTTTAAAATTTTTGTCCTGTAAATTGTCTTAATATACTATAACTTTACTTTTCCTCCTTTCACCAATTAACAGTCAGTTATTCCCAAATCCTTTATATCATTCCTGCTAAAATCATATAATATTATTCCAACATCCTTCTAACAGTTATTAATTTTACAATGTTTCTGTAAATAGTTTTTAAATTTCCTCCAATCTTCCTCCACCGACTCTTCTCCCTGGTCTTGGATTCTGCCAGTCATTTCCGCCAGTTCCATGTAGTCCATCACCTTCATCTGCCATTCTTCCCGGGTGGGTAAATCTTGTGTCTTCCAGTACTTTGCAATAAGTATTCTTGCTGCTGTTGTAGCATACATAAAGAAAGTTCTGTCCTTCTTTGGCACCAATTGGCCGACCATGCCCAGGAGAAAGGCCTCTGGTTTCTTCAGAAAGGTATATTTAAATACCTTTTTCATTTCATTATAGATCATCTCCCAGAAGGTCTTAATCCTTGGGCACTTCCAACATTTATTATCGGGAAGATGATAGATTTTTGCAAGCTTGACTGGTGTCATGTACCACCTGTATATCATTTTCATTATATTCTCTCTTAAGGCATTACATGCCGTGAATTTCATACCTGTGGTCCATAACTGTTCCCAGTCAGCCATCATAATATTATGTCCAACGTCTTGTACCCATTTAATCATAACAGATTTCACCGTTTCATCCTGAGTATTCCATTTCAACAGCAAGTTATACATTCTTGACAAATTCTTAATTTTAGGATCTAGCAGTTCTATTTCCAATTTTATTTTTCCACCTGGAAGCCAATTTTTTTGTCCAAATTATATGCCTCCATTATCTGGTAATAGTGAAGCCAATCTCGCACTCTATTTTTTAATTTTTCAAAGCTCTGCAATTTTAGTCTGTCTCCCTCTTGTTCCAAAATTTCCCAATATTTCGGCCATTTGGCCTCCATATTGAGCTTTTTCTGAGCCTTCGCTTCCATTGGTGACAGCCACCTTGGGGTTTTATTTTCAAGCAAGTCCTTATATCTTATCCAAACATTAAACAGTGCTTTCTTGACAATATGGTTTTTAAACGCTTTATGTGCTTTGACCTTATCATACCACAAATATGCATGCCACCCAAAAACATTGTTAAAACCTTCTAAATCCAACAGATCAGTGTTCTCAAGAAGCATCCATTCTCTCAGCCAGCAAAATGCGGCTGATTCATAATAAAGTTTTAAGTCCGGCAGGGCAAATCCACCTCTTTCTTTAGCATCAGTTAATATCTTAAATTTTATTTGAGGCTTCTTGCCCTGCCAGACAAATCTAGAAATATCTCTCTGCCACTTCTTGAAACACTCCATTTTATCCAAAATTTGCAATGTTTGAAACAAAAACAACATCCTTGGCAATACATTCATCTTTTTCGCAGCAATTCGGCCTAGCAATGATAGCTTCAGGTTTGACCATATTTCTAAATCCTTTTTCACTTCCATCCAACATTTTTCATAGTTATCCTTAAATAAGTTCACATTCTTAGCAGTCATATTAACCCCTAGGTATTTCACTTTCTTAACCAGTGCTAATCCTGTCTCCTTCTGAAACCTCTCTCTCTCAGTCACTGTTAGATTTTTCTCTAAAACCTTAGTTTTCATCTTATTCAACTTAAAACCCGATACCTGGCCAAATTCTTGAATTAGTTCCAGTACTCTTTTAGTACTGGATTCTGGCTCCTGTAATGTCAATACCAAATCATCAGCAAATGCTTTCAGTTTGTACTGTTTGGCTCCAACTTGTATACCTTTAACTGTTTGGTCCCTTCTAATCATATTTAAAAGGACCTCCAGGACCGATATAAAAAGCAATGGAGAGATTGGGCAACCTTGTCGTGTTCCTTTCTCTATCTTAAATTCTTCCGTCACTACATTGTTCACAATTAATTTAGCCTTTTGTTCTGAATAAATTGCACCTATACCATTTTCGAACCCTTGACCGACCCCCATCCCCTGTAAATTTTTCTTCATAAAACTCCAAGAAATATTGTCAAAGGCTTTCTCCGCGTCCACAAATATCAAAACTGCTTTAGTGTTGATATTCACTTGTAACTCTTCTAAAATGTTAATTATGTTCCTCGTATTGTCAGACAAATGTCTGTTACTCTTATCCAGCCTGGTATCGCCTGCTCTGGGACAGATGAAATCCATTGCTTGGTTTTTGTGTGTGTTTGGTTTTTAAAAAAAAGTTTGAAACTTTATTATTATTATTTTGAGCTTTTATTAACACGTGGAAACGTGTTAAGAGGAAAACCCAGCTTTAAAATGAATCTGTCACCTTCTGTTAAACATGAAACTGTTATAATTAAGTTGTCGATTGTTTAGCTTAATTTGGGGGGCGGGGGGGGTCAGAGAAGTGGATTTTTTAAAAAAAGCTTTCAAAAACTTTCTGCTTGGTTATTTGTGGGGTGGCGGAGGTACTTCAGAGGAATGGAATTCCTCAATCCCCATATAAACTGACCCAGACTCTGTGATGATCGTCTGAGGTCCTTTCTCGTGTGCCTCCTCCATGAGAGGTCCAGAAGGTGGCAACATGAGAACGGGCCTTTTCTGCAGTGGATCCCTGTCGGTGTAATAATAATAATAATAATAATAATAATAATAATAATAATAATAATAAAAAATTATATTATTTATAGCCTGCCCATCTGGCAGGGTTTCCTCAGCCACTCTGGGCGGCTCCCAACAGAATATTAAAAACACAATGAAACATCAGACATTAAAAACTTCCCTAAACAGGGCTGCCTTCAGATGCCTTCTAAAAGTCAGGTAGTTGTTTATTTCCTTGACATCTGATGGGAGGGCGCCATCAAGTGTGTGAAGTGAAGTTGCTTAGGGTGTGAAACATAGGCAAGGGAAGGATTTGGCATTCCTCTCCACCCTGCTCCTGCTGTGCTTTAAACAGCCACCCCACTTGTCCTGCTTTATGGGAAATCAGTGTGAAGAGTGTGTGGCTTTAGCATTTTCCACCTTTGCAATTAAGCGGTGTATAAATAAATCCATTAATAACAATGTCTTGGCCTTGAAGCTCCGCAAGTGTGTGAATTGCTAGGAGAGTGAAAGATTCATGAGCTTGTGCTTCTGGACCCCGCAAGATGTAAGCGAGAAGGAAGAGAATTAATGAGGAAAAAGGAGAAACAGAGAGGTGACATGCAGAAAGAAGAATATGTATGCTCTGGAGTAGAGAAAGAATTAACAGAGAGGGGTTTAGAGAGGTTCTTTAGCAGTGTAGAAGGTAGAGACAGTATAAGGTATAGGTTGCAGAGAAAAGGTTTAACGCAGAGAAAACCCTTGTGGAAGAAAAATGATTTTGCATGGTTAGTGTAGTGGAGGGGTCTGCAACCCGCGGCTCCGGAGCTGCATGTGGCTCTTTTACACCTTTGCCATGGCTCCGGGGCGGATACTAGCGAGGGGAGGAGGTGCATTGTGCGCCCCGACACTCCCCACTGTGGCGGGCGCTATACTGGCTGGGATGTCGCATGGGGGCGGTGCGTGCGTTAATCACGCACCGTCCCGACGTCACCTTCCCGCCCGCCCTCCCGCTACATTGTAAGGGGCATGTACGCTGGTCACTGCATTGAAAGGGGGCATGTATGCTGGTCACTGTTTTGAAGGGGAATGAAGAACACACACACACAAAAAGGTAACTTGTTAATTTAACGTTTATTTCTATGAGGAGGAGTAATTCTGAGGGGTCAAACAAAGAAATAATAAAAAAGTGACAAAAAAGTTATTTTTATAATGACGAGTTTTGCAGCTCCCAGTTTTTTTTTCTTCGGAAACGGTTCCAAGTGGCTCTTTTTGTCTTAAAGGTTGCAGACCCCTGGTGTAGTGATAAATGTAAATTGAGCTGGTAAATGTAAAGCTGGTAAATTGAGCTGGTAAATGTAAAGATGTCTCTCAAAGTGACTGGCGTGCTCCTTTTACTACTTTGGAGTGGTGGTAATGGGGCAGGGGAGAGGAGAATTTAAATGGGGAGGGAATTTCCAAGTATGTCTTCTACTAGATAACCCTTGTCCACACGATGTACAGTACTTGAAACTATGTGAAACTTGCTTCTCTACATAACGGATGCAGCCTGTTTGTTAGCATATACTGCCCATCCATACATGCAGTGGCTTGTATCCAGTTTGCCCAGCACTGACGTCTTAACTTGCAAATGTTCCATTTTTATGCCCCTGAGCGCACGGTCTTTCAGCGCCATTCCGCTTTTCAAGCCTGAATTGGGCCCTCAGTGTCCAGGGCCTCTAATCCATTATGAGCCTTCTTCAGTCAGAGACCCCACACGCTATCTGGTCTGTTTTTTCCTGTTAAGCTGTTGGCTAATCTCTCAGTGTAGGATTTCCCAGCCATGTGACGTATATTTTCCATGGTGTTTCTCCAGCAGTACAACTTTGCACAGCTGCAATTTATTTATTTTCTGTTCCCAGTAACAAACCAATCATGTGGTGTTGAGAATTGGTCTTGGTACCCCATCTCCTGTTTTAAATTTCTCGAAATATGGCTGGCATTTCTCCCATGTATCCTTTTCAGATGTCTGAGGTTGCAGTGGGAATTTCAACATAAAAGTGTGTGGTGCTCCTTCTCAGGTCCAGCTATCCTTATTCCAGGATGCTGTGTCCCATTTCGCTTTCCCCTCAATTTCCATTCCCTCCCTTCCAAGAGCCAATTGGCATTCCTTGTCTACCAAGCAAAGTCAGTCATCACTGGGCTCCTGCATTTGAGATCTCCCAGATTATTATTATTTTTTGTACTTCTGAACACCTTGGAGTTACTCCAAGCCTGCCGATGTCTCATTAATTTTGTGTGGATGGTGTCCTTTTGGCGACATGAGGATCCAACATCAGGATAAGGAGTTTGGTGTTAATATATGTGAGCTTGGCCTTCAGTTGAGGTGGAGGCAATTGTTAGTGGGAAGTACAAGATTTTGACTTTTCATAGTGCATGTTTTATGTGTCTGTTATTCTTATTCTTCTTATTATTATTATTATTACAGTGGTGCCTCGCAAGACGAAAAGAATCCATTCCGCGAGTCTCTTCGTCTAGCGGTTTTTTCGTCTTGCGAAGCAAGCCCATTGACGGATTAGCGCTATTAGCGGTTTAGCGGCTTTTAGCGGCTTATCGGCTTAGCAGATAAGCGGCTTAGCGGCTTAGAAAAAGGGGGGGGGAACCCGCAGGAACTCGCAAGACATTTTCGTCTTGCGAAGCAAGCCCATAGGAAATTCGTTTTGCGAAGCGCCTCCAAAACGGAAAACTCTTTCGTCTAGCGAGTTTTCCGTCTTGCGAGGCATTCATCTTACGGGGCACCACTGTATTATTAATAATACAGTGGTACCTCTGGGTATGAACTAAATCTGTTCTGGACGTCTGTTTGTAACTGGAAACTGTTCTTAACCTGAGGCATGCTTTCAGCAATGGGGCATCCTGCTGTGTGCGCGCCTCTGGCGCACAATTTCCACTTGCATCCTGGGCAAAGGTCGCAACCAGGAGCAGCTACTTCCAGGTTAGCGGACCTCATAACCCGACACATGTGCAGCCAGAAGCATTTGCTAACAGAGGTACCACTGTACAGTGGTACCTCAGGTTAAGTACTTAATTCGTTCTGGAGGTCCGTTCTTAACCTGAAACTGTTCTTAACCTGAAGCTCTACTTTAGCTAATGGGGCCTCCTGCTGCTGCCGCACCGCCGGAGCCCGATTTCTGTTCTTATCCTGAAGCAAAGTTCTTAACCTGAAGCACTATTTCTGGGTTAGCGGAGCTCATAACCCGACACATGTGCAACCAGAAGCATTCGCAACCAGAGGTACCACTGTAGTTTTATTATTTATACCTCACCCATCTAGCTCGGTTTCCCCAGCCATTCTGGGTGGCTTACAACACATATAAAAACATAATAAATAGCTGAGATTGTAGAATTGTAGAGTTGGAAGAGATTCCAAGGGTCATCTAGTCCAACTCCATGCAATGCAGGAATCTCAGCTAAAGCATCCATGACAGATGGCCATCCAACCTTTGCTTAAAAACCTCCAAGGAAGGAGAGTCCACAACTTTCTGAGGGAGACCATTCCAGATCTTACTAGATACTAGAGATGTTTGCCTACTACTCCCTAGTTAAAGCTGCATGAGTGCTTGTATGCTTCTTTTATCTTTATCTTTTTTTTTTTTTACTGAGAAACAGTAGTTGTTTCTGGACCTTGCCTTCTGTGTCCTCCTTAGAAATATAAAATCTCCCCAATTCATTTCCCTTTGTTTAACTTTCACTGTTGGATGTGAAGCTGATTTGCTCATTTTCGAGCAAGTTTGGATATGAGGGTGATAGGAGTAGCAGAAGGGAGAACTGACTGCACTCTACTTAACTGGCACATGGATCTCATTTGCAGTCATATTTGTGCCCTGAAAAGTCTTGGAATACACAGATCAGATCTGACAGCAGGCAAGGTGAGAGATCTCTGTGTTTTCAAAGTGATTTAGACAATGAAATATCAGCGAGAACAACCAATGCAAGAATCACCTATGCTCCTTCTTTACCTGCTAAGGCACCACTGTCCAAAACAGCCCTTGCTTTACCCCAAATGTATTTCCCGCACTGGAGCATCAATTTCTCAGAGAGGGACTTACACGCTTGCAAATATATATTGAGGATTCATTGTCGTCAGCCAAACACCTCTTTTCTCCCTGCCCTACCTGCAACTCAGATTTCTAAACAGTCGTGGGGTATTTTTATTGATCTCTGAAGACATAAGACGAGCGGCTGGGAGGGAAGGGGTGCTGCAACAACAGCAAATAAAGAACTCGGTGTGTGAACACCTATGTATACAGCTGCAGGTCCCCGGCTGTGGATCTGCTGTGAGACCATTCTACATGCAATTACAGTGTTATTACCAATATTACAGTACAGGAGCATACATGGAAAGTATTTATTTTAGAGGTGGGGTTCATGAAAAGATAGGGGGCTAACCTGAGGCACCTCCCTCCTCACTTGAAGCTGGAATTTATTTCTTTCCCACCTTTTTATCCTTCCCCTCCCTAATCCCCGGGCCTTGGCAGATCCTGTGGATGCTTGCACCGCCTTGCCGACGTGGGGATTCAGGGCACAGTCCTTCAATGGCTGCGCTCGTTTCTCTCTGGTCAGGGACAGAGGGTGGCGCTTGGGGGGGAATTGTCATCGCGCCACTCCTCTTTATGCGTCCCCTCGCCCAGCTTGTCCGGAGTTTTGGGCTGGGCTGCCATCAGTATGCCGATGACACCCAACTCTGTCTGTTGATGGATGGCCACCCTGACTCGGCCCCAGACACACTGACCAGATGTCTGGAAGCTGTGGCTGGATGGTTACGTGGGACCCGGTTGAAGTTAAATCCTTCGAAGACAGAGGTCCTCTGGCTGGGACGGGGCGATATGGGATTGAGGGGGCAACTCCCATCTTTTGCGGGGGTGCAATTAGTGCCAGCATCGTCCGTTAAGAGTTTGGGTGTAATCTTCGATACCTCCCTCTCTATGGAGGCACAGATTACAGCTATAACAAAGGCAGCATTTTTTCATCTCCGCCAAGCTAAGCAGTTGGCTCCTTATCTCTCTCACCCTGACCTAGCCACTGTGATCCACGCGACGGTCACCTCCAGACTGGATTATTGTAACTCGCTCTACGTGGGGCTGCCCTTGAGACTGACCCAGAAACTCCAGCGGGTGCAGAATGCCGCGGCGAGACTCCTTATGGGGTCTTCGCTGCCAGATCACATTCATCCGGTACTATACCAGCTGCACTGGCTCCCGGTGGAGTACAGGATCAGGTTTAAGGTGCTGGTTTTAACCTTTAAAGCTCTATACGGCCTAGGACCCTCGTACCTACGGGACCACCTCTCCTGGTATGTCCCACAGAGGAACTTACGGTCTGCAAATAAAAACATCTTGAAGATCCCAGGCCACAGAGAGGTTAGGCTGGCCTCAACTAGAGCCAGGGCCTTCTCAGCCGCGGCTCCAATCTGGTGGAACGCTCTGTCACAAGAGACTAGGGCCCTGCGGGACTTGACATCTTTCCGAAGGGCCTGCAAGACAGAGCCGTTCCACCAGGCCTTTGGTCAGGGCGCAGCCTAACCCCCCTCCTCTGGCAATCTGCACAGAATTTTGCTTAATGGTTGCCATCAATTTGATTTTAATTAATTTTTATAATGAAATGTTTTTAGAACCGTTGGATTATTTTGATTGTTGTTAGCCGCCCTGAGCCCAGCTTCAGCTGGGGAGGGCGGGATATAAATAAAATTTATTTATTTATTATTTAAATGCTCTTGGTGTCAGGACTGTAGGAAGTGAACGTTCCCCAAGCATCGCTGCTAACCACTGGACTGAGGAATAGAGGAAAGGACCCGTTGTGTGCCTAAGAGCTGCCTTCACATAGTCCTCTCCTTTGGCAGTGTAGACACACAGGGATCACTATCCAGGAATCTTAAAAGGGGCCAGATGAAATCGCATAGAGGACTAGGTACTGCCCATAGGCTGCCTTTTCAGACTAATTAGTTTGTATAGCTCGAAATACTATAAACTACTTCTACGATTTTTACTGCTATAAATTAATTTTGTGGGGTTCAAGAGTGTCCTAAAGCTGATGTGAGCAGGTTGCGTTTCCTTTCCTTTCTTTTTTTTATGTCTGGTCTAAATCAGTAGCAAATTCACGTGGATTTTCCTTTGTTAATCTAAAACGTTCTGATTATATCCTGACCACTTTACCGTAGTCGTTATTTCTAACCTCTAAATTGTTTTTGTTTTTAACAACTGTAGAGGCAGGAGCCACGAAACCCAAGGCACTGAAGACCGCTCCCAAAGCCAAGAAAACCTTGACCCCCAGGAAGAGGACCCAGAAATAGGAAAGTCTAAATGATGAGTGCTTGCTGCTTTTTACTAGTTACTGTTCTTTTTCCAGTAATCATGGGCTTTCCCCTTTTTCTGTAAGTGTTTAGCCTATAGGCAGTCACAATGCGGCACTGCATTATGTAGCTGAAACTGGAAAAGGGGTATTTTAAGTTTTTAATGTACAGTTTTAATACTAGTACAGAAGTTTTCAAAAATCTTGAATGGCTGTTTTTGCACCTGCTCATTTAACTGTTTAGTTTATGTCAAACTTGAATAAAAATAAAGTCCCAATTCTGGTCTCTGTTTAAATGAAACCTGAGGTTGAAGTGGAAGTGTGTTCGGGTGCAAGCTGCGTTGGGATCCAGGTGCTGTACATGCAAGATAAATGTGCTTCCGAATGGGGTGCAATTGCAATTGCTAGCTCAAGAAAAGACTGGCAATATGCATTTACTTAGGGTAACTTATGTGCTGCTGTTCACAGAAAACAAGAACAAAAATACAGAGGTCAAAACTGCAACCCGTAAAACAGACAGAAGCACCAACTAGTACCTCCCACGCACGGTAAAAAACCAAAACAAACTAAAAATAATAATTGGAAGAACTGATAAATTTATTTTTGGAGGAGTTATTGTTTGGCTTGTTGTTATGTTTTGTGTTTTTATACTGTAAAGTGCCCCATGTTCCTCTGATGAAGGGTGGTATAACAACAACAACAATGTCCCACTAAGGCCCCATCTGCACCATACATTTAAAGCAGTATCATACCACGTTTAGTGGTTATGGCTGCCACTACAAGACGCTGGACACTGCAGTTATGGGGGCTGAGAGTGGTTAGCAGACCCCTATTCCCCTCACAGAGCTACAGTTCTCAAGGTGGTTCAGGAGTCAATCTCTCTTGCAAGGGAACTCTGATTCTGGCCCTCTGATTCTAACCCTTCCCCAGCTCTTATTCTCCTTGGGTGTTTTCTCCTGGCTGGAGTGTGCCCTTGATCTCCGTTGGTGCCTCGTGGTTTCCTGTGTGTGTAACTAAACTAGCCTACTGGGGAAAGAAAAAATTTGCAGCTCTTGCTTCTGCCATTTTTGCCTCTGGCCCTGCACATCACTGGCATGTGGCCCCTGGAAGATTACTCAGGTGGGAATGCAGCGCGCAGTCTCTGAAAGGTTCCCTGCCCCTGATGTACATACTTACATGGCTGGGGCTATACTAACAGCAGGTGTGACAAATCTGTGCCGAAGGAGTTTTAAGTTTAAGCCACAGAAGAAGTTTGTGGGGTGGGGCGCGGACCAAGGCCAGAACGAACAGGAAGGATATGCAGTCATTTCAATCCCAGGCACTTTAGTTTGGTCCATTTTGGTATTCGTTTTTCCTAAGCGTCCCTGGAAAGGCCGAGGTCCAGGAATGGAGCTGAAGGAATTAATGGAGCTTGTTTGCATGAAAGTGTCTCTGGGAAGCAGTTCCAGGCTGAAGGGGCAGCAAGAAAGTAAGTGAGGACTGACATTCGGGAGCAGGGCGTGGAGTGACTTGAGAATGGCAGAACTGACCAAGGCAGGGTTCCAAAAATGGATGTCCTCAGAGCCAAGAGTGGAGAGACGGAGGGAGATAAGGCAATTTTGGGGGAGTTTTGGAAAGCAAGAAGTTTGTTCGCCCAACGAAAACCCCACGGCGTTAAGGAGAGGCGTTCCTTAGGAACTGCTGCCTGGTGTTTTAAAGAACCAGGGAGAAGATAGGAAGCACATTGCTATGACGACATGGTTAAAAAGTATTGCCCTATCCTGTTGTCTGTGGGGTGGGAGGGAGCAGAAGGAGGGTGGCAGCACTTGGGGCGTCCTGATTTGAATGTAAAGTCCCTTACACAAAGGAAGCAAGCTTCCTTATAGACTGCATTTACTGCTCTTGATGACTCCAGTTGTGTGTAAATATTAGAAAACAGCAGGGTCCTGCATTCCAAGAATCACTTGAGCACTGCCATGAAGACAAGAGTCCTTACCGGTATTGTAGTCATACTCCCGAGCTCTCCTGCTGTTTCTAATCTGTGCGCACAGCCGTGAAAAAACCGGACTGACATTTACAGGCACAGCAGGGAGACACTTGAGTCGGGAATGTTAAAGACTCCACTACCTACGTGGGGTTCCCCCTCCCCCATCTTCTCTCCCCCACCCCTTTCAAAGTAGCCACCATACATGATAAATCTTCACAGGAGAACTAGTATGCACTTCAGCTGATGGTGTAATGAGGGTATTGATAATGAATCGTACAACATTTCTTGGTACCAAAACATTCAGCAGGCAGATCCTTGTGTACTTTGGTCCCCTCCCTCTCTAATCTAAAATATCTGGAGGGGAGACTTTGATTTAATTATAGGCTGGGTTCTGTCCTTTCCCTCTCTCTCTTAAACACACACACACACACACACACACACACACACACACCCCAAATACTCTGCTGGTTTGATGGTTTCATTTTCTCTCTCTCTTTGCTCCCATTCCCCCAGTAATAATTCTTAAATGAGTGTGTGTATATATAATGTCTTAAGAATCTGACAGCCCAGAATGGAATAGCTTTGGCAGCCCACCCCTGCCGATACGCTAACATGGTTTGCCCCAAAAAGCTGCCAGATTTGGGATGCCATAACACCAGTAATATAATTAAGGGTTGGGGGTTTTTTGGTAGTGGTGGTAGTGGGGAGGGGGGGTTCACATTGTCTGCTTGACTTCTCAGTTAAGAATTCCGCTTCCCTTTGGGAATAAGACTAGACAGACTGTCATTTGCTATTACTAATTCTGCTTAGCATTATCACCGGAGCTCTTTTTCTTTCTCTCTCTCTCTTTTTTTTGTAATTAGCTATCTTAGTTGGCTCTTAAATTTTAATAGCCAATTGAAGCTACGTTTTAGCCAAGTTCCATATCTAAATTGTATTCAGTCCATTAAGAAAGTTGGTTAAAAGGCTATTAAAGCAAAAAGCCAATATATGGCAGCCAGTGCTTATGTTTGCAGCTCTCGCAATGCCAGACTTCAGTAGAAATTTTGGAAGGGATGCCTTCCACGTTGCTCTGAGTGGGAAACACATAGAGGCCAAATTCTCACCACGCCTAAAGCACTATTATACCATTTTAAGCAGTCATGGTTTTCCCCAAAGAATCCTGGTTGGCTGAGGGTCCTGAGAGTTTTTAGTAGATCACAGAGCTACAGTTCCCTGGTAGGAGGGCTTGATCATTAAACCACCCTGGGAATTGTAGCTCTGTGAGGGGAATAGCGTTCTCTACCAACTCTCTGCATCCTTAACAAACTACAGTTCCAAGAATTATTTGCAGGAAGGCCATGATTGCGAAAGAGGTATAATAGTGCTTTAAATATATGGTGCAGATGTGGCCAGAGAGTCCACAGGCTTAGTCTGTAATCCCATGCATATGTACCTGGGAGTAAGTCCCCATAAACACAGTGGAACTTGCTTGCAAGTATAAGCATGCAAAGGATTGCATGGAAAAGTGAATGGAGAAGACCTTGTCATATAAGGTAAATAGGTAAAGGTAAAGGACCCCTGGACAGTTAAGTCCAGTCAAAGGCGACTCATCTCGCTTTTAGGCTGAGGGAACCTGCATTTGTCCACAGACAGCTTTCCAGGTCATGTGGCCAGCATGATTAAACCGCTTCTGGTGCATGGAGGACCATGACAAGTGCCAGAGCGCACGAAAACGCCTTTTACCTTTCCGCTGCAGTGGTACCTATTTATCTACTTGCACTGGCATGCTTTCGAACTGCTAGGTTGGCAGGAGCTGGGACAGAGCAATGGGAGCTCACCCCATTGCGGGGATTCGAACAGCCGACCTTCTGATCAGCAAGCCTAAGGGGCTCAGTGGTTTAGACCACAGCGCCACCCGTGTCCCTTTGCAAGTATAAGCATGCAAAGGATTGCACTGTTAGTTTTGGAAACCAAAGATTTTCAGAGATGGGGGGAGGGATGGAGAGAGGGGGGCAGCAGCTGAGGTGGAGGTGTCAAGGCTCTACTAGCTAATTCTCCACTTGGAGTCTTGTTCTGATTTTTTAAATTTATTTTTTAATCAGATGAATGATGATTTTTCCTCTATTTCATTTAGTTGATCAAAATGGTTAGCACAAACATCCAAAGCACCTTCTGGTGGGACGGTAAATCTTGCAGAGATTGCTTTGCAAAACACCCTGCCAGGAAGCCAAAGAGGAAGCTTATACCAGCTTGCAGTTAGCGGATGCAACTTCCTTAATTAAAGACCTCTGTCCCAACTGAGGCAACTCTAGACAATGGGTGCATCCAGCCAGTTCAGCGGTGCATGGATGTGCATCATAATGCAGCGTCTTTTTCAGCTGTGCTCAGAAGCCCTTCTGCACATGGCTGCCGCTTTGGCAGACCAGGGCATTTGGGTTTTGTTCTGAAGGCCGTTCCTTTGCAGCAGGGTAGGGGAACCTGAGGCCCTGCAGATGTTGTGCTGCAACTGCCATTATGTGTGACTGATGGCCCTGGTGGCTGCGATCGATGGGAGCAGGAGTCCAACAACATCTGGAGGGCCACAGTTCACGCACTCCTGCTTCACAGTCTTTTCTCCCTTGCTTCATCCACTGCTAATAACATGGGAGAAATGGATTGGAAATTAGTGCAATCTTAATCAATAGAATTTATGCCCCAGTAAATATGTTTATGGTCATGATCCTAGGGCTGACCCATTTCAAATGCCCTGTGTGAGAGAAGGGGGGGGAGGAAAGGGGTCCCCATCTTCCTCTGCTATATTATTTGCCCCTTCCTTGCCTTGTTTGTTTTCTTGAAAGAAGAAATACTCTGTCCCTAGCTCATATGAACGTAAGAGCCTATGAGATCAGGCCAACCAACCATCTAATCATCCATCTGTTCTCACCGTGGGTGACCAGGGGGTGAAGTCAAACAGCTGCATTAGCCTGGGCAGTGTATATGGATGTCCTGGGCTGCCCAGATGACAAGACCTGCTTTTTGGCCTCTCTAATGTGGTCCAAAGGAAAGCAGAGCTTGGCTGCAGGTGTTGCTTGAAGGAGATGTACATGTCACAATCCCACCGTCTTAGGGACTCGGCTCTGGATTTGTGTAGGGTTTACTCCTTAGCCTTTTCATCTCCTGGAGATAGCCTGCAAGGCGGTGGAGGTTTAGGATCAGAGTTTTTCTTCTCCTAGATGGGCTGATGAGGGGCTCCATGTGGCCCTCAAATCCCTCTACAGCATGTGCAGAAACTGCCATCTTGACAGCTGGACCCACTATCGGTCTCGTTCGCCCAATCCACTGGAGCCTTCATATGCAGGGGAAGTCTGAGGGTTTGAGACCCATCAGCCACCTTCGCCTGGTTTAGCTGGCCAGTAGAAGCTGATCCTGGGGTGTGGCTGCTGTCACATGCTAACAGCTTTTAGGAGCCACAGGTGAGATCTGAGGGCAGGATGCGGACCAAAGGTGGAGAAACAACCCCAGAAAGAGCATGATGTGTCCCCCACAAGAGGTACTCCTCCTCCCCTAATGCCCCATATACCCCAAAATATACAGGCGACATTTTCACCAAATTGCTCAATGAAAGGAAGCTAGAAACTTCTAGAATCTTATTCTGGCCAGTTTGAATGCAAACTCATTGGGGGAACTGACACAGCATAGGTCTGATTTGTGGGTTACATCTTGAAATTATTTTATTCTTTATTAAAATCGACCAATACAACTTTGACTAAACATTCCAGGATGTCAGTATTTGGGGTTTTGCTTTCCTGTTGACTTAGGATGCCTTATTTTCATCTCACGTAGCTCTACACAGTGTCTGGCTTCATGCCCGCTTTCCCTTGCATGGACGGATCGCTTTGGGTTAATACTGCCTGAATATTGAAATGCTGGAAATCTCTTCCTAACCCTATGCGTGACCAGGCTGCGTCACGTGTTCCTATCACTCTGAGATTCCACCTGCAAAAACGAGCATTTGTAAGTAGCGCGTGGAAGTCAATTACTGAAATGAAACTATTGCGGGCTAAAAGGGGACTGGCAAATGACAAAAGCTGCAATTAGCTACATTTCCATAGCATTGCCTACTCGCTACTGCTGGGAGGCTGGAGTGTCATTTGAAGCAGTCAGTCTTCTGGCCTGATGTTCGTGCTTTGCTTTGATACTCCTCGTGTCACCGATTGCAAAGTGCCCGGAATCACTTGGGAATGCCTGTTCCAGATAGCTTTAAACTCTGCAATCAAGCTTTAAACTCTGCAATTGGCTTGAAGTGTGATGTACTGAGAGAGAGGGAGTGGGGGCGAGGGGTGGAGAAAGAGAAATTCCCTGGGTTGCCAATAGATGCATTTGAAGACTCCAGGGTCCTCTCATTTGAATTAAAGCATCAGCCGGGGTGTGGGTTTTGCATATGAGATGCGCGCAGAGCCTGCAGAAGTTGGGAGCCCCCCCAAAGCATCTTACACCTTGATGGTAAACAAGGCGGGCCTCGATAGGGGCTCCTGAGCTTTTGAAACCTTGTTGAATGTCCGAAATAGGAATCTAGGTCATCTCAAGACATTGGTCACTGTTCTATATAGAGAAGCCAACCAAGCTGGCAGCTGAATCTTACTTCGACACTAGTGAAGACCCAGCATCCAATATGGTGGTACTTGAAGGCAGCAGATTAGCTTGGGGAGCATAGTGGAGGCCACTTGGCCAACGCTGCTCTGTCTTGAACCATCTCACTGCTGTGTCCAACACCCAGCACCTGCCTCAGTCTGCCTAATGGTTCACTCTCCTTCTTTGCTCCTCAGCCATCGGTATTCAATACTGGTAGAGGCATCCCTGGAAAGAACTGGCTGCTCCTCTCTATTATTTAGTCAATTTGTATGCCGCCCTTCATCCGTACAGTGGTACCTCAGGTTACATACGCTTCAGGTTACAGACTCCGCTAACCCAGAAATAGTGCTTCAGGTTAAGAACTTTGCTTCAGGATGAGAACAGAAATCGTGCTCCGGCGGCAGAAATCGTGCGGCAGTGGGAGGCCCCATTAGCTAAAGTGGTGCTTCAGGTTAAGAACAGTTTCAGGTTAAGTACGGACCTCCAGAACGAATTAAGTACTTAACCTGAGGTACCACTGTAGATCTCAGAGCAGTTCGTAACATAAAAATACAAGATAAAAAAATACAACATACATAATAAAGACAGGAACAACAACAAACCAATAACCCCCCTCCCACAACACATTTAAAAGGGCATCAGATGTCAGTCAGGTAGAGCAAGCCTGGGTAGGGAGGTGTGTTGTTTCCTTCCCCTTCAATCATTTAATTTGCTGTTGTTTTTTTAATTGTTATTATATCCTACCTTTCCTCTAAGGAAAAGGAAAGTGGCTTACACTCCCCAGTGTTATCCTTGCAACCACCTTGTGAGGTAGGTTAGGCTGAGAGGCAGTGACTGGGGATTTGCTGTGGTCCCAACCACTGAGCCTCTAAGGCTTGCCGATCGGAAGGTTGGCGGTTTGAATCTCCGCGACGGGGTGAGCTACCGTTGTTCTGCCCCAGCTTCTGCCAACCAAGCAGATTGAAAGCACACCAGTGCAAGTAGATAAATAGGTACCACTGCAGAGGGAAGGTAAACAGTGTTTCTGTTCTCTCTGGCTTCTGTCACGGTGTCCTGTTGTGCCAGAAGCGGTTTAGTCATGCTGGCCACATGACCATGACAAACGCCAGCTCCCTCGGCCTGAAAAGCTAGATGAGCGCCGCAACTGCATAGTCGCCTTTGATTGGACTTAACCGTCCAGGGGTCCTTTACCTTTTATCTTGTACCTAGTCCAGCAGTCTGTAACCACTACACTACCCTCAACCGGCTCTTCATTTGGCAGCTTTTTGAAGTATTATTATGGCTGCGAGGAATTCATTTGTCTGGGCAAAGAGAGAGAACAAACATCGGCAAGTTCCTCAATATATTACAAAAATATATAAAAAAGGCATAACCAATAATATTATTGAGCATAATAGCATATAAAAGCACAACGTTTTTCAGCTGTTTATCTAAGTTAGGTTTCAAATGGAAGGTGCTTTGTTTTCAATGCTAATAAAATAGCTGTACTCTACTTTCTCTCTCTCTCTCCTTTCTTTTGAGAGGAAACAAAAATAAATATTGTGCTACATTTCTTCAAATTGCGGGGGGGAAATTAGATTGCTGGCAAATAGCTTCCCACAGATGTAGCAGCATTTTGAGGGAAGGGAACGGCAATATCCAGCATTTCTAGATCTATCAACGTTAAACGTAACCTCTGGAAGTGTACATTCCGTGCTGGTGGGCAGGAGGTAATCAAGCCGAATAATTGCTATGCATGGTAAAGTGTTCCATCTTTACCTTTCCATTGCTTTCTGCTGCAGAGGATAATAAAGTTGACCTTGTTGTCATTGGCCTGTGTTTTATTATTGTGATTTTTTTCTTAATCTTAAATATTGTTTCACATGGAAAACATTCCACCGTTGGTTGCGGAAGCAAAGCATTGTTGTATGTTGTGCAAAACTCCTTTGCCTACACAGCTCCAGGTGGCTATTTCATACTCAGTGCCTGCAGGAACTCCAGCTAGTACTAGTAATAATAATAATAATAATAATAATAATAATAATAATAATAATTTATTATTTGTACCCCACCCATCTGACCGGGTTGCCCCAGCCACTCTGGGCGGCTTCCAACATATATAAAAAACATAATAAAACATTTTTAAAAGCTTCCCTATACAGGGCTGCCTTCAGGTGTCTAGTTATTTAGTTACTTATCTCTTTGACATAAGATGGGAGAGCGTTCCACAGAGTGGGCGCCCCTACTGAGAAGGCCTTCTGCCTGCTTCCCTGTAGCTTCACTTCTTGCAGTGAGGGAACCACTCAGAGATGAACTTCAGTGTCTAAGCTGAACAATGGGGATAGAGATGCTCCTTCAGGTATACCCAGCCAAGGCTGTTCAGGGCTTTAAAGGTCAGCACCAACACTTTGAATTGTGCTCAGAAACGTACTGGGAGCCACTGTAGGTCTTTCAGGACCGGTGTTATGTGGTCCCAGCAGCAGCTCCCAGTCCGGCTGCCGCATTCTGGATTAGTTGTAGTTTCCAAGTCACCTTCAAAGGTAGCCCCACATAGAGCACATTGTAGTAGTCCAAGCGGGAGATAACCAGGGCATCCTAGCTAGTGCAGGGATGGGGAACCTGTCATTTTGCAGATGGCGTTGGACTGCAACTGCCACAATGGTTGCTGACCACTAGGCATGCTGGCTGTGGCTAATGAGAGGTGGAGCCAGAAGGTTGGCATGGCATGTGGGTGCAAAAAAAACCCCACTGGATTAGTCTGAGATCCATGTAGTTTAGCATCCTAGACTAGTGGCCAATCGGATGCCTCCAATAAACTCACAAGGAGGGCTTGAAAGCCAAAGCTCCCCAGCGAATGGCCATCAGTGGCATATTGACTCTGACCGTTAATGTTCCACATAGCCACTGAGACTACAAGTAGATTTCAAGCCCTTTCTTAGCACCATCATCACCTCTTGCGTCGGAGAACTCCCTCCAGTTAATCATGCAATGGGTATGGGCAGGGATTTTTTTTCCGCAGCCGGAACTTGCTGGAACTCAGTTCTGGCACCTCTCAACTGAATGCCATTGCCATTATAGGAGAACAAGGGAGGCATTCTTGCTGAGTTCCGGCACCTCTTTTTCTAGAAAAACAGCACTGGTCTCAAAAACAGCAAGTTCAGAAGAGGGGGAGAGGCTGATTTTAAAATTTAGCCAAACACTGATTTATAAATATGTACAGTGGTGCCTCGGGTTACAGGCGCTTCTATTTACATACGCTTCAGGTTACAGACTCCGCTAACCCAGAAATAGTACCTTGGGTTAAGAACTTTGCTTCAGGATGAGAACAGAAATCGTGTGGCAGAAGCGGGAGGCCCCATTAGCTAAAGTGGTACCTCAGGTTAAGAACAGTTCAGGTTAAGAACGGACCTCCAGAATGAATTAAACACGTTGGAATATTCATCAGAATATTGAAAGGCTGTAGTATATTCATCAGCCCAAGGCTTGGTTGAAGGGGAACATTTTCGCCTGGTGTCTAAAGATATATAATGAAGGTGCCAGGCGAACCTCCCTGAGGAGAGCATTCCACAATTGGAGAGCCACTACAGAGAAGGCCCGTTCTCGTGTTGCCACCCTCTGGACCTCATGTGGAGGAGGCACATAAAGAAGGGCCTCAGTTGATGGACGCAGAGTCAAGAGTCAGTTTATATAGGAAGAGACAGTCCTTGAGGTATTGTGTCTCCTGAGAGTTGTGTCCTTCTTTTGAGAGAAATAAATATTGTGCCTTACGGGAGAGTTTCGACCAATTTTAAATGTTGGCGCACCTGGATCGTGGCAAAATGCTTTTCAGGGCATTCCCATCAATACATCATCTGATTTTGCTGCCATTATCCTGGAGCCAATATTGATTTAGTTTTGACAATCGCTTAGGGCTGCCTGGAATGTATTTAATTTGCCATGACCCAGCACAGCCCTCAGTCTCCTTGGTGTTCCCCTTCTTACTCTCTGGATTTGACCAGGGCATTTCGGTGGCCTCGACTTCCATTTTCTGTTACTTCTAAGGCATCCAGATGGGGCAACGAAATGGAGTGAGGGGCTGGCCTTCCATCTGTTGATGGGAAACTAAATACAGGGTTTTATTGTTCGGTAAGTAAGAACAGATACAGCCTCTACATCAAGGCCAAGCTATATGCTATTAAATCTACCCTTTGAAGTCTTCCATCGGGCTGACCAAGGACAGATGGTAAACTGGTATCACTTGATACTGGCTTAGGTCAAGTCGAAGTTCAAGATTAAAGGTAACAAGAGCCTCCATTCAGCTGCCAGACAAGCCATTCTATATATTGAATACCATCTAGTCACCTCTAATTCTGCAGGTTAAAAAACAAAGATATAAAAAGTAGGTCTCTTTTATTTCCTTCTTAGCTTGTCTAAATGGAACGGATAGCCTAGCAACTTTAGAGTTTTTATATCTGAATATGAATGAAACATTGTTCGTTTTCAGGTGGTGATGGATTCCCCCCCCCCCCCCCTTATCCTGGACCGCTTGCAAATAAAGATTTTGATATCAATTTTGTGGTTGAACTATTTCAAGAAACAAATAAAGCTGTCTAAACAAACATGCTATTTATCCCTCTTTAAGATTTCATCCCCAAACGTCCAGCTAATTTGCTCTTAACACTGTCTTTTGCATTGATATAGTAAAGGACCTCTGACCATTAGGTCCAGTTGTGACCAACTCTGGGGTTGCGGCACTCATCTCGCTTTATTGGCCGAGGGAGCCGGCGTACAGCTTCCAGGATGTGTAGCCAGCATGACTAAGCCACTTCTGGCGAACCAGAGCACTGCACAGAAATGCCGTTTACCTTCCCGCCGGAGCGGTACCTATTTATCTACTTGCACTTTAATGTGCTTTCGAACTGCTAGGTTGGCAGGAGCAGGGACTGAGCAACGGGAGCTCACCCCGTCACAGGGATTCGAACCGCCGACCTTCTGATCGGCAAGTCCTTGGCTCTGTGGTTTAACCCACAGCGCCACCTGTGTCGCTTGTCACATAGTACAGCAAGGTTAAAAGAAGTGTTTGCAAAATTCGAAAGGAGACCTGTAGTACGAAACGGGCGAGGTCCACCATGGGAAACAGATTCACGTTGTGCATGTTTGGACAGTACAGTAATGCTTTTAGGGCAGGGATTATGGAAAATAATCCAACAACATCTGGAGGAATAGGTGCCACCTCCTGAGGACCAAAGCAACCTTGCCCCCCAAAATATTTTCTTCTTTTAGGGGGCTAGGCTCCTACAATGTTCAGAGGGCATTTGGCTCCACACCCTGGCTCCTCACAATGTTGCGCATGCAACACCAGGAAATTTTGCAACATTGCGCACGTGATGTCAGGGCATCGCATCGCCTCCCCCCCCCCCATTTTCTCGAGAAGTTGTCGCCTCTATCTGGAAGGCCACCGGTTCCCCACCCGTTTTTTGGGGGAAAGGAACTGAACAGTTTTATTCCCTTTCTCTACTGTTGAATAAAAAGCAAATGTTCTGTCAAACAAATCTTGGTGTGAGGCATTCATTCCCGCCCCCCTTAGCCATCCCTTTACATAACAAAACATTTCTCAAGCATCAGAAAGGCAAACCTTATTCCTTCCAGAACTTGTTAAACAGATGATCTGAATATATGGCCTATTTTTAAAATTTCATCCACGAACACAGATACAGAAGGACTTTGAATGGATCATAAGGTGGAACTGATCTCTTTACTTTCAAGGCAGTAGTTGCTTGTTGCTAGTAAGGGTGTCTTCGAACTCTTTCTTTCATAGAAGCTGATACATCAACCAAAGTCTTGTTCAGACATTGTGATGTGGCTCAGCTGAACAGGCACAAATGCAAGCGAGAATGTCAGCAGCAAGGAAGCCTTCTGTATTCACAGAGGAGGTTTTCATGTATTTTGAAACCCAGGAAAATCAGGATTCCAAACGACTCCATGTGCACTGGAATAGGAGTAAAGGAATCAGATGGATCTATCTGGCACAGCATCTTGTTCTCACAGTGGCCAACCAGATACCTATGGGAAGTCCACAAACAGGACCTGAATGCAACACAACTCTCCCCACTAGTGTCAGGCTTCAGGGAACCCGTTCCCCTTCCCTCACAGCAGGCTGCTAGTAACGGAACGGCAAGAAGCTCTTACCAATGTCTTTTATTCAATATTCACAGAGAGAGAGATGTAGAAATATCACCTCTTGGGTGATGGTGTTGTTCTAAGTAATCTCCCCCCCCCCATCCCTTCTCAGTCAACAGCAGCCCACACGCCCCTTACGGTGTCTGCTTAGAGACAATTGCCTCTGGACTCTCTGCTCTCCTACTTTCATTGCTTGCCATGTTCTGTGAGAAGGGGGGGGGTCTGGAATGCTCTCTAGTGATAACATGTCAACCAGCTGTTCCTGCTCTGCTTCTCCCATTATTTCCCAGTTTTGCCCCTCTTCTATCTCTGAGCTGTGACCCTCTGCAAACCACCGTTGTGAATCTATACTGTCCTCCTCTTTTCTGGAAAGTTCAGGAGAAGGTGGAGGCAATCTACACCATTCCTCCTCCGATGCCCAGTCCTTTACATCTTTTTATTCCCAGCAACTGATAGGTGGACTAGTAGCTATATTAGCCTTATCCTCCCTGAATTTATCTTTGGAATCACAAGACAGAGAAGCCAGTAGGAGAACACTTCAATCTACTAGGACATTCAGTACAGGCTCTCAAAGCAGCTGTCTTATTACAAAAGAATTTCAGAAACAGACTTGAAAGAGAAGTTGCTGAATTACAACTTATCACTAAACTGAAAACTATGGAGAGACCTGGTCTTAATAGAGATATTGGATTCCTGTCTCATTACATATGCTAATCATCTGCATACTAACCCTTGCCTTTTCCTGTAGGACTAATTGCAGTCGTTAACAGTCGTCCACAGGTTTACCATACCCATTGAGTCAATCATCCGTCTCCTACTACCCTTCCGAGAAAAACCCCACCCCACTCTCCCACTATATATAAGGGTCTGGTGACTTCTGTTTCAGTGTATCTGAAGAAGTGTCCATGCACATGAAAAGTTATACTCTAAGGTGCTACTGAACATTTTATATATATATATATATATATATATATATATATATATATATATATATATATATTACCATGACTTTCATAGTTCAACTGTGAACAAGTATTTCCTTTCGCCTGTCCCAAATCTTCCAACATTACATGTCCCCAAGTTCTACTATTATGAGAGAGGGTGAAAAGCTTCTCCCTTTTTACTTTCTCCCCATAATGCATCATCTTCCACACCTCTATCATACCTTGCCTAGTTTGCCTTTCCCCCCCTTTCTTAAACGAAAATGCTCCAGGGACCAATTTCATCAGAATACCATTCAAAAATGACACAAGCAGGAATGTTCGCGTTGAAATATGTGTTTTAAAAGTGTCACAAAAGACTCGTTTTCTTTATCTTAACTTCCAGCTTAATGGCCTTGCTCTCCAGCCCTCCCACCAAATACTTTCTCCATATTCAATTACTCTTTAGGATAATACTTTTTTTATTTTTTAAAGATTGTGCATTGCAGTTCAATTCCATGAAATTTCACTTAAGTGCCCCGAGATCCAAGGATATGCCTATTACTTAAACTGTAAGTAATGGTTCCATGCAAAAATTAGGAAACATATTGTGCTTTAGATAAATTGCATTCAAATTAGTTCTTATTACAAATGGGGTAGAAAATGGATTTTTAGCTCTGGCTGGCCAAAGAGCCAACATTTGTCTCTAGTTCATTTGTTTAAATATATTCAGGCCAGATTGAAATCCATATTGCTTGACATTAATTGAGTACTGAAGCATCAGTGTACTCAAGTTTCATAAACCACTGATGACTGAGTTTTTACAGGCTTGATTTAAAAATATACCATCCCTTTTATAGGAAAATGATGTTCTGTTTATAAAGTCATTTTCAGAGCCCACCATTAAATGCCATACATCTTAATAAAATGAATTTAAATTTGACATTTGTACTATTGCAATGACATCTTGTTTGCTAAGAAATTTTTCCCCCTCCATTTGATAATGTATTTTTACAGAGCCTTCTGTGCAATATCCTAAGTAAATATGTTTCTCTTTTCTGAGAGGACTTGAACTCAAAGACAAGTTAACAGTAGCACACAGGCAAAAATCATTCAGGTTTCAGGTACAGATCAGGGGAAATGTTTCCCTGCAGATATGGCATACAGGAACAAGCAGAGGATGCTTATATCTAGTCAGACCATTGTTCCATGTAGTTCAATACCATTTACATTGACTGGTGGCAGTTATCAGGGTTGCAGGAGCAGAATCTTACCCAGCCCTAGACAGGGATGCCAGGAATTGAACCTGGAATCCTTGGCATATTTCATTTCATTTCATTTCATTAATTTATTTTATTTTATATTTGTATACGGCCCTTCATCGAAAGATCTCAGGGCAGTTCACAGAATAAAAACACAAAATACATAATTAAAAACAAGAACAAAACAAACCCATGATGAACCCCGCCCCCCAATACTGCAAAGCATTTTCTTTACCCCTGAGCTATGGACCTTTCTCAAACATGGAAAAAATATAACACCATTGTGCTTCGAAGGTCCAGGATGGGGAAGATTTCTTCTGATGAGAGAGAAGAACGACTTCACTGATACTGTATGTTTAAAGCACATGGCTTCCCCCAAAGAACCCTGGGAACTGAGGTTTGTTAAGGGTGCTGAGAACGCTCGCTCTGCGAGGGGTAAACTACAGCTCCCAGGTTTCCTTGGGGGCAAAGCCATGTGCTCTAAATACCCTCTAAACAAATGGGGTGTGTGCAGCATCCAAGGGACCACTTCTGAGACCCCTTCATGTTTTCGACAAAGCGGGTTCTGGCCTGTGAAAGTTTACACCATGCTTAGTTCAGTTCTGAACGTGCTGGGAGTCTGTTGCTGCTTTTGCTGCAATGAATTCCCCTCCCTGGAATCACCACCCTGAAGTGGCCCTCGTCCAGGGTCAGTCCGCGGTGTCCTAATGCCATGCAACTGATACTCAAGTGGCACGAAAAGCTCTTGTTCACTTGCTCGCAAGGGTGCAGCAGTTGACCCATTAGCATCAGGCGCAAGCTGGTTTTTGCATATGGACATGCATGCACCACGGGGCAATTAGATTCCCTCTCTTTTAAGTGAGAGACCTTCCTAAGGAGATGGCCCTTTAAGCCTTTGTGCCACAATGTTTTATAAACATCAGGTTAATTGAGGACTGCTGTATATTTAATGGGGGTGGGGGGGTCCTCTGGGAGAAGACTGCAAGGGATCTTTGTTGTTTGGCGGTCCATTAGGCAGACGAACTGCAGTGCCGAAATGGTCCTGGCAGTCCCGGAGGGCCGAATCATTAATGGGACACTAAGCTCCAATTAAGGACATAGCCCCAAAGACCAAGGTGAAAAACATGGTCCTTAGTGAATCTCCCAGAGGACCTCCTTAAGCTCACTGCTTGATTTCATCCGAAGCAATATCCTGGCAAACAACGGCATTATTTGCTCAGAGAAGCCAGGCTTTGTTGTCCAGAATTTTCAACAGAAGGAAACACAAAAGAAGCACCCCAAATGAAATCTGAATAGGCCCTTGAAATCAAACGAAAAGCAAAGCCAAGTTTATAGGTTGCAAACTCAGGCCCATCTCCTCTGACCGCTTGCAGAATCCACATAGCTTTTGTAGGAAAGATCTGTGAGCACCAGACTGAATTCCATGGTGCCGACATCTGAGAAATAACGGATAGTTAAAAGGAGGAGCCTACCAAAAGGGGCAGGGCCCAACTACTAGAAATTGTACTTTGAATTGGCCTTGAGTTCTGAAATTTCACCATGAATGTCCACACAGGTTCAAGCCTACCTTGCTCACTTGAAGGGCTAAAAACTCATTTTTAAAAATAAAATAAAATGCTGCACCAGCCCAGATGATGAATTGTAGGCCTTTAAGTTATTTGTCCAAGCTGTCAAACTGCAGAGACAATGACACGTATTTTGGAAAGTTGTTTGTTCACTATGCAATTGGATACATTTGAAGATACTGTAAATCACATTTTGCATGATGATCCCTGAGATAAAGGAACAAGTTGTAATCTCTGTTTAGATACAACTGGATGCCTCTTCCACTGAGGAATCCCAAAGTGATTTACAATAATATAACGTATTAAAAAACATAAATAAAAGCAGTTAAAATAATTGTATCCACACACACACTCTAAAAAGTCTAAAACAACAGCACATGCATGAAATCAGTTCAAGACTGATGCCAACTGGGATAAAGATTTTGGCAGGGTTGTTGAATGTGGAACCTCTTTTGCAGGGCTGTAGGGACAGCAGAGAAGGTGCTCATCTGGTAGGCAATGGGATGGAGTTCCACATAAATCTGATTAAAGAGAAAGGAACTGTCTGAGGATGCTGCAGCTGCTCCAGAACATCATTGGCTGATGCTGGGTCTGCCGAAAAGGGTGTATGAGTTGGTGATGAAGGCAGTCAGCGGCTGCCATTGGCACGGTGCAGGTACATGACTGCTGGCTGGCACCCCCATGGTTACTCCTCTATTTGTTTCACTTCTTCACTGGCTGCTACCTTAGGAGGCCGTAACTCCTAAATCACATTTACTCAGGAGAAGAGGGTGGAATTATTCCATTGACAAGCTTTTTATTCCTATTGACTTTCTGATGTCCCAATGTGGCAAAGTTCGTCCGCTAAGAAATACATCATAATTATGGGCTCAATCTATTGTAAACCTTTTAGAGTCTCAAGAGAGCCTCATTTTTTTAAAATAAATTCAGAGGCCCTTAAGTGTGTAAAAATTCACCCACCCACCCACACGGACAAGGAAATTTTATTGCTATCTGCCAAGAACACTAATGGGAGTTTGGATCTGGGCTCCTTCACTTGTTATCCCTGGAGAGGAGGGTGTCCTGTCAAGATCCAGAATCACAGGAGTGCTGGACAGTGCAATTGGCCATTGAGTCCTGCTTCATCCTTGAGTAGATGCCAACAGGTGCCTCTACCAAGGCTGGCTGGCCAGTGCTCCAGAACCTTGCAGAATTCCAAGAAAGCAACGTTCTCACACGAAAGCTGTCCAAGGAAGCAAAACCTAAACGATAGCCATAGGCAAGGCTATGATTTCTTGCAGACATCCTCTAGCTCTCGGGCCTGTGATACTTTGGATTTTTACTAATCAGAAATTACTTCAATCAATGCAGATTTCTGCCAGATATGCTGTTAAAGATAGGCTGTGGAAATGTAGGTTTTGATGTTTCTATTGTGCAGATCCAATTCAGGAGGGCTCTGCTTCTTTTATGCTTTTAAAAACAAAATAAAAAAATAAAATGTGAAGTCTGGGGAGGATCAGACATGTTTATTTTGTTTTGTTTCATCTTTTTCCAACAAGAAGTTCATTGAAAATCTACAGCCAACCTTCAGTTCCAGTTCTGTTCTTTGTGGGGTTTTTTGTTTCCAAATGCAATACTCCCATATTCCCACCTGAGGTCATTAGCCACAAGGTAGGTTAAAAAACAAAGTATTTGCGTCCGTCCTTCAGCGGTGCCCAAAACCCCATTAAATCCTCATTACTGCTCAGCTAATTATTTTGAAAGCTAGCATATTACCCTGTTAAACAACATTCGGTTCAGGAGAATGCAGCATTTACTTGGCTTACAGGTTTCAAGTAAAAATACTGATGTGGATGCTCATCTGAACTGATGTGAAAAGTGAATCTTTCTGATGAGACTAAACCACAACATAGCACTTGTCACACGTCATGATGTTTTCTATAGACCTTCCCTGGACACACAACACAGGGGTTGCTTGATCATTTAATATTTCAGAACAAGGAGGAAGCAATTAAACTGGATCCAAACTTTCTGAAGCCCAGTTACAAGGACTGCCAACCAAATGAATAATATTTATTTGAATAATCACCTGCCTTTAAACCAATTAACTGATCCATTCATCAGTTATATTTAAATATCTTTGCATATCACCAGTGCCTCAACAAAAGTTACCTTTTTCAGATGTCACTGGTTGAAATACCACCTTTTAACATTTTAGAGATGAAAAGCCCCTTCCAAAATTAGTCTTCATTGTTTACTTCACAACACTCTTTCCTCTGAATTAAAAACCCAGGTGTTACTTCTGGGTTTCGGCGGTCGCGTATGTGCAGAAGTGCGCTGGAATGTGTCCCTGAATTCTGACAATGAGTCTTGACTGCGTAACAACCAGCTGTGGAGATCACACAGGGTCCCCGGACGTTTCACCATCTATTGATCCCTGTGCCACCACTTTATTTCTCGCTGCCACCACCCAGGCCCTACCTGGTACAATACTGAGTCCAGTCAGGGTTAAGTTGGAACATAAGCTTCTGTTTATTTATTGCAGTTTAACAAGTGTGTGGTTTCATAAACGGTATCGGTCAATTACAATCATGGGGTGCCTGTCCAGACCTATAACTTCTACTACCTGCTCTCACTCACTAAACCACCTCTCAGATATTTACTTGTCTTCCTAGCTCCTAACTGTTCCTGACTCAGCTTATTTCGCTACCCTAACTCAACCTACCCACTGACTCTATCCCTATTCACTCCCACTCCAACCAACCACCCAACTCCCAAAGAACTCCCTCCTTCGCCCCTCCCAGAGCTGGTTTTATAGTCCCTCTGACTCCACCCCCCTGGGTTCTGATTGGGTAACTTGTTTAACTATTTCACCTCCAGCACTCTCATATGTTAACGTCACACTAGCCTACTGTACAAAGGTAGAATCAACATTCGTTGCTCCACCTACTTTTTTTTTGGCCTCTGATCCTGCCCACCAAGGTTGCGCCGAAAGTTGTTGACCTGAAAAAGGTCTCCTCACGTGGTCTTGAGCATACCAAAAGGCATCCTTTCCCTGCACACATGCTGCGTCTGTTCAGAGGTGGATTTAGGGTGGCACGACTGGTTTTGCCACACTGGGTGCCAAGCCTAGGGGGCGCCACACCCAGGTTGTGGTGAACTGTTCAGAACAGAAGGCGAAAAGCATGTGTGTACCTGCCAAATTTTGGCCTCACATAGGCCGCTGCTGAGATTAGAAAAGCCCAAATCCGCCCCTGGTCCCTTCAACCCACCAGGTCTCTAGCTACATACACTCTTCCCATCACAATGATGGGAATTTCGCCAGCCCTAAGCAAAAAAGGAAAAGGAAAGGAAAGGAAGGGGGGAGGGGAGAAATGCTTCCTAATATAATCTGTTGGCTTATATTTAATTGCAATTCCTTCCAGCGAATCTATGGAGAATGCCCGCTATCCCCGGCGGTTCTCAAACTGTTCTTAAATATTGCATTAAAATAAGGGAAGAGGCAACCGTGCATTGCCACCAAGGGCTTCCTGACACAAAATGCAGTGTACAATTAACAGGAGATGAAGGGCTTCCCAGAAGCCCCTGTTCAATGCATTCTGCTTTTATAATAGGGTTTTTGTACTATCACTGGGATTTTTTTTTTGTCTTCTTTTTTTTTCTCGAGGAAAAAAAAAGAGCATTAAATTAACTTTGTGCCAGTGAATATTATATTGGGACAAGGGACTAGATGAAATGATTAGAATAACAGCCTTAGAAAAGATCACATCTCCCTACTGTGCCAATGTATTTGACTACATACAGCAGTCCTTTTAAACCACCATTCGCAGTGAATGGTAACAGCTTCCTGCCAAGATCTAAGTTCTGCATCTTTTGAATGGCAAATGATTAGAACTAGGTCAGGCCGAAGAAGAAATAACCAATTCTTAATCTGCTTTTAGGGTAGTACACATGGGATCAGCCCATGGCGAACAGGCGTTGTGTACATGGCTTCTTCTCTCACATGCGTCTAGCAGGGTGAATTACTTGTGCTGTATTTCATAATTAAAAGGTGTGTATAGTGTTTTCCTGCATGAGATTATTGAGGGGGAATCATGTGTAATATTGTAATATTTGTAAACCCCACAAAGTGTGTTCTCCTTCATAGAGAGCACGTGTTGCGGTGGGGTCTGACAGGCCACCCCTCTGTTGCTGGGCGGGTTAGTTTGGATGACCATCTGCAGTGATTGGGCGGTTGGGTTGTTGGGCAAATTTTTGGTGTTGCCATTTAGGGGGTTGGACCAAAGGTTATAAAATGAAGTCATGCAGCTCGGACTAGGCACTTTTGCTGTGTGCATCGGATCACGCGCCCACCCTCCCTAATTTTAGGAATCTTGGTTGACCTTGCTATGCCTGTCATAGGGTCGTCTGCTTAGGGGCAGGGGCCTGGTAGGAATTTTGTCCAATTGGCTGATTGGCTGGTGCCATTTGGTTTTTGCCTACTGAGTAGCAAATTGTCACAACTTGTAAGGTTAGGCATTGGTTAAAAAATTGGTTGGTGGAGGGGTAAGGATTGGTGGTGCTTGCCCCTCCAATGCTGCTGCGGAAAGGGAATTCCGTTAAAGGAATCCAGGGGCTTGCCATTCTTTCGTCCGTACCCTTGAAGGGGGCTTAGGGCCGTGCAAGCCCCAGGGAGCATGGAGGGGGTGGGGTGAGGGTCTGGTGCCCAGCTCCATGCTCTCCCCAATATTGTTTTCCCTTTCTGGCTTTCGCTGGAATCCGGAAGTCAGTTCTGTCCCTAGGTGTGGGGACAGATAGTCATAACCAACGCCTAAGCAACCACTCACATTTATGTATTTTAATAAAGTTGTGGCCAAAATTATGCCAAAAACCTTAAACAAAAATTATGTGTGAAGTGTGAATCATTTGGGGGTGGGTTGGAGGACCTTGACACGCAAAACACGTACCACGTATCTTGGCAGTGCCTAATCAGAGAAGGTGCAGTGAAATGGCCAGAGATATGATTACGCATGCCCCTGCATGCCCAACTGTCATAGTGTAGATCATCTTGCACCGAACTCCCCCCCCCCCAGCCAGAACTCACCAGAACTCAGTTCCGGCATCTCTCAGGTGTGCACCACTGCTATTATAAGAGAGCAAGGGGAGTGTTCACGGTGAGTTCCAGCACCTCTTTTCTAGAAAAATAGCACTGGTCTTGCATATGAAATGCAGCCTAGAAAAAGCAGTTCCAATCTGTACCTACTTCACCCCAGGAACACCTTCCACAATGTTACACCAAACCATGGCACGTGAATCACAAGAGTCCTGCTCCCAAAAGCATTTGTGAAAGCGAAACTCAACTTGCACGATCCACTCGCCAGTTTTCAGGTTCCATTGGCATTTGATGATGAGGCCCTAAGCTACTGAAGGTAATGGGGGCCTTTCTATGTCCAGCTGTCCTTTGTCAACAACAAATTGTCGCTGTTTTTTTGTGTTGAATATATGCTATATGGTAATTTATGGACCTAATAGGTATCTAAAGCCATTTGCACATAACAAAATATGTAGTTTATCAAAGTAATTGTTGAACTGAAATACTATTAAGAAGTATATTAATAGTGAATTTTTTGGGGGGAGGCAAGAGAGTGAGGCCCTAAGCTATAGCTTGTTTAGCTTAGACGTAAATCCAGCACTGCTCAGTAGACAATGGGAGTGAAGTCCAACCGTTGCAGGAGTTACAGTGCCTGCCGTGGCTGTAGAGACTGATATAGATAGATAGATAGATAGATAGATAGATAGATTCTTTATTGTCATTACACAAGTGCAACATTGCACAAGTGCAACGAAATTGGATGCCATCCCTTAAAAACAACAAAAGCAAAACAACAACAACAACCAAACAAACCACATTCCAGCCACACCCACACCCACACCCATCAAACTCCCAGGTCACACTATCGAGTTACAGCATTTAAAAAGGCCACAGCTCTTGGATAGAAACTATTTTTCAGTCTATTTGTCCTTGACTTGATGTTTCTATATCTCCTGCCAGAAGGCAGTAGTGCAAACAGACTGTATCCCGGGTGAGATGCATCCTGCAGGATGTTGTTTGCTTTCCTAAGACAACGGGAACCGTACAGTTCTTCCAAAGATGGGAGAGGATGACCAATAATCCTTTGGGCTGTGGTTATGACCTTCTGGAGCACCTTCCTCTTCCTAGCTGTACAACTGGAGAACCAGGCACAAATACAGTATGTGAGAATGCTCTCTATGGAGCCTCGGTAGAAGGACACCAGCAGTCTCTCACTCAGATTGTTCTTCTTTAAAAGTCTGAGGAAATAAATTCTCTGCTGGGCCTTCTTCACCAGAGCAGTGGTATTTGCGCTCCAAGTCATGCCCTGATCGATAGTCACTCCCAAAAACCTGAATTCCGCCACCCTCTCCACCCGTTCCCCTTTGATATACAAGGGCTGAATGTCCGCCTTTTTTTTCCTGTAATCCACCACCAATTCCTTGGTCTTAGCCGTATTAAGAGCCAGATTGTTCTCTCCACACCAAACACAAAGCCGCTCCACCTCGTCCCGATAGGCGGACTCATCCCCTCCTGAAATGAGCCCCACCACCGTAGTGTCATCAGCAAACTTGATGATTTTGTTGCTGGGATAGATGGCTGTACAATCATACGTATAGAGAGTATAGAGCAGGGGACTCAACACACAACCCTGTGGTGAGCCGGTGTATCAGTAGAGACTGATATGGGAGAGACATGTTTTGTTGCAGCTGGGGCAGATGAAAGCATCCAGTTGTGCTGCTGCAGATGCATACGCATTTATGAAAGTGGCTCTGCCTCATCTCACTTGATGCTGTCTCTATGTTTTAAGGTCTCCTTCTGTGCTTCTCTGCTTGTGACCAAGAAAGGGCTGTTTCTGTAACTGGCACTGACTTTGTTTACTTTAGGCATAAACAATCAGAATAAAACAATCTGATTTTCCTATACGTTTGGTGGTTATTATTATTATTATTATTATTATTATTTATTCAATGTATATACTGCCCTTTATCAGAGGACCCCAGGGCAGTATGCAACATTAAAAGCACATTACAGAGCACCAAGAATAAAAGGATAATAAAAAGCAAAACAACAGACAGCATAATAATAAAATAATCATAATAACAACAGCCCCCTCCCCCAAGTTATAACAGGCCATATATTATTTAATAGATATAGTCCTGAGTAAAGAGGAATGTTTTTGTCTGGAGCTTAAAGACATGTAATGATGGGGTCAGGCGAGCCTCTCTGGGGGGAGTATTCCACAGTTGGGGAGCCACCACAGAAAAGGTTAACTTTTATTTTTATTTTTGTGTTGCTTTTTCTGCAGTCGCCTCTTTTTTTGCTAATCTTAATGTTGGAATTTTTTTTTTAAAAAAATAAAAAGCAGCGGTAGGGAACCTCAGGCTTGGAGGCCAAATGTTCGTTGGAAGAATGCTCACTAAGTGCTTCTGAACCTGGAAAGGAAAACTGCAGCAGTTTAGTGGCAAGCGAAACACTTGTCTATTCACCTATGGAGAACGATGCCATTATACTTAGGTTATGGGAAAACACACACACACCATCCAAAAAGATTTCTTTCTTTCATTCATTCAGAATAATCTTCATTACACGAGGATTATTATAATTGTCATTTCAATTATGACTGAGTCTAGACTTAAGGGGGGGGTATAATAGCACTCACCATCTGAAACTGAATTACTGTCATTAAGTTAAAGGTGCACTTTATCATTTAACTTTGCTCCGTTTTAAATGCTCAAAGGCACACGAGGCCTCGGTTCTGCCACTGCAAAAACCTTTAAAAGTAATGTGCTGATACCAAGTCCCTTTCACTGAAACTTTTCTGAGCAGCCAGTCAGCAAGGCACTCCGATGAATTCTGCAGCGAAGAACATCAGGGGACTCCAGATAGTAAACGTAAAGGGACCCCTGACCATTAGGTCCAGTCATGACCGACTCTGGGGTTGTGGCACTCATCTCGCTTTATTGGTTGAGGGAGCCAGCGTACAACTTCCGGGTCATGTGGCCAGCATGACTAAGCCACTTCTGGCGAACCAGAGCAGCGCACGGAAACACTGTTTACCTTCCTGCTGGAGCGGTACCTATTTATCTACTTGCACTTTGACGTGCTTTCGAACTGCCAGGTTGGCAGGAGCTGGGACCAAGCAATGGGAGCTCACCCCGTCACAGGGATTCGAACTGCCGACCTTCTGATCGGCAAGTCCTAGGCTCTGTGGTTTAACCCACAGCACCACCCGCGTCCTGTGGGACTCCAGATACTTGGGGTCAAACGAGAGGAGATGGAGCCATGGCTCATCATGTGGCCACGTGTCTTACAGTACAGAGGACAGCCCTCTATTTCGAGTACTCTGTTTGAAAGTTTTCCTGGTCCGTGTCCAGTTTAAAGCTCAAGAACCCTCAGAAGGGAGAGCAGGAAGGAGGCTCCAAGTTGCCCATCCACAGCTTAACACTCGGTCAGCAGGCTGAGCAGGGATACGCAGGTCCCCTGGTCCTTCTCTCTAGGGCGAGATGCATTGTATTTCTGCTTAAATGACAGTACTTGTTTCCAAATTTGCATCTTTGCATATCAATTAGCATATGCAAATATCCCCTTTTCAGGTCATACGCTTTCTTCTTCTTTTTAGCAACGTAAAAGTGCCTGCCCCTCACTGCAGATCGCTCGTGTGTCTACCTTGTTTGCATATAAAGCAGGGCTGGGGAATCTTACCTCTTTAGCATATAAAAAGATGGCGCTGACCCTTCTCGCTTGCCAGCCCTTTTCCCGCCATCAGCGGCTCCAGCCACTCTCTCTGTTCTCAGAGAGGCTTGAGTGGGCCTTTGCCAGATGCTCTCTGGGGACCCCATCCTACCTCAGCAGACTTCAGGCAGGAGCAGCAGCGACGCTTCTTACTGCTGGACTCTGGGCGGTGCTATTTCAATTTCCCACAGTTCCCTCAGAGTGTTGCCACAACACAACACTGATTTGGTTTAATTTTATTTGGAATAGAATCATAGAATCACAACATCGTAGAGCTGACCCCCACAAGGGTCATCTAGTCCAAATGCCCTGAAATGCAGGAATCTTTTTGCCCAACATGGGGCTTGAACCCGTAACCTTGAGATTCAGAGTCTCGTGCTCTACCAACAGATTTGAGGCCTTGCTTTGCACCCTATACCTAACTACCCAGCACAGAGTTTATTTACTAACTGCTTTGGTATCCTGCCCATTCTCTAAGGAGCTCAAGGCAGTGTGTTCTCCATTTTATTCTCACAACAACCCTGTGAGGTACATTAGGGAGGTAATAGCTGCCTCAAGGCCAACCAGTGAACTTCATGGCTGCGTTGAGATTTGAACCTGAGTCTCCTGGATTTTACCTCAAAAGCAGTAGCGGCTTGAAGAAGAAGAGTTTGGATTTGATATCCTGCTTTATCACTACCTGAAGGAGTCTCAAAGTGGCTAACATTCTCCTTTCCCTTCCTCCCCCACAACAAACACTCTGTGAGGTGAGTGGGGCTGAGAGACTTCAGAGAAGTGTGACTGGTCCAAGGTCACCCAGCAGCTGCATGTGGAGGAGCAGAGACGCGAACCCGGTTCCCCAGATTACGAGACTACCGCTCTTAACCACTACACCACACTGGCTTGCTGGGTGGGGAGGAGTTGCTACACTAACTTCCCACAAGTGGGTCCTGGTTGCCTACCAGCGGGGGGCAGACATCAGGGAGGTTTCCAAATGCTGGAGCCATTTTGGTGCTCCTGCCGCTGACAGAAGAACGGGAGTGCAGAGGGAGCAGACCGCCCCCGGCACCACTATTCCGGTAGGGTGCCATCGTGGCAGCCCCCCCCCCCGGACACACACCGTGCATCCCCCACGCACTGGGCACCATGCCCTCCGAACGCACACCACGCCCCTTTGGGCAGCACGCTACGCCCTCGCGGGTGATGTGCCATGCCCCTGGGATGTGCACCATGCCCCTGCGGGTGGTGTGGCATGCCCCAGGATGCGTGCCACACGCCCGGGCATGCAGCATACCCCCACCTGCTCTCCGCTCCTGGTAGTGGAGTTTGGATTTGATATCCCGCTTTATCACTACCCTAAGGAGTCTCAAAGCAGCTAACAATCTCCTTTCCCTTCCTCCCTCACAACAAATACTCTGTGAGGTGAATGAGGCTGAGAGACTTCAGAGAAGTGTGACTGGCCCAAAGTCACCCAGCAGCTGCATGTGGAGGAGCGGGGAATCGAACCCGGTTCACCAGATTACGAGTCCACTGCTCTTAACCACTACACCACACTGGCTCTCGTGGAACATGCAGCTTTGCTAGTGGATCCTGCTAGTGTGTTTGCACCACGCCAACCTCCCCAGTGCCTTGTCTTGCCCCTCTCCCTCCTGGTAAAGCAGCAGAGACCCACCTGACAGGAAGTTAGCAGAACAGCTCTTCCCTCATCCCTTGAGCTGCTTCTACCCAGCGCTCTAATCACTGTTGTTCTAGAGCAGGGATGTCCAAATAGTCAACAGCGATCCCTGGGAGGTTAGGCTTGATTGTGGTTGGACATCACAGGCTCTTTTTCCTTTGCAGGGGAAAAAGAGGATCTCCCGTCGCCCCGTCCTCTATTTGTGCATGATCGCTAGAACGGAAGAAGGAGGTTTCGCTGTGATGTTTCCTGATGGAGATTTTGGTGAGCGACTTTCCTCTTTTCCCCCTAAAGAAAGATGAACATTTTTGATGTGCCCCTCTAAAAAGCTAAACATACCTCCTTTAAAAAGAGCTCAGCAACTTTGACCTGAAATGCTCCCCGTCCCCAAGGGGTAGATCATTGCCAGTTTTTTTATTCTGTGAGTAGATTGCAGCCTCTTGGGAGTTGGATGTTCCTGTTCTAGAGAATTCCAGAGGTTAAAGGGTAGTTTAATGGCAGCAGCCGGGGGCAGGGGAGAGATTTCCTTGCTGACAGTGTTGTAGATGAAGCAATGGCTGGATAAGTAGGTTTGCTTCCTTCCCTTCTCATGGGGCAGGTTACATTTCTTTTGTTTAACTGTGGTTTATTTATGATATTTGTTTTATTAATTGTGGTTTTCATTGTTAGATTTTGTAAGCCACCTGGAGAGTTTGGGCTGAAGAGTGGCTAATAAAAAGCTTAAATAAATAATATAATCTCTACCTTTTCACAAAGCTGTGGAGAGAGACTTCTGGCTACCAACTCTACTGTGGAAATATTTTCTTTCGGATACGGGATAGCTCTTTTCTCAAGTTTTATTCGAACTTATTACAATTAACAACAATCTATGAGTACTTTGAAATATTCATCTCATAAACTGAAAAGAAAAGCAGTTCGTGGCATTATCTGAAATGGTCTTTCCAGTGATCTTATGTTTTAATGCTTCCTAATGGTGCTATAAAAATAAAGCAGCTCGGATCAATAGCTTTCCATACAGACCTTTCTTGTGTTTGTATGCATGCATGGCAAGGGGACTACAAGTTGAGTGGATATTGTGCATAATAACCAGCCACAGTATACTTTCACCAAGCCTTGTGGAGAATGTGCATACAATCCTTGCATGAAGAAGGAACTTTGTAGCCTTGGGGAATGTGCATTTATTGACTGAATTTTGTACACTCTCTGGCCATTATTTCCCAATGGGGTTTGGGAAATGCACACATCTTGGCACACTGGAAAGCAATGGGGAAATGCACTGAAAAGTGTGGGATGAACAAATGACAACTGGGAAGGCGTGCAAGCCTTTTCTGTTGTGGCTCCCTATCTGTGAAATGCTCTCCCCCATGAGGTCCGCCTGGAACCTCCACAGATATCTTTTCAGCAGCAGGTAAAGACTTAACCCCCATCTCTTACTGAACCAAACAAATTCTGTTATTAGTGTGCTGCCAATGCTTCCCATGGCTGTTATGGGGGAGCTGTCTATTGTATGTTGTAGGAAAATGTGCTAATGTTCTATTAGGGCTGCCATACATCCATAAAATCCTGGACATATCTCTCTCTCTCTCTCTCTCTCTCTCTCAGGCTCCCTCCGCTTCCTCCCCTGGTGTACCTCCTCTGCACCCCCCTCTCCCCTTTCATTTTCCATCCAACAATCCCTCCCCTCCAACCACCCTTCTCCCCATTTTGGGGGGCTCCCTCCAGGAAACAAGGATATATCTGACTCAGTTCCCAAAAGGATAATCAGAATGGAATACTCATGGAAAGAGTAAAGCATTTGAAACCTTTTAATTTAGGAAAACAAACAGTGTGCGTAGGGGGAGGGCAGTGGCAGATGCTTATAAACTTGGGAACAGTTTGGCAGCCATGAAAAGAGTTGCTGTCCCTCTCTCAATTTCATACCCTCCTTCTCCAATCTCCCATTATCTAAATCTTGTGCCTCCTAGGTTGAGTTTTCCCCACATGCTTGCAGCCTCCTTGGTTGCCTGGGCTTCCTGAACTGAAAAAGGAGAGGTTAACTCTTGATATATTTCCCTAGGCTTTAACTGAAGAGCAGGAACCTGGGAAGGCTGCAGAGTACAGGCCACAGGTGAAATGATCTGCAGGATGAAGGAAAGGACACTTATAGTAGTAGTAGTAGTAGTAGTAGTAGTAGTAGTAATAGTAGTAGTAGTAGTAGTAGTAGTAATAGTAATAATAATAATAAAATAATAAAATAATAATAATAATAATAATAATAATAATAATAATAATAATTTCTTTATACCCCGCCCATCTGGTTGAGTTTCCCCTGCCACTCTGGGCAGCTCCCAACAGAATATTAAAAACACGATAAAACATCAGACATTAAAAAACTTCCCTAAACAGGGCTGCCTTCAGATGTCTTCTAAAGTCAGATGGTTGTTTATTTCCTTGACATCTGATGGGACGACATGCCACAAGGTGGGCACCACTATCAAGAAGGCCCTCTGCCTGGTTCCCTGCAATCTCACTTCTCGCAGGGAGGGAACTGCCAGAAGACCCCCAGAAGTGGCTGAACGATGGGGGTGGAGACGCTCCTTCCGGTATACTGGGCTGAGGCCGTTTAGGGCTTTAAATGTCAGCACCAACACTTTGAATTGTGCTTGGAAATGTACCGGGAGCCACTGTAGGTCTTTCAGGACCTGTGTTATATGGTCTTGGTGGCCGCTCCCAGTCACCAGTCTAGCTGCCGTATTCTGGATTAGTTGTAGTTTCCAAGTCACCTACCAAGGTAGCCCCACGTAGAGCGTGTTGCAGTAGTCCAAGCAGGAGATAACTAGAGCATGCACCACTCTGACAGGACAGTTCACGGGCAGGTAGGGTCTCAGCCAGCGTACCCCTCAGCCTCATTAAACCTAACTCCACCTATGAGAATTTCATTGGGGTTTTTTTCTCTCTTTCCCCTTTTGATAATTTCTGTCTGCAATACAGTGGTACCTCGGGTTGCATACGCCTCAGGTTACATACGCTTCAGGTTACAGACTCCACTAACCCAGAAATAGTGCTTCAGGTTAAGAACTTTGCTTCAGGATGAGAACAGAAATCGTGCTCCGGCAGCGTGTCGGCAGCGGGAGGCCCCATTAGCTAAAGTGGTGCTTCAGGTTAAGAACAGTTTCAGGTTAAGAACGGACCTCCGGAACGAATTAAGTACTTAACCCGAGGTACCACTGTACATTATTCTTGTTAATTGTTGGAGAATGAATAAAAACCCAGGAGATTTTTGGGGGGTTGGCACAATGTTTGGGCTTGGATGTGTGTCAGGCAGAAAGACATAGAAGTGAAGGGGGATAGCAGGAAGAGGAAGGTGGGTGAAGAGATGTCCAATTCGCAGGTAGTCATTTGTCCCTGACAGAAATGGAAAATAACAATGTCAGGCTAGATTTACTCAGTCAAGTCCACCATGCCATTGCGCATCATTGTCGCGCAACATCTAACCTTTCCAAGCAGAAGACAAGCAAAGTCTCACAAGGTCTGGATTTGAGGGGCTTGTTTCAGAGTGGTAAGCAAATGCTGAGATCCAACCTGCTTCTGAATATTGCATGAAATTAGCATGCTTTCGGGTACTTCATAAGCCAAAGTGATCTGTCACCTTCAGCATTAATTTAGCTCAGTTAGTAGAGTCAACCCCCTGTGGCTTCAGCTTAGCGGTGAGGGACAGATTAGGAACATAAGAAGAGCCCTGACGGATCAGACCAGAGGCCTAACTAATCTAGCATCCTTTTCCCCAGTGACCAATCTGATGTTTCTCTGAGAAACCCACAAGCAGGTCACGAAGGCCAGACCCCTCTCCTGTCATTGCTCACCAGCAGTTGGCATCCAGTAGCTCACTGCCTCTGAACTTAGAGGGCCAGTAGCCATTAATATAGACGTTGTTCTTCTACTGTAAGGTGGAAGAGTAGAGGGCATGTCAGTCTAAAAAGAACCCTGACGGGTTCCAAAATGGTTGACCTTTTTATTCTCCTGCCTCCCGAGGTAAAAGTAATGTTCTGTTCCATCTATAGCCAAAGCCCATGGGAGAGTAGAAATCTGAGTGCACAACATATATGGAAAGCACATTCAAAGCATGTGACTTCCCCCAAAGAATCCTGGGAAATGCTTTATGTTAAGGGTGCGAGGAACAATGCTTTTTGTTAAGGGTGCGAGGAATTTCTGAAGGGTAGACCGTAGTTCCCAGGATTCCTTGGGGACATCATGTGCACATTAAACTTTCGGTGTGTATGCAGCCAAAGGCAGCAGGCTATCTATCTATCTATCTGTCTGTCTATCTATCTATCTATCTATCTATCTATCTATCATCTATCTATCTATCTATCTATCTATCTATCTATCTATCTATCTATCTATCATCTATCTATCTATCTATCATCTATCATCTATCTATCTATCATCTATCTATCTATCATCTATCTATCTATCTATCTATCTATCTATCTATCTATCTATCTATCTATCTATCATCTATCTATCATCTATCATCTATCTATCATCTATCTAATCTATCATCTATCTAGCTATCATCTATCTATCATCTATCTCTGAAGAGAGCAGCCTAATTTTTTATATATGCAGCTGAAGAGAGCAGCCTTATTTTTATTCCTGTTTCAAAAAAGGACAAAACATGTCATTCTGGGCTGACTCTTAAAAAACAGCAACAAACATTTTCTTGGTGGTGGTTCAAAATAATCAGAGGGAAATATCACTGTCACTCCCAGCAGCAATGGTGAATGGGGTGGTGGGATCCTACCCTCCAACATCCCTCAGATGAAAATAGGGACATATTCTACATCATTGTCTCCCCTATTTCACGCTTCCCCCTCAGAGGCTGGGACACGAACACAGATGTAGCAGCCAAACAAAGCAAGCCAGAGCCAAGCGATTGTAATGGCCTCTCTTCACTGCCTGAAATGCCTCAGCACCCCTCACAGACAGGCCCTTCCCTTTATGAGAAACTGACCAAAAAACTTGCTTGTTTTCATATTGCGCAAGGGGGAAAGGGAGCAGGAGGCCTAGAAATGCGTTACAGGGATGCACGGATCTGAACTTCCACTAACACGTCAAAAGGCTATACCAAAGGGAAGGCCCCTTGGGAATTTGGGACGCTGTGTGAAAAAGTGAGAAGCTGCGATGGCTTAAGATGTAAGGGTTTTCATAACGATCCTGGTATTTTGGGGGCAGTTGGAGGTTATGTCGGATGAGCAGACGCGGCAACTCTCCTGGCAACGGTGCTGCTGCACTTGGCATGATGGGAATGGGGTGAGCACAATGGCCTGGCTGCCTGGCCCCACCTGACAACGTTGTACCCATACCAGGACAGGTTTTTGACAAATGTGGTGGAAGGGAGTGGAGTGAGAATTTTAGTTTTTAAGCCTGACGTAGGAGGTGGATGTGAGAAGTTATTTGCATGATCAGACCCAGAACCTCCCTCGTAAATGAATTCACACTTGACTCAAATTTTGGTTTGGGTTTTTGGCAGAATTTAGGCCACAAATTTATTGATTACAGAAAGTGACTGGTTGCATAGGCTCTGGTTTGACTAGCTCCCTGCTATGCAGGTAGCGCTGACCCAGGGTTCTAGCATAGGTCAGCCAAGGGTGAACACCTGGATAAGTGGAAAGCTGGGAAGAGGCTATCTCCGCCACCCAAATTTCCCCCTGGACTCAGGCACGGGCACAACCCCCTTTCAGGGGTTGACGAAACCATCGAGTCCCTGGATTCCTTTAATGGAATAACATCAGGCCAAAGGACTGACCATTGACTGTGATGTTTGGCAATGACGGGAGGTGTCCAAAATGCCAGGAAAACACCATGTTGGCTACTCCTGCAGGAGACAGACAGAACCCCAAAGTCTAACTATTTAGCAACTCCAGTTCATTTTCATGTTGTTCCCACAGCCACTAACTGTATTGAAATAGCTGTTCTGGATTTCGTTGTTGTGTTATCCTCTTTGGATAAGTTGGTCCCCTTGACCTCGCTCACTTACACTGGGTGTTTTGTGCACGTTCCTTAAGTCTAAGTCTAGGGAGATGCCTCCAGAGTGGAGAAATGTGAGAGCACATCTGGTAATTGAAAAGCTGGAGGAAAAAAAAAGGTAATAATAAAGTGCTCATTTTGAAGCAACAGTGATGAAGATAATGGATGATAGCCAGGTAGCCATATGCACTTGGCGGGCAAAATTAATCACGGATCCCGCAATGCAAAACAAGAACGATAAGTACAATAAAACATTTAAAGACAAGAATGGATTTTAATTTTAAGAGTCGTAATAAAACAATATGATAACGATGATAGCCAAGGCAGATTTGTGCCTGCAGAATCCAAATCAGAGACAAATTAAAGCTATGCGTATTATTTAATTTGCTCTCTCAATACATTCTGAAATGTAATACTGATTTTAAAAAAGAAGAAAAAGATTGGAAAGAAGGGGAACCACTTGGAGATCCCTAAGTTGTCCTGGCCCAAAAGAATCCACGAGACAGAGTGAGAGGCAGAAGTACAAATTGTATATAATGATTTTCCAACCTGCATCTAACAAAAGAAATCTCTGGAAACCTTTGCAATTCCATTTAGTTAGACTGGAATTATCATAGAATCATAGAATCGTAGAGTTGGAAGAGACCACAAGGGCCATCGAGTCCAACCCCCTGCCAAGCAGGAAACACCATCAGAGCACTCCTGACATATGGTTGTCAAGCCTCTGCTTAAAGACCTCCAAAGAAGGAGACTCCACCACACTCCTTGGCAGCAAATTCCACTGTCGAACAGCTCTTACTGTCAGGAAGTTCTTCCTAATGTTTAGGTGGAATCTTTTTTCTTGTAGTTTGGAACCATTGCTCCGTGTCCGCTTCTCTGGAGCAGCAGAAAACAACCTTTCTCCCTCCTCTATGTGACATCCTTTTATATATTTGAACATGGCTATCATATCACCCCTTAACCTCCTCTTCTCCAGGCTAAACATGCCCAGCTCCCTTAGCCGTTCCTCATAAGGCATCGTTTCCAGGCCTTTGACCATTTTGGTTGCCCTCCTCTGGACACATTCCAGTTTGTCAGTGTCCTTCTTGAACTGCGGTGCCCAGAACTGGACACAGTACTCCAGGTGAGGTCTGACCAGAGCAGAATACAGTGGCACTATTACTTCCCTTGATCTAGATGCTATACTCCTATTGATGCAGCCCAGAATTGCATTGGCAATTAATAAGATAAGACTTGGTATTAAAGAGGTGATTAATGGTGCAAAATTGTTTTAAAGTGGTTTTGTATCTTGTAGATATATTTTCATTAAGCCTCTAGCTATGGCACCAAGGGGATCATTTGTTGCTGTTGCTGTCTGTGCGCCTTTATGTTACTCTTTCATTTGCCTGTACGATTGGTGCGTATGGTTGAGCCTTGCTTGCAGCACAAAAAAATAAAATAAAAACAAAAATTGCAGCCACTCCACATTCCGGAAATCCGAGCAACTCTGCAGACTTTAACTGCACTACTGAGAAAGTTAGTTTTGCATTTTTCCAGTCCAGCATTGGGACAGGGTTAGGTTTCTCGTGCCTGCGCTAGATATTCATTTAGAGCTGTTTTCGCACACTATGCGTTCGAAAATATACATTTGTTTCCCCAGTTATGCATAACCGCAGCCAATCCTGGCTCCTTAGTCTTTTTGACTGTAAAGTACATGTCTTTGCAAACTTGCATTTGCCGTGTATGTGTATTCTGTTTTTGATGTGTACAAGTGAAAATGAGGGCGTGAAAGTATATATTGTCTTCTATGGGGGAAAGGCTATGGTATAAGAGTTTTGTTGCACATACGCCAGTCTCTGAACAGGAAGAGGTTCTTGAGTTTTCCCAGAATTCGGTTAGTGTGAAGATCAATTGAGACTGTGGTATCTTTAGGAAATAGGGTTGTAAAGGACCCCTGTATGGTTAAGTCCAGTCGAATTTGACTATAGGGTTAGGGTTAGGCCGAGGGAGCCAGCGTTTGTCCACAGACTACTTTACAGGTCATGTGGCCAGCATGACTAAACCGCTTCTGGTGCAATGGAACACTGTGACGGAAGCCAGTGTTCATGGAAACGCTGTTCACCTTCCTGCTGCAGTGGTACCTATTTATCTACTCCAGCTGGTATGCTTTTCAGCTGCTAGGTTGGCAGGAGCTGGGACAGAGCAATGGGAGCTCACTCTGTCATGTGGATTCAAACTGCTGGCCTTCCGATCGGTGAGAACAGGAGTCTTAGTGGTTTAGACCACAGCGCCACTGTGTCCCTTATATGGTTGTATATATGCATCTATAGCTGAGCATAGGATGAAGGGACTCATAGCATGAACCCTCCATGCTTGCTTCCCATTAGGGTTTCAAAGAAGCCCAAAGTCGCAATTCTTGAGTCTAGCACAGAGCAAGACAGTCTCAGTCTCCATCAGAGAAATCTCTCTCTCTCTCTCTCTCTCTCTCTCTCTCTCTCTCTCTCTCTCTCACACACACACACACACACACACACACACCTTCTCCCCTTGCTCCTTTGTGATAGCCCTGGATTGCTCTATGATGCCTCAGGATCTGGGATTTGTTCGGACTGAGCACACAGCCCTAAAAGCTACACTGTATGCTTTCCTACCATATGTGCTGTCTGCCGCAACAGCTCACTATGGGATGTTTGGCTGTGCCTGACACGCCTTCATGGGGTGGTGATGGTTATAGGAGCTAGGGATTTGGGATGCAAGGGGCCACCTCAGTTTTGGGATTGACTTTGGATAAACGTAAAGGACCCCTGACCGTTAGGTCCAGTCGTGGCCGACTCTGGGGTTGCGGCGCTCATCTCGCTTTATTGGCCGAGGGAGCCGGCGTACAGCTTCCGAGTCATGTGGCCAGCATGACTAAGCTGCTTCTGGCAAACCAGAGCAGCGCACGGAAACACTGTTTACAATCCCACCGGAGCGGTACCTATTTATCTACTTGCACTTTGACATACTTTCGAACTGCTAGGTTGGCAGGAGCAGGGACAGAGCAATGGGAGCTCACCCCGTCGCAGGGATTCAAACCGTCAACCTTCTGATCGGCAAGCCCTAGGCTCTGTGGTTCAGACCACAGCGCCACCCGCGTCCCTTGACTTTGGGTAGGGGTGAACAATTGACTGCCTTAACATAGGCTTTGTCCCCAGCCATCCCTCCAGCAGTTCATCACTGTTGGGCTCTCATACCCGGAGAACCTTTCCCTTCCGATGTTGAGAAGTACTGTGTTTAATTTATTTCAAGCATTTTCACCCCGTTCTTCAGCTAAAAAGATTTTCAGAGTGGCTTACACGCAATCAATACAAAACAAGAGAATTTTTGCCTGCAGACTTACTTTTCCAAAAGACACAGCACAAAAGGAAAAATGGGTGGGTTGGGAGGAGGACAACAAAAACCACCCTGGAGCAATTCTTAAAGTTAAATAGTAGTAAGCTGCTATCACGTTTTAAGCTGCTATCAATAAAATTGTGGTGTTTTAAGTCAGTCGGGTGCCTGCTTTCACCTCTCCACTAAGGTCTGACCCCTGTTGCAGGTACAATTTAAGGATTCTTTAACTAAGAGGCAAGTAGCAACTTTCTTTTGGGGAAAACTAAAGTGGGAGAACCCTTAAAAAAAAAATCAGATTGGCAACGCTTTGTTACATCCACATGCATTAAGAGGTTCAAAGGAAAACCAAATTAATAGTCACAAATGAGTGACTGTTAATTGAACAATATTAGGCATGATTATGGCTGTATTCTCAACAGCCACATGCTTTTGTCAAAGAGAAAGAAGGGGGGGAGGGGAGCCTAAATCCATGAACAAAGAGATCAAAATAAACTTGAAAGTTAAGAGTAATTACAGAGTTGAGTGAAAAATAATAACAAAAAAGTAATAACCCTAAATAATGGAAGGGGGAGGATGACAGTCAAACTAGATCAATGTACGCGCGTGACAAGGTAATGCCATTTCAGATGTAAGAACAAGGTAGGCACACCAGTGCTTCGGAAAAATACAGTTTTCAGTCTCTGCCAGCAGAATAATACGCCACTCGATACAATGGAGGAATGTGACAACAAAAGAGCCATGTTTGAGGGCTCTCTCCCTCCCCTGCCGGTCCCCCCCCCCTGCCATCGCAGTAGGAGTGATCCAGTTAAGTACTTCTAAATCCCTTTGATGTCAATAGGAGAGAGGCATATGCAGCAGGATAGGTGCTTAAATCTTGGCGGTGCTTAACTCTCCCATTAGCATCATTAGGGCAGAAAGCATAACTTGGACTGGGCTGTAAGTTGGCATCTCTCAGACGGGATGCAACAAATCTAGGAAACCCCCCCCCCCCCAAAAAAAAAGAAACTAGAGGAGAAGCAAAAAAGAAATAGGGCAGTCAAAAGAGATATTGATCCATTCGAGGCAGGAAAGGGGTGGAGGATAGCTTAGTCCAGGCATAGCCAAACTTGGCCCTCCAGCTGTTTTGGGACTACAACTCCCATCATCCCTAGCTAATAGGACCAGTGGTCATGGATGATGGGGATTGTAGTCCCCAAACAGCTGGAGGGCCAAGTTTGGCCATGCCTGGCTTAGTCGGTGGAGCATGAGACTCCAAATCTCAGGGTCTTGGGTTTGACTCCCACGTTGGATAAAAGATTCCTGCATTGCGGGGGGTTGGGCTAGATGACCCTCATGGTCCCTTCCTACTCTACATTTCTATTATTCTGTTATTGCTCCTACACTTTTCGGTCTGATCAAATATCTCTTATGACCACCCCATTGCCTTTGGCTTTGAGGGGCTTGAGAATCTGCCCATTTCACTTCCTCTCAGTTTCTTATTTTTCAAATCTTAAGTTCAGTTCTCCACATTTATTCTTTCTTGCTAAAAAAAGAAAGTCCTCATGAAAATGAATCAGCATTTTTCCTGATACAAACAGGTTTGCATGCGGTATTGACCAATGCACAAAATTGCGCAAAGCAGTTTTGTCTAATGTAATGGATTTTTGCATGTAATTTGCACTAATGCAGTGCTTTTTAGTCACACTTTATCACAGTCTATGCATTTCTGTATATGTTGCTTGGCTGGAGAATTGCACTGCACAATCTGGAAAACTGCAAATTTCAAAGAATGGTTGTGTTCCAGTTCTTGTGCTATTTCAGAAAATATGATTTGGGTAGGGTTGCTTTTTCAAATGCAGATTGAATGGAATTCCTCCTCCATCCCTGTTTGGTTTTCTGCCATCCCCCAGGCAAGGGCTGAACAGGCAGGACATTCTTGGTGGCAGCACCCCAGTTATGGAACTGCCTCCCAAGGGGGAATAAAGCAGCTCTCTTCCCCTCTCTACCCTTTCCCTGCATTCTGAAAACATGTAGTGACATTTTAAAAATAAAAATAAAAAAATCATCCAGGCATTGGGCTAATACTTTTATGAACTTGTAACACTGCTGGTTTTAACTGCTATCTGCTATATGTGACGTAGTGCTATTTTAAATTGTTTTAAATTGTTTAAACCACCCTGGGGGGAGGATGGTCAGGCTATGCACTTCAAATAGACAAATAATAAACATCTATGTACATCAAAATAATTAATTCCTTCAATGACTTTTTTGGGTGATGGTGGGAACTTACTGAATTTTGGTTGTTTGTCTGAACTTTGGTTTGTCTGAAAATTAAAGTCCCCCCCAACACACACACCACACACACACACACACACACACACACACACATACACACACACAAACAAACAAACACACACACACCACTGGATGCAACCCAGCCAAAGTTGAGCAGTTTTTTGGGGGGAGGCAGGCAATCAGTTGATTTCAATGTGCTCTGCCACTGATCTGTAGCTTTTCCCCTCACAAATTCTACATGACTCAGGCTGTAAACACAGGGTTCCCTGCAAAGAATCCTGGGAACAGAACCACAATTCCAAACAGCCTTAAAAAAACACTACTGTTTCTAGGCTGGGCGGGAGGAGAGCCATGTGCTTTAAGCACACACAGCCTCAGAAACAAGGGTGCCGATGCACAGAAGTGCCTGCTGTTTTCACAACCAGTTTGACCCTGAATGTCTGTCTAACCTGAATAAGCCCAATCTCTTCTGATCTCGGAAGCTAAGCAGGGTCAGGCCTGGTTAGTACTTGGATGGGAGAATGCCTGGGAATACCAGAAGGCTGATGGTTTTATGACCCAGGGATGGCTGTGGGCAGGATTCTGCATTGTAGGAGGTTGGATTAGATGACCCTGGAGATCCCTTCCAATGCTACAAGTCTATATGTGGATTTAGAATGAGCCACCCACCCAGGCAGCTAGGTCTTTAGTTGGGAAACGTTGATCCTGTAGACTTTTTTAAAAAAAATTCCTTCAAAATGAAATGGAAATTTTGGGCTGTGCTTTCGGAGTTCTAATGGTATCCAAATGAGCTTCCCAAATGGTTCTTTTTACAGGCTCACAGAAAAGAGCATTTCAGAGTATTATCTGTAGCGGTGACTCCTAATGCATTCGGCAGTGCCTACTTCTGAGTAAACTTGCATAGAGTTGGACCAAGAGGTGGAGCCGAAGCACAGCCTCTCCTATTTCTGCATTAAAACAACATCCAGGAAATGGAAGTTCCGAAGATACATCATTTGGATCAGAGCGAAAAGCCATTCCACACTCGCCACCACCCTGTCCTCCATGTATCAAGGCATCAGCTTCCCACATCCATATTTAAGTATGTAGACCAGGAGGCAAGAGGAAACATTTTCAAATATTCTGCTACTGTCTCTTTTCTGTGCATGTAGAGAAATGGGAGGATTAGGGGGAGAAAGTGGTGGAGTTTTGTGTTAGAGATAGAGAGAGAGAGAGAGAGAGAGATTTCCTGGTTTAAAAGGTGACAATTTGTCTATGCAGCCAAATGGTCCTGTCAAGGCATCAGGAAATTTGGGGACTTGAATTCAGAGAGGATGCTTTAGAAAACACAGCCTGCCTTGAGCTCCTTGAAGTAGCCTCTGAGCGCCAGAACTGATGTTTTGTAATTTTGCCTTCTCATCTGCTCGAGGTTTATCATCCTGGTAAATAGGGATAATGACAGGGAGTCAGTCATTTCCACTTACATGCCAGTTTTTAAGTAATAATAAGCTCACAGCAGGTTCAATTTGGTCTGCATGGAGAGTACCTGGGGTTATTTTCCCTTTTTTGCTTTCTTATGGTAAATTATCTCAACCCGGCAGGGCCAGACAGATTTCCTTCCTTCTCTCTCTCTCTCTCTCTCTCTCTCTCTCTCTCTCTGCAAAAACAGAGGAAAGGAACAGCCACTGTTCCGCAGACACACTTAGAGCTATTTCCTTCTTTGTTGGCCCTATGTGATATCTTGGCAGGGGAGGGGGAATATTGCCTATACCATCCACTTCTGGGTGAGGCTGGCTCCCATATATCTACAAGCTAACAGTGGCCATTCTCTTGTCCCCCCCCCCTCCACCCCTGCTTCCAGGCTCATCACCCCAAGCAACTCTTGTCTGTCTTGCAGTCCCTAATGGGGAAATTTAAAATCAGTGTTTATGATAATGCCCTTGTTCCCATGGACACCAGAGCACTGCAGAACCAAGATTAATGGACGACCATTGAGACTGGTCCTAAAAGATTGTCCCTCTTGGGTATTGTGGTCTGTCATGTGGCATCCATTAGCCGTGGAGTGGAGGCCTCCCCTTTGTCAAGTTGGTATCCCTGGGACCAGGCTGAACCACCGCAAGATGGCATTTCCATAGCACATCAACAGATCATTTCACCACTGCTCAAGGCATCGTAAATTGGACTTATAGCTCAGCTGCTGGCATAAATAAGTCCCTTTGATAGTTAGTGGAAGACGTTATGACACTCCAGGGTACAAGAGGGGACATTGGCACTGCCTTTTTTTTTTTTTTATCCAGCCCTGGCATCCTGGTGCCTCTGATCTTTCTGAAGATTCAGGGCACGCGCTCTTCATTACGGTTTGGGCACCAGGGACTTGTTTTTTTTTTTTTTTTTTTTTTGCAAGATTAATGAGCGCCACGGAAATTCTCCAGCGCATCTCGATAATTAAGTCTTTGTTTATAAAAAAACAAGTTATATTAGGAGCAGAAAATTCGCAGTAATTATTCATAATTCTAACAATTCAAGTATAGCTACCTCATTTGCCTGGGTAATTCTGCTTTTTAATTTCTTGCATACATTTGCATATTAATTTTGCCCGTCGGCTGCAGCAGACTTTGACAGTTTGTTACTATGTGATGGTTTTCGCAGGGGTGCGACTCAGTTGGGTGGCATTTCAACTGGGTGCAATGATAAATTATGAATTTTCTAATTTGCTGCATAATGAAGTAACCCTTTCCAGCCCAATTAAAAAACAAAACAAAAAGGAAAGCCAGAAGCAAAGAATATATATATATATATATATATATATATATATATATATATATAATATCCAGGTACTATACTCCTGGTATTTTAATATATCTCCTTGTTGTTGTCTATTGCAGACTTCCCTTCCAACTTTAAAAAGCAGATGACTGCGTTTTCTGCCTTTCTGAATGATTGTTCCTTTCCATACATGAAATTTGATTCACGATTCATGTATCCCCAGACTATATTCATGGTTTAAATTGGCCACTTCTCATCCCACAGGGCAATCAGGGATGATAGCAAAGAAGTCTGGGCTACATCTCTGATGCCCAATTTGTGTTGTAGTGATCACTCTGTTGTGTGTGTGTGCGTGTGTGGCTGTCCATCTCTCAGTCTCTGTGTCAGGAAAAGCAGCTTTCAAAGCAATGAAATGAAAGACAAGTGTTTGCATTGCCTACTTACACAAGAGACAATACTGGTGTAAATTAACTGATAAAACTTAGCCACCTCCTCATGCAAAACGGTTGAGGAACTGGAAAAAAGAAAATATTTATTGCTTCAGTGCAGTTAATGATTTTTTTTAAAAAAAGAATCTTTAGGGACTTAATTTGTGGATGAGAGTTGGCAGTGGTGTGATGTGGCGGCGATGGTGGGGAGTTAGTTCTGTTTTTGAAAGTGTTTTGGGTAAATTTGGTAATCTGATGCTCTTAATGTAGCACTTAGGCGAGGCTAAAGCAAGCACAATTGCAGGGTAAAATTTGCGATGTTTCATTATGCAACCGCACATGTGCTGAGCGCTTTAGGAAGATTGCAGGCCCGTTGCCATTCTGACTCTAAAACAATTTGAAATAACCCAGCCAATCTGTGTAGCATGATGCAAATACTGTAATTAGGCAATTATGCTGCATTTTTAATATAAACGGATTCCTGTGCATTTTGGAGCTCTTTAAAAATTTGTCGTTCTTTCCTTGAAAAGGGGAGGGGAGAGGGGGGAAATAACCCCCCCCCACACACACACAAATAGCGATGCTGTTTGATTTTACTGAGGTCTGCAGCCGAACCTCAAAGCCATCTATCACAGGGGAACTGTCACTACTACACCACAACCAAACACCAAAGAGCACAAGGCGCTGATGAAAAGCAGCCACAAAGTCTATTTTACTGTAAGAGTGAATTCAGTGAACACGCAGTGTATGGTAGCAAACAGGACCACTTCCAACTCAAGTGTTGATCGCTCTGAGTTTAACGAGGCATGGCTGGCTCACAGGTAGTGCTCACCACGGACCCCCTTGCTCGCCACAGTTGTCGACGACCGGTGTTGCGTGCATTCCCAGGAAGGTATTGTTCCTAGAGCACACTGTCGCTGAATTGCACGGCCAAAGTACAGTCATACCTCGAGTTACAGAAGCTTCAGGTTGCGTTTTTTGGGGTTATGGACCCGCCGAAACCCGGAAGTACCAGAACGGGTTACTTCCGGGTTTCGGCAGTCGCGCATGTGCAGAAGCGCTAAATCACACTTTGTGCATGTGCAGGTGCACCATTGCGGGTTGCAAACACTGGGGGTTGCGAATGTGCATCCCGCACAGATCACGTTTGCAACCCGAGTGTCCATTGCATCCTGCAATTCTCTCTTCCCCCCCAATTTTTTTAATTGATTTTCACAATTATCACAGAAAGAAAAAGAAAACATAACAAAACATAACAAAACATATAGTAAAAAACAAAAAAAGAGAATTATTACTTCACACCCATAATTTCATTACATTGATAACTGACTTCCTCAAATCCACTCTATCTGAATTTCATTATATCACCTGTATAACAGTTCTCCAACTTCATATTTCTAATAATATTAACTCTATTCATTAACTAACCTCTTCTCCTTTATTATCATTCTAATCCTTAATATTTACTACCACCTATTCTTATTCTACCCCTAGGCCTATTTGTTCCTTCCAAGAATTTTCTATTTATCTTATATTACAATATTTAGTTAAATATTATTTGAATTTCTTCCAATCCTCTTGTGTCTCCTCTTCTTTCTGGTCACAGATTCTCCCAGTCAGGTCGGCCAGCTCCAAAAAATCCATCATCTTCACCTGCCATTCTTCTATTGTTGGTATTTCTTGCGATTTCCAATTTTTGGCTAATAAAAGTCTTGCCGCTGTAGTGGCATACAAAAACAATCTAACATCTTTGGGGGGCAATTCCAGTCCTATTATTCCAAGTAGAAAGGCTTTTGGTGTATCCCACAATTCTTGGGGAATGCCCATAGCTGAGTGGTAGAGCTTGTGTGCAGAAGGTCCCAGACTGAACCTCTGGGAGAGACTTGCTGCCTGAAACCATGGAGAGCCACTGCCAGCCATGCAGTATAGAAAATACTGAACTATATAAACCAAGGGTCTAACTCAAGATAAGGCAGTTTCCTATGTTCCTATGTTGCTGCGTTTACCTCAGCAAGGCAATAGGAATAGGCCCTTCCCCAGGCAAGGTGGATTAGAGGCGTGACGATGGGCGCAGAGGATAGAAGCTCAGTAACTCCGCAGCCCAGCAGTTGCCTCACAGGAACCAGCCAGCATTCCTACCAACAACAACAGCCCCAACACCAAGCCACTAACCCCTGGCATCTCCAGGTAGGCCTGGAAAAGAGCCCTCTCTGAAATTGTGGAGATGGGCCAATAGATAAGGCAGTTTCCTACGTTCCTGAGAATACTCTAGTGGGCATCCCACAATTTCTGTGGTCCTCTTCAGCAAGTGACTTCTGCAAGTCACTTTGGGCCATGGCACATAGAATGACAGAACTGTAGAGTCAGAAAGGATCCTGGCAGTTATCTAGTCCAGCTCCCTGCAATGCAGGAATATCAACTAAAACATCCGTGACAGGTGGCAGATCACTCAAATTTCCGCAGCACTTTGTGCAAGGCCAAAATTCAGCATCCCCTGCCATTGGTTCAGATCCTACACTCCAGAGCAGAAGAAAACAAGCTTGCTCCATCTTTCATGTGAGACAACCCTTTAGATACCGTATTTGAAAATGGCTATAATATCTCCTCCCAGTCTCCTCTTATCCAGGCTAAACACACCCAACTCCCTCAAGCATTCCTCATAAGGTTTGGTTTCCAGAACCTTGATCATCTTGGCTGCCCTCCTCTGCACATATCCCATCCTTCTTAAATTGTGGCACCCAGAACTGGGCACAGTATTGCAGGTGTGGTCTGTTGTTGTTTTGTAAGTGCAGAACCTGACATTTGGCCCTATTGAAATTCATTTTGTTAGTTTGGCCCAGTTCTCCAATCTGTTAAGGTCCATTAATTTGTTCCATTATTTTGCAAGGCTGGAAGGTGACAAAGAGCCATTTTTTTTCAGTTCTTTTCTCATTTGTCTCTTCCTTCCCAACCACTGTGGTGATGCTCTCAGTCATTCACTGCCCTAAGCAGATAACACCCCTTTGTTGACTCTTCCTTTCTGGACCTTTAAAGCCCTAAACAGCCTCGGCCCAGTATAACTGAAGGAGAGTTCAGCCCGGACACTGAGGTCCTCCTCTGAGGGTCTTCTGCTGGTTCCCTCACTGCAAGAAGTGAAGTTACAGTGAACCAGGCACAGGGCCTTCTTGGTAGTGGCACCCTCCTTGTGGAATACCGCCCCCCTTTCAGATGTCAAGGAAATAAAGAACTATCCTACTTTTAAGAGGCATCTGAAGGCAGCCCTGTTTAGGGAAGTTTTTAATGTTTAATGCTGCATTGCGTTTTTAATATTTGATTGGGGGAAACCCAGCCAGATGAGCGCGGTATAAATAATATATTATTATTAATGATTAATGATTAATGATTATTATCCTTTTTGGAAGCCATCCAAGTTGGTGGCTATCACCTAACTCTCGTGGAAGCGAATTCCTTAGCTTAACTGTGTGCACAGTATGAAGAAACGTGTGAAATGGCCTTGGCACAATCACGTGGATGTATGGAAAATATTGCATGTGCATTGAACACACACCTGATGTCTGGAAGGAGGAGCTAAGCTTCTGCTACTGCTCTGATTCCACCACACCCCAAGCCACAGAGTTGGCTTAGTGTGGAAGGAGCAACAAACTGTCCAGTTGCATTGAGAATCACCAGAGCAGCAGAAATGCTTCGATTAGCATTGGCATTGAGTGTGGGATCTGCCCTGTGGCTCTGTAGCATTGTGAGAAATCAAATATTTGCATTTATATTATTTTTTAATGAAACAGTGGCTCTGTCGGGGACTGGACTGAGGAGGAATGGTGGGGACCGCCCTCTCCTCCTGCACTTCCCAGAGAAGTGGGAGGCAGTATAGATTTAGAACAGTGGTTTGCAGAAGGGCACAGTTCAGAGGCTGCAGTGGGGAGAAGCTGGGAAATATTGGCAGAGGAGCAGGAGGAAGAAGAAGCACCAGGGGAGAGACAGCTGACAGACTCAGTGTCTTTGGAAAGCATTCCAGACACGCCCCCTCTCCCAGGACCTGGCAGGCATTGAGAGTAGGAGAACAGAAAGCTCAGAGGCAGAAAGCAAAAATCAGCCAATGCAGGAATGACGTAAAATTGGAGAGACGGAGGGGGGTGGGACTTTACTCGGAGCAACCCCATTATCTGAGAGACTGCATCCTACATCTCTCTCTCTGAATATTGAACAAAATACCTTGGTAACAGCTTCTTTTTTCTATTACTGGCAGCCTGCCAAGATGGAGGGAGATCAGATTCCCTGAAGCCTGACAGACTCCCATGAAATAGTGGGAAATTGTTTGATGGTGTAGGGTAGGCAGAGGCACACAGGAAGTTGCCTTGTGCATCAGATGAGGATATTTCTCAGTCCCCATCCCTGAGATACATAGGAATGAATCTGGGATCTTCTGAATGCAAAACAGATGCTCTGTCACTGAACTAAGACCCTTCTCACCAGGCAGAGATCCCATTGGAATGCTACCTGGCTGGGGAAACCCAGCCAGATGGGTGGTATAGAAATAATAATAATAATAATAATAATAATAATAATAATAATAATAATTATTATTATTATTATTATTATTAAAATGCTGATACTAGTCTTTCCAGGCCAGATCACAATATATGTGATTCACCCCCATCGTTCAGCCCGGACACTGATGTCCAGCTCCGAGGGCCTTCTGGCAGTTCCCTGTCTGCGAGAAGTGAGGTTACAGGGAACCAGGCAGAGGGCCTTCTCAGTAGTGGCACCCTCCCTGTGGAATACCCCCCCTTCAGATGTCAAGGCAATAAGCAACTATCTTACTTTTAAAAGACATCTGAAGGTGAAGGCAGCCCTGTTTAGGGAAGTTTTTAATGTTTAATGCTGTATTGTGTTTTTAATATTTGGTTAGGAGCCACCCAGAGTGGCTGGGGAAACCCAGCCAGATGGGTAGGGAATAAAATAAAATAAATAAAGTAAATAAAATAAATAAAATAAAATACTTCCGATCTTCATCCGGCCTGAAAGATCTGCATTGCAGTGTGCATCTTCATAGTGTCAACTTTTGTTTTTTGGCAGAATTATTGTTAGGATGGAGCTGGTGCAGACTTTCCTACACCATATTTATTTACTACATTCCTTTGGGACTTCTATACTGCCTATCCAAATGATCCTAAAAGCAAATGAGGTCACTTGAAGGGTACACAGTCATTTTGATCTGTGCAACTGCACAGTTCTGCAAATCAGAAATGCCACTGAGTGCATTTGGGGTTTTTCCTCCACAGAAAAATGGAAAATGAGAATAATTAGAAAATGTTGAAGGGACTAATGCATTTATTTTTATTTCTAAAAATTAAGAAACTACTGTTCAAGAAGGGACACGGGTGGTGCTGTGGGTTAAACCACTGTGCCGCTTGGGCTTGCCGATCGAATGGTCAGCAGTTTGAATCCCCACGGTGATTTGAACCGCCAACCTTCTGATCCACAAGCCCTAGGCTTGTAACATAGTAATGTTACATAAATCTGAAACACACATTCTACAAAGACATTAAATGTTATTCAATACAAGACCACTCAAAATCTCGCTCTTTTTAATTTATAAAATAATTATAGTTTAAAAAGGGATTACCTTAGCCAAGTATATTTAATACGTAAGTAGATCGTAAATATATTTTAATCTATATCTTCCCCCAGTAACCTGGATTATTTCATTCTAATATAATATTAATCAGCTGCACTTTTCGTATTGGTGTTGGCCCTCCCTAACCTTTATTAAAGTTACAAGTTTATATACCACTTAACCATACTCTCTAAGCAGAATCCAGTAAGCTTGCAAAAGATATGGGAATGGGTTTTCTCAGAGGTGACTCCTTTCTTTATGTAATACTCTCCCCAGGGAGCCATGCCCAGCACTCTCACTATTGTTTTTAAGGCACCAGGTAAAAACTCGGGCCTTTGTAGCTTACCTTTCCTGCTTACCTTTTAGTGGGATGGGACGGAATTAGACCGGTTTTTCTATATGTGTTACTTTGGTATTGTAGAGAGTTTTATCCTTGTTTTAAAATGTTGATGTTTGTATATGGGGTTGCTATCTTTCAAAGAGCAAAAGTCCGGACACAAAAGTTGATCTTTTTTTGGGGGGGGGGGGGCAAAATTGTTAATCTTTTAATTGATTATAGAAAATCGGTTTCTGTAATCAATCAACCAGCCCTATGTTTATAAGTTGCTTTGAGATTCTGTTTTTTTCAGGGGTGGGGGAGTGACTAAAATATAATATAATATAATATAATATAATATAATATAATATAATATAATATAATATAATATAATATATAAAAGATGCAGTAGAAATAAAACCAGTTTAAATTAACCATCAAGTGTGTGTATGTTTGTGTCTGTTTGTATAGAAGCACTTTGTAAAAATTGCTACGTTAGGCAAAATTAGGTACAAAGGATGTGCACAGGAGGAGACATATACAGTAAAATGCTCCTGAATTTTCACGGTTTTTCAAAATTTTGCAAACTGATGTGGAAAACTTGAGAGTGCAAATATGAGAAAGAGAGAAACCAGAATTGATAGATTCTCCAACCCGTACCTATGTACCTTGTTTCTGGGCTCAATATAAACTTGTGACAATATAAACTTCTGCGAAGGGTGAACTTTTGCCTTTCAAATTTCAGTGGTGCCCTGTTTGAGCACAAAGTTGGAGCATAGAATTTCTGCTTTAACCAGTTCAGGTCACAAGTGGCGAGAGAATGCCATGGAGCTCATGAGCTGCCTGTAGGCTTCTAATAGACATTGGATGGTCTACTGGGGGTGACTGTTAGAATTCCTGCTCTGTTTTTGCAGTCATGGGATTTTTGTCTATCACATGACGGTGTATGTTTTCATTCCACAGTGTGGGAAGTGATGGAGACAGGATGTTTGTGTTACTGTGTTCTGTGAAGTGGGACTATTGTCCTTTGTCCTTTCTCTTCGTGTCTGATGCTAGAGAGAGAGAGAGGGAGACATGTTGCAGTGCTCCGTGTGTGTTTATATGTAAATAAAGTAGATTAGCCAAAATGCTGAGTTGCTGAGGTCTGTTACGCAAGCTGCGAAGACTCTGCGGATCCCTAAGTGTGCCAATGTCTGTTGGCATTGGTCGCTGTGATGTTTGGGCTGAAGAAAGCTTTTGAAGCTCCTGAACAATCGACCAGGAGGGAGAGAACATGCCAGTTGGGCATGTGTCTCTGCCAGGGTCTTACTCGAGTGTAGGATGAGCTCCTGACAGTGACTAGATAGACCTTTAGTCTGATCCAGTAGGGCTCTTCTTGCATTGACATTTGTGTGTGTGTGTGGGGGGGGGGACTAGTTATTTTAAAGCGTGTGCCCAGCCTGCCTACCTAGTTGCTATTATCTTAGAGTCTCAGTTTAGTCAACAGTCTGTTCAGTCCAAAATCCTGTTCCCAATAAAGGAGAGCCAGCTTAAAACCTCAAGCAAGCAACAGCCACTTGCTCCCACCAAACTGGTACAGTGGTACCTCGGGTTACATACGCTTCAGGTTACATACGCTTCAGGTTACACACTCCGCTAACCTAGTAATAGTGCTTCAGGTTAAGAACTTTGCTTCAGGATAAGAACAGAAATCGGGCTCCGACGGCGCGGTGGCAGCAGGAGGCCCCATTAGCTAAAGTGGTGCTTCAGGTTAAGAACTGTTTCAGGTTAAGTACGGACCTCCAGAACGAATTAAGTACTTAACTTGAGGTACCACTGTATTTAGAAACATATTGCAGAAGGTCTCTGGTTCAGTCCCCAGTATCTTGAGGTAGGGGTGGGAGAAACCCCTGCCCAAAATCCTGAATTGATCCTGCTAGTCCACGCAGACCGACTGACCAATGATCTGACGTAGTATAATGCAGCTTCCCATCTTCCTGCACTAAAGAAAAGAAATTACAGAACATTGATAGAACATCAGCCAGCCTTGAATACAACAGCAGTCTTCTTTGGCCTGATCATCTCTTGTGGGTGGTGTCTCAGCCTCCCAGACAAATGCTGAAGGCAGCTCCAGCCCTCTCTTCACCTCCACGTCCTGCATCAATTCGAGATGCACAGACAAAGCCCCTGAAAAGTAACTTTTAAAAAGTGTGTGATTCCTTGCCAGTGTCCTACCTCAGGGATCAGCTGGTTTACGATGTATTAGTGGATAGAAAGAACAGGACACTAAACAAGAAGCGAGCAGTACAGTTATGGTGTCTTTTTATGTATGATATAAACCGATCCTGAGATATATTGATCCCACGGGTTGAGTTCCTCCCCCTACCACCACAGCTTTCCTGCCCTACCATAATCATAGCAGAATATTCTCCACAGCTATAGAGCAGGATCGCTATGTATTTCCGTTAGAAATGAATGGGGGGGGGGGGAGAGGAATAATCAGGGCATGCACCAGTGGCTACCACATTTGGGGGCAGTAATGCTTCTGAATACCAGTTGCTGGAAACCAAGTTCTAATGTTTAGGGGTAGCTCTCCAGATGTTGGACTACAGTTCCCATCATCCTCTACTGTTGCCCATGCTGGCTGCAGCTGATGGGAATTGGAGTCCAAAACATATGGAAAGCACCAAGTTAGCTACTCCTGACCTAGATCCAAGTCCACTGGCAAACTATAATTATCTATTCTCTTCTAGTCTGTGTAAAAACTCACATATATTTTGAGAAGCCTGTCATTCCCTCAAGACTTCACCGCTGTATTTTGGAGCAACCTTACAGTTCTGCAACTTGTTATCAGCCCACAGTGACTCTTTGTTCTTTTGCAGAGAAACAAACATAACATTCTCATTTTCCTAACCTAAAGACAAGACAAAACCCAAAACCTGGTGGGGGAGAATTCCAGGACAAACAAAGCTGATGAAGGGAAAGATCTGGCTTTCAGGGGAACGGGGTGCATTTAGGAAAGCAAACTCTCTATGTCACAGGAGGACAGGTAAATACGATAGTGTTTCAATAAGTGATTCAGCATGTGTACATGAAAGGGGTAGGGCCTTGGCTCAGTGGTAGACTATTTGCCTTGCATGCAGAAGGTCTCAGGCTCAATCACTAATATCTGCAGGTGGAGTTGGGAGAGGGCCCTGCCTGAAACCCTGGAGATCTGCTGCCAGTCCGTGTAGACAGCACTGAACTAGATGGATCAATGGTTTGATTAAGTATAAGGCAGCTTCTTACGTTCCTTCGCAATATGTTGGGAAATGTGAAAATGAAGATGGCAAGTAAACAAGAACTGAAATTGATTACTGCTTTAAACAACTTTGTTGATAATTCTTAAAATAAACGGGGGAAATAATGCCCACTGTGAGATTGCTTATATGACTCAGTTCTTAAGAAGTTCACTTTGGTTTTTCCACTCAACAAGGTTAATGAATATCCTTAAGAAAAATAGTTGGGGATTTTTCAGAAAGGGGAATGAGATGAAGGGGAGTCGGGAAGGAAACAGGGACTGGAAGTCTTCTATCTTGAAGCTTGCCACTCGGAGGCAGTGTTTTCCAGAGATTAGAAAGGGAGAAAGGAATCAGCCATGTATTGTTTCAGGATGGTGACAGACAAGAGGTGTGTATTTCCCCCCACCCAAAGTAGACGGTGGCTAGAAAGCGAGATTGCCACGTGTGGTATGCCTTTTCATGCAACATTTCACTTTCGGCAAAGAAGTCGTGCAGGTTTTTGTATGGTTCCCAAAAAACCTGCCAAACCTGGTTGATCGGAGAATGGAGAAATAAGGTCAGTGACCGTGGGAAACACTTTCCATTTGTCTTGGACACCTGCAAAGGTAAAAAAATTCATTGCTCTACCCAGTTTTTCCTTAGACCAGCTTGCATGTAGCTCCCAGAAAGTTGGCCTGAAGGGAATGTGGCTCTCAGACTGAAAAATGTTCCCCATCCCTTTATTAAAGTCAGGATGGTAGGATTCATAGAATCATAGAGTTAGAAGAGTCCACAAGGGCCATCGAGTCCAACCCCCTGCCAAGCAGGAAACACCATCAGAGCACTCCTGACACATGGTTGTCAAACCTCTGCTTAAAGACCTCCAAAGAAGGAGACTCCACCACACTCCTTGGCAGCAAATTCCACTGTCGAACAGCTCTTACTGTCAGGAAGTTCTTCCTAATGTTTAGGTGGAATCTTCTTTCTTGTAGTTTGGAGCCATTGCTCCGTGTCCGCTTCTCTGGAGCAGCAGAAAACAACCTTTCTCCCTCCTCTATGTGACATCCTTTTATATATTTGAACATGGCTATCATATCACCCCTTAACCTCTTCTCCAGGCTAAACATGCCCAGCTCTCTTAGCCGTTCCTCATAAGGCATCGTTTCCAGGCCTTTGACCATTTTGGTTGCCCTCCTCTGGACACGTTCTAGTTTGTCAGTGTCCTTCATGAACTGTGGTGCCCAGAACTGGACACAGTACTCCAGGTGAGGTCTGACCAGAGCAGAATACAGTGGCACTATTACTTCCCTTGATCTAGATGCTATACTCCTATTGATGCAACCCAGAATTGCATTGGCTTTTTTAGCTGCCACGTCACAGCCGCATTCCATAGGTGCCCCTTTTTGCTTCCATGAAAGATTCAGGCAGGCAGGCAGGCAGGCAGGCACTCAAGAGGTGATGTTCCCTACCTCAAGGCTGGAGAACCTGCTTTGCACACAAAAGGTTTCATATCCAATCTCCAGGTAAGGCTGAAAGAGACCCCTGTCTGAAGCCCTGAAGTGCCACTGCCAGCCATTGTAGACAATTCTGAGATAAATGGACCAACGGGTCTGCCTCAATAGAAGGCATTTCCCTAGGTTCCTAGGTTCCCCATGGTCATATGGAGTGTGTGCTGTTCTCATTGTCGCTATAGAGCTCACTGATGACGGCATTCATTTGATGGCAATGTGTTGTAATATTGCAAGAAGTCCTGCATCTCATGTCCAATGGCTGTTGCCTCCCATGACCACCACAGCTGTCATCCCAAAAGAGCGTGCATAGGTATTCCTTCAAACACTGTTCCCACCAAAGCCACTGGTTCTGCAGGTACCAACAGTCCCTCCACTTCAAACCAATCAGCTTTTCAGATAGTGAAGCAGAGCAAATGTCAAGGAAGGTGTGGGCATCACCTCTCAATGATGGTGAAGGGAGCCCATGAGTGAGGACAAAGGCTGAGTTCCGCACATCTTTGACCTTTGAGTATCAAAGGCAAAGGACAAGGCAACTGGGACACGGGACTGGAATTTGTCCTAACTAGGTATCCTCCAAATATAATGCACTTTTGTATGTTATTTTCACAATGACCGCTCCCCACATCAAATGGGGGGGGCGCCTTTTGCATGGTCGCATGCAGCCCCCCGGATCCCAGTGCGTCTCCTGGTAGTTCGGGCTGGCTTCATCCTCCCCAGCCGGGATACCTAGAATCATAGAATCATAGAATCATAGAGTTGGAAGAGACCACAAGGGCCATCGAGTCCAATCCCCTGCCAAGCAGGAAACACCATCAGAGCACTCCTGACATATGGTTGTCAAGCCTCTGCTTAAAGACCTCCAAAGAAGGAGACTCCACCACACTCCTTGGCAGCAAATTCCACTGTCGAACAGCTCTTACTGTCAGGAATACCTGGAGGTCTGGCTCAATACCTGGAGGTCTCTGCCTACCTCAGGGAATCGCCCATTCCCCCCGGGGAGGCGTTGCCAGGGGATTGGCCAGGTAAGGGGAGGGACCGTCCTGCCCACACAACAAAAGGTGAATCTTACCTGAGAAGGGTCAGTTGGCTCCAGAGCTTATCCCACCCTGCCCTCCCTCAGTTAAGTCTTCTTTTGCAGGTTAACCTCTTCTCCACAGGTACGCGGGCGCTGCTACGACAGGGTCGCTGTTGAAGGGCTGGAAAGGAATTTTCCTGCATTGGCAGGTTTTGCCTTTCCCATAGCAAAACGTCACAACTTTGGCAGTTTCAGGCCTTGGGAATCCTTTAGTCTATTTTCTTAAATGGGGGGGGCATGAAGTGGTGACCCACGCCCCCCTTGTGATGGTAATCCCTGTTAAAGGGGTCCTGAGGGGAGGCATTGGCCATATGCCGAGAGGTTGTTATTGCTCTCCCCTCCAATGGCAGCAAAACGGGGGGTGGGCTCTCTGCTTGAACGTATGTTCTCCAGAGCCAGCCTGATCCCCACACATTCTGGATAACCCTGATGTCTCCCAGATCCCCGGCTGGGGACTGGGAAGGATAAACACCCAATGACTGAGCCAAGGTCTCCTTACACCTGAAATTTAATAAAGTTGTGGTCAATTTTAATCCCATAGCACGTTGTCTTGAGTCATTATTCCACTTGGGGGTCACCTGGAGGTTGGGGGGGGGGGGACTCCGCCTGTCCATGCAAAGATATGCATTTTTATGCACATTTTATCCTAGCACATGCTTTTTGGCACACATTACTTGGCCTGAAGACTGAACTGCAATATTCAGAGAAGTGTGAATGTCAAAAGATTACAATGGAACCTCGGTTTTCCAACGTAATCTGTTCCGTTTGACTCCTGAAACGTTTGAAAACTGAAAACTGAAAGTAGAAGCCTCAATACAATAGGGAAACTCAAAACAGAAGCCGTGAGGCACGTTCGGCTTCTGAAAATCGTTCAAAAACCGAAGCAATTACTTCTGGGTTTTCAGCATTTGAAAACCAAAACGTGTGTTAATGGAGATGTTTGACAACTGAGGTTCCACTGTACCATGTTTCAGTTCTCCCCCCACCCAGAAAGTGTGAATTAGAGAGGTTCACTTTTAAATGTGAACCCAATCAAATCTCTCCTCATTCCTATTTTTTACTCTCATGACAGAGGAGTGGGGGGTTTTCACTGTCCACTATCCACACCAGGCATTATTTTTATAAATCACTAATATGTTTCCTCCACACACACCCCCCCACACTGGTTACTCATGCCCTGAGGGGAGAAGGATCTGGTATACAGTATCTCTCTCTCTCTCTCCTGTATATTTCCTTTCTTTATTATTGCATCATGTCCTGTAGCGATAGGGAATTTGTGGCTCTCCAGATACTGATTTATTGCATTTGTAACCCATCTTTTTCTCCAAGGAGCTCAAGGTAATGTACATGGCCTTTCCTTTCCTCGTTTAATCCTCACAACAATCCTGTGAGGTAGGCTAGGCTGAGAGGCAGTGGTTGGCCCAAGGTCACCCAGTGGCTGAGTGGGGATTTGAACCCTCGTCTCTCAGGTCCTAGTCCAGTACTCTAACCACTATACCATGCTGGCTCATGGATTTGGAATCCTGTCAGCCCCAGTCAGCATGTCAAATGGTTTGGGCTGATAGTGGCTGTAGCCCAACAACAACAACAACAATCACCCCCCCACCATCATCTATGCTAATTCCAGTTTTGATGGAGGTGGTGCCATAGCTTATGCAGCCACAACAGTGTCAACTGAAAAGGAGACAGATATCAGCAGGCTCATAGAAACGCCAAAATTTGCAGAAATACAGAGCAACTTTAGCGGTGGTGGGAGCGACTAAAAGCGGAAGACCCAAAAACTGTCCAATGAGGATTGACTGTGTTCAGCGAGCATAGAATGCTGAGTGTTGAAGGGAAAGAGAGGGAGAGGGAATGGATATTCAATGGAGTATTCTAGGGAAGGGCATGGTTGGAACACTGATCAACTGATCGCCAGTATGCCACAGGGCAACATCTTGCTGTAGGCAATAAATAAATAAATAAATAAATAGTGGCTGGGGAAACCCCGACAGATGGGTGGGGTATAAATAATAAAACTATAATAATAATAATAATAATAATAATAATAATAATACAGTTTACTCTTACCCTCAGATCTTCTTGTAATTCTTATAGAAGATATTCACCTCAAACACATTTGGTAATCCTTATTGTTCAATGGGGATTGTGGAAGGCATGGGAGTCAACTCCTGGGGTCAAGGACCCTTTGCCCCCCCCCCCATAAAATATTCGAGGGGGCACCATGTCTTGTGATCAATTATGAGGGGCAGGGGTTACCTGCGCTCCCATGTGTTATACAAGTTGGCACTCCAATGGAAGGCGATACAAGGGGTGGGGTGGGTGTGGGAATACACCACACTGCATGTGTTAGCACAACAACCAAATTCATATATTTTTTTTAATAAATAAAGCATCCTCAGAATCTCCCCCGAAGCCAATATAGCAATAGATGATAGATGACAGCTAGCTAGATATTGACAGCGACCGGAAATGGGGACATTTTGAGTGTACGGTTCCTTTTGCAGCCGTACGATGGGAGAGAGCTACACCACAGCGTTGATCAGCAGCAGTGTGTGGGATATTGCCTGAGGCAGGTTCCAAATCACCAGCCTAGAACCCACGGCGCGAGTCCACACCCTGGCATGTTGGAGGCCTGTGAGGAGGAAGCAGATTCACCCCTTCTCTCTCCCTGCTCCCCCCGCCTCAGCCTGCCACCCCCTCCCCTTCTACCAGCCAGCCCCTTTGTCGACACTTGATCATTTACATCAAGTTGACATTCGCAGAGTTTACTCAGGGGTCTGTAATTGTATTCTTTCACCGGTTCTGCATTACCAACCATGAAAATGGAATCTTATCATCCCTGACCAATTTTTAATGTACAAAATGATTTGGCCGAGGTTCAAAAGGGAGCCACAATTGAAATCAGGTGAATGATACATGTAGTATTTTTCAGTTTCTTCGTGCCTTGATTTGATATTTCCCCCTCTCTCATATGGCATCTCTCTCTCTCTCTTTTTTTGCAAGCTATATAAATGCATATATACTCTGCATATATATCTAAGAGCTATCGATAGATTTCTTTTGGGTGCCTACCTATCATTTAAATTTACTTATTCACAGTGCAGCGGAGGACAATGAAGTTTCCTATAATCCCTAAAAAGCAATCAAAGAATTGAAACAAGCTTAAATTCTCCTGATAGAGCACTGGGATTAATAGGACATTTATTAAATGAAACCCCCATTGCCAAATGAAAAGGGGCCTCCGAGACACAATCGCACAAATAAAAATCAGGGCACATTTACATCATAAAGAGGAGGGTAAACAATGGGGAATCCTATCTCACTGAAATACATACCATCTCCAAAGGGATAGGGGCCTTTTGACACAAAGGCCTGAGGGCTCTGTGTTGTTGTTTTGTCCTTGATGTCAAATGGTCCAGATTAAAACTAAAACAAAGAGAGAGGTGTGTGTGTGTGTGTGTGTGTGTGTGTGTGTGTGTGTGTGTGTGATGGGGCCACCTGCCTTCTAGAGACTGGGAAAACTGGATCTCAAAACTTTGCAGATTTGCAAGTCTTGAGAATATCAGGTGCACAGGCCGATCCTATGCATGTTCCCACAGTACAGGCAACTCCCAATTTGTGCGGGGTTATGTCTCGAAGGCACCACGCACCTCAGTGAAATCATGTGTATTTGAAACACTGTTGGAAAAGCCTGCAAACACCCTCGAAATCTCTGGAAACCCTAGGAAAGCTCTTTAAAAAACCAGCAGCACTTACCAGACAACCAAACTCCACCCCAATCGCTCCCGCCAAGCCCCCTTTGTCATATTTGCACTCTCCACAGGCCTCAATGATCAGTGCAAAGGCTCCTAAGATTGCACTTCCAAAAGCTTGTGGGATTGCTAGTTGTTGTTTTCATGCCGTTTTTGCCCTTTTGTGCTCTTTTAGGGCTGTTTTTGCCCTTTTTTTAGTCACTTCCGGGTTCGGCGCAATGCACACATAAATTGGGAGCTGCCTGTAGAGTTTTCAGTGGAGTTGGCTTCCAAGTAAACGTGCATGGAGTTGCATGCTATAAGAACTAGTAGCAGAAGAACGTAAAAAGAACGCTGCTGGGTCAGGCAGATGGCTCATCTTATCCAGTCTTCTGTTCACACAGTGACCAACCAGATGTATATCAGTGTTTGTAAAAAGCAAAAAAAGAAGGAAAGGGTTCTGACCTCCCTTTGTCTCTTCAGCCTGGTCCTCGGACCCTTGTCTGCATAAAAGAGTCCACAAGAATATCTTTGCAGAGTTTTATTCTTAAAAGTCTTTGTGCAAAACACGACTGAATAACTATACACACCAGCACTAACTAACCAACCAACCCAAACACCAGCCTCAGCCCAAACTAACATTTCTCACTTTATATATATACAACCTGCTGCAGGCCGTTGAGTCATGCTGACTCAGCTGTATTCGCATTAAAGAAACAGCGGCCATTTTAGCCGTGACAATGTATATGAGAAGTTGGCAAACACTGTAAGACCTGTTATGAGGCAAATTGAAGTCATTCCTTCAGGGCAAATCTAGCTGGGATGTTAAATGTGTTGTGGCAGTTAATAATAATAATAATAATAATAATAATAATAATAATAATAATATAGTATTTATACCCTGCCACTCTGGGTGGTTCCCAACAAAGTTTAAAAAACACGATAAAACATCAAACATTAAAAACATCCCTAAACATGGCTGCCTTCAGATGTTTTCTAAAAGTCAGGTACAGTGGTACCTTGGGTTACAGACGCTTCAGGTTACAGACGCTTCAGGTTACAGACTCCGCTAACCCAGAAATAGTACCTCGGGTTAAGAACTTTGCTTCAGGATGAGAACAGAAATCGCACGGCGGCAGCAGGAGGCCCCATTAGCTAAAGTGGTACCTCAGGTTAAGAACCGTTTCAGGCTAAGAACGGACCTCCAGAACGAATTAAGTTCTTAACGCGAGGTACCTGTTTATAATAAACCCTGTTTATTTCCTTGACGTCTGATGGGAGGGCGTTCCACAGGGAGGGCGCCACTACTGAGAAGGCCCTCTGGCTGGTTTCCTGTAACCTTACTTCTTGACAATGTACTGTAAAATGATTTTTTTTTTAAAAAAATGGGTTAATTTGGATGCAGATAGCAGTTTTGACTGAGTGGCACAGGAAGGGACAAAGGGGTTAAGAGCCTCCTCTCACTAAGGTAATAATAATAATAATACAGTGGTACCTTGAGTCACAAACGCCTCAGGTTACAAATGCTTCAGGTTACAAACTCTGCTAACCTGGAAGAGTTACCTCGAGTTGAGAACTTTGCCCCAGGATGAGAACGGAAATCGTGTGCCGGCGGCGCAGCAGCAGCAAGAGGTCCCATTAGCAAAAGCACACCTCTAGTTAAGAACAGTTTCAGGTTAAGAATGAACCTCCAGAATGAATTAAGTTCGTAACTAGAGGTACCACTGTACAGATCAGGCCTCCTTGAAGTTGCTTTTGCATTTTAAAAAAATGCAAAGATGCATTTAAAGATACCTCTCATTTGCCAAATTTTGGCTACCATTAAAGGGCAGCAAATGGTCAACTATTATATAATATTAATTATTTTTCATCTTTAGGTGTTCAGTGAACTTTCCATCTGCATGCCAAAATGTGAATGGAAGGGCTCCTTCCATTCGCAGATGGGACTCCCAATATATCAGAGGCATAGCTGTCAACTTTTCCCTTTTCTTGCAAGGAATCCTATTTGGAATAAGGGAATTTCCCTTAAAAAAAGGGAAACATTGACAGCTATGATCAGAGGTTCCCAGTCTACTAACTTGCTGCTCCCATGGGTGGAAGAGGCACAAGACAATTTTTGGTGTTGCACCCCACTGTTTAGGAGGGCACCACCCAGAGCAGATTTTCAGGTGTTTAGGGGGTACCAGAGAGAAGGAGGAACCACCAGAAATCACAAACTTTTGGTTACAAGTGCAACAGGTGTTGGCAAAGTCCTACTGATGTGTTGGGATCTCTTCCTCCCCTTCTCATCTCCTCAACAACAATGCTCATGTCACTTTCCCAAGTACAAGAGGATGGATTCCTGTTCTGGGTAGCTCACTATCAATATTATGGAGGCAAAAGAAGAAGAAGAAGGAGATGGGAGTGCAAGAATATGCATTTATTGTTGTTGCTTAGTCGTTTAGTCGTGTCCGACTCTTTGTGACCCCATGGACCAGAGCATGCCAGGCACTTCTGTCTTCCACTGCCTCCCACAGTTTGGTCAAACTCATGCTGATAGCTTCGAGAACACTGTCCAACCATCTCATCCTCTGTCGTCCCCTTCTCCTTGTGCCCTCAATCTTTCTCAACATCAGGGTCTTTTCCAGGGAGTCTTCTCTTCTCATGAGGTGGCCAAAGTACTGGAACCTCAGCTTCACGATCTGTCCTTCCAGTGAGCACTCAGCGCTGATTTCCTTCAGAATGGATAGGTTTGATCTTCTTGCAGTCCATGGGACTCTCAAGAGTCTCCTCCAGCACCATAATTCAAAAGCATCATTTCTTCGGCGATCAGCCTTCTTTATGGTCCAGCTCTCACTTCCATACATCACTACTGGGAAAACCATGGCTTTAACTATACGGACCTTTGTTGGCAAGGTGATGTCTCTGCTTTTTAATATGCTGTTTAGGTTTGTCATCGCCTTTCTCCCAAGAATCAGGCATCTTTTAATTTTGTGACTGCTGTCACCATCTGCAGTGATCATGGAGCCCAAGAAAGTAAAATCTCTCACTGCCTCCATTTCTTTCCCTTCTATTTGCCAGGAGGTGATGGGACCAGTGGCCATGATCTTCGTTTTTTTGATGTTGAGCTTCAGACCATATTTTGCACTCTCCTCTTTCACCCTCATTAAAAGGTTCTTTAATTCCTCTTCACTTTCTGCCATCAAGGTTGTGTCATCTGCATATCTGAGGTTGTTGATATTTCTTCCAGCAATCTTAATTCCAGCTAGGGATTCATCCAGCCCAGCCTGCATTTAGATGGGAAGCACAAAACTATGCAAGCTTGCTCTGGAGTAAGAAGTCCTACTACATTTAATGACTCATACTCAGGACAGAATCTGCAACAAAGATGTGCCCTCCCAATCACCCATTCTCAGCATGTTCGCACCCCTGTCTCAGTGACATCTATGCTGGCTTGATGATGTCCACAGAATGGAACATGGCAGGATCCTCAACGATATGCTCTACGGGGAGGTGGCGTCAGGCACCAGGTGTCAGGAGTGTGTGCAGGAGCCAGGCCCTGTGACCAGTAGGGCTTCACAGGACTGGAGCCTTCCTAAGTTTGTTCTGGAGAGGCAAAGCCTCACCGCACAGGTGAGGCCGCTTGGTAACTCACTGCACCTGGTGGCAAGAGCCAGGAAGGGATACAAGGTCAGCATTTCCCTTCGGCTCTTTGCCACAGCAACTTATTTCCTGCCTTGCTGCTTTTGGCTTCTTGCTTCCTGATCCTTGGACCTTGGCTCCTTGACTCCTTGCTTCTTGATCCTTGGACCCTTGACTTCGTGACTCCCTGCTTCCTGACCCTCGGACCCCTGGCTTCTGGACTCTCGTTCCTGCTCCCACCCTGCCATCTTGCCCCCGGTCCCGACGTCTTCAGCCGGGACTTCGATCGCCCGTAGACCGGACCATGACACCAGGACCATTGGCAGAACAACTGTGTGTTACAAAGATGTCTTCAAGCATGACACGAAGGCTGGCAACATCAACCCCACCATATGGGAATCCCTTGCAGATGACCCCAGTGCCAGGAGACAGACAGACAGGTTGTGCATTCATAGCAATGACCAGAGGAGGAATTGCCACTGGGAGGAGCGCAGAGAGAATAAACGCCATGGTGCATCTGCAGCAGCCCAACCGGACACCTTCATCTGCTCCACCTGCAACAAAACATGTCTCTCCCATATCGGTCTCTACAGCCACATCAGACGCTGTAACTCTCCAACGGTTTGACTTCAGCCCCCAAAGGTGTCCTCTTCCACTGCTTCCTGAGACAGACATTGGATGCCAACCAATGCTCAGGTACATAGTAATGAAGCCTTCATGGTGATGCAGTTTGGGGTGTGCTGAAGGTACAGTTTCATGGACAAGTAAATAATATTTCAGATGCAAATTAAGCCCACAATGTATCCCTCAAATAGAGTGGTACCTCCGGTTATGAACTTAATTGGTTCCGGAAGTCAGTTTATAACCGGAAACCGCTCGTAGCATCAGGCGCGTTTTCGCTAATGGTGTCTCCCACTGTGCGTGCGCAGCCAGAACATGACTTCCGCTTGCATCCCAGGACAAAGTTCGCCACAAGGAGACCTACTTCGGGGTTAGTGGAGAGTGTAACCCAAAGCGTTCGTAAAGGGGGTGGTACGTAACACGAGGTACCACTGTAGCCACACAAATAACTGTGCCCCTTTTAATGCAAAGATGCAAGCTGCATGGCACAATAGTTGGATCTGGAAGCTACCAAATGTTTTGGCGTCTTAAAAACTAACATCCATCTTCTAGTTCATTTTGCTAGCCGGGGGAGAAGGTTCTTAATATTCTGTCCCTGTATTTGTCGAAACATTTTGTGCACTCTAATGCATTCAGATTTTCCATTATTTTTCACATGATTTTACACCCCCAATCTTTTATTTGTTAGGTACCATCAATGCGATTATGGAATCAGAATGTGTTTGTAACTTTTGTCATTGATGCTGGACATGAGTTCTTAAAGAACTGAAGTGCAACTGCAGATGTGGACATCAATAAATATTTAGCAAAGGACACTCTCTTCCTTCCATTGACTGAGAATTAAATGGCAATCTTAAGGGGTGGCATTTACGGATTTTAATATCTGCAAATCCTCCCATCCTCCGCAAACTGTAAGCTAACCTCACATTTCTTAGCTAGAAAAAAATATATATACCTGTATATGAACAAGTATCCTGCCATGGTTTCATTTTTGAAAAGATTCCCTCTGCTTTTGTTCTAAGTCAACACAAATTCTCTAGTTGCATAATGCTGTTAAACTTTTTGTAAGAGTTTTCTCCCCAGACACTCTTTTCTGCAAACATTTTTTTTTTAAGTATTTGTCAGTTTAGCATCATTGATCTTTTCCTCAGATGAATGCCAAATCTACTAATATAGAATGGGGTTTTTTTTGCCCAAAACCTGATTAAATCTTTTAAGAGAACTGTACTTGCATAGCTTGGCTAGTTGCTATGACTTTAGAATTTCACGATGAGGCTTAATTAATCATATGGTTTGGTGCTGCCAATTTCCTATCCAGTTTGCCACCTGGGAAAAGGTGGCAAGGTCACTGTGTGGGGCTCTAGCTCCTGATTTAAACCCTTATAGCTCTTCGATGTTGTGAGGCTTATAGCATCATTTCATACATAAATGACACAGCTAAATATTCCTTTAGCTCTATTAACATAAAATTAAAGGGATGGTGCTTTTTTTTCTCCTTAGGAGATAATTAGTTGATACCCCATTGAAGTTCTAATTTATTTCCAAAGAAAAGCCCGTAATTGGACATTGTTCTTACCCAAACGCAGAAGAAATCTCATGTGTAAGTGGTTGGGTTCTATTTTTTCCTCTTTTTTAAAAAAACATGTGCAGGCATAACTAAGGATGCTTTAGCTGAATTTACTTCCAAGCATAGATTTGGCAAGCGCTGGTTGCCAAAGTCATCAAGTAGAGGTCATGTGATGAAGCCAAAACCAATACTTAGGCCACCCAGTTCCCTCCCTAGAGTTGATGGTTGGGAGAGAAAATTGGAGATAATCACTGGCAAAATAAGCGTTCAAGACTACAGTAGCATACTGTTTTTGTCTGGCATGCCAGCTGTGGAGACTGACCCATTAGGGTGAATGGGGGGTTGCCCCCACCAACCTCTGACCTCAGACAGCCCCCCCCACCTGCCTCATATACTGTATTTATTATGTCCAGCTCAGGGGTGCTGTCAGCACCAGTCACCTTCCTTATCAAGCTCAATGTTGCTGTTGTAGAACTCAGCAGGGTAGAGGAGGGGGACAAAACTAAAATTAGTTGGGTCCATCTGTCATTGGCTCTGGCTCCCCCTGCTCTTGAGCTCCCTTTCTTCTGTCCCACCTGCCCCAATGGTTATCAGTCACCACTACATACTTTTGTTGTTGTTTAGTCGTTCAGTCGTGTCCGACTCTTTGTGACCCCATGAACCAGAGCACGCCAGGCACTCCTGTCTTCCACTGCCTCCCGCAGTTTGGTCAAACTCATGTTTGTAGCTGTCCAACCATCTCGTCCTCTGTCGTCCCCTTCTCCTTGTACCCTCAATCTTTCTCAACATCAGGGTCTTTTCCAGGGAGTCTTCTTTTCTCATGAGGTGGCCAAAGTATTGGAGCCTCAGCTTCACGATCTGTCCTTCCAGTGAGCACTCAGCGCTGATTTCCTTCAGAATGGATATATTTGATCTTCGTGCAGTCCATGGGACTCTCAAGAGTCTCCTCCAGCACCATAATTCAAAAGCATCAATTCTTCGGTGATCAGCCTTCTTTATGGTCCAGCACTCACTTTCATACATCACTACTGGGAAAACCATGGCTTTAACTGTACAGACCTTTGCTGGCAAGGTGATGTCTCTGCTTTTTAAGATGCTGTCTAGGTTTGTCATCGCCTTTCTCCCAAGGAGCAGGCGTCTTTTAGTTTCGTGACTGCTGTCACCATCTGCAGTGATCATGGAACCCAAGAAAGTAAAATCTCTCACTGCATGCTAGCACTCTGCAATAACATACATTGACTTATAGAACAAATTAGTATGCTCAGGAACTCCCACAGATGGGGATAACTGCACTCATAGAATCATAGAGTTGGAAGAGATCCCGAGGGCCATCTGCTCCAACTCCCTGATATACAGGAATCCTGCCCACAGCCATCCCTGGGTGGCCTTGAACTGCCAACCTTCTGGTGAACAGCCAGACACACTTACCCATTTCACCACAGACTCCCTAGTGCAAAGGGACATTGTAACAGACACAAGGGCTAAACCATTTTCTCGCCCATTTTTAAACAGTGTCTAAAATCACTCCCTTCCTGTATTTGGCACATTTTTTGGCGATTGCTTTGAAAGGGAATAAAACATTTCACTGATATAAGAAGCATTCTGGATGAGTTCCATTTGCGCTCGGTGATTTCAGCACATGGCCCAATCTAACTGTCTGCATTGTGCTGTGATGTCATCACATTCATTACGTGATCCCTGATTGGCTGGGATCACTCTAGAATGGAAAAGAAGACATAGCCAGGGATGGGTGGGGGGGAAGAGTGCCAAAGCAGCAGCAGAACAAAAACATTGTTGAGATTTCCAGTCCACCTTAAGTAGCAGACGTGTGGAACTGTTGCATGTCATATGTCTGTTTACATTCCAGCACAGTTTGCTGGGAACTTCCATTGTGTACAGCTTTTGTTCTTCCTGTTCTCTCTGAGAAGACGAGAGAGAGAGAGAGATGACATGTTTCTTTGTCCTGATTTATGATTAATAAATCTGTAGTAGTAGTATGCTTCCACAAGCCTCACACCTATTCTGTGTGTGCAGTTCGCTCTGCTGATAGTGTGCCCTGGCTTCAAAGCCCAGATCTCTGATTTATGTCAGAGCAGAGGCCGATGGTCTTCTCAGTGGGATGGCTGGAAGGAGCAGCGTCAGCTGGGGCTTACCAGCTGGCCTCCCAGCCCTCTGCATGTCGACAGAAATGGTGGCAAATTATACCACCATTATACCAAAAATTATACTCATCAAATAGTTTTCAGGAAACACCTCCCCACCCTCATGCTTCAAAAAGCTGTTGACGTGAGAAGATATTTGCCATAATCTTATTAAAGACTCAGCATGGGGCAGAGTATAGCAGAAATAACAAGGTGGTTCACATACAGATAAACCACAAAATAACCATGGTTGGAGACAGAATGCTTGTGCATGCCAGTTGCTGGAAACTGCAGGAGAAAAGAGTGCTCTTGTGCTTGGGTCCTGCTTGTAGGTTTCCCACAGGCATCTGATTGGCCGCAGTGAGAAAAGGATGCTGGACTAGATGAGTTGATGGCCCAAGCCAGCAGGCTCTTCTTATGTTAAGTTATAAGAACTCATCTACTGGTAATTAAAATACATAGTACAACTACTACATCAAAACGTCCGTAATTAAAATCTATAATAAGCAAGCCCATTGAAACAGCGTAACAGTGACAACAACCATCAAAGCAGGAGCCTCAAGTCTGGAGATCTGGGAAATGCTCATTGAAAGAGGTGGGTCTTCAGGAGCCGGTGGAATGCCAATACTGATGGGGCCACTTAGCTAAGCAAATTGAGTGACTCTGAGCCAGTCAGCAGAGCCAGCCAAAGCAATTTTCCTGCTTGAAGTAAAAGACAAGACAGTGCCTCCTTTTGATGTAATAATAATAATAATAATAATAATAATAATAATAATATTAATACCCCGCCCATCTGGCTGGGCTTCCCTAGCCACTCTGCGCAGCTTCCAACACAATATTAAAATACAATAGTCTATTAAACATTAAAAGCTTCCCTAAACAGGGCTGCCTTCAGATGTATTCTAAAAGTCTGGTAGTTGTTTTTCTCTTTGACATCTGGTGGGAGGGTGTTCCACAGGACGGGTGCCACCACCGAGAAGGCCCTCTGCCTGGTTCCCTGTAGCTTTGCTTCTTGCAGCGAGGGAACCGCCAGAAGGCCCTTGGCACTGGACCTCAGTGTCCGGGCAGGATGATGGGGGTGGAGACGCTCCTTCAGGTATACTGGACCGAGGCCGTACAGAAGTTAACCAGGCTGGCAGGCTGAAGTAAGCTGGATCTTATTTCAGTGTTGGCGATTGCTGTGCAGCCTACAACTCTTACCACCGCCATACCCTCTAACATTGTTCTTCTTCTTATCCAGCCTTTGCCAGCAGGTCTTAAGGCAGGTAACAACTATCTAAAAACCATTAAAAATAGTTAAAACACGAATGTAAGACAGAACCTGCTGGATCAGGCCAATGATATCCTTTTCTCACAGTGGCCAATGAGAAGTCAAGAGGAAGCCCGTGAACAGAACTTAAGTGAAACAGTGATTCCCTCAGTTGCGACCCCCAGCCTCTGCCACCTGAAGTAGCTACCTGCCTCACTCTGTCTAATAGCAGGCCCATGAGGCCAGTAGTTCTTTTCAGCCTAACTTACTTCCCAAGATTGTGATGAGGATCAAATGTGGCTGGGATAGCTCTCATTCAGTCTCCCCTGACATGCTTGGAGGCTGGGGTACAGTGTGGGGTACAGATGTGACAGATAAATAAATACACCCCCATATGTTTAGGGGGTGATGCTTTTAAGTGGCTGCTACTGCTACAAAGGGACGCAGGTGGCACTGTGGGTTAAAGCCTCAGCGCCTAGGGCTTGCCGATCGAAAGGTCGGCGGTTCGAATCCCTGCGGCGGGGTGCGCTCCCGCTGCTCGGTCCCAGCGCCTGCCAACCTAGCAGTTCGAAAGCACCTCCGGGTGCAAGTAGATAAATAGGGACCGCTTACCCGCGGGAAGGTAAACGGCGTTTCCGTGTGCGGCTCTGGCTCTGGCTCTGGCTCTGGCCAGAGCAGCGATGTCACGCTGGCCACGTGACCCGGAAGTGTCTCTGGACAGCGCTGGCCCCTGGCCTCTTAAGTGAGATGGGCGCACAACCCCAGAGTCTGTCAAGACTGGCCCGTACAGGCAGGGGTACCTTTACCTTTACCTTACTGCTACAAATGGGACGCGGGTGGTGCTGTAGGTTAAACCACAGAGCTTAGGACTTGCCGATCAGAAGTTTAGCGGTTCAAATCCCCGTGATGGGGTGAGCTCCCATCGCTCGGTCCCTGCTCCTGCCAACCTAGCAGTTTGAAAGCACGTCAAAGTGCAAGTAGATAAATAGGTACTGCTCCGGCGGGAAGGTAAATGGTGTTTCCATGCACTGCTCTGGTTTGTCAGAAGCGGCTTAGTCATGCTGGCCACATGACCTGGAAGTTGTACGCCAGCTCCCTCGGCCAATAAAGCGAGATGAGCACCGCAACCCCAGAGTCGGCCACAATTGGACCTAATGGTTAGGGGTCCCTTTACCTTTACCTTTACTGCTACAAATGGTAGGTTCATTTCAACTGTCTTGTCCTGACATCCTCATATTAGGAGCTGCCAGCAATGCTATTTTTCTAGAAAAAGAGGTGCCAGAACACTAAGAACATCTCCCTTGTTGTCTTATAATGACAATGGCGCCCACCAGAGATGTTCCGGTGAGTTCTGGTTGGAAAAAAAAAAAAAAAGCCCTGGCTGCCAGGGAGCCTGAGATTTCAACTGCCTTGCAGGATCTGGGTGGAGGCTGCATTCAGATGTGGGAAGTATTGCATTAGTTTTCCTGATTATAATGCTAGAGCTTTTCTAATGTCTTGATTTTCTAATGTCCCTTTCTCAGTGTGGTACCTGCTGTGCTATGTAACAGTGGCTTTTTGACCGATATACTGACATGTCATGCTAAATTTTATTCACACCAGTGGGTGTGGTGCAGCATGACAATGAACTTCCTTGAACAATGTCGCTATTCCACCACCCTTTCTGAACATGCCTTCTTCTGATCCCCCAAGATCCCTCAATGAAAATGGAAGTAAAGAACTATGCGCCTATCACTTCACTCCCACAATTTTGTGGGTAAATAGGGTTTTTCTTTTCCTTTCTGCAAGATATCAACCCAGGAATGAGAGCTAACCTTCCATTGGAGTTTGCCAGATTTTTGAAAGTTCATCATGTGAAAGTTCAAATATAATGTGGAAATTAGCAGTTTGGAGGAAGAGAGCAAGCTGCTGTGTGAATTCAGCTGAAGTGGAACTTCTAGAGTGTGGTTGTGAGAAAGGTAAGGGGCAGGATACCTAAAGGGCATGAGAGGACGCCTTGTAAAAGAATTTATAGGAGTGGTTCCCAATTGGTGGTCTGTGGACCCCTGCAGGTGGGGTTGGTGGCACCATTCACGTAACAAAAACTACCATAGGAATGTTAGTTTCTGTTTGCCACTGAGCAGCTGCTTGGAGTCACAGGACTCTGTTTACATTCCAGAGACCTTCCAGGCTGTTGGAAGTCTCACGGGAAAGGAGACTTGATGTGACGTTAGTGGTTTCCTGTTCCTTTGTTTGGTTGCTCTCTGCTTTCATAGAGAGAGGATGTCTTTTCTGTCTGCGTAGCTTAGAAATAAAACTCTTTACAATGCAGCCCAAACCTCTCGTCTCTTTCCTGTGCTGGAAACTCTGCTGAACGTGACAACGTGCCTTGGAGCCTCATCAAAGGCTCAGGTTGTTAATTATTCGTCGGAAGCGATTCCAAAGGCTCGGCTGGAGGAAGATGAGGCTTTATCAGCTAGGCCAAGCGGAGATTCCGACAAGAAAGACCAACATTTTCAAAAGTTAGGGCTCCATGGCTTGGCATTTGAAAAACAGGGGGGCTTCAGTTCTTAGTTAATTGGAAACCACTGTTTTATAACAGTGTCTCCCAAACTTGGACCATCATCCCTGACCACTGGTCTTGCAAGCTAGGGATGATGGGAGTTGTAGTCCATAAAGCTGGAGACCCAAGTTTGGAAAACACTGATGTGTATGATCATACTTTTGGAAGGACCTTGTGTTGGTTTCTGCTTTCTTCACTGTGCAGCGAAATGCTAGTCACAAGGCAATGTTTACATTCCACAGTCAGAGTTGCTGTTGGAGTTTCTCACGGGAATGGGAGACTGGATGTGACGTACACTGGTTTCCTGTTTTTCTCAGTTCCCTCGGTGCTTCCGAAGAGAGAGGATGCTTCTCTGCTCTCGCAGAGGCAATATGCATTTCTGTAATCTATCAGCTTTGAAGTGTAAATAAAGTAATGTAAAGTATGTGGCACGTACTCCTCATCCTTCCGCTGTGCACAGGAGCCTGCAAAAACAACACCTTGCAGAATCATCAGTGTTAACCTCATGTACCTAGAGCATTCCTATCAGACCCATGTCTTCCTTTTCTCTTGAAAGCCGCTAAGTGTCTCGGGTACAGTGTTGGCAGTGCTTTGCTCAGGGGCCATCCTTCCATCGTCGTCTTCTTCTTCTTTTAAGCCAGTGCAATCAGTCCCTCAAAAGACCAGTGTCGAGGATTAATATTTTATGCATGAAATGTTCCATGTACAGTAGTGACATAATAAGAAGAGGCATTTTATTAGTCTGTGCATGCAAGAAGAATGGATTACAGAAACAGGAAGTGTGTAACCACCTGCATCGAGATGCCATTTTATTAGCACCCAGGTTGCTCATTTTATGGACAGTGGACTTTTTAAATAATCTGATTTCATTTTCTTTGCCAAACCCCGTCTGAAGAGGAGCACCTCGTTTTGGTCCTCCTCCTCCTCCTCCTCCTCGCAATGCATATCTTGAGCAGAAAGTAACCCATGTGGAAAGGCTCTGAGCAAAGAGCTACAGCTGCTGCCACTTACGCTCCAGAGCACAATTTTAGGAATTAATAGCTTCTAATCCTGAAAAATAATATAGATACAGAATGGTGTTAGATTCCAAGCTGCCAAGATGAAGTCTCTTGCTTTTACTTCATAAATATGTTTATAAGAGGATGCCCTAATCTCTTTAAGAGTAAGGAGAAGCAGAAAAAGCTGCTGAGATCCCACTCTGTGTTAGAAGCTGAAGTCATCAAGCGACTGAAAGCTCTTCACTGACATTAAGGGCAAACTGTGTTGCTTCTCGATTTCAATCAATCAATCAATTTGTTGTGTATAGCCAAAGGCCTTTACAATGAACAGCAGAGGACAAGAGCAAGGCTTTCCTCTGAAATGGCACAAGGTAGCCTATAAAAGTTTATTGCATCAGAGCCATAGCTAGGTGATCTTGTGTCCCTGGCAGAACCGTCCAGATTGTGCCCCCTAAGTAAAGGTAAAGGGACCCCTGACCATTAGGTCCAGTCATGACCGACTCTGGGGTTGCGGCGCTCATCTCGCTTTATTGGCTGAGGGAGCCGGCGTACAGCTTCCAGGTCATGTGGCCAGCATGTCTAAGCCGCTTCTGGCGAACCAGAGCAGCGCACGGAAATGCTGCTTACCTTCCTGCCGGAGCGGTACCTATTTATCTACTTGCACTTTGACGTGCGTTCGAACTGCTAGGTTGGCAGGAGCAGGGACCGAGCAACGGGAGTTCACCTCGTCGCGGGGATTCGAACTGCCGACCTTCTGATCGGCAAGTCCTAGGCTCTGTGGTTTAACCCACAGTGCCACCCGTGTCACATTGTGCCCCCTAAAGTAAAGGTAAAGGGACCCCTGACCATTAGGTCCAGTTGTGACTGACTCTGGGGTTGCGGCGCTGATCTCGCTTTATTGGCTGAGGGAGCTGGCGTACAGCTTCCAGGTCATGTGGCCAGCATGTCTAAGCCACTTCTGGCGAAGCAGAGCAGCGCACGGAAATGCCGTTTACCTTCCCGCCAGAGCAGTACCTATTTATCTACTTGCACTTTGACGTGCTTTCAAACTGCTAGGTTGGCAGGAGCAGGAACTGAGCAATGGGAGCTCACCCTGTCGCAGGGATTAGCTCTTCTTTCTGCCTCTCCTCCACCCCCCATTCAATTCACCCTCTATTTAAAACCATTTCTTATGAGGCAATAATCAATATTTATATTTTTGGATATATTTTAAAGCCAATTTTGCGTCCCCCCCCCCATTGCCTGCACCCCTGGCGGGGCCCCACCTCACCACCCCCTAGCTACAGCCCTGTACAGCATAAATGTTTGAAAGCATTAGCGTAGCTGGAACCGAGCTTCTTAGGTAAGAAACACCTGCATGGATCTCTGGATTTCATTCAGGTTCGAACAACCACCTTACTGTGTAAAACACCCTTCCCTAGACTAGGGACTCCAGATCATGGAAACATAGAATTGTAGAGCTGGAAGGGACCACAAGGGTCATTTAGTCCAATTCCCTGCAATGCAGGAATCTCAGCTAAAGCTTCTATGACAGATGATGGATTACATTTTTCATGAAATTCTACTCAATATATAGTAGATTCCAATGTATAGTTAGCAGAGTAAAAACTTACACGTTGCAGGATTCTCCCCCCCCCCAATAGACCAGAGGCAATTGCATTTCATTCAGCAGAGCTTTACTGCTACTGAAGGCAAATGAGCATAATGGTCACAAATCCAATTCATTCAGGATTGGCACTGTCCATAAGAAATCCAGTTGCAGCAGACTTAACTTACAATAACTTCTAATAAGTCTAAACCTTAACACTAAGCATACTATGTACAGAACACCACACCAGAAGGAAGAGGGATAGAAAGAGAAAGTGAAACCCAGGCTCCTTCTTGCCCCACTTTTATAGTCAGCACGATCTTCACAGAAAGAGAGAAGAGAATCAGTTTAAACCAGCTGTACTCAGCTTCTCTGAAGGAATAACCCAAACACCAGGAACCTTCTGTTTGTTTCTTTCACACAGAGAAGCTTCCAGAACCCTCTTGAATCAAGTAGAATAGGAAAGATCTCTACACATCAGGTCAATACTTTATGCACTAAGAAATGCAAACTGACACATTTCTCACCAGCCCCACCCACGGGAGCTGTAGTCCAGAATATCTGAGAGGGGCTGCTTTAAAGCAAATGTTTCAGTCAGATTCTAAAAAGACTACCTTTTAGCTACCTCCAACCTCCCTTTTGTTATTTAGAACAGGCTTCCTCAACCTCAGACCTCCAGATGTTTTTGGCCTACAACTCCCATGATCCCTAGCCAGCAGGACCAGTGGTCAGGGATGATGGGAACTGTAGTCTCAAAACATCTGGAGGGCCAAACATCTGGAGGAAGCCTGATTTAGAAGAAATGAACAGGATAGGATGCACTGGAAAGCAAGGGATGGCATTGTCTTGATGCAGCATCAGTTAATCTCCCTGGCCACAAAATAAGGGTGAATGCTCAGTCAATATGGCAGCTGGAAGCAAGCTAGATGTAGATGTGCAGTCCCATCTAGAATCACTAGTTGTTGCACCTGGATAGTTTCACATCACAAGAGCTGGATGAGGAACTTTGATCTTGGTGTGGTATTTCCTCATTGTTTTCATTTTTGAAACAGGGCAGAACTGTACGTGAGAGAGTTCTCCAGAGGTGTGCCCCATCACTGAAATGCAGGAGTGATAACTGTCAGTGATCTTTGCCATTGACCTTGGCTTTGTCCAGCGTGAGTTTTCCACTCTTCACTAAACAAAAAATTAAAAATTAAAGCAAGGCTGTTGCTTTGTAGCTTTCGGTAACATGGACATAGTATGACGTGAGGCTGTCAAGGCTTTTTAACAATCATTAAAACCTTCCCCTGAGGGATATTTTCAATCAGACTGCATTACAGTCAGAGCGGACTTTGTGTGTTGAAACTTCACTTGCTTGTCAGAGGGAAGCATCAAAAATGAGCTGCCTGTAATGTTTATGGTCCATTCAGTGAATTTGCTCTACATCGTAATAATCCTTCATTTCACAGGGAAGGTATGCCGTCAGTGCTGGGCTGTTGAAAGCTGAGACCCTCTGGATTTTAACAAGAATCTATGGAGCACCCAAAAGTGAAGTTGGGCCTTCTTGCAACTATAAACCTCAGGTCCTTCATTTTGACCAAACTTGCTGCACAAATTTATTTTTAGCTTAATTGACGCATAACCCACTCCCCTGAATAAAAACATTCAAAGCAAATACCTTCTCTCCTTGCCCCCGCTCCTGATTTTGCTGCTGTGAGGTCTAGTTGTTATTTCTGCTGCAAATAAGGAATACACTAATTTGTTTTTAAAACCATGAATCATTGGAACACAAGCTTAGTAAAATCAAAGAAGATTTGTAGCTCTTCTAGAAGATGTACAAGACAGTCAGTGTAGGTCATTCGCTCCCCGCTGCAATAAAAACACAATACCCCACCCACTTTGTCAAAGAGTTTTTAAATACATTTTCTGAATGGGAGATGTAAATATCTTACTGAGTTGCTGCTTTGCTTTCATGCTAATTGTCTGAGGTCCAGACTGAATAACAAGTGGCCTTGCCTTTCATTGTGAATGCCTCACACACTCCTGGCAAGAGCCAGAATCCATAAAGGTCATGTATCCAGTGTTGATTCAATGTCATTGTTACAAAATAGTCCGCTGCTGAAAGCCCCTCTGGCAACCAGTATTACCCGCCAGCCTGGACGTTCTTGGGGCAGGGATGTGTAGAAAACAAAGATTAGGAGAGGATGGGGTAGACACTGATGACATACCAGCCAGAATCCTTAACCGCTTAGAAAAAGCAAAGGCATCTGGTACCTGCAAAAAATCCCAGAAGGTGGTTCATGTTACACTAGAGCAGCAAAAGACAAAGTGCCCATCCAGACACAGCTTTCATTGTACATTCGGGATGATTGTCGCTCATTATGGTATTGGAGCAGCTATAAGTGATTTTGCTTTCAGTGTTGTTAGCACCTACATAAGTCACGGGGTAGACATACTGCTTCCTTTCCAATCTGTGCACATCCCGTCTCTTCCTGATGAAACCTCACAACTTTTCATACCATAAATGAAAACAGCTTTGCTGTTGGAATGGTGTGTGGTTCTCTGGCTGTTGCTATTTTCAATCACGTTCCGGCAAATTCAGCCAATTAAAGCTGATTTTTTTGAGCTCTTGCACAACAGACCAACTCCCCCACTGCCGCCATCCCAAAAGACACAGGGAAGTGATGGGGAAAATGTGCCGGAATGTGTGAGACAACAATTGCTTGGCGCAGCGTCTATAGCCCTGCAAAACAAATCAGAATGAATACTCAGCATACAGCAGATGCCACCTAACCTCCCAAACTTTGTGCAAACAGGTCAGGATGGATACTCAATAAAACAGGCCATCTGGAAGTGACCACCATGTGTTTGCTATGTGATTGTTTCATCACTGAGCTATGGTTCTTTCCTCTCTGGCCTTAAGTCTGTGATGGCCCATTCATACCTATAAGACATCACAGGAAGTTTCAGTCATTTGGGGATAAACATGCAGGCATGAAACAGGCCTTCTCATGCAGCACTGCTTTTTTATTATAGTGATGCTGAGTGTGTGTGTGTGTGTGTGTGTGTGTGTGTGTGTGTACACACACACACACACACACACAGCCTTGGGTTAACCACACATTACCCCTTTTTAATCCTCCTTAAATGCTTCCCCACCCATATCTTGTTTTACTTTGAATAAACTCTTGATGCTTCCGAAAGGTTGAGGGGGAGCGTGCAAGACAAAATGTAGAACAATTTAAAATAAAGATACCTTGAAAACCACCATCCGGTCGAATAGACGTGTAGGAACATCTTGGGATGGGTGGGAGCAGAGGGACATTGAAATGAAGCAAGCCATGTTTGATGCAAAACATTGTTTCCCCCTCTGAATGTTCTGCTGAAAATGCACTTGACACGTTATACTAGTTGTGTGTGTTACAATGCGAAGATGCTCTTTACCTTGGAGGCGACATAAATTCAGCGTGATAATACAGAGCCTGCCAAGGCTAACACATATTTAAATGCTGGCCTAATTGTAGCATGCAATCCACGTACATTAATGGCATGTAAATCGTTTGTATGCCAGAGGTGTCACAACCTTGTTGCTCCTTACCTTTTCCCCGCTCTCTCTCCAATGGTGTCAAACTTTTGTTTCATTCCGTGAATCAATGCTGGTTTCAGAGCTTGAGATCTTTCATTGTTTGCTCCAGGGCCTGCTGTCCCTGAAGTTAATCGCCCTTCAATATGGCTATTGTTGCCTTGCTGTTTGCCAGTGAAGAAGCCGCACAACAGGACTACTTTATACAGAGAGGGAAATGCATATACAATCAAATATCCCTTTCTGGATGCTTGGTAGAGAAGAAAGATGAGGCAGAGGAAAGGATGCTGCAAAATATATCTCTATGTTGGGGAGTTTGAAAGGAAGGGTGACGAATAGCAAAAGTGGGGCAGGGGGGAGTTTTAGAAAATGGGAGGTCAGGGACATAAACTAGGTCCAGATTAAAATGGATTGTTATTGGATTCTTCTGTTTGCAAAACCACCATCTTGTAGCCTGCTTTTTGACTGACTCTTATGGCTTTCATATAGAATAATATAAGGTGGGCTGCTGTGATCCTTTGGGGGTAAGACCAGCACAACCACAACACTAATACGTGGATCTATCTTGAGAGTGCGCCTCCGGGGGGGGGGGAGAGTGTCAAACCGCTGGAGAATCACAGCGCTTGGTGTGGCTGCAGAGACTGATAACTTGTAAGTGCTGCCCCCCATGTTGTTTTTGCTGTGTTAGCAGCACCGTAGTGACTTCTCCCAGGTGCAAGATTGGGCAGTGTGTATGGAGGTTCTGAGCTGCCCAGATGAGAAGACAACCCCTCTCAGCCTCACTGATACCGTCCAAAGCAAAGCAGAGCAATACATTTGGCACCAGCTGGGCTGCAGGCTTTGCCGGAAAGAGGTGTACAACAACAACAACAACAACAACAACAACAACAACAACAACAACAATAATTATTATTATTTATTATTTGTACCCCGCCCATCTGGCTGGGTTTCCCCAGCCACTCTGGGCGGCTTCCATTAAAACCAAAAATACACTAAAATATCACAGATTAAAAACTTCCCTGAACAGGGCTGCCTTAAGATGTCTTCTGAATGTCAGGTAGTTATTTATCGCTTTGACATCTGATGGGAGGGCGTTCCACAGGGCAGGTGCCACGACCGAGAAGGCCCTCTGCCTGGTTCCCTGTAGCTTTGCTTCTCGCAATGAAGGAACCGCCAGAAGGCCCTCGGTGCTGGACCTCAGCGTCCGGGCAGAACGATGGGGGTGGAGACGCTCCTTCAGGTATACTCTTTCAGGTATACAAGACACCATCCAACTGCCTTAGCAACTCCACTCTAGATTTGCGTAGGGTTGACTCCCATCATCTAATCCAATCCCTGCAATGCAAGGAAGTCAGGTAAAGCATCCATGGCAGATAGCCACCCCTGCTGGGTTAGACCAAAGAAGATCTCTGCTGGGTTAGACCAAAGGTCCATTTAACCCAGCATTTCCATGGTGACCAGCCAGATCTTTCTGGGAGGTTTACAAGCCCAGCATGAATAAGCAGCCCTCACTGGCTAGTCTCTAGCACCTTCTGCCTCTCAACATTTTGCAAAAGAGCGAATAGGAGCTGTGCATCACCAAACTTTCAAACACCTGGAAGCTGTGATTGGTCCTTGATGCATATCCACTGCACACTTGAGGAAGTACATCTCCATTTTGCGCTTTCTGCGTTTCCTGCAGCAAGCAATGATCGAGGATCAGCTTGACTGCAGCAAACACAAGAGCGCCACGCAAGCAGTGGGAATCAGACCTGTGTTTGCTACATGTTCATTGTTAGGTTTGGCTTCCATTCCCAGGAAAAGGCTCTACAGCAAAAACTGAGGACCATGACATCATTGGAAAGAAATTCTACCCTGCCTAGAAAAGATGCCAAAATATTTAAACCCACCAAACAAACCCCAGGAAGACTGTAACTTGTGTAAGCCGGCCATTTTTGCATTTTGTGTATGTAAATGAAAGGGTTAAGAATATAGGAAGTCCTCAAATCATATTCTTTGGGGCAGGAAATCTGAGCTTGCAGCCTTGACCCATAGATACAACTTCTCTGGCACAGCATGGACAGCTCAAATTGTCATTCATTGTCTGCGGGGTTCAGGTTGGGATGAAAGTTGCTGATAGGATCCCGAGAAGAGAATTGCATTTCCTTACAGTATTCAGAAAACACACCGTTCTTCCCGGTGCTTCTGAACAGGAGAACAATGCTGATAGCAGCCTGCTACTTTAAATTGTTGTTGGCTATTCATTGCATCTACAATAGATGGTGGTGGTTGTGAACTGGCATACACACACACACACACTCACTGCTGAAAATAACAGCAAGCCATTTGGCAGACATCAAGCACAAAGTGGGGTTGTTTTATTCAAACGTTGGCTGCATAGCTAAACAGCTGCCAGGTTCCTTTTAAGACAAAAATTAGTTTCATTTCTCTGTATGTAGCACTGAAACATATCAGATAATTATCTCGTTGGTTTTGAGAGTAAAAAAAAATAAAAAATCTTTTGTTATTTAGGGTTATGTCATTGGCAGGTAGGGGGGATGCCGATCGAGGGAAGTGGATTTGAGCTGCCTCGCCCCTTTGATTGCACATTTGGGTATCAGGGGAGTTAGAAAACCAGATGGGTAAATGAGTGCATTCAGATTAGACTCCTGAACTGAAAGCTTATGGCTTTGAATGAATCAGAGTTCCCGTGAGAACTTGGAAGTGGGAAGCGTGGTGTTACAGAGAGAGGACTGGGCTTGGACTGGGGCGGGGGGGGGGGGACGTGGGTGTGAATCCTTGCTTGGCCATGAAGGTAAAGGTAAGGTAAAGGTAAAGGACCCCTGGACAGTTAAGTCCAGTCAAATTTGAGTATGGGGTGTGATGCTCATCTCTGCTTTCAGGCCGAGGAAGCTGGTGTTTGTCCACAGATAGCTTTCTGGGTCATGTGACCAGCATGACTAAACTGCTTCTGGTGCAATGAGACACCATGACGGAAGCCAGAGTGCATGGAAATGCCATTTACCTTCTTGCCGCAGTGGTACCTATTTATCTATTTGCACTGGTGTGCTTTCGAGCAGCTAGGTTGGCAGGAGCTGGGACAGAACAACGGGAGCTCACCCAGTCACGGGGATTCTAACTGCCGACTTTCCTATCAGCAAGTCCAAGAGGCTCAGTTGTGTAGACCACAGCGCCACCTGTGTCCTACTTGGACATGAAGCTCACTATGGGCAGCCATACATAAGGCATGCTGCTCTGACCTCCTGGAGAGCAGGTAGTGTTACCCTGATATTTATTTCTCTAAATATACTGCCCAGATGAATTCCCAAAGCGGCTTATGTTAATTAAAAGCAAAATTTTAAAAATGCAGAAGTATGGCACGATCAATAAAATGTAGAACCAGAAAGCAGAAATCTGAAGCAGAAAAAAAGTCAACAGCTAAGGCAGGCATAGGCAACCTCGGCCCTCCAGATGTTTTGGGACTACAACTCCCATGATCCCTAGCTAACAGGAACAGTGGTCAGGGATGATGGGAGTTGTAGTCCCAAAACATCTGGAGGGCCGAGGTTGCCTATGCCTAAGCTAAGGGGAAAGTGGGAAGCAGAGCCATTCCTTTGGCCCTTTCTGTTGAGAATCCAGCTACATTGGGGCTAATGCCGCTTACATTTCACAAGTCCAGACACATCCAACAGGCAGATTGTGATCTACTGGTAGATCACTGGATGTCTGCAGTAGATCACTGGCAGACCACTGGCTCCCCCCAAAGAAGCTCAACAACTTTGGCTCTCTTAAAAAAAACTCAACAACTTTGAGCTGAACCCCCCAAAATGGGGTAGATCACTACCAGTTTTTAACTCTGTGAGTAGATCGCAGTCTCTTGGGAGTTGGCCACCCCTAGAGAGGGAGTGACGGCAAGCAGGTCTATTCCATTGGCTCTGTTGGGAAATGAGCTTCATCAGACTCCTCCTCCTTCAGTTAGCTGCCACCACATAATCACATGGATTGCATTGAGATACCTATGGACAAACAGCTTCTTAGGGTTCCTAAGCTCAACAGGTAATAGCAGGATGGGACCAGCAGTGCAGCATGGCTGCTGCATTGCAAGGGGTTGAAATAGATGACACTTCCCACTGCACAATTCCATGAGTCTATGTCTGATGTATGAAAAGGCTTAAGCAGGGGTGGAGAACTTGATCCAACCAGAGGGCCAGACCCAGGGCAGATCTACACACAGGAGGAAAAGACGCTATAAATAAGTCAGAAATAAACTTGTTACAGTCATACCTCTTGTTACGACAGTCTCCGGTTGTGTTTTTTCAGGATACAAACGATGCAAACCCGGAAGTGTATACTTCCGGGTTTCACCGTGCACGTATGCACAGAAGTGCTCTGCGCACCTTGCACATGTGCAGAAGCCTTCTATCACGCCACGTGTGTGCACAGAAGCAGCGCTCTAGTTGCAGACTTTTCTGGGTGCGAACGGCACCCTGGAACGGATCGAATCCGTAACTAGAAGTACCACTGTATAGCAAAAGGGGAAAAAAAAAACTATGTAAAAATCACACACACACACACACACACACACACACACACACACACACATGCTCTCCAGCACCATCTGGTATTGCATGTTTATAATGCATTCATGTTTATAATGCAGATGACACAACCTTGATGGCAGAAAGTGAGGAGGAATTAAAGAACCTTTTAATGAGGGTGAAAGAGGAGAGTGCAAAATATGGTCTGAAGCTCAACATCAAAAAACTGAAGATCATGGCCACTGGTCCCATCACCTCCTGGCAAATAGAAGGGAAAGAAATGGAGGCAGTGAGAGATTTTACTTTCTTGGACTCCATGATCACTGCAGATGGTGACAGCAGTCACGAAATTAAAAGACGCCTGTTCCTTGGGAGAAAGGTGATGGCAAACCTAGACAACATCTTAAAAAGCAGAGACATCACCTTGCCAACAAAGGTCTGTATAGTAAAAGCCATGGTTTTCCCAGTAGTGATGTATGGAAGTGAGAGCTGGACCATCAAGAAGGCTGATCGCCGATGAATTGATGCTTTTGAACTGTGGTGCTGGAGGAGACTCTTGAGAGTCCCATGGACTGCAAGAAGATCAAACCTATCCATTCTGAAGGAAATCAGCCCTGAGTGCTCACTGGAAGGACAGATGGTGAAGCTGAGGCTCCAATACTTTGGCCACCTCATGAGAAGAGAAGACTCCCTGGAAAAGACCCTGATGTTGGGAAAGATTGAGGGCACAAGAAGAAGGGGATGACAGAGGACAAGATGGTTAGACAGCGTTCTTGAATCTACAAACATGAGTGTGACCACACTGTTGGAGGCAGTGGAAGATAGGAGTGCCTGGCGTGCTCTGGTCCGTGGGGTCACAAAGAGTCAGACACGACTAACCGACTAAACAGCAACAACAACAACAAAATGCATTCAAAATGTAATTTATGTAGCTGAGTCCCCAGACATGGCCAACTGTGCACAGGCCACTTTGACCATCCCCTGATGTCAGGTGATTTGAACTTTAAGTTGTGGATGCAAAGGAAGAATCAGGAGTGCACTTAGAGTTTCTTCCTTTGCAGCTGTGACTTAATTCAGTATTACTTTTTAAAAAAGAATTCAGGCTGCTGTGGCAAAGGAAGACTCAGGAGCCTACTCTGTATGTGCTCCCGATTCTTCCTTTGCTGTTGCAGCTTGAATTCAGCACTTTTCAAAATTGGCACTTTTTCCTGTTGCCATGAAAGACGAGAGGGAAAGGTGCCAAAAATTCAAAAAAGTACTGAATTCAAGCAACATATGGAAAGGAAGCACACATAGAGGGTGCTCCTGTTTGTCTTTTTGAATTTGGGGCTGTGTCTTTACTGGCCACCAGTGCCTGAAGTCCTATGGCATCAGGTGATGGACAAGGGGGGGGGGATGGAGTAGCAGGCTAAATGAGGAAGCCTGGCTGGGTTGATTAGATTTAAGGGCAGAGATTTAAGGTGCCCTTCCTTGGACGGATGGATGGGAAAATTGTGGCAGGTACAGTTTCTCCTCTCCTTGCAGAGCAGTGATGGAAGAAACCACTCTCTCTCTCCACCCCCTAAAATAAAAACGAAAACCAGGCAACAGTTGAGATTAAAGGGTCACACTTTATTTAACTACTAACAAGAATCTGCAATAGTATAACTACTAATCCATTTCTACCCTGCAGGCATAATTAAGTGGAAGAAATGCAGGGTGGGGGAAGCTCCTTCTGTTTCCTTGCTTGGATAACGCTACCCTGGCTCCAGGCTTTGGATCAAGAAGGCAACTTCCGTACTAAAATGAAGAAGCTGAATCCAGGCAGTGAAAGGCTTCCATGTTCATACATTACTGCAGAGATGGATCCTACCCGCCAAGGATAAACATTCGGAAGCTTCCATCTTGCACTGCCTTCTCCTTAGATCTCGAGAGCATGGGCAGCAGTTGAGCCAGCCTCTCTTGGCCTGCCCACTTCAGAATGAGCCAAGCTGTATGTAAGATCACATTATAGCAGGGGCGGTGAACCTTTTTGGCTAAATTATCAAAATTGACCTCACGGGCCAAGGCTGATAGGTGTGCAAGGTCACCCAACTGTCAATCAGCTGATGTCACACAACATCATGTGTAAGGTGCTTTGAAGTCTCAACTTTGGTTTTTCCAAAGCACCTTACAATGCACTGCTAGACAAAAGATTTAGCCCTTTGTTTTAGGAGGGGGTCCCAATGTAAACCTCTTTCTCAATCAGGAAGGGGCTCGATGCAATCCAAGCAGGTTCTAACCCCCTCATTGAATGGGGGCGGGGACCTTAAATCCTGCTCAGTTTGGCTGCTCAGCCCTGTTCATCAAGTGACAAGTGTTAAATCCTGATGCTTTGGCTGTGTCTCCTACTCCCTGCTGGGAACAAAGCCAGTGCAGGATATGATCCTACCCCTAGCAGGCTAGCATTGGGGCTCTGTGCCAGCCTCAATGCTGCCTCACTGCTTTTCCTCTACCTCACAGTAAACATAAGCCATGTGACCAATCACGTCACCCAGCAGCACCCCACCATGACATCTGCTAGCAACTACATCAAGGGCCATAACTCAACACAGCATAAACATTGCTTCCAAAAAGGTCCCAGGTTAAATTGTCTGCATCTCCAGATAGGGATGGGAATGATGTCCTGTGCCCCAAACCCTATGCATAAAATACTGAGCTAGCTGGACCAGTGGTCTGACTCAATATAAGGCAGCTGACTCCATGAGTAGGTTACATGGAATGATAGGAACCCAACCAACTGTTGGGTTGGTTGGGCAGTTGGAGGAGACAACTCTTCTGAATACCAGCTGCTAGAAAACACAGGAGGGAAGAGTGCTCTTGTGCTCGAATCCTGCTTGCTGGTTTCATCTGATCGGTCACTGTGAGAACAGGATGCTGGACCAGATGTGCCATTGGCCTGATCCAGCAGGCTCTCCTTATGTTCTTATGGATGCTCTATGTCAGGGGTCAGCATCTTAAAAAGCAGAGACATCACCTTGCCAACAAAGGCCCGTATAGTTAAAGCTATGTTTTTCCCAGTAGTGATGTATGGAAGTGAGAGCAGGACCATAAAGAAGGATGATTGCCGAAGAAATGATGCTTTTGAATTATGGTGCTGGAGGAGACTCTTGAGAGTCCCATGGACTGCAAGAAGATCAAACCTATCCAGTCTGAAGGAAATCTTTTTTTTTTTTTATAATAATTTTTATTAATTTTCCAAACAAATAATAAGAACAGTATAGAACAGTATAACTTCAAGCTCATCAGTTCATATCCTTCTTTCTTTGACTCCCCCATACCTCCCCATCCCTGCATCCTTGTTTAATAATTCTTTAGCAACCCTTAGGTCCATTGTCTTAATTCCCTTTCATAAAAATTTCTTAAGTTTTTTTGTTTACTGCTGCAATTCTTTACTTCTTACCCCCTGACATCTTAACATTCCTCAATTTTGCAATTATTTTTAAGATATATTTTGAATTTCTTCCAGTCCTCTTCCACTGTCTCTTTCCCCTGGTCCCGGATTCTGCCCGTCATCTCTGCCAGTCCCATAAAGTCAATCACCTTTGTTTGCCATTCTTCCAGAGTAGGTAGTTCTTGCGTCTTCCAATACTTTGCCAGTAGAATTCTTGCTGCTGTAGTGGCATACATAAAGAAAGTCCTATCCTTCCTTGGCACCACTTGGCCCACCATGCCCAAGAGGAAAGCCTCTGGTTTCTTAGGAAAAGTCCACTTAAGGACCTTCTTAATTTCATTATAGATCATTTCCCAGAAAGCTTTAACCTTTGGGCAGGTCCACCAAAGGTGGTAGAAAGTGCCTTCAGTCTCATTACATTTCCAACACTTATTATTAGGCAAATGATAAATTTTTGCAAGCTTGACTGGGGTCATGTACCACCGGTAGATCATTTTCATAATATTTTCTTTTAAGGCATTACATGCAGTAAATTTAATACCGGTGGTCCATAACTGTTCCCAGTCAGCAAACATAATATCATGACCGATATCTTGTGCCCATTTAATCATAGCTGATTTCACCGTTTCATCCTGTGTATTCCATTTTAACAGCAAGTTATACATTTTTGATAAGTTCTTAGTATTGGGTTCCAACAATTCTGTTTCTAGTTTTGACTTCTCTTTCTGAAATCCTATTTTCCTGTCCTGTTTAAACGTCTCATTTATCTGATGGTAATGCAACCAATCTCGAACCTTAGGCTTTAGTTTCTCATAACTCTGAAGTTTCACCCTTTCGCCATCATATTCTAAAATCTCATGATATTTTGGCCATTTAGAATCCATATTAAGCTTTTTTACTTCCCTAGCTTCCATTGGTGACACCCACCTAGGGGTTTTACTTTCCAACAAATCTTTGTATCTAATCCAAACGTTATACAATGCTTTCCTTACAATATGGTTTTTAAAGCTTTTATACACCTTTACCTTGTCGTACCATAAGTATGCATGCCAACCAAAACTATTGTCGTACCCTTCCAGATCCAAAATGTCGGTGTTCTCAAGAAGTAGCCAGTGTTTCAACCAGCAGAAAGCTGCTGATTCATAATAAAGTCTTAAGTCCGGCAGGGCAAACCCCCCTCTATCCTTTGCATCAGTTAAAATCTTAAATTTAATTCTGGGCTTTTTGCCCTGCCAGACAAATTTTGATATGTCTTTCTGCCACTTCTTGAAACAATCCATCTTGTCCACAATCTGCAACGTCTGGAATAAAAACAGCATTCTAGGCAATACATTCATCTTAATAGTAGCAATTCGGCCTAACAAGGAAAGTTTCAACCTTGACCATATTTCTAGATCCTTTTTAACATCTGACCAACATTTTTCATAATTATCCTTAAATAAGTTCACATTCTTGGATGTTAAGTTTACCCCCAGGTATTTTACCCTTTTTGTTATTTCCAAGCCTGTTTCATTCTGAAAACTCTCTCTTTCTTCCATTGTTAAATTTTTTTCCAACACTTTCGTTTTTTGTTTATTCAATTTAAAACCTGCTACTCGACCAAATATTTCAATTAGTTCTAATACTCTTTTAGTACTAGTGTCTGGCTGTTGCAAGGTCAATACTAGGTCGTCTGCAAATGCTCTTAATTTGTAATGTCTAACTCCGACCTGAACTCCTTTAACCAACTGGTCCTTTCTAATCATGTTTAACAAAACCTCCAGGACTGATATAAAAAGCAAGGGGGATATTGGGCATCCCTGCCGTGTACCTTTTTCTATGGGTATTTCTTCTGTTACCACATTATTTACAATTAACTTGGCCTTTTGTTGGGAATATATTGCACCTATACCGTTTTCAAAACCTTGACCTACCCCCATCCCTTGGAGATTCTTTTTCATAAAAGTCCAACAGATATTGTCAAAGGCTTTCTCCGCATCCACAAAAATCAGAACTGCTTTCCTGTTAATGTCAACATCTAACAACTCCAAAATGTCTATAATGTTCCTCACATTGTCTGACATATGTCTACCTGGGAGAAAGCCTGTTTGGTCCTTATGAATCTCTTCTATCAACACTCTTTTCAATCTTTTTGCCAAAATGTCTGCAAAAATTTTGTAATCCACAGTCTGAAGGAAATCAGCCCTGAGTGCTCACTGGAAGGACAGATCCTGAAGCTGAGGCTCCAATACTTTGGCCATCTCATGAGAAGACTCCCTGGAAAAGACCCTGATGCTGGGCAAGATTGAGGGCACAAGGAGAAGGGGACAACAGAGGATGAGATGGTTGGACAGTGTTCTCGAAGCTACCAACATGAGTTTGACCAAACTGCGGGAGGCAGTGGAAGACAGGAGTCCCTGGTGTGCTCCGGTCCATGGGGTCACGAAGAGTCGGACATGACTAAATGACTAAACAATAATGTCAGGGGTCAGCAAACTTTTTCAGCAGGGGGCTGAAGACCTGTCCCTCAGACCTTGTGTGGGGCTGGACTATATTTTTTGAGGGGGGAAATGAATGAATTCCTATGCCCCACAAATAACCCAGAAATGCATTTTAAATAAAAGCACACATTCTACTCATGTAAAAACACCCACAAATAACCCAGAGATACATTTTAAATAAAAGGACACGTTGTACTCAGGTAAAAACACGCTGATTCCCAGACCATCCACTGGCCGGATTTAGAAGGCAATTGGGCTGGATCTGGCCCCCGGGCCTTAGTTTGCCTACCCATGCTCTATGTGCATGATGCTTGGAGGGACTCAAAATATCTTGTCACTTTGACATTTATCGTTAATGTTTTCTGTTGCAAAACAAGAGGATAACAAGCGACCAAACTCAGACACCACCTTTGTCAATTTGGGGATGATCTGGATCAAATGGTGCTTCTTAAGACACTTGTTTGCATGTCCTCAAACTAGGAAATATGACAGGGTGAGCAGTGTGCAGCCAGATACAATATGAGCAGAAGTTCTGACACTATGAAGCCCGGAGACTGTTCAACAGTTTGCGTTTATACGGCAGGCTTTCTAATTGGGCCATAGTATTAAGACAGTGCATCTTTTTAAGTTTTCATGTGGAAGTATGAGCTCTGGAATGACAGGATATCAAAGTGAAAATTAATGTCCGCCACTTGTATATTGCCTAGACGTTACTTTAGAGAGGAAAACAACAGAGGCGAGACGAAGCCGTACATATGTTAAATTCACATCAGTAATAAAGATTAAGTAGAAGTTAATAGCATCCCAGTCATGCTTGTGGAGGTAATCTCCTTTCTGAAAATTCAAAATTAGATTTGGAGGATCGAAGCAAACAGGGGGTGAGACTTTGGCGTAATATTTTAATCAAATTGTCATGAATGAGTGGATACAATTAAGAATTCTGTCAGTCACAGTGCTGAGCCCCTTTTGTTAGTCAGCTGTTGTGAGGGATGCGCGAGGGCATCGTGGGTAGAGATTAATCTTGACCTTTCCCAGGATCTTCATTTTTGACCCTCTGGCTAGGCTTTGCTTGTCAGATGTCCATTTTTTAAGGGGGGGGGAGGCAGAAGCATAGGTTAGGGGAAGACAAAAGCTCTCTCATTCTCTCTTTAAAAAGAGAAAAGAAATCTTTGCCTTTAAAAAAAACTACTCCTTTGCTTTTAAATGGAACAGACAAGCTTCAGTATCAGCTCTTTGTCAGCTGTAAAACGTCTGTTTGCTTTATTACTTTTCTGCTCAGTACTGTATGCATTTTAGGGCAAATTATATTTGGGGGGAAAAACAAATAATAATGGGCAAAGGGCAATACAATTTTAAATGTACATGGGAACGGAGTTCCTTATTTAGCAAGCTGTGCTGGATGCGTTTACTAGAACAGGCTAGGATAGATGACATAGCAGAGATGAAACATTTTGCTTATTTTAAAACACGCTCACAAATTGTAGGTAACCATGTAGGGAGGAAAGCCATAGCTGAGCAATATCTTTCTTTGAATCAACTGAAATGTTGCAAAGTAGTGAGCAAGCTTCTGAGTTCTGCATAGCTCTTCTTCAGCCAGTCTGAAGAAGAGTTCTGGAGAAGCTGGAAACTTGCTTACTACTTTGTGATATTTTACTCAATCCTGATAAATTTTGCACCTTTGGCTTCTGACTACCTCACTTCTGTTGACTAGTATTATGACATGTGTATCCACACACACATGCAGATAATGCGTATATATGTTTGCTAGATATGCAATGTTCATGAAGGTAACAGTACGAACACTATCTGTGGGGTTAGGGGTTGTCCTTCAAGGGAATGCAGATGGTTTTAAATGTGGCTTTAGTTCCAGTTCAGATTATTCAGTATTCTTTAACTCTCTTTGAAAACAGTTCAGACTTGTGAAACCTTCATCTGCCCACCTGCAACAAAACATGTCTCTCCCGCATTGGTCTCTCCAGCCGCAGCAGGTGCTGCAACCTTCCAACAGTTTGACAGCACACTCCTCCATTGTCTCTAACACAGACAGATGCCAGTCTCTGCTCCCTCAATGCCATGATCCCAATCTGAATTGCACAGTGGCCTTTGCCATTTCAATAATGGCAGAGCATTTAACAGATTCCATCTCATCTCATCTTGGCCCTCAGGAAAGCCTCATAGGCTGAGGAATCAGAAAGAAGGGCATGTTCTCCAGACAAGTAGTGTGTTTCACCCATTCCTAATGTTGGGGGACCCATGAGATTACTCGAAGGGAAAGAGATGTGGCCTCCATAAGTACAGGGACCATGACCAAAGCCCCCCAAATATAGACAAATTAATGTGCTGGTTATATCTTTACGGGTATCTAAGAAAGGAAAAGATTGCTGGATGAGGCCAATGGCTCATTTAGTCCAGCATCCTGATCTCAGAGTAAACAATCAGATGCTGGTGAGATGTCCGTAAACAGGACATAAGTACAACAGCACTCTGCCCATCTGTGTTTCCCAGCAACTGGCATGCTGAGTTTCAGGCTTCAGGGAATATCCGATCCCTCCCACGGTGGTAGCCAAGAAGCAGATAAACAATAAAAGTTCTGACCAATTGATTTATTCAATATTCACAGCGAGAGATGAAGGAATGCAGTCTCCCCTAAATAATGGCGTTGCTCCAAGTAAAGTCCCACCCCTCTACGTCTTTCCTATTCTACGTTGCCCCTAGGTTGGCTAATCTGAGCTTTTTGCCTTTGAGCTCTCTGTTCTACTACTCTCAATGCACACCTGATCCTGGGAGGGGGGGGGATCAGGAATGCTTTCCAAAGACACTGAGCCTGTCAGCTGTCTCTCCCCTGGTGCTTCTTCTTCCTGCTGCTCCTCTTCCAATATTTCCCAGCTTCTCCCCTCTGCAGCCTCTGAACCATGACCTTCTGCAAACCACTGTTCTAAATCTATTCTGTCCTCCTCTTCTCGATAAGGTGCAGGAGAAGTGAGGTCGGCCTCCACCATTCCTCCTCAATTCAGCCCCTGAAACAGAGGCATGCTGCCTCTGGCAGTGGAGGTAGAAGCCACTGATTGCATCCCCCCCCCCATAAATTTGTATAATTATTTTTTAAAGCCATCCAAGTTGGTGGCCATCAGCGCCTCCTGTGGAAGAAAGCTCCATAGTTTACCTATGCACTACATGAAGAGGTAGATACGGAGGCATGGCTGTTGCTAAGGATGCTTAGTCACTTGGCTATTGTTTCTAAGCAATCAGAAGGAAGGAGCGCAAGGCATTTCCTGGTACCTTCAAGTTGAAGAGATTTGCTCTCTTCCAACTGGAGCAGCTTCCACTGGAGAGTACAGGACCAAAGCGAGCCTTGTGCCCTTAACACCTGTGTGGCCATACATCGCAATTCAGGGCAAGCGTTTTCTGGTATGGAAATGCAAGTATGAAGAAAGCTTAATCTGTCTGGCTCTCAGAACTCTCCATATATTTTTCCTTGGCTGGAATGTGTCCTTGAACTCTGAATAATGTCTCCTGAATGCCTGTAAGGCATCCCTGGGTCACCTCTGTGTGAGGTTTATATATAGTTGAATTGAGAGCCAGTGTGGTGTAGTGGTTAAGAGCGGTAGACTCGTAATCTGGGGAACCGGGTTCGCGTCTCTGCTCCTCCACATGCAGCTGCTGGGTGACCTTGGGCTAGTCACACTTCTCAGCCTCACTCACCTCACAGAGTGTTGTGGGGGAGGAAGGGAAAGGAGAATGTTACCACTTTGAGACTCCTTCGGGTAGTGATAAAGCAGGATATCAAATCCAAACTCTTCTTCTATTACACCATGTCCTAGGCTCCTATTGTAGCAATGTGAGCAAAGTGGTCACGGACCTATAGGATGGCTTCCACCAGATTCTACAGGCCCTCAGCCACTAGGACATGAGCATCAGATTGCACTCTCAATTATCCTTTCCCCCTGCTGTCAGGTCCCATGATAACACAACATACACCAGGGGTGGAGAACCTTTGACTCTCCAAATGTCGCTGAAGGACAATTCACATCAGCCCTGGCTATTGGCCATGCTTGCTGGGGCTGATGGGAGTTGGAGTTCAGCAGCAACTAAAGGGCCAAAGGTTTTTCTCCTCTGCCCTACAGAATATCACGGTGATCCCCAAATGGTCATTTTCTGCTATTGTTGCTCGGCTATGGAATACCCTTCCTCCTGCTATATTCCAAGCAACAACCTCAAGTTGCTTCATTCAGCTCATGAAGATGTAACTCTTCGCTCAGGCTTTCCCTGACCCATAATACCAGGCCCTATTTTTATGCTTTTTAATGGTTTGTGGTTTATTGTTCTTACATTGTACACTGCTTAGAGATTTTTAGATCTTTAAGTAGTGTGTGTGTATTGGTGCTGTCCTTCAGTTTTTCAAAAACTTTTCCCCACCATTGTGAAAGAGACTTCCATGTTTCTGCCTCTTTCTCAGGGCACTTGAGAATGCATTTAGAATTGCAGTGCAGGTAGGTTTGGAGTTATCTGCTTCTTTTGAAGTGGCTGCCTGGTATCTGTGTACTTTTGTTTCCATACAACATTTCTTCATCCCTCTGCAGCTTCCCCAGGGAACTGCACTTCCTCAGCTGAAAAGCTCCCTTAGGGGAAGTGACCTCATGACCAGGGAATGACGGATCTCTCAATTGCAGATTCTTTTTGGTTTCTCGTTTTCTCCAATATTAAGTTCAGTTTGCCACATTCTCATATCAGTTTGCGAACTTATGAAACTGAGTCAGCATTTCAGAGCAAAATAATCACATTTTTTAATGCAATTTTGCCCAATGCACACATTTTTGCAAAACATTTTTTTCCTAATAAAAGGCATTTTTTTGATAGGCTATTTTCACTAATGTATCCATTTTTCACGCACACTTTACCCCAGCGCACACAATTTTGTACAGAATACTTGCCTGGAGAACAACATTGCAAAATTCAAGGAACTGTGAATTTGAAAAGATGGCTGTGTTAGGCTGCACAAAATGTAGATTTGGTAGATTTGCTGTTCGATGCAAATTGAATCAAATTTCTCTCCCCCCCCCCCCCTTACTCAAGACATTTCTCCCTGAGCTTTATTTGGTGGAGGAAAGTCAGTCAGGCTGGTGATGAAATTTGTGAGATGGGTGCCATCACTAATTTTGTTTTTAAGGGAAGTCTACCCCACTGGAGACATGATTTGAAGAATGAAATAAAGGGCACTTATAACCCCCCCCAAACACCTCGAAAGTGAGTTCAGCCCAGTAAAAACCCTGAGCCCCACTCTTAATTTATCTCTTTCCATTCATAATTTTTGAATGCAATTCCTTTTCTCATAAATTGGTGAAAAATGGCAAAAAAAAAGAAAGGGGAAAAAAAGCAGGATATATTTCCCAGCACGAAAAACTCACTTCCAGTATGCAGCGGCGCTATGTAATCTACATCTCCACAGTTTATTTTTACCTTTTGTTACACAAAAGAATAAATTCTGAGCAACTTGTGCTACTCCATCAGTTTATCCCTGCGCTCCTCTATACCATTGAACCCTAATTATATTTTAACACTGCATTGACTCCATTTGCCTGGAGAATTATTTCAAATAAACTGACAGGCCTATTGTGCTGTGACATCACAGCGGCTCTTAAGTTTGGGATATTTTCCCTCTTCCTTTCTCTCTCCCTCTTTCTTCGAAGCAGAAGGAAACCAGCCCTTCCGTTAACTCGGCAAACAAATGCAACAAAACGGCATTAGCAACATTTAAGCAAAGTGTTGAAAAAACAGACTGAAATCAACCCTATTGCACTTCAGGGGTTGAAAGGAATATGCATCAAATCGCTTGGCATTTAATTCCCCTTCCCCACCTCTTCTCTCCCCCCTCTCTCCCTCTCCCTCTCTCTCTTTCCCCTTCTTCGGGAATTTAGCCAGTGAAATATAGCTGCCAGTGTCTCAGGCCGGCGTGTGTTCTTCTGCAATATGCTCTCGATCAATCAGATTTGCATAACTAAACTGTCGGCAGGCCCGCTCGGCTGCCCAGGTGCAGGTCCATTTGCATATAGAACAGTGAGGAGGTCCCAAGAGTCACTTCAGACTCCAGTGACTGCTGAGCCCGCAGTCCACACAGCACTGGAAATGAAATTGGAATGACAAAAAAAAAAAAAGGGGTAACGCTAGTCTGGAAGGGTGAAATATGCACTTGTGTTTGAAAGGTTATGTAGAGATCACAAGACAGCATTCCAACAAGAAAATACACACAGGCCCCACACAAAAGCAAATGGCATTCCATGTATTTTATTTTCCTCTTCCCCAATGCCTCTTATCGATACATTAAGAAAGGGAGGGAGGAGGAAGAAGATCCTGCTGTGGATTTGAATAACGACATTTTGTGTGGGCTAGTCAAATGTCTTGGGGCGGGGGAGCCTCGGAGCCTCATGAATGGACAATTCTCTTATTTATATCCTTTTTTCCTTCCCAGGATGGAACTCAAGGTGGCGTACATATAAGGCTGGCGTCATGTCGGCATATTGGCGGGAGCAAGTGGATTGGCTTCGTTGATGTGCCTGCACAGCACCACTCTCACCTCTCTCTCCTGGTAAGTGGCAGTGACTCCACCACTAGGAGGCCACTGGCTGCTCCTGGGTTTGCTTGGTGCCTGAATGGGAGACCATCCTCTCCCACTACAGTGGTACCTCGGGTTACAGACGCTTCAGGTTACAGACGCTTCAGGTTACAGACTCCACTAACCCAGAAATAGTACCTCGGGTTAAGAACTTTGCTTCAGGATGGGAACAGAAATCGTGCAGCAGTGGCAGCGGGAGGCCCCATTAGCTAAAGTGGTACCTCAGGTTAAGAACAGTTTCAGGTTAAGAACAGAAATCCAGAACGAATTCAGTTCTTAACCTGATGTACCACTGTACTCCTGAGTAGACCTAGGCCTGCTCCACCAGACCATGCTATAGGTCGGGTAGGTAAATTCAGGCCCAAGGCCAAATGCACAGCTCCAGCCTTCCCTGTCTGGCCCGCAGAACTCTCTCTCCCCAAATCACATACCTCACAGGTACTTTTTAGCACCCCGAGTGTTTTTGACTGGATAATGCTGGATAATGCCTCTTATTTACCTGGATGGAAAATAGAGAAGGGTGTGAAGAAGAAGAAGAAGAAGAAGAAGAAGAAGAAGAAGAAGAAGAAGAAGAAGAGGAATAATAATAATAATAATAATAATAAAAATTATTTATATCCCGCCCTCCCCAGCCGAAGCCGGGCTCAGGGCGGCTAACAACACTAAAACAGTACAACATTATAAAACATTATAAAAATTAATTAAAATCAAAATTGATGGCAACCATAAACTAAAGTTTTGTAAAGATTGCCAGTGGAGGGAGTCAGGCTGCGCCCTGACCAAACGCCAGGTGGAACAGCTCTGTCTTGCAGGCCCTGCGGAAAGATGTCAAGTCCTGCAGGGCCCTAGTCTCTTGTGACAGAGCGTTCCACCAGGTTGGAGCCGCAGCCGAAAAAGCCCTGGCTCTAGTTGAGGCCAGCCTAACCTCTCTGTGGCCTGGGACCTTCAAGGTGTTTTTATTTGAAGACCGTAAGTTCCTCTGTGGGGCATACCAGGAGAGGCGGTCCCGTAGGTACGAGGGCCCTAGGCCGTATAGGGCTTTGAAGGTTAAAACCAGCACCTTAAACCTGATCCTGTACTCCACCGGGAGCCAGTGCAGCTGGTATAGCACCGGATGAATGTGATCTCTAAGCGAAGACCCCGTAAGGAGTCTCGCTGCGGCATTCTGCACCCGCTGGAGTTTCTGGGTCAGTCTCAAGGGCAGCCCCACGTAGAGCGAGTTACAATAATCCAGTCTGGAGATGACCGTTGCGTGGATCACAGTGGCTAGGTCAGGGCGAGAGAGGTAAGGAGCCAACTGCTTAGCTTGGTGGAGATGAAAAAATGCCGCCTTTGTTATAGCTGCAATCTGCGCCTCCATGGAGAGGGAGGTATCGAAGATTACACCCAAACTCTTCACGAACGGTGCTGGCACTAATTGCACCCTTGCAAGAGATGGGAGTTGCCCCCTCAGTCCCATGTCGTCCTGTCCCAGCCAGAGGACCTCTGTCTTCGAAGGATTTAACTTCAACCGGCTCCCACGTAACCATCCAGCCACAGCCTCCAAGCATCTGATCAGTGTGTCTGGGGCCGAGTCCGGGTGGCCGTCCATCAACAGATAGAGTTGGGTGTCATCAGCATACTGATGGCAGCCCAGCCCAAAACTCCGGACAAGCTGGGCGAGGGGGCGCATAAAGAAGAGGAAGAAGAAGAAGAAGAAGAAGAAGAAGAAGAAGAAGAAGAAGAAGAAGAAGAGTAGTTTGGATTTGATATCCCGCTTTACCACTACCCTAAGGAGTCTCAAAGCGGCTAACATTCTCCTGTCCCTTCCTCCCCCACAACAAACACTCTGTGAGGTGAGTGAGGCTGAGAGACTTCAGAGAAGTGTGACTAGCCCAAGGTCACCCAGCAGCTGCATGTGGAGGAGTGGGGAAGTGAACCCGGTTCACTAGATTACGAGTCCACTGCTCTTAACCACTACACCACGCTGGCATAAACTAGCCGACTTTCGAAAGGTACAAATTACATCTGGGTGGGGCCAGAAGCAAAAGTAGGTGGAGCAATGGATGCAACTCTTAGCCTAGTACAGTACGCCCCCTTCCAACTATGCAAAACTCAAGAGATTGCCACACCCATATCTGAGCATGCAAGAGTCATAACTGCACATCCCAGAGAGACAAAAAGAGCTGAAAATCCTTGGAGCACTGCTGGTGAGGGATGCATTTTGAGGAGGAAAGTTGTGGCTGAGAAGGAGGCATGGCCTAGTGCAGATATCAATATTTGAAGTGACTGGATGCATAAAAACAGAGTCCTTTTGGAAATGAATTGTTGTCCCGACCTATAAAAATATTATTCAAGAACTCTTCAAAAGCAGGACAAAATACATCAGATGGTATATCCAAACATCCATACGATGTCTTTTGCTGTCCAGCACAGGCTCAGTATCTTAGAAATAAAAGATATTTCTCAAAATCCAAACAGTGTCTCTCTTCCCCATTCACGCCATTATCACATAGGGTTGCCATACGTCTGGAATTTTCCGGACATAGCCAGAATACTGTTTTTGACATTTTCCCTTAGAAATAGATCCAAAACATCATTTCCCCCCTGCAAATTTGCCAAAAAAGCTCAACAACTTTGGCCAAAAAAGTAACAGCCACTACCCTTTCAAGATGGCGAATTTGCAACTCAATACCTTTGTAACCTGATCAAAGGTTACAAAATGCTCACATGTTAGCTAGCAGAAAAAAATCCAATTAGTTAATTATCAACTCAGCAAGAGCTTGGAGTGCTCTACTAGGCGTCAGTATAGCCCCATTGAAAATCTCCATGTACAAGCCATCATTAATACACATAGCAGTTCCCATTTCAGTGTCAATTAAACCAATTATACTTAGCATGGTCTGGAGAGTATCTCAAGCCTTGGCAGTCAGAACTGGAAGGTCTCATTCACCCCCTAGTTTTGAGGTCTCCCAGCCTGGCCTAAGTCTTTAGGCTGGATCAAGTTAGACATCTGAATACTAAATAAATGGGACAGGAAAAGCCATTCCTTACAAATCAGACTGATTGTGTGGCCACCTATGGCAATCTTGTTGTTGCTGTTGTTGCTGGTGGAATATGCTGGTTCTCCTATTTTCTCTCACACCATTGGTTCTTAGTCCACAATTAAGCTGCGGCAACATTCATATCAGCATGGCTCTGTTCTCTCTCTGATGTCGGCTGCAGTTTCTCAGTCCCAGTTGGTTTCTCCTGCCTGCCTGCACACATACATTCCACTCTCAAGTGCTGTCCCAGTCCGTAAAATGCCACAAAAACTCCGTTTTGAATGCTGGCCTTTGGTCAAGACTGCTCTTGGAGCAGGCAGGAAGAGATGGAGAGGTGTCTCTCCTGGTTTGAATGTCACTTGTTGTCAAGTCGGCATCCCAAGGAGTTTCCATGGCAACTGCTTTTTTGTGCCCGGGGACAAGGTCATGCACCTGTGATCTCGGTGAAAAGGACAATGAGGAGAACGTACATTATTTAAAGCTTTTATCTTTTGACGAGCATTTCAGTATAACCTTGAAATTGGGCAAATAAAGGGCAGAGTACATTGTTATGCAGGGGAAATTGGTTAGGGATGAGTTCTGCAGGGGGCCGGAGGATGTCATGTTTCAGCACCTGCCTAGTTCAGGCTGTTCCCCAAACACCCATGAAATATCTAGTTGCCTGAATGGGTGCCACTTTTGCCAGGGCAGCTAAAAGAGGTGCCAGCAAGGCATAAAGCTGGCAAAGGATATATGTATGGTCTGAAGGCACATGGTGTAGGCTGGTCTGGTTGAGAGACCAGTGGCTGGGAGACCACTTGGAATATGGACACTATATCGTGCTTCCTTAAGCCAAGGTGGGATGAAAATGTTATAAAGAAAAGTAAATGTTGGAGCCCTTGGAGTCTCTAGTCATTTGTTGTTGTTGTTTAGTCATTTAGTCGTGTCCGACTCTTCGTGACCCCATGGACCAGAGCACGCCAGGAACTCCTGTCTTCCACTGCCACCCGCAGTTTGGTCAAACTCATGTTAGTAGCTTCAAGAACACTGTCCAAACATCTCGTTCTCTGTTGTCCCCTTCTCCTTGTGCCCTCAATCTTTCCCAACATCAGGGTCTTTTCCATGGAGTCTTCTCTTCTCATGAGGTGGCCAAAGTTTTGGAGCCTCAGCTTCAGGATCTGTCCTTCCAGTGAGCACTCAGGGCTGATTTCCTTAAGAATGGATACGTTTGATCTTCTTGCAGTCCATGGGACTCTCAAGAGTCTCCTCCAGCACCATAATTCAAAAGCATCAATTCTTCGGCGATCAGCCTTCTTTATGGTCCAGCTCTCGCTTCCATACATCACTACTGGGAAAACCATAGCTTTAACTATACGGACCTTTGTTGGTAAGGTGATGTCTCTGCACTCTAGTCATTAGATATCCTATCAGATATTATAGCCATCTTCCAATATCTAAAGGGCTTTCACATGGAAGATGGAGCAAGCTTGTTTTTCTCCTGCTCTGGAGGGTAGGACTTGAACCATTGGCTTCAAGTTGCAAGAAAGGAGATTCTGATGGTAACTTTCTGATGGTAAGAGCTGTTCAACAGAGCTTGCTCCTTCAGAAGGTGGTGGACTCTTCTTCATTGGAAGTTTTAAGCAAAGGTTGGATGGCCATCTGCCATAGATGCTTTAGTTGAGATTCCTGCATTGCACAGTGTTGGGCTAGATGACCCCTGAGGTCCCTTCCAACTCTACAATTCTATGATTCTAGTGCTTGAAGATTGGGATGTGTTCAAAAGCATCTTTCTGTGCAATAGATTTCTGTCAAAATGAATGGGACGTGTACATTTGGGATTAATATGCCTCAATCTTGTTGCCTCTCAGACACACATGCTCTGTACTCTGAGCCTCGCTGTTTAGAACTTGTGTCTTCTATCCCTTTCATCAGCCTCCTTTTGGCTTTCCCTTTTGATTTCTTTGCAGCTTCAACATCCTTCTCAAATTGTCTGAGAAGCCTCCAACTTCTTTGCAGCTTGTCAACATCCTTCTTGAATTATGCCACTCAGCAGCACAGGGCTACAAAGATGGTCCTGGCTAGAATGATACTAGGGTTTCCTAAGTCCTGTAGATGGTGGTCCCGTTGGTGAATACGAAGTATTACAGGTGATGTTACACAAGAAGCTTTCTAATATGGTCTTTGCCTACCATTCTGAGGAACTCTGTGGAAGGCAGACACAATCATTCTTATATTCCTGAATGCAAGCTTGCTGGAGAAAAGGAACATTCTTTTAGTTGTCAACATTGCCAGCATCACCACCACTTGATTTGCATTCCACCTCTCTGCAAAGAATTATGCTCATAGTGGCTTACAAGAATGAGAACAGCAATATAATACAAAATCAATGATCAACAGTGCACGCTTGTCCTTAATAAAATGGCTCAGGAACTCTTTAACTCTGGCTGATATCCTTACAACTATTTGCAGGAGGTGGGGAAACTGCCAGAAGTTTTTCCAGTTCCTTTGCTGCAGAGGTAAAGGAGAAGTAGAGCTGTGTGTCACCAGCAAATTGCTGACAGCACACTCCAAAACTCCATTCAGCAGTCTTGTGTAGATGTTGAATAAACCGAGGGGATAAAACTGACCCCTAGGATGTCATACTGGAAGTTCCACAGGGCCTCCCCCTCAACTTCCACCCTCTGAAAATGACCATCCAAGTAGGGCTGGAACCACTGCAATGCACTTCCACCCATCCTCAACTTGGATAGCTGCTCCGGCAGAATATCATGGTCAATGGTACTGAAAGCAACTGACAGATCATGGAGAATTAATATGGACACTCATACATGGTAGCCAAGATAGTTTCTATACCAAAACTGAGCCTAAGCCCATATGTGATTCTCCTGGAATCACAATATACAATATACCATGATGACTCCCAAGACCAGCTAGGACCCAGGAGGTGTCCTGTCTCCCCAGGCTCAAGCTGTAGGTTGAAGAAATGGCTGCACTATGTACTTGTACTAGGTAGTGAAGCACAAGTAGTGTTCATTTGTAGCTTTTGTTTGCTTGTTTTACACCTGCACGTATGTGCGTTTTTGCTTGTCAACGCAGGCAGTGCCGTAATGGGGCAGCTGGCTTGGAGCTTTGAATCCAAAATCCACAGCCACACAGATAGGGCTACAACGAGTTGCTCCTGAAGGATCGTGGGCGATCCAAGGGCCCAGAACTCTCAGCATTACAGTTTTTTTTCAGCAACTGTGGCCATTGTATGTTGCGCTCCCCCCCCCCCCGAACAGGGAGGACAAGCACCCTCCCTGCCAGCCGCCGTTATAATCTGACTGATCCGCAGGATGCCAACACTTGACAGAGAGAGCCTCTCCATCCTCCTGTTCCTTGCCAAAAAACACTGAGAGTAGTGACAACCAAGCTCTCTCAACATGTGACATCTGTCAACTCCCTGGATGCCTTACATTTGGGCTTCAGACCAGAGCACAGCTTGGAGATAGACCCAGTAGCACTAAAAGATGACCCTTCTCTTGGCAGTTTGATAAAAAGCTATATTGCAAGTGCCCTACAACTTGATTTCTTCTCTCTCTGTTTTAATTAAAATTGATAAAAGAGAAATTTGGGGAAAATGGGGGTGGGGGGAGAGAGGGATGTTTGAATGAATCCAGGCCTGTCCAGAGTCTGAGAACAAATGAAGCCAAAGATTCACTTGGTCCAGAGATACAGTGGTACCTCCAGTTGCAAATGGGATCCGTTCCGGAGCTCCGGTCGCATCCCAAGGAATTCGCAGCTGGAGGAGCCACTTCTGCCCATGTGCGGTTTAGTGCTTCTGTGCATGTGTGCAGCACATAGAGTGCTTCTGTGCATGCACACGCGGCAAAACCCAGAAAAATACTTCCAGGTTTACCGTGTATGTATCCCAAAGGATACATAACCAGAGGTGAACACAAGTAGAGGTACCACTGTACTACCTTTTTTGTGTGGATATGGAAGTTTGTCAATTGACTCCTCACCAAGGCTCCTTTTAATGGGAGAATGAGGGCATGTTATCTCTGGTCCCCCCCCCACCCCACTTGTGCAATAAATACAACCTTTGCTATACACCCAACTTTGTGTTACTGCAAAGGTTATGCCGTTATTTTCTATTTAAGACAAGACTATGCTGCAAAAAAATATTTCGAGGAACACTGAAAGGGATATCCTGATGCCCCTCATTCTACAAAATGGCAATTCTGCAAACATATTTAGCACACCCAATACCTTTTGTCTAGTATATGATGCACAATCTAATCCAGTAGGTGTAACAATGTGTGTCCCAGATAGTCTGCCATTTCCTAAAGGGGCAGTATGGTTTATTGCCAAAGCTGCTAATAATTATTTAATAATCCTTTTGGTAATTTATATATATTGTACAATGGAAGAAAGGAGACCAGACCAGAAAATCATATGGGTTACATGTGTTGCCCATAAAAGATCTTACATGCAGATCACAGTGAAAGTGTGTAAACCCATGCAGGACTCTGCTGTTAGTTTACCTTTACTTTACATGTGGTCCCTCTGTCTTATCCTTAAAAGAATGGCACCTGGATGCAGGCAAAGTTGGCTGCTTCTAGAGCATCCTCTCGGGGATGGGGGTGGGCTGCTTGCTCCACAGCCGAGCCTGGTACTCACGGGTGGCAGATTGGTAAAATATGGTTGCTGTGGGAACAATAGCTCTTGAATTTATTGACACCTATCCAATGAAAAGTCTTAACATTAATGTTGCATTAGCATAATGGTTGGTGCAGAGGGTTTTTTTTTGCTGTGGTTTTTTTTTTTTTTTACATTTAATTAAAAAGGATGATAGAGTGGAATCTGTTAAGGAATTTTAAGCCAATATTTCAGCTCTTTTTGCCAGCAATGAAGATGTGTGAGAGATACTTGCACTTGCAGAGCTCATAAGAACTCTCCAACATGCAAGGCTAAAGAGGTGCAGTTATAGACAACATTGTCGTATGCGATTCTGCCCACTCTCTTCCCTTTCTTCATCTCTGGACAGAAAGCAATTTAGCTATATATTTCCTGCCAAGTCCCCATCAATCAGCCTTGGCAGATGACTAATTTTGGTGCAACTTTTGCGGAGACTGCAGCCCTGGACCACAGTTGTCATTCTTCCATGGCCTGAAGATCTCTCTCTCTCTCTCTCTCTCTCTCTCTCTCTCTCTCTCTCTCTCCCTCCCTCTCTCTCTCTCTCTGTGTGTGTGTGTAATGGGATGGGGCAAAATTTGGCTTCGTTTACATTTTAATCGGAACTGATCTAATTTGTGCTTCCTGAAACAATATGCAAACTGAAACGTGGCTTTTCATCAAAAATTGCGCTTCTCTGAATTTTGTGATGCCAAATAATATGTCCAAACCAATAATATGTCCAAACCAAATAATATATACAAATAAGCTTATTGTAGGGAAAGTCTGCACAAAAATGCATATATAAGTGAAAACAACATACAAATGTGTATTACATTTGGGGAAATTGCTTTAAAAAATGTGTATATTATTTAAAATCACATACAAACCTGGTTGCATATGTCAAAAAGATAGCTGGAGACTAATGATAGTTTTTTAAGAGAACTGAAAGTGACCTGAGAGGTTTACATTGTTGTAGTTCCTGTTCCCCAATAATCTCAAGCACAGCTGGTTAGGTCAAGAGTGGGTGACTGGTCCAATGTGAGATTAATGGATGAGAGGGATACAAACCTGGTTGTCTTTAGGCCTAGCTGGCAATCTAACCACTAGACCACATTGTCTTTGCCTGGCAAGAGAACGGTATCCATAGATGTCAGGATAACCTCTCTGGGGAGAGCATTCCTATCATGCCTTTCAGATGCTGTTCACATTCAGTTATCTAAAGCATTTATTATTATGATTATTATTTATTTAATTTATTAGATGCTTTCTCTCGGCACAGGCTTACTGCCCTTCTTCCTACTTGGATTTCAGGACAGTGCACAGCCAATAGAAAATAAGCAATAGCAAAACAAGGCAGAAAAATCTTTAATCAAAGCTAATCTGTAGAGTTAAAATTCCTGTGTGAATCAAAATGCTTTTGCTTGGCAGTGAAAATATTGAATCAATGGAACAAAGACGCTTCCTGGAGGAGGGTATTCCATAACTAGGAGAGTCTCCTTGCCTGCTGCTTTACCCCTCTGCAAACAACCCACCTGATGAACTGTTTCTGACTAGGGACGGAGGAGAATTTTATTGAAATTTGTCTGTATAATCCACAGGAACATAGGCACTGTTAGTATTTCATGCCTCCAATTCTGCAGATGAGATTGGTGTAAATCACATGCCTGCCTGGGAAGAGTGTGGGAATGGAAGACAGTCTTATCTCTTCCGCTGTATGTACTATTGTACTGCACTTTTGCTTTTACTTGTTCCTGTTCTTCTCTCAGAGCTGGAGAGAGAGGCTGCCCTGATTCCTTTGTCTGTACATCAGGGACGTCTTACCCATAGAGGCTAGTGGCGTGGGGTGCCAGGGCGCCAGGGTGCCAAGTTCTGGAGGGAAGAGGCAGAGGCTGGATGCGGTGCCTCCTGGCATCAGCTCGCCGCCCTTGCCCGCCTCCGCAATGCCATGCCACGCTGAAGCAGTGCCGCGCCCAGAGCCTCCGTCTGCCATGGCCACCGTGGCATGAAGAGTCCAGCTGAGCTGGGAGGCGCCGTGCTCAGTCTCCACCTCTTCCCTGCTGGAGGAGCCTCCCTCCAGCCGCTGCCCACCTCCTCCAGCCCTGCCAGCAGCACTGTCCTCCTTAAAAAAAAAGGTGGACAACTCTGGGAAATGGAGGGTGTGTGTGTTCCGGAGGGAGTTTTGCACCACGGTGCTGGATATGCTTAAGAAGGCCCTGCTGTACATAGTGTGTAAATAAATGCATAGATTAGCCCTACGATGTCTCACACTTCTTGCTGTGTTATGCTAGAAGATATCATTTGATATATGTCGTTGAAGCGCACTGGAGAAGACGGGAAATGCTTTTTCCAGAGCTGCGCATACTGGAGGATACTCAGAGCAAGGGGGCTGCAGGGACACCCTAGGGCATTTTCCAACAGGCACATGGAATGATGCCTTATATCGAGTCAGAACATTGGTCCATCTTGCTCAGTACAGTGGTACCTCAGGTTAAATACTTAATTCGTTCTGGAGGTCCATACTTAACCTGAAACTGTTCTTAACCTGAAGCACCACTTTAGCTAATGGGACCTCCTGCTGCTGTCGTACTGCCGCAGCACGATTTCTGTTCTCATCCTGAAGCAAAGTACTTAACCTGAGGTAATATTTTTGGGTTAGCAGAGTCTGTAACCTGAAGCGTATGTAACCTGAAGCGTATGTAACCTGAGGTACCACTGTATTGTTTACACTGACTCGCAGCAGCTCTCCAGGTTTTCTGTCAGGGCGCTCTCCTACCCCAACACTTGGAGATGTCCAAGATTGAACCTGGGACTATGTGTGCACAATGCAGAGGCTTTCTGACCGAGCTATAGCATTTCCCTGTTCCGTTTTATCCAAGAGGGCCCTGAGGTGAAATGACATCATCCACTTGAGCACAGGTAGTCTACATCCTTGGGTCACTGTAATTAAGCCTGACCCCATACAACCAGACTAGACGCTGTTCTGGGTGCCTCTGCAGGAACTGCCACAGTGGTAGCACCAAGGTTATCATGGCTGAGTGGTCCTCAAAGTCTCAAAGCCTCACCAACTTGTGAGAGAAAGGCTATGCCAATAAGGTGAAACAATAACAGGTTGTTTTGAGGTTCTCTCTTCAAACAGGCCTTGGCCTGTCTTGGAAAGCAGGCTGAACTCTGGAGCATGTTCAGCGTCAACTTTTCTAAACAAACCCTATTGCCCTTGTGGCAACAACATGGATGTATCTTACAAGAGGCATCATGTTACATAGCACACACACACTTTTTGCTCAGGCCAAACAGGTTGTGCAGGTTTTAGAAACAGAAACCTACTAAAGCTGTTTTCCAGAGATGAGAACTGGGCAAGCGTGCCCGCTGTTGCAGAGTTTGCTCTTTCCAATCACCTGCTGCTCTGAAAAAATCAAAGCTTGTCTCCAGCCACAGTTGATTTCCAGTGCTTTTGTATGAATGTGTTTTATCCTAGTTTGGACATCCCAGGATTTATTTATTTTGGGGGGCAGGGAGGGAGGGGGAATGACAGTTTCAGTGCAACTGCTAATTTGATTCTCATCTGTTCCCCCTAAAGGTTAGAGCGTTGGTAGGTGTTTCACCTTAAAATGGTTTCTTTTCTCTCCCTCCAACCCTCCCCGCCAAGGCACCGCGTGTTAAGAGCTCCCTCTCCATTAAATGTTCTCTCGGTTAAGTTCAGCTATCAGACAAATAGACATATGGACTGTGCTAAAGTTAGGTACTGTAGATAGGAGAAAGATGTTCATATGGCACCAGTGTTATTTAGCCTTCTCTCATAACAGAATACCATACTGTTAAAATTGTCTATTTTTATGTAATTTCTTCCACTTTATATTGAGATATAAAATTATTAGTCTAAGGTTGGCTCACATCATCAGAGCTTTTGAATGTTGGCAGCATCCCTACAGTCTGTTGCCGGCAGTTACTGCCAGGGAAGTCGCCTCATCGCGAGGAAAAAATAGGCCTTCCTGATGAACCCCGCTGTGCCACCAACACAGCGTCGTGAGACCGAATTGAATCCCTTGGCCTTAAGAAAGTTGACAAGCTCTTCTCAGGCAGTTGTTGCCCCCTTGTGCTAGGCAATGGCTGATAGTATGAAATTCGGTTGTCTCTGCCAGGATCCTAAAGTTGTGAAAAGGAGACTTGGCAGGCTCAAGTGGCTTTGTTTTACATATTTCCATAAAATTTTTAGTTTCAGCTTTGCATGGGTTTTAGGGACTGAACACACTTTTGGGTCACACCTGCACACATAGGGACAAATGTCAGGTTCTGCACTTAGGAAGGAAGAATCAACTGCACAAATATAAGATGGTGGGCACTTGTGAAAAGGATCTGGGGTCTTAGGGGCCTCAGTTGGCACACCAGCTGGAAAAAGGTACTGATAGCCACTGAGGCTACCAGAGGCATCCCTGACCATTGGGCATGCTAGCTGGAGAAGATGGGAGCTGGGATCCAAAACATCTGGAGGGCCCCAGGTTATATGATGGTGAATAAACTACTTAACCCGTTTTGCATTTTTCACAAGAGTTGAAAGTGCCTTCCCTTTTTGGTCTTTGTTGCAAAGATATTTGAATTCAGTTGCAGAGAGGACCCAATGAAATCTTTTCAGCACCCCCCCCCTTCCCCATAGCCTTCACTTCCCTTAGCTAAATTTGCCCCCCTCTGTTTAAACCTATTGGCTATGCTAACCCATGAGATTTTTTAAAAATCAGTGACATCGTGATACTGCAGCTGACTTGTTGATTTTATGGATACCCATAGGATAATTTAGATAAATTTGGGAAATAAATTGACATAAAATACCCTTAAAATTAATGAAATGTTCAGTGATGTATTACTGACATTTATCGGGCTGTGTTGAATATACTGTTTTGAAGCAAATATCTAAATTAGAGAATATTCAGTAAATCCTTAATCAATAATAAACTTTCAATTTTTTAAAAAAAGCAAAACACAGAACAGTAAAAGCAGACTAGAGAGTTTGAGTTGTTTAAGTAATATAAGAGCATGTCCTTCCTTTCAAATTAATGGTTCCTTTTGAACTAAATTTCAATTAATGATAGTACAGTGGTACCTCGGGTTAAGAATTTAATTCGTTCTGGAGGTCTGTTCTTAACCTGAGGTACCACTTTAGCTAATGGGGCCTCCCGCTGCCACCGCGCTGCCGCTGCACGATTTCTGTTCTCATCCTGAAGCAAATTTCTTAACCCGAGGTACTATTTCTGGGTTAATGGAGTCTGTAACCTGAAGCGTATGTAACCTGAAGTGTATGTAACCTGAAGCGTATGTAACCCGAGGTACCACTGTACTAATTTCCAGTAATAAGACTTCTCTCTAAGATCAGCAGTTACAGTAACCCCTTTTCAACTTTGGCAGGTGTCAATCATCTTATTGCATTATAATGTCAGGGGACAGAGAGGTGGGCAAGTCTGTGCACCTGTCAAAGTTGGCCCCTGGGGTGTGGTGGCAGAAGACTGAGGGAACTGACCTACTGGAAGAATTCAGTTCCCTACTCCTGCTTTGGGGGGGTGGGTTATTTTCGATCCATTTTATTTAGAAAAGATCAGCTTGGTTTATACCATCATTTACTTCTAATGAGCCAGTTGTCCAAGTAGCTCCCCCCTTTTTTCCCTTTTTTGTGTCTGTGTGTGCGCGCATGAATGTCTGCAAAGCAACCGAACATTTGCGGTTGTTTGTTATGCAAATGGTTTATGTGAACATATTGCAGCCTTTGGACTCCTTGCAAATGATTTCCACAGTAAGAAAATATAGCCATTTATGAAGGTCAGCTAAGCCTGGAACAACACAATAAAAGCAACACAGAGCTGCCACTGAAAACGGGAGCCATGTACGAAGTCTCCATCTCCCCTTATGTAATGTCAAGGACAACTGTCCCTATATGGTGACACTGTGAATTTCCCAACACCATTAGTAGCAGCCAATGAAATCGGCTGGGGACGAGTGTCACCTCACCACCGCCATCTTGGAGAGAATGGAGAGAAGGGGCAATATCAGAACTGAGCTGGACGTGGGGCTTGTAGGAGGTAACCTTCTTGGCAAAAATGCGGGGTGAATAGAGAGAAGAGATGTTGGTGAAGGCAGATTGCCAGAAATGAGAAGGTTGGCTTCCACCCAAAGAGTGGTATCCAGTGAATTACAATAATTTACGCTCGTGAAACTGACTCCTCCCTTTGCATCCCCCAGATCTGTTCTAGGGGTGCCCTTGACCCTCTGGAACAAATTTGAGGAGGGTGCAGGGAGCACATGGGGACAGCAGGTTGGAAAGTTATGTTGCACAAGTGTAAATCCTTGAATTGGCAGGACAGAAGCAAATATGCAATGTATGTATGCAAGTTGATCTTTGTGGAATGTATGCAATGTATGCAAGTTGATCTTTGTGGAATGCAGGCGTTTTCAAAGATCGTGTATGCAGCTTTTTATTATTGTTCATGTTGGGCAGTGTTCTCTCCCCTGTTTCTGTGTTCTCTCTCCTGTTTCAGCTGTTAAACTAGGTTTTACTTGTTTTATATAATATTGTATGGATATAATATATAATATAGGGATGCGGGTGGCTCTGTGGGTTAAACCACAGAGCCTAGAAGTTGCTGATCAGAAGGTCGGCGGTTCAAATCCCCACGATGGGGTGAGCTCCTGTTGCTCAGTCCCTGCTCCTGCCAACCTAGCAGTTCAAAAGCACGTCAAAGTGCAAGTAGATAAATAGGTACCGCTCCGGCGGGAAGGTAAACGGCGTTTCCGTGCGCTGCTCTGGTTCACCAGAAGCGGCTTAGTCATGCTGGCCACATGACCCAGAAGCTGTACGCCAGCTCCCTTGGCTAATAAAGCGAGATGAGCGCCGCAACCCCAGAGTCGGCCACGACTGGACCTAACGGTCAGGGGTCCCTTTACCTTAATATATAATATAATATTGTTTTCTATGGAATTTTTTTTTTAAAAAACAAGACATTCGTTAACGGATCCTTTGCCTCCTCAAATGTTCCTATAACCTTTTTGAATTTGTACATCTACATATCTTTATATATCTAGTTCCTCTGATGTTGTGGGCCACTTTGTGACCATCTTGTGGAAAAGCAGCATGCAACTAAGCAAAAGTGGCTCGCTGGGTAGGCTATAGCTGTTATGCTAGCTTCCTGCTAGGTGGGCCACTGTTGCTTATTGGGATGGAGGAAGCGTAAAGCACAGGGAGGTCAGTGTGGTGAAAACTCACAGACAAGACTTCCAGATTGTTTCCAGTGGTGCATTTGCACCACACTGACCTCCCTGCCACCTCACCCCTCTCCTTCCCGGTTAAAACATTGACCCATCTGCTGGAATACTACTACACCCCTTGGAAGCCGTTTCTGCAACTAAACAGATGAATGAAGATGGATAACGGTACATGGGGAAGTTGCTACAAAGGGAAAGGATTGAATGCAACACAGTTCTGCTCTTTTTTCTTGGTGTGTGTGTGTTTTGTTTTGTTTTTGTAACGTGGAATTTGAGTCTAACTCCCATGAACTTGCCTTTTTTCACTCATCAGGTCAAGGAAACAAAACTATTTTCATACCTGAGGCTCAAGTTTATTTTTGCATTTCTTAACATTTGTATTTCAAAGGAAAAACAACAATAACCTTCTTATCCTACACTGACTAGAATGTGCATGTGATATGAAGTGCACCATTTTATCGTTGCATGCTACACTAACAATGTTCAGATATTCCAGATTAACTGTAATCTTAGAATTGGGAAAATGTTTAAATGGAATATGTTGCAAGATGTGGTGGGGGAAAGAAGAGGTTTGGAGCAAGGAGAAGAAAGGTTTATTATCCATTATTCAGAAATAATAGAGGGAGTCTTTTTTGTTGATGTTATTGTTCATATTTGATCTATCATCAATTGTCAAGTTCAAAAAATGATTAAATTCCAAAAGTGACAAATGCAGGTGTCAGCTCAATTATTAGCTAAATGACAGAAACTAATAATAAACAAAGAAAAAAATAACTTTTCTGGGGGGATAGGGAAACATCCCTAGATAGTTGGCAATGTTTTACATAAGGCAACAAATTCTTCCTCGTAAAAGATAGCTATATTACTTTGTAGCTTAGGACACTTGCACCTATCTCTTTGAATAATGCACTTGGTTTTGCTGTAAATTAATTGCTAACAGATATACAATGATATTGTATCTAGTTTAGTGAAAGATTTAGAATTAGTTTGGCCACAGTCTTTTACCATTCAGTATAAGAAGAAAAAGGAAAATAAGGGTGAACTATGTAGGACTGGAAAAATTATTTGGTTGAGCTAAGGAAGGCATGAAAACAATGGCAATTCGTATAAAATGAAAAATGGCCTAGCAGCTGAATTAATTTGACACAGCTTCTGGAAACCCTGAGAAAACATAATACTTGTTAGTGTTGTAGCCATCTGCACCTCCAAGAGCAGGGGGTTCCACAAAATGGGGCATCACCACAAAGAAAGCCCTACTCCATGTTGCTACACAATGGGCCACACCTACATTAGACTATACCTGAAGGAGCATTGCCACCCCCATCGTTCTGCCCGGACACTGAGGTCCAGTGCCTAGGGCCTTCTGGTGGTTCCCTCGCTGCGAGAAGCCAAGTTACAGGGAACCAGGCAGAGGGCCTTCTTGGTAGTAGCACCCACCCTGTGGAATATCCTCCCACCAGATGTCAAAGAGAACTTTTAGAAGACATCTGAAGGCAGCCCTGTTTGGGGAAGCTTTTAATGTTTAATAGGTTATTGCATTTTAATATTTTGTTGGAAGCTGCCCAGAGTGGCTGGGGAAACCCAGACAGATGGGTGGGGTATAAATAATAAATTATTACTATTATTACTGGTGGGGCATCCAGCAGGGTCGCCTCTGCTGATCCCACAACTTGGTCCGGTTAACTTGGAGAGAGACATTCTGGCAAATATCTAGAGCCCAAGGTGCTTCATTGCTTATAGCAATTTTTGAAATATTTCCCAAATGACATCTTTTGTGAGCCTGAAGACAAACGGTAATGATGGCATTTTACTACGTCTAGGCTGAACCAAACCCATGCAGCGTATAAGCCAAATGTTGCAGTTTCCTCTTTGATTACATGCAATGGCATGAGGGGAAGAGTGGCACCATATGCTCTGGCTTCTCCATCAGATCCCCACCCCTGCTTCCCTTCAGCTATTAGAAGAGAAAGTCTGAGGTAGGGGACCTGCTTGCTGCCTGTGCACACATGCTTCTAAATTGTGTAAAACAGGTTCCCCACTTCAAACATCATCCCTGCTCCCAACATGTGGATGTGGGAGGTGGACCCACTGAAGATGGCAGTCCTCTTTCCCTCACAGAATGGTAATCACATGAAGGGAGAATGGATGGGTAGGGCTTTATGCTGGAGATGTGGCTACACTGGAGTAAATTGTGCCGTATTTATTGGTAACGCCCCACAACTGTACCATTTCGGAAATCATTGTCTCCCTTTGTAAAACACACAATTGGTTATGAACTACTTTTAGAGGCATTATTGGTATTCTTCTATTGTTCAAAAACCACAGTCATACCAGAGGATTTAGAGTTATTGGTGTATAGCATCATAGGGGCTAGAATAATTTTTTTTAAAAAAAAAAATAAGTGTGTGTGTGTGTGTGTGTGTGTGTGTGTATCTGTAGATTGATTCACCATCTGTGACTTGCTTATCGTATTTTGGAATCAAGAAACACAAGGAAATTTCCAGTCATTTGTTTTGTGAAAAATGTCAGAAAAACTTTTAACACCGTAAATACATTTTCTTCATTTAATGCTGTAGCGTCTTAAAGGTAGTGTGCATTTATTTTGCTTCATAATTAGGATTCTTTAAATAAAACAATAGAAAACTGATGAAGTCTTCTGAGACTTTATTATAATTTCCCATTAGGAACAATCAGAACATTCAATACAGCAATAGAAATAGATATAAACCACGCATACGCAGTGTGTACATCATGCTCAGCCATTCGTTTTTCGGAAAATTATTCTATTCAGCACAATTGTGCAAGCATTTTCCTCACAGAGCTACAGTTCCCAGAGTTCTCTAGGAAGAGGGATTGATTGTTAAAGCCACTCTGTGAGGGCAATAGAAGTTTCCTAGCAGCTCTCAGCATCCTTCAAAAACAGTACTGGGGATTCTTTTGGGGAAGACAAGACTGAAAAGAGGTATAATAGTGAAATATAAGATGCAGATGTGGCCTTACAGAACTTTTGGCAATGCCTTCCTTCTTCAAACTGAACACAGCCCAGTCCATGGCTAGCAGGATGTGTTCAGCTTCATAGACCAAGAGTGATATCGGCTTTGCTACTTCCTTAAATTTCCAGAGGGATTCTGTATCGGTATTAGCATAAGAGACAATTGCAGGCTTTTACAATATTTGAAATCCATCACCCAGGTCGTAGTGGAGGAGGAATATATCTACACACTAATGCAAGATAACGGATACGTGTGCTTGTGTGTGAGGTAAAATTACCTCAGAAGCAAAGAAAATTTGAAAGGACACGTGTTCCATCGCAGAAGAAAATTGTGGAACTTTTACAAAGTCTTTTTTTTTTTTTAAAGGTTCATAAAAGCTTTGTAACACAACAGACCAGCTCTGTTGCCCAGTTCATGTAAAGGCACATACTCCATTTTTCCAGCTTTTTATTGTTGTGTGTCTCTCCAAAAACAAAGCTGAAAATGATGCACACTCATCATCCCTGTGAAATGATTTCAGAGAGTGGTTTTCACCAATACAAAGTTTGTTGGGGAAGATGGCATGACTGGCTGCAACATTAATCAACGGATCCTTCTGGAGATTGACCTAAGCAGCACAGCCACAACAATTGCCACATTCACACCATGCATTTAAAACACTATGATACCACTTTAAACAGTCATGGCTTCTCCTAACGAATTCTGTAGTTTGTTTAGGGTTCTGAGAGCTGTTAGGAGCCCCCTGTTCCCCTCACAGAGCTACAATTCCCAGAGTTTCCTAGGAACATCTTTGCTGGTCTCAGGCACATAATATAGCCTTAACTTCGATAATAAACCGGCAGGTTTTAGGCAGCCAGTTGAACAAATTGCAACATTCACAGTGACCATGACAATTCAGCTAATGAGGCCAAAGGCCTGTCTGAATCCAAATGTGTTTGCCTGTTGGAAGATGGTAATCAGAGGAGGGCTTTGTTGTGCCTCTCTTGACAAGGTGCTCCAGACTTTGGGAGAAGACTAGGGGTGTCTTCCAATCTGCCTCTTTCTCATGGTGCTTCAGAATGGCTTCATAAGCATGGTTGAGCTTATTATTCTGAAATGGTCAAAGGTAATGTATTCTTTCCATTAAATGTTTCTTCAGCACTCTGCAGCCTCCCTGGCTGCCCATATCTCTTAAGCTGCAAAAGCCCTATGGGAGGATTTACCTCATAACATCATCGTCTGCACTTAGGAAGCAGAAACTTAGGAAGCCAGAGCAGCTGGCTACTGAGTGCCTAAGCCCTTCCTTTAACCCATGGGTAGGCAAACTAAGGCCCGGGGGCTGGATCCGGCCCAATTGCCTTCTAAATCTGGCCCATGGGCGGTCCAGGAATCAGTGTGTTTTTACATGAGTAGAATGTGTCCTTTTATTTAAAATGCATCTCTGGGTTATTTGTGGGGCCTGCCTAGTGTTTTTACATGAGTAGAATGTGTGCTTTTATTTAAAATGCATCTCTGGGTTATTTGTGGGGCATAGAAATTTGTTCACTTTTTCTTTCAAAATATAGTCCGGCCCCCCACAAGGTCTGAGGGACAGTGGACCGGCACCCTGCTGAAAAAGTTTGCTGACCCTGTAAACTTTTAGATAAATCTTTCTGCAATGATTTCTTTAAAAGCAAAAGAATAACAAACAATAGCTGCCACAATCAACAACCTCTTACACGAAAAGCACAGCTGAGGATCTCATAGGCTTTTCTGTAAGTGAGATCACCCAAGGAGGTTGCAGAATGCATACCACTAGAGAGATAATTTGCAGAATGAAAGAGGGAAGGCTCACAAACACTGCTTGAGAGAATGATACATGCAATAACCCCTCCATATCCCACCCACAAACATTTCACTGAATATTTCTCTTCCCTTTGATAATTTTTTAATAGATTTCACCCCCTTATTAATCAGAGGGAAATGGTAAGACTCACTCTTGAGTTTCTGCTAAATGAACACCAGAAGTTGGTAGGCCAATAGGAATAAAGTCTTCCGAAAATCTTCACACCCAGGCAGCTTAAATGGGAGATCATGGTCTTTCAGATAACGTGTGTTTGCTGACACATCAGTTGGGCTTGTTGCTGTGCAAAGTGTGAAACAGCCCTTAGTATTACTTATGCTGGTGGGTGTAGCTACATGGCTTTGTTTTATTTGAATAATACTTGTATGAATAACACTTCTTCAGCTTTAATGAATGCAGTTCATTGCACTGTTTCGCTGTGCACTTTCCATATCCATCTTCTGAATCCAAAATCTATATTAATTAGGAAATGTGGATTTTATTTCTAAAAGTCTCTCTTGCAGTTCCAGTTCTGCATCTGCAGGAACCTTAGCAAGTGACCCATTCCAGAATAAAACACCTTTTTAACACTGCTTGTGAAAACACCCGTTCCGACTGCAAATTCTTTCTATCCCCCTTCCGCTGCCGCACTCTCCCCATCCTATAGCGCAAGGTTACCTTGGGCTTATAATTTTATTCAACGCAGTATCTGCCAAGGATTTGGGAGACTGTGGGGTGGGGGTGGCAAGCAAGATGGAGTGGCAGCCCGTCAAAATGACAGCTCTTCAAATCAATGGCTAGATTAATATGAGTCATTGTGGGGTTGGGGTGGGGTTGGGAGGCAGAGAGTGGAGAGGAAAAGCCCTAAATCTGCTTTTGTTTGTTTCTTTTAGAAACACTATAGATTGGCAGCTTTGGATTTGGGTGGGGTGAGCAAGTTTGTGTAGTGAAATTAGAAGCACTGGAGTGTGCAGAGGAAACGATCAAAAATGTATTTCATGGCTTGACACTCGAACAAGGAATGGGCAGAAATCTTTTGTTTTACTAAGCTAAATCTCCCAACTTCCAAAAGAAGGGGGGAATGGCGACGAGAGAAAGAGGAGGGATGGAGGAGGGAGGGAGGGAAGGAAGAAGAGAAAGAGAGAGAGTGAGAAGAAAGATGGGGGATGGGGCATCAGAAACTCCTTCTAAAACTGCAGCAGTTGCCTTCTAAACCCTCTTGCTTCTCTGATTGATACTTTTCAATTATACCTTCCCATTTCACTGACATTTGAAATGCTATTTTTTCTCTCTCTCTCCTAGCGATAACTTCAAATGCTTAAGTTCCAACAGCACTGGTAACCCTGTTTAGCTGTAGTAGTAAATTGGTTCCTTGTACAACATAATGGCAGTGACAGGCTTTTGCTAGGGAAATGAGTTCTCCAATGGGACATGCCTATGATAAGACGTCCAGTTTTGAAATTGTATTTCTCTGTATCAGAATTAAATCTGGACTTTATATTTCTTTTCTGCCACTGCTCTCTAGCTGGTCCCTATACAGTACGACCAAAGACTGACAAGTAATGCTTACACAGGAACCCTTTCACTTAAATTGGATTTGTGCTTTTATGTTGCCTCCTATTATTAGCTATTAAAATCTCGCCACTTCTTTTTTTCCTCCCCTCGTTGCCAGGGCTGGGGGGCTGGGGAACAGTGATATGGTTTGCCAAAACTTAAAAAAAACCCACTCATGCGGGGGCTGAATCTGGCAGGTAGGGGGAAGCAATGCGAGTGTACTCCTTTTAACCAAAGAGAATGTCTCCTTTAAGATTGCAAAGTGTAAAATTAACTTAAATTTGGTAATGGGGCCATGTAATCTGCAACTGCAGATTTTCCTTTCAAAAGCATCACTATTAAACTGCATTTTAAAGAAATGCCTTAGGGAGGTTCCACCAAACAACATTGATCTGTGCTGCTTTGCATACCTTTAGATATCTATATCTATACTTATATATTTTTAAAACTTTGCACTTTTTCTTTCTCCTCCCTCCTGCCAGCTGTCATATTGTGTTCCTTAAGAGCCATTAATGGTTAAAACAATCGGGAGGCACCTCCCGTGTCTTTTGATTTCCATTGGTGTTTGACAGTAGCACAAGTACGCGCATTTTACTTAATGCTGTGATTAACATACACTATAATGGAACATTACAATGGAGGCCACTAGGAGATTATCAGCACATGTAATTTCTCCTTAACCTTAGGTTCATATTATCACTTAAATAACAAAATAATAAATCAGGCTAGGAGGGGGAGGGAAGGTTTTCTCTGCTCTCCTTTTGTGTTAAAACTTAACTCAATGTAATTCCTTTGTGGCTCTCCCTCTCCCCCCCCCCCCGGCCTCTTTCTTTTTCTCCCTTTTTGCTTCCTAGAGGGAGTGCCCATATCTCTCATCTGCGTTTCTCATTTCCAATGCGGAAGGGTAACATTTGCTAGGGATGGAGGAGGAAACAATCTTAAATGGATTTAGGCGTGGTATTTGATGGGGCTCCCGGCTTGGAGCTGTTTGCGAAATTCTCTGCCCCCTAACTAATTATATGCAAAACCACATGCAAAATAATACATACCTTATACATATATTGCATATAAAGGAGTCGCATCCCGTGCTGCATTTCCGCAGCAGCATGTTATAAGTTGTTGTTGTTGTTTAGTCGTTTAGTCGTGTCCCACCCTTTGTGACCCCATGGACCAGAGCACGCCAGGCACTCCTGTCTTCCACTGCCTCCCGCAGTTTGGTCAAACTCATGCTGGTAGCTTCGAGAACACTGTCCAACCATCTCGTCCTCTGTCGTCCCCTTCTCCTTGTGCCCTCCATCTTTCCCAACATCAGGGTCTTTTCCGGGGAGTTTTCTCTTCTCATGCGGTGGCCAAAGTACTGGAGCCTCAGCTTCAGGATCTGTCCTTCCAGTGAGCACTTAACACCTAAACATCTGCCATTCGTGCCTTGCAGGAGGTTGAACTAGATGAGCCTTGGGACCCTTCCCAATGATCTCTATGATTCTATGATTTTTATGCTGTTGGGTGTATCTGTTAATGTGCTGGTTACCTGAGGAAAACCTGCAGCATGCAGGTGTATAATATGCATAGAACACTGCTGTTGCTGTTGTTGATTTTGCTGCTGATGAAGTCTCTAGCTAATATGGTCAAGCGCAACGGAGCCTCATTCCAAATGCGAGATGAATCGTGGCGAATTGTTTTGGAATAGGAGCCATGAATCTTAGGCCTTGGTGCTGAATGTGGCCCACCAGGCCTAGCTGCCCCAAAGAAGTTTCCCCAGGCCCCACCCCTCACTGACCTTGCTTTATGTCCCCAAATGATTTTTGCCTGCCTGGGGTGTGTCTTTGAACCCTGATCAGGGTTGCCACCCATCCCTAGAAAAATGTGGTTTCCTGTTTTTGGACAAAAGTGTTCCCTGTCCCATTCGGACTTCAAGTGGGATGACTTTTTCCCATATTCAAGCTTGGCCAGCAGAAGATGATGGCTGTGCCACTGTTGGTGCAGCTGAAGTGCCACGAGTGACAATAGAGAGAAGGGGGAAGGAATGACTTCCTCTCCCTCCTTTGCCCCTCCTTCCTTCCTTCTCGCTGGTGCTCCTCCTCAGTCACTACCCACTGGTCTAGCACGGTGTGGGTACACCACCCCAACCTGACCTCTCCTCCCTCCTCCATCTTCCTCTGCACTCTTCTGCCATCAGCATGGGCGAGAGGCTGGAACTGTGGCTCAAGTCACTCTTGCAAGTTGGCTGTCTACCCATGGCCCCTGGACGTCTATGTGTGTTGAAGGGAAGAGCAGGACTGGGGTGGTGAGGGAGGTGGGGAGCTCAATGTGGGGAACGTTCCTTCACAAAAGAGTGGGGAGGATTTGGTGTCATAAGAATGTGTGTGCCCCCCAATCCCCAGCCACCTGACCTGTCCTTTATTTTGACTGACGTGTTCCCTATTGTGCATGACCAAAGGTGGCAAACAAACCCTAGCCCTGATAACGCTTCTTGCTTATCTGGTTGGTGTTTATTTCTCTAGACCCGCCAGCCCCCCGCCCCCCCCAGCAGGGCACCCTGAGAAGGCTGCCTAGAAGGAGCTACCCTACCCCTGTTTTAGAAGATTATTGCGATTATTTTAAAATAGTTCATTTTAAGTGAGCCCATTCCCAATTGGACTGGACAAAGCTTTGTTATGAGTTTGACAGCAGCGACGGGACAGGGGAGGGAGAGTAGGCCATATACTGAGACCCTTCTAGTCCAGCAAGTGTTAAAACAAAAGCCAGGATAGCTTCCTGGTGAGATGATTGCCTAGGTCAGTGATGGCAAACCTTTTAGAGACTGCAACCCAAGCTGCAACCCAAAACCCACTTATTTATAACAAAGTGCCAACACGGAAATTTTACCTGTATATCTCATTTTTTTTCTGTGTGTTTCACGTTTCTTCTTTATGACTGCTGTTGTAATAAATAATCCTTCATAAAAGTTATTGCATTACATTCTTCATTAAATTATCTTGACTATGCTACCACTCAGTGGATTTGTAACTGGCTGACTGACCGAACCCAAAGGGTGCTCATCAAGGGTACCTCTTCATCCTGGAGAAGAGTGACTAGTGGGGTGCCACAGGGTTCTGTCTTGGGCCCGGTCTTATTCAACATCTTTATCAACTACTTGGATGATGGACTCAAGGGCATCCTGATCAAATTTGCAGATGACACCAAACTGGGAGGGGTGGCTAACACCCCAGAGGACAGGATCACACTTCAAAACGACCTTGACAGATTAGAGAACTGGGCCAAAACAAACAAGATGAATTTTAACAGGGAGAAATGTAAAGTATTGCACTTGGGCAAAAAAAATGAGAGGCACAAATACAAGATGGGTGACACCTAGCTTGAGAGCAGTACATGTGAAAAGGATCTAGGAGTCTTGGTTGACCACAAACTTGACATGAGCCAAAAGTGTGACGCGGCAGCTAAAAAAGCCAATGCAATTCTGGGCTGCATCAATAGGAGTATTGCATCTAGATCAAGGGAAGTAATAGTGCCACTGTATTCTGCTCTGGTCAGACCTCACCTGGAGTACTGTGTCCAGTTCTGGGCACCACAGTTCAAGAAGGACACGGACAAACTGGAACGTGTCCAGAGGAGGGCAACCAAAATGGTCAAAGGCCTGGAAACGATGCCTTATGAAGAACGGCTAAGGGAGCTGGGCATGTTTAGCCTGGAGAAGAGGAAGTTAAGGGGTGATATGATAGCCATGTTCAAATATATAAAAGGATGTCACATAGAGGAGGGAGAAAGGTTGTTTTCTGCTGCTCCAGAGAAGCGGACACGGAGCAATGGTTCCAAACTACAAGAAAGAAGATTCCACCTAAACATTAGGAAGAACTTCCTGACAGTAAGAGCTGTTCGACAGTGGAATTTGCTGCCAAGGAGTGTGGTGGAGTCTCCTTCTTTGGAGGTCTTTAAGCAGAGGCTTGACAACCATATGTCAGGAGTGCTCTGATGGTGTTTCCTGCTTGGCAGGGGGTTGGACTCGATGACCCTTGTGGTCTCTTCCAACTCTATGATTCTATGATCTTTCCGTTGATATATAATTTTATGATATAACTCAGTGCTTTTTTTCTAAAAAATGTTTAGGGGTAGTCTCATTTTGACTCAAGAAAATCATCACCGGGGGAAAAATAAATACAGTTCAAATCAGAAAAAATAAATACAACGGTACTTCAGTTTTCAAACAGCTTAGTTCTCGAACTACTTGGAACCTGAAAGACCAACTAAGTTAGTTCTTGGTATGAGCTTTCGTGTGCATGCACACTTCTTCAGATACCTGAAGAAGATACCTGGTATCTGAAGAAGTGTGCATGCACACGAAAGCTCATACCAAGAACTAACTTAGTTGGTCTTTAAGGTGCTACTGGAAGGAATTTTTTTTGTTTTGACTATGGCAGACCAACACGGCTACCTATCTGTACTTGGAACCTGAACACTTCAAACCCGGAAATGAGTTTTCCGGTTTTGGAACTTTTTTCAGAAGCCAAACGTGCTCTGTTCTGAGTATAACTTCCATTTTGGGTGCCACACATCTCTTTTCCTAGTGTGAGGGAAGGCAGGCTGGGTGGCAAGCGAGCAGGCACATGCCGCCCTCTAGCGCTGGGTCCCTCTGCCGCTACCACAACAGCAACCACCCCCCCTCCAGCTCTGGCGGCCCTGGTGCTGAGTGAGGGGAGGCTGGGCCAGTCTACTCCTGCTTGGAGCTTCTCCGCTAGGCAGCGTTGCTGCTTGCACAGGAACAGGAGCTGATCGGGGCGGCTCAGCTGGGGAGGTGCAGGCTCCATCACACTTTTCATTGAGGGGTTCGTGGCTGCACTCCCCTCAAGGGATAAGTTTAAAGGAGCCCCCTGCAACCCCATGAAGCCAGCCAGGTTGAATAGTTGCTGGGGTTGGGGAAGATGGAGGCAGCCCGGAAGCTGCATCTGAGAGCCCCTGCACCACCTGAAGGCAGCCAGGCGCTTCTCAGCTGAGCTGCCCAATCCTGCTCCTACTTGTGTGTGAGCAGGAGTGGAGGTGGGGATATCTCAGAAGTGGGACAGGCTTGGGGGGGGGGGGGGCGGCAGCGACATTCCTTGCCTGCTCGCTGGGCTGCATTCAAAATAAAAACTGAAACTTCCCAGAAAACCACAAAACCAACAAACTTGCAATTCGTGAAAAAGCAGCAACACAACAAACTGAAAAAAGCAAACCAACCGCAAATGAATTAAAACCACAAGAAAACATAACACAACACTGACCCTGAGTCTAACCCTAATTCTAACCCTTACCCTAACCCTAACCCAGCCCTCCTCTCCTCCTCACTCCTCCTCTACCCCTGGCATGGAAGCTACGGCACCAGGACTGCAGACTTTGGACGCTCGCACGAGCCTTCCTCCTCCTCCCCTCCCCACCCCCCTCCCCACCCCCACCCCCAGCACGGAAGATACAGTCCACGCGTGCCATAGGTTTGCCACCACTGGCCTAGGTGATGGGCCATTAAGGGGAACAAAGGAAAGGGGCTCTTTGCGAGATGGCCCTCCCTCAACTCATGGATAGTTACAAGGAAAGAACCAGAGGGGAGAGTTTTGCAGTAATGTGAGCAAAAGTAGCAAGCTGGAGAGAGGGAGTCAGAGCAATGTTTGAATCCAAGGCTGCATGTATGGGGGAAGCAAGGACATCTTGGGGTGCTAATACCTCATTGCAAAAGGAAACATGAATCCTTTGTGAGTGCCTGGGATCTAGCACCGCTTGGAGATTGGGGTGATGTGCAACAATATGTCAATCATTAATGGTGCTGATAGTATTATTATATGGATTGTGCCGATTGTATTTAAAACTGAGCTAATCTTTGCTGCTGTCTCTACTGCTCAGTTTTTCTAGTACGGACATAAAGGAGGGTCTGCCTTTAGGATTATTCTTGCTAATAAAATAAATATGGTTGCCATTCTTTGTTGCTGAAGTGGAGGGAAATGACCAGTGTACAACTTCATGGCCCCTTTCACTGTTTTCAACATGCCATTAATAATCAGAAACACTGAATAGAGAAGGGCAAGTTAAATCCTGTCATTGAAACAGCAAACAGCTTTAGTCAAATGTATTGGCACAGGATTAAAAATGCATCAAGCATGTATTTGTCTTCTCAATGGGAAGCCCTTATTAATAGTTTGAAGAGTGGAAAGCTTAGCCTTATACAATAAGCACTGTAGTTGCTTTTTTTTTTAAAATGTTTTAATGTGCGAAATTGCAGGATATAAAGGTTGCCTTTAAAGCTTCTCACCAGTCCCCGTAATTTCCCCACTTAGAATCCATTCTTTCCCGTTTACAAAAGAGTGTCTCATAGTGGTCACAGCAGAAATGCAGTGATACCAGGATGAGCCTGGGGCTCTACCAAGTTTAATGACTTTGCTGCTGTCAAAATATTGGGCATAGCAAGGAAGGAACATGACAGCATGGTGTTCCTGGGAAACGTCTCTCTTCTCTCTTGTGGTCTCCTTCTAACTTGGCTTCACCCTTGATATGCCACTGGCTTGTGTGGTGAACTTCAAGGAAAGGGAAGAGGCCAAGGATATGTTCTCTTTCTGACTAATCTACATTGGAATTAGAAATCGCCTTTGTTGCAGCTGACAGTTTTGGTTTCACTCAGATCACATCCGCGGCGTACACTGGAAACACATTTAATGCACTTTTAAAGCACATGTCTTCCCCCAAGACATCCCAGGAACTGTAGTTTGTTAAAGGTGCTGGGAATTGTAGTTCTGTGAGGTGAAAACTACAGATCCTAGGATTTTCTGGGGGTAAGTCAGGCATTTTAAATTTGCTTTAAGATGCATAAAGCAGCTTAAAAACTTTCCCCAAGAAATGACAGACTAGCTGCTACTGTTGTTTACTGTATTTTAAATTATGTATATTACATGTGAAAGATACGTTTTATAAATTGCTTTAAATTTATGGTGTGGCAATGATCTCTCTTTCTCATTTTTCAAATATTAAGTTCAGTTTGCTCTATTTCTGCATCAGTTTGTGAGTGGGTTGTTGTTGTTTTTAAGTAAGGCAGTCTGCAGGAAATTCAGACATATTGTCGTACACATTTTCCCCAATGATCACATTTTTGTATTATTATTTATTATTCCAAATTTACAACCCACCCTTCCTCATCAAAGGGAGCCCAGGGCAGCTTACAATAATAAAATTACATTAACATATTTTTAAAGAAGACTGAAATGCATTGCAGAAAGTAGTTGAAACCAGCAATGTAAACACTTCATAAAACTTGTGAACAGAATCCTGGATAAGGGAATAAAAAAAGTATTTAAGTGTTCCTTGAATGGAGTTAAAAGAGGGGAGAGGCTGCTTGATTTCTCTTGGGAAGGATTTTGCCCCATAGAATAATCCAACCTCCCTTTGTACTACATCAGGGAAGGAAGAGTTGGACTGCACAAAAGTATCCTTCCAACCAGCCTTGCTGGCCTCCATTGTAGGCATGGGGTGCCAATTTCTAGTCGCCAAGCATGCCAGCGGATGCCTTGGATAGAGCTTTCCAGGGGGAGGGTGGGACATATAGCTGAGCTGGTCCAGGATTCATTTCACCCTGAACCAGCCCCACTGCCATCATGTGACAGCACTGAACCTGATCTAGGCCCAGCTACTGTGCCAATTCCATGCTGGTGCAGCAATCTGCCTGTTCCCCCATTCCCCTCTTCCCCTCACTGCAATTCCCAGAGTTCCTTGGGAAAAGGGACTGTTTGTTAAGCCACGCTAGGAATTGTAGTTCTGTGAGGGGAATCTTCTTCTTTGGCGATCACTCATAGCCGAGTAAGATTGTCTTCCATAAACAATGAGTCCATAAGTGACTGTGGAGGTCAATTCTGGATCCACACATCCTTCCACAATGGGGACATTGGTTTCCGGGTGGGAGCTGATTATGGTGTGGATTTGCGAAGCATGCCTTCCTCTTAGCATGTTTCTCCCTTGCGTCCTGAGTTTGAGTATGAGGGGAATAGGGTTCTTCTAACAACTCTCATCATCTTTAACAAATTGCAGTTCCCAGGATTCTTTGTGGAAAGTCATGGCTGTTTAAAGTGGTAGCATTGTGGTTTAAATGCATGGGGGGAAATGGGGCCTGTAAGAGAGCTTCGTGTCCCATTGGTGCTTTGCTTGAGCAACAAGGCCTACCAGAGCTCTCGTGTGTCTGGTCTTGGGTGTTGGTCCTGCCTCCTGGCTTGTTGTCCTGTCCTGCTTCCTGCTTTGCCCTAGGACTCCTAGTTCCTAGCACCCGACTCTCTCCAGACTATTGTTCACAGCCCACAAGTCCACAACTACTTATCATTAGGGGTCACTTGGACATTGTAGGTGTAATGGTTTCTTGATTCGTTTACGTGCAGGGTACTATCTTGGGGCACCTATCACATTGTTGTCTTCTGGCCTTTGAGAATCTAGGACCCTGACTCCCTTTTGGAGAAAGACATTTGAGGGAATGAAATTTCCACTAAGCCTGAGAAACAAATACCATGAGATAGTGTAGCCTGTCAGATCAGAATTTCCCCCCTCATGGTGTGCCATTTTGGAAGATCCTTTCACCACTGTTTCCAGTCTTTCGCATTAAAGCAGAAGTAACCGCAGCTTGAGAACTATATCCCTCTGTGACCTCCTCTGTTAATCTCTTCCTCACAGCTGCCAGCTCTGGTCTCATCACTTCTATCACTTGGCCAAATCGGTACCAATCTGTCACCGTCAGCTCTACTCCAGACCCTTATCTGTGCTTGACCTAGCTGACTAGGTTCTTATCTTGCTCTGAATTCTTGAGTCCTAGAGACAGGTTTCATCCAGACACTCCATTTCAAACAGGACTCTATTATAAGGCCCTGTCATGGCTGATGTAGGATTTAGCAAGCCTCTTTGGTTAGTAGAGCAAGGCTGGGCTGCAGCTTTCAGGTTCTCACAACTCTTTCCCAAGCTTGCGTTAAATAAATCGTGATAAGAATAGGCTAAAGAAAGAAAAAGCGGCCTGGGTTGACCCCCACAGCCTAATGAAGTCAATGGTAACCTCTCCAATGAGTGTAATAGGTGGTAGATAGTTCCTTCAGTCAGTAAGTTAGGGTTCATACTCATATTCATCTGATTGCAGACCATTCATGAAAAACCAAGACCCTAGGAAGATATTTTTTGGGTGTGTTGTTCATAGTTATTCCTCAGCTGGGAAAAAAAAATGCAGCATGATTTGAATCATCTACATACTTGGGATGAACATGGAAGAACAGTGGTTATCATCACTGTGTGGGATGTTTGAGATGTTTATTTATTAATTCAATGTGCTTTCTCTTGAAGGTGTTGGATTTTGCTTTATTTTATAAATGGATGTCCAGAATTCCCTTTCCAAAAAGAAATCTATTTGCTATGTGGACATCTATTTCATGATGGTACCACGTGCCACAACTGTGCCAACTGCAGTGCACCGCTGAAATGTTCCTTATCACCCTTTCATTCGGCTGGCATGGGAAAGAACTCTATGCATGTGGCACAACCTCTTCATGCGAGATAGCTCTAGGTGTGTAGAGCTTGTCCACATGTCATCCGAGCATTCAGTCATCTGGGAAGTGTTTGTGTGTGGCTGCGATGGAGTGTGTACAAATGGGGCATAGTCAGGGCAGGCAAAATAAAGTACTAATTCACACATCACATAGTTAAACTATGGAACTGGCTCCCACAGGAGGCAGTGATGGCCACAAAAACCTGGATGGCTTTAAAAGAGGATTAGACAAATTCATGGAGGATGAGGCTATCAGTGGCTACTAAACCTGATGGGTATGATCTGCCTCCATAGCTGGAGGCGCTAATGTTTCTGAATACCAGTTGCTGGGAACTGCAGGAAGGGAGAGTACTGTTGAGCTCAGATCCTGTGTGTGGGCTTCCTACAGCTATCTGGTTGGTCACTGTGAGAACAGGATGCTGGACAAGATGGGCCAGTAGCTTGATTCAGCAGGCTCTTCTTATGGTGAAGGTTGGGCAAGGCTGTGTGATCCCTCATGTGTTCTTTCAGGGTGTCCGAGGGCTTCATGTGACCTTCCCTGCCGACAGTTTCATGGTGCCAGAATTGCAGAGCTTATCACAGTTGCAGGACATTAAGTGTCTGAGATGCTTTCACCCTGCTTCAGTGGCAAAGCTACAAGCAAAACACAGGCTGAGGACTTGTGAAGCCACAATCCCCTCCCATTGTGTGTTCACTCCCATCTCCCTACTTGTGATGACCCATGAGGCAAATAACAAGGGAGGAGACGAGGTTCCCAACCTGCTCACTGCTGGTGGCAGGCAGGGTCATAAGCAGAGGTGCGCAGAGCAATACGTGTAATTTCTGACCCTCCAAGTGCCCCTGATTTCCAGGGGCAGTTATGGATTTACAGAAGCCATCCCAGTTTCTGAACTGATCCTGGAATGTCCCGCTTGTCCTTAGGATGTCCCTATTTTCCTCAGAGAAATTTTGGAAGGTATGGTTATGTGACTCGAAAGCCAAGGAAATAAATAACTATACAACCTTTAGAAGACATCTGAAGGCAGCCCTGCACAGGGAAGTTTTTAATGTGTAATGTTTTATCATGTTTTTATATATTTTGGAAGCTGCCCAGAGTGACTCGGGCAACCCAGTCAGATAGGTGGGGTATAATAGTAGTAGTAGTAATAGTAATAGTAATAGTAATAGTAATAGTAATAGTAATAATGGAATTTGCTGTTGTTTAGTCATTTAGTCATGTCCGACTCATTGTGACCCCATGGACCAGAGCATGCCAGGCACTCCTGTCTTCCGCTGCCTCCCGCAGTTTAGTCAAACTCATGTTAGTAGCTTCAAGAACACTGTCCAACCATCTCGTTCTCTGTTGTCCCCTTCTCCTCGTGCCCTCAATCTTTCTCAACATCAGGGTCTTTTCCAGGGAGTCTTCTCTTCTCATGAGGTGGCCAAAGTATTGGAGCCTCAGCTTCAGGATCTGTCCTTCCAGTGAGCACTCAGGGCTGATTTCCTTCAGAATGGAGAGGTTTGATCTTCTTGCAGCCCATGGGACTCTCAAGAATCTCCTCCAGCACCATAATTCAAAAGCATCAATTCTTCGGCGATCAGCCTTCTTTATGGTCCTGCTCTCCCTTCCATACATCACTACTGGGATGGAATAGGACGTTCCTATTTTCACTGGAGTAATAATGTTGGAGGGTATGCACACTCTCATTGGCATCATTTGTGCAAATTACACTTGTGTGGCAGATCTGTGGGAAGAGGGCTTACAGAGAGGCATCCTCAGAGGCCCGGTTCATACAAGAGTTGCTTGGGATCCAGTTTGGCACGCCCAGTCCCCATGTGACTTCAGTAATGTGCATAGGAAGCAGTTGTCTGTGCATAGGAAGCAGTTGTCTGTCAGTTGTCTGCTCTCCCTTCCATACATCACTACTGGGATGGAATAGGACGTTCCTATTTTCACTGGAGTAATAATGTTGGAGGGTATGCACACTCTCATTGGCATCATTTGTGCAAATTACACTTGTGTGGCAGATCTGTGGGAAGAGGGCTTACAGAGAGGCATCCTCAGAGGCCCGGTTCATACAAGAGTTGCTTGGGATCCAGTTTGGCACGCCCAGTCCCCATGTGACTTCAGTAATGTGCATAGGAAGCAGTTGTCTGTCAGAGGCTTAAGCTAATCTGCAAGCCCCTGTATTTCCTTTCCCGGGCACTTGGCAAAGGTAGGCCACCTACGCTTAGCAAAATACGTACAAATAGGCAAGCAAATAGATAAATAAATGCCACAGCCAGCTAGCAATCAAAACGCCCGATGTTCTCTTTCAAGAAAGAAAGAGAATGAAATCATCCCACTATCATCCTCTGACTGGTGCAAAGCATGATGGTGCTATGCTGTGGGACGAACCAGAGCAGCTGCTTTCTCTCTAAGGAGGAATTGGAGTTAATTATTGCTGTTATGAAGTGCTAAAATAGAGAGGGAGAAAGAGAGAGAGAGAGAAAATGGGGAGGCATTTTGAAAATGTATTTATTTATTTAAAAATAAAATAATAATGGAGGGGAAGGTGGGGGACGCCTTTCATTCTCCTCCGATTCCCTGTGGAGCTTTCAGTTCCTGGAGTGGCCTGAGGAGAGATCAGTGAAGCTGTGCTTTGTAGTCTATTACCGCACAGCTGTTCATCAATTAGAATGGGGAAAATAACCCTGCTGCTTTCAAATACTGCAGTGGGCATGGTACATTATCGGGCAGAATGCAAAATGGATACACCAAAACCCACACAATGTGGATGCTTTTCAGGGGGGCGGGATGGGGAACAAGAGCACATTTTTGCTTTTTTTCACTCTTCTCCCTCCCTCCCCTGTTCTGATTTACCGCCCATTCTTATTTCATACGTGGATCTTCCATTCTTAACTTTACAGCCCTCCAGAGCAGTGTCTGTAGACTAAGTGACATTTCCCTTGTCATAACGCAAAAGCGTCTCTCTCTCTCTCTCTCTCTCTCTCTCTCTCTCTCTCTCTCTGTGTGTGTGTGTGTTGTTCTTGCATAAGAAGGAGAGCATACCCTCCAACATTTCTCCAATGAAAATAGGGACATCCCATTCCATAATGATAATTTTACTATTTATACCCCACACATCTTACTGGGTTGTCCCAGTCACTCTGGGCAGCTTCCAACATATATAAAAGCATAATAAAACATTTTTTAAAAAACAACCTTCCGTATTCAGGATTGCCTTCAGACAGCTCGGGCGTCAGATAACTCCATACCCTCCAACATTTCTCCATTGAAAATAGGGACATCCTAAGGAAAATTGGGATATTCCAGGGTCAAATCAGAAACAGGGACAGCTTGTCTAAATAAGGGATGTCTCTGAAAACAAACAAACAAACAGACTCCTCCCCTCTTTTTGCAGTTTCTTTTTTTTTAATTTATACCACTGCATCTCCTTCTTTACTCCAATTAATAATTAAAGGTAAAGGTACCCCTGCCCGTACGGGCCAGTCTTGACAGACTCTGGGGTTGTGCGCCCATCTCACTTAAGAGGCCAGGGGCCAGCGCTGTCCGGAGACACTTCCGGGTCACGTGGCCAGCGTGACATCGCTGCTCTGGCGAGCCAGAGCCGCACACGGAAACGCCGTTTACCTTCCCGCTGGTAAGCGGTCCCTATTTATCTACTTGCACCCGGAGGTGCTTTCGAACTGCTAGGTTGGCAGGCGCTGGGACCGAGCAGCGGGAGCGCACCCCGCCGCAGGGATTCGAACCGCCGACCTTTCGATCGGCAAGTCCTAGGCGCTGAGGCTTTACTCCCTAGTTATTTTTTTAACTGTTAGGTTTAATTTAATCCTGCTAATGAACTTATATGTGTACAATAACATTTTAGATAATGCACGTATTTTCCCCGTCTTTTATAAAGTGTTTTCCCTCTGGGTTCCTTATTGCTCCCATAAGTATTGCCATTTCAGCATAGTCCATTAATTTAGTCTGCTGCTTCTCCTTGGTTGGTACAAAATCTTATTTTCATCCTGGCTGTGGTCGTAGCCTACATAAACAATATTTTTTGTTTTGTTTTTCAATATCACTGACCTCTTTCTTAGGTCAGCCTCTGCCCCCTGCCTCTAATAATAATAATAATAATAATAATAATAATAATAGTAATAATATTTTATTTATACCCTGCCCTTCCCGGTTCAGAAAACCGGGTTCAGGGCGGCTAACAACAAATTTAAAACACTTAATTGATGCAACAAAAACAGCATAAAATACAGTATAAAACATGAATAACAATAAATTCAGAATTAAAAAATCAGTTTAGGGGGAAAATCCATCTAATGAACATTAGATGACCACCAGGGCTAGCTGGCTAAATTAGTCCTATTTGGAGACCAGGGGAGAATTAGCTGTGGGATCCCAGAGCGGGTAATCTTCATAAAAAGGGGAGGGGGAGGGAAGGAAGGGGAATAAAAGATCAGGCTAAGTTCAAATTGAAAGCCAGGTGGAATAGCTCTGCTACACACTCATCAGAGCCTTGCCAGTCCCTTACAGTAAGTGACCAAAAAATAGCACCACAATGGCTCTGTAATGTCAGCTTTTCCCCATACATACAATGTGTTACGTATGGGAAGTCACAGAATCATAGAATTGTAGAGTTGGAAAGGACCACCAGTGTCGTCTAGTCCAATGCAGGAATCTTTTGCCCAATGTGGGGGCTCGAACCCACAACACGGAGATTAAGAGTCTCATGCTTTACCGGCTGAGCTATCCCATAAGAACTGGGCCAATGGTCCACCTTGTCCTACAGTTATCACAGTGACCAAACAGAAGCCCTTGGAAGGTTTGCAAGCAAAAGCTGAGCACAATAGTGCTCTCTTCACTTGTGATTCACCTGGCGCTAAGGGGCATGCCACCTCAGACATTGGAGTTGGAACGCAGGGGTCAGCAAACTTTTTCAACAGGGGGCCGGTCCGCTGTCCCTCAGACCTTGTCGGGGGCTGGACTATATTTTGAAAAATAAAAATAAAAAATGAACAAATTCCTATGCCCCACAAATAACCCAGAGATGCATTTTAAATAAAAGCACACATTCTATTCATGTAAAAACACCAGGCAGGTTCCACAAATAACCCAGAGATGCATTTTAAATAAAAGGACACATTCTACTCATGTAAAAACACGCTGATTCCCAGACTGTCCACGGGCCGGATTTAGAAGGCGATTGGGCCAGATCCGGCCCCCGGGCCTTAGTTTGCCTACCCATGGAATATAGCCATTGTGACTAGTAGCCATTGATAGTCTTATCCTCCATGAATCTGTCGAATCCTCTTTTAAAGCCATCCAAGTTGATGGCCGTTAATACACCTATGGAGCGAGTTCCATAGTTTAACTACATGTGCTGTGAGAAAAGGCACTTTCTCTTGTCCGAGTCTTCCAATATTCCGCTTCACTGGATGCTCCCAAATTATAGTACAGTCGTACATCAGGTTATGAACTTAATTTGTTCTGTAGGTCCGTTCTTAACCCCAAACCGTTCTTAACCTGAGGCGCACATTTGCTAATGGGGCCTCCCACTGCTGCCGTGCCGCTGGCACGCGATTTCCATTATCATCCTGGGGCAAAGTTCGCATCCTGGAGCAACTACTTCCGGGTTAGTGGAGTTTGTAACCTGAAGCGCTTGTAACCCAAGTTACCACTGTACGCTGGAAGAAGGAGAAAAGCTACACTCTATCAACTTTCTCTACACTATGCATAATGTTGTACAATGTTATATTTTAGTGTAGCAATACCTATGGTTTGGAACTCTCTGTCTATTGATATTAGAGTGGCTGGGGCAGCCCAGTCAGATAAGTGGGGTACAATAAAATTATTATTATTATTATTATTATTATTATTATTAGTCATGCATCCTCACTATACTGTTTTAGGTGTCCGCTGGGAAGAAGAAGAAGAAGAAGAAGAAGAAGAAGAAGAAGAAGAAGAAGAATAATAATAATAATTTATACCCCAACCATTCTGGGTGGTTGCCAACAGAATATTACAAACACAATAAAGAAGAAGAGTTTGGATTTGATATCCCGCTTTATCACTACCCTAATGAGTCTCAAAGCAGCTAACAATCTCCTTTCCCTTCCTCCCCCACAACAAACACTCTGTGAGGTGAGTGGGGCTGAGAGACTTCAGAGAAGTGTGACTGGCCCAAGGTCACCCAGAAGCTGCATGTGGAGGAGCGGAGACGCGAACCCAGTTCACCAGATTACGAGTCTATCGCTCTTAACCACTACACCACACTGGCTCTCTTTGATAAAAACTTCCCTAAACAGGGCTGTCTTCAGATGTTTTCTAAAAGTCAGATAGTTGTTTATTTCCTTGACATCTGAAGGGAAGGTGTTCCACAGGGCGGGTGCCACTACCAAGAAGGCCCTCTGTCTGGTTCCCTGCAACCTAACTTCTTGCAGTGAGGGAACCGCCAGAAGGCCCTCGGAGCTGGACCTCAGTATCTGGGCTGAACAATGGAGGTGGAGATGTTCCTTCAGGTATGCTGGGCCCAGACCTCTGACTGAGTTCTGCATACTTGCATTTCTGATTTTATCTGTGCTTTATTGTATTGTATCATTTTTTTGTACACTGCTTAGAGATTATTTGTATCATTATTTTGGATGATGCAGTTCATAAATGTGTCTAAATAAACTTTTAAAGTTTATTTAGAGAAGGGCATGCTTGGTGGTTGGCTTGTGGCAAGGGTGCTTTCTATGCCAGTTTTGCATTTGTAAGAATGCAAGGTAAAGGTAAAGGGACCCCTGACCATTAGGTCCAGTCGTGACCGACTCTGAGGTTGCGGCGCTCATCTCGCTTTATTGGCCGAGGGAGCCGGCGTACAGCTTCCGGGTCATGTGGCCAGCATGACTAAGCCACTTCTGGCGAACCAGAGCAGCACACGGAAATGCCGCTTACCTTCCCGCTGGAGCGGTACCTATTTATCTACTTGCACTTTGATGTGCTTTCGAACTGCTAGGTTGGCAGGAGCAGGGACCAAGCCATGGGAGCTCACCCCGTTGCGGGGATTTGAATCGCCGACCTTCAGATCGGCAAGTCCTAGGCTCTGTGGTTTAACCCACAGCGCCACCCGTGTCCCTGTAAGAATGCAAAACCAGTTCCAATAACTGCAGCATAGGATTGAATGAAATGTTTGGTTCCAGAAAGGGAAATTCTTATGCATGTGGAGGGGAATTTGATGGTGGCAGTCGACAACCTCTGTGTGCAAGAGACTTTCACCAGGGGCCCAGCCAGCAGAAAGCACAGCAGTTGAAGAGAACCAGGGGCGCTTAAGAGAGACAATAGAAATCCAATATGACATTTAGATATGACATTCCACTTCTCTATACAGCCCCCTCCCCTGAGTCATTTCCCGTTTCCTTCTAATGCGGCAGTGAGAGATCTGGTGAAAAGCAGATAGTTAATGCTACTTTGACGCCATATGCCTTTCTATTTGGAAATTTGCATAAATAGCAAAACACTAAAACAGGATTTATAACCCAGCTCCCCTCCTTCCCCATCAGCCCTCTGCTGAAAATCAGCTAGAAATCAAAAGAGAGAGCCTTTACGCTGCAATTCTGAATGCATTTATGTTGAAGTAAGCCTTATGGAATTCAAGAGAACATACCTCCATGCACTTAGGATCACAGCATTGCATTGTACAAATATATCTACCCCAAATGTAATTATTTGGGTGTGGCATTTTATTTTAAAAAGGTGTGACCGAAAAACCCCCCAAACCCACTTTAGCATTCTTTAAATGCAATAGAAAATTTTAAAAATATATATATTCTGTAGTGTATGGAGAGATCACACGTTAGAATCACTGACAAGGTCCATGGTCTGAGGAGTTACACAAGACATGTGAGACTTGCTGTTTCAACATGGAAAAATTAGGCTGCTGAGGATGCCTTGGTCTGACATTTTCCTGTTCATACACCTGATTTCTTTGAGCCTTGTCTGGGGATTTAGTTTTTGCCCTTGATCCACCAGTGTTCCTCTCTGTTCTACAGCTTCCTCATATAATTTCTGTTAGGAATTTTGGATCAGCATTTTGGGGATTTTGCACACTGCACGTTGTTTTAAATTTGGCTTTTAAACTGGTTTGATCTGGTTGTATTTGGGGAGACTTTTGAGGACCAGAAGGAAAAGCCTAGAGGGTATACCTGTAGTCTCTGGGCCTGAGATTCCTCATTCCTGAACTAGAGCCATATCCTTTACTCCCTGAAGATGGATAATCTGCTTTGCACTGGCCATCCTTTTGTGCCTGTAACATTATTCTGAGACAGAGAAATTAATTGGCTAAACCTTTTTCTCAGAGCATTCTCCCTCCACGTCCAGAAAACAGTTTTGCTGAATGATCTGGACCATGCATTTAAGCGATGTTACATAGACTGTTCATAATACCGCCATCAGCGCCAAACACCTTTTTACTAGGAGACAGGTTCAATTAAAACGCTGTAATTAATGAATTAGTAGATCAATTGAACTGATTAATTGATAAATGCTTTCAGTCTTAATTAACAGTGATATGGCCCATGAATGCTATCTCTGCTATTAAAGTCTGCTGATAAATGGGGGGGGGGGAGATGTCTCTATTTGGGTGCAAATTATAAGGTACACAATTATGGAGACCACCTGTAACAACAAAAGCAAAACAAACAATTAAGGAGAGATGAACTAATGTGTTCAGTGTAATAAACTGACTTGGTAAAGTCTCCTGCACTGCGGTACCCATGCCGTTAAATATAGTTGCTCATTCCTTTTTAACTTTTATTCGTCCATCACCAAACCCATCATCATTTTACTTGCCTATGTGGAGAAATCAAAAACGTGTAAGCATATGCCATAGCGAACAATAAAACACAGTCTGGGTTCCTCCATGTTTCTTTCATTGCTGGTCTGAAGGGGGGCAAATTACAAGACATGCTGCTGTGCAAAGTTGGAAAGGTGACCTCATATTGTAGACTTATTGTGTAGTTAGGGAGCTGCAGGTTTTTGTGTAATGGAGACTGATGGCTATCTGGCTAAGTTCCTAGAACTGGGAGGGGAGGTTAAACCTACCTGTCAGGCATAGGAACCAAATCTGAGATCAATTCAACTCCCCAATATTTGAGGGGGCTGCCCCCAAAGTCAATGGGTCTTGCCATTTAAATGGTGTTTGTGTGTGGCAGCTTTTGATTGGGGTTTACCTGCCCCTTCATTATTTTATTCAAGTTGGCACTCTTCTGCTAGGATACGACTGGAGGTAGTGTTCTATTAAGTCATATACTGGGTTATCTTAAGGTCCTCCAATTCTGGCATGAACCTCCCTCTCAAGGAAGATGGGTGAGGAACTTGTATCCCTCCAGATGCTGCTGCACTACAATTCCCATCATTCTTTCATCATTGATCATGATGATTGGGCTGATGGGAGTTGGAGTCCTACAACAAAAGGCCTAAAGCTCCTCAACCCTGAAATCTTGTTCTTGGTGTGCTCCAAGGCATCCTGTCTCTAGCTAATGCTTCCCAAAAAGTCCTTTCCCAGCCTTATTCATTGGGAGATCCCTCACTGCATTCAACAGGGCATAATTCCTAAAAGATTTGCCTCCAAGTAAGTCTGCACAGGATCTCAAGATCAGGAAGGAAGCAACTGCCAGGAGAACAATAGCATTAAAACCTTGTGAATATTCATCGAAGTGAATTTTCTTCCAGTAATTTATAACATTGTGAATATTCTGCGAGGTGATTCTTTTCTCAGTAATTTGTAAATCTGTGAATATTTGTTGAAGTGAATATTTCCCCCTTCCCCCAATAATTTGTAAAATTGCAAATATTCAGCCAGGTGAGCCTTCTCCCAGTAATTTTTGCCATTGCGAATATTTGGCGAGGTGGCTTTCTTCTTCTCCAGTAACTCATTCAGCTGTATCTAGGAAGTTTCCCCCCACAAAGCAAATATTAAAGTGAGAGCATATAGGGCTTAGCACTAGTTGAAATTCTTACTTCAATACCTATCTATATACCTATATGCTTAAATTACCCTAGCAAGTATTTGCTGGCCCCTCCCTCCCTCCCTCCCTCCCTCCCTCCCTCCCTCCCTCCCTCCTTCTCTTTCTCCTTTTTCCTTTAAGGATATAAATTCCAACCATGTTTTGTGTGAAGGGTCTCAGTGCATTCTGACATTGTGAGTGTCAGCTCCAGATCACTTTAATCAGAGAGTGGATATGCATGATAAAACGGATAAGGGACTTTAATCAAAAAATCCGCTGGTCTGGAAATGTGACGCACTCCGCCAAACACACTTCATCCCCCTTTTCTTGTGCCACTGCCAAGATTTTTATTTCATGAATATGCATCGGAGGAGACGATATTACATTAAAATGCGACATTGTTGTAGAGTGTTAGGGATTTGGAATTACAATAAATAAATAAATAAGCAAGTAAGTCAAATATTGGGAGGGGGCAGCAAGGTTTCGAGAAAGTTTTCATCAGTCGAGCATGAATGTCATGGCACAATTTGCCCCCTTCCCTTCCCTCTCGGTCCTAACCCTTTCTCTTAACACCCCAACCCACACCCACACCCCCCAGCATATCAAAGTTTGCATTTGGACAGCATTTTGGATTCTACATCCTTCTAGCATTCTAATAAGAAAGCTAATCTTAGCAGATGGATACTTTGTTTAAATTCTATCCAGGAGGATATTGTACGGAGTTCTCACCTAGGGATCATAGCTTCCCCCCCAATAGAATACTTATTTGTGGGGAAAGATGCTCAGGAAGAGATGCTTTGCATCATGAAATTATTACTAGGCTGATTCCAGATGAGAACTGATGATCCCCACCCACCCACCTGGGGGGCTGGGACTGGCTTTGGAAAATTGTGAACCAGCCCCCTTTTTTCTGCCCTGGTCCCTTTCTTGAAACAAAAAATATGTAAAAGGAGCAAGACCATAATGCCATGCTACAGAAATTTGTCATCAATAAGCCTGTCTTAGCCTCAATTTTGAGGTTTGTATCTATTGCATATTCCGTTCCGATCTGCATTTATTGACTGAGTTAGCATTTATGCATTTTAAAACTTTTGTTAAGCCCCTGTACCTAGGATTTCTGGCAACTGATCTCTTAAACAATATATATTGAAACACACAATCCATGCATGCAGTGATGCATTCTTCAGATTAAAGACGAAGGTGGTATCAGATTTTGTTTGCTGTCTTACAAGTTTTTTCCTGACATGAATACAAACAAGGTAAACATTTTGATCAGGAAAAGGCAGAATTTCTTTTTTAAAAAACACTGGGAAGTAAGAATGAGACCTATTCCTCATTAACCAGAAATAGTTCAAGCCTCTGCATTTTCCAAGTACAGAAAGGGACTTTTTAATTTAGGAGGGAAAAAAACCACACAAAGAAGGTTTGCTACGTTATTAACGTTGTTGGGGGAGCAGATTGAACAGCCTCCCTCAGCCTACAAGCCTTCGAATGTTTTGGATTTCTAAAGCCCATTCTGACCACTGAATCAGACATTTTCCCCTGAAGCTCAGGTTGTGAGTTGTTCTGTGGTCGGATGTATATCTCAAAAGCAGGTTTGTTCTTGTTACGAAAGCCAGGTGCCTGCCCCTCTCTCTGCTGAGCAGTGGCAAGAGCCTGTGGGGTCCCAGACATCCACACAGGGTTTGTGTCTCTTTGGAGAATGGAAGACGTGGCGGAGACTATTGTGACTTTAAGAAATATGGTTTATTCACCTAATTACACCTTCAGTCTGCATGGAGGGAGTCCAGATCTTATAGCACGGTCATTTCAAGAGGCAGTAGCACAAGCTGCCTGCAGGCAGCCTCACCCAAAGATGCATTCCAGCTCTTCTTCTTCCTCCTTCTCTCTTCCAGCAACTCTTGCTCAAAAACTCCTTTTTCCTGTCCCCTCAAACACACCCCGTCACCTTGGCATCAGGCTAAAGGATTCCTCTCCCCAATGGCCCATCCACACCTTTTGACATGCTAACAGGTTTCTTCTTCAGTAAGCCAGGCAAGATGGTTTTCATAAGCCAGCCCAGGAATTTCGTGGATTCCCTTGTCTGGCATAGTTCTGCACTTTAATCCATATCCCAAATAATCAAAACCCTGGCATTTGTTAATTTCTAGGGTTTACCCCTAATCTATAACATGATTATTACTTCACTGGCAATGTGTCACACCACTAACACAAACCATAATGATTTCTCCTTCCTTCACTTGCCTCAGGTGGTAGAATCTGAGGGGCAACTCTATGGGTGCCCCCCCTACCCATAGCTGTCAACTTTTCCCTTTTCTTGCGAGGAATCCTATTAGGAATAAGGGAATTTCCCTTTAAAAAAGGAAAACGTTGACAGCTATGCCACCACCGGAGAAGCAAAGCAGCTGTGGTGGCTTTCTGGTTCTGGAGAGGTCTCATCAGAGCCCTGCAAAATCGTGTGCATGTCTCCGGACCCCAATAAGTGAGGTGGGGATGGCAAGGGGGGTGGACTGCACATGTGCAAGACCGTACCGTCCTGCTTTGCCTCAGACAGCGAAATGGGATGGGCCTCTCTGCCAGCAACACACAGTCTTTGGAAGCCAAGCCAGCCGTAGTGCTCATCCGATGCCATGCCACTGGCAGCATCTGCTGAAATGTAGGGCACGTTGGTGGAACACATAGTTTGGATGCAAGAGATCCCTGAGAGATTTTCAGAAAATTCCATCTCTGGTCATATAGTTCGGGGTCCAGAGTATTTTGTTTTAATCAAGAATGGTCACGCTAGGCCCTCGTGTAACAATGAATTCACCACACCCCAGCCCCAAACAGGCCAAGGGGGCACATAGGTGAGCCAAACAGGCCCCATGTCCAAGTCTTCAGGCCTTATTTAAATATAAAGGAATCACCCCACACCCAAATTCTTATAGGTTGCAGATCTTCAAATACCATGGATTTCAGCCACAGAGGAGATGAATGAGTAATTGAATTAACTAAGCTATTCCCATGGACTGCAAGAGGATCAAACCTATCCATTCTTAAGGAAATCAGCCCTGAGTGCTCACTGGAAGGACAGATCATGAAGCTGAGGCTCCAATACTTTGGCCACCTCATGAGAAGAGAAGACTCCCTGGAAAAGACCCCGATGTTGGGAAAGATGGAGGGCACAAGGAGAAGGGGACGACAGAGGACGAGATGGTTGGATAGTGTTCTTGAAGCTACCAGCATGAGTTTGACCAAACTGTGGGAGGCAGTGGAAGACAGGAGTGCCTGGCGTGCTCTGGTCCATGGGGTCACGAAGAGTCGGACACGACTAAACGACTAAACAACAACAATTCCCACATCCAAACATGAGTGCGGGCCCTTCTGTGCTGTCTCAGCAGCTGATCTGGTAAAGCAAGTTCATATATGTTGCTATCGCCTTTCAGTACCTGCCAGAGGAAATAGAATATCTGATGCTGGGAACTTGGGCAGAACAGCCATTAAAAAAAGCACAGCAACAACCATGACCTTTGTTAGATGATATTGTGGTGCACTTTGGCTTGAATTGGGAGTGCAAGTTGTCGGGGTCAGGGGACCAAAAGTAGTGAGGGGCAAAACAATTTGATGTGTGCTTGCTCCAACAGAGTTTGCCATGCAGCCTAATTGATTAAAAAAGCAGCAGCAGCAGCAAGCCCTTCTTAAAACAAACCATAAAAAAACACATTGGCAGTGTTGTGAATGGAGTGAAACACATCTGAAGCAAAAAGAGATGTGCCAGGATGTTCTGAGACTTTTGGTTCCATACACAGCTGCCCTTCCTGGTGAGGTAGCAGGTCAGGTTGAAAGACCATCCTCAGTTTTCTTCTCCTGCTTCCTATCCCTCCAGCCAGTGTGGTGTAGTGGTTAAGAGCAGTGGACTCGTAATCTGGTGAACCGGGTTTGCGTCTCCGCTCCTCCACATGCAGCTGCTGGGTGACCTTGGGCCAGTCACACTTCTTTGAAGTCTCTCAGCCTCACTCACCTCACAGAGTGTTTGTCATGGGGGAGGATGGGAAAGGAGATTGTTAGCCACTTTGAGACTCCTTAGGGTAGTGATAAAGCGGGATATCAAATCCAAACTCTTCCTCTTCTTCTTCCCATTTTGCCAAACCTGTTACAGTGGTATCTCGGGTTAAGAACTTAATTCATTCTGCAGATCCGTTCTTAACCTGAAACTGTTCTTAACCTGATGTACCACTTTAGCTAATGGGGCCTCCTGCTGCCCCCGCACTGCCACCACACAATTTTTGTTCTCATCCTGAAGCAAAGTTCTTAACCGGAGGTACTACTTCCGGGTTAGCGGAGTCTGTAACCTGAAGTGTCTGTAACCTGAAGCGTCTGTAACCCGAGGTACCACTGTACAGTGGTGCCTCGCAAGACGAAAAGAATCCGTTCCGCGAGTCTCTTCGTCTTGCGGTTTTTTTGTCTTGCGAAGCAAGCCCATTAGCGGCTTAGCGGCCGGATCAGCTGATAAGCGGCTTAGCGGAACAGTTGTTAAGCGGCTTAGCGGATCAGCTGATAAGCAGCTTAGCGGATCAGCTGTTAAGCGGCTTAGCGGCTTAGCGGATCAGCTGATAAGCGGCTTAGCGGCTTAGAAAAAGGGGGGGGGAAGGAAAAAAAAAAACCTCAGGAACTGGCAAGACATTTTCGTCTTGCGAAGCAAGCCCATAGGAAATTCGTTTTGCGAAGCACCTCCAAAACGGAAAACCCTTTCGTCTAGCGGGTTTTCCGTCTTGTGAGGCATTTGTCTTGCGGGGCACCACTGTACTTGTTTTAGAATTCCGTTGTGACTGAGGAAGTGTTATGGCAGGGGTTGGGAACCTGTTTCAGCCTAAACCTCCAACAACTTAATTATAAATTATATAATTATTATTATTATTTATTATTATTATTAGTATTAGTATTAGTATTAGTATTAGTATTAGTATTATATTATTATAAACTGCCACTCTGGGCAGTTTCCAACAATATATTAAAACACAGAAAACCATCAGCCATAAAAAACTTACATATGCCTTCAGATGTATTCTAAAAGTCTGGTAGTTGTTCTTCTCTTTGACATCTGGTGGGAGGGCATTCCACAGGGTGGGTGCCACTACTGAGAAGGCCCTCTGCCTGGTTCCCTGTAACCTCGCAGTGAGGAAACCGCCAGAAGGCCTTCAGAGCTGGATCTCAGTATCGGGGCTGAACGATGGGGGTGGAGATGACCTTTCTTTCCAGGGAATTTTCTAGGGTCTGCTTGCTAGCGGTGGGTGAGAGGCAGAGATGGGCAACCTACCTCACAGGACTGTCCTGAGAATAAAATAGGAAGAGGGAGAACTGTAAGCTCCACCTTGAGGTCTTTGGAGGAAAGGTGGCATATTATTTGAATGAAGGAATGATTTTCAGACAGGCTTCATTCTCAGCCCTACTTGGAGATGCCAGAATCTGAACCCGGGACCTTCCACATGCAAAGCAGATGTGCTGCCTCTAAGCTATGGCCCTTCCCTGACCTCATAGTGGAATGAAATAAGAATTCTACAGTGCACTGCATTACATGTCCTAAGAGGCGATAATAATAATATTGTATGCCCATTAGCTAGAACTCTTTAACCGGATCTATGACAGAATGCGCCTCATGAATAAATGGGTGAGGAGGATGACTTTTTCAAAATTTCTGACATGCTTGGTCAGAATGAATAATTTTGCATTTGGTTTTGCCTTGGTGGGTCAACGCAATGGTTATTTCATGTCATAATTCATTATGTCGCACCTTGTGACAGATACTAGATGACATAGCAGAACCACTAGGAGGGTGAACAGCATAATTTTTTTCCTCAAGCATATGCACTATTCTACTCAGTTTTCTGCTATGGTTTCAACCAGAAAACTCCCATTGTGCCTTCTTGTTATTAATTAGTGGCTTTGTATATCTGAATAAAATACATATTTTTTGAAATAGCCCACGTGGTACATGAACTCCAACATCTGGGAAGCAACGCTGCTTTTCAAAAAGAAAAAGGTCCATGTTTGAAGTAAACTAGGACAACACTGAAATATGTTTCTGTGATCACATTTTCTTTTAACTGTTCCCTTGGAGTGGGCGACGGGTAACTATTTAGCTATTTTTAATCCACAAGATAAATAAAGAATCTCCTCACTTTAAGCAATCTCCCTGCATATTAAAAATAAATAAATGAGTGTGTCTTGTATTCTCATCATCACTATTCTGGTATTTGCTGATTATAACACGCCATGACATCATGGAGCAGTTATCAGAATGCAGGGCAAGACAGGAGTTTAGGTCTTAAAGCTACTATATTGTCTATAGTTGTTATTACAACCCCTGGAATGTTTAGCAGGTGGGGGGGTTCCTGCTACAGGACCTATCCCCCAAAACGGGACGCGGGTGGCGCTGTGGGTTAAACCACAGAGCCTAGGACTTGCTGATCAGAAGGTCGGCGGTTTGAATCCCCGTGATGGGGTGAGCTCCCATTGCTCGGTCCCTGCTCCTGCCAACCTAGCAGTTCAAAAGCACATCAAAGTGCAAGTAGATAAATAGGTACCGCTCCAGCGGGAAGGTAAATGGCGTTTCCGTGTGCTGCTCTGGTTCGCCAGAAGCGGCTTAGTCATGCTGGCCACATGACCCGGAAGCTGTACGCTGGCTCCCTCGGCCAATAAAGCAAGATGAGCGCTGCAACCCCAGAGTCAGTCATGAATGGACCTAATGGTCAGGGGTCTCTTTACCTTTACCTATCCCCCAAAACACTTGTGCAGGATAGCAGGCTTAGCTGCTTTGTATCTAATTATCGTATTTTGTCTTTCCTCCAAGGTGCTGAGGGTACATGGTGCCAGGGCAGGCCCCAATACATTTTGACACCTGAGGAGAAATACAAAATGGCTTCTCCACCATCAACCAGGGAAGAAGAGGGGATTGAAGATCTTACATGAGGAACAGTGGAGGTGGGGAATCAAATCAACCTTACCCAATAGTAGGAGTGGGAATCAAAGTCTGTTGTGGGGGTAAAAGGGGCAAGCTCTGAATCATGCTGGGTGGGTGTGGAGCCCAGGGGACCCCAGAAGGAAGCCCGTGCCATTTCCTCCCTAGGGATGGGAGAAGTCCAGCAGTGCCTCCATCAGGAGGCCACTGTGGAGGCAGCATTCAGGGATGGGGCTGCTGAGGAGGCAGTAGATCCAGCCTCTAAGGCAGGCATAGGCAAACTCGGCCCTCCAGATGTTTTGGGACTACAACTCCCATCATCCCTGACCACTGGTCCTGTTAGCTAGGGATGATGGGAGTTGTAGTCCCAAAACATCTGGAGGGCCGAGTTTGCCTGTGCCTGCTCTAAGGAGTGTGTCGCAGCAGGCCCTGCATGCTGCCAATCTCATGAGGTAGATTATAAAGAGAAGAAGAGAGACACAGGGAGAGTGACTGGTCTCTAACAAGCCCCCTGTCTAATTGAGAATTTGAAACCAGTCAGCATGTCGTATCAACTCTGCCATGGGAGCAGTTCACAAGTTGGGATGATCTGTGTGGAAGAGACCATTGTCCTAAGGGAAAGCATAACCCCCTCATGTGGAAAGTCTACTTGAATGTTTTTCTGGAACAGATGGCAGGTTTCGAACCTGCACCCCCATATATTTTATGGCGAAAACTGTAATATTTGAGGAGAAAGGCATGCAGCTACATGTAAACATACAATGGGCCTGTCTAGGCTGTCTGCTGTGACTAGCAAGACCCCAAGACCTCAGACCTTGTTAATTTGGGATACCAGGCATGGAATCTGCAACCTCCTGCATGCAAAGCGCTTGCACTCTCACCACTCACTTATGGCCCCATCCCTTCAGCACATGAATACACGCCAGGAATTGTGCCATTGATTACACTGGGCAGCAATTTTTTACTTTTTGAATGTTGTCTAGATTTCTACAACTGATTTAGGGTATTTTTGCATGGCTGAATCAGGAAATGGCATCTGTTTCTCTCCATCAGGTCAGGTTTTTGTGCTATGTTGATTTGAAAAAAATCAGATCTTGTGACAAAATCGATTACATTTTTGTGGCATTATCAGCCGATTTTTGTCAACACATATCATCCTAAATATGTTTTTAAGAGAAAAAAATGTTTTTCCAACAACATATATTGATTACCTGATAGAAACATCGATTACTGTAAACTGAATGGTGGGCATTGATAAAGGTAAGTACATGTAAATTGCATGTTGCGTCACCATTTTTCAAACTTCAGGGCTTGAACTTCCGTTTCTTGGAACTCCTGGAATGCTCAGCGGCAGGGAGGTCTCTCTTCAGAGTCCCACAGTAATCAGCCATCATGACTGCGTCCCAGTGACCCTGATGCCTGGTCTCCATCTCTTTCATGTCCTGATGGAATCTCTCCCCCTGCTCATCACTCATTGAACCCAGGTTCTCAGGAAACCGGTCCATATGTGAAAATAGGTAGTGCATCTTGACGCTCATGTTGCAGCCCAGGTTTCTGAAAGCAGTCAGCATGTTGTTGACAAGTTCTGCATAGTTTCTGGCCTTATTGTTGCCAATAAATTTCTTCACTACCAGAACAAATGCCTTCCACGCTTCCAGTTCCACTTCATTCATTGAGTTTCCGAACTCTGGATCTCTGATGAGCTGACGGATCTGAGGACCGTCAAAGATGCCAGCTTTCAACTTCTCCATGGTCAATCCTGGAAAAGCCTGGCACAAGTAAGTGAAGCAGTCACCATCCTTGTCCAGAGCCTTGGTGAACTGCTTGATTAAGCCGAGCTTGATGTGCAGCGGTGGGAAGAGTATTCTGTCTCTGTCCACCAGAGGGTCGTTGATGACGTTCCTTTCTCTGCAAGGCACCAATTCCTCCCGCACAGGCCAGTCCTTCTTCGTGTAATGCTGAGCACGGTCCCTACTATCCCATATGCACAGAAAACATGGGTACTTGGTGAAGCCAGACTGTTGTCCCAACAAAAAGTTCACCATCTTCAGGTCAACACAAATAAACCACTTATGCTGATCATAACCAATTTTCTCCAGCACATACTTCACCGCTTCATAGTTCTCCTTCAGTGTAGTCGAGTGAGCCAGGGGTATAGAGGCAAACTGATTCCCGTTGTGTAACAGAACACATTTCAGTGATCGCTTGCTACTGCCAATGAACAGTCTCCAATCTCTGGGTTCGTACTGTGGCACTCCAAGCTTGAGCAGAAGCTGCGCAATATCTGCACAGCACACCAAGTCCTTCTCTTCCGAGAAAAAAAGGAGGTACTCTTGATGCCTGTTGCGGAAGAAGCTGATGCGAGCACTGTCAGAGAGGAGGTTTTTTCCCCTTCAATCTGGATGCCAACAGTTCGGCATGGAGTTTCCTATACACTTTGTGGGGCGGCTGCCCCATTAACTTAGTTTTGATCCCCCAACTTTATGCTTTGCCGCACCAATTTATGGAAGATTTCGAGGTTTTATGACTTCAAACTGATCCCTTTTCGACATAATCACCCAGAACTATCGGACCTGAATACTTCTTGTCATTAAAATAATCATTTCCAATCAAAACAATTATTTGACATGGCATTTTACCCCCACAAACTTCTTCTAAAATGCTCCACACAAGCGTACAGGTGAACAAAAACGTAAAAAAAGACATGTGGCCATAGCTCAAAAACTTGACCTGATTGAGCAAAACCAATGTGATTTTTGGATTCAGCGCATCAGATTCGTCCTAAATCTACTGAAAAAATGCAGACAACAAATTTGTTGTTGACCAGTGTTATGGCTCGCTCCTGTCTATTGCTTGCTCGCCTACTTTGTTGTTTGCAGGCAGGCAGGCATCCCTGCTTCAGATGCTGTGATGGTTTCTCTTCATGGGCTGAAATGGCTATAAGCTTGACTCTTAAGTGTAGCGATAGTCTACTGGAGGAGGCTTATGGAAGAAAGGAGGTTATGCAGTGAAGCAGCTTGTTCCCCCGGAGATGCGACCATGCTCAGTTTCTCTTGAAATGAGGAAGTGAAGCATCCATCACTCCCCAGAAAAGAGCTCTGCTGTTTAGGGTCTTTTCTCCCCTCTCTCCTTCTCCTGGATTTCTGGATCCGACTGTATGTTTACGTTTACCTTGCTATAAACTGGAAGTATAGAGTTCAAGCTCACTTATCTGATTATGCAAAGGTATAAACCATAGAATTAAGCTCAGACCATAATTTGTGCATTTTGTCGGCTTCAAAAGAAAGAAAATGGGCTTTTCAGTGGGTTTCTTTATTTCTTTTTTTCTGCCACTTCATAAAGAGGATATGATGTGAGTTGCAAATGTACATGATCTCCAGATTTGGTGTTACTCTGAAAGCCACATTGAACAAGCAGTACATTGTATATACCTCCTAGTGCTGGGGTGTAGGATTCTGCAATAAATTAAGAACAAAATGATCAAGTAAGTTAAAACCCTCAAAACAAAGGGTATACCACTATGTTACAAATTCTCTTTTTACTGGCCGCTAAGCTATGCCTTTCTTCTTGCTGATGTTCCCATTTATACAAGAGCTTCCTTCTTGGTTCCTGCTGATTCGTATCCAGGCAACTGGGACAATGCCAAAGTGCACTCTTTTGTATATTTTACGGTCACCAATAGGGTACATCATGTTTGAGGCAATTTAATGATAATCACCAAACCCATGTGAAGATACATGCCCCCTGTTCTGTTTGGGAATGCACATATTTCAAAGATTTGGAAAACCTTAGCACATACTGATTCAGCCCGAATTATGGTCAGGTATACGAGTGCTTATGGCTCAATGTTTGTACTGCACACAGAGAAACAAATTTCCAGGATCAAAGGATATACAAGCTAACATGAGTCAACAGTGTGATGCAGCAGCAAAAAGAGCCAATGCTACTCTAGGCTGCATCAACAGAAGTACAGTGGTACCTCGGGTTACATACGCTTCAGGTTACATACGCTTCAGGTTACAGACTCCGCTAACCCAGAAATACTGCTTCAGGTTAAGAACTTTGCTTCAGGATGAGAACAGAAATTGTGCTCCCGTGGCGCAGAAGCCACAGGAGGCCCCATTAGCTAAAGTGGTGCTTCAGGTTAAGAACAGTTTCAGGTTAAGTATGGACCTCCGGAACGAATTAAGTACTTAACCTGAGGTACCACTGTATAGTCTCCAGATAGAAGGACGTAATAGTCCCATTCTATCTTGCCTTGGCCAGGTCACGCCTAGAGTACAGTGGTACCTCTGGATGCAAATGGGATCCGTTCCGGAGCCCCGTTCACATCCTGAAGCGAACACAACCTGTGTCTGCATGTGCATGGGTCGCGAAACCCGGAAGTAACACGTTCCATTACTGCAGAGTGCAACGCGAAAACTCTCAACCTGAAGTTACTTCAGCCCGAGGTATGACTGCACTATGTCCAGTTATGGGCACCACAATTTAAGAATGATACTGACAAGCTGGAACGTGTGCAGAGGATAGTGACCAAGATGATCAAAGATGTGGAAACCAAGGCTTATGAGAAACAGTTGAGGGGAGAGGAGATATGATAGCCTCCTACAGAGATATAAAGGGCAGTCACATAGAAGACAAGCTTGTTTTCTCCTGCTCTGGAGGGTAGGACCTGGACCAGTGGTTTCAGGTTACAAGAAAGGACATTCTGCAGGACACTCAGCTAAAGCATCCATGACAGATATCCATACAACCTCTGCTTCCAAACCTCCAAGGAAAGCATCCACTATCTCCTGAGGGAGACCTTTCTACTCTCAACAGCTCTTACCACCAGAAAGTTCTTCCTGATGTTTAGTTGGAATCTCCTTTCTTGTAACTTGAAGCCATTGGTTCCTCTCCTGCTGTTTCAGGCTAGTTCAAATGATCTCAGAGCCTCAGTTGATGACTGCTGAGCCTGGGTTGGTTTGTATGGGGAGAGGCGGTCCTTGAGGTATTGCAGTCCTGAGCTCTTTCAGGCTTTAGTATATGTGCTGCTGAAGCGAGCACGCTCTTTCAGGCTTTATAGGTCAAACCCAGCACTTTGAATTGGCCCAGAAACTAACTGGCAACCAGTGCCAGTATCCTGTTGTCACAGTGGCTGACTAGCCATTGATTGTCTTATCCTCAATGAATATGCCTAATCCCTAATCCCAGTGCCTTGGCATGAATGCAACACAGAGCCCAGGTCTTACACCAAGTCCACTCATTGGTCCATCTTGCTCAGTACTGTCTGTACTGAGTGGCTCTCCAGGATTCCTATCAAGAGTGTTTTCCAGCCCTACAATCTCCATTTCATTCTTCTGCAATTGTGAGGGGCTATTAAATAATTCCACAGCCGTGAGGCCCCTGTAGAATGCAACTCACCCATCCATTCTTGCTGTCTGCTAGTGTTCTTGTGGCACGAAAGCACTCTGGACTCCTCAAGCACATGCGAGACTGGAAGCGATGGAGAAAATTGCCCCATTTGGTCATCAAAAGTTTCCGGCTGTCAGTACCCTGTCCATTTGCCCCCACAGCTGGGCAGTGCACAAATCAGAAGGAAACCTGTATCCAAATTGAATATTGTGGGTTGAACAAATCGTTCAAAGGTTGCTGCTTCACCAAGGACTGTCGGCTGGGATATATATTAAAAAGGTTAAGAGAAAGAACCCTCCCTTCACGCTCCCTACTTTCCCCTGGTTCTTTTCTTTTTATAGTCCACTGCAAAACAATAAAGCTAAAAAGCCTGTATATAATGCATGTATATTTTGTTGTGCTTTTTATTCTCTACCTTTCCCAAAGGAGTCTATGTACTACCCACACTAATTGTAGGTTTTTCTGAAAATGCAGCATGAATCATTTATAAATAATGAGACTTTAAAATCCCTAAAAGACTCCCCGAGGTATTCAGTATTTCAGCATAAAATAACTGTTAAATGGAGTTATTCTGAATTAGCTTTTACTGGAAAGTGGTGAAAATAAAGTTTGCTGTGAATGTGCAGTAATTCTTTTACACAGGTATCCTGGGTAATTGACAAGCGATTTTCATAATTCAGGTTTTAGCAAAGAAATCAACTGAAGTGGCTAATATTAAATGAAGGGAACCGCTGTTCAAACACAGCTTTCAAGAAAGTGGGGGGAGAGGGGGAAAAGCCTGCATGGGATGTTGCTCTACAAGGGGCTAGTGTTGAGACCTAAAAACTTCATTCCGGCTATAATATAAAAACACAGACGTAAAGGCTCAGTAACAAATTTATACAGACACCCTTGACGGTATTCAAACTCCTAGAAAAAGGGACTTTTCAATCTCCCTCCCCCCTCTTTTCTTTCATTTTCTCTCCCCCCCCAGCCCCCGTTTTAACAGTGATTAATTTAATGCAATGATAACCTCAGAAAGACATAGCACTCAGAAGTTGTGGAGGATTTCTGTGACTCCTTTTGGACTCGGTAACCTTAGCTGTCCATTCCTACCTGGTGTACAACCAGAGGTTATATTTGATCTGTAGTGTAGAATTATGCAGAGGAGGCTCCCTCCATACTTTGTATTTGATTGACAAATTGGCCTGTCACTCAAAAGCTCCTTCAACTTATCGTGAGCGGTAAAGGAAATTATCTGTTCTGTGCATATGTGAGAGAAGCTTTGTTCATTAACCTGTAGACTGCCGGTTCTGTGGTTCAGGCACAGCGACGAGGAATGTACTTGTCTCTGAATGACAAGTATAGAGATGAGGCAAGTACACGGTATAATCGTGTGCTTCATTTTCCATTTCTGTGTACCTGAACGAGGATGCCTTTTAGGCCTCTCCTATAGTAAGCTGTAGTAACGCGGGTGGCGCTGTGGTCTAAACCACAGAGTCTAGGGCTTGCCGATCAGAAGGTTGGCGGTTCGAATCCCCGCGATGGGGTGAGCTCCCGTTGCTTGGTCCCTGCTCCTGCCCACCTAGCAGTTCAAAAGCACATCAAGTGCAAGTAGATAAATAGGTCCCACTCCAGCAGGAAGGTAAACGACGTTTCCGTGCGCTGCTCTGTTTCACCATAAGCAGCTTAGTCATGCTGGCCACATGACCCGGAAGCTGTACGCCAGCTCCCTTGGCCAATAAAGCGAGATGAGTGCCGCAACCCCAGAGTCGTCTGTGACTGGACCTAACGGTCAGGGGTCCCTTTACCTTTTATATTAAGCTGGTGGCAAATGATGTTTTGTTTCTGTGTGCACTTTTATGTACAAAGGAAAGCATTAGGTGAAACTTTAAAATGAGTAATTTGAGGCAGTAATGTTTGAGGGCAATAGTATTTTATGTACATTATAGCCCTTCAAGATTTGCCTGTTGCAGATACTGCATATGCAGGATATTTGGATATAGCAGATCAGTTTACTGTGAATCAACTGAGTCTTGCAGCTCTTTTTCTTAATGGGTTAGAATGATCAACGGAATACGTGCCCCCAATTCACTGGGCAGCAATTTTTTAAGACTTTTTTAAAATGCAAGGATATGTAACAATCATGCAGGGAGGACTGCAACATTCCTTACGCAAAAGAGAATGACTCTTCCAAGCTGCTATGATGTGTCTCCATTACTCAAAATATGTTTATGCAGAATGAGTGACTGAATTGCTTAGTTGACTAAGTCATACGATTGATCAACTAAGGCTGTAATCTCACGGGCAGTGAGTTTGGGTGAAAACTTACAAACACAGGATACATGAATTCCTTAATCATCAGATGAGATGAACAAACCTGGCCAAATTGTCAGATGACAGAAGCTGGCCTCAGCCAATCTGGTGTCTTCTGGATATTCTGAGTGCAACTCCCATCAGCCCTAGCCAATAGGAGGCTGAGCTAAGTTGGTTCATATGACTTGAACTTCAGTGAGTGGTGTCCATTTATATTGTCATCAACTACTCTACTCATTAAAAAGTGTCAACTGAGGGGTTGGAATCCTCCAACCAGTGGGATTTAATTCAAATATTTGGAAGCCATTGTGTATATTTGCTATTCTGCCCTCAGATTCCCAGATAATCTTCTCCCCTTGCAAAAGAAGCTGTTTCTGCCCCCCCCACCTCTTTCTCAGGGCGCTCGAGACATTAATTCTAGCACACTTTTCAGTTAGGGTACCTTACTTATGAGCTGGCCAAAGGGTGTGTGAGGTGAGAGTGGCTGTTCTCTTCCATTGCACAATTGTCTCTTGGAAAGATCTGAAACCTTTCCATTCAGCATGTCCTCAAAACTCTACTATGTCCTTGGCTGGGCTGTCCTCTAACCATGGACTCCTGGGAAGGCTGTGGAATGCAGACCACTGGAGAGACTATTTGCAGAGCAAAAGAAAGGACAATTACACAAATGTTTGCATGAAATAAAAAGCTGGGAGCTGTATTTTAAAGTAAATTATTTTTGGACCATTTCCCCTGAATATTTTGGACTTACCTCTTATTTGGACTGCAAGCATTAATTAGTTTAATAAAAGTACATTGATCAACAACAATGTTCCTTAAATTAGGGACTACTTTTAATCAGTGGAGCGTACTTAGTAGGTGCCTTTCTGAGGCCATTTTGGTTCTTGTAATGAAATGAAAGTGTTAAGAGCAGCTTTTCTTCCTTCTAATACTAAACAAAGAAAATAGATTTATTAAATTGTAAATTATTTCATGCTTATTTTGCTATCTCCAAGGGGTACCTACCTGTGTTGATGGTTTGGGAATATTCACCTTTATTTAAATATAATGAATTAATTAACTGGTTATGCAGTAAAAAGCAAAATCATTAATCACTTTCAAATTTGTTAATCAGCTGACAATTGCAGTTCCTAAGAATAGTAGGTGCTCTAATTTCTTTCCACTGCACCATAGTATATATTAGAGTGAGATTTAACTTTAATCTTCAGGTAGAAACTTGAGTTTTAATTTTCAGGTAGATTTTGTTGCCCTGCTGCCAAAATTGTGCAAATATTTTGTGTTGATATTATTATGCAACATTCTTTCTGTTGGTTTCAGCAGCTTCAGTTGCCTTTTCCCCAGTAGTTTCCCATTGCAACTTTTTCCTTCATTGGTTAGTCCTACCCAATTAGAGTTAGTGTAGATTGCAGGCTGATGTCACAACAGTATATAGTTGTATAGATTTGGCTGTGTGATGATTATATCACTCATGAGCAATTGAGAGCAAGGACCAGTTTGCAGGCTATGATGTTTACTTTAAAGTAGGGGTGTGTGAACGTCAGTTTTGGTTTCTATCAGTTTCTCATTTTTCCAATCAGAAGCTCAGTTCTCTACATTTCCACATGATTAAAAATAAATAAATAATCCCCATGAGAAGTCACCAGCATTTTAGTGCTAATTTCTCCTAATATATGCAGTTTTGCATGCAATTTCCCCATATCTTTGCAAAGCAGTTTCCCTCAATATAATGCATTTTTGTATCTTAATTTTCACCAATATGTCCATTTGTACACATACTTTACCCCCAGTATATTCCTTTTTTTGTACACATTACTTGGCTGGAAACCTGCCTTGTAAAATTCAGAGAAGTGCGAATTTCAACGGATGTCTGCATTTTGGTTTGCGTATTATTTTGGAAAGTGTTGATTCCGTAGGTTCACCTTTCAAGTTTCTCCCCATCCCTAATTAAGTGTATCATATTTCGAACTAAGCCTTTACTTTTCAGAGCTGAGATTAGAAGTTCAGATGTGTCGATCTTCAAAAGCATGAAATCTTAACAGATGAAACTTCTAGGATTCCTTGGTCAGTAGTTATACCATTTCAGTTGTGTGCTGATAGTATAACATACCACTGACATAATAATGTGAAAAAAATATGTGCTGCAACAGCTGAAGTAATTGGTCTGAACATTATTTTTAAAGAAGTCACGAGGTGTCCTTCCATTCCCCCCCCCTTTTGCTTTCACTGTGATAACTGTTTCTTTGCCAGTGGCTGACTAGCTTGAAGTCTTTGAAACATTGAGCTTTTTATAAAATCCAAATAATTCTCTGTAAATCAAAGTACTTGGCATGCTTGTTGCAAAGCCTGAAGCTTTTAATTTTTTTTTTTAAGGTAATCTCTAGAAAGTAGTTTGTACTCATGTTTTCACAGTGATTAAATATGCAAAGTAATTTTCATGATTATCACCCCGTTCTGAACCAAATCAGATGCAGCTATGCTTCTCTTTATACAAAGCCAGTTATTGGATCAGATTCCAAAACAAATCCCCTGAATTTGGCGGATCATCATTTTAAAAGGGGGCTTGTTAAGGTAATGATTAAATTAAACCACCCCTTTAAGAATATTTAGATCTGGTCCGCCAAGCGGAACGGTCTAATGGTTTTTAAATTAGAAGCTGCAAATGCTGGTGAATTTCTTTTGTGGGTCAAGTGGGTATTAACAAATGCTAAGACTGTTCTCCCTTTTGTCATCACCTTGAAATCTGCAAAGAAAAGCAAAGAGTCGGAAAGACACAAGGAGAGAGGCAATGTTAGCATTTAACACCAGTGCTTTTAACCAAGAGCAGCATCAGATTTACAAGGTTGGATAGAAGAAGTTATGAGATGATGTTTGTTACTAATCTCTTTATACTTCACTCAGAGAGAGAGAGAGAGAGAGAGAGAGAGAAACAGGCAGACTTACGCTTGGAGATTCAAAGTGGAGAACCCAAATGCATTATGTTCCTGCGGGCTTGAACAAAGGAATAATAGCCCACTAACTATTGCTTCTTTGACAATATGCTTTTGACATATTATAAACACTGGCAGAACTGTGTGATGGCAGCTTACAAGCCTGTTGGATCTGGAGGGTTTTCATTCCTCTTGGATTGCTTTGGCAAGAGGGGTAGCAAATGGGGAATGGATGTGCTCTTGGGATGTTGTCGTGGTCCTGTGCTGCCAGCCACGGCAGAGCTCAGTGGAAGGAGAAGCCCGCCAACCAGCCAAATCTCAGGGTGTGTGCTTGCTTGGCAGCAGAGTCCATATACAAGGTCCAGTCCAGTCCTAATGTCAGGAGTATCTCAGTTCACGTAGTCAGATGATCCAGGGGTCAAGAAAGCCGAGGGTCCAAGGTCACAAGAAGCAGCAAGGTCTGGCCAGGAACGACGAATGTTGTTTCCAGCAACTGACTGAGGTTGGAAACCCAGCTTAAGAAACGTGGAGCCAGCTGGTTCTCATCCGGAGCAAGAAGGCTGATCAGCAGCAGGTGGAGTCACTTCACGTTCTGCTCCTTCAGGCTGCTGCTCAGCAGGTGAAGCTGACTCCTGGCCCATTGCAGATGTACTGTCTAAGCCAGGGTTTCCCAAACTTGGGTGTCCAGCTGTTTTTGGACTACAATTGCCATCATCCCTGACCACTGGTCTTGCTAGCTAGGGATGGTGGGAGTTGTAGACCAAAAACTGGTGGAAACCCGAGTTTGGGAAAACCTGGTTGAAGCTATGGGTGCCCAACCTGGTGTCACAAGAGGTATAAGAAGCAGAATTTGGTAGTTCATTCCTTGATAAAAGTTAGGAGGACCTATTCACTTAGTTATAGGATACAGCAAGGATGGGGAACCTGTGGCTCTCCAGATGTTGATGGACTCCAGTTTCCATCATCTCCAGCCAGCATGGCCAATGGTAATGGATGATGCGAGTTGCTGTCCAACAGCATCTTGACAGTCACAGGTTATCCATCCTAGACAAGGAACCAGGACAGCATTTCCGCCTGCCTCGCTAGGGTGGGTTTACCACCTACTCATCAGCATTATAGAGCAGACTAGAAGCAAGATCACATCAAGGCACTGAGGAACAGGCATCATAGCAGAGTGAAGCTGTTTTGCTTTCTGAGTTTTGAGTTTTGAAATCAAGAGGATAAAAACTTTATAAAAGAATGGGGAAAATTTACAAGTTATTTAGGAGACTACTGTAAGCAGACGGAAACAAGAGCAGGATTTTGACACACTTGTAGGGTAAAAAATATTATGGATAATATGGGTTGATATAATAACTGAAGTACAAACTAATATGTAGTTGTAGATGTTTTAAAACAAGACTCCATGGAAGGAATTGGGGGGAGGGAGTCGCGAGATTCGGAGAATCTCCGCATACAGTGTTACTTTATCAATGTTTCTAGATTCAGATAGGTAGCTGTGTTGGTCTGTTGCAGTCGAAACAAAATAATAAAATAAAATAAAATAATAAAATATTGTCCAGTAGCACCTTATAGACCAACTAAATTTGTTCTGGTATAAGCTTTTGTGTGCATGCACACTTCTATAAGATCTATAAGGTGCTACTGGACATTTTTTTTATTTTTTTATCATGTGCCTTTATTAGTATTTTTTATTCATAAAATTAATAAAATTTCAAAAAAAGAAAGAAGCTGTTTTGCATTATTGTTGCATTGCCTGCTAGATTAACACAATGTTATGCTTTTTACATTGGGATACCTTTGTCAAAAAAGCTGGATTGTCACCACTGCTTACCCCCATGAATTTGTCCAGCCATCACCATCTCCTGTGGTAGGTATTTACATAGTTTAATCAGGGGTGGTTTGAGGGTAGCTTGACCTGTTCAGCTGCACAGGGTGCCACTGTGCTGCAGGGGTTGCCACAGCAATGCTGTAGAACCAGATGTGAGAGGCGAGGATGCCAAATTTCAGCGTCAAACAGGGTGCCAGTGAAATTTGAGAGCCCCCAAATCCACCACTAGTTCTTCTTGGAGGATGGATGGCGGCTAACAGATTGAGGTTGAATCCTGACAAGACAGAAGTACTGTTTTTGGGGGACAGGAGTGGAGGTGTGGAGGGCAGGTGTGGAGGATTCCCTGGTCCTGAATGGGGTAACTGTGCCCCTGAAGGACCAGGTGCACAGCCTGGGAGTCATTTTGGACTCACAGCTGTCCATGGAGGCACAGGTCAAATCTGTGTCCAGGGCAGCTGTTTACCAGCACCATCTGGTACGTAGGCTGAGACCCTATCTGCCTGCAGACTGTCTCGCCAGAGTGGTGCATGCTCTGGTTATCTCCCGCTTGGACTACTGCAATGCGCTCTACGCGGGGCTACCTTTGAAGGTGACTCGGAAACTACAACTAATCCAGAATGCGGCAGCTAGACTGGTGACTTGGGGCGGCCGCCGAGACCATATAACACCGGTCTTGAAAGACCTACATTGGCTCCCAGTACGTTTCCGAGCACAATTGAAAGTGTTGGTGCTGACCTTTAAAGCCCTAAATGGCCTCGGTCCAGTATACCTGAAGGAGCGTCTCCACCCCCATCGTTCTGCCCGGACGCTGAGGTCCAGCGTCGAGGGCCTTCTGGCGGTTCCCTCATTGTGAGAAGCAAAGCTACAGGGAACCAGGCAGAGGGCCTTCTCAGTAGTGGTGCCCGCCCTGTGGAACGCCCTTCCAGCAGATGTCAAAGCGATAAACATCTACCTGACATTCAGAAGACATCTTAAGGCAGCCCTGTTCAGGGAAGTTTTTAACGTGTGATATTTTAGTGTATATTTGGTTTCTATGGAAGCTGCCCAGAGTGGCTGGGGAGCCCCAGCCAGATGGGCGGGGTATAAATAATAAATTATTATTCTCCTTCTCCTTCTCCTTCTCCTTCTTCTTCTTTATTGAATTTATATACTGCCCTATACCTGGAGGTCTATGGGACGCGGGTGGCGCTGTGGGTTAAACCACAGAGCCTAGGACTTGCCGATCAGAAGGTCGGCGGTTTGAATCCCCGTGACAGGGTGAGCTCCTGTTACTCGGTCCCTGCTCCTGCCCACCTAGCAGTTTGAAAGCACGTCAAAGTGCAAGTAGATAAATAGTTACCACTCCGGCGGGAAGGTACACAGCGTTTCCGTGCGCTGCTCTGGTTCGCCAGAAGTGGCTTAGTCATGCTGGCCACATGACCCGGAAGCTGTATGCCGGCTCCCTCAGCCAATAAAGCAAGATGAGCGCCGCAATCCCAGAGTCGGCCATGACTGGACCTAATGGTCAGGGGTCCCTTTACCTTTACCTTTACCTGGAGGTCTCAGGGCAGTTCACAGAACAAAATCAAAATATAAAACCACAAACTTTGTGAGGAGGTACCTTCTTCTTTCGCCTGTCCTAAATCTACCAAAATTCGAGTTCGTTGGATGACATCAAGTTCTAATGTTATGAGAGAGGAATAGGATTGCTCTGCACGTCAAGTACTGGGTGAAAAGAATTGATAGCAAACCTGTCCCAAACCACCCCTGATTTAATTGGGTGCTGTTTGTTTATTTATTTATTAAAATAGCAATTACTTCACAGCAGGATTTCCTTCTTCACAGCAGGATCCCTTGCTGATAATGAAGCAAGGTCACTTTCACTTGAACTTTCCTGTTAATGCTATGCAAAAAAACAACCTTCACTTGGTTTCCTCATTGGCCAGTGTTTGGGGGTTATAGGAGTTGTGATGCAACATCAGGAGTGCATCTAACTGTGTAACCCTATGCATTCCTGTCCACTGTCCAACAATGTTCTCGAAGCTACAAACATGAGTCTGACCAAACTGCGGGAGGCAGTAGAAGACAGGAGTGCCTGGCGTGCTCTGGTCCATGGGATCACAGAGTCAGACATGACTAAGTGACTAAACAACAACAACATGCATTCCTACTCAGAAGTAAGACTCATTGAATTTGGTGGGTCTCACTCACAGGCAAGCAGGTAAAGGATTGCAGTCTGAGTCACCTTTCAGTGAATCAAAGAGCATTCATGGAAGACGTTTGATCCAGCAGAGGTATCCCAGTGGTGAAAGAGTGGTAGAGGCAATTTTCATGAATTTCCCCTTTCTTGCCATCCTGCCCCCCCTCCCCATTTCCAGCAGAAATAAGGAAGGGGATGTAGGGGGAAAGGGGGAAATGGCGAAGGTTGCTTCCAGTGAGAGCACCTGAGGAGCTAAACGGAGCTCAGAATCCAAGCCTATGAACTGGATGCCTATCACATGCTCCCCATAATGGCAAGCCCTTCCTGCTAGGTGCTGTCATTGCTATTGTAGAGACTGATTGAGCCACAGTTCAGTGGCAGAACATCTCCTTTGCATACTCCTTTGCATAAACTCTAGCCCAATGGTTGCCATTAATTTGACTTTGAATTGATTTTAAAATGAATTGATTTTAGAATGCTGTGTTACTTTTATTGTTGTTAGCCGCTCTGAGCCTGGCTTCGGCTGGGGAGGGCGGGATATAAATTATTATTATTATTATTACAGAAGGCAAGTTCAATCTATGACATTTCCAGGTAGGGCTGGGAGAAACTCCTGTCTGAAAGGTTACATAGTCACTTTCTGTCAGTGTAGCTAAACGGACCAATGGTCTGACTCCATGTGAGACAGCTCCGCATGACCCATGGTGTTTACAACATCTATACTATAGACCAGTTGATCTCCTGGAGGTTTTGATAGATCGTGGTTGATCGCTGGCTCCTCCATCCAGCCCCACCCCTTCGCCCCATCCTGTAGATCGCTAGAACGGAAGATGGAATTTAAGCAGTGAGGCTTATTGTCTCATTAGCGACCCCTTGGTGAGTGCCTTTTTTCATTTAATTGACCTGAACCCCCGAAAAAATGGGACGTTCCTCCCTTAAAACAGCTCAACAACTTTGACCTGAAGCCCCTAAAAAATGGGAAGATCACAGCCAGATATTAATTGTGTGAGTAGATCGCAGTCTCTTGGAAGTTGGACGTCCCTGATCTATAGCATGTGTCTTAAAATATGGAGATATACTGGGAAAGAATTGCTCAGAAACCATTTCTAACAGCACCTGATGTTTTCCTTGAGCAAAGACTGTAAAATCAAGTTCGTATTTTGGAAACCCACAACAAAGCTGTTGCTGAAAAGAAGCCTTCCAGGCACTCAGAAAAATAATTGTTAAATGAAAAATTGCAAATTTATATTTACCTGATTAGAGAGGGATAACTGTGTTAGAGTGGGTTTTTTTCCCCTATTAGGTAAATAATGTACATTTTAAAAAGATTTATAAATATGTATTTAACCACAGGATTCTCTCTGGTCTCTTAGATAATTAATATGCATTGGAGAGCTATCCATTATAGAATTTGTTACTTTTTAAAAAAAGCATGAAAGTTAAACACAACAAAAAAAACCCCTTGAACAATGATTTAACTGGGATGCAAACCACAGAAAACAGACTGGTAGTAAGATGAAATGGAGGTGAAGATTTTGTCAGCTTAATTGCTTCTTGAATGCCTCTTGATTTTTGTTCAAGTTAAGGCTGTGTCTTAGAGAACAGGTGGTGTTTTTAATAGATGGAAGATTAATCCCATACCATCCAACATTTCAACTGAAGGAAACAGGGACATAGCTGTGTACTTGCAGTGCCATTATTTTTATGCCAAATTTGTGCTTTCCCTTTGCACCCCTGCTCCATTATGAAACATGACTGACCTGGGCCAGCTCTACCAGTCAGCAGAGTGAAGCGGCTGCCTCAGGTGGCAAATTCCAGGGCAGTGGCCTGCTACATCCCTTTGTATCTACTAGGCTAGCCTGCTGCGCTCAGATAGAGAATATTGTGCTATCACCAGTGCCCTAGCTAGTTTCCATTGCTGATTCAGATGGATTCTTTATGTGAAATTGGTGGCGGCGCTCAGTTGGAAAGAATCTGTCAGTTTCTTTTTCTGTCCATTTCTCTCTCTTTTCCAGTCTGATGTTTAGTTCCCCACATTTGTTTGCATTAAAAAGAAAAAAAATTGCCCAGCACTGTAGTGCAAATTTCTCCTAAAATACAGGTTTGAATGCTGTGTTGCCTAATACAAGGCAATTTCCCTAAATATAGTGTGTGTTAATGTTAGTGAAAAATTTGCATTTTTATACACCTTTCCCCCTAATACACCATATTTTTTGCCCCATAAGACGCACCTGGCCATAAGACACACCTAGTTTTTAGAGGGGGAATGCAAGAAAAAAATTTTTTAAGGGAGCGCTGAGCAGAGGCTGTATGCATCCCAGGCTCTGCTTAGCGTTCCCTTTCACAAGCCACATGGAGAGTGTGCGGCACTTGCAGGCTTTTCCCCGAGGAGGGAGAAGAGCAGCCCGCCATGCTCCGTGCAGCTCTTTAAAGGGAGCACGACTCCCCGCTGCCCTGAAGACGCTGCGTGCGGCTAAGCCAGAAGCTAGAACAGCGAGAGGGAGCGCTGCGCAGAGATCCCTCTCGCTGTTCTGGCTTCTGGGATAGCTGCACAGCCTGCATTCGCTCCATAGGACGCACACACATTTCCCCTTACTTTTTAGGAGGGAAAAAGTGCATCTTATAGAGCGAAAAATACGGTATGTGTTTGTCTACACATGACTGCAGAACTCATTGAGGCATTTTGGAGAAGCATGAAGTCCGAATGGTGGCTCTGTTTCAGCCTGTGCATTGTTTCTGGAAGCAAAACTTAAGCAGATTAACTTTTAAATGCAAACTGTGCATCCATAGACAGAGCTGGATATAAGAGCAGCCCCAGGACACCACTCCTAGCCAGTCATATATGTACGTAGCAGGAAACTTTTGAGTACCAATTCTGATGGATTACATCCACTGCAACCTGGAGCTCCTTATGTACAGGGAGATAACAAAACCCAGAAAGAAAGGCCTGCATGTTTACCTCCGCCCTGTGTCAAGGAATTTCTACAATGCTTCTACATTAGTGTGTTCAGTGGCTTGTGCTTAATATTTTTAAAATGAAAGGAGGGACAGGGAAAGGAGAGCCGAGATTAATTATGCCCTCCCGCGGCTTCCCGAACCTTCATTTATCCAAGCAGGTTAAAAGTGCTGAGTGACTCTGGTTAGTAGATAACTTAAGGTGCTATTTTCTCACAGCTTGTGTCACAGCCGTAATGTCCTTTAGACAATGTTTCTGTATTAAATGTTTTTAGATCACTGGCTATACATTGGTGCAGATAATTCTTTCCAGCTAGCTGCAAGCAGGCACCAGTCCAGGAAAGGGAAGCTGCAGATGATGAGCGGCTTTAAAGAAAGCGGCGAGAAATATGCATTGTAAGTTCCTAGTCGCCCCTGTCTCAGGAAGGTTTTAGATGCAAGATTATATATTATGCTAGGAATCTGCCGGCAATATAGTCACGCCTTGCTTAATGTTCTCACCAACCTGTTTTTCTCCATCATATCTTGTGCTATTTTTATGAATTCCTTTCCTCCCTTTCCCCTCCTGAGTGCAATTTTTAAAAATCGTTGCTTTCACTAATATAACATTAATTTGTGATTTATCTTTTTGAGGCAGAGGAACCTAGTCACAGTATCCTGAGGGCTTCAGCTACTGGCCATTGCCTGCTCTTGATCAGAAGCCAACTTTTCAATTAGGAACTGAACATGAATGATCTCTGCTTTTCTTTGCCATTTATCTCATTTCCAAGGGTAGACTTTCCCCCCTCCCCCCCAAACCTCCCCACCCTGCGCACATAAACATACAGATTCTGAAGACTTGCAGTGCAATTTGAAGTGTGGATCACCGTGTTAATTTTCCTTGTTATAATGCTACCACTTTTGTCTTAGTTTCTACCATTCCTTTTACACTGCATTACCTGGTGTGTTGTGGAACTGTGACTATTTGATCAATGTACTGCCATGTCATGCTAAATTCACTCCAGTGGGTGTGGTGTGACACAACAGCAGATGCCATTGAACATGTTGCCACAGGCGTGTTTCCATTCCCCCACAATTCACCCATGATAATAGTGGGAAAGAACTTCTTTCTATAATTCCACTTCAAACTTTGTCACATGAACTATGAAAACAGGGGGGGGGGGGGAATTACAGTGCAAAACTCTTGTGGTTTTCCAGGTTTCCTGTTCTGTGTTTTTTTTCCCTGGAAGCAAAGGACATAGAAATGAGCACAAAACTTCTGTTAGATTTCCAAAAGTGGCTTTCACATTACGTGAAAATTCACATAAAACGAACAAAAAAATTCCAGGCAGGGAAATGATGGGGAAACAGAAATAAGTGCTGTCTGAATGAAGTCTTAATACCTCTCAAATCGAATTCCACCCCCCCTTTTTAACTGAGTACTTTTATTGACATTTTCTAATAAATATTTTTTAATTGATTTTCCAATATCATTCCAAGATCACAGCTTATCAAGAAGAACTACAGCACATATCCCCATGGTGGGGAAGATGGCAAGCTGCTCAGTTTGTTGTTCAGGTGCTAACCAATCATGGGCAGCTTCAAGGCCCCTCAATGCCCCTTTTTTACATTGGAGTCCCTAAGGTTGTTTGATGGTGCCTTGTACGCCTCCTTCCAGCAATTCCTGCAGACAAGCTGGCACCAAACACATTGCCCTGCTTTCCTTTGGACTATATCAGCAAGGTCGAGAGGGTGGTCTTGTTGTCTGGGCAGCCCAGGACTTCCAGATACACTGTCCAGGAGAGGTCATTTTGGCACTGCTAACACAGTGGTTTGACTTCACTCCTGGAGGTGTACTCCTTTGTCTCTCAAGACAGACTAACGGCAACAACAACATTTAAGGTAAAGGTAAAGGTAAAGGTACCCCTGCCCGTACGGGCCAGTCTTGACAGACTCTGGGGTTGTGCGCCCATCTCACTTAAGAGGCCAGGGGCCAGCGCTGTCCGGAGACACTTCCGGGTCACGTGGCCAGCGTGACATCGCTGCTCTGGCGAGCCAGAGCCGCACACGGAAACGCCGTTTACCTTCCCGCTGGTAAGCGGTCCCTATTTATCTACTTGCACCCGGAGGTGCTTTCGAACTGCTAGGTTGGCAGGCGCTGGGACCGAGCAGCGGGAGCGCACCCCGCCGCAGGGATTCGAACCGCCGACCTTTCGATCGGCAAGTCCTAGGCGCTGAGGCTTTAACCCACAGCGCCACCTGCGTCCCATACATTTATTATCTATTAATAACATTTATTATCTATTAATTAAGCATGGCCCTTCTTCCTTCTCTCCCAAAGGAGCCCAGACTTGGACTAAACAGCCCTCCAGGTTGGGAAACACTTCAAAAAGAAGAATGTCTTCTTGCAGCCCTTAAAATTGGGGACTGTCTCTCTAAAGTTGGACATGTGGCCACCCTACTACTGCTTGTAGGGAATGTACAGTGGTACCTCGGGTTAAGAAGTTAATTCATTCTGGAGGTCCGTTTTTAACTTGAAACTGTTCTTAACCTGAGGTACCACTTTAGCTAATGGGGCCTCCCGCTACCACCATGTGATTTCTGTTCTCATCCTGAAGTAAAGTTCTTAACCCGAGGTACTATTTCTGGGTTAGCGAAGTCTGTAACCTGAAGTGTCTGTAACCTGAGGTACCACTGTATATGATTCATTAAATTCATTAAATTCAATAGGCCTAACTACAATACAATACAATACAATACAATACAATACAATACAATACAATACAATACAATACAATACACCGACCTGCGCCATCTCGCCACCCCCGACAATTCTGTAGTTGATTTGCTTCTACCAAACTCTCTTTTACTTTGCTAAAACTTCCCTCCCTAGAGGTGATTCTCACTTTCTGCAGACAAAAAGGGGCAACTGCCTAGGGCAGTGGTTGTCAACCTGGTCCCTACTGCCCACTAGGAATCTAGGTGGGCGGTAGAGGGTTCTACGGCACAAGCTGAATCCTCCTTCCATCGAGCACTCGTGGGTGGTAAGGAAATTTTACCATCAAGAAAGATGCATTAGTGGGCAGTAGGTATAAAAAGGTTGACTACCCCTGGCCTAGGGTTTCCTATATTTATTAGGATCAGCCCCATGGTATGCCTTCTTTTCTGCTTGTGTATCCTGCCCCTATGGTTTTTAAGCAAAGCATGAATAATGCTAAGTTACAGAAACTTCATCCCAAAATAGTTTTCTGTCCTGCAAAGAAAATGGAAGTGATTCCATTTTCTCAAAGAGTTGGGTTGATTCCCCCTGCAGCTACTTAAGAGAAGGAAGCAAACTTTGTCTTCTTTTCTTTCCCTGCCACATTTAACTTTTCTCTACCTCAGAGCTCAGATTACTTTTTTTAATCAAAGCAGTAATGGAAGAATAGTCCTCACACTCAAATGCAATCACATTTAATCATATTTAATATCCTTATTTCTCAGCTGATCAGACATTGAAAATTTGATTGCTTGAGTTTGATTTAAAACTTAAGGTGAGTCAAATCTAATAAAGAAGTATATTTTTGTTGGTACTCTGTTAAAACTGCTTTCTTTTTGCTTCATTCATTCATTCATTCAACTCTTGGTTTCTTTGCCTGCCCATACAATTCTGCCAGGAAGAGAGAGAGCAGAGAATCTCTTGAGATCCCTGACTGTATAACCCGGCCTGCATCAAATGCCTGCAGATGACAGCAAAATATTTCTTTAGGTGAGAAAATCAGATGCAGACATTTAACCAGATGCCCCCCTTTTTTTACATATATTGATAGTTTCTGCTATTTTGCCTAATATACATCCAGGGACCTATTCTGGTTAAAATTATACTGAAAACATTAATTGATTAGCTAATTAATAACACAAGCACAGATGCAGTGAGCCTAGTGATGCTGGAATTTCACCCCCTTTAGTTTTGCCAACACTCTGAGTAAGAAATCCTGGGCAAAAATGATTGGTGTGTTGGGGGGGGGGGGAGAATGCAAGAGATTGATTTACTGTAGAATTTGTAGTCGAGACAGACATGTCAAGTGTTCCAATACTTTATTCACATTGCACATATTGAAGACCTCATCAGAAGCCTACAGAGGACAATGGTTGTATTAGCAGATAATCCCGAGGGGGTGCTGGTTGAGGAGAAATTTGCTCCGTTTGCATTTTAATTTGTATTTCCCGAACCAACAAGTGAACTGAAAAGTTGAAATTTGCAGTTCTTCGAATTTTGTGACACAGTTCTTCAACCCAAAAGCATGCATAAAGATGTATATGTTGGTGGAAATAATATATCTTATAACTATTATAAGCAGTGCTTTTTATAGGAAAAAAAGGTGCAAGTACTCACCATGAAGTTCTTACATTAAGTGCAACGCTTTTTGGAGGTGGGGGAAGGTGCCAGTACCCAGTAAGTAAAGTACAGCGGTACCTTGGTTTTCAAGCGCCTTGGTACTCAAACGCCTTGGTTCCCAAACGCCGAAAACCCGGAAGTAAGTGTTCCGGTTTTTGAATGATTTTCAGAAGCCAAACGTCTGATTTCAGCTATTGTTTCTGGGGCGCCCGCACCAATCAGAAGTTGTGCCTTGGTTTTCTAACATTTCAGAAGTCAAACGGACTTTCGGAACAGATTAAATTTGGCTCCTTTGTTTTTGCTATTTATTTTGTGTTTTTGTGGCTTTTTTGGTTGATTTGTTTTTGTGACTGTGTGGAACCCTGTTCAGCTACTGATTGTGTGACTGCGGAAATGGATAAAAGCCTCCCCCTTCCAAACAAAGACTATCATCAGTGCAGGTAAGGGGGGGGGGAATCAATTGTAATTTTTATAATCTACAATAGTGTCTTATTTATTTTATAGCACAGTACATTGATTATTGCTTTCATTTTATGGATCAATGGTCTCGTTAGAGAGTAAAATTCATGTTAAAGTGCTGTTTTAGGGGTTGTTTTTAAAAGTCTGGAACGGATTAATCCATTTTGCATTACTTTCTATGGGAAAGCGTGCCTTGGTTTTGGAACGCATCGGTTCTGGAACGGACTTCTGGAACAGATTAAGTTTGAGAACCAAGGTGCCACTGTATAGGTATTTAATTGTATGCTTTGTTCTTTATGACCATTTCTGAAGCTCTCTCTTTCTATCTCTCTCTGCTTGGGCCTTAAATAAATATACTTAGTTTAATGTAAGAAGAGCCTGCTGGGTCAGGCCAATGATCCACCTAGTCCAGCATCCTGTTCTCACAGTGGCCAACCAGATGCCTGTAGGAAACCCGCAAGCAAAACCCAAGCACAGCCTTGCCCTGCCCTTTTAAATCCAGGGGTGAGGATGGCAAGGAGGTGGGCTCTCACTTCAGAAGCCTGTGACCAAATGCTTTTGCCCGTCCGCCCGCCCTCCTGGAAACCCAGTTGCTGGAAACCGAGTGGCAGGGATTATAAGAATATAATAATAATTTATTATTTATATCCCACCCATCTGGCTGGGTTTCCCCAGCCACTCTGGGTGGCTTCCAACCGAATATTAAAATACAATAGCCTATTAAACATTAAAAGCTTCCCTAAACAGGGCTGCCTTCAGATGTCTGGTAGTTGTTTATTTCCTTGACATCTGCTGGAAGGGCGTTCCACAGGGCGGGTGCCACTACAGAGAAGGCCCTCTGCATGGTTCCCTGTAACTTAGCTTCTCGCAGTGAGGGAACCGCCAGAAGGCCCTCGGTGCTGGACCTCAGTGTTCAGGCTGAACGGTGCGGGTGGAGAAGCTTCTTCAGGTATGCTGGACTGAGGCCATTTAGGGCTTTAAAGGTCAGCACCAACACTTTCTGGCCCGACCCAGCAGGCTCTTCTTACATTAAACTAAGTATATTTATTTAAGGCCCAAGCAGAGAGAGATAGAAAGAGAGAGCTTCAGAATTGTGCTCGGAAACATACTGGGAGCCAGAGTAGGTCTTTCAAGACTGGTGTTATATGGTCTCAGCGGCCACTCCCAGTCACCAGTCCAGCTGCTGCATTCTGGATTAGTTGTAGTTTCCGGGTCACCTTCAAAGGTAGCCCCACGTAGAGCGCATTGCAGTGGTCCAAACGGGAGATAACTAGAGCGTGCACCACTCTGGCGAGACAGTCTGCAGGCAGGTAGGGTCTCAGCCTGCATACCAGAGGGAAAATGCTCTTCTGCTCAGGTCCCGCTAGCAGGTTTCCCCTAGGCCTCTGGTTGGCCACTGTGACAACAGGATGCTAGACTAGATTGTTCTGATCGAGCAGAGCTCTTTGTATGTTCTGAACTTGGAGTTGATTCTGTACCTGGCAGTGTCTCACCAGTTTCCAGACACGTTCTTGTGCGTTGTTATTTGACTTACGCACAGGATTCTTTTCTGCCTTCCATAGCACAATCTGTCCTTAACATACAGACCGTTTGGTTCCTGCTTAGCAGTGTTACAAAGGGAACGCTTGCGCCCATTGTTCCTTATACCTTCTTTTGAGCCCTAGTAGGCGACCCACAGGGAACGGCCACATGGGTCCTCAAGTTCACAGCTTATCAAGAACAATCGAAGCAGGGTTCCTTGTTGCACGCCTGCTGGGCCCATGCAAATGCACAAAAGCAGGATTTCTGGCAATGTTCTGCCCCACCAGTAAAGCATGGTGTGGGCAAAGTGTTAAGACCTGCCTCGGGGCTTAAACAGAGGGCATCGTTTCCTAGCTTGTGCTTCAAGTGACATGAATGGTGTTATTATGCTTGCCATGGCGGGGGGGGGGGGGGGACAGCTTGGAGAAAAGAGGTTAGGAAATCTGATCCTTTAAGTCCCAGCTATATGTATAAAGCTCCGCTTTAAAAAAATAATAATAAATCCCTTTTTTGGAGCTCTTATGCAGACAAACAGCACAGACAGTTCATACAGAAAGTTTTCAAAGCTGCGGAAGGGAACTAAGCATAGTTTCACAACTTATGAATTCCCCACGGCGTGTGCTCCTTGTACATCGGGTGATGGATGATGCTATGTTCTGCTGTGAAGAAGGAACCTCTTGACCAGCAGAGGATTGCCTTGGTTGCTTTCCAAGGTTGCAGCTGAAGAAAATGGTGGACTAGATGTGCCTATGCTCTACAGTGGTACCTTGGGTTAAGTGCTTAATTGGTTCTGGAAGTCCGTACTTAACCTGAAACTGTTCTTAACCTGAAGCACCACTTTAGCTAATGGGGCTTCCTGCTGCTGCCACGCCGCCAGAGCCCGATTTCTGTTCTTATCCTGCAGCAAAGTTCTTAACCTGAAGCACTATTTCTGGCTTAGTGGAGTGTGTAACCTGAAGCGTATGTAACCCGAGGTACCGCTGTATTGCAGCATTGCAGCAGAGCTCTCCCTGTGTTCTAATGCCAGTTATTAGTAAGATACAAGTTGGGTTGAAATGCCTGAACTGTTGGGATCGGGGGCACGCCTTAGATCAGATGTGATAAACCTTAGGCCCTCCAGATGTTGCTGAACAAGAACTCCTAGCAAGCATGGTCAGCATCCAGGGATGGGGGGAGCTGTAGTTTAGCAACATCTGGAGCTCCAAAGGTCCCCCAGACCTCTGCTTAAGGGGTGCCTGTGATGCTGACAGTTGAGACATTTCAACCCCAAGTTGTATGCTAACTGGTAGGAACAGCATGGGCCAGGACAGTTTCTGCAAAATTAAATTTCATGGAAGAAGCCTCAAACTCATCTGGACCAACCCACTGCAATTGCAGGCTGTAGCTACAGCATCTCTGGCAGATGGCACTCCAGCCTCTAAATAAATACCTCCAGCAAAGGAGAGCCCACCACCTCCTGAGACAGTCTGTTCCACTGTTGAACAGCTCTTACCATTAGGAAGCGTCTGCAAATGCTTAGTTAAAATCTGTTTCCCAGCATTTTCCACCCATTCATTCTGCCACTGTATCAGAGAACAAGCTTTGGTACACACATAGCTGTGAGAATATATATTATTGATTATGTTTTATGCACCTGTAAGAATTAGGTGCTGCAAAAATGTTGTTGTTGTTTTTGTACAACAGCCCTGCTGAAAAACTCAGTCTAAAGCAAAAATTCAGCATATTTTTAAAAATATGGAGGAGGGAAGAAATAATAATAGGAGGTGTGAAGGAAAGAAGAAATAATAGGAGGGATTGGTAGGAAGATCAATACATGCTAGCTGAAAGCAAGGAAACAAACATGCTATAAGATGCTTATGAAAGGCTGGGAGGATGTGAATGGTCTGAGATCGACAGGCAGAACATTCCTAACAAAGAAAATGCCCACACATCAGACTAAGAGGTGCAAATCCAACTTAGAAAGTGAAAATCAAATCACAGAAATGTAAGGAACGAATAGATTGTGGAAGAAAAGAAAGTGGAAGCAAGGCGGGAAAATAAGAGGGAGTCATGGACGTGGTTAAGAGTTAGTAAGCAGACAAACAAAAACCCCCAACAAGTTAAATCTAACGCAGACAACGGGATTCTTTCCCATCTACTTAGCAGTCAGGTCAGGTTCTACCCCCCTCACCGTGGTTTGTTGATATCACATATTAACCTGCAGTCCATGATAAATATGCATCGTCTCATGTTGTTGCATAAACATTTCTTTAATGGCAAATTGAGAGTAAACAAAAACAAGGCAAAGCAATATTAGAAGCCTTGATGGCTTATTAATCATTTATGGGAAGCTTGCTAATTGCATAGATACTTTAAAGCGACATGTGCAATATGTGTGTGCGTGTGTGTCAAAGGGAACATAAGTTGAGGAGTTCCTGTGCATAACAACTGGCCAGTGTGCACATTTGCCAGGCTTCATGGGGAATGTGCAAATCATCCTTCCATAAAGAGGGAGTTGGGCACATGTTTGGGTCAGAAACCACCTGGAAGGATCAGAAGAGGGCATGGCTGGCTGGCCGGAAATTTGCACTGGAGCAGTCCACACTGCAACATTATGTTGCAGGCTTCTTTCACCCCCAAAAGTAGAGTTATATAGATGTGTGTGCATAGCTTGCATGAATGTGTCTGGTTTTGAAAAGACTGCTGCTATATGGAAGAGGTAGGGCATTGGTGGAAAGATCTCCAGCATCTCCAGCTAAATGCCCCTCAAGTAGCTGGGCTTGCAAGTGGAAAGACCATTACTCAAGACCTAGGAAAGCTTCTGCCAGCCAGCAGGACAGACAGCATTTGCTAGGCTTGCCATACATCAGGAAAATTCCTGACATGTCCTGGTTTTCGAGTGTAAAACTGGTGTTGGGGGAATTTTGGCAAATCGGCAAAATGCCAGATGCATGGGAAAAGTAGCGGAAACAGCTCCCCCCTCCCAAATCACCTTGTTGGGGGGGAGGTTTCCCTCAAAAAGACCAACAATTTTGGGGTGCTCCTTAAAAAAAGCTCAACTTTGCTGGTGTCAGGAATGTTCCCTTTTTTTTGCAACATGGCACTGTTTGCTGAGATGGCCTGGCTCAATGTAAGGCAGCCTGAGTCATGTGTGATAACATGTGAACAAATAAACATAGATCAAGGCGGTCCTGGAAGGAGAACAAACGTTTTTCTTCCTTAAAAGTGAAATGCTGATAAGAAAACAAAGGAGCAAGACTGTTTTAAACAAAGAAGCAAGAGAGTTCAGGTTTCCATTCCTCACTTTCACGTTTTTTAAAATATATAATTCCCGATTTATGGCAGGTTTGTGTGCGTGCATGCGTGCTCACGCACAAAGGTACAGTGGGACTTTTGCCCAGTCCTTTGTATAACTTTGATGGGAATAAGTAATATGACAGCCTCCATTCTCTTGTCAGGAAGAGGGGTGAAGACTTCATTTACTTCAAGTCATGGGTGTAATAGATTAAACTTGAGAATCCATTTCAGTCAGGGAAGGGTGGATGTTGATGAAGTTATGCGCTTACTGCACCTTTTAAAATGAAATATTTAAACAAGTGGAACCTTACGTGGTTGATGCATTAAGCCGGCACTAGATGTAAATCAAACAACACCTAAATGTCCTTTAACAAAGTCAATTACCTTATATAAGCTTAACAGAGATGGAGTTCCTTTTATCCCACACATCTGCCATTTTTTCCCCTACAGAGATAAAGACCTTTCCACAGAGGCAGAATATTATTTATAACCCCTTGGTGTTGTGCCATAAATTGCATGGAACCTTAAAAAATAATAATTAAACAACAAATGCCAAAAACAAACTAAAATAAAAAATAAACAACAGATGCATTTCGTATTGGTGTTGCAAAGATGAAGTATCTACTGGAAACATCAGCTCAGTTCCTGAAATCATCTGTGTTAGATTATGTAGATACCATCTATGAAAAATACTTCTAAACTTAATCTGTCAGGACTTCAAAGCGTCTGTAAGCAAATAGTGAGATTTGCATTAGATTTTTGACTTTGAAATCCATTATTGTAAGTTGCTTGCTGACTTTGATTTGCAGTCTTTTTACACCTCAGAAAGGAAGGTGTAAAAGGCAGAGTATTAGTTTATAGATGTTCGCAGACTGTTTTTTGGATAAGACCCATTTAAATCTCTTTTGAAGGTCAATCCCAGTGCTTATCATTCAAGAAGTAATAACAGAGAGAGGCTGCCTTGACAAAAGTCTGCTTTAAAACACAAAATAGCAGGGATGGATGAGGGGGGAAAGCAACAGTGCTCTGTAGTGCGTTAAACCAGGGAGCAAGAATCTGTCACCCAACATGGGGCTGGAACCCTGCTTAAAAACCTCCAAGGAATGGAAGTCCATCTGAGCTTTGCGAGTGCAGCTTTCTCCCGACTGAATTGTAGATTGTTTGAGGACCGGGACATTTGCGTGCTGAGGTCCCCAAAACACCCCTAACCCAATAACTCACACATCACACATAATTTTTGTTTAAGGTTTTTGGCATAATTTTGGCCACAACTTTATTATCATACAATTTTTGTGAGTGGTTGCTTAGGCATTGGTTATGACTAGCTATCCCCCCCGCCTTGGGGGATAGCACTGACTCCCGGATTCCAGCGAGAGACAGTGTGGAGGAACAAGATCAGGGCAACTGGGGCTGAGCTACAGACCCTTCAGTTCCTCCCCGCATGCTCCTTGGGGTCTTACACGGCCCGCACCCGATTCCAGGGGTTTGGACAAGGGGATGGTAAGCCCCAGAATTCCTTTAACGGAATTCCCATGCAGCAGCAGCATTGGAGGGGTAGGCACAGCCAATCCATACCCCTCCACCAACCAATTTAACCAATGCCTAACCGCCAACCTTACAAGTTGTGACGATTTGCTACGCAGTAGGCAAAACCCAATTGGCACACACTAATCAGCCAAAAGGTAAATTCCTACCAGGCCCCCGCACCAATGCGAACGACCCCATGACAGGCATAGCAAGGTCAAGGAGAAGCCCATTCAAGGGAGGGCGGGCGGGTGATCCGGTGTCCACAGCGAAAGAGAAAGGAACAAGCTGTGGACCTAAAATAAATACCCTCTGATCCCACCCCTAAATTGGCAACATCAATTTCTCCCCAGTAACAACAGCCACCAATCTGGCCCAAGTACCTTGCTCCAGCCTGGCTGGCCACTATAGGATGTTTTGTCTGGCCCCATCCGCAACACGTGCTCTCTCTTTATTGAGAACACGCTTTGCGTGCTGAGGTCCCCAAAACACCCCTAACCCAATAACTCACACATCACACATAATTTTTGTTTAAGGTTTTTGGCATAATTTTGGCCACAACTTTATTATCATACAATTTTTGTGAGTGGTTGCTTAGGCATTGGTTATGACTAGCTATCCCCCCCGCCTTGGGGGATAGCACTGACTCCCGGATTCCAGCGAGAGACAGTGTGGAGGAACAAGATCAGGGCAACTGGGGCTGAGCTACAGACCCTTCAGTTCCTCCCCGCATGCTCCTTGGGGTCTTACACGGCCCGCACCCGATTCCAGGGGTTTGGACAAGGGGATGGTAAGCCCCAGAATTCCTTTAACGGAATTCCCATGCAGCAGCAGCATTGGAGGGGTAGGCACAGCCAATCCATACCCCTCCACCAACCAATTTAACCAATGCCTAACCGCCACCCGAGCCCTAACGCTCGCCGCCAACCACTCACCTACCAAGCCACACCCTCAACCTGGACACCACTGCATCCAACCAAACATCATTCCCCATTGCAGAAAAATGAACCCCATCAGCCCTGAATAGGACCGCAGCCTTAAATGAAATAAGAGGGTGAGGAATCACCAATCCACCCAAGCCCACAACCAACTTGCCCACTGCGGAATTAATCCGCTTCCTGGCTCGTTCAGCGGTCGCTGGGCTGGGACTACCCCGCCAAATGCGGCGTTGAAGCAACTGCGACCAAATCAATTTAGCATTAGGCACCATAGCCGCAAGATCCCTCAGGTCCTGTAACATAGCCATACGCAGCACATAGCAGGGAGTGGAAACCAGATCATTTTCCCCCAACTGCAACACAATCGCTGAAGGAGGGCCAACCAGGAGGACACGCCTATGCATGAGTGGTAAGAGTTCCCTCCAACGCATCCCCCTTCTGGAGATCCAGGACACCTGCACGTGCTGTGGAAAGCCCAGGCCAACTCCCAATCCAGACTGGCGAGCTCTGACAGCGGCCCAATGCACAATACTGTGACCCACTATCCAGATACGAATAGTGCCGGACCTAGGGTTAAAACAGAATTGTAAGTATACCAAGCACATTATTTCCTCACATAAGCTTTGAATGCAGCCGACCTCCACCGACCCAAGTCTTTTATCCTCTTTACAGATAAGCCCCAATGGGCAGCCGTCGTCGCAGCACCAATCCGGAAGGAGTGAGGAGCAAACTCCGAAGCCTCAAGGCCACATGCTACAATGACCTTACGCAACACCCTGGTGAACTGATGCCGCACCAACGGGTGCCCATTTTCATGAATAAACAAGGGCCCTTCCCCCACAGGACGCAGTGCCAGATACTTCCTAAGATCCCTTACCGGACAAGGGCCCCTTTTACCAGCTGCCGGGAGCCTGATAACGGCTCCCCTGCCTAGCTGATCCGTCTTGGAGTTTCTGATATTAACCTGCAGGTCGGACAAAGACAAACTCACGTCCTGCATCAACAAGCCCCTGGAACCTCCATCCCGCTTAGGTTCAAGGACCACCTCCCCTACTCTCATGGCCCCAAAGAAAGCTAACGAGAAGGCTGCGGAGAATAGACGAGCCTCATAGCTCGACCAGCAGATGCTACGCAATTTTTTGCGCATCCGTGCCAGCAACTCCAATGTGATGGGCCGTCTGGGAATAGACCTAGAAGGAGTAAGTCGCCCCCAACCTTCCAAAGCCCTGCGCACCACGAACTTCCCACACGGATCCTTATTAAAATAAGCCCTGCTAAAAAAGGAAATTGCTGCCGAATGAAGTCGCAGCGTCCTGGCCGCCCGGCGCATCTGGAATAGATGCGCCAAATACTTGAGGACCTGAGAGGTAGAATGGGGGGCAGTAACCTCCCCAACGACCGTCTGCCCATTAAATACCAAAAAATCTGCCCAGGCCTTTTTGTATGACCTCAACGTAGACGGGGCAACAGATGCAGCTACTCCCTGTAAAACTAAGTGCTGCCAAGGTTCCAGAGATGATCCGGGAAAATTTCCGGACGGTCTCGAGCCAGTGGCGCCAGGGACCTGAATCGCTCCATCTGAAAACGGGACAGAGCATCAGCAATCTCGTTAGAAATGCCCGGAACAAAACGAGCAGAAAATACAATATTAAAACGCAAACAATGCAAAACAAAAGCCCGTAGCAAGGCTGATACCCTAGGAGATCGTGAAGACTGCTTGGCTAGTACATTCACCACTGCCTGGTTATCGGACCAAAAGCAAACACGATGGTCCTTGAAATGCTCAACCCACAAGTGCACGGCCACTACAATGGGAAAGAACTCAAGAAAAGTTAGATCCCGAGTGATAGCCTCCCCACGCCAAGCAGGAGGCCATCGTTCCGCACACCACCTCCCGTCCCAGAACAGACCAAACCCAAGGGACCCCGCTGCATCTGAGTGCACCTGGAAGTCGTTATGGAGGTTCATGGTGTCCTGCCACAGCGACACCCCATTGAATTCCCCCAGGAATTCCAACCAGATGCGAAGGTCAGCACGCACCTGGCTAGAAAGGCGCACCCTATGCTGTGGGGCACGCAATCCCGCGGTAAGTCTGGCTAAACGGGAGCAGAATGGTCGCCCAGGGGCGACCACCCTGCAAGCAAAATTTAAATGGCCTAACAGCGACTGCAGCTGTCGCAAGGTGACCTTCTTTAAGGGAAGCAATTCTTCGATGACCCTTTTCAAGGTGGTTATCTTATCGGCCGGCAAGCTGGAGGTTTGGGCCACGGTATCCAGCCAGATACCCAAATAAGTGAGTTCCGTAGAGGGACCCTCAGTCTTCTCTGCCGCCAATGGAACGCCCAGCTCCTCTGTTAAGGAAGCAAAAGCCTGCAACAATACCACGCAGTCCCCTGTATTGTTCGCTGAGGCCAGTAAAAAATCATCGAGATAATGCGTGACTCCGCCCAAACCAGTTCTATTACGCAAGGCCCACTCCAAAAAGGAACTAAAACATTCAAAAGCTGCACAGGCCACAGAACAGCCCATGGGCATAGCCTTATCAAAATAAAATCCACCTTCAAACTGAAAACCAAGCAACCAGAAATCATCGGGGTGGATTGGAAGCAGCCGGAACGCCGACTCAATGTCGCATTTGGCCAATAGGGCACCAGGCCCAAACTTCCGTATCATCTTGATCGCGTGATCAAGAGAAGCATATTTCACCGAACAAAGCTCCGGGGGAATCACGTCATTTACTGACGTGCCTCTAGGATGAGAGAGATTATGAATGAGGCGAAATTCCCCCGGGGCTTTCTTGGGTACTATACCCAAGGGAGAAACATGCAGATTAGGAAAAGGAGGGACGGAAAAAGGACCGGCCATACGATGTAAAGCCAGTTCCTTACCGATTTTCCTGCGCGCCACCTCTGGCATATCCTTAACAGATTTCTGGTTAACAGGTTTTCCATAAGTGGGGGCCGAAGCCACCGGAATCCTAAAGCCTAAAGAAAAACCATCACGCAAATAGGACGCTGCTTCTTTGTCAGGGTAAGAACTCAATAAGGACAGTAACGGCTGCAGCCGAACCGGTGTATAAGCTAATGAGTATAGGATACTACTTTCCTGCTCCGGCGGCTGGCACTTGGGTAGCGGCTTTCGGGGGCTGCTGAAAGCCCCCTCCTTTTCGAAAGGGGCGCCGCCCCCCGGCGCACACGGATGCCGAATGATTCCCTGAGCACTTCTCACACAAGTGTGAGAACCTGCAGGGTTGTCGTTGACAGACACCCTTATTGAAATCCCAACAGAACAGCTTGCGGCCCACCTTTTGAGGGAAGGCCTTGAGTTTTTGCAGATCAGAGGCCTTTTTATCAATACGTGGGGCCACGTAAGTGGTCCAGACATCCAAGTCCTTTCGGTCCCAGCGGGCAGTGGGAATCTTGGCTGCTCTACGCCTAAAATTTTGGTCATAAGACAACGCAGCCGCCTCTCCAGCCATCGTAAAGGCCGAACGGACTATAGACAGATACACCCATAAATGCAAAGATCTCCGCGGATAGGCTGCAGAAACCACGCCAGCAAAGACTTGGAAACTGTCTAACCATCGTTCAAAAGTCCTCTCTGCCTTGGGCACGATGACTCGTTTTTTAGAGGGAGGAAACCCCCTATCTAAGGGCTCCTGACCGTCAAGTGGTGGGGCAAGGCTAAATATATCAACATAACGGCCATTCAGAATCCTGGACCGTAACCTTGTAGACAGGTGGGCACCGGGAATAATATCCCTAGCCGAATTGGTGGAGGCTTTTATGTCAGGCACCAAAACCCCTTCTCTACAATCCTGCACCGCCCCATACCTGGCCCTATGGGAGTTTGCCCTCCGCTCCCACACCCACTTTGGGAGCCCCGAAGTCTCCCCGAAGCCCCAATAAAGTTTGAGGGAAGCTTCATCATTGCTACTGGAACTCTGGGAAGAAGTACCTGAAGAAGAGGACGAAGTGTGCTTCCGCCTTCTCTTAGACCGCCTCCTGGAACTCCTCCTGTGGCGCCGGTGACCGCCAGAAGATGTCTTCGGAGGTGGAGGAAGGCTGTCTTCCACAGAAGACTCAGAGACCTCATCATGCTGCACAGTGCCTGGAAGTGACTGAAAAGAGACAACCTGAGAACGATCTACGGTAGAAAGTGGCGCCACAGAAGACTGCGCAGAGGAACCTCGCCCAACACGGCCCCGCGCCGATGCCCTTCTTCTGGCTCCAAGCCTTGCACGCCCACGCCCCCTATGCGTAGCAACCTGTGGCCCAGGCAGGACAGGGGACGGGGCCGGTTGCGTGACAGGTAATAAGCCCTCAGCCGACAAATATACTCTCTCCTCTCCACTAGATGACGAAGCTGGAGAAGAGGCACACGCAGGGGGAGCCAGCAACGCCGATGAGGTCGACGGGGTAGAGCAACCAAGCATCAAGCCATCCATCTCCGCCTCCACCCTTGCCAGTGCCCTCGGATCGCCGGCTAAACTAGAAACCATGGATTGAATGCGTTTCAATGACTGGCCGGGCTCGGGAGAACGTAAGGCCTGAGACGGGCCTTTTATCGGTCGCTTCGCAGAGACGGCCGAACCAGACTTCCTTGTTGCCTTCTTTGGAGCCATACCTACTACTGGGGTAAAATCAAAATAAAATTAAAATCAAAACAAGGATTGGAATTAACACAAATTACTAATAATAAAGGAAACAGAAGCTAATAGGTGAAAGGAAGAACAATATAAAATAAAGTGAATTAAATCTCCAGCAGTAAGTACAATGCAAACAGCAAATATCACCACCACTAGAAGAGGAAGAGAGCAATTAATGCCCCGTCGTTACCCAAAGCGACCGCTAGAGGTCCCTACTGAGCTCCAGGCCAGGCCTGCAATTGCAAGGCCTGACCACTAGATGCCGCCACTAGGCCCAACCCGGAAACAAAATGGCGCTCCCGCCAAAATCCTCAGGCTGTAAGGCCTATAGTCGCCCCTTCCAGCACGTCCCCAGCCAGCCAGCAGCCCCCCGGGCAGCCACTAAAGGACCCAGGAAAGGAGGTAAGCGGCCTCCGGAGAACGGATGGCCTCCCCCCCGCGCCCAAAAGAGAAGGGAAGGAAAAGGCCCCAACCAGGCCAGAGCAGGCCGTCGGCGCGATTCCGGCGGCTGCAGGGCGAAAAGGCCTCGCCAAGCCTCAGCCCGGCCCAAATAGCGCGCCGGGCCCAACAATCCCGCGCGCACGTCGCGCGCGGGGATCAGGGCCCCCCCAGGCGCCAAATGCAGGGAGGCAAGGGAGAAGGCCCAACCGGACCAAGGCGGGCCGCGGGGCGATCCCCGGCGGCCTCGCGGCGCTCCCCGGCGCCCACCAGCCACCCGAGCAGCGGGCCGGCGGCTCGGAGCGCCGCGCGCGCCGCGGGCCTACTAACCCGGGCGCGCACCGCGCCCAGGGATCAGGGCCTCCCCCGGCGCACCCGGAGCCCAACCGGGCGAAATCCGAAGGCCCGCGAGAAGCGGGTCTCCCTTGGGGGCCCCAGAATAATTAGAAAAGAGGGGGAAAAAGCCCCCCCCCCGCCGGGCCGATCTAGGCCGCGGGGCGCCCCCCGGAGCCCTCAGGCCCTATGGGGGAACCAAACTTAGGAACCAAACGGAGGGATCAAAAAAAAAACGAAAAATAAATTAAGGAGGAATAGACGTAATAAAATTGAGAGGAAAGGAAAAACGAGGGGAAGACTAGGAAAGAGTATACGACCAAACTCTCGCTGTAATCACTCCGATGCTGATGATCCGGTGTCCACAGCGAAAGAGAAAGGAACAAGCTGTGGACCTAAAATAAATACCCTCTGATCCCACCCCTAAATTGGCAACATCAATTTCTCCCCAGTAACAACAGCCACCAATCTGGCCCAAGTACCTTGCTCCAGCCTGGCTGGCCACTATAGGATGTTTTGTCTGGCCCCATCCGCAACACGTGCTCTCTCTTTATTGAGAACACGCTTTGCAGGGAAACCAAAATGCTTGTTTACAAAGCTGTTGTACCACCAAGCTTACTGAATGCTTGTGAAACACGGACCACTTATAAATGCCATCTACAACTCCTCCAAAGATTCCATCAACGGTGTCTCCAAAAATTTTTACACATCACTTGGAAAGACAGGCGTACTAATACCATGTACTGGAAGAAGCAAAGATCACCAGTGTTGAAGCAATGATTCTTCAACATCAACTTCGTTGGACTGGTTATGTTTGTGCAGATGCCTGATTATCATCTTCCAAAGCAACTACTCTATTCCGAACTTAAAAATGGGATAGTGTCATGCTGGTGCTTTGAAGACAGTCGAATTCAGGATGCAAGGGAGAAACATGCTAAGAGGAAGGCACGCTTGGCAGATCTACACTGTGATCAACTCCCACCCAGAAACCAATGTCCCCACTGTGGAAGTATAGATCCAGGACGTATAGATCCAGAATTGGCCTCCACAGTCACTTGCGGACTCATTGTTAAAACTGTGTTTATGGAAGACAGTCTTACTCAGCTACGAGTGATTGCCAAAGAAGAAGAGTGAGGAATTGAGCCTGAGGAGATTTCTAAGGGCCAGCTAGACTTGAGGGGCCGCATTCAGCTGCAGGGCCTGAGATTCCCCACTCTTGATCCAAGTGATCTAATAGATCTATCTATGGGCAGGTGTTCTTTCTTGTAACCTGGCCCTCATTATACCTCACTTTAACTCAAGATATTATGAGGAATAATTCTGTGTGGCACGAAATATGAACTTCTCCCTCTTGCCCTTCCTTAAGTTTTTGCTGGCCTCCAAGGAATCTAACCAAGGGACAATATGAATGCCCTGCAAAAAGACTGGTATTGATGAACTGGAAAAATAATAATGTAGCTCCCTTTAATGATTGGATTGAAGATATGTACATACTCGCTATACATGAACAAATTGTGTACAAACGTAGACTTGCCATGGACCAATTTAACAATATTTTGAATTATTTTTTGTAAATATATTAGATTAAGGTCTGGTTAACTACAATAACACGTTCGTCCCTTTGTGCTGTACACAATATTTTTTCCAGTTGTTTTTTTCTACATGGGTACTATTTCTTGTTTCTTCTTTTTTCTGTCTTATCTTACTCTGTGCACTTGTAATCTTGTACTTTTTACTTTTCAATAAAGAGTATAAAATAAAAAAGAAAAAGTGCAAACCCCACCCCACCCCAAAAGTTTTTTGCTGACCTCCATGTCAGGGTAGTAACCTATGAAACTCCTATACAGTTCAGCTCCCATCCCATCCTCTGCGACAAGATCTCTCTGCCCCAGTTTTGTATCTCGTGAAGGCTTCAGGAGCCACTGCCGAGTCAGATCATTTTGGCTTGGCTCCCCTAAAATGAAGCTGTTTATGTTGTCGTTTGACAAACGCGTTTCCCTGACACATGAGGCAAGCTGGAATGTATGGAAAACCAAAGAAAAGGAAGAAGATTACATTTGAAAGTGCTTCTGTTCCCTCCACACACTGGGAAATTGAATTTCAACATGAACTTCTTAAGCTGGCCTAGAAATACGAGATCATAATGTAGGTCAGGGCAAATAAGAGTAGTTTAGTCCTATTACCCTAAGCTTACATACTCGGGTGTATGTCAAACATTAGATTTAGATAGTTAAAACTTTAACTCCTGAAGCGAAGATGAAGAATATCCAGGATCTGCTTAAAGGAGTGTAAGCTTATATTTCTTAAATGCAAATGCAAAAGGAACTAAGCCCCCCACTCTTAAGAGACTGACTTAGAAACTTCAGCATATATAGGAAGATAAGAGAGAGAGAGAAAGAGAAACCTTTTTTTGAGAAATCGTGTTTCTAAAGACACATGTTTTCACATCCTGAGAGTGTTAGACAAGACTCTGGCATTTTATTTTATTTTTTTGATATTTTTCTTCCACTCTATCTGCTGAGGCAAACACCCCAGAATTATTACTCAAGTGGTAGCCCAGTATACATTTCCCTCCCCCCACTGCTTCCTGCTGACCTGACAATAGCAATTTATTTCCTTTCTGACTGGGAACCGCTGGGGAACTATCAATCATAATCTTTCCTCCTATTGATTCCAGTCAGTAGCTATTGACAGCTCTAAAAAGATTATGTTTTAATTGGGGATCAGATAAATGGCATTTTAAGGTTTAATTTCACTTTTGCGCCTTCCTGTAAGGGCATGCCAGCGGTTCTAACCCTGAAAGAGCATAAAAATGACCCCCAGTACAGGAAGAGCCCGGCCTGAAGTGACTGAAAATCTTTTGCTATCACAAGGCTGAAAAGGTTGACAATGAAATTGAATTCATTAGTGCTACCTTTGCTTAAGACACAGTATCTCCACATTACTGGGCTCTTGTTTTAAGCAATAGGAGCTGCGAGGAGAGCAAGGAAGGGAGAATCAAAGTAAGTTGAAATGGCACCCAGTGATTTTGGGATGCTTATAATCAAAAGATTAAAAGCAGCAACAGGCAGATCTGTCGGTTTATGACCCATGTTAATTTTGCCTTAATTCCATTCTCTTTTTCCATTATCTGGGAATTTAAAAACAATCCTTTCCAAATCTGTAAGTAAATCTGTATTCTTTCCTCAAAAGAAGAAGAGGAGTTTGGATTTGATATCCTGCTTTATCACTACCCTAAGGAGTCTCAAAGCAGCTAACAATCTCCTTTCCCTTCCTCCCCCACAACAAACACTCTGTGAGGTGAGTGGGGCTGAGAGACTTCAGAGAAGTGTGACTGGCCCAAGGTCACCCAGCAGCTGCATGTGGAGGAGCGGAGACGCGAACCCGGTTCCCCAGATTACGAGACTACCGCTCTTAACCACTACACCACACATGTTTAAATGTTCATTTCCCCATAAAATGTTCATTTAAATATGCATTTAAACTGTATTGCAACATTCTCATATGGGTGAAATCCACATTACATTGATGGGGGGAGAATTTTGTTTTAGTTCACTTTTAAAGACAAACTTAACATGATTCTCACTTTCAGAAACAACGCCCAGACGAAAGCACAGCCACCCTTTGAAATATGCACTATATTAGATAAAATAACATACAAAATTGCATTATATCAAGGGAAATTGCTTTGCAAGTTTGAGTCTATTAAGCAACATTTCATACTAAAAGTTGCACTACAATGCTGATGTATTTTCATGTTGACGCTCTGTCTTTCTCATGATGAGTGGATAAATGAGAAACGGAGAGGAAGTAAAATCGACAGATCTACCCATTATGAACACATTTATCCAAAGGAAGGTCTGGCTGCTTATAGTGGGGTCACTGCTTTGAAGACTGCCTTCTGGCATACTTCAGAGACCCAGATTTTCTCTCACTGAGGGCCACGGTTCAGACGCACGATAAAGGGGTGTATGGATCAGCCTGTTTTCATTTCAAATTGAGTTTTGTGTGTGCTCAATAGCAGCTCCATTCTTTCAAGGTTCACTCGGCAGATTTTCTTGAATGCACTAAGGGTGGCGTTCAGCTAAATAACTGCACAAGTGAAGCGGGGTTTTCCCACTCCTCCCATTGTGCACACACCCCACTATCCTCAAATCTGCTCCAGATATTTGGGGGACGACCCAGAAAGGATCTACGTGGGGTGAGGGGAGGCAAGCAGAAAGCATCATGGCGTAAGTGGAAGTCATTACAGAATCAAAAATCATTGTATAAGTGGAAGTCATTTTGCTTGAGCAGCTGAGGGTCCCTTGCAACTCTACAATTCTTTGATTCTCTGAATACAGCCCTAAAAATTCACATTTAAATTGGATGGACTTTGTGTGCATGCAGTCTTCCCCTAGAATATATACCTTTGGATGCTTTTCATCTTTTTGTTGGAAGTCACCCAGAGTGACTGAGGCAAACCAGTCAGATGGGTGAGGTATAAGAAAAATTATTATTATTATTATTATTATTATTATTATTATTATTATTATTATTTCAGTGCATTGCTCCCTCCAATGCACATTTTTGTGTGCATTTAAAAAACGAAACAAAAATCTTAAAAGTCTGAAATTGGATAGCTGAATTAGGAGAAATGCATAATCCAATTGTGTTCTGACCAACATGTAAGTGGATTAGGTCGGTTTGCTTTAAAATGCAGACTGAAATAATTTCTCCTCTTGCCGGGACAAGGTGGCAGTCTCTTAAGGAATTTGAATGATGTTTTGTATATATGTATAAGGGGGCAGGTCCCTTTTTCCCCTCCTGAATTTCCTGATAGTTAAATTTACTTTCCCTGCTGAGGAACTAAGGTCTGCCCAGGTCATGGGTGACATCTTTGCCAAACCATCTTTAAAAACTGTGTTGTGCTTTGTGCTGAAACATTTGGTTTTCCTTTCTCTCCTTGCTCAAGGCCTCTGGAAGATGAAAGGCGCCTCCACCCAGCCCCCTATCTAAAATCTATTGTCAGTCACTTTGCACCTGTACAAAAAGCAAACAGACAGAGGACTTTTACCTGGCTGCTTGCCAGCTTTTTCCTGACTGCTGCCACCACATTAATTAATGAGCCTTTGGTGGACTTGTCAATCAGATTTCCACTTGTAAACCGCCTCCTCTTTTAACAGAAGCCTGACAATCAGGTATATATTTAACATTTTGTACACAATGGAAGATATTGGCTGTCACAATCTAAATGGAATATTTCATATTTGCTTGATGAATAAATATGACTCTTTCTCTTCCGCTCATTACCTTGATGGGTCATGCTTTAAAGCAAAATAAAATAACTTTGATTCCTTTAAGGAGATATTTAGAGGCCTTCAAAGAACGAGGCAAACCAGAAATAAAATTCTCCTTGAAAACGGGATGAAAAACTTCCAACTTTTTATGTTAGGTGTGTTAAGATTTGACTCTTTGGCTCTGGGTACCTGACCGTGACAATAGCAGGGACTTTTCTGTGGTGGCCCTGCTTCTTTTGAAATCTCTCCCATGAGGTTTGACAGCCACAAACTCTCCTGTTTCCAGAGGGTGTGTGAAAACTTGTTTAGTTGTGAAATAGACAAAGCAAGAGAAACAGCAGCAATGGAAACAGGGAGTGGCTAAGGAGACCAGGGGTGAGAGACAGAGGATTGCATGTGTTCTGCAAGCAGACATGCTCGTGACTTTTGCTTCCAAGCTTGGCCGTGTGTTGCCTACCTACACAAAAGGAAACCTACAAATCTTCCATATGAGAAAGGAAACCAAATGGGTGAAAATCCTTGTGGGCAGGATGCATGAGTTTCCTTTATGAAGAAGAGAAGACCTGTTGCAAAGGAAGGGAAAATGCGAGTGAGTCATATATCCCATTTCGTGTGTTACGTTGCCCCATGTGAAAAAGCCCATAGAACCAAGAGGGACAGAAAGAGGGCATTGGAAATGCTACTGAGCTGGAGCTTGCAATAACCAAGGTGGGATGATAAAATTCAACATAGCATTTAGGTTTCCTCCAAGGAGCAGTAAAGAAGACAACCTCTTAAAAATTCCTAAGTATACTGGATACTTCAGATCCTTCCCGATAGCAGGTTTAATTGAAATAACCTCAAAGCTCATTTCCAGAAGATGGCATTAATTGGCTCAGCTAACCTTACTCATGAACAGCCATTTATGTTTCATGCACTAACTCTTATATGGGCCAGGAACTAAAGTGATGGGGGTTATCTGGTGGTTAATGGCAGTGATTGCACGTCTGCCCAGAGAAAATTAGGATCACAGGAAGCTGACCTTCTACCAGGTTAGATTACTTGTCCTTCTAGATTAGCATTGTTTACTCCACCTGGCAGTGGTTCCCTGGCAGACATCTTTACCATCAGCCTATCCCCTGATTCTTTTTAATTGGAGGTGCCAGGGATGAAACCTGAAACCTTCTACATCAGGGATGGGGAACCTGTGTGGCCCACCCAGATGTGGTTGGATTTGAACTCTCCTTCAACCCCAGCCAGCATGGTCAGGGGTGATGGGAGTTCTGGTCCAACCACATCTGGTGGGCCCTAGGTTCCCCATCTCTCCGAATGTGCTGAGTGCTGGAAGATTCAGGACAGACAAAACTGAAGCACTTCTTCACCAGGAGCAATGTCAAGCTATGGAATTTGTTCCCATGTGAATAATAATAATAATAATAATAATAATAATAATAATAATAATAATTTACACCCCACCCATCTGGCTGGGCTTCCCTAGCCACTCTGGGCTGCTTCCAACAAAATATTAAAATACAGTAATGCATCAAACTTTAAAAGCTTCCCTAAACAGGGCTGCCTTCAGATGTCTTTTAAAAGTCTGGTAGTTGTTGTTCTCTTTGACATCTGGTGGGAGGGCATTCCACAGGGCGGGTGCCACTACCGAGAAGGCCCTCTGCCTCGTTCCCTGTAACTTGGCTTCTCGCAGTGAGGGAACCGCCAGAAGGCCCTCGGTGCTAGACCTCAGTGTCCGGGCAGAACGATGGGGGTGAAGATGCTCCTTCAGATATACTGGACCGATGAAGTGATGGTCACCAACTTGAACGGCTTTAAAATAGGGCTAGAAAAATTCATGGAGGATGAGGATATCCTTGGCTACTTGCTGTGACTGCTGTGTAGTATCTCCAGTAAAATAGATGGCATGTCCCTGAAACCCAATTGGTGGGGAGTACAAGCGGGGAGAGTGCTGTTGTTCTCATGAACTGCTTGTGGGCTTCCCACCACAGGCATCTCATTGGTCATTGAGAGAACAGGATGCTGGAGCAGATGGACCACTAGGCTGATCCAGCAAAGCCTGCCCCTCATTCTTAATTTCTTTGGTTTATTTAATAATTCAATGTACATCCTGCTCTCCCTCCCAAAGGAACCGAGAGCAGCAAATATATCACTGATAAAACAATTCAATTAAAAATAAAATGAGAACCTATTTAAAACAGTTAAAAACATCTAAAACAATCTAAAAGCATGTAACATGTTCTACCACTGAGCTATTGTTTTGTCTCTAGAAAGAACAGGAGATGAAGTAGGCATCATAATAATAATAATAATAATAATAATAATAATAATAATAATAATAATAATTTATTATTTATACCCCGCCCATCTGGCTGGGCCTCCCCAGCCACTCTGGGCGGCTTCCATAGAAACCAAAAATACACTAAAATATCACACATTAAAAACTTCCCTGAACAGGGCTGCCTTAAGATGTCTTCTGAATGTCAGGTAGTTGTTTATCGCTTTGTCATCTCGTGGGAAGGCGTTCCACAGGGCGGGCGCCACTACCGAGAAGGCCCTCTGCCTGGTTCCCTGTAGCTTTGCTTTTCGCAATGAGGGAACCGCCAGAAGGCCCTCGGCGCTGGACCTCAGCGTCCGGGCAGAACAATGGGGGTGGAGATGCTCCTTCAGGTATACTGGGCCGAGGCCGTTTAGGGCTTTAAAGGTCAGCACCAACACTTTGAATTGTGCTCGGAAACGTCCTGGGAGCCAATGTACGTCTTTCAAGACCGGTGTTATATGGTCTCGGCGGCCGCCCCCAGTCACCAGTCTAGCTGCCGCATTCTGGATTAGTTGTAGTTTCTGAGTCACCTTCAAAGGTAGCCCCACGTAGAGCGCATTGCAGTAGTCCAAGCGGGAGATAACCAGAGCATGCACCACTCTGGCGAGACAGTCCGCAGGCAGATAGGGTCTCAGCCTACGTACCAGATGGAGCTGGTAAACAGCTGCCCTGGACACAGGTTTGACCTGTGCCTCCATGGACAGCTGTGAGTCCAAAATGACTCCCAGGCTGTGCACCTGGTCCTTCAGGGGCACAGTTACCCCATTCAGGACCAGGGAATCCTCCACACCTGCCCACCTCCTGTCCCCCCAAAACAGTACTTCTGTCTTGTCAGGATTCAATCTCAATCTGTTAGCCGCCATCCATCCTCCAACCGCCTCCAGACACTCACACAGGACCTTCACCGCCTTCACTGGTTCTGATTTAAAAGAGAGGTAGAGCTGGGTATCATCCGCATACTGATGAACACCCAGCCCAAACCCCCTGATGATCTCTCCCAGCGGCTGCATGTAAATGTTGAAAAGCATGGGGGAGAGGACAGAACCCTGAGGCACCCCACAAGTGAGAGCCCAGGGGTCTGAACACTCATCCCCCACCACCACTTTCTGAACACGGCCCAGGAGGAAGGAGCGAAACCACTGTATTTTACTCTTCTTTCCTTTGTGGACTAGATTCTTTTGTGTATATCGGAACAGAAGGAGCGAAGTCCCATGAAGCTTTTCTTCATGTAGAAATGCAACTTTCTGTTATGAGTTTGTTGTTTTTTTATTTAAAAAATACATGCTGGGTGAACCTTTGTATGACTGGATTGGGAGCCAGCCATGCTGTCAAGCTTGCCCACACAACCTTCATGTATTTGATATATCTGGTAACTGGCCTTTCCGACATCTTTGGATGCAGTTCAGAATTCCTTTAGGTGGCATGCATCCTCTCTCACATCTTCTGCTTGAGCATCTTGGAGAACATATGAAGAACTCATACAACATATGAAGAACTCATACAAGAAAAAGGATTCCACCTAAACATTAGGAAGAACTTCCTGACAGTAAGAACTGTTCAACAGTGGAATTTGCTGCCAAGAAGTGTGGTGGAGTCTCCTTCTTTGGAGGTCTTTAAGCAGAGGCTTGACAACCATATGTCAGGAGTGCTCTGATGCTGTTTCCTGCTTGTCAGGGGGTTGGACTCGATGGCCCTTGTGGTCTCTTCCAACTCTATGATTCTATGATTCTAACACAGGGATGTCCCGTCCCCCCAATAGAACGGAGATGAGTAGATCTCTCCTCACCTTCAACATGAATAAAGGATGTTGTGTATCATTCATACATTTTCTGTCAGTTTTATGGAATGTCTGAAAGAGCACCAAGAGACTCTGCCACTTACCAGGGGCCACCCAGCATGTTGATGGGTCCATATTCAACATTCTATACTGTCAAATTTGTGATCCTTGAGGAACATCTTCCACGTGGATGTGACTGCTGAGAAACTCTTGGGCATCTGGTACACGGCAGGGAAAGTGCACTTGCTTTCAGTTTTATGGGGCTTTAGCATGCACGAGTGTTTTGTACAAATATTCCACAGCATTTCTGAAATGCAATGGTCATAGTGGGCAAGTTACTTCAGGGCTTGGGAAAGAACTTTGCCCATGACCTTGAAAGAGCTGCTGTCATATATTCCTGTGATATAGAAAAATCTGTCAGTCCTAACTGATTTTCCCATCGAGGGATATTGGATACACATCTGAGGAATTCCAGGGTTTTTAGGAACTCTGGCAACCCCAGGTTGCCAGTATTTTGCAGGTGGGAACCAAGCACATCCTGGGAAATTTAGGTTTGCGCCGTTAAAGGGGATTAAAGGGCTCTGTCACCCTGGTGCAACAAATCCACTTTGAAAAAGAACCAGACTTTTTGCAGTTTGGAAAGTGACCGGGAAATGCACTGAAGAGTATGGGATGAATGAATGGTACCTAAACACCCCACAAGCAAATCTGGATGAATGCAGAATGAATGCTCATTGTCGTATAACCTCCCTGAAAACAAATCAGAAGGAATGCTGGATAAAGGCCAGATATAATCTATTCTCCACGTAGGCTTTCTCTAAGCAATTCAGGATGGATGTTCAATACATTGGCCACCTGTGGGAGCCCTCATTTTGAAAGTCAGTGCATCGGTTCATATAGCAGTCTGACTTATATTACCGGGATTGCCTGTTCAGGGATGGTAAATGTGGTACCCTGGAGACATTGTTGGACTCCAACTCCTCTCAACCCCAGCCAGCATGGCCCATGTTCAAGGATGGTAGCCCAACAACATCTGCAGGGCACCAGGTCAACCACCAGTGCCTATGTTTCTGGCATGAGACGGTGCAATTTGGTCTACTGAGTCAGCAGGGATGATGTTCAGCTTCACCTCAGCAGCCTGGGACTTGAACTTAGAGAACAGAAGCCCTTTATTCACTAGTCTCCACAGTCATTCAGCTCATTTGCGAGGGGAAAAGAACACTCAAAGGATCGGTTGGCACATTTTGTCATTCTCATCTTGCCTGAGTTTTGAGTGGTAATTATATGCCACCTCCTGTGCGCAGATAAAAGTTGGATCATCTCCAACATTTGTTTTGGCATGTTTTGTGGTGCAACTAAAGCTCAGCTCGAAATGCCTGTGCCTGAGAGTTAATACAGGCTAGTTCCAGTTGGGCTTTTAGGTGTTTGTGGGACCTGGACAGTGGCATATCAGTGGCCCCTTCTGTGGAGATAGGGCCAGCTGAAGAGGAAACAAGAAAGGAGGAGGAGTGGCGTTATATGTCAGGGATGTGTATACCTGTGAAGAGATCCAAGATTTAGAACCTCAAAGCCAAAGTGAGAGCATTTGGGTCAAAATTAAGGGAGAGAATAATAACAGGGACCTCATTGTGGGAGTTTACTATAGATCCCCAAGCCAAATGGAGGACATAGATGATGCCTTCCTGGAAAGATGGCCAAGCATGCAAAAGGAAGGGAGATAGTAGTAATGGGGGACTTCAATTACCCGGATATTTGCTGGATGTCAAACTCAGCCAAGAGCATAAGGTCAAACAGATTCCTCACTGGCCTTGCAGACAACTTCATTGTCCAGAAAGTGGGAGAAGCAACAAGAGGAACAGCCATTTTAGATCTGGTCCTAACCAATGTTGATGACCTGGTTAGTGGGGTAGAAGTGGAAGGATCATTAGGCGCGAGTGATCATGCTCTTCTGAAGTTTACTATACAGCGGAAAGGAGCAGCCAAGCATACTAGGACTCAATTTCTTGACTTTAAGAAAGCCGACTTCATAAAACTTAGGGAAGTGCTGGGTGAGATCCCATGGACAGTAATACTAAAAGGAAAGGGAGTTCATGATGGCTGGGAGTTTGTTAAGAGGGAGATAGTAAAAGCACAACTTCAGGCAATACCAATGAGACAGAAACATGGAAGGTGCCTAAAGAAGCCAGGGTAGCTATCTAAAGAACTTTTAACTGAGTTAAGATTAAAAAAGGATGTGTACAAAAAATGGAAAAGGGGGGAAACCACCAAAGAGGAATTCAAAGAAATAGCCAGCACGTGTAGACACAAAGTCAGAAAAGCTAAAGCACAGAATGAACTCAGGCTTGCTAGAGAGGTTAAAAGCAACAAAAAAGGCTTTTATGGGTATGTTCGTAGCAAAAGGAAGAACAAAGAAACAGTGGGGTCACTCAGAGGAGAAGATGGTGAAATGCAAACAGGGGACACAGAAAGGGCTGAACTCCTCAATGCCTTCTTTGCCTCAGTCTTCTCCGATAAAGAAAACAATGCCCGACCTGAAGAATTTGGAGCAAATGCTTCAGCAGAGGAAACACAGCCCAGAATAACTAAGGAGATAGTACAAGAATACTTGGCTAGTTTAGATGTATTCAAGTCTCCAGGGCCAGATGAACTGCATCCAAGAGTATTAAAAGAACTGGCAGATGTGATCTCAGAACCACTGGCAGTCATCTTTGAGAATTCCTGGAGAACAGGCGAAGTCCTGGCAGACTGGAGGAGGGCAAATGTTGTCCCTATTTTCAAAAAGGGGAAAAGAGAGGACCCAAATAATTACCGCCCAGTCAGTCTGACATCAATACCAGGGAAGATTCTGGAGCAGATCATTAAGCAAACAGTTTGTGAGCACCTAGAAAGGAATACTGTGATCACCAATAGTCAGCATGGATTTCTGAAAAATAAGTCGTGTCAGACTAACCTGATCTCGTTTTTTGACAGAATTACAAGCCTGGTAGATGAAGGGAACGCAGTGGATGTAGCCTACCTTGATTTCAGCAAGGCATTTGACAAGGTGCCCCATGATATTCTTGTAAAGAAGCTGGTAAAATGCGGTCTTGACTATGCTACCACTCAGTGGATTTGTAACTGGCTGACTGACCGAACCCAAAGGGTGCTCATCAATGGTTCCTCTTCATCCTGGAGAAGAGTGACTAGTGGGGTGCCACAGGGTTCTGTCTTGGGCCCAGTCTTATTCAACAACTTTATCAACGACTTGGATGATGGACTCAAGGGCATCCTGATCAAATTTGCAGATGACACCAAACTGGGAGGGGTGGCTAACACCCCAGAGGACAGGATCACACTTCAAAACGACCTTGACAGATTAGAGAACTGGGCCAAAACAAACAAGATGAATTTTAATAGGGAGAAATGTAAAGTATTGCACTTGGGCAAAAAAAATGAGAGGCACAAATACAAGATGGGTGACACCTGGGTTGAGAGCAGTACATGTGAAAAGGATCTAGGAGTCTTGGTTGACCACAAACTTGACATGAGCCAACAGTGTGACGCGGCAGCTAAAAAAGCCAATGCAATTCTGGGCTGCATCAATAGGAGTATTGCATCTAGATCAAGGGAAGTAATAGTGCCACTGTATTCTGCTCTGGTCAGACCTCACCTGGAGTACTGTGTCCAGTTCTGGGCACCACAGTTCAAGAAGGACACTGACAAACTGGAACGTGTCCAGAGGAGGGCAACCAAAATGGTCAAAGGCCTGGAAACGATGCCTTATGAAGAACGGCTAAGAGAGCTGGGCATGTTTAGCCTGGAGAAGAGGAGGTTAAGGGGTGATATGATAGCCATGTTCAAATATATAAAAGGATGTCACATAGAGGAGGGAGAATGGTTGTTTTCTGCTGCTCCAGAGAAGCGGACACGGAGCAATGGTTCCAAACTACAAGAAAGAAGATTCCACCTAAACATTAGGAAGAACTTCCTGACAGTAAGAGCTGTTCAACAGTGGAATTTGCTGCCAAGGTGTGTGGTGGAGTCTCCTTCTTTGGAGGTCTTTAAGCAGAGGCTTGACAACCATATGTCAGGAGTGCTCTGATGGTGTTTCCTGCTTGGCAGGGGGTTGGACTCGATGGCCCTTGTGGTCTCTTCCAACTCTATGATTCTATGATTCTATGATTCTATGAAATATATTCGAAGGCTTTCCTAAGCATGTACATTAAATGAAATATGCACCTCCTTCAGATGGAACTCTCTTGCTAGGTGCTTGAAAATCCTCTGTTTTTGCAGTCCAAGACACACCGAAAAATAGGAATGTTGACTAATTCCCTGGACAGGAACCATGAATGGTTGGTCTGTATTTGGCTTAGTAATTCACACTGAGATCCAGGATGGTAGGGAACTGGATCCTATCACTAGTCCAGATCCTTCCTTCCCACTATAAGCCAACTTTTGAGAGGCAAACATGGCCAACCACGTGTTAATCCTCTGATGCCCAGTGAGAAATTTCAACAGGCTTGGTCCATTTGCAATTGATTTCAATACAGGTTGCTTGGAATTGGAGTTCAAAGGTGATGTCCCTCAGTCTTAATCAGGGATGGGGCAGGTGGGTGGGCTTTAGGGGGAAATGGCCCCATGGACCAAATTAGGACCTCTGTGAGGCCTAATTCAACCCACCCTTGGGTTACAATGTTGGACTAGGCCTGAGATGACCTATGTTCAAATCCTCACTCCACAATGAAGCTCATGGGGTGACTTTGGGTTAGTTGCTCTCAACCTATCCTGCCTTAGAGTTATGGGCCTGCCCTGTCATTAGACAGGATGAGGTGACTGCCTCAGGAGTCGGATGCTGGAAGCCAGCAGCAGAAACTGCTCTAAGCTAAAGGTATCAGTTCCTACAAAGCTACCTCACACTTAAAACATTCCATATCCAAATTTTCTTCTCTTTTCTTCTCTCCTGCCATTTGTCCACAGACATATATATATATGTGTGTATATATTTTAAACCAACTGAAATGGAACAAAATACTTCAGCTAGTCTTTCCTTGACTTGCTGATGAGATGTGGCCCATCTGTCATGTCACATCAGACTTCATTTGAATGTGGGATAACCTCTAACATGAGACAATGTCATGCTGCTGTTACTGTACTTAAGGATACTCTGCTATACGTAAGTAAAAAAAGGAGGAGAGGTTGAGGGTATGCCATTGCCAGATTCTCATTCTTTCATCGCTCCCACTACATTTGAGCTACATGAAAGATAAAGATGAGTATTCAGCAGGGATGGAAGGATCTGTCAATGTTGGTTTTCTTAGTTACTCATTTTCCTAATCTTAAATTCAGTTCTCCACATTTTGCAGCTATTTGTAATCTTTAAAAAACAAACAAAAACCTCCCCATGAAAATTTGCATTTTAGTGCAATTTTCTCCCAATAAGCAGTTTTCTATGCAGTTTTGCCTAGTGTACACATTTTTGCAAGCAATTTCCTCTAATATAGCCCATTTCTGTGCATTATTTTCACTAATATAGTCAATTGTATGTGCACTTTTGTAAACGGTATTAGGTTGGAGAAGTACATTGCAAAATTTGGATAAACGCAAATTTCTAAGGACAGCTATTTTCTTGTTTCAGAAAGTGAGGAGTTGATAGATTTGGCTTTAAATGCACACTCAATTTTCTCCTCCCATCCCTAGTATTCAGTTTGAATCATCTCCATAAATCAGAACCTGGATAGCTGCAGAACAGGGTCTTGTTGCTACCAACAGAAAATAATTTACTTAGTTTAAGTCCTCATTACACAAAAAGGGTTTAAAATGGTTGCAAAGGGAAAGTAGCAAACTTTTAATACTTTTAATTTTGGCTTATTGAAAGCCCCAAAGTGTCTTTCCTTCTAGGATGCTGGATGAAATAATATTCTTAAATTTCGTTTTTAGTTATAATTTTGCCCCTGATGGCAGATTACATGGCTAATATTTTACAAAGTGGAACTGACTGTTCATTCACATAGTATGTTTATTTCGTTTGGATTCCCATGTTGTTCTCCAAGGCTGGATAATGATGCATTTGAAATGAGGAAACTAAAGCATATACAAGATTATATCAGCATTGTTTTTGTTAGATCCCGGGAGTTCTAAAACCTGCCTGTGTCTTTGTTGCTGTTTTTTCATATATTAAAAAATATTTAAAGTAGGAGGGACTGCACCCCTGCTCACTCTGCTTGCCAACCCCATCCCCATTTCCTTACATGAACCTCCTATAACTTCCTGAGAGCCAGTGTGGTGTAGTGGTTAAGAGCAGTAGTCTCGTAATCTGGTGAACTGGGTTTGCTTCCCCGCTCCTCCACATGCAGCTGCTGGGTGATCTTGGGCCAGTCACACTTCTCTGAAGTCTCTCAGCCCCACTCATCTCACAGAGTGTTTGTTGTGGGGGAGGAAGGGAAAGGAGAATGTTAGCCGCTTTGAGATTCCTTCGGGTAGTGATAAAGCGGGATATCAATTCCAAACTACTACTACTACTACTAGTCTTCTTCTTCTTCTTCTTCTTCTTCTTCTTCTTCTTCTTCTTCTTCTTCTTCTTCTTCTTCTTCCCCATGCAACCACTAGGTTTCCTTTTCACTTTCCCAACCCCATTTCTGAAGCCACTTTACACTCTGTTTTCACCTTCACCCAAATTCCCATTTTCCTCCCCTCTACTTTCATGCATCCCCTGCTCACAGACCTCCTGCGTGGTAACCTGTTTTGTTTTGTTTTTGCAAATTTCCTTTAAAAATAGCTTGAAAACATCAGTATCCTCTCCTGTTCTGCATCCCCTTTTTGTCCCCCCACTTTTGCCTTCAACCTCAGCCCCATGCCTCCGACACAGTCTTTTTGCAACCCCCCTTTCCACCTCCCACCATTTTCACCTTCACCTGCTTTTCCTCCCTTGTCCCCCTTCCTTTTCCCAACTCCCCCTTGCACACAGATCACCCCCCATTTCCATGCTTCCTCCTATCTCCCATTCCGCTGCCCCCTTTGCACACACACCATTTAAAAATTCATTTCACTTTTAATTTGAATACCACCTTTCTATATTACTATGCACCAGGTGGCTTACAGCAACAAAATATACAACAAAGGACACGCACCTTTTAATAATCCGATTTGATACAAAATAGTCACAATAAAACACAACTTTAAAATGGAACGACTTATATAAAACAAAGTAATATCTGATAATCTATTAGAATATAACAGTGTGCAATAAAATTAACTCTCAAAAATCAACAAGTAATTGTTAAACAGAAATTGATTCTTAACAATTACAATAAATAATGTTATGATATTGTCAGTTTGCATTTCTTATTGCAGAGTGTTGATCTGATATGCAGAGATCTTTCCTATTCAAGAGGGTTCTGGAAGCTTCTAGAAGCTTCTCTGTGTGAAAGAAGCTTCATGATGTTTGGGTTATTCCTTGAGAGAAGCTGAGTGCAGCTGGTTTGAACTGGTTCCCTTATCTCTTTCTGTCAAGGTCATGCTGACTATAAAAGGAAGGCCAGAAGGAGCCTGGGTAATCATAATAATAATATTTTTTTATTATCCCCAGCCACTCTGGGTGGCTTCCAGCAAAATACTAAAATACAATAATTCACCAGATATTAAAAGCTTCCCTAAACAGGGTTTCACTTTCTCTTTCAATCTGTTTTCCTTCTGGTGTGGTGGTCTGTACATAGTATGCTTAGTGTTAAGGTTCAGATTTATTATGTTATTGTAAGTTGAAGTTAAGTCTGTTGCAACTGGATTTCTTATGGACAGTGCCAATCCTGAATGAATTAGATTTGTGACCATTATGCTCATTTGCCTTCAGCAGCAGTAAAGCTCTCCTGAATGAAATGCAATTGCCACTGGTCTATTTTTGGGAATCCTGCAAAGTGTTCCAGTTTTTACTGTGCCAACTATACATTGGAATCTACTCTGGATCAATATTGAGTAGAATTTCAATGAAAGATATATGTTACTGTATCTTTAAGGTGAATAGAATATTAAGGGCAAGCATGCCAGTTTGGCCTGTCCCAAGGGCCAAGTAGAAAGATCTGACGTTTCCTATTCCCAACCCTGCCATAAATAGTTGAGTTGGGGAGCATGACAACACCTGCCAACCTCCTTGCATTCACCCAAAGGAGAGAGCAGAGCCTCTGCATTTATACCTTGGGCCTACATAGTTCTCAGAGCTTTGGATCACCATGTGGCCGGGGGTGGGAGGTGGAAGCAGCAGACAAGTCTCCTCTCTCCAGTTATTCGTATGCCTGGATATGTCGCAAAGACTGGGCTTGGATTTCACAGTCTAGGGGGAGAAAGGGCCTGTATAGGCTGTTGTTTAGTCGTTTAGTTGTGTCCGACTCTTCGTGACCCCATGGACCAGAGCACACCAGGCACTCCTGTCTTCCACTACCTCCCGCAGTTTGGTCAGACTCATGCTGGTAGCTTCGAGAACACTGTCCAACCATCTCGTCCTCTGTTGTCCCCTTCTCCTTGTGCCCTCACTCTTTCCCAGCATCATGGTATTTTCCAGGGAGTCTTCTCTTCTCATGTGGTGGCCAAAATATTGGAGTCTCAGCTTCAGGATCTGTCCTTCCAGTGAGCACTCAGGGCTGATTTCCTTAAGAATGGATAGGTTTGATCTTCTCTGAAGCAGCACCCAGGCAGAACTGAATCCTAGCTGGTAGGCAGTAGGATCCGATCCTGCAAGAGGCTGCTTCCTCTGCAGGGCAACAACTGACCTTGACCAGGATCGAATCCTTCTGCTTACCAGCTGGTAAATGAAATCTTAAGTCGTGTGTGGAGCCATCTGCTGTGCCTACCATGAATGGCTTCCTTGCCAGGAAGTCACCCACAGCCGACCAGCACAACCTCAGGATTGAATCTGGTCAACGGCAGGATTCAATGCTTTGTGGTTCCTGTTGCAGCTCCTTCCCAAAGGGCTACCTTGCAGGGAAGCACCTGCCGCATTTAACCCACCTGTTCTCATATAGATAGAGCAATTAATGCAGAAATGGGTCTAGTTGAGTTACATGGAAGCAAAGAGATTTGCCCATTCATAGTATAGGCTTGGGTTACCCATCATGTCACAGGTGCTCTCGGTTATATATATATATAATAATAATAACAACAACAATAATAAATTATACCCCACCCATCTGGCTGGGTTTCCCTAGCCACTCTGGGCGGCTTCCAACAAAACACTAAAATACAATAACCTATTAAACATTATTTTTCTCTTTGACATCTGGTGGGAGGGCGTTCCACAGGGTGGGTGCCACTACCAAGAAGGCCCTCTGACTGGTTCCCTGTAACTTGGCTTCTCGCAACAAGGGAACCGCCAGAAGGCCCTCGGTGCTGGACCTCAGTGTCCGGGCAGAATGATGGAGGCGGAGATGCTCCTTCAGGTATACTGGACTAAGGCCATTTAGGGCTTTAAAGGTCAGCACCAACACTTCGAATTGTGCTCAGAAACGTACTGGGATCCAGTGTAGGTCTTTCAAGACCGGTGTTATATATAGAAGTTGGGGAGAGCTATATTCCATATGGCTATATAAACTTAAAGAAATTATTATTTGGTTGTGTGGCATAAGTAAAGCTGGTTTTGATTTTGTGTTTGTGTGTGCGCTAGCTTAATACCAGAACCGTTTTGGATTTGATAAATACCCCCATCGAAGGAAAGGCTTTGCTGGATAATTAAAATTATGTGCCAGAATCCTTTCTTTTGGCAAGTTCACTAAAAGGTTCATTTATTTGATTTTGTTTTATTTATGGCTAATCTGCAAATTATTGAACCTACCAATACAATTGCAGGGCTCTCTTTAATGCTTCCAGGAGTGTAATGGTCTCTTAGCTGTGGAGGTTCTGGCAATGGCCTGAATGGAAAGCCTAAAAAGAATGATGAATGGAATAATGTCTGTGCAAAATAAACCTGGAAAAGGCCACACCAGTGCATCACAATTTAAATCACAGACGGAGGTACTTTTCCAGGGGGGAGGTTGGACCCCAGCTCCCTCCATCCACCATGCACCAAGATTTCTGGGAGCTGTAGTTCATGAAGTATGCTGAGAGTTATTGGGAAACCCCTAGTCCTCTCACAGAGCTATCATTCTCAGAGTGCCTTAGCAATCCCTCTTCACAGGGAGCTCTGCAAATTGTAGTTCCGTGAGGGGAATTGGGGGGGGGGCTACAGCTCCCAGAATTCTTTGGGGGAAGCCACAACTGTGGTATCACAGTGCACAAAATGTATGGTGTGAATGTGGCCCAAGTTGCAGCAAAACCAGAAATCAGTGAACGGGGATTTTAATATGTTTTGTCTGTACTAAAGCAAGTTTCTTTCTTGGCTGAGTAACAAGTTGCCTAACATCTTTGTGCTTCCACTCCATTTCCCCCCTCCGCAATACACATAGTGTACAGCTGAGGAGTCTTCACTTCCCAGCAATGCGCACTGGATCAGGAAACGCAGGGCCTTAGTGAGAAAACAAATAACGAAACTCGGCTTAACAGGGTTGCTGGCCCACCGTCAGATCCCCTATTTTAAAACTTTGCAAGTATCACAATTAGGCTTTGCGCCAAGCCCATTCCCTTGGTGAATTCAGGCTTCTGCACTACTCAATAGGAGTCTGTTAATGACTACAAAGATCCACAGCTGTTTACAGTTTTAGGCTCAGTGGTGGACCAGGCAATAAGCTTGTTCCAGCGACGTGAGTGTTGGGCTCTCGCGGCAAGGAGAGGCATTGTGACAAATATTTCTTTACAGACGGGGGGCGAAGGGTGCAACTTGCAGCGAGGAATTTATTTATTTAGATTGATGGCCTATCTTCTCTCGGCAGCTCGGGGTGGTCTCTTGAACATCTCTGCTGTTGCATTTCAAAAATGGAAAGAAATGGAAAGGAGGGTTCTTCTTTTCCATGTACAGTGTAAGCCTAAGAGCCTAACTATAGGTTGTGTTAATGATACGGTGATCATACAAGGTGGCTCACCACATTGAAAAGTGATGTTATGAAATACAAAGTAATAAAAAGAAATGAGTTAAAAGCAATAATTGAAACACTTCAGTACATATTTGGCAGGTGGTGGACTCTCTGTCATTTGAGGTTTTTAAACACAGGTTGGATAGCTACCCGTCAGGCATTCTTCAGCTATGAAACCTGCATTGCAGGAGGCTAGACTAGATGACTCTGGGGTCCCTTCCAATGCTACAATTCTGTGATTCTAAGACCTGGACACAACAGGATTCTCCCCTCCTGTAGTTTCCAGCAACTGGCCTTCAGAAGCACACTGCCTCTGACAGCCATGGTAGAGTAAACGTAATAAATAATAGCAATAACAAAGCCACCCAGGTTGCTAGCCTTAAAGGTAAAGGTAAAGGTAAAGGGACCCCTGACCATTAGGTCCAGTCGTGACAGACTCTGGGGTTGCGGCACTCATCTCGCTTTACTGGCCGAGGGAGCTGGCGTCATGTGGCCAGCATGACTAAGCTGCTTCTGGTGAACCAGAGCAGCGCACGAAAACGCCGTTTACCTTCCTGCCGGAGCGGTACCTATTTATCTACTTGCACTTTGACGTGCTTTTGAACTGTTAGGTTGGCAGGAGCAGGAGCAGGGACTGAGCAACGGGAGTTCACCCCGTTGTGGGGATTCGAACCGCCGACCTTCTGATCGGCAAGCCCTAGGCTCTGTGGTTTAACTCACAGCGCCACCCATGTCCCTCTTATCCTCCACTAATTTGTCTAATACTCTTTTAAAGTTGCCCAACATTTAATACCCATGAACATGGGACATTAATGCCAAAAATAAAAGAGAGGCCACAGCATCTCCCTGTCTCATCACAGCCAAGCTGAGTTTCGGTGTTCCTGTGAGCAAACTGGCTGGCTGCTTCTTTAGCACTCACTTCCTTTTTAACATTTCTCCAGTGTGAAATGAAAGGACAGCTGCCTGTGCAGGGAAATAAAAAGGGGTCTCTCCCCCCTCGGCCCTGCAGCCTTCCCTCCCCTTTCCTTAGGAGTATGCAAAAATCCCAAGTGGATATCTTTTTATGAATTGGACCCTTCTTCTTTTTATAGTCAAAACTACCATTGCTTATTCCAATGCCGTCTTATGGCTTAGGCACTTTTTATGTCCCTCAGACATAGCACCCTAGAGGAAGATGCTGCACTAAGCAAGAACTCCGTAAACTTGCTACAGAATCAGCGGAATACTTTTTTCAAAAGTGCATAAACTTCTGTTCTTAAACACTGTCATCCTTCACCTTAACAAGCTTGGGAAGGGTGGGGAGGGGGAAGGTTCCACTAGTTTCTATGCCTTGTTAGGTCTATCATCTTTTTAATTAATAGTGTTTTTACGAAGCCGTCTGAACTGTGTCATTTCCATTATCAGAAAACCACTGCCATTAATGAATAATTTTCATTTCTGATCCTTGATATCATGCTAGTTGATCTCCTGTTTCCATGCCGCCAAATGATAGCATCGTTTTCTGCCCACGATCAAATTTAATTTGGACTCTGATTATATTATGCTGTTGCGACTGAAGTGTCAATTTTTGTCAGGCAATTAGGAGCTATAACCTGTGAAGTTAAGTTTGATAGGCATTGTAATTGGATTGTTACAGTAATAGCTTGGAACATTCCCTTTTTTCTTGCTTCTTTGATTCTTGGTGCATACCTCAGTTGCGCGAACAAAGGCATTTTGTTGTTATGAAACTATAGGACATTCAAGACAACAAAATGGAGACGGTACGTTTCTGCTCTGCTCACAAAAATAAAACAGGCTTGGGCTTAGGTCAGACTAGCGTTTGTGGCAGGCTTTCAGAAGGAAGCTCAAAATGATCAATAGGTTGAAGGAACTCCTCTGTGGGTAGTGGTTACTACATCTGGGACTTTTTAGTTTAGAGGAAAGGTGAGCCAAGGAGGACATGATGGAAGTGTTTAAGATTGTGAACAGTGTTGGAAAATTGGAATAGGGAAACAATTTTCTTCCTCTCTCAGAGTCCTAGAACTTGGGACCATTCGACAATGTGGAACGTTAGAAGATTAAAGACAGGGAAAAGAAAGAACTTTTCCACACAGAACTTAGTTGAGCTGTGGAATTTGCTCCCATAAAATGTAGTCATGGCCACCGACTTGAAAGGAGATTAGACAAATTATTGGAGGATGGCGCTATCAATGGCTGCTAGCCACAATGTCTCTGCTCCTTGTACAATTTCAGGAGCAATGTGCCTCAAAATTAGGGATGCAAAATGGGCATCGTTTTCCATTCCATCCCGTATTCATTGCACGCAGCACTGTTCCCATTCTGCTGCACTTCACCTTCCGCCAAAAACTATGTTATTTGTTTCGCTGCCCCTGGTGGCAAAATTATGTAATGCGTATAATTAAGTATGTACATTAAGACTGGATCTAGACACATCAAAGAAGCAATTCAGCTAAACGTGTTGCATACTCATACAGTGAAATCTGGTAGGGAAAGAGAGGACTCCATAGCGCCATCTGGTGTCACGGTGTTATATTGCATATACAACACATAGGTCTCTGAATACACAGGATCAAAGTGCTTCAAGAGTTATGAGGTACAAAGATTATTGCTTCTTCTTTAGAGTGGAAGAAAACAACACACACAACTTAACACACAGAGAAATATACCCCCCATATGTGTTTGTGTATTAATATTATATTATTCTAGGGATGGGGGAAAATTCAATTCTGTTCACATTTCAAGGTAGATTAACCTAATTTACATTTCCCAAAACAATATACAAACTAAAACTCAGCCATTCTCTGAAATTCACATTTCTCTGAATTTTGCAATGCAGTTCTCCAGCCAATGAAATATGTGCACAGAAATAACATACGGTGAAAAATAACATACAGAAAAGCATTATATTAGAGAAATTTGCTTTCAGAAAATGTGCATATTAGGAGATCTGTATATATTAGAAATGCACACACAAAGGTAGATGGATTTTCATGAGGACTTTAAACTTAATATATTGCAAGCTTCTGTAGAAATGTGGAAAACTGAATTTAAGATTGGGGAGAGGAATGAGAGTATTCCTATATTAGGTTTTTCAAGATAAATTACTTAATTGAAAATTGAGTGTTATTAGGTGAAAATGCAAAGTTATAATATATTTAGATGAATTATCAAGATAAAAGGAAAAATGGAAAGGATTTGCTGAAATTACTAATTGAACTAGAATGCAAAAAAGGGAGGTGTGAGGAGGTCAGGGAAACAAGTAAAGGAAAGTTAAGATATGGAAAGGATGACGTGTTTTTTTTAATTGTTTTTATATTATTTTTACTTCTTTTTGTGTGTATTTTGTATTTTTTGTTCCTCTTTTCTTTTTCTCTTTTATATTTTTGTAACCTTTTCGAAACTTCAATAAATATTATTTTTTTTAAAAAAAGAGAGTGTTCCTATATTAGTATTCCTGTTTCACTTCCAATATATATATATATATACTCAAAAAGAAAACCCCACATAATAATAATAATAATAATAATAATAATAATAATAATAATAATAATAATTTATTATTTATACCCCGCCCATCTGGCTGAGTTTCCCCAGCCACTCTGGGCGGCTCCCAATCAGTGTTAAAAACAGTACAGCATTACATATTAAAAACTTCCCTGAACAGGGCTGCCTTAAGATGTCTTCTGAATGTCACACTGAAAATTGTGGTGAAATTAGCCTTGCATTAACAACCAGCCCTTTTATATCCAGTATGTAGAACTTTGGGGTGTATGCAAGTCACAGAAATCTATTAATTTCCTATTGTGTGGATACTGGTGAAATAATTGCTGTAGCCCAGTCCTCAACAGCTCATTAGTTGTAATGCACTGTAGCCGTAATCAGTGAGAAGTATTTGAAAAAGCATCCCCCACTTGTTATGAGCACTCTAATAAAGAGGGAGCAGTCTGTACACCCATAAAAAAACTTTCAAATCTGTTAGCAGCACCTGCACTAAGCACCAGAATTGCCAACACTTTAGATGCAAATTGGAGTCATCATCTTAGGAGACGGCAGAGTTCATAGGTTCAACATTCTCTCACTTTCAGTCTCCCATGTCAGCGATATTTTAACCAGCTGGGGGCAGAATTACATTCTGGAAATTAAAGAATATATATATATATATATATATATATATATATATATATATATATATTACAAATCCACAAGCAGTTCTGCTTCTGAGCTTCTCAATTTACTACATTATAAGACAACATGAAAAATCCTATCAGGGGAAAAAATGATGTCTGATTGCACATTATACTTCTTGAAGTATCAGTGCATGGGTAGCTTTACACTTACAAGCAATTTAAATACTTCAATATATTTATATATGGGAGAAGAAGGGTGGGGGGGGAACACCTTTGTCAAGCCAAACCTCTTGATGAAATTTGCTCATTTTTCAAAAAAACTGTGTTGGTAACATTACAAATCTTCTTCTTTTTGAACAATGTAGATGTGCCAGAAGTTGCACAGCACTTTTTTTTTTATTAAAAAAAATCAGAGAAAACAGTGATCAGTTTAAATGATTTGGCATTTGTGCACCCTGGCACCCTTCCCCTATAAATAGTTTTGCTTTGGATTCTAGCAGGGTTGTCAATCAGCCACTACTAACTCAGTTGGAACTGTGAGCTGCTCCTGTGGGGGCAATTGGGTCCCAGAGGATAAGACTATCAATGACTATATTCTTTTTTAAAAAATAAATAAATTTTTATTAAGATTTTAAAGATTACAGAAAAAAAGAGAAAATAATAACAATCAAAGAAAAAAAGAAAAAACTATATATATATATATATATATATATATATATATATATATATATAATATCAAAAACCAGAAAACAGAAGAAAAAAGATAAAAAACAAGTCAAACCTGTACATCACTTGCTTACATTCACTTATTTCCTTGACCTCCTCACGCCTCCCATTTTTGTATTCTAATTCAATTTGTTATTTCAGCAAATCCTTCCAACCTTATTTTTATCTTAATAATTTGTCTTAATATACTGTAATTTTACATTCTCTATGTAAATAACTATATTCTACCCCCACTATTGGAGGCAGTCTGCTTCTGAATGCCAGTTCCTGGGATCACAGGGGGAGAGTGCCCTGTTATGCTCAGGTCCTGCTTCTCATAATCCAGCTTGCCACTGTGAGGACAGGGACTCAGCTACACTGGCGTAGAAAAAGCGCTTTATATGCATTGTATAGGCATTATAACACTGTGGCACCAGATGGCACTGTGGAGTTCCATTTTTGCCAACCCGGTTTCTCATAAAACATTTACAACACCTTTAACTGAAACGCTTCTTTGATGGGTCTAGATCCAGCCCAGAATGCTGGACTAGATGGGCTTTTGGCTCATCTTAGGTTAGAGGAAGAATTTCTGCCTTCAAACAGAAACTGAAGAGAGGCAGCAGTAGCATACTCTCCAACGTGTCACAGTGGGAAACCAGGACACCCATCTTCTGGGGCGCACTCCCACGCAAATCATGTGACCCACGTTTTGGGGAACCATGCTCTCATGCAAGAGCACCTCCCCCCCCCAAAAAAAGGGAAGTTCCAATTTAGTCGAGACCATTGAGGGTTGTGCTGTACATGCTGAGGGCAGCTCTGTTGACACTATGCAAATGTGCAGTTGCTGATTGGCTAACCACTTTTGCAGACATTAGTAGGTTGCACCTGCACCAAGGGTTGCTAGCCAATCAGAGACCACGCACACATACCCTGTGCTGACAGTCAGACGCTGCCTCTGCTGATGTTAGTGCTGCGCTGAAATTTTATCCTGCAAGTTCTTTCCTGACCGTTCCCCACCAGTTTATGATAAAAGAAATGGCATTTCAAAATCACGAAGTGGGGACATTTTGTATGTGGAGAAATTTGCATGTGTGGGGTGTAGGGCTTTTGTTGTGCTTTGAATATAGCTCAGTGAAAGAAGTCGCCAGGTAACGTTTTCCCTTGGGGCCTTTTCAGTTTTCATAGGTCAGGCAGCTGCAGAAGACACCCATAAAACCACAAGGTTTCACCTTAGTCTCTCTCTAACCTACTGGTTTCTGACTGGGCTCTATGCTATCCTGTTAGGTTCTTCCAAGACCTCCTGTGATCTGCCGTGTTCAGTCCTAGGTCCTTCTCCCCAAGTTCCACTTTATTCCTCACTCAGGTGGAACAGCTCAGTGGTACAACATATGCAAAGGTTCCTAGTTTGGATCTGTGGCATCTCCAGACAGAGATGGGAAATGTTCTCGCCTGAAACGCTGCAGCGCCATTTTCAACCAGCATGCAAAACACTGACCTAGGTGGAGTTCTGATATGGTGCAGCACAAGGCATGTTGCAATGTTGCTAATATCAAAAGTTGGCAACCCTAAGTAATAACCATTTCCTGAGACTCATTTCAGATTGTTTAAGAAGCAATGGAGCAGAGGAATCAGGAGAGACAGACAGACAGACAGACAGACAGACAGACAGAGAGACTATGCAACAGAAGATCTGTTTTAAAAAGCAGGTAGACGTGAAGTCTCTTGAAAAGATCTTATTGTAGAAAATAAATGTGCTGTTTGCTTAGCTGTAGATTCATAGTAGGGATTAGTTCTTCACACACAGAAGATCAGTTCCACTTCTGGATGTGTAATCTTATATAAAAAACACCCAACATCCCTATTTTTTAAGTACACAGGAAAAAATTCACAGCAACTCAAAGTATATGTTTGCGAATTCTTGCTAAATAACAGCTGCGGAATAACATGCAGTCTGTTTTCTGAGATGTGTTCGCCAAACTTCTGAGAGGTTATTTATTTTCTTAATATACTTATATGCCAACCTTACTGGGCAAGAAGCCCTTCCAAGTGGCTTACAAGACTTTGGAATCAGAAACAATAATGATTATTCACAGTTAAAGCTAAACAATTTTTTTTTTAAAGCTAAAATACAACCTGCTTAAAAAGTCAATCAAAAGAAAGCAAGTTTTTTAAAAAAGTTTAAAACTTAAAAGTTATTACTGGGTGAACCATATGGACTTACTCCTGATCCCGATAGGCACACAGGAAGCAAGAACTAAGAAACAGGAAGTGGGTGTTGTTATTGCTCAGGCTTTACTTTGAAGAGGAGGGGGAACCTCAGTCTTGGCACTGAAAGTGACCCTCTAAGCCTTTCTATCTAAGTCCTGGGATTCTCCCCAGACCACAACCCCAAGGGTTGTGCATTGTTGGCAATAGTTCCCTTTATACTTCTTTGGGGAGGTGGGGGAAAGAAGAGAAATCACAAAAAACACAAGATCAGACAGCAGCCTTAATGCTACAGCATACAGTGATCATACTATGAATCCAGATAAGGTTTAAGGCTCAGTCTAATATTGACCATTCAGTTTACGTCTTGCAGGCCAGCCCATTCAACTCTGAAGAGAGGTTGTAAATATTCTCATGCACGTGGCCCAGAATGCCCGTGAAATCATGCCACCTCACAACATCATATAATTCTGAGGGGGCATTGGGGAGGGTGGCAAATAATGGCAGCCAACAGAGGGTGCCATTTTCCTCTCAGAAGACCCATTGGAACACTACTAGAACATACAGAGACACAGTGAGCAACCTCCTCTGTGGGTGGGAACTTCATTTTTAATGGCACACTAGGCTCTATTGAGGCACAGTTTAGGAATTACTGGTGGGGGAAGGCTGAGAGAAATTTAGTTCCAACTGTACATTCATGACATTAACAGAATAATCTGGAAGGATTTTGGATTCTGATTATGTTGCAATTTGGATAACCCAGCATGGACCCTGTTTGAATAAGGTCATTTAACCCAAGAGGCTGATATTCCAAAGGAGGCCCATGAAATCAGCTTCCTTGAAACAGTAAAATCTACTCCAAAAGGCCTGGATTCTCAAAGGATCCTGGTAAAAAGTTTCAGAGAAGGGTTGTTGTTTTTTTTTTTTTTTAAAAAAAAAATTAATTCCCAGATGAGCAAACTAGTAAATATCAGAGTCTCCCTTGACTAAGCATTTCTTATCTGTTCTCTCCAAATCTGTTTTGTTTGTTTGACCTGAGGAATTTCCACAAATGAATAGGCAAGCAGTTGGGCAACAGTAATGTAAATATTCACAGATTCTTCTTTTCATCCCATGTGAGCTTCGCCCTGACACCTGGTAAGAATTTTCAGCCTTATCAAGCAGGCCAGGAGCAGTAATTAATATGCCACACCAAACTAACTCATCTCCAGCTTTCCTCCCCCTGCTGAAATGTAATTGTCACAATTTACTACCTTTCTTCCCAGCTTTAACTTTCATTCCATGTTGGTATATCTTTGAAATCACAAACACCAGGTAGAACACCTGAGCAGTTCTACCTAAATGAGTGCCTGGCCAAAACTCCTCCTTCAGTTTCTCAAAAGTCCCCCCCCCCTCTGTTAAAGAGATTTCCATTTTTCTGTATCTTTCTTCAGGTCTTTAGAATTCTAGTAGGTGTTGGGTTGGGCTTATCTTATTATTGCATGTGTGTGGGGTGTGTGTGTTTGTTTCCATGGAATATTTCTCTGGAACTCTGCAGCCCTTCCACCTGCCAAGACTTCCTGACCTGAAAAAAGGTCCATGGAAAAAGTTATCTGATGACATCTTTCCTCAAGCTTTATTGGAAGCATGAGGAGCCAGGGAGGCTGGCTATGGAGCACCTGAGAGAGGTGTGGTCACTAATTTTGTTTTCCAGCCCACTGGAGAGATGTGAATGGAAAAAAGGACACCCACAAACAAACTTTGAGCAGCTTGAAAGCACAACAAAAGCCCAGGACATGGTCTCAGTCAGGGGCAGCAGACAAACCAGAAGTCTGATCACCTTCAAAGGTAGGTTGTATAGTCTGGTTATTTTCCCTCAGGGAAATGTAGGGTCATGGGGTCTTGGCACACACGGTGAGGTAGCGAATCAAGCCATAAGTCAAGATGAAGAGTAAGTCAGAACTGAAGGGCAAAGCAGATGGCAGCATCAAGAAACACGTCAAAGATTTGTTGTTGTTTAGTAATTTAGTCGTGTCTGACTCTTTGTGACCCCATGGACCAGAGCATGCCAGGCACTCCTGTCTTCCACTGCCTCCCGCAGTTTGGTCAAACTCATGTTAGTAGCTTCAAGAACATTGTCCAACCATCTCATCCTCTGTCGTCCCCTTCTCCTTGTGCCCTCCATCTTTCCCAACATCAGGGTCTTTTCCAGGGAGTCTTCTCTTATTATGAGGTGGCCAAAGTATTGGAGCCTCAGCTTCAGGATCTGTCCTTCCAGTGAGCACTCAAGGCTGATTTCCTTCAGAATGGATAGGTTTGATCTTCTTGCAGTCCATGGGTCTCTCAAGAGTCTCCTCCAGCACCATAATTAAAAAGCATCAATTCTTTGGTGATCAGCCTTCTTTATGGCCCAGCTCTAGGACTAAAAAATAAGGAGATACAGGCAGCAACCATTTTAGGCACATCCGATAAGTGAAGTGACCCCAAAAAGTCACAAAAAGGGGTGGCATGGGGCAGGGGTGGGATAGGGTGTTTGCAATGGGTGTTCCGATTATACGCAATTTCACACAAGTGCTCAATTACACAGAATGCCTATGGGGAGTTGCCTGTATAAAGGAATACACCAGCACTCTAGAAGATTCTGTTGCTCAGGTAAAGCCCTTTTTGTACTCCTTTCTGCCTAGCATGACTCATCGGCCATCCTGAGTAGGCGGAGCCAGTCCCAGGCCTGAAGGTAATTGGTTGAGAAGTGTTGCCACTTGCAGACTTCCGGGTTAGCGCCATCGTCTAATGGCGGATTCCCTCCGAGCTCTGGAGGGAATCAGCTCAGCAGGGGTCGGGTCCTACCGCGACGGCGACGCAGGGACCCTTAAAAACCACAGGTGCGAAAGCCTGTGGACCTGGTGACTCGGCGGGCACCATTTGCGCCCCCCGACCCGCGAAGGAGCCTTTTTAAAGGCTGCGGAACGGGGGACGGGGAGCGGCGTGGTGCTGAGAGTCCTCTGCTTCCCCTGCCGAGTGAAGCCGCAAGCCATGGACGGAGAGCGCTGACTTTTTCCTTTGAACATTTGGATTAAAAGCAACAACCCGTGAGTAATACAGAATTTGGACTTAAAAGGGAAATTTTTTTCTTGAATTTGGCACGATCGGGGAAGGTGCAAAAAGGAAGTCCGCCGCCCCCCGCCTTGTAAATAATTTAAAGCAAGGATTAGATAACTAAAGTTGAGAGAAATATCTTCGTCTTTATTGGACAAAAATTATTAATTTCACGATTGGACAGTATAAGTAATTTTGCTGGAGGATAAGAGTTGGTTTGGAGAGCTGAAGTGCAACCCCCCGGGACCCGGGTGATCCGCGAGAGAGCCTGTTGAAAAGATACAGAGGACTTTGACAGCTGCCAAACTAGCTGTCAAAGTCGGGGAATAAAAAGAAACTTTGTTTCTGGTGCCTTTGCTGGTTAGATTTCTTTAATTTGGATACAAACTGTTGGGAATAAAGAAGAATAAGCTACTTTGACTTTTGGACTGGAACTGGAAGGATTCTAAGTAACCATAATCCCCCTAGAGGGGATTTTTGGGACACTGCAAGAAATGGCTGCAAGTGGAAAAATACTTACTGAGCTGAACAGGACCTTTTATCTCCTGGGAAAGCTCCAGGAACAGAGCGATATTTTGACTACAAGGGTAAGAATACTGAATGAAACAGTAAACAATTTTACTGGAACTGGAAGAGACTTGACTCAAGTTTAGGTTGCTGAACAACAAGCCCTTGAAGTGGGAACAGAAGCCGTTGCAGCTGAACAGAAAGTGGAACAAGAGATATATGAGGATTTGGAGGGAAATGAAGGAGAAGTTACAATGCTGCAGAAGATTAAGGTAGGCCAGAGGCCTGTCAGGAAGGCCATAAAGGAAGAATGGAAAGATCTCCTTAGGTGGGGACCTGAAGAACTATGGATTACAAATTTGATTAAGATGGAAGTTGGAGTTTATGGGACATTTAGATTTAAAAGACTTAAGAAACAAGATTTGAGCTCCACCTTTAAATATAGAGGCCTGGCTGGAAGAAAAATGGACATTATTGAGACAGAGCTTCTCCGAGATCTGGTGTTGAATATAAAGGACTATCAAAAAAAACCAGCAGAGAGAAATTGAGAGAGATTTAAGAGCCTCTGACGTGAGGGATCCAGGCTGAGAATAGATGGAGTGATGGACATTGGTTTGGGGATCAAAACCGGGAAAGGGAGGGTGGGGTGTGGGATTCCAAAGGGTGTAAAAATATAATTCGTTATGTTTCTTCTTTTATATATTTTTGCAAATTTTTATGGAATGTGGGAAAATCGTGGAAGGGAAATTTGGGTCGACTTTAGGAAAAAGGTTAAAGACTATATTAACAAATACTGTAAAATTAATGAAGGCTAGAATGACATGGGTTTAAAAATTAATGGTTTTCAGCGGCATTTATTAAGGAAAAGGAAAAGAAAAATTAAAAACTATGGGAAATAAGGGAGAGGACTTGCTGATTGGATAATGAAATTATAATACAGAAGGGGGAGGTGTGAGGAGGTCGGGGAAATAAGGTTTAAGAAAAAAAAAGGATTGAAATTATACCTGTTTTTTGTTTGTGTATGTTTGTATGTTTGTGTGTTTATGTGTATTATTGGAAACTTTAATAAACATCATTTAAAAAAAAAGAGAAGTGTTGTCACTTGCAGTTCAATGGGTCACCACACAGATCCAGCAGCTCTTGCCATCAATACTCAGAGACACATGTGCGTATCAGTAAAATAACACACAAAAATAATGCATCGTCATAACAATAACGTAGGAGAAGAGCTTCCTCCCCCAGCGCCACTTCCACAAATCACATCACCTCCCCCTGCCCAGGTCTACTCTTAAACTTCTTTGGGGAGAGACCCTATCTTGGTCGCCATCAAAACATGTACTTTAGCCCTCAGCCTGGAACACTGCTGTGCATGGAGTAAACCTGCCCTCTGTCCCCCATGGCCAAAGTTCATGGGGTGGTGGACCAGCATTTGATCCCTTCTAAACCATCTCATAGGGACGCAGGTGGCGCTGTGGGTAAAAGCCTCAGCGCCTAGGGCTTGCCGATCGAAAGGTCGGCGGTTTGAATCCCTGCGGCGGGGTGCGCTCCCGTCGTTCGGTCCCAGCGCCTGCCAACCTAGCAGTTCGAAAGCACCCCTGGGTGCAAGTAGATAAATAGGGACCGCTTACTAGCGGGAAGGTAAACGGCGTTTCCGTGTGCGGCTCTGGCTCTGGCTCTGGCTCTGGCCAGAGCAGCGATGTCACGCTGGCCACGTGACCCGGAAGTGTCTCCGGACAGCGCTGGCCCCTGGCCTCTTAAGTGAGATGGGCGCACAACCCCAGAGTCTGTCAAGACTGGCCCGTACGGGCAGGGGTACCTTTACCTTTACCTTTAAACCATCTCATAGGGGACGCGGGTGGCGCTGTGGGTAAAACCTCAGCGCCTAGGACTTGCCGATCGCATGGTTGGCAGTTCGAATCCCCGTGGCGGGGTGCGCTCCCGTCATTCGGTCCCAGCGCCTGCCAACCTAGCAGTTCGAAAGCACCCCCGGGTGCAAGTAGATAAATAGGGACCGCTTACCAGCGGGAAGGTAAACAGCGTTCCGTGTGCTACGCTGGCTCGCCAGATGCAGCTTGTCACGCTGGCCACGTGACCCGGAAGTATCTGCAGACAGCGCTGGCTCCTGGCCTATAGAGTGAGATGAGCGCACAACCCTAGAGTCTGTCAAGACTGGCCCGTATGGGCAGGGGTACCTTTACCTTTACCTTTTTAAACCATCTCATAGTGTGTGTGAAACATGGAAACACACTGTGCGCATTTAACAGGTTACAACAAGGCATTTTGCAAATACAAATTCTGGCTGGAGTGTGCAAAGCAGCTGATGTTCCTTTGGGTAAAAGCTTAACGGCAGTGTCATGCTGACTTTTTCTCTTCCCACAACCTTCCCTTGATGTCTCAACAAAGCGTGGTCAATGGCAGTGACTGTTGGCTCTTTTGATTGCTTCCATCCCGTAGTTTTCAGTGAAAGTAATTGAATGAAGGAGGGGGAAAAAACCTTGATAACACTTCATATTCTTTCTAATTTGTCATTTCTGGGCACACCAGGGATAAAGATGACCTTTTGAATTTTGACCTAACTTTTTGGTAACGGGCAGCATCTTCACTCCTGCTTTTCATTTCCATGAATACTGCATGCCTCTCTCTCTGCCCCAGTATAAAGCTATTAATATTGTTCTATTAACCTTTCTTCCAAGTACCACTGACCTTTCCCCTAAAAAGACAATTACTGTACTTTTATCCTTAACAAATCTCATTTATTAGAAAGTTTTGCACAGCACTGGCTAAGGCTGCATCTCTAACTATCTCATATTTCTTTATGTTCACATTGCTGTGATAAAAGAAAGCAAATCAATCGGTGCCAGTGTGTGGATGACAGGGGGGGGAATCACTGGGCATTTGGGTCTTATTTGGGTTCTGTACAAAAAGCTACCCATCATAATGGCAATTTGCAACAATTGCCACTTGCTATTGAACAAGAACATAAGGACACAGGAAGAGCCCTGCTGGATCAGGCCCATCTAGTCCAGGATCCTGTTCTCACAGTGGCCAACCAGATGCCCATGGGAAGTTTGCAAGCAGGACCTGAGTGCAACTGTACCTTCCCTTCCTATGGTTTTCAACTGCTGGTATTCAGAGACATTGTCATCATAGCAAGTAGCTGCTGATATTCTTGTCCTCTGTGAATGTGGATAGCCTTCAAATTGGTGGCCATCACAGCCAAATGTGGGAGAAAATTCTGTAGTTTTCCTATGTGCTGTGTGAAGGATTTTATTTTGAATCTTCCAACATTTCAGCTTCATTGGATATCCACAAGGTAATCCCTCCCCTACCTGGCCTGGTCTCCTTGGCAACAGCTCCCCCAGGTGGGATTGGACAATTGAATGAGGTAGGTGGAGACCTCTAGGTATCCCACCTGAGGGAGGCAAAGCCAAGCCTATGCTGTTGGAGCCGCTTCAGATCTAGGGGCTGCGCGCGTCCACGCAAAGGGCGCCCCCCGTTTTAAGCGGGGAGCGGTCATTCTTGTCCTCTGTGAATGTGGATAGCCTTCAAATTGGTGGCCATCACAGCCAAATGTGGGAGAAAATTCTGTAGTTTTCCTATGTGCTGTGTGAAGGATTTTATTTTGAATCTTCCAACATTTCAGCTTCATTGGATATCCACAAGGGCTAGCTAGTGCCATAAGAGAAGGAGAAAGAAATTTTTCTCTTCTTGCTTTCTCCAAGCCATGCATCTTTCTATAAACGTCTATATTTGCTTTTTCTCTAAAGCCACCCTTACCCTCCAGCGTCCTTGCTGTTGCTCTGAGAAGGGACGTTCCTGACAGAGTGGTACTATTACTTTCCTTGGTCTGGACATTATCTTCTGTTGATGCAGCCTAGAATAGCATTAGCTATTCTCAGAAGGAACCTAAAGGAATGAGAAACCTACAGGAATGCCCCTCCAGTTGATCTCAAAGAATTAGGGTGTTTCCAGACTGCAAGGTTCAGTTGCATACCAGCAAATTCAGGTGACATACATAAGTGTGGCTGGGAGGCCTTGCACAACAAACCTGCTTCCCTTGAAGACGAGACTTTTTGCAGTGTGAAAAGTGATGGGGAAATAATGAGAAGTGTGGGTTAACCCTTCCTTGATGCAACATTGCCCCAGCTCCCTGCAAACAAATTAGGATGAATAATCAATAAACAGGAAGGTTTATGTGGGAGGAGATATTCCATTAACTATGAGATTCTCCTAATATCTGAAGCAAACTGTTTGGTTTGTAGAAGGATGTTGTAAGCCAAACGCCTAATTGCAGCAATCTGGCTGCTGGGTCTTCTTTCTTTCACTTCCCCTCTTCTTTTTCTTACCTTGCGATTAAGATTTATTTAGTGGGAATCCAAGTGGGTGGCAGATGTGAGGAGGGGAGCTCCCTTGAGCTGCAAGTTGAGGTAAATAGTGTGTCATAACCCATTCATCAATTGGTAATGCAAGAAAAATAGAAATATCTGCACGAGGAAAGGAATTGGCAAGCATTTTGCCCAGGGAATGGCATGGATCATAAGGGAATCAGGTGGAATTTTGCCTTTGCAAAGGAAACACTCATTTGGGTGTCTGTGATAGGATAGTTGATAGGAATGGATGGTCGTGTTATGGATCAGAGAGGAAGCAGCTTTGGCGATTTTGAGCAGAATCACCCAAGAACTGTATGACAGATACAAGTATTTCAATTTAGCATATGAATCTTTTAGGAGAACGGCTTGCAGATTATAACACACCTGGAAGAGGAATCAAATAATTGTCATGTTTCTCAAATGGCAGGCCCAACATCAATCATTTCCCCAAGCACTCTGTCTGGAGGATTTTTATACTGTCTCTTTATGTCTTTCTGCAGTGCATGGATTGTCGATGAAGATAAAGAGAGTGAAGCTGGATGATACATCTTATGAAAATCCACAGTAATCACATGTTCCTTCAGAATGTGTTGATACTGCAACATATTCTGGAGGTGAGATCCTGTGTCACTTAAAGTCAAGAGATTTTATCCTGGAGTCTACTTACAAGTGTTAGTCTATCACAATTGGTGGTTGAGGATGACCAGTTGTGGAGGAATATAGCCAAATCCTGCTATAGCCAAAGGCAGATTTGAGGAACATTTGGCGATCCAGATGTAACTGAACTACAACCCCCATAAGCTCTAGCAAGCACCGCCAATGGCCAGGAATGATGGGAGTTGTAGTTCAGCAACATCTGGAGGGTCAAAGGTTACTCACACCTGTTGTATAAGTACACAGGTTAGGAAGCTGTTTCTTGTGCAATGCTCAGGCACATCCAAGCCCAATGTAACCAGTGTGTCGAAGAGGTGCTATAGCATTACCCCAAAATGTGTATTATTTTACAGAAGGGACAATGGAAAGAGAAATATATTTTGCATATATTCCATGACAAAGGTGAGGATGCAACCGAAACTTAACAATCTAACGGAAAGGCATATCTTGCAATAAGGCTATTTGCATATAGAACACATTTAAATGAGAACACCTTATGATTTCTTACTTAACATATATGAAACCTATATTATAGTTATTTCTGCACAGATTTATCAACACACCGAGACAAATAATCGTGTGTCCATTAAGTATATTTCTGTCATATCAGAAAGATAATGTCTTTTCCCCTCGTTTCTTTTATTTTTTAATCAATTATGTAAAACCTGTTTAACCCCCCCAACCCCCCCTGTTTTTAGAGTCCCTTCATAATCTGAGGCCCTAAACTGTAGTTTACTTAGATTATGTGCAAATCTGACACAAGTTATGGACCTGCAAGCACTGCAAAAATGTCCCCATATAGTAGGAATTCCCAACATGCCATCCCTGAGCTCAGTTAGCAGAGCACGAGACTTAATCTCAGGGTTGTGGGGTCAAGCAGAGGGTTGGACTAGATGACCCTTGTGGATCCTTCCAACTCTACAATTCTATGAGCACCATGGTGCTCTTATGACCTTCCTCTGGTGCTTACGAAGCCTCTGAGGCCCTCCTCCCACTGTGCACCCCCCCCCCATCCTTCCTGCTTGGTCAAGGATGGGTACCTTTTATTCCTCCCTTGAAAAGTAGAGTGGAAGGAGGAAGTTAGAAGAGTGACGCTCTTTCCCACTTCCCCTTTCAGCTCTATGTGCCTTTCCAGAGTCAGATGAATTCTACTAGACATAAGTTTTACGCAGATCCCTCAGGAAAGCGAGGTGTATGCAATTGTGCGCTCTTTCTCTTTCTGTCTCTTGCAAAGTATGGGGTAGCTTATCTCAAGGAGGGGGTGTTGCACACAACACTCATTCCGAAAGCTAAATGGGCCTAAAGAGGCTGGCCACCTTGCACGTATGATGGGATTAGGTAGTTCTCTCCTTAATTTGCCAAGCAGAACAGAAGATGCCACACGCTTGCCACCAGGAGAAGCTACTACGATATGGCATAAAGCTGCACAATATGGTAGTATATAAGGTGCTTTGACATGGGAGGAGGAGTCCGGTTCCCTTATCCCAACGAGCTTACAAGAACCTAACTCTCTGATCCTGCTCTTCAGCATCCTTGCTCACTTATGCTGAGAGACAAGGGGCCATAGTTCTGATGTAAAGTGGAAACATAGGATTATGAAGGATGATAAGAAAGTGGGTGGGGTTGCCTGAAGACGCAAGTTTCAAAGAGGGATTGGAAGGAGGAGAGAAGGGTGGTTGATGGATGGGAAGGGAAATGCGGTGTGACTCTTGCTGGGCTAGAGGGGGAGGACTTGAGGGTGAGACACTTTCCTCTGTTTCTGATGTGGGTATTAGACTAATGGAAAGACTCTGATGAAAACTAAAGGCAAACAAATGGGTTTCTTCTCCTATTTAAAGCCCTGCCTTGCTTGTTAAGCTCCCTTTGAGTAAACAAAAGTGACAGCTTTTGTTTTCGTAGAAAATTTGCCGACAGGCGCAAAAGATGGTAAGGATCACCTGTATTTTCTTTTCATACCCCCCTTCCTCCTCCCATTTCTCCTCCCATCCTCTTTGAAATTTATTTTCTGGGAGTCTTTTAAAATTCAGATCCTATCGTTGGTAACAAATGATGTGAAGTCTTAGGTACAGTACTTGCAGTCTGTGTTTGTTAAAATGAAGGAAGAGACCCTTCCAACACTTTGGGATTTTTATGAATGATTTACATCTGGTGCTAAAGTTCATAAATGAAACGTGGGGGAACCAGATGCTTCATTTCTTGACTGCATCGTGTCTGCACATACTGATGGTGAATTGAAAACAGAGATGTCTCATAAATCAACCAAATCTATTTTTGTACTCTCAATTTCCATTCCGAAGATCCATATAACTCCCAAACAAATGTAGTAAAATTGCTTCCTTGAGAAACCCTTTGTGTTTAGTAACAGTGTGGACATGTTAATAAAAGAGCAGGGGAGGGGGGTGGAGAGGGGAGCTTGAGCAGAAGCGAGAAAAGCCAACTCGTTCCTTAGAATAAAAAAAAAAATCATCTACGCTCAGGATGAATGACTGCTCATGGAGATCAATGCAGAAGGTATGACATTTAGCAAAACAGATGGAGGGACTCTGTCGAAATATTAGACGACTCTTACCATTTATACAAAAGGGCTGCAGTTGGTGAGAACTGAGAGGTTGCCTCCAGACTGCCTGCGTTTTGGGGAAGAGATTCAGGCAAAGATCCAAAATTTAGGTTTGCACAATTAAAGTACTCTGTCACCCCTGGTGCAGCAAACCAACTTTTCTTCAAAAGCTGCCTTTTCGCGGCTAGGAACGTGATGGGGAATTACACTGAAAAATGTGGGATGAACTATTGATTAATGGAAAGCTGTATAACCACCGCACAAGCAAAGCAGGACAAATTCAGGACGAATGCTCATTGTAATATAACCTCCCCACAAGCGAGCAAGAACGAATGAATGCTCAAGAAAGGCTGAACATCTTCTAAACTCTATGGTAGGCTTGTACAAGCAAATCATGATGATTGTTCAATAAACAGGTTGCCAGCAGAGGAGGACCACCAAGATGATAAAGCGTCTGGAAACTAAGTCTTATGAGTGATGGTTGAGGATGTTGGGTATCTTTAGCCTGGAGAAGAGAAGACTGAGAAGTGAGCCATCTTCATATCTCAAGGGCTGCAACGTGGAAGATGGAACAAGCTTGTTTTCTGCTGCTCCAGAGGGCAGGGCCCGAACCAATGGATTCAAGTTACAAGAAAGAGATTTCAGCTAAGAACTTTCTGACAGTTGGAGCTTGTACCACAGGGAGGTCACATCAGTGCTGCTACCACAGCATAAACAACATAGGAGGCAAAGCTTATGAGTTACGGGTCTCTGCAGCCACAGCAGACGCTGTGATTCTCCAGTGGTTTGACTTCACCCTTAGAGGCACACTCCATTGTCTCTTGAGACAGATGGCTGCCAAAAACCACCTATCAGTGCCAGGGCTGTCTTAAGCATATGTGGCGCCGGGGTGCAAAAATCCACCCAGCAGCCCCCCCACCTTCTGGACGGAGCTGCTGCAGCTGGAGCTTGGTCAGATGCTGGGTGTTGGCGACCTGGGGAGGTTACAAATAAAATCAAATGGCCAGGGACTCTGCCGAGCTGATTTCTTTGTCGCCTGCGTTGCCCTCCCTGCTCACATGTTGCCCTCCATCTTCAGGAAAGTGCCTAAAATTTGGGAGGTAGAGAAAGGGAAGGAGGAAAGTTAAGGCTGGTGGCTACCGGGGACCCAAGTGGAAAGCCTCTGTGGGCAGCTCACGAAAGCCCATCCGGGGACCGCCTGCTCGCTTTGGTCCCATGGCGCTGCAGCACCTTAAGACTTTGATGATGACTCCACTGTCAGACGCTGGGTAGGAGGGCTGGAGGCTGGGGTGGAGAACTGCCCGCAGCAGAAGAACCCGCTGCGGCACTTCGACTGATGGGCGGGCTCTTCCCCGGACTCAACTCTTGGGACCCGGACTCTCGGCCTGGTGCCCCTGAGAGCCTGGCACCCAGGTGCCCATACCCCAGTGCCTATGGGTAAGACAGCCCTGATCAGTGCCCAGGAAGGTGGATGCTGTTTTGCACATGATCCGCGTGTGGTGGAACGCTGCCATTGCTGCCGCTTCCCTGGATGGGGCAGAGCAGCAGGAAGGTTGAGGACATGTGGTTGCATTGCCGAAAGTGTTGCCTCCAATCTGGTGCTCTACTTTGCCACCACCCCTTCTAAGCAACAGCAATGGCAGTGTCACGGCAGGGTATCTCAGCAACTCCGCCCCATCAGACATGCTGTTACTGACCTTGCTCCTCCAGATGCCAAGATGCTGTGCTGCAACTCGTGCAGAGATACTGCGAGGAGTTCCTGAAATACACTTTTTCTTGCCTCGGGCAGCATCTACCCCCAGCTTCCTCTTCATGCAAAGAGGAACTTCCTGAAAGCGACACTACCATTCTCTCCTCTCCCTTAGTTACCATTATGTTCAAAATATGTCCTTTCCGAATGCAACTCTCTATATGTCATAAAACACAAAGGGAAGTGCTTTTCATGCCAAATATCAGAAAAGTGCTCTCTTTTTCTCAACTGCCCAAGTAACAGAAATGATGTGTTCATTTGAAATTCCATTCATGTAGGCCCTAATAAAAGCTATTATAAAATACAATTGTGTGGAGACAAAAAGAGAGATAATATCGCTATAGCTCAATATAAAATTTAAGTAATTAAGACATGAAAACTATTACACAATTTACTTTGAATGTGGCATGAATAATAAAATGTTTAACCATTCCTTTCCCAAATTTTATGCTTCTTTTTTTTTTTTAAAAAAAAAAAAGAAAACACGGTCGAGGTTTTAAAATGCTTGGCTAAAGATCCATTCTCTGCATTCTTTTGCAAAATGAGCAGTGTGGGTGAATTTAGGTGGGCTTTGAAAAGGTGGTCCGTATCTTGGGAAAGTGCACTGTTGGCTTGCTGATTTATCAAGTGTATTAATTGCCCTTCCACCCAGAAGGCAACCAAGTTGATATATGCAATTCATCACAAGCAAAAATAAAAAGAAAGAAAGCTAAACCAACAATCACTCCTTAAACACACAAACAAAATTAGGCCTCAATATACCTGGATGTTGATGATTACAAAGAGGTGGGGGTTGCCATCTACACCTGACATCTCTTATTTATTTTATTTTATTTTAAATATGTTTTTATTGATTTCCAATATATAACAAATACAAAACAGAGAAAAACAATATCCCAGTTCGCACCCCCCCACACACATTTCTTCTAAGGAGCCCAGGGTTACAGATTTTGTTCTCTCCCATTGTATCTTCACAACACCCCTGTAAAGTAAATTGGGAGGAAAATCTAGGGGTGCCACTTCTGGGGCGCCACAACTATGACATCCAACAGAAGGTGAGAGGTGAGGGGGTGAATTTTGGCGTTGCACAAGGCACCACTGAAATTTGAGGTGCCAAGGTCCTCCACTGCCTGGGCCAGCTCTATGTCTAGCCTGGTGTCAGTCATCTTATGTTCAAAAATAACAGATACAGCCAAATTGAATAAAATATGGGGGGGGGCAGGTAAGCCCCGCCCCAATCACATGACACAGAACACATACACACAGCATTTGAATGGCAATGCCCATCAACTTTTGGAGGGCCTGGCCCCCTCAAATATTTTATGGGGGGAGGCAAGGGACCTCGGCCCCTAGGATTTGGCTCCTGTGTGCAGCAGAAAGGGGGGAGTAGCATTATATGTCGAAAACATGTATAACTGCAGAGAAATTCAAAAGAGTGGACATATTAACTATGGAGAACAGCCAGGTAAAAATAATGAAAGAAAAATAAAAAAAGACATTGTTGTCATAGCAGAAGGGGGGGGGGTGTCACCTGGTGGGGTGGAGCTTCTATGCTTAGCTTCCCACCAGATGAGTCACTGTTGCTTAACAGCAGGTAGAAGGATGAGGCAACAGAGAGGTCAGCATGGCTCAAATACAAGCTGATGTGTTTGTGCCATGCTGAACGCCTCTGATACTTTGATGCCTGTAGTAAGCAGCAGTGACTTTGTCGCAAAAGACCCCAGGCTCAATCCCTGGGGAAGTGGGGACACTTATGGTCATGGAGAACTGCCTCCTGACAGCAGCATCATTGCTGCTGAACAAGGAGAAGGAGCAGCAATGTTCGGGCCACACAGTTGTTCATATGAAGCAACCATGCGGCTTACATAGCATACAAGGGTGTGGATGGTCTAAACCACTGAGCCTCTTGGGCTTGCCAATCGGAAGGTCGGCGGTTCAAATCCCTGCAACGGGGTGAGCTCCCGTTGCTCTGTTCTGGCTCCTGCCAACCTAGCAGTTTGAAAGCATGCCAGTGCAAGTAGATAAGTAGGTATCATTGTGGCGGGAAGGTAAATGGTGTTTCCATGCGCTCTGGTTTCCGTCACGGTGTTCTGTTGTGCCAGAAGCGGTTTAGTCATGCTGGCCGCATGCCTGAAAAGCGAGATAAGCGCCACACCCCTTAGTTGCCTTTGACTGGACTTAACCATCCAGAGGTCCTTTACCTTTTACCTTTTACCTTTTACATAACATATAAAATATACATTAAAATTGCTCATAAAAGAACATAGACTATTCCTGCCCCCTAAGATCACCATTGTATGTATGTATGTATCATATGTATGATATGATATGATATGATATGATATGATATGATATGATATGATATGATATGACATGATATGCGTTATACAAAAAAATCATGTTAAAATATGTGTCAAATTTACATGGCTGGGTAGCCTTAAAACAAAAAAAAGTTTTTAGCAGATGTCCAAAACGATATAGCTAGGGCACTTGCCTAACTTAAACAGGCAGCAAGTTCCAAAGTGAAAGTGCTGCCACAGTGAACGATCGATTCCTGGAAAGTGCAGAACAAACCTTTTGCCCATTTTGCAGACTGAAGTGGTCAAGAGGGCAGAGACAAGGTAAAGTGATCCATCTTTATGTACCAATAGTACCAGCTTGAATTTAACCTGGTAACAAATTGACAGCCATCACAGATTTCTGAGCAAATAGGCAGGCCTGGATATTGCTCAAAATATATGAGGCTGCTGCTAAAAGAACCCCAAAATCTACCCACCCAAACCGCCATCCTTTTTAAGTATTGGATAATAGCAATACTGTGCTTCATTAGGACATAACTAGGAGCCAATAATCTTGTCTCATCCTGTGCTGATTCAAAAGCCATGTTTTATACCCATGCATGCTACCTCACCTATTTTTAAATAAGGTGCCATGCTTTTTTTGTCTTGTCTGCAGATCCTTTTGTCTCCGTTTTGGCAGCTTTGGGTGCCTTCCAATGGAGGACATTGTCCCCAGGCAAATTCAGCTGTCATTCAAAGGCTCAGTAGGTGGCACTCTTTCCTTTGCTGATGCACTAAAAGGATGCCCTCAGCACAAAGCAGGCTGATTTAGTAACCTTGAAGGAAGCTGCACCACAATCATTAGCTCAGACATTGGGGTACCATATCTGATAATATGGGACAGTAAAGGAGGACCCCCCTCCTCACACACATCTAACTTTCTCATGGACCTCAGTTAGGGTGCGAGAGTGGTCCTCCTGCTGTGGCTTCTACCTGCTACCGAACATCTCCTTTGCCTGTAAAAGCCACAAACGATTGTGTGCCTCTCAAGCTAGTCACTGGACAAACCTTCTTCCTTAATGACAGGAAAGTTAGTTTCTTCGTTCTCAAGGAAATGTGAATCGGCTTGCTGGATTAGAGTACCTTTCCAGTGGTGATCTGCCAGATGTCCAAGGCTGAGTCAGGTTTTAGGGAGCCCTGGGCAAGGGGACCTGCACTACCACCTGGTATGCCACCATGGTGGGCCTATCCAAGTCCTTGCCACCTGCCGCCACCCTTTCCGGGAAGCTTACCAGGTGTTTGGCAGGGATCCTGTTTCTTCTTCTTTTTATACTTCTACTAGAGTGCTGTCTGCCCTGCAAAGCTGCAGCTGACCAACATATTATTTTTTCTTCTTTGGCGATCACTCGTAGCCGAGTATGATTGTCTTCCATAAACACGGTTTTAACAATGAGTCAGTAAGTGACTATGGAGGCCAATTCTGGATCCACACGTCCTTCCACAGTGGGGACATTGGTTTCTGGGCAGGAGTTGATCACGGTGTGGATTTGCCAACCATGCCTTCCTCTTAGCACGTTTCTCCCTTGCGTCCTGAGTTCAAGCATCTTCAAAACCCATGACACCTTTTGCTAAAGGCTGTTCTCCAAATGGAGCTCTCACAGGCAAGTGTTTCCCAATTGTTGGTGTTTATCCTACATTTTTAAAGATTTGCCTTGAGACAGTCTTTAAACCTCTTTTGTTGACACCAGCATTACGCTTTCCATTTTTTAGTTCAGAATAGAATAGTTGCTTTGGAAGACGATAATCAGGCATCCACACAACATAACCAGTCCAACGAAGTTGATGTTGAAGAATCATTATTTAAGAGACTAAGGAGAGCCTGGCTGGAGCAGGCAAGTGGCCCATCTACTCCACCATCTAGTTCTCACAGTGGCTAACCTGAGGCCTGTGGGAAACAAGCAAGCAGGGTCCAAGAAGCAGAGCTCTCTGCCCTTCCTGTGCTTTACAGCAAATGGAATGCAGAAGCATTGCTGCCTCCAACCATGGAAGCAGAGCAGAGCCATTATTGATACCCTCCATGAATTTACCTTAATCCTATTTTAAAGGCATCCAAGTATGAGCGCCTGGTGGGATGTGGCTTTTAAGAATCACATTGCTTTATTGCAGGGATAGCTAGTCTGTGTTGGAGTCCACATGTTGCTGGACTCCAACTCTCATCAGCCCAAGCCAACATGGTCCATTAGTCAGAGATGGCGGGAGTTCTAGTTCAGTGTTGGTGTTGACCTTTAAAGCCCTAAACGACCTCAGCCCAGTATACCTGAAGGAGCATCTCCACCCCCATGATTCTGCCCAGATGCTGAGGTCCAGCACCGAGGGCCTTCTGGCGGTTCGGTTCCCTCATTGCGAGAAGCAAAGCTACAGGAAACCAGGCGGAGGGCCTTCTCGGTAGTGGTGCCTGCCCTGTGGAATGCCCTCCCATCAGATGTCAAAGAGATAAACAACTACCTGACATTTAGAAGACACCTGAAGGCAGCCCTGTTCAGGGAAGTTTTTAATGTGTGACATTTTAATGTATTTTTAATCTTTGTTGGAAGCCGCCCAGAGTGGCTGGGGAAGCCCAGCCAGATGGGCAGGGTACAAATAATAAATTATTATTATTATTATTATTAGTTCAGGAACATCCTGAAGATCACACTTACTTTTTTTCCAACTAAAAAACCCACCCTTCCAGCACAAGGGAGCATGACAGGTCAAATTAAATTGTTTGCCCTAGCTTTCATCCTTCTCATGCATTTTTCTTTTCTTTGTTCATGATATACTATGCATGGAGTAGCATCTGAACATGCAGTCCACATCTCCTGCAGCTTCTCATGGGCTGGCTGGATGCAGAGGAGTGGTGAGAGGCATCAGCTGGGGAACCCCCAAGGAACCACCCTCTCCAGTGCAAGAAGGCTGGGATGACAATGAGAGGTCAGAGGGAGAAGAGGGAGCAGACTGGGGGGGGGGAGGTGTCAGAAGCAGAAGAGGCAACAGGGCGTAGTGAACAGGAAGAGGCTGAGGCAGACAACAGTTCTCACACAGAAGTGGAGGCTGGAGCGGAGTGGGGCCAGGAGACATAGAGGCAGGATGCTGAAAAAGTTGGGGAGTCTCCCTCTCCTGCTGCTACCAGCTCACCCTGGTCTCCTAGAACATGCAGATAAATGAAACAGGCAAAGCAGAGGGTGGTTGTGAGCAGACATAGCCTGAGACTGTGTGGGAGAGGAGGAGTACTTGTGGGCACTGGTAACTGCTTCATCGGAGCAAGACCTCTTGGAAAGAGTTGCTGAGACCATGAGGCCAGAGCTGGTTTCCCTGAATAAAGAGTTAATTGCACTTGTTGTTAAAGGCGATTTATTGCTAACCTATGCCTGACTCCAGCCCTGACACTACTTGACATAGTACAATCCAGGGGACTGGGCGACAGAAGCTTTACCATTTGATTCTGCTGATTCTATAAACCCGCTCTCAGATGCAACAGGACATAAGAAGTGAATTACTAAACTTTAATTGGGGTAGATGCCAGTAGCTAGTCCATCAGTGCTCGGAGCCGCAGTGCAGCAATATCCAGAGGACCAAGGCAGTGAGATCCATGGGTCCCAAATTTCAGCGGTGCCCTGTGTGATGCCAAAATCTGGTGCCACCCTCCCATCACCACCTCTCACACTCCATTCTAAATAATAGCTGTGGCATCACCAGCAACACCCGCAAGGCTCTGTGCCCAGTGCGACCAAACCAGTGACATGCTCCTCTAAATCCACGGACTCCTGTTCTGCTGTAAAAACACAAAACTGCCCACCAAAACCTGGAAACAGATCTGCCTTGAGATTCCCCCATGGTCTGCACCAAGGGGTGCAAGCCCTCTGCGTATAGCTGTGTGGCTACAATCAACACCCTGCGCTGAAGATGCAGGATTCATTCTTCTTGACAAAAGCTGTACCAGTTTATTTAGCAGCCATCCATTGTCTCTGTCTCCAGCAGAGGCAAGGGGATTTCCTCTCCCCCAAGCTTTTATCTGGGAAAAAGAAATAATAAGAAAAAAGATATTTCAAAGGTGTTTATAATGAATTAATCGCTGCTGTTTTGGAGCACCACGTGTTTGCCATGTTGCCATGAGCACTTTGCCTTCAGTGCCTTATGGCCTCTTCCTCCCCGCCCCCTTCTCCTTTTAATCAGGCCCTATACTGCTGACAAAATGACACTCTAATAGGAAAAGACATCATTTGGAACAGTTATTAATATATAAAAGGGAACCAAGTCAGCAAAGGGTTAGTCGTATAAATGGCCAAGTTCAACAAGACACAATTAAGGCTGCATTATCACACTCCCTGGAGCATACATGTCAATAGATAAAGTGGTATTGTTCGTGGAGTGGGGGGAGGTCAGTTTAGTGCTGAAAGCATCTCCTTCAGTTTAACCATTGCAAAGATCAGCGTAAATGGACCACGCTTTCATATAGCTTATGTATTAGCTTGATTTGCCACCTTCTCGTCTTGTATAGTAAGGTCCAGTGGTGGCTGGTGCCCGTTGATGCTGATAGGGTTGAAGGCAGGGAGGCTGGCAGTAGGTGGCGCCAGAGAGCCAATGACAGGTGCAGAGCCTGTCAGAACTTAGTTAGAAGGCAGGCAGGTGAGGGCTGGCTCAGGGCAGACTGAAAGCTGGTAGGGTAGAGTCCCAGTTGCCTAAACTGACAAAAGTCCGCATTCACTAATTAAGTGGGCATCTCCAAAATTTCCAAACACTATCGTTTTTAAATAAATGGTGTTGAGATTTCTCAGTTCTGGATTCTAGAGACACCGTCAAAGATCTTTCTTTAAAGATTTAGTTAAATTGATACATCTTTGCCTTTAACGAGCTGGCTAAATATAGCTCTGTTGCTTGCTTAATAAAACTCAGCCCCGATTTTCCTTCTATGATAAAGAATTTTAAAATTAAAACCAACACTGAAGGAGAGAAATGCTTTGTTGAAAATTTTATGATTGTTGTGTCAAGCTAATAAAGGCAGGTGGGTTTTTTCCCCTTAATCACATCTCTCTCTTTTTTTAATGGTGGGAAATACAAAATTTAATACCTTTGTGACTATAAAATGAGATGCAAATAGACATATTTCCAGTCGTGTCACTTTTATTAAACAAGCCACACATTTATTAATAATCCACTGCTGTCAAGTATCCTTCAGAAAGGGAAACTGAGCAATTTGTTGTCAGTTGCATAGCCTGCTTTAACCGTTGGCATTACGACAAAAACATGAAAACGCAAATGGAATCAGCTGCAACAAAATGTTGCAGTGTACAATGCTGCTTTTCAGAGAGTCAGCCAGTGGCCATCACCCTTTCCCAGAATACACTATTTTAAAATGGCACAGCAAAATAATACAGTTCCCATCCACTGAGCAACTTGGGGGAATGGACGTAAGGGAGTAACCTCTGTAGAGAACAGTGAGGTATACTTCAAAATAGACATATCTAGGATTGGATGGTGTTCTCGAAGCTACCAGCATGAGTTTGACCAAACTGCGGGAGGCAGTGGAGGACAGAAGTGCCTGGCGTGCTCTGGTCCATGGGGTCATGAAGAGTCGGACACGACTAAACAACAACAGGATTGCACTGGTAATTTCATAGATGCAAATAAGAGCTATTGCCCAATGCTTATCCAGGCTTAAAGAAAGCAAATGAAGCTAACATATATGTTCATCTGAGTCCTCTCAGTAATGTGCATATGATGTCTCTTCAGCTGGACTGACAGGGATTATAGGTTAACAAAGATCCTTACAGACCTTTGGTTCCACCCTCTGGGTTTTGAGCAAAACTCTTCTTCTGAACAAAAAACCCTGAATTGTTGATGTCCTTTTCAGCCCCATTTGGGTCCTGTTCTGTCCTTCAACCCATACTTAGCATCCTCTTCCCATTCAAGAAATATTAATGATCTGGATCAAGCTGGTTTGAGAATCATCTGATGATTTTTGTTCAACCCTTCATTCTTGTTCAGAAAATATGTTTATCACTTGTACTCAAAGTACAGATCAGTGGCATACAGATTTATTCCAGTCAGTTTAAAAAATTGTCCTTCTGCCAAAGTTTAAGTGCTGTGCTACTTTTTTTTTCTTTTTCATTAGAAATTACCAAATGTTCCATCTTAAAATAGACTGACAACAGGTCAGGCTGCTCCTGTTTAACTATTCTGAACCTAAAAATGTGGCAAAGTTTCTTCTCTGATCTGTTGTGTAGCTACTCCTGGGGGCTGAGTACCTTATTAACTAGCTAGCACCAATTAAACCCTGGAAATGTCAAGATATAAGATGATTCCCAGAGGGGTAGCTGTGTTTGTTGCAGGAAAAACAGAGATCTGTAGCATCTTAAAGTCCATCTCACGTGCCTAACGAACGGTACTCCACAAAAGTTTTTGCCACAATGGAGTTGTCAGTGTTTAAGGTTCCACAAGATTCTTTGCTGTTCTAGATAAAATACAGGCTGCACTGTAGACACGCTTTTGTTGTTTAGACGTTTTACTCTCCTTTTAAAAGTGCAATCCCTGCAAACTGTTTATTGAAGTGCAGTTGTTGTAGGACAGAGGCCTAATGGACCTCCTTTTTTGTTTTCATGAGAACCAGGTGGAAAAGTCGTATGCTTAGAATTAAATAGCAGGGTGCCTCTGAGCCTAGGAAGTGGTTTTCAGTACCAAACTGAATTTATAGTCCTTCCACAAAAGAGCCCACTCTTGGTTACTTACTAACAGCTCTCAGCAACAAACTGCAGTTCCCAGGATCCTTTGGGGCATAGCTGTCAACTTACAGATTTGAAAATAAGGGACCAGCAGCCTCAAAAATAAGGGATCAGCAGCCAAAATAAGGGATTTTCCAAGCACAGGTATGTTCAACTTCTGAGCCCCTCCAAGCCAAAGGCAGAAAGCCCAGCCAGCAGCCAAACGAAGCCTCAAGCGGTGGTTCCCGCAGCACAGCAACCTGGCAAAGGGGATGCAGCAAGGAAAACCACCGTCACCTCTCCGCTGGGAAGTGCTGAGCAAAGGCGAGTCCCCAGGCAAAGAAGCTGATTTGATCGGCACAAAGCATGCAAGCTCCACCCCCCAGTCATTCTTTGACTCCTTATTGGGTGAGCAACGCAGCCGAGCAACACAGTTGGAGCCTCCCTCTTCCCTGGCCGGCAGGGAGGGAGGGAGAGGAGCTGCTTCCTTTGAAACCCGGGAAATTTAAGGGACATCATCAAAAAGGGATAGCAGCGGGACACAGCGCTGGGAAAAGGGACTTTCCCGCCAAATAAGGGACAGTTGACAGCTATGCTTTGGGGAAAATGCAAATGGTGCCTCATTTTGCTGTTGTCCTTGTTAGGCAATTGCTGATTCGCTACAAATCATCCAGAGTTCTGTCAGCAGCTCAACCTTCGGCTTAAGCCTGTAAACTGCGTTTGTCTCAGTTTTTGAAATGAATTTTACTGTTTTCACAGGGGTGCTTTAGAGAGGCTATCTAACTCCAACTCCCATCAGGCACAGTCAGGGATTATGATAATTATAGTCTAGAATTACAGACACACCTTCCTTAACAGAGGTGCCAACATGAATAAAATATTGGGGTGGGAGCAGGTAAGCCCAGCCCCACATAATTGATTACATGATGCGCCGTACACACACTATTTGAATGGCAGTGCCCATCAACTTTGGGGTCCCCGGCCCCCTCAAATATTTTATGGGGAGAGGGGCGAAGACCCCTCGGCCCATGGAGTTGGCTCCTATGTTCCTTGGTCAAATATCTGTTTGGAAATTTATAGCCAGGGGCATTTCTGTGCCCAGAGCAGAATTTCTCTTTTGGCACCAAACCAAATATGAGTATGAGCTTCACCTGTATGCCCACAAAATTCTACCTTCTAAAATTCTACCTCCACTACATTGCAGGGGGAAGGTTATTGAATTCATTTATAACGGTTCGGTTCAGTTCGGTTTGGTTTACTGTGTTCTAACAAACGGCCATTGCACACATAAAAATAATAATAACAACAAGAATCTTGCCACTAATAGTGATTTTCAATTCTACTCCCCCCGACCTTTAAAGGATAAATCATTTCCCATATCCCCTTTAGGTTTTGTTACACACATTTGTAGAGCCTTAGTAAGAAATTTGGATATACAATGGTACCTCGGGGTTAAGTACTTAATTCGTTCCGGAGGTCCGTTCTTAACCTGAAACTGTTCTTAACCTGAAGCACCACTTTAGCTAATGGGGCCTCCTGCTGCCGCTGGAGCACAATTTTGGTTCTCATCCTGAAGCAAAGTTCTTAACCTGAAGCACTATTTCTGGGTTAGCGGAGTGTTTAACCTGAAGCGTATGTAACCTGAAGCGTATGTAACCCGAGGTACCACTGTATACTTCTCTACACCAGACAACAACAAAAAAAGGTCTTTGCAAGAGATGACTTTCCCTTCCACAATCTTAACAAGGCGTGCATGTAATTGTTTCTCAGATCATTATAATAAGGGCATTCAAGGAGTACATGCTTCATTTATAACAATGACACCCCATATTTCCTCTAAGAAGCTCAAGGAATTGCACAATGTCCCCAACTCCCCATTTTATCCATACAACAACCCTGTGAGGAAGACTGGAGGTAAGACGGTCTGTAGGGAAGGAGGCGGTTTTTCAGATATTTGGGGCCTGAGGCATTTAGTTCTTCAAACACCAATGCGATTCTTTGTGTCCTGAGCAGACAAAATGAGTCAACGCCAGGACAGACCAGATCTTCCAAACCCAGTAGTCTCTACCGTGACTATTCACAGTTTCAGGCAGGTAGAAGTAAATAATAATAATCAGCTTTGTTTTGGGTGTTCTCTGCTATCCAGTTCTCTGTCCATCCATCTCTATATTTCTAAAGCAGAAATAAAAATAAAAATGCAAGTCATTTTGATTTCATTGCATTATTTAAAACAATTGCCTAAATCAGTTTAGAAGCAAAAGGCTACCACACTGGGTGTTGTTCTGTGTGCCCCCCCCCAATTGCTTACAACACATTCTAAACACCATGAGGAAATTAGAGTAATTTTGATATTAAAATGATTACTGCCACTTTTGTAATAAACTGATGCGACTTTAGAAGTCTGTCCCTGATATCTTTCATGATTTAGACATCACACACGCTATAATTGTGCTATTAAAGGAAAGAGAGCTAATCTTTTTGCATTTGAAGTAAGCCCTCATCATCAGACCCGACAAAGCCAGACAGATCAAAAAAGGCGGGTGGAATGGGGGGGGGGGGAGAAAGAATAGAAAAGAAAAGAAAAAGAGCATTTAAGGAAATTAGTACAAGAGTCAGTTAAAAGGTAAAAATTAATGCACTTATTATTGAAATACAGTTGAAACCCACTTTTTTCATTTCTTTGATATTACTAAAGCATAAAACATTCAATTAACTTTCCATTGTGTTTTAGAAGATGGGGAGGGACAGAGGATTGTCAGCTGAGAATGAGGGGAGTGGGGAGTGTGCAAATGAAGGAGAAAAAGTGAAGATACAAGAAAGAGTCAGACTTAATCCCTTGTCCGTAAAAGCTGGTCAATCACTTTTGCATTTTGCAGGGCTGAGTTTTGGCTTGTCGACTGCGTTCCTTTCAGATATAGCAACAAGCCGGTGGAGAGGTTATCTTGTATCCCTTCTATTATCAGCTACAAATATTCTTTTTATTATAATTTGATAAAGAGAGAGATGGAAGATCTTCACTCCTTTAACCTAACCAGCATCTGATTAAGCAAGAAAATATTAAAGGAAAACAAAGCACAGTGATAAAATATGAGCTATTCTATAATGGTGTTTGGTAACATAAGCAAAACGAGTGCATTTAATTTGTACTTACCCTCGAAGCTGAAAGTATAAAGAAGGGAGGCATTGAAAATCAAATCTTGAAATAAAAGAAAATGTGAAAAGAGGTGGTAACCAAAGTAACTCAGTTTATCTTGCCAACAGTATTGGGTAGAAGGTCAGGTTTTATTTTTCCATTTTTTAAAGGCTGCATTTGACTTAAGATTTAATAATACTAAGATCATGTTGTAGCATTAGTATTGGCTTTAATTAAAGAAGTATTTTGCTAATTGGCATAAAATATCTATGTGATTATTTTTCCATATATTTTCGGCTTTGCAATAAGAGAACAGCTTCTAAATATTTTCTTGCATGCTGATTCCACTTAATCAACATTCTTATTCTTAATGAAGGCAACAAAAGTTGGAAATTGTGTTTTACAAATGGGTTGCTTGGAAAATATTAGCATGAAGCCAATGAAATTCACCTTTGGATGCTGATAATCAGATTTACCCCCAAATTACTACTTTTAAGGTACCAGATAAATCTTAAGGGAAGCGGGGGAGGAACTCAACCTTGAAATCTTATAACTATTTGTGATTCTCTTCAGCCAACTCAGCACAGTACCACATCAGCAAAATAATTCCCAGTTTTTAAACATCCCAGTTCAGTGATTATTATTCCTGTAAAATGCATCTGAAAGATGCTGATGCCATATTGACAAGTGCAAAGCTTTGGCAATACACCAATGAACTTACAAATATAAAAAGTATGCTATTACAATTCCCCGCCCCCATGTAGCAACTAGATAACTTCTTTGGATAGCGTCTGTCAGTTCTAGAGCAGAAATAGATGCTTGCGCAAATTAAAACTTCCCCAATGATTGGGAATTTAAATTCAACTTTTGAAGTTTTGAGCATTTCCCGGTTTTGTATTGGACTTCTGCTTTGAGAACCCCAAGTTGCTGAATAATTTAAAGGCAATACTGTTAAATATGGACATATCAAATTTTGCCATTTTCTAAAATCCCTGAATATGAGAGCATTTATGGTAAAATTGAATAGTTTGCACCAAAGTTTACGGACTTGAGAATTGTTGTTGTCACAGTAGACTGCATTGGATTAGACTGTATTGAATTAGATCCTTACATCTTTGATTGTCAGTTTGCCACAGGTGAGGCACCATGTCTCTGAATGACAGCTGTTGGGAATCGCAGGTATGCAGAGTGCAGTTGCCCTCATGTCCAGCTTGCAGACTTTCCACCAGCATCTGGTCGCTGCGATCTCAGGTGATTTCAGGCTGCATGCTTGTCAGACTTCGTGCCCCAAAACATGTTTTGGGCTGTTGTGCCTGAAAAAAAATGCTTTGGGGATTTGGGTCATGTCATGTTGGAAGGTATGACACCAATCAAACTTGAGTCAGCATAAATTTGTCTGGTGTCTTATACTTAGGATTGTTCTCTTAGTATTTCCAAAATTAAAAAGAATCCCCCATCATTCTTACAAGAAAACTACTGAAAGCAAAGCTAGTTTCAGGACTGGGGGGATTACAGAGTAATATTTCCCACCCTTCCACCAGTTTCTTGTCCCAGTCTCGTCAGCCCTGTGATCACTTTAGAGATCTTTTCATTTAGGAGGCTCTGCTAAGTTTGTCAGAAGCCCTGTACAGAGTTTGGAGCTGCCTATATTACAGATTCTCTGTTGAACCAGGCCCTTGCCATTTCTATTTTGCAGAGTGAAAATAAATTCTGAAAGGATTTCTGAAGGAAGCAAACACCTTTTTGTTTCCAACTCCAGATTCTTGACAGGCAGTAGTAAGTGAGAACCTGTTGTTTGGCTTCTGTTACATCATAGCATCCAAGGTAATCTGGAGCTGGATCTCTCTCTTGGTGAGAGCCCTGGTGGAGAGAACCACACTGCAAATGTTAACCCACATGGATGCCTAAGAATTTCAGCTGTGGCCCCGAACAAGCAGCAACCTGAAGCCACATCTTCAGCAACTGCTGTCATCAGAGGCCAAGCTGATCATAAGCATGAATACATTTGCTGCATGCCTTCCTCCTTATCAACAAAGCCATCACTTCAATGGCTTCCTTTCTTCCCACTCTGTACCTTAAGAGTTGACAGAGAAAGCTGCGTCTCACTGCTGCAGGAAGTTGCTTCGAAATCAAACTGTGCGTATTTGGAAATACAAAAATAGCAACCCATCGCTAGTGTCTCAGGCACACAGTCCATTTGCCTGACAAAGTGGCAGATAATCTTACGTTTAAATCTGGCTCTTAAAAGCTGGTGGATGACAGCTGAGAATGGATTACTATTAGCACTAAACTTTTTTTTTTTTTAAGTTGGGGATCATTTCTCTCCCCACAAGTGGTGAAGCCAGATGTTCAAAATGGTGGTGGGAGCTGAGCAGTTACTCTTGAAGAAGGGAAATGTGGGATTCAGAAATTTGGCCAAAGTCAGCGCATAGTTCTAGTAACGATGAAGAAGAAGAAGAAGAAGAGGAGGAGGAGGAGGAGGAGGAGGAGGAGTAGTAGTTTGCATTTGATATCCCGCCTTTCACTCCCCTTAAGGAGTCTCAAAGTGGCTAACAATCTCCTTTCCTTTCCTCCCCCACAAAAAATACTCTGTGAGATAAGTTAGGCTGAGAGACTTCAGAGAAGTGTGACTAGCCCAAGGAGCTACATGTGGAGGAGCGGCGAAGCAAACCCAGTTCACCAGATTATGAACGAATCCACCACTCTTAACCACTACACCATGCTGGCTCTCTAGAATCATAATATAGTGAACCACAAAAAGAAACCGCTTTGGCTACTGCATAATGAGGCACACAAGCCCTTCTTTGTGGCTATGTCTGTCTCTGCCTTCTGTCACCTGGTGTAGGCAGCAATCCTAACCCCACTTCCTTCAAAGCAAGGCCTACTAGATTCAGTTGGACTTACTTCCGAATTTACAGGCTGGAATGTGTGCAGAGGAGGGTGACCAAGATGTTCAAGGGTCTGGAAACCAAGTCTTATGAGGCACAGTTGAGAGAGTTGGGTATGTTTAGCCTGGTTAGGAAGAGACTGAGAGGAGATACTATAACCATCTTCAAATATCCAAAGGGCTGTCACATGGAGGATGGAGCAAGCTTGTTTTCTCCTGCTTTGGAGGGTAAGACTCAAACCAATGGCTTCAAGTTTACAAGAAAGGAGATTCCAGCTAAACTTCAAGAAGAACTTTCTAATGGTAAAAGCTGTTTGACAGCGGAATGAGCTTCCTTGGAGGTTTATAAGCAGAGGTTGGATGGCCATCTGTCATGGATGCTTCAGTTGAGATTCCTGCATCACAAGGGGTTGGACTAGATGATCCTGGGAGTCCCTTCCAACATTACAATTCTGTGATTCTATTATTCTATATCTATAGCTGAACCTAGATAAGGCACTTCACCTGGCGTGGCCCAGGCTTCGTTGGGAGAGCCACTTATCTATGTGTAGAGCCAATTCCAGAACAATCTGTGTTAGTGTTTTAGTTTTAGGGGCTTTGGGGATGAGGTGGTGCCTCAATGGCTTAAACTTATGCTGATTTTGTCAGGTTTGAAGAGAAGTTTCTAGAGTTCTTCACAGCTTCTGAGTGAAAGCTCAGAGTAAAGCTCTCTGTATAGAAGCTGGTTCAATTTATCTTAGCAAGGCTTGTTCTTCTTCTATGGGCTTAGCCATTCTAGTTGTATAGTTGCTTACAACCAATTTACCTGGGACAGGATCTGGACTGAAGGAGCTGTAATTTCCTAGATCTCCCACCCTTCTGTCATGGTTCCCTTTTTGTGTTACCCTCCGATCTTCTGGAGATCTATGGTGATGTAGACCTTAATGTGATGCTGTTCGCTGTGCCTACAAAAGAAGGCATCACCGTACTTAATAGGAGTTTATAGTAGTAAAATCTCCTCCGGATGTCAAAGGTTTGTCTCATGAATATGGATGACAATTTGCTATGAATATGGAAAAGGCTAGGAAGGGATGATGGGCTGGGGGAGTCTAACATTAACTGCTCTTAACCTTCCCACTTCTTTGATCTTACCACAATATGATCCATGGGACATATAGAACTGACTGCCTTTTTTAAAATAAAAAAGTAAAACTCCTTTTTTTTTTTTTGCACAAATCTGTTAGTCATTCCTGGCTTCGGATGTTTGCCCTACAGCCTTGTTTACTACCTATATAATTATTAGAAGACTCTTATAATTGTAATTGAAATTCTGAGTTGACACTTATGTCATGGTGCTGTGGCAAAGCATTGTGTTTAATTTCTCCTTTGTTCATCTCATTTAATGTTCTGAAGAATCAAAGGAAGATCCCACTCATTTCTCTTCCTTGCCATTACAAGCTTTGAACTCCACCCATACCTGCTGGAACCACTAATTTAATTTCTTTTTAAAATATAGAGCTTCATATGGATTGGCATGTTCCACAAGTAGAGTGGGTAAACAACTCATTCTGAACATTGCCTCTTTAAGACAGCATAATTTTGAGTAACTTCCATATCATCTAAGGGGAGAGCCTATAATAAATCTATGCAACTTCTGGATTCACTAGATTCAAATCTGTAGGAACCAGGGATTTGGTCCAAATTTTAAAGTGAAGAGACCCAATTCACAGCTTGACTAATAACCTGGACCAAAGTTGTCTGTGAAGGCATACATAAAAACTCCCAAATCTTAGGAACATAAGAAGATGTCTTACAATAGCAGTGGCTGTTCAGGGGTTCAGGCATGGAACATTCCCCATCGTACTTAGAGAGGCTAAGGACTGAGCCTAGGACCTTCTGAATTCAAGGCAGATGTTCTCCCTCTGAGTCACAACCTTTCCCCATTCATCTCAAACTCTTTCCTCCAAATTCCTCGAATACTGAGCACCACCATCCAGATTCACCTGGAAATATTGCAATATTTAGCAGCAGCTGTACATGGCTACAGATGTTGTGCTCCCTTAACAGATTTAGAGCTACTCTTTGGCAAAACCTTTCCCAGAGTTTCCCTGACCATTGGAAATACAGGTACTTGATAACTAGGCACAAGCTTAAGAATTGGAGAATGAAGAGACTAGGAGCTAAGCTGAAGGCAGCTCTGTTCAGGGAAGTTTTCAGAGTGTGATGTTGTATTGTGTTTTTATTATTTTTTATTGGGAGCCGCCCAGAGTAGCTGGGCCAACCCAGTCAGATGGGGGGCATATAAATAATGTAGTAGTAGTAGTAGTAATAATAATAATAATAATAATAATAATAATAATAATAAATGATGCGCTAAAAGGTTGCCAAGTGGAGAGTGGAGAAATAACATACAAAGAATCTGTGTCAAAAGCTCCTCAGAAAAGGGCCGTGTTTCTTGAAAAACTCAAATAGCACAAATTGACAGCACTCCTTTCACTTCCAAAACCTTTTAGAAAACAGAATATATATTTTTTTGAAGATGGGAAAAAAGAAAGGAGATGAGAGAAATGGCATCCAAAATAGCACATTTAAAATAAAAATAAAAATAAGAAATCTGAGCAGGGGCATTTGCAACACTAAAGCAGAATGTTAATTGAAATCCAACTGTGCCAACAGGAACATTGGAAAAAGACCAGTCAGGATTAGACTAATTAAGATGTCTTTAAAAGAAAAGGCGGAGGGAATCCACCCTGAACAGGTTGGACTGTTTTAAGGAGAAACTTAGCAAGCAGCCATGATAACAAGAGGAACATTTTAACAACTTGTACTAACCCCAACAGTGTAACTTGCAAAACATGGAGATAAAGAAAGCCTGTGTGTGTGTGTGTGTGTGTGTGTGTGTGTGTGTGTGTGTGTAAGCATTTGGTGGAAAGCTGACTTTCTTTCATCCATGCTTTCAGGCTGGAGTGTGGACTCTCAAATCTGTTTGCACAAAGCAGTGCCAAAGGCTGCCTAAACCAAGCTGAATGAACTATTATGCTCTGTACACTATAGAGTAGGAACTCAGCCAAGCTGCTGTAATGTAATGAGCTACCTGTGAATGCATGGAATAGGATATACAGTGGTACCTCGGGTTACAGACGCTTCAGGTTACAGACTCTGCTAACCCAGAAATAGTACCTCGGGTTAAGAACTTTGCTTCAGGATGAGAACAGAAATTACGTGGCTGAGGCGCGGCGGCAGTGGGAGGCCCCATTAGCTAAAGTGGTGTCTCAGGTTAAGAACAGTTTCAGGTTAAGAACGGACCTCCAGAATAAATTAAGTTCTTAACCTGAGGTACCACTGTATAGTAGCCATGCCCTCTTCAGCATCTGGGCTGGAAACACAGTTCACAGTTGGGGTGAAAACATTTTTGTAGTGGACAAAAACCCACTTGTAGGGCAACCATGCTCTGGAACTCTCTCAGAATCATCATCATTATAATTGGCACGGGAAAAACTATATTATTATTATTATTATTATTATTATTATTATTATTATTATTTACAACTGCATAGCTTAGTTGGTTAGAGCATAGTGCTCTAGGGTTGCAGGTTCGATCTGCATATGGAACAGTGGCGTATTCCTGGACAGAGGAGGAATGGTGTAGTCTGTCTCCCCAGCCTGACCCTTCCAGAGAAGAAGGAGACAGTTCAGAATTACAACAGGGGTTTGAGGGAGGTCACAGCTCAGAGACAGATGAGGAGGAAAGCTGGGAAATAATGGGAGATGAGAAGGAAGAAGAAGCAGCGGCACCAGGGGAGCGACAGCTGACAGACTCAGTGTCTTTAGAGAGCATTCCAGACCCCCCATCTCCCAGGACCAGACAGGCCTTGAAAGTAGGAGAGCAAAGAGCTCAAAAGCAAAGGGGCCCCCGTGCCAACCATAGAAGGGATGACAAATGAGGAAGTGGGAGAGAAGGGGAGGGCAGATTTACTCAGAGCAACACCATTATTCCGAGAGGCTACGTTCCCAAGCCTCTCTCTGTGAATATTGAATAAAAACAGATGGTAAGGACTTGCCCTTGTCTTGTCCATTCCTGGCAACCTGCCGTGGGGGTTGGTTCCTCTGCTGCCTGGCAAGGGGGTTGGATTAGATTATCCTCAGGGTCCCTTCCAAGTCCTATCATTCTAGGCATCTATTATTATTATTATTAAGGTCCCAGATTTCTGCTCTTACTTAGAGATGCCATGGATGGAACCTGGGACCTTTGGAACGTGTGGCCTGTCCCAAAGATCACCTGCTGTGCTTCATGGGTGAGCATGGATTTTAACCCAGGACTCCTATGTCTGTCGGGAGCCCTGTGTAGATTTTGGAGTGGGTGGGCTGATCCCGAGAAGGTAGGGGACAAGATCAGGGAGTTTGAGCTATGCAGCTGGGGGAGGGCCTGAGCGGGATGGAGGAGGCGGAATCAGGGCCTCAAGAACTGCCTGAGCAGGAGAAGGGTGCCATTGATCAAGAGAATCAGGAGCATCATTCCAGGGAAGGTTCAAGTGAGTTGATGGAGAGGTGTCTTGCCCATGTGATATATTTTTTAAAAAAATATTAGTATTTTCCACACAACAACACGAAAAATATTGAAAAACAACAAAACACAAAAACTGCTATTCAAAAAAACCCAAATCCATATCTTACAAGTTATTAATATAAACACTAAAAAGAAAAACAAACATTGACTTCCACCAGTCCCACAGCACCTCCTTTACCTCTTATTGTGTCTTCCTGTTTTCCTGTTTTCCTTATCATCTCTATCTTAGCATCCAGATATAAATCCCTATTTCTTATCCTTTCACTTCACAAGGTTATTCCAGACTCAGCCAGATTTCTGTCCTCGAACCTTGGCTTTGAAGGTATTCATTTAGACACTCCCATTCCTTTTTCACTTCACTTTTTGGTTTTTGTCTTCTTATATCTGTCAGTTTGGCTAATTCTAAATATTCTGATTTGACCAAACTGCGGGAGGCAGTGGAAGACAGGAGTGCCACCAGGATTCTTGCTGCAGACGTTGCATGTAGGAAAACATTAGTTTTGTCTTTTGGAATATCCATGCCCTTGTGATATTGGACTTCTCTAGTGGGGCACCTCCTAAAGGACTGTCACTACCCACCCCTTTTGTCAGTTAAGGAGCCTCCTCTGGGAAGGCACATGAGAGTGAGTTGGTAACTGAGCTGGCACCTCCATCATCAAGGTCACAGAGGCACCAGTGTTGGAATGTATGAACTTCACAGGCCTGGTCCACTCACAGAAGTGCCCGTTGGCATGCGCAGAGCAGAGACACCTGCTGTTCACCATGCCAAGACTTGTTTTCGCTCCACTCTTCAAAAGGAAGAGACAGGAGATGCACAGCTTGTTGGGTAAACATCTTAGCTTGCACTTAGCCATTCAACTCACCCACTGTGCCTTTTGTTGAATAGTGGAAAAGATGGACGAAGGACACAGCTCTGTTGGATTCACAGTTCTTTACTGCAGCAGTTAGAACTGCTCCTGGAATCAGACTGACTGCAACCTAGCTGGCTGCTTTATATAATACTAAGTAACTTGAAACAGTAACAACTCACAACTAGCTGACCAATCAGGAGCGACAGTTTTCAACCCTTCATTTACATACTGGTGGCCCTGAGTGAGAACTGCTACTAATCTTAATACAGAACACCTTTAACCCTTGTTTTGCCCATTTATCACTCAGATTTATCCATGGAAGAACTGGACAGAAACCAAAACCTGAATTTGAGTTCTTTGGGCAGCAAGGGCCAGGACAACGTTCAAGCCCAACAATCTATTCACTATAATTAGATAAGATACACAGATAGAGTCTTTTCCTTTTTACTCTTATGCAACTGCTTTTGGGGGATGTGAATCCACAAAGATGTAGTATTGCAACCCAATTCTTTATAGTATTCCCCTCCCCGACCCAAACATTCCAGATCAAAACAAGTGGAATCAATTAAAGGTTTATTCCACATTTATTTAATAATGATTTTGGCTTCAATTCCCTCCCCCCCCCCCAAAAAAAATAATTTTCTCCCTATAACAAATGCATTTTCCTAAATAAAACTGAATGTATTGGGCCCTATGCTATTCCTATAGACTGCATTTCATGTGACAATTTGTTTGCTTTTCTTTCATGATTCAACGATTATCCGTGATCTGTTGCAGGTGAAAGGTGAGTTTATCATTAGGCTAATAAATGGAACCGATAATTCACAAAGTAGATCTCTCATTCTGCTTAAAATATTTTGACAGATTTAAAACTGGTTAACGCGTAACCTCATTTTGTAATTATGGAAAGTGGTGGTATGTGTTCTAAAGACTCCCAAATAAATATTTTTTGTGATTAGAAAACTTGTTACACTTCTCAATTATTAATTTCCCCCCACAGGCTTTCTTTTTTTAAAGAAAGAAAGAAAGAAAGAAAATGATGTAGACATTACTTTGGCATTCATGTAAATAGTAAGGCTACTTGGCACTTAGCCTAGTTGTTTAGAATCAGATATTTTGGGGAAGGGTGTTTTGTTTTTTAAAGAAAAATCAATCTTATATTATTGGCACATCGTGCAGGAAACTTTTTTTTTTAAAAAAAATAAATAAATCCCAAATCAGGTTAGCATATTTTCTCTGTGTTAGAGAAAATGAGAGGGTTCAAATGAATTGAATTATGAAAGGTGCCATCCTTTTGCAGGTAATCATTAGCACTTTCCAGTGGCTCCTGGGATCTGATCTGGAACTACCAACTATAACCACCAGCTGATCCGACAGTCCATTCTCCCACTCCAGCTGCTTCAAGGAAAATTTATGTTTTATCCCACTTTGGTGGAACTGTTTCCATTCTCCTATGTCACAGGAACAACCAGTGTGGTGCCCCTCCAAATTAGACCACAAATCCCACAGCTTTTAATGCAAACCCAAATCAAAAGAGAAGGCCAAATCTATTCAAGCTCTCTCCATCATGCAGGGCATTCACACATGCTCTACAGTCCAGGGGTCAGCAAACTTTTTCAGCAGGGGGCCAGTCCACTGTCCCTCAGACCTTGTGGGGGGCCGGGCTATATTTTTTTTTGGGGGGGGGGATGAATGAATTCCTATGCCCCACAAATAACCCAGAGATGCATTTTAAATAAAAGCACACATTCCACTCATGTAAAAAACATGCTGATTCCCGGACCGTCCGTGGGCCAGATTTAGAAGGCGATTGGGCTGGATCCAGCCCCCGTGCTCTACACAGTTTGCCTACCCGTGCTCTACACAGATATAATTACCCCAAAACAGGACACTCTGACTAACTTCTGTTGTTATTTAGTCGTCTTAGTTGTGTTCGACTTTTCGTGACCCCATGAACCAGAGCATGCCTTGGAAACTCTCACTTTCTTCTCAAAGCTTCTCCTTTTTTTATGTCCATGGAGTTTTCTTGGCAAACTACTGGAGTGGATTGCCAGTTCCTTCTCCAGGTGGATCACATTTAATCTAAACTCTCGGCTATGACCTGTCCGTCTTGGGTGGCCCTGCACGGCATAGCTCAAAGTTTCTTGGAGTTCTTCAAGCCCCTTCGCCACGACAAGGCAGTGATCCACGAAGGAGTCTGACTAAATAATTTAGCTTTAAAAGAGGATTAGACAAACTCATGGCAGAGAGGACGATTGACGGATATTAGCCACGATGGCTCTGCTCTGCCTCCACAGTTGGAGGCAGCAATGTTTCTGAAAAACACTTGCTGGAGTGGGAGCTCTTGTTCTTATGTTCTGCTTGCAGGTTTCCCATAGGCATCTGGTTGGCCACTCTGAGAACAGCATGCTGGACCAGGTGGGCCATTGGCCCGGTCCACCAGGTTCTTATGTGTGAGGAGAATCAGAACTTACAGGGTTAAACAGTTCTGTGTGACGTCTCACATTCTGAGGCGTGGTTATGTTCACATACGGGAATCTTTCTTTGTGTGTGTTTTTCCTTTCGTTTTTGGCTGAGAGGCGAAAGGATGTCTGCTCTTTCGCCGGGCTGATTTATGATGTTTTTCTACTCATTAAAAGACTGTTGGAGATTAGCAAGAAGCCTGCATTCAGTCTGATTTATTATCCACACACAAGGCAACAGTTTCTGCCGCTGCAAAACTCTGCTAAGGACTTTGCTAAGAGAGCTAAGGGAGCTCAAGTTTTCTATCGGCACAGACGTCCATCGGCGCAGCAGAAGCGTACTGGGCGCCATCTTATCTCACACTTATGTTCTGGGATTATCAGTCTAGCAGCACAGAGGGATGAATGAATCAGGGCACTGAGGGAAGTCTCATTTTTGCTACTACATTGGGTGCTGCAGAATTCTTATATTTGTTAAGCCTTTTGGACTGATATGTTGACTGTAGATATTTCTCTTGGATTGCAAGGAAGACACGGCAAACACACCTGGCACTCACTGGGTTGCAAGCTCTTTGTTTTTGACCACATCAGGGTGCCTCTAAGCAAACAAGAAGAATTGTCCTGAAATGTGACATTTCTTCCGAGGAATACTGTATTCCCCGCATCTGATATTTTACGTCCTGTTTATTGAAGATAGCCATCAGCAACAGTAACGCTCCGTGCAGCGGTCACCTTCATTTCAGATGCTCAGTCATCCTTTCATTCTTTCAGAACAGCTATATTGCATGAGGATATTCACAAAATCTTCCTCTTTTTGCAAAACCATCATCCCTGACCATTGGCCATGCTGGCTGGCTGGCTCTGTGCGGGAGGGAAAGGCGGGAAGCTCTGTCTTGAGCATCAAAATGGCTTGGGTGGGTCCTGGTTCCAAGGACTATGAATTAAACCATGGGTCAGCAAACTAAGGCCCGGGGGTCGAATAAGGCCCGCCAGGGTCGTAAATCCGGCCCGCGGAGCCTGCCACGCTGTTATGTACTGAGCTGAATCCTAGAACAATAGGATCCAGAATGCAGCAGTCTGATTGGTCTGCAGGAGCAGCCAACCAGGCTTCTGGAGGAAGTGAATCTGCAACCTGATTGGCCTACAGGAACAGCCCAGAATTAGCCAATCATGCGGGGCCCATTGTGTAAATAATGTATATATAGCTAGACGTTTTGGGGAAAGTTTCATTCATTGCTACTATGAGCTGAATAAAAAGCATGAAATTCACACTCAACCCTTGAGTATATTTAACACCCGCTCGGTCAGTTGCCGCACCGCACTGGTTTAGCTCCGGTTTAGCTCTGTGGAGAGGCGCTTTTCTAGGACTACATCTCCCAGCATGCTCCAAGGTTGCTCAGACTTCCACGACGCTGGCCAATCCGAAGCCCTAGCAATCTCATGCCTCCCCTCCATTGGCCAGTTTGACAGGAGCCGCGGCCAATTGTGACCCTTCCTGAGGCTCACTGCTCCAACTGGGGTGAGGCGCAGAGCAGGGCGTCTTGCTGACGTCTAGCTCCAAGAAGGGAGGAAGAGAAGCGAAGGGGCAGGAAGAAGCAGGAGCAGAGAGCCTGCAAGGAGGGAGGAAGAGGAGGAGGAAGAGGAGGAGGACTCCTCTGTGCTGCTTGGCGGTGGCACATTAGCAGCACAGTCATGGACACCCTGGGGTAGGATGTTAGGATTTTTATCCATCCGTAATGCTCCAGCAGTAGCACTTTGTTATGTTGTGTATATCATGTGAGTGCCTGAGAGAGCGTGAGACAGGAAGACTCAGTACTGTTGGAAGTTAGTTTCACTTCTGTTTGTGATGTTGTTCTGTGCTAGTGCTGAGAGAGCACAGACATGCTGATGGATTCTCTGCATATAGACTGTAAAATAAAAGTAGTTTAGAACTACTATTAACTCTTTCTTCTGCTGTGATATGCCAGAAGACGAGTGTAGCCCTCTCAGGAGGGAGGGGTCGCTTATCACCGGTCTCTCTGGACTGAGGGAGAGTTATAGCCAGAGAGTGACCACCAGAGAGACGCCCCGGTGTCTTGGGAAGTTGGTGGCCTTCCCGGGCGTGTTTTCCAACATAGGGGTCTTTCTTGGTGGGGTGGCTGCAGCCCCTCCGCGCAAGCTGAGACCCAGCACTGGGGCGTGCCCCCTCCCCAGCCCAGCCTGCTCTGTCTGAACGTGGTGAGTGGAGGTATCTCAGTTGCTCTGTCTCTGAGGGAGGGAGGGAGGGAAGGCATGTGCGTGCATGCACAGTCCGGCCTGCCACAAGTTCTGAGGGACAGTGAACCGGCCCCCCACGGAAAACGTTTTGCTGACCCCTGTTAATTAAATAAATGCATTCCTATAATAAAAAATTGGAAATGTGATTCTCAGCAGGGAGCCAATATGGGAGGCAACTGCCTGTTCAATGTACATCTGGTGGGGATAGCTCAGTCGGTAGAGCATGAGACTCTTAATCTTAGAGTCGTGGGTTCAAGTCCCACATTGGGCAACAGATATCTGCATTGCAGGGGGTTAGACTAGATGACCCTTTCGTCTCCTTCCTACTCTACAATTCTGTGATGGTGGCAAAGCAGTATACAGTGGTACCTCAGGTTACATATGCTTCAGGTTACAGACTCCGCTAACCCAGAAATAGTGCTTCAGGTTAAGAACTTTGCTTCAGGATGAGAACAGAAATTGGGCTCCAGCGGCGCAGGGGCAGCGGGAGGCCCCATTATCTAAAGTGGTGCTTCAGGTTAAGAACAGTTTCAGGTTAAGAACAGACCTCCAGAACGAATTAAGTACTTAACCTGAGGGACCACTGTATATTATTTACCACAATCTATTGCACTGGATGCTTTTTTTTTTTAGTTACAACAAAGACAATCTACGACTTTTTTGGCTCCTGTGATACAAAAAAAGTGTCCATTTGCTATTACTACTGCTACTTCTCAAAAACTGACATTTTGCAACATTTTACTAGTCCCCCCCCCCCCCGATTCCTCTCTTACGATGCAACCCATCCTGCTTTGTTCTTGGAAAGGCGTGGTGTCAGATTGGGAGTGCAGCTCCCCTGTCTCTGGGATAAGGACCCTTCCCGCAGGTCTTCTCACCTTGGGAGATGGTGAGACTGACCATGAGCTGCTTTGACACATGCCTCAGTTGAGAACTCCACTTCCTAGCCATCCCATTTTTGGATCCCCATTCTGACTAATGTTCTATTTTCTCCTCCACAAAAGGCTAGCTCCAGACAAAATTTCCCTTTTCCAAAGTATTTCCTCAAGGTCGCACCTTCTTGAGTTTTGACAAAGGAATGAAAGCAGGCATTCTGATGTAAATGAGACTATATCTTTGTGTGCCCCATATATATATATATATATATATATATATATGCATGCAGAGCCTTCTGTAATTCTGATCTTCTCACTAGGCCCATTGCTGCATTTATTTATTTTTGCCCTCTGCTGTAGGTTAAGCCAGACAAGTCAAAATAAATTAGAGAGCTCTGGAACTTGCAAGACAAATGCAAGAGTGAACAAACTTTTTGCAGAAAGAAGTCCAAGAAGCTTGGTTTCAAAAATGGAAGAAACAAATTTGTTAGCGTATGTATATATGAATCAAGACAAGCATTTCATAATTGCTGTGCATTTCACAAAACCGCTCCTTTGAAAGCCAGAGATTCCAGTCTTACTGGCAGTAAGCTTGTCAAAAAATGTTTAACTCTTTCCATATTGAATGCTCCTCAATTGAATGCTCTTTAGATTTTGATTCCCTCCCCTCCCCCGCCCCCACCCTTTGGTCTCAACAACAACAACAAAAGACATCCTCCTTGCAGGTAAAAAGACATCCTTATTCCAGGTAATTACTACCCTTCTTTCCCCAGGCTTACAGCTCCATAAGATGAGCTATTGTACTAAATAATTAGCACATGCCGTTCAGAATATTATAAGAATTATATGCAACATCAAGCAGGAACTATACACTGACACATGGTCATATTTTCTGTGAAATGTGCTAAACAGAAATTAAATGCTGGCAACAGGTGCATCCAAAGTTATTAATTGTGAGCAAAGTGCCGGTGGGGGTGGGGTGGGGTGGGGCAAATAACCCCAGTATTTAACCATTAAGACAGCAAAGCATTTCAACGGCTGCTATTGATTTGAACCGCGACCTCCACATAAGTATTCATATAAAAACGTGCACACAAAGCTGGTTAGCCAAATTGCATTTTGCAGCTATGCATTTTCTTAAAAAGCACACACATTGATTTATAATTTATTAAGTAACTGCCGTGAAGATGCTGTAGAAAACAAAGGAAGAAGAAAACAACAACAACACAACAACCCCAAAACCAAAACATTTAATGAGCAAGATTTGAAAAGATCTGTTGTGCAACCAACTTTCGGAGAGAAACCAGAAATCTTTTTCATCTAGTATGAATACAGACTTCCAAGGTAATTAACTGAAGTCAAGAGAAGATAAAATGGGTAGCCAATGTGGAGTCTTGCTGATGTGTTTGAACTCCAGTTCCCATCATCCCTGGCCAATTGGCATGCTAGCTGGGACTGATGGAAGTTGGAGTCCAGCAACAACAACTGGAGGGCACAACGTCTGGTACCCCTACTTGAAACAACCCATTACAATGCAGCAAGATCTATCTGCACCTCAGAGGTTATTGCCCCTTTGTTTTGGTCCTGCAAAAGTCCTACCGCCAATTCTAGTGTAACAGTTCTAGATGTACCCCTGGCATGACATGGGTATTTATTTGGGGCAGAGAGAATGTAGAGTGGAAGGCCGGGGACTGGCACCAGTACAGGGATCACCAAGGTGGCTAAGCCGTCACCCTCCATATGTTGTTGGTCTCCCAACTCCCATCAGCCCTAGTCAGCATAATCAATGGTCAGGAATGCTCGGAGTCATATAACAACAACATCTGAAGGGCTACAGGTTAGCCACCCTTGCCCAGGAGATTGCCTCCTTCTAAATCTGGCCCTGCTCAGAGGCCAACATGGGACCATAAACCTTATTATCATCTTAACACAGTTAAATATCGGAGCCTCTCCACCCCCTGCCTGCCATTTTTTCAGGTAACTGAAGTTCCTTTGATCGCTCAAAGTTCATTCTGTGAGCACCCTCTGTTTCCATTTCTTTGTGTGTGCGTGTGTCGAGCGCGAATGCGGCTTAATTATAATTCGTGTTCTCTGCCGTTCTTACAACATCTCAAGTCATGAAGTCTCAAATGGATTTATTGATACTTTGAAAAATATGTAAAAATAAATAATCAGCTGTCACTCTCCATATCGTGCCTCTGTTTTCTTTAGCATTCTTATGTCAGGTTCTATAAACTCCGATGAGGGTCTCGGTGCACTGCGCACGACTTGGCAGCTGTAATGACACACATTAACACTTCTGGCAAGGGAAAAAAAATGTTTTGAAAACCCCGATGTAACAAATCCTCTGGATTTTGAGAAATAAAGTGGTTCAAGGTGCCGTTCTCCGTGGACACTCCCCGGGCACTCGCACAAACAGCTGTGGGCCAGCTTTCCTCAGCAGCATAGAAAAATCCTTGGTTGAGACCATCTTTCAGTAGTATGGATGTTAATACAGTGAGTCAAATTTAAACCATCCACATATGTTGGCTGCGTTTTCCCCCACCCCCTTCCTGCAAACTGTGTGTTTTTGTTAAACGGGTTTGAACTGAGGAGGAACATGATGTGTATTCTGGAATTCTTGGCACCCTGCTTGTAGATGTTGATAACTGCCATGGCTTGGTATGGCTCAAGCCCGCAAGGCAAAAGTAGTGTATGAGAGACAAAGGGAGATGCCTAGGCCATGCACCAGGGGTCATAGAGCCGGTGTGGTGTAGTGGTTAGAGTGTTGGACTATGACCTGGGAGACCAGGGTTCAAATCTCTACTCGCTAGGAAGCTCACTGGGTGACCTTGAGCCAGTCATAGAATCATAGGACTCCCAATGGTCATCTTGCCCAACCTCCTGCAATGCAGGAATCTCAGCTAAAGCATCTATGACAGATGGCCATCCATGACTCTAAAACCTAGCCTCTCTCGTAGGGTTGTTGTGGGGATTAAAGTACGAGGGGGGAGTATTTAGAGTGAGAACTTGAGTTCCCTTGGAGAAAAAGGTTGGATATAAATGCAATAAATAAATGGTTAATAAATAAAGCTCTGCGAGTGCGGCTTTCTTCCAATTGAAGTGCAGAGTGTTTGAGGACATTCACAGGGAAACCAAAATGCTTGTTTACAAAGCTATTGTACTACCAACCTTACTATATGCTTGTGAAACATGGACCACTTATAAACGCCAACTCCAGCTCCTCTAAATGTTCCATCAATGGTGTCTCCATAAAATTGTACACATCACTTAGGAAGACAGGCGAAGTAATATCAGTGTACTGGAAGAAGCAAAGATCACCAGTGTTGAAGCAATGATTCTTCAACATCAGCTTCGTTGGACTGGTCATGTTGTGCGGATGCCTGATGATCGTCTTCCAAAGCAACTACTCTATTCCGAACTTAAAAATGGAAAGCGTAATGCTGGTGGTCAACAAAAGAGGTTTAAAGACTGTCTCAAGGCAAATCTAAAAAAATGTAGTATAAACACTGACAACTGGGAAACACTGGCCTGCGAGCACTCCTTTACCAAAGTTGAAATGGGCTTTGAAGACACTCAAACTCAGGACGCAAGGGAGAAATGTGCTAAGAGGAAGGCACACTTGGCAAATCCATACCATGATCAACACCCGCCCAGAAACCAATGTCCCCACTGTGGAAGAACGTGTGGATCCAGAATTGGCCTCCACAGTCACTTACGGACTCACTGTTAAAACCATGTTTATGGAAGACTATCTTACTCGGCTACGAGTGATCGCCAAAGAAGAAAAGACCCCCCACCCTCAGCCCACGAGACAGAAAAAGAGAAAGTGTGTATTTACACACTTCATTTTCCCAAGGGATCTGGGTAAAAATTTGGATTCATTAGAATTAATCTGAGCCTTGAAAAGCAGAAAGAGCTGAAAGAGTAGGTGGGAAAGACTGCCACTCTTCCCCACTTCCTCTTTCAGCTCTATGTACTTTCCAAGGCAGAAAAGAGTGGCCACACATCACCTTATCAGCTTGTGCACAGTGGGGGTAAGGGTGGGGACAGAAGAAATTTAGGGGCTTTTCAGGATGCCTGAGGAAGACTTGATAGGCACCACAGATTTCTTATGACCGTGTGGAAAGAACCAATGCATTGCAGTTGACCATTCTGCTTCATTTGTTAGCACTTCCATATGTTTGAAGGTTCAAACCATGGCCATAAAGGCAGCTAAAGTACAAATATATGTTTAAGACTAAGAGAGCATCCAAACACAGACGTGCAGTGTAAGGTGAATAATTGCTTTATTTATTTTCCCCAACAATCATGATCCTTAAACTTAAATGGCAGCATCACTTTTTAGACAGATAAAATGCTAAATGTTAAATTTTGAATGGTAGAGAAGGAGAGAAAAAATGGCAAGGACCATGTCAAAGAATTGTTACTTAAACTGTAAACTGACCCAATACAAACTAAGTTCCTTTTTGGAATGGGCAAACTTGAACTGGAACTAATTCCTTTTTAAAAAATGAACTTTCCAAGTTCTGGCTTGAGTACTATGCACTAGTTCAGTACATCAGTTTTCCCAAAAAAACCCACAAGTCACTTATACAGCATCAGCCTTGATTTACTGCCACATGGCACCAGGGAAATTGCAGAGTAAAGTGTGGGGTTTCCAGTTATGAGAAGAATAAGGTATTGCCATTTTTAAAAAAAAGAAGAAAGAAAAAAAATCTACATCCCCTAGCTAAAGCCTTTCAATCCAAAGAGCAGATTTTACATTCCATGTATAAACCTCTGGAAGCCCCCGTTTATGGTGGCAATGCTGAGAGACCCTTTAGCACAGTGCCACGAACAGCAACCATATAATAAAATGCTTTTAATTGGATAGTTAATAAATGTTGTCCTCTTCATAAAGAAAACCAAGTGTGGATGGAAAATTGACTTCCAGGGAAGGAAAGAAGCCAGCATTAATATAGTTGATTTAGGCAGCAGTAATATAGATATTATGAACTCAGGGTGTTAGGAGGAAGACATTAATAATCAGGGGGTTTTGTAGATGGTTTGGGCATACGAAAAGAGAGAGCCTTATTTAATGGACATTGTTGGACTTGAAAGGCAGAGGTTCTTAGAGGGGCTGGCTCTGCCATCAGGCAGAATGAGGAAGTTGCCTCAGGCAACTGATTTGGGGTCTCATGAAGGTAAAGGGACCCCTGACCATTAGGTCCAGTCGTGACCGACTCTGGGGTTGCAGCGCTCATCTCGCTTTATTGGTCGAGGGAGCCAGCATACAGCTTCTGGGTCATGTGGCCAGCATGACTAAGCCACTTCTGGTGAACCAGAGCAGCGTACGGAAACGCTGTTTACCTTCCCGCCGGAGCGGTACCTATTTATCTACTTGCACTTTGACATGCTTTCAAACTGCTAGGTTGGCAGAAGCAGGGACCAAGCAACGGGAGCTCACCCCGTCGTGGGGATTCGAACCGCCGACCTTCTGATCTGCAAGTCCTAGGCTCTGTGGTTTAACCCACAGTGCCACCCGCGTCCCTTTGGGGTCTCATACAGGGCAGCAAATTATTGGTTTTTATTTATTTATTTAAATCATTCTATTTTATCTCCCAGAGAGCAGTGTTTCTTACTCAGGTGCCAAAATAACTCTTGGCACCCGCAGCTGGGAAGGCAGTGATTTCTATTTAGTCACAGGCAGCACCATGTTTAAGGGCTATCTGCCCCTGTTGCTTGCTTCCTAGTGAAGCTTGATGAGTTGCCATGAGTTGCCCAGCTCTCTGCTGAAGCTATCTCACAGGGTTGCTAGTAGATGGCACCGTGACCAGCTTGGCAGATGTGCAGGATGGAAATGTGATAAACAGAGCCTAGTTGTGTTGAAAAGACCAGGTTCAGCAAGGGTGATGTGAATGTGAACCGCCTGATCCTGTATATCACTGCTTGATCAGTACATACCATCTGTTTGAACCATGATCTGGATGAGGGTTCTCCCCCAGGGCCACTTGGGGAGGAGGAGCTGATCAAACCAGCTTCCAACACACCTCCAGAGAGCGAGGTTTCCATGGTAGCTGAGAAGATGACTGTCCAATCTGTGGAGCCACCTGGATGGGAGGCTGAGGGAGAGTTAGAGGGTTAGACTTGAGTCATGTCAGCAAGAACACACTGCCATCAGCACAAGAGCAACCCCCAAAGCACTTGCTGGCAAGCTCAGTCTTCTCGCTTGGGCCGGGAAGTGTGGAAATGGTGGGCCTCACCCCATCCCTCTAAAAGTAGAGAGAGAGAGAGAGCCATGTCAGGTGTTGGAACAATGTCTTTGCTTATGCCCAGCCATGTGTCCCAGATTCTGCCATGTGCTTTTAAAACCTTGTAGCCTATGCTAAGATACAATGAGATGGAAAGAAGATAAAGTCCCCACCAGAGAAGAATGGCAGATCAAGTTGATGGATTATGCTGAAATGGCTAAAATGACCGGAAGAATCAGAAATCAGGAAGACCAAAATTTTAATAAGGAATGGGGGGGAAATCATCTGAGTGTGGGAGACTTGGAGCTTCCATTTTAATGGTCCACAATGCCCCCCCCATAGCATGGGGTAGGAGCCTTGTAGGAAATAAAAATGGCAGTCCCCAGGTCAGGATCTGGGAAGCACCAGTTACATTTTCCACAGGGCCCCAGTTCCATGCTACGGCTAGAGCATTGTCGGCATTGAAAAAGTCAGGTCAAAGACGCAGCTGCTTTGTCAAATTTGGAGCTGGCCCTTATAAATATATGTGCTTGTGCTTTTATGTCCAGCTAATGTTCTACCATTATATTGTTATGTTGATGCAAATGTCTTCTTTTCTGTTGTGGAGCGCTGTGCTCCGAACTTGCTTTCCCCCCAGCATGTATGAGTCCCCGGTATGTTTTGCTAGAACTTGACTGGAGAGGCTAATTATGTTTGATTTATAGCCCATAGAGGTGGTTCTCATTTCAGATGAGGACTTCCCTTGGTAATGTACTAATAACCACAGGTTCCAAGAGGCTAAACTGAGACTAATACGGAAGAATTCAAAGCAAAACTTGCAGGGGAGCCTCATAAAGGCATTGAATGGAACAGACAAACTCTTTAAGATAAAAGAGATGTGTGCACATGTGGGAGTGGGAAATTTTGGTTACTTTTCTTTCCTTGGCATTTGTATATTAGCCTCTCTCCCTTTTGGACTCGTGTGTGGATGAGTGAATATTTTTAAACACCCTTCGCTGTTTGTTTTACAGTTCCTTTGGTTATTTATTTAGATAGGGAGCCGACCCTGTTCCAGACAGTTGTATTATAGAAACAGAAAACAGATGGTGCCCTATCGTGAAGGTCAGTGGGCAAAATGAGACCCAAAGAAGAGAGTGGAGCAGCGATAGGGAATCCCTTGCCATCAGACATTCTTGGACTCCAGCTCCCATCAGCCCCAGCTAGCATGGTCAATGGTCATCAACATCAGGAGGGCTAAGAACATGTGAATGTAAGAATATAAGAAGAGTCTGCTGGATGAGGCCAATAGCCCATGTAGTTCAGCAACCACCCTTATTTTTCGCTTCATAAGCCACACCTGACCATAAGATGCACCTAGTTTTTAGAGGAGGAAAACAAGAAAAGAATATCTGCCCCTCCTTCCGTTGTAGAGTAGAGCAAGCAAAGCGAGAGCCGCTTACGTGCTCTGCGCAGCTCTCGCTTTTCTTGCTTTAAAGCAAGCGAGAGCCGCTTACACAGCTTCTGCCCCACTTTGCACAGCTCTCACTTTGCTTGCCCATCCCTCCTTCCACCTCACTGTAAAGCAAGGCGATGCCAGAGCAAGAAGAGGAGGAGGAGGAGACACCGGGACAGGTGCCTTGCTTGCCATGGCTCCCATCCATCCCTCCTCTCGCCTCGCTGTAAGGCAAGCAGAGCGAGAGCAGCTGACACGCTCTACGCGGCTCTTGCTTTCCTTGCTTTACAGTGAGCCAGGAGGAGCAAGGTGGGAGGAGTGACAGACAGGAGCCATGGCTCTCATCTGCCCCTCCTCCCGGCTCACTGTAAAGCAAGCAAAACGAGAGCCACGCAAAGCGGGACAGAGGCCGTGTAAGCGGCTCTCGCTTTGCTTGCTTTACTGCGAGGCGAGAGGAGGGACGGACGGGAGCCATGGCTCCGTCAGCGGAGGCATCCCTCAGCTCATGACTGCAGCGGCAGCTGAGGGATCCTGCTGCCATCCAGTGCATTCGTGCCATAAGACGCACAGACATTTCCCCTTACTTTTTAGGAGGAAAAAAATTGCGTCTTATGGAAGGAAAAATACGGTAGTTCTCACAGTGGCTGCCCAGATGTTTGTCAGAAAACCTCAAGCAGAATCTAAGCAAAAGAGCACACTCCCCTCCTGTTTTTGCTTTTCAGAAACATCACTGCAGAACATGGCCATCATAGCTAACAGTCATTGATAGTCTTATCTTCCATGAATTTGTCCAATCTGCTTTTAAAGCCATACAAGTTGGTGGCCATCACTGCTTCCCATGGGGGGAGGGGGCGAATTCCACAGTGTAATTGTGGTGCGTGAAGAAGTCCTTTCTTTTATTTGTCCGGAATCTCCCAACATTCAGTTTCATTGGATGTCCATGAGTCAGTAGTGGAGCAAACCAATCGGGTGCCTGGGGCAGCTCTTGGGAGCGCAGGGCCAGCCGCCCGTAGGGGTGGGGAGAGCCCGGAAAGGATGCTTCGCGAGGTCTCCGAGGAGTCTGCCTGCCTCCTCCCACTCAGCCGCCCTACAGCTGAGGGGAGGCGGTGGGTGGACCGTTTGGGTCAGTGCGGAGCCTGCGGGCACCCAAACCACTGTGTCACTCCCAGGAGAGACGCGTGGCTCTGGCACACTGCAGGCCCCGCGGTGAGTGCCGCCTGACATTTTGTCCCCCCCCTCAGTGGTGACACCCGGGGCAGACTGCCCCTACCGCACCCCACTGCCATGAGCTCTACTGTGATGAGAGAAGGAGAAAAACTTTTCTCCAACCACTTCCTCCAGGCTATGCATAATTTCATAAACTTCTACCACGTCAGCTCTTACTTGCTTTTGCTCTAAGCTAAAAAGTCTCAGCTTTTCCTCTGCTTCCCCCTGAAGCAGAGCATAATGAGGCCCCAGACAAAGCATAAGCCTGAGACCTGCAGTGAAATATCATCTGGGGGAAAATAAAGATGGCCGACCCTGAAGTTAGGGATAAGGATTAAAGCACAGTAAAATGCATCCAGCGCCAAAGCAGGTTCATGAGACTTTCACCGTTTCAGCAAAATAAATGAGCCAGTTAAAAAGCCTTAGAAGATTTGGGGTCCAAATATTCAAAGGAATTCATCCTCCCATACCAATCTGTCTATGCTTAAAAACTAGAAGGGGAGGCCTTGCTGATGAGCCTACAACCACATGACGTTTGAAAGGTGGTAGCATGTGGTGGCTCCCCATCTCTGGAATGTCCTCTGCACTGCTGCGCCCTTTGTTGCTGGCCACATGACCAGCCTAATGGAGGGTAATACTGGTGTCTAAGCATTTTGTTGGAGTTCCTCTTAAACCTGGAGATGGCCCTGATGGAATGCATTCTTGTAGCAATTTGGATGGGGGCAAAACTATTGGGTGGCAGGGAGGGGGGAAATAGGTATAAAAGGACAATTGCCTCCAAGTTTGGGGCAAGTACCCTTTGGTAAGTGAACCCCAGCAGTAGACTGAAAATCACAAAACATGCAGCAAAGTAGAGTGTGGAAGTATGAGCCGCTAGACCCTTAAAATATGCCCTTATGAGTTCCAAAATAGTCCCCTCTTCCCCCTGCATAGAAAAAGGCCACACGTTTGGTAAGTAAAAATGGTTTACTTACAAACTCTCCAAAGGTCAAATTCATGCACTTTTCCATACAGCATTGAGAAAGCATTGCACAGGCAGTAAAACTTGGCTTAGTTATAAGTGTGAAAGTTCCTAAATTACTGGTCTAGGAACTCAAGAGCGCCTTGTACAACTAAGCAGCTCAGACCACTTTACACCCTGAGCTTCGCAGGTAGACGGAGAGGGGAACAAAGGCTTTATTCCTGAGTCCCTCCCAAGGTGAGCTAAGCCTGTCAGGATAGCTTACATTACGCTTTTAACCCCTTCATACATTAAATAGACTTAAGCATGAGGCTGGTTATCTCACAAAACTCAGAATTAGTTGGCTCCACCTACCATTGGCTCTTGGGCCTTTATCAATGCATTCTTCTTCTTCTTAGGTAGGACTTGAGTGCGAATGAATGACGCAAGCATTTTGCGCACCCAAACATCGCATTGAATGTTTAGTAGAACTAAGTATTCAGTGCGATCCTCTGCAATGTTTGCTCAGAAAGAAGTCCCGCAGACTTCAGTGGGGAGTCTTCACAGGTAAGTGGCTATTGGATTGCATTCGTAGCTCATATAATGAAACACATTGAGGAGAAAGTTAATTGCATTGAACTCAAAGGGATTTCCTTCAAAGTAAACAGTGCACTTTGGAATGTATTGCACTGCTCTTTCAAGTGTTTTTATTTAAGAATTACCCTAATATTCAAAGGTTAAGGGTGATGACAGAAAGTTCAGGTTAACAGATGTCCCCGTTTCCTGGGGACAGTCCCCGCATTTACAAATCAGTCCCCTGACAAAATCCATCTATTTAGTAGGAAACTGAAAAGTGTCCCCGGATTCACTGAAAAAAAATATGGTAAGTTTCAGTGTTCACAGCGATTGTTCTAAAGTACAATAGGGAGGGCAACAACAAAGGGGCGTGGATCTGAACTGGAAAAAACAACCACCATCAATGTAGTCATTAATAAAGATCCCTCCTGTCCATCTTTGCGTTTTGCCCATTTCCATGTATCCCCATGTGGAGAACCCCATATCTTGGCTACATGCTGTTTAATTCTGTTCTATTCAAGCATAGTATGGTTTAGGCTTTTTAATTTAAATATTTCAAAGAACCAATTTGTGGCAGAGGTGTTACTTTCCTCCTTAAGTACATATTATGCATTTTTATTACAATTTTGCTACAGCCAAATGTCTTTTAAAAGCCTGATTCACAAACCACTTCACTGCTCTTCAAGAATGAAAAACAAAGAGAATGCGCCGAAACGTGATTTACCTGCTGAAATGTAGTAAAAAAACACACACAACACACCACACACACATGCACACACACACACACACACACACACACACACACACACCATAGAAATTAGGGTAATTTAAACCTAGTTCTTATTTTTAGGCTTCAAAGTATTTTGGCATTTAGTTTGTTTGGCTTGATGATTATCATTTTATGTAGTTGTGGTTATTTTAAAATGCTGTTTCCATGACAGCCTTGTAAATGAACCTTCAGCTCATGTTCTCCTTTCCCTTTTACAAATAAACCCTCTTCTCAGAAAGGGAATATCTGCTGGCAAACGCACATCTCAACCACATTCTTATAAGGCATGTGGTTTTGCCCTCTGCTTTGGTTGAGTAGCAGCTCGGGTGACACCACATATTTCCTTTTCTCCCCAATCTCAGGGTCCGTCAAGGCAGGCCTGTGTGCAGAAGAGCTAGCAGAGGGAAGCCATCAATTCTCAGGAACCCTCCAAAAACAGCCACTCATCAACTATGTAGTTTATTATAACATTTTTACCACTATGGGGGAGGTCCCTTTTGATGTTCTGCCATGGGCATTGAAACATCTTGGGCCATTTTGGACTGGGACCTGGGACCTGGGATCTGCGCTGTTTTGAGCCTTAGCTCATTCTTGGGGGGGGGGATATGCAAAAACAGACTCGCTTTCTAGGCCATTTGAATATCAGTTGCTAGAAGCCAAAGGAGGGGAGAGTGCTCTTGTGCTCGAGTCCTGCATCTGGTTGGCCACTGTGAGAACAGGGTGCTAGACTAGATGGGCCATAGGCTGGATCCAGCAGGCTCTTCTTATGTTCTTAATCTAAGCCAGGGCTAGCCAACATGGCACCCTCTAGATGTTCTGGACAACATGGAACTGGCTGAGATGACTGGCAGAATCCGGGACCAAGGAGAAGAGTTGGTGGAAGAAGATTGGAAAAAATTTAAAGTTTATCTTCAAAAATATTGTAAAATTAAGGATTGTTAGAAAGATGTTGGAAAAAGAAAATTATGTGGTTTTGGCAGAAATGATATAAAGGTTTAAGTAAAAATGAATTGGTGAAAGAGAGAACGTAAAATTATAGCATATTAAGACAAATTATTAAGATAAAAACAAGGTTGGAAGGATTTGCAGAAATAACAATTTGAATTAGAATACAAAAATGGGAGGTGTGAGGAAGTCAAGGAAATAAGTAAAGGAAAGAAGGCTATGTAAAGGTTCGAGGTATTTTTTTTATTTATTGATTGATTGTATTATTTTTGTCTTTTTTATTTTTCTTTTTTCTCTTTTTTCTTTTTGTAACCTTTAAAATTTGAATAAATATTATTTTTTTTAAAAAATAGATGTTCTGGACGACACCTCCCCTCAGCCCTCACCATTGGCCTTCCTGGTTGGGACAAGTCGGAACTGGAGTCTACAACATTCAGAGGACACTATGTTGGCTACATCTGCTCTAAGCACATGGGGATGCTTAAAAAAAAAAAAAATTCTCACACCATTCTGGATTTTGAGACTCCTTGATTGAGAACAACTCTGTTAGGCTCCCGTCCTACACCTAATTACCTGGATGTAAAGGTAAAGGGACCCCTGACAATTAAGCCCAGTCACGAACGACTCTGGGGTTGCGGCACTCATCTCGCTTTAAAGGCCGAGGGAGCCGGCGTTTGTCCACAGACAGTTTTTGCGAGTCATGTGGCCAGCATGACTAAGCCGCTTCTGGCGAAACCAGAGCAGTGCATGGAAACACCATTTACCTTCCCGCCAGAGCGGTACCTATTTATCTACTTGCACTGTGTGCATTCGAACTGCTAGGTTGGGAGGAGCTGGGACAGAGCAACGGGAGCTCACCCCGTCATGCCACCTGTGTCCCCTTACCTGGGACACGGTAAAGTCCCATCAAACATAAGAGGTGACTGAGCAGATATTCTGGTAGACATAAGCATATGTAGATATCTCTCTCTCTCTCTCTCTCTCTCTTTTTTTTTTGTCTTTTCTTCTCTCTATCGCCCCTTACACGGACCATAAAATTGCCTTGGCCCTTGAAGGGAGGCATCATGATTGTGGTTTAGTAAACAACGTTAGTCTGAATAAAATAGGAAGACAATACATCCCTTAAACTTCTTCCTATTAAAGAATAATGTTAATTGGTTGGTGTATGCAGGAGAAGGTTATATGGCCCATTGACTTTATATAGATTGAAATGCTAAGCAGGGCCAAGTAGAAACATCAGTAGGGAATAGAGGGTAAGTACTCATCAGTTTTATGTGCTCTTTCCTATTTTCCTATTTATTGCTTACCCCTCACGGTGTTTCTCGGCAAGCCCCTATAAGTCAAGTCAGTTGGCTGCTGAGTACTACGTGGCTCAGCAAACGAGATGGTCGCGCCATCTACATTCCGTCTTCGGCGTAAAACAAAACCGATGCTTTGGTCTACGCACACAGCAGAAGGAAGCGGCAGACTTCGCAGGTGTAGCTGTGACTGGTCCCTGCTGGAGACTGCTAGGGCAGAACGCAGGGAGGTCATCACTAGGGGGAGCCACAGCCAATGGCAAGCACAGCCAGCTAATACTAGTTTTGTACCCATCCTCTTTTCAGCTGAGTTCTACAAGGAGTCACACTGAGATGGACCTATAGGCAGGTAGGGCCTGGCTGACGGCACTTGATAGGACAGTGCCTCGTTCACCTTTTATGGACTGCTGAGGTGGTGGAATGGACAATGCCACTTCAGGCTGCTGTTATACAGGTAATAATATTGAATCTTTCTGTGTGCAACCCCCACCATCCTAGTAACTCTGTTAGCAGAAAACTACAACAGCAAGGAGTAGCCTGGGCTATTTTTATTTATTTATTTATTTTTGTAACTTACAAGGAGATTTTACATGAAGGACATTCAAAGCTGGCACCTTGTCCACCCGCATTGCGAAGTGGTGGAGTCCAATCTACTGTGTCAGGATTCTTCCGCCTTGTTCTGCCGCAGAGGCCCTACCCTATCCCCTCGATACCTTGTAAATAAAAAGCAAAACCTGCACCACGTTGAATTATTGTTTTTGTAAAATAAAGGAGCAGCAAAAACAGAAAGTCTGCTTTCACCAAAACTGAGGAGAAGTTCTGCTTTAACAAAATGGTAAAATATCCGGAAATAATGACTCAAACAAATAAAGAGTACATCATGAATTAAACAAGAGAGAAAAGAAAGGGGGGAGGATGTGATAAACTGCTTCCTAGGGATGCGGGTGGCGCTGTGGGTTAAATCACAGAGCCTAGGACTTGCCGATCAGAAGGTCGGCGGTTCAAATCCCTGCGACATGGTGAGCTCCCATTGCTCGGTCCCTGCTCCTGCCCACCTAGCACGACAAAGTGCAAGTAGATAAATAGGTACTGCTCTGGCAGGAAGGTAAATGGCGTTTCCGTGTGCTGCTCTGGTTCGCCAGAAGCGGCTTAGTCATGCTGGCCACATGATCCGAAAGCTGTACGCCGGCTCCCTCAGCCAATAAAGCGAGATGAGCGCCGCATCCCCAGAGTCGGTCACGACTGGACCTAATGGTCAGGGGTCCCTTTACCTTAACCTTTAACCTCATATCCTAAGCAAATAAGCAGAAAGAAAACTGCAGTTAAATCAATTGTCTCGTCCCAAAAAGGATATTGCAGGGTTGGAAATGGTTGAGAAAATGGCAACCAAAATGATAAAGGGGATGGAGCAACTCCCTAGTGGCTGGATTCTGCATCCACTCTCAGAATTGTACATCCTGCCAGCTGCTGGGATCCACAGGTGGGGAGAATGTTGTTATGACCAGGTTCTGCTTGCATGCTTCCCAGAGGCTACTGGTTGGCCACTATGAGAAAAGAACCCCTGGCTTGATCCAGCAGTATCCGTATGTACTTATGATCTTCTAGGTCCTCACCAGCAAGCTTAGAAGCTAAATAAGATCATGGCGGCTGGGGGAGGGAAGAGGACCTGGAAAGGGGAGGGGAGGAAACTTTGCACTTGCTGGCGGATGCTAAAAAAAGATAACTGGAAATGAATTGCCGTAACAGGAAGCCTGCAATAATTAACCTAGAGATTAAAGAAAGAAAGAAATCAAAACAGAATGTCAGGAGTGGAATGCAAGAGAAACACATACAAATTGGTAATGCCTTGTTAAAAGTGGATTAAGTTTGCCTGGGTCATGCCCTTATGCTAGGGGTAGGCAGTGTATAGCCCTCAACCTAATTTAATTAGGGCGGCAAAGAAGGGGAAATAGGTGAGGTGGGGGGAGAGGGAATTGCAAAGAGAGAAAAGGGCTGGCAGAAAGGCAGCAAGGGGGTGCCCTGCTCACTTTTGGCTCTTATCCACCCAGTTTTGCTCTGGTTCTGCCAACACAGGTCTCCAGCCCCACCCACCCCTGCCTCTGGCTCCTCCCACTGCTGGTACACACCTCCTGTCTACCCCGGGGAAATGCAGCCCTCCTCAGGTTCCTCTCAACTCTGTCTTAGACAATAAGCCTGTAGGCAACCTGCTCTGGACGGTTAAATTCTGAATGGCATCTGGCTCACTTTGGGAGCTTTTGGAACTAGCAAATGATGACAGAGGTGATGGTAGCCTCTTCCTGTTTCCATGGGACTTATTTAGGGGAAGGAATGCATCCTGTCAGAAATATGGGAGACCCCAACACAGGCTGCGCTGCTGCTGAAATAATTGCACTGGTGGCTTGTTAGCCACTGGGCTGGGTTCAGGATGCGGTTACTGGTGTCCAGAGCTCCGTACAGTTTTGAAGCAGGATGCCTGAAATATCATCTCACTCTGCATGTAGTCAGCTAACTGCCATTCTTTTCAGGAGAAGGCATCCCACAAATGCCAGCTCATCAGGATCTCTCTTCCTTATGATTTAGGAATTGGGCCTTTAGTGTGTTGGCACCTGTCCTTTGGAACTCCTTCCCACTGCATATCAGATAGGCACTACCTCTGTTGTCTTTTTGGTGCCCATCAAACAACTTCTTTTTCCAACAAGACTTTTATGTGCAGATTCTTGTCCGGTCTGTATCTGTCTTGGGTTTGAAACTGGCTTCACGTCTGATATGGTTTTAATTGGCTTTTGAATATGAGTTTATTGCTGCTGCTTTCATTGTTGAATCACAACGAGATGTTTCTTAGGAAGTGATTCCTAAATGGAAAGACAAAAGTCTTATATGTGTGCATACAGATCCTTCATTGATAATTTTTTATTCCTTGCCCTTGTTGTCTGGTGTGTGTGTGTAGCATTTCCCTCGAAGGTCTTTCTAAAAAATTAGAACAATTTACTTTGCGTGTTTTTTTGTTTTGTTTCTTGCATTCTATTGTATTTTTTTTGTAAACCAGTGTTTTGACACGGAGTGGCGTATTATTTTAATAAACGATAAATGAAACAGGGAGGAATCTTCCCTCTTTAAAGGAACAAATAGCCTTTGTTGGTGGGGTGTAGTAAAGATTTATCCAACTCTCTCATTCCAGGAAAGGGGGCAAAAATCTTATTGTGACAAGGCAGTAATAAAATTTTGCTGGAGGTACTAAGTCAGTAACACAGAAACCATCTTAAAAGACTTAAGAACGGTTCTTCCTATTCCATTCTCCCTGACCAGAACCAACTAAACTTTAGAATCCATTTTAAATTACCATAGACTCAGGATATCTAATATCTATCTGTCTACCTACCTTTCTTTCTTAGTATATCTGTATCTATATCTAAAACCAAGGCACAGGTAATGCTGTCCACTGGGCTGCTGTCAGGGCAAACGGCCCTTTAATGTTGTTTTTCTATGTGTTTTGATGTATTTTAACTGCTGTTTTTAACTAGTTCATTCATACTGCTTTGTTTTTAAATGTCGTAAGCTACCTTGAATTCCATCTTGGAAGAAAGGCAGGAGACAAATATGTTAAATAAATAAATATCTAAATCTATACACCATGTACCTACCTATCTACCCAGTCTAATCTCTAGATAGATTCATGACAAGAAACATTAAGGGGAAACATGTATAATGAATTCCACTGCCTCCGTGGCATTATATCCTATGTCAAATATATAACATACTCAGTAAAACTGCTGTTTAATTGATGTTTTCTTCTTTCTTCTGCAGTTTGAGACAGGATGAAAACATCACTCTTCTTCCTGTAATTGATGGCTCCCTCTTGTCCTGTGTTCAGGAGGAATGAAGCATCAATTAAACAATGACTGGGTGACATTTTATGTATTTGACCTGGGTTTTGAACTGCCGGACAAAGTGGTGGGTGGGTGGGTGGGATAGGGAACTTGCTTTCTCTTGTTAAAACTGAAACTAATTAGTCACATATTTATTCCGAGGGAGGAAGGGCTGAAGAGAGCACGGCTTTCTCCTGGATGAAGCAGTCGCCACTTAAAATTTGTACTTGACGAGTGATGGTAAGAAAGAAAGAACTTGTTGTCATTAAAATGCTGTTTACTGTACTGTTACTGTGGACTACCTGAAGCCACAAGGGCATTTATGATTTCCACATTGGGTTTCTCCATTCCTCTCCTCTGTTTTCTCCAGTCAGTTCCACCTACACTTTCCGGGCCTCATTATTTGCATTTCTAATTCATAGTGGAAAGGTTTCCACCATTACATTTCTGCTAAACTTAAAATCGCTAGAAAGAGTTGCCGTGCCTTAAAATAGGATGCGCTTTGGCCTTGCCGAGAACGCATCAGCTGTTGTTATCACACTAGAAAGCAGTGTGATTACATTGTTTGCAATTTTTGTTGGTCCTTCGCTTTACTCTTATTTTGGAATAAAGAATCTGTGTCACGCAGATAAGAAGGCTTGCAAATTCCTTGGCTTTTCTTATAACCCAGGTATTTCCTATGGGGCAGATGAATCCTATGGAGACTGAGGGGGGTGGGAGGGGTCTGTGGCAGGGAACCACCATGTCCAAGTTGGATCTTTCCCTCTTATTTTGGTATAATAATAATAATAATAATAATAATAATAATAATAATAATATCCCTCTGATTGCTCCCATGGGAGGGACTAGTCTAGCTCTAGGACTGACATACCTTACCCCCCATTTGTGGGACATCCCAGGGGAACAAGAGACATTTCGATTCTCAATCTGCCCCCAGCATGACATGTCCCACTTTTGCTGCTGACTTTTGGAGTGCTGACAGCAGAGCAATGACTTTGGAAATGTCCTTTGCTGGAACAAAGAGGTCTCTGGTGGCAGCCCTCCTCCTCTGAAGACATATAGAGCTTCAAATTTCTGTGCCCCCTGGGATGTCCCCTAAGTGACTATTTAACTACGCTTCCTCACATTTTTATGTTGTTGTTTATTAATGTTTTCACTGTGAATTTGGGACACCATCCACCCTTGCAACAGCTCGATCTATGGCAGTGGTCCCCAGGGGTTTCCCCCCTCCAATAGATCACTTAAAAAGTGCTGAGAGACTTAAAACCTTCATGATTCGCACCTAGTGTCACAATTCTAGTGCACTGTGCTAGATGATGCATGATTTTAATGGGCTTTTTATTGCTTATTTATTGCTTATACAGTGGTACCTTGGTTTAAGAACAGTTTAGTTTATGAACAACTTGGATTAAGAATGCTGCAAACCCAGAAGCAGGTGTCTTGGTTTGTGAACTTTGCCTTGGAAGCAGAACATTTTCCGCTTCCTGTTGAGTGTAATTTGAGTCCCCCGCTGCTATGGGAAAGCATGCCTTGGTTGAAGAATGCTTTGGTTTTAGAACAGACTTCCAGAACGGATTAAGTTCGTAAACCAAGGTACCACTGTATTGTGCTTCATTGCATTACAGTTTGAATTATATTTCAAATTGTAAGCATTCTTCACAGACATGATGTGAACCACCCAAATGAAGCCTGTGGACCACTGGTAGTCCACAGACCATGGTTTGGGAACCCTTGATTTATGAGGTCCTCTTTCCACCCCCTGGCTACCCTTTTGTGTATGATGCATATCACATAACCACAACTCAGAAAGGGAGGCTCATTGTCATGCTCTGTGCTGGTCCCGAGGGTTAATCGTGCGGCGAGGTCAGAGTCCAGTCTGAGGTCGAGGGTGCGGTATGGAGGCTGTCCGTCCAAGCTGATGCTGGGTCCAAGGCAGGGAGTCAGGTGAGGTCAGGAACTCTGGCAGAAGAGCAAGACAGGGTGCAGGCAGGAACAGGCTACCAACAATGTTGCTCCTGCAACCTGGGACTGGGGCTGGCTGGCTTTTATCTGCCCTGAGGCATAGGGCAGCCCCGGTCCACAGGTGACTCGCCTCTCCTGGCCTGGAGGCGAGCACTCCTCCTGCGGGAACTTAGTTCCCTCCGCCTCTCTGCCCTGAGCCTCTGCAGCTCAGGAGAGGCTGAAGGGTTACTGGACCCAGAGGCAACCTCAGCTTCCCCTGACGGGGCTGAGAGTGGAGCACCTGCAGGCAATGGGTCCTCCATCACCTCAGGAGCCAGAGCAGACTCAGCTGGTGCCTGCACCTGAGGATCCAGCACAGGTGAGGACCCTTCAGGCTCAAGCCCCAGCCCCGGCTCAGCTGATTCTGGAGGTGGGGACTCCTGTGAAAGTTGGGATTCCTCAGGTTCAGCCTCCGAGTCCGAATCCCAGGCCATCACATGCTCCCATGGAAGAATAGACAGAATGTTGTTGTTGTTAACGGCCATCTCCCTCACTCTGGTCTGTTGCCTTTTACAAGGAGGGGAAACCTGATTTGGGCAGTGGGGAAGCCTTACCCTCCAACATTTCTCTGATGAAAATAGGGACGTCCTAAGGAAAAGTGGGACATTCTAGGATCTAATCAGAAACCAGATGGCAAATCCAGGACTCTCCCTGGAAAATAGGGACACTTGTAGGGTCTGGAAAGAGTCTCATCTTTCCTATTGTTTGCATGCAAATTTGAGAGGCGGTTGGGGCTGCCCCCTGTCATGAAGCCACAATGGTATCAGGTGACCACCACCAGGACTTCAAAGCAGTATGCAGGGCTAGCGAAGAACCTTGTGTGGTGCTTTGAAGCACTGTGGATCAGCAGGACTTGAAGGCACTGCCCATTAGCTGAATGGTGGTGTCTGCTTTCTGCCAGGATTGGCTTTGCAACTGAGTTCCTCGTGGATTACATCACAGTCATACAAAATTATGTTTTGCATGGAGTATTTAGGAGATGACAGGAGATGACAGGAAGCTGCCTTAGACTGAGCAAGCCCCAGGTTTGCCCTCACTCAGTATTACCCACTGGGTCAGGGGCTGTCCAAAGTCCCATGCAGAGGTCTTTTCCAGGCCTGATGCCTGAGATGGAAGCTGGAAATGTCTAACTGCATGACATATGCTCTACAGCTGAGCTGTGGCGTCTCCTCCAAGACCTTCCACCCAGCATGCCAGGGTCCACTACAAAATACTTCTCCTAGTATAAGCCTGTTGAAACATACAGTATTTCAAAGCAGAAATAGAAACGTGGAGAAAACATGCTATTTTAGAACTTAACATACTGCATTTTTGACACTCCTGCATGTAGAAAGAAAGGCCTCTTCTTTGTCCTTCTCTTCCTGCTTCAAAGCCATTTCCTTACAATGCTAGCATCTCTTCCAAAGTTCAGGCACTGCCAGTATTACCAGTCCCATATACCCACTGTTTGTGTATGTGTGGATGAACGTATTCCAGTAAGAAAAATAGTGTTGCCCTCTTGTTATTATTAGAAATCCCTGCAGCATTTGAAGAGAGGGACATTTGCATAGGTTCCTTTTCTCTATGTTGGTAAAGGGACAGTGGGAATTTTTTTTGAGAAGCTATGTAACAGGCAAAAATATAACTAAATAACAACAACACCATACACGCACGCACACAGACACACATGCACATTCATAAAGCCTGCTATAAATGAGACTCTGGATTTTAGTTGAAATTCCAGTAAACAGAATTGCACATCAAAACATCACGCTCCCCCCCACACCCCAAAGTTTGCAGCGTTAAAGGAAAGGAGATGAAACGCAATTAGCAAACAAAAAACAGCAACATTGTAGAGGATGGTCACTTTTTGTATGTCATGTGGCTTTAAAAACAAGTCAGATAAATGATGATGCCATTAAAACTGAACTAATTAAAGAAAGCTTCTTTTAAGAACTCATTAACTGCAACCTCATTTGCATAATGATGCATATTAATTAAGTTTTAATGAATCTGAATTTGCACCAAGCCTATTCATGTTGGCTTTGAAACAAATTGAACAAATTAGTTAAAAGCTTTTTGGAATCTACTTTTCACACAAAAACTGAATATGAATGCCATCATTTCCACAAAAAAGAAATATTTTTTCTTTTAATTTAATTCAAAGTTATGCAGGCCCATCTCTTAATTATTTTTAAATGCAATCATTTCCACCTTCCCCCCTTCACAAAAATCAACAGTATTACTCATCCCCATGCTGAAAATATTGTAAATGGATGTTGTGGGATAAAACCATTACAGCCAATTTATTGAAAGTAAGGTGGAAAGATTTGACTTCAGGGTGCATTTAGTTTATTTAATACGCAGGTTTCAATTTTGTCAGAAACCTTTAGGCATTTGGGCTGTCTGTTGAACAGTCACTGAAGCTGCATTTTTATGGCTGTGCGAGGTTTTCATGTTATATGTAAGAATATGAAATTGCTCGTCCGATGCCCATTTCCAAAAGTCAGATTTCACAACATAAAGGGGGGGGGGAGAGAAAAAGGGTGGGGAAATCACCCCTAAGCATTTAAAGCCCGTGTTTCCTTGCATTGCTGTTCAGTGAATGTTAATTTTCCTTACACACACAGACACAGAGCAGAATCCAATTTTAACAAGTTTGCTTTCAGCTCATAATAAAAACAAGAATTACAGCAGAAACACTATTGATTTCCTTATACTCCATTGTGTCTTCATCAAGAATGAAGAGATTTATGTAATTACTGCTCCATCTTTTGTTGTTAGGAAAGACTTTTCTTTTTTTGTAAGTCAGCAAATACAAAGGCTGAAATGCTTTCATTGTTGAGATTAAAAGATCATCTTCTCCCAACCCCTCCCCAGTTAAACGGTAGTAGTTTCTTCAGGGAGACTGACAAGGAAGATGCCGCTTGACAACAGTTCACACTTTTGCGACTCACAATCACACAGACATCCTGCTCGTCTAACCTCTCTGCCTGTAAAACAGTTGCTCCTTCTTTCATTTCATTGTCCACCATGACACCCACTGGCATGGAGCAGGCAGATGTCAGTGAAGCCTTCCTACAACGCTGCACACTATGTACAGTTCTCTTTATTAATATTTAGGGATATAAAATGACAAGAGCTTGTGTTATTGGCTTCTATCAGTTACCACTTCAGTTCAACCCAGGGCACTCACAGCCATGCAGCTGATCTCCTTCCTGTTGCTCATTTCGTCCAAGTCGAATTTATGCCATACAGTTTAAGACGAAGAATCCTGGGAATTGAGGTTTGATTAAGATGCGCAGAATTTCCTAGCCTGCTTTCTCATGTACAATTCCCAGCATTCTCTGGCGAGAGGGACACACTGTTTATCCAGGTTAAGGCTGTGATGCTATACATCAGTCTTTCTCAATCACGGGTCCCCAGATGTTGTTGGACTACAATTCCCATCATCCCTAGCTAGCAGGATCAGTGGTCAGGGATGATGGGAGTTGTAGTCCAACAACATCTGGGGATGAAAGGCTGTGTATATTTGTGTATAGTAAATCCCAGGAAAGCCATTGTACCTGTAACAATTCATAAAGCTGAGATGAACATACCCCCCCCCGCCCCGGTCCATTTTCATGTCATCATTCATTCACTGGGGAAGTGAAATAATTTTCTTGGCTACTTTCAAGGGGGTAGCTGATCTTTTTGTAAAAATATCTTCCTAAATAGGCAAGATGCATTACGTTAAGGATGGGTGAATATGTCCATTTACATTCCTCTTAGTTTAGCATTCTTCCAATCTTTAAATTCAGTTCTCTGAATATTCACATCAGCTTGTGATTTATTTATTTATTTATTAAAATTAAGGCCTCATGAAAATTCATCAGCATTTTACTGCAAATTTCTCTGAACACACACAGTTTTGTAGAGCAGTGTTTTCCAATCTAATGCATTTTTGTATGTTATTTGCGCAAAAGCACACATTTTTATGCACACTCTGGTATGTACATTTTGTTCACATCACTTGACTGAATACCTGTGTTGCAAACTTTGGGCACCTGTGCTATGTTTCAGTTTGCCTGTTGTTTCGGACAGTGCAAGCAGTTGGGTAGATTTGCCTTTAAACATGAACTGAATTGCTTTACTTCTCCATTCCTGTTCTCAGCTACCCGTAGTGGTGTGAGGATCCGTGGGAAATCACATTGCATGCCAAAGGGTTTCTATGAATGGTTACAATTGGAAAACAAAACCAATGGCTAAAATGTTTTGATTTGAAAGACAGTTAAATTGATCTTTTAATCTACTCCTTGACGATACCTGATGGGTGCTTATTTTTATACATTTTATTACAAATATGTGTATGTGCGTTTTAAATTCTTTTTCCCCACTCTGATTATTTGTGGGGAGTTATTGGGTTGTTCTTGTTTTTGTTTTGATTATGTATTTTGTCTTTTTATATTGTGATTTTATCCTGTGTACCGCCCTGAGACCTGTGGGTATAGGGCAGTATATAAATAAAGGAATAAGACCCCGTGACCCCACAGTTCCCTAGGGGGGATGAATAACAGCATGTTGGGTCTGGGGCTTGAATATGGCCACAACTTTATTGGTTACAGTAGAGAATGATTTGGTGTAGGCATTGGGTAAAGCCAATGGGTAAAGCTATTGCTATTGTGCTCCAGCCCTTCTGCTAGGAATGCACCACAACTATAGGGGGGATATGCCCTATGACTTACATCAAATAGGGGTAGTAATAATAATAATAATAATATTAATAATTTATACCCCGCCCTCCCCAGCCAAGGCTGGGCTCAGGGCGGCTAACAAGCAATAATAAAAACAAGTTGAATTATTACAACTTAAAAACAAGATTAAAATACAACAGTTAAAATATTGAAACATTAAAATATTAAAATGCAGCCTCATCACAGGAGGAGAAAGGAAAAAGAAAAAAGAAAGAGGGGGAGGGAATCAAATTGGCTCCAAGCCAAAGGCCAGGCAGAACAACTCTGTCTTACAGGCCCTGCGGAAAGAAAGCAGATCCTGCAGGGCCCTGGTCTCATGAGGCAGAGCGTTCCACCAGGCCGGAGCCAGTGTTGAGAAGGCCCTGGCTCTGGTTGAGGCTAATCTAACTTCCTTAGGGCCCGGGACCTCTAGGGTGTTGCTATTTATGGACCTTGAGGCTCTCCGTGGGGCATACCGGGAGAGGCGGTCCCGTAGGTACAAGGGTCCTAGGCCGTGAAGGGTCCCCATTGGAGTAGTGGTATGGCCCTAGACCCCACCTGGGCATCAGTCCGAAGCCACTCCTCCTGGATCCTTTCAACAGGATACCCCTTTCCAAAGAAGGGCAGGCAAAGGCTACAACCTCCCCTCCACCAAAAATCTAGGTTTACCCAATGCCTAACCGCCTTACAAAGTTGTGACAATTGCTACGAGTTAGGTGAAAACCAGATGGCCAGTGCCAATTTGCCAAATGGAAAAAAATGGAGACAGCTTGCCCCTGTGTTCCATATAGCAACACCACGCAGAAGCAGACAACAACTAGCACAGCTACTGCCACCGGAAACATGCAGTCAAGTGAATGTTTGAGGACTAAATGGGGGAAATGTTGAAATGTAGCAGCGAGCCATGAGCAAAGGTCCCAAGCTACTCATAGAAGCAGTGGTGGCTAGTCCCCATTGGTAGAGGCAATGGCTGGCAGAGAAAACTCATTCTACTTTGGGCTCCATCCTCCTCCAGCCTGCTGGGGTTCTACAAGAGCATCGCTGAGACGAAGGAGGAGGAAGCTAAAGACACGTCCAGGATTGGTTGTAGGAAGATGGGCAAGTGGGGGTCTGGCTGAGGGGGTGGTGTCTCAGTTGCACTAATGGAACAAAAAAGAAGAACTGGCCAAACAGAAGAGCTGTAGAGCATGGGTAGGCAAACTAAGGCCCGGGGGCTGAATCCGGCCCAATCGCCTTCTAAATCCGGCCCGCAGATGTTCCGGGAATCAGCAAGTTTTTACATGAGTAGAATGTGTCCTTTTATTTAAAGTGCATCTCTGGGTTATTTGTGGGGCCTGCCTGGTGTTTTTACATGAGTAGAATGTGTGCTTTTATTTGAAATGCATCTCTGGGTTATTTGTGGGGCATAGGAATTCGTTCATCCCCCCCCTTCAAAATATAATCCGGCCCCCCACAAGGTCTGAGGGACAGTGGACCAGCCCCCTGCTGAAAGAGTTTGCTGACCCCTGCTGTAGAGAAGTGCCATCTGGGAAGCAGTGCTCAAGATGACAGCAACCTAGGGAACCAGATGGATGGTTTAATGTCAAATTGGGTTGAAATGAGTTCCGCTTGTTGAAAAGAATTGGGTTGCCTTTTGGTTGTCCTTCAAAGAAATGGATGGCATCCCTCCCTTCTTTGGAAACTGGTGCTCATCTCCCCCCAGACCAATCGTTTCCAGCCTTTTTTTGGCCATGTCCCACCTGTTGTTGTTGTTGTTGTTTAGTCATTTAGTTGTGTCTGACTTTTCGTGACCCCATGGACCAGAGCACGCCAGGCACTCCTGTCTTCCACTGCCTCCCACAGTTTGGTCAAACTCATGCTGGTAGCTTCGAGAACACTGTCCAACCATCTCTTCCTCTGTCGTCCCCTTCTCCTTGTGCCCTCCATCTTTCCCAACATCAGGGTCTTTTCCAGGGAGTCTTCTCTTCTCATGAGGTGGACAAAATATTGGAGTCTCAGCTTCAGGATCTGTCCTTCCAGTGAGCACTCAAGGCTGATTTCCTTAAGAATGGATAGATTTGATCTTCTTGCAGTCCATGGGACTCTCAAGAGTCTCACTTAAGCATCTCTAAAATCATAATCCCCCCGACATATAATTCTTATTATTCAAAAAGTAAACACCTGTTCACATGAAAGAAGCCTCAAAGGCCATTATCTTGGTCTAACTCATTCTCAAATTGCCCCCCTTAAAAATCAAATTGCCACCCTGTGGAGCGTGTGCCCCACATTGAGAACCATGGCCCTAGACACTCACCCAGTTTCCAGTTATCCTCTTAGAGCGCACTACCTGTTGCATTCATTCGCATTAGTGGGTGTGCTGTGGCACAACAGTAGGACTTAAGAAAGCGTTTTGCACATGTGGGCTTCTCTTCCCTCCATGAAAATGGCAGGAAAAAACCTACGCTGCCTCAAATTTCATCCTGCAATTTTCCAGGTTAATGGGATTGCGAACAGATTTTTTTTCTGGAAGAATTAACATGGAAATGGGCACTAAACTTCCATTAGATTTCCAGAAGTGGCTTTTATGTGAAAGATCACATAAAAAGCGAAATTTATCAGGCAAGGAAACATCGAGAAAACAGAAGAAAGTGCTGTCTGAATGCAGTCTCACTGTGTTGTTTTAAAATAAGCACATTAGCCATAGTCACCATTTGCAGGGAACCTTTTAAACCATCACCCAACAAATCAAAGCAACAAAGTATATAGATAATGATCTAGATCTAGAGCTTGTCTCTGATTTCGGGGGCAGGGAGTATGGGGTTATTATAGTCAATCTTAGAGTCATTTAATGCAAAAAATAGACTTTCACCATTCAAACCCCTTCCCACCCCTCCTTCCTTGTACTTTGTGAAAGTATAATATGATGCAACTGGAGAACACAAAGACACTATTAAATATTTTAAGTGCCAACTGATTTCCAAATAGGATTTTTTTTTTTTTTTATGAGATCACAACCTGGAATAAAAGATGGGGTGGGGAGTTATAGAGCCATAATTCTTTTGAATTTTAGAATCGTGTATTAACCAGCGAACATTAACACTGTTATAATAACCTATAATTAAAAAAATAATAAAGGCAGTTGGGACGTTCCATTAGGGTCTCTATTTAAGTCGACAGATATCATTTCACATATAATAGTTCTATATTTGCCAGATAGGCACTCGCCCGAACCTGTAAGCTGCCTTTTCTAACCTGTCATGCATCCTACTGTTTTATATGTAACATTTAATACTAATGTTTTAAAAGGCTTTTAATTCTTTTCTTTCTTGGAGATGGGAAGGCAAATGCTTCTTTTTGCCTGCGATCTACCTCTCAACGGTGACTTTTAACATGCATTCCTTTTTTCCCGAGGTGTGCTGATTTTAGGAAATGGTCGCATTTAAAATGCACAAATTTAGAGTGCAGAAACAGGCTCCATTTGGGGGGAATTTTGACATAAAGTGTCTTCCTTGGGGGAGGTCAGGAGTCATTGATATTAAACTAGACAAGCTGGTAGTGGAGTGTTAATGGGAATGGAAAGCAGATGTTTGGTAATTAGGGGAGATGTGAATGACAAGACTTGAGAGGTATGGTACATGAGATAGCTGGCACAAAGCAGCTGTTGTTACCGATTTCGCTGTCAGAAATGTACACAAGTCAGACCATCCCCTGTGAGTTTGCCATAGCTGTGACAATTAGAAAAAAAATTGTATTTGATTAAAATAAGTAATATATCATACAAAGTAATTTCTTTTAGAACACCAAGAAATGGTCTAGGTTAAATCCCATGGAAAATTAACAAAAGATCTGAGCCAGATGTATAAACATAGCCTTCCAAAAAAAAAGGAAAAAAAAAAGGATATATTCCAAGGAGTGCTAGGCCTGATAATTGAGCATGGCACTGTTTGCTAGAACTACACCAAATCATAACCTGCTTCAATTTTGGAGCCAAAACTAGTGTTGGGGAAGGTGAGGGTAGTCCCTGCAGAATGCCTTAAATTAATGCTGTGTATTCACAACATTATGCTTGATGCTCAATGCACATTTAGATATATATTTTTCTAGCTAGTTTACACACACACTGAATCTATTGCATAATTTACCTGCCCGAAAAGTGCTTTTTCACAAACTAGTTTCATTCCAAAAATAAAAGCTTAAAGCAGATTGATACTCCATTCCCCTTCAGCATGCCCATTTGAAAATGGAGAGAGGTGGTCCAAGCAATGAGAGGGTGGAGAACAGGTATCAACACTTTCCCCAATGGCAGTGCAGATGGGTGTATGCCTAGTTTGCAATTCCAACTTCCTGCTTCATATGTGGGGAGGAAAAGGCACGGATAGCCTAATCAAGGAGAGGTTTTGTGAATAGGTATTGTTGCATGTCAAGGACGCGGGTGGCGCTGTGGGTTAAACCACAGAGCCTAGGGCTTGCCGATCAGAAGGTCGGTGGTTCGAATCCCCACGACGGGGTGAGCTCCCATTGCTCAGTCTCTGCTCCTGCCAACCTAGCAGTTTGAAAGCATGTCAAAGTGCAAGTAGATAAATAGGTACCACTCTGACAGGAAGGTAAACGGTACATTGTTTATGATCAGGGTGTAATAAAGCGAACATCTAGTTTAATTCTTTTTTTAAAAAATAAAAATATAAAAACATTGCCTCAAGATTCCCTTTGATGATTTCCCTCTGTGATAAAGTGAGAAAGCGTGTTCTTTTCTCTCTCTCTTTTCTGTAAGATAACGGGCCAAAAATGCTTCAGACAGTTAGGGTGATCCTGTGAAGTACTCCCAGTATTGTTGTTAACTGGGGACTTGTCTGAATAGGGGATGTCTGAATTGGATATCTATGTATACTTGCAATTATCTTTAATTATTCCTGAGTTTGTGTCTTAATTAATTTATTCATTATTTATGAAGGAATTCTCTCCCCATCCCCTATCCATTTGAACATTAATAATTTTAGCTTTCAGAAATGCGATTAGAGACTTTGACCAAGATGCTTGCACCTACCACTGGTTTGTGGCTACGAGACACCTAAGTGTTCTCCCAGCCACAAATGGCAACTCAGCGTGCTCTGTGGTTTGGGCTCCTCTGGCTGTTTAAAGTAGTTTTTAAGACCAATGATGATGTTTTACATCGTCATTGCCAGCATTATCAGTCACTTTGAAGGTGACTCGGAAACTACAACTAATTCAGCTGTCAGACTGCTGATGGAGAGCGGCTGCCAGGACCATATAACACCAATCCTAAAAGATATGTGTTGGCTCCCAGTACATTTCTGAGTGCAATTCAAAGTGTAAGTGCTGACCTTTAAAGCCCTAAATGGCTTCAGCCCTGTATACCTGAAGGAACATCTCCACTCCTATCATCTAGCCCAGACAATGAGGTCCACCTCTCAGGGCCTTCTGGTGGTTCCCTCATTGAGGGAGGTGAAGTTTCAGGGAACCAGGAAGAGGGCCTTCTTGGTAGTGGCGCCCACCCTGTGGATGTCAAGAAAATAAACTTTTAGAAGACAAAATGCATAGGTATATATAGGTCTCATCTGAAGGCAGTCCTGTATAGTGAAGTGGTTAATGTTTGATGTTTTATTGCATTTTTATATTTTGTTGGAAGCTGTCCAGAGTGGCTGGGGCAACCCCATCACATTCTTCTTCTTCTTCTTCTTCTTCTTCTTCTTCTTCTTCTTCTTCTTCTTCTTCTTCTTCTTCTTCTTCCATTATTTAACCCAGGCCATTTTGTCTCACCTCCTGTTCTCACAGGGGCCAACCAGATGTCTGTGAAGAACCTGTGAGCAGGAACTGAGCACCAGAGCCATCTCCCCTCCTGTTGTTTCCAGGAGCATTACTGCCTCCAACGAGGGAAGCACAACATAAGCATTACCTAGGGATCCACTGAGATAAAGGGTGGGATATAAATGCACCTAATAAGAAAGAAATAATAATGGAAGGAACTAAGGGAGTAATCTGAAGTTGCATCTCTTTTCCCTAGCCTGACAAGGTTTCCTGGAATAGGCAGAGTCCCACAGGTGGGACTTCAATCTTCTTCTTTGATGGGCAGAATGGGGAGCCCCACATTAGTGCCACTCTGCAGGCAGTGCCCCACAGGAGACAAATGGAGCAAAGGAGAGACCCATCTTCCCTTGCATCTTGGTGCAAGGAGGTGAAGCCACTGTCACTATGCCAACACGTCCTCCTGCCATGTCTTTGTCCCCGCTGAAAAATAACTGAAATTCTACCAAATTCTCAAATTGCCTGTTCAGACCCAGAGACCTCCCCCCTATATAAAGTCACACTTGACTCAAATTTTAGTTTTGGTTCTGGCAGAATTTAGGCCACAACTTTATTGATTACAGAAAAGTGAGTAGTTGCATAGGCTCTGGTTCAACTAGCTCCCTGCACCCTTGCAGGTAGCACTGACCCCGAGCTCCAGCATAGGTCAGCCAAGGGTGAATACCTGGGAACAGACTCTGTTCACTCCCCAGAGGCTCCCCTGGACTCAGGCATGGGCACAACCCCCTCTTGGGGCTGAGTCCCTGGATTCCTTTAATGGAATACCCTTCACACAGGGATGGTGAGAGCGTTCTCCCATCCCTATCACCTGAATCAGACCCTATCCGCAACCTTACAAGTTGTGACAATTTGCTATGCGGCAGGTGAAACCCAAATGGCAACAGCCAATCAGCCAAGTGGGGAAAATTCCTGCCGTGCCCCTGTCCCAACGACAGACGACACATGACGGCATAGCAAGGTCAGTCGCAAAATGACCTAAAAGTAGGGAGAGGTGAGCGGGTGTTCTGATGCACAAGCCTAAAGAGGAAGCTCTGGGTCACATGCATAGGTATATATAGGTCCCTCAATCTGTTTAGACTGCACCCCATTGGCCAGATTAAACCCAGCAATGAGGGACCTACTAATCGGGTGTTGTGGCTGTCCAATATACCCACCCACAACCAGGAGGTCAGTCTCCAGGTCTCACCGCAACACATGCCCTCTTTTGAGGAGGACACGATTTCTCAACTCAACATTTTTTTTGATGAAAATAGGGACATCCTCTTCCATAACAACAACAACAATTTTGTTATTTATACCTGCCCCTTTGACTGGGTTGCCCCAGCCACCTCGGGCAGCTTCCAGCATATATAAAAACAGTAAAATATTAAACATTTTAAGACTTTCCTATGCAGGACTGCCTTCAGATGCTTTCTATAGCTTGTATAATTATCTCCTTGGCTCGAGGGTTGCATAATTCCACATCCTCCAACATATCTCCAATGAAAATAAGGACATCCCAAGGAAAAGCGGGACATTCCAGGATCAAATCAGAAACTGGGATCGCTCCTGTAAATCCAGGACTGTCCTCAGAAAATAGGGACACTTGGAGGGACTGCAACCCCTCTTCACAGGGAACTCTGAAAACTGTTTGGTTTTTTTTTGTGAAAAAGGGTCTCCTTAAGACATTCAGCACCCTTAACAAAATACAGCTCCCAGAATTCTTTGTGAGAAAGCCATATTTAACGTGGTATATAGTGGTTTAAATGTATGATGTGAACATGGCCTAGATCAGGCATCCCCAACCTGCGGCCCTCCAGATGTTTTGGCCTACAACTCCCATGATCCCTAGCTAACAGGACCCGTAGTCAGGCATGATGGGAATTGTAGTCGAAAACATCTGGAGGGCCGAAGGTTGGGGATGCCTGGCCTAGATGGACTTTTTATCTGATCTAGCATGATATGTTTTTTAATGTTCTGTCAAATGTTCAGAAGCAGTATATTCAGAAACAACGTGTGGAATGGCAGACTGCACATGACACAGCACAAAATGGCTTCCCTCCCACTTAGCTATTTAACATTTAGAAGCCCTGGCAGTGGTGGTGAAGGCCTGAAAAGTGAACATTAGCAATCTGTCACACTGATAAAACTTTTCAAAGGTTTCCTCAAAAGGCAAATTTGGGGAGAAAAGGGAACAGTGATTTATGAGGGACAGGCAGCAGAAAACCAGGCCTGTCCTTGGTAAATAGGGACAATTGGATCATATGTTATTTTCCTCTCACTGTATTTATGCCAGTGTCCTTCTTAATATTGATTTGCATTTTTTCTACCTGCTAATATTGTCAGTTCAGCTTTCATTAAATCCAGCACAGGCATGCCTCTTGCATTTCAGTGTTTGGGAGGACCCAAATCCAAGCATTAAAACTGGTCTTTTAAAAGAGTGTGAGAGAAACGGTAGTGGTAGTAAACAGTAAAACATAAAGAACTGATTCTGAGTTGGATTCTATTACCTTCTAAATACAGCATAGTTGCCTGAACTCCATAGGAATTAAACTCAGATCTTTTAAAATACATGCAAATTCTTGCAGAATATATATATGAAAAAGTCACCATAACGGCAGAAGTACTTCTTCACTCCCTTGATAAATGGGGCTCCTAGACCACACTTTATTGAGTCTCTGATTTTTAATAATTTGAATCCGGCAAGATTTAATTCTGCATAATTCTGGCTGAAATCAGCTTTTGATTGAGTTGTAATGGCTCTGTTATTGTAAATATCTCTGCATGCTAATGTTGTGCCGGAATTCAATAATATTTAGATGAATTTTTTTGCCTCCAGCAAGGTGGAGGTGGAATGTGAAAAGCTCGAAAGTTTATGTCAAAGAAGCATTTATTTTCCAAAAAAACAACAACAAACCCAACCCCAAACAAAAAACACCCCACATCATAAAATGTAATAAATGGCCATCTTTGCTTTGAATACAAATTGGAGCAGGAGAGTAAGAAAATAGTGTGTGTGTGTGTGTGTGTGTGTGTGCACGCACACCCACAATGTGATTAAAAATGGTTCCTATGCCTTATCAGATCTTTTTGCCCCAATGGAAGTACAAGTCCACATGGTCAAATAATCTATGACACCACCAGTCATGGCAGGGGGAGGAGAGGAAGGAGTGCAGAGAACTAAATATCCCCTTAAGGGGGAAGGTGATGGAGAGGGTCATGGTGGGACAGCTGCAGACACTCTTGGAGGTCACCGATTATTTAGATCCATTCGAATCTGGATTCAGGCCTGGCTCCTTGGTCCTCCTGGTGGAAGACCTTTGCGGAGCGGAACAAGGGGACTGTGACCTCGCTTCTGCTTCTTCATCTCTCACTGGCATTTGATACCATTGAACCTCCTAGACCACTGAACCTCCTAGACCATTGAATCTCCACTGAACCTCCTAGACCAGCTCTGGGAAGTGGTAAATGGGGGCACTGTATCCCAGTGCTCCAACCTTATCTTTGTAGGATGTAATCCATTGGTGCAGTCAAATGCAGCATTCCTTATTTCCCTAGAGTGGGCACAAGCAGGGAGACGTCCAGTCAATGTAACTTCCTGTTCCACTGGTCTGGAGCATCCTCCCCCTGCATGTGACCTGGGAGATGGGCATAGCCCTGGCTGAGTCCACAAAAGAGCTGAGCCATGTAGTCATTTCATAGAATCATAGAGTTGGAAGAGACCACAAGGGTCATCGAGTCCAACCCCCTGCCAAGCAGGAAACACCATCAGAGCACTCCTGACATATGGTTGTCAAGCCTCTGCTTAAAGATCTCCAAAGAAGGTGACTCCACCACACTCCTTGGCAGCAAATTCCACTGTCGAACAGCTCTTACTGTCAGGAAGTTCTTCCTAATGTTTAGGTGGAATCTTCTTTCTTGTAGTTTGGATCCATTGCTCCGTGTCTGCTTCTCTGGAGCAGCAGAAAACAACCTTTCTCCCTCCTCTATGTGACATCCTTTTATATATTTGAACATGGCTATCATATCACCCCTTAACCTCCTCTTCTCCAGGCTAAACATGCCCAGCTCCCTTAGCCGTTCCTCATAAGGCATCGTTTCCAGGCCTTTGACCATTTTGGTTGCCGTTCCTCATAAGGCATCGTTTCCAGGCCTTTGACCATTTTGGTTGCCCTCCTCTGGACACGTTCCAGTTTGTCAGTGTCCTTCTTGAACTGTGGTGCCCAGAACTGGACACAGTACTCCACGTGAGGTCTGACCAGAGCAGAATACAGTGGCACTATTACTTCCCTTGATCTAGATGCTATACTCCTATTGATGCAGCCCAGAATTGCATTGGCTTTTTTAGCTGCCGCGTCACACTGTTGGCTCATGTCAAGTTTGTGGTCAACCAAGACTCCTAGATCCTTTTCACATGTACTGCTCTCAAGCCAGGTGTCACCCATCTTGTATTTGTGCCTCTCATTTTTTTTTGCCCAAGTGCAATACTTTACATTTCTCCCTGTTAAAGTTCATCTTGTTTGTTTTGGCCCAGTTCTCTAATCTGTCAAGGTCGTTTTGAAGTGTGATCCTGTCCTCTGGGGTGTTAGCCACCCCTCCCAGTTTGGTGTCATCTGCAAATTTGATCAGGATGCCCTTGAGTCCATCATCCAAGTCGTTGATAAAGATGTTGAATAAGACCGAGCCCAAGACAGAACCCTGTGGCACCCCACTAGTCACTCTTCTCCAGGATGAAGAGGAACCATTGATGAGCACCCTTTGGTCAGTCAGCCAGTTACAAATCCACTGTGTGGTAGCATAGTCAAGACCGCATTTTACCAGCTTCTTTACAAGAATATCATGGGGCACCTTGTCAAATGCCTTGCTGAAATCAAGGTAGGCTACATCCACTGCGTTCCCTTCATCTACCAGGCTTGTAATTCTGTCAAAAAACGAGATCAGGTTAGTCTGACATGACTTCTTTTTCAGAAATCCATCCTGACTATTGGTGATCACAGCATTCCTTTCTAGGTGCTCACAGACTGTTTGCTTAATGATCTGCTCCAGAATCTTCCCTGGTATGGATGTCAGACTGACTGGGCGGTAATTATTTGGGTCCTCTCTTTCCCCCCTTTTGAAAATAGGGACAACATTTGCCCTCCTCCAGTCTGCCGGGACTTCGCCTGTTCTCCAGGAATTCTCAAAGATGACTGCCAGTGGTTCTGAGATCACATCTGCCAGTTCTTTTAATGCTCTTGGATGCAGTTCATCTGGCCCTGGAGACTTGAATACATCTAAACTTAGCCAAGTATTCTTGTACTATCTCCTTAGTTATTCTGGGCTGTGTTTCCTCTGCTGAATCATTTGCTCCAAATTCTTCAGGTTGGGCATTGTTTTCTTTATCGGAGAAGACTGAGGCAAAGAAGGCATTGAGGAGTTCAGCCCTTTCTGTGTCCCCTGTTTGCATTTCACCATCTTCTCCTCTGAGTGACCCCACTGTTTCTTTGTTCTTCCTTTTGCTACGAACATACCCATAAAAGCCTTTTTTGTTGCTTTTAACCTCTCGAGCAGTTTGTATTGATACTGCTCTTCTTGTTGTTGTTTTGCTGCCATGCTGCTCTCCTGCAGCCATTTTGTTATCTTAATGTAATTTTGCACATGAGTTCAGTCTCCTTGTGAGATGAATCTACTCTTTCTTTGTGTAACCACTAAGTAAAGCCTGCCTTTTCGGGATCATATTGTGAACTGAAATGTGAGTAAACCTTTTGTTACTTTACTCAAAAAGACTCTTGTTTCTTTATTCTTTTAAGAGGGATCAAAGGGGACACCAGCAAATAATCTTAACTAAGAGATTCAAACAAATCTGCAAACTAGCTTCCAGCTGTATTGAGGGGAAGCTGCTCTGCTACAACACTTACTAGCGTGGCTGAAGGATAATACTTATTCAATACAGTGGTACCTCAGGTTACTGACGCTTCAGGTTACAGATTCTGCTAACCCAGAAATAGTACCTCGGGTTAAGAACTTTGCTTCAGGATGAGAACAGAAATTGTGTGGCGGCAGCAGGAGGCCCCATTAGTGAAAGTGGTACCTCAGGTTAAGAACAGTTTCAGGTTAATAACGGACCTCCAGAACAAATTAAGTTCTTAACCCGATGTACCACTCAATATCCTTTCCTATTATCCTTAACATTCCCTTCAGGACCGGGTCCAGACAACAGCATTGGGAAAGAGTCTTCTGGTCTCCTGGACTAGCAAAGGCCAGGCTGACTAGGTTCTACATCTATTGTCAGAGGTGCTAGAATACTAGTTATTGGGAATCAAAGGTGGTCAGAGAGCTGTTATGCTCATCTTCAACTTTCAGGCTTCCCACAGGCATCTGGTTGGCCACTCTGAGATGAAAATTATGGACCTGATAGGCCATTGGCCTCCTGATCCAGCTGATTCCTCTTACATTCTTATGGACAGATTCCTCAGCTGACTGCAGTAGTAGTGTATGTTAGGGGGGGGGCAGTATCTCAAAAAATATGTGGGGTCTGAGCTGAATACAGTGGTACCTTGGGTTAAGTACTTAATTCATTCTGGAGGTCCGTTCTTAACCTGAAACTGTTCTTAACCTGAAGAACCACTTTAGTTAATGGGGCCTCCTGCTGCCACCGCACCGCCGGAGCACAATTTCTGTTCTCATCTTGAAGCAAAGTTATTAACCCGAGGTACTATTTCTTGGTTAGCGGAGTCTGTAACCTGAAGCTTATATGTAACCCGAGGTACCACTGTAGAGCTTTGTACACCAATAGCATAAGCTTAAATAGCCTGGTAGCATATTGGCAGCCAGTGTTAACTGCTTCAAGATGGGTGTCACATGTTGGATTGTAGAGCCAACCAGAGTACCCTGTGTATTTTGCACCAGTATACAATAGTTACTTTAACAAATGCATGAAAAAGACAATGAGGTATATGGGAATGCAAGAAGCACATTCTGATTTGAATTAATAAACCTGAACAGATATCTATGATGGAGTTCAGCTATATTCTCTGAATGATCCTTCAGCTGGGGTAGAAGATAGCATGATGCATACCCTCCAACATTTCTCTGGTGAAAATAGGAATGATCATCATCATCAATGTTGTTTATACCCCACCCATCTGATTGGGTTGCCCCAGCCACCTTGGGCAGCTTCCAAAACATAATAAATCATTAAAGATTAAAAAACTTCCCTATACAAGGCTGCCTTCAGATGTCTTCTAAACGTTACATAGTTACTTATCTCCTTGACTCGGGGGTTGCATAACTCCATACCCTCCAACATTTCTCCAATGAAAATAGGGACATCCTAAGGAAAAGCGGGACATTCCAGGGTCAAATCAGAAATTAGGGTGGCTTCTGTAAATTCGAAAATGTCCCTGGAAAATAGGGACACTTGGAAGGTCTGCATGTGGGGCTTAGACTACTGACTGAGGAGCCCCAGATTCAAATCCCTACTCAGCCCACTCTTGGCAACGATATTCCAAAAAAAATTGAGAGAATTTTTTTTTGTATATGCCACGGCTGCAGTTCGAACATTGATAGCAATGAACTGGAAAGGGGGAAATGTTCCAACCATATCGGACTAGCAAAATAAATTACAGGAATATGTAGAAATGGCGCAACTGACTAATAGCTTGAGAGGCAACACAAGACAAGTATTTGTACAAAAAATGGGATAAATATAAGAAATATTTACGAAATTATAACAGTGGTATAATGTCTATGGCAGCATTTGATTCACCCTTATATAATGAAACATATGAGAAATAAGTCAAAAGGTACTTACTGTTGTAAGAATGTATTAGAAGGAATATAAGGAATAACCCAATAATGATAGTTATTCATTACTAGAATAAGACTATACACCGGGAAATGATAGGAAGTCCAACTACACCTTTTTCTTTTTTTCCTGGGTTTTTCTTTCTTTAATTCATGTTAATAAATAGATAAGACAACAAAATATAGCAAAAATACGAATCAGTTTAATTTATGTAAGTAAACAGAATACTACTTGTATATGGTTTTTGCTTACACGGATTATATATATATATATATATATATATATATATATATGTTTACTCAAGAACATGTACAATACATATGTATATGTATATGTTATACGAGATATGCTATATTAAATGTGTCATATGATATAAGAGATTGTTAATAAAGCTAATAAAAAAACAAAAACAAATCCCCACTCAGCCATGTAGTACACAAAGTGACCTTGGGGCAGGCACTGTTTCTCAGCCTAGCCTACTTCAGGAGGTTGTTGTGAAGCTAAAATGGGATGAATGCCATATATACGCTCCAGTGTCCTTTGGGGGGGGGGAAGGTTGAGATGCAAATATGAGTAATAGTGGTGGCAGATACCACTGTTAACTAAAATATAATAATAATAATAATAATAATAATAATAATAATAATAATAGCATGGGCTGACGGTCAAGGCCGTCTAGTCAAGAGTATTACATGTCTATGTTTTATGCAAACAAAGCTCAAAGAGAGAGTATTATTTTTAGCTCTTAGAAATGACATGGTATCATGGAGTGGTCTTTTGTCTGAAAATGAAGGCTTATTCTATTTCTTTGAGGGGGGGGGAGGTGACATCCTTTCTCTCTCGTTTCCTGTAGGTGTTCATCAACGCTTGCCGATTGCACCTAGCCGTATCAAGCTACAAGTATATTAAAAGGTCTCTCCTCTCAAATGAAATGTCTTACAATTTAAATCTCTCCCTAGGAATGTCAGCATTGCCACGGGACTTCTCCAGGCTTCCAAAGCAAACAAAATTGACACAGTCGATTTAGAGTATAAATGTCGGCAGCTTTATTAAATATGCATTAAAGTGCAACAGTCATAAATTACATGCACTCAGCTCACTCTGAACATAATGCATATAACTAAATAACTTTCTGCCTGTACAACCTGAGCAATAAGTCCTACTGAGAATAGGAAGTCACTTCTCCAGAAAACAACTGTTTTGAAGCGTGGCATTTGCTCTCCGGGGCTCACACCCTTACCTATTAACGGGATGGGTTATTTTCATGTGATCAGGTCCACACAAAGACCAATGCAAACAACCTCTTGGCTTTGCTCCCTCAATATGTTGCTTTGATCAGGCTGGCTTTCAATGAAAAGTGAGGGATCCAAGGAGAAACAGTTGATGCGGTTGGATCCCAGATGTTGTTGGACTACAGTTCCCATCATCCTTTGCCATGTTGGCTGGAAATGATGGGAGTTGGAGTCCAGCAACATCTGGACAACAGCTTGTTGGTTTCGAAGTCTTCATTAGAGCACTTCACCATAGACCCAGTTACCAATACAGTGCACCACTGTTTTATAACCCGGGATGCGGGTGGCGCTGTGGTCTAAACCACTGAGCCTCTTGGGCTTGCTGATCAGAAGGTCGGCGGTTTGAATCCCCATGATGAGCTCCCACTGCTCTGCTCCAGCTCCTGCCAGCCTAGCAGTTCGAAAGCATGCCAGTGCAAGTAGATAAATAGGTACTGCTACGACGGGAAGGTAAATGGTGTTTCTGTGCGCTCTGGTTTCAGTCACGGTGTTCCGTTGCACCAGAAGGCTGTGCCAGAAGGCTGACCCGGAAGGCTGTCTGTGGACAAACACTGGCTCCCTCGGCCTGAAAGCAAGATGAGCACTGCAACCCCATAGTCACCTTTGACTGGACTTAACCGTCCAGGGGTCCTTTACCTTTTACCTTTACCTACCACTGTAAACCAGTAATTCTCAAATGTGCTGTGAATTAAGTAGTGATATTGCTGATGTTTGTAGTTGCCCAGCTTACAGTTTGAAGGTTCCCATTTTGTTATGCTTGGGTGTATTATGAACTGAATCATTGGCCATGCTAGTGGAACTGAATGGAAGTTGGAGGCCAGTTATCTCTGGAGGGCTACAAGTGAGTTGCATCATATTACCATTTTCCTTTTAAACAGGATTATCCTTGAGCTTCAGCAGGACAAATATCAGTTTTTGATACAGTACTTCACCTTTGTAGAAATGTTCCCATATTCAGTGCCACAAATTTTGGGTAAAAGAAATGAAGAAAACAAATACACTCAGAGACATCAAGGCGCTATCTTTCTGACAATATCAGTTATTTCTGTTTATGTTATTTCCTGTTGATTTATTGCCATAAGTCTCTTGGCTTGTCTCCAAACATCTCTTGGCAACTGAGTCGACCAAATTAATTTCCTACAAATAAGGATGCTCTGCAGTGACTTAAAGTCTGGCTTCATCATCTTGCTAATAATCTCCTGTGTGCTGCCCCTTACTGTAGCTTTGTTTTTGTTGCTAGCTTGTTGTTAAATTTAATTTTGTGGGTGCGTCTACTAACTAGGATCCAGGTTTCCTATGCCAAGGCCACTTCTGAATCCCCCCAACCCTGTGTTGAACAGGTTCTTGACAAGAATCACTTTTGGTAAAGCATTTATAGATTCTTTGGTTGGGACCAGAAAGGGAGGTGGGGTGAGGGATAATTGCATTGCAGTTTGGAAGGACATGATGGCTGTTGCTCTTTTCTGGTACAGTGGTACCTTGGGTTACATATGCTTCAGGTTACAGACTCTGCTAACCCAGAAATAATGCTTCAGGTTAAGAACTTTGCTTCAGGATAAGAACAGAAATCAGGCTCCGGCGGTGTGGCAGCAGCAGGAGGCCCCATTAGCTAAAGTGGTGTTTCAGGTTAAGAACAGTTTCAGGTTAAGAACGGACCTCCGGAACGAATTACGTTCTTAACCTGAGGTACAGCACTCACAGCTACTCAGCACCCTCTGATTTCAGGACTTCTTGTGAAAGGTTTCACTTAATGGAATTGCCAGAGTTGGAGCAGAGATGGAGAGAGAGAAAAAAAAAACCTGGGCCTGGGCACTGAATGTGTCCCTAGTGGCCTCTCTGGAGACTTTCCCTAGGCCATATCCCTTCCTTGACCACATAGTTCACCAGCCCTCCTACCCACCCTTTCTGAGTACATTTGTCTGGCTGGAACTGGATGTGCAGACCCCCCAACTTCTCCATTTTTTAGGGATGTCCTGGATTTACAGAAGCCATCTTGGGTTCTGATTTGATCCTGGAATGTCCCGCTTTCCCTTAGGATGCCCTTATTTTCACTGGAGAAATGTTGGAGAGTATGGTAGAACATCCCTATTTTCATCGGAGAAATGTTGAAGGGTACAGAGTTATGTGATCCCCAAGCCAAGGAGATAAGTAACTATACAACCCTTATAAAACATCTGAAGGCAGCCCTGTATAGGGACATTTTTTAATAGTTCATTATATTCTTGTACATGTTGGAAACGGCACAGAGTGGGCAGTCAGATGGGCAGGGAATGATAATAATAATAATAATAATAATAATAATAATAATAATAATAATAAATAGAATATTGGAGGGATGTTGGAGGATTTGGGATAGTGAGGGGGGTGTATGTGTAGGAACTTGTTTACTGTACAAAAGTAAAATTTACAGAAATGGCTCCACCCAGTGGTGCTTCTGGCTCCACCTACCACTGGTATTCGGTCCCTAGATAGTTGCTCAGATGGAAATGTGATCGTCAGACTGATAAAAGTTACTCACCCTTGAATTAGAGAGTTTTATATGCCTGGGACTGATAAGTGTGTTCATTTTGGTGTGTCTGTTGCAGATAGAAGGTGGGTTGTGGTCTTTGCTTGTGTTTCTGTATGTACACACATGTGACTGGCACCTGGGCCATGACAAGCTTCACAATTTGAGTTGCTTTCATAATGCAACGTGCATCAGGATGGAGAAGAAATTTGGTTTGCACTTCCAAAAATGCAGCCATCCTTCAACAATTCACATGTCTCCAAAATTTGTAATGCAGTTCTCCAACTTTAAAAAAAGTACAAAAATCATGGGGAAGTGTGCATACTATGCATATAACTAGTGGAAATAACGTGCAACAATACATTATAGTCAAGTAAAATTGCTACCAAAAATGTGCAAAATATTAGGCAAAATTGCAGGTGGAAATGTCTATATTAGGGAAAATGCACAGTAAGATGTTGTTTTTTTTTATTATAAAATTTTTATTGAATTTTCACATTTTATAGACACAGACACACACACAGAGACCAAGACAACACATATAAAGTTTCATATCCTTACTTTCCTAACCCCAGTTCTTGACCTCCCCCCACCCCCCCTTCATACATCCTAATTCAATTAAATTAGCTCAGCAAGTTCATATCTCTCATCCTTTACATATTATTATTATATATATATATTTTTAAAGAAATACTTAATTCTTATTACTTGGCCAAATTTTACTTATCCAGTTTTCTTATAAATATTAAATCCTTTTCTAAGGTCGACTCGAATTCCTTCCACGAATTTCCCTTTTATCTTAAAAATAGGTCATAATAATCAAACACAAAGGTCATAAACATTTTTTTAAAAAATTCTTTCCCCCCCCCGTCCCGGTTTCTTTCCCTTCCCAATGTCCCCATGTCCACAAAAACAGTTTTTAGCCTGGATTCCTCACATCTGAGGCCTTTAAATCTCTGTCAGTCTCTCTCTGCCAATTTTGTTGGTAGCCCTCTTTGTTGGTCCTCGGGTCTCGAAGGAGTTCTAGCTCAGTCTCATCAGATTTTCTTCCATCCAAAGTACTTGGTACCAGCTGCTGCGAAAGGTCAGCTAATCCATACTCAAAGAGGAAGCCCCAATCATATTTCTTGTTTCTTTTAAATTCAAATATTCCAAGTGTTCCAGGGGCTTCCTCCCTCCTCTTTCGCATCTTTCGCAGATTTGCAATCCAAAGGTCTTCTTCTTTGTGTTCTGACAATGTAGGCTTCTGGTTGGTACTCTCCATCTGTACTGGCCCTTGTTCCCTCTCCTCCTGTTCCGAAGTTGTCTCTTCTAATTCAGCTGCAGATTTTTTCCCGGTCAAGTCCATTGTGCATTCAGCAGAGTCACTTATTTTAGAGTTCAAGGTTATAAGTTGTTTACTCATAGCCGTAGTCTGCTCCTGCAACTTTCCCACGAGAAAAAACATTCTTTCTATCTCTGCCTGTAATTTTCCATCTGCAGCCATTGTAGTGTTTCAATGTTTCCCCTAGGGGGATTCTAGTTACTTAATAGTCTTTTCCCAACAGTCCATTACTTTATTATTTCACTACTTTGTTCCCAACCACTTTAATTTAAATGTAACAAATTTAGTCCAGAAAGGTGTTAAATAATAAGATTTTTAACTTTCACTGCCCGTTTGACAGCTCCTTTGACAGCTGTCAAACTCCTTGTTCCTTTTTCTCCAGCTCACATACAGGACACTCCCGGGTCTGGGGGGGTTTAAACAAAAGCTTCTAAAATTCCACTCTTACTCTCCAGCACAAATCTTCTTCTGTCAAATTCATGAAAATATTATCTTTTAAAAAACACCAAAAAGAAAAAACTCTCCACCTTAGTTCTCCGATCCTTGCTTTAAATCTTCTGTAAGCAGGGGGGGTGCGGACTTCCCTTTAGCACATCCCCCGGTCGTACCGAATTCAAGGGTAGAAATTTTAAAGTCCAAATTCCATTCTACTCACGGATTAATTAAAGTCCGAATTTCAGGGAAGAAAGTCAGTGGTCTCCGGCCATGGCTCGCGGCTTCGCTCCACTGCAGTAGCGGTCCACTCACAGCACCACGCCGCTCCCCGTACCCTCTCCGCAGCCTTTAAAAAGGCTCTTTGTGGGTCGGGGGGGCGCTTTAGGTGCCCGCCGAGTCACCAAGTCCGCAGGCTTCAGCGCCTGCGGTTTCTGAGGATCCCCGCGTCGCCATCGCGGTAGAACCCTTCTCCAGCGGAGCCGATTCCCTCCGGAGCTCGGAGGGAATCCGCCATTAACCAGATCGCGCTAACCCGGAAGTCAGTAAGATGCTGATTTTTCATGATAACATTTTTAAAAAGGCGGCTGATGTGGAAACAAGACAAAAAACCCCCAAGTTTTAATTTCTTTTTGCTTTTAACTTGTTTTAAACTTCTTACGATTTTCTTGCCTGGTTTTATGTTTTTTACAGTTTGCAAGCTGAAGAAACAAGAAAATCCGATCCAATACAAATAGGTCATACTAACAAAATATGACTTAAAATAAACAATGTATAGTTAAGTAATGGGTCGTTTTCAGGGGCTGTGTGCTTTGCAGTCATTAATAGTAGCAGTGTGTTTTACAAACTTTTTTTACAGATAGGAGTAACTTGTTCCAAGCCACACAGAGAACAGGTCTAAGTATGTGGCAGAACGATGTGTGAATGCTGAGGGGTTTAAAAATTTGCATCCAGAGGTGGCAGAGTGGGAATTATACTATTTCAGACCACAAGTAGGGACACTCCTTTGGAATAGTTCATCATGTTAACGTAGCTCCTAGTAAGTAAAAAATGTATTTCAAGGAGAGCAGTTCTGGATCAACCCATTTCTCATTGCTCTGGTTTCTGTAAGTAAGTACAGTGGTACCTCGGGTTAAGTACTTAATTCATTCCGGAGGTCCGTTCTTAACCTGAAACTGTTCTTAACCTGAAGCACCACTTTAGCTAATGGGGCCTCCTGCTGCTGCCGCGCCGCCGGAGCACGATTTCTGTTCTCATCCTGAAGCAAAGTCCTTAACATGAAGCACTATTTCTGGGTTAGCGGAGTGTGTAACCTGAAGCGTATTTAATCTGAAGCGTATGTAACCCGAGGTACCACTGTATTAAAATATATGACCTAGTTGGAACTTTTATAGGTTTGTAAAAAAACAAAACAAAACAAAACAAAAAAACCCGTAATGTTATGTTTATTTACCCCCCAAAAAAATTCCATGACAAGAAATACAGTTAGGACAAGGAAAAATAACAACAGCAGAGCACATAAGCAAATTATAGGATTGGCTCTACCATTATCAGGAGTGTGGCAGCCACCTTAGGCGGCTGATTTTGAGTGTCATAGGAATGCAGAAATCTGTTTCATGGTGAATCAGACCATTAGCCCTTCCAGATCACTACTTTCAACAGCTTGGATGCTATGCACCTTGCATTTTGACAAGGATTGAGGTCATTTGCCACTCCTGCTTAGGCAGCAAAATGTATTGAGCCAGCTCTGCCAAATACTAACAACTCAGCTGGGTATCTCAGGGTACCACTTCAGAACTCGACCGCCTCACCCACCATTTCTTCTGGCCTGTGGCTTGGTCCTCACCAGTTCACAGTGGGATTCCCTCATTACGTTCTGAAGTGGTACAGCCCATCATATGACCCCAGAGCTCTGCTAATTTACTCCCACCTTCATCCTGATCTAAGTCTGTGGCTCCTGTGGGACCCCGCCCCCTAGTAACTTTTCACTGTTGAATCCTTTGCATTTCTTTAAGTAGAGATTCAGGAACTCCCAAACAAAATAGCTCATGACAACTTGCATTTGGAGTGGGGGTGGGGCAGATGAAAGGCAAATTTCATGTGTTTTACTGAATGAAATATTTCCTTACCTCTTAGATTTCTAATACGAATGACATGTCACTTCCAATTTGTGACAAAGAGATAAATTAATCTGGTTAAATTAGTTTCAGAGGGCTGAAGAGGACACATCTTGGAAAAACCATGACATAATTATCAGAGGTATTCAAATTGCCATGGTAGGCTTCAGGTCGCATCATCAGTGTGTTGGTAGGCAGTGATTGTATCCTGTTGTGTCCACTAATAGAAGGTTCTTTGATCCAGCAGAGGTTTCCATGAGTGGAAAGCAGGGCAGAATTCTTGCTTATTCTCTCTTTCCCTGTACTGCTCCCTACACCACCATAAAACTGACTGGAGAGTTGGGGAATCATTTGGAACAATGTGGGAGGTGGTGCGAAGGGACTGTAGCACGAGAAGGTAAAAAGGTAAAGGACCCCTGACAATTAAGTCCAGTCGCGAATGACTCTGGGGTTGCGGTGCTCATCTTGCTTTACTGGCCGAGGGAGCCGACATTTGTCCACAGACAGTTTTTTCGGGTAACGTGGCCAGCATGACTAAGCCGCTTCTGGCAAATTAGAGCAGCGCCCGGAAACACCGTTTACCTTCCCGCTGGAGCGGTACCTATTTATCTACTTGCACTTTGATGTGCTTTTGTTGTCAGTAGGTTGGCAGGAGCTGGGATCGAGCAACAGGAGCTCACCCTGTCGCGGGGTAACTTGTGAAAATAATTCCATCTCCCCTTTCTGCTGATGTAAGTCTTTTGGATGAAAGAACCTCCTGGGTCAGCCCACTGAGAAAAGGGAATGGGATGAATTCCTTCCCCATGGGTGTATCTTTTCTTCTTCCTCCCTCCTTCCCCCCCCCGCCCTCCCTTCTATGATCGCGCATATAAATAGAAAATATTTCATTCTTTTTGCAGCTGCTGATGAAGTAAAGCAGGGAACCTTTCCAGGCAAGAAAACATGAGCAGCCTTCCACAGTTGAGCTGAAAACATTTGTATATTTGTATATTATTTAGATTCTAAGACTGACACCCAAGCACCTTGTTAATGGGGCAGCTATTTGGTCTGTTGATTGACTAGGTTTCTCCCATGTGGTGGATGTGGCCAAAGATGGTGTGGCCACTCTCCATCCTCCATCCAGGCAAGCAAAATGTATTATTATCACAGTTCAAAGACATACATCCTTGCCAAATACCACTAAGAAGGGTGATGTGTAGGGCTGCTGAGGGGCATGGCAGGGACAGACCTTGGTAATATGCCGCATTGTGTGATGCCATTTGATGCCAGTGGTGTAGCATGAGGGGGTGGTTGACCTAGGTGCAAAATTTCAACATCTGGTGCTGCCTCAATACAGCTGCACGCTTCCGTCTCTGGACTCCATTAAAACAGTTTCTGCATGCAAACCAGGAAGTGACCTTTCCAGACAACAGAACGACTCTTATTTTCTTATCTATGTGGCTGCAATCTCTTGGGTGACACAGACATGATTAGGCAGTTGAATGCACATGTGTACTCTGTTTCGCTCCCTCCACCCCCACGTGGCCCGAGCACTGGCAACCCACGCTATGCCACTGCTTGTGACGCCAACTTAAGCCGAACTTTGGCAAGGAGGTGCGGGGCTCTGGCAGTGTGATGGCCTGGGAATCCAATTCAGAGGCTGAACCAGAGGAATCCCAGCCTGCACAGGAGTCCCCGCCTCCAGAGCCGGCTGAGCTGGGGCAGAGCCTTGATTCTGAAGCGCCTGCACCTGTGCCGGATCCTCAGGAGCAGGTACCAGGTGAATCCACTCTGGCTCCTGAGGTGGTTGAGGACTCAGTGCCTACAGGTGAGTCTCCCCCTGGGTCCAGTAACCCTTCAGCCTCTCCTGAACTGCAGAGGCTCAGGGCAGAGAGGCGAAGGGAGCTGGTTTCTCCCAGGAGGAGTGCTCGCCTTAAGGCCAGGAGAGGCGGGTCTCCTGGGGGCCGGGACTGCCCCTGGCCTCAGAGAAGATAAAGGCCAGTCAGCCCGGTCCCAGTTTGCGGGAGCAACGTCATTGAAGAGCTGTTTCGGCCAGCATCCAGTCCTGTTCCCCCAGAGTTCCTGTCCTTGCCCGGCTTCTCGCTGTGGACCCCGCTTCGCCCGTGGAGGACCATCTGCCGACCCTCAACTCAGGTCCTGGACCTCGCCCCACGGTAACCTCCCCCCTGGACCAGCACAGGCAGGACCCAAGAGCCCTCCCACCTCCTTCCCAAAGCCTTCTAAGTGCTTGCCTGGCTTTGAGTAGGAGGAAGGCAGATCCTGTCAGACCCCTTGCGCCTCCTTCCCGAAACAAGGCGAACGCTTACCAGACTTTGAGAAGCGCCGTCCTTGGCTGTGCTCCCGATGCGACCACATTGCTCGTGCTGCGCTAAATCCACCTCTGGGCTTGGTCCGGGTAGACATGACCTAGGTACAGTCCTGGGATCCAGCTAGAAAGAGCTGGAGGTCTGCTGCATTCAGTCCTCAGGGCCTGAGATTCCCCACTGCTGAAGTAAAGGCAAGACTATTAGATGATAATAATACATTCTGGCAGGGGTAGGTATATCACGGATGAAAAGGAAATGCTAAAAGACTGCCACATGTAAGCTATTAATGTAATTGTATTTTTAAAGCTGTCTCTTAAATTAGCTCCTTGAACCACGATTTCAGCTTGTATAGAGGTAACAGAATCCAATAATTTATTTGAAGGCCTCAACCTTTTGTTTAAGTCAACACAGAACATAAAGCATCCGAAGTTTGCTGCTGCTTTTTTTTTTTAATTGTTGAAATCACATAATATATGAGGCACGCTTGGTTGTGAAGGAGCTTGTTATTAAAATATAATATCGTGTTCATCTATGATTATTATTTTAATTCAGTGCTCGGTTGACTTCTGCAAAAAAAAAAAACCACACTAAAAAAAAACACACTGTCTGAACCTTTTCGGCAACCACTCTCCACTCGCCCACATTACATTTAATTTACACCAAGATGATAAAAAATTTGATTTATTTTACAACAGATCAGTAATTGTGCTCTACAAATAAGTCTGTAATGATAATCAACAGCATTTTCAACATAATTTAATTTGTCTTCTCCCGAGAGGTAGTTAAATGCAGTAATAATAACACTACTGTTATGGACTCTGCGGCAGTTAATCATGGCCTGGATATGCAGACAGTCCCAATATTGTATTGACAGAAATTAAATTAACCATCAGCTTGGGCAATCAGTGGCTGTACAGCTATTAAAAGTAATAAAGGCAACAAACCCAAACCATAGCCAATTATGTTTTGACATGTAAATGAAAAAAGACAGATGCTTTAGATTTTATTTCATTCAAAGGCTGCCTTAACCCACAGATAGCACAACCGCCCAGGTAAGAGTTGCTTCCCGATTAGGTTCATTATGTGGGACAAGATGTCCCCCAGTGCAGTTATTTTGTATGGGCATGGGAGCTCTGGTCCTGCAAACACCACCTCCACAGGGGCTGCCCCATATATGATTATAATGGAAGCAATAAATTTGCATGCACTTTTTTCTTTCTGCAAACCTATATGTTTCTTCCCTTGAAACCTGTGGGCCACCATCAAGAACGGAGCATCACTGTGTCCAGTGTGGGGCAAAGAAATGAGAAGAAGGGACAGAATTATCATTGGGGGCAAGTACAGACCCTCCAAGTGTCCCTATTTTCCAGGGACACTTTCAAATTTACAGAAGCCATCCCGGTTTCTGATTAAATCCCAGAATGTCCCGCTTTTCCTTAGGACGTCCCTATTTCCATTGGAGAAATGTTGGAGGATATGGAGTTATGCAACCCCTGAGCCATGGAGATAAGTAACTATAAAACCTTTAGAAGACATCTGAAGGCAGCCCGGCATAGGGAAGTTTTTTTTTAATGTTTAATGTTTTGTTATGTTTTTATATATGTTTGAAGCCGCCCAGAGCGGTTGGGGCAACCTAGTTAGATGGGTGGGGTATAAATGAGCACTCACACGTTCCTTGTGGGCGCCCTTTGTGGGACCACGCGCAGCACCACGGCCCCTTGGGACCCACCAGCTGGCTGGGCTGGCCTGCCTTCCTGTGCTAGTCATTGGAGGTTCCTGCCAAACCTCAGTTAGCCAATCAGCCCTACAGGGAGGCGGGGTCAACTGCTTAAATAGAAGGCGGAGCCAGCAGCAACCATGTGGTTGGCTCCAGAGCTTCACCCACCCACCCCTCCCTTTCTTTAATGCTTTTTGCAGGTTAACCATTTTCTTTCCTGTTTAGCGGGTGCTGCTATGGTCTTTGGATGGTTGCTGTCGAAGAGCCGGGAAGGAATTTCCCTGCATTGGCAGGTTTTGCTTTCCCCATAGCAATTTGTCACAAATTAGGCCTTGGACGGAATCCTTTAGTATATCTTCCCAAAATGGGGGGGAGGCATGAAGTGGTGACTCACCCCCACCCCCCGCGACGGCGATTCCAGGGTCCCCTCTTAAAGGGGTTGTAATATGGGTGTCAATGGCCATACACTGGGAGGTTGTCAGTGAACTCCCCTGTGTTGCGGGGATATGGGGTGGGCTGCCAGCGTACACAAGCGTTTTACTGTGCACTCTCCCATATCCCATTCACCCTGAGGAGCCCCAGTTCCCATGGCTGGGGGACTGGGAGGGATACACGCCCAATGCCTAAGCCAAGGTCTTCCTACATCTCAAAGGTTTAATAACGTTGTGGCCATTTTTTTATTCCATAACATGTTGTCATGAGTCATTATTCCTTCTGGTGTCTTATGGGGCTGGGGGGTCTCCGCCTGGGCACGCAATGTTGTTGTTGTTGTTGTTTGAGGATACCCTCTGGCCAGGAAGAAACACCCAAGGAGGGCCAGGGAAGGGTGTGGTCTGGTGAGAGTCCTGAGGGCCAGATAGAAAGCCCCTCCTGAAACCTGAGGTTCCTCATCCTTCTTTAGCTAAAAGAATCAAGTAACAATTGATGTGAAAGTCCACTTATTTAAACCCAGGAGAACTACAAGCAGTAGATGTTACTGGGCTCTATGGATAAGTATTTCGACTTGGTATAAGGCAGCTTCTAGAGGAAGAATAGGTTGTCCCTCACTCAAGGTCTTTAAACAGAGGGTGGGCAGCCATCTGATGGAGATGTTCCAGAATTGAGCAAGGCATATTCTGCTTTCTGTTGGGGATGTTCTGCATCAAGCAAGGATTGAATGAGATAGCCTTCCATGCCCCTCTTAACTCTCTGGTTCACTCACAAAGGGACAAACTGTTCTTTATAAAGCACAACTGAAGTCCCCATAAAGTTTTGTACGCGGGAAATTTATTCGGGTGTTATGTTCTGAGTGAACTTCAGCGTCTACCTCCAACTTCCCTTTATTGTAGAACAATGGCTTAGAAAATATGTAATACATATTCCATGACAGCTTATCTATGTTGTGACATTTCACATATGAGGAGAGACAGAAGATCTCCCGGCTACTTCATTGGTGAAGTATATATTCTTTCGGTACATGTAAAAAGATTTGTCACAACAAGAGATCAAACACCATGCAGTTCTGGATTATTATTTGTATTATCAAGCACACAAGGATAAATAGCGTTGGTTGCTGACAAGGTGAGGAAGAGGAATACCCTGACATTCCAGAGGACAAAGATATGGGTTTGAAATGGAATATACCATTTCCTGCATACTTCTTCCCACCCTTTGGCAGGCGAAATGCAAATGGCAACAGCCAATCAGCCAAGTGGGGGAAATTCCTGCCTTGCCCCTGTCCCAACGACAGACGATACACGACGGCATAGCAAGCTCAATCGCAAAATACCCTAAATGTAGGGGCAGGTGGGTGGGTGTTCCGAATGCAGGAGCCGAAAGAGGAAGCTCTGGGTCACATGCATGGGTATATATAGGTCCCTAGATCCATTTAGACTGCTCACCATTGGCCAGATTGAACCCAACATTGAGGGACCTACCAATCGGGTGTTTGACCAATCTTACCCACCCACAACACAGGTGGTTGGTCTCCAGGTCTCACCACAACACGTGCCCTCTTTTAGGGAGGACCCGATGTTTTAGTTAAATTGTTTCAATATATTTAATTGTTTCTTATTGCACTGTAAATTTATTTGGGATGCTTCATGGGAAGTGATTCATAAATGATGTAAGGAAGCAAATAATTGCCATTAGGGGAGGCTTCTCCTTTAGGGCAAAGAAAGCCCTGGCCCTCCAACCTCAGCCTAGCCTCAGCTGCCGACTTTCTTACAATGTGTCTTGAGGGTGTCAATGGCTGTCAACTTCCTTCTCCTTAGTTTCAGTGTTATGATTGTAGAACTCAGCAGGGAGAAGCATGGGTGACCTGCCCTGGGACTTTGGGGTAAAGGGTGGCATGGTTTGGGTGAGCATGCTCAGAGACACGCATCCCTGCTTAACTTATCCAGAATCCACTTGCCCAGACTTTCATAACTGGCTGAATTGCCTGCAGATCTTATCATTTAAATAATACCTGTTTCTATCCAATTACGTCTCTCTCAAGTCTTCTTTCTGGGTGTGTGGGCAAATCGTTGAGCTGCCAACAAGTGCCCGCTCTTTCACACAAGTGCCTGTACGTGTGTAGAGGCAGCTCACACCTGTGTTTCTGTGAATAAGGCTATTTTGTTTGCTCGTTGTTTCCTCCAGGATCCTAAGCAATTTTGCAGTGATCAAAATAAAATTTCATTCATCTCTTTTCTTTTCTTTTCTCTTTTTGCAGAAGATGCGGGAGTTTGTTTTGAACTGCATGCCTATATGCAGAATATGACGTTCCTATTTACCTTTCACTTAAAAGTGTATTTTATCAAATGATTAATATCCAAGATCATTACTGTATGAGAAGCCAGGAAGTTGCTATGGAGTGGTAATATGTTGCTATGTGACTTGGGTGTCAAAAAAGCAGAATCATAACTGTCATGTCAAATTAGATGGAGAAAAATTATGAACGTCTTCATTTTTAATTAAAGAAGAAAGAATTGAATTTTATATCCTGGTACGCATGTGTGTGTGTGTGTGTGTGTGTGTTTGTGTGGTATATCACCATTTTAAAAGTATTAATTTGGCAACAAAAAACATCCATCTGCCCCAGACCAGCAGTCAGTATTTGGATAGTACTTCAATTTGCATTCACTGAAACTGTGGAATCTGTTTGATGTAGAGATGACATCCAGCCATTCGTCCCTTCCCCTCTGGCCTGTGGGCCAAATTGTGCCAAGTTTATGTCCCGGTTTGGGCCAGAGTGTTGTTTTCCTCAAATCCAGCTCACTTCCACCACATCTGATGCCACATTGTGACATCAGGTGTAGGGCAGGTAGTAATGGAGAACTTGATCACACAAGCAATGCTTGCCAAAAAAGGAAGTAGCTTTTCCAGCCCTATTTTCCATGCTTTGGGGTGGCAGGGATTCCTGGGGTGCCTCCTGACAAGACTGTTTATAAACAGGAGATGGCAGGAGGAAAAGGAGGAAAAGGAGACACCCAAGAAGTGTTTTGCTCCCCATGAACTGCACCAAAAGGTCTGTTAAAGAACTTTCACTTCAGCTTTCATTCCTGTTGACATGTCATTGGACGTCACAGAGCTAGTTCACACTGCGCCCCGTTGGGATTTGGAGCAGTGCTGGATTTAAGGTGGTGCGGGTGGTTCACCCGTACAGAGCAGCAAGCCAAGGGGGTAAATAATAATAATAATAATAATAATACCTCTGTTTAGATGTGTGCCTACTGAAAAGATACATAAAAAGCAATGGTAGCAAAAATAATTATTGTGAATATATATATATATATATATATATATATATGGGAAGCGGGTGGTGCTGTGGGTTAAACCACAGAGCCTAGGATTTGCTGATCAGGTCAGCAGTTTGAATCCCCGCGACAGGGTGAGCTCCCGTTGCTCAGTCCCTGCTCCTGCCAACCTAGCAATTCGAAAGCACGTCAAAGTGCAAGTAGATAAGTAGGTATTGCTCTGGCGGGAAGGTAAATAGTGTTTCCATGCACTGCTCTGGTTCGCCAGAAGTGGCTTAGTCATGCTGGCCACATGACCCAGAAGCTGTACACCGGCTCCCTCGGCCAATAAAGCGAGATGAGCGCCGCAACCCCAGAGTCGGCCATGACTGGACCTAATGGTCAGGGGTCCCTTTACCTTTATATATATATATATATATATGGGAGGGCGCCAAATTTTGCCCTCGCTCAGGGCACCATATTGCCACCAGGTTGGTGAAGTTTCGTCTTTGTGAGTATGTGCATGTTGTTGGTTAGCAAGCACAATTCTGGCCAGTGTTCTTTCCACCTACCACGCATTCATTTATACCCAAGCTAATCCTTGAACAGAGCTCATTTCTTGTGCCCTCGGGGCCGATTTTGCTCCTTTTACTAGAGGATGATGGACATCTCAGCTGAAAGGGGGATTGTCCCCTACAAAAGAGTTACATGGGAACTCTCTACCCAGAATCCTTGCACACATTGCAAAGTGCATCTTCAGCAATTCCCCCGCTTGCGCCCGACTTTGCCATCTATCCTGTTTGCAGTATTTCCTTTTCTCTCTGTGACATCATCTTAACCCTCATTGCGGGGGAGGAGGAGGGGAGAAAAAGAGATTGGGGCTGGGCGGGGGGGGGGGGGGAAGCTGGAGAAAAGGAAAAGAAACTTCCTTGGCAACCAAAATACCTTTAAGTATAACATAATTACCATCGCTCTGCCCCTTCTCCCCCTGCTGGGACTATTCAACAAACCCTACAACATACACTTAAATCTTCAACTTCTCAGAGACGTACACGCAGATGGGAAAGATTTGATTAAAATTACAGTGCTTTAGGTTCAACTTCACCTATTAAGAAAAAAAGGATCTAGTGCTGGACTTTTTTCCCCTGAGAAATAACTAGGCCACAGTAATTACAGACAAGGCCCTGCTGAGAACCATGAATAGGAACCCTGGGGTGGTATTTTCCTCTTACCTGTCTATGTAGGGCTGTTGACATCAACATGAATGATAACTGTGCCAGAATTTTTTTATTATATATATATATATATATATATATATATCCTTTAGAAATGGAAAGGGGGAAAGGAGGAGGGAGGAAGAAGAAAATACATTACTTATAAGTGTTACGATTTACATCTTTCTCTCTTAACAATGTTTGTATGTGCTTTTCTTCATCTGTTTGTGATTTCCCGGACAAATTATATTTAAAAGTACATTTGGTCTTTCAGGCTGGAGGAAAAGCAAAAGCAAAAACAAAATGCATTACGCTAAACATTCTATTATTATTTCAGAGGCAAGGAATGGCAGTTTTGTTGCCGTTCGCAGTTTCTGCGGGATGTGGAAATGGGGACGTTGTGGTGCCTGGAAGAATTGCCACAAGCTTCCACCACCCCTATTTTCTAAGGACAATCCCTATTGTAGCCACCGCTCTCTAGTAAGTCACTATTCCAATGTTGCTTGTGTTTTGTTTTGTTTTGTTTTGTTTTCCTACTGTGGAGACTTTAGGGATGACTTGCAAAAATTATTGGTTTGCACACACACATAATGAAAAAACCCCCACACTGAATGGACAGATGCATAGTCTGGATTCATATTTGTTGATTGAGTTACAGGTGACCCTCAGTGGCTAGGAAGGACTTTTAAGTAGCTTTGTGTCATAGTAGCATGCCAGTCAGTAATCACACAGTTCAAAGATGGAGCTAACTCTTTATTAGCAAAAACATGATCTTCACAGGCCTGGCTGAGTGTCAGGACTAATGGGCAGAGCAGCTCATTCCTGGTGGTCTTCCTCCTTGAAAATAAGACTGAAAGTCTCCAGCTCCTCACAACCATCTAAGTCCCCTCTTCTCCAGGGCTTTTTCCAAGCAATAAGAGACGGTGTCTGCATGCAACCAACCTCTCCTCTGCACTTTTCATGCCTCTGCTGGTTCTTGGAGACAAGGAGGGAGTAGAGCTTGTCATAGCAGGAGGGGGAGACACCTGTGCCTCTTCACAAGCCAGACTCATCTCTGCCTCTGGGCCTCCTTCATCCAGCTCTCCTGCCTCAGCTTCTGCCTCTGATTCTGGACTTCTTTCTGCCACAGACTCTCCCAGCTCACTAAGCCCTGTTCCCTCTTCAGCTTCCAACATCTTCTCTCCCCAAAAGCGCATATATATATATATATATATGGAATTGATTTCATTGCTGATGTTTTTACTGTGAAATCACGTTGATATATTTCATGGGTAGTGATTCACAAATGGACTCAAAGGAATATATAACAGAATAACAATTTTTAAAAAATGTCAAGAATACATTTCATATAGGAAAAACAATGATAATGATTTCATCCATAAAAACCAGTTTCAAATCCAATACAAATACATATTGGGATAAAAATATGGTTATAATAAATGTTATTTACATAGCAACTGGGGTGGCCGGTGGGAGGGGAGAGGGGAAATTTCCAAACTCTGGATTGCATCTTAAGTGCAGAAGATGCTTTGAGAAAATCCTTAGTAGAAACCAGACAATATGTTTCTTCAGTTCTTCAGTTGAAATGTTTCTGCAGGTTGGTGTGGTTTTCTTTTCCTCCTCCTCTTCTCCCAACAGACTGTTTGTCCTGAGTGTACCTTGCAATCAATCTTGTATGATCTCATGAGCAGATATAAAATAGCTTTAGATTCACGGATTCAGTATCAGCGTAAAGTTTTCAGGGTGGGAAGCTCAGGACAGATCTAGAGGTTCAGAGCATCCCTTACTTCCCCCCTCCCAAGTCAACTGCCGAAAAGGCAATCCTAGAGCCTACAACCCCTAGCATTAAATAATGAGAAAAAACGGTTTCAATGTGGCAGAACATTCTTCTGCATTTTTTAAAATCATTGTTCATCTGTTATTGAGAGCAGAAACTGCATTCCGAAAAGGTGATTTGAAATTTCAGTGACATTTTCATGACTGGGGTACAGATTATAGGGTTGCACTTACCTTAATGTTGAGGTTGTTAAGTAGATTTGGGGGTTCTTGTGTTGGCTTTCCTATAATGTGGGAAGCCAGGAAGGCTACCTACTGTGCTCATTGCTTGTCGTCTTTTTACTTTGAAAGAAATCAGTGCAGAGATTTATATATATATATAAAGCAAAATGAATTACTTCCCTTAAGAACAAAACCAGCGGACACATTTATCTCAGGTCTCCATTCTCTTCCCAGCACTTCCCAGGAGAAAACAACCCGGACAACTCCTTCCATGGGCCTTTCTTCAGACCTGGAAGTGCAGGGAGTCAGGAAGCTTGCACAATACTGGATCAACGTTTCATGGAAAGAAAAGCAGAGCCACATCGCCCTCAGCCTCCTCACAACTATAAAGGAAGCTGAACAAAGCACTCGGGGAAACTCTAGAGAAATTGCCTTGAAATGAAGAAGGAAAAAAGAAATCATTTTCATTTGGGAAGTGAGCTTTCGAGAAATGGGGAGACGGGTTTCAGCACAGCAACTAGCATTAGGTGGAATCCTGGTAGCATTACTCACTGTAAAGATCTATTGGCAGACATGCAGAAATGCATGTCTCCACTCACCTTCCATCGTGGTCTTTCTTCAGAGAGCGGAAGTTGCTTACCAACCTTGGGTTTCCCCAAGCAGTTTCACAGTTATAATGATAATAGGTTTGTGTACATTGTAGAATCAGACTGTGCCGATCCGGCTGTCTACAGCTCCCATTAATCACACCCTTTTATTCAAAACAGTATAAGTCTGATCTAACCCAATTAAGCCTGTGATGTTTAGAGAAAGAGATTAATATAGCTCAGGAAAGCATAACCTTTGCCCGTAGAGATGTCTTAAGATAATGAGCTTGATTCAGTGGGCTGGATTCAAAGAAAGGTGTGTTTTGCAAGTAGACATCTATTTGTAGACACTAAATCAGCAGGAAAATAAGCGTGTTCAGGCAGACAAGACTCAGCCATACAGAGGCAGATGTATAGTGTAAGGAAAAAAGGAAAAAAGGAAAAAAGCCCAATGTTTAAGAGGCAGAATTTAAAATCCAGCAGGTTTTCCGTTAATTTTAAGAAACTAGCATCTCAGTAGTGAAACAAATCATACTAAAATAGCTTTTGACATCTTATAGATTTCTCCTCTCTGTAAAAACAAATATGCCTACAATCCCAATTTATACCTAGGTAATGTTATTTACAGAAAGACTATTAAGTGTCAATTGGCAAGTGGAAGGGGTGATATTATTATACCACACTTGCCTGTGGAACACTTTTAATGTGCAACATGCATCTTATTTCCAACAGCCTGATATTCTGTGCATTTTCTTGCAAGTCCCATTGATTTAAGGTCACTGCCTGCTTATCTGAGGTTCAGGTATTGAGACTCACAGTGGTGAAGCCATAAGCTCAGAAGATGTATCTGTAGGAGCCAAAGTCAGATTTCTGTGCACTTATTATTATTATTATTATTATTATTATTATTATTATTGAAATCTCAAACATCTTTTTTAATAATAATAATAATAATAATAATAATAATAATAATAATAATAATTTATACCCCGCCCATCTGGCTGGGCTTCCCCAGCCACTCTGGGTGGCTTCCAACAAAATATTAAAATACAGTAATGCATCAAACATTAAAAGCTTCCCTGCACTTCATTTGAACATAAGCAGAGTCTTGTTGCACCAGATAAAGACCTATTCAATCCAGTGTCCTGTTTCTCATAGTGGTTAACCAGATGTCTCTGGGAAGTCTATGAGCACAACAGCCATCTCCAGTTCGTGTTCCTGGGCAATTTCATTTTGGCCCTCTCAAAACTTACACAAATGCCTTCAGTGAGCTCTAGGCTCAGGTGTGCAGAGCCCCACAAAGAAATTCCAAAGACTATGGCTGGAATGTAAAAAAAAAAAAAGGGGGGGGAGGTCAAAGCATGTTTAAGGGTTTCTTTTTTTTAATGCCTCTTCAGCAGTGAGGATGCCTACAGTAAAATGTATTTATCAGATTTGTATCCTAGAACCTTTAGCACACAGTGCTCTTAGCAAGAATAATAACAAGTAAGCCGGAAAATGCAGTTAATCAAACTGGAAATCAAACGCCTGGATATTCACATGTTTCTTCGCTGGAATACAGGCAATAGCAACAATAGCAGTATTTATTGCCAAGGGAAAACCACACTATTAAATACACACACACACACACACACACACACACACACACACACGTAGTCTTGTTTGTCCATTGTGAGGAAAACCCACAATCTACAGTAGGTCAATAAATTTATTAAGACAAAGGTGGGTCAAAAAGAGCCCCCATATCCACTTTCATGAGTCAATTTGAGTCGTTCCCCCACAATGTGTGTGTGTGATCTTTCCCCCCCCCCCCCGTGCTTTGGGGGGTAAGGTGGGTCAATTCCAGTGGTTTGGAAAGAAGTCAAGGATTCCCCACCTTGCTTTAACCCTTAAAAAACCAAAAAAAAAATAGAAGCCTTGCAACCACTCATAGCAGCAGAAGGCTCTCAGCTAGCTATCCTACCTGGCTGCACTTCTGGGAGTGATGTTGTCATGATCTAACCTTCAACACTTCATTTGAATCCATCTGCAATCTGTGGGGGAACTCTTGTTCCATTCTATCACTACCAGCAGGAGTGGCCAATAACCGCCAGGCCAAAAGATCCAGCCCAGCTGTAATTCAGAGGAACCTGGGCTGGGTTAGATAATAGCCAGCTGATAACACCAAGGTTGCAGGTTTGATCACCGTATGGGACAGCTGCAGATTTCTGCATTGGGCTAGTTGATCCTCCTTCCAACTCTACAATTCTACAATTCTATTATTTACACACTTCCGGCCCCATACATAGGAAGCGGGCTATGTCAGATCACTGGTCCATCTCACTGAGTGCTGCTTACCCTGACTGGTACCAGCAGTGGCGGAGGAACCCTCTCCGGCCCCCAGGGTGGGACGCCGAGGGGCGGAGCGAACCGCCCCATGGCGCACACACAATGTCTGTAGACTGTGCACATGCGGCATCCCGGACGGAGTGCTCATGCGCAGCAGCCCATACGATCTCCATGCGAGAGGCACCCACACTGACTGCACACGCCCTCGGCCGCTCTACAGCTGGGGGGAGGCAGGGGCCATCTTGTCACCCCCCCCGAGTGGCACCCAGGGCAGACTGCCACCTCTGCCCCCTACTTCGTACATCCCTGGGTACCAGCTCTCCCAACCCATTCTTGAGATGCTAAGGGTTGGATCTGGTACATTTGCATGTAAACGTGTATTGTTAAAACAACACGGGGAAGGGTGAGAGAGGAACTGGTATGCTCTTAATGCCACAAAGTCTGCAGACAAAGTCTGCAGGAAACATAAAGCTTGCTCACTTTCTTGTGACATGTGGGTTGCTCCAAAGATAATGCCATACAATAGCCTACTCTGATGGTGCTGCTGCTGCTGGTGTCTCCTGCTTGGTGCTAACCGATAACAGGATACTTTAGGGAACAAGTTCCTTATTTATGGAATGCCACCCCTGGTGAGATGCACCTATCCCACTCATTATCAACATCCAGTTGGAATTAAAACACTTCCCAGTTCATCCAGGCATTTGATGGCTGAAATACATTGCTCCTCGCAACCTCGGCAGTTCGAATCCCCACGATGGGGTGAGCTCTCATTGTTCAGTCCCAGCTCCTGCCCACCTGTCCGCCAGAAGCGCTTTAGTCATGCTGGCCAGCCACATGATTCAGAAGCTGTCTGTGGACAAATGCTGGCTCCCTCGGCCTATAGAGCAAGATGAGTGTGTAATCCCAGAGTCGTCCGCGACTGGACCTTATGGCCAGGGGTACCTTTACCTTTACCTTTAAGGGTTGATTATTTTTAAATGTTTTGATTTTAATTTTTTTGGGTAGGGTAGCACCCCTACCATGCTGCCCTGGGTTCTTAGCGAAAGGCCAGGATTGAAATTTAATAAACAAAAGGACAAATACTCTCAAATGTGGCCTCAGATTGGCCCTACAGGGCTCTTTGTATTTGCTTTTCTGGGAAATGCCTATCTTTCTTCCCAGATTGCAGTTGCATGCATAACACCACCATGATAAATATACAGATAACCAAAGTAAAGCCATAATAAAAACATTCAGCAATGTTCTAAATGTTTCGTAAATATACAGTGTGCTGGCATTTAAGGGACGGGTATATTTAAATTCATTCTGCCAACACCTACAGTAGCAATCCACTCTCATACAGTTTCTTAGTTGTGCATCTATTGAATATAAAAATCTATCTTCCTCCTGATTGGGTCATTAGGGTTCCTATTATTGTTATTTTGGTATGGGGAAATATCTATTTATAAAGACTTTGATTTAATGGATGGATTTGGTTGTTTGATGTTGTTATGTATTTTAACTTCGGTATTTCTGATTTTTTAAAAAAATGTAAGTCACCTAGAGGTTTGTGAGAAGACAGCACACACATTTAAATAACAACAATACAAATTCTTTTTTGCCATGTTTTCTTTTTTTCCTGAATGTCTTCCCCTCATCGAAATATATTTTCCACCTTAATAAACATCTTAAATACATTTTGATATTTTTTTCCCTCAGCCAAAAATCACACCACAGCATCCAAAGTTGTGCAAGAATCTGTCAAATAGCTATATTCCATTCCACATATTTGTGGATCAGATCTATTCTCAAAGATCAATTTCCTCAAGCATCCGTACTTGAAAATAGCTGGGTTTGGCTGGATGGGGAATAGGGATGGGGAGAAATTAATTTAGCTTAAACTGTAATTCACTTTAACCAAATTCACACTCCATGAATCAATACGCAAACCACTTTGAAATTTTTCCAGATTTTGCAGTCCATGGATGCATACAAAAATGTGTGCAATAATGAAAAGGGCATGCCAAAATGTGTACACATGTGACAATAATGTACAAAAATGCAGTCTACTGGGGGAAATTGTTTGGGAAAATGTATAGACTAGGCAAAATTGCACAGATAAAATGTTTATTAGAATAAATGTGTGCCAAAAATAAATAAATCACATGGACTTAAAAAAGTAATAACCTGCAGTTGTATGTGCAATGGGCTAACTTGAAGTTAAAACTGGGGAAATGAAAAACGGGGAGAAACTGAAACTGTCACATTTGTCTATCTCTCATTAAGAATGCAACACTACTGTCATTTGCAAGTTTCTAAATGCAGGCTTAGGGAACAGCCAGCATTGGCTTTCTCTTGTTTTCTCTGCATTGCTTTCTCTTGTTTTCTCTGCATCGTGATGTATATACATGCTGCTAGCTACATGTTTGCCTCCTGCTTGTATTAATTCATACACATGAGTGTAGGAAATAAATACGAATGTAAATATAAATAGCTTCCTTGGGCATTTCTTTCGCACCGACTCCAATGAGATGTTTTAGAACGGTGTAAACGAATACCCGTTTTAAGAAAGATGCATGCAAGTGACGACTGTTTTCTCCTGTGATAGCGCTCTTCCAAATTGATGTTTCCGTCTCATTGCTTTTGTATTTGTTTTTTAAACTTTATCTGAGGGTTTTTAAAAAATGGGTATTATTTAACAAAAGGAGAAAACTTTACCACTTTCTTATGTAAAGCTAATGTGACAATAAAACTGTCAACAAGGAGGCGAGATCAGTCTCACGCAAAAATCCCGAAACATCTAAGTGGAATTTGCATAAAATAGTTCTGGTATTATTATTCACTGTTCTTTCGTTGACAGATATGTCAGGGCCTTAAAACCTAAAAGAACAATTATGCTATTGTATCTCTCTGAGGATTCAAGGGGTGTGTCTTTGGTGAAAAAGTGCTATTAGAGCTTTGAAAAGCAGTAAAAACGACAGCCCAAGGGGCTCTTTAGCTAGTCATTTTGCAAAGAATGCCTGGGCTTTAAGTGTCTTAAAGTACATTTATGCAGTTCTTACTTGTGCTGCAAAGAAACTGCTAATAATTAATGCCTGTAACATTTTTTAACGTTTGCATTAGCTATAAATAATAAAAAAATACACCACTCTTAATAAAGCCATTATTGATTAACTTAAACTGTGATTCTCTGGTGAATGTGTCAGTTTTTCTGACAAGCTTATTGCTAAGAATTATATTTAAGCTTTTTTTTGGTTAAGCTAATATTGAAGAAATCATTGAACAATTATGGACCAAAACAGGAACTAATCAGTAAATCCATTACTTGAACAAGCTAGTTTAACTTAACATGCCTGCACATTAAAAATGAGGGATTGATAAGTCATGCATCATTACGACGAGATGTGCCATAAAAGTCAGTGATCCCATTTTCAATTTATATTAAATCTGCCGATGGCTTTAGTAGAGAATTCTGTGGAAACTTTAGTGAAAGTATAAATGTTGAATTGTAGATGAGGAAGAACTTGGGACTCAGGAAGGAAATGAACCTAACCACCAGAGATGAAGACATATCTCAGGGGTAGACTTGTACATGCTGCTATGGCTCTGAGCACCACTTTCCATGCTGTTCCAGTGATGCCGCAAACTCAAAAATTTGGGAGAGAAAAGGTGTTGGACTAGGGAAATGGCTCTTGCCAAACGTGGATGCAAATGTGGAAATCTGCCCCCCCCCCCCAAGCTGGAAAGTGAACCGGGTGTGCAAATAGTTTGTGCATCTGTGCAAACTACTTGTGAGCCTGTGGACAACTTTTTAAAAGCTAAAATCCTGCAACTGGCAGCATTCATGGGAGCTTCAGCAACCCCCTCCATTTTTGCTTTTCAGGAAAAATGATAAGTGATTATGTGTTTGAAGGGCTTCCATGCATGGTCTTGGATTAGAGCTCTAGGGTTCATGGAAGAGACTCGGATCAAGCACAGCCTCCCACCTGAGACATTTTTTTTTTTTTTGCTGATTCTATATTCTCCCGGGACAGCCCAGCCCTAACTTCCCAACCTGTTCCAGTGGGTTCACAAAGATTCAGATTTTTAGGTGCTTTGTTGTTGTTTAGTCGTTTAGTCGTGTCCGACTCTTCGTGACCCCATGGACCAGAGAACGCCAGGCACTCCTGTCCTCCACTGCCCCCCGCAGCTTGGTCAGACTCATGCTGGTAACCTCGAAAACACTATCCAACCATCTCGTCCTCTGTCGCCCCCTTCTCCTTGTGCCCTCCATCTTTCCCAACATCAGGGTCTTCTCCAGGGAGTCTTCTCTTCTCATGAGGTGGCCAAAGTACTGGAGCCTCAGCTTCACAATCTGTCCTTCCAGTGAGCACTCAGGGCTGATTTCATTCAGAACGGAGAGGTTTGATCTTCTTGCAGTCCATGGGACTCTCAAGAGTCTCCTCCAGCACCATAATTCAAAAGCATCAATTCTTCGGCGATCAGCCTTCTTTATGGTCCAGCTCTCACTTCCATACATCACTACTGGGAAAACCATAGCTTTAACTATACGGACCTTTGTTGGCAAGGTGATGTCTCTACTTCTCAAGATGCTGTCTAGGCCTGTCATTGCCCTTCTCCCAAGAAGCAGGCGTCTTTTAATTTCGTGGCTGCTGTCACCATCTGCAGTGATCATGGAGCCCAAGAAAGTAAAATCTCTCACTGCCTCCATTTCTTCCCCTTCTATTTGCCAGGAGGTGATGGGACCAGTAGCCATGATCTTCGTTTTTTTGATGTTGAGCTTCAGACCATATTTTGCACTCTCCTCTTTCACCCTCAATAAAAGGTTCTTTAATTCCTCCTCACTTTCTGCCATCAAGGTTGTGTCATCTGCATATCTGAGGTTGTTGATATTTCTTCCGGCAATCTTAATTCCGGCTAGGGATTCATCCAGCCCAGCCTTTCGCATGATGAATTCTGCATATAAGTTAAATAAGCAGGGAGACAAAATGCAGCCTTGTCGTACTCCTTTCCCAATTTTGAACCAGTCAGTTGTTCCATATCCAGTTCTAACTGTAGCTTCTTGTCCCACATAGAGATTTCTCAGGAGACAGATGAGGTGATCAGGCACTCCCATTTCTTTAAGAACTTGCCATAGTTTGCCATGGTCAACACAGTCAAAGGCTTTTGCATAGTCAATGAAGCAGAAGTAAATGTCTTTCTGGAACTCTCTAGCTTTCTCCATAATCCAGCGCATGTTTGCAATTTGGTCTCTGGTTCCTCTGCCTCTTCTAAATCCAGCTTGCACTTCTGGGAGTTCTCGGTCCACATACTGCTTGAGCCTTCCTTGTAGAATTTTAAGCATAACCTTGCTAGCGTGAGAAATTAGTGCAATTGTGCGATAGTTGGAGCATTCTTTGGCACTGCCCTTCTTTGGGATTGGGATGTAGACTGATCTTCTCCAATCTTCTGGCCACTGCTGAGTTTTCCAAACTTGCTGGCATATTGAGTGTAGCACCTTAACAGCATCATCTTTTAAAATTTTAAATAGTTCAGCTGGAATACCATCACTTCCACTGGCCTTGTTATTTGCAGTGCTTTCTAAGGCCCATTTGACTTCACTCTCCAGGATGTCTGGCTCAAGGTCAGCAACCACACTACCTGGGGTATATGAGACATCCGTTTCTTTCTGGTATAATTCCTCTGTGTATTCTTGCCACCTCTTCTTGATGTCTTCTGCTTCTGTTAGGTCCTTTCCACTTTTGTCCTTTATTATGGAAATCTTTGTACGAAATGTTCCTTTCATATCTCCAATTTTCTTGAACAGATCTCTGGTTCTTCCCATTCTATTGCTTTCCTCTATTTCTTTGCATTGCTTGTTTAAGAAGGTCTTCTTGTCTCTCCTTGCTATTCTTTGGAAATCTGCATTCAATTTCCTGTATGTTTCACGATCTCCCTTGCATTTTGCTTGCCTTCTCTCCCCCGCTATTTGTAAGGCCTCATTGGACAGCCACTTTGCTTTCTTGCATTTCCTTTTCATTGGGATGGTTTTCGTTGCTGCCTCCTGTATAATGTTACGAGCCTCCATCCATAGTTCTTCAGGCACTCTGTCCACCAAATCTAAATCCTTAAACCTGTTCCTCACTTCCACTGTGTATTCATAAGGGATTTGACTTAGATTGTATCTTACCGGCCCAGTGGTTTTTCCTACTTTCTTCAGTTTAAGCTTGAATTTTGCTATAAGAAGCTGATGATCTGAGCCACAGTCAGCTCCAGGTCTTGTTTTTGCTGACTGTATAGAGCTTCTCCATCTTTGGCTGCAGAGAATATAATCAATCTGATTTCGATGCTGCCCATCTGGTGATGTCCATGTGTAGAGTCGTCTCTTGTGTTGTTGGAAAAGCGTGTTTGTGATGACCAGCTTGTTCTCTTGACAGAACTCTATTAGCCTTTGCCCTGCTTCGTTTTGATCTCCAAGGCCAAACTTGCCAGTTGTTCCTTTTATCTCTTGACTCCCTACTTTAGCATTCCAATCCCCTATAATGAGAAGAACATCCTTCTTTGGTGTCACTTCTATAAGGTGTTGTAAGTCTTCATAGAATTGGTCAATTTCAGTTTCTTCAGCACCAGTAGTTGGTGCATAAACTTGGATTACTGTGATGTTAAAAGGTCTGCCTTGGATTCGTATCGAGATCATTCTATCATTTTTGAGATTGCATCCCAGTACAGCTTTTGCCACTCTTTTGTTGACTATGAGGGCCACTCCATTTCTTTTACGGGTTTCTTGCCCACAGTAGTAGATATGATGGTCATCCGAACTGAATTCACCCATTCCCGTCCATTTTAGTTCACTGATGCCCAGGATGTCAATATTTATTCTTGCCATCTCATTTTTGACCACCTCCAACTTACCCATGTTCATGGTTCTTACATTCCAGGTTCCTATGCAATATTTTTCTTTACAGCATTGGACTTTCCTTTCGCTTCCAGGCATATCCGCAACTGAGCGTCCTTTCGGCTTTGGCCCAGCCGCTTCATCAGCTCTGGATCTACTTGTACTTGCCCTCCGCTCTTCCCCAGTAGCATGTTGGACGCCTTCCGACCTGAGGGGCTCATCTTCCAGCGTCATAACTTTTATATGCCTGTTGTCTTTGTCCATGGAGTTTTCTTGGCAGGGATACTGGAGTGGCTTGCCGGTTCCTCCTCCAGGTGGATCACGTTTGGTCAAAACTCTCCACTATGACCTGTTCATCTTGGGTGCCCTGCTCGGCATAGTTCATAGCTTCTCTGAGTTCTTCAAGCCCCTTCGCCACGGCAAGGCAGTGATCCATGAAGGGGTTAGGTGCTTAGGAGGGGAAATTATTGTCTTTCCCCAGTGGGTCTGCACATGAGTGGAAATCCGTTTACCACAAATCTGGTTGCAAATTTGATTCTGTGAATTTTATAAACTGGCCCTTAGACACAAGACTCAAGAAGCAAATCAATAAACTTTAATTGGTGCAGATGCTAGCCAGCCCATAAATGCACTTTAGGAAAAAAGAAGAAATAAAAAAAAATCAAAAAAATCCATGGAATTAATTTGTTTCATAGACTTTGCTGTAGAACCAGGGTAATTATGAATTTGGCAGCCAATGCTTGGATTGGCCAGAGACCAGGTTTATATATATTATTTGATTATAAAATGATTCATTATAAATGTGACAGGACTATCTATATTTCTATATCAGGAATGTAAATGAATGTGAACTGCTGCTCACAGCCAGATGCTTTTCAGTTTGAAATGTATATATCTCTTTGACACGAAGCTGGGTCATGATTGTGGGAGCCAAGTGCTATAGTGCAAAGAGAAAAGAGAGACTGGCCACTTACACTTCACCCAAAGTGAGAAAGTGAATCGCCAAAAGAGGGCACTGATTTGCATAAACTTTGCACATGCTAATTGATATATTTAGGGGCAAGTGTCAAAGTAATTATTCTAATTTAAATGGGGGGGGGAACCTCCCCATAGTGAGGCAAATTGTAATCATGTGATGGGCCTGCCTATTTGGTCAGAGGCAGCAATGCTTCTGAGAAACAGTTGCTGGAAACCAGAGAAGAGAAGGATGCTCTTGTGTTTGGACCTTGCATGCAGGCTTCCCATAGGTATCTGGTTGGCCATTGTGGGAACAGGATGCTGGAATAGATGGACCACTAACCTGATCCAGTAGGCTCTTGTGGTCTCATGTCTGCTATCCAGGTGCTAAACTGTTGATGGGCAACTGCAAGCCCCCTTCTTAAGGCAATTGGGAGTACGAGAGGACCAAAGTAACAGACTCTCCAGTGTCCATATTTTCCAGTCTTGGATTTGCAGAAAACATCCTGGTTTCTGATTTAATCCTGGAAGGCCCCGCTTTTCCTTGTTGTTGTTGTTTAGTCGTTTAGTCGTGTCCGACTCTTTGTGACCCCATGGACCAGAGCACGCCAGGCACTCCTGTCTTTTACTGCCTCCCGCAGTTTGGTCAAACTGATGTTTGTATCTTCGAGAACACTGTCCAACCATCTCGTCCTCTGTCGTCCCCTTCTCCTTGTGTCCTCAATCTTTTCCAGGGAGTCTTCTCTTCTCATGAGGTGGCCAAAGTATTGGAGCCTCAGCTTCATGATCTGTCCTTCCAGTGAGCACTCAGGGCTGATTTCCTTCAGAATGGATAGGTTTGATCTTCTTGCAGTCCATGGGACTCTTAAGAGTCTCCTCCAGCACCATAACTCAAAAGCATCAGTTCTTCGGCGATCAGCCTTCTTTATGGTCCAGCTCTCACTTCCATACATCACTACTGGGAAAACCATGGCTTTAACTATACAGACCTTTGTTGGCAAGGTGATGTCTCTGCTTTTTAAGATGCTGTTTTCCTTAGGACATCCCTATTTTCATTGGAGAAATGTTGGAAGGTATGCAGTTACGCAATAACTGAGCCAAGGAGATAAGTAACTGTACAATCTTTAGAAGACATCTGAGGGCAGCCCTGCATAGGGAAGTTTTTAAATGTTTAATTATGTGTTTATATATGTTAGAAGCTGCCCCGAGTGGCTGGGGCAACCCAGTCATATGGGTGGGTTGTTAATAATAATAATAATAATAATAATAATAATAATAATGGAATAGTATGTCCCTGTTTTCATCAGAGAAATGTTGGAGGGTGTGAAGTAGACATGGTCATGGCAGATCCATCTCTGTAAGCCATGCCCTAATGTCAGCAGGCAAAGGGCTCCTGGGTTCAATCCCAGTTGAGAAAGAATTGTGGCTGAAACCATGGAGAGATGCTTCCAGGCAGTCTTGACAGTACTAAGCTAGATGATCAATGGTCTGAGTCGGTACAAAGCAGCTTCCCCTGTACCTATAACTCTTGCTATAGATGGAGCCATCTCCCTTTTTCTGGTGTAATTTGCATGAAGGGGCAAAGCATGTAGGAAAAGGACTGCAGGGTTGCATTCTGGCCCCGACCTCTAATGATCCACAGCTCCTTCCATCCCACTACCACTTTCCAAGAGTCAGTGGGTACCTGAGGTGGAGGGACCTTTACCCAGAGACCGCTAGACACATAAGCCCTTGTTTAAGTCCCCCACTGAAATCAACGGGACTTATTTTAAACATTTAACATTGCCAAGATTGTGCCAGTAACACAGTCAATCACAGCCAGCAGGGCTGCACAGTGTGTCCTTTAAGATGTTCAGCATAGCCAAAGTATTAGAATTAGAATGGCAAGCAGAGGGAGAATAATAATATTGGGCTTCCTACAAATGATACCATTGATTAAGAAGAAGAAAACAAGTGATTTGGGTGCACATTCTTTTTTTTCAGCCAATGGAGGAGAAGCAGAATCGTACAAAGTGCAGTGTGCTCCGTGAGAGTCAGATTTATTTTCCATCTTCACGATTATATATGCATCTTCCCTGAGGTTCCACCTGCTTCAAGACTGCCAAATTAGGCCTTATGCAAATTGATCTGGGTCACATGGCAAGTGTGTGTGCGTGCACAAGCAAGAGAGTTATTGCATATATGGGCTGAGTGAAATAAACATACTAGGACTTCTGTATCAGATCTTAATTTATTGCAACATTCTCATGCCGGCGTTTGTACCTACATGCATTTTATCACTCGACTGGGTGATTTAGGTTTCTGCAGGAATATATTATGCAAGAGTGAATGGCTAGCACTTTATAAACATAAGACTGATGCAACCATACCTCTTATCTGTCCTTGAATTTTAGTGTTGCCATTGGCTTTGCATAAAAATGTCTCCTAAGCCCCCAATAGCATGAAGAAATGTTGCCCTTTTTTCGAAGGCTATTTCTAAAGCAAAACTTAAATATCAGATGGTTGGGGGGATAGTCAATTATCTTCATTCCCAAAATTAAATTGAAATCTTTTCTAATTTGTTCCTCTTTTTTGTCTCTCCCTTTTACCTCTGCCCTAGTTCCTAAGGTAAAGGACACAGTCTAAATTCAGCCTGGCTTTTCAGAGTTGTTAAATAAGTGGCTGCAAACTAGAGATCTATTCATATGAGAATCATCTATACAGTTGGAAGTACATAGGGGCATTCAAAATACATATATTCTGTTTGATGCATTAGGTGGTGTGTGCTTTGAAAACACAAACTAATAGCGACAAAAGTCCTAGCTGCACACACACCCTCCATCCAGGATTCTGTTCCCACAGTGGCAAACCTAATGTCTATGGGAAACTCAAACGATCAGAAGAGCATTTTCTTTGTCCATGATTCTCAGCAACTGATATTCAGAGAAAGACCTAAGAATCCACACTCAGAGAATAAGTTTGCTATTAGGTTTATAGTATGCTGGACTGCAAGATTCACTTCTTTAACCTCACCATTTGATTGATCATATTGTAAACATTGGTTTGCATTAAACATCATTAAGTGTCAACTGACCAATTTATAGATCCTCATCAAGCTTATAATTAAGCCGGCAATACACTATAAATGCCATATTGATACTTTACCCACCATTGCATCTGAACTTGATTAATTAAAATGGAATATAAATTAAATGGAGAGTAGTTAAATCTGAATTCTTACTCCCCTTTTCTTGGGGTAAGTCTTATTGAACACCCTCTATAGGTCACGCAGAAGAATTAGTAGATTTTCCCCATTCCCTATTTTTTATTGCTCCATGCATTTGCTCTGCCCTCTATTGCACTCCTCTTGAATGCCATTTCCTAAAATTAGTTCCAGATTTGGAACGTGCACAGTTTCTCACACCTTTCCGTTCCTTCAGTACATTTGCCTTGTTCCCTTCCACATTGTTGATGATCATATGAGGTCACTGCAGTCATCTTCTAATGCCTGCCTGGTTGTCCCTCAACCTTCAGATGTCCATCAAGCAACGATCAGGAACAGAGTCTTCTCTGTGGTGGTGCCCGTACTCTGAAATCACAGCACTGAACTAGATAGACCAAGGCTTTCACTTGGTATAAGGCAGCTTCCTATGCTCATATGCCAGGGCAAGTCAAAGACATTTTGCTGTCTCAGGTGAATGACAAAATGGAGTCTCATTCCACTCTGTTCTGCCCAAGTCACATTCCACATACAGGGGTTAACCAGACTGACAGCTGAATCTTACTTCAACACTGGTGAAGTGAGTGAAGAGCATCAGGGTAGGCATTGTCACATGTCCTCCAACATGTTTCTATTACTACTCTGCTTAATGATAGAGTCAGCCCTGCCATTGACCAGTGGCCAGGGATGGGGAACCTGTGGCCCTCTAGATGTTCACAGAATCATCAAATTGTAGAGTTGGAAGGGACCTTGAGGGTCATCTACTCCAAGCAGGAATGCAGGAATCTCAACCCATGGTCCCCCATCCAATTTGAAGCCATACCGAGCCCTGCTTAGCTTTGCAAATCTGCTGGCAGTTTTATTGCTGCACCAAAGACTCCAGCTCCCATCAGCTTCAGCTAGTATAGCCCATGATCACGGATGACGGGACTTGTAGTCTAGCAACAGATGGAGGACCACAGCTTCCCCAATCCCAGACAATAAAACACAAGAAAATCTGTAAATGTGGCCATGCAACCCTCTATATATTCGACATCTTCCATCAGTGGAACAATTAACGGCAAAAAGGCATTTTGAAGCAACTTGTTGCAGCAACGTATCTAAAATGTAAGGGGGGAAAACATGGGAGGGGAACCCAAATCTTTGTAATTTCATGGGACATTTCAGAGAAAAGTGCTAATTTCATGGGGAGCTTTAAGGGGGAAAGTGCCAATTTCATGCAAATTCCAGCAGGCAAAAACAAGATACATTGGAAGGTTTTACTTGGGTTACATAAAGGATGTAATGATGGGAGAAGGGATGTAAACTTAATAATCATGCCAGCAGCCTTTTCTCCTCCAATGTATATTAATCGCTTTGTATCATGCTGGCAAAACGCAGAGGAATGATGCTTTATCCCCATGTATGATCAAATGCAGCTGTACGCTAATTTGTGTACAGTGCTAAAAATGGATCCTTAAAAGTGTTTTCCCCCCACCCTCAGTTTTCTGCAAGGATGAAGAGCTCTCTGCCTCCTTGTTTTAACATGGCTGCATCAAGGTCATCCTGAGTTTAGATGTCTAGCCCATATTGAATAAACAAGGGCAGCCAATTATTTGAACGGGATTTACAAGGGCAAAACCTCTGTTCTTTCTCCCTTCTCTCCCCCCATTCCCCAGTTTATATAGGAATGAGCAGAGCATGGCGTCTGAATGCCACACAATCAGTCAACGTTGGGAATATTTTCCTCTTGAGTTAGAAATCAAAGGGGGTCAAAAGACTCCCAGTAGGTTTCGTTACCATCTGCATTTCTGAGTGACATTTAGTAACATGTTCATCTTATTGTGAGTTGTAAATATATATGTGTGTGTGTTCACAGCACTTCCTATACATTATCCCAGTAATCCCTACAAGAACCTGGTGAGGTAGGTTAGAAATATTGTCCTTATACTGCCAACAGGGGCTGGGTGGGAGTGATGGAGGAGGTTGAGAAGTGTGTTTAAGGTCACATATAGTATTCATAGTCAACATGCCCCCACCCCGGACTATTGTAGCCCAGTTGGTAGAGCTTCTGTTTTCAATACAGAAAGATCTAGGTTCAATCTCTGGCATCCACAAGAGGGGCTGCTTTTACTACAACGAAGCGGGAGAGAACTTGTGGTAAATAAAAATCAGGATGATAAAATCCTGGAGAGCTGCAACCAGTCAGTGTATAAACTTTTGAAGCCAATGAACTCAAGGGTCTGGGTCAGAAGGTGATGGACTTTGCTTCCTTGAAGGTTTTGGGTGTGTGTGTTAGTCTTTGCTTTCTGAAAGCGGCCAAAAAGAAAGGCGTGCAAATGATTCTCTCCAAAAACACAGCCTCAGGCTGTAATAGAGGCTGTGGGAGAGGCAAACCTTTGTTTTCAGCTCTGGGTGAAGCAATTCAGGCATGGCCAAACTTGGCCCTCCAGTTGTTTTGGGACTAAAACTCCCATCATGCCTAGCTAACAGGACCAGTGGTCAGGGATGATGGAAATTGTAGTCCCAAAACAGCTGGAGGGCCATGTTTGGCCATGCCTGGTTTAGCCTATGTTTTGAAAGCACATGATTTTATGCAACTATCAGAATGTAACTTTATTTGCTTTTGTGTCTGTTTTGGAGTAAGCTCTGTTAGTAAAGCTTTGGTACAGTATTTTTGGACTGGGCAATTTTTATTCCAAGAAGAGTCAGTTTTTAGTCATCCTGTTGCTTCCAGATGCACAATATTAATAATGGCAATAGACCCGTTCCACATTTGTAAGAACTTCAGTGTGGTAGCACTTTCTCTTTGGAATTCCCTGCCTATTGATATCAGGCCGGCAACTTCACTGTTCTCTTCTCAGCTCCTGCCAGAAAGATTTTTGTTTTCACACAAGCCTACCCAGACGTTGAGAAAGTTGATGTGAGTCTTAATCTGTTTTTAGTCTATTGTCGTTTTAACATTTTGGTTCTCTTAATGGATAGTTATTTTTTCTAAGTGATAATTTCATCACTTTATGGGAATCTCTTTGAGGTGTTTTTAATTATTATTTTACAATCGAGTGTTGCGTAGATTCCACGAAATAAATAGATGGCTTTAAAAGGGGGTTAGACAAACAGATGCAGGATGAGGATATCAGGGTTCTACTAGTCTTGGTGGCTATAAGTTACCTCCAGGAAAGGTCTGAATGCTGGTTGCTACAGAACAGTGGGAGAAGGCTATCATCCTGGTGTCCTGCTTGGACGTTTCTGAGGGGCATCTCATTGGTCACTGTGCAAAACAGAATACTAGACTAGATAGGCCTTTGGTCTGATCCATTGGAGCTGTTCTGACGTTTGCATGAGGCATGCAAAGAAGAGATTAATCCCCCTTCCCTCCCCTTTTTGCTAGCAGATATTTTAATGAGGAGAGTGACAGCTAAAATTATTTTTAAAAAGTGATTATTTCACATGACAGACAGGTTTTCTTTTTTTACTGTGGGAAGGATTTAGATGCTTTTCTTTCTAGACTTAGGTAGATTCCCCCCCCCCACCTTTAAAGCATAAGTAGTTTATTAAGATTTTTTCATTATCTGTCACAATGATAATAAATAATAAAAGAGAGAGATTATGGTTGAAATTAGAAGAAGTTTTTTTTTTGGGGGGGGGGGGGAATAGATATATCACCATCCCTTTGGGTGGTACAAATCTATTGGGAAGCAAAGAAGCTGCCAATAATTAAATTATGTCTCTGTTGTTATTGCCGTGGGCGTCTTCAGAGTTATTGAAAATTCAGCCATTTCGTTTTCTTCCAGGTAAGATGGAAGATGGGGAAAGTAATGGAAGAAGAGGAACAAGAAGTGAGAAAGAGGAAATGGAAGGATGGGGTGGTAAATGTGGATGTTTTCTGTAAGAAACTTAGAAACCTCAACAGAAATTGAACACACCATATTAAACAGTATAACTGTCTAAGTGTTTCCTTAGGAAAGAAAAAAAATGTGTTGGTGGAGGAATTTGTTTGATCTGCTTTTGGGGATTGACTGACCCGACTCAATGATTCTCTTGCTTCCTTGCAGAACAGAATCCAGCTATCCATTGGATTGCATCCTTCTCTGGATTTTGCAGTGCACTTTAGGTCTCAAAATATATGTATTTTACATATAAGTGTGTTAAATATGCCAAAAATGTTTTAAACGCATTGAAAAACACACGTTTCCTTGGAAGAGTGCATAAATAATGTGTGCAAATTTCAGGCAGATTTTTTGTGTGCGTTCTTTGGGAAAGTTTGCAAAAGACGGCGTGGAATGGTTTTATGATGGAGCACCAGCTAAACAGACATGGAGCAGACTCAGGCTGTTCTGCGCATCCCTTGTGTGCAGGGATGGCCAAGACATTGGGCCAGTCCAAGACATTTTGCTTCTTAAATGTGATCTTAAATGCCCTCTCCCCTCCACCATCTAGGGTGTGCTCTTCAAGAAGTCTTGCTCAGACATCATTTCCAGGTGTCCTGTACCCACTTTCCCTCAATGTTGCCTGAATTAGGTCCATTCGCCCTGCTGCCCTGTAGGGCTAGCAAAAGGGCTCTGAAAGTACTCACAGGTGAAGCTACCATAGATGACTTGCAGCTGTTATTAACAAAATACCAAGGCACAATCTAAGTCTATCAGAATACATTGTTGCCCGCCCCCTGTCTGTCTCAGGAAACAATGGAAGAGTGTGCACCTTTGGGAGTGTAGTCAAACCGCTGAAGAATTACAGCGCCTGCTGTGGCTGTAGAGACCAATATGGGAGAGACACATTTTGTTGAAGCTGGGACAGATGAAGGCATCTGGTTGTCTGCTGCAGATGCACCATGGCATGATCTATTGGAAATATATGGTGTGCATCATTCCTTGAAGTAAATAGATGTGGCACATGTGCTCACTCTCCTTGGTCCAGTATACCTGAAGGAGCGTCTTCACCCCCATCGTTCTGCCCAGACACTGAGGTCCAGCACCAAGGGCCTTCTGGCGGTTCCCTCCCTACGAGAAGCAAAGTTACAGGGAACCTTCTTGGTAGTGGCACCTGCCCTGTGGAACACCCTCTCGCCAGATGTCAAGGAAATAAACAACTATCTGACTTTTAGAAGACACCTGGAGGTAGCCTTGTTTAAGGAAGCTTTTAATATTTGATGAATTATTATATTTTAATATTTTTCTGGAAGCCACCCAGAGTGGCTGGGGAAGTTGTTGTTGTTAGTGACATGCTGGCTGAGTTGCATGCCCTTGGGTAGTTTCCCAGCCTTAGGTCTCTGAAATAGGATCATTCCTCTTTTGCTATATTTCTTTGGTGAAAAATTTGTAATCAGCATGAAGAACACTTTCTGCTAATGTATTGGGTCTGAAGCATGCAAGAGTCTTGTGCAATTTAACTGCTGCTGGCATGCATCACTTCAGGCTGCAAGTTACGGAGGAAATATTTGAATGATTGTTTTTGGTAAGCAAGTAAATAAATTTATGTAATGAGCAAATCAGCGAGAATCTAGGGCACACTAGGGTCTTCAGCCTGAAGCACTAGTGCGTCCTTCACCAACCTGATGCCCTCAATATATTTTGGACTACAACTCACATCAATGCCTCAGTCACATCTAGTATGGGAATGCTGTTTGGAATTGTAGTGCAAATGTTCTGGTGCACACTAGGCTGGCCAAATCTGTATTGGTGTATATTGTGGATTGATTTTATACTTGTGAACTGCTTAGAAGCAATTGTGGCATGTAAGTGATATATTAATTTAGTAATAGTGATAATAATGAGCAGGATAATAATAGGGATGGAGAGATCTGTCAGTTTTTGTTTCAATTTCTCATTTTTTTCTTATCTTAGGTGCAGTTCACCTTTTTGTATCAGTTTGCAACTCTTAACAACAACAAAAAAAAGAGTTCATGAAAATTCAGAAACCTGTTGCATTTCCCCCCTAACATTTACATTTTTATGTATTCGGTTTTGGCTAATATACATTTTTTCCCCCCAAAGCAAATAGTAAGATGCTTTTTTCACCAACATATGGATTTTGGTGCACAAAATGGCCACTATGTCATTTTGATTCGACTGGAGAACTGCATTGGGGAAAGAATCAGGGAAATGTGAATTTCAGCGGATGGGTTTGTTGCAGTTTGCTCTGGAGAGTTAGGTAGATTTGACTTCAAATGTGGACTTAATTTATTCTGGTGAACTTACTTTCCCCCTTGTATATACAGGGAGGTACCAAACATTCTATCCCATGTTTGCAATCTAATGTGCACTATGTGACACTGCTGATCATGTCATTTGGTTCTGACTGTTCCAGAAAGACAAAACTGTTCCATGTTGGGATGTGTCATTTGTGTGAATATAGCAGCCTGAACAGAGCAGGCTGAAAGGCGATTCAATGGGAAGTGTGAGAAGAGGATACCTAACTTTGGTAGCATGCAATAATAAATTGTATATTGCCCCTCATACAAATTTCTTAATAGAGAGCTGGCTCTTTATAAAGTTGTAACTTTAAAAGGCAGTTTTATTGACTTTACAGAATTACATGTGAGTCCAGCAAAAAAGAAAAGATTAAACATTATCTCAGAGAAGTCCAGTATAGTTTAGTGAGAGATCAAAGAGTTCCATTAACAGTGCAGCAGGAGGTAAAATATATGTAGCAAAGGTTTATGTAGCTCTGATGAGAGACCCCTGGGGAACTGGAAGAGACTCAGTAGGGGGAAACTACAGAAGGAAATAAAGGAGGGGGGAGTGGGTGGCCAATTATTGCTGATCTACAAGGTGGAGGCAGAACAAATGATCCCAATGGCAGTTTTCCCCAAGATGTACCCTGAATACCAAAGGGGATCGCTAGAACAAAATTGGAGTGAGAATGGAAAGTCGTGGAGAAAGAGCTGGTGCTCAGTGCCATGAAGCCAAATGATGGAGACTTCAGTCTTGTCTCCCATTTCCAGGAGTCGAAAATTATCTGATCAACCGTTGTTTGCTGAAGGCAAACAGTAGTCAATCAATTATTTCATTATCAAATGGTTATATGCTAGAGGAGCTGTTATCCTAACAGCAGCACCCATGTTTACTGCATTGCAACAGCATGGAAATCCTGCCTAGCTAAGCTTTGAAAATCTTCCACATTAGCAATTTTTGGACAACAGGTGAAAAAGTATTTGTTGTTGACATCACTAGGGTGATGTTACTGCTGGTTGGTTGCTGCTGGTTGTATCTGATGGATGTATGGTTTTCTTTTGTTTTAATTTACTGTTTCTATGGTCTGTGATGTTCCTCCATTTTGGAGCAAGGCTGGGGTATAAAGCCATTTAAATAAACATCAGCAAGATTGGCATTGTTTTTAAATCTATCTGCTGTTAGTTTCTCTGCTGTTCTTAACAGATTGTTAGCCATTTTATTGCATTTTGTGCATCACCTTGAGATATGTGTGTGGAAGGCAAACAATATAACAACGAAAGGCAAACAATATAACAACGAAAACAACCACAACAACCACAACAATAATATATTTCTATATATTGCAAACTCACTCTCCAAGTGCATAGTACCATCTTTCACACATAAGAGGGAGGTTTTTTCTTCCATTTCTATTTTGCCCTCTGAGGTTCGACAGAAATGTTCACCATACAGCCGAGCAAAGTATGCAAAGTTGTTTGATGATTATAATGATGCTTGAAAACTGATGGCTTGCTCACTCTAATGGCTCTTGCAGGAACTCTCCCCCACCCCCCGGCCTTGTAGCTTCATGGGGAGGGAGGGCACTGTAGTATTTTTGTAGGAATCACATGTGGGAAGGGAAAGGATTAAACACTTAATACAAGGCCTACCATAAGTCAAAGTGAGGGCAGCATCTTAGATGGCAAATGGTAGTGTGTAGCAGCAGCGGCAGTCCTTGGCTGTTCCTCTGAAGCATCCCACCAGCCTTTGTTGGAAGACAAAGATGTGCATGTTCTCCACTGTCCACCACCCCCCTGGAAAGAAAAAAAAATCTGGCCTGCTGCCTCAAGTGTGGATGAACAATTTATATTTAACTGCCAGTCCAGCTGGTTTGAGTACATGGACTAGAAGCTATTGCCATCTTGTCCTTTACCTCTGTTTCAAGTGGTGTTAATTATCACTAACGGCCAGACAGAAGTACTAGAAAACAAATACAGTGGTACCTCGGGTTACATACACTTCAGGTTACATACGCTTCAGGTTACAGACTCCGCTAACCCATAAATAGTGCTTCAGGTTAAGAACTTTGCTTCAAGATGAGAACAGAAATCGTGCTCCGGCAGTGGGAGGCCCCATTAGCTAAAGTGGTGCTTCAGGTTAAGAACAGTTTCAGGTTAAGAACGGACCTCCGGAATGAATTAAGTACTTAACCCGAGGTACCACTGTAACTTTATTTAAACAAGCTTTCGTTAATGCCTAGATTTCTCTGACTCTCCTGTTCTCTTTCTCTATACTTTTTGGGCTGAATCACTTCTTGCTAGCTGCTCCTTCCCTCTGTGTCACTGAGTTTCTCTCCCTGACTGCTGTCCTAAGCCTCTCACGTAGTTCCACACACAACCCACCTCAGCAAAGCATCATGGGCTGACCCTGAACACACACCAGGGCTGTAATTAATTGATGAAGATCAAAAGATGCCGCTGCACACTACAAATTAAGCCGATTTTTTCTCTTTATTTTTTATTTTTTAAAAGGTATAACATGCACTTTGACCTGTAGATGCCAAGTGCATGTGTGTGGATACAGAGCTGCCATTCACAATTGTTGTGTTGCTTCCCCACCTTCTGCAGCAGAGATCTATTCCAATCTGAATTGGCTTCTTGAGGCTATAGCTTTGAGCATAAACGTTGCATGAAAAAGGACACATGTTCAACCCTGAGATTGTAGTGCTAGATCAGGCTTTCACAAACTTGGGTCTCCAGTTGTTTTTTGGACTACAGTTCCCATCATCTCTGAACACTGGTCTTGCTAGCTAGGGATGATGGGAGTTGTAGTCCAAAGACCCTGTCTGGGAAACCCTATGCTGGATGGTCCAATAATCTGACTCAGTATAAGGCAGCTTTTAATGTTCCCAAACATATCATGCACTATTGAGCTATGCCTCATCTTTAAGAAGGGGACTGGTTACTTTTTTAAAAAGTGCTTGTTTGTGGATGTAAAATCACTGTCCTTATGTAGATTTATGGTGACATTATATAGATTTCTGGGACTCCAGCAGACTAAGAACAAGAGTGGCTCCAACAGTCAAGAAGGTGGTTTCTGCACATACTCTAGAGCAGTGTTTCCCAACCTTGAATCTCCAGCTGTTTTCGGACTACAGTTTCCATCACCCCTAATCACTGGTCCTGCTAGCTAGGGATTATGGGAGTTGTAGTTCAAAAACAGCTGGAGCCCCAAGGTTGGGAAACACTGCTCTAGAGCAGCCTTTCTCAATCTGTGAGTTTCCTGTTGGACTACAATTCCCATCACCCCTAGCTAGCAAGGCCAGAGCTCAGGGATGATGGGAGTTGTAGTCCAACAACATCTGGGTACCCACAAACAGGCCAAACCTTACGCCAAAGAATAAACGGACATAAATCTGACATCAGGAATCACAAGACAGAGAAACCAGTAGGAGAACACTTCAATCTCCCAGGACATTCTATACAAGATCTCAAAGTAGCTGTTCTATTACAAAGGAATTTCAGAAATAGACTGGAAAGAGAAGCTGCTGAATTGCAACTTATTACCAAACTTAAAACCATGGAGAGACCTGGTCTGAACAAAGACATTGGATTCTTATCTCATTATACATGACAAAGCCATTTTTCACCTTCTCACCCCTTGCTTTTTCCTGTAAGACCTATTGCAGTCGTTAAGAGTCGTCAACAGGCTCATCACAGCTATCTGCCAATCACCCATTCCCACCACCCTTCTGAGTAATACCCCTCCCCACCTTCTCACTATATAGAAGGGTCTGGTGACTTCTGTTTCAGTGTATCTGAAGAAGTGTGCATGCACACGAAAGCTCATACCAAGAACTAACTTAGTTGGTCTTTAAGGTGCTACTGGAAGGAATTTTTTTATTTTGTTTTGGGTACCCACAGGTTGAGAACCGCTGCGAATCTAGAGGGAAGTGAGGGGCAGATGGGGCTCATCAACCTGGAAAGGCAGCCCATCTAGGAGAAGGAAAAGCCTGATCCTAAAACTCCACTGCCTCCATTTTCTTTGGGAGAAGAAAATGCCAAGGAGTAAACCCTACACAAATTCAGAATAGAGCCCCTAAGATGGTTGGATGGCACCTTCTATGCCTGCTTCCAGCAATCCCTGCAACTAAGCTGATGCCAAACGTATTGCTGTGCTTTCCTTTGCACCACATCAGCAAGGTTGAGAAGGAGGGTTCTTGTCGTCCATACAGGCTACGCAGGCTTGTTCCCCAGGGACGTCACTTCAGTGCTGCTAGTGCAGCGGTTTGTCTTCAACTCCATTGTCTCTTGAGACAGAAAGATGCCAACAACTGATATAGATTTCTGAGGCACAGGATCATTATTAATGTGATTCATTTTATTTTGTTTTTATATGGGCTAGAAGCTGCACAGAGTGACTGGGGAAACCCAGCCAGATGGGCAGGTGGTTGTTGTTGTTGTTGCTGTTATTATTATTATTATTTATTATTATTATTCTCGCAAAAAGTTGAACTTCTTCAATATAAGGCTTGGCCTAGCGAGCAAATTCCCTTGTGCAAGAGGATGTGTTAAGCAAGAGTGAATTAATCCACAGCTTTCCTTTTCTGCTCATTATCAAAGGGTTTTACTCGCTACACTGTTGGAATTCAGTGGAATAGGTTAAGAAGTACCCCGTTACAGAGCCCAATGCGCCATTATTGTAGTACCACTGGTGTCATGTCTCCTTCTGGTTTGTATAAAAAAGAGACAGAAAGAGGCAGAGAAATGCTGAGAAGGGGAGGGGGGGGGAGCATAATCTGACTTTTGAAACTTTCCTCAAGTCGAAGAAAGGTACTTTTACATTTGTGCCAGCTACAGTAATTAGTAAACTTGTTCTTAATAGTGTTGTTAAAATGTAATTTTTTCACACTTTCTCTGACTTTGACACTGCTGCTTTTGAAACTTCATTTTGCACTTTGTTCCATTGTTCTTTAATCTGCTGCACTTTGCATTTAGTATCACTGAAATTTCGCACTTACTATGTCAATAACATCTGGCAAAATTGCCACCTATTAAGAGTAAGTGTTCTTTCCCCCCCCACCCTCTCCTGCGAGAAATGTGATGGTGTATTATATTGGTTTCCCTTGAGAGGCTAAGGAGACAATTTTAAAGCAGATAAATGCATTAAAGAAATAACCTGAACTATGAGGGAAGGTTAACGAAAGTCAGAAAGTTTTTTTTTTAAGCGTTTTATTCCCTTTGTTAAAAGCAGCCTGTGCACATAGGGAGTGGCTAAATTATTGGGCTATGGAAATGTTTGTGCATTTGGTTAGAAGCAACTTTCTAAGCCCACAGCCTCATGAATTTTCATAGGCTTCAGTTACTCTCTCCATACACCCACACACCTGGTTGTTGTCGAATTCCTGGTGAGCCAAAGCAAACAATATATGGCGTCAGTGAACTCATTCTCCAAGTGGCAATCCTTGGGCCTTTCAGCACTTAATATTTATAGTGGTATAGTTCCTGATCCCCCCCCCATCCCCAGATATTTTGGGGGAGGGCATGTTGCCACACAAAACCATCATTTTCCAGCCACAACAGTGCACTTTTTCCCCCTACTGCAAAATATCCAACTGCAATACAAGATCTAGAATGGACCTTCAATATTTCCAAATGTATGGTTATGTGTATTATCCCTGTTTTTGTGCGGAAGGAGTTAGTGGGTGTGGTTTGGGAGACGTCCGTGTTGCTCCCCTCCCCTCTGGCCAATGTGAGCTGCCGGTTTGTGAGCTCAGTTCAGAGGAAGGATAATGGCAGACAGAGACAAGGGGACTGAGTGAAAGACACGGCATCCATCAGCAGCTGCAGATAAAATGTCATCGCAATAACCAGTTTTGCCATAGCTCAGGCAAGCACCCAGTTCCTTTACTCCCACTAGGTCAGTGTCCTGGAAAACTAGGTATTAGATGCATTAAAAAGTTGTGAAAGGGCGATCCCTGTGTAGCATGCTCAGAACTCCAACATTTACTGCCTAGAAGAATGTGTGGGTTAATAATGGCTGCAACTGCAGCCAGAGAGCTTTTCTCAATTTGGGCACAATCCACCATTAGTGTGGAAAACCTTGCACTCCTTTTCAGTAACAGTGACATTTCTTTTATTTATTTATTGTATATATATACTGCCCTATACCCAGAGGTCTCAGGTGCAGACATGTGGCCCAAGGTGCAGAAAATCAACTGCAGATTCACTTTAAAAAATGTCACATCAAACAGCAACTACACCACTATAAATGTTAAGTGCAGAAAGGCCCTTATGTAGCTATACTGGCACTGTCCATACATGAGAGAGCAGTTTGGAGGGTCCCAAGGGACAATATCCAACTCACACATTCCATCAGTGCAAGGATTTGTGCTTATGCAATGGAAGCTCTCCCTCTCCTTCCATAATGTGTGCCCTGCACCCTCCCCAAACCCTCTCCGGAGGGTAGGGGGAACCCCTAGAACAAATTTCGGGGTGTGGGGGAGAAAGGGATAGGGAAAGTCCTGCTGCACAAGCTTAAATACTTGTGCCGATGGAATGAGACAGCTCCCCTTGGATGCAACCCAAGTGCCATAACTGTCAGAGGAGGGGGAAAACCTAAAAGGGTGTAGCAAGTATTATGAGACACCTGTAGCACTGCCAGTTCTGTAGATCAAAACCATTGCTTGGGCCCATATAGGGAAAGATGATCATGAAAGCCAGCTGGTCCCAAGCCATGAAGGGCTTTATTTACCAACAGTAACACTTTGAACCTGGCCCAGTAGCAAATTGGAAACCAGTGCAGATCTCTAAGCAGAGGTGCTCTTCCAAACCTAGGAGGACAAATGGCCAGTCATTTAATTATTAATTGACAAAAGTGCATTTTTATTGACAAAAGCAGCTCCTAAGGTGCACAGAAGACACACACACACACACACACACACAGAGAGAGAGAGAGAGAGAGAGAGAGAGAGAGAGAGAGAGAGAGAGAGAGAGAGACTGGACATCCACTTAGCTGGTGTAACTTTCCCAGGCTTGTGCCACAACTGAATAGAGTGTTCGCCAGCAATTGGCAACTTCTCCTACATGGAAAATGCCACTGTGCCTGCCTCTTCAAGCCTCTCCTGGACCTCGGAGACAGCAGGGAAGGGAACTGTTGGAATTTGAAGAGACAACTGGAACAGTCTCTTGACACATCCTGTGCCTTCTCCCCTATCCCCATAAATCACTGCCTCTCTCTCTTGGGTCAGCCTCCACACACCCACATCCCGCCTCTGCCCCATACTCATCAGAGCCCTGCCAGTTCCCAGCAGGTGCTGTATGCCAACAGGGTCTCACTCCCATCAGCAACAACACTGCAACATTCTGCGCTAACTGCAGTTTCCAGGTCAACCGCAAGGGAGGGTGCACACGGAGTGTATTGCAGTAATCCAATCTTGAGAATTGCGTTTCAGCATGCAAACACGCACACGCACAGTTGCAAGTAAAATATTGCAATGAAACAAGGACTTATATGCAGTTAACTAGGCAGATACATTGCAATCCTGCCTGGTTAAACTACTGAGGAAGGCTGCAATCCTAACTCTGTTTACCTGGAAGTAAACCCCAATGAGCTGAATGGGACTCACATCTGTCTAGACCTGGTTGGAACTGCAGCCATCTACGGCTTTGTTATCCAACATTAGAAGTGAATTCGAGGCACTGTGCCGCCTGCACAGTCCATCCCTTGATTTATTCAGCAAGACAGTCCTGCATGTTTGATTTGAAATGGGAAGTCCTTCAGAAAAAGGTTTACAGAATTGGAAGAGCCCAGCAAATTTATGAGGAAGCGTCATTTGCTGTGTTGTAGGAGAACATGCATTATTCCACATTATGTTAAGATATTTTGAACATACAGGGATTCACATTTGCTACCTTGCTGTCTGCTTGCTAGTCTCCACCTCCCTCCCCTTGTCACAATTTACATGAGGAATTTGTAAAGGGTTTTCTTCATTATAAATGGGTGGGGGGGACAGAACAGGTGATGTGTTACTGCTTCAACTTTAAATGTCTGTCATGAAGGACACAGAAGTAGCAGAAGAAAGCTCATTTTAATATTGTCACTGTTTTCTTTCTTCCACATATACAATTAAGGCTCAGCTATTTGCATCTGAATTGATCCTGAATTATAATATGGAGTTTACATACCACTGGTTACAAATAATGAGGTAGAAAAGAACAACAATTGCAGTCCTCCTCTCAGATTTCTCCCCCCCCCCCTTGTCTCCAAATTCCCCCTTTCTTTCCTTTATTGGCTACCATTTAACATCTTTTCTCTGACATGAATGCATTTCCCCCCTGACAGAAATGATTCCTTTGACAGTGCCGGTTTTGAAATAATTTTGAGGCACAAAGGATTGTTCTTTACCACACAACTAATGAGCATAAACATATATCAAAATGGCTCATGTGTTGTCCAGTGTTATCCAAGTGGATAATGTGGAACTCATGGCAAGTCCTCTTTGTTATGAGCACCAAAGTCACTTTGAATTTCTTAATTTAGAAAGGATTTGTCTTTCCCCCTTCTCTCATAATAATCAGAGGGAGGGTATTAAAGGAGAAGGACTCTGGCACATCCAATTCCGAAAGCAGAGAATATGTCCACCATCTTGGCTCTAATGAAGAACACAGCTGGATCAGACTGAGGCCACATCTACAGCATATATTTGAAGCACTCTTAAACTACTTTCTTAAAACCATGGCTTCCCTGGAAAAATCCTGGAAACTGTAGCTTGTTAAGGGTCTCCTAACAACTCTCAGTGCCCTTAACAAAGTACAGTTCCCAGATTCTTTGGGGGAAGCCATGGCTTTTAAAGTGGTATAAGAGTGCTTGAAATGTATGATGTGGATTAACTTTTTGACATGGTTTTCTTGAAAAGTCATGATATGAGGGAAATAAAACATCCCCAAAGATGTCTTTCTTTCTTTCTTTCTTTCTTTCTTTCTTTCTTTCTTTCTTTCTTCCTTCCTTCCTTCCTTCCTTCCTTCCTTCCTTCCTTCTTTCTTTCTTTCTTTCTTTCTTTCTTTCTTTCTTTCTCTCTCTCTCTCTCTCTCTCTCTCTCTCTCTCTCTCTCTCTTCTTTCTTTCTTTCTTTCTTTCTCTCTTTGAAAAATAGGTAGGTATCAAAAGGAAAATACCTGGATGCCTCGATCCAGGTCTGAGGCAAGTACTTTTTGGTGAGAGAATCCCAGTAGAGTTTTAAAATCACGAATTATGCAGCAAAGTAAAGCATGGAAATATAGGTTGCTAGACCTTTAAGATATCCTGTTTTAAGTTGCTTCCAAAGTTCCGCTCTTCCCATAGCATAGAAAGAGATCACATGTTTGGTAATTTAAAAATGGTTGACTTACAAACCCTTCTAAGGTCAGATTCATGTGCTTTTCCATACAGCAGTCAGAAAACACAGGCAGTAAAACTTAGGTTCCAGAGTGGTGAATGTTTCTAAATTATTTTTATAGAAATACAAAGATGGCTTGCTTAAGCTGCACGGTCTAAGCTTGGAGCAACCAGTTCAGACCTCCTTACTTGTAAGGTTCACCTGGTGGAAAGAGAGAGAACAAAGAGCTTGATAACCCTTCCTCCCATGGTAAGGGGGAGTGACCTAGCTAAGCCTGGCAGGGCAGCTTCCTCTGTGGTCTTAACCCCTTCATGCATTAATTAGACTTAAGCATGTTGGTTATAGGAGGCTGGTTGTCCCACAAAAGATTGGAGTGGGTGAGTTTCCCTGAAAATGTTCAGAAAGAGTTGGCTTACATTAATTAATTTTATGAAATGGCTATGATTCCCCCATCCTACCCTTAAAAATAAAAAAGTTTGTGGCCACAAGGATCTCTATAGCTCCTTATCAATGTTTTCTGATCCAGGAACATCCATGTGAACAGCGCCACATTGTAAAGTAGTATTAGTCTCTGGCCACCATTTTGCAGCCTGCACAATGTCCAGGACTCAACACCTCTGCAACACAAAGGCATTAGAATATTTTGCAGGAGGAGTGAGAAAAAGAACATTCTGAGAAATCTATCAGAAAAAAATAATTCAGAAAAATCTTTCATGAGAAATTTCTTCTCAATGATCTATGGAGTTCTGTGTTGCGTTACTATTCTGAGAACTGTAGCATAGTGTGCTGAAAGCTGTTTGGAGACCCCCTAATCCCAACCACAGAGCTATAATTCATAGAGTTCCCTAGGATCGGAGATTGATTGTTAAATCTATCTTTGGACTTTTAGCTCTGTGAATCAAACTGGTCTCCTCACAGCTCACAGCACCCTTAGCAGACTACGGCCCTCAGGCTTCTTTTTGGGAAGCCACGGATGTTTAAAGTGGTATAATATTGCTTTAAATGTAAGGTGTGATTGTGGCCTCAGAAGCAGAGTGTGAAGGCAACAGCCATCCACTGTTATTTGCCTTTAGCATCTAATACTCGGATGCACACTGACTCTGAAGAGGAAAGATCCATTTACCCATCATGGATAATGGCCATTGATAGCCTTGTCCTCCATGAATTTGTCTAATCCCCTTTGAAAGCCATCTAAGCTAGCGGCTAAGCCCACATCTTGTGGGGAATGCCATTAAGCTAATTATATGTTGTGAAAAGTAGTTGCTTTGTCTGTCCTGAACTCCTGCCACTCAACTTCATTGGGTGACCCAGAGTTCACCCAAGAGAGGGAGGGGGGGGACTCTTTCTGCCCACTCTTTTCAGACTATTCATAATTTTATAATGTCCTATCCCTATGTAGTCATTCATTTTCCTTCGGAGAATAAATGTCCCAAATACATTCGGCTTTTCTCAGAAGGAAAGATGCATACCCAGTGCTATTTTTCTAGAAAAAGAGGTGCCGGAACTCACCATGAATGCCTCTCTTGTTCTCTTATAATGAAAATGGCGCCCACCTGAGAGGTGCCAGAACTGAGTTCGGGTGAGTTCTGGCTGCAAAAAAGCCCTGTGCGTACCACCCACCCAACATGTTTAAGGAAGTTTTTAATGTTTAATGCTGTACAGTGGTACCTCTGGTTGCGAACAGGATCCGTTCCGGAGGCCTGTTCACCACATGAAAAGCCCGCAACCTGAAGCGCCGTATCTGTGCAGGTGCACGGCACGATTTGGCGCTTGTGTGCATGCGCGAAGCATGATTTAGCGCTTCTGCACATGCATGAGTGGCAAAACCCAGAAGTAACCCTTTCCAGTACTTCTGGGTCACCGCGGGATGCAACTTGAAAAAACATGAAGCAAACGTAACATGAGGTATGACTGTATTGTGTTTTTAATATTTGGTGGGAGCCGCCCAGAGTGGCTGGGGAAACCCAGAAGAAGAGTTTGGATTTGATATCCCACTTTATCACTACCCAAAGGAGTCTCAAAGCTGCTAACAATCTCCTTTCCCTTCCTCCCCCACAACAAACACTATGTGAGGTGAGTGGGGCTGAGAGACTTCAAAGAAGTGTGACTAGCCCAGCCAGATGGGTAAAGGTAAAGGTAAAGGGACCCCTGACCATTAGGTCCAGTCGTGGCCAGTCGTGGTCCAGTCGTGGCCGACTCTTGCAGGGCAGCAGCTGAAAGAGCAAAAAGGGTTTTCTTGTGTGTGTGTTTCTTTGTGGCTGATTAGCTGCTCTCCCTGTGCAAAGGTCAGAGGGGGCAGGGTTTCTGTTGAGGCAGGTGATTAGCTGTGGGAGGAGCTTATCAGAGCTTGCAGGGCAGCGGCTTAGAACTTAGGGAAGTGCTGGGTGAGATCCCATGGACAGTAATACTAAAAGGAAAGGGAGTTCATGATGGCTGGGAGTTTGTTAAGAGGGAGATAGTAAAAGCACAACTTCAGGCAATACCAATGAGATGGAAACATGGAAGGTGCCTAAAGAAGCCAGGGTGGCTATCTAAAGAACTTTTAACTGAGTTAAGATTTAAAAAAAGATGTGTACAAAAAATGGAAAAGGGGGGAAACCACCAAAGAGGAATTCAAACAAATAGCCAGCATGTGTAGACACAAAGTCAGAAAAGCTAAAGCACAGAATGAACTCAGGCTTGCTAGAGAGGTTAAAAGCAACAAAAAAGGCTTTTATGGGTATGTTTGTAGCAAAAGGAAGAACAAAGAAACAGTGGGGTCACTCAGAGGAGAAGATGGTGAAATGCAAACAGGGACACAGAAAGGGCTGAACTCCTCAATGCCTTCTTTGCCTCAGTCTTCTCCGATAAAGAAAACAATGCCCGACCTGAAGAATTTGGAGCAAATGATTCAGCAGAGGAAACACAGCCCAGAATAACTAAGGAGATAGTACAAGAATACTTGGCTAGTTTAGATGTATTCAAGTCTCCAGGGCCAGATGAACTGCATCCAAGAGTATTAAAAGAACTGGCAGATGTGATCTCAGAACCACTGGCAGTCATCTTTGAGAATTCCTGGAGAACAGGCAGACTAGAGAAGTCTGGCAGACTGGAGGAGGGCAAGGTAAAGGTAAAGGTACCCCTGCCCGTACGGGCCAGTCTTGACAGACTCTGGGGTTGTGCGCCCATCTCACTTAAGAGGCCAGGGGCCAGCGCTGTCAGGAGACACTTCCGGGTCACGTGGCCAGCATGACATCGCTGCTCTGGCCAGAGCCAGAGCCGCACACGGAAACGCCGTTTACCTTCCCGCTGGTAAGCGGTCCCTATTTATCTACTTGCACCCGGAGGTGCTTTCGAACTGCTAGGTTGGCAGGCGCTGGGACCGAGCAGCGGGAGCGCACCCCGCCGCAGGGATTCGAACCGCCGACCTTTCGATCGGCAAGCCCTAGGCGCTGAGGCTTTAACCCACAGCGCCACCTGCGTCCCTGGAGGAGGGCAAATGTTGTCCCTATTTTCAAAAAGGGGGAAAGAGAGGACCCAAATAATTACCGCCCAGTCAGTCTGACATCAATACCAGGGAAGATTCTGGAGCAGATCATTAAGCAAACAGTCTGTGAGCACCTAGAAAGGAATGCTGTGATCACCAATAGTCAGCATGGATTTCTGAAAAAGAAGTCATGTCAGACTAACCTGATCTCGTTTTTTGACAGAATTACAAGCCTGGTAGATGAAGGGAACACAGTGGATGTATCCTACCTTGATTTCAGCAAGGCATTTGACAAGGTGCCCCATGATATTCTTGTAAAGAAGCTGGTAAAATGCGGACTTGACTATGCTACCACTCAGTGGATTTGTAACTGGCTGACTGACCGAACCCAAAGGGTGCTCATCAATGGTTCCTCTTCATCCTGGAGAAGAGTGACTAGTGGGGTGCCACAGGGTTCTGTCTTGGGCCCAGTCTTATTCAACATCTTTATCAACAACTTGGATGATGGACTCAAGGGCATCCTGATCAAATTTGCAGATGACACCAAACTGGGAGGGGTGGCTAACACCCCAGAGGACAGGATCACACTTCAAAACGACCTTGACAGATTAGAGAACTGGGCCAAAACAAACAAGATGAATTTTAACAGGAAGAAATGTAAAGTATTGCACTTGGGCAAAAAAAATGAGAGGCAGAAATACAAGATGGGTGACACCTGGCTTGAGAGCAGTACATGTGAAAAGGATCTAGGAGTCTTGGTTGACCACAAACTTGGCATGAGCCTACAGTGTGACACGGCAGCTAAAAAAGCCAATGCAATTCTGGGCTGCATCAATAGGAGTATAGCATCTAGATCAAGGGAAGTAATAGTGCCACTGTATTCTGCTCTGGTCAGACCTCACCTGGAGTACTGTGTCCAGTTCTGGGCACCACAGTTCAAGAAGGATAGTGACAAACAGGAACGTGTCCAGAGGAGGGCAACCAAAATGGTCAAAGGCCTGGAAACAATGCTGTCAGAAAGCGGGAGTGATATTGCCGTACAGTGGCTTTGCCTTGTTTCAGTCCATGGATCTCCCTTCTGGCCACATCCACATCCACAGCCGATAGAAAACAAGCATCCATCGCTTTAATAAAGGCATCCGCATTTTGGAGGGCTGGGTCATTATCGCGCCACAGATTGCGCAGCCATGCCTTTGCTTCCCCATGGAGATGAGTTAGTATGAAGCCCACTTTCTCCTGCTCATCTCTAAAGTCCTTTTGCAGCAACTTGAGTGCAAAAACCAGGTCTGCTCTGAAACTAGGATACTGCTGCAGGCTCCCGTCGAAATGGGACACGAGGCTGCCCCCCCTCTTACCGAGACCAATTCCCTCCGGTCTGGCACCCGGCAACCCCTGTTTGATCAGCATTTCCAACCTGGTCTGCAGATCCTGGCAGGCGGCGGCTGCTTCATCCTCCCTCTTTCTGGATGCTGCTATTTCCATGTTGAGCCTTGTGACTGCTTCTTGCAAGGCTGCCATTCTTTCATCCGTACTTATCCTTCCCGATCTTCGTGAGCTCGCAAAGCACCAAGCTTCGCCCTTCGCCGCTTCAACTCACGCTGCGAAGGTTTATGGAGACGGGACTTACTTTCAGAGCTGCCCCTAGGTCCCAGCTCACAGAGGACCAACGCCCGATCGTCGTTATGTACAAAAGTCTTTATTGAAGTTCAACTTCCATTCCAAAGCCGCAGCACGCAGCCCTACGTCTTAAACCCTAGACCGGCGAAGTCCCGTCTGAATCTCCTCCCCTCTGACACCAGTTTAAGATCCTAGCCCTGCTCCACCTTTTCCGTTGTTCTCTCCTCCTCTGGGTCCTCCTGCCCGCCGGGGCTTTCCCCTTTCTGGACTCTTCCGACGCTGAGTCGGCTGACTCCTCCCCCTGTCTCCGGCGGGCTTTAGGACCCGGTTCTCAATCCTCATTCTCTGCTGTCCCGCGCTCCTGTACATTTGAACTTGCCTCTCGCGCCAGCCCAGTGACCTTTCTCCTAACCGTTACAGTACTTCGGTCACTGCTTCCCTCTTCCAGGACACTGCCCGGATCTGACCTCCCCTCCGTTGTCTGGCTCTCCGACGGAGGCGTGGCCAGCCCTGACTTATCTTCACTCCCTGGTGTGGAATCCTCTGCCCTCGATACCTGGGACTCTTCCCCCCCACTATGCTCTGGTGGGGAAGCTGGTCCTGATTTCCAACTGCTACTCTGGGAGTCCCTGCTGGCCCCTTGCTCCTGGAGTGTCCCCCTTGGGAATCCCCTTGCCCTGGCCACTGGCGCCCCCTTCTGTGAATCTTCCGATTCGCTGGAGAGGCTCATGGAATCTCTCGGGCCACTGTCATCTTCTTCTACGCTGCCCTCAGATTCTTCCCCTTCGCTCTCCATCTCCCCTCTTCCCTGTGCTTCTGTTCCTGAGCCCCTGACAGATGCCTTATGAGGAACGGCTAAGGGAGCTGGGCATGTTTAGCCTGGAGAAGAGGAGGTTAAGGGGTGATATGATAGCCATGTTCAAATATATAAAAGGGTGTCACATAGAGGAGGGAGAAAGGTTGTTTTCTGCTGCTCCAGAGAAGTGGACATGGAGCAATGGATCCAAACTACAAGAAAGAAGATTCCACCTAAACATTAGGAAGAACTTCCTGACAGTAAGAGCTGTTTGACAGTGGAATTTGCTGCCAAGGAGTGTGGTGGAGTCACCTTCTTTGGAGATCTTTAAGCAGAGGCTTGACAACCATATGTCAGGAGTGCTCTGATGGTGTTTCCTGCTTGGCAGGGGTTTGGACTCGATGGCCCTTGTGGTCTCTTCCAACTCTATGATTCTATGATTCTATGATTCTGGGGTTGCGGCGCTCATCTCGCTTTATTGGCCGAGGGAGCCGGCGTACAGCTTCCGGGTCATGTGGCCAGCATGACTAAGCCGCTTCTGGCGAACCAGAGCAGCGCACGGAAACGCCGTTGACCTTCCCGCCAGAGTGGTACCTATTTATCTACTTGCACTTTGACATGCTTTCGAACTGCTAGCTTGGCAGGAGCAGGGACTGAGCAACAGGAGCTCACCCCGTCACAGAGATTTGAATCCCCAATCTTCTGATCGGCAAGCCCTAGGCTCTGTGGTTTAACCCACAGCGTCACAGGTATAAATAAACAACACCAGCAGCAGCAGCAACAACAACAACAACAACATGAACAGCACTGGTGGTATGCTCATGACAACCTGGATAGCTCAGTTGGTTAGAGAGTGGTGCTGAATATGCCAAGGTTGCAAGTTCGATCCCCGTATGGGATGGCTGCATATTCCTGCATTCCAGCAGGGTGGACTAGAAGATCCTCAGGTTCCCTTCCAGCTCTATGATTCTATGACTCATTAAGAAGGAGATGACTCATGAAAGGGAGATGTGAGTGCTGGACTATAACCAGGTGCTTGATCCCCCTTGCATATTGCAGTAGTCCTTTGGTTCCTCCCTTTTTTGAAGTTCTCCCTCCTGCCTCGGGTGCAAATGCCTCATTTATAATAATAATAATAATTTATTATTTGTACCCCGCCCATCTGGCTGGGTCTCCCCAGCCACTCTGGGCGGCTTCCATAAAAACCAAAAATACACTAAAATATCACAGATTAAAAACTTCCCTGAACAGGGCTGCCTTAAGATGTCTTCTGAATGTCAGGTAGTTATTTATTGCTTTGACATCTGATGGGAGGGCGTTCCACAGGGCAGGCGCCACGACCGAGAAGGCCCTCTGCCTGGTTCCCTGTAGCTTTGCTTCTCGCAATGAGGGAACCGCCAGAAGGCCCTCGGCACTGGACCTCAGCGTCCGGGCAGAACGATGGAGGTGGAGACGCTCCTTCAGGTATACTGGGCCGAGGCCGTTTAGGGCTTTAAAGGTCAACACCAGCACTTTGAATTGTGCTCGGAAACGTACTGGGAGCCAATGTAGGTCTTTCAAGACCGGTGTTATGTGGTCTCGGCGGCCGCCCCCAGTCACCAGTCTAGCTGCCGCATTCTGGATTAGTTGTAGTTTCCGAGTCACCTTCAAAGGTAGCCCCACGTAGAGCGCATTGCAGTAGTCCAAGCGGGAGATAACTAGAGCATGCACCACTCTGGCGAGACAGTCCGCAGGCAGGTAGGGTCTCAGCCTGCGTACCAGGTGGAGTTGGTAGACAGCTGCCCTGGATACAGAATTGACCTGCGCCTCCATGGACAGCTGTGAGTCCAAAATGACTCCCAGGCTGCGCACCTGGTCCTTCAGGGGCACAGTTACCCCATTCAGGACCAGGGAGTCCTCCACACCAGCCCGCCCCCTGTCCCCCAAAAACAGTACTTCTGTCTTGTCAGGATTCAACCTCAATCCATTAGCCGCCATCCATCCTCCAACCGCCTCCAGGCACTCACACAGGACCTTCACCGCCTTCACTGGTTCTGATTTGAAAGAGAGGTAGAGCTGGGTATCATCTGCATATTGATGAACACCCAGTCCAAACCCCCTGATGATCTCTCCCAGCGGCTTCATATAGATGTTAAAAAGCATGGGGGAGAGGACGGAACCCTGAGGCACCCCACAAGTGAGGGCCCAGGGGTCTGAACACTCATCCCCCACCACCACTTTATGAACACGGCCCAGGAGGAAGGAGCGAAACCACTGTATAACAGTGCTCCCAGCTCCCAGTCCCTCTAGACGGTCCAGAAGGATGTTATGGTCGATTGTATCAAAGGCCGCTGAGAGATCCAGCAGAACTAGGAAACAACTCTCACCTTTGTCCCTAGCTCGCCGGAGGTCATCAACCAGCGCGACCAAGGCAGTTTCAGTCCCATGATGAGGCCTGAATCCCGATTGGAAGGGATCCAAATGGTCCGCATCCTCCAGGCGTGCCTGGAGTTGTTCAGCAACCACGCGCTCAATCACCTTGCCCAAGAAAGGAAGATTTGAGACTGGGCGATAGTTGGCCATACTGGCCGGGTCTAAAGATGGTTTTTTAAGAAGCGGTTTAATGACCGCCTCTTTCAGCGGATCTGGGAATGTTCCCTCACAGAGGGAAGCATTCACCACCCCGCAGAGCCCATCGCCCAGCCCTTCCCGGCTTGCTTTTATTAGCCAGGATGGGCAAGGATCCAGGAGACAGGTGGTTGGCTTCACGCGTCCAAGCAGCCTGTCCACATCCTCGGGGGTAACGGATTGAAATTGATTCCATGCAACTTGACCAGACAGAGCTCTAGCACTCTCCCGCCCCGGCACTGCTCCCACGGTGGTGTCTAGCTCCCTCCGAATAAGAGTGATTTTATCTGCAAAAAACTTTGCAAAATCGCTGCAGGAGATCTTGGGGTCTTTACAAGGCCCCGGTGGTAAAGGTGGTTCCGTTAAATTACGAACCACCTGAAAGAGTCTCCTGCTACTATTTTCTGCAGATGCAATAGAGGCGGCGAAGAAAGTCTTCTTCGCCGTCGCTATCGCCACTTGGTAGGCTCGACGTTGAGCTCTAACCTGTGTCCGGTCAGATTCAGAGTGAGTTTTTTGCCACCGACGCTCTAGCCGTCTCAGCGATTGTTTCATCGCCCTCAGCTCCGAAGAAAACCACGGAGCTGTCCGGGCTCCATGCAATCGGAGAGGGCGCTTCGGAGCCAGACAGTCGATAGCCCTGGTTAACTCCGCATTCCAGCGGGCCACCAGGGAATCAGCTGAAAGGCCATCAACATGGGATAAAGCATCCCCTACCACTCTCTGGAAACCATTTGGATCCATTAAGTGGTGGGGGCGGACCATCCGAATTGGTCCCACCTCCCTGCAGAGGGGATGGGTCGCAGAGAAGTCCAGTTGCACCAGGAAGTGATCTGACCATGGCACTTCTTTTGTTTCACTTTTACTTAGTGTCAGATCACCCACGTCACTAGAGGTGAACACCAGGTCTATGGCATGTCCATGACTATGAGTTGGGCCAAACTTATTCAGGGACAGCCCCATGGAGGCCATGCTTTCCACGAAGTCCCGAGCAGCCCCTTGTAAGGTCGTGTCGGCATGGATGTTAAAATCTCCTAGGACAACCAAACTAGGTGTCTCCAGGAGAAAATCCGCCACGACCTGAAGCAGCTCAGACAGGGAGTCCTTGGTGCAGCGGGGAGGTCGGTACACCAAAAGGAATCCTGTACTGCCCCTATTGCCCAACTTCCAGAACATGCACTCAGAAAGCTGGATCTTCCCAGTAGGACGCCTGGTGCAAGCTAGTGACTTCCTAAAAATCACTGCAACCCCCCCTCCCCGCCCACATGACCTGGGTTGCTGTGCGTAAGAGAAACCTGGTGGGCAAGCAGCGGCAAGGACAGGCCCATCTGCTTCCTCCAACCAGGTCTCTGTCACACATGCCAGGTCAAATCCTCCATCCACAATCAGGTCGTGGATGGCAGTGGTTTTATTCATCATTGACCTGGCATTACACAGCAACACCTTCAGGTCATGTAGGTTTCCCCTGTTGATTCCAGTATCCATCTGGTCAAGGCCAGACCCGGAGGCAGGGATAGTCTTCAAACAACGACTAAACCTGCCTCCTCGGTAATGACATGGTCTGGTCTTAGCGTAACTCCGCCTCCTGCCCATGATCACCGAGATCGGATGTCCCAGTGCTTCCCCCCCTGTGAAACTTGTCCCAGCCATCGTGTTGGCTGGGGCCCCACTCCCAGGCAGCCCTGATCCCGCCCCTTAAAAACAAAACACAAACTATACAGAACCAATAAAACAACAACAACAAAAAGAAACAAAACAATTATACTAAAATTAATCCCCAACTAAATATCCATCCCACCCACCCCCAACAATGGAAAAAAGGGGGAAAAAAATTAAAAATTTAAATTTAAATTTAAATTGCCACCGACTGCTTGAGGAATTTATGAATTCCTCCATTTATGAATTAAAACAACACATTGCTTACACCATTTGCAGCAATTGTACCAGGTAAAGCAATTTTTGTGCAGCTGGCCCTGTGATGCAGGTGCCAGCATCTAGAGGAAGTTGTCAAAAATTGCCACGGTAAGCTTTCCAGATGTAAAGTTGCTGCTCACATGACAATTGTTAACATGTGGAAATATTCTCCTGAGTTACTGTTCCACATCATACCTGCAAATATAACAGCATCACATTAAAGGGGAATAGTAGTTCCTTGCCTATAGTATGTTTTCCAAAGCATTTGGGATGTGAATCTACACAAAAAAAGAGATTTATTTATTTTTTGCAATGCTGAACCACATCATTAATGTGTATCACATATTGATTATTGTCTTCAATTGCCTTAATTGCACACCATGTTCCCCTTTCAAAAGTACAACTAACTCTCTGTGCAGTAGATGCAGCAAAATGAATTACGGTTGTGCATTGCATGTGCTTAATTGTTGGCTGTTTGACTTAATTGCACACCCACTTGTGCATCCAATCAGCTTTACTTTGTGGCTCTGACAATAACACGCTCAAACCTTCTGCCTGCTCAGTACACTTATTTGAAACAGTGAATATGTAGGTTTTGTATCTGAAGTGGGAGATCGCAGGCATCGGTGACGTGATTGAACTCCCTTCCTAGGTGTTGCCATCCTTTCTGATCACACGTGTATCTCCTGAAACACAGGCATGATTCACAGAATCATGCCTGTGCTTTTACAAAAAGAGAGAGAGAGAGGAAATGGTTAGCCCTTGAAATGTACAATACCTTGTAATCCATATTCCACTAGAGGTCATAGTTCCCTGTTTGAGGACAGCTGTGCAAAGTAGCACCTTTTCCTCTGAACTCCCGTACAGATGACCCAGTTACTGTCAACACTTAATCATTCGCTTCTGGGAGCAGAAAATACTGAAGGGACAGCATTCTTACCAAGTGGAGCAAGAAGCAATTATGTACATTGCCAAACAATGTTGGCATCATTTAAGGAGACATTTTGCATGAAAGTTTGATCCCAGTTTTGAGACCCTTGTTGTAAGAGGGCAAGTAAAAGGAGATATCCTTGTCAGCTGAACAAAATTAACACATGCAGTTCATTTAATCGTACCCTTATGGCCTAAGTACTAAGCAACCTGTGCGCCTTGCGCATGCCAGTTATTAGAGACAGTTTACGCCACACCAACTGATTTTCATGGCTGCCAATGATGAAGGGTAGCTTTTATTAAAGAAGTGTTTGGTAATGGCCCCAATCCACTGGAAGCAATCTATAGACCTCTCCTGCTGAAATTGCAAAAGGGTGCACCATCCAGCAGTCTCTGTGTGTGCTTGATGCTACTGAATTGCTCAAGATCAGCAGATACTAAATGGTGGGAAGAGAGAATTTCCTGCTGGTTAGGAAGGCAATAATAATAATAAAAATAAATAAATAAATAAATAAATAAATAAATAAATAAATAAATAAATAAATTTATACCTCGCCCATCTGGCTGAGTTTCCCCAGCCACTCTGGGAGGCTCCCAATCGAGTGTTAAAAAAATACAGCATTAAATATTAAAAACTTCTCTAAACAGGGCTGCCTTCAGATGTCTTTTAAAAATAGTTGCTTATTTCCTTGACATCTGATGGGAGGGCGTTCCACAGGGTGGGTGGCACTACCAAGAAGGCCCTCTGCCTGGTTCCCTGTAACCTCCCTTCTCACAATGAGGGAACTGCCAGAAGGCCCTCGGTGCTGGATCTCAGTGTCTGGGCTGAACGATGGGGGTGGAGACGCTCCTTCGGGTATACAGGACCGAGGCCATTTAAGACACACAAAAAGCAGAACTACTTGAATACAACAGTATTCATGTCCACTTTAAAAATGCCCCAGTTGGAATGATGCTACAGCATGACTTCCAGTGATGTGTGTGTGTTCCTTTTTGTTCTCATTTGGACAAGGGTTTCCTATAAACATTTACAAAGAATTATTCACATCTGTCTTCACAGCAGAACGTATAGCCAGCTCAAAACCCAGAACCCACCAACATTCTAAAAGAATTTCTAAAGTACCCTGGAAAAAAGGCTGAAAAATGGAAGCATCTCTCACGGAGGAAGCAAACTGTTGAGAAACTGAAGGACAGATATTTGGCAAAGCAATGATTTCAACCCATGCATATAATACCCTCAGCCTTCTAAATGTATTTGTGCTTCATCTTCTCCTTTTGCCATAGGTAGCAATATGGATCAGATTATTATTATTATTATTGAATCTTGGGGCTTATGTCATTAGTGTTTCATGTGAACATTTGCAAAAAAAGAAGAAGTTTTTTGTTCTTTTTATTACTTGTTCCAGTCTATGCAAGTTAGTCATGTCTTGCAAGTAAATTGTTCCCTTAAATAGTAGGTTGTTGACTTATTTGCTCCATATGTCTTCTCACAATTAAAAATAACTTCAATGCCATAATGTCCCAATTAAAATAAGAGGGAAAACCATGACTAACTTTCTTCAGAGTGTTACTTGATCCTTTAATTGTACTTAATCTTTTTTCACCATTGTCACTCAACCTTCAGCCTTCTTAGCTAGCTGCTTAGCCACCTGCATTAACACTGGTGATAATGTGGTGTGACAACTACTGAAAACCAGAAATAGCTGGGAAAACCCTAAGGAAATTGAAACTGTTTGATTCTCATGCTCAGTTCAAATGTTATGAGAAACCATGGTTGTTGTTTTTTGCAATGAGAACAAGCTGCAGTAAGCCACAGTCTCGTGTGTTCCCCCCCTCTCCTTTTTGTGCCTGTGAGGAAGAGAGCTACCTCTTTCAGTTTTAAGCTAACCACAGTTCCCCATGGTATTGAAACTCAGGCAATTGTGATCTGATTGAGCTGTAGTTAGTAAAAACTAGCCAGGATCAAACCATGGTTTTAGCTCCTGGTTGCCATTTGTTCTCAAAACACTGTTTAGCCAGAGCACACTTCTATGAGTTCAGGCGTCATGGGGAACTGTGGTTAGTTTAAAATGGAAAGTGACTTCTCTTCACGGGTTCGAAGGCAGTCATGGGAGGGGGAGTGCATGAAGCTAGTGGGAGTTAATTCTCATAGCACAAAATCATAGGTGTCTGTTATATCAGGACTGAGAGTTACTCTGTACAGTCAATACTGAAGTTCTGGGTAACAAACAAACAAACTGGCTAAACAATGCACCAGCCGAAACCCTCATTGCACTGTGAAAATTCCTGGCATCCCTCACTGGGAATATTTCGTGCCTGATACCCTGGAGAGTTGCGACCAGTTAGTGTAGACAATATTGAGCTAGATGGACCAATGATATGACTCAGTATAACTCAACTTCCTATGTTCTGGTGTTCTACATACAAAGGGTTATTACCGGTAACATGGTCACTCCTAAGTACTTTCCAGTGCTTTGGATCTGAGGTACGTTATTGGCTTCTGGATGATGACGTAGACTGCATAATGGGTTGAGCACAAATGTCATAAGTCTTATACCAAAGTTAACTAAATAATAATAATAATAATAATAATAATAATAATAATAATAATACCTTCAGGTATACAGGACTGAGGCCGTTTAGGGCTTTAAAGGTCAGCACCAACACTTTGAATCGTGCTCAGAAACCTACTGGGAGTGTAAGTTAATAATAATTCAGCAGCCACGGTGGGGAATAGTGGCCCCCTCAATGGGGGGGACTCAGCCCCCTGCCCACGAATATTGAGGGGGGCCAAGCATCTTCTGCCCCTATAGTTGGCGTGCCTGGTAGGAGGAGACTGTTCATAGAATCATAGAATCATAGAATCATAGAGTTGGAAGAGACCACAAGGGCCATCGAGTCCAACCCCCTGCCAAGCAGGAAACACCATCAGAGCACTCCTGACATATGGTTGCCAAGCCTCTGCTTAAAGGCCTCCAAAGAAGGAGACTCCACCATCTTCTCCTCTGAGTGACCCCACTGTTTCTTTATTCTTCCTTTTGCTACAAACATACCCATAAAAGCCTTTTTTGTTGCTTTTAACCTCTCTAGCAAGCCTGAGTTCATTCTGTGCTTTAGCTTTTCTGACTTTCTGTCTACACATGCTGGCTATTTGTTTGAATTCCTCTTTGGTGGTTTCCCCCCTTTTCCATTTTTTGTACACATCCTTTTTAAATCTTAACTAGTTAAAAGTTCTTTAGATAGCCACCCTGGCTTCTTTAGGCACCTTCCATGTTTCCGTCTCATTGGTATTGCCTGAAGTTGTGCTTTTACTATCTCCCTCTTAACAAACTCCCAGCTATCATGAACTCCCTTTCCTTTTAGTATTACTGTCCATGGGATCTCACCCAGCACTTCCCTAAGTTTTATAAAGTCGGCTTTCTTAAAGTCAAGAAATTGAGTCCTAGTATGCTTGGCTGCTCCTTTCCACTGTATAGTAAACTTCAGAAGAGCATGATCACTCGCGCCTAATGATCCTTCCACTTCTACCCCACTAACCAGGTCATCAACATTGGTTAGGACCAGATCTAAAATGGCTGTTCCTCTTGTTGCTTCTCCCACTTTCTGGACAATGAAGTTGTCTGCAAGGCCAGTGAGGAATCTGTTTGACCTTATGCTCTTGGCTGAATTTGACATCCAACAAATATCCGGGTAACTGAAGTCCCGCATTACTACTATCTCCCTTCTTTTTGCATGCTTGGCCATCTGTTCCAGGAAGGCATCATCTATGTCCTCCGTTTGGCTTGGGGATCTATAGTAAACTCCCACAATGAGGTCACTGTTATACTTCTCTCCCTTAATTTTGACCCAAATGCTCTCACTTTGGCTTTGAGGTTCTAAATCTTGGATCTCTTCACAGGTATACACATCCCTGACATATAACACCACTCCTCCTCCTTTCTTGTCTGGTCTGTTTCTCTGAAATAGATTGTATCCCTCCATTATTACATTCCAATCATGGGACTTATCCCACCAGGTTTCACTGATGCCTATTATGTCATATTTAGTTTGCTGTACCAAGAGCTCAAGCTCATCTTGTTTATTTCCCATGCTTTGCGCATTAGTGTACAGACATTGAAGTCCATTAATCATTCCCCTGTGTCTCTTATTTAAGGATTTTTTCCTCCCACCACTAGGTCTGCATGCTGTTTGCTCCATTTGCTCTATGACATTTGGGTGATCATCTTCATCAATTGATAGACTCCTACCTTCAGGAGCACTGTCTCCCTCCCCCACATTAGTCAGTTTAAAGCCCTCCTGATGAGGTTTCTGAGATTTTTGGCAAAAACATTCCTCCCAACCATTGTGAGGTGCAGCCCATCGCTTGCCAGAAGTCCATCTTCAAGAAACTGCAGTCCGTGATCTAAGAATCCAAACCGTTCCTGTTTACACCATTTGCGAAGCCAGCTGTTCACTTCCACTATTTTCCCCTCTCTTTCTGGGCCACGTAGTTCAACTGGGAGGACAGATGAGATGACAATTTGTGCATTTAATTGCTTCAATCTCCTGCCCAGAGCCTCGTAGTCTCTTTTGATCTTCTGGAGGCTATTGCTTGCAGTGTCATTGGTTCCCACATGAACCAAGAGGAAGGGGTATTTGACAGTGGGTTTTATGATTCCTTGCAGTCGTTCAGTTACATCTTGGATCCTAGCCCCGGGGAGACAGCACAATTCCCAAGACATCTTGTCAGGCCCACAGATCACTGCTTCTGTTCCCCTCAGTAGGGAATCCCCTATCACCACTACACACCGCCTCTTAGGTTTGGTCGGGGTTCTTCCGTGAGCTGTCCATTCCAAGGTCGCCTGCACATTCCCTGAGGACTGACTTTGCTGCTCGTCTTCATATACCTAATCGACTGTAATGAGGGAGAGATCCTCAAATGGAGTCTGCTCTTCGTCTTCCATGCTAGGGGAGATGACCTCAAAGCGATTGTGTATTTCTAAACAATCAGAGCGAACCCTGGGCCTCCTACTTCTTTGAGTCACATTTCTCCATATATCTGGCTCCTGTGTTGGTGAACTAGCCTCCTTCTCAGGGGAGTCCCCTGTCTCCTCCTTGGTGGAGACGGTGTGCTCTGTTGCTTCCAAGAAGAGCTCCAGCTCTCTAATTCTTTGGAGTGTAGATACACGTTCCTCCAGTTGCTGGACATGTCTTCTAAGAGGGCAATCAACATGCAATTGCTGCAGGTAAAGCTGCCTGCAACCTTTGGCAAGATGGCAAACATTGCGCAGGAACCGCAGGTGACTGCAGCTGTTCCCTCACCCTCCATCTTGAGAAGGTGTCGTTGGGGGTGGCTACAGCGGTCCTCCATCTTAAAAAGTGTGAAGACAGGACTGTTCGACCCTGGCTAAAGATTGCAGCGAAGTTGAAAGCACGTTGCTTTCGATGAAATGCCCCCAAATACTTCCTGTAGTCTACAATATTGACCCCATCCATTTGGCATCTTTTGCATGAAGAAATATACTCTCTCCATTGAAGTAGATGAGACAGACAGGGGTTGCAGAAGCTTTGTTGAAGCATTTGCTTGTATGGGAGATTTATACACCACTAAACATTACCAAATGTCATGGCCGCATGAAAGAACAACAGGAATACAGCAGATAAAAAAAGCTATCCAAAGAGAAATCTGACTGATGGCTCTGGAAAGGCCAGAAGAAATAGGAGCGCCCCCCCCCCCAACCATGCAATGAAAAGTGTACGATTTTGGGTCCTGTCTAACTTCAGTGGGCAGAAATAATGAGATAAGGCCATGCATGCAATGGGCACAGTGGAGAACAAGCCGAGCTTTGGATCGGCTGCAGTCATTAAAAAATATATGTTCATTTACCCCAGAGATAGATGTACAAATCCTCGGCATGCATGACTTGTAATGCTCTTCAGGTCCTAATATAAATGCAGTATTTTAATAAAGATGGTGTTTGCTTGTCTAAAACTCACTTGTGATCTTAGCTGCTCTCGGAGCACAGAACCATGATAGCTATAGAGCCTGATCCTATACATATTTACTCGGAAACTATTCTTCTGTCCCAAGTGCTTGAAATAAGTTATCTTCTCTTGTTGTTGTTGTTGTTGTTGTTGTTGTTGTTGTTGTTCTTCTTCTTCTTCTTCTTCTTCTTCTTCTTCTTCTTCTTCTTCTTGAATTTATATAGCACCCTATACCTATATTTTTGAATTATGGTGCTGGTGCTGGAGGAGACTCTTGAGAGTCCCATGGACTGCAAGAAGATCAAACCTATCCATTCTGAAGGAAATCAGCCCTGAGTGCTCACTGGAAGGACAGATCCTGAAGCTGAGGCTCCAATACTTTGGCCACCTCATGAGAAGAGAAGAATCCCTGGAAAAGACCCTGATGTTGGGCAAGATGGAGGGCACAAGGAGAAGGGGATGACAGAGGACGAGGTGGTTGGACAGTGTCTTCAAAGCTACCAGCATGAGTTTGACCAAACTGTGAGAGGCAGTGGATGACAGAAGTGCCTGGCGTGCTCTGGTCCATGGGGTCATGAAGAGTCAGACACTACTAAATGACTAAACAACAACAACAACACCCAATATATACTAGTGAGGAGTGATAGGCAGAAAGGCAACCTGTTCTTCCTCCTCAGCGATTCCTTCTCTTTTTTAGGAACTGCTTGTTGGTTAAGTAGATCTCTTCCTTTCAGGCTTGTACTTCTTCTCTGCTTTTTCTCCAAGTCAGTTGCAGTATGAGTTAGCATGTTAACTTCTCGGCTCCATCTTGGCCAAATGCAGAACCCATACCTAGAGTAATAAACCTTAAGTTTCCTTTATCCTTTAAGCCAGCAGTCTTACCAGGCTATTTCTTTCTGCACGCAGCTGCAATATATACCCCAAACTCCAGGACAGTGGACCTTTTCCCCAGATGAGTGTGTGCACAGGATTGCAGCCTGTTATGTCAAATCTGCCTCAGTCCACAAGCTCTGCAGTGTCCCAGGGGATGCAACTACTCATGCATCTGCATACATCAACCCCATCAGCCAAAATGCCATCTCACGTTCTTTGTCTGCGGTCCCATCTGACACCAGCTGCTACCAATCCCCTTAAATTCTTTTGCTGTGCATTCTTCAGCTTCCTACACTGCAAGCCTACACAGGGAGTGGGTCCAATGGAGGGCACTGAATCTGAGATACAGAAGCTGGGAACTGGAACAAGGCAGCTGCATGTGTGGTGAATCTTGGTTGGTTCAAAGGGGATCCTGGAATGACATCCCTTCCCTTTTATTTTGTTTAATTGCTTTGGTACATCTTTCTGCATCTACTCACATTAGCTCAAGGCCTGGCTAGACACGTTGTTCAAAGTGTTATTGTACTGACTGTGCAAGTAGCAGCAACTGGGGGGCATGGGGGAGGAATGATAGCAAGTGGGGGGAGAAAGAACCCTTTCCTCTCTTCTGTGGTCCTGTCTACCCCAACCTCCACTCCATTGGGATGAAATCTCCCCCAGATGCTAGAAATAGCTTCTTGAACTCCCAAAACGGAATAAGAGACAAATTAACCTCTTGAAATGCAAATAATTGCTGGACTCACAGCCTTTGAAGCAGCACAACTGTAAGCATGTTTACTCAGAAGTAAATCCCATTGTGTTTAGGATGGGCTTTCAGCCTACAGATATATGTGTGCGATTGTCTGTGCATGCATCAAACTGAGAGAGAAAAAAGAGACATTTAAAAAAATAATCCCAACCGTGCAATCGTAATTCTTGTACACGCACACACTACATGCTTCTTCATATTCCTACAGGGCCACCTCTCCACATACATATGTGTGCATGCATGTACTCTGCAAATAATGAAGTAGTGCGTGCTCAGTGTTCCTGCACCAGATGCAGTTTAGCAAACAGATGTTTCTGCTGTCATTTCTGACAGCACTGATCACTTGTGGAAAGGGGGACTGATTCCAAGCACCCCTTTCCGAAACAGGTGAACACTGTCATCAGAGCTGCTACCAGTGCTACCCATCTGCTTAGAAACAAGAGAATATCCTGTTGTGTGGGATGTATGCAAGCAGCTTCTGGGATGGGGGCCGCTGTCCCTGTGCAATTTCTACATTTGCCGCTATGTGTATATATTTGGTGTTGCATCTCTCATGCTCGCTGTTCAGCTTCGATGATGAGGCACATGTTTTAATAACAAGGGTTCCTGGCTGCTAAAACGTGTCTCCTGAGGTAAATGCCACCTCTACTGGGAACCAAGTCATGCTTTGTGTTCTTGTCAGGGAAGTAGTTTTCTGTAATGGTATTCTCTGTGCCAACTGCTCCCCCCCCCCACTGCTACCACTCCTCTCACCTCAGAAATGCTGGTACAGTTTAAGAATCTCTCTCCTGCACAGAAAGCATGGCACTTCCAAAGAATCAGGTTGTTGTATGAATCTCGAGAAAAACTGGAGGTCATTACTGAAAATTGCATTTTCTGAGCGCACAGATTTTCCTCCTTTTGAAGAGTTTGTGCAGCTTTTCAACCTGTTGAGCTCGGAAAACCCACTTGCTAGCCATGACAACATCTGATCCACACTATGAAAACAAATAAACGTTGGTGTCAATTATATGAAGGTTACTCATATCCTGTGAAAATGTATATTTCCTAAAGGCAGCATACACACAGAGAGACAGACAGACATAGTATGTGTATATTGTTCAAAAGTTCATCTGTGTTCAAAGCAAATAAACTTCTGGTTTAATTTACAATGTAGGCACAAGGATTTATGATATCCTGTTATAAGAAAGAGATGGGGGGGGGGAGAGAAAAATGCTTCTGTTTGTTATGTGTTCCTTACAGTGATATTATTATTATTAGAATTTAGACTGCATGGTTTTTAGAGGTTTTTTAAATACATCCAGGGGGAGCTAGGGAGTAACAGATTTGCTTTTTCCTAAAGATGAATAAGGAAATATGGATGTGCATAAGAATGAAAGAAATCACCAGTTTTTGTTTTATTTCCTGCTCTTTCTCTCTGCCCATCCAATGCCAACTTAATTTTTTATTATTATCAGAAACTGGTCAGATGTTCTCAGAGTGGCAGAGAGCTTGCCAAGGTCACTGTCAAGGACAAAGGAATCAATTAGTATGCAGATCAGAACCAAGGAGTTCAAAGGTATTGTTCAGATTCAATCACATTAGCCTGGCCAGTAATGAACAAGCGGCATGACCTTAATCATGGAGTCTAAGCCACTCCTTGAAAGAGTGTGTGTGTGTGCGAGAGAGAGAGAGAGAGAGAGAGAGAGAGAGAGAGAGGGAAGAGGTATAGAAAGCCCTTTAAAAGAAAAAAAGAAACAGTCTAAATGCTGCTTAGCAAAATTAGCCAACCCCCCAAATATTTTATAGGCCATCTATATTTCAGCAGCTGCAGAGTCTGAAGCTGAACTTGTAACTTAAGAAACATTGCCACTGAGTCACACATTTAGGATACTTGAATGAAAACGAATGCCCAACCCATTGCTAATAAGTGATTTGTTGCAAGATACATAGCTAACTTCTGGTGTTCTGTGACTGCAGACTGTGTCTCCCAGTGGTGCTGGTTTTTCCTTAAAGGCATGAAGCAGTACACAGATTGCTCTCTCATTCCCCTCCTGCCTTGCATTTCATTTCCTCTTTCCCCTTGCCTACTTAGATGAACGACTGGTGGTAATCTGTGGGCATTCTGAAAATTCAGTCCTGGGCAGAGCGAATGTTCGTAGGACATTGCAGCACATAATGCGAGTTGGTGGAGCCTTAGAGTCTGAATTGCCAGGTTTCTTAAGGAAAGTGTATGTGAAATGGACAAATACACGTTGCAAAGAGGTTGGTACTAGTGCTGTGCCCCTTGATGGTTCTCCATCACTTAATCAGAAAAGAAATCACATTTGAAAATTCTCGCAGGTGGGATGGAATACAGTGGTGCCCCACAAGACGAATGCCTCACAAGACGGAAAACTCGCTAGACGAAAGAGTTTTCCGTTTTGGAGGTGCTTCGCAAAACAAATTTCCTATGGGCTTGCTTCGCAAGACGAAAATGTCTTGCGAGTTCCTGCGGGTTTTTTCCCCCTTCCCCCCCTTTTTCTAAGCCGCAAAGCCGCTTATCAGCTGATCCGCTAAGCCGCTAAAAGCCGCTAAACCGCTAATAGCGCTAATCCGCTAAGCCATCAATGGGCTTGCTTCGCAAGACGAAAAAACCGCTAAACGAAGAGACTCGCAGAATGGATTCTTTTCGTCTTGCGAGGCACCACTGTATAAGAAGCTGCCTTATGATCCATCAGGGTATCAACAGTGACTGGCAGAAATTCTCTAGGGTTTCAGATGGGTTGCCTCTCAGTCCTACCAGTAGATTCTGCGAATTGAACATGGAACCTTCTGCATGCAAAGCAGATGCCCTGTCTCTGAGCTATGACCCTTCCCCTTGCAGAACTTTCATTGCACTTTTGTGAGTATTCTTTCATTCATTGGTCAAATCACTTGGTCTATATTCTGCAGCCTCCCTGGGTGTCTGCAGTTCCTCAAGGTCTCATGATTTCCATGAGAACTTGGGAAGGCTAGTATCTACCATGCCATCTACATTGTTGTTTTTTAAAGGGGGAAATCTATTTAAAGAAATAAGTGTGGTTTTATACACACACACAGGTAAAATGAAGCACTTTCCTTAAAAAAAAAAACACCGCTCAGCTCACCAGTCTTGGTAGCTCCCTCCCTCCCTGGCTTCATATTTTTCATTCAACCCACCCATGGGGCTTTCTCTAGATCTTGAAGCATGGGCAGCCAGGGAGGCTGCAGAGTGCTAGAAAAATGTTTCATGGAAAGCAAAGTACATGTACCACCCTTGGTCACATCACAACAATAGGCAACTCAACACCACACTCACTGAAATTGGACGGAAATGGTAAGGTGCCCTGTGAAGAAGGCAGCAGAAACAGCAGCATCTTTTGCTGGGGAAGAAAAATACCCCCCACCCCACCCGACCCCACAAAAAAGAAGAAGATGGGATTTGGAAGGTCACAAGTTGAGACAGCCAGTGCCATTTTTATTGTGTGTAACACTGCATGTCTGCCTTCATAGGTACTGGCACCAATAACTCAGTGGTTAGCATTACGATGAAATTTCAGCGCTAGCTACAGCTAGAATGTGCTTGTTTTTCTATGCTAATGATGGATTTCCCATATGACAGGGTATTGTTTCAAAAGAAAGACCGAGTTTTCTGTACTTAGCATGATGTGCCTTCACAGTGCCCATTTATAAGCGTTTGCTGTGTGTGAAAATACAAATCCACATTAAATGTTGATTTGTCACTCCTATGAGATGAGTGACATCTTTCTTTAACAGGACAGGTCCTAAAAGTGATTGTTTCTGTTAGGCTATGCAATTGTTGTTGTTGTTGTTGTTGTTGTTAATTTACAGATCACCTTTTACATTCATTTCAAAGTGGTTTAAGAACATACCATTTACAAAGCTAAAAATCATGTTTAAAACAGTACAAAAACACCAACAACTAAAGATTGGTTTAAAAACAATAAAAAGTGAACACCTGAGGCAGAGACCTAGTAAATTTCTCTAGCCGACATTATTGGCTGAGAGAATGTGATTGGTTTTAACTGTTTTTGTAAAAGAATGTTTTAAATTCTATTGTTATTCATGTGCTTCCACCCTGGGCTCCTTTAGGAGGTAAGGTGGGATATATATTGAAATAACAGCAGCAGCAACAGCACAAACAGTTGCTTCTCTGCAAAATTTATTTGCAAGTTTCATTGGGGAAAGTGCCTGCAAAAATCATTTTGTTTCTTTATAAATGAAGCATGAAAAATAAATAAGGAATTTGTATAAGGACCCCTTCTCCTCAAAACCCTTGGTTTCTCCCCTTTTCTTTTTGTATTTACCCTATCTACTGAACGTGTGATACATGAAAAAAAAAATCTAGAATAAGATGTCAAGTAAGAGCTAAAGTAAACATACAAAAACAGTATTTCAGTTT